>NC_138963.1:141652500-146652500 GCF_055761805.1 Camellia sinensis
TGTTGTTTTTTTTTTGAAATGCAAATGATGCAAGTGAAATGCATGTTGCATGAGATGCGCGACAACACGCGGCTTAAGATATGTACAAAGCAATAGTGTGCACACCAATGCAATAAAGGTCTTGCACCTTCCAAGGATTTAAGGTCTCCTAGACCGTACGTGTTTAAGGTCTTGCCAGACCATGCGTGTTTAAGGTCTCGCCAGACCATGCGTGTTTAAGGTCTCGCCAGACCACGGGGGTATTTACAAGACGCGTGACAATGCGCTGAAGGTTTCGCACCTCCAAAGGATTTAAGGTCTCCTAGACCGTGCGTGTTTAAGGTCTCCTAGACCGTGCGTGTTTAAGGTCTCGCCAGACCGTGCGTGTTTAAGGTCTCGCCAGACCGTGCGTGTTTAAGGTCTCGCCAGACCATGCGTGTTTAAGGTCTCGCCAGACCAGTGGTATAAAATGTATGTATGTGTGACACGTATGCCACACGGAATGCAAAATTTTGAAAATTGGACTTACACGCTTCGCGAAGCCGGTTTGAACATTGGACTTATATGCTACGCAAAGCCGGTTCGTATGCAAAACAATGCAATGTACTAACAAGTACAAGTGAGGTGCGTAAAATAACGCGAGGGGATACATGCTAGATGCAATTGAGGTGCACAAAACAGTGCGATGCGCAGAACAGCGCGAACAATACAATGCACAAAACAGTGCAATGCGCAAAACAGCGCGGACAATTTTGAAATGCACAAAACAGTGCGACGGTTTGAGATGCACAAAACAGTGCGATAGTTTGAAATGCACAAAACAGTGCGATGCGCAGAACAGCGCGAGGTTTGAAATGCACAAAACAGTGCGACGGTTTGAGATGCACAAAACAGTGCGATAGTTTGAAATGCACAAAACAGTGCGATGCGCAGAACAGCGCGAGGTTTGAAATGCACAAAACAGTGCGATGCGCAGAACAGCGCGAACAATACAATGCACGAAACAGTGCAATGCGCAGAACAGCACGAACAATACAATGCACAAAACAGTGCAATGCGCAGAACAGCGCGAACAAAATACAATGCACTAACAAGTGCAAGTAAGGTGCGCAAGATAGCGCGAACAAAATACAATGCACTAACAAGTGCAAGTAAGGTGCGCAAGATAGCGCGAACAAAATACAATGCACTAACAAGTGCAAGTAAGGTGCGCAAGATAGCGCGAACAAAATACAATGCACTAACAAGTGCAAGGCCAAGTGTGACGTGCATGCCACACGGAGTGTAAATGGGCTTAAATGCGCAACAACGCACGTTTTCCGGAATGCATGACAATGCATGGAATGGAAATGCAATGATGATGCATGAGAAATGTGCACGATAATGCAAAGGGGTGCGTGTTGCAACGCATGTAACACGTGCATAACAATGCAAATGTGTGGCGCGTGACAGCGCGATGTAATGCACCGAAGTAGTGTGATGAGTTCGTGCAACACACATGGGGCAACTTTTGAATTCAAAAGGATACAAAAAGGATACACCTTGCATGAATTCGAGTGCCACGCACTGGAGACACGGCCCGAAGTCAAAACGGAGGCCGGTTGAATGTCGGAGATGCGCTTTCTTGCACTTTCTTCAGCTATGAAGACCCAAAACAACTCAAAAGGCCTAAACAAGGCTGTGGGAACCCCACCGGCCGAAAGGGGAGGCCACCGGCTGGCCGTCGGCACAAAAATAATTCTATCGGCACAAAAAAGTGCCGGCCGGCACAAAACATTGCCGACCGGCAAACAGTTGCTGAATCGGGGCAGTTTTGTCTTTTCACTTCGGGCATTATAAAATAGGGCTTGAAAATCCTATTCTTCACTTTTCCACCGCCGAAAATTCTTGCCCTCTCTCTCTAGAGTGCTTCTGTCTCATTTTTCGCCCGTTTCTTCGCGTTCTACGCCCGTTTCGTCATCGGATTCGCGTTTCTCTTCGCGTTTCGGACACTTTCCACCGATCACATTCTCGTTTCGGCGCCTCGTTCGGCGTTCTCGCCTTCTCGGGGTTTGTTCCCCTCACTTTCCTCTTCATTTCCGTGTCCTTTCACATTCCGGCCTTCCCGGCCATTTCCGACCCTCTCGGGAGTTGACTTTTCAGTTGACTCTTCGTATTCCGGCTCGGTTTTCCTTTTCCGGCCATTTTCACACCACTCTCTACATGGCGGACGACATTCCACGTGTCGGGACTCCCCCGGACCACGAGATGGATCCCGGGGTCGAGCTCCTACCACTGAGCGAGCGCCCGTTCGATCCGGCGACCTACCGGCCGGCGATCCACGTTCTGCCCCCTGACGGCCTGCGTCAGTTCCGGAGCTTCGAGAGGTACGCGCCCCCTGAGTTACTGCTACGCGAGCCTACCTCCCACCTTTCATTCGGCACTCCCGAGGTAACTCTTCATCTTCTGCTTTACTTTCTGCAATGTAGGATACAAAACTGCCATAGTTAGCTGTATTCTTTAATTGCTGAAATCTGATATGCCGTAGACCGTAGTTGACTGTAAACATACATACAACTGATATCTGCTTGAGACTGACACATGCACACACACTGCACTAGTCCTGAATCACCCAAACACACGGCACACACTGTATTCTACTGCACACACACTGGTACCCAGTATTTGTCTGAATCTGTTCGATTTGCACACATGCCACATCTGTTCTGAAACGCCCAAACACGCTGACACAGCACACGTATTTTCTATAAGCACACCGGCACCCGGTATCTGCCTGAATCTGACAAACTTGCATACATGCCATATCTGTCTTTTCAAAATCGCATTTTGAATGTTGTCCTGCAATTGTTGTTTTCTGTTTGCAGGAGGGTTCCCATACCATTCGCGGGTATGGGAATACTGGTGCGCGGGAGTGGTATGACGAGCTCCCTGATGCGGTCCAGCGCATCGTGGACCGAGCGGGCTTCGGCACCTTCTGCCGAGGGCTCTCTAGGCTCTCCACATGCAGACCTCTTCTTGCTGCTCTGGCGGAGAGGTGGTGGGACACCACCGATTCTTTCCACTTTTCTGCCGCAGGGGATATGACGATGACCCCTTATGACTTCTCGATGCTCACAGGCATCGGGGTAGGGGGTGATCCGATCCCCTTCGACATAGCGATGGATGAGTGGACCGCCGCTCAGGTTCATTTACTGGGGGAGGCCCCTCCGCTAGCTCGCCCAGGCTTCGTCCGCTATTCCTGGTCCGAGGCACAGTTCAGGGTCCTGCCCGCATTGGGGGAGGAGACTCAGATGACCGAGGAGGACGTGGAGAGATATGCTCGGGGCTTCCTCATGTTCCTTTTCGGGACTACTATCTTCGCCGACCGGGCGAACACCGTGCCTCTCTGCCTTCTCAGTGCACTGGTGGACGTCCGAGATATTCTGCACTTCGATTGGGGCGGCGCTGCTCTGGCCACCTTGTACGGATATATGAGCTCGGCTTCTCGCGGCAGCGGCCAACTGCTCGGAGGTTACTGGCGGGCTTGGGAGGTACATTTCTTCTCCACTTTTCCTTTCTGTCTCGTACTTTCCGTAGTCTGTACACTGCACACACTGTAGTCTGCGTTACACTTACCGTATACTGTACACACGGCACACACATACATTCTGTTTTACACTGATTGTACACTGCTCACACTGTACACTACACACAATACACTGCACAACACACGGCTCTGCCATTTCTGCTTTATTCTGTATACCCTGCTTTATCTGAAGGTTATACTGACATCTGTTTTGCAGTTGTGGGTTTATGCCTACTTCCCTAGGCTTGCACCTGTGCCAGTTGCGGAGCCTCCTCCGGCTGTTCCTTTCTCGAGTTGCTTTGACGGGGGATGCACCCGGCGACCTCGGGAGACATTCGGCTTCTTCCGCCGATACTTCGACACCATCACCCCCACAGAGGTATGCTTTACTTTCAGTTCGTTTAGCTTCGCTTTCCCACTGCATGTTTCAATAACAGTAGATAACAAACTGTCTGTTACTTTCAGATCACATGGCGGCCATGGGCTTCCTTGCCGTCGGCGATGCGGGGTCGGTTCCCTGGTGCTGAGGAGACCTCGCGTTTCCGGATTCTGCTAGAGGGCCCGGTCTGTCGGGCTTGGTACCTGGGGGAGCGTTTTCTACGCCAGACCCGCGGGTTACCTGAGCAGATAGTCCCGGCTCACCCTCCTGCAGAGATGAGGGAGACCGAGGGGCTGACCCCTGAGCAGCTGGATGATTACTCCATCGGCTGGGAGGAGGCCGGCTTCCGAGGCACCGGCGACTATCAGGAGTACGTACGGACGTACCTGATGCGACCTTTGAGCGGTCGTCGAGCAGAGGGGGCCAGGCCTGTAGCATCGGCGGCTGGGGCCGGAGCAGGAGCAGGGGCTGGATCTTCGAGGAGGGCCCGAGTCCGTGGCAGGGGCGGAGCGCGGGGAGGACGAGGAGCTAGCTGGCCTGCCCTGCCTGCTGTACTGACTTTCCAGGGGCAGGGTGGGTCGACCTATCAGATCCCCTTCGCCCCTCCACCGGCTGGTCATGAGTTCACTGACATCCCCGACCTTCCGCCGGTATGTATCACTGCACTTCGTACAGTTATCTCACTTCAGTTTACTGATATTCCACAGAATACTAATGCATCTGATACCTTTGCAGGCTTCTCCTGAGTACACCCGTCAGTCGTTGGCGATGAATGCCTCGATGATGGGGATGCTCCAGCGGACATTTGACCTTCTGGCTGTCTACAGCATACCGGTATGTCCTTCTGACACTGGCCTCAAACCATTCATACACTGCTTCGCATAATCTGATTCACGGCACAACACCTGATACACTGATCTCACTGTATCTGAGCACTGCATACACTGCATTCTGCACTAAACTCTGTACTGACAAACTGCTCACGGCATTCATACACTGTATCCATACACTGCATTCTGCACTGATAAACTGTCTACAGTATACTGATGCATTTCACTTTTTGTGTGCTTTTTCAGCCTCCCTTCCAGATTCCCATGGCAGGAGGTGCTCCAGCCAGACCTTCTGTCCCTGCCCGGGGGAGAGATGAGGAGGGCAGGATATTTCCCCGCACTAGGGGTGGGCGTACTCACGTCGGGAGCAGCTCGCGGGCTCCAGTCCCGGACGATGACGATGACGAGGAGTCAGAGGCGGAGGCAGGGTCGTCGGAGGAGGAGACCGCAGACGGTTCTAGCTCGGGCTCTGATGACGACGCTGTTGATGCTCCTGGACCTTCGTCCAGGAAGAGGGCCAGGACGGACTGACGGCCCTTGGAGTGATCGACACAGATGCAGATTTTTGTTATCTTTTCTTTCTTTCCTTGTACTTTTCTTTTTGGTTGGTAGATAGATTACCTTGTACTGCCACAGGCAGGTTTTGTTTCCAAAGCTTGTACATTTGAAAAAGATAATGAAATGAAACGAAACGAACTTTTTATCTGAAAAAGTGTTTACATTTACACATTTCATGCATTGCATCGCATCTCATCATGTTACACCTCAATGTAAATGGAATTGATTGGTTGTCTGAAAATTGAACACTTGCACTGTAATAATCAGATAACTTAAACAGCTAACAACCGAAACAACCCAAGCAACCCACTGCCTGATTCTTAGACACACAGCCCTTACTCTGTTGGGGATTGATCTGCATACAGCCCAAAACACAGCATTCAGTTCATTCTGCACACTGCAATTCTCAAACAAGATAGCCCAATCTAATCAGGACGGACCTCAAAGATGGAACCGGTTGGAGTCGGAACACGTTCCAATGTAGAGAATGGCACAGCATTCTGAGCATAAGCGATTTTTGAAATCGAATGAGGGTTTTTCAAACCGGGATATCGAGCCTACCACTGAACAGAGCGGAAAGGACTCAAATATAGGTACACGACCTAAACACAACGAGACACGCTCGGGAAAGACTAAAAACAAAAGACGAGACCGTCAAATGAAAGAGACACGACACATAGACGCGTAACCAAAGATGGGGGACCTCGGACCACGAGGAGCCAGTTCAATCTGGGTATTGTTTCCCACCCCTTCTTATTTGTGATTCTCACATCACTCAACTCTCAAGCTCGGATTTTCTCTCGAAACCCTTTTCCTCGCTTTTCTCTCAACTTACACCTCTCTATTCTTCATTCTCTCATTTTTCATCCCTCCCCGGGGTGATTGATGGATAAATGGAAAGGTGCGGGTTTATGCTCGACACCGTTAGCTCACGGCTATTCTTCGGGCAGGCAGAGTGCTCTTCTGGCAAGTACGTCGATGACGGGGGAGAGACAGAACGCCTGGCTCAACTGTGCCCCTAGTTCATCATTTTAACCATTTTTTTCGTTTTTGCTTTCTACTAAAACGGTTTTGATCGAAATGAGAGTCGGATTAACGTACTTGTTCGACTTTTGTTTTGAAAAGCATGCAAGTCAGGCAGCAAGCACTGAAAATTTTCCTTTTAGGTCCAAGACAATGGTCCGGTTTTGGAAAATGAAATAGTTTTCGAGAAAATAGTCAACCTCAGTAAAAATTTTCAAAAACTATTTTTTTAAACAGCTGATGCTCAACAAGCATGGAACTTACTCTTCGAGATGCGCGACCTCGGATCGGAGGCAATGGAAAATTGCCCCTGGTTTGAAGGAGGGTGGGAGGCAACGGAAAGTTGCCCCTAGTTTGAAAGGCGGCTCACAGCGGCTCGTGGCAACGGAAAGTTGCCCCTTGTTTGGGATGGTGCCGCAGCAATTCACAGACAGTCTTCATTGGCGGTGGTCGAGCTCTTAGACACAGCGATGACGAAGACGGTCATAACACATATATGGACACAGTCACCTTGGAAGGTGTTGGCCACTGGACTTTGCAACGAAATTGAAACCATTGCATGGACTGAGACGCTTATGAAAGCGTTGGGGGCTGGACTTCATGATGAAGTTGCCTACGTATCCCAAACATGGGAATCAAGCCTTACGTAGTTCCGGTTAAGGTCCACTCGGGTATTTTAACCTTCACTTTGTTTGGCTCTTATTTTTGCCAAGGCGCCCAATGCGGGTTTTCGACCTTGCGAGCTTCTTTTCATTTTCTATTTCTTCTTCATTTCTTTTGCATTTTTATTTTTCTTTTCTTTTTGGTATCTTTTGTCTTTTCTTTTCTTTTCTTCTTTTTTTTGTATTTTTCTCTTGCTCTAACTTTTGCCTGGGTCGCCCTTCTGGGTTTTCGACCCAGCGAGCCTCTCAAAGGGTAAAAGTGTAGCAAGTCCATGCCAAATGGTTCCTGAACTGGAAGCCTCTCCGTGTCTAAGAGAACGGCTGTTGCACTGATTTGCGGAGAACCCATCAGGGTTACTCTACGAGCTTCTTCCGGCGAGATCTACTCCTTCTGATTCGGCCTTGATGCTTCTTGATCGAAGGCTACCTCAAAACTGGCCACACGGGCCTTTCATGGCGTTTGTCCGTTGAACTTTTTGAACAGTCTAAATGGGTTCAAAGTCGGAGCGGGTTGAATCTTGAGGCTGAGAGCGATCCTAAGCTGCGCGATCTCAAGAACGATTCCACACAGGTCTTCACAAGGCCGCGTAAAATATTTGTTTTTGAAAGTTTTTAAGAAAGCGACGAATCGCTCGTGCCGAAGATAGTGTGGAACCAATCTGGATCAGGCCAGGGTCCTTCTCAGTACTCACGCCGACAAGCATGATTTCATTCATAAAAAGGCTTAGCACGCCTCTCTTTCTCTCAAAATGATCAAAATTTTACAAAACCCAAGGAATTCCTTCCTCTTCGTTTTCATCACCGCAGTGTTCAAAAAGTTTTTTTTTTTGAAAACTTAGGTTAATGCTATGAGTTTGGCGCGCAGGAGAGCAGGCGAGATGTACTGTCAGCCCAATCAAATTCTCTGGTCCTTATGCTGAAAGCAAGCATGAAGTTAAGATAGCAACAGCTATTTCAATCGGCTCTGTTGGTGTAACTGGCCCCTCGGCAGGAACAGACTCAAAACAAAAACAGATAATAATAAAACAAGACGGTGTTCGGGACAACAACCCCTGAATCACCGGGTATTATATACAACGGGGACTGACTCGATACAACAAGACAGACCCTTAAGCAAAAAAAGACTGACTCAAGACAAAGAGACAGACTCAAAACAAAAGACCGACTCGATATCCAAGCCAGAATTTACAAAACTCGGTTTCACCGATGCTCAAAAATGCGTGCCAAACGCTTCATCAAAAAAAATACCAAATGTTGCCCGCAGGCGGTTCACTTTACATACTCGCAGTATCTGAGCCCTCGAAATCCAACAACTGAGTGGTGACGGGCTTGCCTGAGGTAGGTGGTAGGATAACCTTATTATCAATCAAATCCTGCACTTCATGGCGAAGGCGGGAACATCCATCGGTGCTGTGACCGGACTGTTGATGGTACGCGCAGTACAAGGTAGCATCATGGGTGGCGGGGAGATTCTTCGGGAGCGGTCGGGGCTCCAAAGGCTTAAGATGCCCATTCTTCGCCAATATCAACAATGCCCTAGACAAAGGCATGTGGAGGTCGTGAAAGACTCTTCGCCCTCGAGGTAGGTACTTTGCAGTTTGAGGATTCTTGCCAGACGCGCTGGCGAAAGGATCAGCTGGCGCTGCCTTGGCTTTTTGAACCTTTCCCGGTGCAGGGTTGGGAACAACAGGAACTGTTTGGGCATGACGGGGCCCATCCCGGTTTTCTGCCTGGCTTGAACTGCCTTTGGTTGGAGCGGGGAAAGCATCATCTATAGCTTTGGTCACTATTGCGGATGTTTGTTGCTTGTTCATCCCTCTGGCCTTCAGAGCCTCGACTGCCCACAGCAGTTGTTCAATAGGGTCGGCATCTACCTTTGCCTTGTCCTTTCCTTTGGCCTCAGCCTGATCGAGGGTCGGGGTTAGTGCTGACATATCGTGGCTATAGCCAGAAGCCATCTCTGGCTGGCTGAGCTCTATCACAATCCGCCCCAGTAGCGGGGGCTCCTGTGGTACAAAATTCCCGGCATACGGTGCCGCTGGTGGTGAAGCCGACATTCCATAGGCGAGGTCTGCCACAGACCTTTGGAGATCGCCTATCATCCCCATCAATTCGAAGGTGGTGGGCTCACGAGCCTGGTATAACTGGGGAGCCCAAACCGGGTGCACAACGGGCGACCTGGGCGGATATGACATACTGATGCTGGCTTCATTCTGCAGAGTGGTTCCCTGCTCCGGTGCGGCTGTCATAACCACAATTTCTTCTGAACTTTGTGTCGCCATAAATCTTGCCTCAGCAAAGGGGAGACACTGGCTGTTCTGTATCAACTCTGCAACTCTCTGGACTGAAAGAAAAACAGACAGCACTTCAGCCCAAACTGATCAAACACGGGTGTAGCCGAACAACTGTTCCCTACTGCTGATCACTGTTCCCAGATTTCTGTTCCCCAAAATACTGAATCTGATACCCGCGGATAACTGATTCTCAAATTCTGATACCAATGCCCTTAGGCCTGATGCCCAGACTTACAAACTGGTGTGTTCTTTTCCCTGCAGAAATACATTCTAACAGCACATAGCAAGTAAAGAGAGCCAATACACCCCTATGTTGGGGTAGGGTTTCCCTGTCCTATTTCGTCAGGAGCTAGGGTTTCACTATGCACACAGCGGTTTCAAACAACCTAACATTGGGTGAGCAACCTGTCCTAGCTTGGAATGGTCACTATGGATTCGAATATGCACTAGGTCGAATGGTCGAAAAGGGTGCCCCGGTAAACCGGGGTTTGTGTTCCCATGCTGTCAGAGCCCATAGTCGGTCAGCCTTATGGACATGCCTTGACAAGGCAAGCCTCCGGCAAACCGTTCAGGAATGGCAGATGGCAAACACTATGTTCCTAGGCGCACCAATGCACATGCAATGCAAAGAAACATATAAATGAAATCAAAATAGGATATCACGAGTTCGAGTCAAGCTCTCTAAATCCCCAGCAGAGTCGCCAGAAACTGTAACAGCGCCCGCGTGGGACCTCGCGCTACAGTTCGGACTCGATTTGTGTCACGGTTCTTAATCTGAACCAAAGAGTCCAAATCTGGCAAATCGTTTTGAGAAACAGATTTTTGAAAAAGTAGTGCCAAACATGGACTGCTTTGCCAGATACAGAGTCGCCACCTAAATATTTTTTATATGGGAGAATTTAGGAAACCCTGACTCGGTGCCGAAGGCCACATGTCCGTCATCACCGGAGTTGTCTCGGCTCGGGAGCTTGGGTACGATCGGGGAAGGTCAGCTATGAGCACCCCCTTTCGCCCGGTCCGAAGACCGGCCTCTACTAACCATGATATCCGTTTTTGAAAACTTTACGTGTTCTTATTCCATTTATTAGCCTAGAATTACTATGTTATGCGCACAGCAAACAAGTATAGACTAGATTGCCTAATTTGGAAATAAACATTGCATATCCGTTTGGTTTGAAAATGCTTTGGAATTTGCTACTCGCAAGTAGGCTAAAATACGGATTCCAACGAGTTTTTCCAACTCAAACAACCCAACCTTCACCCACAGGCATTCAAAACAGTTTAACACATAAGCATCTAGCCACATGTTAAGCATGCTGTTTTGGTAACATTCATACTCATGCGATATGCTAAAGCGGAAATACTTACATAGTACTCCGCGCCAAAACAAAGAACTTGTTAGTAATCATGCATGATCCAAGTCCATGTGAAGTGCCTAATGCATCGCATACAAAATGTCGCTAAGATAGGCTCGGCTATCCTAAACATGTCATGTGAAAATGCACAATTATCACGTATTCAGTTTGAAAATTGAAGTATTGATGCAATTAGCGTGACGTACCGAGCCTAATGCATGTAATACAAATGCATGGATGCACACATGCATAGCATAAGGTATGCTAAATTAGACGTGACCTAATACTAACCATCAAAGCAGGTAAGTAAAAGGGAAGAAAGAAGTGGGGATTGGAAGACATTCACACACCCACACACACTTATTACAGATTTGCCCTCGCTCGGAGGGACCGAATAAATGTTACAAATTAACTAACTACGCAAGCTAATTAATATTACAAATTAAACTAATTTAATTAACAAATTAAATTAAATTAATTAAAGCAGGAAAGCGTCTCGGGAAACGCGCCACCATGCGCAAGCTGCCTCTGTTTTCCTCCCTTTCCTCCTCTGGAGGTTGTCAAAACCTCAGGACTACATCCTTGGACAGAGGGGATCACCACCGGCTAGATGAAACTTCCACCGGCAGTGTGGTATGGCCATCGGCACAAAATAGGGCCTGTCGGCAGAGAAAAATGTGCCGGTCGGCACATTACACTGCCGGTCGGCAGAGTATTCCTACAGAACCTGCAACTCACAGCAACAGAGTGCAAAGCAAAGCATGGCAGCACAATTCAAGGCATATATGCACCATTCATGTCCCTTATCATGGTAACGACTCAAAGGGGCATGTGCCTCGATTCTCGGACCACCAATCACGCATTTCCATGCATGATGGCCCAAAGAACCGAGTATGCATCTTTGATTTCAAATGTATGCACACCAATCAAACAAATAAGGCCCAATTCCTATCACCAATTCAAGGAACATGGCATGCATGCGAAATGCAATGCAACCTAGGCATACAAGCTAGGAATGCAACATGGCATGGCAATCAACTCATGCAAGCATACAAGCATGCATATGGCAATGCAAATGGATGCAAAGATGGACTTAAACATGAATTAGGCGACTCTAAAATAGGCCTAAAACAATAGCCAAAAGTGCTAAAGAGTGAGAGCTAAATGGCATGCACACACACATGCTCATAAGGACCAACACTTAAGCATGAATCAAACAACATTCAAGCACACTTCAAAGAAGGAAACATGGACAAATTAGCATGCAACATGAGCCTTAAAATCATGTTATAAAATGATGCCAAATCAAATTATAAATCAAGTCAAGCATGCAACAAAAAGTCCAAGTGTTCAAGGCAAGTTGATAAGGCATTGAACTACACTTATCATGACCAAACATGGCATGCATTAAACAACTAAAAATAGATTTTTAGCTCATAACAAGGCCAAAGGACTCCTTAGATAGCATCTAAGTGGCCCAAATTCAAAGGCATGCAAAGGCACCAAAACATGGAACATTGCAAAACATGCTTTCAAAGCATTAAAGAGACATGCGAGGCAATCAAACAAGCATGGAAATGGGACTGAAATGACATATAGAATGATCCCAAATCACCAAAACAATGCAAAGATGGCATGCTACACATGCACATACTCAAGGCCAACAAGCCCAAATGCAAAGGAGCCTTATAATGCATGCTAAAATCGACCCAAACGACTATGGACAGATCTAAAACATGGCAAAATAAGCATATAACCTTCACAAATACAAGCCTAAAACATGCTCCAACAAAGGCTAACAACCTAGACATGTTAAGGCACAAATATGGCATTACAAGGCAACTATGCTAAACATGCATAAGGTTCCAAAACCAACTTTAAATCATGTTATATCATGGATATATAAGCATGAAAAACAAACCAAACATGCTCAACACACACTCAAGCATAGGCTTCTTTAAGAGGCCAAAATGTGCCCTTTTCAAGGACAACAAGGAGAGGGGGTGGCCCTCTCCTTCTTGGGACTTCAAAGCATCATCTTTACCACTGAAATCCCTCAAGATTTCAGTGGTGAAGAGACCTCAACACCAAAATCCCGGAGCTAGCACAAAATGGCTCAAAATGAGGCCTTTTGGGGCCTAAGGGTGGTCAACACCCCTCAAACAACAAAACACTCTTAATAAACAATAAAGAGGGCTTAAAAATAGAACTTTTTTATGTTATACAATAATCACAAAAACAGATCTAAGATAGGTATAAAATTGATGCAAGAATGGGGAATAAAGGTGTAAGTTTCTTACCCTTGTAGTCCTCTTCAACAAGGATGCTCCAATGGCCTCCTTTGGCTCCAAATCAGTCAAGAAGCTCAAGAACAACCCCTTAGAACTCTAATCTTAAGAGGAAGGTGAAACACTAGGTGTTTGTGTGCAATAGTAAGGCACAAAACACCTAGTGTGCAAAATGGGAGGGAAAGAGAGATAGATTGAGTGTATCTAACCCTAACCCTAGAAAACCAGAGCTCTCCTCTGTCTTTTCTCTCTCAAAAATGTCTAAGCCTCTCCCTTCTTGCCTTAGAGAGAGCCCTCTCTATAAGCCTCTTGTAAAGCTTACAAGACAAGCTTTGCAAGAGGGAGATCCCTCCATACACGTGTATGGAGGGGAGAAAAAGTTATACAGCTGTCCTAAAATATCTGCAAAAGCAGATGAACAGCAATCGGCCGGCAAAAAATGCCATCTTGGCCAAACAAAGTGCCGACCGGCACAAAAAAGTGCTGACCGGAAACAAATAGTGCCGACCGGCAAACTATTTTGCCGGTGGCAGCAAAAACCAGCCGGTGGCCTCTAGCCACTGCCGGTGATGGGTGGGGATGGTCTACAAGCCCTACCCTGCCCTTCCAAGGCAAAACACAAGTGTTCGGTGCAAAACCGGACACTGAACGGTCAAGTTCGGAGATTCTGAGGTAGGGCGCGAGAGCCAAAACCTCCGGGAACTCCAAACAAACACAAACAAGGATAATCACCGAGTGTTCAAGCGGTGACGTCCGAGTCTTGAGGACGGTCAAAAATGGGGTGTCTACAACACCCATCAGTCGTTGGCGATGAATGCCTCGATGATGGGGATGCTTCAGCAGACATTTGACCTCCTAGCCCTCTACAGCATACCGGTATGTCCTTCTGACACTGGCCTCAAACCATTTATATACTGATTCGCATAATCTGAGGCACGGCACAACACCTGATACACTGATCTCACAGTATCTGATACACTGCATACACTGCATTCCGCACCGTACTCTACACTGATAAACTGCTCACGGCATTCTCATACTGTATTCACACACTGCATTCTGCACTGTTAAACTGTCTACAGCATTCACACACTACATTCTGCACCGATAGACTGCTCACGGCATATACACACTGTACTCATACACTGCATTCTGCACTGTTAAACTGTCTACAGTATACTGATGCATTTCCCTTTTGTGTCCTTTTTTAGCCTCCTTTCCAGATTCCCATGGCAGGAGGTACTCCAGCTGGGCCTTCTGTCCCTGCCCGGGGAAGAGATGAGGAGGGCCGGATATTTCCCCGTACCAGGGGAGGGCGTACTCATGTCGGGAGTAGCTCGCGAGCTCCAGTCCCGGACGATGATGATGACGAGGAGTCGGAGGCCGAGGCCGAGGCGGAGTCCGAGTCATTGGAGGAGGAGACCGGAGGCGGTTCTAACTCGGGCTCTGATGACGACGCTGATGATGATCCTGGACCCTCGTCCAGGAAGAGGACCAGGATGGACTGACAGCCCTTGGAGTGCTCGACACAGATGCGGATTTTTGTCATTTTTCTTCTTTCTTGTACTTTTGCTTTTTTGTTGGTAGATAGATTACCTTGTACTGCCGCAGGCAGATTTTTGTTTCCAAAACTTGTACATTTGAAAAGATAATGAAATGAAACGGACTTTTTATCTGAAAAAGTGTTTACATTTACACATTTCATGCATTGCATCGCATCTCATCATGTTACACCTCAATGTAAATGGAACTGATTGGTTGTCTGAAAATTGAACACTTGCACTGTAATAATCAGATAACTAAAACAGCCAACAGCAAAATAACCCAAGCAGCCCACTGCCTGATTCTGGACACACAGCCCTTGCTCTACTGGGGATTAATCTGTATACAGCCCTTAGCACAGCATTCGGTTCATCCAGCACACAGCAAATTCTAAACAAACGGCCCAATCTGACAGGACGGACCTCAAAGATGGAACCGGTTGGAGTCGAATCACGCTCAAATGTAGAGAATGGCACAGCATTCAGACTGTAAGTGATTTTTGAAATCAAATGAGGGTTTTTCAAACCGGGATATGGAGTCTACAACTGAACACAGCGGGGAGGACTCAAATATAAAGGTACACGACCTAACACAACGAGACACGCTCGGAAAAGACTAAAAACAAAAGACGAGACCGTCAAATCAAAGAGACACGACACACAGACGCGTAAACGAAGATGGGGGACCTCGGACGACGAGGAGCCAGTTCAAACTGGGTATTGTTTCCCACCCTGTCTAATTTGTGATTCTCACATTACTCGGCTCTCGAGCTCGGATTTTTTTTCTCAAAACCCTTTTCCTCACTTTTCTCTCAACTTACACCTCTCTATTCTTCATTCTCTCATTTTTCATCCCTCCCCGGGGTGATTGATGGATAAAGAGAAAGGTGTGGGTTCATGCTCAACACCGTTAGCTCACAGCCATTTCTTCTGACGGGTAGAGCGCTCTTCTGGCAAGTACGTCATTCTCACATTACTCGGCTCTCGAGCTCGGATTTTTTTTCTCAAAACCCTTTTCCTCACTTTTCTCTCAACTTACACCTCTCTATTCTTCATTCTCTCATTTTTCATCCCTCCCCGGGGTGATTGATGGATAAAGAGAAAGGTGTGGGTTCATGCTCAACACCGTTAGCTCACAGCCATTTCTTCTGACGGGTAGAGCGCTCTTCTGGCAAGTACGTCAATGACGGGGGAAGGACAGAACGCCTGGCTCGACTGTGCCCCTAGTTCATCACTTTAACCATTCTTTGTTTTTGCTTTCTACTAAAACAGTTTTGATCAAAATGAGAGTCGGATTAACGTACTTGTTCAATTTTTGATTTGAAAAGCATGCAAAATTTTCCTTTTTTGGGTCCAAGACAACGGTCCAGTTTTGGAAAATGGAATAGTTTTCGAGAAAATAGTCAACCTTAGTAAAAATTTTCAAAAACTATTTTTCAAACAGCTGATGCTCGACAAGCATGGAGCTTACTCTTCGAGATGCGCAACCTCGGATCGGAGGCAATGGAAAATTGCCCCTGGTTTGAAGGGGGGTGGGAGGCAACAGAAAGTTGCCCCTAGTTTGAATGGCGACTCACGGCGGCTCGCGGCAACGGAAAGTTGCCCCTTGTTTGGGTGGTGCCGCAGCAATCTGCAAACAGTCTTCATTGGCAGTGGTCGAACTCTTGGACACAGCGATGACGAAGACGGTCACAACAAACATATGGACACAATCACCTTGAAGGGTGTTGGCCACTGGACTTTGGGGATGAAATCGAAACCATTGCATGGACTGAGACACTATGACAGCGTTGGGGGCTGGACTTCATGATGAAGTTGCCTACGTATCCCAAACATGGGAATCAAGTCTTACGTAGATTCGGTTAAGGTACACTCGGGTATTTTAACCTTCACTTTTCAAGCTCTCACTTTTGCCAAGGCGCCCGATGCGGGTTTTCGACCTTGCGAGCTTCTTTTCATTTTCTATTTCTTTTTTTTTTTTTGCATTTTTCTTTTCCTTTTCTTTTTTGCATCTTTTGTCTTTTTCTTTTCTTTTTTGCATCTTTTTGTATTTTTGCTTTTTTGTATTTTTCTCTTGCTCTAACTTTTGCCTGGGTCGCCCTTCCGGGTTTTCGGCCCAGTGAGCCTTTCAAGGGTAAAAGTGTAGCAAGTCCATGCCAAATGGTTCCTGAAATTGAAGCCCCTTTATGTCTAGGAGAACGGCTGTTGCACTGATTTGCGGAGAATCCATCCCGGTAACTCCACAAGCTTCTTCCGGCGAGATCTACTCCTTCCGATTCTGCTTTGGTACCTCTTGCTCGAGGGCTGTTTAGAAACTGGCCATACAGACCTTTCACGGCGTTTGTCCGTTGAACTTTCTAAACGTTCTGAACGGGTTCAAAGTCGGAAAACAAATAGGTTAAATCTTGAGGCTGAGAGCGATCTTAGGCTGCGCGACCTCAAGAGGGATTCCACACAAATCTTCACAGGGCCGCGTAAAACATTTGCTTTTGAAAGTTTTTAAGAAAGCGACAAATCGCTCGCGCCGAAGATAGTGTGGAACCAATCTGGATTAGGCCAGGATCCTTCTCAGTACTCATGCCGACAAGCATGATTTCATTCATAAAAGGCTTAGCACGCCTTTCTTTTTCTCAAAATGATCAAAATTTTGCAAAACCCGAGGAATTCCTTCCTCTTCGTTTTCATCACCGCAGTGTTCAAAAAGTTTGTTTTTGGAAAACTTAGGTTAATGCCATGAGTTTGGCGCGCAGGAGAGCAGGCGAGATGTACTGCCAGCCCAATCAAATTCTCTGGCACTTATGCTGAAAGCAAGCATGAAGTTGAGATAGCAACAGCTGTTTCAATCGGCTTTGTTGGTGTAACTGGCTCCTTGGCAGAAACAGACTCAAAACAAAAACAGATAATTACAAAAAAAGACGGTGTTCGAGGCAACAACCCCTGAATCACCTGGTATTATATACAACGGGGACTGACTCGATACAACCAGACAGACCCTTAAGCAAAAAAGACTAACTCAAGACAAAGAGACAGACTCAAAACAAAAGACTGACTCGATATCCAAGCCAGGATTAACAAAACTCGGTTTCACCGATGCTCAAAAATGCGTGCCAGACGCTTCATCCAAAATATACCAAATGTTGCCCGCAGGCGGTCCACTTCACATACTCGCAGTATCTGAGCCCTCGAAATCCAACAACTGAGTGGTGACGGGCTTGCCTGAGGTGGGTGGTAGGATAACCTTGTTATCAATCAAATCCTGCACTTCATGACGAAGGCGGGAACATCCATCGGTAATGTGACCGGACTGTTGATGGTACGCGCAGTACAAGGTAGCATCATGAGTGGTGGGGAGATTCTTCGGGAGTGGCCGGGGCTCCAAAGGCTTAAGATGCCCATTCTTTGCCAATATTAGCAATGCCCTAGACAAAGGCATGTGGAGGTCATGAAAGACCCTGCGCCCTCGGGGCAGGTACTTTGCAATTTGAGGATTCTTGCCAGATGTGCTAGCGAAAGGATCAGCTGGCCCTGCCTTGGCTTTTTGAACCTTTCCCGGTGCAGGGTTGGGAACTACAGGAATTGTCTGGACATGACGGGGCCCATCCCGATTTTCTACCTGGCTTGAACCGCCTTTGATTGGAGCGGGGAAAGCATCATCCACAGCTTTGATCACGATTGCAGATGTTTGTTGCTTGTTCATCCCTCTGACTTTCAGAGCCTCGACTGCCCACAGCAGTTGTTCAATAGGGTCGGTGTCTACCTTTGCCTTGTCTTTTCCTCTGGCCTCAGCCTGATCAAGGGTCTGGGTCGGTACTGGCATGTCACGGCTGTAGCTAGAAGCCACCTCTGGCTGGCTGAGCTCTATCACAATCCGCCCTAGTAGCGGGGGCTCCTGTGGTACGAAATTCCCGGCATATGGCGCCGCTAGCGGCAAAGCCGACATTCCATAGGCTAGATCGGCCACGGTTCTCTGGAGGTCCCCTATCATTCCCATCAATTCGAA
The DNA here is from genome assembly GCF_055761805.1 of Camellia sinensis. Classification (NCBI taxonomy): domain Eukaryota; kingdom Viridiplantae; phylum Streptophyta; class Magnoliopsida; order Ericales; family Theaceae; genus Camellia; species Camellia sinensis. Next base: position 141,670,975 of record NC_138963.1, read on the forward strand.
GGTGGTGGGCTCACGAGCCTGGTATAACTGGGGAGCCCAAACCGGGTGCACAACGGGCGACCTGGGCGGGTGTGACATACTGATGCTGGCCTCACTCTGCGGAGCGGTCCCCTGCTCCAATGCAGCCGTCATAACCACAACTTCTTCTGAATTTTGTGCCGCCATAAATCCTGCCTCAGCAAAGGGGAGACACTGGCTATTCTATATCAATTCTGCAACTTTCTGAACTGAAAGGAAAAACAGACAGCATTTCAGCCCAAACTGATCAAACACGGGTGTAGCCACACAACTGTATCCTACTACTGATCACTGTTCCCAGAAATTACTGTTCCCGAAAACTGAACCGATACCCGCGGATAACTGATTCTCACAACTGATACTGATACTGGTGTCCCCAGGTTTGATACTCAAACTCGCAAACTGGCATGTGCTTTTCCTGTAGAAACACATTCTAGAAGCACATAGCAAGTAAAGAGAGCTCAATCACCCCTATGTTGGGGTAGGGTTTCCCTGTCCTATTTTGTCAGGAGGTAGGGTTTCACTACGCACACAGCGGTTTTCAAACAACTTAGCATCGGGTAAGCAACCTGTCCTAACTTGGAATGGTCACTATGGATCCGAACATGCACTAGGTCGAATTGTCAAAAAGGGTGCCCCGGTAAACCGGGGTTTGTGTTCCCATACTGTCAGAGCCCATAGCCGGTCAGCCTTATGGACATGCCTTGACAAGACAAGCCTCCGGCAAATCGTTCAGGAATGGCAGATGGCAAACACTGTGTTCCTAGGCGCACCAATGCACATGCAATGCAAAGAAACACATAAATGAGATCAAAACAGGATATCATGAGTTCGAGTCAAGCTCTCTAAAACTCCCCAGCAGAGTCGCCAGAAACTGTAGACGCGTCCCGCGGAGGGGGACCTCGCTACTACAGTTCGGACTCGCGATTTTGTTTGTCGCGGTTCTTCATCTGAACCAAAGAGCCCAAATCTGGCAAATCGTTTGAGAAAACAGATTTTTTTCAAAAAATAGTGCCAAACATGGACTGCTTTGCCAGATACAGAGTCGCCACCTAAATATTTTTAAAATGGAAAAATTTAGGAAACCCTGACTCGGTGCCGAAGGCCACATGTCCGTCATCACCGGAGTTTGTCTCGGCTCGGGAGCTTGGGTACGATCAGGGAAGGTCAGCTATGAGCACCCCCTTTCGCCCGGTCCGAAGACCGGCCTCTACTAACCATGATATCCGATTTTGAAAACGTTTATGTGTTCTTATTCCATTTATTAGCCTAGAATTACTATGTTATGCGCGCAGCAAACAAGTATAGACTAGATTGCCTAATTTGGAAATAAACATTGCATATCCGTTCGGTTTTGAAAAAGGTTTTGGATTTGCTACTCGCAAGTAGGCTAAAACACAGATTTTAATGAGTTCTTCCAACTCAAACAATCCAACCTTCACCCACAGGCATCCAAGCAGTTTATAACACATAAGCATCTAGTCACATGTTAAGCATGCTGTCATGGCAACATTCACACTCATGCGATATGCTAAAGCGGAAATACTTACATCGTGCTCCGTGCCAAAACAAAGAACTCGTTAGCGAACATGCATGATCCAAGTCCATGTTAAGTGCCTAATGCATCGCATACCAAGTGTTGCTAGAATAGGCTCGGCTATCCTAAACATGGCATGTGAGAATGCACAACTATCACATATTCAGTTTAGAATTTGAAGTACAAATGCAGTTACCGTGATGTACCGAGCCTAATGCATGCAATACAAATGCATGTATGCACACATGCATAGCATAAGGTATGCTAATTTAAACATGCCCTAATCTACCATCGTAAGCAGGTAAATAAAAAGGAAGAAAGAAGTGAGGTTGGAAGACATACACACCACCCACACACACTTATTACAAATTTGCCCTCGCTCGGAGGGACCAAATAAATATTACAAATTAATTAACTACGCAAGCTAATTAATATTACAAATTAATTTAATTAACGAATTAAATAAATTAATTAAAACAGAAAAATCGCCTCGGGAAACGCGCCGTCATGCATAGGCTGCCTCTGTTTTCCTTCCTTCACTCCTCTGGAGGCTGTCAAAACCTCAGGATTGCATCCCTGGACACTGGGGAGTACCACCGGCTGAGTGGAATTACCACCGGCATTGGTGTGTGGCCATCGGCACAAAATGGAGTTGTCGGCAGAGGAATGATTGCCGGCCGGCACCTTACACTGCCGGTCGGCAGAATGTTCCTGCAGAATCTGCAAATGACAGCAACAGAGGGCAAGGCAAAGCATGACAGCACAATTCAAGGCATATATGCGCCAACCATGTCCCTTATCATTGTAATGACTCAAAGGGGCATGTGCCTCGATTCTCTGACCACCAATCACGCATTTCCATGCATGATGGCCCAAAGAACCAAATATGCAACTTTGATTTCAAATGCATGCAAACCAAATCAAACCAAAGTCCTAATCCCTATCACCAAATCAAGGGACAAGGAATGCATGCAAAATGCAATGCAACCTAAGCATAAAGGCTAAGGATGCAACATGGCATGGGGGCAAGCTTATGCAAGCATACAAGCATACATAGGGGCATGCAAATGGACGCAAAGATGGACTTATGCATGAATTAGGCAACTCTAAATAGGCCTAAAACAGTAGCCATTAATGCCCAAAAATGGAGACCAAAGCATATGCACACATGTACCTAATTGAAGGCCAACACTTAAGCACAAAGCAAGCAACATTCAAGCACACTTGAAAGAGGCATTCATGGACTAAAAGGATGCAACATGAGCTCTAAAAATCATGCTAATACATGGTGCCAAATCAAACAACAAATTAAGCCAAGCATGCACCAAATGGCCTAAGTGTTCAAAGCAAATCAATGGGGCATTGAACTACACTTAACAAGACCAAACATGGCATGAAGGGAAGGACCAAAATCAGAGGTTTAGCATGTTAAAACAAAGCTAAAGGACTACTTAGATGGCATCTAAGTGACTCAAAAACAAAGGCATGCATAAACACCAAAACATGGAGCATTGCTACACAAGCTTAAGAGGCATTAAAGATGCATGCAAGGCAATCAAACAAGCATGGAAATGGGACTAAAATGGCATATAGGATGATCCCAAATCACCAAAACAATGCAAAGATGCCATGCTACACATGCACATACTCAAGGCCAACAAGCCCAAGTACAAAGGAGCTATATCAAGCATGCCAAAATCAACCCAAACACTTATGGACAGACCTAAAACATGGCAAAATATGCACAAAATCTTCACAAGACTAAGCCTAAAACATGCTCCAACAAAGGCTAACAACCTAAGGCATATTAAGGCATAAACAAGGCATTACATGGAAACTATGCTAAGCATGCATGGAGTACCAAAACCAACTTCAAGTCATGTTATATCATGGATATATAAGCATGAAAAACATCCCAAACATGCTCAACACACACTCAAGCATAATGCTCTATCAAGAGGCCAAAATATGCCCTTTTCAAGGACAACAAGGAGAGGGGGTGGCCCTCTCCTTCTTGGGACTTCAAGGCATCATCTTCACCACTGAAATCCCTCAAGATTTTAGTGGTGAAGAGACCCCAACACCAAAATCCCGGAGTTCACACAAAAGGGCACAAAATGAGGCCTTTCAAGGCCTAAGAGGGGTCAACAACCCTCAAACCAAGAAACACCCTTAATAAACAATAAAGAGGGCCTAAAAATAGAACATTTTTATATTATACAATAAGCACAAAAACAGCTCTAAGATAGGTAGAAAATCAATGCAAAAATGGGAGAAAATGGGACTAGATTCTCACCCTTGAAGCCTTCTTCACAAATGGTGCTCCAATGGCCTCCTTTAGCTTGAATCCAATGCTAAAACTTCAAAACCAGTCCTTTAGAACCTCAAGAGCCAAAGGAAGGTGAAACACTAGGTGTTTGTATGCAATAGTAAGACACAAAACACCTAGTGTACAAAATGAGAGAGAAAGAGAGATAGAAAATGTATCTAACTCAAACCCTAAAACCAGAGCTCAACAATGGCTGTTTTTGCTCTCCAAATATCTCAACTCTCTAACCTTTTTTTTTCTAGCCAAGAGAGCCTCTCTCTATATGTCTTGTAAAGCTTACAAGACAAGCTTTACAAGAGGGAGATCCCTCCATACACGTGTATGGAGGGATGCAAAAGCAAGACAGCTGTCTAAAAATATCTGCAAAAGCAGATGAACAGCAATCGGCCGGCCAAAAATGTCATCTTGGCCAAAAAAAGTGCCGACCGGCACAAAATAGTGCTGACCGGCAACAAAAAGTGCCAGCCGGCAATCAAAATTGCCGGTGGCAGCAAACATCGGCCGGTGGCCTCTAGCCACTGCCGGTGGTGGGTGGGGATGGTCTACAAGCCCCACCCTGCCTCTCAAGGGCAAGATGCAAGTGTTTGGTGCAAAACCAGACACTAAACGGTCGAGTTCGGGGATCCTGAGGCAAGGCGCGCGAGCCGAGACCTCCGGGAACTCCAAACGAACACAAACATGGATAATCACTGAGTGTTCAAAGGGTGACGTCCAAGTCTTGAGGACGGTCAAAAATGGGGTGTCTACAATTTGTTGGAACATATATTCGGGAGGAAAACCAAACACGAACATGTTATCAGCCTAAATAAAAATTGAACATGAACTCTGGGAACACATTTTGTTTTGTAGCAACTGAGAAAAGATATGGGAAAAGCATGTTGAGCTAGTATTTCCAGATAAGGTATAACACAAATCGACATAGAGAGAGAGAGAGAGAGAGAGAGAGAGAGAGAGAATCAATACCTCGCGATGAAGCTTTGAAATCAAGAAAGAGAACTTCAAGATTGAAATCGCTTTGAGATGAATCTCAAAATCGAAATCGCTCTAAGACCGATTTGAGAAATCAAACACAGCCTCTCCCGAGATCACTTCCTCTGCGATCGCAACCAACCCCTCTTCTCTCTTCGCAATCACCCAGAGCTTCAGATCGATATCTCAGAGAACAAAGAATGAATCGAGAGAAGGAGAGAAAGTGAGAGAGACAGAGTGACAAAGTGAAGCTTCAGACCTTCAAATCGAAATCGCTCTGCTGAATCTGTATGAATCTCAAAGAAAATCGCTCTAAATCGAAATTGCTTTCAAGGGTTTTGGGGGTGAGCAAGAGAGAGGCGTGAGGTTTGTGAAGGTGTGAGGATTCAAAATAAGGGTTTACAAAGCTTTAAGCAGCATTCTCAGATACAAAATAGGCGCGTGAGACACAACGTTTGGAGGCGGTTTTAAACGCCTCCTATTCTAAAACGGGGTTGTTTGATTAAAAAAATATGCGGCGTTTTTAAAAAACATCATTAAATATTAATAAAAGTGGCATTTCAAAAAATGTCGTTAAAAAAACGCCGCTTAAACCCATTTTTCATGTAGTGAATCTCGTTTTATTTAGAGAAGAGCGATGGGAAAATTATAAATCAGTGTGCAGTGAAACAATATTTATATTTTTATGATAGTATAATTGTGTAAGTCTTTTTTATGTGTTAAAATTGTATCAGTAAAAAAATTATTTATAATATAATTATTTTTTTATTGTTCCTTCGAATTTCAATTTCTCATCCTGCAATGTACCCTTTTAAATATTATATACATAAATTTTATACGTATTTATGATTATTAATATTTTTTAATGTACTAACCTTACTACGCTATACTACTATATATTTATGATTATTTTCTTAACGTTGTATTTGGTTAGGAGATTTGGAAATGGATTTAGAAAGGAGAAGAGGAAAAAGTGTGTGAAACTAGGTGAAATATAGATATATTTTTTTGATAGTTCACCTACCTTTTCTTTTTTTCTTTTCAAATCTCTTCTCAAATCCCTCAATCATACACAGCGTAAGTAATTTAATCTGACTTTAACATATAAAACATATAGAATTTGTTTAGGCCTGCTTATATTTTTTTAATTTTTATTTTCTAAAAGCAAGTATTTCAAGCTTTTCATTATTTTTTTAAATACAAAAATAAAAAAATAAAAACACATGCAACCAAACAGTCAATATTTTTACAGTGAACTTGACATTCCATTCCATTTGAAAAGCATATTATCTCAAGTAGAAGAATTGTCATCTAAATTAAGAATGTGGTATGCCAACCCATAACATTGTTAATGATGGTAAAAATTGAAATGACCGCCACATGGATGAGCTCGAATCAAATTTATCGGATAGTCTAACCTTAGACATTTATATTTTGTGCATGCACATTTGATATTGGCCAATTTTATTTTGAAAATTTAAAATATAAAGTTACATTTGCTAAAGTCATGTTAGTTTAAGATGAATTAAAATATCTATTTGCCTTCTATAGGCGCATTTGGTGTAACTGTTAAAATAAATTATAAATTATAACTTAACAGATTATAAATTATGACTTTAATCAGAAGCTGTTTAATCTGTTTGGTGTAGTGTTGGATTATAGATTTAAGTTGATGAGTAGTGTTTATTAAATAAGTTATGAAGTAACTTTTTCAATTTATTTTTTATTTTATTTTATTTTATTTTTGTTATTTACTACTTGTCTTCATTTCTCATAAAAAAAATAATAATAATCTATAGTCCATTTGGTTCTTTTTTAATTTAAAAAAAAAAAATAAAAAATAAAAAAATCGAAGTGTATAATCGTAAATTAACATGTCCACAGCAGAAGCTGATAATCAAAAGTAAGGGGTGAGCAGCTTACCAGAATTAACTTTTTTGAGTTAAAATAAGTTATTAAAATCAGAAATTCTTTGAAATAAGTTTAACTAAACAGTCCAAAATAATTTTTCAAAAGTTAAAAGTTATAAGTTAGTTCAAAAAAACTCAAACAAACGCCCCCTATGTGTATGAATTTGTGTACAAGTATGAAAAACTGATGTGATGATTATGGTGACAATAATAGTAGTGAAATTTGTGGAGGTGATGGCAGTACAATTTTTCGATAGTATAATTGTAAGAGGTTAAAATTTTAACACTTTACATTTATATGTAAACCTATGTATATGTGCCTAATTTGATGTATATATATAGATAGATATGTATGTATGTAATGAGTAAACTCATTATAATCCTTTGTGTAGGTAATGACTAGTTGAAAAGGGTAAAATAATAAATATCAAGTGAGAAGAAAATTCATTATTGGACAGTAGTTGACTAGGTCCATAATCAAGTCTATATGTACTACTACATTGCAGCGCCACAAAAAGCCAACTACTTTTGGTAACGTTTGATAGAGTTTTAGAATTATGATTTGAAAATAAAATTATATTTTGAATTTATAAGTTTTGAAATTATAATTTAAGTGAGAAAAATTTGTTTAGTTATTAGTTTTGGAGAGAGTTTTGAAAAGAATTTTGAATTGAAGTTGAAATTTTTTACGTGACATATGATATTTAATTCAAAAACTTACAACTTATAACCAAACACCCAACCCAATATTCTATTCAAAACTCATAAAAAAAAAATTTTAAAAAATCCAAAAATATTTTTTATTCAAAACATAAAAATAACAGGTGAAAAAAAAAAAACTGTTCTAGTCAACCGACCAAATGTCCAAAGGACGTCCAGGTAGAAGAGTTTTCAGATACAGATGTGGAATTAATTTTTAAAAGTTATATCCAAATAAAGGATTCATGTGAAAGGGCCAAATTATAGTTAGAATGGTGCATCAAACACAGCCTTTATTTTTCTTCTCCTCATTCCTTTCTTCCTTCCACTAGTAAACATGGAATGCGTGAAATTAGAGATCAATCTCATTTCAGCTACTAATCTTACAGATGTTGAATTTTCAAGCTTTTCATTATTTTGTTAAATACAAAAATAAAATAAAATAAAAAAACACATGCAACCAAACAGTCAATTTTTTTACTGTGAACTTGACATTCCATTTCATTTGAAAAGCATATTATCTCAAGTAGAAGAATTATCATCTAAATTAAGAATGTGGTATGTCAACACATCACATTGTTTATGATGGTAAAAATTGAAATGACAGTCACATGGATGATCTCGAATCAAATTTATCGGATAGTCTAACCTTAGACATTTACATTTTGTGCAAACACAGTTGATATTGGCCAATTTTATTATGAAAATTTAAAATATAAAGTCATTTACAAAAGTCATGTTAGGTTAAGATGAATTGCAACATCTATTTGCCTTCTATGTATATGAATTTGTGTACAAGTATCAAGAACTGATGTGATGATAATGGTGACAATAATAGTAGCGACATTTGTGGAGGTGATGGCAATACAATTTATTGATAGCATAATTGTAATAGGTTAAAAATTTAACATTCTACATTTATATGTAAACCTATGTATATGTACATAATTTGATGTTTATTGTGGGAGCCGAATAATACATAGAGTCAGAAGCGTACGCTTCGAATGATGGACATTTGTTCGGCTCTAACCTGCACGATTAGGAGGCCGACTACAATTAACAGGTCGAGTAACTATGGGGCCGAATAAATGAGCAATTTGAGAGCGGAAAGTGGATTAGGCCCCGAGGACCTAGAAACGAGTATAAATAGAGAAATAACAGTCAAAGAAAGGAATGTGAGAATTATTGTACTTAACTTAGAATACAAGTAACCCTGAGTGCAGAAACTAACTTGTCCGTCGGAGTGCTAATTCCGGCACCCCCAACCGGAGTGTCTATTCCTTTTAAGGTGACTATCAGAGAATCACTAGCGTCCCCCAGGATCAGAAGAGTATTTCCAAACCATTTCTCCACAATTGGCACCGTCTGTGGGAACACTCAAACACATCCATGGTGGGTGTAACGGAACACCCTCCGATAGTCACTCATGAAAACACGCAGAGAGACGACCTCACTCCAACAAACATGCTTGGACCGGAGACTATCCCTGCAAGACGCGCTTTGAACTTCGCCTCACCCTCGACTCCAGAGCATGAGGCAATGCAGGCGATCATGGAACAAGCAAAGCAAAACGAACAGAGGTTGGAGAACATGATCGCAGAGAACGAACGTCTCCGTCAGGATTTGGCCTTGGAAGTGGCAAAGTCCAAACAAACTGTACGCCAAGATCCAAAACGACTGGTGAGGGAAGGTGGTCGACGATCTCGAGCCCGACAACAAGACACTGATAACGACTCCGACTCATTATCCCCGGAGCCCAAGAAGAAGGGACGGTTTGAAACTTCCAGTTCTTCTAAAGAGAGTCCCCGTATAAGGCATAAGCGAATAAGAAACAGTTCGGATGAAGATCAACACGATCCTTTTGTCCGACGGATTGCAAAAACAGTGCTACCCAAGAAATTCAAAGCGCCGTCATTGACCTTGTACGACGGTAAATCAGACCCCACCGATCACATCCGCCATTACAAGCAAGCCATGACACTGTATGCCGATGACGAGGCTTTGATGTGCAGAATATTTCCGACCAGTTTGGGACCACTAGCTGTCAGGTGGTATTACAAACTGGAGCCGGCTTCGATTAAAAGCTTCCACCAACTTCAAAAATCATTCAGGGCAAGGTTTATCACTAATGAGGTCCAGCCAAAGCAAGCTGATTCCCTCTGAGCAATGCAGATTCAACCAGGGGAAATCCTGCGTGCCTACTCGGTGCGATATTGGGAATGTTTCAATTTGGTGGACGATGCTTGCAATGACTCCATGGCCATCACCGCCTTCAAGATGGGGCTGCATGCTGACAGTGCTCTCCACAGCTCTTTAACCAGACGGCCCCCCAAAAGAGTTTGGTCGTTGATGAAGAAAGTCGAAGAATACTATAAAGTGGAAGATGATGCCTTGAGGGTTAAAGCCAACAACGTGACCAACAAGATAGCTCCTGCTAAAATTGCTCAGCCGTTAAACTATGTAGCACCTCAAAGCCCTGAACCACGGCATCGGGCAAAATGAGATAAGAGATGGATTCCTACTGATCAAGCGACCACTACTCCCATCGCGAAAGTGAACAATTGTAAGTTGACAGCAGGCGCACGAGGCGCGCTGACAAGAAATATACGGAGTTGACAGAGCCGATCAGTGTGGTTATGTCCAAAACCCAACACCTTCCGTTCTTCAAGTGGCCGTCAAAAATGGTAGGACCTCCCGACACGAGAAGACAGGATAGACGGTGTGAGTATCACAAGGACCATGGCCATGATACTGAGAGTTGTTATGCACTGAACGATCACCTGGAGGAATTGGTACAAGATGGCCACCTACAACAGTACGTCCGAAAAAGCAACCTAACTAAAGCCATAGCCTTAAGACAGGATTCACCTCCGCTCGGCGTGATCGACATGATATACAGCCTGCCAATGTCATCGGCGGTGCATACGATTTAGTTGAAGCCTGACCCTCAAAGTCAACTCACTCTAGCTAAACGGCCCCATGAAGCTGTAAGCATTTCTTTTGATGATTCAGATCTGGCCGGAGTGACACTTCCTCACATCGATCCCTTAGTAATTGAGTTACGCGTAAACCGATTCACCGTTGAGCGCGTACTCATTGATCCGGGGAGCGCATCAGAGGTTATGTATTACAAGACATTCACCAAACTCGGCTTCTCAGAATCAGATCTCTCTCTGGCTCCTTTTCCATTATTCGGCTTCAACGCTAATCCAAAATACCCATTAGGGAAAATCACACTACCAGTCCGAGCCGGTTCCCGAACAGTAGACGTAGAATTCTTGGTTGTCAAGCTGCCATCGCCGTACAATCTCATTATGGGGTAAACTTGGTTGCACACCATGCAAGCCGTGCCGAGTATATATCATCAGTTGCTACGCTTCCCGACGGAGCGGGGCATTGAGCAAATCGGTGGCTCCCAGAAATCGACACAAGCATGTTATCTCCTTGCTGAAAAAACACCAAAGGAGCTGTAGGTGAATTATATTGAGGGGATGGCTTAGACCGAGTTAAAATCGATGGCAGCCCAGACAAATTCTTCATGGTCGGCACATCCCTGAATCAAGCCAAAAGACAGCAGCTATTCTCTTTCCTGCTCAGCAACATCGATATCTTTGCGTGGACTCCGTATGAGATACCGGGTATCGATCCGTCTATTTCACAGCACCATTTGAATGTCGATCCCAAGTGCAAATCGATCATTTAGAAAAGCCGGTGGTCAGCCACAGAGCACACTGTCGCTATCGTTGAGAAGGTTGACAGGCTCCTTAAAGTCGGGGCAATCAGAGAAGTTACCTACCCTACCTGGCTCTCTAATACAGTGGTGGTAAAGAAGAAAAACGGGACTTGGCGAGTGTGCGTCGATTTCACGGACCTGAACAAAGCCTACCCCAAGGATTGTTTTTCCCTACCCAGAATTGACCAACTTGTAGATGCGACGGCACGCCATCAGCATATGAGCTTCCTCGATGCTTACAAAGGCTACCATCAAATCTCCATGCATCCTAAGGACCAAGAAAAAACTGCATTCCTCACCCCAAGAGGAACCTACTGCTATAAGGTTATGCCTTTTGGGCTGAAGAATGTAGGGCAACTTACCAAAAGCTAGTCACGGCTATGTTCAAGGAGCAACTCGGCCGCACTATAGAAGTGTACATTGATGACATGGTGGTCAAGTCCAGAGAAGAGCAAACCCATCTAGCCGATCTAGAAGAGACATTCGGCATCTTACGTAAATACAAAATGAAGCTGAATGCTTCCGAATGTGCGTTTGGGATCGACTCTGGCAAATTCTTAGGGTACATTGTCAACCACCGAGGAATCGAAGCCAACCCAAGGCAAATCACAGCAATCCTAGAACTCGGCTCCCCTCGATCGGTCAAGGAAGTTCAGAAGTTAATGGGGATGGCCGCCGCACTCAACAGGTTCATCAGTCGGTCCACAGATCGCTATTGACAATTCTTTCATACAGTACGGCAGGGCAAGGCTTTTGAATGGACCGCCGAATGTGAAGTCGCTTTCAATGGCCTCAAGGCCTACATCCGCTTAGTACCACTTTTGACAACACCTGCTGCTGGTGACCCGCTCATTTTGTATCTACTGTTTCCGACAGGGCTGTCAACGCCGTACTGATAAACGAAGAGCTGTGGGAGCAGTGGCCGTGTATTATGTGAGCAAGGAAATGGTTAACGTCGATGGCGCGGTACCAACAGCAGCTTGCCAAGTCATATAATCAATGTGTTCAGCTGCGCCGCTACACACCAGGAGAGTTGGTCCTAAAGAAGGTATTTCCAGCTGCCAAGAAACCGGCTGATGGAAAATTGGGTCCTAACTGGGACGACCCCCATCAGATTGATTCGATCGTAGGAGTAGGGGCATATCGGCTCAAAGACATGTCAGGGAGAGGTCTACCACGGCCTTGGAATTCCACACATTTACGCAAATTTTATCATTGACCCGACTTGTGGGGCATGACACTCGTTTTGAAGGGTTCACCATGTACATCTCATTTTCTGTAATACAAAGGTCGCTACTTACTCACTTCAAAATCGACTTCAAGGGTGTTCCAATAAAAGCCTCCGGATTCGGAGCGCCCTTCGTGGATATCACGATTGGCCAAATAAGGTCTCCAGATTCGGAGCCCCATCGGCGCACGATGTCTTTGGGCCGATAAAAGCCTCCAGATTCGGAGCGCCCTTGGTGGATATCACGATTGGCCAAATAGTCTCCGGATTCAGAGCCCCATCGACGCACGATGTCTTTGGGTCAATAAAAGCCTCCGGATTCGGAGCGCCCTTCGTGGATATCACGATTGGCCAAATAAAGTCTCCGGATTCGAAGCCCCATCGGCGCACAACGTCTTTGGGCCGATAAAAGCCTCCGGATTCGGAGCACCCTTCGTGAATATCACGATTGGCTAAATAAGTCTCTGGATTCAGAGCCCCATTCACGATGTCTTTGGGCTGATAAAAAGTCCCCGGATTCAGAGCCCCACCGGCCAAATAAGCCGCCGAATTCAGAGCGCCCTTCGTGGATTTTCGAGCCGTGCGTAACATAATAATGCTGATTAAATACTTAATGTAGAATGCTCTCATTTCGAGCCGGCAAAACCCTTTTATACTTCGAAACATATAAACATTCAGAATGATGTTTATACAATAAAACACATGCAAACACGTGTGTACCGAATGGAAGTTATAACGAAAGTTATGAAAGTTACAATAAAACACATACAAACATTTTATTCAATCAGGCGATGATTACATAGTTTTGAACGCGATCTGCGTTTAAGCATTACAATGAGTATTTTTATACGGCATTGCCCTCATCCTCACTCTACTCGACTTCAAAGGCAGAAAATGGAAAATGATTTCGTTGGTAGAGCGGTGATGCCGAATCAATGTTCGACCCTCAGAGATTTTCCGCAGCTTGAGATGCCTTGATCCAACTGTGCTTAAACCCACGATTTTCACATCGGCAAACCTCTTCGGCGAGTTTCTCCTTGGTTTTCTGAATTCTGATCTTTTGGCCATCGTGAAAACCTTTTTCATAAGTCGTGGCCCTCACAGTCTCAATTGCGAAACATACTAGCTATGTTTCGATCGGCAATAGCATCACTTATCAGCCTTTGAGTCACCCTCTCTTCCACAACCGGATTGGGTTGGCTGGCTGATTGAGACTCGGCAGACCTGATTTTCCTTAGCTCACGCTTGGCCTTCTCCACATGAGCTTCTAACTTCCGAATGCATTCATCTCTTTGCTCTATATCGCGCCGAGCGGCGCAGAGACGCATGTCGATTTCATAAGCTGTGTACAGCCCTTTCACCGCCCCGTGAACGCCTTCGCGAAACACTTCGAAGTCTTGCCAACCTGCCATCGACTGCTGGACTTCGGGTGGAAAAATCTGTCGGGAGAACTCGACTGCCACGTTTGGATCTCGAACGATCGAGTCTACCTCTGTCAATGGTCTATTCCCCATGAAGACCGCAAAACTCAATGGATACGGAGTCGCGTCGGATTCCCTTCCAGAATTGGGTTGAGGAGCTTTGCCCTGAGGCTGCTTATCCTTCTTGGGCAACCTACTTCGACGATGAGGAGATTGGTGTCTCTCCCGATCCCTCGAAGTCCTACTTCCCGTGCGTGACGGATCACCACTTCGATTCATGGCTCCTTCTAGCCCAGCTAGCGTCTTCGCTTCGCCTCTGCTGTTGAAGAAAAACCTTTGTGACATTCGCACTTGTTTAATCTTCCTCAAAGGGCTGGACTGAGTTGCTGACTGAGCATACAAATAGGACCCTCATTCACAAAGTACACGCCCATTTATTCCCTACGCGGGCAGCACCTTCAAGGCAATCTCATTAATATTGAAATGTCAACAGCCCGGTGCCGACTGAATCATATGCCCCGAACGCAGCGTCAGCCACTGTTATTCGGCGTTTAATGTTCGTGAACCAGCTAGGGCAAGGGCAGATTCATCAATCTAGTAAGCTTGAGTGCCCCAGCCGTTCCACGAATCGATTCATCAATACAAGATTCATAACGTGTTATTCGGCGTCTAATGTTCGTAAACCACCTAAGGCAAGGGCAGATTCATCAATCTAGTCGGCTTGAGTGCCCCAGCCGTTCCACGAATCGATTCATCACTACAAGATTCATACGTTTAATGTTCTTAAGTACAAGATTCATAACGAGTTATTCGGCGTTTAATATTCGTGAATCAGCTGGGGCAAGGGCAGTGTCATGACCCGAACCCGCCCCCGTGGGTTAAGGACATAACCAGTCAGTAATCATGAGATTACCTACGGCATCAAACCTTACCAAACGTATTTTAACAGAGTTAATGGGGGCCAAACGAAAGCAATTTAAAACTTTGTCCATAGAGTTGTGCTTACATGGCACATCACAGCAAACCATATATATACATATTAATAACTCACAACAAAATATGTACTACATAAGGTTCTATACATACAGGATCATATAAGTCAAAGTCAACCCATCGCGGCTATATACAACAGATGCAAAGTCTTCGCCAACATGACAGAATATAAATACATAACAAAAGGGCGAAGGCGGGTTTCGTGCGTGAGACACAAGGGCTGACTCTCCCAAAACCTTTGTTGTTCCACATAGACTTTACTGAGGCTGGGTTTGGACTTCTCTTGGCTTACCTACAAACACATGAAGGAGCGTGAGTGAAAGCCCAGTGAATAATATCAATTAAATAAGCTATACTGACAATATGTAGAATAACATGCTTCAAACGGCCTTAGGCCCGATTCATATTTCTATTTAACATATATACACAATTTAGGTCAAGTGACAGCGGTTCCAAACAAACTGGCCTTTGGCCCATTCAAACTTTCATTTGTGTCAAAACGGCCTTTGGCCCATTCATTCGTTCATGTCGAAACGGCCTCTGGCCCATTCATTCATGTCAAAACGGCCTCTGGCCCATCCATTCATGTCAAAACGGCCTCTGGCCCATTCATTCTATTATTCAGATCAGACTGGCCTCTGGCCCACTCATTTGGTATTGCAAACATCGTCCACCAATCGAATCAATGAACTTATAAAACTTACATAGAAGTAAGCAATTGGACAACAACATATTTCAGATATCTCTGTTAAGATATTACTCACAGTGATCGGTTGGTTGGTTTGCCCTGGAGCTCGACCCTACACATTCCATGAACACAAAAGGGTCACAAACAATTCGATCCGTTCTAAATTCACATTTTCCTCTTTAGGCTTCATTCTTATCTCTTTAACTCAATTACAATACTCAATGCATGCCTAAGAGTACTTGAAAGTGAAGGAGAACAGAAAATAAAACACAGAATGTCCTTTCAAAATTTCAAAAAACAGGGAAAGCCTGGATATGTCAAATTTACGCTTGATCGCAAACTCTGGCGCTCGAGCGGAAAGCCTCTCTACATGGCTCCCCGCTCGAGCGTGAACTTTCCCGCTCGAGTGGACACCATGTCTGTAGAAAATACTGGGAACACAAATTTCACGCTCGAGCGGTGGTTTCCCTGC
Organism: Camellia sinensis; assembly: GCF_055761805.1. Classification (NCBI taxonomy): domain Eukaryota; kingdom Viridiplantae; phylum Streptophyta; class Magnoliopsida; order Ericales; family Theaceae; genus Camellia; species Camellia sinensis. The sequence goes on from NC_138963.1 coordinate 141,686,972, forward strand.
TCGAGCGGACATCAAAATTCTGGAAAATCCAGAACATGTTCTTGAGCTTTAATTTGATGTTCAAAGGCTCCAAATTCACGATTTTGGCTCAAACTTCACATATACATATTCTAACATCGTTTAAACACCAAATTATAACACAATGAAGCTCAATTTCACAATTTAATCGCATGTATGTCTCAAATTAACTCAAGCTCATCACCAACACACTGGATTCAAACATACAAGACTCAAACTCCCTTGATTTGCACTTGCATGTGAAATATACACAATATCCTCAACTCAATTGATGAAGAGATGATCAAATGCATGGTCATTAATCAAAACTCAACATGGATTACATACTTTATGCTCAAACATGGAAATTTATGGCAATTTCTTACATGCATGTGTTCTAAGACTTCAAATTCAACAAAACTAGCCCAATTTCATCATAATCAATCTAACTCATGTTCTTGACCATTAATCAAACTTGAATTCACAATTTACAACATTAAACTCATGAATTCCCTTACCTAGGAGCTCAATCTTCCAAACTATAGCAAATCCTTAAGTCTAATCTTCAAATTGCCCAAACCTTGAGCCAAGATTACATAATTCTCTCCCTTTCTCTCTCTATAGCCGGCCCTCTCTCTTCTTTGAGTTCAAATCAGCCAAATGAAGCCATAAAGAGAGAGTTGAAGGTATAGTGCCTTATTACAACAAACCCCACTAATTTTAATTTAATAATAATAAATAATTGGACACTAATTCATCAATTAAATCAATTAATTCTGATATGAATCAATTTCTAATTAAATTTCACCGTAGGCTCTAAAAGTTACGCTAATCACAATGACGTAATCAAATTTGGTTTCGGTGGCCGATAGGGACTTCAATTTAATTCTCAAAGCAGATAATCAAACAGATATTCCTACGGTAAACAGATCGAAATTCAAAACCACATATTTTCACATAATGGCACACAAAATCATGTTAAACACATAACCATACTCATATTAAGGACCAATTAACATATTGCGGAACAAAGATATCACAGTCTTCCCCCATTTAGGAAGTTTGGTCCCTCAAACTTATTTTACTTTGGTCGGGAAACAAATGTGGATATCGTAGGCGTATTTCATCATCTTTTTCCCACGTGGCATCCGTCCCATAGTGTTCTTTCCATTCTACTTTCACCATTGGGACGGACTTGCTTCTCAATTATTTCACTTGCCGGTCAACGATTCGTTCCGGCCATTCGGCGTATTCCATATTTTCATCAATAGCTACCCAGTGATAATCAATCACATGGAACGGGTCTCAGACGTAACCCCTCAACATCGACACATGAAACACGTTATGGATTTGTTCGAATCCTGGTGCCAAAGCAACTCTGTAGGCAACTGGACCAAGCCTTTCCTGAATCTGAAACGGCCCAAATGTAACGGGGCAACAACTTGCCCTTCTTTCCAAACCTGACTTGGCCCTTCATCGGAGATACACGGATGAACACATGGTCACCAACCTCATACTCAAGAGGTCTTCTCCGAACATCTACATAATTCTTTTGTCGGTCTTGAGCTATTTTGAGCCTTCGCCAAATAATCTTGATTTTCTCAGAAGTGTCTTGTACAATTTCAGGCCCAAGTAAAGCTCTATCCCCGACTTCTGTCCAACAAATAGGTGATCTACACCTTCTACCATACAAAGCCTCATATGGTGCCATACCGATGCTGGAGTGGAAGTTGTTATTGTATGCAAACTCTGTAAGTGCCAAATAGTCTTCCCAACTCCCCTGAAAGTCCAAAGCACACATCCGAAGCATATCTTCCAGAGTCTGTATTGTTCGTTCTGATTGCCCATCGGCCTGTGGGTGGAATGCAGTACTAAATCTTAGTTCTATCCCCGTAGCTTCCTGCAAACTCTTCCATAATCTGGATACAAATTTCAGATCTCTATCCGACACAATGGATATCGGAACTCCGTGTAAACGGACAATCTCATCAACATAAATGGTAGCCAGTCTATAAGCATTAAACGTGGTTCTAACTGGTAGAAAATGTACAGATTTAGTCAGTCTATCAACTACAACCCAAATAGAATCCATACCTCGAGAATTCCGAGGTAGGCCAACACCAAAATCCATAGTCACATGCTCCCACTTCCATTCAGGAATAGGGAGAGGTTGAAGTAAACCGCCTGGTTTCTGATGTTCAGCTTTGACTTGCTGACATTGAAGACACTTGGACACATATTCTGCAATCTCTTTCTTCATTTTAGGCCACCAATAGGTTTGTTTCAAATCCCGATACATTTTATTATTACCCGGATGCATAACAAATATGGATCTGTGGGCTTCATCTAAAACCCTCTTCTTTAGTTCTGGAATATCTGGGACAAACATTCTGTTCCGAAATCTCAACACTTCATTCTCAATGCCAAACTCTGCTTTCGGACTTGTCTCAAATTCATCAATCACTTTCTTGAGGAATTCATCCTCTTTCTGCTTCTGCTTGATTTCGTCAATGATTGCCGGCTCGGCTGTAATAGCAACTATCAGTCCGCCCTGTTCACACATTACCACTTCAATTTCAAATTTTTCAAAATCTTGCAAGATCTCTTTCTGTTCAGTAAGCAAACAAGCCATACTCCCAGTTGATTTTCTACTCAAGGTGTCAGCAACTGTATTAGCTTTCCCGGGGTGATACTGAATCTCTAAATCATAATCCTTTATCAGTTCCAGTCATCTCCTCTGCCGCATATTCAACTCTTTCTGTGTGAAAAAGTATTTCAAACTTTTGTGATCCGTGTAGACTTCACACTTTGCTCCATACAGATAATGCCGCCAGATTTTCAAAGCAAAAACAACTACAGCCAATTCTAGGTCATGCGTTGGATAATTCTTCTCGTGTGGCCTCAACTGTCGAGAGGCATAAGCAATAACTTTTCCGTTCTGCATTAACACACAACCCAAACCTTTGTAAGACGCATCACTGAAAATTACAAAAAACTCTGTACCTGATGGTAGTGTCAAAATTGGTGCAGTGGTTAATCTTGTTTTCAGTTCATAGAAGGCAGATTCTCTTTCGTCGTTCCATTCAAACGATTGCCCTTTATGTGTCAATTGGGTAAGAGGCACAACTAATTTCGAAAAGTCTTTCACAAACCTCCTGTAGTACCCAGCTAAGCCCATGAAACTATGGACTTCTGTCACATTGGTCAGTGTAGGCCAACTCACAATCGCCTCTATTTTCTGCGGGTCCACTGAAATTCCTTCCTTGTTGATTACATGTCCTAAGAAAATAACTCCATCCAACCAAAACTCACATTTCTTTAGTTTAGCAAATAATTTCCTTTCCCGAAGTATTTGTAGGACAGTTCTCAAATGATGTTCATGTTCAAGTCTATCTTTAGAATATATCAAAATGTCCTCGATAAAAACCACAACGAATTCATCAAGGTAGGTTTTAAAAATTCGGTTCATTAAGTCCATAAATGCTGCCGGAGCATTAGTCACTCCAAATGGCATAACAAGAAACTCAAAATGTCCATATCTCGTTCTGAATGCGGTTTTCTCAACATCTTCTGCCTTAACTTTCAGCTGATGATACCCAGATCTCAAATCAATCTTAGAAAACACCTGTGATCCCTGCAACTGGTCAAACAAGTCTTCAATACGGGGTAGGGGATATTTGTTCTTTATTGTTACCTTGTTCAATTCCCAATTATCAATGCACAAACGCAAAGTTCCATCCTTGTTTTTCACAACAATACTGGTGCACCCCATGGCGAAGTGCTAGGTCGAATAAACCCCTTGTCAAGCAGGTCATGCAACTGTTCTTTCAATTCTTTTATTTCGGTAGTAGCTGTAGATGCGTCCCGCGAGGGGGCCCTTCGCTACTACAGTTCGGACTCTCGATTTGATGCCACAGTTCTTAATCTGAACCAAAGAGTCCAAATCTGGCAAATTGTTTTGAGAAACAGATTTTTGAAAAAAGTAGTGCCAAACATGGACTGCTTTGCCAGATACAGAGTCGCCACCTAAATATTTTTAAAATGGGGAAATTTAGGAAACCCTGACTCGGTGCCGAAGGCCACATGTCCGTCATCACCGGAGTTGTCTCGGCTCGGGAGCTTGGGTGCGATCAGGGAAGGTCAGCTATGAGCACCCCCTCTCGCCCGGTCCGAAGACCGGCCTCTACTAACCTTGATATCCGATTTTGAAAACATTATCTGTTCTTATTCCATTTATTAGCCTAGAATTACTATGTTATGCGCACAGCAAACAAGTATAGACTAGATTGCCTAATTTGGAAATAAGAATTGCATATCCGCCTGTTTTGGAAAATGTTTTGGATTTGCTACTCGCAAGTAGGCTAAAACACGGATTTCAATGAGTTTTTCCAACTCAAACAATCCAACCTCCACCCACAGGCATTCAAATAGTTTAATCTCACATAAGCATTTAGCCGCATGGCAAGCATACTGTCATGTTAGCATTCACACGCATGCGGGATGCTAAAGCGTAAATACTCACATCGTACTCCGTGCCAAAACAAAGAACTCGTTAGCAAACATGCATGATCCAAGTCCATGTTAAGTGCCTAATGCATCACATGCAAAAATGTTGCTAGAATAGGCTCGATCATCCTAAACATGGCATGTGAGAATGCACAACTATCACATATTCAGTTTAGAATTTGAAGTACAAATGCAGTTAGCGTGATGTACCGAGCCTAATGTATGCAATACAAATGCATGAATGCACGCATGCATAGCATAAGGTATGCTAAATTTTAAACGTGCCCTAATACTAACCATCAAAGCAGGTAAGTAAAAGGGAAGAAAGAAGTGGGGATTGGAAGACATACACACCACCCACGCACACTTATTACAGATTTGCCCTCGCTTGGAGGGACCAAATAAATATTACAAATTAATTAACTACACAAGCTAATTGAATATTACAAATTAATTAATTTAATTAACAAATTAAATAAATTAATTAAAACAGGAAAATCGCCTCGGGAAACGCGCCGCCATGCATAGGCTGCCTCTGTTTTCCTTCCTTCACTCCTCTGGAGGCTGTCAAAACCTGAGGACTTCATCCCTGGACACTGGGGAGTACCACCGGCTGAGTGGAATTACCACCGGCAGTGGTGTGTGGCCATCGACACAAAATGAAGCTGTCGGCAGAGAAATTGTTGCCGGTCGGCACCTTACACTGCCGGTCGGCAGAATGTTCCTGCAGAATCTGCAAATGACAGCAACAGAGGGCAAGGCAAAGCATGGCAGCATAATTCAAGGCATATATGCACCAACCATGTCCCTTATCATGATAATGACTCAAAGGGGCATGTGCCTCGATTCTCGGACCACCAATCACGCATTTCCAGGCATGGTGGCCCAAAGAACCAAGTATGCAACTTTGATTTCAAATGCATGCAAACCAAATCAAATCAAAGTCCTAATCCCTATCACCAAATCAAGGGGAAAGGAATGCATGCAAAATGCAATGCAACCTAAGCATACAAACTAAGGATGCAACATGGCATGGTGACAAGCTTATGCAAGCATACAAGCATACATATAGCAATGCAAACTAATGCTAAGGTGGTCTTCTACATGAATTAGGCAGCTCTAATAAGGCCCAAAACAGTGGCCAAAATGCTATGATGAGGGACCAAATACATGCACACATGCACCTGATTGGAGGCCAACACTTAAGTATAAATTGAACAACCCTCAAACACATTTGAAAGGGGGAATCATGAACTAATTAGCATGCAACATGAGCTCTAAAAATGCATGTTAGGATGGTGCCAAACCAAGCAACAAAATCAAGCCAAACATGCAACAAATAGCCCAAGTGTTCAAAGCAAACCAATGGGGCATTGAACTACACTTAGTAAGACCAAACATGGCATGAGTTCATTGACCAAAAACAGAGTTTTGGGACATTAATACAAGGCCCAAGGACCACTTAGATGGCATCTAAATGACTCAAAACTTATAGGCATGCACAATGGTCGAAACATGGAGCATGCAACACATGCTTATGAGGCATTGAGGATGCATGCAAGGCAATCAAACAAGCATGGAAATGGGACTGAAATAACATGTGGGGGGACCCCAAATCACCAAATCGATGCAAAGATGTCATGCTACACACTCACATGCTCAAGGCCAACAAGCCTAAATACAAAGGAGCTATACCGAGCATGCTAAAATCAACCCAAACACTTATGGACAGACCTAAAACATGTCAAGATAAGCACATAATCTTCACAAATGTAAGCCTAAAACATGCTAGAAACAAAAGCACACAACCTAAGACATGTTAAGGCATAAAAAGGCATTACATGGCAACTATGCTAAGCATGCATGGAGTACCAAAACCAACTTAAAATCATGTTATATTATGGATATATAAGCATGAAAAACAGCCTAAACATGCTCAACACACACTCAAGCACAATGCTCTCTCAAGAGTCCAAAACATGCCCTTTTCAAGGACAACAAGGAGAGGGGGTGGCCCTCTCCTTCTTGGGACTTCAAAGCATCATCTTCACCACTGAAATCCCTCAAGATTTCAGTGGTGAAGAGACCTTAACACCAAAATCTCAGAGCTAGCACAAAATGGCTCAAAAAGAGACCTTTCAAGGCCTAAGAGGGGTCAACAACCCTCAAACCAAGAAACACTCTTAATAAACAATAAAGAGGGTCTAAAAACAGAACTTTTTTGTATTATACAATAAGCACAAAAATAGCTCTAAGATAGGTAGAAAATCAATGCAAAAATGGGGTAAAAACGGGTGAGATTCTTACCCTTAAAGCCTTCTTCAACAATGGTGCTCCAATGGCCTTCCTTGGCTAGAATCCAACACCAAAATCTCAAAATCAATCCCTTAGAACCTCAGCTCCAAGAGGAAGGTGAAACACTAGGTGCTTGTGTGCAATAGTATGGACTAAAACACACATAAGAGCACAAAAGAGAGGGAAAGAGAGAGATAAGGTATAACAAACCCTAACCCTAGAACTCAAAACTCTAACAATGGCTGTTCTTGCTCTCAAAATATCCTAAAATGTCTCTCTTCTTGAGCCAAGAGACCCTTCTCTCTCTATATTGTCTTGTAAAGCTTACAAGACAAGCTTTTTTAGAGAGAGATCCCTCCACACACGTGTATGGAGGGATGCAAAAGCAAGACAGCTGTCTAAAAATATCTGCAAAAGCAGATGAACAGCAATCGGTCGGCCAAAAATGCCATCTTGGCCAAAAGGAGTGCCGGTCGGCAACAAATAGTGCCGGCCGGCAATAAAAGATGCCGACAGGCAAACTATGTTGCCGGTGGAGACAAAAACCAGCCGGTGGCCTCTAGCCACTACCGGTGATGGGTGGGGATGGTCTACAAGCCCTACCCTGCCTCTCAAAGGCAAGATGCAAGTGTTTGGTGTGAAACCAGACACTAAACGGTCAAGGTCGGGGATCCTGAGGCAAGGCGCGCGGGCCAAAACCTCCGGGAACTCCAAACGAACACAAACATGGATAATCACCGAGTGTTCAAACGGTGATGTCCAAGTCTTGAGGACAGTCAAAAATGGGGTGTCTACAGTAGCCATTATGTATGGAGTTTTAGAAATGGGTTGGATGCCTAGCACAGTTTCAATAGTAAACTCTATTTCCCTATCTACCAATTCCCCTGGTAATTCATATGGAAGCACATCTGGAAATTCTCTAACAATAGGGATATCATTCAATTCAACATTTGCAGATTGTTCAGACAACACATAGCACAAATAACCCTGGCACCCTTTCCTGATCAGTTTACATGCTTTCATTGAAGATATCAAATAAGGTGGAGGCACTACCCAATTACCCACAAACACAATCTCTTTTTGTTCTAGTGGTTTAAACACAACCCGTTTTGTCACACAATCAATGGTGGCACAATATTTGGTCAACCAATCCATGCCCAAAATTACATCAAAATGTCTAAAATTCAAGGGCAACAAATCCACATATAGGATATCATCCTCAACACGCATATCACAAAACCGGTATATAGATTCACACAATACAAATTCCCTAGATGGGGCAGACACACATTGCAGATATGGCAGTAATTCTAAAGGTCTATTCAGTCTAGAAGCAAATGCACATATCACAAAAGAGTGTGTGGATCCGGAGTCAATTAACACAAAAGCATCCTGATTACATATAGAAATAGTACCTGAAACAACTGCGTTGGCATTCCGTGTATCGCCCAGAACAAGCGCAAAAACTCTCCCTTGTCTCACGGTATCCCCGATGATGGCAGGTCTCATAGTATTTCCCGGCTTCGGGATTGATCTAGTTGAGCTAGCAGCTAGTTTCCTATTGTTCTGATTACAATCTCGGGCCATATGCCCTTGTTTCCTACATTTGAAACAGGCTCCTGACACACGGTAACAAACTCAACAGTGCTTTCTGCTACAAACATTGCACATGGGAGCTGTGTCTCAGGAAGAATTTGAAGTATTTGAGGAGCCTGTATTTTTCTTTTTCGAAAATTTCTTCTTTGAGAAAAAGCCTTGCCTTTTGTTACTTTTCCAGTCAGTTGTTGACTTAGTCTGTCTAGCTATGTTAGCTTCTGACATAATGGCCCTGTCTAGCACCCCAATGTAGGTCTCCAGCTTCAAGACATTCACTCTTTCTAAAATGTCACTCCGGAGCCCACCTTCAAAATGTCTCGCCTTCTTATAGTCAGTGTCAATCACGTGTGGTGCAAACCTGGCCAATTCAGTGAATTTGGCCTCATACTCAGCTACAGTCATGCTATCTTGCCTAAGTTCCATGAACTATGCTACTTTCCTATCCCGAACACATTGAGGGAAGTACTTGTCATAGAAAATTTCCAAAAATTTCACCCAATCAACATCCTTGTGACTTTCTCGCATTAACTTCCACCATCTTCTTGCCTCGTCTTCTAGCATAAAAGTGGCTAGAAGAACTTTCTGTGTCTCTAAACACGGGAACACTTCAAACAGTTTCTCAATGCCGAGGACCCATCTTTGGCTTTCAACGGATCTAGTCCCCCATGGAACTGTGGTGGTTTCATTTTCTTGAATTCTTTGGTGAGTGCTATTATCCGATCGTCATTCTGATTATCTGGCATAGAAGGTGCCGAAGGTGGAGGTGGAGGTGGAGGGTGTGGCTGTTGCCATAATTGTTGCCACTCCTGTTGTTGCCTCAATGTTTCTGCCATTTCCTGTATCAGTCTTTCCATTCTGTCTATTCTGGCAGTAGAGGACTCCTCTATCTCATCACCTCTTGTTCTCACCATCTGATTAAACTTACATTATACTTTATACAAAAGATACACAAGTATGCATATACTAGAAAGCACACATATTCAAACAATTGCAATGCAAGCAATTCACAAACTTATAGCACATAATTGTTCTTATCAAAACAGTTACGCATATTCTCGATGCTTTCAATTTCACTCTTATCATATGAATGCATCCTAGATCTTTTCTAGACACTTATTGCTCTTGCAGACAAGTGTGTGAGTTATAACTCGTGCTCTGATACCACTCTGTCATAACCCGAACTTGCCCCCGTGGGTTAAAGACATAACCGGCCAGTAATCATGAGATTACCTACGGCCTTAAACCTTACCAAATGTATTTTAACAGAGTTAATGGGGGCCAAACGAAAGCAATTTAAAACTTTGCCCATAGAGTTGTGCTTACATGGCACATCACAACAAACCATATATATGCATATTAATAACTCACAACAAAATATGTACTACATAAGGTTCTGTACATACAGGATCATATAAGTCTAAGTCAACCCATCACGACTATATACAACAAATGCAAAGTCATTGCCAACATGACAGAATATAAATACATAACAAAAGGGCGAAGGCGGGTTTCGTGCGTGAGACACAAGGGCTGACTCTCCCAAAACCTTTGTTGTTCCACATAGACTTCACTGGGGCTGGGTTTGGACTTCTCTTGGCTTGCCTACAAACACATGAAGGAGCGTGAGCGAAAACCCAGTGAATAATATCAATTAAAGAAGCTATACTAACGATATGTAGAACAACATGCTTCAAACGGCCTTAGGCCCGATTCATATTTCTATTTAACATATATACACAATTTAGGTCAAGTGACTGCGGTTCCAAACAAACTGCCCTTTGGCCAATTCAAACATTCATTTGTGTCAAAATGGCCTTTGGCCCATTCATTCGTTCATGTCAAAGCGGCCTCTGGCCCATTCATTCATGTCAAAACGGCCTCTGGCTATCCATACATGTCAAAACGGCCTCTGGCCCATCCATTCATGTCAAAACGGCCTCTGGCCCATTCATTCTATTATTCAGATCAGACTGGCCTCTGGCCCACTCATTTGGTATAGCAAACATTGTCCACCAATCGAATCAATGAACTTATAAAACTTACATAGAAGTAAGCAATTGGACAACAACATATTTCAGATATCTCTGTTAAGATATTACTCACAGTGATCGATTGGTTGGTTTGCCTTGGAGCTCGACACTACACATTCCATGAACACAAAAGGGTCACAAATAATTTGATCCGTTCTAAATTCACATTTTCCTCTTTAGGCTTCATTCTTATCTCTTTAACTCAATTACAATACTCAATGCATGCCTAAGAGTACTTGGAAGTGAAGGAGAACAGAAAATGAAACACAGAATGTCTTTTCAAAATTTCAGAAAACAGGGTCCCCGCTCGAGCGTGGACTTCCCCGCTCGAGCAAACCCACGAGGCCGCAAAAGTACTGGATATGTCAAATTTACGCTCGATCGTGAACTCTGGCGCTCGACTAGAAGGCCTCTCTACATGGCTTCTCGCTCGAGCGTAAACTTCCTCGCTCGAGCGGACACCATGTCCCCAGAAAATACTAGGAACACGAATTTCACGCTCTAGCGGCGGTTTCCCTGCTTGGGCGGACATCAAAATTCTGGAAAATCCAGAACATGTTCTTGAGCTTCAATGTGATGTTCAAAGGTTCTAAATGCATGATTTTGGCTCAAACTTCACATATACATATTACAACATGGTGTAAACACCAAATTACAACACAATGAAGCTCAATTTCACAATTTAGTCACATGCATGTCTCAAATTATCTCAAACTCATCACCAACACACTAGATTCAAACATGCATGACTCAAACTCCCTTGATTTTCACTTGCATGTGAAATATACACAATATCCTCAACTCAATTGGTGAAGAGATTATCAAATACGTGGTCATTAATCAAAACTCAACATGGATTACATACTGTATGCTCAAACATGGAAATTTATGGCAATTTCTTACATGCATGTGTTCTAAGACTTCAAATTCAACAAAACTAACCCAATTTCATCATAATCAATCTAACTCTTGTTCTTGACCATTAATCAAACTTGAATTCACAATTTACAACATTAAACTCATGAATTCCCTTACTTAGGAGCTCAATCTTCCAAACTATAGCAAATCCTTGAGTTTAATCTTCAAATTCCCCAAACCTTGAGCCAAGATTACACAATTCTCTCCCTCTTTCTCTCTCTCTATAGCCGGCCCTCTCTCTTCTTTGAGTTCAAATCAGCCAAATGAAGCTATAAAGAGAGAATTGAGGGTATAGTGCCTTTTTACAACAAACCCCACTAATTCCGATTTAATAATAGTAAATAATTGGGCACTAATTCGTCCATTAAATCAATTAATTCTGATCTGAATCAATTTCTAATTAAATTTCACCGTAGGCTCTAAAAATTACGCTAATCCCAATGGCATAATCAAATTTGGTTTCGGTGGCCGATAGGGCCTTCAATTTAATTCCCAAAGCAGATAATCAAACAGATATTCCTACGGTGAACAGATAGAAATTCAAAACCACATATTTTCACATAATGGCACACAAAATCATGTTAAACACTTAACCATACTCATATTAAAGACCAATTAACATATTGCGGAACAGGGATATCACAGGCAGATTCATCAATCTAGTCGGCTTGAATGCCCCAGTCGTTCCACGAATCGATTCATCAGTACAAGATTCATAAGTTCGTGTTATTCGGCACCTCATGAATTCAATTTGTTGATTCAGATCCATAAATTTAATCCGCTACTAAGTTTGTCGTCTCACGTAATCATGACATTTTGTTCTAATTACTGATTCTCCGAATTACGTACTCATACAACAAACAATACAAGCAATAACTTGAGTACAATATTAAATTTTTATTCATAAATTGGGCGCTAGCAGCGGACATTTTACATATGAAAATCCAAAAATGATGAAAATCTACATACATCGAAATTGAAAATACTTAATAAAACTAATGTCTCCCAAATCAATCCTCAGGATCAGACTCAAGTGGCTCAACGTCCACTTGCTCGTATGGAATTGGCATGGCCAATGTAACTCCAGCGGCAGCAAGGGCTTTGAGCCACCCATGTTTGAATCCCCGATTCTCGAATTTGGGGACTTCTTCTAGATAGTCCTTAAGGGCGGCGATCTTTCCAGCCTCGAGTGCCGCAGAAGCCTCAGAGCCTGCTTTTTCCTTGGCCGTCCTCAACTCTTCCAACTCGGCCTCCACCTTGGCAACCGCCTCCTTGGCTAACTTGAGCGATTCCTCACTCGTGTTCGCCTTCCCCTCGGCATTGGATCTGAGCCGGTCAGTAGTCTTAGCCCTCTCCTTTACAGCTTCGGCTCGAGCACTTTCCATCGCGGCTCTCATTGCCTCGAACTCGGCCCTGCTTCTCTCACTTTCAGCTTCCAACTTCAAGCGGCGGCCTAGTTCGGCTATCCTTCCAACCGTCTGCAAAACAAGGAGTCAGGATCATCACATACCAAGAAATATCGTATGCAAACCAAACCAAAGAAGGGGTAAAAAAGATCTAGTCACGTACCAGAAGGGCCAACTGGGCAGCTAACGCTATAGTTACCAAATCCAGCTCTGCTCGAAAGGTGGCCTTGTCAGACGGTAACGAAGTTGAGGCGGCTAACCTCAACGCTACAGCTGGATCCTTCAAAGCAGACGCGTTAGAGGAGATCGGCGTGGTTTTGATCTTCGGTTGAATAACGAAAGGAACAACCACATCCGATTCCTCTAGACGAGGCTGTTTGTTAGCAGGGCTCTCCTCTGAGCCGGCCTCTCCCTCGGGGGTATGTTTTTCGCCCCGCTCTTCTTGAATCGACCTTTCTTCTGGGATCTGCTGTTCGGCCACCTTATCTGACTTGGCCGAAACAACTTGAGCCATCTCTTTTACCATAACGGGTTGTGAAGATTCAATTGGGGCAGGCCCAGAATGGCTGGCCTCGACTTTTCGTCGCACGGCCATGCATTCGGCATTTCTCTTTCACACCATCTGCGTTAGATTTTCCGCAGCCATGCCTTCAGAAAAATCGCCGGGTAGATCTCCCAAATCTGTAAAAATATCTCCGAAGGAAAACTCCGCCGGACCCGAAGTGGACGGTGAGTCAAGCTGGTTAAAACCGGCTGCCTCAAACGCCGAGTTTAGAGCGTCGTCGACCTCTTCTGCCTCTGCAGCAAACTCTCTCGTCGGTTCGACAACTACCTCGACCACCGTCTCTACGTCTTGCTCTGAATCAGAAGCTTCGAAACCAATTTGTCTGAGGGTCTTGAAGCTGGGGAAGATAAGAGCCGTAAGGTGGTGTTCATCGGATAGGATCGGGATGTCGTCTGCAACCGAGAACGTAGTATAAGTAGGCTTGTAACGTAGAAGTATATGGACGGCTCTCCCTTGCTTTTGTACATTTGGACGACCAAAATACTTAAGTGCAGTCTTAATCTCCACAAGGACTACGTCGTCAGCCGAAGTCTGAATCTTCTTCAACTTACTGCCTGTAAAAACGAAGGATTAGACTTGAAGAGAAAGCCGAGTAAAGGAAAGATCAACAAACAAGGAGTTACTCGGCCACCTGGTTCTCTCTTCTTTCTGGGAATAGGATCTAGGCGATCTTCGCCCTCGCCGAATTCCCAGTTGCCACGGACATTGACCATGACATCGTCAACTCGTTTGCCAGAATTGGCAAGCATGGTTACCAAGTGATGGTCAGTGTCCTTGGCCCTAAGAAAGTAGCACTCGAGCCGACCGGAGGATTTGGCCAGAGCGTAGCCGTGCCGGATCGCCGGAATGCCGAGGTTGATCCTAAGGCGCCGGTTCAGTTCTATGATTCCCATTATGATTCGAAAGAAATTCACATTGGGTTGAGAAGGAATCAAACCCCAATGGCAGAGGACGGCCCTAAGAAATGGGTGCAAGGGAAAGCGAACCTCGCCCTCCGTAATGGATAGAAGAGGAAAGACGATGGTATTTTGGTCCTCCCTCTCCATATCAAGGGTATTATTCATCACTAGAGATATATGGACATCATCAGGGATAGAAAAATGTCTCCAGAACCCAGAGATACGACCCTTAGAAAGGAGGTCTTTCAATTGCTTAGCCATTCTAGCAAGGATTCGGGTATTCTAAATCAAAATAAACATAGAAAATAGGATTACAAAGAGGAGAAGAAAACTTACGAGAGGCAAAGGAGACACGGAGAGACGGGAAGAAGTTGCAGAAAACGCAAGGTAGAGGGGGAATTCCGGCTAGCAATCTAGGAGGCCCTAATATTCAAAAAGTATGCATTCGAAGAGACTAGAGTTTTAAATCATAATAAATGCAAAAGATGCACGAATGAGGCGGAACGTATAACGATGACCAAAAGGCCTGTGTTCTGACATACGCATTGGGATAGGTGAAGCTGCCTAATTATGTTTCTCTTGACTTTTCAAATTCGAAACCAAACACACCAATTAACTGACATCAATGGGGAGTTTGGGGGGCAATTATGGGAGCCGAATAATACGTAGAGTCAGAAGCGTACGCTTCGAAGGATGGACATTTGTTCGGCTCTAACCTGCACGATTAGGAGGCCGACTACAATTAACAGGCCGAGTAACTATGGGGCCGAATAAATGAGCAGTTTGAGAGCGGAAAGTGGACCAGGCCCCGAGGCCCTAGAAACGAGTATAACTAGAGGAACAACAGTCAAAGAAAGGTATGTGAGAATTATTGTGCTTAACTTAGAACACTAGTAACCCTAAGTGCAGAAACTAACTTGCCCGTCGGAGTGCTAATTCCGACACCCCCGACCGGAGTGTTTATTCCTTTTCAGGTGACTATCAGAAAATCACTAGTGTTCCCCAGGATCAGAAGAGTATTTCCAAACCACTTATGTATGTATGTAATGAGTTAACTCATTATAATCCTTTGTGTAGGTAATGACTAGTTGAAAAGGGTAAAATATTAAATATCAAGTGGGAAAAAAATTCATTATAGGACAGTAGTTGACTAGGTCCATAGTCAAGTCTATATGTACTACTACATTGCTGCACCACAAAAGGCCAACTACTTTTATTTTTCTTCTACTCATTGCTTCCTTCCTTCTTTCATTCCTCAAGTAAACATGGAATGCGTGAAATTAGAGATTGATGGACATGGCCCAAGAAGGACCAGTCCACGGCCCAGATAAACTCCTAAACCTTCCAAGCAGTCACGGTTAAAACCCAGTAGTTTCAAGAAGCCAATGTTGACCTAAGACCAATAGCATTCAAACACCTGTCAAGCAAAGAATTAGCCACGTAAGTAGACAAAGATCCTGCAAAATTATTGCACCCACATCATCCATTTAATGAGGCCACCATAGCATTAAATGCATCAAGACCCCTCACGCCAGAGTATGCAGAATCACCATGAACGATGTTAACTAGGCTATAGACTTTCGGCCAACAAGACAACTTGGAATAGACAAGGAAATGATGAGCAAAAGATATAAGGACGCTCGTAAAGAAGGTTAACAAGTAACTATCTCTCTCTCTTCCCTTTTTCTTGCCTATCTCACCTCCCTTAATCTAACTTGATCGTCGGAGGGTCCATGGGGAGAATCCACTCCGCCACCGGTATCTCCCCTCTAGAAACTTTTTGCAAGCAAACTTTAAGCACTAGAAGGCCAACAGACCCATTAGATGCATGGATTAGTCTGACCCATCCTCCTCTGACAATATTGCAACATTAGAGATCAATCTCATTTTAGCTACTAATCTTACAGATGTTAGAATTTTATTCAAAACCAAAGTTTACGCAACAGTATCAATTGAGGGTGTAGAGAACAGAACACCGGTAGATGAGCATGGTAAGACAAACCTAAGATGGAACTTCATCACAAGATTCTTCATAAGCAAGTTAGGAATAAAAAAGAATGGTAATATGTTGATGATCAAGTTGTACTCGTATAGGAAGGGGTGACCTAAGGACCGGTATATCGGCAAGGTTGAAGTCCCTTTGAAGGAACTTCATAGACGGAAAGTAGTTGGTGGCGGTAAGACTTTGAGTTACTCAGTGACAAGGGATTCATTTTCTCGAGAATCAGTGGGAAAGTTGAATTTTTCATATAAGATTGTGGATACAGCAACTGGTGGTGATATGCCTACTTGGACAAGTATTTTATATGAGATAATTTTTTGAGTGACACTGGGGTTTATATTTGGATGTTGAATATCATGGTGTTATTAGAAGTAAGGATATGGCTTCTTTTCTGCTGGTGATCCAACTCAGAAAGGTGTTGTTGGGTTCATGGGGTCTACTTGAAGGCCCATTTTCAATGATTCAAATCCTTGATTTTATAAGATTCATCGAGAAGATAATTCATGTAAGAATTTAGGTTGAACATATATCAATAGTCATATGATCAGATCACATTGAAAGATAAACATGATTTTGATATAAGACTGTCATTTTCTTTATATTTTTTTTAAAATGACAAATGATATCTGATTATCTAACTTAGCTATTGATATTCGATCAATCTAAATTTTTGTACCAATACTTTTCTTGACCAATTCTTAAAATTAAACAGTTCAAATCATTCAAAATGGATCTCAGAATGGCCAGCTAAGTTGAACAATGACTAGAGAGGAGCTCAACCTTAGAAGATAAGCTTTCATGGTGGAGTACTAAGGAAAGATAATGTAATATATTGATTGTTCCTAATTATCTATTGGTTATTCTCATGGATAAAAATAATAATAATATTTTTATAATATATATTTTATCATTGATTATATATTCTTGTAGTTGTACACTATCTATATTTACGGGTAACTGTTCAGTAATTCTGAAATATAGACACGTATTATTTCATAGTATTATAATTGGTGGAAAAGGTGGGTAGGTGAGGCAGTGTGTTGGGTGATTGGAGAATATAAGGTAGCATATTGAATGATGATTGGTTAAGGAGTACAGACACGTGGTACTCTAAAAATATTAAATAATTTCCTCTGTATTTACTCCTTTAACCTTATTAAAGAGAGATCACTGCAAACTATGCCAAACTTGTATAATGTATTTACATTTTTTAAACCTCAAGAGCGATTAATTAATGAGTGTAATTTAATGAGTAATGTTAAGAATTATGAAAAAAAAAATATCATGAAATATTTCATGAAGATTCTTTATCATTTGATTAGTGCATGGTATTTTATTAGGAGCTTTTTTGATAAATCCACTTTCTAAGAGCTTTATTCCATCCAACCCATATTCTTTTTGACTATTCCATTAGGTCCTATTTGAGATAACAAGACCAAAATACCTTTTCATCTACTTATGTTCCATTTAGTTCACATTATTTTCTTATGTTTCAATAAGTCCTATGGGTGACATAATTACCAAAATACCCATAATGTGAATGCTCATATCGTCAATGTGTAGGGGCCCGGTCCATGTCGATCCTCGTGGGTGCCCGAAAAAATTCAAGTCGGGCCGAGGCGGGCCCGGGCCATTGACAATTTGAATACTCATATTGACATGTTAACATTCACATTAATAGGAGTGTAAAATTGGCCCACGTCCTGTGGCGGGGCAAAACCCGTCCGCGGCCCATGGGTAACCTGGGGTGAGCTCGGTCCGACCCA
This sequence comes from Camellia sinensis, assembly GCF_055761805.1. NCBI lineage: Eukaryota > Viridiplantae > Streptophyta > Magnoliopsida > Ericales > Theaceae > Camellia > Camellia sinensis. The sequence goes on from NC_138963.1 coordinate 141,704,952, forward strand.
TTGACAATGTGAATATTCACATTGATATGTTAACATTCACATTGATAAGAGTATAAAATTGACCCGCGGCCCATGGGCGGCCAAAAGCCTGCCCATGACCCAGGGTGGGCCCGGCTCGGCCCGTTGACACTGTGAATATTCACATTGACATGTTAACATTCACATTGATAGAAGTGTAAAATTAGCCCGTGCCTCGTGGCTGCCCGAAACCCGCCCATGGCCCGTGGGTGGCCCGGGGCGGGCCTGGCCATTTTTTTAAAATTCTTTTTAATTTTTTCTACCAAAATTTTATTATTTTCCACAAAAAAAAGACACTAGGCCTCAACGCGGGCCGGGCCTCGGACTGAGCCTTGAATGGGCCTTAACGGGGCTGATGGGCCGGGCCAGGCTTCAAAGTGATGGCCCAGGCCCTAGCCTAGGGTCTCGGACTAGGCTCGAGCCTGAGCCCAAACGAGCCTTTCCCGGGCCAGGTCGAGCCAGCCCATGGGCCAAAAAATTAGGCCCTGGCACAAGGGTATTCGGCGGGCCTAGCTATTTTTTTTTAATTCTTTTTAATTTTTTCTACCAAAATTTTATTATTTTCTACAAAAAAATACATTGCGCCTCGGGTGGGCTGGGCATCAGACTGAGCCTTGAATGGGCCTTAACCGGGCGATGGGCCGGGCCAGGCTTCAAAGTGATGACCTAGGCCCTAACCTAGGGTCTCAGACATGCTTAGGCCCGGACCGAAACAAGCCTGTCATGGGCCGTGGGCGGGCTTCAGGCAGACCACGGGCCGCGGGCCAATTCTACATTCCTATCAATGTGCATTTTAACATGTCAATGTGAATATTCATATTGTCAACGGGCCAGGCCGGGCCTACCCTGGGCCGCAGGCAAGCTTCGGGCGGCAGGAAAATTTTACACTCCTATCAATGTTAATGTTAATATGTCAATGTGAATATTCACATTGTCACGGGTCGGGCTGCGCCCGCCACGGGCTGCAGTCGGGCTTCGGGCCACCCACGGGCTGCGGGCCAATTTTACACTCTTATCAATGTGAATGTTAACATGTCAATGTGAATATTCACATTGTAAACGGGCCGGGTCGTGCCCGCCCTGGGCTGCTGGCCAATTTTATACTCTTATCAATGTGAATGTTAACATGTCAATGTGAATATTTACATTGTCAATAGGCCCGTCCGGGCCCACCCCGGGCCGCCCATGGGCTGTGGGCGAGTTTCGGGCAGCCACAAGGCCCGGTCTAATTTTACACTCCTATCAATGTGAATGTTAACATGTCAATGTGAATATTCACATTGTCAACGGGCCGGGCCCGCCCCAGGCGGCGGGCGGGCTTTTGGCCGCCCATGGGCTGCGGGCCAATTTTATACTCTTATCAATGTGAATGTTAACATGTCAATGTGAATATTCACATTGTCAACAGGCCAAGCCGGGCCTGCCCCAGGCCGCCCATGGGCCGTGGGCGGGTTTCGGGCAGCCACGAGACGCGGGCTAATTTTACACTCCTATCAATGTGAATGTTAACATGTCAATGTGAATATTCACATTGTCAACGGGCCGGGTCAGGTCCGTTCTGGGCTGCTAGCCAATTTTATACTCTTATCAATGTGAATATTCACATTGTCAACGGGCCGGGTCGGGCCCGCCCTGGCCTGCTAGCCAATTTTATACTCCTATCAATGTGAATGTTAACATGTCAATGTGAATATTCACATTGTCAACGGGCCAGGTTGGGCCCACCCTAGGCCGCTGGCCAATTTTATACTCCTATCAATGTGAATGTTAACATGTCAATGTGAATATTCGTATTGTCAACGGGCCGGGTCGAGCCTGCCCTGGGCCGCTGGCCAATTTTATACTCTTATCAATGTGAATGTTAACATATCAATGTGAATATTCACATTGTCAACGGGTCGGGTCGGACCCTCCCTGGGCCGCTGGCCAATTTTATACTCTTATCAATGTGAATGTTAACATGTCAATGTGAATATTCACATTGTCAACAGGCCGGGCCGGGCCCACCCCAGGCCGCCCATGGGTTGTGGGCGAGTTTCGAGCAGTCACAAGGCGCGGGCTAATTTTACACTCCTATCAATGTGAATGTTAACATGTCAATGTGAATATTCACATTGTCAACGGGGCGGGCCCGCCCTGGGAGGCGGGCGGGCTTTTGGCGACCCATGGACCGTGGGCCAATTTTATACTCTTATCAATGTGAATATTCACATTGTCAACGGGCCGGACTGGGCCCGCCCCGGGCCGCTCATGGACCGCGGGTGGATTTCGCGCCACCACGGGACGCAGGCCAATTTTACACTCCTATTAATGTGAATGTTCACATGTCAATGTGAGTATTCACATTGTTAACGAGTCGGGCCCTCCCCGGCTTGCGGGCGGGTTTTGGGCCGCTCACGAGCCAATTTTACATTCCTACCAATGTGAATTTTAAAATATGAATGTTCACATCTTAAAATTGCTAACCGTTCAAAAAATATTTATAAGGGTATCAAAATTAAATATAAGGGCATAAGTGTCCAAGAAAATAGTGTAAATCAAGAAAAAGGACTTTATGGAATAAAACTATACATACATGGGACTGAATTGGTTAAAAAATTTCTTCATGGACTTCTTGGGTTAAAACACTTCTAAATGGGATTTATTAATAATTTGCCCTATTTTATTATATGTATAATCCAAGAATAAAAAAATTTCTTTAATGCTGTGTTTGGTTGGGAGATTTGGGAAGGGATTTGGAAAAGGAAATGAAAAAGGTAGGTGAAATGTGAATAAATTATGCCTATATTTCACATAGTTTCACACACATTTTCCCTTTCCTTTTCCAAATCCGTCCCCAAATCCCCCAACCAAACACAACATAAGCATTTCATGATTGCTAACATTACTCTAATTTAATTACTAAAGTCAATAGTAGATACCAGCAAGTAATCAATATTTTAGCAAAGCATCTCATCAAACCATCTGTATCATATATATATATAGACACACACACACTAGTATAGAAAGAGCTCATACACGGGTCGAAAGTTCACATGAGATAATTTTATTGAGAAATGTAAATTAATTAGATTATGTAAGGTGGTGTTTAATAACTTAATTCAGTATTTAAATTTGAATGTATTAAATTAGAATTAATTAAGCATGTTTGATAATTAAAAATAGTATCACTTAAAATTTTAAGTAGTTCTGAAAATGTAAGCTAAGAAATTCAAAAATTTTAAATGATAAAAAACTTATTTAATGTCATTGAATTTATAAATACTGATACATTAGTATCAACATACATTATTATAACCTTACAACCTCCACTATTATCACCATCGATGTCGCTACTACCACCACTGCCACCACTACCACCTTATCTTCCACTATCATTGTTTCCATAAACACTATCATTATTTCACTACCACTATTATAGTTTCCATTACCATTACTACAACTAGTACAATAGCTACTACAACACTTCACATCCACAACTATTGCCATCATTGTTATAATCACCACCACCAATCCACCTTCACAATAACCGTCATCATTTCACTACTTTCCTTACACCACCGCCGTTAATCAATTTTCATCATCACTACATTACCCCACCATCATCACCACAACAACTATCTCTCTATCTACCACCACCATTGTCATTGGCACTATAAGCACCATTGTTGCTTCCACCCCAGCACCACCTTTTTTCTTTTTTTTTTTTGAAAGACCACCAACTCATTATCACAATATAAAATTAGAAAATAAAATTCTAAAATAATAAATTTTAAATTTAATATCATATATATCAAACAATTTATTTCACTTTAGCACTTATGTTTTTATTAAAAAAATTTTAGTTAGTATTCAATTTTATCAAACAATACCTTAGTTTGTTGGTATGTGATAACTAAATTCAACATTTGAAACCCAATGTATTAAATAAAAATCGATTAAATCCGTTTGATAATCACAAATTGAATCTCTTAAACATTTAAATGATTCTTAAAATATAAGCTTAAAATTGGGAAAATTTTAAATGATGGGAAACTTTCTTAATTCTGACTAAATTTATAAATACTTATACATAAGTATTAACCACTATTATTGCTATTACCCAGTGGTTGTGTGTGTGTAATTTAAATGTATAAATAAAATAAACAACAAAATAATTAAAAAATTTAGAAAATAATTAAATAAATTAAATTTTGAATTAATCGCTTACAAAAACTTTGAGTCGAGGCTTATGTTGGACACAATCTCCTTAAAGTAGATTTCGCCCTCGTTCCGGTGCTTTGAGATTCACTAGCATCTACTTCCTAGGATGCAACGACTACTACTTGATTTGCAACACTACAAAATCAAGTCTGGCGAACCAAACAATGTTGTAACTCTCTCTTTCTCTTCCTATAGACTAAGTGCTGGACAAATGCAAAAGCAACAGAGGACAAAAAGAAGAAGAAGAAGGAAGAGACGCTTGGGAAAAAAAATTCTCTAAATTGCTGGAATGGCAAGCTATTTATAGCCAACTATGCACCTATTCAGGTAGGCCTTGGTGGCTGCTTGACCATGGCTAGAAAGTCGCAATCGAAATGGTACCAGTTTGGAAAGAAGGCAACTGGAATTTGAAATTTCAAATTTTGAAATTTTGGCTCAAAATTTGAAAAATTCAAAAGTTTCCTGCACAAAAATTCAAATGAATTTGGTCCAAAAAATTTAAGCAATGACCCGACCTGACCCACCACCCGCACCTAGCCCGGTCTGTGGCACGCGCGCGCGTATGATGGTTTTAATCAAAGCATACTTTGTCCATAACTCACCTCCTTTCAAAACTTGGGATGCCCCTTGGGGCCCATCCCAACTATGGCAAGCTAGAGTTTATAACTCTCTCTCTGTTTCAATGTAGGACAAGCCATTTCACAAATGTGTAGGAAACCCACCTAAAGCCATTTCCATGAACCCAAAAATGCGCGTTGAATTATCATTCATCTGAAGGTTTCGAGCAACCAAATACGTGATGTCATTCACTCCGCAACATTAAACAGGAACCCATTTTGAAACATCAAAAATAACGCTTGGCTCCTACCTTAATTAATGCTCAAAGTTAGCAAAAACTAAGATATTTACAAACCCATTGTCTAACAATCACCCACATGAATGGAATTTACGATAACGGACATTCAACAAAATGCAGACAAAGAAACAGTACATTAAGAAGATACACCACATCGAGATAGGTAGCTTTTGGCTTTCAACCTCCTCTAGTGAAAGCCTATTGAACTTACTAGCTAACCAGTGGACGTGATGCCTTGAACTGTTCAGCTATTTATGTAAGCCAAGACAATAGACTACACATAATGTATCCACGGAGACAATTTGGTTCTCACGGTTGTGTTCATTTTGGCCCGAACAACACCTGGTAATTCATGAGTGCTCTATAGAATTTAGCCTTCTCAATTCTCACAGAACCGGCCCATTTCACACTCACATAGGTGACTTCTTATTAAGAGTATCCTCCCATATCCCACTTGAATGTCCAAGCTATAAGAATCATTAAAAGCAAAGCTTATCCTACTAACACTGTAGGTATCACTCTTCTTATCATAGAAATTGATAGAAGTAAACCTCCTTAGTGATACATGAAGTTATCCATAATTTGATTGTCCCTTTGAACCTAAATCTTTGGATCTCCAGTTAACTAGGTTAGGTTTCCATTATGGCAACTTTTAAGTAATAGGCTTTAATTCCATTCCCCTTCATAAATGGTAAACTTGTTCCCTGGCTAGTTCGTTACTCAATGGATCCGCAATATTCTCTCTTGACTTTACATATTTTACGGAAATTATTCCATATGAGAGCAAATGTCGAACGGTATTATGTCTTTGACGAATGTGTCGAGACTTACCATTACACATATGATTCTGTGTCCATCCTATTGTTGCTTCACTATCACAATGAATGCATATAGCTGGCATAAGTTTAGGCCACATTAGAATGTCTTCTAAGAAATTACGAAGTCATTCTGCTTCTTCTCTTGTTTTATCTAATACGATAAACTCAGATTCCATTGTCGACTCTGCTATACATGTTTGCTTACAGGATTTCCAAGAGACTGCAGCACCTCCTAGGGTAAAGACGTATCCATTAGTGGATTTTGAGTCTTTAGTATCCGATATCCAATTTGCATCGTTGTACCCCTCAAGTACTGCTGGATATTTGGTATAATGTAAGCCATAATACTGGGTATGTCTTAGATACCTAAGTACCCTAATTATCACTTTCCAGTGATTTGACCTTGGATTACTTGTGTACCTACTCAATTTGCTCACACCATAGGCCATATCCGACCTAGTGTATAATGATTCTAATTTGGACCCAACCCATTTCTTACTTTGGGTCCAGGTTCCTTGTTTTTACCTGGTTGTTTGTATCATTTTTCATCTTATTCCTTGTTGAATTGTGTTGTTTGAGTATTGTGGTTGCGTTTGAAACAGGTTGGGAGTTCGTTTTTCAAAGGAGTCTTCACCCAGGTTTTGGTCAATTCGCTCGAGCGGTCCTTTTGTCGCTCGAGAGGTCTTTGCGAACTCTTAGTACTTTTGCAGGCCCGCAAAAGTACTAGGAGGGTGTTTTTTTTCACTCGAGTAGTCTTGGCTCGAGCGATCCTTCTTCCGCTCGAGCGGTTAGCCTTTGACTGCAAAACTTCTCGGAGTGTGTCATTGTGCGCTCGAGTGTTAACTTTGTTCGCTCAAGTGGTCTGCGCATATATCAGTCTGTAAAAGTCACTTTTTACGTCACTTTTTCATCTCTTTCTCTCTCTCTAAACATTTCAAAATCTCAGATCTTGTTCCTCTCTCTAAAACTCACATTTTCACCTTAAATACACCTTATCTAGTGGTTTATCAACCATTGTTGTCACAATCCTAACCCGTCCCTATAGGTTTAGCGTCGTAACCGGCCAGTAATCCGTAAATAACCGAAGGCCTCATAGACAGAAAACATAATATTAGGGGCTAGCGGAAGCAGATAACAAATATACACCGTCCATGAGCTGTGCAAACATATATGAGACAGAAAATTTTAAACTTTTTATATACATATGTTATCACATCATTCCTACGTCATCATATGTATATATACAGATGAGACAAAATGGGACTTAGCCCTATTTACAAAATAAACAAAGACTTGTTTAACCAAACAAGAAAACAAACTTAAACTTTAATCACATAATCATAACCACTTGACATATCCGGAACCTCCAAATGAGGCACATAGGTTGGCTAACAAAAATAAATTCCAAGCAGATGCCTCTAAGCCTGGTCACACACCTAATCACCTACATACATAAATAATACAGTGAACTGGAGCTCAGTGAATAATAACAAAGTAAAAGTTTTAAGAATGATGTCCATAACAGATATAGAAATCAGAATTCAAATTTTGAAACAAAGTCATATTCATATTTATATTCACATTTAGAATTCACATATGATCATGCGTGGTTCATCCATTAGCGCTAATAAATTTGATGACCCATAATTGTATGGGACGTGGTTCCGATGACTCATGTGCACAGAAACGTTCATAAACATGTTGATGACCCATAAAGGAACCTGATGACCTGTAAAGGGACGTAAGATATCTATAGCGACCCCGGTCTTTTTCCATTTGATTATTGTATCCGGACTTAGGTTCCGTAGATTCTGTCATTGTATAATGGTTGTTGTTGTCCTTTATTTTCTCATTTGGAATTATAGGATGTGTTGGGCAGGTTTGTTTCAGGTTGGTTGGGTTTAGAAATCAAGTGTTGCTGTCCAGTATTTTGGTTCTTCGCTCGAGCGAGGAGTTTGTCGCTCGAGCGAGCTGTTGTTTTTGGTTCTTCGCTCGAGCCGGGTTTGATAGCTCGAGCGAGGGTTTGTGTCTGGTTTGGGACCTATAGCTTTGCATTCTTGGCTCGAGCGAGCTTTTCTTCGCTCGAGCGAGTTAGTTTGTTCTTCGCTCGAGCAATAGTTCCTTCGCTCGAGCGTGTGTCTGATTACAGACCTGAGGGTTTGAGTTCTTCGCTCGATCGAGCTTTCTTTCGCTCCAGCGAGCTTTTGGCTTGTTGGCTCGAGCAAGGCTTCCTTGGCTCGAGCGTAGTGTCTCTGTGTCTGGTCGCTCGAGCGACCAAGTCTTCGCTCGAGCGAGCCTGTCCAGTTTATATACACAGCAGCGGGATTTGATCAGTCTCTTTCATATTCTTTTGATTTCAAACCCTAGGTTCGACTTTTCTCTCTCCCTACTCACCTTCTCTTTTAGATTTGATCCACTTAGGGTGTATTTCTATCCTCGATCCTTCATTAAAAAGATAGAGTGGGTTGAGGGCTTTCATTTAATCTGAACATTTGGCGATTTGGAGCACATTGGTATTTGGGCACTCATCTCTGTCTTCACCTTTTGAGTTGTTGTCTTCGAGGTAGGGATTTCCTACTCCATTTTATAGGTTTTGTCCTAAGTTTTGGTATTTTGATATGTTGGGAATACTTTGGTAAATTTTGGGAAAAACCCTAGTTGTATTATTGAATTAATTTGTATAAGTAATTCATGGAATTGGGAAAAGAGGGTTAAATTCATGGAATTGGGGAATTCATTGATTAAATGGAATAATTGGGTAATTGGTATCATTTGTCTATTGAATTGTTTACATAGTTATTTTCAGTTTAGAAATAACTGTTTTGGGCTATCGGTGGAGGATAGTTGTGATTGTTGTAGACATTGCATGTGGATTAGGAATAACTGAAACTAATCACATTGGTTAAGTTATTAATTTTGACTATGGCATTGATACAGAAAATACGTGTATTGATTGAGCATTGCATTTGCATACATTGTTTTGTGTGTGGGAGGAGATAGGGGATGTACTCCACGGTTTAGGGGAAGATAGGGGATGGACCTCTAAACCGGATTTTGTTTGGGAGGAGATAGGGGATGGACTCCATTAGCATCACTTTTATGTGTGCTTATTTATATAGAAGTGTTTTATTGATACAGCACTAAAATGTGTATCAATCTGGAAGTATGAAGTGTTTGATTTGAGCTTGAGTCTCATTTGTTTGTTGATATCGGAAGGATGTGAATATGATATATGTGATTCACTGTTGTAAGTTTGGCCAGGTTCTGAGCCATATTGATAAAATTGGAAAGTAAAACGTATCTTTGGCAATAGTGTCATGAGACTGTAAAATGAAGTAATTTATTATTTTGGTTAACCATCTGTTGAATGCTATTGCTTTATTCATTGCTTATTTGTGGTTTAGTATATTTCTACTGGGCTGTGGCTCACCCTTTATGGGAACATCATTTTCAGGTTCAGGTGATAAACTACCTCCAAGGACTTAGCTTGGGAGAGTTTGGTTTCTGGATTGAAGAAGACTACCTTTAGTTAATTGTCTTTAGTTATTATTACATGTAAACGTTCAAGCCTGGGGCTTTTTCTTGTATTGAGTTAGAACTCATATTTTTGTATCCAAGTGTTGGCTTGGAAAGATGTAAGCCTGTAGGGCATTTTGTTCAATGTTACATGTAATGCTTTATTTAGCAATACTCTGATGAATGGATTAATATATTGTCTTCTTTAAATAATACATGTCAATGATATATAATGGGTTAATTTTGAGGGCGTTACAACTTGGTATCAGAGCGTACCGGGTTTGAATACTTTGGGTACGTGGGAAGTGATTAGTATCACATTGGGTTCGTCTCGTTTGATAGAGACTTAGTGTAATGTTATATGTTTATGTGATAACATGTTTATGTGATTATGTGGGTATGGAATGTAGTTTCTAGGATGTTGATTGGACCCTTGAGTTTCTAGTAGTCTTATTGGAAAGGCACTTGATCACTGCTGCTTCCAACCGGAACTATAGTAACGCATTGGGACTATCATTATCCGGGAATGAAATTCGTAGGTGCTTATGTGATTATGTGCTTACGTGGAATGAATTATTGTTGTCCATTGCATTAGGACGCGAGTGTTTAGCTTCGGCACATTTATTAATGTGCTAATGTCTTTGTTTCCTTTATTAGGATGTCAGGGCGAGGACGAGGACGCGGTAGGCGTGGTAGGCTGGGTAGACAGGAGGTGCCTGTGCCAGAGGAGATTCCGGCAGTTCAAGAGGGAATTGGCCAGGCCAATGTGGCTGAGCCAGTAGGCCAGCAGGCTATGGGCGCTTTAGCTCGAGAGATAGCAGGAGCATTCAGGGAGTCAGTAGGCATTCTCAGAGCTGAGAATCAAGCTCAGGTTGTTGCTGCTGATGCAGGACCTTCCTTTCTGAAGAGGGAGTTCTTCCGGTCTAATCCGGATGAATTTGTGGGTGATCCTAAAGAGCCGCTTAAGGCAGATGAATGGCTCGAACAGACAACAAAGACATTTGAGATGCTTGGCCTCGAAGACGAGGGGTTGAAAGTGACCTTGGCATCCTTCCAGTTGAAGGGAGATGCAGGTCAGTGGTGGAAATTTATTAAGGGGCGAATAGGAGGTACGTGGGAGGCTTTTGTTAATGCTTTCCAGGAGAAGTTCTTATCTCCAGCGGTCAGGGAGAAGCTGCGGGACCAGTTTTGTCAGCTTAAGCAGGCGAGTTCTTCAGTGGCCGAATTTGAGGCTGCATTCACTAGTTTGTCCAGGTTTGCACCTGAGTTGGTGGCGTCTGAGGAACGCCGTTGTATTGAGTTTGAGAAGAAGTTGAGGCGTGGCCTCAAGCTGAGAGTTGGGGGAACTATGATTCGGGATTATGGGCGTATGGTTGATGCTGCAGCCCACATGGAAATCATGATGCAGGAGGAGGAGGAAGGGCAGAAGGGCTCCAAGAGGAGTCAGGATGGTCAGAATAATGGTAGGAGACAGAAGGGTTTTAATCCCCAGCAGTCTCAAGGTAGCTTTTCTAGATCGACTTTTCCTGTACCGAGTACTAGTTCAGGGAAAGGCAGTCAGGGAGACATTACCTGTTTCAAGTGTGACCAGCTGGGCCACAAGTCTCCAGTTTGTCCTCAGAGGGGAGGAGTTCAGAGAGCAGCATCTTCTTCGGCTCGATCTCAGAGCCAGAGTCAGGGTAGAGGTCAGCCACTCTCGTGTTATCAGTGTGGTCAGCCAGGGCATATGAAGAGGTATTGCCCACAGTTGGGTGGCACACCTGGTGCATCTGGTTTGAGGCCGATTCAGGGTCAGCAGCCAGCTCAGTCGGGTCAGGCCTCGAGGGCCAATCAGGGGGCTTCATCGTCTCAGTCGGTGCAGCAATCTTATGCTCCTAGGGTTGAGCAGGTTGATCAGAGGTCGTCTGGGCGCGTGTATGCTGTTACCGCGCAGGATCTTGTGCCAGCACCATCAGTTGTGAGAGGTACCTTCTTGTTTTGCAACTCGGTTGCTAATGTTTTGATTGATACGGGTGCATCTCATTCCTTTGTGTCTGCTGCATTTGCATCTGTTTTGGAGTTGGAGTTAGCACAGTTAGCATCTCCTATTTGTGTAGTGTCACCTCTTGGGGGTGAATTGATCTTGAAACAAGGTGTTAGGGGTTGTGATATAGAGGTTGATTATCATAGAATCCCATTTTCCTTTGTAGTTATGCCTATGAGGGGTTTCGATGTTATTTTGGGTATGGACTGGTTATCGTCATACCGGGCAGTTATTGATTGCTACCGCCAGAGGGTCACTTGTTGTACCGTGAGCGGAGAGTATTTTCATTTTCTGGGGGACCGGGTTGGTGATGTGTTGCCACCGGGGTATGCTCCGCGAGGACGGAGTGAGCTTAGTGGTCTACTTGCTAACCTTTCGATTAGTGAGGATGTTGAGACTCAGATTGAGTTGCCAAGGGTGGTTTGTGAGTACTCGGACGTCTTTCCCGAGGATCTTGTTGGTTTGCCACTGCATCGAGAGATTGAGTTCTCTATTGACCTGGTGCCCGGCACGGCGCCAATTTCTATGGCACCTTATCGTTTTGCCCCAGCCGAGTTAGTTGAGTTGAAGATCCAACTCCAGGAGTTACTAGACAACGGTTTTATACGCCCTAGTGTTTCGCCGTGGGGAGCACCGGCCCTCTTTGTTAAAAAGAAAGGTGGTGCTTTGAGACTTTGTATAGATTATCGGAAATTGAATCGGGCTACGGTTAAGAATAAGTACCCTATGCCTCGTATCGATGACCTGTTTGACCAGTTGAAGGGTTCCCGTTGTTTTTCTAAGATAGACTTGAGATCAGGTTACCACCAGTTGAGGGTCAGAGAGGAGGATATTCCGAAGACGGCATTCCGTACGCGGTATGGCCATTATGAGTTTCTGGTGATGCCATTTGGACTCACCAATGCACCGGCAGTCTTTATGGACTTGATGAACCGGATCTTCCGGGAATTCTTGGATCATTTTGTAGTCGTTTTTGTGGACGACATCCTTATCTATTCGCCTTCTGAGGAGGAGCATGAGTCACACTTGAGGGTGGTGCTTGAGTTGCTTAGAGCCCATAGGCTGTATGCCAAGTTTGGGAAGTGTGAGTTCTGGCTGAGGGAAGTCAAATTCTTAGGCCACGTGGTATCCGGGGAAGGAGTGTCTGTTGATACATCTAAGGTGGAGGCATTGCAGGATTGGGCACAGCCTAAGAGTGTATTTGAGATCCGCAGTTTTCTGGGATTAGCTGGGTATTACCGTCGGTTTGTGAAAGATTTCTCCAGATTAGCTTCGCCTTTGACTAGATTGACTCGGAAGGGAGTCAAATTTGTATGGAGTGAGACTTGTGAAAAGTCGTTTCAAGAGTTGAAAGTTAGACTGACTACCGCTCCAGTATTGATTATTCCAGAGAGAGGGTTGGGTTATACAGTCTATTGTGACGCCTCACGAGAGGGTCTGGGTTGTGTGTTAATGCAAGAGGGAAAAGTAGTTGCCTATGGCTCACGTCAGTTGAAAATTCACGAGCAGAATTACCCTACACATGATCTAGAGTTAGCAGCTGTGATATTTGCCTTGAAGATTTGGAGGCATTATCTTTATGGTGAGAGGTTCGAGGTGTGCTCGGATCATAAGAGTTTGAAGTATTTGTTTACACAGAAAGACTTAAACTTGAGGCAGATGAGGTGGATGGAGTTCATAGAGGATTATGACTTTGAGTTGCATTATCATCCGGGAAAGGCCAATGTGGTGGCCGATGCCCTTAGCAGGAAACCTGTTGGTGACATAGCTAGTATAGCCATTCGAGAATGGGAGATGTTGGGTGCACTTGGGGAGTTTGATTTATTTCTGGGCGAATCCGTTGAGGCTGCGGCCTTGTTTTCTATTGTTGTTCAGCCTACGCTTGTGACTCAAGTGTTAGAGGCTCAGAGAGGTGACCTTGAGGTAGAATCTCTCCGTGAGAAGATTTCCGGTGGAAAGGTTGAGAAAGGTTTGACGGTATATCCCGACCTTAGTGTGAGATACCGAGACCGTCTGTTTGTGCCGGAGTCTTGCCGAGAGGAAGTACTCCGAGAGTTCCACCATTCACGCCTTGCGGTGCATCCGGGAGGTACTAAGATGTATCGGGATTTGGGTCGCCAGTTTTGGTGGCAGGGTATGAAGAGAGATGTGGCAGCTTTCGTATCTAAGTGCCTTACTTGCCAGCAAGTGAAGGCCGAGCATCAGAGGCCAGCGGGTTTGTTGCAACCCTTGCCTATTGCCGAGTGGAAGTGGGAGCATGTCACTATGGACTTCGTTGTAGGTCTTCCGAGGACTCAGCGGGGTAGTGATGCTATTTGGGTGGTTGTAGACCGGTTGACTAAGTCGGCGCACTTTATTCCTATGCGCGTAAGAGATACGGTAGATCATCTTTCCGACTTGTATATTCGGGACATAGTGAGATTGCACGGGGTCCCAGTGACGATCGTCTCAGATAGAGATCCTTGTTTTACTGCCAGGTTGTGGCAGAGTTTGCAGAGTGCCTTAGGCACTAAGTTGACCTTTAGCACGGCTTATCATCCTCAGACTGATGGACAGTCAGAGCGTACTATTCAGATACTTGAGGATATGCTTCGGGGTTGCGTTCTAGACTTTAGTGGATCGTGGGAGAGGCACTTGCCGTTGGTAGAGTTTGCCTACAACAACAGTTTCCAGTCTAGTATCGGTATGGCACCTTTTGAGGCCTTGTATGGCCGACCGTGTAGATCTCCTGTTTGTTGGGCTGAGGTGGGTGATGCACCTCTGTTGGGTCCAGAGTTGGTAAGGGAAACGACGGAGAAAGTTGAGCTTATCCGTAAGAGGCTTGTTACAGCACAGAGTCGTCAGAAATCGTATGCCGATCGTAGGAGGAGACCTTTGGTGTTTGAGGTGGGTGATCATGTCTTTCTGAAGATATCACCTAGACGGGGTTTGATGAGGTTTGGGAAGAGTGGGAAGTTGTCCCCTCGGTTCATTGGTCCGTTTGAGATCCTTGAGAGGATTGGCGAGGCTGCATATCGTTTAGCTTTGCCGCCGCAGTTGTCCGAAGTACATGACGTGTTTCATGTGAGTATGCTTCGGAAGTATGAACCAGATCCATCACATCTGTTGGATTGGACCGATTTAGTGGTTGATGAGGATGTCTCGTATGAGGAGAGACCGGTTCGGGTCTTGGATAGGCGGGATCAAGTTTTGCGAGGCAAGACCATCCCTTTGGTAAAAGTTTTGTGGAAACATCACGGAGTGGAGGAAGCCACTTGGGAACGTGAATTGGAAGTCCGCGACAAATACCCGGACATGTTTATTAATTTGTAATCTTGTATTTAGATTTTGTAATATTGTAGAACTTAAGAGCTTTACATATGTCTTAAGTTGTGAAATATTGAGTTTGTATTGGTACATGGGTGTATCTTGAAACTTGCTTCATTATAGAAGTTTAGTGTAATATTGCATCTGTTGAGTACATTGTTGAATTGGTTGTATATATCATGTGATTGAATATGATATGGAATTGTTAACATTGAAAGGAATAATGGATAATAATGATACAGGTTGAGATATATGTTGTGTTATATATTTAATATGAGATGCCTCTTGATAAGGGGATGAAATAACCAGTTTTGGGTCAAGATGTTTACTAATGGATTGAAAAAAAAAAAAAGAAAAAAAAACAACAATTTGTTTTCAAAAACTTATGCTTAATTTCGGGGACGAAATTCTTTGAAGGGGGGGGAGGTTATAGCGACCCCGGTCTTTTTCCATTTGATTATTGTATCCGGACTTAGGTTCCGTAGATTCTGTCATTGTATAATGGTTGTTGTTGTCCTTTATTTTCTCATTTGGAATTATAGGATGTGTTGGGCAGGTTTGTTTCAGGTTGGTTGGGTTTAGAAATCAAGTGTTGCTGTCCAGTATTTTGGTTCTTCGCTCGAGCGAGGAGTTTGTCACTCGAGCGAGCTGTTGTTTTTGGTTCTTCGCTCGAGCCGGGTTTGATAGCTCGAGCGAGGGTTTGTGTCTGGTTTGGGACCTGTAGCTTTGCATTCTTGGCTCGAGCGAGCTTTTCTTCGCTCGAGCGAGTTAGTTTGTTCTTCGCTCGAGCAATAGTTCCTTCGCTCGAGCGTAGTGTCTCTGTGTCTGGTCGCTCTAGCGACCAAGTCTTCGCTCGAGCGAGCCTGTCCAGTTTATATACACAGCAGCGGGATTTGATCAGTCTCTTTCATATTCTTTTGATTTCAAACCCTAGGTTCGACTTTTCTCTCTCCCTACTCACCTTCTCTTTTAGATTTGATCCACTTAGGGTGTATTTCTATCCTCGATCCTTCATTAAAAAGATAGAGTGGGTTGAGGGCTTTCATTTAATCTGAACATTTGGCGATTTGGAGCACATTGGTATTTGGGCACTCATCTCTGTCTTCACCTTTTGAGTTATTGTCTTCGAGGTAGGGATTTCCTACTCCATTTTATAGGTTTTGTCCTAAGTTTTGGTATTTTGATATGTTGGGAATACTTTGGTAAATTTTGGGAAAAACCCTAGTTGTATTATTGAATTAATTTGTATAAGTAATTCATGGAATTGGGAAAAGAGGGTTAAATTCATGGAATTGGGGAATTCATTGATTAAATGGCATAATTGGGTAATTGGTATCATTTGTCTATTGAATTGTTTACATAGTTATTTTCAGTTTAGAAATAACTGTTTTGGGCTATCGGTGGAGGATAGTTGTGATTGTTGTAGACATTGCATGTGGATTAGGAATAACTGAAACTAATCACATTGGTTAAGTTATTAATTTTGACTATGGCATTGATACAGAAAATACGTGTATTGATTGAGCATTGCATTTGCATACATTGTTTTGTGTGTGGGAGGAGATAGGGGATGTACTCCACGGTTTAGGGGAAGATAGGGGATGGACCTCTAAACCGGATTTTGTTTGGGAGGAGATAGGGGATGGACTCCATTAGCATCACTTTTATGTGTGCTTATTTATATAGAAGTGTTTTATTGATACAGCACTAAAATGTGTATCAATCTGGAAGTATGAAGTGTTTGATTTGAGCTTGAGTCTCATTTGTTTGTTGATATCGGAAGGATGTGAATATGATATATGTGATTCACTGTTGTAAGTTTGGCCAGGTTCTGAGCCATATTGATAAAATTGGAAAGTAAAACGTATCTTTGGCAATAGTGTCATGAGACTGTAAAATGAAGTAATTTATTATTTTGGTTAACCATCTGTTGAATGCTATTGCTTTATTCATTGCTTATTTGTGGTTTAGTATATTTCTACTGGGCTGTGGCTCACCCTTTATGGGAACATCATTTTCAGGTTCAGGTGATAAACTACCTCCAAGGACTTAGCTTGGGAGAGTTTGGTTTCTGGATTGAAGAAGACTACCTTTAGTTAATTGTCTTTAGTTATTATTACATGTAAACGTTCAAGCCTGGGGCTTTTTCTTGTATTGAGTTAGAACTCATATTTTTGTATCCAAGTGTTGGCTTGGAAAGATGTAAGCCTGTAGGGCATTTTGTTCAATGTTACATGTAATGCTTTATTTAGCAATACTCTGATGAATGGATTAATATATTGTCTTCTTTAAATAATGCATGTCAATGATATATAATGGGTTAATTTTGAGGGCGTTACAATATCACATGATGCTAAGGATGTCACGAATACATTTTAGAAATTCGGACAATCATTCATTTAATCATAAGATAGCAATTAAAAAAAAATATCATTCAAAAAATAATTAATGTTAAACATAACTTACAGAGTTATTACTCACAGATAGCTTCAAAAGCAGATCAGGCATGTGATAGTGCGTGACCTGCACAAACACATAACATATACATATTGAAACACAATATCACTTCCTTGATCAAACTTGACTTCTCTTGTCTTTTTCTGCCTAAGTAATCCGAAATTCTACGACGCTTATTCTTTATTTATTCAAATGAATCGGGTTCTTATTTCACATATTCTTTCATTACTAAGTCCTTCTTTTCCAAATAGACCGATTTTTTACTTGGCTTCTTAAACAATTACTACTAGATCTATGATTCATTCTTTAACTAACTAATTTATATTGATTAGTAGCTTATTAATCTTTATTAAGTCATAAATCATGTTAAGAATGCTTTGGGAGGAGATGTAATGACCCCAAAAAAAAAAATTTAATTTAAATTGAGTTTGTTTAATGACTCACGTTTAACTGTTTGGTCCTTTTAAAATGTGATTTGTAATAACCACCTTGGGAGTTGTTTTTATTTATTATATAGGATTATATTAAATATTTGATCGTTGATTTTATGGTGTGTACCATATGGTAAAAAATTATATATTTTTTTGTAGTAAATAAAATAGGCGTATATTTCGTAATGAGCAACATATTATATTTTGTGATGTGTACAAGCAAACGAAATATATTTTTGTGGTGAAGAAATAATGATATCATTTTATAAATTAGGTTACAAAATCTTATAAAGTTACTAATTGTACTTTTAATTATATGCATAGAGAGAGATGGATATATATATATATATATATATAATGATTTAATAATCTTATTAAAAGCTTGCACTACCGTTTTCAACATGAAAGTATTCCACTTTCTGAGGAGAAGCAAATCCTTAAGGAAATTAAACAGCTGGAAGGGACGGGAAAAAAAAAAGTAATTGCTAATGATGTTATGAGGGCAAAGATTCAGGATATTGAAGCCGTTAAAGAAATTATCAATATTGAGAGAACATATATATCTCTCTCTCTCCCTCTCTTTCTACTCCTTCATTTCTCTCATCTTTCTCTAAACACCACCACAAACCCTTAATTCTTTTCTTGATCTAGCAAGATCCATTCAGTTGTTGACCATAGTTGTTAAGGTCAAATTGAAGAACACTTCAAGAATTTCATTTCGACGGTGGAGATCGAATTTCAGCAACGTCGAATTTTGGAGTTTTCATTCATTTTCTCTCCTAAGCTTGAGGTAGGGATTTTTCCTACACTTCTTTATGTACTTTTGCTTAATTATATGGAGCATAGAGTTGTATATAATTTAATTAGATTTTTTGAAAAATTTGTGATTTATTTGTTTAAAAGGGAAATTTTGAGAAAAATAAAGAGTTGATGCCCAAATTGCAAAAGTGTAAACTTGGAATATGTTTGTAAGGTTATGAAAGAGTTATGTTTTAAATTTGAACAAAAATGGACTTTGACTCGATTGATTTTGAAATTTTTACCGGTTTGTGACCAGAAAAGCATTTTTAAAGAAAACAAAGGAATTATGTTTAACTTTTGGGGGTTTTGATCAAAATAGGATGTCATAGTTGAATAATGCTTGGAGAATGAGTTTAGAAAAAAAATAATGTTTTCTTGGGTATTAACGGTATTATTTTGCTTAATGTATCTGTTGGAATAAAACCAACATGGTTAGAAATGGACCTTGAGAGGTTACCAGACATGATTATGATATAAAAACAAGTGTAGTTGTTCATATTTGATGAGATGTAGAATATATTTTATTTATCGGAATTTTTGGAATATAATTGTTTAAATATCTGTTTAGAAATATCTGTTTTGGGCTATCGGTGGAGAATAACCATTATTGTTGTAGAAATGCATAAGACTTAGGTAAATTGAATCACATTCCTCATTTGTTGCATTGGACATTGCATTACATTCATTTCATTGGAAATGTATCTGTTTTGAGAAATGTTTGGAAATGTATCTGTTTGCGAAAAGATGAATACTTGGTGAATCTGGGTATGGGGTGTAGAACCGCACGATTAGGTGTCGACCCTTCCAGTTTACTGGTAAAAATGACAGTGGTAGTGCATTAGGGCCTACTTGCAGGCATGCATTAGGACCTAGAGATTCACAGAACCCGTATTCATGTAACAGATATGGTTTAAAATGGAAATGGTTTTATATCAGTTGTTGCATCTCAGCATTGCATGCTTTATAAAATGAGAGATAAACTGTTTTATCATGAACATGGCATGAGTATACTCCTCTCTAGTATTGTCATGGTCCATATGTTGTGTAGTATATCTCTACTGAGCTGTGGCTCACTCTATAAAGGAAACCATTTCAGGTACAGGTGATATGCCTCCGCCAAGGCACTGACTTGGGAGGACTCAGAGCTGAGGCTTCATTTTGTTTTATTGTTATTTATTGAATGTAAGTCGAGGGCTGTATTTGTGTTGAGTTGAAACTCCATTTTGTGTAACCAAGAATGTTCTTGGATAAATTTGTAAGCCTGTAGGACACTTATTTTCTGTTTGGCTTCCATTTCATGTTTGTTGTAAAATGCATGCTTGGGATTGGAACTGGGGCATTGAGATGTGAACATCATGTATTTGGCATTTGGGGATTTAATGGAAATGGATGTATGGAATAGTTAGCTATATATATATATGTGTGTGTTTGTCTATCAGGTGGGTTTTGTTGCATAAATAGATGGCGTTATAGGAAATGAGATGAAAATATAAACAAGGTGTGATTTTTCAAAACATGTTGAAAATAGCCTGACTACTCGAGCCACCACTTGGTCGCTCGAGCAAACTGTGTTGTCTGCAAAAATACTAGATGTATCAAAAGTACACTCGAGCCAACATTTAGTCGCTCAAGCGATTAGTAAACAAAAGGTGGGTTCACTCGAGCCACCAATTGGTCACTCGAGCGGTTTGTAAATTTTCTGGATTTCAAAACTAGAGTTGAGCTTCCAAACTTTGACTTGAGTCATGCATGGCTTGCTTGAAAACATGAAAATACTTTGGAAAATACCAATACATGACCTTTTAGAAATCAATTTCCCCAAAAGTCAACAATTTTGTCAAAACTTGAATTATTTATTCATTTATGCAAAGATTTCACATTCTTTTTCTCTTGATTTTTAAAACACGAAATTAAAGCTATAAAACTCTTAGAAGAATATTTGCATGTAATTTATGAAGCTTAATTTGACCATAACTTTCAAAATCAAACCCAAAAGAATTAATTTCTAATTTAACTTCATAAACTTGATCTTGGCTCCAATTCTTCATTTTCTTGTCAATTTTCCTAGCAAACACTGCATATATGTAATTCAAATAAAACTAACTAATTTAATATATTTCAAAATTTGTTTAAATTAAATAAAACTCTTAAATTACATTAAATGCATGGATTAGGGATTAAGATCACACCAATTTTTAAGTTCCAAAACAAAAATCAAAACCTCATTTAACTCCATGATTAAACCCTTTTCATGAACTCAATGTTTTCACAACTTTTTCTTTCTCTTTTTCATAATATAAAATTGAATGACTTAAATTCCTTCAAAATTCATGATGCATATAAATATAAAACTCAAATACTTCATAGTGTTCAAAATCAAACTCAAATTGATGATATTATGAGAACAATTTCCATATTAGTTAACCTAACTCATTTTTCTTCATTTTCTTCTTAATTTCTTCCAATTACATGATATTGATTCCAATTTCATCTTTAATTGCAAGTGTAATGTGAAGATTCTACACAAATTAAACATAAATTCCATACCCTAAGTTTTAATTTCAGAAAATGTAGTTGAATCTCTTCTAATTCTTCTTGTTCTTCCTCAAAAACTTGAGCTGAAATTTGCTTCTTTTCCAGCAACAAAGATGAGGTGAGTTCTCTCTCTCTCTCTCTCTCTCTCTCTCTCTCTCTCTCTCTCTCTCTCAGTTTCCTTAATTCTTTTCTCAGGACAATGTTTGAGTTAGAAGAACATTCACTCCTTTTACGAGTTCCAACACACTGCAAAATACATACTCACCCTTTCGCCCTCAACCTTACATGTGCACACCTACACGTCTCAACACACACACACAAAATATTCTAGCACAACACTCTCATACATACACACCCACTGATTTGCTCAATACACCCACACCCACATACACCCTTAATTCTAAATTCTTCCATAATTTAATTTATGTTTAGGATTAATTTAATTAAGCATCACTTAGTCTTAATAAATCTTGATTAACACATAATTAATAAATTATAACTAATCTCAAATCCCACATAATTTAATTAGTCTAATTAACTTCCATCAGAGCCCAATTAATTATATTTAAATTTATCATTCTTAATCAGATTTTTAATCAAACTCCCAAAAGGTTTCCAATATCAAATTAAACTTATTACCATCATCAATTTTGGTTTCCCAAATCTTTAAGTCCTTCAATTTCAGATCAAACTCAAAATCTCCGTCAATAAATTACATATTCAAATTGGACACCTCATAAGTAAATTTAATTCATAATAATCTTAATTCCCAATCCTCATAACTTAATTAACTCCAATTCGGACCCAATTAATTGAATCTTAATTTTACTAAACTGAATCAAATATTTAATTAAACTCTCATATGATTCGATATTTGCAATTACAATAATTCAATTCACCAATAATACTTTATTGAGCCATTTAGGCTTGCAATTTTTAATTCCAAAATAAGTCCTCAATAGAATCATATACGAATCAGTCTCCACAACTTTCATAAATCCCAAATTAAAACAAAATAATGGGCAATTAAAATTTAAATCTCCGCAATTAATTAAATGCTAATTATTATATGTGGTGGGGTCATCATAATTGTCTTTTGGGAAAAAAAAGGTAAAGCTTTCCTAGGGCTTCCCTTTAATCTAAGCGGATCGTGCTTTCATCGCTGGAGGTGTAACGCCCTCAAAATAATAACATTAAACCCATCAATTAAGACATTCATTGACAAATGAAATAACAATATTCTTCTATTCATCAGAGTTTCATTACAAAAGTATCACATGTTAACAACAAAAGTAAAATGCCTTATGGGCTTACAGCTTTCCAAGTTAACACTTGGTTACAACAAAAGAGTACTAACTCATTTACACATTAAGCCCTTGGCTTGAATTTACATGTAATACATCAAAAATAAAACGACAAAAGTATGTCCGCCTCTAGCCTCCCAAGCTATGTCCTTGGAGGTGGCATGCTACCTGTACCTGAAAATGATATTCCCATATAGGGTGAGCCACAGCCCAGTAGAAATATATTAAACCAACCATGAACAATGACTAAAAGATTAGCAATTGATAGATGGCCAACACTGATACATTCACATAAATCACATATTCATGTCATACGACTTATGAGTCCAAGTTACTTTTCATTTTCCCTTTTTCAACAGATAAGCATGTCAGCTCTATCATCATTTCAACAGATATGTATGAAAACTATATCCCACATTCACAGATAAGCATATAAGCTGTATCCACATTCTCAACAGATATGTATAACGACAATATCCCACATTCACAGATAAGCATATAAGCTGTATCCACACTTCACAAAGATAAGCATATGAGCTCTATCTTCACTTCTCTAGACAAGCATATGAGTTGTATCTACGGAGTTCATCCCCTATCTTCTCCCAACACTATCCGGTTTAGAGGTACATCCCCTATCTTCCCCTAAATCGCGGAGTACATCCCCCATCTCCTCCTCTACACGTAACGTATACAAACACATTGGTTCTATATACAATCACTCAATACATACAGTTAATGTATTCTATCAACCGTCAAATTCCATGACACATTCCATTGATTAGTTTTCGTTTGCCTAATCATCATGCATTGTCTACAACAATCACGACTATCCTCCACCGATAGCCCAAAGCAGTTATTTCTAAACAGAAAATAAATGCACAAATGAATGTTCAATCAACATTTCAGTTTGGTGAGTGATAAATAATTCAACTACACCCTTTAACCCCATACATTCCCAATCTCGACAATTTCATTTCATTTTCTCATTTCTCACAATTAATTATCCCAATTAATCAAATTATGTAATTAGGTCATTTTCCATAATTACCATTTCAACCCTTAGGTTCCATTTTCATCAATGATTCAACATCAATTCCATTCCTCTATACCAAACATGTATCTAGGTTCATTATAAATAAAACCCCAACTTTTGTAAAATAACACAAAAGCCCCAAACTTTCACAAAGTTACCAAACCAACCCCAACATCTCAAAATACCAAAATTTAAAGACAAAATCCATAGAGAGGAGTAGGATATCCCTACCTCAAATTCGGAGCTCCAAGGGAGAAGATGACAAAACCCAATGTGCTCCAAAATCCGAAATTTTCAGATTAAAATGTAGCCCTCGACGATCAACAACTTTTTTGTAAAGGCCAAAGATGAGCAAATCACTCCTACTAGATCAAAACCTAGAGAGAAGGTAGAGTTCTAGAGTGAGAAGCTCAACAATGGTGTTTTTGGAAAAGTAAGAGAGAGAAGAGAAAGTGAAAAAGTGATTTGAAAAGTCAAAACACGGAACTTAAACCCAGTCGACCCGCTCGAGCGTCAAACACCCCGCTCGAGCGTCACTCACAGACTCCCGCTCGAGCGTCAACAATCCCGCTCGAGCGGCGGATACACACTCCCAGAACTTTTACAGAACCAGGTCTCCGCTCGAGCTTCCAACTCCCCGCTCGAGCGGCACTCACACAACCCCGCTCGAGCGGCCAACTCCACGCTCGAGCGTCCAACACTGCACAGGAAATACTGGATGGGTGCAATTCCCGCTCGAGCGGAAAGGTCAAAATCTGGGTAGCTAGTTTTGGTTTCTAAACTCAACCAACCTGTAACAAACCTGCCCAACACATCCTACAACTCAAATACAAAGTAAAAAGGACGTAAACAAAATAATAATCAACTACGAACATCCACGGACACATGTCCGGATCACTGTACAACAAGGGTAAATCCAGGATCGCTATAGGAGGATTTTCGACTTTTCTCCTTTTTGCTTCAAGAGGTAGGGATTTTAGAGCTTCTTTCAATACATCGCTATAGATAGACTTGTTGTACTTTTTACAACATTTAAAAACATAGTGTTATGGTGGATTTTGTTAAAAAAGCATATAGGTTGGTTTGGGTTTAAATTGGTGGGGTTGTGGGTTATGTTTATAATTAATTATGGGTTGTAAAAGCACGTTTAGGATATGGGGTTGGTCAAGTTTGGTATCTCATTCGAAATTTTTGAGATGTTTAAGGAAAAGCTTAAGGTGAATTGAAATTGGGTTATGTTATGGTTGTTGACAAATTTTGGGGTTTTGGATTAATGTTATTGGTTGTTGGTATGTGTTGTGTATGTTGGGATTTAGAATAATGACTTGTTTTTAAATGAAGTGTGATTAATTACCTCTTTTATAAAACATGAGAGTTTGGAACGTACGGGAATATAAAAACATCTACGGGTGTATTTATTGTTTTGATTACGTAATTGGCGTCTAGAGTTTTATCATTGGCCATCAGTAGAGGATGATATTGATTGTTGCTAGATATATATTATGTGTACTACTGTACTGGGATGGACTATGTAATATAGAATGATATGCTGTTGATTGTAATTGGACATTGTGAATGGATAATTCCATTGTTGTGTTATAGATTATGTTGTTAGAAACGGAATTGGAATGCATGTGGATGTGGATGTGTTTATGTTATGAGACAGTCGTTTGATAGTTATAGTTTTGATGTTTGGCAATCCACATTTTGTTTTTGGAACGTACAGGAATATAAAAAAACATCTACAGGTGTATTTATTGTTTTGATTACGTAATTGGCATCTAGAGTTTTATCATTGGCCATCGGTGGAGGATGATATTGATTGTTGCTAGATATATGTTATGTATACTACTGTACTAGGATGCGCTATGTAATATAGGATGATATGTTGTTGATTGTAATTGGACATTGTGAATGGAGAATTCCATTGTTGACTTGTAGATTATGTTGTTAGAAATGGAACTGGAATGCTTGTGCATGTGTTTGTGTTATGAGACGGTCGTTCGATAGTTATGGTTTTGATGTTTGGTAATCCACATTTTTGTTTTGGGAACATTTCGAAAATGCAGGAAACCCCGTTGTTGAATGGTGGTGCATGGAGCACATTTTGGAAGAAATGGGTTAATGTATTTAACTGTTACTAGTCGAGATTGTGATAATTGGACTAGGTGTATGTATTACACCGTGTATTATTTTTGGTGGTTAGCGTGCTATGCTTTTAATTGTATGTTGTTTGGGAGGTCCGTTTCTCTCTGGGTAAGGGTGGTAAAGCATGGCACATTGACAGAGGTTTCCTCTCCCTACCTGTTTGCGCCTGGTGAATTGTGAAATGAGGTCCGTTTCTCTCTGGGTGAGGCCGGTAAAGTGTGGCGCATTGACAAAGGTTTCCTCTCTCTTTCAGTTTGCACCCGAAAAAGTGTGACCTGAGAGGCACCCCCATCCGGCTGAGGCTAGTAAAGTGTTATAGATTATTTGTGTTGTGGGATCTACCACCCGTGTTGTAGGCCGGTGGAGATGAAATTGGTATTATGTATTACTTCAGTTATTTCTTTTCGAATGTATATGTGTTATCGGTTTTTATGTTGTGGTTATCTTTTAGTCCTTGGGCCTATGGTCAGGAAAGATAGTAGATGTATTGGTGCGTAGATAAGTATTGTGATGAGTTGAATCAAATTGAATTTATTTATTTATTATTCTTTTCAATATTTGTTTAGTAAATTTTTTTTTTAATATGTTTGTGGGCTCGGGTATTGATTGGAGTTGGATTTGGTATGAATTTTCAAATCGTTTGATTTATTATTATAGTTGTGGTGTTGTGGATCACTCTATTTAAATTGGTGAAATAAATTATATTACTTCTTCATTTCAACTTCGTAAGGCTTGCTTGGCAAATTTTTTTAGTTTTAGTTATAGTAATTCTTGGGTCTTGAGTAATAAATGAGATATAAATTTAATTTTTGAGATTTATTTGATTAGCCCATACTTAATCATTTTGGTTCGTCTTTAATTATGTGAATGGTGGGAACCATTTTAAGTCTTTTAAAATTGATTTATACTTTAACCTCGGTTGGAGATTTATTTTAAATTATTAAACTCCATTCATTTTGGACTCAATTGATTGAATCATGACTCGTTTGTAACCATGTATTATTGTTGTTGTTGTTGTTGTTGTTGTTGTTGTTGTTGTTATTATTATTATTATTATTATTATTATTATTATTATTATTATTATTATTATTATTATTATTATTATTATTATTATCTTGAGAGAGTTTTAAATATTTATGGTGTACACCATCAAATAAAATATATTTTATGGTAAGAAAATATTATATCATTTTTGTCATTTATATTACAAAATATTATAATGATGTTAAAATATATTTTTAATTGATATATCTATCTATACTATATATATAACCAAATGTAGTTATTTTGTCAAAAACCTCCAAATATTTATTCTTAAATTCTCATAATTTTAAAATACTCTCTTTCCTACGTGGCAACCTTATTTGATTGTCTTTCATGTTTTCTATTTTTTCTCATTTTTTATTTGTTTGATTAATTAAAATTAAAATTAATTTCATTACTTATGGATAAAGATTTGAATTTCAAAATTCCTCCATATAGATAAACATATAAAAACTGAAAATTAATTTTATAATCTACAAATAAAGATAAAAAATAAACAATTAATTTTAAAAAAATTAATTTTATAACTTATAGATAATTTAAAATTTCTTCCCATAAATAAACAAATAAAAGTTGATAAATAACTTATAAAAATTAATTTCATGGCCTACAAATAAAGATAAAGATTAAATAATTGATTTTTTTTTAAAAAAAACAAAATTACTCTCTTTTTTCCCTCCCTCATTTCGT
The DNA here is from genome assembly GCF_055761805.1 of Camellia sinensis. Taxonomy (NCBI): domain Eukaryota; kingdom Viridiplantae; phylum Streptophyta; class Magnoliopsida; order Ericales; family Theaceae; genus Camellia; species Camellia sinensis. The sequence goes on from NC_138963.1 coordinate 141,732,135, forward strand.
ACTTTAATTAAAAATTCATAAATAATTTATAAAAATTTATTTCATGACCTATAGATAAAGATAAAAATTTTAAAAATTATTTTAAAAAAATAATTTCATGACTTATAGATAAATAAATATATAAAAATTGATAAATAATTTATAAAGATTAATTTCACGGCCTACAGATAAAGATAAAGATTAAATAATTGATTTTCAAAAAATTTAAATAATAAAATTTAGATAAAGATATGATTTGTTAATCTACATATCTATCAAAAACATATATATCTAAATCTTTATTTTGATTTACTCTTTTTTTTTTCTCCTATCACATATTATCTTTTTTTATTTTAAATTTTGTATCTTATGAAATGCTCTTATCTATAACTTCTTATCTCCTATTAAATTCTTAACCTTCTCTTGATAATTTTTATTATTTGTTATTATCTACCAAATGATAAAGATTATAAAAAAAAAAAAAAAATTATCGCTCTGAATGAGAATAGTATTAATAATGAAATAATAAAGGCTACATGGGAGAAGGTAGCACAAAAATCTCACAAAATTAATTTTTTTCACTATATTTATAAAAGGTAATAATTTGAGATTCTTTCTATTAGTTATTAAAAATAATTTGCATTAGATCATTGTTATGTTTTTTTTTAATTTTTTTGTAAGGCTGTCATTCGTTATAGTATTTCTTCAATCCCATCTCTAAATTCTCTCTTTGAAATTTTTGTTTTTTCAATAATTAAGTTTAGAATCAATTTCTTATCAAATTTATTTTCTTGATCCTTATTTTATTGAAGGATCGAGACGAATAAAACTTTCATATAATATATGAAATTAATGAATATAATACAAAGATGATAGGGAAGTACTACATATTTGTCAATATCTCTATGTTATTATTAGTTGATTTGCTAGATTATACTATCAATTTAGAGCCCATATGATTTAATTCAATGTTCATGACTCTATTTGTATTTGACCATTTTTTCGTTGAGTAACCGATATAATTTTTTTTTTGGGTATATAATGATTAAAGCTATCATTTGTTATATTTTTTCAAATACAATTCAAATAATTTCTTTATCATTTTTTTATAAATAAAATGGATTAAAACTATTCTCTTATATAATTTTTATAATACTATGACATTCTTATCTTGATTAATTTTTTTAAAATGATGTAGGAACTATGCAATTATTATTCAAACTATCGAGAATGATTTATACTTTGATATGATATGAGTGTGTCATTGATAAAGGAAATCAAAGATAGAGAGTTACTAATATAATCAATTAATGATTTGTTTGAGAGGTTCTTTTTATAAGCAGGGCAACAAACTTAGATTAAATTTTTTTTAAAACTACTTATAAATTATAATTAAAAGTTGATATTTATTCATAATTTGATCCCACAATAATAATATAAATCACTGATTTAAAAGTTCAAGTAAATTTATGATAACTTTTCTGAACTTATAGAATTTCTCTCTTTTAATGTTTTGTTTAGTTTGATACAAATTATTTATGTTATCAAGTGACACACAAAATATATATAGTCTATTTTTCCGTGCATCGCACGGGTTACCGCTAGTATATATATATGCATATGTATAGATAGATATTTGTATTGATTTGAAAAAAAAAAATGTGAGGAGGCATCAAGCCCACGTAGAGGGGTTGCCCCTCCATCCCAATCAACTTCACTTCTTTCATTCCTCCTTTTCAATTGCATAACTCTCTCTCTCTCTCTTTCTCTCTTTCTCTCTTTCTCTCTCTCTCGGCTGTCGGTTCTCTCTCTCTCCGGTTTTTTTTTTTGGCCACATTTATCATAAAAAATCTTTGATCTACCAAAAGATATTAGGTTTTAGGCCATAGTTCTTAAGATCAAAGGGAAGAGTTTGGCGAGAGCAACGTTTTGACCGGTGGTGATCGAAATTCAACAAAGTCGAAAATAGGGATTTTCTAAATATTGGGTATGTATTTTAGCTTTATTATGTGTTGTTTTGATAATTTGATATTTGAAAAGATTAGGATTTTATTAATGGTATATTAATGTATGAAAAATGGGGAAGTTCTCAACTTTTTTGAAAATCTCTTGTTAGTTGAATGTGTTTTTTTTTTTTTTTTTTTGTATGACTCATGGATGTTGAGAAGTGTATTTTTTTTAAGGGAAATTTCCAAATTTTAATAAAACCCTAGAAATTTAAGTGTTAAGATTTAGATTTTTGGGATGAGTTGAGAAAAGCTTACAACTATTAAAAATATGTATTTATTTGAATAAATGAGTATTTGAAAGTGGATGTTTAAATGGATGAAATTGATGAGAATGTTGTTGGGAACATTGAAAACCATTGAGGTTTCTTTTGAAAATTGTTTAATTTGAAAATATTGAACTTTTGAGAAAGATGAAAATATTTATCCTGTTGAGGTATTCAGAAAAGTCAAAAGAAATATATGTTGTTTTTTGGCATTATGAAAATTCTTGGTAAATTCTTGAGTTTCAATAAAAAGGAAAAATTGATGAAATTTCTAGAAGAGTATTATGTTTCTTGATTAAGTGGGGAAAGAGGAGATTGAACATGTGATTGTTACCTCTATGTTGAAATTATTATGAGATTATGAGTTGTATTTGTCCCTTGAAATTTTTATTTTTGTATAGAGACAATTTTTTGGCAACTGGTGGAGGGTTGCATTGATTGTTGTAGGATTTGCATGCGAAGTAGGTAAAATTAAAGTATTTGCAAATTCATGCATGTCATTGAACATTGCATAATCTCTTGATTTTAATCCTCACATTCGATTTCAGAAATTGATTTTCAAATTAATTCATTGAGAATATTTGAAATGTGTTGAGTTATGGGGTAAATACGTTTGGTAAGTCTGAATAGGGTTGTAGTTTGGTATGGTTTGAGTGTCCAGGGTGAAAGACCGAAAACACGCAGGGAAGAAGTACCACATGCCTTCCGGTGAGAGACCGGTAAAGTGATGATTGGTAGTATTTCATATGCCTACTTGCAGACACCAACCTAGGGATTACCAGTGTCATATTTACCACCCCTTGTTCTATCAAATAAATGATTGAATTGGTTATGTTTCTGAACAAGTGCATGGCATGAGAATTTCAAAATTAGAAAACCTATGATTTTTGGCATTAACATCTCATATGCACTGCACCTCATGATATTGTTAAATTGTGTGCACTTTATTTAGATTAACTCTACTAGGCTTTATGCTCATCCCTTAGTGGAAACTATTTTCAGGTGATTGCGATGTGCCTCCGCCGAAGTGAAGGCAAGGAGGAACTTTTGGAGCACGAAGCTCAGCTTTTATTCGTTTTCTTTCTGTAAGCCAAGGGCTATTTGTGTTTGGGTGTGAACACCATTTTGTGTAACCGGGCATGACCTTGGAACTCTTAGCCAATAGGGCATTATTTTGTACTTAGTTTACTTTAAATTTCTATCATCACATGCCATAGATTTATATTTTAGAAATAGTGAATGTATGAATGCAAGTGATTTCTTTTATGACTCTTACTAGAAATCATGAAATAAAAGAAAGGGGTTTTGGTCCTTACATTGATGAATGTAATATTTATCATTCTCTCTCTCATGTTAATGATGGAATAATTGAGAATTTGATCATCTTATGAGTTAAATTGGGTTTATCGGATGTATATATTTTTGGGGCACTACACGTATGGTGTATTAAGATGTAGGGTTGGGTTATGACTTGTATGCGGGGTTATGTTTTCTAATCGAATGTTTAAGTGAGATTCTTTTATGTCAACGTGGAAGGTTTATTAAAACAACAAAAATGGGGTTTTGAATGTTTTTGGAAGTAAGACGAAAATTTGGAAGAGAATGATTGAGTTTATACTGTGTTGTGTCAAAAGGATATTTTCGAGAAAAATATATTTATGGGAATATACTTTTAGATATAAACTGACATTCTACTTATATTGTATATCATTGTGCATGCATGATCATTTTTATCTATATGTTGTGATTGGTTAGGATCTTTGGGATCTCTTTTGGGCTTAGTGTTCATCCCACGTGTTGACAAACTTTTTGGGTACAAGGTTGGAGGATTGTTCATGACTTGAAGCATTCTATTTGTTGGCCATGGGACCCTTTACTTATTGGCCGAGTGCCATGTATTACATAAGGGTAAATCCCTTTTGTATCTATTTATTGTTATTCAATGTAAGCCTCGGGCATTAAACCATGTTTTAATTATGTATCATCATCATTGTCGTGAGAGAACATTATTATTTATTCTTGTTCATATTCTTGAAGGGATGGGATGATTTAAAACAATAATAGTATAAATTATTTGGTAATGAACTCGGGTGATAAAAGTCAGGGCGTGACATAGTGCAATTCATTAAGTATATCAAGCTTCTAATTATTCGAGAGTACTCTAATTGTGATATGCCTACACCTGTAGTTTTTGACAAATGAAAACAAATGTCAACAGGTGCTTTCGCAGGACAGTCATTATGCTTTCCAAATTTCTTTAGAATCTTCTCAACATAATGTGACTGAGATAAAGCATATCCTTCAGATGCTCTAGGAATTTTTATTCTTAGAATTACATCGGCTACTCCTAGATCTTTCATGTCAAACTTTTTGTTCAACATTTTCTTTGTGGATTTAATCATGCCATTATTGCTTCCAATAATAAGCATGTCATCCACATAAAGGCAAATATGACATAGCTTTTGTCTATGCTTTTAACGTAGATCCATTTGTCACATTCGTTTATCTTAAAACCATCCAAAAGCATAGCGTGATCAAAATTTTCATGCCATTGTTTCGGAGCTTGTTTTAATCCATAAAGGGATTTGACAAGTTTACAAACCTTTTTCGTTTAGCTGGGAATTTGAAACCCTTCTGGTTGTTTCAAATAGATTTCCTTATCTAACTCACCATTTAAAAAGTTGTTTTAATATCCATTTGATGTATCTCCAGGTTATACAATACTACAATCGCTATTAGCATGTAGATAGATGTTATTCTTGTCACAGGCGAATAGGTATCAAAATAATCAAGGCCTTCCTTCTACTTGTATCCCTTAACAACAAGCCTAGCCTAGCCTTGTATTTATCTATTGAACCATCTGCTTTTATTTTTTTCTTGAATATCCACTTATATCCAAGAGGTTTACATCCTGGTGGAAGATCCACCAGTTTCCAAGTACGATTTTGCAAAATAGATTCAATTTCACTATTCATGGCGTCTTTCCATAATGGAGCTTCAGGACCTGACATTGCTTCCTTGAAGTTTTGAGGGTCATTTTCTAATAAGTATGTCAAAAAATCTGGACGAAATGATTTAGAGATCCTAGTCCACTTGCTACGTCTAGGTTCATCTTCTTCATTATCATTTTGGTCTTCGCTACTACCCATAGCAGTATCAAAAGTTCTTTTATTTGAACTTTTCTCTTTAGTTTCCTTACAAGGAAAAATGTGTTCAAAAAACGATGCATTCCTTGACTAAATAATAGTATTTACGTGCATATCAGGATTTTCAAATCTATGAACTAAGAATCTATATGAAGCACTATTATTTGCATAACTAATGAACACACAATCAATGGTTTTTGGTCCTATTTTAGTTATTTTGGGACTAGGGACTGCCACCTTGGCCAAACACCCCCACACTTTGAGGTAATTGTAGGTAGGTCGTCGACCTTTCCATACTTCATAAGGTGTTTGATTGATTTTTTTGTAGGATACCCTGTTAAGGATAAAGTTAGCAGACAAAATCGCCTCCTCCCACAAGTTCTAAGGTAACCCTGAACTAATCAACATGTCATTCATCATCTCTTTAAGAGTTCGATTCTTTCTCTCAGCAACTCCATTAGACTGAGGAGAATAGGGGACAATGGTTTGGTGAATAACACCATGTTTAGAACAAAATTCCTCAAATGGTACATCATACTCACCACCTCTGTCACTCCTCACTACCTTAATAGTTTTGGCAAGTTGATTTTAAACCTCAAGCTTATATTGCTCAATAGCTTCTAAGGCTTCATCTTTACTTCTCAATAAGTAAACATAGTAATATTGAGTGCAACATCAATAAAAGAGATAAAATACTTTTTGTCTCCTCTAGTTTGAACAAGTTTTAAATCATAGATATCTGTGTGAATTAAACTTAGAGGTTCAATACTTCTTTTTACTTTATTAAGTAATGCCTTAGTGAGTTTTGCCTCAACACAAATTTCACATTTATGATTATGATCAAACTCTAAGTTTGATAAGCAATCTAAAGAAACAAGTCTACGCAAAGAATTAAAATTTACATGTCCTAATCTACCATGTCATAAAAAAGAAGACTCAGCAATATAAACAGAAGATGTGTTCTTATTATTAATAGCCAAATTTGGTACAACAGTTAGTACATTGAGCTTAAAAAGCCCATCACTCATGTAACCTCGCCCCACATACATTCCACTCTTGGAGAATACAACCTTGTCAGATTCAAAGACTAATCTAAACCTATTCTTGATCAACAATGACCCGGAAATCAAATTATTGTGAATCTCTGGCACATGGAGTACATTGTTAAGAGTGAGCTCTTTTCCCAAGCTCATTTTCAGCACAATCTTTCCTTGTCCTTCTACAGTTGATGTGGAGGAGTTTCCCATAAAAAGTTGTTCTCAATTTTTCACCACTTTGTAGATTGTGAACATTTTCTTATCTGCACAGATATGGTGGGTTGCTCGAGTATCCACCCACTACTCCTTGGGATTGCCCACCAAATTCGCCTCGAAGACAAATGTAGTAAGATTGATGTTTGCCACTCCATCGAAAAGATAAAAATCCTTGGCTATGTTGGCTTGTATTGGCTTTTTGCTTGAACTCCCTCCGTCTTTGCGAACATGACAATTATTAGAGCAGTGTCCATCTTTGCCGGACACAAAACACTTGCCTTTGAACCTCTTGTTGAACCCGTTGTTGATTTTTACTAATGGATCCTTGTTTGGGACCATTTCCATCATGCTTCCGCTTCTTGTTGTTGAATTTTGACCCTTGTCCTTGTTTCACAACATTTACTTTAGCCTGCATGATATGGTTTCCTGACTTCTTGTTGGTACCACAGTTGTCCTCTTCAATTTTGAGCCGCACTATCACTTACTTCAATTTCATCTCCTTGCACTTATGCTTCAGATAATTCTTGAATTCTTTCTAGAATAGCGGTAATTTTTCAATGATTGTTGTCACTTGGAAAGATTCACTAAGAATCATTCCTTCCGAATGTATGTCATTGAGAAATTATTGGAGATATTAAACTTGGCTAATAACCGTCTTGGAATCCATCATTTTATAATCCAGAAAACGGCCGACAACAAATTTCTTTGTACCGACATCCTCCGTCTTATATTTCGGATCTAGAGATTTCCACAGCTCTTTTGTGGTGTTTTTGACACTATACATATTGTACAGTGTATTGTCCAACCCATTAAAGATATAATTTCGACACAGAAAATCACCATGCTTCCATACTTCGACTGGGGCAACCACTTGCCAGTAGGTTTCTTCCTCGTTTAGTGCCAGAGCTTTTTCATGAGTGAAGCGAGTCAAGTTCAATGTAGTAAGATAAAACATCATCTTTTATCACCATCTTTTGAAATTAGTTCCATTGAATTTTTCTGGCTTCTCTCCATGATTTACTCGTACCGCTGGAGTTATTATTGGCACAACGGGTGTAGGGGTCGGAGTAAGAACAGTCTCAGTACTATTTGTTTCAGTAGTTGTATTTTTGACGAAATAATAATGCAAAAATCACAAATTTATACAGAATAAATTTTACACACAAAACAGACAGAAAAATATTCTGTAACAAAATTCCAATGAAAAATAGTATATTATTGCTATGTTTTCAAAGAAATCATTAAACAATATATTACTACTATTTAAAAAATTAAACAGTATATGACTACTATTTCATTTTTTTGAAACAAAATTTTCATGTACAACACACAAATAAATAAATAAATAAATAAATAATAGCAAATCTACTTCAAGATTGTTATTACCCAGTGGTTGTGTGTGTGTGTGTAATTTAAATGTATAAATAAAATAAACAACAAAAAAAATTAAAAAATTTAGAAAATAATTAAATAAATTAAATTCTAAATTTATTGCTTACAAAAACTTTGAGTCAAGGCTTGTGTTGGACACAATCTCCTTAAAGTAGATTTCGCCCTCGCTCTAGTGCTTCGAGATTTACTAGCGTCTACTTCCCAAGATGCGACGACTACTACTTGACTTGCAGCACTATAAAATCAAGTCTGGCAAACAAAACGATGATGTAACTCTCTCCTTCTCTTCCTATAGACTTAATGCTAGACAAATGCAGGAGCGCTGAAGGATGAAAAGAAGAAGAAGAAGAAGAAGAAGGAAGAGACGCTCGGGAAAAAAAAATTCTTTGAATTGCTTGAATGGCAGGATATTTATAGCCAACCATGCACCTATTCGGGTAGGCTTGGGTCGGGCCATGGCCGAAAAGTCGCGACGGGAACAGTACCAGTTCGGAAATGAGGTGACTGGAATTCAAAAAATTGACTAATCTATCTATACCTATACTATAGACTAAGCAAAAGGGGTTTCTCATTAGTTCCAAAACATTAATCTAAATTTCTTAATTTTTTAACAAATTGTAAACATTAAGTATTATATATGGTATTAGTCCATCCAATCATATATATGATTTTGAAATTTAAAAATCTTAATACAGAAAGTTTTTTTTTTTAAAAAATAGCCATATCCAACTCATATTTAATTTGAAATTTAAAAATCTTTGAAAGGAAATTTCTTTTTAGACAGGAAAAATTTCAAATATAACTTTAATCTTATATAATTTCAAATTTTAAAATTATTTACTTCTAAATTTTATATTTTTATTTTTGAAAACTAAGCAACTCATATGATGTCTAAAAAAACTAAGAATTTTTTAAGTGTCAAAATATTTATAACACCTTTAATAATTAAAAGAAAATTCTGCATAGCATAGGTAAACATGAATTTAAAAAAAAAATACATATGTTGTGCAAATTTTTATACCATAAAAACACATCTGTTTCTAAGCCTTCTATATTTTTTTTATAAAAAAAAAAAATTGAAAATGTTTAGCATAAGATATATATTGTATAGAACTATTGGCTTATCTAATTGTTTTTTTTAATTTAATAATTTGTAGATGGAAATTTTTTTAAAAAATAATTAATTATATCTAAATTGCGTCTAATTTCAGATTTAAAAAAAACAGTCCAAATAAAATTCACTACAACAAAAAGGGCCTATGGTGACAGACTGATTTTGTCTCCAAACATCAAATTTTCGTCACTAAAGTGATCTGTGACGAAAAAAATTTGTCACCACGTTTGTCGCCTATACGTTGTCGTTGAAAATACCTGGTAATGAAAAACAGTTTCGTTGCCTATTTTTCATTTTTGGCGACGAAATGTTTCGTCTCCAAATGTTTCATTTTTCGTTCTCTATAACATCAATTTCGTCACCAAAACTAAATAATATTTTATTTTAATTGTTTTTGGTGACAAAATATTTCGTCATCAAATAGATTTTAGTGACGAAAGTTTTCTTCACCAATGATATGGATTAAGGTGACAAAAAAAGTCGTCACTAAAATGAGTGGAAAAGCAAATTCTTCAATGACAAAAAACATTTTGTCACCAAATATTTCAATTTAGCGATGAAATATTCAGCAAATGTGACGAAATTATTTGTTTGGTACTATATCATTAGTGACAAAATTATTCGTCATGTTTTTTGAAAACTAATAGCGACATTTTTTATTTCGTCACTAATAAAAATTAAAAAATTTGAAAATAGGGGTCTTATTTTCGAATTAAATTTGACCTGTTCATCTAAAAACTCCCTGCGCATTTCAATAACATGTTCAATAAAATATCTATTACAAATCAATACAAAAATCTATTCATTTTCATAAACATCACAATTGAATTTCAGCACTATCCACAAAAATACAATATGAACTGCATGTGGATTATAAACATGTCTCCTAATATCCACAAAAAACATGTCTACTAATATCCACAAAAATATAATATCAACCGCATGCGGATTACCAAACACATCTCCTAATATCCACCAAAAACATGTCTACTAATACCAACAAAAATAAAATATCAAGTGCAGATTACCAAACATGTCCTGTAATACCAACAAAAATATAAAATTTATAACGCAACCAAAATACATGTAAGGTAATATGAACAAAAACACAAAATGAGCTAGCTACTACTCTCCAAATTACCAAACATGTCCATATCAAATCTCGAATCCGCAAAAAAATGAAACACAAAAGAAGAAAAAAGAATGCAAGTTAGACAATTATTATCTTATCAATAAAATATACAATTTAACATGCATTTTTCGACTTAGTTTTCAAATCGGAAGTTCGGTGCTAGTTTCGTACGTTTTCACAACTCACATTGGTCCCTCCCAACGTGTTTCAGGTGTTCCCTGGGCCTTCCCGTGACTGTTACATGATTTTGGGCCTCGATGGCCTATTTTCAAGCTTAAGTGTGAAAAAATGCATTTTTCAACTTAGTTTTCGAACTGGGAGTCCCGTGCTAGTTCCGTAAGTTTCCAAAACTTACTTTGGTCCCTCCCGACGTGTTTGAGGTGTTACTTGGGCCCTCTCGTGGCTGTTACACGATTTTGGCCCCTGAAGGCCTATTTTCACGTTTAACTGTGAAAAAATGCATTTTTGGACTTAGTTTTCAAACCAGGAGTCCTGTGCTAATTCCGTAAGTTTTTGTAACTCACATTGGTCCCTCTCGAGGTGTTTGAGGTGTTACCTGGGCCGTCTCGTGGTTGTTGCACGATTTTGGCCTCCGATGGCCTATTTTGAAGCTTAAGTGTGAAAAAGTACATATTTGGACATAGTTTTCGAACCGGGAGTCCCGTGCTAGTTCCGTAAGTTTCCACAGCTTACTTTGATCCCTCCCAAGGTGTTTGAGGTGTTACCTAGGCCGTCTCATGGCTATTACACAATTTTGGCCCCCGAAGGCCTATTTTCAAGCTTAACTATGAAAAAGTGTATTTTTGAACTTAGTTTTCAAACCGGGAGTCCCGTGCTAATTCTATAAGTTTCCACAACTCACATTGGTCCCTCTCGAGGTGTTTGAGGTGTTCCCTGGGCTGACTCATGGCAGTTGCACGATTTTGGTCTCTGATGGCCTATTTTCAAGCATAAGTGTGAAAAAGTGCATTTTTGGACTTAGTTTTTGAACTGGGAGTCCCGTGCTAGTTCTGTAAGTTTCCACAACTTACTTTGGTTGCTCCTGAGGTGTTTGAGGTGTTCCTGGGCCATCTCGTGGTTGTTACACGATTTTTGCCCCCGAAGATTTTCAAGCTTAAGTGTGAAAAAGTGCATTTTTAGACTTAGTTTTCAAACCGGGAGTCCCATTCTAGTTCCGTAAGTTTTCACAACTCACATTGGTCCCTCCCGAGGTGTTTGAGGTGTTACCTAGGCCGTCTTGTCGTTGTTCCACGATTTTGGCCTCCGATGGCCTATTTTAAAGCTTAAGTGTGAAAAAGTGCATTTTTGGACTTAGTTTTCGAACCGGGAGTCCCGTGCTAGTTTCATAAGTTTCCACAACTTACTTTGGTCCCTCTCGAGATGTTTGAGGTTTTACCTGGGCTGTCTCGTGGCTGTTATACGATTTTTGCCCCCGAATGCCTATTTTCAAGCTTAAGTATGAAAAAGTGCATTTTTGGACTTAGTTTTCAAACCGGGAGTCCCGTGCTAGTTTCGTAAGTTTCCACAACTCACACTGGTCCCTCCCGAGGTGATTGAGGTGTTCCCCGGGCCGTCTTGTGGCTGATGCATGATTTTGGCCTCTGAAGGCCTATTTTCAAGCTTAAGTGTGAAAAAGTGCATTTTTGGACTTAGTTTTCAAACCAGGAGTCCTGTGTTAGTTCTGTAAGTTTCCACAACTCACATTGGTCCCTTTTGAGGTGTCTGAGGTGTTCCCTTGGCCGTCTCATGGCTGTTGCATGATTTTGGCCTCCGATGGCCTATTTTCAAGCTTAAGTGTGAAAAAGTATATTTTTGGACTTAGTTTTCAAACCGAGAGTCCCGTGCTAGTTCCGTAAGTTTCCACAACTTACTTTGGTCCCTCCTGAGGTGTTTGAGGTGTTACCCAGGCCGTCTCATGGCTGTTGCACGATTTCGGCCTCCGATGGCCTATTTTCAAGCTTAAGTGTGAAAAAGTGCATTTTTTGACTTTGTTTTCGAATCGGGAGTCCCGTGCTAGTTCCATAAGTTTCCACAAATTAATTTGATCCCTCCCGAGTTGTTTGAGGTGTTACCCAGGCCGTCTCATGGCTATTACACAATTTTGGCCCCCAAAGGCTTTTTTTCAAGCTTAAGTGTGAAAAAGTGCATTTTTGGAGTTAGTTGTCAAACCGAGAGTCCCGTGCTAGTTTCGTAAGTTTTCACAACTCACATTGGTCCCTCCCGAGGTGTTTGAGGTGTTTCCGGGGCCGTCTTGTGGCTGTTGCACGATTTTGGCCTCCGATGGCCTATTTTCAAGCTTAAGTGTGAAAAAGTACATTTTTGGACTTAGTTTTCAAACCGAAAGTCCCGTGCTAGTTCTGTAAGTTTCCACAGCTAACTTTGCTCCCTTTAGAGGTGTTTCAAGTGTTACCCGAGCCGTGTCATGGCTGTTACATGATTTTAACCTCCCAAGACCTATTTTCAAACTTAAGTGTGAAAAAGTACATTTTTGGACTTAGTTTTCAAACTGGGAGTCCCGTGCTAGTTTCTTAAGTTTCCACAACTCACATTGGTCCCTCCCGAGGTGTTTGAGGTGTTACCCAGTCCGTCTCATTGCTGTTGCACGATTTTGGCCTCCAATGGCCTATTTTCAAGCTTAAGTGTGAAAAAGTGCATTTTTGGACTTAATTTTCGAACCGAAAGTCTTGTGCTAGTTCTGTAAGTTTTCAAAGCTAACTTTGGTCCCTCCCGAGGTCTTCGAGGTGTTACCCGGGCCGTCTCGTTGCTGTTACACAATTTTAGCCCCCGAAGGCCTATTTTCAAGCTTAAGTGTGAAAAAGTGCATTTTTGGACTTAGTTTTCAAACCGGGAGTTCCGTGCTAGTTTTGTAAGTTTCCACAACTCACATTGGCCCTCCCAAGGTGTTTGAGGTGTTACCTGGTCCGTCTCCTGGCTGTTGCACGATTTTGGCATCCGATGGCCTATTTCAAGCTTAAGTGTGAAAAAGTACATTTTTGGACTTAGTTTACAAACCGGGAGTCCCGTGCTAGTTTCGTAAGTTTCCACAACTCATATTGGTCCCTCCCGAGGTGTTTGAGGTGTTCCCCGGGCCGTCTCATGGCTGTTCCACGATTTTGGCCTCCGAAGGCCTATTCTCAAGCTTAAGTGTGAAAAAGTGCATTTTTAGACTTAGTTTTCAAACCGGGAGTCCTGTGCCAGTTCCGTGAGTTTCCACAACTCACATTGGTCCCTTCTAAGGTTTCTAAGGTGTTCCCTTTTCTGTCTCGTGGCTGTTGCATGATTTTGGCCTTCGATGACCTATTTTTAAGCTTAAGTGTGAAAAGTATATTTTTGGACTTAGTTTTCAAACCGGGACTCCCGTGCTAGTTCCGTAAGTTTCCACAACTTACTTTGGTCCCTTCCGAGGTGTTTGAGGTGTTACCTGGGCCGTCTTATGGCTGTTGCACGATTTTGGCCTCCGAATGCCTATTTTCAAGCTTAAATGTAAAAAAGTGCATTTCTGGACTTAGTTTTCAAACCGTGGGTCCCGTGCTAGTTTCATAAGTTTCCACAACTCACATTGGTCCCTCCCGAGGTGTTTGAGGTGTTACCCGGGCCGGCTTATGGTTGTTACACGGTTTTGGCCTCCAATGGCCTATTTTCAAGCTTAAGCATTAGAAAAGTGCATTTTTCGACTTAGTTTCATGCCTACATGTTGGAATAGTGCAAATTTCAAAGTAGTTTCCTACTTGGGAGCCACGTGCATATTTCAGTGTTTGTGATGTTTCTCGGGCTTGTACATGCATATTTCACTATGTTAGTTGAAGAAGAAATTTCTACTAAATTAACATAGAAACATAATATACTAACTAAGAAGCTTGTCCATCAGAATCTGAACTTTCCCCACTCTCAAAATTTCCCGTGACACCTTTCTGCCTCAAACACTCTATGATACTTTGTATCTTCTTGCTTTGTTTCTTCTCAGACTTTTCAAACCTTGCAATTTGTTCATTTTGTTATGCTATTTGCATCTCGAGGCATTGAACATAGTCACTATTTTCAGCAGGTGCAACAATTGTATTCACAAAAAAAGAAGGCCTCATGTCGAGTCCTTTCACATAACCAGGCCTTGGCTTAAGCACCTTGACAGACAACTCCTCTGGGGTCAAGGGGATCGTACTAGTCTACGAGAGGTGTTCTGCTTGCATTTGTATCATGTTGTCCTATTAATTTGAAATAAATCAAACAAGTATTAGTTATTCTACCCTACACAGCAAAATAAATAATATTATCAAAATTGAAAGGCATTGCCTTGTACATACATAATTAACTTGGCTCTCTGATGAAATCCATTCATGCGTGTCCGAATTATAGTGGATGGACTTGTAAAATTCTGCTAAATCGGGCACTTTGCCATTTGCAATTATCTGCTTCATTTGTTTTTCAATGTTATTTCAATTATTTAAATAACAAATCCTACTAATCCAGTAAAATAAATTAGTAGAACACACCGAGCTGTGTACCCTGACTGGGATTGATTTTGATCCACATCGATGTTTTGTTTTCATTTGCATCCTATTATTCACATTAGCTAGTGATTGTTCTTGCACAATTGAAACACCAATAAAAACAAGAAAATATAACATTAGTAAGAAGAAACTTAATTTTTGACAATTAACATATATAAAACATTTTACCTTGAATTTTTGACTATTCCACTTGTCAATTAGAGATGTCCACTGATTGAGAGTAACTCTTGCCGGTGGGTGGCTTCTCGCGTAAACCTCCCCTCTTGCATCCTTAAGTTGCTTGTATTGTTTGTGCAACTTATAAATGAAACCACTCAATCGTCGACCAAACTGTGTGTCTAAATCCTTTGCTACATCAATCTGATTGCCTTGTAGATCAAACTGATCCTGCAAAATAAAAATTAAAATTAAAAAGAACCAGGGCCTAAACATGAAAAGAGTTTGTCAATAATTACCGCTAAGCGTTGGATCATCAGCTCCTTATCAACAACATTCACCTTCCATCAATGCCTTGTCTATGTCCCTGTTCTTTCCATCAATGCCTAACATAGTTCCGAAAACATTTTCACTAAAAATTTTCTCCACATGCATGACATCAATGTTATGCCAAAGTTTTCGCTTCTTCCAATAGGGAAACTCATAGAAGATGCTTACCTTTGTCCAATTAGGTGCTTGACAAGGCCTTTTTCTATTACTTGGATACTTTCCATATATGACACCTGTCACGTTGTCTAACTGGTCTTGTATCTTTTCCACCAGCAACTCCAAAGATCTCTACTATTTCTCAATCTTACCATTATAAGCCCTATTCTTTTGCCTTTCTGGGTGGTCCTCAAGCAAGTAACATCAATGGTTAGTGTACCCTGTCTTACTTCTCAAAGATTCAAAATACGGTTCATCATTGCAAGTGTAACAAGAATAATGACCCTTTGTTCTCCACCCAGGTATGTCACCAAATGCAGGCCAATCATGTATTGTCCACAACAAAGTTGCATGTATTCGAAAAGTCTTATTGGTAGAGGCGTCGTAAGTTAATGCACCATTTGTCCATAAATCATTCAACTCATCTACCAATGGTTGCATGTAGACGTCAATATCAATCCCTGGTTGTGATTCTCCAGGAATAAGTAATGGCATCAAACAAAATGGATCCTTCATTACCAACTAAGGTGGTAAGTTATACGGAATGAGTATGATGGGCCACAAACTATAAGAGTTGTTCATGTTCCCAAAAGGGTTAAACCCATCAACGGCTAACCCTAGCCTCACATTTCGAGGCTCCAAGGCAAACTCAGGATGTTGTGCATTGAATTCCTTCCACTCATCACTGTCAACGGGATGCCTCAATAGCTCGTCGTCCACTCGTTTGTCTTTGTACCATCTCATGTCCTCAGCCTTCTTCCTTGACATGTACAATCTTTTCAACCTTGGTGTCAAAGGAAAGTACCGTAATACTTTATGGGGGATCTTCTTACCCCTTTCACGATTGATCTTGTATCTAGATGTCTTACAAGTCAGACATTTATCTAGTGTTGCATTCTCCTTCCAAAATAATACATAATCATTTATACAAGCATGAATGAGCTCATATGACAAGCCCAAGTCACGCAATATTTTCTTAGCTTCATAAGTTGACTTTGGAACCAAATTTTCTTTCGGTTAAAGTCTACTTAAAAACTCTAGCAGCATATCAACTGACTTATTGCTCCAATGATTTGTTACCTTCATATTAAGCACCTCGATCACAAACTTCAACAAAGTATAATTTGTGCAATTTGGGAACACCTCACGCTTGGCATCAGTCAACAATTGATCAAAAGTTCTCACTTCCTCCCCTTGGGTTGTATTAGTCGATTCCCCTCTTATTCGATCTTTCACTAAGGCTTTAATACCACCTACAATTTCATCACCATCAAGCCACATCTCATCATCATGGTAAGCCTCGTTTGAAACACAAGGTTCCCCGTGCTGATGCCATATAGTGTAAGTTTGCATAATCCCATATTGAAGAAAATGAATTTCCACATTTTGAAGATTTTGTCTATAAACATTCACACACTTTATACACGGGCACAAAATATTACCATTCTGGTCTAAATCCCCCATTGCAAATTGAAGAAATAACTTGACTCCATCATTATATGGTTTACTCATCCTTCCATCAGTCGTCCTACCTAGGGCAATCCAACTTTTATCTATGTTTGATCACAAATGAAAGATTAGGAACAATATAGTATAATCTAGACTTGTGTATTTATGAACTAATTAAATTAAAAAATTCAATAAGAAATTCACCAAATATATGTCCAGATCTTTAATGAAGATTCTTATACAAGTTCTAAGGTTATATGCAAGAAAGGAATAAAAACTAACAAAAAAGGCACGCAAAGAATGCTATCTTAGGTAAAGTAATCAATATTTTCTGACACAACATAACTCCAGTGTCTACTTATATGCTTTGAACATATGATGACATAAGTTAATATACATAAGATGATCAAATTCACCCACAAGGTTCACATTATCACTACAACAAATACCACATTTTATAGCACGCAATGAATGCTATCTTAGGTAAATGATAGCATTTGTTGGAATGCTATGTTAGCCCATGTTATTAAAAGTCTATTATTTTTTATAACATTTATTAAATGCTATCCATAAAAGCTATAAAAAAAATATATTATAACATTCTTGGAATGCTATGAAATGGTTGAAAATTTCTTTAAAAATATAACCGTAAGTATTCATGAATGCTATAATAAAGTGTGACAACATATTTTGTGTAGAATTTTCAATGATATGATTTTTTTTCAATGCTACTATTAAAGTCTTCTCATATTTAAAGATAAAAATGTCTTAATTCATTCAACATCAATATTTAAAAACCTCACTCATTGCATAAAGACGAATATCATCAAGGTAGAAAACAAAAATAATCATTAAAGGAACAAAATAATTACGTTGTCCTCATACCAAAATCTAATCAACATATCAACAAAATATAGCTTATAAACTTCTCAAAAAACAAAAAATAAATAAATAAATAAATAAAATAAAATTCCCAAACGTAACAAGAATGAACTCAATCAAATATCCTATTACTTCATCTACAATCTTCACATCCTTCGAGCTTACTCTAAGATGAGTTTTGGCCTCTCTTCTTTCTGAAGACAAATGTAATAAATAAATAAAAATAATAATCAAATCCCCTAGTTAACAGAAGCATTTAAAAAGGTAAGGTTAATTAATCAAACAATCAGGAAAGCCAATGGATTAAATCTTGGTTCAATACACAAGCCAATAAAAAAAATTCATATAAAGAATTCAATTTCCATAACAATGGCTTTAATTGGATTTACAAAAAGAGAAAAAAAATTCACATACAAAGAAAGATGAACATTGGTTGCTGAAGTTATCTATATATTATATGTATCTAGAGTATATACACCAGAGAGAGAGAGAGCAGTGGATGAAACTATTACACAGAAAGAGCATCGAGAGAGAGAGAGAGAGAGAGAGACTAACAACGGTGGTGGTGAGCCAATCGGCACAACAGCGGCAATGAGGAAAAGAGAGGCTAACAATCGGCAGCAAGTGAAAGAGAAACCAACGGCGGCGATGAGGAAAGGTTGTCGGCAGTGAGCCGATCGGCACATCGGCAATGTGTGTGAATCGATGAAATGTTAGCAGCAGCGTTAAGGAAACTCAGTCCTGTGAATGAGTATAAGGTGTGTGTGTGTGTGTGTGTGTGTGTGTGTGTGTGTGTGTGTGTGTGTGTGAAATTAGGTTTGATGGAGAAATTATTGTGTGTGTGTGTGTGTGTGTGTGTGTGTGCCTGTGTGTGTGTATGTGTATGTGTATGTGTATAACCAAGCATAACAGGGTTTTTTTAATTTTTTTATTTTTTTAAGAACATATATGTTTCCATAGGCGCCAATATATTTTCATTTCCCTCTAAAATATTTAGCAACTAAATTATTTATTGGTGACAAAATTATTTCTTCACCAAAGATAAAAATATTGGCCACAAAAATAGTTTTGTCACTAAATGATATTAAAATATTAAAAAATATTGGTGACAAAAATATATTTGTTATTAATAATTTTATAATTGGTGACTAATTGTTTCGTCACCAAAAGTCTCAAAATTTTGGTGCCCTCCGAAAAAATAGCGAGAAAATCTTCAGTGACAAAAAAAATATAAATAATGACGAAAAATAATTTCGTCTCCTAATTTTTTAATTATGTATTTAGATTGGTGACGGAATTTTATTTTTGTCTCTAAAAATGGTACATTTGGAGACGAAATATTATTTTCGTCATTAAAAGATACGTATTTTTTGACAAAATTTATTTTCATCATTAGTTTTCGTCTCTAAAGACTATTTTTGGTGTAGCGATTTATTTATTTTTAATTCAAAACATTTAAATAGAAAAATATTGTAGACACCCCATTTTTGACTGCCTTTAAGACTTGGGCGCCACTGATTGATCACTCGATAATGAAAATTGTGCTATGTAAACGTTCGATTTCTTCAGCAAGAGAAGCTCTAAATCCCAACCTTGCACCCCATTTTGGACCAAAACTATTTTAGACCTTAAAACCCTCTCTTTAGAAATATTTTTGAAAATTCTTCTACGATGTTCCGAGGCTCGCATTTCATTAAAAATTGCACTTTTCGGTAAACCGAGTAAGGACAAAGTGGAAATAAATGAAAGAGAGGTGAAATATTTGAAAAAATCTTTAAAACATCTTATTTAGAGGTTTGGAGTTGAAGAAAATTGGAGGAGAGGGAAGAAACCTAGTTGGAGTTAATAGAGAATCGGGCATCCTTCACTAAATTAGGTCTATCCGTTTGTACACTTCGACTTAAGTTGTGAGGCCACCACCATTGGAAAGTGGACTTCCTGGGCTTCATTTTACACTCAAGAATCTCCTAAAGCCGAGTTCGGATGAGGGAGATATGGCTGGTTGAAATTAGGCATCCATCCGATTAAGACAAAACTAAGCAACCTTCAATAAAATAGCCATATCTCTTAGCACACTTATAATTTTAATGTGAGGCCACTTCCATTGGAAAGTAGACTTCCAGTGCTTCAATTTAGGCTCAAGAATGCCCTGCAAAGGAGTTCGGATGAAGAAGATATGCCCATTTGAAGTCGAACCTGGAAGCAGATTTTTGATGGCCGACCGGCCATCATTGGTGGCCGACCGGCCACCATTGATGGCCAACAATGCTTGACGGGCAATGGTGAAAAACGCCAGATATTTTGTGCCAGCTTTCCCCAAAAAGCTCCAGCTGTCCAGGGCTTGATATTTTCGACCTAAGGGGTTGTTTTTCTATATATAGAAGGCCTCTCTTCTTGCTTTCAAGGTTAGAAAACATTTAGGAGTGAAATATTTTTGGAAAAATCTTCTCTACAATTCTCTCTCTTTTGCAACTTGCATAGCCTATGCCCAAACACACCAAACCAAACCTAGAGAACTTCTTGCTGAGGTGATTTGAGCTTGGATTTGAGCCCTTGAAGCACTTGAGAGTGTGGAAATTGGTGATTTATGGCTTAAGGGTTCACTCCTCTCCAAGAGGTATACTTATTCTTGCCTCTGTATCATCTTTACACCATTTTTTTCCATCTTTTCTTGCTATTTTTAAGCACTTTAAAACCTGGTTTTATGGGCTGAAGCTTGTGGTTTAAGGCTCTTAAAGGTAGAGGGGTTAATCACCCTTCTTTGAACCTTGCTCTCTAAGCCTTTCCACTTGTGTTTTCCATTCTTTCATCAACTTTTTTTGAGCTTTTTACCATTGATTTTAAGAGGTTTTTAGAGGCTAAAAATGTTGTTTTAAGGTCCCAAAAACAGAGGGGTTAGCCACCCATCTTTATGCTTGTTTAGTAGTTCAAAAGCTTCATGTTGTAGCTTATTGTTTTAGCTATTTTTGTCTTCATTCCAGCATGTTTTCCAACTGATTTTGGGCTATAAAAACTCTGTGTTTTTGAGGGGTTGATAGCCCTTCTTTGTACCTTGTTATGGAGGCATTTACCTTTGTGTTTCCCACCCTTGCATCATCTTTTTTGGGCCTTTTAACCACTGAATTTTAGAGGTTTTTCAATGACAAAAAACTTATTTTGAAGTCCAAATTTAGAGGCGTTAGTCTCCCCTCCTTGTGCCTTGTTTGTATGCCTAGTTAGCTTCATATGTTAGCATCTTTTTCTACCTTAACTTCGCTCAAGTCCAGTATGTTTTAGCTTCTGAAATAACCTGTTTTAGCTCTATTTTGGGCTGGTTGGTTCCTTTGAGTCTTGTATTGCATAGTTGTAGTGTAAGTGCTTTCACTAGCTTAGTGTTTTAAGGCTTTACATCATTGGTGTGAGTTAATTGCATGTCTTAGTGCTTTTTCGACTTCATTCCAGCACTTAATCAATCTCTGCAATCCCCCCCCCCAATTCTTCACTTTTGATTTGCTTTGAAAGTGGTTTCAAACCACTTGTTTGCCTAAGTGTGAAATGAAGGTGCTACGTCTAATGGTTTAGTCCCTTAGGGGCTTCATTACCAACAGTGTAATGCCTCTTTCATGCCTAAAGCAACTTGTGGTTTGAGCCATCTTTCCATTAGAGGACACTCACCAATGGACTTAATGGATTAATGAATGATTTGGTAATTAAAATGAGTAAATAAAATTGGCAAGTAAAAGAGGCAAGATAAACATTCTTTTGTGTTGCATTGGATGTGTTCAAATCAGACGTTAATTGGAACACAAGGACAATGGGACATTTCATACCCAAAAGTGATGAAATGTGCCATTTTTCTTCGTCTCCATTGCCCTTGATCATGCATGATAGGGTCATGGACATTTTGGTCTTGTTGTGCATTTATTGAATTTGCATAATTGGTTTCCCAAGCCATCATACAATGAATTTTCTTGATTGATGGTTTGTGAACCAAAGCTTGTCCCTCCTTTGATTTCCCCATGAAAAGAAGAGGCAAAGTGTGCAAACAACCCTTGAGAAATACAGTATTTTGGTCTCTGTTGCAGCAAGAAAGTTCAAACCAGCAGTGGCCGACCAACCACCAATGGTAGCCGACCGGCACCCTGTCGGCCACCAATGAAATTTGCACAGTGTGTTGGTAAGGAGGAGCAAAGGTGTTCTGGAAGTGGGCAGCATTTTCAGTGTTCATATGTGCAAACAGAGGCATTCAACAACAAGGCAGTAGCTTTTCGGGTGAAGAATCGAGCATGCATGCCTCCCTTGCTTCCTGAGATTAGCTAATTTGTTTAATTAGCAATAATTCAAGTACATGTTGTAATTAATTAGTTGTAGCTAATTAGGTGTTGTAAATAATTAGTTAGTTTAACTAGTTATTCGATTTCGGTTTGTAATAGCTAGTTAACTAGAATAGTTAATTAGTTTCAATTTTTGTATTAATTAGCGTAGCTAGTTGGTTAGCTTATTCATTCGGACCCTCCTTTGCGAAGGCGTAATGTTGTAATAAGTGTGCGTGCGTGCGTGTGTGTATGTCTTCCAACCCCATGTCTTTCTCCCTTTTATTTAATCGTTTTTGATGGTTAGATTAGGGACATATTTCAATTAGCATACCTTATGCTTACATCCATTCATTTGTGTTGCATGCACCGAGACACGACGCATCATTCAAACTGCATTGTTGTTTCAATACTTCTTTGAATACGTGTTTAATCACATGTTGATCAAATCAAATCATATGGCATATTAGTAGCCGAGCCTATTAAATTGCATTATCGCATGTGTTGTATTAGGCATCTTAACATAGTTAGGAATCATGCATATTTCACTAACTCATGTTTTCCTAGCTTGGAGTACTAGGTGAGTTTTACGCTTTAACATACTTGCCTAAGTGTGAATGTTGCCATGATTAAGCATGATCACCATGAGGCTATGTGCTTAAATGCTAAACTACTTCAGTGCCTGTGGATGAAGGTTTGTTGTTTGAATTGGAATGATTCAATGAATGTAAATTTTAAGCCTACTTTGTTGAGTGGCAAATCATGTTTTAAACCCACTATGTTTGGTGGCAAATCCGCAAACCTTTAAGCCCACTTGAGGTGGCAAATTCAAACCATTTTCACAAACAAACATGAGTTGAATTGTTCTAAATCAAGCAAACTAGTCTATACTTACTTGTGCGCATCACATAGTAAAGCTAGTTTAATACCCGGAATAAGAACACATAATGTTTATAAAAAATCATATCACGATTAGTAGAGGCCGATATTTGATCAGGCAAGCAGGGGTGCTCAATTCATGACCTTTCCCTTTTATACCTAAGTTTCCGAGCCGAGAAAACTTTGGTGATGACGGATACGTGGCCTTCGGCACGAGTCAGGGATTCCTAAATTTTCCCAAAACATAAAATATTTAGATGGCGACTCTGTATCTGGAAAAGCAATCTAATTTTGGCATTTTTTATCCTAAAATCATTTTTCCAAAATGATTTGTTGGATTTGGACTCTTTGGTGTTTATCAGTTTCATGTTACAATTGTGAAGTTAGATTCAGAACCACGGGAGTCCGAACTGTGAGACCTTTCTTTCAAACCTTCCGAAAGGGCATGCGAAAAAGCCAAGCCACAGTTTCTGGCGACTCCACTAGGGATTTAGAGAACTTGATTCGAACTTATGATATGACATTTTATCTACTATTATGTGTTTCTTAGCGTTTGCATTTGCATCGGTGCACCTAAGTCACTTTGTTTGCCATCTACTATTCCTGAGTGCTTTGCTAGAGGCTTGCTTGGAAAAAAGCTTGCTAAAAGGCTGACTGGTTGCGGGCTCTGCCACGATGGGAACACAACCCTTGGATCTGGACTACTGCTGTTCCATTTGATCCGCTTTTTACTTCTCGATGTTAGGTACGAGAGGTATATTAGGTAGTCTTGCTGAGGTACCTTTTTTGACCAATCGGCCTAGTTGCATATCGGAAACCATAAATACTGCTCCAAACTAGGACAGGTTGCTTACCCGAATGCAGGATTATGTGAAGCCACTTATTGTGCATAGTAAAACGCTAGCTCCTGACAAAACTAGGACAGGGTAACCTTATCCCCTCATAGGGGTGTTTTGGCTCTCACTTAACTGGTATGTGCTTTAGAGTGAAACTGTACAGGGGTGTACATATCAGTTGCCAAGTTGGTATCTGTTTTGGGGTAGAACTTAGTAGAGAACACAGTCATTCAACTGTGACCATATCCGTTCTAGTGAAATTGGGCTGAGAAACTGTCTATTTTCTCTTTTGCTAGATAGTCCAGGAACCATAGCTTCAGAAGGCTCCAAGATCCCTCAGATACTCTGGACTTGTATTGATAGACTTTGTCAGGTCAAAATTTGTTCAGAGGCAACAAGATTTTACCTCACTTCCCCTGGGTACAAGACGGAGGAGAGTTAGGTAGGATTTAGCAATGCAGTTTCTATAGCAGTCACCCCTCAGTTCACCCGAGGTCTACTCTAGTCTAGAAACAGTTGTTTGCATTCAACTCAACACAAGATCAATCACCCATTTCCATGGCTTAGTATCCCCCAGCCAGTGTGGAAGAACTGATACAGCACCTGCAACAGACAGTCGAGGCACTATAGCAGGATGCAGTTCGACATGCTGAAGTCATGGCCCGTCAGGCCGAAGTGACCTGACAACAATAACAGCCATAGCCAGTCGCGGCTTCTGTATCTCATGCACCTCCTACGGGTAACCTGACACCATGAGCCACTGCTCATACTGCTAATGTCCAAGAGACTCAGGGCAATCCGGCGGAGCCAATCCCAGCACAGGCCTCTAAAGCTCATGTCTACCAAACCGAAGCTCCGTTTGAATTTGAGGTTGACCTAACTGCACTTAAGGTCAATAAACTGGAGAAGTTATTCAAACGAGTACAAGGAGTGAACTCCATCCCGGATTTAGATGACAGGGATACTGAATCTGCAGTTACCTTACCGGAGCAGTTCAAAATGCTGCATATCAATCGCTTCGACAGCTCTAGAGACCTAATGGTGCACCTCCACGTGTTTTCTGATATCCTGAGGCCAATGCGTTTGACCCTAGCCCAGAAGTTGTCACTATTCCGCCGAACCATGTCTAGAATAGTCACAATCTGGTATGCAAAATTGGAGGACTTTGTGAAACAGAACTGGGAAGAGATGGCTGAGGCCTTTATTGCTCAATACTCCTACAACACACAGATCAAGGTCACAACTCGTGATCTCAAAGCCATTCGCCAAGAGCTAAATGAGGGTTTCTTAGAGTTCCTGACGAGATGAAGAGTGAAGACCTCAATGATGACTACAAGGCCTTCCGAAGAAGATCAGATCAGGATGATTGTTCGTAATCAGCATGGTAAGTTGCTACAGAAGATGATCATTCTACCTCTGTTTACCTTTCCAGAGCTTCATGAAATGGGGGTTCAAATCGAGGATGCTATTAGACAAGGGATCTTTGTGGAAGATAATGAGCCTTTGAAGAAGAATGTTGTTTGCAGTTCCAATGTTGCTACTAATGTTAGCACAGTTGCAACATGCTCAAAAGTAAACACGGTCACCACTTCCTTCAATGGCCAAAAACCAATCACTTTAAATCGGCCCCAAGCCCGAAATTTCCATCCTCTTTACATGAGTCTCTTTCAAGCTTTGAAAATGCTGCAAGAAAAATGGTACCTAGAACTCCTAAAACCCCGACCCCTCCCAAATCCTCTTCTACCAAGATATGACCCAACTAAATACTGCGCCTATCATCAGCAGCACGGTCATGATACAAACCGTTGCATCCGTCTCAGTCATAAGATTTAGCTTTTTATTGACGAAGAGATCATGGCTCCACCAAAAGGACCTCAGGCCACCCCTAACCTATTACCTCCACATCTCAATCTAATCCATACACTGCCATCTACCTACAACCCCAACATATACATCACCCCAGTCCATTTACCTAAGCCTGAGGTATTCATTCCAGAAAGCATGGACTTGTGTATGATGGATGTACTTGAACCCCAATTATC
The DNA here is from genome assembly GCF_055761805.1 of Camellia sinensis. Classification (NCBI taxonomy): domain Eukaryota; kingdom Viridiplantae; phylum Streptophyta; class Magnoliopsida; order Ericales; family Theaceae; genus Camellia; species Camellia sinensis. The sequence continues at coordinate 141,757,953 of NC_138963.1, forward strand.
TCAAACCCACGAACCTACTACTTCTGAGCTAATGAGCATGATTGAAGATCTTCAGAGAACTGTGGCAGATCTAGCCTTTGGGGTTTTCGCTCCATCATCGACCATATCACATGCCAAAAATTTGATGCCAAAAGGCTCCCCAATCTTAGGTCGAGCTACAATTGGAAATGGCCAACCTAAAGCTATCTCAGGTCTGGGCAATGACATGCAGACAACAATTGGGCTCTGTTCTGATATAGTGACCCAATCCCTTGGAAAAGTGGAGATAAGTGGTAAGAACAAGGTCGGGGCAAGTATTGGTCCCTATGAACATCTTCAATGGGCTATTGAGGCTTTGAAAGCTGAAGGGCTGAACAAACAGCAAATGCTCACAGTTGTTACAAAGACTATAGATGACACTTTTGCCACTCAGGGTCGGGGCATTTCGAATCAAGGGGCAAGCCATAAAAAAGGCTGTCATACCAGAAACACCCCTTTCAGCTCCCATCCTACACTCGGAAGAGATCATCAAACCCAATCAGCACCTACCAACCCCTTTGCCGGTACATCCAACACAACTTCACAAACCTCAAGCCATCAGGCCTGAGGCCAAAGGGTCTTCACCCCACTTTACATGACCCTATCCAAAGCTCTCCAAATCCTCATAGGACAAGGCCATCTCAAACCCCTTGACCCTCAGGCTCTTCCGGATCCCCTTCTAGCTAGGCATAATGCTGCCAAGTACTGTGCCTTTCATCAACAAACCAGTTATGACACTGACAGTTGTTTTCGTCTTCGCCATGAAGTCTAAGATCTGATTGATAATGAGGTCATCGTCGCACTAGGTCCTGCAAAGTCTATCGGCACTGGATCAATGAACTGGAGGGGATAATGTGACTATGTGATCGAGAAGGAACCACCTGCTAATGGCGCTCATTTTAATCCAGATATGGTGGATGGCACGTATTGTTTTAAGCAATTTGAAAATGATGTTTATTGTACTTTCTGGCTTGGGTATTGAGTCATTTCTGTCATGTTGTATTGAGTCTGTCTTGTTGTGTTAGAGTCAGATGATTTCAGGGGTGTTACCTCAGACATCACTATCTTGTTTTGTGTTTGTCTTTTACACTCTTTCTTTTGCATTTGTTTCTATCATAAAGCCAGTTGCGCCAGAAGTTCTGAATGAAACGGCAGAGATTTTCACCTACTTTTTTGTGCCTTGAAATCATTGCATTGACCTAAGTTTTTCAAAACTTTTCTAACACTATGATGAAAACAAAGAGGAAGGAATTCCTCAGGATTTGTAAAAATTTGATCAACTGAGAGGAAGAGAGGCATGCTAATCCCTTAATGTTTGTTAATGTGAGTACTGAGAAGGATCCTGTCTTGATCCAAATTGGTTCTTCATTGTCTTCAGAGGAGCCTGAGCGACTAGTCACTTTTTTAAAAGATTTCCAAAAATGTTTTGCGTGGTCCTACGAAGACATACGTGGAATCACTCTCGGGATTGTACAGCATAGGATCACTCTCAGCTTCGAAACTCGACCCCTTTTGCTTTCAAACCTTGAACCTTGACTCAGAATGTTCTACGATCAATCACAATATGAGGCTTGTATGGCCGGATCGGAAGCAGCCCTTGAAATAGGGACAATAAGGTCAGATGTCATCAAAGGAAGCTTGCAAAGCTAGATGAGAAGCATCCCTTGAACTAGGGGCAACAAAAGGTCAGATGCGCTCAAAGATTCAAAATAGGACCATCTCTCAAACCAATGAAGCCTAGCAAGAAAGCCAAATTTCAGAATTTGAAAGAATAAAATTTTTCGCTGAAAACAATCGAGTTCTTATCCACAACACTCGGGGCAAATTCAAACCTGATTGGATGGACTCTACATCATCAGCGAACAACAACCATTCTCCTGGATTCAGATGGCTTCGAGAACTCAAAACCAATAAACATGGACAAGTTAAGCTTTTTTATTCTTGAGAGGCTTGCTGGACCGAAAACCTGGAAGGGCGACCCAGGCAAAAGTTAGAGCAGAGAAAAGAAAAAGAACAAAAATGAAAAAATGGAAAGAAAAGAAAAAAAGAAAGAAGAAAAGAAAAGAAAAGAAAGAAGAAATGAAAAGAAAAGAAAAACAGAGCTCACAAGGTTGAAAACCCAAAAGGGTGACTTTGGCAAAAATTAGAGCGTAAAAGGAGAGTGTCAACACCCGAGTGAACCTCATCCCCGAAACTACGTGCAGCCTAATTGCCATCTTTGGGATACGTAGGCAACTTCATCCTAAAGTTCAACCCCAACCATTTTCAGCTTGCTTGGCTTATCAATGTTGATTGGCTTATCCTTGTTCATACTCGGCTATACTCTCCATGTGCAAATTGGCTCAGCCTCATTCAAAATTCGACTGTCCTATTCCGTTAGTAAGATTCAGTTGCAAGAAAATCAAGTTCACATCTGAGATTGTGCATCTTGAGAGTAGATTCCATGTCGGTTGAGCAGTGGCCATTTGCAAAAGCAATTTTTGAGGATTTTTAATGAGGTTGGCTAATTCTCTTGAAAATTATTCTATTTTTTCCAAAACTAGACCATTTCTTGGAACCAAACAAAGAAACTTTTCAGTGCTCACAGCCTAAACTTACATGATTTCAAAGTAAAAAGTCGAACAAGCATGCTAATCTAACTCTCATGTTAGCCAAAATTGTTTTAGTAGAAAGCCAAAACAAAAAAAATGGTCAAAATGATGAACTAGGGGCACAGTTGAGTCAGGTTTTCTGTCTTTTCTCCGTTGTCAACATACTTTCCAGAAAGGGCACCATACTTGTCGAAAAAGGCACCATACTCGCCAGAAAGGGCACTCTACTTCGCCAGAAAAGGGCATAGCTGAAGTTAGCAGCAAGGGCCGAAAGCTCTCTCATCCTCCAAGCAGCGAGGTATCAACCAAGTGCAAAGCACGAACTAGAAATGCAGCTGGGTATTCGACCCTATCACGCCCCACTTTTTATTACTCGTAAACATTACCAATTTCAATAATTTAATTCAATATCAGAGATAATATGCGGAAAACTCTTTAATTCAACGAGAAGAAATAAATAACGATTCTCTCATCCGGATGCAAATTAAATACAACATGAGCATACTAAATAAGTTGCCCGTAGGCTTACATCATTAAAGGATCAAGAAGAAGGGTATAACCCTTTTACATAAATGGCATTCCGCCAACACAAAAAAGGCCCCGTGGCCAACAAATAAGAAGATCCAAAATCTTGTAGCACAACCTGATTATCACCTAAAAAAGATTCAACAACGTGAGGTGAACATATAGTCCAGTAGGGATCTCAACATGATCCTCAACAATAACAACTTACAGATAGCTATGATCATGAATGCTCAATCTCATACTAGAATAGTATTGTGGCAGTTTACACAAAAATATACATAGGTATGAACTTTTCTCAAAATCAGCCATTTCATTCAACGCTATAAGCGATTCACCTTTCTTTTCTTTTCATTACTCCTTTTTCCTAAACTTTCATGATTATAACAATTTTAGAAAACAATTTCACCAAGCCTATCACTTTTCTCCCATTTTCCATATTTACAACAAATTCGCCTGTTTTTCAAAAACATGTTCTCAAATTCCCAATTTCCTTCACACTTTCCAAAATCTCAAAATAGTATTTATGCCTATTCCCAACACATTCATATATATATATATATATATACATGCATACCTTTAGTAAAAAGGGAGACAACAAATCAACAAGCATGTAATCAAAAAATGAGCCAACTCGGCCTTTCAAAACTGTAACCACTACATCCCAATAACATATTCAGATACACTGAGATAATCATGATAAAAAGCTCTACTCTACCTGCTACAAGCACAGTAAGTAAGGATATACCTGCAACGAATGACAAGCCAAGTTCTTCAGACACAAGTTGAAAAGTACTGGTACCTCTACCAAGTTCTCCAGACACAAGCTGGAAGGTGATGGTACCTCTGCCAAGACTTCAGGCGCTAGTTGGAGGGTACTAGTACCCCTCATTCTAAGCGCGATGTATAACACCAATCATCTCAACATAACAAAGCACAACCAACAAGTGTAATACATACACATAAACTATTCATTAATGTTCAACCAACACAAGTGTAATGCATACACAATAATTCAATACAACAATGTCACCCTCCACCGATGACCAAGGACAAAACCTCTAGATGCATGTATTCAATACACCTAATAAGAAGACTCAACTCCCAAGAGATCTTAACCCAACAATGACACTAGTACGACAGTTAAAGGTAAAACCCCAAATATGTGTATTCAACACTCATGATATAATAGTTCAACTCTCATATTCATCTTCCGAAACTCACATAGAGTTATCATTTTATTTACCATTTTCAATATTAACTTTCATAATTTTCCAGGTCAACATGTTCCACCACTTATTCCAAAACACTTTTCCCATTTCACAAAACTAATTCCATTCTTTTCATTTCACAAAACCAATTTCATTCTTTTCGTAAACACGAAACCAATTCTACGGATAATAAAGCCATAACCCATCTCTGTTCAATACATTCATTTCAAAACAACCCCAATGCCATAATTAATCCCTTAGCCATTAACACTTTTACACAACCCAAATTAACAATAGTAATTTACAAACATTGTTCAACAATCCTCGCTTTATTTTACCAAATCAAAATATAATTTAGGGCTTTATCTTCTTTTAACAATATCATGCTAGATTATTCCTAATTAACCCAAACAACAATCAAGGATAATAAACCCATTCCCAACAACCAACCCTAGGTTCCTTCTCATGATTTTCAAAGAAATCCAACATGGATATGTGATTCATGCAATACAAAACTACCACATGTCTATCTATGAACGAGGCATTGAAAAAGAGCAAGGAAATCCCTACCTCAAATGGAGAGCCCAAGGAGAAGAAGAGAGATACTCGAAAGTGCTCCAAACCCAAACTTGTTCGGATCAAAACGTAGCCCTCGTGATGCTCAACCTTCCTTACAAAGACACTAGGGTAGAAGGTCTCTAGAACAAGGTGTATTTGTAGAGAGACAGAGAGTTTAGAGAGAAGAGCTGCCGATCTAGGGTTTTGAAAAAGAAAGAGGATCAAAAATGGGAAAGAAGACCCCTGCTGCGAACTGATATATGCGAGGCTCACTTGAGCGAAGGAGTGGTTGCTCGAGCGACCAGACACAACAAAAACCTCGCTCGAGCAAACAACACGAAGCTTCAGGTTTGCAACCCAGAAGCACGCTCAAGCGCAAGAGTTCTCGCTTAAGCGAAAAAACACAAAACATATAGCTCGCTGGCTCGAGCGAAGGAAAGCTCGCTCGAGCCAAGAAACACAACCTTCAGGTCAAAAAGAGACGCAGACGCACGCTCGAGCCAAGAGACACAAACTCAGAGCTCGCTTGAGCGAAGACACCAAAACTGGGCAGCAACACTATGTTTCTAATCACAACCAACCCGCTACAAACCTGTCCAATACATCCCAAAACTCGAATATAGGAATTAAAAGGATGAAAACAAGATACAGATACCAGCACACAACTCGGAACACGAGTCCAGAATACCACAAAGGACGGGAAAAAACCCAGATCGCTATAGCCTCCCTCATCTAGACAGGTTTGATCACACCCAAATTGGCGTTTAACCCGAAATAGGGACATAAAAAACACAATGTGTCAAACCAATAAATCGTATACCTAGCCAGTGGGACATGTTATAACTCACCTTCGTCAAATTAAGCCAAGGGCATCGTCAACTGATGTTAGTTATAGATTTGCTACGCATCTGGTCGCACCACAACCCCTCTGTGGGAGAGCTCATTAGTTATCAGCGAAAGAAAGAGAATCTAGTAGAATACTGGGGGCATGAGCCCACGACTTCCTACTTTTCTATCAACCACCTAGGGGAGGGATAAAAAAAATAAGAGAGATTAAAGAATAGAGAGATGTGCGCTATGAGAAAAAGTGAGGAAAGGGCTTGTTAGAGAAATAGAGATTGAGTGTCATAGTGATGTGAGAATCACAAATAAGAAAGGGTGGGAAACAATACTTGGAGAACCAAGCTCCTCGTGAACTGAGAGGTCTCTCGCCATTGGAACACATTCGAGTGTTGTGTTTGTTGTTTTTGTTTGTCTCAATTCTTATTTTGAGTCGTTTCGAGTGTCAATAGATTGTGTTTATGTTGTTTTACCTTCCTTTTCTCTTTGTTGAGTCGTGGTGTATTCAGTCGTACGCTCAATACCCAATTAAGAACTCATTTCTCAATTTCAATTTCAGAAATAAAATCATTTTCTGCTCAAAGTGCTATGCCATTCTCCACAATTGTACGAAATGGGATTCGTTCTTTCATAAACTACAGGGTTCAACCTAAGTCATGAGAGAACAATAGAACAAGGACCTATCTGAAGTTATATAGGTTTCGGACTGCAAAGCAAAAAAAAAGAGGGAAAATTGGAGCATCTTAGAGTATTTCAACTTCAGCAAATTCCGAGATTGCATTTCGGATGTACCTCCTCAGGCCTTGTTAATGCTTCGAAGAATGAGTGTACCTCTACCTCAAGCCCAAGCTCAAGCTTGCTTCAAGCTAGAATGGCGATCAGAAGTGCTCTCCCTGAGCACCATTTCCCTGCCAAAGGCGTCTTGGTTGTGTTTTGCAATGAGTTCCTAGGAGACCAACTGCGATCGTGGAAACTAGAGTTCGAATAGCGATGCCTAGAACACAAAGCTTTGGAATTTCCAAGACTAAAGTCTGGTTTAAATACACAGGGGTGTATCCTCAGCTTGAAATCTGTATGGCAACCCCATAGATTGAGATAGCATGTATACGCCTCAATTCTGGATACTGAACTAACCTAGTCTTTCATCCCGTTGGAGAACAGGGAAAGTTGTGACTATGATTAGGAAGAAAAGCAGCATCCGTGGCTTCTACATACAGAGGTTACCCCTTGTCAGCATTTGAGGGCCTTTGAACTGAGTGTTAAATGAAAGAGTTTGAAGAACACAAAGGGGAGATCCCTGTCAGAGTAGAGCGGTTCATCGCCACTCACCTCACGAGGTACTTGCTAAAGCGTCGCTTTATTTGTTTATTGCATTTCCCTAAACATCATGCACTACGTTGCTTGTAACATGTATCATATCATTGCACTTATTGCATTTATTTGCTTCTTGTGTTATCTTGTATCAGTTATCCTTTTACGCTGAGCAGTATTTAGGATCGTTGCCCCTAATAGGTTTTTCTTAGGACCTATTCTCACGATTTTGGCATGGCTAGAGGGTCCCTTTCCCCACACGATTTTAGTGTGTTTGGAATTTGTCTCAGGATTTGTGGAACGCGCTCCTGACAGCTTTTCTTTGGACCTCTTCTCACGATTTCATTGTGTTAGAGTGTCCCTTTCCTCACACAATTTCAATGTGTTTGGAATTTATCTCAAGATGCATGGAACGTGCTCTTGGCGGCTTTTCTTTGGACCTCTTCTTACGATTTCAGTGTGGTTAGAGTGTTCTTTTCCTCACACGACTTCAGCGTGTTTGGAATTTATCTCAAGATGCGTGGAATGCGCTCCTAACAGCTTTTCTTTAGACCTCTTTATAGACACCCCATTTTTTACCATCCTCAAGACTTGGTTATGCTTGCAGGTACATCTAGCAACCAGTTTGGTTGTTCGCGGAGCATTCGAACTTCGCAGCGGAATGTCATAGGTTTGAGCTTTCCAAACCCTGTTTCATTTCTGCCCCATCTTTGGACCATGCTTTGGTTTCTCCCTATTGCTTGTTTTAGTGCACTCCCGGCCATGGTCTAAGCCCTGCCGACCATTCATGAGGCCTGTCGGCCATCAATGAGGCACGCCGGCCATCAATGAGGCCGGTCGGCCATCAGTGAGCCGACCAGCCGACCACCATGTTTCAACAGATAGTATTTTAGATATTTTGAGCTAGCTGTTGCTCATTGAGCCATCCTCCATACATGTGTATGGATGGATGGAGGCAAGTTTAAGCTTGTCAAGCAAGCGTTTGCTTGCATTGCCTATATAAGGGGAGGTGCCTCACCCTTCTCAAGGGTTCAAAAAATTTAGAGACAAAATCTCTCTCTATATATATATATATATATATTGAGCCTTAAAGTATTGTTTCTTCACACTTTTGCACACAAACACCTACGCAAACACCTTCATTTTGAAGTTGAAGTCCATTGGAGTTTGTTTTGAGGTCTTGGCATTGGTTTTGGTACAAGTTTGTTGCTGAAGTTGCTGTCTTGCCTTAGTTCTTCAAGGGTAAGAGACTAGCCCCTTTTAGGCTTTGTTTTTCTTAAGCATTTGGCCACCTTTGCATGCTATTTTAGGCCAAGCTTTCAACTACAAAAACTTTTGTTTTTAAGTGTTTAAGATGGTTGTTTGAGGCCTTGTTTGAGTTGGGGGTGGTCTACCCCCTTTGTGGCTTGCTTTGCTTTGTGCTCTCTTTTAAAACCTTTCAAACCATCTTGTTTTGGCCTTTTAACCACTAAATTCCAGAGGAATTTCAGTGGTGGAAAGTGGGTTTTGGGACCCAAAATAGGTGGGGGTGGTCCCCCCCTTTTTGTATCTTGCTAGCTTGTGTTGATTGACCTATCAAATGAGCATATATTTCTACCCTTTTGAGGCTTAGTTTGAGCATGTTTTTGTGACTTTTTGGACCTGCTTTAACTCTGTCTTGGCATGGTTTGGTCACCTCTTGCATGCTTTTGGTACTTGTAGTGCAATCATGCTTGTTGGCCTAACATGCTTCATGCTTATAGTTCATCATTCTAGCATGTGCTAGCTTTGCTCCAGCACATTTTTGCCACTGATTTAACATGCTTGAGGTCTGTTTTAAGTGGTCTTGGTCATATATGCTTAGCTTTGTATAGCTATAGTGTAGTTGGGCTTCACTAGCTTTGTGTTTGAGATCTCTAGCATGCTTTGAATTTGATGATTGCATGCCTTAGCCTCATTTCTTACTTGATTTCAGTGTGTATAGTATAGTCACACTCTCACATGTTCTACTCTTTCAATGCTTTTGAGAGATGCGACTTATGCTTTGTTTATAAGCTAATATGTATGCATACTTGTCTAAGTTTGTGGGCTACCATTTCAGCATGTTTTGGCCTTTGTTTTGGCATGGTTGAGGTCTGTCCATAGTTGGTATGGTCATTTGTGCTATGTATTGCATGCCTCTTGTGTAGAGCCCTTTGCTAGCCTTATGCTTTAAGCCCTCTAGCATGCCTTATTTGCAATGTTCATGTGATATGGCATTGTTTAACATGTAATTTCAGAGAATATACCTCTGTCATACTCTCATGTATTTCACTCTTTCAGTCCATTTAAGAGTCGAGCTCTGTGCCTTGCTTGCGAGCCATAACTTGAGCATACTTTTCTTGCTTCTTGTGCTTAAGTTTCATCACATTTCAGCCATTGTTTTGGCATGCATGAGGTCTGTTTGGGGCTAGTTCAGTCCATTGAGCATTGTATTGCATGGTCCTAGTGTTGTATCCTTCGCTAGTTTTGATACTTAAGTCTCTTAACATGTCGTGTATGCGTGTTTGCGTGTTAGAGTCTTGCGTTTCATGCCAAGATTAGCATGTTGTTTGCATAGCATGTTGTTTGTGTGCATTGCATCATGTTCAACCAGATGTTATGTTGAACACAAGGTGGATTGGTCCACTTCATACTCAAAGTGATGAAAGTGAGCCAATCCCCTTTGTCTCCATTGCCTTTGACCTCTCATGATAAGGCCATGGTCTTAGAGTGTTGTTTGCATTGCATTCGTTGAATGTGTACAAGATTGGACCTTTGGCCATCAAGCATTGCATGATTGATTGATGGTCTTGGATCCAATGATGCCTCTCCTTTGATGTTTTGAGGTGATATGGGGTGGCACAGTATGTACATGCCATAGCGAGACCCTTCATTTCCTCTATTTTTGTGCTTTGTTGTAGAATGGTGTCACATCACACCAGTGGCCGGCAGTGCCACATTGATGGCCGGCACCCTTCTATCCTTGGCCAGCAGAGGCCCACTGTTGGCCGGCAGGGGGTCGGCAGCCACCTTTCATGGCCGGCAGGCCACTGGTGTACTCCTCAGCCTTTATTTGGTAAGGTTCAGCAGCAAGTCCTTGAAGACACCCTGCAAACAGAGCCTCAAGAGAGCAAATCGGAGAGCTTTTCGGGGCGGAAGCCGAGCATGCATCTTCTACTTCTTCGAGCAGAGCTGGAGCAGCTTGGTTTAATGCTTACTTGTTAGTTAGCCTCAATTTGTAATTTAATTAGCTAATTTGTTAATTAGCTGAAGTGATGTAATAATTAGTAAGTAGATTGCTTATTATTCAATTTAGATGTGTAATAATTAGTTTAATTAGATTATTAGATTAGTTGCTTAGATTAGCTTAGCTTTTATTCGAACCCTCCGTCGAGAGGGCACAGTTTTGTAATAAGGGCGCATGTGTGTGTGCATGTCTTCCAACCCCAATTCTTTCTCCCTTTTACTTATTAGCTTTCAATGGTTAGTTTTAGGGCATATTTCAGTTAGCATCCTTATGCTTCCATGCGTGCATCATTCATTCGTATTGCATGCACCGGGCTCGGCGCATCATTCAAACTGTATTGTACTCCAATACACTTACTTGAATACGTGTTTAAAAGCATGTTATCAAGTGTTGCATTCATATGCTATCTTAGCTAGCCGATCCTATTTTAGTTGCATTTTTGCATGTGTTGCATTAGGCATCTTGTATAATTAGGATCATGCATTGATTTCTAATTGGTTTCTGTTTTGGCTCGGAGTGCACTGTAAGTATTTATGCTTTAGTATCCTTGCATGCGTGTAAGTTTTGCCATGTTTAGCATGCTTGCCATGAGGCTATGTGCTTAACTGGTATGATTGCATGAATGCCTGTAGATGAAGGCTTCATCAAAATGTGCGCTTTAAGCCCACTTGAGGGTGGCAAATCCGCATTTTAGCCTACTTGAGGGTAGCAACTTCAAACCATTTTCGAAAACAAACATGAGATGTTTTGTTCCAAATTGAGTGATTTAGTCTATACTTGTATGTTGTGCGCATCACATAGTAAGTCTAGATTAATAACCGGATAAGAACACATGTGTTTATAAAAACAACATATCATGTTAGTAGAAGCCGATCTTTAATCGGGCGAGCGGGGGTACTCATTTCAGGACCTTCCCCTCTCGTACCCAAGTTCCTGAGCCGAGGCAACTTTGGTAATGACGAGCATGTGGCCTTAGGCATGAGTCAGGGTTTCCTAAATTTTTCAAAATAAAATATTCAGGTGGCGACTCTAAAATCTGGCAAAGCAGTCCATGTTTGTCGCTTTTTGATTAAAATTGATTTTCCAAAACGATTTGCCGGATTTGGACTCTTTGGTGATTTGTCAGTCTTACATTGCACTTTGTGAGATTAGATTCAGAACTGTGATAGGAGTCCGAATTGTAGTAGCTAGAACCCAATTCGCGCCCTCTCCGAAAGGGGGGCGCGTGGAGCGAGTTCGGGCGGTCTACAGTTTCTAGCGACTCTGCTGGGGATTTAGAGAACTTGACTCGAACATCATGATATGTTGTTTTGTTTACACTTATGTGTTTCTTTGCACTGCATTTGCATTGGTGCGCCTAGGACACCGTGTTTGCCATATGCTATTCCTGAACGATTTGCCAGAGGCTTGCTTAAAAAAGTGTGCCATAAGGTTGACCGGTTACGGGCTCTGCCACGATGGAAACACAAACCTCAGTTTTTACCGAGGCACCCTTTTCGACCATTCAACCCAGTTGCATATCGGAAGTCATAGTGGCCATTCCAAACTTGATTTGCATTGCCAATCCTTTTATAATATTTGTGTGGTTTTGCACTGCTTGTGGTTTGACGATTTCATCACATTATATATCATTTGCATGATTCTGTTACCTTGTATACCATTTACATTATTTTGTTGCATTATGTGGCATTTTGCATTCTGCCCCTAAACTACGCTAGTTTGATTCCTTGCAAAGAGATACGTAGGCAACCCTCGGGTTCAACCAATTGCATCTACATTTTGTTTGTTTGCCCAAGTCTTACGGCCATGTCAAAATGGGTCATCTTCAGGCTTTGACATTCACTCACGTCATTTCATGACTCTGAGCTCTGTCAAAGATGGGCGATTGTAGACACCCCATTTTTGACTGCCCTTAAGACTTGGGCACCACTGATTGATTTCGATTTCGATTTCTTCAGCAAGAGGAGCTCTAAATCCTAACCTTACACCCCTTTTTGGACCAAAACTATTTTGACCAAAACTATTCTAGACCTTAAAACTCTCTCTTTCAAAATATTTTTGAAAATTCTTCTACGATGTTCCGAGGCTTGCATTTCGTTAAAAATTACACTTTTCGGTAGACCGAGTAAGGACAAAGTGGAAATAAGTGGAAGAGAGGTGAACTCTTTGAAAAAATATTTAAAACATCTTATTTAGAGGTTTTGAGTTGAAGAAAATTGGAAGAGAGAGAAGAAACCTAGTTAGGGAAGAAGTTCGGCATAAACCGTTAAGAGAGAATCGGGCAGCCTTCACTACATCAGGTCTATCCTTTTGTACACTTGGACTTAAGTTATGAGGCCACCACCATTGGAAAGTGGACTTCCGGGGCTTCATTTTACACTCAAGAATCTCCTAAATCCGAGTCCGGATGAGGGAGATATGCCTGGTTAAAGTTAGGCATCCATTCGATTAAGCCAAAACTGAGCAACCTTCACTAAATTAGGTATATCTCTTAGCATACTTAGAATTTTGATGTGAGGCCACTTCCATTGGAAAGTAGACTTCCGGGGCTTCAATTTAGTCTCAACAATGATCTGCACAGATATCCAAATAAAGTAAGATAAAGTATATATGCCCATTTGAATTCAGGCCTGGAAGCAGATTTTTTATGGCCAACAATGCTTGACGGCCAATGCTGAAAAAAGCTAGACATTTTGTGCCAGCTGTGGACGCGCCCTCCAGCTTCATGCTACCACAGTTCGGACTCATTATGTCATGGTTCTTAATCTGATCTCGCAATATGCAATGCAAGACTGATAAATCACCAAAGAGTCCAAATCTGGCAAATCGTTTTGGAAAATAGATTTTTAAGAAAGAAGTGCCAAACATGGACTGCTTTGCCAGATACAGAGTCACCACCTAAATATTTTATTTTGGGGGATTTAGGAAACCCTGACTCGTTGCCAAAGGCCACGTGTCCGTCATCACCAAAGTTGCCTCGGCTCGGGAACTTGGGTACGATTGGGGAAGGTCATCTATGAGCACCCCCGCTCGCCCGATCCGAAGATCGGCTTGTACTATGCATGAAATCGAGTTTTGAAAACATACGTGTTTTTATTCCGGTTAATTAGCTAGAATTTACTATGCGGTGCGCACAACACACAAGTATAGACTAGATCGCCTAATTTGGAACAAAGCATCGCATATCCGTTTGTTTAGAAATGGTTTGAAGTTCGTTACTCGCAAGTAGACTAAAATGCGGATTTGATGAATTGTTTCAATTCAAGTAATCCAACCTCCACCCACAGGCATTCACGCAGTTATATCACATAAGCAATTAGCCTCATGGTAAGCATGCTGTCATGTTAACACTTACACACATGCAAGATGCTAAAGCATAGATACTCACAGTGTACTCCGAGCCAAAACAAGAACATATTAGTAATCAAATATATGATCCAAGTCCATGTTAAGATGGCTAATGCAACACATACGAAGTGCAATTAGAATAGGCTCGGCTAATCTAAGATGGCATATTATATGCGGCAATTTGATACATGTATTCAAGTTGGAATTTAAATACAATGCAATTAGTATGATGCGCCGAACCCGGTGCATGCAATATAGATGAATGATGCAAACATGCATAGCACAAGGATGCTAAATCAAATATGCCCTAAAACTAACCATCATAAGCGGTTAAATAAAAAGGGGAAAGAAGTGGGGGTTGGAAGACATGCATCTCACACACGCACGCTTATTACACAATTGCGCCCGCTCGAGGGAGGGACCGAAAGAATAATACAAATTAATTAACTAACAAGCTAATTAAATATTACACAATACTTAATTAATTAAATGAATTAAATAAGCTACGAAAGCAGCGAAGAGGCCTCGGGAAGAGGGATGAATGCATGCACGCTCGGTTTTGCTCGGAAATCCATCGCCATACTCATGCTGCCTCTGTTTACACTGATCCGTACTTTTGAAAACTTCACAAGTCCCATGAAAGCTTCAGAATTACTCCCTGAGCTTTGTGGGATGTCACCGACCAAGAGGTGAGGCCACCGGCCATGGGGAACTGGTCATCAACCATTTATTGTAATCTCGACTGACAATTAATGGTCGGCCGGCACTGAAGATGGTCGACCGACCATCTCTTCCCGTAGAATCCTGTTTTGCTGCAATAGAGGACAAACAGAGCATGGCGACGCATTTTCAAAGCAATGTTTGCACCACCACCCTCCTTATCATGTTTGAGACTCAAAGGAGTATGGTTCGCGACTCTCGGGCCATCAATCACGCTGTAAACACCCCATTTTTGACCGACCTTAAGACTCAGATGTCACTGATTGAGCACTTGGTGATGTTGCATAATGTGCTCGTTCAGAAGTTTCAGAGTTGCGGCCGTGAGCCCTGCCTCCGGACTTCCGAACCCTCTTCTGTGCCTTGTCTCGGTTTGCGAACCAGACTCAGTTTTCTCTATTTCTTTTCCTGAGGGGAGGGAGAGGTCCAGTAGACCATCTCTCAATGTCCGCAGGCTACATTTCGTGGCCGTAGGGCATTTTGCCCATTTCGGAGTCCGGTTTCCGGTTTTTCGGGACCGTTGGCCGTGTGCCTCGGTTCGGGACTGCCTAACCACCTCCGTTTGTTCTAATTTTTGGCATACTCCTTATTTGCTCCCTTTTGAGGGACACTGGGGACTGAGAAACCCACTTCGTGGCCGAATGCCACTTTCGGTGCTTAACAGCCCATTTTCGGGACCTCGAACTGCGCGTTTTGGCCCCCGAACTTTCGTTTTGCAACGGCTTTCGTTCATTTTTGGCAGGTACCTCTATTTTATCACCGGAGAGGTCACTGAAGGGTGGGAGGCCAGCAATTGTTGCAGCAACCAGTTATACATCCTCCGACGCCCTCCGGCGCCCGTTTTTCGCACTTCCGGGCTAATGTTGAACACCTTGGGCCCATTTTCTTGAACTTTGAACCACATATTTGTGATGTACACACATGGGAGGACCCTAAAAGTTGGTGGCCGGCCATTAATGTTACTTGACCCTTTTGACCCCCTCCTTCCGGGCTAATGTTGAATACCTTGGGCCCATTTTCTTGAACTTTGAACCACATATTTGTGATGTACACACATGAGAGGACCCTAAAAGTTGGTGGCCGGCCAGTAATTCCACCTGACCCTTTTGAACCCCTCTTTCCGAGCTAATGTTGAACCCCTTGGACCCACTTTCTTGGACTTTTAACCACAGGGTTGTGTTGTACACAGATAGGAGGACACCATCAGTTGGTGGCCGGCCACTAAATCTGATTGACCCTTTTGACCCCTAGCCGGCCGGCTAGGGGGTGTGGCCGGCCGGCCACCTGCAGCAAAAGTAACAGGCCGGCCGAGCTCCTTGCACTGTGCACTTTACAGCTGTGGAGCTTTATCCCCCAGAAAATATCTTTATCCGGGGGATATTTTGTGGGGGAAAGTTTGTCTCCTTTTCCCCCACCTTTACACCCCCTTTTTGGCCCTTATAACAAGCAAGCTATATCATTTGTTGGGGTTAGAAAAATTGCTCTTCAAGCTTCCATACACAAAGCCATCTTTATCCCTCTCATTTCCTTGAAAACTTCCAAGTCCCTAATCACCATTTCTTCTACACCACCAAGCTCTACCACCACCACCTCATTTCCAGCAACAAGGAAGGCTTCTCAAAGGCTAAAGGATCTGCAAATTGGTCCAAGAAGCAATAAAAGCTTTAGTCTTCAAGGGTGAGTAACATTTCTCCTCTTTGACCCTTTTTCTTGATCCATTTGTAAGCCCCACATGCTTTTTGTTTCAAGCTCCGGCCCTAACTGAAAGGGGCCTTCTTTTGAGCTCATCTTCACGTTTCATTAAGGGCTCAACCCTGTTTGAGCCCTCCATGATGCACTTGCTTCATTGATCCTCTTATATGTCATAATCTTGCATGCTATTTTTGGCCCATGAGTAATATGTTTTTGAGCATGTTGTAAACTGATATTAGGCTTATTTTGAGCCCCTCTTCAACATTTAAGAAGGGCTCAACACCATTTGGGACTTCCATGTTGTACTTACCTTTATACTCCTCTTTTCTTCCCCATTCTTGCATGCAATGGCAGCCTACCATGCTTTTGTTTTTGGCCGTTTTACAGTTCTTAAAAAGTGCTTATTTTGGTCCGTTCTTCATATTTCATTTAGGTCCTTTCATGGTTTGGGACCTCCATATGCCACTTCATGTTATATCTCTCTTTTATTCCCCATTCTTGCATGTTTAGTTAGCCTATCATGCTTTTGTTTTTGGCCATTTTACAGTTCTGAAAAAGTGCGTATTTTGGTCCATTATTCATATTTCATTTAGGTCCTTTCATGGTTTGGGACCTCCATATGCCACTTCATGTTATATCTCTCTTTTATTCCCCATTCTTGCATGTTTAGTTAGCCTATCATGCTTTTGTTTTTGGCCATTTTATAGTTCTGGAAATAGTCTTATTTTGGCCCATTATACATGTTTTATTAAGGGTCTTTGGCTGTTTGGTGAATATTTTGCATACCTCATGTTATAGCCACTTTTGAACCTCATTTTGCATCACATTTCTATCATGTTTGTATACTGATTTTGGGGCTTCCATATACTGTAAATATTCATATTTTTGGTCCCTCTTCAGTGTTGTAGAAGGGAATTTTTCAGTTTGGATTTTGCTTATATCACTTGCTTCATTACCCCTCTTTTGGCCCCTATTCTTGCATGCCATTTTTGCCATACCTATGTTTGCTGTTTGGCCATGTTTATAACTGTGAAAGTGCCTTTTTTGGGACTGTCTGGCTTCTGTCTTTGCATTGCATGTCCATATTGTGCATGTTTGGCATAGTTATAGGCCATTTCGGGTGCCTAAATTCGCATTTCGGGACAATTCCATGCATTTGGTGTCATTTCGCCTCATTTCGGGACTGTTTTCCCCCATATCTTAGTGCTGAAATTCTATTAGAATGATTGCTATTCATTTCATGTCATTACATCGCATTCCATCATTGCCTCGGTTTGCGTGCCCGTGTGCACGCATTTCGAGGCACTCCATTTTTTTATCCGCCGGCGTCCTATGTGAGTGTGGCTGAGGCTCACTCATGTTGGTATAAGCCCATATCATGTTTTCATGTCATTCGCATTGTGTATGCCATCGCCTCAGTTTGCGTGCCCGTGTGCACGCATTTCGAGGCACTTCATTTTCATCCGTCAGCATCCTATGTGAGTGTGGCTGAGGCCCACTCATGTTGGTATCAGCCCATATCACATTTCCATATCATTTACATCACATTCTGTCATTTTCTCAGTTTGCGTGCTCGTGTGCACGCATTTCGAGGCATCTCTTTTTTTACAGCATAGTGCATACTAGGTTGTATCTTAGATTGCATTCTGTCATTTTCTCAGTTTGCGTGCTCGTGTGCACGCATTTCGAGGCATCTCTTTTTTTACAGCATAGTGCATACTAGGTTGTATCTTAGATCACATTCTGTCATTTTCTCGGTTTGCGTACCTGCGTGCACGCATTTCGAGGCATGTCATTCCGTAGCATTGTGTATGTTAGGATTATATCTTAGTTGCATTTCATGCATATCATGCATATTGCATCGTGTTCGGGATAGGAGTTAGCCTGGGCACGGGAAACGAGGTGCGTTTCGTACTTCGAGTGACGGAACGTGTCTCAATTCCCCAGTCACCGACACTCCGGATTATCCATGATAGAGTTAGGTTTTAGCTGTAGTTTCATGTGCATTCATCCTATATTAAGTTGTGCATTTCGACTCCTCGGCCATCATGCCTCGGTATGCGTGATTGGTGGCACGAATCAGCAACTTTCCTGCTCTCTGTTGCAGCAAAATCAGGAATCAGCAACTTTTCGGGACTTGGCACGCTTTTCAAGAATAACAGGTGTAAACACAGGCTAATTGGGGCATTCCGATGGATTTCCGCGCAAGACAACCCAGACATGCACCATCCATCAGAAGCAAGGCAGTCCCTGGCTTGCATGCCAGTTTTATTTATTTTCTTAGTTAATTTGTTAATTAATTAGGATTTTGTAATATTTTGGACTGTAATATTCTTTTATTCGGGACTGTATATTTATTCGGACCCTCTGCGCGAGGGCACAACTGTAATAAGTGTGCGTGAGTGTGATGTATGTCTTCCAACCCCACGTCTTTCTCCCTTTTATTTATCCGCTAATGATGGTTAGATTAGGGCATATTTAAATTAGCATACAGTATGACAGCATGTTTGCATTCATTCATCTGTATTGCATGCACCGGGCTCGGCGCATCATACTAACTGCATTGTACTTTCAATTTCAAAGTTGAATACATGATAGTTGTAACATTTCATATGCCATCTTAGAATAGCCGAGCCTGCTATAATTGCATTTTGCATGTGTTGCATTAGGCATTTCTGTATAGTTAGGATCATGCATGATTTCTAATGAATTCCTATTTTGGCTTGGAGTACTCGGTAATCTTTATGCTTTAGCATCCTTGCATGCGTGTGAGTGACTGCCATGAATAGCATGCTTACCATGAGGCTATGTGCTTATCTGATATAACTGCCTGAATGCCTGTGGGTGAAGGTTGGGTTACTTAAATTGGAATAAATCATCAAATGTTTTAAAGCCTACCTGCGGGTAGCAAACCATTTTCAAAAACAAGCATGAAATGTTTCGTTCCAATTCAGGCGACCCGGTCTATATTTGTATGCTGTGCGCATCACATAGTAACCTAGGCTAATAAACCGGAATAAGAACTCACAATGTTTTCAAAAATTGATATCATGGTTAGTAGAGGCCGGTCTATGACCGGGCGAGCGGGGGTGCTCACGAAGTGACCTTCCGCAATCGTACCCAAGTTCCCGAGCCGAGGCAACTTTGGTGATGACGGACACGTGGCCTTTTGGCACCGAGTCAGGGTTTCCTAAATTTCCCAAAATAAAATATTTAGGTGGCGACTCTGTATCTGGCAAAGCAGTCCATGTTTGGCACTACTTTCAAAAATCTGTTTTTCTTAAAACGATTTGCCGGATTTGGACTCTTTGGTTCAGACTTAGAACCGTGACTAACGAAAGTCGAGTCCGAGCTGTAGCAAGGTCCCCCGCGGGCTTGTTACAGTTTCTGGCGACTCTGCTGGGGATTTAGAGAACTTGACTCGAACTCGTGATATCTGTTTTTGACTACACTTGTGTGTTTCTTTGCATTGCATTTGCATTGGTGCACCTAGGACACCGTGTTTGCCATCTACTATTCCTGAACGGTTTGCCGGAGGCTTGTCTTGTCAAGGCATGACCATAAGGCTGACCGGTTGTGGGCTCTGCCAGTATGGGAACACAAACCCCGGTTTTACCGGGGCACCCTCTTTGACCATTCGACCTAGTGCATATTCGGATCCATAGTGACCATTCCAAATTAGGACAGGTTGCTTACCCGTTTATAGGTTGTTTGAAACCGCCGTGTGCGTAGTGAAGCCCTAGCTCCTGACAAAATAGGACAGGGAAACCCTACCCCAACATAGGGGTGTTTTGGCCCTCACTTATCTGTTATGTGCTTTAGAGTGCGTCTCTACAGGAATGCATGTATCAGTATATGAGTTTGGGTATCAAGCCTGCGGGCATCAGTTCAGTATTGACAGCATCAAGCCTGCGGGCATCAGTTCAGTATTGACAGTATCAGGCCTGCGGGCATCAGATTAGTATATGAGTTTGAGTATCAAGCCTGCGGGCATCAGTTCAGTATTGTCAGCATCAGGCCTGCGGGCATCAGTTCAGTATTATGGGTATCAGGCCTGCGGGCATCAGCCAGTATTTGAGAATTAGTTATCTGCGGATATCAGATTCTGTTTTAGGGGACAGTGATACAGGGATAATAATCAGTGTTTGAGGACAGTGTGTTATTCAGCTTATTGACCGTGTGTTGATTATGCCCGGCTGTGTGTCATGCATTTTATTTTAAGCCGTTATGCTGTCCGTTTATCTGTTTATTTATTTCCTTTTCGTTTTATTTATCTTTTGCTAGGTCAGTTCTAGCACAATTGCTTCCAACCCGACAGGCATTCCCCAAGCACTTTGGACACGAGGTCGTCGACTCCATCGATCTGAGGATCTAATCGACGGACAGCCAGTGTTCCATTCTCTACCCCCTGTTACCAGAAGGAAGCAGAAAAAGCGCAGTGTATCTGAACAGAGAGCACCAGAACAGTGGTTTCCCCCATCAGTGGACAGTTGGATTGAGATCCCTATTGAGACAGATCTGCCAGTAGTTCAGACAAATCAAAACAGTATGACGGCACCAACAGGAGTTGAGGAAATGATGCGCCAAATACAGGAAACCATGCGGGCCATGCAGCAGGATGCCGTTCACCGAGATGGACTCGCTAAGCAGCAGGCCGAAATTATGACCCAGCAGGCTGAGCTGATTACCAGACTGCAACAACAGAATACAGCATCTGCTTCACAACAAATTCCTCCTCCGGCAAGGGCTCCATTACCTGAGCAGACACCTGTTGTTCAGAACGCTCCTCCAAACACCCAGAATACTGTGCCGACTATCCAAAATCTACAAGAGGACACAAATCTTCCACCACAACTGTCCAAGGTCCATACACCCAATCACCCGGACTCTCCCTTCGAGGTCGAGGTTGATCATACAGCTCTGAAATTGAGCAAACTGGAGAAGTTATTCAAGAAATCCCAAGGGGTCAAGGCTATGCCGGATATCGAAGATGGATATACCGAGGAGGCCGTAACACTTCCCGATAGGTTCAAAATGCCACAAATCGACCGCTTTGACGGGACCGGCGACCCCATGGTCCATATCCGACTGTTTGCAGACATCTTGCGGCCAATGGGCCTAACACGACCACAGAAGCTTTCATTATTCGGCCGAACCCTATCGGGTGTGGCCTCCCATTGGTACGCAAAGTTACAAGATGAAGTGAAGAAGAATTGGGATGAAATGGCTGAGGCCTTTGTCGCGCAATATTCATACAACACTCAGATCGAGATCACAACCCGTGATCTCGAAACGACAAGGCAAGAGCCCAAGGAAACTTTCTCGGACTTTGTGATCCGATGGAGGGCAAAAGCGTCAATGATGACTTTACGGCCCACTGACAAAGATCAAATCCGGATGATTGTGCGCAATCTCCACCCAAAGTTGATGCAGAGAATGATTGTAGTCCCCTTCCCTACTTTCGCAGATTTACATGAGATGGGGGTGCAAATCGAAGACGCAATGAAACAAGGTCTGTTTGACCACGACAGGGAACAACCGAGGAGGACCTTCAACCGTAACAACAATGCGGGCCCGAGTGGCGCTGCAAATACGAGAGCCTCGGAAGTTAGTATGGTCACCACCACTCCCCCTCCCCCTCCAAGGCCCATGACTGCCACACCCTTCTCTGGCGCGTCCGGAAGCAACACACAAACCAACAGATTCCAACCGCGAGGCCAAAGAACCTTTACCCCACTATATATGCCCCTGACCAAAGTTCTGGGAATATTGATCAGAAAAAATCATTTAAAACCCCTGGAGCCAAAGCCATTACCGAATCCACTCCCCCCCCTCTTATGACCCAGCAAAGTACTGCGCATATCACCAACAACACGGTCACGACACCGACCGTTGTTACAGATTGCGTCATGAGATCCAAGATCTTATTGACAAACAAGTGATCGCGCCTCCTGATAAACCCAATGTCACAACCAACCCTCTCCCGCCACATAACCAACCTCCCCCTCCCAAAAGAATTAATTTTATCCAGATTGGGGTCGCATCTTACGATCCTAGCATCTATATTACGCCCACCCACCTACCCAAGCCGGAGGTGCTCCTTCCCGATTGCACTGACTTCTTGTGCATGGTGGACATCTCTAAAACCCAACCAGAACCGATGGTGGTGACCGTCGAAGATAGGGCAGGGCAGATTTTGGGAGAGAATGAGATTGTTGAATCTGGGACTGGACAGAATTTTGCTGGGGGAGCCTATGATCCAAGCAAGTACATCTTATCAACGAGCCGAATTGGGCTAGGTATAGAATTGCCAGAGACAGGAGAGCTATGCATGATCCGGGGGGATGGATCTGGGCTATGGGCAGATGATCTGACAGCCGTAGAGGAGGACTTTGCCAACCTGCAATTTCTCGATGACCAGGAACTGGGGGATGCGTCAATCAATTGGTACGATTATGAGGGATCAGCGGAGGCCACTGGATGGCTCGAGGATCAACCAGATGCAGTGGGGGAAGCCCAACCAGAACAGAGCCCGGCAGGGGCGGAAGTATCAGTTGTGGCCGG
Source organism: Camellia sinensis (assembly GCF_055761805.1). Lineage (NCBI taxonomy): Eukaryota > Viridiplantae > Streptophyta > Magnoliopsida > Ericales > Theaceae > Camellia > Camellia sinensis. The sequence continues at coordinate 141,780,572 of NC_138963.1, forward strand.
AATGGCCGAAAGTCAAGTTGTATCGCCGGAGAGCGCCGGTGTTAAGAATTCCGCTCGAGACATGGGCATTATGGATACGAGAAATGTTGAACAAACAGCTGTACTGATGCAGCTGGAACGAGAAAAGTTCGAGGAGGCTGAGAGAATTAGGAAAGCTAAAGGCCCTGAGGGGACTGAAAGTGCTGCGTGCACGAAGATAGAGAATGCTGCGAGCATGTTAACCGGGAGCACTGCAAGTGCAACTAAACCGGAGCCAGACAGGTGTCTGTTGGCTGCCGATGGAATGTGGTGGGAAGACGATGACTTATGTCTTGCCAACACGGATGAAGACTGGGGAAATAATCAACCGGATGACACTTGGTACCTCGATGAGGTTGACCATATGACAAGAAGTGGGCAGTACTTCAAACCCCCACACCTGGACCAACCCGAGGCATCCGGGAAGGATAGAGAAGCGGAGAAACAGAAGGAGAAGCAGATTGAAGATGAAGCTGTGCTGAAACAGTTAAAAAAAATACAAGCAGACATCTCCATCTGGGGATTGCTAATGGCATCACGAGTACACAGAGAAGCTGTCCTATCTGCTATGGACAAGTCCAAACTCTCCATAGACACCATGCCTGAACAGCTGGTTGGGCTGGTTTTTCCGGGAGGAGGTTCCCCGGCATTAACCTTTTCGGACAAGGAGCTACCGCCTGAGGGCACAAGTCATAACAAACCTCTCTATATTTCTGTGGAATGTAGAGATAAGTGGATACCGGTGGTACTTGTTGATACCGGGTCTGCAATTAATGTCTGCCCAACCAGAACGGCATATGCAATCGGGTTGAAACCCGTGGACTTCGTCCCAACCACCCAAGTGATCAGAGCATACGACAATACCAGCAGAGAAGTGATGGGGACTGTTAAAATTCAAACCAAGGTTGGTCCAGGACAACACAGTATCGAATTTCATATCTTGGACGTTCCCGCAACCTTTAACCTACTTTTGGGGCGACCGTGGTTGCACCAAGTCAAAGCAGTCTCTTCCACTCTACATCAGATGCTAAAGTACCCCCACGGGAAAGGGGTAGCGATCGTTTTCGGGAATTCATCAATCCATCCGCCGCCGGAAGTGTCTACACCTGTCTTAGAGATTGAGCACGGCACGGAGGATGTGTTTTTATCAGGGTTCACTTTGGCCGAGGCTCAAGTGGTGCAGAATGTCATGGCTGTGAATGAGGGCATGTATGTTAGTGCACAATCTATCTACCTCATGAACAAGCTAAAACATACCCCCGGGATGGGATTAGGGAGAAGCGGCCGGAAGGGCGTCTCAGTGTTGGCCGAAGTGCCACACAACCCTCACGCCTTTGGACTGGGTTATCTGCCTACCAAAGAGGACTGGGTGAGAAAAGGAAAAGAAATGGCTGGAAGGGCCAGGGCAAAGAAGGCCGGGAAGCCATTTGAGTTAATGCATAGGCCCATCTGGGGTACCCTAAACGGACGCTTCGTCCGGAAGGGGGAAGATTTTCCATTCTGCGGCTTCCCGGAGCCATGGCTAAACGCGAAGGGGACGCGCGTGCCTGGTTTTGAAATCTTCTTCGACATACAATTATCTGGGGATGACGTTGCTGAAGCGCAGACAGACCCACCAACTGAGGTTGAGCAATGTGAAGCAGTGGATCCTGAGGGCACAGAGCTTGAAATGGGGGTAGGACTGGCGAGTCTACTATCAGATCCTCCGATCGGCCAAGAGTGCTTGGGGGATAACTCTTCGGTTTCTGTGATTGGAGATGAAATAGCTGCGGGCTTTCCAGCACCGATCTTGGATGCATCTATCGCACCTTCTCTCATCTGGCAATATGAAGAAGGCTTTTTATCTAGCAGCTCCGGGTCAGGTAGTGAGCCGGAATCTGATTCTACCGAATCTTGTGCGTCGGAATCAGATTCCAGCTCGACTGAGTCTGAGTCCGGTATACCTGGGGGTGATAACCCGGATGCCACAGTCCTGTCTAGGTCGTCATTTTCATTTTCTTTTGAGTCTGTTGTAACTGAGGAATCTGACGGCTTGGAAATATTTAATGAGAATGATGTGGATGTGGTTTCCGAGTATTTTTCTGTGCCTTTGATTTATTGCTTAAATCAGGATTTTCAAAATTTTGATGAAAACAACGAGAGAGAAATTCCCCCAGTTTTGCAACGGTTAATTGATCAAGAGCAAGAAAGATTTGTTAAACCTTTAATGGATGAAATCACTACTGTGAATGTTGGTACTGAGAAGGACCCGCGGCTGGTCCAGATCGGGTCCACGTTGTCTTCAGAGGAGCGCGAGCGCTTAGTCGCTTTATTAAAAGATTTCAAAGATGTTTTCGCGTGGTCCTACGAAGACATGCCTGGAATCGATCCTGAGATTGTACAGCACCGGATCCCTCTTGATCCTGAGGCCCGCTCTGTCAAACAGAAACTCAGAAGGATTCGCCCGGACTGGGCTCTCAAAATTAAGGAAGAGGTCACCAAGCAAATTGACGCAGGGTTCCTGCTGGTATCTGAATACCCGACTTGGTTGGCCAACATTGTTCCGGTGCCAAAGAAGGACGGCAGAATTCGGGTCTGTGTAGACTTCAAGGATTTGAACAGGGCCAGTCCGAAGGACGACTTCCCCTTGCCGCACATCGATGAATTGGTGGATTTCACGGCAGGACACGCCTTGCTTTCGTTTATGGATGGTTTCTCAGGCTATAATCAGATAGTAATGGCACCCGAAGACCGGGAGAAGACTGCGTTCACTACCCCGTGGGGGACATATTGTTATAGAGTGATGCCATTCGGGTTGAAAAATGCTGGATCTACGTATCAACGGGCAGCAACTACAATATTGCATGATATGATCCATAAAGAGGTCGAGGTGTATGTGGACGACATGATTGTCAAGTCCAAAGATAGAGAGGGCCACTACACCGCCTTACAAAAATTCTTTCAAAGGATCAAAGAGTTTCGGCTGCGACTGAATCCCCAGAAATGCACGTTTGGTGTTACAGCAGGGAAGATGCTAGGGTTTCTGATTACACAAAGGGGCATCGAGGTCGACCCTTCCAAAATCAAGGCCATCTTAGAAATGCCACCACCAAGGACTGAAAAGGAGGTGCGAGGCTTTCTGGGTAAAGTGTAATTCATAAGACGGTTTATTTCTAAATTAACCTTGACTTGTGAACCACTTTTTGGTCTCCTGAAGAAAGGAAAGAAATTCCAATGGGACGGCCGATGTCAAGCAGCTTTTGAGCAGATCAAAGAGTATCTACAGAACCCACCCATGTTGTCACCACCAGAGCCGGGGAGACCGTTGATATTGTACCTTTCGGTAACTGAGACTACCATGGGCTGCATGCTCGCGCAAGAGTCAGAAAACAAAGTGGAAAGGGCCATATACTATCTGAGCAAAAAGATGCTGGATTACGAGACCCGCTATACACCACTGGAGAAGGCTTGTTTGGCCTTGGTATGGGCAACCAGGAAGCTGCGGCACTACCTATTAGCCCACTCTGTAATGTTGGTTTCGCGTTTGGATCCCATCAAACATCTTTTTGAGAAACCAGCACTTACGGGTAGGCTGGCTCGTTGGCTGCTGTTGCTCTCCGAATTTGATTTGAAGTATGTAGCGCGCAAGTTAGTAAAAGGGAGAGCGGTAGCGGAGTTCCTTGCCGACCACCCGGTTGAGGGGGATGAAGCGGTTGAGTATCTATTCCCAAATGAAGCCATTCTGCACGTCGAAGATGAAACTTGGACGATGTACTTTGACGGAGCGTCAAACCAGTATGGGTATGGGATAGGGGTGTTGCTGATAGCGCCTGATGATTCCCGTATCCCTTTAGCATTCAAGCTCCGGTTCAAAGTTTCCAACAATGAAGCAGAGTATGAGGCATGTATTGCTGGCCTAGAAGCAGCCCTGGAACTAGGGGCAAGACGGTTGGACGTCATTGGGGACTCGAACCTTGTTGTGTCTCAAGCAAAAGGAGATTGGAAAGTCAAGGAGGAAAGGATGATAATTTACCACCAAACCTTGGATCTGCTAATTCCTCGGTTTGAGAAGCTAAATTTCACCCACCTCGTAAGAGAGAACAACAGGTTTGCAGATTCATTAGCAACTCTATCTTCTATGATAGACATCCCGTCCGGAGTCCGGATGCGTCCAGTCATTATTGATCAAAAGTTTGCGCCAGCATACGAGTCGATTTCCGCCATAGATGAGGTTCAAGACGGCAACCCCTGGTATTACGACATCTGGAACTTCTTGGAAAAGGAGACATATCCACTAGGGGCAAATGCCAAAGATAAGAGGGCCATCAGAAGAATGGCTGCTCAGTTCATTATCTGCGGGGGAAAGCTGTACAAAAGGGGTCATCTGGGAATGCATAAGCTCTGTGTAGAAGTTGAAGAGTCGAAACGCCTGATGGAAGCCATCCATGGGGGGGAGTGCGGTGCACACATGAATGGAGTAATGCTGGCCAGAAAGATCCTCAGACAGGGCTACTACTGGTCAACCATGGAGGAAGATTGTATTAGCTTTGTTCGGCGATGCCACAAGTGTCAAATCCATGCAAATCGCATGAACATCCCACCATCAAAACTGTACAACATGACTTCGCCGTGGCCTTTTTCAGTCTGGGGAATTGATGTGATCGGAGCTGTTACCCCGAAGGGGTCAAACGGGCATGAGTTTATCCTAGTAGCGATAGATTATTTCACAAAGTGGGTTGAGGCCCAATCATACGCGGTGTTGAAGGCGTCGCATGTCGCAAAGTTCATCAGAAACAACATCATCTGTCGCTACGGGGTGCCAAACGAGATAATTTCAGATAATGGTTCCCACTTCAAGAAAGAAGTGGTAGACTTGTTGCAGAAATACAATGTGGCTTTCCATAAGTCATCTACATACCGGTCGCAAACCAACGGAGCAGTTGAGGCCGCCAACAAGAATATCAAGCATATACTGCAGAAGATGGTGGGAACCTATCGGGATTGGCCAGACAAGCTGCCATTTGCTCTGTGGGGCTATAGGACTTCAATCAGAACTTCTACTGGAGCAACTCCATATTCATTGGTCTATGGAATGGAGGCTTTTCTACCCATCGAGATTGAGGTTCCGTCGTTACGAGTATTGGCTGAATGCCAGATAGCCGAAGCAGATTGGCAGCAAAGCAGATTCGAAGAACTCATGCTCTTTGATGAAAGAAGACTGAAAGCACTGTACCACATCCAAGGCTATCAACGCAGAATTGCCCGGGCTTTCAACAAGAAGGTTAAGTCCAGGAATCTGAAAGAAGGAGATTTGGTGCTCAAAGACAACCGAGCTCCCATCCACGACCCAAGGGGCAAGTTCAAACCCAATTGGACTGGTCCTTACATCATCAAAGCTATCTGGTCAGGTGGGGCTATGGTTCTGATGGATCTAGATGGCTTGGAGTTCTCACAACCGATCAATATGGACAAGTTGAAGAAATACTATCCTTGAGAGGCTCGCTAGGCCGAAAACCCGAAAGGGCGACCTAGGCAAAAGTCAGAGCACAAAAAATTAGAAAATATAAAAATTGAGCTCGCAAGGTTGAAAACCTGCAAAGGGCGGCCTTGGCAAAAATTAGAGCGCAAAAGGAGAGTGAAAATACTCGAGTGAACCTCGGCCTGAACTACGTAAGGCTTGATTCCCATCTTTGGGATACGTAGGCAACTTCACCTTGAAGTTCAGCCATAAACTTTTCCCCGATCAACTCTGTCCATTTTGATCATCTCAGTCATCTTTATCCATCAGCATTTATCGTGATCTCCGGTACAGTGCTGTTCAAACTAGGGGCAACTTTCCGTTGCCGCGACGGTGCAAAGTTACTCAGACTAGGGGCAACTTTCCGTTGCTATGAAGTGCCGCATTGTTCTTCAGACTAGGGGCAACTTTCCAGTTGCAGGGATCTGGGGTTGTGCATCTCAGTGACAGATCTTCAGCGTGTCCAGTTCTGATCCACATCGAAAATAGTTTTGAAAAGTTTTAATAAAAGTTAACTTTGTTCAAATTAATCTTTTTACGACTAAGACCATTTTTGGACCCTAAGCGGAAAATTTTCAGTACCATAACCTTCAATTTCATTGATTTCAAAATAGAGTTCTCCTGCTCTTGTATTACAATCGAGGTTGCTTTTTTTGGTACATTCATAAAGAAAACTTGAAAATGCTAAATAAGCAATAAATTGGGGGCATAGTTGAGTCAAGTATCTCTACGTCCCCTCCCAGAGCTGGACGAAGCATCTGATGCCAAGCTAGGCCCAACCTGTGCCTCCTCATTGAGCCAATCCAAGCACTCATCGGACAAAGTGCAACTGAAAGTTGAAGCAGGGGCCAGGAGCTCTCTAGTCCTCCATGCCGTGGCATATCGGGCAAGCTGTGCACCCCGGACCGGGAAAGCAGCTGGGTACTCAATCCCCTCCGGTGGGCAGGTCTGATCATGACCAAACTGACGCAGGAACCGGAACGGAAAATAGAATACGCAGTGGGTTAGACCAATCAATTGGATCCCAATCAGCCGAGACATACTATAGCTCATTGCCGGGAGGTTGAGCCAAGGACAACGCCAAGCAATGCCGTCTACGGACAAATTGCACATCCAATCGAACCACCACCTTTCGTCAAGAGCATTGACTAGACGCTGCCGAAAGAAGTAGCCTCGAGCTGAATAGGCCGGGCAAGAATCCACAACCTGCAACTTGTCCATTAACCATACCTAGGGGAGGGATGGAAAATGAGAGAATAAAGAACAGAGAGATGTACAATGAGAGAAAAAGTGAGGAAAAGGGTTTTGTGAGAAAAACCGAGCCTGAGGGTCGAGTGATGTGAGCAAATATATATGTGAGGTCGGGTGGGAAACATTACCTGCAACAGCAGTGGACTCCCGGCAAACCTAGTCGCCTCCCGGCGATAGACAGAATCTAAGCCCATCAGTGTCTCGGCCAAGGTCATGGCAATATAGCTCTTTCCTTCTCTCAAACCTTGGGCGACTTCAATCAGGCGAATGCTAGCCCCGCCGAAGCCCGAGGAAAGTAGAAAGTGAGACAAAAAACATAAGCAAAGGGCGTGTTGCCAGAAACCCTGCCAATAATGGTTGCTGCGGTCACCGGCGTCGGAAAAACGATGGATCAAACCGAGGATGTCCAGCTCCCCACTACAGATCAGAGATCGAGCGTCATGCGCCGTAAGCCCACACATCCGCCCTAAAGCCTGAGCATGGCCAAAACGGAGCTGGGGCAAGATCACTTCAGAGCATTCAGACTCCATCAAAACCTGAAAATTTTCGAAAGTGGGACACATCTCTTGGCCGCCAAAGCTAAAAATGTGCGTCACTGGATTCCAGAACCTTGCCGCGGCATGGAGAAAAGGGAGCTGTAGCGGAGTACGGCTCAGCGTGACTAGTGCATTCAAGCCGAAACCCCGGAAATTCAGCTTTTCCGAGCCATCTAGAGAAGAGATCCAAGATGTGACATTTTCTACGAGAAACGCCTCCATCTTTGTCTAAAACTAAGATGAAATGAATGTTCCCGAAGTTGAGGCTTTTATAGAAGGAAAAACACTATTCACGGGGACACATGTCAAAAACCAGGTGGCTGCAGGACTGAGTGGCCGGCCAACCACCTTTTCTGGCTGGCCAGCCATTTACTTTTTCAGAAATGGCCGGCCAGCTGTCTCTCACCACAAAAATGGCCGGCCGGCTCCCAAAGATGGCCAGAAATGCTGCAGTGTATCCTCTTGGCCCTGTTTTACCCTTCGAGGGAGAGTTCCAAGCATTTCCATGCAACGGGAGAGTCAAAGGCCTTCATCTCCCTCCGTTTCGGATGCGTTCCGGTGCCCAGATCATCAGAAGTACACTCTGTTGTTGCTGAGTTTTGTTTATTGAGTTGTTGTTTTGATTATCGAGTTGTTGTTTTGCTTATCGAGTTGTTTGTCGAGCGGACGTGTTTCCTGTTTTTGAGCCATTATTCTCTGTTTAAACAATCTTTGTTAAAGTCTTGTTTATTTGCGTTGTCAACGTTGTTGCATTTTGCTTATCGAGTTGTAAACTTCCTAAGGTCCTGCTATATCTTAGTAAGTTGAGTTGCTTAGTTTGTTGCGTCGGTTCACTACCTGACTTGGTGATTACACAATACGCATTCCCATTCAATTTCATTCTTGTGCGAAATAAATGATGCGATACGATGCTAAAAGTTTAAAATACAAACACCTTTTCAAAAGCTATTTCATTCCATCATGCTTTACAACAAACAAAGGTACAAGTTTTACAAAAAAATAAAACTGCTCAACAATGTGCAAAGTGCTACAAACTACTAGTAAAAGAAAAATAAAGCAGGAAATAGCAGCATCAATGTCCTCGGGAACGGGAATGAGAAGCACTCCTCATCCTCTTCTACGGGACAACCTCTGCGCCATCATCATCATCTGGGTCGGAGCTGTCATCCTCAGGATCCCCCTCAACCTCACCTCTGTTCCCCGAACCAAACCCGGAGCCCCCCTCCTCAGCAGATGTCTCTGACTGACGGTCGGTAGCCTCCTCCTCCTCCTCAGCATCCTCCTCCTCCTCATCAGGCTCCACCTCTACAACGTGAGCCCTGCGTCTGCGGACAGGCCCTCCTCGAGCTCCCCGAAAAGGCCTAGATGGCCCGGCTCCTCGGGAAGGCCGGGATGGCCCCACCCCCTGAAAAGGCCCAGATGGCCCAGCTCCCCAAGGAGGCCCGGGTGGCCTGGCCTGCAGCTGACCAGACCATGAAGGCATCTGAAAACAAAGAGTTCAATTCAAATACATCAGTCCGAATATATACATCAGATGCAGATACAAGCAAAGGCTACGTGAAGTGGGTGCATGTAAATGCAGTGTCCAAGTGGGGTGTGTGTCAGATGTGCTCTACACAAGTAGTCTATCGATGCAGTAGAAATCAGCATGTCATCAGAAGTATGATAAATGCCAGAAAACTGAAGGGTACCTGAATGCCCGCGACAGACAACTGTGCCTCCCTACGCAGGACCATGCCCTCGAGTGTGGCCACCAGTCCAACCACCTCCTCCATGTACCCTCGCGGTGGCTGCAAATATGAGCTCATAATCATCAGTGAACAAAAATGTCTAAACATCTGAATGATGAATGAAAAACAGTGGAGCATACCAGCGGTGAGTCAGGATCAATGGCGTATCGATCACTGGGCATCGGAGGCTCTAGTGGGATCGGGGTCGGAGAGATAGCCCCATACTGCCACGCCATTAACTCAGTCGGCATATCTGGCCATCCAGGATGAGGATAAGCCGACGGAGTCGGAGGAACCGGTCTACTCCCACCTCTAGATGTACCAGCCCTGCTAGTAGAAGGGGCGTCTGCAGCCCGAGCCCGAGCCTGGCCCGAGGATGACATACTGGCAGGCCTCATCATCGGGATACGAGCTCCCGTCAATGGAGGCATCAAGTATATGTGACGGTAAGTGGCGTAGTCCCCCTCCTCAATATATAGTAAAGCATCACTACCCAGCATGGCGCCGACTACCTCCGAGTAAGAGAGCCTGTCAGCAGTCCGCATGCTGACTGGGGGCACTACGGGAGGATCCTGAGAAAGATACCCTCATACCTGGCGCAGAAAGCGTTCCCCCAGGAACCATGCCCTGCCAACTGGCCCTTCAAGCAGGACCCTATACTGGGAGATGTCCGACCCTCCGGTATACTGAAGTCGGAGACCGTCACCCAGGGACACCCAGGGCTACCATGTGATCTGCGGATGATAAATGCATAAACCAATCAGAAATCAAGAATATACAGAGCAAATCAAAGATGAAAATGAAAGGAACTGAAAGTTCTGAGGTACCTCTGAATGTCGCACAGTGTCAAAGTATTGTCGCAAGTAAAGGAGGGTCTCTCGGGGTCTCGGCCGGTGCGGGCCCTCGAACACCAGTGAATATGGGGTCATGGGAACCCCTGCCACCTCCAACTCTGGGGCTAATGCTGGGAAGTATACATAGACCCATAGCTGAGAAAAGCAGTGCAGAATGTAAGTACGAAATGCTGAGAGCAAAATACAGACTGTAAAAGTGCGCTGTGTGTGCAATATACAAGTAATGAAGAGCAGAAATGTAAATAAAGAGGACAGAAAAGTACCTCCCAGGCTCTCCAGTAGCCGCCAAGTAAATCGCCCCGCCCACGAGAGGTCGCGCTCATATAAAAGTAAAGGGTAGCCAGGCCGACGCCACCCCAGTCATATTGATGGACCTGTGATAGGTCAACCAGAGCGCTCAGCAGATATAACCCGACTGTGTTCCCTCTATCGACGAACAGGGTAGTCCCGAAGAGGAACATAAGGAAACCGCGGGCGTACTGCTCCGTCTCCTCGGGAGTCTCAGGCACCATCTCCGCCCGCCGGAAGTGGGAAGAGAACCAAGTGTATCGGACTCTCCCAGAAACCCTATCAACAGGCGGGCGAGCCCCCAATAGATACATCCAAGCGGCCTCCCACTCGCCCATATCCTCATCATAGGGGATGGACCAACCTCCTATGTCTAAGCCAGTCAACACAGCGAAGTCTAGTGGAGTCATGGTCATGTCTCCAGTGGTAGAGAAATGAAAGGAGTTGGTGGTGTCCCACCATCTCTCTACCAAGGCTTCCATCAGTGTCCTCCTGGCAGGACAACATGACAACCCGACGCAGAAGGGCCCGAATCCTACCAAATCTACTAAGTCTCGGACACCCTCCGGGAGCTCAGCGTACCAGTCCCGCGCGATGGTGGAACCATACCCCCGCACACTGCGGGAACCAACCTGCATTCAGAATGAATACATGTGTCAATAATGAAATGAATGGGCTGTGTGCCAATGAGATGAAATGGGCTGTGTGCCGATGAGATGAAATGGGCTATGTGCCAATGAGATGAAATGGGCTGTGTGCCAATGAGATGAATGGGCTGTGTGCCAATGAGATGAAATGGGTTGTATGCCGATGAAGTGAAATAAGCTACATGCAAATTTAAACTGGGCTGCGTATTCAGAAAATTTAAAGTGTGGGCTGCGTGTTCACTATTTAATCTGGGCTGCGTGTTCAGAAAAATTTGAAGTTTGGGCTGCGTGTTCAACTTTCAATTAGTGTGGGCTGCGTGTTCACTATTTTAATCTGGGCTGCGTGTTCAGAAAAATTTGAAGTTTGGGCTGCGTGTTCAACTTTCAATCAGTGTGGGCTGCGTGTTCACTATTTAATCTGGGCTGCGTGTTCACTATTTTAATCTGGGCTGCGTGTTCAGAAAAATTTAAAGTTTGGGCTGCGTGTTCAACTTTCAATCAGTGTGGGCTGCGTGTTCATTATTTTAATCTGGGCTGCGTGTTCAGAAAAATTTGAAGTTTGGGCTGCGTGTTCAACTTTCAATCAGTGTGGGCTGCGTGTTCACTATTTTAATCTGGGCTGCGTGTTCAGAAAATTTAAAGTTTGGGCTGCGTGTTCAACTTTCTATCAGTGTGGGCTGCGTGTTCACTATTCAACTGGGCTGCGTGTTCAGAAAATTTGAAGTTTGGGCTGCGTGTTCAACTTTCTATCAGTGTGGGCTGCGTGTTCACTATTTAATCTGGGCTGCGTGTTCAGAAAATTTAAAGTTTGGACTGCGTGTTCAACTTTCTATCAGTGTGGGCTACGTGTTCACTATTTAATCTGGGCTGCGTGTTCAGAAAATTTGAAGTTTGGGCTGCGTGTTCAAATTTCAACTAGCGTGGGCTGCGTGTTCAATACTCTAATCTGGGCTGCGTGTTCAGAAAATTTAAAGTTTCGGCTACGTGTTCAAATTTCAACTAGTGTGGGCTGCGTGTTCACTATCTAATCTGGGCTGCGTGTTCAGAAAATTTAAAGTGTGGGCTGTGTGTTCACTTTCGAATTCGGGCTGTGTGTTCGACAAATCAGTGTTTGAGCCGTGTGTTCGCCTCTTAACTAATGTGTACTGTGCGTTTGCAATTAATTAATGAGCCGAGTGTTCAGAAATTCGAGTGTTGAAACTACATGTTCAGGATGCAAGCAAAGTACTATGTCATAAGCTAAACTGCATGTTCAAGCATGGCAAAGGTGCAAAATGTACGAAAAATACAGAAAATGAAGTAAATACCTCTCGGGCCTCATGAGAGAGGTGATGCTCCGGCTCTCGGAGAAGCAGATCCCCGGGTGCTCACTCATCAAAGCTAGTAAAGTGACGGAAGACAGCACGAGGGAGGACATGTGCTGGCGGACGGTACCTCCCGGGAATAAAAGGTCGGGTCCTCGGGGGTAGAGTCATGGGATCAAAATCATCTCCGGCACCTGGAAAACCTCCGTCGTGGGGAGAATTACCCGCCATTTTCAGAAGATCTGCAAAGGGAGCAAAAATGAGCAAAATGAGCCGAAATTGGAAAAAGTCAACAAAAGTCAACTCTCGGGAAATAAAAAAGTCAACAAAGGTCAACTCCCGAGAAAATCTTTCAAATATTGAGACAAACTTACCTCAAGTGGCGAAAATGCGAAAAGAAGCTCCGAAACCGAAACTTAATCGCTTCAAAGTGCTTGAAACTGAATATTTTTGCGAAAACAATTTGCGCGGGGCGTTGGAAAACGCGTATGAAACTCAGATCTGGAGAAAAAAGTGTTGTAGGAGGCAAGGAAGGAAGGGATCTCGGCTGCAATATATAGGCCCCAAGTCTTGGATTGAAGGAGCATCAAAAAGGAGGTGAAAATACCAAAATGCCCCTAAATTTGGGCATATGGCCGGCCGGCCCTCTTTTCTAGCTGGCCAGCTATCTGCTTTTTGGAAAACTGGCCGGCCAGCTATTTACTTTATGGAAAACCGGTTGGCCACCTCCCCTTGGGAAGATAAACAGCCGGCCATGTCCCCCACATGCCCACCTAGCTCTCTGCAAATTTTGAGGAAGATCGGAGTTCCCGGGACCTGAAAAAGTTCAAGAAAAGTACACTTCCGGTCGTGAAATTGCTCCGTCGGAACTTCGACTTCGAGATCTGACATATGTCTCATCATCATTCATCGAAATCAAAGTGTATCCTTTTTGAACGAGTTGTAGCCTTTCCAGGAAGTGGGTCGGAGGCCGTAATTGAGTTACCTTCGCCGAAATACGCGTTTCCATACTCGTTGTTTCATGACAAACGGACACCCTGATTCATGCTCGTTTCACACTATCATGCACATAACTTGCATTCTCATGAGCATACCTGCATTAACATGCACATTTCTTGATATTGGCATACCTCTATGTTTGAGCATACGTTGTCACGCATGTTCCACTCTTGCATTGCGATGCATACACTCACCGGCGCTGCGTGTGTCAAACTTTCGGAATCACATTAAATATATGTTGGTAGCATATTGTACTTGTTGCAATTTCTCTCTTTTGCAGGCACGATATTGTATGTACGGTTCAATTGAGGCTGGTGCGACCAGACGAATCGCGCAGGTATCGTATCTTCTCCGTGTGAGATGTGGCGGGGATTGAATAATCCTCCGCATTCTTAACTGCATGAAATGTAGTTGTTGCTTTGCATTCTTGCTTAAAACTGTTGCATCTATTTGCGAATACTTGCTTCATTACAGCTTGCTGCATTTGCATGATCATTGGGTTACCTCCGGCTCTTTGCATTATCATTTGCATTTTGCCCCCTGCCTGCGGGCATGCCTGCGGGCACATCTTTGTTCATCTTGCCTGTTTGTCTAAGTCTTCGGCCTTGTCAAAAATGGGTCGTCTCTGGGCTTTGACATTCACTCCCGTCACTTATGACTTTCGAGTTCTGTCAAAGAGGGGCAACTGTAGACACCCCATTTTTGACTGACCTTAAGACTCAGATGTCACTGATTGAGCGCTTGGTGATGTTGCATAATGTGCTCGTTCAGAAGTTTCAGAGTTGCGGCCGTGAGCCCTGCCTCCGGACTTCCGAACCCTCTTCTGTGCCTTGTCTCGGTTTGCGAACCAGACTCGGTTTTCTCTGTTTCTTTTCCTGAGGGGAGGGAGAGGTCCAGTAGACCATCTCTCAATGTCCGCAGGCTACATTTCGTGGCCGTAGGCCATTTTGCCCATTTCGAAGTCCGGTTTCCGGTTTTTCGGGACCGTTGGCCGTGTACCTCGGTTCGGGACCGCCTAACCACCTCCGTTTGTTCTAATTTTTGGCATACTCCTTATTTTCTCCCTTTTGAGGGACACTGGGGTCTAAGAAACCCACTTCGTGGCCGAATGCCACTTTCGGTGCTTAACAGCCCATTTTTGGGACCTCGAACTACGCGTTTTGGCCCCCAAACTTTCGTTTTGCAACGGCTTTCATTCATTTTTGGCAGGTACCTCTGTTTTATCACCGGAGAGGTCACTGAAGGATGGGAGGCCAGCAATTGTTGTAGCAACCAGTTATACATCCTCCGACGCCCTCCGGCGCCCGTTTTTCGCACTTCCGGGCTAATGTTGAACACCTTGGGCCCATTTTCTTGAACTTTGAACCACATATTTGTGATGTACACACATGGGAGGACCCTAAAAGTTGGTGGCCGGCCATTAATGTTACTTGACCCTTTTGACCCCCTCCTTCCGGGCTAATGTTGAACACCTTGGGCCCATTTTCTTGAACTTTGAACCACATATTTATGATGTACACACATGAGAGGACCCTAAAAGTTGGTGGCCGGCCAGTAATTCCACCTGACCCTTTTGAACCCCTCTTTCCGAGCTAATGTTGAACCCCTTGGACCCACTTTCTTGGACTTTTAACCACAGGGTTGTGTTGTACACAGATAGGAGGACACCATCAGTTGGTGCCCGGCCACTAAATCTGATTGACCCTTTTGACCCCTAGCCGGCCGGCTAGGGGGTGTGGCCGGCCGGCCACCTGCAGCAAAAGTAACAGGCCGGCCGAGCTCCTTGCACTGTGCACTTTACAGTTGTGGAGCTTTATCCCCCAGAAAATATCTTTATCCGAGGGATATTTTGTGGGGGAAAGTTTGTCTCCTTTTCCCCCACCTTTACACCCCCTTTTTGGCCCTTATAACAAGCAAGCTATATCATTTGTTGGGGTTAGAAAAATTGCTCTTCAAGCTTCCATACACAAAGCCATCTTTATCCCTCTCATTTCCTTGAAAACTTCCAAGTCCCTAATCACCATTTCTTCTACACCACCAAGCTCTACCACCACCACCTCATTTCCAGCAACAAGGAAGGCTTCTCAAAGGCTAAAGGAGCTGCAAATTGGTCCAAGAAGCAACAAAAGCTTTAGTCTTCAAGGGTGAGTAACATTTCTCCTCTTTGACCCTTTTTCTTGATCCATTTGTAAGCCCCACATGATTTTTGTTTCAAGCTCTGAACCTAACTGAAAGGGGCCTTCTTTTGAGCTCATCTTCACTTTTCATTAAGGGCTCAACCCTGTTTGAGCCCTCCATGATGCACTTGCTTCATTGATCCTCTTATATGTCATAATCTTGCATGCTATTTTTGGCCCATGAGTAATATGTTTTTGAGCATGTTGTAAACTGATATTAGGCTTATTTTGAGCCCCTCTTCAACATTTAAGAAGGGCTCAACACCATTTGGGACTTCCATGTTGTACTTACCTTTATACTCCTCTTTTCTTCCCCATTCTTGCATGCAATGGCAGCCTACCATGCTTTTGTTTTTGGCCGTTTTATAGTTCTGAAAAAGTGCTTATTTTGGTCCGTTCTTCATATTTCATTTAGGTCCTTTCATGGTTTGGGACCTCCATATGCCACTTCATGTTATATCTCTCTTTTATTCCCCATTCTTGCATGTTTAGTTAGCCTATCATGCTTTTGTTTTTGGCCATTTTACAGTTCTGAAAAAGTGCTTATTTTGGTCCATTCTTCATATTTCATTTAGGTCCTTTCATGGTTTGGGACCTCCATATGCCACTTCATGTTATATCTCTCTTTTATTCCTCATTCTTGCATGTTTAGTTAGCCTATCATGCTTTTGTTTTTGGCCATTTTACAGTTCTGGAAATAGTCTTATTTTGGCCCATTCTACATGTTTTATTAAGGGTCTTTGGCTGTTTGGTGAATATTTTGCATACCTCATGTTATAGCCACTTTTGAACCTCATTTTGCATCACATTTCTATCATGTTTGTATACTGATTTTGGGGCTGCCATATACTGTAAATATTCATATTTTTGGTCCCTATTCAGTGTTGTAGAAGGGAATTTTTCAGTTTGGATTTTGCTTATATCACTTGCTTCATTACCCCTCTTTTGGCCCCTATTCTTGCATGCCATTTTTGCCATACCTATGCTTGCTGTTTGGCCATGTTTATAACTGTGAAAGTGCCTTTTTTGGGACTGTCTAGCTTCTGTCTTTGCATTGCATGTCCATATTGTGCATGTTTGGCATAGTTATAGGCCATTTCGGGTGCCTAAATTCGCATTTCGGGACAATTCCATGCATTTGGTGTCATTTCGCCTCATTTCGGGACTGTTTTCCCCCATATCTTAGTGCTGAAATTCTATTAGAATGATTGCTATTCATTTCATGTCATTACATCGCATTCCATCAGTGCCTCGGTTTGCGTGCCCGTGTGCACGTATTTCGAGGCACTCCATTTTTTTATCCGCCGGCGTCCTATGTGAGTGTGGCTGAGGCTCACTCATGTTGGTATAAGCCCATATCATGTTTTCATGTCATTCACATTGTGTATGCCATCGCCTCGATTTGCGTGCCCGTGTGCACGCATTTCGAGGCACTTCATTTTCATCCGTCGGCATCCTATGTGAGTGTGGCTGAGGCCCACTCATGTTGGTATAAGCCCATATCACATTTCCATATCATTTACATCACATTCTGTCATTTTCTCAGTTTGCGTGCTCGTGTGCACGCATTTCGAGGCATCTCTTTTTTTACAGCATAGTGCATACTAGGTTGTATCTTAGATTGCATTCTGTCATTTTCTCGGTTTGCGTGCTCGTGTGCACGCATTTCGAGGCATCTCTTTTTTTACAGCATAGTGCATACTAGGTTGTATCTTAGATCACATTCTGCCATTTTCTCGGTTTGCGTGCCTGCGTGCACGCATTTCGAGGCATGTCATTCCGTAGCATTGTGTATGTTAGGATTATATCTTAGTTGCATTTCATGCATATCATGCATATTGCATCGTGTTCGGGATAGGAGTTAGCCCGGGCACGGGAAAAGAGGTACGTTTCGTACTTCGAGTGACGGAACGTGTCTCAATTCCCCAGTCACCGACACTCCGGATTATCCATGATAGAGTTAGGTTTTAGCTGTAGTTTCATGTGCATTCATCCTATATTGAGTTGTGCATTTCGACTCCTCGGCCATCATGCCTCGGTATGCGTGATTGGTGGCACGAAGATCGAGACATGCATACATTTGTGAAAATACATTGCTATGCCCCTTTCCTGCTCTCTGTTGCAGCAAAATCAGGAATCAGCAACTTTCCGGGACTTGGCACGCTTTTCAAGAATAACAGGTGTAAACAGAGGCTAATTGGGGCATTCCGGTGGATTTCCGCGCAAGACAACCCGGACATGCACCATCCATCAGAAGTAAGGCAGTCCCTGGCTTGCATGCCAGTTTTATTTATTTTCTTAGTTAATTTGTTAATTAATTATGATTTTGTAATATTTTGGACTGTAATATTCTTTTATTCGGGACTGTATATTTATTCGGACCCTCTGCGCGAGGGCACAACTGTAATAAGTGTGCGTGAGTGTGATGTATGTCTTCCAACCCCACGTCTTTCTCCCTTTTATTTATCCACTTATGATGGTTAGATTAGGGCATATTTAAATTAGCATACAGTATGACAGCATGTTTGCATTCATTCATCTGTATTGCATGCACCGGGCTCGGCGCATCATACTAACTGCATTGTACTTTCAATTTCAAAGTTGAATACATGATAGTTGTAACATTTCATATGCCATCTTAGAATAGCCGAGCCTGCTATAATTGCATTTTGCATGTGTTGCATTAGGTATTTCTGTATAGTTAGGATCATGCATGATTTCTAATGAATTCCTATTTTGGCTTGGAGTACTCGGTAAGCTTTATGCTTTAGCATCCTTGCATGCGTGTGAGTGACTGCCATGAATAGCATGCTTACCATGAGGCTATGTGCTTATCTGATATAACTGCCTGAATGCCTGTGGGTGAAGGTTGGGTTACTTAAATTGGAATAAATCATCAAATGTTTTAAAGCCTACCTGCGGGTAGCAAACCATTTTCAAAAACAAGCATGAAATGTTTCGTTCCAATTCAGGCGACCCGGTCTATATTTGTATGCTGTGCGCATCACATAGTAACCTAGGCTAATAAACCGGAATAAGAACTCACAATGTTTTCAAAAATTGATGTCATGGTTAGTAGAGGCCGGTCTATGACCGGGCGAGCGGGGGTGCTTACGAAGTGACCTTCCCCAATCGTACCCAAGTTCCCGAGCCGAGGCAACTTTGGTGATGACGGACACGTGGCCTTTTGGCACCGAGTCAGGGTTTCCTAAATTTCCCAAAATAAAATATTTAGGTGGCGACTCTATATCTGGAAAAGCAGTCCATGTTTGGCACTTCTTTCAAAAATTTGTTTTTCTTAAAACGATTTGCCGGATTTGGACTCTTTGGTTCAGACTTAGAACCATGACTAACGAAAGTCGAGTCCAAGCTGTAGCGAGGTCCCCCACGGGCTTGTTACACACGCATTTCAATGCATGATGGCCAAAGGTGCTAAGTGTGCATTTTAATGTCAAATGAAATGCACACAAAACAAATGAGGGACCCCCAACCTCTATCATGGTTTATCAAGGGGCAAGGAATGAATGCTTAAAACTATGCAACCTAGACATGTAAGCAAGTTAATGCAACATGAACATGCGAACAAGCAATGTTTGCACAAGGTAATTAGCATATAACAATATGCAAAGATAAGCATGCAAACAAGCATGTGACAACATGTGAGGCAAACATGTAACAACATGTTAAGCAATGTAAAACCAAACGAATGCATACCAAATGCACTATCACTTAAGCATGCAACAACATATTAATGGGCCAAGTATGCGATAACATGCAAGGCAAGCATGCAACAACATGCGGGAATGGTCTTACACCAAGATGGACAGCTCTCTAATAGATCTAGAACAGTGGCCGAAATGCTAAGGGATAAGGGGCAAAACCACATACAAACATGCATGCTAATGGCCCATCACTTTAAGCACAAAAGGGCAACCTTTAAGCACACTTAAAAGGAATGGAAAGCAGGCAAATGTGACAACATTACATGCTCTGAAATGAAGCTAGGAATGATGTCAAATCACATAAACAAGTCAAGCGTGGCATGCTCAAGATTGAAACCTAAGACTAGTCGAGGGACTTGAACCAAAACTACACAAAAAAAAAAAAAAAAAAAAAAAAAAAAAAAAAGAGTCCTAAATCATGCTAAAGTGAGCCTAAAACATGCAATGACCAAAGCCAAAACAAGCTAAAACAAAGGGGCAAAATCATGAGGCATGCAAGGCCATCAAAGAGATGTTACACTGCACCTAATGCAACCAAACATGGCATGATTTAAGCAATCCAAAACAGAGTTGACACGTCAAAATGAGCCCAAAAACGCACTTAGATGTCATCCCGAATACCCAAACATGTTGGCATACACAATGACACATTCATGAGGCATAAAACACAAACTCTTTAAGACATTAAAGGAGTGATAAGTGTAAGTTTATAAGCATGAAATATGGACTGAAATAACATTCTAAGTGATGCCAAACCACTGAAATGATCCACATAGAGCATGCTAGCAACTTGGACACTCAAAGCTAACAAGCTTGATTGCATGGTGGCTATACAAAATAATGCAAGCACGACCAAAACAATGAAAAACAAAGCTTAAGCATGCTACAACAAGGCTAAAAGCTTCATGGAGTTAAGCCAAAATCATACTAGAAACACATGTTACAACATGATGCATATTAAGGCCAAATCATGGGATTACAAGACAAGTGTATGAAACATACATGGCATGTCTAAACCAAATCAAAACAGAGGTGTATCATGGAAAAAAAAATAAGCCTAATACATGCTGAAATGAAGCTAAAACAAACTAAACACACATGCTACCACATAAGCCATTTATGCAACCATTAAAGACAATAAGGAGAGGGGATGACCCTCTCCTTTTTAGGACCTCAAAGCCACCTCTTCACCACTGAAAATCCTCTGGATTTCAGTGGTAGAGAGGTCATGCAAAGACCAAAACAATGGCCAAAAGGTATGGCCTAAAACAAGGCCTAACAAGGCCTTGGAGAGGGGAGACAACCCCAAACCTCAAAGTGACCTTAAACGAAGTTCTAAAACACACAAAATCATTACTTTTATCAGTTATAGTCGAAGCTCAAAACAATAAGCAAGATAGGTTAAAAGCTTGTGCAAAAATGGGGAATAAAGAAGGTAGGTTCTCACCTTTGAAGAACCTCTTCAAGAACACCACTCCAGCACCTTTCTTTGGTCAAAACCAGTCCAAGAACCCAAACAACAATCTTCTAAGGCCTCAACAACCCAAGGATGGTGTAATGCTAGGTGTTCTAGTACAAAAGTAAGACAAAAACTCACTTTAAGGCACAAAATAGGATCAAACAAGGGAGTATAGATACAAAACTATATCTCACTCTCTAACCCTAATTTTTCTGAACCCTGGAGGAGGGAGGAGGGAGGAGGGGCTCCCTCTTTATAGAGGCTCAAATTCTAAGACTTCCAAGAGAAGCCAAGCAAGGAGCAAATCCCTCCATACATGTATGGAGGGGAATAATTGTGCGTGCCAGCTGTGCCAGTTGGCACTGAATATCTGCATAAAGCAGATGAATAGGGGTCGGCCAGCAGAAATGGTCGATTGACCAACAAAAAATGGCCGGTCGACCAAAAACATTGCCGACCGACCAACCAAAATATTTGGCCGGTAGCAAGAAAACATGGCCGGTGAGATGTGAGGATGGCCAACAAGCCATTCCCTGCCCTCTAAAGCCAAAACACAAGTGTTTGGTGTACAACCAAGCACAAAACAAACAAGTCGAGAGGTCTTGAGGCAAGGCACGCGACCGAAACCTCCGAGAACTCAGGACGAACACGAACATGGATGATCATCGAGTGTTCAAACGATGACGTCCAAGTCTTGAGGATGGTCAAAAATGGGATGTCTACAGTTGCCCCTCTTTGACAAAACTCGAAAGTTATAACAATGACAGGAGTGAATGTCAAAGCCCAGAGACGACCTATTTTTGACAAGGCCGTAGACTTAGACAAAGCATACAAGCTAGCAAGATATGTGCCCGTAAGTAGGGGCAAGATGCAAATAACATGCATGATACCGAACATAACTTATGATCATGCAAAGAGAGCTGTAACGAAGCAAATACATACAATAAATGTAACAGTTTAAGCATGCGGATACAAATCTAACTACATTACATGCAGAAAGGATGTAAGAGAATTATTCAATTGTCGCTACGTCTCACGCGAAAAATACAATACCTGTGCGGTTCATCTGGTCGTGCGAGCTTCAAATGAACCGTACATACAATATCGTGCTTGAAAAAGAAAGAAAACTTAACAAGTACAATAGTGTTAGAAACATGCATAACAATGCAAGTGAGAAGTGCGTAACAACGCAAGTGAAGTGTGCATAACAATGCAAGTAACATGCGAGACAATGTAGGTGGGAGGATGCAAGACAATGCAAACTAATGACGACGCATAACAATGCGGAATGGATGCAAAACAATGCAACCTAAGTGCAACGCATGACAATGCAGAAGGGAGTATGACAATACGAGGAGGGCATGCGTAACAACGCAAGCCGAGTAGGACGCATAACAATGCGATTTGGGACAAGCATAACAATGCTAGAAAGGCACAAACACATATAAGTAAAGTACACGCGACAACCTATACAATGTGTGAAGGTGAGAAAAAGTATACACATGTAAGTAAAGCATGCGCGGAAACGCATGCAATGTGTAAAGCAAAGAATAAAATGTACACATATAAGTAAAGCACATGCTACAACACGTACAATGCGTAAAGCAATATAAAGATAAGTATGAACACATGTAAGTAAAGCATGCGCGACAACGCAAGCAATGTGTAAAGTAAGAAATAAAATATACACATGTAAGTAAAGCATGCACGCTAACGCAAGCAATGTGTATAGCAGGAATGAACACATGTAAGTAAAGCATGCGCGCTAACGCAAGCAATGTGTAAAGCAAAACAAATATACACATGTAAGTAAAGCATACGCGAAAACGCATGCAATGTGTATAACAATACGAGAAGGGGAGAAAGGGGTTAGTAAGGGTTAGTTACATCCACATGCGGAACGCGAGTGGAGAAAAGTTAGATACGTCCGCACGCGGCACGCGAGTGGAGAAAAGTTAGATACGTCCGCACGCAGCACGCGAGTGGAGAAAAGTTAGATACGTCCCCACGCGGCACGCAAGTGGAGAAAATGTTAGACATCGGAACATGTTCCAAATGCTCTCATCCAAAGAAAGGGAAACATAGGGACATATCCCAATGTTCCTAAAAAATAAGAGGGGGGCATAGCGACGTATCCCATTGTTTCAGAGAAGGAACATGCAAAACAATGCAAGTTAGAGGGGTGCAAGACAATACACATGAAATATGCGACAATGCGAGAGATTGACATGCATGATAATGCAAATGGAAGATGCATGACAATGCGAGTTGTTCGAAATGCATGACAATGCATACAAGAGATGCATGACAATGCACATTGTTAAAATGCATGACAATGCGAATTATTGAAATGCATAACAATGCGAATGAGACATGCATGATAATGCAAACTATTGGAATGCATGGCAATGCAAATGAGACATGCATGACAATGCATGAACTGAAATGCATGACAATGCATGAACTGAAATGTAGATGAAAAATGCATGACAATGCGTGTAATTAAAATGCATGATAATGCATGATTTATTGAGATGCATGACAATGCATACTATTGGGATGCACGACAATGCAAATGAACTCGAATGCGCGACAGCGCACGTCTTCTTTTTTTGAAATGTATGACAATGCAAATGAACACAAATGCGTGACAATGCACGTCTTTTTTTGAAATGCATGACAATGCAAATGAACAGTGCATAACAACGCAAGTTGTGCGTGTTACAAAGCGTGTAGACGTGTATAACGATGCAACCTATGTATGTTTCTCATAAACAAGGCATAACATTGTAATGCAACGCATGTAAAGCAATTTCCGACTCTCTCAAGAGACAAAAGGATACGAAAAAAAAGGATACACATCGTACGTATCAAGTGGCACACACAGAAGACACAGCTCGAGGTCAACACGGAGACCAATTAAGCTTTGAAAATGCACTTTCTTGCACTGTCTTGACTAATGAAGGTCCATAACCACATAAATGACCCAGACAAGGGTGTAGGAGATGCACCAGCCACCGGGGAAGACCACCAGCCATCCATCGGCCACGAAATAGGGTCACCGGCCAAATATTTGGCCAACTGGCTAACAATATGGCCGACCGGCCAAAAATTGCTGTATCGGGGCAGTTTTGTCCTTTGGCCACGGGTCTTTAAATATGGGGTTCCAAACCCCATATTTTCACTTCTCACAAGCTCGTAAACCTCTCCCCTCTCTCTCTAGGTGATTTTCCAACCCTCGGTCGAAGTTTTTACAGTGTTTTAGTGCCCTTTTCGTCGTTCGATTCGCGAAAACCTCCTCGTTTCGCACGTTTTGAACTGAACAAATCTTAGTTTCGGTGTACTTTTCTCAATTTTCATCATTTGGGGTTTGTTTCCCCCAAGTTTACCTCGATCTTTGTGCCTTTTTCGGACTCCGACCTTTCCATCCATTTTTCACCCTCTCGGGGTTGACTTTTGGGTTGACTTTTCACATTCTTGCCCGATTTTCACACTCTCGGCCATTTTCACACTATTCTTGAGATGGCAGACAACATTCCAAGCGGTGAGGCTCCCCCGGAGTTGGATATGGACCCTGAGGCCGAGCTCCTACCTCTTCACACCCAGCCGTTCGATCCGACGGCCTACAGGCTGGCGATACATGTGTTGCCTCCCGACGGCATCCACCACTTCCGGAGTTATTCACGAGGCGCGCCATCGGAGCTTTTGTTGTGCGAGCCAGAGTCTCACCTGTCCTTCTGCGCTTCTGAGGTACACTCTTCTTTGTTTCATTTTCTGCAATGTGGAACACATAACTGTGATAGTTGATTCTGTTCTTTATCTGCTTAACTCATGCACACTAGTACATTACATGCTATATTTGATTGCGAGCACACCCGCACCCGATACCTGTTTGAATCTGAACACGTGTACACACGCTGTATTTTCCACTGAACCACTCAAACACACTGACACATCACATGCTGTAGTTCACTGCGAGCACACACGCACCCGATATCTATTTGAATCTGAACACGTGTACGCACGCTGTATTCTCCACTAAACCACTCAAACATACTGATACATCACATGTTGTAGTTCACTGCGAGCACACCCACACCCGACATCTATTTGAATCTGAACACGTGTGCACACGCTGTATTCTCATCAATTCTGAGTGCATTCAACACTGTATTTATAACACTGCTTCGTAACTGTTTATTTTGATCACAGGGAGATTCCCATGCCTTCCGGGGGTATGGGAACACTACCGCCAGAGGTTGATACATGGAGCTACCCGACGCGGTTCATCGCATCGTTGACCGAGCTGGCTTTGGGACTTTTTGCATGGGACTCTCGCGCCTTACTGCGAGTAGGCCCCTCCTTACTGCTCTGGTGGAGAGGTGGTGGGACACCACCGACTCGTTTCACCTTTCTGCCACCGGGGAGATGACGATGACTCCCTTCGACCTCTCCATGCTCACAGGCATCAGAGTGGGGGGTGATCCGATCCCCTTTGATACAAACATGGACAAGTGGGACGCCGCTCAGCTATACTTGCTCAACACTCAGTCACCTCTCGCTCGAGCAGGGTTTGTGCGATACTCATGGTTCGAGGACCATTTTCGGATCTAGGCACCTACTACCCGGGAGAAGGAGGAGCCGTATGCTCGCGGTTTTATTATGTTCTTGCTGGGGACCACGCTCTTTGCCGACCGGGCGAACACTGTCGCCCTCTACCTGCTGAGCGCGCTTGTGGATGTGACATAGATCCGCCGCTACGACTGGGGTGGCGCGGGCTTGGCCACTATTTACGGGTACATGAGCTCATCTTCCCACCTTAGCGGTCAGTTACTCGAAGGCTACTGGCGAGCCTAGGAGGTACATGTTCCCTTTTCTGTCTTTTCAGTTACTTTTACATTAGCTGTACTCTATACACCGTGCCCACGCAATCTGATTTGCACTATTTGTTCACTGTACACACTGCACAATACACTACACATACTGCATTCTGCTTTATCTGTATACTGCTCTTTCTGATAAACATACTCATATATGCTCTATTACATTCTATAGTTGTGGGTGTATGCCTACTTCCCTACGCTTGCCCCGGTACCAGATGAGGAGATGCCCCTCGGCGTTCCATTTTCTCACCGCTTCGACGTGAGGTGCTAACGGAGACCACGGGAGTCCCTCATGTTCTTCCGCCGCTACTTTGATACCATCACCGCAGCCGAGGTATGTCAAACATTACAGTTTATTTAAGCTTTGCTTTACATTGTTCTTTCAATATCAGTAGGTAACAAACTGTGTTTTATTTGCAAATCACCAGGCAGCCTTGGGCACCGTTGCCTGACGCAGTTCGGAACTGGTATGCCGATGCTCGGGAGACTGCCTGATTCAGAGTTCTGCTAGAGGGCCCAGTCTGCCGCGCTTGGTAGTTGGGTGAGCGCTTCTTACAGCAGACCCTTGGCTTACTGGAGCAGGTAGTTCCAGCACCTCCTCCTACGACCATAAGGCAGACGGAGATGTACACCCCACAGGAGATAGACGATTATACGATTGGTTGGGACTCGGAGGGCTTTAGAGATGAGGGCATCTACACCGAGTTTATCCAGGCCTATCTGATGCCGCCTCTAAGTAGTGCTCGTCGAGTTAAGAGGGAGAGGCCTGCGGCGCCAGCGGCTGGAGCAGGGGCACCGAGGGCACCTAGGGTAGCGAGGGTATCTCCGGCTCGAGGCAGGAGTGGGTCCCGGAGAGGGCAGGGAGCTAGATGGCCCGAGCTGCCTACTATGATGACAAGCCGAGGGTAGGGTGGAGAGACTTACCAGATCTCCATCGCTCCCCCTCCGCCTGATCACGAGCTAGTCGGATTCTACGGCTTGCCTCCAGTATGTACTACTGCATTTTGCATCTTGTACAGTCATTTCATTTCATTTCTCTTGATGTTCCACAGAATACTGATGTTTCTAACACTCTTGCAGACTTCTGCCGAGTACACTCGCCAGTCTTTGGAGTTGACTGCTTCCATGATGGGGATGCTACAGCAGAGCCTCGACCTGCTGGCTATCTACAGTATCCCGGTAAGCTCTTTCAATCGCAACCTCAAACTCTGCATCATCTGGTACATTGTTCTATCAACACTGCACTTGATACACGGCCTTCACGGTCATTGATACATTGTAACCCACAGACTGCTCACAACATTGCTCACAGCATTTATACACTACACTCAGTCACTGCATTCTGTACTAATACGTTGATCACTGTACCCAGTCACTGCATTCTGTATTGATACGCTACTTACAGTACTCATACACGGCATTCTGCACTGATATACTGCTCACAGCATTCATACACGGCATTCTGCACTGCATTCTGTATTCATACTCTGCTTTGCGTAGCACAACTGATGTATTTACCATTTGTCCTTTTCAGCCCCCATTCCAGATACCGGCTGTAGGGGGTGCTCTAGCAGGACCATCTGTGTCTGCCCGAGGAGGAGGGAGAGCAGGACGAGGAACCACAGCACCCCTCTCCCGGCACTAAAATGGGGCGCATTCATGTTGGGAGCAGCTCATGGGCACCGATTCCAAGCAATGATGAGTCCGAGACTGAGGCAGAGGCAGAGTCGTCTGAGGATGAGACTGGAGATGACTCGGGCTCGGGTTCAGATGGTGGGGCTGGCGACGATGCTCTTGGACCTTCGTCTAGGAAGAGGACGAGAACAGACTCTCATGCCTGAGACCAGTTGACGTTGATCTAGACTTTTGCTGCTTTTCTTCTTCTTGTTTGTTTGTTTCTTTTAGCTAGTAGTTTGAGCACTTTGTACTGCCGCAGGCAGGCTTTATTTTCTCCAAAACTATGTACTTGGAAAGATGATGGAATGAAACAAGCCTTTTGTTTGAAAAAGGGTTATATTTGCACATTTCATTCATCGCATCGCATCACTTTACACAACAATGTAAATGAAATTGAACTTTTGTCTGAAAATTAAACACTTGTATCGTAATAACCAAGTAGTGAACCGACTAACAACAAAGCAACTCATGCAACATATTGCTCATTCTGAACACACGGCTCATAACACAACACTGAGTTCATTCGGCACACAGCTCATACACGCAGCTCATACAGCGCACTGCTCATTCTGAACATACAGCCCATAACACAGCACTTGGTTTATTCGGCACATAGCTCATATACACAACTCATACAACGCACTGATCATTCTAAACATACAGCCCATAACACAGCACTTGGTTTATTTAGCACATAGCTAATTCTGAACAAATAGTTCAATCCGAACCGACGGGATGCAAAGATGGGATTGGCAGAAGTTGAAACATACTCAGATGCTCCAAATGCGGAAGAACAAACGTGGAGAATGGCACAGCACTTTGAGTATAAAACGATTCATTTTGAAAATCAAGAAATGAATTCTCAATCGGGTATTGAGCCTACAACTGAATATGGCGAAAAAGACTCAACAACGGAAAACAAAAGGTATACAACCTAAAGACAAACACAGACACCTGAAACAACTCAAGACAAGAATCGAGACAAACAAAAACAAAAGACATGACACTCGGACGTGTTACAAAGGCGAGAGGCCTTTTAATTCGCGAGGGGCCTAGTTTCTCCGGGTATTGTTTCCCACCCTTTCTCATTTGTGATTCTCACATCACTTTGGCACTCAATCTCTATTTTTCTTGAAAAAGCCTTTTCCTCAACGCACATTTCTCTATTCTTCAATCTCTCATTTTTTTATCCCTCCCCTGGGTGGTTTGATGGATGAACAAGAAGTTGTGGGTTCATGCCCAACATTACCAGCTCGCGGCTATTTCTTCATGTGACGTCTAGTTGGTGTCACGGATAAGCGAGTGGAGTGTCTTGATCCATTCCAATTCGCGCTTCGCACTTGGCTTGATACCTCGTTGCTTGGAGGATGTTGAGAGCTTTCGGCCCTTTGTTGTTAGCTTCAGCTGTGCGCTTTTCTGGCGAATATGATGCCTTTTCCGGCAAGTATGGTGCCCTTTCTGGCAAATGCATGGATAATGGGGAAAAGACAGGAAGCCTGACTCAACTGTGCCCCTAGTTCATCATTTTGACCTTTTTTTTTTTTTTTTTGCTTTGGCTTTTCTACTAAAACAATTTTGATCAATATAAAAGTTTGATTAACATGCTTGTTCAATTTTCTAATTTGAAATCATACAAGTCAGGCTATAAGCACTGAAAATTTTCCTTTTTTAGGTCCGAGAAAATGGTCCAGTTTTTGGAAAAATGGAATAATTTTAGAGAGAATTAGTCAGCCTTAGTAAAAATTCTCAAAAACTATTTTTGCAAACGGCCACTGCTCAACAAGCACGGAACCTACTTTCAAGATGCGCAACCTCGAATCGGAAGCAATGGAAAATTGCCCCTTGTCTGAAGGACACTGCACGGCAACGGCAAGTTGCCCCTTGTTTGAATAGTGCCGCAGCACACTGTATGGCAACGAAAAGTTGCCCCTTGTTTGGATAGCCCCGCAGCGCTTTGTAATCAGCCTTCAGAGTGACGATCACAACCAAACTCTCAGATATAGAGAAAACAAAGATGATCAAAACCATTGCATGGACACAATCAATTTGGAAGTGTTCGTGGCTGGACTTCAGAATGAAGTTGCCTACGTATCCCAAACATGGGAATCAAGCCTTACGTAGTTCCGGGTCAAGGGACACTCGGGTATTAACCTCTTCTTTTACGCTATAACTTTTGCCAAGGCCGCCCTTCTGGGTTTTCAACCTTGCGAGCTTTGTTCTTCTTTTCCTTTCAATTCTTTTCATTTCTTTTTGTTTTTTTTTTTTTTCTTTTTTCATTCTTTGCATTTTTTCGTTTCTTCTCTTTCTTTTTTTGCTCTAACTTTTGCCTGGGTCGCCCTTCCGGGTTTTCGGCCCAGCGAGCCTCTCAAGGGTAAAAGTGTAGCTTTGTCCATGTCAAATGGTTTTGAGATCTCGAAGCCATCTGAATCCAGGAGAGTGGCTGTTATTCACTAACGATGCAGGAGTCCATCCAATAGGGGCTGAATTTGCCCCTAATGTTGTGGATAGGAACTCGGTTGTTCTTCAGCAGTACTTTCTTCTTTCCTCCCTTCTGGGATTTGGCATCCTTGCCAGTCTTCATCTTGGACTCTTTGAGTGCATTATCTGACGTCTTTTGCCCCTTGTTTGAGGGGTGCTTTTGATCTGGCCATACAAGCTTCACATTGTGGTTGACCGTTGAACATTCTGAATGCAAGTTCAATTGTTTGGAAGCAAAGGGGGCGGGTCTCGAGGCTGAAAGTGATCCTAAACTGCACAATCTCGAAAGCGATTCCACACAAGTCTTCGCAGGACTGCACAAAACATTTTTTGAAATCTTTTAAGAAAACGACTAGTCGCTCACGCTGAAGACAGCGCAGAACCAATCTGGATCAAGCCAGGATCCTTCTTAGTACTCACATTAACAAACATGATCTCATTCATTAAGGGATTAGCATGCCTCTCTTTCTCTCACTTGATCAAATTCTTACAAATCCCGAGGAATTGCTTCCTCTTTGTTTTCAACACATTGTTCGAAAAGTTTTGAAAAACTTAGGTCAATATAATGACTTAAAGGCACAAAAGTGCAGGTGAAATGCACTGCCGTTTCATTCAAACTTCTGGCACAACTGGCGTAAGGCAGAAGCAAACACAAGAGTGTGAAATTACTGCTGTTTCATTCAGATCTATTGGCACAACTAGCTCCAAGGCAGAAACAGACTCAAAAGAAAGCAAAAAGACAAACACAAAACAACATAGTGATGTCCGAGGTAACACCCCCGGAATCACCCGATTCCAATGCAACAGGACTGACTCGATACAACAAGACAGACCCGACTGACTCAGTACAAAAAGACTGACTATATACAAGACAACAAAACTGGCTGAATACCCAAGTCAGAAAACACAAAACTAGCATTCGCAAATGTTCAAAAATAGTGCGTGCCATACGCCACATCTGAGGTAAGTTGGACGCCACCCACAGGTGGACCTACCCCTGATCACATACTTGTATTATCCTCGAAATCCACCAATCCAATGCTGACAAACTTTGCTGAGCTCAGCGGGAGGATAACTTCGTTGTCAATCAAATCTTGCACTTCGTGGCGAAGGCAGAAGCAATTGTCGGTGCTGTGACCGGTTTGCAGGTGGTATGCGCAGTACTGAGTAGCATCATGTGAGAGAGGGAGGTTATTTAGGAGTGGTCAAGGCTCGAGGGGTTTAAGGTGCCCCTTTTCAGCTAGGATTTGAAGTGCCTTAGACAAAGGCATGTAGAGGGCATGGAAGACTCTGCGACCTCGGGGTAAATACTTCGAAGTCTGTGAACTTTTGCTGGACGCACTAGCAAAGGGATCGGCAGGGGCTGCCTTGGCTCTCTGATCTTTTCTGGGCGTAGGGTTAGGATTGGCAGGAACAATTCCGATACGATGGTCCTTATCTCGATTTTCCCTCTGGCTTGAACTACTCTCGGTCTGAGTGGGGAAGATGTCATCCACAGTCTTCGCCAAAACTGCGAGTACTTGTTGCTTATTCAACTCCTCGGCTTTTAGAGCTTCAACAGCTTGCTGAAGTTGTTTGTAGGGATCAGCGTCCACCTTCATCTTATTCTTTCCACTAGCCTCAGCTTAGTGGGAGGTTTGGGTTGTTGCTTCAGTGTGAAGCCCCGTTGTCGTTGATACATCATTGTTGGAGTTTGAGACAGCTTCAGGTTGGCTGAGCTCAATTACAATTCGCCCCAGTAGCGGGGGCTCCTGCGACATGAAGTTCCCGGCATACGATGTGGTCGGTGGCGAAGCCGACATTCCATAGGCGAGGTCAGCCACAGACCTTTGGAGGTCGCCAATCATTCCCATCAACTCAAACGTGGTGGGCTCACGAGTTTGAAACAACTGGGGCGTCCAGATCGGGTGCGCAACAGGCGACCTAGGCGGATATGGTATTTCAACATTGGTCTCATCCTACAAGATGATTCCTTGGTCCAATGCGGCTGCCATAACCACAATTTCCTCTGAATTTTGTGTCATCATAAGTCCGCTAAACTGAACAGAGATGATGTAACCGGTGACTGACGGAGCAGGTGAACTGGTAAGCCTTGACTAGTCTTGCCTCAACAAAGGAGAACGCTGGCTACTCCAAACTGAATCTCTAGAGTGAAAGAGAAAGTAGGCAACATCTCAGCCCAATTTTACTCGAACAGACATAAGTATAGCTGAATAATTGTATTCGACCACTAATCACTGTTCCCCAAAATTACTGCCCCAAATCTGAATCTAATACCCGTAGATATAACTGATTCTCAAAACACTGATACCGGTGCTCTCAGGCCTGATACCCAAACTTGCAAACTGATATGTGTATTCCCTGTAGAGGTCAACTCTAAAGCACATAACAAACAAGTGAGAGCAAAAACACCCCTATGGAGGGGTAGGGTTTCCCTGTCCTATTTTGTCAGGAGCTAGGGTTTCACTACACACGTAGCGGTTTCAAACAACCTATAATTGGGTAAGCAAACTGTCCTAGTTTGGAATAGTCACTACAGTTTCCGATATGCACTAGGTCGAATGGTCAAAAAGGGGTGCCCCGATAAAAACTGGGGTTTGTGTTCCCATCATGGCAGAGCCCGTAACCGGTCAGCCTTATGGCACGCTTCTCAAAGCGAGCCTCCGGTAAACCGTTCAAGAATAGCAGATGAAAAACACGGTGTCCTAGGCACACCAATGCACATGCAATGCAAAGAAACACATAAGTGTAGTCAAAACAAGATATCATGAGTTCGAGTCAAGTTCTCTAACTCCCCAACAGAGTCGCTAGAAACTGTGGACGCGCCCTGGGGCTTCATGCTACCACAGTTCGGACTCATTATGTCACGGTTCTTAATCTGATCTCGCAATATGCAATGCAAGACTGATAAATCACCAAAGAGTCCAAATTCGGCAAATCGTTTTGGAAAACAGATTTTTAAGAAAGAAGTGCCAAACATGGACTACTTTGCCAGATACAGAGTCGCCACCTAAATATTTTATTTTGGGGGATTTAGGAAACCCTGACTCGTTGCCTAAGGCCATGTGTCCGTCATCACCAAAGTTGCCTCGGCTCGAGAACTTGGGTACGATTGGGGAAGGTCATCTATGAGCACCCCCGCTCGCCCGATCCAAAGATCGGTCTGTACTAAGCATGATATCGAGTTTTGAAAACATACGTGTTCTTATTCCGGTTAATTAGTTAGAATTTACTATGTGGTGCGCACAACACACAAGTATAGACTAGATCGCCTAATTTGGAACAAAGCATCTCATATCCGTTTGTTTAGAAATGGTTTGAAGTTTGCTACTCGCAAGTAGGCTAAATACGGATTTGATGAATTGTTCCAATTCAAGTAATCCAACCTCCACCCACAGGCATTCAGGCAGTTATATCACATAAGCAATTAGTCTAATGGTAAACATGTTGTCATGTTAACACTTACACACATGCAAGATGCTAAAGTACAAATACTCACAGTGTACTCCGAGCCAAAACAAGAACATATTAGTAATCAAATGTATGATCCAAGTCCATGTTAAGATGGCTAATGCAACACATACGAAATGCAATTAGAATAGGCTCGGCTAATCTAAGATGGCATATGATATGCGGCAATTTGATACATGTATTCAAGTTGGAATTTAAATACAATGCAATTAGTATGATACGCCGAGCCCGGTGCATGCAATACAGATGAATGATGCAAACATGCATAGCACAAGGATGCTAAATCAAATATGCCCTAAAACTAACCATTATAAGCGGTTAAATAAAAGGGGGAAAGAAGTGGGGGTTGGAAGACATGCATCTCACACACGCACGCTTATTACACAATTGCGCCCTCTCGAGGGAGGGACCGAAAGAATAATACAAATTAATTAACTAACAAGCTAATTAAATATTACACAATACTTAATTAATTAAATGAATTAAATAAGCTAAGAAAGCAGTGAAGAGGCCTCGGGAAGAGGGATGAATGCGTGCACATTCGGCTTTGCTCGGAAATCCATCGCCATACTCATGCTGCCTCTGTTTACACTGATCCGTACTTCTGAAAACTTCACAAGTCCCAAGGAAGCTTCAGAATTACTCTCTGAGCTCTGTGGGATGTCACTGACCAAGAGGTGAGGCCACCGGCAATGGGGAACTGGTCATTGACCATTTATGGTAATCTCGACTAACAATTAATGGCCGACCGGCACTGAAGATGGTCGACCGACCATCTCTTCCTGCAGAATCCTATTTTGCTGCAGCAGAGGACAAACAGAGCATGGCGATGCATTTTCAAAGCAATGTTTGCACCACCACCCTCCTTATCATGTTTGAGACTCAAAGAAGTATGGTTCTCGACTCTCGGGCCATCAATCACGCATTTCAATGCATGATGGCCAAAGGTGCCAAGTGTGCATTTTAATGTCAAATGAAATGCACACAAAATAAATGAGGGACCCCCAACCTCTATCATGGTTTATCAAGGGGCAAGGAATACATGCTTAAAACTATGCAACCTAGACATGTAAGCAAGCTAATGCAACATGAACATGCGAACAAACAATGTTGCACAAGGTAATTAGCATATACCAATATGCAAAGATAAGCATGCAAACAAGCATGTGACTTCATTCAATCATGTAACAACATCTGAGGCAAACATGTAACAACATGTTAAGCAATGTAAAACCAAAAGAATGCATGCCAAATGCACTATCGCTTAAGCATGCAACAACATATTAATAGGCCAAGTATGCGACAACATACAAGGCAAGCATGCAACAACATGCGGGAATGGTCTTACACCAAGATGGACAGCTCTCTAATAGGTCCAAAATAGTGGCCAAAATGCTAAGGGATAAGGGACAAAACCACATACAAACATGCATGCTAATGGCCCATCACTTTAAGCACAAAAGGGCAACCTTTAAGCACACTTAAAAGGAATGGAAAGCACAAATGTGACAACATTACATGCTCTGAAATGAAGCTAGGAGTGATGCCAAATCACATAAACAAGTCAAGCGTGGCATTCTCAAGACTGAAACCTAAGACTAGTCGAGGGACTTGAACCAAAACTACATAAAACAAAAAGCATATGGAAAGTATGACCCAAAATAATCCTAAATCATGCTAAAGTGAGCCTAAAACATGCAAGGACCAAAGCCAAAACAAGATAAAATAAAGGGGCAAAATCATGAGGCGTGCAAGGCCATCAACGAGATGTTACACTACACCTAATGCAACCAAACATGGCATGATTTAAGCAACCCAAAACAGAGTTATGACACGTCAAAATGAGCCCAAAAACCCACTTAGATGTCATCCCGAATACCCAAACATGTTGGCATACACAATGACACATTCATGAGGCATAAAACACAAACTCTTTAAGACATTAAATAAGTGATAAGTGTAAGTTTATAAGCATGAAATATGGACTGAAATAACATTCTAAGTGATGCCAAACCACTAAAATGATCT
This sequence comes from Camellia sinensis, assembly GCF_055761805.1. Taxonomy (NCBI): domain Eukaryota; kingdom Viridiplantae; phylum Streptophyta; class Magnoliopsida; order Ericales; family Theaceae; genus Camellia; species Camellia sinensis. Next base: position 141,815,591 of record NC_138963.1, read on the forward strand.
ACATAGAGCATGGTAGCAACTTGGACACTCAAAGCTAACAAGCTAGATTGCATGGTGGCTATACAAAATAATGCAAGCATGGCCAAACAATGAAAAATAGAGCTTAAGAATGCTACAACAAGGCTAAAAGCTTCATGGAGTTGAGCCAAAATCATGCTAGAAACAGATGTTACAACATGATGCATATTAAGGCCAAATCATGGGATTACAAGACAAGTGTATGAAGCATACATGGCATGTCTAAACCAACTCAAAACAGAGGTGTATCATGGAAAAATAAAGAATAATACATGCTGAAATGAAGCTAAAACAAACTAAACACACATGCTACCACATAAGCCATTTATGCAACCATTAAAGACAACAAGGAGAGGGGATGACCCTCTCCTTTTTAGGACCTCAAAACCACCTCTTCACCACTGAAAATCCTCTTAATTTCAGTGGTAGAGAGGTCGTGCAAAGACCAAAACAATGGCCAAAAGGTATGGCCTAAAACAAGGCCTAACAAGGCCATGGAGGGGGGAGACAACCCCAAACCTCAAAGTGACCTTAAACAAAGTTCAAAAACACACAAAATCATAACTTTTATCAGTTATAGTCGAAGCTCAAAACAATAAGCAAGATAGGTTAAAAGCTTGTGCAAAAATGGGGAATAAAGAAGGTAGGTTCTCACCTTTGAAGAACCTCTTCAAGAACACCACTCCAGCACCTTTCTTTGGTCAAAACCAATCCAAGAACCCTAACAACAATCTTCTAAGGCCTCAACAACCCAAGGATGGTGTAATGCTAGGTGTTCTAGTGCAAAGTAAGACAAAAACTCACTTTAAGGCACAAAATAGGATCAAACAAGGGAGTATAGATACAAAACTATATCTCACTCTCTAACCCTAATTTTTATGAACCCTGGAGGAGGGAGGAGGGGTTCCCTCTTTATAGAGGCTCAAATTCTAAAACTTCCAAGAGAAGCCAAGCAAGGAACAAATCCCTCCATACACGTGTATGGAGGGGAATAATTGTGCGTGCCAGCTGTGCCAGCTGGCACTAAATATCTGCGTAAAGTAGATGAACAGGGGTCGGCCAGCAGAAATGGCCAATTGACCAACAAAAAATGGCCGGTCGACCAAAAACATTTCCAACCGACCAAAATATTTGGCCGGTAGCAAGAAAACAAGGCCAGTGGCCTCAAGCCAAGGCCGGTGAGGTGTGGGGATGGCCAACAAGCCATTCCCTGCCTTCAAAAGCAAAAACACAAGTGTTTGGTGTATAACCAAGCACAAAACAAACAAGTCGAGAGGTCTTGAGGCAAGGCGTGCGACCGAAACCTCCGAGAACTCAGGACGAACACGAACATAGATGATCATCGAGTGCTCAAACGATGACGTCCAAGTCTTGAATACGGTCAAAAATAGAGTGTCTACACCAGCTATCCCCCAAAAGCTCTAGCTATCCAGGGCTTGATATTTTCGACGTAAGAGGCTATTTTCTATACATAGAAGGCCTCTATTGTTGCTTTCAAGGTTAGAAAACATTTAGGGGTGAAATATTTTTGGAAAAATCTTCACTCTCTACAATTCTCTCTCTCTTTTGCCACTTGCATAGCCTATGCCCAAACTCACCAAACCAAACCTAGAGAGCTTCTTGCTGAGGTGATTTGAGCTTGGATTTGAGCTCTTGAAACATTTGAGAGTGTCCAAGAGGTATACTTTTCCTTGCCTTTATACCATCTTTACACCGTTTGTTTTTCATCTTTTCTTGATATTTTTAAACTCTTTAAAACCTATTTTTACGGGCTGAAGCTTGTGGTTTAAGGCTCTTAAAGGTAGAGGGGTTAATCACCCTTCTTTGAACCTTGCTCTCTAAGCCTTTCCACTTGTGTTTCTCATTCTTTCATCAACTTTTCTTGAGCTTTTTACAACTGATTTTTAGAGGATTTCAGAGGCTAAAAATGTTGTTTTGAGGTCTCAAAAATAGAGGGTTTAGCCACCCCTCTTTATGCTTGTTTAGTAGTTCAAAAGCTTCATGTTGTAGTTTATTGTTTTAGCTACTTTTGTCTTTATCCCAACATGTTTTCCAACTGATTTTGGGCTATAAAAACTCTATATTTTTTGGCTGAAGCTTGGGTCTTAAGGCCATTAAAGGTTAAGGGGCTGATAGCCCTTCGTTGTACCTTGTTATGGAGGCCTTTGCCTTTGTGTTTCCTTCCCTTGCATCATCTTTTTTGGGCCTTTAAACTATTGAATTTTAGAGGTTTTTTAGTGACAAAAAACTCATTTTGAAATCCAAATTTGGAGGGGTTAGCCTCCCCTCCTTGTGCCTTGTTTCCATGCCTAGTTAGCTTCATATGTTAGCATGTTTTTCTATCTTAACTTAGCTCAAGTCTAGCGTGTTTTAGCTTCTGAAATAACCTATTTTAGCTCTGTTTTAGGCTGGTTGGTTCCTTTGAGTCTTGTATTGCATAGTTATAGTATAAGTCCTTTCACTAGCTTGGTGTTTTAAGACTTTAACCATCATTGGTGTGAGTTAATTGCATGTCCTAGTGCTTTTTCTACTTTATTACAGCACTTAATCAATCTCTGCAATCCCCCTCAATTCTTCACTTTTGATTTGCTTTGAAAGTGGTTTCAAACCACTTGTTTGCCTAAGTGTGAAATGGAGGTGCTACACCTAATGGTTTAATCCCTTAGGGGGTTCATTACCAACAATGTAATGCCTCTTTCATGCCCAAAGCAACTTGTGGTTTGAGCCCTCTTTCCATTAGAGGACACTCACCAATGGACTTGATGGATTAATGAATGATTTGGTAATTAAAATGAGTAAATAAAATCGGCAAGTAAAAAAGGCAAGATAAGCATTCTTTTGTGTTGCATTGCATGTGTTCAAATCGGACGTTCATTTGAACACAAGGAAAATTGGACATTTCATACTCAAAAGTGATGAAATGTGTTATTTTTCTTGGTCTCCATTGCCCTTGATCATGCATGATAGGGTGATGGAGATTTTGGTCTTCTTGTGCATTTATTGAATTTGCACAATTGGTTTCCCAAGCCATCATGCAATGAATTTGTTTGATTGATGGTTTATGAACCAAAACTTGTCCCTCCTTTGATTTCTCCATGAAAATGAGAGGCAAAGTGTGCAAACAAGCCTCAAGAAATACACTGTTTTACTCTATTTTGCTTTCTGTTGCAGTAAGGAAGTTCAAACCAGCAGTGGCTGACAGCCACCACCAGTGGCTGACTAGCCACTATTGATAGCCGACCAGCCCCCTGTCAGCTACCAATGCAATTTGCACAGTGTGTTAGTAAGGAGGAGCAGAGGTGTTCTGGAAGCGGGTGTAGACACCCCAATTTCGTAAGACTTAGGCGCTTTATTCTGAGCACTCGATGATGACGATTACATCGAGTCAGTGGTTTGAATTCTCAATAAAGGAATTCGAGTTTGAGCTCCAAACAATTCCAACATGCCATACCCACTGTATTTCTACCCCAAAATTTCAGTATTGCACCTTGTACTAACCTGTATTGAACTTGAAAGTAAGAAATAGTGGAAATACATTGAAGTCCGGCCGATTCTTAGTGACATCCAGATAGAGACACCAAGGTTGGACCGGACCTCTTGACTTTTCAAGCAATATCAGCAGTGTTTTGCTAGCTGCCCAATTCTGCAGATATTTTGATCAAACCTGCTCGAGGCCTATAAATAACAGGGTTCAGCTGCTGTAAGGACGTTGAAAAACATATATAGAATTTGGTTAGAGAGATCAAATCAATATCAAGTGAGTTAGAAATATCAAGAGTTAGAAAAGATCAAGGCCGTCATCCTTCTTGTTCTTTCATAAGCCTTAAAGCTCTTATATCATCCCTATATACCATACAAGAGCTTGAACTTGGAACTTGATTTGAGGATTGAAGATCATAACTCAACCTTGAGGGTGCTTTGGAATCAAGTTTGGTTTACAATAAGAACACCTTATCGACAAGAGGTAAAGCTTTCTTGCTTTTATTTCAATCTTTGTTCATCTTTTCCTTGTGTTTTCATATTATTTTTGGACTGTTTTGAGGGTTGCAACTTGTGATTGAAAGCTACCCAAAGGTTGAAGGGTTAATCCCCCTTGCTTAAACCTTAATCCTAGCTTAAATCCTTGTGTTTCCCACTTCTTTTCGCCAACTTTTGCCACTGTTTTGGGGCTGATTTGGGGCTATTTTTCAACATCTAAACTATGTAAATTGAAGTTGTACAAATGGCAGGGTTAGCTACCCTTCCTTACACTTGTTTACTCGTTTTAATCTCTTTATGATTGTGCACCTTCTATAACTTAATTTCAGCATTATTTTATGCTATTTAGGGGCAGTTTAATTTATTTCAATAATTTTGTTTTACATATTATGTTTGTTTTATGATAACCAATTAATCAACTTTGCATAATCATCTCTGCAACCTCCCTCCATTCTATGATTATTTTGATTAAAAAAGTTGTGAAAAATTAAGGTTGTTATTCAAGTGTAAGAAAGAAATTTTTCCATACTTAATGGTTTAATCTCTTCCGAGGTTCATTACCAAAGGCATAAAACTTTTTTTATGCTTAATAGTTTAATCTCTTCGAAGGTTCATTACCAAAAGTATACATCCTTTTTATACTAAAGCCAATCATTTATTTTTTATTTCTTTTTATCACCAATGTGTTTACTTTCAAGGGACTAATGGACCCTTGGAAATCACCATGGAAAGTGTCATTATCACTTATTATCAAGTTTGGATTTCAAGTTATTATCGCTCACTTTGGATTTTTCTAAGTCATTATCACTCTTCTGAGTTTGACTAGTCCTTGTCGCGCATCTTGGGTTTGACTTGAAATCCCTAACTTGTAAATAAGTTTGACTCTTCCTTTGTAATTTCTCCCGAAGAAAATAAGGTTTATTTCCCCGAGTTAAGTCGGCACTTGCTTTCCTTTATTGTATTTCGGACTTCGTGGATGTAAATATCATCATGGACTTAATGGATTAAAGAAAAGGGGAATGTAATATAAAAGAGGCTAATAAAATTGAGTTTAAAATGGATCAACCGACATAAAGAACAAATATGATTGATTGAATTCGGTCGGATGTTTTACCAAGTTTATTGTGTCAAGGCTTGTCTTACATCAATTCATGATGTTTTGATGAATCTTGAAGTGTCTTTACGGCCAGACGTTACGCCGGAGTCTATTGTGTCAAGGCTTGTCTTACATCAATTCATGATATTTTGATGAACCTTGAAGCGTCTCTACTTCCCTTCTTGAATTCGCTCCATGATAGGAGGGAATGGTGGTTGTTATGCATTGCATTTATTGATCTTTGTCCTATCGTGTCCAAAATCATCTTCCAAATCAACTTGCAACCATAGATGGTTTCGGAATCAAGTTCGTTCCTCTCTTGAGTATTTTCTATGATAGAGAAGGATGGAAGAGACAAACATGGCTAGGAATACTCTATCTGCACTGTTTCACCTCAGGTACAAAAAACCGATTTCCATAAGAAAACAAGGTATTGGATTTATTTGGGGCTCGACTAAGTCGCGTTATGGGTCGGCAAAACTCCAATAAATTGCAAAACAATACACTTTTGGTTGAAAGTAGTGACTAGGAGTGAAACAGAACAAATCCCAGCAAGACAAACAGAGTAATTCCTGAGGAGCATCGAGCAATCATTGCATATCATTATTGTTATAAATTAGACAGCCCCCCCCCCCTTTAGTTATTATTATTCATTTAGAATTGTAATAATTATTTATTCGGACACTTGGACATTCGGATCCTTCTTCGCAAGGACAAATATGTAATAAGTTGTATGTCTTCCAAACCCCATTCTTTCTCCCTTTTATTTATCTGCTTATGATGGTTAGCATAGGGACATCATATTTTCAAATTAGCATTTCCATGACTTGTATTCATTCGTTTTGCATGCATAAAGCTTGGCTCATCATATTATTCAAATGTCAAATTCAAACTCTTTACTTGAATATGTGCCCTATCACATGCCTTGAATTGACTTGCATGCTATGCTAGTAGCCAAGCTTATTAATTGCACGTTATATGTGTTGCATTAGTCATGTTGCATTAATTAGGATCATACATTTTTTCTAACTATTTGCTTTCTTTTGACTCGCCTTCGGACATAAGGTAAGCATTTTTTGCTTTAGCATATTACATGAATATGATTGCTGCTATATCAAACATACTACCATAAGGCTAAATGCTTACTTGATATACCTGTTTGAATGCCTGTGGATGAAGGCTATTCACTGAAATTGGGATAGTTTAATTAAATGTATATATATATGAGATCACTTTTTCAAGTGGTACATATTCAAAACACTTTTTCAAAACAAACATGAAATCAAACGTTCCAACTTCTAGTGAAATTAGTCTATACTTGTACGTTAAAGATAAAATAAGGACATATACTATACAAAAGAATCACATCATAGTTAGTAGAGACCGATCTTTGATCGGGTGAGTGGGGTGCTCATTATTGACCTTCCTCTCTCATACCTAAGTTCCCAAACCAAGACACTTTGGTAACGACAAACTAATGGCCTTTGGCATGAATCACGGGTTTCCTAAATTTCCCAAAATAAATATTCAGGTGGTGACTCTGATATCTAGCAAAGCAGTCCATTTTTGGCATTTGATTCAAAACATCAATTTTCCAAAAGAAATTGCCGAATTTGGACTCTTTGTGTTTCCACTGTTTCACATTGCACTTGTGAAATCAGATTCAGAACCAACACGAGTAGAGTCCGAACTGTACGGGCTATTCATTCTTCCGAAAGGGAGCGCGAAAAGCCGAGCTACATTTTCTAGCGACTCTGCTAGGGAGTTTGAGAACTTGACTTGAAATTTATGATGTGAATTTTTGTCTACATTTATATGTTCTTTGCATTGCATTTGCATTGGTGTGCTTAAGTCCCTGTGTTTGCCATCTACCATTCCTGGATGGTTTGCTGGAGGCTTGCCTACAAAGCTTGCCAAAAGGCTGGCCGGTCATGGGCTCTGCCATGTTAGGAACACAACCCTTGGATCTGGATTGCCGCTATGCCGTTTGATCCTCCTTTCACTTCTCGGTGTTAGGTGTGAGAGGTATATTAGGTAGTCTTGTTGAGGTACCCTCTGTGGCTATTTGACCTAATGCATATAGTACGCTCTAGTGACTATTCCAAATTAGGACAGGATGCCACCCCTACAGGATGTTATGAAACCATTTGCTTAAAATAGTGCAACCTAGATCATGTGAAAATCTGGGACAGGGTAGCCCTATCCCCTCATAGGGGTGTTTTGATTCTTTTACATGGTATGTGTTTTTCCAGTGAAACTGTACAGGGTGGTTCATATTAGTGGTAGAAATGAGCAGTCAGTTTGAGAACAAAGTTCAGTGAGGATCATAGTTTAGCTGCATGTTGTGATTTTTGAAAATTGGGGCCGAAGTGCTGTCCGATTTTTTATTTTGTTTTTTTATTCCTTCTTGCTTTTGCTAGGTAGTTTTTCATCATAGCTTCAGAATGACCTGATATCCCTCAAGTTGTATGGACTCATTCCCGCAGACTGTGTAAAACTCAAGATTTTGTTGACGGTCAGCCAGTGTTAGTTTCTCTCCCGCCAGTTACTCGACGAAGAAGGAACAAACAGGCATCAGCATCGGTACAGAGTGCTCTGCCAACACCTATTCATGCACATAATTCACCACCATCTCACCCACCCAGAACAAGGATGGCACAGAACGTAGAAGAACTCACTGCTATGATGGCAGTAGTTTAGAGAACCATGGATACCATAAATCAATGGATAGCCGCACAGGATGAAGTCATCTCTGATCTACGACGCTGTATACGTCCCCAAACGTTCCGGGAGGGAATCCTGTTTTGTTCATTTGGGCTCACTACAGTTCAGGACTCAATGTCACGGTCTTGTATATAATCTCGCAAAGTGCAATGCAAGACCGATAAATCATCAAAGAGTCCAAATCCGGCAAATCATTTTTGGAAAACTTATTTTTAGAAAGAAGTGCCAAACATGGACTGCTTTGCCAGATACAGAGTCGCCACCTAAATATTTTATTTTGGAAAATTTAGGAAACCCTGACTCGTTTGCCTAAGGCCACGTGTCCGTCATCGCCAAAGTTTCCTCGGCTCAAGAACTTGGGTACGATTGGGGAAGGTCACTTCGTGAGCGGCTGCTCGCCCGATCAAAGATTGGCCTCTACTAACCATGATATCGAGTTTTGAAAACATTATGTGCTCTTATTCTGGTTATTAGCCTAGAATTACTATGTGATGCGCACAGCAGACTGGATCGCCTGAATTGGAACAAAACATCTCATGTTCGTTTTGAAAAACAGTTTGAAGGTGCTACTCGCAAGTAGGCTAAGACGTGGATTTTGCCACCCTCGGGTGGGCTTAGAAAACATGATTTTGCCACTCTCGAGTGGGCTTAAAACTCTCATTCAATGCATTGTTCCAATTCAAATAACCCAACCTCCACCCACAGGCATTCAGGCAGTTATATCACATAAGCACATAGCCTCATGGTAAGCATGCTATCATGGCAGTCACTCACACGCATGCAAGGATGCTAAAGCATAAACACTTACCGAGTACTCCGAGCCAAAGAAAGAAGTTAATTAGAAAACATGCATGAATCCTAACTATGCTGAAATGCCTAATGCAACACATGTAAGAATGCAACTAGAAATAGGCTTGGCTATCCTAAGAATGGCATATGAGATACTACAGCTAACACGTATTCAACTTGGAATTGAAATACAATGCAGTTAGTATGATGCGCCAAGCCCGGTGCATGCAATACAGATGAATGATGCAAACATACAAGCATAAGTATGCTAATTGAAACAGCCCCTAATCTAACCAACATAAGCTGGCAAATAAAAGGGAGAAAGACGTGGGGTTGGAAGGCATACATCACACACACGCACACTTATTACAACATTGCCCCCCCTCGAGGGGTCCAAATAAATAATACAGTCCGAATAAATAACAGCTACAGATAATTATTACACAACATTAACTAATTAACAAACTAGCTAAGTAAGCATGTAAACTACATGAATGTGACTGCCCCGGCTCTGTTTTGGGTGACGATGGATGCATGCATGTTTGAGTCGCCTCGTCGGGAAATTCTATCGCGATGCCTCGTCTCGCCTTTGTCTGCAACTGATTTTAGAAATTTGCGCAAGGCTCCAAGGCTAAAACTCCACCCTGGGAAGGCTGCCGACCAGATATTGGCTTGGGAAACACCTGTCGACCACCCTTTGTGGTGGAAACCAAAAAAAGGTGGTTGGCCTGCCAGAAAACCTGGTCGACCGACCACTTTCTGCCCTTGGATTCTGGTTGGTTTTTTTCTGCAACAAAGGCAAGAGAGAGAGAAAGCAAGGTATTTTCAACATATGTGTGCAAGACCACTCTCCCCGTCCTTGCACAAGCTCAAGGGAGTGTAGACCTCGATCCTCGTGCCACTAATCACGCATCTCGATGCATGATGGCCGAAGAGTCGAATTGCACGACTCAATGGGACATGAATGCACATATAAGCAACTAAAGCCAACGACTCTATCATGGATAGTCAAGAGTGTCGGCGATCGAGAATCGATGCACAATTCGTCACTTGGAGTACGAAACGTCCCTCGTTTCCCGTGCTTGGACTGAACCCTACTCCAAACACAACGCAACATGCATGACATGCACAAATGCAACTAGCATGCAATCCTAATGCAATGCGACCTAACCATGCAAACATGCAAGGATGAGATGCAAACATGCTACTAGCATACACAATGCTATAAACTATATGGCATACACAATGCGACTAACAACCTAGCATACGCAATGCACACACGAAGATGGACATACACAAAGGCATAATCAAAGCATACACAATGCAAAGGTCAAACATAACATGAACCAAATGGCATACACAATGCAAGGTGGACTTAAACCAATATGAGTGGACCTCAGCCACACTCAAATCAGTGGCCAATGTGATGGAAATGAGACAACCTAAACACATGCAAACATGCACGGATGCAAAGGACCGATCCTAAAGCATAACATGCAACTCTAACTAAGCATGGCAGAGGATGAAGTATGGCATAAAATGACACATGATACAGCTCTGAAATGGCACAAAAGATGGTCCCGAAACATGCAAATATGTCACACAATGCATGCTAGGGGGCCCGGGTACCGAAGTGCGTTACACTAAAGGTACCCAAAGCAATGCACAAATGGCAAAACCAAACCCAAACAGACCTTGGGCAGGTCTGAAATAGTGGGAAAATAGTCTAAAATGATGGCTCAACATGCAAAAAAAAAATGAAGCTCATTCAATGGTCCGAAAACAAGGCATTCATGGACAACTCTCAAGCACACTTAAGGAGTAGAAATCATGAGAATATGGCATTCATATAGGCTCTGAAATTTGATGTACAATGGCCCCAAAACAAGAAAATACCTCAGTGTATGCATGGAATGGACCTTAAAACTCAAAGTTAAGCATGGGTATTGAACTACAAGCATCCAAAACAAACATCATTCAATCATGAGACCCAAAAGCAGAGCTAGGGCAGTCCAAAATACGCACAATATCAGTTTAAGGCATGGCCAAAAAGTGCTAACATGAAGGGTCAACAAAGCATGCGAAGTAAGCTAGTGAACCATGATTTACACTACACGTATATGAAGCACATGAGGGCTCACCAAACCAACCAAAAATAGAAGTATGCCATGCTAAAATATGCCCAAATAACCACTGAAACTCAGTCAACACATGCAAGAATGAAGTGCTCCTTTGAAAGGCCATGCAAGAGGTTATTCTACACATGCATGATGGACATGTAAAATGGCAAAACCACCTCTGGACAGAGGTTATGAGGGTCCTAAAACCCACCAAAAAGGCTCTGAAATTAGTCTAGGAAACATGCAAGTAAAAGCCCCTTTGAAAGGCCTTGAATAAGATTGTTCTACACATGCATAATAGACATTCAAAATGGCCAAAAGGGCTCTGGACAGAGCTTATGCAGACCTTAAAACTCACCAAATAGGGCCTGAAACATGACTTCAAAACATGCAAATAAGGGGCCCTTTGGAAGGCCAATAAAGCTAGTAAAGAGAACAAGGGGTGAGAGGGTCACCCCTCTATGATTTTGAAGCTCAAAGACACATGTTAGCCACTGAAAATCCACTAGATTTCAATGGCTAAAAGGCCAAACCAAGGCCAATGCAAATGCTCAAATGCATAGCTCAAAACATGAGGAAATGAAGCATGGAAGGGGGTAGATGACCCCCAACAGAAAAATGACCTTAAGAAAACATGTTTATAAGCTTAAAAGAAAACTTTTTTCAGTTTATGTCGAAGTAAAAAAATTCTTGCAAATAGAGCTAAACTATGGAGCAAAACAATGTCAAAATGGGAGAAATAGAGACTTACCCTTGTAGCACAGCAATGCAGCAAGCTCTGGACCAAGAAAGTGAGTCTTCAACCTCTAAAAATCAGCTCCAAGATGCTTGGGTGGATGGTGGAGGTGTTGTGCTAGGAGGTGTAGTGCAATGGGTGCAAGAACAATGGAGTTTGAAGCTTGAAGTAGAGAGCTATGGAGGGAAGTGTATGTATGCCTTGGCTAAAAATCAACCTTTGCCAAAGGAGAGGAGACCCTCTCTTATAGAAGACAAAGGGCTAAGGCTTCTTGGAGAAGCCTCAACAAAGGGTCAAAGCTTCTAAAAGAAGCTTAACTAAAAGGGTCAAGCATCTTGAGGAAGCTAGATCAAAGGGGTCAAGCTTCCTCAAGAAGCTTGACAAAAGGTCAAGCTTCCCTTAGAAGCTAAGCAAAAGGGGCCAAATCTTCCTTAAGAAGACAAACAAAAGGGTCAAATCCCGGAGGATGGGGCAAATGCCTCCCAGCTGGCACAGCTGTAATGCACTCAAAAAGACCAAAAAGCAGAAGGTCGGCCGACCAGCCAAGGTGGTCGGCCGACCACTCCCCCTGGTCGGCCAACCAGGGGTCAAAAGGGTCAAGTTGAAAAGGTGGTCGGCCATACCAGATTGGTGGCCTCCCAAATGAGTGCAACACAGTGGTGGTATGTGAGACCAGAAAATGTGGCTCAAAAGTAAGGAAAACCAGCTTTCAAAGAAGGTTCAAAAGGGTCAAACACCAAAGGTGGTCGGCCATACCAAATAGGTGGCCTTCCAGATGAATGCAACACAATGGTGGTATGTGAGACTAGAAATTATGGCCCAAAAATGGGGGAGACCAGTTTCCCGACAAGAAAACTGGCTGGAGGAGAGAGAAAAGTGGTCTACGAGGAGAAAGCTAGTTTCCAAGGGGAAAAGGTGGTCTCCCACCATACTACCACCTTTCTAACAATGAAAATAGGGTCCATGCCAAAAATGAACCCTGACCGATGCAAAACGAGGGTTCGGGGGCCAAAACGCACAGCGGGGGGCCCCGAAAACTGACTGTCAAGTACCAGAAGTGGCGTGCGACCACGAAGGTGGTCTCCCAGGCCACAGTGTCCCTCTAGGGAGAGGAAACAAGGTGTGTGCCAAAACCGGAGCAAACGGAGGTAGTTAAGCGGTCCCGAACCGAGGTGCGTGGCCGACGGCTCCGAAAACCGAAAATTGATCTCCACAAGGTAAAAATGGCCTACGACCACGAAACGTAGCCTACGGCCACTGAGAGATGGTCTATGAGACCTCTCTCTCCCTTCGGGAAGAGAAAACAGAGAAAACAGGACCTGGTTCGCAAACCAAAGCAAAGCACAAAAGAGCCCCGAAGTCCGGAGGCAAGGCTCTCAGCCGAGACTCTGCAACCTCAGAACAAGCACAATATGCATCATCACCGAGCACTCAATCGATGGCGTCTGAGTCTTAAGGTCGGTCAAAAACGGGGTGTCTACAGACGCCCATCTGGGGCATTTGCATCTACAATGCATCCAATCCCTACTACTCATCCGAATCCCAATCCTCCTCTACCAGTGGAAAATCCCTAGGTCCCAGATCCCCAAGAGGTGTTTCCACAGGCTCCAGCTTATAAGCCCTTGGCACAACCCCAAGGGGAATTCCTTCCCTTTGACGTCAACGATGATCTAGCCATGATAAAAATTGCCAGGCTAGAGAAAGCGCTAAAAAAATACCAAGGCTTCAATTCCATTCCAGACATTGAATATGGGTACACTGAGGCTTCAGTCAGACTACCAGAGAAGTTTAAAATGCCCCACATTGACAGATTCGATGGAAGTAGGGATCCAATTTTCCATGTCTGCCTGTTTTCAAATGTTCTGAAGCCAATGGGTCTTTCTCGTGCTCAGAAACTGTCTTTGTTTGGGAGAACTCTGTTTGATGTAGTGGCCATCTAGTATGCGAAACTAGAGGATTCTATGAAGCAGAACTGGGAAGAATTATCTGAGAGGTTTGTTAACCAGTATTCATATAACACTCAGATCGAGGTAACCATCAGTGAGTTGGAGGCAACTACCCAAAACCCCAAAGAACCTTTTATTGACTTTGTCGCCAAATGGAGAGAAAACGTAGCCCGGATGACAAACAAACCCCCTGAAAGGGAGCAAGTCAGGCTAGTGGTCCATAATCTGGAGCCTAATGTGCTACAAAGGATGATAGTGACTCCGTTGTCTACATTTGCTTCACTACATGAGTTAGGGTCCAAATTGAAAGTGCATTCAAGAAGGGGAGTACCCATAGAACTAGTGAACCTGCAAAAAGGCCATTCACTCGAAGTACCAATGCCGGTACTAACACCATTCCACGGTCTGCAGATGTCAGCACCGTAGCTACATCGTCAACCAAGATGGTTGATCCCTTTGCTGCTGCTACAAACTCACAAACTGCACGAAATGGTCAACCTTGGTACCAAAGAACATTTACCCCTCTCCATATAAGTCTAACCTGCGCCCTCAAGATGTTGGTAGAAAGGGGGCATCTCAAGATTCTCGATCCACGACCTCTCCTAGACCCACTGCCAGCTAGACACGACCCAACTAAATATTGTTACTTCCATCAATAACACGGCCATCCTACAGACTCATGCCTTCGTCTACACCATGAGATCCAGAATCTCATTAACAACAAAGTCATCGCCCCTCCTAAACCAAATGTGACAACCAACCCACTTCCCACACACAACCAAGTTCCTCTCCCCAGAAATATTAACCATATCCAAACACTACCGCCTACCTTCAACCCCAGCACATATATTACCTCGTCTCACCTACCAAAACCGGAGATAATTCTTCCAGAAGGCACGGATATACGTGTGACGTACCCGAACGTCCCGGGCTCCCCGAGCAAAATGGTGGGAAATCCCGTTTTGTTCTTAAGCTACTACAGTTCGGACACAATGTCACAGTTCTCAATCTAATCTCGCAAAGTGCAATGCAAGACCGATAAATCACCAAAGAGTCCAAATCAGGCAAATCGTTTTGGAAAACTGATTTTTATAAAGAAGTGTCAAACATGGACTGCTTTGCCAGATACAGAATCGCCACCTAAATGTTTTTGTTTTGGGAAATTTAGAAAATCCTGACTCATGCCTAAGGCCACGTGTCCGTCATCACCAAAGTTGCATCAGCTCGGGAACTTGGGTACGAGAGAGGAAGGTCATGCAATAAGCAACCCCGCTCGCCCGATCAAAGATCGGCCTTTACTAACATGATATCTTGTTTTTAAAAACCCATGCATTCTTACTCCGATTATTAGCTAGAATTACTATGTGATGCGCACGACACACAAGTATAGACTAGGTCACCTAAGTTGGAACAAAACATCTCATGTTTGTTTGAAAGTGGTTTGAAAGTGCTATTCGCAAGTAGGCTAAGACGTGGATTTGCCACCCTCGAGTGGGCTTAAGAAAACATGATTTGGCCACCCTCAAGTGGGCTTAAAACTCGCATTTCGATGAATTGTTCCAATTCAAGTAATCTAACCTTCACCCACAGGCATTCAAGCAGTTATATCAGTTAAGCAAATAGCCTCATGGCAAGCATGCTATCATGGCAACACTCACACTCATGCAAAATGCTAAAGCATAAAAGGTTACCTAGTACTCCGAGCCAAAACAAAAGCTAGTTAGTAATCAATGCATGATCCTAGCTATGTTAAGATGTCTAATGCAACACATGCAAATGCAGCTAGAAATAGGCTCGGCTATTCTAAAATGGCATATGAAATGCAACACTTGATAACATGTATTCAAATAGGAATTAAATACAATGTAGTTAGTATGATGCGCCGAGCCCGGTGCATGCAATACAAATGAATGGATGCAAACATGCGAGCATAAGAATGTTAATCAAAACATGACCTAGAACAAACCATCGTAAGCGGTTAAGTAAAAGGGAGAAAGACGTGGGGTTGGAAGACATTCACACACTCACGCACACTTATTACAAAATTCGCCCTCTCGACGGAGGGTCCGAATAAATAATACAAACCAACTAATTAATCAACTACCCTAGCTAATTAATTATTACAAAACCTTAACTAATTAAGCAAATTAATTAAGTTACAAAACAGACTAAGTATGAAACTAAAGAGGCTGCCACAGCTCCGCCTCAGAATGATTGAATGATGCATGCTCGATCGCCTCACTCGAAAACCCATTGCCATGCCTCATGTTGCCTCTGTTTGCACTGTTCTGCACCTTTGAGAACTGTGAAAATATCTGTGATGCTTCTGAACCACTTCATGGCCATGCTAAGAGGTCATCGGCCAAAATATAGGGCCATCGGCCAGAGAACAATGGCCATCGGCCAAATTTTATGATATCGGCCAAAAATTGTTAGCTGATTGGCACTGCAGATAGCCGATCGGCCATCTCTTCCTGCAGACTGCTCCTTTTGCTGTAACAAAGGGCAAACAAGGGCATGGCAATACATTTGCAAGAAAATGTTGTGCACCTTCACCCCTTATCATGTTTGAGACTCAAAGGAGTGTAGTGTTCGACCCTCAAGCCATCAATCACGCATTTTGATGCATGATAGCCAAAGAGGCCGAATTGCATAAATCAATATGGAATGAATGCACAAAAACACATGAATGCCTCACACTCTATCATGTTGAATCAAGAGTGCCGGCGACCGAGGATTGAGGCATGTTTCGTCACTTCAAGTACGAAACATCCCTCAGTCCTCATGCTTGGTTTGACACCCCAAACCAAACACAATGCAATGCAACATGGAAAAGCTATGCAATGCAACATATGCATACCAAATGCAATATGACTTAAACATGCACGCAAGGCTAAGGTAACAAGCATGCCAAATGCAATGCAACCTAAACAAGCATGTGACAAAATGCAAACTAGCAAGCATGCAAAATACAACTTAAACATACAAACATGCATGGCATGCAAAGATGGACAGGCATGCAAAGATGGACAAGCATGCAACAACATGCAAACTAGCAAGCATGCAAAAACATGCAACATGTCAAGTATGCAACAACATACAAAGATGGACTAAAACCAAAATGAGGAGACCTCAGCCACGCCCAAATCAACGGCCATAATGCTAAGAAATGATGGAATGAAATGCAAAATAAGCATGCATGCTGATTGGCCTATCACTTAGGCATGAGGACACAACTCTCAAACATGAGCAAGGAGTGACAAACATGATAATGTGGAAATAAGGTAAGCTCTGAAATCATGCAAGGAGTGGTGTCAAACCACTCAAAACAAGTCAAGCATGGCATGCAAGAGGCTCAAAACTTGAAGCTAGCGAAAGGGACTTGCACTAAGGCCATGCAAAACATGAAGCAAATGGCAAGTACAACCCAAATCAGTCCTAGATCATGCCAAAATGAGTCTAAGACAAGCATGGAGCAAAGCCAAAACAAGCGAACATGAAGGGCATTAGGCATGGCGCATACAAGGCCAAAAGGGGTATTACACTACACCTATTAGGACCAAGCATGGCATGACTTAACCAATGAAAAATAGAGTTATGGCATGTCAAAACAAACCCAAAAACCCATTGAGATGGCATCCCAAAAGCCTAAGTATGATGGCATGCACAATGATCCATTCTTCAAGCATAAAACACCAACTCTTCAAAGCATTGAAAGGATGACAAATGCAAGTGTATGGCTACACCACATGGACTGAAATCACATATGAAATGATGCCAAATCATGAAAATGGTCAAAGCAATGCATGCTAATGACTTGGACACTCAAAGCCAACAAGCTAGATTGAACCACGGCTATACAAAACAATGCATGCATGACCAAGACAATACAAATCAGAGCTAGAGCATGGTAAAACATGACTAAAAGCTTCTTTGAGTTGAGCCAAAATATGCAAGAATGATGGTCTAGATGCATGATGCATGTTAAGGCAAATGAGAGGATTGCAAGACAAGTGCATGGAGCATGCAAGAGGCTATTAAACCAACTTAAAACAGAGGTATATCATGACAAAATAACACCAAATATTTTCTGAAATGGGGCCAAAACATGCTAAGCAAACATGCTACCAATATAAGCCATTTATACTAGTGAATGAGACAGATGGAGAGGGGGGTGTCCCTCTCCTATTCAAGACTCCAAAACCACTTCTCCACCACTGAAAATCCTCTAGATTTCAGTGGTGAGAAGATCAAAACAAGATGATTCCAAAGCTCAAAAGGGAAAGCACAAAACAAGGCCTAAGACGGGGTAAACTACCCCCAACCATAAAGTGACCTTAAACAATCATTACAAGTATGAAGAATCAGAACTTTTTGTATTAGAAAGCTAAGCTTAAAATAGCATACATGTATGTCTAAAAGTTTAAGCAAGAATAGGGGATTAAAAGGTAGTTTACTCACCCTTGAAGAACACCTTCAAGAACAAAACTCCAACACCTTTTCTGAGCTTAAACCACTCCAAGAACTCTGAAACCAACTCCTAAGGACCTCAACAACCAAAAGATGGTGTTCTACTAGGTGTTTGTGTGCAATAGTATGAAGATTCTACACTTTAAGGCACAAACACACACACAAATATAGAGAGAGAGGGAGATATAGAGAGAGATATATATATATCACTTCTATATCAATTTTCTGAACCTCTGGAAAAGGAGGAGGGCCTCCCTTCTTATAGAATTTCAATTCCTCCATACACGTGTATGGAGGATGAGAATTGTGCCCACCAGCTATCACAGCTGGCAGAAAATATCTGCAAAAAGCAGATAGAAAGGTCTCGGCTCAAAAATATGGTTGATCGACCAAAAAGAGTGCCGATCGGCCAACATTTTTGGCCGATGGCATCATGCCTTAGCTGATGGGTTGTGGGGAAGGCCAACAAGCCACCATCTTCCCTCAGAAGCAAAACCACAAGTCCTTGGTCCACAACCAAGCACAAAACAAACAAGTTGAGAGATCCTAAGGCAAGGTGCGCAGCCGAGACTTCCGTGAACTCAAAACGAACACAAGCATGGATGATCATCGAGTGTTCAAACAATGACGTCCAAGTCTTCAGGACGGTCAAAAATGAGGTGTCTACAATATGCATGATAGACTTAACCACACAAATCCAACCCAAGAATGTGATGGCAGAAACAGAGAAATGGGAGAATCCACCAAAGACCAAGCTGTCTGATACCTGTGTCATAGAAAAGTGGGCTTCACTTGCAGAGGAGTATGAGCCCAGCTTTTACATTGTGGCCATTGATCAGCCAAAGCCAGTGGTCATATTGCCAAATGTTCTCGGTGTCAATGCTATCGGGTAAGGCCAATTAGGGCAACACCAGAACGATTGGCCTGAACAAAGCCTAAATGACTTGGCCAAATGGGAGAAAGACCTAGCCTAGATGGAAGAAGACCTAGTCAATCTCTAATTCTTTGACAAAGAGCATACAAGCAGTGTCCAGATAGGCTGGTGGGATTCAAGTCAGCCAGAAATAAACAACGGTTGGCTCAATAATGAAGAGCTCGATGAGGCAGAACAGACAAGAGGGGTCAAGAAGGAAAAGGCCGAGGCTACATCCTTGATTAACACAAAACAAGTGTTGGAACAATTCCAGCAGGAAAGAATGGAAGCAAACCAAAGGAAGATGGCCTCAGAGCGAGGAAATGACAACAAAACAATACCATTCTAGAAAGCAAAAACCAAAATAATAGTGGAAAAGGAATGGCAAGCTGTTGATGAGAAGCGTGATGTGAACATGCTCCAGGTAAAGCCTGATAAAAATCTGGCCATGACTGCAGGGGAGTGGTGGCAAGATAATGATTTGAGTTACGCATACACGGACAAAGGGTGGAAATCTAATACCCCCGACGATACGTGGTATACGGACGAGATCAATAACATGACCCGAAGTGGTCGGTACTTCAAACCTACGGCTTTAGATCAACCAGAATCCTCCAACAAAGAGGTTGTGAACACAAAAGAGAAAGATTGTGAAGAGAACCTGGTCTTGAAGCAACTCAAGAAGATTCAGGCAGATATATCAATCTGGGGACTGATAATGGCTTCCCGAGAGCATAGGCAAGAACTGCTAGAGGCAATGAATCGAACCAAACTGCCTATTGACACTACCGCTGATCAACTAGTGTCGTTAGTCACATATGGGGAAGTTACGCCAGTAATACCTTTCACGGATAAAGAGCTGCCACCTGAGGGTGCCAACCACAATCGACCCTTGTATGTGACTCTAGAGAGCCGAAAAAAAGTGGATTCTGGTGGTGTTAGTGGATACTGGATCAACAATCAATGTGTGCCCGGTACGGACTGCTTATGCCACAGGGTTGAGGCCAGTTGACTTCACGCCCACAACCCAATCCGTTCGAGCTTATGGCAACACGAGCCGAGATGTTATAGGAATGTTCAAAAGCCATATCCTGATTGGCCCCTCCGAACATGAGGTAGAATTCCATGTCATGGATATACCGGCAACTTTCAATCTACTGCTGGGAAGGCCTTGGTTGTATCAGATAAAGGTTGTGTCATCAACAGTTCATCAGTTGGTGAAATACCCCTTTAAAGGTGGAATTGCTACTGTGTATGGTAATTCTACGATCCATCCTCCCCAAGGGACTGCCAGTCCAGTGTTGGAAATCATGCATGGGGAAGAGGATGTATTTTTTCTGGCTTCTCGCTGACAGAGGCCCGGGTGGTTCAAACCATCATGGCAGAAGGTGACGGAACTTATGTAAGTGCTCAATCCATCTATATGATGAATAAACAGGGACATATACCTAGATCAGGACTGGGCAGGAGTGGCAGGCAAAGAGGTATTGTTGCCAAGGAAATAAGTCACAACCCCCATGCTTTTAGGATGGGATATAAGCCTACTATTGAAGATTGGCAGAGGAAATGAACTGAGTTAAGAGGAAGAATTAAAGCAGAAAAGGCCAGAAAACAGTATGAGTTAGTCCACAAGCCCATACAGGGAACCTAGAACGGACGCTTTGTCCGCCAAGGGGAAGATTTCCCTTTTTGTGGATTTCTAGAGCCTTGGTTTGACCAGGAGACAAAGACAATGTGTCCTGGGTTTGAGATCTTCTTCGGGCACCAATTACCAGAAGAGGAAGATGAGCAAATGGACCTGAACATTAATACAGATCAAGGCATGGCTGCAAATATGGATGTTGAAGAAGAAGAGTTGTTGGGAAAAACACTGACTGACCTACTAACGAATTCTACTGTTGGAACTGAGTCTGACAACTTGGGGAATAGTTTTACTCTCTCAATGATCGGGGATAAACCAACTGTGGATTTCGCTAATCTTATTATGGATACATCTGAGGCTCCGCACCTAGTCTGGAAATTTGAAAAATGGATCATCATTAGTAATTCTGAATCGGATGACGTGTCCGAATCTGATTCCACTAAGTCTGTAGAGTCAAAGTTAGATTCGAGTTCTTCTAAGTTTGGTACCTCTGGGGGTGGTAACCCGGATACCAAAGTCATGTCGAAGTTGTCTTTTAGTTTTTCTTTTGAGTCAATTGTAATGAGGACCCAGAATTTACTAATGGGAATGTCATAGAGATTTCTTACTTCTCT
This sequence comes from Camellia sinensis, assembly GCF_055761805.1. Lineage (NCBI taxonomy): Eukaryota > Viridiplantae > Streptophyta > Magnoliopsida > Ericales > Theaceae > Camellia > Camellia sinensis. The sequence goes on from NC_138963.1 coordinate 141,836,637, forward strand.
ATGCCTTTAGTTTGTTGCACTGATCTTGATTTTCAAAATTTTGACTTAAACGAAGAGGAAAAAATTCCTCAGGCTTTGAAAATTTTGGTTGACCAAGAGGAGGAAAGGCGTGTTAAGCCCTGCACAAATGAAATCATTGCAATTAACGTGGGTACTGAGGAGGATCCCCGTTTGGTCCAGATTGGATCTATGTTGTCTTTAGAAGAACGCGAGTGTTTAATCGCTTTATTTAAAAACATTCAAAGATGTTTTCACGTGGTCCTACAAAGACATGCCTGGAATCGATCCTGAGATTGTACAACACCGAATCCCTCTTAACCTTGAAGCCCGACCCGTCAAACAAAAACTGCGTAGAGTTTGCCCAGATTGGGCATTAAAGATTAAAGAGGAGGTCAGCAAATAGATTGATGCGAGTTTCTTAATGGTATATGAGTACCCGACTTGGTTGGCTAATATCATTCTGGTTCCAAAGAAGGATAGCAGAATCAGAGTCTGCGTCGACTTCCGGGATCTGAATAGAGCTAGCCCAAAAGATGACTTTCCATTACTCCATATTGATAAACTAGTAGACCTTACAGGTGGCCATGCTCTGCTTTCATTCATGGATGGGTTTTTCAGGTATAATCAGAATTTGATGGCACCAGAGGGCAGAGAGAAAACTGTTTTCACCACGCCGTGGGGTACCTACTGCTATAGAGTTATGCCTTTTGGATTGAAAAATGCCGGGGCTACATATCAGAGGGTTACGACCACCATCTTGCACAACATGATCCACAAGAAGGTCGAGATGCATGTTGACAATATGATTGTCAAGTCTAAAGAGCGAAAAGGCCACTACACCGCATTGGAAAAATTCTTTGAGCGGATTAGGGAGTACAGATTAAGGTTAAACCCGCAGAAATGCACCTTTGACATGACTACAGGAAAATTGTTGGGATTTTTTATCATACAAAAGGGAATTAAAGTAGATCCCTCCAAAATCAAGGCCATCGTAGAAATGCCACCACTGAGGACTAAAAAGGAGATGCGCGGCTTTCTAGGCAAGGTGCAATTCATAAGATGGTTCATCTCAAAATTAACCTTGATTTATGAACCACTATTTGGTCTGTTGAAGAAAGGAAAGAAGTTCCAATGGGATGATCGATATCAATTTGCCTTTGAACAGGTCAAGTAGTACCCTCAAAATCCACCTGTATTGTTGCCACCAGAACCAGGGAAACCACTGATTTTGTATTTGTTAGTGACAGATTCAACCATTGGGTGCATGCTAGCGCAAGAATCAGAAGCTAAGGTGGAGAAGGCCATCTACTATCTAAGCAAGAAGATGCTGGATTATGAAACTCGCTACACCCCCCTCGAGAAAGCTTCCTTAGCTTTGGTTTGGGCAACGAGGAAGTTGAGACACTACCTGTTAGCACATTCCATAATTTTGGTTTCAAGATTAGATCCCATCAAATATCTCTTTAAAAAACTAGCACTTACGGGTAAGCCAGCTCGTTAGTTTCTTCTTCTCTCCGAATTTGACGTCAAGTATGTCATGCACACATCAGTCAAAGGGAGGGCCGTAGTGGAATTCTGGCAGAACATCTGGTAAAAGGAGATGATGAAGCAGTGGAGTATCTATTCCCAGATGAAGACATCCTACAGATAGAAGAGAAAACATGGACGATGTACTTTGACGAAGCATCAAATCAATATGGTTATGGGATAGGTGTATTGCTCATAGCACCTGATGATTCGCATATGCCTCTAGCCTTCGAACTCCGGTTTAAAGTGTCCAACAATGAAGTAGAATACGAGGCATGTATTGTTGGCTTGGAAACTGCCCTAGAACTAGGGGCAATAAGGTTGGACATCATTGGGGATTCGAATTTGGTTGTCTCTCAAGCCAATGGAGATTGGCGGGTTAAAGAAGAGAAAATTAAGGTTTATCATCAGGCCCTGGATGTGCTAATTCCGAGGTTTGAAAAATTAACATTCACACATCTACTAAAAGAGAACAATCAGTTTGTTGACGCTTTAGCAACTCTATCTTCCATGGTGGACATCCCGCTTGAAGTAAAGATGTGTCTGATTATTATTGAACAGAAGTATACGCCGGCTTATGAGACCATTGCCGCGATAAATGAGGTTCAAGATACAAACCCCTGGTATTACGACATTTGGAATTTCTTGAAAAAAGAGGTGTATCCACCAGGGGCAAATGCCAAGGACAAACGGGGAATACAGCGGCTAGCCATCCAATTTATCATCTGCGGAAACAAGTTTTACAAAAAAGGCCATTTGGGAATGCATAAGTTGTGTGTTGACGAAGAAGAATCAAGGCACCTTATGAAAGCTATTCACGGAAGAGAGTGCGGAGCTTACATAAATGGTGTAATGCTAGCTCGAAAAATCCTTAGACAAGGCTACTAGTGGTCAACCATGGAAGAGGACTGTATTGGCTTTATACGACGATGCCACAAATGTCAGATCCATGCTAATCGCGTGAACATTCCGCTGTTGAAGCTCTACAATATGACTGCGCCATGGCCTTTCTCAGTTTGGGGAATCAACGTTATCGGTGAAGTCACGCCAAAGGGGTCAAATGGGCACAAGTTCATTTTAGTAGCAATCGACTACTTCACAAAGTGGGTGGAGGCCCAGTCCTATTCTGTGCTAAAAGCATCGCATGTAGCCAAGTTCATCAAAAACAACATCATCTGTAGGTACAGGGTGCCCAACGAGACCATCTCAGATAACGGCTCAGATTTCAAGAAAGAGGTGATAGACCTGCTTGAGAAATATAACGTTACTTTTTGTAAGTCATCAACATATAGACCGCAGACCAATGGAGCCGTTGAGGCTGCAAACAAAAATATCAAGAGAATCCTACAAAAGATAGTGGAAACCTACAAAGACTGGTTGGAGAATTTGCCATTTGCACTCTAGGGCTACAGGACGTCAATCCGAACATCTACAGGGGCAACCCCCTATTCTCTAGTCTATGGGATGGAAACTATTCTGCCAATCGAGATTGAAATATCGTCACTAAGAATTATGGCCGAATGTCAGATAGCAAAGGTAGATTGGCAACAGAGCAGATTTAAAGAATTGATGTTGTTCGACGAAAGAAGGTTGAAGGCATTGTATCACATCCAAGGCTACCAGCGTAGAATTACTTGGGCTTTTAACAAGAAAGTCAAGTCCAGAAATCTCAAGGAAGGAGACATGGTACTCAAAGATAACCAAGCCCCATCCATGACCCTAGGGGCAAGTTCAAACCCAATTAGACTGGCCCTTATCATCAAGTCAATATGGTCCGGAGGAGCAATTATTCTTATGGATTTGGATGGTCTGGAGTTTTCACAACCAATCAACATGGACAAGTTGAAAAAATATTATCCCTGAGAGGCTCGCTAGGCCGAAAACCTGAAAGGGTGACCTAGGCAAAAGTTAGAGCATGAAAAATTAGAGATAAAGAAAAATTGAACTCGCAAGGCTGAAAACCCGAAAGGGCAACCTTATCAAAAATTAGAGCACAAAATGAGAGAATAAATACTCGAGTGAACCCTTACCGAACTACATAAGGCCTGATTCTTATCTTTGGGATACATAGGCAACTTCCTCGTGAAGTTCGGCCATAACCATTTTCAACTCAACTGTCCTGTTCATTTGGTTTAATCAATCCATCATTTTTCATCGTTTGTCAGCTTAGTTGTGTTGCTTCCATTCGGGCAGAAAGGTCAATCACAAGATGAAGCAATAATGATCAATGCAATTTGAGGGGTAGTTATGATTTTTCGATTTGGGGTTGTACAGTTTAGGATTGATTCTGTGTGTATCCAGTGGTGACTATTTCCGAAAATGGGTTTGAAAAGTTTCTCACAATTTTACTTTTTATAACACAAAAGGAAACTTTTCAATACTCACTTTAATTTTATTGATTTGAACACAGGTACATTCTCCAAAACAAAGTTGCTTTTACATTAAAAAAAAAAAACACACACACACTTGAAAAGAAAAGACAATAAACTAGGGGCATAGATGAGTCAAATGTCAATTCTCTGTCTCTTTCTCGTACCCGTGGAAGTCTTTGTAATTAAAGTCGACCTAACTTGTTCCTCGTCCTCGAGCCAAACTAAGTACTCGCTAGGAAGGATGCAACTGAAATTCAGGGCCGGAGTTAGAAATTCTCTTGTGCTCCAAGCAGTGAGGTATCGAGGCAAGTACGAACTACGAATAGGAAATGAAGCTGGGTACTTTATCCCTTTATCTGGACAAGTCTAATCATGTCGAAATTGCCGTCTGAGCCTGAATGGAAAATAGAACACACAGTGTATAAGGCCAATCGACTGTATGCCTGGTTTCCGGAACATGTTGTAACTCATCTTAGCCAAACTAAGCTATGGGCCACACCAAGCAATGTCAACCGCGGACCTGCTGCGTATCCAGTCATACCACATTCCCTCTGAGGAGAACTCCACTAGCTGTGGACGAAGAGAGTAAGTTCTGGCCGAGTACTCGGGGCAGGGGTCTATTACTTTCAGCTTATCCATTAGCCATATCTGGGGAGAGAAGGAAAATAAGAGAGAACAAAAGAATAGAGAGATGTACATTGAGGGAAAAATAAGAAAAGGATTTCGAGAGAAAAACAGAGATTGTGTGCCAAGTGATGTGAGGAACATAAATAAGAAGGGTAGGAAATAATACTTAGAGAAGTAATGGACTCCCCGCAAATCGAGTAGTCTCTAGTTGATGAAAAGCATCTAAACCTGTCAAAGTCTCGACCAACACTAAGCCCATACAACTCTTACCCTCCTTAAGGTATTGGGCTACTTCAATCAATTTAATACTAGCTCCACCGTGACTAGGGGCAAGAAGGAAGTGTGCAAGTAAGCATAAGCAGAGAGCATGCTGATGATAACCCCGCCAAAGGAGGTTTTCTTTATCACCGGTAGGGGAAAATTGACAAATCAAATCCGGAATGTCTAATTCCCCATTGTGAGCCAAGGATCGAGCCTCGTGCAAAGTAAGACCACACATCTGTCCTAAAGCTTAAGCATGACCAAAACGGGGTTGAAGCATGATTTCCTTATTACGTTGAGATTCCATCAATGCTTGAAATTCTTCAAGTGTCGAACACATCTCTTGTGAACCAAAGCGGAATACATGCGTGATTGGATTCTAGTACTGAGCAGTGGCATGGAGAAATGGAAAACAAAGTGAAGTGCGGCCCAATGGAAAAAGAGCGTTTAGGCCGAAACTACAAAAGTTCACCTTTTTCGAACCATCCAAAGTGGTTATCCAGTCTTAGAGCCTATGGATGAGCAACATCTCCATTTTGAGAGCAAAATGTAAAAGACTTGCTCTTCTGCCAAAAACAATAGTATGGGAACACCACTTATAGAATTTTGTATGGAGTAGTGGGTGATAGTTGGATACCTACCAAAGCTTCTTGTAATGGTCCGGCCGTACCTCAGTGGGGTTCGGCCATGCCTACTGAGGTCCAGTTGTACCTCAATGGTGGGCCAGACAATGTAGCTTTTTGTCCTCTTGTGTTGTGGATGTATTTTGAGTCTTGTTTTGCTTATACTAAGTCTGTTGTAATGGTTTTGAGTTGTTTCCATTATGTTTTCTTGTTATCGAGTTGTCTTGTACATTTTGTCCAGTTGAAAGTTGTTATCTGATTCATGAATCAAGCACAAGTATCGGGAAGATTATCATGCAAATTGTTGTCCATTCATCCTATGCAAACACAATACAAGAAATTCGCAAGAAAAGATCATCCCCAAAAAACTTGTTTTTATAAACTGGTGGGTCCAACACCGATCATTGTTTTACAAAATAAAATATAAAACAAAAGAAAGGTTTTCAAAAATAATGAGTCTACCTGAAGCTAGTGTTCAAAACTACAAAGCAAAGACATAGAAATTATAAATAATAAAAAAAAAGGGAGGAAATAATAAAAGAGAAATAAATAAATAAATAAAAACAACAAAAGCAAACAAAAGCAAAATAAAAGAGAGAAAGTCATCATCGTCGTCAATAGTCTGTCCTAGCTCTCCTCCTCCTCAATTACACAGGAGATGCATTGCTATCATCGCTGGCACTCACAAACTGTACGTCAAACTCCTCTCCCTCCTCCTCAGGGGTCGGAGAGCCCTCAAAGGACTCCTCAGAAGGTAAGCGTTGCCTCACTCGGCCTCTCCCTCGATCAACTCCTCCTCTACCCTTCACTGGGCCCTGCCTTTGTCTCCTAGCTAAAGGAGGTCCTGCAAGTGCCACCGGTGCTGGTCCAAGCTTAAAAGAAAAAAGGAAAGGATAGTGCAGATAGTTATAAAATGACAAACAGAGTCGAAATGAAATGACTGTAAACTAGGGGCAAAGCTTACCTGATGCCCGTGAGCAGCTAGATTAGTTTGACTCCGTCGCACCATGAGGAGTAGCCGATCGATTGTCCGAGCAAGGTCATCTGCAAATACCCGGGATACCTGCAAAAGAAAGAGCGGAGTTTAAGAAATATGGCCATAAACAGAAGCAATAAAACAAGATGACATACAGTGAGTGGAAACAATAAGGAAATGTGTACCTACTCGATGCCTGGAGAAAAAACTATCCGGCGGTCCCTCTCCTTGATCTCATCAATCAGAATCTGCTTGGGCACCCCATTTGGGCGCATGTATGTAATCTCCGTGGGAATCACAAGAAACCCAGGAATAGGAGCAACGGCAGGGGCACCTTTAGCAGGGGGCATCCCCAGCACCAGCTGCAATAGCCACGACCTCCGGAACAGCATGGTCCACGCCCGGGGTGAGAAGCGCCATCACCTGAGTGTGCAAGAAGGTAGTGAAGTCGCCAGCCATATGATATTTATCGTCATCCTCTCCCTCCATCAAGAGGTTGATCGTAGGTCAATCATGTATCTCATCAACTGTCTTCATGCCTGGAGGAGGAGGATGCGAAACGTCTGAGTGGGCAACGCCTCGGGTCTGGCGAATGAACCTCTCTCCCAAATACTAGGCCCGACCAAAGGGGCCCTCGAACAGAATCCACATGGTAGAGGCATACCAAGTAGCAGCATAAGTCGCTCTGGACGCTGGGGAGATACCCGCCCAGGGATGCCAATCAACCTATGAATCCATACAGTGTCAGATGTCAGTGTAATGTTAGTTATCAGTGCAGCGACAGTGTAGTGTCAGATATCATTCAGTGTCAGAAATCAGTGCAGTGTCAACAAATCAGTGTATAATGAGCAAAACAGTGCAGTGGCAGATGTCAACAGTATGAGGATGCTAGTACAATATGGGAATAGTGATATGTAATGAAAAAAATGATATTGTGTTACCTGGCCCGCAGTGATCGTATCAAAGAAGCGGCGGAAGTATAGGTAGGTCCGGTCTACTAGGTGGCGGTGTCTGAACCGTGAGTTGTAGTACCGAGAACGGGGTACTGATAACTCAATCGGCCTCACTAGGACCGGAGCTAGAGTGGTGAAATATGTGTAAACCTAGAGCTGTAAACAGATGAGCATGAATAAAGCAGATGAGCAGATATAAAATGCAGAGTAAAGATGAACAGGAAATGCAAAGCACAGAATGCAAAGTTGAATAGAAAAGTAAAAGGGTGAGACGCGTACCTCCCAAACTCTCCAGTAGCCATCGAATAAATCCGCCTTGCGGCAGGACACGGAGCTCATGCAGCAGTACAAGGTGGCCAAGCTGGCGCCACCCCAATCATACTCTGCCAGCCGCGATAGATGCACCAGTGCTCCAAGAAGATATATCCCCACAGTATTCTCCCTGTTCGCAAACAGGGTAGTACTGAGAAGATACATAAGGAAGCCACGAGCGTACTGGGCAATCTCATCTACAGTAGCTGGCTGAATGTCAATAAAGTGATCGTAGAACCAGCTGTAGCGCACCATCCCCTGCCTGTTGATGTCTGGGATCGCTCCAAGAAGCTGGAGTTGTGCAGCTCTCCACTGCGCCATATCTAGGTCAAATGGGATAGGGCCACCATCTCTGACTCGTAGGCCAGTCAGCATGGAAAAGTCACATGGCGTCAACGTCATCTCCATGGTCGAAGAGAAGTGGAACTAGTCTGTGGTGTCCCACTACCTCTCCGCTAAAGCTCCATATAGCACTGACTCAGCCCGCATCTGGATGAGCCCGGAACAGAAAGGCCCAAAGCCAGCAACATCGACTACTGTGCGAACCTCGGCGGGAAGCCGCTCATACCAGCGTCGAGGACCCGATATGGTCCCATAGCCAATAATTGTCCTGGCTACAACCTGTAAATGGGGAATGTATCAATGTATGTACAACAAAGATAAATGGTTTGTTCATAAGTTTCAAACATATGTACAAAACAAAGGAAAGTTGCTTACCGTGGAGGCGTCGGCGGATAGGTGCTTCGTGGGCTCGCGCAAAAGTGTGTCCTCCTCCAACCCAGGAATGAAGCCCACAAATCGTAAAATCCCACTTGATGGGATAATGTGAGTGCGTGGCTGGTAAGTGGTCGCATCAAATGGCCTATCCGCAAGGGGAAGCAAAGCGAAAGCATCCTCGGCCTCCATATCTGCACCAAGGACGGCGCCAATATCTATGATCGGATATGGAATTGGAACCTCGTCACTAGCCATGAGGAAAGGAAGGGAAGAATGAAGAAAAAATGGGGAACTAAGTGAAAATGGGTAAAAATCCCAAAATCTCAAACCCTAAGAGAGAGAAATATAGAGAGGATGAAAAATCAAAGGGAGGAAAAGAGGAAATGTGGGTAAAAGTGAGAAAAACAAAGAGAAAAACCCAAACTCCACCAAAGCAAATTCCAATCGGTTCAAAAGGTAGAGGAGGTTTTGAAGAAAAAATGGCGAGGGTTGTTTGGTTTGCGAAAAAAAGGAGAAATCTAGAGAGAGGGGGATGCCAGAGAGAGAGAGAGGGATGATTTTCGGATATGAAGGTGTGAGGAAACGAAGGGTTTGTTTTGTTTTAAAACAAGAAAAGTCGAGGGCTTCACGAATCTGCCCCTGCCGCCATCGAAGTCTGGTCGAATGTCCGTATATCCGGCCGAATTTTTTTTTTAAAAAAAAAACAAAATAATAATAATAAATAATAGGTTTTTGCTCTGAGCAAAAAAAATAATAAATAAATAAATAAAATCATCAAATCAAAGCATTTTGTTTGTGTTGTTTTATTATTTTACAAAAAAAAAAAGGGGGGGGGAAAATCAAATCCTTTTGTTGTATAGTTTTATTTCATTTTGAGTAAACATATATACTATAAAAAAAATTTAAAAAAAAAAAAGAAGGCGGTTATTTTCTTTTATTCATATAAAATGTGTTTTTATTTTATTTTGGGTATATAAATAAATAAATACTATAAGATATATATATATATATATATATATGTAATCAGTTTGTTTTATTTGGAGTTGAATAATAATAGTAATAAATAATGATAATAATAATACTAAATAAATAAGTAAATAAATAAGAGAAAGAATTTTGTTTATTTTATTTTGTTCCAATAATCCATAAAGTTGGTATTCTGTCATGTACATGTTGCTCTGTTTGGGTCCATTTTGTGTCTAGTTTAGGGTCTATTTATCAAGTTTTGTGTCCATTTATGTTCATTATTCGGATTTCTTATTCGGAATTCGGAGTTGCATAAAAAGTGTCTATTTTATGTCCATTATTCGGATTTGTTATTCGGAGTTGCATAAAAATAAAAATAAAAACTTGTTTTATTGATCACATTTGTACAAAATATATACAAAAAATATAAAAAAATATAAAAAACAGAAAAAAAATTAATAATAGAAAAAAATAAAAGAAAAATAGGAATAAAAAATAATAAAACAAAAAACAAAAAAAGAGAAAATAAAAGGAAAAAAAATTCATTAATCAATCAAATCAAACAAAAACAAAGAAATCATTCTACCATACCTTCTTCCATTCGCATAAGACGCGTTTGGACTTCACATTTAAGAGATCATGTGGTTAAAACCTTCGTCCTCTTCGTATGAACTACGACTAGGTATGACTGTGCAATTTCTCACATCGCACTGTCTTGTGCACCCCAATTTCTCACATCGCACTGTTTTGTGCATCTCAAGTTCAATTTCACTATTCCTCCTCTCGCGAAAAGACGCGTTTGGACTTCACTATTCCTCCTCTCACAAAAAGACGCGTTTGGATTTCACTATTCCTCCTCTTGCGAACAGAGCGATTGGATTTCACTATTTCTCTTCTCGCGAATGGAGCGATTGAATTTCACTATTTCTCCTCTCGCGAAAAGACGCGATTGGACTTCAAATATTCCTCCTCTTGCGAACGGAGCGATTGGACTTCAAATATTCCTCCTCTCGCGAACGGAGCGATTGAATTTCAAATATTCCTCCTCTCGCGAATAGAGCGATTGGATTTCAAATTTCACTATTCCGTGAGAAACACGGTTGGATTTGTTTTGCTCTGGTTTATGCTTTCGTTCAGTGTCACATCATTGTCTTGATTGCATTTCATTGCATGATCATAAGTTATGTATTGCATTTCATCGCATGATCATAAGTTATGTTTTACATATCATTTTGCATCTTGCCCCTGAACTACGCAGGTTTGATTCCTTGCAACGGGATACGTAGGTAACCCTTGGGTTCTACCAATTGTGTGTGCATTTGTTTGTTTTTTCCAAAGTCTTACAATCTCATCAAATGGGTCATCTTCAGGCTTTAACATTCACTCACGTCGCGAAATGACTTCGAGCTCTGTGAAAGAGGGACAACTGTAGACACCCCAATTTTGATCACTCATAAGACTTAGGTGCTTTATTCCGAGCACTCGATGATGACGATTACATTGAGTCAGTGGTTTGAATTCTCAATAAAGGAATCCGAGTTCAAGCTCTAAACAATTCCAACCTGCTATACCCATTGTATTTCTACCCCAGACTTTCAGTATTGCACCATATAATAACCTGTATTGAACCTAAAAGTAAGAAATAATGGAAATACATTGAAGTCCGGCCAGACCTCAGTGACATCCAGCCGGAGACACCAAGGTCCGGTCGGACCTCTTGACTTTTCAGGCAGTATCAGCAGTGTTCTACCAGCTGCCCAATTCTGCAGATATTTTGATCAAACTTGCTCGGGGCCTATAAATAGCAGGGTTCAAACTGCTGTAAGGAGGTTGAAAAACATATATAGAATTTGGTTAGAGAGATCAAATAAATATCAAGTGAGTTAGAAATATCAAGAGTGAGTTAGAAATATCAAAAGTTAGAAAAGATCAAAGCTATCATCCTTCTTGTTCTTCCATAAGCCTTGAAGCTCTTATATCATCCCTATATACCATACAAGAGCTTGAACTTGGAACTTGATTTGAGGATTGAAAATCATAACTCAAACTTGAGGGTGCTTTGGAATCAAGTTTGGTTTACAACAAGAACACCTACTCTATAAGAGGTAAAGCTTTCTTGCTTTTATTTCAATCTTTGTTCATCTTTTCCTTGTGTTTTCATATTATTTTTGGACTGTTTTGAGGGCTGAAACTTGTGATTGAAAGCTACCCAAAGGTGGAAGGGTTAATCCCCTTTGCTTGAACCGCACTCCTAGCTTAAATCCTTGTGTGTCCCACTTCTTTTCGCCAACTTTTGCCACTGATTTGGGGCTGTTTTGGGGCTGTTTTTCAACATCTAAACTATGTAATTTGAAGTTGTACAAATGGAGGGGTTAGCCACCCTTCCTTATACTTTTTTACTCACTTTAATCTCTTTATGATTGTGCACCTTCTATAGCTTAATTTCAGCACTATTTTATGTTATTTAGGGGCGGTTTAATCTATTTTAATAATTTTGTTTTACATATTATGTTTTTTTTATAATAACCAATTAATCAACTTTTCATAATCAGCTCTGCAACCTCCTTCCATTCTATGATTATTTTGATTAAAAAAGTTGTGAAAAATTAAGGTTGTTATTCAAGTATAAGAAAGAAATTTTTCCATACGTAATGGTTTAATCTCTTCCGAGGTTCATTACAAAAGGCATAAAACTTTTTTCATACTTAATGGTTTAATCTCTTCGAAGGTTCATTACCAAAGGCATACATCCTTCTTATACTAAAGCCAATCTTTTATTTTTTATTTCTTTTTATCACCAGTGTGCTTACCTCTTGGATTTCAAGTCATTATCGCTCACTTTGGGTTTTTCTAAGTTATTATCACTCTTTTGAGTTTGACTAGTCCTTGTTGCGCATATTGGGTTTGACTTGAAATCCCTAACTTGTAAATAAGTTTGACTCTTCCTTTGCAATTTCCCTTGAAGAAAATAAGGTTTATTTTCTCAGATTAAGTCGACACTTGTTTCCTTTATTGTATTTCAAACTTAGTGGATGTAAATATCACCGTGGACTTAATGGATTAAAGAAAATGGGAAGGTAATATAAAATAGGCTAATAAAATTGAGTTTAAAATGAATCAACCGACATAAAGAACCAATATGATTGATTGAATTCAGTCGGACGGTATACCGAGTTTATTGTGTCAAGGCTTGTCTTACATCAATTCATGATGTTTTGATGAATCTTGAAGCGTCTTTACGGCCAGACGTTATGCCAGAGTCTATTGTGTCAAGGCTTGTCTTACAACAATTCATGATATTTTGATGAACCTTGAAGCGTCTCTACTTCCCTTCTTGAATTCGCTCATGATAGAAGGGAAGGGTGGTTATTATGCATTGCATTTATTGATCTTTGTCCTATCGTGTCCAAAATTATCTTTCAAATCAACTTGCAACCATAGATGGTTTCGGAACCAAGTTTGTTCCTCTCTTGAGTATTTTTTATGATAGAGAAGGATGGAAGAGACAACCATGGCTAGAAATACCCTATCTGCACTGTTTCACCTCAGGTACAAAAAATCGATTTCCACAAGAAAACAAGGTATTGGATTTATTTGGGGCTTGACTGAGTCGCGTTTTGGGTCGACAAGGCTCCAATAAATTGCAAAATGATACACTTTTGGTTAAAAACAATGACTAGGGGTGAAACAGAACAAATCCCAACAAGGCTGACAGAGTGATTCCTAAGGAGCATCGAGCAATCATTACATATCATTATTGTTATAAATTAGACACCCCCCCTCCCTTTTAGTTATTATTATTCATTCGGTTTGTAATAATTGTTTATTCGAACACTTGGACATTCGGATCCTCCTTCGCGAGAACAAATATGTAATAAGTTGTATGTCTTCCAACCCCCATTCTTTCTCCCTTTTATTTATCTGCTTATGATGGTTAGCATAGAGACATCATATTTTCAAATTATCATTTCCATGACGTGCATTCATTCATTTTGCATGCATAAAGTTCGGCTCATCATATTGTTCAAATGTCAAATTCAAACTCTTTACTTGAATACATGCGCTATCACATGCCTTGAATTGACTCGCATGCCATGCTAGTAGCCGAGCTTATTAATTGCACATTATATGTGTTACATTAGTCATGTTGCATTAATTAGGATCATTCATTTTTTTCTAACTATTTGCTTTCGTTTTACTCGCCTTCAGACATAAGGTAAGCATTTTTTGCTTTAGCACATTGCATAAATATGATTGCTACTATATCAAACATACTACCATGAAGCTAAATGCTTACTTGATATACCTGTTTGAATGCCTGTAGATGAAGGCTATTCACTGAAATTGGGATACTTTAATTAAATTTATATATATGAGATCACTTTTTCAAGTGGCACATATTCAAAACACTTTTTCAAAACAAACATAAAATCAAACGTTCCAACTTCTAGTGAAATTAGTCTATACTTGTATGTTAAAAATATAATAAGAACATATACTGTACATAAGAATCACATCATAATTAATAGAGGCCGATCTTTGATCGAGTGAGTGGGGTGCTCATTATTGACCTTCCCCTCTCATACCTAAGTTCCTAGACCAAGACACTTTGGTAATGACGAACTAATGGCCTTTGGCATAAGTCACGAGTTTCCTAAATTTTTCAAAATAAATATTTAGGTGGCGACTCTGATATCTAGCAAAGCAGTCCATTTTTGGCATTTGATTCAAAACATCAATTTTCTAAAAGAAATTGCCGGATTTTGACTCTTTTTGTGTTTCCACTGTTTCACATTGCACTTGTGAAATCAGATTTAGAACCAACACAAGTAGAGTCCGAACTGTACGGGCTATTTATTCTTCCGAAAGGGAGCACAAAAAGCCGAGCTACAGTGGGCAGCATTTTCAGTGTTCATATGTGCAAACAGAGGCATTCACCAGCAAGGCAGTGGCTTTTCGGGTAAAGAATCGAGCATGCATGCCTCCCTCGCTTCCCGAGATTAGCTAATTAGTTTAATTAGCAATAATTCAAAAATGTGTTGTAATTAATTAATTGTAGCTAATTAAGTGTTGTAAATAATTAGTCAGTTTAACTAGTTATTCGATTTCGGTTTGTAATAGTTAATTAACTAGAATAGTTAATTAGTTTCAAGTTTTGTATTAATTAGCGTAGCTAGTTGGTTAGCTTATTCATTCGGATCCTCCTTCGCGAGGGTGTAATGTTGTAATAAGTATGCGTGTGTGTGTATGTCTTCCAACCCCACGTCTTTCTCCCTTTTATTTAATCACTTTTAATGGTTAGATTAGGGACATATTTCAATTAGCATACCTTATGCTTGCATCCATTCATTTGTCTTGCATGCACCAAGGCTCGGCGCATCATTCAAACTGCATTGTTGTTTCAATACTTCTTTGAATACGTATTAATCGCATGTTGATCAAATCAAATCATATGCCATATTAGTAGCCGAGCCTATTAAATTGCATTATCGCATGTGTTGCATTAGGCATCTTAACATAATTAGGAATCATGCATATTTCACTAACTCATGTTTTCCTAGCTTGGATTATTTGGTGAGTTTTACGCTTTAGCATACTTGCATAAGTGTGAATGTTGTCATGATTAAGCATGCTCACCATAAGGCTATGTGCTTAAAAGCTAGGCTGCTTGAGGGCTTATGGATGAAGGCTTATTGTTTGAATTGGAACGATTCAACGAATGTAAATTTTAAGCCTACTTAGTTGAGTGGCAAAGCATGTTTTAAGCCCACTATGTTTGGTGGTAAATCCGCAAACCTTTAAGCCCACTTGAGGTGGCAAATTCAAACCATTTTCGCAAACAAACATGAATTGAATTGTTCCAAATCGAGCAAACTAGTCTATACTTACTTGTGCATGTCACATAGTAAAGCTAGTTTAATAACTGAAATAAGAACACATAATGTTTATAAAAAATCATATCATGATTAGTAGAGATCGATCTTTGATCGGGCGAGCAGAGGTGCTCAATTCATGACATTTCCCTCTCATACCTAAGTTTCCGAGCTGAAACAACTTTGGTGATGATGGATACGTGGCTTTCGGCATAGGCCAAGGTTTTCTAAATTTCCCCAAAACATAAAATATTTAAGTGGCGACTCTATATCTAGCAAAGTAGTCCAATTTTGGCATTTTAGATCCTAAAATCAATTTTCCAAAACGATTTGCCAGATTTGGACTCTTTGGTGTTTATCAGATTCATATTGCACTTGTGAAATTAGATTCAGAACCACGGGAGTCCGAACTGTGAGGCCTTTCTTTCAAACCTTCCGAAAAGAGGCGCGAAAAAGCCGAACTACAAATATGAATGAATTTTTTGATATATATAATTGGACAAATTTTAACCTTAAATAAACTAAAATTGAAAAACTTATAGAACGAAATATATTTTAATTTTTTCATAAATATAGTTTTTGTAATTTATTCTATTTTTTTCATCTTTACCAATTGAATTATGACATCTATTTTTTATTAAAAACTTAAAATATATAATTAATGACGTAACGGCAATATCTATATATATATATATTACATATGTATACCTTAATTAAGATTATATCTTAATTCAAATATTCTAATGAAATGATTAAAATTTAATTCATTAGAAATTATTTTTCTATACATTTTAAATAAATTTTATGTTATTATATAATTTAAAATTATATGTTTATGGGGGATGCACCAATAAATCCCAAATTAATAACTTATACACTGTTTAGTCCTAAAAGTTTTTTTTATAGACTGAAAGGTCTCATTACAATGTTTCAAACATCAGATTAATGTTTCGAACATTAGATTTCGAACATCAGATTAATGTTTCGAATATTAGAATTCGAACATCAGATTAATGTTTCAAACATTAGATTGATGTGCAAATGGGACTAAATGGAGCATAAGAAAACTTTTAGAACTAAATGGTTCAACTTTTCAGAAACTAGGACTTATGGGTAAATTTTCCTATGTTTATAGCACGGGTCATATGCTAATAAATTATTATTTAAATAAGCATTTTACTATGATCTATTCAATTAAGGGACCTGTGAACCAAGCTATTTTGACTATATAAAAAGTCAACTAGTGTTATATAAACATAAAAAAAAATTATACATATATAAAAATTATGTATAGAATTGTGTAATCAAATTGCATTCTATCATTTTAAAGCAAAACATCAACCAAAATGACTTACAATTACAAAAATATTTTGCCATTGTATTTTTTATTTTTATTTTTCAAAGTACATTGGATGAGGAATCGAATTTGTGACCTTACTAGTTAAATCCTAGGTTAACATCTTTCAATTTTATGCATCCTTCTGTAACTTGCTTTTCGTGCTCCTTTCGGATATGACTAGCCCTACAGTTCAGACTCCTGTGGTTCTGAATTTGATTTCACAAGTGCAATGTGAAAATAGATAATCGCAAATAAGTCCAAATCCAGCAATTCTTTTGGAAAATCGATTTTAATCAAAAATGTCAAAAATGGACTGTATTGCCAAATTTCAGATTCGCCACCTAAATATTTTTGAGAAATTTAGGAAACCCGTGATTCGTGCCAAAGGCCATTAGTCTGTCATCACCAAAGGATCTCGGCTCAGGAACTTCGGTATGAGAGAGGAAGGTTATGAATTGAGCACCCCACTCACCCGATCAAAAATCGGCCTCTACTAATTATGATGTGATTTTTATTTACATTATATGCTTTTGTTCCGATTATTAGGTTAACTTTACTATGTGTTGCATACAAGTATAAACTAATTTGTAAAAATTGGAACATTTGATTTCATGTTTGTTTGAAAAGTGTTTTGAATACGCGTCACTTGAAAAAGTGGACTCGTATGTACATTAATCAATACCTCTCAATTTTAGCAATTAGCCTTTATCTACGGGCATTCAAACAGGTATATCACTTAATCAATTAACCTAATGGAAGCATGCTCGATATGGCAACAAGAACATACAATGCGGTATGCTAAAACAATAAACACTCACCTAGTACTCCAAGGCAAGCCAAAATAAAGCAAAATGATTAGAAAGCATGCATGCTTCTAACCAATGCAAAATGACTAATGGGACGCAATACAATCATGCAATTAATAGCTACTAGCATGGTATATGATTCAATTCAAGAAATGCGATAAATCACGTATTCAAGCAATGAATTTGAAATCGACATTGGTTAGTATGATAAGCCGAACCCAAATGCATGTGAGACGAGTGTATGCGAACATGAGAAATGCTAAAGAAACATGATGCTCTACACACTACAAGAAAAAGGATATACAGCGACGTTTTTTTTTATGACGTTTTTCAAAAACGTCATGAAATCTGTTCAAATTTTTCAAATTCCAAAAAAATTAAACTAAACATCTCGTTTTGTGCGCCGTTTATTTCTTTTAAACAGTGGCTCAACAAGGCTATGATGTTCTTCTATTCTGATTGAACAGAGGCGTGACTTTAGAAAGAGAGAGAAATCGAGGTGTTGGATCTTCGAGGCATCGGATCTTCGATCTCCATCAATTCTTCGGTTGTTTGATCAGAAAAATCTTGTTCTACTCGTGATTTGAGCGTATATCTTCCTGATTGTTCGAATCGATCTAGGGCTCAAGGTTGGGGTTTTCTGATATAGATTTGCTACATTTACACAAGATCTATAAAA
Source organism: Camellia sinensis (assembly GCF_055761805.1). Classification (NCBI taxonomy): domain Eukaryota; kingdom Viridiplantae; phylum Streptophyta; class Magnoliopsida; order Ericales; family Theaceae; genus Camellia; species Camellia sinensis. The sequence continues at coordinate 141,854,668 of NC_138963.1, forward strand.
TTTCATGGCTAAAACTAACGATTTGGAATTGTTTTCTCTCGATTTAGTTAATTTCCAGCTTTTTTTTTGCTTTTGTTTTGTGTTTTCTCCTTTCGTTTTTGTTCCTTTACTCTTTCTAGTCCTTGTGTCGAAAACTCTTCTCTTTCATTAGATTGAGCAGCAGCAATGGTGAATCGATTTATCTAGGGTTTTGAGTGTGGTGTTAGTGTCTCTGATCATGTACGGGACAAGCAAGTGGCGTTGGATGTGGATCATTGGAAATAGTGAGTAGAAGCTGATAAAGAGATGCAAATCTGCTCTCTTCACTCTCTCTCTCTCTCTCTCTCTCTCTCTCTCTCTTTGATCTGCTAACATGGTAATATCAGATCTGCTTTGTCTCTCTCTAGTCCATTATTTTGCCTTTTTTTGGAATCTCATTTTGGCACGTCTTGCTTTCTAACTCTCCTAATAATCATTTCGGTGTAGTTCCCATGTAAATTGATAAACTTGCATCTTGGTATGTTCTCTGAGTTTCCTTCTTTTTCAAGCTACTACACATGGGTGGTCCTGTTATTGACTACTTGTGCAGAGAGCCAAGAAAAGAAAGGTATTTTCTTGATTCATATCTTTAACTATTTTCTCCCTCTAGATATTGATAATATAATAAATTTGTTTGGTTGGGTTGGATGCAGGAATTGGGATGTAGGCATATTTGCTCGGCAAGATTTGATTTATTTTTTATTTCCCTCTATCTTCATTTCTCTTAAATAGGGACAATATCTTCTGCTCAATTAAATTCAAATTCAAATATGTCATTGGGTTTCCTTTTTATTTGATTCAAATTCAAATATACATAACAATATGTCATTGGGTTTCCTTTTTATTTGTCAATTTTAGAGGGATTTTGTTGCAATTCTTCTTGATTGAAGAAATTAGTTAGTTCACTCCGTCCTAGTTTGGCACAAACCCGCTTAGCTGTGCTGCATCACTGTTACTGACACTGTTTTTTCAGTTTCTTTGATTGTAATAGAATTTGATTCAGTAATAGTATTTTTGGGCTACTTATGCTTATGGTGTCTGTTTTAGTTGGTAATTTCTTGTTTTTTGTTTTTTTTGATTGGCAACAAAAGAAATTTTATTAGAAAGTAATGGAACAAAATAGAACAGAAATGCGATCTTTGGCGTTAACGCCAACATGGTCTGTTGCTACTGTAATGACAATCTTTGTTGTTGTTTATTTGCTTGTGGAGCGATCAATTCACCGCCTAAGCAATGTAAGTCTAGATTCACTATTGATTGTTTGCCATTTATTATGATTTTTGTTGGAAATTGGACTATTATTTTTCAATTGATACAATTTGTGATATCAACCTAAGCTTTTCTGCATATTTTCATTGCAAAGTTAGTTGAATTTGTTCCATTGCGGTAGCAATAAAATATCAGTATGAATTGCTTTGGGCTTGTTCTGATGAGCTTATATTTTTTCTTTTATTCTAGTGGTTGCGGAAAACAAATCGAAAACCTTTGTTCGAAGCTATAGAGAAAATGAAAGAAGGTATTTGGTATAAATTTCTATGTCAATCCTTACAAAATTTATCAACTTTTCATAAACTTTATGCTTTTTCAAACATAACACTCATTTGGGATGGATAAAGCAGAATGATCTGGATTATACCTTCTACAAAATTGATGATATAGTGATTACTATAGGTCATTTGTAACATTTATTTTTGTGGGTCATGCTACCAATTATACATCACAGACCATGTAAGTTGTGCTAATTGGTCCTTGTATTGTCGATATGGTTCTACTGCTTGCAAATTTGCAGAAAACTGTGTTGAGTAGGTTTTTTCTTCTTGTTGCTCTGCTGGTTTGAGGTTATGCTCTAGTGTTAGTGACATTAAGTGTACATGCTTTACTGAGATTTTGCAATTTTTTTAAAAATTTATTGTAGTGATTAATCTGCAACACATACATCCTTTGAACTCAACACATACATCCTTTTGACATTAGGATGAATAATGTGTTGTTCAAGTTGAATTTGTCATGTATTCATTACAGCATCGTAGTCAAATTTATGGAAGACAAGGACTTCACAATTATACTTAAATTGAAATGAAACTAAAACACTTTTGTGTTATTTTCTGCTTAATGGTTGTCTTTGTAATAATGTGATCAGATCCATAGTTGGAGGATATGGGAAGTTGAGGCTTATTTGGAACAGCATGAATTATTAACTGGTAAGATCTAATGCTTGATAAAATTTACGTGATTCTCAGCATTTTCTAGAGCCCTATATATATTCTAGCCTTGTTCTGGTGAACTGGTACAGTTCTCCTTTCTATATGCTTTATTTTTAGCTAGATGAATTTGTACATTAAAAAGAAAAGAATAGGGAGAAGGAGTTGGAATCTATCAAGTAGAGAGAAGGGAATGCCTAAAGAAAAACACACGAGGTAGCAAAGTGAAAAGAAAGGTAACAGTTGATGTTAGATTACAACAGCCAAAGAGGAAACTCCAAGTTTTTGTTAAAACTACAAATTTTTGTTGCCCCAATTAGCAAAAGAGCTGCCTATGAATTGGATTAGCTATAATTTATAAATACATTTCAAAAATGCAATTCTCAACAACACGATATCACGTTTTGATGATGAATGCTTTAAAATTGTCACGGAAAGGTCAACTGGGAGTTGGGAATCTACATGCAGTTGACATACCCCAAAATCTCAGGGAATATTTTTGGACCTGTGTTGTCGTATGATGTTCACCTTTTGTTATTGATATAACAGTTGGAAGATGGTATTGAAGACAGTTGAATTATTAAATTGCTCTGTGAATTGTTTTGTGGTTCTCTTTTTTGGGTTTTTGAAAGATGGTATTGAAGACAGTAGATCTTTTGAAGAATGAAATTCCATTTGAGGAAGAATCAGTAGTTTTATCTGAAGATGTCAAGACTAGTTTAGTTCTCATCGACATCATCAATGGCTTCTGTACCATTGGAGCTGGAAATCTCCCCTCTCTATCTTTTCATTATTACCCAATTTCAATTATTTTGTAATGGATAGATTTTTCTTTACTTGAAATTAATATGGATTAGATTGTCCCCATCTGCTAACCCACTTGCACAGCAGATTGTTTAAACTTGGCTTAAAAAGCTTAGCGATTTTAAAATCTATTCAAGTTTAGCTTGTTCACAAAACCAACTAATCTCAAATGAGTTTTTAACACGACATAAATTTTTGGTTCTCTTTGTGGTCTGAAACTGAGTTGTTATGTTATGATTGTTGAGTTTGTGTTTGGTTAAGTGTTTTTTTCAGGCACCCACAGAGCCCAACAGTTAGATCAATGAAATGATCGATGAATTGGCAAGACTGACAAAAGTGTTTTGCAACAAGAAATGGCCAGTTCTTGCATTTCTTGATTCCCACTATCTTGGAAAACTCGAACATCCCTATCCTCATTGCATCATTGGCACTGATGAATCTAATTTGGTTCCTGGTATAAGTTTGCTTTATTTTCTCTGTTTTTTTTATCTATTCATTCTATAATTCAATTCTCAAGCTCTCTCTCTCTCTCTCTCTCTCTCTCTCTCTCTCTCTCTCATGTGCAACACTGAAATGGTTGGAGAAGGAACCAAATGTAATGATAAGGCGAAAAGATTGCTACGATGGATATCTGGGTTCAATGGAAGAGGATGGTTCTAATGTGTTTGTGGATTGGGTGAAAAATAACCAGATTAAAGCTGTAAGTATATATTTGCTATTAGTAGATGGATATAGATATTCCCATCAATCCTTAATCACTTTCACTTTGCATTATATCCAAACAACTTGTCCAATTCTCATAAATGTCTTATTTTGTTTTAAGTGCAAGCATTTGGAGTACCACCTTAGCAGCCATGGCAGAGTGAACTTAATGTCATGAAGTAGTAGTAGTGTGCCATGATCTGTAAATATTTTTAATTTTTTGTTATGTCATAAATTTTCATTGGTCAAATTTGTATTTTTCTAAAAATATTTATGGCTTAATTGGTTCCAATTTATTTTGAATGTTAAAGGTGATCAAATGTTTGAGTTATTGTGAATTGTATAATTTGAATTTTGCTTTTGTTGGTGTTTTTTTTTTTTTTTTTTTCTTCAAGGAAGGAATTCAATATTTGGAAAAAATTCTGATTAGGTTCAGATATTTTTTTTTTTTTTTTGGAAAAAAAGCTTTTAGCAACGTTTCAATAAAAACGCCACTGTAAGTTAGTATATGACGTCATTTGTGGTTGGGACAATTTTTATGCTGGCGTTTAAATAAACACCGCAAAAGTCTTGTACGGCATTTATAAAACGTCGCTAAGTTATAGCGACGGTCGTATCTTCAACGTAATTTTAAAACGCCGGTATATGTTTTGCCGACGTTTTTGATAGCTTTAGCGATATTTTTGAAACGCCAGTAAAAGCTAATTTTCCTACAGTGACACTACCATTATAAGCAGGTTAATAAGTTGGAGAAAGAAATGGGGTTAAAAGACATACACCGTTATTACATATTTGCCCTCATGTAAGAGGGTTTAGATGGGTGTCCAAGTGTCTGAATAAACTAACTATTACAAATTCAAATAAATGAATTACATTACTAACTAGCTAAGTTAATTAACTACTTATTACAAATTCAAGGGTCACTAAGCTAACTATCTAATTTATTACAATAAAGATATTATATCAATACTAATTACACAGTAATAATATCCAATGTAATTGCAACAACAATTAATATTTACAACAACAATAATTAGAATAATAAGATAATAATACGAATATAAGTAACAATGAGGCACAATGATTGCATTCACAGTTTCTAGAAGTTGCTCTGTCAGCCCAGACTGCTCTGCCTCACCCTCAGCCACTGTCCTCTATTTTTGCAAAAAAGCTCGCTGCTTGCCAAACATTGGGAGCCGATCAGCCCCAAATGAGATCCGGCCGAGTCCAAAAAGAGTCGGCCGTGTCCTAATTTTATGTCAAAACTGTTTGTGTGCTCTGAGGTGAGAACAATGCAGATAGAGCTCTTCTAGGCTCTGTTTATCCCGTATACACTTCTCTGTCATGGGGAACTCAAGAGAAGAACGATTTCGAGTCCAAAACCACCAATAAGAACAATTTGATGGCTTGATGATTTCGAGCACGTTTGGACAAAATTTAGTAAATGCAATGGAAAAGCACCCTTCCCTCCTATCATGAAGGCTCAAAGAGGAAAGTAGACACGCACCAAATCTTATCAACATATCATGGATTGATATGTGACAATTCTCGAAGCGATGGACTTGGCATAACGTCCGGTCAAATCCAACCATCTAAACATTTTCTTTATGTCAATTTCATTCATTTTAAACCAATTTTATTAATCCTTTCTATTCTTTAATCAATTTGTCCAAAGTGATGTTTAAGTCCACTAAATAAAGAGAAACGTCAAACGAGAAGTGATCCATAGCATGAAAGAGAGATTGTGCCTTGACGATGAACCTCTGAAGAGATTAAGCCATTGAGCATATGTCTCTTTCTCATGCCTTAAATAACAATCGATCGCTTGAAATGACTCTCAAACGAAAGAAAAGAAGAAAGAAGGGAGAGCGTAGAATGATCCTGCGAACTTGATTATTAGGATGAGACTCTTGATATGAAAACTAAGCAAAGAAAAGCCATCAACTCAAATGACTCGGTATCTAAGGCCTAAACAACCGAAGCCATGAGAACTTACAACATAACAAGCTAGATATTCAAAGCATAAGCTAATTAAATAAATTAAAACAGCCCCTAAAGTGTAAAAACAATGACAAAATTACTTCAAAAAGGGGAAGAAAGTGAACACAAATAGGAGAGGACAAGCTAGACAAGCAAGCTTGCACTACAAACATGATATACAAAACATAAATTAATTAAATGAGTCAAACAGCCCCTAAAACCAAAAAAAAAAAAAACAGTGACAAAACTACCCCAAAAACAAGCTGAAAATAGTTTGAAAAGCTAGAAAAAGTAAGCAAAGATTAAAGAGAACAAAGCTAGTAAGCAAGCCTAAGAAATGGTGGCTAACCCCTCCACTTTTTACAACTTCAAATCACATATTTTAGCCTCTAAAAATAGTCCAACAACAGTCCAAAAATAGCCCAAAAACAGTGGCCAAAATCATGTTAAAATAGCACAAAAAATAGGGAAAAACAAAGAGATACAAAACTAGTAAGCAAGACTCAGGAGGGGTGGCTAACCCCACCACTTTTGAATTTTTAAATCACATTTTTCAGCCTTTTCAAACTCTGAAAATTAGTATATAAAGACAAGGAAAATTGGGAAAAAGAGTAGAAGAAGATTAAAGGAGAAGGTGCAAAATTATACCTTTTGAAAAGAGAGGTAAGCTCTTAGTTAACAAGCTTGATTCCAACACCCTCAAGTTTTTGAAATTTAGTTTGAAATCTCAACAAAAAGTTCCAAGAACAAGCACTAATGATGTATGTATTGTGTATGTAAAGCTAAAAAGGTGATATGAAGTCAAGGAAGCTTTTGGAAGGAAGATGGATGTTCTATCAATGTTTAAGCCTTTTGGAAGGTTTTTCTAACCTGAAAATCTGAAGTGGGAGGTCTTATTTATAGAATTTGAGCCAATTTGGTCAAAAATATCTTCAAACAAAGCCAACTGTCCAATTCCCGCCAACTGTCTGTTTGGCGCTATTGAGAGCTAACCGGACCCAAAAATGAAAGGCCGATTCTAAAAGGCATAAATTCACTATTTTTCATTAAAAGCCGGCCGGCTCTAAATGAGCCACGACCGGATCTAAATGGACACGGCCGGCTCCAAAAATTTACATTCTAGGCCCGACTTCAAACGGGCATATCTCCCTCATCTGGACTCGGTTTATGTAATTCTTAAGTCTAAATTGAAACCCCAGAAGTCTACTTTCCAATGGTGGTGGCCTCACATCTAAATTCTAAATGTACAAAGAGATATGCCTAATTTAGTGAAGGCTGCTTATTTCTATCTTAACGGATTGATGTCCAATCTTTTCCTAAACTAGTTTTCTCCCATCCCCTCCTATTTCTTTCAACTCCAAACCTATAGATAAGATATTTTTAAATATTTTTCAAAGAGTTCACCTCCCTTACGTATATCTCCACTTTGTCCTTATTCGATTTATCGAAAAGTGTAATATTTTAAATGAAATGCGAGCCTTGAAACATCGTAGAAACATTTGGAAAAATATTTTGAAAAAAAGGGTTTTAAGGTTTAAAATAGTTTTGGTCAAAATGGGGTATAAGGTTTGGGATTAGAGCCTGAATCCAAATTTCTTCGCTAAGAATTCAAAAGATTGCACAATGTAACTTTCATCATTGGGTGTTTGGAATAAAGCACCCAAGTCTTAAGGATGATCAAAAATGGGGTGTCTACATCTTCTAAATAGAGTATAACTTACCAGTATTATGAAAACAAAAATAAATTGTTTCCAATTCCCAACAGCATGCAACTTTAAATTCTAGATTTCTTTCATAATCAAAAGAATAAAGGAGATTGCTACCAAACCAAGAGTAACTCCTATCTTCAATTCAATCTCACATCAATAACACAAATAGCAATGCAAATGTTATGGGATCCTTTGGAGCACCACTAACCCAAAAATTGTTATGTCATTAATTTCTTCACAATTTAAAAACATAAATATCAGCTAAAACAAATTGCTATACTTGAATTTTTCCCTACCAAGGAACACAAAAAAAAAATGTTCAGATACCATTGCCGGTAGGTCAAACTCATCAATATCTCATTTGTCCAATTCCTATCATCACATAGAATATGAACATCCTTTGGATCTAGACTTGAAAGCAATGTACATACCTCGAAAGGATATGAGTATCTTCATAGCTAAACAATGACAGGTGAAGCAGAGATGTCCACGATTAATGGTCAAATTTCATAACCCACATCACTTTACTATGCCTCTCTGCTCATGCATGGCATATTTTTTGGTAAAGAGCACATCAGCAAGCAAAGGCAACTGAGAAGCTCCAGTAAAACTGTACTTGGAAGCATATGAATAACCGTGTTCACGCATGAGCCTTCTTTCATAAAAATGGATAGAGTCAGTGAATGGGGATTTGAGAAATCAGGGTCCATTTTAGTGTCGAGTTCTTTGATTCCCAAAGACACTTGCATTCTGGCGAAGGGTGTGAGAAAATAGAACTCTTTCTGTTGCTTTTTGTAACTCTAGGTACCATTGCCCCCTTGCGATCACTTTCAGCTAGCATTGCTTCCATTTTATCCTTGAAAGCCTTCCAACTGCAAACCATTGAAAGAACAGTTTCGTTTCAGTTACTAGTTATCTGGGATTTTTCAAAATGCTAGATATTCAAGTACTACAAATATTTATCAAGCATAGTTCCATTGTTATCTAGGAGATTATACAATCTTTGGCAACTTAAAAGAGAGTTTGTATAATGTTTTGGTAGTTGTAAGACACCCCAAGAATGAATTGATTCTATTCTTTGATTCAGTAATTTCACAAATGCTCCAATACAGAATCTTTTATGGCAGTTCTCTTGCATAAGGTATATGGGAGATTACCTGATGTTCATGTCCTGCAATAAAACAGCAAGCTGGCTTTTGTCTGGCTTGATAGTTTTAGAATGCCCTTTGTACAGAAATCTTCGATGGCCCATCAGAAAATGCGGGAAGTTTCCGCCTTGAGTTGTAACGAACACCTCACTAAACAAGCATACCATGTAGTCCAAAGCAGCCAATCTCGAAGAATAGTCCTATTAACAAAAAGACAAGTAAAGGAGCTAACCAAATTTGTAGGACTAACTGGCTTTACTTCTACCAGAAATCAGATTGCTATGACAAGATTACAATGAATCTATTTTTTTAGGCAACTTGACTTAAAGACCAATTTTATTAAAATATTTTACCACCAGTATGGTATTCACTCAGTAATGTAGCTTGGAAGTCAAGTGCTTGTGTTTGCTTAACAAACACACTATACCTGTAACCTAGGTTGCCTTGTGATTGGATCTAGACAAAATCCTAATTATGATTTTCTACTTTCTACGAGTTTACAAGAGGGGAAATTTTGTGAAATCTTTTGATTGTCATTAAGCATGTAAACATTGCTATATTTCACAGCTACATGATATCATAATTGCAGTTTAGTTTTTCCAGTCTTGCAGTTTGATCACCATTCACCATCCATTATCACTTTTTTTGTAATTTTTTGGCCTTACAGTTTGATCACCATCCATTGTCCATCAAAACACCGAAACACAAGTGTGAATGCACACTGAAGAAAAGACCCACTGGAACAGATCAAATTTGACAAATATAGTATTGAATCAGCTAATCAGTTTTGTGTTGAATGGTGCATTATAAATTTAATATGAACTTCATCAGCCAGGATTGCAGCTTACAGCTTTGAGTTGAAGAAAAAGATAGCTCAAATCAGCTTTGAGTTGAATGAGAATCAACTTTTAGTCAGACAAGTTGATTTGCTTAGTCTTCAGTCTCAATCCAACAAGCTCCCAGAGTAAACTCTAGATCAGAGTACTTAAAAATGATGGGAATAACATTTTGAAACACAAAGAACTAATTTTTTTTACCTCAAATGGAGCGAGCTCATCTGGGGCTGCAAGGGACTCCTTAGTCTGCAGAAGCGGAAACATCTTCAGTAGAGGAGCTAAATTTCTCTCAGCCTGGTAAATTTTACCGGAGGCCAAATAAATTGGAGTGTTGTTGCCAAATCCCATACCCCTCAACATCATCCCAACCTATGCTGACAAAGAAAAACATATGCAACAAAAAGAGTTATTATCAAACTAAAAATTGAGCCAACACGATTACTGAGACTAAGCTCCCATATACCTATCTCCAAATATCATCTACTAGAAAGAAAAACTGAAAGATGGTGGCCTTGTTTGGTTTGACTCTCAAAACACAATTTTTGAAAAAAAAAAAATTCTAAAATCTTGTTTGGTTGAAAATTTTTTGAAAAAAATTTCCAAAATTATTCTCTCTCCTACACATCAATCAATTACTTTTTCTCTCTCCTCTCTCATTCCCAACCACTTTTCTCACACATATCTACTCAACTACAACAAAATATCAAATCATCCCAAACTCTCATACTCCAAAACTATTTCTAAAATATACTACTAAACAAACTAAAAAAATTTCTAAACTCTTTTCCCAAGATTTTTTTTGAAAATTTATCTCCCAAAACAAACCAAACACACCCGCTATGTTTGAGTTCTAGAACTAACCTCCAAAGGGGTCATAGGGCACTTTCCATTGATCCGATTGAGACCAGGTGCAATAACATGAGCTTTACGTTTGAACTTCTCTCCCCAACCCTTTTCCCTTATTGAGTCCATTTCAAATTTCTCAGCCATTCCTCCATCATACAAACAGCATGAGAAGGCCACCATGTCCTTAAATTGAAGATCAACAACCCGTTGATTTTTATCAGATTATAAATCCCAAATTCCTAATCAACCAAAATTACTTAATTATAGATAATGTCCTCAAAAGCTAAATTATAAAAACAAGTCAGTACCTCCTCAAATCGAAGATGGACAGAAACATACTTCCCACCAGTACTTGAGCTCTTGTCAATCATTTGATTGACTAATTTGTTTGCTAGAGTAGAGATTGGAAGAGAGAATCTCAATGCTTCATAATTGGTTAGGCATCTCAAGAATTGAATATTAGGTGGAATATACATTGCCAATCTGTTTGCAAACGGAGCAATGCGAATAACTCTGCATCAACAGCTAATAATTAGAAAGAATAAGTGTCTGCCACAATATTTTACACCAACTTCAAGTCTTGGCATTTTAGGGTTATCAATTTAACAAATGATAGAGTGATCCATATGCAGATCCCAATCTATGAAGCAATTTAAATGAGATGTATGGAATACTAATTTTGTTTCTTAATTCAAATTCATCTCCATATAGAATAGGGACAGCATCTGTTCTTGGGCCACAGGAAAGTTATCGCCATCATTGGAATTTTGTTTCAACATGTTGTTTTGGTTAGCACGGTAAGGGAAATGTTTCTGGAAACATTTCGGAAAGATTAAGTAAAAAAAATGAATTTAAAAATACATTGAACATTATAAATGTAATACATAGAAATCTAATAATTGAGCAATTGAATGCATTTAGGGTTGCACATTCAGACACATAAGAGAACACTCAAATTTCATTATTCTGCCGCTGTTTCATTTCGGTCTCCTAAGAAATGGAAAATTATCAACCTTTTCAATGGAAACAAAAGACAATTTTGTTTCTTGCCCTCATTATCATCAAGGAATTTAAAGACAGGAACATCCATCTAGATATAAAAATTTGATTCAAATAAATGGAAGTTACCTAAGAAGTTCAAACTCATCCAGCAGCTGTACTTCACAATCTTAAAGGTGTTCACATGAAAATATTAAGTTGCACAACCTTTTGAGTCTTTTTCCATTGGTATTTCTTCATCTTACAAAATATATCTATATGTGTTTAAAAGAGCCAACCAAAGTCACCTTGGATTCCTTATCAAACTTCCGTTAGACTCACCTAACCTAATATATTGATAACTGAAAATTTTGCTTTGAATCAAATCCAACAGCAATGCAACAGAAATTCTCTTGCTTATTCCCAGGCTTGGTATTGTTAACTCAAAATTAAGCACATCAACCTCAAGCATTTAATTAGATCAAAATAGTAACTAAGATAATACAGCAGCACAGAATTTCAGCCTTGGTTTATTCCTGTAGTTCAGAAGGTTGCCATACAATATATGGAGGAACCACTCAAATCTACTGCCATGCAATCATTGATCCCAACAGCAACATCCATAACTTCACCCTTTACTCATCACTATTTTCTGAAACTGAGCAGAAAATCTAGGGTTGTCAATTTTAGAAGCCAAAACTAGGGATGGTATTGTGCATATCGACTATCAATCTAGACATTTTTTTACTTTTATTATACAAATACTACTTAGCTCCAAGATTCAATTTGTTGACATCCCCAATTATCAGTAACATATGTATTCTATACCAGCCCCAATCATCAGGGTACACAAAGATACAAATTAGAAAGGGAAAAGAAAGAAACAATGATTAAGTGCCTACCGCTGCTTCGTTAAGACAGGATACACTTCTTCCAAGTAATATTTGGCCGTAGCCCAAGCTTGGACTCGAAAATTTGGTATATTGCTGATGTTGAAATCATATACTTCCATCAATTCCTCAGGTAGCATGCGAGACACTTTCACATAATCCTCAAGGGTGGTTATGAAATGCCCCTCATCATAAATATCACTAAACTGACTGTAAAGCAACCAAAAAGAAATTAGTAAAAGAAAAAAAGTAAAGCCTGCACAAGTTTTCTTAAGCTCTTATGATTGAATGTACACAGAATATATGGCCTAAGAAACAAGACGCAACAGAAAGACAGTTATATGTCAAAAAATCGCTGAAGAATTGAATAAGAAAATATTCTTGGCAAGAAAGATACTACATTTAAAAGGAGAAAAAGAAATTAAAACTCCTCATCACAAATATCTGAAAGAATAGATGGAACACAAGAAAATACAAATATATGCCAAATTGCGTCATCCAAATCCTCGTTGAAGAATATAGTTACATGGCAATCCACGAAAGCCATGTCATCACTACCTCACTTCTTCCATGTTCCTTGGTCCCATGTGTCAATGCGATCTCGCCACATGTTAATCCTCCCTCCATAGTAGAGCTCTACCAGCCAAGGCTAACTCATGTGGTGCCTTAGCGTCGAGCCAAGGCATTCAAAGGCAATCAACAAGGAGTCTCCTAAACATGCTCAACTTTCCTCCTCGACCAAGCAAACTCTACACCCCGAGTATATCCATCTCCGCTTGTGCGAATATACTCAGAATACCCCCGGTTCAGCTCAGTGGTCCTCTACCCAAGGACAATCTCATGACTTGCAAATGGTTCTCTAATGGCATATTGATGCTCCTATGCCAGTCTAGGTTGAGAACAAGGACTAGCCTTGGAGTGGAATTGCAGTCATGGGGCAGTTAAGGGCTACCCTATAACCCTTCCATGCCAAGCGAACTCTACTCCCCGAGTATACCCATCTCCACTTGTGCTAATATACTCAGAATACCCGCAGTTCAGCCCAGTGATCCTCTACCCAAGTAGAATTACATGACTTGCAAATGGTTCTCTAATGGCACATTGATACTCCTATGCCTGTCTAGATCGAGAACAAGAACTAGCCTAGGAGTGGAATTGCAATCATGGGGCAGTTAAGGGCTACCCTGTAACCTCTGCATGAATATTTAGGGTTGCTTTGCTCGATGACTACAGTTGAGGTTCATTGAGGTGCTCATCCCATCCTCCTCAAGGGGACTTGCACCTTAGTCAATCATAAAGAGAAAGACCTCCACAAGAAAACACATGGCATGATTTGCACTACCCTATGCATAAGAAGCATGCCCGACAACCTTTGTGGCCTCTCTAAGTAATTCAACACTACTATAAGTTGTAGTCTTTACCAACTGATTCTCACGCCACGCAAAGCGAAGCACCTACCCCTTCTAACCCAATCAGGCACACGCACTCTAGTACACTCAACCAATCTGGTCCCTATGGCCCAATATCGCTACAAATAGTAAGCCTCCACCTGAAAAACAAGTTTCAATCAGAACGAGCAAAATAATGTTAGTTATTTTTTAGTCTAGCAAAATTGAAAAAACCTTTAATCCAAGTTGATTTAATTATATCAATTCCAAGTTATTTAAGAAAAAATAACTGTCCAGAAATATAAATCAATCAGTCATAGAGAGGAGGTTTACATGAAAACCAAAACTCAGGAAAAAACTTCAGACAACAATGCATCCACCAAACCAAAGTCAAGATCAAGTACAATAACTACCAACATCTAGACACACAAATCCTAACCTTAGTTGCTGAAGTGGCAGCAGGGGCAAGGGCAGAGACGGGGACGGGGACGGGGACGGGGACGGGTACGGGGACGAAAGCAAGAATAGAGGGCATATAGAAGTTTCTAAGATTGAGAGCACCTATGGGAGCATATCTATGTTTTCTATATTAAATTTTTTTTTTTTTTTTTTTTTTTTGCTTAGTTGTAATATATATATAAATAAATATTTATTCAACTACAAATTATTTTGTTAAATATAAATGTGAGTGTTGATTTTCGACCCCATAACCATACTAGATCTTTTGGCCAAGATCTAAGGAACTTAATTGGAGTCACATGGAAGAATAGATTAAGCCCAACATATGCACACAAGAAGACATAAAACACCATGGTGGCTCGTCCAACCGGAGACACTCCGACGATCAAGTCAGTAACTTATCTCACAAGATATCAACACAAAATAACTCTAGTTTAGAACATACCTTAGACCTACGGGAGTGCCCTCTTTATGTAATGATTAGTGTCCAACTTTTCCTAAAAATCTTACTTCATGGGGCTTTATCCTTTACAAGGATATCACTTATCCAAAGCTTCTCTTATTTAGATTAGGATCAACTCTCTTAAGAGTCCAACCTTACCCAAATAAGTAGTCTAACATCTACGACTCTTGTCCTCTATCCGAATATCTCGGATTCATATCTCAGCAACTTGGTCCATCCACGTGGCACCTCAGCTAACAACCTCGGCCACGTGGACAACCCAAAAAATATGTCCCCACAATTGGAATAAGTTGAGTCGTTTTTCTTTTATTTCTTTGAGATTTGTATGGTTGAGAGGTTCTATTTCAGTTGGTGGAAAGTTTCTTCCTCGATAGAGGCAATTTTTTTACAAGTTTCTTATTGAAAAGCACAGAATTGAGTTTTCAAATAAGAAACGCCACCTCAATAAGAGTTTCCTACTACTAAGAATCTACTTACTCGACCCCAAAGTAATTTTGTAGTCCAATTTTCCACCACATATGTCCAACCACGTTTGTACCTCTAGACCACCATTAGCCACGTCAACCACATATGCTCCAACCATCACCAAGCTCGATTAATACATGTACAAACACTAAGTATATGTGCCCTAAACTCAATAACCCTCTCTCAAGAATATGAAAGAAGAAATAATATTAGACTATATGATGCCCACTCAATTTCTCCCAATGCTCAATGTGTGTTGAACTCTCTATGTAACCCCAACAAATAAGCCAAGACTGGAATTTATAGAAAAAGAAAAAAAACATTTGAGAACAAGGAATAAGAAATCCAACGAATTATAACCAAGATGCGGTAGGAAAACACATATTGGCAACACGTGATCGAACGGTGCAATCTCGTTCGTCCAGTGAAGCTACTGTTTTACTCATAGTGCTTTAAAATACACAACCACAATGTTGTGTGTTTGAACAAACCAACCTAGTTTCGAACATAGAAGATACTGATGTTCTACATAACTACAACAAGAACACACTCTAAGAAGCACAAACATGGACACGTGACACGACACAAATATGCCGATACACCAATTTTCAAAAATGCAAGACACAACGCGTGGAGGACACAGACGAAATATAGAATTTTATATATTTATTATATGTCCTATAGATGAATATATGACTCAAAGATAATTAAAAAATGTGATATAACACTTATTTTATAAATTTACATTGTTTTTCCTTTTATTATATCCTAAGTTATTTAGTTTAAACTTACAATTAGTTTCATGTGTGTCTAATCGGTTGACACGTGTGTTGAAGCAATGGACACGTGTGTCCTTCAAGTGTCCGAAGAGTGTCTCGTTCTATTTTTTGTATAATAATAATAAATAAATGACACATTACGAGTCTCAGACACGTGTCGAGAAGTGTCCAACATGGACACAACACGGATACACCACCTACTTAGAAGTGTCCATGTTTCTTAGAACACACTACAATTCATTCGAATATGCACCAACTTTGGTTGGTGTTTGAAAGTTTACATACTGTCTAGTCAACTATGAGCCCAAACGCACAAAGTCCAACGTTCAATTCTATCGATTCTAAAGGTCAAGCCCATAAGATGGCACGCAGGACGGGCTCGTGCAGCTGCAGCAGATTTGAAAAAGGAAGTTATCGTGATTTTGAACTTGTTCTTTCCATGATCCCTCTTAATTGACACAGGAGATCCAATGTTTGAAGTAGGAATAATAAAGCCTATAGTCCAAAACTAAATTATCCATAGTCAAGAACTTAATGAAAACCAGCCCAACTAAGAAAACACCTAGACAAAAGCATGGTCATACAATGCATGATTGTTTTATCTTTCACACAAAATCTATTTGTCTACTTGTTCCAACCATAGCTTGAGTATCCAATTTCGATCTTCAACTACAGAACTTGCCCACAACTCACCTAAACTAAAAATTACAAATTGCAAATTCTTTTTGTAATAAAATGCCAACACAAAAAAACCAAGTGGTACATGTATATATAATATATTAATCATTTTTCATCACAAAATGCACATAAAAATTGTTTAGTCTATCTCACTTATATTAATATAATAATGCCACCTATATTCTTTTAATACCACCACCTAGAGAATATTCCCACTATATTATCTTACCACCTCCTTCAAGGGGCATGAATGTATAAAGCATCAAACATGTTTGATTTGCTCAAGAAAAGAAACTTAAGTAGGGATAAATGAAAGATCGCGCAATTTTATTCGAACATGATTTGAATTTTGGCGAGAACAACAATATGGAAAGGAAACTAAGATAGTTTCTTGCCTTGGATCCCTCCAAACACTGTGCAATTCAAAGTAAGGGATGACCAGTGTCACATTCAAAAGCCCAGCCACAGCCACAGCATTGCAGATCTACCAGGAGAGACAGAGAGAGTTAAAATAGTAACAAACTATGAAAGCACATATGCAGGATAAAGTGGGCTGTCACATGCATAGATGGCCAACTTATAATTTTGAGAAGTCAGTGGACTAAGGAAAGCTGGGGGAAAGGCCGCATAGTTGTAAGATTTCAAACTTTTCTTCGGTTTCCTTCATCTTCCTAGCAACCAAATGAAGCATAAATAAAAGAACCTATAATAGAAGCATACATATCACATTCTACAACTTTTGGCAAAGACTTTGACATTGTGATCTAGATATAGTTGTGCAATTTTTTTTTTTCTTTTTCCATCAATTTTTTTTTTTCTTTGCTTCTTCCTCTTTAGAAATTGTTCATTGGCATTGGAGCTCTTTATAAAATTAGGGCAAAATTAACTTTACCCCTTTGTGGTATAGCCCCAAACACCCCCCCCCCCCCCCCTTCTCTTCCCCCGTCTTTTAAAAATGTGCAAATGCCCCCATGTGATTTCGGACTAAAGTGCGCAATTAACTCTATCAATGAAAAATGCAAAAAGACCTTTATACTCTCATCCCTATCTTCCTTCCTCTCTTTCAACCTTTATACCCTCATCCTTGTCTTCCTTGTTCTCTTTCTCTGTTAAGAGAAAACAAAACCAACATCACCATTGTATTCAACCTAAATAAAACAATCATAACCATTGCATTCAACTTAACCACCACCACTATAAATTTCAATGGATAAAATAATATACACAAAATAATATCATTGAAAAAAACTAAAAATATTGCATAAAAGCTATAATATATATATATATATATATCTCTAGTAATTGAAACTCTACATAGAAGCTATAATATAACTAAACCCAGTAATTGAAAGATGCAATTTTTTGGTAACAAGGGACCCAAGCATTGAATCTGGGGAAGGAATGAATGAATCACATGCTGCCCACGGTGAGTATGAACCAGTGGGGTGCAAACGCCATGATTAGAGATCCAACCAGCCATTTAAATTATACATATGAAGGAATCACAAAAGACCTAACAGTGGATCTATGTGTGAACCATTGGTGTGAACCATTGGTGTGAACCAATAGGTTGCAAACTATGATTGTGTATGCAACTGTGTGCAAACTGTGACTGTGAACCAGTCAATCTGGGGAAGGAGGTCAGGAAGTGATGAGGAAGGTAGAGGAGGAGGAGGGAGGCGGTGGTTGGGGAGGTCGGGGAGAGGGGGCTGCGATGGTGGTTGGAGAGGAGAGGGTAGATTAGGTGGTTGGGAGGAAGGGTGGGGCAACTTAGGGGTAGGGGTTTTTAGAGTTTGAAAGATGATGACGAAGATGAAGGGCATAAATGACTTTTTGGATTTTGATTTCACTTTAATTTCAATAAAAATTTATGGCCACTCTCAAAAATGGAAAACGTATTACACCTTCCGTCAGTTTGAACGGAAAATGTAAAAGTTGCAGTTTAGTACAAAACTACAAGAGTCTCTCCACCTATATTTGAGTAAAGTCTGTGGGCTCAAACCACTATAAAATGATTTTTTCCCTAAAACTATATAAGCTCACATTTGAAATTATATATTTAGATTTTATGACTTTCAAGCATCTGATCTAGATTAAATATCTTAGATTGAGTTCAAACAAATATAGTCCCTTACCTCTACTCTTTCTTACACCTTAGGCATCACAATCCAAACTAGTAGCCTACTCCCTCTTACATTTGTGAAAGCTCCAGTAGGTTTGGACTGCATTTTTCAAAAGGAAGTATCTGAAAGGGCCATATGATGCAAAAGTCTCATGTACAGTTCCTGAGAAGGAAGTGGCTACCTATTGGAGCACATTTGAACCCAAATTCGTTCATTTGCATTCCATCCATCCAAATGAAACCTCATGGGGGGGGGGGGGAGAGTCAGAGCTCAAAACCTTCTATATAAATGTTTTGGACTTGTGTTATGTTATTTATGTTTGTTGAGAAGCGGTCTCATGATTGAATACTGGTTTTAAAAGTAAAAGTATTATGCATATCCTCACCAATCACATAAAATCAAATCTTAGAATTTCGAAGTGTTGTGGTGAACATGTATGCAATTGGGTTGTTCTTTTCCTTTTTTAACTGTTGGTTCTGTCTCTGTTTGTGTGTTTTGGGGGGGTGTTAAGGCCCAGTGTTAATGAGCATTTTCAAGATGGACTCGAGTATAAGAAGAATGATAGACACAATGAATATAAAAAAATTTGCAAAAGTTGATGAGAACCACATTGGTGATTAATTACAAGAAAAATCACATACTGATGAGCGTTGTTGATTAAGGCCACCATTAGCTTCAACAACCAAGTAACGAGCAAGCATAGAGGGCCCTAAAATGAAAACCAATTTTCATCAGTACATAAAGACAAACTTATGTTTAACTTTCTTTATACCAAAACGGTTATGTCCTATAATGGGGGTGTTTGGGAAGAGGGTTAGGCTAAAATAGCTCACCAAAAGACAAAATAAGCTAAAATAGCTAATAAGACAAAATGTCACATCCAACCCATAATTATTTCACTTTTTCTCTCACAACCATCAAATCAACTACAAAAAAGGCAACCAATTTTCCGAACACAACTATTTAGCCAGGCTGAAATAGCCAAAAAAGCCAAATAGCCAATTTTCCAAACAAGGCCAATATTCACCTGACTATCAAATATTAGTTTACCACATGGGACAAATTGCGCAGTTGCTTGCTAAAATCATCAAATCCATTTTTGCAAGATGAAAAAACAAATTAAGGACCAGATCAAAATTAAAATATTTATACCAAATTTTTGTCCAGAAGTTGTTTTTGGGCAGGGCTTCTGCTCTTTCAGCTTCCTCTTATATCTCCATACAGAGGACAACTACAACAATAAAAGACGCATCAACTCAGCCAATTACATATGTATCATCACATTTAAATAAGATAAACCAAGCTTACACTGCCTATTCCTTCTGAAATTAGGCATGATTCTGGGATTAAGATCTTAAAATTGGAGGTAATTAAACAACGTTGATGAGAAGGTATTCTGCAAATACTTTCCTTTAACAACAACAAAAAAAATATTCACCAAAGATTATTGAATTCTCACAGTTGATTATCATATTTGGTTTTTTTTTTTTCCTTTTTACTTCAATATCAAGAAACGCGTGTTAAACCATAACTGGAACAGGGAGGTGATGTTTCCACACACACACACACAGAGGACTGCATGTCTTAGTACAGAAGAGAAACCACATTTACAAACAAATTTTAGCAAGTCTGCTTCTCAAAGTAATTAGGATGCAGAAAACTCTGATTTCATTTCCTTTCCTTTCCCTGAGAACATTTCAAATACTTCTGGAAACACAGTGGGAAATATGATATTATACAGGAATCATTTTGGAAACTTTAAAAAACAAAGAAGTATTATCTAATTGTTTTTTTTTTTTTGCATATTCTTGACCACAAAGGCCTTCTGTCCAAAACAACATGATATTTCATTAGATTTGTCATTCCTCTTCGAATTATTTGAACTATTATAATTTCCCATTCCATTGCTCATATCAACCCCATTTCTGCTTCCCATCATCGCAAGTAGGGAATGACAAGCCCACTGATGGCAGAGTAAGGTGGACAAGAAGGTTCAAATTCGAGCGGACACAAAAATATATAGCTTATGATGACTAATTCCTTTAGGAATTCTGCTAATGAGATTGCTCCATTGATATTTGTGGGTACTTGTATCAAGGTCAATATGTGGCAAGTCCTACCGGTGCCACATCACCAAAACCCCACCCACATGGCAGACCAATAAGGCACCACGTCAGGCATGTCGTATGTTTGATACATGGCGAGCCCTATGGGCGCCATGTGCCAAGGCTACCAAAACTATATGCTTAGCCTAATTAGGAGCATATATACAAGCCCAAATATATCTAGATATGAAGAGCCCTGCAATAGGCAGCACCATGGCCCCCCCCCCCCCCCCCCCGCAGGGCCCATGGTCCTTCATACCTCGCTCCAAGACCAAACAACAATACAATCAGCCCCCGGCTCACTTAGACTTGGATTGATAAACAATGGCTCTCCTAAACATTGAGATAAGCCCGCGGCCCATTCTCCTACTTGGTCGCTTGGAAGCGAGCCCCTGGCTCTCTTAAACACTAAGGTGGGCCCTGGCCCATTTATCTACTTGGATGCCTGGGTTGAGAGCAGGACCCGGGCACTACTGCTCGGGATCATCAGAGGATACTGGACTGGCGGCTGAGGTCATGGGTTCGTTGAGATGGTTGTCTTCTTGCTAAGACAACTCTATCTCGACCAGGCTTGGAGAAGAGGCAACAATGACCTTACGTTCATGTCATCCGATGCATATACGAAACGTTACTTTCCGCCTGCCATGAAACATTGCTCTCTGCCTGCCGTCAAGCCACAGACGGCAGAAGGGCTTATATCACTTCTGGCAGAGTTGAGGAGAACGAGCCACCTGTCTAACAGTTTGCTTGGGCTCCAATACTCCTGTGGCCTATGTAACGTATCGTATATGTAGCGAGACACAACAACAACAATATAACCAAGTCTCATGCTTAAACACCCTCTTTCAGTTTACATTAGTGTTCAAGATCTATCACTACCAACCTCTCCCTCTCCAAGCTTACCTTGATCTTCTCCTCTCCACCTCCGATGATCCCAAGCCATTGAAGTGCCTGCCATCTTCTCGGACTACCTCTAACCACACCTCTCAGCCACATTATACTCTACTAGGGAAGAGTGGTGTTCGCTTCACATGGCACCCAAAAAGAACACTGGAACTGGAATAGCAACATCCCAAGGTGGCAGTAGGGAGACCCTGGCAAAGACCTCGGAACACAACTTCGGCGGCTCTCCAGAAGAACAATCTTCCCAACCGGTCATAACAGATCAACTACGTGCGTTGATTGAGAGCGTCACCTCTCTTCAACAGAACCAACAACTCTTAATGGATGCCCTACTAGCCTTACAAAGGGTACCTACACTTCCATCATCATCTAACCCTCTTTCAACATCACAAAATGGCGTTCCGCCATTAGCCCAGAATGGCTCGGAAGCCAACCTCGCTACACAAAACAACTTGCGAACCCAGATGGGAGAACAAACAGTTGCCCCGCTCCCTCCGTCAGCTCCCAGCCAAATACCTCCACCGCAAGTTGGATCCATTGGCGGAGCTCCCACCGCAGTGACTTCGACCAGCTCTCCAGCTCTCCCAGTGGATCAGAACCCTTCCCAGCCATTAACATTGGAAGTAGTAAGAGAACACATACACAGTCTACTTCAGACAAACAAAGGTCACATCCCTGCCTCCCCAGAATTGGACCTCCGTCCCCCTTACCCTATTCACATTGCAAGTCTTCCATATCCGGTGGGATATACAGTACCCAAGTTTGTTCGCTTCGACGGACGAAAAGGGAACGCCAGGGAGCATGTTTAACGCTTTCTTGACGCCCTTGGAGCTCACCAAGAGGACCGAAACCTCCGCATGAGGGAATTCTCCAAATCCCTCACAGATCGAGCATTCTCGTGGTATGCTAACCTCGTTGCTGGCTCTATTTCCTCATGGGAAGACTTGGTAAAAAAGTTTTACATCAAGTTCTTCTACGTTGAAGAAAGGTTAACCACCCTTCATCTTATGAGGGAAACACACCGACTTGGGGAGGACATCCTCGTTTACGTCTGCCGTTTCAGGGAAAAAGCAGTAGATATTCAAGACCCAATGGAAGAACACCAACTGGTGTCATTGTGCATTGAAGGAATGCTCACGACTTATAAACTCCAGTTGGTTAACCACCACTTTCCTGACTTTTCCGCTTTATGTGCTGCGGCCCGAAACATAAGTGAAACAGTAAGATCAAGGGCACGAATGACAACACCACAACCCCACTCGTAGCGACCAACGGCACCTCAACCTTCCTCATGGAGGCCTAACCGACGCAATCACGCTGTATATGCAGCCGACGGCCCCTTTAGAGGAAGAGGAGACTCCCAGGCAAAAAAGAGAAAGTTTGATCAAATTCCCCCATCGTTACCTATATCAGTGGATGAGGCACAAGCACTCCTCAACGCTTAGGTAGAAGATGGAAAAGTTCACCTCCCCGAGCCAAGGCGACCTGTCACCAAAAAGGATCAAGCGCGGGCAGACTATTGCATATACCACCATTCCGTTAAACATCCTACTACGGAATGTTGGGCACTCAGATCCCTAGTACGAAAAATGATGTCTGACGACGCTTTAGAGCTACCCCGCCAAACAGAAGATGTCTTGAAAGATCCCCTCCCGCGCCACAAGGATAATGGCAAGATGGTCATGATGCTGTCGCATTATGACGAGATGGAAGAGCCGATGGTGTGCGAGTTCTCTGAACCCGCAGCTCCCACTTATCCCGACTTCAAGACCAAACGTGTGATAGCGCTTAAGAAATCGACAAAGTTCAAATGGTTCTTTGACCAATTCGGCCTGTCTGAAGCAACACGCTTTGAAGCCACCAAGGCCTTTTTAAGACTTGTGGAGCAAAACGGTGAAACATGCATGAGTGTAAGCGGATCAGTGAGGAAAGTATTTCGAGACAACTCCTTGGCAATAACCTTTACTGAGGCTGACAAACAAGTACTGTTTCCACATAACCGTCCCCTCTACGTCCCAGTATTCATCAATGGGATGGAGTTTCAAAGAGGATTCATGGATGGAGGAGCTTCACTCAATGTAATGCCTTATTCTACTTTCCAGGCAACCGGGATCCCACCAAAGCACTTAGTCAGACAACCCATCTCCATCACCGGTTTTGGAAGCCAAAAAATTAAAACCATAGGTCATGTCCAGTTAGACTTAGCAGTGGGACCAATTCGTTCCACTACTAAGTTCCATGTTATAGAAGCAGAGACGACCTATCAGGCTCTCCTAGGGAGAACTTGGCTTCACAGATATGCTGTGATTCCGTCTACCTACCATCAATGTGTCAAAGCAATCTACAACAATGAGGTAGTAGCCATAGCTGGCTCTCAAAAGCCTTTTCGAGTAGATGAAGCTCACATGGCAGATGCGGTATTTTACAATCATGTCGATGAAGATGAACCTCCCCTGCCACTTCGAGGAACTCCTATACCCAACTAGGACGACCTCTCTGAAGAAGATTCATCACCACCTCGCAGAAAGACATTCACCAAATCAGAGCCTTCAAGAAAGCTCCCTAAAGTCACCAGGTTTCAAACAAAAGATGGCAGAGTGGTATACTATTTATGACGGTGCGAGGGGTTGGCAAATGTTACCAATGCCGACCCCCAGCTAGACGACGTAGCAATCGCCCATCGTGAACTAAGTGGAGAAGATCACTGTTGCTACACCTTGTCTGCGCTGACCCAACACCCGCCAATAGAAAAGAATAAAAAAAATAGAGACAAGAAGAGTAGAAGTAGAAAAAAAGTCGCGGCTTTTCCAGCAACAGATAAACACTTTGACAGATCCTATTGTCCTGCGATAACTCATTTGGATGGAGCCAAAGGCTCAAAAGTTAAACCCCCCCGCCAAGGCAACCATTTCATCTCCTAACCAAGTCCCCGCCAACTCAGTTGCAATCCTAAAGCAAGATGAATTGCAAGATGTTCGACCTGCTCCGGAGTGTTTACAAGACGGCCCTCGGCCCCAAAAGCAAGAACTAGAAGAAATCAACATAGCCCCTGAAGGGGAACCCAGGCGTCCTATCTTCATTTGCAAAGATCTTCCAGCAGAACAAAGGGGGCCCCTCATCAAGTTGATCAAGAAGTACTCGGACGTTTTCACGTGGACATATGAAGAAATGCCAGGATTAGACAAAGATGTTACCATGCACCGTTTGAACGTCATCCCCCTGGCTCACCCAGTCAAGCAAGGGGTAAGATTTTATAAGCCCGAAGTGGAGCTCAACATCAAGGACGAAGTGGTAAAGCTGCTTGGAGCAGGGTTTATCAAACCCATCCAACATCCCACCTGGCTTTCTAGTATCGTCCTAGTTATCAAAAAGAATGGTCAAATTCGAGTATGCGTTGATTTCAGAGATCTAAACAAATCTTGCCCCAAAGATAAGTTCTCACTTCCAAACATAGATACCTTGATTGATTCAGCGGTGGGGCACCATATGTTCTCAATCATGGATGGCTTTAGCGGTTACAACTAGATCAAGATGGCTCCAGAGGATGCCCTAAAGACGGCATTTCGCACTCCTATAGGTAACTTTTTCCATACCGTAATGCCTTTTGGGTTGAAAAACGCGGGAGCAACATACTAGAGAGCTATGACAGCCATTTTTCACGATATGTTGCACAAGTCCTTGGAATGTTACATTGATGATTTGGTAATGAAATCCAAAGAAGAGACTAGTCACCTCAAAGACCTCCAAAGAGTCTTTGAACGTTGCAAGAAATACAGACTCAGAATGAACCCGCTTAAATGCGCATTCGGAATCACTGCCGACAAGTTCCTTAGCTCCATTGTTCACCGCCATGGGACAGACCCTGGCCCAGCAAAGGTCGCCGCCATCAGAAATATGCCACGACCAACGAATATAGACGAGCTGAGAACCTTCCTTGGTTGGGCATCTTATCTGAGAAGATTTATCCCTGCTATGGCTGAAATAACACAACCATTCAATTCATTACTAAAAAAGGATGTCAGGTTCATTTGGAATGAGGAACACCAACAAGCATTCGAATGAGTGAAGTTAGCTTTAACATCCCCTCTCTCCATGACTCCTCCTCAACCGGCAAGGCCCTTACTCCTCTACATCACTTCCACGCCGAAATCAGTCGGAGCTCTGCTCGCCCAGGAAATTGACGGACTTGAACGGCCCGTGTACTACATAAGCAGAGTCATCCAAGGGGCTGAGATCCGATATTCCCCCATTGAAGGGCACTGCCTCGCCCTAGTGTTTGCTGCCAAAAAGCTCCGCCATTACCTTCTTTCTTACCCTATCCATATCATGACCAGAAGCGATCCTATCCGATTTCTCCTCACTAGACCAGCGCTCTCCGGCGGGCCAGCCCGTTGGCTCCTATCTTTAGCAGAATATGACATTACTTGCAAAGCTCCCAAGGCCATTAAGAGCCAAGCGCTAGCCGACCTCCTGGCTCATTTCCCCAGCGGAGAACATGAGCCGCCCTCAGATGAGCTACAAGGAAATGAGTTCCAAGCTGCTGAAGTAAACGCTAAAGGAGAATGGAGTCTGCGTTTCGATGGATCATCCACCTCCAAAGGGGGAGGAGCTAGAATAGTTCTTACTTTCCCAAACCTAACCGAAGTCAATTTGTCATATAAACTGGATTTTCGATGCTCTAACAATGAGGCAGAGTATGAAGCCCTGATACTGGGGCTTTTGGCAGCACTCCATCTAGGAGTAAGTCTCTTATGTATCAAAGGCGAGCTCCCCATTCAAACAATTTCGAACAAGTTGAAACTATATCCAGAATGTACACAAACTTCTTTGAATTCATACCAATATAAAATATTGGACGCAATAAGGTAATGTTCAAGTAGAGGGAGGCGCTAAAATAAAAAATAAAAAAAATAAAATATATATATAAATAAATAAATAAAATAATGTATATATATACACACATATTCAGGATTGCACCTTTCCAAAGATGAATCCTTAAACCAATCAAACTCTTTGCTACAGACTGCAAATACCTTGAAGTCTTCAAAAAGTCACTTTACTAATAGCTGCACAAGCTATCACATTATACTATGAGCAACTCCAAAATCAGTAGGTCTGCTCTAAACCTATAACTTCAATTCATGAGTTGTCTTCTCCATGGATCGCCCATTCCCAATGTAAAGCTACAAAAGTTAGTAAATTCACATCCTCTTTCCCAATGCAATCTCATCTTTATAAGAGAGCAAATACGGGACACCAACAAAAAAACACAAGCAAATTCATATTCACTCGCCAACACTCTTCTCTTAACTTTAACAACCCATTCTCTCTAAACGGCTTCCGGAAGAGAGGGGCACCGAGATAACACCGTTTGGCGGCCGGTGAACAAGGCTCCAAACCCAAGAGGTCCAATCTACAGAGCTTCAAGCTCCAACTCTAGAGCTTCAAGCTCCACTCCTACTCACCGCCGCCGCCCGGTGTGTGAATTCTTTCGAAAGATGCTCTCCATGCCTCCATGGCAATTCCAAGATCAGTTATTTGAATCCCCTTGGATCCAACACCCAATATCTGCTCATACAGTCGTAGAGGTGCCGGAAGAATTCCGGGGTAAAATAAGAGGACGGTACAAGGCACTAACCATTCTAGAACTTTACACAATACCACTGTCCCATACTTGGTTTTTGCTAAACCAAGAAATCAACCTCACTCTCCAGGGATCCACCTGCCAGGCAAATCAGGTGTTAGTCCCACATTTCGAGAGGATCCGCATCAACATCCTCTCGCAAAGACCGACAGAGAGAGATCTAGACCACCACATCTCCATCATGTCAGCACCACTGGAAAATCCAAATGAAGATTTGGGACTTGGGTGGGACATAGAGAGCTTTGCAGATCTCAACATGGGTGAAGAGAGCGCTTCCCGCAGTGCTCAGCCAAACATTCCGCTTAACATCCTCTTCTTCAACACTGAGGGCGTCGCTCGCCCTAACTTCCTCCAACACTACATCACCTACATTCTAACGGACGGTTCCACCTCGTCATCATCACAAACACAAAAAAAGAGGGAAGTGAGGCCCAGTTCATGAGCCAAATCATGGGCTTTCCTAACACCAAGACCATTGCCCCCCCTCCTAGCGGCATGGAAAGGGTGAGGGACGGAATCTGGTGCCTATGGAACGAAACCGAAATCTCCTGTGAAGTAATGGAAATTCCACGGAATCAAGCCATCGCCCAACAAGCCCACATCTTTATCCGACCGGCTTGCACCGGATGAAATTTAATATGTAAACTCTCCATGAGCAATCCAAATGCCTCCATTGTATCAAAAACCTCTATCTGAATACTTGTCTGCATGAGTTAATATTTTTCAAAACTTTTTAACATAGTCATGTACAAATACTCTCATTAGCTATAAGAGCATCTGTACAGGGGGCATTATTGTGGGTACTTGTATCAAGCTCAATACGTGGCAAGCCCTACAGGTGCCACATCACCAAAACCCCACCCACATGGCAGACCAATAAGGCACCACGTCAGGCATATCGTATGTTTGATACATGGCGAGCCCTATGGGCGCCATGTGCCAAGGCTACCAAAACTATATGCTTAGCCTAAGCGAGAGCATATATACAAGCCTAAATATATCTAGATATGAAGAGCCCTGCAATAGGCAGCACCATGGCCCCGCAAGGCCCATGGTCCTTCATACCTCGCTCCAAGACCAAACAACAATACAATCAGCCCCCGGCTCACTTGGACTTAGATTGATAAACAATGGCTCTCCTAAACATTGAGATAAGCCCGCGGCCCATTCTCCTACTTGGTCGCTTGGAAGCGAGCCCCTAGCTCTCTTAAACACTAAGGTGGGCCCTGGCCCATTTATCTACTTGGATGCCTAGATTGGGAGGAGGACCCAAGCACTACTGCTCGGGATCATCAGAGGATACTGGACTGGCGGCTGAGGTCATGGGATCGTTGAGATGGTTGTCTTCTTGCTAAGACAACTCCATCTCGACCAGGCTTGGAGAAAAGGCAACAATGACCTTACGTTCATGTCATCCGATGCATATACGAAACGTTATTTTCTGCCAGCCATGAAACGTTGCTCTCCGCCTGCCGTCAAGCCACAGACGGCAGAAGGGCTTATATCACTTGTGGCAGAGTTGAGGAGAACGAGCCACCTGTCCAACAGTTTGCTTGGGCTCCAATACTCTTGTGGCCTATATAACGTATCGTATATGCAGCGAGACACAACAACAACAATACAACCAAGTCTCATGCTTAAACACCCTCTTTCACTTTACATTAGTGTTCAAGGTCTATCACTGCCAACCTCTCCCTCTCCAAGCTTGCCTTGATCTCTTCCTCTCCACCTTCGGTGATCCCAAGCCATTGAAGTGCCCGCCATTTTCCCGGACTACCTCTAACCACACCTCTCACCCACAATATGCATCCTATACCACAATCACCAACTCCATGGGCAAATAAACCCCAAAAACAATTATATCCCTTTGTATTCCAAACAAATGGTTCCGATTAAACTAAGTGTACAATTTTTATTTTTGTTTTTTTGCTTCTTTTTTTTTTTTTTTGATAAATAAGTACAATTTTTATTTAAGTTTCTGAATACTTTAAACTGCCACATTCCTCTTGGAAAATAAAACAAAATAGACTACTCCTGTATGTTACTAATTATTAATCGAGAAAGGGAAATAAAACTAAGTGTTGACAGTACTTCAATTTATGATTGACCAAACAGCTTAGAGTTAGACTAGGTTTGCATAGGCATATTAAAATTATGTAACAATTAACAAACATATTTGAAAACTCCAACAGCCAGCCTTTTTATAAGTTACAAGTGTCTCGTATAAACTAAAATTTGCTTACACTCGTTTGTTTGGACGGAAAATATTTTCTATAGAAAACATTTTTCAAAAAATGTTTTCCAAAGAAAACATTTTTCTATCTTTGGTGGTAGTGGTGGAGGTGGTGGCATGGTGGTGGAGGTGAGAGTGGCGGTGTTAGTGTGGTGATATTGGTATGACTTTAATCCGAAAAATGTTTTCTACTTTTAAACGTAAAAAATATTTTCTGTCCAAATAGGCTTGTTTTTGTTGAGGATGAAAACTATTTTCAGTTGACTTTCATTTTCAATTATACTAAACACTAGAAAATACATAAAACATTTTCCAAAAAAAAATTTCCGCCCAAATAGACAGAGCGTTCGTAACAAGTATGCCCAATTTAGTCCCCCATTGGTTGGGGGTGGTGTAGGAGAAGCACACTTAATTGAATATAGACCTAATCTTTGACATAATTTATACACAAGTGGCTGCCTTCATGTTCTAACCCACATCCTCAATCTTGGTAGAAGCTTATGTTGCTTTATATGAAAAAAATAAATGAAGAAAGCAAAGAAAATAGGATCACTCTGGAGGTTCTTTGTTGCCAATTTCTAGAAAGTGGCAGAAAATTTAAATAATTTTCTTTTTACCATGTTTTCTCAGCAACCAAACAGAAAATGGGGGAAAATAAAAAGAAAATGAAGAAGAAAATGTAAGATCAAATGACAAGTCGAAAGCCCATTAACCAAGGAGACCCAAAATTCCAAAATCTTACTAAGGCCTTTTTCTTTTCCTTGCATTTTCTCACCGACCAAACACAGAGTAGACAGACAAACAAAGAAACAAGAAAGTAAAATTGAGGAAACCCAATAGGCAAACCTCAATTACGGACGAATTGTCAGTCCGAATATCATTCCAAAGCTTCTGGAAAATCTCGGCGCTGCGGTAGACCGACCCAGGTGAAGGATTCGGGTGCATCATAAAGGAAAAGGGAGCGACGTACATGATCAATCCCGAGACGTACAGAAGAGGCAAGAAGTACCGAAGGAGGCCTCGCCGGGGGAATATTCCGGCGACAAAGCTATCCCGGCGGGACACCGAATGAGCTTTTTGGGGAAGGCGTCGACGGCTGATGTCGCCGGAGTAATCATTGACGGCGGCGCTGTAGTGGTGGGTCTTGGGTTTCATGGGTGGCATTGGCTTGCTGTTTCAGGCCATGCAGGAGAGAGAGAGAGAGAGAGAAAAAAAAAAAAAACTAGATAGAGCGCGCTAGAAGGTGGAGCCGAGAATGTCGGAGTTGTACGTATAATACGTCTAGTGCTAAGATCCTCTAAAATTGAAGTAAGGGTACGTTTGTTTTGATGAACTGGATACGGGGTTATAATTTATTGAATTGTTGATTTTGAGTTATATTGGGTTCGTTTGGTTTGTATTTCTGAAAAGTTTTTGGAAAATTTTTTCTACAAATAAGTTTTTAAAAGTAATTAAATCAAACAAATTTTCCCAAAAAAATTTCTCAAAACTTGTAAACCAAACAAGTTTTCCAAACAAATCTCTCTTTCTCACACATCAAATCAATCATTTTTTCCAAAACTCTCTCTCAAAATAATTTTCCAAAACATCTTTTGAAAAAAACCAAACCAAATAACTTTTCGTACTTTTTATCTCTAAAACACATCTCTCAAACACAAACCAAACATACCCATTATTTTTTGATTATTTAGTTAGATTAGATTTATACTTTATATTTGTTTCATCATGAAATTAGATGTTTAAATTAAATTATTATATTAAATCTTATGTTTGTTTGGAATATTATGAAGAATAATACATGCTCAAAAGATTATTTTACTCTTTTGAATTATTTACTAAATAATAGAAATATTAAATCTGAATTATAAATTTTATTTTACTTTTTTACTAGAACTTTTAAAAAATTAAATAAATAGGATATTAATAAAAATTACATAAATTTATTTTTATTTTAATTGAGATTTTTAAATTTTCTTTTACTTTACTATACTTTACTAAAGTATAATTAATACCATATTATTAAAATAAATAATTTAATAAGGTATAAATAATTTAATAAATAAATTTTATTAAGTATAAATAATTTAATGAATAAATTTTATTTTTAAAAAGATATTAAATAGTAGAGAGTCAAAATGTAATTTCACTACCTAATTTCTTGGGATGAGTTATCCTATGATTGTGTCTCCCCATAGAATATAACAATTCCATAGATTTGAGATTCATAGTCCGGATGAACTATATCAAACAACAAACTATTAATCTAGATGGACTATTAGTCATATCTTATTATTGAATTCTTCCAAACAAACACCATCTAAAGGGACTGGACTCTCTCGAGTGATTCATCGGATTGGACCAGTTGAGTTCATTGAATTCACTTTTTGGTCTATTTTAATAATTTGAATGATTTATATTTTAGGATTTATAGAATATATTACTTTGTAAAAACTTAAGTCAATCGAATAATAAAAATTACGTATTTATATTAATTTTATATGGATCGTTTATTTTTTACTTTTCATTTTTTTCATATAAAATTGATCCCAACAAGTACTTGTCGTTATTTGATTAACTTAACTTTTTATAGAAATGATATATTCAATAAATTTTAAAATGTAAACAATTTAAATTATTAAAACGAGATTCAAAAATAAACTCAGGCTTCGTTTGGGAAGTGGGTTGACTCTTTTTTTTTTGGCTATTTTAACCTATGGTTAAAAAGTCTAGTTTATGAAGGACTTTTGAATTTTTTTATTTTTTTGTGGGAGAAAGAATGTAATGATTATGAATTAGATATGATGTTTTATCTTATTGAATCAAAAAACTTATTTTATTTTTTGTGACTATTTTAACCAAAAAAAACCCCAAATCCATCTTTCCAAAAAGTGGCTCAATAAGCCCAACAATACCATCTCCAATCCAATTTAGGAAGAGTGAGGAGCAAATCCTAAATTAAACTGATACCATGCTTGTGACTAATACCATGCTTGGTTATCATTTTTTAAAAATACTTTTCAGAAAATTTTATTTTCTTATTTTTTATATTTTTTTTATTTTTACTGAATTTTTTTAATATTTTGAGCAATTTTTTTAATTTTTAAACATACCTAACGTAAATATACCTAAAAAGTAAAAAAAAATTGAAAAAAACCTTTTAAAAATTCACTAAATACCAAAAATATAAAAAAAAATACGAGAATTCAATACATTTTTTATATTTTTATGTATTTATTAATTTTTAAAAATATTTTTTCACAAATTTTTTACTTTTTAGATACATTTAAGTAAGGTGCATCTAAAAATTTTTTTAAAAATGTTTAAAATTTTAAAAATATTCACTAAAAACAAAAAAATACGAAAACCAAAAAACTCAATTTTCAAAAAACTTAATTCAAAAAACTCAAACCAAACACACATATTTGGGTAAGTTTCTCTTAAGCCCGTTGTATAATTCTAAAATTACACTATCACCCCTTTCACATAAAACTATTCAATAATTCATTAATCTTATAAATAAAAAAAGAGTTAATTACCTAAAAATTATATTTACAAATGTTACAATAGCTCAGGTCATATTTAAGATTTTTTTGAACTAATAAATCATGTTTAGTAAATTTGAGAATATTATCAATTTTTACCAATTTTTAAAACTAAGAAAATTATTAATTTTGCATATTAATATTTTAGATAATTATTTTATTAACTGATGAAAAAAAACAAAGCATGAGACGTTTTTGCCCTTATACTTATTGATTTGATTCAATTATCTAACAAAAACCAAGAATATTAACAGTTTTTTCCAGTTTGAAAACATTATCAAATTTTTCATTTTTAAAGTTTTTTTTTTTTTTTAGTTTTGCACATCAATGTTATATCATCATGTATAGATACAAAAATTTTAATTTTGCACAAAAAAATAATTCAATTTTTTCAAATTTTTTTTTTTTTTTGCACATAATTTTTTTTAGTTTTTTTAATTTAAAAGTTGATATTTTAAAGTTTTGAAAATCAAAATAAACGTCAAATTATCATATTCTTTTATAGATAATCATAAATGATAAATAATCATTATTTGAAGGGCAATTCCGACTATTAAAAATTTAATGGAACTTAAAAACCTAAAAAATCTTAGTTAGGACTTAATAAAGTATAAGTTCATAAATTAAAACTTGTATGTAAATGTCCCATAAAAAAATAGTAGTCATCCTTTTTTTTACTAAAATGTATATTTATTTTTTTTTTATTTCAGTATCTACCACCTACATTAATTTTCAATCACTTTAACTTTACTAAAAATAATGTTAATTTAATTATATTAAAAATATGAAACTAATTAACGTTTAGTTTTATTTTAAAATCATGATTCTAATAAAAGAAAATTTCAAAATTTCTTTTAAAACTCATAACTAAACACTCAATTCAAAATTATTTTCAAAACTCATAGCAAAACTCTTTCAAAACTCTATTTAAAAAAAAATTAAAAATATTTTTTTATTATGTTCTTTAAATTTTTTTATTTTTTATTTTTTGAAAATATTTTTTTCAGAAAATATTTTTTTTTATTTTGAAGAAATTTTTTTATTTTTTAGAAAAAAAAAATATTTTCTTATTTTTTTAAGTACTGATAAATAATTTGTTATGATTTGAATATATATATATATATATATATGGGCGATTCAAAAAAATTTAAATTAAAAAATAATAATATTTTAAAAATATTTTAAAATTTTAAAATGATAATATAATATATTAAAAATAAATACAGCTCACAAATATAGTAAATACAGCGCACATTAAAAATAAATAAATATTTGCAAAAAAAAAATAGTTATCTTAGAAATATAAAATCAAGACATTTTTTAAATATTTAAAAAAAATTAAACGAAAACAATTTTAAAATAAAATTCAAAATTTATAACCAAATAAATTTTTTTTTAAAAAAATTTATTTCAAAAATTTGTCTTTTAAAATATAATTCCATATTTAAATCATAATTTTAAAATTAAATCAAACCAAATATTTTTCTCTAATGCCAAGAAAGGCATCGTTTCACCTTTTCCTCTTCCTTTATTCCCTTCAAACAAAAATTTCTCACTCGCTCTCTCTATCTCTCTCTCTCGCTCTCTCTTAAACAAAGGAAAAATTGTCACCTACCGCCCACTCCCAATAACCCTGCCTCCACTAACTTCCTGTCACCCTTAGGCTTGTTTGGGAAAATTACAATTTAGTGGGGTTTTCTTAAATAATTACAATTTAGTGAAATATCTTATCACTCTTATCATAACCAAATAAA
This sequence comes from Camellia sinensis, assembly GCF_055761805.1. NCBI lineage: Eukaryota > Viridiplantae > Streptophyta > Magnoliopsida > Ericales > Theaceae > Camellia > Camellia sinensis. The sequence goes on from NC_138963.1 coordinate 141,889,316, forward strand.
TTTCTTCTTTTTAAAATTCATTTCAAAATTTTGTTTTTTAAAATATAACTCTATATTTAAATCATAATTTTAAAATTAAATCAAACCAAATATTTTTCTCTAATGCCAAGAAAGGCATCGTTGCACCTTTTCCTCTTCCTTTATTCCCTGTAAACAAAAATTTCTCTCTTTCTCTCTCTCTTAAACAAAGGAAAAATTCACCTATCGCCCACTCCCGATAACCCTTCCCCCACTAACTCCCTGTCACCATCAGGCTTGTTTGGGAAAATTACAATTTAGTGGGATTTTTTTAAATAATTACAATTTAGTGAAATATCTTATCAATTTTAATAATTAAAGTCGTGAATTTTTTCATAAATATATAATTATTTTGAGAGCACTTCATTGATTTGCAATTTTCACGACTTGTTTTGGCAACACACAAAATAAGTAATTTATTAACTTATTTTAAACACATCATCTCTTTATTTTTTTTTTAAGTATTTTCATAATAAATAAATAAATAATCAAAAATAAACCATACCTAAACCAACAGTACCACCAATCAAAACCATCATCCATAGATATAACCAAAATGCTTTAGACCACTAATTAGTGGTGGCTCTAGTGATATGGCAGTGGGTGCCACATGTGTTTTGTGCCTTGTTTTTTTTTTTTTTTCTTTTTTTTCAATTGCCACCTCACTAGTGGTGGGGTTAGTGATGATAAATTAGTGGTCTATAGCATTGCCCTAGATATAATTGACTTAGCACTCGTTTGGCATAGTAAAATTTGGGGTTAAAAGGTTATTTTAATCATAAAAAGACAAAATAGATTCAAAAAGTCCATAAGGCAAAATATCACATCTAAATTATAATTATTTCATTTTTTCTCTCAAAAAAGTCAAATAATTTATCCCAAACGAGACTTTTTAGCTCCAAACTAAAATAGCAAAAAAACTAATTTACATCCCAAACGAACCTTAAAATAATTAATTTTACATCAATTACGGCATTCTTTTGAAAGATCGTCTCAACCATAAAATGTTAAGAGTTAAAAATCAAAACATAAAAAATATACACACTAGATGAATCTTAATCGCACAATTTTATTTTGTTTAAGGGTAAACTAACATATTATTCGTGCTATACACAGGATTTTATGATTTCAAAATGAGTCGTTGTTCAAAAACTTGTAAGTGATCCTTCTTATCAAATGATTCTAAATATGACTTGTTGGAAAATAATTACCTTGCTAGTTTCCACTTTTCAAAAAATTTTACTTTTTTATTTTTCTTATTTTTTTGTTTTTACTGAATTTTTTTAATATTTTAAGCAATTTTTTTACTTTTTAGACACACCTAACATAAATACACCTAAAAAAGAAAAAAATTGTAAAAAAATATTTTAAAAATTCACTAAATACCAAAAATACAAAAAAAAATACAAGAATTCAATACATTTTTTATATTTTTATGTATTTATTAATTTTTTAAAATATTTTTTCACAAATTTTTTACTTTTTAGATACATCCAAGCAAGGTGCATCTAAAAAAATAAAAAAATGCTTAAAATTTAAAAAATATTCACTAAAAACAAAAAAACACAAAAACCAAAAAAAATCAGTTTTCAAAAAACTTAATCCAAAAAACTCAAACCAAACACACTGAATGATTTTTCGACAACTTTAATTCGAAATTAAAGTGGGACCCAACTTCTAGTTGAGATGGGTCTGAGTGGCTTTGTATTATCTTAAGTAAGAAGATTGCATTACAAAAATAATGAGTTGAAACCATTGAGTTGTGAATAAGAATTATCTCATAAAGTGGGTATCAATATTAGTTTTGGTTTGGACTGGGTCTAGACTTGTACTTGTGCATGTACTAGGTTTGGTCTTAAACTTGGACTTGGACTTAGTCTTGAGTTTTTGGCTAAACTGTGTTGGGCTTAGTTTGTTCATGTATTTGAGATTGGGCTTGGATCGGGTTGAGACCCAACACCCGTATCCATTTTGCAACTCATCTAGTTTAATTCTCAAAACTTATACATTATATACACATTCTGATTTATATAATGGTTTTGGAGTTTTGAACCATTGTAGCTCTAACCCTAATAGCTAGAGTTGATGACATTTGATGACCTCATTAATGTTAGCCTTCATGGCTAAGACTCTTCTCCATTAGTATAAATAGAGGCATTTCCCCTTCAACTTGGTAGGATAATTTTGGAGAGATTTTTGATAGAAAATGAAGATGGTATTTTGAGATAAAAAGTTAGAGATGATTTTTTACACCAAAGAAAATTTTTTCTATATTCTTTTAGTAGCCCCTTCTTTGGTTCTTATTAGAGAAAGTGCATCCATTGTCAAGTTTACCGAAACTATTTAAAAGGTGCTTCTACATTAGCTGGTTTTGATCGTCGTATCTTGGGAGACAAACGCCGGCGTACCTCTAGCACCCACCAAAAGGAGGTGAATCCGTTTTAAGATTGTTGGTACTTTTCCATAAAAATACAAGAAAAATATATAAAATGAATTAAATAGAAATGACAAAACAATTATTATTATTATTTTCTTATTAAATAATGAAATATACAATAAACTATAAAATAAAAAAACACAAGAATGAAATAGATTACACCATGGAACATATTACAAGATGGATTCAATTAACATATAAAATAATATACGAGAACTTATTTAAATTTAAATCTTTGAAGAACAAAAGATAAAGATGCAAACTGACACCTGTGTGATACTATAGTTTCCTTAAAACAGATTCACTACCTCCTGATAGATGTTGGAGGTACGCCAGTGTCTGTCTCCCAAGATACAACGATCGAAATCATCTAATGTAGAAGCACCTTCTGAATAGCTTTGGCAAACTTGACAATAGATGCACTCTCTCTAACAAGAATCAAAAAAGGAGCTAGCAAAAGAAAATAGAAAAATTTTCTTTGGTGTAAAAAACCATCTCCAACATTTTGAGAATAAAATGATTCAGCCCAAAGACTTCCTCAAACCCCAAATGTTTGAAACCAAATCCGTCTTAGTTGTCATTTCTGAACAAATAAGAACTACGCTTTAGCCAAGGCTAAACACTTTGGTTTTTATTTCAGAAAACCAAACCAAGAACCAAACCAAGTTCCAAACTCATAAGCAATTAAAAAATTCCTAACTAAATTACAAGCAATATAAAAAATTGCTACAACAATGATTAAGCAAATAAAATGCTTCTAACAATGCAAGAAAATAAAATTTGATTTTATATAATGGCAAAAAACCAACTAAACCCAAGCAAAAAATTACTTTAATTATAAAGAGAGTAACCAATCCATAACGAGTTTGTATAGTTCAAAACCTTTTCCACGCTTAGAAATTCTTGTTCATCACAAAGGTTAGTCATCCATACTTTTCGTTTTGACATCCCAACTACTAGTCATTTGGTTTTGTATTTGTTTTTCCAATCCCTTTCGCGTAGGTCTTCCTGTAAAGCAAGTTAGCAGAAAACCACAACAAAATACAAGTCAAACAATATAAAGAAACTTAAAACTATCTAGCAAACTATTTAATAACAAAATTAATTAATGAATTAAAATGCTAGATGAGTTACAAAATAAAATTGATAACTTCACAATTAAAATTAAAAATTTTAATTGGCAAGAGTTATATATAAACTTATTACACATTAAACATGTACATAATTATTTTAATTGACTAGAGTTATATATGAACTTACGATTATGTTGTATTATAAGGTGGATGGATTCTAAGAGAGAATTAGTGCATGGTGGAATAATTTTGCATTATAATTTTATTAACTAATTGTTGTTTCGATTGTGAGTTTTTCTATGTCTTGATGTGTACAATCAAGTGAATTACTCCAAAAATTATTGTGTATTGTTGGAGTTTAACTCTATTGTATATAAGATTATTTGCTCATAGTTAGATGATTGGGATGCCAATGTTATAACCATAATAGTCTTATATATGCAGTTATTTCATACCTATGAAACTTATGACATTCTTGTAACTGCAATGTATCTATAGCTTTTGAATTATACATTGTGAGTTATAATTGAATTTACTTGTGTAATATTCACTTTATTGATTTATTAACTCGTCTTGTATCCAAGTATGTATATGAACAGTGAGCATGGACATTTAGCGACAATGAGGATGGAGTTTTGTGATGTGTTTTTACACAAAAATAAGCATTACAAGTGGAGAAGTGTGTTCTTGGCTAAACAGACAATTTCGGACATAGCCATGAACTTTGATTTTGCAAATTTAGATAATTTGTAATTGTAACAGTTGCATTTCTTTTTGTAGTAGTTTTAATTTCTAATTTGTAATAGTTTCACCATCATGAAAGGAAAAAGGGAAGGAAAGAAATTATAAACCTTTGGGTTTTGAGAAAGTCTTCGAGATTAATTTTATTATTCCTAAAAACTAAGATGGATTTGGTTTCAAACCCTTGTGGTTAGAGGAAATCTTTGGGTTTAAATCATATGATTGCATGCTAATATCTCTGAATTAATCAGAGGTGATTAGTATGTTATCCTTGTGTCAATTATAGCATATATGATTGCTATGTGACTTAATGATTATGAGACTCTCATAAGCATATCACAGAAAACACATTCCCAGACCGTCATCAACCGAATTAGGTCTTTTTCCGAATTCAAGGCACCAAACAAATTTGGTCTAACCTGTCACTCTGAAGCCAATAGTTTTACTATTAGGAAACACAAATCTAGTGTTCAATAGTCTACTATTCGGAACTTCATAACATGGCCAACAGTTTTATGACTAGGAATCACTAATTTCTTAGCATGTGGTCAGTAGACTTTCCACTATTAGGAATCACAATGTTTTGACATGTGATCAGTAATTACTCTGCTACTAGGAATCACAACGTCTTAACATAGGATCAGTAGACCATTTCATTACTAGGAATCATCATGTCTTGACATATGATCAGTAGACTTTTTTACTATTAGAAACCATCATGTCTTAACATATGATCAGTAATCTATTTACTACTAGGAACCACAATCTCATAACTGTGTAGCCAACAGTCTAACACCTCCTAAGAATCACTAGTTTTCTATCTCTGTGATTGGAATGCTAGTGTTATGACCATAATAGTCTTATCTGTGTAATTATTTCATAACTATGAAACTCATGACATTCTTATAACTGCAATACGTCTTATCTGTGTAATTATTTCATAACTATGAAACTCATGACATTCTTATAACTGCAATACATCTATAACTGCTTGAATTACATAATGTGAGTGATAGTTTAAATTACTTATGTAATTTGCATTATGTGAGTTATTGGTTCATTAACTCATCTTGTATCCAAGTGTGTATATGAACAGTGAGCATGGAGATTTAGCAGTAACATGGATAAAGTTTTGTGCACACCCCCTTTACATGGAATAAAGCACTGAGCTTATTTTTTGTATTGTATTTTATACAAAGATAAGCTGGCAATCCGAAAAGATGGTTTCAAGTGGAGGAGTGTGTTCTTGGCTAAACAAACAATTTCGAACGCAATCGTGAACTTTGATTTTGCAAATTTAGATAATTTGTAATTGTAACAACTGCATTTCCTTTTGTAGTAGCTTTAATTTCTAATTTGTAATAGTTTCACCATAGTGAAAGAAAATGGGGAAGGAAAGAAATTATAAATCTTCGGATTTAGAGAAAGTTTTTGGTATTAATTTTATTCAATGTATGGTTTGAGTTTTTTTGATTAAGTTTTTTGAAAATTGAGTTTTTTTGTTTTTGTATTTTTTGTTTTTAGTGAATATTTTTAAAACTTTAAACATTTTTTTTTACTTTTTTAGATGCATCTTACTCAAATGTATCTAAAAAGTAAAAAATTTGTGAAAAAATATTTTAAAAAATTAATAAATATATAAAAATACAAAAAAAATGTACTGAATTTTTGTTTTTGTTTTTGTTTTTTTTTTATGTATTTTTGGTATTTAGTGAATTTTTAAAAGGTTTTTTTCACAGTTTTTTTATTTTTTAGGTATATTTATGTTAGGTATGTCTAAAAAGTAAAAAAAAAAATTGCTTAAAATATTAAAAAAAATCAGTAAAAACAAAAAAATACGAAAAACAAAAAAGTAGGATTTTCTAAAAAGTGTTTTTGAAAAACTAGAACCAAGCAAAGTGATTATTCCCAAAAACTAAGATGGATTTGATTTCAAACCTTTGTGGTTAGAGGGAATCTTTGGGTTTAAATCTTTTTTTATTTCCAAAGTGGTAGCAAACTAAGTTTTGATAAAGTCTTTGGTTATAATTTGATTATTTCAAAAGTGTTGTGGGAAAAAAAAAACCAAATTTTAGCATTAGCTAAAATATTTATGATTATTATTTAGAAATAATGGGCTCCGTTTTGGGAGTACCGGTTAATTTTTATGAGTGGTGTAATTCTAATAGCAATTTTTAATTACTTATTAATTTTGTAAACTTGGTTTGTTTTAATCTAGTTTATTCCCTGAAAAACTTAATTCTAAATTTGTTTCTCATGGATTAGGAGTCAACATGCTCTTGAAAGTTTTGTCTAAGGTTAACTGGGTCTTAAGTGGGACCGGTATGACCCCTCCAGTCTTCCTCGAAATTTCCCTAACCATGTTCGATTCTAGGATAAGTGGTGAGATTAGCTTTGAATTAAATTTCAGACTTTGGAATTTTTTAGTGTTAAGTTTAGTTTATGGAAAAACAAAGTAGTGAAATTCTGTTGTGATTTTTCAGAAATGGCTTCAAGAGGTGACAACATGAAATGTTGTTCCACCTGACAACCTTAAACCTTGCGAGGTTCTTAAAGGAAGATCAAGAAAGATCAAGTTTGGTTGAAAGAAATCATAAGATTACATGATGATATCTCTGAATTTATTAGAGGCAATTAGTATGTTATCATTGTGTCAATTATAGCATGTATGATTGTTATGTGACTTTGCTTGCTCTTGGTGAGTGTAAGATCACTGATCATAGAGATAGAAAACTGGAGGTTCTTAGGAAGTGTTAGGCCACTAGCTACACAGTTATGAGATTGTGGTTCCTAATAGTAAATAGATTACTGATTATATGTTAAGATATGATGGTTTCTAGTAGTAAAAGAGTCTATTGATCATATGTTAAGACATGATAATTCCTAGTAATGAAATGGTCTACTGATCTTATGTCAGGACGTTGTGATTCCTAGTAGTAGAGTGACTACTGATCACATGTCAAGACATTGTGATTCCTAGTAGTAGAAAGTCTACTGACCACATGCTAAGAAATTCGTAATTCCTAATGATAAGACTACTGACTATGTTATGAAGTTCCGAATAGTAGACTATTGAACACTAGATTTGTGTTTCCTAATAGTAAGGCTATTGGCTTCAGAGTGACAGGTTGGACCAAATTTGTTTGGTGCCTTGAATTCGGAAAAGACCTAATTCGGTCGATAACAATCTGGAAATGTGTTTTCTGTGACATGATTATGAGAGTCTCATAACATTGTGACACAAGAAATTGTTTAAAGACCCTGCATGAATTTTTGGAATAGCTGAAAGCCTTTGTATAAATTCTACAAATGTGGGGAGTGTCATGCAAAAGGTGGCAATACCTAAACCCAAGTAGGTAGGATAACCTTAAAAATCCATTGACTTTGTGTTCAACGGTTATGCACAATATAGTAGTGCATATTGGTTTTCTTGTGGACAAATCTGATATTCAAATTTACACAAGAATACCATCATGGAATTGAGGAAACAATTTTCATGAAAAAAAATATGAGCCTAGAAAATGTTAAAAGCCTAGGACTTTAAAGTTTCTCTGTCCACTCTTCTTAAACCTATATGGTGGCTAGTGAGACTAAAAACTTCTTTGAAGTTGTAATTTCTCTATAAATAAGTTACTAATTTAACTTTATCTTGCATAGGTAGTAAGCCATAGAATGCAAGTGAATAAAAGCCAATGAGATAGTCTTGTTATCAAAGGATACCTGAATTGCTTTGATACATGATCATCGGTTGTGGTGAGTGTGATTGCAATTGTGCGAAGTCTAGAGATACTTCAAGATGGATAGTTAGATAGCTTTCTTATATGAAGATTTAGTTGAATAAATCTTTATGGAACACCCTGAAGGGTTTATCGGTTTCAGGATGAAAGATTGTAAGCTTGAGAATCATTTTATAATTTGAAATAATTACTGAAATAATAGCATGAGAAATTTGACTACAATACGTTGTCAAGTGGGTATTGACAAATGTGTTTATGTCAAAGACATTGACAATAGTATATATTGTGTTGTATCTGTGTGTAGGTGACATGCTCATTATTGGTAGTTATGAAAAGATATTCAATACTACCAAGTGGATGTTGTACACTAAGTTTGATATAAAAAATATGGGCCTCGCAGATATGATTCTGGGTATTAAGATTACTAGAACATCTGGTAGTATTGTACTTTCTCAGTCTCAGCATGTTGATAAAATACTTGAGAAATTTAGTAAATAAAATACAAGTGTGTCGAGGACACTAGTAGACTAAGTCTACATTTTGCCAAGAATAATAGTGAAAGTGTATTTCAACTAGAATATTTTCGGGTCATCGGAAGTTTAAAGTATCTAATGAGTTATACAAGGTCGGGTATAACCTACTCAGTTAACAGGCTTAGTAGATACACGAGTAATCCTAATGCTGCTCATTAGAAGGGCATTATGCGAGTGTTGGATTATTTACACTACACCCGGGATTACGGGTTGCATAACACTTGATATCTAGTTGTATTAGAAGGGTACAAAGGAGCTTACTAGATATATGATATAAAGACTACGAATCCATTAGTGTATATGTTTTTTCTAATTAAAGTTGCAATTATGTCTTGGAGATCTTCTAAGCAAATGTGTATCACGAGATCAATGATGGAATCAGAATTTAGTGCTTTAGATAAAGCTACTAAAGCAATTGAATGGCTTTGCTGATTTCTTGAGGATATTCCATGTTGATCAAAACTTGTGCTATCAATTATTTATATTTTGCGACAACCAATCAAGTATTGGTAAGGCACAGAAGGAAAGGTCTAGATATTTTCGTCAAAGACATAATTCCATACGACAACTACTCTCGTGTGTTGTCACTATAGACTACATATAGTCTAAAGACGATATTACGAATCCGTTAACCTAAGGGTTAAATCGAGAGTTAGTAAGAAGTCATTAAGAGGAATGGGGTTAAGGCCTTTAACAAATGTTATCGGAATGGAAAACCCAACCTAATTGATCGGAGATCCCAAGATCTAGGTTCAAAGGGACAACCTAATTGCGTGTAACGGATGAGTCACTGTGAAGGTAAATCTTCATGTCCATTCCTTATACAGTGATACCTTGTGGGGTAGGAGGTTAAGCTGATGCTTTTAATGACCTAAGTGTTGTGCATAGTCAACCATGGTATAGAGAGATACTCTTTGTAGGTCACCTATGTGAGTGTGAAGTGGGACCACTTCTTTAAGAATTAACAAGGCTGAACTTTTTAAAAACATTTACTGAACCAGACTAGTGTTCCAGGACTAAACCGGACACACCAGTGAGAACAAGAATAATGGTCGGAGTAACTCCTGTGTGAGGTCTATTTTCTCGGTTTACACAAACGACAGAACAATTTAAGACATCACGTTCATTAGTCAGCTAGTAAATCCGATAGGCTTTCACTACAAAAGGTACAAGACCAACAGCTACCTTTTCTGATGCAGGTTATTCTGTGTGCTCTCTCTCAGAGTCTTTGTTATTAAGTGTTGTCCGTTTTTATTTATTCGGCCAATTTTATTCATATGGGAGATTGTTGGAAAATAATTATTTTTCGACAGCTTTAATTTGAAATTAAAGTGGGACCCAACCGCCAGTTGAGATGGGTCTGAGTGGTTTTGTATTATCTTAAGTGAGAAGATTGCAATACAAAAATAATGAGCCGAAACCATTGAGTTGTGAATGAGAATTGTCTCATAAAGTAGGCATCAATAAAGTTGGGTTTAGATTTGGACTTAGTTTTGGTTTGGACTGGGCCTAGACTTGTACTTGTGCATGTACTGGGTTTGGTCTTAAACTTGGACTTGGACCTAGTCTTGAGTTTTGGGCTAAGCTGTCCTGGGCTTAGTTTGTTCATGTGTTTGAGATTGGGCTTGGATCTGGTTGTGACCCAACACCCGTATCCATTTTCCAACCCATCTAGTGTAGTTCTCAAAACTTATACATTATATACACATTATGATTTATATAATGGTTTTGGAGTTTTGAACATTTGTAGCTCTAGCCCTAATGGCTAGAGTTGATGACATTTGATGATCCCATTGATGTTAGCCTTCATGGCTAAGACTCTTCCCTAATAGTATAAATAGAGGCTTTTCTCCTCCGACTTGGTAGGATAATTTTGGAGAGATTTTTGATGGAAAATGGAGATGGTATTTTGAGATAAAAAGTTGGAGATGATTTTTTACACTGAAGAAAAATTTTCTTATCTTCTTTTGCTAGCCACTTCTTTGGTTCTTATTAGAGAGAGTGCATCCATTATCAAATTTGTCGAAGCTATTCAGAAGGTGCTTCTGCATTAGTTGGTTTCGATCGTCGTATCCTAGGAGACAGATGCTGGCATACCTCCAGCATCCATCGGGAGGCGGTGAATCTGTTTTAAGGAAACTGTGGTATCACACAAGTTTCGGTTTGCATCTTTATCTTTTGTTCTTCAAAGATTTAAATTTAAATAATTTCTCGTATATTATTTTATATTCAATTGAATCCATCTTGTAATATGTTCCATGGCGTAATCTAGTTCATTCTTATGTTTTTTTAGTTCTATAGTTTATTGTATATTTCATTCTTAATAAAAAATAATAATAATAATTGTTTTGTCATTTCTATTTAATTCATCTTATATATTTTTCTTGTATTTTTATGGAAAAGTGCCAACACACTATCTTATACATTGATTTATAGACTTGTCAACTATTCCTTTCTAAGAGGAGCATGATACTAATTTCTTCGATAACCCTTATCAAGTCTCTACCCTTCACTAATCATCATCTCTCCAATTTTCATCTCTACTCGTTTGACTACATCGACTCTTATTTTAAGAATCTCTACTATGCAACCACCACTACTTTTGACTTCCCTTCCTTACCTTTCCTCCAAATCGACTTCTACTCCCCTCTACAACCTCTCTTCTCTAATGTAACAATGTCTTCACCCTTCATCCTACTGTTTGGCCATTAAAATTCTGATTAACCATTAATTGATAATAGATTAGTTAAGTTGGTATAAATTCTCAAATAAATTCGAAATCAACTCGTATAAAATAATGAATAATTTTATATGCGTGGTATATATAAATACTAATAAATAAAAAATGAACAAAAAATGTCTCTTAATTTTAGGAATTTTTATAGTGCTTTTTTATGATTATTGTTCCTTTTTTTTATCTATAAAATCATAATAATGAAATTAGTTATTGATCTTATTTTGATCTTATTTATTTTAGAATGATTTAAATTTTAACTACTTTCACCAATCATTATCTCTCCAATTTTCATCTCCACTCTTTTGACCACATTGACTCTTATTTAAAATACCTTTATTATGCGACCACCACTACTTTTAACTTTCCTTCCTTACCTTTTTCCCAAGTTGACTTCTACTCGCACCAAAGCAACCTCTCTTCTCTAATCTAACGTTGTTTCCACCCTTCATCCCATTGTTTGGCTATTAAAATTCTGATTAACCATTAATTGATAATAGATTAGTTGAGTTGGTATAGATTCTCAAATAAATTCGAACTCAACTCGTATAAAATAATGAATAATTTTGTATGCGTTGTATATATAAATACTAATAAATAAAAAAATGAACAAAAAATGTCTCTTAATTTTTAGGAATTTTTGTAGTGCTTTTTATAATTTTTGTTTTTTTTTTATCTGTAAAATTATAATAATGAAATTAGTTACTGATCTTATTTATTTTAGAATGAATTAGATTTTAACTATTTTCACGACTTATATAATTTGTTTTATTGTTTTGTCATTAATGTGTTTTAAGTTTTTAATAAGAAATACATGTCATAATTTAATTGGTATTAAACAAAATAAGTTAAATTAAAAAATGATATTTACGATTAAATATAAATATATTTTATCTTATGAGTTTTTTAATTTTAGTTTATCCTATGTTAGAGTTTATATAATAAATCATATTTGTTAGTGTATTAATCACCCCTCATTTATTTTGTAAAACTTAAAATTTGTTTACTAAAACATAAAAATTATACTTTACCTTAGATTATAATTCTCAAACAAAAACAAATAGGAGTTAGCTTCTAGAATTAAAATTGGGCTTGACATTAAAAGTGGGATAAATCTTTACGCCCACTTGACTCTTACCTAATCATTAAAAAATTGTAACTCGTCCATACTCAACCCATAGACCAATGGACCTATTTATTAAATTAGTAAATACATAGCTCTTATTTTTTTATAATAAAATAAGAAACATGTATATGTTTGTACATATTGATTAAAATTTATATTTATGTTTAAAATTATTACATGGGCAATGTTCTAATCCAAGTCTTACACCTAATTTAAAAAACTGAATGGTTAATTAGTTAAAACATTTGGTAATAATAAATTTATATTTATATTTATATTATATCATAATTTCTCAAGTTGTGATGGACATAAGTTAGAGAGAAAGTGCAAACATTGGATTAAACATTAAAAGTAACCGAAAAATTAAATTTGAGTCAACTTTTATGCCAATAATCATTGACTCAAGTTCAAATTCTGAGGCTGAGTTTGTTTAGGGTTATAGTGTTAAAAGTGATGGAAAGATAATAATAATAATAATATTTAATGAGTTTGTTTAGTATAAAAGTGGTAAATATAGTTAAAAGATAGTGTTAAAATCAAATCTAATTTTAAACACCATACATGTATATTTAGACGTTGCATAAAAATATGCATAACACATTAAATTTTTTCTGACATGTACATTTGAAATTTTCTTTTTAATTAATAAACTGGCTGTAAATATTTAGTCTTCTAAATTTTTAAAAAAATTTCACATGACACATGTAATTTTTGGTTTTAAAAAATAAAAAATAAATAAAATTTTGATTTATATTATGAAATGATATAAAACTAAAGTTACATTTAAACAATTCTTTTAAAAATTTTAAATTTTAAATTAAATATGAGTTGTTTATGGCTTTTTTTTTTTTATTTTTGACTTTTTATATAAAGATTTTTAAATTCCAAAATTATAGATATGGTTATACGTGCCAATATTTTTATGTTAGGTATATTTCTTAACTTTCAAAATTTATAAAAAAAATAAAATAAAAAAAAAACCATTAGAAAGTTTAGATTAATGCTTTCAAGTTTATAGAGTCTTATGCTATTATAATATATAGATATTGATAGATAAATATAGATATAAATTATGTTTTAAATTTTTAGGATGAGTTAATAATTGAGCTCAATTTTAACATAGTTATTGAGATTTTGCATGGTCTGATTATTAATATGTAAATTATACTATGTAGTGTATATCATCTCTTTGAGATTTGGTGAAAATACAATTAATTTTATACTTTTGACATAATTTCATTAAATGAGCATTTATTTTGAGATTTTTTTTCTTTAATGAATTAATTTAAAATGTTTATATTTTTAAAATAAAAAAATACTACATGAATCTCAAATAATTTTTTTAAATACAAATCAAAAAGAAAATTATTATTTAAGAAAATTATTAAAGACAAAATAATTAAAAAAAATAAATCACTTTTTTTATACTGATATCAAACTTATCTGAAATAGTGACTTTATTTTCACGGAAAATATTTTATACTTAAAGGGCTTGGCTAGTCTCAGATCGAACTAGAAGATACTGTTGGGTCTATGAAGGCCTACCACAGGTTTCCGTTTCGATAATTTGAAAGATGGGTACTGTTGGGTTCGTAGAGGCCTACCACAAGTTCTGTTTCGATAATCTGAACCGTTTAATGTGTAAAACTCATTGAGTACTATATGCCTTTAAAAAAAACATTTTGATCAGATATCGATAACTACGTGATCGGATCAGTTTTGTATAAAAAAAAATGGACAATGAAAAAATAAGCAGTTGATAAAAATTTGATCCAATGAAATAGTTATCAATATCTAATCAACGTAATTTTTTATAGACATATAGTACTCGACGAGTTTTAATATTAAACGATTTAAATTATCAAAACAGAATCTATAATAGGCCTTTTCGGATAGAACAATACTCTCTAATCTTGGGAAGCCATTCCCATACTTAAAAAACCTAGTTTCTATAAAAACAAACTAAGGTGGTGTTTGGGAACTTGGTTCCCAAATTTTCTTCTCATTTTTTTCATTAAAAGACAAAAGTTTTGCAAAACTAAAAAAAATAAATACAAACAAAATATCACATCTAACTCCATAATCATTTCACTTTTTCTCTCACAAACATCACATCCAATCACAAAAAAACCAAACTATCTTTCCAAACACTAAAATTTTTTTATCCAATAATATCCTACAACTAAAAAAGCCTACATAAAAACCCACTTCCCAAACACCCTCTAAGGCTTGGTTTGACATAACTAAAAAAAGTTATAAAGTCATTATCCTATTTAAATCACATTATTTTATTTAAATCATATCACTTCTCTACTATATCACTTCAAACCCAACTTATACTTAACTCATATTTCATAAAAAATTAAAAAGTACACTTATTTAATTTATCCCAAACAACCCCTCAAAATACTTCGTAGAGAAATGTGTCGTCAAACTAAAACGGACAGCTGCAACATCTAACTAAACCTCGTATAGAAGAACAAAAAGGAAATACACACGGAAAATGCTAGAGGTCCCAATTTTTCTACCAAATAAATGATCAAATGTTTCAGATGGGTGTGAGGCGCACAAAATTGCGGATCCCACAGCATGTGAGACATTTGGTCATTTATTTAGTAGAAAATTTGATGTCCTAGCATTGCTCAATACATATATATATATATATATACAATACTTGGCGGCCAAAGCAAACGCCTTGAACTTTCTTCTTCATGTAATCCAATTTCTTAAGCAGATTCAAGAGCTTGCAGATCCAGAGGTCGTTGGAGTGAGCGTCGCTGCAACTTGCGATGATAACGAAGTCGTCGTAGCCTCCGATCTTGCCATCGTCGCGGGAAGGGGGTGACTAGAGGCAGGAGGGGAAGGTTGAGGGAGGTGTTGCAGTGGCAGAGAAAGAAGGAGGGCTACCCGCCGGTGGTGTGGCCGGCGGAGTTGTAGAGAGAGAGGGTGAGTCTCAATCTATAATTTTGAGTCAAAGCGTAATTTTTTTAATTTTTTATTTTATTTTAATGCGGCGGTAAAAGATAAATTGATATGATTGTAAAAAAAATTTAGGATAAAATTAAAATTATTAAAAGTCGGGATGTAATTGATCATCAAAACAAAATTTGGGAATAAAATGAAATTTTCTCAAAATTCACAATATCTACTTTCCATTTGGGTTTCGTTTGGAACCAATTATTTTAATAATTTTTTAGTTAAAATATAAGGTAAAAAATTAATATGTTTAGAATGATTTTTTAATTTTTTATGAAAAAATGTATAAAAAATAAAGAGAAAAAAAATCTTTAATTTTTTTATTGCATGTTACAAATTTTTTAATTTTTTTAGTAATTTTTTAATTTTTAAACTAAAACAAACGAAGCAAGATTGACAAGTAGTTGTAGATGCTAAATTACATTAAAGTGGCTAGGTAGACATGGATAGGTGTTGGTGGTTGAATCCCTCTGCTAGCCAGGGAGCAAGCAAGAGATAGTTAAGAGAGGGGCATGAATTGGTTGAATCCCTTTGTTTGACTATACATGCAGAAAAAGTGCACAGAAAAATTAGGGTATAATTTAAATTCATTCTAAATATGATAAAAACTATACTTGAAATGAATCTGAATTATGTATTTTATTTGCAGATAACTTTTCCAAAAAATTGAAATGTATTTTGTCATTATTTTCTTCCAAACCAACCCAATCTTTTGGCAGTAATGATGGTGGCCATGCCATGGTGGACCTCCACCTCATTACAGCTGCTGCCTACCAAACATGTAAACTACAGACGAATTGATTTTGGGCCACCCTTGCAGCGTCAGTGCCACAGTGCTTCACTTGACTCAGATTCTTCAGAAAAGAGTTACTCTGTGAGCCCCTGGAAGTGTTTGATGGCAAGGTTATACATTCAACAATGATAGAGATCATTAATTTTGGAGGTTTAAAAAGACCACTAATGACATGACACTCGATAAAAAAAGAAAAAAAAATACAACACCAAGGCCAAAACATCAAATCATTTCTGGTGGAGTTCACTGCCACATCATTAGTGATAGTACTAATTAGTGTTTCCACTCATTTTCTGGTATACATTATGTGCATTTCAAGACTTGGAAGTGTGGTCTTTTGTGGCATACAATAATTTACTAGGGTCGTACAATTCTGTAGCAGTGTTTGATTACTAGATCACAACCGGCCTAGCCAACCACCACAATATACGTACTGTCAATAGTGTGGCAAAATACAGACTAATCAAAACTAAATGTGGAATCTATAACTATTTAAACCTTTGGGAAACAAAAATGCTCAGGGGTCATGCCAAAAGGAATATACACTCTAAAGCCATGTTTGATTCACAACACTAATAGTGAAGTATTAATAATTCTATAAAATTAGTATAGTATTAATTATCCCTCCCCTACCCCGTTACTAATAATCCTACAAATTTATTGGATTAATTATCCATTAAATTAATAATTCTAAACAAAAATGTCAAAACAAACATAACATTATTGGCCCACGGATTAATAATCCCAATCCCATGTTTTAATCTTTCCAATCAAACATGCCCTAAAAGAAAATAGCACATACAATCAAACATGCCCTAAAACAAAATAGGTAAAGTGGCCTTCAAGTTTCTGAAAATGAGCTTTTCCAGATTTAAGAAGATTTGGTACCAAATGGAGCAGTGAACTCATCATCTTCACCGCTCATAACAGAGGTCACCATCAAGCAAACTCGCTCTAGAGCTAGCTTCCATGCACGCTTTAAACAACTCCATGAGGAGTATAATGTCACGCCCTGAGAATTTCTGTGACACAAAGAGCAGCGTTTGAGGTGTGCCAAAGGCGCTGGAAGGTTCCGGAAGGTGTGAGAACGAGCTAGAATATGCTGGAAGGCTCTAGAATCTGGTGGAAGGGTCCGGAGTGGCCTAGAAGATTCCGAAATATGGTGGAAGCACCTTGGAGGGTCTAGAAGAGTCTGGATGGGTCTAAAACATCCTAGAATATCATAGAGAAGCCTACCATGTATTAGGCTAGTATAGAGAATTCTAGAAGGTAGTAGAAGGATAATTGTCCTAGATATTTTTATGGCTTGGATCAAAATGATCCTAGCCATCCATTGAGGAAGAGGATGGCTATATAAGGGGAGGAGTCTCATTTGTAGAGGACAAGAAGAGAGGAGATCCAAGAGAGCTCTAAGAGTAAAACACTTGTAAGGGTGAGAGCCTTGCAAAGCTTTGTGTTTTAGTTAGTGTGGTCGAATAGGGAAGGCTGACTTAGGTACGACCAAGTGGGCATCTAAAGCTACACGGTTGGCTTGAAAAATCCAAGGCCTTGACAATAAGGAACCAAATCATATGAATTTTTAACAGAACAAGAACAATAATTCAATAGCATACCTTTTTTTTTCCTCCTTCCATTATTTATTTATTTTTTATTTTTATTTTTATTTTCTGGGTACAAAATAATATACAAGCAACTCTTGCAAAAGACCATCCAACTATGAAAATTTCCATCCGGGAGCCTCTAATCCAATGTTGTTTTGTTTTATTTTATTTTATTTTTCCTGGGGACAAAATAAGAACTTCATATACAGACCATCCAAAAATGAAAGTTTCCACACATTGGGGAGCCTCTAACCCATTATTGTATATATAGCATTGACGGCACACATGTTTCCAATGTGCCAGACATTTGACTCGAGTCAATCTTCAATGAGTTCATAATTTAGGGAAAGATAGTTCATCTATTATTAACCATTATTAATACACATGTTTCCAATGTGCCAGACATTTGACTCGAGTCAATCTTCAATGAGTTCATAATTTAGGGAAAGATAGTTCATCTATTATTAACCATTATTAATTCCAGTTTTATGTACCTAGTATTATAATGTGGAGGATAATTTCACCCACATATTGTTGAGACGGGATACAGGAAAATGCTTGAAAGATGGGATAAAATTAAAAATACAAAAGTAAAAATGTCTCTTCATCCTGCAAGTAATGCAACATCTAAGATATTATTCACGAAGCACCAACCCTATCACGAGGAATCAGCCGTAGCTCTGAACCATGTTTGAGGAAGACATTGCCTGGGAAAAGCAATAAAAATTGAGTAAATTTAATCATTTATATTGTAAACAATGGACAAACAATATTGATGCTCAGTATCACAAGTACAAATTCTCATAGTAACATTATCCCCAACTTCTGGAGCAGTCACATAAAATTTATATCGATATTAATAAGAGCACCTTGTCGTATTAGATGTATGAAACAAGTACCAGTAAAATTCTTTTGGACATTATTCCGTATTGCCTAATAAAAATTAGTCAAACAACAAATGAATAAGAACAACATTGTGCAGGCCATAATATCACAAGAGTTCAAAGCAAAAGTGAACCCAATACACAACGGGAGAAGTTATTTGGTGGTCCCAAGGCATGGAGCATGATTAGTGGAGGGAGTGAGACTCACGATTTGGTGCATTGTGACTTGTTTGAAAGGACTGAATGATAACGATAGGACAGCACGGTTCAAAGAAAAAGCAAACCCAATACACAATGCAGGCATTGTCAATTGCTTGAAAAGGACTTTAGATAAATGGAACCCAATAATTAAAAGAGACAAAAATATCAAGGCTGCCCAATGGCCATAACAGGCATTGTAATAATTCCTTCCATAAATGAACAAAATTTAAAGCAGATCCATCAGATTTAGATGCCAATAGTGTTGATGAATTTTTTTTTGTTGTTTTAAATATGAAATACTAAAAGGAAATAATGAAATACTAAAACCATCAAAAACTATCAATGATACATTATAAATTAAATCATTCAGCATGTAATCGTAAAATCATCAATGATATGTTTCCTTGAAAAGGATTTAGCATTCTTAAACTCAACCTAGCAATGAAATGTAAAGCTAACAACGTACAACTACAAAAATTATGGGAAAAGTTCTTGTTTGCACTCCCCTCCCTCTCCCTCCTAAATAATGTAAGATTTTGTCAATATCTTAACGAGATGCACTCATCTTACATAGAAATCACCGAGGTGATCTAGGAGCTGATAACAGTAAACAGACATCCCATTAATTACCCAGCCCATGTGAGACAGAAGAACTACACCTGTCCAGGAGCCAATCCTACTTTAAGATTTCCAAAGTCCAAACAACTTGTTTACTTACAAAACAGAAATAAATAAACCGCAAGAAATAAAAATAAAGGCAGACAGTAATATAGAGCAGAAATGCAGATGTGGACACCAGACAAATTTTAAAGTAGGACAAGGACGTGGCAAATTACAAAAATATATGTTCATGCAAAAAAGTATGCCATGTCAAGCTGATATATAATTTCTGCTTGGTTTTGTTTAAATAACTATACTAACAATTGCATAACATCAAAGATGAAGCTCAATGCCCATTATATAGATGATTTTGTACAGGAAACATGTTATCAATTTATCAATGTTTAAACAAATGAATGATAGCAAATATAAAAAGGGTCCTGCTAATGACCACCCATTGGGCCACTAGGCGTTCGTTAAGAACCAAATAATACCAAAAAAGTTAGAATTTCTAAGAAGCACGGACACTTCTAAGAAGGTAACGTATCTGTGTTGTATCCGTGGCAGAGACTGACATTCTTTGGACACTTTACCGACATGTTCCGACACTCTTCAAAACATGTCATATTTTTAAATACCCGGAGGACACTTTTTGGACACTTGGAAGACACACGTGTATCTTTTAAACACACACATCTATCTATTAGACACATGTGAAACTAACTATAAGCTGTGTTACATGGACTCGGCACTCTGGGGCGAAGTACCTGTGTCGACACGACACGACACGACACGGGTGTGTGGGATCTGTGTCGGATTGGCTTGTTCTCTCTCGGACACGACTCTTTACATACAGCAAAAGAAATGAAAGAGGAGAGAGCAAGAGAGAACCTGGTTGAAGATCCATTCAGTTAATCCAATCGAAGCTCCATCCGGTCGATCCAGTCGAAGATCGAAGCTCCATCAATCAATTGAACAGTCGAACAACCCAGACGACTTCGAAAAGCCTCTCTCTCTCTCTCTCTCGCCTTCTCTCTCTCCCTCGTGATTACGATCGATCACTTCGCTTTTCTCTCCCTCTCTCTCTCTCGTTTTATCTTCTTGACTTGATTCATATCTCTGTCTCTTGATCCATATCTATTTGTATCTATCTATATATAATAATAATAGTTAATAACTATTATTATTATATATTATATAATAATTATATAACATATAATATATTTATAAGATAATATATACTTATATATATTAAAAAAAATAAAAATAAACACATGTATGTAAAATAAAATAAAAAAATTAATTGGAACACATTATTTAAAAAATATAATAAATAAATAAAATAATTAATGTATGTTAAAATAAAAATATTTATAAAAAAATTAAAAAATTTGCCGTGTCCCCTACCGTGTCTGTGTCCCCATTTTTTAGAAATTATCGTGTCCCGTGTCCGTGTCTGTGTCCGTATATGTGTCCGTGTCCGTACTTCATAGATTTTTATTTGTTATTTATATAATATAGCTCATCTTCATATGATAATATATTTTTTTTAAAAAAAACTATTTAACGTATTCCCGTACCCGTATCCAAATTTGGATACATATCCACGTATCCTTAATTTTTAATTTTGAAGTGTCTGACCCCTAAATACGCGCTCGCACCCGATACCCGTACCTGAGTCTGCACAACATAAACTATAAGTTTGAACAAAACAACTTAAAATACAATAATAAAATAAAAATCATATAAATTTATAAGAATTAGTGTCATATTATATTTTTTATTATCTTTGAATGATATATATAACATATAATAAATATATAAAACTATATATTTCATGCGTGTCCCTCACATGTCGTGTCCTGCATTTTTTGAAAAAGCGTGTCGGCGTGTCCGTGTCCATGCTTTTTAGTAGAATTTCAATACATATTTCATATAATTTAACACATTTTTTTACATATATACCAACATTAACCACAGTCCATAGGGTGATAGTTAGCATTTCCCTAGATATATATATATATATATATAGCAGTCCTGTATAGTGCATGGTGCATATGTTAGCAAAAATAACAGAAAATTCAATACATCAAACTGGACAAAAATCACATGAAAAAGGGCAAGATAGTTAGCATTTCCCTAGATATATATATACATAGCAGTCCTGTATAGTGCAGGGTGCATATTTTAGCAAAAATAACAGAAAATTCAATACATCAAACTGGACAAAAATCAAATGAAAAGGGCAAGAGCTGGCATACCAGCGCTTTGCTGAGGATTAATTCCAACGCCATCTGCATAAATACAAATAACGGGTTCAACAAAGTTATAATAAGAGCAATTATAGGACATTAGAACAACTATTCAAGCATGCTGAAACTGTTAAAGTGACACGTCTCCAAAGGTAATAACTGAGGTCACAAAATCACATCTTCTATCGACTGAAGACGCCAGCATATAGTCATTGAACTATGGAAAAAATGAAGCTTTTTCAACAATTTTATTTTTCTCAGAGAAGATGTTGTGCTCAGACTTTGCAACACTTCAGAAGAGTCTTTAATAAAATAGTTTTCCCTCTTCCTGCATTCATTGTTTATTCAGTTCTACAGTAAGTGTTTCCATTCAGCAGAGCCGAGTAACCACCACAGCTAAAAACGCCAGTTTGGGTAATAGCCCAGTTGGTTGGAAGCATAGTAATCAAATTTGAATGTTTATTAGGAAAAAAAACCAGAGGTGGTTCAACCATTAAGTCACTTAGACCATTGCCTAAGGCCTCCAACAAAATTTTAAAAAATTCTTATTACCAATAAAATAAGGCCTCACTTTCATATATATCTAGCCTGAGCCCTTAAAAAATTTTGAGCCGCTATTGGGAAAGAAGATAACAACCTAAGAAGTTGGGATATGGACATAACAATATTCAAAAGTTCAAGACAGATACTGTGGGGACATTGAGGTATATAAATAATTACAACATGATATACATGCATGAAAAAATATACATTAATTTTTTACATAAAAAATAATTTTTTTTTATTAAATGAAAATAATAACAAATTACCTTATTCACAAAAAAGTTGATAGTTGCAAGAGTTTATGGTTTCAATTTCAAATATTAAATTAAAAAGCTTAAATATGGGATTCATACCTATATATCAAATTTTTTTCTTTATTTTCATCATTGGCCATTTTTTTAGTTTCTAAACTTATGCCAAGACAAAATAGATTTATTCCTATTAATTCCTCTTCCTCTAAACTTCATGAATTGTTATTATGTTAGAACATCTCCAACGCTTACTCTAATTTTTCATCAAATTTGAGTAAAGATTTGATAAAAAGTTTCATCTAATACCACGTTTTCCAACGCTAAGTTTTCAAGTTTCATTAAACAACCAGTTGACCAGGAGGACAACTGGCAATGGACAAAGCAATGGGCAACTTTGCAACCGGTCGGTCATCCGGTGTCTGGTGAAGTGCAACAGCTCTCTCCAAAAATTTGATGAACGTTGCAGCCTCTCTTGATTTGATGAAACTTTTGTTTTTCCCCCTCATTTGATATAGGTTTGATGCTAGGGTTCGAGAAGAAAAAGTAAGCGCGTTTCATCAAATTTAAATTTGATTCCAAATCTTAGTAGGTGTTGGAGACGCTCTTATGTAATATTTTTATTATCTTTTAATGAAATACATTCTAATCTGGCTGAATAAACAAACCAAGGGAAATCATGGCTTAGACATTTTGATGGGAAAAAAACACTAGTCATAACTTAATTCCCCAAACTTGGAGAACAAAATTGAAGAGTCCGATCTTGATGAATAAAACAACCGAACAAATAACTAATACAAAGTAATTTTACAAACCCTTCATGCCATGCAAAACCCAAAACAACAAATTCAAACAAACAAATATACAAATGCAAATGCACATACAAATTGATGCGTATATGTAACAAAGATAGTACCGTTGGTGATGATAGCGCTGGTCTGAGGAGGGACTTTAAACTCTTCGGCGGCGAATTTGAGAACTGCAGTGAATGGGGCTGCTTCGGGAACGCTAAACCTGAAAAATAGGAAGAAGAATCGAAATCGAATCAATCAATCGAAGTTGAACAGATTGAAAACCAAAAAGAAAAGGAGAGAGAGAGAAATTTGATTTTGCAGATGGTGATGGGGGGTTTGTACGAACACTTTGAAAGGAAGCTTCGGATCGGAGGTGAGAGTGACCTTGAACGAGACCTTCCCACCACCAGTCGCCATTCTGAATTTCTAGGGTTTTATGATCTTCTTCTGAATCGGAATTACGAAGATTGAAAGAAATTGAACAGAGTTGTTTCGCGTATTTATAGCGCAAATTGTGGGATGTCGTGTCGGGGCTGTAGCTAGAATCCTAAACCTAAAGGGCATATGTTATTGGTTCAAATTTTTTATCAAATAAACTATTAATCTTAAATAGATATGAGATTTATAAATTATATTCACGTGAAATATATATAACCATATAGTAGAAAACTTGATATCTCTTACCAAACCTAAAACCTAAAATTATGGTGGGATAGTGTTTGGTTTAATTAGGAACGTAAAAAGAAAATAATAAAATTTTGAATAAATTACAAATATATTTTTTAAAATTTGTTTAAAGTATAAATTATTTTAATATATAAATATTGTTTTCTTAAAATTTTTTATTTAACAGAATTAACCAAAAAAAAATTCTAATTACTCCCTTATGTAATAATAAAATTATTTGAATTGTTAATTGAAATACATATTGATATCACTAAAAATTGTTAATTGATTTGATAATTTATTAATAAAATTTGTCATATATTATGTGATTATAAACTTGGAAAGGCAGGATGTAATTTTCAAAATTACAGGAGTAATTTATATTTTAAACAAATTTTAAATATTAGGATAAACTTCATTTTATCTCATGTAATTTGGATCATGTGGTTTATCTCCTGAGAGGGTGATTTATGATCCGGTGTTGGGCCGAGGTATAGACCGAGCAAGTTGAGGGCCCAGCAGAGCATTGGGCCGAGATGATCGATTGTTCACCCGGAGATGGGCTACCAGAACTTGGGCCGGGCAGAGTTTGGACTGAGTGTGTGCTGCCCCGGACCGTGCAGAAGCTGCTCGGCCAGGAAGTGACCGGTCAGACCAGGATGCTCGGTCCGAGGATGGTCGAAACCAGACAGACCGAGAGACCGGCGCTCGGAAAGGCGCGGCCAGCCGAGGTAGTTGATTGACCGGCGAGAAGGCCGACCAAAGGAGGAGCCCGGGCTAGGCTTTGCCGAGATGCCGCCTAGCCCGGTCCTTCATTTCTTTATCCGGTTAGGCGCTTAAGGTATGAAGCATGGTACGACCGAGGTAGGGCAGCTCGGCTGCCGAGCTCCGGCTGTGCTGACAGGCAGTTGAGAGCAGGTGATGAATGGCATGGTTTATGCTGACAGATGGGATAGCGGAGCCACGTGTCAGGAGATGACAGGGAGTGGATATGGGGCTCAGAAGGTATATAAGCATGTCTGCGTCCTCCATACGCGACAGACGAACACTCTGTAAGGAATTTCTTACACTAAAACACTCTTCCTTCTCTCTATTCCCTCTAAGGTGTGTGCTAACTTGACCGTCGGAGGGTTTTTCCGGCCACACACCGCCGGGTAGCTCACCCCTATTGGCTCGCAGGTGATCGGATATCGACGGAACTTGGAGGAAAGGAATACGGGCACGCCGGAATATTTGCTCCCCGTACATCTCCTAACGTTTAAAAATGACCGCATAGTCCCTTTGTGATTTGTGAACTGAAATGCATCGTTAGGTCTGGTAAGGATTTAATAAAAAATACTAAAATATCTCAATATTTTTGTTATTTGTTTAGAATGCAAAGTTCAATTTAATTCCTGTGCTTTATTCCACGTGCAATTTAACTCCTGTACTTTATTTCATGTGCAATTTTTCCCATTAAAATTTGAAAATGAGTATATGGCGCCTTTATGTCTGCCATGTATTTCACACTTAATGTTAAGTTAGACAGAATATTTAATGGTACACTTTAGTCCACAAATCATGTAAGGCACCGTTTGGGAAGTGGTTTTGTGGGTTTTTTTTGGCTATTTTAGCCACAAAAGACAAAATAGACTATTTTAGCTACAACAAACAAAATATCACATCCAACTCATAATCATTACATTCTTCTCTCACAAAAAAAGTCAAAAAAGCCAAAAAATCAAAAAGCCAAAAAGCCTTTTCCAAACCAAGCTTTTTAGCCCAGGCTAAAATCTATATCTATACTATATATTAAACAAAAGGGGTTTTTTAACCCCAAGCCTTGTGGAAGCTCCAATCTCCCAATCTAAATTTCCTTTTTTTGATTTAAAAAAAAATAAAATCTTAGCATTTGTTAATATTTCCCAACTCCCAAGTCTTACCTTCATAATAACACTTTAATGCATTAAGAACAAGCATAAAAAAAATTCTTTGAAATCCAACACATATGAATTCCTTGAAAAGTCTAAACACATATGATTATTATCCTTCATAATAACACTTTAATATATTAAGAACAAACATAAAAAAAAAAATTCTTGAAAAGTCCAACACATATGATTATTATCAAAATATTAAACTTTAATATAATATAATAAAAAAACACATTTAATTCCTTGAAAAGTCCAACACATATGATTATTATCAAAATATTAAACTTTAATATAATATAAAAAAGGAAAAAAATAAGACATTTAAAAAAAAAACATGTAAAAATCATAATTCACATATATAGATAATTGAAAACACAATAAAATAGGAGGGCATTCATGTCTACACGTTTCTTTTTATAAGATCTCCTCCATTATAATAAGATAGCACTTTATTGCTCTCATCTTATAATATATATATATATATATATATATATATTATATTGTATATTATTTATTATCTATCTATACTATATATTAAGCAAAAGGGGGTTTTTATCCCCAAGTCTTGTGGGAGCTCCAATCTCCCAATCTAAATTTTCTGATTTTTTGATTTAAAAAAAAAAAACTTAACATTTATTAACTTCTCTCAACCCTCAAGTCTTACCCTTATAATAACATTTTAATGCATTAAGAACAAATATAAAAAAAAATTCTTTAAAATACAACATATATGAATTTCTTGAAAAGTCCCAACACATATGATTATTATTCCTCATAATAACACTTTAATGCATTAAGAACAAGCATAAAAAAAAATTCGTTAAAAGTCCAACACATATGATTATTATCAAAATATTAAATTTTAATATAATATAATAAAAAAAAGAAGACATTTAATTCTTTGAAAAGTCCAACACATATGATTATTATCAAAATATTAAACTTTAATATAATATAAAAAAGGAAAAAAGAAGACATTTAAAAAAAAAAGACATTTAAAAATCGCAATTCACATATATAGATAATTATCTATACTATATATTAAGCAGAAGGGGGTTTTTAACCCCCAAGGCTTGTGGGAGCTCCAATATCCTAATCCTAATTTTCTAAATTTTTGATTTAAAAAAAAAAAACCTCAGCATTTAATAATTTCTCCGCATCCCCATGCCTTATGGGAGATTTGGTCAAAACCCCCTCATAATCAAACTTTAATGCATTAAAGACTAACATAAATAAAATTCCTTGAAAATTTCAACACATCTATCTATCTATATTATATTATCTATATATATATATATATATATATCTATATCTATATCTATATATCTATACTATATATTAAGCAAAATGGGTTTTTTAACACCAAGTCTTGTGGGAGCTCCAATCTCTCAATCTAAATTTCCTAATTTTTTTATTTAAAAAAAAATCTTAGTATTTATTAACATCTCACAACTCCCAAGTCTTACCCTCATAATAATACTTTAATGCATTAAGAACAAGCATAAAAAAAATTCTTTGAAATTCAACACATATGAATTCCTTGAAAAGTCCCAACACATATGATTATTATCCCTCGTACTAACACTTTAATGCATTAAGAACAAACATAAAAAAAATTTCTTGAAAAGTCCAACACATATGATTATTATCAAAATATTAAACTTTAATATAATATAATAAAAAAAAGACATTTAATTTTTTGAAAAGTCCAACACATGATTATTATCAAAATATTAAACTTTAATATAATATAAAAAAGGAAAAAAAAGAAGACATTTAAAAAAAAAACATTTAAAAATCACAATTCACATATATAGATAATTGTAAACACAATAAGATGGGAGGGCATTCATGTCTACACGTTTTTTTTATAAGATCTTCTATATTATAATAAGATAACATTTTATTTCTCTTATCTTATGATCTATATATATATATATATATATTATATATCCTAACCTTAATTTCTAAATTTTTTATTTAAAAAAAAATTCAGTATTTATTGATTTGGTCAAAATCTTCTGATCAACATTTATTAACTTTTTTCAATCTACATGTCTTTCTACATGTCTGCATTTATTGATTTAATCAAAATCCCTGATTAGTATTTAAAATCCTCTCATACAAATAATTATAGATATAGCCCGTGTATAGTTACTGTAGTAACCTTTGTAAAAAAAAATTATTTAAAAAAAAAAACGCAACATTTATGGATTTGGTCAAAATCATCTGATCAACATTTATTAACTTTTTTCAATCTACATGTCTTTCCACATGTCTGCATTTATTGATTTGATCAAAATCCCTGATCAGTATTTAAAATTCTCTCATACAAATAATTATAGATGCATCGTGCATAGTTACTGCAGTAGCCTTTTTAATTTCTCATATACACTATGATTAGTGATAAGATTGTTAAATTATTTTTATAAAAAATCTTTAAAAATATAATTTATATATTAAAAAAAATTAATAACAAATATAAATATTTATAATTATCTCGTGCATAGCACGGGTGATAAGCTAGTAAATATATTAAGGAAAATGGGATTTCTAAACCCCAAGCCTTGTAGGAGCTCCAATATCTCAGTCTTAATTTTCCAAATTTTTGATTTAAAAAAAAAAAAAACTCAGCATTTATTGATTTGGTCAAAATCTCCTGATCAACATTTATTAACTTTTTCCAATCCACATGCTTGCATTTATTAATTTGGTCAAAATCCCTGATTAGCATTTAAAATCATCTCATACAAATAATTATAGATACAGCCCGTACATAGTTACTGTAGTAGCTTTTTAAATTTCTCCTGTACACTATGATTAGTGATAAAATTGTTAAATTATTTTTATAAAAAATTTAAAAAACATAATTTATATATTAAAAAAAATTAAAACAAATATAAATATCTATAATTATCCCGTGCATAGCACGAATGATAGGTTAGTCTCTATATTAAGGAAAATGGGGTTTCTAATCCCAAGCCTTGTGGGAGCTCCAATATTTCAATCTAAATTTTCTGATTTTTTGATTAAAAAAAAATAGCATTTATTGATTTGGTCAAAATCTCTTAATCATCATTATTAACTTTTTTCAACCCACATGTCTTTCCACTTGCCTGCATTTATTGATTTGGTCAAAATCCCTTAATTAGCATTTAAAATCCCCTCATGCAAATAATTATAGATTCAATCCTTACATAGTTATTGCAGTACATTTTTCAACTTCTCTTAGACACTATGGTTAGTGATAAGATTGTTAAATTATTTTTATAAAAAATCTTAAAAAACATAATTCATATATTAAAAAAAATTTAAAACAAATATAAATATCTATAATTATTCCGTGCATAGCATAGGTGATAGGCTAGTACTATATATATAAGCAAAATGGGGTTTTAACCCCCAAGGTCTGTGGGAGCTCCAATATGCCAATCCTAATTTCCTAATTTTTTGTTTTTTTTAAAAAAAAATTAACCTCAGCATTTATTAACTTCTCTCAACCCACAAGACTTTTTGACGTATCTCATAATTACTACAGTATCTTTTCCAAAATAAATAATTTGTATATTAAAAAAAATTTAAAACACATATAAATATCTATATCTATCTATTTATTTATATCTATATCTAACCCACAAGTTTTTGTAGGAGTTCCAATATAATATTGGGGTTGCTGGGTGATTGGTTCAAAATTATAATTACACTATTGATAAATGGAGGAGATAGAGGGTGGGGAAGCACGACCGACTAGAATAAAGCAATAAATGAAATGAGAGAGAGAGAGAGGGGGGGGGGCTATGGCTATGTGGCTATGTGTGTATATGTGTGATGATAAAAAAGGCATTTGCCTTTGGGGCTACCTCCTCGGTCAAGCCCCCAGGTATTTACATGCCACCACTTTCTGCTTCCCCAAGAGACCCATGTAATCATTGTGCCAATGGCTCTTAATTTTTTTTTCTCTTAATTTTTTTGTTTTGTTTTTTGAAAAAAATAAATAAATGAACACTTATTAAATTCTTTCAAATCTTTATAACTTCTCCAATACACATACTTTTCTTAACTTTTCACATACCTATTGTAAACAGTGAGTCTCTTTTTTGCTTTTTCCTTCTTGAGTTCTCACTTTTATACTTTCAACTTCAGTGACTACGAATGCAAACAGTAAGTGTTCTTTTTGTTTTCTCTTTCTTAACTTTTTCTTTTGTTTACTGTTTTAATATTGTAGTTAATCAAAAAATTAGTTCAATGATTTTTTTTAATGTTATTTAATCTTTTTATTTACTATTTTAGTTTTATTTTGGATTTGGTGTGTACATGTGTGATGATAAAAAGGGCATTTGCCTTTGGGGCTACCTCCGCGGTCAAGCCCCCAAGTATTTACACGCCATCACTTTCTGCTTTCCCAAGAGACCCATATAATTATTGTGTCAATGGCCCTTAATTTTTTTCTCTCTTAATTTTTTTGTTTTGTTTTTTGAAAAAAAAAAAAACACTTATTAAATTCTTTCAAATCTTTATAACTTCTCTAATACACATACTTTTCTTAACTTTTCACATACATATTGCAAACAGTGAGTTTCCTTTTTGCTTTCTCCTTCTTGAGTTCTCACTTCTACACTTTCAACTTCAGTGACCACGTATGCAAACAGTAAGTGTTATTTTTCTTTTCTCCGTCTTAACTTTTTCTTTTGTTTACTGTTTTAATATTGTAGTTAATCAAAAATTAGTTTAATGGTTTTTTAATGTTATTTAATATTTTTATTTACTATTTTAATTTTATTTTTGATTTTTCAATATGATTAAAGTTAGATAAATAAAAACCCTCACAAAAAGAAAAATGTGATTATAATTAGTTGAATGATTCTTTTTTTTAATGTGATTGTAGTTAGTTTAATAGTTCTTATTTATTTATTTATTTATTTTATTATGGAAAAAATGTGATGTGATTGTAGTTTGTTTAATGGCTCTTTTTTTAATATGATTGTTGTAGTTAGTTCAATAATTTTTTTTTAATGTTATTTAATCTTTTTATTTACTATTTTAATTTTATTTTTGAATTTTTAATATTATTAAAGTTATATAAATGTAAACCCTCACAAAAAGAAAAATGTGATTATAATTAGTTGAATGATTCTTTTTTTTAATGTGATTGTAGTTAGTTTAATAGATTTTTTTCATTTATTTATTTTATTATGGGAAAAATGTGATGTGATTGTAAGATAGCGCATAAAAATATTTGTGATTTGTCTAGCGAATAAAAAATTATAATTTAATTTTTTAATATGATTGAAGTTAGATAAATACAAGCCCTCACAAAGAGAAAAATATGATTATAATTAGTTGAATGATTCTTTTTTTTTTAATGTGATTGTAGTTAGTTTAATAGTTCTTTTTTTTCATTTATTTATTTTATTATGGGAAAAATGTGATGTGATTGTAGTTTGTTCTATGACTCTTTTTTTTAATATGATTGTTGTAGTTAGTTCAATAATTTTTTTTTAATTATTTTTTTATTATGAGAAAAATGTGATTGTAGTTAGATAGCATTAAAAAAATTGTGATTTGTATGATTGAAGTTATTTCATTTTGTTTATAATTTGATTTTTTAATATGATTGAAGTTAGATAAACATAAACACTCATAAAAAAAATGTGATTGTAATTTGTTCAATGGTTCTAAATATTCTTTTTATTTACTATTTCAATGGATCTTTTTTTAAATGTGATTTAATCGTTTTATTTACTGTTTTAATGGTTCTTCTTTACAATTATTTTTTTTGTTATGAAAAAAATATGATTAAAAATAAATAAACACTTATTAAATTCTTTCAAATCTTTATAACTTCTCCAATATACATACTTTTCTTAACTTTTCACATACCTATTGTAAACAGTGAGTCTCATTTTTGCTTTCTCCTTCTTGAGTTCTCACTTTTCACATACCTATTGTGTTTTTTTACACTATAATTAGTTGAATGATTCTTTTTTTTTTAATGTGATTGTAGTTAGTTTAATAGTTCTTTTTATTTATTTATTTATTTTATTATGGAAAAAATGTGATGTGATTGTACTTTGTTCAATGGCTCTTTTTTTAATATGATTGTTGTAGTTAGTTCAATAATTTTTTTTTAATGTTATTTAATCTTTTTATTTACTATTTTAATTTTATTTTTGATTTTTTTAATATGATTGAAGTTAGATAAATATAAACCCTCACAAAAAGAAAAATGTGATTATAATTAGTTGAATGATTTTTTTTAATGTGATTGTAGTTAGTTTAATAGTTCTTTTTTTTTTCCATTTATTTATTTTATTATGGGAAAAATGTGATGTGATTGTAAGATAGCGCATAAAAATATTTGTGATTTGTCTAGCGAATAAAAAATTATAATTTGATTTTTTAATATGATTGAAGTTAAATAAATAAAAACCCTCACAAAAAGAAAAATGTGATTATAATTAGTTGAATGATTCTTTTTTTTTAATGTGGTTGTAGTTAGTTTAATAGTTCTTTTTTTTTTCAATTATTTATTTTATTATGGGAAAAATGTGATGTGATTGTAGTTTGTTCAATGGCTCTTTTTTTTAATATGATTGTTGTAGTTAGTTCAATAGTTTTTTTTTTCAATTATTTTTTTATTATGAGAAAAATGTGATTGTAGTTAGATAGCATTAAAAAATTGTGATTTGTGTGATTGAAGTTATCTCCTTTTGTTTATAATTTGATTTTTTAATATGATTGAAATTAGATAAATATAAACACTCATAAAAAAAATGTGATTGTAATTTGTTCAATGGTTCTAAATATTCTTTTTATTTACTATTTCAATGGATCTTTTTTTAAATGTGATTTAATTGTTTTATTTACTATTTTAATAGTTCTTTTTTACAATTATTTTTTTATTATGAAAAAAATATGAATATAGTTAGATAGCATAAAAAT
Organism: Camellia sinensis; assembly: GCF_055761805.1. Lineage (NCBI taxonomy): Eukaryota > Viridiplantae > Streptophyta > Magnoliopsida > Ericales > Theaceae > Camellia > Camellia sinensis. Next base: position 141,922,128 of record NC_138963.1, read on the forward strand.
ATTTGTGATTTTTACGATTGAAGTTATCTCCTTTTTTGATTTGTATTTGGTCTAGCCAAAAAAAAAATTATAATTTGATTTTTTAATATGATTCGAGTTAGATAAACATAAAACTCACAAAGAGAAAAATGTGATTGTAGTTAGTTCAACGGTTTTTTTTTTTTAATATGATTGAAATTAGTTTAATGGTTTTTTTTTTCATTTATTTATTTTTATTATGGAAAAAATGTGATGCGATTGTAGTTTGTTCAACGGTTCTTTTTTTTAATGTGATTACAGTTAGTTTAATGGTTCCTTTTTTTTCCATTTATTTATTTTTATTATGAAAAAAAATGTGATGTGATTGCAGTTAAAAAATCAAATCATGCAAATCACAAATATTTGTGAAGTCAGATAAACATAAACACTCACAAAGAGAAAAATGTGATTGTAGTTAGTTCAATGGTTCTTTTTTTTTTTTAATGTGATTGTATTGTAATTAATTTAATGGTTATTTTTTTCATTTATTTTTTTATTATGGGAAAAATGTGATATAATTGTAGTTTGTTCAATGGTTCTTTTTTTTAATGTGATTTAATCTTTTTATTTTCTGTAGTTAGATAGTACAAAAATATTTGTGATTTGTATGATTGAAATTATCTCCTTTTGTGATTTTTATTTGGTCTAACCAAAAAAAAATTATAATTTGATTTTTATATGATCGAAGTTAGATAAACATAAACATAAACACAAACACTCACAAAGAGAAAAATGTGATTGTAAGTAGTTCAATAGTTTTTTTTTTCAATGTGATTGTAATTAATTTAATGTTTTTTTTTTCGTTTATTTATTTTTTATTATAGGAAAAATGTGATGTGATTGTAATTTATTCAACGGTTTTTTTTTTAATGTGAATGTAGTTAGTTCAATGGTTCTTTTTTTAATGTGATTGTATTGTAGTTAGTTTAATGGTTCTTTTTTTTCATTTATTTTTTTATTATGAGAAAAATGTGATGTGATTGTAGTTTTTACAATCCGTTTTGATCACACGGTGAATTTATTTTAACTGATTGTGTTTTTTTACACTATATTTCGATCACATGATGAGAAAAGAAATTTGTTTGCGTTGTGACAATCTCTGTGCTTTTACAGGATGGAACGTGATTCAGTTATTGCTAAAATCAATCGACTATGTTGAAAAAGAAAATTACTCATTTCACGCCAGACTGATCATGATGATCCCATATTCAAGGATAAATTGAAACAACTTCAAAAAGAAGCACGTCGATTAAGATTATGTGTTCTACGTGATAAACAATTGCATTATAGAACGAATGTTCGAAATGCCACAAGTAAGCTCTGAAGTATTATCATTTTCATATATATTCATTGAAACATTAGTTTTTATACTCAATATATATATATATTGCTGCAATTTCAAATACAGGAGTTCTTATGCCTTCCACATCAGAGGGTGTTCACTTCCACCAAAATGTTTCAAGAGTCACCACATTGACAAACAATACTAATGTTCTAAATGGTAAGAACCTCGAGTAAAAAGGACTTTATGGAATAAAAAGGACTAAAGAGATGGCACAAAACAAAGCCAATAAGGCACACAAGAGAGTATAACACCCTCAACACCAAAGAGGCCTCAAACAACCATTTTTAATACTTAAAAAAGAAGCTTTTTGTAGTTGAAAGTTAGGCCTAAAACATCATGCAAATAGGGCCAAATAAGCAATGAAAACAAAGCTTTAAAGAGGCTATAGACTCACCCTTGAAGAACAACTTCAAAGCAGCAACTTCAGAGGTAAAAACCAAGCTTTTGAGCTTCAAACAAACCTCCAAGAATCTTAGCTCAAGAGTGAAGGTCTTTCACTAGTTGCTTTAGTGCAAAAGTGTGAAGAAAAACCACTTTAAGGCACATACTAGTGCAAATATAGAGAGAGAGGGAGAAATATAGAGAGAGAAGGATATGTATAGCCCTAATGCAATTTTTCTCAACCTATGAAAGGGGAGAGGAGCCTCCCCTCTTATAGAAATCCAAGTCTCAAGCTTGTTGGACAAGCTAGAGGCTTGTTACAATCCCTCCATACACGTGTATGGAGGATGCATTCTGTGCTCACCAACTGGCACAACTGGTAATACAAATATCTACAAAAGCCAGAAAAAGGGTCTCAGCCAAAAAACATGGCCGACCGGCCATCAGTGATGCCGACCGGCCACCACTGATGGCTGATGGAAAGAGGGCATAGTCGATGGACGTGGGGCATGGGGCCTGGCCGGTGGGTTGTAGGGATGGCCAACAGACCACCCTCTTCCCTCAGAAACAAAGCCACAAGCTCTTGGTCCACAACCAAGCACAAAACAGACAAGTTGAGAGGCTCCAAGGCAAGGCACATAGCCAAGACCTTTAGGAACTCAAAACGAACACGAGCATGGATGATCATCGAGTGTTCAAACGATGACGTCCAAGTCTTGAGGACGGTAAAAAATGGGGTGTCTATAGTTGCCCCTCTTTGACAGAACTCGGAAGTCATGAAATGACGGGAGTGAATGTCAAAGTCCAGAGACAACCAATTTTCGACAAGGCCGAGGACTTAGACAAACAGGCAAGATAACAAAGAGATGTGTCCGCAGGCAGGGGCAAGATGCAAATGACATGCACAATGCAGAAAATAACTTATGATTATGAAAAGAGGACTGTAATGAAGCACTTATGCAAAATAATTACAACATTTTAAGCGAATGTTATGCAAAGAAATGCTACAGCAAACTCGTACATAAGCAAGTAAACATGAACCAAACTACATCTCATGCAGAAAGGATATAAGAAAATTATACAATTATCATTGCATCTCATGCGGAGAAGACTAAAAGCGACTATCGGGAACACCCAAAGTCTCAAACGAAACACCTCCCAGTGTATCAAACGCAAAAGGAGAAGGACTGTGCAAGAAAGCACAACCATCCAAACGCGTGTCAAACGCGAGAGGAAAAAGGTACGTCCAAACGCATGTCAAATACGAGTGGAGAAGGGTACGTCCAAAACGCACGTCAAACGCGAGAGAAGAAAGGTAACCAAGAGAGTTCGAGGGAACATCAATGATCTCACCCGGAGTTCCTCTAACTGAAACACATACAACATCGTCTGGTTGTGCCAGCTTCAAATGAACCGTACATACAATATCAAGCCTGCACAAAAAGAAACTTTGACAGGTACAATATAGTAGAAACACATGGTTGACGTTACATCCAGATATAACTTCAATACAAGATAAATGCGTGCATATATGATGCAAACAAAAAGGTGCATAACAACGCAAGGGAGACGTGTATAACAATGCAATTGAAAAGTGCATAACAATGCAAATAAAACGGTGCATAACAATGCAAGTGAAAAGGTGCATAACAATGCAAATAAAACGGTGCATAACAATGCAAGTGGAACGTGCATGACAATGCAAGTGGAGTGCGCATAACAATGCAACTGAAAGGATGCATAGCAATGCAGGCGGAGCGTGCATAACAATGCAAAGACAACGGTGCATAACAACGCAAGTGGAAAGGGTGTATAACAATGCAAGTAGAAGGGTGCATAACAATGCAAGTAGAACGGTACATAACAATGCAAGTAGAGAGGGTGCATAACAATGCAAAGAGAACGGTGCATAACAACACAAGTGGAGAGGGTGCGTAACAATGCAAGTAACGTGCATAACAATGCAAGTAGAAGGGTGCATAACAATGCAAGTAACGTGCATAACAATGCAAGTAGAGAGGGTGCATAATAATGCAAAGAGAACGGTGCATAACAATACAAGTGAAGTGTGTAAAACAATGCAAGTAACGTGCATAACAATGCAAGTAGAAGGGTGAATAACAATGCAAGTAGAATGGTGCATAACAATGCAAGTAACGTGCATAACAATGCAAGTAGAGAGGGTGCATAACAATGCAAAGAGAACGGTGCATAACAATACAAGTGAAGTGTGCAAAACAATACAAGTAACGTGCATAACAATGCAAGTAGAAGGGTGCATAACAATGCAAGTAGAACGGTGCATAACAATGCAACTAGAGTGTGCATAACAATGCAACTGAAACGTGCATAACAATGCAACTAGAGTGTGCATAACAATGCAACTGAAATGTGCATAACAATGCAACTAGAGTGTGCATAACAATGCAACTGAAATGTGCATAACAATGCAAGTGCGAGAAATGTATGCTCCATGCAACATGAAGACACGCATTTCATGCCAAAGTGAGAAGTGCACATTCTATGCAAGCAAGGTTAAAACGTGTTCCATGCAATGTACATACTCTATGCAATGTAAACACAAATACTTATTCAACACAACGCGCATATGTTATGCAAACGCAATGATGCATGTCTGATGCAAAAGTGAAAAAGGCATATAGCAAAATGCAAACCTCGTGAACGTGATAAGAACACTGTAAAGCCACGCATTCAATGATAATTTTTGAATTTAGCAATATGCAAAAGGATATGAAAAAGGATACATTTTACGTATATCGAGTGCCGCACACAGAAAACACGGTTCGAGGTCACCACAGAGACTGCTTGAGCTCAAAGGTGAACTTTCTTGCACTTTCTTGAGAGATAAGGGTACAAATCAACAGAACAACCCCAAACAAGGGCATTGGAGGTCCATCGGCCACAAGAGGGAGCCATCGGCCACCCATCAGCCACAAGAAAACTCCATCGGCCAACAATGTGGCCGGCCGACCGGCCAACAATTTGGCCGATCGGCCAAACATGGCAGATTCGGGGCAGTTTTGACATTTTGCCACGGGTCTTTAAGTATAGGGTTCCAAACCCTATTCTTTAACTTTCTCAAGCCTGAAACTTCTTCCCCTTGTGCTTTAGGCCAATTTCCTCCTTCGATCCGCACTTTATACACACTTTCAAGCGTCCCACAAACATTCGATTCGTGAAACCCTTGAGATTTCAAACACTTTGAACCGATTACAAAGTGTTTTTGGTGTCTCATTCTTGATTTTCATCACTTGGGGTTTGTTTTTCCCGAGTTACCCTTGATCTTCGTGCCCTCTTCCGAGCGTTGACCTTTTCTTCCATTTTTTACCCCTCGGAGTTGACTTTTGGTTGACTTTTGGCATTATCGCCCATTTTCCACATCTTCGACCATTTTCTCATTCTTCTTGAGATGGCAGATGACATTCCACATGATGGGGCTCCTCCGGGGATGGAGATAGATCCTGAGTTCGAGCCTTTGCCGCTCGGCATTCGACTTTTCGACCCAACGACGTACGATCCTGACGTATACGTGTTGCCTCCTGACGGTATTCGCCAGTTCAGGAGCTTTACGCGAGGTGCTCCGGAGGACCTCCTGCTACGCGAGCCAGAGTCACACTTATCCTATGGCGCCGTTGAGGTATACTCTTCCTCTTTACTTTCTGCAATGTAGGTCATATGTCTTGGATAGCCAATATTACTCTTCATCTTAATAATCCAAACACACTTGTACATCACATGCCTAGTTCATTCTGAGCACATTCATACATGAGACTTCTGTCAACTCAAACATATGTACACACTGCATTTTTATCAATTCTGAACACATGCATACACTGTATTCCTGACACTACTTTGCATCTGTTTATCTTGGACACAGGGAGATTCTCAAGCCTTTCGGGGTTATGGGAACACCATTGCACGAGACTGGTACATGGAGCTGCTCGATACTGTTCGCCACATCGTTGATGAGGCCGGTTTTGGTGTATTCTGCATGGGACTCTCGCGCCTCACTGCGAGTCAGCCTCTTCTAGGTGCCTTAGTGGAGAGGTGGTGGGACACCACTGATTCCCTCCACCTTTCTACAGCAGGGGAGATGACGATGACTCCCTTCGACTTCTCTATGCTCACCAACATCGGAGTAGGGGGTGATCCGATCCTTTTTGACACTGATATGGGCGAGTGGAATGCTGCTTAGATCTTTTTACTAGGGACTCGCCCACCTCTCTCCCGACCAGGGAAGGTGCGATATTCGTGGTTCGCCGACCAGTTTAGAGGGGAGACACCGATGACCCGCAAGGAGGTCGAGCACTATGCCCGGGGGTTCTTCATGTTCTTGCTTGGCACTACTCTATTCGCCGACCGGGCGAACACCGTTGGCCTCTACCTCTTGAGTGCACTGGTAGATGTGTCTCGCATCCGGCGCTATGACTGGGGCGGTGCAGGCTTGGCCACATTGTATGGATACATGAGTTCCTCATCTTGTCGGAGCGGGCATCTGCTAGGAGGCTACTGGAGAGCCTGGGAGGTACATCTTTCCCTTCTGCTTTACAGTCATGCTTTACATTATCTGTACACCACACACATTGCATAACACACAATCTGCTTTACACTAGTTGTACACTGCACACACTGCACAATACACTGCACATCATTCTCTGATTTCCGCTTTATCTGTATACTACTTTACTGATAAACATACTCATTATTACCTTTTTATATTCTGTAGTTGTGGGTATATGCCTACTTCCCGAGGCTTGCCCCAGAGCCGGAGGTAGAGACGCCCCCCATAGTTCTATATTCACATAGGTACGATGTGAGATGCGAGCGGAGGCCGCGAGAGTCTTTCTCATTCTTCCGCCGATATTTTGACACTGTAGCCGCAGCGGAGGTATTTAAACCTTACAGTTCATCTGAGCTTTGCTTTATATTGCACTTTCAATAGCAGATAACAACCTGTGTATCAATCATTTGCAGACCACCTGGCAGCCCTGGGCAGTGTTGCCTGATGCAGTTAGAGAGCAATTTATGGGCGCTCGGGAGACTTCCCGATTCCGGGTTTTGGTTGAGGGTCCGGTCTATCGAGCGTGGTACTTAGGTGAACACTTCTTGCGACAGAGCCTTGGTTTACCCGAGCAGGTGGTTCCGATGCCGCCTCCTTTGCACATGAGGCATATAGAGAGGTATACCTCGCAGGAGATGGCCGATTTCACGATTGGTTGGGATGCTGACTTCTTCAGGCTTGACGGCGACTACACCATCTTTATCTAGACATATCTTATGCTACCTCTGGCCAGTGGTCACCGAGGTGAGAGAGACAGACCTGTAGCCGCAGCAGGGGGAGTGAGAGGAGCCAGGACGACTCGGGTCCATGGTAGGAGAGGTTCCCCGAGGAGACAGAGGACGGGGTGGCCAGATCTGCCCACTACCATGACATACCGAGGACGTATCGGAGAGGCTTATCAGATTCTCATCGTTCCTCCCCCAGCTGATCATGAGCTCGTCGGAGTTTGAGGCTCGACCCCGGTATATGCTATACTTTACATTCTGTACATTCATTTCGTTTCAGTTGATATCCCGCAGATTACTAATTACCTCAATACTTCTGCAAGCTTCCATAGAGTACACTGGGCAGGCTCTGGAGCTGTCGGCTTCGGTGATGGAGATGCTACAAACGAGCATGGACCTGCTCAGTATTTACGGTATTCCGGTAAGTTCTTTTAACCTCCATCCCAAAACCCTCTATAATCTTCTCCATACTGATTTGATGCATCACATTTTCAATACTGCATTTGATACACCACACTCATATACCACTCACGGCACCGATACACTGTATCTTATATACTGGCCACGGCTCTCATGCACTGCAATCATTCACCGCTCACGGCGTTCATATACTGCTCACAGCATTCACACCCTGTAATCATATGCTGCATTTGATACCATACTCAGCTTCGCATAGCATAACTGATGCATTTGCCAAATTGTTTTTTTCAGGCCCCATTCCAGGTATCGGCCACAGCGGGCGCCACAGCGGGCGCCACAGCGGGCGCCTCAGCGGGACCTTCAGTGCCTCCCTGAGCAGCAGGGGGAGCGAAACGAGGGACTCCAGCGCATAGCTAGAGCAGAGCTGGGCATGCTCACACCGGGAGTAGTTCACGAGAGCCTGCCCCAGATGATGATGAGTCTGACGAGGAGGCAGTGAGTCCTCAGTCAGAGTCGTCTCAGGATGGAGATGAGGCTGGAGATGGTTCGGGTCCCGACTCAGGTAGCGGAGCTGACAGCGGTAGTTCTAGACCTTCGTCGAGGAAGAGGACGAGGAGGGCTTCACGCTCTTGAGGCGACTGGCGCTGATTCAGTTATTTTGTTTTTTGTTTTATTTTTCTTTTTGCCTGTAGTTTTTGCACATTGTACAGTCTCAGGCAGTTTTATTTTCTTTAAAACTTTGTACTTTTGCAAAAAGAAATCATGATGGAATGAAAACAACTTTTTGATTGAAAAAGTGTTACATTTTACATTCTAAGCATCACATCGCATCGCATCGCACAACATGTAAATGAGATTGAACTTCGTTTGAAAACTACACAATCGAATTGCATTGTCTTAATCAGGTAGTGAACCAACTGACAATGGAAAGAACAAGACAACTCGATAAGCAAAACCAGGACTTGACATGCTAACCAAATGTGAATACAACTCGATAAGCAAGACAAGAACTTAACAATCAACGCAAAATACAACTCGATAAGCAAAAATGCAACAACTTGATAAACAAATCGAAATAACACAGGTACGACTTCGCAAAATCGTCACAAAAAGGCATTCGAAGTGGAACATGACACAAGTTCTCAACACTTTCAACACATGGGCAGCTCAGAGAACAAATGAGGGGCCATCGGCCAATGTGGGAGGTCACCGGCCATCATAAAGGGCTATCGGCCATTAGAACTAGCCGATCGGCTAAAAAGATGGTCGGTCGGCCATCAAACTCGGCCGGTCAGCCATTAATGCAGAAAGTGCCCAGATTGTTGACACTTGTCTTCCACTCAACACCTTATCTTCTACAAAAGCCCCAGCTTCGTAGTTTTTCCATTTCAACTCAGTTTTTAGCACCAAATGAAGGCATTTCTTGTCCAAAATCTCACAAATTGGATTGCTAACTTGGATGGCTCGGAAAAGCTGAATTTTCAAGGCTTCGGAATAAATGTACTATTCACGCTGAGCCGCACCCCACTGCATTTTCTGTTCCTCCATGTCGCGGCAAGGTGTTGGAATCCTGTAACTCATGTTTTTAGCTTTGGCGGACAAGAGATATGTCCCACTTTTGAAGATTTCCAGGCTTTGATGGAATCTCAGCGCGAGGAGGAGATCTTGCCCCAATTTCGCTTTTGCCACATCCAAGCCTTAGGACGGATGTGCGGGCTCACTTTGCATGACGCTCGGTCTTTGATTGGCGACGAAGAACTGGATATTTCGAGCCTGATTTGTTGGTTTTCTGATGCCGGTGACCGCGGCGATCATCACCGGCGGGTTTTCGGCGACACACCCTCTACTTATGCACGTTGTCTCATTTCTTGCTTGCCCCAGGCTCCGGTGGGTCTAGCGTCCATTTGATTAAGGTTGCCCAAGGTTTAAAAGAGGGCAAGAGCTGTATTGTCATGACGCTAGCTGAGACACTGATGGGTTTGGATGCCTTCCATCGCCGGGAGACGACTAGATTCGCGGGGAGTCCACTACTGTTGCAGGTAATGTTTCCCACCCTATCTCACATATATTTCTCACATCACTCGGCCCTCAGGCTCAGTTTTTCTCTCAAAACCATTTTCTCACTTTTCTCTCCACGTACATCTCTCTATTCTTTAACCTCTCATTTTTCATCCCTTCCCAGATATGGTTGATGGATAAGTTAAAGGTTGTAGACTCATGCCCAGCATATTCAGCTCGTGGCTATTTTTTCCGATGACGTCTAGTTGATACCCCTGATGAGGGATGGTAGTGCGAATGGATGTGCAGTTTGTCTGCTGCCGACATTGCTTGGCGCTATCCTTGGCTTAATTTACTGGTGATGAGCTACAGCATGTCTCGCCAGCCGGGCATTCAGCTGATCGGCCTGACACACTGTGTCTTTTACTTCTCGTTCCGATTCTGGTGCCAATTTGGGCATGATCAGACTTGTCCAGAAGAAGGGATAGAGTACCCTACTGCATTTCCAGTCCGAGGCGCACGGCTAGCTCGGTATGCCACAACATGGAGGACGAGAGAGCTTCTGGCCCCCGCTCCCACTTTCAGTTGCACCCTCTCTGATGAGTGCATAGCTTAGCTCGATGAAGAGGCGCAGGTTGGGCCTACTTTGGCATCAGAGGCTTCAACAAGCTTTGGGAGGGGCATAGGAACACCTGACTTATCCATGCCCAGAGTTTATTGCTTTATCAGTACTTTCAAGTTTTCTTTATGAATGTAATAAAAAGCAACTTCAATTTGTTTTCAAGAGTAGGAGAACTCTGTACTGAAATCAATGTCATTGAAGGTTGTGGGTATTGAAAATTTTCCATTTGGTCCAAAAATGGTCTAAGTTGTAAAAAGATTAATTTTAGCAAAATCAACTTTTATTAAAACTTTTCAAAACCATTTTCGATATGGATCACCACTGGACACGCCCGAGATCTATCATTGAGATGTACAACCCCAGATCCAACAACTGAAAAGTTGTCCCTAGTCTGAATAGCATTGCACTGGAGATCACAACCGAGCTCTTGAATGCAAAAGAGGCAAAGATGACTAATATGATCACATGGACAAAGTTGATTTGGAAGTGTTTATGGCTAGACTTCAGAATGAAGTTGCCTACGTATCCCGAAGATGGGAATCAAGCCTTACGTAGTTTGGTTCAGGTTCACTCGTGTATTAACACTCTCCTTTTATGCTCTAACTTTTGCCACGGCCACATTTTCTGGGTTTTCAACCTTGCGAGCTTAGTTTTTATTATTTCAAATTTTTCATGCTTTAACTTTTGCCTAGACCGTTCTTTCGGGTTTTCGGCCTAGCGAGCCACTCAGGGATAGTATTTCTTTAACTTGTCTATGTTGATCGGCTGGGAGAACTCAAGGCCATCTAAATCCATCAGAACGATAGCTCCACCCGACCAGATAGACTTGATGATGCAAGGACCAGTCCAATTGGGTCTGAACTTGCCCCTAGGGTCGTGGATGGGAGCTCGGTTGTCTTTGAGCACTAGATCCCCCTCTTTCAAATTCCTGGACTTAACCTTCTTGTTGAAAGCCCTGGCAATTCTTCGTTGATAACCCTGGATGTGGTACAGTGCTTTCAACCTTCTTTTATCAAAGAGCATGAGTTCTTCGAACCTACTTTGCTGCCAATCTGCCTCAGCTATCTGACACTCAGCCAATACCCGTAATGACGGAACCTCAACTTCGATAGGCAGAACAGCCTCCATCCCATAAACCAAGGAATACAGAGTTGCCCCAGTAGAAGTTCAAATTGAAGTCCGGTAGCCCCAAAGAGCAAATGGCAGCTTATCTGGCCAGTCCCTGTAGGTTTCCACCATCTTCTGCTGAATGTACTTAATGTTCTTGTTGGCGGCCTCAACTGCTTTGTTGGTTTGCGGCCGATATGTAGATGACTTATGAAAAGCCACGTTGTACTTCTTCAGCAAGTCGATCACCTCCTTCTTGAAGTGGGAACCATTATTCGAAATAATCTCATTCGGGACCCCATAGCGACAAATAATGTTGTTTCTAATGAACTTAGCAACGTGCGATGCCTTCAACACTGCGTAAGATTGGGCCTCAACCCACTTTGTAAAATAGTCTATCGCTACCAGAATATACTTATGCCCGTTAGACCTCTTCGGAGTGACAGCCCCGATTATATCAATCCCCCAGACTGAAAACGGCCATGGCGAAGTCATGTTGTACAGCTTCGACGGTAGAATGTTCATGCGATTTGCATGGATTTGACATTTGTGGCATCGCCGGACAAAGCCAATACAATCCTCTTCCATGGTTGACCAGTAATAACCCTGTCTGAGAATTTTCCGTGCTAGCATCACCCTGCTCATGTGCGCTCCGCACTCTCCTCCATGGATGGCCTCCATTAGGCGCTTGGATTCTTCAGCATCAACACATAGCTTATGTATCCCGAGATGACCCCTCTTGTACAGTTTACCCTCGCAGACGATGAACTGAGCAACCATTCTTCGAATTGCCCTCTTATCTTTGGCATTTACCCCTGGTGGATACACCTCATTTTCCAAGAAGTTCCAGATGTCGTAATACTAGGGGTTCTGATATTGTACCTCATCTATGGCAGCAATCAGCTCGTAGGCCGGCATGAATTTCTGTTCAATGATGATCGAACACATCTGGACTCCGAAAGGGATGTCTATCATAGAAGATAGAGTTGCTAATGAATCAGCGAACCTGTTGTTCTCTCTTAATAGATGAGCGAAGTTCAGTTTCTCAAACCGAGGAATTAGAACGTCTAAGGTCTAGTGATAGATTCTCATATTTTCTTCTTTAACTTTCCAATCTCCTTTAGCTTGAGATACAACAAGGTTTGAGTCGCCGATGACATCCAATTGTTTTGCCCCTAGTTCTAGGGCGGCTTCTAGTCTAGCAATACATGCCTCATATTCTGCCTCATTGTTCAACACTTTGAACTGGAGTTTGAATGCTAGAGGTCTACAGGAATTGTCAGGTGCTATTAGCAACACCCCTATCCCATACCCGTATTGGTTTGACGCTCCGTCAAAGTACATCGCCTAAGTCTCTTCTTCGACATACAGAATGGCCTCGTCTGGGAACAGATATTCAACTATTTCATCCCCTTCAACTGGGTGGTCGGCTAGGAACTCCGCTACCGCTCTCCCTTTCACTGACTTGCGCGCCGTGTACTTCAGATCAAATTCGAAAAGCAGAAGCAAACAATAGCCTAGCCTACTCGTAAGTGCCAGTTTCTTGAAGAGATATTTGATGGGATCTAATCTCGAAACCAGTATTACAGAGTGAGCTAACAAGTAGTGCCTCAACTTCCTGGTAGCCTATACCAAGGCCAGACAAGCCTTCTCCAGCGGAGTGTAGCGGGTCTCGTAATCCAGCATTTTCTTACTCATGTAGTAGATAGCCTTCTCCACTTTGTCCTCAGACTCCTGTGCAAGCATGCAGCCCATTATCGTTTCGGTCACTGATAGGTACAAAATCAACGGTTTCCCCGGCTCAGGCGGTGACAACACAGGTGGGTTCTGTAGATATTGCTTGATCTGCTCAAAAGCAACTTGGCATCGGTTTTCCCATTGGAACTTCTTTCCTTTCTTCAGGAGACCAAACAATGGTTCACAAGTTAAGGTTAATTTTGCAATAAACCGTCTTATGAATTGCACTTTACCCAGAAAGCCTCGCACTTCCTTTTCAGTCCTCGGTGGTGGCATATCTAAGATGGCCTTGATTTTGGAAGGATCGACCTCGATACCCCTTTGTCTGATCAAGAACCCCATCATTTTCCCTGCTGTAACACCAAATGTACATTTCTGAGGATTCAGCCGCAACCAATACCCTCTAATCCGTTGGAAGAATTTTTGCAAGGCAGTGTAGTGGCCCTCTCTTTCCTTGGACTTGACAATCATGTCATCCACATACACCTCAACCTCTTTATGGATCATATCATGCAAAATCATGGTCGCAGCCCGTTGATACGTAGCCTTAGCGTTCTTCAAGCCGAACGGCATCACCCTATAACAATAGGTTTCCCATGAGGTGGTGAAAACAGTCTTCTCCTTGTCTTCGGGTGCCATCAAAATCTGATTGTAGCCTAAAAACCCATCCATGAACGAGAGCAGGGTATGGCCAGCAGTGAAGTCCACTAATTCGTCGATATGCGACATAGGAAAGTCGTCCTTCGGACTGGCTTTGTTCAAATCCCTGAAGTCCACACATACCCGAATTCGGCCGTCCTTCTTCGGCACCGGAACTATATTGGCCAACCAAGTAGGGTATTTAGATACCAACAGGAACCCTGCGTCAATCTATTTGGGGACCTCTTCTTTGATCTTCAGAGTCCAGTCGGGGCGGATTCTTCGGAGCTTCTGCTTAACAGGTCGGGCCTCTGGGTCAAGAGGGATTTGGTGCTATACAATCTCAGGGTCGATTCCAGGCATGTCTTCGTAGGACCACGCGAAAACATCTTTAAAATCTTTTAATAAAGCGACTAAGCGCTCGCGCTCCTCCGAAGACAACGTGGACCCGATCTGGACCAGCCATGGGTCCTTCTCAGTACCAACATTAATTGTGGTGATTTCATCAACCAAAGGTTTTACAAACCTCTACTGCTTTTAATAAATCAAACGTTGTAAAACCGGAGGAATTTCTTCCTCGTTGTTTTCATCAAAATTTTGAAAGTCTTGATTAATACAATAAATTAAAGGCACAGAAAAATACTCGGAAGCCACAGCTGTACCATTCTCATTAATAACATCCAGTCCGCTTGATTCCTTTGTTACAACAGACTCAAAAGAAAAAGAAAAAGACGACTTGGACAGGACAGTGGCATCCGGGTTATCACCCCCAAGAATACCGGACTTAGACTCAGACGAGCTGGAATCTGATTCCTACTCCACAGACTCAGTGGAATCAGATTCTGGCTCACTACCTGACCTAGAACTGCTCGATAAAAAGCCCTCCTCGTATTTCCAGATGAAGGAGGGTGTGACGGATGAATCAAGAATGCCTGAAGATGGGCCCACAACCACTTCATCCCCGATCATGGAAATTGAGAAGTTATCCCCCAAGCACTCTGGTAAGATCTGAGGATTTGAGAGGAGACAAGCCAGTGCTACTCCCGTCTCAATTTCTGTGCCCTTGGAATCCTCCTTGCACTACTTAGCCTCAGCTGGTGGGCCTATCTGCTCTTCGGTAACTTTATCCCCGGACAACTGAAGATCAAAAAAGATTTCAAAGCTGGGCAAACTCCGCTTCTCTGAATTCAACTAGGGCTCCGGGAAGCCACAAAATGTGAAGTCTTCCCCTTCCTGGACAAAGCGTCCGTTCAGGGTCCCCTGGATAGGTCGGTGCACCAACTCATAATGCTTCTCGGCTTGCTTTGCCCTGGCTCTTCTGGCCATCTCTCTTCCTTTTCTCGCCTAATCCTTTTTGGTAGATAGATAACCTAGTCCACAGATATATGGGTTGTGCGACACTTCGACCAACGCTGCGATGCCCTTCCAGCCACTTCGCCCTAATCCTATCCCGGGGATGTGTTGAAGCTTGTTTATAAGGTAGATAGATTGTACACTAACGTATAGCCCCTCATCAACAGCTAGCATATCCTGTACAACCCGGGTCTCAGCTAGGGTGAATCTTGACAAAAATATATCTTCCGCGCCATGCTCAATCTCCAGAAGTGGTGTAGAAACCTCTGGCGGCGGATGTATCGAAGAATTCCCAAAAATGATTGCCGCCCCCTTCCCGTGGGGGTACTTCAGCATTTGGTGTAAGGTGGAAGAAACGGCTTTCACCTGGTGTAGCCACGACCGCCTAAGGAGTAGAATGAAGGTTGCGGGAACATCCAAGACATGAAACTCAATGTCCTGTTGTCTTGGGCCAACCTGAGTCTTAATCTGTACGGTCCCCATTACCTCCCGGCTGGTATTATCATAGGCCCGTATCACCTGGGCCATAGGCACGAAATCCGCGGGCTTCAACCCGATAGCATATGCCATTCTCGACGGACATACATTGATTGCGGACCCCGTGTCGACCAGGACCACCGGTATCCATTTCTCTCTACATTTCACAGAGATGTAGAGTGGTTTATTATGATCTGAGCCCTCAAGCGGCAGTTCCTTGTCAGTGAAGGTCAAAGTCGGGGAAGCTTCTCCCGAAAAAACCAGCCCTACCACTTGCTCCGGAGTTGTATCGATTGAAAGCTTGGCCTTATCCATGGCAGAAAGGACAGCTTGTCTATGAACTCTCAAGGCCATAAGTAGTCCCCAGATGGAGATGTCTGCTTGGATTTTCTTAAGCTGCTTCAGTACAGCCTCCTTCTCTAACAGTTTTTCCTTCTGCCTTTTCGCTTCTTTGTCATTCCCGGACGCCTTTGGTTGGTCTAAGTGTGAGGGCTTGAAGTACCACCCACTTCTAGTCATATGGTTAACCTCCTCAACATACCAGGTGTCATCCGGT
The DNA here is from genome assembly GCF_055761805.1 of Camellia sinensis. Classification (NCBI taxonomy): domain Eukaryota; kingdom Viridiplantae; phylum Streptophyta; class Magnoliopsida; order Ericales; family Theaceae; genus Camellia; species Camellia sinensis. The sequence goes on from NC_138963.1 coordinate 141,938,088, forward strand.
TGGTTCTGCCCCCAATCTTCGTCAGTGTGGGCAAGACGCAAGTCATCGTCTTTCCACCACATACTGTTGGCAACTGACAGACAGCTGTCTAGCTCCGTTGTAACTGTTTCTGTGCTCACAGCACATTTCATCCTCGTAGGGGCTTTGGCTTTTCTAGCCCTGTTATTATTATCAACCTTTTCCTGCTCAAACCGCCTCAGTGCGTCTTCTTGCTCTGTATCTGCTATGCACAAACTGCCCTGATCCCGAGCAAAATTCTTTGCACCGGTGCTCTCTGGCAATTTTTCCTGATTCTCGGCCATTCCGGCCACTGCTGATATCCCAACTTTTGATTGCCTTTGTTCTGGTTGAGGTGTCTCAACAACATTTGGCTCGTCGCTGAGCCACCCAGTATTCTCTATTGATCTATCTAAGTCGAACCAGTTGATGTTCACATCCCCTGAGTCCTGCTCGTTGAAGAACTGAAGGTTGGCAATATCCTCTTCCAGCTCTACTAGGTCATCTAACCCCTGACTTGGTTCATCTTCTTGAACCACATTGATCTCTGCCCTAACCGGCAACTCTACCCTCGGCTTAGCCTGGCCTGTTGATGTGATGTATCCTCTTCCCATCTGCCTCCAAAGTCATCCCGGTTCTGTCTTCGATAGTCACCACTACCGGTTCGGGTTAGGTTTGGGAGATGCTCAACATGCACAAGTCTGTGCTGTCTGGGATGAACACCTCAGGCTTAGATAGGTGGGAGGGTGTGATATATATGCTTGGGTTATATGGAATGGCTGTGGTTTGGATTAGGTTGATGTGTTTGGGTGGTGGAGCTTGGTTATGTGATGGGAGTGGGTTGGTGACATTCGGCTTCTCTGGAGGTACAATCACCTTGTTGTTAATAAGATCTTGGATCTCATGACGTAGTCTGTAGCATTGGTTGGTGTCGTGACCATGCTGTTGGTGAAAGGCACAGTATTTGGCCGGGTTATAGGAAGAAGGAAGTTTGTCTGGTAATGGCCGCGGCTCCAGGGGCTTCAAATGCCCTTTTCTAATGAGAACCCCTAAGGCTTTGGAAAGGGGCATGTACAATGAAATAAAGGTTCTTTGGCCTCGGGGTGGATATCTAGTTGTTTGTGAGCTGGTACAAGACGCACCGGTGAATGGGGTGGCTGTTTTCGGTGTGGTGGTGGTGACCATGCCCACATCGGAAGTTCTGGCAGCTGCAGCATTACTCGTGCCTGCATTCGAATTGCGAGTAATTGCCCTATTGGGTTGCTCTCTCTCGTGGTCAATTAGACCCTGCTTTATGGCATCCTCAATCTGTACCCCAATCTCGTGTAAATCTGCAAAGGTGGGGAGGGGTAAGACGATCATTTTTTGCATTAGTTTGGGTTGGAGGTTGCGCACAACCATCCGTATCTTGTCCTTCTCCAATGGTCGAGTTGTCATCATGGAGGCCTTGACCCTTTATCAAGTGACAAAGTCAGAAAAGCCTTCTTTTAGTTCTTGCCTGGTCGCTTCAAGATCATGGGTCGTGACCTCAATGGTGTTGTATGAATATTGTGCGACGAAGGCCTCAGCCATTTCCTCCCAACTCTTTTTCACTGAGTCCTCCAGCTTGGCGTACTAAATGGCCGCAATACCCGAAAGGGTTTGGCCGAAGAGTGATAGTTTCTGGAGTCTCGTCAAGCTCATCGGGCGCAAAATATCTGAGAATAGCCTCAGATGAACCATTGGATCGCCAGAACCGTCAAAACGGTCTATATGCGACATCTTGAATCTGTCCGGCAATGTTACCGCCGAATCAGTGTAACCATCCTCTATGTCTGGAATGGAATTGATCCCCTGGGCCCGTTTAAATAGCTTTTCAAGCTTATTCATCTTCAGAGTGGTCGGGTCCATCTCAGATTCAAACGGGGTATCTGTTGAGAAGGCCAGTGTCTTTGAAATCTATAGTAGAACTGATGGCAGGCTGGCCCTACTAGAGCGTCCGTATCTTCCTGGATGTTTGCAATATCCCCGAGTATTGGAACTCTAGGAGGGGTGGGGGTGGATGCGAAGCAGATGCTCCAGCTTGTTGTGGTTGTTGCTGCTGCTGAAGTCTGGCAATCAGCTCTGTCTGTTGAGCACCTCTGCCTGGCACGCGGCAAACTCTGCCTGGCAGGCAGCATCCCACTGCATGGCCTGCATGGTTTCTTGGAGCTGACGCATCATGTCCTCCATACTTGCCATAAGGTACTGATCTAACTGAATAACAGGTATATCTCTCTCTGCGGGAGAAACAGAAATCTGATCCCTACTGAGCACAGGTGGAATAGACAAGGACCTTTGAACTGGTAATCGTTGTACTGGTGATCTATGCCTGGATGACCTCTGTCTCGTAACTGAGGGTAATGACACAAACACTGGTTGTCTGTCAACTAGATCCTGAGATCGGGAAAGCCTTCTACCTCTAGTCCAGAGTGCTCGGGGGGTATCTGCCTTCTCGGAAGTAATAATGCAGTACTACCTTGCAAAAAGATAAATAAAGCAAAATAAGGAAACAACAAGCAGAAAAATGGACAGCATTTTAGTTTAAATAAACACAACACACAGTTGATATTCAAAAGCTGAAAGAACTGTTCTCAACATTGATCGCTGTCCCCAAATCACTGCCTCAAATCTGATACCCTCAGGTAAAACTGATTCCCCAAAATACTGATGCCCATAGGCTTGATACCCAGACTTGCAAACTGATACATGCATTCCTGCAGAGACACACTCTAAAAGCACATAGCAAGCAAGTGAGAGCCAAAAACACCCCTATAGAGGGGTAGGGTTTCCCTGTCCTATCTTGTCAGGAGCTAGGGTTTCACTATGCACGCAGCGGTTTCAAACAACCTACAATTGGGTAAGCAACCTATCCTAGTTTGGAATGGTCACTATAGTTTCCGATATGCAACTAGGTCGAATGGTCAAAAAGGGTGCCTCGGTAACAACCGAGGTTTGTGTTCCTATTGTGGCAGAGCCCGTAACAGGTCAGCCTTATGGCACCCTTTTCTAAGCAAGCCTCTAAAAAACCGTTCAGGAATAGCAGACGGCAAACACGATGTCCTAGGCGCACCAATGCAAATGTAATGCAAAAAAAACACATAAGTGTAAACAAAATAACATGTCATGAGTTCGAGTCAAGTTCTCTAAATCCCCAGCGGAGTCGCCAGAAACTGTAGAACGCCCGAACTCGCTCTGCCCACCCCCTTTTTCGGAGAGGGCTCGAATTGTAGTTCTAGCTACTACAGTTCGGACTCCTGTCACGGTTCTGTATCTAGTCTCACAAAGTGCAATGTAAGACTGATAAATCACCAAAGAGTCCAAATCCGGCAAATCGTTTTGGAAAATTGATTTTAATCAAGAAGTGCCAAACATGGACTGCTTTGCCAGATTACAGAGTCGCCACCTAAATATTTTGTTTTTGGGAAATTTAGGAAACCCTGAGTCGTGCCTAAGGTCACGTGTCTGTCATCACCAAAGTTGCCTCAGCTCGGGAACTTGGGTACGACGGGGGAAGGTCATGAAATGAGCACCCCCACTCGCCCGATCAAAGAATCGGTCTTTACTAATTATGATATGTTGTTTTGAAAACACGTGTTCTTATTCCGGTTATTAATCTTTCTTATTACGTGATGCGCACAGCATACAAGTATAGACTAAATCACTCGAGTTGAAACAAAATATCTCATGTTTGGTTTTTAAAAATGGTTTGAAGATGCTACTCGCAAGTAGGCTAAAACGTGGATTTGCCACCCTCAAGTGGGCTTAAAACATGATGATTTGCCACTCCAAGTGGGCTTAAAACTCACATTCTGATGAATTGTTCCAATTCAAGCAATGAAACCTTCATCCACAAGCATTAATGCAGTTAAACATATAAGCACATAGCCTCATGGTAAGCATGCTATCATCGTAATCACTTACACACATGCAAGGATGCTAAAGCATAAACACTCACTGAGTATTTCGAGCCAGAACAGAAGCTAGTTAGTAATCAATGCATGATCCTAGCTATGTTAAGATGCCTAATGCAACACATGCAAAATGTAGCTAAATAGGCTCAGCTATTCTAAGATAGCATATGAATGCAACAACTGATACATGTATTCAAATAGGTATTGAAATACAATGCAATTTGGATGATGTGCCGAGCCAGGTGCATGCAGTATGAATGAATGATGCACGCATGCAAGTATAAGGATGCTAATTGAAATATGCCCTAAAATTAACCATCGAAAGCAATTATGTAAAAGGGAGAAAGACGTGGGGTTGGAAGACATTCACACACACACGCACACTTATTACAACATTTGCCCTCTTGACGGAGGGTCCGAATAAGTAAGCAAAGTTAGCTATGCTAAGCTACTTATCTACAAACCAACTAATTAACTAACTTAGCTAATAAATTATTATAACACAAATGAATTTGAACAACTAGCTAATCTAAGTTAATTAAATACAAAACAAATTAATTAATTAAACACTTAACTAATTAATTACAAAATAACTAAGCTAATGAACTAATTTAGCTAAGCAATTTAAACAAATGGCCTCGGGAAGTGAGGGGAATATGCATGCTCGGTCGACTTCGCTCGAAAATCCACTATCGTGCCTCATGATGCCTCTGTTTACACTCTTTTGAACTTCTGAACATTGTGCCAACTCCCAGAAAGCTTCTGACCCACCTTAAGAACATGCTGAGGGATGGTCGGCCAAGAGGGATGGCCATCAGCCAAGGTTGATGGTCATTGGCCACTTTTGATAGCTGATCGGTAGACTTGGTGGTCGGTCGGCAGCTTTGATGGTTGGTCGGCCACTGCTTCCTGCAATTTCTCCTTTTGTTGCAACAGAGCACAAACAGAGACATGGCAGTGTATTTGCAAGAAAATGTGTGTACAACCACACTCCTTATCATGTCTCAAAGCTCAAAGGAGTGTAGTGCTCGGCACTTGAGCCATCAATCACGCATCTCAATGCATGATGGCCAAAGAGTCAAGCTTGCACAATGTTGATGAATGCACAAACAACACATAGAACTCGAGAGGCCTCCATCCTATCATGCACAATCAAGGGGGACGGCGACAAAGAAATGAGGCGCGTTTCATCACTTCAAGTATGAAACGCCCCTCATTTCTCGTGTTTGGATCAACTTCTGATCCAAACACAATGCAATACAACACACATGCGAACAACATGCAATGCAACAACATGCAAACAACATGCAATGCAACACACATGCAAACACAATGCAATGCAACAACATGTTTATCTATTAATGTTAATGTGGCATGCACAAAGTTCTAACATATGAATAATGCATGCATGGCATGTTTGGAGGCTAAAGCATTAAAGCATGTAAAAAGCATCATACAGGAGGTATGCAATACAATGCTCAATGGACTTAAACCAACTATGGACAGACCCAAACCATGCCAAAACAAAGGCTAAAACATGCTGAAAAGGGAGCCCAAAAGCTTATACAAGCATGCATACACATTGGCTCACAAACAAGGCATGAAGACACAACTCTCAAACACATTGAAGGAGTGGAAAATGTGAGAGTGTAGCAATGAAATATGCTTTGAAATTACATTCCAAATGATGCCAAATCATGCACATATCACAAATGAGGCATGCTAAGAGGCTCAAAACTGAAGATTAGCAGGGCCAATTACACTATAGCCATATCAAGCAAGCCCCAAAGGGCCAAGGTGACCCAAAACAGTCTCAAGGCAGGTCAAAACAATGCCCAAACATGCATGGAGTAGAGCTAGCACATGTTAGAACGGGAGGCATAAAGCATGACGCATGCAAGGCCAATGAGCATGATTACACTACAAGTGTAAGAAGCAAATGAGGGATGCTCTAACCAACCAAAATCAGAGTTGTATCATGGCAAAATAAGACCAAAAAAACACTGAGATGGTAGCCTAAAAGCTTAGGCATGCATTCACACAAGTTAGGCTATGATCAAGGCATAAAGCAAAACTCTCCAAAAGTCTTGAAAGAGTGAAGCATGAGAGAGTATGACCATACTTCATACACTGAAATCATGGTAGAAATGAGGCCAAAGCATGCAAACAACTCAAGTAAGCCATGCTAGAGACTATGAAACTCAAAGCTAGTGAGCAAGATTGCACTATGGCTATACAAAGCAAGGCATGCATGACCAAAATCACTTAAAATAGAGCTTGAGCATGGCAAAACATGAGTAAAATCTTGCTGGAGTGGAGTAAAAAACATGCTAAAATGATGATCCAAAGCATGATGCATGTTAAGGTTATAGGGAGGATTGCACTACGAGGGTATGAAGCATGCAAGAGGCAATAAAACCAACCTAAAACAGAGCTATATCATGTTAAAATAAGGCCTAAGAAATGCTAAGATGGAACCAAAACATGCTAGAAAGACATGCTACTTTAATGAGCCATCAACGCAAGCAAACAAGAGAAGAAGATGGGGGACAACCCCCACCCATTTGGGGCCTCAAAACACACTTTCTACCACTGAAAATCCACTGAATTTTAGTGTCTAAAAGGCCAATAAAAGGTGATCTCAAAGGCCTAAAGAGATGGCACAAAACAAAGCCAATAAGGCACACAAGAGGGTAGAACACCCTCAACACCAAAGAGGCCTCAAACAACCATTTTTAATACCTAAAAAAGAAGCATTTTGTAGTTGAAAGTTAGGCCTAAAACATCATGCAAATAGGGCCAAATAAGCAATGAAAACAAAGCTTTAAAGAGGCTATAGACTCACCCTTGAAGAACAACTTCAAAGCAACAACTTTAGAGGTAAAAACCAAGCTTTTGAGCTTCAAACAAACCTCCAAGAACCTCAGCTCAAGAGTGAAGGTCTTTCACTAGGTGCTTTAGTGCAAAAGTGTGAAGAAAAATCACTTTAAGGCACATACTAGTGCAAATATAGAGAAAGAAGGAGAAATATAGAGAGAGAAGGATATGTATAGCCCTAATGTAATTTTTCTCAACCTATGAAAGGGGAGAGGAGCCTCCCCTCTTATAGAAATCCAAGTCTCAAGCTTGTTGGACAAGCTAGAGGCTTGTTACAATCCCTCCATACACGTATGGAGGATGCATTCTGTGCTCACCAGCTGGCACAGCTGGCAAAAAAAATATTTGCAAAAGCAAGAAAAAGGGTCTTGGCCAAAAAACATGGCCGACCGGCCATTAAAGGTGCCGACCGACCATCAGTGATGCCGACCGGCCACCACTAATGGCTGATGGAAAGAGGGCATAGCCGATGGACGTGGGGCATGGGGCCTGGCTGGTGGGTTGTAGGGATGGCCAACAGACCACCCTCTTCCCTCAGAAACAAAGCCACAAGCTCTTGGTCCACAACCAAGTACAAAATAGACAAGTTGAGAGGCTCCAAGGCAAGGCGCACAGCCGAGACCTTCAGGAACTCAAAACGAACACGAGCATAGATGATCGTTGAGTGTTCAAACGATGACGTCCAAGTCTTGAGGACGGTCAAAAATGGGGTGTCTACAAGGTCTTGGCAGGTTAGCAAGGCCAATGAGGATGTATTTGCGGTTCATTCAATACCATTTATCACGGGTGATATTGCGAGGCGTAGCTGTTCTTTGTTTTCAATGGCAGCTCAACGGCTTCCCTATGACCATGTTGTTATTGCAATTCAGAAGAGTCGGTACAATCTCAACGATTATGTTGAACATTACTTTCATGTTGAGACGTATCGTATAGCATACTTGAATGCCATATTCCTTATACCATCAGTGGAGAAGCCGCTCTTTGATCCCACGAACTTCACCATATACTCACCAATTGTAAAAAGACTACCCGGTAGGCTAAAGAAGAATAGGATTCCATCAAGGGGGGAGAAATTGAAGCAAATAAGGTGCGGAGATGTGATAAGTTAGGAAGCCACAATCGGAAATCATGCAAGGAGCCGATATAGGATGTGCAAAGTTCATTTGAACATTGTACGTGATTTTTATTCATGTTTGGAATCATATTACTTTTTGTGTGGCAACGGGTACAAAGTGTGTTTGAATAACGTTCGTGTATTTGCCAAACATAATATATTGTTTTTTAATTTTCGTTGTATTGATTTGTTTATCTTTTTGGTTTGTAGTACCTAAAACAGTGGCATTATGAGTGGTTTTGGTTAGCAAAATGATATTTTGTTATGTATATTGTGATGCATGCATGTGTATGGTGTGAATATTCATATTCTTGTTACCATTAACAACATCAAAGTAGATGACAAGAATATTTGCATCACTGTAACCATTTACATCATCAAATCATTTGATGTGAATATTCAAATATGTATTACAAAATGTCATTGTAAGTGTTTTTTTGTTAGCAAAATAGGATGTTCTTGTGTATATTATGATGCATGGATGGGCGTGGCGTGAATATTGACATGCGTATTTCCATTCACATCATCAAATTATTTGTTGTGAATATTGATTTATGTGTTAAAAAACATCATATTCACACCTGTTGCATTGTGTTATAATAATACTTTAAGAAATATTCACATCCATAGAGTGGGGCTTTAAACATAAGAATGTGTCTAATCCTTCCATGATATGGAAATTCACATCATGTCATGTCTCAAAAAATAAATACAATCTCAATGTGAATGATCAACACGAAATAGGCCTCAAAACGCATACACATATATTGAATGAAAAATAGCAGTATAAGCAATGATATAAAATTGATTTACAATCAAGCCAGTCTGCTCCAATATGTCGAAGTAATTGATACTTAATTGTCTTAAATGTGGATAATAGTTATAGGTGGACACCCCCTACCTATAGGTTTTCATATTGCACTATTTTTTTGTGATTTAGAAAAATGTGTACTAATGAGTCTCTTATTTGACACCATTCAAAGTAATTAAGGTTGTCAACAATTTCCTCACAGTATACATGCGCCCTCATGATGTAACACACTGTGGGCCCCACAATCCACCCTGAAAATGCAAAGTTGTTATTGTTAGAATTTGAAATTTAGGTGTGTATAACGGTTGTGGAAGATGTGTACAAATTGATATAAGGCTCACGATTTGGATGCCTACTGAGGACAGACGTCTACAGATATGATTGGTTGCGATGGATCTTGGCCTAATAACTTGGTCCATTGTGGTGATGATGGTCCAATGTTGCACACCACTGCCTTGATATAGTCCCTCTGTCATGGGGGGAAAGAATGAAATTTCATATTAGGCACAAAGCAACATAGTGCATACGTCCAAGTTCAAATATTACACATCATGACAACTATTATATGTGTCAGCGACTTACGACTATTTGTGCTTTGTCAATATATAGGTCATGTATGCCAGGTCTTGGTTGTAATGAGTTATAATGCTTGCATAGATTGTCTTTGACATTGTAGACAACGATCGTCCAGCGGAAATCGTGGTGTATTGGGAAGATGAGGTATCTCTGACCTTGATAGTCATTGATATGTACATTAATCAGTTTATTTCTCTTGTAAGGGGAGGGGCGGTACTCTTGCATGACTTTCTGCACACAATAGACATACAATTATGTACCAAGTATTTATATCAATGTTCACTGCGAATGATTTGAATGTTCACATCTGTTAATTTGTTAATCGGTCATATAATGTATTATGGATGTGAATGTTCACATCGGTTAACTTCTCAATCAGTCATATAATGTTGATGTTAACACTCACATCTGTTTAGCATGTAAGTCAATAACATAATCATATAATGTTGAGATGAACATTCACATCTATTCAACATATCAATCAAATACTGTTCATGTGAACAACATCAAGCATAAACAAACCAATAGTCTAGTTGTTACCAAACATGTGCTTGTGAAGATGAATGCCAAATCTTGTAGTTCGAGTAGTATTTCGCCATATGCATCTATCATCTACACAAACAGAGGGGTGACAGTACATTGTTTATAGTATCTTTACAGTGTGTGTGTGTGTGTGTGTGTGTGTGTGTTTTGTATAAATTTGCGAGTGCCATACGTTGTTGTGTATTGATTCTTCCTTGATGATGTATATGATGTCATTAAAATACACGTTTCTAGACTTTGAATCCCCTCGCCACACAAGCAACCTATGCATTGTGATTACGAAAATTGTGAATGTTAACATTGCACAATTATAAAAATGATCTTATCTATTAAGTACAGATGTGAAGCTTCACATCATCATAAAAATAAATTCAATCTTAATATGTATAATCACTTACTCATCACCGTCGTTCTTGTGCAAATTTTGGACCTTTTGCTTGTTGAGTTTGCTTATACTGGCCTAAACCTGCAGTTTGATGGTCAATGTTAACTTCTTGGATTTTGTTGGGTTCTTTATTTGCGGATGTTTGTCCACATCTTGTACAATGTGGACTGTATAGGATTGGTCTTCAGTTCCCTCTTCCTTTTCTTTTGGCCAGGTAGGTCGGGGTATTGAAAGTTAGCCTAGCGATGTTCTCTTCGTTCCTTCTGCTTGATGCGCTTCACCCTAGATGGTGGGCTGAGAATGTCTTTCAGTGCTGCAATGGGATTCTTCTTAAGGCTGCCATGAACCTTTTGTACTTTGGCTTGCGTGATAATGTGGACGGACTGATCATCGTAAAGGTCTAGAAGAATCATTTTTTCACCTTCTAGGTTGATGACCAATTTTGTCAACCGTCGAATTCTGCATCATTCCATTCAATGCAATTCTTAATCTCTATGTCCATATTGGATGGGTCCGATTGGTCAAATAATTTGGCCTCAAGTGCAGTGATCACCCTTACCTTCAGCTCCCATGATTCTTCCAAGTGTTTGTATTTTGCTTCCCATTGTCGTATGAGACCCCAAGCTTTTTGGTTTTCTTCAATAAGCATATCCACGATGTCCGGTTCGCTTGTTTGTGCTACAAAGATACCTCTCTCAGCATTGGGGTTGTTAAAGCTGGTGTTGATGTCATCGTTAACATCATTTAGGTCAACTGCATCCCCAAAAATTCCATCGCTGTTGTTATTGCCTTCATTGTCTTTGCTTTCATCGTCGTTGTTTTCATCTTGCTTTGGTGGTTCACTCGACAAATGTTCATGTTTAGGCTCCACCTTCAAATTGGTACGATGGTACATTTTTGCTTTTATTGGAGATGCCATCAGCTCGTTGCCATATACCTGGAGTTGGAAACATTATGTTAGGTATATAGTTCTTTGTCTCAGTATGTGAATGTTTATAACATTTTTGGGTGTACTTTTACCTCATTTAAACCAAGCTTCAGTAAAGATATGGACTTCATATTGGTATGTAAGGCTGTGAGGTCCCATTTCACACACCGATGAATGACGTTGGGTTTGCAGGGTTGTAAGATGGTTGTGCTCACATAACCAGTATTGAAACGAATAACAAATATCAATGTTGATTTCAGCATATTTAACACTACAGTGAATGTTCATATCAGTAAACAGTGTTGTCAATGTTCACATCAGCAGCACACTAATGCAAATGTTCACACTAGTTTCTACTAATGTGAATGTTTCCATTAAATACATAGTGATGTGAATGTTCACATCATTGATGTCAACTTCACACCATTACCTAGTAATGTGTGTGTGCCACATTTGTTTTGGTGCCATTATCAGCAAAATACTGGTGCCAATGTTTACATCAGTACACACTGATTTGAATGTTTCTAACATTCAACACTGTCGTGAACATTCACATCAGTGTGTACTTATGTCATTCTTCACACTAGTGTCTACCGATTTATGTGTCACATTTGTTTTGCTAACAACATGAGTGGACAGACCCTGTGAATGTTCATATTAAATATAGAATAAGATTTATGGGATTTACCATTAACAACACAACATATTCGGTGACTCGTCTTGGTTTTCCCCAGTTTTGGCCCACTAGCCCTATGAGTGTGCCTGGATGCTCTCCGCCCAGTCATACTCAATCATGTTGTCTAATGGGTCCATGTAGGAATAGAATGCCCCATCCAATTGTTTCTCTGGACATTGAAAAAACAGTTTCATGCATGTATACATTTAAACTAATCTTGCAACCTTTTCGTTGTCTTGTTTCTTTATGCCCTTTAATGCTTCATTCAAAATTTCACGTATTTTTGCTGCACTTAACCGATTGACATCCTTGCACATTTGCTGTATGATGCCGGTCGTTGGTTTCGCACCATAAGAGAGGTCTATTGGCTTGATGCCACAGTCCACTCCAAAAGTAAGTGATAATCACTTCTAAAAATTTGAATGCTCTTGTCCTCGATGTAAAACCTCCCATTGGATGGCTTGAATATCTGCACTATACGTATAATGACATCATCGTATTTCATGCAATGGTTGAGGTCGACTTCATTATTGATCAAACAATCAAATAAGGGCCAAAATAGTGTTTTCCTACGGTATTTCAATTGACCAGTTGTAAATTTTGTACCCTTTAATAGTTTTACCAATCCAGTGATATTAGATCGGTAATTGACCTATTTTATATTCACTTGTTCGAGACTAGCTGTTTGATCGAGTTTGCATTTGACGTGAGATTCCTATCTTTTTCTTTTGCCATAAAATTTATGAGAAACACCTGTTTGTTCAAATACAAACAAATTTAATATTAATGTTCACAAATGAATAGTGATAATAAGTGTAAATTACATGTCATGTGAATAATGGGATGATGATGGTAAAATAGTATGTAAATAGCTGGTGTATAAGTTCACATGAACAGGTGATAGCATATGACAAACCAACGTTGACATAAGGGAGGGGGGGGGGCGGGGAGAACAGTCACACATTATAGCAACAAACCATCAAGAACAGAACATGATGTAAATGTTTGCATAGGGTATGGTCTTGTGTTGTTAATATTGCCATTGGTTTGCAGTCATTACCAATATGTAACAATTTGATGTAAATATTGACATTATGTATAATGGAATTCACATTGAACCAAAAGAGGGTTGACCGCCATCCAAGATTAGGGCCTCTAATTGCTTTATAACCATCAACAAGCAACAATACCAATAACTAGGAATGGCAACGGGGCAGGCACCTAGTAGCTCAAACCTCACTCTCAACTTCTGTGTAGGAGACTGTGCAGATGATCATGGATCAAGCAAAACGAAACGAACAGCGTGTAGAAGATATGATGGCTGAGAATGAGCATTTGCGTAAGAAATTGGCCCCGGAGTTAGCCAACTTCCAATAGGTCGCACGCCATGATCGGGGTCGATCCCGAGAAAAGAAGAAGGATGATCGACGGCGTCGACTTCAGAAACATGATAATGGTAGTGATTCCGACTCACCATCTTAGGAACCCAGAAAGAAAGGGTGAGTTGATGTATCCAGCTCATCTGAAGGAAGTCCATATGTTCGACACGGGAGAGGGAAACAAAGTGATGATTCGGATGAAGAGGACATGTACGACCGTTTCGTATGACGTATTGCAAGGGCTGTGTTGCCTAAAAAGTTCAAAGCCCCAACATTCACCCTATACGATAGAAAATCAGATCTCATTGACCATAGTCATCATTATAAACAAGCGATGACGTTGCTTCCTGATGATGAAGCCCTCATGTGTCAAATGTTTCCAAGTAGCTTGGGACTGTTGGCCGTCAAATGGTACTATAAACTGAAGTCGGTGTCAATAAGAAGCTTTTATCAACTCCAAAAATCCTTTAGGGCAAGATTCATCACCAATGAAGTTCAGGCAAAGCAAGCTCACTCCCTCTAGGCAATGTAAATTAAACCAGAAGAGACCCTTCACGAGCATTTGGCACGCTATTGGGAATGTTTCAACTTGGTGGATGATGCCTGCAATGATTCGATGGCCATTACTGCCTTTAAGATGGGATTACACCCTAATAGTCCTCTCTGCAGTTCGTTTACCATACGGCCTCCCAAAACAGTCTGGGCGCTAATGAAGAAAGTTGCAGAATACTGTAAGGTGGATAACGATGCCTTGCGTGTCAAGGCCGGACAGAAAGTTGTTAAATTGGCACCATCTGGTCTGGTTTAGCTGATAAGCACCGTGCCATCAAGGAGCCCTGAAACTTGGGCTCCGGCTAAACGAGACAACCGATGTGATTCGCGTCATTCAAGCCGCCAATGTTCGCACCGTTCAAACGAACAATATCAAGTGGATAACAGGTGCACAAGACATTTGGACAAAAAGTATATGAAATTAGTGGAGCCAATCAGTAAGATCCTACCCAAAGTCAAACATCTTTCATTCTTTAAATGGCCGTCCAAGATGATGGGACCTCCTGATACAAGGAGAAGGGATAAGCGGTGTGAATATCACAAGGATCATGGCCACGATACTAATAGCTGTTATGCACTGAAGGACCACCTGGAGGAGTTGGTACAAGACGGTCGGCTGGCGCAACATGTCTGAAAGAACAATCCATCGAACACGGTAGCCCTACGGTCGGATTCACCTCCACTTGGTGTAATTCACATGATATACAGCCTACCGTCGTTGGCCAAGGTACATACAATTCAGTTGCAACCTAGCCTACCCAAGCCAATCACACCAGCCAAACGGCCCCAGGAAACTGGTAAGATTAGCTTCGATGACACCAACCTAGATGAAGTAACTCTTCCCTACGCTGATCCCCTCGTCGTTATGCTACGCGTGAACAGATTCACAGTTGAGCGTGTTCTCATCGATCAAGGAAGCACTTTAGAAATAATGTATTACAAGACGTTTGTTAAACTCGGCTTCACTAATTCGGATCTGTTACCATTCGATTACCCATTGTTCGGCTTCAATGCCAACCCCAAGTATCCCTTGGGTAAGATCACACTACTAGTATAGACGGGTACCGGATTAGTAGACGTAGAATTTCTAGCTGTCAAACTCCCATCACCATACAATCTTATCATGGAAAGGACTTGGCTGCATACTATGCAGGCTGTACTGAGCACCTACCATCAACTACTCCACTTTCCAACCGAGTATGGCATTTAGTAAATTTGGGGTTCTTAGAAATCGGCACAAGCATGCTATCTTATCAATGTTGCAAAGAGGCCAAACGAAGTAGAAGTGAACTTGATTCAAATACCGTATTGAAAAAGCCTCGAGGACATTGGAAAAATCCCCAGCGAAAAGGAAACTGAAGATCTTGATTGGATCGAAATCAATGGGAGTCAAGATAAATTCTTCATGATCGGCACTTCCTTGTACGAAGTTGATAAACGCGAGCTGGTGTCCTTCTTACTTGGCAACCTTAACATGTTTGCGTGGACACTATACGAGATGCCAGGGGTGGATCCAATCGTGTCCTAGCATCATTTAAACGTCGATCCAAAAGTCAAACTAATCATTCAGAAAAGTCGGCGGTCAGCCGCGGAGCATGCATTAGCTGTTGTTGATGAACTTGAAAGATTGCTTAATGCCAGGGCAATTCGTTAAGTCACTTATCTCACATGGTTATCCAATATCGTGGTTGTAAAGAAGAAAAATGGATCTTCGCACATTTGTGTCGATTTCACAGACTTGAACAGGGCTTGTTCGAACGATTGTTTCCCTCTTTCTAGAATTGACCAACTTATGGACACAACGGCACATCACCAGCGTATGAGCTTCTTGGATGCCTATAGGGGTTATCACCAAATTGCCATGCATCCCGAGGATCAAGAAAAGACCGCATTCCTCACCCCAAGGGGAACCTATTGCTACAAGGTCATGCCCTCGGACTGAAGAACGTGGGGGCAACTTACCAGAGACTGGTTACCACTATGTTCAAGGAACAACTCGACTGCACCATAGAAGTATATATCGATGACATGGTGGTGAAATCAAAGGAACAACACACCATCTAGCCGATTTACCAGAGACCTTCGGCATTCTCCGAAAGTACAAAATGAAACTTAACGCCTCGAAATGTGCATTTGGCATTGGATCTGACAAATTTCTTGGCTATATTGTCAACCATCGCTGAATAGAGGCCAACATGAGGCAAATCACAACAATTCTAGAACTCGGCTCCCCTTGGTCGGTCAAAGAAGTTCAGAAGTTGATGGGGATGGCTGCCGTCCTCGATAGGTTTATCAGTCGTTCCTTAAATCTCTGCCGACAATTCTTTGACACACTTTGACATGGTAAAGCATTTGAATGGACCCCCCGAGTGCCAGGCCGCGCTAGACGGCTTCAAAACTTATCTCCGATCAGTACCACTCTTGGTAACCCCATCGGCTGGTGATCCGATTATCTTGTATTTGGTGGTATCCGATCGAGCAGTCAGCTCTGTGCTACTAAAGGAAGAACTCGGGGAGCAGCGACCAATTTACTATGTAAGCAAGGCAATGGTCGACGCTGAAACACGATATCTATCATTGAAAAAGCTCATCCTTGCTCTCGTAGTGGTTGCAAGAAAGTTGATGCACTATTTTCAGGCCACACCATAGGGGTATTAACGGACTATCCTCTCGGGTCAGTGCTCCGTAGCGCAGAAGCATCAGGGTGAGTCTTGAAATGGCTTTGGAACTCGGCCAATATGATATCCAGTTTTTGCCTAGAACTGCCATCAAGGGGTGCTCGCCGACTTTGTAGCTGAGTTCACTGGATGCAATGCCGATTTCAAGTTCGATCAAGTGCAACCTAAACCCGAATGCCAAATATATGTTGGAGACATTTGGCAAATGTACTGTGACGAATCATCCAACCAGCGTGGCAACGAGACAGGTGTAGTAATTATGATCCCTGAAGAGGCAATAATCGAGCAGGCGGTCAAACTGGGCTTTGATGCATCAAATAAAGAAACCGAATACAAAGCATTGCTAACTGGCCTTTATAATGCACTTCACCTTGGTGCATGACGGTGACTTGTTTTCTGTGACTCGAAATTAGTCATCAACCAGTTGAAAGGGGAATATGCAGCTAAAAATGATCGAATGGCCGCCTACATAAAAATGGCAAATTCCCTGCTCATGAAATTCGACCACCACGAGTTGAATCAGATAACCTAGGATCAGAACACACATGCGGATGCCCTTGCTTGACTAGCCTCTACCATTAACTCAGAAATCAAATGAACAATCGAGGTAGGGTTCATGCCAGAGCTGAGCATCACCTCTTCTGAACCAGTTCAGATTAACATCGTTGAACCAAGACCAAGTTTGATGGACCTTATCGCTGCATTTCTTTCCTCAGAATAGCTCCCAACGGACACAAAAGAAGCTGCAAAATAAAGCCATGCCATACTATCTGGATCCGTAGGGAAAGCTTTACAAAAAATCTCTCTCTGGCCCATACCTGGAATGTGTTCACCCAGATAAAGTTAAGGAACTTTTGACCGAAATACATGAAGGTAGCTGTGGTGCCTATTCTAGAGGGCGCTCATTGGCCCACCGAGCCGTAACGCAAGGGTATTATTAGCCGACCATGCGAATAGATGCCGAGAACTATGTAAAGAAGTGCGAACAATGCCAAAAGGTTTTCCCTTTAACTTATTTGCCAGCCAAAGAATTAAACTCCATTACTAGTCCTTGGCCGTTCGCTCGATGGGGACCTAATATCGTCGGACCATTATCCCAGGCTCCAGGGAACAAGTGATTTTTAATCGTCGCAACAGATTATTTTACAAAATGGGTCGAAGCAGAGACAGTAACACATATTCGAGATGTTGATGTTAAACGTTTTGTATGGAAAAACATCATAACACGATTCGGCATGCCGAGAGCACTTGCCTCCGACAACAGCACCTAATTCGATTGCGGCGTCTATTGAGAATTATGCAACACATATGGTATCCGGCCCTATTTTTCCTCGCCGGCATACCCACAAAGCAACGGTCAGGCTGAGGCGTCTAATAAAGTGATCCTGGACAACATCAAGAAATGATTGGAAAAAGCCAAAGGCAGGTGGGTTGAAGAATTGCCCATTATGTTGTGGGCTCGTCGTACTACTCTAAGGCGATTTATTGGAGAAATGCCATTCGCTTTGTGCTTTGGGACATAGGCAATTATCCCTCTTGAAATCAGCCTGCCTACACTGAAATCCAAGGTTTTTGACATGGGCCGTAATGACTTCATGTTGGCCCTAGATTTGACTTTGATTGAAGAATGCCGAGATCGTGCTCTTGCATATATGGCGCGGTATCAGCAGCAGCTCGCCAAGTCATATAACCGGCACGTGCAGTTGCGTTATTATACACTTGGAGAACTGGTCCTCAAGAAAGTGCTTCCTACTACTAAGAATCCGGCAGACGGTAAATTAGACCCCAATAGCGAAGAACAACCCTAAAAAATGGGTGAAGGGGGAAACAGACTCCGCCCTCAGTGATTGACAGGAGGGGAAAGATGATCGCACTTACATCAGTCCTCTCCATGTCAACTACACTGTCTGCCACGAGTGACAGATGGACATCATTTGGAATTGAGAAATGGCGCCGAAAGACAGAAACACGGTCTGTAGAAAGAAGAGCTTTCAGATGTTTTGCAGTTCAAATTGGAATATAAAATTCACTAACTAAAAATGAATAAGAAAATGAAAGTTGGAATAAGGAAGAAATGCAAAGAAGAGAAGAACTTACAAGTTAGAGAGAGAAGGACATTGGAAAGCAGGTAGAAATCGCAGAGGTCGTGAAGGAGTGATACTGTGAGACAACCAAAAAGCCTTGCATATTTAAAAAATATTCGAAGGGACATCACGGTTTCATATCGTATTAAATGAGCAATGCGTACGATGGGGCGTGAAGTTATAATGACTTCTAAATCGTGTTCATTCTGATGCTTCGGTATTGGAAGAAGTATGAGCGCAGTATTTTTGACTTTCCATATGTAAAACCAACATGCTGACTAATTAGTACTAGTCAGATGTTTGGGGGGCAATTGTGGAGGCCGAATAAAATCAATTAGGAAGAGGCCAAGGCATTTGATTGATATCTAGCAAAGGCAATTCGGCCCTAACCAGGGGCTCATGAAGCCGAATATATGAATCGGCAATATAAGGAGCTGAATAGGAGCCAACACTCAACTGGAAGGCCGACTAAGTAACTATGTGCGAGATCAAGAGTGGGTCCGACCCTTGGGCCAAGATGTAATATAAAAAGGAAGGAATGTTAGCCAAATGAGGTATGTGAGAATTTACAAGTCAACTTAAGATATAAGTAAATTGGAGAGAATATTGACTTGTCCGTCGAAGTGCTAATTCCAGCACCCTTGACCGGAGTGTTCATCCATTTTTTAGGTAGCAATCTGAGGATTAAGGACATTTAACTGGATTCTAGAGTATTTCTAAACCACTTCTCCACAGGGTCCATCCAACTTGGTCATGGTTCAATGATGTTAATCTGAACTGGTTCAGAAGAGGTGATGCTCGGCTTTGGGATGAACCCTACCTCGATTGTTCGTTTGATTTATGAGTTAATGACGGAGGCTAGGCAAGCAAGGGCATCCACATGCGTGTTCTGATCTCGGCTTATCTGATTCAACTCGTGGTGGTCAAATTTTGTGAGCAGGGAATTTGCCATTTTCATGTAGGTGGCCATTCGGTCATTTTTAGCTACATACTTTCCTTTCAACTGGTTGATGACTAATTTCGAGTCACAAAAAACAAGTAACCGCTGTGCACCAAGGTGAAGTGCGTTACGAAGGCCAATTAGCAATGCTTTATATTTGGCCTCGTTATTTGATGCATCAAAGCCTAGTTTGATCGTCTGCTCGATTATTGCCCCTTCAGGGGTCATGATTACTACGCCTGCCTCGCTGCCATGTTGGTTGGATGATCCGTCACAGTACATCTGCCAAATGTCTCCAACATATATTTGCCAGTCGGGTTTAGGTTGCACTTGATCGGACTTGAAATCCGCATGGCATCTCGTGAAGTTGGCTACAAAGTCAGCAAGCACTTGCTCCTTGATGGTAGTTCTAGGCAAAAATTGGATATCATATTGGCCGAGTTCCAAAGCCCATTTCGAGATTTGTCCTGTTGCTTCCGCGATACGGAGCGCTGACCAGAGAGGATAGTCCGTTAATACCCCTATGGTGTGAGCCTGAAAATAGTGCTTCAACTTTCTTCCAGCCACCACGAGAGCAAGGATGAGCTTTTCCAATGGTAGATATCGTGTTTCGGCGTCGACCATTGCCTTGCTTACATAGTAAATTGGTCGCCACTTCCCGAGTTTTTCCTTTAATAGCATGGCGCTGACCGTTCGGTCGAATACCGCTAGATACAAGATGAGCGGATCGCCTGCCGATCGGGTTGCCAAGAGTGGTATTGATTGGAGATAAGTTTTCAAGCCGTTTAGCGCGGCCTGGCACTCGGGGGTCCGTTCAAATGCTTTACCCTGCCGAAGTGTGTGAAAGAATTGTCGGTAGCGATTTGAGGAACGGCTGATAAACCTATTGAGGGCGGCAGCCATCCCCATCAACTTCTGAACTTTTTTGACCGACTGAGGGGAGTTGAGTTCTAGAATTACTGTGATTTGCCTCGAGTTGGCCTCTATTCCGCGATGGTTGACAATGTAGCTGAGAAATTTGCCAGATCCAATGCCGAATGCACATTTCGAGGCGTTTAGTTTTATCTTGTACTTTCGGAGAATGTCGACGGTCTCTGCTAAATCGGCTAGATAGGCATGCTTTTCCTTGGATTTCACCACCATGTCATCGATGTATACTTCTATGGTGCGGCCGAGTTGTTCCTTGAATATAGTGGTAACTGGTCTCTGGTAAGTTGTCCCCGCGTTCTTCAGTCCAAAGGGCATGACCTTGTAGCAAAAGGTTCCCCTCGGGGTGAGGAATGCTATCTTTTCTTGATCCTCCAGATGCATGGCAAGTTGGTGATAACCCCTGTAGGCATCCAAGAAGCTCATGAGCTGGTGATGTGCCGTTGCATCCATAAGTTGGTCGATTCTAGGAAGAGGAAAACAATCCTTTGGACAGGCCCTGTTCAAGTCCATGAAATCGACACAAATGAGCCAAGATCCATTTTTCTTCTTTACAACCACAATATTGGATAGCCATGTGGGATAAGTGACTTCACGAATTGCCCCGGCATCAAGTAGTCTGTCAACTTCATCAACAACGGCCGATGCATGCTCCGCGGTTGACCACTGACTTTTCTGAATGATTAGTTTGACTTTTGGATCGATGTTTAAACGATGTTAGGCCACGATTTGATCCACCCCCAGCATCTCGTATTGTGTCCACACACACACGTCAAGGTTGCCGAGCAAGAAGGACACCAGCTCATGTTTATCAACTTCGTTCAAGGAAGTGCTGATCATGAAGAATCTATCTTGACTCCCATTGATTTTGATCCGATCAAGATCTTCAGTTGCCTTTTCATTAGGGGTTTTTCCAATGTCCTCGAGGATCTCTCCATCCGGTATTTCAATTGAGTTCACTTCCAATTCCTTTGGCCTATTTGTAGCAGTGATAAGATAGCATGCCTGTGCCGATTTCTGAGAACCCCCGAATTTGCTCAATGCCATACTCGGTTGGAAAGCGGAGTAGTTGATGGTAGGTGCTTGGCACAGCCTGCATAGTATGCAACCAAGTCCTTTCCATGATAAGATTGTATGGTGAAGGGAGTTTGACGACTAGAAATTCCACGTCTACTGATTTGTTATTCCGCCCGTACTAGTAGTGTGATCTTACCCAAGGGATACTCGGGGTTAGCGTTAAAGCTGAACAGATCCGAATCAGCGAAGTCGAGTTTAATAAACATCTTGTAATACATTATTTCTGAGGTGCTTCCCTGATCGATGAGAACACGCTCAAATATGAATCTGTTCACACGTAGCTCGACGACAAGGGGATCAATGTGGGGGAGAGTTACTCCATCTAGGTCGGTGTTATCGAAGCTAATCCCGCCAGTTTCGTGGGGTCGTTTGGCTAGTGTGATTGGCTTAGGTAGGCTAGGTTGCAACTGAATTGTATGTACCTCGGTCGATGAAGGCAGGCTGTATATCATGTGAATTACACCAAGTGGAGGTGAATCCAAAAAGTAGGGTTACCGTGTTCGATGAATTGTTCTTTCGAACATGTTGTGCCAGCTAGCCGTCTTGTACCAACTCCTCCAAGTGGTCCTTCATTGCATAACAGCTATCAGTATCGTGGCCATGGTCCTTGTGATATTCACACTACTTATCTCTTCTCCTTGTATCAGGAGGTCCCATCATCTTGGACGACCACTTAAAGAACATAAGATGTTAGACTTTGGGCAGGATCTTATTGATTGGCTCCGCTAATTCCGTATACTTCTTGTCTAAACGTCTTGTGCGCCTGCTATCCACTTGATATTGTTCGTTTGAACAGTGCAAATATTGGCTGTTTGAATGGCGCGAATCACGCTGGTTGTCTCGTTTAGCCCGAGCCTGTGGTTCGGGGCTCCTTGATGGAACGACGCTTATCGGCTGAACCAGACCAGATGGTGCCGATTTAACAACTTTCTATCCGGCCTTGACGCGTAGGGCATCGTCCTCCACCTTACAGTATTTTTCAACTTTCTTCATTAGCGCCCAGACTGTTTTGGGACGCCGTCTGGTCAACGAACTGCGGAGAGGACTATCAGGATGTAATCCTATCTTAAAGGCGGTAATGGCCATGGAATCATTACAGACGTCATCTATCGAGTTAAAATATTCCCAATAGTGCGCTGAATACTCGCGGAGGGTCTTTTCTGGTTTAATTTGTATTGCCCAGAGAGAGTCAGCTTGCTTTGGCAGAACTTTGTTGGTGATGAATCTTGCCCTGAAGGATTTTTGGAGTTGATGAAAGCTTCTTATTGGTGCCGACGCCAGTTTATAGTACCATCTGACGGCCAACGGTCCCAGACTACTTGGAAACATTCGATACATGAGGGCTTCATCATCAGCATACAACGTCATCGCTTGTTTATAATGACGAATATGGTCAATGGGATCTGATTTGCCATCGTATAGGGTAAATGTTGGTGCTTTGAACTTTTTAGGAAACACAGCCCTTGCAATGCGTTGTACAAAAGGGCCGTGCCTGTCTTCTTCATCTGAATCGTCACTTTCTTTCCCTCTCCTGTGCTGTACATATGGACTTCCTTTGGATGAGCTGGATACATTGACTCGCTCCTTCTTTCTGGGTTCCTGAGATGGTGAGTCAGAATCACTGCCATTATCATGTTTCCAAAGTCGACGCCGTCGATCATCCTTCTTCTTTTTTGGGGATCGACCCCAGTCATGGCGTGCGGCTTATTGGGATTTGGCTAACTCCAGGGCCAATTCCTTACGCAAACGCTCATTCTCAACCATCATATCTTCTAGATGCTGTTCGTTTCGTTTTGCTTGATCCATGATCATCTGCACTGTCTCATGCACAGAAGTTGAGGGTAAGGTTTGAGCTACTGGGTCGAAGTTCAAGGCCCGTCACGCGGAGATATTCTCCAGTCCAAGTATGTTTCTTGGAGTAATGTCATCTCTTGGTGTAACATCGTCAGCAACTATTGAATGATAATTGTTACGCCTGCCATGGGTGAACTTGAGTATTCCCACAGACGGCGCCAATTGTGGAGAAGTGGTTTGGATATACTCTAGAATCTAGTTAGACGTCTTTGATCCTCAGATTGCTACCTGAAAAAGGGATGAACACTCTGGTCGGGGGTGTTGGAATTAGTACTCCTATGGACAAGTCAATATTCTCTCCAATTTACTTCTATCTCAAGTTAACTTGTAAATTTTCACATATCTCCTTTGGCTGACATTCCTCTCTTTTTAAATTATATCTGGGCCCAAGGGTCAGGCCCACTCTTGATCTCGTACATAGTTACTTAGTCGGCCTTCCAGTTGAGTGTTAGCTCCTATTCGGCTCCTTATGTGGCCGGTTCGTATATTTGGCTTCATGAGCCCTTGGTCAGGGCCGAATTGCCTTTGGCCTGATGTCGAACAAATGCTTTGGCCTCTTCTTAATTGATTTTATTCGGCCTCTACAGGGCCTAATGAAATAATAAAAAATGATTTGAATTTTATGGTATAAAAGTTTTAGAAACGGATTTATGAAAAAAACTCCCTATTAATAATAATGAAATTACTACTATTATTTAAACATTCTACATTACTTACTCATCATTACTTGTTAGCATTAAATTTAAATATATTTACTTTTAGGGTCATGCTTAAGTGTGCAACCCCCTTAAGGTTGCACACCATATGCAACCCAATTGTTAGCCGTTAGATTACAATAATTGATCAAGACCATTGAATTGTTTAATCCTGAAAAAGTTGAAACCGGGGCAACCGGTTAATGCTTGTATTTGCATGATTGCATCCCACTCACTCTCTGTATTTCGTCTCTATCTCTCTCTGTTCTCCTCTCTGTGTAAGGTTGAGTCAGTGTAACCGTTGATTTCCATTACAGGGAGAAGCCCCTGTTGGGTTCGTTCCATTGGCGAAGCTCTGTAGGGAACAGTATAACGGGCGATTTCCAACAACAACGTAACTAGAAGGCTGTGTTGGTTCCATTGCTGAAGTGAAGCCCTTCTCTCGAACTAGATATGAGGTATGGAGCTGTGTCCCTCTCTCTGTCTCCCTCTCTGTCTCTCTGGCCCGTTCACTTCAGCTATTTTCCCTCAACTAAACCCCCATCCTAACTTCAACCGCTCTACGCTTCGCTCCAACGGAAACCCCTCCATTGGCAGCTAACCTTTCTCTTTCTGTTTCTCAAGCGAGTGTTTGTGTTTGCACAAACAGGTAACCCGTGTGAAAATGTCATGTTTGTGTTTGTGTTAACAATTTTCGGTCATCAAGTAATTGTTGGTAGTAATGTCATGTGCAGTATGGCCCCAGCGGAAGTTAAAAGGGAAGGTGATGGTTATGACATTCCAAATGAAGCAGATGACATCCGTTTGATGAATGAAAGTCGGGCAGAACCTGATCATGGTTGCGAAGCTGGTCCGAGCAATGAAGAAGCAACCAACATGAACGTTGAAGATGGCGGAGCCAATGTGAAAAAAGAAATGGTTGACGATGCTCATCGCAATGACATGGTTGGTGATGTTGAACGTGCTATTCTGGAACAGAAATTTGATTCGGTCGAAGATGGAGAAGATTTCTACAATGCGTATGCTAAAGCCAAGGGATTTAGTATACGAAAATCCAGATTTAACACAAATAAAGAGGGAAAGGTCGTTAGTAGGCTGTGGTTGTGTTCAAGGGAAGGTCAGAGATTACCAAAATACTTGGACCGTGTTGCTGAGAAGAGTAGAGCTCCCAAGGCACTAACAAGAGTAGGTTGCAAAGCCCAATTTCGCATACGGTACGATGCGGATGCTGGTGAAGGGGGAAAGTATGTTGTGACTCACTTCGTCGCAGACCACAACCATGAATTGGCGGAACAACACTGTGTGATGTATCTGAGGTCACATCGCAGTTTAAACAGCGGTGACAAAGCTCAAGCAATGGCTATGCGCAATGTCGGTGTGAAGACTAGCCAAATCATGGACTATATGGTAAATCAGTCCGGGTCTTATGAGAATGTTGGTTTCATCCGCACGGATCTGCACAACCATATTCAAGCCGAACGTAGAGCAGAAGTTGAGGATGGTGATGCGCAGGGTGCGTTGGTTTACCTATGCGCAAAACTTGATGTTGATGCACGTTTTTTTTACAAGTATGATGTGTGTAACGATAACAAGTTACAAAATCTGTTCTGGGCAGATTCGAAATCGCGGGCCGACTACGCAAAGTTTGGTGATGTGTTGATATTTGACTCAACTTACAGAACCAATGCATACAAGAAACCGTTTGTCATGTTGGCTGGTGTGACTAGCCACTTTAGGACCACGATATTTGCATGTGTTTTGCTAGCTAATGAGACAATTGAGACATACACATGGGTTTTGGAAACATTTATGGAGGCGATGGGCAATAAAGCACCTGTGTCCGTACTGACAGATGGGGATAAGTCGATGCGAGAGGCAATCAGAAGAGTATTTCCAGATGCAAGACATCGATTATGTAATTGGCATCTTGGGAAAAATGCTGTTTCAAATGTTCACATAAGTGGCTTTGCACATGCTTTCAAGCAGTGCATGGACATGGAAACGGATGAGACAAAGTTTGAGCATGGCTGGACGACAATGGTCGAAGAATTTGGACTTCAAACCAACAGTTGGGTGTTGGAGACATATGAGAAGCGTCATATGTGGGCTGAGGCATATATGCGTGGACATTTCTTTGCTGGGATGAAGAGCACTCAGCGCTCGGAGTGTATGAATGCTTATTTCAATCCCTTCCTCCAACACAAATTGAAGCTATATGAATTTGTTAGGCACTATGATCGGGCTCTTGCAAGGATAAGGTATAACGAGGCTGGAGATGATGCTGAAACAAATAACACTTTTCCGGTATTGATTACTCCATTGCGAGATATAGAGAGACATGGAGCTGAGCTATTCACCCGAAATATATTTAGAATGTTCCGTGATGAAATCTTAGAAGAGGGGAAGTTGAATGTGAAGGATGTGTTCCCTTTGCCGGATGGTCAGAAATGCTACTATATTCATAAGTACAGAGTGAAGGACAGATCATGGATAGTAACACACAGTCCAATGGATGCTGCAATGAGATGTTCTTGCATGAAGTTTGAGTCGTTGGGGCTACCTTGCTGCCACATGATATGTGTTATGAAAGCTGAAAATTTAACGCAAATTCCCCCAACTTGTGTGCTGCATAGATGGACAAGGGCTGCAAGCAAGGATGGCCAGCAATGGCCTCAACCCTCAATTGATAGCACTACAACACAGACGGCCCGGTATGGGATATTGTGTTCTTCCTACAACGAAATGTGTTTCTATGCCTCGCAATCAACGGAAGGTTTCAAGGATGCTAGGGATGCATGTCTTCCAATGACGACCCGGATGAAGGAGTTATATGAGAGGAATTTGAACGGTGGGAATGGAGACAAAGGGAAACATTCATTCTGTCGACAATTTGGAGTAGAAGATCCTGATGTTGTGAAGACAAAAGGGAACCCAGGACGGGCCTCGTCCAACTGTCGAAGACCAAGAAAATGTGGGAATTGCAAATGCATTGGGTACACAAAGCGAACGTGTCCTAAGGTTCGGTTTAGCCGAACAGTGGGTAATAACTCAGATGCAGATACACCCCACATAACTGACCGTGAGTACAATGCGGAGTCATTGCCCGTTCGCTGCAAAACTGGGTTGGTGGATCCAAGTACACCGCACATTAAGCAACGGCGACTATTTTTTGATGTTTCTCCTGATTCCAAGTAGCCTGTGGGCCAATACGGTAGTGTTGAAGCAGCAGTGTGGAAAAATGATTCGAACACAATTGATGAGGTGAATCAGGTAATTGTATAATTTGTATGATTTACTTATTCCCTTAGCTATTGAAAACACATGGAAATAATGTATGTAGTTTTCATTTTGCACGGATTGCTGTACGTAACGTGTAAATAATTGGTTATGTACAATGCCAGGAAATGGCACAACGTTACTTATGTACAAGGCCACGAGTTGTAAATTTCCCATATTGTTTAGAGTGATGTTGTCATTTGTGTTTGCAGTGACTTGTCATTTTCAAAACTAACTGAAGGTGAGGTGAGATATATATGGGTTGTCTGTGTGTTGTTTTGGGTGGGAAATTGGCTTATGTCTGTATTCCAAGATTCCTATTGCGGGTTGCTTGTTTCTGTTCCATATTTGGTTGGATCTAACTGAAGGGTTTTTTTGCGGTGTGGTTTATCAACTAACGATGTGTTTCGCTTCGTATTGATTTGTTATAACTTGTGTCTGTAAATTAGTATTATATTTCGAGTAAAATACGAATTTTGTCCAAGTGGGTTTGCAAAATTACATACCAGCACATGCATTTTGTATATAATCCAAGTGGCAGTTAATTTTGGGTGTTACTTGGAGAAAGTAACCCAACGAACTCGTTACTTTATCTCCATGCCGATCGGTATATGAATTACGAGTTACGAACAGGAGTTGTGAAATTATTTAATGTTTACTATGGGTTTATTGTTAGTACAATTATGGTGGGCCTATATGGACAGCAACGAAGCAGTAATTTAAAGTTGACAAGTTCAAGAAGAAAATCAAGCAATTGTGGTATTGGTTCAAATGCCTGAAATGGATGAAGACTTCTTTCGATGAAGTGATGGTAACAAAGTAGAAAGTAACAAAGTAGAAAGTAGAAAGTAGAAAGTAAGTTGTTGTGTTGTTGTGTTGTTTGTAACAAAGTAGAAAGTAGAAGGGAAAAAACTACACAGAAGTTACAATGTAGAAAGTAAGTTGCCACCTGTCGAAGTGCATATAATTGAAGTTACCACCTGTGCCCAGGTCCTTTTAGCCTTTCCTCGACAGATACAGACTCCCAATTCGTTCATGTTTCCTGTTGGAGGGTGGCCACTAAATCCATGAGCACTGCCAGTAACTGCTCCAGCGTGTAAGTCAGGTGGCATGCAAGATTCAATGTTAGTTGAATGGAGCAGCTGTTGGGAGGATGTGGGAAAAATAGGTGCAAAGAGGAATTTTTAATCTAATATCCAATCAGAATGTAGGTGAAAATATGAGTGAACTTTTTTTTAAAAAAAAGTAGTTCCCATTTTTTGGATTATAAACCCGAGATGTATATTTTGTTTTTGATATAAACAAGTTGTGTATTTTCGTTACGTAAAATGTAGGACAACAATTGTGTTTAAGTCATTACAATACAGAAAAAGGTTATTTCAAACGTATTTTCAAGTTTACCGACATTGAATATATTTTGATTAAATTACAGGGAAAATTCAATATTTGGCAGAGTTTGATGATTCATAGTCAGGGGCAGTAACTGTGAGTGGCCAAGTGTTGCGGTTCATTGACCCAGTTTGCAAGGACTGTGGTTGTGTTTAGTGGACAATATTCTGTCGATTTTTGTCTCATAATGATGAGGGACATGCCCCACAATGGTGAAAAGGAAGGTCGACAGGGAAGAGTCAATATTTGGCAGAGTGGACTTGAAGATTCGAAGTCGGGGCAGTTACAGTGGCAGTTATGGTGTAGACGTGTAGGATCATGCAATGATGGGCCACAAAAACAGTATACGGATATCAATACTAAACCTCCACTTCTATCTGTCGAGCTCCCTTTTCTTGTGTTTATTTCATGGCCACCAACTGTTTTAAACTTCTGTCGACAGAGCAAGGCTCCTGCTTTGTCTCATGCTTCCTCCTGAAAGTGTGCCCGCTAACTCCGTGACTGGTGGTAAAAACTTCCCCTATCACTTCTAGGTGACCCACATGCAGAGAGCCCACTTTCAGGTCGTGGACATTCCTTCAGACTTGGCCACATGCCCTCGATTAAGTGGACCATCTGTCGATAGAGACTGGCAAAACTTGGTGCAAACAATGGCCCCCATGTTCAAGTTAAATATTGCGGAAGTGATTGAGACCCCCCCAATCACCACCACCCCCCCCCCCACACACACACACGTGGGGGCTGCTGTTTGGAGAAGGAAAAAAAATAAGAAATTGAAAAAAAAAAAAAAAAGTGGCCAATCAGAGAGAGGGGGGGTCATGGGGGTCCAAGTCATATGATATTTAACTTCAACGAGGGGGCCATTGTTTGGGCCCAAAACAAGCATAAAGTACAGCCCAATATAAGAGCTTTTAAATATACTGGCCCCATCATAAGCTATAAAAGACCCACCCTTTCAACTTCAAACCACTTCATTTCCCTCTGATTCGAACTCCCCAGACTGTACTCCTTCTTCTCAACCATTGCCGTTCAAAACCATAGCACCACAAAACCCTAAGCCATGGCACCGAAAAAATCTCAACCATCTCCATCTGAGGAGAACAATGAAGACCTACTCCGCTTCCCGGACCCTATCAGAGCACTTATCGCTCCTCTAAAATTTGCTGCAACCCTATTGCCCAGCCCAAGCTCTGTCGCTAAGGCTACTCTAGGCCCTACCTTCGCGTCTTACTTCCCAGACGAGCTAGCTCCATACTATCCCCTTGGTAATGGTGAGAACCTTCTTCTCAACCAAGCTGGACTCAAGTGGACTAACTGGAATGTCAGCAAAAACCCACTCAGAGGGTGGAGGTCACCAGACTCTGATTGGCGAAGCTGGGCCAGGAGAATTGAAGGTCACGACGCCGAAGTATGGAAGCACCAGGGCATTGCTGAAGCAATTAGACTGTCGACTAAAATTTATGACGTGGAGAAAGGGCTGATTGCTGCTGCTGCATGCTTTTGGTCGCAGTCTAGTAACTCCCTACTCCTCAATTTTGGTATGATTTCCCCTACCATCTTAGATGTAGCTCACTTGACTGGTCTGCCAATCTTGGGCAATCCAATTCATGCTCTCCTTGAGCCTCCAAAAGTGACATTTACTTTAAACACTGACATGTGCTATACAGATTTTGCCAAAAAATACCAAGGCAAGCGTGGTTCCCCTGTCGATGACAAAGAAAGAACTACTTTTTACTTACTTTGGCTTTGTGAGTTTCTTTTTTGTGTCCCTGGGTACAAGATCACGAAAGAATACCTCCCCCTTGCCTTGTGTATGCAAGACGGCCAACTTATGGCTTTAGCCCCTTATCTTCTTGCCACCCTTTACAAGGCCCTATTTTCCTTTGTCGACAAGAAGATTTCTGGCAACTGTGGTGGCCCCTTCTGGCTCTTCCAGGCCTGGTTGTATGCCTATTTCCCTGAGGCACGACCCCCACCACCTAACACCTTGAAACCTGTTTGCCACTCCTATGCTGAGCAACTGCTCACTTATAACAGCCATTCAAAACTCACTTTCACAAATCATCTTACCATGTTTT
This sequence comes from Camellia sinensis, assembly GCF_055761805.1. NCBI lineage: Eukaryota > Viridiplantae > Streptophyta > Magnoliopsida > Ericales > Theaceae > Camellia > Camellia sinensis. The sequence goes on from NC_138963.1 coordinate 141,968,856, forward strand.
ACAACCTTCCTTCCCAGAGACCTTCCAACCTGTACATGCCATTTCAAAACTTTGAATTCTCCTCCAGTAGACTTCGCTTCCTCTTCACAGATCCTTCTGATTTACACAATGAGCAAGTCCAAGAACAAAATGAGAGTTGGAGACACATTCTCACCTGTAGACATGTCTTGGTTGGCTGTTCCATATCCTCCGCCAAGCTATCCAGCTGCAGTTTTGAGACATACTGTCCCAATCAATGGTCCAGACAATTTGGTCTTTCCCAGGCTATCCCTTATCCTTATTTCCACCCAACCATCCATGAGGAGATTGGGTCCAGAATCCACTTGAAAGATCCTACACAAGCTGAATCCATTCTGACAGAGAACACCAAACTTTTCCAAGATTTTGGCCCCTTCTTCTTCAAACCTGCTTCGGACTGCTCGGCTGCTTTTGACCATTGGTGGGGACTTATGACTGCCATTATTTTCTGCAAGCCACTTGAAAGCTGCCTTAACGATACTTGTATTCATATTCAGGGCCGCATATCCTCGCCTTCCAAGCTTAAGGCTACAGGTATCCTTCCTTCATATACTTCATATCCCTGACTGTGTCATGCAATTTGTTTTGTTTTTTTCTCTACAACACTAACTTGTTTAACCCTTGACAGCCAAAATTGTGCCTGCTGCTGAACCATTGGTTAGGGACCAACGTAAAGGCAAGGATCCAATGGATGCAACTACTCAGACAAACACCCCCTCAGTTCCGAAATTAATGGCAGACTCTTTCGCAGCCGCGCAGACACAAGCACAGAGAGGAGCTACCACCCGTACCCCTGCTGAGACAGAGGTCACGGCGAAGAAGAGAGAAGAGCCTTCCACTGCTCCTGCTCTAAGCACAGACCTAAGTGAGTGGGATATCCCTCTCAGCCAAATGGTTGGCGAAACAACATCAAATCCTTCAGGGCAGCTCTACCAAGTAAGCCTTCACTTTACATATTTACAGCATCTGAATTTGCATTCACGCCCGACTGATCACTTACTTTTGTGCAGAGAAAAAGAAGGAGATTACTCCTTGCTGCTGCTGATGATGACGATGCTTCCACTTCTCCTCAACACATTCATCAAATTCCCAGTCCAATCAGTAATGTACCCACAGAACCCACTGTACAACCAACTCCACCACCACCTGAAGCATCGCAACAAACTCCCTTACAACCTGCTTCACAGTCTTTGCCACAACAATCCACACAGTCTGCATCACAACATCCTTCCACTTCTCCTCAACACATTGTCCCTTCTGTCTCTAGCCCTCAACCATCACCATCCAACCCCTCCAATTCCCAAACGTCAAACAAAGAATCTCAGAGGATTGAATTTGACATTTCAATCAACAGCCAATCCTCTCCAACAGATGACAACACAAAATCCCCTCAACCAGAAGTTCACCACAACCAAGGTAAATAGAAATACAAATGTTACTGTTCGTTTGGGAAAAAAAAACTTCTCTTTAAGTAACTGGTATTGTTCTCCAATTTACAGGGATGGACATAATACAGGACTCATCTCCACGACCAATGGGCGAGACAGAACTTGAAGGTCCTCATGACTTTCCCCTGCTAGCAGAACCAGAGAAACACCCTCAAGGCGCTGATGCTGCCATCTCATCAGTACCAGAAACAACTCGTCCTCATGCGACAACCACAGCTGAACAAGGCCAACCGTCTGCGTGCACGTTATCAGGACAGGTACTACCATTTCCAACCTCATCCTATTTACTCTTTATTACTTGCAAGCATATATTCTCACCAAACTATTAATGTTCACAGGCCGTCGGTCCATGCCAGGATATTTGGGCCGAAGTTTCTATTCTTCAACAAGATCTAGACGAAATATCCCCATTGCCTCAAAGGCTACATCTGTTTGATGCTGAAACTCAACAAACCTTAACCACCTTCATCAACCTCATTAACACCCCAGTTGAAGAAATCATTCTCCACAAACCTGATGAAACCTTGGCCTGTCTTTCTGCTGTTGTAAACCTCTCCCCTAATCCTTTCAACCCCATTCAACTAAAGCAATTGGCCAAGATCATCACAGAATGGCCAACCCTTTCAGAGATGGTTCAGACTTGCTCGAAGGATATTCAAACCAATAAGGATTTCCTAAACGAAGCCCACACCATATCTACTTCACTCAAACTCAGCCAGCAGACCTCTGCAGCCATTCTTCAGCAACACTCAGCACTTGAACTTGAGGAAGCCAAACTCATGGCAGAACTTGCCTCTGTCCGGCAAAGAAAGGCTCATCTGCAGCAGCAACACGACCAGCTTAATCAAGAAGCAAGGATGATGCTCTCCCAAATTAGACATCGTTCTGCATCCATTCAGACAACTAAAGCTGAGTTGGACCAAGCCCAAGCCATGCTGGCAGATGCTCAATCAGAGTGGGGTGTTCTAGGCGTTCTGTTCCCCAAATCCTAGGCTAGTTTATATATGTATTCTTTTGTATTGCACACCTAGGAATGATTTGGAAAGGTAGGAATGATTGCCTTTTTAATGATAAGATTGTTGATGGGCCTGAATTGGCTGAGATGGTGAAAGTGAGGGTTGCACTTTGCTGTAAGCAAAGTTATAGAGGCCTACAGTATTCAGTGGACGACATATATTGTATTCTGGATAGTATCAAAGTCTCATTTAGGGGGTGGTGTTTGGTGTTTTTTGAAACTGGGGTGCAGGAGTTTGGTCAAGCTGTGGTATGCAGGATTTTGGTCAGTCTGTGGTATTACCATATCTTCTTGGTGGCTACTTTTGCTCTGCTGTGCTTCAATGTTGCTATGCTTTGCCTTATTTTTGGCTTGTTGCTCTGGCTTAGTTTATGGGGTCAAGCATGCTCATTTCTGGTTGCTGCTCTGCTATGCTTCAAATCTGCTCTGCTATATATGTACTCTGCTGCTGCTATATGGGATCAACGAATAGGCTTCAGTCTGCTGCTGCATATTGGCCTTTTTGCAATTGTTTGAATGATGTTTTGGTGTGCTGTATTGGAAGTCTGCTGTTGGATTGGGGAAAGTTATTGGAGGTCTGCTGCGGGCCTTGTTGTAATTGTTGGTCTGCTGCTGTACTAATTTTTTTTTTTTGGAGGTTGAAGGATCAGGCTCAAGTCTCAATGGAGGTTGAAGGTTCAGGCTCAAGTCTCAATGGTGGCTGTATGGTCTGAAGTTTGTTCATGCTGCCTTGGAGTTTCATCTGGTTGCCCTATTATGTGGTTTTGTGAGGATGGGCTTGGAGTTACATTGTTATTGTTTTCCTTCTGTTTTTGTTTCTCTTCGTTGGTCTCCAACCTCCTCTTTGTTGATGTATCATTGACACCTTGTATGTGCTTTTCCATCAATACAGTTTTTTGTTTTGCTGAACAAAAAAAAAAAATTGAATATCAATAATCTGTGTTTTTAATGGTCTGTTGTATGGTTGTTTTTATTTTTTGTGCAATTTTTCACCGTTTGTGCATTTTTATGAAGTAATCAATTCCCCTTCAAAGTGCATTATAGTCACCGCCATTTGTTTCTTCTGTGGGCTTTTTTTTGTTTTGTTTTGGACAAAATCATGGCATTAAAAAAAATCGAACAAACATAATTTATGTGGTAAAAGCGAACAAACATTACTACTTTCAACTTGCATTGTTTGTTGGACAAATATCACATTGCACTGGACAAACATTAGTATAGTCATTTGGGCAAATATGACATTGCATTGTTTGTTCTGTACTGTACCCATAACATTGGAATTATGTGTATCACATTACGTACAGGCCACGATAAAACCAAACAAACATGACTACTTTCCCTCGTTTGTTCGAGTCCCAAACATTGGAATTATGTGTACAATCAATACGCGTGGGAAATTAGTATTATCACAGCTGCGACCTAAAAAGTTGTCACGACAAGCTGATGCAGTAATCCAGTTGTGGTTGGGCATCGAAATTACACTCGTACTGGCAGGCCATGATAAAATCGCTGCACTATTTGTTGTAATTGCAATCAATCACATGCACGAACGATACTCGCCCATCTTTGTATTGTTCACATCCATAACGAAGTCAAGCACCAACTTCCGGCGCACAGAAGGATGAAACTATGTACAGAAAGCGAATAACACAAATCAGGTACGGTTACAGGGGTAGGGAATAAACGGATTTATTTCGCAATTGGAAATTAAGCGGTACAATGTACCTTGTGTGGACCACTGGGTATATCAGGCCGCTGCATGTACTTGATCACAAACATCCCACAGTCGAAAGTGCTACAAATGAAATGTAACATTCAGTCTCTCGTAAAATATAAGCAGGTTCGTTAAATGAGTGATTCAAGAGTGAAGTCAATGTGACGCAGGGTTTGTGGATTACTCGTCCAGCTGTTGTAATGGCCTTTGTTCTAACATGCGCACCTCAAAGGTACGCATGTCTACAGCATATTCATTTCCAAACTGTAGTTGCAGTAAGGCATGCATTGTTTGAACCTGTTGCAGAATGAGACGGTTAGTTTATGTGAAGGATGTGACAGTGTGGAAGTAGATTTGTGAAATTCAGCACGACATACCAACATTTTTGCTATGTTCAGCTTGTTGGTGTCCAGTGTGGCGGATGCCAATGAGTCAAATAGGTACGCCACACGGTCTACCATATCTATTTTTAGGCACACCCAATGTACTCCTCGATAATTGAAAGGCATGTAAATCTACACATAAACATAAACACAAGCGAAGACATTGTTTAGAGGGCATGCGAACATGTACGCACTTTCATATTTACATTGACATTCAAGTAAATGGGATCGACATTCATATTACCGACGTCCATATTAAATCTACTCGCTTCAATGGGATGGACATTCATATTACCTTCTCACATGCATCAAGCACCCCAGTATATCTGTCATGTCCAAAATATGATTTGACCATATTTTCATGGTTCAGAGGTTGAGTTTTTTGATTTAGTATCAAAGTCTGCATGTTTAGTGTGTAAAGTTCAGTCAGCCAAAGTTTTCTGAAAATATGTCTTCTGCAATACACAACCGACCTAAAACACTTACTTACCGACAAATATACTGGAAAGAACCACGCAGTATGCCTACCATCTTTGTGTACTTGCCGCTGTCCGTTAGTCAATTGAACCGCGACCAAGTTGATTGGCTGGAACATTGTAACAGACCAGGCAACTTGCGAAATAAGGTTTGCCATTTGTTTAAATGTAATACGAAATAACAATGTCCCTACATGGATATGTCCATCATGCAAATATAGTGGAAATAACATTGTCAGATGCCACGACTTACAGTGTCGGATAGCCATGCCCCTGGTTTCAGCGTGCGCATGTCACGTCGCGTAGCACATTCGCAAGGCATTTCATGCAGATTCATAGACACGACAATGTCCCTACATAAAACGTATACATCAATCAGTAAGAAGCAACCTACAGCCTAGTAAAACTTAAACGTATCTGGCTTAACTCTACAACATAAGATTAGTTTTTCCTGTTGTACAACTATGGCAGATATTCCTGATTCTACTAGGCTCCAATCCAATGAAGATTAGTTTTAAGTTTTTAAAAAAAAAAATGAAAAGACAAAGTTTTAGATATTACAACTCATGACATGTCCAATAGTATTTGCTAAAATAATATGTGAAAATTGAAATGCTCATTTACAGGTCAGCAAGTTAAAAAAAAAGAAACACGTTTTTTACAAACTGGAGCCAACAATATCCCAAAATGATCAAAATGGAAAATGTAAGCAGAGTAGAAGAAAATAGGTAGGGAAAATTGCACTTCATTATAAGTTCTCAAAAAAATTTGCAAATCATTGGTAAACTTTATTAAGTTTCATAATTAAAATTATAAAGGTTTCCATGAATGTGTAAATATTTTTGTGAAAATATCAGTGGTTTGCAATTTTCCCAATAGGTACATGTGTGCAGGATAAGACCAAAAGAAGAAAACTTCAGACAGGAAATTTAGCCACTGATCTTTCCGTAGCCCACTGCATTAAATTCAAAGAGAATCCTACATACGACATGGATAAACCCATCATAAACCCATCATAAACCCATCAAAATCATAGAGAATGAAAAATTAAAGAACTGATACCTACAAGAATCAAATAAACATAGCACGACACATGAAAATTGTGGAATTCAAACTTATTTCACAAATACTACGGAACAGGTTAATTGCGAGTACTAAACTCATCCGTACCTTTCATTGTTTCTGTCGTCAAGTACAGAGTCAACAACTTCGTCTTGGGCCGCTGATAAAACCTCTCTGCTCTCCAGTGTTATCAAGTCCTTCTATCAATATAAACAATCAAGTAACATCAACTCCTCCTATTAATATAAACAATTAACTAACTCACCACTGTTCAGAAATGTGATTTGCAAAGTACATAACACATCCTTATGCATCTAAAATTGGTGAAGCGATGTCTAACCTCTGAACGGAACCGCTTGTCCAACCTGTGCAGTTTGGACAGGAGTTTGTCCGAAATCTGTAAGACAATTGTACAACATTTGTTACTGCAAACTTGCAGTAGAATGACAAATATTAAAATACAACACAAATAATGGTTCTATTATGATCAGTAATGCTGTCGGCATCAATTGGTAATGAAACATACGAAAGGTGAAGTGATGTGGCGACTTGGGAATTTTTCGGCAGTAAGTCGAGTACTTATTTTGCTATCGTTGCACGAATGCATATCCCCTACGTCTGTCGCTTCAACACCTCTTCCTCTTCCTCTTCCTCTTCCTCTTCCTCTTCCTCTTCCCTTTCGTGTGGCTGTTACAATTTGTCCCGCTCCCAATGTTTGGGCAACCTTACCAGCAGAAGGATGCACATTGTCTGCTTCTCCTCGCATTGGTGGCAAGGTTTGCAAATCATCAAAGGAAGATAAACTCTGTTTTGCAACGTTCCTCATGGACAGAAACTGAACTGAAAGAGATTTGCTTTCTTCGCTTGCGTATGTTTCCTCCAACGCAAGGCGACGGTTGTTGTGCATGTCCCCAACTTCTTGGATGGTACGCAACTGTCCAACGTGCATATCAATTATCTCATTGGACAACATTCCATTCACATAATTGTCCTCCCAATCCACCCCCTGTAAATCTTGAACATTACCCTCATTTGGGCTACCATAATAATTTGGGAAGACCACGCCGCCATCATGCAACTCGACTCCCATGGTAGGGTCAACACCCTTTTCCTCTGAGCGAGCCAATTGTGCTGTTTCCGATAAACCTGCCAGCACTTGCTGCATCATTTGCTTCATTTCAGCAATGTGTGTCTGTTCAGTAAACGGTTGTTTCCCAGACAATATAGCTGCAACCAGTTCGTTCAGCATTCCTTTCAGTTCACCAATGCTGGAGGATATGTTAATGTTACAATTTCTTTCAGTGGACTCCACCTAATCACACAAACACATACAGTATGATATTTCATCTTCAAGTAACCTCTGTGAACTGTGTGAAGCATGTGTACTGATTGCTTTTGCTTACCTTTGCATTGTGAACAGCTTCCTTCCCTCGGAAATTGAGCAACATCTCCCTTATTTCCGCATTGCTGTGAAGCACTTGCTTCATGGTTTCCTTCAGTTCACCAATGTCAGTCTCAACCTTGCTCAAACGAACATCATCAATCCGTGGTTTCTGTTTGTTATTGACATGGTGTGTGTCAATTGCGTCATCAATGTCGTTGCTTTCCGCTTTTGTTGGATGAAACTCCACCTAACATAGTTGTCAAATCGGGATTCAAATCATAAATGAAAATGGTAATGCACTGAATCGTTAATCGAGCTCAACTGTGAATCGTAAAGTTTCCGTCTGCTTTCTTAAGTTGCACACAACATATGTGTACATACACACTTTACATATTAAATATATCTAATAAAAATTAATTACTCCATTCGTCTGAAATGGAAAAAAAATGTTGTTGTAAATGATGCTCATCTGGTGTGGATAAAAACTTCATAGTCGATCCCATGTTTACCACTTTACCTTTTCCCAATTACATAAACAAAGAGAAACTTTCAATTACAAACTAACTAACAATAACTGAACGACAATGTTTTGACCTTTTTACAAGGTTAAAAAACCAAAATCTTCAAGCTTTTCCAAAAATCTGACTTCAGGGCTTAACGAAAATTCATTTCGTAACAGAAGTAGTACATAAAATTGAATTTGTAAGGCTACAACATCGTCCACATGGAAACTTCATGTTTTCCCCCCAAAAGTTCGAGTATTTCAGAGTAAATAGGGAGGGACAAACTGAAAATATGACGTACGCTAAGGAATGGGTCACTGTTTGTCGGTGCTTGTCACCTAGTCATAGGAACACATATTCTGTCTGTCACCGTTATCCATAACACAGGTGGGGCAATGCTGTCAAATGTGCAGAACGAATGGGTTGATTACCTCATGTTGCTGCAACATTTGCTTCCTTCCCATAAGTCGCCTCGTCTCCCGTATTTCGGCATCACCCCAATCATTTAGCCGAGGGATGGAGCGTGTAGTAGCCGACGTACTCTTGCAGGGAGGGGCAAAACGATCCAAGTAAAATAGCTGCATTGTAAGGGGGAAAAGATATTTACTATACACTTCCGAGCAAAGTAATCCGTATTCGCTAACAATGCATACAACTTACAACACAATCATATGTATGTGTTTATGTGTCTCGATGGCAGAATCCCCATGCAGCTTTCCGGTTCAAAAGATAAGCTTTTCGTGGTTACAAAAAATGTGGCCCGTACAGGTATATTTGTCATGCTGTTCAATAACAGGTAAGTTTGTATTTCGCAACGACTGCCATTTTATTGAACCATATGCACAGCAGTGGATGAAATATGTAATCGGCATGGTACAAACAAACAACGGTCGATTACGTTACCATTAGAAGGAAAACACATCCAGTTGCCTGGCGCTGAAGTTTCATCTTATACTTCTGAACACCTTTCACAAGGAATTGCAGTGTCACCTTTGCCCAATTACATGCCCCCATACCGGTCACGTCCTTCACGGCATGAACGAACGACAGGCTCAACGCGGTCATTGTGGTAGGACACAACATGGCCCCCAACACGTACAGCGCAAACTTCCGCCGAAACTCGTCATCCGCACCATCACTCTCAGTCAGATAAACTCTCAACTGGTTCAAAGGAATGATTCCTTTAACAGCTCCAACCTCTTCGTAGATATTGGGATATGCGTCTATTGAACCAGTGAACTGTACGTCATTGCCTTCTGACCGTATACCCAATAAGACATGCACTTCCTCACAGGTGAGCCTCAGGTGACGGCCATGAACAGTCAACGAACACGTGTCGGGATCGAAGTTCTGTACCAACCATTGGCACATGTTGTGATCTATACGGGTACACTTTAACCCTAGGAGGCCACCGAACCCAATATCAATGACTGCCTGCTTTTGTGCTTCGTTACACCGGTTCACGATATCAAAAATTGCCTTCAATGATATGCGGACTTGCATTTTACTCTGCAATGTGATTAACGTGAACATTAATACAAAAAAGTAACCAACATTGTGTCGATAGCAGGTCCTCCCCAAATGCAGTTACGAAAACACTAAGCACGTAAGTACCTTTGCAGATTTCTTTGCAACTTCTTCGCCCAGTTCCTTGGCACTTGCCTTAGCCATGTCCTGAAACCTCTTCTTCTCATCACAGGGGAGTTCCTTCCACCTTTCCCCAATATCCTTTCGGCTCTGTAAGTGTTACACCAACGTGACGCACATACAGGACAAATAGGAGCTGTAAGTCCAAAATAATTGTCAGCAAAAGTTGTATCACTCGCAATGTGTGCACATTTTCTGGTATTTACATATGTTTGCACATACAAATTACTATTTCGCACACAGTTGAAATAAAAACGGACATGGAATTTTACAAATAATCGGAGTTTATAAGAACATGCAATATGGCTTCTATGACTGCTGGAAATCGCTGAATGCGACACAATGGAAGCACATGACTGGTGCGCGCATGGAATAGAAGTCCATACTTTGCTATCACAGCAGTCACGTGTTTCCATCACGGTACTCTACTTACTACATGTCTGCACACTAACCATATTCGGTCCGGGGTTGTCTGCTTCTCGTCTTTCCTTGAATTGTTCCTGGCTGCAACCATTGTCAATTTCGGCGCAAGTATATGTTAGATATGGATGGATATATATACATATACGTACACAATTTGTGGCACAAACAAATTTGGTCCCAACTACATAATAATGCATCCGTAATGTCCAATTTTGGTTGCTAAAAATATAATAACCACATCATTTCTGCAACAAAAATTATAAATGGCCCAAATTATTTTGGCCCTTACTTTTGGTCTCTAAAATCTTAATTTCTTGTGAGTACAAACTGAAATCTGCACAGGCGCAAGCTATGAGTTCAAAATATGTAATGCAGAACTGTGCAAAAATACTGTCACATGTTTCTGACGAGAGGGATTCGTACTGTGAGCCGCTTTGAAGGACACGGATCGAACCTGTAAAAAATAAATGGCCCAAGTGGCCGCTTTCGACGAGGGGGCTCGGTAATGTCAACCCTTTCCATTCCTGAACCTTTGCCACTTGCCTTCAATGTTTTCCTTTGCCTGTAACAAATATCAGCGTAAATGAAATTTTGTTCAAGGCCAAATTACATCGGTGGTATGTACGTTTTGTGCATCCTATCATCTTCGTCGGTTAACTTTCAAGTTAGTCAATCTTGCCTTCCCATTTCAAAAGTTGTGCCATTTTCGTGAAATTGGTAACGTCGTTTTCCGTTGTCACCGAAAATGATGAACCGAATTGGTTTAGTATAACTCAGTGAATTATGGATTTCACAAATGCTCTCCGCAGAATACGCGACATGTGCCGTATGTGCACATATTCTGGTAAGAAATCGACACAGTTTTAATCCATTACACGAAATTCATGGTGCAATTTGAGGCTATCGCAAATGTGTCAAACTCAAATCGCACAACCTCCTGATGGCAGTACATAACGGCACAATATGCCATACACGAACAGATCGTGGTATTTAGTAGGTACAGGAAACATAACCTTGCAAACCTAAATGTATCAAATACTGAACGACATAAACTCACAGTTGCTTCGCATTGTCTGACATGTCGCCCATATCCAATTACGATAATTCCTGCAAAGAATTGCATGCAATATTCATAAGGATGCAGAAAGAACGTTACTCCCACATTGTAACAAAACGAAATTGACTGTTAACAACTTACAATCAACGGACCATTGAGTCGTACGTGCATTGTACGAGTGGTACTTTTCGTTTATTTTCAACTACGATATGTTGTCGTTAATTTATGCAGATATGGCATGCCACTGTTTTACGAAAATTAATTGGCCATATGTTGTACTCGTTTTATAGTATTTACGACTTGAAGCCCGAATCAACAACCAATGCGCACACTTGAAACAGGGCCACATCGGACATTCAACCCAACAGCACCCATACGCAACTTACCTTCATGCAGAGAAATAAAAACCCGACTACACTGCTCAACGAAGACCGTCTGTCAGTTTGGAACTCCTCAATGGCAATATCAGTTTGTCACCCGTGTAGTTTGTATACCTAATCGTACGTATGGTTTCAATTACCTAAGGAGGAACAGTTTCATAGTTCATAAATGGTAATGTCGTGCGAGTGGAACACAGTAGGTCATAATAATAATGTGCTCCGAAATAAAAAATAGACAGACTCACACATGCCGGAGAAAATGGTGACTGTTACCGTCGGCGACCTGGCGCAGTCGAAATGGAGACACAGAGAGAGAGTGTGTTACTGGAGGTAGACAGCAAAACCGAAATGGAGAGAGAAGGAGGGACAGCAAAGTAGCCGAAATTTGTATGGGAAATGGAAATGAGTTGGTGAGATTAGAAAGGCTACGGCATGTGTGTCATCATGAAAAGTACTGCGTCTGTGGGATTTCAAAAGCGCTGTCTGCCGACTTTGGTTTTTGTTCCAAATTTGGGAGGGAAACGGAAACGTACGTGACACTACATATTAAGGCCAAGTTTGGCAAGTTGGGAAAAAAAACCAAAAAGTCAAAAAGTTATTACTATTCACAGGAAGTCAAAAATTAGGCCTACACAATTCCGAATTCTAATTTTGCCTTACACATTAATTTATACAATTTTTTAATACACATTTTTTTATAAAAGTCAAAAAGTTAACCCAAACATCCACATTTTTTTCATCCACAAAGACAAAAATTGCACTTTTTTAGTCCAATTTTTTTCCTCACTTTTTAAATATAAATAAATGTATTTTTTCACTTTTTGTGAAATATGAGTTCCGTTTGGGTTAGGGGTTGAAATGATGTGTGTGACAGGTGATGTCACTTAAAATAATGTGATCAAAGTAAAAATATTGACTTTTTGACTTTTGGCTTTTTGTAAACATGCCAAACCAGCCCTAAAAGGTGGTTAGGAAGTTGCTATTTTTATGTTATTTTAGTATTTTCATATTTTTTAAATTTATTTTTTTGTGTTTTCAAAGTAATAGATTTTGTTGTACTTGGATATGATGTTTGTGACAGGAAATTTGCACTGATTATGTGTTAATGTTGTTCGTCCCAGTGTATGGATCAGACAGGTCTAAGCTCCTCCAGGCCGTGTCCAAATGATCAAGCCCACCAGATAACCTGCAGGCAAGTTCAACGGGGAACGGAGTAGTCCCCCAGCGAACTCTCGGACGAGCAAGTTGTTGGAAAGAAGCAGAGTATATGGGAGAGGATTCCAAATAGAGAACTTAACCTTTTTCTTGTCTACAACATTTGCTTATATCCTTTTCTCATCATTTCGTTGTCCCTTCCGACCTGCTCTCCTTGCCGAAAGCCTATGTTGTACCTTACCTTGCTCAGGGTAAGGGGGTCCTGTTCCGACGGAGAGGTGTTGTCGTAATAAATGCTTGCCTCAAAGGTCATGGAGGTGGTGCCAGTGGCGGCGGCGATCGCCGTAGGGGGCGCAAAGGTCGTCCCCGAAAGGCAAGTGGAGGATGAGGCTGTTGGCCCTGGGCCAAGGAGGGAGGGACAGCCTCAGGGGGGTCTTCTACCTCAAGAAGGAGGAGTCGGTAGGACCGCAGGGCGGCTGGAGGGAGAAGAAGGCCCAGCCAAAGCAGGGGCAGATCGCCTTGTAGGGATTGTAGAAGAGGCAGCCTTGCGCTCGGCCTCCAGATTCAACGAGGCTGAGCTGCTAAGGGGGTTATACTTCGCTCAAATGGAGGTAACCACCTTAGCAGGGGCCCTGCTGAGGAAGGCGGGGGGTGGCAAACTCAAGGCATATGAAGCCAAGGCCCAGCTTGCAAAGTTGAAGGAGAAGAGTGCAAGTTGGGAGAGTGTCCACACTGAGCTGCAAACGGTTCAGGCGGAGCTGGAGGACACACGCCGCCAGGTTGTGTCGCTCGAGTTCCAACTTGCTGGCGAGCAGAAGAAGATCGACGAGGCCCAAAGAGCCTGTGCCGCCGCGGTCGAGCGACATGAAGAGGCTATGAGCAATAATGAGGAGCTGGTCAGGCAGAAGGACGAGGTGGATAGCAGAGTAGGCGATCTCTAGAGGGAATTGGAGGGCGAGCGCGCCAAGGCAGGGAAGAGAAAGGGAGGCTCCATAGGGACTTGGAAGCAGAGAGAGTGAATATAGCGATCCCGGTTTCCCTTTTCTTTACTTGTTATATATAGACTTAGGTTCTGTGGAGCTGATTGTTGAGAGTATGTTGTTTGCACCCTTTAATCCTTATTTTCAGTCTTGGGTTGTGTTGGGAAGATTTGGAGTAGGTTGGTTGAGCTTAGGAACCCAGTCTGGTTGCCCAGATTTTGGCTTGTCCGCTCGAGCGGGGGTTTGGACGCTCGAGCGGGGAATACACCCATCCAGTATGTCCTGTGTAGTGTTGGCCGCTCGAGTGGGGGATTACACGCTCGAGCGGGAAGTCGTGAATAACGCTCGAGCGGGGAGTTGGGAGCTCGAGCGGGGACATGTCTGCAAAAACTTCTGCGAGTGTGCATTCGCCGCTCGAGCGGGAGTTTGGCCGCTCGAGCGGGAGTCTGTGAGTGGCGCTCGAGCGGGGGTTTCCACGCTCGAGCGGGGCGACTGGTATAAAAATCCGAGATCCGACTTTCTGGATCATTTTTCATCTCCTTTTTGATTTTAAAACCCTAGAACCGTCTTCTCCCTCTCCCTACACACCTTCTCTCTTAGGTTTGATCTACTTAGAGTGTATTTCTACCCTAAGTCCTTTGTTAAAAAGATAGAGAGGGTCAAGGGCTTCCGTTTAATTTGAACAATCGTGGGTTTGGAGCACCTTGGTTTTCGTCATCTTTTTCATTCCAGTTCTTTTCTTCAAGGGTAGGGATTTCCTACTCCATCTTATAAGTTTTGTTCTAAGTTTTGGTATTTTGATATGTTGGAAATGCTTTGGTAATTTTGGGAAAAACCCTAGTTGTAATAATAAATTAATTTGTATAATTAATTTCAGGAGATTGGGGAATTTTGTTAAATTCATGAAATTGAGGAATTCATTGATTAAATGGAGTAGTTGTGTAATTTAAATCACTCACCTATTGAATTGTTGATATTGATATATTTATTTGCAGTCTAGAAATAACTGTTTTGGGCTATCGGTGGAGGATAGTCGTGATTGTTGTAGACATTGCATGTGGATTAGGAATAACTGAAACTAATCACATTGGTTAAGTCATTAATTTTTGACTATTGCATTGATACAGAAAATACGTGTATTGATTGAGCATTGCATTTGCATACATTGTTTTGTGTGGGAGGAGATAGGGGATGTACTCCACGGTTTAGGGGAAGATAGGGGATGGACCTCTAAACCGGATTTTGTTTGGGAGGAGATAGGGGATGGACTCCATTAGCATCACTTTTATGTGTGCTTATTTATATAGAAGTGTTTTATTGATACAACACTAAAATGTGTATCAATCTGGAAGTATGAAGTGTTTTGATTTGAGCTTGAGTCTCATTTGTTTGTTGATATTGGAAGAATGTGAATATGATATATATAATTCACTGTTGTAAGTTTGGCCAGGTTCTGAGCCATGTTGATAAAGTTGGAAAGTAAAACGTATCTTAGACAATAGTGTCATGAGACTGTAAAATGAAGTAATTGATTATCTTGGTTAACCATCTGTTGAACGCTATTGCTTTATTCATTGCTTATATGTGGTTTAGTATATTTCTACTGGGCTGTGGCTCACCCTTTATGGGAACATCATTTTCAGGTTCAGGTGATAAGCTACCTCCAAGGACTTAGCTTGGAAGGACTTGGACTTTGAAGACTATTTCTAGTTATTTGTTTTATTTTATTGTTAGTACAAGTAAACACTCAAGCCTAGGGCTTTATTTATATTTGAGTTAGAACTCATACTTTTGTGTCCAAGTGTTGGCTTGGAAAGATGTAAGCCGTTAGGGCATTAAATTTGATGTTACATGTAATGTTTTTGTTTAGTAAGACTCTGATGAATATTATAATGAATTATTGAAGTGTTTTCTTTAAATAATGCATGTCATTGATATATATATATAATGGGTAAATTTTTAGGGCGTTACAGTGAATAAATCAACTTGATTTTTTACAGGTATGATATACTGAATAAATCAGAAAATTTGAACGGTTTGGATTATCAAAATTGGGCCTAAAAGTAGGCCCGACGGCTCTGCAAGGACGGGCACAAGGAGGGGCTTGCAAGGAGAGGATCCTTGTACGGGGAAAGGGGGTCCCAGTCTTAATTCATTCTGTCTTTTGTTAGTGATTTTTTGGCTTATGGACTAAAAATTAAAATGAAGACTGTTTGGTTTGTTTTTGGGAGAGTTGTTTTTGAAAAAAAATTTGGGGAGAGAGTTTAAAAATTTTTAGGTTTGTTCTTTTAAATAACAACAGCAGCTCGACAAAATCAAAGCATATTGATATCAAGTTCCTAGTTGTAAAAGAAAGAGTGCAGAGTGAACAGATTTCCATAGAGCACATTGGGACAAACTCCATGATAGCGGATCCACTTACGAAGGGACTACCACCCAAGGTTTTTCATGAGCACACTGCTCAGATGGGTGTTGTTCTATTTGAGAACATTCTGGTTTAGTGGGAGTTTGTATTTATATTACTGCTTTATGTCAGCCTCGAGTTTTAGCTATGTAATTGGATTAATTTCTGCAGAAATGAAATATTCTGTTTATTACGCTCTGTTACGTATTGTGAAGTATTGATCTCAATAAAGTTAAGTAGGACCAGTTGGAAATAGGCATGTATGGATCACATCACATGTAATTTCCATGCTACGCATCCATGATTGATCTATGTCATTTAGCTGTATTAGTATACGTGACCATTGGTGGGTCGAGTTACGATTGATGTAATGAAGACCGCTTTGATCCTATATTAATATAGTTAATGGACAAGATTGTTTGGATACCCTCAAGTTATGATAACAAATTTCTGAGCTCAGTAAAGTTAAGCACATTTTTCAGGATACATATGTGGTCCAGTGGGAGATTGTTAGATAATGTCTCAATGGGACCACATAATTAAATGTGGTGTTATCATTTATAAGAAGCCTACAATTTAAGTGATTCAATTTAGTTAATAGGCTTAAGGATATATGTGTTATGGACCTAATGTGTAGATACTAGCTAGTTGTATAATTTCTATTTCTATGACAGGCAGAAATAGAAATTAAAACATATTGGTTAAAATTGGTTTTCATTCCTTTTGAACTTCCACAACCTTTCAGTTTTGAAAACCAATAAATAGAAATTAAAACCAATAATGGTTAAAGTTGGTTTTCATTCATTTTTAACTTCCACAACCTTTCAGTTTTGAAAACCAATTACAACCTTTAAAAGGTTATGGTCCGTATTCCTTCCCAAGTGAAAAAGGTGAAAAAAGAAGAACACTGCCATTTTATTTTCTAAATCCTCTCAAGGAAAAACATAAGGCACCAAAGGGGAAAGGATTAGAAGGCAATAACATAATCAATAACAAAGAGTTCATTGATAATCACGCTTCCGTTTAACCGTTCATCAATGGATTCAGGTATGTCATTTTGTCTTGATTTCTTGATAATACACATGGTAAATGATCAAAAGTGTAAGGTTTATGTTCTGAAATTTATGTTAACAATGGTTGTGTATTTTGGGAGAGTTGTTTTTTTGGGAGTTTGGAATGATTTGATATTTTGGGAGAATTTGAGTAGATGTGTGTGAGAGAAAAAGTGATTGGAAAGGAGAGAGGAGAGAGAAAAAGTGATTGATTGATATGTAAGTGAGAGAAAGTGATTTTGAATTTTTTTTTACAAAAACTAAAACCAAACAATTTTTTAGAAATTTTTTTCTTTAAAACTCGTCTCCCAAATGCAAACCAAACATAAATTTCCGTTTTCCGGCTCTGCTATACAGGTTATACAGAGTATACACCTCAATCTCATTCTCACTCCCCCTCACTGTCACACTCACTCCTCCTCCACCGAATCACTCCTCCTCCACCGAACCCAGCCTCACCGGCGACCACTCCCGACGGCCACCCACTCGTAAACCCAACCCACCGCTGTAGCCCTCATTTTCTCTGCTTCGCGAACCATAGCTCGACCGCGACCACCATCGGCTGTAGAGAAGGAATTTGTTGACGATAACGTGGGCTTTCAGGCCATAGATGAACCAGGTTCGTCCTCCAAACGCTGAAATAAAAAAGTTAGGGTTGTGATTCACAAAATATATTTGAAAATTACTGTTATGCAGATAGATAAATGGTATGCTTGAAAAATGCGGCACATATTGTGACGAACATTTATGCATTTACCTTTTAGAGTTAAAGTATAAATTTTGCAGAACGTAGTATGAATACGCAGAAACTGATCCAACATAAAATGAAAGGATCACATCTTTGCAGAACATAGTATGATTATGCAGATTGATAATTAGTTGAACGAATGCATATAGTTGTGTAATTTTCAATGTGTGATTGATAATGTGATTTTGCTGAATTTGTTGTCAATCACGCATGAATTGTTGTAATGAACTGCTATCAACTAATGTGTTAGCTGCGTGACTTGAATTAACTATTATCAACATTGGTAACTATTATCAAACTGAACTTAAATGTTCATAACTATTACTGATTTGTTGATAAGTATTTCAGTGTGCTTTGTTGAAAATCACATGTGTCATTTGTTGATAACTATTTCAGTTTGATAACTACTGAATCACAGTCTCCAACAATCTGCCCCTAATCATTTCACTTCAGCATGATTTGTTGATAATAGTTGTTTAACATGTGTGATTGATAATTTACTTGACATTGACCTGATATGTTTGTAAAACTGCCATGTTTGTTCAGATTGAAAATGCTATGTGTGTAACATGTCTGTAATTAATCACAAATGCTATGTTTGAAACTGCTGTATTTGTTCAGTTTCAAAATGCTACGTGTGTACATTGAGCTGCGATGTTTGTTCAAATGCTATTAACAGTTTAGTCTGTGTAACCTCTGTGCAAATGCTATTAAACATGGCAGTTTGAACAAATAGATGTTTTCAGTAAAGACACACTCTGTCCCTCAAATTAACCTAGACCTGCTATTAACCCCATCAAACAGAAGCATAGCAGACCACTACAAATTTCTCATGTATGCGGATTTTAAAAATGGCTTCTTCTTCTAACATTAGCAACATAAGATTACAAACGAGGCTGTGCAATTGTGGAAGAACCGCTGCCATACGTATTGTCAGAACAATAAGAATGGAAATGAAGGGCGTTTGTGCTTTGTTTGCCCATCAAAATATGTAAGTATGTATTGGAAATTTTAATCCTTTAGTAGTCACAGTAATATTTGTCGTATTCAACTAACTGATTGTCATGCATTGTAGAGTACCACTCCCACTCCCCATTGCAATTACTTCAACTTCGTGGCTGAAGATGATGAAGGCGTTATGTCCACAATCCCTTCCAACACTAGAGCTGGCGATGCTTTAACAGTAGAACACTTCAACGATGTAAGGACGAGGCTTCATGACTTGGGAAATGACCATGGTCGAAGGCTTGAAAGGATAGAAAATATAATCAAAGCGATGGTGTATTTCATTATTTTTTCTAGGGCCTTGCTACATGCCCCTAATTTTTGGCCCCCTAATCCCCCTAAATTTCAAACCAAGGCAAAAAAAAAAAAAAAAACGGTAAAAAAAAAAAAAAAAAAAATTTGCCCAAAACCACGTCGTTTGGGGCATTAGGGGGATTAGGGGGGGGGCATTTTTAGGGGGACAAATCATTTTGCTATTTTCTATCATTGAGAAATGATTTGTCCCCCTAAAAATGCCCCCCCTAATCCCCCTAATGCCCAAAGCAACGTCGTTTTGGGCATGTTTTTTTTTTTGCCTTGTTCTGATTTTTCGGGGGATTAGGGGCCCCCAAATTCGGGGGATGTAGCACAGCCCTTCTATCATTTTGTACTTGATCATGTAACTTTCGTACTTGTTTGTATTTTGGGAAATTGAATGGAAGTTTGTACCAGTTTTTGTTGTATTGTACTTCATTATGTAAGTAATGTTTATGGAATGAATTTTATTATGATGTAACTTATGTAACTTACTTAATAGCTTTGTGGAATGAATTTTATTATGGAATGAATGTACGGAATGAATTTTATAAGTTATTATGATGTGACTTATAATGTTAGTCTGTAATGAATTTTGGGAAACATTGGTGTCATTGTAAGAGCTTTGTGGATGCTATTTGGCAGATCTGTGGAAGAATTTTGTGGATGGTATGTGGATTCATTTTTGTGGATGCTCTGTGGATGAATTTTGTGGATGCTTTGTGGATGACTGAATTTTTTCGGTGCATTGTCACTTATCTGTGGCCTGTTTTCTGTTGCAGGTTCTCTTATCTGGGTGCATCAATTTTGGTTGTAATGAACAACTTCTGTTATGTGTTGCAGGTTTGTTTGTAATTAACAGATTTGGCAAATCTGTTATCTGTCAACTAGTATCTGTTTGTCACTTATCTGTGGCCTCAACTATTATCTGTTAGCAAGTTGAAAGCAGATGTAGGATGCGTGGTACATTTCTTCACCATCGTGCTGACTTCTTCATTAATGAATATCAATACTCTGTTTCTGCATGGTCTATTGTATATTTTTTTGTTTGAAGGGGAGCTGATTAGTTCATAACAATGCACAATGGGAGAAAAATTGGTAATGCACAGGTTGACCCCATGGGGTATGCTTCCACACAACCGTCGTCTTTGAAAAAACAAAACATTTTGTGCCCATATTGATGGTAAGAGTGTATGAGACCGTTGGCTGGTTGTGCACAATTTTTGTTTGCAATTACAGCTTGTGATTCCAGGCAATGATTCCGACACTTAAACCTTGTTGTCCATATTGAACGATTCACAAACATGAAGTAATCAACAAAACGTAGGTTAATGATAGTTTCTGATATCGGTCATTGACATTACAAAAATATTACCTTGTCATCGTACCAACAAAAATCATAAGACAGATTTTAGTCGAGGACGGTGACCCAAAAAAATACCTTCAACAAATCATTTTGATGAAGACGTTAATGCATGCACCGTTGCAATGGTTAGCAGAGTATGACGGTCTGTTAGTTTCTAAGTCGTTTATTTTCGCGCGACGATGCCATCTCACAAGACTACGCTTACTATGTCATACACATGTCCAGGTCTGCTAATCCTCGCTCAAATCAACAACTTCGGAGTCTGAGTAATCTGAAAGGTCAGGGTCCGACACCAGTGCAGGATCCTCCATTATAGCCTTTATCGCAGATGCCGGGTTCGATCCATGTATCTTCGACTCTGCCTTTGCGTCCTCTATCTGTGAGTTCCTAATGAGTCGACGAGTCATTTGATCAACCTCACTTTGCAAACGATGCCTAAGTTGGGAGTCGCTGACATGAGGGAATTGCCGCTGCATTTCAACCGATCGGGCTTTTGTGACCTTCAGGAAAGCACATTGACAGTGGTGTTCACACTGAACTCGTTTGGCAAACAGTGAAACTGGAATTCCAAAATACTTCCCCAGGCAAGCATCTTGTATTGGGGTGCAATTGTAATCCCGTAGAGGTTCAAAACTCCACAGTGGGAACCCTGTTTCAAAGAAACGTCGATCACCGAAGGAATCAATATACCCACCTGCATAATCCAATTCTGGTGACTTCGGTCGGGAGCTGCCAGCCGTTGCAAGTGATTGTCCACGACCACGTTTACCGTGGTGTGCATCCATAGGTGTGAAGCTTCTTGATTGAGTCCAACTTTGTTTTCGCAGGTTCACGAAGAATATATGGACGCAAAAACAAACCCAAATGCAAAGGAAACAACACTGGTTGCAACCTTTTTGTGGTTGGTTGTAAATGTTAAATTACCTTCAACCCATAGTCATTAATACGTTGGTGGTAGGTTTAAAGACGTGAACACACTTATTGTTGTTTGGTGGCAACAACTACCCAAACTGCGTAAAAGCAACTTAATGACTGCGGGTATTGCATTTAAAGGTTCGGTGCAATTGGAACGGCATATGTATCTGATAAGAGCAATTTTGCTAACCTTTATGGATGAGTAGACATGTAATTGGCTTGGGGCACAAATACAAATGACGAATGTGACTGTATGATGAACTGTGGGTGTGGAAATCAATGACAGTGGGCTAGTACTGATGGAAGGTACAATGCATGTGTGTTGGAAATGCCAAATAATGGACGATCAGGGGTACTGAACGGATGACTTGGTGCATGCAAGAAGGAACGAATTTTTGCAAGATGAATTCGGCCAGTTTGAGAAATTAATACGATGTATGTCACAATGCATGAGGTCTTCTGCAAACATACAAGTCATGTACCATATATTACAAATACTTACAGCATAGTGTTGTGTAATATTATGAATCTGTACATTCCTTTAAAAAAGTAGTCAGTAAAATAAACCATACACATATTCCTACAAAATGTTCGATTCGAACAAGATTGAAGCTATTGTTGAAGCTCATGTTGCTCCTGTATTCCAGCAGTTGCAAGCTATCTACGAAAGGCTGAATGAAGTGGACACACGGTTGTCAAGTTTGGAGCGGCAAGTCGGCGCTATCAAGCAGAACGTTGATTGGCTGACCGATGACAAATTGGCGGCGGACGAAGCGAAGTCTGATAAGACAATGGATGAGGACAGTCAGTCAGACAGTACGGACAACTCTTCAGAAGACGCTGCTGATGATGCAGCAGATATGTAGATTTGATTTATTTTTTTTTTATCCTTCCCTGTAAGCCATGAAAGTTTTTTTTTGGCTGGAGTCATATGTGCTAATGGGCTGATATATAACTTACCTACGAAGAGTATTGAGTTTTCATTCATAATGTGGTTTCTTTCATTTTTGAAAATTAATTTTGCCTTTTTTGTAATTAAATTATAAATTAACTTCGGTAACAAAAGCAGCCGTAAATTATATACAGTTACAGTCGCATTCATCCGAACAAGAAACATGCGTAAACAAAACAGTACTAAGTCAGCAGCCACGTCGACATGTTTGATCCATGTTTACATCGACATGTTTGATCCATGTTTACAGTTGGTCCATATTTACATCGTCCAGCAAAAACAATACTGGGGACCCATAATTAACATCCATATTGAAATCAAAGAATAAAAAATTAGTTAAAGTCCTATTGCCACCCAAATTAGTGGCGTACTGGCAGCCCATTCCCATCACTGGCCTAGCTTGTGGCATTGCTCATATGAAGGCAGTCCCGGTACTCTGCGATCTTTGCATTATTGACATCCATAACGATGTCAACCAACAACTTATGACGCACAGAGGGAGCGAACTTTGTCCACAAAAATCGTAAGACAAATCAGTTAAAATTGGAGGACGTACGAGGAAGGATTTGATTGACAAATGGAAATTAAGCGGTAGAATGTACCTTGTGTGGACCGGGGCTTAAATCAGGTTGCTGCATGAATTTGATGACGAACATCCCACAGTCAAACGTGCTACAAAAATAATTTCACATTAAAGTTGTCGTCAATACGTAATAGGTTCATTAAGTCAGTCATGCAGCTTAGACATTAATGTGAGGGAGGGATTGTGGATTACTCATCCAGTTGTTGTACTGGCCTCTCGTCTAACATGCAGCGGTGGAAGGTACGCACGTCTGTAACATAATCATTTCCAAAGTGTAGTTGCAGCAAGTCGTGCATAGTTTCAACCTATTCCACAAGGTTGAAGTTGGTTTACGTAAAGGATGTTCAAGTTTTTTGTAGTGTTCAGAAATGCACCAGAAGGACATACCAAAATTTTAGCTGCATTTAGCTTCCTTTTGTTCGGTCGGTTGGATGGGACTGAGTCGAATAGGTAGGCTACACGGTCCACCATATCAATTTTAACGCACAACCAATGAACTCCTCTGTAATTGAAAGGCACGTAAATCTACACGAAAACACAACGGCAGACCTTGTTTAGAGGCCATGCAAACATGTAATGGCTTTCATATTTTCGTTTTAATATAACGGGATGAACATTGATATTACCCTCTGGCATGCATCAATCGCACCAGTGTATCTGTCATGTCCGAAAAATGATGTGACGATATGTTCATGGTCCAGAGGTTGCATATCTTTATTTAGAATCATAGTCTGCATGTGTAATGCGTAAAGGTCATTGACGGAAACATTTGTCAAAATATGTCATACACAATACACAACGTAGCTTTAAACACTTACTTACCGACAGATATACGGGAAAGAACCAATCAGTGTGCCTCCCGTCATTGTGTAAATCCCTCTGTCGATTAGTCAATTGCACCACCACCAAGTTGATTGGCTGGAACATTGTATGCAAGACACAAGGCAAGTTGATTAGAAAGGTTTCTGAGTTAGGGGTACTGAAAAACGCAGATTCATATTTGTGCAGCCAACACTTACAGTGTCGGATAGCCACGACCCTGGTTTGAGCGTGCGCATGTCACGCCGGGTGCCAACTTCACATGCCCGTCCATGAAGATTCATGGAAACAACAATGTCCCTACAAGCAATAAATGATCCTTAGAACGATAGTTATTTCACAGTGGACTGTCATTGAAAATTTGCAAGTAGTAAATGAAACAATACATTTCATTTTTGCTATCGTCAAATACATAGTGAAGAAGTTTTTGTTCCTCCGCCGATAACAACCCTTCGCTGTCCAACATCGTCAACGAGTCCTACAAAAATAAACAGCCAACTAACAGTACACATTTCATAAAAGTATTGAAGCTTATATTACAAGGTCTGTAGTCATAAAAAAAACGTGAAATGATGTAAAAACTGTGAGCCCCAGAGTTTTCCCAACTTGTGATGTTTGGTGCGGAGTTTGTTAGAAATGTGTACTAACATATGGCAGCAGTCATAACTGCAAACATGCAATTCTTTGACAACTAGTACAATACAACACAGATGATTGTAAAATTACTGATTCACATTATTGATGTGGGCATGAATTGGGTATTCACAACTTGTGGGGCATTAAAGGCAGTATTTGTACCTTGTTCACGTTGTCCACACCATCAACATCCACAGGTGAACTGCTGTCGTCAACTCCACTATTTGTTTTGCTATCGATGCACAATTGCATATCCCCGACCTCAGTGGCTTGAACTCCACTTCCGCACATTTTTCCTTTTCCTTTTCCTTTTCGTCTTCCCTTTGCACTTCTTCTAACGATTCCAGTTGCTCCCAATGGTTTGCCAAGCTTAGTAGGAGAAGTATGCACATCGCACGCCACGTTCTTCACGCCCACTGACTGAAGGTCAGGACTGTATTTATCTTCAGTTTCATATGTTTCCCCTGACTGAAGGCCTCCCTTCTTTTTGTTGTCGCCACCTTCTTCGATGTTCAGCTTGTGCCCATCATGCAAATGACTTTTGTCCCTTGCCAAGGTTCCCTTCAAAATATGTTGTTGGTGATCCACCCCTTGTACATCTGAAATATTACACTCCATTGGGTTAACTTCGTCCGATGGTTTGACCACGCCATCCTCATGCGCCTCGACTCCAACAGCAGGGTCCACACCCTGTTTGGCCACGCCTGCCGGTTGCGGTGTAGAGAATATACCTTCGATGAGGTGGTGTAGCATTTGCTTCAGTTCACGTAAATTGGTTTGTTCAGTGAACGGTTCGTTGCAGCCCAAACTGAAACGTTGAAGCAGTTGCTTCAGCATGTCCTTCAGTTGAGCAACATTGGAGGAGAGGTTAATGATACACACATCATTGCCTTCCACCTAATTATACATACACATTCGTGAACTTAGTCTTACAAACCATCTTCAAATGATGTGGCTCAACTGTGTGAAAATTGCGTAATGCTTGGATGGATTACCTTGTCATTGCGAACAACTTGCTTGCCTTCGAAATGTCGCAACATCTCCATTAAATCTGTTTGGTTGTGGAGAACTTGCTTCATCATTTCCTTGAGTTCACGAATGTCGGACTCCAAATTGCTCATACGGACTTCATTGTACTGTCCTGTTTGTTGGTTCTCGACATGGCATGCATCCATGTCAGCATCATCGGCGTTACTGTAATCAAACTCCACCTAATCATAGAAACGCATAAATGAAGTCTGACATTGTATGTTGAAGACAAGTGGGTCGATGGTGTGAAATGTGCACAGTGGTAGGAGTGCTTACCGCAATTGTTGGGAAATTTTGCTTCCTTCTGATACGTCGCAGCGTCTCCCGTATTTGGGTATCACCCCAATAATGAAGCCGAGGTGTGGACCGCGTCGTAGTCGAGCTCAGACAAACACAATCAAGGTACAACAGCTGTGGACATTAAGGGGCATACCATAATTAAGTTGTTCTTCCCACAGAAATGAACTATATTCAGTAACAATGACATTCATTATTCTCAATTTTGCAGTGGAACGTACATAGCATACCGATTTTGTTGAGGATGCTGTCAACTTTATAGGCACATATCATGCAATGTTTTTTGGGGAAAAAATTGTACAGCACACCAAGGACTTTATTGATGAAACCAAGAAATTTTTTTTATGTACATGTTCCCCTCTTCGCAACGTAGTTTTAATTGGTTCCTCCATTGAGGTTCAGCATACTTTTTGCCCTGTACTCTTTGTTCTTAAATTCATGACGGTAGTCACACAAAATTTATTTCTGCAAGTACCATACTTGGTCAGGAAGAGTGCTGTTTGTCGTACTCACAAAGCAGGTACCATTGTATGTCCCAATCAAGGCCAATTTGTTGAACCATGACAGAACAATGCATGAAACACATGAAGGGGGGAATGGAAAAAAAAATTCAAGGTATTGGCATACCATTAGCAGGAAAACACATCCAGTTGCACCGCGATGACCTTTATACTTGCGAACACCGTTGTGAAGGAATTGCAGTGTCAACTTTGCCCAATTACAAGCTCGCATACGATTCACGTCCTTCACGGCATGAATGAACGATGGCTTCAACCCGGTCATTGTGGTAGGACACAACATGGCCCCCAACACGTACAGCGCAAATTTCCGCCGAAACTCGTCCTCCGCACCAGCAGTCTCGGTCAGATAAAGTCTCAACTTGTTCAAAGGAATGACTCCGTTAACAACTCCAACCTCATCGTAGATATTGGGATATGCTTCCAATAACCCAGCCAACTGCACGTCATCGCCTTCACACCGTATTCCCAATAAAACATTAACTGCCTTACACGTGAGCCTGACTTGACAACCATGGACATTCAATGAACTACTGTCAGGATCGAAGTTCTGTACCAACCATGCGCACAAGTCGTGATCTATACGTGTACACTTCATCCCCAGGAGGCCAGCAAACCCAATGTCAATGACTGCCTGCTTTTGTGCTTCGTTGAACCGGTTAACTAGCTCAACAATTGACTTCAATGATATGCGGAGTTGCCTTTTACCCTGCACATTTTTTTCCCTTAAATTAATAAAAAAATACAACCAACAATGTCAGCAAAGCAGGACCTAGGCAAATGCATTTACGAAAACATGAAGTACGTAATGACCTTTTCAGACTTCGGTGCACATGGTACTACTTTGGCGTGTTCCTCAGCGCTCGCCTTAGCCATTTCGACAAACCTCTTTTTCTCATCAGAGGGAAGTGCCTTCCACCTTTCCCCAATCTCCTTTCTAGTCTTTAACCAAGAAAATGACAGACGTACAAGACAAGTAACAACTATGAGTCCGAAATTACTGTAACTACAACTTTATGCCAAACGCAATCCGCGTGCATTGTTGCTAATTAAATAAGATTGCAAATACAAATAACAGTTGCAGCAAAAAGTCAGCGACGAAACGTAGCTGGACTTTTACAACGAATTGAAATTTACAAAAACAATAGGAAGGTGACATTATTACATGCTACAATCCTACAAACGCGAAACAATCACAAGCCCACTACGACCATTCAATACAACGTGTGGATAGCAACCCAGCGATGTGTTTCCATCATACTGTATTATAGAGAATACAGATTTCAACACTCACCATTTTTCGTCGAGTGTTGTCTGGCCCTTGCATTTCCTTGAATTGTTGCTGGCTGCATGCAAGCATCGTCAAGCTTATCATCACTAAATGTGAAATATGAATACATATATATATATATATATATATGCAAGTTTTTATGTCACGCTGGCCCTGAAATCGGCATAAGACAGCTTTCGTACATCCGGGACTGAATCGACACCAAGTTAAACATTTTCAGACATGCGGAACAAAACCAATTTGAAACATCACAAACTGAACTTCGACGAGGCGCGTAATTTCAGTACGAAATATGTAATTCCAGATTGTCAAAATAAAGAACTAGTACCTGTAACAAATGAATGGTGCAACTGGCCGCTTTCGACAAGAGCCAGCGATAGTGTCAGACATTTGGATATGTTGTTCGGCAATTGTCTTCAATCTTTTTCTTCCCCTTATGAAAGAGCAAATCATACAAATTAGATTGAAGGGAAAATTACAGGGGTGGTGTACACATTTTGTCCGTCGTCTAATTTCGATCGATGCACTTTAAACTACCTAAATTGTGACAGTCCATTTCAAATTTCGTGGACATTTTCGGTCAAATTGCTAATGCCGTTTGTCATTTCTAAAACAAAGATTGTAATGTCAATTGATTCAGATTATGTAAGTTCAGTAAAGTTATAAGTTGACTACAACAAAAAATACAGTTGCCACGTATATGCATATTTTCTGATACAAAACAGTGAAGAGTTGAAATCAAATGGACGTAATTGAAACAAAAGTTCAAAATTGATGGTGCAAAGCGAGGCCATTCAAAATTTGTGCAAAACAAATAACACAAACACAAAAGTACAAGGGCTGCTGTAAGAATTGATCCGGAAAAAAATCAGCGTATTCCTTGGTGATGGATTTCGTTTGTTTACAAACATATGTACCAAACCAACTGGTAGCAAGTCTTTAAGGAGAAAACTAACATTGTTGGTGCGAGGTGACCAATATCCATCAGATGCAATGACGACAACTCCTGCAAAGTATTGCAATCAATATTTACAGGAACACAAACAAACGGCTGCAACATGTGGCTGTTAACCTTAAAATTTTGCGTAAACACAGACAACAACACGCAGAATTTCCCAACACATACAGATTTTGAAACAGACAAAAGAAAGGGCACACATGGAAATTTTGCATTTCTTTCACACAGCTTACAATTAAAACAATTATGTGTACAAGCGATAAATGCATAATTTCACAAATATTCAAGAGGAAGGACTACATTGTGTTTTTCATTTAGGGCTGAAGGACTACACGCACATACTTTTATGAAGGCCCGCCTACAAATGACAAAGAAGCAACTGAACTATTTCATGACGGGGTTAAACAATCAGGACACGATTCTTCTGTGACAGAAATTGGTGCTCATCCTAGGCACAAAAACCAGATGAAACCCCATCCATCAAGTTGAGGGCTTCAATTTCCTACTGAGCAACTTGGTTGCAGAGAATCGAGGTGGCTGCATCGTGGCCCGTGCTCCATTACCTTTGGGTGGTCAGACAGTGGGCAGATCAGAGAAGAATACTTTTCTGTGGTTGACGTGTCTGTAGGTGAAATCTTTAGGAGGGATCTCAACTGTGCGTGCACATACAGTGTGCTCCCATCGTAGGTGATGTTCAACTGCTTAACGAAGTTGTTCAGTTCTTCAACTTCACGAACTGTCGTAAGGGTGAGGTGAAGAAATTCAGAGAAGTCAACAAGCCCAGGCAATTCACGAAGAAAATCTAATTTGTAGAAATGGACAACCTTGCCTGTCATTGCACGCAACTTTTGAATGACGGTTACCTTTCTGTTGAAGTTATCATCTTGCATATATATACAGCAGTTACATTTGAAGAGGAAGGTAGCTGTCATTCATGAGTTGCGGGCTGGTTGAACTTCATTGAGCGTAGAAATGAAATGCGTACTCTCATTTGTCTTTTTTATGACCTTCGTGCAGAATGAGAATGGATGGGTACGTTAGTAATATTTTTTGGCAGGCAGTAGCAGTCTTGCTTGTTTCATTGTCGCATACAATTGATGAAACTTGTTTGTCAACCACAGAAAAGTATTCTTCTCTGATCTGCCTACTGTCTGAGCACCCGAAGGTAATGGAGCACGGGCCAGGATGCAGCCACCTCAATTCTCTGCAACCAAGTTGCTCAGTAGGAAATTGAAGCCCTCAACTTGATGGCTGGCCTTGCCAACAACTTAAGCGGCCAGAGAGTGCGTGCACACTGTATGTGCACGCACAGTTTAGATCCCTCCTAAAGAGTTCACCTACAGACACGTCAACCACGGAAACAGAGGGCATTGACGATGCCCGGATGGACCACATCTTAGAAAAGTTGGATATTAGACAAGGACTGAAGGCAAACTTCTTCCTTAATCTGTTAGGGTTCTCCGACTCAGATGGGGAGAAGGTATTGGTTTTCAGCCATCGTCTCCGGCCACTTAAGTTGTTGGCAAGGCCAGCCATCAAGTTGAGGGCTTCAATTTCCTACTGAGCAACTTGGTTGCAGAGAATCGAGGTGGCTGCATCGTGGCCCGTGCTCCATTACCTTTGGGTGGTCAGACAGTGGGCACGATGCAGCCACCTCGATTCTCTGCAACCAAGTTGCTCAGTAGGAAATTGAAGCCCTCAACTTGATGGTTGGCCTAGCCTTTCCAACAACTTAAGTGGCCGGAGACGATGGCTGAAAACCAATACCTTCTCCCCACCTGAGTCGGAGAACCCTAACAGATTAAGGAAGAAGTTTGCCTTCAGTCCTTGTCTAATATCCAACTTTTCTAAGATGTGGTCCATCCGGGCATCGTCAATGCCCTCTGTTTCCGTGGTTGACGTGTCTGTAGGTGAACTCTTTAGGAGGGATCTAAA
This sequence comes from Camellia sinensis, assembly GCF_055761805.1. NCBI lineage: Eukaryota > Viridiplantae > Streptophyta > Magnoliopsida > Ericales > Theaceae > Camellia > Camellia sinensis. The sequence goes on from NC_138963.1 coordinate 141,999,303, forward strand.
CTGTGCATGCACATACAGTGTGCACGCACTCTCCGGCCGCTTAAGTTGTTGGCAAGGCCAGCCATCAAGTTGAGGGCTTCAATTTCCTACTGAGCAACTTGGTTGCAGAGAATCGAGGTGGCTGCATCCTGGCCCGTGCTCCATTACCTTCGGGTGCTCAGACAGTGGGCAGATCAGAGAAGAATACTTTTCTGTGGTTGACAAACAAGTTTCATCAATTGTATGCGACAATGAAACAAGCAAGACTGCCACTGCCTGCCAAAAAATATTACTAACGTACCCATCCATTCTCATTCTGCACGAAGGTCATAAAAAAGACAAATGAGAGTACGCATTTCATTTCTACGCTCAATGAAGTTCAAACAGCCCGCAACTCATGAATGACAGCTACCTTCCTCTTCAAATGTAACTGCTGTATATATATGCAAGATGATAACTTCAACAGAAAGGTAACCGTCATTCAAAAGTTGCGTGCAATGACAGGCAAGGTTGTCCATTTCTACAAATTAGATTTTCTTCGTGAATTGCCTGGGCTTGTTGACTTCTCTGAATTTCTTCACCTCACCCTTACGACAGTTCGTGAAGTTGAAGAACTGAACAACTTCGTTAAGCAGTTGAACATCACTTGCGATGGGAGCACACTGTATGTGCACGCACAGTTGAGATCCCTCCTAAAGATTTCACCTACAGACACGTCAACCACAGAAACAGAGGGCATTGACGATGCCCGGATGGACCACATCTTAGAAAAGTTGGATATTAGACAAGGACTGAAGGCAAACTTCTTCCTTAATCTGTTAGGGTTCTCCGACTCAGGTGGGGAGAAGGTATTGGTTTTCAGCCATCGTCTCCGGCCACTTAAGTTGTTGGAAAGGCTAGCCATGAAAGTGAATGCTTCAACTCTTGATTCAGAATTGGGTGTGGGAACGAATAGCTCTCTACAAAATTTGGAAATCGTCATCCTCATTTCAACTCTTTCAATTGGCTTTCCTATGTTTTAAGTTGAATACCGTCAACTATGCATGAACTTCAGCACTGAAAGAAAGAGTTGTTTACTGTGTTACACGGACTCGGGTACGGGTCCCAGGTGCGGTATGCATGTACAGGTCCGACTCATTATATCTTAACCCTACATTCAATGGTACACGGTGTGGGGAAAAAATATCATATTTTTAATCTAATATGTGCCATAAAATGGTACTATATGTAACTCACGGTGTCAAAATCACATTTATAGTAATTTCACAATAATTTGCACATATAATAATTGTGTTTTATACAATTATATAAGAAGTGTCCGTTGAAAAGTATCCGACACATATCCCATACCCTTGTCCGACTCTCAGGTGTCCGACACGGGTATTTGATCTATTTTGAAGAGTCCGTGTACCACAGATTGTTTCTAAACATAAGTTCCGGCAATATAAAATCACCGAGTACAGCAAAATTTAAAGCACAATTCAACCGAGTGTGCTACCTGTTGCGGAAACAAGATTAGTCATTGTTTGTTTATCGAGTTTCTTATTTTTGCTTTTTTGGCTACTCGAAAAGAAAAAAAAAATTTGTTTTTCCCGTGCCAACATTACACAAATTTCTTTTAAAGTCTTCTTTCGTTATATATAACCCAACATAACAAGTTCGCCATGTAAATGCAGAACACCTTTTATTCTTGTTGCTAACTACTATCATACCTATGTTCAACTTGCAGCACTGATAGCAGAGGGAAGACTTCCTATTCGGAAGGGAGAAAATACAAAAAATCGAGTACAGAACAGTTCCTATTGGGTTCATTTCGGTTAGCAGAGGGAAGAGTTCCTATTCGAATAGCACAAAATACCAAAATGGAGTACAGAACAGTTCCTATTGGGTCGATTTCGGGTTGGGTGTGAAGGTATATGCGAATGATAGAAGACAAACAAGGAGACAGATAATGTACCAGCACGAAATAAAGGAAATACCAATCGGATCAGACGAACCGACGGTGGTGCTCGATTAACCCTTGCGGTTGTGCTCCACCGACAAAAATCAACTCAAAAAAAGTATTTACGCATCCACTTCCATGGCTAGCCTTCCCAAGAACTTAAGCTCAGCACTCAAATATTGTTCTCTGTAAAACCCTACAGCTACGGGGAAATGGAACAACGGAGAGACGGGCAGACAGAAAGACAAACAAAGAGAGAGGTCCGAGATGGAAGAGAGACGGACGGGCCGACGGAACTTACACCTCTTCTGAACACTTCGGCAATTTTTTAAGTTTTATACTTGTTCTGACAACCTACACCTTTTAATGAAAACTGACATCATTTATAAATTAATTTTCTTCATAAAAGTTACACCTTGGAACTTTATCTTTACATTACATTAATTTTCTTAGTAAAAGTTACACCTTGGATCTTTTCCAAAAACGAAACATTCAGCTTTAATTCGGATTGGTCTTCTTTGGGAACTTATATCTTTTGTAAAAACAAAACATTCAGCTTCGATGGTTGCTCTTATTTGGGAACTTGTACCTTTTGTAAAAAATCACAAAGTTTACAACTATTCCTAAAGTTTACACCTTTCCTAAAAATTTACACCTCCTCTCGGAAATATTTACAACTTCTTGAAAAATGACACATTTTGTGGAAAAACCTTTTTCGTAAAATTTACACTTATTATTTCAAGTTACACCTTTAGTGAAAAACAAAACTTACATCTTTTCTATGGTCATTTACACCTTCTACGGACAAACATACACCATATTTGAAAAGGTTATACCTTTTGTCAAATAATTTCTTGGTGTGTTTGGTAACGTTTACGTTTTCAGTTTATATTTACAAAAAATTTATAAACTAGTTTTTGTTTATTTTTTGAAAAACATAAACTACAAACGCGTTTCGTAATTGACAAAATGTTTTAAAAAAATTTAAAATATAAAAAAGAGTGAGAAATGGCGAGTGGTGGCAAGTGGCAGCGGAAGACGGTGGTGGAAAGTGGTGACGGTGAGTGGTGGGTGGTGGTGGTGGTGGTGGTGGGTGGGTGATGGTGGCAGGTGGTAGCGAGTGGGTGGTGGTGGTGGTGGTGGTGGTGGCGGGTGGTGGGTGGTGGTAGCGGGTAGGTGACGGGTGGTGGTGGTGAGTGGATGGGTAACGGTGACGGGTGGTGGGTGGTAGCAAGTGGGTGGTGGTGGCAGGTGGGTGGCGGATGGCGGGTGGTGGTAGGTGCTAGGTGGTGGCGAGTGGTGATGGTGGGTGGGTGGGTGGGTGGGTGGGTGACAGCGGCGGGTGGTGGGTAGTAACGAATAGGTGGTGGTGGTGATGGTGGCGGGTGGTGGTGGCAGGTGGGTGGCGGATAGCGAGTGGTGGCGGGTGGTGATGGTGGGTGGGTGGGTGACGGTGGCGGGTGGTGGTGGCGGCGGGTGGTGGTGGCATGTGGGTGGCGGATGGCGGGTGGTGGTGGGTGGTGGCGGGTAGGTGACGGATGGTGGTGGTGGTGGTGGTGGTGGTGGTGGGTGACGGTGGCGGGTGATAGGTGGTAACGACTGGGTGGTGGTGGTGGCGGGTGGCAGGTGGTGGTGGCAGGTGGGTGATACGTGATGGTGGTGGTGGGTGGTGGTGGTGGCAGGTGAGTGGCAGGTGGTGGTGGGTGGCTAGTGGTTGCAGGTGGGTGGTGGCAAGTAGGTGGTGGCAAGTAGGTGGTGGTGGCGAGCGGTGGATGGTAATGGCAAGTGGTGGGTGGTGGCGGTTGGATGGCAGGTGGGTGGTGGGTGGTGGGCAGTAGTGGTGGTGGTGGGGGTGGGGGTGGGGGTGGGTGGTGGTGGCGGAGGCGGAAGACGGTGGTGGAAAATGGTGGCGGGTGGTGGCTAGTGTTGGGTGGTAAAAAAAAAAAAAACTGAAAGCTCAAAATGGAAACACATTTTTTGTGTTTTTATTTTTTGGCCAAATTTATAAACTGAGACCACTGATTTATAAATAAAAAATTTTGCCAAACAAGTTTTTATTTGAGTTTTTTAAATTTTTGTAAATATAAACAGAAATTTTACTCCTTCTGTGTTTACGAATATTTTGAAATGAACGCTTTGTTACTCCATTTGTGGTTTTGAACACTTTGAAATGTTACTCCTTCATACTTTTCGTGAAAATACTTACACCATTTTTGAAAAGTTACTCCTTTAAGTTTGTGAGCGGCAACTTAAAGCTTCCTCAGAAGTCACTTATAGCATTTGTGATAAAAAAAACAAAAAATTTACACATTTAGCTTGTGCTTACACCTTTTCGTGGCAGGGCTTACACCATTTTTGAAAAGTTACTCCTTTTGTGTAAGAATTTTTTTCATAACATTTATACTTTAACTTCCAACTTACACCTTTTGTGAAACCCCAACTTAAAGCTTTATTCGGAAGTCACTTACACCTTTTGGGAAAAAAAAAAATCATCAAATTTACACCTTTTTCTTAAGCTTACACCTTTTCGAGAAAATACTTACACCATTTTTGAAAACGTACTCCTTTTGTGTAAGAATTTTTGGCATAACATTTATACTTTTTCTTCCAACTTACACCTTCTGTGAAAGATTGTATAAGCACAGAGTAAATGTTATGACAAAAATTCTTACACAAAAGGAGTACATTTTCAAAAATGGTGTAACTATCTTCCCAAAAAGGTGTAAGCTTAAGCAAAAGGTGTAAATTTCATTAATTTTGTTTTTCACAAAAGGTATAAGTGACTTCCGAAGATGCTTTAACTTGGTCTTTCACAAAAGGTGTAAGTTGGAAGAAAAAGTATAAGTGACTTCCGAAGATGCTTTAACTTGGTCTTTCACAAAAGGTGTAAGTTGGAAGAAAAAGTATAAGTGTTATGCCAAAAATTCTTACACAAAAGGAGTACCTTTTAAAAAATGGTGTAAATATGTTCCCAAAAAGGTGTAAGCTTAAGCAAAATGTCTAAATTTTATGAATTTTTTTTTTCACAAATGGTATAAGTGACTTCCGACGAAGCTCTAAGTTGGGCTTTCCCATAAGGTGTAAGTTCGAAGACAAAGTATAAATGTTATGCCAAAAGTTATTACACCAACTGAGTAACTTTTGAAAAATGGTGTAAGCACTTCCACGAAAAGGTGAAAGCTTAAGGAAAATGTGTAAATTTGATGAATTTTTTTTTCCACAAAAGGTGTAACTTCGGAGCAAAAGTATAAATCTTATGAAAAAAATTGTTACACAAAAGGTTTAAGTTGGGCTTTCACAAACGGTGTAAGTTCGAAGAAAAAGTATAAATCTTATGCCACAAAGAAATGTCAGTAACTTCGCAAAACGTCTAAGTTCGGTTTTTTCCCCCGAAAACCTGTAAGTTCCTAAAATCGAATCACACAGTATTTGTCTTGTTCAGATAATGGCAATGTGAGAGAGAAGGGCATTTCGGAGGGCTTGGCCTTTCTCCCAGTAGAACTCCGTTTCATACAAGACGAGTCTGGGAAGGATTCCAATAGCGACTCCGAGTCCAAATCCAACCAAGTATGTCAATGTAAAAGAGAACCGTTGATAGACTGAGGTCAACAGACATAGAGACCTAGATGGACACTTATCGACAGAGGGACCGAAATCGACAGAGATCGACAGAGAAGAGACCCACGCTGGAGACAGACCGAGATAAACAGGGATCGACAGAGACAGACCGACATCGACACAGAGAGTCCAAGATCGATAGGCAATCTTTCAAAAAATCTTTGCTTTGCGGCGGCGGTGCAAGTGGAGTTGCCGATCTCAGAAGGCTGTGAGGACCGGAGCCCACCGACGCTTGGGTGGTCAGCGGGGGTCACGAACCCTTTGATTTGTTCAGTGGTTGTCTCAATTGGGTTTATGAACACTTCGAAATGTTACTCCTTTTGTGTTTACTACTTTGAGATGAACATATGTTACTCCTTCTGTGTTTACGAACATTTTGAAATGAACCCTTTGTTACTCCTTTTCTGGTTATCAACACTTTGAAAAGTTACTCCTTCGTTAATATATTTACACCATTTTGGAAAAGTTACTCCTTTTGTGTAAGAATTGTTGGCATAAGATTTATACTTTTTCTTCGAACTGACAGTTTTTCTGAAAGCCGAACTTAAACCTATTTCGGAAGTCACTTATACCTTTTGTGAAAAAAAAAATTCATTAATTTTGCACCTTTTGCTTATGCTTACACTTTTTCCTGAAAATACTTACACAATTTTTGAAAAGTTACTCCTTTTGTGTAAGAATTTTTGGCATAACATTTATACTTTTGGGCTTATATACTCTTTCACAGAAGGTGTAAGTTTGAAGAAAAAGTATAAATCTTATGAGAAAAATTATTTCATAAAGGAGTAACTTTTCAAGAAAAATATAAGCAGTTTCATGAAAAGGTATAAGCCGATGCAAAAGGTGTACATTTGATGAATTTATTTTTTCACAAAAGGTATAACTGACTTGCGAAAAAGCTTTAAGTTGGGCATCCACAAAGGTGTAAGTTCGAAGAAAAGCTATAAAAGTTATGCCAAATATTTTTACAGAAAAGGAGTAACTTTTTAAAATAAATATATGCACTTCCACGAAAAGGTTTAAGTTGGCCTTCCACAAACGGTGTAAGTTCGAAAAAAGGTATAAATCCTATGCCAAAAATTCTTACACAAAAGGAGTAACTTTTCAAAAAAAATTATAAGCACTTCCACGAAAAGGTATAAGCTTCGGCAAAAGGTGTAAATTTGATGATTTTATTTTTCCACAAACGGTATAACTGAATTCCGAAAAACCTTTAAGTTGGGCTTCCACAAAAGGTGTAAGTTCGAAGAAAAGGTATAAATCTTATGCCAAAAATTCTTACACAGAAGGAGTAACTTTTCGAAAAATATATAAGCACTTCCACGAAAGGTGTAAGCTTAACCAAAAGGTGTATATTTGATGAATTTATCTTCTCACAAAAGGTATAAGTGACTTCCGAAAAGGGTTTAAGTTGGCCTTGCACAAACGGTGTAAGTTCGAAGAAAAGATATAAATCTTATGCCAAAAATTCTTACACAAAAGGAGTAACTTTTCCAAAAAAATATAAGCACTTCCACGAAAAGGTATAAGCTTAAGCAAAAGGTGTAAATTTGATGAATTTATTTTTTCAGAAATGGTATAACTGACTTCCAAAAAAGCTTTAAGTTGGACTTTCACAAAAGGTGTAAGTTCGGAGAAAACGTATAGATCTATGCCACAAAGAGATGTAAGTAACTTCGCAAAACGTCCAAGTTCCGTTTTTTTTGTAAGTTCCTAAAATCCAATCACACTGTATTTGTCTTGTTCAGATAATGGCAATGTGAGAGACAAGGGCGTTTCGGAGGGCTTGGCCTTTGTCCCAGTAGAACTCCGTTTCAGAGAAGACGAGTCTGTGAGGGCTTGGAATAGCGACTCCGACCCAAATCCAACCAAGTATGTCAATGTAAAAGAGAACCGTTTTTAATATAGCGCAACGGACAGAGAGAGAGAGAGAGAGATAGACTGAGATCGACAGACATAGAGACCTACATGGACACTGATCGACAGAGGGACCGAGATCGACAGAGATCGACAGAGAAGAGACCCACATGGACACCGACAGACCAAGATCGCTGGAGACAGACCGAGATAAACAGGGATCGACAGAGAGAGACCGACATCGACACAGAGAGACCAAGATCGATAGCCAATCTTTCAAAAAACCTTTGATTTGCGGCGGCGGTGCCAGTGGAGGTGCCGATCTCAGAAGGCTGTGAGCACCGGAGCCCACCGACGCTTGTGTGGTCAGCGGTGGTGACGACCCTTTCATTTGTTCAGTGGTTGTCTCAATTGGGTTTATGAACACTTCGAAATGTTACTCCTTCTGTGTTTACTACTCTGAGATGAACATATGTTACTCCTTCTGTGTTTACGAACATTTTGAAATGAACCCTTTGTTACTCCTTTTCTGGTTATCAACGCTTTGAAATGTTACTCCTTCATACTTTTCGTGAGAATGTTTACACCATTTTTGAAATGTTACTGCTTTTGTGTAAGAATTGTTGGCATGAGATTTATACTTTTTCTTCGAACTTACACCTTTTGTGAAAGGCCAACTTAAACCTATTTCGGAAGTCACTTATACCTTTTGTGGAAAAAAAAATTCATCAAATTTACACCTTTTTCTTAACCTTATACCTTTTCGTGGAAGTGCTTATATTTTTTTTTAAAAGTTACTCCTTTTGTGTAAGAATTTTTGGCATCAAGTTTATACTTTTCTGGTTATATACTCTTTCACAAGAGGTGTAAGTTTGAAAAAAAGTATAAATCTTATGACAAAAATTATTTCACAAAAGGAGTAACTTTTCAAAAAAAATATAAGCACTTCCACGAGAGGGTCAACATGTGTAAATTTGATGAATTTATCTTTTCACAAAAGGTATAAGTGACTTCAGACAAAGCTTTAAGTTGGCCTTCCACAAATGGTGTAAGTTCGAACAAAAGGTATAAAAGTTATGCCAAAAATTGTTACACAAAAGGAGTAACTTTTCAAAAAATTATAAGCACTTCCACGAAAAGGTATAAGCTTAAGCAAAAGGTGTAAATTTGATGAATTTATCTTTTCACAAAAGGTATAATTGACTTCCGAAAAAGGTTTAAGTTGGCCTTACACAAACGGTGTAAGTTCGAAGAAAAGGTATAAATCTTATGCCAAAAATTCTTACACAAAAGGAGTAACTTTTCAAAAAAAATATAAGCACTTCCACGAAAAGGTATAAGCTTAGGCAAAAGGTGTAAATTTGATGAATTTATTTTTTCACAAAGGGTATAACTGACTTCCGAAAAACCTTTAAGTTGGGCTTCCACAAAAGGTGTAAGTTCGAAGAAAAGGTATAAATCTTATGCCAAAAATTCTTACACAGAAGGAGTAACTTTTCGAAAAATATATAAGCACTTCCACGAAAGGTGTAAGCTTAACCAAAAGGTGTATATTTGATGAATTTATCTTCTCACAAAAGGTATAAGTGACTTCCGAAAAGGGTTTAAGTTGGCCTTTCACAAACGGTGTAAGTTCGAAGAAAAGATATAAATCTTATGCCAAAAATTCTTACACAAAAGGAGTAACTTTTCCAAAAAAATATAAGCACTTCCACGAAAAGGTATAAGCTTAAGCAAAAGGTGTAAATTTGATGAATTTATTTTGTCAGAAATGGTATAACTGACTTCCAAAAAAGCTTTAAGTTGGACTTTCACAAAAGGTGTAAGTTCGGAGAAAACGTATAGATCTATGCCACAAAGAGATGTAAGTAACTTCGCAAAACGTCCAAGTTCCGTTTTTTTTGTAAGTTCCTAAAATCCAATCACACTGTATTTGTCTTGTTCAGATAATGGCAATGTGAGAGACAAGGGCGTTTCGGATGGCTTGGCCTTTGTCCCAGTAGAACTCCGTTTCAGAGAAGACGAGTCTGTGAGGGCTTGGAATAGCGACTCCGACCCCAAATCCAACCAAGTATGTCAATGTAAAAGAGACCGTTTTTAATATAGCGCAACGGACAGAGAGAGAGAGAGAGAGATAGACTGAGATCGACAGACATAGAGACCTAGATGGACACTGATCGACAGAGGGACCGAGATCGACAGAGAAGAGACCCACATGGACACCGACAGACCAAGATCGCTGGAGACAGACCGAGATAAACAGGGATCGACAGAGAGAGACCGACATCGACACAGAGAGACCAAGATCGATAGCCAATCTTTCAAAAAACCTTTGATTTGCGGCGGCGGTGCCAGTGGAGGTGCCGATCTCAGAAGGCTGTGAGCACTGGAGCCCACCGACGCTTGGGTGGTCAGCGGTGGTCACGACCCTTTGATTTGTTCAGTGGTTGTCTCAATTGGGTTTATGAACACTGCGAAATGTTACTCCTTCTGTGTTTACTACTCTGAGATGAACATATGTTACTCCTTCTGTGTTTACGAACATTTTGAAATGAACACTTTGTTACTCCTTTTCTGGTTATCAACGCTTTGAAATGTTACTCCTTCATACTTTTCGTGAAAATGTTTACACCATTTTTGAAAAGTTACTGCTTTTGTGTAAGAATTGTTGGCATGAGATTTATACTTTTTCTTCGAACTTACACCTTTTGTGAAAGGCCAACTTAAACCTATTTCGGAAGTCACTTATACCTTTTGTGGAAAAAAAAATTCATCAAATTTACACCTTTTTCTTAACCTTATTCCTTTTCGTGGTAGTGCTTATATTTTTTTTTAAAAGTTACTCCTTTTGTGTAAGAATTTGTGGCATCAAGTTTATACTATTGTGGTTATATACTCTTTCACAAGAGGTGTAAGTTTGAAGATAAAGTATAAATCTTATGACAAAAATTATTTCACAAAAGGAGTAACTTTTCAAAAAAAATATAAGCACTTCCACGAGAGGGTCAAAATGTGTAAATTTGATGAATTTATCTTTTCACAAAAGGTATAAGTGACTTCCGACAAAGCTTTAAGTTGGCCTTCCACAAACGGTGTAAGTTCGAACAAAAGGTATAAAAGTTATGCCAAAAATTGTTACACAAAAGGAGTAACTTTTCAAAAAAATATAAGCACTTTCACGAAAAGGTATAAGCCTAAGCAAAAGGTGTAAATTTGATGAATTTATCTTTTCACAAAAAGGTATAATTGACTTCCGAAAAAGGTTTAAGTTGGCCTTCCACAAACGGTGTAAGTTCGAAAAAAGGTATAAATCTTATGCCAAAAATTGTTACACAAAAGGAGTAACTTTTCAAAAAAATATAAGCACTTCCACGAAAAGGTATAAGCCTAAGCAAAAGGTGTAAATTTGATGAATTTATCTTTTCACAAAAAGGTATAATTGACTTCCGAAAAAGGTTTAAGTTGGCCTTCCACAAACGGTGTAAGTTCGAAAAAAGGTATAAATCTTATGCCAAAAATTCTTACACAAAAAGAGTAACTTTTCGAAAAAAATATAAGCACTTCCACGAAAGGTGTAAGCTTACGCAAAAGGTGTAAATTTGATGAATTTATCTTTTCACAAAAGGTATAAGTGACTTCCGAAATGGGTTTAAGTTGGCCTTCCACAAACGGTGTAAGTTCGAAGAAAAGGTATAAATCTTATGCCAAAAATTCTTACACAAAAGGAGTAACTTTTCGAAAAAAATATAAGCACTTCGACGAAAGGTGTAAGCTTAAGCAAAAGGTGTAAATTTGATGAATTTATCTTTTCACAAAAGGTATAAGTGACTTCCGAAATGGGTTTAAGTTGGCCTTCCACAAACGGTGTAAGTTCGAAGAAAAGGTATAAATCTTATGCCAAAAATTCTTACACAAAAGGAGTAACTTTTCCAAAAAAATATAAGCACTTCCACGAAAAGGTATAAGCTTAAGCAAAAGGTGTAAATTGGATGAATTTATTTTTTCACAAATGGTATAACTGACTTCCAAAAAAGCTTTAAGTTGGACTTTCACAAAAGGTGTAAGTTCGGAGAAAACGTATAGATCTATGCCACAAAGAGATGTAAGTAACTTCGCAAAACGTCCAAGTTCCGTTTTTTTTGCAAGTTCCTAAAATCCAATCACACTGTATTTGTCTTGTTCAGATAATGGCAATGTGAGAGAGAAGGGCGTTTCGGAGGGCTTGGCCTTTCTCCCAGTAGAACTCCGTTTCATACAAGACGAGTCTGGGAAGGCTTCCAATAGCGACTCCGAGTCCAAATCCAACCAAGTATGTCAATGTAAACGAGAACCGTTTTTAATATAGAGCAACGGACAGAGAGAGAGAGAGAGAGAGATAGACTGAGATCAACAGACATAGAGACCTAGATGGACACTGATCGACAGAGGGACCGAGATCGACAGAGATCGACAGAGAAGACACCCACATGGACACCGACAGACCAAGATCGCTGGAGACAGACCGAGATAAACAGGGATCGACAGAGGGAGACCGACATCGACCCAGAGAGTCCAAGATCGATAGCCAATCTTTCAAAAATTCTTTGATTTGCGGCGTCGGTGCAAGTGGAGTTGCCGATCTCAGAAGGTTGTGAGCACCGGAGCCCACCGCGCTTTGGGTGGTCAGCGGGGGTCACGAACCCTTTGATTTGTTCAGTGGTTCTCTCAATTGGTTTATGAACAATTCGAAATGTTACTCCTTCTGTGTTTACTACTCTGAGATGAACATATGTTACTCCTTCTGTGTTTACGAACATTTTGAAATGAACCCTTTGTTACTCCTTTTCTGGTTATCAACGCTTTCAAATGTTACTCCTTCATTAAAATATTTACACCATTTTGGAAAAGTTACTGCTTTTGTGTAAGAATTGTTGGCATAAGATTTATACTTTGGACTTTTTCTTCGAACTGACACCTTTTGTGAAAGCCCAACTTAAACCTATTTCGGAAGTCACTTATACCTTTTGTGAAAAAAAAAAATCATTAATTTTGCACCTTTTGATTAAGCTTACACTTTTTACTGAAAATACTTACACCATTTTTGAAAAGTTATTCCTTTTGTGTAAGAATTTTTGGCATGACATTTATACTTTTGTGCTTATATACTCTTTCACAGAAGGTGTAAGTTTCAAGAAAAAGTATAAATCTTATGAGAAAAATTATTTCACAAAAGGAGTAACTTTTCAAGAACAATATAAGCAGTTTCACGAAAAGGTATAAGCCGAAGCAAAAGGTGTAAATTTGATGAATTTATTTTTTCACAAAAGGTATAACTGACTTGCGAAAAAGCTTTAAGTTGGGCATCCACAAAAGGTGTAAGTTCGAAGAAAAGGTATAAATCTTATGCCAAAAATTCTTACACAAAAGGAGTAACTTTTCGAAAAATATATAAGCACTTCCACGAAGGTATAAGCTTAAGCAAAAGGTGTAAATTTGATGAATTTATCTTTTCACAAAAGGTATAAGTGACTTCCGAAAAAGGTTTAAGTTGGCCTTCCACAAACGGTGTAAGTTCGAAGAAAAGGTATAAATCTTATGCCAAAAATTCTTACACAAAAGGAGTAACTTTTCAAAAAAAATATAACCACTTCCACGAAAAGGTATAAGCTTAAGCAAAAGGTGTAAGTTAATGAATTTATCTTTTCACAAAAGGTATAACTGACTTGCGAAAAATCTTTAAGTTATCCTTCCACAAACGGTGTAAGTTCGAAGAAAAGGTATAATCTTATGCCAAAATTCTTACACAAAAGGAGTAACTTTTCAAAAAAATATAAGCACTTCCACAAAAAGGTAGAAGCTTAGGGAAAAGGTGTAAATTTGATGACTTTATTTTTCCACAAAAGGTATAACTGATCGACAGACTGTTATCGACAGATATAGATGCCGTTTTTAGTATAGAGCAACGGACAGAGACATAGAGAGAGAGAGAGAGAGAGAGAGAGAGAGAGAGATAGACTGAGATCCACAGACATAGAGACCTAGATGGACACTGATCGACAGAGGGACCGAGATCGACAGAGATCGACAGAGAAGAGACCCACATGGACACCGACATACCAAGATCGCTGGAGACAGACCGAGATAAACAGGGATCGACAGAGAGAGACCGACATCGACACAGAGAGACCAAGATCGATAGCCAATCTTTCAAAAAACCTTTGATTTGCGGCGGCGGTGCCAGTGGAGGTGCCGATCTCAGAAGGCTGTGAGCACTGGAGCCCACCGACGCTTGGGTGGTCAGCGGTGGTCACGACCCTTTGATTTGTTCAGTGGTTGTCTCAATTGGGTTTATGAACACTTCGAAATGTTACTCCTTCTGTGTTTACTACTTTCAGATGAACATATGTTACTCCTTCTGTGTTTACGAACATTTTTAAATGAACCCTTTGTTACTCATTTTCTCGTTATCAACGCTTTGAAATGTTACTCCGTCATACTTTTCGTGAAAATATTTACACCATTTTTCAAAAGTTACTGCTTTTGTGTAAGAATTGTTGGCATGAGATTTATACTTTTTCTTCGAACTTACACCTTTTGTGAAAGGCCAATTTAAACCTATTTCGGAAGTCACTTATACCTTTCGTGGAAAAAAAAATTCATCAAATTTACACCTTTTTCTTAACCTTATACCTTTTCGTGGAAGTGCTTATATATATTTTGAAAAGTTACTCCTTTTGTGTAAGAATTTTTGACTTCCGAAAAGCTTTAAGTTGGGCTTCCACAAAAGGTATAAATCTTATGCCAAAAATTCTTACACAAAAGGAGTAAGTGTTCATAAAAGGTGTAAATGATTTATACTTTTCAGTAATCAGTTACGCCTTTTCTGAAATTCCTTACGCCTTTCTTGAGACCATTTACACCTTTAGTCATATAATATATTATTTTATTAATTTACCTGGAAACTGACCTGCTTAGCAGGTCACCAATGTGTAAGTTTCCAAATATTTTGATATAACCCAATACATATAAATGTGTAAATGCAAAATGGAAGGGTGTAACTGCCTTGCATACCATATGCAAGGCACACATGAGAAAAGTCCTTACTTTTATAGCCAAACAAATAAATAAATTTTGTGCTATTTTTTTTAATTAAAAAAAAAACAACTATAATCATGGTAGTAATTTTTTTTCTGGATAAAAGAGATAAAAAAAATATATATATACAAATTTTATTTTAACCGTTTACTCTATCTTGTAACCACTCCAATCCTATTCTCTATCTTGCTTTTTATCCAAACTAATTTATGATTGATAGTGGATTATAGCGTGTGACATCAGTGTTAGAGATGGAAGAAAAGAACTTTCATTGGCACCCAATGTAGAGAGCAAATAAAGAAGGAGCTAAATTAATTTAGTGTTTAAAGTGGCCGTTAGAATCTCCATCAAACTAATTATTTTTATTTTTTAGATAAAACAGTGAGTAATAAATTACTAAATTTTACTTCTACCAAACTAGCTATCAAGTTAAGAGCATCTCCAACGGTAGTAGGCATTTTACCTATCTGAATATTACTATAAAGTATATATTTTATTTTGCCTATCAACTGTTTTATGTTTTTACTCCAACCATGCTCTTTATTTTAGCTATTTATCCAAATACTATTAATTTTATAGAATGCCACGTCAACAATAAAGATGGAGGGAAATGATCCTAATGATTTAATACATTTTGCCTAGCGTTGAAGGCTAGTTACATGTAGCTAGTGAATATGAGTTGAGGCAAAATGCCTAATCATATGCCTAGTGCATTGGAATTGAAAAAAGTGAATCACATTAGGCATTTTAACTAACAAGTATTATATGCCTAATGCATTGGAGATGCTCTTAGTCATTAGTCTTGTTGATTTTGACTCAACAAATGTAACTAATGGTTTCACCTAATTAAATATTAGAAAAATATTACTTTTTATATTTTGAAATTAATTGTGTTGAGTTTATGAAAAATAATTCTAAATTAAAATGAATAAAAATAATATTTAAAAAATATAGAAAAAGAATAGAGAGTTTGTAATGTATTAAAAAAAGAATAATATTTGAGAGCTCTAATTTAAGAGTTCTAATACAACTCTAATGATGTGGAGAGTGCCCATGTAAAGGTGGGGCTCACACTTCTCTCTCTATCTCTCTCTACTCTCTCTCTTTCACTAACTAGAACTCTAGTATTAGAGCTATGTATTCAACCAAAATAAAAAAAGTATCTTAAAGTCAAAATATAACAAAATTTAAACTAGTTTGATAGAGATGCTAGAGCAGTAAAAAACAAAAATAACTATCTTAACTTGCCATTATTTTTGTTTCCCATCTAATCTGATTTCCCATATATTGCAATTTGGACATAGTAATTGTAATAGATCAATTTTGAACAAAAACAATTCGGAAAGTTAAATAATCAGCTTCATATATACATTCATTTGGAGCACTGATGCTGTTAAACAGAAGGCCCCTTCCCAAATAAATAAATAAATAAACCTTTAAAAAAAATAAAAAATAAAAGCAAATGAAGTTATGAGCTTCTGCTAAATAGTCATCCAAAAGTGAATCATCAGTGGCAATCCAAGCATCAAGGACCACCATTTTCCAATCAACGATTTAAAGCGGTTTGATCCACTGCAAATGAGCTTGTGGTTGTGATATGTGCACACAGTTTGGTTCCTGAAATCATCAGCCAACAAATGTTTGTTTAGCCAATAATCATGCATTTAATCAAAGCCAAACAATAGACAGAAGGGAAATATTATCAAGAATCAACGATAAGATGTTTGCTAAGTACACCAAAAATTCACGAGAGAACATAGGATATAACAAACCAGAGCAAACAAACAAATCATGTCTCATTTTGTAATTAATTCTTTCTTTTAGGGATGACAACTAAGGCTTCGTTTGGGAACTCTCCTTTTTAGCTAAAAAGTAAAAAAATTATTAAATTAACCAAAAAGGCAATAACCTATACAAAAAAGTCAAAGATTCTCTTTTCTCTCTACTTTTTGCACATCTTTTCGTAAAAAGTTAAAAAATCATCCCAAACATACTAGTTTTTTTTAGCTCACATTTTAGCCAAAAAGTTATTAAATTAACCTGTTCCCAAACGAGGCCTAAGTGAGTATGAGTCGCGGTGCCTTGTTCAATGAATATTAGTCCTTTATTTATCCCACTTCACAAGACTTATGTGCCGCCCTTCACCCGTTTATCTTTACAACTTACATTTGCAACATTGAATTCTAAAAATATGGTTTTACAATCGAAGATAAAATAATAATTTTTAAAGATCAAGTTATAAGTTCATTAGGGCAGATCTATAGTAGGATTGTAGTGTCCAAGGAGAAGAGAAGAGGTGCAACTTAAAAAGATTATAGAATGGAGGAAAAAACTCATCAACTTATTTCAACTTTTTCAATAAGGAAATAATTAGCTTTTTTAGCATTTGTCAATCACGTCAATTGTTTTAGCAATTTTATCCTAAAAAATTAAAAACAAAAAACAAAAGAAGTACTAAACGAACAATTTCCAAAACCTTAATGACAATTACGGTGGATGAGAGGAAAAGGGGCGGTGACGCTTGTGGTCAAAGGGAGGCATAGCGGTGTGGGGGGAAAGAGAATTATGCAAGGGAGAGCTTACCTAGGTGATGGGAAGAAAAATTTATTATATATTTAATTTTATATAGAGAGAAAAAAGTTCATCAGTTGTGTTTGAAACAAAGATGGACCTTATTCTTTGGATGTGTTTTTGGAATTGTAAACTTTTAAAGCTATGTTTGTTAAAAAAATTCACTACATATATCAAACAAATCTTCTACTTGCGCAAAAATTAATCAAAAAATTATATATAAATCTCTCATATAAGTATGAAATTCATATAAAGATATGATTAATCTATGTAAAAAATATGTGTTCAATTCTGTGATCAGTTTATGTATTCGTAATAAAAACACTTTAATGATATAGTGATTGAGTAACATTTTGTATTGGACGATTAGAGTATCGTCTTCAAAAACATTAAAATCTATGTAACCATTAATCAATCAATAATTATAAAGATTAAAAGAAAATGTCTGACCTGGATGAGCAAAATGTGACAACATAATCTCCCGCTGAACATGTAAAAATGCTAGTAGGATCATCATAAGCATAGCTATAAGCTGTAGGGCATGCTGCCTTGAATTTCTTCGAGTAAAATGTAGGTTGACATATAACTGGATTACCATAAACACCCCTGCAACAATATTCGTCGGTGTTGAACACGTCGCATGCGCTCCGACACGCTATAGTCTTCCCGTTGGCCTTAACAGCGAGCTCCGAAGGACAAGCAGACCTCAAGTCCGAGACACATCCTGCAGTGGTGCAGTTTCCCCTTCCATTAATGGCTTTCACTGCCATCGGTATGTTGAAGCCATCAACAAGGCTAACATCGTAAAAATCAAGTGTGGCGAGGGTAAATTCAGCAAGCGTGGCGGGGGTTTCACCGGAGGCCGTGCACTTAAGGGTTGTGCCACATCTACCGGTTTGACACATACCATTGCCATTCTTATCGAAGTTGCAACCAGTTCGACCCCAAATTCGACCGCTCCAACCAACAGGGGCAGTTAACACAACAGATTGACCTGATTTTAATGCAAAACCACCACCATTGAAGTTCTCTCCTGGGGTGATTGCAGGCCAAATTGTCTCCTTGCAATTGTTTATTATAGTGAAAATTCTAGCTGATTCGGATACTTTTGGCCCTGTTCAATCGAAGACAATGATAGTAAAGGTTAATAGTTACAATTTAATGTAATTGACTTATGATTTGACATGATTTAGTTACGTTCACATATGATTTGATTACCATTTTATAAACTTTTGAGTACACTCAAAATCCTGGCTACAATTTAAAATAATATGCTCATAACCAAATTACACTTAGTCGGAACTCAACCATATTAAATTGTAACTTGAAATTTTAAGTAATAAATGACAAACATATGGGATTGTGCATTATGCACAACTTTTCAAGTTGCATATCATAAAACTTTTCAAGGCAACTAATTAGTAAATACTCATTTGTGAAAAGATGGAAAGCTTGTTTTTTCTAAGACAATTTTTTTTAGGAGCCGCTTTTTTATGATTTCTCATAAAATTTTTATCATTAGACATAAAGATAGTACTATCCACATTATTAAATACATATAAAACCCATATCATTGTATCTATGATCGAAAAAAAAAAAATCTGTTTATGTGCCTATAATAATGACTCGTAAAGAATTTATAAATGACAATCAAACAGGTCACTAAATATGAACAAGAAATTAACGAACAAAAAAAAAAAAAAAAGGTGGTTTTTATGAGAATACGTACCTGATGAAACTAGAATTACAATTAACAAAAAGACTGATAAAAGCATGCTCTGATATAATGCCATCTCTCTCTCTCTCTCTCTCTCTCTCTCTCTTTTTTCTCTGTGTGACTTTTGGTTGAGAGTTGAGGCAGAGGGGATGGGGATTTTTAATATATATGTTCATTATACAGAGGAAGGAGAGAGAGAGAGGAAAAGTATATACAAAGAGAGAATACGTGTGCAGAGAGTAAATAAAAGCACTTGCCCTACCACTCCTTGGAAAGTTTTTCTTCCTAAAAATAGGTGATTCCTTCCCTAATTTGCTTCTGCAAGATTAGAAGATTCTTTTTCCATCCCTCCTCACTAGGCAATAGAAAACTTTTTTTTTTTCTTGATCAATTTATTATTATTATTATTATTAATGATAACAAAGCTTTACAAATGCTTTCAAATCTACAAAAGTTAAGCCCCGTGGTAAGATGTGATTTGTAATTGAGAACCGGACCTAACGAGGATTATAGTGTAAAGAGAAGTTATTGGTTGATACATGTGTAGTGTCACGTGATGTTTCATATGCATTGTGATGAGATTCATAATTTTGTGTTAGTTGATTAGAGCATAAAAGGATATAGGCCCTATTTGGTGGAGTTTTTTTAAAGTTAAAAGTTAATAATCAGAAAATAGAATGTAAAAGACATTTACCCTAATTTTTAAATAATCAATTTTTTTCAGTTTATTTAAATTATTTTTACCTAATAACTTATAAGCAAAAATTACACTAAACAGCCTGGTACAAACTCTCAAATTAAAATAAGGCCAAGTTTGGCATCCTCAAAAAAATTTAAAAAGTCAAAAAATCACTATCCTATTTAAGTCACATCATCTTATTTAAGTCACATCACCTCTCTATCACATCATTTCAAACCTAACTCATACCCAACTCATATTTCATAAAAAGTCAAAAAGTGCACTTATTTAGGACACCCCAAACCACTCTTAAATTATAATCAATCCCAAAAAGTGTAATAAATAATACCGTAATGATCTAATCAGAGAATATGATAATTTATGATTGACTAAAGATATAATTAAATGAGCCAATCAATAATTTTTCGTAGTGTAAAAAGCATTCGATTCTA
Organism: Camellia sinensis; assembly: GCF_055761805.1. Classification (NCBI taxonomy): domain Eukaryota; kingdom Viridiplantae; phylum Streptophyta; class Magnoliopsida; order Ericales; family Theaceae; genus Camellia; species Camellia sinensis. Next base: position 142,019,192 of record NC_138963.1, read on the forward strand.
CGCACCAATCATATTAGCACGAGCTGCTGGACAAAATGCCAATCATATTACCAATCATATCTATACACCAATCATATTAGCAACTTGAAGGCTGCTAGATAAAATGTCCTGTAAAAGTGCATAAAAGGTGCTATTTTTATTTTGCGGAACTAGTTTAATTAGTGTGTATTTTAATTATATTCTTTATTTTAGATAATTAATCAAATTAAGTTAGATAATTTTTAGAAGAAAATATTATATATACAAAAATATAATTTTTTTTTTGACATGTTGCATTTGCATGAAATGGTTGCTGATGTGCCGTGACATTATTTACAAAATATCGATTTTAAAAAAAATATATTATTAAATTATTTTTTTAAATAATATTTTTATACCATTATTTTTAAATGATCATATTCTTTCAATGATAATATTTTCAAACGATCAAATGAATTAGAGCAAGGAAGAAAACAGAAACCCAACAAATTTGATGGAAATAGCAAGCAAATATGGGCAAAATGGCAAGAAGACCTTTTGTCTAACATTGGGTGCTAACTACTCGTGGAGAACCAAAATGAAAATAGGCAAAATGTCTCTTAAGATGCAAAGTCCTTTTGAAGAAGACCAAAATAATTTCACTAGCAAAAATGCCTCATATAACTATTTTACCTCCTCCCTTAGAACAACTCTTAGTTGTGCACTCTTAACCATATTCTTTATTTCAATTAATTAATCAAACTAGCTTAGTTAATTTTTTTTAAAAAAATACTATAAATATAATAAAAACATTTTTACGATATGTTGTTTATGCACCTAGTGTTAACATGGCATTTACAAATATTTATTTTTAAAAAAATATATAATTAATTATTTTTTAAACTAATATTTTATACAATCATATTTTTAAAAATAATAATGAGTTGGAAACAAGTATAGATGCAACAAAAATTGGGGGAGCAAGCACAGATAGAGATCTCAAAATAGTGGAAAAATCCTTTTTCTTAGCAATGGAGGCTAGCTAAATGTGGAAATGGAAATGAAAACCGACAAAATTTCTCTTTTTGTGCAAAGCTTGTTTCATTAGAAAAATGGCTCATGTGAACCTTTTGCCTCCTGATGCTGTTAGAGTTGCTCTTAACACGGAGTCAAACTCTTTCATCCTTTGATTTGTATTTATTTTATATTGCCTCGTCATTAAAATTAAAAGTTATGAGAAACAACATCAGGATACATGTATGAATATTGGTTGATATTGGACATTATCGAGCTATGAAAGTCCAAAAATTGATTTGCATCGGTATATATTTAAATTTTGAGATATAAAAAAAAAAAAATAGAAAAAAAAAATTGTGGGATTTGCTTTTTTGCTTCTAAAAATGTGGGTGGTGATAGGTTAGACAGAGGCTGGCTTCCCTCCAGTCCGTGATCGGACTGGAGAGTATTGTTGGGTTTGTGGGGGCCCACAACAGGTCTTGTATCGATAATATGAAGCGCTTAATGTGTAGAAATCGCCGAGTACTATATATTTGTAAAAAATCATGTTGATCAGATATAGATAGCTATGTGATCAAATCAGTTTTGTATAAAAAAGTGAACGGTGAAAAAAATAAACGGTTGATAGAAATCTGATTCGATGAGATAGCTATTGATATTCAATCAATGTGATTTTTTATAGATATATAGTACTCGATGGGTTCTATATATTGAAGAATTTGAATTATCGAAACGGAACCCGTGATGGACTCCTATGGGCCTAACAATACCCTCCAGTAGACTGGAGGGAAGCCCAGCCCGGTTAGAAATACCTCATTGTACAGAGAAGTTGTGTAGTCAGCCAACTGTCTTTGCAACTGAACCACAATATCCACTGTATAGCTCTGATGAGTCTCTCAGGCTCTTTATCTTTTATTGAATTTGAAGATCTTTATATATAGTTTCACTTCATAGAGTTCAGAGCCTATTTCACTATTTTCTTGGAAGAGTTCAATGGACTATATATAAAAGAGATGATACCACAAAGAGTAAGATAAAATGATTTTTTCTCATCAAACTATAACTCCTCATATTAAAATAAATAAATAAATAAATAATTTGTGATTACAATTATCTCAAGACAATTTGGGGAGTCTTTCTTTAAATCATATATGAAACCAATAAATGCCAGATTTACTTGCAAATGAAGTCAAAGAGGGGAGGGATTTCATACATTTCAATCTTTTCTAATTCTTTTTCTAAGAAAAAAAGAAAAAGAGAAAAAACATGCTCTTAACTTTAAATCAACATGATTTGTTTTAAACTTGTTAGAGATAAGTGTTGATTATGGCTCAAAATCGCGGTGTCTAGAATCAAATTAAAGTGAACTTGCTTTGGTTACAGCTCAAAAATATGTTTGATTGTTTTTTAAATATTGATTACGCTCAAAACAGTCTTAGATATAAAAAAAAAGAAGGTGAATATAGTCTTAGATATAACTCAAAGGGAAAATTAGTGAAACATTTCTCTCCAACTTTGTGTAGTAGGAAAGGTCCAAGATGTTTTTTTTTTTTATTAGCTAATACACCTCAATGAAATTTCTCTGTGATCATACCACAAAAAATTTGAATTTTCTCTGTGTTGGGCCAAAATTTCTTTGAGTCGATTTTCTCTGTGAAAATATTGAAGGGCCCCAACTACTATAAAAATATTGTATTCTTTATTATATAAAATCTTAATATCAGGGATCTTAAAAAAATTCCCCTAACTCAAAATGTTATTGATTATTTGTCCAAGTAAAAAATGTATAAGAACTGCACCTAAAAAAAAGAATGATACTATAACACAACCGTTTATTAGGTATGTTAGAGCATTTCCAATGCTTTATCAAATTTTTCATTAAATTTGAGTACAAATTTGATGAATAGTGAGATCTAATATGATGCACTCCAATGACAAATTTAAAATTTTCATCAATTATTTTTACAAAATTCTTAATTCATCTCAAAAACCGTCACAAGATGGGGTTGCACTTTACACAAGATACACTTGCACCCTTCACACTAGGGAGTTTTCTCCTACACAAGATGGAGTTGCACCCTATGCAAGATACACTTACACCCTTCACACTATGAAGTTGCACCTTACACAGAATACATTTGCACCCTTCACACTATGGAATTGCACCCTAAACAAGATGGAGTTGTACCCATGAGACTCTTGCACCCTTCACATGCAAAATCAGTTGTTCTCTACAAATATTAACGGCTACGTGCAAAATCTATGACTTTTTCCCCATGTAACACCCCAAAATAATAATAACAGCCCACCTTATCATATTCAATGGAAGAACAAAAATTAACATAATATTAACCTTTCATTGATTTAATTTTTGTGTACAAAAGATGACATATGCATATATACATTGACAAATCCTAGACCCTGAATTTATAGCATATGACATGTGTAAATGAAGTGTAATAAAAGAAGTACAAATAAACTTATGCCCTAATGGCTACATCTTTCCAAGTCAATGCTTAAGTACAACAAAAGTGAATTAAACTTAATACACAGAAAACCCAAGGCTTGTACAAAATAATTACACAAAAGAAACAAAAGGAAACTCTCGACTTCAAGTTCTTCCAAGCTATGTCCTTGGTAGAGGCATATCATTAGCACCTGAAAGTTATTTTTTGTTAGAATGTGTCCTATATCGTATGGAGTTGCCCCATTTGTGCTGGTTATAAGGTTCCAGTTTCCCTTTCCTTAATACTTGGATTTAAGGAGAAGTGTGGGTTGGGATTTTTAATTTGGTATCAGAGCGTGGTTAGGCCTGTGATTACTCTAATTTCCCTCTCCTTAATACCTGGATTTTAAGAAGAAGTATGGGTTGAGCCTTTCAATTTGATATCAAAGCTTGGTTAGGCTTGTGATTGGTGTGTCATTTGTCTAGCTATTGTATGTTATAGTCCAGGAGGGTGTGTTGGAATGTATCCCATATCGCCTGGAGTTGCCTCCATCTGTGCTGGTTATAAGGTTTCAATTTCCCTCTTCTTAATACTTGGGTATTAAGGAGAAGTATGAATTGAGCTTTTCAATATTTTTCATGTAGGGTGAGCTAAAACCCAGTAGAATTACTTTAAACACAATATGTGAAACTTAACAAAGTCATAAGGTGAATGCATATACATGCCATTTGTTAAAACATTATACCTTCACTTTGAAAACAATGCAATGCCAATATTATATATCAATTCATAAAAATAATACTTTTTATATCAAAAAACAAGGTCGTGGATACGAAACACTGGGAATCTCTAAGTATGTGTTTGCCAGTAGGCTTTATAAGTACTACCAAAGCCATTTTACAGGGTACTAACCGGAAAGATCAACATCTAACCGCGCGGGTTTCTGGATTTTCACCAATGATACACATGCTAGCATAATAAACCACAACCACAGCCCCTAACCAGATTCACCAAGATACACACTCTTTTTTTCTCAAAATAATTCCGTTTCAATGTTAAAGTATGAAACAATGCTCAATGCAAGATGTATGAGTAATTTGCTTCAATTACCCCAATCCTCATGCAATTTCTATAATAATCAAAGCTATCCTCCGTCAATAGCCCAAAACAGATATTTCTACTCAACAAATAATTTTCCAACAATAGATATAATCTCATAAATTTCAAAATGGGGGCGATAATACATATCCAACTCCACTCTCATCATCAATTGATACATTCATCTTATCTTTTCGAAACCTAACATCTTTTCCTTTGTTTTATTTTTTATTTTTATATATAAGTCAAATATCAATGATTTTCCAATAAAACATCCCTTACTTTCAAAATCACATTTAATGAAGGAATTTTCGACGTTTCAACACAACTTATCAATATTCACACCCTGACAACCTTTATGAAGAATTCATTTGGAAAACCTCTCTTTTACATTTCAAAATCAAACCCTAAATTTAAACCCAAAATTCTCAAATCACTAAACCCTTTTAAAGAGCAAATAACCAAGTTAAGAATCATACCAAAGGTTGAAGGAATCCTTACCTCAAGAGTAGAAGAGGAAGAGAGCAAGAGTAGAAGTTTCACGAAGCCGAAAATAAAATCTTCTCCAATTAAAACAAAATTTTTAGAGAGCTCTACCTTTTTCTCTAATGAATTATAGTGGAGAAATCAATGAATTTGGTGTATTTGAGGTGTTTGGGTGAGAACTAGAGAGAGCAAGTGAAGAAATTAGGTTTAGAAGTATTTTAGAGATAGAGAGAGATGAAAAAGTGAATCCTTACCTCGAGAGTAGAAGAGGAAGAGAGCAAGAGTAGAAGTTTCACGAAGCCGAAAATAAAATCTTCTCCGATTAAAACAAAATTTTTAGCGAGCTCTACCTTTTTCTCTAAGGAATTATAGTGGAGAAATCAATGAATTTGGTGTATTTGAGGTGTTTGGGTGAGAACTAGAGAGAACGAGTGAAGAAATTAGGTTTAGAAGTATTTTAGAGATAGAGAGAGATGAAAAAGTGACTAAAAAAGGCTTCTCATTGATCTGATATACGCACAGACTGCTCAAGTGACCAAATAATCGCTCGAGTGTCAGACATAATAAGTGACACTGTTCGAGCGCATAATGACCTCCTTCTAGAAGTTTTGACCTGCAAAAGATTGCTCGAGTAAAGAAAAGACCGCTCAAGCAAAGATTACCATACTCCTAGAAGTTTTACAAACCTGCAAAAATACTGGGAGATCTCAAAGACCAATTGAGCGACCAAAGCACCACTCGAGCGAACAAGAAATGAAATGGACAACAACTTTTTTAAAAAACTAACTCCTAACATGTTTCAAACACAACTAACAACTCTAAACAATTAAACTCAACTAACAACAAGATGATAAGGGTATAAACAACAATTAATGGTACGAAACTCTAGATCTAAGAGCATGAAAATGGTTGGGTCTAAACTAGAATTGCTATACCCTCCACCTGGCTCTCTCTCTTTCTCAATAAGTTTGGCCTCTTTTAATCCTAAAAATCCTAAGAGCATATTTAGTACGATGGAATGGGCTGAAATGAAATGCCCATTCTAACTTTGTATTCCCTTTTCCTTGTTTGGTATGGCTTATTTAAGTGGGAATAGTTATTCCATTAGAATGACTATTCCAACAAAATGTGAGAATGTCTATTCATTCTTCCAACCTAAGGAATAGCCATTCCATGTCATCATGAAATTACCATAATTTTTTTTTAATTTTTTTTGGCACTTAAAAAAAAAATTATTATTTAACTACTACCACTATTCTATTCTCCTACCATCATATCACCATCGCCACCCTATTGCCACCACAACCACTACTACCACCACCACCACGGTAGCCGCCACAACCACCACAGCACCATACTACCACCACTGTAACGCCCTCAAATTAGCAACATTAAACCCATCGGATAAGACATGCATTTACATAGAAGCTAACCACATTCTTTTATTCATTAAAGTTCCATTACATAAGTATTACATGTTAACATCAAAACAAAATGTCGTACGGGCTTACAGCTTTCCAAGTTAACACTTGGTTACAACAAAGAGTACTAACTCGTTTACACATTAAGCCCTTGGCTTGAAGTTACATGTAATACATCAAAAGTTAAGCGACAAAAGTATGTCCGCCTCTAGCCTCCCAGCTATGTCCTTGGAGGTGGCATGCTACCTGCACCTGAAAATGATATTCCCATATAGGGTGAGCCACAGCCCAGTAGAAATACACTAAACCAACCATGAACAATGACTAAAAGATTAGCAATTGATAGATGGCTAACACAGTTACATTCACATAAATTACACATTTATGTCATACAACTTATGAGTCTAAGTTACCTTTCATTTTCCCTTTTTCAACAGATAAGCATGCTAGCTCTATCATCATTTCCACAGATATGTATAAAAACTATATCCCACATTCAGATAAGCATAAAAGCTATATCCACATTCTCAACAGATATGCATAATAACAATATCCCACATTCACAGATAAGCATATAAGCTCTATCTTCACTTCTCTAGACAAGCATATGAGCTGTGTCTACGGAGTTCATCCCCTATCTTCTCCCAACACTATCCGGTTTAGAGGTACATCCCCTATCTTCCCCTAAACCGCGGAGTACATCCCCTATCTCCTCCTCTACACATAACGTATATAAACACATTGGTTCTATATACAATCACCCAATACATACAGTTAATGTATTCTATCAACCGTCAAGTTCCATGACACATTTCATTGATTAGTTTCAGTTTGCCTAATCATCATGCATTGTCTACAACAATCACGACTATCCTCCACCGATAGCCCAAAGCAGTTATTTCTAAACAGAAAATAAATGCACCAATGGATATTCAATCAACATTTCATTTCCTCATTTCTCACCATTAATTATCCCAATTAATCAAACAATGTAATTAGGCCATTTTCCATAATTACCATTTCAACCCTTAGGTCCCATTTTCATCAATGATTTAACATTTATTCCATTTCTCTATGCCAAACATGCATCTAGGTTTATTATGAATAAAACCCCAACTTTTGTAAAATTGCACAAAAGCCCCAAACTTTCACAAAATTACCAAGCCAAGCCCAACATCTCAAAATACCAAATTTAAAGACAAAATCCATAGAGAGGAGTAGGGTATCCCTACCTCGAAGTTTAAGCCACAAAGGAGATGAAGACTCGAAGATCAACTTGCTCCAAATCCAAACTTTTTCAGATTAAATCAAAGCTCTCAACGCCCTCTATCTTTTTAACAAAAGCCCTAGGCTAGATTCACACTCTAGGGAGATCAATTCTTAGAGAGAATGAAAGTTTAGAGAGAGAGAGTGTCGGATTTAGGTTTTGAAAGAAAAAGGGAGTGAAAAAGTGATGTTCAAAATCGCTACTGTCCGCTGATATAAAACACGCTCGCTCGAGCGAAGACTTGGTCGCTCGAGCGACCAGACACAGAAACTCTCGCTCGAGCCAAGAAGTTCTCGATCGAGCGAAGAAAAACCCAGACCGCTCGAGCGAAGGAAGCTCGCTCGAGCCAAGAAAGGCAACTCTCAGGTCCAGAACCAGACGCAACACTCGCTCGAGCGAAGCCACCCTGGCTCGACCCACCAGACACGAACCTCACTCTCGCTCGAGCGACCAACTCCTCGCTCGAGCGACCAACTCCTCGCTCGAGCGAAGGTCCAAAAATCTGGGCAGCAACACTAGGCTCCCAAACACAACCAACCTGTAACAAACTTGCCCAACACATCTTATAACTCAATACACAAAGTAAAAAGGATGCAAACAAGATAATAAACAACTACCAACATCCACGGACACATGTCCGGATCACTGTACAACAAGGGTAAACCCGGGATCGCTATAACCTCCCCCCCTTAAAGAATTTCGTCCCCGAAATTAAGCACAAGTTTTCAAAACGAGTTTTTTTTTTCTCCATTTTAAACAATGTTACACTTTTAACATTCAACAATTCGACCCATCACCGATCATCCCATCCCTTTAACAAGAGACATATCACAATATGTAAACAACATATGTATTTTCAACATGCATCAACATTATGCACTATCTTTCCAATTTCAACAATATAATCAACATATATAATGTTACATTCAACTTCCATATGAGGCAAGTTCCCAAAACATACTTCCAATAAACAAAACATTTTCAATGTTTCACAACTTAAGACATATATAAAAGCTCTTAAGTTCAACAATAGCTCAAAATTTAAACACAAGGTTACAAATCAACAAACAAGTCCGGATATTTCTCACGGACTTCCAACTCACGTTCCCAAGTGGCTTCCTCCACTCCGTGATGTTTCCACAAGACTTTCACCAAAGGAATGGTCTTGCCACGCAGGACCTGATCCCGCCTATCCAAGACCCGAACCGGTCTCTCCTCATACGAGGCATCCTCATCTACCTCTAAATCGGTCTAATCCAACACATGTGATGGATCTGGCTCATACTTCCGAAGCATACTCACATGAAACACGTCATGCACTCCGGACAACTGCGACGGTAAGGCTAACCGATAAGCAACCTCACCAATCCTCTCAAGGATCTCAAAAGGACCAATAAACCGAGGGGATAGCTTCCCACTCTTCCCAAATCTCATCAGACCCCGCCTAGGTGATATCTTCAGAAAGACATGATCACCTACCTCAAACGCCAAAGGCCTCCTCCTACGGTCGGCATAACTCTTTTGTCGACTCTGGGCTGTAACAAGCCTCCTACGGATAAGCTCAACTTTCTCCGTCGTCTCCCTAACCAACTCCGGACCCAACAAAGGTGCATCACCCACCTCGGCCCAACAAACTGGAGACCTACACGGTCGGCCATACAAGGCCTCAAACGGTGCCATACCGATGCTAGACTGAAAACTGTTGTTGTAGGCAAACTCTACCAAGGGCAAGTGCCTCTCCCACGTCCCGCTAAAGTCCAGGACACAACCCCGAAGCATATCCTCGAGGATCTGAATAGTACGCTCGGACTGCCCGTCAGTCTGAGGATGATAAGCCATACTAAAGGTCAACTTAGTGCCCAAGGCACTCTGCAAACTCTGCCACAACCTAGCAGTAAAACGAGGATCTCTATCTGAGACAATCGTCACTGGGACCCCATGCAATCTCACTACGTCCCGAATATACAAATCGGCAAGATGATCTACCGAATCTCTCACGCGCATAGGAATAAAGTGCGCCGACTTAGTCAACCGGTCTACAACCACCCAAATAGCATCACTACCCCGCTGAGTCCTCGGAAGACCTATAACGAAGTCCATAGTGACATGCTCCCACTTCCACTCGGCAATAGGCAAGGGTTGCAACAAACCCGCTGGCCTTTGATGCTCGGCCTTCACTTGCTGGCAAGTAAGGCACTTCGATACGAAAACAGCCACATCTCTCTTCATACCCCGCCACCAAAACTGGCGACCCAAATCCTGATACATCTTAGTACCTCCCGGATGCACTGCAAGGCGCGAATGATGAAACTCTCGGAGTACTTCCTCTCGGCAAGACTCCGGTACAAACAAACGGTCTCGGTATCTCACACTCAGGTCGGGATACACCGTCAAACCCTTCTCAACTTTCCCACTGGAGATCTTCTCTTGGAGGGATTCTACCTCAAGGTCACCTTTCTGTGCCTCTAACACTCTAATCACAAGTGCAAGCTGCGCAACAACAGAAAACAAGGCCGCAGCCTCAACAGATTCGCCCAGTAGCAAATCAAACTCGCCAAGTGCTCCCAACATCTCCCATTCCCAGATGGCTATACAAGCTACATCACTAATGGTCATCCTACTAAGGGCATCGGCCACAACATTGGCCTTTCCCGGATGATAGTGCAACTCAAAATCATAATCCTCGATGAACTCCATCCACCTTCTCTGCCTCAGATTCAAGTCTCTCTGGGTAAACAGATACTTCAAACTCTTATGATCCGAGAATACCTCGAACCTCTCACCATAAAGGTAGTGCCTCCAGATTTTCAAGGCAAAGATCACTGCTGCTAACTCTAGGTCGTGTGTGGGGTAATTCTTCTCGTGTATTTTCAACTGACGTGAGCCATAAGCTACCACTCTCCCCTCTTGCATCAACACACAACCCAAACCCTCTCGTGAGGCATCACAATAAACCGCATAACCCAACCCTCTCTCCGGAATAATCAACACCGGAGCGGTGGTCAATCTAACTTTCAGCTCTTGGAACGACTTTTCACAAGTCTCACTCCACACAAACTTGACTCCCTTCCGAGTCAGTCTAGTCAACGGTGACGCTAACCTGGAGAAATCTTTCACAAACCGACGGTAATACCCAGCTAATCCCAGAAAACTGCGGATCTCAAACACACTCTTAGGTTGTGCCCAATCCTGCACCGCCTCAACCTTGGATGTATCAACAGACACCCCTTCCCCGGATACCACATGGCCTAAGAATTTAACTTCCCTTAGCCAGAACTCACACTTCCCAAACTTGGCATACAGCTTATGGGCTCTAAGCAACTCAAGCACCACTCTCAAGTGTTCCTCGTGCTCCTTCTCAGAAGGCGAATAGATAAGAATGTCGTCCACGAAGACGACCACAAATCGGTCTAAGAACTCCCGGAAAACCCGGTTCAGCAAGTCCATAAAGACTGCCGGTGCATTGGTAAGCCCAAATGGCATCACCAGAAACTCATAATGGCCATACCGCGTACGGAATGCCGTCTTCGGAATATCCTCTTCCCTGACCCTCAACTGGTGGTAACCCGATCTCAAGTCTATCTTAGAGAAACAACGGGAACCCTTCAACTGGTCAAACAAATCATCTATACGGGGCATAGGGTACTTATTCTTAACCGTAGCCCGATTCAACTTCCGGTAGTCAATACACAATCTCAAGGCACCATCTTTCTTTTTAACAAAGAGGGCCGGTGCTCCCCACGGCGAAACACTAGGGCGAACAAATACCTTATCGAGCAATTCCTGGAGCTGAACTTTCAACTCAATCAACTCTGCTGGAGCAAAACGGTAAGGTGCCATAGAAATCGGCGCCGTGCCGGGCACTAAATCAATAGAGAACTCTATCTCTCGGTGAGGTGGCAAACTAACAAGATCTTCGGGAAAGACATCCGAATACTCACAAACCACCCTCGGCAATATAACCTGGGTCTCACCACTCTCACCACTCTCAAAGCTAGCAAGTAGACCACTAAGCTCACTTCGCCCTCGCGAATCATACCCCGGTGGCAAAACACTACTAACCCGGTCTCCCAAGAAATGGAACCACTCCCCGCTCAAGGTACATAACGTGACCCTCTGGCGGTAGCAATCAATAACAGCCCGGTATGACGATAGCCAGTCCATACCCAAAATAACATCAAAACCCTTCATGGGCATGACAACAAACGGAAAAGGAAGCCTATAGTCGGCGACCTCTATATCACATCCTCTAACACCCTGTTTCAGGATCAACTCACCACCCAAAGGCGATACCACACAAATAGGAGATGCTAACTATGCTAACTCCAATTCCAAAACCGATGCAAATGCAGCAGATACAAAAGAATGAGATGCACCCGTGTCTATCAACACACTAGCAACTGAGTTGCAAAACAGAAAAGTACCTCTCACTACTGATGGAGCCGGTACTAAATCCTGCGCGGTAACAGCATACACGCGCCCTGTAGGCCCCTGGTCTACCTGCTCACCTCTCGGAGCAAAAGACTGCTGCACAGACTGGGATGACGAAGCTTCCGGATTGGCCCTCGAGGCCTGCACAGACTGAGCTGGCTGTAAACCCTGCGTCTGCCTAGAACCAGACGCTCCCGAAGTGGCACTCAACTGCGGGCAAAACCTCTTCAGGTGCCCAGGCTGTCCACACTGATAACAAGACAAGGGCTGCCCCCTGCCCAAACTCTGACTTTGTGATCTAGCTGAAGAAGAAGCAGCTCTCTGACCCCCACCCTTCTGTGGGCAAACAGAAACCTTGTGACCCAGCTGGCCACACTTGTAACAGGTGAAATCCCCTTGACCACCTCTCCCAGAGCCTGCACTCGGGACTGGGAAGGTCGATCTAGCAACACCACCCTGCGACTGCTGAGGGTTAGAACCCCTCTGCCTCTTGCCATCACCCTGACCATCCTGGCTCCTCCTAGAGCCTCTCTGCCCCTCATCCTCCTCCTGCATCATAAGCTCCATATGAGCTGCAGCATCTACCAGGTGTCTATACTCTCGGATGTAAGACCCACCAACCCTCAACTTGAGGCCCCGCCTCAACTTCCGCTCAAACTCATAGCAACGGCGTTCCTCAGACGCCACCAGTTCAGGTGCAAACCTGGACAGACTGGTAAAAGTAGCCTCAAACTCGGCCACTGACAAGCCCTGCTGATTAAGCCGGCTGAATTGATCCCTCAGCTTCTCCCTAGCTGCTGCAGACAAAAACCTCTCCTGAAAAGCATTTATAAACGCCTCCCAAGTACCACCAACACGAGCCTTCTCATACTTCCACCATTGACCCGCATCTCCCTTCAGTTGGAAGGATGCCAAGGTCACTTTCAGTGTTCCGTCCTCGATGCCAAGCATCTCGAACGTCTTACTCATTTGCTCTAGCCACTCATCAGCCTTTAGTGGCTCCTTCGGATCCCCGACAAACTCATCCGGATTAGACCGGAAAAACTCCCTTTTCAAGAAAGAAGGCCCTGCCTCAGCGGCCTGATTCCCAGCTCTAAGAATACCCAAAGCTCCTGCTATCTCTCTGGCCAAGGCACCATAGCCTGCTAACCCACTGGCTCGGCCACATTGGCCTGACCAACTCCCTTCTGCACTGCCGGAATCTCACCCGGTAACGGTACTTCCTGCCTCGCAGGTCTACCACGCCTAGCACCTCTTCCTCGTCCTGACATCCTAATAAAGGTAACACAGAACATTAGCACATTCACAAATGTGCCGAAACTAAACACTCACGTCCCAATGCATGGACAACTGTAATTCACTCCACATAAGCACATAAACACATAAGCACTTACGAATTTCATTTCCGGATAATGATAGTCCCGAGACGTTACTAGAGTTCCGGTTAGAAACAGCATTGATCAAGTGCTATTCCAACAAGACTCCCAGAAACTCAAGGATCCAATCAATATCCTAGAAATTAAATCCCATACCCACATAGTCACATAAGCATGTTATCAATTAAGCACATAGCATATGATATTACATCTAAGTCTCTATCAAGCGAGACAAACCCATTGTAAATACTAATCACTTCCCACATACCCAAAGTATTCGAACCCGGTACGCTCTGATACCAAGTTGTAACGCCCTCAAATTAGCAACATTAAACCCATCGGATAAGACATGCATTTACATAGAAGATAACCACATTCTTTTATTCATTAAAGTTCCATTACATAAGTATTACATGTTAACATCAAAACAAAATGCCCTACGGGCTTACAGCTTTCCAAGTTAACACTTGGTTACAACAAAGAGTACTAACTCGTTTACACATTAAGCCCTTGGCTTGAAGTTACATGTAATACATCAAAAGTTAAGCGACAAAAGTATGTCCGCCTCTAGCCTCCCTGCTATGTCCTTGGAGGTGGCATGCTACCTGCACCTGAAAATGATATTCCCATATAGGGTGAGCCACAGCCCAGTAGAAATACACTAAACCAACCATGAACAATGACTAAAAGATTAGCAATTGATAGATGGCTAACACAGTTACATTCACATAAATTACACATTTATGTCATACAACTTATGAGTCTAAGTTACCTTTCATTTTCCCTTTTTCAACAGATAAGCATGCTAGCTCTATCATCATTTCCACAGATATGTATAAAAACTATATCCCACATTCAGATAAGCATAAAAGCTATATCCACATTCTCAACAGATATGCATAATAACAATATCCCACATTCACAGATAAGCATATAAGCTCTATCTTCACTTCTCTAGACAAGCATATGAGCTGTGTCTACGGAGTTCATCCCCTATCTTCTCCCAACACTATCCGGTTTAGAGGTACATCCCCTATCTTCCCCTAAACCGCGGAGTACATCCCCTATCTCCTCCTCTACACATAACGTATATAAACACATTGGTTCTATATACAATCACCCAATACATACAGTTAATGTATTCTATCAACCGTCAAGTTCCATGACACATTTCATTGATTAGTTTCAGTTTGCCTAATCATCATGCATTGTCTACAACAATCACGACTATCCTCCACCGATAGCCCAAAGCAGTTATTTCTAAACAGAAAATAAATGCACCAATGGATATTCAATCAACATTTCATTTCCTCATTTCTCACCATTAATTATCCCAATTAATCAAACAATGTAATTAGGCCATTTTCCATAATTACCATTTCAACCCTTAGGTCCCATTTTCATCAATGATTTAACATTTATTCCATTTCTCTATGCCAAACATGCATCTAGGTTTATTATGAATAAAACCCCAACTTTTGTAAAATTGCACAAAAGCCCCAAACTTTCACAAAATTACCAAGCCAAGCCCAACATCTCAAAATACCAAATTTAAAGACAAAATCCATAGAGAGGAGTAGGGTATCCCTACCTCGAAGTTTAAGCCACAAAGGAGATGAAGACTCGAAGATCAACTTGCTCCAAATCCAAACTTTTTCAGATTAAATCAAAGCTCTCAACGCCCTCTATCTTTTTAACAAAAGCCCTAGGCTAGATTCACACTCTAGGGAGATCAATTCTTAGAGAGAATGAAAGTTTAGAGAGAGAGAGTGTCGGATTTAGGTTTTGAAAGAAAAAGGGAGTGAAAAAGTGATGTTCAAAATCGCTACTGTCCGCTGATATAAAACACGCTCGCTCGAGCGAAGACTTGGTCGCTCGAGCGACCAGACACAGAAACTCTCGCTCGAGCCAAGAAGTTCTCGATCGAGCGAAGAAAAACCCAGACCGCTCGAGCGAAGGAAGCTCGCTCGAGCCAAGAAAGGCAACTCTCAGGTCCAGAACCAGACGCAACACTCGCTCGAGCGAAGCCACCCTGGCTCGACCCACCAGACACGAACCTCACTCTCGCTCGAGCGACCAACTCCTCGCTCGAGCGACCAACTCCTCGCTCGAGCGAAGGTCCAAAAATCTGGGCAGCAACACTAGGCTCCCAAACACAACCAACCTGTAACAAACTTGCCCAACACATCTTATAACTCAATACACAAAGTAAAAAGGATGCAAACAAGATAATAAACAACTACCAACATCCACGGACACATGTCCGGATCACTGTACAACAAGGGTAAACCCGGGATCGCTATAACCTCCCCCCCTTAAAGAATTTCGTCCCCGAAATTAAGCACAAGTTTTCAAAACGAGTTTTTTTTTTCTCCATTTTAAACAATGTTACACTTTTAACATTCAACAATTCGACCCATCACCGATCATCCCATCCCTTTAACAAGAGACATATCACAATATGTAAACAACATATGTATTTTCAACATGCATCAACATTATGCACTATCTTTCCAATTTCAACAATATAATCAACATATATAATGTTACATTCAACTTCCATATGAGGCAAGTTCCCAAAACATACTTCCAATAAACAAAACATTTTCAATGTTTCACAACTTAAGACATATATAAAAGCTCTTAAGTTCAACAATAGCTCAAAATTTAAACACAAGGTTACAAATCAACAAACAAGTCCGGATATTTCTCACGGACTTCCAACTCACGTTCCCAAGTGGCTTCCTCCACTCCGTGATGTTTCCACAAGACTTTCACCAAAGGAATGGTCTTGCCACGCAGGACCTGATCCCGCCTATCCAAGACCCGAACCGGTCTCTCCTCATACGAGGCATCCTCATCTACCTCTAAATCGGTCTAATCCAACACATGTGATGGATCTGGCTCATACTTCCGAAGCATACTCACATGAAACACGTCATGCACTCCGGACAACTGCGACGGTAAGGCTAACCGATAAGCAACCTCACCAATCCTCTCAAGGATCTCAAAAGGACCAATAAACCGAGGGGATAGCTTCCCACTCTTCCCAAATCTCATCAGACCCCGCCTAGGTGATATCTTCAGAAAGACATGATCACCTACCTCAAACGCCAAAGGCCTCCTCCTACGGTCGGCATAACTCTTTTGTCGACTCTGGGCTGTAACAAGCCTCCTACGGATAAGCTCAACTTTCTCCGTCGTCTCCCTAACCAACTCCGGACCCAACAAAGGTGCATCACCCACCTCGGCCCAACAAACTGGAGACCTACACGGTCGGCCATACAAGGCCTCAAACGGTGCCATACCGATGCTAGACTGAAAACTGTTGTTGTAGGCAAACTCTACCAAGGGCAAGTGCCTCTCCCACGTCCCGCTAAAGTCCAGGACACAACCCCGAAGCATATCCTCGAGGATCTGAATAGTACGCTCGGACTGCCCGTCAGTCTGAGGATGATAAGCCATACTAAAGGTCAACTTAGTGCCCAAGGCACTCTGCAAACTCTGCCACAACCTAGCAGTAAAACGAGGATCTCTATCTGAGACAATCGTCACTGGGACCCCATGCAATCTCACTACGTCCCGAATATACAAATCGGCAAGATGATCTACCGAATCTCTCACGCGCATAGGAATAAAGTGCGCCGACTTAGTCAACCGGTCTACAACCACCCAAATAGCATCACTACCCCGCTGAGTCCTCGGAAGACCTATAACGAAGTCCATAGTGACATGCTCCCACTTCCACTCGGCAATAGGCAAGGGTTGCAACAAACCCGCTGGCCTTTGATGCTCGGCCTTCACTTGCTGGCAAGTAAGGCACTTCGATACGAAAACAGCCACATCTCTCTTCATACCCCGCCACCAAAACTGGCGACCCAAATCCTGATACATCTTAGTACCTCCCGGATGCACTGCAAGGCGCGAATGATGAAACTCTCGGAGTACTTCCTCTCGGCAAGACTCCGGTACAAACAAACGGTCTCGGTATCTCACACTCAGGTCGGGATACACCGTCAAACCCTTCTCAACTTTCCCACTGGAGATCTTCTCTTGGAGGGATTCTACCTCAAGGTCACCTTTCTGTGCCTCTAACACTCTAATCACAAGTGCAAGCTGCGCAACAACAGAAAACAAGGCCGCAGCCTCAACAGATTCGCCCAGTAGCAAATCAAACTCGCCAAGTGCTCCCAACATCTCCCATTCCCAGATGGCTATACAAGCTACATCACTAATGGTCATCCTACTAAGGGCATCGGCCACAACATTGGCCTTTCCCGGATGATAGTGCAACTCAAAATCATAATCCTCGATGAACTCCATCCACCTTCTCTGCCTCAGATTCAAGTCTCTCTGGGTAAACAGATACTTCAAACTCTTATGATCCGAGAATACCTCGAACCTCTCACCATAAAGGTAGTGCCTCCAGATTTTCAAGGCAAAGATCACTGCTGCTAACTCTAGGTCGTGTGTGGGGTAATTCTTCTCGTGTATTTTCAACTGACGTGAGCCATAAGCTACCACTCTCCCCTCTTGCATCAACACACAACCCAAACCCTCTCGTGAGGCATCACAATAAACCGCATAACCCAACCCTCTCTCCGGAATAATCAACACCGGAGCGGTGGTCAATCTAACTTTCAGCTCTTGGAACGACTTTTCACAAGTCTCACTCCACACAAACTTGACTCCCTTCCGAGTCAGTCTAGTCAACGGTGACGCTAACCTGGAGAAATCTTTCACAAACCGACGGTAATACCCAGCTAATCCCAGAAAACTGCGGATCTCAAACACACTCTTAGGTTGTGCCCAATCCTGCACCGCCTCAACCTTGGATGTATCAACAGACACCCCTTCCCCGGATACCACATGGCCTAAGAATTTAACTTCCCTTAGCCAGAACTCACACTTCCCAAACTTGGCATACAGCTTATGGGCTCTAAGCAACTCAAGCACCACTCTCAAGTGTTCCTCGTGCTCCTTCTCAGAAGGCGAATAGATAAGAATGTCGTCCACGAAGACGACCACAAATCGGTCTAAGAACTCCCGGAAAACCCGGTTCAGCAAGTCCATAAAGACTGCCGGTGCATTGGTAAGCCCAAATGGCATCACCAGAAACTCATAATGGCCATACCGCGTACGGAATGCCGTCTTCGGAATATCCTCTTCCCTGACCCTCAACTGGTGGTAACCCGATCTCAAGTCTATCTTAGAGAAACAACGGGAACCCTTCAACTGGTCAAACAAATCATCTATACGGGGCATAGGGTACTTATTCTTAACCGTAGCCCGATTCAACTTCCGGTAGTCAATACACAATCTCAAGGCACCATCTTTCTTTTTAACAAAGAGGGCCGGTGCTCCCCACGGCGAAACACTAGGGCGAACAAATACCTTATCGAGCAATTCCTGGAGCTGAACTTTCAACTCAATCAACTCTGCTGGAGCAAAACGGTAAGGTGCCATAGAAATCGGCGCCGTGCCGGGCACTAAATCAATAGAGAACTCTATCTCTCGGTGAGGTGGCAAACTAACAAGATCTTCGGGAAAGACATCCGAATACTCACAAACCACCCTCGGCAATATAACCTGGGTCTCACCACTCTCACCACTCTCAAAGCTAGCAAGTAGACCACTAAGCTCACTTCGCCCTCGCGAATCATACCCCGGTGGCAAAACACTACTAACCCGGTCTCCCAAGAAATGGAACCACTCCCCGCTCAAGGTACATAACGTGACCCTCTGGCGGTAGCAATCAATAACAGCCCGGTATGACGATAGCCAGTCCATACCCAAAATAACATCAAAACCCTTCATGGGCATGACAACAAACGGAAAAGGAAGCCTATAGTCGGCGACCTCTATATCACATCCTCTAACACCCTGTTTCAGGATCAACTCACCACCCAAAGGCGATACCACACAAATAGGAGATGCTAACTATGCTAACTCCAATTCCAAAACCGATGCAAATGCAGCAGATACAAAAGAATGAGATGCACCCGTGTCTATCAACACACTAGCAACTGAGTTGCAAAACAGAAAAGTACCTCTCACTACTGATGGAGCCGGTACTAAATCCTGCGCGGTAACAGCATACACGCGCCCTGTAGGCCCCTGGTCTACCTGCTCACCTCTCGGAGCAAAAGACTGCTGCACAGACTGGGATGACGAAGCTTCCGGATTGGCCCTCGAGGCCTGCACAGACTGAGCTGGCTGTAAACCCTGCGTCTGCCTAGAACCAGACGCTCCCGAAGTGGCACTCAACTGCGGGCAAAACCTCTTCAGGTGCCCAGGCTGTCCACACTGATAACAAGACAAGGGCTGCCCCCTGCCCAAACTCTGACTTTGTGATCTAGCTGAAGAAGAAGCAGCTCTCTGACCCCCACCCTTCTGTGGGCAAACAGAAACCTTGTGACCCAGCTGGCCACACTTGTAACAGGTGAAATCCCCTTGACCACCTCTCCCAGAGCCTGCACTCGGGACTGGGAAGGTCGATCTAGCAACACCACCCTGCGACTGCTGAGGGTTAGAACCCCTCTGCCTCTTGCCATCACCCTGACCATCCTGGCTCCTCCTAGAGCCTCTCTGCCCCTCATCCTCCTCCTGCATCATAAGCTCCATATGAGCTGCAGCATCTACCAGGTGTCTATACTCTCGGATGTAAGACCCACCAACCCTCAACTTGAGGCCCCGCCTCAACTTCCGCTCAAACTCATAGCAACGGCGTTCCTCAGACGCCACCAGTTCAGGTGCAAACCTGGACAGACTGGTAAAAGTAGCCTCAAACTCGGCCACTGACAAGCCCTGCTGATTAAGCCGGCTGAATTGATCCCTCAGCTTCTCCCTAGCTGCTGCAGACAAAAACCTCTCCTGAAAAGCATTTATAAACGCCTCCCAAGTACCACCAACACGAGCCTTCTCATACTTCCACCATTGACCCGCATCTCCCTTCAGTTGGAAGGATGCCAAGGTCACTTTCAGTGTTCCGTCCTCGATGCCAAGCATCTCGAACGTCTTACTCATTTGCTCTAGCCACTCATCAGCCTTTAGTGGCTCCTTCGGATCCCCGACAAACTCATCCGGATTAGACCGGAAAAACTCCCTTTTCAAGAAAGAAGGCCCTGCCTCAGCGGCCTGATTCCCAGCTCTAAGAATACCCAAAGCTCCTGCTATCTCTCTGGCCAAGGCACCATAGCCTGCTAACCCACTGGCTCGGCCACATTGGCCTGACCAACTCCCTTCTGCACTGCCGGAATCTCACCCGGTAACGGTACTTCCTGCCTCGCAGGTCTACCACGCCTAGCACCTCTTCCTCGTCCTGACATCCTAATAAAGGTAACACAGAACATTAGCACATTCACAAATGTGCCGAAACTAAACACTCACGTCCCAATGCATGGACAACTGTAATTCACTCCACATAAGCACATAAACACATAAGCACTTACGAATTTCATTTCCGGATAATGATAGTCCCGAGACGTTACTAGAGTTCCGGTTAGAAACAGCATTGATCAAGTGCTATTCCAACAAGACTCCCAGAAACTCAAGGATCCAATCAATATCCTAGAAATTAAATCCCATACCCACATAGTCACATAAGCATGTTATCAATTAAGCACATAGCATATGATATTACATCTAAGTCTCTATCAAGCGAGACAAACCCATTGTAAATACTAATCACTTCCCACATACCCAAAGTATTCGAACCCGGTACGCTCTGATACCAAGTTGTAACGCCCTCAAATTAGCAACATTAAACCCATCGGATAAGACATGCATTTACATAGAAGATAACCACATTCTTTTATTCATTAAAGTTCCATTACATAAGTATTACATGTTAACATCAAAACAAAATGCCCTACGGGCTTACAGCTTTCCAAGTTAACACTTGGTTACAACAAAGAGTACTAACTCGTTTACACATTAAGCCCTTGGCTTGAAGTTACATGTAATACATCAAAAGTTAAGCGACAAAAGTATGTCCGCCTCTAGCCTCCCTGCTATGTCCTTGGAGGTGGCATGCTACCTGCACCTGAAAATGATATTCCCATATAGGGTGAGCCACAGCCCAGTAGAAATACACTAAACCAACCATGAACAATGACTAAAAGATTAGCAATTGATAGATGGCTAACACAGTTACATTCACATAAATTACACATTTATGTCATACAACTTATGAGTCTAAGTTACCTTTCATTTTCCCTTTTTCAACAGATAAGCATGCTAGCTCTATCATCATTTCCACAGATATGTATAAAAACTATATCCCACATTCAGATAAGCATAAAAGCTATATCCACATTCTCAACAGATATGCATAATAACAATATCCCACATTCACAGATAAGCATATAAGCTCTATCTTCACTTCTCTAGACAAGCATATGAGCTGTGTCTACGGAGTTCATCCCCTATCTTCTCCCAACACTATCCGGTTTAGAGGTACATCCCCTATCTTCCCCTAAACCGCGGAGTACATCCCCTATCTCCTCCTCTACACATAACGTATATAAACACATTGGTTCTATATACAATCACCCAATACATACAGTTAATGTATTCTATCAACCGTCAAGTTCCATGACACATTTCATTGATTAGTTTCAGTTTGCCTAATCATCATGCATTGTCTACAACAATCACGACTATCCTCCACCGATAGCCCAAAGCAGTTATTTCTAAACAGAAAATAAATGCACCAATGGATATTCAATCAACATTTCATTTCCTCATTTCTCACCATTAATTATCCCAATTAATCAAACAATGTAATTAGGCCATTTTCCATAATTACCATTTCAACCCTTAGGTCCCATTTTCATCAATGATTTAACATTTATTCCATTTCTCTATGCCAAACATGCATCTAGGTTTATTATGAATAAAACCCCAACTTTTGTAAAATTGCACAAAAGCCCCAAACTTTCACAAAATTACCAAGCCAAGCCCAACATCTCAAAATACCAAATTTAAAGACAAAATCCATAGAGAGGAGTAGGGTATCCCTACCTCGAAGTTTAAGCCACAAAGGAGATGAAGACTCGAAGATCAACTTGCTCCAAATCCAAACTTTTTCAGATTAAATCAAAGCTCTCAACGCCCTCTATCTTTTTAACAAAAGCCCTAGGCTAGATTCACACTCTAGGGAGATCAATTCTTAGAGAGAATGAAAGTTTAGAGAGAGAGAGTGTCGGATTTAGGTTTTGAAAGAAAAAGGGAGTGAAAAAGTGATGTTCAAAATCGCTACTGTCCGCTGATATAAAACACGCTCGCTCGAGCGAAGACTTGGTCGCTCGAGCGACCAGACACAGAAACTCTCGCTCGAGCCAAGAAGTTCTCGATCGAGCGAAGAAAAACCCAGACCGCTCGAGCGAAGGAAGCTCGCTCGAGCCAAGAAAGGCAACTCTCAGGTCCAGAACCAGACGCAACACTCGCTCGAGCGAAGCCACCCTGGCTCGACCCACCAGACACGAACCTCACTCTCGCTCGAGCGACCAACTCCTCGCTCGAGCGAAGGTCCAAAAATCTGGGCAGCAACACTAGGCTCCCAAACACAACCAACCTGTAACGAACCTGCCCAACACATCTTATAACTCAATACACAAAGTAAAAAGGATGCAAACAAGATAATAAACAACTACCAACATCCACGGACACATGTCCGGATCACTGTACAACAAGGGTAAACCCGGGATTGCTATAACCATACTACCAATGTCGCCACTACTATCACCACCACTACTGTTGGCCGTCCCAACTGCCGCCACAACCTTTGCCGCCGCCGCTACCATCACCATCACAACCACAACACCAACTTACCACCACCTTACCACTACCACTAAGGCAATAACAATCTATTACCACAATCCTATTATCATTGCTATCACCACCACCGGTGCCACCATCTCAGTCGTCGCCACCGCCATTGCCACTATTATGACTCACACCATTACTTTCATAACTATTAATATTATCATGATCTATATAAATTTTCAATTTATTTGTTACTAGCTTGTTAAAAAAATAAATAAACTATAAAATGTTATTCCATGAGTTTAATAGGTATAACCAAACATGAGAATGAGAATTATCAATCTATTCCTATATCATTCCATTTTGGCAACCAAACAATGGAATGGGAATGGACATTTCATTCTATTCAACCTTGTATTCCATTCTTACTCTCATTCCATTCGCATTTCATTTCATTCCATTCCATTGTATCAAACATGCTATAACATTTCATGAAATCTAGCTCATACTGAAATTTTCAATAAATCCATGGTTGTTTAAGCTGAAGATGACATATGAGAACATAGAAGGTATTTCAATTTTGTGAAAATATTATTGTTGAGATCTGATGAAAAACTTAAGGCTCCCTTGATTTAATGAAAATTTTAACTCTCCCTTCATTTGATATGAATTTGATGAAATAGTTGGAAATATCATTTTAACTAATTTTTCATCAAATTTGGATGTGATGAAAGATTGGAGATGGCCTTAGTATTAACAAATGAGTTGTAATTTTTTTTTTAAGTGAGAAACAAACGAGTTGTAATGTAATTATTAAAAATATATAAATCATAGTAATTTAAATGAGTTGTAATCTAACTATAATTTTTGTAAATTAAAAAACACAGTCTTTTAATAAATTAATTTTTGTTTTTTCGAATAATATTGTTAACCGTATTTGTTTATCATTTAGGTAAAACACACTCATCTATATAATAAAGCAGGATGATTTTTGAATTTGTCCTACACACATTTGTCCTATTAGGACATTTGGACGGCTCAGATCTATTCAAATTATAAAACAACAGTTGAGATATATTTTTCAAAAAATATCTTCTATGTACATTTTCTATTTTCCCGCTTCTCTCTCTTACTTTTTCCTTTTCTCACCCATCCTTATATGATCCCATATTCCTCTCTTTTTTTTTATTTTTTTATTTTCTCCCATTTTTTATTTTTCTCTCTATTTTTTTTTTATTTTCTCCTATTTGTTCACCTATTTTTATTCATATTATATGGAAAAGTTTATGAACCCAGAATTAGGAGCCAGATTTTACTGTGTGTAGTGGAGATTAAATTAATGAATTTTATAGTCCACAAATTAAATGAATTTAAACAATTAATTATTATTTTTAAATATATTGAATACTTATAGACTTCATAAATTTAGACCTCATATGAATCTTCAACATCTATATAATAAAGTAGAATGATTTTTGAATTTGTCCTACACAAATTTGCCCAACTAAAATATTTGGACGGCTCAGATCTATTCAAATTATAAAACAATGGTTGAGATATATTTTCTAAAAAATATCTTATATGTACAGTTTCTATTTTCCTGCTTCTCTCTCTTATTTTTTCTTTTTCTCATCCATCTTTCAATGATCCCATGATCCCACTTTTATCTCTCTTTTCTTTTTATTTGTTTAATTTTCTCCTATTTTTATTTTTCTCTCTATTTGTTTAATTTTTTTATTTTCTCATTTTTGTTCACTTATTTTTACTCATATTATATGGAAAAGTCTGTGATCCCATAATTAGGAGCCAGGTTTTACTGTGTGTAGTGGAGATTAAATTAATGAATTTTATAGTTCACAAATTAAATGAATTTGAACAATTAAATATTATTTTTAAATATATTGAATACCTGATAGACTTCATAAATTTAGATCTCATATGAATCTTCAACATCTATGTAATAAAGCAGGATGATTTTTGAATTTGTCCTACACGCATTTGTCTTACTAGGACATTTGAACGACTTAAATCTATTCAAATTATAAAATAACGACTGAAATATATTTTTCAAAAAATATCCTACATGTACATTTTCTTTTTCTTTTTTTCGCTTTTCTCTCTTATTTTTTTCTTTTTCTCATATGATCCCACAATCCCACCTTCATCTCTCTTTTCTTTTTAAACAACGGCTGAGATATATTTTCCAAAAAATATCATACATGTACATTTTCTATTTTCCCGCTTCTCTCTCTTATTTTTTCTTTTTCTCACCCATCTTTCTATGATCCCATGATCCCACTTTCATCTCTCTTTTCTTTTTATTTTTCATTTTCTCATTTTCTCATATTTTTTATTTTTCTCTCTATTTGTTTAATTTTTTTATTTTTTCATTTTTGTTCACTTATTTTTATTCATATTATATGAAAGAGTCTACGATCCCAGGATTAGAAGTTCGATTTTACTGTGTGTAGTGGAGATTACATTAATGAATTTTATAATCCACAAATTAAATGAATTTGAACAATTAATTGTTATTTTTAAATATATTGAATACCTGATAGACTTCATAAATTCAGACCTCATATGAATCTTTAACATCTATATAATAAAACAGGATGGTTTTTGAATTTGTCTTACACACATTTGTCATACTAGGACATTTGGCCGCCTCAGATGTATTCAAATTATAAAACAGCGACTGAGATATATTTTCTAAAAAATATCCTACATGTACATTTTCTATTTTCCTGCTTCTCTCTCTTACTTTTTCCTTTTCTCACCCATCCTTCTATGATCTCATGATCCCTCATTCCTCTCATTTTTCTTTTTATTTTTTTATTTTCTCCTATTTTTATTTT
Source organism: Camellia sinensis (assembly GCF_055761805.1). Taxonomy (NCBI): domain Eukaryota; kingdom Viridiplantae; phylum Streptophyta; class Magnoliopsida; order Ericales; family Theaceae; genus Camellia; species Camellia sinensis. Next base: position 142,045,319 of record NC_138963.1, read on the forward strand.
TCTCTTTATTTGTTTATTTTTTTTATTTTCTTTTTTTTGTTCACTTATTTTTATTCATATTATATGAAAAAGTTTGCGATCCTAGAAGGAGGAGCCAAATTTTACTGCGTGTAGTGGAGATTAAATTAATGAATTTTATAGTTCATAAATTAAATGAATTTAAACAATTAATTATTATTTTTAAATATATTGAATACTTATAGACTTTATAAATTTAGATCTCATATGAATCTTCAACACCTATATAATAAAGCAGGATGATTTTTGAATTTGTCCTACATACATTTGTCCTATTCTAGGACATTTGGACGGCTTAAATCTATTCAAATTATAAAACAACACTGAGATATATTTTTCAAAAAATATCCTACATGTACATTTTCTATTTTCTCGCTTCTCTCTCTTATTTTTTCTTTTTCTCACTCATCTTTCTATGATCCCTTGATCCCACCTTCATCTCTCTTTTATTTTTATTTTTTTTATTTTTTCCTATTTTTATTTTTCTCTCTATTTGTTTAATTTTCTCATTTTTGTTCACTTATTTTTATTCATATTATATGGAAAAGTTTGTAATCCCATAATTAGGAGCTAGGTTTTACTGTGTAGTGAAGATTAAATTAATGAATTTATAGTCCACAAATTAAATAAATTTGAACAATTAATTATTATTTTTAAATATATTGAATACTTGATAGACTTTATAAATTTTGACCTCATATGAATTTTCAACATATTTTAATAAAGTATGACGGTTTTTGAATCTTCAACATATTTTTCTCCTATTAGGACATTTAAATGATTCAGATCTGTTCAAATTATAACATAATGGTTGAGATATATTTTTAAAAAAATATCTTATATGTACATTTTCTACTTTCCTGCTTCTCTCTCTCTCTCTCTCTCTCTCTTACTTTTTTTTCCCTCACCCATCCTTCTATGATCCCATGATCCCACATTTTTCTCTCTTTTCTTTTTATTTTCTTTGTATTTTCTCCCGGTTTTATTTTTCTCTCTATTTGTTTATTTTTGTTTATTTTCTTCTTTTTGTTCAATATATTTTACACATATTTCCATAAAATGTTTGTATGCCCGTAATACACTAGGACATTACGGGTATACATACAATTTCCATATAATTATTTAAACAAAAACAATATTGTATGTATGCCCGTGAAAATTGTATGTATGCTAGGTACATCTATCTATCTAGCTATATATTATACAAACAAAAGCAAGTTTTCGTGAAGAGTTTTGTGAGAACTCTAAAATTTTATAATAAATTTGTGATTTTATCAATTTAAAAAATACAGTTAAATAGTGTTGGGATTACAATTATATTCTAATCCTAATATTATTTACATCGTGCCTTCAGGCACGGGCATACGCTAATACTTGTTATATTTAATGAGTCTTGTATGAACGTCATTAATATTTAACAAATATAGAAATTATGGCTAAAAGAACTAAATCTTGAACTATTAAAAAAGCATTGATTCTAACTATAGTAGGGGTGTAAATTTATCCCGGCCTGACCCGACCCAGTTTACTAGGCCCATGTCGGGCCTCGCGGGCTCTAGCCAAAATTCAGGCTGGGCCGGGCCAAAAATTAGGCCTAGGCCTAAGGGTATTCAGGCCTTGGGCGAGCCGATGGATCAGGCCTTAAGCTGGCTCAATGGGCCTAGGCTTGGCTTCTGGCTTGGGCGGACTAAACCATTTTTTTAAAATTTTTTTTTCTATCAAAATTTTATTATTTTTCACTAAAAAAGACACTGGGCCTCGGGCCGAGCTTTGAGTGGGCCTTAAGCAGGCCAATGGGCCGGGCCCACGGGCTTCAAAATGATGGCCCAAGCCCAGGCCTAGGGACTCGGGCTGGGCTTGGGTCCGGGCCCAAATGGGTCAGGCCCACCCCGAGTCACGGACCATTTTTACACTCCTATATAGTATATATCTGCTAATTAATATGGGTAAATTACACTTTGAAAAATCTAGAAATCCCCTAGATGTTGATTTGTGATTATGTATCAATTTTAAGTAGAATATAACAATCCCAATCAAACAATCAAGACAAAGAGACACAACGATTTTACGTGGAAAAAATCACAATTGGACACCTCCAACTGTGATAAAAAAACCACGGGCAACAGCCACAAAACAATCCACTAAGAAGATTTAAAGGAATTACACAGGTATACTCTCAATTACCTAACGAATCCACGCCTAATTGAACCAACCTCTATGTGCCTCTTCCAACCCGTCTTCACCTCGGAATTGTCTGTACGATGAGCCACCCTGGAATCCACCAAAGCTTCAGGCTCGAATTCTTCAGAATCCACCGAAGAACAACTCTCTCTTTTGTAGAACAAAACACAACCTTTGATGTACTCTCTTTAAACCATGAGTTGAATACTCAATAAAACATCAAAGAAAACTCACAAAGTATCCCCAGATATAAACCCTAGAAACCAAAAAGAAGATCTGGAGTAGTAATCCTAAAATCTGACCCAACACGCGAATTTATAGAATCTGTCCCGCGATCCCCGCTCGAGGGCCCAACAGCTCGCTCGAGCGGCTTCAGCAAAATATGCGCGTGATATAACAGAGGTCCGCTCGAGCGTTGGAGAACCCGCTCGAGCGCGAAATCACACCTTCCAGTATTTTTACAGACCTGACAAACTGCTGGAACCAGGGATTCTCCGCTCGAGCGGACAGGCAACTTGGAATGCATTTTTGCATTTTGCTTCGGGGGCGCTGCCCCTCGACCCCGCCGTGGCGCTGCCCCGGACCTGCCAAGGGGCGCTGCCCCCTGGACCCCCGCGAGCTGACCGGGCAGCTCGATCCTCGTCATAATCAGCGAAGTGGCAATCTTGAAAGCATTAGCATCACAAACTTCTCTGAAAGGCACAATTCGGGTTGGATTCGCATCTAAACACTCATAGCCTCACTGAAATAAAAGTGCGAAAATAAATACAACTGAAAGGAGTTTTGTCAAACAGGGTTGCCAAGAATAAAACCTAACACACTTTGCCCCTTTTATAATTGGACATTTTTTTTTTCCACTTTAACTCTTAAAGTTTATTTTTTTTTTTCCCACTTTGGCCCTCCATATTTCAAGTTTTTTCCCAATTTACTCCTAAAGCTAATTTTTGCTAAAAATTAGACAAAAAAATGACACATTAATACTTATATGCTAGAAAAATATTTTATTATATATAACTCACATCTCTGATAAAAACTTAAATCACAATATAATAATATATTTTTTATGTTATGTGACTGTTATTATAATATTTTTTGTCTAATTTTGAATAGAGCTTAACTCTAAGAGTAAACTGGAAAAAATTTGAAACATAAAGAGTCAAAATGAGAAAAAATAAACTTTAAGGATTAAAGTAAGGAAACGGTCAAACATAAAGGAGGCAAAATGTAATTTACCCAATTAATATAAACTAAAGAAAAATAATTTTCTCAATCCACCCCTCAATTTTATCTCTTCTCTTCGCTTCTCTTTATGTACGTGTGTATATATATATATATATAGCACAATATCTATACTACATTAAAAAGTTGACCACTCAATTTGGTGTGAAGTGTGAACACCTGTTGAAGCTGTGTGCAACTTTTTTGTTCTTGAAAACAATCCATAATAATTAATGACAGATATAGAGAGGGTAGTCTTGGTTCATAGCATACTGAATGGTACTGTTAGGATGTGGGTTTTATCACAGATTTCATTTGACACATTAGCAAGTTTCCATGATGAAGAGCTTATTTGATATAGTGTCTTACAATTTGAATGTTAATAATTAAAAAATAAAAATGATAAACATTTCTTCATAATTTTTTAATAATTATTTTATTTAAATTATTTTTGTTCCATAAATTGTAAGTAAAATCTATACCTCAAACACAAATTTAAAAAAAATAAAAAATTTAAGTTACATAAGTTGCACCAATTAGAGCTGAATAATGTCCCAAAATGAGCACAGGAAGATAAATTGGAAATTTTAATCAAAATTTCCACTCACTTTGTAGTTCGAGTGAAACCTGAAGACAAGTTGGCTTTAGTTTAAATATATATATATTTTAATGTTAGCCTCAATCAGTATATTGATATGACTTCGTATTTTAGTTTAATTCTTAAAATTTTGACTTACTTATCACTATATTTAATCTTTTCCTTTCAAAGTTCTTTCAAACTTTTTTAAACTATGATCGAATCAGAAAATTTGTCATTACTCCAATAGTAAGTGAGGTTGGGAGAGTCAAGGATGCCAATGGTGATGTGGAGTGGTTATTACATACTCCTGGAGTATGGCCATACTGTGACGCCTCAAAAATCGGAAACATTACATTAACAAATAAGTATAGAGTTTTTTTCCGGTTACAAATGTGGCGCTCTAAGATTGACTCTAAGAATGAAATCTAAGAAACGTCACTAATGAATCGTTTAACCAATAACCAAGTAAGATCTCAAGAAAGATTGGCGGCAAAATATCCTCCCTTCTAAGTCCAATCTCCTTAAATAGCAAGTTATATTTTTGACAGATCTTAATAAGGTATTAACATAAGGTTTACATGAGTTGACAGAGTATAAGAATGGGTTACAAAAGATATATAAGTAAAATAATAATTACAAGAGATATATCTTTGTAACATCAAGAGTTTTAAAACTTACAACCCCAAAATATGATTACTAATTCCTAATTCTTCTAGGATAGCCATATATCTCCAAATGTTTCTACTTCACCGTCGTCTGTGTAAATTTCGTCAATATCTGGCATGACACGCCATGAGTTTGGAATGCCTAGTAAATGTACACGCACCTCGTTGCTTTTTCCTAATCCAATACACAACCACATTTACAATAAGTAAGAAATATAATAATTAAGTAAACATGCAAAGGATTACAAGTTAGGTGTTAGTAATTTAGAAATCCGTAATGCCCCAAAATAACAACCACCACCTCATGATATTAAATGGAAAAGCAAAAACTCATACAATTTTAACCTTTCATTGATTCTTTTACCATACAAAAGATGAAATATACATGTATATATTTATAAATCGTAGATCTTGAATTTATAGCATATGACATGTAATAATTACGTGAAATAAAAGAAAGTACGAATAAATTAATACCATATTGGCTACATTTTTCTAAATACTTGGGTACAATAAAATGAGTTAAACCAATACATAAAAAATCCAAGGCTTGTACAATAAACATTTACACAAAAGAACAAAAAGAAGCTCTCGGCTCCAAGGTCCTCCTAAGCTACTTCCTTGGTGGAGGCATATCATTAGCACCTGAAAGTTATTTTTCACATAGGGTGAGTTAAAACCCAGTAGAGAATACTTGAACACACAGTATGATGTTTAACAAAGTCATATAGTCAATGGATATGCATACCATTTACCAAATTATTACACTTTCCCTTTCAAAATAATGTTATGTCATAGTTATAAACCAATTCATAAAACAATACTTTTTCAATCGAAAAACAGGGTAGTAGATACAAAACACTAAGAATCTCTAGGTACGTGCCTGGTAATAGGCTATACAAGTACTATCAAAATCATTTTACTGGTAATAACTAGAAGGATCTGCATCCAATTGTGCTGATTTTTGGACTTTCACCAAGGACATACATGCCAACATAATAAAATCACAACCATACCCCTTAACGAGATTCACTAAGGTATTCACTCATTTTTCTTAAAACAATATATTTTCAATATAAGGAAATGAAATAATATTCAATGCAATATGTATGAATAAATGGTTTTCATTTAACATATTCATCATGCAATTTAACAATCAAACTATCCTCCACCGATAGCCCAAAACAGATATCTCTATACAAAAGATAAATTTCCAATAACAAGCATAATCTCATAATTTCAATGTAAGAGTGATATTACATATCCAACTCCATTCTCTTCATTAAAGATACACTCATTTTATTATTTCAAAAACTTAACATCCTTTCTCTTTTTCCTTAGGTCAAACTAGTGATTTCTAATAAAACATATATTCCTTTTCCAAAACACATTTAAAGGAGGAAATTTTAAATTTTCAACATTTAACATAATACTCATCTCCACCACACCTCCCATGAACCCATTTAAAAACCCCTCTTTTAGATTTCCAAAACCCAAACCCTAAATCAATCCCACAACTTCCAAATCTCCACGCCTTTCAAAGAACACATGATGAGGCTAAGAATCATCTTGTAGACTTTGATATATTGTCTAAGTATGGGATCATGTTTTGTTTATGCTATTATGTTTTTGCCTAATGTAGCTCGACTTTTCGTGCCCCTTTCGGAAGACAATAAGCCCTACATTTCGAACTCCCGCAGTTCTGAATCTGATCTCACAAGTGCAATGTGAAATAGATAAACACCAAAGAGTCTAAATTTGGAAAATCTTTTGGAAAATCGATTTTGAATCAAAATGCTAAAAATGGACTACTTTGCCATATATAAAGTCGCCATTTAAATATTTTATTTTGAAAAATTTAGGAAACCCGGGACTCGTGCCAAAGGCCACTTGTCCGTCATCACCAAAGTTGTCTCGGCTCGGGAACTCAAGTACTAGAGGGGAAGGTCATGAATTGAGCACCTCCGCGCGCCCAATCAAAAATTGACCTCTACTAATCATGAAGTGAATCTTATTTACATTATATGCTCTTGTTCCATTTATTAGGCTAACTTACTATGTGATGCACACACAAGGTATAGACTAATTTGCAATAATTGGAACATTTGATTTCATGTTTGTTTTTTGAAAAGAGTTTGTGAATGTGCCACATGAAAAAGTGGGCTCAAATGTACATTAATCAAACTATCCCAATTCAAGCAACTAGCCTTCATCCCAAGCATTCAAATAGTTTATCACTTAAGCACTTAGCCTCATGGTGAATATGCTTTGACATGACAACACTAACACATGCAATATGCTAAAGCGAGTAAAAGCTTACCTAGTACTCCAAGCCAAAAAGACAAAAGAGTTAGAAAAATGCATGATCCTAACTATGCAACATGATTAATGCAACACATGCAATATGCAACTAATAGGCTCGTCTTTTTAAAATGGCATATTAATCAACTTGATAGCATGCGGTCTAAGCACTTATTCAAAGAATGTTTAACTACAATGCAAGTTAGAATGATGCGCCGAGCTCAATACATGGAAGACAATGGATGCAAGGCATGGGAGATGATAAACAAAACATGATACCCTAAACTAACCATCATAAGTAGGTAAATTAAAGGGAAAAAGAGGTGGGGTTGGAAGACATACACATTTTTACAACTGTGCCCTCGCGCAGGAGGGTCTGAATAAATTAACTAGCTAAACTAATTAACTAGCTATTATAAAACGAATTAACTAACTATGCTAGCTAGTTATTAAAATATCACAACTAATTAACTATTCTAGCTAATTATTACAAATTAGAACTAACTAATTAATTACACAAATTAATTAATTACAAAATTCTAATTAGCTAAGTAATTAATTACAACATGAAATAAAGTAACTAAATTAACTAATTAGCCCCGGGAAGCGAGGGATGCTCATGCATGTGCAGATTTCCACCCGAAAAGCACACCGTTATGTTGCCAGAATGCTTCTGTTGCATAGTAGAACATCTTTCACCTCAACCACTGCTCTGTTCTGTTCCATAAACACTGTTGCTCAAGTTTACAAAAGTGGCCGACCAGCCACAAATGGTGGCTAGCCGTCCAGAAATTGTGGCCTGCCAACCATTGATGCTTGGTTTCCCCTACTGCAACAGAAAGCATACAAATCACAAACAGGGTATTCTCAAGGTATGTTTGTACACCTTACCCCTCCTTATCATCAAAACAGCTCAAAGGAGTGGCAAGCTTAATTCACAAGCCATCAATCGATGCAATTTCATTGCATGATGGCCTATGAACCAATGTATACAACTTTAATAAATGCAACAAGAAAGACTCTCAAACCTTTTTTCTATCATGAATTGATCAAGGAAAGTGGTTGACCTTGGAAACCAGAACCGTTTCATCACTAGAAAGTATGAAATGCCTCAAGTTACCATGTGTTCAATTAATGTCCGATTGAACACCAAAATGGTTTTTATCTTGCGTCACTTTTAGTTCTCATTTTATTACTCCATTTTAATTACCAACCATTCCTTAGTAAATTAAGTCTAAAGGTGAGCTTTAAGTCCTCTAATGGAAAGAAGCATCAAACCAAAAGTTGTTTTAAGTATGAGAAAAGTGTTATGTTGTTGGTAATGAACCCTCGAAGCGATTAAACCATTAAGCACAATACCTCAATCTCAAGCTTAAACAAGCAACTAGTTTCAAACAACTTTCAAAACAAAGAAAAAACCAAGAAAGGAGGGAGGTTGTAAAGGTGATTAGATATGAATACAAGTATGGAAAGCTTGAAATAAACACTATGAACTCAAATAGGGTGGTGGCTAAGGCCTAAACCACCAAACCTATGACGAATATTACACTACAAGCATGCTATACAAAGCTCAAATGCAATGAACAACTAAAAACCATCCTAAAATAGTGCTAAAACAGTCCAAAAAAGTGCTGGAATGATGATAAAAATAGCTAGAACAATAAGCTAAAACATTGAGCTATGTAAGCTAGTAAACAAAGTATAAGGAGGGGAGGCAACCCCTCCATTTTTGGACCTCAAAACATTTTTTAGCCATTGAAAAAGCTTTGAAAATCAGTATTTAAAAGCTCAAAAAAAGTGGACAAAGAGATGGGAAACACAAGTGTAAAGGCTTAGGAGACAAGGTGTAAAGAAGGGTGGTTAACCCCTCTACCTTTAACAGCCTTAAACCACAAGCTTCAGCCCATAAAAATAGTCCAAAAATAGTTCAAAAACAGCAAGAAAAGATGGGAGAGAAGTAGTATAGAGATGCTCAAAATTATACCTCTTGAAGTAAGGTTACTCTTTTATTCACAAACCACAAAGCTTACACTCTCAAGGGCTGGAATTTGGACTCAATAATCTTAGCAAGGAGAGCTCCAATATTGGTTTAGGAAGTGTAGAGAGAGAGTGCATAGGTTTCAAGATAGATAGAGAGAGAGAGAGAGAGAGAGAGAGAGAGAGAGAGAGAGAGAGAGAGAGAGAGAGAGAGAGAATTTCAAGTTTTGGTCCTTTCGGAAATTTTTGTAACCTAAAAACATGAGGAAATGTCAAGTATATATAGAAAAACATGCCTCTCAGTCGAAATATCTATACACAAACAGCTGGAGATTTTGGGGGACAGCTGGCAACAAATATCTGGGCTTTTCACAAGTGGCCGGCATGCCATAAGTGGTGGCCTGCCACCCACAAATAGTGGCCTGCTGGCCACAAAAATATGCTTCCAAGCCCGACTTCAAATGGGCAGATCTCCTTCATTCAGACTCGATTTTAGATAATTCTTGAGTCTAAATAGAAGCCCCCGAAGTCTACTTTCCAATGGTAGAAGCCTCATATCTAAATTATAAGTGTGGGAAGAGATATGTCTATTTTAGTGAAGGTTTCTCATTTCTATCTTAACCGGATGGATGCCTAACTTCAAATGGTCATATCTTTCTCTCCCAGACTTGGTTTTAGGAGATTCTTGATTCTAAATTGAAGCCCCAGAAGCCCAATTTCCAATGGTGGTGGCCTCACTACTAAATTCTAAGTGTGCAAAGAGATAGGTTTGATTTAGTGTAAGCTGCTCAATTCTCTCTTAACGGTTTCATGCCTAACTTCTTCCCTAACTAGTTTTCTTTCATCTCCTCCAATTTTCTTTAACTCCAAACCTACAATAAGATGTTTTTAAATATTTTGCAAAGAGTTCACCTCCCTTCCATTTATTTCCACTCTGTCCTTACTCGGTTTACCGAAAAGTGCAACTTTTTCAACGAAACGGGAGCCTCAGAACATCGTAGAAACCTTTAGAAAAATATTTTGAAAAAGAGAGTTTTAAGGTCTAAAAAAAGTTTTGGTCTAAAATAGTTTTGGTAAAAAATGGGGTGTAAGGCTGGGATTTAGAAGCTCTTTTTGCTAAAGAAATCAAACATTTGCATAACATAACTTTCATCATCGAGTGATCAATCAGTGGCGCCTAAGTCGTAAGGGCGGTCAAAAATAGGGTGTCTACAGTTACCCCTCTTTGACAGAGCTCAAAGTCATGAAATGACGTGAGTGAATGTCAAAGCTCGAAGATGACCAATTTTTGAGAAGGTTGTAAGACTTGGGCAAACAAACAAAATGCAAATGCAGTTGGTTGAACCCAAGGTTGCCTATGTATCCCTTTGCAAGGAATCAAACCAGTGTAGTTCAAGGGCAGAATGCAAAATGATACACAATGTAATGCAATAATACAAATGATATGCATTTCAATGCAATAATATAATCAAACCACAAGTAGTGCTTACCACACAAATACTATAAAGGGATGGAGATGCAAAATCAAACTATGTTTTATATAGAAAAAGAAGTGGGCATAGCCAAACGACGCCTAACACAGGCTAAGTTTCTACATCCTCAATACTGGCCTTAGCGCAACATGAATGCTTACATATAACAAAACCATGTTTCAACGTGAAAGGGGTGCGAGCACATGCAGAACTATGTTTTTTCGCAGAAAAAGTATAAGTAATTGGATGGTATGATATAAGTACGATGCAATGGATGCAATGGATGAAGTAAATAAAGCATAGGCCGAACCACATTTTACCTAGAAAAGGTATGGACACAAAACAAATCACGTCTAGCACAGAAGGTGTTGATACCCTCAATACTAGCCTCAGCATAGCATGGGTACTTACACATGACAGACCCATGTTTTAACGAGGGAAAGGTATGAGTACATGCCGAACCAAGCTTAACATAGAAAGGATGAAGGAGATAAAATGGTATGATGTAATGAATTATATATGCAGTGTGATAGAAGTACTAGATAATAAATGCGATGTAGTAGCTAGGAAGTGAAAATACCTAGCAGGGACAATTGGCGATAACTCACCCTATGCTGCTGTGGATCTTCCTCTTCTTTTTGGTTACGCTTCCAAACCACAGGTACTACTTTTCTCTCTGGGTACATTTGCAACTTTCCCTATTCTCCAACAGGGTGATAGACTAGGTTGGTTCAGTATCCAGAATTGAGGCGCATACAAGCTACCTCAACCTATGGGGCTGCCATACAAATTTCAAGCCGAGGATACACCCCTGGGTGTTTAGACCAAACTTTAGTCTCAGAAATTCCAAACCTTTGCGTTCTAGGCATCGCCATTCGAACTCTAGTTTCCATCGTCTCAGTTAATCTCCTAGGAACTCACTACAAACATAGCCAGGTGGCTATACCAGACTACCTGAAGCCGTTCGGGCATGACAAACACCAAAGGAATTGCACCTTAGATGATTTAAGGTCTCCTAAACCTAGTGAGTGCTCAAGACAGTGTGGGTGAGGTGCACAAAACAATGCAACGTAAGTTGAATGCACAAAATAGTGCTACATCGGTGCACAAGACAGTGTGGAGTAAATGATGAATGCACAAAATAGTGCTATATGGGTGCACAAGACAGTGCAGAGTAAATGATGAATGCACAAAACACTACTATATGGGTGCACAAGACAGTGCGATGTAAGTTTGCACAAGACAGTGTGATATGGGTGAATGTGCAAGATAGCGCAATGTAGGTGCACAAGATAGTGCAAGTGAGGTTGCACAAGATAGTGCGATGTAGGGGTGCACAAGACAGTGCGATACAAGGTACATAAGATAGTGCGATACAAAGTGCACAAGATAGTACGATATGGGGTGCATAAGATAGTCCGATACAAAGTGCACAAGATAGTGGGATACAGGGTGCACAAGATAGTGCGATACAAAGTGCACAAAACAGCGCGATACAAAGTGCACAAGATAGTGCGATACGGGGTGCACAAGATAGTGCGATACAGGTGCACACGATAGTGCGATTCAAAGTGCACAAGATAATGAGATACAGATGCACAATATAGTGTGATAGATGATGAGATTGTGTGATAGATGCACGAAGTGATTGTGAGATAGATGCATAAAATGATTGATTGTGCGATAGATGCACGATGTAATATGCGATGACAAGTGATATAAGTGGGTGTACTTAGAAAATGCAGTAAACCAACAAAGCGGCGTTTTAGAAAGTACCTCATGGGGTGAGTGGCGAAGAACCACTCTACTCTAATGGGGATCTCCTCCTTGTATTCTTCAAAAATTTTTACCTTCAACTCATAGTTTAAAGCTTATTAGATATTGGCAAGGGCTAACATCTGTATGTGAAAACCATAGATGCTGCTTTGATCGCCATTCTGACTTGAAGTAGGCTTGAACTTGGGGTCGAGGTACACTCATACTCCAGAGAAATGGCGAGGCCTGAGAAGGTGCACCGTGAATGTAATCTTGGAAATTGCTAAAATCGAAACAAACTTAGATGCTCCAAATTTTCCCTCTTTTCTTTTGCCTTGCAGTTCAGAACCTATGTAGCTTCAGATAGGTCCTTGTTCTGTTGCTCTCTTTTTTGATCGAGGTTGGACCCTGCAGTTTTATGAAAGAAAGAATTCTGTTTTGCACATCATATTGGGAATGACACAACACTCTGAGCACAAAACAATTTATTTTTTGAAATTGAAACCAAGAATGAGTTCTTAACCAGGTATTTGAGCCTACGACTAACCATAGTACACCATGACTCAACACAGAAGGAAAAAAAAAGAAAAGAAAGTAAAACAATCTAAACACATCGATTTACACTCAAAATGACTCAAAACAAGAATTAAGACAAACAAAACAACAAACACAACACTTGGATGTTTGCTTTCCATCGGCGGGAGACCTCTCGGTTCACGAGGAGCCTATTTCTCTAGGTATTATTTCCCACCCTTTCTTATTTATGATTCTCACATCACTTTGGCACTTAATCTCTATTTTCTCTGAAAAGCCCTTTCCTTACTTTTCCTCTCAACGCACATCTCTCTATTCTTTAATCTTTCTTATTTTTTTATCCCTCCCTTGGGTGGTTGGTGGATAAGCCAGAAGTTGTCGGCTCTTGCCCTTGGTATTTTGCTAGATTTTCCTTTTTTCGCTCACAACTAGTGAGCTTTCCTACGGAGGGTTTGTGGTGCGACTGGATGTAGAGCAGATCTGCAACTGACATCAGTTGACGATGCCCTTGGCTTAACTTGACTGAGATGAGTTACAACATGTCCCACCGGTCAGGTATACAATTGATTGGTCTCATACATTGCGTTTTCTACGTTCCTATTCCGGTTTAAATGCCAATATGAGTGTGATCAAACCCGTCCAGATAAAGGGGTTGAATATCCAACTCGATTTCTAGTTTGTGCTTGTAACGCCCTCAAAAAAAATAACATTAAACCATCAATTAAGACATACATTGACATACAAAATATCCTCATTCTTCTATTAAACAGAGTTTCATTACAAAAGTATTACATGTTAACAACAAAAGCAAAATGCCCTATGGGCTTACAGCTTTCCAAGTTAACACTTGGTTACAACAAAAGAGTACTAACTCATTTACACATTAAGCCCTTGGCTTGAATTTACATGTAATACATCGAAATTAAAATGACAAAAGTATGTCTGCCTCAAGCCTCCCAAGCTATGTCCTTGGAGGTGGCATGCTACCTGTACCTGAAAATGATATTCCCATATAGGGTGAGCCACAGCCCAGTAGAAATACACTAAACCAACCATGAACAATGACTAAAAAATTAGCAATTGATAGATGGCCAACACTGATACATTCACATAAATTACATATTTATGTCATACGACTTATGAGTCCAAGTTACTTTTCATCTTTCCCTTTTTTCAACAGATAAGCATGTTAGCTCTATCATCATTTCTACAGATAAGTATAAAAACTATATCTCACATTCACAGATAAGCATATAAGCTATATCCACATTCTCAACAGACATGTATAACAACAATATCCCACAATCACAGATAAGCATATGAGCTGTATCCACACTTCACAAAGATAAGCATATGAGCTCTATCTTCACTTCTCTAGACAAGCATATGAGCTGTATCTACGGAGTTCATCCCCTATCTTCTCCCAATACTATCCGGTTTACAGGTACATCCCCTATCTTCTCCTAAACCGCGGAGTACATCCCCTATCTCCTCCTCTACACATAACGTATACAAACACATTGGTTCTATATACAATCACCCAATACATACAATAAATGTATTCGATCAATCCGTCAAATTCCATGACACATTCCATTGATTAGTTTTCGTTTGCCTAATCATCATGCATTGTCTACAACAATCACGACTATCCTCCACCGATAGCCCAAAGCAGTTATCTCTATACAGAAAATAAATGCACAATGGATATTCAATCAACATTTCAATCCGGTGAGTGACGAATAATTCAACTACACCCTTTAACCCCATACATTCCCAATCTCAACATTTCCATTTCATAACTTCATTTCTCACGATTAATTAACCTAATTAATCAAACAATGTAATTAGGTCATTTACCATAATTAGCATTTCAACCCTTAAGGTTCCATTTTCAACAATGATTCAACATTTATACCATTTCTCTATGCCAAACATGCATCAAGGTTTATTATGAATAAAACCCCAACTCTTGTAAAATTACACAAAAGCCCCAAACTTTCACAAAATTACCCAACCAACCCCAACATCTCAAAATACCAAAATTTAAAGACAAAATCCATAGAGAGGAATAGGATATCCCTACCTCAAATTCGGAGCCCCAAATGAGAAGATGACAAAACCCAACGTGCTCCAAAACTCGAAATTTTCAGATTAAAATGTAGCCCTCGACGATCAACAACTTTTTTGTAAAAGCCAAAGGTGAGCAAATCACTCCTACTAGATCAAAACCTAGAGAGAAGGTAGAGTCTAGAGTGAGAGGCTCAACAATGGTGATTTTTGGAAAAGTAAGAGAGAAAAGAGAAAGTGAAAAAGTGATTTGAAAAGTCAAAACACGGAACTTAAACCCAGTCGACCCGCTCGAGCGTCAAACACTCCGCTCGAGCGTCACTCACAGACTCCCGCTCGAGCGCCAACAATCCCGCTCGAGCGGCGGATACACACTCTCAGAACTTTTACAGAACCAGGTCTCCGCTCGAGCTTCCAACTCCCCGCTCGAGCGGCCAACTCCACGCTCGAGCGTCCAACACTGCACAGAAAATACTGGATGGGTGCAATTCCCGTTCGAGCACCAAAACCCCCGCTCGAGCGTACAGGTCAAAATCTGGGCAACTAGTTTTGGTTTCTAAACTCAACCAACCTGTAACAAACCTGTCCAACACATCCTACAACTCAAATACAAAGTAAAAAGGATGTAAACAAGATAATAATCAACTACCAACATCCACGGACACATGTCCGGATCACTGTACAACAAGGGTAAACCCGGGATCGCTATAGTGCTTCACACTTGGCTTGATATCTCACTACTAAGAAAGCCTTTGGCCTCTGCTGCTAGCGTCAGTTGTGCTCTTCCTGGCCAGTGTACTGACAACAGGGAAAAGACAGAAAACTTGACTCAACTATGCCCTTTAGTTTATCATTTTGACCATTTTTTGTTTTTGGTTTTCTGCTAAAACAATTTTAACCAACATGAGGGTTAGATTAACATACTTGTTCGACTTTCTGCTTTGAAATCATGTAAGTCAGGTTGTGAGTACTGAAAATTTTCCTTTTTTGGGTCCAAGAAATGGTCCAGTGTTGGAAAAATTGAATAATTTTTGAGAGAATTAGTAAACTTCACTAAAAAAAACCTCAAAACTGTTTACAAATGGCCGCTACCAGACCAACGAGGAATTAACTCTTTAGATGCACAACCTCAAATCTGAACTTGATTTATCTTGCAACTGAATCTTCTAATGGAATAAGACAATTGATTTTGAATGAAGATGAGCACGAAGATGAGCGAATGCACATGGATAAAAGCCGAGTTTGAATAAGGATAATGTGGTATCCCTGTTCTGTAATATGTTAATTAGTCCTTAATATGAGTATGATTATGTGTTTAATATGATTTTGTGTGCCATTATATGAAAATATGTGGTTTTGAATTCCTATCTGTTCACCGTAGGAATATCTGTTTGATTATCTGCTTTGGAAATTAAATTGAAGGCCCTATCGGCCACCGAAACCGAAATTGACTACGCCATTGTGATTGGCAAAACTTTTAGAGCCTGCCGTGAAATTTAATTGAAAATTAATTTGGATAAAATTAATCAGATTGAATTTGATGAATTAGTGCTCAATTATTTTATATTAAAATAATGTGACCAAAGGAGCTCTTATTAAGGCCATTACGCTCTCATTTTTATTCCTTTTTGAGTTTAACTTTTGAAATTATGCTCTAGAGAGAGAGAGAAAGGGGTCGGATTTAGTGAGAGAAGGGGGCTCAAAGTAGAGATTTGCTAAGGAACTTGATAATCTTGAAGCTACACTCAAGAATTAAGCCTCTAGGTAAGTGAATTCATGAATTGTAAGTTATCATTTTGTGAGTTCAAGTTTGATTGATGGTCAAGAACATGAATTTAATTGAGTATGAGAAAATTGAGTTGATTTTGTTGTATTGGAAGCCAATATGTGCATGCATGTGTGTAATTGCTTGAATTTGCATGTTTGAGTTTAAAATACATGTTCCATGTGGAGTTTTGGTTGAAGCTCATGTTTGTAATCACCAATTGCACCATGTAAGTTGAAATGGGAGTGATATCCCACATGCATGTACAATTTATAAGAATAGGAGCTTTGAATGCATGAATTTGATGAGTTGGTGATGAGTTTGGATTAATTTGGGACATGCAAGTGTTTGATTCATGAAATTGAGCTTCATAATGATATAATTTGATGTTTGTATCATGTTAGCACAAGTATATTTGAAGTTTGAGCTATTATATGCTTTAAATGTTGATTGGAAGGTCGAATTGAGCTCAAAGAACAATTCTGGGTTTTCTAGAATTTTGATGTCCGCTCGAGCGGGAAAACTGCCGCTCGAGCGTGAAATTCGTGTTCCCAGTATTTTCTGCAGACATGGTGTCCGCTCAAGCAGGTTAGTTCACGCTCGAGCGGGGAACCATGTAGAGATGCCTTCCGCTCGAGCGCCAGAGTTCGCGATCGAGCCTAAATTTGGCATATCCAGTACTTTTGCAGGCCTCAAGGGTCCACTCGAGCGGGGAAGTCCACGCTCAAGCGGGGACCCTGTTTTCTGAAATTTTGAAAAGGGCATTCAGTGTTTCATTTTCTGTTCTCTTTCACTTCTAAGTACTCTTAGGCATACGTTGGGCATTGTAATTGAGTTAAAGAGATAAGAATTAAGCCTAAAGAGGAAAATGTGAATTTAGAACAGATTGAATTGTTTGTGACCCGTTTGTGTTCATGAAATGTGTAGGGTCGAGCTTCAGGGCAAACCAACCAACCGATCACTGTGAGTAATATTGATATTTTGAAATTGTCATTTGTCCAATTGCTTATTTCCTTATAAGCCTTATAAGTTTGACATGAATGAATGGGCCAGAGGCTAGTTTGACACGAATGAATGGGCCAGAGGCCAGTTTGACACGAATGAATGGGCCAGAGGCCAGTTTGACATCAATGAATGGGCCAGAGGCCAGTTTGACATCAAAGAATGGGCTAGAGGCCAGTTTAATGTGAATGGATGGGCCAGAGGCCAGTTTGACATAAATAAAAGTTGAATGGGCCAAAGGCCAGTTTCACATGAAAATCTGAATGGGCCAAAGGCCAGTTTGAAAAATGGAAGATAAATGGGCCAAAGGCCAGTATGTTTGGAACCACAGTCACTTGACTTAAATTGTGTATGTATATATGTTAAATAGAAATGTGAATTGGGCCCAAGGCCGTTTGAAGCATGTTGTTCTACGTACCGTTTGTATAACTCCTTTATTTGATATTGTTCATTGGGCTATTGCTCACGCTCATTCATGTGTTTGTAGGCGAGCCAAGAGAAATCCAGACCCAACATCAGTGATGTCTGTGTGGAACAACAAAGGTTTTGAAGAGTCAGCCCTTGCGTCTCACACACGAGACCCGTCTTCACCTTTTTGTCATTCTGTTTTATTTTGTCATGTGGGCGAAGTCTTTGAATATGGTGTATATAGTTTTAATGGGTTGACTTAGACTAATATGATCCTGTATGTACAGAACCTTGTATGGTACATATCTTGTTATGAGTTATTACTGTACATATGTATGGTTTGTTATAATGTGCCATGTAAGCACAACTCTATGGACAACGTTTTAAATTGCTTCCATTTGGCCCCCGTTAACTCTGTTAAAATACGTTTGGTTTGGTTTGAGGCCGTAGGTAATCTCACGATTACTGGCTGGTTATGTCCTTAACCCACGGGGGCGGGTTCGGCTCATAACAGAGTGGTATCAGAGCATGAATTAATAACTCACACACTTGTCCAAAAGAGCAATAAGCGTCTAGAAAAGATCTAGGATGCATTCATGTGATAAGTCTGAATTTGAAAGCATCAAGAATATGTTTAATTGTTTTGATACGAACAATTATGTGTTATAAGTTGTGATTTGCCTGCATTGCAAATTATCTGAATATGTATACTCTTTAGTATATGCATACTTGTGAATCTTTAGTGTGAAAAATAATTCAAGTTTAATAAGATGGTGAGAACAAGAGGTGATGAAATAGAGGAATCCACTACTGCTAGAATAGACAAAATAGAAAGACTGATACAGGAAATGGCAGAAACTTTGAGACAGCAACAAGAGTGGCAACAACAGTGGCAGCAACCACACCCGCCACCTTCACCTCCAGCACCACCCGTGCCAGATAATCAGAATGATGATCGGATAATAGCTCTCACCAAAGAATTCAAGAAAATGAAACCACCACAGTTCCATGGGGGATTAGATCCGTTGAAAGCCAAAGCATGGGTCCTTAGCATTGAGAAACTGTTTGAAATGTTCCCCTGTTCAGAGACACAGAAAGTGCTTCTAGCCACTTTTATGCTAGAAGATGAGGCAAGAAGATGGTGGATGTTAATGCGAGAAAATCACAGGGATGTTGATTGGGCGAAATTTTTGGAAATTTTCTATGACAAGTACTTTCCACAATGTGTTCGAGATAGGAAAGTAGCAGAATTCATGGAACTAAGGCAAGACAGTATGGCTGTAGCCGAGTATGAGGCCAAATTCACCAAATTGGCCAGGTTTGCACCACATGTAATTGATACTGACTATAAGAAGGTGAGACACTTTGAAGGTGGGCTCCGAAGTGATATTTTAGAAAGAGTGAATATCTTGAAGCTGGAGACTTACATTGGGGTGCTAGACAAGGCCATCATATCAGAGGCTAACATAGCTAGACAGGCTAAGTCACTAACAGAGTGGAAAGGCAATAAAAGACAAGCCTTCTTTTCAAAGAAGAAATTTCTGAAAAAGCAAAACACGGGCTCCTTAAGTACTTCGAGTTCTTCCTGAGACGTATCTCCCATGTGCAATATTTGTAGCAAAAGGCACCGTGGGGTTTGTTACCGTGTGTCAGGGGCCTGTTTCAAGTGTGGGAAACAAGGGCATATGGCCCGAGATTGTAATCAGAACAGTGGGAAACTAGCTGCTAGCTCAACTGCATCAATCCCGAAGTAGGGAAATACTATGAGACCTGCCATCACCGGGGATACCGTGAGACAAAGGAGAGTTTTTGCGCTTGTTCCGGGCGATACACGGAATGCCAACGCAATTGTCTCAGGTACTATTTCTATATGTAATCAGGATGCTTTTGTGTTAATTGACTTCGGATCCACACACTCTTTTGTGACATGTGCATTTGCATCCAGACTGAATAGACCTCTAGAATTACTGCCATATTTGCTATGTGTGTCTGCTCCATCTGGGGAATCTGTATTGTGTGAATCTATACACTGGTTTTGTGATATGCGTGTTGAGGATGGTGTCCTATATGTGGATTTGTTGCCCCTGAAATTTAGACATTTTGATGTAATTTTGGGCATGGATTGGTTGATCAAATATTGTGCCACCATTGATTGCGTAACAAAACGGGTTGTGTTTAAACCACCAGAACAAAAAGAGATTGTGTTTGTGGGTAATGGGGTAGTGTAGATGTCCCCCGAACGCCCCGGGAGGGAATTCTGTTTTGTTCGCTTTGGGCTCACTACAGTTTAGGACTCAAATTGTCACGGTTCTAAATTTGAACCAAAGAGTCTAAATCCGGCAAATTGTTTTGAGAAAACAGATTTTTAGAAAGAAGTGCCAAACATGGACTACTTTGCTAGATATAGAGTCGCCACCTAAATATTTTTTATGGGGGAATTTAGGAAACCCTGACTCGTTTGCCTAAGGCCACGTGTCCGTCATCACCAAAGTTGCCTCGGCTCGGGAACTTGGGTACGATTGAGGAAGGTCAGCTATGAGCACCCCCTTTCGCCCGATCAGAGATCGGCCTCTACTAACCATGATATCTAGTTTTGAAAACATTATGCGTTCTTATTTCGATTAATTAGCTAATCTTACTATGTGATGCGCACAACACAAAAGTATAGACTAGATCGCCTAATTTGGAACAAAGCATCGCATATCCGTTTGTTTGAAAATTGGTTTGAAATTTGCTACTCGCAAGTAGGCTAAAACATGGATTTCGACGAGTTGTTCCAACTCAAAAAATCTAACCTTCACCCACAGACATTCAGGTAGTTATAACACATAAGCACATAGCCTTATGGTAAGCATGCTATCATGGCAACACTTACACTCATGCATGGATGCTAAAACATAAATGCTTACTGAGTACTCCAGGCATGCTAAATTAAATATGCCTTAGTACTAACCATCAAAAGCAGGTAAGTAAAAGGGAGAAGGAAACGGGGGTTGGAAGACATGCACACACACACCCACACTTATTACACATTCGCCCTCGCTCGGAGGGACCAAAAGAATAATACAAATTAATTAACCTACAAGCTAATTAATTATTACAGACCACTTAACTAGTTAAGCAAATTAACTAAGCTAAGAAAGCAATAAAACAGTCTCGGGAAGAGGGTCCAATGCATGCGTGCTTGGGTTTGCTCGGAAATCCGTCACTATGCACAAGCGGCCTCTGTTTACCCTGCTCTGCTCTTTTGAAAATTGCACAAGTCCCAAGGAACACTCTCTAAACACTGTGGAGCATCACCGACCAAGGGGAAACGTCACCTACCATGGTAGAAGGGTCTTCGACCATTGATATGGCTCTCGGCCTTAAATGTTTGGTCGGTCGGCAATAGAGATGGTCGACCGACCATGTATGCCTGCAGAATCCTGTTTTGACAGCAGTAGAGGACAAACATGGCATGGCAATGCATTTCAAGCAAATGTTTGCACAACCAACCTCCCTATCATGTTATGAACTCAAGGAAGGATGGGTCTCGACCCTCGGGCCACCAATCACGCATATCGATACATTATGGCCCAAGAGGCCAAGTGTGCATTTCAATGTCAAATGTAATGCACACAAACACATAAGGCCCCCAATGTCTATCATGATTGATCAAGAGGGACGAGATGCATGCAATGATATGCAACCTAAGCATGAAAACTAAGCATGCAATATGAGCATGAGAACAAGTATGCAAACAAGCAAGCATGTAACAAGTATGCAAGCTAACAAGCATGCAAATGATATGTGACAACATGTCAAGCGAACATGTGACAACATGTTAAGTAACTACAAGGGGAATGCATGCCAAATGCAACACAACTTTAATCATGCAACAACATGCCATGGGCCAAGTATGTGACAACATGCCTATGGGCCAAGTATGCGACAACATGCAAGGCAAATGTACACACAAGCATTCATGTACACAATGGTCCAAAACTTCAGCATGAGGGAGTAACTTTTAAGCCCAAAACAGTGGCTAATATGCTAAGCACATGAAGGCAAATGTACATGCAAGCACGCATAGATACATGGTTCAAGACTGAAGCATAAAGAAGCAACTTTTAAGCACACTTAAAAGGGACAAACACGGGCATATGACAAGCATATTAAGCTCTGAAAATCATGTTAAGGATGGTGCCAAACCAACTAAACAAGACGAACAAGGCATGCTACTATGTCCAAAACTCAAGGCAAGCCAAGGGGCTTAAACTATGGCTATATGAAGCAAGTCCCAAAGGGCCATGGGGGCTCAAAACCACCCCAAGGTAGACCAAAACAAGGTCAAAGGCACACCTAGATGGCATCTAAATGGCCTAAGTCTAAAGGCATGCAAAAGGGTCCAAACATGGAGCATGAAACACCAACCTTTAAAAGCATTAAAGGAGCATCAAATGAAAGCATACAAACATGCCACAAGGACTGAAATGACATGAGAAGTGGTTCCAAACCACTGAAACAAAGCAAGTAAAGCATGCTAGAGGGGTCAACACTCAAGGCCTACAAGGGAGATTGTATGGTAGCTATACAAAGCAAAGCATGGATGACCCGAGCAACCGAGAACAGACCTTAAGCACACCAAAACATGCATAAAAGCTTCACAAAGCTAGGCCAAAATCATGCTAGAAACAAGGCTCAAAGCACAAAGCATGTTAAGGCAATTTCAGGGCATTACAAAACAAGTATGCAAAGGAAGCATGGTGTGTCTAAACCAACTTAAAATAGTGCTATATCATGGCAAAATAAGCACAAATACTAGCTAAGACATGGTCAACATGAACTCAACAATGGTGCTCACACATGAGGCTAAAATGACAACTTTTGAAGACAACAAGGAGAGGGGATGGCCCTCTCCTTCTTAGGACCTCAAAGCACCATCCCCACCACTAAAATCCCTCTAAATTTCAGTGGTGAGGAGGCCGAAACAAGGTGGTCCCGGAGCTCACCAAAATAGCACAAAATGGGGGCCAAACAAGGCCTAAGAGTGGTCAAACAACCCCAAACACCAAAGCAACCTTAAACAAAGTTCTAAAACTAACAAAATCAGAACTTTTACATGTTATACACTAAGCTCAAAAATAGATGCAAGATAGGTTAAAAGCTAGTGCAAGAATGGGGAATAAAGGGGTAAGATTCTTACCCTTGTAGACCTCTTCAAGAATGGAGCTCCAACAGCCTTTCCAAGATTAAATCCACTCAGAAACCTTAACAACAACCCTTTGGCACTTCAGCAACCAAGGTAAGGTGTGATACTAGGTGTTTATGCACAAAAGTAAGAACAAAATACACTTAAACACACACAAAGGCAAAAAGAGAGGAAGATATAGAGATAGATAGATACACTATTTCTAACCCTAATCCAGACCTCTGGAGCTCAAACCTCTAACCCTTGAGGAGGGAGGAGAAGGCCTCCCTTTATAGAGGATCACTATTGCAAAGCTTACAAAACAAGCTAAGCAAGAGTGAAATCCATCCAGACACGTGTATGGAGGGGGTGCAAAGTGGGTGCCAGCTAGCACAGCTGGCACAAAATATCTGCCAAAAGCAGATGCACAGTGGTCGGCCAGCCAAAATTGCCAAATTGACCAAGTAAATGGTCGACCGACCAAACAGAGTGCCGACCGACCAAACATTTAGCCGATGGCAACAAAACAATGGCCGGTGGCCTCAAGCCATGGCTGGTGAGATGTGGGGATGGCCAACAAGCCATTCCCTGCTCCTCAAAAGCAAAACACAAGTGTTTGGTGCAAAACCAAACACAAAACAGGCAAGTCGAGAGGTCTTGAGCCAAGGCGCGTGGCCGAGACCTCCGAGAACTCAAGACGAACACGAACATGGATGATCACCGAGTGTTCAAACGGTGACGTCCAAGTCTTGAGGACGGTCAAAAATGGGGTGTCTACAGTTTCCCCTCTTTGACAGAACTCGAAAGTCATAACAATGACGGGAGTGAATGTCAAAGCCCAGAGACGACCCATTTTTGACAAGGCCGAAGACTTAGACAAACATGCAAGACAATAAAGATATGCACCCGAAGGCGGGGGCAAAATGTAACTGACAATGCAAGAAGCCGAACATAACTCATGATCATGCAAAGAAAACTGTAACGAAGCATAACATGCAACAGTTTTAAGCAAGAACCAAGCTACATTACAATGCAGAAAGGATAGAAGAGAATTATTCGATTCTCGATACGTCTCATACGGAGAATACAATACCTGTGCGGCTCGTCTGGTTACACCAGCTTCAAATGAACCGTACATACAATATCGCGCCTGAAAGAGAAAGAAAACTTAACAGGTACGATATCGTTAGCAACATGCATAACAATGCAATCTAAGCTGCGTAACAACGCAAGTGAAGGAGTGCATGACAATGCAACCTATGTGTGACAACGCATAACAATGCAGAATGGATGCAAAATGATAGTGCAATATATACAAAACTATATATAAACAATGCAAATGATATGCAATGCAATTGAAACATGATCAAACCATAAGCAGTTCAAAACCATACAAATATCATAAAGATGATGGAGATGCAAAGTCCGTCTACCATAGAAAATGTGTCGACACCCTCAAACCACAATACCAGCAGTGGAATAGGTGCGTACACATGCAGAACTATGAGTGTGTAGACAGAACACAAGATACAAGTAATTGGGTGGGATGATATAAGTGAGGCATACTCTACTCAGGTAGGAATGACAACGGGGCGGGGCGGGGCCGGGGATCGCACTCCCCATCCCCGATCCCCGATGGTAGAATTTCCCCTAGCCCCGGCCCGGCCCCGATCCCCGACGGGGAACCTATCACTGCCCCCACCCCCGCCCCCAACGGGGATTGGGTTTCCCCGACCCCGAGCATTCCCCGGCTAAAAAAAAAAAAAAAAAAATTCAGAACATACAACTCATCAACAACAACAACAACAACATTATCTAAAAACAGATCTGAAACAACATCCGAAAATACAACAACATAAAAAACATCATCCAAAAATACAACATCAACAATCAGAAAATACAACATCAACAACATCATCAGAAAATACAACTCATCTGAGACAGATCTAAAAAAAAAAAATTGTGAATCAGATCTGAGACAGATCTGAAACAGATCTGAAAAAAAAGAAAAAAAAGATCTCATCTGTGGTGTTGAGGCTCGTCTGAGAGTTGCGATGTGGTGGTGCGAGGCTCGGCGGTGGTCGGCGGTGGTGGTGCGAGGCTCGGCAGTGGCCGGCGGTGGTGGTGCGAGGCTCGGCGGTAGTGGTGGATCTGAGAGAGAGAGAGTAGTCAGTGAGAGACGGAGACGGGTAGAGAGAAACGTCTGTAACCAAAAAAAAGGGTAGAGAGAAATGAGAGCTGAGAGAGACTAACTGACCTGGTTTATATATATATATATATGTAAGGGTAAAATTGTAATTTAACATCGGGGATAAAACCGGGCCGGGGATTGGGGACGGGGCCGAGTACGGGACTGGAACATTGATCCCCGTCCCCGGCCCGAATCTGTTCGGGGATTGATTTTTAATCACCATCCCTGCCCCGTCGGGGGTATTTTTCGGGGAAAACCCACTCAATTCGGGATCGGGGGGTCGGGTCCCCATCGGGCCGGTTTTAAATTGCCATCTCTATGCTCAGGAGAGATCGTGATCCTAAATGCTGGATGCAAAACACTAAACTACAATGTAATGAATGAAATAGATATGGCGCGCGACCAAAACATATCTTGCCTTGGAAAGGCATGGACATAAACAAACCACGTTTAACACATAAATGGTGTCGTCACCCTCAACACTAGGTGCATACACATAACATCACAACTGTGCTTCAACGCGAAAAGTATGTGCACATACTAGACCAAGCTCAACATGGAAAGGCGCAAGCTGTAGATGGAGGTGATGCAGTGAATGCATGCAACTACAATGCAATACAATGAATGCATGACAATGCACTATTTACAATGAAACCTACATACTAAATGATGCAGTAGGGAAATTCATGACAATGCGAAGTAAGGAAGAATGCACTACAATGCATGTAAGGAAAGATGCATGACAATGCAAGCTATGTACAATGCAATATTTACTAGATAAAATGCAATGGATGCAGTGGATAAGGCCTGCGGCCAAACCGGATCTTGCCTAGGAAAGGCATGGACACATACAGACCACGTTTAACACGGAAACGGTGTCATCACCCACAACACTAGGTGCGTACACATAATATCATAACCGTGCTTCAACGCGAAGAGTATGGGCACATACTAGACCAAGCTCAACATGGAAAGACGCAACCTGTAAATGGAGATGATGCAATAAATGCATGTAAGCTACAATGCAATATATACAATATGCAATGGAATGTTTACAATGGATAAGGCCTACGGCCAAACCGTATCTTGCCTAGGAAAGGCATGGACACATACAGACCACGTTTAACACGGAAATGGTGCCGTCACCCTCAACACTAGGTGCGTACACATAATATCATAACCGTGCTTCAATGTGAAGAGTACGGGCACATACCAGACCAAGCTCAACATGGAAAGGTGCAAGCCGTGAATGGAGATGATGCAATAAATGCATGCAAGCTACAATGCAATATATACAATATGCAATGGAATGTTTATAGTGAGATGCATGACATATGCACTATATACAGTGTAATGCATGGCATATGTACTATTTACAATGTATGCATGACATATGCACTATTTACAATGTAATGCATGACATATGCATGTTTGTTGTTTTTTTTTTTGTTTTTTTTCTTTGAAAATGCATGATAATGCAGATGAAGTTGAATGCGCGACAACGCATGTCTTTTGAAATGTATGATAATGCACATGAGCGGCGCATAACAATGCGAGCGAGGGACGCATGACAATGCAACTTAGGATAAAACCCGCCAAGAGT
Source organism: Camellia sinensis (assembly GCF_055761805.1). Taxonomy (NCBI): domain Eukaryota; kingdom Viridiplantae; phylum Streptophyta; class Magnoliopsida; order Ericales; family Theaceae; genus Camellia; species Camellia sinensis. Next base: position 142,072,229 of record NC_138963.1, read on the forward strand.
CATTCGGGCACGACAAACACCAAAGGACTTGCACCTTTAGAGGATTTAAGGTCTCCTACACCGAGATGCATAACAATGCAAGTATGATAAGCATGACAATGCAATCTAAGATAAAACCCGCCAAGAGTCGTTCGGGCACGACAAACACCAAAGGACTTGCACCTTCAGAGGATTTAAGGTCTCCTAGACCGAGATGCATAACAATGCAACCTATGTATGCTAACCGTTAACAAGGTAAAACATTGTAATGCGACGCATTCAAAGCAGTTACTGAATCTCGTAAGATATCAAAGGATACGAAAAGGATACACCTCGCACGTATTCGAGTGCTACCCATAGAAGACACGGCACAGAGACCGGTTAAGCTTTGGAAATGTATTTTCTTGCATTGTGTTGAGCAAGGGAGGCCCCAAACCACATCAAAGACCCAAACAAAGGTGTAGGAGATTCACCGGCCACCGGGGGAGGTCACTGGCCACAAAACAAGGCCATCGGCCAAATATTTGGCCGACCGGCCAACAATGTGGCCGACCGGCCAAATATGCCTGAATCGGGGCAGTTTGGTCAATTCGGCATGGGTCTTTAAATATAGGGCTTCTAGCCATATATTTCTCACTTCCTCTTGCTCGAAAAATAGCCCCCTCTCTCTCTAGGTTATTTTCTAAGTTTCTATCCCTGTCTTTCCTTGGTTTTCGGGCCCGTTTCAACGTTTGATTCGCGAAACCCTCGCTGTTTCGAACATTTTGAATCGAACAAATCTTTGTTTCGGTGTCTTTTTCTCGATTCCCACCACTCGGGGTTTGTTTCCCTTGAGTTTTCCTTGATCTCTGTGCCTTTTCTGCACCCTAACCTTTTCGGCCATTTTTCACCCTCCCGGGGTTGACTTTTTTAGTTGACTTTTCATATTCTCGCCTGGTTTCCACATTTTCGGCCATTTTCACGCTACCCTTGAGATGGCAGACGATATTCCAGGCAGTGGGGCTCCCCCGGAGATGGTTGTGGACCCAGAGGCCGAGCTCTTGCCTCTTCACATCCGACAGTTCGATCAGGCGGCCTACAGGCCGATGGTTCACGTGCTACCTCCTGATGGTCTTCGCCAGTTCAAGACTTTTGATAGGGGCATGCCACGAGAGCTTCTTCTGCGCGAGCCGGAGTCACATCTATCTTACAGCGCTTCTGAGGTACAGTTTGCCCTCTGTTTTATTTTCCACAATGTAGAACATAACTGCAATAGTTGATTCTGTTCTTTATCTGCTTAGCCCGGATACATCGATATATTACACATTGTAATTCATCTGTGAGCACACTGATACCCGATATCTGTTTGAACCTGAAAACGTGCACACACGTTGTGTTTTCATTGAACCAATCAGACACACTGACACATCATATGCTGTAGTTCACTTCGAGCACACCGACACTCGATATCTGTTTGAATCAGAAAACGTGCACACACGTTGTATTTACGCTGAACCACTCGAACACACTGATACATCATATGTTGTAGTTCACTTCGACCATATCGGCACTCGATATCTATTTGAATCTGAGAACATACACACACGTTGTATCTGCATCAATTTTGATAGTTCTTCAAAACTGTACATTTAATATTGCTTCGCAACTGTTTGCTTTTGAATACATGGGGATTCCCATGCCTTCTGGGGGTATGAGAATGTTGCCGCCAGGGGATGGTACATGGAGCTACCGGACGCGGTCCACCATATTGTTGATCAGGCCGGCTTCGGCACTTTTTGCAGAGGACTGTCACGCTTTATTGTGAGCAGGCCTTTGCTTGCCGCTCTAGTGGAGAGGTGGTGGGACACCATCGATTCCTTCCACTTTTCTGCAACGGGAGGCAGGACGATGACTCCCTTCGACTTCTCGATGCTCACCGGCATCGGGGTAGGGGGTGATCCGATCCCGTTCGACACAGACATGGATGAGTGTGAGGCCGCTCAGATATACTTGCTTGGCGACCTACCGCCTCTTGCCCGTCCAGGATTTGTCAGATATTCGTGGTTCGAGGACCACTTTAGGATTCAGCCAGCCTTAGCTGAGGAGGCGCCGATGGCTCAGGAGGAGGCAGAGCAGTATGCATGTGGCTTCCTTATGTTCTTGCTGGGGACAACCCTCTTCGTCGACCGGGTGAACACTATGCCTCTCTGTCTGCTGAGCGCTTTAGTGGACGTTAGACGGATCCACCTTTACGACTGGGGTGGTGCCGACTTGGCCACCCTGTACAGCTACATGAGTTCATCCTCTCGCCTCAGCGACAGTTACTCGGAGGCTACTGGCGAGCTTGGGAGGTACATTTTCTTTTTCTATTTTACATTTTTGCTTTACATTTTCTGTACTCTGTACACTGCATACACTGTGGTCTACCTTACACTGATTGTATACTGCACATACGACACACATGTAATCTGCTTTACACTGACTGTATACTGCACAATACTGTACATACTGCACAATCTGCTGCCAACTGACTGCACACTGCACACACTGCAAGCATGCAATCTGCTTTACACTGACTGTATGCTGCACACACTGTACACTCTGCACAATACACGGTTCTGTAATTTCTGCTTTATCCTGCATTCTACTTCGTCTGTATTCTGCTTTATCTGATAAGCATACTGATATTCGCTCTATTGCGCTCTGTAGTTATGGGTGTATGCTTACTTCCCGAGGCTTGCCCCAGTGCCGGACGAGGAGACCCCCCTCGGCGTTCCATTCTCCCGCCGCTTCGATGTGAGATGCGTGCGGAGACCCCGGGAGTCGTTTATATTCTTCTGCCACTACTTCGACACCATCACCGCCGCAGAGGTATTTTAGAGTTTGCAGTTCATTTAAGCTTTGCTTTGCATTATTCTTTCGATAACAATAGATAACAAACTGCATATCAATTACAGATCACCTGGCAGCCTTGGGCTCCATTGCTAGCCGCAGTTCGGGAGTGGTATGCAGGCGCTGAGGAGTCCGCCCGATTCAGGCTTCTATTGGAGGGCCCGGTCTGTCGGGCTTGGTACCTAGGCGAGCGCTTCCTACGCCAGACCTTAGGTTTACCAGAGCAGATAGTTCCAGGTCTGCCTCCTATCGACATGAGGCAGACAGAGAGATACCCCCTACATGAGATGGCCGATTATACGATCGGATGGGAGGCGGAGGGCTTTAGAGGCGAGGGCGACTATGTAGAGTACGTCCACACCTTCATCATGCAGCCCCAGAGCAGTAGCCGTCGAGCTGAGAGAGAGAGGCCTACGACGCCAGCGGCTGGAGTGGGAGCGGGAGCGGAAGCAGGGGCAGGAGCACCTAGGATGGCTCGGGCCCGTGGCAGGAGTGGGCCTCGGAGAGGACGGGGGGCTAGTTGGCCAGCACTGCCCACGACGATGACATGCAAAGGGCAGGGTGTGGAGACTTACCAGATCCCCATCGCTCCCCCTCTGGCTAATCACGAGCTAGCCGGTTTCTACGACTTGCCTCTGGTAAGTATTATTGCATTTTGTATTTTGCATCGTCATTTCATTTCATTTCATTTGATATTCCGCAGAATACTGATGCTTTTAACACTTTTGCAGGCTTCCTCCGAGTACACTCCCCAGTCTTTGGAGTTGACCGCCTCCGTGATGGGGATGTTCCAGCGGAGCCTCGACTTGCTGGCTATCTACGGTATCCCGGTAGGCTCTCTTTCAACCACAATCTCAAACTGTGCATAATTTGTTTCACGATAATTTGATGCGTCGCACTACCAACATGGCACTTGATACACGGCCCTCACGACATTTGATACACTGTATCCCACATACTGTTCACAACGTTACTCACGGCATTCATACGCTGCATTCAGTCACTGCATTTCGTATTCATACACTGCTCACAGCATTCATACACAACATTCATACACTGTACTCACACACTATATTCTCTACTGATACATTGCTCACAGTATTCATACACTGTACTCACACACTATATTCTATACTGATACACTCCTCACAGTATTCATACACTGTACTCACACACTGCATTCTGTATTTATACTCTGTTTTGCGTAGCATACTGATGCGTTTGCCATTTGTGCTTTTCTGCCTCCTTCCAGATCCCTACTGCAGGAGGTGCTCCAGTTGCGTCTTCTGTTCCTGCCCGAGGAGGAGGGCGTGGTGGCACAGTATTCCCCCGCACCAAAGTGGGGCGCACTCATGTTGGGAGTAGCTCTCAGGCACCAGTTCCCGATGATGATGAGTCCGAGGCAGAGTCATCTGAGGAGGAGACTGGAGACGACTCGGACTCAGGCTCAGATGATGGTGTCGACGACGATGCTCCTGGACCTTCGTCTAGGAAGAGGATGAGGACAGATCCTCAGGCCTGAGACGATTGATGCTGATCCAGATTTTTGCTGCTTTTCTTCTTTTTGTTTTACTTTTCCCTTTTTTTTTTTGTTGGTAGCTTGAGTACCTTGTACTGTTGCATGCAGGTTTTATTTTCCTCGAAACTTTATACTTGAAAAAATGATGAAATGAAACAAACTTTTTGCCTGAAAAAATGTTACATTTGTGTATTTCATACATCGCATCGCATCATATTACACAACAATCTAAATGGGATTGATCTTTTGTCTGAAAATCAAACACTTGTATTGTAATAACTAGGTAGCAAACCAGCTAATGACAAAAGAACTCATACAACCTATTGCTAATTCTGAACACACAGCCCATTCTGAACACTGCTCATTCTGAACTCATAGCCCACAGCAGCATATTACCCATTCTGGATACACGGTTCATTCTGGACTCTACAGAAGTTGAAACACACTCAGATGCTCCAAAATTTCTTGCTTCGTAATCCGGAACCCAAAAACTTCAGATAGGTCCAGGTTTTTCTATTCACACTTATCGGGGGTGGACCCTGCAGTTTTATGAAAGAATCATGTTTTGCACAAATGGGGGAATGTCACAGCACTCTGAGCACAAAACGATTTGAGGAGAGGGTTTTTAACTGGGTATTGAGCCTACGACTGAACACAGCATACTACGACTCAACCAAAGGTATACAACCTAAACACAATGAGACACGCTCTGAACAGACCCAAAACAAGAGTAAAGGTAAACAAAACAAAAGACACGACACACAGACGTGTTATAAAAACGAGAGACTTCTATGATCACGAGGAGCCAGTTTCTCCGGGTATTGTTCTCCACCCTCTTCTCATTTGTGATTCTTACATCACTCGGCCCTCAGGCTCGGTTTTTCTCTCAAAACCCCATTTTTCTCACTTTTCTCTTGACTTACACCTCTCTATTCTTTATTCTCTCATTTTTTTTTATCCCTCCCCAGATATGGTCGGTGAATAAATAAGAGGTTGTGGGTTCATGCCCAACACTGCTAGCCCGCGGCTACTTCTTTCGGCGACGTTTAGTCGATGCTCCTGATAAGGGAGTGGAGTATCTTGATCTATTCCGGTTCGTGCTTCGCACTTGGCTCTATACCTCATTTCTCGGAGGTCGAGAGAGCTTTCAGCCCTTCAATGACAGCTTCAGCTGTGCCCTTTTCGGCAAGTATGCTGGCGATGGGGGAAAGACAGGAAGCCTGACTCAACTGTGCCCCTAGTCCATAATTTTGACCATTTTTTTTTTGTTTTGGTTTTCTACTAAAACAATTTTAACCAAAATGAGAGTTAGATTAACATACTTGTTCGATTTTTGATTTAAAATCATGCAAGTCAGGCTATGAGCACTGCAAGTTTTTCTTTTTTGGGTCCAACAAAATGGTCCAGTTTTGGAAAAGATGGAATATTTTTTGAGAAAATAGTCAACGCCAGTAAAAAAATTCTCAAAAACTATTTTCGCAAACGGCCACTGCTCAACGAGCGCAGAACTTACTCTCGAGATGCACAACCTTGGATTGGAGGCAATGGAAAATTGCCCCTTGTTCTAAAGGGCACAACACGGCAACGAAAAGCTACCCCTGGTTTGGATGGCGACTCATGGCAACGGAAAGTTGCTCCTTGTCTGGATAACGCTGCAACATACTGTAGTCAGTCCTTATTAGTGATGATCACAACCGAACTCTCGGATACAGAGAAGACGAAGATGGTCAAAACCAATATATGGACACAGTCACTTTGAAAGTGCATGGGGCTGGACTTCAGGATGAAGTTGCCTACGTATCCCAAACATAGGAATCAAGCCTTACGTAGTTCCGGGTAAGGTACACTCGTGTATTAACCCTCACTTTTTAGGCTCTTACTTTTGCCAAATTCTTTTTTTTTCATTTCTTTTGTCTTTTCTTTTTCAAATCTTTTCATTCTCTTTTTTTTTTTTTTTGCATTTTTTTTTGTATTCTTTTCTTTTATTTTTCTTGCTCTAACTTTTGTCTGGGTCGCCCTTCCGGGTTTTCGGCCCAGCGAGTCTCTCAAAGCGTAAAAGTGTAACAAGTCCATGCCAAATGGTTTTAGGATCTTGAATCCATCCGTATCCGGGAGGGTGGCTGTTGCATTGACTTGCAGAAGGATCCAACTTCGGCTCTTCGAGCACATCGGGCATTTTTGCCCCTAGTTCGAGGGGTGCTTCTGTTCTAGCTTCACAAGCTTCTTCTGATGAGGTCTGATCTTCTTGATCTCGGCTCGGGAACTTGGGCACGATTGGGGAAGGTCAGCTATGAGCACCCCCTCTCGCCCGATTAGAGATCGGCCTCTACTAACCATGATATTTAGTTTTGAAAACATTATGCGTTCTTATTCTGATTAATTAGCTAATCTTACTATGTGATGCGCACAACACAAAAGTATAGACTAGATCGCCTAATTTGGAACAAACCATCGCATATCCGTTTGTTTAGAAATTGGTTTGAAATTTGCTACTCGCAAGTAGGCTAAAACATGGATTTTGACGAGTTGTTCCAACTCAAACAATCTAACCTTCACCCACAGGCATTCAGGAAGTTATAACACATAAGCACATAGCCACATGGTAAGCATGCTATCATGGCAACACTTACACTCATGCATGGATGCTAAAACATAAATGCTTACCGAGTACTCTAAGCCAAAACAGAAACTAGTTAATAATCATATGCATGATCCTAGTCTATGTTAAATGGCTAATGCATCACAGGCAAAATGCAATCTAGAATAGGCTCGGCTAATCCTAGGATGGCATGTGAAATGCGACAAGTAACATATATTAAAGTTAGATTTGAAATACTATGCAATTAGCATGATGCGCCGAGCCCGGTGCATGCAATACTGATGAATGAATGCACGCATGCATATCATAAGGTATGCTAAATTAAATATCCCTTAGTACTAACCATCAAAAGCAGGTAAGTAAAAGGGAGAAAGAAACGGGGGTTGGAAGACGTGCACACACACACCCACACTTATTACACATTCGCCCTCGCTCGGAGGGACCAAAAGAATAATACAAATTAATTAACCTACAAGCTAATTAATTATTACAGACCACTTAACTAGTTAAGCAAATTAACTAAGCTAAGAAAGCAATAAAACAGTCTCGGGAAGAGGGTCCAATGCATGCGTCCTAGGGTTTGCTCAGAAATCCGTCACCATGCACAAGCTGCCTCTGTTTACCCTGCTCTGCTCTTCTGAAAATTGCACAAGTCTCAAGGAACACTCTCTGAACACTGTGGAGCATCACCGACCAAGGGGAAACGTCACCTACCCTGGTAGAAGGGTCATTGACCATTGATATGGCTCTCGACCTCAAATGTTTGGTCGGTCGGCAATAGAGATGGTCGGCCGACCATGTATGCCTGCAGAATCCTGTTTTGACAGCAGCAGAGGACAAACATGGCATGGCAATGCATTTCAAGCAAATGTTTGCACAACCAACCTCCCTATCATGTTATGAACTCAAGGAAGGATGGTTCTCGACCCTCGGGCCACCAATCACGCATTTCGATGCATGATGGCCCAAGAGGCCAAGTGTGCATTTCAATGTCAAATGTAATGCACACAAACACATAAGGCCCTCAATCTCTATCATGATTGATCAAGAGGGACGGGATGCATGCAATGATATGCAACCTAAGCATGAAAACTAAGCATGCAATATGAGCATGAGAACAAGTATGCAAACATGCAAGCATGTAACAAGTATGCAAGCTAACAAGCATGCAAATGATATGTGACAACATGTCAAGTGAACATGTGACAACATGTTAAGTAACTACAAGGGGAATGCATGCCAAATGCAACACAACTTTAAGCATGCAACAACATGCCATGGGCCAAGTATGTGACAATATGCCTATGGCCCAAGTATGCGACAACATGTAGGGTAAATGTACACGCAAGCATTCATGCACACAATGGTCCAAAACTTCAGCATGAGGGAGTAATTTTTAAGCCCAAAACAGTGGCTAATATGCTAAGAACATGAAGGCAAATGTACATGCAAGCACGCATAGATACATGGTTCAAGACTTAAGCATAAAGAAGCAACTTTTAAGCACACTTAAAAGGGACAAACACGGCATATGGCAAGCATACTAAGCTCTGAAAATCATGTTAAGGATGGTACCAAACCAACTAAACAAGACGAACATGGCATGCTACTATGTCCAAAACTCAAGGCAAGCCAAGGGGCTTAAACCATGGCTATATGAAGCAAGTCCCAAAGGGCCATGGGGGCTCAAAACCACCCCAAGGTAGACCAAAACAAGGTCAAAGGCAGACCTAGATAGCATCTAAATGGCCTAAGTCTAAAGGCATGCAAAATAGTCCAAACATGGAGCATGAAACACCAACCTTTAAAAGCATTAAAGGAGCATCAAATGCAAGCATACAAACATGCCACAAGGACTGAAATGATAGGATAAGTGGTTCCAAACCACTGAAACAAAGCAAGTAAGTGGTTCCAAACCATCAAATGCAAGCATACAAACATGCCACAAGGACTGAAATGACAGGATAAGTGGTTCCAAACCACTGAAACAAAGCAAGTAAAGCATGTTAGAGGGGTCAACACTCAAGGCCTACAAGGGAGATTGTATGGTAGCTATACAAAGCAAAGCATGGATGACCTGAGCAACCGAAAACAGACCTTAAGCACACCAAAACATGCATAAAAGCTTCACAAAGCTAGGCCAAAATCATGCTAGAAACAAGGCTCAAAGCACAAAGCATGTTAAGGAGAGGGGCCCCTCTCCTTCTTAGGACCTCAAAGCACCATCCCCACCACTGAAATCCCTCTGGATTTCAAATTTCAGTGGTGAGGAGGCCCAAACAAGGTGGTCCCGGAGCTCACCAAAATAGCACAAAATGAGGGCCAAACAAGGCCGAAGAGGGGTCAAACAACCCCAAACACCAAAGAAACCTTAAACAAAGTTCTAAAACTAACAAAATCAAGACTTTTATATGTTATACACTAAGCTCAAAAACAGATGCAAGATAGGTTAAAAGCTAGTGCAAGAATGGGAAATAAAGGGGTAAGATTCTTACCCTTGTAGACCTCTTCAAGAATGGAGCTCCAGCAGCCTTTCCAAGCTTAAATCCACTCAAAAACCTTAACAACAACCCTTTGGCACTTCAGCAACCAAGGTAAGGTGTGATACTAGGTGTTTATGCACAAAAGTAAGAACAAAACACACTTAAACACACACAAAGGCAAAAAGAGAGGGAGATATAAAGATAGATAGATACACTATTTCTAACCCTAATCCAGACCTCTAGAGCTCAAACCTCTAACCCTTGAGGAGGGAGGAGAAGGCCTCCCTTATAGAGGATCACTCTTGCAAAGCTTACAAAACAAGCTAAGCAAGAGTGAAATCCATCCATACACGTGTATGGAGGGGGTGCAAAGTGGGTGCCAACTAGCACAGCTAGCACAAAATATCTGTCAAAAGCAGATGCACAGTGGTCGGCCAGCCAAAAATGCCAAATTGACCAAGTAAATAGTGGACCGACCAAACAAAGTGCCGACCGACCAAACATTTGGCCGATGGCAACAAAACAATGGCCGGTGGCCTCAGACCATGGCCGGTGAGATGTGGGGATGGCCAACAAGCCATTCCCTGCTCCTCAAAAGCAAAACACAAGTGTTTGGTGCAATACCAAACACAAAACAGGCAAGTCGAGAGGTCTTGAGGCAAGGCGCGTGGCCGAGACCTCCGAGAACTCAAGACGAACACGAGCATGGATGATCACCGAGTGTTCAAACGGTGACATCCAAGTCTTGAGGACGGTCAAAAATGGAGTCTATAGGTAGTGCCTCCACCTTATTTGATATCTGTAATGAAAGCATGTAAACTAATCAGGAAAGGGTGCCAGGGTTATTTGTGCTTTGTGTTGTCTGAACAATCTGTGAATGTTGAATTGAATGATATCCCTATTGTTAGAGAATTTCCAGATGTGTTTCCAAATGAATTACCAGGGGAATTGGTAGATAGAGAGATAGAGTTTACCATTGAAACTGTGCCAGGCACCCAGCCCATTTCTAAAACTCCCTACAGAATGGCTACTGCCGAAATGAAAGAATTGAAAGAACAGTTGCAAGACCTGCTTGACAAGGGGTTTTTTCGACCTAGCACTTCGCCTTGGGGTGCACCGGTATTGTTTGTGAAAAAGAAGGATGGAACCTTGCGTTTGTGCATCGATTATCGGGAATTGAACAAGGTAGCAATAAAGAACAAATATCCCCTACCCCGTATTGATTACTTATTTGACCAGTTGCAGGGATCACAGGTGTTTTCTAGGATTGATTTGAGATCCGGGTATCATCAGCTGAAAGTTAAGGAAGAGGATGTTGAGAAAACCGTATTCAGAACGAGGTATGGACATTTTGAGTTTCTTGTTATGCCATTTGAAGTGACTAATGCTCTGACAGCATTTATGGACTTAATGAACCGAATTTTTAAAACCTTCCTTGACGAATTCGTTGTAGTTTTTATTGATGATATTTTGATATATTCTAAAGATAAACTTGAACATGAACATGAACACCATTTGAGGACTGTCCTACAAATACTTCGGGAAAGGAAATTATTTGCTAAACTAAAGAAATGTGAGTTTTGGTTGGATGAAGTCATTTTCTTAGGGAACATGATCAACAAGGAGGGAATTTCAGTGAACCCACAGAAAATAGAGGCAATTGTGAGTTGGCCTACACCAACCAATGTGACAGAAGTCCGTAGTTTTATGGGCTTAGCCGGGTACTACAGGAGGTTTGTGAAGGACTTTTCAAAATTAGCTGTACCTCTTACCCAATTGACACGTAAAGGGCAACCGTTTGAATGGAATGACGAAAGAGAAGCTGCATTTCATGAACTGAAAACAAGATTGACCACTGCGCCAATTTTGACACTACCTTCAGGTACGGAGAATTTTGTAATTTTCAGTGATGCGTCTTATAAAGGTTTGGGTTGTGTGTTAATGCAGAACGGAAAGGTTATTGCTTACACCTCCCGATAGTTGAGGCCATACAAGAAGAATTATCCAAGACATGTCTTAGAATTGGCCGCGGTTGTTTTTGCTTTGAAAATCTGGCGGCATTATCTGTATGGGGCAAAGTGTGAAGTCTACACGGATCACAATAGTGTGAAATACTTCTTCACGTAGAAGGAGTTGAATATACGACAGAGGAGATGGCTGGAACTGATAAAGGATTATGATTTAGAGATTCAGTATCACCCCGGGAAAGCTAACACAGTTGCTGATGCCTTAAACAGAAAATCAACGGAGAGTATGGCTTGTTTGCTTACTGAACAGAAAGAGAGATCTTGCAAGATTTTGAGAAGTCTGAAATTGAAGTGGTAATGTGTGAACAGGGCGGATTGATAGCCGCTATTACAGCCGAGCCGGCAATTATTGAAGAAATCAAGCAGAAATAGAAAGAGGATGAATTCCTCAAGAAAGTGATTGATGAATTTGAGACAAGTCCGAAAGCGAAGTTCAGTATTGAAAATGAAGTGTTGAAATTCTGAAACCGAATGTGTGTCCCTGATATCCCGGAACTAAAGAAGAGGGTTTTAGATGAAGCCCACAGATTTATGTTTGCTATGCATCCGGGTAACAATAAAACGTATCGGGATTTGAAACAAACCTATTGGTGGCCTAAAATGAAGAAAGAGATTGCAGAATATGTGTCCAAATGTCTTCAATGTCAGCAAGTCAATGCTGAACATCAGAAACCAGGCGGTCTACTTCAACCTCTCCCTATTCCTGAATGAAAGTGAGAGCATGTGACTATGGATTTTATTGTTGGTCTACCTCGGACTTCTCGAGGTATGGATTCTATTTGGGTTGTAGTTGATAGACTGACTAAATCTGCACATTTTCTGCCTGTCAAAACTACATTTAATGTTTATAGATTGGCTACCATTTATGTTGATGAGATTGTCCGTTTACACGGAGTTCCGGTATCCATTGTGTCAGATAGAGATCTGAAATTTGTATCCAGATTGTGGAAGAGTTTGCAGGAAGCTATGGGAACAGAACTAAGGTTCAGTACTACATTCCACCCACTGACAGATGGGCAATCAGAACGAACAATACAGACTTTGGAAGATATGCTTCGGATGTGTGCTTTGGATTTTCAAGGGAGTTGGGAAGACTATTTGCCACTTAAAGAATTTGTATACAATAACAGCTTCCACTCCAGCATCGGTATGGCACCATACGAGGCTTTGTATGGTAGAAGGTGTAGATCACCAAATTGTTGGACAGAAGTCGGGGATAGAGCTTTGCTTGGGCCTGAAATTGTGCAAGACACTTCTGAGAAAATCAAAACTATTCGGCAAAGGCTCAAAACAGCTCAGGACCAACAAAGAACTATGCAGACGTTTGAAGAAGACCTATTGAGTACGAGGTCGGTGACAATGTGTTTATTCGTGTGTCCCTAATGAAAGGCTAAGCCAGGTTTGGAAAGAAGGGCAAGTTGTCGCCCCGCTACATCGGGCCATTTCAAATTTTGGAAAGGCTTGGTCCGGTTGCTTATAGAGTTGCTTTGCCACTAGGATTCGAACAAATCCATAACGTGTTGCATGTGTCAATGTTGAGGGGTTACCTCCGAGACCCATTTCATGTGATTGATTATCACCAGGTAGCTATTGATGAAAATATGGAATATGCCGAATGGCTAGAACGAATTGTTGATCGACAAGTGAAACATTTGAGAAGCAAGTCCATCCCAATGGTGAAAGTAGAATGAAAAGAACACTATGGGACGGATGCTACATGGGAAAAAGAGGAGGAAATGCGACTATGCTATCCACATTTGTTTCCCGACGAAGGTAAAATAAGTTTGGAGGACCAAACTTCCTAAAGGGGGGAAGATTGTGATATCTCTGTTCCGTAATATGTTAATTAGTCCTTAATATGAGTATGATTATGTGTTTAATATGATTTTGTGTGCCATTATGTGAAAATAATTGGTTTTGAATTCCTATCTATTCACCGTAGGAATATCTGTTTGATTATCTACTTTGAAAATTAAATTGAAGGCCCTATCGGCCACTGAAACCAAAATTGATTACGCCATTGTGATTGGCATAATTTTTAGAGCCTACTATGAAATTTAATTGAAAATTGATTTGGATCAAATTAATCAGATTGAATTTGATGAATTAGTGCTCAATTATTTTATATTAAAATAATGTGACCAAAGGAGCTCTTATTAAGGCCATTACACTCTCATTTTTATTCCTTTTTTAGTTCAACTTCTGAAATTATGCTCTAGAGAGAGAGAGGGGCCGGATTTAGCGAGAGAAGGGGGCTCAAAGTAGAGATTTGCTAAGGAACTTGATAATCTTGAAGCTACACTCAAGAATTAAGCCTCTAGGTAAGTGAATTCATGAATTGTATGTTATAATTTTGTGAGTTCAAGTTTGATTGATGGTCAAGAACATGAATTTAATTGAGTATGAGAAAATTGAGTTGATTTTGTTGTATTGGAAGCCAATATGTGCATGCATGTGTGTAATTGCTTGAATTTGCATGTTTGAGTTTAAAATACATGATCCATGTGGAGTTTTGGTTGAAGCTCATGTTTGTAATCACCAATTGCACCATGTAAGTTGAAATGGGAGTGATATCCCACATGCATGTACAATTTATAAGAATAGGAGCTTTGAATGCATGAATTTGATGAGTTGGTGATGAGTTTGGATTAATTTGGGACATGCAAGTGTTTGATTCATGAAATTGAGCTTCATAATGATATAATTTGATGTTTGTATCATGTTAGCACAAGTATATTTGAAGTTTGAGCTATTATATGCTCTAAATGTTGATTGGAAGGTCGAATTGAGCTCAAAGAACAATTCTGGGTTTTCCAGAATTTTGATGTCCACTCGAGCGGGGAAACTGCCGCTCGAGCGTGAAATTCGTGTTCCCAGTATTTTCTGCAGACATGGTGTCCGCTCGAGCGGGGCACCATGTAGAGAGGCCTTTCGCTCAAGCGCTAGAGTTCGCGATCAAGTGTAAATTTGACATATCTAGTACTTTTGCAGGCCTCAAGGGTCTGCTTGAGCGGGGAAGTCCACGCTCGAGCGGGGACCCTGTTTTCTGAAATTTTGAAAAGGGCATTCGGTGTTTCATTTTCTGTTCTCTTTCACTTCTAAATACTCTTAGGCATACGTTGGGAATTGTAATTGAGTTAAAGAGATAAGAATCAAGCCTAATGAGGAAAATGTGAATTTAGAACGGATTGAATTGTTTGTGACCCGTTTGTGTTCATGGAATGTGTAGGGTTGAGCTTTAGGGCAAACCAACCAACCGATCACTGTGAGTAATATCGATATTTTGAAATTGTCATTTGTCCAATTGCTTATTTCCTTATAAGCTTGATAAATTTGACATGAATGATTGGGCCAGAGGCCAGTTTGACACGAATGAATGGGCCAGAAGCCAGTTTGACACGAATGAATGGGCCAGAGGCCAGTTTGACATCAATGAATGGGCCAGAGGCCAGTTTGACGTGAATGGATGGGCCAGAGGCCAGTTTGACATAAATGAAAGTTGAATGGGCCGAAGGCCAGTTTCACACGAAAATCTTAATAGGCCAAAGGCCAGTTTGACAAATGGAAGATAAATGGGCCAAAGGCCAGTATGTTTGGAACCACAGTCACTTGACTTAAATTGTGTATGTATATATGTTAAATAGAAATGTGAATTGGGCCCAAGGCCGTTTGAAGCATGTTGTTCTACGTACTGTTTGTATAACTCTTTTATTTGATATTGTTCACTGGGCTATCGCTCACGCTCATTCATGTGTTTGTAGGTGAGCCAAGAGAAATCCAGACTCAGTGATGTCTGTGTGGAACAACAAAGGTTTGGCCGAACTTTAGGATGAAGTTGCCTATGTATTCGAAAGATGGGAATCAGGTCGTACATAGTTTCAGGTTTAAGGTGCACTCAGGTATTAACTCTCTCCTTTTGCGCTCTAACTTTTGCCAAAGCCGTCCTTCCGGGTTTTCAGCCTTGCGAGCTATTTTTCTTTTCTTTTCATTTTTCTCTATTTTTCTCTTTTCTCTTTTTCTTTTTTTTTTTTCTTTGTTTCCATTTTTTTTTCATTTTTTTTCTTTTTCTTGCTCTAACTTTTGCCTGGGTCACCCTTCCGGGTTTTCGGCCCAGTGAGCCTCTCAAGGATAGAAAAGTTAACTTGTCCATATTGATTGGCCATAAGATCTCTAAGCCATCTGAATCCACGAGAATGGCTGCTGTTCGCTGATGATGTAAGAGCCCATCCAATTGGGTTGGAATTTTCCCCTAGTGTCACGGATAGGAACTTGACTGTCCTTCAGCAATAAATGTTATTCTCTCCATTTATAGGATCTGGCTTTCTTGCTAGTCTCCATTAGCTTTAGAACTGACTCATCTTTTGAAACTTTGAGCACATCTGACCTTTTTGCCCCTAGTTCAAGGGCTACTTTCAGTCCGACCATGCAAACCTCATATTTTGATTGATTGTTGAACATGCTGAATCAAAGTTTAAAAGCAAAGGGGTTGAGTCTTGAGGCCAAGAATAATCCTATGCTATACAATCTCAAGATCAATTCCAGGCATGTCTTCATAGGACCACGCAAAACATTTTTTGAAATCTTTTAATAAAGCGACTAGTCGCTCATACTCTCCTAAAGACAATGTAGAACCAATCTGGATCAAGCCAGGATCCTTCTCAGTACTCACATTAACAAACATGATCTCATTCATTAAGGGCTTAGCATGTCTATCTTTCTCTCAGACGATCAAATTTTTGCAAATCCCGAGGAATTCCTTCCTCTTTGTTTTCATCACAGCGTTAGAAAAGTTTTGAAAAACTTTGGTCAATGCAATGATTTAAAGGCACAAAAAAGTAGGTAAAAACTTATGTTTCATTCAGATCTTCTAGCTTAACTGGCTCAATGATAGAAATAGACACAAAAGAAAGAGTGAAAAGACACACACAAAAAAAAAAGAAAAGGAAATGATGTCTGAGTTAACATGTCTAAACCACCTAACCCTAACACAACAAGACTGACTCAAAACAACAAGACTAACTCAATACCCAAGTCCGAAAGTAAAATAAACAATATTTTCAAAGTGCTAAAAAGTGCGTGCCATCCACCACATCTGGAGTAAAATGAGCACTCTCAGTAGGTGGTTTATCCCCGATCACATAGTCATATTATCCCCCAAGTTCATTAATCCAACACCGATAAACTTTGTAGGACCTGGGGGAGTGATGACTTTATTGTCAATCAGGTCTTGAATTTCATGGCAAAGACAAAAACAACTGTCAGTGTCATGAGCACCCTCAGTAGGTGGTTCATCCCCGATCATATAGTCATATTATCCCCCAAGTTCATTGATCCAACACCGATAAACTTTGTAGGACCCGGGGGAGTGATGACCTTATTGTCAATCAGGTCTTGAATTTCATGGCAAAGACGAAAACAACTGTCAGTGTCATGATTGGTTTGTTGATGGAAGGCACAGTACTTGGCAGCTTTATACCTAGCTAGAAGGGGATTAGGGAGAGGCTGAGGGTTAAGGGGTTTGAGATAGCTTTGTCCTATGAGGATTTGGAGAGCTTTGGACAAGGTCATGTACAGGGGATTGAAGGTGCAGTTACTAGTCCTGACAGGATTGACAGAGGGGTCAGGTGTTGACCAGGTTTGATGATCTCTTATGAGTTTAGGATTGGAGTTGAAATGGATGTTTCTAGTATGGCATCCCTTTTCCTGGCTTGCCTCTTGATTCGAAATGCCCCCCAACCTGAGCAACAAAAGTGTCATCCATAGTTTTTGCAGGAACTACAAACACTTACTGTTTGTTCAGCCCTCTAACTTTCAAAGCCTCAATAGTCCACCGAAGATGTTCATAGGGATCAATGCCTACCCCAACCTTGTTCTTACCACTTGTCTCAGCATTGCCAAGGGATTGGGTGACTATATCGGAGCGAGGCCTATTTTTTGTTGACATGTGATCACCTAGACTAGAGATAACTTTAGTTTAGGCCTTTTCAATTGCAGCTCACCCCAAGATTGGGGAGCCTTTTGGCGTGAAATTTATGGCATGTAATGTGGTCGATGAGGGAGCCAAAATCTCTAATGCTAAATCTGCAACAGTTCTCTGCAAATCTTCAATCATGCTCATTAGCTCAGAAGTAGTGGGTTCGTGGGTTTGAGATGATTGGGGTTCAAGTGCATTCATGATACACAAGTCTGTGCTTTCTGGAATGAACACCTCAGGCTTGGGTAAATGGGTTGGGGTGATGTATATGCTGGGGTTGCAGGTGGATGGTAGTGTATGGATTAGATATGTGAATGTAATGGGTTAGTGGTGGCCTGAGGTCCTTTTGGTGGAACTATGACCTCGTCGTCAACAAGATCCTGAATCTTATGATGGAGGTGGATGCCGCGGTTTGTATCATGACTGTGTTGTTGATGATAGGCACAGTATTTAGCTGGGTCATGTCTTGGTGGAAGAGGATTTGGAAGTTGTCGTGGTTCTAGCATCTCTAGGTGCCCTTTTTCTAGCAGCGTCTTCAAGGCTTGAGAGAGATTCATGTAAAGATGATGGAAATTTCAGGCTTGGGGTTGAGTTGAAGTGGTTGGTAGGCTATTATCAGCAAAAGGGTTTTTGATGGGACTAGTGACAGTGTTTACTTCTGAGCATTTCATAACTGTGCTACCACTAGTGGTAACATTGGAACTACAAACAATATTCTTCCTCACAGGTTCATTGTCTTCCACAATGAGCCCTTGTCTGATGGCATCCTTGATTTAAACCCCAATTTCATGGAGGTCCTTAAAGTTGAATATCATTTTCTGCAATATCTTAGCTTGCCCAGTCATATCTTGCTGTAGCGAACCTACTGATTACTTAAGACGGATCAGTAAATCCTCTAGATTTGTCAGAGACTGAACCATGATAGGGTTAGATAGTCATGCTCTGAACAGAGGCTGAACCATCTGGCCCTTCTTTGCCTTGCCAACGGCGAAGGAAACACTGGTTGCCCTTGAACTAAATTTCCATCCTGACGAAGTCTATCGACATGAGTCCAGAGTACCTGGGGGATACCAGAGCCTTCTGAAGCTGTGGTTTTAGGACTACCTAGCAAAAAAGAAAATAGACAGCACCTCAGCCCAATTTCACTAGAGCAGATACAATCATAGCTGAATGAATGTACGCCCTGCTGATTTCTGTCCCACAAACTAATACCAATTGTACCACTGATATGAAACACCCCTGTACAATTTCACTGTAAAGCATATACCAATTAAAGAGAGCCAAAACACCCTTATGAGGGGGTAGGGTTACCCTATCCTAGTTTTTGTCATGAACTAGGGTTTTACTACTTTAATCAAGCAGTTTTCACGCAATCTTGCATTCGGGCGAGCATCCTATCCTAAGTTTGGAATAGTCACTACGGCTTTTTATAGCAACTAAGCCAAATGGTCAAAAGGGGGTACCTCAACAAGATTACCTAATATACCTTTCACACCTAACACTAAGAAGTGAAAGGAGGATCAAACGGTACAGCGGTAGCCCAGATTTAAGGGTTGTTTTCCCAACACGGTAGAGCCCACGACCGGTTAGCCTTTTGGCAAGCTTTTGGGCAAGCCTCCGACAAACCGGCCAGGAATAGTGGATGGCAAACACAGTGACTTAAAGAATCAAAGAAAATGAAATACAAAGAATATATAAGTGTGGATAAAATTTCACATCATGAAGTTCAAGTCAAGTTCTCTAAATTTCCCAGCAGAGTCGCCAGAAACTGTAGCTCGACTTTTTCGCGCTCCTTTCGGAAGATGATAAGCCCTATAGTTCGGACTCCCTCAGTTCTGAATCTGATCTCACAAGTGCAATGTGAAATAGATAAACACCAAAGAGTCAAAATCCGACAAATCTTTTGAAAAATCTATTTTGAATCAAAATGCCAAAAATGGACTACTTTGCTAGATATAGAGTCGCCACCTAAATATTTTATTTTGAAAAATTTAGGAAACCCGGGACTCGTGCCAAAGGCCACTTATCCGTCATCACCAAAGTTGTCTTGGCTCGGGAACTTAGGTACGAGATGGGAAGGTCATGAATTGAGCATCCCCGCTCACGCAATCAAAGGTCGGCCTCTACTAATCATGAAGTGAATCTTATTTACATTATATGCTCTTGTTCCATTTATTAGGCTAACTTACTATGTGATGCGCACACAAGGTATAGACTAATTTGCAAGAATTGGAACATTTGATTTAATGTTTGTTTTTTGAAAGAGTTTGTGAATGTGCCACTTGAAAAAGTGGGCTCAAATGTATATAATCAAACTATCCCAATTCAAGTAACTAGCCTTCATCCACAGGCATTCAAACAGTTTATCACTTAAGCACTTAGCCTCATGGTGAACATGCTTTGACATGGCAATACCAACACATGCAATATGCTAAAGCGAGTAAAAGCCTACCTAGTACTCTAAGCTAAAAAGACGAAAGAGTTAGAAAAATACATGATCCTAACTATACAACATGACTAATGCAACACATGCGATATGCATCTAATAGTCTCGGCTTCTTAACATGGCATATTAATCAACTTGATAGCATGCGGTCTAAGCACGTATTCAAAGAATGTTTAACTACAATGCAAGTTAGAATGATGCGTCAAGCTCAATGCATGCAAGACAATGGATACAAGGCATGGGAGATGCTAAATGAAACATGATGCCCTAAACTAACCATCATAAGCAGGTAAATTAAAGGGAGAAAGAGGCGGGGTTGGAAAACATACACATTATTACAACTGTGCCCTCGCGCAGGAGGGTCCGAATAAATTAACTAGCTAAACTAATTAACTAGCTATTACAAAACGAATTAACTAACTACGCTAGCTAGCTATTACAACATCACAACTAATTAACTATTCTAGCTAATTATTACAAATTGGAACTAACTAATTAATTACACTAATTAATTAATTACAAAATTCTAATTAGCTAACTAATTAATTACAACATCAATACAACATGAAATAAAGTAACTAAATTAACTAATTAGCCCTGGGAAGCGAGGGATGCTCATGCATGTACAGATTTCCACCCGAAAAGCACACTGTTATGCTGCTAGAATGCTTCTGTTGCACAGTAGAACATCTTTCACCTCAGCCACTTCTCTGTTCTGTTCCAGAAACACTACAGCTCAATTTTACAAAAGTGGCCGGTTGGCCACAAATGGTAGCCTGCCGTCCAGAAATAGTGGCATGCCGGCCATAAAAAGTGGCCTGCCGACCATTGATGCTTGGTTCCCCCTACTGCAATAGAAACTATACATAGCATAAATAGGGTATTCTCAAGGTATGTTTGTACACCTTATCCCTCCTTATCATCAAAATAGCTCAAACGAGTGGCAAGCTTAATTCACAAGCCATCAATTGATGCAATTTCATTGCATGATGACCTATGAACCAATGTGTACAACTTCAATAAATGTAACAAGAAAGACTCTCAAACCTCCTCCCTATCATGAATTGATCAAGGGAAGCGGTTGACCTTGGAAACTCGAACCATTTCATCACTAGCAAGTATGAAATGCCTCAAGTTTCCATATGTGCAATTAACGTCCGATTGAACACTAAAATGATTTTTATCTTGCATCACTTTTAGTCCTCATTTTATTACTGCATTTTAATTACCAACCATTTCTTAGTAAATTAAGTCCAAAGGTGGGCTTTAAGTCCTCTAATGAAAATAAGCGTCAAACCAAGAGTTGTTTTAGGCATGAGAGAAATGTCATGCCATTGGTAATGAACCCCAAAGGAATTAAACCATTAAGCACAATACCTTAATCTCAAGCTTAAACAAGCAACTAGTTTGAAATAACTTTCAAAGCAAAGAAAAAGCCAAGAAAGAAGGGAGGTAGCAGAGGTGATTAGATATGAATACAAGTATAGAAAGCTAGAAATAAATACTATCAACTCAAATAGATTAGTGACTAAGGCCTAAACCACCAAACCTATGAGGACTATTACACTACAAGCATGCTATACAAAGCTCAAATGAAATGAACAACTAAAAATAGTCCTAAAAAAGTGCTAAAACAATGCAAAGAAGTGCTGGAGTGAAGATAATAATAGCTAGAACAATAAGCTAAAACACGGAGCTATGTAACCTAGTAAACAATGCATACGTAGGGGAGGCAACCCCCTCCATTTTTGGATTTCAAAACATGTTTTTAGCCACTGGAAAAGCTCTAAAAATCAGTATTTAAAAGCTCAAAAAAAGTGGACAAAGAGATGGGAAACACAAGTATAAAGGCTTAGGAGACAAGGTGTAAAGAAGGGTAGTTAACCCCTCTACCATTAATAGCCCTAAATCACAAGTTTCAGCTCACAAAAATAGTCCAAAAATAGAAAGAAAAGATGGAGAGAAGTAGTGTAGAGATGCTCAAAATTATACCTCTTGAAGCAAGGTTACTCTTTTGTTCACAAAACACAAAGCTTACACTCTCAAAGGCTAAAATTTGGACTCAATAATCTCAGCAAGGAGAGCTCCAATATTGGTTTAGGAAGTGTAGAGAGAGATTGTATAGGTTGCAAGATAAAGATAGAGAGAGAATTTCAAGTTTTGGTCCCTTTGGAAATTTTTGGAACCTAAAAAGATGAGGAGAGGTCAAGTATATATAGAAAACATGCCTCTCAGTTGAAAATATTTATATACAAATAGCTAGAGCTTTTGAGGGACAGCTGGCAACAAATATCAAGGCTTTTCACAAGTGGCTGACAGGGCATAAGTGATGGCCTGCCGCCCACAAATAGTAGCCTGCCAGCCACAAAATTATGCTTCTAGGCCTGACTTCAAATGGGTAGATCTCCTTCATCCGGACTCGATTTTTGGTAATTCTTGAGTCTAAATTGAAGCCCCGAAAGTATACTTTCCAATGGTGGTAGCCTCACATCTAAATTTTAAGTGTGAAAAGAGATATTCTAGTTTTAGTGAAGGTTGCTCATTTCTATCTTAACCGGATGGATGCCTAACTTCAAACAGTCATATCTTCCCCACTCGGACTTGGCTTTAGGAGGTTCTTGAGTCTATATTGAAGCCCCAGAATTCCAATTTCCAATGGTGGTGGCCTCAAAACTAAAGTCTAAGTGTGCAAAGAGACAGTTCTGATTTAGTGTAGGCTGCTCAGTTCTCTCTTAACGTTTTCGTGCCTAACTTCTTTCCCAACTAGTTTTCTTTCCTCTCCTCCAATTTTCTTCAACTCCAACCTATTAATAAAATGTTTTTAAATATTTTTCAAAGAGTTCACCTCCCTTCCATTTATTTCCACTTTTGTCCTTACTTGATTTACCGAAAAGTATAACTTTTTCAACGAAATGGGAGCCTCAGAACATCGTAGAAACCTTTAGAAAAATATTTTTTTAAAAAGGGTTTTAAGGTCTAAAAAATGTTTTGGTATAAAATAGTTTTGATAAAAAATGGGGTGTAAGATTGGGATTTAGAAGCTCTTCTTGTTGAAGAAATCAAACATTTGCAGAACATAACTTTCAACATCGAGTGATCAATCAGTGGCGCCCAAGTCTTAAGGGTGGTCAAAAATGGGGTGTCTTCACCTAAGTGTAAGATCCATGCTTTGTTTGTTGAACCTAGGCTATTTATTTCTGCTACCTTATACCTAGGTCACACATTTGAATGCTTTATACCTAGGTTGTTGAGCGTCAACATCTAGGATCATCTTGGAACCATCTTGGTTGACCTCCACCTTTACCCTTGCACTTTGGCCAAGATGTGCATCACCTAGGCCAAGATGAGCATCACCTAGGGTGAGATGTGTATCACCTAGGCATTCGAGATATTTGATCCTTGAACTTTGCAGCCTTGTTGGGTACCTTCTTGCCGAGTTGTGGACCTAAGCCAACACCTAGCAACCTTGTTCCTTAACTTGTACAACCTAGGCTGAGGTATGTCACACCTAGGCTAAGTGTCACCTCTTCTAGCCAAGGTCAGAGAGACTTTACTTGTCTGAAGTCTATGTTTTGATATAGGATCCTTGTCTTGTCAGAGGTACCCATGCTCCTTTACTTGTTGTACACACTTTGGCCTACTCTTGTCCTTTCATTCAGACATTTTTTGAGGAGATTTGACTAGATGATGCCATGTGTCCTAGTAGTAAGTATTATTCAGTTAGCAGTTAAGAAACCCATATCATTTTCCATACCTTTTTCTTGAAGAGAAAGAAGCTCTAGGAGGAAGAAGAAGAAGAAGAAGAAGAAGAAGAAGAAGAAGAAGTTCTTAGAGGAAGCTAGATTTTCCAAGCTTGATTTTTAGACTTTGAACCATTCGATTTTTGTTTTGAGGTTAGATTCTTGATCTATTTTTGTTGTTCTTTATGTTAATTTGATCACCTTTCATGATCTAGCATGATTCATAAGCCATGCATTGATTTAAAATTTGTTTTAGAAAGAGAAAGTGATGTTCTTGTGTTCTTGAAGAAAAGTTTTGTTTTGATCTAAAAGTTTATATCAAGTTCCATGTTTTTGTGTTTATTTTCATGTGATCTTCAAGTATGGGTAGTTAGGTCCATGTTTTTGAACTTATATCATGAAATTCTAGATTTTGAATAAGAAATTATGATTTTAGCATTCATGTTCTTCATGTTCTTCAAGGGAAACCCAGATTTCCAAATTTCATTATTCACTAAGTATGGTCACCGAGACCCACTTTTGTCCAGCTTTCACACCTAGGCCAAGCATTGCATCTCACCTTGGCCTACCTTGCAAGATCACTTGCATCTTAGTCTACCTTGTATGAACACTTAGGCCGACCACTGCACATCTAAACCGACCACTGCACACTTTTGTTGACACTTTGTAACATCTCGGGTGGGAAGCCAATATCTTAGCCAAGGAGACTACACCTCGGGCAAGAGGTGTGGAACCTTGGCTAAGATCTCCTGAGTTCACCCAGCTAGGCCATTTCACCTTAACTAATCTCTGTGCATCCATTCCTAGACCTGGTTTGTACCCATCATGCGTTTCCAAGAAGAAAAACGTTGATTTAACTCCTAACACATGTTTTGGTTTGTCTTGACTTGGTAATCTATTTCACTCATTTGAAGCTTGTTATGAGGGTGTATTGCATAACCATCTTGAGCATCTCTTTTTGTCTTCCTGAAGTGCATTCAATAGGATTTACCATGTCTTTGTAGGTCTTGGATATTTGCCTTAATCCCCACGGCCGAA
Organism: Camellia sinensis; assembly: GCF_055761805.1. Taxonomy (NCBI): domain Eukaryota; kingdom Viridiplantae; phylum Streptophyta; class Magnoliopsida; order Ericales; family Theaceae; genus Camellia; species Camellia sinensis. The sequence continues at coordinate 142,096,905 of NC_138963.1, forward strand.
GAGCTATTGTGCGTGGTATTTTTAATAAAGTTATGTTATAATGTTTTGATAAAAGCTTTCCTTTGTTTTGGAAAAGTATTTCCTTAAGCATGAATGATTATCTCTTACTTTTGTAACAAGTATTATGTTTGTTTTGCTGACATTCTTGAAAGGTCCTTGTGTGCTAGAGGACTTTAATACAACTAGTACCTTTGTTTGAGATATCTCATTTGCCACTGACAGGTGGGTTTGTTTAATCGATTCTCGGTCAATTATTCATTTGTTTTGTTAAGGAATGTTCATCCTTTGTATTATGTAGATGTTAGTAAACATCCTTTGAAGCTTTGAAAGCCTTTGATTGATGAACTTGATTCATTTTTTGCTTTGTTACAAACTATGATGTGTATTCTTTTGATAAAATCTCGGATATCATTCATTCAAACATTTATTACTTATATCATTCATTGAGTTTTCAGCTCACCCCTCTCCCATATATATATGTAGGTGATGAACAAGAAGGCGATGTTACCTAAGCCTTATTTGGAAGATGTTTTGGTTAATGTTTTGTATCATCTTGAAAATTATGCTTCTTAGCTTTGTAGATCTTTTCTTTTGTATGTTTTGGCTTGAGAAGCCTTTTGATCAAGATGTAGCATGAGGATGTTTACATACAAGCTTATTGTCTTTATGTATCCACGTTGTAAGATCATGTTAATATTTATGTATCTCAATGTATGTCATGTCATTTGATCTATGCATAGCTCTTATGGACTAAATAGATTTAAATTTTTTTCTTCCACACATGTATGCCGCATATGCTTACTCTATATTTGAGAATCTTTGTAAGTTGGCCTTCGGTAATCTAGGATTACTAGCCACCATGGCATCATTCTATTAGGAGCAGAATGGGTCATGACAATTGCTTTACTTCCAGTGGTTTTGCAGACTTGCAAAAGTACTAAGAGAACCCAAAGACTACTCGAGCAACCAAACCATCGCTCGAGCGAACAAAAAAAGAAACAAACAACAATTCTTTAATAAAAAAAAGCTAACTCCCAACCTATTCAAGACACAACCAACAACTCGAAACAACCAAACCCAAATAACAACAAGATAAGGAGTATGGACAATGGCAAAAAGTATCGAATCCCGGATCCAAGAACATGAAAGGGTCAAGTCTAACCCAAGCCATTTTAATCTTCCCCCTTAAGAAATTTCATCCTCGAAATTTAAATCAAAACAATAATCACTGCAATATAATCCCATTAACAATCCATACTAGTAGCAAGGATAAAACATTGTCATCCAACACAAAATATAACAATTCGAATCTCCAAAACACTTACAATGTTTACATATTATAATATAACTGAAATTTTAGTACAAAGACTTAAACAACAACAAATACGTATGGATATTTCTCACAGGCTTTAGCCTCATGTTCCCAAGATGCCTCATCAACTCCGTGATGTCGCCACAACACCTTAACTAATGGGATGGTCTTGCCCCTCTAGACTTGATCCTGAGAATCTAAAACCTACACTGGTCTCTCCTCATACGTGGCATCCTCATCTACCTCCAACTTAGTCCAATCTAACATGTGTAAAGGATCAGGCTCGTACTTTTGGAGCATACAGATATGAAAAACGTCATGAACCTTGAAAAGTTCGGGCAGCAAGGCGAAACGATAAGCTACTTCCTCAATTTGCTCCAGAATCTCAAGAGGCCCAATAAACCTCAGAGATAACTTCCTGCTCTTTCAAAATCTCATTAAACCCTATCTCGGTGAAATTTTAAGAAACACACGATCCTCCATCTCAAAAGACAAAGATCTCCTTCTCTGGTTGGCATTATTTTGAGGACTTTGAGCCGAAATCAACCTCTCACGGATAAATGCAACTTTGTCTGTCATTTCCCAGACTAATTCAGGACCTAACATAGGCGCGTCACCCACCTCAACCGAACACAGTAGAGATCTACGAGGTCGAACATACAAGGCCTCAAAATGTGTCATTTTAATACTTTCCTGAAAGCTATTATTATAGGCAAACTCCATTAGAGGCAAAGGCCTCTCTCAAGACCCCATAAGATCGAGAACGCAAGCCCGAAGCATGTCCTCTAGAATTTGAATGATACGCTTGGACTGCCTGTCAGTCCGAGGATGATAAGCGGTGCTAAAAGCCAACTGGCACTCTGTAAGCTCTGCCGTAACCGAGCTGATAGATCCTTATTCGAGATGATATTCATTGGGACCCCATGAAGTCGCACTATATCTCTAATATACAGATTGGCAAGGTAATTTACCAAGTCACTCGTGCGCATAGGTATAAACACGGCATCATTACCTCGTTGAGTCCTTGGAAGACCCACAACAAAATTCATTGTGACATGTTCTCACTTCCACTTGGCTACAGATAAGGATTGTAACAAACCCGTTAGTTGCTTCACTTGTTAATAAGTAAGGCACCTCGAAACGAGTAAGGCTACATCTCTCTTCATCCCCCTCCACCAAAACTGGCGGCAAAAGTCGTGATACATTTTTGTGCCTAGCAGGTATACCGCATGGTGTAAATGGTGGAACTCTCGGAGTACCTCTTCTCTGCAAGACTCTAGCACAAAAAGACAGTCTAGATACCTCGTACTCAAATCCAAATAAATGTTCAAGCCCTTTTCTACCTTTCCACTGGAGACCTTCTCTCGGATAGCCTCTATGTCGTGTGTCTCTATAACACGAATAACTAAAGTAGGTTATGCAACTACAATAAATAGAGTAGATAACTCAACAGACTCACCAAGGTGCAAATCAAACTCACCGATAGTGCCTAACATTTTCCATTCCTGGATGACGATTCTAGCTATACTACTTACAGACTTCCTACTTAAAGCATCAGCCACTATGTTGGCCTTCCCCGACTGATAGTGTTACTCGAAGTCATAGTTCACCATAAACTACATCCACCAAATCTGTCTCAATTTTCTATAATCAATGCACAACCCCTGTAACAACCCCGATCTCTGATCATCTCATGATCCTTGATTAAGACTGCTTAATACATAATTAAGATGAAATTCTACGTTAATTGCATGTGTTATATGTTATTTGCATTTATATATGTCAGTTGTAGAAAGATATGTTTGTGTTTTTGTTTCATTATGTGAATTGAAGGCCTTATCAGCATCTGATCAGGAAATTGACTTGGTATATGTGTTATTTAGAATTTTTAGAAAATTTTGGTAGGTTTAATTGGAATTCGATTCGGAACCAAATAATTAAAATAAATTAATTTGGACTAATCACACTTACTTAGCTTAATCTAACCAAGCCTATATAAGGCTAATAGTTAGGCCCACACTTTTAGATTCATCTTTTTCATCCTTCTTGAGACAAAAATGTGAGGGAGAAGAGAGAGAGTGAAGAGAAGGTTGTAATCAAGAGAGAAAAGGGGGGAATTGGAAAGAAATTGGAAATTGGCTTCCTAGCTTAAAGAATTGGACATCTAGAGCACACTTGAGCCTTCAAGGTAAGAATCCAGCCTAGGGACTAAGTGTTTAAGTCATCAAGAGCTTGAATACAAGACAATTAAGTTGATTAAAACATGAATTGAGCTTAAGAGGGTAGAAAAGAAGAACAATCATGCATCCATGCATAATTCTCAAAGTTTTGAAGTTGTTTTCAAAGCATTTCCACATGCATGTTTGTTTTTGGCTTGGTTTGAGAATTTAACATGTTTTTGAACTAAACATCTCATTTGATCATGATTTGGAGGCTTTGAATTCAATTTGTTACGTGCATGTTAGGATCTCTAAGTTTCAACTTTTGTTTTGTGCAATTGGCAAAGCTTTTGGGCTTGATTTTGCGAAATGGTTTGTAATTCATCATGTACTATGAGTTTCTCAATGTTTTACTAAGTTTTGGCCCAAAAGGATGTCTTTTGAAGGTTTAAAATTGAGTTTTGAAGCTGGGAGTGCAATATGAAAACTCCAAAATTTGCACTCTTACGCTCGAGCTAAGAATACGAACTCTCAGTACTTTTGCAAAGTTTGGGGGTTGGCTCGAGCCACAAAACCTGCGCTCAAGCAACCATCATTACTTTTGATCCTCCGCTCGAGTGTAGGGCATTACGCTTGAGCACGAAATGAGAGCTCTTAGTATTTTTGTAGAGCTTTACAGACACTCAAGCGACTAGAGTTACTCTCGAGTAGAGACCATGTTTACTCAGTCTTTGGCTTGAGCAACTGTCGAGCGTAAAAATCAAGCAACCAATACTTTTACAGACTTTGCGTACCGCTTGAGTGACCGAAGTTGTGCTCGAACAAACTGCCATATTTTTTAAAATTTGACTAAGTGTTCAAAATTACATTTTGGCATCGTCATTGCATCTTAGGCATTCCTAAGCCCAAATTAAGAATAATAATGAGGATCAGGATTAGAAACACACCAAGATAGAAAATAATTGAGTTAAGCATTTTTCAAGCGTGTGTTTCATTGTGTCTCCACTATGTGTTTGTGTAGGTCATGCACAATAGACAATCTGATTCGTCTGCTTTATCTGTTCTGCTATTGGAGCTATCTGTGAGTAATAACTTTGTAAAGCTATGTTTAACTTTAATTATTTTCTGAATGATATGAAATGATCTGTTTTCTGAAATGTAATTTTCTGTATGGATGAATGATTGTCCAAATTTCTGAAATGTATTCGTGGCATCCGTAGCATCATATGATATTCTGCTCTGTATACGTCTCATGTAATCATGAGACAACTGTACATCCCATGTGATCATGGGTCAACTGCTATGAATTCTTATGAACGTCTCTATGCACATGAGTCAACTGTTTACATCCCATATAAATGGGTCAACTATTCTGTTAGCACTAATGGATGTACCATGTACAACTATCTGTGAACTCTGAATATGAATATGAATCTGTTTCGAAATCTAAATTCTGATTACTGATTCTGTTATGGACAACATTCATCAAAACCTTTACTTTATTATTATTCACTGGGCTCCAGCTCACTGTATTCTTATGTATGTAGGTGATCAGGCACGTGACCAGGCTTAGAGATGATTGCCTGGAAATCTGTTCTGTCAGTCAGCCACTGTGCCTCCTACGGAGGTTTCCATTTTGAAGTGGTCAAGTGTTTATGAATCAAGTTTTTTGAGACTTTTGTATTTCTTATGTTTGTCTGAATAAGCTTTTTGTAAGTTCTGTATAGTGGGATTTGATGACGTAAGACTAATGTAAATATGACGTCACTCATATGTATATAAAGTTTTAAACTCTCTGCTCCACATATGTCTGCACATCTCTATGGATATTGTATGTTTGTATTTGCTTCCGTTAGCCCTTTTAATTTTACTTAATCTGTTCAGAGGCCTTTGGTAATCCCAGGATTGCTAGCCGGTTACGATGCTAAACCTATAGGGGCAGGTTTGGGTCATGACAGAGTGATATCAGAGCACGTGTTATACTGCGCACACGAATCCATATGAGCTATAGGATGTCCTAGAAAAGATTTAGGAACATTACATCTGCATGTGTGAGTGTGTGACATCATGTGAACATGTCTGAACCAATATGAAATGACTCTGGCATGAAATGAACTAAACTAAACATTGTGGAAAGAATTATTTGCCTATGTTTATTAGTGCTCTGTTTACCTATAGCAAATGGGGAATACAAGAAGTAATGATGCAACAGAATCCTCTGAGACTTGCATAAGCTGAATGGAACAAATGCTTGAAGCCTTATGAGACAATAACAAAGAAAACAACCTCTACCTCATCCACCTCCTCCGGTCCAAGTAGAACCGATAAACACCGACATTATCTCATTGACTAAAAAATTTACAAAGATGAAGTCGCTAGCTTTTCTGGGTGGAATTGAACCATTAAAGCTGAGACATGGATGCTTGAGATGGAAAAGTTATTTGAAGTCTTTTCGTGTATCGAGATTCAAAAGATTTTGTTGGCAACCTATACTCTAAAAGAAGAGGCTAGGCGGTGGTAGATGTTAATTCGCAATGATAATGACACTATGACATGGAGCCAATTCAAGGAAATATTGTATGAAAAATATTTCCCTCAATGCTTCCGGGATAGAAAAGTGTCTGAATTCCAAGAACTTATGCAAGACAATATGTTAATGGCAAAGTATAAAGCCAAGTTCACCGAATTGGCCCATTTTGTTCCATACATGGTGGATACCAATTACAAAAAGGCTCAAAAATTTGAAGGAGGCCTGACTTTAGACGTGTTTGATTGGGTTGGTGTGTTGAAACTACCCAAATACGTGGATGTTCTTGATAGAGCCCTAATGGCCGAAGCCAACCTAGTTGCTATTTAACAAGCTAAAGCTCCAATATCTTAATGGAAAGGAAAATGATCTGGATTCAACTATAGAAAATGGTCGTTCATTTTCTATGAAGAAGAAAAATACAAGATCTACTAGCAGTTCAACTCAAAGTAGTGGGTCTGCACCTATTTGTGCTGATTATGGAAGAAAACAAAGGAGTGTGTGTCATCGTGTATCGGGTGCTTGTTTTTGGTGTGGTAGACTTGGCCACATGGTGAAAGACTATCAATTCGTACTAGAAAATGCCAATCGTCCTACGTCAAGTTCGGTCGGATCTGCTTCTGCACCAAGATCAAATGTGAGAACAAATATTGGGAAATAAACTTTAAGGCAATGTTGAGTATTTGCACTTGTGCTTGGTGATGTGTAGAACACCGAATTCATGGTGTCAGGTATACTCCCTATTTGTGCCCAAAATGCATATGTTTTGATAGATTCTGGATCTACACACTCGTTTGTGTCACATGCTTTTTCACAAAAATTGACTAGACCTGTAGAATCCATGAATTATTTGTTATCTGTGTCTACAACTTTTGGAGGTTCTATGATGTGTGCATATGTATATCCTGCCTGTGACATTATGATTAGTGATGTACTATTAGATGTTGACCTATTACTCATTTTGACTGTATATTGGGAATGGATTGGTTGACCAAGTATTATGCCACTCTTGATTGTGTGAGTAAATCTGTTATGTTCCGACCACCTGGGTTGCTTGAGTTTGTGTTTTTTGGAAGTTGTGTAGTTCCTCCCCCGTATTTGATCTTTCCTATGAAGGCCAATAAGCTGTTGAGAAAGGGTTGTCGGGGTTATTTGTGTTGTGTATTTACTGTGCCCACAAATAGCACTAATGTAGAGAACATCCCTGTAGTTAATGAATTTCGTGATGTATTTCCAAATGAACTACCTGGTGATCACATTGATGGAGACATTGAATTTACCATTGAGGTATTACCTAGAACATAACCAATTTCTAACACCTTATAGCAAATGCCAACCTCTGAACTGAAAGAATTGAAAATCCAATTGTAAGAATTGTTAGATAAGAAATTCATTTGCCTGAGTACTTCACCTCGGGGTGCTCCAGTCTTGTTTGTTAAAAAGAAAGATAGGTCTTTCAGGCTATGTGTTGACTATCGGGAATTGAACAAGGTAACCATCAAGAATAAATATCCATTACCCCGAATAGATGATTTATTTGATCAACTTCAGGGAGCCCAAGTGTTTTCAAAGATAGATCTTAGATCCGGGTACCATCAGTTGAATGTTAAAGCCGAAGACATAGAGAAAACTACCTTTCGAACTAGATACTGACATTATGAATTCTTAGTAATGCCATTTGGGGTAACGAATGCACCTGCCACCTTCATGGACCTAATGAATAGGGTGTTTAAGCCAGATCTTGATGAATTTGTTGTTGTGTTTATTGATGATATTTTGATTTACTCCAAAGGCAGGGAAGATCACAAAAATCATTTGAGAACTGTGCTACAGATTCTGAGAGAAAAGAAATTGTATGCAAAACTCGCCAAATGTGAATTCTGGATAGACAGTGTGATGTTTCTGGGGCATGTGATCAATAGAGATGGCAAATCCATTGATCTACAGAAAATTGAAGCCATTGTGAACTAGCCAAAACTGACATATGTGTCAGAAGTTAGGAGTTTTCTGGGATTCACTGGTTATTATTGCAGATTAGTGAAAGATTTCTCCAAACTTGCCATGCCATTAACACAGTTGACACAGAAAATTGTACCGTTTGATTGGAAAGATCAGGGGGAATCCGCTTTTCAAGAATTTAAGACTAGACTGGTGATTGCACCAATTCTGATTCTACCTAATAGTACAGATGGGTTTCAGATTTACAGTGATGCTTCATACAAAGGCTTGGGGTGTGTACTAATGCAGGATGGGAAAGTAATTGCGGCCTCGTTTGGCAAGAGGCTATTTTAGCCAATTAGTCAAAAAGTTACTAAATTAGCCAAAAAGCCAACAACCCATACCAAAAAGTCAAAGATTCTCTTTTCTCTCTACTTTTTGCACATCTTTTCGTAATTAGCCAAAAAGTTATCCCAAACATACAAGTTTTTTTTACTTACCTTTTTAGCCAAATAGCCAAAAAGTTACTAAATTAGCCTGTTCCCAAACGAGGCCTGCATATGCTTCACGATAACTTCGTCCATATGAGAAGAATTATCCAACCCATGAACTGGAACTTGCAACTATAGTGTTTGCTTTAAACTTTTGGCACCATTATCTGTATGGAACAACTTGTGAGGTGTACACAGGCCATAAAAGCCCAAAATACTTCTTCACATAGAAAGAACTGAACATGAGACAAAGAAGATGGCTTGAATTAATTAAAGATTATGACTTACAGATTTTGTATCATCCGAAAAAAGGAAATATAGTTGCAGATGCTTTGAGTAAAAAATCCCTTGGAAATTTGTCATGTTTGCTCACTGACTAGAAAGAGTTGTTGTATGATCTAGAAATAAATGAAATTAAGCCTCCGTTTGGGAAGTGGGTTGGCTTTTTGGCTTTTTTTGCTATTTTAGCCTGGGCTAAAAAGCTTGGTTTGGGAAGGGCTCTTTGGCCTTTTGGCCTTTTGGCTTTTTGGCTTTTTTGACATTTTTTGTGAGCGAAGAGTATAATGATTATGGGTTGGATGTGATGTTTTGTTTGTTGTGGCTAAAATAGCCTGTTTTGTCTTTTGTGGCTAAAATAGCCCCAAACCTCCTTGCCAAATGGAGCACCTATTCTAGCCACCATTTCTGTAAAACTAGCTATACTCAAAGAAGTTAAAGAAAAACAACTATAGGATGAGTTTATGAAGAAGATTGTTGATGAGATTGGTTCAAAACCAAGACCCGAATTTCTGTTCGAAGACAATGTCCTGAAATTCCAAGGAAGACTTTGTGTACCAGATTGTTTGAAATTAAAAAAGCGTGTTATGGCAGAAGCTCATAATTCTAAATTTTCTTTGCATCCGGGAAACATAAAAATATGGCCTGGCATGAAGAAATGTATTGCGGAGTTTGTAGCTAGATGTTTGCATTTCCAACAAACAAAAGCTAAACATTAACAACCCGCTGGATTACCTCAGCCGCTTCCAATACTAGAAAAGAAATGGAAGCACATTACGATGGACTTTATTGTTGGACTGCCTCGCTCCTTCCGAGGTATGGATTCAATTTGTGTCATTGTTGATAGTTTAACTAAGTTTGCTCACTTTTTGCTGGTGAAAACTTTTCATAATGCGGATAAATTGGCTAACATTTATGTGAATAAGATTGTGAGATTACATGATATGCCAGTATCTATTGTATCTGACAGAGATCCTAAGTTCACTTCAAGATTCTGGCAGAGTTTGCAACAGGCTCTGGGTACTGAATTGAGGTTGAGTAGTGCTTACCACCCACAGACGGATGGCCAGTTCGAAAGAACGATACAGACCTTGGAAAATATGCTCAGAATGTGTGTACTAGATTTCCAAGGAAATTGGAAAGCTTATCTGCCATTAGTCAAGTTTGTGTACAACAGTTATCACTCGAGTATTGAGATGGGTCTTTATGAAGCTTTATATGGTAAGAAGTGTCGATCTCCAATTTGTTGGGCCGAAGTAGGCGATAAACCATTGTTGGGACCAAAACTTGTGCAAGAAACAGCTGAGAAAGTGAAATTGATTCAACAACGATTGAAAATCTGCCAAAGTCACTAAAAGGATGTTCGGAGGAGAGACAGAGAATATGAAGTTGGTGATCATGTGTTTATCAAAGTGACTCTAATGAAAGGACAGACACGGTTTGGGCTTAAAGGCAAACAATCACCGTAATATATTGATTCGTATGAAATTATTGAGAAAATCAACCCTATGGCTTAACAAGTGGCTTTACTTCCGGTTATGGAGCAAATGCACAATGTGTTTCATATCTTTATGCTTCAAGAACAGTTGCGGGATCCGCATCATGTTATTGAGCTGACACATGTGCTTCTGAATGACTATACGTATGAATAACGGCCAATCCAAATTGTGAACCGCTGAATCAAAAGATTGAGAAATAAAGAAGTTCCATTGGTGAAGGTTGATTAGCAAAATCATGGAGGGACATGTGTGACTTGTGAGACCGAAGAAGATATGATGAAAAGATATCCAGATTTGTTTCCATTAGACCCTACATTCTTCCGAAGTGAAGGTAATTCTAGTTTGGAGGACTAAACTCTTTAAAAGGGAAAGACTTTAATAACCCCGATCTGTGATCAACCTATGATCCTTGATTACCATATGTGATGGCAAAAAGAAAACTCAACTCTCTTCAACCCTTAAAGTCATACAATGGATAAGTAAGACTATTGTCCTGGTCGCACATAAAGTAGAAGCACTCTCTTGATGGTGTACACATCGACACCCTCAATAATAAGTCAAAAGAGAGTCGACAATCTGCAACCTTAATCTCACATGAGTGGCATACTCGACCTAATGCCACTCCACCCCCAATAGCTGTCTCGACAAACAGAGAAGACTGTAACTGATCAAAGTCCAACCCCAAACCAGATGTAAAAGAAGATGAAATGAATGAATGAAATGCACCAGTATCAATTAATACATTAGCAATAGAGTTGAACAACAAGAAGTTATCTCTCACAACCGAAGGCACTAGAAACTGATCTAGTGTCGTAATAGCATACATATGCCCTGAAGGCCTCTAATCAACTTGCTCATCTCTCAGAGCATAAGTTTGGTACATGAAATGAGCTAAAGTGGCTCCCTGATTGGCCCTCGAGGCCTGTGCCGCCTGTGCTGGCTGATGGCTCTGTGTTTGCCTCAAACCAAATGAACCAGATGTGCCACCAAACTGAGGGCAAAGCCTCCTCAAGTGCCCAGTCTGCCCACACTAATAACAGGTAGGTGGATGCCTTCTTCCTTGACCTTGACTCTAAGAACGAGTCAAATACGGTGTAGACTATTGCCATTCTCCTTTCAGTAGGCAAACTAAAGACTTGTGGCCCAACTAGCCACACTTGAAAAATGTGAACCCACCCTAGTTACCTCTCCCTAAACCCGAACTCGGCACTGGAAAGGTAGATCTAGACTATGTAGCCTGGTTGTTGTCCCTTGCATCACCCTAAAAATCCCGTCTCTTTGCCTAGAGCCCCTCATTTGCTCTTTCTCTGCCTAGATCACAGTCTCTAGGTAGGTCGCCACGTTCACCAGATGACTATAATCCCTAATCATAGACCCAGCCACCTTAAAAAGAAGTCTGGTCCTCAATCGCTTCTCGACCTCGATGCAACAGATTAGGGATTATGGATTATGTAGACATATCACGCACTACTAAAGACTAGTGAAAATCGCCTCAAACTCGGCTACTGATGTGTTTAACTATTTAATCTTCAAGAACTGCTCCCTCAACGTCTCCTTAGTTATGGGTGGCAAAAACGTGTCTTGGAAGACGTTAAAAAAGCCTCCCAAGTCATCCCGATACATCCCCTCACATATTTCCACCATTGAGCCGCATCACCTTTAAGTTGAAAAGATGCCAAGGTCACCCTCAAACCATCATCGTCGATGCCAGCATCTCAAACGTCTTCACCATCTGCTCAAGCCACTAATTGGCCTTTAGTGGCTCTTTCGAATCCCTGACAAACTCATCCAAATACGACCGGAAGAACTCCCTCTTCAAAAAAGATGGCCTTGTCTCTGTAACATAGGTCTAAACTTGACTCTCAACTTTGAGAATGTTCATTGATTCCCATAGTGCTCTTGCTATTTTGTGAGCTAAAGTGCCCATATCTTGTTGTAACGCCCTGGGAAAGCACCTCCCCAAATCCTGTTCCCCTATCTCATCCCACATAGATACAAACAGTAGAAAAAGAAATAATAATACAATTCCATAACACTTCTTCCCCATTGAACTATTCCCAAGAATTTCAATACAGTCAACTTACGCCCATGGTTAAAATGAAATAGTTCAAAAGATAAGAAGTTATACAAAATAGAGAAATCAAAAATAGACAACACTCTATCGAAAGTGTCCATGATTTAAAGATAAAATCCTTCACATTTATACAAAATAACCCCAAGGCTTCAACACAAAACACCAAACAAGTGATTATTCATGCTTCGCCCAAATTGCTTTCCATAATAAATCATTTAGGTGGCTCGTCAACTTTATTTCCTGAAAATGGTTAGTTTTAGGGTGAGCGAATGCTTAGTAGAAAGTATATTTAACAAATTATATAATTAATTGAAATAAACATGATCATGATATGCAAGTATAAAAATTATGTTAAAATAAATCTTCTTTATAAGTTTAAATGACCATGCAGGATATTAGATAATCATTCTTCTAAAAGCAGGGGTGGTAAATATACTATGACATCCCAAGAGAGAGCCGCAACTCAAAATAAAAAATAAAAAATATATATAGGTTTATATACTGAAAATAGTCCCACATTTGTCGACTCTAGAAACAGTAAGGCGATGGGCACCCAAAACCATGTTTTTTTACATTTGCCGACTATTATACGACAGGACGTAGACATCCAAAAACCTTTTCTTCCCTCCACATTTGCCGACTGTTGTACGGTAGGATGTGGACATCCAAAATCATCCATTTTTTTTCCTCCTTTGCTGACTATTATATAGCAAAACCAGTGGACACCGAAAAACAATTTCCCACACTCATCAGGCGATAAGTGCAGACAGGGCAATTGGGCACCTTGACTCTCCGTGCGGGTACCAATTACTTTACACAACTCAACCAAACCCGACTCATTACCTGGACTCATAGACTATTTACCCCCTTTCAACTCCTTCAATATGCTAATATTTTAAAACTCAAAAGATAACATTTTAAAAGTTTATGATGCATGAATTTTCCAAATCTTAATTTCCCTATAATGATGTCAATGCACAACAATTCAATAGTTCACATGTCAACAATGAGAAGATTCTTCAATTCATAACCATCATCATCTCCAGTTTTGGTGTAAAAGTCTCAAAGTCTAACTTTTCAACATTAAAGTCAAGTAAATACATTTAATTTTTAGGTTCTAGAGGCCAATTGGGCAAAACCCCCTTTTAACTCTTCTAGCCATTCATATGCATTAATATCACAAGAAGAATTAAACAATGTATGAATTTAAAGTTTTCAATTTCCCCTAAGATGATTTCAATTCACAACAATCCAATAATTCATATTTCAGCCTTAAAGTCGAATAAACACGCCCAATTTCATGTTTTAAAAATTGATTGAGCAAAACCCTCTTTATTGTACAAATTTCAAAAGTAGGGTTTGTAGAAAATTAGGGGTTTTCTCTCTTTCATGAATTAGAGACTAATTTTCATCATCAACAACAATAATCCTCAATAATAGACATAATTCCATCCATAATCATGAATTATTGTCCACATCCTTCCAAATCATTTATTAGCAAATACAATCCATACATATATACATACATATATATATATATATATCTACAAAGGTGAATATCTAGTGAAATGACCACATGTGGTTCTCAAATTAAAAATATAATAAGTTAAAGATACCCCTACCTCAAGAATGGAAATTTAAGATGGAAATACACTTGAAGTTTCAACAAAAATGCAAAACTATCGGTAGATATCTCGAAGTAGACTTGTTCTTAAATTTTCTTGAAGGATCTAGGGTGGATTTAAGGGAAAAATTGGAGAAATCAAGTGTTTGGTGCTCTAGGGTTTCGAGTATGGAGGAGAGGGAGAGAAGAGAGAAAGAAAGAATAAAGATTTTGGGCCAAAAAGTAACTTTAAAGTGCTAGAATTCGTGCAGAACACTCAAGCGGTTAAAAGTTCATTCGAGCGAACTTGCTTTCAGCGCAGGTACCCAAATTTCAAACAAGCATAACTCTCTCGTTCGGACTCCATTTTAGGTCGTTATTGTGTCCAAATAGAAGCCCAGAAACAAGTTTCCCAATGGTTCTAACCTCACATACAAATTCAAAGTGTGGAAAGAGAAATGGGCAGAAGAGTGAAGACTACTTATTGGACAATTAAATTACTTTGCCATTATGATACCACTTCAATCAATATTCCAAAATGAACTAAAGAGGCTCGAAGTACAATAATAAGAGTGTCAAGAGCAATCCCACTAGTCCAAGAAGTACAAAGTGTTACATTTGTTGACCTACTGACTCAGCCACGTTGGCCTGACCAACCCCTCCTCCTGTGTTGCAACTTCATCCATAATCGACACTTCCTACCACCTAGGCTTGCCACACCTACCACCTCAACGCCCGTGTCTTGACATGTTGATAAAGGTAATACAAATATTTAGCACATTCATAAATGTGCCGATGCTAATTCACTCACGTTCTAATACAGTGGACAACAAAATAATTCATTCCACATAAGCACCAAATCACATAATCATATACAAATTTCCTTTCTAGATAATAATTGTTCCGCGACATTGCCATTGTTCCAATTAGAATTAGTAGTGATCAAATGCTTTTTTAACAAGGCTAAACCTCATACTCATTTAGTCATATAAACATATTATCACATAGTATACCAGGTCTACTTCTAACACTATCTAGCGAGATAAACCCATTGTGGTAAAAATTACGTCCCACGATTCCAAAATATTCAAACCCCGTAAGCTCTGATACCAAGTTGTAATATCGCAAAATAATAACAACAACCACTTCATAATATTCCATGGAAAAGCAAAAACATATACAATATTAACCTTTCATTGATTCTCTTTTACCGTACAAAAGATGACATATGCAAGTATACATTCATAAATCCTAGATCTTGAATCTATAACGTATGGCATGTAGTAATCACATGAAATAAAAGAAAGTACAAATAAATCAATGCCCTGTTGGTTACATCTTTCCAAGTCAATACTTGGGTACAACAAAATGAGTTAAACTCAATACATATACAGTCCAAGGGTTGTATAATAAACATGTTATCCCAGGCAGGCAATCCAAACAAGGGGTTGAATTGGGTTATTAAAAATAATTTCAAAATATTAATTATAATGATCAAAATATTCAAATTTCAAAAAATAAAATAATAAAGCAATAATAATCAATATAAAAGTAAATGAGATAGGGAGAGAAAATCAAACACGGGGATTTATAGTGGTTCGACACGTTAGGTCTATGTCCACTCCTCAAGGATCCTCCTTGAGAATTTCTTCACTATCAAACGAATCAATACACCCCCAAAGCTTCACCAAGCTTGTGGATTTTACACAGGTCTTACTCTTATCTGTTGAGCCTCACTCAATAATAAATGTCCTACCTTTACAAAATTCTCTCACAAAATAATCAATAAAGATAAGAGGTACTTTAACCCTCTTTAACAATAATTCTCCCTCAAAGAGTAGACATGAAAGTGTAAGAACAACTGAAAACACTTAGAGAATGTTAGATCAGAAAGTGAAAGAGCAAATCAACATAGAGCTTGAATACACAAAATTTCTCTCCAAAATCATGATTTTTCTCCAAACAAAGTACTTCTATTTATACACAAAAAAATATCCGTTAGGAGGCAGACGGTCCTTCAGATCACGAGGCGACCGAGTGCAACACGCTCCTATATTTGACTTTGTATCACATGGGCACGCGGAGCAGACACATGCAAGCTTGAAATTAATGTGTCGCTTTGGATGCATAGTAATAGTAAAATTTTCAGAACATTTCTTGCAAAATCAATGAGTGTACAGTGGCCGCATAATAACTTTTCTATTAAACTATTTAAATGCACAGTAAAATCTCTATTAAAACATTTATATGCATAGTAATATCTCTTTAAATAACATTTATAATAGATCTGAAAATATCTCTTTTATAATTTTTGTAGTTGTTGTAGAGATTTTAATACACTCTAATAAAAATAACCTACCACCCCACGTAGGTATATTAAATTTGTCAGAAGAAGACAACTAACCAATATCAAATTTGTCAAGAAATGAATAGTGATTAAACG
This sequence comes from Camellia sinensis, assembly GCF_055761805.1. NCBI lineage: Eukaryota > Viridiplantae > Streptophyta > Magnoliopsida > Ericales > Theaceae > Camellia > Camellia sinensis. Next base: position 142,113,227 of record NC_138963.1, read on the forward strand.
GATTTTTCAAAACGTGAATAGTGACAAACAGATTTTATGCACAGTAACTTTCACGAATTTCAAACATGCATCGTAAATTGTATTTAAATAATATTTATAAAAAATACATTCTACAACATATATTTTAACAGATAATATTTTGTGTCAAAGAATGTAAAATATGTATATTAAAAATTCACAATTTATTCCATAATATTTTAGACATCATCAAAATCAAACCACATGATTAACAATATTTCCCATCTTGATGATGACAACACACACACACACACACACACACACACACACACACACATATATATATATATATATATATATATTAATTTGACACAAAATTTCACATATACAACATAAAAATATTCAACAATCATAATACAAATATTTATTTGCATTATATTTTCTCGCCCTTGACAAACAAATTCTTTGTGAAAGATTCATATATAAATATTGTTTCTTCTCCCCCTTTGACATCATTTAAAAAAAAAAAAAAGAAAAAAAAGAAAGAGTTTGATATATGAATGATTAATAGAGAATGAAAATTTTCAGTGCCCAAAATGAAAATCATGGAAACACATTTGATCAATGATTCAGAGGTATAGCAAATAATCTAATTTGACAAAAAGAAAATATAATTTTTTTATTATTTCTCCCCCATGATCGTTATTGAGATTCGCTAGAAAAAAAAATAAAAAATCATGCAGCAGCTTCTAAAATGTTGACAAATAAAAGATTTGAGTGGATATGCATCGATGATTGTAGTTGTGGTGTGTATAAAATGTAACATAGATGATGTGTAGAGATACGAAACATTCAAGTGTTCTTAGCAAAAATATTTGATTGCAATCAGTGTAATCATGTCAGTTCTTACCATGGCCATCAATGGTGCTGACTTGAATGAGGTACCTGAGGCAAATGAAAGGTTACCCATAGTGCATTCGCATGCTATTTCAATAACTGAGAGTCCCAGTGTATTTGGTAATCGTAATAATACAGAGTCTATCAATAACACTATGGCTCTTAGTACACAAATGATGACTGTGGTTTCCAATATGGCTCGACGACTACAAGCAAGAAACCAAGAGAATCAAGAATTAAAAGAAGAAGTGATCTATTTAAAACAACAACTTGTTAAAACTCGTCAGGGGAAGATAAGTCTAGAATGAAAAAAGTGCATAGTTGGAGAATGCGGTGCAATATTATGTAACCGTTATAATGCCAAGACTTACGGAGGTTGAAAATAGTGAGGTTCAAGTTCGAGAGGTTCATAAAAAGCTATTGAGAGAAGTTAAGTGCAAAAAATTGGTGAAGCCTACTCAGAATTCACATGTAATCTCGAAATATTTTCTCTTTTTGAATTAAAATTGCAAGTATTTCTCTTTGAAAAAATTGTCTTTCTTTGTTATAAAAAAAAATTGTTTTTGTGCAGATGAGGAGTAAGAAATTTTTTTTTGATAAATATCTAAACTCTCCTTGAAATTATGCATAAAATATATGAACTCCCCTTAAGATTCTGCTTCTATGTCCATTTTAATCTCAAAATATCACATAATAAGAATCTCCTCCTAAATTAATGCACTAAAATTATACAAATGATATAAAAGTTAAAGAAATATATTACAAATTTATAATACTAACGGCCGTTAAGATCCAGCTAAATACAACTACACCGAGTACACTGCCATAAATAAAGTAAATACAAGTGAAACAAATTACTTCATACCAAGTAGAAGCAATTAGTAAAAGTGAAAAAAGATTTTCTAGCACATACAACCATACAAGAAATATTACAAATTGCAAAAATAATTTTAATATTTTGATAAGGAAACAATGTTGGTGGATGTGAGAATCGACAATAAAGATCGATGATGATGGTGATGATATGTGATGATGGTGTAAATCGGCGATGATGGTGTAGATCGACGATGATAGTGAATATCGGAGGCGATGGTAGAATCGGATATGATAGTGATGGTTGAAAATGATGGAGAAGATCAGTGGATTTTGTGTGGATAGGAAATGGATTTGTGTAGATTGAAAACGAATTTGTGTAGATTAGAAATAGATTTAGATGGACGATGGTGGTGATGGAGTTGGCAGACGATGGTGTAAGATGATGGTGGTAATGAAGTTAGTGGATGATGGTGGTGATGAAGACGGTGTTAGAGAATTAGAGCGGGCAAGAGAGAGAGAGAGAGAGAGAGAGAGAGAGAGAGAGAGTGAATGAGACGATGAGTGGGTAAGAGAAAGAGAGGATTTATAATATAAAAAAAATCACATTTTTTTTAATAATAAAGGAAAATTTTTGAAAAAACATATGTATAAAACATTATATAGAAGTATTTAGACTACTAAGTAAGAAATTAATGATCAATTACAAATCTGTGCAATTGAAAAAAACAATAAGTGATGATACCAAAAAGTGATGATGTTTAAAGATGGGAAGTCTCATGATATCTGTAATGTCCCAAAATATTTTCTTTTAAATAGTTAGTGCATTAATTAATTGAGCAATATTTGGATTGGAGTGTTGTGTAAAGTTATGTACGAAAATGATTCAATTTTGTAATAATTTTTTTTTAAAATATAATTTTCAATCTCTAAAATTATGAATTTTTTATTTATTTATTGTTCCTATATGAGTCTAGCACGTTGGATAAAAATTTCAGAAATTAATTGATGAGTATTTATTTTTTTTAAAAAAAATTGTGAACTGATTGGTGTTCAATTTAATTTATAACGAGATTTGAAATTGAGTTTTGGGTATTTAGACCATGATTTGAGGTAAATTTATTGGGTCTATTTTGATATATAGTTGGATCATCTTTGGCTCATGGGAGGGATCCATGACTTAGATTTAATTTAAATTGAGTTTGTTTAATGACTCATGTTTAATTATTTGGTTCTTTTTAATTAGGTGATTAATAGTAATCACCTTGAGATTTGTTATTATTTATATATAGGATTACAATAAATATTTAATAGTTGATTTTATGGTGTGTACCATATAGTGAAAAATTATATATTTTTATAGTGTATAAATGGGTGTATATTTTGTGGTAAGCAAAATATTATATTTTGTGGTGTACAAAAATATTATATTTTGCAGTGAGAAAAAATTATATAATTTTATAATTTATATTATAAAATTTTGAGATATTTTATAATGTATTTTATATTAATTTTTTGTGTTGGTTTGTGTGAGGGGCCTTGGGAAGGCAACCCACGTAGGTTGGTCCCCGTCCTTCTTTCCTTTCTTCTTTTTTTCTTTTTTTTTTCTTCATTCATTTCATTTGGCGTGTGGAGTAGAGAGCTCCTGCTCTCTCTCTCTCTCTCTCTCTCTCTCTTTCTCTCTCTCTCTCTCTCCTCTATTGTTGGCTTAAACTATAAGCTTAGAGTGAGATTTTGTGTAACGAGTTGAATCAAATTGAATTTATATTTTAATGTCAGTTGGGGATTTATTTTAAATTATTAAACTCAATTCATTTTGGGCCCAATTGATTGAATCGTGACCCGTTAGTAGCAATGTAATATTGTTGTGGTTTTATTATTATTATTTAATTACCATAAAAGAGTTGTGAATATTTATGGAGTGTACTATTAAACGAAATATATTTTGTGGTGCAAAAAAAAATATTATTTTTACTTTTGTCATTAAAGATGTTGAAGTGTATTTTTAATTGATATATATTTATATATATAGTTAGATATTTGTTTAGGAATATCTATAAAAGTGACCAAATGGAATTTTTGTAAAACTTTGGGAGTTCTTGCAGTGAGAAGAAGAGAAAAAGGGTTCCAATGTTAGTTTTTCATGGGTTTAATTTAGTGTAAACCATTTTTGACCCCTAGTGCTTTGGATCAAAACATAGAGGGCGAAAAATGCATCGTTTGGCTCCAAAAAAATTTAATTTCTGTTGGCGAAAAATTTGAAAGTTTCTTGCCTTAAGGTGGGGATTTTTCCTACACTTCTTTATGTACTTTTACTTGATTATATGGAGCTTAGAGTTGTATATTAGAATTTTTGGAAAATTTGTGATTTATTTGCTTAAAAGGAAAATTTTGAGAAAAATAAAGAGATGATGCCCAAATTGCGAAAATGTAAACTTGGAATATGTTTGTAGGGTTATGAAAGAGTTATGTTTTAAATTTGAACAAAAACGGACTTCGACTTGATTGGTTTTGAAATTTTTACTGGTTTGTGACCAAAAGAGCATTTTTAAAGAAAACGAAGGAATTGCGCTTAACTTTTGAGGCTTTTGATCAAAATAGGATGTCATAGTTGAATAATGCTTGCAGAATGAGTTTGGAAAGAAAATGATGTTTTATTGGGCATTAACGGTATTATTTTGCTTAATGTATCTGTTGGAATAAAATCGACACGGTTAGAAATGGACCTTGAGAGGTTACTTGACGTGATTGTGATATAAAAACTAGTGTAGTTGTTCATATTTAATGAGATGTGAAATAGATTGTATTTATCAGAATTTTTGGAATTTAATTGTTTAAATATCTATTTAGAAATATCTGTTTGGGCTATCAGTGGAGGATAGCCATGATTGTTGTAGAAATGCATGAGACTTAGGTAAATTGAACCACTTTTCCTCGTTTGTTGCATTGGACATTACATTACATTCATTTCATTAGAAATGTATCTATTTTTGAGAAATGTTTGGAAATGTATCTGTTTACAAAAAGATGAATACTTAGTAAATCTGGGTAGAGGGTGTAGAACTGTGCGGTTAGGTGTCGAACCTTCCAGTTTACTAGTAAAAATGACAGTGGTAGTGCATTAGGGCCTACTTGCAGACACTCACCTAGAGATTCATAGAGATTGTATTCATGTAACAGATATGGTTTAAAATGGAAATGGTTTTATATCTGTTGTTGCATCTCAGCATTGCATGCTTTATAAAAAGAGAGATAAATTGTTTTATCATGAGCATGGTGTGAGCATACTCCTCTTTAGTCTTGTCATGGTCCATATGTTGTGTAGTATATCTCTACTGGGCTGTAGCTCACCATATAAGGGAAACCATTTCAGGTACAGGTGATATGCCTCTGCCAAGGCACTGACTTGGAAGGACTCGGAGCTGAGGCTGTAACGCCCTCAAAATAATAACATTAAACCCATAAAATAAGACATTCATTAACATATGAAATAACCACATTCTTCTATTCATCAGAGTTTGATTACAAAAGTATTACATGTTAACAACAAAAGCAAAATGCCCTACGGGCTTACAGCTTTCCAAGTTAACACTTGGTTACAACAAAAGAGTACTAACTCAATTACACCTTAAGCCCTTGGCTTGAATTTACATGTAATACATCAAAAGTAAAACGACAAAAGTATGTCCGCCTCCAGCCTCCCAAGCTATGTCCTTGGAGGTGGCATGCTACCTGTACCTGAAAATGATGTTCCCATATAGGGTGAGCCACAGCCCAGTAGAAATACACTAAACCAAATATGAACAATGACTAAAAGATTAGCAGTTGATAGTTGGTCCACACTGATTCTTTCCTTTATCACACTTTACATTTTCATGACATACAAGTCCATGGTACAACTCATTTTCCAATTTCTTTCAATTCTCAAATTTCAACCATGGCTCAGAACCTGGCCAAACAACTCATATGAGACAATAACTCATATCAAACACTTCCCATATCATATTAGATAAGCATACGAGCTATATCATACAACAACAGATAAGCATACAAGCTATATCATCACTTCCACAGATATGCATATGAGCACTATCACACTTCCAATGACAAGCATATGAGCTCTGTCAACACAATAATAGATAAGCATATGAGCTCTATCTATGGAGTCCATCCCCTATCTCCTCCCAACACATCCGGTTTAGAGGTTCATTCCCTATCTTCCCCTAAACCGTGGAGTACATCCCCTATCTCCTCCAACACAACACAATGCATATAAACAACAATTATACACATCATCACACAATACATAAATTTAATGTATTCTTTCAATCGTCAATCTCAATGGCACATTCGATTGATTAGTTTCAGTTTGCCTAATCATCATGCATTGTCTACAACAATCACGACTATCCTTCACCGATAGCCCAAAGCAGTTATTTCTAAACAGAAAATAAATGCACAAATGGATATTTAATCAACATTTCATTTCGGTGAGTGATAAATAATTCAACTACACCCTTTAACCCCATACTTTCCCAATCTCTACACTTTCACTTCATTTCCTCATTTCTCACAATTAATTATCCCAATTAATCAAACGGTGTAATTAGGTCATTTCCACAATTACCATTTCAACCCTTAGGTCCCATTTTCATCAATGATTCAACATTTTTTCACTTCTCTACGACAAACATGCATTTCGGTTTATTATAAATAAAACCCCAACTTTTGTAAAAATAACACAAGAGCCCCAAACTTTCACAAAATTACCAAATCAACCCCAACATCTCAAAATATCAAAATTTAAAGACAAAATCCATAGAGAGGAGTAGGATATCCCTACCTCAAATTCGGAGCCTCAAAGGAGAAGATGACAAAACCCAACGTGCTCCAAAACTCGAAATTTTCAGATTAAAATGTAGCCCTCGACGATCAACAACCTTTTTGTAAAGGCCAAAGATGAGCAAATCACTCCTACTAGATCAAAACCTAGAGAGAAGGTAGTATCTAGAGAGAGAGGCTCACCAATGGTGTTTTTGGAAAAGTAGGAGAGAGAAGAGAAAGTGAAAAAGTGATTTGAAAAGTCAAACCACGGAACTTAAACCCAGTCGCCCCGCTCGAGCGTAAAACGCCCCGCTCGAGCGTCACTCACAGACTCCCGCTCGAGCGCCAACAATCCCGCTCGAGCGGCGAATACACACTCCCAGAACTTTTACAGAACCAGGTCTCCGCTCGAGCTTCTAACTCCCCGCTCGAGCGTCACTCACACAACCCCGCTCGAGCGGCCAATCCCACGCTCGAGCGTCCAACACTGCACAGGAAAAACTGGATGGGTGCAATTTCCGCTCGAGCGCCAAAACCCCCGCTCGAGCGGACAGGTTAAAATCTGGGCAACTAGTTTTGGTTTCTAAACTCAACCAACCTGTAACAAACCTGCCCAACACATCCCATAACTCAAATACCAAATAAGAAATGATGTAAACAAGATAATAAACAACTACCAACATCCACGGACACATGTCCGGATCACTGTATAACAAGGGCAAACCCGGGATCGCTATAGAGGCTTCATTTTTGTTTTATTGTTATTTGTTGAATGTAAACCCAAGGCTGTATTTGCGTTGAGTTGAAACTCCATTTTGTGTAACCAAGAATGTTCTTGGATAAACTTGTAAGCCTGTAGCGCACTTATTATCTATTTGGCTTCCATTTCATACTTGTTGTAAAATGCATACTTGGGATTGGAACTGGGGCATTGAGATATGAACAACATGTATTTGGCATTTGGGATTTAATAGAAATGGATGTATGGAATATTTAGCTATATATATGTGTTTGTCTATCATGTGGGTTTTGTTGCATAAATAGATATACTCTGCCCAATTTTTGGGGCGTTACAACTTGGTATTAGAGCGTACCGGGTTCGAATACTTTGGGTACGTGGGGAATGGTTAGTACCACAGTGGGTTTATCTCACTTGATAAAGATATCTATATGATAAGGTGTTATGTGATAACATGCTTATGTGATTATATGGGTATGGGGTTTGATTTCTGAGATGTTGATTGGGTCTGTGAGTTCCTGGAAGTCCAGTCAAAAGAGCACTTGATCACTGCTATTTCTGATTGGAACTCTAGTAATGTCATGGGACAATCATTATCTAGAAAGAAAATATGTATGTGCTTATGTGACCATGTGATTATGTGGAATGAATTAACTGTTGTCCATTGCCTTAGGACGTGAATGAGTTAGCTTAAGCATAATTGTGATTGTGCTAATCTCGAGTGTTACCTTTATTAGGATGTCAGGATGTGAAAGGGGCAGTGGTAGGCCTAGGAGGCACGAGATGCTAATACTAGATGAGATTTCAACGCAAGAAGAGGGGATAGGACAGGCATATATGGCTGAGCCAACTAGGCAACAAGCCATGGGTGCTTTGGCACGAGAGATAGCAGGGGTACTGAACATACTGAGGGCTGAGAACCTAGCATAGGCTCCAGCTACCCCGGTTGTAGAGATGGACCACTCCTGCTAAAAAGGGAGTTCTTCCAGACCAATCTGGATGTTTTTGTGGGAGATCCTAAGGAGCCACTGAAGGCTGATGAGTGGCTAGAGTAGACGGTTAAGACGTTCGAGATGCTAGACATTGAGGATGACGCTCTAAGAGTGACCTTGGCATCCTTTCAGCTGAAGGGAGAAGCGGGTCACTAGTGGAAAACCCCAATTTCTGAAAAATCCTAAATGGCAATTTTTTTGGGAGTTGTTGGATTATTAAGAAAAGACTTTGTTTTGTTTTCAAAATTGAGGACTTGATTCAGAAAACACTTATGAAACTTTTGGAATATCGAGTATTAGTTACTCCTTTGAAATGTTGAGTTTAACGAAAAGTTATATAAGTCTTGAAAAGCTATCTTTAAATGTGGGATATGGGTTGTTTCTAAATGTTGAGAATCATGGGAGATTCCAGGTTATGGTTATATGTTGGATTGTATATTCATGTCGTTATCTTTTAATTAATATATTAGAGATAACTATTTTGGTTATTTGTGGAAATTTACCATATTGCATTTAAATGAGGGATTTCTTGGAAGGATGAGAAATGTTAGAACTTTGGAAATTTGATATATAATATGTTATAGATTTGTCTTGAAATGACTAAATTGGGAATGTTGATTAACATGTGGAGACTATATGAATATGGATATTGTTGTATTATCTCTTGGAATTGTATTATGGTATTACATTGATATAGATATGGAATTTGATCACAATGGAGCACTGTATGGTGGATTTGAAATTGGAACTGTTCTAAAGCACTGCTACATATTGCATTGTCATTCTATCTCATTGTTATCGTGGATTTTAAATTGTAATTGAAAACTATTGTTTTGAGAAATGAATTGTTTTTGGGAAACAAGATCATTTGGATTTGTTTTGAGTAAATATGTTGGTAAGTCCAGATAGGGGTGTAGTTAGATATTGGTTTAAGTTGGCCTGAGTGTCCATGGTGAAAGACCGAAAACACGCGCAGAGGAGGTACCATTGCCCTTCCGGTGAGAGACCGGTAAAGTGGGGATTTGGTAGTGCTTGATATGCCTACTTGCAGACACCAGCCTAGAGATTACCAGAGTCGTATTTACCACCTTGAAATTTTATTGAAATTGTTGGATTAATGAGTTTTTATATTGGCATTGTGCACCAGATTTTCAAAAGATGAGAAAAATACCTTGAGCATGACATGGCATATGCATTCATCTCATAAGACCGTATAAAAATGTATTTAATGCTTTGTTAGATGTCATTATGAATGGTTTAGTTATTTGATTCAATTGACAATAGGATAATTGAACGAATTGGAAAAGGATGTCCTATTACTATTGAAGCATATTTATTTATTTAAGTTAACTAGTTGTAGTTAATTAAATAAAAATTGGATTTAGGAGATTATGTGATAAAATTTTATGGTTTGACATGATATGATTTCATGTATATGTATGAGTATCTTTGTACCTACATATCTTCTAATGTTTTAATATGAGATTGTTTGGTGAGCTAGTGGTTGCTCACCCCCTGCCTATACATATGTACAGGGAATACTTTCCGGATTTGAAGATCAAACAATGAGTTTTACCATTTCATAAGTGTAATGTAGTGATGGATTGCACTATTTCATTTGTTTGTTTGGCTGAGTGCTATTATTTTGTAAAGAGTAGTGTCCTCTATTTTATTGTAAGCCTTAGGGCATTTCTTTTATTTGTATGTAAATGTCCTTATTGTATCACGAGAGGAAACATGTATATTTAATTATTTATCATTTCATCAAAGGATGAATTGTCATTTGTAAATGAACTTAATTAATAAATATTGGTAATGTTATCTGAGTAATAAAATTTGTGGCGTGACAACTTGGTATCAGAGCAAATCGAGTTTAAGTACCTTGGCTCGTGGGGAGTGGTTTTGACCACAGTTGGGTTTACCTTGGGATTGTGAGCGACGTTTCTATGTGATAACATGCTTATGTGCTAAGATGTTATATGTTTATGTGGGCATGGGGTTGAATCTCGAGGATGTTGTGTCGCATCCCAAAATTTTCTTAGAAATCTCATTGGAAATGCGCTTGATCAACGTGATTTCTAATAAGAGGTCTAAAAGGATTTCTAGAACGACTAAACATCTTCATAGTGGCAACCCGTTATTTGTTATGTGGTTATGTGATTTTATGCTACTTGATGTGCATATGTTGAGTTTCATGTTGGAACATGAGAATGTACTTTAGTGGGAGGTGTTAATGCTAAATGTTATGAACGGTATATGTATGGCGTTGCATGATTGTGAAAACTGTTCTATTCAGTTGATTATGTGTGGAGTTAGTCTTGAACTTTGGGTTGTATAGCCTTGTATGTATTTAGGAAGATGAGTGGTCTCGACATGGTAAAGATTGTGAATGGTGGTAAGGGGTGTATTTTCCAAGGGAGATTGACTGTTTGGAGATTTGGCAGTAAAATTTATAAGGTGCAAACTAAGTAAGGTTTAGAGATGAGATTTGAAACAGACAATATTCATAATTGTTGTCACCTTTATTTATTTAATTGTTTTGTCCTTGGGTGTCAAGGGAGGGAGTGTCCAACACTCGTTGGTAATAGAATTATCTTAAAGGGAATGAGCTGTGTTTTGAGCGATGGTTGTATTTTCCTTTGGGGACATCTTGTGTCTAATTGGTTAGTCTAGTGATTTCCAAATAGAGTCTTGGAATGACTCTACGAGTATGATAGTTTGGTAGTGTAATCTAGATTTTAGATTGTTTTGGCCGTGTGTAATTTGGGTAGCTTCGAGAACTAGACTCTCTTTTCCTTGCAATTGGGTGAGCTGGAATGAATTATGAGTTTGTTTGCAAAACCTTGGAGGGTGTTTCCTTGTGCTTAATGCGTGAAAAGTCCTAGAAGAGAAATAGGATCTCTTGTTGGTTTGTCACGCCCTCAAAATAGACCCATTATATATATATACAATTGACATGCATTATTTAAAGAAAACAATTTATTAATTCATTCATCAGAGTATTACTAAATAAAAGCATTACATGTAACATCGAATAAAATGCCCTACATGCTTACATCTTTCCAAGCCAACACTTGGATACAAAATATGAGTTCTAACTCAAATACAAATAAAGCCCTTGGCTTGATTATTTATCAAATGAAAACAAACAATTAAAGATAGTCTTCACAATCCAAATCCTTCTAGGCTAAGTCCTGGGAGGTAGCTTATCACCTGGACCTGAAAATGATGTTCCCATAAAGGGTGAGCCACAGCCCAGTAGAAATATGCTAAACCAAATATAAGCATTGAATAAAGCAATAGCATTCAATAGATGGTTAACCAAGATAATCAATTTCAACATTTTACAGTCTCATAACTCTAATGTCAATGACACGTTCCACTTTTCAACATTATCAATATGGCTCAGAACCCGGCCAAACTTACAGCAGTGCATTATAAACATCATATTCATCTTCTTCCTATGCCAACAAACAAATGAGACTCAAGCTCAAATCAAAACACTTCATACTTCCAGATTGATACACATTTTAGTGCTGTATCAATAAAAACACTTCTATATAAATAAGCACACATAAAAGTGATGCTAATGGAGTCCATCCCCTATCTCCTCCCAAACAAAATCCGGTTTAGAGGTCCATCCCCTATCTTCCCCTAAACCGTGGAGTACATCCCCTATCTCCTCCCATACAAAACAATGTATGCAAATGCAATGCTCAATCAATACACGTATTTTCTGTATCAATGCAATAGTCAAACTTAATGACTTAACCAATGTGATTAGTTTCAGTTATTCCTAATCCACATGCAATGTCTACAACAATCACGACTATCCTCCACCGATAGCCCAAAATAGTTATTTCTAGACTGGAAATAAATATATCAACAATTCAATGGGCGAGTGATTTACATTATCCAACTACACCATTTAAGCAATAAATTTCCCAATTTCAAGAATTTAACCAAATTCCCCAATTCCCTTAAATTAATTATACAAATTAATTAATTTAAACAACTAGGGTTTTTCCCCAAAATCACCAAAGTACCCCAACATATTAAAATACTAAAACTTAGAACAAAACTTATAAGATGGAGTAGGAAATCCCTACCTCGAAGAAATAGCCCCAAAAGAGAAGATGGAGATGAAAGCCCAAACTCAAAAGTGCTCCAAACTACCAACAATTCAGATTAAATGGAAGCCCTCGACCCACTCTATCTTTTTAATAAAGAATCTAAGGTAGAAACTCACTCTAAGAAGATCAATCCTAAGAGAGAAGATGCGTAGAGGGAGAGAGAACTCGTACCTAGGGTTTTGGAATCTGAAAGGGAATGAAAAACTGATCTGAAACACGTTGCTGCCTATTTAAACCTGACAGGCTCGCTCGAGCGAAGAATTGGTCGCTCGAGCGACCAGACACAGAAAATATACACTCGAGCCAAGAAAACCTTGCTCGAGCCAACAACTCAAAAGCTCGCTCGAGCGAAAGAAACTCGATCGAGCGAAGAACCCAAACCCTCAGGTCTGTAACCAGACTCACGCTCGAGCGAAGGAACTATTGCTCGAGCGAAGAACGAACTAACTCGCTCGAGCGAAGAAAAGCTCGCTCGAGCCAAGAATGCAAAGCTACAGGTCCAAACCAGACGCAAACTCTCGCTCGAGCTACCAAACCCCGGCTCGAGCGAAGAACCAAAACAACATCTCGCTCGAGCGACAAACTCCTCGCTCGAGCGAAGATCCAAAATTCTGGACAGCAACACTTGGTTTCTAAACCCCACCAACCTGAAACAGACCTGCCCAAACACATCCTATAATTCCAAATGAGAAAATAAGGGACAACAACAACAACAATTATACAATGATAGAATCTACGGAACCTAAGTCCGGATACAATAATCAAACGGGAAAAGACTGGGGTCGCTATATGGTTGGCCAGGGGAATGGCATTGTTGTTTTAAGTATCCCGCAGGTTGTGTTAGTCGAATCATGGTGGCATTCAAGGTGGACCTTGTAAGTCACCGTAATACTAGTGTAGAGTTTGTGTTGTAACTTGGAGTAAATGTCTTAAAGATTGAGTTGAATTAACTTTTAGCTTGAAGGCCATGTATAGCTTGGGTTTTTACCTAGTTGTGTTGAGTTTTGCTTAGACTTAAGGTATGTTGTTGAGACCATTTTATAAACCCCACATCAGAGTGGAATCGTTAATGTTAATTTCGAGTCTTGTTGATGGAAATCCTAGCTTGTTGTCTGAATTGATTTTATTTTGTTTGGGTTATGGGTTGTGGCATCACCCTAGTGTTGGTAAGGTATTGTTTGTCTTGTGACGGTTGATAGTCACTATTTGAGTTGGTGGTTAGTACTTTTGAAGAAGTATTTTTTCATTTTGTTAAGGTCTCGGAATAAACATAGTTGTTTGGGCCTTGGAGTGCATTGTGCATTAAGCGATGGAAATAGTTCGTTGAAATTTGGTGATCACCAATAAAGTATGGTGTCTTGGTGTTCTAAGGAGCCGTTTTGCCAAAATTTTTGTTATGCTTAAGGGATTATATCCTATTTTGTTGCTTTGGGTTATCATTGTAGATAGAAGAATCACTTAATGGTTTATACTAGTAAGGGTTTTTATAACCAATTGTTGTGCGAATAAAATGGTTTGGTTCGTTACCGGTGTGACTTGTTGAGGCTCATGTAGTAGTCAAAGAAATTTTGTCAATGCATTGCTAAGTACCGGAGTGAGTTTGTGGGAGACTGTAGGATGCATTACATTACTTGAGTTTAAATTTCAATGACGAAATTTCTTTAAGGAGGGTAGGTTGTAATGTCCCAAAATATTTTCTTTTAAATAGTCAGTGCATTAATTAATTGAGTAGTATTTGGATTGGAGTGTTGTACAAAGTTATGTGCGAAAATGATTCAATTTTGTAATAAATATTTTTTAAAAAAAATATAATTTTGAATCTCTGAAATTATTAATTTTTTTATTATTTATTTATTGTTCCCATATGAGTTTAGTAGGTTCGATAAAAATTTCAGAAATTAATTGATGAGTATTTATTTTATAAAAAAAATAATTTGCGGACTGATTAGTGTTCAATTTAATTTATAGCGAAATTTGAAATTGAGTTTTGGATGTTTAGACCATGATTTGAGATAAATTTATTGGGTCTATTTTGGCATATAATTGGACCATGTTTGGCTTATGGGTGGGACCTATGACTTAGATTTAATTTAAATTGAGTTTGTATGACTCGTGTTTAACTATTTGGTTTTTTTTAATTAGGAGATTGGTAGTAATCACATTGGGAGTTGTTATTATTTATTATATAGGATTATAATAAATATTTAATAGTTGATTTTATGGTGTATACCATATGGTGAAAAATTATATATTTTTATAGTGTATAAATAGGTGTATATTTCGTGGTGAATAAAATATTATATTTTGTGGTGAGAAAAAATTATATAATTTTATAATTTATATTATAAAATTTTAAGATATTTTATAATGTATTTTATATTAATTTTTGATGTTGGTTTGTGTGAGGGGCCTTGGGAAGGCAACCTACGTAGGCTACCCCCCGTCCTTCTTTCCTTTTTTTTTTTCATTTCATTTGGTGTGTGGAGCAGAGAGATCCTACTCTCTCCCTTTCTGTCCGTCTCACTCTTGGTCTCTCTCTCCCTCTCTGTCTCTCTCTCGCGTTTTCTTTCTCCTCCATTGTTGGCTTAAACTTTAAGCTTAGAGTGAGAGTCTTTAAAGTGAGATTTTGCAAAAGTGTTGTAAATGAAAGTCGAAGAGCTCGTCATGATCTTTGCAATGGTGGTCTCAGATTCATGATCGAGTGTTGTTTACATTTTCGGATTAGCTTTTCTTCACATTTGAGGTAAGAACTATTTTCATATTTTTACATTAAAGTTATGTTGGAATTATTTTGAGAAAATATGTCATTTTAAGTGGTGTTGTGTATATATATATATATATATATAATTTTCAGATTATTTTTTGGGTAATTTTTGAAAGAAAAATTATGTTGAAATATTAAGAATGTTGGCATTTTGAGATTGATTTTGGGAAAATCATTTTGTGTTGTTCATTTTGTAAAAAAAATCCGAAAATAAAATTTAAAGGTTGTGTGATTGTATTTACATCATATTATGATTAGATGATTTATTTTGAGAAATATAAAGTTGAAATATTTTTTTATCTTTGATTTTGGAATTTATGTTTAAGAAAAATAAATTGATATTGAGGAATATTGTGTAAATTGTTAAGTTGGGATTATAGAGTTGTTTGGGGAATAAAAACTTGAAAAGTGTTACATTCATGAAACTTTATGGAATGTAATATATTGATGATTAAGTTGTGTTCATTTTTTTTTTTTTTTTTTTTTTTGGTGAAAATGAAAAATGTGAAGTGTGGACTTTTGAACTCATGACCTTGAAAATATTACCTCTTGGGCATATTTCATAACTTTTGATGTAAATATCATGTTGGTTAGGTAATTTTAGAAAAAGTTGTGAAATTGTTATTGGTATGGAATTTGGGAAAAATATTACCTCTTTGAGTAGCTTGACTTGAAATATGGTTATGTTCGAGTGATGAGGCATGTGAAGTTAGGTTTGGTAATATAAATTTGATTTTTTTTTTTAATATAATAAACTTACTAATTTAGTGGATTAAATTAGTTTTGGTTAAAATGTTATATCCGTTATGGTTAAAAGTGTGTTATTGAGATTATACCATGACTTTTGATATAGTATGATGGAAATGGTAATAATTAGTAAGAACATGATTTGATAAAAAATCGTGTTGGTTGTCTTGGTTGAGGTGAAACAAAAATTGATTGAAGGTTTTGTGTGAGACAAAACAATTGGGAAATTGATAAATAGTTTTAATATTTGGTGTGTGCTAATATGTTGTTTTTGAACATCAAACTCATATATGAGATGTTTGAAGTGTAAATTGAGGGTTTGGTTAAATTGGGAGTTGTTTACGTATAATCTTGTTATTTAAGGCATTTTTATATATAAAATTACACGTGGATATTTAAAAGTGAGAAAACTCCAATTTGTGAAAAATCCTAAATGGCAATGTTTTGGGAGATGTTGGATTATTGAGAAAAGACTTTGTCTGGTTTTCAAAATTGAGGACTTGATTCAGAAAACACTTATGAAAATTTTGGAATATCGAGTATTAGTTACTCCTTTGAAATGTTGAGTTTAACGAAAAGTTTGAAAAGCTGTCTTTAAATGTGGGATATGGGTTGTTTCTAAATGTTGAGAATAATGGGAGATTCCAGGTTATGGTTATATGTTGGATTGTATATTCATGTCGTTATCTTTTAATTAATATATTAGAGATAACTATTTTGGCTATTTGTGGAAATTTACCATGTTGCATTTAAATGAGGGATTTCTTGGAAAGATGAGAAATGTTAGAACTTTGGAAATTTGATACATAATATGTTATAGATTTGTCTTGAAATGACTAAATTGGGAATGTTGATTAACATGTGGAGATTATATGAATATGGATATTGTTGTATTATCTCTTGGAATTGTATTATGGTATTACATTGATAGAGATATGGAATTTGATCACAATGGAGCATTGTATGGTGGATTTGAAATTGGAACTGTTCTAAAGCATTGTAACATATTGCATTGTCATTCCATCTCATTGTTATCGTGGATTTTAAATTGTAATTGAAAACTATTGTTTTGAGAAATGAATTGTTTTTGGAAAACAAGATCATTTGGATTTGTTTTTGGTAAATACGTTGGTAAGTCCGGGTAAGTGGTGTAGTTTGATGTTGGTTTAAGTTGGCCTGAGTGTCCATGGTGAAAGACCGAAAACACGCGCGGAGGAGGTACCACTGCCCTTTCGGTGAGAGACCGGTAAAGTGGGGATTTGGTAGTGCTTGATATGCCTACTTGCAGACACCAGCCTAGGGATTACTAGAGTCGTATTTACTACCTTGAAATTTTATTGAAATTGTTGGATTAGTGTGTTTTTATATTGGCATTGTGCACCAGATTTTCAAAAGATGAGAAAAATACCTTAAGCATGACATGGCATATGCATTCACCTCATATGACCGTATAAAAATGTATTTAATGCTTTGTTAGATGTCATTATGAATGGTTTAGTTATTTGATTCAATTGGCGATGGGATAATTGAACGAATTGGAAAAGGATGTTCTATTACTATTGAAGCATGTTTATTTATTTAAGTTAACTAGTTGTAGTTAATTAAATAAAAATTGAATTTAGGAGATTATGTGATAAAATTTTATGGTTTGACACGATATGATTTCATGTATATGTATGAGTACCTTTGTACCCACATATCTTCTAATGTTTTAATATGAGATTGTTTGGTGAGCTAGTGGTTGCTCACCTCCTGCCTGTACATGTCTACAGGGAATGCTTTTCGGATTTGAAGATCAAACAATGGGTTTTACCATTTCATAAGTGTAATGTAGTGATGGATTGCACTACTTCATTTGTTTGTTTGGTTGAGTGCATTATTTTGTAAAGATATCTATTTTATTGTAACTCGCAGGGCATTTCTTTTATTTGTATGTAAATGTCCTTATTGTATCACGAGAGGGAACATGCATATTTAATTATTTATCATTTCATCAAAGGATGAATTGTCATTTGTAAATGAACTTAATTAATGAATATTGGTAATGTTATCCGAGTAATAAAATTTGGGGCGTGACAATATCTCATATAATCATCCATTTCAATATTACTAATGGGTAGATAGATAAATATAGTTCAAGCTCATATTAATAACAGGCAAAATAGATAATAACAGTATCATATAGTGGTGAAAGAGCAAGCCCATATATTTGATACCAAATGTCACTGATGTTACTGATACCAATATACAATCTAAGAGATTTAACAATCATAACACAAACATTACTTAGAATACCTATTATTGCTCACAATAATTTAAACTCATTATAATCTGATGGAGTTAAAGTAATTCCACAACTAAGGTATGTTCAGCACATAACAGCTCATATGCCTAGAAAGTCATGAAATCAATCTATTTAGTACAAATTTAAGCATAAACATGATTCCTCCCTCACCCCCCCCCCCCAACCCCCCCCCCACCCCCCCCCCCCCCCCAAAAAAAAAAAAAATTGACAAGTGCACATTTCTCTTCATTCATCATCAAGGAATATACCTTACAAATCATATGATGCATAATTAAATCTATGAATAATCAATCACTTCCATATCTTTGTAATGAAAATGTTAGTTCAAAGAATGTGAGAGAATATATGAAATTTATCAAGAGAGTTCAAGAATGTATTAGGAAAGATAACTTTAATTCATGAGTTGGAAACTTTTTGGTTTTCAATTTCCTTTCATAAATAAATCATCTCAAAGGGGTTTAACAGATGTGTTCAGCAAAATTATTTCTCCCCTAAGTTGGTGCTTCATTTTTCTATGGTGATTTTATGCAGATATAACAATCATAAAACAATCACATGAGACATACAATACATAAAACATAATCATATCAAGTTAAGTAAGAATGTAATAAATGTTGTTATATTTCATTCTCATTTCTATCATTAATAGATAAATTCAAAAGATGAGAAGATTTCAATAGGTGCCATGATCAATTAAGAGTTTAGAATGCTATTTTCGAATTTTTTAAATTGTAGCAAAATATGAGATAAATTTGATTAATAACTTTATGCTCTTTGTTTTATTAGGAAGTGATGCATCATTCTCAATTGATCACGCAAAATAATCAAGAGGCATTTTTAAAATATATGAGTTGCACCATAAGATTTAAAAAACAATAAGGTTATGCAATATTTTCATTTCTATTGTGGCTAAAAAAAATTATTTAATACAAATCATTCATAAAAAATTAAAAAAAAATACATTTTACAAGATGTAATCATATCAAGTTATGCATTTGTCAATGAATATGCAATCAAATTTTCAAAATGTACCACATAAAACAAATATTAGCTCACATGAAAAATATCAATATACTACATCATCAAAATCATCTTAATAATAATAATATGACTTAATCAAAATAATTAAATTTGAAATTAAATCACAAATTTACAAACATTCTATGCACACATAAAACCCAATATAACAATATTTTTAGTCAACTCATCAAAATAATGATAACTTTGTTTTCTTCTCTCTTTCCTCTACCTTCATGTGGCTCTAATGATTTGTGTCATGGTCAAAATATAATGTATGTATGTCATGGTATGGAATGCTATGACAATCACGTATGTATTGGAATAAGATACTCATATATGCAAGAGAGTAAAAATTTTATCATCAAATAAAATATTTCAAATTTAGAAACAAATTTTTACCGACACTAATACCAACTATTTATCTTAGTTACCAAATATTGCATGTTTTTTGTTCATCAGAAAAGATGTAGTGAATATTGTCTTCGGTTATACATTTTAAACATCTACTATCCAATTTTCATTTTCTTCTTCTGGATGTCGCTTTGAAGCATCTTCAAAGCAAATTAAATATTCGATTTTGATACTCAAATCTTTTTGGGTCCGTGAATTTTAGTTTCAAAGTTGCTTGATTTTGAAAACTCTAACTTTTTTATTTTAGCAAAAAAAATTCTTTTAATAGAACATGAAGGTGAAATATGGCATTTTTTACCACAAAAATAACATGAGAGATGAGAATATCTAGAAGATGCATGAACAAAACTATGTTTGAAAGTTTTTCCTTTTGAAAAAGGTTTATACCCAATTTCGGCTCTATCAAATGTGCGATTTTAACTTTTAAGAATTTTATTTAAAGTGTCGCTTTCTTGATTAAATTTTGAAATAATATTTTTTAAATCTTCTATATTTTCATTCAAAACACCATTATCATTTTTTAAATAATCATTTTCAATTTTCAAATTATTTGAGACATTTTGTTTTAAAAATAATTCATGTACTTGCTTTTTTTAAATTTCATTGTCATTTTTAGAAGCCTTATTTTCAATTTTCAAATCAATTGAAGATATTTTTATTTTTTATTTTTTATTTTTTATTTTTTATTTTTTACATTTCATTTTTCAAATCCTCATTTTCAAGTTTCAAATCATTTAGTTCCTTTTCGAAATAGGAGATTCTTTCAATTTTAAAATATCATTTTCTTCTTTTATTTAAAAAAAATTCTTCTTGTAACATTTCAATTTTATTAGATAAAGATTCTTTTTTTTTTTTTTGTTAAACTTGAAAGCAAGTTTTTAAGAGCAATATTTTTAATGAAGTTTTTGAAATTCATAATGCAATTCTTCGAATACTGATTGTAATTCATCAAAAGAGTAAGACTCATTGTTTATGTCCTCATCATCTCCAAATGCCATTAGGCATAGGTTGGATGTTTCATTGTTGTTACTTTCTGCATTGGAGCAACATTCATCATCATCTCCACATGTGAATTTTACTTCTTCTATGATTCCATTTACTTGAGTCGTGCCTTTGTGGGTGACTTCTAATTTTTCCCAAATCTCTTTTATTGTGTCACAAGCACAAATTCTATCATATTCATTAGGATCAAGTGTACAATACAAAATATGTTTTGCTTTAGCATTTGCTTGAATGCTTCTAATATCATCCCCATCTCATTCCTCTTCTATGTTAGGAATTTTCTTTGTATCTACAATTTTGGAAGGAATAATTGGATGATATTTAATAATCTTACATACCGTGTAGTCTGTCCCTTGAATATATATCATCATTCTATTTTTCCAATAAATAAAATTTTTACTAGTAAAATATGGAGGGTTGGAAGGTGAGTAGCCATCAATAATTTGTGTTCCTATAGTGGTTGCCATTGATCAACTCTAAGACTATTAAATCAAAAAAATAAATAAGAGCCCTTACTCTGATACCAATTGTTATCCTAGGTAGACAACCCAAGAGGAAGTGAATTGGGTTGTTAAAAATAATTTGACAATATTAATTATAATAATCAAAATATTTGAATTTCAACAAATAAAATAACCAAGCAATAATAATCAATATAAAAGTAAAGGAGATAAATCAAACATGGGGATTTATAGTGGGTCGGCACGCCGGGCCTACGTCCATTCCTCAAGGATCCTCCTTGAGAATTTCTTCACTATCAAACGAATCAATACACCACCAAAGCTTCACCAAGCTTGTGAATTTTACACAGGTCTAACTCTTATCTGTTGAGCCTCACTCAGCAATAAATGTCTCACCCTTACAAAATTCTCTCACAAAATAATCAATAAAGATAAGAGGTACTTTAACCCTCTTTTATAATACTTCTCTCTCAAAGAGTAGATATGAAAGTATAAGAACAATTGACATCACTTAGAGAATATTAGATCTGAAAGTGAAAGAGAAAATCAAAATAGAGCTTGAATACACAAAAATTTTCTCTAAAAAATCATGATTTTTCTCCAAACAAAATATATTCGTTGGAAGGCAGACACTCCTTCGAATCACGAGGTAATTGAGCGCAAGACGCTCCTCTATTTGACTTTGTGTCATGTGGGCATACGAAGAAGACACATGTCAACTTGAAATTAATGTGTCGCTTTCGATAAATAGTAATAGTAAAATTTTCAAAACATTACTCTGAGTGCACAGTGACTACATAGTAACTTTTATATTAAGATATTTAAATGTAGAGTAAAATGTCTATTAAAATAATTACATGCATACTAAAATCTTTTTAAATAACATTTATAATAGATCTGAAAATATATATCTCATTTATAATTTTTGTAGTTATTGTAGATATTTTAAATACACTCTAATAAAAATAACATAGCACCCCACGTGGGTATATCAAATTTGTCAAAAGAAGACAACTCACCAAAATCAAATTTGTCAAGAAATGAATAGTGATCAAATGGATTTTTCAAAACGTAAATAGTGAATAGTGGCAAATAGAATTTATGCACAATAACTTTCATGAATTTCAAACATGCACAGTAAATTCTATTTAAATAATATTTATAACAAATACATCCTACAACATGTATTTTAATAGATAATATTGTGTCAAAGAATATAAAATATGTATATTAAAAATTCAGAATTTATTCCAAAATACTTTAGACATCATAAAATCAAAACACATGATTAACAAAACATTTACACAAAATAATGAAAAGAAGCTCTCAACTCCAAGGTCCTCCCAAGTTACTTCCTTGGTGGGGGTATATCATCAGCATCTAAAAGTTATTTTTTACATAGAGTGAGCTAAAACCTAGTAAAGAATACTTGAACACACAGTATAATGCTTAACAAAGTCATATAATGAATGCATATGCATGTCATTTATCAAAATATTACACTTTCCCTTTCAAAATAATGCAATGTCATAGGAGGTGTTTGATAATATAATTCAGCACTTAAAACTAAATTGATTAAGTGATAATTAATTAAGTCCGTTTGATAACCATAATTGATATCACTTAAAAATTTAAGTGTCTCTTAAAATGTAAGCTTAAATTTAAGAAAATTTTGAGTCACATAAAATTTAATTAATTCTAATAAATACTAAACATAAGTATCAATATATACTATTATAAACACTCTACCACCGCTACCACTCCCACTACCACTGCCATCATGTCACCGCCATTATTACCAGCACTACCACCACCATTACCGCTACCACCACCACTACCACCATGCAACCTCCACTGCCACCACTACCACCACCACTACAACGACCACCACCACCATGCCATTGCCACCACTATCACCGCCACTACTGCCATCACCTTTATCACCATTGGCATTATTTCCATAAACACTACCATTATTTGCCACCACTCACCACCACCACCATGCCACTACCACCACTACCACCACCACCACCACCACCACCACTGCCACAACTACCACCACCACCACTATGCCGCTGACACCACTGCCACCGTTATCGCCACTACCATTACAATATAAAAATCAATATATATATAATTTAAAAACAATAAATTTCAAATTTAATTTTATACATATCAAACAACTTATTTTTAATTAAGACTTAAATTTTTATCAAATAGCTTTTCAACTTAAAAAAATTCAGTACTTAATTCTCAATCCTGTTTGGTAACATTTACATTTTTAGTTTATATTTATAAAAATTTTATAAACTAGTTTTTGTTTTTTTTTTTAGAAAAACATAAACTACAAACGCGTTTGGTTTCAAAAAAAAATGTTTAAAAATTTTTAAAAATATAAAAAAGTGTGAGAAATGGCAAGTGATAGCAGGTGGTGGGTAGTGACGAGTGGTGGCGGCGGAAGACGATGGTGGAAAATGATAGCAGGTGGTGGTGGCAGAAGACGGTGGTGGAAAATGGTGGCAAGTGGTGGGTGATGGGGACAGAAGATAGTGGTGGAAAGTGGTGGCAAGTGGCGGGTGGGTGGGTGGTGGTAGCAGAAGACGGTGGTGGCAAGTGGAGGGTGGTGGTGGCGGAAGACGATGGTGGAAAGCGGTGACGAGTGGGTGGATGGTGGTGGTAGGCAGGTGGTGGATGGCGGGTGGTGATGGGTAGTGGCTGGTGGTGGGTGGTGGCGAGTGGGTGGTGGTGGCGGTGGTGGTGGTGGCTGGTGGTGGCGGGTGGGTGGTGATTGGTGGTGGCAGGTGGTGGTGGTGGGTGGGTGGGTGACGATGGGTGGTGGCGAGTGAGTGGTGGTGGTGGTGGTGGTGGTGGTGGCGGGTGGTGGTGACAGGCTGGTGGTGGATGGTGGGTAGTGGTGGCAGGTGGGTGGTGGGTGATGGTGGTGTAGACACCCCATTTTTGACCGTCCTCAAGACTTGGACGTCACCGTTTGAACACTCGGTGATTATCCATGTTTGTGTTCGTTTGGAGTTCCCGGAGGTCTCGGCTCGCGCGCCTTGTCTCAGGATCTCCGAACTCGACCGTTTAGTGTTTGGTTTTGCACCAAACACTTGTGTCTTGCCTTTGAGAGGCAGGGTGGGGCTTGTAGACCATCCCCACCCACCACCGGCATTGGTTAGATGCCACCGGCTGGTTTTTGCTACCACCGGCAATATAGTTTGCCGGCCGGCACTCTTTGTTGCCGGTCAGCACTATTTGTTGCCGACCGGCACTCTTTTTGGCCAAGATGGCATTTTTTGCCGGCCGATTGCTGTTCATCTGCTTTTGCAGATATTTTTAGACAGTTGTATAGCTTTTGCTCCCCTCCATACACGTGTATGGAGGGATCTCCCTCTTGCAAGGCTTGTCTTGTAAGCTTTACAAGAGGGATATAGAGGGAGGTCTCTCTCTCTAAGGCAAAAAAGAGGGCTTTAGACATTTTTGAGAGAGAAAATACAGAGGAGAGCTCTGGTTTTCTAGGGTTAGGGTTAGACATACACAACCTATCTCTCTTTCCCTCTCATTTTGCACACTAGGTGTTTTGTGTCTCACTATTGCACACAAACACCTAGTGTTTCACCTTCCTCTTGGAGCTGAGGTTCTAAAGAGTGTGTTTTGAAGTTTTGGTGTTGGATTCAAGCCAAAGGAGGCCATTGGAGCACCATTGTTGAAGAGGACTACAAGGGTAAGAAACTAGTCCCTTTTTCCCCCATTTTTGCATTGATTTTCCACCTGTCTTAGAGCTGTTTTTGTGCTTATTGTATAACATAAAAAAGTTCTGTTTTTAAGCCCTGTTTATTGTTTATTAAGAGTGTTTCATTGTTTGAGGGTTGTTGACCACCCTTAGGCCTCAAAAGGCCTCATTTTGAGCCATTTTGTGCTAGCTCTGGGATTTTGGTGTTGAGGTCTCTTCACCCATGAAATCTTGAGGGATTTCAGTGGTGAAGATGATGCTTTGAAGTCCCAAGGAGGAGAGGGCCACCCCCTCTCCTTGTTGTCCTTGAAAAGGGCATGTTTTGGCTTCTTAAGGAAGCCTATGCTTGAGTGTGTGTTGAGCATATTTGGGCTGTTTTTCATGCTTATATATCCATAATATAACATGATTTCAAGTTGGTTTTGGTATTCCATGCATGCTTAGCATAGTTGCCTTGTAATGCCATGTTTATGCCTTAATGTGCCTTAGGTTGTTAGCCTTAGTTGGAGCATGTTTTAGGCTTGGTCTTGTGAATATTTTGTGCTTATTTTGCCATGTTCTAGGTCTGTCCATAAGTATTTGGGTTGATTTTAGCATGCATTATATAGCTCCTTTGTATTTAGGCTTGTTGGCCTTGAGTATGTGCATGTGTAACATGCCATCTTTGCATTGTTTTGATGATTTGGAATCATCCTACATGCTATTTCAGTCCCATTTCCATGCTCGTTTGATTGACTTGCATGCCTCTTTAGTGCTTTGAAAGCATGTGTTGCAATGCTCCATGTTTTGGCCATGGTGTATGCCTTTGTATTTGGGCCACTTAGATGCCATCTAAGGAGTCCTTTGGCCTTGTTTTAACATGCTAAAAATCTTTTTTTAGTTGTTTAATGCATGCCATGTTTGGTCTTGTTAAAGTGTAGTTCAATGCCTCATTGATTTGCTTTGAACATTTAGGCCTTTTGGTGCATGCTTGGCTTGATTTGTTGCTTGGTTTGGCACCATGTGTTAGCATGATTTTAGAGCTTATAATGCATGCTAATTTGTTCATGTTTGCCCCTTTCAAGTGTGCTTGAATGTTGTTTGATTTATGCTTAAGTGTTGGTCCTTATGTGCATGTGTGTGTGTGTGCCATTTAGCCCTCACTTTTTAGCACTTTGGCCACTGTTTTAGGCCTTATTAGAGCTGCCTAATTCATGAATAAGACCATCTTAGCATTAGTTTGCATTGCCATATGTATGCTTGTATGCTTGCATTAGTGCCTTGCCATGCCATGTTGCATTCTTAGCTTGTATGCCTAGGTTGCCATTGCATCTTGCATGCATTCCTTGTCCCTTGACTTGGGTGATAGGGATTGGGAGTTTTGTTTGATTGGTTTGCATTACATTTGAAACCAAAGTTGCATACTTGGTTCTTTGGGCCATCATGCATAGAAATGCGTGATTGGTGGTCCGAGAACCGAGGCACATGTCCCTTTGAGTTATCACAATGATAAGAGACATGGTTGATGCATACATGCCTTGAAATATGCTGCCATGCCTTGTTTTGCCCTCTGTTGCTGTGAGTTGCAGGTTCTGCAGGAATACTCTGCCGACCGGCAGTGTAATGTGCCGACCAGCACCATTTTCTCTGTCGACAGCTTCAACTTTGTGCCGATGGCCATACAACACTGCCGGTGGAAATTTCATCTAGCCGGTGATGATCCCCTCTGTCCAAGGATGTAGTCCTGAGGTTTTGACAACCTCCAGAGGAGGAAAGGGAGGAAAACAGAGGCAGCTTGCGCATGGTGGCGCGCTTCCCGAGGCGTTTTCCCGCTTTATTTAATTTATTCAATTTGTTAATTAAATTAGTTAATTTGTAATATTAATTAGCTAGTGTAGTTAATTAATTTGTATTATTATTTTGGTCCCTCCGAGCGAGGGCAAATCTGTAATAAGTGTGCGTGAGTGTGTGTATGTCTTCCAACCTCACGTCTTTCTTCCCTTTTATTTACCTGCTTATGATGGTAGATTAGGGCACGTTTAATTTAGCATACCTTATGCTATGCATGTGTGCATCCATGCATTTGTATTACATGCATTAGGCTCGGTACATCATGCTAACCGCATATTTTTTTTTCAAATCAAAAATTGAATATGTGATAATTGTGTATTTTCACATGACATGTCTAGGATTAGCCGAGCCTATCTTAGCGACATTTTGAATGCGACGCATTAGGCACTTCACATGGACTTGGATCATGCATGTTTGCTAACAAGTTCTTTGTTTTGGCATGGAGTACTATGTAAGTATTTCCGCTTTAGCATATCGCATGAGTGTGAATGTTGCCATGACAGCATGCTTAACATGTGGCTAGATGCTTATGTGTTAAACTGTTTTGAATGCCTGTGGGTGAAGGCTGGATTGTTTGAGTTGGAAAAACTCGTTGAAATCCGCATTTTAGCCTACTTGCGAGTAGCAAATTCCAAAGCATTTTCAAACCAAACGGATATGCAATGTTTATTTCCAAATTAAGCAATCTAGTCTATACTTGTTTGCTGTGCGCATAACATAGTAATTCTAGGCTAATAATTGGTATAAGAACACGTAAAGTTTTCAAAAACGGATATCACGGTTAGTAGAGGCCGGTCTTCGGACCGGGCGAAAGGGGGTGCTCATAGCTGACCTTCCCCGATCGTACCCAAGCTCCCGAGCCGAGACAACTCCGGTGATGACGGACATGTGGCCTTCGGCACCGAGTCAGGGTTTCCTAAATTCTCCCATAAAAAATATTTAGGTGGCGACTCTGTATCTGGCAAAGCAGTCCATGTTTGGCACTACTTTTTCAAAAATCTGTTTCTCAAAACGATTTTCCAGATTTGGACTCTTTGGTTCAGATTAAGAACCGTGACACAAGTCGAGTCTGAACTGTAGCAGCGAGGTCCCCCCCGCGGACATGCGTGTTACAGTTTCTGGCGACTCTGCTGGGGATTTTTTAGAGAGCTTGACTCAAACTCGTGATATCCTGTTTTGATCTCGTTTATGTGTTTCTTTGCATTGCATGTGCATTGGTGCGCCTAGGAACACAGTGTTTGCCGTCTGCCATTCCTGAACGGTTTGCCGGAGGCTTGTCTTGTCAAGGCATGTCCATAAGGCTGACCGGCTATGGACTCTGACAGTATGGGAACACAAACCCCGGTTTATCCGGGGCACCCTTTTTGACCATTCGACCTAGTGCATATTCGGATCCATAGTGACCATTCCAAGTTAGGACAGGTTGCTTACCCGATGCTAAGTTGTTTGAAAACCGCTGTGTGCATAGTGAAACCCTAGTTCCTGACAAAATAGGACAGGGAAACCCTACCCCAACATAGGGGTGATTGAGCTCTCTTTATTTGCTATGTGCTTTTAGAGTGTTGCTCTACAGGAACGCACATGTCAGTTTGCAAGTTTGAGTATCAAACCTGGGGACACCAGTATCAGTATCAGTTGTAGGAATCAGTTATCCGCGGGTATCAGATTCAGTATTTTGGGAACAGAAATCTAGGAACAATGATCAGCAGTAAGGTACAGTTGTTCGGCTACACCCGTGTTTGATCAGTTTGGGCTAAAATGCTGTCTGTTTTTCTTTCAGTTTAGAGAGTTGCAGAGTTGATACAGAATAACCAGTGTCTCCCCCTTGCTGAGGCAAGATTTATGGCAACACAAAGTTCAGAAGAAATTGTGGTTATGACAGCCGCACCGGAGCAGGGAACCACTCCGCAGAATGAGGCCAGCATCAGTATGTCATACCCGCCCAGGATGCCCGTTGTGCACCCGGTCTGGACTCCCCAGTTATACCAGGCTCGTGAGCCCACCACCTTCGAATTGATGGGGATGATAGGCGATCTCCAAAGGTCTGTGGCAGACCTCGCCTATGGAATGTCAGCTTCACCGCCAGCGGCACCGTATGCCGGGAATTTTGTACCACAGGAGCCCCCGCTACTGGGGCGGATTGTGATAGAGCTCAGCCAGCCAGAGGTGACTTCCGGCTATAGCCACGACATGCCAGCACCAACCCAGGCCCTCGATCAGGCTGAGGCCAGGGGAAAGGACAAGGCAAAGATAGACGCCGACCCCATTGAGCAACTGCTGTGGGCAGTCGAGGCTTTGAAGGCCAGAGGGATGAACAAGCAACAAACATCTGCAATAGTGACCAAAGCTGTAGATGATGCTTTCCCCGCTCCGATCAAAGGCAGTTCAAGCCAGGCAGAAAACCGAGATGGGCCCCGTCATGCCCAGACAATTCCTGTAGTTCCCAACCCTGCATCGGGGAAGGTTCCAAAAGCCAAGGCAGCGCCAGCTGATCCTTTCGCCAGCGCATCTGGCAAGAATCCTCAAACTGCAAAGTACCTGCCCCGAGGGCGCAGAGTCTTTCACGACCTCCACATGCCTTTGTCTAGGGCATTGTTAATATTGGCAAAGAATGGGTATCTTAAGCCTTTGGAGTCCCGGCCACTCCCGAAGAATCTCCCCGCCACTCATGATGCTACCTTGTACTGCGCGTACCATCAACAGTCCGGTCACAGTACCGATGGATGTTCCCGCCTTCGTCATGAAGTGCAGGATTTGATTGATAACAAGGTTATCCTACCACCTACCTCAGGCAAGCCCGTCACCACTCAGTTGTTGGATTTCGAGGGCTCAGATACTGCGAGTATGTAAAGTGAACCGCCTGCGGGCAACATTTGGTACATTTTTTATGAAGCGTCTGGCACGCATTTTTGAGCATCGGTGAAACCGAGTTTTGTAAATCTTGGCTTGGGTGTCGAGTCAGTCTTTTGTTTTGAGTCTGTCTCTTTGTCTTGAGTCAGTCTTTTTTGCTTAAGGGTCTGTCTTGTTGTATCGAGTCAGTCCCCGTTGTATATAATACCTGGTGATTCTGGGGTTGTTGCCTCGAACACCATTTTGTTTTGTAATTATTATCTATTTTTGTTTTGAGTCTGTTTCTGCCGAGGGGCTAGTTGCACCAACAGAGCCGATTGAAACAGCTGTTGCTATCTCAACTTCATGCTTGCTTTCAGCATAAGTGCCAGAGAATTTGAATGGGCTGACAGTACATCTCGCCTGCTCTCCTGTGTGCCAAACTCATTGCATTAACCTAAGTTTTTCAAAAAAAAAACAAACTTTTGAACACTGCGGTGATGAAAACGAAGAGGAAGGAATTCCTCGGGTTTTGTAAAATTTTGATCATTTTGAGAGAAAGAGAGGCGTGCTAAGCCTTTTTATGAATAAAGCCATGCTTGTCGGCGTGAGTACTGAGAAGGATCCTGGCCTGATCCAGATTGGTTCCACACTATCTTCGGCGCGAGCGATTTGTCGCTTTCTTAAAAACTTTCAAAAGCAAATGTTTTACGCGGCCCTGCGAAGACTTGTGTGGAATCGCTCTTGAGATTGCGCAGCCTAGGATCGCTCTGAGCCTCAAGATTCAACCTATTTGTTTTCCGAGTTTGAACCCGTTCAGAACCTTCAGAAAGTTCAACGGACAAACGCCATGAAAGGCCCGTGTGGCCAGTTTTGAGGTAGCCTTCGATCAAGAAGCATCAAAGCCAAATCAGAAGGAGTAGATCTCGCCGGAAGAAGCTCGTGGAGCAACCTTGATGGATTCTCCGCAAATCAGTGCAACAGCCGTTCTCCTAGACACAGAGAGGCTCCAATTTCAAAAACCATTTGGCATGGACTTGCTACACTTTTACCCTTTGAGAGGCTCGCTGGGCCGAAAACCCGGAAGGGCGGCCCAGGCAAAAGTTAGAGCAAGAGAAAAATACAAAAAAAAAAAAAGAGAAAAATACAAAAAGAAAGATTGAAAAAGAAAAAAAGAGAAAAAAAAGCAAGAAAAGAAAAAAAAAGAAAGAAGAAAAAGAAATAGAAAATGAAAAGAAGCTCGCAAGGTCGAAAACCCGCATTGGGCGCCTTGGCAAAAGTGAGAGCCAAACAAAGTGAAGGTTAAAATACCCGAGTGTACCTTAACCGGAACTACGTAAGGCTTGATTCCCATGTTTGGGATACGTAGGCAACTTCATCATGAAGTCCAGCCCCCAACGCTTTCATAAGCGTCTCAGTCCATGCAATGGTTTCAATTTCACTTCAAAGTCCAGTGGCCAACACCCTTCAAGGTGATTGTGTCCATATATGTGTTGTGACCGTCTTCGTCATCGCAGTGTCCAAGAGCTCGACCACCGCCAATGAAGACTGTCTGCGGATTGCTGCGGCACCATCCCAAACAAGGGGCAACTTTCCGTTGCCACGAGCCGCCGTGAGCCGCCATTCAAACTAGGGGCAACTTTCCATTGCCTCCCACCTCCCTTCAAACCAGGGGCAATTTTCCATTGCCTCCGATCCGAGGTTGCGCATCTCGAAGAGTAAGTTCTATGCTTGTTAAGCATCAGTTGTTTGAAAAATAGTTTTTGAAAATTTTTACTGAGGTTGACTATTTTCTCGAAAACTATTCCATTTTCCAAAATCGGACCATTGTCTTGGACCCAAAAGGAAAACTTTCAGTGCTTGCTGCCTGACTTGCATGCTTTTCAAATCAAAAATTGAACAAGTACGTTAATCCGACTCTCATTTTGATCAAAACTGTTTTAGTAGAAAGCAAAAACAAAGAATGGTTAAAATGATGAACTAGGGGCACAGTTGAGCCAGGCGTTCTGTCTTTCCCCCGTCACCGACGTACTTGCCAGAAGAGCGCTCTGCCCGCCAGAAGAAATAGCGGTGAGCTAACGGCATCGGGCGTGAACCCGCAACTTCCTGTTCATCCATTAATCACCCCGGGGAGGGATGGAAAATGAGAGATTGAAGAATAGAGAGGTGTAAGTTGAGAGAAAAGTGAGGAAAAGGGTTTTGAGAGAAAATCCGAGCTTGAGAGTCGAGTGATTTGAGGATCACAAATGAGAAAGGGTGGGAAACGATACCCAGTTTGAACTGGCTCCTCGTGGTCCGAGGTTCCCCCATCGTCGTTTACACGTCTGTGTGTCGTGTCTCTTTCATTTGACAGTCTCGTCTTTTGTTTTGAGTCTCTCCCGAGAGTGCCTCGTTGTGTTTAGGTTGTGTACCTCTTTGTTTGAGTCCTCCCCGCTGTGTTCAGTGTTGGGCTCGATATCCCGATTTGAAAAACCCTCATTCGATTTCAAAAATCGCTTATGCTCAGAATGCTGTGCCATTCTCTACATTTGAACGCATTTCGACTCCAACCGGTTCCATCTTTGAGGTCCGTCTTGTCAGATTAGGCCGTTTGTTCAGAATTTGCCGTGTGCAGAATGAATCGAATGCTGTGTTATGGGCTGTGTGCAGATTAATCCCCAACAGAGTAAGGGCTGTGTGTCCAGAATCAGGCAGTGGATTGCTTGGGTTATTTTGTTGTTGGCTGTTTAGTTATCTGATTATTACAGTGCAAGCGTTTAATTTTCAGACAACCAATCAATTCCATTTACATTGAGGTGTAACATGATGAGATGCGATGCAATGCATGAAATGTGTAAATGTAAACACTTTTTCGGATAAAAAGTCTGTTTCATTTACTTAGCTTTTCAAACGTACAAGTTTTGGAAACAAAAATCTGCCTGCGGCAGTACAAGGTAATCTATCTACCAACAAAAAGAAAAGTACAAAGAAAGAAAGAAAAGATAGCAAAAATCTGCATCTATGTCCAGCGACTCCAAGGGCTGTCAGTCCGTCCTGGTCCTCTTCCTGGACGAGGGTCCAGGAGCATCATCAGCGTCGTCATCAGAGCCCGAGCTGGAACCACCTCCGGTCTCCTCCTCTGATGACTCTAACTCCGCCTCTGCCTCCACCTCTGACTCCTCGTCATCATCATCATCGTTCGGGACTGGAGCTCGCGAGCTACTCCCGACGTGAGTACGCCCTCCCCTGGTACGGGGAAATATCCTGCCCTCCTCATCTCTCCCCCGGGCAGGGACAGAAGGTCTAGCTGGAGCACCTCCTGCCATGGGAATCTGGAAAGGAGGCTGAAAAAGTACACAAAAAGGGAAATGCATCAGCATGCCGTGAGTAGTTTATCAGTGCAGAATGCAGTGTGTGAATACAGTGTAAGAGTGCCGTGAGCAGTTTATCAGTGCAGAATGTAGTATATGAGTACAGTATGAGAATGTCGTGAGCAGTTTATCAGTACAGAGTACGGTGCAGAATGCAGTGTATGCAGTGTTCAGATACTGTGAGATCAGTGTATCAGGTGTGGTGCCATGAATCAGATTATGTGAATCAGTGTATGAATGGTTTGAGGCCAATGTCAGAAGGACATACCGGTATGCTGTAGACGGCTAGGAGGTCAAATGTCCGCTGGAGCATCCCCATCATCGAGGCATTCATCGCCAACGACTGACGGGTGTACTCAGAAGAGGCCTGCAAAAGTATCAGATGCATCAATATTCTGTGGAATATCAAGTAAACTGAAATGAATAACTGTACAAAATGTAGTGGAACATACCGGCGGTAAGTCAGGGACATCAGTGAACTCATGACCAGCCGGTGGAGGGGCGAAGGGAATCTGATAGGTCGACCCACCCTGCCCCTGGAAAGTCAGTACAGCGGGCAGGGCAGGCCAGCCAGCTCCTCGTCCTCCCCGCACTCCGCCCCTACCACGGACCCGGGCTCTCCTCGAAGATCCAGCCCCTGCTCCCGGTCCGGCCCCAGCCGCCGATGCTACAGGCCTGGTCCCCTCTGCTCGACGGCCGCTCAAGGGACGCATCAGGTACGTCCGCACGTACTCCTGATAGTCGCCGGTGCCTCGGAAGCCGGCCTCCTCCCAGCCGATGGAGTAATCATCCAGCTGCTCAGGGGTCAGCCCCTCGGTCTCCCTCATCTCTGGAGGAGGGTGAGCCGGGACTATCTGCTCAGGTAACCCGCGGGTCTGGCGTAGAAAACGCTCCCCCAGGTACCAAGCCCGACAAACCGGGCCCTCAAGTAAAATCCGGAAACGCGAGGTCTCCTCAGCACCAGGGAACCGACCCCGCATCGCCGACGGCAGCGAAGCCCATGGCCGCCATGTGATCTGAAAGTAACAGACAGTTTGTTATCTACTGTTATTGAAACATGCAATGGGAAAGCGAAGCTAAACGAACTGAAAATAAAGCATACCTCTGTGGGGGTGATGGTGTCGAAGTATCGGCGGAAGAAGCCGAACGTCTCCCATGGTCGCCGGGTGCATCTCCCGTCAAAACGACTCGAGAACGGGACAGCCGGAGGAGGCTCCGCAACTGGCACAGGTGCAAGCCTAGGGAAGTAGGCGTAAACCCACAGCTGCAAAACAGATGTCAGTATGACCATCAGATAAAGCAGGATATACAGAATAAAGCAGAAATGGCAGAGCCGTGTGTTGAGCCGTGTATTGTGTGCAGTACACAGTGTGAGCAGTGTACAGTAAGTGTAAAGCAGAATGTATGTGTGTGCCGTGTGTACAGTATACAGTAAGTGTAAAACAGACCGCAGTGTGTGCAGTGTACAGAGTACAGAAAGTACGAGACAGAAGTGAAAAAGCGGAGAAGAAATGTACCTCTCAAGCTCGCCAGTAACCTCCGAGCAGCTGGCCGCTGCCGCGAGAAGCCGAGCTCATATATCCGTATAAGGTGGCCAGAGCAGCGCCGCCCCAATCATAGTGCAAAATGTCCCGGACGTCCACCAGTGCGCTGAGAAGGCAGAGAGGCACGGTGTTCGCCCGGTCGGCGAAGATAGTAGTCCCGAACAGGAACATGAGAAAGCCGCGAGCATACCTCTCCTCGTCCTCTGGGGTCATCTGCACCTCCTCCAATGCGGGCTGGACCCGAAACTGTGTCTCGAACCAGGAGTACCGTACGAAGCCTGGACGAGCTAGCGGTGGGGCCTCCCCCAGTAGATGGACCTGAGCGGCGGTCTACTCATCCATGTCTGTGTCGAAAGGGATCGGATCCCCCCCTACCCCGATGCCTGTGAGCATCGAGAAGTCATAAGGGGTCATCGTCATGTCCCCTGCAGCAGAAAAATGGAAAGAATCGGTAGTGTCCCACCACCTCTCCGCCAAAGCGGCAAGAAGAGGCCTGCATGTGGACAACCTAGAGAGCCCTCGGCAGAAGGTGCCGAAGCCCGCTCGGTCCACGATGCGCTGGACCGCATCAGGGAGCTCATCATACCACTCCCGTGCACCAGTATTCCCATACCCGCGAATGGTATGGGAACCCTCCTGCAAACAGAAAACAACAATGGCAAGACAATATTCAACATGCAGTTGTGAAAAGACAGATATGGCATGTATGCAAGTTTGTCAGATTCAGGCAAATACCGGGTGCCGGTGTGCTTACAGTGAAATACGTATGCTGTGTCAGCGTGTTTAGGTGTTTCAGAACAGATGTGGCATGTATGCAAGTTTGACAGATTCAGACAAATACTGGGTACCAGTGTGTGTGCAGTAGAATACAGTAAGTGCCGTGTGTTTGGGTGATTCAGGGCTAGTGCAGTGTGTGTGCATGTGTCAGTCTCAAGCAGATATCAGTTGTATGTATGTTTACAGTCAACTACGGTCTACGGCATATCAGATTTCAGTAGTTAGAGAATACAACTAACTATGGCAGTTTTGTATCCTACATTGCAGAAAGTAAAGCAGAAAGAAGAAAAATTACCTCGGAAGTGCCGAATGAAAGGTGGGAGGTAGGCTCGCGTAGTAGTAGCTCAGGGGCCGCGTACCTCTCAAAGCTCCGGAACTGACGCAGGCCGTCTGGGGGCAGAACGTGGATCGCCGGCCGGTGGGTCGCCGGGTCGAATGGGCGCTCGCTCAGTGGTAGGAGCTCGACCCCGGGATCCATCTCGTGGTCCGGGGGAGTCCCGCCACGTGGAATGTCGTCCGCCATGAAGAGAGTGGTGTGAAAATGGCCGGAAAAGGGAAAACCGAGCCGGAATGCGAAGAGTCAACTGAAAAGTCAACTCCTGAGAGGGTCGGAAATGGCCGGGAAGGCCGGAATGTGAAGAGGCACGGAAATGAAGAGGAAAGTGAGGGGAACGAACCCCGAAAAGGCGAGAACGCCGAACGAGGCACCGAAACGAGAATGTGATCGGTGGAAAATGTCCGAAACGCGAAGAGGATCGCGAATCCGACGATGAAACGAGCGTAGAACGCGAAGAAACGAGCGAAAAATGAGAGAGAAACACTCTAGAGAGAGAGAGCAAGGGTTTTCGGCGTGAGAAGAATGAGAAAATAGGGCATGAAGCCCTATTTTATAACACCCGAGGTGAAAAGACAAAACTGCCCCGCACCAGCAACTGTTTGCCGGTCGGCAATGTTTTGTGCCGGCCGGCACTTTTTTGTGCCGATGGAATTGTTTTTGTGCCGATGGCCAGCCGGTGGCCTCCCCTTTCGGCCGGTGGCGTTCCCACAGCCTTGTTTAGGCCATATGAGCTGTTTTGGGTCTTCATAGCTCAAGAAAGTGCAAGAAAGTGCATCTCCGACATTCAACCGGCCTCCGTTTTGACCGCGGGCCGTGTCTCCAGTGCGTGGCACTCGAATTCGTACAAGGTGTATCCTTTTTGTATCCTTTTGAATTCAAAAGCTACCCCATGTGTGTTGCACAAGTTCATCACACTACTTCGGTGCATTACATCGCGCTGTCGCACGCCACACATTTGCATTGTTGTGCACGTGTTACATGCGTTGCAACACGCACCCCTTTGCATTGTCGTGCACATTTCTCATGCATCATCATTGCATTTCCATTCCATGCATTGTCATGCATTCCGGAATACGTGCGTTGTTGCGCATTCAAGCCCATTTACACTCCGTGTGGCATGCATGTCACACTTGGCGTCACACTGTTTTGTGTATTTCAAAATTGTTCGCGCTGTTCTGCGCATCGCACTGTTTTGTGCATTTCAAATCATCGCACTATTTTGTGCATTTCAAACCGTCGCACTGTTTTGTGCATTTCAAACCATCGCACTGTTTTGTGCATTGTATTGTTCGCGCTATTCTGCGCATCGCACTGTTTTGTGCATTGTATTGTTCGCGCTGTTTTGCGCATCGCACTATTTTGTGCATTTCAAAGTTGTTCGCGCTGTTTTGCGCATCGCACTGTTTTGTGCATTGTATTGTTCGCGCTGTTTTGCGCATCGCACTGTTTTGTGCACTTCAAAATTGCTCGCGCTGTTCTGCGCATTGCACTGTTTTGTGCATTTCAAATCTCGCGCTGTTCTGCGCATCGCACTATTTTGTGCATTTCAAATTTCGCGCTGTTTTGCGCATCTCATTGCATTTTGCATGCATTCCATCGCACTGTCCTGTGCACTCGCGTTGCCTAACGCATTGCGCTATTTTGCGCATCATACCGTCGTGCAATACGCCGGTCTGGCGAGACCTTAAACATGCATGGTCTGGCGAGACCTTAAACACGCACGGTCTAGGAGACCTTAAATCCTTGGAAGGTGTAAGACCTTTAGTGTTCGCATTGTCGTACACTTCGAGAGCCGCGTGTTGTCGTGCATTCCATGCAACAAGCATTTCATACATCATTTGCATTTCAAAAAAAAAACAAAACATGCATTGTCATGCATACCATTTTGCATCCCGGTCCAGGAGACCTTAAATCCTCTGAAGGTGCAATTCCTTTGGTGTTTGTCGTGCCCGAACGACTTTCGGTGGTCTGGTAAAGCCACCTGTCTGTGTTTGCGATGAGTTCCTAGAAGACCAACTGGGACGGTGGAAACTAGAGTTCGAACGGCTTATGCCTAGAATGCAAAGGTTCGGGAGTTCCGAGACTAAAGTCTGGTTTAAATACCCAGGGGTTTACCCTCGGCTTGAAATCTGTATGGAAGCCCCATAGGTTGAGGCGGCATGTCTACGCCTCAATTCTGGATACTGGACCAACCTAATATACCGCCCTGTTGGTAAGATAGGGAAAGTTGCAATCATAGTCATTGCATCATAGTGCATTGTCATGCATTTCCATTGTAGCTTGCATGCATCCATTGCATTTTCCCCAGTAGGTCGCATTGCACTGCATTGTCATGCATGTTGTAAATATCCACTCTATTTCATATTTGTAGATATTGCATTGTAGATTGCATGCATTCATTGCATCACCTTCCGCCTTTGGCTTGCGCCTTTCCAGGTTGAGCTTGGTCTGGTATGTGCCCTTACTTTTCATGTTAAAACACAGTTCTGTATGTGTATCGCGCCGATTCCACGTTGATATGTTGGTTGAGGGTTGCGGCACCTTTTCTGTGTTACACATGGCTCGTATGTATGCATGCCTTTCCTAAGCAAGATTTGGTTTGGCCTGCGTGCCATATTCATGTATTACATTGTAGTGTAATTTTTGCATCCGGCACTAGGATCGTAGTCCTTTCTCCAGCGGGTCGTTTCCCCACTTATGTCGATTCCACCCAATACTTGTTCTTGCGTCTGTCTACAATACTCATAGTTCAGTTGACCGTTCTATGGTAGACAGACTTGTTATCTCCATCAATCTATTTGACATAGGTGTGGTTTCGAACCGTTCGTGATTGGATCACGATTCAAATGCTTTGCATGTAGCTTGCATTGTTTCAAATACATTGCATCTTCATTTGCATTGTTTATACATTGTTTTGTATATATCGCATTTCGAGTACACCACATTTGCATTGTCATGCATGTTGCTAACCATATTGTACCTGTTAAGTTTGTTTTCTTTGCAGGCACGATATTGTATGTATGGTTCATTTGAAGCTGGTGCAACCAGACGAGCCGCACAGGTATTGTATCTCCCGAGTGAGACGTATTGAGAATTCCATAATTCTCTTACATCCTTTCTGCATTGTAGTGTATTTTGGTATGCTAGCTTAAAATTGTCGCATGTTTGCTTCATTACAGCTTTCCTTGCATGATCATAAGTTATGCTCGGCTCCGTGCATTGTCTTGCATTTTGCCCCTGCCTCCGGGCGCATATCTTATTTGTCTTGTACGTTTGTCTAAGTCTTCGGCCTTGTCAAAAATGGGTCGTCTCTGGGCTTTGACATTCACTCCCGTCATTGTTATGACTTTCGAGTTCTGTCAAAGAGGGGCAACTGTAGACACCCCATTTTTGACCGTCCTCAAGACTTGGACGTCACCGTTTGAACACTCGGTGATTATCCATGTTTGTGTTCGTTTGGAGTTCCCGGAGGTCTCGGCTCGCGCGCCTTGTCTCAGGATCTCCGAACTCGACCGTTTAGTGTTTGGTTTTGCACCAAACACTTGTGTCTTGCCTTTGAGAGGCAGGGTGGGGCTTGTAGACCATCCCCACCCACCACCGGCATTGGTTAGATGCCACCGGCTGGTTTTTGCTGCCACCGGCAATATAGTTTGCCGGCCGGCACTCTTTGTTGCCGGTCAGCACTATTTGTTGCCGACCGGCACTCTTTTTGGCCAAGATGGCATTTTTTGCCGGCCAATTGCTGTTCATCTGCTTTTGCAGATATTTTTAGACAGCTGTATAGCTTTTGCTCCCCTCCATACACGTGTATGGAGGGATCTCCCTCTTGCAAGGCTTGTCTTGTAAGCTTTACAAGAGGGATATAGAGGGAGGTCTCTCTCTAAGGCAAAAAAGAGGGCTTTAGACATTTTTGAGAGAGAAAATACAGAGGAGAGCTCTGGTTTTCTAGGGTTAGGGTTAGACATACACAACCTATCTCTCTTTCCCTCTCGTTTTGCACACTAGGTGTTTTGTGTCTCACTATTGCACACAAACACCTAGTGTTTCACCTTCCTCTTGGAGCTGAGGTTCTAAAGAGTGTGTTTTGAAGTTTTGGTGTTGGATTCAAGCCAAAGGAGGCCATTGGAGCACCATTGTTGAAGAGGACTACAAGGGTAAGAAACTAGTCCCTTTTTCCCCCATTTTTGCATTGATTTTCCACCTGTCTTAGAGCTGTTTTTGTGCTTATTGTATAACATAAAAAAGTTCTGTTTTTAAGCCCTATTTATTGTTTATTAAGAGTGTTTCATTGTTTGAGGGTTGTTGACCA
Organism: Camellia sinensis; assembly: GCF_055761805.1. Classification (NCBI taxonomy): domain Eukaryota; kingdom Viridiplantae; phylum Streptophyta; class Magnoliopsida; order Ericales; family Theaceae; genus Camellia; species Camellia sinensis. Next base: position 142,153,002 of record NC_138963.1, read on the forward strand.
CCCTTAGGCCTCAAAAGGCCTCATTTTGAGCCATTTTGTGCTAGCTCTGGGATTTTGGTGTTGAGGTCTCTTCACCCATGAAATCTTGAGGGATTTCAGTGGTGAAGATGATGCTTTGAAGTCCCAAGGAGGAGAGGGCCACCCCCTCTCCTTGTTGTCCTTGAAAAGGGCATGTTTTGGCTTCTTAAGGAAGCCTATGCTTGAGTGTGTGTTGAGCATATTTGGGCTGTTTTTCATGCTTATATATCCATAATATAACATGATTTCAAGTTGGTTTTGGTATTCCATGCATGCTTAGCATAGTTGCCTTGTAATGCCATGTTTATGCCTTAATGTGCCTTAGGTTGTTAGCCTTAGTTGGAGCATGTTTTAGGCTTGGTCTTGTGAATATTTTGTGCTTATTTTGCCATGTTCTAGGTCTGTCCATAAGTATTTGGGTTGATTTTAGCATGCATTATATAGCTCCTTTGTATTTAGGCTTGTTGGCCTTGAGTATGTGCATGTGTAACATGCCATCTTTGCATTGTTTTGATGATTTGGAATCATCCTACATGCTATTTCAGTCCCATTTCCATGCTCGTTTGATTGACTTGCATGCCTCTTTAGTGCTTTGAAAGCATGTGTTGCAATGCTCCATGTTTTGGCCATGGTGTATGCCTTTGTATTTGGGCCACTTAGATGCCATCTAAGGAGTCCTTTGGCCTTGTTTTAACATGCTAAAAATCTTTTTTTAGTTGTTTAATGCATGCCATGTTTGGTCTTGTTAAAGTGTAGTTCAATGCCTCATTGATTTGCTTTGAACATTTAGGCCTTTTGGTGCATGCTTGGCTTGATTTGTTGCTTGGTTTGGCACCATGTGTTAGCATGATTTTAGAGCTTATAATGCATGCTAATTTGTTCATGTTTGCCCCTTTCAAGTGTGCTTGAATGTTGTTTGATTTATGCTTAAGTGTTGGTCCTTATGTGCATGTGTGTGTGTGCCATTTAGCCCTCACTTTTTAGCACTTTGGCCACTGTTTTAGGCCTTATTAGAGCTGCCTAATTCATGAATAAGACCATCTTAGCATTAGTTTGCATTGCCATATGTATGCTTGTATGCTTGCATGAGTGCCTTTCCATGTCATGTTGCATTCTTAGCTTGTATGCCTAGGTTGCCATTGCATCTTGCATGCATTCCTTGTCCCTTGACTTGGGTGATAGGGATTGGGAGTTTTGTTTGATTGGTTTGCATTACATTTGAAACCAAAGTTGCATACTTGGTTCTTTGGGCCATCATGCATAGAAATGCGTGATTGGTGGTCCGAGAACCGAGGCACATGTCCCTTTGAGTTATCACAATGATAAGAGACATGGTTGATGCATACATGCCTTGAAATATGCTGCCATGCCTTGTTTTGCCCTCTGTTGCTGTGAGTTGCAGGTTCTGCAGGAATACTCTGCCGACCGACAGTGTAATGTGCCGACCGGCACCATTTTCTCTGCCGACAGCTTCAACTTTGTGCCGATGGCCATACAACACTGCCGGTGGAAATTTCATCTAGCCGGTGATGATCCCCTCTGTCCAAGGATGTAGTCCTGAGGTTTTGACAACCTCCAGAGGAGGAAAGGGAGGAAAACAGAGGCAGCTTGCGCATGGTGGCGCGCTTCCCGAGGCATTTTCCTGCTTTATTTAATTTATTCAATTTGTTAATTAAATTAGTTAATTTGTAATATTAATTAGCTAGTGTAGTTAATTAATTTGTATTATTATTTTGGTCCCTCCGAGCGAGGGCAAATCTGTAATAAGTGTGCGTGAGTGTGTGTATGTCTTCCAACCTCACGTCTTTCTTCCCTTTTATTTACCTGCTTATGATGGTAGATTAGGGCACGTTTAATTTAGCATACCTTATGCTATGCATGTGTGCATCCATGCATTTGTATTACATGCATTAGGCTCGGTACATCATGCTAACCGCATATTTTTTTTTTCAAATCAAAAATTGAATATGTGATAATTGTGCATTTTCACATGACATGTCTAGGATTAGCCGAGCCTATCTTAGCGACATTTTGAATGCGACGCATTAGGCACTTCACATGGACTTGGATCATGCATGTTTGCTAACAAGTTCTTTGTTTTGGCATGGAGTACTATGTAAGTATTTCCGCTTTAGCATATCGCATGAGTGTGAATGTTGCCATGACAGCATGCTTAACATGTGGCTAGATGCTTATGTGTTAAACTGTTTTGAATGCCTGTGGGTGAAGGCTGGATTGTTTGAGTTGGAAAAACTCGTTGAAATCCGAATTTTAGCCTACTTGCGAGTAGCAAATTCCAAAGCATTTTCAAACCAAACGGATATGCAATGTTTATTTCCAAATTAAGCAATCTAGTCTATACTTGTTTGCTGTGCGCATAACATAGTAATTCTAGGCTAATAATTGGTATAAGAACACGCAAAGTTTTCAAAAACGGATATCACGGTTAGTAGAGGCCGGTCTTCGGACCGGGCGAAAGGGGGTGCTCATAGCTGACCTTCCCCGATCGTATCCAAGCTCCCGAGCCGAGACAACTCCGGTGATGACGGACATGTGGCCTTCGGCACCGAGTCAGGGTTTCCTAAATTCTCCCATAAAAAATATTTAGGTGGCGACTCTGTATCTGGCAAAGCAGTCCATGTTTGGCACTACTTTTTCAAAAATCTGTTTCTCAAAACGATTTGCCAGATTTGGACTCTTTGGTTCAGATTAAGAACCGTGACACAAGTCGAGTCCGAACTGTAGCAGCGAGGTCCCCCCCGCGGACATGCGTGTTACAGGTGGTGGCTGCTGGGTGACGAATGGGTGGTGGTGGGTGGTGAGTGGTGGTGGTGGGTAGGTGGCGAGTGGTGGTGGCGGGCGGATGGATGGTAGTGACGGTTGGTGGGTGGTAGCGGGTGGCAAGTGGGTGGTGGGTGGCAGGTGGATGGTGGTGGTGGTGGCGGGGGGTGGGTGATGGTGGCGAGTGGGTAGTAGTGGCGGGTGGTGGGTGGTGGTGGCAAGTGGTGGTAGGGGGTGGGTGGTGGCGGCAGAAGACGGTGGTGGAAAATGGTAGCGGGCGGTGGCTAGTGTTGGGTGGTAAAAAAAAAACTCAAAACTCAAAATGTAAACTCAGTTTTTGAGTTTACATTTTTTGGCCAAATTTATAAACTGAGATCACTGATTTATAAATCAAAAATTTACCAAACAAGATTTTATTTGAGTTTTTAAAATTTTTGTAAATATAAACTGAAAACTGAAAATGTAAGTGTTACCAAACAGCACCTTAATTTTCAGTTTTCAATTTTCAACTTTCAGCTTTATCAAAGAACACCATAGTTATAAAGAAATACTTTTTAAATCAGAAAATAGGGCAGTGGATACAAAACAGTAGGAATCTCTAGGTACATGTCTGCCAGTAGGCTATACAAGCACTACCAAAGCCATTTATCGATACTAACCAGAAGAATTAACACCAAACCGTGCAAATTTTTGGACTTTCACCATGGACATATAGGCCAACATAATAAAAACACAACCACATCCCTTAACCAGATTCACCAAGATATTCACCTCTTTTTCTTAAAATACAATACATTTTCAATATAGGGATATGAAACAATGTTCAATGCAATATGTATTAATAAATTGTTTTCATTTAACCTATTCCTCGTGCAATTTCTACAACAATCAAGCTATCCTTGATTGATAGCCCAAAACAGATATCTCTATACAAAAGATAAATTTCCAACATCAAGCACAATCTCATAATTTCAATGTAAGAGTAATATTGCATATCCAGCTCCATTCTCCTCATTAAAGATACATTCATTTTATTATTTTAAAAACTTAACATCCTTTCTCTTTTTCCTTAGGTTAAACCAATTATTTCCAATAAAATATCTATTCCTTTTCCAAAACACATTTAAAGGAGAGTTTTTAATATTTCAACAATATTTAACATAGTACTCATCTCCACCACATTTCCCATGAACCCATTTAAAAACCCTTCTTTTAGATTTTCAAAACCCAAACCCTAAATCAATCCTACAACTTCCAAATCTCTACACCTTTCAAAGAATACATAACGAGCCTAAGAACCATACAAGGATAAGAGAATAAAAAAAGAGGAAAACAAGACCCAACTTTAGACAAAATAAAAAAATGAAAACTTCGTTGGTTAAAGCGTTCACCTTTATAAGCTCTGCATTTTTCTCCAACGCACTAGGGCAACGAGATCAACGGATTTGAGTGTATTTGAGTATTTAGGCAAGAACTAGAGAGAGTGTGAGAAGATATTAGGGTTGGAGATGTTTTAGAGAGAGAAAGAGAAAGTAAAAAGTGATAGAAAATTACTTTTTCCGATATGATATACGTACAAACTGCTTGAGCGACCAAAACACTGCTCGAGCGTAAGGCACAAAAATGAAAGACTACTCGAGTGACCAAAACATGACTCAAGCACATAATGACCCTCCTAGAAGTTTTGCAGACTACAGAACACTGCTCAAGCAAAGAAAGGACCATTCGAGTGAAGATCACCCTACTCCCAGTAGTTTTGTAGACATGCAAAAGTACTGATAAAACTGAAAGACCGCTCAAGCGACCAAACCATCGCTTGAGTGAATAAGAAAAGAAACAAATAGCAATTCTTTTAAAAAACACTAACTCCCAAATTGTTCAAGACACAACCAACAACTCCAAACAACCAATCCAAATAACAACAAGATAAGAAGGGGTATAGACAATGGTAAAAAGTATCAGATCTTAGATCTAAAACATGAAAGGGTCGGGTGTAACCTAAGCCATTATAAAATTTTGCAAAGAGATTTCATCCTCCCAACCACAAGAATTGGACTCATATTATTCGGTATGTCCCATTTTTTACTACTTTGCAGATCTTACCTCAGATGCCTAAAATGATTACATACTGCGTAGCGCCAATTGAGGACCTGAAAAGAGATGTTAAAAATTGATAACCTCCTCCAACCTTATGCATCATAAGTATCTAGGGTCCGAATATAACCAATCCATTCAAGAGTTCCGAAACAACCACTTGCGCAAGACTTAACCTTCAATTAGGGAATACGTCCTATCAATCCATTATCATTTCATCATTATTTAAGTAATCAAAAACCCAATACCACCCCATTTAGTTTCCGCTTAAGTTAGATGTTTTAAGTTAAGGTTAGAATAAGCTATTGAGATAATAATTTCTATACAAATATGAGTATCATCAAAGCACCATGGTAAATAAATATAGACACAACAATGTAAATATCATACTAAGGCCCAAACAAGTGATAAAAAGCACATTCATGAAATTAAAAGTATGAAATCAACAATAATCGTAAATTTTCATATTAGATACACTTTAAAGACCATAATCTAGGAGACATTTTTAGATTTTTCCAAAATTCAGCCTTTATGATTTGTAGCGAATTTTATCTAGTTTCTAGATCATGTTTTGGAAATATGATAGCTTTCCTAAATTTTTAGTTATTAAAGAAATACTCTAGTACTGTCCAAATTCGTGGACTGTTACGAAAATCAGATTTTCTCTTAAATACTCACTCTTTTTTAATAAAACCATTTTTACGTTAAGGCTAAAAATTTAAGAAAAGTTTTGATACAAAAATCAGGTCAAGAGGATTTTTCTGCATTTGTCTACAATTTTTAAAAGTGGACTAGAAATACTAATCTTTTTTGCACAAAACTTGAAATAAGTAGAGTAATAGAAAATAAGAGCAACAATGAGATTTTCTACTTCTCTTCTGATGAAAACATGTTAAATAATTTAGATTTTTAGAATGAAGGTTTTCTTTCTGGAAATAATATGAGAAATGGGTGGAAAAATGATAGTTTTGCTTCCGTTAAGTGAAAATACAAGTAAGGAAGGAAATAAGACTCTACTTACTTTATTCAAACACAAGAACACTATAAATACACATTTGAAAATGATAAATTAAACCTCTAAGATCATGTATTTGAATGATAAAATAAATGAGAGGGTTGTATTGTTGTAGACGTCCCCGAACGCCCCGGGGGAGGACCCCCGTTCTGTTCGTCTGTGGGTCACTATAGTTCGGACTCTCAAACTGTCACGGTTCTAAATCTGAACCAAAGAGTCCAAATCCGGCAAATCCTTTTGAGAAAACAGATTTTTAGAAAGAAGTACCAAACGTGGACTGCTTTGCCAGTTACAGAGTCGCCATCTAAATATTTTTTATGGGGAATTTAGGAAACCCTGACTCGTTGCCTAAGGCCACGCATCCGTCATCACCAAAGTTGCCTCAGCTCGGGAGTACGATTGGGGAAGGTCAGCTATGAGCACCCCCGCTCGCCCGATCAAAGATCAGCCTCTACTAACCATGATATCTTTTTTTTGAAAATATTACATGTTCTTATTCCAGTTATTAGCCTAGATTTACTATGTTATGCGCATAGCAAACAAGTATAGACTGGGTCGCCTGAATTGGAACGAAACATTTCATGTTTGTTTGTTTGAAAATGGTTTGATGATGCTACCCGTAAGTAGGCTAAGACATGGATTTTGCCACCCTCAAGTGGGCTTAGAAAATATGGTTTTGCCACTTCCAAGTGGGCTTAAAACTCGTATCCAATGCATTGTCCCAATTCAAATAACCCAACCTTCACCCACAGGCATTCAGGCAGTTATATCACATAAGCACATAGCCTCATGGTAAGCATGCTAATATGGCAACACTCACGCGCATGCAAGATGCTAAAGCATAAGAGCTTACCTAGTACTCCAAGCCAAAACAGAAACTAGTTAGTAATCAAATGCATGATCCTAGATCAAGTTAAGATGGCTAATGCAACACATACATGATGCAACTAGAATAGGCTCGGCTAATCTAAGAATGGCATATGATGATGCCACAGCTAACACGTATTCAACTTATAATTGAAATACAACGCACTTAGTATGATGCGCCGAGCCCGGTGCATGCAATACAGATGGATGGATGCACGCATGCAAAGCATAAGGTATGCTAATTTAAATATGCCCTAATACTAACAATTGAAAGCTAGTAAATAAAAAGGGAAGAAAGATGTGAGGTTAGAAGACATATACACACTCACGCACACTTATTACACAATTGCCTTCACTCGGAGGGTCCAAATAAATATTACACAACCAAATGAATACTACTAAATTAAATATTATATAACTTCTAATTAATTAACGAATTAAATGCAGAAGGAAGGTGGCCGCAGCCCTGGCTCGGAATGCGTCGATGATGCATGCCTTACTTGCCTTGCTCAGAAACCCGTACCGTGCCACTATTGCCTCTGTTCACACTGCCTTGCTATCTGAAAATTGTGCAAGTTTCCAGAACTGCTTTGAGCTTCCTTCTGAGTGCTGTGGAGTGCCACCGGACAGAACAAAAGGCCATCGACCATGGGAATGGGATTATCGCCCAAAGATTGTGTCATCGGCTAGGCACTGATGGCCGGTCGGCACTAGAGATGGCCGGTCGGCTATTTCTTCCTGCAGAATCCTGCAGTTGACAGCAGCAGAGGGCAAGCAGTGTATGGCATGGAATTTTCAAGCAAATGTGAGCATAGCCATACTCCCTATCATGCAATGGACTCAAGGAAGCGTGGCTCTCAACCCTCGGGCCATCAATTATGCATTTTGATGCATGATGGCCTAAGAGGCCAAGTTTGCCATTCAATGTAAATGCATGCACAAAAGAAATGAATGCCTCATGCCCTATCATGTTGAGATCAAGGGCATTGGCGACCGAAGAGTGAGACGTGTTTCGTCACTTTAAGTATGAACACGCCTCATTCCTCAAGTTTGATTTGACACCCCAAACCAAACAAGGTGCAATGCATGTATGCCATATACAATGCAATACTACCAAGACATGCAAGCTAATCTAATGTCACATTAGTATGCCAAGTATGCAACAAGGTCATGTGATGCCATTAGCTAAGCAATATGCAAAAATGCAAACAAGATATAATGCAAGCATGCAACTAATATAATGCAATATACATCATGCCAAGTATGCAATTATGTACAAGGGTGGTCTTAAACTGAAATGGGAGGCCTTAGCCATGTTCCAAAAACAGTGGCCAAAGATGGTGCAAAAGAGCACCAATTATGCATGCAAACATGCACACAACAAGGTTCATCATCTAAGCATGGAAGGGGGCAACTCTAGGCATACTTGAAGGCGATATACATGGACGTTAAACACTCATGTTAAACTCTGAAAAGCATGCGAAGAATGATGCCAAAACATGCTAGGGAATGGATTGGAAATAGAAGGCATTCAAGGCCACAAAAGAGAGCATTGCCCAACACCTATCCCAAGCAAACATGGTATGGACTATGCAACCAAAAACAAAGTTACAATGCACCAAAACAAGTCCCAAAACCCACTGTTATGGCAGTTCAAATGACTCAAACACATAGGCATGCACAAAAGCCCAAACATGGAGCATGAGACCACACCTCTTCAAGGCATTGAAGGGAGAACAAATGCAAGCATGTAAGCACAAAACATGGACTGAAATGACATAATAAGTGATTCCAAATCACTGAAATAGCCAAGGTAATGCATGCTAATGACTCACACACCCGATGCCAAAATACTAGAATGCAAAGAGACTATACAAAGCATGAAAGGTATGACCAAATCAATACCTAACAGACCTTAAGCATGATGAAACATGACCAAAAGCTTCACATAGCTAGGCAAAAACATGAGAGCATGGTAGGCTAAATGCATGATGCACTTCAAGGCAAAATAAGGGAATACAAAGCAAGTATATTAAGCATGCAAGGGGCCATTAATCCGACCAAAAAAAGAGATATAATATGACCAAATAACACCCAAAAACCTCTGAAATGACGCCAAAAGCAACTAAGCATACATGCTACCCTTATGAGCCAAAAATGCAAACAAAAGAGAGACAAAGGGAGAGGGGTGTCCCTCCCCTATGCAAGACTTCAAGACCCCTTCTTCACCACTAAAAATCCACTGGATTTCAGTGGTGAGAAGGTCAATACACAAAAGTCCCCAAAGCTTAACAAAGAGAGCATAAAAAGGGCCAAACAAGGCCTAAGAGGGGGAGGTCGACCCCCAACAGCAAAGTGACCTTAATGAAGTATCTTAAGCATGCAAATACAAGACTTTTTTCAGTTATACATACAGCTTAAATCAGTATGCAAGATAGGTTAAAGACTAGTGCAAGATTGGGGAAAGTAAAGCAAAAGTGTTACCCTTGAAGAAAACTTCAAGAACAGCAAGTGTAGCCACCTTCTTCTGATCAAAATCAGCTCAAAACTTGAAGAACAAACCCTCAACACCTCCAAAGTTGAAGTATGGTGTAATACTATGTGTTCTAGTGCAAAACTAAGAACAAACTACACTTTTAGGCCCTCAAACACACACAAATCAAGAGAGAGAGGGAGATATGGAGAGAGAGGGTGATATATATCAGAGATATATGTAATTAGGTCTGGTTTTGCTGAACCTCTTCAAAGGACAGGGGTGGTCTCCTTATATAGACAAGGTAATGGCTCCAAGCTTCTTAGAGAAGCTAAAATAAAAGGGTCAAGGGGGTCAAGCATCCAAGGGAAGCTAACCCAAAGGTCCAAGCTTCTTGAGGAAGCTAAGACAAAGGGTCAAGCTTTCTCAAGAAGCTAGACCAAAAGAGGTCAAGCTTTCATGAGAAGGAGGGTCCGTGCACTCCAGCTGGCATAGCTAGCTTGCACCAAGCCTGAAAAAGGAAAAAAGGAGGTACCGGCCAGAAAAAGAGACAATCGGCCAAATAAATGGTCGGCCGGCTACTATAAATGGTCGGCCTGCTATTTTGCTGGCCGGCCGGCTAAATTGGTAGCTGGTACATGGCTTCCAAGGCCAAAAAGTGGTCGGTAGATGTCCAGATTGAAACCCCCGAAGTTAGCTTTCCAATGGCACAAACCTTGCATTAAAATTCCTTCTGTACAAAAAGTTATGCCTGTTTTGGTGGAGCCGCGCAGATTCGATCCAACCGGATTAATCCCCTACTTCAACTAACCATATCTCCCCCACCCGGACTTGGCTTTAGGAGATTCTTGAGTGCAAAATGAAGCCCCGGAAGTAAGATTTCCAATGGTGGTGGCCTCATAGTTAAAATCTAAGTATGCAGATGAATAAGCCCAATTCAGCGAGGGTTGCTCGACTCTCTTCTACCCGGATTCATGCCGAACTTCTCCCAAACTAGTTTTCTTCTCTACTTTCCTCTTTTCTTCAACTCCAAACCCCTAAACAAAGTGTTTTTGAAAGATTTTTAAAAATTTCATCTCTCTTTCATTTATCTTCACTTTGTCCTTGCTCGGTTTACCGAAAAGCGCAACATTTAATGAAAAGTGAGCGCCGGAACATCGTAGGAACTTTATTTTCAAAAGATTTTGAAAGAGAGGGTTTCAAGTCTAAAATCTTTTGATAAAGATTGTTTTGGTCCAAAAAGGGGTATGAAGTTGGGACTGGACTCTCCTCTTGCCGAAGAAATTGAACCTTTGCCCTGCACACCTTTCTCCACCATGTAAACCATCAGTCGCGTCCAAGTCTTAAGGGCGGTCAAAAATGGGGTGTCTACAGTTGCCCCTCTTTGACACAACTCGGAAGTCAAGAAGTGACGGGAGTGAATGTCAAAGCCCAGAGACGACCCATTTTTGACAAGGCCGAAGACTTGGACAAACAAACAAAGTACAGACAAATAAATGCTTACGCCCGCAGGCTGCCTACGTATCCCTCTGCAAGGAATCAAACCAGCGTAGTTCAGGGACAGGATGCAAAATGATATGCAAAAAGATTTTGATAATTGGACTTATACGCTATGTGAAGCCGGTTTGATAATTGGGGATTTATGCCATGCAATGCAATGTAAAAATGCAATGTAATAGCTAGAAAGCGAAGGTACCTTACAGGGGCATTTGGCAATGACCTATCTAATGCTGCCGGGGACCTTCCCCTTCTTCTTGGTTAAACTGCAGGTACTACTTTTCTCCCTGGCTGTGGCCGCAGCTTTTCCTATTCTCCAACAGGGTGACAGACTAGGTTGGATCAGTATCCAGAATTAAGGTGCATACAGATGCTATCCCAATCTATGGGGCTGCCATACAGATTTCAAGCCGAGGATATACCCCTGGGTATTTAAACCAGCTTTAGTCTCGAAAATCCCGAACCTTTGTGTTCTAGGCATGAGCCATTCAAACTCTAGTTTCCACCGTCTTAGTTGGTCTCCTAGGAACTCACCGTAAACACAGGCAGGTGGCTATACCAGACCACCGGAAGTCGTTCGGGCATGACAAACACCAAAGAAATTGCACCTTTAGAGGATTTAAGGTCTCCTAGACCAGAGAGTGCACAAGAAGGTGCGAGTAAAGAGTGAATGCACAAAACAGTGCTAAGAAGATGCACGAAACAGTGCGATGCAATGTACTAACAAGTGCTACAAGCATTGTCTATGCAAGATGAGAGAGAGCATGTAATGAAATGCATAAGATAGTATGATGTGCAAGAAAGTGCGAGTGTAAACTGCACAAAACAGGGCGATGCGCAAGAGAGTGCGAGTGATAAACTGCACAAAATAATGCGATGCAATGTACTAACAAGTACAGGTTAGGTATGCAAGAAAGCGCGATAAAATGCATGCCAAATGCAAGTAAGGTGCACAAAATAGTGCGATGTAATGCACTAACAGGTGCTACAAGCATTTTCTATGCAAGATGAGAGAGAGCATGTAATAAAATGCACAAGATAGTGCGATGCGCAAGAAAGCGTGAGTGTAAACTGCACAAAACAGTGCAATGCACAAGAGAGCGCGAGTGATAAACTGCACAAAACAGTGCGATGTGCAAGAAAGTGCAAGTGATAAACTGCACAAAATAGTGCGATGCGCAAGAAAGCGCGAGTGATTTGAAATGCACAAGACAGTGTGATATGCTAAACAGCGCGAGTGATTTGAAATGCACAAGACAGTACGATACGCTAAACAACATGAGTGATTAAACTGCACAAGACAGTGCGATACACTAAACAACGCGAGTGATTAAACTGCACAAAACAGTGCGATGCGCAAGAGAGCGCGAGTGAAACACAACCACAAGATGCACAAGATAGTGCAAATGAGATACAAAGTGTAAGTGCACAAGATAGTGCGAGTGAATACATGTTCTATGCAAGAGATACGAGCATTTTCTATGCAAGTATGGGGGCACTTTCTATGCATGAAGCAAGCATACTCTATGCAACTTTTGAAAGAGCGTTCCATGCAATATTGAAAGCATATTCTATGCATGAGACAAACAAAGCATATTCTATGCAAAAAATTGAAAGCAAGCATATTCTATGCATGAATCATAACGATGCGCGGCACGCATGTAACAGAAGTGTATATGAAAGTGCGCATTTTATGCAATAGAGGGGCATCAAACATGTACTCTGGTGCCTCTGATTTACCTCTTAGAGGACTTTGCAACACACTTAGCTCAAAAAAAAAGGGCACACCCTGTTCATATTGGCGCGAGATAACATTTGTATGTGAAACCCTCGGGTGCTGCTTGGGCTGCCATTCTGACTTGAAGCAAGCTTAAACTTGGGGTCGAGATACACTCATACTTCAGAGAAATGGCGAGGCCTGAGAAGGTGCACCTGGAATGCAAAACCGGAATCTGAAACAAACTAGATGCTCCGATTTTCCCTATTTTCTTTTGCTTTGCAGTCCAGAACCAATATAGCTTCAGATAGGTCCTGGTTTTACTGTTCTCATATGACCTGGGTTGAACCCTGCAGTTTTATGGAAGAACAAAACCTATTTTGTACAAATGTGGAGAATGGCACAGCAATCTGAGCACAAAACGATTTATTTTTGAAAATGAGAGTGAGTTCTTGACCGGTGTGTTGAGCCTACGACTGAACACAGCGCCTCACGACTCAATGAAGAAAAACAAAAAGGTAAACAACCTAAACACATCGAGACACACTCGGGACAACTCAAAACAAGAATCGAGATAAAACAAAAAGTCACGACACTCAGACATGCACAGGGAGCCTGTTTCACCGGGACCCTTTCTTACTTGTGATTCTCACATCACTTGGCACTCAATCTCTAGTTTTCTGAAAAAGCCATTTTCTCACTTTTTCTCTCAACGCACATCTCTCTATTCTTCAATCTCTCATTTTTTTTATCCCTCCCAGAGTGGTTGATGGATAAACAAGAAATTGTAGGCTTTTGCCCCTAGCATTCTGCAAGATTCTCTTTCTTCTGCTCACAGCCAGTGAAGTTCCCCACAGAGGGGTTGTGATGCGGCTGGATGTGCAGCAGATCTGCAATTAACATCGGTTGATGATGCTCTGCTGGGAAGTTTGGATGCGATCAGATCTGCCCAGATGAGGGAGTGGAATATCTCGCTCCACTTCCAGCTCGTGCTTCGCACTTGGCCTGATACCATGCTGCTCGGAGGATATGAGAGCTTTCAGCCCTTTTCTGTTAGCTTCCGTTGTGCCCTTCTTGGCAAATAGGGTGCCCTTTCCGGCAAGTATGGTGACCTTCTGGCAAAGAATGTTAACAACGGGAAAAAGACAAAATACCTGACTCAACTGTGCCCCAAGTTCATCATTTTGACCATTTTTTGTTTTGGTTTTCTACTAAAACAATTTTGACCAACATAAGAGTTAGATTAACATGCTTATTCAACTTTTGATTTGAAAATCATGTAAGTTAGGCTATGAGCACTGAAAATTTTCCTTTTTTGGGTCCAAGAAATGGTCTAGTTTTGGAACAGATGGAATAATTTTCGAGAAAATAGTCAACCTCAGTAAAAATTCTCAAAAACTATTTTTGCAAACGGTCAATGCTCAACGAGCACAGAACCTACTCTTGAGATGCGCAACCTCAGATCCGAAGGAAAATTGCCCCTTGCTTGAAGAGAGCTGCACGGCAACGGAAAGTTGCCCCTTGTTTGAATGGCACCACGACACACTGGATGGCAACGGAAAGTTGCCCCTTGTTTGGATAGCACCGCAGCGCATTGTAATCAGTCCTCAGAGTGACGATGACAACCGAACTCTTGGATACAGAGAAGGCAAAGATGATTAAAACCATTACATGGACACAGTCGATTTTGAAGTGTTTTACGGCTGGACTTCGGAATGAAGTTGCCTACGTATCCCAAAGATGGGAATCAAGCCTCACGTAGTTCGGGGTTAAGGTACACTCGGGTATTAACCCTCTCCTTTTGCGCTCTAACTTTTGCCAAGGCCGCCCTTTCTCGGTTTTCAACCTTGCGAGCTTTGTTTTTCTTTTCTTTTCAATTCTTTTCATTTCTTTTTTTCTTTTTTCTTTTTCATCTTTTCTTTTGATTTTCTTTATTTTCATTTTTTTGTATTTTTGTATTTTTCTTTTTTTTTGGTTTTTCTTCTTTTTCTTGCTCTAACTTTTGCCTGGGTTGCCCTTCTGGGTTTCCGGCCCAGCGAGCCTCTTAAGGGTAAAAGTGTAGCTTTGTCCATGTTGAATGGTTTGAGATCTTGAAGTCATTTGAATCCAGGAGAATGGCTGCTGTTCACTGATGATGTAAAAGTCTATCTAATGGAGGGTGAATTTGCCCCTAGTGTTGTGGATAGGAACTCGGTTTTTCTTCAGCAATGTCTTCTTCTTTCCTCCCTTCTAGGATTTGGCATTCTTGTCGATCTTTGTTAGCTTGACCAATGACCCCATTTTTGACTCTTCAAGCACATCTGACACTTTTTGCCCCTAGTTCGAGGGGTGCTTTTGATCTAGCTTTGCAAGCTTCTTTTGACGACGTCTGACCTTCTTGATCTGACTTTCTTGCCCTTAGTTCGAGGGCTGCTTTGAATCTGGCCACACAGGCCTCACATTGTGGTTGACCGTTGAACGTTCTGAACTCAAGTTCAAGGATCGATAGTGAGGGGTCGAGTCTCGAGGCTGAGAACGATCCTAAGCTGCATAATCTCAAGAGCGATTCCACACAAGTCTTCGCAGGACCGCGCAAAACATTTTTTGAAATTTTTTTAAGAAAGCGACAAATCGCTCGCGCTGAAGACAGTGTAGAACCAATCTAGATCAAGCCAGGGTCCTTCTCAGTAGTCACATTAACAAGCATGATCTCAAGCATTAAGGGCTTAGCACGCCTCTCTTTCTCTCAGATGATCAAAATTTGCAAAACCCGAGGAATTCCTTCCTCTTTGTTTTCATCACAATGTTCAAAAAGTTTTTGAAAAACTTCGGTCAATGCAATGATTTCAGAGCACAAAAGAGCAGGTGGAATGCACTGCCGTTTCATTCAAGCTTCTGGCATAACTGGCGGAAGGCAGAAACAAACACAAGAGTGTGAAAACTTCTGTCGTTTCATTGAGATCTGTTGGCACAACTGGTTTCTCGGCAGAAACAGACTCAAAACAAAGCAAAAAGACAAACACAAAACAAAAATAGTGACGCCCGAGGTAACACCCCCGGAATCACCTGACTCTAACAAAATAGGACTGACTCGATACAACAAGACAGACCCGAAACAAAAAGACTGACTCAAAACAAAGAGACAGACTCAAAACAACACAACAAAACTGACCTAAATACCCAAGTCAGAAACTAGCATTCGCAAATGCTCAAAACAGTGCGTGCCATACGCCACATCTGGAGTAAATCGAGTGCCGCCCGCAGGTGGTTCATCCCCTGATCACATCACATTATCCCCCAAGTTCACTGACCCGGTGCCGATAGACTTTGCAGGACCCGGCGTGACGATGATTCCATTGTCAATCAGATCTTGTATTTCATGGCAGAGACGGTAACAACTATTAGTGCCATGACCAGTTTGTTGATGGAAGGCGCAGTACTTGGCCGGATCATGGGAGGGAGGAAGTTTATCCGACAGTGGCCGCAACTCCAGGGGTTTCAGATCCCCTTTTCTGATCAGGACCGTTAAGGCCGCTGATAGAGACATGTATAGTGGGGTGAACACCCTTTGGCCTCGAGGTGCGTGTTTTGAGGTTTGTGGCTTTTTGCTGGATACACCAGCAAAGGAATTGACAGGCGCTGACTGGGTATGCAAATCTCTTCCGAGCACGAGATTAGAGCTAAAAGAAACATTCCTGGTACAACGGCCCTTCTCCCGGCTTGCCCCTTGATTCAGACTGCTCTCATTCTGAGTGGCGAAAGTGTCTTCCACAGTTTTTGCAATAACTGCGAGTACTTGTTGTTTGTTCAGCCCTTCAGCTTTCAAAGCCTCAATATACCACTGAGGGTGTTCATAGGGACCAATGCCTGCACCTACCTTGTTCTTACCACTTGCCTCCACTTTGCCAAGGGATTGGCCTTCTTCCAATGCAACCCGTCCTAAGGTTAGGGAGCCTTTAGACATGAACTCCCTGGTACGTGACGTGGTCAATGATGGGGCCAAAACCCCAAAGGCTAGATCTGCCACAGTTCTCTGAAGATCTTTGATCATTCTCATTAGATCTTCAATCATTCTCATCAGCTCAGAAGTAGTGGGCTCATGGGTTTGAGATGATTGGGGTCCAGGTGCATCCATCATGCATAAGTCCATGCTGACTGGAATGAACACCTCCGGTTTGGGTAAATGGGCTGGGGTGATGTATACGTTGGGGTCGTAAAGGACGGCCAGTGTGTGGATTAGGTTGAGATGTGGATGAGGTACTTGGTCATTGGGGGCTGAAGGTGGAGCTATCGTCCGGTTGTCGATGAGATTTTGGACCTCATGACGAAGGCGGTAGCAACGGTCGGTGCCATGACCGCGCTGCTGATGGTACATACAGTACTTGGAGGGGTTATGTCTGGCTGGGAGTGGGTCAGGCAGAGGTTAAGAATCAAGGGGTTTGAGATACCCTCTTTCCATCAAGACTTTTAGTGCGCTAGTCAGGCTCATATAGAGGGGGGTGAAAGTTCTGCCTTGAGCTCGGGCTGGGCCGGCAGTTTGTAGGCTTGGATTGGCAAAAGGGTCGGCTGTGGCAACTGTATTGATTTCAGTGGGTTTGGGAACAGCGCTACTACCAGCATTGGTACTCCCTGAAATCACCCTCCTTGTCGGTTCACTTGTTCTGGGAATGATCCCACTATTGAACGCATTCTCGATCTGAACCCCCAGTTCCTGCAAACTTTTGAAAGTGAATAGCGGAGCGACTATCAACTTTTGCAACATATCATGCTCGAGGTTTCGCACCATCATCTGCACTTGATCCTTCTCAGAAGGGCGACGATCTGTCATCTGTGCTGCCTTTGCTCTCCATCTCGTAACAAATTCCACAAAAGGCTCTGTTGGGTTCTGGCGGGTTGCTTCAAGCTCTTGGGTGGTCATTTCAACTTGGGTGTTGTACGAATACTGATCGACAAAGGCCTCAGCCAGTTCTTCCCAGTTTTGCTTCACTTTTTCTTCCAACTTAGCATACCAAGTAGCTGCTACACCCGACAGGGTTCTTCTATACAGAGAGAGTTTATGTGGCTTAGTCAGACCCATCGACTTCAGGACATCCAAGAAAAGTCGGATATGTACCATTGGATCTCCAGACCCGTCGAAACGGTCAATAGATGGCATTTTGAATCTGTCTGGGAGTCGTACAGAAGCCTTGGTGTGCCCATCCTCAATATCAGGAATGGAGTTAAGGCCCTATGCCTTTTTGAATTGCTTCTCAAGGTTCGCAATTTTCACTGTAGTCAGATCGAGCTCATTAGCATCAAGGGGATAAAGCCTCTCATTAGGCTGCACCAGGGGTCTGAAAACTCGAGCTTGAGTCAACCTTTCTCGAGGATTCGGACACTGCAAATCTTCAACTGGCAGAAGTGGGTCAAAGTTTGGCTGGGGTCCCAAAGCTGGATGTGAGGTAGATGCCCCAAATGGGTGCTGCGTTTCAATACTGGTCTCGGCCTGCATGGCAGTTCCCTAATTTAACGCTGCTATCACGGCCACAAATTCTTCCGAACCCTGTGCCATCATGGTCTGCTGAGTCCGAACAAAGGTGATGTGACTGGCGACTGACGAATTAGATGAACCGGTGAGCCCTGACTGGCCTTTCTTTGCCTTACCTCAGCAAAAGAACACTGGTTGCCCTTGAATTGAATTTCTGACCTAGCAAAGTCTATCAGCACTAGTCCAATGTACCCAGGGGATACCAGAGCCTTCTGAAGCTATGGTTCCCATACTACCTAGCAAAAGAGAAAACAGATAGCATTTTAGCCTGATTTCACCGAAACAGATATGAGCACAGCTGAATGACTGCACTCTCTACTGAATTCTGTCCAAAATTCTGCCTCAAATCTGATACCCTCGAGTAAAACGGATTCCCCAAATACTGATGCCCTCGGGCGGGAGACCCAGACTTGCAAACTGATACATGCATTCCCTATAGAGGCACACTCTAAAAGCACATAGCATGCAAAGAGAGCCAAAACACCCCTATGTTGGGGTAGGGTTTCCCTGTCTTGTTTTGTCAGGAGCTAGGGTTTCACTACGCACGCAGTGGTTTCAAACAACCTATTTATTGGGTAAGCAACTTGTCCTAGTTTGGAATGGTCACTATGGATTCCGAATATGCACTAGGTCGAATGGTCAAAAAGGGTGCCCCGATAAAAACCAGGGTTTGTGTTCCCATCGTGGTAGAGCCCGTAACCAGTCAGCCTTATGGCACGCAGCCTCCGGCAAACCGTTCAGGAATAGCAGATGGCAAACACAGTGTCCTAGGCGCACCAATGCACATGCAATGCAAAGAAACACACAAGTGTAATCAAAACAAGATATCATGAGTTCGAGTCAAGTTCTCTAAGTCCCCAATAGAGTCGCTAGAAACTGTAGACGTCCCCGAACACCCCAGGGAGGACCCCCATTCTATTCGTCTGTGGGTCACTACAGTTCGGACTCTCAAATTGTCACGGTTCTAAATCTGAACCAAAGAGTCCAAATCCGGCAAATCATTTTGAGAAAATAGATTTTTAGAAAGAAGTACCAAACATGGACTGCTTTGCTAGATACGGAGTCGCCACCTAAATATTTTTAATGGGGGATTTTAGGAAACCCTGACTCATTGCCTAAGGCCACGCGTCCGTCATCACCAAAGTAGCCTCGACTCGGGAACTTGGGTACAATTGGGGAAGGTCAGCTATGAGCACCCCCGCTCGCTCGATCAAAGATCGGTCTCTACTAACCATGATATCTTTTTTTTGAAAATATTACGTGTTCTTATTCCGGTTATTAGCCTAGATTTACTATGTTATGCGCACAGCAAACAAGTATAGACTGGGTCTCCTGAATTGGAACAAAACATTTCATGTTTGTTTGTTTGAAAATGGTTTGATGATGCTGCCCGTAAGTAGGCTAAGACGTGGATTTTGCCACCCTCAAGTGGCTTAGAAAATATGGTTTTGCCACTTCCAAGTGGGCTTAAAACTCGCATCCAATGCATTGTCCCAATTCAAATAACCCAACCTTCACCCACAGGCATTCAGGTAGTTATATCACATAAGCACATAGCCTCATGGTAAGCATGCTAATATGGCAACACTCATACGCATGGAAGATGCTAAAGCATAAGAGCTTACCTAGTACTCCAAGCCAAAACAGAAACTAGTTAGTAATCAAATGCATGATCCTAGTTCATGTTAAGATGGCTAATGCAACACATACATAATGCAACTAGAACAGGCTCGGCTAATCTAAGAATGGCATATGATGATGCCACAGCTAACACGTATTCAACTTGGAATTGAAATACAATGCAGTTAGTATGATGCGCCGAGCCCGGTGCATGCAATACAGATGGATGGATGCACGCATGCAAAACATAAGGTATGCTAATTTAAATATGCCCTAATACTAACCATTGAAAGCTAGTAAATAAAAAGGGAAGAAAGATGTGAGGTTAGAAGACATACACATACTCACGCACACTTATTACACAATTGCCCTCACTCAGAGGGTCCGAATAAATATTACACAACCAAATGAATACTACCAAATTAAATATTACAGAACATCTAATTAATTAACGAATTAAATACAGAAGGAAGGTGGTCGCAGCCTTGCCTCGGAATGCGTGGATGATGCATGCTTGACTTGCCTTGCTCGGAAACCCGTACCATGCCACTATTGCCTCTATTTGCACTGCCTTGCTACTCTAAAAATTGTGAAAGTTTCCAGAACTACTTTGAGCTTCCTTCTGAGTGTTGTGGAGTGCCACCGGACAGAACAAAAGGCCACCGGCCATGGGAATGGAATTATCGGCCAAAGATTGTGTCATCGGCTAGACACTGATGGCCGGTCGGCACTAGAGATGGCCGGTCGGCTATTTCTTCCTGCAGAATCCTGCAGTTGACAGCAGCAGAGGGCAAGCAGTGTATGGCATGGAATTTTCAAGCAAATGTGAGCATAGCCATACTCCCTATCATGCAATGGACTCAAGGGAGCGTGGCTCTCGACCCTCGGGCCATCAATTATGCATTTTGATGCATGATGGCCAAAGAGGCCAAGTTTGCCATTCAATGTAAATGCATGCACAAAAGAAATGAATGGCTCATGCCCTATCATATTGAGATCAAGGGCATTGGCGATCGGAGAGTGAGACGTGATTCGTCACTTTAAGTACGAACATGCCTCATTCCTCAAGTTTGGTTTGACACCCCAAACCAAACAAGATGCAATGCATGTATGCCATATACAATGCAATATTACCAAGACATGCAAGCTAATCTAATGTCACATTAGTATGCCAAGTATGCAACAAGGTCATGTGATGCCATTAGCTAAGCAATATGCAAAAATGCAAACAAGATATAATGCAAGCATGCACCTAATGTAATGCAATATACATCATGAAAAGTATGCAATTATGTACAAGGGTGGTCTTAAACTGAAATGGGAGGCCTTAGCCATGTTCCAAAAACAGTGGCCAAAGATGGTGCAAAAGAGCACCAATTATGCATGCAAACATGCACACAACAAGGTTCATCATCTAAGCATGGAAGGGGGAAACTCTAGGCATACTTGAAGGCGATATACATGGACGTTAAACACTCATGTTAAACTCTGAAAAGCATGCGAAGAATGATGCCAAAACATGCTAGGGAATGGATTGGAAATAGAAGGCATTCAAGGCCACAAAAGAGAGCATTGCCCAACACCTATCCCAAGCAAACATGGTATGGACTATTCAACCAAAAACAGAGTTACAATGCACCAAAACAAGTCCAAAAACCCACTGTTATGGCAGCTCGAATGACTCAAGCACATAGGCATGCACAAAAGCCCAAACATGAAGTATAAGACCACACCTCTTCAAGGCATTAAAGAGAGAACAAATGTAAGCACGCAAGCACAAAACATGGACTGAAATGACATAATAAGTGATTCCAAATCACTGAAATAGCCAAGGAAATGCATGCTAATGACTCACACACCTGATGTCAACATGCTAGAATGCAAAGGGACTATACAAAGCATGAAAGGTATGACCAAATCAATACCTAACAGACCTCAAGCATGATGAAACATGACCAAAAGCTTCACAAAGCTAGGAAAAAACATGAGAGCATGGTAGGCTAAATGCATGATGCACCTCTAGGCAAAATAAGGGAATACAAAGCAAGTATATTAAGCATGCAAGGGGCCATTAATATGACCAAAAAAAGAGATATAATATGACCAAATAACACCCAAAAACCTCTGAAATGAAGCCAAAAGCAACTAAGCATACATGCTACCCTTATGAGCCAAAAATACAAACAAAAGAGAGACAAAGGGAGAGGGGTGTCCCTCCCCTATGAAAGACTTCAAGACCCCTTCTTCACCACTGAAAATCCACTGGATTTCAGTGGTGAGAAGGTTAATACACAAAAGTCCCCAAAGCTTAACAAAGAGAGCACAAAAGGGCCAAACAAGGCCTAAGAGGGGGAGGTCGACCGCCAACACCAGCGTGACCTTAATGAAGTATCTTAAGCATGCAAATACATGACTTTTTTCAGTTATACACAAAGCTTAAATCAGTATGCAAAATAGGTTAAAGACTAGTGCAAGATTGGGAAAAATAAAGCAAAAGTGTTACCCTTGAAGAACACTTCAAGAACAGCAAGTGCAGCCACCTTCTTCTAATCAAAATCAGCTCAAAACTTGAAGAACAAACCCTCAACACCTCCAAATTCGAAGTATGGTGTAATACTATGTGTTCTAGTGCAAAACTAAGAACAAACTACACTTTTAGGCCCTCAAACACACACAAATCAAGAGAGAGAGGGAGATATAGAGAGAGAGGTTGATATATATCAAAGATATATGTAACTAGGTCGGGTTTTGCTAAACCTCTTCAAAGGAGAGGGGAGGTCTCCTTATATAGATAAGGTAATGGCTCCAAGCTTCTTAGAGAAGCTAAAATAAAAGGGTCAAGGGGGTCAAGCTTCCAAGGGAAGCTAACCCAAAGGTCCAAGCTTCTTGAGGAAGCTAAGACAAAGGGTCAAGCTTCCTCAAGAAGCTAGACCAAAAGAGGTCAAGCTTCCATGAGAAGCTTGAGTAAAAGGGTGCAAAGGCTCAAAACAGCCACACACGTGTATGGGGGGGAGGGTCCGTGCACTCCAGCTGGCACAGCTAGCTTGCACCATGCCTGAAAAAGGCAAAAAGGAGGTACCGGCCAGAAAAGGAGACAATCGGCCAAACAAATGGTCAACCGGCTACTATAAATGGTCGGCCTGCTATTTTGCTGGCCGGCCGGCTAAATTGGTGGCCGGTACATGGCTTCCAAGGCCAAAAAGTGGTCGGTGGATGTCCCGATTGAAGCCCCAGAAGTTAGCTTTCCAATGGCGCAAACTTTGCATTAAAATTCCTCCTGTACAAAAAGTTATGCCTGTTTTGGTAGAGCCGCGCAGATTCGATCCAACCGGATTGATCCCCTACTTCAACCAACCATATCTCCCCCACCCGGACTTGGCTTTAGGAGATTCTTGAGTTCAAAATGAAACCCCGGAAGTAATATTTCCAATGGTGGTGGCCTCATAGCTAAAATCCAAGTATACAGATGAATAAACCCAATTTAGCGAGGGCTGCTCGACTCTCTTCTACCCGGATTTATGCTGAACTTCTCCCAAACTAGTTTTCTTCTCTCCTTTCCTCTTTTCTTCAACTCCAAACCCATAAACAAAGTGTTTTTGAAAGATTTTTCAAAGATTTCATCTCTCTTTCATTTATCTCCACTTTGTCCTTGCTCGGTTTACCGAAAAGCACAACATTTAATGAAAAGCAAGCGTCGGAACATCATAGGAACTTTACTTTCAAAACATTTTGAAAGAGAGGGTTTCAAGTCTTAAATCGTTTGATCAAGATTGTTTTGGTCCAAAAGGGGGTATGAAGTTGGGACTGGACTCTCCTCTTGCCGAAGAAATTAAACCTTTGCCCTGCACACCTTTCTCCACCATGTAAACCATCAGTCGCGTCCAAGTCTTAAGGGCGGTCAAAAATGGGGTGTCTACAATTGTGGCTTACTTATATACTTCTGGAAATATTGGTTGTGAAAGGCTTTCTTCATTTTTTTGCCTCCACCACCACCAAAACTATCTTTCTTTCTCTCCTCCCTCTCTATTCTATGGGTGTATGTGTGGTGTATGAATTTGTTTGATGCTCAAAAGCTAGAGAGGAGTGATGTATTTATAGAAAAAAATTGTGCGAAAAGTCCAAAAGTGGGCTGTAAGTACCAATCTTTCTTGCAAAAAACTTGAAATAAGTAGAGTAATAGAAAATGAGGGCAACCATGGGATTTTCTACTTCTCTTATGATGAAAACATGCTAATAATTCAGATTTTTAGAATGAAGGTTTCCTTTTTGGAAATAATATGAGAAGTGGGTAGAAAAAAGATAGTTTTGCTTCCATTAAGTGAAAATACAAGAAATGAAGGAAATAAGACTCTACTTATTTTATTCAAACACAAGAACACTATGAATGCACATCTGAAAATGATACATTAAACCTCTAAGATCATGTATTTGGATGATAAAATAAAAGAGAGGGTTGTATTGTGGCTTACTTATATACTTCTTGAACTATTGGTTGTGTAAGGCTTCCTTTATTTTTCTGCCTCCACCATCACCAAAGCTCTCTCTCTTCCTCTCCTCCCTCTCTATGCTATGGGTGTGTGTGTGGTGTATGAGTTTGTTTGATGCTCAAAAGTTTAGAGAGGAGTGATGCATTTATAGAAAAATTTTGTGTGAATAGTCCAAAAGTGGACTGGAAATACCAATCTTTCTTGCACAAAACTTGAAATAAGTAGAGTAATAGAAAATGAGGGCAACCATGAGATTTTCTACTTCTCTTATGATGAAAACATGCTAAATAATTCAAATTTTTAGAATGAAGGTTTGCTTTTTGGAAATAATATGAGAAGTGGGTAGAAAAAAGATAGTTTTGCTTCCATTAAGTGAAAATACAAGTAAGGAAGGAAATAAGACCCTACTTATTTTATTCAAATACAAGAACACTATGAATACGCATCTGAAATGATACATTAAACCTCTAAGATCATGTATTTGAATGATAAAATAAAAGAGAGGGTTGTATTGTGGCTTACTTATATACTTCTTGAAATATTGGTTGTGTAAGGCTTCCTTTATTTTTCTGCCTCCACCACCACAAAACCTCTCTCTCTTCCTCTTCTCCCTCTCTATGCTATGGGTGTGTGTGTGGTGTATGAGTTTATTTGATGCTCAAAAGTTTAGAGAGGAGTGATGTATTTATAGAAAAATTGTGTGAAAAGTTCAAAATGCCCATTGGTTAGGATTGAATAGAATGAACTTGTATTTAGTTAAAATATAAAGGAATAAGGGGTGGTTAGAAGGGTTAACTATGATTTAGTTAGGCTTAAACCTAACTTAGTTGCTTTAGAACTAGGGTGGTACAAACACAATTCCAAGTTTTGAGGGTACCATGATACTTTTTTCCTTAATTTCATGAAAAATTAATGTTTCAAAAAGTAATTCAAAGTCTTCACCCTATGGTGGCTGACCATGTGATGGTGGTTTAGGAAAAAAATTTCTTTTATTTTGTGTGAAAATCGATATATATATATATATATATATTGTGTACAAAATGATTTGATGAGAAAATGTACATATATATTATGCACAAAGGTACTAGATTTGGGATCAAAGTGTAATTCTAATAAAGTGTGAGGACTATGGCTTAATTTATGAAATAAAGTACTTATTTTAAGTGTAGAATTAGTGATAAGGAAATTAATTTGATCAAATTATCTCGCTTTGAATTAAAAGACGTATACCCGAATGAAAATGATAAAAATCGAAAAATAGGATTTTAGATGATCAACCTATGATTAGGGACTTAATTAATTAATATTAAAGTATTATAAATTATCTCTAAGCTACTACGGTCAATTAGGGTTTATACGAGGTCATCTGTACATTTCAGTTCTAAGGTTAAATTCATGAAGAAACGGCGAACCAAGAGCTTTTATTATAATAATTCAAAAGTAAAGGCCTTAGTAGGATTTACAAAAGTTAGGAGTCTCTCACTCATGGTGCTCTAAGGTATTGTGATTGGTGGAGAAGGTAGGACCTATGATTTTGTATCTTGTGATTGAAGAACATGAGAATGTATGATATATAATAATTCATAAAAGAATATGACCACGCAGCGCTCTAGCAGCATTGAATAGTATTTTGGTAATGTAGCCTTTTTCCCTTGGCCCTTTTTACCAAATCTACTAATAAGAATCATTTGTCAAAATAAAATTAAGGGAGGAGACATAATTTTCCTATTGTCACGACCCAATTCCGTCCCTAGTAGAATGATGTCGTGATGGCCAGTAATCTAAGAGATTCACACAAACAGAGTATACATATAGGGCATATATATGGGGAAGCAATAAATTTAAATCTAATTAGTCCGTGAGAGCTGTGCACATATTAAATGAAATGACATACATATTAACATGGTTTTATAACTTGGATACAAAATAAAATGAAGTACATGTTACATCTTGATCAAAAGGCTTCTCAAGCACAAGCATACAAACAATTGATTTACAAAACTAAAAAGCATGATCTTCAAGATGATACAAAAACATGAATCAAAACATCTTCCACATAAAGCTTAGGCGACATCGCCTTCTTGATCATCACCTACATGTATATATAAGGAAGATGGGTGAGCTGAAAACTCGGTGAATGATATAAGTAATAAAGGTTTGGATGAATGATATCCGAGATTTTGCCAAAACCATACATATCATAACTTGTAACAAAACAAGGAATGAACCAAGTCCATCAACCAAAGTCTTTCAAAGCTTCTTGGGATGCTTACTAACATCTACATAATACAAAGGATGACATTCCTGACAAAACAAAGGAATAATCGACCCAAAATTGATTAGACAAGCCCACCTGCCGAAGCCGTTGGTGGCAAAGGAGATATCTCAAACAAAGATACTAGTTACATTATAGTCCCCTAGCACTAAGGACTTTCCAAGAATGTCATGAAAACAAACATAATATTTGATACAAAAGCTAAGGGATAATCAGTCATACTTGATCAAATACATTTTCAAAACAAAGTAAAACTTTTATCCAAAACATTATAACATAGCTTTATTAAAAATACCACTCACTATAGCTCTTCAAATGTAGGGATTAAGGCAAGGATCCAAGACCTACAATCACATAGCAAAGTCCATTGAATGCACTTCAAGAAGGCAAGGAGAGATGCTCAAAGATGGATATGAAATGTACTCTTAAAACAAGCTTCAAATGAATAAGATAGATCCCAACATTTCTTTCCAAAGCCAAGTTAAGACAAGACAAAACATGTTCTTGGAGTTAAATCAATGTTTTTCTTCTTGGAAAAGCATGTTGGGTACAAACCAGGTCTCAGAATGGATGCATGGAGATAAGCTAGCCTGAAATGTCCTAGTTGGGTGAATTCAGGAGGTCTTGGTCGAGGTTCCACATCTCTTGGCCGAGGTGTGGTTTCCTTGGCCTAGGTGTGGGGCTGCCTACTGAGATGTTACAAGGTGCCGGTAAAGGTGTACTATGGTCGGCCTAGGCGTGCATGCAAAATAGACTAACGTCCAAGTGATCATGTAAGGTAGGCCGATGTGAGATACAATGCTTGGCTTAGGTGTAAGGTTTGGATAAGAGCGGGTCTCAGTGACCACACTTTGGGAAATAATGAAGTCCGAAAATCTAGGTTTCCTCTTGAAAAACATGAAGAACATGAAGATGATGAATGCTAAAATCATAAATTTTTATTCAAAATCTAAGATTTCATGATATGAATTCAAAAACATGGACCTGAGTACCCATACTTGAAGATTTCAAGAAAACAAACACAAAAACATGGAACTTGAAAAAACTTTTTTGGATCAAAACATGGTTTTTTTTCAAGAACATAAGAACATCATTTTCTCTCTCTAAAATAAAACTTTAAATCAATGCATGACTCATGAATCATACTAGATCATGCAATGTGATCAAATTAACATAAAGAACAACAAGAGTAAATCAAAAATCTAATCTCAAAACACAAATCAAACGGTTCAAGGTATGAAAATCACGCTTGGAAATCTAGGTCTCGCTCTTAGAACTCCTTCTTCTTCTTCCTAGAGCTTCTCTGTCTACAAGGCAAACATATGGAAAATGATATGGGTTCTCCACTGCTAATTGACTTAAACCAATACTGGGACATGTGGCATTATCTGATCAAATCTCCTTAAAAAGGTGCCAGAATGAAAAGACAAGAGCAGGTCAAAGTGTGTACAACAAATAAGCTGGTATGGCACTCTGACAGGACAATGATCCTGGATCAAAATAAAGCTTCAGACATGTATGGTTTCCCTGATCTCGGTTAGGAAGAATAATACTTGGCCTAGGTGTGCCGCACCTTGGCCTAGATATGCTACACCTCAGCCTACGTTGTACCAGTCCAAGAACAAGATTGCTAGGTTCAAGGATCAAAGATGTTGGATGCCTAGATGATACACATCTCGACCTAGGCGATAAACACATCGGCTTAGATGATGCACATCTCAGCCAAGATGCCAAGGTAAAGGTAGAGGTCAAACAAGATAGTTCCAAGATGATCCTAGGGGTTGACGCTCAAAGGCCTAGTGTAAGGATTTCAAATGTGTGACCTAGGCGTGAGACAGTAAAGATAGATAGCCTAGGTTCGACACACAAAACAAGGAACAAAGCATGCATATAACACTTAGGCAAAAACATAATAGCACAAAACCAGACAGAAACTTTTACTTAGGCAAAACGAATCAAAGTCTATAGATGCAAGCTTAACAAGATGAAATCATGTAAATTCATATGAGCATGACTAAGACAAGAATGAGGGTTGTTATATCTACTATTAGGATTAATTAAGGAGTAATTGCAAATCCATGAAAAGAAAATGTAAGTATATATAAAAAGTAATGTTATGTGTACCATATATAAGTTATGATATTTGTAAGTTTGATTATCATAAATATCATAATTTAATTCTATAAGAGTTAAAAATTAATAAATAAATAAATAAAATAAAAAAATAAAAAATTTATAACCAAACACGACATAAGGTATAACCAAAGAATTCTTTGATCATAATCAGTGGCGGAACCAAAAAAAAGTGCAGAAGGGGTATGTGTTAATTAAAATTTTGATTTTTTTTTCCCTCATAATGAATAACAACAGATAATAATTTTTAAATTAATATTAACCAAAAAATCTTAAATATTTAATATAAAAGTTTTTAAATTTTTACTTTTACAATTGACCTTGTGAAAAGTCAAAATTGGAAATATATGGTGTTACTAATAATTAGTGTATTATAGGCAATGCAAAGTGACTTGTATGTCTTATGATAGATTATACAATAATACATAAATAATTGTGATACCACATCATCATCGATATATGATATTACTAACTAATAGTAAAATAACGTATGGAAGGTCAATCTCACTTGTCAAATATAATTAACAATTTAATAATTTCTCATTTTCGTAATGAGGTTAACTATATTTACATGTAAGTGATGATTTAATATCATTGTTGCACTGAAATTTTTTCATTTTTTTAAATAAAATTTTCATACATAATAATGTGGCTTGTAATAGTTTTTTAATTTTCAATCAAAACAAGCATCGTTATTTTTGTAATTGGAAAATTGTCATTAAGAAATTATTCTAAATGTTATTTCTATATAAATTTTTTATTTGTTATTTATTTTCCTTAAAAATTGCAAAAAAATGAGAGGGGTAAGTGCCTCCCTTGGTCCTTTCATAGCTATGTCACTTATTATAATCCTAAGTAATATCACAACAGATTATAATCAAATATCATAAAAATTATAACTAAAAGTGTGTATGACACCCATAAAATTTCCCAACTACAAAATATAAGATGGAACCGGTGCTGTGTTCTAGTGCAAGCAGAAGCATAGTTTTCATATGCACCTCTATATTTTTATAATTATATTTTTTTTTTTTCCTAATTTACAATTCCGCATTAACTAATGGGTAATGGAGACAAATAATTGAAATTGGTACAATTAAAAATTTAAGGATTTAAATTTTTTTTTTTGATAATTAAATAGAGAGTAATTATGAATATGAGAAATATTTTATATCATCAAATAGATTATTAGTCCACAATAACTAAAAAATTAACAGAACCTAACAAATCAATAAACTAAACTCAAATCCAACAACCACTATTAATTACATATAACCCCCATAATGGAGAAGAAATGAACTACCACAAGGAGTATCAATTTTTTTTACAACAATGATTCATCCCACTAAAAACATCATCACTAATAGCACTAATGCATTAAAAAAGTAAAAAAAAAAAATACAACTTCAAGATCAAAACATCACATCATTAATGACGGGACCCACTGCCACCTAATTAGTGGGAGCACTAATTAGTGCTCCCAAGCATTTTTCTTTTTTTTATAAGAGTTAAACGTACAATTTCACACCACAATTGATATTTCACAACCATTAGACCAAATGCACTAGTTAAAGAATTTAGTAAAAATTAAAAATCTAAGCTTTAATTTATTATCAGAGTCAAATATAATAATTTCTTCTTCTTCTTCTTTACTTATATATATATATATATATATATTCATTTTTTTGAGTATTTGATTTGTGGTTACCAAGTATGAAAAAAAGGGTGGGTGACAGGGCCCAGCTAGGCTGTCCATGCCTATGTGTAGCTCTATTGGGCTTTTAAGTTTGTGGGCTTTTGGCTCTTGGTTTGTGTTTTGTGAGGGGCATTCTATTTTAACCTCAAAGATATATCAGTACACTTAATTTAAATTTATAAATTTTAATTCATAATATATTTTAATGTGAATTTAATAATAAGGACAACACATATTAAATTTTAAAATAATTTTTTTTATGCTACACCCTAATCAATTATTTATATTCAAATCTCTACATCTTCTTTCCCAAGAGATCAAAGTTATTTTCTCATCCTCCTCCTCTTCTTCTTCTTCTTCTTCTTCTTCCTCAATCTAAAATTCCAATCTACTTTGCCAAAACTCACTATTATCATCAACATCATTATTTTTTATTATTTTGAAATCCTAAATCCTAAAAGAAAGTTTGAACAAAATCAAATAATAAATGAGTGATAATCAAAATAATGTGTAGTTTCTCCAAATTTGAAACAATTTACGTATTCAATTGAATATGAAATAATTTAAAGTTGAGCCATACAACCTCAATATCTTTTTAAACTGTTTTTCAAAATTAATACACTTTTAGGTAATCACATAATTTGGCTATTCTCAATTCAAACTGATGCAGAAGTTTTGATAGAATTAAACAAAAAACTAGACTCTATCACAAGTTATTAATAGCAATCCCCATATGTTGCCCACTATGTTGTGTTTGAATTTTTGATTTGTTGTCACTTTTCTATTTTTACAAATCCAAAATCCAAACAATTGAATAAGGAACAATTTACAAACTGTTTTTCAATACTAAAACCCAGATGATCACCATAGGGGCCCTAACAATCTATATTCACTTTTTCTTTAAAAATAATAATAATAATAAAAAGAAACAAATAATTAATTAATTAAAATAAAAAGATTGCCTAGTTGGATTGTCTTTACAAACAGTAATCCTAAATTGATCACATTATCGTCTCTCCATTGAAGACATGCTTTGATGGCCAATTTGAATTTTTTTTTTAATTTGTTTATTATTTATTATTTGAGTTTACTCAAGGGTCATTTGGAAAATATCATAAGGTGTACTGAGAGTAATATAAAATTTTAAATAATTAAAGAGAATATACTTAAAAATTGGAAGTACTTAATATTTTTTAGGTGTAAATAGAACCTCTATTTTGTGATGCCTATTCCATTCCGACCGAAATTGGTTGTTCCACCGACGAAATGGGACAAAGGAAAAACCATTCCGTTTCGCTTCTGTTTTTTTGTGATCCATTATACTATATTAACTATGACACACACGATATGTATATGAGAGGGTAATTTATGTGTAAATTGGGCCGAGCTGGGTAATGGGCCATTCTGTGGGCCACAGTAAGGACTGAGTAAAAGGGCCTTGAAGTTAGTCCGGTCCAAAAGAGGTTTGTAGTTAGCTCGGTCGCCATGGTCAGAGCGGCGACAGTTAGCTTGGTCAAACCAAATTAAGCCGAGGTATTGTGGGCCTTTACTCAGGACCTTGCTGTTGAATAGCTCGGTCTAGGCACGCTATGGATAGCATGGTTTCAATAGGCAACCGAGGTACAATTGCACGAGAACCTAGCTAGCTTGGCGTTGTGCATTGAGGCACCAAGCTTGGTTAGCTCGGTATTAAATGAACAGCCCAGTTGGAGTATGTCAAACTGAGGCGCACGCAGTGAAAGGAAGAACCGAGCTAGTTGGAGCTCGGTCTAGTTTACGGCTTTAGCATAGTCATGTTAGCTCGGTCGAATTGACATCCAACCGAGGTAAAATCATCTCACTTGGTTTAAGCAGTGAAGGATAAGTATTATCCTTCAAGAGTGTGATTCCTAGGAGGACTCTACAATGGAGGAATAAGAGTCCTACTAGGATTATATCACGCGGAACCTATAAAAGCTCATAACATCACCTATAGAGAGGTAACACAACTTTGATTCCCGAATACACAGAACTTTTGTCTATTTGTCTATTTGTCTATTTTGCTGACTTAGGTATCGGAGAGGTATCCAGCACACACTCGCCGACTAGCTCACGTTTGTGTTTTCAGGGAGTAAAACGACGATATTTGGAGTAGCACAGACTTGATCAACAGGATTATACGAAAAGATTATTTCTTACTTGTACAGTATACAATTTAAATAAATAATATTATACTATGTACTGTTTAAATGACAAGAATTTTATTTTTTAAAGTCAAGGTTAATATTTTGAGTCTCGTGCACGTTTGTTTTTTTTTTAATTTGATTTATTTTATTTGTGTTTATGGGTGCAAAAGTTATTCGTTTGAATGAGAAATTTAATTTAAACATGTGAAATGTTTGTCAAAAAGGAAGTAGTCCACTTTTTTGGACGCCAAGTGGCACGTTTTTCTTTTAGTTTGATTTATTTCTTTTTTAATTTTATTTACTTTTACTAGCGAGTGTTTTAGAGCTACAAGAAAAAGACAAAATAAATGTAGAACTCAATATATTTTTTTATTAATTTATAATATTTTTCACTCGTTTTTAAACACCTTTTCACCATTTTAAAAATACTTTTTGCACTAATGCCAGCATTAATTAAACAATATATACGAAATACTGGTTAACCTTTGCCTGTCATGTGTTTGTGTGAAAGAAATAATTGTTTGAGTGAAAATTTAAACATGTGAAATGTTTGTCAAAAGGGAAGTAGTCCCACTGAGAAATGGAGACTTTACTAGTTGTTGAGTGTTATGACCCAAAATGAAATATACTTTGCTTATCTCCCATTCACACATTCACACATTCAAAACCCATCATGGCAAAAACAAAACAAAGGTCTTAACAAAGTCTGGCTCAAAAATCAAAAGTTCCATCTTAAAGACTTGACCAGGTTCACAAAAATAACTCCTAAAGTAGATTTTAAGGTTGGGCTCCATACTGCTGATCACCTACATATACATACATAATATAAACTAAGTGAAATTCAATGAGTAATAATACAGTAAAGAGTTTTAAATGAATGAGCATAAGTTTTCCACATTAATCATAATCACATTATGGAATGGCATCGGGTCCAACATAATACCGAACGGCCTCATGCCCATCACATAAACAGAACTGCCTTAGGCTATCATTATCGGAACGGCCTCAGGCCGACATAAAGTACATAAAGGCCTTAGGACCACACATTAACAGTTGTTTAGAACGACCTTAGGTTCAATCATATATTATCATATCATTAACAGAACAGCCTCGGGCCCACAGAGCGATCTCGGGTCCAAGCATATCATAGTTTACAAAACGACCTTAGGTCCACATCCCACATGTCCTATAACATTCATCAAACCCATTCATTTCAATCAAAACACAGTATTAGAATAATTCCTCGTTCAAGGATCAAAATAAGTAATTGCGAACATATCTTTACAATACTATTACTCATAGTGCGTTTGGTCTTGCAGTGTTTCCTTCGACACCTGACCTACACAAAACATTTCACATACACATTCGATAAATAATTCGTTTCATTTTGTACACTTTAATTTCAATGGTTCTCACCCTTTTCAATAGATTTCTAATCACTATTTCATTTTCTGGAGGGTTTAGATAAGGTCAAGAATGCGTTCAGAAGGTCGGCGGGGTCAACACAAGAAAACAGGATTTTCTCCTCTGCTGACCACTCATGCGGCTGGTCTAACTGCTCAAGTGGTCAGGCTTCGCTCATGCAGGAATGGTGGCCGCTCGAGTGAGTAAAATTGTGCCGCCCATTTTGGTCCATGCTCCGTTCGTGCAGAGCTCGCAGCTGCGTAAGCAGTCTGGGTAGTTCCAGACAATCTGAAAATAAGGTTTTGATGCCAAGTTCCCAAACTCAATTTCAAACCCAAATTCATGCAAAACTAACTCAAAAACATGATATACTAACATAATTCAAGTGTAATTTCAACTCAAACACATCGATCTTGCTTCAATGTCAAATTCAAGGTCTCATATTTTTCATAAATTCACGAATTACATTATCAAGCTCAAAATACATATAAACATTGACGATCTTTCAATAAATCTTTGTTCTAGAGCAATCTAGAGCTTATTTCATGAATTATTCACAAGATTGAACTCAAATCAAACAAGGTTGAAGAGATTAAGGTTCCATTTCTTGCATTTACTTTAAATTCAAAACTCTAACTCTTTTAGGTGTTGAATCTTCAAATTTCTTTTGATTTCAAACAAAAAATGAGCTATTTACAAAGATTCTAGGTAGATTTTCATACCTTAGCTCAAATTTAGGAGTTTTCCCTTGAATTTCCTCCAAACCTCTAGTTTCTCTTCTTTTTCTCTCTCTAACTCTCTCAAGCAAAAGCTCTCAACAAGGATGAACTCAAAATATAGCTATATACATACATAACATAGGCTAAGTAACTTAATTAAATCATTACAAATTGTAATTTTACAAAATTTTATAGTAGGCTCTAAAAATCATGCTAAACACATATATGAAGTCGGTTTTGGTTTCTGGCGCCTCTAAGGCTTCCAATTTTAGTTCAAAGTTGTAATTGCAACATATATTCCTACATTCAATAGATATAATTCCAAAATTACATAGGTCATACACTTAAACATGCAAATTCATATCAAACACATAATCACTTGCATAATTAAGCAAAATACAGGTTGGGCTATCACAGTCTTCCTCTCTTTAGGAAGTTTGGTCCTTCAAGCTTGTTTACTTCAAGTTAAAAATAATTATGGATATTGTTGCTTCATTTCTTCTTCTCGTTCCCAAGTGGCTTCATTTCCATAATGTTCCTTCCATTCCATTTTTACCATTGGGATAGTCTTGTTCATTAATTTCTTGACTTGCCGATCAAGGATTCAAATAGGTTTCTCCTCATAAATTATATCGTCATCTAGAACAATTTGATGATAGTCAATAATATGAGAAGGATCCTGAAGGTAGCCTCGTAACATTGATATGTGGAACACATTATGCACTTGCTCCATGCCCGGTAGTAAAGCCATTCGATAGGCAACCGAGCCTAATCTCTTTAAAATTTGGAATGGCCCTATGTATCGAGCTGACAATTTTCCTTTTCTCCCAAATCTTGTTTGCTCTTTCATTGGCGTGACTTTGATAAAAACATGATCCCCAACCTCAAATTCTAAGACTCTTCTTCTTTGACCTGCATAGCTCTTTTGTCGGCTTTGAGCATTTTTCAATCTCTATTCGATGATCTTGACCCTCTCAATAGTAATTTGCACAATTTTAGGCCCAATCAATGCTCTACCCCCAACTTAGGTCCAACAAACCAGAGTTCGACATTTTCTCCCATACAAAGCTTCATACGGTGCCATACTTATACTGGAGTGGAAACTGTTGTTATATGCAAATTCTACCAAAGGTAAATAAGTTTCCCAACTTTCATGAAAATCTAAAACACACATCCAGAGCATGTCCTCCAACATCTGTATAGTCCTTTCAGACTGTCCATCAGTTTGTGGATGAAATACGGTACTCAACCTCAATTCTGTCCACAATGCTTTCTATAAGCTCTGCCAAAATCTTGACACAAATTTATAATCTCTATCCAACACAATGGAAACCGGAACACCATGCAATCGAATGATCTCATTGATGTATACAGTAGCAAGTCTATCAGAAGCATTATAAACAGTTTTCACAGGCAAAAAGTGAGTAGACTTAATCTATCCATAATAACCCATATAGAGTCCATACCTTGAGGTGTTCGGGGTAAGCCAACAACAAAACCCATGGTTATATGCTCACACTTCCATTCCGGAATAGGGAGAGGCTGAAGTAAACCCGCTGGTCTTTGATGCTCCGCTTTCACTTGCTAACACTAGAGGCATCTTAAAATAAACTCTGTAATTTCTCTCTTCATATTAGGCCACCAAAAAGCTTTCTTAAGATCTTGATACCTCTTAGTATTTCTGGGATGTATAGCAAATTTGGACTTGTGAGCTTCTTCCAAAACTCTTCGTTTAATTTCTGGAACATTCGGAACACATAATCTTCCTTTAAACTTCAACACTTGAGCTTATCCCGGCCTTGGCTTTGTTTCCATCTCATTACATACTTTCTTGAGAAATTCATCCTCTAATTGCCTCTATTTAATTTCATCAATAATAGCCGGTTGTGCTGCCATTGCGGCTAACGTTCCATCCCATTCATGTAGCACAATTTCCACTTCCATTCTTTCCAAGTCAAGTAAAAGTTCATTCCGCTCCGTAAGCAAACATGCTAAATTTCCCATTGACTTTCTACTAAGCATGCAAATTCTCTTGCATTTGGAGTTTGCTTTGAAGAATTCTCACGCGTATGCATTGATCATAGCTTGTTTTTTGAAATTCATCAAGTTTTATACCATTTTACCTTGTTTGATCATGTTTTGGAAGCTAAAAGTTCATATCAACTCATGGATGTTATGCTTTCAAAGTTTCAAGTTTGTTTTTAGATAATTCACTTGCTTTTGGGCCTTGATTTTGCGAAATGATCTTTAATTCATAATGTTTGATAAGTTTACAAGTGTTTTCTCAAGTTTTGGGCCCAAAAGATGTGTTTTAAAGCTTTGAATTTGAGTTTTGCATCTTGAACAACAAACTGAAAATTCCAAAATTCTGCATCACTACTTAAGCAACCAAAGTTGCGCTCAAGCGACCACCCTTTGCTTTGCATCTCAGCTTAAGCAAGAAGAAGTTGGCTCGAGTGTAAAATTCATGCTTCCAGAAGTTTTACAAAGGTTTGCAAATCGCTCGCGCGGCCAAAGTTGCACTCGAGCGACCGTCGAGTGGAAAAATCATGCAACCAGAACTTTTGCAAAGTTTTGTGGACCGCTCGAGCGACCAAAGTTGCGCTCGAGCAATCACCCTTATTTTTTAACCTTAGCTCGAGCGAAGGAAGTTGCGCTCGAGCGAAGACCTTGTTTTCAGTAAATTTGACTAAGTGTTTTGAATCACCTTTTGGCATTCTCATTTTTGACATTCTCATTCCATCATAGGCATTCCAAAGCCTTAATTAAGACACAATAATAAGGATAAGACTTAGAAACACACTAAAAACAAAATGTAATGAGTTAAGTGTTTTCTGAACGTGTGTTTCAAGGTGTATCCGTTATGTGTTTGTGTAGGTCACGCGCCATAGATCGTTAATCCGACTCTTTTGACTCTTCTGCTATTGGAGCTATCTGTGAGTAATAACTCTGTAAAACTATGTTTGATTATAAATATTTTCTGACTGAAATGATATGATCTGTTTTCTAAAATACTATTTTGTGAATCGTGAATGAATGTCCATTTTTCTAAAATGTATTTGTGGAATCCTTAGTTCACATGGCCCTCGCCCGGGGGTAACAATATCGTGGCTTATGTTCATGTGGCCCTTGCCCAAGGGTAACTATACTGAGGCCTATGTTCACGTGGCCCTCACCTGAGGGTAACAATACCATGGCTATTTGTACATAAAGATGTTGACCTTATGGTCGTCGGTACCGACTATGCATGTGGGTTTTATGATCAATTTGATTTGACAGCTAACGGATGTACCACATATGACTGCCTAAGAAATCTATATAAGTATGTGAATCTGAATCTATTTCTTATATGAACTCTGATTTCTGAATCTGTATTGGACATCATTCATAACCCTATACTCTGTTATTATTCACTGGGCTCCAGCTCACTATTTATTTATATATATATGTAGGTGATCAGGAGCGTGATCAGGCCTAAGCTGCTGCCTAGATTCATTTTGTGTCAACCAACCAGTATGCCTCCCAAGGAGGTTCCAAAATGTTTTGTGAATCAAGTTTTTGAGACTTTTGTATTTCTTATATTTCGTCTGAACAAGTTTTGCAAGTTCCGCAAATGTGGGTTTTGGTGATGTAAGACTAATGTAATTTTGACATCACTGATATGTATTTAAGTTTTAAATTTTTTGTCCTACGTACGTCTACACAGCTCTTTGGACATTATATGTTTATATTGCTTCCGTTAGCCCCTGTATTTTGTTTATTTTGATAAGAGGCCTTTGGTAATCCCAGGATTACTGGTCGATTGTGACACTAAACCCATAGGGGCGGGTTTGGGTCGTGACAGTGTTGGCTTTGCTGGGATGGTAATGAATCGGCAAATCATAATCTTTAATGAGTTCTAACCATCGTTTTTGTCGCATATTAAGCTCCTTCTGAGTAAAGAAGTACTTGAGGCTCTTGTGA
Source organism: Camellia sinensis (assembly GCF_055761805.1). Taxonomy (NCBI): domain Eukaryota; kingdom Viridiplantae; phylum Streptophyta; class Magnoliopsida; order Ericales; family Theaceae; genus Camellia; species Camellia sinensis. The sequence continues at coordinate 142,191,432 of NC_138963.1, forward strand.
TCGGTGTAGACTTCACATGTTGCTCCATAAAGATAATGCCGCCATATTTTCAATGCGAACACCACTTCAACTAACTCCAAATCATGCGGAGGCTAATTCTTTTCTTGCGGCTTCAATTGTTGAGATGCATATGCAATTACTCTCTCACTCTACATAAGTACACATCCTAATCCCTTATAAGAAGCATTACTATAAAAAAAACTCTTTTGTACGCGACATTAGGGCAAGGACCGGTGTTGTTGTGAGCCTTGTCTTCAATTCTTGGAAGGTAGACTCCCTCTATTATGTCCACTCGAATGGAACACCTTTTTGAGTCAATTGGGTAAGTGGCACTATAATCTTGGAGAAATCTTTAACAAATCTTTTGTAGTAACTCGCTAAACCCATAAAACTGCGCACTTCTAAAACATTGGTAGGGGTAGGCTAGTTCACAATAACTTCTATTTTTTGCGGATCAACTGACACACCATCTCTATTAATCACATACCCCAAGAATACAACCTCATTCATCCAAAACTCACATTTCTTCAATTTAGCATACAATTTCTTGTCTCTAAGTGTTTGGAGAATTAGTCGCAAGTGCTTTTCATGCTCTTCTCTACTTTTCGAATAAATAAGGATATCGTCAATAAATACAACAACAAACGCGTCCAAATACGGTTTGAAAATTTGGTTCATCAAGTCTATGAAAGCTGATAGTGCATTCATAACCCCAAATGGCATGACCAAAAATTCATAATGACCATACCAGGTTCAGAAGACGGTCTTTTCAACATCTTCTGTCCTAACTTTCAATTGATGATACGCAGATCTCAAATCAATTTTAGAAAACACCTGTGCTCCGTGTAATTGATCAAATAAATCATCAATCCGTGGCAAAGGGTTTTTATTCTTCACAGTTACCTTATTAAGTTACCAGAGTGTCCCATCTTTCTTCTTCACAAATAGAACTGGTGCACCCCATGGTGATGTACTCGGTTGGATGAACCCTTTGTCAAGAAACTCTTGTAGCTGTACTTTTAATTGCTTAATTTTGCTGTAGACATTCTATAAAGAGCTTTCGAAATCGGTTGAGTATCCGGCACAATATCAATAACAAATTCAATTTCACAGTCTATCAAGTCCCTTGGAAAATCCTCAGGAAACTCGTCCAAAAATTCTCTAACAATTGGGATATTATCAATACTCACATCAGTTGTCTTTACATACAGGATACTACATAAATAGCCCCTACAATCTTTCTAAAGTAGTTTACAAGCTTTCATAGCCAATATTAAATAGGGTGGAGGAACTGTCCCATGTCCCACAAAAGTGAACTCATGTTGTCCCGAAGGCTGGAAAATAACTTGTTTAGACATACAATCGGTGGTTGTATGATACTTAGTTAACCAATGCATCCCCAAAATTATACCAAAATGAACCATATCAAGAGGCATCAAATTAGCACATAATGGAATATCTCCAAGTAAAATCTCACATGTAGGATAAATAGAAGTACATAACATAGAGCCCCCAGACAGTAAAGACACACACATCACATAATTCAATGGTTCCATAGGTCTATTCAAATTAAGAGCAAATGTTTTCGAAACAAAGGAATAAGTGGAACCCGAATCAAGTAACACTTGAGCAGGTTGGCTATTGATAGAGAGTGTACCTGAGACCACAACCTCTATATTCTAAATATCACCAAGAATAAGAGCAAAGACTCTCCCATGCCTGACATTGTCTCTAGTAGTAGTAGGTCTTGCCGTAGTCTTCGTTGTAGGAGTGGAACCAGTTGAACTAGCAGTTAGCCTATTCACATTTTGTTTTCCAATGAAAGGAAATCTCTCACCATATGACCCATTTTCCCACACTTAAAACAAGCCCTGGTTATTCAGTAACAAACTCCTCGATGTTTCTTTCCACACTCTGGGCAAGTTGGTACTGACTCACAAGTAGAACCAGAAGCACTGAAAGTTCCCAAATTTTTTTCTTGTTTTGTGAGGACGCCGACCCTTTATGCACATTAGAACCTTGTCTTTTTCCTTTCCAATCCAAGTACCGATTGCGATTAGCCATGTTACCTTCAGACATAATGGCCCTATTCAATACATCAACATATTTTTGCAACTTCAAAACATTAATCTTCTCAAGAATAGAATCTCAGAGTCCTCCCTCAAATTTTCTTGCATTCTTGTAGTCTGTATCGACCATATATAGTACGAAACGGGCTAACTCAGTAAAATGTGCCTTATACTCTTCTATAATTTTGTTTCTTGCTTCAAGTTTTCAAACATTGACACCTTCCTATCTCAGATATACTATGGGAAATACTTTTCATAGAAGACATTCAAAAATTGAGCACAATTCATTCCCTGATATTCATCTTTTATAAGCATCCACCATCGGCGTGCTTCATCTTCTAGTGTAAAAGCAGCAAGTAGAACTTTCTGTACCTCAGTACACGGAAAGACTTCAAACAGTTTTTCAATGCCAAGCACCCATGCCTCCGCTTTCAGTGGGTCAATTCCTCCTTTGAACAATGCCAGTTTCATTTTTTTAAATTCTTTCGTGAGTGCAATTGTTCGATCTTTAGCTTGGTGGTCTTGCACTACTGGTGGTGGCACAGGCATTGGTGGCGATGCTGGTGGTTGTTGTTGCTATTGTTGTTTTTGTCGTTGTTGTCTAAAAGTCTCTGCCATTTCCATAATCATTCTCTCCATTCTATCCAGTCGTGCAAAGGTTGACTCCTCCACCTCTTCCGCCCTTGTTCTCACCATAATCTATATGAACATATATTATAACTTTCACAGAAAATATGCAAATAAGTCACACTTACAAATGCACATCTTTATGTCATACCTGATTATGAATGCATTATGAATGCAACTTAAGCCTTTCTAGACTTCTTATTGTTCAAATGGACTTGTGTGTGCGATATTAATTTGTGCTCTGATACTACTCTGTCATAACCTAAACTCGCCCCTAGAGGTTTAGACCATAATCGGCCAGTAATCACTTGATTACCTATGACCTCAAACGAACATACAGAATAATTATAATAATGGGGCCATAAGCGGAAGCATATCCCAAATGAAGAAGTCCACTGAGCTATGCCAACATGTTCAAAAAGAAATATACTTTGCTTATCTCATAGCCCATTCACACATTCATATAAAACTTACGTACAATAAACTCCATACGTATGATTTACATATCAAAACCCATCATGGCAAAAACAAAACAAAGGTCATAACAAAGTTTGAGTCAAAAAACCAAAAGCTCCATCCTGGAGACTCGACCAACCAGGTTCACAAAAATAACTCCTGAAGCAGACTCTAAAGTTGGGTTCCATGCTACTGATCACCTACATATACATACATAATATGGAGTGAGCGAAACTTAATGAGTAATAATACAGTAAAGAGTTTTACATGAATGATCATAAGTTTCCTACAATAATCATAATCACATTACGAAACGGCCTCGGGCCCAACATAATACAGAATAGTGTCAGGCCCATCACATAAACAGAACGACCTTAGACCCATCATTATCGGAACGGCCTCAGGCCCACACATTAACAGCTATTCAGAACGACCTTAAGTCCAATCATATATTATAATATTATTAACACAACAACCTCAGGCCCATAAATGGTACAGAACGGTCTCGAGCCCAAACATATCATAGTTTAACAGAACGACCTTAGAGATACATCGCATATGTCATATAACATTCATGAAACCCATTCATTTCAATAAAAACACAATATCATAATAAATCCCCGTTCATAGATCAAAATAAGTAATTGTCAACATATTTTTATAATACTATTACTCACGGTGCGTTTGGCCTTGCGATGTTTCCTCCAGCACCCGACCTACACAAAACATTTTACATACACATTCGATAAATAATTCGCTTCATTTCGTACACTTTTCTTTCAATGGTTCACACCATGTTCAATGGATTTCTAATCACTATTCATTTTCTGGAGGGTTTAGTGTAATAACCCGACCCTCATATCTATTTTTAGTACATTTTCGGTCCTTTATTCTGTGCATTTACTCGCTTCCTGTGAAATGTCATGTGAAATGAGGTTTAATTAAGCAAAACATATGAACATTGATTTCTATCTGTCTTCATAAGGAAGTATCTGTCACCATTATAATGTTTAAATCAGAAATTGGAAGCCTTAGAGACTTAATTAGTTGAAATTGATTTTACATTTGAGATCAGTGTAATTTTTAGGTAATAATAAGCGTTTCTGTGAAATTTCAATTTGGGATGATTAAACGAATGATTTTTGTCCTATTCACATGTTATATATATATATATATATATATCTTTGTATCAAAGCTCTTTAAACAAATGGACTTAGGACTTCATTCAAAATATCTCCTGGAGGAAGAGTTTAAAATAGAGAAGGGTTAAGAGCTAAGGGAGGTAGATCATCAAAGAAGGTTGGGAATTTGAGAGATCTAGGCACAAGGTATGTAAATTTCACTTTAATTAACTCCTCTTCTTGTCTTGGGGTATGAATTTCTTGGGTGTTCAAGTAAGGTAAGAGGTGTGTTGTGGTGTGTGTGTGTGTGTGACACTTATGGAATTGAAGAAGTATGATCATCATGTTGTAGTTGTGTTAATTTGAACCATAAGAGGGAAAATTACATACTCTTTGTGAATTTACATGCTTGCATCTAATTATGTGAGCGATGAATTGTGTATGTATTGGAGAGAAATGGATTGTGATGGTGAGAGAGTGAAGAAGATCAAATCCATGTGCCAATGGTGGTATGTTTGTATCCCTATTTACATGCTTTTTGAACCATGATTTAGCAATTAAAAGATCCATCTTAGAGCCTTGCAAACACTTCCAAAAGAATGAGTTTTGCTGCAATTTTCGGACTGATTTCTTTGCCCAGACCGCACGAGCGGCCACGGGCACCGCACGAGCGGACATGAAGAAGAAAAAAGGAGTTTTCATTCTGTTTTTGGGCGCTCGAGTGGCCAGGTTCTTCCGCTCGAGCGGAATTGGGCCGCACAAGCAGCCAAAGTTGGCGCACGAGCGGCCACCCCTGTTTCAGCATACACTAGGTAACTTTGAACAAGCATATCTTTTGCATCCGGACTCCGTTTTGAGTGATTCTTGAGCCTAAAATCAAGCCCCAGAAGTCTAGTTTCCAATGGAAGTGGTCTCACTCCCAAATTCTAAATAAAGAAATAGTTATTCTGAAATTAGTGGCAACTATTCACTTTCTGTTTACTGAGTTTGTACTGTTTCTTCGTCTGAACCTTTCTCCTATCGATTCCTCGTATTTTCTGAGGCATGGATTATAACCTACTAAGGATTAAGGAGTTTAGAACCGATATGACTAATTGATTAAGAGTAAAGTAAGTAATCAGGTATAATCTTATGATACTATGTGCATTGTGTTTATAGGTCAAGACGAGGATATCGCCCCACTGCTACCAGAATCTATCACTGTGAGTAATAGTAATATCAATGTACATCTAGTACTATTAATAATTATTGTTATTAACATTCTGTTCTCCGTAGGCCAATATGTGAACGTGTATGTTGATTTGGAATTGGTTAACAGAAAAAGCTCGTGGAAGTAACCCCGCTTACTGGGTACTTGATATTTTGAATGGGAACGTAATACCCCGAATGTTCTGTCAGGAACTCCTATCATCTGTTTGGTTCAATATATGTCTTGTGACCTGGATATCTGCTAAAGAGGATTAGCATAATTGGATAATACTATAGTAGTGCATTTTGCTTACCGTTAAAAGACATTTTATTAATGTTCTGTTATCCGTAAATTACCCTTAATGATTCATAATGATCAAGTGGAATAATGATGCTTGTGTATCCCGAATCATTCTGTTTTGTCAATGATGAGCCAAGACTGTTCTGAGGTAAATTGTTTTGTCTCTACAAATAGTATTGTGATGGCACGTGTATACTCTGTGGGATACGCTATCCTTATTGCTAATAATTATCATCAGTATTCTGTTAAATGTAAACGAACTACGTTAACTCATGTGAATGATTGGAAGAATCTGTGTGCCTCTGTATAACTCTAAAACTAGCTTGTTCTGATGATATCTGAGGTTATTCTATTTTGTTGTTTGTTCCGTCTATGCCATGACATGATAAGACCTATTATTTCTAGTATGGAACAAAGTGCTGTACGGAATTAAATGCTGCAATGCGAGTCACCTCTAGAATCTGTACGAGCCACCTTTTGAATCCATACATATGTAATCTGGGTCGATGGCCGTTCTGTTATTTCTGGGCCGCTAGGCCGTTCTGTTATTTCGGGGCCGATAGGCCGTTCTGTTATTTCTGGGCCGTTAGGCCGTTCTGTTATTTCTGGGCCGATAGGCCGTTCTATTATTTCTGGATTGATAGGCCGCTCTGTTATTTCTGGGCCGCTAGGCTGTTCTGTTATTTCTGGACCGTTAGGCCGTTCTGTTATTTCTGGGCCGCTAGGCCATTCTGTTATCTCTGGGCCGATAGGCCGTTCTGCTATTTCTGGGCCGATGGCCGTTCTGTGTATTACTGGGCTTGAAGTCTTTCTGGATTGATAGGCCGCTCTGTTATTTCTGGGCCGCTAGGCTGTTCTGTTATTTCTGGACCGTTAGGCCGTTCTGTTATTTCTGGGCCGCTAGGCCATTCTGTTATCTCTGGGCCGATAGGCCGTTCTGCTATTTCTGGGCCGATGGCCGTTCTGTGTATTACTGGGCTTGAAGTCACTCTGTTAAGGAAATCGGGCCATGGCTGTTCTGGAAATGACTACAGAATGTAATTAATCATATGCCTCCACAGTTATATGCTTTATTATTTAAGTTAACCACTGCATTATTTATGTGCTATTATTCCTTGAGTTTTACTCACTCTATTTCTGTAAGTAATCAACTGGAAAGCCTGTCCTAACCCTAGAGACTTGTCTATCTCTTGTCAAACTCAGTGTGTCCAGGCACTTAAGATGAAACCCGTGCATTTTGTAAAACTTCAACTAGGTTTTCGATTTATGCTTTGATTGTCTGCCTATGGTTGAATGTAAATAACCCCTTTCTTCTTTAGTACTTTGGTATGAATGTGAATGACTGTAACTAAAGCTCGGGTATATAATTCCTGTGTATTATCTATCTAATGTAATGTTTGCGGTCCTAGCATAGTAGTGGTAGCTCAATGGATGATGTTTTATGTTATTATATGATATTAAATGCTTCCGTTCAGGCCCCATATGATATGTATATCAGATTCAGTGTCTGTTTCCGAATAAGTCATGCCCAAACTTTTAGGGGCGGGTTTGGGGCGTGACAAGTGGTATTAGAGCACGAGTTTCCATCTCACACACGAATCCATTGAGCTTTAGGATGTCTAGAAAAGACTTAGGCATCATGCATGACATCCTTAGTGCATATGAAAGGAATTGATGGCAACGATAATGGTACATGGAATATTACTAACCGTGATGATTACTATTTATGTCTATTGTACATTCCTTGTCTATATTGTGATTGATTGCCATGTAGAACATGGTAAGACCTGCAAATGGAGTTAAACCAATAAAGTGCGCAACGGAAGCGTGGTGAGGATTCAGGCTTGTTGGTAAGACAATCTATATGCAAATGATTATATGAAATGTGTGTTATCGGTTGATAGTTATCTATGGAAATACTGATAATATGATTGGGCTTTTAGCATCTGCTTAAGTGAAGCGATTAAGCTCTAAGTACAGAATATTCCTAAGATCAACGGAAATGATATATGTATGTTACTCTAATTTTTATGATATAGTTATGTTTCCCTTGCCATAACCATGTCTAGATCCGTGATTTTAAGAATTTATTGTGTTTGAATATTCTAATAAGATGTGTTTTGTGTAATGTGATTTCGTGAACCGAGAAAATTACCGACGACTTCTGATGGGGAAATATTGACTGTGTCTGTTTATGGTTACGGAATTTGTAATCTGTATTCTATATTCTGTACTCTGTACTCTGTACTCTGACCTCTGTAATCTGTCATTTGTAACCTGAAATCTGAAATTTGTAATATGTTCTGTTTACGTTTCATCTGTAATCTGTAATTGAGATTTCTTATAAGAAATGGGCAAAGAACATGAAGAGCCCCACCTATATTATGTATCTGCTTATATGATACCCGAAAAAAAAAAAGGGGTATTTAAGGACCACCGTGAAACCAAATTAAATGAGCGGGATCTGATAATTTATCACAAGAACGAAAACTCTGTCTATGTGTGTTAATGATTTAAGATGGAGAAATCATTTCTGTGTAAAATGCAAATATTGGATATTGTGAATTAGTCCTTTATTACCTAGTTGGGGACTATAATGTGAACTGTTATGCATGACATTGTGAACTCTGATAGGAACAAATGGAATTGGGAATATGCTATGATAATGTTTGGTTGAGGTTATGCACCGGGCATTTACCTCTTATTGCAAGTGGATACAGATTTGACCGATATTTAGCACGTGGTTATGAATTGATTTATGAGAAATTATTCTTTTGCTATACCATTGTCTATTGGGTTTTGACATTACAGAATCGGGATAAATGTGATAACTATGATTGCGGCATATTTAACGGGATCTATGATTTTAGAACTAAGCTGTATGACTGGTGTTAACCACTGTATTTCTAAATTGTGGATACAGAACAATGTGACTGATTTTATACCCTATAGTTAGAAAAGGAGAAGTTATATGACCAATAGAACCCTGAGGTGATGAAAAAAAAAATTTGCTTAATAAAAGTGGATGTGGTACCTTACCGTTATGACTGACTATGAAATACAATTCGAAATTTGATTTCTAACTCTATCTTTGAATGGCTCCCTTTACTCGAAATGATGGTTGTCATATTTGTATCTATTGCTCAGACTTAAATTTATGACAGTATTATGTTGGTATGAATTTGTAAAAGCATATGATACTAGTTTGATATTATCGTAACTGTTTAATTCGGAGTAGGATTCTTTTTGTGTTACTGCATTAAGAATAAAGCTATGAGGAATTCACGATGTATACTGTGATCTTTCTTTCTGTTGTACTGACTGTGTTAAGAACTATTACCTATCATTCTAAGCCAATATACTGGTATGACCTTGAAATGCTTATGGAACTAGGGAAATACTACGAACAAATTAAGAAGCTACAGATTACGTACTTACGTGATTTAATTGTAACTATTGGAGTGAGGTATACCTTGTCAAATGGGCAGAATCTTGTGGTGGGCTCTAATATTTGATTTCGTTATGCATAATATGATAAAAAAATTGACCTATGCTATGGGAATATTTGAAGTATGTGTATAAGGGAATGGTTTATTTGTATTTTGCATGTGGGAATTAATATGATAGAACGTATTGTCAGGAAATGTATTGTGAATGTAAACTCTGCCACGGGAAATAATATACCATGTATGTCCTGCCAGGGAGTCTTATAGCCTTATCTTATTCGACATATGATTTTCTGAAATAGAAGTATAAAGTTTGCCTTAAATGTGGATAGCTCTCATAATTGTAGAAGAATATCGGATTAACCGCGAATTATTCAAACTGGGAATTATATGAAGCTCTATAACAGAATTGGCCAATGGTGTGAGACTGAGACTTCTAATCTATTACATGGTAAAACAAGTTTGAGGGACCAAACTTATTTTAAGGGGGGGAAGGTGTAATAACCCGACTCTCATATCTGTTTCTGGTACATTTTCGGTCCTTTATTCTGTGCATTTACTCGCTTCCTGTGAAATGAGGTTCAATTAAGCAAAACATATGAACATTGATTTCTATCTGTCTTCATAAGGAAGTATCTGTCACCATTATAATGTTTAAATCAGAAATTGGAAGCCTTAGAGACTTAATGAGTTGAAATTGATTTTACATTTGAGATCAGTGTAATTTTTAGGTAATAATAAGCGTTTCTGTGAAATTTCAATTTGGGATGATTAAACGAATGATTTTTGTCCTATTTACATGTTATATATATATATATATATATCTTTGTATCAAAGCTCTTTAAACAAATGGACTTAGGACTTCATTCAAAATATCTCCTGGAGGAAGAGTTTAAAATAGAGAAGGGTTGAGAGCTAAGGGAGGTAGATCATCAAAGAAGGTTGGGAATTTGAGAGATCTAGGCACAAGGTATGTAAATTTCACTTTAATTAACTCCTCTTCTTGTCTTGGGGTATGAATTTCTTGGGTGTTCAAGTAAGGTAAGAGGTGTGTTGTGGTGTGTGTGTGTGTGTGACACTTATGGAATTGAAGAAGTATGATCATCATGTTGTAGTTGTGTTAATTTGAACCATAAGAGGGAAAATTACATACTTTTTGTGAATTTACATGCTTGCATCAAATTATGTGAGAGATGAATTGTGTATGTATTGGAGAGAAATGGATTGTGATGGTGAGAGAGTGAAGAAGATCAAATCCATGTGCAAATGGTGGTATGTTTGTATCCTTATTTACATGCTTTTTCAACCATGATTTAGCAATTAAAAGATCCATCTTAGAGCCTTGCAAACACTTCCAAAAGAATGAGTTTTGCTGCAATTTTCGGACTGATTTCTTTGCCCAGACCGCACGAGCGGCCACGGGCACCGCACGAGCGGACATGAAGAAGAAAAAAAGAGTTTTCATTCTGTTTTTGGGCGCTCGAGCGGCCGGGTTCTTCCGCTCAAGCGGAATTGGGGCGCACAAGCGGCCACCCCTGTTTCAGCATACATTAGGTAACTTTGAACAAGTATATCTTTTGCATCCAAGCTCCGTTTTGAGTGATTCTTGAGCCTAAAATCAAGCCCCAGAAGTCTAGTTTCCAATGGAAGTGGTATCACTCCCAACTTATAAATACAGAAATAGTTATTCTGAAATTAGTGGCAACTGTTCACTTTCTGTTTACTGAGTTTGTACTGTTTCTTCGTCTGAACCTTTCTCCTATCGATTAATCATATTTTCTGAGGCATGGATTATAACCTACTAAGGATTAAGGAGTTTAGAACTGATATTACTAATTGATTAAGAGTAAAGTAAGTAATCGGGTATAATCTTATGATACTATGTGCATTGTGTTTGTAGGTCGAGACGAGGATATCGTCCCACTGCTACCAGAATCTATCACTATGAGTAATAGTACTATCAATGTACATCTAGTACTATTAATAATTATTGTTATTAACATTCTGTTCTCCGTAGGCCACTATGTGAACGTGCATGTTGATTTGGAATTGGTTAACAAAAAAAGCTTGTAAAAGTAACCCTGCTTACCGGGTACTTGATATTTTGAATGGGAACGTAATACCCCGAATGTTCAGTCAGGACCTCCTATCATCTATTTGGTTCAATATATGTCTTGTGACCTGGATATCTGCTAAAGAGGATTAGCATAATTGGATAATACTATAGTAGTGCATTTTTCTTACCGTTAAAAGACATTTTATTAATGTTCTGTTATCCGTAAATTACCCTTAATGATTCATAATGATCAAGTGGAATAATGATGCTTGTGTATCCCAAATCATTCTGTTTTGTCAATGATGAGCCAAGACTGTTCTGAGGTAAATTGTTTTGTCTCTACAAATAGTATTGTGATGGCACGTGTATACTCTGTGGGATACGCTATCCTTATTGCTAATAATTATCATCAGTATTCTGTTAAATGTAAACGAACTACGTTAACTCATGTGAATGATTGGAAGAATCTGTGTGCCTCTGTATAACTCTAAAACTAGCCTGTTCTGATGATATCTGAGGTTATTCTGTTTTGTTGTTTGTTCCGTCTATGCCATGACATGATAAGACCTATTATTTCTAGTATGGAACAAAGTGCTGTACGGAATTAAGTGCTGCAATGCGAGTCACCTCTAGAATCCGTACGAGCCACCTCTTGAATCCATACATATGTAATCTAGGTCGATGGTCGTTCTGTTATTTCTGGGCCACTAGGCCGTTCTGTTATTTCTGGGCCGATAGGCCGTTCTGTTATTTCTGGGCCGCTAGGCCGTTCTGTTATTTCTGGGCCGTTAGGCCGTTCTGTTATTTCTGGGTCGTTAGGCCGTTCTGTTATTTCTGGGCCGCTAGGTCATTCTGTTATCTCTGGGCCGATAGGTCGTTCTGCTATTTCTGGGCCGATAGGCCGTTCTGCTATTTCTGGGCCAATGGCCATTCTGTGTATTACTGGGCTTGAAGTCACTCTGTTAAGGAAATCGAGCCATGGCCGTTCTAGAAATGACTACAGAATGTAATTAATCATATGCCTCCACAGTTATATGCTTTATTATTTAAGTTAACCACTGCATTATTTATGTGCTATTATTCATTGAGTTTTACTCACTCTGTATTTTGTTTGTTTCTGTAGGTAATCAACTGGAAAGCCAGTCCTAACCCTAGAGACTTGTCTATCTCTTGTCAACCTCAGTGTGTCCAGGCAGTTAAGATGAAACCCGTGCATTTTGTAAAACTTTAACTAAGTTTTCGGTTTATGCTTTGATTGTCTGCCTATGGTTGAATGTAAATAACCCCTTTCTTCTATAGTACTTTGGTATGAATGTGAATGACTGTAACTAAAGCTCGGGTATATACTTCCTGTGTATTATCTATCTAATGTAATGTTTGCGGTCCTGGCATAGTAGTGGTAGCTCAATGGATGATGTTCAATGTTATTATATGATATTAAATGCTTCCGTTCAGGCCCCATATGATATGTATATCAGATTCAGTGTCTGTTTCTGAATAAGTCATGCCCAAACTTTTAGGGGCGGGTTTTGGGCGTGACATTTAGATAAGACCGAGAATGCATTCAGACAATCGGAGGGGTGAACACAAGAAAGCAGGATTTTCTTCCCTACTAGCTGCTCGTGCGGTAGGTTAGACTCCGCTCGTGTGGGAATGGCGGCCGCTTGAGCAAGCAAAATATTGCACACCATTGTGGTCCATGCTCTGCTCGTGCGGACCTTGCAGTCGCATGAGCGATCTGGGCTGTTCTAGACAGTCCGAAAATGAGGTTTTGATGCCATGTTCTCAAACTCAATTTCAAGCCTAAATTCATGCAAAACTATCTCAAAAACATGATATACTAATATGATTCAAGTGTAATTTCAAATCAAACACATCAATCTTGTTTCAATGTCAAATTCAAGGTCTCATCTTTTTCATAAATTAATGAATTATATAATCAAGCTCAAAATACATATAAACATGGATGATCTTTCAATAAATCTTTGTTGTATGAGCAATATAGAGCTTATGTTATGAATTATTCACAAGATTAAACTCAAATCAAACAATGTTGAAGAGATTAAGGTTCCATTTCTTGCATTTACTCTAAATTCAAAACCCTAACTCTTTTAGGTGTTGAATCTTGAAATTTCTTTTGATTTCAAACAAAAAATGAACTATTTACAAAGATTCTAGGCAGATTTTCATACCTTAACTCAAATTTAGGAGTTTCTCCTTGAATCTCCTCCAAATCTCTAGCTTCTCTTCTTCTTCTCTCTTTAACTCTCTGAAGCAAAAGCTTTCAGCAAAGATGAACTGAAAATAGCTAAATCATTATAAATCGTAATTTTACAAAATCTCATAATAGGCTCTAAAAATCACGCTAAACATAGATATGAAGTCAGTTTTGGTTTCTGGCACCTCTAAGGCTTTCAATTTCAGTTCAAATTTATAATTGCAACAGATATTCCTACATTCAATAGATATAATTCCAAAATCACATAGTTCACACACTTAAACATGCAAATTAATATTAAACACATAATAACATACATAATTAAGTATAATACGGATTGGGTTATCACATTGAGGTTTTTATTATTATTGTTATTATATATTTTTTTTAATACTGCGTATGGCTGTAGGATTTGGGGAGGAATTTAGAAAAAGAAAGGAAAAAGGTGTGTGAAACTATATGAAATATATGTATATTTTATTCACATTTCACCTACCTTTTCCATTTCTTTTTCTAAATTTCTCCTCAAATCCCCTACCGAACACAGCGTAAAGGGACTAGATTGTCTTTAGTTGGGCAATCCAACTGGACCGTTTTGTTTGGCTCATTTAAGGCTTATTTTGGGTCTATCTCGATAATTTGAACCGTTTAATATGCAGAACTTATTTAGTACTTTATTCCTACAAAAAATCACACTGATTGCATATCAATAGCCACTTGATCAGATCACATTTCTGTCAATAATTTTTTTTGAATCATATTTATTATTGACAGAAATGTAAACTGATCAGGTAACGCCCAATTTCTGGACCAGTAATAAATTAAATAAGCCTCAAATTTACAATTTTAAATAACTAATAACCTCAAATATACAAATTGTCTCCAAAATAATTTACACAAAAGTCTTCAAAATATAATTTATACAATTGTCTTAAAATATAATATATAGTTGTGGGTCCCAAAATATCTAACACAGTAAATTCTTTAAATGCTTCAATTCTAATTGCCACTAAATTGTTCCGCACTTGAAAAATAAATGAATTCGGGAAGTATACAATATGACAAGAATAACAAGACTCGGATAGAGAAATCAACATTGATCCAATAATTTACGACATTCCACAAACGATTCGATTTGAGGTTATTAAGCAATTTACCAAACTGTACAAACAAATCAATTCAACACATAATAACTTACCTAGGACTAAACACCTGGTCCTATTTAGTACACGATCAACGATCAGCCTCATCCATCAGCCAAACTCCCAGGCATATTGGTGCGACTTATTGACAAGGTCCACTTGATCCATGTCGGGGCATTTTCAAGTCATTTAGTCAAACAAATCAGCAATTTCAATACAAAATAACTTCACAAAATTCTATCAAAAGACCGGAATAGTCAAATATATCAATATAGAATAATTTCATAGAATTTATCAATTGATCAGTATAACAAGCGGAGTATAAATTAGAAGTAATTAAAATAAAAAAATTTATAAAAAGATTTGCAGGAATCATATTGTATTATTGTATACTAGTCAAATCCCCTCAAACCAATTCTAAGACCACTTGATATTAAATTTCTCTCTCACCAACTCTTTACTCGTCTGATATTTTTTTACAAATCTACAAAAATGAAGGATTAAAATTCTAAGGTATAAGACATGTAAAGTTTGACAAAAAATTTCCAACTCTCTTTTTAAATTAAGGGGTTGTTTGGGATATCTTAAATAAATACATTTTTTGGCTTTTAAGACTAAAAAGTTAAGAAAAAAAAATTTGATTGTTTGAGATAATTTTTTGACTTTTTACAAAAAAATATATATTAAAAAATTGTATAATTTAGTATATTGGAGAAGGGAGAAAAGAATTTTTTAATACGTATTTTTTAGTGTATTCAGTATGCAGAGTAGTGAGCAGACTAGTGAAAATGTTATGTTTGCCTCCTTTTCGGACATTGAATTAGACGGTGATGTTCGGCCCGTGAGGGCCCACCCGGGTCTCGTTTTGGTAAGCGAAACCATTCAATGTGTAAAACTTATCGAGTACTATATGCTTGTAAAAAATCACGTTGATCAGATATCGAAAACTATTTGATCAAATTAGTTTTTTGTCAACTGTTAACTATAATACTATCCATTTTTTTTTATACAAAACTGATTTGATCATATAGTTAGCGATATCCGATCAACGTGATTTTTTTAACCATATAGTACTCGACGAGTTTTACATATTGAACGATTCAGATTATCAAAACGGGACCTGTGATGGGCCCTCATGGGCCGAACAACACCGTCCTTAAGCTTGCCTCCGCCTGTGTAATTTGTTCTTACTAAAGTCAGGTAAAGGCAACTCACGTCAGAGTTGTACCTTTTTTGTATAAAAATAATTTTTTAATAAATAATGATAATTTTTTAATCTTTTTAATAATTTTTTTACTTTTTATCTTTTTTTTAAAATGTCAAATCAGCCTAAATTACTAACTTTCACTCTACATATTTTCAAACTAAATCCAAAATTTATAATACAAATGGAGCGAGCGAGCGCGCGCGCTGAAGCAAGGATGAAAAAATAAAAAATAAAAATATTCCAAGTGCAAGTAGAAGGGAGAGTGGCCTCTAAATTTTCTTGTAGGGCAAGAAAAGTTAAACAAATTAAAATAAAAGAAAGAAAATGATGGATGGGATGGATGGAGTTGAAAAAGAATTATGGACGTCACCTCATGCGAGTTTTGTTTGGAGTCCAAGTGAGGTAAAAATAAATAAATAAAAAACATGAATAATAAAGAATAATGATAATAATGACAAATGTTAAAAAAAATAATAAATAAATATAAAAAAGGAGTTAAGTTCTCATTCAAAAATTTCACCACCAAACTATTATATAAAATAAAATAAAACATAAATACTTCTTATTAAAATATTAATATCTCAAAAAAATGGAATTTCATAAATTAAATAATTATCGATATTCGATTAATGTGATTTTTTATAATAATAAAAAAATCGATGAATTCTATATATTGAATGGTTTGGATCATTAATTTGTGCTTTGTGGTGAACTCATAGAGGCCTAACAGCACAATTCAACCCGATTAGGACCGGAGACAAGTCTAGCCTTTCTCAAAAGATTTAGATCTTTAACAAAATGGTGTTTTATGAGTTAATAGACCTTATTATAAATTTCATTTCGATTATTCAAACGGTTTATTTTATAAAATTTTCATATATGTCATCAAGACACAAAGAAAATAATAATAATAAAAATAATAAATAAATAAAAGAGGTTGCATGTTCAATTTATCGTATTTCTTCAAAAAAAATAAAATAAATGACAAGTGTGCTGTTGAAATAAATTATCTATTTCTTTTGTAGAAAAATGCAATAAATTAAATAATTTACGATTACATAATCGATTTAATTTTTTATTTTATTTTATTTTATAACTAACATTTACAAAAAAATTTATAAAATAAACGATTTGAATAATCAAAATAATACATAAACTCGTAAATCTTAATAGCACTCTCCAATACAAAACTACACTGGAGGCAAACCAACCCTTTTTTTTTTTTTTGGCTGGGGAAGAAAGTCAAGAAAACAAGAAAACATAACAGAACCAATCCTTTTAGAGCATCTTTAATGGTGTATTAAATTTTTCATTAAATTTGAGTAAAAATTTCATTTGATATCAAGTGTTCCAAAGGAGGTTTTTGATGTTTCATCAGAACATCAAACGACCAGCGCAGATGTCCGACTGGTCGATCGGCTAGTGTAAATGTTTCACAAATTTTTGTTTTGGGGTGATCATCCTGGGGTCGATCGAGCGAACGATCGAGAGGACAACCAGGGGTAGATCGATCAGTGTAATTTTTTCACAAATTTTTGTCTTTAGGTAGTTATTCGAGAGACATCCTAAAAGACATCCGAGAGAATATCCGGTGGTGAAAATTAAACGATTATGAACAGTGATTTGATGAAAAACACATTAGTCCTCAATTTAATGAAAGAAAAGTAAAATCCTGAATTTGAAATCTATTTGATGAAATCGTTGGAATAGAAAAAGAGTAATATTTTACTAAATTTAAATTTGATAATAAATTTGAATAATCATTGAAGATGTTCTCAACACATATTTTTTTTTTTTTTGTTAATGCATGCGTGAATCTCCCAAATAATATAAATAGTAAACCAATGGCAACGCATCCCAATTCAAAATAATTAACGATACGTGATAATATGCAAATTATTTTATTATTTTTATTTTTTACTGGGGGAAGAAAGATGAAAACTATGAGAACATAACAGAACCAACCCCTTTAACACATCATATTTTGTGTTAATGCATGCAGGAATCTACCAAATCATATAAATAGTCAACCAATGACAACGCACCCCAATTCAAAATAATTAACGGTTGATATACGTCATACATATATGATTTAAGCAAGTAAAAATTAAAATAAATGATAAAAAAATTTATATGACAATATGTGTTTGACAAAGCGGTAAGAGTTTTTTTTTTTTTTTTTTTTTAAATTTTGTGCACTTTGCTATATGATTTTTATTTTATTTTTAAATAAAAAATTCACGTATTACAAGCTGTTTTGGAAACTTGCCTAAAATAATTTATTTTTGACCCCATCACTTCTCTATTTTTTTATACATTTAAAAAAAAAATTGAAAAATTAACTTTCAATCAACATTCCAAAATAAGATTTCATGACACCAAATCTAAGTTTCATTTTATATAATATATAAGATTTTTTAAGATTTAATTATTTTAATAATTTTTTAATTATTTTAATAATTTTTTATAAAAATATTGAGAAGTATAAAGAAAATTTGACTTTATCATAATGACAAACACTCTCTAAGGTGTCATTTGGCAATTGGGTGGGGTTAGTGTTTTGGTTAAATTAGTCATATAAAAAATATCTTATTTTGAGAAATAAGTTAAAAGTTGATTTTTTTGATTTTTTTTTTTAAAAAAATATGTAAAAAAAATAAAATAAAAAGATGATGTGACTAAAAAATATAAATCAAAAAGTCAAAAAATTGACTTTTAGTTGAGTTCCCAAAATAAGTTAGAAGTCAATAAGACAAATGTCTCTTTTGGCAAGAGGATAAAAATAGTTTTTTTGACTTTTTAACCTGTTTGGGGTTAAATCATTTCTCTTTTTTTTTTTTATGTTTTTTCAAAAAAATTAAAATGTTAACTTTTAATCTATTTTCCAAAACAATTCAAAATGTCACATTCAAATCATAGGATACATTACACTTTATACCCTTACATTTTGTACCAAATCTTACCTTGGCTCCTACACATAAAATCATGACAGTCAACTTCCCGCACTTCTGTCCTCGGATTGATCTCGGCTAACTGAAGGTCTACCTGTTCTCATGATGCTGGGGGTATGCAGGATGTGACTCTTAAACAAAATGAGCAAGTAAACATGCATGCAAGTAATAAATGATCATGCCGAGATGATGCACACCTTGTCAAGTAGCAAGCAATATGATGCAACCCTAAAATCATTCTAAGGGACATCCTATGCTCTTTAGGACTCAAAGTGTGTGAATAATGTATACTGAGGAACTTGTGCTCTGATACCATTCTGTCACGACCCCAAACCGCCCCTAGTAGTTTGGTACCGTGATGGCCAGTAATCCGTAATTACCGAAGGCCAACTTCCAAAGTTCACACACAATCAGAGTACATATATAGGGGGCTCACAAATGCGGAAGCAATAATTCAAAATACAAGTGGTCCATAAGAGCAGTGCATAAGTCGAATGGAATGACATACATCTTTACATAGTTTTACAACTTGGATACAAATAGAAATGAAGTACAAAATACATATTACATCTTAACAAAAGGGCTTCTCAAGTCGACATGTTCAAATACAAAAGCTTCAAGATTGCCGACATCCTCACTGCCGACATAACATGCATATAAAACACACATCTCGGCGTAGCCGACTTCTTGCTTGTTACCTACATATATACATAGGGAGGGTGAGCTTGGATACTCAGTGAATGGTACAAGTAATAAAGGGTTAAATGAATGATTCCCGAGGTCTTTCAAAACAATACATAATATATCTTGTCAAAACCATACGTATCATAGCTTGTACAAAACATGAGATAAATCTTGTTCATCAAACTTGATCTTGCAAAACTTACATACTTAACATGCGTCAAATCTTATAACATAACCTCGACGTAACCTTCCAGCACGAGGGACTTGTGTTACTTAGGCCCGTAGCCCGCTTTAACATCATGGAGCTCGTGTTACTTAGGCCCGTAGCCCGCTTTAACATCATGGAGCTCGTGTTACTTAGGCCCGTAGCCCGCTTTAACACTATGGAGCTCGTGTTACTTAGGACCGTATCCTTTTATACTTAGTGCTGCGAAAGTTTAGAGTCCTCCAGCACGAGGGACTTTTGTACTTGGTACTGCGAAAGTTTAGAGTCCTCCAGTACAAGGGACTTTCCGAGAAGGTCATCAAAACAAAGCTTACTTGATAACTTGTCATTCAAAACAAAGCTTATACTTGATACATAAAATAGGGATATCATTCATGCTTAACAAATACTTTTATCAAAACAAGGCAAAGCTTTATCAAAGCCTTAAGAACATAACTTTATTAAATATACCACTCACTTTAGTTCTTGGGACGTCGGGGTCAAGGCAAAGGTCCAAGTCCTACAAACACATGGCAAAGCATACTGAACATACCTCTCAAAACAAGTCTCACATGCATGCGAATGATCTCAGGAAGACATGCTAGAAGTCAAAACACTGTTTTACATGTCAGGAAGACATGCTGGGTACCAACTAGGTCTAACCCGAGGTCCTCCACCTCCTAGCCAAGGTGTGGTCCCAGTGGCCTCATTCAAAAGCAAAGTCGGGAAAACCTGGGTTTCCCTTTGAAGAGCATGAAGAACATGATGAACATGATCATGAGAAAGATGAATGCAAGATCGCAACTTGTTACAAAAATCTGAGATTTCATGCCATAAGTTCGAAAACATGGACCTGGGTACCCATACTTGAAAATCATGTAAGAACAAACACAAAAACATGGATCTAGGCATGAGCCCTCGGATCAAAACATATCTTTTCTTGAAGAACACATGAATGCCATTTTCTCTTTCTAAAACCCAACTTCAAAGCAGTGCATGGCTTACAAATCTTATCCAATCATGGAATGCAACAACACAATCATAGAGAACAACATGAGCAGATCAAGAATCTAACCTTAGAACACGGATCTAACGGTCCGATCTCTAGGGATCAAGCTTGGAAGTCTACTCTCTATCAAGAACTCTTCTTCCTCTCCTAGAGCTTCTCTCTCCTCTTCAAAACAAGTATACAACAAAATGATGGGTTCTCTCTTTCTATCGGCTGACTTAACTCTCAGCTCGGACACGTGGTGACGGCTGGTTGGTTCTCTTCAAAAAGGTGATAGATTGACAAGACAAGGCAATAACAAAGCGTATCTAACAAGCTACTCGGAATGGCACTCCGGAAAGTGGTGACATCGGCTAAGGGCAAGGCTTCGGCAACTAAGGTGACAATGACCTCGGCTAGGAAGGACAACACTTGACTAAGCTGTGCCACACCTTGGCCTAGATGTGCCACACCTCGGTCTAGGTCATACCACTCCAGGACAAGATCGCTCAGCTGCAAAGGTAACATCTCGGCCTAGATAATACACATCTTGGCCTTGGTGATTCACACCTCGGCCTAGATAATGACATCTCGGCCAATATGTCAAGGCAAAGGTGGAGGTCAAACGAAGGAGTTCCAAGATACTTCTAGACTGAAGATGACCTCGGCTTGGAATGATCTAGGCATTAGGTAACCTAGGCTTCACATCAAGGAAGGAGCAAAGCATGCAGCAACACTTAGACAGATCACATAGGCATCAAAACAGGGCAAGACAAGATTCATGGGTGCAAACTTAGCAAGACAAAGTTGTGTAAGTGAACATGATCATGACTACAACATGAATGTCGGATGTTACAGTAACTTAATATGGCAAAACATACAAATGCATGTAACATGACTAGGACATGAAATGTGGGTTGCTACACACTTTATCCCAAAATTTACATCAAAATGTGATTGTATTAGGTTAAAACAAAATGTAAATTGTGAACAATTAAGAAGATGAACTATGGTTTTGCATAAATTTGAAACATGAAACTCTGTTTCTCACAGTAACTTAATCTTCTGTCTATTCATCTTTTTTTCTCTTTGATTTCTTTGTAGCATCTTTTTATTTATTTTAAAAGCTCTACTTTCTCTCTTTTTCGTCTCAATTTTTACCATACAAACATATATATACATATATATAATATAACTCTCATGTGTTTATCATATAAGACAAAGTATATTGGTGGAAAATATGAATGATTTTTCTCTTTTACCCTCAGTTCATAGTCACGTTTTTGTCACATGATTAGATTTTGTTAAAAATTGAAAAATTAAATAACATAAGAGGAACAATGACACTTGTGATTTGAGTAAAAATGCAGAGGGTTGATTGTCACAATTTCATGTCTAGGAACCACAGTGGGATTTGACCAGAAGTGTAGGGGGCTGACTATCTTGATTTCATGTGTAGGGGCTAAAGTGAGATTTGGTGCAAAGTACAGAGGTATAAAGTGTAATTCATTCCAAATCATAATTATTTTACTTTTTTTCACAAAAATTATAAAAATCAACTCAAATAAATTTTTTAGTCTAAACTAAAATAACTAAAAAAATCAACCTAACTCCCACGACGAAACCTAAACCACCCTTTTGGCAAATGCTATTTTTTGTTTTTTGAATTAAAATTTATAAAAAATAAAATAGACTAAAATAATCAATAAGATAAAATAATACATTAAATTTATAATTATTTCACTTTTTTTTTTCACAAACATCAATCTAATTACAAAAAAATCAAATTATCCTCTCAAATATAAAAATCTTTAAACTATTAACATAAATAAAAATCAAAACAACCTATTAAAATAGCCACCTTGTCAAACACTCACAAAATATACTATTTTAACAAGGAGGTTTGGGGCTATTTTAGTTACAAAAGATAAAATAGGTTATTTTAGCCACAACAAACAAAACATCACATTTAACCCATAATCATTACACTCTTTTCTCACAAAAAAGTCAAAAAATCAAAAAGTCAAAAAGTTCTTTTCAAACCAAACCTTTTAGCCCAGACTAAAATAATCAAAAAAATCAAAAAATTAAAAAATTAACCCACTTCCCAAACAGGATACTATTTTAGCCAACGGCTAGAACAGCCAATAGTATAGGTTATGATTACGAATTGATGAGACAAAAAAGAATTGACTCTTGATCATCCAAATAAATAACTAAAGGGGGAATTACCTGTAAGTGATGGTAGGGAAATAAATTAGATAAATTATAATGATATCTTTTGAAATTTTTTATTTAATATAGATCCTTTTATGTTTGAAAGATTATATTTTACTTATTAAGATTTATAATCCCATTATAAATTGTTCTTTAAAATTTTTTAAATAACTATTTTGTCATTTTTTTTACTATTATTTTTCTTATCATCTTGATTACATTCTACAACTTTCTATCATTAAATTCTATTTGAATATATTCTTATTGAGTGATAATATACAATAATATAATTTATATTTAGGCTTGGTTTGAGATGTTCTAAATAAGTGTACTTTTTGACTTTTTATGAAATATGGATTAGGTTTGAGTGATGTGGTAGAGAGGTGATGTGACTTAAATAGAATAGTAACTTTTTGACTTTTTTAGTACATGACAAACAAGGCCTTATAATAGTATCACTATCACAATATTTTTTATATAAATTTTAATATATAAATATAAATTTTCATTTTTATTTCCATCATCATCTTTCTTTCTCATCTATTTACCCACATGTTTTATAGTATTACCAAATACATTTATTCACATTTATTGTAGTGTTATTGAATTTTTTGTATTTGGTGAATTTTTTTTAAAAAAAAATCACAAAATATTATATTTCTTAAGTATATCTAAATTATGTGTATTTAAAAACTAAAAAAAATTACTTAAAATATTTATAAAAAATTAGTAAAAATAAAAAAAAATATGAAAAATAAAAAAGTTTAATTTATTTGTGTAAGTTAAACTAAAGAAATTAAACTAAATATGATTGTTATTTCTCTTAAAATGACATAAATAAAATATCAATATTGTTTTATTATTTTATATGTATAAAAGTTAAGGAGCAAATATGTCATTTTAATCTGACATGGAAATAAGTGTACTTTTTCAAATGCAAGGATAGTATCTGTATTAAATAGAAATCTCAAGAGATGTCAGTATAGTTTACTCTAAAAAAATATTACTCCATCCATCTCAAAATATTAGTCCCTTATTTTATTTTTCATTATCCCAAAATATTAGTCCCTTTTCAAAAATTAAGAAATAAAATAATATGAATTTAGTACTTTGCCATTTTTTTTAAATTTATTAATAACATAAAAAGTATAATTACAATAATTGATATTTCCAAAAAATATACTATCAAGGGTAATTTTAAAAAATTAATATTTTTAAAATATAATAATTGTACTATTAAAAAAAATTAAATTCCCCAAACAAGGCCATTATTTTGAGATGAAAAGAGTACAAAATAGTGGGATAATTTACAAAAATTTCACTGTCATGGAGTGTCGGGAAATTATTACTAAGAAAAATGCTAGAGGCCCCAAATATTCTACCAAATGTCTCACATGGATGTGAGACCCACACCATGTGGGTCCTATGTGAGTTCCATATCCATGTAAAATATTTGGTAAAACATTTAGGTTATGTTTTCTTGGGCTGACATATGTTTGGGATTGGACAAATAGTCCAATAAAATTATTAATCCGATATTTGGATAAAAAATTGAAGTACGGATTAATAATTCATCCGGATATGGTATCCCATATATGATGGACTATTCAATCTCACATAGGGGTGTGATATAAATTGGGAAATTAAGTCAAAATCTGAACTAACTTATCAAATGACTATAATAGAGGCATTATGGTCAATATATTAAATGTCTCATGTCCTGTCATGTCCTATCCATTCAAATCTCTTTAAACAGATATCGAATTGGATAATATTTTGATAATTCCTCCTTATAATTCTAACTTAATCCAAACATAAGATATGATACACAATCTAAAAGATTTGTAATCATTTAACTATTGATTATTAAAATGCTAATCTAATCTAAATTAATCTGCCCAAACAAATACGACCTTAGAGCATCTCCAACAGTGAACCAAAATTTTCACCAAATTTGAGTAAAAGAAAGTCAATTTTCTCAATCTGATACCATTTGCTCCAACCGTGCATCAAAAGGGAAGTGGTCGACCGGTTGGTTGACCGGCCGATCGATTGGCAACGCAATTTTTTTTTTTTTTTTACCTGTTTGAACCTTTTTGACCGGTTTGAACCTACCTATTTGAAAGGTAACCGGTCGACCGGTTGGTCAACCGGGCGGACAACCGGTTGGTTGACCAGTTGGCCTACCTCAACGGTAACGCACAGTGAAATGGTGAAATCTGGAGCATGTTCTCACTTTGATGAATTTTTTGTTCCACATTCTCATTTTGATACCAATTTGCTAAAACCATTGGAGCTCCAAAGAGGAACTTTTTCACCAAATTTCAAATCTGATACAAAATTTGATTCACCGTTAGAGATGGTCTTAGAGTACTTAACATTGCTCTATTACAAAAGCATCAACTTTTCTTATTTATTTATTTTTTTCCTTCCCTCACACTCTTCCAAAACTATTCATCTCTCACCTGTTAAATCACCCTCTCTCTCTCTCCTTCTCTCTCTCTCCACGTTTTTGTTTTTCATTATTATTTGTATTGATAAATTTTGCAAAATTCTAAAATATAAACTTGATTTTTCAAAAAACAAAAAATGCTAGGGTCTCATAATTTAAGATCCCAAATGTATCTAAAATTTGATTTGGGTGGTGGAAATTAAATTGATGACATGTAAGGTCCACATATGAAATGAATTTAAGCCATTAATGTAAAATTCTGAATAATTTTTAAATTTTTATGTTTAAGTTCGTAGTACTACTATTTAAAAAAAACTAATTCTATAAAAAAAATTTATCAATAGTATCTTTAAAATGAAATTAATATTAAATATGTTTAATAATAATTTTAAAATAATTAAAATTTTATATTGTTTTGAAATATTTTAAAAAATAAAAATGAGATGTGTAATTAAAAAGGGTACCAAAAAAAAAATAAATTATTTTAAATTACTTGAATAAAATTTTATTTTACATTTTTTAAGATGTAAACACTAATAATTACTGTGTGGTTACATATTCAATTTTATATTGTTTTGAAATATTTAAAGGGTTTGGCTTCCTTCCAGTCCGTGATCGGGCTGGAGGGTGCTGTTGGACCCGTGGGGGCCCCTACGGGTTCCTTTTTCTTTAATTTGAACCGTTCAATGTGTGATGGGTCATTTCACAAACAAAAATTAAACACTAAATTACACTAAATTCCTTAGAATAACGATAAGTTTAGGTATCGATGTTTAGGGACAAACGAGAAATTAAACTAATTTAATTGTTAAATTTCTAAATTAATTTTGATAAGAAGATTGAGGGATATTATGAGTAAACAAGAATTAAATGAAATTGATAAAATTGAATTGACAATTAAAATTAAGGTTTGAGATACTAATTTTTGAGAAAATCCTAAGGCAAAGAATTCATCACTAGCCACATAAATAAGACTTAACATCGGCCATCAATTGCACTCCGGTTTGAACTATCCAATATTCCACAACTACAAGTTTGAAACATTGATCAAGAGGATTGTTGCATTCAACGTACAGGTACGAATCATCTCAAGTAGCATGAGGTGTTTGCTCTAAACTATGGTAGCAACACGAACCGTCTCTCGTAGCATGACTCGTCCCATACTTTGAACACAAACATAAAGAAAACCAATGTATGGAAAGTATTAAACAATTACAGAAAGTAAAACACTTGGAAAGATGAAAAGGAAAATTATTATAAACTTCCAAAATATGCATACATTTATTCGAACCGTTTCACAATCAAAACCTAAGAAAAATCCCTTTACATGGCTAGGGTTTCATCAAAACCCTAAAATTGGAAGACTAGCTACTTATGGAGGAGTGGGAAGAGGTAGATGGAGAAGAAGCCACCATGGGATAAATTCTTCACACTTTAAGTTTCTTTGTCTTCAAAACCCTAGCCTCTATTTTTCTTGGAAAAAAAATTAGACCCTCATCCAGGTTTAAAACAGCGGCATGATTTTTGAGGTACTGGCGCATGTGCGGGAATGGTCGCCGCACATGCGGGAATGGTCACCGCACGTGCGGGAAGCTTGGGCCCTGTTTTGGCTGTGTGGTAAAGGCCGCACTTGCGAGAATGGTCACTGCACGTGCGAGAAAACCCTCCGTATGTGCTGTTATGACCCAAACCCGCCTTTCTAGGTTTAACGTTATAACTGGTCAGTAATCTAGGGATTGCCGAAAGCCTCTGACCTGAAAATCATAATAATAGAGGGGCTGCAGAAGCAAATATAAAAAATATAACGTCCAATAAGCTGTGCAGACATACATGGGACAGAAAATTTCAAAACTTTATATACATACACGTGACATCATAATTACAGAAGTCTCACATCATATTCATTACAGATAATCAGAAGAGGACTGAGCCTAATATACAGATAAACAAAAAACTTGCTCATAATCCAAAGAAAATAAATCTTATACGTTCACAAAACATGACCACTCGACTCTTTCCGGAACCTCCTCGGAAGGCACAAAGGGTGGCTGACAAAACAGAAGTCCAGGTGATCTACTCTGAGCCTAGTCACATGCCTGGTCACCTACATACATAAATAATAGAATGAGCGGGAGCCCAGTCAATAATAACAAAGTATAGGGTTTTAATGGAATGATATCCCACATCAGATTCAGAAAACAGATTTCATATCAGAAACAGATTCATTTCTTCTACAGAAAATAAAGTTCATGCTTAATCATACATAGTACATCTATTAGCAATAACAGAATCTATACAGAACAGATGATGGTTATGTATAACCAGTTCCTTAAAGGAACCTCCGGATTTGGGTAACAGATGACAGATATACTGAGCTCTATAATAGAGCCTACAGTATGGGTAACAGATAACATATTTACTAAGTTCCATGATGGAACCTCCGATACTGGGTAACAATTAACAGATATTACATGATGCTAAGGATGCCACAAATACATTGTCAGAATTTGGACAATCATTCACTGTATAGAACATATCATGTTCAAAAACAGATCTTATCTTATCATACAAAAAATAAATAAAGTTGAACATAGCTTTACGAACTTATTACTCATAGATGGCTCCAGAGGCAGACAGACAGAGCAGACAAATCAAAGAGCTTACGGTGCGTGACCTATACAAATAGAATAGATACATACTTGTAGCACACACTCGGATAAAACTTAACTTGTTTCATTTCATTCTTAGTGTATTTCTAGGACTTTAACCCCATTATTATGTCTTAACCATGGCCTAGGAATGCCTAGGATGCAATAAGGATGCCAAAACATGCTGTCTAACACTTAAGCAAATTTGCTGAAAATAGGGTCCTCGCTTGAGCACAACTTTCTTAGCTTGAGCGGGCGTTCAAAATGTAGGTGGTCACTCGAGCGCAGATTACTTTACTCGAGCGGTCTGTAAATTCAGCAAAATTACTGGTTACTTGATTTTTTCGCTTGACGCACGCTTGACGGTCGCTCAAGCTTGAGATTGATGTTTTTGCTTAAGCGCAACTCTGGTTGGTCAAGTGATCTGCAAAAATGTGTAAAATTCTGGGAGCATGCATTTTACGCTTGAGCCAACTATTGGTCGCTCGAGCAAGAGTGCAAAATACAGAGTGGTCGCTCGAGCGTGGGCTCTGTCGCTCGAGTGGAGAGACAGGATCTGGAATTTCCAGATTGCTCTTCCATGTTCAAAACTCAAATTCAACACATCAAAACTCATCCTCTTGGGCCAAAACTTAAGGAAACATGTGTGAACTTGGAAAACATTGGGAATTCAAGATCATTTCGCAAAATCAAGGCCTAAAAGCTTGCTAATTGTGCAAAACAAAACTCAATTCTTTGAAAACATAACATGCATGAGATGGTTTGGCTTCACGGCTTGCAAGACATGATTAACTGGTATAAAATCATGCAAACCATGATGAATTCTCAAAACAAAGGTAGACTTAGTACATACATGTGAGGATTACTTGAAATTTAACTCAAAAATGTGATGAAAGTGCATGAATTGCTAAATTTTCTACATTTCTAGCTTAATTCTTCCATTACTCAATTTAATCCTCTTGAATTCATGGTCTAGACATCATATGTCATAAGCCAAGGGTTGTATCCTTACCTCCACTTCTCAATTAAGTTCTAGATAGTGAATGCACTAAGGTGTCATGCCAAATTCCGTTGAGTTTCCTCGCAACTCCTCAATTTCTTCTTCTTGAATTCACTCTTTCCCTAAGGTCTCACTCTTCCTCACGTTTTGTTTGTTTGAGAGGCTCAAAGAGGTGTAAAGAGAGGAGTTGAAGAACATACTAGCCTTATATAGGCTTAGTTAATGATGATTAGTTAAAGTTAATCAAATGGACACTAATTATTCTAATTTATTCGTTCCGAATAGAATTTTAATAAAACCTACCATAAAATTCTAAAAATTCCAACAACATAGAAATCAAATCAATTTTGTGATCGGATGCCGATAAGGCCTTCAATTCGCAGAACAAAACAAAAACACAAACAGATATTCCTACAGCAGACAGATATAAACACAAATAATGTAATGTACATGTAATTACCCCAGAATTTCTTCTTAATTATGTATTAAGCATACTTAGTCATGGATTACCAGCTAATCACAAGTCGGGGTTGTTACACGTGCGGAAAGCTTGGGCCCTGTTTTGGTTACGAGGTAAAGGCTACACGTGCAGGAATGGACCTCCGCACGTGCGGGAAGCACTTTTCTCTACAAGTCTTGTATTTTTGCTCATTTTATGCTCTAACTATATACAACCTGATTGACATTAAACAGGCATAAAATATATAGTTTGACAAGCAAATAAAGTTAAGAGATCCTAATTAACGGCCTTAGTGTTGTACAATTCAGCCTCAATCACATCCCCCAACTTATAACTTACTAGTCCTCAAGCAAGGAATAAAGAATAAAAGAAAAAAATTAAATAAAATCTAGCTATCTCCTCTTTCGTGGGAAGAACGGTTGCATTTAGCATATGCAACAAGCCTTTAAACCA
Organism: Camellia sinensis; assembly: GCF_055761805.1. NCBI lineage: Eukaryota > Viridiplantae > Streptophyta > Magnoliopsida > Ericales > Theaceae > Camellia > Camellia sinensis. The sequence continues at coordinate 142,221,321 of NC_138963.1, forward strand.
CAAAGTTACCCCAAGCGGACGATTAAAGTCTCGTGAGGGTTTCCAGAAATGATACCCACAAACATTAACATATTCACATTTATCCAGCAACAATCAATCACACTACACCACTCAAGCATTAACTTATGTGCCACTATAGTGCAATATCAAGACATGATGAGTCATTGAAGGCACAGTAGACAAGCATGAAGGAATCTATTGAGTAGGGACCTTAATTCAGTATTACACAAATCAAGTTTTATGTACTTGTGAATGCTAGTAGAACACATCATCAGTAACCTCAATGTAATGTGCAATCTCCATAACTAGTTAATTGACCACTATAAAAGCCCAGTGTAACTCATAATAACCCTCAACATATACAGACAAGATTAAACTTTTGTAACCAGGATTCTCAAAATGTTTTTTTTTTTTTGAAAGATTGTGCAATGTCCTGATCCATTAATCTTTCTAATCAACCCATGTAACAATCATTGGGCCAATGACTACCAAACTAGATGGTTTTAGGGCACTAGGTGTGAAGACACCCCTACGGGCTTAATAACTCGAGTTGAAATGGCTACCAATCCGAACAAATCATTTTCCTTATTTTTCCTTAATTGTGCAATGTCTAGGTCCCTTAAGCTTTCTATTTAACCCATGTAGCAAGTATTAGGCCAATGACTCCCAAACTAGATGGTTTTAGGGCATTGGGTGTAAAGACACCCCTACGAGCTTAATAACTCAAGTTAAAGAGGCTACGAACCCAAACAAGTCAAGTGTGTGTTTTTATTTTTTATTTTTTTTGGATTTATTTTGATAATCAAGGCTAGTCATTTATTCTTTTCTGTAACACTAGAAATTATCAATGATGTACACCAAGGATTATAATAGAGAGGTTACCGCTATGATAGTGTGTTCATGTGAATCAAAGCATATTTATGATAAGTGTATTAATACCACAACCACAAACAACTATCTTAGTGCAAACATTACATGTGAGTGTTTACCCAATAAACCCCTTTCATACAAGTCTACTATGCTCCCCAATTAACATGTGCAAATTTCATCACCCTACTGGCAACAAGTCAACATCAAGTGAAGTAGGTATAAGTATGAATTATGAGCCAAATAGAACTGTACAAAACAAAATACCCTTGTCCCCTAACTTGAATATGACATTGTCCTCAATGGAAGCAAATGCTAAATAAATAGAAAAGAGAGAATATTACCAGAGATTGTAGGTATACATCCGGGTAGGCAAATAGTAACACACACACACGCACACACACGCACACACACACACACACACACACACACTATTTTTTATTTTTGTTTTTAGAAAGAGAAACAACTAAAAGTAAATATAGAAATAAAAGAGACAAAGAAAAAAGATAGTCTGTTACTACAGAGAATCCGATGGTGGCGGTGATTGGAAATGCTGTGCAAACAAGGTGTTCATCAATGACCGTGTCACAAATGCTTCATCCTGAACCCGAGTACCGAGCTGGTCAAAATGCTATTGGCTGGACTCTCAATATGTATAAAAGTCAGTTTGCAGTGATGCAACTAACTAATGAATGTCTAGTTGACTGGTGTTGAGCTGGTTGAAAGCCGCATGAGAATAGTCTCGATGTGCTTGCAAATCCATGCGCAATCCCATGAGAATCCAGTGGTGATCGTGAAGAGTACTTTGGACTTAATCCACAGAGTGCTGAAGCTCTAAGCTCTCCTCGCGAGTCATGTATAGTGGGTCCCCTTGGGGAGGCACAGGGGAGGCAGGAGGAGGTGGTTGGTCATGTACGGGGTCATTGGCCTTATCAATGGGGGCGCCAACTTGTTGCGGGATGCAAGATAAGCTATGTTGCCATTCCTATTGGGTGAATGTAGGAAAGGTAGTGTCAATCTCCTCAGTTGTATCAATTGGGAGGCCGTCAGCTCAAAGAGGAGCGTGAACAAGTTGGCAAATGACAGGGGCCAAGTCGTGTTCTTCATAGGTTGAGGCTGAACGACCTCTAGCAAAAATTTTCGCATGTGTACCCAAATCACGTACTGAAGGTGTACCCGATAACCATGCTAGTAACACTGTAAGACCCGGACAAGCTCCTTCTGGAGCTCCGCTTTATGCCCAAGTGGAAGGGCATTCTTATGCAACACTGAGTTAATGAATAACAAGCGGCCAGACAGCTTGCTCTAGCGCAAGCACCTGTAACTAGCGTCACCATGGGCCCTTGGAAAGTAATCTTGGATGAGGCGGTGTATGGGTTGTTGACCCTCAACTTCAGGGAATGGCTTGTCGTCACGCCCAACATAGAAACCTAACACTTGGACAATCATGGGTTGTGTGATAGTAATGCTGTGGCCATCAATGTTAGACAGAAGGTCGAGATCGAACACCATGGGCTCCTCGTGTAGGTTCTAGTAGAAGAGTCGAACCAGGCGAGGATAGTTGGTGTTGTAACAATGCAGATACGCAACTGTTTTCGGAGTTGAAGTTGCTCAACAGTCGGGTCATGTAGAAAATATGGAATATTGAACTGTATAGGCTTGTGAAGTGGGCGAGAAGCCCACTTTGGTCGTGGCTGGTCAACTGGTGGAGGCGGCGAGGATGGTGGTGACAGCGGCGAGGATGGTGATGAGGAGGATGAACCTCTGGCATTTTTGAAGGCCCAGGAGGATAGCCGTCTACTCATGTCCTGCACACACCAAAAGCAAATACACACAGATCTGTGGAACCAACATAAAAATAAGAATATCAAACCACAAGGCTACTCATGCAATTCTCATCATCATTTTCATCATATTTTTTATTTTATTTTATTTCATTTTGTTATTTAGAAACATAATAAAATAAATAAAATAAACACATACATTAAAAAACAAACAAATTGCAATAACGAATTTTTTTTTTTAAAATAAAAATAAGAGAAACAACAACTAAATTAGTATACTACAACTAGTTGTAGGCATCTACATTAAACTAGCTACTTAACAATAGTGTGGTAAAACACAGTACTATGTTATTTAAGTAACTAATGACGAAACAATTAAAATTAACTGAACTAAACAGGTAATGAACTAAACTATTTTAAGCAATCAAAATAAATAATAATAAAAAAAATAAAAGACACAAGCTATTAAATAATAAAATATAGAAGTAAATAGACTGAACAATTATTATTATTATTAATTTGTTTTTTTTTTTTTTGAATCGTTGCACGAGCGGCTGTTGCTCTGCCCAGATTTTTTTTTTTTTTTTTTTGAAGGATGAACAATGGACAATCACTGAAGAAAAACAAAACAAAAATTGAACTCTACTAATCTACCCCTACACTCACAAATCTAAACAAAAAGGAAGTTTACCTTGAAAGAGTGAAGAAAGAGGAAGAAAGAATGGAGATTTACCGAAAAAATGGTGGTCGCCGTAGATCGCTGGACGGAGAGAAGGTAGGGTGCTGGCGGTGAGGCTCCGGTGGTAGAGTTGTAGTGAGAAGAGGGTGGGTAAAGGTTGGTGATGGTTGGAAGAAGAATGAAGAAAGTTGGTGGTGGTGGTGGGGTTTGAGTGAAAGAGAAAGGAAGGAAGAAGATGATAATGTAGAGAGAGAGAGAGAGAGAGAGAGAGAGAGAGAAAATACGTGAGAGTGATTGAAGTGGGTCTAGGGTTGTATAACCCTTCTTTTTTTCAAAAACGAAAATAAAATAAAAAATAAATAAATAATAAAATAGATAAAATACCAAAAAATGTAACAAAGAAATCTGATTTTTTTTATTTTTAATAAATAAAATAGATAAAATACAAAAAAAATAATAATAAAGAAATCTGATTTATTTATTTATTTATTTTATTATATTGACGTCTCGTACGTGCGGGAGTGCACGCCTCATGTGCAGAACCAAACACGCACCATGTTGTCGCGTTTGCATATAAAGTAGGCGATGCATTTGTTTCAGGAAATTTCCCACACGTGCGGGACCTAGGCCACACGTGCAGCGACTGTGCCGCACCACCTCGCGCACCTGTATTTAAAGTAGTAGCAAATTTGTGGACTGGAGTTTTCGCCGCACGTGCGGTGGGTTGTGCCGCACGTACGGGAAATTTTTTTTTTAATTAACCCCAGTTGCAATTGAAAAACTTATCAAACCAATTCTACCTTCATTGTACATTTGAAATAAAAGTAGCATTCGAAAACATCTAAATGTTCAACAGAAGTACAATCTTTACGCGAAAACCACGGGTACTACTTTTTTCTCTAACAATGTTTATAACTTTCTTTATTCTCCAACAGGGTGACAAACTAGGTTGATTCAGTATCCAGAATCGAGGTGCATAAAGCTTACTCAACCTGTGGACTACCATATAGAGTTCAAACAGGGGTGGTTTTGAAGCAATCTCCACATCCCTAGGTATTTAAACCAGACTCTAGTCTCGAAAATTCCAAACCTTTGTGTTCTAGGCTTTGCCATTCGAACTCTAGTTTCCACCATCTCAGTTGGTCTCCTAGGAACTCACTACAAATATATTTAGGTGGTTATACCAGACAGTCAGATGCCGTTCGGGCACGGCTAACACCAAAAGAATTACACCTTTAGAGGATTTAAAGTCTCATAGACATCAAATAAAGCACAACAAGAATAAATAAAAATAGAATAAAATAGAAAGGAAAGAAAAGAGAATACGACATCAATCTCTCAATCAGAGTAAAAAAGGTCCATCAATGCAATGGACTCAATCATATCCCCATCCCCATTCCCAATCCCCTCTATATATAGCTTTAGTCTTTAGCCATTCACTTTGAAAGTGTGGCCGTTCCTTAGATCTTACACCTCAATGGCGCTATGAATAAATGCCTATACAACCAGAAAGGGACCATCTCATCTTGATCTAAGCTTACCTAGAAAGAGTCTTAATTTTGAGTTAAAAAGCCATACTTTTTGGCTGGGTTCAAAGGATTTTCTATTAATGTGCTTGTCATGGAATTCCTTAGTTTGAGTTTTAAAAATTTTCGAACTCTCATATGCATCATTTCGAATTTCCTCCAACTCATTGAGTTGCAATTTCCGATTGAGCCCAACCGCGACCATATCGAAGTTAAACTTCTTTATAGCCCACAACGCTCGGTGCTCAAGTTCAACTGAGAGATGGAAAGCTTTGCCAAACACCGCCTCATATGGTGACATCCCAATGGGTGTCTTATAAGCAGTGCGGTAGGCCTATAATGCATCAATCAAACGTTTTGACCAATCTTTCCTATCTGGCCTCACCATTTTCTCTATTATGTGCTTTACCTCCCTATTAGATACCTCTACTTGGCCACTAGCTTGTGGGTGGTAGGGAGTGCCAACTTTATGAGTGATAGAGTATTTCTTAACTACCGACTCAAAGAACTAGTTACAAAAATGTGTATCCTGGTCACTTATTATGGCTCTAGGAAACCCAAAATGACTAAAGATATTTTCACGCATAAATTTTATCATTACTTTATGGCCGTTTGTTCGGGTAGCTATCGCCTTCACCCACTTAGAAACGTAATCTACTGCAAAGAGAATATACTCAAACCCGAATGACGATGGGAAAGGGCCCATAAAATCAATCCCCCCAACATCAAAGATCTCTACCATAAAAATAGGGGACATTGGCATCATATCACAACGAGATATCGAACCCATTTGCTGACAATGCAAACAAGTTCTACAAAATTGATGGGCATCTTTAAAAATGGTAGGCCAATAAAACTCGCTTTGTAAAACCTTGGCGGCCGTTTTATGCCCACTAAAATGACCACCACATGCAGAAGAAGGACAAAATGTAAGAATGCTATGCACCTCACTCTCCGGCACACACCGTCGGATCACTTGGTCGGAGCAATATTTAAACAACTTTGGATCCTCTCAAACATAATACTTGACCTGCGAAAAGAATCAATCTTTGTCTTGCTTAGACCAATTTTTAGGAATTGGCCCAATGGCCAAGTAATTCACAATATATAAACCACGGGGGGTTCGCTCGTGACACCACAAGAAGTTGTTCATCCATGAATGAATCATGCAAAGTCAAAGGGTCATTAGTATACTCAACAAGGACTCGGGAGAGGTGATCCGCCACCACATTCTCAAATCCCTTCTTATCTCGGATCCTAAGGTCAAATTCCTTAAGCAACAAATTCCATCTAATTAACCTAGGTTTGGTCTCTTTCTTTGATAGTAAATATCGCAAAGCGACATGATCAGTGAAGACTATGACCTTGGAACCTAGGAGATAGGATTGGAATTTATTTAAGGCAAAGACCACAGCTAGCAACTCTTTCGCGGTGGTAATGTAATTCAATTGTGCATCCAAGAGAATGCGACTAGTGTAGTATGTTGCATAGGGTGCCCTATTAACCGTTCGGCCCAACATAGCCCCGACAGCATAATCTGAGGCATCACACATGATTTTAAAGAGAAGCGACCAATCCGATGATTTCATGATTAGGGCAGTAGTAAGGGCCATTCTCAGTGTTTCAAAGGCTTTCAAACATAGCTTATCAAAGATAAAAGGTGCGTCCTTAGCAAGTAAACTACATAAAGGACTGGATATTTTACTAAAGTCTTTGATAAACCTACGATAAAAACCTGCATGCCCTAAGAAAGATCGGACTTGACACACAAAAGTGGGTGGAGGAAGCCTATAATGAGGTCAATATTAGCTTTGTCTACCGCTATACTTCGAGGGGACACAATGTGTCCCAACAGTATACCCTCACGAACCATAACATGGCTCTTCTCCCAACTCAAAATCAGGTTTGCCTCAGTACATCGTTCTAACACTTTAGTCAAATTCCTAAGGCATTCGTCAAAAGATAGTCCAAACATCAAAAAATCATCCATGAAAGCCTCTAGAAATTTCTCCACAATATCGGAGGAAATGGCCATCATACACCGTTGAAAAGTCGCCGGTGCATTACATAGCCTAAAGGGCATGCGCCTGTAAACAAAACTGCCAAAAAGGCAAGTGAACATGGTATTTTCTTGGTCAACGGGGTACACCGGGACTTGATTATACCCCGAGTAGCCATCAGGAAAACAATAAAAACCCTGCCCTGCTAACCTCTTAAGAATTTGATCAATAAATGGCAAAAGAAAATGGTCCTTCCTAGTCATGGAATTCAATCTCCTATAATCAATACACATACACCACCAGTAGTGGTTCGTGTGGGGACTAACTCTCCTTGCTCATTCTCTACAACAGTGATGCTTGATTTCTTGGGCAACACTTGTGTGGGAGTCACCCACTTGCTATCTAAGATGGGGCATATGATACTCGCATGTAATAATTTCAACACCTCTTTTTTCATAACCTCTTATATGTTAGGATTAAGCCTCAATTGCATTTCACGAGAAGGTATGGCGTTCTCATCTAGCTGTATATGATGCATGCACACGGAGGGATCTATCCCTTTCAAATTAGCCACCGACCACCCTATAGCACTCCGATATGCCATAAGAACACTAATTAATTAACTTTCCTGCTCTACAGTTATGTTCGATGTCATGATGATAGGTAAAGTATCCTTTGGCCCTAAAAATGCATACTTGAGTGTGGTCGGGAGTGGTTTCAACTCAAGTGTAAATGTTGTGACTAAGGATGGTATGACAGGCTCTCTAGACAAAGAAGGAAGGGACTTAAACCGAGCTTTCCACGGAGGAAAATCCGTTGTAGAAGAAGAATTAAGTAAAGCGTTCACCTCCTCAACCGACCCGTCAATATCAAAATTTTCAAACCCAAAATGAACTAGACAAGCCTCTAGAGGTCGTCTACAAGAATGAAGGGTAAAGCCTCCTCCATAATCCCATCCACAACATCCACAAATAAACACTCCTCTCTTTTCATAAGGTTGTTGGGATGCTTGGAAAACATTCACTTTCATATTTCCAAATGAAACGTTCATAACCCCGATACGACAATTTATGTATGCATCGGCCCTAGCCAAGAAAGGTCGACCTAAGATCACCAGGATTTGTTTCCTAGATCTGGTTATCGGTTCCATATCCAAAACCAAAAAGTCTATAGGAAAATAAAACCTATCGAACTTTACTAGCACATCCTCAATCATGCCACGTGGCACATTGAGGGAATGGTCAGCCAACTGGAGAGTAACAGTAGTGGGCTTCAACTCGCCGAGCTCAAATTCCTCATAAACGGAGTACGACAACAAATTGACACTGGCCCCTAAATCTAACAAGGCCCTATCAATGAAATGGTCCCGTATAATGCATGCAATGGTTGGGGCACCCGGGTCTTTAAGCTTTAGGGGTGTGTCACTCAGTAAGGCAGAGCTTACTTGCTCCGTGAGTACGACCTTTTGGGACACGTAGGTCCTAGATTTACGCTTTTGCGCACAAAGCTCCTTAAAAAATGTAGCATAGGAGAGTACTTGCTTAATTGCTTCTAACAAGGAGAGGTTGATTTTAACTTGATTAAAAACCTTCATCATTGCTTCCATGGATACCACCTTTTTATTAAAAAGGGACAGTGTATCAAGGCATTGGAGAAAGGGTTCCTTAGGCACATATGGTTCCTTAGACTCATGTGAAGTACTAGGGACTAAGTCATTCCCTTTTTGTGTTTCTCCCTCGCCCGTGCTTTCATTGGGTTTACTACTGTGGTCACCCTTCTTAGCCCTAGTTGCTTTAGACACAACTGGCTGAGACTCTAACTCTCTCCCATTTCTCAAAGTGATCACCGCTTGCACCTGCTTATGGTGCTTTCCATTCCTATTGACACCTTTGCTCCATATTGACCCTTAGGGTTAGCCACAGTCTGATTCGGAAATTTTTCATTCTCTCTCTTATTCATGTTATTAGCCATTTGACCTAATTGGGCCTCTAGCTTGGCAATAGAGTGAGTATAGGAGTGAACTACTGGTGCTAACCCCTTAAGTTCTGAGAGAACTTCCAACACCTGAGTCTCAAAGGCAAAGTCACCTTGAGGAACAGGCGGGGGTTGTGGTTGTTGGTAAGGTTGGGGGGTCGATAAGGTTATGCTGGTCGGTAGGAAGATTGGTTGGCAAAATTATTAAAATTCTGCCTTGGTGGTGGAGGATTGTAAGAAGTGTCTTGTGAAGGAGGTCTCCATGAAAAATTAGGGTAATTTCTCCATCCCGAATTGTACGTGTTGGAATATGGGTTATTACCCGAGTTGGAGAATCCTTGAGCCGCATTCACATGCTCTTGGACTTATTTCGAAAATTGTGACACCGAAGGGCACTCACTCAAGTCATGAGCAGGGCTCGCACAAATAGCACACGCCTCGTGAAATTAAGACTGATCTTGCTATGTAGGGGCATGTCTCACAGCTAATAATTGGTCCATTTTATAGGACAATGCCTCTACTTGTTGGACTACTCTACGTTTTTCCCTACCTCATAAATACCCCATTTTTTCGGGCTCTAACTATCGGTTTCCGAACTTGCCGTGCTGCGGAGCCATGGTGAAGGGAATTATCACTTAGGTTCTCAAATAATTGCCTTGCCTCGGTGTCATTTTTGGACATGAATGTCCCACCACAAGAAGAATCCACCATTTGGCGGTGAGGCTTAGTTAAGCCATAATAAAAGGTCTGAACAAGTTGCCAATCAGACACTTGGTGGTGGGGATACTATTGGAGAAGGTCATGAAGTCTCTCCCATGTCTCATGAAATTGCTCGCCATCTATTTGAGCAAAATTGGTGATGACTCGCTTGAGTTGGTTTGTCTTACCAATGGAAAAGTACTTCTCCAAAAACTTCTGTTATAATTGAGCCCATGTTATAACAGAATTAGCAAGTAAGGAGTTCAGCTAATGTTTGGCCTTGTCCTTCAGTGAAAATGGGAACAGTCACAACATTAGGGCCTCATTGGTGAAATTCTAGATCCTCATTGTAGAGGAAATTTCCAGAAATTCATAGGATCATCATAAGCTAGTCTATGGAATAATGAGAGCATTTGGATGGTGCTGGACTTAATCTCATAATGAGCAGTAGTGGTGTCGGGTAACTGGATGCATGATGGTGATGTATATAGCATGGGTGTGAAGTAATCCTTATAGGTTTGGTTGAGTTCGCTTTCCCTAATGGCTTGAGGTATGGATATGGCTATTCAAGCCTAGGAACACTGGAAGAGGCTCTAAGTTTTCTAAGAGTCCTTTCTAGTTCAAGGTTCAAACTCCACAATTTAGGGTAACAAGAACGGTGCCCATGCATACACCATACACATACACACACACACTAAGTTCCGACTATGTACACTAAGTTATGAAAGCAAAATACCATAGGAGAAAATACTCATAGCGGTTTAACGAAAATGCTTTACTTGTCTTGCGAGTGCTTGATGTGTAAACCGTTGTCTCCAATCTCTAATTGCGCTCTTTATTTCTTTTGAGCACTTTGGTGCTTTGCTTGCGAGTATTTGCTTTTTCTTAGCACTTTTGTGTTGTGGTTTGCTTTTAAAGCTCGGTTGCGCTCCACTTGTACTTCAATGATAGCTTCACTTGCAAAAACTCTGTACACTTAGCAACACTAAAATATAAAATCCTAAACTAAAAATTAAAATAAGAATATAACTTTAAATTAATTAGTGTCGCCAGAAGTCCCTAGCAATGGCGCCAAAATTTGATGAGTTGTTTCACTGTTTCACACATCAAAATTAACACTAAACTATACCAAATTCCTTAGAATAACGGTAAGTCCAGGTATCGATCCACAGGGACAAATGGGAAATTAAACTAATTTAATTGTTAAATTCTTAAATTAATTTTGATAAAAAGATTGAGGGATATTATGACTAAATGAGAATTAAATGAGATTAAGAAAATTGAATTAACAATTAAAATTAGGATTTGAAATACTGATTTTTGGGAAAATCCTAAGGCAAAGAATTCACCACTAACCACATAAATAAGACTTAACATCGGCCATCAATTGCACTCCGGTTTGTACTACCCAATATTTCACAACTACAAGTTTGAAACATTAATCAAGAGGATTGTTGCATTCAACGTACAGGCACGAATCATAAACTATGGTAGCAACACGACCCGTCTCTCGTAGCATGACTCTTCACATACTTTGAACACGAACACAAAGAAAACTAATGCATGGAAAGCATTAAATAATCACAGAGAGTAAAACACTTGAAGAGATGAAAATGAAAATTATTATAAACTTCTAAAATATGCATGCATTTATTCAACCATTTCACAATCAAAGCCTAAGAAAAATCTTTTTACATGGCTAGGGTTTCATCAAAACCCTAAAATTGGAAAACTAGCCACTCATGGAGGAATGAGAAGAGGTAGATGGAGAAGAAGCCACCATGGAAGACATCCTTCACACTTTAAGTTTCTTTCTCTTCAAAACCCTAGCCACCTTTTTCCTTGGAAAAAAAATCAGACCCTCATCCAACCTCTCTTTCTTCTTTTTTTTATACCTCTGCTGTCTTTCAAATAAGTTTAAAATAGCGGCACGATTTCTGAGGTATTGCCACATGTGTGGGAAAATCTCTGCACGTGCAAGAAGCTTGGGCCCTGTTTTGGCTACGTGGTAAAGACCGTACGTGCGGGAATGGGCCTCCGCACTTGTGGGAAACACTTTTCTCTACAAGTTCTTCATTTTTGCTCATTTTATGCTCCCACTATGTACAACTTGATTGACATTAAACAGACATAAAATATATAGTTTGACATGCAAGTAAAGTTAAGAGATCCTATTTAACGCCCTCAGTGTTGTACAATTCGACCTCAATCAATGTGTAAAGCTTGTTGAATACTATATACTTGCAAAAAATCACATTCATTGGATATCGATAGTTACGTGATGAAATCAGTTTTGTATAAAAAAAATGGATTGTGAAAAAATAAATGGTTGACAGAAATCTGATCCGCTGAATTAGCTATCGATATCTGATCAACGTGATTTTTTACAGACATATAATACTCGATGAGTTCTACATATTGAATGGTTCAGATTATTGAACTAGGACCCATGTTGCGCCTCCACGGGCCCAACACCCTCCATTTCGATCACGGACTGGAGGGAAGCCAATCCCATATTTAAAAATATATTTTAAACTTAAATTATTGAAATTAATTTTTTTAATTTAAAATTGACGTTTTTGTGTTTGTTTTCATCAAACTAATTTCTAGGTCTCAAAAAAAAAAAAAAAATTTGTGAAAGTAATTTCTTAAATTATCTAAAATTTTAAATATATTTAATAAAAATGATATTATTACTCTATTTTGTTATGTTTTAAAAATATATGTAAACTAGGCCAACAAAAATAAATAGAAACAATATTAACTCAAATTATGCAATTAAAAATAAAAATATCAAAACATATAAATATTAAAAAAAAATATGTTTTTGTTCTAAAAGATAGATTCTCATATGAAAATGAAAATAATGTTTTTTACCAAACAATTTTTAATTTTTTTTTAGATGGGGAGGAAAATCTTCAAGATCGGATCAATCTAATATAGCGATATCATAAGATCTCAAAAAAAGATAAATAACTTCTATAGAAGGAAAAATCCAAACCTCCACAAAGAAGGTGAAAAAGCAGTCATAAGGGAGAGAAACAAACCCTTACACATGAAGGATTATTACATCACCAAACTAAAATTAAGATAGCCAAACAAAAAAATCAAATCCAATTTTTAATTTTTTAGACAAAAAAAGAAGACAAAATTTTAAAATTTAATTAAATATTTTATATTTCAACTTGAAAAATAGTTATGAAAATTAGTTCAAAAAAATTAATCACATAGTATATTTCAAGTTTATAAATAATTATATAAAAAAAATTAGTCACAAAAAAAATAAAAAAAATAAATCACATAGTATGTTTCAGCTTTAAAAATATTTATGCGGGGTGCAAGTCCAATTTATGTGGAGTGCAAATCCATTTTGTGTAAGATGCAAGTCAAATTTGTGTGGAATGCAATTTAGTCTGTTGACATTTTGTAAATTCTCTCACACATAATAGACTTGCACCACATACAAATTAGACTCCACTCATTTGACTTACACTTTAAACACACTAGACTTGCACCCCACACAGATTCGACTTGCACCTCAGATAGACTCGACTTGCACCCTACACATATTTGACTTGTATCCCACACAGACTGGACTTGTATCCCACACAAATTGAACTTACACCCTTATACTCCACACAGATTGGACTTGCACCTGCACAAATATTTTTAAATTTGAAAATTTCTTCTTTTTTTGTAATTAATTTTTGCTATTTTTATAACTATTTATAAAGTTGAAATATACTATACGATTAATTTCTGTAAACTATTTTCTGTAACTATTTTTAAAGTTGAAATATAAATATTTGGTTGAATTTTTAAATTTTATCTTCTATTTTTTTCCCCAAAAAAAAAAAGAGAATAATTTAGTAAACAAAATTATTTTCATTTTCATAAGATCCCTTTTTGAACAAAAACATGTTTTTTTATTATTATTTTTATTTTAATATTTGTATGTTTGAATATTTTATTTTTATTTTTAATTGTATAATTTAAGTTACTATTTTTTCTATTTACTTTCGCTGAACTACTTTGCAATATTTTTAAAATACATATTTTGAAAACATAACATAATAGAGTGATAATATTTTTGAAGGGGATTCTTTGAATATTGTGAGGGCTCTTAAGTTGAATGACTTTCAGCTTTCATAATTTGGGCATATTCTTCAAGGTACCTCACATTCATGTCGAGGATTTCGCTGGCATGACTTTGCTCATGTTCCTTGCAAGGCTAATTTGGTTGTGCATGGATTGGCTAGGAAGGCAAAGCAGCTTTCAGGGTTGAGGGTGTAGATGGAGGAGGTTCAAACTGGTCTGGTTTATTTGGTTGTTTCGGATGCTTTGTAGCTCCTTTCATCTAAAAAAAAAAAAAAATTCTATTATTACCTAACACTCCTTATCTCTTTTTATTTTATTTTGTTTAATCTTATCTAGTATCTTCAATTATCTATAATTTTTTATTTCTTTTTTTAAGTTTCTTTTTTTTTAATCTCTAATCCTATCATTATCTTCAACTTTATTTTTATCATATTTTTATATGATCCATTTAAAAAAAAAAAAATTAATCTTTAATTTCATAATTATCTTTAGCTTCATTTCTATCCGATAATGATCTCCAATTTTATTTCTATCTTATTTTTCAAATGTTTGATACTTCAGTTATATATTTTAAGGTTTAACTTCTCTGAAGTTGTCATTTCAACTTGAGATAACGTTTAGACTTGGTAAGCTCATTTTGGGACCGATTTCGGTCATATTTGAATTGTTCACTTTGTACATGTTAGGTAGAATATTTTTGAAAAAAAAAAAGAAAAAGATAATTGGACATCATTAGCTATATTTGAATCATATTTATTTTTAAAAAATGGATGACAAATACAATTTCAAAAGCCATCTATTTTTAATAATACAAATTTAATTCAAATACATAGATACTAATATTCGATCATCTTGATTTTTACATAAATAATTTACACAATGAGTACTAAAAAATAAACAATTTGGATCATCAAAATTGATCTCAAAATGAGCCTACCAAACCAAACGTTATCTCAAGTTGAAACTTGAGATAAGGCAAACCCATACGGTAACATGTCATTATTTGTGTGTGTGTGTGTGTGTGTGTTAATTGAGTACAAAATTGTATTCAAACTTTGCGTTTGAGATTCAAGTTACATTCAAGTATCAACAATGTCATAATCAGACAGGTGTAGGATTCTAAGGTTTGATGAATTTTATTCTTTGTATACCTATATATACATGTAGTGGGGGTATTTTGTTGTAGTTGACTTTTTTTTTTTTTTTTTTAAGATTTTGTTGAAAGGGCCTATGAACATTTTTATATTTGTAGTAGTATTCAATTTATTTTATTTTTTGGTTGTTTACATTGAGGTTTTATAACCTATATATGTATGTGTTGGAAAAATTGGTTTATATAGGCATATTTTGGGCCAACTTTGAGCCCAAAATTTAGTGGGCCCCGAACGTCTTTTGGGGTGGGTCCGAAGAGGTGAACTGTTCCTTGCCGCGTGGCAAGTCACAAGGTGAAGACGGTTCGTCAAAACCATTTATGAGTGAATGGGTACATGACATCGTTTTCGGGTTCGTGGAATGAACATTTAAAGTGTTAATGTGGGTTTCCTTGTGGGACTTGTCCCACATTGAAATTTTAAGAGAGTTTTGTTGAGTTTATAAGCTCTACCCTACAACACTTAGGTTGGTCCCCAAGGGACACCCCAAGTTTGTAGAAGGGAAGAGTTATGGACAAAGTGAACCTTAGCCCAAACCACCACGCACGCGCCGCCGCCGTCCGACCGAGCCATGCCGGGCGCGGGTGTGGGCGGTGGGTCGGTTCTAATATTAATTTTTTGGACAAAATTCATTTGAATTTTTTCAAAAATTATTGCGGGAATTTAATTCAAATTTGAATTTAAATTTTTGTCCAATTAAACTTTTTCCTGTCTAAATATTCCACAATAGATTTTCAATTCAAACAGGTTTTCTAACTATTAAAACTGAACATATTCTTAACTGTCCGAACAGATTCAATCTGGACAGTTTTGTTCCAATCTGTTTGAATTTTGAATGATATCTGTTCATACAAAAATGCACCTGTTCAAGTTAATTACATACCTGTTCGGGTCTATTAATACTAGACTTGTTCCAGCAGTTTTTTTGGTTTGGAAAAACACATCCTAAATTCTGTCCAGAGGTTTGTTCAAATTTGGACAGATTCAAGATCTGTCCAGTTTTCATTTTGAATCTGTAAAACAGTTTCATATCTGTTTGACAGTTTACATAGCTGTTGGGACAGAATTTTGTGCTTTTATATACCAACATTTCCAGCAGTGTTCTATATCCGAAAATCTGTCTGCATTTTATACTTTTGCTGTCCAGATTTTATTCTTTGCATTCCAATCTTCATTCTAGTTTTAGAGATAAATTAAAGAGAGTATAAGAACACAAGGTTCTAGTTCGCCGTACAAATTTGTGTGGAGTGCTACTACAAGTTTGTGAAGATCATTGTATCCTGAGAGATAGACGCCACTCAACCGTAAGCACTGTAGCGGGGCGAATCTGTCTTAAGGACAGAGTGTCACACACTCGACTTGGTCTTTTGATTTTATTTGGTTCGACAAAATAAATTCTGTAAGTTTTATTTTATTTTGTTTGAAGTTGTTTCGATTTATTTTATTTACACAGAAGATTGTTCCAACAATCTTAAGACAGTTTCGAGTTATTCTGTTTACAGAATTTTTCGTTCGTTTCCTTTTCTCTTTCTTCTTTTAAGAAAATTATTTTCTGTGGATTTACAAAATAATATTCTAGTTGGAAAAATAAATAGTGATTATATGCTATTTGACAGATAGTAGTAATATACTGTCTATGTTCTTTGATAACTAGTAGTACGATACTGGTATCATTAACAATTCAGAATATATTTTTGTGGAATTTTGTCAGAAAATTAATTTTGGTTTTTAGGAATTATTTTCTGAGTTTTCATTAATTAAAATTCTGTTTCAGTATTTTAATTATTGAAGTGTTACAGAAATTTAATTTTCTGTGTGAAATTAATTTGGTTAAATAAAATTTTATTTTATTTTCAAATTAATTGGAAAATAAAAGTTACATTTTTATTTCTTTTATTTTTACAGAATTTAATTCTGTGAATTTGGATTAGTTTTCTGTGTGGAATTATTTTGGTTAAATAAAATTTTATTTTAATTTATTTCCAAATTAATTGAAAATAAAAGTTACATTTTGTTTTGTTTCTTTTATTTTAACAGAATTTATTTATGTAGTTTTGGTTTAATTTGTTTAAATAAAATTTTATTTTATTTTCAAATTAATTGGAAATAAAAGTTACAATTCTTGTTTCTTTTATTTTTACAGAATTTAAAATTCTGTGTTTTTTGGTTCAAATTTTTTGTGTAGTATAAAATTTTAATTATAATTTTATTTTATAATTTATAATTTATGACTACTAAAACTGGTCAAACTAATGTTCAAACCAGTACTGGTATGGTGATTGCCATTACGCCAACCTCTCCTTATGTTGGGACTGTGCCAGTGAATCATGGTGAAAAACCAGAGAAGTTCTTAGGAACTGTTTTTAAAAGATGGCAGAAGAGAATGCTATCTAAAGGAGGGGAAACTAAGAAGTACAAGTTTAATAGCATGTGTTACATTGGTAACAAAAAGAGACATCGGGCAAAAGATCGCCGTTACAAACGTAAAGGCAAAGGAAGATCAAGTAAGAATATTGCTAAAGCCAAAATGACCGAAATGGATAAAATTTCCAATGGTGTAGATGTCATAAATCTATCTGCAGTTGTTTCTGAGGCAAATCTTGTCGGAAATCCTAAAGAATGGTGGATGGACACTGGTGCTGCTCGCCATATTTGTGCCGATAAAAAGATGTTCACATTTTATTCTACAGTGGACAATGGTGAACAATTCTTTATGGGCAACTGCTCAACTTCCAAAGTTAAAGGACAAAGAAAGATTGTACTTAAGATGACATCTAGAAAGGAACTCACTCTCAACAATGTGCTGCATGTACCGGCTATTCGCAAGAATCTTGTTTCCGGATCTCTGTTGAATAAGAATGGGTTTAGGCTAGTATTTGAGAGTGATAAATTTGTACTTACTAAGAATTGGATGTATGTAAGAAAATGTTACATGTCTGATGGCCTTTTCAAGTTAAATGTAATGACTGTTGTACCCTCAGTTATTAATAATACTGCATCTTCTTCTTACTTACTTGAGTCTTCAAATTTATGGCATGGTAGACTAGGACATGTTAATTATGGATCTTTGCGTAGATTAATTAATATGGAATGTTTACCTAAATTTGACATTGATTCAAATCATAAATGTGAAATTTGCGTTGAGGCAAAATTATCTAAAACTCCTTTTCATTTAATTGAAAGAAGTACGGAACCACTTGAATTAATTCATAGTGACATTTGTGATTTTAAATCAATTCAAACCAGAGGTGGGAAAAAGTATGTTATCACTTTTATAGATGACTATACTAGATATAGTTATGTTTATTTAATTTGAACTAAGGATGAAGTTTTGGAAACTTTCATTCAATATAAGAATGAAGTTGAAAATCAACTTGGTAAGAAAACTAAGAAACTCAAAAGTGATAGAGGTGGTGAATATGAATCATCTTTTGGTGAATTTTGTAAAGAACATGGAATAATTCATCAAACCACCGCTCCTTACTCACCTCAGCAAAATGGAATTGTTAAAGGAAAAATAGGACTTTAAAAGAAATGATGAATGCCATGTTAATAAGTTCTGAATTACCTCAGAACTTGTGGGGGGAAGCAATACTTTCTGCTAATTATTTACTTAATAAAGTATCCCGAAAGAAAGTGAATCAAACACTTTATGAATTGTGGCATAGAAGAGTACTATCATACAAATACTTAAAAGTGTGGGGGTGTTTGGCTAAAGTGGCTATTCCTAGTCCTAAAAAGACTAAGATAGGTCCTAAGACCATTGATTGCATTTTCATTGGTTATGCTAAAAATAGTAGTGCATATCGGTTTTTGATTCATAAATCAGAACATACCGAAATGCATGTAAATACCATTATTGAGTCTCGGAATGCATCATTCTTTGAACATGTATTTCCAAATAAAACTGGACAAGGGACTAGTAGTAATAAAAGATCTTATGATGCTATTACTAGTCAGGATCAAGAACATGATCAAGAGCAAGAGTTAGATCAAAATGAGGAAGAGGAACCTAGGCGTAGTAAATGTGCTATAACCTCAAAATCTTTTGGTCCAGATTTTCTAACATATATGGTAGAAAATGACCCTTTAACTTTTAAAGAGGCTATATCCAGTCTTGAAGCTCCTTTATGGAAATAAGCTGTCAACGGTGAAGTTGAATCCATCTTGCAAAATCACACTTGGGAATTGGTGGATTTGCCACCAGGTTGTAAACCTCTTGGGTGCAAGTGGATTTTCAAAAGAAAATTGAAAGCGGATGGATCAATTGACAAATACAAGACAAGACTTGTGGTCAAAGGATTTAGACAAAAAGAAGGTCTTGTTTACTTTGACACATACTCACCGGTTACTAGAATAACATCCATTAGAATGCTAATTGCCATTGCATCTCTATACAATCTAGAAATTCATCAAATGGATGTGAAAACCGCTTTCTTAAATGGTGAGTTAAATGAAGAAATTTACATGGGACAACCAGAAGGTTTTTCTGTTCCAGGAAAAGAAAAGAAAGTGTGTAAATTGGTTAAATCATTATATGGTTTAAAACAAGTGTCAAAGCAATGGCATGAGAAATTTGACAAGGCAATTATGTCAAATGGACTTAAAATTAATGAATGTGACAAATGTGTTTATATTAAAAACACAGACAAAGGTTATGTCATTGTATGTCTTTATGTAGACGATATGCTCATCATAGGTAGTAATAATGACATGATTAAAACTACTAAGAAAATGTTGAATAAACATTTTGACATGAAAGACATGGGCATTGCTGATGTAATTCTTGGTATGAAAATTATCAAAACATCAGAAGGATATGCTTTGTCACAATCTCATTACATTGAGAAAATACTTGACAAATTCAGCAAAGATGATGATCATCTTGCTAGAACACCTGTAGATGTTAATTTGTATCTTTCTAAGAATATACACGAACATATTTCTCAATTAGAGTATGCCCAAATTATTGGAAGCTTAATGTACTTGATGAACTGCACTCGCCCGGATATAGCTTATGCAGTCAGTAAATTAAGTAGATATACGAGTAATCTAGGAGTAGAACACTGGAAATCAATTATAAAGGTTCTAAGATATCTCCGATTCACTCGTAACATTGGGCTAAATTATACTAGATATCCAGCAGTACTTGAAGGATACTGTGATGCAAATTGGATATCGGATACTAGAGACTCGAAGTCCACTAGTGGGTATGTCTTTACTCTTGGTGGGGCGGCTGTATCTTGGAAACCTTCCAAATAGACTTGTATTGCTAGGTCTAATATGGAATCTGAATTCATAGCTTTAGACAAAGCAGGGGAAGAAGCAGAATGGCTTCGCCACTTCCTTGAAGATATTCCAGTATGGCTAAAACCGGTGCCTGCTATATGCATATATTGTGATAGTCAATCAGCTATAGGTAGAGCACAGAGTCATATGTATAACGGTAAGTCACGACACATTCGTCGTCGACATAATACCGTGAGACAACTACTCTCTAATGGAATTATTTTCATAGAATATGTTAACTCTAAAGACAGCATAGCGGATCCACTAACCAAAGGGTTAGCAAGAGAGTTAGTTGAGAATTCATCGAGAGGAATGGGACTAAAGACTATTAAATAAGAGTTACCACAATGGCAACCCAACCTAGTTGACTGGAGATCCCAAGATCTAGGTTCAAAGGGACAACCGAGTTGTGAATGACTCAGAAGGATCACTGGGGAGTCCAACTCCTACCCATTTCTATGGTGAAATAGTGATGTCTGCAGCATTTTAGGTTAAGTAAAACTTTTAATGATTCTTATATCTAGGTTAACCTAGTGGAGTATAGCAGGATACTCTTCATAGGAATCACCTATGTGAGTGTGAACTGGGCCGGTTCTATGAGATTTGTGAAAGGCTACAATTCTCTAAAGCACTCATGAAATACCAGGTTGTTCAGGGCCAAAATGAACACAATAGTGAGAACTAAACTGTGTCTGGGGATATACTGTGTGAGTTCTATTGTCTTGGTTTACACAAACGGCTAAACAGTTCAAGGCATCATGTTCACTGGTTAGCTAGTAAATCCGATAGTGTCTCACAAGGGAAGGTTCAAAGCCAAAAGCTACCTATCCTTTGCAGAATATTTTCAATTTATGTACTCTTTGTAATTAGATCATGTTGTTGCATTTTCTCTCCGTCAAATTCCATTCACGTGGGAGATTGTTGGAAAATTTGGTTTGTATAGGCATATTTTAGGCCAACTTTGAGTCCAAAATTTAGTGGGCCACGAACGTCTTTTGGGGTGGGTTCGAAGTGGTGGAGTGTTCCTTGCCGCGTGGCAAGTCACACGGTGAAAACGGTTTGTCAAAACCATTTATGAGTGAATGGGTACATGACGTCGTTTTCAGGTTCGTGGAATGAACATTTAAAGTGTTAATGTGGGTTTTCTTGTGAGACTTGTCCCATATTGAAACTTTAAGAGAGTTTTGTTGAGTTTATAAGCTCTACCCTACAACACTTGGGTTGGGCCCCAAGGGGCATCCCAAGTTTATAGAAGGGGGGAGTTATGGACAAAGTGAACCTTAGCCTAAACCACCACGCGCGCGCTGCCGTCGCCGTCCGACCGAGCTGTGCCAGGCGCGGGTGTGGGTGGTGGGTCGGTTCTAATATTAATTTTTTGAACAAAATTCATTTGAATTTTTTCAACAATTATTGCAGGAATTTAATTCAAATTTGAATTTAAATTTTCGTCCAATTAAACTTTTTCCTGTCTAAATATTCCACAACAGATTTTCAATTGAAACAGGTTTTCTAACTGTTAAAACCGGACAGATTCTTAACTGTCCGAACAGATTCAACCTGGACAGTTTTGTTCCAATCTGTTTGAATTTTGAATGATATCTGTTCATTTCAAAAATGCACCTGTTCAAGTTAATTACATACCTGTTCGGGTTTATTAATACTAGACTTGTTCCAGCAGTTTTTTTTGGTTTGGAAAAACACATCCTAAATTCTGTCCAGAGGTTTGTTCAAATTCGAACAGATTCAAGATCTGTCCAGTTTTCATTTTGAAGCTGTAAAACAGTTTCATATCTGTTTGACAGTTTACATACCTATTGGGACAGAATTTTGTGCTTTTATATACCAACATTTCCAGCAGTGTTCTATATCCGAAAATGCACATTCCAATCTTCATTCTAGTTTTAGAGATAAATTAAAGAGAGTATAAGAACACAAGGTTCTAGTTCGCTGTACAAATTTGTGTGAAGTGCTACTACAAGTTTGTGAAGATCATTGTATCCTGGGAGATAGACACCACTCAACTGTAAGCACCGTAGCGGGGCGAATCTGTCTAAGGACAGAGTGTCACACACTCGACTTGATCTTTTGATTTTGTTTGGCTCGACAAAATAAATTCTGTAAGTTTTATTTTATTTTGTTTGAAGTTGTTTCGATTTATTTTATTTACACAGAAGATTGTTCCAACAGTATGCCTGTTGGAAAGAGAAAAAATACATAAAGAATATAAATTTATTTTACTTGTTTGATATTTTGGCATTTAGTTTCAAGAATTTCATGATTTTGGTTCACATTGCACTTAAGTTGTTAGTTTGTATGTTATTGCATTACAGTTACACCAAGTTGGTAGCTTATTGACCTTACTTTTTTACTTTCGTTATTTGATTGATTCCTTTTTTTATATGGACCTTTCTTTACTATTTTTTATTACACCTTTTATTATCATATTAATTAAATTGAAACTGAATTGACAATTTCTCATGACATAGCTTTTGTATGACCCTTTATTTTAAAACAATAACAATGTCTGATATAAATATAATTCATGCTGCTAATTGATGTACTTGGGCTAAGACAATTTTATAATCAATGTATCAAATGCTAAATTTGCCAAAAAAAAAAAAAATGAATGGATGAATTTAGGTATGAGACGATACTTTTTCTCTCTTTACATGGGAGCCACTCTCTCTACCTGAGAGCGTCTCTACCGTATGATTTTTTTGTCTCTTCTAGCACTCCCTTCTTCTTCTTTCTCCTAGTGTGTCCCTTGTTGCAGCTAGATCATCGTGCTCCTCGGATGGGTTTAGTCTCCTCGGATACGATTGCCTTATAGTTCGAACTCCCGTGATTCTGAATCTGGTTTCACAAGTGCAATGTGAAACAGAAAAACACAAATGAGAGTCCAAATTCGGCAAATCTTTGGAAAATCGATTTACAATCAGAAATGCCAAAAATAAATTGCATTGCCAGATTTCAGAGTCACCACCCAAATATTTTTGAGAAATTTAGGAAACCCGTGATTCGTGTCAAAGGCCACTTGTGCGTCATAACCAAAGTGTCTTGGCTCGGGAACTTAGGTATGAAAGGGGAAGATCATGAATGGAGCACTCCCCTCACCCGATCAAAGATCTGCCTTTACTAATCATGATGTGATTTTTGTCAACACTATATGCTCTTGTTCTGATTATTATGCTAACTTACTATGTGAGACACACAAGTATAGACTATTTCTCCAACTTTGGAATGTTTTGATTTCATGTTTGTTTGAAAAGAGTGTTGAATATATGCTACTTGAAAAAGCTGAGCTCATATGTACTTTAATCAAATCATCCCAATTTAAGTGAAATAGCCTTCATCCACAGGCATACAAGAGGTGTATCAAATTAGCGCTTAACCTCATGGTAAATATGCTTGATATGGCAACACAAACATACATGCAATATGCTAAAGCAAAAACGCTCACCTAGTACTCAATCAAGGCAAACCAAAATAGAAGAAAACAGTTAGAAAAATGCATGCTCTAATATGCAAATGATTAATGCAATACATACAAAATGCGACTATCAGATTCGGCTTCTTAACATGACATATGGATCAATTTCAAGCAAAAATGGATCCAAGCAAAAATATAATCAATGTTATCAAGTATGATGAGCCAAATCCTAATGTATGCAAAAATGGATGCAAGTCATCATAATGATATGAAGAGAAAATATGGTTACTACAAGAAACTATAGTAAATAAGTAAATAAAAGGAAGAAAGAAATGGGGGTTGAGAGACATATACAATATCATAATTATTACAAATTGGCCCTCACACAAGAGTGTCCGAATGAATGTCCTAATTAACTAATTATTACACTGCCAAATGAATTAACTAAATTAACTACCTATTACAAATTCGAATGAAACGAAAGCAATTAATTAGTTACAACATACAAATTAATCTAAAGGCTACAAGCTAATGGACATGAACGAATGGGAGGCGCAAAACCACATGTGCGCAACTAAGAACATCATCTCGGAAACCTCTCTGTTTGCTGTCAGATTTTGCTCTATTCACAGCTAGAAAATTATTCTATTTTTGCTTCAGCTTCTACTCTGTTCTGCCACAAAAATACCACTGCCTGTACAAAATGATGGCCGGCCGGCCTTGGAAAGTGGCCAACCATACAAAGTTGTGGCTGGCCGGCCACTACTTTTGATAATTGCCCTACTGCCATAGAATCAAAACAGAGCAAAAATAGAGTGTTTCCAGGGGATGTTTATCCTCTCTGCCCTTCCCTATCACAAAGATGATCAACGGAGGGGTAGATTCAATCCACAAATCATCAATTCACACAAGTTTTTTGCGTGATGATCTATGAACCAAAAGGACAAAAGCTCAATAAAAGGAAATGAAAGACCAACAACATTGCTTTTTAATGATTCAAGACTCAATGGGTTCAATATAACGTCCGATTGAACCCAACTCAATTTTGCTACCTTTTTTTTTATTTTTATTTTTTTTAACCTCTTTTACATTTCCTTACCATTTTCTTATCTTTTCTTCATTTTGTCCAAAAATGATAATTACGTCTACCAAGTGCAAAAATCGATAAAGAGTAGTGTCAAACAAGAGATTGTGCTTAGCATGAGAGAGATGTAATGCCTTGGTAATGAACCTTCGAAGAGACTAATCAAAGAAAGTGAAGAAATGAGGGAGATTGTAGAGGTGAGTATGCAAAGGTGATTATTACAAGTGTGAGTATATGTATGAAAACCATGTAAAGAGAGCTATCAACTCAAATAGATTGGTGTCTATGGCCTAAACAACCAAATCTATGAGGACTTATAACAACACAAGCATAGTATTCAAAGCATAAACTAAATAAGCACACTAATCAACCCCTAAATAGCACAAAACTGTACTAAAAATCAGTTTTAAAATGGTAGAAAACTTGAATAAAAATATAAAGAAAGAAGCATAGTAAACAAGCCAAAGAAATGGTGGCTAACCCCTCCTCCTTTTACGACTTAAAATCACATTTTTAAACTTAAAAACACTTTGAAAAACTGTGTGAAAAAGCAAAGAAAAGAGATAGAAAATGTTAATACAAAGGCTTAAAGATTACCCTTTAAGGAGAGGATGATCTTCTAGTTCACAAACCACAAGGTGATTACTCTCAAGAGCTGAAATTTGTGTTCAATAGTCTCAACAAAAGGTCCTAAGTTTAGGCTTAGGAACTGTATAGATAGTGTGTGTATATTGCAAAAGGGAAAGGAAGTGTGTTGAACAAGTTTTGGCTGTTGGAAAATTTTTCTAACCCCAAACCATGAGGGTGGTCAGAAGAAAACCTTCTCACATCAGAAATATCTATATTGAGCGAGATGG
Source organism: Camellia sinensis (assembly GCF_055761805.1). Classification (NCBI taxonomy): domain Eukaryota; kingdom Viridiplantae; phylum Streptophyta; class Magnoliopsida; order Ericales; family Theaceae; genus Camellia; species Camellia sinensis. The sequence continues at coordinate 142,246,759 of NC_138963.1, forward strand.
TGCAAGACATGCACATGGGGACAGTTGGTAGCCAAAAATATCTGTCTGTTGCTAGACATGGCCAACTGGCAATGAAGGTGTTGGCCAACCACAAATGGCCTACTGGCCACTTGTTGGCCAGCAGATCTCTAGGTGGTCAGGCTAGAAAAAAAAAATTAGGTTTTCGTTCAAAAGGGATGCAAGGTTTGGGTTCTGTAGCTTAAAAATCGAAGCCTTTTGCTAAAGAAATTAAATGATTGTATAGCATACTAATTCATCATCGAGTATTCAACATGAGGTGCCTAAGTGTTAAATGCAATCAAAATGGGGTGTCTACAGTTGCCCCTCTTTGACAGAGCTCGAAGTCATGAAATGATGTGAGTGAATGTTGAAGTCCAAAGATGACCCATTTTGACAAGGCCATAAGACTTGGGCTAGCAATCAACATATAAATGCAATTGGTTGAACTCGAAAGTTGCCTGTGTATCCGTTTGCAAGGAATCAAACCAATATAGTTCAGGGGGAAGATGGAAATGACATGCACAAAGAATATACTTGAAAGCTGGACTTACACGCTTCGCGAAGCTGGTTATTTTAAAAATCCATAATCATGCAAAACAATGCAATAAGCAATAAGAAGATGACACCATATGAATCAAAGAAGCCTCAGCTTAAGTGAAAACAAATCAAACTATGCCTTACATAGGAAGGGGTAAGAAAACAACAATTCAAAACACGTTTCACGCAAAAAGAGAAAAGAAGGTGCAACCAACATGCATATCTCACCGTATCTTATATGGAGAGAGGGAAGTGTGATAACCCTGTTTCGTATTATGCTAATGGGTCCTTATTATGAATTTGATTATGTGTTAGATATGATTTTGTGTGCCAATTATGTAAATATGTGGTTTTGAATTTCTATCTGTTCACCGTAGGATTATCTGTTTGATTATCTGCTTTGGAAATTAAATTGAAGGCCTTATCGGCCACAGAACCCGAAATTGACTGCGCCATTGTGATTGGCATAATTTTTAGAGCCTACGGTGAAATTTAATTAAAAACTGTTTCGGATCAAATTAAATAGATTAAATTGGTGTTATAGTGCTGAATTGTTTAATCTTATTTAATTGTGACTAATGGGACTTATAAAGAGGGACACTACACGCTCAATTCCTCTCTTTGTTCATTTGAGCCGAAAATTACTCTAAGAAGAGAAGGGAGGGTCGGTTAGAAAGAGAGAGTATAGGAGATTGAAGGTTTGGTCAAGAAACTTGGGAATTTTGAAGCTACACTCAAGAATTAAGCATAAGCTTGGACGATAAAGCTTCTAGGTGAGTAAATTCATGAGTTTGAACTTGTGATTTTGTGAATTAAAGATTAATTGGTGATCAAGAACAAAAGTTGTGCTATAATTGATGAATTTGAAGTTAACGTGCACATGCATGTATAGGATCACCATGATTTTTGCTTAATCAAGCATGTATTAAGTTGAATATGAAAATATGAGTGTTGAATCATACATGCAAGCATGTTTTTGTTGTGTTCCATGAGAATGAATACCATTTGCATTATTTGGAATAGAAATGAAGTCAAGATTTGCATGCATGTTTGAATAATTAAAGATATGGAGCTTGTATGAGGTTTGAAGACATGAGTTTGAATTATACAAAAGGAACGTTAATTAATTTTGAAGATTGGCTCCATGTTGTTTGTGTACTCATGCTGTATGATGTATTTCTCCATTTTGGTACCTTAATTCGAGCTTTGGAGCCCTTGAATGTCAATTTGAGCTCAAGAACATGTTCTGGCAAACCCAGAAATTTTGATGTCTGCTCGAGCGAGGTAACCGCCACTCGAGCGGGAAATACGTGCTCCCAGTACTTTTTGCAGACATGGTGTCCGCTCGAGCGGGGAAGTTCACGCTCGAGCGGGGAGCTATGTAGACAGACCTTCAGCTCGAGCGCCAGACTATACGCTTGAGTGTAAATTCGATGCATCCAGTACTTTTGCAGACCTCATGGGTTCCCTCGAGTGGGGAGACCACGCTCGAGCGGGGACCCTGTTTCCTGAAATTTTGAAAATGCATTCTATGTTCCGTTTTCCGTTCCATTTTACTTCTAAGTACTCTTAGGCATGCATTGAGCATTGTAAATGAGCTAGAAGAATAAGAATTAAGCCTAAAGAGGAATATGTGAATTAAGAACGGATTGAATCGGTTGTGACCCATGTGTGTTATGTGATGTGTAGGGTCAAGCTCTAGGGCAAATTAATCAGCCGATCACTGTGAGTAATATCTTAATAGAGATATCTGAAAAATGTTGTTGTCCAATTGCTTGCTTCTATGTAAGTTTTATAAGTTCATTGATTCGATTGGTGGATAATGTTTGCTATACCAAATGAATGGGCCGGAGGCCGTTTTGACAAGAATGAATGAATGGGCCAGAGGCCGTTTTGACAAGAACGAATAAATGGGCCAGAGGCCGTTTTGATAAGAATGAATGAATGGGCCAGAGGCCATTTTGACATGAATGGATGGGCCAGAGGCCGTTTCGACATGAATAAATGAATGGGCCAAAGGCCAGTTTGACACGAATAACAGTTTGGCACGAATAATAGTTTGTCATTTGATTGGGCCAGAGGCCAGTTTGACATGAAGGAAAGGATGGGCCGAAGGCCAGTTTGTCATTTGAATGGGCCAAAGGCCAGTTTGACATAAACGAATGGGCTAAAGGCCAGTTCGACGTGAACGAAAGTACGAATTGGCCAAATGCCAGTTTGACTTGAATGATACTAATGATTTGGGCCCGAGGCCGTATGATATGTTTGGAACCGTAGTTACTTAACTTACATATGTCTATGTATGTATGTATTAGTTAGAAATATAAATTGGGCCCAAGGCCGTTTGATGTATATTGTTCCAATGTATATTCTTTATTTGATATTATTCATTGAGCTTTTGCTCACGCTCATTCATGTGTTTGTAGGTGAGCCAAGAGAGGTCCAGACCTAGCCTCAGTGAAGTCTGTATGGAACAACCAAAGTTTTGAAGAGTCAGCCCTTGCGTCTCACGCACGAGACACGTCTTCGCCCTTTTGCCTTTCTGTGTATTTTGTCATGTTGGCGAGGACTTTGGTATATGTCTATGTATAGTTTTGTTTGGCTGACTTAGATTTGAATGTTCCTGTCTGTACCGAACCTTATGCTACTATACTTTCTATTGTGAGTTATTAACATATGTGAATGTGGAATGTTATGATGTGCATATAAGCACAGCTCTATGGACAAAGTTTTAAATTTTCTTCTATTTGGCCCCTCTACTCTGAGTTTTGTCTTAATTGGTTTGAGGCCGTAGGTAATCTCGTGATTACTAGCCGGTTATGGCCTTAACCCATAGGGGCAGGTTCGGGTCGTGACAGAGTGGTATCAGAGCACAAGTTAATAACTCGCACACTTGTCCAAAAGAGCAATAAGCGTCTAGAAAAGATCTAGGATGCATTCATGTGAAAAGTATGAATTTGGAAGCATCGAGAATATGCCTAACTGTTTCGATATGAACGATTATGTGTTATAAGTTTGTGAATTGCCTGCATTGCAAAATATTTGAATACGTATGCTCTTTTGTATATGCATACCTGTGAATCTTTTGGATAAAGTATAACGGAAGTTTAAGCAGATGGTGAGAACATGTGATTATATGAGATACGAATTGTTATAATAATGTGTACAACAAGTATGTTTTGTTATAATGCACATACATGAACATAGGAGTCATGAAAAGTTGCTTATGTGCATTCGATTCTGCAAATGGGTGTCTATGTGAAATATGAACATGATTTGAGTATATAACTACTTAGTAAATGTTCAGCATGCGATATCTGATAAGTATGCAATCATCTATTGCGTATGTGATTAATTGTGCCTTGACGATACATAAAATGGGAATATAACAATGTGCCTATGTGCGAATGTACGCATGTGTATCTGTGTTTATTTTTGTATTGGGCATCCCGGTATTTGGCAAGGCTTAATAAGAATTTGTGTAGAACATGGATAAAGTAAGGGCATACGAGTTGGCAGACTCTTCCACAGCCCGACTTGATAGACTGCAAGGAATAGTACAAGAAATGGCAGAGATTTTAAGACAACAACGTCAGTTGCCACTACGGCAAGAACCTTTGCCACCACCAGTGTAAGAAACACCAAGGAGTTTGCTATCGAATTTCTGGGGGTTGTTATAGGTGTGGTAAAATGAACCATATGGTAAGGAACTGTCCCTGAACTGAACGGAACGTGAATAAATCTTCTGCCTCAACTAGATTCGTACCAATGGTAGGAATTGCTAATCAGGATAGAGTAATCACACTCATCCCAGAAAGCGCTCAAAATACTTCAAACGTTATCCCAGGTATCTATACTGTTTACAAACGAATGCTTATGTGTTGATTGATTCTGAATTAGTACATGTGTATATCTTCGCTTGGGGTATTATTTGATTCAGATTGGCGTCTTCTTTTGTATTTATTGCATGTGTATCTAGACTGGTTAGACCCACAAGGTTGAGACCGTATTTATTGAATGTATATGCTCTATTTGGGGAATTTTTGAAATATGTATTGGGATATCGATTAACTCTGCACACGCACATGTACATCTAAACCTATGCTCAGGGTGATTTATTATGTTATTGTCTTCAATGACTAAACCACTGGAATTATGACTCTATGATTGTGTGACTGGGTTAAGCACCCCAAATAATGAACTCTATAAATTGCGAGATCATGTATTTGGATGGTAGAAAATTGACTGAACTATGTGACTATGCTAAGCTTGACTCGTAAACCTATGTTTTTGTGACTAATTTGGAACCTTTGCGTGACAAATCCTATATTATGTGTAACCGAAGAACTTTGTTTAATGTGTTACTGTGTACCATGTGCTTGCATATAAGACCTATTTGAGAATTTCTGTACTGATTATGATATATACCTCCTGATATGAACGCCTGCATATGCAACTACAGCTGAACTTATGTGAACAATACCATATTGTACATGATTTGAAATTCTTTGACATGAACAGTTGTGATAAATGACTCCGATATGATTTTGAGAACTGATGAACTTAGAACGGTTGTGAAACTATCAACTATGTACCTAAGCAACGAAGTGTGCCTTACAGAACCAAATACCCCATTGAGAGAACTTTTATCTGATTCAATCTGATAGGACTTTTGTTTGATTGGGCCTGTTAGAACCCTCATTTGATATAATTTGAGGGGACCTTTGCTCGATTTGATTTGGCAAGACCTTTGACGGGATTAATTTGATGAGACCCTCTATCTGATTTGACCTTGTTAAGGGGAAGTACGGATTACGTATAACTAAATAGCCAAATTATTCTTGGCAGAAAAATTGAAAGATCCAAAACTTGAATCTGTTTGGAGTACTTGACTTACTTGAAAGACCTTTTGTGGGCTATCAACAGATTGGTCTAACCATGAACACCGTTGAGAACCAATCTTCAACTATCGAGGACATATGTGTTAGAAATGAATTGAATTGTGCAAATCCACTGATCGGGTGTCTTAAGGAACAATGCTGGTGTATTGTCACACTCTTGCTTATTTGATGTTGTAGAAGCTGATGACAACAAATTGATTTGACTGTAAACAGTAATGAATATTTATCCTCGACTAATCAGAATATGTTTCATATGTCTGCTTTAGTGTTATCAGATTTTGGGAAATTAGGTTATGCGAGTGGTATTGTGTTTGTTTTAATGACATTCTTAAGACGTCCTTTCGTGCTAGGGGACGTTAAGCCTATGTAGCACCTTTATTGAGATATCTCTTTTGCCACCGACGGTTTTGTACGGGTGGGTTTGTCTAATCGATCCCGGGTCCGCCACCGACTGTCGTGAACGGGTGTGCTTTGATTCCGAGATGATTATTCATATGTTTTGTTCGGATTGTCATCATTTGGTATTATGTGGGTGTTATTAACATCCAAGAAGCTTTTAAAAACCCTGATTGTCCGAAAGTACGTGAATTCAATACGCCTTGCGTAAATAACTGCTCAGTGCCATTATATTCTATAATTGGGGCTCTGAGGATGTGTAAATTGTGTTTAACATGTGATTGACTATTTTGATATCCTATTTGACATCATGGGGATTAATGTACGAATTGCCTTCTGCTTTTGGCGACTATGAGATAGTGTGGAAAGACTCGAAAGAACAAAGAATTGAATGTTGAACCGAATTGTAAACTGTAAACTGTTGAATGAATTGAGAACACATGTATTCTGTTAGAAGTCGATTGCCTCGATGTTATTGTACTTTGCAATTAGTACTATGGGGATATATGAGTTACGTATGTTGTGTGGTTGATTGCTTCGTTGTTATCTTTGTTGACTCGGGAATCAATGTCTGGATCCGCTTTAAATTCCTGTAGACTTTTGATTAACCTTGGATAACTGTGATAAATCACTGAACCAAATACCGAATCAGGTTGTGAATTACGGAGTTATTGAAGAATGAATTGAACTTTTGTGACAAGGGAATAGACCGAACTTCTACGGTAAAGTTAGCTGACATCTGAAATAAGTATGTGGTGACCTATTGTGAAAAAAAGGAAATTGTTGAATTTGTGTCTAAATATTTTCGGTACTGTAGACACCCCATTTTTGACTGACCTTAAGACTCGGACGTCATCGACTGAGCGCTCGGTGATGGTACAGATTGTGCTTGTTCTGAGGTTACAGAGTCTCAACTGAGAGCCTTGCCTCCGGACTTCGGGACTCTTTTGTGCTTCGCCTCGGTTTATGAACTAAGTTCTGTTTTCTCTTCCCGAAGGGAGGGAGAGGTCTCATAGACCATCTCTCAATGGCCGCAGGCTACGTTTAATGGTCGTAAGCCACTGTTCCCGTTTGGAGACTAGTTTTCGATTTTCGGAGCCGTCGGCCGTGCGCCTCGGTTCGGGACCGCTTAACTTTCTCCGTTTGCTCCGGTTTTGGGCACATACCTTGTTTCCTCTCCCTAGAGGGACACTGTGGCCCGGGAGACCACCTTTGTGGTCGCACGCCACTTCTAGTGCTTGATAGTCAGCTTTCGGGGTACCCGGCTGCGCGTTTTGACCCCCGAACCCTCGTTTTGCATTGGTGTGGGTTCATTTTTGGCATGGACCCTATTTTTATTGTTAGGAAGGTGATACATGGGTGGGAGACCACCTTTTCTTCTTGGAGGCCACCTTTCTCTTCGCCGCCCTATTTTCTTCTTAAAGAGTTGGTCTCCCTCACTTTTGAGCCACATTTACTGGTCTCCCACCATACCACTGGCTTTGTTTCAGTGTGGAGATCACCAATTACCCTTGGAGACCAGCTTTCTCCTTGGAGACCACTTTTCTCTCTCCTCCAGCCAGTTTTCTTGTCAGGAAACTGGTCTCCCTCACTTTTGGGCCACAATTGCTGGTCTCCCATATCACCACTGAGTTGTATTCACTTGGGAGACCACCAATATGGGCTGTCGACCACCTGGTTTTGAGTTGGACCTTTTGACTTGGCTGGCCAACCACAAAAAGTGGCTGGCCGACCGCCTGGCCTGGTCGGCCGACCACTTGAACTGGTCGGTCTACTCCCTCCTGTTTTGTCTTCCTGAGTTGTTTCCAGCTGTGCTAACTGGGAGGCATTTGCTGCATCCTCCATGCACGTGTATGGAGGATGTTTAATCTTGCTTCCAAGCTTCCAAGAGAAGCTTTAGACTTCTTTGGCAATGGTTCAGAACCTGGTTTGAGGCATACATACACCTTTCCCTATATCTCTCTATTTCAAGCTCCAAAGACCTTTGTTCTTGGCCCATTTCCACTACACCTCTTAGCCTAACACCTCCAACACCAACCTAAGCTTCTTGGAAGGTCTTGAGAGGTCCTAAGGTTTGAGTTTTTGGTCGCAAAGCTACTGGAGTTGCTGAGCTTCAAGGGTAACACTTCTTTCCCTCTTTTTGACATTATTTTGCTTCATATCTTAGCTCCATTTGTAAGCATATTTGGGCTTTGTCATAAACTAAAAAAAGTCTTATTTTGAGTTTGTTAACATGTTTGTTTGAGGTCTTTTTTCTGTTGGGGGTCATCTACCCCCTTGCATGCTTCATTTCATCTTGTTTTGAGCTATGCCTTAGGGCCTTTGTGTTGAGATTTGTTGGCCCTTTTGACCACCGAAATCCAAGGGATTTTTAGTGATTATTATGTGTTTTTGAGAATCAAAATCAGAGAGGGGTGACCCTCTCACCCCTTGTCATGTTTACTCGCTTTCTTGGCCTTACAAGGGAGCCCCTATTTGCATGTTTTCAAGCCATGTTTCAGGCCATTATTTATGAGCTTTATGACCTTCATGAACTCTTTCCAGAGGTATGTTTGCCATATAAAGTGTCTCTTGCATGTGTAGAGCAACCCTCTTCATGGCCTTTCAAAGGAGCCTTTACTTGTATGCTTCATAGCCTCATTTCAAGACCTTTTTAGTGAGTTTTAGGGCCTTCGTAACCTCTTTCTAGAGGTGGTTTTTCCATTGTGGGTGTCCATCATGCATGTGTAGAACAACCCTCTTTATAGCCCATCAAAGGAGCCTATCATTCTTGCATGTGTAGAGCATGTTTTAGTAGGTTTTTGGGGTTTATTTGGCATGTTATACTTCTGAATTTTTCTGGTTTGGTGGCCACTTGATTGCCTCATATACTTGTAGTGCAAATCCTCTTTATTAGCTTGTGTTGCATGCTATGTTGGCCCTTGATTCTAGCACTTTTTTGGCCATGCCTTAAACTAATCTTGTGCATGTTTTGGACTGCCTTAGCTCTGTTTTTGGGTCTCATGGTCGAATGATGCCTGTTTTGCATGCTTGTAGTTCAATATCCATGTCTAGCTTTGAGTTTTGAGGTCTATTGCATGCATATATTGAGGTGTATTCATGTTTTAGGGCCATTGCATATCATACTTCAGAGCTTATATGAATGCCATATTCTCATATTTTTCACTCTTTAAATGCATTTGAGAGTCGGGCTTGTATGCCTCATTTACCGACCATTGAATGAGCTCCATTTTTTTGCATGTTGAGCCATCATTTTAGGCCATTTTCCCACTGTCTTGGACCTGTCTAGGGTCTGTTTAGGGTTGGTTTTTCCATATGTGCATTGCTTTGTGTACCTGTAGTGTAATCCACTTCACTAGTTTCGGTATCGGGGTCATCTAGCATGCATTGTGTGACATATTTGCATGATTCGAGACCATCTTTTATGCCATTTCAGAGCTGGATCATGTGCCATTCAATGCCATATTTCATCCTTTGCCATGCTTTGTTAGAGTTGCATGTTGTGCCTTAGGATCGGTCCTTTGCATCCGTGCATGTTTGCATGTATTTCGGTTGTCTCATTTTCATCATTTGGCCACTGATTTGGGTGTGTTTGAGGCCCATTCATTTTAGTTTAAGTTCATCTCGCATTGTGTATGCCATGTCCGTATTGTCGCATGCTTGATCGTCGCATTGTGTATGCCTTGATTATGCCTTTGTGTATGCCCATCTTCATATGTGTGCATTGTGTATGCCATATAGTCCTCATGTGCATTGAGTATGCCTTTGATCATTTCATAGCATTGTGTATGCTAGTAGCATGTTTGCATATCATTACTTGCATGTTCGCATCATTTAGTGGCATTACATTTAAGTTGCATGTTAGAGTTGCATTCATGCATGCCATGTGTGTTGCATTGTGTTTAGAGTAGGGTTTAGTCCAAACACGAGAAACGAGAGACATTTCGTACTCCAAGTGACGAAACGTGTCTCGATTCTCGGTCGTCGACACTCCGGATTACCTATGATGGAGTCTAGGCCTTGTTGTGTTTATATGTGCATTCGTTTCACATCGAGTCATGCAATTTGATTCCTCGGCCATCATGCATCGAAATGCGTAATAGGTGGCACGAGGATCGAGGACTACATTCCCTAGAGCTTGTGCAATGATAGAGAGAGTAGTTGTGCACACATATGTTGAAAATACTTTGCCATGCCCCTTTCTTGCTCTCTGTTGCAGCAAACCAGATATCAGCAGCCTTCTAGAGCGTTGTACAGTGTTTCGGGATCAATTGCAAACAGAGGCAAATCGGGGCAACGCGAGGAATTTCCCGACAAGGCGACTCGAGCATGCATGCATCTTTCATCATTCAGAACAAAGCTGAGGCAGTCCATTACTTGTAGTATTGCATACTAGTTTATTCGCTTTCCTAGTTAATTTGTTAATTAATTAGGATTTTGTAATGTTTAATTAGCTAGAGTAGTTAATTATTTATTCGGACTGTATTATTTATTCGGACCCTCCAAGAGAGGGCCAATTGTTGTAATAAGTGTGCATATGTGTGATGTATGTCTTCCAACCCCACGTCTTTCTCCCTTTTATTTACCAGCTTATGATGGTTAGTTTAGGACATGTTTCAATTAGCATACTTCTGATAGCATGTTTGCATTCATTCATCTGTTTTTCATGCACCGGGCTCGGCGCATCATACTAACTGCATCGTATTTCAATTCCAAGTTGAATACGTGTATCAATTTTTGCATTTCATATGCCATCTTAGAATAGCCGAGCCTATCTTAGTTGCATTTTTGCATGTGTTGCATTAGGCATTTCAGCATAGTTAGGATTCATGCATGATTTCTAATTAGCTTCTTTCTTTGGCTCAGAGTACTCGGTAAGTGTTTATGCTTTAGCATCCTTGCATGTGTGTGAGTGACTGCCATGATAGCATGCCTACCGTGAGGCTAACTGCTTATGTGATATAACTGCTTGAATGCCTATGGGTGAAGGTTGGATTACTTGGATTGGAACAATTCATTGATTGCGAGTTTTAAGCCCACTAGATAGTGGCAAAACCATGTTTTCTAAGCCCACCCGAGGGTGGCAAAATCTGCATTTTAAGCCTACTTGCGAGTAGGAAACCGCTTTAAAAAACAAACATGAAATGTTTTGTTCCAATTCAGGCGATCCGGTCTATACTTGTATGTTGTGCGCATCACATAGTAATTCTAGGCTAATAAACCGGATTAAGAACACATATTTTCAAAACTCGATATCATGGTTAGTAGAGGCTGATCTTTGATCGGGCGAGCGGGGGTGCTCACGAAGTGACCTTCCCCAATCATACCCAAGTTCCCGAGCCGAGGCAACTTTGGTGATGACGGACACGTGGCCTTAGGCAACGAGTCAGGGTTTCCTAAATTTCCCAAAATAAAACATTTAGGTGACGACCTTGTATCTGGAAAAACAGTCCATGTTTGGCACTTCTTTCTTGAAAATCAATTTTCAAAAACGATTTGCCGGATTTGGACTCTTTGGTGATTCATCGGTCTTGCATTGCACTCTGCGAGATTAGATACAGGACCGTGACATTGAGTCTGAACTGTAGTGAGCCCAAATGAACAGAACGGGATTTCCCTCCCGGGACGTTCGGTAACAAGTCAAAGCCAAATAACGAATTTCATTGTGGGGCGGCCTTGGACACCCAGGGCATAAGTCCCATTTGGGTTGTTGTATATAGGATTACTAGGTTTGCTCATTTCCTCCCTGTGAAATTTTCGTATGATGCTTATAGACTAGCCGTTGTTTACATCAATAAGATTGATTGGTTGCATGGGATCCCAGTATCCATTGTATTAGACAGGAATCCTAAAATGTGTCTGAATTCTGACAAGCCTTCGAGAGGCAATGGGAACTGAATTGTGAGTCAGCGCTACTTTCCATCCACAAATTGATGTATAATCAGAAAGAACTTTTGGGAGAAATGCTCCAAACATATGCAGTAGATTTTTCAGGGAATTTGGAAGATCTATCTGTTGTTGGCAGACATTGCTTACAACCACAGCCTACACTCTAGTTTTGGTGTGACGCCATAAAAACCTTGTATGGAGGAAAATGTAAGTCTCTGATTGATTAAGAACAGAGTGTTGCTTGATTTTGAGACTAAGCAATGGCTATGAAAAAGGATTGGAACCATTGAATGAAGAGTGTTCCGAATTGTGTTCGACTAAAGGTGAAATAAGTTTGGAGGACCAAACTTCCTAAAGGGGGGAAGACTGTGATAACCCTGTTCCGTATTGTGCTAATGGGTCCTTATTATGAATTTGATTATGTGTCAGATATGATTTTGTGTGCCAATTATGTGAATATATGTGGTTTTGAATTTCAATCTGTTCACCGTAGGACTATCTATTTGATTATCTGCTTTGGAAATTAAATTGAAGGCCTTACGGCCACATAACCCAAAATTGACTGTGCCATTGGGATTGGCGTAATTTTTAGAGCCTACAGTGAAATTTAATTGAAAACTGTTTCGGATCAAATTAAATAGATTAAATTGGTGTTATAGTTCTCAATTGTTTAACCTTATTTAATTGTGGCTAATGGGACTTATAAAGAGGGACACTACACACTCAATTCCCCTCTTTGTTCATTTGAGCCAAAAATTACTCTAAGAAGAGAATGGAGGGTCAGTTAGAGAGAGAGAGAGAGAGAGTGTGTAGGAGATTAAAGGCTTGGTCAAGAAACTTGGGAATCTTGAAGCTACACTCAAGAATAAAGCATGAGCTTGGAAGATAAAGCTCCTAGGTGAGTAAATTCATGAGTTTGAACTTGTGATTTTGTGAATTAAAGATTAATTGGTGATCAAGAACAAGAGTTGTCCTATAATTGATGAATTTGAAGTTAATCTGCGCATGCATGTATAGGATCACCATGATTTTTGCATAATCAACCATGAATTAAGTTGAATATGGAAATATGAGTATTGAATCATACATGCAAGCATGTTTTTGTTGTGTTCCATGAGAATGAACACCATTTGCATTATTTGGAATAGAAATGAAGTCAAGATTAGCATGCATGTTTGAATAATTAAAGATATGGAGCTTGTATGAGGTTTGAAGACATGAGTTTGAATTATACAAAAGGAACGTTAATTAATTTTGAAGATTGGCTCCATGTTGTTTGTGTACTCATGCTATATGATGTATTTCTCCATTTTGGTACCTTAATTCGAGCTTTGGAGCCCTTGAATGTCAATTTGAGCTCAAGAACATGTTCTGGCAAACCCAGAAATTTTGATGTCTGCTCGAGCGAGGTAACCGCCACTCGAGCGGGAAATACGTGCTCCCAGTACTTTTTGCAGACATGGTGAGTGGGGAAGTTCACGATCGAGCAAGGAGCTATGTAGACAGACCTTCAGCTCGAGCGCTAGACTTCACGCTCGGGCGTAAATTCGATGCATCCAGTACTTTTGCAGACCTCATGGGTTCGCTCGAGCAGGGAAGTCCACGCTCAAGCGGGGACCCTGTTTCCTGAAATTTTGAAAATGCATTTTATGTTCCGTTTTTCGTTCCATTTCACTTCTAAGTACTCTTAGGCATACATTGAGCATTGTAAATGAGTTAGAAGAATAAGAATTAAGCCTAAAGAGGAATGTGTGAATTAAGAACGGATTGAATCGATTGCGACCCATATGTGTTATGTGATGTGTAGGGTCAAGCTCCAGGGCAAATCAATCAGCCGATTACTGTGAGTAATATCTTAATAGAGATATCTGAAATATGTTGCTGTCTAATTGCTTACTTCTATGTAAGTTTTATAAGTTCATTGATTCGATTGGTGGACAATGTTTGCTATACCAAATGAATGGGCCAGAGGCCGTTTGACAAGAATGAATGAATGGGCCAGAGGCCGTTTTGACAAGAATGAATGCATGGGCCAGGGGCCGTTTTGACAAGAATGAATAAATGAGCTAGAGGCCATTTTGACATGAATGAATGGGCCAGAGGCCGTTTTGACATGAATGAATGGGCCAGAGGCCGTTTCGACATGAATAAATGAATGGGCCAAAGGCCAGTTTGACACGAATAACAGTTTGTCATTTGAATGGGCCAGAGGCTAGTTTGACATGAAGGAAAGGATGGGCCGAAGGCCAGTTTGTCATTTGAATGGGCCAAAGGCCAGTTTGACATAAACGAATGGGCCAAAGGCCAGTTCGACGTGAACGAAAGTACGAATGGGCCAAAGGCCAGTTTGACTTGAATGATACTAATGAATTGGGCCCGAGGCTGTATGATGTGTTTGGAACCGCAGTTACTTAACTTACATATGTCTATGTATGTATGTATTAGTTAGAAATATAAATTGGGCCCAAGGCCGTTTGATGTATATTGTTCCAATGTATATTCTTTATTTGATATTATTCATTGAGCTTTTGCTCACGCTCATTCATGTGCTTATAGGTGAGCCAAGAGAGGTCCAGACCCAGCCTTAGTGAAGTCTGTATGGAACAACCAAAGTTTTGAAGAGTCAGCCCTAGCGTCTCCCGCACGAGACACGTTTTCGCCTTTTTGCCTTTCTGTGTATTTTGTCATGTTGGCGAGGACTTCGGTATACGTCTGTGTATAGTTTTGTTTGGCTGACTTAGATTTGAATGATCCTGTCTGTACAGAACCTTATGCTACTATACTTTCTGTTGTGAGTTATGAACATATGTAAATGTGGAATGTTATGATGTGCGTATAAGCACGGCTCTATGGACAAAGTTTTAAATTTGCTTCCGTTTGGCCCTTTTGCTTTGAGTTTTGTCTTATTTTGTGTGAGGCTGTAGGTAATCTCGTGATTACTGTCCGGTTATGGCCTTAACCCATAGGGGCGGGTTCGGGTCGCGACAGGAAGGTTGTAACCGAGGAACAAGGGTGGTGTAACCGATAGGCCTATCTTATCGTATTTCATATGGAGAGAGGAAAGGTTTTAACCGAATGAAAGAAGGGTAGTGTAACCAATAAACATATCTCAACGTATTTGATACAGAGAGAGGAAATGTTTTAACTGGGTGAAAGAAAAGGTGGTGTAACCAACAGACATATCTCAACGTATTTCATACGGAGAGAGGGAAGGTTTTAACAGAGGAACAAGGGTGGTGTAACCAACAGACGTATCTCAACGTATTTCATATGGAGAAAGGGAAGGTTTTAACCAAGGAACTAGGGTGGTGTAACCAACATGTGTATCTCAACGTATTTCATATGTAGAGAGGGAATGTTTTAATCGAGGAACAAGGGAAACAGAGGTGGTATAACCAACAGACATATCTCACTGTATTTCATACGGAGAGAGGGAAGGTTTTAACCATGGAAAATAGATACAAGTCAAACCATGCTTTGCCAAAAAGGGAAAGAGGGTACAGGCCAAATCGCACTCATGTGAAAAGGATGGATATAAAAAGCACGATGCACATGTATGGAACATAATTGCAATATAATTGTTGTAATTGATGTGAAATATGATGCGATGCATGTTCTATGCAACATAACATATAATAGAATTTGAAAAGATAAGTAAAAAGTAGTATTTTGAAAATACCTCATAAAGATCTCTGACATACCACTCGGAGGTCCTCAAATGCTCAAAAAAGGACACAACTTGCTCAAGTTTGAGATCGGAGCACTTTCCTACTTCAAAGAAATGATGGGACTTGAAATAGTGCATCCAGAATCACATTTCAAAATTTTCTATAACCGAAACAAACCTAATTTCTTCAATTTTCCTTGTTGGGATGAACACAAGACCCTCCATGCATAGGATAAGCAAGATCTCAGTCAAAACCCACTCTAGACCATTTGAGGAGTCGGTTGGCCACAAAAAAGGGACGACCGGCCACCCGACTAGACAACGGGGGTAGATTCAGGATTTCAACCTGTGGTCGATTTAAAACACAACAAGGGCTCACTAAAACACATCTAAACCATCCAAAAATCACCTCCCTCTCTCTCTAAGCTCTCTTTCTCTCTCTCACTCTCTCTCTCTCTCTTTCTCTCTCTAGATTTTCACTTTATTTGCGTTACCCAACATCCTATGCAAACTTTTTTCACAAAACCCTCTTGGCCCTCTACACTTTAAACTGATTGAATTTTGTTTTCGTTGAGTTTTTGGGATTTTCATTGTTTTGGGCTCATTCTCATGGGTTTTTCTGGGCTTTTGGTACTTTCTCCAGAGTTTTGACTATTTCTCTCTTTTCTCTCTCTTTTAGGGTTTTGACTTTGGGATTTTTTTGCGTATTTCCCTCATATTTCCTCATTTTTCTCTCATCACCCACTATTTTACCCATGGAAGATGTTATTCCATATGACGGTGCTCCTCCCGAGGTACTAGTGTTTTCACTTGCTGTAGAGGTTGAGGAGCCTTTGATAGATGAGGTCGGCGGGGCGGCAGAGGACATCGCCGCCGACATTGCGGAGGAGGAAATATATCGTCCTAAGCCTGAGCCTAAGCTTGAGTTACTACCATTGAGGGTGAGGCCATTCAACCTTGCTACCTATCACCCACGCACACATGCGATGGTGCTCGGAGGCATGCTGCATTTTGAGGACTTTGCTAGGGTCGTGCCTGAGGATTTTCTCATGAGGGAGCATGCCTTTCATCTCTCCCACGATGCCGCTAAGGTCAGAAACTTTGCTTTCACGTACTTTGCTTGCTTTGATATTTTATTACAGTCTTTCATTCTGTTATGCATCTGACACATTCTTTTCTTTCAATACAAGGTGATGCTCTTGCCTAGAGAGGCTACGGGGCCGTGACAGCGAGGGACTGGTATTAAGAGCTCCCCGCTTGAGCCAGAGAGCTAGTCAATTAGGCAAGCATCAGCCTATTCTGCTCAAGGCTTGCACGACTGCAGGCTAGTTGAGCCCTACTCGGCGCTTTGGTGGAGAGGTAGTGGGACACGACCAACTCCTTCCACTTCTCCTCCACTAGGGAAATGACGATGACCCCCTATGACTTCTCCATGATCACGGGATTGAGAGTTGGTGGTGATCTGATTTTCTTTGACATCAACATGGGCTAGTGGGAGGCAGCCTGGACACATCTTCTTGAACCACGCCCTCTCCTAGATAGGTCGGCCATGGTGCACTACAATTGGTTCTACGACCGTTTCCATGGGACCCAACAGGAGGCTCAAGAGGAGATCGAGCAATACACCCATGGATTTCTGATCTGCCTCCTCAGTACCACCATGTTTGTGAACAGCTAGAATACCGTGGGTCTATATCTGCTCAGCGCCTTGGTGGTCTTGCCTCAGGTGCGGTTCTATGATTGGGGTGGCGCTGACCTTTCCACTCTATACGGATATATGAGCTCTATTTCCAATAAGAAGGGGAACAAGTTCGGGGACTATTAGAGAGCCTGGAATGTACACACTACACTTTTTGTTTACTTCTGTTTGCACATTATGCTTTATGCTTTGCACTTTTTGTCTTTATTTCTTTCTGTACATTATGCTTTCTGTTTTGCACTTTCTATCTTTATTGACTCACAAACTAATCTTTTCTTGCAGCTCTGGGTATATGTATATTTCCCCACCCTTGCCGTGGTTCCATGAGATGAGGTAGAGGCTATTGTGTCTACTCCCGGTGGTAAGACGACAAGTGCCATCCTCAGTGCCGCGGTGTTACTGTCTTTACTTACTACCGCCGATTTTTTGATACAGTGGTGGCACGTAAGGTAATCGGCAACTCATACTCGCTTCAGCTTCATTTCTATTGTTACTGCTTTGATCCATACTCTAACAATTGAGGCAACTGACAATTGTGAATTTTTTGTTCATAGGTTACGTGGCAGCTATTGGAGGGTCCTTTCTGTAGGACCTGGTATCTCAGGGAAAGGTTCATGCGTCAGACCCTAGGCTTACCTGCCTTTATTGCTCCTGCTCCTCCCCCTACATCGATAAGGACAACCGATGGTCTACCAGTCGAGGCCATCATGCAGTTCATGGCAAGACAGGACACTGACCATTTTCAAGGGATCGGAGACTACGTCAAGTTCATTAAGACCCATCTCATGCCGCCCTTGACCAGAGCTCATGCAGGAGGTGCTGTACCTGAGGTGCTGCTTATGTAGTTTAGCCGAATGTTGGAGGGGCCACCTCTGCTATTCGTGTGACAGGTCTGCCTGTGATCCCAATGTGATCCCATGTTGGCGGTTGAGTCGAATGGCCTACCAGATTCCAATTGAGCAGTCAGAGGAGGAGCATGAGTACGTTAGGGACCCAAACGTGCAGCATATAGGCACTTTGTCTCACAGTTTTCAATTCATATTTTTTTTTCTGGATACTGATGCCTCAAACTAATTTGTAGGTGCCAGTGGGTTATGTAGACAGCCTTCTTCAGTTGGTCGCCTTTTTGGTCCATATGGTGCGGAGGAGAGAGACATTACTTACTCTCCATGGTTATCAGGCACCCTTTTCTTCTATTTATTTGATATGCTATGATTTTCTTCTTGCCATGTTTATACTGTTCTGCACCACACTGTGCTGATTTTCCATACTCACACTAATACTACATTGATATTGTTCAAATACTCTACTTCTTGCTTTCAACCTCCACTTGCACCAGCGGCACCTCCTCTAGCTACGAGGAGAAGAGGTAGACAGGCTCCTGGACGTGGCAAGGGTGAGAGTAGAGGTCGGGGCATAGGTTGGGGTGCCCGGAGTCGAAGTCGGAGTCAGAGTGGAGAGTCCCAGGTACCGGAGACTTCCTCGGAGCCAATTTTGAGTGGAGATGATAGCGAGACCAGCGGCACTGAGGAGATAGTGAGCAAGAGCTCTGAGTCTAGGAGCGAGGATGATAGTGCCAGCTCTAGGTTAGGAACTGGAGTAGATGATACCAGCTCTGAGTCCCACTTCTCTGATGATAGTGGTGTCGATAGTGACAGTGTCCCTAAGTCCCCTCCTCGGAAGAGAACAAAAAGGGCCTTTTTAGCCTGATGTGACTGGTACCGATTTTTGTATTCTTTTTGCTCTTTTCTTTTGCTTTGTAGTTTAAAACTTTGTATAGCTTCAGATAGGACTGTTACTTTTTGTTTTAAACACTAGAATTTTCTTTTTTGTAAAAACTATGATCAGGGTTGAACCTTACAGTTTTATAAAAGGAGGAGTTTTGTTTTGTATAGCATCTCAAGAATGGCACCACACTTGCATAAAATTGGAATTGAATTTGAAACTAAAAATGCTTGTATTTGAATGAAGTTTGTAACTGGATATTGAGCCTTCAATTGACCAAAACACAAAATACAACTTAATAAAGGAAAAACAAAGTAAAAACAACATAAACACAGTGTAGACGTGCCCCGAGAACTCTCCGGCTCCGCGCTGCGAGGGCGCGAAATCCGTTTTGTTCTAGGCTGCTAAAGTTCAGACTCAATGTCACGGTTCTGAATCTAATCTCGCAAAGTGCAATGGAAGACTGATAAATCACCAAAGAGTCCAAATCCGGCAAATCGTTTTGGAAAAACTGATTTTTATAAAGAAGTGCCAAATATGGACTGCTTTGCCAGATACAGTCGCCACCTAAATATTTTATTTTGGGGAAATTTAGGAAACCCTGACTCGTGCCTAAGGCCACGTGTCTGTCATCACCAAAGTTGCCTCGACTCGGGAACTTGGGTACAAGAGAGGAAGGTCACGTAATGAGCACCCCCGCTCTCCCGATCAAAAAATCGGCCTTTACTGAGCATGATATTTTGTTTTTGAAAACACATGTGTTCTTATTCCGGTTAATTAGCTAATCTTACTACGTGATGCACACAGCACACAAGTATAGACTAGATCGCCTAAGTTGGAACAAAACATTGCATGTTCATTTGTGAAAATGATTTGAAGTTTGATACTCGCAAGTAGGCTAAATCGGGGATTTGATGAATTGTTCCAATTCAAGCAATCCAACCTCCACCCACAGGCATTCAGGTAGTTAATCAATTAAGCAGCTAGCCTCATGGCAAGAATGCTTTCATGGCAATCAATAATACACATGCAGTATGCTAAAGCGTAAACACTCACAGTGTACTCCAAGCCAAAACAAAGAACTAGTTAGAAATCATGCATGATCATAGTTCATGTTAAGATGGCTAATGCAACACATGCGAGAATGCAATTAAAATAGGCTCGACTATTCTAATCGTGTCATATGAAATGCAACTTGGTTCATGTAATGAAATTGGAATTGAAATACAATGTAGTTAGTATGATGCGCCGAGCCCGGTGCATGCAATACAGATGAATGGATGCACGCATGCAAGCATAAGGTATGCTAATTAAAATATGCCCTAAAACTAACCATCGTAAGCGGTTAAGTAAAAGGGAGAAAGAAATGGGGGTTGGAAGACATGCATCACACACACGCACGCTTATTCCAACAGTTGGCCCTATCGACGGAGGGTCCGAATAAGAAGCTAAACTAGCTAATCTAAGCTAATTAAACTACTTATTACATCACAGAATTGAATAACTAGCTATAACTAATTATTACAACACAAATTGAATAGCTAAGTGCATTAACTAATTAAGTACAAACCAAAGAATAAACTAGCTAATCAAATCAGCT
The DNA here is from genome assembly GCF_055761805.1 of Camellia sinensis. Classification (NCBI taxonomy): domain Eukaryota; kingdom Viridiplantae; phylum Streptophyta; class Magnoliopsida; order Ericales; family Theaceae; genus Camellia; species Camellia sinensis. The sequence continues at coordinate 142,267,173 of NC_138963.1, forward strand.
AAGTAAAGCGATAAATCAGGAGCCTCAAGGCGGGAAGTATATGCATGCTCGGTCGCCTCGTTCGAAAATCCATCGCGATGCCCCAATTTGCCTCTGTTTGCAACTGTCCTCAGAACTTTTCACCAAGCTCCAGTTTTTGCTGCATTTCTCCAGTTTGCTGCAACAGAGAGCAAAAAAGGGCATGGCAATATATTTGCAAGATATGTGTGCACAACCGCCCTCCCTATCATTTCATGATCTCAAGGGAGTGCAGCTCTCAACCCTCGGGCCACCAATCGCGCATTTCAATGCATGATGGTCGAGAGGCGAAGTTGCACAATCAATATCAAATGAATGCACACATAAATGCTTAGAACTCTATCATGCATGATCAAGAGCGTCGGCGACCAAGAATTGAGGCATATTTCATCACTTCAAGTATGAAACGTCCCTCGTTCCTCGTGTTTGGACTAACACCTATTCCAAACAAAATGCAACATAAGCATGGCACACACAATGCGACTCAAGCATGCAAACATGCAATGCAACTTCAGCATGCAAAAATGCAATACAATGAAACGAGCATGCGAACAATATACAAGGAACAAACATGCAAACATGCAATGTAATGTAACATAGCATACTCAATGCCAATGGCATGCACACTCAATGCAAAACAATAAAATAGCTTACGCAATGCAAATAACAACATGGCATTCACAATGCAAGGCAACATGGCATACTCAACGCAATGTAACATGGCATACACAATGCTTGATGGACTTAAACAAAAATGGACAGATCTCATCCATGCCCAAATCAGTGGCCATAATGATGAAACTAAGGCACAAAGGGCAAGGCAAGCATGCACAATGCAATGGCCTATCAAGTAGGCCTAGGAACACAACTCTCAAGCACATTGAAGAAGTGATAAACATGGAAGTGCGACAACACCAAAGGCTCTGAAATCAAGTATGAAATGATGCTAAATCATTCAAACAACACAAGTAAAGCATGCAAGAGGGCCTATGGCACAAAGCCATTAAAGGGACTACACAAGGGGCATGCAATACATGGCACAAATGATCGAACCAAACATGGACAGAGCTCAAGTAGGTCTAAACAAAGAGCAAAACATGCTAAGATGAGGGCTCAAAGACCTAGGCATGCAAGCATACACACTAGGCCATAAGCTAGGCAACAATACGTAACACTCAAAGGCACTTAAAGAGTGAATAAAGTGGGAACATGGCAATGCTACATGCTCTGAAATGTTATATGAAATGATGCCAAATCATGTACACAATACAAATGAAACATGCTATGGTACCCAAAGCTTGAAGCTAGCATAGGCATTTGTACTACAACTATGCAAAACATGAAGCATATGGCCAAGGCAACCCAAAAAAGTCCTAGAACATGTCAAAATGAGTCTAAAACATGGATGGAAGGAAGCCAAAACAAGCTAGCATGAAGGGCATACAACATGATGAATGCAAGGCACATAAGGTGGATAACACTACATGTATTAAGACCAAGCATGAGATGGCTTCGCCAACAAAAATTAGAGTTATATCATGGCAAAATAACCCCAAAAACACATTGAAATGATAGCTCGCAAGCTTAGGTATGAAGGCATACGCAATGGTTCATGTTAAGGGCATAAAGGGCAAACCCTCCAACGCATTGAATAAGTGAAAGATGCAAGTGTGTGGCCACACTACATGGACTGAAATCATATTTCAAATGATGCCAAATCATGGAAATAGGCCAAGCAATGCATGCTAGTGGACTCAATACATAAAGCTAACAAGCTAGAATGCATTATAGCTATACAAAGCATGGCATGCATGACCAAAACAACACAAATTAGAGCTAGAGCATGCTAAAACATGGACAAAAGCTTCTTAGAGTTGAGCCAAAAACATGCTAGAATGGTAGTCTAAAGCATGGTACATATGAGGCTACTTCATGGAATTGTACTACAAGTGCATGGAGCATGCAAGGGGCCATCAAACCCACCCAAAATAGAGGTATAACATGGTAAAACAAACACCAAGAACATGCTGAGATGGACTCAAAACAAGCTAGAATGACATGCTACTTCATGAAGCATACAAAGCTAGTTTATGAAATTTACACTACAAGTGTATAAGGCATGCATGGGGTGACAAAACCAAGTCAAAACAATAGTATGCCATGCTGAAATAAGCCCAAATACATGCTAAGATATGGCAAATATAAGCTTAACAAACATGCTCACACATGAGGCATTCAAAGTAAGCATTCAAAATACAAGGAGAGGGGATGACCCTTTCCTATTTGGGACCCCAAAACCACCTTTCCACCACTGAAAATCCTCTGGATTTCAGTGGTAGAAAGGTCATGCAAAGGCTACAAGAAGAGCCAAAAGGGATGGCTCAAAACAAGGCCTAAGAGGGGGTAGACCACCCCCAACAAAAAAATTGACCTTAAATAAACATTTTAAGGACTAAGAAACATAACTTTTTGCAATAGGAAGTTAAGCTTAAATAATCATGCAAATAGGGCTAAAAGCTTAAGCAAAAGCAAGGTTCAAGAAGGTAAAAACTCACCCTTGGTGAACACCTTCAAGGCTGCAACTCCAACACTCTTTTTGAACCCAAACCAGTCCAAAAACTTCAAAAACAACTTCAAGGGACCTCAGCTCCAAGAGTATGGTGTTTGAGTGTGTGTTTGTGTGTTAAAGTATGATGAAATTACACTTTAAGGCACAAAACAAGACCAAACAAGGAAATATAGAGACAAGTGTGTATCTATCACTCCAGCCACAAAATTTTGAACCTAGAGGAGAGAGGAGGAGATTCTCTTTTATAGAGAACCAATGCTCAAGTTTATTGGACAAGCTTAGGGTTCAAGGCCATCCCTCCATATGGAGGATGGTTCTAGTGCCTTCCAGCTGGTACAACTGGACATAAACTATCTCCAAAAAGAAGGAGAAAAGCAGCCGACCACTTGAAGTGGTCAGCCAGCTATTTGAAGTGGTCGGTCGACCACCACAAATGGTCTCCCAAGATGAAAACTGGTCGGCCATGGTGGAAGAGAGTCTAAAGCATGAAAACAATGCAGTGGTGTGGTGGCCGACCAGAAAAGGTGGCCCAGAGACCAAGGAGACCAATTGGCAGACCAGAAAATTGGCTGGCGGGAAGAAAAGTGGTCTCCCACCCTTGTACCACCTTCCAAACAAGGAAAACAAGGTTTGTACCAAAAACAAACCAAAAAGGATGCAAGACGAAAGTTCAGGAGACAAAGCGCGCAGCCGAAAGCCTCAAAAACTAGTCTAGGAGCACCAAAAGTGGTTTACGACCACAAAAGTGGTCTCCCAGACCACAGTGTCCCTCTAGGCAGAGGCAATAAGGTGTGGTTCAAAAACCACGCCAAACGGAGAACGTTAAGCGGTCCCGAGCCAAGGCGCGTGGCCGAAGGCTCCGAAAATCAGAAACTGGTCTCCAAACGAGAAAAGTGGTTTACGACCGTGAAAAGTGGTCTACGATCACAAAAGGATGGTCTACCAGACCTCTCCCTCCCTCCAGGGAAGAGAAGCAAGGTTCGGCCTGCAAACCGAGCCAAAGCACAAAGAGTTTAGAGGCCCGGAGGCAAGGCTCTCAGCCAAAACTCCGGAAACCCTAAACAAGCACAACATGCACCATCATCAAGCGCTCAATCGATGACATCTGAGTCTTAAGGTTGGTCAAAAATAGGGTGTCTACACACACCTATTTACACTTGCTAGCAACAAAGGACTCAAAACAAGACTCAAAAACAAAAGGACCAAATGCAAAACTGTTACCCAACTGCCTGGCCAGCAAGCTTGGTCGGCCAACCATTAGAGTGGGTGGCCCACTAGGAAAGGTGGCCGGCTAAGACTAGTGGCTAGACAATTGGCAACAACTATCAATCACTCACACAACCTTATCCTCTATAAAGGTCTTCTCTTGGTCTTTCCTTCGATAGAACATCATCTTTTCTGCTGTTTTGTCTGGAAATAGAGATCTTTCTTCCCGAGAGGCTCAGGGATTGGACAACCACTTTGGATAGCATGGTAAAGGTAAATTTCTGCGATTTCATCATAAACGCTATTTTTTCGTTAAGCTGTACTTTGCTTTGTTTTTCGTTCCTTCATGCCGCTGTTCGATGTTGGAACCTGGTTACATGCGTGTTTCACTCTAGATCACAAGAAATGTGTCTAACTCTCGAAGAGTTTCAAGCCTTAATGGAGTCTTGGTGCGATGAGGAGATCATGCCTCAACCCCATTTTGGCCATGCACGGGCTCTTGAACGAATGTGTGGGCTTACTTTACACAATGCTCGGTCTTTGGCTCATGACGGGGAGTTGGACATACCCGGCTTGATTCATCAGTTTTTTGATATTGGAGATAGAGGTGACCTTATTTGGCGAGGTTATCGTCAACATGCCCTCTGCTTATGTTTGCTTGCACACTTCTTACTTGCTCCTAGTTACAGCGGAGCTAGCATTAGGTTGATCGACTTGGCCCGATGTCTCAAGGAGGGTAAGAGCTGCATAGGTTTGGAATTGGTCAAAACTTTGATGGGTTTGGACACTTTCCATCAGCGAGAGACTTCTTGGTTTGCGGGGAGTCCACTGCTTCTTTAGGTTTTGTTTTCCACCTTCTCTTATTTATGAGTGCTCATATCACTTGGCACTCACTCTCTATTTTCTGTCAAAACCCTTTCCTTACTTTTTCATCTCCACGTACATCTCTCTATTCTTTAATCTCTCTTATTTTTCATCCCTTCCTTGGTGTGGTTGATGAATAACCTGAAAGTGGTGGACCCTTGCCCCGAGTATTCAGCCAGATCCTACTTCTTTCGCCCACAGCAAGTGGCCTTTCGAACAAAGGGACTATGGTGTGATTGGATATACAACAGATCTGTGGCTGACATCGCTTGGCATTGCCACTAGTTGAATTTGACTGAGATGAGTTACAACATGTCTCACCAGTTGGGCATACAGTTGATCGGCCTCACACATTGTATATTCTACTTTCCCTTCCAGTTCAAACTCCAGTTTGGACGTGCTTAGACCCGTTTAAATAAGGGGATGGAATACCCTGCTCCATTCCAGCTCGTGCTTCACACTTGGCTCAATACCTCACTGCTTGGAGGATGAGAGAGCTTTTGGCCTTTGTTGCTAGCTTCAGTTATGCCTTTTCTGGTGAGTGCTTGGCTTGGCTTGAGGATAAGGCACAAGTTGGACCATCCTTGGTTGCCGAGACTTCTGATAGTACGAGCAGGAGGTAGAGGATAGTCACTTGACTCGTCTATGCCCCTAGTTTATTACTTTGACTTTTCTTTTCAAGTTTTTATGATGTAAAAGCAACTTTGATTTAATAGTAGAGTTAGAGAATGTACTAGTATTGAAATCATGTAATTAAAGTTTGTGGGTACTGAAAATTTTCCTTTTTGGTCCAAATAATGATTTATGTTGTAAAAGGTAAAATTTTGAGAAAATTAGTTTCATTAAAACTTTCCAAAACAATTTTCGAAAATGGTTACTACCTGATGCACATGGAATCAATCCTCAAGATGTACAACCCCAAATCAAAAGATCATAACTACCCACAACTACATTCACTATCACTGCTCTGTCGTGCAACTGGTCCTTTTACCAAATGGAGGTAACACAACCAAGTTAACAGATGACGGAAAAAGAGAGATCGATCAAACAAATGAACAGGACAATTGAGTTGAAAATGGTTATGGCCGAACTTCGGGATGAAGTTGTCTACGTATCCCAAAGATGGGAATCAGGCCTTACGTAGTTCGGTTAGGGTTCACTAATGTATTAACTCTCTCCTTTTGCACTCTAACTTTTACCAAAGTCCCCCTTTCGAGTTTTCAACCTTGTGAGCTCCATTTTTCTTTATTTCTAATTTTTCATGCTCTAACTTTTCCTAGGTCGCCCTATCGAGTTTTTGGCCTAGCGAGCCTCTTAAGGATAGTATTTCTTCAACTTGTCCATGTTGATTGGTTACGAGAACTCCAAGCTATCTAAATCCATAAGAATGATTGCTCCCCCAAACCAGTTAGATTTAATGATTTAAGGACCAGTCTAATTTGGTCTGAACTTGCCCCTGGGGTCATGGATGGGAGCTCAGCTGTCCTTGAGCACCATGTCTCATTCTTTAAGGTTTTTGGATTTGACTTTCTTGTTAAAGGCCCTGGCAATTCTACACTGATAGCCTTAGATATAATACAACGCCTTCAATCTCCTCTTGTCAAACAACATCAATTCTTCGAACATGTTCTGCTGCTAATCCACCTCTATTATCTAACACTTGGCCATAATTCTTAACGATGGTACTTCGATCTCAATCGGCAAAACAACTTCCATCACATATATTAGATAATGGGGGGTTGCCCCTGTAGATGTTCAAATTGACATTCTATATCCCTAGAGTGCAAAAGGCAGTTTATTTAGCCAATCTTTATAGGTTTCAACCATCTTTCGCTGGATGTTCTTGACATTCTTGTTTACGCCCTCAATAGCTTCGTTAGTTTGTGGTCTATACATTGATGACTTGTGAAAAGTCATGTTGTATTTCTCGAGCAAATCTACCACCTCTTTCTTGAAATGTGAGTCATTGTCTGATATGATCTCATTTGGCTCCCATATTTACAGATGATGTTGTTCCTGATGAACTTGGCTACATGTGACATTTTCAATACTGAGTATGACTACACTTCCACCCACTGGGTAAAATAGTCGATCGCCATCAAGATGAACTTATGTCCATTTGAACCCTTTGGCGAGACTGCCCCAATGACGTCAATTTCCCAGACTGAGAAAGGTCACGGTGAAGTCATGTTGTAGAGCTTTGGCAGTGGGATATTCATGCGATTGGCATGGATTTCACATTTGTGCCATCGCCAAACAAAGTTGATACAATCCTCCTCCATGGTTGACAATAATAACCCTGCCTGAGGATCTTCCTGGCCAACATCACACCAGTCATGTGTGCCCCACACTCTCCTCCGTAGATGGCCTCCATGAGACGCTTTGACTCCTCTTCTTCAACGCAGAGCTTGTGCATTCCTAGATGTCCTCTCTTGTAGAACTTATTCCCGCATATGATGAACTGAACGGCCAAATGTCATATTCCCCATTTATCCATGGCATTTCCCCTTGTTGGTACATATCCTTTTCCAGGAAGTTTCAAATGTCGTAATACTAGGGGTTTTTGTCTTGAACCTCATCTATTGCGGCTATTGTCTCATAAGCAAGCGTATACTTTTGTTCAATGATGATTAACCCCGAGCGGTATGTCTACCATAGAGGATAATGCATCAACAAGCTGATTGTTCCCTCTTAGCAGATGTGTGAATGTCAATTTTTCAAACCTTGGAATCAGAATGTCCAGGGTTTGCTGATAGACCTTCATTTTCTCTTCCTTGACCTTCATGTCTCTGTTGGCTTGAGAAATAACTAGGTTCGAGTCTCCAATGACATCCAGTCTTATTGCCCCTAGTTCTAGGGCAACTTCTAATCTAGGGATACACGCCTCGTATTTTGCTTCATTATTTGACACTTTGAACCGGAGTTTGAAGGCTAGGGGTAAATGGGAATCATCAGGTGCTATAAGTAGTACTCCTGTCCCATAACCATATTGATTAGCTACTTCGTCAAAGTACATTGTCCATGTCTGCTTTTCTACCTGTAGAATCTCCTTATCTGGGAACAGATACTCTACTGCATCATCTTTTTCCACTGGGCGGTCTACTAGAAGTACGACTATTTCTCTCTCTTTGACGGACTTGCGAGTGACGTGCTTGAGGTCAAACTCAGAGAGAAGAAGTAACCAACGAGCTAGCCTAGCCGTATGTGCCGGTTTCTCAAAGAGATATTTGATGGGATCTAATCTTGAAACCAGAATTACGGAGTGGGCTAACAGGTAGTGTCTTAACTTCTTAGTTACCCAAACCAAAGCTAAGCAAGCTTTCTCCAGAGGAGTGTAGCAGGTCTCGTAATCCAACATCTTTTTGCTCAGGATGGCATTTTCCATCTTAGCTTATGATTCTTGTGCTAGCATGCACTACGTGGTTGAATCTGTTACCGACAAATACATGATCTGTGGCTTTCCCGATTTTAGCAGTGACAATATAAGTGGATTCTGAAGGTACTGCTTGACCTGTTCAAAAGCGAACTGACATCGATCATCCCATCGGAACTTCTTTTCCTTTTTCAAGAGACCAAATAGTAGTTCATAAGTCAAGGTTAATTTTGCGATAAACCGTCTTATGAATTGCACTTTACCTAGAAAGTCGTGCACCTCCTTTTCAGTCCTTGGTGGTGGCATTTCTACGATGGCCTTGATCTGAGATGGATCTGCTTCAATTCCCCTATGCGTGATCAGAAATCCCAGCATTTTCCCTATAGTCACCCCAAAAGTGCATTTTTGCAGGTTCAACCTCAGTCTATACTCCCTAATCCGTTCGAAGAATTTTTCCAGCACCGTGTAGTGGCCTTCTCACTCTTTGGACTATACAATTATATTATCCATGTACACCTCGACTTCTTTATGGATCATGTCGTGTAGGATTGTGGTCGCAACCCTCTAATATATAGCTCCAATGTTCTTTAACCAGAATGGCATAACTTTGTAACAATAGGTACCCCACAGCATGGTGAATGTAGTCTTCTCTCTGTCTTCATGAGCCATCAAGATCAAGTTATACCCGAAAAATCCATCCATGAACGATAGCAACGCATGGCCAGCAGTGAAGTCTACCAATTCGTCAATGTGCGGCATTGCAAAGTCGTCCTTCAGACTAGCCTTATTCAGATCCCTGAAGTTGATGCAAACTCTGATTCTGTCATCCTTCTTCAAAACTGGAGCAATATTGGCCAACCAAGTCAGATATTCAGACACCATCAAAAATCCCGCATCAATCTGCTTGGTGACTTCCTCTTTAATCTTCAGTGCCCAATCTGGATGAATTCTATGGAGTTTCTACTTGACTGGTTGAGCCTCGGGATTAAGAAGGATCTGATGCTGTACAATCTCAGGGTCGATTCCAAGTATGTCTTCGTAGGATCATGCAAAAACATCTTTGAAATCTTTTAATAAAGCGATTAAATGCTCGCGTTCCTCCGAAGACAACGTGGACCCAATCTGGACTAAGCGTGGATCCTTCTCAGTACCCACATTAATTGCAATGATTTCATCTATGCAGGGCTTAACATGCCTCTCCTTCTTTTGGTCAATCAATTTTTTCAAAGCCTAAGGAATTTCTTCCTCTTCGTTTTAATTAAAATTTTGAAAATCTTGGTCAGTGCAATAAATTAACAGCATAGAGAAGCAAACGAAATCTGTAGTATTCTCATTCAGAAGTTCTGGCTCTTTGGTTACAACAGACTCAAAAGAAAATACAAAAGAGGACCCAGACAGGACCTCGGCACCTGGGTTACCACCTCTAGAAGTGCTAGACTCATTCTTCGGACTAACTCAAATCTGATTATGACTCAACAAACTCAGTGGAATCAAATTTCGGCTCATCATCCGATTCAAAACTGGTGATAAAACCCTTTTCCAACAGCCAAGCGAGGCGTGGCACCCTCGACGCGTCCAGAATACAACTGGTGGAATCCAAAACTGATTCCTCTCCGATCATAGAGATAGTAAAGGTATCCCCCAAGTTCTCCATATTGCTCCCAAGATCTGTCAAGAGATTGGCTAGTGCTACCCCTACTCTAACCTCACTGCTGTCTGAATCGTCCTCTTTGCTTTGGCTGGTGTTGTTGTTTGGATCAGCCCCTCTTCATCACTATCTTAGAGCTAGTAGTCAAAGAAGATTTCGAATACGGGAAAATGATTTTTCGTTGAAGAATTCACCCAAGGCTCAGGAATGCCACAGAAGGGGAAATATTCTCTTTCTTTAACAAACCGCTTGTTCAACGTTCCCCAGATTGGCCTGTGGACTAGCTTGTAATGCTTCCCAGCTCTTTTGGCCTTGGCTCTTTCTCTAATTTCTTCTCCCTTCCTTCTCCAGTCCTCTTTGGTGGGCACATAGCCCAACACAATGGCATGTGGATTATGTGGCACCTCAGCTAGCATTACAACACCTTTTCTCTCACTCCTTCCGAGCCCTATTCCTAGAATATGCCACAATTTGTTCATGAAGTAGATGGACTGAGCACTAACGTACATGCCTTTGTCCTCAACTAAGATGGTCTGTACCATTTGGGTTTCCGCTAGAGTAAATTCCGAAAGAAAGACATCCTCATCACCATGATTGATTTCCAGCAAAGGCGTAGTTCCCCCTGGCAGTGGATGAATAGATGAATTCCCAAAAACAATTCCCTCATGAGGGTATTTCAATATTTGGTGCAGGGTGGAGGATACAACCCTCATGTAATGCAACCAGGGCATCTCTTGAAGTAGGTTAAAGGTAATTGGCACATCAACTACATAGAACTCAATCTCATGCTCAGAAGGGCCCACTTGGACTTGGACTTTCACCGTCCCATAATTTTTCTGCTCGTGTTGTCATATGCCCGGATCACCTGGGCTGTGGGAATAAAATCTGCCAACTTTAGGCCTATCATATAGGTAGTGCAAGAAGGGCAACAGTTGATTCCAGAGCCAGTGTCCACCAAAACCACTGGAACCCACTTCCCTCTGCACTCAACAGATATGTACAGTGGCTTGTTGTGAGCTGATCCTTCTGGTGGTAGCTCTTTATCGGAGAAGGTGAGCATAGGCTTGGTGTTACTTAGGAAGATCAGGCCAACGAGCTGCTTTGCCATAGTAGCAATGGACAACTTAACCCTATCCATTGCCAAAAATACTACCTGTCGGTGTATACGCGAAGCCATAAGGAGACCCCAAATGGAAATGTCAACCTGGATCTTTTTGAGTTACTTCAAAACAAACTCCTCCTCCAAATTCTTTTCCTTTTCCTTCTCAACCTCCCGGTATTTTCCTAAGGGTTCAGCTTGATCCAAATGTGGAGGTTTGAAATACCGTCTACCCCTGGTGAGGTGGTCTATTTCTTTCACATTCCAAGTACTATCTGGGATATGATCTCCCCAGTCTTCATCTGCGTGGGCAAGATGCAAGTCGTTGTCTTCCCACTACTCACCTACCACCGTCGACAAATAGTTGTCTGTCTCAACTTGGATCACTTCAATAGTACAATTATCCCCTTTAAGGCGATAAGATATTGTGGCCTTCTGGCTATCTTCGATCCTCTCATGTTTAAACTACCCCAACACAGCTTCCCATTTAGCGTTTGTAGTTTCCATAACACCCAATTCTTGGGTTTGTTTTTCCATACTACTGCCCTCTAGCATTTTCACTTTATCCTCAACTTTCTCGGCTACCACAGTTGCCCCGACATGCTTTCCTTTCAATTTAACTTCGGTTTCTTCTTTCTTGTCAAATTTATCACTTAGCCAGCCCTTGTTGTCAGTCGACAAGCTCAAATCAAACCAACCGATTTGCTCATTGCCTTGGTCCTATTCTTTGAAGGATTGTAAGTTGTCCAAATCTTTTTCTAGATCTGCAAGATCATCTAACCCTTGGCTCGGGTCGTCTTCCCTAACCACATTAATGTCCACTGAGGCGGTAACACTACCTCAGGCCTGGTTTGAGTAATAGGTACAATGTAGTGGCTCAAGGCATAATACCCATCAGATGATTCCCCGAAAATTCCTTGTGACAGACTAGCACCTCTCTCCGAGGTCAAAACCCCATCTTCTTCAGGCATTATCACCACAGATTTGTGAGACTTAGGTGCAAACACCCCATTTTTGACCGCCCCTAAGACTTGGGCACCTCAGGTTAATCACTCGATGATCAAAAAATATGATGTACAACCGTTTAAGTTCTTCAGCAAAAGGCTTTAGTTTTTGAGTTTGTAATCCCAACCTTACACCCCATTTTTGACCAAAACTATTTTGACCAAAACTATTTTAGACCTTAAAACTCCCTTTTTCAAAATATTTTTCCAAATGTTTCTATGATGTTTCGAGACTCGCATTTCGTTTAACATATTATACTTTTTGGTAAACCGAGTAAGGACAAAGTGGAAATAAATGAAAGGAAAGTGAAGTCGTTGAAAAATATTTAAAAACTTCTTATTTATAGGTTTGGAGTTGAAGAAAATAGGAGGCGAGGGAAGAGAACTAGTTGGGGAAAAGGTTGGGCATCAATCCATTAAAAAAGAAATGAGTCGCCTTCACTAAATTAGACATATCTCTTTCTACACTTAGAATTTAGATGTAAGACTACCACCATTGGAAATTAAACTTCTGGGGATTCAATTGAGAATCAAGAATCACTTGAAACCGAGTCCAGATGAGGGAGATATGCCTATTTGAAGTCGGGCTTGAAAGTAGAGTTTTGTGGCCGGCCGACCACTTTTTGTGGATGGCTGTACAAGTACCTGGCTGGCCTGAGAGGTAGATATTTTAGCCAAGTGCCCCCATAGGCCAATTTTAGTGGCCGACCATCCTATTTAGTGGTCGACCGGCAAGTCATGCCGACAGAACAGATATTTTCTTACTAGCTGTGCCAGCTGTCTCAACAGGTGCATGCACTGCACCAGCTGTCTCTAATATTTCCAAGATAGTAACATGTTTTTCTAGACATAGGGGACCTTCCCTCTTGGTTCTAGGTTAGAAAAAAATCCAAAGACTCCTAAACTTGCATAGCACTCTCTCTCAATCTATCTTGCAACCTACACACTTTCTCTCTACACTCCCTAAACCAAAAATTTAGCTCTTTTTGTTGAGGTTCTTGAGCTCAAATATCAACCCTTGGGAGTGAATAACTTGTGGTTGGTGAACAAAAGAGTTACACCTCTTCAAGAGATATAACTTTGACTATCTTTACACTACTTCTTCCTTCTCTTTTCTTGCTATTTTTATACTATTTTTGGACTATTTTTATGGGCTGAAACTTGTTGCTTAAAGCTATCAAAGGTGGAGGGGTTAACCACTCTTCTTTGAACCTTGTTTCCTAAGCTTTTGCCCTTGTGTTTCCTAATTCTTTCTCAATTTTCCCAACTTTTTACAACTATTTTTTAGAGTTTTTCAGCGGCTTTAAATGTGATTTTGAACTCTGAAAAATAGAGGGGTTAGCCATCCCTCCTTGCGCTTATTTACTAGCTCAATTTCTAAATTGATTTAGATAACTATTTCAAGCTTTTTCATTTTATTTCCACATTATTTTTAGCCATTTTAAGACTGTTTTAGGTTGTTTATTTCATTTATGCTTTGTATAGTATGATTGTAGTGTAGTTATCCTCATAGGTTTGGTGTTTTGGGCATTAGAGACCAACCTATTTGAGTTGATAGCATTTATTTCATGTTTTTCCTACTTGTGTTCATATGTAATCATTTCTGCAATAGATTGCCACCCCATAACATAAATCCCATCCATGGCTTTCCAAAACCAACCTGAACCCCAGCCAGCATGATCAAGGAGATGTGTGGAGACAACCTGGGTGATTGGGAGGCTCAATCTATAAGACCTAATTTGAAAGTCTGAAATCAATCCTACTGTGTGTGAATGTTAGTATTACTGAATTGAAGGCAGGTCTGGACCTTCTCGTTGGCTACTTGAAATTGTTTTTGAAAATCTGCAGATGGACTTGGAGAGTGAAAGCCCCTTTCTGTCTCAAGGATGTTGATTTTGTTTTGAGCTGTGTCTTGCAAATAGTTGTGTTGTGAGTTTTATTTTCTTTTCTTTTTTTGTCTTTTCTTGCGTTCCTACGTCAGTCGAGTCTTTTCCTTTGAGTCACTCCCATGTACCCTCAGGTCTTTGTTTTGTTGTTTTAATAAATAAGAAAGCGGGAGTCAAATTTTTAATCATTTTGTTGTGCCTACAGTAATGCATGTGTGACCTTTTAAAAATAAAAAAAAGTTTTGAATTTGTTTTTTGAATGAGATTCTGTTTATAAGCTCGAGTGTTGAGATGGATCCTCCCAATGATTTGAGTGAATTTTGACTTATCGGCACAAAATCCTTCATGATTTCAGAATTTTAAGCTATTTCTTTTGCAGACTTGCAAAGATACGTTCAGAATTGTGCACGGTATGTTACATTGTCCTAGGGATTATCTTCGCCATTAGGCGATCATTGTGGCAAGCACAAGGCGGCTTTCAAACTTGCAAGTACAAAGCGGCTTTCAGACCTCACAATCATAGAATTTCTCCCCCTGGTGTTTTCATTACTTCGAAGAGAAATGGATAAAAGAAACCAAAAAGAGAAAGAAAGAAACTAAGAAAAAAAAAAGGGAAAAAAGAAGAAGAAAAGAAAAAGGAAAAGAAAAGAAAAGAGAAAAGGGAAAAGAGGAAAATGAGTCGACCATCAAGCCAGGGGTATCGACTGGAATGAAATCCAATCAACTGTAAGGAAAAAAACTTTTCTTTGAATCCGGGGAGGCTAATGCAAAGAAAAACCACATTACGAGAAAAACCTTTCAAAATGGAGTAAAAGAAATGAGGAAGACATGCATAAGAGAAAGGAGAACCAAGCTCAAATCAAAGTGAAGCTAGTTCTAGTGTTAGGGCAAGGATAACTATTGATCAAATTCACCACAAATGTTAGAACATTATCCTTGAGAGGCTCGCTAGGCCGAAAACCCAAAAGGGTGACCTAAGCAAAAGTTAGAGCATGAAAAATGAGAAATCAAATAAATAGAGCTCGCAATGTTGAAAACCCGAAACGTCAACTTTGGCAAAAGTTAGAGCACAAAAAGATAGTGTCAACATTGGAGTGAACCTCAGCCATAAGCTACACTGACTTGATTCCCATATTGGGATACGTAGGCAACTTCGTACTGAAGTTCAGTCTCTACCATTTCCATCTTATTTATCTCAATCCGATCATCTTACCCAAATCACGTCGATAGCTTCGCATCAATCCATGAGCTACACCGACTGTTGTGCACATCATACTTGTGTTGGGTAAGAAAGAACTAACTTGAATCAACAAGTAAATAAATTTTCAATACTTAAACTTCTCAGTAGAGTCTCTAACTTGTGCAACAAAAAAGAATCGAAGCTCGGGTTTTACAAAATTGATTTCTAAAGGGAACATAAGTAATACTAGAGGCACTATGAATGATCAGTTACCTTGAGTCTTTTTCTACTTTCGGGTCAGTTGGGAGTTTTGTTGTGTCGTGCCTGGTGTTTGTCTCGTTTGCACTCTTCATCGAGTCACCATAATGTGTCTGTCGCTCAAAAGTTCTCTTCATCGAGTCACCATAGCGTGTCTGTTGCTCAAAAGTTCAACAGAGTGGCATGGTCAAAATTTCATACATGAATGTTCGCTCCAAACTCAAAAACAAGTCCATGTGTGAAATTCATAAACAAACTAAGAGTGCCCATACAAGGGGCATCGCATTCATGATCATTGCAAATTGTATGTGAGGAATTTGTCACTGCTTCACTACTTTGAAGGGGACTAGAGTAAGTTCTTAACATACTGGGTTAGAAAGAAAGCATGAGTTTGATTGGTTGGCAACTATTCTAGGATCTGATGATCCCTATCACACGTGCCTGCATAATGTTAAAAAAGGTGGCCAGTGACTGGACACTAGAGGTAATTTTCAGTACATCTGATCAGGCCATCTATTGAACAAGGGTAACCTCACTGGTGGCCAATGACTGGACACTAGGGGCAATTTTCAGTGTATCTGATCGGGTCATCAATTGAACAAGGGGCATGGATCCAACCTTTTTCTCCATCCGCTCGAAGCCACTTGTTGGGCACTTTTCCTTGGTTTAGGGTAGCTCACCCCCATGATGATTCTGATATGATTCAGCTTTCGAAAGTTGTCTCCGACCATTTCAAAACTCTCTTGGGATTGCCATCTTTCTTCTAATTAATACATGTATTTTGGCTTATGCATACATGCTCGTACACTGTGGTTGAGTTGAACTGAGTGACTGGTTACTCTTGCTCTTGACATTGTTTTGTACTTGTAATAACAGAGGTTCATCAAGCTACCATCCGCAGTGTTTTTTTAATTACATTTCAATAAATTATGGCAACGCCCTATACTTATTTCATAAGGTATATGATGCGCCACTCTATGTACTGCTCATTTTCCTCTACATACCATGCATCTTTCCCTTGTATCACACTGTTTTGTGCACCTTGTATCGCACTATCCTGTGCACCTGTATCGCACTATTTTGCACACCTTGCATCACATTGTTTTCTGCATTCACCTTGCATCGCATTGTTTTCTGCATTCACCTTGTATCGCACTATTTTGTGTATTCACCTTGCATCGCACTATTTTGTGCATTCACCTTGTATCGCATTGTTTTGTGCACCTTGCATCACACTGTTCTGCGCATTCACCTTGTATGCACTATTTTGTGCACCTTGCATCGCACTATTTTGTGCACCTTGCATCGCACTATTTTGTGCATTCACCTTGTATCGCACTATTTTGTGCATTCACCCTACATCGCACTGTCTTGTGCACTCACTAGGGTCTAGGAAACCTTAAATCCTCTAAAACTACAATTCTTTTGGTGTTTGTTGTGCCCAAACAACTTCAGGCGGTCTGGTATAGTCACCTGACTGTGTTTGTAGTGAGTTCTTAGGAGATTAACTGAGACGGTGGAAACTAGAGTTTGAATGGCTGAGGCCTAGAACGCAAAGGTTTGGAATTTCTGAAACTAGAGTCTGGTTTAAATACCCAGGGGTGTATCCTCGGCTTGAAATCTATATGGTAGCCCCATAGGTTAAGGTAGCTTGTATGCACCTTAATTCTAAATACTGAACCAACCTAGTCTGTCACCCTATTGGAGAATAAGAAAAGTTGCAAACATGGCCAAGGAGAAAAAGTAGTACCCGTGGTTTGGAAGCGCAAGTTGCAGGAAGAAATCTTGAAACCAAAAAGAAGATGAAGATCCCCAACAGCATAAGATGAGTCATTGCCAATTGCCCCTGTAAGGTACTTTCTAAAAGCACCACTTCCTAGCTGCTACATCATAGTTATTATCTATTACATCACATCTAGTACTACTATCACATTGCATATAGAATTTATTGCATGCATCTATTACATTAACCATTTTATTGCCTACATCCCTTCCATGTTAAGCTTAGTCTGGCATGGGCTCATACATTTCCCTCATTGAAACATGGTTCTATCATGTGTAAGTAACCATGCTGCGCTGAGGCCAATATTGAGGATGTCAACACCTTTTCTGTGTGAGACATGATTTATTTTGTGTCCATACCTTTTCTAGGTAAAATGCAGTTCAACTTGCGCCTGTAATTCACTTAATCCATTGCATCCATTGCATTGTACTTTGTCTTGTTGCATTCATCATTTAGGATCATTATCTTTCCCTAGCAGATCATTCCTTACTTATGTCATGCCACCCAATTACTTGTACTCTTTCTGTGAAAAACATTGTTTTGGATGTGCCCGCACCCCTTTCACAATGAAACATAGTTCTGTTATGTGTAAGCGTCTATGCTGCGCTGAGGCTAGTATTGAGGGTGTAGGCACTTAGCCTACATTAGGCGTCGTTTGGCCACTTCTTTTTTGTATAAAACGTAGTTTGATTTGCAACTCCATTCCTTTATGGTATTCTTGTGTTTTTCACTGCTTGTTGTTTGATTATTTCGTTACATTGTGCATTATTTTGCATTCTACCCTTGAACTATGCTAGTTTGATTCATTGTAACGGGATACGTAGGCAACACTCGGGTTCAACCAACTGCATCTGCATTTTGTTTGTTTGCCCAAGTCTTACGACCTTGTCAAAATGGGTCATCTTCGAGCTTTGACATTCACTCACGTCATTTCATGACATTGAGCTCGGTCAAAAAGGGGCAACTGTAGACACCCCATTTTTGACTGCCCCTAAGACTTGGGCACCTCAGGTTGATCACTCGATGATGAAAAGATACACTGTACAACCGCTCAAGTTCTTCAGGAAAAGGCTTCAGTTTTTGAGTTTCTAATCCCAACCTTACACCCTATTTTTGACCAAAACTATTTTAGACCTTAAAACCCTCATTGTCAAAATATTTTTCCAAATGTTTCTACGATGCTTCGAGATTCGCATTTCATTTAACATAATGCACTTTTTGAAAAACCGAGTAAGGACAAAGTGAAAAATAAATGAAAGAGAGGTGAAGTCTTTGAAAAAAATTTAAAAACTTCTTATTTATAGGTTTGGAGTTGAAGAAAATAGGAGGGGAGGAAAGAGAACTAGTTGGGGAAAAGGTTGGGCATCAATTCATTAAAAAAGAAATGACTAGCCTTCACTAAATTAGGCATATCTCTTTGTACACTTAGAATTTAGATGTAAGGCCACCATCAGTGGAAAGTAGACTTTCGGGCTTCAATTTAGACTCAAGATCACCTGAAACCGAGTCCGGACAAGAGAAATATGCCAGTTTGAAGTCGAGATTGAAAGCAGAGTTTTGTGGCCGGCCGGCCACTCATTTTATGCACGACCAAACAAATACCTGGCTGACTGGCCAAGTGTCCTGAGAGGTAGATATTTCAGTCAAGTGTCCCCATAGGCCAATTTTAGTAGCTGGTCGTCCCCTTTAGTGGTCGGTCGGCCGACCAATAATGCTAGTAGAACAAATATTTTCTTGCCAGCTATACTAGCTGTCACCACAGGTGCATGCATTGCACCAGCTATCTCTATACTGATATTTCCGAGATAGTAACATGTTTATCAATATATAGGGGACCTTCCCTCTTGGTTCTAGGTAAGAAAATATTCCAAAGACTCCAAAACTTGCATAGCACTCTCTCTCAATCTATCTTGCAACCTACACACTCTCTCTACACACTTCCTAAACCAAAAATTTAGCACTTTTTGTTGAGGTTCTTGAGCTCAAATCTCAGCCCTTGAGAGTGAATTCCTTATGGCTTGTGAACAAAAGAGTTACTCCTCTTCAAGAGGTATAACTTTGACTATCTTTACACTACTTTTTCCTTCTATTTTCTTGTTGTTTTTATACTGTTTTTAGACTATTTTTATGGGCTAAAACTTGTGGCTTAAAGCTATCAAAGGTGGAGGGGTTAACCACCCTTCTTTGAACCTTGTTTCCTAAGCTTTTGCCTTTGTGCTTCCCACTTCTTTCTCAACTTTTTTCCAGCTTTTTACCACTATTTTTTAGAATTTTTCAAAGGCTTAAAATGTGGTTTTGAAGTCCCAAAAATGGAGGGGTTAGCCACCCCTCCTCATGCTTGTTTACTAGCTCAATTTCTACATTGTCTTAGCTAACTTTTTCAAGCTTTTCCATGTTATTTCCAGCACTGTTTTTAGATATTTTAGGACTGTTTTAGGTTGTTTATTTCATTTATGCTTTGTATAGTATGCTTGTAGTGTAGTTGTCCTCATAGGTTTGGTGTTTTTGGCATTAGACACCAGCCTATTTGAGTTGATAGCATTTATTTCATGTTTTTCCTACTTGTGTTCATGTGTAATCATCTCTGCAACCTCCGCCCTTTCATGGCTTTTTATTTCTTTGAGAATTGTTTCAACCAGGTGTTGTTTAAGCTTGAGAAAGGGACCATACAATGCTAAATGGTTTAATCTCTTTGGAGGTTCATTACTAGGGCATTACCTCCCTCTCATGCCTAAAACAACTTCTTGTTTGACACTCTTCTCCATTAGTGGACATTACTATCATTTTTGAACTAAAATGACTAAGGAATGGAAAGGTAAGTAAAAGAAGCAATAAATTGAACTAAAATGGAACAAGATAATGAAATCAACTTGGGTTCAATCGGACATTAGTTGAACCCATTGAGTCTTGAATCATTTCATACTTGTTAGTGATGATAATGATTCAAGACCCGATGTCAACCACTCCCCTTGATCGATATCATGATAGGGAGAGGGTTTTGTTGGTCCTTTAGCTTCATTTATTGAGCTTTTGTCCCTTGATCCATAAATCATCGCACAATGAATTTGTGTCGATTGATGGTTTGCGAATCAAGCCTACTCCTCCTTTGATCTATTTGATGATAAGAAGAGGCAGGATGGACAAACATCTCCTGAAAATACTCTATTTTTGCTTTGTTTCTTATCTATTGCAACAGGGTATTGCTCGACTTTTTCACACCCCCTTTCGGAAACTCGAAAGAAGCCCTACAATTCAAACTCCCATAGTTTTGAATCTAATCTCACAAGTGCAATGTAAAATTGATAAACACCAAAGATTCCAAATTTGGAAAATCTTTTGGAAAATTGATTTTGAATCAAATTTCCAAAAATGGACTGCTTTTCCAGATAGAGAGTCACCACCTAAATATTTTATTTTTGGAAATCTAGGAAACCCATGACTCGTGCTAAAGGCCACATGTCCATCATCACCATATGTGCCTTGGCTCGGGAACTTTGGTACGAGAGGGGAAGGTCATGAATTGAGCACCCTCACTCGCCCGATCAAAGATGGGCCTCTACTAATCATGACATGATTTTTATGTACATTATATGCTCTTGTTCCGATTTTTTAGGCTAGCATTACTATATGATATGCACAAGCAAATATAGACTAGTTTTCCTGAATTGGAACAATTCAATTTCATGTTTGCTTTGCAAAAAGGGTTTAATTTTTCCATCTCAAGTGGGCTTACAGTTTGTGAATTTGCCACTCAACAAAGTGGGCTTAAATTTACATTTGTTGAAGTATTCCAATTCAAGCAACAAGCCTTCATCCACAGACATTCAAGCAGTTATAGCAATTAAGGACAGCCTCATGGCAAGCATGCTAGTCATGACAATCACTCGCACTCATGTAAGTATGCTAAAGCATTAAAACTCACCTAGTACTCCAAGTTAACATAAAACAAAAGTGTTAGAAAAATATGCATGATTCCTAACTAAGAATTATGACTAATGCAACACATACGATATGCAATTTAATAGACTCGGTTACTAATATGGCATGTGAAGCAATTTGATAACATGTGGTTTAAACACGTATTCAAAGAACGTATTGAAATGACAACGCAGTTAGAATGATGAGCCGAGCCTCAGTGTATGCAATACAAGATGAATAGATGCAAGCATAAGGTATGCTAATTGAAAACATGTCCCTAATCTAACCATCAAAAGCGGATAAATAAAAGGGAGAAAGACGTGGGGTTAGAAGACATACACACTATTACAACACCTTGCTCTCACGAAGGAGAGTCCAAATGAATAAAGCTAAGCTAATTAGGCTAATTATTACAACAATTGAATTAACTAGCTAATAAACTAATTAATTAAACAATTATAAGACAATTGCAACTAATAATAAAACTAGGTAATTAACTATTCTGCTTGGGAAACGAAAGATGTGCATGCGCATGCTCGGTTTCCACCTAAAAAGACCTCCGTTTTGCTCTTGAAAGCCTCTGTTTGCACAATTGAACACTTCCAGAACCATTTTTCTCCACCTTACCAACACTTTGTTGAGATTTGCATCAGTGGCCAACCAGTCACTGGTGAAGATTGTCGGCCACCTACTGGCTATGAAAGTGGTTTGCCGGCTACCTACTGGCCATGGAAAGTGTCATGCTGGCCACTGATGCACTGGTTCATCTTACTGTAACAGAGGACAAACTAAACATATACAGGGCATTTTCAAGGGTTGTCTGCACAACTCATCCCTCCTTTTCATGAGCAAATACAAGGAGTTGTGAACTTAAGCCACAAACCACCAATTCAAGCAATTTCATTGCATGATGGCTTGTGATTTAAGATGTGCAAGTTCAATAAATGCAAAATAAGACACAAACCTCCTCCCTTTCATGAAAGATCAAGGGATGAAGTTGACCTTGGAGACTTAAATCATTTCATCACTAGCAAGTATGAAATGGTCCAAGTTCTATGTGTTCAACTAACGTCCGATTGAACACACCAAGTTATTATCTTGCTCTCTTTTAATCCCAAGTTTTAGTTACTTATTTTACTTTACCAACCATTCTTTAATCCAATTAAGTCCATCAGTTGAATTAAAGTCCTCTAATGGAAAGAGGGCTCAAAACACAAGTTGCTTTAGGTATGAAAGAAGTATCATACCGTTGGTAATGAACCCCCAAAGGGATTAAACCATTAAGTATGAAACCTAAGCTGGTCGGCCACCTCTTTTCAGCTAGACAGTGTCTTTTTCCTTGCAAAACAGAGCAGAGGCTGAGGCAAAAATAGTTCAATTTTTTGACTGCAAAACAGAAGCATTTTGGCAGCCAAACAGAGTGGAAATCCGCATCCATGCATGAGACATTCCTCGTTTCTCGAGGCCTGTGAAAATTATATTTAATAGTAGTTTGTTGTACTTAAAGTAGTGGACTTGTAATAATTAATTGCTTAGTTAATTAATTCCGTAGTGTAACTAATTAGTTAGTTTAATTCTAATTAATTAATTAGTTAAAATAGCTAGTTAATTCTACTTTGTACTTCATTAATTTGCTAGAATAGTTAGTTAATTTATGGTCTTTTAATAATTAGCATAATTAGCTAAGGCATTCATTCGAACCCTCTTGAATGAGGGTAAAAATGTAATAATGTGTATGTCTTCCATCCCTCATTTCTTTCTCCCTTTTATTTACTCGCTCATGATG
This sequence comes from Camellia sinensis, assembly GCF_055761805.1. Lineage (NCBI taxonomy): Eukaryota > Viridiplantae > Streptophyta > Magnoliopsida > Ericales > Theaceae > Camellia > Camellia sinensis. The sequence goes on from NC_138963.1 coordinate 142,289,765, forward strand.
GATAGCATAGAGTATCATGTTTTAATTAGCATTTTCTATGATTTGCATCCATTTGTCTTGCATGCATAAGGTTTGGTTCATCATTCTAACGACATTATCATTTATTACTTCCTTGAATACGTATGTCACAGCATGCTATCAAAGTGATTCACATGACATATTAGACAACCAAACCTCTTAGTTGCACTTTTGTATGTATTGCATTAGTCACTTGCATTGTTAGGATCATGCATTTAACTAATTGTTTTATTTCTTTTGGTTTGCCTTGGAGTAGTGGGTGAGCACTTATTGATTAAGCATATTGCATGAGTGTTAGTGTTTCCACATCAAGCATGATTACCATGAGACTAAGTGCTTACTTGATCTATCTCTTGAATGCCTGTGAATGAAGGATAATTGCTTAAATTGGGAGAATTTTGATTAATGTACATATGATATCGCTTTTTCAAGTGGTATATATTCAAAACAATTTCAAAAAACACACATAAAATCAAAGTATTCTGACGTTTGCAAATTAAATCTATACTTGTGTGAAACACAGTAAAAATAGCCTAATAATCGGAACAAGAGCATATAATGTAAATAAGAATCACATCATGATTAGTGAGGGCCGATCTTTGATCGGGTGAGTGGGGTGCTCAATTCATGACATTCCTCTCTCGTACCTAAGTTCCTGAGCCGAGACACTTCGGTGATGACGGATAAGTAGCCTTTGGCATGAGTCACGGGTTTTCTAAATTTTCCAAAAATATTTAGGTGGTGACTTTGAAATCTGGCAAAGTAGTTTATTTTTGTCATTTTTTGATTCAAAATCGATTTTTCAAAAGAATTGCCAGATTTGGACTCATTTGTGTTTATCTATTTCACATTGCACTTGTGGAATCAGATTCAGTACCACGAGAGTCCGAACTGTAGGACTAATCATCTGCGAAAGGAGCACAAAAAGCAAGCTATATCAGGTTGTGGGTTGGATGCGTCCATCATGCACAAGTGTGTGCCCTCAAGAATGAACAACATCGGCTTTGGTAGGTGGGAAGGGGCGATATAGACGCTCGGGTTGAAAGTGGGTGGTAGTGTGTGGATAAGGTAGATATTTCTGGGCAAGGGAACTTGGTTGTGGACAGGGAATGGATTGGTGGTTACATTTGGCTTTTGGGGTGGAGCTATGACTTTGTTGTCGATGAGATCTTGAATCTCATGATGTAGGCGGAAGCACCAGTTGGTTTCATGGCCGTGCTGTTGGTGGAAAGCACAGTATTTGGTGGGATAGTGCTTGGGTGAAAGATAGTCAGGAAGTGGTCGAGGTTCTAGGGGTTTCAGATGCTTCTTTTTGATTAGCATCTGCATGGCTTGGGATAGATTCAAGTAGAGTTGGTTGAAAGTTCTACCCGGAGGTCTGGTAAGGTTGGAAGTTTGTGGGCCCATGTTGGCAAAGGGGTCTGTAGGTTTGGTTGTGGTGACAACACTCACCTTAGACGGCCTCGTAGTTGTGCTATCCCCGACAACATTAGAACTACGAACAAAAGGCTTCTTGGCCGACTCCTTGTCGTCAATGATGATCCCCTACTTCATTGTATCTTTCAATTTGAACTCCCATTTCATGAAGTTCCTTGAATGTGAATTTGGGGAGAACAATCATTTTCTATAACAGTCTGCCATGAAGATTCTAAACAACCATCTGGATTTGGTATTTCTTTGTGGGCTGAGTGGTCATCATTGATGCTTTGGCCCGCTATCTAGTTACAAACTCGAAGAAGCCCTCATTCAGCTCCTGATGTATCGCCTCAAGATCACGAGTTGTGACCTCAATTTGCTTGTTGTAGGAGTATTGAGCAATGAAAGACTCGGCCAATTCCTCCCAATTTTGCTTAATAGAGTCCTCCAACTTAGCACACCAGATGACAGCTATACCCAACATAGTTCGGCCAAAGAGCAATAACTTCTACAATCTGAACAAACCCATTGGTCATAGGATATCAGAAAACAGACGTAGGTGTACCATTGGGGTCCCCAGCGCCATCAAAGCTGTCAATATACAGCACCTTGAACCGCTCCGGCAAAGTAACTGTAGATTTCGTGTACCCATTCTCCATATCCGGAATGGTGTTAACCCCCTGTGCCTTTTTGAACGGGTTTTCCAGCTTGTTGACTTTGAGCATGGTCAGGTCAACCTTGAATTCAAAAGGTGCCTCAGTTTGATAGACCGGGGCTCAGACATCTGTGTTGGAATTGGATCTACCTGGACGAGGAAAGCCAGAACACCCTCGGTTTGTGGATCTTGAGCTATAGTAGCTTTAGCAGCGATATCAGGTATAGGGATAGCCAAATTACGTGTATGCGAAGCAGAAGCCACAATTGGCTACTGTTATTGTTGTTGTAACCTATTTGTGACCTTAGCTTGATGGGTCATGTTGTGTTGGAGTGAGTCGACTGACTACTGGAAGCAGAGCAGTAGTTCCTTCAAATCGGATGGTGGTTACTAAGCCATTTTAGGAGTAGGTGACTGGGCTTGAGGTGAATTGAGTATAATTGAGCTAAGGGGTGATTGCTGAAAGAACTGAACTGGTGAACTTTGTCTGACTCTTCTTCGCCTTGCAACTGGTGACAGTAAGGCATATACTGGCTGTCCCCAAACAAGATCTCTGACCTTACATAGTCTTCCGGCACAGGTCCAGAGTACTTGGGGGATATCAGAACTTTTTGAAGCTACGGTTTTAGACTACCTAGCAAAAGAAATAAAAAAAAAGTAATAATAAAAAATTCGGACAACACCTCAGCTATGATTTCATCAGAACAGATATGATCAAAGCTCTATGACTGTACTCCCGACTGAATTCTACCCTAAAAACACTGATACCATTTATACCACTGATATGAAGCATTCCTGTACAGTTCACTGTAAAGCATGTACCAGGTAAAGAGAGCCAAACCACCCCTATGGGAAGGTAGATTTACCCTGTCCTAGATTTGACATAATCTAGAGTTTTAGTACTTCAAGCAAGTAGTTTCAAAATATCCTGTATACGGGTGAGCATCCTGTCCTAGGTTGGAACAGTCACTATGGCTTTACTATATGTAGCTAGACTGATTGGTCAAAAGGGGTACATTGGCAAGATTACCTAATATACCTCTCACACTTAACACCGAGAAGTGAAAGAAGGATTAAGCGATATAGCGATAATCCAGATCCAAGGGTTGTGTTTCCAACATGGCAGAGCCCATAATCGGCTAGACTTTTGGAAAGTTTTTTAGGCAATCCTCTAGTAAGCCGTCTAGGAATAGTAGATGGAAAACACAATGACTTAGAGCACCAACGCAAATGCAATGCAAACAACATATATCTGTAGGTAAAATGGCGCATCATGAAGTCCAAGTCAAGTTCTTTCTTTTTCCCAACAGAGTCTCCAAAAACTATAGTTGGATCCCTGTGCTCCTTGGAGGGTTTAGTCTTTTCGGATACGATAGCCCTACAGTTCGGACTCCCGTGGTTCTGAATCTGGTTTCACAAGTACAATGTGAAACAGAAAAACAAAAATGAGAGTCCAAATCTGCCAAATCTTTGAAAAATCGATTTACAATCAAAATGCCAAAAATGTACTGCACTGCCAGATTTTAGAGATGCCACCTAAATATTTTTGAAAAATTTAGAAAACCTGTGACTCGTGCCAAAGGCTACTTGTCTATCATAGCCAAAGTGTCTGGGCTAGGGAACTTAGATATGAGAGGGGAAGGTCATGAATTGAGCACCCCCCTCACCCGATCAAAGATCGGCCTCTACTAATCATGATGTGATTTTTATCAACACTATATGCTCTTGTTCTGACTATTATGCTAACTTACTATGTGAGGCACACAAGTATAGACTATTTCTCCCACTTTGGAATGTTTTGATTTCATGTTTATTTGAAAAGAGTGTTGAATATGTGCTACTTGAAAAAGGCAATCTCAAATGTACTTTAATCAAATCATCCCAATTTAAACGAAACAGTCTTCATTCATAGGCATTTAAGAGGTATATCAGACAATAACTTAGCCTCATGGTAAATATGCTTGATATGGCAACACAAACATACATGCAATATGCTAAAGCAAAAACACTCACCTAGTACTCAACTGAGGCAAGCCAAAATAGGAGAAGATAGTTAGAAAAATACATGCTCTAATATGTAAATGACTAATGCAACACATACAAAATGCAACTATCGAATTCGACTTCTTAACATGACATATGGATCAATTTCAAGGCATATGGTAGCGCATGTATTCAAGCAAAAAAATAATCAATGTTATCAAGTATGATAAGCCAAATCCTAATGTATGCAAAAATGGATGCAAGTCATGATAATGATATAAAGAGAAAATATGGTACTACATGCAACCACAGTAAGAAAATAAATAAAAGAGAGAAAGAAATGGGGGTTGGCAGACATACATAATATCATAATTGTTACAAATTGACCCTTGCACGAGAGGGTCCAAATGAATGTCCTAATTAACTAATTATTACAACGCCAAATGAATTAACTAAATTAACTACCTATTACAAATTCGAATGAAAGGAAAGCAATTAATTAGTTACAACATACAAATTAATCTTAAGGCTATAAGTTAATGGACTCGAACAAACGGGAGGCAGAGAATCACATACGTGCAACTGAGAACATCTTCCCGGAAACCTTTCTGTTTGCTGCCAGATTCTGCTATGTTCGCAGTTAGAAAATTATTTTGTTTTTGCCTCAGCTTTTGCTCTGTTTTGCCACAAAAATACCACTACATATACAAAATGGCGGCCAGCTAGCCTTGGACAATGACCGTTTGTACAAAGTTGGGGCTGGCTAGCCACTGCTTTTGAGAACTGCCTTGCTACCACAAAGTCAAAATAGAACAAAAACAGAGTATTTCCAGGAGATGTTTATCCTCTCTACCCTTCCCTATCATAAAGATGATCAAAGGAGTAGATTCAATCCACAAATCATCAATTGTCGCAAGTTTGTTAAGTGATGACATATGAACCGAAAGGACAAAAGCTTAATAAAAGGAAATGAAAGACCAACAACACCTTCTCCCTATCATGGAGTTACCTCAAGGGAAGGGGTAGACATTGCTTCTTGAATCACTAAACATCACTATAAAGGATGTAATGATTCAAGACTCAATGGGTTCAATATAACGTCAGATTGAACCCAACTCAATTTTGCTACCCTTTTTTTTTTTTTTACCTCTTTTACATTACCTTGCCATTTTCTTATCTTTTCTTCATTTTGTCCAAAAGTGATAATTACGTCCACTAAGTACAAAAAACGATAAAAAGTAGTGTCAAACAAGAGGTTGTTCTTAGCACGAGAGAGATGTAATGCCTTGGTAATGAACTTCCAAAGAGATTAAACCATTAAGCATGGAAAGTCTCTTTCTTATGCTTTGAGCAACAACCTAACACAACTCTTAATCAAAGAAAGCGAAGAAAAGAGGGAGATAACAAAGGTGATTATTACAAGTGTGAGTATATGTACGAAAACCATGTAAAAAGAACTATCAACTCAAATAGATTGATGTCTATGGCCTAAACAACCAAATATATAAGGACTTACAATAACACAAGCATAGTATTCAAAGTATAAACTAAATAAACACACTAAGCAGCCCCTAAATAGCACAAAACAGTGCTTAAAATTAGTTTGAAAATGGTAGAAAACTTGAATAAAAATATAAAGAAAGAAGCCTAGTAAATAAGCCAAAGAAAGGGTGGCTAATCTCTCCTCCTTTTATGACTTAAAATCACATTTTTAAGCTTAAAAACACTCTAAAAAATAGTGTGAAAAAGCAAAGAAAAGAGATAGAAAAAGATGATACAAAGGCTCAAAGATTACCCTTTAAGGAGAGGATGATCTTCTAGTTCACAAACCATAAGGTGATCACTCTCAAGAGCTAAAATTTGTATTCAATAATCTCAACAAGTGGCCTCAAGTTTAGGCTTAGAAAGTGTATGGATAGTGTATGTATATTACAAGAGGGAAATGATGTGTGTTGAACAAGTTTTGGCTCATGGAAAATTTTTTTAACCCCAAACCATGAGGGGGGTCATGTATTTATACAAGAAAGCCTTCTCACATTGGAAATATCTATATTGAGCCAGCTGGTGCAAGACATGCACATGAGGACAGTTGGCAACCAAAAATATTTGTCTGTCGCTAGATATGGTCAGCCGACTATGAAGGTAGATGACTGGCCAACCAAAAATGACCTGTTGGCCACTTGTTCGCCAGCAGGTCTCTAGGTGGTCATGCTAGAAAAAATTAGATTTTGGTTCAAAGGGGGTACAAAGTTTGGGTTCTGAAGCTTAAAAATTAAAGCCTTTTACTGTAGAAATTGAATGATTGTACAACATAATAATTCATCGAATGTTCAACATGAGGTGCCCAAATCTTAAGGGCAATCAACATGGAGCGTTTACACCTATTTTCCTTTGGCTTTCTACTCTCGCTCATCACTCTAGATGGCAAAGGATATTCCTGGTTTGAATGATATTGCTACCATCGATCTTGAGAAAGGTACGGGTGAGAGTTGAGACAACTCCTATCTTTGTCTAATTAGGAAGATTATCGCACCAAAAGTTCTGAATAAGCAAGCAATTTCTAGAATTATTCTTGGTGCTTGGAAAACAAGGGCAAAGGTTGCTATATCTCTTTGGGCGGATAATGTTTTCATGTTCAAATTTGAGAATGAAGATGATCGAAATCTTATTCTTCGAAATGCTCATTGGTTTGTCATGGGCTAACTTTTGGTCTTGCAACCTCTTTCAGTGTATAAACGCATCTCGGGAAGGTTTGGGTTATGTTTTGATGCAAGAGGGAAAGGTAGTAACCTATGGCTCATATCAGTTGAAAACACACAAGAGGAACTATCCTACTCATGACCTAGAGCTAGCGGCGATCATCCTTGCCTTGAAGATTTGGAGGCATTACTTGTATGGTGAGAGATTTGAGGTTTTTCCGATCATAAGAGTTTGAAGTATTTGTTTTCACAGAAAGATTTAAATTTAAGGTAGAGAAGATAGATGAAGTTCATGGAGGACTATGATTTTGAGTTGTATTATCATCTGGGAAAGGCCAATGTAGTGGCTGATGCCTTGAGAAGAAAGACCATTAGCAGTGAAGCGTGTATTGCCGTCCGAGAATGGGAAATGTTGGGTGCTATTGGTGAGTTCGACTTGCATTTTGGCGAGTCCATTGAGTCGACTGCCTTGTTTACTATAGTTGCCCAATCTACACTGGTGAGTCGAGTTATAGAAGCACAGAGGGGTGATCTTGAGGTAGAAACCCTCCAAGAAAAGATCTATAGTGGGAAGGTAGAAAGGGGCTTGAACGTGTATTCTAACTCGAGTGTTAGATATCTTGACCGTCTTTTCGTGCCGGAGTCTTGTCGAGAGAAGGTACTCCGAGAATTTCACCGTTCATGCCTTGCGGTGCATATGGAAGGCACAAAGATGTATCATGACATTAGCCGCTGGTTTTGGTTGAAGGGAATAAAGAATTATGTAGCTGTGTTTGTGTCGAGCTGCCTTAGTTGTCAACAAGTGAAGGCAGAGCATTAGAGGCTAGTAGGTTTGTTACAACCCAAGTCTATAGCCGAGTGGAAGTGGGAGCATGTCATGATGGACTTTGTTCTGTGTCTTCCGAGGACTCAATGGGGTAATGACGCCATTTGGGTGGTAGTTGACCAATTGACTAAGTCGGCGCACTTTGTACCCATGCACACAAGTGACTCGGTAGATTATCTTGCCAACCTGTGTATTAGGGACACAATTCGACTTCATAGGGTCCTTGTAACTATTGTTTTAGACAGAGATCCGCGTTTCATAGCTCGGTTGTGGCAGAGTCTACAGAATGCCTTGGGTATTAGATTGACATTTAGTACCGCCTATCATCCTCAGACTGAAGGGCAGTCAAAGTGTACTATTTAGATCATTAAGGATATGTTTCGAGGTTATGTCCTGGACTTTAAGGGGTCATGGGAGAGGTACTTGTCGTTAGTGGAGTACACCTATAAATAGCTTCCAGTTGAGTACTAGTATGGCATCGTTTGAGGCCTTGTATGGCCAACCGTACAGATCTCCTATGTGTTGGGTCGGGGTGGGTGATGCACCTATGATAGGTCTAAAGTTAGTTCAAGAAATGAGGAAAAAAGTTACACTTATCCGTAAGAGGTTGGCTACAGCTCCGAGTCATCAGAAGAGTAATGCCAACCATAGGAGGAGACCGTTATCCTTTAAGGTAGGAGATCATGTCTTCTTGAAGATATCACCTAGACAAGGTTTGATGAGGTTTGGGAAGACTGGAAAGTTGTCTCTTAGGTTTATATTGCCTTTTGAGATCCTAGAGCAGATTGGGGAGGTAACTTATCGTTTGGCCTTGCCACCACAGCTTTCCGGGGTTCATGATGTGTTTTATATCTGCATGCTCCAGAAATATGAACCGGATCCATCACACGTGTTGGATAGGATGAAGTTAGAGGTAGACGAAGATGCCTCGCATGAGGAGAGACCGGTTAGAGTTTTAGACACTCAAGACCAAGTCTTGCGAGGCAAGACGATTCCTTTGGTAAAAGTGTTGTAGCAACAACACGGGGTTGAGAAGGACACGTGGGAGCGTGATGCAGAAGTCCGTGAGAAGTATTCGGACCTATTTGTTGATGTTTGAATATGTATTGAAATTTTGTTATGTTAATGTAATACAAACATTGTATATGTTTTGGAAATGTGAATTGCATATTCAGTAATGAGCATATGTTTATCATGATAATGAAAATGAATTACTGGTGGATGGGTCATGGTGCTGGATTTAATTTACAGTCATTGTTTTAACTGGTTTAAACATGGTTTTGTCATTGATTTAAAATTTCAAGGACGAAATTCCTTATGGGGGGAAGTTATAGCGATTCTGGTATAGACCCAACCTATTTGATATTTTGGATCTAGGTTTCATTGTCTTATATAGTTATTCATGTCTTATTTCCCCTATTTTCCTTTGAGTTTGGCTATTGGGATGTGTTGGTTGCTTTTGGTACAAATTGATAGCTTGTTTTTCAAATTGTTGCTGCCCAAAATTTTGCTTCTTCACTCAAGCGACACTTCTTGTGCTCGAGCAGTCCTTATGAATTTCCATTACTTTTGTAGGGCTACAGAGATACTGGAAGTTGGCATTTTTTGCTCGAGTAGTATTTCTTGTTCTCGAGCGGTGTTCACTCGAGCAAGCCTTCTTGTGCTCGAGCGATGGTCCTCTGTCTGTAAAACTTCTGGAAGTTGGTATTCTTTGCTCCAGCGAAGCTTCTTGCACTCAAGCGGTGCAATTTATTGTGTCTGGTCACTCGAGCAATATTTCTTGCACTCGAGCAATCTGTGCATTTATCAGTTCGTAAACAGTCATTTTGAAACCACCTTTTCATTTCTCTCTCTCTCTCTCTCTCTCTATAAACATTTCAAAGCCCAATTTTCTCTCACTTACTCTCTCGAAAACTCATCTATTTCCCTCAAATACACCTAGATATGTCGATCTTTTTGCTCGTGTCTCTTTGTTATAATGGTAGAACTCGACGAGGGCATCGTTCTAATCAGAGCAAAGTTAATTTTCGGCATCTTTGAGTTTCGTTCACTTCTCTCTCTCACCTTCTAAGCTTAAGGAGGGATTTCTTCACACTTTCTTATGATTTTTAACATAGCTATTTGTGTTTTGAAACAATATTGTGATTTGGGGGATTTTTGAACAAATCTAGGGTTTTTGGTCAAAACTCAAAAGAGTGGTTTTCTAATGGTTTCATGAAAATGGTTGTGGTATTGGAAATGAGATTGAGTTGTGATAAAATAGTTGATTTCGATATGTATAATTGATTTTTGGAAGAAAATGAGGTTTTGCCCTAATTATGTCAAGTTTTGATTTTATATAAATTATGGAATTGGTGATGGAAATATGACGTTGGATTGGTTTTGATGAGGATGGTGGAGTTGGGTATGTATTACCACTCACATCTTGGAATTTGGAAAGTTTATCTTTATGGAAATGAATCATCTGTTTAGAGATATCGATGGAGGATAGCTATGATTGTTGTAGAAATTGCATGAGAACTAGGGGAAATGAAACTATTTTCTCATCCATTGCATTGAGCATTGTTGCATATTCAACACATTTGGAAATATTGTTGTTTTAAGAAAAATGGGTGAATACTTCGGTGAATCTGGGTAGGAGTGTAGTTGTGATATTAGGTTGGCTTGTGTGTCCTTGGTGACAGACCAGAAACCCACGCGGATAGGTGTCGAGCCTTCTAGTTAATACCGGTAAAAACGACAAATTGATAGCACTTGTATAGTCTACTAGCAGACGCGTCCTAGAGATTCACAATGTTGTATTCATGGCCCTATTTTCTATTGTAAAGGAAATGATTTCATGTATTGAGAGATATAGTTGGCATTGCACAATTTTAAAAAGAGAAAATGAAAATATTTTGGCATGAGCATTGCATATGCATCCATCTTTTATCTTTGTTAAAATTCATAAATTGTGTTGTAGTATCTCCACTGGGCTTTGGCTCACCCTATGTGGAAAACCATTTTTAGGTGCTGATGACATGCCTCCGCCAAGGCAATAGTTTGGGAGGACTTGGAGCAAGAGCTTCATTTTGTTTACTTCTTGTAATTATTTTTGTACAAGACTAGGGCTTTTACTTGTATTGAGTTTAAAACTCACTTTTGTGTAACCAAGCATCGTCTTAAAAAGTTGTAAGCCTTTAGGGCATTTCTTAATTGTTATAACTCTTATTTCATGTCTTTAACTTGTAACACATGCTAGATTCAGGGCGGGGACTTGTAAATGTATTAATGCATATGTTATCCTTTGTATAATGAGATCATATGAAATGAAAGGAGCATTGCGTTTAGAATGGTATGATTTTTATTTACTATATAATGGATGGTTTTTAATGTAATTATTTTGGTGTGTTACACTGTATTTTGACCACTAAGACTTGGGCACGTTCTTTTGATTACCCGATGATGAAACAAGAATGTGTTTCTCACAAAATTCTCAGTAAGAAAGATGGAATTTGTGCTTCATTTCTAAACCTAAGCCTGTTTTGACCAAGTGTTCAAATCCCGTTCAAAACTCTCCGCGCTTTGTTCCGAATATTTTCTTAGTGTTCTGAGGCTCACTTTTAAACTTCAAAATGAAATATTTTCTCAAGAAATTGAGCAAAGAACAGTGTGAAAATAGGAGGAATGGACAAGAATTCTATCAAAAAATCATGTTTCATGCAAAACAGTCAACCACGGCCAAGTAATTGCCAAGTAATTGGCCGGCTAGCCAAGCCAAGTTTTCGGCCGGCCGGCTAATTTGCCCAGGAGCAGGGTAGTTTCAACAGAATTCTTGATGAAAGCTTGTGGATCATGCCATTTCAGATCTCTTGATGATACATTCATGCACGAGATGTATCTAGGCCCTCTCCATTATCATTCTTTGGCCTCCATTGTCAAAATGGAGTTTGTCCTCTTCCCAAAAGTGGGCATCCAATGTAACCACTCATATCATCCCATCAACCTTGTCTCCTATCTTGTCTCCCACCTCCTTGACTTAGCAGTCTTCCCTAATTTCTTATAGAGTTAGAGAGGATCAAAATGTAGAGGGGCAAATGAATTGAAAGAGAGAGAATCAATTAAGAGAAGAAAGATAGAGAGAAAAAAATAGAGAAGTTTTAACTTTGAAACCAAAACTTCCATCCCTTAGATATACACTGATATATCTCATCTTTTATTACCAAAACCATCCCAAAAATTATGTTATAACCAAATTCGTGAGCTTTGATCCCAAAGAGAGTGAGTATTGTTGAAAGAGAGAAAAGCAGAGAGTTTGAACAACTCCCTCCCCCCCTCCCCTCCCACACACTGATAAACCTTCCAAAAACACCATTCCACATTAGAATTTTGAATTTTCAAACTGAGGATTGAGAACACACTTCCTAAACTTGAGAGTGATCATAAAGAAGTTTAGATATCAAATCCTTCATTGAAAAGTGAATTTTTCACACTTTTCATTTTCTTTTACTTTCTTGCATTTTCTTTCTTATTTTGCATTTCTTGCTTTAATTTCATGTTATAAACCTGTTGTAAGCTAACTAGAAGTGCTTAGTTGAGCCACTTACATATTTTCTATTTGTTTTTCTTGTTTCTGCAACAAAATAGAGCATTTGGCCTGCCCTGATTGGCTAGCCAGCTCATCTTTTGGCTGGCAAGACAATTTCTCCTAGACAGAACCTAGCAGTCTTCCGGATGTCGAGCAAAACAATCTCCGACGGTCTCTAAGGCCCCTTGAAGTTTCTATTTTTTTTGTTTTTCTTTTAATTGGAGAGTGTTTGTGAGGATATATTTTGTTGTAATATTATTTCTCTCCCCCATTCGGATTTGTAATATTCAAAGCATTGTAATAATCACTCCCGCTTCTTTGTATCTTGTTTTTTATTTGCTTTCCATATTCTGTAACTAGGCATGTTATTTTGCTTGTCATCATTTCCATACCTTGCATCCATGTCTTATACCTTAAGATCAGGCTAAATTTGCATCTGTGAGTTTAATTGATTATTATTTGATTTGGTGCATTACCTCATGCTACGAGATGATTCACATGTCATATATTAGAAATCGGATCTGTAGTTGCATTTCATAAGTGAATTACATTAGGATCTTGTATATAGAATCATGCATGTTTTTACTAACTTTGTTTTATAATTATTTGCGGGACGTCGATAAATATGTAAGTTTTTGTACTTTAGCATCCCGCTTGTGTGTGTTTTTTCTACTATGTTTAGTATCCTACCATGTGGCCAATTGCTTATTTGATATAACTCTATGCATGCCAGTTGGTGAAGGTTGTGTTTGGAATAAAATTGATTTTAATGATTGCACTATCCAAAACCTTTTCGAAATGATGAAATTAAATTGTTCCAAAATGAACGACATAGTCTATATTTGTTTGATTCACATAGTAAATTTTAGGATTTACTAAATAATTGGAATATGAACATATAAAGTTAATAAAAATCATATCATGGCTTAGTAGAGGCCGATCGTTTGATCGGGTGAGGGGGGTGCTCCATTGATGACAATTCCCCTTCACACCTATGGTTCCAAGCCAAGTATCCTTGGTTACGTTGAATAATGGCCATGGCACGAGTCACGGGTTTCTTAATTTTTCCAAAATATTAGGTGCCAACTCCAAGATCTAGTGATGTAGTCTATTTCTGAAAAAAAAAATGGATTTTCTATAAAAGTTGTCAAATCTGAACTCTTATCTATGTTTCACATTGTACTCGTGAGACTAGATTGAAGAAACCGAGGGTCCGAACTATTTAACGCGGGCGGTGTAGACACCCCATTTTTGACCGACATCAAGACTTAGACGTCATCGTTTGTGCACTCGATTATTATGCTTGTTTGTGCTCGGTTTGAGTGCCCGAAGTTCTCGGTGGAACGCCTTGTCTTTGAGCCTCTAAACCCTCTTTGTTTTGTCTTGTTTTTGGACCAAACCTTGGTGCCTCTTGCCTGGAGGGGGGAAGGGCCTTGTTGGCTACTTTTCTCCCTTGTCGGCCACTTGAAGTGGTCGGTCGGCTAGGGGAGGTGGCTGGCCGACCACCTGAAGTGGCCGATGGCCATTTTTCTCCTTTTTCAGATATTTTCTTTGCTAGCTGTGTCAGCTGTTGATCATTGAATGCCATCTCCATACACGTGTATGGAGGGATGAAAGCAAGCTTTTGGCTTGCATTTCTATACAATGGGGGGTCTCTCCCCTATTTGAGGAGGTTGGATATTTTGTGAGCAAATTTCCTCTCTCTCTCTAGAATTCTCTCTATCTCCCTATTTTGTGCTTGAAAGTGAGAATTCTCTACACATTTGTACTAAGACCCTTAGCCAAACATCTTCATCTTGGAGCTGAGGTTCTTTGAGGCTTAGTTTGAGTTCTTAAGGTTGGTTTTGGCTCAGAATTGTGGTTGTTTTAGTGTTGTGCTTCAAAGGTATAAGGCTTACCTTATTTAAGCTTTGTGTTAGTTGCTTGTTTGGCCACCTTTGCATGCTATTTTGAGGCTGGTTTTGACCTCTAAAATCTCTATTTTTTATGGCTTAAAATGGTGGTTTGAGGTTTGTGTTGGAGTTAGGGTGTCCACCATTTTTTATAGCTTGTTTGCTAAAGTGTTGTGCCATTTTTCAAAGCTTTTAAAACAACTTTTTTTGGCCTTTTAACCACTGAATTCCAGGAGATTTTCAATGGTAAAAACTTTGTTTTGAGGTCCAAAATAGGAGGGGGTGGCCTCCCCTCCTTGTGTCTTGTTTGCAAATGTAAATAGCCTAACATGTGAGCATGTTTTTCTACCTTTTTGTGACTCAAACTCAGCATGTTTTTGGCTCTGATTTGGCATGATTTAGTTTTGTTTTGGGCTGCTTTGGTCATATGAGCCATGTTTTGCATAGCTATAGTGCAAATGTCTTCACTAGCTTAGTGTTTTAAGGCCTCTAACATGTTTTGCATGAGATGGTTGCATGTTGTAGCATCATTTAACATGTCATTTTAGTGTTTGTAACTCTGTCATACTCTCACTTATTTCACTCTTTCATTGCTTTTGAGAGTTGTGTTTTGACTCTTGTTTGCGAGCTAACATGTGAGCATGTTTTTATAGCTTTTTATGCTTCAATCTCAGTATGTTTTAGCCACTGTTTTGGCATGTTTTAGCTCTGTTTTGAGTTGGTTTGGTCAGTTGAGCTTGATATGGCATGCTTCTAGTGTAGTGCTCTTCACTAGTTTAGTGTTCTTGGCTTTTGAGCATGTATTGCATGAGTTGTTTGCATGTTGTAGCATTATTTTTTATGCCATTTCAGCCCTACAAAGTCTGCAACCTCCCTCAATTCTTCACTTTTTACTTTGCTTTGAAAGTGGTCTTGAGCCCCTTGTTGGCTTGAGTGCGAACTTGAGGCTCTTATGCCTAATGGTTTTAATCCTCTCATGAGGGTTTCTACTAACCAACAGCATGAGCCCTCTTTCATCCTCAAGGTACTTGTGGCTTAAGCCCTCTTTCCAATTAGAGGACTCTCACATTGGACTTAATTGGTTAAAGGACTAATCAGTAATCTAAAATGTGTAAACAAAATGAACTAAGTAAAACTTGAGCAAGTTAAGCATGTTGTGTTGCATTACATGTGTTTGGATCCGACGTTAATCTAAACACAAGAAATGTGGGACGTTTCATACTCAAAGTGATGAAACGTGTCACGTTTCTTGGTTGCCGTCACCCTTGATCATGCATGATAGGGTGGTGGTCCCTTGAGTCCTATTTGTGCATTTATTCATCTTGTACAAGCTTGACTCTTTGGCCATCATGCATTGAAAATGCTTGATTGGTGGCTTGAGAGCCAAGTGCCACACTTCTTTGAGCTTGAGAAATGATAAGGAGGGTGGCAGTACGCACTTTCCTTGAAAAATACATTGCTTTGCCTCTGTTGCTCTCTGTTGCAGCAAAAACAGAAGTCTGGAAAAAGAGGTGGCCGACCGGCCACTTAGACTAGCCGACCGGCCAGTTAAGGTGGCCGACCGACCACCAGTTCATTCTTGTGCAAAAGTGTTCCTGTGTTGGAGCAGAAGCAATCTGGAAGTTGGTACGATGTTCAGAGATCACAGCAAGTGCAAACAGAGGCAACCGGTGGCAAGGCGATGGATTTTCGAGAGGACGCAACCGAGCATGCATGTCTCCCTCGCCTTCGAGGCTGTTTACTTGCTTTATTTAAACTGCTTTAAATAAGCTTAGCGTAGCTAGTTATTCCATTTGTTTTGTAATATTTTAATTAGCTTAGCATGGCTAGTTATTCAATTGTGTTGTAATAATTAATTATCTAGAATAGTTAATTAATTCATTTTGTAATAATTAGCTTAGCTTAGTGTATCTTAGCTTATTCATTCGGACCCTCCTTCGCAAGGGCATGATGTTGTAATAACTGTGCGTGTGTGTATGTCTTCCAACCCCACGTCTTTCTCCCATTTATTTATCCGCTTTCGATGGTTAGATTAGGGGCATTTTCGAATAGCATACCTTATGATTGCATCATTCATTTGTCTTGCATGCACCGAGGCTCGGCGCATCATTCAAACTGCATTTTCAAATTCAATACTTCTTTGAATACGTGTTTCAAAGCATGTTATCAAATTGTATCATATGCCATCTTAGATAGCCGAGCCTATTTAGTTGCATTATTGCTCGTGTTGCATTAGGCATCTTGCATAGTTAGAGTCGTGCATAAACTGTAAGTTTTACGCTTTAGCATACTTGCATGAGTGTGAGTGTTGCCATGTTTAGCATGCTTGCCATGAGGTTATGTGCTTATTTCTTAAACTACATGAATGCCTCTGGATGAAGGCTTGGTTGTTTGAATTGGAACAATTCGATGAATGTGAGTTTTAAGCCCACTTTGCAAAGTGGCAAATCATGTTTTAAGCCCACTTAAGGGTGGCAAATCCGCGTTTTAGCCTACTTGAGGGTGGCACCTTCAAACCATTTTCAAAAACAAAAATGAGTTATTTTGTTCCAATTCTTGCGATATAGTCTATACTTGTATGTGTGCATCACATAGTAAAGTTAGTTAATAATCAGAATAAGAACACATGAGGTTTATAAACCAACATATCGTGATTAGTAGAGGCCGATCTTTTGATCGGGCGAGCATGGGTGCTCATTTCAAGACCTTCCCCTCTCGTACCCAAGTTCTCGAGCCGAGGCAACTTTGGTGATGACAGACACATGGCCTTTGGCACGAGTCAGGGTTTCCTAAATTTCCCGAAAAACAAAATATTTAGGTGGCGACTCTGTAATTTGGCAAAGCAGCCCAATTTTAGCATTATTTGATTCAAAATTGATTTTCCAAAATGATTTGTCAAATTGGACTCTTTAGTATTTATCAGTCTCACATTGCACTTTGTGAGATTAGATTCAGAACCGTGACAGGAGTCCGAACTGTAAGACCAATTCAAGATCTCCGAAAGGGGGTGTAGACGTGCCCCGAGAACTCCCCGGGATTCGCGCTGCGAGGGCGCGAAAATTCGTTTTGTTCTCTAGCTACTACAGTTTGGACTCAATGTCACGATTCTGAATCTAATCTCACAAAGTGCAATGTGAGACCGATAAATCACCAAAGAGTCCAAATCCGGCAAATCATTTTGGAAAACTGATTTTTAATAAAGAAGTGTCAAACATGGACTGCTTTGCCAGATACAGAGTCGCCACCTAAATATTTTATTTTGGGGGAATTTAGGAAACCCTGACTCGTGCCTAGGGCCACGTGTTCGTCATCACCAAAGTTGCCTCGACTCAGGAACTTGGGTACGAGAGGGGAAAGTCATGCAATGAGCACCCCCGCTCGCCCGATCAAAAGATCAGCCTTTACTAACATGATATCTTGTTTTTGAAAACACATGTGTTCTTATTCCAGTTATTAACCTAGAATTACTATGTGATGCGCACAGCATACAGGTATAGACTAGATCGTCTAACTTGGAACAAAACATTGCATGTTCATTTGTGAAAATGATTTGAAAGTTTGCTACTCGCAAGTAGGCTAAATCGGGAATTTGATGAATTGTTCCAATTCAAGCAATCCAACCTTCACCCATAGGCATTCAAGCAGTTAATCAATTAAGCAGTTAGCCTCATGGCAAGCATGCTTTCATGGAAACATTAACACACATGCAGGATGCTAAAGCGTAAACACTCACAGTGTACTCCAAGCCAAAACAAAGAACTAGTTAGAAATCATTCATGATCATAGTTCATGTTAAGATGGCTAATGTAACACATGCGAGAATGCAATTAAAATATGCTCGACTATTCTAAGCGTGTCATATGAAATGCAACTTGGTACATGCAATACAGATGAATGGATGCACGCATGAATGGATGCACGCATGCAAAGCATAAGGTATGCTAATCGAAATATACCCTAGAACTAACCATCGTAAGCAGTTAAGTAAAAGGGAGAAAGAAATGGGGTTGGAAGACATGCATCACACACACGCACGCTTATTACAACAGTTGGCCCTCTTGACGGAGGGTCCGGAGAAGAAGCTAACTAGCTAATCTAAGCTAATTAAACTAATTATTACAAAACAAAATTGAATAACTAGCTACAACTAATTATTAAAACACAAATTGAATAGCTAAGCACATTAGCTAATTAAGTACAAACCAAAGCATTAACTAGCTAAGCAAATTAGCTAAGAAAAGAGATAAATCAGGAGCCTCAGAGGGAGAAGAATGCATGCCCGGTCACATCGTTCAGAAATCCGTCACGATGCCCCAACTTGCCTCTGTTTGCAATTGTTCTCAAAACCTTACACCAAGCTCCAGAAAGCTTCTAACTCACCTTGGGGACCTGTGGGAGGATGGCCGACCAGTTGTTGATGTGGGAGACCACCTGTCGACCACTTTTTTTTGCTACAGACCAGAAAAAGTGGTCGGCCAGCTAGTTTTTTTGGCTGGCCGGCTTGTTTTTGCTGCATTTCTCCAGTTTGCTGCAACATAGAGCAAGAAAGGGCATGACAATGTATTTACCAGATATGTGTGCACAACCGCCCTCCCTATCATTTCATGATCTCAAGGGAGTGCGGTTCTCGACCCTCGGGCCACCAATCATACATTTCAATGCATGATGGCCGAGAGCCGACGTTGCACAGTCAATATTAAATGAATGCACACATAAACACATAAATGCCTAGAACTCTATCATGCATGATCAAGAGCGTCGGGGACCGAGAATAGAGGCACGTTTCGTCACTTCAAGTATGAAACGTCCCTCATTCCTCGTGTTTGGACTAACACCTATTCCAAACAAAATGCAACATAAGCATGGCATACACAATGCGACTCAAGCATGCAAACATGCAATGCAACTTAAGCATGCAAACATGCAATACAATGAAACGAGCATGCGAACAATATGCAAGGGACAAGCATGCAAACAAGCAATGCAATGTAACATAGCATACTCAATGCCAATGGCATGCACACTTAATGCAAAGCAATAAAACAGCATACACAATGCAAATAACAACATGGCATTCACAATGCAAGGCAACATGGCATACACAATGCTCAATGGACTTAAACCAAAATGGATAGACCTCAGTCATGCCCAAATCAGTGGCCATAATGATGAAACCAAGGCACAAAAGGGCAAGGCAAACATGCTCAATGTAATGGCCCACCAACTAGGCCTAAGAGCACAACTCTCAAGAGTGCTCAAAGAGTGATAAACATGGAAGTGTAACAACACTACAAGCTTTGAAATAAGGTATGAAATGATGTCAAATCATTCAAACAACACAAGCAAAGCATGTAAAGGTCGTTAAAGCATGAAGCTAGTAAAGAGGACTACAAAGAGGGCATGCAATACATGGCATAAATGCATGAACCAACCATGGACAGAGCTTAATTTGGTCTAAACAAAGACTAAAACATACTTAGATGGAGGCTCAAAGACGTAGGCAAGATGGCATACACATTGGTTCATAAGCTAGGCAACAAATGCACAACACTCAAAGGCACTTAAAGAGTGAATGAAGTGGGAACATGGCAATGCTACATGCTCTGAAATAACATATGAAATGATGCCAAATCATGTACACAACACAAATGAAGCATACTATGGTGCTCAAAGCTCAAAGCTAGCATATGCATTTGTACTACAACTATGCAAAACATGAAGCATATGGCCAAGGCAACCCAAAACAGTCCTAGAACATGCCAAAATGAGTCTAAAACATGTATGGAAGGAAGCCAAAACAAGCTAGCATGAAGGGCATAAAGCATGGATCATGCAAGGCAAATAAAGTGGATTACACTACACCTCCCAAGACCAAGCATGAGATGGCTTAACCAACAAAAATCAGAGTTATATCATGGCAAAATAACCCCCAAAACACACTAAAATGAAAGCTCGCAAGCTTAGGCATGAAGGCATACGCAATGACTCATGTTTAAGGCATAAAGGACCAACCCTCCAACGCATTAAATAAGTGACAAATGTGAATGCATGAACATGAAACATGAACTGAAATCACATAACAAATGATGCCAAATCATTCAAATAGGCCAAGCAATGCATGCTAATGGACTTGATACACAAAGCTAACAAGCTAGAATGCACTATAACTATACAAAGCATGGCATGCATGACCAAAAAAACACAAATCAGAGCTTAAGCATGCTAAAACATGGACAAAAACTTCTTGAAGTTAAGCCAAAAACATGCTAGAATGATAGCCTAAAGCATGGTACACATTAGGCTAGTGAAGGGAAATGCACTACAAGTGCATGGAGTATGCATGGGCTAACCAAATCAAACCTTGACAGAGGTATGACATGGCAAAGCATCACCAAAAACATGCTGAAATGGAGTCAACATAAGCTAGAAAGACATGCTACTTCATGAAGCATACAAGACTAGTTTATGAAATTTACACTACAAGTGTATAAGGCATGCAAGGGCCAACCAAACCAACCCAAAATAGATCTAAGGCATGTTAAAACAACACCAAAAACCTACTGAGATGGCCCCAAAACAAGCTATAAAGGCATGCTCAAACATGAGGCACACAAAGCTAGTTTGTAAGATTTACACTACAAGTGTATTATGCATGCAAGGGATGATCAAGAAAACCAAAAAAAGTGGCATGCCATCTCAAAATAACCCCAAACACATGCTAAGAACATGCCACCACAAGCTTAAAAAACATGCTCAAACATGAGGCATATATGGCAAGTATACAAGACATAAGGAGAGGGTATGACCCTCTCCTATTTGGGACCCCAAAACCACCTTTCCACCACTAAAAATCCTCTAGATTTCAGTGGTAGAAAGGTCATGCAAAGGCTAGAACAAGAGCCTAAAGGGATGGCTCAAAACAAGGCCTAGCAAGGCCTAAGAGGGGGTAGACAACCCCCAACACAAAAGTGACCTTAAACAAACATGTTAAGGGCTGGAAAATAGAACTTTTTACAGTAGGAAGTTAAGTCTAAAACACCATGCAAATAGGTCTAAATGCTTAAGCAAAACAAAGGGTTAAAGGGTTAGTTGACTCACCCTTGTAGAACCTCTTCAAGGCTGCAACTCCAGTAGCTTCTTTGAGCTCAAACCAGTCCAAAACAACCAAAACAAACCTCAAGAAGCCTCAGCAACAAAAGGATGGTGTTTGAGTGTGTGTTTGTGTGTTAAAGTGTGGTAAAACCACACTTTTAAGGCACAAAATGAAGAACAAGAGCAAGATAGATACAAGTACGTATGTATAACTCTCAAGCCTCAAGAACTGAACCTGGAGGAGGAGGGGGGATGTTCTTTCTTATAGAGAACCAAACTCAAGCTTGTTGGATGGCTTTGGTGCCTTCCAGTTGTTCCAGCTGGATGAAAATATCTCCAAAAAGGTGATAAAAAGCAGTCGACCACTTGAAGTAGTCGGCCAGCTACTTGAAGTGGTCGGCCATGGTGGGAGAAGGTCCAGAGCATGAAAACAATGCAGTGGTGTGGTGGCCGACCAGAAAAGATGGCCTAACGACCAAGGAGACCAGTTGGCAGACCAGAAAATTGGCTGACTGGAAGAAAAGTGGTCTCCGAGGGAAAGAACTGGTCTCCCACCCTTGTACCCCCTTCCAAACAAGGAAAACAAGGTTTGTACCAAAAACAAACCAAAAAGGATGCATGACGAAACTTCGGGAGGCAAAGCACGCGGGCGAAAGCCTCGAAAACTAGTCTACGAGCACCAAAAGTGGTTTACGACCACAAAAGTGGTCTACTAGACCACATTGTCCCTCTAGGCAAAGGCAACAAGGTGTGGTTCAAAAACCACGCCAAACGGAGAACGTTAAGCGGTCCCGAGTCATGGCGCACGGTCGAAGACTCCGAAAATCGAAAACTAGTCTCCAAGCGGGAAAAGTGGTCTACAACCACAAAGAGGTGGTCTACTAGACCTCTCCCTCCCTCCAGCGAAGAGAAACAAGGTTCTGTACGCAAACCGAGCTAAAGCACAAAGAGTTCAGAGGCCGGGAGGCAAGGCTCTCAGCCAAAACTCCAGAAACCCTAAACGAGCACAAAATGCACTATCACCGAGCGCTCAACCGATGACGTCTGAGTCTTAAGGTCGGTCAAAATGGGGTGTCTACAGTTGCCCCTCTTTGACAGAACTCGGAAGTCATAAGTGATGGGAGTGAATGTCAATGCCCAGAGACGACCTATTTTTGACAAGGCTAAAGACTAAAACAAATAGGCAAGATAACAAAGAAATGTGCCCGCAGGCAGGGGCAAAATGCAAATGACATGTACAATGCCGAGCATAACTTATGATCATGCAAAGAGAGCTGTAATGAAGCAATTATGCACAATAAATGCAACATTTTAAGCAAGCGAATACGAACCAAACTACAACTCATGCAGAAAGGGTGTAGAGAATTATACAATTCTTGCTATGTCTCACGCGGAGTACATACAATACCGTCTAGTCGCACCAACTTCAAATGAACCGTACATACAATATTGTCTGGTCGCACCAGCGTCAAATGAACCGTACATACAATATCGTACCTGCAAAAGAAAGAAACTCAACAGGTACAATATAGTTAGAAGCACATGTTCAACACTATATCACGATACAATTCCAATGCGAGACAAACGCATGCATACACAATGCCGATGGAAACATGTATAGCAATGCAAGTGAAAAGTGTGTGACAACGCAAGTGGAGCATGCATAACAATGCATGTAGTGTGCATAACAATGCAAGTAAAGGGGCGCATGACAATGCAACCTAAGTGTGCGTGACAACACGGGTGAAGGGGTGCATAACAATGCAACCGAAGTATACGCATAATAATGCAATGGAGGGGTGCATGACAATGCAACCTAAGTGTACGCATAACAATGCGAATGAAATGCATAACAATGCAAAAGGAATGTGCAAAACAATGCGAGCAAAAATGAGCATAACCATGCAAATAAAGTGTGCCTGACAATACGAGAAAAACGTGCATAACAATGCGACGAGTGGTGTGGATAACAATGCAAGAAGTGATGTGCATAACAATGCATTTGAAATGTGCAACTTCAAAAGTACGTTCGAAGCAGAATACTGAAAAACGAGATACAAGTCTTAACGCGAGCAATTCAACCTGAACCTCCGAGTTACCTCTCGGAGGGGTCACGAAGTATTCAAAAGGATACACCTTACTCTTGACGAGTAATTGATGAGCCACGCATCGAAGACCTGAATCAAAATTCCCGCGGGGACGATTTTGAGCCGAAAAGTGTACTTTCCTTGCACTTTCTCGAGAGCCGAGTACTCCAATCATCACCAAAACACACAGGGAGGACAATGGGACCTTGGAGATCATCCAGGATAGTGGCCAACCACCAAGAACAATGGCCGACCAGTTGTTGACCACCAAAGTGGTCGGCCAGCTAGAAAAACTGGTCAGCCGACCAGTTTATGAAAACAGGGACAATTTTGTCATTTCAAGGCTAGATCTTTAAGTACACAACTCTAAATCACTTTTCATCACACCTCCAAGGCCAAAATACATTTATCTTCCTCCCTAGACCATTTTCCCTCTTAGATCTGCACTTTATACACGTTTTCCAACGCCCCACGCGAAGTTGTTTCGCGAAAACTTTCGATTCTCTTCGTTTTAAACCGATTAGAATTTGTTTTCGGAGCTTCTTTCTCCATTTTCACCACTTGAGGTAAGTTTCTCTCGAACTTTAGCACCTTTTCTCAGGCGTTGACTTTTGTTGACTTTTTCTCTTCCAGAGAGTTGATTTTTGTTGACTTTTTACAATTTTGGCTCATTTCGCTCATTTTTGCATCTTTTTTCAGATGGCTGACGATATTCCATACGGCGGAGGCTCTCTGAGAGTGGAGGATGAGCCGGATGTTATGCCACTACCTCCGAGGATTCGGCCGTTCGACCCGGAGAGGTACCACCCGCAGGAACATATACTACCTCCTAGCACCTTCCACCATTTTACTGATTTCGCACGACGGAAGCCCGCAGACTTACTGCTACGGGAGCCTGAGTCTCATCTATCTCATCATGCGCAAGAGGTACGTACTTCACTTTTACATTCCCTGCGACGTATTTTGCATTCATTGCACATTTCATGCTTTCGCTACGTATTTTATCTGCTGGTTCTGAACACATTCACATACACAGTACTTCTGCATGTTCTTAACATAATTTGCACACAGCATCCGGTTCACTCGGCACACAACTCATTTCGGGCACACAGCTCCTTTGGGGCACACAGCTCCTTTGGGGCACACAGCTCATTTGGGCACACAGCTCATTTTGGGCACGCAGCTTATTTGGGGCACACAGCTCATTTAGGCACACAGCTCTTCTGGCACACAGCTCGTTTTTGGCACGCAGCTCATTTAGGCACGCAGCTCTTTTGGCACACAGCTTGTTTTGGGCACGCAACTCATTTTTGGCACGCAGCTCATTTGGGCACACAGTAATTTTGGAACACAGCTCGTTTTGGGGACGCAGCTCGTTTTAGGCATGCAACTCATTTGGGCACGCAGCTCATAACATAACACATTTTTAGGCACGCAGCTCATAACATAGCACACTGTTCAATCTGAACACGCAGTTCATAACACAGTATTCTTCTCAATCTGAACACAGCCCATAACATAGTTTTTGCTCAATCTGAACACACAGTTCATAACGGAGTTTTTGCTCAATCTAAACACACAGTTCATAACGCAATTTTGCTCAATCTAAACACGCAGTTCATAACGCAGGGTTTGCTCAATCTAAACACATAGTTCATAACGCAGTTTTGCTCAATCTGAACACACATTTCATAACGCAGGGTTTGCTCAATCTGAACACACAGTTCATAACACAGGGTTTGCTCAATCTGAACACACAGTTCATAACGCAGTGTTTGCTCAATCTGAACACGCAGTTCATAACGCAGTTTCTGCTCAATCTGAACACGTAGTTCATAATGTAGGGTTTTCTCAATCTGAACACGCAGTTCATAATGGACGTTTCCTCAATCTGAACACACAGTTCATAACGCAGTGTTTTGCTCAATCTGAACAAACATTTCATAACACAGTTTTTGCTCAATCTGAACACACAGTTCATAATGCAGTTTTCGCTCAATCTGAACACACATTTCATAATGCAAGGTTTGCTCAATCTGAACACGCATTTCATAACGCAGGTTTTGCTCAATCTGAACATGGAGTTCATAACGTAATTTTTGCTCAATCTGAACACGCAGTTCATAACGCAGGGTTTGCTCAATCTCAACACATAGTTCATAACGCAAGTTTTGCTCAATCTGAACATGCAGTTCATAATGCAAATTTTGCTCAATCTGAACACGCAGTTCATAACACAGTTTTTGCTCAATCTGAACACAGTTCATAACGCAGTGTTTGCTCAATCTGAACACACTGTTCATAACGCAGTGTTTGCTCAATCTGAACACACAGTTCATAACGCAGGGTTTGCTCAATCTGAACACACAGTTCATATTGCAGGTTTTGCTCAATCTGAACACACAGTTCATAATGTAGCTTTGCTCATTCTGAACGCGCAGTTCATAACGCCGCTTTGCTCAATCTGAACACGCAGTTTTCTTTTTAATTTGCACACAGCTCATGTCACAACACTACTCAATCTGAACACACAGTTCATAACACTACTCAATCTGAACACGCAGTTCATAACACAACATTCTTTTAACTTTGCACACGGCTCATAACACTGCTAAATCTGAGCACAAAGTTCATAACACAACATTCTTTTCAATTTGCACCGGGCTCATAACACTGCTCAATTTGAAAACACAGTTCATAACACAGCATTCTTTTCAATTTGCACACGGCTCATAACACTGCTCAATCTGAACACACTGTTCATAACACAACATTCTTTTCAATTTGCACACGGCTCATTACACTGCTCAATCTGAACACATAGTTCATAACACAGCATTGTTTTCAATTTGCACACGGCTCATAACACTGCTCAATCTGAACACAGAGTCCATAACACAGCATTCTTTTAACTTTGCACACGTCTTATAACATTGCTTAATCTGAACACACAGTCCATAACACAGCATTCGGTTTAATTTACACGCAGCTCATTACACAACACAGCTTATTTTGCAACTAAATACATCTGTTGGTTCTACACGCAGGTATCTTCCCGTTTCACATGGGGTTACGGGTCGGTCATTGCTAGGGAGTGGTATATAGAGCTCCCTGATCCTGTCCGACACATTGTAGATGAGGCCGGGTTTGGTCCATTTCGTGCAGGATTGTTGCGTCATCCAGCGAGCCGGACCCTTCTGGGCGCACTTGTAGAGAGATGGTGGGACACCACCAACTCCTTCCATTTCTCAACCACCGGGGACATGACGATGACCCCGTATGACTTTTCGATACTGACAGGCCTCGACGTGGCAGGCCAGCCGATCCCATATGATACCGATATGGGTGAGTGGGAGGCAGCTTGGACTTATCTGCTCAGAGCTCATTTGCCGCACTACAAATCACCATGCATGGTCAGGTACACCTGGTTCTCCGAGCAGTACAGGGGGACTATACCCGAGACTATTGAGGCCGTACAGCAGTATGCCCAGGGATTTTTGATGTTCCTGCTCAGGATCACTCTGTTCTCTGACAGGGGGAACACAGTTGGGCTTTATCTGCTCAGTGCTTTGGTAGACCTATCACAGGTCCGGCACTTTGATTGGGGTGGCGCTGGCCTCACTACCCTTTATTGCTACATGAGCGCGACCTCCCGAGAGCGGGGGGACATAGTAGGTGGCTACTGGAGAGCCCGAGAGGGACATTCTGCCCTCTTTATTTACATTTTGCTTTTCATTATCTGCATATTGCACACGGCACACGTTGCATTCTGTACCCTACATTCTGCACTCAGCATTCTACATTTTCTATAGATTCTTTATTCGCATTCTACATTTTCTATACATTTTGTATTCGCGTTCTGCACTCAGCATTCTGCATTTTCTATACATTCTGTATTCTGACAGCCATTGTCTTGCCTTTCATAGCTGTGGGTTTATGCCTACTTCCCAACACTCGCCCCTTAGCTCAAGGTTGAGGCACCTCTCGAGATCCCTTATTCACACAGATTTGAGAGTCGGTGCCGATCCAGGCCCTGAGAGACTTTGCCATATCTGAGGCAGTACTTTGATACGGTGCGAGCGACCGAGGTAATCCAAAACTCTCAGTTCTTCATTCTTTCAGTTTTGATTCATCTTGCATATTTATGACATCTAATCTGTTTATGCACTTGCCTTCCGTAGATCACTTGGCAGCCTTGGCTGGAGATGCCCAGATATTCTTGGTTCCAGTTCGTTGGGGCATGGGGCGCTTCCCGATACAGGGTTTTGTTTGAAGGACCAGTCGGTAGGGCCTGGTTTCTCAGGGATCGCTTCATACATCAGACAATGGGTAATGCCACTCAAGAGATTCCCTCACCGCCTCCACTGGACATGCGGTCCACGGAGCGTCTCACTCCCCGGAAGGTTGACGACCTTATGCTGGGTGTCGACGGAGTTCTATTCTTGGAGGAGGGGGAGTATGCGACATACCGCCATACATACTTGATACCTCCACTGACAGGTGTCCGTACTCCTACAAGGAGGGCTGCTGATATGCCATCATCAAGTCGCGCTCGAGCTGCAGACGTCCCTTCAACTAGCAGGGTCGGTGCATCGAGGGGTGGGGCTAGAGGGATGCCCTCGACTTGCCAGTATGTTGGGTGACCAGACCTTTCGACCAAGCTGACGGGCTGGCAGTATGGGACATCATACCTGATTCCATTGGAGCCTCCACTACCGGATCATCGATACGTCAATGACCCTGACTCACCACCGGTATGCTCCACAGCTTTTATTTATCACTCAGATATTTAGACATTCATTCATTCACTGATGACTTGAACTTGCATCTGCAGCCTCCCAGAGAGTATACTGAGGGGTTGCTCAGAGTGGTGGCCTCACTTGAGAGCATGGTCCTGCGGAGGGAGACACTGCCGTACGCCTCCGGCATTCGAGTACTTTCCAATTTCCTTGCATTTATCATACTTCCGATGACATATGGAAACTGAACATTTCACCATATTGATTCATTGCATGTGTAGAGCACATCTGACACATCACATTCACATACTATATCAGCATGCACCTACTCTACGTATCATTCTTGCATCTGCATCTGCATCTGATATACATACTGGCTGATGCATTCAAACTGTCTTTTTCAGGTCCCACCTCTGCAGACTGGGCCATCCAGGCCTTCTCGAGCAGCTAGGAGAGGAGCCTCAGCATGCAGCCGAGGGGGACGTAGAGCACCTGTCAGTCACGACGAGGAGTCCAGCGAGGAGGAGGAGTCAGCACATCAACAGTTAAAGACATCTGTAGGCAGAGATGACGACTCCGATTCTGGTTTTGAGGGCGGAGGTGACACCAAGGAGGATTCCGAGGACAGTAACTCTGATTCAGATGGTGGTGCCGACAGCAGTGGTGTTGAGATTGCTCAGCCGAAGAGGGTGAAGAGAGCCTCTCGGTCTCGAGCTTGATGGCACTCATGCAGATGTTCCTGCTTTATTTTTCTTTTTACATGTAGTTTTAGCACATTGTACAGCTTAGGTAGTTTTATTTTCTTTTCTTTAAAACTTGTACCCTTTTGTGAAATGTTGTAAAAAAAATAGTTGTGATGGAATGAAAACGACTTTTGTTCAAAAAGTGTTGTATTTGTACTCTATGCATTGCATCGCACTATTTTGCACAAAAATGAGATTGAATGGAAATTGAACATTCATGTATTACCAAGTCAGGTAGTGAACCAACACAACAAACTAAACAACTCGACTCGCTACGAAACAAAAAAGACTTAGCAAGTTTACAACTCGATAAGCAACGAGCAACAACTCGATAAACAAAGAGCAACGACTCGATAATCAAAGAGCAACAACTTGACAAGCAAAACTTAACAACTCGATAAGCAAATGCATTTTGGACAAACAAAGCGACGGAACGCATCCGAAACAAAGGTAAACTCAGACCTCGAGCACTCCTAGCACACAGGAAGGCTAGGGACTCTCTTCTGGAGACAAGGGAGAGCCGGAGACTACATTTTTGCTCATGGCCGACCACCATAGGAGCCTACCGACCAGTTTTTGGTTTGTAAACCCAAAAAGGTAGCTGGCCGACCAGTTAAACTGGCTGGTCAACCAGAAAAAGTGATCAACCGACCACTTTGCTTGGGAACCTCCAGTTTTTTAACACTTGTCCTCCAAACAGTGCCTTGTCCTTCATAAAGGTTCCAGCTTCATAGTTCCCTCATTTTAACTCAGTTTTGCACCAAAATGGAGGCATTTCTCGTCCAAAATCTCACAAATTGGATCGCCAACTTAGATGGCTCGGAAAAACTGAACTTCCGGGGCTTCAGCATAAATGCACTATTCATGTTGAGTCGCACCCCGCTGCGTTTTCCGTTCCTTCATGCCGCGGCAAGGTTTTGGAATCTGGTAACACACGTCTTTAGCTTTGACAGACAAGAGATATGTCCCACTTTCGAAGACTTCCATGTTTTGATGGAATCCGAGCGCAACGAAGAAATCTTGGCCCAGTTCTGCTTCAGCTATGTCCAAGCCTTAGGACGGATGTGTGGGCTTACTTTGCATGACGCTCGGTTATTGATTTGTGATAAAGTACTGGACATTCCAAGTTTGATTCATTGGCTTTCTGATGTCGGTGACCGCGACGACCGTCATTGGCAGGGCTTTCGGCGACATGCGTTTTGCTTGCGCATGCTGTCACATTTCTTGCTTGCCCCAGACTCTGGGGGGTTTAGTGCTCGTTTGATTAAGGTTGCCGAGGGCTTGAAAGAGGACAAAAACTGCATCGTCATGACACTAGCCGAGACATTGATGGGTTCGGACGCTTTCCATCGCCGTGAGACGACTAGATTCGCGGGGACTCCACTACTACTGCAGGTAATGTTTCCCACCCCATCTCACATATATTTCTCACATCACTCGGCCCTCTGGCTCGGTTTTTTCTCTCAAAACCCTTTTCTCACTTTTCTCTCCACATACACCTCTCTATTCTTTAATCTCTCATTTTTCATCCCTCCCCAGATATGGTTGATGGATAAGTTAAAGGTTGTGGACTCATGCCCAGCATATTCAGCTCACAGCTATTTCTTCAGGCGACGTCTAGTCGATGCCCCTGATGAGGGATGGTGGTACCAATGGATGCGCAGTTTGCCTTATCTTGACATTGCTTGGCGCTGCCCCTGGCTTAATTTACCGGTGATGAGCTACAGCATGACTCGCCAGCCTGGGATTCAGTTGATTGGCCTGACACACTGTGTCCTTTATTTTCCGTTTCGAATCCGGCGTCAGTTTGGTCACGATCAGACTTGCCCGGAGGAAAGGATAGAGTACCCTGCTACATTTCTAGTTTGAGGCGCATAACTAGCTAGGTATGCCACAACATGGAGGACGAGAAAGCTTCTGGGCCCCGCTCCCACTTTCAGTTGCACCCTCTTTAATGAGTGCATAGCTTGTCTTGATGAAGAGGCACAGACTGGGCCTACTTTGGCATCAGAGGCTTCGACAAGCTCTGGGAGGGGACGCAGGAACACCTGACTATGCCCCGAATTTATTTGCTTTAATCAGTACTTTCAAGTTTTCTTTATGAATGTAATAAAAAGCAACTTCAATTTGTATTCAAGAGTAGGAGAACTCTGTGCTGAAATCAATGTAATTGAACGTTGTGGGTACTGAAAATTTTCCGTTTGGTCCAAAAATGGTCTAAGTTGTAAAAAGATTAATTTGAGCAAAATTAACTTTTATTAAAACTTTTCAAAACCATTTTCGATATGGATCAAAACTGAACATGCCCGAGATCTATCATTGAGATGTACAACCCCCGATCCAGCAACTGGGAAGTTGCCCCTAGTCTGAATAGCACTGCATTGGAGATCACAAACAGAGCTATTGAATGTAGAGTAGCCAAAGATGGCCAACCTGATCACACGGACAAAGTTGATTGGGGAAGTATTTATGGCTGGACTTCAGAATGAAGTTGCCTACGTATCCCAAAGATGGGAATCAAGTTTTACATAGTTCAGCTTAGGTTCATTCGTGTATTAACACTCTCTTTTTGCGCTCTAACTTTTGCCAAGGCCGCCCTTTCTGGGTTTTCAACCTTGCGAGATCAGTTTTTATAAGTTCAAATTTTCTGTGCTCCAACTTTTGCCTAGGTCGCCCTTTTGGATTTTTGGCCTAGCAAGCCTCTTAGGGATAATATTTCTTCAACTTGTCCATGTTGATCGGTTGGGAGAACTCTAGGCCATCTAGGTCCATCAAAACGACAACTCCACCCGACCAGATAGACTTGATGATGTAAGGGCCAGTCCAATTGGGTCTGAACTAGCCCCTAGGGTCGTGGATGGGAGCTCAGTTGTCTTTGAGCACAAGATCCCCCACTTTCAAATTCTTGGAATTAACCTTCTTGTTGAAAGCCCTGGCAATTCTTCGTTGATAACCCTGGACATGATACAGTGCTCTCAGCCTTCTCTCGTCGAACAGCATAAGTTCTTCGAACCTGGTCTGCTGCCAATCTGCCTCAGCTATCTAACACTCAGCCAATACCGTAATGACGAAACCTCAACTTTGATAGGCAGAACAGCCTCCATCCCATAAACTAAGGAATACGGGGTTACTCCAGTAGAAGTTTAAATTGCAGTCTGGTAGCCCCAGAGAGCAAATGGTAGCTTATCTGGCCAGTCCCGATAGGTTTTCACCATCTTCTACAATATATGCTTGCTATTCTTGTTGGCGGCCTCAACTGCTTCGTTGGTCTGTGGCTGGTATGTAAATGACTTATGAAAAGCCACGTTGTACTTCTCCAACAAATCGATCACCTACTTCTTGAAGTGGGAACCATTATCTAACATAATCTCATTTGGGACACCGTAGCGACAGATGATGTTGTTCCTGATGAACTTAGCAACATGCGATGCCTTCAACACCGCATAAGATTGGGCCTCAACCCACTTCGTGAAGTAGTCTATCGCTACCAGAATGTACTCATGCCCATTGGACCCCTTTGGAGTGACAGCTCTAATCATATCAATCCCCCAGACTGAAAATGGCCATGGCGAAGTCATGTTGTACAGCTTCGACAACGGAATATTCCTGTGGTTTGCATGGATTTGACATTTGTGGCATCCCCGAACAAAGCCAATACAATCCTCCTCCATGGTGGACCAATAATAACCCTGTCTAAGGATCTTCCAAGCTAGCGTCACCGCGTTCATGTGCGCTCCACAGTCTCCTCCATGGATGGCCTCCATCAAGCGCTTGGACTCTTCAGCATCAACACACAGTTTATGCATCCCGAGATGACCTCTTTTGTACAGTTTACCCCCGCAGACGATGAACTGAGTAGCCATTCTTTGAATTGCCCTCTTATCTTTGGCATTTGCCCCTGGTGGATACGTCTCTTTTTCCAAGAAGTTCTAGACATCGTAATACTAGGGATTCTCGTCTTGTACCTCATCTATAGCAGCAATCAGCTCGTAGGCCGGCACAAATTTCTGTTTGATGATGATCGGACGCATCCGGACTCTGAAAGGGATGTCTATCATGGAAGATAGAGTTGCTAATGAATCTGTGAACCTGTTGTTCTCTTAACAGATGGGTGAAATTCAGCTTCTCAAACCGAGGAATTAGCATGTCCAAGGTCTGGTGATAGATTCTCATTTTTTCTTTTTTAACTTTCCAATCTCCTTTAGCTTGAGATGCAACAAGATTCGAGTCCCCAATGACGTCCAACCGTTTTGCCCCTAGTTCTGGGGTAGCTTTTAAACCAGCAATACATGCCTCATACTCTGCCTCATTGTTCGATACTCTGAATTGGAGTTTGAATGCTAAGGGTATGTGGCAATTGTCGGGTGCTATCAACAACACCCCTATCCCATACTCGTATTGGTTTGACGCTCCGTCAAAGTACATCGTTCAAGTCTCTTCTTCGACATGTAGAATGGTCTCGTCTGGGAATAGGTACTCAATTGCTTCATCCCCTTCAGCTGGGTGATCGGCTAGGAACTCCGTCACTACTCTCCTTTTCACTGACTTGCATGTCATGTACTTCAAATCGAATTCAGAGAGCAGAAGCAACCAACGGGCTAGCCTACCCGTAAGTGTTGGTTTCTCGAAGAGATATTTGATGGGATCTAATCTCGAAACCAGTATTATGGAATGAGCTAACAGGTAGTGCCGCAGCTTCCTGGTAGCCCATACCAAGGCCAGACAAGCCTTTTCCAGCAGAGTGTAGCGGGTCCCGTAATCCAGTATTTTCTTGCTCATATAGTAGATAGCTCTCTCCACTTTGTCCTCAGACTCCTGTGCAAGCATGCAGCCCATTGTAGTTTCAGTCACTGAAAGGTACAGAATCAACAGTTTCCCTGGCTCAAGCGGTGACAACACAGGTGGGTGCTATAAATATTGCTTGATCTGTTCAAAAGAAGCTTGGCATCGACCGTCCCATTGAAACTTCTTTCCTTTCTTCAGGAGACCAAAGAGTGGTTCACAAGTCAAGGTTAATTTTGCAATAAACCGTCTTATGAATTGCACTTTACCCAGAAAGCCTCGCACCTCCTTTTCAGTCCTCGGTGGTGGCATTTCTTAAATGGCCTAGATTTTGGAAGGATCGACTTCGATACCTCTCTGTGTGATCAAGAATCCCAGCATTTTTCCAGCCATAATACCAAATGTATACTTTTGAGGATTCAGCCGCAGCTGATACTCCCTGATTCGTTGGAAGAATTTCTGCAAGGCGGTGTAGTGGCCCTCTCTTTCCTTGGACCTAACAATCATGTCGTCCACATACACCTCAACCTCTTTATGGATCATGTCATGCAAAATTGTGGTCACAACCCATTAATACGTAGCCCCAGCATTCTTCAGCCCAAATGGCATCACCCTATAACAATAGGTCCCCCATGGGGTGGTGAAAGCAGTCTTCTCCCGGTCTTCGGGTGCCATCAGAATTTCATTGTAGCCAAAAAACACATCCATGAATGAGAGCAACGCATGCCCAACAGTAAAGTCCACTAATTCATCGATATGCGGCAGAGGAAATTCGTCCTTCGGACTGGTTTTGTTCAAATCCTTGAAGTCCACACATACCCGAATTCTGCCGTCCTTCTTCGATACTGGAACTATATTGGCCAACCAAGTTGGGTATTCTGATGCCAGCAGGAACCCTGCATCAATTTGCTTGGTGACCTCTTCTTTGATCTTCAGAGCCCAATCCGAGTGGATCCCTCTGAGCTTCAGCTTAACAGGTCGGGCCTCTAGGTCAAGAGGGATCCGGTGCAATACAATCTCAGGATCGATTCCAGGCATGTCTTCATAGGACTACGCGAAAACATCTTTGAAATCTTTTAACAAAGTGACTAAACGCTCGCGCTCCTTCGAAGACAACGTGGACCCAATCTGGACCAGTTGCGGGTCCTTCTTAGTGCCAACATTAATTGTGGTGATTTCATCAACCAAGGGTTTTACAAACCTCTCCAGCTCTTGATCAAGCAAATATTGCAAAACTGGAAGAATTTATTCCTCGTCGTTTTCATCAAAATTTTGAAAATCCTGATTAATGCAATAAATTAAGGGTACAGAAAAGTACTCAGAAGCCACAGCTATTCCATTCTCATTAATCACTTCCAAATTGCCTGATTCCTCTATTACAACAGACTTAAAGGAAAAAGAAAAAGACGGCCTAGACAGGACTGTGGTATCCGGGTTGTCGCCCCCAAGAATACCAGACTCAGGCTTAGACGAGCTGGAACCTGATTCTGACTCCAAAGATTCAGTGGAATCAGATTCCGGCTCACTACCTGACCTGGTGCTACTCGATAAGAATCCCTTCTCATATTGCCAGACGAGGGAGGGTGCGATGGACGCATCCAGAATGTTTGAAGATGGGCTCGCAGCCATTTCATTCCCGATCATGGACACCGAGAAGTTATCCCCCAAGCACTCATGTACGATCGGAGGATCTGAAACTAGACAAGCCAGTGCTACCCCCATTTCAAACTCTACGCTCTCGGAATCCTCCTCCCTACACTGCTCAACCTCAGCTGGTGGGTCTGTTTGCTCCTCAGCAACATCATCCCTAGACAATTGCAAGTCAAAGAAAATCTCGAACCCTGGCAACCGCCACCTCTTTGCATTTAACCATGGCTCTAGGAAGCCGCAAAACGGAAAGTCTTCCCCCTCCCGGACAAAGCCCCCGTTTAGGGTGCCCTGGATAGGCCGATGCATCAACTCATAACGCTTCCCGGCCTGCTTGGCTCTGGCCCTTCCGACCATCTCTTTGTCTTTCCTCACCCAGTCCTCCTTGGTACGCAGATAACCTAGACCAAAGGTATATGGGTTGTGCGGCACTTCGGCCGATGCTACAACGCCTTTCCGGCTACTTCTCCCTAATCCCATCCCAGGGATGTGCTGGAGCTTGTTCAAGAGGTACACAGACTGTGCACTGACATATAACCCCTCATCAATAGCTAAGATGTTTTGTACAACCCGGGCCTCGGCTAGGGTAAATCCTGACAGGAACACATCCTCCGCGCCATGTTCAATCTCCAAAATTGGCGTAGAAACCTCTGGCGGCGGATAGATTGACGAATTCCAAAAAACTATGGCTACCCTCTTCCCGTGGGGGTACTTCAACATTTGATGCAGGGTGGAAGAGACCGCCTTCACCCGGTGCAGCCACGGCCGCCCTAGGAGTAGATTGAAGGTTGCGGGAACGTCCAAGACATGAAAGTCAATCTCCTGTTGTCCTGGACCAACCTGAGTCCGAATCTGCACAGTCCCCATCACCTCTCTGCTAGCATTGTCATATGCCCTTATCACCTAGGCAGTAGGTACAAAGTCCTCGGGCTTCAACCCGATTGCATATGCCATCCTCGATGGACATACGTTGATAGCAGATCCTATGTCAACGAGAACTACTGGTATCCATTTTTCTCTGCACTCCACAGAGATGTAGAGCAGTTTGTTATGGTTTGCACCCTCAGGCGGCAGCTCCTTGTCTGTAAAGGTCAACGTTGGGGAAGCTCCTCCCAGAAAGACCAACCCTACCAACTGTTCAGGCGTGGTGTTGATTGAAATTTTGGCCTTGTCCATTACTGAAAGGACAGCCTGTCTATGAACTCTTGAGGCCATAAGCAGTCCCCAGATGGAGATGCCTGCTTGTATCTTCTTGAGCTGTTTCAGCACAGCCTCCTCCTCGAGTAACTTTTCTTTCTGCCTCTCCGCCTCCTTGTCCTTCCCGGATGCCTCTGGTTGATCTAAATGCGGGGGCTTGAAATACCGCCACTTCTAGTCATGTGGTCCACCTCTCCCACATACCAGGTATCATCCAGTTGGCTTTGCCCCCAATCTTCGTCGGTGTGGACAAGACACAAGTCGTCGTCTTCCCACCATATTCTGTCAGCAATCGATAAGCAGCTATCTGGTTCCGTTAAGACTGTTTCTGTGCGCACAGCGCCTTCCATCCCCTCAGGGGCTTTGGCCTTTCTAACCCTTTCCAGATCTTCGATCTTTTCCCGCTCAAACTGCTTCAGTGTGGTCTGCTGTTCAGCATCTTCTGTACTCAAAATGTTTTGACCCTAAGCAAAATTCTTAACATCGGTGCTCTCTGGCGGTGCTATCTATTCTTCGGCTATTCTGGCTACTGCTGATGTCCCCGTTTCAGACGGACCCCATTCTGGCTGAGGCTGTTCAATAACATCCGGCTCGTCGCTGAGCCACCCAGTAGCTTCTACTGACCCTATCAGATCAAACCAATTGACAGTGACATCTCTCGGATCCTGTTCATTGAAGAATTATAGATTTGCGATATCCTTCTCCAGTTCCGCTAGGCCATCCAGCCCCTGATTAGGTCCATCCTCTCGAACTACACAGATCTCTGCCCCCACTGGCAATTCCACCTATGGCTTAAGCTGATCTGTTGGTGTGATATAACCGCTCGGGTTATACTCAAAACTCGCAGACCCCTCAGGCCCTGAATCCTCATTACCATCTGCCTCAACAATCATCTCAATTCTATCTTCGATAGGAACCGCCACCAGTTCAGGTTGGGTTTGGGAGATATCCATCATGCACAAATCAGTGCTGTCAGAAATGAACACCTCCGGCTTCGGTAGGTGAGAAGGGGTGATATATATGCTCGAGTCATACGGGATGGCGGAGGTTTGGATTAGATTGATGCGTTTGGGAGGTGCAGCTTGGTTATGTGGTGGGAGAGGGTTGGTTGTGAGATTCGGTTTCTCCGGAGGCATAATCACCCTATTGTTGATGAGATCCTGAATCTCATGACGCAATCGAAAGCACTAGTCGATTTTGTGACCATGTTATTGGTGATAGGAACAGTACTTCGCCGGGTTATGTGAGGGAGGAAGTTTTTCTGGTAAGGGCCGCAGCTCTAGGGGCTTTAAGTGCCCTTTCTTGATCAAAACCCCCAAAGCCTTGGACAAAGGCATGTATAGTGGGGTGAAGGTGCTTTGGCCTCGGGGGGGCATATCTGGCTGTTTGGGAGCTACTTCCGGACGCACCAGTAAAGGGCATAGCTACAACGGTTTTCGGATTGGTGGTGGTGACCATTCCTACATCTGAAGCTCTAGCAGCTGCAGCACTGCTTGTGCCTGTATTCGTACTGCGGTTGAATGCCCTCTTGGGCTGCTTTCTATCATGGTCAATCAGACCTTGTTTCATGGCGTCCTCGATCTGCACCCCAATCTCATGTAGATCTGCAAAGGTAGAAAGGGGGAGGACGATCATCTTCTGCATGAGCTTAGGCTGGAGGTTGCGCACAACCATCTGTATCTGATCTTTGTTAACAGGCCTGATGGTCATCATCGAGGCTTTAGTCCTCCAACGGGTCACAAAATCGGAGAAGCTCTCCTTCGGCTCTTGCCTGGTTGTATCGAGATCATGAGTTATGACCTCAATCTGAGTGTTGTAGGAGTATTGAGCTATGAAGGCCTCAGCCATCTCCTTCCAGTTCCTCTTAACAAAGTCTTCCAGTTTTGCATACCAAATAACCGCTACACCCAACAGGGTCCGGTCAAACAGGGAAAGCTTCTGTAATCTAGAGAGGCCCATCGGCCTTAGGATATCTGAAAACAGCCGCAGGTGCACCATAGGATCCCCAAACCCGTCAAAACGGTCAATGTGCGGCATTTTAAATCGGTCTGGCAGCGTCACAGCCGAGTCGGTGTATCCATCCGCTATATCCGAATGGATTTCACGCCTTAAGACTTCTTAAAAAGCTTTTCCAGCTTGCTCACTTTTAGCGCCGTTGGATCCACCTCCAATTTAAACGGTGAATCCACTAGGTTGGTGGGCGTTTTGGATAGCTGGGGTAGGATTGGGGGTGGAGCTGGCCCCGTTGGAACGTCTGTATTTTCCCGGACGTTTAGTGTCTCCCCGAGTATTGGAACTCTAGATGGGGAAGGGGGTGTGTGCGAAGCAAATGCCCCGGTTTGCTATTGTAGCCTGGCAATTAACTCTGCCTGCTGGGCCACTACTTCTGTTTGACAGGCAGCATCCTGCTGCATGTTTTGCATAGTCTCTTGGAGTTGACGCATCATCTCTTCCATGCCTGCCATACTGTACTGATCTAGTTGAATAACCGGTATATCTGTCCCTGCAGTAGAAACTGAGACCTCAGCTTGACTATTCAAGGACCACTGGTCTGGCAACCGCTGTACTGACGCACTACGCCTAGCTGACCTCCGTCTAATAACCGGGGGTAATGAGTGGTACACTGGTTGTCCGTCTATCAGATCCTCGGATCGATGAAGTCTACGACCTCTAACCCAGAGTGCTTGGGGAATATCTGTCTGGTCGGATGCAATAGTGCTAAACTACCTTGCAAAAAGATAAATAAAGCATAATAAGAAAACAAACCACTCAAAAGTGCAGTGTGCTATGTTATGAGCTGAATAAATTAAAGACAACACACAGTCAGCAAACACAAGCTGAAATAATTGTTCTCAAACTCTTATCACTGTTCCCAACTCAATGTCCCAAAACTGAATCTGATACCCTCAAGTAAAACTGATTCTTCAAATACTGATGCCCACAGGCTTGATACACAGACTTTGCAAACCGATACGTGCATTCCTGTAGAGGCACACTCTAAAAACACATAGCAAGCAAATGGGAGCCAAAACACCCCTATGTTGGGGTAGGGTTTCCCTGTCCTATTTTGTCAGGAGCTAGGGTTCCACTACGCACGCAGCGGTTTCAAACAACCTACAATTGGGTAAGCAAATTGTCCTAGTTTGGAATAGTCACTATGGATTTCGATATGCACTAGCTCAAATTGTCAAAAATGGTGCCCCGATAAAAACCGAGGTTTGTGTTCCCATTGTGGCAGAGCCCGCAATCGATCAGCCTTGTGGCATGCTTTTCCAAGCAAGCCTTCGACAAACCGTTCAGGAATAGCATATAGCAAACACAGTGTCCTAGGCACACCAATGCAAATGCAATGCAAAGAGACACATAAGTGTAAACAAAACAAGATATCATGAGTTTGAGTCAAGCTCTCTAAAGTCCCCAGCAGAGTCGCCAGAAACTGTAGACGTGCCCGGAGAACTCCCCGGGCTCTGCGCTGCGAGGGCGGGAAAATCCGTTTTATTCTCTAGCTACTACAATTCGGAGTCAATGTCACGGTTCTGAATCTAATCTCACAAAGTGCAATGTGAGACCGATAAATCACCAAAGAGTCCAAATCCGGCAAATCGTTTTGGAAAACTAATTTTTAATAAGAAAAAGTGACAAACATGGACTGCTTTGCCAGATACAGAATCGCCACCTAAATATTTTATTTTAGGAGAATTTAGAAAACCCTAACTCGTGCCTAAGGCCACGTGTCCGTCATCACCAAAGTTGCCTTGGCTCGGGAACTTGGGTACGAGAGGAGAAGGTCATGCAATGAGCACCCCCGCTCACCCGATCAAAAGATCAGCCTTTACTAACATGATATCTTGTTTTTGAAAACACATGTGTTCTTATTCCGATTATTAACCTAGAATTACTCTGTGATGCACACAGCATACAAGTATAGACTAGATCGTCTAACTTGGAACAAAACATTGCATGTCGTTTGTGAAAATAATTTGAAAGTTTGCTACTCGCAAGTAGGCTAAATCGGGGATTTGATGAATTGTTCCAATTCAAGCAATCCAACCTTCACCCATAGGCATTTAGGCAGTTAATCAATTAAGCAGTTAGCCTCATGGCAAGCACGTTTTCATGGCAACATTAACACACATGCAGCATGCTAAAGCGTAAACACTCACAGTGTACTCCAAGCCAAAACAAAGACCTAGTTAGAAATCATGCCTGATCCTAGTTCATGTTAAGATGGCTAATGCAACACATGCGAGAATGCAATTAAAAATAGGCTCGACTATTCTAATCATGTCATATGAAATGCAGCTTGGTACATGTATTCAAATTGGAATCGAAATACAATGCAGTTAGTATGATGCACCGAGCTCGGTACATGTAATACAGATTAATGGATGCACGCATGCAAAGAATAAGGTATGTTAATCAAAATATGCCCTAGAACTAACCATCGTAAGCGGTTAAGTAAAAGGGAGAAAGAAATGGGGGTTGGAAGACATGCATCACACACACGCACGCTTATTACAACAGTTGGCCCTCTCGACGGAGGGTCTGAATAAGAAGCTAACTAGCTAATCTAAGCTAATTAAACTAATTATTACAAAACAAAATTGAATAACTAGCTACAACTAATTATTACAACACAAATTGAATAGCTAAGCACATTAGCTAATTAAGTACAAACCAAAGCATAAATAGCAAAGCAAATTAGCTAAGTAAAGCCTTAAATCAGGAGCCTCAGAGGGAGAAGAGTGTATGCATGTCCGGTCGCCTCGTTCGGAAATCCGTCGCGATGCCCCAACTTGCCTTTGTTTGCAATTGTTCTCAGAACCTTGCACCAAGCTCCAGAAAGCTTCTAACTCACCTTAGGCACCTATGGAAGGATGGCCAACTAGTTGTTGATGTGGGAGACCACCTGTCGACCACTTTTTGTTGCTACAGACCAGAAAAAGTGGTCGGCCAGCTATGTCGCCTCGTTCGGAAATCCGTCGCGATGCCCCAACTTGCCTTTGTTTGCAATTGTTCTCAGAACCTTGCACCAAGCTCCAGAAAGCTTCTAACTCACCTTAGGCACCTATGGGAGGATGGCCAACTAGTTGTTGATGTGGGAGACCACCTGTCGACCACTTTTTGTTGCTACAGACCAGAAAAAGTGGTCGGCCAGCTATGTCGCCTCGTTCGGAAATCCATCGCGATGCCCCAACTTGCCTTTGTTTGCAATTGTTCTCAGAACCTTGCACCAAGCTCCAGAAAGCTTCTAACTCACCTTAGGCACCTATGGGAGGATGGCCAACTAGTTGTTGATGTGGGAGACCACCTGTCGACCACTTTTTTTTGCTACAGACCAAAAAAAGTGGTCGGCCAGCTAGTTTTTCTAGCTGGCCAGCTAGTTTTTGCTGCATTTCTCTAGTTTGCTGCAACAGAGAGCAAGCAAGGACATGGCAATGTATTTGCAAGATATGTGTGCACAACCGCCCTCCCTATCATTTCATGATCTCAAGGGAGTGTGGTTCTCGACCCTCAGGCCACCAATCGCGCATTTCAATGCATGATGGCCGAGAGGCGAAGTTGCACAATAAATATTAAATGAATGCACACATAAACACATAAATGCCTAGAACTCTATCATGCATGATCAAGAGCGTCGGTGACCGAGAATTGAGGCATGTTTCATCACTTCAAGTATGAAACGTCCCTTGTTCCTCGTGTTTGGACTAACACCTATTCCAAACAAAATGCAACTTAAGCATGGCATACACAATGCGACTCAAGCATGCAAACATGCAATGCAACTTAAGCACGCAAACATGCAATACAATGAAACGAGCATGCGAACAATATGCAAGGGACAAGCATGCAAACATGCAATGCAATGTAACATAGCATACTCAATGCCAATGGCATGCACACTTAATGCAAAGTAATAAAATAGCATACACAATGCAAATAACAACATGGCATTCACAATGCAAGGCAACATGGCATACTCAACGCAATGTAACATGACATACACAATGCTCGATGGACTTAAACCAAAATGGATAAACCTCAGTCATGCCCAAATCAGTGGCCATAATGATGAAACCAAGGCACAAAAGGGCAAGGCAAACATGCTCAATGTAATGGCCCACCAACTAGACCTAAGAGCACAACTCTCAAGAGTGCTCAAAGAGTGATAAACATGGAAGTGTAACAACACTATAAGCTTTGAAATAAGGTATGAAATGATGCCAAATCATTCAAACAACACAAGCAAAGCATGTAAAGGTCCTTAAAGCATGAAGCTAGTAAAGAGGACTACAAAGGGGGCATGCAATACATGGCATAAATGCATGAACCAACCATGGACAGAGCTTAATTAGGTCTAAACAAAGACCAAAACATGCTAAGATGGAGGCTCAAAGACCTAGGCAAGATGGCATACACATTGGTCCATAAGCTAGGCAACAAATGCACAACACTCAAAGGCACTTAAAGAGTGAATGAAGTGGGAACATGGAAATGCTACATGCTCTGAAATAACATATGAAATGATGCCAAATCATGTACACAACACAAATGAAGCATGCTATGGTGCTCAAAGCTCAAAGCTAGCATATGCATTTGTACTACAACTATGCAAAACATGAAGCATATGGCCAAGGCAACCCAAAATAGTCCTAGAACATGTCGAAATGAGTCTAAAACATGTATGGAAGGAAGCCAAAACAAGCTAGCATGAAGGGCATAAAGCATGGATCATGTAAGGCAAATAAGGTGGATTACACTACACCTACCAAGACCAAGTATGAGATGGATTAACTAACAAAAATCAAAGTTATATCACGGCAAAATAACCCCAAAAACACACTGAAATGAAAGCTCGCAAGCTTAGGCATGAAGGCATACGCAATGACTCATGTTTAAGGCATAAAGGACCAACCCTCCAACTCATTGAATAAGTGACAAATTTGAATGCATGAACATGAAACATGAACTAAAATCACATAAAAAATGATGCCAAATCATTCAAATAGGCCAAGCAATGTATTCTAGTGGACTTGATACACAAAGCTAACAAGCTAGAACGCACTATAGCTATACAAAGCATGGCATGCATGGCCAAAACAACACAAATCAGAGCTTAAGCATGCTAAAATATAGACAAAAGCTTCTTGAAGTTAAGCCAAAAACATGTTAGAGTGATAGTCTAAAGCATGGTACACATTAGGCTAGTCAATGGAAATGCACTACAAGTGCATGGAACATGCATGGGCCAACTAAACCAAACCTTAAAGCATACAAGACTAGTTTATGAAATTTACACTAGAAGTGTATAAGGCATGCAAGGGCCAACCAAACCAACCCAAAACAGATCTAAGGCATGTTAAAACAACACCAAAAACCTACTGAGATGGCACCAAAACAAGCTATAAAGACATGCTCAAACATGAGGCACACAAAGCTAGTTTGTAAGATTTACACTACAAGTTATGCATGTAAGGGATGATCAAGACAACCAAAAAAAGTGGCATGCCATCTCAAAATAGCGCCAAATACATGCTAAGAACAAGCCACCACAAGCTTAAAAAGCATGCTCAAACATGAGGCATATATGGCAAGTATACAAGACACAAGGAGAGGGGATGACTCTCTCCTATTTGGGGCCCCCAAATCACCTTTCCACCACTAAAAAACCTTTGGATTTTAGTGGTAGAAAGGTCATGCAAAGGCTAGAACAAGAGCCTAAAGGGATGGCTCAAAACAACGCCTAGCAAGGCCTAAGAGGGGGTAGACAACCCCCAACACAAAAGTGACCTTAAACAAACATGTTAAGGGTTTGAAAATAGAACTTTTTACAGTAGGAAGTTAAGTCTAAAACACCATGCAAATAGGTCTAAATGCTTAAGCAAAACAAAGGGTTAAAGGGTTAGTTGACTCACCCTTGTAGAACCTCTTCAAGGCTGCAACTCCAGTAGCTTCTTTGAGCTCAAACCAGTCCAAAACAACCAAAACAAACCTCAAGAAGCCTCAGCAACAAAAGGATGGTGTTTGAGTGTGTGTTTGTGTGTTAAAGTGTGGTAAAACTACACTTTTAA
This sequence comes from Camellia sinensis, assembly GCF_055761805.1. Lineage (NCBI taxonomy): Eukaryota > Viridiplantae > Streptophyta > Magnoliopsida > Ericales > Theaceae > Camellia > Camellia sinensis. The sequence continues at coordinate 142,334,180 of NC_138963.1, forward strand.
GACACAAAATGAAGAACAAGAGCAAGATAGATACAAGTATGTATGTATAACTCTCAAGCCTCAAGAACTGAACTTGGAGGAGGAGGGGGGAGGTTCTTTCTTATAGAGAACCAAACTCAAGCTTGTTGGACAAGCTTAGGGTCCAAGGCCATCCCTCCATACACGTGTATGGAGGATGGCCTTGGTGCCTTCCAGCTGTTCTAGCTGGATGAAAATATCTCCAAAAAGGTGATAAAAAGCAGCCGACCACTTAAAGTGGTCGGCCAGCTACTTGAAGTGGTTGGCCGACCACCACAAGTGGTCTTCCAAGACAACAAGTGGTCGGCCATGGTGGGAGAAGGTCCAGAGCATGAAAACAATGCAGTGGTGTGGTGGCCAACCAAAAAAGATGGCCCAAAGACCAAGGAGACCAGTTGGCAGACCAGAAAACTGGCTGGCGGGAATAAAAGTGGTCTCCAAGGGGAAGAACTGGTCTCCCACCCTTGTACCACCTTCCAAACAAGGAAAACAAGATTTGTACCAGAAACAAACCAAAAAGGATGCAAGACGAAAGTTCAGGAGGCAAAGCACGCGGCCGAAAGCCTCGAAAACTAGTCTACGAGCACCAAAAGTGGTCTCCCAGACCACAGTGTCCCTCTAGGCAGAGGCAACAAGGAGTGGTTCAAAAACCACGCCAAACGAAGAACGTTAAGCGGTCCCGAGTCAAGGCGCGCAGCCGAAGACTCTGAAAATCGGAAACTAGTCTCCCAACGGGAAAAGTGGTCTACAACCACGAAAAGTGGTCTACAACCCCAAAGAGGTGGTCTACTAGACCTCTCCCTCCCTCCAGGGAAGAGAAACAAGGTTTGGTCTACAAACCGAGCCAAAGCACAAAGAGTTCAGAGGCCCTGAGGCAAGGCTCTCAGCCAAAACTCCGGAAACCCTAAACAAGCACAACATGCACTATCACCGAGCGCTCAACCAATGACGTCTGAGTCTTAAGATTGGTCAAAAATGGGGTGTCTACAGGGGGGCGCGAAAAAGTCGAGCTACAGTTTCTGGCGACTCTGCTTGGGATTTAGAGAACTTGACTCGAACTCATGATATGTTGTTTTATTTACACTTATGCGTTTCTTCGCATTGCATTTGCATCGATGTGCCTAAGTCACAGTGTTTGCCACTTGCTATTCCTGAGCAATTTTCCGGAGGCTTGCTTGGAAAAACATGCCATAAGGCTAACCGGTTGTGGGCTCTGCCACGATGGGAACACAAACCTTGGATCTGGACTACCGCTGTACCGTTTGATCCTCCTTTCACTTCTCGGTGTTAGAAGCGAGAGGTATATTAGGTGGTCTTGTTGACCCACCCTTTTTGACCAATTGACCTAGTTGCATATCGGAAGTCGTAGAGACTATTCCAAATTAGGACAGGTTGCTCACCCGAATACAGGATTGTTTGAAACTGCGTGTGTGCATAGTGAACCCCTAGTTCCTGATGAAACTAGGAAAGGGAAACCGTACCCCACTGTAGGGGTGTTTTGGCTCTCACTTGCTTGGTATGTACTTTTAGAGTGTGACTTTGCAAGAATGTTTGTATCAGTTGCAAGTCTGGGTATCAGTTTGAGGGTGTCAATTTTGAGGCAGAAATTTGGGGTTAGAAATCAATGTTTGAGTACAAATTGTCCAGCTTATGATTTCAACTGTGTGTTGTCCTTCTCTAAACTGAGGTGCTGTGTGTTTGCTGATTATTGTTTCCTTTTTTGCTTTATTTTCTTTTTGCAAGGAAGTATTTCACAATTGCTTCCGACGAGGCAGTTTTCCCTCGAGCACTCTGGACCAAAGTCAATAGGATTTACCGATCTGAGGATCTTATTGGAAGACAACCAGTGTTTGCTTCACTACCCCCAGTTACGAGACGGAGGACAATCAGGCATAGATCACTGGTTCGACAATCGCCAATTCAGCGGTCACTATCTGCTTCACCTGTGAGCAGTGCTTCCACCTCAGAAAGAGAGTATACATCAGATCCGATAGATCAGCACCCCTCAGCCAATATGGAGGATATGATACGTCAACTTTAACAGACCATCGAGGCCATGCAGCGGGACGCTGCTCGCCAAGCAAAAGTTACCGTTCGCTAAACAAAGGTTGCAACCCAGCAGGCTGAACTCATTGCTAGGCTTCAACAACAACTGCAACAGGCAACAACTTATGCATCTCACCCACCTCCTGTAGATACTCCAATACCTAGAGCTCCTACTCCCACAGCCAATGTCCAAGAAAATGCAGACATCTCGGTGGATCCGATTCCACCCCAACTTTCAAAGCACCACCCTACCCAACGGAGACCCCCTTTGAGTTCGAGGTCGACCCTACCGCTCTAAAAGTGAGCAAGCTTGAGAAGCTTTTTAAGAGGGCTCAGGGTGTCAACTCGATCCCAGACATAGATGACAGCCATACAAATTTGGCGGTAACATTGCCGGATAGATTTAAAATGCCACACATAGACCGCTTCGACGGCTCGAGCGATCCCATGGTCCACTTGCGACTATTTTCAGATATTCTGTAGCCGATGGGCTTGACTAGATTGCAGAAATTATCCCTCTTTGGCTTGACCCTGTTGGGTATTGCGGCTATCTGGTATGATAAACTGGAGGATTCTGTGAAGAGAAGCTGGGAAGAGATGGCCGAGGCCTTTGTCGCCCAATATTCTTATAACACTGAAATCAAGGTCACAACTCGTGATCTTGAGGCTACCCGAGAAGAACCAAATGAGGGCTTCTCTGATTTCCTCACTGGGTGGAGGGCCAAGGCCTCCATGATGACCACCAGACCAGTTGAGAAGGACCAGATAAGAATGGTTGTTCGTAATCTGTAACCAAAGCTGCTGCAGAAGATGATTGTCTTACCCCTCCCTACATTTGCTGACCTTTATGAGATAGGGGTACAGATAGAGGATGCGATGAAACAGGGTCTGATTGACCATGAAAAGGAGCAGCCCAAGAGGGCTTTTGCACGCAGTTTAAATGCGGCTACAAGTAGCAACGTAACTGCGAGGACCTCTGATGTTGGTATGGTCACCACCACACCGAAAACAGCCACCCCCTTTACCGGCATATCCAGAACTACCCCACAACCTGCAAAGTACCCACCGCGAGGCCAAAGGGTTTTCACCCCACTCTACATGTCTCTATCTAAAGCCTTGGGTGTCCTAATCAAAAAGGGGCATCTAAAGCCCCTGGAACCACGCACGTTGCCTAATCCCCTCCCTCATACACACAACCCAGCCAAGTATTGCGCCTTCCACCAGCAGCATGGTCATGACACCGACCTATGCTTTAGACTTCGTCATGAGATTTAGGATCTTATTGACAACAAAGTGATAGCGTCTCCTGAGAAGCCTAACGTCATTACAAACCCTCTCCCACCACATAACCAACCCCCTCCTCCACCCAGACAAGTAAACCTTATCCAAACAATGGCCGTCCCATACGACCCCAGCATATACATCACTCCCTCCCACCTGCCTAAGCCGATGCTGTTATCCGAGAAAGTACAGACTTGTGCATGATGAGCTCGTCCATATCCCAACCTGAACCCATGGTGATGGTTGTGGTAGAAGAAGGCATGCATGAGGGCTTCGTGAGCTTAACTGAAGAAGAGTACAACCATTGCCGTTACATTGTGCCAACTAGCCAGGCCAAACCAAGGGTGGAACTGCCAACTTGAACCCATGGTGATGGTTGTGGTAGAAGAAGGCATGCATGAGGGCTTCGTGAGCTTAACTGAAGAAGAGTACAACCCTTGCTGTTACATTATGCCAACTAGCCAGGCCAGACCAAGGGTGGAATTGCCAAAGGGAATGGAGGTTAATGTAGTCCGAGAGGACGGGCCAAGCTAGGGACTGGATGACTTAGCTGAGCTTGAGGAGGAGATCAGTAATCTGCAGTTCTTTGATGAACAGAATCTGGGAAATGTACAGATTGGCTGGTTTGATGTCAACGAATCAACGGATAATGCAAGGTGGCTCAGTGATGAGCCAGATGTTGATAAGGAGTCTTAACCGAAATAGGGACAGTTGGAAACTGGAACATGGAATAGTCGACAACAAAGGGAAGTTGCCGGAGAGCACCGGTACTACGAATTTTGCTCAAGAATTGGGTAGCTTGTGTATGGCTGATACAGAACAGGAGGTCGCGCTAAAGCGGATCAAACAAGAAAGAACTGAAACTGATCAGAGGGTTAGAAAAGCCAAAGGCCCTGCGGGGATTGATTGTTTTGTGAACACAGGAATGATTACAGCGGAACCGAACAGCTGCCTATCGGTTACCGAAGGAATGTGATGGGAAGATGAAGATTTGCATCTCGCCTACACGGATGAGGAATGGGGACATAATCTTCCAGATGATACATGGTATGCCGAGAAAGTCGATCACATGACTCGGAGTGGGCGGTACTTTAAGCCCCCACACCTGGACTAACCAGAAGCATCAGGGAAAGATAAGGAAACAGAGAAACAGAAAGATAAACTGTTGGAGGAGGAAGTTGTACTGAAGCAGCTGAAAAAGATTCAAGCGGACATCTCCATTTGGGGTTTGCTCATGGCTTCACAGGTGCATAGACAAGCTGTCCTATCAGCAATGGATAAGGCTAAGCTCTCTATTGATACAACCCCGAAGCAGTTAATGAGACTGGTTTTCCTGGGTGGTGCTTCACCGACTTTGACTTTCACAGATAAAGAATTGCCACCTGAGGGCTCTGAACACAACAAGCCGTTATACATCTCTCTAGAATGTAAAGAGAAGTGGATACTAGTTATCTTGGTTGATACCGGGTCTGCAATTAATGTGTGTCCGTCACGCACGGCCTATGTTATCGGTTTGAAACCCGCAAACTAGCACCAATAGCCCAGGTGATTCGGGCTTATGACAATACAAGTCAGGAAGTGATGGGGACAGTGTGGATCAGAACTCAGGTTAGCCCGGCGTAATAGGACATTGAGTTCCGCGTCCTGGATGTCCTAGCCACCTTTAATTTACTCCTTGGACGGTCGTGGCTGCACCAAGTAAGAGCTGTCCCTTCCACTCTGCATCAGATGTTGAAGTACCTCCATGGGAAGGGGGTAGCTATTATTTTTAGGAACTCTTCCATACATCCACCGCCGGAGGTTACTACACCGGTCTTGAAAATTGTACACAGCAAAGAGGATGTCTTTTTGTCTGGGTTCACCTTGGCCGAAGCTCGAGTAGTGCAAGATTTTCTAGCTGTTGATGAGGGGTTATATGTTAGTGCGTAATCCGTCTACCTTACGAATAAGCTGCAACATGTATCCAGAATGGGATTGGGAATGAGCGGCCAAAAAGGCATCGCTACATTGGCCGATGTGCCACACAACCCTTATACCATTGGTCTAGATTACACGCCTACCAAAGAAGATTGGAAAAGAAAGGGAAAGGAAATGGCAGGAAGGGCCAAGGCTAAACAAACTGGGAAGCACTATGAGTTGGTGCATAGACCTATTCAAGGAATCCTGAACGGCCGCTTTGTCCAAGAGAGGGAAGAGTTCCTATTTTGTGGCTTTCCTGAGCCATGGCTGAACTCTGATAAGCGGCGTTTGCCCGGCTTTGAGATCTTTTTTGACCTACTGTTGCAAGGGGATGAAATTGTAGAATAGCAGACTGACCTACTAGCTGTGGCTGAACAGTGTATAGAGGATGAGTTCGACGACGCAGAACTCGAGATAGGAACAGCGCAGGCTGGTCTCCTCTCGGATCCTTAGATCACACTAGAGACCTTGGGGGTTGACTTCTCTGTTTCCATGATTGGAGATCAATCGGCTGTGGGCCTTCTTCCGGCATTCTAGATGCATCTATTGCACCCTCCCTCGTTTGGCAATTCGAGGAGGGCTTTTTGTCTAGCAATTCTGAATCAAGTAGTAAACCGGAATCTGATTCCACAGAGTCTGTGGAGTCAGAATCAGATTCTAGTTCTTCTGAGTCAGAGTCCGGTTTTCCTGGGGTTGATAACTCGGATGCTGTTGTTTTATCCAGGTCATCTTTTTTCTTTTCTTTTGAGTCGATTGTAACTGAGGAATTAGATGAGCTGGAAGTTGTGAATGAGAATGGTACGACTGCTGTTTCTGAGTACTTTTCTGTGCCACTCGTTTACTACATTAATCAGGACTTTCAAAACTTTGAGAAAAATGATGAGGAAGAAATTCCTCCGACTTTGAAACATTTGATTGATCAAGAGGAAGAGAGGTTTGTAAAACCTTTGGTTGATGAAATCACTTCAATTAATGTTGGTACTGAGAAGGATCCACGTCTGGTCCAGATCGGGTCCACGTTGTCTTCGGAGGAATGCGAGCGCCTCGTCGCTTTATTAAAAGATTTCAAAGATGTTTTCGTGTGGTCCTACGAAGACATGCCTGGAATCGATCCTGAGATTGTACAGCACCGGATCCCTCTTGACTCTGAGGCCCGACCTGTCAAGCAAAAGCTTCAAAGAATACGCCCGGATTGGGCTCTAAAAATCAAGGAAGAGATCACCAAGTAGATAGATGTCGGGTTCTTGCTAGTATCTGAGTATCCTACTTGGTTGGCCGACATTGTTCCAGTGCCAAAGAAAGACGGTAGAATTCGGGTGTGAGTGGATTTTAGAGATCTAAACAAAACTAGTCTGAAGGACGACTTTCCTCTACCGCACATCGCTGAATTGCTGGACTTCACCGCTGGGCATGCGCTGCTTTCTTTTATGGATGGATTTTCTGGGTACAAGCAGATTTTGATGGCACCCGAAGATAGGGAGAAGACTGCCTTCACTACACCGTGGGGAACCTACTCTACAGGGTGATGCCGTTCGGTCTGAAAAATGCTGGGGCTACTTATCAACGGGCTGCAACTACGATCTTGCATGATATGATCCACAAAGAGGTTGAGGTGTATGTGGACGACATGATTGTAAAGTCCAAGGAAAGAGAAGGCCACTACACTGCCTTGAAGAAATTTTTCCAATGGATCAAAGAGTATCGGTTGTGACTGAATCCTCAGAAATGTACTTTTGGTGTCACAGCAAGGAAAATGCTGGGGTTCTTGATTACACAAAGGGCATTGAGGTCGATCCTTCTGAAATCAATACCATCTTAGAAATGCCACATCAAGGACTGAAAAGGAGGTACGAGGCTTTCTGGGAAAAGTGCAATTCATAAGATGGTTTATTGCAAAATTAACCTTGACTTGTGAACCACTATTTGGTCTCCTAAAGAATGGAAAGAAATTCCAATGGGATGACTGATGCCAAGTTGCTTTCGAGCAGATCAAGCAGTGTCTACAGAACCCACCCATGTTGTCACCGCCAGAGCCGGGAAAGCCGTTGATTTTGTATCTGCCAGTAACTGACACGACAATGGGCTACATGCTTGCACAGGAATATAAGGATAGAGTGGAGAAGGCCATCTATTACCTGAGGAAGAAGATGGTGGAATATGAGACCCGTTACACTCCGCTAGAGAAGGCTTGCTTGGCCTTGGTATGGGCTACCAGGAAGTTGGGGTACTACTTGTTAGCTCACTCCGTAATTCTGGTTTCGAGATTAAATCCCATCAAATATCTCTTCGAGAAACCAGCACTTATGGGTAGGCTAGCCCGTTGGTTGCCTCTTCTCTCCGAATTTGATTTGAAGTATATGACTCGCAAGTCTGTGAAAGGGAGAGTGGTAGTGGAGTTCCTAGCCGATCATCCAGTGGAGGGAGACGAAGTAGTAGAGTATCGGTTCCCGAATAAGGCCATTCTATAGGTCGAAGAAGAGATTTGGACTATGTACTTTGACGGAGGGTCTAACCAATACGGGTATGGGATAGGGGTGTTACTGATAACGCCCGATAATTCCCACTTACGTTTAGCTTTCAAACTCCGGTTCAAGGTATCGAACAACGAAGCAAGAATACGAGGCATGCATCGCTGGCTTGGAAGCCGCCCTAGAACTAGGGGCAAAACAGTTGGACATCATTGAAGACTCGAACCTGGTTGTGTCTTAAACGAAAGGAGACTGGAAGGTTAAAGAAGAAAGGTTAAAAATCTATCACCAAACCCTGGACATTCTGATTCCCAGGTTTGAGAAGCTAACCTTCACGCATCTGTTAAGAGAGAGCAACAGGTTTGCTGACGCCTTATCAACTCTATCTTCCATGATAGACATACCTTTGGGAGTCCGAATGCGTCCAATCATTATTGAACAGAGGTATGTGCTGGCCTATGAGCTGATTGCCGCAATAGATAAAGTACAAGATCAGAACCCTAGTATCATGACATCTGGAACTTCCTAAAAAATGAGGCTTATCCACTATGGGCAAATGCCAAAGGTAAGAGGGAAATACGGCGAATGGATGCTCAGTTTATCATCTGTGGGGGTAAATTGTACAAACAGTGCCGTTTGGAAATGCTGAAGAGTCAAAGCACCTAATGGAGGCCATCCACGGAGGAGAGTGCGGATCGCATTTGAGTGGAGTGATGCTAGCTCAGAAGATTCTCAAACACGGTTAGTACTGGACAACCATGGAGGAGGATTATATTAGTTTTGTTCGGGGATGCCACAAATGTCAAATCCATGCAAATCACATGAATATCCTGCTGTCGAAGTGTACAACATGGCTTAACCATGGTCATTTTCAGTCTAGGGAATTGATGTTATTGGGGCAGTTACTCCGAAGGGGTCAAACGAGAATGAGTACATCCTGGTGGCAATAGACTACTTTACAAAATGGGTCGAGGCCCAATCCTACACAGTGCTAAAAACGTCACACGTAGCCAAGATCATCAGGAATAACATTATCTGTCATTATGGGGTCCCAAATGAGATCATTTCGGACAAGGGTTCCCACTTCAAGAAAGAAGTGATCGACTTGTTGGAGAAATACAACGTGGCTTTTCATAAGTCATCCACATTTCGACAGCAAACCAACAGAGCTATTGAGGCCGCCAACAAGAACATCAAGAACATTTTGCAGAGTGAAAACCTACAAGGACTGGCCAGATAAGCTTCCATTTGCTCTTTGGGGCTACAGAACATCAATTCAAACATCTACTGGGGCAACTTTGTATTCTCTGGTTTATGGGATGGAGGCTATTCTGCCGATTGAAGTTGAGGTTCTGTCGCTGCGGGTTATGGCTAAGTGCCATTAGCAGAAGCGGATTGACAGCAGAGCAGGTTTGAGGAACTAATGTTGTTCAACGAGAGGAGGCTGAAAGCACAGTACCATGTCCAAGGTCATCAATGAAGGATCGCCAGGACTTTCAACAAGAAAGTTAAGCCTAGGAATCCGAAAGAAACAAATTTAGTGCTCAAAGATAACCGAGCTCCCATCCATGACCCTAGGGGCAAGTTTAAACCTAATTGGACTGGCCCTTACATCATCAAATCTATTTGGTCGGGTGGAGCTGTCGTTCTTATGGACCTAGATGGCCTTGAATTCTCCCAACCAATCAACATGGACAAGTTGAAGAAATACTACCCCTGAGTGGCTCGCTAGGCCAAAAACCCAAAAGGGCGACCTAGGCAAAAGTTAGAGCACAAAAAATTTGAAACAAGAAAAACTGAGCTCGCAAGGTTGAAAACCCAGAAATGGCAGCCTTGGCAAAAGTTAGAGCGCAAAAGGAGAGTGTTAATACCCGAGTAAACCCAAACCAAACTACGTAAGGCTTGATTCCCATCTTCAGGATACGTAGGCAACTTCATTCTGAAGTCCATCCATAAACACTTCCAAATTAGCTGTGTCCATGTGATTGTTTTGGTCATCTTTGTCTTTTTTACACCCAAGAGTCCGGTTGTGATCTTTGTTATCAAAGCTGGGTGCAGTGCAGTGCTATTCAGACAAGGAGCAACTTTCCAGTTATTGCATTTGGGGTTGTACATCTCAAGGATAGATTCCGGGTGTGTCCAGTTGTGATCCATATCGAAAATGGTTTTGAAATGTTTTAATAAAAGTTGATTTTGTTCAAATTAATCTTTTTACAACTTAGACCATTTTTGGACCAAAAGGAAAATTTTCAGTACCCACAACCTTCAATTTCATTGATTTCAATACAGAGTTTTCTAACTCTTGATACAAATTGAAGTTGCTTTTTATTACATACAGAAGGAAAACTTGAAAGCACAGATTAAAGCAATAAACTTGGGGCATAGTTGAGTCAAGTGTTCCTGCGTCCCCTCGCAGAGCTTGTGGAAGCTTCAAATGCCAAAGTAGGCCTGGTTTATGCCTCATCTTCAACCCAAGCTATGCATTTTCAAGAAAGGGCACAACTGAAATTGAGAGCGAGGGCCAGAAGTTCTCTTGTCCTCCATGCAGTGGAATACCGAGCTAGCTGTGAGCCTCGGATCAGAAATGAAGCTGGGTACTCTATCCCCTCTTCTGGGCAAGTCTGGTCATGTCTAAGTTGATGCCGGAACCGAAATGGAAAATAGAAGACACAGTGTGTCAAGCCAATCAACTAAATACCGGGTTGTCGAGACATGCTGTAGCTCATCTCAGGCAAATCAAACCAGAGGCAACGCCAAGTAATATGAACAACAGACCTATTGCACATCCAATGGCACCACCACCCCTTATTCGGGAAATCAACTAGTCATTGACGGAAGAAGTAGCCGCGTGTTGAGTATGCAGGGCAAGAGTCCACTACCTTCAACCTGTCCATGAGCCATATCTAGAGAGGGAAGAAAAATAAGAGAGATTAAAGAATAGAGAGGTGTATGTGGAGAGAAAAAGTGAGAAATGGTTTTGAGAGAAAAACAGAGCTTAAGAACCAAGTGATGTGAGAAACACATGTGAGAAGGGTGGGAAGCATTACCTGCAAAAGTAGTGGACTTCCTGCGAACCTGGTCATCTCCCGGCGATGGAAAGCATCCAAACCCATTAACGTCTCAGCTACTGTCAACCCAATGCAGCTCTTGCCCTCTTTCAAGCCTTGGGCAACTTCGATCAAGCGAATGCTAGACCCTCCGAAGCCAGGGGCAAGAAGAAAATGAGCTAATATACACAAGCAGAGGGCATGCTGCCAAAAACTTTGCCAAAGACAGTCGCCAGCGTCAGAAAATCAGTGAATGAGGTTGGAAATGTCAAGTTCTCCGTTGTAAACTAAAGATCGAGCATCATGTAAGATAAGCCCACACATCCGTCCTAAAGCTTGGATATGGCCAAAACGGGACTGGGGCAAGATTTTCTCATCACGTCTAGATTCAGTCAAAGCTTGGAATTCTTTGATTGTAGGGCATATCTCTTGGCCCCCGAAGCTAAAAACATGAGTAACCGGGTTCCAACATCTAGCTGCAGCATGAAGGAACGAAAAACACAGCGGAGTACAACTTAGCGGGAATAGTGCATTTATCCTAAAATCCTGAAAATTCACTTTTTTCGAGCCATCTAAAGTTGCAATCCAAGATGAGAGTTTTTTGATGAAGAATGGCTCCATTTGAAGCAAGAACAGAGCTGGAATGAAGAAACTACAAAGTCGTAACTTTTGTAGAAGATAAGGCACTGAGTGGAAGATAGGTGGCAGCAATCTGGAGACTCCCAGCATCACTAGCCGACCGGCCAGTTAACGTAGCCGACCAACCACTTTAGTGGCCGACAATCACCACTAAGTGGCCGACAGCCACTGTTTGTCTCCTGCAGCATGTCTTTGGCCTTCCTGTGTGTTGAGAATGCTGAGAACCTGTGCTTTGTACCACTCTGGATGCATTCTGCTATTTTGTTTTTCTAGTTTTGTTGAGTCGCTCCCAAGTTGGTTTCAATTTGTTTATCGAGTTGTTGCAATTTGCTTATCGAGTTGCATTTGTTTCGTTTATCGAGTTGTTGTCTGTTGAGGTGTTGCATTGTCCGTAGAATTGTCTTATTTTGTTTGTTATGTCTTGGTTGGTTCACTACTTGACTAAGCAATTGTCAAGACAATACAATATTCAATTTCCATCAATCTCGCTTTTGTGTAAAATGGTGCAATGCGTTGCTCAGAATATGAAATGCAACACATTTTCATCAAAATAGTTGTTTTCATTCCAATCATGGTTTCTTTTTACAAAGAGTACAAGTTTTTTAATGAAAATAAAACTGCCTAAGGTTGTACAATGTGCTAACACTACTAGCAAAAAGAAAACTAAGCAAAAAGCATCTAAATCAGTGCCACCCATCTCAAGATTAAGAGGCCCTCTTCGTTCTCTTCCTGGGCATGGACTCGAAGCTATCGTCGTTGGCGCCACTGTCCGAATCTGAGTCGGAGCCTGAACTAGAGATGCCTTCGCTCCCATTCTGGGAGCCCTCCCTAGCGTCGTCACCACCCTCAAAACCCAAGCCAGTGCCGTCGTCTCCACCCTCAGATGACTCTAATTGGGAACTCGCTGGCTCCTCATCTCCACTGGTCTCATCATCATCATCATCACGCTTCACAGGCTCCTGACGTCTCCCTTGGCTGCGTGCCGAAATCTCTCTCCCTACTGCTGGAGAAGACTCTGAGGGTCCCGTCTGTAGAGGTGTGACCTGAAAAGGCAGTTTGAATATATCAGCCATAGTATGAGTATCAGATGCAAGTATGCTGTGCAAGGTGAGTACATGCAGAAGTCAGATACAGTATGTGAATGCAATCTCTCAGATGTGATCTATACATGCAGTGTATCAGTACAATGTGGGAAAATGTTCAGTTAAGATGTCAGTTTTAGTATATCAGCAGAAATATGATAATTGAAATGAAAGAAGGCTGAAAATTACCTGAATACCGTGGGAGCTAAGCATCGTCTCTCTCCTTAAGATCATGCCCTCAAATGAGGCCAATACCACGAGTAATCCCTCAATGTATCCGGTGGAGGGCAGCAAATCCAAGTTGAAATGATCAGTTGTAATGCATACCAGTGGTGAATCGGGTGTCCTGACATATTTGTGACCAAGCAACGGAGGCTCAATCAGGATCTGATAAGGCTCTCCGGAATATCGCCAACCCGTCAGCTCGATCGGCTGATCTGGCCATCCAAAACTCTGTCTAACAGGTGGCATCCCTCTAGCCCCACCCTTCAGTGCTCGGGCCCTGCTCGTCTAAGGGGCATCTGTTGCTTGGGCCCCGCTCGACAAAGGGACGTCTGCTGCCCTCCCCATATGAGCACAAACACTTGTCAATGCTGGCATGAGGTACGCCCGGAGATAAGTCGTATAGTCCCTCTCCCCAATGAACAGGTCTGCATCTGCGGCTCGCATGAAGTCAGTGATCTCCTGAGGGGAGAGACTCTCTGTGGCTTGCATAGAAGGCGAAGGCGGTAATGGAACCGATTGTAATGGTAGGCCTAGTGTTTAGCGCATAAAGTGTTCGCCAAAAAACCAGGCTCAGCCTATTGGCCCCTCAAGTAGGAGTCGATACCAGGAAGCGCCCTAAACTCTAGCAAACTGAAATCTATCACCCTCTGGCATCGTCACCCAAGGCTGCCATGTGACCTGCAGACGGCAAGTGCATAGACTGATAAATTGCCAGTAGATATGTAAAATGAATTGATGCTAAAAGCAGAAAGAACTGTGAGTTTCGGATTACCTCTATCGCCCTCACTGTGTCAAAATACTGACGAAGATATGATAGGGTATCCCGGGTCCTTGGCTGGCACCACAGTCGTATCGATGCGAGTATTGACCTCCGGCTCAAGAGCGAGCATCGAGAAATAGGCATATACCCATAGCTGTGAAAAGCAAGAGTGCAACAGTGAGAATATAGATAAGCACAGATAATGCGGAAAGCAAAATATGTGTGCAATGTCCAGAAAATGCAAAATACAAAGAACACATAATATAGAAAGTACAGAAAGCAAAGTGTGCAGTACAATGTATAGAAAGTACAGAACAGAGATCAGACCTTGTGTGTGCAGTGTGCAGTGTACAGAAAGTGCAAAACGGAATGCATGGCAGAAAATGTAAAGTAAAAAAGTAAAGCATACCTCTCAGGCTCTCCAATAGCCGCCAACTCTATTCCCACTCCCACGGGAGATCGAGCTCATGTAGTAGTACAAGGTAGCGAGGCCGGCGCCGCCCCAATCATAATACCGAACCTGAGATAGGTCCACTAAGGTGCTCAAAAGATATAGCCTGACTGTGTTCGCCCTATCAGCGAACAAGGTAGTGCCGAAGAGGAACATCAGGAAACCTCGGGCATACTACTCAGTCCCTTCTATAGTCGTCAGGTCTGTCCCTCTGAAGTGGTCCACGAACCAGGTGTATCGGACCATCCCTGATCGGAAGATAGGTGAATGTGCTCCCAGTAAGTAGGTCCAAGCGGCCTCCCACTCACCCATATCAGAGTCGTATGGAATCGGTCGGCCTCCCACCTCAAGGCCCGTCAGCATGGCGAAATCATATGGGGTCATCGTCATGTCCCCGGTGGTAGAGAAATGGAAAGAGTTGGTGGTATCCCACCATCTCTCTACCAGTGCACCTAAGAGGGTCCTGCTCGCCACGAGGTGCGATAGCCCCATGCAGAACAAACCAAACCCTGCATCATCGATGATCTAGCAAACGCCGAATGGGAGGTCCATATACCACTCCTTCGCTGCGGTGGACCCATATCCACGGGTGAAACGGGAATTTACCTATGTTAAGAATGAGTAGAAATACAGTGTGTGAATGTGTTTAGAATGAGCAGAAATATAGTGTGTGAGTGTATCCAAAATGAGTAGATAAAATATAGTGCAAAAGTGTGAGCTATGCAAGAAATGTAAAGTACATCGCAAAAATGTAAGAATGCAGTACATACCCCGGAGGCACCATGGGACAGATGAGACTCTGGCTCTCACAGTAGGCGGTTTAGTGGTGCGCATCGTGCAAACCCGTTAAAATGACGAACTGTACTGGGTGGTAATGCGTACGCCTCGGGGCGGTACCTCTCCTGATCGAAAGATCGCACTCTAGGCGGCAACGATATGTAATCGGGCTCTCCCTCCACGCCCAAAGAACCCCTATCATGTGGAACATCGTCTACCATCTGGAAAGACGGTAAGAAAGTAGGCAAAAATGAGCAAAATAGGCAGAATGTGCCGAAAGTCAACAAAAGTCAACTCTCAGAGAGAGAAAATAGGAAAAAAGTCAAAGCCTGAGAAAAGACGTCAAACTCGAGAAAAACTTGAGGGAAACAAACCTCAAGTGGTGAAAATGGAGAAAAAAACTCCAAAAACAAATTTCAATCGGTTCAAAACGGAGGAAATCGAAAGGTTTAGCGAATCAACTTCGCGAAGGGCGTTGGAAAACACGTGTAAGGCACAGATCTAAGAGGAAAAGTATCTAGGGATGAATAAGAGGTGATTTCGGCACTGTGGGTGTGAGGAATTGTGTTATGGGAATGTCTTTTTAAAGATCTCCGTGCAAAAAGACTGAAATAACCCCAATTTACAAAATTGGCCGACCGGCCACTTAGGTGGCCGACAACAATAGCAAGTTGCCGACATGGCTTCAGGGTGGCCGGCAGGTGTCCAATCTTCTCCCTGTGTGTTTTTGTGTTGTTTTGTGAACCCAGCTCTCGAGAAAGTGCAAAAAAAAGTTCACTTTTCAGCTCAAAATGTCTCTGCGGAAGTTTCAACTCATGTCTTCGATGCATGACTCATCGTTAGCCGGCATGAACAAGGTGTATCCTTTTGAAATATATTGTAACTCCTCCGAGAGGTAAATCGGAGGTTACAACTAAATCGGTCTTGTTAAGACGCGCATTTCTTTATTCAGTGTTTTCGCATTGAACATGTTATTGATGTCGCATTGAATATGCATTGATTATTGTGCACAGAATATGTATGCTGTGTTGCATTGCACTACACATGTTCTTATCTTAGCATAGAATATGTATGTCGTGTTGTATTGCATTGTGCATGCCCTTACATTCGCATAGAAAACATCCGTACCTGTTGCATTGAACATGCATTCGGTGTTGCATAGAACATGCTCCATTTCTTGTTGTATAGAATATGCTTCTATTTTGTTCCTTGCATGATGTGCATGAAACATGCCTCTCTAAGCGTTGTGTCATGGTTATTTGTCTTGCATAGAAAATGCATTCCTATTGTATTGTACTTGTGAACGTTTCATTCTTGTGTAAGCACGATATTGTATGTACGGTTCATTCAAAACTGGTACCACCAGATGATATTGTATGTACGGTTCATTCAAAGGAATTCCAGGTAAGATCATTCCTGTCCTTTGAACACCTTGTTCTGGTTAGAAGCATTTGGGTATGTCTGATGCTTACACCACACCTTGTTTTGGTTAGAAGCATTCGGGTATGCCCGGTGCTTACACCATACCTTCTTAGGTTAGAAGCATAGGGTCGTGTGCCCGACACTTATACCACTCCCCGGTTAAAAGTGTTTGGGACATGTGTCCGACGCTTATACCACACCCACTTTGGTTAGAGACATTGGGACATGTGCCCGATGTTTATACCACTCCCCAATTAGAAGTGTTTGGGACGTGTGTCTGACGCTTATACCACCTTACTTTGGCTAGAAACATTGGGACATGTGCCCGATGTTTATACCACCCCTTCGTTTAGAAGCGTTTGGGACGTGTGTTTGACGCTTATACCACCTTGCGTTGGTTAGAAACATTGGGACATGTGCCCAATGTTTATACCACCTCCCCGGTTAGAAGGGTTTAGGATGTGTGTCCGACGCTTATACCACCTGCTTTGGTTAGAGATATTGGGACGTGTGCCCGATGTTTATACCGTCCCTCTGATTAGAAGTGTTTGGAATGTATTTCAACGCTTATACCTCTTTGTTTTGGTTAGAAACATTGGAACGTGCTTTGACATTTATACCACCCTCCGGTGTTTGCACCGCTCTCTTTTCCCTCTCGCGCGTGGCACGTTAGGACACTTCGGTTAAATGCACCTGGATGAATTCCAATGCTTATACCGTTCTTTGTTTTGGTTGCATAATGGTTGGATGTGTTTCTCTTGTTACCACCATTTCTCTCATCGCATGTGCCACGCGTTGGGATCTTGTTTCACGCCTTGGGTGTGCCCGACGGTTGTTGTTCTTTACCTTTCCTGCATGAGGCGCAGTTAAGATTGCATAATTTTCTTACATCCTTTCTGCATGAAATGTGGTTTGGTTCATGTTTACTTGCTTATGTACGAGTTTGCTGTAGCATTTCTTTGCATAACATTTGTATCTAGATGTTTCATTACAGCCCTCTTTGCATGACCATAAGTTATGTTCTGCATCATGCATATCATTTGCATCTTGCCCCAGAACTACGCTGGTTTGATTCCTTGCAAAGGGATATGTAGGCAACCTACGGGTGCAACCGTTCTTTGTTTTGTTTGCTTGTTTGTCTGAGTCTTCAGCCTTGTCCAAAAATGGGTCGTCTCTGGGCTTTGACATTCACTCCCGTCATTTTCATGACTTTCGAGTTCTATCAAAGACGGGGAACTGTAGACACCCCATTTTTGACGTCATCGTTTGTGCACTCGATGATTGTGCTTGTTTGTGCTCGTTTTGAGTGCCCGAAGTTCTCGGCGGAAGCCTTGTCTTTGAGCCTCTAAACCATTTGTGTTTTGTGCTTGTTTTTTGACCAAACCTTGGTGCCTCTTGCCTGGAGGGGGGAACGGCCTTGTCAGCCACTTTTAGCCCTTGTCAGCCACTTGAAGTGGTCGGTCGGCTAGGGGAGGTGGCCGGCCGGCCACCTGAAGTGGCTGACGACCATATTTCTCATTTTTCAGATATTTTCTTTGCCAGCTGTGCCAGCTGTTAATCACTGAATGCCATCTCCATACACATGTATAGAGGGATGAAAGCAAGCTTTTGGCTTGCATTTCTATATAATGGGGGCTCTCTCCCCCATTTGAGGAGGTTGGATATTTTGTGAGCAAATTTCCTCTCTCTCCCTATTTTGTGCTTGAAAGTGAGAATTCTCTACACATTTGTACTAAGACCCTTAGCCAAACATATTCATCTTGGAGCTGAGGTTCTTTGAGGCTTAGTTTGAGTTCTTAAGGTTGGTTTTGGCTCAGAATTGTGACTGTTTTAGTGCTGTGCTTCAAAGGTATAAGGCTTACCTCATTTAAGCTTCATTTTAGTTGCTTGTGTGGCCACTTTTGCATGTTGTTTTGAGGCCGGTTTTAACCTCTGAATTCTCTATTTTTTATGGTTTAAAATGGTGGTTTGAGGTTTGTGTTGGAGTTAGGGTGGTACACCCTTTTTTGTAGTTTGTTTGCTAAAGTGTTGTGCCATTTTTCAAAGCTTTTAAAACAACTTTTTTGGCCTTTTAACCACTGAATTCCAGGATATTTTCAGTGGTAAAAACTTTGTTTTGAGGTCCAAAATAGGAGGGGGTGGCCTCCCTGTAGACACCCCATTTTTGACCGTCCTCAAGACTTGGACGTCACCGCTCGAACACTCGGTGATCATCCATGTTCGTGTTCGTTTTGAGTTCCCGGAGGCCTTGGTTGCGCCTTGCTTCAGGATCTCTCAACTTGTACGTCTTGCGTTTGGTTTCGCACCAAATACTTGTGTTTTTGCTTTGAGGGGTAGGGAATGGCTTGTTGACCATCCCCACATCCCATCGGCCTTCCCTTTGCTTCACCGGCCATTAATTGATGACACCAGCCATGGTTTCTTAATACCAATGGCCGGTCGGCACTCAATTTGGCCGGCCAGCTATCTGTTTGGCCGGCGACCTCCCTTTTTGGTCGGTAGCACCTTTTTGCCTTCTTCAGGCATGGTGCATGCCAGCAGTGCCAGCTGGAATACACCAAGCCTACCCCAGGGCTAACATGTGGCTGTTTTGCCCCTTTTGCCCCCTTTTGGTCAAAGCTTCTTGAGGAAGCTTGACCCTTTTGTCAAAGCTTCCTCAAGAAGCTTGGCCAGCTGTCTTAGCTTCCTCTAGAAGCCTTGACCTCCTTGCCCCCTTTGCCCCCTTTTACTTAGCTTCTTTGAGAAGCTTAGAACCATTTCTTTGCCTATATAAGCACCTCTCTTCTTCCATTGTAGAGGGTTAGAGATTTTGGACAAAAAACCAGAGATTACACATATATGCATCTGTCATATGCTCTCTCTCTCTATATTTCCCTCTCTCTCATCCTTAGTGTGTGTTTGGAGGCCTAGAAAGTGTGTTTTGACCTTATTTTTGCACTAAGACACACACCATTACACCTTGCTTCGACCTTGAGGGGCTTTGAGGGTTTGTTTTTGGAGTTTTGGACCAATTTTGGTCAGAAGAGAGTGGCTGGACCAGCTGTTCTTGAAGTGTTCTTCAAGGGTAAGACTTTTGCTTTATTTTCCCCAATCTTGCATTAGTTTTTGACCTGCCTTGCATACTGATTTAAGCTTTGTGTATAACATAAAAAAGTCTTGTATTTGCATGCTTGAGATCTTTCATTAAGGTCCTTTTGTGGTTCGGGGTCGACCTCCCCCTCTTAGGCCTTGTTTGGCCCTTTTGGTGCTTTCTTTCTTAAGCTTTGGTTACTCTTGAGTCTTGGCCTTCTCACCACTGAAATCCAGTGGATTTTCAGTGGTGAGGAAGGGGTTTTGAGGTCTTGCATAGGGGAGGGACACCCCTCTCCCTTGGTCTCTCATTTTGCTCATGTTTTGGCTCATAAGGGTAGCATGTATGCTTGGTTGTATTTGGCCCTATTTCAGAGGTTTTTGGGTGTTATTTGGGCATATCTTACCTCTGTTTTTGGTCGGATTTGTGGTCCCTTACATGCTTAATACACTTGCTTTGTATTCCCCCATTTTGCCTAGAAATACATCTAGCCATTAGACCATCGTGCTTGCTTATTCTTGCCTAGCTTTGTGAAGCTTTTGGTCATGATTTATCATGATTGAGGTCTGTTGGGTGCTGGTTTGGTCCTATTTGCCATGTTTGGTATAGCCCCTTTGTATTTTGGCTTGTGAGCCTTGGGTGTGTGAGTCACTAACATGCTTTAGTTGGGTTGTTTCAATGATTTGGAGTCATTTCATATGCTATTTCAGTCCCTAATCTATGCTTGTATGCCCACATTCATCATCACTTTCTTGCCTTGAAAGGTTGTTCTTTTGTGCCTTGGAAAATGGTCATTGTGCATGCCTATGTGTTTAGACATTAGGCTGCCATATCAGTGGGTTTGAGGGCCCTTTTTGCATGCTAAAACTCCGTTTTGTATTGAAAAATTCATGTCGTGCTTGCTTGGGGGAGGTGTGGAGCAATGCTCCCATTTTTGGCCGTGAATGCCCATATTTTGGACTCATTCCTTGGTATGTTTTGACCATGATCTATGCATGTTCCAGCCCTGTTTTAGAGTCCTCTAGGACTGTTTTAGGTCATTTTAGTCCATCAGGGTTTGATTAACATGGCCATGGTTCGACCCTTCTTGGTTGGCTTCAAGTTTGGATCATTGTTGCATGCCTTGCTTGCATGACATGGTTGGTTTGGCATCTTCCTTTATGCATTTTCAGAGCTTAATATGTTAGCCTAGCATCCATGTTTGTCATCTTGTGAGTGCCCTTGAAAGCTGCCTTTCATGCCTTAGTCTTAGGCTCATTACTTCGTATGCTTATTTTGCATGATTGGCATCATCATTTTAGTGCACTTTGGCCACTGTTTTGGGGAGGTGGCAGAGGTTCCTCCATCCTAGTATAAGCCCATGCATTTGTATCTTGTAGTATACTCATTACATTGCATGTTTGTTGCATCCTTGTAATCAATGCATTGTTGCATGTTTACCACTTTGCCTAGTTGCCTAACTAGGTTGTATTGTAGCATTGCATGCTTGGCATATTGCACACTTGCATAGTAGCTTACATTGCATTTGGCATGTTTTGTAACTTAGTCTTTTCTACACTTGAGCCATGTTTGTATACATGCATTACATTTGGCTTAGTTTGGGGTGTCAAGCCAAGTATGAGGATTGAGGAGTGGTCATACTCCAAGTGATGTAACACGTCTCAACCCTCGGTCGTCAATCCCCTTGACCTCAACATGATAGGGTGTTGGCATTCATATTTTTTTGGGTTGCATGCATTTACATCAAATTGCAAACTTGGCCTCTTAGGCCATCATGCATCAAAATGCACAATTGATGGCCCGAGGGTCGAGGGTCATACTCCCTTGAGTCCATTACATGATAAGGAGTGTGGCCATGCTCACATTTGCTCAAAATTCCATGCCATACACTGCTTGCCCTCTGCTGCTGTCAATTGCAGGTTCTACAGGAAGATTTTGCCGGTCGGCTAAATACAGTGCCGACCGGCCAGTAATCTGTGGCCGATAGATCAAAAGGTAGCTGGTGATCATCCCCTTCGGCCGGTGGAATTTAGTCCTATCCGGTGGTATTCCCTAACATCCAGAGAGCATACTCTTGAACTTTAGCAGTCCCTAGAGGAGCAGGGCAGTGTTAATAGAGGCAACAGTGCTATGGCAGCGAGTTTCCGGGCGAGATGGGTCAAGCATGCATCATTCACGTATTCCGAGGCAAGGCTGTGGCCTCCATTCTTTTGCATTTAATTTATTAATTTAATTAGAAGTTCTGTAATAATTAATTTAGTATTATTTATTCGGACTGTAATATTTATTTGGACCCTCCGAGCGAAGGCAATTGTGTAATAAGTGTGCGTGAGTGTGTGTTTGTCTTCCAACCCCACGTCTTTCTTCCCTTTTATTTACTAGCTTTCAATGGTTAGTCTAGGGCATGTTTCAATTAGCATATAGTATGATAGTATGTTTGCATCCATTCATTCGTTTTGCATGCACCGGGCTCAGCGCATCATTCTAACTGCATTTGTATTTCAAATTCCGAAGTTGAATACATGTTAATTGTAGCATCATCACATGCCATCTTAGAGTCACCGAGCCTATTGTAGTTGCATCTTGTATGTGTTGCATTAGCCATCTTAACATGAGCTAGGATCATGCATCGATTCCTAAGTAGCTTTTGTTTTGGCTTGGAGTACTCTGTAAGTCCTTTTGCTTTAGCATACTGCATGCGTACGAGTGTTGCCATAATTGCATGATTACCATGAGGCTAGCTGCTTATGTGATATAACTGCTTGAATGCCTGTGGATGAAGGTCGAATTGCTTAAATTGGGATAATGCATTAAAACTGTGAGTTTTAAGCCCACTCGATAGTGGCAAAACCATCTTTTTTCTAAAAGTCCACTTAAGGGTGGCAAAACCTGCATTTTAGCCTACTTGCGAGTAACAAACCATTTTCAAAACAAACATGCTATGTTTTGTTCCAATTTAGGCGATTTGGCCTATACTTGTTTGCTGTGCGCATAACATAGTAATTCTAGGCTAACAACCGGAATAAGAACACATAACGCTTTCAAAAACGGATATCACGGTTAGTAGAGGTCGATCTTCAGATCGGGCGAGAGGGGGTGCTCATAGCTGACCTTCCCCAATCGTACCCAAGCTCCCAAGCTGAGGCAACTTTGGTGATGACGGACACGTGGCCTTTGGCACCAAGTCAGGGTTTCCTAAATTCCCCCATAAAAAATATTTAGGTGGCGACTCTGTATCTGGCAAAGCAGTCCATGTTTGGCACTTCTTTTCTAAAAATCTTATTTTCTAAAAACGATTTGCGGGATTTGGACTCTTTGGTTCAGATTAAGAACCGTGACACAAATTGAGTCCGAACTGTAGTGAGGCCCACGAGCGCGTCTACAGTTTCTGGCGACTCTGCTAGGGAGTTAGAGAGCTTGACTCGAACTTGTGATATCCTGTTTTGATTTCACTTATGTGTTTCTTTGCATTGCATGTGCATTGGTGCGCCTAGGACACCGTGTTTGCCATCTGCCATTCCTGAACGGTTTGCCAGAGGCTTGTCTTGTCAAGGCATGACCATAAGGCTGACCGGTTGTGGGCTCTGACAGTATAGGAACACAAACCCTGGTTTTACCGGGGCACCCTTTTCGACCATTCGACCTAGTGCATATCGAAATCCATAGTGACCATTCCAAACTAGGATAGGTTGCTTACCCGTTGTTAGGTTGTTTGAAAACTGTTACGTGCACAGTAAAACCCTAGCTCCTGACAAAAATAGGACAGGGAAACCCTACCCCTCCATAGGGGTGTTTTGGATCTCTTTACTTGCTATGTGCTTTTAGAGTGCATCTCTACAGGGAACGTACATATCAGTTCGCGAGTCTGAGTGTCAGGCCTACGGGCATCAGTGTTGTTGGGAATCAGTCATCTACGGGTATCAGATTCAGACTTTGGGGCAACGATTTGGAAATAGTGATCAGTGATTAAGGAACAGTACATTCAGCTTGTGGGCAATTTGTTGTGACACCCAACTGCGTGTTGTGTTTATTTTATGTTGTTACGCTGTCCAATTGCCCATTTATTTCTATGCTTTATTTATCTTTTTACTAGGTAGTCGAGCACAATTGCTTCTGACCCAGTAGATATTCCCCAAGCACTCTGGATTAGAGGTCATCGGCTCCATCGATCTGAGGATCTGGTAGACGGACAACCAGTGTACCACTCTCTACCCCCGGTTACTAGACGGAGGGCAGTTAGGCAGAGGATATCAGTTCAACAGTCAGTACAGAGGGCTTTTTCTACCCCACCCGAATACAGTAGGGATCAGGGTTCTGTTTTTCCCACAGAAAGGGAACATACACCGATAATTCAGTCAGATCAGAACAGTATGGCCAATTTAGAGGAGATGGTGCGCCAGCTCCAAAAGAGTATGAAAATGATGCAGCAGGATGCTGTCCAACAGGCAGAGTTCGCCAAGCAGCAGGCCACGGTTATGAATGAACAAGCAGAGTTAATTGTAAGGTTACAGCAGCAAACCGAAGCATCTGTTTCGCAATAAGTTCCTCCCCCGCCAGGAATTCCCACCCCCGAGGAGACAGCTAATGTTCAGAATGACACAGACATTCCCACGGGACCACTTCCACCCCCGATCCTACCCTAAATCCAACCCCAGTTATCCAAAACACCCACCAACCTACCGGACTCTCCCTTTGAGTTCGAGACAAATCCCACAGCATTGAAGTTGAGCAAGCTCGAAAAGCTGTTCAAAAGATCCCAGGGAGTCAAGACCATCCCTGACATCGAAGATGGATATACCGACGCAGCTGTGACGCTGCCTGACAGATTCAAAATGCCGTACATTGATCGATTTGATGGGTCCGGGGACCCCATGGTGCACCTGAGATTGTTTTCAGACATCTTAAGGCCAATAGGCCTCAGCAGACTTCAGAAGCTGTCTCTGTTCGGCCGAACCCTGTCGGGTGTGGCAGCCATTTGGTATGCCAAATTAGAAGATGATGACAAGAGAAACTGGGACGAGATGGTCGAGGCCTTCATTACGCAATACTCATACAATACACAAATCGAGATTACAACCCGTGATCTCGAGACAACAAGGCAAGAGCCTAAAGAGAGTTTCTCAGAATTCGTGACTAGATGGAGGGCCAAGGCTTCGATGATGACCCTAAGGCCTACAGACAAAGACCAGATTCGGATGATTGTGCGCAATCTTCAGCCGAAGTTGATGCAAAAGATGATTGTACTCCTCTTCCCTACCTTTTCTGATCTACATGAAATGGGGGTGCAGATTGAGGATGCCTTAAAGCAAGGCTTAATTGATAATGACCGGGAGCAACCCCGAAGAACTTTCAACAGCAACACTAATGCAGGTCCGAGCGGTACCACAACCACAAGAGCCTCCGAAGTGAGCATGGTCACCACCAACCCCCCTCTAAGAACCGTGGCAGCTGCGCCATTCTCTGGCGCGTCCGGAAGCCATACACAAACAACCAAGTACCCACCCAAAAACACGAGAACCTTCGCTCCACTATATATGCCCCTATCCAAAGCTCTGGGGGTTTTAATCAGAAAAGGGCATCTGAAGCCCTTAGAACCGCGGCCCCTACCAGAAAGACTTCCCCCTACCTACAACCCAGCCAAATATTGCGCATTTCACCAACAGCACGGTCATGACACCGATCTGTGCTTCCGATTACGTCATGAGATTCAAGATCTCATTGATAATAGGGTTATTCTGCCCCCCGAGAAACCCAATGTAACAACAAACCCTCTCCCCACACATAACCAAGCTCCACCGCCTAAAAGGATCAACTTCATCCAAACTGGGGTCGTGCCTTACGATCCTAGCATCTATATCACTCCTTCCCACCTACCTAAACCAGAGGTACTCCTTCCCGACTGCACCGACTTATGCATGATGGACACCTCCATGACCCGACCTAAGCCAATGGTGGTGACTAGCGAGAACAAGGGAGAGGAGATCCCAAAGGAGAAGAAGGTTGTTGAGTCAAAATCTGCAGAATCTGGGAGTCGTGTTGAGAAGACATATAGTCCGGGTGACTACATTTCATCAATAGACCAGGATGGGCCGGATGTGGAATTACCAACAGGAGAAGAACTGTGTGTGATCCAAGGGGATAGTCTGGGACAGGGAACAGATGATTTAAAGGCTGTGGAAGAAGACCTTGCCAATCTCCAGTTTTACAGTGACCAAGATCCAGGGGGCGCGGTAGTCAACTGGTTTGACTATGAGGAATCAGCAGAGGCGACTGGGTGGTTAGATGATCAACCAGATGTAGTGGAAGAGTTCCAACCAGGACAGAGTCCGATAGGGACACGAATGTCGGCAATAGTCGAAAGAGTCAGAGAACAGGATACATCGCCGGAGAGCGCCGGTGTTAAGAATTCCACTAGAGATTGGAGCATTCTGAATGTAGGAATTATTGAGCAGCCAGCTGTGTTGATACGGTCAGAACAAGAAAGATTTGAAGATCCCTTGAGAATCAGAAAGGCAAAGGCCCATGTAGGGGCTAAAATTGATGTGTGCGCAGGAACAGAGAATGCTGCGAGCATAGGGGTGGAAGATACCGCGAGTGCGAGAACAGTCATGCCAGAACCAGACAGGTGTCTGTCGGCTGCTGATGGAATATGGTGGGAAGATGAGGATTTATGTCTTGCCCATACGGACGAAGATTGGGGGAACAACCAACCCAATGACATCTGGTACCTTGGAGAAGTCGACCACATGACAAGAAGCGGATGGTATTTCAAGCCCCCGCACCTAGACCAGCCGGAGACATCTAGAAAAGATAAGGAAGCTGAGAGACAGAAAGAGAAGCAAGTCGAAGAAGAGGCTGTACTAAAGAAGTTAAAAAAGATATAGGCAGACATCTCCATCTGGGGACTGCTTATGGAATCACGAGTGCACAGATAGGCTGTCCTATCAGCCATGGACAAGGCAAAGCTTTCGATAGAAACTACGCCAGAACAGCTAGTAGGCTTAATTTTTCCAGGAGGAGCTACCCCGATGTTGGCCTTTTCTGACAAAGAACTGCCACCTGAGGGTGCGAACCACAACAAGCCACTCTACATCTCTGTGGAGTACAGAAACAAGTGGATACCCGTGGTACTTGTCAACACAGGCTCCGCCATCAATGTATGTCTAGCAAGGACTGCCTATGCAATTGGCTTGAAGACCGCAGACTTCGTACCAACAGCCCAGGTGATTCGGGCATACGACAATACAAGCCGAGAAGTCATGGGAACAGTGAAGATCCAGACCAAGGTTGGGCCAGGGCAGCATGAAATTGACTTTCACATCCTAGAGGTTCCCGCCACTTTCAATCTACTCTTGGGGCGGCCGTGGCTGCATCAAGTCAAGGCAGTCTCTTCTACCTTGCATCAAATGGTGAAATACCCCTATGGAAAGGGAGTAGCCATTGTTTTTGGGAATTCATCGATCCATACACCGCCGGAAGTATCTACGCCAGTTTTGGAAATTGAGCACAGCATGGAGGACGTGTTTATGTCAGGATTCACCCTTGCTGAGGCTCGGGTTGTACAGGACATCATGGCCGCTAACGAGGGGGTATATGTCAGTGCTCAAGCGGTGTACCTCATGAACAAGTTTCAACATATCCCCGGGATGGGATTGGGAAAGAGCGGCCGGAAGGGCGTCGCAGCATTGGCCGAGGTGCCATATAACCCACATACCTTTGGCCTGGGTTATCTGCCCACCAAAGATGATTGGGTGAGGAAAGGAAAGGAAATGGTCGGAAGAGCCAGAGCAAAATAGATGGGGAAGCCTTTTGACTTAATGCACCGGCCCATTCAGGGTACCCTAAACGGACGCTTCGTCCGGGAGGGGGAGGACTTTCCGTTCTGTGGCTTCCCCGAGCCGTGGATGAACGCGGAGAGGAAGCGCGTACCGGGGTTTGAGATTTTCTTTGACCTGCAGCTACCTGAGGATAACATTGCCGAAGAGCAGACGGACCCATTAGCTGAGGTTGAGCAGAGTAAGGAAGTGCAGTCTGAGGACGCTGAAAATGAAATAGGGGTAGCGCTGGTATGTCTACTTTCAGATCCTCCGATCGAACAGAAGTGCTTGGGGGATAACTTCTCGGTTTGCATGATCGGGAATGAAACGGCTGCGGGCCTACCATCAACTATTTTGGATGCATCCATCGCACCCTCTCTCGTTTGGCAATACGAAGAGGGATTTTTATCAAGCAGCACCGGGTCAGGTAGTGAACCGGAATCTGATTCCACCGAGTCTTGTGAGTCGAAATCAGGTTCCAGCTCGACTGAGTCTGAGTCCAGTATTCCTGGGGGTGATAACCCGGATGCCACAGTCCTGTCCAGATCGTCTTTTTCTTTCTCCTTTGAGTCTGTTGTAACAAAAGAATCGGACGGTTTGGAAGTATTTAATGAGAATAGTGTAGATATGGTTTCCGAGTACTTTTCTGTGCCTTTGATATATTGCTTAAATCAGGATTTTCAAAATTTTGACGAAAACGACGATGAAGAAATTCCTCCGGTTTTGCAAACGATTAATTGATCAAGAGCAGGAAAGATTTGTTAAACCTTTAGTTGATGAAATCACTACTGTGAATATTGGTACTGAGAAGGACCCGCGGCTGGTCTAGATCGGGTCCACGTTGTCTTTGGAGGAACGTGAGCGCTTAGTCGCTTTATTAAAAATTTCAAAGATGTTTTCGCGTGGTCCTACGAAGACATGCCTGGAATCGATCCTGAGATTGTACAGCACCGGATCCCTCTTGACCCCGAGGCCCGACCTGTCAAACAGAAACTCAGAAGGATTCGTCCGGACTGGGCCATCAAAATTAAGGAAGAGGTCACCAAGCAAATCGATGCAGGCTTCCTGCTGGTATCCGAATACCCGACTTGGTTGGCCAACATTGTTCCAGTACCGAAAAAGGATGGCAAGATCCAAGTATGTGTGGATTTCAAGGATTTGAACAGAGCTAGTCCAAAGAGCGACTTCCCGTTGCCATATATTGATGAGTTTGTGGGTTTTGCAGCGGGGCATGCTTTGCTTTCATTTATGGATGGCTTCTCAGGTTACAATCAGATAGTAATGGCACCCGAAGACCGGGAGAAGACTGCTTTCACCACCCTGTGGGGGACATACTGTTACAGAGTGATGCCGTTTGGGTTGAAGAATGCTGGAGCTACATATCAACGGGCCGCGACCACGATATTGCATGACATGATCCACAAAGAGGTGGAGGTGTACGTGGGCGATATGATTGTCAAGTCCAAAGAAAGAGAAGGCCACTACACCGCCTTGCAAAAGTTCTTCCAAAGGATCAGAGAATTCCGGCTGCGGCTGAATCCTCAGAAGTGTACGTTCGGTGTTACGGCAGGAAAAATGCTAGGGTTTCTGATTACACAAAGGGGCATAGAAGTCGACCCTTCCAAAATCAAGGTCATCCTAGAAATGCCACCACCAAGGACTGAAAAGGAGGTGCGAGGCTTTCTGGGTAAAGTGCAATTCATAAGACGGTTTATCTCAAAATTAACCTTGACTTGCGAATCACTTTTTGGTCTCCTGAAGAAAGGAAGGAAATTCCAATGGGACGGCCGATGCCAAGCTACTTTTGAACAGATCAAGGAATACTTACAGAACCCGCCTGTGTTGTCACCACCAGAGTCGGGGAGATCGTTGATATTGTGTCTTTCGGTAACCGAGACCACAATGGGCTGCATGCTCGCGCACGAATCAGAGGATAAGGTGGAGAGAGCCATCTACTATCTGAGCAAGAAGATGCTAGAGTATGAGACTCGCTACACACCATTGGAGAAGGCTTGCTTAGCTTTGGTATGGGCTACCAGGAAGTTGCGGCACTACCTGTTAGCTCACTCCGTAATGTTGGTTTCACGACTCGATCCCATCAAATATCTTTTCGAGAAACCGGCACTTACGGGTAGGCTAGCTCGTTGGTTGCTGTTGCTTTCCGAATTCGATCTAAAATATGTGACGCGCAAGTCAGTCAAGGGAAGAGCAGTGGCAGAGTTCTTAGCCGATCATCTAGTGGAAGGAGGCGGAGCAGTTAAATACCTATTTCCAGATGAAGCCATTTTGCACGTCGACGACGAGTATTGGACGATGTACTTTGACGGAGCGTCAAATCAGTACGGGTATGGGATAGGAGTGTTGCTGATAGCACCCGACAATTCCCGTATCCCTCTAGCCTTCAAGCTCCGGTTCAAAGTCTCGAACAACGAAGCAGAATATGAGGCATGCATTGCTGGTCTAGAAGCAGCCCTGGAACTAAGGGCAAGACGGTTGGACGTCATCGGGGACTCGAACCTTGTTGTGTCTCAAGCAAAAGGAGACTGGAAAGTCAAAGAAGAAAAGATGATGATGTATCACCGGACCTTAGACTTGTTAATTCCTCGGTTCGAAAAGCTAAACGTTGCTCATCTACTAAGAGGAACAACAGGTTCGCAGATTCTTTAGCAACTCTATCTTCCATGATAGACATCCCATTCGGAGTCCGGATGCGTCCAGTCATCATTGACCAGAAATTTGTGCCAGCCTATGAGTCAATTGCTGCTATAGATGAGGTTCAAGACGAAAACCCCTGATATTACGACATTTGGAATTTCTTAGAAAAGGAAGCATACCTGCCAGGGGTAAATGCCAAGGATAAAAGGGCAATCAGAAGAATGGCCGTTCAGTTCATCATCTGCGGAGGTAAATTGAACAAGAGAGGTCATCGGGGAATGCATAAGTTATGTGTTGAAGCCGAGGAATCGAAGCGCCTGATGGAGACCATCCATGGAGGAGAATGCGGTGCGCATATGAATGGAGTAATGCTAGCACGGAAGATCCTCACACAGGGTTACTACTGGTCCACCATGGAGGAGGATTGTATCGGTTTTTTCCGGCGATGCCACAAGTGTCAGATTCATGCAAACCGCATGAATATCCCGCCGTCAAAGCTGTACAACATGACTTCGCCATGGCCATTTTCAGTTTGGGGAATCGATGTGGTCGGGGCTGTCACTCCGAAGGGGTCGAATGGGCATGAGTTCATCATGATCGCGATAGATTATTTCACGAAGTGGGTTGAGGCCCAATCGTATGCAGTGTTGAAGGCGTCGCACGTTGCAAAATTTATCAGAAACAATATCATCTGTCGCTATGGGGTCCCAAACGAGGTCATTTCGGATAATGGTTCCCACTTTAAAAAGGAAGTGATTGACTTGTTGGAGAAATATAGCGTGGCTTTTCATAAGTCATCCACATACCGGCCGCAAACCAACAGAGCGGTCGAGGCCGCCAATAAGAATATCAAACACATACTGCAGAAGATGGTGGAAACCTACCGGGATTGGCCAGATAAGCTGCCGTCTGCTCTGTGGGGCTACAGGACTTCAATTAGAACTTCTACCAGAGCGACTCCATATTCATTGGTTTATGGAATGGAGGCCGTTCTACCTATCGAAATTGAGGTTCCGTCATTGCGAGTATTGGCTAAGTGTCAAATAGCCAAAACAGATTGGCAGTAGAGCAGGTTTGAGGAACTCATGCTCTTTGATGAAAGAAGACTGAAAGCACTGTACCATGTTCAAAGTTATCAGCGCAGAATTGCCCAGGCTTTCAACAAGAAAGTCAAGTCTAGGAATCTAAAGGAAGGAGATTTGGTGCTCAAGGACAACCGAGCTCCCATCCACGACCCAAGGGGCAAGTTCAGACCCAATTGGACTGGTCCCTACATCATCATAGCTATCTGGTCAGGTGGTGCTGTGGTTCTGATGGATCTAGATGGCCTAGAGTTCTCCCAACCGATCAACATGGACAAGTTGAAGAAATATTACCCCTGAGAGGCTCGCTAGGCCGAAAACCTGAAAGGGCGACCTAGGCAAAAGTTAGAGCACGGAAAATTAGAAAGTATAAAAACTAAGCTCGCAAGGTTGAAAACCCACAAAGGGCGGCCTTGGCAAAAGTTAGAGCGAAAAAGGAGAGTGGAAATACTCAAGTGAACCTAAGCCTGAACTACGTAAGGCTTGATTCCCATCTTTGGGATACGTCGGCAGCTTCATCCTGAAGTTCAGGCATAAACTTTTCTCCGATCAGCTTTGTCCATTTGATCATCTCGGTCATCTTTGTCTATTCAACATTCAAGAGTCTGGTTATGATCTTCGGTACAGTGCTATTCAGACTAGGGGCAGCTTTCCGTTGCCAAGCAGTGCTGCGATACTATTCAGACTAGGGGCAACTTTCCAGTTGCTGGGATCCGGGGTTTGTGCATCTCAGTGACAGATCTCAGGCGTGTCCAATTCTGATCCATATCGAAAATAGTTTTGAAAAGTTTTAATAAAAGTTGACTTTGTTCAAATTAATCTTTTTACAACTAAGACCATCTCTAGACCAAAACGGGAAATTTTCAATACCATAACCTTCAAAGTTCATTGATTTCAGTACAGAGTCCTCCTGCTCTTGCATACAAATTGAAGTTGCTTTTTTATTACATTCATTAAGAAAATTTGAAAGTACTAATAAAGCAATAAATTCGGGGCATAGATAAGTCAGGTGTTCCTGCGCCCCCTCCCAAAGCTGGTCGGAGCCTCTGATGCCAAGCTGGGCCCTTCCTGTGCCTCTTCATTGAGCCAATCCAAGCACTCATCAGACAAAGTGCAGCTGAAAGTAGGAGCGGGGGCCAGGAGTTCTCTTGTCCTCCACGCTGTGGCCTGCCGAGCAAGCTGCGCATCTCGGGCTGGGAATGCAGCTGGATACTCTATCCCCTCTGCCAGACAGGTCTGATCGTGGCCAAACTGGCGCTGGAACCGGAACACGAAATAGAACACGCAGTGGGTCAAGCCAATCAACTGAATCCCGATCTGTCGGGACATGCTGTAGCCCATTGCCGGTAGATTGAGCCAAGGGCACCGCCAAGCAATGCGGTCTGCAGACAGGCTGCACATCCAATCAAACCACCATCCCTCGTCAAGGGCGTTGACTAGACGTTGCCTGAAGAAGTAGCCGCGAGCTGAGTATGCTGGGCAAGAGTCCACAACCTGCAACTTATCCATCAACCACACCTGGGAAGGGATGAAAAATGAGAGAATAAAGAATAGAGAGAAGTACGATGAGAGAAAAGTGAGAAAAGGGATTTTGTGAGAAAAACCGAGCTTGAGGGTCGAGTGATATGAGCAATACATATGTGAGATTGGGTGGGAAACATTACCTGCAGCAGTAGTGGACTCCCCGCAAATCTAGTCGTCTCTCGGCGATAAAAGGCATCCAAGCCCATCAACGTCTTGGCCAGAGTCATGGCAATGCAGCCCTTGCCCTCATTCAAGCCTTGGGTAACCTCAATCAACCGGACGCTAGATCCCCTGGAGCCTGAGGAAAATAGAAAATGAGATAGTATACACAAACAGAGGGCATGTCGCCGGAAGCCTTGCCAATGATGGTTGCTGCGGTCACCGGTATCCGAAAACCGATGAATCAAACTTGGAATATCTAGCATTCTGTCACAAATCCGAGATCGAGCGTCATACATAGTGAGTCCACACATTTTCCCTAAGGTCTGAACATGACCAAAGTTAAGCTAGGTTAAGATCTCCTCGTCACGCTCGGATTCCATTAAAACTTGAAAATCTTCGAAGGTAGGGCATACCTCTTGCCTGCTAAAGCTAAACACGTGAGTCACCGGATTCCAAAACCTCGCTGCGGCATGAAGAAACGGAAAGTGCAGCGGGGTGCGACTCAGAGTGAATAGTACATTTATGCCAAAACCCCGGAAATTCAGGTTTTCCGAGCCATCCAAGTTATTAATCCAGGACGAGAGATTTTGGGCTAGAAATCCCTCCATTTCGAGCAAATCAGTGTTGAATTGAGTAGAACTACGAAGCTGAGGCCTTTTGTAGGGGATAAAATTGAGTGGAGGACAGGTGTCAACATTCTGGTGATTCTTTCATTCATGGCCGGCCGGCCAAATATAGTGCCGACCGACCACCACTTTTGGCCGATCGATCAAAGATTCTGGCCGATGGCCGTTTCTTGAGGCCGGTGGCTTTCTCCCGCGGCCGGTGGTCTTCCTCTTTGCTCCCTAAACTGTTTATATGTTGAAACATGCTGAGAATTTGGAGAATGCCACCACTTCCAAGGCCCTCCGATGATAGATTTTGCGGCGTCACGCCCATTTGCTTATCGAGTGGTTGTAAATTTGCTTATCGAGTTGTATTTCACTCTCTTCAAGTCTTTTTTTGGCTTATCGAGTTGTAAGCTAGCTCACTACCTGATTATTACGATGCGAATGCTCAATTTTCAAACCGAGTTCAATTTCATTCACATTGTTATGTGATACCATGCGATGTGATTCTTAGGAAAGCACAAATGTAACATCATTCTGAACAAAATGGTTGTTTCATTTCCCTCATGTGTTTTGCAAAATACACTCTTTTTTTTTTGAAAAGGTAAAACCTGCTTAAGGCAGTGCAATGTGTTCAAACTACTAGTAAAAAGGAAAGTAAAGCAAAAGAAGAGCAGGGCAGCAAAGTATCGAAATGGATACTGGTAACCTCCCCTTGTGGTCAATGCACCTCCCGCGCCCTTGTTCGGGTAAGATACAAATGCACTTTGGCCACTGTTTTGGGGAGGTGGCTGAGGTTCCTCCATCCTAGTATAAGCCCATGCATTTGTATCTTGTAGTATACTCATTACATTGCATGTTTGTTGCATCCTTGTAGTCAATGCATTGTTACATGTTTACCACTTTGCCTAGTTGCCTAACTAGGTTGTATTGTAGCATTGCATGCTTGGCATATTGCACACTTGCATAGTAGCTTACATTACATTTGGCATGTTTTGTAACTTAGTCTTTTCTACACTTGAGCCATGTTTGTATACATGCATTACATTTGGCTTGGTTTGGGGTGTCAAGCCAAGTATGAGGATTGAGGAGTGTTCATATTCCAAGTGATGTAGCACGTCTCAACCCTCGGTCGTCAACCTCAACATGATACGGTGCTGGCATTCATCTTTTTTTGGGTTGCATGCATTTACATCAAATTGCAAACTTGGCCTCTTAGGCCATCATGCATCAAAATGCACAATTGATGGCCCGAGGGTCGAGGGTCATACTCCCTTGAGTCCATTACATGATAAGGAGTGTGGCCATGCTCACATTTGCTTAAAATTCCATGCCATACACTGCTTGCCCTCTGCTGCTGTCAATTGCAGGTTCTGCAGGAAGATTTTGCCGGTCGGCTAAATACAGTGCCGACCAGCCAGTAATCTATGGCCGATAGATCAAAAGGCAGCCGGTGATCATCCCTTTCGGCCAGTGGAATTTAGTCCTAGCCGGTGGTATTCCCTAACATCCAGAGAGCATACTCTTGAACTTTAGCAGTCCCCAGAGGAGCAGGGCAGTGTTAATAGAGGCAACAGTGCTATGGCAGCGAGTTTCTGGGTGAGATGGGTCAAGCATGCATCATTCACGTATTCCGAGGCAGGGCTATGGCCCCCATCCTTTTGCGTTTAATTTATTAATTTAATTAGAAGTTCTGTAATAATTAATTTAGTATTATGTATTCCGACTGTAATATTTATTTGGACCCTCCGAGCGAGGGCAATTGTATAATAAGTGTGCGTGAGTGTGCGTTTGTCTTCCAACCCCACGTTTTTCTTCCCTTTTATTTACTAGCTTTCAATGGTTAGTCTAGGGCATGTTTCAATTAGCATACAGTATGATAGCATGTTTGCATCCATTCATTCGTTTTGCATGCACCGGGCTCGGCGTATCATTCTAACTGCATTTGTATTTTAAATTCCGAAGTTGAATACATGTTAATTGTAGCATCATCACATGCCATCTTAGAGTAACCGAGCCTATTGTAGTTACATCTTGTATGTGTTGCATTAGCCATCTTAACATGAGCTAGGATCATGCATCGATTCCTAAGTAGCTTTTGTTTTGGCTTGGAGTACTCTGTAAGTCCTTTTGCTTTAGCATACCGCATGCGTGCGAGTGTTGCCATAATTGCATGATTACCATGAGGCTAGCTGCTTATGTGATATAACTGCTTGAATGCCTGTGGATGAAGGTCGAATTGCTGAAATTGGGATAATGCATTAAAACTGTGAGTTTTAAGCCCACACGATAGTGGCAAAACCATATTTTTTCTAAAAGTCCACTTAAGGGTGGCAAAACCTGCATGTTAGCCTACTTGCGACTAGCAAACCATTTTCAAAACAAACATGCTATGTTTTGTTCCAATTTAGGCGATTTGGTCTATACTTGTTTGCTGTGCGCATAACATAGTAATTCTAGGCTAATAACCGGAATAAGAACACATAACGCTTTCAAAAACGGATATCACGGTTAGTAGAGGTCGATCTTCGGATCGGGCGAGAGGGGGTGCTCATAGCTGACCTTCCCCAATCGTACCCAAGCTCCCGAGCCGAGGCAACTTTGGTGATGACGGACACGTGGCCTTTGGTACCGAGTCAGGGTTTCCTAAATTCCCCCATAAAAAATATTTGGGTGGCGACTCTGTATTTGGCAAAGCAGTCCATGTTTGGCACTTCTTTTCTAAAAATCTTGTTTTCTAAAAACGATTTGCCGGATTTGGACTCTTTGGTTCAGATTAAGAACCGTGACACAAATTGAGTCCGAACTGTAGTGAGGCCCACAGGCGCGTCTACACTCCCCTCCTTGTGTCTTGTTTGCAAGTGTAGATAGCCTAACATGTGAACATGTTTTTCTACTTTTTTGTGACTCAAACTCAGCATGTTTTGGGCTCTGATTTGGCATGATTCAGCTCCGTTTTGGGCTGCTTTAATCATCTGAACCGTGTTTTGCATAGCTATAATGCAAATGCCTTCACTAGCTTAGTGTTTTAAGGCCTCTAACGTGTTTTGCATGAGATGGTTGCATGTTGAAGCATCATTTAGCATGTCATTTCAGTGTTTGTAACTCTGTCACACTGTCACTTATTTCACTCTTTCATTACTTTTGAGAGTTGTGTTTTGAGTCTTGTTCGCGAGCTAACATGTGAGCATGCTCTTATAGCTTTTTATGCTTCAATCTCAATATGTTTTAGCCACTGTTTTGGCATGTTTTAGCTCTGTTTTGAGTTGGTTTGGTTAGTTGAGCTTGATATTGCATGCTTCTAGTGTAGTGCTCTTCACTAGTTTAGTGTTTTTGGCTTTTGAGCATGTATTGCATGAGTTGTTTGCATGTTGTAGCATTATTTTTCATGCCATTTCATCCCTGAAAAGTCTGCAACCTTCCTCAATTCTTCACTTTTTACTTTGCTTTGAAAGTGGTCTTGAGCCCCTTGTTGGCTTGAGTGTGAACTTGAGGCTCTCATGCCTAATGGTTTTAATCCTCTCTTGAGGGTTTCTACTAACTAACAGCATGAGGCCTCTTTCATCCTCAAGGTACTTGTGGCTTAAGCCCTCTTTCCAATTAGAGGACTCTCACATTGGACTTAATCAGTTAAAGGACTAATCGGTAATCTAAAATGCGTAAACAAAATGAACCAAGTAAAACTTGAGCAAGTTAAGCATGTTGTGTTGCATTGCATGTGTTTGGATCGGATGTTAGTCCAAACACAAGAAATGTTGGACGTTTCATACTCAAAGTGATGAAACGTGTCACGTTTCTTGGTCGCCGTCACCCTTGATCATGCATGATAGGGTGGTGGTCCCTTGAATTCTATTTGTGCATTTATTCATCTTGTACAAGCTTGACTCTTTGGCCATCATGTATTGAAAATGCTTGATTGGTGGCTTGAGAGCCAAGTGCCACACTCTTTTGAGCTTTGTAGACACCCCATTTTTGACCGACCTTGAGACTCAGACGTCACCAGTTGAGCACTTGGTGATATTGCATAATGTGCTTGTTCAGAAGTTTCAGAGTCACGGCCGTGAGCCCTGCCTCCGGACTTCCGAACCCTCTTCTGTGCCTTGTCTCGGTTTGCGAACCAAACTCGGTTTTCTCTGTTTCTTTTCCTGAGGGGAGGGAGAGGTCCCGTAGACCATCTATCAGTGGCCGTGGGCTACATTTGGTGGCCGTAGGCCATTTTGCCCATTTCGGAGCCCGGTTCCCGGTTTTCGGAGCCGTCAAGCCGTGTGCCTCGGTTCGGGACCGCTTAACCATCTCCGTTTGCTCTAAATTTTGGCATGCATCTTATTTCATCCCTTTCGAGGGACACTGGGGTCTGAGAAACCCACTTCGTGGCCGAATGCCACTTTCGGTGCTTAACAGCCCATTTTCGGGATCCCGAACTGCGTGTTTTGGCTCCCGAACATTCGTTTTGCAACGGTTTTCGTTCATTTTTGGCAGGTACCTCTGTTTTATCACAGGGAAGGTCACTGAAGGGTGGGAGGCCATCAATTGTTGCAGCAACCAGTTATCTCTCCTCCGGAGCCTCCCGGCGCCCGTTTTTCAAACTTCCGGGCTAATGTTGAACACCTTGGAGTTAGTGTTGCCAACTTTCAACCACATATCTGTGATCTACACACATGAGAGGCCCCTAAAAGTTCATGGCCGGCCATTAAGGTTACCTGACCCTTTTGACCCCTTTCTTCCGGGCTAATGTTGAACCCCTTGGACCTTTTTTCTTGAACTTTGAACCACATATCTGTGATCTACACGCATGAGAGGCCCCTAAAAGTTCATGGCCGGCCATTAAGGTTACCTGACCCTTTTGACCCCTTTCTTCCGGGCTAATGTTGAACCCCTTGGACCTTTTTTCTTGAACTTTGAACCACATATCTGTG
The DNA here is from genome assembly GCF_055761805.1 of Camellia sinensis. NCBI lineage: Eukaryota > Viridiplantae > Streptophyta > Magnoliopsida > Ericales > Theaceae > Camellia > Camellia sinensis. The sequence goes on from NC_138963.1 coordinate 142,372,189, forward strand.
ATCTACACGCATGGGAGGCCCTTGAAAGTTCATGGCCGGCCAGTAATTCAACTTGACCCTTTTGACCCCCTCTTTCCGAGCCAATGTTGAACCCCTTAGACCCACTTTCTTGGAATTTTAACCACATGGTTGTGTTGTACACACATAGGACTACCTCCCCAGTAGCTGGCCGGCCAGAAAATCTCATTGAACCTTTTGACCCCTAGCCGACCGGCTAGGGGGTGTGGCCGGCCGGCCACCTCCAATAAAAGTGAGAGGCCGGCCGTGTTCCTCGCACTGTGCACTTTACAGCTGTGGGGCAATATCCCCCAGACAAGATATTTATCCGGGGGATATTTTGTGGGGGAGTTTTGCTCTCCTTCTCCTTCACCTTTACACCCCCTTTTGAACCCTTTTAACCAGCTGATGGCCTCACTTACAAGGGTTAGAAAAACTCTCCTTCAAGCTCCCATATAGAACTCCATCTCCATAGCTCTCAATTCTTCAAAAAACCCTAAGTCCCTAACCTTTATTCCTTCTACACCACCAAGCTCTACCACCACCATCTCATTTCCAGCAACAAGGAAGGTTTCTCAAAGGTCAAAGCAGCTGCAAATCCATCCAAGAAGCAACAAAAGCTTGAGTCTTCAAGGGTAAGTAACACTTTTACCCTTTTGACCCTTTTTCTTGATTTATTTGTAAGCCCCACTTCCTTTTTGTTTCAAGCTCCGGCCCCAACTGAAAAGGGCCCTATTTTGAGCTCATCTTCACTTTTCATTAAGGGCTCAACCCTGTTTGAGCCCTCCATGGCATACTCACTTCATTGACCCTCTTGTATGTCATAGTTTTGCATGCTATTTTTGACCCATGAGCAATTTATTTTCGAGCATATGGTAAACTGATATGAGGCTTATTTTGAGCCCCTCTTCAACATTGAAGAAGGGCTCAACATCATTTGGGATTTCTATGTTATACCTACCTTTATACTCCTCTTTTCTTCCCCATTCTTGCATGCAATGGCAACCTACCATGCTTTTGTTTTTGGCCATTTTACAGTTCTGGAAAAGTTCTTATTTTGGTCCATAATTCATGTTTCATTTAGGTCCTTTCATGGTTTGGGGTTTCCATAGGTCACTTCATGTTATATCCCTCTTTTATTCCCCATTCTTGCATGTTTATTTAGCCTACCATGCTTTTGTTTTTGGCCATTTTACAGTTCTGGAAAAGTGTTTATTTTGGTCCATTCTACATATTTTATTAAGGGTCTTTGGCTGTTTGGTGATTATTTTGCATACCTCATGTTATAGCCATTTTTGAGCCTTGTTTTGCATCACATTTCTACCATGTTTGTATACTGATTTGAGGTCTTCCATATACTGTGAATATTCATATTTTTGGTCCCTCTTCAGTGTTGTAGAAGGAAATTTTTCACTTTGGGTTTTTCTTATACCACTTGCTTCATTACCCCTCTTTTGGCCCCTATTCTTGCATACTATTTTTCCCCTACCTATGCTTGCTGTTTGGCCATGTTTATAACTGTGAAAGTGCATCTTTTGGGACTGTCTAGCTTATGTCTTTGCATTGCATGTCCATATTGTGCATGTTTAGCATGGCTATAGGCCATTTCGGGTGCCTAAATTCGCATTTCGGGACATTTCCTTGCATTTCATGTCATTTCGCTTCATTTCGGGACTGTTTTCCCCCATATTTTAGTGCTGAAATTCCATTGGCATACTTGCATATCATTTTTGCCATATTTCATTGCATTCTTGCATCGCCTCGGTTTGCGTGCCCGTGTGCACACATTTCGAGGCACCTCATTTTTTATCTGCTGGCATCCTATGTGAGTGTGGCTGAGGCTCACTCATGTTGGTATAAGCCCATTTGTCATTTCCATGTCATTTCATCATGTTTTGTCATCGCCTCGGTTTGCGTGCCTGTGTGCACGCATTTCGAGGCACCTCATTTTTTTATCTGCTGGCATCCTATGTGAGTGTGGCTGAGGCTCACTCATGTTGGTATAAGCCCATTTGTCATTTCCATGTCATTTCATCATGTTTTGTCATCGCCTCGGTTTGCGTGCCTGTGTGCACGCATTTCGAGGCACCTCATTTTTTATCTGCTGGCATCCTATGTGAGTGTGGCTGAGGCTCACTCATGTTGGTATAAGCCCATTTGTCATTTCCATGTCATTTCATCATGTTTTGTCATCGCCTCGGTTTGCGTGCCCGTGTGCACGCATTTCAAGGCACTCCATTTTTACCTGCCGGCATCCTATGTGAGTGTGGCTGAGGCTCACTCATGTTGGTATAAGCCCATTTGTCATTTCCATGTCATTTCATCATATTTTGTCATCGCCTCGGTTTGCGTGCCCGCGTGCACGCATTTCGAGACACATATCATCGCCTCGGTTTGTGTGCCCGCGTGCACGTATTTCTTGACACATATCATCGTCTCGGTTTGCGTGCCCGCATGTACGTATTTCGAGACACATATCATCACCTCAGTTTGCGTGCCCGCGTGCACGTATTTCGAGACACATATCATCGCCTCGGTTTTGCGTGTCCGCGTGCACGTATTTCGAGACATGTCATTTTCTCGGTTTACGTGCCCGTATGCACGCACTTCGAGGTATTTCATTTCCATAGCATTGTATATGTTAGGATTGTATCTTAGTTGCATTTCATGCATATCATGCATATTGCATCGTGTCCGGAATAGGAGTTAGCCTGGGCACGGGAAACGAGGTACATTTCGTACTCCGAGTGACGGAATGTGTCTCAATTCCCCAGTCGCCGACACTCCGGATTATCCATGATGGAGTTAGGTTTTAACTGTAGTTTCATGTGCATTCATCCTATATTGAGTTGTGCATTTCGACTCCTCGGCCATCATGCCTCGGTACGCGTGATTGGTGGCACGAAGATCGAGACATGCATATATCTGTGCAAATACATTGCTATGCCCCTTTCCTGCTCTCTGTTGCAGCAAAACCAGGAATCAGCAACCTTTCGGGGCTTGGCACGCATTTCAAGAACAGGTGTAAACAGAGGCTAATTGGGGCATTCCGGTGGATTTCCGCGCAAGACAATCCGGACATGCATCATCCATCAGAAGCAAGGCAGTCCCTGGCTTGCATGCCAGTTTTATTTGCTTTCTTAGTTAATTCATTAATTAATTAGGATTCTGTAATATTTTGGACTGTAATATTCTTTTATTCGGACTGTATTATTTGGGACTGTATATTCTTTTATTTGGACCCTCTGCGCGAGGGCACAACTGTAATAAGTGTGCGTGAGTGTGATGTATGTCTTCCAACCCCACGTCTTTCTCCCTTTTATTTATCCGCTTATGATGGTTAGATTAGGGCATATTTAAATTAGCATACAGTATGACAGCATGTTTGCATTCATTCATCTGCATCGCATGCACCGGGCTCGGCGCATCATACTAACTGCATTGTACTTTCAATTTCAAAGTTGAATACATGATAGTTGTAACATTTCATATACCATCTTAGAATAGCCGAGCCTGCTATAATTGCATTTTGCATGTGTTGCATTAGACATTTCTATATACTTAGGATCATGCATGATTTCTAATGTAGTTTCTATTTTGGCTTGGAGTACTCGGTGAGTTTTATGCTTTAGCATCCTTGCATGCGTGTGAGTGTTGCCATGAATAGCATGCTTACCATGAGGCTATGTGCTTATGTGATATATCTGCCTGAATGCCTGTGGGTGAAGGTTGGGTTATTTAAATTGGAATAAATCATCAAATGTTTCAAGCCTACCTGCGGGTAGCAAACCACTTTAAAAAACAAACACGAAATGTTTCGTTCCAATTCAGGCGACTCGGTCTATATTTGTATGCTGCGCGCATCACATAGTAATCTAGGCTAATAACCGGAATAAGAACACACAATGTTTTCAAAAATAGATATCATGTTTAGTAGCGGCCGATCTTCGATCGGGCGAGCGGGGGTGCTCACGAAGTGACCTTCCCCAATCGTACCCAAGTTCCCGAGCCGAGGCAACTTTGGTGATGACGGACACGTGGCCTTTGGCACCGAGTTAGGGTTTCCTAAATTCACCCATAAAAAATATTTAGGTGGCGACTCTGTATCTGGCAAAGCAGTCCATGTTTGGCACTTCTTTTCAAAAATCTGTTTCTCAAAACGATTTGCCGGATTTGGACTCTTTGGTTCAGATTAAGAACCATGACAATTTGAGAGTCCGAGCTGTAGTGACCCCAAATGAACATAACGGGAGCTAACCCTCCCGAGGCGTTCGGGGGACGTCTACAAGCTTGAGAAATGATAAAGAGGGTAGCAGTACACACATTCCTTGAAAAATACATTGCTTTGCTTTTGTTGCTCTCTGTTGTAACAAAAACAGAAGTCTGAAAAAAGGGGTGGCCAACCGGCCACCTGAAGTAGCCGACCAGCCACTTAGACTAGCCGACCGACCAGTTAAGGTGGCCGACCGGCCACCAGTTCATTCTTGTGCAAAAGTGTTCCTGTGTTGGAGCATAAGTAATCTGGAAGTTGGTACGATGTTCATAGATCACAGCAAGTGCAAACAGAGGCAACCGGTGGCATGGCGATGGATTTTCGGGAGGACGCAACCGACATGCATGTCTCCCTTGCCTTCGAGGTCGTTTATTTGCTTTATTTAAACTGCTTTAAATAAGCTTAGCGTAGCTAGTTATTCAATTTGTTTTGTAATATTTTAATTAGCTTTGCATGGCTAGTTATTCAATTATGTTGTAATAATTAATTAGCTGGAATAGTTAATTAATTCGTTTTGTAATAATTAGCTTAGCTTATTCATTCGGACCCTCCTTCGCGAGGGCATGATGTTGTAATAAATGTGCGTGTGTGTGTATGTCTTCCAACCCCACATTTTTCTCCCTTTTATTTATCCGCTTTCGATGGTTAGATTAGGGACATTTTCGATTAGCATACCTTATGCTTGCATGATTGCATCATTCATTTGTTTTGCATGCACCGAGGCTCGGCGCATCATTCAAACTGCATTTTCAAACTCAATACTTTTTTGAATACGTGTTTCAAAGCATGTTATCAAATTGTATCATTTGTCATCTTAGATAGCTGAGCCTATTTAGTTGCATTATTGCACGTGTTGCATTAGGCATCTTGCATAGTTAGGACCATGCATATTTCTAACTAGCTTTTGTTTTGGCTTGGAGTACACTGTAAGTTTTACACTTTAGCATACTTGCATGAGCGTGAGTGTTGCCATGTTTAGTATGCTTGCCATGAGGCTATGTGCTTATTTGTTAAACTGCATGAATGCATGTGGATGAAGGCTTGGTTGTTTGAATTGGAATAATTCGATGAATCTGAGTTTTAAGCCCACTTTGCGAAAGTGGCAAATCATGTTTTAAGCCCACTTGAGGGTGGCACCTTCAAACCATTTTCAAAAACAAACATGAGTTATTTTGTTCTAATTCTTGCGATATAGTCTATACTTGTATGTATGCGTCACATAGTAAAATTAGCTAATAATCGGAATAAGAACACATGAGGTTTATAAAACAACATATCATGATTGGTAGAGGCCGATCTTTTGATCGGGTGAGCGGGGGTGCTCATTCTAGGACCTTTCCCTCTCGTACCCAAGTTCCCGAGCCGAGGCAACTTTGGTGATGACGGACACGTGGCCTTTGGCACGAGTCAGGGTTTCCTAAATTTCTCAAAAAATAAAATATTTAGATGGCGACTCTATAATCTGGCAAAGTAGCCTAGTTTTGGCATTACTTGATTCAAAATTGATTTTCCAAAATGATTTGTCGGATTGGACTCTTTCGTGTTTATCAGTCTCACATTGCACTTTGTGAGATTAGATTCAGAACCGTGACAAGAGTCTGAACTGTAGGACCAATTCGAGCTTTCCGAAAGGGGGGCGCGAAAAAGTCGAGCTACAGACAGGCACCCTTCGGATAGTGTTACAGCAAGCTCCATCATTATTGAGGCATGAGGAAAGGACAACGCATGAACTCTTGCCTAAGAATCCTACACGTGGTATGGGGGGAGTACCTGTGGAGCTGAACGTACATTCTACAGATGTCACGACCCAAACCCGCCCCTATAGGTTTAGCATCGTAACTAGCCAGTAATCCTAGGATTACCAAAGGCCTTTGAATGGATCATCATGTGATACGGGGGCCGTGGAAGCAAATATATAAAACATATATAGTCCATTGAGCTATGCAGACATACATGGGATAGATAATTTAAAACATTATATACAAATATGTGACATCAGAATTACATTAGTCGTACGTCACCCTCATAAACTGATAAAAAAAAAGCGGGACTTAGCCTAGTGCACAAATAAACAGAAACTTGTTCGTATTCCGAAAAGAAAAACAAAGTCTTAAACTTGGTTCACAAAACTCAACCACTTGACTCATTCCAGAATCTCCTTGGGAGGCACAAAGGTTGGCCGACAAGATAGAAGTCCAAGCGATCATCACTGAGCCTGGTCACGCACCAGATCACCTACATACATAAATAATAGAATGAGCTGGGGCCCAGTGAATAATAGAAGAGTAAAGGATTTAATGAATGATGTCCTTAACAAATATAGAAAATAGAATTTAGTTCATACCATAAGTGGATTCATATTCTTGTTCAGAAATCAGAGTTCATAACAGAAATAGAGTCAGAATCATACTCGTAATCAGAATTAATAGTTAATCATACGTAGTACATCCATTAGTACTAGCAGAAACAATTGATCAATAAAGGGACGGTCATAAAGGCATATAGTTGACTCACATGCACGGAGACGGTATAGTTGGCTCATGAGACGTGCAGTTGGCCCATAAATGGAACATATAAAGAAGGATCCATAACAATTGACTCATGAGACGTACAGTTGACCCATAATTGGGACATAACAGAATAAATAACATATGTCATCTGAATCTAAGGATGCCACGAATACATTTCAAAAATTTGGACAATCATTCATTCATAAAGAAAATAATATTTCAGAAAACAGGTCAACTTATATCATTCAAAAAATACTTATAAATTGAACATAGCTTTACAAAGTTATTACTCATAGATGACTCAACTTGCAAAACAGATTAAGCAAATAAACCAGACTGTCTATGGTGCCTGACCTACACAAACACAAAATAGATACACATTGAAACACGCGCTCGGAATTCATTTAATTTGTTTCTTTCTTGCCTGGGTGTGTTTCTAATCTTTATCCTCGTTACTATGTCTAATTTAGGGCTTAAGAATGTTTAGGATGCAAAGAGGATGCCAAAATATTCCTTAGAACACTTAGTCCAATTTTCAAAAATAGCATGCCTTGCTCGAGCATCACTTTCTACACTCAAGCGAGCCCCTAGCTCTGCAAAAGTATTGGTTATGTGAATTTTCGGCTCGACGGTCGATTGAGCATGAGATTGAGTGAACAAGGTCTCCGCTTGAGCACAACTTTGGTCGCTCGAGCAGTTTGAAAAATTTTGTCAACTTCTGAGAGCATGAATTTTACACTCGAGCCAACTTCTTACACTCGAGCAGAGGATTGAAAATAAAGGTGGTCGCTCAAGCGCAAGTTTGGTTGCTTGAGCGAAGATGCAAATTTTGGAATTTCCAAATTGATGTTCAAGCTTCAAAACTCAACTTCAAACTAATAAAACACATCCTTATGGGCACAAAACTTGAGGAAACACATGTAAACTTGTAAAACATTGTGAATTCAAAATAATTTTGCAAAATCAAAGCCCAAAAGCATGCCAATTAGGCAAAATCAAACTTAGAATTCAAAGAACATAACATGTATGAATTATCTTTGCTTCATAGCTTTCAAAACATGATCAAATAAGGTGTTTAACTCAAAAACATGTTGAATTCTTAGAACAAAGCTAAAATGAGGACATGCAAGAGGAAATTCTTTGAATTCAACTTCAAAATCATGAGAATTTTGCATGCATGCATGATACACTCCCATATTCATCTATCTAAGCTCAATTCTTGTCTTAATCTAGAATTTGTTTTGAACTCATATATTAGTGTAGATACCCCATTTTTGACCGCCCTTAAGATGTGGGCAGCTCTGATTGCTCACCCCATGATGAATTTATACGTTGGACAATTGCTCGATTTCCTCAGCAGGAAGCATCAGTTTTGAGTCTCAGAAGCCTACAAACCTTGCACCATTTTTGGACCAAAACAATATTTCTTCAAAGCCTGACCACTTAAAGGCCTACAGGCCAACTAGTGGTCAGCAGGCCAAAAATGAGGTACGGTTGTCCCCTTTAGTGGCCGGCCAGCCAGTAATGCTGGCAGAACAAATATTTTCTACCAGCTGTGCCAACTGTCTCCACAGGTAAATGCACTACACCAGCTGTCTCTATACTGATATTTCTGAGATAGTAACATATTTTTCCATACATACTTGACCCCCTGTAGAATTTCGGTTAGAAAAATTTAGTGAAGCAAATTCTTGGAAAATCTTTCTCTCTCTGCCTACCTTACAATCTATATACACCTCACCAAGACTCCCTAATCCAAATTTTCAAGACTCTTTGTTAAGGTTATTGAGCTTGAATTTCAGCTCTTGAGGGTAGGAAATTGTCTGTTTATAACTAAAAGGCTTACTCCTCTTTAAGAGGTATAATTCCTAACTCTTTTACACTACTACTTTTCTATCTTTTCCTACTACTTTTAGACTATTTTTCAACTGTTTTTATGAGCTGAAGCGTGTGGTTTAAGGCTATTAAAGGTAGAGGGGTTAACCACCCTTCTTTGAGCCTTGTCTCCTAAGCCTTTACACTTGTGTTTCCCATCTCTTCCTTAACTTTTTTCTAACTTTTTACCACTGATTTTCAGAGTTTTTTAGAGGCTAAAAATGTTGTTTTGATGTCCCAAAAATGGACGGGTGAGCCACCCCTCCTTATGCTTGTTTACTAGCTTAATTTCTCCATTGTTGCAGCTAACTTTTTCAAACTTTTCTCTTAGAATTCCAGCACTACTTTTAGCTATTATTGGTCTGTTTTAGATTGTTCATTTCATTTATGCTTTGTATAACATGCTTGTATTGTAGTTGTCCTCATAGGTTTGGTGTTTTTGGCCTTAGCCACCAACCTATTTGAGTTGATAGCATTTATTTCGTGCTTTCCATACTTGTGTTCACATATGATCATCTCTGCAGCCTCTCTCCTTTCTTGGCTTTTTATTCCTTTGAGAATTGTTTCAATCGAGTGTTGTTTAAGCTTGAGAAAGGGACCATACAATGCTAAATGGTTTAATCTCTTTAGAGGTTCATTACCAAGGCATTACCTCTCTCTCATGCCCAAAACAACTTCTTGCTTGGCATTCTTCTCCATTTAATGGACTTCCTTTCATTTTTGGACTAAAATGACTAAGGAATGGAAAGGTAATTAAAAGAGGTGATAAAATTGGGGTAAAAATGGAACAAGATAATAAAATTGGTTTTGGTTCATCGAACATTAATCGAACCCATTGAGCCTTAGGCCATTTCATACTTATTAGGGATGACAATGGTTTGAGAATCATTGTCAACCACTTCCCTTGATCAATTCCATGATAGGGAGGAGGTTTTGTTGGTCTTTTATTTTCCCTAATTGAGCTTTTGTCCAATCAAGTCATAGATCATCATGCAATAACCTTGCGACCATTGATGATTAATGAATCGATTCTACCCCTCCTTTGATCAATTTCATGATAAGGAGAGGTAGAGAGGACAAACATCCTCTAGAAACAATTTGTTTCTACTCTGTTCTTTTTCTGCTGTTGTAGAGTAGTACCAACAATAGTGGCCAATCAGCCACCATTTGCATCCGGCCGACCACTTTTATTGGCCGGCCAACCACCTCTTTTCAACATGGCAGTGTCATTTTCCTACAAAACAGAGCAGTAGCTGAGGCAAAAACAGAAGCATTTTCTACAAACAGAACAGTTTTGGCAAGAAAACAAAGGCGTTTCTAGGCAGATGTTCACATTGGCAAGCATGGTTCCTTAACCCCCACGTTTAATTAGTTTGCATAGCTCTTAGTTAATTAATGAGTTAATTCCCTTGAATTTGTATTAACTCAGTTAATTAATCTCATGTTGTACTTAATTAATTAGCTTTGTTCAAACTTCTAATAGTTAGCTAGTATAGTTAATTAATTTCATTTGGTTTGTAATAGCTAATTAATTTGGTAATTAGCTAGGACATTTATTCGGACCCTCTTGCATGCAGGCAAACATGTAATAATCTATGTATGTCTTCCAACCCCCTTTTCTTTCTCCCTTTTATTTATCCGCTTATGATGGATTGCATATAGCATCATATTTACCTTAGCATTTTCCATGACTTACATCCATTAGTCTTGCATGCATTAGGTTCAGTTCATCATTCTAACAAACATTGTCATTTCTTCCTTACTTGAGTACGTGTGCTACCGCATGTTTCGCTGATTCACATGACATATTAAAAACTAAACCTCATAGTTACATTTCATATGTGTTGCATTAGTCATATTGCATTGTTTAGGAGCAGGCATTTCTTCTAATTATTTTATCTTCTTTGGCTTGCCTCGGAGTACTAGATGAGTATTTTGTGCTTTAGCATGTTGCATGCGTGTGATTGTTGCCATATCAAGCTTGTTTACCATGAGGCTAAGTGCTTAGATGATATACATGTTTGAATGCCTATGGATGAAGGTTGTTTTTCTTAAATTGTGATGATTTGATTAATGTACATATGAGATCACTTTTTCAATTGGTACATATTCAAACACTTTTCAAACAAAAATGAAAGTAAAGTATTCCAACTTTTGCAAATTAGTCTATACTTGTGTGCGTCACGTAGTAATATAGCCTAAATAATCGAAACAAGAGCATGTAATGTAAATAAGAATCACATCATGATTAGTAGAGGCCGATCTTTGATCAGGTGAATGGAGTGCTCGATTCATTACATTTCCCTCTCATACCTAAGTTCCCGAGCCGAGACAGTTTGGTGATGACGGACACATGGCCTTTGGCACGAGTCATGGGTTTCCTAAATTTCCTAAAAATATTTAGATGACGACTTTGTAATCTAGCAAAGCAGTCTATTTTTGGCATTTCGATTCAAAATCAATTTTCCAAAAGAATTGTCAGATTTGGACTCATTTGTGTTTATCTATTTCATATTGCACTTGCGAAATCATATTCAAAATCACAGGAGTCCGAACTAATGGGCTAGTCGCATCAAAAAGGAGCACAAAAAGCAAGCCATAGTTTCTGGCGACTCTGTTGGGGAATTAGAGAACTTGACTTGAAATTCAAGACGTGAATTTTTATCTACACTTATATGTTCGTTGCATTGCATCTGCATTGTTACTATAAATCACTATATTTTCCATCTGCTATCATGGACGGTTTGCCAAAGGCTTTCCCAAAAGGCTGATCGGTCGTGGGCTCTGCCATGTTGAAAACACAACCCTTGGATCTGGGCTACAGTTTTACCGCCTGATCCTCCTTTCACTTCTCGATGTTAGGTGTGAGAGGTATATTAGGTAGTCTTGCTGAGGTATCCATTTTTGACCAATTGGCCTAGCTGCATATAGTGAAGCCATCGTGACCGTTCTAAACTAGGACAGGATGCTCACCTGGATATAGGATTACGTGAAACAGCTTGTTTGAAGTAGTAAATCTTAGTTAATGACAAAAACTTGGACAGGGTCACCCTACCCCCTCAAAAGGGTGTTTGGGTTCTCTCTTAATTGGTATATGCTTTATAGTGAAACTGTATAGGAACGTGCATATCAGTTGGAAGGTTGGTATCTGTTGGGGCAGAATTCGCTATGGAGTACAGTCCTACAACTTTGATCATGTCTACGTTGATAGCATCTAGCTGAGGTGTTGAACGGTTTATGATTACTGTTTTCTTTCTTTATTTCTTTTTGCTAGGTACTTTAAAACCATAGCTTTGGAAGGTTCTGATATCCTGCAAGTACTCTGGACCCGCGTCGGAAGAATTTAGAAGATCAAGGATCTTGTTCGGGGATAGCCTATGTTTGCCTTATTGTCACCAGTTGCACGGCGAAGGGGAATCTGACAGAATTCACCAGTCTAGTTGCTACAGCAATCATCTCTTAACTCACATGTATTCAATCCGATTCAAAAACAGTCATCTACTTCCAGGCCATCCTAAGAACAGTCACTTATTCCAATGGGACAATATCCCCTGGCAAATATGGAGGACTTAATACTCCAACTGCAACAAACGGCTGAGACACTATAGCATGATGCAGCCCGTCTGGCTGAGGTTATAACTAGGCTATAGCAACAGCAGCAGCAGCCAGCTGCAGATTCTATATCACATGTATCCGCCATAGCTAGTCTTATGCCCAGTTCCACCGCTAATGTTGCCACTGCTCCGAATCCGCAAGCTAAGGATGTTTTGGTTTTTCTAGTCTAGGTAGAACCCATCACAGCACAAGCTTCCAATGCCCTAGTTTATCAAACTGAGGCACCGTTCGAATTCAAGGTTGATCCAACTGTGCTCAAAGTCAACAAATTGAAGAAGCTATTTAAAAAAGTGCAAGGGGTCAATTCCATTCCAGACATAGAGGATGGATACATCGAATCTGCGGTTACATTACCAGAGCGGTTTAAGATGCCACACATTGATTGCTTTGATGGTTCCGGGGACCCGATGGTTCATTTACGACTGTTTTCAGATATCTTGCGGCTAATGGGTTTGACTCAGCTGCAAAAGCTATCCCTCTTCGGTCGCACTATGTCGGTCATAGCTGTCATTTGGTATGCCAATTTGGAAGATTCAGTAAAGCATAATTTTGAGGAATTAGCCGAGTCCTTCATTGTTCAGTAATCATACAATGCTCAAATCGAGGTCACAAGTCGTGATCTTGAGGCTACACGTCAAGAGCCAAAGGAAGGTTTCTCCAAGTTTGTGACAAGATGGAGGGCTAAAGCGTCCATGATGACCACTCAACCTTCGGAACATGATCAAATCAGAATGGTTGTTTGGAATCTGCATGCCAAGCTACAGTAGAAAATGATAGTTCTTTCCCTATTTACCTTCAAAAAACTTCATAAGATGGGGGTTCAAATTGAGAATACCATGACATAGGGGATTATTACTGATGATAAAGAACCAGCTAAGAGGCTATTTGTTCGCAGTTCCAACACTGCCAATGGTAGCACAACTGCGAGGCCATCAGACGTAAACATTGTCACCGCAACTAAGATTGCTAACCCCTTCTCCAACCTAGGCCCACAAACATCATCAAACCTTACCTAACCTCCGGGTATAATTTATCACCCATTATACATGACCCTATCCAAAGCCATGCAGGTGCTGATCAACAAGGGGCACCTAAAACCCTTAGAACCTCACCCACTTCTTGATCTACTTCCCCTCAAGCATAACCTTCTCAATACTGTGCTTTTTACCAAATGTAACTACCAACCCGCTCCCAACCTATAATCAATTCCCCCCACCTTGAAACCTTTACCTTATCTATACACTGTCCACCTCCTATGACCCCAGCATCTACATTACCCTCTCCCACCTACCAAAATCGATGTTGTTCATTCCTGAGGGCACAGACTTGTGCACGATGGATACCTCTAACCTACAACCTGACCTTCACAGATCAATGGTGACAACATCCACAGTAGATGAGATGTTGACCTCAGAGGGAGGTACTAGTCTGCTATAAGAATGTCCCGGAAGTTCCTTGGAAAGAAGGTACAACCAGAGCCATTACATTGTTCATATCACTCAACTCAAGCCTGAGGTGGTCCTACTGACCTCAGTAGATATCAGTGTGGTTAGGGAGGATAGCTTAAGCCAAGGGTTGGACGACCTTACAGATCTTGAAGAAGATTTCGACAACCTGCAGTTCGTCAATGAGCATGATCAAGGAAATGTATAGGTTGGGTGGTTTGACCTGAACGGATCGACTGATACTATCGGATGGCTGAGTGACGAGCCAAACAAGGAAGAAGAAACTAAGGGTAAACCGAAGAAAAAGAAAACCAATGTAGTTGTGGTAGTCAAAAAGGCCAATTAACGGGAAAACTGCCAGAGGGCACATATGCAGGAAACCCAACCCAGGAAGTGGGTGTTGTGAAAATTACAGATATAGAACAAGAAGCTGCACTGAGGCAGTTTGAGAGAGAAAGAACTGAAGACAGTCAAAAATTACAACAGCGTGTCACCTTGATGAGGACACTTGCAACGTAAGAATGATTCAAGTGGAGCCAAACAACTGTTTGTCGGCCGTTGATGGCGAGTGGTGGGATGATAGTGATCTGCATCTGGCCCATACTGATAAAGATTGGGGAAACTGCATCCCGGATAATACCTGTTTTTTTTAGGAGATAGACCATCTCACTAGAAGTGGATGATATTTTAAGCCTCCACACCTGGATCAAGCAGAGCCATCAAGAAAGGACCAGGAGGTCGAGAAAGAAGGAGAAGCATCTAGAAGAGGAGCTAGTTCTGAATGCACCTCAAGAAGATCCAAGTTGATATCTCTATCTGGGGACTCCTTATGGCTTCACGAGTGCATCGACAGGCAGTATTCTCGGCAATAGACAAAGCTAAACTGTCCATTGATACTACGCCCGAACAACTTGTGGGCCTGGTCTTTCCAAGTGGAGCCAAGCCAATGCTCACGTTCTCTGGCAAAGAGCTGCCACCGAAGGGTCGGCTCACAACAAGCCGTTATACATATCTGTGGAATGTAGAGAGAAATGGGTGCCAATGGTATTGGTAGATACTAGTTTTGCCATTAATGTCTATCATTCCCATACTGCCTACGCGATAGGTCTCAAACCGGCAGACTTCATTCCTATGACCCAAGTCATATGAGCATATGACAATACAAGCAAAAAGGTCATGGGTACAGTGAAAGTATGAGTCCGGGTGGGCCAATCTGAATAAGAGATCGAGTTCCACGTACTGGATGTGCCAGCTACCTTTAATCTACTGTTAGAGAGGCCTTGGTTAAATCACATAGAGATTGTCTCCTCCACCCTCTAACAGATGTTGAAGTGTCCTTATGAGGGAGGAGTAGCAATTGTTTTTGGGAACTCATCTATCCATCCACCTCCAGAGGTGACTACGCCAATGCTAGAGATCAATCATGGTGATAAGGATGTATTTCTCTTAGGATTCACTTTGGTAAAAACCCGGGTAATGCAAACAATTCTGGCCGCGAGCGAGGGCATGTTTGTCAGTACCTAGTCCATCTACTTCATGAACAAACTGCAGCACGTTCCAGGCATAGGGCTCGAAAGGAGCAGGCAGAAAGGTGTTGCAGCATTGGCAGAGGTGCCACACAACGTGTATGCCTTTGGATTGGGCTATGTGCCCACCAAAGAGGACTCGATAAGAAAGGGGGAAGAAATGAGAGGCAAAGATAAGGCCAAGAGAGCTGGGAAACATTATGAGCTCGTCCACAGGTCGATCCGGGGGACGTTGAAAGGCCGTTTTGTTAGAGAGTGAGAGGATTTCCCTTTTTGTGGCTTTCCTAAGCCTTGGGTAAATTCCTCAAAAAAACGTGCCCCTAGATTCAAGATTTTCTTTGACCATCAGTTGAAAGATAGTGATGAAGAAAGGGTTGAACCAAGCATCAATGCTAGCTAAAGCAAAGAAGATGACTCAGACAATAGTGAGGTTGACATAGGGGCAACACTGGCTGATCTCTTGACAGATCCCGCGATCGACACGAAGAACTTGGGAGATAACTTTACTGTCTCCATGATCGGGAAGGAACCGGTTGTGGACCTCACCAGAGATATTTTGGAGGCATCAAGGGCACCATGCCTTAGTTAGCAGCTAAAGAAAGGTTTTCTTTTTAGTTCTGAATCGGGTGATGAGCCAAAGTCTGTGGAATCGGAATCAGATTCAAGTCAATCTGGGGAGTTTAAGCCTAGCATTCTCGGGAATGGTGACCCGGATGCCAAGGTCCTATCGAGGTCTTCTTTTTCTTTCTCCTTTGAGTCTATTGCAACAGAAAAATCAAAACTTATGAATGAGAATACTGTAGATTCTGTGTATGTTTCTGTGTCGCTAATTTATTGTATTAACCAAGATTTTTAGAATTTTAATGAAAATGAAAAGGAAGAAATTCCTTTGTCTTTGAAAAACTTGATTAATCAAGAGGAGGAAAGGTGTGCTAACCCCTATATTGATGAAATCAATGCCATTAATGTGGGTACTGAGAAAGATCCATGCTTGGTCTAGATCAGGTCCACGTTGTCTTCAGAGGAACGTGAGCGTTTAATCACTTTATTAAAAAATTTCAAAGATGTTTTCGCGTGGTCCTACGAAGACATTCCTAGAATCAACCCTGATTGTACAACACCAGATCCCTCTTGACCTTGAGGCCCGACCAGTCAAACAGAAACTGCGTAGGATTCATCCAAATTGGGCATGGAAAATCAAGGAAGAGTTCACCAAGTAAATTGATACAGGATTCTTGTTAGTGTCCAAACACCCAACCTAGTTGGCCAATATCATCTCAATGCCAAAGAAGGATGGCAAAATTAGGGTTTGTGTTAACTTTCGGGACTTAAATAAAGCCAGTCCAAAAGATGACTTCCCACTGCCGCATATTGATAAGTTGGTAGACTTCACTGCTGGCCTTGCCTTGCTTTTGTTCATAGATGGGTTTTCTAGGTACAATCAGATTCTGATGGCACTGGAAGACGGAGAAAATACGGCTTTCACCACAGCATGGGGTACTTACTACTACCGAGTCATGCCTTTTGGGTTGAAAAATGTCGGGGCTACGTATCAGAGGGCTGCGACCACCATTTTGCGTGATATGATCCACAAAGAGGTTGAGGTGTATGTGATGACATGATTGTCAAATCCAAAGGGCGAAAAAGCCACTACACCGCACTGGAAAAATTCTTTCAATAGATCAGGGAATACAGATTGAGGTTAAACCCGCAGAAATGCACCTTCGGCATGACGGCAGGGAAAATGCTGGGATTTTTTATTACACAAAGGGGAATTGAAGCGAATCCTTCCAAAATCAAGGCCATCTTAGAAATGCCACCACCAAGGACTAAAAAGGAGGTGCGCGATTTTCTAGGCAAAGTGCAATTCATAAGATGGTTTATTTCAAAATTAACCTTGACTTGTGAACCACTATCTGGTCTCCCGAAGAAAGAGAAGAAGTTTTGATGGGATGATCGATGTCAATTTGCTTTCGAGCAAGTCAAATAGTACCTTCAGAATCGGCTAGTGACGGGGAAACTGTTGATCTTGTACTTGTCAGTAACAGATTCGACCATGGTATGCATGCTAGCTCAAGAATCAAAAGATAAGGTGGAGAAGGCCATCTATTATTTTAGCAAGAAGATGCTAGACTATGAGACATGCTGCACTCCCTTGGAGAAAGCTTTCTTAGCCTTGGTATGGGCTACCAGGAAGTTGAGGCACTACTTGTTAGCTCACTCTGTAATTCTGGTTTCAAGATCAGATCCTATCAAATATCTCTTTGAGAAATCGGCACTTATGGGTCGGCTAGCTCGTTGGTTACTTCTCCTTTCTAAATTTGATCTCAAGTATGTCACACGCAAATCTGTTAAAGGGAGAGTTGTAGCGGAATTCATGGTAGATCACCTAGTAGAAGGAGATGAGGCAGTGGAGTACCTATTCCCGGATAAAGATATTCTGCAGGTAGAAGAGGAAACATGGACAATGTACTTTGACAGAGCGTCCAATCAGCATGGTTATGGAATAGGCGTGTTGCTGATAGCACCCGATGATTCCCACATACCCCTAGCCTTCAAACTCCGGTTCAAAGTGTCCAATAACGAAACAAAATACAAGGCGTGTATTGCCGGTTTGGAAGCTGCCCTAGAACTAGGGGCAATAAGGTTGAACGTCATCGGAGACTCAAACTTGGTTGTTTCTCAAGCAAACGGAGACTGGAAAGTCAAAAAGGAGAAAATGAAGGTTTATCATCAGACCTTGGATATTCTGATTCCAAGGTTTGAAAAACTAACGTTTACGCATCTACTGAGAGAGAACAATTGGTTTGCTAATGCTTTGGCAACTCTATCTTCTATGGTAGACATCCCACTAGAAGTGAAGATGCGTCTAATCATCATTGAACAAAAGTACACGCCTACCTACGAGACTATTGCTGCAATAGATGAGGTTCAAGACAAAAAAAAAAACCCCTAGTAATACGACATTTGGAATTTCCTAGAAAAGCAAACGTATCTACCAGGGGCAAATACTAAGGATAAACGGGAAATATGGCGACTGGCCGTCCAATTTATCATATGTGGAAACAAACTATATAAATGAGGCCTTCTGGGAATGCACAAACTCTACGTCAAAAGAGAAGAATCGAAGCGTCTCATGGAGGCTATCAACGGAGGAGAGTGTGGAGCACACATAAATGGTGTGATGCTAGCCCGAAAGATTCTCAGACAAGGCTATTATTGGTCCACTATGGAGGAAGATTGCATTACCTTTGTGCGGCGATGCCACAAATGTCATATCCATGCCAATCGCATGAACATCCCGCCATTAAAGCTTTACAACATGACTTCGCCATGGCCTTTCTCAGTTTGGAGAATCGACGTTATCGGCGCAGTCTCACTAAAAGGGTCAAATGGACATGAGTTAATCTTGGTGGCGATTGACTACTTCACAAAGTAGCTGGAAGCTCAGTCCTATGCAGCGTTGAAAGCATCACATGCAGCCAAGTTTATTAGAAACAACATCATCTGCCAATATGGAGCTCTGAATGAGATTGTTTCAAACAATGGCTCACACTTGAAGACAGAGGTGGTGGATCTACTTGAGAAATATAATGTAGCTTTTCACAAGTCATCGTCATATAGACCATAAACTAATGGAACTGTTGAGGCCGCTAACAAGAACGTTAAGAACATCTTACGGAAGGTGGTTAAGAACGTTAAGAACATCCTACGGACTGGCCGGATAAGTTGTCATTTGCCCTTTGGGGCTACAGAACATTGATTCAAACATCCACGGGGGCAACCCTCTATTCTCTTGTCTATTGGATGGAAGTTGTTCTGCCAATCGAAATTGAAGTACCGTCGCTACGAATTATGGTTGAGTGTCAGATAACAAAAGCAGACTGGCAACAAAGTAGATTCGAGGAATTGATGTTGTTCAATGAAAGGAGGTTGAAGGCATTATATCACATCCAGGGCTACCAACGCAAAATTGCTAGGGCTTTTAACAAGATAGTTAAGTCCAGGAATCTCAAGGAAGGAGACATGGTATTGAAAGACAACCGAGCTCCCATCCATGACCCTAGGGGCAAGTTCAGACCCAATTGGACTGGTCCTTACATCATCAAATCTATCTAGTTAGGAGGGGTGATTATCCTCATGAACTTAGATAGCCTAGAGTTCTCACAACCGATCAATATGGACAAGTTGAAGAAATACTATCCCTGAGAGGCTCGCTAGGCCAAAAACCTAGAAAGGCGACCCAGGGAAAAGTTAGAGCATGAAAAATTAGAAATAAAGAAAAACTGAGCTCGCAAGGTTGAAAACCCAAAAAGACAGCTTTGGCAAAAGTTAGAGTACAAAAGGAGACAGTTAATACTCGAGTGAACCAAAACTAAACTACGTAAGGCCTAATTCCCATCTTTGGAATACGTAGGCAACTTCATCTCGAAGTTTGGCCGTAACCATCTCCAACTCAACTGTCCAATCCATTTGTCCGATCGGGCCATCATTATCTATCGTTTATTCTTGGTTTTGTGATCTTCATCTTGGCAGAAGGGCCAATTGGAATGCGGAGCAGTGGCTGTTGTGATTTTCTGATTCGGGGCTGTGCATCTTAAGGATTGATTCCATGCATGTCAGACAGTGATTATTTTCAAAAATGGTTTTGAAAAGTTTTAACAAGAGTTGATTTTTCTCAAAATTTACCTTTTACAACTTAGACCATTTTGGGAGCAAAAGGAAAATTTCTAGTGCTCATAACTTTAATTCCATTGATTTCAACACAAGTACATTCTCCAACTCTCTGATTAAATCACAGTTGCTTTTACATCATAAAACTTGAAAAGAAAAGTCAAAGCCCCTACGTTCTTTGCTCGTGCTTGCAGAAGTCTCTATGGCCAAGGATGGCCCAACCTATGCCACGTCCTCAAGCCAAGCCAAGCACAACACTGCCAGAAAGGGTGTAACTGAAGCTAACTGCAGGGGCCAGAAGTTCTCTTATCCTCCAAGTAGTGAGATACCGAGGCAAGGGCAAACCACGAATCGGGAATAGAGCCAGGTATTCCACCCCCTCCTTTGGGCAAATCTGATTATGTCCAAACTGGCGTCTGAAGTGGAAAGGAAAGTAGAACATGTAGTACATGAGGCCAATCAACTAAATGCCTGGTTGTCAGGACATGCTATAGCTCATCTCAGTCAAGTTAAGCTAGGGGCAGTGCCAAACTTTGTCAGCTGCAAATCTGTTGCACAACCAATTGCACCACCATCCCTCTGAGGGAAAGTCCACCAACCTGTAGTGGAACAAGTAAGCTCGGGGCTGAATGCTCGGGGCAAGGGTCCACTACTTTCAACTTATCCATTAGCCACACCTAGGAAGGGATGAAAAATAAGAGAGATTAAATAATAGAGAGATGTACGTGGAGAGAAAAGTAAGAAAAGGGTTGTAAGAGAAAAATAGAACATGAATGCCAAGTGACGTAAGAACCCTAAATAAGAAAAGGTGGGAAACAATACCTGAAGAAATAGTGGACTCCCTGCAAATTGAGTAGTCTCGCGCCGATGAAAAGCATCCAAGCCCATCAGGGTCTCAGCCAGTGCTAAGCCAATATAACTCTTACCCTCTTTTAGGCATTGAGCCACCTCAATCAACCTAATGTTGGCTCCGTCGCAACTAGGGGCAAGAAGGAAGTGCGTGAGCATACATAAACAATGGGCTTGTTACTGATAATCTCGCCAAAGAAGGTCACCTTTGTTGCCGATATCAGAGAACTGATGAATCAAGCTAGGTATATCTAGCTCCTCATTATGAGCTAAAGATCGAGCTTCGTGCAAAGTAAGCCCACATATTCGTCCCAAAGCCTAGGCATGGCCAAAACGGGGCTGAGCATGATCTCCTCATCACGCAGAGATTCCATCAATGCTTGAAATTCTTCAAGCGTCGGACACATTTCCTGTGTGCCAAAATGAAATACATGTGTAATTGAGTCCCAACATCAGATCACAGCATGGAGAAATGGAAAACATAGTGAAGTACAGCTCAATAGAAAAAGCGCGTTTATGCCAAAAACTCAAAAATTTACCTTTTCTATGCCGTCCAAAGTGGCTATCCAATCTTTGAGCTTCTCGGCAAGAAATATCTCCATTTTTGGAAGAAATGGCAACAAAAATGAGGTTCTGTCAAAGAAACAGGGAAGGAAGACCTCCTGTAAAGGATAAGGCTATATGAGTGGATGCCAGCTGTCAGCCAGTTGATGAGCCACCACACCTAGCCGGCCGGCCACATTTAGTGGTCAATCGTCCCCTTTTGTGGGCCTGGCAGTTCGATAATTTGGTGTTGTCCTGGTCTTTGTGCTTTGAGGTTTTGTTTTGAGTCTTTTGTCTTTAGCAAGTGTAAATAGTTGTGCTTAAGTTGTTTTTACTTTGTTTTTTTATTTATCAAGTTGTATTATGTATTTTGGTTGTTGGTCGACTCATTATCCAATTAAGTACATTATTCCAATACAAGAATTTTCAGTTTCAAATACCATTCCATTTTCATTCTATGCAAGTGTGGTGCTCATGATACAAAACAAAGCTCTTTTTATAAAATTGCAGGGTTTTTACCCCGATCATGGTTTTTACAAAAGAGAATACAAGTGTTTCAAAAAGAAAAAAGTGAAAACCTATTTGAAGCTATACAATTGATAAGCTACCAAAATAAAAGGAACTAAGCAAAAGAGTACAAAAATCTGTGCTAGACACATCAAGCCCGAGAGGCCCTTCTCGTCCTCTTCTTCGGAGGGGACTCAGGGGCACTGTCTCCATCGGCGCCGCTATTGTCAGAAGAATGGGACTCTGAGCTAGAGCCAGTACCGTCATCTCCACTCCCTGACTCGGAGTCAGTCTCGGCATCCTCTTCGCTTCCTGACCCCAAGCCAACATCATCATCATCGCTCTCAGATGACTCGGAATGTCAACTCACTACCTCTTCGGTGCCACTGGTCTTAGCATTATCTCCACTCAGAACTGGCTCCGAAGAAGAAGAGGTCTCCTCTGTAGATTCGCTACTCCGACCTTGAGCACCCCTACCTCTTCCCTGACCTCGACGCTTATCTCCGCCACGTGTTAGGGCTTGTCTATCTCTCCTCCTCGTTGCTGGAGGAGGTGCTACCGATGCCGCCGCTACTGTTGGTGTCGTTGCTACCATCGGTACATGGGAACCTAAAAATAAGCAACAGAGTATTAGTTATGATATAAGAATGGTGCAGTGTGTCAAAGTGTCAGATGCAATATAAGTATGATGCAGAAGACAGATTCAATGTCAGTGCAGTGTGCCAGTGCAGGGTGAGGCAATATCAGAATGCATATCAGTATATAGTGTATCTGTGTGAGTATTGCATACAGTGTGAGTATTGTGTATCAATGAGAGTGGGACATGTTGGTGTTGTGTAGTGCGCAACAGTATAAGTAAGCAATGAAATGCACGAGAAGAAAGTAGAATACCTGGACACCATGGAGAGCCAGCAATATCTCTCTCGTCTACACCATGTGGACTAGAGAGGCAACTAGCTGAAGGAGACCTTCTATATACTCCGCAAACGCCTGCAAGTGAAGTTGAACAATCAGTATCCAAAAAAGGCAAATTCAGGATGCAAATGATAAAGTACGATTCATACTTGCGGTGTGCCCGGAGCCCCGACATACCCATACTCCACCGCCGGTGGCTCGATCGACATCTGATAGGTCGTCCTGCTCAGTCGCCTGTAAAGAATCATGGTATGAATCATCGGCCAACCGACTGCATGCACAGTAAGAGGGGCTCCTCCAACATCAGCCTCGACCTCATGAATAGCCTCTCCAACCAAGAGGGTGCTTGCTGCGTCGCCTGCGCGAACTCTGGTCAAGTGTGGCATGAGATTAGTCCAAATGAAGGTTGTGTAATCTCCGTCCCCTCTGAAGAAATCAACATCCATCCCTACCATGAACTGAACTATAACCTCAACTGGGAGGCTGTCTGTTGTCCTCATAGATGCTAGGGGTGAAGTAGGAACAACAGGTGCAGGTAGGCCCATGGTCTAGCGTACGAAATGCTCACCCAGAAACCAAGCCCAACAGAATAGGCCCTCTAACAGGATCCGATACCGGGAGGTAACCCAAGATCCAGCGTATTGGTCTCGTACTCTAGCCGACATCATCGCCCACGGCGGCGATGTGATCTGCAAATGGAGAATTTACAAGTTGTTAGTTGCTGTCAGTTGTTAGAGTATGGGTTAGAACAGTAGCAGTAGAAATAAAGCAGAAATGATTGTGAGTTTCGGATTACCTCGCAAGCCACCACCGTGTCAAAATATCGATAGTAGTAAGCGAAGGCCATGTTGTCACGGTGCCTATAGCGGCACTTACCATCATGCCGCCACGAGTAGGGCACGACTGGTGCTACCTCCTCTACCAGCAATAGGGCGAGGGCCAGAAAATAGGCATAAACCCAGAGCTGTAAGAAGAGGTAAGTTGGGAATCAATATGTGCAAACAGATATTAAATAAAAAGTGCAAAGCAGAAGGCATAGTGTGTGACCAGTGATAAGAACAAAATGTGCAAAGCAAAAAGCACAATGCATGGGCAGATATTAAGAAAAAAATGCAAAACAAAAAGCAAAAAAAGCAAATAGAAATTGAATGCACAGCTCATACCTCCCAAGCTCACCAATAGCCTCCGACCTTGTTCCCCTTCATGCGGGAACATGTAGAGGTCCCCGAACGTCCCGGGAAAATCCCGTTTTGTCCATTGGGCTTACTACAGTTCGAACTCAATGTCACAGTTCTTAATCTGATCTCGCAAAGTGCAATATGAGATTGATAAATCACCAAAGAGTCCAAATCTGGCAAATCATTTTGAAAAACTGATTTTTAGAAAGAAGTGTCAAACATGGACTGCTTTGCCAGATACAGAGTCGCCACCTAAATATTTTATTTTGGAGGAATTTAGGAAATCCTGACTCGTGCCTAAGGCCACGTGTCCGTCATCACCAAAGTTGCCTCGGCTCGGGAACTTGGGTACAATTAGGGAAAGTCATGCAATGAGCAGCCCCGCTCGCCCGATCAAAGATCGGCCACTACTAAACATGATATCTTGTTTTTGAAAATATGTGTGCTCTTATTTCGGTTTATTAGCCTAGAATTGCAACGTGATGCGCACAGCATACAAGTATAGACTAGATCGTCTAAGTTGAAACAAAACATCTTATGTTTGTTTTTGAAAGTGGTTTGCTACTCGCAAGTAGGCTAAAATGCAGATTTTTCCACCCTCAAGTGGGCTTAGAAAACATGGTGATTTGCCACTCTCAAGTGGGCTTAAAACTTGTAATCGATGAATTGTTCCAATTTAAAAAATCCAACCTTCACCCACAGGCATTCAGGCAGGTATATCACATAAGCAGTTAGCCTCATGACAAGCATGCTATCATGGCAGTCACTCACACACATGCAAGGATGCTAAAGCACAAACACTCACCGAGTACTCCAAGCCAAAACAGAAACTAGTTAGTAATCAATGCATTATCCTAATTCATGTTAAGATGGCTAATGCAACACATGCAAAATGCAACTAAGATAGGCTCGGTTATTCTGAGATGGCATGTGAGATGCTACCGATAACATGTATTCAACTCAGAATTGAAATACAATGCAGTTAGTATGATGCGCCGAGCCCGGTGCATGCAAGACAGATGAATGAATGCAAACATGCGAAGCATAAGGATGCTAATTGAAACATGCCCTAAAACTAACCATCGTAAGTTGGTAAATAAAAGGGAGAAAGACGTGGGGTTGGAAGACATGCAACACACACACGCACACTTATTACAAAATTTGCCCTCTCGATGGAGGGTCTGAATAAATAATACAAAACCAACTAGCTAACCTAAGCTAATCTAATTAAACTAGTTATTACACAACGAAATGAATAATAAGCTACAACTAATTATTACACAACATTAACTAAGTAAGCAATCTAAATGAGCATACAAACTAAATGAATGTGGGCTGCCTTAGCTCTGCTTTGAATGACAAAGGACGCATGCATGCTTGAATTGCCTTGTTCGAAAATCCCTCGCGACGTCCCAACTCGCCTTTGTTTGTAATTGATCTCAGAAACTTGCACAAAGCTCCAGAGAGATGAAACTCCACCCTGGGAATCTGTGGGAAGGCTGTCGACCAGCTTATAGGCATGGAAGACCAACTACCGACCACCTTTTGTGGTGGAAACCAAAAAAAGTGGTTAGCCTGCCAGTAAATCTGGTTGGCCAACCAATTTCCTCTCCTGGTTTCTGGTTTTCTACAACAAAAGGAAAGAGAGAGGCACGTCAAAGTATTTGCAACACATGTGTGCACGACCACTCTCCCCATCATTGCGTAAACTCAAGGGAGTGTAGTCCTCGACCCTCGGGCCACTAATCACGCATTTCGATGCATGATGGCCGAGGAGCCGAAGTGCACGACTTAATGTGAAATGAATGCACATACAAGCACCTAAAGCCAACAACTCCCTCATGGGTAGTCAAGAATGTCGGCGATCGGGAATCGAGGCACGTTTCGTCACTTTGAGTACGAGATGTCCCTCGCTTCCCGTGTTCGGACTAACTCCTATCCCAAACACAATGCAACAAACATGGCATGCACAAATGCAACTCTAGCATGCAATCCTAATGCAATGCAACTAAGTGATGCAAACATGCAAGGGATAATATGCAAACATGCAACTCGCATACACAATGCTATAAGCTACATGGCATGCACAATGCTCATGACACTAGCATACACAATGCACATGGAACTAATATACACAATGAGATGAACAAGGTATGCACAATACAATGATCAATCATGCAACAACGTGGCATACTCAATGTTATGAACTACAATGGCATACTCGATACAAAATGGACTTAAACCAAAATGGATAGGCCTCAGCCACACCCAAATCAGTGGCCAAATATGATGAAAACAAGGCTCCAAAACTCATGCAAACATGACCAATGCAATGGCCCCAAGCCTAAGGCAAAAAACACAACTTTCCAAACGCATTAAAAAGGATGAAATATGGAGTGCAAGGACACATGTTTCAACTCTAAAATGGCATACAAAATGACTCCAAATGATGTAAACAACTCACACAATGCATGTCGAATGGCTCAAGCACCGAAACTAGTAAAGTGTATTACACTATAGGTATGCAAGGCAATGCTCAAGTGGCCAAACCAACTCCAAATAGACCCTATGCAGGCCAGAATAGGGGCAAAAGTGAACTAAGATGATGGCTTGAAAGGCACAAAAATGAAGCTCATGCAATGGCTCACAAATGGCGTATAATGATGCAACTCTCAAGCACATTGAAAGAGTGACAAACATGAGAATATGGCCAAGAAATAAGCTCTAAAATAACATTCCTCATAATGCCAAAACATGCAAATACCTCAAGTTAAGCATGCAAGGGACCTCAAAACTCAAAGCTAGGCAAGGCTATTACACTACAAGCATGCATGGGAAGCATCATTCGACCAAGAGGCCTTAAAATAAAGCTAAGGCAGCCCAAAATATGAACAAAATCAGTTTGGATCATGGCCAAAATATGCTAGAATAGAGGGCCAAAACATCATGCATTTCAAGCTAGTAAACATGATTTACACTACAAGCATATGAAGCATATGAGAGGCTACCAAACCAGCCAAAAACAGAATCATGGCATGCCAAATGATGGCCAAAAACCGACTGAGACATGAACAATACGTACAAGAATGAGGTGCTACTTTGATAAGCCATGAAAGAGATTATTCTACACATGCAAGAGGCAAACACAAGGTAATCAAACCAGCCATAGACAGAGTCTAGGTTGTCCCAAAAGTCATCAAAAAGGGCCTGAACCAAGCCTTGGAAGTATGAAAGTATGTGCTCCTTTGAAAGGCCAACAATGCAAACAAACAAGGCCAAAAGAGAAAGGGTCTCCCCTCTCTGATTTAGGCTCTCAAAACCACATGCCAACCACTAAAAATCCACTGGATTTCAGTGGCTAAAAGGCCAAGCAAAGATCAACACAAAGGTCTCATGGCATGGCATAAAACAAGGCTAAATAGAGCATGCAAGAGGGTAAATGACCCTCAACACCGAAAGAGCCTTAAACAAACATGAAAAACACTTAAATATGAAGCTTTTTTCAGTTGACAACAAAGCCTAAGTATGCATGCAAGTATGGCTAAGAGAATGATCAAGATAGAGCTTAAAAGAGGGAAAAGGAGTTACCCTTGAAGCTCAGCAAAACCAGCAAGTTTTAGGACCAAAAACCAACTCTTCAACCTCTAGAAATACCCTCCAAGAACCTCAGATCAATGGTGGAGGTGTATGGCTCTGAGGTGTGGTGCAATAGGTCAAGAACAATACACACTTTGAGCCAAAATATTGAGATATAGAGAGAGATATGTATTTTGCCTTCAACAAAATTCTAGACCTGTGCAAAGGAGGTGGAGGACCTCTCTTATAGAGGTTTGAAGCTAAAGCTTCCTCAAGAAGCTAAAAGCCTAGATGCAAATCCTCCATACACGTGTATGGAGGATACAGTCTGTGCCTTCTAGTTGGCATAGCTGGCATCCACACAATCTGACAAAACAGAAGGAAACCAACCGACCAGAAAAGGTGGTCGGCCGACCACTTTCCCTGGTCGGCCGACTAGGGCAAGTGGTCTCCCAGATAAAAAGTGGTCGGCCAAGGGTATTGGTCGTCTCTACACTGAAAGCAAGCCCAAGGTGTGGTGGGAGACCAGTAAATGTGGCCCAAATATCAAGAAAACCAGTTTCTCGACAAGAAAATTGGCTGGCGGGAAAAATTGGTCTCCAAGGAGAAAAGGTGGTCTCCCACCCTTGAACCACCTCCCAGACAAGGAAAACAAAGTTCATGCCAAAAATGAACCAATACACGAGAGTTCAGGAGGCAAAGCGCACGGCCAAGTGCCTCGAAAACTGGCTGTTGAGCACCGAAAGTGGCGTGCGACCACAAAAATGGTCTCTTGGGCCACAGTGTCCCTCTAGACATAGGAGACAAGGTGTGTTCCAAAGACCGTGCCAAACGGAGAATGTTAAGCAGTCCCGAGCCGAGGCATGCAACCGACGGCTCCGAAAATCAGAAACTAGTCTCCAAACGGGAACAGTGGCCTACGACCACGAAAAGTAGCCCACGACCACTGAGAGGTGGTCTACAAGACCTCTCCCTTCCTCCGGGAAGAGAAAAAAAGACCTGATCCGTAGACCGAGTCAAAGTACAAAGGGTCCCGAGGCTCGGAGGCAAGGCTCTCAACCGAAACTTCGAAATCTCAAGACAAGTAGAACATGCACCATCACCGAGCGCTCAATCGATGACGTCTGAGTCTTAAGGTCGGTCAAAAATGGGGTGTCTACAGTTGCCCCTCTTTGACAGAACTCGAAAGTCATAAGTGACAGGAGTGAATGTCAAAGCCCAGAGACGACCCGTTTTTGACAAGGCCGAAGACTTAGCCAAACAGGCAACATAATCAAAGAGATGTACCCACAGGCAGGGGCAGAATGCAAAAGACATGCACGAGGCCAGACATAATTTATGATCATGCAAAGAAAGCTGTAATGAAGCAAATATGCACAATAAATGCAACAATTTAAGCAAGCAAATACAGACCAAACTACATCACATGCAGAAAGGATGTAAGAGAATTGTATAATTATCGCTACGTCTCACACGGAGAATACAATACTGCCCGGTTCGTCTGGTCGCACCAGCTTCAAATGAACCGTACATACAATATCGTCTGGTCGCACCAGCCTCAAATGAACTGTACATACAATATCGTGCCTGCAAAAGAGAGAAACTTAACAGGTACAACATAGTTAGCAACATATGTTCAACGCTATATCGAACACGGATACGTATAACGCCGATGGAAAAGTGCATAGCAATGCAAGCTAAACATGCGTAACGACGTAAGTAAAGTATGGGTGCATGACAATACCAGTGGAACATGCACAACAATGCAAATGGTGTGCACAACAATACAACTTCAAAAGCATGCTTGAAACAAAACGCTGAGTAAAGAAGTACGAGCCTTAAAGAGAGCAACTCAAACACGACCTCCGATTTACCTCTCGGAGGGGTCGCAACGTACTCAAAAAGAATACACCTTGCTCTTGGCGAGTAACGACGAGCCACACGTCAAAGACTTGAATTGAAGTTCCCGCGGAGACATCTCGCGCCGAAAAGTGCACTTTTCTTGTACTTTCTCGAGAGCTGAGGACTCCAATCATCACCAAAATACACAGGGAGAACCAAGGTACCTTGGAGACCAACCAGGGGGGATGGCCGACCACCTAGAATAGCCACCGACCATTTTTTGCTCACAAGGTGGTCGGCCAGCCAGAAAAACTGGTCGGCCGACCAGTTTACAAAAATTGGGGCAGTTTTGTCCTTTCAGGTTCGGATCTTTAACTTGACTTGTCCAAATCACTTTTGCTCACACCTCTAAGGCCGAAATCAGCTCCTCTTGCTCCCTATACCATTTTCCCCCTCAGATCTGCGCTTTATACATGTTTTCCAATGCCCTACGCGAAGTTGTTTCGCGAAAACTTTCAATTTTCTTCACTTTGAACCGATTAAAATTTGATTTCGGCACTTCTTTCTCCATTTTCACCAGTTGAGGTATGTTTGTCTCGGAGTTTGGCACATTTTCTTGGGTGTTGACTTTTGTTGACTTTTTCCTTTCTTGAGAGTTGACTTTTGTTGACTTTTTGCGATTTTGGCTCATTTTGCTCATTTTTGCAAATTTCTTTGGATGGCGGATCATTTCCATCACGGGGGAGGTTTTCCACATGCCAAGGATGAGCCAGACATCATGTCATTGCCTCCGAGGATTCGGCCTTTCGACCTGGAGAGGTACCACCCTTAGGAGCACGTCCTACCTCCTACCACCTTCTATCATTTTGCTGACTTCGAGCGGCGAGCACCCGCGGACCTTCTGCTACGGGAGCCAGCGTCTCATCTATCTCACTAGGCGCGAGAGGTATGTATTTTCCTTTTACATTCTCTGCAATGTATTTTTGTGATTCCTGCACACTTTATGTTCTCGCTGTGTATTATATCTGCTTGTTCTGAACATATTTATATACACAACATCCTGTCCATTTGGCACACAGCTCATACATAACAATACTCTGTTAATTCGGCATACAACCCACTCTGAACACACGGTTCATCCTGACCACACAGTTTATCTCGGGCACACAGCACATTTTTCAGGCACACAGCTTATTCTTCAGGCACACAGCTCACTTTTCGGGCACACAGCTCATTTTTCGGGCACACAGCTCATTCTTTGGGCACGCAGCTTATTCTTTTCAGGCACACAGCTCGTTTTTAGGCACACAACTCATTCTCGAGCACACAGCTCATTCTTTTCGGGCACACAGCTTGTTTTTGAGCACATAGCTCGCTTTTCATTTCTGAACACACAGCTCATTCACTTCATTTGCACGCAACTCATACATTTCATCCTGAAACTGAATACATCTGTTCATTCTGAATGCAGGTATCTTCCCGTTCCACACGGGGTTATGGATCGATCCTTGCTAGGGAGTGGTATACGGAGCTCCCAGATGCTGTGCGTCACATTGTGGACGAGGCAGAATTTGGACCTTTCTGCGCGGGGATATCATGTTATCCGGCGAGTAGGACCCTCATGGGGGCACTTGTGGAGAGATGGTGGGACACCACCAACTCTTTCCACTTTTCAGCTACTGGGGACATGACGATAACCCCATATGACTTTTCTATGTTGACGGGCCTTGGCGTGGCTGGCCGACCGGTCCCCTATGACGCAGACATGGGCGAGTGGAAGGTGGCTTGGATTTATCTACTGGGAGTCCGCCCGCCGATCGACAGATCATCGAGTAGAGTCAGGTACACCTGGTTTCCCGTGTAGTACAGGGAGACTTCGCCCGAGACTGTAGAGGAGATAGAGCAGTATGCCCTGGGTTTTTTGATGTTCCTCATCGGGACCACTCTATTCTCCGACAGGGGGAACACAATTGGACTTTATTTGCTCAGTGCTTTGGTAGACCTATCATAGGTCAGCCAGTATGATTGGGGTGGCGCCGGCCTCGCTACCCTTTACTATTATATGAGCACGACCTCCCGCGGCCGAGGGAACATAGTAGGTGGCTACTGGAGAGCCTGTGAGGTACATTCTGCCCTCTTGATTTACATTTCCGCTTTTCATTATCTGTACACTGCACACACGGCACACATTACATTCTGTACTCTGCATTCTGCACTCAGCATTATGTATTTTCCGTATCCACGTTCTGCACTCGGCATTCAAGATTTTCAATACATTCTGTGTTTTGACAGTCGCTGTCTTGCCTTTCACAGCTATGGGTTTATGCATACTTCTCGACGTTGGCCCCTGAGCTCGAGGTGGAGGTACCTCTTGAGATCCCCTACTCCCGCAAATTTGAGGGCCGGTGTCGGCCAAGGACTCGGGAGACTTTGCCTTATCTCCGCCAGTTCTTTGATACTGTACGGCTGACGGAGGTAATCCAAAACTCTCAGTTCGTCATGTTTTCAGCTTTGGTTCATCTTGCATATTTACAACATCTAATCAGTTTATGCACTTGTTATCCGTAGATCTCTTGGCAGCCCTAGGCACCTTTGTCAGGAGATACCCGGTACCGATTCCCTAGGGCGTGGGCCTTTTCTCGATACAGGACTTTATTTGAGGGGCCAGTTGGTAGGGCCTGGTTTCTGGGGGATCGCTTCATGCGTCAGACGATGGGCAACCCTGATCAGGGTATCTGTCACGACCCAAACCCGCCCCTATAGGTTTAGCATCGTAACCGGCCAGTAATCCTTGGATTACCAAAGGCCTCTGAATAGATTTACAAGATTAAAGGGCTAGCGGAAGCAAATACATAAATATAGTTGTCCAATGAGCTGTGTTGACTTATATGAAACAGAATATTTAAAACTTTATATACATAACCGGTAGTCAACCATACATTGTACCCACACACATTACAGTATTTTAAGTACAGCCAACGACATCAAATCAAGTCTTAAATAAACAGAAACCACAGAACCTAAACACAGGACGCTTCGGGAACCTCCACGTGAGGCACAATGGTTGGCTGACAACAGAACACAGATCCAGACAAAAGCCTTCAGGCTCAGGCTCCAGAATGCTCATCTATACATATATATACACACAATGAGCTAAAGCCCAATGAATAACATTAAGGTAAAGGGGTTAGCGAACGAAATCCGAACATATCATAAGCGGAAAACAGATCATAACATAATCATCGTCATATCAAAACATAATAATGGTACATCCCATAGAACACATCACAGAACGTCTTCCGACTAGAGTAATCGGTTCCGGATACCGATTAAACACATATCACCACAATGAAGTGGCTAACAAGATCTCGTAATTACTTGTATGTCATGGACCCGCATTTTCATGCCGTCCCCCATGACTTGGGACTATCTATGGATGCTATAATAGATTTCAAACTTGGGATGTTCGTTCACGTAAACAGATATCATTTCAGAAATCATAGCTTATCACATTTCATTTGGAACATAATTCATATCAACATATATTTACAGAAATGTTACTCACAGTGGTTCCCGTAAATGGTCAATCAATCCTCGAGTCTTGACCTACAATCACAAAATACATAGCATAAGCATGTCTTATCATTACACATTCAAGTGGCCATTAAGGCTTAGCTTTCATTACATTGGTTCTTATACTTTCTTAGCTCATTGCTTAAAACACACCTACTTGCATTCTCTTAACTTAGTACATTCATTCCTTAGTGTGTTTCTAATCCATAACCTCATTACTATGGCTTAAGTAAGGCTTAGGAATGCCTAAGATGGAATGAGGATGCCAAAACATGCATTGGGACACTTAGGCAAAATTTCTAAAAATGAGGTCCCCGCTCGAGGGTAGCTTTCCTCGCTCGAGCGGACATGCAAAATGAGAGGGGTCGCTCGAGCGTGACTTCCTTCGCTCGAGCGACCTGCAAACTTGGAAAAAGTACTGGTTGGTCGTAATCCATGCTCGAGCTACAACTCCCACGCTCGAGCGGATCGACAACAAGCAAAGGGCTCGCTCAAGCGTCTAAGTGGTCGCTCGAGCGAAGAGCTCATGTCTGAAAAAAAAAATACTGAGAGCTCGCATTCTCCACTCGAGCGCAGGTTTCCTCGCTCAAGCGGACTGTAAAATTCTGGGTTTCCAAAAACAGACTTCTGAGCTTCAAAATGCAATTCAATGGCTACACTCATGCACAGCTTGATCAAAACACTTGGAAAACTTTTCTAAAACACACATATATGATCATTTTCAAACCTTTAGCTCAAGACTCATGGATTTAGCAAATTTGAACTTAAAAGCTCATGCATGAAAGATTTTCAAACTATTTTCTTGATTTCTTCAAAACATGCAAATGATTGGTATGAATCCATGAATTTCCAAAACATTATGCAAGATATGAACTCACATGCTTGCAATGACTTCAAAACTCTAACTCAAAATGATGGAACCAAAAGGTTAATCTCCAAGGATGCACATGCAAGACATCTACAAGCCCCAAGGCCCACTTCTCTTGCTAATTTCATGAAAATGGTTCAAAGATGTGTTGAAATCGTGATGCATGGAAGTTAGCTGCAGAAAATATGCTCAAGACTCTTACCTAGAGCTTTGATTTCAAACAATAAGAGATGGACTTCCCTTAGCTCTCTTCTTCTCCTTCAAACCACACAAATGTAGAGCTTTCTCTCTCTAGAGTGAGCTATCTCTCTCTCTCTCTCTCTCTCTCTCTCTCTCTCTCTCTCTCTAAGGTGAACTCTCTCACATTTCAGCAGATATACACAACACTCACACACCCTCACATCTAAATGAATAACACGTGTACACACATGCACTACTCCAACACACTCACAACAATTTATCCTCTACACTCAACACCATCACATGCCTCGGCACAACATACACTTAACCACATCTTGAATCATGAATAGGAGTAGATTAGGCATAAATCATGCATCATCTTATTAAACACAAGTAACCTGAATTAATTATGGTTAGCACATGACTCAGTTAACCCCAAACCGTTCTAATTAAGGCTTAATTCAATCACATGTGATTTTACTAAACTGAATCATCCTTTTAATTAAACTCACCATAGTGTTCTAAAAATTCTAATTAGTCCAACCATGCGGTCAATTCCCATTTCTGACATCAATCGAGCCATCAAATTAATATTCTAAGCAAAAATTGCAACAGATATTACTATGATTAACAGATAGAAAATCGAATAGCATGCAAAAATACAAAATTAACATATAATTATTTTAATCACTTGATTAGTGCCCTTAATCACGGATTAGTAATTAATCATGGATCGGGGTTGTTATAGTATCCCCTCAGCACCTCCAGATGACATGCGATCCACTGAGAGACTCACTCCCCGGGAAGTCGAGGAGCTTATGTTGGGTACTGATGCAGTTCTGGTTCTAGAGGAGGGAGATTACGCGACCTATTGCCATACATACTTGATGCCTCCACTGTCAGATGTCAGTGCCCCAAGGAGGAGGGCTGCTGACGTGCCTTCCTCAAGTTACACTCGAGCTAAAGACATTCCTTCGACCAGCAGAGCCGGCACATCGAGGGGTGGGGCTACAGAGATCCCCCCGACTTATCAGTATGCTGGGTGGCCGGATCTTCTGACCGAGCTGACAAGTTGGCGGTATGGGACATCTTACCTGATTCCATTAGAGCCTCCATTGCCTAATCATCGATACTTCAGTGACCCTGACTCGCCACCGGTATGCTTTACAATTTTGATTTATCACTCAGATATTTAGACATTCATTCATTCACTAATGACTTGTACTTACATCTGCAGCCTCCCAGAGAGTATATTGAGGGGTTACTCGGAGTAGTGGCCTCACTCGTGAGCATGGTCCTACGGAGAGAGACGCAGCTGTTCATCGCCGGCGTCTCAGTACTTTTCGATTTCGTTGCATTTATCATATTTCTGATGACATACTGAAATTGAACACTCCATTACATTGGTTGACTGCATGTGTAGAGCACATCTGACACATCACATTCACATACTACATCTACAAGAACACACTCTACGCAACATTCCCACATCTGCATCTGATATACATACTTTGGCTGATGTATTCAAATTGCCCTCTTTTTTTGTTTTCAGATGCCACCACTACAGGCTGGGCCATCCAAGCCTTCTCCAGGAGCTGGGAGAGGGGGCTCGACTCGCAGCCGAGGCAGACGTAGAGCGCCTATCAGAGATGATGAGGAGTCTAGTGAGGAGGAGGAGGAGTCTGCGCATCCTCAGTCGGAGACATCCATAGGCAGAGAGAAGGACTCTGGCTCCGGTTCTGAGAGTGGAGGTGATGCCGGGGAGGGTTCCGAGGACAACAGCTCCAATTCGGATGATGGTGCTAGTGGAGGTGGTGTAGAGGCTGCTCAGTCGAAGAGGATGAAGAGAGCCTCCCGATCTTGAGCCTGACAGCACTGATGCAGATGTTCTTGCTTTATTTTCTTTTTTGTTTTACTAGTAGTTGCAGCACATCAGCTTTAGGCAGTTTTATTTTCTTTAAAACTTGTACCCTGTTGTAAAATGTTGTAACAAAAGAAGCTATGATGGAATGAAACAACTTTTTGTTCAAAAAGTGTTGTATTTTGCATTCTTAGCATCGCATCGCATCATTTTGCACAAAAATGAGATTGAATGGAAATTAAACATTGTACACTGCCAAGTCAGGTAACGAGCCAACATAGCAAACTAAACAACCTAACTTACTAAGAAACAACAAAACCTCAGCAAGTTTACAACTCAATAAGCAAACTTCGACAATGTTGATAAACAAAGAGCAACAATTTGATGAACAAAACTCGACAACTCATTAAAACTTAACAACTCGATAAACAAAACTCAACAACTCGATAAGCAAAACTTAACAACTCGATAAGCAAAACTTAACAACTCGATAAGCAAATACATTTCAGACAAACGGGGCGACGGAACGCACCCGAAACAGAGGTAAACTCGAACCTTCAACACTCCCAACACCTGGAAAGGCTAGGAGCTCTCTTCTAGAGACTAGGGAAAGGCCAAAAACCAGTTTTTCTCTATGGCCGACCACCAAAAGTGGCTGGCTGACCAGTTTTTTGCTCAGCAAACCAGTTATGTGGTCGGCCGACCAGAAAAACTGGCTGGCCGACCAGAAAAAGTGGTCGGCCAACCAATTGGCATGGTGACCTCCAGATTTTTGACACTTGTCCCCCAAATAGTGCCTTATCCTCCATAAAAGTTTCAGCTTCGTGGTTCTCTCATTCCATCTCAGTTTTACATAAAAATGGAGGCATTTCTCATCCAAAATCTCACAACTTGGATTGCTACCTTAGACGGCTCGGAAAAGTTAAACTTCCGAGGCTTCGGCATAAATGCACTATTCCCGCTGAGTCGCACTCCGCTGCACCTTCTGTTTCTCCACGCCGCAGCAAGGTTTTGGAATCCGATAACACATGTCTTTAGCTTTTGCGGGCAAGAGGTGTGTCCTACCT
This sequence comes from Camellia sinensis, assembly GCF_055761805.1. Lineage (NCBI taxonomy): Eukaryota > Viridiplantae > Streptophyta > Magnoliopsida > Ericales > Theaceae > Camellia > Camellia sinensis. Next base: position 142,409,063 of record NC_138963.1, read on the forward strand.
TCAAAGATTTCCAAGCTTTGATGGAATCCAAACGTGACGAAGAAATCTTGCCCCAGCTTAGCTTCGGCCACGCTCAAGCCCTAGGACGAATGTGTGGCTCACTATGCACGACGCTCGATCTCTGATCTGCGACGGAGAATTGGACATCCTCAGCCTGATTCATCGTTTTTCTGATGCTGGTGACCGCGGTGATCACCACTGGCAAGGTTTTCGGCGTCATGCCCTTTGTTTGTGCATGCTATCTCACTTTTTGCTTGCCCCAGGCTTCAGCAGGTCTACCATTCGTCTGATCAAAGTTGCCCAAGGCTTGAAAGAGGGCAAGAGCTGCATTGCCATGACATTGGCCGAGACATTGATGGGCTTCGATGCTTTCCATCACTGGGAAACGACCAGATTTGCGGGGAGTCCACTACTGCTACAGGTAATGTTCCCACCCTTCCTCACATATATATTGCTCACATCACTCAGCCCTCAGGCTCGATTTTTCTCTCAAAATCCTTTTCTCACTTTTCTCTTATCGTACATCTCTCTATTCTTTAATCTCTCATTTTTTATCCCTCACCAGGTGTGGTTGATGGACAAATTGCAGGTTGTGGACTCTTGCCCAGCATACTCAGCTCGCAGCTACTTCTTCCGACGACGTCTAGTCGATGCCCTTGATGAGAGATGGTGGTTCGACTAGATGTGTAATTTGTCCGTAGACCGCATTGCTTGGCGCTGTCCTTGGCTCAATCTACCGGCAATGAGCTACAGTATGTCCCGGCAGCCCGGGATTCAGTTGATTGATCTGACACATTGTGTCTTCTACTTTTCGTTCCGGTTCCGACATCAGTTTGGACATGATCAGACTTGCCCGGCAGAGGGGATAGAGTACCCAAATGCATTTCCGGTCCGAGGCGTACAGCTAGCTCGGTATGCCACGGCATGGAGGACGAGAGAGCTTTTGGCCCCCGCTTCCACTTTCAGTTGCACCTTATCTGATGAGTGCATAGATTGGCTCAATGAAGAGGCACAGATTGGGCCCAGCTTGGCATCAGAAGCTTCGACCAGCTCTGGGAGGAGGCGTAGGAACACCTAATCTATCTATGCCCCGAATTTATTACTTTATCAATACTTTCAAGTTTGCTTTATGAATATAACCAAAAGCAACTTCAATTTGTATTCAAGAGTAGGAGAACTCTGTATTGAAATCAATAAAATTGAAGGTTGTGGGTACTGAAAATTTCCTGTTTGGTCCAAAAATGGTCTAAGTTGTAAAAGATTAATTTGAGCAAAATCAACTTTTATTGAAACTTTTCAAAAACATTTTCGATATGGATCAGAACTGGACATGCATGAGATCTGTCACTGGGATGTACAACCCCAGATCCCAGCAACTGGAAAGTTGCCCCTAGTCTGAATAGCGCTGTACCGGAGATCACAACCGAAGTTCTTGAATGCGGATCAAACAAAGATGACCAAACATGATCACATGGACAAAGTTGATCGGGGAAATGTTTATGGCTGGACTTCAAGATGAAGTTGCCTACGTATCCCAAAGGTGGGAATCAAGCCTTACATAGTTCGGCTAGGGTTCACTCGTGTATTAACACTCTCCTTTTGCGCTCTAACTTTTGCCAAGGCCGCCCTTTCGGGTTTTCGACCTTGCGAGCTCAGTTTTTATCATTTCAAATTTTTCATGCTCTAAGTTTTGCCTAGTTCGCCCTTTCGGGTTTTCGACCTAACAAGCCTCTCAGGGATAATATTTCTTCAATTTGTCCATGTTGATCGGCTGTGAGAACTCTAGGCTATCTAGGTCCATTAGAACGACAGCTCCACCAGACCAAATAGACTTAATGATGTAGGGACCAGTCCAATTGGGTCTGAACTTGCCCCTAGGGTCATGGATGCGGGCTTGGTTGTCTTTGAGCACCAAATCTCCTTCGTTCAAATTTCTGGACTTAATCTTCTTGTTGAAAGCCCTGGCGATTCTTCGTTGATAACCTTGAATATGGTACAGTGCTTTTAGCCTTCTCTCATCAAAGAGCATGAGTTCCTCAAATCTGCTCTGCTGCCAATCTGCCTCAGCTATCTGACACTCAGCCAGTACTTGTAATGACGGAACCTAAATTTCAATAGGTAGAACGGCCTCCATCCCATAAACCAATGAATACGGAGTCGCTCTAGTAGAAGTTCTAATTGAAGTCCGGTAGCCCCACAGAGCAAATGGCAGTTTATCTGGCCAGTCCTGGTAGGTTTCCACCATCTTCTGTAAAATACGCTTGATGTTCTTGTTGGCGGCCTCAACTGCTCCGTTGGTCTGCGGCCGATATGTAGATGGCTTGTGAAAAGCCACGTTGTATTTCTCAAACAAGTAAATCACTTCCTTCTTGAAGTGGGAACCATTATCTGAGATAATCTCGTTCGGGACCCCATATCGACAGATGATGTTGTTCCTGATAAACTTTGCAACGTGCGACACCTTTAACACCGCAGAAGATTGGGCCTCAACCCACTTTGTGAAATAGTCTATCGCGACCAGTATGAACTCATGGCCATTGGACCCCTTCGAAGTGACAGCCCCGATCACTTCGATTCCCCAAACTGAAAATGGCCATGGCGAAGTCATATTGTACAGCTTCGACGGCAGGATGTTCATGCGGTTTGCATGGATCTGACATTTGTGTCATCGCCAAACAAAGCCGATACAATCCTCCTCCATGGTGGACCAGTAGTAACCCTGTTTGAGGATCTTTCGGACTAGCATCACCCCGTTCATGTGCGCTCCGCACTCTCCTCCATGGATGGCCTCCATTAGGCGCTTCGACTCTTCAGCCTCAACACACAGCTTATGCATTCCCAGATGACCTCTCTTATACAGTTTTCCTCCGCAGATGATGAATTGAGCAGCCATTCTTCGGATTGCCCTCTTGTCTTTGGCATTTGCCCCTAGTGGATACTTTTTTTTCTCCAAGAAGTTCCAGACATCGTCATACCAGGGGTTCTCATCTTGAACCTCTTCTATGGCGGCAATCGACTCGTAGGCCGGTGCAAACTTCTGGTCAATGATGATCGGACGCATCCGGACTCCAAAAGGGATGTCTATCATAGAAGATAGAGTTGCTAATGAATCTACGAACCTGTTGTTTTCTCTTAACAGATGAGCGAAGTTCAGTTTCTCAAACCGAGGAATTAGCAAGTCCAAGGTCTAGTGGTAAATTCTCATATTTTCTTCTTTGACTTTCCAATCTCCTGTAGCTTGAGATACAACAAGGTTCGAGTCCCCGATGACGTCCAACCGTTTTCCCTCTAGTTCTAGGGCGGCTTCTAAACCAACAATGCATGCTTCATACTCTGCTTCGTTGTTCGAGACTTTGAATCGGAGTTTAAAAGCTAGAGGAATAGGAGAATTGCCGGGTGCTATCAGCAACAGCCCTATCCCATACCCATACTGGTTTGACGCTCCGTTAAAGTACATCGTCCAAAACTCATCTTCAATATGCAAGATGGCCTCGTCTGGGAATAAGTACTCAACTGCTTCATCCCCCTCAACTGGGTGATCGGCTAGGAACTCCACTACCGCTCTCCCCTTTACTGACTTGCGAGTCACATACTTCAAATCGAATTCAGAAAGCAGAAGCAACGAACGAGCTAGCCTACCTGTAAATGCTGGTTTCTCGAAACGATATTTAATGGGATCTAATCTTGAAACCAACATTAGAGAATGAGCTAACAGGTAGTGCCGCAGCTTCCTGGTAGCTCATACCAAGGCTAAGCAAGCCTTTTCCAGCGGAGTGTAACGGGTTTCGTAATCCAGCATCTTCTTGCTCAGGTAGTAGATAGCTCTCTTCACTTTGTCCTTGGACTCCTGTGCAAGTATGCAGCCCATTGTAGTTTCAATTACTGAAAGGTACAAAACCAACGGTTTCCCCGGCTCAGACGGTGACAACACAGGTGGGTTCTGTAAGTATTGTTTGATCTGTTCAAAAGCAGCTTGGCATCGGCCGTCCTATTGGAACTTATTTCCTTTCTTTAGGAGACCAAAAAGTGGTTCACAAGTCAAGGTTAGTTTTGAAATAAACCGTCTTATGAATTGCACTTTACCCAGAAAGCCTCTCACCTCCTTTTCAGTCCTCGGTGGTGGAATTTCTAAGATGGCCTTGATTTTGGAAGGGTCGACTTCGATACCTCTCTGTGTAATCAAGAACCCCAGCATTTTCCCTGCTGTAACACCAAGCGTACACTTCTGAGGATTCAGTCGCAACCAGAATTCTCTGATCCTTTGGAAGAACTTTTGCAAGGCGGTGTAGTGGTCCTCTCTTTCGTTGGACTTGACAATCATGTCGTCCACGTACACCTCAACCTCTTTATGGATCATGTCATGTAATATCGTGGTTGCGGCCCTTTGATATGTAGCTCCAGCATTCTTCACCCCAAATGGCATTACTCTATAGCAATAAGTCCCCCACAGAGTGGTGAAAGCAGTCTTCTCCCGGTCTTCGAGTGTCATCATAATCTGGTTGTAGCCCGAAAAGCCATCCATGAACGAAAGCAAAGCATGCCCTGCTGTGAAGTCCACTAACTCGTCGATATGCGGTAAAGGAGAGTCGTCCTTCGGACTGGCTCTGTTCAAATCCCTGAAATCCACGCATACCCGGATCCTGCCATCCTTTTTTGGCACCGAAACGATGTTGGCCAACCAAATTGGGTACTCAGATACCAGCAGGAACCCTGCGTCAATTTGCTTGGTGACCTCTTATTTAATCTTGAGAGCCCAGTTCGGTCAGATCCTTCTGAGTTTCTATTTAACGGGTCGGGCCTCGAGATCAAGAGGGATCCAGTGCTGTACAATCTCAAGATCGATCTCAGGCATGTCTTCGTAGGACCACGCGAAAACATCTTTGAAATCTTTTAATAAAGCGACTAAGCGCTCGCGTTCCTCCGAAGACAACGTGGCCGATCTGGACCAGCCGCGGGTCCTTCTCTGTACCAATATTAACTGTAGTGATTTCATCAACCAAGGGTTTAACAAATCTCTCCTGCTCTTGATCAATTAAACGTTGTAAAATCAGAGGAATTTCTTCCTCGTCGTTTTCATCAAAATTTTGAAAGTCCTGATTAATACAATAAATCAAAGGCACAGAAAAGTACTCAGAAGCCACAGCCACTCCATTCTCATTAATTACTTCCAAATCGTCCGATTCCTCTATTACAATAGACTCAAAAGAGAAAGAAAAAGATGACCTAGACAGGACTGTGGCATTCGGGTTGTCACCTCCAGGAATACCGGACTCAGACTCAGACGAGCTGGAACTTGATTTTGACTCCATAGACTCGGTGGAATCAGATTCTGGCTCACTACCTGACCTGGTGCTGCTTGATAAAAATCCCTCCTCGTACTGCCAGATGAGAGAGGGTGCGATGGATGCATTCAAAATGCTTGAAGGTGGGCTCGCAGCCGTTTCATTCCCAATCATGGACACCGAGAAGTTATCCCCTAAGCACTTCTATACGATCGAAGGATCTGAAAGTAAACAAGCCAGCGCTACCCCCATTTCAATTTCGGTGTTCTCATAATCTACTTTCTCATTTTGCTCAACCTCAGCTGATGGGTCTGTCTGCTCCTCGGCAACATCATCCCCGGATAACTGCAGGTCAAAGAAGATCTCAAACCTTGGCAAGCGACGCTTCTCTGCATTCAACCATGGCTCTGCGAAGCCGCAGAATGGAAAATCCTCTCCCTCCCAGACAAAGCGTCTGTTTAGGGTACCCTAGATGGGTCGGTGCATTAATTCAAAAGGCTTCCCTGCCTGCTTTGCTCTGGCTCTCCCCATCTCCTTGCCTTTCCTCACCCAATCCTCTTTGGTGGGCAGATAACCCAAGCCAAAGGTATGCGGGTTGTGCGATACTTCGGCCGATACTGCAATGCCCTTCCGGCCACTCTTCCCTAATCCTATCGCGGGGATGTGTTGGACCTTATTCATGAGGTACACTGACTGTGCGCTAACATACAACCCCTCATCAATAGCTAAGATGTTCTGTACAACCCGGGCCTCGACTAGGGTAAATCCGGATAGGAACACATCCTCCGTGCCGTGCTCGATTTCCAAAACCAGTGTAGACACTTCTGGCGGCAGATAGATTGATGAATTCCCAAAAACAATAGCCACCCCATTCCCGTGGGGGTATTTCAACATCTGATGCAAGGTGGAAGAGACTGCCTTTACCTGGTGTAGCCACGGCCGCCCTAAAAGTAGGTTAAAAGTTGCGGGAACGTCTAAGATATGAAAGTCAATCTCATGTTGTCCTGAACCAACCTGAGTCTGAATTTTCACAGTTCCCATCACCTCTCTGATTGTGTTATCATATGCCCTTATCACCTGGGCTGTTGGCACAAAGTCCGCGGGCTTCAACCCGATTGCATATGCCGTCCTTAACGGCACACGTTAATAGCAGATCCTATGTCGACAAGAACCACCGGTATCCATTTGCTTCTACATTCCATAGAGATGTAGAGCGGTTTGTTATGATTCGTGCCCTCAGGCGGCAGTTCCTTGTCAAAAAAGGTCAACATCGGGGAAGCCCCTCCCGAAAAAACCAATCCCACTAGCTGTTCAGGCGTGGTGTCTATTGAGAGTTTGGCCTTGTCCATTGCCGACAAGACAGCTTGTCTATGAACACGTGAAGTCATAAGCAGTCCCCAGATGGAGATGTCTGCTTGTATCTTTTTCAACTGTTTCAGCACAGCCTCTTCTTCAAGTAGCTTCTCTTTCTTCTTCTCCACCTCCTTGTCCTTTCTGGATGCCTCTGGTTAATCTAGGTGCGGGGGCTTGAAATACCGCCCACTCCTAGTCATATGGTCAACTTCACCAGTATACCAGGTATCATCCAGCTGGTTATTCCCCCAGTCCTCATCGGTATGGGCAAGACATAGGTCATCGTCTTCCCACCACATGCCCTCGGCAGCCGACAAGCACCTGTCCGACTCTGTTATAACTGTCCTTGTACGCACAACACCTTCTGTCCGTGTGCTCGCAGCGCGCTCTGTTCTTGTGCACACAGCACGTTCAGTCCCCACAGGAGCTTTGGCCTTTCTGGCTCTCTCAGGGTCTTCGACCCCTTCCCGTTCAAACTACTTCAATGTAGCCTGTTGTTTAACATATCTTGTACTCAAAATACCCAAATCCCGAATGAAATTCTTGGCACCGGCGCTCTCCGGCGATGCATTCTAATCCCCGGCCCTTCCGGCCACAATTGATGTCCTTGCTCCTGACGAGCCCTTTTCCAGCTGAGATTCTTCAACAATATCTGGTTGGTTGTCAAGCCACCCTGTAACCTCTGCTGACTCCTCAAAATCAAACCAGTTGACTGTCATGTCTCCCGGATCTTGTTCGTTGAAAAACTGAAGGTTAGCTATGTCCCCTTCCAGAGCTGCTAAGTCATCTATCCTCTGATCAAGTCCCTTCCCCTGTATTACACAAATTTCTACCCCCATTGGCAATTCCAGGTTTGGCCTAGCCTAGCCTGCTAACGCAATGTAGCCACTCGGATCATATACCTCCTTAGTACAACTCTCAATTTCCTCAGATCCTGAATCATCAGCCCCACTTTCCTCCGAAATCATCCCTGTTCCATCTTCGATGATCACCACCATTGGTTCAGGTTGGGCTCGAGAGATGTCCAACATGCACAAGTCAGTGCTGTCAGGAATGAACACCTCCGGCTTAGGTAGGTGAGACGGGGTGATATATATGCTAGGGTCATATGACACGACCCCAGTTTGGATTGAGTTGATGCGTTTGGGAGGTGAGGCTTGGTTGTGTGGTGGGAGAGGGTTGGTTGTGACATTCAGCGTCTCTGGAGGCACGATCACCCTGTTGTCGACGAGATCCTGAACCTCGTGACGCAATCTAAAGCAATGGTCGGTGTCATGACCATGTTGCTGGTGAAAGGCGCAATATTTGGCTGGGTTATGAGAGGGGGGAAGTGTTTTTTGCAATGGCCACGGCTCTAGGGGCTTCAAGTGCCCTTTCCTAATTAAAACCCCCAGAGCTTTGGACAGGGGCATATATAATGGGGTGACGGTGATTTGGCCTTGAGGTTGGTACTTGGTTGTTTGTGAGTTGCTTCCAGACGCACCGGTGAATGGTGTAGCTGTAAGGGTTCTTGCGGGGGTGGTGGTGACCATGCTTACTTCTGAGGCTCTAGCAGTTGCAGCACTGCTCATGCCTGCATTGGTGTAGCGGTTGAAGGTTCCCCTAGGCTGCTCTCTGTCATTGTCAAGCAGAACCTGTTTCAGAGCGTCCTTGATCTGCACTCCAATCTCATGTAGATCTCCAAAAGTGGGGAGAGGGAGGACGATCATTTTTTGCATGAGCTTGGGCTGGAGGTTGCGCACAACCATCCATATTTGATCTTCGTCAGTTGGCCTAATGGTCATCATCGAGGCCTTGGCCCTCCAGCAAGTTACGAAGTCAGAAAAGCTCTCATTCGGCTCCTGTCTAGTCGTCTCAAGATCACGAGTTGTGATCTCGATCTGTGTTGTAGGAGTATTGAGCTACGAAGGCCTCGGCCATCTCCTTCCAGTTCCTCTTGACGGAATCTTCCAATTTTGCATACCAAATGGTCGCTACACCCGACAGGGTCCAGCCGAATAAAGAAAGCTTCTGTAATCTGGTGAGGCCCATCAGCCTTAGTATGTCCGAAAATAACCGTAAATGCACCATGGGATCCCCAGATCCGTCAAAGCGGTCAATATGTGGCATCTTAAACCGGTCTGGCAAAGTTACGGCCGCATCGGTATACCCATTCTCAATGTCCGGAATGGACTTCACACCTTGAGATTTCTTGAACAGCTTCTCAAGCATGCTCACTTTTAATGTCGTGGGGTCCACCTCGAACTCGAAGGGAGAATCTGGTAGATTTATAGGTGTGGGTGCCTTGGATAGTTGAGGTAGAATCGGGGGCAGAGGTGGCCCTGTTGGGATGTCTGTATCCTCCTGGACATTCTGGACATTCGCCGTCTCCCCGGGTATTGGGACTCTTGGTGGGGGAGGAGCTTAGTGTGAAGCAGATGCTCCGGTTTGCTATTTTAGCCTGGCAATTAACTCTGCCTATTGAGCCATGACCTCAGCCTGTTGTTTGGCAAATTTTGTTTGACGAACAGCGTCCTGCTGCATAGTTTTCATACTTTCTTGGAGTTGACGCATCATTTCCTCCATTCCTGCTATGTTCTGCTGATCTATTTGAACTACCGATATATGTTCCCTCTCTGCGGGAGAAACAGAACTCTAATCCCTACTGTACTCAGGTGGGGTAGACAAAGCCCTCTGAATTGACTGCTAAACTGGGATCCTCTGCCTAACTGCCCTCCGTCTAGAAACCGGGGGTAATGAGTGGTACACTGGTTGTTCATCTACCAGATCCTCAGATCGATGGAGTCGGCGACCTCTAGTCCAGAGTGCTTGGGGAATATCTGCTTGGTCGGAAGCAATTGTACTAAACTACCCTAGGAAAAAGATAAATAAAGCATAATAAGGAAATAAACAACCAAAAAAACGGACAGCATAACGGTTTAAATAAACACAACACACAGTCGGTCATTGACAACACACAGTTGGCATTTGTAAGCTAAATATACTGTTCTCAAACACTAATCGTTGTTTCCAAATCACTGCCCCAAATCTGAATCTGATACCCACAGGTAAAACTGATTCCCAAATACTGATACTGATGCCCGCAGACGTAATACCCAGACTTGCAAACTGATACATGCATTCCTGTAAAGACACACTCTAAAAGCACATAGCAAGTAAGTGAGAGCCAAAACACCCCTATGTTGGGGTAGGGTTTCCCAGTCCTATTTTGTCAGGAGCTAGGGTTTCACTACGCACACTACGCACACAGCGACTTCAAACAACCTATAATCGGGTAAGCAACCTGTCCTAGTTTGGAATAGTCACTATGGATTCCGAATATGCACTAGGTCGAATGGTCAAAAAGGGTGCCCCAGTAAAAATCGGCGTTTGTGTTCCCATCGTGGCAGAGCCCGTAATTGGCCAGCTTTATGGCACGCATCTCAAAGCGAGCCTCCGGCAAATCGTTCAGGAATAGCAGATGGCAAACACGGTGTCCTAGGCGCACCAATGCAAATGCAATGCAAAGAAACGCATAAGTGTAAAAACAACATATCATGAGTTCGAGTCAAGTTCTCTAACTCCCCAACAGAGTCGCCAGAAACTGTAGACGTCCCAAACGTCCCGAGAAAATCCCGTTTTGTCCATTGGGCTTACTACAGTTCGGACTCAATATCACGGTTCTTAATCTGATCTCGCAAAGTGTAGTATGAGATTGATAAATCACCAAAGAGTCCAAATCCGGCAAATCGTTTTGAAAAATTGATTTTTAGAAAGAAGTGTCAAACATGGACTGCTTTGCCAGATATAGAGTCACCACCTAAATATTTTATTTTGGGGGAATTTAGGAAACCCTGACTCGTGCCTAAGGCCACGTGTCCGTCATCACCAAAGTTGCCTCAGCTTAGGAACTTGGGTACGATTGGAAAAAGTCATGCAATGAGCACCCCCGCTCGCCCGATCAAAGGTCGGCCACTACTAAACATGATATCTTGTTTTTGAAAACATATGTGCTCTTATTCCGGTTTATTAGCCTAGAATTGCTACGTGATGCGCACAGCATACAAGTATAGACTGGATCGTCTAAGTTGGAACAAAACATCTTATATTTGTTTTTTAAAGCAGTTTCCTACTCGCAAGTAAGCTAAAATGTAGATTTTTCCACCCTCAAGTGGGCTTAGAAAACATGGTGATTTGCCACTCTCAAGTGGGCAATGAATTATTCCAATTTAAATAATCCAACCTTCACCTAAAGGCATCCAGGCAGGTATATCACATAAGCAGTTAGCCTCATGGCAAGCATGCTATCATGGCAGTCACTCACACACATGCAAGGATGCTAAAGCACAAACACTCACCGAGTACTCCAAGCCAAAACAGAAACTAGTTAGTAATCAATGCATAATCCTAGTTCATGTTAAGATGGCTAATGCAACACATGCAAAATGTAACTAAGATAGGCTCGGCTATTCTAAGATGGCATGTGAGATGCTACAGATAACATGAATTCAACTCAGAATTGAAATACAATGCAGTTAGTATGATGCACCGAGCCCGGTGCATGCAAGACAGATGAATGAATGCGAACATGCAAAGCAAAAGGATGCTAATTGAAACATGCCCTAAAACTAACCATCGTAAGCTGGTAAATAAAAAGGAGAAAGACGTGGGGTTTGAAGACATGCAACACACACACGCACACTTATTACAAAATTCGCCCTCTCGACGAAGGGTCCGAATAAATAATACAAAACCAACTAGCTAACCTAAGCTAATCTAATTAAACTAGGTATTACACAACGAAATGAATAATAAGCTACAGCTAATTATTACACAACATTAACTAAGTAAGCAATCTAAATGAGCATACAAACTAAATGAATGTGGGCTGTCTTAGCTCTGCTTTGAATGACAAAGGACGCATGCATGCTTGAATTGCCTTGTTCGAAAATCCCTCGCGACGCCGCCCCAACTCGCCTTTGTTTGCAATTGATCTCAGAAACTTGCACAAAGCTCCAGAGAGATGAAACTCCACCCTAGGAATCTGTGGGAAGGCTGCCGACTAGCTTATAGGCATGGGAGACCAACTACCGACCACCTTTTGTGGTGGAAACCAAAAAAAGTGGTCGGCCTGCTAGTAAATCTGGTCGGCCAACCAGTTTTCTCTCCTGGTTTCTGGTTTTCTGCAACAAAGGGAAAGAGAGAGGCACGGCAAAGTATTTGCAACACATGTGTGCACGACCACTCTCCCCATCATTGCATAAACTCAAGGGAGTGTAGTCCTCGACCCTCGGGCCACCAATCACGCATTTCGATGCATGATGGCCGAGGAGCCGAATTGCACGACTCAATGTGAAATGAATGCACATACAAGCACCTAAAGCCAACAAATCCATCATGGGTAGTCAAGAATGTCGGCGACCGGGAATCGAGGCACGTTTCGTCACTTTGAGTACAAGACGTCCCTCGTTTCCCATGTTCGGACTAACTCCTATCCCAAACACAATGCAACAAACATGGCATGCCCAAATTCAACTCTTGCATGCAATCCTAATGCAATGCAACTAAGTGATGCAAACATGCAAGGGATAATATGCAAACATGCAACTAGCATACACAATGCTATAAGCTACATGGCATGCACAATGCTCATGACACTAGCATACACAATGCACATGGAACTAATATACACAATGAGATGAACAAGGCATGCACAATGCAATGATCAATCATGCGACAACGTGGCATACTCAATGCTATGAACTACAATGGCATACTCGATGCAAAATGGACTTAAACCAAAATGGATAGGCCTCAGCCACACCCAAATCAGTGGCCAAAGATGATGAAAACAAGGCTCCAAAACTCATGCAAACATGACCAATGCAATGGCCCCAAGCCTAAGGCATAAAACACAACTTTCCAAACGCATTGAAAATGATGAAATATGGAGTGCAAGGACACATGTTCCAACTCTGAAATAGCATACAAAATGACTCCAAATGATGTAAACAACTCACACAATGTATGTTGAATGGCTCAAGCACTGAAACTAGTGAAGTGTATTACACTATAGGCATGCAAGGCAATGCTCAAGTGGCCAAACCAACTCCAAACAGACCCTATGCAGGACAGAATAGGGGCAAAAGTGAACTAAGATGATGGCTTGAAAGGCACAAAAATGAAGCTCATGCAATGGCTCACAAATGGGGTATAATGATTCAACTCTCAAGCACATTGAAAGAGTGGCAAACATGAGAATATGGCCAAGAAATAAGCTCTGAAATAACATTCCTCATAATGCCAAAACATGCAAATACCTCAAGTTAAGCATGCAAGGGACCTCAAAAACTCAAAGTTAGGCAAGGCTATTACACTACAAGCATGCATGGCAAGCATCATTTGACCAAGAGGCCTCAAAACAGAGCTAAGGCAGCCTAAAATATGAATAAAATCAGTTTGAATCATGGCCAAAATATGCTAGAATAGAGGGTCAAAACATCATGTATTTCAAGCTAGTAAACATGATTTACACTACAAGCATATAAAACATATGAGAGGCTACCAAACCAACCAAAAACAGAATCATGGCATGCCAAATGATGGCCAAAAACCCACTGAGACATGAACAATACATGCAAGAATGAGATGCTACTTTGATAAGCCATGAAAGGGATTATTCTGCACATGCAAGAGGCAAACACAAGGTGACCAAACCAGCCATAGACATAGTCTAGGAAGGTCCCAAAAGTCACCAAAAAGGGCCTTAACCAAGCCTTGGAAGTATGAAAGTATGTGCTCCTTTGAAAGGCCAAAAATGCAAACAAACAAGGCCAAAAGAGAGAGGGTCTCCCCTCTCTAATTTAGGCCCTCAAAACCACATGTCAGCCACTGAAAATCCGCTGGATTTCAGTGGCTAAAAGGCCAAGCAAAGATCAACACAAAGGTCTCATGGCATGGCACAAAACAAGGCTAAATAGAGCATGCAAGAGAGTAGATGACCCTCAACACCAAAAGAGCCTTAAACAAACATGAAAAACACTTAAATATGAAACTTTTTTTAGTTGACAACAAAGCCTAAATATGCATGCAAGTATGGCTAAGAGAATGATCAAGATAAAGCTTAAAAAGAGGGAAAAGGAGTTACCCTTGAAGCTTAACAAAACCAGCAAGTTTTGGGACCAAAAACCAACTCTTCAACCTCTGAAAATACCCTCCAAGAAACTCAGATCAATGGTGGAGGTGTATGGCTCTGAGGTGTGGTGCAATAGGTCAAAAATAATACACACTTTGAGCCAAAATATAGAGATATAGAGAAAGATATGTATTTTGCCTTCAACAAAATTCTAGACCTGTGTAAAGGAGAGGGAAGGCCTCTCTTATAGAGGTTTGAAGCTAAAGCTTTCTCAAGAATCTAAAAGCTTGGATGCAAATCCTCCATACACGTGTATGGAGGATACAGTCTGTGCCTTCCAACTGGCACAGCTGGCATCCACACAATCTGACAAAACAAGAGGAAACCAACCGACTAGAAAAGGTGGTCGGCCGACCACTTTCCCTGGTCGGTCGACTAGGGCAAGTGGTCTTTCAGATAAAAAATGGTCAGTCAAGGGTATTGGTGGTCTCCACACTGAAAGCAAGCCCAAGGTGTGATGGGAAACCAGTAAATGTGGCCCAAAGATCAAGAAAACCAGTTTCTCGACAAGAAAATCGACTGGCGGGGAAAAGTGGTCTCCAAGGAGAAAAGGTGGTCTCCCACCCTTGTACCACCTCCCAAACAAGGAAAACAAGGTTCATGCCAAAAATGAACTAACACGGATGCAAAACGAGAGTTTGGGAGGCAAAGCGCACTGCCGGGTGCCTCAAAAACTGGCTGTTGAGCACCGAAAGTGGCGTGCGACCACAAAAGTGGTCTCCCGGGCCACAGTATCCCTCTAGACATAGGAAACAAGGTGTGTTCCAAAAACTGTGCCAAACGGAGAATGTTAAGCGGTCCCAAGCCAAGGCGCGCGGCCGACGGCTCCGAAAACCGAAAACTAGTCTCCAAACGGGAACAGTGGCCTACGACCATGAAAAGTAGCCCACGGCCACTGAGAGGTGGTCTACAAGACCTCTCCCTTCCTCCAAGAAGAGAAAACAAGACCTGGTCCGTAGACCGAGTCAAAGTACAAAGGGTCCTGAGGCTCAGAGGCAAGGCTCTCAGCCGAAACTTCGAAATCTCAGGACAAGCAGAACATGCACCAGCACCGAGCGTTCAATCGATGACGTTTGAGTCTTAAGGTCGGTCAAAAATGGGTTGTCTACAGAACCGGAGCTCATGTATCCATAAAGGATGGCAAGGCCAGCGCCACCCCAGCCGTAGAATCACACCCGAGGTAATGTCACAAGGGCACTCAGCAAATATAGTCCTGCGGTATTCCACATGTTCGCAAACAAGGTGGTACTGAGAAAATAGATCAGAAAGCCCGCGTGTACTGCTCTACCTCCTCCTATGTCTCTAGTTGGCTCCCATGGAAGCGCTCGTAAAACCAGCTATATCGAACCATGGCTGGCCTATCCAACGGGGGGCGTGCCCCAAGAAAATACATCCACACTGCCTTTCATCTGCCCATGTCTATATCAAAAAGGATTGGATCACCCCCTACTCTCAAGTCGGTGATCATAGAAAAATTGTAGGGGATCATCGTCATCTCCCCGGTGGAAGAAACATGGAAGGAGCTGGTGGTGTCCCACCACCTCTCCACCAACGCTCTGAGTAAGGCCCGACTGGCCAAGTGCCGTGACAGCCTAGTGCAGAATAGGCCAAAGCCCGCCTCATCGACCAGCTCGCGAACCTGGGTAGGGAGCTCCTCATACTAGTCTCTCGCTATCAGTATCCCGTATCCTCGCCAGGAACGAGAGTTACCCTGTGATAAGGCAAGAAAGCATCAGCCCTGTAATAGTGATGGAAGTCAGTAATGAAAGGTAGAATGAAATGAGAAGGTAAAGTGCATGAGAGCAAAGCTTGTACCTCAGTAGCGTCGTGAGAAAGGTGAGAGGTCCGCTCCCTCAACAAAACATCCTCAGCAGCGTCGTCAATAAAGTCCTCAAAGCGCAACATGCCTCCGGGTGCCATCGCATGCATGTGCAGGTGATAAGTGGCTGGGTCAAATGGCCTCAACCGAAGAGGCAATAGCTCTAGCTCAGGCTCAGGCTCTAGAAGAAAAACCTCATGTACCGGAAACTCAACAGCAATGTCCTCCGCCGCCCCGCCGGCCTCAGCAGCTACCAGCTCCTCAACCTCAGCAGTAGGTAGAAGTATAGGTACCTCGAGAGGGGCGCCATCATGTGGGATCTCATCCGCCATGTGGATAGTTGAAAAGGCGGGGGAAAATAAAGGAAATGAGGAAAAATGATAGAAAACCTAAAAAAGTCAACTGTATGAGAGAGAAAATGAAAAAAAGTCAAAACCCGAGAAAAAGTGAAGAACCCAAGAAAAACCCAAGGGAAATAAGCCCAAAGTAATTGAAACCCAAAAAGATCAACGAAATCAACTCCTGATCGGTTCAAAATGTAGAGGGCCAAAGAGGTTTTACGAATAAAGTTTGCGTGGGGCATTGGAAAACGAGTATAAAGCACAAATATATATATATATATATAGAGAGAGAGAGAGAGAACACCTAGAGAGAGAGGGAAGGTTTTTGGACTTAGGTGTGTGTGGAAATGAGGTTTTGGTTATATATTAAATAAGACCCGAGGCAAAATACCAAAACTGCCATGATTTAGCCATGGGTGGCCGGCCGTCCCTCATTTGTGGTTGGCTCGCCCCGTTTATGGTCCCAAGCTATTTTTGTTGCTCTCTTGACCAAATAGTGTATGGGAGGTCCCATTTTGGGTCTAGGGAAGAAGGTTTGAAGTATTTGAAGTTGGTTCGAATTTCGAGGACCTCAAAATTATGTTCCGGTCACACCATTCCAATTCCCGCTGTTTTCCAGTACATGGGTATGTCCTGAGCTTAAGTCAGAGCGATTTTTATCCTTTTTTGTCACATAGAACCTGCATTACATCGTATTTCTGTTCTCTATTTTATTGCATAGAGCATACATGATCATTGTACTCGCATCTATTGCATTGTGTCACAATCGTATACATCATGTTTTTCGGTTCTTGTGTCCACCTTTATCACATGGGTATGATTTGGGTTTTCTCCCCTTACACCTTACTACGCGGTAGTGTAGTTTGGTTGTTTTTGTATCCTCTCTACACGGAAGTGTAGTTAGGATCACCTCGATGTGCAATAGTGTAGCTTGGTAGTTTTGTTCCTCACTACGCGAAAGTGTAGCTTGGTTCGTTCTTGTACCTCTCCACGCGGTAGTGTAGTTTGGTTGTTCTTGTGTTCTCTCTATGTGGAAGTGTAGTGAGGCTCACCTCGCTACTCAGAAGTGTGGCTTGGGTTGTTTTTGTTACCTTGCTATGCAGTAGTATAGTTTGGTTATTTTTGTTATCCTCTCTATGCGGAAGTGTAGTTAGGATCACCTTGCTACGCAGTAGTGTAGTTTGGTTTGCTTTACGCAGAAGTGTAGTTAGGATCGCCTCGCTACACAGAAGTGTAGCTTGGTTTATTTTTTTATCCTCTCTACACGGAAGGTTAGTGAGACTCACCTCACTACTCAGAAGTGTGGCTTGGGTTGTTCTTGTTAACCTCGCTATGTGGTAGTATAGTTTGTTTGTTTCCTGTTATCCTCTCTATGCGGTAATGTAGTTTGGTTGTTCGTGTCTCCTTTCTGGACGGAAATGTAGTTCGGTTTGTCTCTTGTTAACCTTTCCGTGCAGAAGTGTATAGATTGTTTATTGTGCGCGGAAGCGTAGTTCTCTTGTCTATTGATTTCAATTGTTGCACTACATTGAGTCTCATTTTCGAGCGATATGCTTGTTGGTATTCTCAACTGTTATATCAAATCATATGTAGCATTTCGCATTATGCCCTAGAACTAAGCTGGTTTGATTCCTAGCAAAGGGATACGTAGGAAACTTTCGAGTTCAACCAAGTTAATTTTATGTCTTGATTGTTTGCCCAAGTCTTACAGCCTTGTCAAAATGGGTCGTCTCTAGGCTTTGACATTCACTCACGTCATGTCATGATTGCGAGCTCTAACAAAGAGGGGCAAATGTAGACACCCCATTTTTGACCTCCCTTAAGACTTGGGCACTTCCGATTGCTTACCCAATGATGAATTTATATGTTGGACAAATGCTCGATTTCCTCAGCAGGAAGCCTCAGTTTTGAGTCTCAGAAGCCTACAAAGCTTGCTCCACTTTTGGACCAAAACGGTATTTCTTCCAAGCCTGACCACTCTGAGGCCTTCAGGCCAACTAGTGGTCGGTAGGCTAGAAATGAGGTACGGACATCCCCTTTAGTGGCCAGCCGGCCAGTAATGTCGACAAAACAAATATTTTCTACTAGTTGTGCCAGCTGTCTCCACAAGTGCATGCATGGCACCAGCTGTCTCTATACTGATATTTCCGAGATAGTAACATATTTTTCTATATATACTTGACCCCCCTCTAGAATTTACGTTAGAAAACTTTGGTGAAGCAAATTCTTGGAAAATATTTCTCTCTCTCTATCTTACAACCTATATACACCTTACCAAGACTCCCTAAACCAAATTTTCAGGACACTTTGCCGAGGTTATTGAGCTTGAATTTCAGCTATTGAGGGTGGGAAATTGTCTGTTTATAACTCAAAGGCTTACTCCTCTTCAAGAGGTATAATTCCTAACTCTTTTACACTACTTCTTTCCAATCTTTTCCTACTATTTTTAGACTATTTTTCAACTGTTTTATGGGCTGAAGCTTGTGGTTTGAGGCTATTAAAGGTGGAGGGGTTAATCACCCTTCTTTGAGCTTTGTCTCCTAAGCATTTACACTTATGTTTCTCATCTCTTCGTCAACCTTTTTCAAACTTTTTACCACTATTTTTAGAGTTTTTCAGAGGCCAAAAATATTGTTTTGAGGTCCCAAAAATAGAGGGGTTAGCCACCCCTCCTTATGCTTGTTTACTAGCTCAATTTCTTCGTTGTTGTAGCTAACTTTTTCAAGCTTTTCTCTTAGAATTCCAGCACTACTTTTAGCTATTTTAGGACTGTTTTAGGTTGTTCATTTCATTTATGCTTTGTATAGCATGCTTGTAGTGTAGTTGTCCTCATAGGTTTGGTGTTTTAGGCCTTGGCCACCAACCTATTTGAGTTGATAACATTTATTTCATGTTTTCCATACTTGTGTTCACATATGATCATCTCTGCAACCTCCCTCCTTTCTTGGATTTTTATTCCTTTGAGAATTGTTTCAACCAAGTGTTGTTTAAGCTTGAGAAAGGGACCATACAATGCTAAATGGTTTAATATCTTTGGAGGTTCATTACTAGGGCATTACCTCTCTCTCATGCCCAAAACAGCCTCTTGTTTGACATTCTTCTCCATTTAATGGACTTACCTTTCATTTTTAAACTAAAATGACTAAGGAATGGAAGGGTAATTAAAAGAGGTGATAAAATTGGAGTAAAAATGGAACAAGATAATAAAATTGGTTTGGGTTCATCGAATGTTAATCGAACCCATTGAGTCTTACGCCATTTCATACTTGTTAGTGATTATAATGGTTTGAGAATCAATGTCAACCACTTCCCTTGATCAATTCCATGATAGGGAGGAGGTTTTCTTAGTCTTTTATTTTCCCTAATTGAGCTTTTGTCCAATTGAGTCATGGATCACTATGTAATAACCTTACGACTATTGATGATTCATGAATCGATTCTACCCCTCCTTTGATCAATTTCATGATAAGAAGAGGCAGAGAGGATAAACATCTCTTGGAAACACTCTGTTTCTACTATGTTCCTTTTCTGCTATAGCAGGGTAGTACCAACAATAGTGGCCGGCCAGCCACCATTTGCATCCGGCCGACCACTTTTATTGGCCAGTCAGCCATCTCTTTTCAGCAAGGCAGTGTCATTTTCCTGCAAAATAAAGCATTATTTGAGGCAAAAACAAAAACATTTTCTACAGACAGAACTGTTCTGGCAACAAAACAGAGGTGTTTTCGGGCAGATGTTCACATTGGCATGCATGGTTCCTTAACCCCCCGCATTTAATTAGTTTGCATTGCTCTTAGTTAATTAGTTAGTTAATTAGTGAGTTAATTCCCTTGAATTTGTAATAACTTAGTTAATTAATCTCATGTTGTACTTAATTAATTAGCTTCATTCAAACATCTACTAATTAGCTAGTATAGTTAATTAATTTCATTTGGTTTGTAATAGCTAGTTAATTTGGTAATTAGCTAGAACATTTATTCGAATTTTCTTGCATGAGGGCAAACATGTAATAATCTGTGTATTTCTTTCTCCCTTTTATTTATCTGCTTATGATGGATTGTATATAGCATCATATTTACCTTAGCATTTTCCATGACTTGCATCCATTAGTCTTGCATGGAATAGGTTTGGTTCATCAATCTAACCAACATTGTCATTTCATCCTTACTTTAGTACATGTGCTACCGCATGTTTTGTTGATTCATATGACATATTAAAAACCAAACCTCGTAGTTGCATTTCATATGCGTTGCATTAGTCATATTGCAATGTTTAGGATCATGGATTTTTTCTAATTATTTTATCTTCTTTGGCTTGCCTCGGAGTACCAGGTGAGCATTTTGTGCTTTAGCATATTGTATGCGTGCAATTGGTGCCATATCAAACATGTTTACCATGAGGCTAAGTGCTTAGTCGATATACCTGTTTGAATGCCTGTGGATAAAGGTTGTTTTGCTTAAATTGGAATGATTTGATTAATGTACATATGATATCACTTTTTCAAGTGGTATATATTCAAACACTTTTCAAACAAACATGAAAATAATGTGTTCCAACTTTTACAAATTAGTCTAGACTTGTGTGCGTCACGTAGTAATATAGCCTAAATAATCGGAACAAGAGCATATAATGTAAATACGAATCACATCATGATTAGTAGAGGCCAATATTTGATCGAGTGAGTGGGGTGCTCAATTCATAACCTTCCCCTCTTATACCTAAGTTTCCAAGCCGAGACACTTTGGTGATGATGGACACATGGCCTTTAGCATGAGTCATGGGTTTCCTAAATTTTTCAAAAATATTTAGATGGCAACTTTGTAATCTGGCAAAGCAGTCCATTTTTGACATTTCGATTCAAAATTGATTTTCCAAAAGAATTGTCAGATTTGGACTCATTTGTGTTTATTTATTTCATATTGCACTTGTGAAATCAGATTCAAAATCACGGGAGTCTGAACTATAGGGCTAGTCATATCCGAAAGGAGCACGAAAAGCAAGCCATAATTAGCTAACTTAATTACATCATCAAAGGTTTGAATTCTCACCTAAACTTCCCAATTGGGCTTCAAGTAGTCAAATTCTTAAGTGACCAAGCTAATTCTCGTTAGTTCCCCTCAATTCCCCTTCTTCTAGTTGTTGAACTTAAATTTCACCTCTCTCTCTCTCTCTCTCCACGTTTTTGCTCATAAAGAAATGAAGGTGAAATGTTTAAGTCACCAATAGTCTTATATAGACGTAATTAGTAAGCTCTAATTAATGACTAATTAATTGGCATTATTTATTCTAATTATTCAGTCCTAAATCAAATTTCAATTAAACTTACCATAAAATTCTAAAAATTCTAAATAACATGTAAACCAAGTCAATTTGATGATCAGATGCCGATAAGGCCTTCAATGAGCAGAACAAAATAGAAATACAAATAGATATTCCTATAACAGCCAGATATAAACACAAATAATGCAATACACATGCAATTAATTCAGAATTTCTTCTTAATTACTGATTAAGTACTCTTAATCATGGATTAGTGGCTAATCACAGTTCAGGGTTATTACATCAGATCATCCTATTCCAAACTTGAGGGTTGAGTCATCTTCTAAGGTATTATTAACACTATCTCTTCTTATTATCCCTAAGGTTGGGCCTACTGAACCAGCGGGGTCATCAGCCCATGGGCTTGCTTATTTTGTCATAGAGCCTTCTAAAAATAGCCCCACCTATTTAAATGGCCCACATTCCCTTGTCTCTAAATGTCCATCCCAATCTAACGATAATGGCCCCTCCCTTAGCCCATATTCCACACCAAAATATACAGCTAACCCAATCACTGTACCAAAGCCTTTGACTCTTCCTAAAGCCCTACCAATCATACCTAACACAACCTTATCCATAGTCTTTGATGAACTATCCTTAAAACGGAAAGCCTTTGAGGAGAACCATCTAAGCCTACCTTCCTCTAAAAATCAAAGACGTAACCTGACTCCCTCTTTAAACCTCAGCCTCCCCGTAGTACACCAATTCTTAATTCTGAGGCTTCTCTTGCTCGCTAGTCCCCAGAAATAGCAGAGTGGGAGATCACCTAAGTATGGTAAGAGGTTGAAAGTTGAGCATGATTCTACTGCCCTTTTCGATGTGGAAATTCGTGATGATGCCTCGGCTGGAGGTGAAGATGTTGATATTGTTTCTCAGGTTCATAGGACATTCCCTAGTGATGCTTGTTGCATTGTCTATGATAAGGCTTTGGTGCCTAGCCGACAAAAGCCACACAAGCCATACTGATTATCAGTTGGAATTGTCAAGGGATTGGGCGACCTCTGATAGTCCAGATCCTTAGAGGGTTATGCACAACCCATCGTCTTGGTGTGGTATTTCTTACGGAAACAAAAAATAGGGTGGGTGTCTTGGAAAAGATTCGTAGAAGACTTAAGTTCTCTAATTCTTGCTATGTTGACCCCGTTGGAACTGTAGAGGGTCTGGCTTTGTGGTGGCATGACGATGTGGATATGGATATCAAGTCTAAGAATGAGAATATCTTGCGATGTATGGTCTTTGTGTGTAACACCAAATGGTTGGAAACTTTTATATATGCACCTCCCTGTGTGACTCATCGAAGAGCTTTTTGGAATTACTTTCAAAGTATTGCCAAGGAAAATCAATTACCTTGGCTCTATATCGGTGATTTTAATGATTATGGCTCTGTTCGAAAGAAAGAAGGGGGTTGCAAGATTGCACGTTCATGGATCTTGAGTTCTATGGGCCAAATTTCACTTTGACTAATAACCAAGGAGAAGCTGGTAGTGTTCAGGAGCGATTAGATCTAGCGGTTGCTATAGTGGGATGTAAGGAGTCATTTCTATATGCCCAGGTTATCCATGAGGCTTCCATTGGTTCTAACCACTGCCCAATTCTTTTACAATTGTACATTCCTTCCAAGAGAGTTCCAAGACTCTTTAAGTTCGAATCCACGTGGAAGACTTCTCCTCTTTATAAGGAGGTTATCCAAGATAGATGGGCGATGGATCATAGAGGCTCTCCTATGTTCAATTTGTGTCAAAAATTGAAGACTTGTCGGACTGATCTGAAGGCTTGGAGTGCAGGGGAGTTTGGGAACAATAGGATCAGAATTACATCATTGAAAGAGAAACTAGTGAAGCTTCAAGGAGCACCTTCATCTGCGGAGAAATTCCAAAATCAGTGAACTATCCCAGACAAACTGGCGGATGTATTTCTAAAGGAAGAAATGTATTTGCACCAACGCTCGAGGGCCCGTTGGTTTCAATGTGAGGATCAAAATTCGGTGTTCTTTCATGCCTCAATTACTCCACGAAGACAAAGGAACTAAGTGATAAAGTTGTTAGATGAAGATAACAAGTGGCTGACTTCTGATGACGATATTAATGCACATCTCTTAGATTATTTTTCCAAGCTTTTCACCAGTATAGATCCAAGAGATATGAATGAGGCTTTGGATTTGGTTGGGCTCTCGGTGACGGTGGATATGAGCTCCTTTCTTATTAGGCCAATGTCGAATTCTGAGATCAAGACAACGGTGTTCCAGTTAGGCCTCTTGAGGGCCTCCAGACCCAATGGCTATTTTGGTATTTTCTATGGGATGCGGTTGGAAAAGATGTACATGTGATTGTTTGTAGCTTCTTTAATAATGGTCACCTGTTACGGAATGGAACCAATCCAATTTGGGTTTAATACCTAAGATCCCAAACCCCGTAATGCTTACTCATTTTCAACATATCAGCTTGTGCAATTTCAATCTAAAAATCAGCACCAATATCTTGGCAAATAGATTTAAATCTATCCTCCAGAAGATTGTTTCTCTTCATCAGTCAGCATTTGTTCCTGGAAGGATGATTCAAGACAACATCATTGTAGCTCAAGAAGCCTTTCACCACCTGAAGTTAAAAAAGAGAGGAACTTGATGTGATCTGGCGGTAAAGCTTGATTTTAACAAGGCATATGATAGAGTCCAATGGGATTTTTTGCACGTGACTATTGTCAAAATGGGGTTTGATGTAGTGTGGATACAATGGGTTATGACAATCATTTCCACAGTCTGTTTGTAAATGGCGAAAGAAAAGCTTTATTCATTCCTTCTCGAGGTCTTCGGCAAATGGATCCTCTCTCCCCATACCTTTTTGTCCTTATTACCGATACCCTTTCATTTTCTCTCTCGAGAAGTCTCTGAGAAAATCAGAATGTGGGACTGATTTTGAGGCGGAGCTATTCTTGTCTAACTCATCTCTTCTTCGTGGATGACATTTATTGTTTGCTCAAGCTAATAGGAAAGAGTGCCAAGCCTTGAAGTTAGTTTTGGATACCTATTATGATACCTCTGGATAACAAATAAATTTTGAGAAATCATGAATTTCTTTTTCTTCTAATACTCTTGAGCAAGTGAAGCTAGATATTTGCACGATTCTGGAAATACCTCCAACCTCACATGGTACAAAATATCTTAGCCTACCATCTTGTTGGGGTAGGTCCAAATCTAAGGCCTACTCATATCTTATCGAGAGAGCTCTTCTAAAATGCAATGTTGGAAGCAAAATTTGTTGTCCCAACCAGGCCGCAAAGTCCTTATCCAATCGGTGGTCCAAGCTATCGCAGCTTATGCTATGTCTTGTTTTGCTTTTCAAAAAAAAAAATCAGCAAAACACTTAACTCACATATTTGAACAACTTTTGGCGAGAAGGGGATCCTGAAGAGAGTGGTATTCACTGGGCCAGTTGGAGCGATTGTCGATCTCGAAATCTTATGGAGGAATGGGTTTCCGAGACTTTAAAGCCTTCAATATTGTTCTTTTAGCTAAACAAGTTTGGAGATTGCTGAAATTCCCAAATTCATTTTGCGCATAAATCTTAAAGGGTATTTACTAACCTCAATTGGATATTATTTCGGCTGGAAGGGAAAGGCGTGCCCCATGGGCCTGGTCTAGCATTGTTCAAGGAAGGGATCTTCTTCAGAAGGGTTTAAGATGGCAAGTGGGTAATGGAACCTCTATTTAGTTTTGGGAGGACAAGTGGGTTTCTTCATCTTTGGACTTCAAACCTCATTCGATCATGCCAACAAGTTGTCAAGTGCAAAAGGTCGCAGAGGTAGTCAATTAGGCACATTCGGAGTGGGACCTGAATGCTATTTGTTAAATCTTAACCATCCCCATCTCTTCTGAAGGCAAAGCTGATTCTTTGGTTTGGCACCACAATTGTAAAGAAGTTTATGAGGTCAAGAGAATAGTTCTAAATATCAGCTAGTACGTACCGTACCGGCCGGTTCGTAATGAAAAATTAGAGTGTCGATTCGGATATGGGCCGGTATATCAGTGAGAATGAAATTCACAGCCGTAGCAGCCGATTCCCAGTATGTATCAGTCTAAATCCAATACACGAGCGATACAGTTCCTATACACATTTGTCGTCGCCGATATGGCTGAAAATGGAGCAGAGAAACTCCTACAAAAGCAAAAATAATTGTTCGGTACAGATGACAATGGAGTAGAGCACCTGCAAAAACAAAAGAAAATGCAAAAAAGGAAAGGAATAACCCATCACATACATGTACATCACTCAATCAAACCTTTCACTTCAAGTGTTTTGTCTTCTTTAAGCAATACACAGACTCACGGACCATAAATTTGTAACAACCTCTAAACAAAAACCCTCAATCGAACCAAACCCAAATCCTCAATCAAACCCAAATCCATCCCCCAATGGCATCGATCTTGTAAAGTGTTGCAAGGAAAAGCATCGAATCAAACCCAAACCCATCTCCCAGTGGCACCGCTTTCAAGCTTCTTCTTTAAAGGTTTGTTGTGTCATGCTTTGTTTTGTTCTTGTATTGTTCTGTTTATATATATATATATATATATTCTCTTTTTTTTTGTTTTTTAGTTGCTATAGCCACTGTTCTGCATTTTGTGTTTATATTATGGTATGGGACGGGAGATATTTTAATATATATATTTATGATTGTTCAAATATTAATATATATATATATATATATATTTTTTCTCACCAATGTACCTGTAGAGTATGTTTCATACTTATTTCACTTCTTCATTCCTTTAAGTTGATTTTTTAGGCTCACTATTCGTGGACCTATTAAAACCAATAAATTAAGTGGTAGCAGTGTATAATTAGGCTCATGTATCGAATCTGCTTGACTGACTTCCACTACAATTTTCAAAAATTTTATCTGCCAACAGCTTGATTGTTCATTGTTTTTTTTTTTAAAAGAGGTTTAATATTTTAGATTTTTTATTTTTATTTAAAGAGGTTTAATCTGTCAGATTTTTTATTTCAAATTTTTTTAATCTATCAAATTTTTTTATTTCTGATTATTTTTATGTCAGATTTTTTTTAAAGAGGTTTCATCTATCAGATTTTTTTAAAGAGATTTAATTGCTAAGTAAAGAGGTTTAATATTTTATATTTTTTATTTTTATTTTAAATGCATTATTATTGGTAACTAAATTAGAATTACAATATTTGTTAATTGAAAACTGTTATTGTAGATAATTGAAAGTTATAATGGCGCACAGAGGTGGTTCTAGTGGAAAACCTCCAAGTGATAATATTGGTTGGAAATTTGGAATTCCACTAGAAAATACTGGGCATAAAATTAGGTGTACATTTTGTGGAAAAGAGCTAAATGGTGGTATAAGTAGGTTGAAGCAACATTTGGCCTATATGAAAGGTCAAGTCGCACCTTGTGCTAATGTCAGTGGTGAAGTTCGAACACTAATGATGGATTATTTGAATAATTATAAGGGCAAAAAGGTTGACAAAAGGAAGATGAATGAGGAATTGACAGAACAAATTAGAGCCAGTCAGTGTGATGATGATGAAAATGATGAGGGGGACCTAGAAATGGTTATGGCCCGACAAATTAGGGCTAGTGATATTGAGGTTGCACATCCTCCTGGTTTTGCTCGGCGAAGTCATAGTGTTCGTGAGGCTAGTACATGTAGGAAATGGATTGATACATCCTCTCCAGAAGTTCAATTATTAGACATAGATGTGGATCTTCATAGGACCAAAGGCAACAAACAATCGAAACTCTCCTCTAGATTCTTGAAAGAAGTAAAGAAAAAATTAGGAAGAGCAGTTAGCCAGTTTGTATTGTTCACTCCAGTGCCTACTAATGTTGTTAATTCTAAATGGCTAGAACCAATGTTGGATATTGCAAGAGAGGTTCGAAAAAGAACAAAGCTACCTAGTTCTTATGAAGTAAGCCTCTAACTTAAAGTTTGAAAAAACTCTTTCTATGTTTAAAAATAAATAAATTATTAAGATGCTTGTTAATAGTTTTTGTTTGTTATTTATTATTAAACAGGTAACTGAAGTGTATTTACCAATAGAGTATGAAGCGTTACAAAATTGGATAAAATCTCACAAATCTAGTTGGGCTGAGAGAGGTGTTACAATTATGTGTGATGGATGGTCTGGGCCCACAAGAAAGCATATTTTTAATTTTCTTGTGTATAGCAATCGTGGAACAATTTTTCAGAAGTCTGTGGATGTAACTGATGTACCTAGTAGGACAGCTAATTATTACTTGGGCCTCATGGACAAGGTAGTGGATGAAATTAGAGAAGAATATGTTGTGCAAATCATAACTGATAACGAAGCTACGATAAAGGCAGCTGGTTAGAAACTCATGCAAAAAAAGGAGAATTTGTATTGGACAGGATGTGCAGCTCATTGTATTGATCTTATGTTAAACGATATTGGGAAGAGAAAAAGCGTGGCAAAGGTGTTGGATTGTGCAAAAGTAATCGCACGCTTTATTTATAACTCCAATTGGGTTGTTGACTTCATGAAGAGATTCATAGGAGATAGAGAGTTATTACATCCTGTCATCACACACTTTGCCACCAATTTCATTACTTTGGAAAGCATTGTTAAACATAAGACTGCTTTACAAGATATGTTTCATTCTCAAGAGTAGAAGCACAGCAAATGGTCCAAAAAGGATGATACAAAAGAAGCGAAAAAATTATACAAAGTAAAGAACCACTTCTAAAGGTGCTTAGACTTGTCGATGGGGAGGAAAAGCCCACAACGGGTTTTATATATGAAGCCATAGATAGAGCAAAGTTGGCCATCAAACAAAATTGTCATTGTTATGTAGATTATTGGAAGATTATTGATAATCGATGGGCTTTCCAACTACACACGGACTTGCATGTTGCTGGTAAGTAATGTTTAACTTATTTAAATTATAAATTATGTGTTCCTTTGTCTCACTTTTATTATTATTTTATATTTGAATGTAGGTTATTTTTTAAATCCCATATTCCAATATGGGGAGCACCTTTCTAATCATCGAGAAGTGATGAGTGGAGTTAGAAATGTGATTTCGAGACTTTTACCATATTTAAACAAGCAAATACAAGTGATAAACCAAGTTAGTCATTATTTAATATTAGTTAAACTAATAACTTATTATTTGAGTTGTGAATTGTGCTTGTAAAACTGCTTATTGCCTTTTGTTCATTGCAGATCTCTTTATTTTGTAATAACAAAGATTCTTTTGGTGTTGTGTTAGCACAAAGAGCAGTGAAAGCAACAAATCCTGGTAATTATTATATACTCAATCAACTATTAACTATTTTAATTACATATTATTGTTACATTGTCAACACTTCTATATCAAATTATAACATAATCACTAATGATTGATTGATTTGTATATAGCTGAATAGTGGATCCATTATGGTACATCAGCTCCGGCACTCCAAAAAGTGGCAGTGAGAGTATTAAGCCAAACCATGTCTTCTTCTAATTGTGAGCACAATTGGAGTACATTTACCCTGATACATACAAAGACAAGGAATCACTTGAAGTATAAAAAATTAAATAAACTTGTTTATGTGTATTACAATATAAGGCTAAAGATCAGACATGCAACACGAAAAATCCAAGATGACGGAGAGGAATCTTTTAACCCCATCAATCTTGACTATATATTTGAAAAAGATGATCTATTAACTCCATGGCTTCAAGAGAGAGAACATGCAGTCTTTGATGATGAAGGTAACTCAAGTTGGTTAATTGTTGATGATGAAGATGAAGGAGATCTCAAGTTGGTTGATTGTTGATGATGAAGATGAGGGAGATCATGCCACTAGTAACCAAGCACCTCAACACCGTCAAAGAGCAAGGTCTGCTAGAAGTGGCTCTAGTGAGGGTCGCGGTTGGAGTCCACCTAGTGGTAGTGAAGATGTTAGTGATGGCAGTCGTCTTCCAACAAGTGGTGGTAGTGGTGGACAGTGGGAGTCTGTAGGTTTTGCACATGGTGGTAGACGCAGTATTCATCATATTGATCATGATTGGAATAGGGATTCTACACAGCAGCGACGACATTCTATTTCGGCTCCTAATGTAGAAGCATCAATTGGGCATTCATGACATATTTATGATATTTATGGTCATCGTGACCTTAGAAATCAATTTGGACATCTCGGTGTTAGACAAGAAGATGGAAGGGAAACTTAACATTGGCAACCAATATGCCCAGCACCATATCCTTATTACCCTCCTGCAAGTCAACCACCACCACACATTTATCAACCACCTTATGTGGGAAATTGGAACTACTCTCAACAACCTCATCAATATCCATATACAAACAGAGGGGCTTGCAATGACACAACAACAATCAAGTAGCAGTGGCAACAACAACACCACTTATGATTAATGCACTTTCAATAACTACTACCAGAAATATCAATATGCAGAAATAGGCCAACCAATTCATAGTGATGATCAAAGTGATGTGAGATATGGAGATCCTTCTGTACCACCATGTAATTCTTTTTATTACTAAGTTTTAGAGTGGTTGATTTGTAGTAAATTGCTTGTATGCGATTATGACTGAAGCGAATGATTTATTTTCATGTCCCTCTTTCTCTTATTAATTTGTTGTGCATTTTGAAATATTTTATTGTTGAAAATAAGTAAAAAAATATTTCACATCAATTTTTTTATTAAAAGTTTAACATATATGCCAAATAAAAGCTTGAGACCAAAATAAATACATATCATTTAGTTGAAAATGAGTCAAAAGTGCCCCTACATATCAAAATCTTAATTAAAATGTGATAAATTAAGGCTAAAAGAGTTCCCCAAAAAAAATGCATAAAATTGAGTTTTAGAGGGTTGCTAATATTTTTGAAATTGCACAGCCGTAACGCCCGATTCCCGATACATACCAGTCGATACTACCGATACTGATATTCCGCGATCGATACCGTTACGTTACCCGATACCGTGATTTAGAACTATGGTCAAGAGTGAGTATCAAGGGCACTTATGGAACAACGCAGTGCTAGCAATTATATGACATCCTCTTCTAGGGTGCTTCTATTTGCACACACCATTTCCACTCTTTGCACATCCTTCTCACTACACACACCTAAAAAATTAATCCCAATTTATTTTACTCACTGCACACACCTTTTATTCCACATCTACCCTCATACACACACACACACACATCCAAACTCAAAACCGAACTCTCCGAACGATGCAAATACACACCCATTGAAGTTGCATCTCTCACACACGTCAATCTCTTATACACATCTCTCACACAAGTATGGCTCTCACACCTTTCGTCCCCAAAAGCTTATTGGAGACATCATTGAACCATTGAAGAATCTCATTGAACCATTGAAGGAATTCTTCAACTTAGGTTAGTTTACTTATTTCAATCCTCATTCCTATTCATTTGTAATGTAGGGTTTGTTTTTACCATTTTCAAAACGAACAAACGCATAGCCCACGAAAATGAGCAATCTGTTCCTCATTCGGAACTACCTTTCTAAAAAAAAAAAACAACTTGCTCGAAAGTAGAATTTCGAAAATTATCATTTATTTCAACAGTAGAAGTCCGCAATTTTTTCATTATTTCGACATTCAACTTCTGAATATGTTTAATTCGGACAAGATTCAACTTTCGAAATGAATGTGTTTTTTCGGATTTCAACTTTCGAACAAAATGGACATTTGCGATTTTCAACTTCTGAACGGTTTTGTTTTGTTTTGTTTTTTCCCCCCTCCCCCTTATTTTGTATATTCTTTTTACAATTGTATACTCATTAAGTATATTAATTTTTTAAGATAATATGGATCCTAAAAGTCAACAACGTGTCCCACTTACTGCTTCGTTGCGAATTGGATGTCAACCATGAACGAGGACAAGGGCGTGGGCGAGGACGACGTCAGGGTTGGGGTCGAAGCCAAAGACTATGCCTGACATTACCGTGGAGGATGCCCCTTTACCCAATTCTCTACTGTCCAGAAAGAGGACCTTACTCATGCTTTTCCAGGTGGACCGACTGATCTATCAATACTGCAGAGTTTTAATAGTCATGTCGCTGCAGCTGTTTGGCAGGGGGAGGTAAGCATTTCTGAGTGAAAGTGAAATTCATTTGTATATGATTTTTTATTTTTTTTGTGTTAAATGGTAGTTTCTAATAAGATATTCATTTATTTTACAGGAACGAGGGCCCCGAAAGTGTCATAATCACTCTTTGAAGATCCTTGCATGGCCATGGTGGTCAGTAGACAACAACACCAGATTCAAAGCCATTATTGAGCGGTCTGGATTGTCACACTTAGCTCGTTGCACTTATCGGTTCATCAACAAGCTTCTAATCTCCAGTTTTGTTGAGAGATGGCAACTTGAGACGAACACATTCCATATGACAGTTGGTGAGATGACCTTGACCTTGGATGATGTTGGCACTATTCTTAGCCTTCCCATTGTAGGCAGATCAGTCAGCGTACTAGATGTGACAGATCTTCATGGAGTTACACTACTGGTTTCTGGCTTGGGGATTACTGAATGTGTAGCACATGACGAGGTTCCTATTGTTGGTAGGAATTCAGTCAAGCTTGAGTGGTTGTGAAGTCAGTTTGCTGGTGTCATAGATTCAGACCCAGAGAAGGCCATACAGTGCACTGCTAGAGCTTATTTGTTATTTCTATTAGGATGTACGCTCTTCAGAACATGGTCTACAATAAAAACATGCCACACGTGTACCAGTGGACATCTAGGAGAGAGGCGGGTTCCTCTATTGATCATTTCAAATCTTTTTGAGCAGAGATTGACAGTTTGGTAGCGATTAATGTAAGTTTACTCATCCATCAATAATTTTAACACTTTCCATTTATGTTACCCTTTATATACTTTAATTCAAAAACACTTTACGTTTATAGGTTATTTGGGATCCATACCACAATTACAAAGACCGACATCTATGTAACTCGATTACATTCTACCATGGATGCTTGAAGTGCTTAGACGTGGTCGAACCCTATCATCCTGATAGAGTTCTGAGGCAGTTTGGCAGGGTTCAAACATCGCTAGCTCCGACTTGTGGTACTCGAGGCAACATATCTGTATGATATACAGTTATGTATAGATACTTAGATAGGACCTGGGAGGCTTGGGATAACCGCGTGTTATCTGAGCAGTGGAGGAGCACACCAGTTCATCAGCCTTGGGAATGTGTACCGGGTTACATGGATTGGTATAAAAATATCACACACCTATATGTTAAGCACACTGATGAACCACGTGTCCATGAGCATCAGTATTTCAGCCAACATGCCGATGTAATATATTATCCTCTTTTATGCATTTGTAACATACCTTTGCTTTTCTGATATGTTCCCTAAAATGTGATATTCTTTTTAAATGCAGCGTATTGCACATGCACTTAAGATTGCACATCCTATCATTCAGGCTGGTTATGAGGACGAGATTCGACATCCTCATCGACTTTACCAGGCTATCGAGGCTATGGCATATGTCCTTGAAGGTCAGCAATTGACGAAGCTGGACCTAGTTCTGTTGGACCTAGTTTTAGTGGAGGTCGCTTTTCATCTCCGACATTGACATACAGTCATAGGCCAAGTCATAGGCCTAGTTGTAGGCATACAGCTGATTCATGATGTGTTATTTGTTAGTTAATGAATTTTTTGTGGTGTGTTTTGTAAGATGACATTGCTGTACACATCTTTTAATGCCATTATAAAAGATATTTTCTTATTAGAATGGAATAGTAACAATGGTTGGTGACATTGTAAATGACATTTTATTATTAGAATGGAATGGTAACAATGGTCGATGATTTTGTAAATGATATTTTGTTATTAGAATGGAATAGTAACAATAGTCGATAATATTCAATCCACGCCACAAAACACATTAACATCAAAAAACACATCCATTAATTTCTTCCATAATTCTAACATTGTCAAATGCATAAATGTGTCATTCGACATCAACAACATCAAATGTCTCTCGAGTAGCTACAGTATCATAAATGATGTCCTTGAAATGCTGAATGCAGCGCACATATGCATCATCCCAGTCAACAGCGCAAAGGTGACGACATTTTCACCAATTAGTGGCTATAGAAGGAACTAGATGGCCTGGCTGCAAAAAAAAACCTACACCAAATGTCACTTGAGTTAGTGGTCATACCTCATAACTTCTTGTACATGCACAAATTGATAAGTTTCTCTTATACCTAGACGAAATGATTTCCGTTGACAAACCCAATGGCAATCTCACGTCTATCAAATCGAGGTACTAGCACTGTTCTAAGAGGTAAAAAGGTGAGACATTGCTGTAATGACAAGTGGTATAACACAAGATTGTAGCACGATGCAACAAGATGCCCCATGTCTAGCATAGTCATCCAATGTGAGTAGCCAGGACTGTCTTCAAAGTATAACAATATGCTTGTCAATTCTTCAAACCTTTCGTAGCACCCATAAAGTGTAATGTATTCCTCTTTGTGTGTGTGCAGCTCACCCAAAAGATCACGCCTAACCTGAGCCCAAACATCTTCTGTATGACCAATTGAAGCAACTATAGCCCTGAAATCACAATTCCCATCTGTAGCTACATCCTTAGCAAACTTAATGTATGGTTTCAACCTAGAAGGAAAAGCATCAACATATGCACCATGTTTTACTATTCTGGTAATGTACACCTTTCTCTTCGCATTCACCTTCTCCTTTCCCTTAACAGGTTGTTTCTTCTTGGTTTCCAGAGTAGAAGCTAATGTAGTGATATGAGTGTCCCTAGGTGAGAAGGAATCATGTCCAGATTGCACCAACTCAAATGCACACGGGTCATGGCGGGTAGAAATGTTGATCTTCTTATGATCCCAAGGATGTGTTTTGGGCTTCACCTCCAGCTCAACAAGAAAAGTGCTTCCCGGACATACAATCTCTTTCAACTTCTTCAAAAGCTCCCACTGCATGGTTCTATCACTTTCATTGAACTTTTTCACAAACAACTCTACTTCTGCATGACAAGTCACCTCCGTTTCCTCTTCTTTGTTGCATATGAAGATATGAAGTTGCCTCCACTGTGAGTGTATGGTAGCAAGTGGTATAGGACAATCTTGTCTGATGTAGTCAGCAATCTCATGTGCACAAGGTAAACCATGAGTGTGGCGAATGACGCATCCACAAGCTTCAACATCAATACCAATGGAATTGGCTCTCTTACTCTCTACAAGAAAATACTCTAATGCAAAGATAGACACATTACCCCGTAGCTCCCTGAACTGAGAAGGTTTGAATTGATGTTGCATAACAATTAGATTTTTCTCAAATGAAGCCTTGATATCAGTGTGTTGAAACTCAAGCAGACTGTGTATTTTCTCAAATGATGCCTGAAATGAGATTTGACATGAACCCAATTGTCTTTTAAGTTTTGCATGTGCACTCTCAGCCCTGTTCAATTCAATGTAAGTCAAATAAAAATCAAGTACATGGCATTTATTAATAACTTATTGAACAAAAGTAATCTTACAGGTTGGTTGTAACATTGCCACAGTACATACACGTGTCTGTCCATGCCGCCACAATTTTTTCTTTGTAAGGAACCAACCAAGTATCCATGACATAGTTGACTGTATCGGGATAACTACTGAATTCCTTAAGTAATGACTTAAGACGCTCATCTTATTGAATTTCAGAAGATGAATACACTAAAGAGTTCCACTCATGGTTGAACTTCTCCCATTTATGATGTGTCTCAAACATTTTCTTGCATTTGGTCAATACATTCTTATTGATATGCCAACGACATAATAAATGTCTGCCACTCGGGAATATCTTATGTATGGCATTCATCAAGGCTAGCTCTCTGTCAATGCCAATAATCGCTGGAAAAACAAAATCATCCATGACATCACGCAATGTAGCTAACACTCACGCATAGTTATCGGCCCTCTTATACTGTAAGTATGCGAAAGCTACAGAGAAAGTCATTTTAGTTGATGTCACTCCCACAATTTCAAGAAGAGGAAAACGATATATGTTGGTTTTATATGTGCAATCCATAATTAATATACATGGGAAAGACCGAAATAAGTCCAAACTGGTAGGATGTGCCCAAAACAAGTCTGTCACAATCATCGTGGACTCTTCACATCGATGGAGCTCAATGTAATTATACTTGACCAATTCACCTAATAAGTGTTGTATCTGTAATCTTCCAGCTCTTTGTACCACCCTGTTTCGATGGCGTACATTGTAAATGGTTGTAAGTGTGTTTACATTGAGGGCATCTCACTGTTTCAAGGTTATTAGGATTTCTTTTGGCCTAACCATGCTCTTTGACATATCCATTAACAATGCTTTCTCATCCTTTGACAGCCTCCCCGCATATGAATGTCCCTCAAGGTGCTCCGTAGGTAGATGGCTATGCAATTCGTATACTACGGTCAATGTCCATTCCTCATTTGTGGTAAACCTGTGAGCCCTCATATCAAAAGGACAACCACACTTCTTCGTACCAATTATTCTTGATGTGTTGTTGTCATCATGTTTTAACTTCTTTGTCGTTCTATATTGGCCACTCCTCTCACAAGCAAGATACATCTTAGGTCTTTTTTTTCCCTCCACCATAGTCTGATGTTTTGATTACAATGACCAAACTATTTCTCTTTCCAACTTCACGTACCCAGTTGAGCAATTCATCCTTACTTTTGAATACCTACAAAGTCAAATAAATATTATGAAACATTTACATTTGTTGAGTAATTCAAAACACAATCATTATAATTTCGTAGAGTGAACATGTTCAGTTGTGAACTGAGTAGTGTAATCCAACACACTATCTGCTCAAACCTAACTTCCTTGAGTTGACTCATATCCCTGCATGTTTTGTACAACATTACAAATTTGAAATGGCATTATAAAGACAAATTTGCAATTCAAAACTACAAATTTAGTATGCAATTTACAAATTTGGAATATAAAATGGGGAAAAAAAATTTACTTCATTCAGAAGTACAATGTCGAACAAATTGCTACTGTTCGAATATAGTTGTCCGAATTATTTTTACTAGTTCGGGAGCTGAATGTCGTACAATTTAAATTATTTCAGATGACAACTTCCGAAATTACATAATTATTTTGGTCGTAGACTTGCTGAATAAATTGATATATT
This sequence comes from Camellia sinensis, assembly GCF_055761805.1. NCBI lineage: Eukaryota > Viridiplantae > Streptophyta > Magnoliopsida > Ericales > Theaceae > Camellia > Camellia sinensis. Next base: position 142,445,537 of record NC_138963.1, read on the forward strand.
TCGACCCTAGTTATCCGAACGACATTGGAAAAAAAAAAAAAACTTTTACATTGCAAAACTCATATTTCCTTGGCTATCTTTCTCATAAACATTTATTTTCTTCTGAAAATCTGAATTTTCAAAGGAGAAATCTTCCATAACAATAATGAATGAGGATGAGATTTAGTGTATAATCTAATGGAAAGCTACGAAACAAGAATGTGGGTGTTTAGTGTGTGAACTAATGAATGGAAGCTAACAATAAAGGGTTTCAAATGATGAGGATGGAATGTGGAGGATGGAATGTGAACTGAGTATGGAAGAAGGAGTAGTGACAATGGACTTGGAGCTTCAATAGCTTCAACAGCTTCAACGTGATGTGAATGTGGTGTCTAGATGTGCAATGAGAATGTTTGTTTATTTGAATTGTGTATGATGTCTAAAATAGTAATTTCACTTAGAGATAAAATTGTAATAAAAATAAATATCATTAAGTCTGTGCATAGAGTAGATTGGGTGTGTGCAAATAGAAGATCCCCCTCTTCTAACGTACCTCCAAAGGCTTTTTGGAAATTGTTATGGACTCTAAAGATTCCTCCTAAAATTCAAATTTTTGGTGGAGAGTTTGTTGTAATCGTCTTGCCATGAAGGAGAATATGTTTAGACGACACTGTACTGGCTTACATCTTTGTCCCATTTGCCTTGATAATTCGGAAACCATTGAGCATCTTCTTTTTCAGTGTAGTTAGAGTAGGGCCGTTTGGTTTGGATGTGATTTGGGACTTAGATTTGGTAATGAGGAGATTGTTTGAGAACTTTAATTGTCCATATCCATTTTGCAAGGATGTTCGAATGTGCAAGAGAGAAAGTCTATTCTGGGGAAGGTAGCCACAGTTGGGTGAAACATTTGGAAAGCTAGAAATAGCTAGGTCTTCAATCATTCTTGGGTTGATCCGACCTCAGTCGTTAGTCAAGCCTCGGCGTACTGGTGGGAGATTAATAGGGCTTTCAATCCAATCACGGACGTAAACCCAGATGTGCCCGATTTATCGCAGGATTGCGCAAGTGGAGCCACCCAACCCTTGGGTCTGTGAAAATAAACTGTGATGCAAGTTTCTCTGAGAAAGATAAGCGAGCGGGTTTGGCGATCATGCTTAGGAATGATCAAGGAAAGCTGGTGGATGGGGAGGCACCATTTGGGAAGGGATTTTGTGGGTTTTTTTGGCTATTTAGCCACAAAAGAAAAAATAGGCTATTTTAGCCACAACAAACAAAACATCACATCTAACCCATCATCGTTACACTCTTCTCTCACAAAAAAAAGTCAAAAAGGTCAAAAAGCCCTTCCCAAACCAAGCTTTTTAGCTCAAGCTAAAATAGTCAAAAAAGTCAAAAAGTCAAAAAACCAACCCACTTCCCAAACCAACCCTCAATTTCGACTACTTCTGTCCAATGATGGATCTAGGGGGCTGGGGGGCGGCCGCACTCCCAAAAATTTGAAAAATACCATATATTATATTAAAAATTTTAAAATAATTTAAAATTATACACGTTCGGACCTCCAAATTATTTTTAAATAATTTCAAAATTATATAAAGTAACCCTTAATTTTTTAAACTATTGAATAGCTCTTCAAAATCATAGCCCTGGATCTGTCTTGCTTCTGTCCAGCAGGGGAAGCTTCGGCTGATCGATTGGCATGTCGATTTGCTCAAGCTATGGGCCTTTCTAATGTCCAGGTGACAGCAGGACTGTTATTGAGCTGTGCGTTTCGGAGTCCACCATGGGTTTGTGGCATTTGTATTCATGACATCAAGTCTCTGAGCTCATCTTCAACTTATTTCTTTGTTTGGATTCCTACGGAGGCAAATCATGTTCCACATTGACTCGCTTCCAACCATCTCAAAGGAAATCTTCCTCCAGATTGGGTTTGCAATCCTCCTGTTGCACTTTGGTGTTTAGGAAGTTTGGGACTTGGGTTTTTTTTATTTTTTTCACGAAAGATAAATTTTTTGTAAAATAAAAAAATATATATATTTAAATAAAATATCATATCTAATTCCATAATCATTTCAATTCTTCTCTCACAAACGTCACATCCAAGCACAAAAAAATCCAACTATCTTCTCAAACACCAAAAAAAATTTCTTCAATAATATTCTACAACTAAAAAAACTTACATAAAAACTCACTTTCCAAACACTCACTTTGTTGCTTGTTGATTTTCTCTTGTCGCTGTTGGGCATTTTCTTGTTAAAAAAATATGTATAAAAAGTAAAATAAAATTTAGGTATGAGATAATTATCATATTCAAAATATTTGTTAGTTGCATCCCTCTATTATATTTTAAATTTACAAGGAATTTTATTTAATGATACAAAAGTGACTATGATAAATTGTTTAAATTATACATTTCTATGTATATCATGAGTTGCCACTAATAATATTAACAACAAAAGGAGTTTGGGTTTTCTTAAGTTGGTCATATCAATTTGAGAGAGCATTTTGGTTTGATGAGCTTATATTGGGGTCAACCATGGTGATTCAAACCATTAATTTTTTAAAATTCGTTAACTAGAAAATTTATACAAAAGATCAACATGATCGAACTTTTAATAATTATATATTTGAATCATATTTGTATTACAAAAAATAGATAGGTATTTGTGAAACTATAATTGTTGTCTATTGTTTAAAAATAAATGTGTTTAAAATATATAACTATAAATATTCGGTCATTTTAATTTTTTTCATGAATATTTTACTCAATGATTTATAAAAAATGAATAATTCAAATCACCAAAATCAGTCTCAAAATAAACACACCAAACTCAAACACACTCTAACTTGAAACAATCCAAACCAACAATAAATAAATAAGTAAATTACATATACACCCTCTGAGATTTACTTAAAATATGAATTAGCTCTTGTGATTTTGAAAATTATATTCCGCCCCCTAATGTTCTAATTTTATAACAAATAGCTCATTTTATTAATAAATTATGAAGTTAATTAATAATTTTTAATGATGTACGAAATTTATTTCGATTAATAATTCAAGTAATTTTATTATTGTATATGAGAGTAGTTAGAAATTTTATTTTTTTAATTAATTTTGTTAAATAAAAAATTATAACAAAAGTGTATATATAATTTTTTAAATAACAAAAAATAATATGTATTTTAAACAAATTTTAGGTTGTGTTTGTAATTTACCCCTCATATTTCATTTGAATTCAGCAAGTGGCACCAGCATTTAGTAGACAGAGACCATCAAGAAAGAAACAACAAAGAGGGTAGGTGGGACTGGTGGGAGACCAAAAAAGGTAATTTACAAATATATAGTCTTTGATATTTAATTAAAATATAAATCCTCCTCTGTAGTTTTAAAAATTATATTTCTTGACATTTTTAATTTCATAACAAATTGTCTATTTTATTAATAAATCATCAAATCAATTAATAGTTTTTAATGATGTCAAAAATATGTTTTAATTAATAATTTAGGTAATTTTATTATTGTATAAGAGAGCAATTATGAATTTCATTTTTTTAGTTAATTCTGTTAAATAAAAAATTCTAATTAGAGGGTATTTGTAATTTTTTAAACCGCAGGGATAATCTATATTTTGAAAAAACCTCATGAGGTGTATTTGTAATTTATCCAAAAATTAAAGTACAAGTTTACTAACCGTGAAAAATTACTAAATTGTGAATAACATATTGATAAATAATTAAATTTTGATTTCGATGGTTTTAATTTGTTAGTTGATCAAAAAAGGAAAATTTTAGGTTTACATAAAATTCATACAAAAATTTGACAAGAATAATTTGACAATATCATTATTGTAAATAAATTTATCTTCAATACAGTTTTGTTTTAAAATGAAATGTTCACAATGAGCCACATCATTGCGTATGAGTTTTTGTTCGTATAGCATTATTCGTAGAAAAATAATCTTAAATAATTATCAAGTATTTGCATAATGTATAATATTAATTTATATAATATATTTCGTATATATATAATACTAACTTTTATATAATATTTTTCATATATATAATACTAATTTGCAACAAATTTCATATTTTAGATATCTTTCACGCTTAACAAAAATTATAAATAAAAAGTATGGATTAAAATATCAATTTTTTACATACATATAAAAAGCGAAAATAAGATGAAAGCATATAAAAATAGTAATTATAAAAACAATCTATTCACTAAAGTGAGATATCTTGAGTTGTGTTTGACGCTCTTTCATGTCATTAAAAGTATTTATGATAGAATTAAATAACTAGCTAATATATTAACCAAAAATAAATAAATAAATAACTAGCTAATACCTTATTTTATTATCTAGAAATAGGACTTGTTATCAATAATAGTTATAAAAAAAATATTAATTTTATTATATTTTATCTAATGTTTTTAAATTTTATTCTTTAATCTAATATTTTATAGACATAGAAAAGAAAATCACTCAAATTTAAAAAAAAAAAAATCAAAAGGGAATGACCACATAAAATTTGTTTTAAAAAAAAATACTTAGAGGAGTGAACCTCTGTAATTTAGAGATAATTATAATTAATACTATTATAATAACATAAGTTTTTGAAATCAGGGGAGGGGGGAGGCAATTGCCGCCTCTTGCCCCACTCTAGGTCTATCCTTGGTTAGATGTATGTATATATATATATATGTGTGTGTATTAAATATAGCAAAATGAGACGGTTTTTAAGACCGATTATAAATTTCAAATTGCAGGTCAAACTAACATGCAGTTAGTAGGCAGATCAATGTAGATTGGACTGTTTAAATGGATTGGGAGGTATTTTGTACAATTCTAAATGTAAAAATATAATTGAGATTTAATTAATATATTGCGAGATCTATACAGAATTAAATTTGAGCTACTATGTTTTTAAGTAAAATTTTGAATAAAATTTCAACCTATATAATATAATTGAAAAATAATGGGGAAATGTCAAATCACTCCTAGTTTGAAAAAAATAATTGTAAATTAATAATAAATTTTATAAATATTAATAATTAAAATCATAAATTTTTATATAATTTTATAATTAGTTTTTAAAAAGTCCACTTTATAATTTCGCCAAAAATAAATCCCCATCCATCACCAGCTGTGTACCTTTCTCCTCATCTTGGAAAACAACCCCCCTTAAAATATCAACAATGCTAGATCTCATGAAAAATCTTTCATGAAAATGATTATAAAAGATTTGTAATCTTTAGATTACACTTAGAATAAAACACCATACACTAATCAAGATAATTTAAGAATCACAAATCTTTCATAATCATTTTCATGAAAAATCTTTCATGATCCCTAACGTTTCTCCTTAAAATATACATATATATATATATATATATATAAGTAAAGCAATACCTGAAAAAATTTAGGTTATCATGCTTAAAACTATATCTATAGTTGGATTTATTACACTGTATACCCTTACAATGTAGTCAAATTATTTATTTAATTTTTGAACTATCAATTGTGTTCATTAAGTCTCTAAAATATATAAATCAAAGTATATTTAATCACAAAATTATCGATTGAATCCATTAAGTCCCTAAAATATTTAATTTAAACTTAATTAGTCCCTAAAAAGATTACAAAAATAAAATATAAATCCATAAATATTATAAATTCATAAAAATCCTATCTAGTTAAAATTATATTTCAAAAAAATTTCAAATTTTTATTCTGTTTTTGAAAAATGAGCGTCAATCCATATGTTGAATTTTCCTTTAAAAGAATAATGGTCATTATTTATAGTATTTTCGTACTTATCTTCTGCAATAAATACATGCTAGCCTTTATTTAGTATTATATACCAGATTTCATTTATAATTTATAATTTATTGCTTTTAAGTTTTTCACTAAGCTCTTTTTACTACTTAATTAATGTACTATTTTGTTCTATTACTATTTGTAGAGAAGTGTTATTATTTAAATTATCTAATTCTATTTCTTCAGTGTATCTAATATTTATATACTTTATTGGCAAGACTGAAAAATCAGACTCTAATATTAATTTAAACACACTTGTTGGCTACATATTTTGTATAGGCTAATCACAGCTCAACACGTGGCAGGATGAGGGCAATACGGGAAGACAAGTCAAATTTTTAATCGTAATCACACACGTGACAATTAGTATTGGTTATTGTGGATCAGCATAGCACTGGATCAGCAAAGAGATGCAAGATGACGTGACTTTAACAGTTACTCATATATTTAAATTCAAAATCATGAGGGAAGCCTAACTGCAGACATGGTGTAGTGGAGCTAACTGTGAGGAAATATGATCAGTGATCATGGAGGAATGATTTGACGGTTAGAAGCTCATTTCGACGTTTATCATTGAGAAGTATAAATAATAGAGAATGCCCCAGAAAGGGGCCCCGGACTCAGATCCAGAAACCAGTTTTTATCTACTTTATTTTCCTTCTAGTTTTTACGTTTCTTGTTCTTTACATTTCTATACTTCAAATTCCTGCACTGCACTTCATTCATAAGAGTAGTTTCAAGTAGCTTGTTGCTGTAAACCTCTACGAGGCTGAATTAGATCATTGTAAGTTTTTCATTTTTACTTAATGAAATGCTACAACTATTCTTCATTTAATTGTTGTTTGCTAAATTCTCCTAAACAAACCCACCAGTAAAAGTCATCTTCGTTGAGGCAGAAAAACCTGAAACACAATTGTTTGATAATTGGTTGGTAATTAATCTTCTGTAAGAACTGATTGATCCTTACTGGCATGCTTAAAATTACAATACTAACCTTCGAAAGCCAAAAAAGCCAACATATATTTTTGGCACGCCCAGTGGGACTAATTGAAATGGCTAGACATATGAGACAAGGAGAAAATGAACGCTTGGAAGAAGGTGTGGAATGAGAGGTAGAAATACCTAATCCAGAGGATAATGTGATAACACATCCTATGGAAGTACTTGTCTTATCAAAACCTATGGTCGAACAGACCAGCACTTCGGAGCAAGTACCACATGTTCAAAATATTGAAGGAGGCCATGGAGTTAGACCATCCACTGTTCCATCTACTCAGCCAATGAATCCATGGGGAGGCCCATTAGATGCCATGGGACAGCAGTTAATGAACACAATAGAACGATGGGCAATATCCTTTATGAATCGAATGAATACCCATCAACCAACTAACGCAAGGCTCATAGAGGAAACTTCAAATGTCCCTCAGCAAAGATTGGCTAGAGATAAATAGCCTATGCAAAGTCATGGACATGCTAATGGTCAAACTAGTAATCAAAACTATGAAAGACCATCACCTCAGTCTTGGTATGAGTATTTTTCGAGGCTATGACAAATCAAAATGCCTCATTACTTAACAATGAAACCATGCAAATTAGTGGATCTGGGCCAACACAAGAAAATGGCAAAAGGATGTTTCCAAATCCCATGTTCGAAGCCATACCTGGCACAAGGGGGTTCACTAATCCTTTATTCGAATTTGTACCCTGGGGGTTGGAAGGGTTTCCTGCGACTAGAAGAGACACAACACCTGTTCCAACACCTTTCGCAGGACAAGCTCAGAGGGGTCACCCATACCCTCAACAGCAGCCAGCACCACAGAGACAACCAGTCCCAAATATACCTCCCTATGGACCAAGAGGACCTCAGGCACAAGGTTGTCCACCAAATCCTGTGTTTGTTCCTCCAGTGGTGGTTCAACAAGCACAAAATATGGTTCCTAGGGACGTTGATATTGTTAGAGAAATGTGTGGACCTATGGCTCGGGGGGTTCAAACTCCTGTGTACAAGAAACCATATCCAAAATGGATGGATAGGATACATGAATATCCGAGAGGGTTTAGAATACCTGACTTTGCACTTTTTCATGGAAATGGAAACCAGTCAACGGTAGAACATATTGCTAGGTTCGCTACCCAATGTGGTGAATTTACCAATAATGATTACATGAAGTTAAGACCGTTCCCAAATTCTCTAACTGGGGCAGCTTTTGTATGGTATATTAAACTTACACCTGGCTCTATCCAAACTTGGCAACAAATGGATGAGGCATTCCATGCCCAATTCTTCCAAACGGAGCCAGAAGTTTTCAGGGCAGACTTGGCAAAGTTGAGTCAAAGGCTTGATGAGAAGGCTGCTCAATTTATTACTAGATTCAAAAGAGCATGAAACAAATGTGGGATCATTCTACCAGAGCCTGAATTCGTGAGATTGTCTCAAAATGGTTTAGAGTTTAGGCTTCGAAAGAAGTTTGACTCAACTGAGTTTAGAGACTTAGTGGAATTAACCTATAAAGTGTCGAGGTATGAATCATTACTAGAGGAAGAACAAGATCGAAGTAATGCATCATACAAGACGTATTATAAAATCCTTATTATGAGATTGATGCAGCAGAGATTGTAGGAAAAGAGCCTATGATCTGTGAGGCATTAATTCATAAAGACACTACAATAGACCAGCAGTTTCAAAAGAAATGCCTTCATAGGAAATTTTCTTTCGATTTAACAAAGGCAGATGACATTTTTGATCATTTACTTGAGGCAAACTTCCTAAAGTTACCAAAAGGAGTCAAAATTCCTTCTCCAGAAGTACTTAAAGGAAAAGTGTATTGTAAATGGCATAATTCTTGGTATCACTCAACTAAAAACTATATTATTTTTCGGGACAAAATCGAAGAACAGATTCGAAAGGGGAGTTTAAAATTCCCAGCTAAAGCAGAAAAGGCTATGGGGATTGATACTAATCCATTCCCAGAATTTGGAGAAGTTGCAGCCAATGTTATTGTGCCAGACTTCCAGAACTTATCCTTGAAGGAATTGAAAAAGGTTAATGTGCAAATGCATGTTGCCAGCCAAACTACTGACAAGAAAGATGCTAGAAGTTCACCAGCTAATAGACAGGGTTTTGCAGACCAAAGGGAAGACTCTAATGAGGAGGCACTGGATGATGACTCTTTAGAAGCAGCTGTCATGCAAAGAATGTGTCCCAGATGCAGGTTGAGCTACAAGTGGTTGAAAGGGCTTCCGATTGATGGGAAGCAGTATTACAAGGATATGCAGAGGCGTCCTAAACCAACCAGTGCCTATAACAAAAGTCCATATCCAACTGGTCCTAGGCAGCAGCCATTCATGGCTGGGCCAATAACCACTAGAATGCACTCCAAGGGCAAGAGACCTCTACATGAGTTCAGACCATCCAACTATTACAGAATGGAGGGCAATTATCCTGAGAGGAAACTTGAAGTGGGCTCAAGTTATGGGATCAAAGCCAGAGATTGGCCCCTTAGACCAGTCTCACACAAGATGGAAAGTGGCCACCTTCATGGAAGGCGTGAATTAGGCCCAAAACAGGGAGTCAGGGCCAAGCAGTGGCCTTCACAGACAGCTTCGAAACTGGCTTCGAAAGAAGAAAGACATTTCGACAACTGAGCTAGTGGGTTCATGGGTATCTGGAGTTCCAGATTGATTTGTCATGCAAAACAAACCTAAGGAAATATCTACCCAAAGAAATGTTATTAGAGACTAGGGTAGTGTGGTTAAACCTTCCTTGGTGGCTCCAAATAATTAGGTATTACTAAAGCATCCAAAAATAAAGGAACCAGATATGGTTCCAGTGACTTCTGGATCCCAAAGGAGAAAGATCCAGCAAAGGTACACACAGTACCAGAAGGATCTGAAAGAAAGTGGGGAAAACTCTTCATTGGTCCAGCCAAAGGGCCAGACAGAGGGAAGAAAAAGTCCAATGTTATATCATAGTCCAAAATCGACTCCTCAAGACAAAAGGAGTTGCGGCAAAGAGCAGTTGGCCAAAGTTCACTCCGAATTGAAAGTCAAAGAAAGATTCAGTTTAACGGGATTGGAAAGGGCTTTGATGGAAAGTGATTGTAAGACAAAGGGAGAAGTTGGCCTAAGCCAAAGGAAAAAGATGGTTGAGGAGGAAATGTTTGAAGCCTTCATGGCTGAACAGACATTTTTGGTCGAAAAACCAGCAAAAATAGACCATTCGAAGGAAGTCACTAGTACCAAAGTGCCAGAATGCAGCATGGAAGATGTTTCTGAAGTAATTGAACAAGTTGGCCTGGAAAAGAAACAAGTACAGCCAGTGGTCCAATTTGGCTCGTTTCCTCCAGTATCAGTGAATATGGTGCATATACTACCCCAGGAGTTCCAAGCTAAAGAAGAAAACCAAAAAGGTCAGGAGATTGACCCAATTCCAGTTTCTAGTAAAGATTCACAAGTTAGTATGGTGCAAGACGAATCCGAAGTGACCACACCAATGGAAACTAGAGACGAGAGTGAGGAAGACGTGAGTATTAAACTCTTATACCCTTTTAAGTATCCTATGACATCCATGACACAGCATGTCAAACCCTTGTATATCAAGACCTTCTTCGATGGGATACAGATGAACCGGGTATTGGTGAATAATGGGGTAGCAGTAAACCTGCTTCCGAAATCTTCTTTGAAGAAACTAGGAAAAAGGAACCCCAGATTAATCCCAATTAGCACAACCACTGCTGGTTTCGCTGGAGACAAACAGATGGTTCAGGGTATTTTGCCCATCAACCTGAGTGTGGGAACCAGGGATAACATGACGGTATTCTTCGTTATCGACATCAATGCTAAATATAATGCTCTACTTGGTAGGAATTAGATTCACACCAACAAATGTGTGCCTTCCTCTCTACATTAGAAGATAATGATGGCCTTGTGCAATGGAGAAACAAAAGAGATCAATACAGACCCTCAACCCTTCATAGCTTGTGCAGACTTTGTAGAGGCCAAATTGTATATTGAAAGAGTGACACCACTCAGTATACTGAGAAAACCTGATGGATCAGCCGAAGTGACGCCTGATGAGGAATTAGCACACCTGAAGCACTTACTCCAGGAAAGTGCTAATGAAGAATTTGTCGCCAAGGATGACAATGATGCCTAGTTGTAGGCAAAAAGATAGAACCCAGGAGGCCAGATCTTTGGCTTTAATTAAGTTCTCAGTATTGGACATAAAATCAATAGTCCAAAAGGTGCAACATGGTAGTTGGCTGTAAGCAGGAGTAGCAACAAGTCAGGTTTTTGGCCTTTGATAAATACTGTGCGTTGGACATCGAAACAAAAATCTAGGAGATACAGGAAGAAGAAGCTTATGGACAGACTTCGTCTATGAGGGGGAGGGCAAAGATGTTGAATTAAAGGAACTGGGGAGCAGAACAAAGCAAAGAAATTGCTTCGAAGATAGAAGAGATTAAAAAAGAAGCATTAATGAATTCTCAAATACAAGACCCTTTGGAAGAAGTTAATTTAGGGAAAGGTTCTACACGGCAGCCCACCTATATAAGTGCTTGGTTAAATGCTCTTAACAGGTTGGTGGTTTTAAAAAGATATAAAGATTGTTTTGCATGGTCTTTTAATGAACTACCAGGATTTGATAGGTCATTAGTAGAACATAGGCTCCCTATGAAGCCTAATTTCAAGCCATACAAGCAAAAACCAAGAAGGATGAGTCCTGAAGTGATTCAGAAGGTCAATGAGGAAATTCTTAGGCTCTTTAAGGCAGGCTTTATTAGGACAGCCAGGTATGTTGAATGGCTATCCAATATTGTGCCTGTAGTTAAGAAGAATGGTAAAATTAGGGTATGCATCGATTTCAAAAACCTGAATTTAGCAACTCCAAAAGATGAGTATCCTATGCCCATAGTAGATTTATTGGTGGATAGTTCAGCAGGGCACAAGATTTTATCAATGATGGATTGGCACTCTGGTTATAACCAAATCTGCATTGCAGAAGAGGATATTCACAAGACAACATTCAGATGTCCTGGGAACATTGGCACCTTCGAATGAGTTAAAATGCCATTTGGTCTGAAGAACGCTGGGGCTACATATCAAAGGGCTATGAATACTATCTTTCATGATCTCATTGGAGGATATTTAGAGTGTTACATTGATGACATTGTAACGAAGTCCCAATCAATGGAGGAACATTTGTTTCACTTGGAAGCAGCTTTTGAAAAAATGAGAAAGTTCAAGTTGAAACTTAATCCTCTCAAATGTGCTTTTGTCATATCAGTTGGAAAGTTCTTGGGCTATGTAGTACACAAGAAGAGAATACAGATTGATCAGAATAAAGCCAAAGCTATCATTGAAGCCAGACCTCCATCAAGTAAGAAAGAAGTACAAAAATTCCTTGGACAGGTTAATTTTCTTCGAAGATTTAATTCTAATACTGCAGAGAAAACTAAAGTATTTTCTTCCTTATTAAGGTTGAAAGATGAAGAGGAGTTTATGTGGACAGCAGAGCATTAAACTGCTTTTGAAGGAATCAAAGCCTACTTGACCAAGTCTCCAGTGCTGATGCCACCAAAGGATGAAAAGCCCTTGAAGTTGTATATTGCTGCGGCAGAAGATTCACTGGGAGTTTTCTTAGCCCGGGACAATGAAGAAGGCAAAGAGCAAGCAGTTTATTACCTTAGTAGGTTTCTAAATTCTTGTGAATGTAAATTTTCAGCTATAGAAAAGCTGTGCCTTGCATTGTATTTTGCTATGAAACTAAGATACTATCTTTTGCCTACAACTGCCTTGGTAATTGCAACCATAGATTTGGTTAAATATATGTTGTCTAGACCTATGTTGAGAGGAAGAATTGGCAAATGGATACTAGCTTTATCAAAATTTCATCTAGAATATGTCCCCCAAAAGGCAGTAAAAGGACAAGTTTTAGCTAATTTCTTGGCAAATCATCCATGTCAAACAGAAAACCAAGAGATAATGGAGCTTATTATAGTTAGTGTTGAACCATGGCAAATGTGGTTCGATGGATCAAAAGCCAACGGTCTAACTAGAATTGGTGTGGTGATTAAGTCACCACAAAGGGTAGAAACTACACATGGTTTCAGAGTTGATGAAATTACTTGTTCCAATAATCAAGCTGAATATGATGCTTTAATAATGGGACTGGAAATACTTATTGGATTACAAGCTCATGTAGTTGATATATTTGGAGATTCTCAATTGGTGGTTAACTAGGTGAAAGGAATTTTCAAGTGTCAAAGTGTAAGCATGTTGTCATACTATGTTGTTGTATTATATTTGCTTTTTCAATTTCAGATAGCAAATGTAACTTATGTCCCAAGATTCTTGAATAATAAAGCTAATGATGTGGCTCAGAAAGTTTTGAATTTCAGAATAAGGGATAACACTCAAATGAACATAAGCCAAACAACATATCAAAAGGTAATACCACCCTTAGATAAAAAGGAGTGTGGTCTTAGAAGTCAATTATAATGACTTACAAGAACAAGATTGGAGGCATCCAATAATGCGATATCTAGCTAGCTCATCTTCGAAAGCCAACAGAAAAATCAAATTGCAATCTATGCAATACATAATGTATGGTAATGCTCTCTACAAAAGGGGGGGCAAACGGGTTATTATTGGAATGTTTAGTCCTAAAGGAAGCATTGATAGCCATAGCTAAGGTTCATGAAGGTATCTATGGTGCTCATCATCCTGGTGTGAAGATGAGATGGTTGCTTCGAAGACATTCCTACTATTGGCCAACCATCCTTAAAGATTGCATAGAATATGCTAAAGGTTGCCATGCATGCCAAAAGCATGGCACAATAAGACATGTACCCATAACTGATTTGCATGCGGTTATAAAGCCTTGGCCGTTTAGAGGATGGGCTATAGATATGATAGGGAAAATATATCCATCATTTTTGAAGCATCATTGTTTTATCTTAGTAGTCACAGATTACTTCATCAAGTGGGTTGAAGCTAAACCGTATAAGGCTGTAGACTAGACCGAAGTTATTGGATTCATTAAAGATCTGATCCATAGATTTGGTATCCCACAGACTATAACTGTTGATAATGGGACTGTATTGATGGGAAGATGGTAAAGTCTTTTGTGGCAGAGTTTGGAATTAGTCTTATTAATTCTACCCCCTATTATACACAAGCCAATGGTCAGGCAGAATCATCCAATAAATCTTTGAAAAAAGGAATATAGAAAGTTGTGGAAGACAATCCCAGGGATTGGCATAACTTACTATTGGATGTATTATGGGCTTATAGGACTTTTTCAAAATCAAGTACAGGAGTCACTCCTTATGCCTTAGTATATAGGCATGATGCAGTACTACCTGTAGAAATTAACATCAAGCCTTGAGAGTGAGATGCCAAGGTCAGTTAGTTCTTGAGCAGTACCATCAAAGTATGTGCTTGGAATCAGAGAACGTGGATGAAGCTAGAATTCTGACATTAAATAGTATTCTTTTCCAAAAGAATAAAGCGGCCAAAAACTATAATAAGAATGTCAAACACATTAGCTTTGATGAATGTGATTTGGTATGGAAGACAATACTCCCAATAGGATTAAAAACCACAAGTTCGGCAAATGGTCACCTAACTGGGAAGGACCATATCAAGTTCATAGAGTCTTGTCTTGGGAAACATATGATTTGAGAAATATGAATGGATATGTACACCCTAAGAAAATTAACGACAGATATCTAAAGCCTTATTATCCAACCGTGTGGGAAATACAGGGAATATAATAAGTGCTAAACGAAAGGAGCATGAAAACACTCAAATAATAAATAAAGATCTTATTTCATAATGAGTTGAATACATGTAGCCATAGATTGGCCCAAAAGTCAGTACAATGTTTCAACTGTTCCTTTACAATTGACTCTCTACTCTTAAGAGATGAGAACAACTGAATGGTTGTAGCCATCTCCTGCTTTCGATCAGCCAGTCCTTGGTTAGTAATCTGCAGCTTGGTGGCAGTTTGATCTAAAGCCAAGTTGACTGCTGATAACTCTTCTTCAAGCTGAGCTTTCTTCTCTAATAGTTGAGCTCGAAATTGGGAGACAGAGAAATGTTGTTCTTTTAATTCTAACACTTCAGCATGTATATGGGAAACAAATCTTTGGTCTCTCAGCATGTAGACGTCCCCCGAACGCCCCGGGAGGGTGAGCTCCCGTTCTGTTCATTTTGGGGTTACTACAGCTTGGACTCTCAAATCGTCACGGTTCTTAATCTTGAACCAAAGAGTCCAAATCCGGCAAATCGTTTTGAGAAACAGATTTTTTGAAAAGAAGTGCCAAACACGGACTGCTTTGCCAGATACAGAGTCGCCACCTAAATATTTTTTTATGGGGGAATTTAGGAAACCCTGACTCGGTGCCAAAGGTCACATGTCCGTCATCACCAAAGTTGTCTTGGCTCGGGAGCCTGGGTACGATCGGGGAAGGTCAGCTATGAGCACCCCCTTTCGCCCGGTCCGAAGACCAGCCTCTACTAACCATGATATCCGATTTTGAAAACGTTATGTGTTCTTATTCCGGTTATTAGCCTAGAATTACTATTTTATGCGCACAACAAACAAGTATAGACTAGATTGCCTAATTTGGAAACAAACATTGCATATCTGTTTGTTTTGAAAAGCGCTTTGGAATTTGCTACTCGCAAGTAGGCTAAAACACGGATTTCAACGAGTTTTTCCAACTCAAACAATCCAACCTTCACCCATAGGCATTCAAACAGTTTAACACATAAGCATTTAGCCACATGGTAAGCATACTGTCATGGCAACACTCACACACATGCGGTATGCTAAAGCAGGAAAATACTTACATAGTACTCCGCGCCAAAACAATAAACTAGTTAGCAAACATGCGTGATCCTAGTTCATGTTAAAATGACTAATGCAACACAAGCAAAATGTGATTAGGATAGGCTCGGCTAATCTAAGGATGGCATGTGAAATGCAGTCAATTGATGCACGTATTCAATTTGGAATTGAAATACAAATGCAGTTAGAATGATGCGCCGAGCCTGGTGCATGTAAGACAAATAAATGAATGCACGCAAGCATTGCATGAGGTACGCTAATTTAAACGTGCCCTAATACTAACCATCAAAGCAGGTAAATAAAAGGGAAGAAAGAAGTGGGGATTGGAAGACATACACGCACTCACCCACACTTATTACAAGTTTGCCCTCGCTCGGAGGGACCGAATAAATATTACAAATTAACTAACTCGCGAGCTAATTAATTATTACAAATTGCCTAATTAATTAACAAACTAACTAAGCTAGGAAAAACAGATAAATCGCCTCGGGAGGAGAGCTCGATGCAATGCATGCTCGGAACCCGGCTCGGAAGTGCACCGCCATGCATAGGCTGCCTCTGTTTTCCTTGTTGTGCTCCTCTGGAGGCTACCAAAACCTCAAGGATGCCTCTCTAGATACTGGGAATCACCACCGGCTGAGTAGAATTACCACCGGCAGTGAATTGTGGTCACTGGCACAAAATGAATCCATCGGCTGGTGATTTACTGCAGGTCGGCAATTTATACTGCCGGTCGGCAAAGAATGCCTGCAGAACCTGCAACTCACAGCAGCAGAGAACAGAACTTGCATGGCAATACAATTCAATGCATATATGCACCAATCATGTCCTTTATCATGTTAATGACTCAAAGGGACATGCTCCTTGGTTCTCGGACCATCAATCGGGCATTCCGATGCGTGATGGCCCAAAGAATCAAATGTGCATTTTGACGTGGGATGCAATGCACATAAACAAACCAATGGGACTCAACCTCTATCACAAGCATTTCAAGAGGCTAAGCATGCATGTAAATGGAATGCAATCCTAAGCATGTGAACTAAGGATGCAACATAGCAATGCAATGCATTCATGCAATTATGCAAGCAAATATGTGAGGCAAACATGCAAGCAAGCAAAGGGTGGTCCTAAACATGGTCTAGGCAGCCCATACTAAGCCCAAAACAGTGGCCAAAACCAAGGAAAATGGAACCAAACACACACACACACATGCACATGTTAAGGCCTAAACACTTAAGCGTCAAAGGACTACTTTTAAGCACACTTAAAAGGGGGTAATCATGGACATATGACATGTATTATAAGCCTTGAAAACATGTAGGAAATGATGCCAAATTAACCTACCAATGCAAGCTATACATGCAACCGAACCCAAGTACCTAAAACGTGGCCATATGACTCATGAAGCAAATGACCAAATTGAATCAAAACAGTCCCAAATCATGCAAAAGTAAGCCTCAAGAACCACTTAGATGGCGTCTAAATGACCTAATCCTAGAGGCATACGCAATGGCATAAACATGAAGCATGAGACATCAACTCTTGAAGCATCAAAAGGGCCATGAAATGCAAGCATATAAGCATGCTAAGTGGACTGAAATGATGCTATAAATGATGCCAAACCATTAAATCAATGCAAGAATGTCATGCTATACATTCACACACTTAAGGCCAACAAGCCGGAATGCAAAGAGGCTATACTAAGCATGCCAAAGCCGACCCAAACAACCTAGGACAGACCTTAAACATGACAAAATATGCACAAAATCTTCACAAAGCTAAGCCTAAAACAAGCTAGAACAAAGGTTTACGACCTAAGGCATGTTAAGGCCTAAACATCTCATTACAAGGTAGGTATGCTAAGTATGCATGGTGTACCAAAACCAACACACAACAAGGTTATATCATGGCATAATAAGCATGGAAAACAGCCAAGACATGATCAATACACATTCTAACATGATGCTCCCTCGAGAGGCCAAAAAGGGTCCATTTCAAGGACAACAAGGAGAGGGGGTGGCCCTCTCCTTTTAGAGACTTCAAGGCACCATCTCCGCCACTGAAATCCCTCAAGATTTCAGTGGTGAAAAGGCCCAAACACCAAAGTCTCGAAACTTGCACAAAAATAGCACAAAAAGGAGCTTTACAAGGCTTAGGAGGGGTCAAACAAACCCAAACCACAAAACACTCTTAATAAACAATCAAGAGGGCTAAAAAACAGAACTTTTTTGTGTTATACACTAAGCACAAAAACAGCTCTAAGATAGGTAAAAAAACAATGCAAAAATGGGGAATATAAAGGCAAGTTTCTTACCCTTGAAGACTTTCTTCAAAAATGGTGGACCAGCTGGTTCTTCAAGCTCAAAACCACCCAAGAACTTCAAGAACAACCTCTTGGAATCTCAGTAGCCAAGGAAAGGTGTAATACTATGTGCTTGTGTGCAATAGTAAGACACAAATGCACCTAGACACACACAAGAGGGAAAAAGAGAGAGAGAATGTGTATCAAACCATAACCCTAAAACTAGAGCTCTTCTCTGTATTTTTTATCTCTAAAATTTCTAACCTCCATGCCAAGAGAAGAGACCCTTCTCTTATAGGCAACCAACTTGTAAAGCTTATACAACAAGCTTACAAGGAGGGCATCCCTCCATACACGTGTATGGAGGGGAACCAAAATGCCACACAGCTGCCCTAAAATATCTGCAAAAGCAGATGAACAGTAGTCAGCTGGCCAAAAATGTCATTTTGTCAAAAATGACTGCCGACCGGCAACAAATGGTGTCGACCGGCCACAAACATTGCCGATGGCAACAAAAACCAGCCGGTGGCCTCTAGCCACTGCCGGTGGTGTGTGGGGATGCCTCACAAGGCATTCCCTGCCCCTCCAAGGCAAAACACAAGTGTTTGGTACAAAACCAGACACAAAACGGTCGAGTTCGGAGATCCTGAGGCAGGGCGCGTAGCCGAGACCTCCGGGAACTCTAAACGAACACAAACATGGGTAATCACCGAGTGTTCAAACGGTGACGTCCAAGTCTTGAGGACGGTCAAAAATGGGGTGTCTACAGTTGCCCCTCTTTGACAGAACTCAAAAGTCATAACAATGACGGGAGTGAATGTCAAAGCCCAGAGACAACCCATTTTTGACAAGGCCGAAGACTTAGACAAACATGCAAGCCAAACAAGGTATGTGCCCGAAGGCAGGGGCAAAATGCAAGACAATGCATAGAGCCGGACGTAACTTATGATCATGTAAAGAAAGTTGTAACGAAGCAAACATGCGACAATTTTAAGCGGGAAGGCAAATCAAACTACATTTCATGCAGTTATGGTGCAATCTTAGCGAGCATGTGTGGTAGATACACAAAAGTGAAGAGAGTGTGCTGGGTACACTATATGAATAAAGTGTGATTGATACACTAAGTGAAGCAAAGTGTGATGGATACATAAAGTGAACAGAGTGTGATTGATACACTGAGGGCGAATACAGAGTGTGATAGATGCACTACGTGAAGCAGAGTATGATGGATATACAAAAAGTGAACGCAAAGTGTGATGGATGCACTAAGTGAACAGAGTGTGATTGATACACTGAAGGTGAACACAAAGTGTGATAGATGCACTAGGTGAACAAAGTGTAATAGATATACTGAAAATGAACACAAAGTGTGATAGATGCACAATGTGAGCAGAGTATGATTGATATACTAAATGTGAACACGAAGTGTGATAGATGCACTTAGTGAACGGAGTATGATTGACATACTGAAGGTGAACACAAAGTGTGATAGATGCACAATGTGAGCAGAGTATGATTGATATACTAAGTGTGAACACGAAGTGTGATAGATGCACTTAGTGAACAGAGTATGATTGATATACTGAAGGTGAACACAAAGTGTGATAGATGCACTTAGTGAATGGAGTATGATTGATATACTGAAGGTGAACACAAAGTGTGATAGATGTACAATGTGAGCAGAGTATGATTGATATACTAAGTGTGAACACGAAGTGTGATAGATGCACTTAGTGAACAGAGTATGATTGATATACTAAATGTGGGTGTGTGTGATAGATACAGAAAATGAAAGAAGTGTGATTGATACACTAAATGAGAATGTACGTGATAGATACAAAAAATGAGAATGTATGTGATAGATACACAAAATGAGAATGTATGTGATAGATACAGAAAATGAGAATGTATGTGATAGATACAGAAAATGAGAATGTGTGTGATAGATACAGAAAATGAGAATGTGTGTGATAGATACAGAAAATGAGAATGTATGTGATAGATACACAAAATGAGAATGTGTGTGATAGATACAGAAAATGAGAAAGTGTGTGATAGATACACAAAATGAGAATGTGTGTGATAGATACACAAAATGAGAATGTGTGTGATAGATACACTAAAGAAATGAAGTGTGATTGATATACTAACTGAATAAAGTGTGATTGATACACTAACTGAATGAAGTGTGATTGATACACTAACTGAATGAAGTGTGATTGATACACTAAATGAGTGAAGTGTGATTGATACACTAACTGAATGAAGTGTGATTGATACACTAAATGAATGATTTTAAGCGGAACTTCTTTGAATGAACCGTACATACAATATCGTGCATGAATGAGAAAGAAATTTGATAGGTACAATGCAATACAATGCATGATGTTTAAGGAACGCAATAAACAAGCATAACGGCGCTTTAGAAAGCACCTCATGAGGTGAGTGGCGGTGAACCGCTTTACTCCGATGGGGATCTTCCCCTGTGCTCTTAGAACACTTACCTTCAACTTACAATACAAAGTCTTTGAAATACTGACAAGGGTTCTTCATGTAGAACACTTTGGACGTTGTCTTTCTTCCTGATCATATTCACAACTTTCCCTATTCTCCAACGGGGTGACAGACTAGGTTGGTTCGGTATCCAGAATTGAGGTGCATACACGCTATCTCAACCTATGGGGCTTCCATACAGATTTCAAGCCGAGGATACGCCTCTGGGTATTTAAACCAGACTTTAGTCTCGGAAATCCCGAACCTTTGTGTTCTAGGCATCAGCCATTCGAACTCTAGTTTCCACCGTCGCAGCTGGTCTCGTAGGAACTCATTGCAAACACGGCCAAGATGCCTCGGGCAGGGAATGGTACTCAGGGAGAGCACTTTTGATCGCCATTCTGGCTTGAAGCAGACTTAATCTTGAGCTTGAGATAGAGGCACACTCGTACTTCAGAGCATTGGCAAGACCTGAAGAGGTACACACGGAATGTAGTCCTGGAACTTACGGAAGTCGAAACAAACTCAGATACCCGACATTTCCCTCTTTTCTTTTGCTTTGCAGTCTGGAACCCATATAGCTTCAAATAGGTCCTGGTTTTATTGTTCCCACATGACCTGGGTTGAACCCTGCGGTTTTTATGAAAGAACAAATCTTGTTTTTCACAGATATGGAGAACTGCACGGCACTCTGAGCACAAAACGATTCATTTTTGAAACTGAGAATGAGTTCTCGACCGGGTATTGAGCCTACGACTGAACACAGCAAAACGACTCAACAAGGAAATAAAAGGCACACAACCTAGACACATCGAGTAACACTTGAAACGACTCGAAACAAGAATCGAGACAAAATAAAAAGACACGACACTCAGACGTGCACAGGGAGCCTGTTTCACCGGGTAGTGTTTCCCACCCTTTCTCATTTGTGATTCTCACATCACTCGGCCCTCAGGCTCTGTTTTTCTGAAAAAAAGCCCTCTTCTCACTTTTCCTCTCATCGCACATCTCTCTATTCTTTAATCTCTCATTTTTCATCCCTCCCCTGGGTGGTTGATGGATAAACAGCAAATTGTGGGCTCGTGCCCCTAGCATTCTACTAGATTCTCTTTCTTGTTCACAACAGTGAGTTTCTCCCACAGAAAGGCTGTGCTACAATTGGGTGTGTAGCAAATCTGCAGCTGACATCGGTTGACGATGCTCTGTTGGGGAGTTCGGACGTGATCAGATCTATCCAGGAGTGGAATATCTTGTCCCATTCCGGTTCGTGCTTCGCACTTGGCTTGATACCTCGTTGCTTGGAGGATGAGAGAGCTTTCAGCCCTTTGTTGTTAACTTCAGTTGTGCCCTATTCTGGTAGGTAGAGTGCCCTTCTTGGCAAGTATGTTGACAATGGGAAAGACAGGAAGCTTGACTCGACTGTGCCCCTAGTTCATCATTTTGACCATTTTTTGTTTTTACTTTCTACTAAAACAGTTTTGACCAACACGAGAGTTAAATTAACGCGCTTGTTCGATTTTCTGATTAAAATCATGCAAGTCTGGCCATGAGCACTGAAAATTTTCCTCTTTTGGGTCCAAGAAATGGTTCAGTTTTGAAAATGGAATACTCTTCAAGAAGATTAGTCAACCTCAGTAAAAATTCTCAAAAACTATTTTTACAAACGACCACTGCTCAACGAGCACGAAACCTACTCTTGAGATGCGCAACCTCGGATCCATGGCAATGGAAAATTAAAAATTCTCAAAAACTATTTTTGCAAACGACCACTGCTCAACGAGCACGAAACCTACTCTTGAGATGCGCAACCTCAGATCCATGGCAATGGAAAATTGCCCCTTGTCTGAAGGACACTGCATGGTAACGAAAAGTTGCCCCTTTTTTGAAATGACACTACGGTGTTTTGAATGGCAACGGAAAGTTGCCCCTTGTTTGGATAGCACTGCAACGCATTGTAGTCAGTCCTCAGAGCGACGAACACAACCAGACTCTCAGATACAGAGAAGACAAAGATGACCAGAACCATCGCATGGACACAATCGAATTTGAAAGTGTTTATGGCTGGACTTCAGAATGAAGTTGCCTACGTATCCCAAACATGGGAATCAAGCCTTACGTAGTTCAGGGTGAAGGTACACTCGGGTATTAACCTCTCCTTTTTAGGCTCTAACTTTTGCCAAGGCGCCCGTTGCGGGTTTTCGACCTTGCGAACTTTGTTCTTCTTCTTTTTTTCAATTTTTGTATCTTTCTTTTTCATTCTTTTTTCTCTTCTTTTTTTTTGTTCTTTTCTTTGCATCTTTCTTTTTTTGTTCTCTTTTTTTCTTTTCTTTTGCATTTTTTGCTTTTTTTTTTTTTGTATTTTTCTCTTGCTCTAACTTTTGCCTGGGTCGCCCTTCCGGGTTTTCAGCCCAGCAAGCCTCTCAAAAGGGTAAAAGTGTAACGAGTCCATGCCAAATGGTTTTGAGATCCTGAAATTATCTGAATCCAGGAGAATGGCTGTTGTTCTAGCTTCGTAAGCTTCTTCTGATGAGATCTGATCTTCTTGACCTGACTTTGGGTGTCACTTGTTCGAGGGCTGCTTCAAATTTGGCCACACAGGCCTTACATGGCGGTTAACCGTTGAACGTTCTGAATGGGTCCAAGGTTCGAAAACAAATGGATTGAATCTTGAGGCTGAGAGCGATCCTAGGCTGCACAATCTCAAGAGCGATTCCACACAAGTCTTCACAGGACTGCGCAAAACATTTTTTTTTTGAAAGTTTTTAAGAGAGTGACAAATCGCTCGCGCTGAAGATACTATGGAACCAATCTGGATCAAAGCTAGGGTCCTTCTCAGTACTCACGTTAACAAACATGATTTCATTCATTAAGGGCTTAGCACGCCTCTCTTTCTCTCAATTTGATCAAAGTTTTGCAAATCCCGAGGAATTCCTTCCTCTTTGTTTTCACCGTAGTGTTTGAAAAGTTTTGAAAAACTTAGGTCAATGCAATAATTTCAAGGCACAAGAGAGCAGGTGGAATGCACCGCCGTTTCATTCAAATCCCGGCACAACTAGCACACGGCAGAAGCAAACACAAGAGTGTGAAAATCACTGTTGTTTCATTCAAATCTGTTGGCACAACTGGCTCCCCGGCAGAAACAGACTCAAAAGAAAACAAAAGGACAAACACAAAACAAAATAGTGATATCCGAAGTAACACCCCCGGAATCACCCGACTCTAACAAAACAAGACTGACTCGATACAACAAGACAGACCCTTAATCAAAAAGACCGACTCAAAACAGAGAGACAGACTCAAAACAAAACCAAAGAACTGACTCAAAACCCAAGTCAGAAGCTACAAAAACTAGTATTCACAAATGCTCAAAACGGTGCGTGACACACGCCACATCTAGAGGAAACTGAGTGCTGCCCGCAGGTGGTTCATCCCTTGATCACATCACATTATCCCCCACAAGTTCACTAATCAAGTGCCAATAGACTTTGCAGGACCTGGCGCGGTAATGACCCCGTTGTCGAACAGATCTTGTACATCATGGCGCAGACGAAAGAAACTGTCGGTGTCATGACCGGTTTGTTGATGGTAGGCACAGTATTTAGTCTGATCATGCTTTGTAGGGATAGGATCGGGTAGGGGCCATTGTTCCAACGATTTCAGATGCCCTTTCCGGATTAAGACCTCTAGAGCCTTTGACAAAGGCATATGAAGTGGGGTGAAAACCCTCTTGACTCGAGGTGGGTACTTGGTTCCTTGTGAGCTACTTCCGGACGTACCGGTGAATGGGGTAGCTATTTTTGATACGATGGTAGTAACCATGCCCACATCAGAAGATCTTGCAGCTGCATCACCACTGGTGGTCGCATTCGAACTGCGGGAAAACGCCCTCCTAGGCTGCTCCTTCTCCTGGTCAAGAAGGCCCTGCTTCATAGCGTCCTCAATCTGTACCCCCATCTCATGCACATCAGCAAAGGTAGGGAAGGGGAGAACGATCATTTTCTGAATAAGCTTGGGCTGGAGATTGCGCACAATCATCCGAATCTGGTCTTTGTCTGTGGGTCTTAAGGTCATCATCGAAGCCTTAGCCCGCCATCTGGTTACGAATTCTGAGAAGCTCTCCTTGGGTTCTTGCCTCGTTGTCTCGAGATCCCGGGTCGTGATCTCGATTTGTGTATTATATGAGTACTGCAGGATGAATGCATCAGCCATCTCGTCCCAACTTCTCTTGACGTCATCCTCCAATTTGGCATACCATGCGGCCGCTACACCCGACAGGGTCCGGCCAAATAAAGACAGCTTCTGCAGTCTAGTGAGGCCCATTGGCCTTAGGACGTCTGAAAATAGTCGTAGGTGCACCATGGGATCCCCAGATCCATCAAAACGATCAATTTGTGGCATCTTAAACCGATCTGGCAGCGTCACGGTTGCGTCAGTGTATCCGTCTCCAATGTCCGGAATGGACTTCACACCTTGAGATTTCTTGAACAGCTTTTTAAGCTTGCGCATTTTTAATGCCACGGGGTCCACCTCGGACTCGAAGGGAGAATCTGATTGGTTGATAGGAGTGGGTGCCTTGGATAGTTGAGACAGAATCGGGGGTGGAGCTGGCCCGACTGGAATGTCCGTATCATCCTGGACGTGGGTTGCCTCCCCGAGTATGGGAACTCTTGGTGGGGGAGGAGCCTGGTGCGAAGTAGATACTCTAGTTTGCTGCTCCAATCTGGCAATTGTCTCTGCCTGTTGGGCTATGACCACAGCCTGTTGCTTGGCGAATTCTGCTTGACGGACAGTGTCTTGCTGCATGGCTTTCATACTATCCTGGAGTTGGCGCACCATCTCTTCTAGACTCGACATACTGTTCTAATCTAACTGAGCAACCGGTATATCTGTGTCGGTAATAGGCTCAGAAATCTCAGCCCGACTGCTCAAAGATCACTGATCTGGTAGCTATTGTACTGGTGGTCTGTGCCTGACTAGCCTTCTCTGGCCCTAATTACCCTTGAACTGAGTCTATGACCTGACAAAGTTTATCAGTACAAATCCAATGAACTTCGGGGGATATTGGAGCCTTCTGAAGCTATAGTTCCAGGACTACCCCTAGCAAAAGAGAAAACAGACAGCATCTCAGCACAATTTCACTAGAACGGATTTGAGCATACTAGGATGAATGTACTCAATACTGATCACTGTTTCCCAAATATCTGTCTGTAAACTGATACCCTTGGGTAAAACTGATTCCCCAAATACTGATGTTGATGCCCACAGGCGTGATACCCAGACTTGTAAACTGGTATATGCGTCCCTGTAGAGATACACTCTAAAAGCACATAGCAAGTAAGAGAGAGCCAAAACACCCCTACGTCGGGGTATGGTTTCCCTGTCCTATTTTTGTCAGGAGCTAGGGTTCCACTATGCACGCAACAGTTTTCAAACAACCTATCATCGGGTAAGCAACCTGTCCTAGCTTGGAATGGTCACTATGGATTCCGAATATGCACTAAGTCGAATAGTCAAAAAGGGTGCCCTGGTAAAACCGGGGTTTGTGTTCCCATACTGTCAGAGCCCATAACCGGTCAGCCTTATGGTCATGCCTTGACAAGACAAGCCTCCGGCAAACCGTTCAGGAATGGCAGATGGCAAACACGGTGTCCTAGGCGCACCAATGCACATGCAATGCAGAGAGACACATAAATGAAATCAAAACAGGATATCACGAGTTTGAGTCAAGCTCTCTAAATCCCCAGCAGAGTCGCCAGAAATTGTAGACGTCCCCCGAACGCCCCGGGAGGGTGAGCTCCCGTTCTGTTCATTTTGGGGTTACTACAGCTTGGACTCTCAAATCGTCACGGTTCTTAATCTTGAACCAAAGAGTCCAAATCCGGCAAATCGTTTTGAGAAACAGATTTTTTGAAAAGAAGTGCCAAACACGGACTGCTTTGCCAGATACAGAGTCGCCACCTAAATATTTTTTTATGGAGGAATTTAGGAAACCCTGACTCGGTGCCGAAGGCCACATGTCCGTCATCACCAAAGTTGTCTTGGCTCGGGAGCTTGGGTACGATCGGGGAAGGTTAGCTATGAGCACCCCCTTTCGCCCGGTCTGAAGACCGGCCTCTACTAACCATGATATCCGATTTTGAAAACGTTATGTGTTCTTATTCCGGTTATTAGCCTAGAATTACTATTTTATGCGCACAGCAAACAAGTATAGACTAGATTGCCTAATTTGGAAACAAACATTGCATATCTGTTTGTTTTGAAAAGCGCTTTGGAATTTGCTACTCGCAAGTAGGCTAAAACACGGATTTCAACGAGTTTTTCCAATTCAAACAATCCAACCTTCACCCATAGGCATTCAAACAGTTTAACACATAAGCATTTAGCCACATGGTAAGCATACTGTCATGGAAACACTCACACGCATGCGGTATGCTAAAGCAGGAAAATACTTACATAGTACTCCGCGCCAAAACAATAAACTAGTTAGCAAACATGTGTGATCCTAGTTCATGTTAAAATGACTAATGCAACACAAGCAAAATGTGATTAGGATAGGCTCGGCTAATCTAAGGATGGCATGTGAAATGCAGTCAATTGATGCACGTATTCAATTTGGAATTGAAATACAAATGCAGTTAGAATGATGCGCCGAGCCCGGTGCATGTAAGACAAATGAATGAATGCACGCATGCATTGCATGAGGTATGCTAATTTAAACGTGCCCTAATACTAACCATCAAAGCAGGTAAATAAAAGGGAAGAAAGAAGTGGGGATTGGAAGACATACACGCACTACTTATTACAAGTTTGCCCTCGCTCGGAGGGACCGAATAAATATTACAAATTAACTAACTCGCGAGCTAATTAATTATTACAAATTGCATAATTAATTAACAAACTAACTAAGCTAGGAAAAACAGATAAATCGCCTCGGGAGGAGAGCTCGATGCAATGCATGCTCGGAACCCGGCTCGGAAGTGCACCGCCATGCATAGGCTGCCTCTGTTTTCCTTGTTGTGCTCCTCTAGAGGCTACCAAAACCTCAGGGATGCCTCTCTGGTTACTAGGAATCACCACCGGCTGAGTAGAATTACCACCGGCAGTGAATTGTGGTCACCGACAGAAAATGAATCCATCGGCTGGTGATTTACTGCCGGTCGGCAATTTATATTGCCAGTCGGCAAAGAATGCCTGCAGAACCTACAACTCACAGCAACAGAGGACAGAACTTGCATGGCAATACAATTCAAGGCATATATGCACCAATCATGTCCCTTATCATGTTAATGACTCAAAGGGACATGCTCCTTGGTTCTCAGACCATCAATCGCGCATTTCCATGCGTGATGGCCCAAAGAATCAAATGTGCATTTTGATGTGGGATGCAATGCACATAAACAAACCAATGGGACTCAACCTCTATCACAAGCATTTCAAGAGGCTAAGCATGCATGTAAATGGAATGCAATCCTAAGCATGTGAACTAAGGATGCAACATAGCAATGCAATGCATTCATGCAATTATGCAAGCAAATATGTAGGGCAAACAAGCAAGCAAGCAAAGGGTGGTCCTAAGCATGGTCTAGGCAGCCCATACTAAGCCCAAAACAGTGGCCAAAACCAAGGAAAATGGAACCAAACACACACACACATGCACATGTTAAGGCCTAAACGCTTAAGCGTCAAAGGACTACTTTTAAGCACACTTAAAAGGGGGTAATCATGGACATATGACATGTATTATAAGCCTTGAAAACATGTAAGAAATGATGCCAAATTAACCTACCAATACAAGCTATACATGCAACCGAACCCAAGTACCTAAAACGTGGCCATATGACTCATGAAGCAAATGACCAAATTGAATCAAAATAGTCCCAAATCACGCAAAAGGAAGCCTCAAGAACCACTTAGATGGCATCTAAATGACCTAATCCTAGAGGCATACACAATGGCATAAACATGAAGCATGAGACATCAACTCTTGAAGCATCAAAAGGGCCATGAAATGCAAGCATATAAGCATGCTAAGTGGACTAAAATGATGCTATAAATGATGTCAAACCATTAAATCAATGCAAGAATGTCATGCTATACATTCACACACTTAAGGCCAACAAGCCGGAATGCAAAGAGGCTATACTAAGCATGCCAAAGCCAACCCAAACAACCTAGGACAGACCTTAAACATGACAAAATATGCACAAAAGCTTCACAAAGCTAAGCCTAAAACAAGCTAGGACAAAGGTTTACAACCTAAGGCATGTTAAGGCCTAAACATGGCATTACAAGGTAGGTATGCTAAGTATGCATGGTGTACCAAAACCAACACACAACAAGGTTATATCATGGCATAATAAGCATGGAAAACAGCCAAGACATGATCAATACAAATTCTAACATGATGCTCCCTCAAGAGGCCAAAAAGGGTCCATTTCAAGGACAACAAGGAGAGGGGGTGGCCCTCTCCTTTTGGAGACTTCAAGGCACCATCTCCGCCACTGAAATCCCTCAAGATTTCAGTGGTGAAGAGGCCCAAACACCAAAGTCTCGAAACTTGCACAAAAATAGCACAAAAAGGAGCCTTACAAGGCTTAGGAGGGGTCAAACAAACCCAAACCACAAAACACTCTTAATAAACAATCAAGAGGGCTAAAAAAAAAAAACTTTTTTGTGTTATACACTAAGCACAAAAACAGCTCTAAGATAGGTAAAAAAACAATGCTAAAATGGGGAATATAAAGGCAAGTTTCTTACCCTTGAAGACTTTCTTCAAAAATGGTGGACCAGCTGGTTCTTCAAGCTCAAAACCACCCAAGAACTTCAAGAACAACCTCTTGGAACCTCAGTAGCCAAGGGAAGGTGTAATACTATGTGCTTGTGTGCAATAGTAAGACACAAATGCACCTAGACACACACAAGAGGGAAAAAGAGAGAGAGAATGTGTATCAAACCCTAACCCTAAAACTAGAGCTCTTCTCTGTATTTTTTTATCTCTAAAATGTCTAACCCCCATGCCAAGAGAAGAGACCCTTCTCTTATAGGCAACCAACTTATACAACAAGCTTACAAGGAGGGCATCCCTCCATACACGTGTATGGAGGGGAACCAAAATGCCACACAGCTGCCCTAAAATATCTGGAAAAGCAGATGAACAGTAGTCGGCTGGCCAAAAATATCATTTTGTCAAAAATGACTGCCGACCGGCAACAAATGGTGTCGACCGGCCACAAACATTGCCGATGGCAACAAAAACCAGCCGGTGGTGTGTGAGGATGCCTCACAAGGCATTCCTTGCCCCTCCAAGGCAAAACACAAGTGTTTGGTACAAAACCAGACACAAAACGGTCGAGTTCGGAGATCCTGAGGCAGAGCGCGTAGCCGAGACCTCTGGGAACTCTAAACGAACACAAACATGGGTAATCACCGAGTGTTCAAACGGTGACGTCCAAGTCTTGAGGACGGTCAAAAATGGGGTGTCTACACAGCAGTTTCTCTTCTACAGCTTTAGTAACATGGCAGATGTTGATATAAAAGTCAATGGTAGCTGCCGCCTGAGATAAATGACTTGAAATAGTCATACTGGATTGCTCAACGACCTTGCAGCACTAAAGGAAGCCATTCTTGATAATAGGCCTTTGCAAGGCTTCGAAGGGGATCCTCGAGAAGAATGTCAACAACTCCAAATAGCTGTCCAAGTCTAATGAAGGCAAGGAAGTCCTACTAGTGGAGGAAGAGCTCTCAGAAATTTCTAAAAGAGAATCAGTTAGGACTAATGGCTTAGTTTCGTTGCTATCTGTTGGAGTGGTGGAAGGCATGTCAAAAAGGCTAGCTAGTCTAGCTTCAAAAATGTCTACTTCTTCTGTTGACATGGTTGGTGCAGAAATGACTCTAATAGGAGGAAAAGATGGCTGCATAGGGATGGGAGAGGAAGATGAAGTATCTTTAGCAGTTTCTATAGTCTTAGCTACTAGTAAGTCAAGAGAAGAGGGACTAGAGCTAGATAGGGATAGTGGACAAGGGACTGGTGAGCTACCAGTGTCTTCTCTATAGGAATCAGCTATCACTGGAGATGAAGTAATAGCTGGAATTTCCTCAGGAGGGGAAGGAACAGCAAGGCTTGAAGGGAAAATAAATTGAGTAGAGTTGAAGGATAGAAGAGGAGAGTATCGAGTTAAGCCGAAAGATAGAGATGCAGGAATGTTTTGCCTCAAGAAAGGTATACCAGGGAGTGGGAGTATTGCTTGAATTGGCTCCACATTTTGAGGTCTTTCAACTTCAGATAAAATTGAAAGAGTCCTTATTGAAGGAAAAGGCAGAGTAGTTGTTGCTGCAAAAGAAGAAATACAAATGAGAAAGGAAAATAGAGACACAAGAGGAAATTACTAGTTTCAGAAGTGGTGGCAATGGTTGGAGAGCTGCGAAGGGTATAATGTTCAATAATTTGTTGTTTTCTTGCAGCTGCTCTTTGGAGTTCATTAACAGCAACAGCTTCATCCCTAAGCATTTGCTATTGCCTCCTCTTCTTAGCCCTCTGAAATACAATAAGCTCTTTGGAATGTTTTGATTCTACTGCTGTAGCAGA
Organism: Camellia sinensis; assembly: GCF_055761805.1. Taxonomy (NCBI): domain Eukaryota; kingdom Viridiplantae; phylum Streptophyta; class Magnoliopsida; order Ericales; family Theaceae; genus Camellia; species Camellia sinensis. The sequence goes on from NC_138963.1 coordinate 142,476,574, forward strand.
TGCTTCGTGAATAGGGTCTCCAGTGAAATCAGAAAGAGAGACAGTCATTTTCCTCCTTTTTTTTAAGGGTGTCTCTTGCTCTTTTTCTATCTCTTCTTTTTTCTGCTTCCTTTTTCTTCTACATGAACCTCAAGTACCTCATCTTCAGGGTCAAGCAAGAGCTTTCTTTTCCTTTGTTGTTGTTGTTTTCTCTTGAGAAGATTTAAAGCTTGAACCTTTTGAGGAGAATCTCCATGTGAGGCACCTGCACCACCTACACCAAAGAAAGAACTATAAGTGAGGGCAAGAGCATCATAAAGGAGGAGAAGAGAAAAGAAGCAGGAGTACATACTTTTCTTCGAGGCAACTCAAGTAACTCTAGAATGAGTTGAGGTAGCAAGGACAGACTTTGTAGTGGTAGGCGCAAAAGCTGAAGTAACATGAGCAGTGGAGGAGATAATAGCTCCAATCCTTTTGGACTTGGCTTGAGGTACATCCAGTACCATTAATAGATCTTGAGGAGGAATGGCCAAGTGCACCTCCATATTGGCCATCCATCAATTCTGGCACCTTTTCAGTATGTTGCTTTGAGGTATGAAGGGTAAGTACTGAAAGTCAATTAAATCTTTGATGAATTTGGAAGTTGCTTATTCCAATCTAGATCTTTGAATCTTCAAATCCCTGCTTGTAAGGCTTAAATTGGTCTAACTGCAGAGAGGTATAGGGACCCCTTGTAAGAGTCCAAATTGCCTAACAAATTGGGCAAGACAATAGGGCTTAGAGATGCACTTGTAAGCTCTGGGGTTCATAGTCCCGATGAATAGTTCCCTAGGAATCAGAATAGAGGCCCACATGTTTTTGTGCTGGGGTGTAGAATAGGACCTATTACTCAAAAAGGTCCTCAACCAGGATGGGCCAATATTGGTAGTTTTGAATTGACGGAAGCTGTGAAAAGAAGGGGAAGCTTGGAGTTGGTGGAAGAAAGAAGAATAAAAATCAAAGTTGAAAGGATAGAGTGAAACATTGGCTAACTTCATACCATAAGTGGTAGGGTTTGGCTCCAAAAACCTTAGGCATTTAGACTGTAAATCGGTGAAGTATGCAAAAAGCCAAAGTTGAAGTATCCAAAATGGGTCTCCCTGATTAGCATCCAAGGGTTTTTCACAAAGAGGGGAACAAGCTCTATAAACATGACCTAGAACGTATGGAGCTAAGGCCATATTTCTTTGTAAAACAAGGGCATTAGCAAGAGGGGCAAACTCAATCATGATCCTCTGAGAAGAGGTGCAGAAAAGGAATTTGCAAAGCCAATACCATATAAAAGAGAAAAATTCCCTATCAGTCATAGGGCCCTCTCTTTTGTTCTCAACCTTGACAAAGTCACTATAAGATGAGTTTAGAGAGGGGAGGGAAAAAGGGGTTTTGAGGTCAGGATAGTCTGGACCAATGGGAGTACCAGTAAGGGATAATCCTAACAGATGGAAAATGTTAAGGATAGTAAAAGCCATCATCCCACATCTAAATTGAAAGAAATTGAAAGCAGAATTCCAAAAACAAAGGACAGCAGGTATTAAAAAAGGGTCCTCTGAAATGGTGAACCTGGATAATTAAAGGGCATCGAAGAGGCAGAGCTCCTGAAGATCCAGTGTCCTATCAGGGACGACCTGATCATACCATTCCTCCCACTTTGGTCTCACTGTGGGCCAGCAGCGATGGGGTCGGTTCATTGTCCAGCTTCCCCAATTAAGACCACCTTCATAAAGGAGACAATGATCTTCCAAACGTGGATACAGAGCTGGAAGCTCAGTGGGAATCTCCTTAAAAATGGGCCCAAGCACATATTCTTGTTGCTTATGGCGATGGGAATGAAGATGCGACCGTCGATGGCATTTTTCTCACCAGCCTTGTATTTCTCACACTCTTCATCAATGATCCTTTTCAAGGCTACGGATGGACTCGCACGCTCCACAACTGGCATTTTCAAGGAAGAAGAAGCCATTGACAGAAGTTTTTTCAGAAGACAAAGTTGGGAAAGAGAGTAAAGGGAAAAAGAAAGCCAACAGAAGATGACGGGTTTGTGTGTTAGGCGACCAAGTGAATTGGGAGCACAGAATACAAGGGTTTTTAAACCTTTCTATCTGAAAAGCACCCAGTCGTTTTATGTGGGCGAAATTCATAAAGAAGTACTAAAGGTACGGGTGCAAAAAATTTATGGAGGGAAACGTATCTCAAATACTAATATTAGCTTTGAAATAAAATGTGTGGCTTCGAAGCGAAGTTTTGGCGCCAAAATCAAGTGACAAATAGGTTCGAAAGCAGGAAATTGACTTCGAAGCAAATTCCACACCTAAGGGTGCAGGAATGCCTAGGTATTTGTTTACTTCAAAAGAATTAAAGACCTGCTTTTAGGTTTCTTGATGAGATTAAAGTCATTCAAAGCAAAATTTGAAATACCTTACGGTTAGAGTTTGTTTGTTCTAGGTTTCAAACCAATAGTTTGTTTAGTAATATGCAGAAGGAATCACTTTTTAGAATAAAACAGTGCAGTCCTTAAAAGAGGTTTCCATATTTTGGAAAATATAGACTGTTTGTTCGAAGCAAAATTAGTTGATTTGAAACTGCTTGATTGTATTAACCATATGTTCGGGAATTGGATATAATCAAATCAAGTTTCGAAGGGCAAAATTGGTGAATTCGAAGCCCTAATTTTGTTTGTTTTTGACAAATGGAGTAAAATCAGACCATGCCAAATAAAGAGAAAACATCTTAGCTTTATTAAGACAAAAGCAGTTACATCAGAATCCTTTCTTGGCTACATATTCAAGTTCATAAAAATAAGGAATAGAGTAAATGAAAAGGTCATGGAATTTGTTCCAACTATGGTCAATGAACTTTTATCTTTTATCTTCTCCAAGCTAGGCTGTTGAAGTTGATATGCTCTTATTTGATAAAAGAGTTTTTCAGCCTTTATTTCAAACTCTGTTTCTTTCAACCCTTGTTCTATCTTATCCATGTCCAAGTCATCCCAGTATGCAGAATCTTTATTCTTGAAATCATTATATTCGTTAATAAGGTTCTCTGCTTCATACCAAATATGAACTCGACGAGCTAAGATTTGGTCCAAAGATCGAGTGGTGGCCACAAAAATTTGATGCCAATGAAGAAGTAGTAGGAGTTGGTCTAAAAACATCTGGAGCTCTGCTTGGGCGATAGGGTTGAGGACATGACCCTAGGTCATAACATCACAAGCCCATCGAAAGTTCTTAAGAGAAATATCATCCTCGAGAACAGTGAAGGGCAAGTGAGAAAAGGCCGCAAGCAGAAGTTGGGCTTGATATTGTTGAAATATAGTAGGAGGAGATAGAGGGCTATAGGAGGGGAGAAACTAGTCCTCAAAAAGAGTAAGTCTCAGTTCCTCCATCTAATGAGGGTTTTACAGAAGATGAGGTGCAGGAGCTTCCATCTCGAAAGAAGGGGAAAATTGGGGGTTGTTGACGTAATCAAGCCAGTCAGAAGAGCAAAGTTTTGCCTTCTAGGCTAAGAACGACGGACTATACCCTTGTGCCTCTTCTGGACGACGAGTGGCTTGTACTATCTTTGTAGGCATGGAGGATGTGTACCATGCTACAAGTAAGTTGTCTTTCAAACAGCGTCGGCGGTCGATGGGTACATATGGGTAAACCATCGAGTTCCGAGCAAAGGAAGGGAAAGTTAGAGAATCAACAAATTCGACAAAATGATGATTGATTTGCTCTCTTAACTTAGACTCCTCAAGTTCTAGCCAACTTTTTCAACCAGAAGCCTCAGAAGAAGAAGAAGTTGCAGCCTTATCCCACGTAGAAGGGTCAGAAGAAGAGCTTCTAATATCCATGTTTGCAAAATTTTGGGTTAAAGAATTGTGGACAATAGGTTCGTAATCCAAAGGTTGATAATTTGCAAAAGCTTCCATGACTTGAATATAGAAAGGTAGGTAAAGGTGGCTAATCAATGCATGAAGGTTCTTTCGAGGACGAACAATATTATCAAACAACTCTTCATATGCTTGATCAAGGTAAGAAAAGGTTTGCTTGGCCATGAAAGCTGTACCAGTCTTTTCGAATATTGAGATAGTGGGAATGTTCAAAGGATAGAAGAGAATTTAATGCAAATGTTTCATTGATGAATGACGGTTGCATTTCTGAAAAAAATGCAAAGCCCATGCACGTTCTAAGACGGGGATAAAATACCTTGATCCACTAATGTCACCAAGTATTGGGTATATTAGTGCGGGAGGTAATATTGGCTACATATTTTGTATAGGGCAATCACAGTTCAACACGTGGCATGATGAAGGCAATACGGGAAGACAATTCAAATTTTCAATCGTAATCACACACGTGACAGTTAGTATTGGTTATTGTGGATCTACATAGCACTGGATCAGCAAAGAGATACAAGATGATGTGGCTTTAACAGTTACTCGTATATTTAAATTCAAAATCAGGAGGGAAGCCTAACTGCAGACATGGCGTAGTGGAGCTAACTGTGAGGAAACATGATCAGCGATCATGGAGGGATGATTTGACAATTAGAAGCTCATTTCGATGGTTATCATTGAGAAGTATAAATAGCAGTGAAGGCCCCAGAAAGAAGCCCCAGACACAGATCTTGAAACCAGTTTTTATCTACTTTATTTTCTTTCTAGTTTTTACATTTCTTGTTCTTTATATTTCTGTACTTCAAATTCCTGCACTAGACTTCATTCATAGGAATAGTTTCAAGTAGCTTGTTGCTGTAAACCTTTATGAGGCTGAATTAGACCATTGTAAATTTTTCATTTTTACTTAATGAAATGCTACAACTGTTTTTCATTTAATTGTTGTTTGCTGAATTCTCCTAACCAAAGCCACCAGTAAAAATCCTCTTCGTTGAGGCAAAAGGAACTGAAACACAATCGTCTGATAATTGGTTGGCAATTAATCTTCTGTAAGGACTGATTGATCCTTGCTAGCACGCTTAAAATTATAATACTAACCTTTCCAAAAAAGCTAACAACACTACGAAATAAAATACCTTTTAAAGACAAAATAAAAATTTTAAATATTTTTCTGTAAGAAAATCTTAATTGGGGAGTGTCTTTTACTAAGTTATAATACGTATGGACATATATTTTATTTTTGTAATCCTTTTAGGGATAAAATAGGTCTGAATTAAATATTTTAGGGACTTAATAGATTTAAGTGACTAAATAAATTTTGATTTACATACTTTAAAAACTTAATATATTTAATCAATAATTTACAAACTAAATAGACAATATGCTAATAGTTTGGGGATAGAAAGTATTATAAGCCCTATATATTTTGCATAAATTGGTCTGTACTATTAGGGGTGTGCGCGGTGCGGGTCGGTGCGGTTTGAGAGAAAAATAGAAACCGTATGGCGGGTGGTGGATTGATAAAAGTGTCACTAGAATTTGTCATTTTTCTTATCAAAAACCGGCAGTTCGGTTGGCAAATAATGGCGGATTTGCCTTGGCAGTTTGGGCGGATTGGCGGTTTATAAAAAATATAATTCAAATTACAAAACTTAAATCAAAGAGTAAAAAAAAGACGAGAGATATCGTGATGTTAAGCATCTTGTGAAGCTTTCTTCTGATGCAGCAAGTGTAGCAACAACATGATAATATCAACGATTATACCATCAATTCATTACAAGCATCTATGGAAGTTACAATGATCAAATATAATACATAAAATTAATATCATTCAGGGATTACAATATATTAAAAATGTTTACTGTTGAAAAGTATTTAGAATGAAAAGTGAGCTGATGCAAGGTTGTAATATGGCCAGAAAAAAAAAAAAAAAAAAAAAAAAGATTGAAAAGTGAATTGGAATCCAACTTTATTTTGGATTACTGACATCTTGAATTCCCCTCGAGCAGTAATGTAATACTATATTCTAAGGTATAGAACAACAAGCAAACTTAAGTAAAAAAGAATTTTTAGAATCTTATAAAACATGATTTAATAGCGGTGCAGGTCGGTGTGGTTGGGAAGAAAAATAGAAACCGGCGGATTGATAAAAGTGTCACTAGAATTTGTCATTTTTCTTACCAAAAACCGACGGTTCGATTGGCAAATAATAACAAATTTGCCTTGGCGGTGCGGTTTTGGCGGTTTCGACGATTTCGGCAGTATTATGCACACCCCTATGTACTATGATATATTCTACTTGCATCAACATGTAGATTTGTATTTGAAGATTGATGGGTTAATTCTATTTTTTAGATAATCTAAAAATTAATGAGTTTCATTTTTTTAGGGGAAATTTGACGTCAGTGTACAAGTCAAAAAATAATTATAAATAAATAATAAAATTTATAAATATTAATAATTAAAATCATAAATATGTAATAATTTTTTCAAACCACCACTGATTCGTAATTTTTCCTTTTTTTTAAGAGTAATTTCATATCCGTGGAGGTTGAAAAAAATATTTTTAAATTAGTGATAAATGTTATAAATATTAAAAAGTAAATTTATATATTTCTTTGTGGATTTGTAATTAATTTTTGAAAAGATCTCTTACTTGTAAATCCCTCTTTTTTTTATTCACTTGGTAAGTGGTTTTGGGGCTAAAATAGTCATAAAAAATAAAATAGGCTATTTTAGCCATAATAAACAAAACATCACATCCAATCCATAATCATTACACTCTTCTCTCACAAAAAAAGTCAAAAAAGCGAAAAAGCCAAAAAGTCCTTCCCAAACGGAGGCTCAATTCACCAAATTCAGATTAAGCATTAAGCTTAGAGCATCTCCAACCGTGAATCAAAAATTTCACCAATTCTGAGTTCAAAAATGGCCATTTCCTGAATTTGATATGTCAGGCTCCAACGGTTCACCTTCACCAAATCTATCCCGGGACAACTGGGTGGTCGACCGGCCGGTTGACCGGTTAGGTCAAAAATTTTTTTTTTTTTTTTTTTTTTTGCGAATTGTCTGAACTTTTTTTGAACTTTCTGAACTTTTTTCGGGACAACCGGGGTGGTCGACCGGCCGGTTGACCGGTTAGGCAAAAAAAAATTTTTTTTTTTTTTTTTTTAACGGTTTGAACTATTTTTTCTGAACTGTTTGAATCTTTTACTGGTTGACCGGTTGGTCAACCGGCCGGGCAACCGGTTGGTCGACCGGTGTAGCATTTTCAACGGTCAGTAACAGTGATTTGGTAAAATCTGTGTCTTGATCTCAGTTTGATGTCTTGTTTGCTGAATTCTCATTTTGGTATGACTTTGGTGCAACCGTTGGAGCGTGAAAAAGTGGGTTTTTCATCAAAATTTAAATCTGATGCTGGGTTTGGTTCAGCGTTGGAGATGGTCTTATACGGTTCCATAAATTAATAGACGATGACATTATAGTTTACATACAATATATACATTATACACAATAACATAAGGAATGAATTGTATGTGATTAATGAAAGATAAGTTTGAAATAAAAAAAATCTTCTACGGGGTAGCATCTTCAAAGAAACAGAGAAACCACTAGTAGTGTAAGCGGTTTATCTAGCTAATGGTATGTTTCCTTTGTTATAAAAAAAAAAAAAAAAAAAGAGTTAATCACTTAAAAATTTTATTTACAAATGTTAGAGTAGTTCAAATCCTATTTAAAAAATTTTAATCAATAAGTCATATTTAGTAAAATTAATAATATTATCATTTTTTTCTAATTTTTAAAATCAAGAATACTATCAATTTTATATAGTAGTGTTTTAAATAATTGTTTCACTAATTAATGAAAAAAAAATAAAGTATGAGATTAAATATTTTTATCCTTTTGCTTATTAGTTTGATTTAACTATCCAATAAAATCGAGAACATCACTTTGCTTGGTTCCATTTTTTCAAAAACACTTTTCAAAAAATTCTATTTTCTTGTTTTTCGTATTTTTTTTATTTTTACTGAATTTTTTAAATATATTAAGCAATTTTTTTTTTACTTTTTAGACATACCTAACATAAATATACTTAAAAAGTAAAAAAATTGTGAAAAATATCTTTTAAAAATTCACTAAATACCAAAAATACAAAAAAAATACAAGAATTTAGTACATTTTTTGTATTTTTATATATTTATTATTTTTTGAAAATATTTTTTCACGAATTTTTTACTTTTTAAATACATCTAAGTAAGATGCATCTAAAAAAGTAAAAAAAATATGTTTAAAATTTTAAAAATATTCACTAAAAACAAAAAAATAAGAAAACTAAAAAACTTAATTTTTAAAAAACTTAATCTAAAAAACTCAAATCAAACACACTGTAGTTTTTTCTACTTTTAAAACTGAGAACATTATCAGTTTTTTATTTATAAAATTTTGTTTTTGTTTTTTTGTTTTTTGTTTTAAAACTTTGCACATCAATGTTCCATCATCATGATCCTTTATAAATATAAAATTTTCAATTTTGCACAAAAAAAAAATCATTTTTTTCATAAAGAAAATTATTATTTTTTTTTTACACATAATTTTTTTAAAGTTTTTTTTTAATTTAAAAGTTAATATTTTAAAATTTGAAAATCAAAATAAATATTAAATTATCATGTTCTTTTATAAATAATCATAAATGATGAATAATAATTATTTGAAGGGTAATTCTGACTATTAAAAGTTTAATAAGACTTGAAGGTCTAAAAAATCTTAGTTATGATTTAATGATATATAAATTCATAAATTATGACTTATATGTAAATGTCCCTAAAATAATAAATAATAATAATAAATAAATAAAAATGAAACATAAGTTTGTTACATATTGACAAAACGACTTGAATAAAAATAATTTTATTTCAAACCTAACAAAAGAATGGTATTAAAAACTGTGACATAGGGCATGCGCAGCATAATGCTTACCATCAACGCGAAAGAAGACGTTGTTTGACGAGTCAAAGAATAAAAGAATAAAATGACGTCTAAATATAAAATTTATATAGAATATGATTACAGAAAAAAATATTATAGTGTGCATTTTTTGAGTGACAAAAATTATTGTAACCAAGTTATAAATTTTTTTTAATATTAATTATAAAATTTTAAATATTTTAATACGTTAATTTATAATAAAATTACACGTATTATAATTAATATTATGAAATTTTTTAATAGTATGCACCCAAAAGGGAAGCACACCATAGGGGAACTCTAATTACAGATCTATTTGTTTCAAGTCATTTTCGTACCGGTGAATCGGTGCTTACCAAATACGTACGGCCCCGTTTGATGTCTGCAAAAGTTTAATTTTTCTATTTTTTTTATTTTTTTTTGTTTTGGAATTTATAGCGGTTTAGAATGATTGAGGTATAATAAGTACATAAATCTAAAACATAATCATATTTTTGTACACATGTCAATCGGTGGATTAGAAACTTGCAAGTTACGTATTGGATCATAAATTATTCAACACGTCCAGTGCATCACGTCATTTTGACAAAGAAAATGATATTTGCTGACAAAATTTTAAAAAAAAATTTCAAGTGGTGCAACATTTTTTATTAATTTTATTAATAGGACACATTACTGATCTAGTATATCAACTTCTGCGTATTAGAGAAACCAGATCCATCTAAACCACTCTGTTTCTTCTTCTGATCTCATTCATGGTATATTTATATGAAATATTTAATAATTTATTTAATAAAAAATTTAAAATTTTTAACATTTTCTTATATAAATATCTTTGACAGAGAACTCATTTCACCAATTCATCCTGATCTTTGTTCAAGCCTCGCTGACGTGTTTGGACGATTTAATCATATATATTCCTGGTACTCTCTCTCTCTCTCTATATATATATATATAGATCTATATCTATCTATCTATACTATATATATAACCAAATGTAGTTGTTTTGTTAAATATCTCCAAATATTTATTCCTAAATTCTCATAATTTTGAAACTCTCTCTTTCCTACGTGGCAACCTTCTTTGACTGCCTTTCATATTTTCTATTTTTCTTCATTTTCTATTTGTTTGATTAATTATAATTAAAATTAATTTCATTGCTTATGGATAAAGATTTGAATTTCAAAATTTCTCCATATAGATAAACATATAAAAACTAAAAATTAATTTTATAGTCTACAGATAAAGATAAAAATTAAACAATTAATTTTAAAAAATTAATTTCATAACTAATAGATAATTTTTAAATTTCTTCCTATAAATAAACAAATAAAAGTTGATAAATAACTTATAAAAATTAATTTCATGGTCTACAAATAAACATAAAGATTAAATAATTGATTTCTTTTTTTAAAAAAAAACAAAATTAGTCTCTCTTTTTTTCCCCTTCATTTCGTACTTTAATTAATTTCATTATAGATAAACATATAAAAATTCATAAATAATTTATGAAAATTTGTTTCATGACCTATAGATAAAGATAAAAAATTTAAAAATTATTTTAAAAAAATAATTTCATGACTTATAGATAAATAAACATGTAAAAATTGATAAATAATTTATAAAGATTAATTTCGTGGCCCATAGATAAAGATAAAGATTAAATAATTGATTTTCAAAAAATTAAAAACATATATATCTATCAAAAATTAAAAATTAAAAATTAAAAATATGATTTGTTAATCTATATATCTATCAAAAACATATATATCTAAATATTTATTTTGATTTACTCTTTTTTTTTCTCCTATCACATATTATCTTTTTTTATTTTAAATTTTTTATCTTATGAAATGCCCTTATCTATAACTTCTTATCTCCTATTAAATTCTTAACATTCTCTTGATAATTTTTATTATTCGTTATTATTTACCAAATGATAAAGATTATAAAAAAAAAAAATTTCGCTCTGAATGAGAATAGTATTAATAATGAAATAATAAAGGCTACATAGGAGAAGGTAGCACAAAAATCTCACAAAATTAATTTTATTCACTATATTTATAAAAGGTAATAATTTGAGATTCTTTCTATTAGTTATTAAAAATAATTTGCATTAGATCATTATTATGTTTTTTTTAATTTTTTTATGAGGCTGTCATTCGTTATAATATCTCTTCAATCCCATCTCTAAATTCTCTCTTTGAAATTTTTGTTTTTTTAATAATTAAGTTTATAATCAATTTCCTATCAAATTTGTTTTCTTGATCCTTATTTTATTGCAAGATCGAGACGAATAAAACTTTCATATAATATATGAAATTAATGAATATAATACAAAGATGATAGGGAAGTGCTACATATTTGTCAATATCTCTATGTTATTGTTAGTTGATTTGCTAGATTATACTATCAATTTAGAACCCATATGATTTAATTCAATGTTCATGACTCTATTTGTATTTGACCCTTTTTTCGTTGAGTAACCGATATAATTTTTTTTTTTTGGTATATAATGATTAGAGGTATCATTTGTTATATTTTTCAAGTACAATTCAAATAATTTTTTTATCAATTTTTTATAAATAAAATGGATTAAAACTATTCTCTTATATAATTTTTATAATACTATGACATTCTTATCTTGATTAATTTTTTTAAAATGACATAGGAACTATGCAAGTATTATTCAAATTATGGAGAATGATTTATACTTTGATATGATATGAGTGTGTTATTGATAGAGGAAATCAAAGATAGAGAGTTGCTAATATAATCAATTAATGATTTGTTTGAGAAGGTCTTTTTATAAGCAACGCAACAAACTTAGATTAAATTTTTTTTAAAACTACTTATAAATTATATTTAAAAGTTGATATTTATTCATAATTTGATCCCATAATAATAATATACACCACTGATTTAAAAGTCCAAGTAAATTTATGATAACTTTTCTGAACTTATAGAATTTCTCTCTTTTAATGTTTTGTTTAGTTTAGTTTGATACAAGTTATTTATGTTATCAAGTGATTGTGATACTATTATTCTCAACAATTTTTATAATTAATAATTTCTTATGCATATCAAATTTTATTGTAAAATTTTGTGGGTTAATTATTGTTAACATCTACCTAGATGTTAATATTATGGCTTGTCGCTATTAAGATATAATTTAAGATTAAGATATTTATTTATCACACAAAATATATATAGTCTATTTTTCCGTGCATCGCATGGGTTATCGCTAGTATAGATTATGTAAATGTATTGTATTATGATTCTCTCTCCTGGGCCAATATTTGTTGATTAATTAGTTGATTGTTTCATTTATTACTGCTATTTTGTTTTTGAAAATGGGTCTGACTTTGATCCAGTCTATCATTGGACTAGATCGTACTGTTGGGTCCGTGAGGGCCTACAACGGGTACCGTTTTGAAAATCTGAACCGTGAATGTGTAGAATTCTTCGAGTACTATATGTCTATAAAAAATTACGTTGATCGGATAGCGATAGCTATGTGATCAAATCAGTTTTTTGTCAACCGTTAATTTATTCACCGTCCATTTTTTTTATACAAAACTGATTTGATCACATAGCTATCGATATCTGATCAACGTGATTTTTCACAAGTATATAGTATTCGAAGAGTTCTACACATTTGACGGTTCAGATTTTTAAAAAGGAACCCGTAATGGGCCCCCACGGGCCCAACAGCACCGTTTAGTCCGATGGTGGACTGGACCAAAGCCAGACCCTTTGAAAATATGATTATGGAAAATGTTTGAGCCTTCACAACCCCACTAATGTATTGATTATTGATATATTTGAATTTTTCTTAGGGATTGTGTTTGACAGTGACATAAATGGTTAAAATCATTTTGAGGGTTGTGAGGGCTGTATTTTGTTGGGGGTCTCTATCATTACTAATATGATTATGAAATGTACCGCATATTTTGTGAAGTAAGTTAAAAATTGACATTTTAGGTTTTTTTTTTTTTTTTTGAAAAATAATAATATTACACATACCAATTATTATATACTAATTAATGTACTAATATATATTATAATGTTGTAACTTCAAAATTATGGACTCCACCCATTATAAAAACTACAAAGACTTAAAAATTAATAAAAAGGTAAATTACATTTACCTCCCCTGAGGTTTCTGACAAATACAGGAACCTCTCATGTGGTTTGAATAATTACAGTAACCTCCCCTACTTTACCTGACAATATCAAGATTCCCCCTACTATCAAAAATCACTAAACGGTGTCACTTTTTCCTTCAGAAATTACTTTATTGCCCTTCCCTTTAAAAATATTAAAAAATATTTTTGGATTGGAGGATAAGTTTAGAGAGTTTGGAACAGTATTTTTAGATTTATTTTTTAAAATATTAAAAAGTGTTTTAAAAAAATTATTTTTTTATTTTAAATATATAATTTTTATTTAAATATTTTATTTTATTTTGTAAATATTTTAATTTTTTAATTTTAATATTTTAAACTCAAAACACAATTTCACACTCAAATCGTAACCAAACACATAACTCAAAACTCAATTCAAAAATTATTTTCAAACCTCATAACCAAACACATAACTCAATACTCCACACTACTTTCAAAACTCTACATTCAAATCGTAACCCAACGTATAACAAAAAAATAAAATACTTAAAAATATATTTATAAAATAAAATAAAATATTTAAAATAAAAACTATATATTTAAAATAAAAATAAAAATTTTAAAATTTTTTAATATTTAAAAAATATATTTAAAATATTAAAAAAAAAATACAACACATAGATGTATAAAATATAATGCACATTAAAATAAATAAATAAATATTTAAAATATAAATATGTATCCTAAAAAAATAAATTCAAAAAATTTCAAAATTTATAACCAAACAAATTTTTTTTTTCAAAACTCATAACTCAAAATACGACTCCACACTCAAATCATTATTCTGAAAATAATTTTAAAAAATAAAATAAACTTTTTTTGAAATTTTTTTCTTTTAAAATAGAGTTTTTGAAAAAGTTTGGCTTTGAGTTTTGGAAAGAGTTTTGAGTTTTGAAAAAAGTTTTGAATTGAGTTTTAAGTTTGTGTTTGGTTATGAGTTTTGAAAATAATTTTTGAATTAAGTTTTGAGTAATAAAAACATGTTCCGAATTTTTTTTTTTTAGAAACATGTTTGGTTCTCTTTTAGAATCACAATTCCAATTACAAATTTTCAAAAAAAAATTCAAAACTCATAGTGTTAACCAAATACACAATTCTAATTAGAAATTTTCAAAAATCTTTTCAAAACTCATAGAATCACAATTCAATTAGAAATAATTTCTTGAATTTACTTTTTTAGGGTAAATATTTTATATTTTAAATATTTATTTATTTATTTTAATGTGCATTATATTTCATACATCTATGTGTTGCATTTTTTTTGATATTTTAAATATATTTTTTAAATATTAAAAAATTAAAAAATTTTATTTTTATTTTATATATATAGTTTTATTTTAAAGATTTTATTTTATTTTATAAATATATTTTTAAATATTTTATTTTTTTGTTATGCGTTTGATTACGATTTGAATGTAAAGTTTTAAAAATAGTGTGGAGTGTCGAGTTATGTATTTGGTTATGAGGTTTAAAAATAATTTTTGAATTGAGTTTTGAGTTATGTGTTTGGTTACGATTTGAGTGTGAAATTGTGTTTTGAGTTTAAAATATTAAAATTAAAATATTAAAATATTTACAAAATGAAATAAAATATTTAAATAAAAATTATATATTTAAAATAAAAAATATTTTTTTTTTAAAATGGTTTTTAATATTTTAAAAAAATAAATCCAAAAATACTGTTCCAAACACTCCAAACCTATCCTCCAATCCAAAAACATTTTTTAATATTTTCAAGGGAAGGGCAATAAGGTAATTTCCTAAGGAAAAAGTAACACCGTTTAGTGATTTTTGACAGCAGGGGAGAATCTTGATATTGTCAGGTAAAGTAGGAGAGGTTACTGTAATTATTCAAACCACAGGGAGGTCCCTGTATTTGTCAGAAACCTCAGGAGAAGTAAATGTAATTTACCCTTAATAAAATTATTTGAAATCATCTGTTACTACACTAATTGGTGTATAAGATAATATGACTCAAAAAAATAAAAATAAAAATATTAATTTTTAATCGTATTGTCAAAGTAGACCAAGAGGCTTTTGATGCAATGTAATAGCTTTCCATCTAAGGGATTGTTTAGGGTGTCTTAAATAAGTGTATTTTTTGACTTTATAGACTAAAAAGTAGAGAAAAAAAAGATTGTTTGGGATAATTTTTTTATCTTTTTACTAAAAAAGTGTGTATTAAAATATTGTATAAAATAACAGAATTACGTTTTTACCCCTACATATATAAATATGTATTGACAGTGTGGGTGTTTGGGAAGTGGATTTTTATATAGGTTTTTTTAGTTGCAGGATATTATTTGATAAAAAAATTTTAGTGTTTGGGAAGATAGTTGGATTTTTTTGTGATTGGATGTGATGTTTATGAGAAAAAAAGTGAAATGATTATGGGTTGGATGTGATATTTTGTTTCGATTTGTTTTTTTTTTGATTTTGCAAAACCTTTGTCTTTTAGTGGGAAAAACGAGAAAATAATTTGGGAACCAAGTTCCCAAACACCACCAATGATGGTACATGAAGACGGTACGGTGGCAGCAAGAGATATAAGAAAAACTTGCCTACGGTGCTGTTTACACAGGACGGTATTGTGGGACACGTAGGGGCCCACCACGGGTCTCGTTTTGATAATCAGAACCGTTCAATGTGTAGAACTCATCGAGTACTATATGTTTGAAAAAAATCACGTTGATCGGATATCGATAGCTATCTGATCGGATTAGTTTTTTTGTCAATCGTTACTTTGTGCGCCGTCTATTTTTTATATAAAACTGATTTGATCATATAGTTATCGATATCCGATTAACGTGATTTTTTAGAAACAAATAGTATTCGACGAGTTCTACACATTGGACGGTTCAGATTATCAAAAAAGAACCTGTAATGGGCCCCTACGGGCCGAACAACACCGTGTTGTGTAATTTTTGTGTGCACCCTCTTTTCAAACTCACCATCACTTCATACCACTGTATCACATTCAGCCATGATGTTGGCTTGTATCTTTTTTGGAAAATTTTATATATATATATATATATATTTTTTTTTTTAAATAGTGATAACTTTTTGACTTTTGTAATAATTTTTTGACTTTTTGACTTTTTTCAAACACCCCAAAACAACCTAATTCAACTTGTTCATATGCGTTCTCTCTCTTTCTGTGTCTCTCTAAATCGTAATTTATTGAATTAAAGCAAATTTAAATTCTCTTATATGATTTTATATAATAGGAGATATGATTTTAAATTCACTAGTTAGTGGTGTTTAGTTTTGATTTTTCACCGCCATTGTTAGTGATTCATGTTCTAATATGAAGGTATTGAAGAAATGAATTTGACTTTTCTCAAGTTGGTATCTCCATTTGGAAGAGTGTTTGCGTGTGGCATGCCTATTACTAATTTTCGTGATTTGAATTGTTTATTTATTTTTATTTTTTTTTGTACTCGTTAAGTAGAATATTCATACAAAAAATAAAATGATTAGATATCAATAGTTATATGTTTGAATCATATTTGTTTTAAAAAAATAGATAACAAATATAATTTTAAGAATAACTACTCATTTTTTGTAATACAAATTTGATTCACATAGATAATTACTAATATTTGATGATTTTGATTTTCTGTAAGAGTATTCTATTACACGTCTCCTTAAAAAAGAACGGTTCAAATCATTGAAACAAGATTTTTAGTGAGTTTTATAAGTTATTCAAATTCTTTTATATTAAGATCCCAATCTGAAAAGCCAACCTAAAAGAAATTTGCTTAACAACTGATTATATTGGACCAGTCAGTGGTGTTTAGTTTTGATTTGTCGACGAATCAAATTGGACTAGACTAGTTAGTGGTGTTTGGTTTTGATTTTTCTTCCCCATTGTTAGTGGACTACTCATATTCCAACTTTGATATGAAGATATTTGATCAAAATTAATTATAAATATATGGAGTGGATAAGTTTTGTATGTAAAAAAAAATAATAAAAGTTTGTGGTGAGAGAAAAGTCAGGAGTTTAAATTGATAGAACGGTGTCAAACTCTTTAATTGTAATATAATTTTATTAATAAATTAACATTCTATACAATCTTGGTATAAATAAATAAATAAAAGAATAAAGTCTTTTGTGTACAAAAAAAAAATAATAATAATAAAAGTTTCATTAGATTTTCATATTTTTTTGTAATTATTTGTTTCACTTCTCACTTATTTGTAGATTCTATGAGAAATTATTGATTTTTTTTTTCTTCTGTGAAACTGAGCAATTTACATAATATTGTGAAAATGACTAAATTTAACATTTTTTATGATTATATTCACATTTCACTCTTGGAGTAGCTGGGGAAAAATGTGAATATAGTTTAAAGATCTTGTTTGGTTCGTGTTTTTCAAAAATTTTTAAGAAAAATTCTCTACAAATAAATTTTTAAAAGTACTCAAACCAAACAAATTTTTCCAAAAAAATTTCTCAAAACTTGTTTGGTTTATAAGTTTTCTAAACAAATCTCTCTCTCATACACATCAAATCAATCACTTTTTCCAAAATTCTCTCTCAAAATAATTTTCCAAAACATCTTTTGAAAAAAACCAAACCAAACAACTTTTCGTACTTTTTATCTCTAAAACTTATCTCCCAAACTCAAACCAAACATACCTAGTGAATTTAATAATTTCCTTTGTAATATTTATCTTTTGATTTACCTATGTGACAAGGAGGCATCAAAAATCTTATATTAGATGTTCACATTAAGGTGAGGTCCTACTTTCAAGAGAATAAAAACGAGATGCGGCATTCTACATCAATGAATTTATTGATTTTTATAATTTGATGTATTTTTTTAAAATTTAAAAAAACTCAGTCTAATTTATTCCATATTACTGCTACATGAGCAATTTTTGCTTTTTAAATGCGGTTAACATTTTTAGTAACATTTTTAATTAATGCGGTTAAAAAATTATTAGAAAGCTTATTTTTTGTGAATAAAAAAATTGATTTGATATTTAACAAGATTTGACCCTTGTTACAAAATAAATTTTAATTTTTGTAATGTTATCAATTTAAATTACAATCGTTTGATTTGTTTTCAATTTAAATCATTTACTTATTTTTATAAGGTAAATTTAATAAAAAGAAATAGTCATTTAATTAAAAAATATATTTTAAATATTTTATGTATACCTAATGTTAAATGACTAAATATTTTTTCGTTAATTTTTATTTAATGAAAATAGATGAATTATTTATATTGAAAGTAAACAAAAATATTAAGATTTAAATTGATAAAATAAAAAATATTTTTTTAATTACAATAATTAAACTCTAAGATTTTATTTGTAATTTTTTCAAAGAAAAATTATTGATAGCTTGAATTTGAGTTTGTCCGAAAGTCCGAATTCGTGCTTGCTGGTTGACCATCCAGACGATCACTTAGATGACCGGTGCAATACTTGTCGACCACGATTATCATTTTCTTGATGGGACAATCAGCAAGTGAAAATTCAAGTGATTCAGACAAACTCAAATTCAAGTTATTAATCAATGCTTGATACAACCTTTAACTACCTATTTGGGCAAATTACATATACACCCCTCCAGGTTTGACAAAATTACAGATGCCCCCCTGAGGTTTGAGAAATTACGAATTCCCCCCTGAATGCTATATTTGCATAAGAAATTAGGGGGTAATTTGTTATGAAATATAAACCTCAGGGGGCAAATTGTTATGAAAATACAAACCTCAGGAGGCGGGATGTAATTTCTGAAACCTCAGGGGGGTATCTGTAATTTAGCCAAACCTCGAGGGGTGTATATGTAATTTGCCCTAACTATTTTTATTTTTATTTTTTTAAGGGATAACAAACCCTAATTTATTTGCATAACAATAAAACCAAGAAAAATAGACCTAACTTTAAAGCCTTGTTTAGCATGATTTAAAAAAGTTAAAAAGTCACTATCCTATTTAAATCACATCATCTTATTTAAATCACATCACTTCTTTAACACATTATTCCAAACCCAATTCATACCCAACTCGTATTTCATAAAAAATTAAAAAATATATTTATTTAAATCATTTCAAACCAACCCATACTATTTCCTAAAATATATCTCCCCCATACCCACCGGAATTGGGGTCACTGCTATTGTGCCCCATTTTGAGGTGCATTATGTGCTTATTTTTATGATCTGAACCGTTAATTTTGTAAGATTTGTTGAGTTCTTCATGCCTATCAAAAATTATATTAATCAGATATCAATACTTAATATTCAATTAATATAATTTTTAATAAATATAAAATACTAAACAAATCCTATAACACCAACAGTTCAGATTATAAAAATAAATTTATGCACCAAAGAATGAAGCACAACCGTCACCCAAGCCCCCCACTCCGCGCGAGTCCAGATCCTCTGCCATACATTCCTGCAGTGTCCCCTGCGGTGGTTCAAAACGACGTCGTTTTGAACCTTTTTTTTTTTTTTTTTATTTTGGTTTCAGCCTCCTTTTGTTTTGTGTGGTCTTTCAACCCTAGCCCCCTCTCAGTGAGATGAACAGAGGCGATGAACGGGGAGAGGCCGACGTGACTCCTACAGCGAGGCGACGGAGGCGAGGAGAGAAGAGGCAGCGGTGAGGCGAGAGGCAGTGGCAGGAGACAGACAGAGAGGGGGAGGCGACGGCGACGAGGTCTGGAGAGGTCTGGCGATGAGATCTGGTCTTCATTCTCATTATATATATATATGATTTGATTTGTGGAACCAGATTTGTTGTTTGTTGTTCAGTTGAATTTTTTTTCAATTTTTTTTTTTTTGTTTCATTAATTTAAGTGATGTGAGCTTGAGTCTGAAGATCTGAGCTTTGTTTTCGTCGAATTCAAATTTTTCTTTGGATTGTTTTCTGGGTTTGAGTTCTTGGTGGTCGGAGGTGCCGGGTCTTCGAATCGCGGCCCTGAGGCCGCCGTTGGGAGCTGCGGAGGGGTTGACCTCGTCGGGGTGGATGTAGGTGTGGAGGCCTTGGAGGAAGAGAATGGGGATCTTGAGCAAGGAGAGAGAGAGAGTGAGAAAGAGAGATTGGAGTATGAGATTGTTTGTGAAGAGAAAGGTCAATGGTGACATGATCTTCATCTTCATGAAAAATTGGAAGAAACTCTCTCTCTCTCTCTCTGTGTTTAGATTGTCAAAAAAGAAAACAAATTAGATGAAGCACCAGCTAAGAAACGAGGAAAAAAAAAAAAAAAAAAAGGGTAGAAAACGACGTCGTTTTTGACCACGGCAGAGACCACGGCAGGAATGTATGGCAGAAGATCCGGACTCCCCCGCGCACCACAATCCGATCCACTCAGACAAATAAATAAAAAATCCAAAAAAAACCCTCGTCCACCCAACGCCGATTGCACACGCACCCACTTCTATTGCGATTCACACAACTCCCACCCAAAATCTAATCCATCTCCTTCCTTTTCTGAATCTCCATTGTTAACCACAACACCACCACCACCACCGCCTCTCCCCTCTCTCGCTCTTCTCATGTTCTAAACCCTCTTTCCTCCTCCTTCACTCTATCTTTCTTTCTTTTTCGTGAGTATATACATACACGCATCATATATACTCACGAAAACCTCCCAACATATGTATGCATATATTTAGTGTTGCCTTTGGTTTCTGATCTTTTCAATCCTCGCCAGCATTTGCAGGATTCAATCGTATATATTTTCATGGTACTCTCTCTCTCTCTCTCTCTCTCTATATATATATATATATGTGGGAAAATTGTAAATTAGTGGTTTATTCATAAAAATATTTACAAATTCACAAAAAAGTTTATAATTGAAATTGGTAAAGTTACTGCTGAATTGCAATTTTTTTGTATGCTTTTTTCTCTCCTGGGTCAATTGTGGTTGTGCGATGCGATTATTTTTGCGCTATGATTCTGAGTTTTTTATCTGTTAATTCATTTATTTGTTGATTTTTGATTTATTAATTTACTGGAAAAAATAATCTGATATTGGAAAAGAAAGTACAGAAATCTTATATACAATCAAAAACTGTTTACATGGTTTCTTTTTTGTTATATTCTTATTAATTAAAGTTTTGTACGTGCGTAAAAATTGAACAGTATTATTAAATTTGCAAATCAATTTTTTTTTTTTTTTTTTTTTGAAAAATTATATTTCGGTTGGACAATGATAAAATAATCTCATTTTAATGCTAGTATTTCCTGTAAGTTAGGTTTGTACCAAAAACAGATTATAAACTTCTACTTATTTGTAATTTCCCCTAAAATTTTCAATCAATATTAAATAGGCATTTGCAATTAAAATATATTGGGACTTGACCAATTTTGATTTAATAATTTTCTAGCCCCATAAACATAAGGGTTTGTATCTAATATCAATTTAAACCATAATTTATATATATATATATATACACACACACACGTGTATTGTATGCTAAATTGGACCTTCGAAGAAAAAGACTCAAATTGGAACTTCGAAGAAAAGACACACAAAAAAAAAAAAAAAGAGCTGGGAGGGCCAGTTGTTTATAAATATTGGACTTAATAGCAAAATACACAGTAATTAGTTGAAATTTTGTAATGTTTGAATGGGCAGTGGCCCCATTAGCTCCCCCATCTCTGCTAATGCAGACAAGGGCTTTTTGTCATCTTATCTAATTGCAAACCTTATTAGTTCAACGAATTCAAATGCGCGTTCTTTCTGTCTTTCTCTTAGGAAAAGTAAAAGTTTGTTTCATAGCCTGACTTGGTTGAAAATTTATTTAGGTGCCAATACCATTCAAATTACTAATCAACGCCTTTCATATTATCTCTTAAAACAGTAACATAAAAGTAAATTACTAAACGACACCTTTTATATTATTTATTTTTACATCACTTAAGCATATGGGAGCATTTATTTTTTTCTATTCTTTTTGGGAAACCTTTGATTGAATTTGTATTATTGTGTTTTTTGTATTCTATTGTGTTTGGTTCCAAAATACAAATGCGTAGAAAGATGCATGCTTTCTATAAATTTAATGAGTGGGCTGTTACTAGCATTTTTCTAAATCTTAAACCTTATTGTGGCTCAACAAATTAGTTGCAGCAAAACAATTGTAATCTTATATAGTTAAATTACATCTAGGATTTCTTTTTTTGTTCTTTTTCTCTCAATTGTTTTTTCATTAAATCTACAGCTGTGCATGCATGGCATCTATAATTTAATTCTACTTTTATAGTTATACGTGAACATAGTCTTCAAAATTTCTGGGCAGTGTTAGGTATGACTTATGAGTATTCAAAAATTGAACTGTATGCACCATAATAACTATTTCTTTATTTGTGCTTACGTCATTTAGTGGCAGACTTTAAGATGTAACCAACATTCATAATATAATACACTCATATTCCTGTATTTTTACATTATTTTCAACATTGGCTTCTTGATATCAAAATCAGGCATTACTTATGCATATGTTCTGTTAGTTGTCATTCTATTATCAAAACTTACGATTTGCTATTCAATTTGTAATTTTTGCAAAATCGATACGAATCTATTGGTGAATCTATTTTGCAAGTAAATCTCTAGTGAATCGCACGATTCATAGTTCGATTCACTTTTTACGATTCATACATTTTTTGAAACTATCATCTCCAGTAAATCTCAAGTGAATCTATTTTGCAAGTAAATCTCTAGTGAATCTATTTGTTCTTCCTTTTTTTAGTTAAAAGGGCATAATATTTCTAATAGTATTTAGTACGAAAATAATAAATATATATGATTTGTTATTATATTAGAGATCATGTAGTTTTTAGTAGGATCCAATAAGATTTAATAAGACCTAACCCAACATGTTTTTAACATTTTCTTCTCATTTTTTTCCTTAAAAAAATCATAACATATCTTCTAAAGATATTTAAGGTTAAAATCACTTGCAATATGAATTATCTATTGTTATTTTATTGAAATAAATATACTTCAATATTATATGGGTGAAATCAATTAAATCTAACGGGTTTGCAAGTTATTTTTTAAATTTTTTTTTTTTAAAAAAAAAACTTTTTTGAACAATAAGAATATATACTTTTTAAAATGCTTTAGTTTTAAAATAAAAAATTCCAATTAAGTGTTTCTTATTATTGGGTCATTGTTACTTGTAAATGTATCTATGATTATGAAATTTCAACATTGTTGGTAAGTTATGCGGTGATCTTACATGGGAATCTATGTTAACTTCTTACCTATTAGACTACGTGATCATCATTCAAAACAATATTTTCATTGGATTAAGTCTAAATATTTTATATTTATAAAATATATTTAACATCCAAGTGTGTAGATATATTTTTCTAAGTAATTTAGAAAAAGTGACTGAATCTTTACGATTCACAATTCGATTTGATTCAAGAATTGATACAAGGCCATTATGATTTACGATTTGACAACCATGTGTATTGGTTGACAATACTTATGGCTAGTTTTAAGACACTGCATCGTTATGATTGTTTATCTTACCTTGTTCGTTGAATTAACATTATACTTTCTTGTCAAGTCATTGCAAGAGGGTACAACAATCATGGATCTTGAGCTTGGTGTTTCTGGACGTCGATCTTTTAATCGGGCAGGCAGTGCTGGTTCTTCTTTGAGAAGGCGTTCTTTTGGTTTCACAAATGCTGAATCCACTCAAAAAGATGATGATCTTGAAAGTGAGACTGTTTCAGAGGCTGGAGATACTGGAGATCGGGCACTTCGCAGCAATAGTTACAGTGAAAGTAGCAGGCAACAATTGCCTGTTGATAATGTG
The DNA here is from genome assembly GCF_055761805.1 of Camellia sinensis. Taxonomy (NCBI): domain Eukaryota; kingdom Viridiplantae; phylum Streptophyta; class Magnoliopsida; order Ericales; family Theaceae; genus Camellia; species Camellia sinensis. The sequence goes on from NC_138963.1 coordinate 142,500,412, forward strand.
ACTGAAACTGGTAGTGTTGTGCCTATTCCTGAGGATGCTTTATTCCGGCCACATGGGTTTTGGTCCCATGATCCCACTGCATTAGCCGTTGCCTCCCCTGTATTTCCATCGACAATGGAAACTATATCTCCTCTTTCTACAGAGGCAGTCATACATTCTGATGACAAGCAGCAAGTGAGTTTTCATCCAGTATTTTCCTGTTTATTAGTTTATTGATAGTATTGATAGAAATTGGTGCTGAACTACCCTTATAGACACTGGTCTATGGTTCTCAATTTTTTCCTTCTATGCCCAAATATGTGATGTTGGTTATGTGTCACATGTTCTATATCCAGGAGAATAGGAAAGAGTTACCGTGGCTATTGGACTACACTTCATGCCTCCTCCATCTTGCTGTTTTTGGAATTCTCGGGGTAATATGATTTTTTTTAGGTCAAAATTTTTTTGGTTAATATTTAATCTGACCGTAATAATAAAAGTGGATTCCGGAACCTTAGGGGCGTTGGGTTGCTTAATACTGTTATCATTACCCTATGCTTTTGTTTTTGGCTATAATCAAAGAATTGGATGGAATTTTGTTTTGTGCATGTTCATCCTTAATTTACGTATCAAATTCCCCCCCTTTTAGATATACATTTTATTTATGGGCTGATTTCAAATTTAAAATTTTATCATCTACTAAGGGAGGGTCACTGATGTGTAAGCATCTATATGAATATCATAATTCTTGAGCTGCAGAAGTAATGTTAGAAAAGACAACTGTGTGTTATTCAAAATTGCATGTGATGTTTTGTAGGTTTTAACGAGGTATTTACTGCAAAAATTGTTTGGCCCTGGAGTAATTGGTGCCACAAGCGATCAAAGCATTTTGTACCTTGATCTTCCTTCTAATATGGTCTCTCTCTCTCTCTCTCTCTCTCTCTCTCTCTCTCTCTCGCGCGTGCGCGCACACACACACACACACACACACACACACACACACACACTGTTTACATTAAAAAGGTGCGGTCATGTGTGACCTGGAAAACATGCATATTAGTACGGCTGTTATATACTTTCAAAGAACTTTATTTGCAAATGTTTAGATTTGTACCAATTCCACGTTATCTGCACTACATAGTGAAAGAGGCCAGATACATAATCTTAATGTGATTCCCTTTGTGAGTGTAATTTAGTGTCCAACAATTTTTTGTTTGGTTATATGCATTTTCAGCCTCATTATTGGGCTTTGGAAACTCACCCTTGGGCAAAATAGTTATTGGGGAAAATGCTCTGTATGTTCTAGGCATGAATTGTTGGAGGATTGTGAAATCTCTTTTTTCTTTTTCTGGTTGTGTAACACCTAATGATTCTTTTATGGTAGAAGATGATAGGATGTGGCCTCAGCTATGCTGGCACTTGCTCACTTCTGCCCATTGCAACATGTTGTAGCATGGACCTTAATACTTATATCTGGCCCAAATCATAATGACCTCACGTAGTCCTGGTAGGCTTGGGGTTAAGAATTTATCACCTCATTTTGTCCTTGGGGGTTTTGCTTGTAAGCTCCATCTCCATGTTAGGTATTAGTTCAATTTGCAACGTATGACTTTCTACATTTTAGTCTGATCAGGTACTTGAATCTGGTTTTTGTGCCTAATACAAATTTTATTTCATTATCTAAGGTTGGCTCGTTCTTAATGGGGTGGTTCGGTGTTGTTTTCAAAGGAGATATATCCAGAGTTTCAGACCATCTAGCCATTGGACTGACAACTGGTTACTTGGGAAGCCTTACAACTTTCAGTGGTTGGAATCAGAAAATGCTTGACCTGAGTGTTCAAGGAAAATGGGGTTTTGTTGTACTCGGGTTTCTCGTAGGTAATGTAATATTTCACATGAGCATATAAGTAAGAGTACGTGAGAAGAAAGACATTTGAATTTTATTCTCATCGTGCTGGTGTTCTTTTCAGGCTTATTTAGAATTTAACAGACTTGCCCCTTTGTGCCTAATCTAAGGTGAGCAATTTTCACTTTGGTTTGCAGGCATGATTCTTGCTGATTATTCAATCAAATTTGGAATAAGGACAGCTCAGGGCCTAAAATGGATTCTGGAAATGTCAAACTTATTTCCAGTAAGTGACCTTCCTAACTCTAAAAGCAATTGGAAGGCAGACTATTGCAAGCGTCAAGTAGCAGTTTTGGTGGTGCTGCTATTGATGCTAGGCTTGTTATGGGGGATAAGTGCAGCTTTGGAGAAGAGAGATTTTCACAGTGGCAGCAGTGAAGCACAGCTATGGTTAGCTTGCATTGTTGGACCTTTCGGTGTGTGGATCAGGTGGTTCTTAGCCCGGCTTAATGGCCGTGGCCTGGGAAAAGCAGGCTTGTGGAAATGGCTTCCTATTGGGACTCTAATTGCCAATGTTTCTGCAGCTTGTGTCATGGCAGCACTTGCTATAGTAAAGAAAGCGGTAATATTCGTATAGAAGTATACATGTTTAATGTAGACCATATTAAGGAGATCACCTCTGCCCTTTGCATTTGAACAGGATAAAGAAATTCTCACATTTTAGAAATCTAAATAATATATGCATGTGATCGTTCCCATTATTATTGCTTGATTCGTACTCTATTTCTACACTTTAACTCTGACCAATGCATACTTTGTCACTTGCACATATGAATGAGATTTTGGGAATCTTAAGGAAGTTACGATTTGTTTAATTCAGGTGAATACAACTACCTGTCATACTGTTGCAACTGGCATACAGTTTGGACTGATGGGTTGTTTAAGCACCGTTTCCACTTTCATGGCTGAGTTTCACGCAATGAGTCAGAGCAACCACCCCTGGAGAGCAGAAGTGTATGCCGTGATCACTATTGCACTGTCGTTCAGCTTGGGAACTCTGATATACTCAGTACCTGATTGGGTCATGGGCTATGATTAGTGTGTCCGAGTCCATTACTTTGATTCTTTCTTCAGCTAGGCTTGATAAGGTTGCCAACTATGGGAAGGTCAGTTTTCGCATATATGAGATCCTTTGTGCTGTTTTATTGTATGGTTCGGCATTCCAGCGATCCTCTCTGCTCCAACCTGCTGAAGTTTGTCTAGTATCACTTCAATGCTGAATAGTATCCATTTTAGAAATTTTTTTACTATCACATTTGTTTTGTACAATGTATTCATGTCCTCTCTAAAATGAAAGCCCAGAATTACTTTTGTTTGAACAGTAGCTATAGTTTGGTTAACTGCATCTTATATACTATGCAAATGTGGTGGAGGCTCCCAGGCCTTCAAATTCTCATCCTTAATTATCTTAAATTACAAAAATGTTCTATTACCCAAGTTTTAACCTACTCTTTTTTTCACTTTGTCTATTAGTAGTTTGCTTTATTTCATTTACTCTCTTTTTTTCACATTTATTTATTTTTGTAACTTCAAATTTGGAATTGAATTTTTTTTTTTTTTTCCTTTATATTTTGAAGTTAACTTTCCGAACGAGTCCAACCTCAGCGGTTACATGGCTGAGGAGCTCGATCATGTAAGAATTCTGCATCGTGGAACAAGGTATCCAATCTTATTTTGAAATCGTTTTAAATTCTTTCCATTTGTTTTTTCTAGAAGTCATCTAATGAGTAAAAATGTTTTTCTAACAGCAGCAACAACTAACTTGGCATAAAAATCATCAATTACACAAGTGAAGTAGGAGAACATTTCAATTACGAACTGTTTGTTTGCATACAATAGGTTTAAGACACTATGCTTTGATGTGTGTTTGTGGATTTGAAGCTTCATGGGTTCAAAGCAATAAATTTTGGTTGTGATTCATGAAATATGTTGGTTGCATTAATTTTCTTGCTTGAACACAGATTATTCAACTGTTTCTTTCAAATAAAAAATATTTCTTTGGTATTACAGAGGTGGAAACATTGAATGCTTTTCATTATTGTAGATGCATATCATTTCTACACCATTGTCTTTGTAATTCTGGGTTGTCTTTCACTTTTATTCTCTTTCTTCACCTCACTCTTCGGTTGCACTAAATTGACTGACAGAAGAGAACGTAGATGAGGGGATGGAAGAAGAAAGAAGCAGAGTCGATGAGAGAGAGAGAGAGAGAAAGAGAGAGAGAGATAGGTAAATCAAATTGTTATGAAGGGCTTTGAGTAAAGGAGAAAGAGGATTATGTTGTGATTGAATTTTGTGTTGTGTGACTGGATTTGTTCGTTTTGTATTTTATCCTTATATTTACTTTTGTATATTGTTTCATATATCTATTTTGGATATACAACTCTATAAATAAAATATCATAATAAAAGTCACAAAGTGTCATAATAAAAATCACAAAGGGCAATAACATTGTTGTCCCTAATTCTAAGGTGTACACTATAAATTTAGGCTATGTTAGGGGAGTGAGATTTATAGTTAAAAACTTTAGAAGTTACTATTTGTTGTGACATCATTCTCTTTATTTTTTGATACATCTTTTTGTAAAAAGTTAAAATATCAATTCTTAAACGGGGCCTTACTATATGGAGAAATATTTATATCATTACACAGACTATTAGCTCACAATAGTACAAAACGTATCAAATTCTGCTCCATAGGAGTTGAATTCGAGACTTCACACAACAAAAGGTGTTACACAATTACTAGATTAAATGTCCTAATCTTGCATATTCTAATTAACTTAATATCATTTTGCTAGATAATTGAATTACCAGTGAATATTAAAGAAAGGAGATCTTTTTTTTATGAGGACTAAGAATTGCATAATATTAACCATACAAACTAATTATATCAGTTGTCAGTGCATGGACTGGTTTAATTACATTCCTTCCTATACTAAGATAACAAAAAAATTTCTTAAGTATTTGATATCATCAATAATAGGTTTAACTCCAATCAAATATGGATTTTTATTGAAGCATTTTTACCAAAACTTCCTAAGACCCTTGCCTGTTGCCCACCCAATAGCTTCCAAACAAGCCTTAGCATCAGCCACCAATGGAGAAGGTAGTGAATGAGCTGCTGATGCATGTTGAGCCACTTGCTGGTTGTTGTCGTCCAAGCAAATCCATGCTATACCTGCATCTTGGGCAGTCGATCTCCAAGACCCATCAATTAGAAAAGTGATCCTTAAAATTTACCCCATGGGGATAATTCCATGTATGTTACTGCCATTTTTTTGCTTGTTAGTCTTGGGAAGGGCAGGGGTAGTTTGGTCATCATTCAGCCTCCAAAGAATTGGAGGACTTGAGCTAATAAACTTTTGTTGTATCCATAACTAGTAAACATTTATAACTGGTCTTACTCTTATTGATATGAGAATATTATTGAACATGGTGAATTAATATTTAAGAATAACTTGTATAAAGCGTCATTTCATTTGTCTCTACTATAATTATGAAGAGACTTAATCAATTGAAACTTTACAAATTTTAGTTGAAATTACAAAGTTCACAATTTAAAAAGTCTCCCTAAATTACAAACATTTATTTTTAATTATTATTTTTTAATATTCGGGAAATTAGCATATACTACCAACAATGGGTATTTTTTTTCTTTTTTTCTTTTGGTCAATTCAATTTGGGGCTAAACTAAAACCCATGGCTTGGTACCTCCTAGCTAGAACCATTCATTAAATTCGCCTCTAAAACACAAAATAAATGCAACATTTGCACATGAACAATGTGATTATCCATGGATTATAAAAAACAAAAAATAAAAATGTTATCACTGTATTATTGACAATAAAAAAAAAATGCATGACCCATTAAATCAATGTAATCATGATATATTAATAAAACGATAAGTAAAATATGATAAAATAATAACGATTACATCGTAAAATTATTTGGCATCCAAGACATTGCATACAAGTAGGAGTAAAACACACATACGCATTAGTACTGTTAATGATACACCTCATAAGCAAAACATGACATTGCAAAGCTCAAATGGTAGCTTTTGTTTTTACTGGGGCAGCTTGTTGAGCTTACAGTGGACATAATCCTTGTACTTCTTGGTCTTAAATTTGGGTGGGTTATCATCATCGTTAACAAGCTTTGGATGGGGACCAACTTCAAGCTCTTCTGGTGGCTCCAAAAACACTGGCCATGACATTCTTTTCGTGTCCTTGTTCACTGTCGATCTATGAAACACAGCCTTGTACTTTCCCTTGCTTAATATCTGTTAAACAAAATTAAAATACAATAAAAATTAGTAGGGAATTCATCTCTTATGTTCTGTCACAATTTGATGAAAAATGTTTCATCCACACAATCTCCTCCACAAACTCTCCTGAATGACGTGGCAAGAAGATGACAAATTAATGATCCACACTCCTACACTCGTCTCTTCTCTCAAAACTTTCCAACCAACCTTGCCATGTCATTGGGGTGTTTGGGGGGAAGATTTTGTATGGATGTAGTACTGCTGTAATTTGATCCCTGCAGATTTAGTTGAATCAATTTTGTCATTTAATTTTTGCACACAATGTCAACTAATCCAATGATTATATGTGCGTGTGTGTGTTTTGAGGAATTAGACATAAACCAAATGTAAAATGGTTCATTCATAAAGGAATAGACCCCTCAATAGAATCTTATGCAATATGGCCTGGGCTTCCCTCCAGTTTATAATCTGGACTGGATGATGCTGTCCGGACCTATGGAATCCACCATAGGTTCTATTTTGATGTTTTGAACCGTGAACTTTGTTTAATTTATTATATATATCATCTACAAAAAAAAAAAAAAAAAAAAATAGGTCGATCTGTAGGTTAAAGACAACCATTCACAGAAAAAGGTGCTCCAGGGGATGAAGTCCTCACCCACAATGGCACTCTGGTTTTAATTTTATCACACAAACCATACAGATCAGGTTGAGAGCCCTGAAAAACCACCTCATTCCTATGCTTCCAGATGGACCTCATTCCTATTTGGATATACTTTTCAGCCTATCTATTTGTCTGTCTATCTATATATACTTTGATCTATTTAGTTTCTGTCATTTTCTAGAGTTCAAATTGGATACCACCCTCCTAGATAAGATTAATCCTAGTCTCTGCAACCCAGACTTGCCTCCTCTTACTGCTAAAATGTTAATTATTTCTGTTCTGTTTTGATTTTTAGATCCTTCTCTGAATGCCACAACTGTCTAGTGAAATACTATGACTAAATACATGTTCTTAAAATGCATGCACCAAAAACTAAGGAATAGGGGGATAACAATTGTTTTACAATAAAAAGATTTTACAAAGTAGATTATTTTACATCAATTGAAACAGAGTGTAAATGTATAAAAATTCCGTCTTTGCACAAAAAGCTTCTACGAGGGAAAACCTAGTTAACCATTGATTTTTGTTAATTGTGAAGGTAATGACAGATTGGATAAAGAGTGCATGAAGTGGAGGTGGCAGCCACAAGATTGAGACGTTCCAAGGTTCTGTCTGGTTTTCTTTTCTATGATTGATATTAGCTTGCTGTATATTTTTGGGCCTATTTTATGACAGTTTAAGTTTTGGGACATTTAATATGGTAAGTTTTGGTTTTAGGAAGTACTTTGATCTGTCTGTCATCGTGCATCTTGTCTTTTGGTCTGTTTATCTCTCCATGTGTGAGACAAGGTCACACATGAGGGAGTGTTAGCTTGATATTGTTAGGTCAGATTTAATAGGTGACATAACAACTATGATTCATTTGAAATAAGTCGTTGTCTTTTCTATGATTTATTTGAAACTGCATTCTGAAGTTGTGGGAGCTGAATTATATTAGATCCATAGGGACGGATGAGTGTGTCCGGTCCGAAACGTAACCTGTATTCGGCATATACCCCAGCCAGTTCAGGAGCCGAATAAAATAACCAGTATCCCAGCCAATAGAACTGACGCCGAGTAGAGGTACATGTGACGGAACAAGGATGGGCCTAGCCCAAAGAAAATACTATAAATATGGGATCATCCATCAGAGAGAGGCAGTTGAGAATTGTTGTGCTTAATTTAGAATATAAGTAATCTGGAGTGTTGAGACTGACTTGTCCGTCGGAATGCTAATTCCGGCACCCCCGACAGGAGTGTTTATTCCTTTTCAGGTGATTATCAGCGGATCACGAGCGTCCCCCAGGATCAGAAGAGTATTTCCAAATCACTCCTCCACAATTGGCGCCGTTTGTGGGAATACTCAAGCATATCCATGGCGGGCGTGACGGAGGACCCTCCAATAGTTACTGATGAAACCATGCACAGAGACGACCTCACTCCACCAAACAGGCTTGGATCGAACACCATCCCCGTAAGACGTGCTCTGAACTTCGCCTCACCCTCGACTCCAGAACATGAAGCAATGCAAGCGATCATGGACCAGGCAAAGCAAAACGAACAAAGGTTGGAGAACATGATCGCAGAAAACGAACGTCTTCGTGAAGATTTGGCCTTGAAAGTGGCAAAGTCCAAACAAGTTGTACGCCTAAATCCGGAACGATCTCCGAAGGCAGGTGGTCGACGACCTCAAGCCCGACAGGACGACACTGATAGTGACTCCGATTCGTTATCCCCGAAGCCCAGGAAGAAGGGGTGACCTGAAACTACCAGTTCTTCTGAAGAAAGTCCTCGTATAAGGCACAAGCGAAGAAGGAACAGTTCGGACGAAGATCAACACGACCCATTTCGTACGACGGATTGCAAAGGCAGTACTACCCAAGAAATTCAAAGCACCGTCATTCACCTTGTACGACGGCAAATCAGACCCCACTGACCACATTCGCCACTACAAGCAAGCCATGACATTGCATGCAGACGACGAGGCCCTCATGTGCCGAATATTTTCCAGCAGTTTGGGACCATTGGCTGTCAGGTGGTATTATAAACTGGAGCCGGCTTCAATCAAAACGTTCCACCAATTACAGAAATCCATCAGGGCCATATTCATCACTAACGAGGTCCAGCCAAAACAAGCCGACTCTCTCTGGGCAATGCAAATCCTGCCATGAGAAATACTAAGAGCATATTCGGCACGATATTGGGAATGCTTTAATCTTGTTGATGACGTTTGCAACGACTCCATGGCCATTACCGCCTTCAAAATGGGATTACATCCAGATAGTGCCCTCCGCAGTTCCTTGACTAGAAGACCCCCCAAAACGGTCTGGGGGTTGATGAAGAAAGTAGAAGAATACTGCAAAATGGAAGATGACGCCTTGCGGGTTAAAGCCGGACACATGGCCAACAAAACGGCCCCTCCTAAAACTGCTCAGCCAATAAGTTCTGTACCACCTCAGAGCCCCGAACCACAACAACGGGCAAAACGAGACAAGAAACGGGATTCTCACCGATCAAGCGATCAATGCTCACACTGAACAAACGAACAACTACAAGTTGATCATAGGCGCACAAAGCGCGCCGACAAGAAATATACGGAGCTGTCAGAGCCAATAAGCTCGGTTATGTCCAAAATCCAACATCTTCTATTCATCAAATGGCCGTCCAAAATGATGGGACCTCTCGACACGAGAAGGTGGGATAGGCGCTGTGACTATCACAAAGATCACGACCATGATACGGACAGTTGCTATGCTTTGAAAGACCACCTTGAGGAATTGGTGCAAGATGGTCGGCTCCAGCAACATGTCCGAAAGAGCACAATCAAAACAGTTGCCCTTCGGCAGGATTCAACTCTGCTCGACGTCATTCATATGATATATAGCCTTCCAACGCCTTTTACTGTACACGCAATTCAGTTAGTCCCCCAGAAGCAACGCACACCGACGAAATGGCCCCACGAAGCTTTGAGTATTAGCTTCGACGATTCCGATCTTATCGGCATCACCATTATTCCGGCTCCTCATCCATTATTCGGCTTCAACACAAATCCAGAGTACCCGTTGGGGAAAATCACACTTCCCGTTCGAGCGGGCTCCCAAGCAGTGGATGTGGAATTCGTGGTCGTCAAGCTCCCTTCGCCGTATAGTCTCATCATGGGGCGAATTTGGTTGCATACTATTCAGGCCGTCCGAAGCACCTATCATCAACTGCTACGCTTCCCGACCGAACACGGCATTGAACAAATTCATGGTTCCCAGCAATTCGCATAAGCATGTTATCTCCTTTCTAGAAAGACACCAACGAAGTCGTAGGTCAACTCCACTGAAGTGCCGAGTCCCAGGTCAACTCCACTGAAGCCACGAAAGCCCTAGGCGATACCAGCAGCAGCTTGCCAAGTCGCATAATCAACACGTTAAGCTGCGTCGCTACACCAGGAGAGTTGATCCTTAAGGCACTTCCGGATGACAAGAAACCGGTTGATGAAAAATTGGGTCCTAACTGAAATGACCATTATCGAATAGATTCCATATCGGCTCAGAAATATATCAGGAATGAGTCTGCCACGACCCTGGAACCCGACACACTTGAAAAAATTATGTCATTAAACCCGACTTGTGGGGAATGATCCTAGTTTTAAATGATTCGCCATGTACACATTCCATTTTTGAAATGCAAGGATTCTTGTTGAAAAGTTGTAATCCCACCCACTGCGAAATATAATTAAAAAGTGCTGCGACGGAAAAAAGTCTCTGGATTCGGAGCCCCATCGGCGCATGACGTCTTTGGGCTGAAAAAGCCTCCGGATTCGGAGCGCCCTTCGTGGATATCACGATTAGCCAAAAAGCCTCCAGATTCGGAGTACCCCTCATGGATATCACGATTGGCCGATTAAAGCCTCCAGATTCGGAGCGCCCTTCGTGGATATCATGATTGGCCGATTAAAGCCTCCGGATTTGGAGCCCCATCGGCGCATGACGTCTTTGGGCCGAAAAAGCCTCCGGATTCGGAGCGCCCTTCGTGGATATCACGATCGGCCGGTTAAAGCCTCCAGATTCGGAGCCTCATCGGTGCATGACGTTTTTGGACCTAAAAAGCCTCCGGATTCAGAGTGCCCTTCGTGGATATCACAATTGGCCAAAAAGTCTCCGGATTTGGAGCGCCCTTCGTGGCTATCGCGATTGGCTAAAAAGCCTCCGGATTCGGAGCCCCATCGGCGCATGACGTCTTTAGGTCGAAAAAGCCTCCGGATTTGGAGTGCCCTTCAGGGATATCACGATTGGCCAAAAAGCCTCCAGATTCGGAGCCCCATCGGCATATGACATCTTTGGCCAATAAAGCCTCCAAATTCGGCTGACCAAATAGTGCCCCGCCGGGCGACGCTCAAGGCCCGTATGAAAAAATGCTTAATTAAAACAGGGATATACAAGTTGAGTCGGCACAACCACATGAACAAAACAAAACGTGCCAACATTCGAGCATCACAACGAGATAAGATGCTTAATTGAAATAAGATGCTTAATTAAGAACGACATATATAAACTTTTAAAATAACACATTTTATTCGATTAAACAGTAATTACAAAAACGCAATCCGTGTTCGAGCATTACAATATCTATCTTCATACAGCGTCGCCTTCATCCTCACCCTTCTCAAACTTCGAAGGCGAAAAAGGGGAAGTGGTCACGTTGGTACAGCGGCAGCACTGAATCAGCGCCCGCTGCTCGGAGAGCATCCACAGCTTGAAATGCTTTGATCTGACCGCGCTTGAATCCACGATGTTCACACTGGCGAGACAATCACCCTCGAGGTGGAAAGCTTTGACACCATAGACAACGTCAAAGCCAAGATCCAGGACAAGAAAGGAATTCCCCACGAAAACAGTAAAACTCAACGATTACGGCGCTACGTCGGCCTCACGATTGATTGCAGTATCAAGCTCAGCCAAAGTTCGAGCTTCTCCTCTGCTGATTGAAGAAAACTCCATTTGACATTCACACTTATCTAATCCCACGCAGCGTAATTGTTTTAAATCGAGTCTAAACACAGTAAGTGAAGTTACTGGCACAAAGAGTCCAAGGCGATTTATTTCTAATCCTTGTAGTGACCCCGAGGTGATTTCATTAAACACTAAACTCCAAAAGACGGACGCCAATCGATATTGGCCACAGGCATTCCATGTATTAATTTTCGGCTTTCCGAAGTTAAAATGGCCCAATTATCTAAATGGCAACTAAAGGTGGGCTGACAGTCTCCGGATTCGGAGCCCCATCGGCGCACGACGTCTTTGGGCCGAAAAAGCCTCCGAATTCGGAGCGCCCTCGGCGCCTGATGTCTCTAAAGTCGAAATACACGTGTGCCGAATAAAAATTACAACGAAACAAAGTTGAAATAGGCAAAATTGAAATAAACAATGTACTATTCAAATTAGATTGTTCAAGCCGTATGAATGCAATACGTGCGCACAATGTACTAATATAAAATGCGTAATAAGTGCATTACAAATTAAAAACTAAGCATTTTATTAAAATCAGCTAATAAATACATAATTTCATTTTCAATCTACATAATCATTACAAGGTTTTCTTCAGTTCGGCGGCTTCTTCATCATTACTCTTCTCAATTTCGAAAGCAGAGAAAGGTAAATCATTCTGTTGGTACAATGGAAATGCTGAATCCAACCCTACCGCCTGGAGATTCTCAACTTGCCGAAGTGCCTTGACTTGCCGAAGTGCCTTGATCCAACCGTGCTTAAATCCACGATTTTCACATCAGCAGACTTCTTCGGCGAGTTTCTCCTTAGTCTTCTGAATCTTGACCTTTCGGCCGTTGTAGAAGCCTTTTTCATAAGCCGTAGCCCTCGCAGTCTCAATCGCGAACCTGGAAGCCGTATTACGATCGGTGATCGCATCACTAATCAGCCTTTGAGTAACGTTCTATTTGACAACCGGGTTGGGGTGGCTGGTTGCTTACGGCCTGGCAGACTTGATTTTCCTTAGCTCACGCTCGGCCTTCTCGGCGCAAGCTTCTAACTTCCGATTGCGTTCATCTCTCTGTTCTATGTTACGACGAGCGGCGCAGAGACGCATGCCGATCTCATAAGCCGTGTACAATTCCCTCACCGCCCCGTGAACGCCTTCACGAAACACTTCGAAGTCCGGCTGTCCTACCATCGACTGCTGAACTTCGGGTGGAAAAATCTGTCGAGCAAACTCGACTGCCACATTTGGATCTCGAATGATCGAATCTGCCTCTGTCATTGGTCTATTACCCATGAAGACCGCGAAACTCAATGGGCGAGGAGTCACGTCGGATTCCCTTTTAGGACGAGGTTGAGGAGACTTACGCTGTGGCTGTTTGTCTCTCCTGGGCGACCTACTTTGACAACGAGGAGATTGGTGTCCCTTCTGATCCCTCGAAGTCCTACTGTCCGCGCGCGAAGGTTCACCGCTTCGACTCATGGCACCTCCTAACTCAGCTAGCGTCTTTATTTCACCTCTGCTGTTGAAGAAAAGCTTATTTGACATTCACACTTGTTTAATCTTCTTCCAAGAGCTGGGCTGAGTTGCTGACTGAGCACATAAATAGGACCCTCATTCACGAAATACACGCCCATTTATTCCCTACAAGGGCAGCACCTCCGAGACAATCTCATTAATATTGAAGTGTCAACAGCCCGGCGCTGACTAAGTCATATGCCCCAATCGCCCCATCCACCATTGATAATCAGCGTTCTACGATCATGAACCAGCTGGGGCAAGGGCAGATTCATCAATCTAGACGGCTTGAGTGCCCCAGCCGTTCCACGAATCGATTCTCTACGAGATTCATAAGTAACGTGTTAATCGGCGTTCTACGTTCATGAACCAGCTGGGGAAAGGGCAGATTCATCAATCTAGACGGCTTGAGTGCCCCAGCCGTTCCACGAATCGATTCTCCAGTACAAGATTCATAAGTAACGTGTTAATTGGCGTTCTACATTCATGAACCAGCTGGGGCAAGGGCAGATTCATCAATCTAGACGGCTTGAGTGCCTCAGCCGTTCCATGAATCGATTCTCTACAAGATTCATAAGTAACGTGTTAATCGGCGTTCTACTATCATGAACCAGCTGGGGCAAGGGCAGATTCATCAATCTAGACGGCTTGAGTGCCCCAGCCATTCCGCGAATCGATTCTCTACAAGATTCATACGTAACGTGTTAATCGACATTCTACAATCATGAACCAGCTAGGGTAAGGGCAGATTCATTAATCTAGACGACTTGAGTGCCCCAGCCATTCCACAAATCAATTTATCTGAACAGTAGTCATAAATTCATTTTGTTTATGATTAAATCAGATCCCTAATTTTATTCGGCTGATTAAGTCTGTCGTCTTACGTAAGCTTGACATTTTGTCCTAATTGCTGATTCTCCTAACTACATACTCATACAGTAAACAATACGAGAAATAATTTGAGAGCATATAAAATTTTTATTCATAAATTGGGCGCAACCAGCGGACATTTTACATATGAAAATCCAAAAAAGACGGAAGTCAACTAACAAAAAGCATACATTGCAATTGAGTAATGCCTAACAAAACTAGAATGTCACCCAAATCAAGTCTTAGGATCAGACTCAAGCAGCTCAACGTCCACTTGCTCATATGGAATTGGCATGGCCAATGTAACTCCAGCGGCAGCAAGGGCTTTGAGCCAGCTGTGTCTGAATCCCCAATTCTCAAATTTGGGGACTTCTTCTACGCAGTCATTAAAAGCGGCACTCTTCCCAGCCTCAAACGCCGCGGAAGCCTCAAAATCGGTTTTTTTCTTGGCCTGCTTCAACCCTTCCAACTCGGCCTCCAGTTTCGCAAGCGCCTCCTTGGCTACCTTAAGCGATTCCTCGCTCGCGTTTGCCCTCTCCTTGGCGTCAAACCTGAGTTGATCAGTAGTCCTAGCCTTTTTTTTCTCAGCCTCCGCCCGTGCACTTGCCATTGCAGCCCTCATTGCCTCAAACTCCGCCCTGCTCCTTTGGCCATCAATTTTCGATTGCAAACGGCCAATCCTTTCAACAACGTCACGCTGGCGTCGGCCTAATTCGGCGATCCTTCCAATTGTCTGCAAAACAAAGGATCGTCACATTCCAAGAAACATCAAATGCAAACCAAAAGATCATCACATTCCAAGGATAAACACTTACCAAAAAGGCCGACTGAGCAGCTAATGCTACCATTGCCAAGTCCGGCTCAACACGAAAGGTTGCCATGTCAGCCGGCTAGGAGACCGCGGCAGCCAAGCTCAATGCCACAGCTAGATCTTTCAAAGCCGATGCTACGAAGGAGATCGACATGTTTTTTATCTTTGGTTCAATGATGAAAGGAGCAACCACAACTGACTCCTCTAAGCATGGCCGCTTATCAATAGGGCCATCTTCGGAGACGTCCTTGCCCTCGCCTCGACGCTTCTTTTTTCGCCTCGATCCTCCAAAATCAGCAGCTCTTCTGTAATCGGGCGCTCGACATCCTTTTCCGTCTTGACGACGACAACCTGGGCCAATTCCTCTACAACAGTAGGTTGAACAGATTCAGTCGGAACAAATTCAGAACGGACGGCCTTGGCCTTTTTTCGGGCAGCCATGCGTTCGGCGTTCCTCTTCTGTGCCATCTGCGTAAGATTTTCCCCAGCCATATCTTCAGAGTAATCGCCGGGAAGGTCTCCCAAGTTCGAAAAAATATCTTCAAAGGCGTCCCCTCGGCCTGATGTAGATAGAGGGTCAAAATAGTTCAATCCGGCTTCCTCAAATGCCGAATTAATCGCTTTGTCAACTTCTGCGGCTGACCGGTCCGAATCCTCGGCAATTAGTTCGGCCACTTGTTCTTCCGCGTGTTCAGAATCAAATGACTCTAAACCGGTCTGCCTCAAGTTTTTGAAGCTGGGGAAGATGAGAGCAGCAAGTTGATTGTCGCCTTGCGCGATTGGAATGTTATCTGCCATCGAGAACATTATGTAAGTCGGCTTGTACCGCAGGAGAATGTGGGCTGCTCTCCCTTGTTTTCGAAGGTTTGGACGGTCGACGAACTGTAGTGCAGTTTTGATTTCTGCGAGCACGACGTCATCGTTTAAAACCAACACTTTCTTCAAATCGCTGCCTGCACAAACAAAACGATAAGATGAACATAGTGCCGAATACATATACATGCAAATATGAAGACCAAAATGATCTAATCGGCCACCTGGTTCACCTTTTTTCCTCGGCACTGGGTCTAGACGATCTTCGCCTTCGTCGAACTCCCAGTTGCTACGGACAACGACCATCACGTCGTTGACACGCTTGCCAGAGCTAGTGAGCATAGTCACTAAGTGATGATCAGTATCCTTAGCTCTAAGAAAGTAGTGCCCTAGCTGGCCAGTAGATTTGGCAAGGGCGTAACAGTGCCGAATGGCAGGAATACCTAAATTGGTCCTAAGACGACGATTTAGTTCTACGATCCCCATTATCATACGAAAGAAATTGACGTTGGGTTGGGAGGGGATTAGACCCCAGTATCTAAGAACGGCCATCAAAAGTAGGTGAAGAGGAAAGCGGACTCCGCCCTCAGAAATTGATAAGAGAGGAAAGACGATTGTGCTCTCATTTTCCCTCTGCATATCAGTGATGCTGTCTGCCAAAAGTGGCAGATAAATGTCATCAGGGATGGACAAATGGCGTCGAAAATCGGAGATTCGATCCGCCGAAAGGAGCTCTTTCAGATGTTTTGCCATTCTTTTTAAGCCAAACGCAAGGATTACGGAAAGTTAAAAGCCAATAAGGAAGCGAGATCAAAAATAAAGGAGAAGAAGACTTACAGGAGATAAAGCGAGAAACGAGTTGTAGAAACCACGAAGAGATAGAGTTGCACTGGAGGGCGAGCAAGATATCTTTTGAACATTTAGGACATAAACTCGAAGAGGCAATTTCAAATCATATTAAATGGAAGCAGTGTACGAAGAGGTGGGAAAGCGTTACGATGACTAAGAAGCGTGTGCGTATTCTGACACGCATTGGGAAGAGGGTTAACCACCGAATTTTTGACTTCTCAGGCTAAAAGCCAAACACGCCGACTAACTGATGATAATAGGGTGTTTAGGGGGCAATTGTGGGAGCTGGATTATATAAGATCCATAGGGACGGATGAGTGTGTTCAGTTCGAAACGTAACTTGTATTCGGCATATACCCCAGCCAGTTAAGGAGCCGAATAAAAAAATCAGTATCCCAGCCAATAGAACTGACGCCAAGTAGAGGTACATGTGACGGAACAAAGATGGGCCCAGCCCAAAGGCCCAAAGAAAATATTATAAATATGGGATCATCCATCAGAGAAAGGCAGGTGAGAATTGTTGTGCTTAATATAGAATATAAGTAATCTTGAGTGTTAAGACTGACTTGTCCGTCAGAGTACTAATTCCGGCACCCCCGACCGGAGTGTTTATTCCTTTTCAGGTGACTATCAGCGGATCACAAGCGTCCCCCAGGATCAGAAGAGTATTTCCAAACCACTTCTCCACAGAAGTAAATAATAAATTTGGTGATTCTTGATTGTTAATGGGTTAGGCTTTACCATTTGATTCAGAACTACATTTTTTTGAGATCAATAAGGCAGCAGATTTAGGAAAACAACTTATCAAACTATCCTAATTTGGCAACTTGGTTTGGCTTTTAACCTATTTTGAATCATATCATCTCTCTATTTTTTAACATATTTTTTCACAAAAAGCCAAACAATCAGTTTTTAACTAACTTCCCAAAAATTGTTATTTTTCTTAGGTTCAATGCAACAAAAATGCTGGAATTGATCAGAGGGAAAAGGCTAGTTTTGTGGTTGATTCAATTAACAGAAATCAATGGGAATCCATGCTATGTTTGTTAATGGGAATCTGCAGTAGATGATTCTTTTGATTCACAGGTGACCAACATCCTCATAGATTTAGTATGGAAAAGAAGCTTGGGGCTGGGTGTGAAAGTATATGAATGGAAAAAGATAGATAGAGAGAGAGAGAGAGAGAGAGAGAGAGAGAGAGAGAGAGAGAGGGAAAAATAGAGGACATGCTTGGGGTTGACGGTGATGCTCCAATAACAGACAATGATGGAGACAAAGCGACAAAGAGGAGGCGTGAGTGAGAGAGAGAGTCAGAGAGGCGTGAGTGAGAGAGGGAGACAAGTCGACCTTCGAACTAGTTTACGCGGTTTATTTTTTTCCTGACGACTTTCTATTAGTCACCAATAAGCAATAAACCCATTCTTTTCCTGACAAACTCAAAAATTTAGTCGCTAAATCGCTTAGGAATCCCTCCAAAATTCGAAATCCTTCCTCCAAAACTTTAATTACCATTGTGACTAAACTTTAGTTGCTAGAAGTAAGATAAATGTCGACTAAATTATTTTTAATAACTAAAGATTATACATTTAGAGACTAATTTTTTCTTAGTCGCCGAAAAACCTATTTCAACTAGTAAAACTCAATTAGTCTCCAAAAGCACTCGTTTGGCAAGTGGTTTTTTTAGTCAAAAAGTTACTAAAAAAGTCAAAAAGCCAACAATCTATACCAAAAAGTCAAAGATTCATTTTTCTCTCTACTTTTTGCATATCTTTTCGTAAAAATTCAAAAAGTTGTCACAAATATACTAGTTTTTTTTTTATATCATATTTTAGCCAAAAAGCTAAAAAGTTACTAAAAAAGCCTATTCCCAAACGAGGCCGCCAACTAAAATATTTTTTAGTAGCGAATGATTGTACATCTGGGGACCAATTTTTACTTTAGGTCGTCCAAAACCATATTTTCAACGACTAAACCTTAATTAGTCATCAAAAATAGAATACATAAATATTGTTAGTTGCGAAAGTGTGTACCTTTGGCAACCAAATTTGTTTTAGTTGGCATTTTTAGTCACCGAAAGTATATTTTCCTGTAGTGTTTGTCACCAAAAAAAAAAAAGAACGGTATATTTTTTAAAAACACATTTGTCGTTCATTTTTTGGCACTAATATAATAAATTGAATAAGTTACGATTATTAGATTAGTTTACTTTTATTTTATTTTTAAATGATATACGTGAAAGACTCTATAAAATCAATAGTTCGAATAATTAAAATAGAACGCATAATAAACTCCATGGATCCGGTCAAATGCCTTCCAATCCAAATTAGATACGCAGGAAGAAAAAGAAATTACCTCAATTTGGTCACCAATATGGACAATGAGGGCATTGGGGATTAGGGGTGTAATTTTGGCCCGGCCTAGCCCATCCGGGCTCAGGCTGGGCCCATGTCGGGCCTTGCGGGCTCCCGCCAAAAATTGGGCCAGGTCGGGCTTTGGGTGGGCTTGGGTAGGCCTAAACAATTTTTTTTTATTTTTTCTACCAAAATTTTATTATTTTCCATTAAAAATAACACTAGGTCTCGAGTGGACCGGGCTTTTGAGCGGGTCACGGGCCCGGCCAAGCTGGCCAAGCTGAGCTTCAAAACGATGGCCCAGGCTCGACCCAAGGCCTTGGGCTGGGCTTGGGCTCGAGCTTAAACGAGCCTTAACGAGCCGAGCCCACCTCGGGTCGCGGACGGGCTTCAGGCCGCCCGCGGGCTACGATCCAAAATTACACCCCTATTGGGAATGTACTTGACATCTTACCAGTGGTCACCTTTGAAGACTTGTAATCTTGGGACTTCATTTGGTACGAGAATGGTGAGTGCACACATGTCGTGTGAGCCACCACACCAAGTGCCAATGGTGGGTAATAATTGATCTTCATAAGGTATACCACCTCATCCCCACCCAGCTCTTTGTTGAACTCATCCCTTTCTAGCCCAATCCCTAATGACAACCACTTGAACAACTTCTCCATCACCCCCCTCATTTGCTCTGCATATACCTCGTTTGCTTCCCTATCGCATTTAAAAATTAAAAAAAAAAACATTTTAAATTATGTATACAATCACGTGATCTTTTGAAAAAATTCACAGTTTTCACTTGCAGTTAGAGATATAAATAAGTTGCGAGTCGAGCCGAATGGTGGGCCATTTATGCTTAATTTAAAATTTTAACGAATTTCAAAATATGTTTAAATTTGACTTATTCATATAACAAGTAGATCTCAAATAAGTCAAACAAGAGTTGATCTCAAATAGTTTGATTTTTTTATAATGCTTATTCGTTTATCGAGTTGAATAATAGAGTTTTTCAAACTTGATTTAAAAACTTAACAAATTTAAAATTTTGTTTAATTTTTACTTGTATACATACCAAGTTAATCTTGAGCAAGTTGTAAACAAACCGAACACGAGTCGAACTTAACTAGTTTGATTTATTAACAGTCGTGCTTGCAAACTATTAATTTACAATATTTTTTTGTTTTTTTTTTGTTTTTTTATTTCATATTTCCTTTTTTTAACTTATTGTGTCTTTTTGGCCAAATAATAGAAGCCTTCAACTCAATCACATTTACCATTTTTCTTTTAATGCCATTACGTTTTTTGAACCTAGAGATAATTGGAGAGACCAAAATATAATTTGCATATATAAAGTGTAAAAAATGATATGATAGTGACATATTATAATTATAAGTTATTGAAGTTAGTAATTTAGTTAGAAATAAAATGGCCGTAAAATGCCATGTTATTCTGCATGTTTTTTTTATATAAAAATTTTATTTGTATATCATTACGCATCATAATAATGGATATTATATTTTTAAATAAAGAGATCACAATAACTCACATATTATTGTTTATAATAAGAAAAATTATTCGTCCCTTTAATTTTGTCCCTCCCAATTTTACCTCCACCGTTGTGAAATTAAGGATGTAAGAAATAGATGTATTATTAATTGATGTATTGTTGTTACAAGATTTGTTGTCTATATTTTGTATATTACAAGCTATTATATAGGAGAGGATTTGGGAGTAGGTGAGGTAGGTGAGTGGTGGTAGTGGATGGTAGTGGAGGTGGTGGGTGGTAGTGGAGATGGTAGGTGGAGTTGGTGGTGTGGTAATTTACACAATTTACAATTTACATTAACAGCCCCCCTCAAACTCAAGGAGGATAGGAACTAACCAACTTGAGTTTGAAGAGAGTAACAAAACAGAAAAATAAACTGATAAATAAAATAAATAAAATAAAACAGGATAGGAGACACGGTATGGTCGTGTCAGACCGTTGTAGAAGACAGTTTACGGGGTCATGTCGGACCGATGTAGCAGGACAGTTTATGGGGTCATGTCGGACCGTTGTAGAAGACAGTTTACGGGGTCATGTCGGACCGATGTAGCAGGACAGTTTACGGGGTCATGTCGGACCGATCTAGCAGGACAGTTTACGGGGTCATGTCGGACCGTTGTAGCAGACACTGTGTGGTCGTGTCAGACCGATGTAGCAGACAGTTTATGGGGTCATGTCGGACCGATGTAGCAGGACAGTTTACGGGGTCATGTCGGACCGTTGTAGAAGACAGCTGACCGGAATCAATGTCGGGACAGTTTATGGGGTCATGTCGGACCGTTGTAGAAGGACAGTTTACGGGGTCATGTCGGACCGATGTAGAAGACAGTTTATGGGGTCATGTCGGACCGTTGTAGAAGAGTGTGGTGGTGCACCAAGGGGGTGACTTAGGGAGTTCGCCATGAGCGACTTATACATGATACTGTGTATAACCCCCCCTCAAACTCAAATAGGTGTGAAGAGAGAAACCTATTTGAGGTTGAAACAAAGGGATTGATAAAGCTGACTGTTGTAGAAGACACTGTATGAGTGTGTAGATAGGCTGCCCAAAAAATATACATGTAGATATATATCGAGCCCTCAAAAGTCGTGTCCTCAAAAGGCGTGCCCACTTTATCAAAAGATGTGCCATGAAAAGGCGTGCCAGTTTGTCGGGCGTCAAGAGGCGCGCGATGCGCGTGGCGGCCTCGGCTATTTAACCAAGACAGAGCCTGAGGCCGAGGCAGAAGCAAGAAACCTGCGAAATCCTCTGTAAAACTCTTCGTTGTGCTGAGAGAGAGAGGCTGTAACACTGTTGTGCTGAGAGAGAGAGTCTGTAACACTCTGTTGTGAGAGAAAATGGCTTCGTCGTCCCGTGGTCTGCTGACTCTCTTTCCCGACCTCAACGAGGCCACAGGAGAGAGAACTGGTGCGATGGCCCATGAACCTCAACCAAACACCACTGGGTTTGCTCCGTTGAACTTTCCGATGCAGTCGGTGGAGCAAAAAATGGCAGTGCAAACGGATGTGGAGGCTAATCAGTATACTTTGAAGGCATGTGTGGAGTCCATGACGGCGGTCACAAACTTGTCGCACCGGCTGCAGAGTAGGACAAATGAGGTGCAGCAATTAAACTCCCAGCTGGCTCTGCTCCAACGCATGTATAAGGATGCGCGAGCAGAGATAAGCGTGCTAAGGGCAGAAAACAAGGAGCTGAAGCGGAAGGCCACCGTGATGTTCCGATTTGGAGGTCCGCCATATGCTGCAGTGGAGGAGCAGGGAGTAGTGATCGTGCCCAGTGGAGTGGGAAACACGGAGGCAACACCGGCAAGGGCCGCCCAGGACGGGGGCAAAAAGAAGAGACCGGCGGAATAGGCGAAGAAGTGAGGTCGGCTGGTGGCCGGCTGCAGAAAAGAAAACAAAGCTGTTGGTGTTGTTGTTGTTGTTTGTTTGTTTGTTTTTTTTTTTTTTTTTTTTTTTTTTTTGTGTAAAATTATGAGCGGGGTTGATCCCGGAGATGAATAAAATATGGGTGTTGTGCAAATTTGTAAAATGGTGGATTTTGTGTTTTTTTTTTTTTTGTTTTGTTTTGTGGAACTCAGAACCATGTGCGCCGGATGGGTGATATGAAAAACATTTTGAGAGGTGGAATAAAAAAAAATAAATAAATAAAATAAAAAGAAGAGAAAGGGAAAAAGGTGATGCTCACGAACAATGGTAGATATAGATATTATTCTTTTTTTTTTTTTTTGTTGGGTTAAAAAAAAAATATATAGATATTAAAATAAAAGTAAAGTGTAACGTGGGTGTGGGTGTAAAGTGAGAGAGAGAGAGAGGAGAGACAAGTGCAAATCAATGGTGTTTCGGTTTCATGTCAAAAAGAGGGAGTAAAATAATAAAAAAAAAGAAAAAGAAAGTTAAGTGGGTTTCAAAAGATAGAGAAAAATAATAAAAAAAAAAAAAGAAAGTTAAGTGGGCTCTCTCTCTCTACACGGTGTGTGTGTGAATGGTGTGTTGGGTTTACTAAAGGTGGGATTTGTGGCAAAGAAGAATAATTTATTGAGGAGAAGAGTGGGGTTTTCTGAACCCGTGGAGAGGTTGTGGAGGGCTGTTTTGGGAAATTGAGAGTCCCTAAGTCATCTTCTAAAATAGCTCCATCAACTGCTGCGCTACATCTTCAAGAATAAATGGAGATGCTTGGAACTCCACCCAGATATTCTGGCGCGAAGCAAGATCCATATTTAAATATTTGGCAGCTAGATATGCAGCTCCAGCAGCAATCTGATCTGTTTTTGGGAAATTGTTCACCACAGAGAGAAGAAGGCCCCCCTGTTTGGTTTTCACTTTTCTTCTTTATCCTCCGCAAGAGAGAAAGAGCTGTGGAGAGTTCCGTCAATGGCGGATTTTCGCAGTTGCAGAGTTGTGGAGATAGCAGCGAAGAAGAGCTCTCTGTTCTGCCACGTCACACCAAGGTCGTTGTGACTGGTAACAACCGGACCAAGTCGGTGCTCGTTGGTCTCCGAGGCTGCGACGACGTGACTGGGCGGCTCAGCCTCGGCAGAGAGGCGGTCGAGGGAGGAGCAAGTGGCGCCGAAGTAAGCGACGGGAGTGAGAGGGAGCGGTTGGTCTTTGAGCTCCTGAGACATTGCGCCGATGATGACGCAGAGGCGATGGTGGTGGTCCTCCGTGGAGGAGCTGAATCGAGTGAGGATTGAGTTGCAGAAGTCATTGATCTCGTCGGCCGCCGTGTACGGCGGTGGTGCTTCAAATTCGAATCCTTCCATGGAGAGGTGGCACAGACAAAAGATGGGTATGTGTAGTAGAGGTCCGGCGGGCGGCCTAAGAGAAAGTGTGAGAGAGGTCTTGCGAGTTGATGGAGGTCTCAAATTGGTTGAGGTCCGGCGGGCGGTCAAGGCAAAGTTGCCGCCCGCCGGAAGGCGAAAAACACCAAGATCTTTAACCTATAGCTCTGATACCATGTAAGAAATAGATGTATTATTAATTGATGTATTGTTGTTACAAGATTTGTTGTCTATATTTTGTATATTACAAGCTATTATATAGGAGAGGATTTGGGAGTAGGTGAGGTAGGTGAGTGGTGGTAGTGGATGGTAGTGGAGGTGGTGGGTGGTAGTGGAGATGGTAGGTGGAGTTGGTGGTGTGGTAATTTACACAATTTACAATTTACATTAACAAAGGAGATCAAAGATGAGAGATAAAGAAGTGTGAAATCACTTCAATGGGTCTTAGTCACGACATTATGGGTGAAATTAATGGAACAAAATTAAGAAATGTAACAAGAACTTTAACTGATTCGTTATTTTCCTTAAAAATCTAAGCGCAAATCTCATCTTGTGGAAGAAATAAGTAAAAGAGATATAGAGCGAGACCCTTAAGTATCAACTTCTTTCACATTCTAAACAAATAATATTTATCATAATTATAAATAAAGAAATATTATTGTAACTAACTTTGCTGTAATAATCAATCATATCACATGGCCAACCCTAATTAAAAAGGGTGGGCAAAAAGTAATATTAATAATAATAATAAAAAGCATTGGACTATAATCAAAACAAAATGCTACATCTAATTTTATTTTTTATTAAAATTTTCTCTCCCACATGATCTCACACATATTTAATTCTATTTTTTATTAAAATTTTCTCTCCCACATGATCTCACACGGATTTATTAAGGAAAATGATTTTTATCACTCAATATATTTCATTAATTTTTTCATCTTTTACATAAATTCACACCAGTCTACCTTGTTTTCAGTTGGAGATTAAGACTGGACCGTCCAGTCTAACCTGTGAACTATTTTTGAGTCCCGTTTTGATAATCTAAATCGTTGAATGTGTAGAACTCGTTAAGTATTTTATTTTTGTAAAATATCACGTTGATCGGATATCGATAACTATTTGGTCAAATCATTTTTATATTAAAAAAATAAACGATAAAAAAATAAACAATTAACATAAATTTTATCCGATCAAATAGTTATATATATTCGATCTACGTAATTTTTTTATAAAAATATAATACTCGACGAATTTTATAAATTAAATTATTCAAATTATTAAAAAGATATCAAAAGATAGACTCACGAGCCAAACTGACGAGTCGAATCTTAAACTTTAATTCGAGACAAGCTGGACCCAATTCACCCAATACGTATCATCGAGTGATGGTTGATGGTTATGCTGCGCGGAAGATTGTTAATGATGAAGGCGGGTCTTGCGCTGATAAGGAAGGCCTTGATGGAGACAGGAGGGGCTGAAGAGAGAATAATTTATATATATATATATATATATATATTTTAGAAAATAAAAAAACAAATTACAAGTAAAATAGTATTGAGAAAATTACAAATAAATAAAATCAAGATTTAATTCTCATAACAAAATAAGAATTAAAAATTTAAATTTTCAACACTGCTACGGAGCTCGAAAAATCAAAGGCTCGAATGGCTCGAAATCTCGAAACGACGTCGTTTTAAATTTTTTTTTTTATTCTCTTACCGGTAAGATAATATTTTCCGTATCATTCGAGCATTCGAGCTTCAGTTTTTCGGGCTACGGAGCATTTTTGTTAAATTTTTTCATTTGAGGGCTAAGTTTTTAATTTATTTTCAATCTAAACTATCTACTATTTCTGTTAAGTAAAATTAAAAAAAAAAAATTTGTCATTAAACTTAATAAAAAAATATTTTATACTTTTTATATACAATTACATTAAACTTAATTTTCGTCGATTTTACTTAACGGAAATAAAATGATGGTTTAGATTAAAAATAAATGAAATATTAGAGTTTAAATTGACAAAGTTAAAATTCATGATTTATTTTGTTATAATAATCAAACTCAGGTTTTTTTTTTTCCTGTAATTTTTCTAATAGTATATTGACATCTACATTCAAGTATAATTTAAGTGTGAGAACTTGCTGTAGTTTTATTAAATTTGAAAAAAAAAAAAAAAAAGAAGTCATAATGTAAATTACTTGTAGAACCATTCCATTTAAAAAAATTGTCAGCAAGTATACCTATTTGTTAACATGTTTAAAATTATTCTACTTTTTTTAAATAAAAGTAAATGTCATATATATAATTATTTTAAATTTTATTAAAAAATATCTATAACATTTGTTAACAAAACTCAAAAATAAAAACTAGTCAGAATAAGTTTCATGGACTACGATTAAGACGCCGTCTACAACGTCATAGACGACATCAAATACTCGATAGTCCCTACTGAATTAATGAAGAATTTAGTAGGTTGTCAGGTAGACTTCCATATATTTGTTAAATTCCAACCATATCTTATTATTAGTGGAGAAATTCCTTATATTATATTAACTAATGGGGACAGTAGTTGGTTAGATGCAATGTCCCCAAAAATGAGAGAATGGTTTGATGTAAATGTAACCATTGTCATGATTAATGAAAACTTTTATTAATTTTATTTATGAAACCACTCAAATTTTTATTTACTTACTACTCAAATTTTCCTTATCATAAACTATTACATCTTAAGTCTTATCACTATTTTTTACACTCATGATTACATTTCGTAAAATGTTAGAAAATTATGTGGGGTCCATAACAACTAATCCTTTACAATCAACTTCCTCTTTGGTAACATCAACCTCCGAAATCGACGAACCAATATCAACATCACTAGTATCATCACCATCTCAACCTATATCAATCTTAGACAAACTCAGACGACCTATGCGTTCATGAATAACTGAACCACTTTCTCCAAAACCTCCTAACAACAAATCTTTTCGCCTCTCCGATAAACCCACAGACTTAGTTCGTGTCAGAATCGGAATGGCATTCGTTGGAGGACAATGCCAAACATACTAAATTCTTCATTAATTTGGTAGGGACTGTCGAGTATTTGATGTCGCCTATAATGTTGTAGATAGCGTCTTGATCGTAGTCCTTGAAGCTTATTCTGTCGGAGAAGTAATTGTGTCGTCCGAGACTTTTGGCCCGGGCGATTTTTCCTATTCTTGAGGGTCTTTCGAGGTATAGGAAGATTAGACGGATGGACCGCTGTTCCGGATCCTGTTATCAGAGGAGGAGGAGAGTTCTTTGTCAGTATATAAATTGTTGATATTATTTTTGTGTATCCCTAATCTAATCCAGTCGTCTTCTGTCCAAACGGAGAGACAACAATTTTGACATAACTCGTAAAGGGGGGAATATTTTATCAATAGTTTATCAACCTTAATACTCTTTTGTTTGTATCTCAACCTCAACTGAGAAAATAAATTAGGCAAAGCAAGTTCAATACAACTGAAATTACTTGTTGAAACGCCTTCAACAACACCAATTTTTATATCATCCACCTCCATTCACCTAAACATTACAAATAAAAATACATAAAATTATAATTCTAAACAGTTTTAAAGTACATTTGACTCCTTAAAGTAATTTTGCATGTTTTTCCACTAATAGTAGCAGCTACTAAATATATGACACCTTTTTGAATACTTCTAACATTTCGCAACAGCGTATCTTTATAGTCCATTCAAACATTAACTGGGAAGAACCGGTCCACAACTTCTATTCCATGACGAATGTACTCTTTGTCCTTCCCACCAACGGGCTTGAATCTCATTTTCTTTGCATCCGAAACCGGTCGGACTGGTTAGGATCAACAATCCAAGTCTTAAGATTACCCTCACCAACTCCAATAAATATTTTGTCAGGTGTGGGGACAGAATCTAACAAACTATTATCACTTATGACGAAAACAAAACATGGTGGACCATAGTTTCGTCTTTAGCATCTTGTCCCAACTGAACATTACCAATTAATTTGATACCCTTAACCACGATCTTGTCTGATTGATGGTCACGTCTTTTATTACCCAACTCAATACCATTAAGAAATCTCGCCACACCTTTATTATCAAATTTAACGTCCCTTAATTGTTCATCGTACTGTTGTAATTTCCTTACTCCCCTCTTAGTCTTCTTAATATATCGGGGAATATTCTGAGCGTACCATCTGCGAACATACTGGGCCCTAAAAGGTGCACGACCATAGTAACTACGCTTATATTCTCTAGTCGCCGGTGTTCTTGACCTCCGGTATGCAAGGGGGGTCCGATATTGGCTGCTTATTCCTTCCATTTTTTTATAAATAATTCCAAATCGTTTATACGAACACTTCTATAGGATCAATTACCTCTGTTAACCTTTCTGTTCAGACACCTTAGCTTTGATATTTTTTCCCTCTGCTCCTCGTACACTGGAACAAACTTTGCTGGACCTAACCGCCGGCTCTCTTCCCAAAGTCCTATTTGCCACGTCAAAAAACAATCTACACACATTTGAGTGAACTGTCTGTAATTCTCGGGATACTTTTCTTAGGAGTACAACATTGTATACAAATACAATCAACAAAAAAGAAAGATAGAAAAGGAGGGCAAAACAATGTACCAGAAAATAATTGCACCACAATAGCTATCCCACTGCAAAAGCATATTCCTCTCTGCCATCAAATGTTTTCCAATACCAAATAAATAGCCAAAGCAGCCCCCGTATAAGGACGAAGATTCCCCATTCAAAATAATTCAAAAACATTATCATTTTCCCGCCTTTGCTTTATGTCAATTATTCTGTAAAAATCTTTACTTTACAACCACGCAAACCACCAGAAATGCGACACGTCTATCGCACTATCCGGCAAAGGAATCAAAAGTACTCACACCACTCACACTTGGGCCCGGGTGTGACTTCTTTTTAACCCCATCCATATACGTGTCCACAAGTACAACAATGGACGGCCCAGATTAGCGCTGGGCAGGGGACTGGTAATATTAATACAGCGCTCCCCCAGTCACACCACTCACACAATTCACACTAGGTTTTTTAATTAATAGGGAGGCCTTGTACGACTAGTATGAGTTCACTGTTTACCACTACAAAATGTCTCGCCAATCCTCTTTCTGTTTCTATGCCAAGAATGTTTTCTTTACCTACCTACAATGCCCATGCCCAAAAGAACAGCTCTTAGAACTCCTTCAATCCCTTCTCCAACTAGCCTGTCAGCCATACTACATACTTGTCGCAAGGGGGCTCCACAAAGATAGAAACCCTCACCTTTATGCCATGGTTCAATGCACAAAGAAAATCCAAACTACCAACCCGAGGTTTTTCGATCTCACCGGAACCAACGACAGAATCTATCATCCAAATATAGAAAAACTCCACTCTCCTACAGTAAGGCGACAGTATATGCAGAAAGGGGGGAGTTCGTCGAATGGAGAGAATTTTCATCTAAGGGGAAAGGTCTTTCAAAGAACATAGACGAACTCTAGTGGGAGATACTTGCAGAAGCATGAACGGAAGAACAATTCTTTGCACTTAGCAAAGAAAGATGTCTCACTGATTACGTCACAAAATACCCCCGATTAAAAATATTTTCGAGAGATCATTGCAAACGACAGATGCGTCTATATACTAGCCCTTTAATTCATTTCCTTTTCTAAATGATGTAAAAAATTGGGCAGAAAATAATATTTTGTATGTAAGTCGAAATTTCGTACAATACAAGTTATGTCAAAATTGTTGTCTCTCCGTTTGAACGGAAGACGACTGGATTAGATTAAGGATACACAAAAATAATATCAACAATTTATATACTGACGAAGAACTCTCATCCTTCTCTAATAATAGGATCTGGAACAGCGGCCTGTCCGCCCAATCTCCCTTTACCTTGAAGGACCCTCAAGAACAGGAAAAACTGCCTAGGCCAGAAGTCTCGGACAACACAATTACTTCTTCGACAGAATAATCTTCAAGGACTACGATCAAGACACCGTCTACAACGTCATAGACGACATCAAATACTCGACAGTCTCTATCGAATTAATGAAGAATTTAGTAGGTTGCCAGAGAGACTTCCACGTATTTGTTAAATTCCAACCAGATCTCACTATTAGAGGAGGAATTCCTTGTATTATATTAACTGATGGGGATAGTAGTTGGTTAGATGTAATGTCCCAAAAAATGAGAGAATGGTTTGATGTAAATGTAACCGCTGTCGTGATTAATGAAAAATTTTATTAATTTTATTTATGAAACCACTCAAATTTTTATTTACTTACTACATTTTCCTTATCATCAACTATTATATCTTGAGTCTCATCACTATTTCTTAACTCATGATTACATTTCATAAAACGTTAGAAAATTCTGCGAGGTCCATAACAACTGATCTTCTATGATCAACTTCCTCTTTGGTAACACCAACCCCCGAAATCGATGGACCAAGATCAACATCACTAGTATCATCATCACCTGGACGTACATCAATCTTAGACAAACTCAGATGACCTCTGCATTTATGAATAACTGAACCACTTTCTCCAAAAGCTCCTAACAACAAATCTTTTCTCCTCTCCGGTAAACCCACAGACTTAGTCCGTGTCAGAATCGGAGTGTCCTTCGTTAGAGGACATTGCCAAACATCAATATTTTCATTAGTATATTTTTTAGATAACACAACAATAGATGGGGCCCTTATTTGCGAATCTTTTGGCATGTCATTTTCATTAGTATTTTTTTTTTTAGTCATTGTGTGTTGGTAATGCTTGAAAGAACAGGATCTAGAATGGTTCTTTCCAGGGTGTTGCATATCATTTATCAACTATATATTTTAGTCAAAAAGTCAAAAATTACTGTAAGTTGTCACATCACTCTATCTAATCTTCTACACATCATTTTGTAAAAAGCTAAAAAGTTACTATAATAATCTGTTTCCAAACGATGCCTTAGATTAGCTTGGTGGTCAAAATTTCCGTCTTAAGTTAGTGAAATTTCATCAATTTTTTTTTTTTAAAATTTACATTTATCATGGATCTTATTTTACAAATCTTGATGAAATAATTCCAGAAACATAAATTTTAAAAAAAACAAAGATTTAGATAAAAAGTTATAGAATTTTGAACTTTTCAAATGAGCTAAAAAAGTATAGACAATACTTGAAGCGGTGTAGCGGAGATATTTTTATCACCGTGTATTTTGGAGGGTCTATATTAATATAGAAAATTGCACTATACTTATCCTTCTGAAAAAATATTATCAAAGACTTAAACAAAAAAATCCAAATAATTTAATACAAATTTTAACATACCATTTTCTACCAGCCTCCTCAAAGAAAAATTATATTGAAGCTAATAAATTTAATATAATTATGTTAAATTCTTTTAAAATAAATTTATTAAAAAATTCTCTTTTACATACGTAGTTTATAAGATATTCTTATATTCTAATAAATCTTATTATTATAGATATATAATTTATTAAATTCTAATTCTCATATTTAAAATATTTAATAGACAATTTTATCCTTAAATATTTTTTGAACCCTTAGTAACTTGGTGATATGAATATTCAAATTAAATAAATTTAACAATATAAATGTTCACATTATGGAATATTCACACAGTCAACGTGAATATTAATGTGCGCTTTACTATATTATTGTTAAGGATATTTTGGTAATTATGTTACGAATAAGACTTATTGAAATATAAGAAAATAATTTGAATTAAGTGAAATATAAGTAGGTGAAGAGAGATTTTTGAATAAATATATATATTTTTATTGTGTTTAGATCTTTAATTTTAGGAGAGATTTAAAATATAAATAAAAAATATGAAAATGATGTGAATAAAATATAAATTAATTTTTATAAAATAAATTTTTGTTAAATTTGATAAAATTTTAATACCGATGATATACGGTTACGTTTGGTTTAGTTTGGAAATTGTGATACTCTTTTTGGAGTTGTGATTTGAGTGTGGAATTGTTAGTTAAGTTATGAAAAGAGAAAATTTGTTTGGTTATGGGTTTTGAAAGAAATTTTGAAAAGAGTTTTTGAATTTTGAATTTTGAAAAGAGTTTTGTGTATTGAAAAGAGTTTTGAATTGTATTTTGAGTTTTTTGGATTTATTTTTTTAAATATTAAAAAATGTATAAGAAAATTTTATTTTTTATTTTTAATATATAATTTTTATTTAAATATTTTATTTTATTTGTAAGTATATTAATTTTTAATTTTAATATTTTAAATTCAAAACACAACTCCGCACTCAAACTGTAACTAAACACATAATTCAAAAATTATTTTTAAAATTTATAGCTAAACACATAACTCAAAACTACACACTACTTTCCAAACTCTATACTCAAATCATAACCAACAAATAAACTCGAAATTAAAATATTTAAAAATATATTTATAAAATAAAATAAAATATTTAAAATAAAAAATATTTAGTTAAAATAAAAAAATAAATTTTTAAATTTTTTTAATATTAAAAAAAATACAACACATAAATGTATGAAATATAGTGTACATTAAAATAAATAAATAAATATTTAAAATATAAAATATTTACCTTAAGAAAATAAATTAAGAAAATTTTTAAATATTAAAAAAATAAATCCAAAAAAATTAAAAATACAACTCAAAACTCAAAATATAACTCAATACTCTTTTTCAAACTCATAACTAAACAAATTTTCTCTTTTCAAAACTCATAATTCAAAATACAACTCCACACTCAAATCATGATTTTAAAAATAATTTTAAAAAATAAAATAAAAAACTATTTTTTGAATTTTTTCTTTTAAAATAGAGTTATGAAAAGAATTTAGTTTTGGGTGTTGAAAAAAGTTTTAAATTGAGTTTTGAACTGTGTATTTAATTATGAGTTTTGAAATTAATTTTTGAATTAATTTTGAGTCATTTTGAATTGTGTGTTTATTTATAAATTTTGAGAAATGATTTAAAAATTTTGTCTTTAGAATCATAATTTTAAAGGCAAACCAAACACTGCCTAAGTAACTCATTGGGAAGTGTGTTTCTCTTCGGTCTTTTCTTTCTTTGATTCTTTCTTTATTTTGTTTTGTCTTTTTATTATTATTTTTGACACCAACAAGATAGAAAAAAGTCAAAAGCTAATTTAGGCCGAGTTTAAAATATGTTATTTTAATATTTTTTTTAATTTTTTAGTTAAAATAAAAGGTAAAAAAATAATAATAGTCTTTTTTTGAACAATCTAACTCTTTTTGGTGATAGAATTATTGCACTTTAAAAAAATTAATTTTTCAAAATTACGCTTTGATAGTACATTTTTTTAGAGAATATCAATGTCATAATTGTACTTTTTATGTTGTTAATGAATTTAAAAGAAAAACAAAATAGAAAATTTATATTATTTTTATACTTAATTTTTAAAAAATGACTAATATTTTGGGACGGATGGAGTAATATGTTTAGAATGATTTTTTAATTTTTTACGAAAAGATATAAAAAAATAGAGACAAAAGAAAATCTTTAACTTTTTGATATAATTTCTAATTTTTTAATAACTTTTTTACTTTTAAATTAAAATAAACACATGTCAAATGAAGCCTTATTGAAGCAAAAATTTATTTGAGAAGCGTAAAATAAGCTAATAAAAATATCTTTATCAATATGATATTGATAAAAAAAACATTAATAATATAGGAAGGTAATATGGTAAGTTTACAAATTTTTAAATGATGTGACGTTATATAATAATAATTTTAAAAAAAATAAAAAAAATATTTATTATACTTCTTAAATAATTTTGTAAATAAATCAAAAATAAAAATAATAAATCAAAAAGATTGTTTGTTTCTATCTTCCCCAAATAATTGTAAGGCGGTGGATTATTAATGGTGTGCAGCAGGAGCAATGTTAAAATCAAGGAAGATAGAAATCGACCTCTCACGAATAAATGTGACTTTCTCTATTGTTTTCTAAACTAATTCAGCACTTAACATAGGTGCGTCATCACCTCAATTCAATACACTGAAGATCTACAAGGTCGGTTATACAATGCCTCAAAATGTATCATTTCAATACTTGCCTAAAAATTATTATTATAAGCAAACTCTACTAGAGGCAAAATGCCTCTCTCAAGACCCCTTAAAATCGAGAACGCAAGCCCGACGCATGTCCTCTAAAATCTGAAAGATGGGCTTGGATTGCCTGTCAGTCTGAGGGTGATAAGTGGTACTAAAAGCCAACTTAGTACTCAAGTCACTCTGTAGGTTTTGCCATCACCAATCAGACGGATCCTTATTTGAGACGATTGTCATCGGGACCCCGTGAAGTGGCACTATATCTCTAATATACGAATTGGCAAGGTAATTTACCAAGTCACTCGTGCGTATAGGTATAAACACAGCATCATTACTTCGTTGAGTCCTTGGAAGACCCATAACAAAATTCATCGTGACATGCTCCTACTTTCACTCGGCTATAGGTAAGGATTATAACAAACCCGCTGGTCGCTGGTACTCAGCATTCACTTGTTGACAAGTAAGGCTCCTCGAAACGAGTAAGGCTATACCTCTCTTCATTCCTCTCCACCAAAACTAGCGGCAAAAGTCGTGATACATTTTTGTGCCTCGCAGGTATACCGCATGGCGTAAATGGTGGAACTTTCGGAGTACCTCCTCTCTACAAGACTCTAGCACAAAAAGGCAGTATAGACTCTAGCACAAAAAAGCTGTCTAGATACCTCACACTCAAATCCGAATAAACATTCAAGCCCTTTTTCTACCTTTCCACTGGAGATCTTCTCTCGGATAGCCTCTACGTTGCGATCATTCTGTTGCGTCTCTATAACACAGCTAACTAAAGTAGCTTTTGCAACTACAGTAAATAGAGTAGCTAACTCAACGGACTCGTCAAGGTGCAAGTCAAACTCACCGATAGCGTCCAACATCTTCCATTCCCGGATGGCGATTCTAGCTACACTACTTATAGACTTCCTACTTAAAGCATCAGCCACTAGGTTGGCCTTCTCCAGATGATAGTGTAACTCAAAGTCATAGTTCTCCATAAACTTCATCCACCTCATCTGTCTCAATTTTCTATAATCAATGCACAACCGCTGTAACAACCCCGATCTGTGGTCAGCTCATGATCCTTGATTAAGACTGCTTAATACATAATTAAGATGAAATTCTATTTAATTGCATGTGTTATATGCTATTTTCATTTATATCTTTCTGTTGTCGAAATATATGTCTGTGTTTCTGTTTCATTATGCGAATTGAAGGCCTTATCAGCATCTGATCACGAAATTGACTTGGTATATATGTTATTTAGAATTTTTAGAAAATTTTTGTAGGTTTAATTGGAATTTGATTCGGAACCAAATAATTAGAATAAATTAATTTGGACTAATCACACTTACTTAGCTTAATCCTAACTAAGCCTATATAAGGCTAATAGTTGGCCTGAAACTTTTAGATTCATCTTTTTCATCCTCCTTGAGACAAAAACGTGAGGGAGAAGAGAGAGAGTGAAGAGAATGTTGTAATCAAGAGAGAAAAAGGGAGAATTGGAAGGAAATTGGAAGTTGGCCTTCTAGCTTAAAGAATTGGACATCTAGAGCACAATTGAGCCTTCAAGGTAAGAATCCAACCTAAGGACTAAGTGTTTAAGTCATCAAGAGCATGAATACAAGACAATTAAGTTGATTAATACATGAATTGAGCTTAAGAGGGTAGAAAAGAAGAACAATCATGCATGCATGCATAATTCTCAAAGTTTTGAAGTTGTTTTCAAAGAATTTCCACATGCATGTTTATTTTCGGCCTTGGTTTGAGAATTTAGCATGTTTTTTAACTAAACATCTCATTTGATCATGATTTGGAGGCTTTGAATTCAATTTGTTACATGCATGTTATGATCTCTAATTTTCAAGTTTTGTTTTGTGCAATTGGCAAAGCTTTTGGGCTTGATTTTGCGAAATGATTTGTAATTCATCATGTACTATGAGTTTCTCAATGTTTTACTAAGTTTTTGGTCCAAAAGGATGTGCTTTGAAGGTTTAAAATTGAGTTTTGAAGCTGGGAGTACAATCTGAAAATTTCAGAATTTGTACTTTTCGCTCGAGCGATAGAGTCTACGCTCGAGTGAAGAATGCGAGCTCCTAGTACTTTTGCAGAGTTTGGGGGTTGGCTCGAGCGGCAAAACCTGCGCTCGAGCAACCACCCTTACTTTTGATCCACCGCTCGAGTGTAGGGCATTGCGCTCGAGCGTAAAATGAGAGCTCTTAGTAGTTTTGCACAGTCTTTCAAACCGCTCGAGTGACCGGAGTTGCCCCCAGCGGAGACCCTGTTTACTCAGTCTTTGGCTCAAGTGAATATCGAGTGTCCGTTGAGTGTAAAAATGAAGCAACTAGTACTTTTGCAGACTTTACAGACTGCTTGAGTGACCGAAGTTGTGCTCGAGCAGACTGCCCTGTTTTTGAAAATTTGACTAAGGCCTCGTTTGGCAAGAGGCTATTTTAGCCAATTAGCCAAAAAGTTACTAAATTAGCCAAAAAATCAACAACCCATACCAAAAAGTCAAAGATTCTCTTTTCTCTCTACTTTTTGCACATCTTTTCGTAATTAGCCAAAAAGTCATCCCAAACATACAAGTTTTTTTTACCTACCTTTTTAGCCAAATACCAAAAAGTTACTAAATTAGCCTGTTCCCAAACGAGGCCTAAGTGTTTCAAAGTACATTTTGGCATCCTTATTGCATCTTAGGCATTCCTAAATCCTAATTAAGACATAATAATGAGGACAAGGATTAGAAACACACCAAGATAGAAAATAAATGAGTTAAGCTTTTTTCGAGCGTGTGTTTCATTGTGTCTCTACTATGTGTTTGTGTAGGTCACACGCAATAGATTGTCTAATTCGTCTGCTTTCTCTGTTCTGCTATTGGAGCCATCTGTGAGTAATAACTTTATAAAGTTATGTTTAACTTTAATTATTTTTTGAATGATATGAAATGATCTGTTTTCTGAAACACTATTTTC
Source organism: Camellia sinensis (assembly GCF_055761805.1). Taxonomy (NCBI): domain Eukaryota; kingdom Viridiplantae; phylum Streptophyta; class Magnoliopsida; order Ericales; family Theaceae; genus Camellia; species Camellia sinensis. Next base: position 142,537,303 of record NC_138963.1, read on the forward strand.
TGTATGGATGTATGATTGTCCAGATTTCTGAAATGTATTTGCGGCATCCTTAGTATCATGTGATATTTGTTATCTGCTATGTATACATCTCATGTAATCACGAGTCAACTGTACGTCCCATGTGATCATGGGTCAACTGTTATGGATCCTTATGAACGTCTCTATACACATGAGTCAACTGTTTACGTCCTATTTAAATAGGTCAAGTATTCTGTTAGCACTAATGGATGTACCATATATGACTATTTGTGAAATCTGTTTCTGAATCTGAATCTGTTTCTGAATCTGAATTCTGATTATTGAATCTCTTATGGACAACATTCATCAAAACCTTTACTTTGTTATTATTCGTGTGACCAAGCTTAGAGATGATTGCCTGGAGATCTGTTCTGTTAGCCAGCCACTGTGCCTCCTGAGGAGGTTCCCATTTTGAAGTGCTCAAGTGTTTATGAATCAAGTTTTTTGAGACTTTTGTATTTCTTATGTTTGTCTGAACAAGTTTTTTGTAAGTTCTGTATATGTGGGATTTGGTGACGTAAGACTAATGTAAATATGACGTCACCCAAATGTATATAAAGTTTTAAACTTTCTGTTCCATGTATGTCTGCACAACTCTATGGATATTATATGTTTGTATTTGTTTCCACTAGCCCCTTTATTTTCGCTTAATTTGTTCAGAGGCCTTCGGTAATCCCATGATTACTAGCCGGTTACGATGCTAAACCTATAGAGGCAGGTTTAGGTCGTGATATAGTGGTATTAGAGCACATGTTATACCGCATACACGAGTCCATATGAGCTATAGAATGGCCTAGAAAAGAATTATGGACATTACATCTGCATGTGTGAGTGTGTGACATCATGTGAACATGTCTGAACCAATCTGAATTCTGATTACTGAATCTGTTATGGACAACATTCATCAAAACCTTTACTTTGTTATTATTCGTGTGACCAAGCTTAGAGATGATTACCTGGAGATCTGTTCTGTCAGCCAGCCACTGTGCCTCCTGAGGAGGTTCCCATTTTGAAGTGCTCAAGTGTTTATGAATCAAGTTTTTTGAGACTTTTGTATTTCTTATGTTTGTCTGAACAAGTTTTTTGTAAGTTCTGTATATGTGGGATTTGGTGACGTAAGACTAATGTAAATATGACGTCACTCAAATGTATATAAAGTTTTAAACTTTCTGTTCCATGTATGTCTGCACAACTCTATGGATATTATATGTTTGTATTTGCTTCCACTAGCCCCTTTATTTTCGCTTAATTTGTTCAGAGGCCTTCGGTAATCCCATGATTACTAGCCGGTTACGATGCTAAACCTATAGAGGCAGGTTTGGGTCGTGATATAGTGGTATTAGAGCACATGTTATACCACACACACGAGTCCATATGAGCTATAGAATGGCTTAGAAAAGAATTATGGACATTACATCTGCATGTGTGAGTGTGTGACATCATGTGAACATGTCTGAACCAATATGAAATGACTCTGGAATGAAATGAACTAAACTAAACATTGTGGAAAGAATTATTTACCTATATTTATTAGTGCTCTATTTACCTATAGCAAATGGAGAATACAAGAAGTAATGATGCAACTGAATCCTCTGAGACTTGCATGAGCCGAATAGAACAAATGCTTGAAGCCTTAACAGAATCAATGAGACAACAACAAAGACAACAACCTCTGCCTTCTTCGCCCCCTCCGGTCCAAGAAGAACAGATAAACACTGACATTATCTCATTGACTAAAAAATTTACAAAGATGAAGTCGCCAGCTTTTCTGGGTGGAATTGAACCATTGAAGGCCGAGACATGGATGCTTGAGATGGAAAACTTATTTGAAGTCTTTTTCTGTACCGAGATTCAAAAGGTTTTGTTGGCAACCTACACTCTAAAAGAAGAGGCTAGGCGGTGGTAGATGTTAATTTGCAATGACAACAGCACTATGACATGGAGCCAATTCAAGGAAATATTCTATGAAAAATATTTCCCTCAATGCTTCCTGGATAGAAAAGTGTTCGAATTCCAAGAACTCAAGCAAGACAATATGTCAATAACAGAGTATGAAGCCAAGTTCACCGAATTGGCCCAGTTTGTTCCATACATATTGGATACCGATTACAAAAAGGCTCAAAAATTTAAAGGAGGCCTGACTTTAGACGTGTTTGATTGGGTTAGTGTGTTAAAACTATCCAAATATGTGGATGTTCTTGATAGAGCTCTAATGGCAGAAGCCAACCTAGCTACTATGAAACAAGCTAAAGCTCCAATACCTGAATGGAAAGGCAAATGATCTAGATTCAACTCTAGAAAGGGTCGTTCATTTCCTATGAAGAAGCAAAATACGCGATCTACTAGCAGTTCCAGTCAAAGTAGTGGGTCTATACCTGTTTGTGCTAATTGTGGAAGAAAACTTAGGGATGTGTGTCATCGTGTATTGGGTGCTTGTTTTCGGTGTGACAGACTTGGCCACGTGGTGAAAGACTATCAATTCGTATTGAAAAACACCAATTGTCTTGTAGAAAGTTCGGCCGGATCCGGTTCTGCACCGAGATCAAATGTGAGAACCAATATTGGGAAAGAAACTTTAAGGCAAGGTCGAATATTTGCACTTGTGCCTAGTGATGTGCAGAATACCGAATCTGTGGTGTCAGTTATACTCCCTATTTATGCCCAAAATGCATATGTTTTGATAGATTCTGAATCTACACACTCGTTTGTGTCGCATGCTTTTTTTTACAGAAATTGACTAGATTTGTAGAATCCATGAATTATTTGTTATCTGTGTCTACATCTTCTGGAGGTTCTATGATGTGTGCATACGTATATCCTGTGTGTGACATTATGATTGGTGATGTACTATTATATGTTGACTTGACGCCTGTGGCTATTGCTCATTTTGACTGTATATTGGGAATGGATTGGTTGACCAAGTATTATGCCACTACTGATTGTGTGACTAAATCTGTTGCATTCCAGCCACCTGGGACGCCTAAGTTTGTGTTTTGTGAAAGTGGTGTAGTTCCTTCTCCGTATTTGATCTCTTCTATGAAGGCCAATAAACTGTTGAGAAAGGGTTGTCGGGGTTATTTGTGTTGTGTATTGACTGTGCCCACGAATAACACTAACGTAGAGAACATCCCTATAGTCAATGAATTTCCCTATGTATTTCTAAATGAACTACCCGGTGATCTGATTGATAAAGAAATTGAGTTTACCATTGAGGTATTACTTGGAACCAACTAATTTCTAAAACCTCATACCGAATGTCAACCTCTAAGCTAAAAGAATTGAAAATCCAAATGCAAGAATTGTTAGATATGAAATTCATTCGCCCGAATACTTCACCATGGGGTGCTCCAGTCTTGTTTGTTAAAAATAAAAATGGGTCTTTGAGGCTATGTATTGGCTATTGGGAATTGAACAAGGTAACCGTCAAGAATAAATATCCATTACCCCGAATAGATGATTTATTTGATCAACTTCAGGGAGACCAAATGTCTTCAAAGATAGATCTTAGATCCGGGACCATCCGTTGAAGGTTAAAGTCGAAGACACAGAGAAAACTACATTTCGAACTAGATGTGGACATTATGAATTCTTAGAAATGCCATTTGGGGTAATGAACGCACCTGCTGCCTTCATGGGCCTAATGAATATGGTGTTTAAGCCATATCTTGATGAATTTGTTGTTGTGTTTATTGATGATATTTTGATTTTCTCCAAAGGCAGGGAAGATCAAAAAAATCATTTGAGAACTGTGCTACAAATATTGAGAGAAAAGAAATTGTATGCAAAACACTCCAAATGTGAATTCTGGATAGACAATGTGATATTTCTGGGGCATGTGATCAACACAGATGGCATATCCGTTGATCCATAGAAAATTGAAGCCATTGTGAACTGGCCGAAACCGACAAATCTGTCAGAAGTTAGGAGTTTTCTCGGACTCGCTAGCTATTACTGCATATTTGTGAAAGATTTCTCCAAACTTGCGATGCCACTGACACAGTTGACACAAAAAAATGTACCGTTTGATTGGAATGATTAGAGGGAATTCGTTTTCCTAGAATTGAAGACTAGACTGGTGGCTACACTAATTCTGATTCTACCTAATAGTACGGATGGGTTTCAGATTTACAGTGATGCTTCATACGAAGGCTTAGGGTGTGTATTAATGCAGGATAGAAAAGTAATTGCATATGTTTCACGGCAACTTCATTTACATGAGAAGAATTATTCAACCCATGACCTGAAACTTGCAACTGTAGTGTTTGCTTTAAAATTTTGGCGCCATTATCTGTATGGAACAACTTGTGAGGTGTACATAGATCACCAAAACCTAAAATACTTCTTCACACAGAAAGAACTGAACATGAGACAAAGAAAATGGCTTGAATTAATTAAAGATTATGATTTACAAATTTTGTATCATCCGAGAAAAGTGAATATAGTTGTAGATGCTTTGAGTCAAAAATCCCTTGGAAATTTGTCGTGTTTGCTCACTGACCAGAAAGAGTTGTTATATGATCTGGAAATAAATGAAATTAAGATTGCTTTGCGTGAGCAGGGTGGAATTCTAGTTGCCATTTCTGCACAACCAGCTATACTCAAAGAAGTTAAAGAAAAGCAACTACAGGATGAGTTTCTGAAGAAGATTGCTGATGAGATTGGTTCAAAACTGAGACCTGGATTTGTGTTCGAAGACAATGTCCTGAAATTTCAAGGAAGACTTTGTGTACTAGATTGTTCAGAATTAAGAAAATGTGTTATGACAAACGCTCATAATTCCAAATTTGTTATGCATCCGGGAAACATGAAAATGTACAAAGATTTGAAATAGAATTTCTGATGGCTTGGCATGAAGAAGTGTATTGCGGACTTTGTAGCTAGATGTTTGCATTGCAAACAAGCAAAAGTTGAACATCAATGACCCGTTGAATTACTTCAGCCGCTTCCAATACTGGAATGGAAATGGGAGCACATTACGATGGACTTTATTGTTGGACTACCTCGCTCCTTCTGAGGTATAGATTCTATTTGTGTCATTGTTGATCGTTTAACTAAGGTTGCTCACTTTTTGCCTGTGAAAACTTTTTATAATGCAGATAAATTGGCTAACTATAGACTGCCCGAACTCCGCTCCGCGCGCGAGGGCTTGAATCGTGGTTCTAGTTACTACAGTTCGGACTCCTGTCACTGTTCTAAATCTAATCTCACAAAGTGCAATATAAGACTGATAAATCACCAAAGAGTCAAAATCTGGCAATCAGTTTTAGAAAATCGATTTTAATTAGAAAGCGCCCAACATGGACTGCTTTGCCAGATTTCAGAATTGTCACCTAAATATTTTATTTTGAAAAATTTAGGAAACCCTGACTCGTGCCTAAGGCCACGTGTCCGTCATCACCAAAGTTGCCTCAGCTCTGGAACTTGGGTACGAGAGGGGAAGGTCCTGAAATGAGCACCCCTGCTCGCCCGATCAAAGGATCGGCCTCTACTAACATGATATGTTGTTTTTGAAAACACATGTGTTCTTATTCCGGTTTATTAACCTAGCTTACTATGTGATGCGCGCAGCATACAAGTATAGACTAAATCGCTCGATTTGGAACAAAACATCTCATGTTTGTTTTTTTTGAAAGTGGTTTGAAAGTGCTACTCGCAAGTAGGCTAAGACGTGGATTTGCCACCCTCAAGTGGGCTTAGAAAACAACATGATTTTGCCACTCCGCAAATTGGGCTTAAAATGCACATTTTGATGAATTGTTACAATTCAAGGAATGAAACTTTCATCCACAGGCATTCATGTAGTTAATCAATTAAGCAGTTAGCTTCATGGCAAGCATGCTATCATGGCAGCCACTCACACACATGTAAGAATGCTAAAGCATAAACACTCATAGTGTACTCCGAGCCAAAACAGAAGCTAGTTAGTAATCAATACATGATCCTAGCTTATGTTAAGATGCCTAATGCAACACATGCAAAAATGCAACTAAGATAGGCTCGGCTACCTAGAATGGCATATGAATGCAACTTGATAACATGTATTCAAATTGGCATTGAAATACAATGCAGTTTGTATGATGCGCCGAGCCCGGTGCATGCAAGACAAAATGAATGATGAACGCATGCAAGCATAAGTATACTAATTGAAATATGCCCTAAACTAACCATCGAAAGCAGTTAAGTAAAAGGGAGAAAGACGTGGGGTTGGAAGACATGCATTACACACACACGCTTATTACAAAATTCGCCCTCTCGACGGAGAGTCCGAATAATAAGCTAAGCTACACTAAGCTAAGCTAATTAATTATTACAACACAAATGAATTTGAACAACTAGCTAATCTAAGCTAATTAAGTACAAACCAAATTAATTAATTAAACACTTAACTAATTAATTACAAAACAACTAAGCTAATGAACTAGTTTAGCTAAGTATTTTAAACAAATGGCCTCAGGAAACGAGGGAGATATGCATGCTTGGTCGGCTTCGCTCGGAAATCCACTACCGTGCCTCTAATGCCTCTGTTTGCACACTTCTGTATTTCTGAAAATTGTGCCAACTTCCAAGATGCTTCTGACCCACCTTATGACTATGCTGAGGGGTGGTCGGCCAAAAAGAATGGCCATTGGCCAATTTTGATAGCCGATCGGCAGACTTGGTGGCCGGTCGGCCACTGCTTCTTGCAATTTCTCCTTTTTGCTGTAACAGAACACAAACAGAGGCATGGCAGTGTATTTGCAAGGTATGTGTGCAAAACCACCCTCTCTATCATGTCTCATGCTCAAGGGAGTGCGGTACTCGACCCTCGGGCCATCAATCACGCATCTCAATGCATGATGGCCAAAGAAGCCAAGTTTGCACAATTCAATGTGAATGAATGCACAAATAACACTTAAGGGCCTTAACCTCTATCATGCATGATAAAGAGGGTCGGCAACCGAGAAATGAGGCACGTTCCATCACTTCAAGTATAAAACGTCACTCGTTTCTCGTGTTTAGATTAACACCCTATCCAAACACAATGCAATGTAACATGATCAACTTATCAATGCTAATGGCATGCAAACAAAATGCAATGCGTGCACATGCAAACAACATGCAAACACAATGCAATACAACAACATGCAAACAACATGTTGTTTTACCAATGCTAGGATGGCATGCCCAAGATTCTATCATGCAAACAATGCATGCATGGCAAGTATATAAGCTTAAGACATCAAAGCTAGGAAAGAGCATCTCACAAGAGGCATACAAAACAATGCTTAATGGACTTAAACCGAATATGGACAGACCTAAATCATGCCAAAACAGTGGCCAAAATGCTATGAAATGGTGGTATGAAAGGCAAGATGATGATGCTCATGCAATGGCTCATCAACTAAGCATAAGAGTGCAACTCTCAAACATGATCAAGAAGTGACAAACATAGAAGTGTGACAACACTATATGCTCTGAAATCAAGTGTGAAATGATGCCAAATCATCCAAACAACACAAGCATAGCATACAAGAGGGCTTAAAGCACAAGGCTACCAAAAGGGACTACACAAGAGGCATGCAATACATGGCACAAATGATTGAACCAACCATGGACAGAGCTCAATTAGGTCAAAACAAAGACCAAAACATGCTGGGATGAGAGCTCAAAAGTCTAGGCATGCATGCATACGCATTGGTCCACAAACAAGGCAATAATGCTAACTCTTAAAAGCATTCAAAGAGTGAAAGAACTGAGATCATGGCAATGCTATATGTTCTGAAATAACATGTTAAATGATGCCATGACATGCATCTATCACAAGTATGGCATTCAAGATACATCAAAACATAAGGCTAGTCAAGCCTATTGCACTACAACTATGCAATACATGAACCATATGGCCAAGACAACCCAAAATAGAGTTATAACATGCTGAAAAAGTCACAAAGACATGCTAAGATGGAGCCTCAAGGGGGTAGAAAAACATGCTAACTTGGTGAGCCATCAACACAAGCACATAAGAAAAGAGGAGGGAGGACAACCCCCTCCTATTTGGGGCCTCAAAACAAACTTTCCACCACTAAAATTCCTCTGGAATTCAGTAGTGAAGAGGCCAAACAACGGTGATCCAAAGGCCTAAAAGAGATGGCTCAAAATAAGGCCAAGTAAGGCACAAAAGGGGATAGACCACCCCCAACACCAAAGAGGTCTAAACAAACACTTTAAGCACTTGAAAATGACGCTTTTTACAGTTGAAAGTTAATCCAAAAGAAGCATACAAAGGTGGCTAAGTACTTAAGGAAAACAAGGCTTAAAGGGGGGGTAATAACTCACCCTTGAAGAACCACAGCCAAGCAGCAACTTCTGTGCCAAAGAAACAAACTTTGAGAGTCCAAACAAGGTCCTCTAGTACCTCAGCAACCAAGCAATGGTGTTCTACTAGGTGTTGTAGTGCGAAAGTGAAGAGAAAACACACTTTCAAGCAATGTAGAGAGAGAGAGAGAGAGAGAGAGAGAGAGAGAGAAAGGGATATGTATATCTCTCATGCAATTTTTTAGAATCTCTGGAAAGGGAGAAGGGCCTCCCCTCTTATAGAAATCCAAGTCTCAAGCTTGTTGAATAAGCTAGAGGCTTGGTTTAATCCCTCCATACACGTGTATAGAGGATGCAATCTATGCTCACTAGCTGTCACAGCTGGCAACAAAATATCTGCAAAAGCAAATAAAAAGGTCTCGGCCAAAAGGTATGGCCGACCAGCCAATAAAGGTGCCGACCGACCACAATTGATGGCTGATGGAAAGAAGGAATGGCCGATAGGCATAAGGCCTGGCCGATAGGTTGTAGGGCTGGCCAATAAGCCACCCTCTTCCCTCAGAAACAAAACCACAAGTTCTTGGTCCACAACCAAGCACAAAATAGACAAGTTGAGAGGTTCTAAGGCAAGGCATGCAGCCGAGACCTTCAGGAACTCAAAACAAACACGACCATGGATGATCATCGAGTGTTCAAACGATGACATCCAAGTCTTTAGGAGTTGTATCGATTGAAAGTTTAGCCCTGTTTATTGCAGAAAGGACAACTTGTCTGTGAACTCTTGAGGCCATAAGCAGTCCCCAGATGGAGATGTCTGCTTGGATTTTCTTAAGCTGTTTCAGCACAGCCTCCTCCTCGAACAGTTTTTCTTTCTGCCTCTTCGTTTCTTTGTCCTTCCTGGACGTCTCTGGTTGATCCAAGTGTGGGGGTTTGAAATATCGCCCACTTCTGGTCATATGGTCAACCTCCTCAACATACCAGGTATCATCTGGTTGGTTTTGTCACCAATCTTCGTCAGTGTGGGCAAGACGTAAGTCGTCATCTTCCCACCATATCCCGTCGGCAACCAACAGACAACTGTCTGGTTCCGTTATAACTGTTTTGGTGCTCACAACACGTTTCGTCCTCACAGGGGCTTTGGCCTTCCTAGCCCTCTCAAGATCTTCGATCTTTTCTTGCTCAAGTCGCTTTAATGCAACCTGCTATTCAGTATCTGATGTACTCAAACTGCCTAGATCCCGAGCAAAATTCTTAACACCGGTGCTCTCTAGCGATTTCTCCTGATTCTCGGCCATTTCGGCCACTGTTGGTATCCCAGCTCCTAATTGCCCTCGTTCTGGCTAAGGCGTCTCAACAACATCTGGCTCATCGCTGAGCCACCCAATATTCTCTGCCAATCCCTCCAAGTCGAACCAGTTGATGTTCACATCCCTTGAGTCCTGCTCTTCGAAGAACTACAGATTTGCGATGTCTTCTTCCATCTCTGCTAGATCATCTAGCCCCTGACTAGGTCTGTTCTCCTGGACCACGCTGATATCTGCCCCAATTGGCAACTCTACCCTCGGCTTAGCTTGGTCTGTTGATGTGATGTAACCACTCGGGTTGTATGCAAAGCTCGCAAACCCCTCAGGCTCTGAATCAACATTCCCATCTGCCTCCAAAGTCATCTCAATTCTATTTTTGATGGTCACCACCACCGGTTCAGGTTGGGTTTGGAAGGTGCTCAACATGCACAGATCCGTACTGTCCAGGATGAACATCTCCGACTTGGGTAGGTGGGAGGGTGTGATATATATGCTAGGGTCATACGGCACAACCCCAGTTTGGATCAGATTGATGTGTTTAGGTGTTGGAGCTTGGTTATGTGATGGGAGGGGGTTAGTTGTGACATTTGGTTTTCTGGAGATGCAATCACCTTATTGTCAATAAGATCCTGGATCTCATGACGCAATCTATAGCACTGGTTGGTGTCGTGATCCTGCTGTTGGTGAAAGGCACAGTATTTGGCCGGGTTATGGGTTGGTGGGAGGTTATTTGGTAATGGCCGCGGCTCCAAGGGCTTCAAATACCCCTTCCTAATTAAAACCCCCATGACCTTGGACAAAGGCATATATAATGGGAAAAAAGTCCTCTAACCCCGGGGTGGGTATTTGGCTATTTGTGAGCTAGTACCAGACGCACCGGTGAATATGGTGGCTATTTTTGATGTAGTGGTGGTGACCATGCCCACATCGGAAGTTCTGGCAGCTGCAGCATTACTCGTGCTTGCATTCGAACTGCGGGTGAATGCCCTCTTGGGCTGCTCTCTCTCGTGGTCAATCAGACCCTGCTTCATGGCTCCTGTCTAGTTGTCTCGAGATCACGAGTTGTGATCTCGATCTGCGTGTTATAGGAGTATTGAGCTATAAAGGCCTCAGCCATCTACTCCTAGCTTCTCTTGACAGAGTCATCCAGCTTTGCGTACCAAATAGCCGCAACACCCGACAGGGTCCGGCCGAAGAGGGAAAGCTTTTACAATCTGGAGAGGCCCATTGGCCTTAGGATATCTGAGAACAACCATAGGTGTACCATGGGATCCCTAGAACTATCAAATCGGTCTGTATACGGTATCTTGAACCGGTCCGGCAAAGTCATCGCCGAATCGGTGTATCCATCCTCTATGTCCGGAATGGAATTAACGCCTTGAGCCCTTTTGAACAGCTTTTCTAACTTGGTCACTTTCAGCACTGTTGGATCCACCTCAAATTCAAATGGTGCATCCACTAGATTAGTTAGTGCTTTGGATAGCTAAGGTAGGATTGGGGGTGAAGCTGGCCCCGTTGGGACGTCCGTATTTTCCTGGACGTTTGTAGTCTCCCCGAGTGTTGGAACTCTATGTGGGGGTGGGGGTAGATGCGAAGCAGATGCTTCGGCTTGCTGTGGTTGTTGCTGTTGCTGAAGTCTAGCAATCAGCTTTGTCTGTTGAGCCACAACCACTGCCTGGCGCGCGACAAACTCTGTCTGGCGGGCAGCATCCCGCTGCATGGCTTACATAGTCTCTTGGAGTTGATGCATCATGGGGGTGTTTGTTTCAGCTTTTCAGAGCCAACTTATGGCTTTTAGCTTTGAAAAAGTTATTTTGGACTATTTGGTTAAACTTATTTCAAACAGCTTCTGATTATAACAGCTTATTTTAACTCAAAAAAGCTGATTCTGAGAAGCTGTTCACCCCTTGCTTCTGATTATCAGCTTCTGCTGTGGACATGTTAATTTATGGTTATACTCTTAAATTTTTTTATTTTTTATTTTTTTAAAAATAAAAAAAGACTCAAATAGACTATAGATTATTATTATTATTTTTTATGAGAAATGTAGACAAATAAAAAATAAAAATTAATTGAAAAAGCTATTTTAAAGCTTATTTAACAAACACTACTCAGCAACTTAAATCTATAATCCAACAGTTACACCAAACAGGTTAACAACTTCTGATTAAAGTCATAATTTATAATCTGTTAAGCTATAATCTATAAGCTGTTTTAACAGCTACACCAAACGGGGCCCATGTCCTTCATACCTGCTATAAGGTGCTGATTTAACTGAACAACAGGTATATCTATCTCTGCGGTAGAAACAGAAACCTCAACCCGACTACTCACTGGTGGGGTGGATAAAGACTGCTGATCTGATAACTGCTGTACTGATGGACTGCGCCTAACTGACCTCCGTCTAGTAACCGAGGGTAATGAAAGGAACACTGGTTATCTGTCTATCAGATCCTCGGATCGATGAAGACTTCGACCTCTGATCCAGAGGGCTTGGGGAATATTTGCTTGGTCGGAAGCAATGATGCTAAACTATGGAGGGGTAGAGGCACACTCTAAAAGCACATAGCAAGCAAGTGAGAGCCAAAACACCCCTATGGAGGGGTAGGGTTTCCCTGTCCTAGTTTCGTCAGGAGCTAGGGTTTCACTACGCACACAGCGGTTTCAAACAACCTACAATCGGGTAAACAACATGTCCTAGTTTGGAACGGTCACTATGGATTCCGATATACACTAGGTCGAATGGTCAAAAAGGGTGCCTCAGTAAAAACTGAGATTTGTGTTCCCACCGTGGTAGAGCCCGCAATCAGTCAACCTTATGGCACGCTTTTCCAAGCAAGCGTCCGGCAAACCGTTCAGGAATAGCAGACGGCAAACACGGTGACTTAGGCGCACCAATGCAAATGTAATGAAAAGAAACACATAAGTGTAGACAAAACAACATATCATGATGTTCGAGTCAAGTTCTCTAAATCCCCAACAGAGTCGCCAGAAACTATAGGCTGCCCGAACTCTTCGAGGAGGGCACGAATTGTGGTTCTAGCTACTACAGTTCAGACTCCTGTCATGGTTCTGAATCTAATCTCACAAAGTGCAATGTAAGACTGATAAATCTCCAAAGAGTCCAAATCTGGCAATCGGTTTTATAAAATTGATTTTAATCAGAAAGCGCCAAACATGGACTGCTTTGCCAGATTTTAGAGTCGCCAACTAAATATTTTATTTTGAAAAATTTAGGAAACCCTGACTCGTGCCTAAGGCCACGTGTCTGTCATCACCAAAGTTGCCTCGGCTCGGGAACTTGGGTACGAGAGGGGAAGGTCCTGAAATGAGCACCCCCGCTCGCTCGATCAAAAGATCAGCCTCTACTAACATGATATGTTGTTTTTGAAAACACATGTGTTCTTATTCCGGTTTATTAACCTAACTTACTATGTGATGCGTGCAGCATACAAGTATAGATTAAATCGCTCGATTTAGAACAAAACATCTCATGTTTGTTTTTTTCGAAAATGGTTTGAAAGTGCTATTCACAAGTAGGCTAAGACGCGGATTTGCCACCCTCAAGTGGGCTTAGAAAACAATATGATTTTGCCACTCCGCAAACTGGGCTTAAAACGCACATTTTGATGAATTGTTACAATTCAAGCAATGAAGCCTTCATCCACAGGCATTCATGCAGTTAATCAATTAAGCAGTTAGCCCCATGGCAAGCATGCTATCATGACAGTCACTTACACACATGCAAGGATGCTAAAGCATAAACACTCACAGTGTACTCCGAGCCAAAACAGAAGCTAGTTAGTAATCAATGCATGATCTTAGCTTATGTTAAGATGCCTAATGCAACACATGCAAAACTGCAACTAAGATAGGCTCGGCTACCTAGAATGGCATATGAATGCAACTTGATAACATGTATTCAAATTGGCATTGAAATACAATGCAGTTTGTATGATGCGCCGAGCCCGGTGCATGCAAGACAAAATGAATGATGAACGCATGCAAGCATAAGTATACTAATTGAAATATGCCCTAAACTAACCATCGAAAGAAGTTAAGTAAAAGGGAGAAAGACGTGGGGTTGGAAGACATGCATCACACACACACACCCTTATTACAAAATTTGCCCTCTCGACAGAGGTCCGAATAATAAGCTAAGCTACACTAAGCTAAGCTAATTAATTATTACAACACAAATGAATTTGAACAACTAACTAATCTAAGCTAATTAAGTACAAACCAAATTAATTAATTAAACACTTAACTAATTAATTACAAAACAACTAAGCTAATGAACTAGTTTAGCTAAGTATTTTAAACAAATGGCCTCAGGAAACGAGGGAGATATGCATGCTCGGTCGGCTTCACTCAGAAATCCACTATCGTGCCTCTAATGCCTCTGTTTGCACACTTCTGTATTTCTGAAAATTGTGCCAACTTCCAAGATGCTTCTGACCCACCTTATGACCATGCTGAGGGGTGGTCGGACAAGAGGAATGGCCACCGGCCAAAGTTTATGGCTATCGGCCAATTTTGATAGCCGATCGGCAGACTTGGTGGCCGATCGGCCACTACTTCTTGCAATTTCTCATTTTTGCTGCAACAGAGCACAAACAGAGGCATGGCAGTGTATTTGCAAGGTATGTGTGCACAACCATCATCCCTATCATGTCTCATGCTCAAGGGAGTGCGGTACTCGACCCTCGGGCCATCAATCGCGCATCTCAATGCATGATGGCCAAAGAAGCCAAGTTTGCACAATTCAATGTGAATGAATGCACAAATAACACTTAAGGGCCTTAACCTCTATCATGCATGATGAAGAGGGTCGGCGACCGAGAAATGAGGCACGTTTCATCACTTCAAGTATGAAACGTCCCTCGTTTCTCATGTTTGGATTAGCACCCTATCCAAACACAATGCAATGCAACATGATCAACTTATCAATGCTAATGGCATGCAAACAAAATGCAATGCGTGTACATGCAAATAACATGCATTGTAACAACATGCAAACACAATGTAATACAATAACATGCAAACAACATGCTATTCTACCAATGCTAGGATGGCATGCCCAAGATTCTATCATGCAAATAATGCATGCATGGCAAGTTTATAAGCTTAAGGCATCAAAGCTAGGAAAGAGCATCTCACAAGAGGCATACAAAACAATGCTTAATGTACTTAAACCAAATATGGACAAACCTAAATCATGCCAAAATAGTGGCGAAAATGCTATGAAAGGATGGTATGAAAGGCAAGAAGGTGATACTCATGCAATGGCTCATCAACTAAGCATAAGAGTACAACTCTCAAACATGATCAAGAAGTGACAAAGATAGAAGTGCGACAACACTATATGCTCTGAAATCAAGTGTGAAATGATGCCAAATCATCCAAACAACACAAGCATAGCATACAAGAGGGCCTAAAGCACAAGGCTACCAAAAAGGACTACACAAGAGCCATGCAATACATGGCACAAATGATTGAACCAACCATGGACAGAGCTCAATTAGGTCAAAACAAAGGCCAAAACATGCTGGGATGAGAGCTCAAAAGTCTAGGCATGCATGCATACGCATTGGTCCACAAACAAGGCAATAATGCATAACTCTTAAAAGCATTCAAAGAGTGAAAGAACTGAGATCATGTCAATGCTATATGTTCTAAAATAACATGTTAAATGATGCCATGACATGCATCTATCACAAGTATGGCATTCAAGATACATCAAAACTCAAGACTAGTCAAACCTATTGCACTACAACTATGCAATACATGAACCATATGGCCAAGACAACCCAAAATAGAGTTATAACATGCTAGAAAAGTCACAAAGACATGCTAAGATGGAGCCTCAAGGAGGTAGAAAAACATGCTAACTTGGTGAGCCATCAACACAAGCACACAAGAAAAGAGGAGGAGGGACAACCCCCTCCTATTTGGGGCCTCAAAACAAACTTTCTACCACTGAAATTCCTCTGGAATTTAGTGGTGAAGAGGCCAAACAAAGGTGATCCAAAGGCCTAAAAGAGATGGCTCAAAACAAGGCCAAGTAAGGCACAAAAGGGGGTAGACCACCCCCAACACCAAAGAGGTCTCAAACAAACACTTTAAGCACTTGAAAATGAAGCTTTTTACAGTTGAAAGTTAAGCCAAAAGAAGCATGCAAAGGTGGCTAAGTACTTAAGAAAAACAAGGCTTAAAGGGGGGTAACAACTCACCCTTGAAGAACCACAGCTAAGCAGCAACTTCTGAGCCAAAGAAACAAACTTTGAGAGTCCAAACAAGGTCCTCTAGTACCTCAGCAACCGAGCAATGGTACTCTACTAGGTGTTGTAGTGCAAAAGTGAAGAGAAAACACACTTTCAAGCAATGTAGAGAGAGAGAGAGAAAGAGAGAGAGAGAGAGAGAGAGAGAGAGAGAGAGGGATATGTATATCTCTCATGTAATTTTTTAGAACCTCTGGAAAGGGAGAGGGGCCTCCCCTCTTATAGAAATCCAAGTCTCAAGCTTGTTGAACAAGCTAAAGGCTTGGTCTAATCCCTCCATATACGTGTATAGAGGATGTAATCTATGCTCACCAGTTGTCACAGCTAGCAATAAAATATCTGCAAAAGCAAATAAAAAGGTCTCAGCTAAAAGGTATGGCTGATCGGCCAATAAAGGTGCCGACCGGCCATTAGAGGTGCCGACTGACCACAACTGATGGCCGATGGAAAGAAGGAATGGCCGATAGGCATGAGGCCTGGCCGATGGGTTGTAGGGCTGGCCAACAAGCCACCCTCTTCCCTCAAAAACAAAACCACAAGTTCTTGGTCCACAACCAAGCACAAAACAGACAAGTTGAGAGGTTCTAAGGCAAGGCGCGCAGCCGAGACTTTCAGGAACTCAAAACGAACACGAGCACGGATGATCATCGAGTGTTCAAATGATGACGTCCAAGTCTTGAGGACGGTCAAAAATGGGGTGTCTACACTAACATTTATGTGAATGATATTGTGAGATTACACGGTGTTCCAGTATCTATTGTATCTGACAGAGATCCTAAGTTCACTTCAAGATTCTAGCAGAGTTTGCAATAGGCTTTGGGAACCGAATTGAGGTTGAGTAGTGCTTACCACCCACAGATGGATGGCCAGTCAAAAAAATGATACAGACCTTGGAAGATATGCTCAGAATGTTTGTACTAGATTTCCAAGGAAATTGGGAAGCTTATCTGCCATTAGCTGAGTTTGTGTACAACAACAGTTATCACTCGAGTATTAAGATGGCTCCTTATGAAGCTCTATATGGTAGGAAGTGCCGATCTCTAATTTGTTGGGTCGAAGTAGGCGATAGACCATTGTTGGGATCAGAACTTGTCCAAGAAACAACTGAGAAAGTGAAACTGATTCAACAACGTTTGAAAACTGCCCAAAGTCGCCAAAAGGATGTCCGGAAGAGAGACAAAGAATATGAAGTCGGTGATCATGTGTTTATCAAAGTGACACCAATTAAAGGACAGACACGATTTGGGGTTAAAGGCAAACTAGCACCTTAGTATCTCGTTCGAGACCCCGTAGCGACAAATGATGTTGTTCCTGATGAACTTCGCAACATGTGAAGCCTTCAATACCGCATAAGATTGGGTCTCAACCCACTTTGTGAAATAGTCTATCGCGACCAGAATGAACTCATGCCCATTGGATCCCTTTGGAGTGACAGCTCCGATCACATCAATCTCCCAAACGGAAAATGGCCATGGCGAAGTCATGTTTTACAGCTTCAACGGTGGAATGTTCATGCGGTTTGCATGGATCTGACATTTGTGGCATCGCCAGACAAAGCCAATACAATCCTCCTCCATGGTGGACTAGTAGTAACCCTGTCTGAGGATCTTTCGGGCTAGCATCACCCTGTTCATGTGCGCTCCGCACTCTCCTCCATGGATGGCCTCCATTAGGCGCATCGACTCTTCAGCATCAACACACAGCTTATGCATTCCCAGGTGACCTCTCTTGTACAGTTTACCCGCACAGACGATGAACTGAGCAGCTATTCTTCGGATTGCCCTCTTATCTTTGGCATTTGCCCCTGGTGGGTATGCCTCTTTCTCCAAGAAGTTCCAGACATCGTAATACCAGGGGTTCTCATCTTGGACCTCATCTATGGCAGCAATCAGCTCGTAGGCCGGCACAAATTTCTGGTCAATGATGATCGGACGCATCCGGACTCCAAAATGGATGTCTATCATAGAAGATAGACTTGCTAGTGAATCTACGAACCTGTTGTTTTCTCTTAACAAATGAGCGAATTTTAGTTTCTCAAACCGAGGAATCAGCAAGTCCAAGGTCTGGTGGTAAATTCTCATCTTTTCTTCTTTGACTTTCCAATCTCCTTTTGCTTGAGATACAACAAGGTTCGAGTCCCCGATGACGTCCAACCATTTTGCCCCTAGTTCCAGAGCTGCTTCTAGTCCAGCAATACACGCCTCATACTCTGCCTCATTTCTCATTGCATCCTAGGCATTCCTAAGCCTTAATTAAGACACAATAATGAGGATAAAACTTAGAAACATACTAAGAACGAAATGTAATGAGTTAAGTGTTTTCCGAACGTGTGTTTCAATGTGTATCCGTTATGTGTTTGAGTAGGTCACGCGCCACAGATCGTTGATCCGACTATTTTGACTCTTCTGCTATTAGAGCTATCTGTGAGTAACAACTCTGTAAAACTATGTTTGATTATAAGTATTTTCTGACTGAAATGATATAATCTGTTTTCTGAAATACTATTTCGTAAATCGTGAATAAATGTCCATTTTTCTAAAATGTATTTATGGAATCCTTAGTTCACGTGGCCTTCGCCTGGGGGTAACAATACCGTGGCTTATGTTCATGTGGCCCTTGCCCAAGGGTAACTATACCGAGGCCTATGTTCACGTGGCCCTCGCCTGAGGGTAACAATATCATGGCTATTTGTGCACAGAGATGCTAACCTTATGGTCGTTGGTACTGACTATGCATGTGGGTCTTATGACCAATCTGATCTGATAGCTAACGGATGTACCACATATGACTGCCTAAAAAATCTATATAAGCATGTGAATCTGAATCTGTTTCTGATATGAACTCTGATTTCTAAATCTATATTGGACATCATTCATAACCCTTTACTCTGTTGTTATTCATTGGGCTCCAGCTCACTATTTGTATATATGTATGTAGGTGATCAGTTCGTTTTCTGTCAGCCAACCAATATGCCTCCCGAGGAGGTTCCGAAATGTTTTGTGAATTGAGTTTTTGAGACTTTTGTATTTCTTATATTTCATCTAAACAGGTTTTATAAGTTCTGCAAATGTGGGTTTTGGTGATGTAAGACTAATGTAATTATGACATCATTGATATGTATCTAAGTTTTAAATTTTTTGACCTATGTACGTCTACACAGCTCTATGGACGTTATATGTTTATATTTGCTTTTGCTGGCCCAAGTATTTTGTTTATTTTGATAAGAGGCCTTTAGTAATCCCAGGATTACTAGTCGGTTATGACCCTAAACCCATAGGGGCGGGTTTGGGTCGTGACAGTGTTGGCTTTGCTAGAATGATAATGAATCTGCAAGTCATAATCTTTAATGAGTTCTAACCATCATATTTGTCGCATATTAAGCTCTTTTTGAGTAAAGAAGTACTTGAGGCTCTTGTGATCGGTGCAGACTTCATATGTTGCTCCATAAAGATAATGCTGCCATATTTTCAATGCAAACACCACTGCAGCTAACTCCAAATCATGCATAGGGTAATTCTTTTTATGCAGCTTCAATTGTCGAGATGCATACACAATTACTCTCCCACTCTGCATAAGTATACATCCCAATCCCTTATAGGAAGCATCACTACAAATAACAAACCCTTCTGTACCCGACGGTAGGGTAAGGACCATTGTTGTTGTGAGCCTTGTCTTCAATTCTTGGAAGGTAGACTCCCTCTATTCTGTCAACTCGAATGGGACACCCTTTTGAGTCAATTGGGTAAGTGGCACTGCAATCTTGGAGAAATCTTTAACAAATCTTCTGTAGTAACCCGCTAAACCCATGAAACTGCGCACTTCTGAAACATTGGTAATTGTAGGTCAGTTCATAATAGCTTCTATCTTTTGCGGATCAACTGACACACCATCTCTATTAATCACATGCCCTAAGAATACAATCTCATTCAGCCAAAACTCACATTTCTTCAATTTAGCATACAATTTCTTGTCTCTAAGTGTTTGGAGAATTAGTCGCAAGTGCTTTTCATGCTCCTCTCTACTTTTCGAATAAATAAGGATATCATCAATAAATACAACCACAAACTCATCCAAATACAGTTTGAAAATTTGATTCATCAAGTCCATGAAAGCTGCTAGTGCATTCGTAACCCCAAATGGCATGACCAAAAATTCATAATGGCCGTACCGGATTCAGAAGGTGGTCTTTTCAATATCTTTTGTTCTGACTTTCAATTGATGATACCCGGATCTCAAATCAATTTTAGGAAACAGCTGTGCTCCCTGTAATTGATCAAATAAATCATCAATTCATGGCAAAGGGTATTTATTCTTCACAGTTACCTTATTAAGTATGTGGCAGTCAATACATAGCCGGAGTGTCCCATTTTCTTCTTCACAAACAGAACTGGTGTGCCCCAACGCGATGTACTCAGTTGGATGAACCCTTTGTCAAGCAACTCTTACAGCTGTATTTTCAATTGCTTCATTTCTGCTGTAGACATTCTGTAAAGAGCTTTTGAAATCGATTGAGTACCCGACACAATATCAATAACAAATTCAATCTCACGATCTATCAAGTCCCCTGGAAAATCCTTAGGAAACACATCCGAAAATTCTCTAACAATTGAGATATTATTAACACTCACATTGATTGTCTGTACATGCATGATACTACACAAATAGCCCCCACAATCTTTCTGAAATAGTTTACTAGCTTTCATAGCCGATGTTAAATAGGGTGGAGAAACTATCCCATGTCCCACAAAAGTGAACTCATGTTGTCCCAGAGGCCGAAAAACAACTTGTTTAGATACACAATCGATGGTTGCATGATACTTAGTTAACCAATCCATCCCCAAAATTATATCACAATGAACCATATCAAGAGGCATCAATAGCACATAATGGAATATCCCCAAGTAAAATCTCACATGTAGGATAAATAATAGTACATAACATAGGGCCCCCAGATGGTAAAGACACACACATCACACAATTCAATGGTTCCATAGGTCTATTCAAATTAGGAGCAAATGTTTTCGAAACAGACGAATGAGTGGAATCCAAATCAAGTAACACATGAGCAGGTTGGCCATTGATAGAGAGTGTACCTGGGACCACAGCCTTTGTATTCTGAACATCACCAGGAACAAGAGCGAAGACTCTCCCCTACCTAACATTGTCTCTAGTAGTAGTAGGTTTTGGCGTAGTCTTCGTTACAGGAGTGGAACCAGCTGAACTAGTAGTTAGCCTATTCACATTTTGTTGTCCAATGAAAGGACAATCTCTCACCACATGACCCATTTTCCCACACTTAAAACAAGCCCTGGTTGTTCGGTAACAAACTCCCCGATGTTTTGTTCCACACTCTGGGCAAGTTGGTGCTGACTCACGGGTAGAACTAGAAGCATTAGAAGTTCCCAAACTTTGTTTCTTGTATTGTGAGGGCGCCGACCCTTTATGCACATTAGAACCCTATCTTTTTCCTTTCCAACCCGAGTACTAATTGCGGTTAGCCATGTTACCTTCAGACATAATGGCCCTATTCAATACATCAACATATTTCTACAACTTCAAAACATTAATCTTCTCAAGAATAGAATCTCGGAGTCTTCCCTCAAATTTTCTTGCCTTCTTGTAGTCTGTATCGACCATGTGTGGTGCGAAACGGGCTAACTCGGTAAAATGTGCCTCATAATCTGCTACAATTTTGTTTCCTTGCTTCAAGTTTTCAAACTTTGACACCTTCTTATCTCAGATACATTGTGGGAAATACTTTCCATAGAAGACTTCCAAAAATTGAGCCCAATTCATTCCCTGATATTTATCTCTTATAAGCATCCACCATCGGCGTGCTTTATCTTCTAGTGTAAAAGCAGCAAGTAGAACTTTCTGTACTTCAGTACACATAAAGACTTCAAACAGTTTTTCAATGCCAAGCACCCATGCCTCCGCTTTCAGTCGGTCAATTCCTCCTTTGAACAATGGCGGTTTCATCTTTTTAAAATCTTTTATGAGTGCAATTATTCGATCTTCAGCTTGGTGGTCTTGCACTACTGGTGGTGGCACAAACATTGGTGGCTATAGGGGTGGTTGTTGTTGTTGTTGTTGTTGTTGTTGTCTAAAGGTCTTTGCCATTTCCATAATCATTCTCTCCATTCTATCGAGTCGTGCGAAGGTTGACTCCTCCACCTCTTCCGCCCTTGTTCACATCATAATCTATATGAACATGTATTATAACTTTCATAGAAAATATGTAAATAAGTCACACTTACAAATGCATATCTTTATGTCATACTTGATTATGAATGCATTATGAATGCAACTTAAGCCTTTCTAGACTTCTTATTGCTCAACTGGACTCGTGTGTGCGATATTAATTCGTGCTCTGATACCACTCTGTCATAACCCAAACCCGCCCCTAAAGGTGTAGACCATAATCGGCCAGTAATCATTTGATTACCTACAGCCTCAAACGAACATACAGAATAATTATAATAATTGGGCCATAAGCAGAAGCATATCACAAATGAAGAAGTCCACTGAGCTGTGCCAACATGTTCAAAAGGAAATATACTTTTCTTATCTCATAGCCCATTCACACATTCACACAATCATATAAAACTTATGTACAATAAACTCCAAACGTATGCTTTACATATCAAAACCCATCATGGCAAAAACAAAACAAAGGTCATAACAAAGTCTGAGTCGAAAACCAAAAGCTCCATCTTGGAGACCAACCAGGTTCACAAAATAACTCCTGAAGCAGACTCTAAGATTGGGCTACATGCTGCTGATCACCTACATATACATACATAATATAGAGTGAGCAAAACTTAATGAGTAATAATATAGTAAAGTGTTTTAAATGAATGAGCATAAGTTTCCTACAATAATCATAATCACATTACGGAGCGGCCTCGGGCCCAACATAATACAAAACAGCTTCAGGCCCATCACATAAAAAGAACGGCCTTAGGCCCATCATTATCGAAATGGCCTCAGGTCCACACATTAACAGCTATTCAGAACAACCTCAGGTCCAATCATATATTATCTTATTATTAACAGAACAGCCTCGAGACCACACTAAACATATCATAGTTTAACAAAATGACCTTAGGTCCTCATTGCATATGTCATATAACATTTATGAAACCCATTCATTTCAATCAAAACACAATATCAGAGTAAATCCCCGTTCATGGATCAAAATAAGTAATTGCGAACATATCTTTACAATAATATTACTCACAGTGCGTTTGATCCTGCGGTGTTTCCTCTAGCGCCCAATCTACACAAAACATTTCACATACACATTCGATAAATAATTCATTTCATTTTGTACACTTTTCTTTCAATGATTCACACCCTTTTCAATGGATTTCTAATCACTATTTCATTTTTTGAAGGGTTTAGATAAGGTCGAGAATGCATTTAGAAGATCGGAGGGGTGAACACAAGAACGCAGGATTTGCTCCCCTATTGGCCGCTCGTGCGGTAGGTCCAACTGCTCGAGCGGTAGGTCCAACTGCTCGAGCGGTCAGGCTCCACTCGTATGGGAATGATGGCCAATCAAGCGAGCAGAATATTGCCCCCCATTTTAATCCTTGCTCCATTCGTGCGGAGCTCGCAGTTGCACGAGTGGTTTGGGCAGTTCCAGACAGTCCAAAAATGAGGTTTTGATGCCAAGTTCCCAAACTCAATTTCAAGCCCAAATTCATGCAAAACTAACTCAAAAACATGATATACTAACATTATTCAAGTGTAATTTCAAATCAAACACATCAATCTTGCTTCAATGTCAAATTTAAGGTCTCATCTTTTTCATAAATTCATGAATTACATAATCAAACTCAAAATACATATAAACATGGATGATCTTTCAATAAATCCTTGTTGTATGAGCAATCTAGAGCTTATTTCATGAATTATTCACAAGATTGAACTCAAATCAAACAATGTTGAACAGATTAAGGTTCCATTTCTTGCATTTACTCTAAATTCAAAACCCTAACTCTTTTAGGTGTTGAATCTTCAAATTTCTTTTGATTTCAAACAAAAGATGCTATTTACAAAGATTCTAGGTAGATTTTTATACCTTAGCTCAAATTTAGGAGTTTCTCCTTTTTCTCCTCCAAATCTCTAGCTTCTCTTCTTCCTCTCTCTCTAAATCTCTTAAGCAAAAGCTCTCAACAAGGATGAGCTCAAAATAACTAAATCATTACAAATCATAATTTTATAAAATTTCACAGTAGACTTTAAAAATCATGCTAAATACAGATATGAAGTCGGTTTTGGTTTTTGGTACCTCTAAGGCTTTCAATTTCAGTTCAAAATTGTAATTGCAACAGATATTCCTACATTCAAAGTTATAATTCCAAAATCATATAGTTCACACACTTATACATGCAAATTTATATCAAACACATAATCACATACATAATTAAGCATAATACGGGTTGGGTTATCACATTGAAGTTTTTATTATTATTGTTATTATATTAATTTTTTTTAATACTGCGTTTGGTTGGGGGATTTAGAGAGAAATTTAGAAAGAGAAAGGAAAAAGGTGTGTGAAAGTAGGTGAAATGTAGGTATATTTTATTCACATTTCACCTACCTTTTTTGTTTCCTTTTCCAAATCCCTCTTTAAATCCCCCTACCAAACACAACGTAAAGGGACTAGATTATCTTCAGTTAGGTAATCCAACTGGACCGTTTAGTCTGGCCCATTTAGGGCTCATTTCGGGTCTATCTCGATAATTTGAACTGTTAATATGTAGAACTTGTCAAGTACTTCATTCCTACAAAAATTCACGTTGATCACATATCGATAGCCACTTGATCATATTACATTTCTGTCAATAATTTTTTTTTTTAAAAATCATATTTATTATTGGCAGAAATGTAAACTGATCAGGTAACGTCCAAACTTATGGACCAGTAATAAATTAAATAAACCTCAAATTTATAATTTTAAATAACTAATAACCTCAAATATACAAATTGTCTCCAAAATAATTTACACAAAAGTCTCCAAAACATAATTTATACAATTGTCTCAAAAAATAATATATAGTTGTGGGTCCCAAAATATCTAACTCAGTAAATTCTTTAAATGCTTTAACCCTAATCACCACTAAATTGTTCCGCACCTGAAAAATAAATGAATTCAAGAAGTATACAATATGAAAAGAATAACAAGACTCGAATAGAGAAATCAACATTGATCCAATAATTTACGACATTGCACGAACGATTTGATTTGAGGTTATTGAGCAATTTACCAAATTGCACAAACAAATCAACTCAACACATAATAACTTACCTAGGACTAAATACTTGGTCCTATTCAGTACATAATCAGTGGTCAGCATTACCCATCAGCCAAACACCTGGGCATATTGGTGCAGCTTATTGACAGGGTCCACTTGATCCATGTCGGGGCATTTTGAAGTCATTTGGTCAAACAAATCAACAATTTCAATACATAATAACTTCACAAAATTTTATCAAAAGACCGGAAAAATCAAATGTATCGATATAGAATAATTCATAGAATTATAAAATGTTCAGTATAACAAGTATAAATTAGAAGTAACTAAATAAAAAAATTTATAAAGAGATTTAAAGAAATCATATTGTATTATTGTATACCAGTCGAATCACCTCAAACCAATTCTAAAACCACTTGATATTAAATTCCTCTATCACCAACTCTTTACTCGTCTGATATTTTTTTACAAATCTACAAAAATGACGGATTAAAATTCTAAGGTATAAGACATGTAAAGTTTGACAAAATCTCTGACTCTCTTCTTAGATTAAATTACTAATTCTCACTCTAAATATTTCCAAACTAAATCCAAAGTTTATAGTACAAATGAGGAGAGAGAGGAATAATAAAAAAAAAGTTTCCAAGGGCAAGTAGAAGGAAGAGTGGCCTCCAAAGTTTCTTGTAGGGCAAGAAAAATTAAACAAACTAAAATAAAAGAAAGAAAATGATGGATGGGATGGATGGATGGATGGAGTTGAAAAAGACCTAAGAAGGTCAACCCATGTGAGTTTTGGACGTCACCTCCATGTGAGTTTTGTTTGGAGTCCAAGTAAGGTTAAAAAAATAAAATAAAATAAAATAATGATAATAATGACAAGTGCAAATAAATAATAAGTAAATATAAAAAAAAAAAAGAAGTTAAGTTCATGTCTAAAAATTTCACCATCAAACTACTATATAAAATAAAATACAAATACAAACACTTCTCATTAAAATATTAATATCTCAAAAAAATGGAATTTCACAGATTAAATGGTTATCAATATTCGATCAATGTGATTTTTTGTAATAATGAAGTAATTGATGAATTCTACACATTGAACGGTTTGGATCATTAATTTGTGCTTTGTGGTGAGTCCACAGAGGCCTAACAACACAGTTTAGTCCGATTAGGACCGGAGACAAGTTTAGGCTTTTCTTAAAAGATTAGGGTGTTATTTGAGTTAATAGACCATATTATAAATTTCATTTTGATAATTCGAACGGTTTATTTTATAAAATTTTCATATATGTCATCAAGACAAAAAAAAAAAGAAAAAAAAAAGAGGTTGCATGTTCAATTTATCATATTTCTTCAAAAATAAAATAAAATAAATGACAAGTGTGCTTTTGAAATAAATTATCTATTTTTTGTAGAAAAATGCAATAAATTAAACAATTTACGATTACAGAATCAATCTAATTTTTTACTTTATTTTATAACTAACATATACGAAGAATTTTATAAAATAAACGATTTGAATGATCAAAACAATATATGAACTCATAAATCTTAACAGCACCTTCCAATACAAAACTACACTGAAGGCAAACAAAACCTTTTGTTTTTTTTTTTGGCTAGGAGAAGAAAGTCAAGAAAATATGAAAACATAATAGAACCAACCCTTTTAGAGCATCTTCAAGTTTCATTTGATATTAAGTGCTTCAATGGAGGTTTTTGAAACTTTATTAGAACATCGATCGACCAGGTGAACGACCGGCGCAGATGTCTGACTGGTCGATCGGCCAGTGTAAATGTTTCACAAATTTTTGCCTTGAGGTGGTCATCTGGTGGTCGACCGAGCAGACGACTGGGAGGACGACCAGGAGTCGACCGATTAGTGTAATTTTTTCACAAAAAATTGTCTTGAGGTAGTCATCCGAGAGACATTCGAAAGGACATCTGGTGGATATCAGGTAGTGAAAATCAAACGGTTATGAACAGTGATTTGATGAAAGACACATTGGTCCTCAGTTTGATGAAAAAAAAGTGAAATCTTGAATTTGATATATATTTGATTAAACCGCTGGAACAGAAAAAAGAGTAATTTTTCACCAAATTTAAATTTGATAATAAATTTGTGTAATCATTAAGATGTTCTTAACACATCATTTTTTATTTATTTATTTATTTTTTGGGATAATGTTTCGTAGCTCGAAACTATCCCCCGAATCCCCCTAATGCCCAAAACGACGTCGTTTTGGGCATTTTACCTTTTTTTTTTTCTTCTTCTTCTTCTTTCATTTCAGGTCTGAAACACAGAGGAAGAGGGAGAGAGACAGAGAAAAGAGGGGAAGAGAAGGAGTGGCAGCCCCGCCGCAGCTCCTCGCAGTCCGGCCGCAGCTCCTCGCAGCAGCAGCAGCTCGCCTCCGATAGCTCGTCGCAGCAGCAGCAGCTCGCCTCCGGCCCCCTCTAGTTATGGCCCCCTACAGTCCGGCCCCCTCCACTCCTCCTCCTCCTCCTCCTCCTCCCTTCTCTTCTCTTCTCCTTCTCTGCTTTTGAAAACAAAAAAAAAAAAAATTAGAAGAATTCGAGAGAAGGCTTTCGAGCTCCCTAACATCACCCTATTTTTTGTTAATGCATGCGTGAATCTATCAAATAATATAAGTAGTCAACCAATGACAACGCAGATCCCAAGTCAAAATAATTAACGACACGTGATAATATACAATTTATATTTTTTTTAACAGGGGGAAGAAAGTCAAGAAAAGTACGAAAACATAACAGAACCAACCCTTCTAACACATCATCTTTTGTGTTAATGCATGCATGAATCAAAGGGTAATGCTAGGGATATCAAATTTTTTATTAAATAAATGATCAAATGTCTCACATGGGTGTAGGGTTTGCAATTTTGTGGGCCCCACACACATGTGAGACATTTGATCATTTATTTGGTAAAAAATTTGAGACCTCTAGCATTTTCTTATACGAAATAATATAAACAGTCAACTAGTGACAACGCATCCCAATTCAAAATAATTAACGGTTGATATATGAGTTAAATAAGTAAAAATTAAAATAAATGATAAAAAAAATTAGGATAAATTATACTGACACCCCTGAGATTTATGTTTATTACAGTTTTTCCCTCACATTTGGAAAATTACACTGACCTACTGTTAATTTAATTTTATGTATGATGATCATTACGGTGAGAGAGGAACTGTTATGAAATTTTAAACCTCATGGAGTAATCTGTAATGACACTTTAAACCTCAGGGAAGGGGATGTAATTTCTAAAAGGTAAATGAGAGAATTGTAATAAATATAAATCTCAGGGGATGTCAATGTAATTTACCCAAAAATTTATATCACAATATGTGTTTGACCAAGCGGTAAGAGTTTTTTTTTTTTTTACTCAATGTCTTGATTTTGAATTTTGTGCACTTTGCTATATAATTTTTATTTTATTTTTATATAGAAAAATTCCCGTGTTACAAGCTGTTCTGGAAACTTGACTAAAATAAATTTATTTTTGAAACCACATTACTTATCTATTTTTTTATAAATTTTTTAAAAAAATTAAAAATCAAATTTTAACCAACATTTTAAAATAAGATTTCAAGACACCAAATCTAAGTTTTATTTTATATAATATAAGATTTTTTAAGACTCAATTATTTTAATAATTTTTTAATTTTTTGTAAAAATAATGAGAAGTATAAAGAAAATTTAACTTTATCATAATGACAAACACCCTCTAAGGCGTCGTTTGGCAATTGGGTGGGGTTAGTTTTTGGTTAAATTAGCCATATAAAAAAAAATCTTATTTTGAGAAATAAGTTAAAAGTTGACTTTTTAATTTTTTTAATTTTTTTTTGAAAAAATATATAAAAAAATATAATGGTGATGTGACTCAAAAAAAAAAAAAAAAACTGGCTTTTAATTGAGTTCTCAAAATAAGTCAAAATAAGCTGAAAGTCAATAAGACAACTGCCTTTTTTGGCAAGAGGTTAAATCACTACTCTATTTTTTTGCATGTTTTTTCAAAAAATAAAAAAAAATAAAAAAGTTAACTTTTAATCTATTTTTCAAAACAATCTGAAATGTCACATTAAAATCATAGCGTAAATTATACTTTGTATCCTTGCATTTTGCACCAAATGTTACTTTGACCCCTGCACATGACATCATGACAATTAACTTCCTGCACTTCTGGTCGAATCTCACTTTGGTCACTGTACATGAAGTTGTGACAATCAACCCCTATACTTTTGGTAAAATCTCACTTTGGTTTTTACACATGTGTGAATGTCTCATTTCTGTTACTCAATTGTTTAAATCTTTAACAGAATCTAATCGTGTGATAAGGATGTGACTACGACATGAGAATAAAAAAGAAAAATCATCTACATTTTCTTCCGATACACACTTTATTATAAAATTTACATCAAAATATGACTGTATTAGGCTAAAATAAAATGCAAATTGTGAACAATTAAGAAAATCAACTAGGGTTTTGCATAAATTAGAATCATGAAACTCTGTTTCTCACGGTAACACAGTCTTTTGTCTATTCATCTTTTTTTCTCTTTGTTTTCTTTGCAGCATTTTTTTATTTTATTTTAAAGGCTCCACTTTCTTACCTTTTTGTCTCAATTTTTATCATACAAACATATATATATATATATATATATATATAACTCTGATATGCTTATCATATAAGACAAAGTATTGGTGGGAAACACGAATGATTTTTCTCTCTTATCCTCATTTCGTAGTTATATTTTTATCACATGACTAGATTTTTGTTAAAAATTTAAAAATGAAATAACAGAAGAGCAACATTGACACTTGTGATTTGAGTAAAAATGCAGAGGATTGACTGTCACAATTTCACGTGTGAGAACCACAATGGGATTTGGCCAGAAGTCTAAAGAGTTGACCATCTTGATTTCATGTATAGGGGCTAAAGTGAGATTTGGTCCAAAGTACAGGGATTTAAAATGTAATTTACCCCAAATCATAATTATTTCACTTTTTTTCACAAAAAAATTATAAAAATCAACCCAAATAAATTTTTTGACCTAAACTAAAATAAATAAAAAATCAAAAAGTCAGCCTAACTCTCCAAACGAGGCCTAAACCACCATTTTGGCCAAAGCTATTTTTTATTTTTTGGATTAAAATTTACAAAAAGACAAAATAAACTAAAATAGCTAATAAAATAAAATGACACATCAAATCTATAATCATTTCACTTTTTTCTCACAAACGGCGTCTTGGTCATAGTCCTTGAAACTTATTCTGCCGGAGACGTAATTGTGTCGTCCGAGGCTTCTGGCCCAGGCGTTTTTTTCTGTTCTTGAGGATCCTTCGAGGTAGAGGGAGATTGGGCGGATGGGCCTCTACTCTGGTTCCTGTTATCAGAGGAGGAGGAGAGTTCTTCGTCAGTATATAAATTATTGATATTTCCGATTTTGACACGGACTAAGTCTGTTGGTTTACCGGAGAGGCGAAGAGATTTGTTGTTAGGAGGTTTTGGGGAAAGTGACTCAGTTATTCATGAACGCAGAGGTCGTCCTTGTTTGTTAGAGATTGATATACGCAGAGGTGGTGATGATACTAGTAATGTTGATCATAGACGATATCAAATACTCGACAGTCCCTACCGAATTAATGAAGAATTTAGTAGGCTGCCAGAGAGATTTTCATGTATTTGTTAAGTTCCAACCAGATCTCACTATTAGAGGAGGAATTCCTTGTATTTTATTAACAAATGGGGACATGAGTTTGTCAGAGATTGATGTACGCAGAGGTGGTGATGATACTAGTGACGTTGATCCTGGTCCATCGATTTCAGAGGTTGGTGTTAGCAAAGAGAAAGTTGATCGTAGAGAATCAGTTGTTATGGATGCAACAGAATTTTCTAATGTTTTACGAAATGTAATCATCAGTGTAAAAAATAGTGATGTGACTCAAGATGTAATAGTTGATGATAAGGGAAATGTAGTAAGTAAATAAAATTTTGAATGGTTTCATAAATAAAATTAATAAAATTTTTCACATTAATCCAACTACAAAAAAAATCCAATCATCTTTCCAAACATAAAAATTTTTAACTTATTAAAATAATCAAAAACTAAAATAATCTATTAAAATAGCCAACTTTCCTAACACTCAAAAAATATACTTTACTATTTTAGCCTACGGCTAAAACACCCCATAGTATAGATTATGATTACGAATTGATGAGACAGAAAAGAGTTGACTCTTGATCATCTAGAGTGGTGTTTGGGAACGTGGGTTGGTGCCTATTTTATTCACCAACGGAAAAAATTTCAAAACCTCACACTGTAGCTGAGTAAAGAAGTGCAGTCCAGCTGTATGGCATTTTGTGGGTAAAATGACGTATTTACCCTTCGTTGCTCTACCTGTTTCGAAATATGAAATTCATCTCTCATATCTCTCACCAAAGCTCTACCTGGACAATTAACAGCAGAGTCGACTACCACTCTCCGGTGGCTCACTCCGGCGGCACTGTTACAGAAAACCAAGTAGCCGATCATCGAGGACATACAAAGGTACGGTTGCGAAACACCATTTTCTGAAATTTTTCTTCACCGATCTGCACTGATGATGATGTACTCCCCTACAAAAAAAAAAATTCTTCGTTGGTTGTTCAGTCACTGATCTTCCTACTTATCTTCACCTGGTCCTGTGCAACAAAAAATACATTGCTCAGCAAACCATTTTTCCTCTTTTTCGTTTTCCTTCATTTTGGGTTTTCTTGAGATTTTCTTCACCATTTTTTCCCCTTTTTGCCATCTAAATAACAACTAAAACAAAAAAAATTAATTGGCACAAACCATCCCTCAATCTTCATCCAAATTTTTTTTTCCTAATTTGATTTTCTGTGTAAATTAAAAAACTTGGACAAAATTATTTTTTGTTTTACATTTGGAGTGTGGAAATCACACTGGAAGTTCCTGAACAATATGCCCGACTATGATTTTGCGACGGTGCAGGTGCCATTGGTTGGTGCGTCAATGTCCTCACACAATATCATTCGTAGGCATGAGATAGCTGCTAATGCACACAACGAACATGTCAATTGTTCCTCTGTTCCAGATGATATGCCCACTGCAGAAGGAGGACAAAATGTGGATGATGGTCTCATGGTTGGGGATACGGATGTAGATATGGCAAGAGTTCGCGTGCGCATCCGTGGCCATTTGTTTCACATATGGAGTCAAGGACTATTGTGAAATGCTTGTTATTTAATTTATGTGTTGTGTAATTTGTAATTTGTATTTCTGCATTGCAATGTGACTGTAACAAATTATTTAAATTTGTAATTCGTGTATGGACAATGCAAGTGTGTTGCAAATTTAAACTTTTTTAAGTACTGCATCTTATCATTTACTATTTACATGTAGATTGCTTATGTAAACTACTCTTCATTTATCTAATCTCTCTTTTTATTAACTGCTTCTATAAGTAAACTACTCTTCATTTGGTAACCACATTTGTCTATTTCTATAAAATTTTCTTTTCTTATTTAACTAAATTTTCGAAAATCACCATTTCCCCTTTTTGAAATTGTATTTTTTTTAAAAAAAAATCAATTAAACCCATTGTATATTTCGTTGTATTAATGAATTTGAAAGATAAATCAAAATAGAAAATTCATAGTATTTTTTTCATTTATTTTTAAGCAAATACAAATATTTTGGAACAAAAAAATATTCGAATAAATACTTAGGAATTGTTTGGTTTTGTTTGTAGAGATAACTTTTGAAAATTAATTATGGGGAAAGAGTTTAGAAATTTAGTTGGTTTGTTTGGTTGAATATTTTCAAACTAATTTTGGGGTACATGACTTGTGAAAATAATTTTATTGTAGTTGCATGGATTTGTGTGAACGAAAAAGTGATTGAGAACGAGAGAGGACTGAGAAAAAGTTATTGAATGATGTATAGGAGATAAAAAGTGATTTATTTATTTATTTATTTGTTTTTGCGCAAATTCATTAAACCAAACAAAATTTTAATTAAATTTTATATGTGAAAATTAAAATAAATGTTGACAAACAAGTTTTTATTTTCTGGAGAAATAGATGCAATTTTCAATTAAATGAAAATTTTAATTAATTTTAATATGACAAACTAACAGCAACTTCATTAATTAATTCATTTTAATTTATTTTGGTAACAATTGTTTGCACCATGTGTTTTGACAGATTGCTAAATGTGGCCACGTGTCAAATCTGCTTTCAATTTGTAATGTGGTATCAATGGTGGCCACGTGGCCATTAACAAATATTTGCAAGTAATAGCAATAGGGGCAATTTGGTCAATTTACATTCTATTATCATTTCAAACACATTTTTTAATACAATAATCTCAAAAAAATTCATCCCATCTCCCTGAACACACAAACTAAACTACCCTACTAAAATACTCAAACCACAAAAAAATTTCAAAAAAACTCACTTTCTAAACACCTACCACTAAAAGAGGAGGAATTACCTATAAGAAATGTTAGGAAAAAAATAGAATAAATTATATTGAGATTTTTGTGATTTTTATTTAATATAGATCTTCTTATGTTTGAGAGATTATGGCTATGTTTAGAATAGTTTTGAAATGTATTTCTACCGCTTCACGCGACATTTAGTTACAATTTTTAAAAACTAATTCCCCATTTATTTTTGAAAACTCTTTTTAAAGCAGAAAAATTTGAATTAACTGGTTGTCTCCTGGACTTTCGGCCAATTGAGCGGAACAGTGCAATTTTTTTTATTTTTTTTATTTTTTAACAATTGACACCTGTTATTTTTTATATTTTAAATAAAAAAAATCAAAAATTTTTTAAAAAAATTATGAGTTTTAAATAGAATTTTGAATTATGTATTTGGTTATAAGTTGTAAGTTTTTATATCAAATATCATGTGTCACATCAAAAATTTCTCACTCAATTTAAAACTTTTTTCAAAACTCATTCATCAAACAAATTTTCTATACTCAAACCATAATTTCAAAACTTATAAACTCAAAATACAACTTCTATTTTCAAATCATATTTAAAAAACTCTATCAAACTCTACCCAAACTTTTGCAGGCATCAAGAGGGGTCGTACGTATTTGGTAAGCACCGATTCACCGGTACGAGAATGACTTGAAACAAATAGATCTGTAATTAGAGTTCTCCTATGGTATGCTTCCCTTTTTGGTGCATACTATTAAAAAATTTTGACATGGATGGGCCCACAAGGCATACGGCCCACAACAAACCACCCCAAACCCATCGCTTGGGACTAATAGCATAATCCGGTTGACAAAGCCCAGGACAGCTGGAGGCCATCTAGACATGGAGGGCCAATGGCATTCGGGCACATGGCAGGTGGAACACAGGCCACATCAGCAGACAAAGATCTGCAGAGTTATTACCACAACACATCACCATTAATGCAGCCCGTCACAGCATTTATTACGACAACACCTCCCCATCGGAACAGAGCCCCCTCACCCTGAACAAGGTAAGCTACGGCACAGGCTTTCGGCGGAAGGGGGCACGTCACAAGGGGCAGTGAAATGATTACCAAAGGATATAAGCAAGGATACAGGACAAGAGGAGGGTTGGACTTTCATCTCTCTCTCTCTCTCTCTCTACATTCTTTTCTTCAACTACTGATTATCTCGCCGGAGGGTTCACTGGGGGACTGCCCCGTTCCCCTTTGGACTTGCTTGCAGGTCACTTGGCGGAAACATCATCCTGAACCGGAACTTGAAGAGCTTGGACCAGCCCGACCCATCCACCCGAGACGGACAGTATCATCAGTGGCGCCGTCTGTGGGAACCTTGTGGTTTATTCGTGCGCTAGTTGTGTTCGCTATCGCCGGAGCCCTCCTTTCTCACTATTACCTTTTTCCTCTCACCCGTCCAGGTGTATGGTCACGACTAGTGTCACGACCCAAACCCGGCCCTATGGGTTTAGCACCGTAACCGGCCAGTAATCCGAGATTACCGAAGGCCTGCAGATACAGTGATACAGTAAAACAGAGTACAGGGCCTAGCGGAAGCCAATACAGTAATTAAACAATGTCCAATGAGCTGTGACAGTCTGTATGCCAAAAAGATTTTTCATGCATTCATACATATACAAACAGTACAGAACAGTATACACAATATTTACAATCATTCAGACTAGGGACTCAACCCTATGTAACAGTACAGTAACGCTCGGTCTATACAGAACAGTAAAACAGTACAGAAGGGGGAAAAACAAACAAAACACCCCCAAGCCATAGCATGGCAACTCGGAACCTCGCAGTGAGGCACAAAGGCTGGCTTGACAAAACTGGAGTAACCCTGACGCCTCTAGCTGCGGTCTGGTGCCTGTACACCTACATATATATATGAGCAGTGAGCTAAAGCCCAGTGAATAACATAAAGCGTAAAGGGGTTTAGAATGAATGTCCTTACAGTAATGAAAACAGTTCAATTCAATCAATATTTCAGTCGTTCAGTACAGTAAACAGTCATATGTGGTACATCCCTAAAGCCCAGTGAATAACATAAAGCGTAAAGGGGTTTAGAATGAATGTCCTTACAATAATGAAAACAGTTCAATTCAATCAGTATTTCAGTCGTTCAGTACAGTAAACAGTCATATGTGGTACATCCATTAGCATAACAGTAACAGTAGGTCTTGAAAGACCGAACAGTAATGATGGCCATCAGTCAGTAAACAGTAGTGGTTCCACGAGGGAACCGACAGAGATCTCTGTAACAGTAACAGTAACAGTAAACAGTAGGTGCTAAGGATGCCACAGTACAGTTCAGAAATAAAGGACATACATTCATTCAGTTAACAGTAATCAGTTTAGAAAACAGTACAGTTCAGTTGTTCAGAAAATAATCATTTGTAAACATATCTTTACACAATCGTTACTCACAGAGTTCTGGGCTACAGTATGCTAGAGCGTGTCTCCCCAGTCGCCAACCCTACACAGTTAACAGATTGAACACACACTAAGCTACACAGTTGGGAAATATCATAACTTAATCCCTAATTTGCCTTGGTGTGTTCTACAACGATATCCTCATCTAAATGTCTTAAACTAGGCCTAAGAATGCCTAGGATGGGATGAGGATGCAAAAATACACTTAGAAAACATTTCGCAAACTTTGCTGAAAATAGGGGCTTCGCTCGAGCGAGACTTTCTCCGCTCGAGCGTAAGTCCAAAATCAAAGGCTTCGCTCGAGCGAGGAATCCTTCGCTCGAGCGGTCTGCAAAACAGTAAAAGTACTGGATGTTGAGATTTTACGCGCGATGGTCGCTCGATGGTCGCTCGAGCGGAGCCCTGGACAAAGGTGCTCGCTCGAGCGGGGAACCCTTCGCTCGAGCGAGGAAGCCAAATCTGGAATTTCCAGATTTGCCTCCCAAGCTCAAACCAAGCATTCAATCACTCCAAACTCGACCTCTTGGGCCCAAATTCTGGGAAACATAACTAAATTCAATGTATAACAAGTTTCAAAGTTCAATTTATGAATTCAAGCCCCAAAGGTGAGTCAATTAAAACCATATTCAAACCCATTTTCAAGAACAACATTCAAACATGCATGAATGAGTTTTAAACCAAATTGAAGCTCCAAAGCTTGCTCAAATGAGCTCATTTCTTTCCAAAACCAGATGAAAACATGGTCTATAACAACAATATGAGCATGCATGTACTAATGTCCATGTAATCAACCTCAAAATGCAACAATACTAACATGCATGCAAGAGATGAGCTTCAATCCAACATGTATGCACCAAAACATGGCTTAACTCTACAATTAAAGCATGAATTGTGCAAGAATGGATTCTAAGACAACAACAAGAAGATGGATGTCCTACCTTAGTCTTGTGTTCAAGGTCTAGGAGTTCAAAGTAGCAATCAACACTTCAACAATTCTTCAATTAGCAAGCAAACCCAAGATGGAAGACAAGTTCTCTCACTCTCTCCCTCCCATGGTCGGCTAGGCTCAAGAGAAATGGCTGATGGAAATGTTTTGAGTCAAGTATGCAAGACTCTAGCATCACTAGGTAATGTGCCACTAAGGGTGGCAATATGGTAAATAAACCAAACTCTTTAATTAGCTTATTTTAATCTAATTTAATCATACTTAATCAATTTTCAGATAATTGTACTATAAAATCACATAAATTATGAGGGTCACGGAACATCAATCGGTTTCTAATTCGGCCGCCGATAAGGCCTTCAATTAGCAGTTTAAACATATAAACATGAACAGATAATCAAACAATCAAACAGATAGAATGCAATTAACTAACATATACTCAGTCAATTCAGTTTCCAATTTCAGTCAGTCAGTTCAGTACTTTAATCAGTTCAATTATCAGTCAGTTATCAGTCATCATCAGTTCCGTTTAGCAGTAATCGGTGATTATCGGTAATCAATCAGTCCCTAATCAGTAAACAGTATGAGGGTTGTTACAACTAGGTCCATGGCCTCCCACCATAATACCACCGATCATCAAACAGACCCTTCCCATCCAAACAACCCACCACAGTATATCATCGAACTTACTAATAGTATTAACCGCATGGCTGAGCAAAACCAGGCCCTGATCAATGCTTTGCTCCAAAGAAACCTCCCTGCTCCACCTTCAGACATTCCACCCAACCAAGAAAGAACCCTCGACCACACTGCCCACAACCCCCTCCCCCCAACCTTCCCAACCCAGAAGGTTTACAACCCCCTCCTCCTCCACATGTGAGCCTACCACCCCCGCCTCCACGCCCGCCGGTCGTGCCACTAGGCCCTGAGGGGGAAGCCAGCAGTGTCCAACCCCCATTGACCGACCATGGCGACAACATTTCCCTCTGGGACGCAGAACTCCGAGCCATGAAACTCCAACTACAAGGGGTCATCCAGAACATCCAACACAAGCCCTCAGCCACCACCAACTCGCCCTTTGTTGCCTCCATCCGCGACAAACCGCTGCCCGCCAAGTTCAAAATGCCTACCGTTGACTCCTTTGATGGCACGACGGACCCAGTCGACCATCTGGAAACCTACCGCACCCTCATGATCCTCCACGCTTTCCCTGACGAGATCATGTGCCGAGCTCTTCTAGTGACACTAAAGGGATCAGCTCGATTGTGGTTTAGCCAGTTACCGGCGGACTCCGTCTCTACCTTCCAACACCTCAGTGACTCTTTCCTGAGCCACTTCATCGGGGCCCAGCGTCAGAGACACCCAGCTACCCAACTCCTGAACATTCATCAGACCGAGGGGGAGTCGCTCTGCAGCTTCGTCACTCGCTTTAATACCGAGGCTCTTCAAGTGGCGAAGAATGACGACAAGGTCATCCTCACCGCCTTCATGGCCGGCCTGCGGTCGTCGGACTTCCTTTTCTCCCTCTCCAAAAACCCTCCAACCACCATGGCAGCCCTACTCTCCAAAGCCCAGAAATACATGAATGCTGAAGATTCCCTGGCCGCTCGGCAAGAGCCCACCCCTAAAAATCCGATCCCTAGAGACAAGAGAAAAGACCCCGAAAACAGAGCCACCCAGTATAATAGCCAAACACCCCACTATAACGACCGACCCCCCCGAGCCGACCGGTCGACTCCGACCCGGCCGCCCGGTCAGTTTGAGCGATACACACCTCTCAACTCCCCCATGGAGCATGTCCTCAATCAGATCCAACGGGACTACACCCTCAAGTGGCCCCTACCCTCACGAAACCCTTCCACTCGAAAAGATCAGTCCAAATACTGTCGTTTCCACCAAGACCATGGTCATACCACTGACGAGTGTATTAACCTCAAAGATCAGATCGAGACCTTCATATGCCAGGGCCGCCTCAGCCGATTCACAGACACCCGCCCTCCATAGAGGCAAAGAACCGACCTCACCAGGAACAATCGCCGACAAACACCACCCTACAATCAAGCCCCACCTAACCAAGGCCACAATCGCCCACCACCACAGCCTCGGCCTCCTGGTAATCCCCCTCCACCAGTCGGAGAAATCCGAGTTATTTCAGGCGGCCTTGCTTGCGGGGGGCCATCCCGCTCGGCTCAGAAGGCAGAACTCAAAAAAATCAGGCAGGGATCAGACAAAGCAGTGGCGACGGTGGACCGACCTCCCAAACAGTCGAAACAATGGATCGAACCTATCACCTTCACCGACACTGACTGTGCAGGAGTCCGTTACCCATATGATGACCCCCTTGTCATTTCCGCCATACTCTCCAACTACAAAGTCAAACGAGTCCTCATAGACAACGGCAGCTCTTCAAACATTATCTTCCTCAATTGCTTCCGCCAGCTCAGGATTGGGGAGGAAAGCTTGTCTCCTCTCCAAACCCCTCTGGTCGGCTTCACCGGCGACCGTGTGACCTCCATCAGCTCCATCGATCTACCTATCACCATTGGCGAGCACCCGCGACAGACCACTAAGTTGCTCACCTTTCTGGTGGTCGACTGCCCCTCTGCTTACAACATCATCCTTGGCCGCACAGCCCTCAACGCCTTCCAAGCCATCACATCTACATATCATCTTGCCATCAAATTTCCCACCAATCTCGATGTCGGAACTGTCAAAGGAGAACAGACCGTGGCCAGGGAGTGTTATGTCGCCTCACTCAAAGAAGTCAAGCTAAAAGAGGCCATGATCATCGAAGGGCTCGACGTCCGAGACGAGGACAAGCTGGTCAGAGGTGAACCTGTAGAGGAACTTGTTGAAGTTAACATTGATCCCACCAACCCAATCAAAACCGCCAAGATTGGCAGCCAATTACCTTCCCAAGCCAAGGCCGACCTTACCGCTCTTCTGACCGAGCACAGAGATGTATTCGCATGGACCCATTCTGACATGCCAGGCATCGACCCCTTCTTCATAACCCATCGCCTCAGCATCGAACCCCACTTTCGACCCCACCGCCAGAAGCAACGCATTTTCCATCCGGAGCGCAACACTCTTATAGCCGCCGAAGTTGACAAACTCCTCGAGGCCCAGTTCATCAAAAATGTGGATTATCCTAGGTGGTTGTCCAACGTGGTCCTCGTCCGCAAACACAATGGTAAATGGCGGCTCTGTGTCGACTACTCTGACCTGAACCGAGCTTGTCCCAAAGACAGCTACCCCATTCCCCGCATAGATCTGCTGGTCGACGCCACGGCCGGTCATCAAATGCTCAGCTTCATGGATGCCTTCTCTAGGTACAACCAAATCCTGATGCACACATCTGATCGGGAGCACACATCATTTATTACCGACCGAGGTACCTACCACTACTGTGTAATGCCGTTCGGATTGAAGAATGCTGGGGCCACTTATCAGCGGCTGGTTAACGCCGTTTTCCATCACTAAATAGGTCGGAATATGGAAGTCTACGTCGACGACATGCTAGTCAAAAGCAAATACTCCCCCGATCACCTCACTGATTTACGTGAGACCTTTGCCACCTTGCGCAAGTACCAGATGAAGCTCAACCCAGAGAAGTGCGCCTTCGGCGTAGGGTCTGGCAAATTTTTGGGCTTTATGGTCAGTCAGCGCGGCATCAAAGCTAACCCTGAGAAAATAAAGGCCTTGGTTGAGATGCAGTCGCCTAGGACGGTCAAAGAGGTTCAGAGACTCACTGGCCGAGTGGCGGCCCTCAACCGCTTCATTTCCCGTGCAACAGATAAGTGCTTGCCCTTCTTCAAAGTTCTTCGGCAGACTTTTGAATGGACAGCTGAATCCGAAGAGGCCTTCTAACAGTTAAAGCAATGCATGGCCAACCCCCCCTTCTCTCCCAAGCAATCACGGGCGAACCCCTCTTCCTCTAC
This sequence comes from Camellia sinensis, assembly GCF_055761805.1. Classification (NCBI taxonomy): domain Eukaryota; kingdom Viridiplantae; phylum Streptophyta; class Magnoliopsida; order Ericales; family Theaceae; genus Camellia; species Camellia sinensis. The sequence goes on from NC_138963.1 coordinate 142,578,299, forward strand.
CTAGCAGTATCGGGAACCGCAGTCAGTGCAGCTCTCCTTAGAGAAGATGGCTCAATTCAAAGGCCGGTCTATTACATCAGTCGGGCTCTCAGGGGCGCGGAGCAAAACTACCCCTTGCTGGAAAAACTGTCCCTGGCCTTGGTCATTGCCTCCAGACGACTTCGCCCATACTTCCAAGCCCACTCCATAGTGGTCTTCACCGACCAGCCCCTAAAGAAGGTCATGCAGCAACCAGAACTCTCAGGTAGACTGATGCAGTGGTCCGTAGAACTCAGCCAGTTCGACATCTCTTACCGCCCTCAGACAGCAATCAAGGGGCAGGCTGTAGTTGACTTCATCATGGAATTCACCAAACCGACCCCGACCACTACACCTCCGCCCCCACCAACTCCAACAGAACCAGAAGACCCTCATTCTTGGACTCTCAATGTCGACGGTTCGTCCCGAAGAAAAGGAAGTGGTGCCGGCCTCATCCTCACCTCCCCTGAGGGCGGCTACTTCAAATGTGCCCTCCGTTTCTTGTTCGAAGCAAGCAACAATGAAGCCGAGTACGAGGCATTAATAGCAGGACTCCACCTTGCCAAGGACATAGGGGTCAGCCACCTCCGAGTATTCAGCGACTCCCAACTTGTCGTCGGTCAGATGACGGGGACTTTGATTCCAAGGAAGACACGATGCGAGCTTACAGGGACCTGGCACTTCCCCTTGCTCGCCTTTTCAATACCTTCCACATCAGGCACATTCCTCGGGCGAAAAACTCCAAAGCAGATGAGATGGCTCAGTTGGCCTCTGCTGACCATCCTACTCTCAGCCACGACGTCCGCGTCGAATATCTACACCACCCAGCCATTTCACCCGATCTGCAAGCTGTACAATACATACAAAACGAACCCATCCCTTGGGCATCCGACATTCTCCTCTTCTTGACCACAGGAGTACTCCCAGATGACCAGCAGTAGGCTGCCAAAGTCCGATCCCGAGCGTCCAATTACGTCATTGTCGACGGTATATTGTACAAGCGCGGTTTCTCCCGGCCATATCTACGATACCTCAATCCAGCTCAAGCAACTTATGTAATGCAGGAGATCCATGAGGGAATTTATGGTAATCACTCGGGTGGCAGGTCCCTTGCCCAGAAGATACTCCGTACTGGGTATTTTTGGCCGACTCTTAATCAGGATACGACTGACTTCGTGCTCAAATGCGATAAATGTCAACGCTTTGCTAACATCCCCCATGCTCCTTCTACAGAGTTAATTACACTCTGTAGCCCTTATCCGTTTGCCAAGTGGGGGATCGACCTGGTCGGTCCACTCCCCACCGGTCGAGGCCAGACCAAGTTCGCAATTGTCGCCATTGATTACTTCACCAAGTGGGTCAAGGCCGAACCCCTTGCCACAATCACCGAACGGAACACCACCAGGTTTATCTGGCAATCAATCATTTGCCGATTTGGCATCCCTCAAGCCATCATCTCTGACAATGGTAAACAATTCGATAACGCGAAGTACAGAAAATTTTGTGCAGATATCCAGATTCAACATCTCTTCCCCCGGTCACCCCCAAGCAAACGGCCAAGTTGAGGTCACCAACCGTTCCCTTCTGAAAATCATCAAAACTAAGCTCGAAGCTGCTAAAGGCCTTTGGGCTGAGGAACTACCAAACGTACTCTGGGCTTACCGAACCACTGCTCGCACTCCCACTGGTGAAACCCCTTTTCGCTTAACATATGGCGTTGAGGCGGTTATTCCGGTAGAAGTCGGTTTGCCCACTCCTAGGGTTTTACATCCGGATCTGGCCGCAGCTGAAGAACTCCATCGAACAGACTTGGACCTCGTCGAAGAACTCAGAGAGACAGCTGCTGTCAGATTGGCTTCGTACCAGCAGAAAATGAGAACACACTACAACCGCCGAGTCCGACCACGAGAGTTCTCCGTAGGGGACCTTGTCTTACGAGAAGTGACTCTTGCCACAAAGAATCCAACCGAGGGCAAACTGGCAGCCAAATGGGAGGGGCCCTACATTGTGAAAGCCCAACCACGACAGGGCACTTACCGACTTCAAGACATGGAAGGCCGAGACCTGCCCCATCTCTGGAATGCGGAACATTTGAAGCGTTACTACCAATAAGTTCATACTTTTGTATTGTCAACATTGTTGTATTCCCCTTTCTATACATAATGTAAATTTCGACTGGTGACCTCGGTTTTCGTAATTCAACTGTCTCTATGTCGCTCCCATAACTTTTTCACTTGCAGCACTTCAATAGCCTCGGCCAGACCGAGCACTTCAAAAGCCTCAGCCAGACTGAGCACTCCAAAGCCTCGGCCAGACGGAGCACTTCAAAGCCTCGGCCAGACGGAGCACTTCAAAAGCCTCAGCCAGACTGAGCACATCAATAGCCTCGGCCAAACCGAGCACTTCAAAAGCCTCAGCCAGACTGAGCACTTCAATAGCCTCGGCCAGACCGAGCACTTCAAAAGCCTCAGCCAGACTGAGCACTTGAGCACTTCAAAAGCCTCAGCCAGACTGAGCACTTCAAAGCCTCAGCCAGATCGAGCACTTCAAAAGCCTTAGCCAGACTGAGCACTTCAAAACCTCGGCTAGACCGAGCACTTCAAAAGCCTCGGCCAGACTGAGCACTTCAAAGCCTCGGCCAGACCGAGCACTTCAAAAGCCTCAGCCTGACTGTGCTTCAAAGTTAAGCAGAACCACATTTTTAACACTTAGGGTTGGTTTGGGATGTCCTAAAAAAGTGCACTTTTTGACTTATTGGTGGGTTTGGATTGAGTTTGGGTTGGGTTTGATGTGATGTGTTAGAGAGGTGATGTGATTTAAATAAGATGATGTGACTTAAATAAGATAGTGACTTTTTGACTTTTTGGCTTATTTAGTACATGCCAAACAGCACCTTAGTCACATTTTGAAGTTTCTTCATAATTCCAGGACCACGTTTTTACCTAGCTAAATTCCAAACATACTCTCACGTATTTCATTTACTAATCAGATTATTTGCCGCCTCACCCAGTTTACAATTAACTGTTTAGTTACAATTTGCAATTAAATGTTTAGTCTTCATCCGTGCTTAATATTATGCTCTACAATTTGCTACTCCAATTGTTCAATCAAACCCTATCATCCTTTCAATTTTCATACAACTCCAATCACACTCCGCAGAGAGGAACCTTTAACTTTAACTTTACACGATATCTTTATTGACCCAATCTCTATGACCAGTTTTTATAACAACACTTCATTTATTCTGGCAACATAAACAAAATTCAACTGACAACATAAACGAAGTAACCTTTGTACACAAATTCATTACAAATAAATTCTTCATACATTTATTCATGCACTCATTTCTTTACATTGTGTTCACAAGTACATTACAAAAAAAAAAAAAACACACACACACACAGACACAGAGCACGCCAAGTTCTTCTTCTCCCTGGCTACTCCTCCTCACTAGACGCCAGATCTCCTTCTTCAATGCCTTCGTCCAGGGGGGTCTGGGCCATATCATCTTCCCCTATCGTCACACTACTAAGGTCCAAGTGTGGGAACAGCTCTTCAGCTCTGCGCTTGAACATCTTCCAACCGCTGTCCCAGAACTCGGCCATTTCGTGCTTGTAGAAGTCTGACTGCTGGAAGCTTTCAATCACCTTTGCCTCTGTCCTACCTCCCGCAGTCTTCCTTGATGGACCTACCCCCCCAGACTCTGGCCCAGCCAGACTCCTGGTGACAGCGGCATCTACCACCAGCTGAAATTCGGGCGACCCTTTATATTGCTCCACTACTGCGACGCACAGATCAGGGTAGGCCGCCCTCTCAGACGCCGCCCTTGCCCTCTCCTCGTCCAGCTCCCGTTGCAGGGCCCCCCTTTCAGCGGCCGCCGTCGCCCTCTCCTCTTCCGCCCCCCTTTTCAGACTCTCCAGCTCCGCCACTGCCTTCGCCTTCTCTATTTCCCACTCCCTCAGAAGCCTCCCCTTCTCCTCCTCTGCTCTGGCACGCTCCTCCTCCAACTCCTTCAACAGATCCCCAATTCTGGAATCTGCTTCATCCTTCTGCCTGACCAGCTCTTCATTGCTGGTCATGGCCTCTTCATGCCGCTCGACCGCCACGGCGCAGGACCTTTCAGACTCTTCAAACTTTTTCTGTTCACCAGCCAGTTGGAACTCGAGCGACACGACCTTACGGCGTGTGTCCTCCAGCTCCAACTTGACTGCTGGCAGATCGGCATGGGCAGTCTTCCAGTCGACACTGTCCTTCTTCAATTTGGCCAACTGGGCCTTGGCCTCCTCAACCTTCAACTTGGCAGCCCCTGCCTTCCTAAGGAGGGCCCCTGCCAAGGTAGTTACCTCCATTTGGGAGGAGCATAATCCCCTCAGCAGGTCAGCCTCATTATATCCTGAGGCCGCGCGCAGAGCTGTCTCTTCCACAATCTTCACCAGGCGGTCTGCCCCCGCCCTGGCTGGGCCTTCTTCTCCCTCCAACCTTCCAGCTACCGCGCGTGCATGATAGATCCCCGTCGCCAGATGAACCCCCCCTTCCTTGGGGTCAGGCCCCTTCTGGACCTGTTCCCTTCCGCTCGGCACCGCCCCAGTCAGCCCAGCCTCCACTTGCACTGCTGGAGCAATCTCCACAACCTCCACCGTTGGGGTGATCTCCACCACCTCTAGGGCGTCCTTGGCTATAGGGACCTCCCCCTCAGTTGGGGCCACCTTAGCCCTCTTGGCCCCAGATTCATCTGCGACTTCCTCTGGGGCACTCATCTTCTTCTTTTTCTTCTTCAGAGCCTCCCCCTCTCTTCTGGCCTTTTCTTTTATAGGGTCTACAGGGGGCGGCCGCGGCTCAAAAATACTTAAGTCTTTTTCCCCCAACGGCCTTGGGCGCGGTCGGATCCTCTCTCGCGCGATCGGTTGAGGCGGTCGGTCCCTTTGTGCTTCCCTCAACTTCGTGGCCTTAGCCAAAATGGCTCGATCCTCCACCTCCTGAGCTTTTCTCCTCGCCTCCAATTCCGCCCGGCCGAGGTCTCCGCCCTTCGGCTGCGGCCCTAGCCTCGCCTCAAACAATGCAGACGGTTGGACAAGTTCGTCCTATTTGGCCTTCTCTCTCTCTTTCCATTCCTTCACTCTCTTCACCCTCTCTTCCGCCATAGCCCCTAGTCTCGCCTCCATTGACCTGGTTGGCACCTTCCAGATGGTGCGCACCCCCATTCCCCCAGTAGCAGACACGTAGAACCACCGTGGCCGCCACCCCTTGATCGACGTAGGCAGCCCCGCCACCAATCCCCTCCCCATCACCGCCTGTAGCGTGACCCAAGTTTCTTGCTGCCCCGACGCCTTGTAACACGAGAAGAACTCGTCTACCGTCATGGCCTCCCCCCTATTCGCCTTAGGCCACGCACTCGCACAGGCCAGCAGAATCTTCCATGCATTGGGCATCAATTGCCCCGGCGCTACCTCCAAGCGGTTCAGCACGTCAACCACCACTTGAGGCAATGGCAACCTCGGCCCCCCTTTTAGCGCCTCCTTGTACAGGGAAAACTCCCCTGGCCTCGCAGTAGACGGCCTTTCCCTTGATGTTGGCAGCAGTAACTCTACCTCCGTCAGAATCTGGTATCGTTCCCTGATAACCTCCAAATCCGCCGCCGTGAGTGTGGATCTGTCCGCCTTAGTGTGCCACTGATCTGGCTCTACCTGGCTCAGTGGCTTTGGGGCCAATATCAGGGCCGACGCCTGCGATCCCCCCACCTCCGCCCCCACCACCCGTGTCTCCGTCCTGTACCGCGCTGCTAACTCCTTCGCATCATCATCCCCCATCGGGTCCACCTTCACATTAACTCCTTCTTCTTGTGCCATTTCTAGGGTTTGCTTGTAACTCACTTCTAACGCAGGAACGAGGAAGTTTAGAGAATGCTACACAGGTATGTCGTATGCAATGAAGGAATTCACACTTGGATATTTTGGGTTTTTGTACACAGGTAGGTGAAACGCATTATACCAACAACCCACGGTTTACCCGCATTCCATGGATCCGCATTAATTTCCGCCCGTTTCAAAACCTTTCAAATCAACCGCCAAAACCGCCTTTTCAAACCCCCCCTCGTGACCTATCGTTTCATTTCTGCTCCAACGCTTCACTTCCCCCACGATATTACCACGTGTATGGCCACGATACACTGTCCCCTCCCCTTTCCCTGTCGTTTCCATTTTAACTCATCACATGGCCCCACCCTACCCCCTCTTTTTTTGAGCCCCGCGCCGTCCTGGTCGGCACACCTCTTAGTCGCCCCCTCCCGCTCGGCTGCCCTCGCGGTCGGCACGATTCTCGGTCGACCCCTCCTGCTCGACCGCCCTCGCGGTCGGCACGCCTCTCGGTCGACCCCTCCCGCTCGGCCACCCTCGCAGTCGGTACACCTCTCGGTGTCGGCACGCCTTTCGGTCAACCCCTCCCGCTCGGCCGCCCTCGTGGTCGGCACGTCTCTCGATCGACCCCTCCCGCTCGGCCGCCCTCGTGGTCGGCACGCCTCTCGGTCGACCCCTTCCGCTCGGCCGCCCTCGCGGTCACCCTACCCCCTTTCTTTTTGAGCCCCGCGACGTCCTAGTCGGCACACCTCTTGGTCGCCCCCTCCCGCTCGGCTGCCCTCGCGGTCGGCACGATTCTCAATCGACCCCTCCAGCTCGGCCGCCCTCGCGGTCGGCACGCCTCTCGGTCGACCCCTCCCGCTCGGCCACCCTGGCGGTCGGCATACCTCTCGGTGTCGGCACGCCTTTCGGTCAACCTCTCCCGCTCGGCCGCCCTCATGGTCGGCACGCCTCTCGGTCGACCCCTCCTGTTCGGCCGCTCTCGTGGTTGGCACGCCTCTCGGTCGACCCCTCCCGCTCGGCCGCCCTCGCGGTCGGCACACCTCTCGATCGACCCCTCTCACCCGGCCAGCCTCACGGTCAGCTTCTCCCGTTCAGTCACCCTTGCGATCGGCACGGCTTCCAGTCGGCCTCTCCACTCGGTTCGAACTTCTCTCCCTTGTTAATATTCCCTTCGTTGGATTAAAGCTGCACTCGGAAATGGGGGACTACTGACATGGATGGGCCCACAAGGCATACGGCCCACAACAAACCACCCCAAACCCATTGCTTGGGACTAATAGCATAACCCGGTTGACAAAGCCCAGGACAGTTGGAGGCCATCTAGACATTGAGGGCCAATGGCATTCGGGCACATGGCAGGTGGAACACAGGCCACATCAGCAGACAAAGATCTGCAGAGTTATTACCACAACACATCACCATTAATGCAGCCCGTCACAGCATTTATTACGACAACACCTCCCCGTCGGAACAGAGCCCCCTCACCCTGAACAAGGTAAGCTACAGCATAGGTTTTCGGCGGAAGGGGGCACGTCACAAGGGGCAGTGAAATGATTACCAAAGGATATTAGCAAGGATACAGGACAAGAGGAGGGTTGGACTTTCATCTCTCTCTCTCTACATTCTTTTCTTCGACTACTGATTATCTCGCCGGAGGGTTTACTGGGGGACTGCCCCGTTCCCCTTTGGACTTGCTTGCAGGTCACTTGGCGGAAACATTATCCTGAACCGGAACTTGAAGAGCTTGGACCAGCCCGACCCATCCACCCGAGACGGACAGTATCATCAAATTTCATAATATTAATTATAATATGTGTAATTTTGTTATAAATTGACATAATAAAATATTTAAAATTTTATAATTAATATTAAAAAAAATTATAACTTAGGGATTGTTTAGAATGATCTAAATAAGTGCATTTTTTGTCTTTTTATAAAAAGATGTGCAGAAAAGTAGAGAAGTAATGTGATGAAAAAAAGATGAAAAGATAGATTATATATGAGATGCCAAACCAGCCCTTAGTTACAATAATTTTTGTCACTCCTAAAAAAAAATTGCGCACTATAACTTTTTTTCTATAATTATATTCTATATAAATTTTATATTTATACATCATTTATTCTTTTATTCTTTGACTCGTCAAACAATGTCTTCTTTCGCGTTGATGGTAAGCATTATGCTGCGCAGGCCTTATGTCACAGTTTTTAATATTTCGACTCAAAAATGCTAACCCGAGGCCTCGTTTGGGAACAGGTTAATTTAGTAATTTTTTAACTACTTGATTAAAAAGGTAAGTAAAAAAAACTTGTATGTTTGGGATGACTTTTTAGCTAATTACGAAAAGATGTGCAAAAAGTAGAGAGAAAAGAAAATTTTTGACTTTTTGGTATGGGTTGTTGGCTTTTTGGCTAATTTAGTAACTTTTTGACTAATTGACTAAAATAGCCTCTTGCCAAACGAGACCTGAATACCATTCTTTTGTTAGGTTTGAAAATAAAATTATTTTTATTCAAGTCGTTTTGTCAATATATAACAAACTTATCTTTCATTTTTATTTATTTTATATTTATTATTATTATTATTATTCTTATAACAAAGGAAACATACCATTAGCTACATAAACCGCTTACACTATTAGTGGTTTCTCTGTTTCTTTCACGATGCTGTCCGATAGAAGAATTTTTCATTTCAAAATTATCTTTCATTAATCATTTACTGTAAGGTCTCGGTGTCCCACATCGGGAATAGAGGGATAGTTTCTGAACTATAAAAGTAAAATCTAGACCCTTTTATAGCATCAAGACATTTTCCTGAGTGGTGAAATCCCTAACAAAACTCTGCAGTTAAGCGTGCTTAGGTTGGGTAGTTCTGAGATGGGTGACCCACTGGAAAAGACAAATCTGTACGGGCGTGGCCCAAAACGGATAATATCGACGACATGTGAAGGGTTGGAGCGTTACAAATAGTATCAGAGCCGACTCTCCAGAGTACCGAGTGTGGGCCCTTGGCATTTCTCGGTGTATGTGGACGGGCTTGCGAGCTGGTGGGCTACTGCACGAGGATGCGCAGCCCTAAGCGGGTAGATTGAAAGGTCCCGGTGTCCTACACCGGGAATGGAGGAGGAGTTCCTAAACTGTAAAAGTAAAAACATAAACCCTTATATAGTATCGAGGCCTTTTCCCGAGGTGAAATCCCTAAAAAAACTCCGCAGTTAAGCGTGCTTAGGCTGGGTAGTTCTGGGATGGTGACCGACTAGGAAGGACAAATTCGTGCGGGCGTGGCCCAAAACGAACAATATCAATGACTTGTGAAGGGTTTGGGGCATTACATATACGATTCAATCCTTATGTTCTTGTGTATAATGTATATATTGTATGTAAAATATAATTTCATCGTCTTTTAATTTATAGAACTGTATAAGCTTAATGCTTAATTTGATTTGATGAATTGATTGTAATGGGAATTGAATGTAAATATTTTTAAGTGGATAGGAAAAAAAAAAGGGGATTTACATGTCAAAGATCTTTTCAAAAATTAATTACAAATCCATGAAGAAATATACTTTTTAATATTTTTAATATTTATCACTAATTTAAAAATATTTTTTTCAACCTCCACTGATATGAAATTACTCTTAAGAAAAAGGAATAATTACGAATCAGTGTGGTTTAACAAAATTATTACATATTTATGATTTTAATTGTTAATATTTATAAATTTTATTATTTATTTATAATTATTTTTTAACTTGTACATTGACGTCAAATTTCCCCCCCAAAAAATGAAACTCATTAATTTTTAGATTATATAAAAAAAAGAAAAATCAATATTCAAATACAAATCCACATGTTGATGCAAGTAGAATATATTATAGTACAGATCAATTTATGCAAAATGTATAGGGCTTATTACTCTTTTTTATCCCTAAACTATCATCAAATTATCTATTTAATTCATAAACTATTGATTGAATCTATTCAGTTCTTAAAATATATAAATCAAAATTTATTTAGTCACTTGAATTTATTAAATTCTTAAAATATTTAATTCAAACCTATTTTATCCCTAAAAGGATTACAAAAATAAAATATATGCTCATACATATTACAAATTAGTAAAAGACACTCCCCAATTAAGATTTTATTATAAAAAAATTTTTAAAATTTTTATTTTGTCTTTAAAATGTATTTTGTTTTGTAGTGTGTTTAAATTAATATTTAGAGTCTAATTTTTCAGCTTTGCCAATAAATTATATGAATATTAGATACACTAAAAAAATATAATTAGATAATTTAAATAATAACACTTCTCTACAAATAGTAATAGAACAAAATAATACATTAATTAAATAATAATAAAAACTTAGGTAGCGTTTGGTAGAGTTTTCTAAATATGATTTGAGAATAAAATTGTATTTTGAGTTTGTGAGTTTTGAAATTATGATTTAAATGTAGAAAATTTGTTTAATTATGAGTTTTGAAAAAAAATTGAATTGAATTTTGAGTTGAGTGTTGAATTGAGTTTTTAATGTTTGATGTGACATATGAAATAAGAAAATTTGTTTGGTTATAAATTTTAGAAAAAGTTTTTAAAATTTAATTCAAATCGTTATAACTCATAACCAAATACACTACTCAAAACTCTATTAAAAATTATAATCAACACTTATAAGCATTCTCTTTTTAAAATTTAATTAAAAAAATTAATTATTAACAGAAAATAATATTAATCAATTTTTTTAATTAAAAATATTACAAAGGCAATAAAAAAAATTCAAATTAAATATTCAATTACTGATTTAAAATAACTTTTGATTGTATATTTGATTCGGATTTTTTTTTAAAATTTTTTTCAATTAAAATATTTTTATATTTTTAATAATTACTGTCACAAATTATTTGCTATTTATTGTATTGGTATTTTCAAATAAATGGCCTAAAAATTTATCACGTATTACCTATGTGGAAGTCAAACAAAAATTAGAATATCATTTTGTTAGCATCTATACAGTTTACCACACACAATTCAATTTTATTCGAATTTTTTAATGCGCTTTCAACAGAAAATTAGTCTACAATAGCACAAACATATATTAGATCATTTTGCTTTTTTTTTTTTCTTCACACCAAAGAATAAAAATTATTTTGGTAAACCAGTGGGGTGTGATTGGTTTATTATTTTTTATTTATTGGTTTACCAGAGACCAAATAAAAAAATATACTAGATCATTTTGCTATATTTTTTTTTTTAATTTTATTTTATTCTTACCAACCCCACGTGTGTGTTGGGGGTGTGCAGCAAAGTTCTTTCCTAAATCTAAATCACTTAATCATATTTTTGTACACATGTCAATCAGCGGATTAGAAACTTGCAAGTTACGTATTGGATCATAAATTATTCAAAAATACTTTAGACCACTAATTAGTGGTAGCTCTAATGATGTGGCAGTGGGTCTCACCCGCTGCCACATGTGTTTTGTGCCTTGTTTTTTTTTTTTTTCTTTTTTTTTTCAATTGTCACCTCATTAGTGGTGGGGTTAGTGATGATAAATTAATGGTCTATAGCATTGCTCTAAATTATTCAACACGTCTAGTGCATCACGTCATTTGGCATAGAATATGATATTTGCTGACGAATAATGCTTGGGATCCCTTTTGGGGTCACCCCTCACCCCCCTTTGCCACGTGGCAGAGGGTGATTGGAGGAGCAGGAAAAAAAAGAAAAAGAAAAAGAAAAGGTAACCAATGAGAGAGAGAGGGGGTCAAAGGGGTGGGGGAAAAGGGGGGATGAATCATTGTATTTAAATATCATATAGCAGCGGCGATTTTAAATTTTTTTTTTATCAGTGGTGTCAATTAAAAATTTAAATATCATATATCTTATAGAAAATTTACATTAATTATTATATCATCTATGAAAAAAAAATCAACAAATTAATTTAAATTCTAAAATTATAAACAAAAATATTTTAATATATTGATACTATTGTTTAAGCAAAAAGACATGTTAATATCTAATATGGGTTCAAAATTAGTGAGTTCAAAAAAGTAGGACTTAAAACTATAGGTTTAAAATTGTATTTTAGTGGGTTTAATTACTAATTTTTTTTCTTAAAATCTAATATTTATATAATAAATAAATAAAAAAATTCAGCCAAGGGATCCCTGCAGTGATCCCTGCCGTGGGCCAAAACGACGACGTTTTGGAACTTTTTTTTTTTTTTTTTTTTTTTTTTGCACTTTTACATTCCTCCCCTCTTCTTTTTACTCAACTCTCAAACCAGAGAGACGAAGAGGGAAGATGATGACACGAAGACGATAACACGACGAGGCGATGGTAGCGGCAAGGTGATGCCCTTCCTCCAGTGCTCCATCAAATTGCAGAGAATGTAGAGAGAGAAAGTTAGAGAGAGAGAGAGTATACAGTCGTTGCAGCAGAATGCATCAGAGTAGAGTGGAGTGGAGCGGAGCGGAGCGGAGCGAAAGTAGAATTTGGAGTTGTTTACAAAGGGGAATTGCATGATGGGATTAAGATTGCTGTGAAGAGAATGGAATCTGGGGCAATGGGTACCAAAGGAGTGAATGAATTTCAACTAGAAATTGCAATCTTAACAAAAGTTAGACATAGACATTTGGTTGCTCTTCTAGGATACTATATAAATGGCAATGAAAGGCTTTTGGTGTATGAGTAATGCCACAGCGGACTTTGGCTCAGCATTTGTTTGAATGGGGTAAACTTGGGTACTCTCCTCTTGCTTGGAAGCAGAGGGTGACAATGGCATTGGATGTGGCCAGAGGGGTTGAGTATCTTCATAGCTTAGCACAACAAAGTTTCATTCATAGAGATTTAAAACCCTCTAATATACTTCTTGGGGATGACATGAGAGCCAAGGTTGCAGATTTTGGCCTGGTTAAAAATTCACATCCCAAATATGAGGATCATTTTGGTCTTTCGTTTGGCTGGGTTATGCGAGTTCGATCCTTGCCGGTGTCGTCGTCTTGCCGGTGCTGTCACTCTCCTCTTCATCTCTCTGTTCGATCGTTCGTAGGTGCCCTACTCCGAAAAATTTGAGAGCTTAGAAGAAGAAGAAAGAAGAAAATAGGGTGGAAAAAAAAAATTGTCCAAAACAACGCCGTTTTAGCCCACGGCAGGGATCATTGCAGAAACCAATGACAGAGGATCCAGACTCCTCAAGAGACATCCCTGACCAAGCCTTAGAGCCGCGCCTGTCAAGTAGTGTAACATTTTTTATTAATAGGACACATTACTGATCTAGTATATTAACTTCAGCGTATTAAAGAAACCAGATCCATCTAAACCACTCTGTTGCTTCTTCTGATCTCATCGCTGTACGCAAATATATACCCATATATAAATATCTTTGACAGAGAACCCATTTCACCCAAGTCATTCTGATCTTTGTTCAAGCCTCACTGGCGTGTTTGGACGATTTAATCATATTTATTCCTGGTACTCTCTCTCTCTCTCTCTCTCTCTCTCTACATGTCTGGATATAGATTACTCAAATGTATTGTATTATGATTCTCTCTCCTGGGCCAATGGTGGTTTTCGCGCTATTATTCTGGTTTTTATTTATTTGTTAATTAATTAGTTGATTGTTTCCTTTATTACTGCTATTTTGTTTTAAAATATATGATTATGAAATGTGCAGCCTATTATAAAAAATAAGTTAAAGTTATTTTATTTATTTATTGACTTTGTTTGAAAAATAATAGTGCTACACACCAATTATTATATCTATTAATGTATGAACACATGTTATAACATTGTCATTTTAAAATTATGGACCCTACCCATTATACAAACTATAAGGACTCATCAATAAAATTAAACCACATCATCTGTTAATATATTAATTAGTGTGAAAATTGATATGACTCAAAAAAATTTTTAAAAAAAAATTTAATTGTTTTGTCAAAATAGACCTAGAGGGTTTTGATGCAATGTAATAGCTTTTCATCTAATTCAACTTGTTCATATGCGTTCTCTTTGTTTTTGTCTCTCTAAATTGTAATTTATTGGATTAGTGCAAATTTAAATTCTCTTATATGATTTTTGTGGGTGCACTATCCCACATCACTCTATGAGAACTCACAGCTCCATTACATAAATGGACTAATTCTCTTAGACTAGTATGAGACCTTTTAAAGCCGTAAGCAGTTAGTTGCTGGTTTTCACCTAATTTCAAAAGGGACAATATCAGCCTTGTTTGGTAGAGCTGAGGAAAAATGCTTATAATTTATACTTAAGCAGTTTATAACTTATAACTATGAACATAAGCTGATTTCTGACTTATAAATTAAGCATCTCCTGCCCCACTCAAAGAATAAGCTGATTTCTGACTTCCAAAAAGCTATAAGCTATAAGCTAAACCAAACACATCAAAATAGCTTAAATTAAGCTGAAAGCTGAAATAAGCAACTTTTAAGCTACACCAAACAGGGCCATCGTGCTAGTCAATGAGGGTCAACTGTTACTCAAGCAGCCAGTCCACTGGGGAGTTATGTGTCCACTAGAGAGTAATGTGTGGGGAGTTATGTGTTCACTAGGGAGTTATGTGGGAGTTTCATCTGTGAAAACTCCCTACTCAAACAGCCAGTCCATTGGGGAGTTATGTAGGAGTTAGGCTCTATGAGATATCATAACTCTACTACATAAGTGGATTAAACTAGTGTTATGTAGGAGTCATGCTCTATGAGATGTCACAACTCTACTACATAAGTTACTTAGGCAGCCAGTCCATTGGGGAGTTATGTGGGAGTTATGCTCTATGAGATATCATAACTCTACTACATAAGTGGACTAAACTGGTGTTATGTGAGAGTTATGCTCTATGAGATGTCACAACTCTACTACATAAGTGGACTAAACTGGTGTTACATAAGAGTTATGTGGGTGCACTATTCCACATCGTTCTATGAGATATCACAGAGTTATATGGGTAGACTAGGGAATTATGTGAGTGTTATATGAGAGTGCTCTATGAGATATCACTGAGTTATGTGGGTTTACTAGGGAGTTATGTTCTATGAGATATCACAACTCTACTACATAAGTGGACTAAACTGGTGTTATGTGGGAGTTATGGGGATGCACTATTCCACATCGTTATGTGGGTGTTATGTGGGAGAGATATCACAACTCTACTACATAAGCGGACTAAACTGGTGTTATGTGGGAGTTTTGTGGGTGCACTATTCCACATCTCTCTATGAGATATCACAGAGTTATGTGGGTACATTAGGGAGTTATGTGAGTGTCATGTGGGAGTGCTCTATGAGATATCACAGAGTTATGTGGGTTTACTAGGGAGTTATGCACCATGAGATATCACAACTTTACTACATAAGTGGACTAAATTGGTGTTATGTGGAAGTTATGTAGGTGCACTATTCCACATCAATCTATGAGATATCACAGGGTAGACTAGGGAGTTATGTGGGTAGACTAGGGAGCTATATGAGTGTTATGTAGGAGTGCTCTATGAGATATCACAGAGTTAAGTGGGTAGACTAGGGAGTTATGTGGGTGTTATGCGGGTGCACTACGGAGTTATGTAGGTGCGGGTGCTATGTGGTTGTGCTATTCCACATCGCTCTGTGACATATCACAACTCTACTGCATAAGTGGACTAAACTCTCTTAGACCAGTATGAGGCATTTTATGTGGGTGCACTATTCTATATTGCTCTATGAAATATTACAACTCCACTACATAAGTGGGTTAAACTCTCTTAGACTAGTATAAGACATTTTAAAGCCGTGAGGAATTAGCTGTTGGTTTTCGCCTAACTTCAAAGCAGACAATATTGTACTAGTCGAGGAGGGTTATGATTTTAAATTCACTTACATGATTATAATGGAAGATCTAATTTTAAATTCACTAGTTAGTGGTGTTTCGCTTTGATTTTTCATCCCCATTGTTAGTTATCCATCTTTCAACTTTGATACAAAGATATCAAAAGAAATGAGTTTGACTTCTTTCAAGTTGGTATTCAATTTAGAAGAGCGTTTGGGTGTAGTACGCTTATTTTGGAACTGATTTTAGTGATTTGTACTTTTTTTTTTTTGGTATTCGTTGAGTAGACTATTCATGCAAAAAATAAGATGATTGGATATTGATAGTTATATGCTTGAATCATATTTATTTTAAAAAAAATGGACGACAAATATAATTTTAAGAATAACTATTTATTTTTTGTAATACAAATTTGATTCAAACATATAATTATCAATATTTGATGATTTTAATTTTTTGTATGAATATTCTACTAAATGTGTCCTTAAAAATAAACAGTTCAGATTATCGAAATAAAATTTGTGATGAATTTTGTAGACCCTTGGGGCATCCACAAGGGGATAGCTAAAATTGTTTGTTAAAATGTGTGTTATATGACAAAAAGTAATAAAAGTGGGGCTCAAAAATATGTGGCAAGGTATGTTAAGAGTTTATTAATTTTAGAGAGTGAGTGGTGGTGTAATGGATGTGTTAATGTGCATGTTAAGATGTGTGTTAAGTGTATATATATATATATATATAAATAATAAATAAAATAGTATAAATAATATGCGTTAAATGCGTGTGTATTATATATATAAATAATATGTGTTAAGGTGAAGGATGAAGACAAGTATAAATAATATGCATTAAATGCGTGTGTATTATATATATAAATAATATGTGTTAAGGTGAAGGATGAAGACAGCAGAATGGGCAGGTCGTCCCGTGGGTCAACCGCAATTTTTTTTTTTTTATTTTATTTTATTTTTTTTTTTGTGAAGGGTCAGGACGTCCGGGGGATGACCGGCCGGACATCCGGTCGGACGACCCCAAGGCACTTTCCCACGTCCCCTTCTCCCACTTCCCTCTCTCTCACGCTGGCTAATAAGCTAGCCACAATTAACAAAGAAGTTAAAAACTGACACTAACAAAATCCACTAGCACACTATTTAACACTTACATTGTGAGATTCAAACGTTACTGTAGTTAGCTAAAATTTAGCCACTAATATTAACACAATCAGTAACACATTCATTTAAATTATCTTAGATTGAGATCTCAACCAGATGAGAAGCCAACCCAAAATTTGTTTAACAACCAATTTTATTGGACTAGTTAGTGGTGTTTAGTTTTGATTTTTCTTCCCTGTCAGTTTTGATTTTTTTCCCTGTTGTTAGTGGACTGCTCATCTTCCAACTTTGACGTGAAGATATTTATGATCAAAACTAATTACAAGTGGGTAAGTTTTGTATGTAAAAGAAAAAATACAATAAGAGTGTGCGGTGAGAGAAAGGTTAGGATTTTGAATTTATGGAGTGGTGACGGTCTCTTTATTTGTAATTTAATTTTATTAACAAAATAACATTCTATAGAATCTAGGTATAAACCTAAAAATAAACTCACGAGCCGAACTGAAAAGATCCGGTCTTGATCTCAATATATCTCCCCCACCCACACCACACCACACCACACCACAATCGGATCACTCAAATAAAATAAAAACCAAAAAAAACCCTCGTCCACTCAACGCCGACTACACACGCACCCCACTTCTATTACGATTCACACAACTCCCACCTAAAATACAATAAGAGTGTGCGGTGAGAGAAAGGTTAGGATTTTGAATTTATGGAGTGGTGACGGTCTCTTTATTTGTAATTTAATTTTATTAACAAAATAACATTCTATAGAATCTAGGTATAAACCTAAAAATAAACTCACGAGCCGAACTGAAAAGATCCGGTCTTGATCTCAATATATCTCCCCCACCCACACCACACCACACCACACCACAATCGGATCACTCAAATAAAATAAAAACCAAAAAAAACCCTCGTCCACTCAACGCCGACTACACACGCACCCCACTTCTATTACGATTCACACAACTCCCACCAAAAATTACTAACCCATTTCCTTCCTTTTCTGAATCTCCATTGTTAACCACAACACCACCACCACCACCACACCCTTTCCCCTCTCTCACTCCTCTCATGTTCTAAACCTACTTTCCTCCGCTCTTTCTTTTTTTTCGTGAGTATATATATATATACAAGCATCATAAAAAATTTCAATTAAATGTTTCTTATTATTGGGACATTATTACTTGTAAATGTATCTATGCTTATGAAATTTCAACATTGTTGGTAAGCTATGAGGTGATTTTACATGGAACCTATATTAACTTCTTACTTTTTAGATTACATGATCATCATTCAAAAAATATTTTTATCGGATTAGATTTAAATATTTTATATTTATAAAATATATTTAACATACACATATTTTTTTAAGTAATTTTAAAAAAATAATTGAATCTTTACGATAAACGATTCCATTTGATTCAAGATTTGGTACAACACCATTACGATTTACGATTTGACAACCATGTGTATTGGTTAACAGTACTTATGGTTAGTTTTAAGACACTCCATCGTTATGATTGTTTATCTTACCTTGTTCGTTGAATTAACATTATGGTTTCTTGTCAAGTCATTGCAAGAGGGTACAACAATCATGGATCTTGAGCTTGGTGTTTCTGGACGTCGATCTTTTAATCGGGCAGGCAGTGCTGGTTCTTCTTTGAGAAGGCGTTCTTTTAGTTTCACAAATGCTGAATCCACTCAAAAAGATGATGATCTTGAAAGTGAGACTGTTTCAGAGGCTGGAGATACTGGAGATCGGGCACTTCGCAGCAATAGTTACAGTGAAAGTGGCAGGCGACAATTGCCTGTTGATAATGTGACTGAAACTGGTAGTGTTGTGCCTATTCTTGAGGATGCTTTATTCCAGCCACGTGGGTTTTGGTCCCATGATCCCACTGCATTAGCCGTTGCCTCCCCTGTATTTCCATCGACAATGGAAACTATATCTCCTCTTTCTACACAGGCAGTCATACATTCTGATGACAAGCAGCAAGTGAGTTTTCATCCTGTATTTTCCTGTTTATTAGTTTATTGCTGGTATTGATAGAAATTGGTGCTGAACTACCCTTGTAGACACTGGTCTATGGTTCTCAATGTTTCTTACTATTTTTTCCTTCTATGCCCAAATATGTGATGTTGTTTATGTGTCACATGTTCTATTTGCAGGAGAATAGGAATGAGCTACCGTGGCTATTGGACTACACTTCATGCCTCCTCCATCTTGCTGTTTTAGGAATTCTTGGGGTAATATGATTTTTTTTAGGTCAAATTTTTTTTGGGTTAATATTTAATCCGACCGTAATAATAAAAGTGGATTCCGGAACCTTAGGGGCATTGGGTTGCTTAATACTGTTATCATTACCCTATGCTTTTGTTTTTGGCTATAATCAAAGAATTGGATGGAATTTTGTTTTGTGCATGTTCATCCTTAATTTACGTATCAAATTCCCCCCTTTTTAGATATACATTTTATTTATGGGCTGATTTCAAATTTAAAATTTTATCATCTACTAAAGGGAGGGTCACTGATGTGTAAGCATCTATATGAATACCAAAATTCTTGAGCTGCAGAAGTAATGTTAGAAAAGACAACTGTGTGTTATTCAAAATTGCCTCAGAGCCAAAATTGAGAGATTCTGACGTTCTGGTTCTCTGTTGTTGTCTCTTCACATGTTACTTTTGTCTAGCAGATTGGTTGCATTGCTTGACTACAAGTATTCTTGTACATTTTGTTGATGTTGTGGCTGGACAATACAGTTCAGTATTGCAAACTCTCTGGCTCCGAAGTTTGGGATGGTTGCTAAGGTAGCATTTCTTGTGAGATTCTGACCTGTGTATGTGATGTTTTGTAGGTTTTAACACGGTATTTACTGCAAAAATTGTTTGGCCCTGGAGTAATTGGTGCCACAAGCGATCAAAGCATTTTGTACCTTGATCTTCCTTCTAATATGGTCTCTCTCTCTCTCTCTCTCTCTCACACACACGCACACACACTATTTACATTAAAAAGGTGTGGTCACGTGTGACGTGGAAAACATGCATATTAGTAAGGCTGTTATATACTTTCAAAGAACTTTATTTGCAAATGTTTAGATTTGTACCGATTCCACGTTATCTGCACTACATAGTGAAAGAGGCCAGATACATAATCTTAATGTGATTACCTTTGTGAGTGTAATTTGGTGTCCAACCATTTTTTGTTTGGTTATATGCATTTTCAGCCTCATTATTGGGCTTTGGAAACTCACCCTTGGGCAAAATAGTTATTGGGGAAAATGCTCTGTATATTGTAGGGATGAATTGTTGGAGGATCTGGTCATGAAATCTCTTTTTTCTTTTTCTGGTTGTGTAACACCTAATGATTCTTTTATGGTAGAAGGTGATAGGATGTGGGCTCAGCTATGCTGGCACTTGCTCACTTCTGCCCATTACCTTAGTTGCAACATGTTGTAGCATGGACCTTAATACTTATATCTGGCCCAAATCATAATGACCTCACGTAGTCCTGGTAGGCTTGGGGTTAAGAATTTATCACCTCATTTTGTCCTTGGGGCTTTTGCTTGTAAACTCCATCTCCATGTTAGGTATTAGTTCAATTTGCAACGTATAACTTTCTACATTTTAGTCTGATCAGGTACTTGAATCTGGTTTTTGTGCCTAATACAAATTTTATTTCATTAACTAAGGTTGGCTCGTTCTTAATGGGGTGGTTGGGTGTTGTTTTCAAAGGAGATATATCCAGAGTTTCAGACCATCTAGACATTGGACTGACAACTGGTTACTTGGGAAGCCTTACAACTTTCAGTGGTTGGAATCATAAAATGCTTGACCTGAGTGTTAAAGGAAAATGGGGTTTTGTTGTACTCGGGTTTGTCATAGGTAATGTAATATTTCACATGAGCATATAAGTAAGAGTACGTGAGAAGAAAGACATTTGAATTTTATTCTCATCGTGCTGGTGTTCTTTTCAGGCTTATTTAGAATTTAACAGACTTGCCCCTTTGTGGCTAATCTAAGGTGAGCAATTTTCACTTTGGTTTGCAGGCATGATTCTTGCTGATTATTCAATCAAATTTGGAATAAGGACAGCTCAGGGCCTAAAATGGATTCTGGAAATGTTAAACTTATTTTCAGTAAGTGACCTTCCTAACTTTAAAAGCAATTGGAAGGTAGACTATTGCAAGTGTCAAGCAGCAGTTTTGGTGGTGCTGCTATTGATGCTAGGCTTGTTATGGGGGATAAGTGCAGCTTTGGAGAAGAGAGATTTTCGCAGTGGCAGCAGTGAAGCGCAGCTATGGTTAGCTTGCATTGTTGGACCTTTCGATGTGTGGATCAGGTGGTTCTTAGCCCGGCTTAATGGCCATGGCCTAGGAAAAGCAGGCTTGTGGAAATGGCTTCCTATTGGGACTCTAATTGCCAATGTTTCTGCAGCTTGTGTCATGGCAGCACTTGCTATAGTAAAGAAAGCGGTAATATTCGTATAGAAGTATACATGTTTAATGTAGACAATATTAAGGAGATCACCTCTGCCCTTTGCATTTGAACAGGATAAAGAAATTCTCACATTTTAGAAATCTAAATAATATATGCATGTGATCGTTCCCATTATTATTGCTTGATTCGTACTCTATTTCTACACTTTAACTCTGACCAATGCATACTTTGTTACTTGCACATATGAATGAGATTTTGGGAATCTTAAGGAAGTTACGATTTGTTTAATTCAGGTGAATACAACTACCTGTCATACTGTTGCAACTGGCATACAGTTTGGACTGATGGGTTGTTTAAGCACCGTTTCCACTTTCATGGCTGAGTTTCACGCAATGAGTCAGAGCAACCACCCCTGGAGAGCAGAAGTGTATGCCGTGATCACTGTTGCACTGTCGTTCAGCTTGGGAACTCTGATATACTCAGTACCTGATTGGGTCATGGGCTATGATTAGTATGTCCGAGTCCAGTACTTTGATTCTTTCTTCAGCTAGGCTTGATAAGGTAGCCAACTATGGGAAGGTCAGTTTTCGCATATATGAGATCCTTTGCACTGTTTTATTGTATGATTTGGCATTCCAGCGATCCTCTCTGCTCCAACCTGCTGAAGTTTGTCTAGTATCACTTCAATGCTGAATAGTAACCATTTTAGAAATTTTTTTACTATGACATTTGTTTCGTACAATGTATTCATGTCCTCTCTAAAATGAAAGCCCAGAATTACTTTTGTTTGAACAGTAGCTATAGTTTGGTTAACTGCATCTTATATACTATGCAAATGTGGTGGAGGCTCCCAGGCCTTCAAATTCTCATCCTTAATTATCTTAAATTACAAAAATGTTCTATTACCCAAGTGTTAACCTACTCTCTTTTCCACTGTCTATTAGTAGTTTGCTTAATTTCATTTACTCTCTTTTTTTCATGTTTATTTATTTTTAACTTCAAATTTGAATTTGAATTTGATTTTTTTTTTCTTTATATTTTGAAGTTAACTTTCCGAACGAGTCCAACCTCAGCGGTTACATGGCTGAGCAGCTCGATCATGTAAGAATTCTGCATCGTGGAACAAGGTATCCAATCTTATTTTGAAATCGTTTTAAATTCTTTCCATTTGTTTTTTCTAGAAGTCATCTAATGAGTAAAATGTTTTTCTAACAGCAGCAACAACTAGCTAGGCATAAAAATCATCAATTACACAAGTGAAATAGGAGACCATTTCAATTATGAACTGTTTGTTTGCATACAATAGGTTTAAGACACTATGCTTTGATGTGTGTTTGTGGATTTGAAGCTTCATGGGTTCAAGGCAATAAATTTTGGTTGTGATTCATGAAATGTGTTGGTTGCATTAATTTTCTTGCTTGAACACAGATTATTCAACTGTTTCTTTCAAATAAAAAATATTTCTTTGGTATTACAGAGGTGGAAACATTGAATGCTTTTCTTCTTTTTTTTTTGGTAATAAAAGGATATATAAAAGCTAAGAAGAGTCAAGTACAAATCTGGGATAAGAAGTTCCCATAGCGTCCATACAAACAAGTTCAGTAATAAAACTAGGCATAGTAGAGTAAATATGAACGCCTTCAGTCAACTTGTGTCCTTCTTTGGCCAGCAGGTCCGCACAAGTGTTTGCTTCACGGAAGATGTGATGACTTTCCTGTACTCCGAGTTGGTCGAGGAGCCACCTGCAATCAGAGATTAGATTACTAAAAGGATGATGTATTGGAGACCGGTTGTGCGACAAGTGTTGCACGGTGGTGGCATCAGTTTCTACTTCAATTTTAGGCAAATTGAGGTCTCTCGCCAATTGTAGCCCGTCACGAAGTCCCCACAATTCTGCTACTACACTAGTTGTGTATCCAATGTTGCGGCTAAAACCACTGATCCAAATGCCATTGGAATCTCTGATGATGCCCCTTGCTGAGGCAGCCCCGAGATTACCATGAGCTGCTCCATCAATGTTGAGTTTGAAGCTAGGATGGTTGGGAGGTTTCCAGTTCGCAATGGATAAGATCTTGGTCTTGGGCAGGTAGGGAAAGTTTGAGATGAATTGCCAATTGACGGCATTAGCGGTGATGGCAGTGGGGTTGGGGAGAAGGGGCGGGAGAGGGGGTTGGTATCAAAACAGAAAGCGTTGCGGTATTGCCAGATGGTCCAATAGGTGGGGGGGGGGGAAGGACAGCCCAAAGACACGATTGATGGTGAATGTTTGATTCACAATTGGCACGGAGCCAAAGGGGAGTGTCCAAAGAGAAGGAGGGGGTGAGGGATTCGGGAATGCCCAGGAGGGTCCATAGGGCCCAGGAAGAGGGACAGTCACACAGAGCATGGGTGATGGTTTCAGGGTGGGATAGGCAATGGGGGCAAAGGTTGACTTGAGTAATCTTTCGAGTGAGGAGGAGAGATTTGGTGGGCAGTCTAGTATGTGAAGCAAGCCAAAGGAAGTGTTGGATCCGGGGGGTGGTGGGCGTATGCCAAATCCATTTCCAACTAGGGAAAGGAGGGGTAGAAGATGGTTTGAGGGCAAGGAGGTTAGCCGATTTGCTGCTAAAAATACCATCACAAGATGGTGTCCACGTGAAAGTGTCTTCGGCGTGACCATGCCAAAGAAGTGTGGTACTCTCGATTTTGGATTTAATAAGGTTGGGGAGGATGGTGGAGAGGCAATCAAAGTTCCAATGGTGGTCAACCCAACAGTCCTTTACCTTGAGGTCCAACTCTCTAAGAGTAAAGGGGCCCTGTATGTGGCTGCGGATGCTCCCCACTCCAAGCCAATTATCAAACCAAAAAGAGGTGTGGCTACCAGTTTTGACTAGTTTACACGAGCCCTCGTTGAATAACTCTCTACCTTTCCTGATACTGCACCACGTATGGGAATGTCTACTCGAGATTTTAATTTCCATGGAGTATTTAGCACTGAGAATTTTGGTCCAAAGGGCTTCCTTGTCCGAATGAAATCTCTAATTGAGTTTGGCCATGGCAACTTGGTTGGAAAGGTGAGATTTGCGAATACCTAGACCTCCTAGGTGTTTAGGTTTGGTGACTTCATTCCAATTGATGGCATGTATTTTTCGGTGATTGGGAGACGAGCCCCACAAGAAATCCATGTTGAGTTTGTCAATATGGTTGGTGACAGATTTGGGGAGGGAGTGACATTGCATTACGAAGTGACGGCCTGAATGAGAGTGTTTCTACCTGCGAGGGAGAGGGTCTTGGCTTTCCAGCTAGAAAGCTTTTTTTGAATTTTTTCAATGATGAATCTGAAAGTGGCCTGGTTGGGCCGCTCTTGGAAGATAGGACAACCCAAATATTTGCCAATATTTTGGGAGATAGGAAAAATGAGGATGTTAGCCAGGTGATTGCGGTGGGATTGGTCCACACTATTGGAGCAGAAATTTTTTGATTTGGAGGTACTAATTTTTTGGCCCGAAATGGTGCAAAAATCATCCAAAATGGTCTTCATCGTGATGCAGTTATTTTCGGTTGCTTCTCCGAACAAAATGATGTCATCCGCAAAGAAGAGGTGGGAGAGGCAGGGGCAATTTCTGGCAATTTTGATAGGTTTCCAAGATTTGTCCGTGCAAGCTTGAGAAATGATGGAAGCAAGATATTCCAAGCAAAGGATAAAGAGATATGGAGAAAGAGGGTCCCCTTGACGGATGCCCCTAGATGGAGTGAAAGTTTCAGTGAGTTCACCGTTGAAAATGATGGAAAATTCCGTGGAGGAAATACAAGAAAGAATAAGCTTGATCTAGTGGGTGGGGAAGTTGAATTTGGTGAGCATTTGTCTAATGAAACTCCATTCAAGGCGGTCGTAAGCTTTGTCAAGGTCCAATTTGATCAAAAGATTGCCTTTATGACCTTTTTTGTATTTGAAGTTATTAACCACTTCTTGGAGAATGATGACATTGTCCATGCTCTTGCGGCCCAAAAGAAAGCTAGATTGGAACGGACTAATGAGATCATTCAGAAAAGGTCTTAGTCTATTCACCAGGATTTTTGAAAATGATTTTGTAGATGGTGTTACAAAGACCAATGGGACAAAAGTGGGTCACCAGCTCTGGTTGTTCCATTTTAGGAATCAAGCAAATAAGGGTTCAGTTAAAAGAGGGGTCAAGTTTTCCGGTAGAGAAAAAGTTAGCAATAGAATTATAGACTGAAACTTTTACAGTCTCCCAGCATTTCTGAAAGAAGATGGGGTGAAGTCCATTGGGGCCTGGTGCCTTGAGAGGTTTCAAAGTCCAAAGGGCTTGTTTGACTTCCAGCATGGAAGGAATCGCTGAGAGGCGGGGGTGAAAGTCGGACTGAATGGTAGGGAGGGTTAAGTCAAGGGACAGAGACAAGGGTGCAAAACAGAGACTAGAGTGAAACAGGTTAGTGAAGTGGTCAACAACGACTTTCTTGATGGAAGCTAACTCAAAAATCCAGTGATCATTTGGGTCCTTGATTGCGAGGATTTCATTATGACGACGACGAGATAAAGTAGTGAGGTGGAAGAATCTAGTGTTGCGGTCGCCATCAAGGGTGTAATTGACGGGGGACTTAAGGGCCCAAAAATCTTCTTCTAATTTGAGAAGGCTATGGTATTCTTGGGTAAGAGTGAGTTCTAAGTTGAAGAGGAAGGGAGATGGGTGGGATTCAAGAGCCCGTTGGGTACCAAGAAGGCGGGCAACAAGCTTTTTTTTTCCGAAAAAATATGTTGCTAAACACCTCTTTGTTCCAGGTTTTAATTCGGTCGGTAAAAAGGTCGGCACCAAACTTGAAGGGGGTTTCACGAGGATGCCAGCAACTATCTACGACACTAAAAAAGGAAGGGTCTGATAGCCAAATTGTTTCGAAACGGAAAGGCCGGGATGTGTTTGAGGTGGGATAAGGGTTGGTGTCAAGAAGGACAGGACAGTGGTCAGAGTGTAAACGGGGAAGGTGTAGAACATGGGTATTGGGATACAGGGTGTGCCAATTGTTGTTACTCCAACATCTGTCTAGACGTTCCCGTATTAGACTGCCCACAACTCTAAGATTTGACAATGTGAATCTTGGTCCAGAAAAGCCCAAGTTGATGAAGCCACAATGATTAATGCAATCTTGAAAACGGAGAGCTCTATGGGTGTTGATGGGTCTACCACCTGCCTTATCTGAGCTTGTTAAAATTTCATTGAAGTCTCCCATCATAAGCCAGGGAGATTGGTGAGAATCAGCAAAATTTTTGGGCTTAGACCACAATGTTTTCCTGTTGCTGTACAAGGGACTAGCATAAATAGAAAAAAGATCCAAGGAGTGGAGTTAGGAGATACCTGGACACAAGCATGGATTTCTTGGGTAGAGATGGATAGTATTTCACAGTTGATCTCAAGTTCATTCCACAGCAATCAAATACCACCCGCATAACTAGCTGGTTCAACAATATGATTGTTTGTGAAGCCTAGGTTTTCCACAATGGCTTTGCCTCTGTTTTCGCCTACCCGGGTTTCAGTGATGACCAGCATTTGGGGCTTATACACAATGAGTAGATCAAACAGATGGCGGTAGAAGTGAGGGTTCGCCGCACCCCTATAGTTTTAAAGGAGGATCTTCATTGGAGGTGTGAACAGAGGGGGTGGGGGGTGAGAGAGATCGCCCTACGGTAAGGTTTCCTCCTCCGAGGTTAGCCACCCGGGGTTCAGGTGCAGCGGGGAGTTGTTCTAGAGAGCCGGGATTAAGGTAATCAAGTGTTCGAGGCTGGAACTTGCGAGCCTCAGACAGGACTTCATGATAACGTGGAGTTTGAAGAGGTTTCGTTCTGCCACTATGTGTTTGGCGCTGTAGGATGCTCCATCCATTAGGAATTCTTGTAGATGCGCTACCAGGCAGTGAGAGTCCCTTTGGGGTGGTGGAGGGGGTGGGAGAAAGGTTTCCACAAGAATGTTTTGGAGGACCTGTTGCAGATTCGAGAGGAGGTTGTGAGAGGGAATGGACACTTGGTTGTATTGAATCGTTTGGCGGGGAGCATCCTTTGCATAAGTGTATGGTGTTGAGAGGAAATGCATTACCACTGTTTGTCTGGATGAGGACAGGTTTGGAGAGGGGTAGTGGGGGATTAGGGACATCCAAATGTTGAGAATGTTGGGGTCGTACTAGCCGAGAATATGAGATGGGTCCCTCTGGATCATGGAGATCAGTTGGTCGTCCACTCGGTTTAGAGAGTTGGTGCCCATGTTCCAGCCTTGTCTTGCATGTTGGGGCAGATTTAGTGGGTGAAAAGGAAAACAAAGTTCTGTGTTGGCCAAGGAGAGTGGGGTCAGGTGATTGGGGGGTAGAGAGGATGAGGTTGGGAGGTCGGGCCGTGGTTGATGTGGAGTGCAGTGTCAGCGAGGCATTATTAGTGTGTGAACGGGGGGAGAAAGAGGGCGGGTAGGAGGAGAAAGAGGGACAAAAATTTTGAGATGTTTAAGGTTGGAGGGTGGTGAAGGGGATTTAAAGTGGGGAGAGACAGCTGAGGGTGACAAGACGGTGGGGGGGTTCAAGGTGTTACTGGTGTTGGACAGACAAGGTGGAGAGGGACGAGGTATGAAACAGGGGTCTATATCTGCATGGGCTGAGGCGTGGCAGCAGTTTAGGATAGCAAAGGAGTTGGAAACAGGGATAGGTGTCAAGCACACATGGCTCGAGGATGAGATGGATAGAGTAGAGGGGTTTGACTTGTGGGTGTAGGTTGACTGGGTAAGGACAGAGGGGTCAGAGAGGTCAGCTGGGACAAGGGGGTCAGGGGGGTCAGCTGGGTCAGGGGGGTAGATGGGACTGTTGTTTTCTTCCTCCAAACCTTAGTGGTTGTCGCCGGAGGAGGCCTTGACGCCGGTACAGAAGAAGATGATTTTAGAGGTCGATAGGGTTTCTGCCGTGTCACTAACATCCACTTTACAAACTCGGGTTCAGAAGGTGCTTGGGTTGCCAGCAACTTGTCACCAACAGTGGATACTGAGGCTAAATCTTCCATAAGCAGATGGTGGACTTTGGATGGGCATTTGTCTATTGTGTGGCCCACCAAGCCGCAGTGAAAGCAGATATTTGGGAGTCCTTTGTAAGCAACCGTTGGAGAATGTTGCCGATTCTGATAATAGGCGTTAGGGGTTTGTTGAGGTCCACTTGAATACAAATTCTAGCGAATCTGCCTCTATCGCCGGTTGCGATATGGATGTCAACCTTGATGAGTTTGCCGAGTTTGTGGCCTCTTCTTTCCAACACAGAGCGGTCATAGAACTCGATGGAAAGGGAGACCAGGCGAGCCCATATTACTGCAGAAGAGATGACAGCAGTTTGTGGTTGGAACTCGGGCTCCCATCTACGAACTGAGAGGAAATGGTTGCCAATATACCAAGGAGGTCAGCTTTCTCCTGAAATTTGATAAGAAAGAAGTGGTTGCCCAGATCTACACCGTGACAAGTACCAGAGGGCTTCCACAGTGTCCTCACCTTGGACATGAGATAGTTTTACCCCAGAGATTTGCCAAGAAGTTTGATGATAATAGAGTGTTTCCAAGGGTTTCTGATGCGAGTGAGATCATCCGGGGAGAGTGAGATAGTTGGATAGACTTCGTCCACATCTGCATCGTCTCTTGGGACGGCGGAGACAGAGAGATCAGGTGGGGAGTCAGCTTCTTGTTGAGACGAGAAGGGGAATAACACCGCGTCTTTGAAGGTTTTGGAGCTGGATGTGTTGCCGTGGCTCTTCCCATGCAGAGTTGTTGCAGAAATGATGGTGGTGGGAGGTGCTGTGGTATCAATTGAGGCGGAGTGAGCTTGGGTCGTTGTGGGGGATACTGTATTTTCTACCTGAAAAGCCAGAGAATGTGTCTCAGGTGCCTTTGATGATACATGAGTTCGTGCTGAAGCATGGGTTCCTTTTGGTGATGCAGGTGTCGTGGTGGGCCTGGGGTCATATGCTGCTTCGTCCGCCGGTGACGTAGTTTCATCTGTCGCTTTTGCCTTAGTTGTGGTCGCTGTCTCATGTGACGTCTATCTAGTTGTCGGCGTCTCTTTCTCTTTCACCTTTGTTGTCGCCGCTCTCTCTTTCTCACTCTCTCTCTCTCATCGCTCAAAAAGTTTTCGAAACTTCACCCTTTTCATTATTGTAGATGCATATCATTTCTACACCATTGTCTTTGTAATTCTGGGTTATCTTTCACTTTTATTCTCTTTCTTCACCTCACTCTTCGGTTGCACTAAATTGACTGACAGAAGAGAATGTAGATGAGGGGATGGAAGAAGAAAGAAGCAGAGTTGATGAGAGAGAGAGAGAGAGAGAGAGAGAGGTAAATCAAATTGTTATGAAGGGATTTGAGTAAAGGAGAAAGAGGATGTGCATATTGATTATGTTGTGATTGAATTTTGTGTTGTGTGACTGGATTTGTTCGTTTTGTATTTAATCCTTATATTTACTTTTGTATATTGTTTCATTTACCTATTTTGGATATACAACTCTATAAATATTTCTCTGTTTGAACATATACATATATATATATATATATATATTGGGAGGTGTTGTGATGGAATTTTGTGTTGTGTGACTGGATTTGTTGGTTTTATATTTAATCCTTATATTTACTCCTGTATATTGCTTCATTTATCTATTTTGGATATACAACACTAAATGTTTCTGTGTTTGAACACACACACTCACACAGATATATATATATATATATATATTGGGAGAGATTATAACATGCACTCTAAAAAATGTGTATATGGTATTTCTTTAATTATTTTATCGTAAAATTTCATAACATAAACACAAAATATGACAATTTTTTTCACTACAAAATAAAATACTATAATAAAAGTCACAAAGTGTTATAATAAAAATCACAAAGTGCCATAACATTATTATAAATTTAGGCTATGTTTGGGGAGTGAGATTTATAGTCAAAAACTTTAAAAGTTATTATAGGTTGTGACATCATTCTTTATTTTTTGATACATCTTTTTGTAAAAATTTAAAATATTAATTCTTAAACGGGGCCTTACTATATGGAGAAATATTTATATCATTAAACAGACTATTAGCCCACAATAGTATAAAAGGTATCAAATTTTGCTCCATATGAGTTGAATCCGAGACTTCACACCGCAAAAGGTGTTACACAATTACTAGATTAAATGCCCTAATCTTGCATAGTCTAATTAACTTAATATCATTTTGCTAGATAATTGAATTACCAGTGAATATTAAAGAAAGGAGATTTTTTTTTTGGAGGACTAAGAACTGCATAATATTAACCATACAAACTAATTATATCAGTTGTCAGTGCCTGGACTGGTTTAATTACATTCCTTCCTATACTAAGATAACAAAAAAAATGGCTATAGTATTTGATATCATCAATAATATGTTTAACTCCAATCAAATATGGATTTTCATTGAAGCATTTTTACCAAAACTTCCTAAGACCCTTGCCTGTTGCCCACCCAATAGCTTCCAAACAAGCCTTAGCATCAGCCACCAATGGAGAAGGTAGTGAATGAGCTGCTGATGCTTGTTGAGCCTCTTGCTGGTTGTTGTCATCCAAGCAAATCCATGCTATACCTGCATCTTGGGCAGTGGATCTCCAAGACCCATCAATTAGAAAAGTGATACTTCAAATTTACCCGATGGGGATAATTCCATGTATGTTACTGCCATTTTTTTGCGTGTTAGTCTTGGGAAGGGCAGGGGCAGTTTGGTCATCATCCAGTCTCCAAAGAATTAGAGGACTTGAGCTAATAAATTTTTGTTGTATCTGTTAGTGTATTATAATGTTAGTGTCATATATAGCTGTCATACATTAGCATATATTATATACATGTAAAGTAAAATGTTTATTGTAATGTTTATTGCTTTTGCTTTCGGTGCATTTGGCATCCTATGTACAACACTCTCCTCTCTATAAAAGAGAGTGAGCTGCTCCTTGTGTCATACAGATTCAATATCTATCAATACATACAATTTATTCTCTCTTCATCAATTTATCTTACATGGTATCAGAGCTCGGTTCTTAACTTAGTAATTCTGCTTCACCGGCGGGCGGCAACCTCACCTTGGCCGCCCGCTGGACCTCTACACATATCTTCATTCCGCTGCCACATTTCTTGCTACCGTGAACCATCACTATTTCTTGTTGCAGCTTTGTTACAACATAGATCTTACCTACGTCGTCGAGCACTCCGTCGGCCCACACGACAGCCACCGACGCCGTGATCTGACCAACTCAACCACTCCAATCACCGCCAATAATCACTGCAACAGCAACTGCAGAAGCACCACATCTGCCACCGTAAAACACCCTCATCAGTTTAATCATCAACCCCATCCAGCTCCTCAGTCAGCAAGTTGTGCTCCTCCTCCGCAGAAGCACCGTGCCGCCGCTACCAGTGCCCTCCCCTCTAGCGACCTCCATCGCTGCTGCAACCATTGCGCCACCCTAACCTTCTCCACCCGCGGCCTACCAGTCTCATCCACTTGCTCACGGCAGTCGGCACTGTGCTGCTGACCTGCTCCAACCGTTGTTACGCCGCCATTCTGCTAGCTGGTTTGCCGTCTTCATTGACACACTCGCCAAGTTGAACGTGTGACATGCACACTATCATCCACGATCCGTCTTGCAATCTATGAGCTCATGACCACCATGGAAACCGGTCATCATCTCCTTCCCACACCTCTCTCCACCCACAGTAAAACTCAAACCCAAACCCAAAATTAGATCAGAGAGTCTATCATGATACTCTAAGGATTCATCAACGACTTGAAAGATCTCAAAATGGGACATCCTGTTGTTCATCCTCGCCAGTCTCTCTCTCCAAGCCTTCAACATTTGGAGGCATCACTTCAAAGCTTAGCAATGTCAGCAGCCCGCGCGGGACTAGTTCCACACATACCAACACATCCACCGCCCACATCCCTCACTTTCTTTAAGCCCATCTTTCACTCACATGGGCTTGTCCCCATTCTCCCCTCATATTTTACACTTTTCTTTAAACTTTTCCCAAAGTGTTTGATCTGCCAAAGACGTGGCCACAAACAAATACCAGACACACTATTTCCACTAAACTTTTCTTTACACTCATCTTCTCCACTACCCATTTTTATTTTATTTTATAATCAACATACCCATCATTCTTTTCCCCACTACAATATATTATACTAGCTTTCATTGATTCCAGTGGATTCCAACACTTTATTTTATATATTATTATTATTATTATTATTTCAAAAAAAAAAAAAAACACATTTATTTTTCTTTCCCATCATTTCTTTTAAACTTTTCTTTCCACCACTGTTTTTTAATATTTCTCTTTAGCAACTGCATTATTGAATGATGGCTGCTTTTATTCCAAAAAAAACAAAAAATCCATTCACAACTAACTCGTTTTTCATTCCACAAACTTGTCATTTCTTCATGCCGGGATCAACCCCGATTACAATTTTACACCACAACCGACAAAAAAAAAAAACAAAAAAAAAACAAAAACCCTTTCTATCATTTTTTTTTCACATCTTCACTCTGTGTTGAGCTGTTTTACTCCACTTTATTAATCCCTTTGTTTCAACCTCAAATCGGTTTCTATCTTCACACCTATTTGAGTTTGAGGGGGGGTTATGCATATATCATGGTGAACATGGTTACACACCATGCGAACCACCCAAGCTGGTGAGCATGGTTATACACCATGGGAACCACTCAAGCCACCCCATGGTGCACTCCCTAAGTCGCCCCCTTGGTGCACCACCACAATCTTTTACAACGGTCCGGCATGACCCCGTAAACTGTCCCGACATTGATTCCGGTCAGCTTTTACATCGGTCCGGCATGACCCCGTAAACTGTCCCGACATTGATTCCGGTTAGCTTCTACATTGGTCCGGCATGACCCCGTAAACTGTCCCGACATTGATTCCGGTCAGCTTCTACAACGGTCCGGCATGACCCTGTAAACTGTCTCGACATTGATTCCGATTAGCTTCTACATCGGTCCGGCATGATCTCGTAAACTGTCCAGACCTTATCTGCTACAACGGTCCGACACGACCATACAGTGTCTTCTCCAACGGTGTGACACGACCATACCGTGTCTTCAACAACGATCTGACACGACCATACAGTGTCTCCTATCCTATTTTTATTTTATTTTCACGTTTTGTTACTCTCTCCAAACTCAAGTTGGTTTGTGTCTCTCCTCCTTGAGTTTGAGGGGGCTGTTAGTGTATTATAATGTTAGTGTCATATATAACTGTCATACATTAGCATATATTATATACATGTAAAGTAAAATGTTTATTGTAATGTTTATTGCTTTTGCTTTCGGTGCATTTGACATCCTATGTACAACACTCTCCTCTCTATAAAAGAGAGTGAGCTGCTCCTTGTGTTATACAGATTCAATATCTATCAATACATACAATTTATTCTCTCTTCATCAATTTATCTTACAGTATCCATAACTAGTAAAAATTTATAACTAGCTGGTCTTACTCTTATTGATATGAGAATATTATTGAACATGTTGAATCAATACTTTAGAATAACATGCATAAAGTGTGTTTTATTTGTTTCTACCACAATTATGAAGAGACTTAATTAATTGAAACTTTATAAATTTTGGTTGAAATTACAAATTTCATAATTTTAAAAGTCTCCCTAAATTACAAACATTTATTTTTAATTATTATTTTTTAATATTCTGGAAATTAGCATATTCTACCAACAATGGGTATTTTTTTTATTTTTTTCTTTTGGTCAATTCAATTTGGGGCTAAACTAAAACCTATGGCTTGGTACCTCCTAGCTAGAACCATTCATTGAATTCGCCTCTAAAACACAAAATAAATGCAGCATTTGCACATGAACAATGTGATTATCCATGGATTATAAAAAATAAAAAATAAAAATGTTATCACTGTATTATTGACAATAAATAAAAAATGGCATGACCCATTAAATCAATGTAATCATGATATATTAATAAAACGATAAGTAAAATATGATAAAATAATAACGATTACATCGTAAAATTATTTGGCATCCAAGACATTGCATACAAGTAGGAGTAAAACACACATACGCATTAGTACTGTTAATGATACACCTCATAGGCAAAACATGACATTGCAAAGCTCAAATGGTAGCTTTTGTTTTTACTGGGGAAGCTTGTTGAGCTTACAGTAGACATAATCCTTGTACTTCTTGGTCTTAAATTTGGGTGGGTTATCATCATCGTTAACAAGCTTTGGATGGGGACCAACTTCAAGCTCTTCTGGTGGCTCCAAAAACACTGGCCATGACATTCTTGTTGTGTCCTTGTTCACTGTCGATCTATGAAACACAGCCTTGTACTTTCCGTTGCTTAATATCTGTTAAACAAAATTAAAATACAATAAAAATTAGTTGGGAATTCATCTCTTATGTTCTGTCACAATTTGATGAAAAATGTTTCATCCTCACAATCTCCTCCACGAACTCTCCTGAATGACGTGGCAAGAAAATGACAAATTAATGATCCACATTCCTACACTCGTCTCTTCTCTCAAAACTTTCCAATCAACCTTGCCACGTCATTGGGGTGTTTGGGGGGAAGATTTTGTCTGGATGTAGTACTGCTGTAATTTGATCCCTGCAGATTTAGTTGCATCAATTTTGTCATTTAATTTTTGCACACAATGTCAACTAGTCCAATTGATAATATGTGCGTGTGTGTTTTGAGGAATTAGACAAAAACCAAATGTAAAATGGTTCATTCATAAAGGAATCGACCCCTTAATAGAATCTTATGCAATATGAACTGGGCTTCCCTCCAGTTTATAATCTGGACTGGATGATGCTGTCCGGACCTATGGAATCCACCATAGGTTCTATTTTGATGTTTTGAACCGTGAACTTTGTTTAATTTATTATATACATCATCTACAAAAAAAAAAAAATTTGGTCAATCCGTAGGTTAAAGACAATCATTCACAGAAAAAGGTGCTCTCACTCACAATGGCACTCTGGTTTTAATTTTATCACATAAACCATACAGATCAGGTTGAGAGCCCTGAAAAACCACCTCATTCCTATGCTTCCAGTTGGACCCCATTCCTATTTGAATATACTTCTCAGCCTATCTATTTGTCTGTCTATCTATATATACTTTGATCTATTTAGTTTCTATCATTTTCTAGAGTTTAAATTGGATACCAACCTCCTAGATAAGATTAATCCTAGTCTCTGCAACCCAGACTTGCCTCCTCTTACTGCTAAAATGTTAATTATTTCTGTTCTGTTTCGATTTTTAGATCCTTCTCTGTATGCCACAACTGTCTAGTGAAATACTATGACTACATACAAGTTCTTAAAATGCATGCACCAAAACTAAGGAATAGGGGGATAACAATTATTTTACAATAAAAAGATTTTACAAAGTAAATTATTTTACATCAATTGAAACAGAGCGTAAATGTATAAAAATTCCCTCTTTGAGCAAAAAGCTTCTACGAGGGAAAACCAAGTTAACCATTGATTTTGGTTAATTGTGAAGGTAATGGCAGGTTGGATAAAGAGTACATGAAGTGGAGGTGGCAGCCACAAGATTGTGACATTCCAAGGTTCTATCTGGTTTTCTTTTCTATTATTGATATTAGCTTGCTGTATATTTTTGGGCCTATTTTATGACAGTTTAAGTTTTGGGACATTTGGTGACTTAACATGGTAAGTTTTGGTTTTAGGAAGTACTTTGATCTGTCTGTTGCCGTGCATCTTATCTTTTGGTCTGTTTATCTCTCCATGTGTGAGACGAGGTCACACATGAGGGAGTGTTAGCTTGATATACATTGTTAGGTCAGATTTAATTGGTGACTTGACAACTATGATTCATTTGAAATAAGTCATTGTCTTTTCTATGATTTATTTGAAACTGCATTGTGAAGTAAATAATGAATTTGGTGATTCTTGATTGCTAACGGCTTTACCATTTGATTCAGAACCATATTTTTTTGAGATCAATAAGGGAGCAGATTTGGGAAAACAACTTATCAAACTATCCTAATTTGGGAATTTGGTTTGGCTTTTAACTTATTTTGGGTCACATCACCTCTATATTTTTTTACATATTTTTTCACAAAAGGCCAAAAAACCAGTTTTTAACTAACTTTCCCAAAATTGTTATTTTTCTTAGGTTCAATGCAACAAAAATGCTGGGATTGATCAGAGGGAAGAGGCTAGTTTTTGTGGGTGATTCAATTAACAGAAATCAATGGGAATCCATGCTATGTTTGTTGATGGGAATTTGCAGTAGATAATTCTTTTGAGTCACAGGTGACCAACATCCTCATAGATTTAGTATGGAAAAGATGCTTGGGGCTGGGTGTGAAGGTATATGAATGGAAGAAGATAGAGAGAGGGACATGGAGAGAGAGAGAGAGAGAGAGAGAGAGAGAGAGAGAGAGGGCGAAATAGAGGACATGTCTGGGGTCGATGGTGGTGCTTGTGTAACCCTTGCGGTGATGCTCCAATAACAGACAATGATGGAGACAAAGCGACAGAGAGGAGACGTGAGTGAGAGAGGGAGACAAATCGACCTTCGACCTAGTTTACGCGGTTTATTTTTTTCCCAACCACTTTCTATTAGTCACCAATAAGAAATAAACCCATTCTTTTCCCGAACACCTCAAAAATTTAGTCGCTAAATCGTTTAGGAATCCCTCCAAAATTCGAAATCCTTCCTCCAAAACTTTAATTACCATTGTGACTAGACTTTAGTCGCTAGAAGTAAGATAACTGCCGACTAAATTATTTTTTATAGCTAAAGATTATACATTTAGAGACCAATTTTTTCTTAGTCGCCGACTACTAAAACTCAATTAGTCTCCAAAAGCGAACTAAATGCCGACTAAAATACTTTTTAGTAGCGAATGATTGTACATTTGGGGACCAATTTTTACTTTAGGTCACCCAAAACCATATTTTCAACGACTAAACCTTAATTAGTCATCAAAAGTAGAATACATACTGATGAAAATATTTTTAGTAACTAAAGTGTGTACCTTTGGCAACCAAATTTGTTTTATGCGGCATTTTTAATCGCCGAAAGTATATTTTTCCGTAGTGTTTGTCACAAAAAAAGAAGAACAGTATATTTTTAAAAACACATTTGTCGTTCATTTTTTTAACACTAATATAATAAATTGAATAAGTTATGATTATTAGATTGACTTATTTTTATTTTATTTTTAAATGATATACGTGAAAGACCCTACAAGATCAATAGTTCGAATTATTAAAATAGAACGCATAATGAGGATCCGGTGAATGCCTTCCAATCCAAATTACATACATTGGAAGAAAAAGAAATTACCTCAATTTGGTCACCAATATGAACAATGAGGGCATTGGGGATGTACTTGACATCGTACCAGTGATCATCTTTGAAGACTTGTAATCCTGGGACTTCATTTGGTACGAGAATGGTGAGTGCACACATGTCAGTGTGAGCCACCACACCAAGTGCCAAGTCAGGTCTAGGACATGGTGGGTAATAATTGATCTTCATAAGGTACACCAACTCATCCCCACCTAGCTCCTTGTTGAACTCATCCCCTTCTAGCCCAATGCCTAATGACAACCACTTGAACAACTTCTCCACCACCCCCCTCATTTGCTCTGCATATTCCTCGTTTGCTTCCCTATCTCATTTATATATAAATAAAAAAAAAAACATTTTTAATTAGGTATACGATCACGTGATCTTCTGAAAAAATTCACACTTTTCACTTGCAGTTAGAGATGTAAATAAGTTGCGAGTCGAGCCGAATGGTGGATCGTTTATGCTTAATTTAAAATTTTAACAAGTTTCAAAATATGTTTAAATTTGACTTATTCATATAACAAGTAGATCTCAAATAAGTCGAACAAGAGTTGATCTCGAATAGTTTATTTTTTATAATGCTTATGCATTTATCAAGTTGAATAATAGAGTTTTTCAAACTTGATTTAAAAACATAACAAATTTAAAATTTTGTTTAATTTTGACTTGTATACGTACCAAGTTAATCTTGAGCAAGTTGTAAACAAACCGAACATGAGTCGAACTTAACTAGTTTGATTTATTAACAGTCCTGCTTGCAAACCATTAAATTACAATTTTTTTTTTTGTTATTTTTTTTTTAATTTCATATTTCCTTTTTTTTATCTTATTGTGTCTTTTCGGCCAAATAATAGAAGCCTTCAACTCAATCACATTTACCATTTTTCTTTTAATGCCATTATGTTTTTTGAACCTAGAGATAATTGGGGAGAGCAAAATATAATTTGCATATATAAAGTGTATAAAATGATATGACAGTGACATATTGTAATTATAAGGTATTGAAGTTAGTATTTTAGTTAGAAATAAAATGATCGCAAAGTGCCATGTTATACTGTATGTATTTTTTATATAAAAATTTTATTCGTATACCATTATGCATCATAATAATGGGTATTATATTTTTAAATAAAGAGATCACAATAACTCACATATTATTATTTATATTAAGAAAAATTATCCATCCCTATAATCTTGTCCCTCCCAATTTTACCTCCATTGATGTGGTATTAAGGGGATTAAAGATGAGAGATAGAGAAGTGAGAGATCACTTCAATGGGCGTTAGTCACGACATTATGAGTGAAATTAAAGGAACAAAATTAAGAAATGTAGCGAGAACTTTAACTGATTTGTTATTTTCCTTAAAATCTAAGCGCAAATCCCATCTTGTGGAAGAAATGAATAAAGAGATATAGAGCGAGACCCTTAAGTATTAACCTCTTTCACATTCTAAACAAATAAAATTTACCATAATTATAAATAAAGAAATATTATTGTAACTAAATTTGCTGTAATAATCAATCATATCACATGGCCAACCCTAATTAAAAAGGGTGGGCAAAAAGTGATATTAATAATAATAAATAAATAAATAAAAAGGAGTATTGGATTATTATCATCTAATTCTATTTTTTATTAAAATTTTCTCTCCCACATGATCTCACACGTATTTATTAAGGAAAATGATTTTTATCACCCAACATATTTCATTAATTTTTTTTCATCTTTTACAAAAATCCACAATGGTCCAGCATGTCTCCAGTTGAAAATTAAGACTAGACCGTCTAGTCTAGCCTATGGACCTATTTGTGGGTCCCATTTCGATAATTTGAACCGTTCAATGTGTAGAACTCGTCAAGTACTATATTTTTGTAAAACAACACGTTGATTGGATATCGATAGTTTCTGATCAGATAGTCTTATATAAAAAAATGAATAATAAAAAAATAAATAGTTAACATAAATCTAATCCGATCAAATAGTTATCGATATCTGATCAATGTGATTTTTTACAGTAATATAATACTCGAAGAGTTTTACAAATTAACGGTTCGAATTATTGAAAATAAATCTAAAAATAAACTCATAAACCGAATTGAAAGGTCTAATCTCAAACTCCAATCGGAGACAAGCTGGACCCAATTCATGGAGTGATGGTTGATGGTTATGCTACGCGGGAGATTGTTAATTAATGATGCAGGCGGGTCTTGCGGTGATATGGAAGGCCTTGATGGAGACAAGAGGGGTTGGAGAGAGAATAATTTATATATATATATATATATATATTTTAGAAAATAAAAAAAAAATTACAAGTAAAATAGTATTGAGAAAATTACAAATAAATAAAGGGTGATGATTAAGACCCCTCCAATCACCACTCTCACCAACCCCCAGACACGTGGCGAGTGGTGATTGGAGGAGAAGGAATAAAAAAAAAATAATAACCAATCAGGTGAAGAGGGGGTCAAGGGGGCGGGAAAAAAAGGGGATCCAAGTCATTATTGATAAATAAAATCAAGATTTGATCCTTATAACAAAAATAAGAATTAAAAATTTAATTTTTTTTCATTTAAGGCCTAAACTTTTGATTTGTTTTCGATCCAAACTATCTACTA
Source organism: Camellia sinensis (assembly GCF_055761805.1). Taxonomy (NCBI): domain Eukaryota; kingdom Viridiplantae; phylum Streptophyta; class Magnoliopsida; order Ericales; family Theaceae; genus Camellia; species Camellia sinensis. The sequence continues at coordinate 142,618,571 of NC_138963.1, forward strand.
TTTCTATTAAGTAAAATTAACAACAAAAAAATATATGTATACTTTGTCATTAAACTTAATAAAAAAATTAATATTTTATACTTTTTATATACAATTACATTGGAAATAAATTGATGGTTTAGATTAAAGATAAATGAATTGACAAAGTTAAAATTCATGATTTATTTTGTTATAATAATCAAACTCAGGTTTTTTTTTTTTTTTTTTTTCTAATAGTATATTGACATCTACAATTAAGTAATTTAAGTGTGAGAAATTGCTGTAGTTTTATTAAATTTGAAAAAAGAAAAAGAAAAAGTCATAATGTAAATTACTTGTAGAACCATTCCATTTAATAAAATTGTCAGCAAGTATACCTATTGGTTAACATGTTTAAAATTATTCTACTTCTTTTAAATAAAAGTAAATGTCACATATATAATTATTTTAAATTTTATTAACAAATACCTATAACATTTGTTAACAAAACTCAAAAATAAAAACTAGCCAGAAATGAAATAGTAAATCTAGGTATATTCACATAAAAATATTATGTAGTGTAGTTTCTTAATAAGCATAAACTTTTTCTAAGTCTGAATCACACTCTCACTCTATTTGGTTTCAGAAAAAAGTTATGAACCCAGAAAATATACTAAACCTATCTGGAAAGTGTGGTGTGTGGCATAGATTTAGTTTATGTGGGCTAATTTTGCATTAATCTATTTTTTTGAAATACATTAAAAATCCCATCTAAAAAAAAATACACTAAAAATTTAAAAAAAGGTCTCCGTTTGGTTTTTCGTTTTTAGAATTTGTTTTCAGACAAAAAAATTAAAAACTAATTTGATGAAAACTTTAAAAAAAAAAGAAAAAATTGTCATTTTTATATATTTTTTATACTTTGAGATGGTAATTTTTTAAAATTTAAAAATATTTTTCTAATATTTATTTTTGTTAAAATAATTTTTATTTTTGTAAAAAAAAAATTTGAAAATAGTTTTAGAAAATCAAACCAAATGAAACCATACAAGATTGGAAAATACTATGGATCCCAAGTAAATTACTAAATAAATTATCAAATCTTTCACATAAATATATTTGTATAAATCTCACACTTATATAAGAGATTTAATAATTTATTTAGAATTCTAAGCATAACTCTACAAGATTAGACTCGGGAGTAACTCAAGGGTCATGAGGCAGTATTCTGTCATCAATAATGCTGCATTTAATATCTTTTTATATCATCTTATATGATAGCTCATCATTAATATAATGATATCATCCCCCATATTTATGTTAGATGATAGGCTAACACAGTAAATAATACAATCAGAGTAGTACGCCCAAATCTGATAGGGCTGGCTTCCCTCCGTCTATGATCAGATTGAAAGGTACTGTTGGGTTAGTGAAGACTCATTACGGGTCTCGTTTCGATAATTTAAATTGTTCAATATGTATAACTAGTTGAGTATTATATGCTTGCAAAATATCACGTTAATCGGATATTGATAGTTAGGTGATCAAAATAGTTTTGTATTAAAAAAAAAAAGGGTCAAAACATAAACGGTAGATAAAAATCTGATCCAATAAAATAGCTATTAATATTCGATCAACGTGATTTTGTACAATCATATAATATTCAACGAATTCTACACATTGAATGATTCGAATTATCAAAACAGAATCATGATAGGCCCCATAGGCCTAATAGTATAGGCCTAACAGTATCCTCCAGTCGAATGGAAGGAAAGCCCACCCCGATGTGACAAGTGTAGCATGAACCTTCGTTTAACCATCAATGCAAATCAAAATGCATCGATTTGTAATCTAATCCCTAACTTCCTACAACTATCAATGCAAATCAAAATGCAGCAATTTGTAATCTAATCCCTAACTTCCTACAATATTCATTTAACTATTAATGCAAATGAAAATGCACTGATCGTAATCTAACCACTTACTCGCTACGATGCTACCACCTTATGCAAAATAAAATAATTTTTTTAAAAAAAAAAAAAAAAAAAAGGAGAAGTGAAAAGGAAAAACCTGTAAGAAGGAGGGTTCTTAGGCCAGAAGTGGTAGTTAATAGCAGAAGGAGGCCAAATCTTATGAAACAAATGATCAACCCAACCTTTCTTCCCTTCAACTTCCTTTTGAAGCTTACTTCCATACCCTTCAATGCTCTTAGACTCAGCATCCTTAGCATACACCTCTTTCTCTTCCTGTGGCAGCTCAAAAAACTCTTTCCCAACTCTCTGCAATTTACTTATCAATTCATCTGGTATCCCATGGTTCACCACCTGGAATATCCCCCACTCTCTCCCAGCCTCCTCCACCATCCTCACCACCCTCTCCTCGTCGCTGTCGCCGCCGCCAAGATCGATCACCGGTACTTCTAGAAGCTTCCCTTTGACGGTGGTGATTGCTGGTTGCTCTGTCTCTGACCTAATGTACTCGGCTGGTATGCTGTCCATGCACTTTGACAATGAAGCAGCTATGGCTTGCACTCTCTCCACCTCCATTTTTCTTTCCTTCTTCTCCCTCCTTTCCTATGACTATAATAATCTCAAACTTCTCTCACTCTCTCTTTGCGTGTGAGCGTCACATCTACTTGTATATGTGCCCTATTTATAGAGATTTTTTATTAATTACTATTATTTTTTAAGAAAAAAAAATTTCATAAAAAACTTTAGGGAATGGCATCCTTTCAGTCTAATTGTTGGATCTATAGAGATCTACCACGAGTCTTGTTTGGATAATTCAAACCGTTCAATATGTAAAACTCGTTAAGTACTATATACTTGTAAAAAATCACGTTGATCGAATATCGATAACTATGTGATTAAATTAGTTTTGTATGAAAAAAATGGACGGTGAAAAATAAATGGCTTACAAAAATATCATATGATCAAATTGCTATAGATATCCGACCAACATAATTTTTTTATAAACATATAATACTCAACGAGTTTTATATATTAACGATTTAAATTATTAAAACAAGATCTGTGATGAGTCATCATAGACTGAATAATAATCTATTGTTTGATCATTGACGAAAGAAAAGCCATTTCCAAAATGGTATATCACATCACATGTATCATTTACTAGGGAAACCTTTATTCCTGGAAAGACCCGAAAAAAAAAAAAAAAAAACGTCACAAAAATAAGTAATTTTATTTTTAAAATATAAATTATCATAATTCTATCGTAAAAGGAAGATAATATTTATTATAAAAATAGATGATGTATTTCATAAAAATACGTGCATGTAGGGTGTAATGAAGGCCTTTCCCATTATTAAAAAACTCATCATTGTGATTAAAATAATAAGGCTCAACTACATTAACATCTCCATGATCTGTAGAACTTAATCAAGCTCCCCAAGTTTAATGTATACATGGCTCCCTTGAGTTTGCCCACACGAGTTTTTTATTTACGCAATATTTTGATTATTTTTTATTCATAATTTGTTAATTATATAAAAGAAATACATATATATATAATTAGATATTTTATATAAAAATATATATTTTATACTCATTTATCTTTGTGTTTAATAGGTATTTTGGAAAGATGGTTAAAAATTACTTTTTAATTTTTTTGAGTTTATTTTGTATGAGAAAGAAGTATGTTAAAAGTTGAAAAGCGACTTTTAACTCATTTATCAAAATGAGCCTAAATATCATATTCATTAATTTCAACTACTACAATTTTACTAAAGGAAAGTGAAAATAATTATGTTAAACTTATGAATTCTTTACGGTTGTTGGTGTAGTTCATCTAAAAAATAATTAAAAATAGTCACATCATTTGTATGACACTTATATATATATATAGTGACATTTTTCATTATTTTAACATCTTTAAATCAATGAAATGTCACCTAAAAAAGAAAAATGAATTGAGGGAAAATCTTTGGGAAACAAATTTACGAAAATGTTTCGGTGTGTAATACACATCGTATGCAACTCTATCACAAAAATTACGTAAATTTTTACGAATTTATATAAATAATCTTATAAAAATACTTAAATTAAATATAAATTTATGTAAATTCATAAAAACTTATATAATTTTTTAATAGATTCATATACTATATGCATTATACACTCGAGAATGCTTCATTCCCGTTCCTTTATAATAAAAAGAATCGAAATCCTTTGTTAGGTAAAAGAAAACAATAGAAATGTGATAAATCTCATTGTGTAGGCCAAATTGCACTAAAGAAAAAAAACTTTGTAAGAGAGACAACGTATAACCTTAAAAAAAGAAAAAAGAAAAAAAGAAAAATCATACTAATCTCTCCCGAAATTTTAAAAAAAATACATTAATCTCACAATTTTGAAAAAAGATAATTCTATTAACTTCTTTTCTAGTAAGGTTAAAGAGATAATATTATGTTTTTGTCCATAGGATTAATAAATTTGTGATGAAAAGACATTAAAGATTATATAAATTAAAATTTTAAGAAAATATGAGTGTAATTGTGTTAAATTTATTTTTAAAAAAAAATTCTTCTAAATCTTAGAGACGTCTGTGTAATTTATTTCAAAAAAATAAACAAGAAAATGAGAAATTAAGGATTGAAACACATATGCCCAACCACTTTTTTTTTTTTTTTTTTTTTTTTGAACCAGACATATGCCCAACCACTTGGCTCTCATTTTTCTCAAGATAAAAGAGTATAACCTAAACAATACCAAAACCAAATAGTTATAATACGGAGAGAGATTGTTGGGCTGATTCAGGAAATGGGGGTTGACGTGGTGGCATACGGTTCACAGGATAGCTGTTACCAACCCTGCATCCACATCAACATTTATGAGCACAAGTTAGGTGTCAATATTGTCACATCATATATATATATATATATTAGCATATGTTCGTGTCTAAAGGCATGGTATAATTTTTTTTTTCTTTTCAAAGAGTATGGAGTGAATTTTTTAAAATATTTGACACTGGAAAGATATGAATGAAGTGCGTGTAATAAAAAATTTAAAACATGAAAAAAATTTATTAAAGACAAAAATAAAAGATAATTTGAGCCATCATATTAAAGACAAAAACCAAATTTCAGCCATCATATTATTCATGTACCACTTTAATGCATAGCCAACATGGTCATTAACCCTCTGCATTTCATAACATTGTTGCTTACACTAAAATATAAAAAGATCACACAATGGCAGAGACTAAATTAGTTATATAGTTTTATTATGATAATTTGAATTATTCATTTTTCAAATCCTATGTATAAATTATTTATGAGAAAAATTAGATTGATAAGATAATTATAACTACATTATTTCATCATATATATTTGTCTTAAAAAAATAGACGATAAGTATAATTTTAAAAATAATCCACAATTTTTTTTATATATAAAATCACATAATTATAATTACTAAATTAATATAATTCTGTTTATGAATAATTTACAAATAACAAATAAACAAATTAAATCATTTTATGGTATATCTACACCGCACAAAGCCTCCAACTCACACAGTGGATTGGGAAGAATTCTCCCCCTACTATAAATAAGACAATAAAAGACAAATAAGGAGATTCAAAACCGAAAAGCAAGTCCATTAAAATTATACTCACACCATACTAATAGATGCCGTTATTATGTATCCAATTGCAGTAGTGATATAAAATATTCAGTGCAAGAGGAACCACTGAATTCTTGAAAAGAACTCCAAAAAGACAGTCTAATTTTAACTCAAACTTGCCAGATTTGTAATAGCGAGAGATTCATGCCATGCTTCACATTTGACTATGAATCAGAATTTCTAATTGTTCCAACTTAGCGAGGCTGTTTAGGAGTTTGCTAAACTATTGAAAGGGAAAGAGAGCTTTTCATGCCACAATCAGGACAATGAAATTACAATACTGACTCTTTACTTTCTCAAATTTGACTCTATGAAGTATGTACCAGAGTAAGACCAAGGATTGGGTCAGTAGATGAGGTGCTCCCTTGCCAGGGGTGATGTTTGGGTTCGAGTCTTACCTGTTGCGAGATGCAACTTCCCCCTCCTACTAATTGTTAAAAAAAAAATTAAAAGGGTACATACCAGCGTGGATCATTGTCATCTTAGTTTCAGAAATTATGCCCTCATCAAGATGGCAATAGCCTCCCACTCTAAACTACATATCACATCCTGTTATGGCAACAATTGAAATCATATTTCGAGAAGGGAAAAAGAAAGAGGAAACAGACTTGCTTTGGTTCATGAATTTTGAGAAGGGATTTGGAAAGAGAGAGGAAAGATGTGTGAAATGTAATTATATTTTTCCCACATTTCACTTATCTTTTCCCTTTTTCATTTCCAAATCTCTCTCTAAATCCCTTTTCTCTTTCCATTTCCAAATCTCCAAACACAGCCTTAGTAAACAAATTCTCTTTCTCACTATTTCTCACTCAATTTATAAACAATTGATAAATTGAAAATGAAAAAAGAGTTCACTTTTGCATCATTTCTCACCAAACCACCCCATCCAAACGTAGTGTGAGACAACTCGTGACCCGGCATTTTTCTGGGCAGCAAAGTGATTCAACCAGCCACCATATTGGCATGGCCAAAGACAAAACTTGGGAAACTTGAATAGTCAAGGCCATAGCCCTTGACCAACAGTTTCATCTTGACAAAATGCACAAAAACAATCAAATCAAATTTTCTGTCTTTCTTTCCTCATTATTTTATTTTCAGAAAGGTGAAGTTATGGTCCAGTAGGAAGCAAATGATAGCATGACAAAGTAAATGCATGCAAATTACTAGTATATGTCTCCCAAGGGTAAATGATTCCATTGTCATCCATGTCAAAAAAGGCCACATGTTGTTGAAGAACACTCAACCCATAATTCTTATGGCTTGGTGTTCCATTTGGATGGTCTGTATCTGGAGCAGCCAATGCTCTGGCCAAATCTGAATTCATGAATGCCAAAGAGACACATTAGTAGCATAAAGGTGGAGGCTTTTTGAGACTTCATTAGCATAAAGGTGGAGGCTTTTTGAGACTTCAAGAAGAAGAACAATTACCCAAATAAATGAGAAATACTAAAGTCATGTTTTCAATTACCCAAATCAATTCTATTGAACCCAGCAATTAAAGTCATGTTTTCAACACTAAATTGGCAGCGATTAAAGTCATGTTTTCAACACTAAATTGGCGTAGAAAAGTCAAATACTCTATTGGTTAAAGTCATGTTTTAACATTTGAAACAGAATCGGTTAGTAGGCCTATGTTTGGTTAAAGTCATTGGTTTGTCTTTTACAATCTATTCAGTAAACATGAACAAATGTGGTAAGTCATGTTTTCAATAAACAAATGTTAGAATAGTAGTGCTGGGTTCAAATCATGTAGATCCATGTCCGAATCTGCACAACAAACATGTTTTATGGTTCAATCTCAATCTGACAGCAAACATGTTTTATGATTGGTTGGTTATCTGCACAACAAACATGTTTTATGATTCCATATGGTTCAAAACATGACTTACCATATATCTACCATATATCTATTCTGTTTCAAGTCATGTAATCCAAATCTGCACAGCAAACATGTTTTCAACATTTGTCTATTCAGTAACCGACCAATCTTACCATATATCTATCTACTCAGTAAACATGTTTTCAATAACTCTATTGAACCCAACAGTTAAAAATACTTTTCCATATATCTATATATTGGTCTGTGCAGAATTTGAATTCAATAACTATAGATTTGTCTGATATAACTCAATATATATATCATTCAAATCTGCACACACCCAGAAGACACCATAATAAAATGCAAAATCTGCACAATACAATAAGATAAATTGTAATCCAAATCTGCACAATACAAAATCTGCAAAATCTGTAATCCAAATCTGCACACACCCAATACAAAATCCAAACCGTATATAATTGAAATTTGTATAAGAGGAGAGAGAGAAGGGTTACCACAACTCAGATCTATCACAGATCCAGCAGATTTGGAGCCTTCCCAAACATCCATGCCCCGTGGGTTACCAAAATGAGGCTTTTAGCCTAGACCAAAATAACCAAAAAAATTAAAAAATTAAAAATTTAAAAATCAATCCACATCCCAAACAACAAAATAAAAATCAATCCACAAAATAACCAAAAAAATAAAAAATTGGTCGGCAGGACTGTCAACCTACACTGTCAACCTCGGTACACTGTCAACCTACCCGTCAAGCAGTTTGGTCGACAAGACCCTAAACATGCAAATATGCATACTTGTTTTTTGGTATTAATCCAAATCTGTTCTAACGAAATCAGAATTACAGTTTACCATCGTGTACGGGTTTGTTCATAATAATTTTTAGATCGAGATCTGAAATAATTGAGCGGAATAATTTCCACATCCTAAAACTGTTGTGGCATTGATTTCAAGAATTTTATTTGGAAAAGTAGAATGAAGAAGTACCACTCAACTGCTGCCTGTAACATGTCGTCAGAGATGATCCTAGAGCCAGATAGAAGGGTACCAAGTCCAATCCTGCATGATCAGGTATGTGGAAAATTGGAATATGGAGAAAAAGAGAAAAAAATATTAAACTCAGTTCTTGCAAAGAGTGAAAATTTGAAACTAACCCAGGAAAAAGGTACATGTTGTTTCCTTGGTTGCAGTGGCCAATATGACCATTTCCTGTGGAATTTGAAGTCAGTCAACAAAACAGTTATAGTTATATGATTATAATTTTACGAATTTGCATTTAGTAAGATCCCTAATATCAATGCACCAGGCATTCCAAAATTCTTTAGATAGACATATATATATATCCACAGATCAGCAAAATGAAGCTAAACCTCACATTTTAAAGTAGAACAGTAAAGCAACTTTAAGGTCAAAAATTTATTATAGCAATGGAGCAAAAGAGTAGAAGGAAATCTAATTCTGAGGCCACCATTTGAAAAGATATCAGATGAATTGTTCAGCCTCCAAATTGCTTCCAGTGACTTTAAAAAGAAAAGAAAAGAAAAGTAAAGAAAAGAAAAGAAAATATAGAAATAAAATAAAAAAGAACAACAAAAACAAATTGAACAAAATAATAAGCATGCATAGCTAACCATTTGCAAATATTCAAATGCTTTCATATTCAGATGCAATATCAGGGTAAATTCTTTTGGGTGAAGAGAAGGACAAAAAAATACACAATAAATTAAAACTAAAGATCATGCTAGAAAATAAGGAAAAGTAAATCCGAATTGGGCTTCCCAAACTGTAAACAAAATCAACTACACTCAATGGAATGTAAGAATTCACCTGCCTACTATTCCTGGGCAAAGACACACACTCACAAATCGCATTTTTCTGGGCAGCAGAGTGATTCAACCAGCCACCATATTGGCATGGCCAAAGACAAAACTTGGGAAGCTTGAATAGTCAAGGCCATAGCCCTTGACCAACAGTTTCATCTTGACAAAATGCACAAAAACAATCAAATCAAATTTTCTGTCTTTCTTTCCTCATTATTTTATTTTCGGGAAGGTGAAGTTATGGTCCAGTAGGAAGCAAATGATAGCATGACAAAGTAAATGCATGCAAATTACTAGTATATGTCTCCCAAGGGTAAATGATTTCATTGTCGTCCATGTCAAAAAAGGCCACATGTTGCTGAAGAACACTCAACCCATAATTCTTATGGCTTGGTGTTCCATTTGGATGGTCTGTATCTGGAGCAGCCAATGCTTTGGTCAAATCTGAATTCATGAATGCCAAAGAGACACATTAGTAGCATAAAGGTGGAGGCTTTTTGAGACTTCAAGAAGAAATATAATTGTATGCCCGTGCCTGAAGGCACAGTGTTAATAATGTTGGGATTAAAATATAATTGTAATCCCAACACTATTTAGTAAATTATCAATTTAATATAATTGTAATCCCAACCCTTCCATCTTATTATATAGATTATCAATTTAATATAAAAACAACACTATTCTTGGAAAAAGAAAACAGACCTAAGTGGGTTTTTTTAGCAGAGAGCTCTGTCTCTTTTTTTCCTCTACATCTCTCTCTTCCTATTTGAACTCCATTGTTGCTCAAGTTTGAGCTTTGAATGAGAGTCATAACTTAATGAAAATCACAAATCCAAACCCAAATACACTACCAGTTCAAATATAGATCCGATTATATCTCGGGTGGATTACAAAGTTCTTGGTGCTTGGATGGGTTTAATAAACAAATGAGCCATGAGAGAGAGAATGGGATGAGTTTAATTAATTGTAGAGGAGGTGTTGTAATTAGTTGTGGAGAATGGAATTCAAATAAAATGTATTAGATTAATTCAAAAATGTGAGTTTGGGAGAATGAAATTCTAATAATAACAGTATGGAGCCCAATCTAAATGACTCATAAACAATCTAAAATAACTCTAAAAATGTACATAACCTTAAAGCTCCTTAAGGTTATGAAGGAGATGGACAAAAAGTTCAACACAACATTCTAGTGACAGCAAGTTGCACAACTATAAACCAAATAACAAAAATTTCAAGTTAATATTTCTATTGACTGTTAACGAATCACGACAAATAGGCAATTTCATTAATACAAATACCACAATGAGACTTTAAAAACTAATTTTGACAGTAAATTCCAGTATTCACACTACCTTTGTTTCAGTCTGGTTAGAAATTTTTCCATTTATTTGGCTCTTTATTGTCTCAAGTTGTGTACAACATAACAAAAACAGAAATTCTAAAAATTACAAAACCCACTACAATTTTTTAAAAGTTCAAAAGCTCACTATTACTATAAACTGAACTAACTATAACTATAACTATAAACTGAATTAACTACACAAATATCACCTAACTGAACATCTATATATCTAGAAACAATGAATCAAATGTAAAAGTTAAAAAACGAACTCATCAATAATGAAAATTTAGTGTTTGATTTTTCTTTGGATTTGAATATAGAAATTAGACTTTTCTCAAGTGTACAAAGGTTTTAGAGTTCCAAATAGGAGACATGTTGCACATGATAATACATCTGTCAGCAAATGATCCTTCTAACTGAATCTTTTTATCAAGCATTTCATATGCAACCAGTTGTGGTTAATACAAAACACATAGAAGGCCAACTGAAAAAAAATAAAAAAGAAATTAAAAAAGTTATAAAAAAAAACACATAAGAAGAAATTATTTGAAAACCAACAATGAACAATGAGAGCTGTGCTGCCAAATAAACCGTGGAGTTGGAACACATACTTGAGTCCCAGTGGCATAAGTCTGTCTGATAAACCATCATCAGGAAAAGTGTTTTGCGCCTAGGCTCAGTTTCTCCCTGTATTCCAATCAATCAATTTCCTATCTATGTTGTAATTTTGATTTCGAACAGAATTCTTCATTTAGTTATCTAAAAAATAAAAAAAAAGCTAGGAAACAAAAGACAGAAAATGGAGGGGAAAAGGAAAAACAAAGAATAATCAGTGTCTGACCATTGTTAAGAATTGATTGGTAGGTATACTTAGATTGATCTCAACCATTGATACATTTTGATACATTTTTCAAAAACCCTTCTGCCTACTTAAGAAATTCCTCATTTCTCCCATTTGTTCATGCATTCTTCACATCCAAAATTATGTCTCAGATAATTGCATATCCAAAATAAATAAATAAAAAAACAATTATATTTGAAAACACATTTAAACAATACACACATGATTGCTCCCCAATATTATTCAGCATCAAACCAACAAACCTCATTTACATAAAACTATACGGTTCACGAAAAAAGTAGTAGTTAAAGATTGTTACGTAGTTGTGTGAAGAGCTAATTCATCAAACACATCTCCGAACAAACCTATATAACAAAAAGGTATATTTTTTGACACACACATACACACACACACACACATATACTTATTTATGTAAATCAACAAAAATCACCTGAGAGAGAGAGAGAGAGAGAGAGAGAGAGAGCACGATGTAGGTCCCCAAAGGCTCAAATGTCAAAGAAATGAAGTCCTTTTCCACAATTACCAGAAAATGGTTCGATGATCAAAGACTTTGTTCTTGTTAGGGTTTGCAGGAACAGTCCTCTGATAGAACAAACCAAAAGAAAGAAACACAATTACAAATAATTATCAAAACCACTAAAAAAGTAAAAGAGTAAATAGAACGAACGTTAAAGCATAACATAGGTTTAGTAGGTTTAGTGGTAAGGGCATTTTGTCAATTTCACCATTTGCTGGACATGAACTTAAAATTTTCATATTTTGTAATTTTCCTGTATCTATTCTTTGTATCTGATTTTAGTCTCTGTAGAATAAACTTCCCCCGTTTGAAACCTTGGTTTGAAACCTCGAAAGTGCATTATTATGGCAAACGTGTAACAATCATGATTAGTTTGAACTCTTATCAAATTTCAGTTTTTTTTAGTTAATAATGACAGTGATAGCATATCAAAAACAAATAAATAAAAACATAAAAGAAAAGTTACTAATTTTAGAGATAACGCGTGACAATGAGCAGGATGATGGAACACAGTATATTGTCACTGGAAAGAGCAAAGAAGGCATATGAGAAGAAGCAGAGGAAGCAAAAGCAACTTCGGATGGGGACTCCTATAAAATCTCCACCATCACGGCCACCCAGAAGACCCGAGAGTTCGAAAAAACAACAGCTGGTGTCAAAGAATGGCGAAGTAAAAGCCAAGAAAAGAATCGTGGATAGTGATGACGACGACGATTTTATACTGAGCCCCAAGAGGAGAAAAGTGTAAAAAGGAAATGCCCTTTTTTTCCCTTTTTGGTGGTATATTTTTAGAGATTTGCTTTTAATTGAACCCTTCAAATTTAACTGCGATGAGGCAAGTGACAGAAATCCATCAAACTGATGATATATTGAGACATTCTTTACACTGTCTGATGTTCAGAAATAATAAAAGGAAAAAAAAAATCATAATTCTTGTTTATTTCTCGTTCATCTATCTATATCTGAGTTGATGATGTGCTAAATATATTCTTGCGGGACTTAAGTAACATATATAACAATGACAGAATACCCTAGAGTAGAGCAAGAATTACATTATACATAAATATAACTCTCTTATATAGTAAGAGGAAGTTAGATATGAGAGTTTGATATATATATATATATATATATCCTTTTCGCATCTAGTAGCAGTACTAAAACACACACCATACTCATTTCAATAAGTCAATCTAAGTTAATAAAGTAGTTAATGAACTTGCTTCATCACCTATGCAATTATCCATGGGTAGCCATATTAGGTTGGGTTTTGAGTTGAGAGTTATCAAATGGTTCAGATTAGCCCCTAGATGTGGACTGTAGTAAATCCTGGATAATAAGATGGAGAGATACAAAAAAAAAAAATTGACAGGAAGTAGAAGCATTAGATTACCCAGGAATCTAGTTGCGCGGTACTCGTGAATTACCCAATTAGTCCTCTGGCCATTCGGAGCACGACCCGCATAGAAAACCAAAGTCTTCTTCATGCCAATCACAGTGGTTGCCCTCAGAGACCTGATAGAACTATCCTTACCCGTGGCCTTCCAGTACCCAGCCACAGTCGCTCTGTTCAATCGATGCCCATTCTGATACTTGCGATCTTTAGGACAGAAAAAGAACCACTCTTCATCATTCATCTTTATCGCCGATTTATCTGCATAAAAATAGATCAAATCAAACCCAAAATTAGGGCTTTTAATCAAGTATATATCAATAATCAAAGCAAAAAACCCAAAATTTTAATTTTTTAATTTTTTATATGGGTAGTTTTACCAGGCAAATCCCAGGGTTCGCATTTGCAGACATCGATCTCTCGAATAACACTGACTTGCTTCTTATCGCTGTTGATCTTCAACTTCAGATAGTGATTGATGAGTGCTTCGTCGGTAGGGCAAAATCGGTACCCAACCGGAAGAGACTCCTCTGAGGGTTCGCATTTGCAGACATCGATCTCTCGAATAACACTAACTTGCTTCCCATCGCCGTTGATCTTCAACTTCAGATAGTGATTGATGAGTTCTTCGTCGATAGGGCGAAGTCGGTACCCAACCGAAAGAGACTCCTCCGCCAAAATTTTAGAGAGAGACATCGCTAGAGAGAGAGAGAGAGAGAGAGAGAGAGAGAGAGAGAAAAGAAAGGGAAAGTGGGTATGGATCGAAATGAAGAATTAAAAACCTATAGAGGTAGCATAGAGAATGGATAAACAAATCGAAAGAGAAGATATATGAGATTCAAAGAAAATTCAGTGGGGTTTCAAAGACGTGGGGTTTGAATTGAAGAAGGAAGCAACGGAGAAAGTGAGAGAGATAGATATAGAGATTGACAGAATAGAGATTGACAGAAACCATCACAGATTCCTGGGCGGGAGATCCATTGATCTCAACCATTGACATAACTTTAGGATTAATCTCAGCCATTAAAATGTCTCTCTCATACATTTATTTATTTTCAAAAACCCTCTTCTCCTATTATATAGATATATATATCTATATATAAAGTTGGTTTGGAAAGTGAGTTAATTTTTTAGCTTTTTATTTTTTTTTTGACTATTTTAATCTGAGATTTTGCCTTGTTTAGAAAAGATTTTTTGGCTTTTTAAACTTTTTGTAAGAGAAAAAATGTAATGATTATAAATTAATGTAATATTTTATCTTATTAAACTAAAAAACTTATTTTGTTTTTTTTTGTTTTTAAAACTATTTTAGCCAAAAAAAACTCCAACTTCAACTTCCCAAACAGAGGCTAAGTACTATTTTTTTTATGGGTCCAGCTTGTCTCAAGTTGAGATCAAGACTGGATCCGTTCAGTTCGGTCCATGGGGCCTATTTTTTGGGCCCGTTTTGATAATCCGAACCGTTTAATGTGTAGAACTCATCGAGTACTACATGCCTGTAAAAAATCACGTTGATCGGATATCAATAGCTATGTGATCAAATCAGTTTTGTATAAAAAAAAAATGGACGGTGAAAAAATTAACGGTTGATAAAAAACTGTTTTGTTCACATAGCTATCGATATCCGATCAACGTGATTTTTGACAGCCATATAGGATTCGACGATTTCTACACATTGAACGGTTCAGATTATCAAAACGGGACCCGTGGTGGGCCCCACGGGCCTAACAGCACGGTTCAGTCTGATCTTGGACTGGACCAAAGCCACTGCCTTTTTTTTATTTATCTATGCAACACATTTTAAAATTTTAATGTTTTATAAAAAAAATTCATATTAGCATATCTTTTCCATTTACATAAAGTTTTATAAAAAATTAATTTTAATTATAATAACTAATTTCTTTTCAAAAAATAATAATTAATTTAATATGAATTCTATTTGAAAAATATTTATTTTCTATACACATATATATTTTTTATCGTGTATTCAATTTTATCGTTGTCAGATTTATTTTATATAGTTCATAGTTTAATTTAATTATTATAATATTTTTAAAAAGTTATCTTGATATACAAATAAATAGATAAATAAATAAAATAAAATGTGCTTAATTATGTGCATCGCACTAATCAAATTAATTTTTTTATATATATTTTTTTCTATCTTATAATATTAATTTATTTTTATTTTTTATTTAATATGAAATTATTTATATTTAATTTAAATTTTATATATCATATATAATATGTATGAATAATTTAAAAAAATATTAAACAAAAAATCAATGCTGACAGTGACCTATTTTGATATTCGGGTTAAAAGTCAACATTCTGATTTTTTTTTTTTGATTTTTTTAAGGATTTTTTTTATCAAATTAATTTTTAAAATCTTTGAAAAACGTAATCAACTCAACCAAAAAGAGAGTCACCGCAGCATCACATGAGTGAAGCATAAAGATGCGGCCTTTTTGTCGCGTGGGCGTCAAATGTGCTTCTCGGTAGCTCATTCAATTATTTTGTCGTGTTTCGTAGGACCGACAGCAAGTTGTTAATTTATTTAAAAATATTAATATATAATTTAAATTTATTTTATACATAAATTTTATAAAATATATATATTTTCGATTTCCACTGCCCACTCAATACTCAATTCTTGAGATTGGCCCAAATTTGAAACAGCAAGGCGCGTGCAAATCCGTGCTGTTGTTGCTCACCCTTTGAGGGGGCGTGGATCGTGTGGATTGGCTTCGTTTGGACGTATCCATACCTATGTGTATATATATATATATATATACTAGCGGTAAACCGTGCGATACACGGAAAAATAAACTATATATATTTTGTGTGATATATAAATTATTCTAATCTTGAATTATATTTTAATAGCAGCAAGTCATGATGTTAGGCCATCTTGGTTGATATTAACAATAATTAATCTACAAAATTTCACAATAAAAATTTGATATACATAAAAAATTGTTAATTATAAAGATTGTTAGGATAATAGTATTACAATCACTTGCTAACATAAATAATTTGTATCAGACTATAGTGTCATGCAAAAAAAAAAAAAAAAAACAAAAAAAACAAAACAAAAACAAAAACAAAAACAAAGCATTAAAAGAAATAAATTGTATAAGTTATCATAAATTTACTTATTTTAAATCAATGATTTATATTATTATTGTGGGACCAAATTATGAATAAATCTCAACTTTTAATTATAATTTGTAAGTAATCATTCTCCATAACTTGAATAATATTTGCATAGTTTCTACAATATTTAAAAAAAAAAATCAAGATAAGAATTTCGTAGGATTATAAAAATTATATAAGAAAATAGTTTAATCCATTTTATTTATAAAAAAAAATGATGACAAATTATTTGAATTGTATTTGAAGAAATATAACAAATGATAGCTTTAATCATTATATACCCAAAAAAAAAAATTATATAGGTTACTCAATAACAAAATGGTCGAATATAACTAAAGTTATGGACATTGAATTAAATCATATGGGCTCTAAATTGATAATATAATCTAATAAATCAACTAATAATAAAAGAGAGATATCAACAAATATGTAGTATTTCTCTACCATCTTTGTATTATATTCATTAATTTCATATATCATATGAAAGTTTTACTTGTCTCAAGAAATTAGTTCTAAACTTTATTATTAAAAAAATAAAAATTTCAAAGAGAAAATTTAGAGACGAGATTGAAAAAATACTATAACAAATGACAATCTTATAAAAAAAATAAAAAGAAAGAAAAAGAAAAAACACATAGCAATGATCTAATATAAACTATTTTTAAAAATTAAAAGAAAGAATATCAAATTATTACCTTGGATAAATATAGTGGCGGAAAATAATTTTGTGAGATTTTTGTATTGCCTTCTCTCATACAACTTTCATTATTTAATTATTAATACTCTTCTTATTCATAGCCAACCATTCTTTTTTTATATATATCTTTATCACTTGGTAGATAATAACAAATAATAAAAATTATGAGGATTAAGTTAAGAGGAGATAAGAAGTTATAGATAAGAGTATTTCACAAGATAAAAAATTTAAAATAAAAAAAGATAATATGTAATAAAAAGAGAAAAAAAATATAAGTAAACCAAAATAAAGATTTAGATAGATATGTTTTTGATAGATATGGATTAACAAATCATATATTTATCTAAATTTTATTATTTTAATTTTTTTTTTTGTAAATCAATTAGTTAATCTTTATCTGTAGACCATGGAATTAATTTTTATAAATTATTTATCAATTCTTATATGTTTATTTATCTATAAGTCATGAAATTATTATTTTTCAAATAATTTTTAAAATTTTTATCTTTATTTAAATGTCATGAAATAAATTTCCATAAATTATTTATGATTTTTTTATATGTTTATTTATAATGAAATTAATTAAAGCACAAAGTGAAGGGCAAAAAACATGAGTAATTTTTTTTTAAATCAATTTTTTAACCTTTATTTTTATCAGTAGGCCATGAAATTAATTTTTATAAATTATTTATCAATTTTTATATGCTTATTTATGGGAAAAAATTTTAAATTATCTATAAGTTATGAAATTAAGTATTTAATTTTTATCTTTATCTGTATACCATGAAATTAATTTTCATAAATTATTTATCAGTTTTTATATGTTTATCTATATGGAGGAATTTTGAAATTCAAATATTTATCCATAAGCCATGACATTAATTTTCATTTTAATTAATCAAACAAATAGAAAATGAAGGAAAATAGAAAACACGAAAAACAATCAAAAAGGGTTGCCACGTAGGAAAGACATAATTTTAAAATTATGAGAATTTAGGAATGAATATTTACAGATTTTTGACAAAACCACTACATTTGATTATATATATAGTATAGATATACACGATGTGACAAAATAAATTATTTAGTGCATGTGATTTTGGGATTATTTTAGTTATAAAAAAGATAAAATAAATTAAAAAGTTAATAAGGGTTGGTTTGGGAAGTAGGCTGATTTTTTGGCTTTTTGGGCTATTTTAGCCTGAGCTAAAAAATTTGGTTTGGAAACGACTTTTTGACTTTTTTGACTTTTTTTGTGAGAGAAGAGTATAATGATTATTGATTGGATATGATGTTTTGTTGGTTGTGGCTAAAATAGCCTATTTTGTCTTTTATGGCTAAAATAGCCCAAAAAAACCTACAAACCTTCTTCCCAAACGGTGATAAAACTTTCATTTGGGATGTGAGTTGACTTTTTGACTTTTTATTTATTTTAAAACTTGTTTGGGGTGTTCTAAAAAAGTCAAAAAGTCACTATCCTATTTAAGTCACATCATCTTATTTAAGTCACATCACCTCTCTACCACATTATTTTAAACTCAACCCATATTTTATAAAAAGTCAAAAAGTGTATTTATTTAGAACATCCCAAACAATCCCTTAGTCTGAAATTAAAAATTCTCGTTTGGGATATACTTTGTAGCTTTTTGAGAGAAAAAAAAGAAATTATTATGGTTTGAATGTGACATTTTATCTTATTGACATTTTAGTCTATTTTTTCTTTTTGAAGCTATTTTAGCCCAAAGCCAACATGTCAAATAGCAAAAATGTAACATCAAAATCATAATCATTTTATTTTTCTCACAAAAGTCAAAAAATATCACAAACGAAGTTTTTTTAGCTCGAGACTAAAATAGTCAAAAAGTCAAAAAAATTAAAAAACCAATCTACATCCCAAACGAAGGTAAAATATTTGAAATTTTAAATTTTAAATTGATAAAAATAAATTTTAATATATATAATTCAAAATGTCTTCATAATCTTAAGCCCTAATTTGTTTCCCTCGTAACTTTGTTTTCCTCTCCTGCGATCCCTTCATTATTGAAGTGATTTTAAAATTTGATAACTTTTATTTACATCTCTATTTTTGTAAAATTTATATTTTTAGAATTCTATTAACAAGATTTAAAACAAGATTAATGAATAATTTGAAATTATGAAGAAAAAAATTCATGTCAGTAAAATTTTACTGACCAATTGAAATTTCACTAACGTAGGCATCGCGTGACACCTGGGTTTTTTCGACCGCTCGAGCGACACTTTTATCACTCGAGCGTAGATCTTCAACTCCCAATAGTTTGTTAGTTTACAGGCGGGACCGCTCGAGCGGTGGAGTTGTCGCTAGAGCGTAGAATGCATGCTTCCAGTATTTTCACTGTAACTCTGCAAAACTTTTAGGACCACTCATTTTTTGCTCGAGCAGAGTGTCGCTCGAGCGATCCTTCCTATAACGCCCTCAAAATATAGTATAAATCAACCCAAGAGATTCACAAGCATAATATGAAATGTATTACTTTCATTCATCAGACTTTATATTACAAAAGAAATTACATGCATTACATTTTCATAAATATTCATTCTGAAACTACAGCATGTAACACTAATTAATAATAACAAAATAAATGCCCTACGGGCTTACATTTTTCCAAGAGATAACTTGGTTACGACAAAAGTGAGAGTCATAAGCTCTTTACAATTAAAGCCCTCGGCTTAAGAAGAAAACATATAAACATATAGGTAACAAAAAAAATAGAGCCTTCAGCCCCGCCTTCTCAAGCTAAGCCTTTGGAGGTGGCATGTCACCTGTACCTGAAAATGGTTTCCCAAGTAGGGTAAGACAAAGCCCAGTAGAGATATGCTATAATAATATATGAGAATTAACTAAGATATCAGCATCAGATAAATGTTCAGCACTTGCAAACCAACTTACACCATTTCTATGACCAATCAATATCGATATCTATATTTCAGTCCATTTCTATTTATTTATCCAGGTCAATTCATTGATATAGTTCATTGTAATCTAACACAATTCAATATGAGACTACAACTCATTTATTAACACTTCAATAACAAATTCAAACACTTCCATTTTTTTGCCATTTTACGGAATCACATCCGAGGGAATCGGCACCCATATATATACTCCGACCAACTTAATTTTTAATAGAGTCCATCCCCTATCTCCTCCCAAACAATGGAGTACATCTCCTATCCCCTCCAAAACAATGATACATATACAATGTATTTAAAAACGTTGTCATATACAATGAATAACCAAATCACATATTCAATGGTTTAATCAAACTGTCATATTCAATGATACAATCCGCATGATTAGTTTCAATTTACCTAATCCTCATGCAGTTTCTACAACAATCATAACTATCCTTTACTGATAGCCCAAAACAGATATTTCTAAATAGATAAACAAATCTATCAAACAGATAATTTGCCAAATTTTTCATAGGTGAGTGATTTATCAAATCCAACTATACCATTCATTTATACACCCTTCCAATTTCAGATTTACACATCAATCTCATTATGTATACAAAATAATTTATTTGATTCAAATTAGGGCAAGCTTCCCTCTTTTTCCAATATCAACCCCAAGGCTCAATCTCACCACTTATTCTCATATAACATCAAAATCAAGACCTCACATACATATATGGGGCCAAATATAGAAAACTCCTCTTTCAAAAATTCAAATCCAAACCCTAACTTCACCTAAATCTTCCCAAATCCCACCATTTATACAAAATGACAAATATCTAGGTTAAAACACGTATCAAAGAGTAGAATATCCCTACCTCAAATGTAGAAGCTCAAAGGAAGAATGGAGGAAGCCTCAAAGATGTCCAAACTCGATTTTGCTCGGATGAAATGGAAGCCCACAAGATGCTCTAACTTTTTAACAAAGGAACTAGGGTTGAGAGACCCATAAATCAAGGTATATTTATAGAGAGAGAGAGAGAGAGAGAGAGAGAGAGAGAGAGAGAGAGAGAGAGAGAAAGAGAGAGTATTTTAAGAGAGAAGGAGCTGAGCTAGGGTTTTGAGTGGAAAGAGATGCAAAAAGTGATGTAAAACTCCTCTACTGCGAACTGATATATGTGGTCTTCGCTCGAGCGAAGGAGTTGTCGCTCGAACGACCAAACACAACAAGGGACCTCGCTCGAGCGCAAGAAGTGTCGCTCGAGCACAGAATGCAAAGTTTCAGGTCTGACACAGACACACACGCACGCTCGAGCACAAAAAGCCTCTCTCAAGCAAAGGAACAAATAACACAAAGCTCGCTCGAGCGCAAGAAACCTCGCTCGAGCGAAGAACTTCTCATTCCCCAGAAAAGCTGCGTCTGGAAGGAAACCTGAGAACTCCTAATTCTCGCTCGAGCACAAGAAATCTCGCTCGAGCGAAGAAGAAAATTACAAAAGGCTCGCTCGAGCGCAAGAAGCCTCGCTCGAGCGAAGAGGCCAAAATCTGGGCAACAACGATCTAACCCAACTAACAACCAACTTGTTCCAAACGCGCCCAACAAGCTCCAAAACTCAAATACAAGGAGTCAAAGGGGAAAAATAAGACATGGATACAATATTTAACCATGGACCCCAAGTCCGGGACACAATGAAGGTCGGAGCAAAACTGGGATCGCTATACTTCCAAATTTGTGTTGTTCGCTCGAGCGAAGGAAGTTGCACTCGAGCGGTCAATTGGGACAGTAGATTTTTAAAAGTTGATCCTTACTTATTTTCTCACTTTTCACACACACACTATTTCTCTCTCTAACTCAATTTTTCTGAAAACCCTAGTCCATAAACCTTAGATTTCTCGAACTTCAACCCAAGCTTCTCTCAAAATCATCCAAATAAAGTTGAAAGGAAGTCTAGATCAACATTACTATCGACTATTTCGCTAGATCATCGAAGTTTCGCGTGTAATTCACAACCTTAGCTTCTAAATTCGAGGTAGAGGTGTCTTTAACTAGCTATATCTTCAATTTGAACTACTTATGTGGTAATTTCATTAGCTATTCATGATATACATACATATATATATAGATGATGTTGTTAGTAAATGATTTGGAAAGATGTGGATAATACTTTGTGATTGTGGTTGAGATTTTGTTTATTTTGGATGATAATTGTAATTAATGGTGTAATTTAACGTCCAAATTTTTGTAAGAGAAAAACCCCTAATTTTCTACAAACCCTAGTTTTGAACTTGTTCTAAAAAAGGGGTTCTTGCTTAATTAATCATCACAACATGAAATTGAGTGTTTTACATGATTTTGAAATAGAAGTGTTAAACCGAAACTCTTCTTCACATAAACTTTGATAATGGTGATGGTTGTGCATGAGATATCCTTCATTATTGAAGTATGAGATGGAGTTTTATTATGGTTTAGAATCATCTTAGGGAAAATTAAAGGCTCTGTTTGGGAGAGCTTTGTAAATTTAATTCCACCCATTGGTTTGAGTGTGGTGTTTGGTGAGAGCTTTCAAAAATTGATTCGACACCCACTGTTGAAAACACGTTTACCTGGTCATCCCCCCGAACGTCCGGGCAGAACAATGTTCGTTTTTTTATTCTTTTTATTTTATTTTTGTGGCACCTATTATTTTTATATTTTAAATAAAAAGTATTTTTGAATTTTTTTTTAATTTTTTAATGAGCTTTAAATAGAATTTTGGGGTGTATATTTGGTTATGAGTTATAAGTTTTTGAATCAAATATCATATGTCACGTCAAAATTTTCAAACTCAATTTAAAACTCTTTTCAAAACCCATAACCAAACAAATTTTTCACACTTAAATCATAATTCTAAAACTCACAAACTCAAAATACAACTCTACTCTCAAATCATAATTCTAAAATTCTACCAAACGTTACCAAAGATTTTCCAAATGCATGCATCATGTGCATTTCAAGTTCTCTTTTGACATTATGTTGGAGTAAAGGTTAAAGGATTGAAATTGGGTAAATAGTCTATGAGTCCAGGTAGAGAATCAGGTTGAGTTTGAGTTGTGTTTTGTAATGGGTACCCGTGCGGGGTGTTAATGTGCCCAATTGCCCTGTCTGCGCATATCGCTGGACGAATGTGGGAAAATATTTTTTGGTTGTCCAGGAGCCCGCATTTTCTGGAGCCAGCAAATGTGGAAGGGAAAATGTTTTTGGGTGCCCATCGCCCTGCTGTTTCTGGAGCCGGTAAATGTAGGACTATTTTCATCATATTAAACTATAACTATATACAAATGTTTTGACTTTGGACTCTCACTTGGGATGTAATAGTATATTTACCACTTATGGATATGTGAAAAGATGGGACAACTTCATGCATTGCATTTTTGTCACTTATATACATAGACACTTACTAATATTTTCATTTCTATAATTCAAATGTTGCATTTCATGATCATATGTTTTTCAATTGACTATATAACCTGTTAAATTCACCACCTACTGAGCTTATGCTCACCCCAAGCTAACAATTCCAAGAAATAAAGATGACGTACCCACTAAATGATACATTCATAAGGAAGGACTCTTTTGGGGCTTAATGACATATCTATTGAAGTTTTGTTGGGTTTGGCTATGATGATTGTAATTAAATGTTGATAGACATATTTTGGAGGGAAGTCCATTTGGACTTGATTTTTGTATATGTTTCTTATCTATTGAACTGTTTGCTTGTCGGGGATATAATGAAACAATATTGTAACTTTTGGAAAATAGGTCAATGGAAAAGAATGTTATCTATAGACATGCAGGAGAGTGAGAGGATTTTTTTATAACAAAAAAAAAAGAGAATGTTATGATCTTGTTACTATGTTTTTATTTTTATTTTTTTATACGTTGTGTGTTGGTAATGCTTGAGAGAACAAGATCTAGAATGGTTCTTTTCAAGGCGTTACATATCGTTTGTCAACTATATATTTTTGTCAAAAAGTCAAAAGTTACTGTAAGTTGTCACATCACTATTTCTAATTTTCTATACATCTTTTCGTAAAAAGTTAAAAAGTTACTAAAATAGTTTGTTCCCAAACGAGGCCTTAGATTAACTTGGTGGTCAAAATTTTTGTCTTAAGTTAGTGAAATTTCATCAAAAAAATTAACATTTATGATGGATCTTATTTTACAAATCTTGATGAAATAATTCCAAAAACATAAATTTTATAAAAAACAAAGATTTAGATAAAAAGTTAAAGAATTTTGAACTTTTCAAATGAGTTAAAAAAGTAATAGGCAATACCTGAAGCGATGTAGTGGAGATATTTTTATCATCGTGCATTTTGGAAGATCTATATTTATATAAAAAATTGTATCATACTTATCTTTCTACAAAAATATTATCATAGATCTTAAACAAAAAATTTCCAAATAATAACGCCTCAATACAAATTTTAACATACCATTTTCTACCAGCCTCCTCAATGAAAAATTATATTGAACCTAATAAATTTATTAAAAAATTCTCTTTTAAGTACGGAATTTATAAGATATTTTGATATTCTAATAAGTCTTATTATTATAGATATATAGTCTACTAAAATCTAATTCTTATATTTAAAATATTTAATAGATAATTTTATCCTTAAATATTTTTTGAACCCTTAGCAACTTAGTGATATGAATATTCAAATTAAATAATTTGACAATGTAAATGTTCACATTATGGAATATTCACACAGTCAACGTGAATATTAATGCACGCTTCACTATATTATTGTTAAGGATATTTTGATAATTGTGTTACGAATTGGACTTATTGAAATATAAAAAAATAATTTGAATTAAGTGGAATATAAGTAAGTGAAGAGAGATTTATGAATAAATTTTTTTTATTATGTTTTGATCTTTAATTTTAAGAGAGATTTAAGATATAAATAAAAAATATGAAAATGATGTGAATAAAATATAAATTAATTTTTATTTAAATTTATAATTGAAATACAATGATAAAATTTTAACGCCGATAATAAAAGATTACGTTTGGTTTAGTTTTGAAATTGTGATTCTCTTTTGAAGCAATGATTTGAGTGTGAAATTGCTAGTTGAGTTTTGAAAAGAGAAAATTTGTTTGGTTATGAGTTTTGAAATTTTTTTTGAAAGAGTTTTTGAATTTTGAATTTTGAAAAGAGTTTTGAGTTGTATTTTGAGTTTTTTAAATTTATTTTTTTAAAATATTAAAAAATGTTTAAGAAAATTTTATTTTTTTATTTTTAATATATAATTTTTATTTAAATTTTTTTGAATTTTTTTATTTTAAATATTATATTTTATTTTGTAAATATTTTAATCTTTAATTTTAATATTTTAAATTCAAGACACAACTTCACACTCAAATAGTAACTAAATACATAATTTAAAACTCAATTCAAAAATTATTTCCAAAACTCATAAGACATAACTTGAAACTCCACACTACTTTCAAAACTTTACACTCAAATCATAACCAGCACATAAACTCAAAATTAAAATATTTAAAAATATATTTATAAAATAAAATAAAATATTTAAAATAAAAAATTTAAAAAATATTTAAAATAAAATTATATAACTACAATAAAAAAATAATTTTTATTTTTTTTAATATTAACAAATATACAGCATATAAATATATGAAATATAATACACATTAAAATAAATAAATAAATATTTAAAATATAAAATATTTACCCTAAAAAGTGATTTGATTAAATTTTAAAAAGTGATTTAAATTTTTTTTTTTTTTGATATCTTAATTTTAAAGGCAAACTAAACTCAGCCTAAGTAATTCATTGGGAAGTGTGTGTTCCTTCGTTATTTTCTTTCTTTGTTTCTTTCTTTATTTTGTTTTGTTTTTTTATTAATTTTTTGACACCAACAAGAAAGAAAAAAAAGTCAAAAGCTAATTTAAGCCTAGTTTAAGAATATGTTATTTTAATAATTTTTTAATTTTTTATTTAAAATATGAGGTAAAAAAATTAATATGTTTAGAATAGTTTTTAAATTTTTTACAAAAAGATGTGCAAAAAATAGAGATAAAAGAAAACTTTGGACTTTTTAATATAGATTTTAAATTTTTTAATTTTTTGAATAATTTTTTAACTTTTAAATGAAAACAAACACATGTCAAATGAGACATTATTAAAGCAAAAATTTATTTGAGAATTGTAAAATAAACCAATAAAAATATCTGTATCTATATGACTTTTGACAAAAAAAAATAAATAATAATATATGAAGGTAATATGGTAAGTTTATAATTTTATAAATGATGTGATATTATATAATAATAATTTTAAAAAAATAAAAAATTATTTAATTAATACTTCTTAAATGATTTTGTAAATAAATCAAAAATAAAAATAATAAATCAAAAAGATTCTATTATCCCAAAATAATTGTGAGGCGGTGGATTATTAATGATGTGTGAAGCAGGAGCAGTGGTTAAAATCAAGGAAAGTAAAATCACTGCAAAGGCTGAGAAGCAGCAGATTATCTGTATTCTGAAACAAGAGGGGTGACGTAGCATAGGTAGGGTAGGTGCTGTGGGTGGAAAGAAAAGTTTTAAGGAGCCCAGAATCTTTTCCTGCAACCCTCTCTAAAATAATGTCATTTTGAAACAAAATTTTAAAAAAAGAATATATAATCAGTAGCAGACAAATCTTTTATTATTTCTGTTTGGTAGGATTTATTTTCATCTTATTTTAGTTGATGTATTTGTTTCACTTTAGTAATACAGCTTATAACTTTTTGTAAGTTAAAAATCAACTTATTCTTTGAGTGGGGAGGAAAAACTTAATGTATAAGTCAGAAATCAGCTTTTGTTCACAGTTATAAGCTATAATCTGTTAGGGTATAAGTTATAATCACTTTCTCACAGCTCTATCAAACGGGGCCATTGTCTTCTCCCTTCTGGTTTATTAAGAGATTTTAATCTTCTTCCTTCCAGATTTCTCTCTTAGTTCTTTCAATTTCACACATATATCTTATTGATAATCTGTTTTAGATTCATACATATAATGTTTAGATATAATTTTTTGTAGTTAATGATGATGCAAATCACCATCGTTCCATGTGTTTGTAATTGTAATATCTTGTATAGTCTTATAGATCATATCATAAATTTCAACTTTTATAAAATAATTACGTTAAAAACTACAAATCAATCCCACTTTTTATAGTCTCGTATAGTCTTGTAAATCTTGTATAGTCTTCTCTAAAAACTACAAAGCAATCCCACTTTTCTGATTAAACCTACTTCTCTCTCTAACTTTTAAACCCACAAAGCAAATCTACATTAACCCCACTTTTTAATTGTAGCCACCATATAAAGCAAACTCATCTTTTTCTCTCTCAACTATAAACCCACTTCTATGATTTCAATTTTTATTTTGGTAAAATTGTTCGTATATTTATTTGTTTTAATATATGTATATATATATATATATACTATCTATGTTTTGTTTAGATCTAGAAGGAAAAGAAAGAAAGAAAGGAATAGGAAAAGGAATGAGGGGAGGTACAGCTAGAGAGGACCGCTAGAAGAGGAGAACGACTGGAGAAGGGTCGTTGAAGGGATTGAGGGTCACCGGAGCTGGTGAGGGAGGTGGCCAACGATGGGACTTTTGTTTTGGTTATGTTTTATCTACTGATGTTTTTTTTTTTTTTTTTTTTTTTTTAAAGTTTTGCACCAAAACGACGTCATTTTGGGGCACTGTATGAAAGGATTGCAGGAAAGGGTTGCAGAGGATCTGGACTCAATTTTAAGGCATTATTTGGCTCATTTTAGGGAGTTCAAATCCCCTCCTTAATTTCCTACTGGCAATGGCTGAGATCAGCCGTTGTAGATCCAGCGGCTATAAAAAAAAAATTAAAACAAATTGAATTTCGTTTTCCTGCCCAAACCTATATACAGCTTATACAGCTTTTTGTACACTCACTCTCACTCAGCCCCCTTCTCCTCTACCGAACCCACTCTCACCGACATCCTACCTTCACCGGCGACCCACGCCCGACAACGGCGAGAAGCTCTTGAAATCCAACCGATCGAGGTGTTTGTTTCGCAAACTAGAGCCCTCACGCTTTTCTCTTTCACCTCACCGAACCCGTCTCACCGGCGACCGTATCGACGACAACCCACTCCCCAAATCTAACCTGTTGCTTTATCCTCATTCTCCTTGCCTTTACTTCATGAATTGGAGTTCGCTTGTGAGCATACCAGTCTCTGTACCAACTCGAGTTCTTGGATTGGTGGCACCACTCCTCCAAGCGGATTACTGGTACATAGATTTTACAAATCTCATTTTTTACTTTTCTTGTATGAGTTTTGTTGATATGGGTTGCCAAGCTTTTGGTTTGATTGTGCTCTGGTCTTTCTGGGTATGCTTGAATTGGTGTTTGTGAGGCTATTTAGTTAGGTTTTCTTTGTACTTGGCAAAATTTTGGGACATGGGTTGTTGTATTCTTGGTTTGAATATGCTAATTTTGCTCATATAATGCACTTGGGTATCTTCCATTTTTTTTTTGGGGTTATATTCCAATTTTCTTTTGTTTAATTGTAATTTTTTTTTTTTGAAAAGCTGTGTGGCTACTATGAAAACAATGGTGAAGGAAATTAATAAGGATGGAAATTAATTGTGTTGTTTGACTGCTACAGAAACAATGGTGAAGGAAATGAATAAGGATGGAAATTAATTGTGTTTTACCACTTCTCCAATTTGAAATGAATAAGGATGGAAATTAATTGTGTTTTACCACTTCTCCAATTTGCTACTGTGTGTTTTCTTTTTATTTAATTATATTTTTTTTTTCTGTAGCAGATATAACATTTGTATCTAAGATTACTGAGTTTTCGGTGCCTTTATTTTTTGCTGGTGCATTTGTTGTATATCAGTAATCATTCCTGGATTCTAGGTAGATTGATTTTGCTTTTCTTTTATGAGTTTTATTTTAAAATTTGATTTTATTTTCAAACAACCATATAACCTATATGACTTATTTGAAGCTAAGATTTGATTTATATGGCTTTTCAGTTTCATTTTGATAGGGATATGGAAGTTGAGAATAATTGTGCTTGGAAGCCAAAATAGGGAATGACATTTGATTCAGAACATGGTGCGTACGATTTTTATAATGCATACGGAGGAAGAATGGGGTCTAGAATAGGGAGGGATTATTCTAGGAAGAACAAGTTTACTAACCAACTTATTACTAGACTTTTGGTTTGCAACAAGGAGGGATTTCGAAAGGTTGACAAGCAAGACCCACTGACAAAAAACCCTAGAGCTTAAACTAGGACTGGTTGTGAGGCTCGACTTTATGTTAAATTAGATGAGGGTACTAGGAAATTTGTTGTGATTGATTTCAAAGAAAAACACAACCATGAACTTGTATCACCCGAGTGTGCCCACATGTTGTCGTCACAAAGAAAGATATCGACTACCTAAGTAATTGAGTTAGATTTGGCCAGACAATCTGGTCTTCGTTTAGGCCAGTCTTTTGAACTCATGGGTAGGGAAGCCGGTGGGAGACAATGTCTTGGGTTTACCAAATTAGACCAAAAAAATTATTTGAGAACCAAAAGACAACAGAGTTTAGCATATGGGGAAGTAGGCAATGTGTTGCAATACTTTAAATAAAAATCTTTGCAGAATCCTTTTTTTTTTAATCTTTTTTTATGCTTTCCAATTAGATAATGAGGAGCAAATAATGAATATGTTTTGGGCTGATGCACATATGATCATGGATTATGCCCAATTTGGTGATGTAGTTACATTTGATATGACTTATAAGTTGAACAAAGAACATAGACCCTTTGTATCTTTTGTGGGATTCAACTATCATAGGGGAACAATTATATTTGGTGCAGCCTTGTATGATGAGACCGCCGAATCGTTTATATGGTTGTTTGAAACCTTTTTGGAGGCTATGTCAAGAAAGGTACCGGAAACTATGTTCACCGATCAAGATGCTGCAATGGCTAAAGCCATACCAATTGTTATGCCTGACACGAGTCACCGATTGTGTACTTGGCATTTGATGCAAAATGCATTAAAACATGTTAATTGTCTCTTTCAAGATAAGGGGGTAAAGGGCGTACTAAATAAATTCCTATTTGACATTGAAGATGAAAATCAATAGAAGTTAGAGTGGGCTGAAATGCTTGATAAATATGATGCACATGATAACCATTGGTTGAAATTGACTTTTGTGGTTAAAGAAAAATAGGGCTGGCCATATGTTAGATCATCATGTGCTACGGAAATGAGTACCACCCAACTTAGAGAATCTTTTAATACTTTTTTTGAAGGATTACATTCGTTCTGATTTTAATTTAAATGAATTCTTCATGCATTTCAAAATGGTACTTTATGAGAAGCAATACAAGAAGTTAGAAGCAGGGTATGCTTTGTGCCAAAGGGTGCCAAAGGTGAAAGCGACAATAAGAATGTTAATTCAAATGGGTAATGTGGACACAAAAAAGATTTTTGAGGAATTTCAAAATGAGTACATTCGATCCATTGAATCTGACATAGAAGCAATTGAATATGGCGAGGCTTGTACCATTTACATGGTTGTTGATGTTGGTAGGAAACATGCAAGGAAAGTGAAGATAGAGAGGGATGGCTCTTTGGGTTATAATTGTACAAAGTTTGAAAGGGAAGGAATTTTGTGTTCTCACTCTTTAAAGGTTATTAGAGACATATTGAAGATGAAAAAGGTTCCTTCATAATACATTGTAAAGAGGTAGACTAAACAAGCAAGAGTTGAAGCTGTGAAGGACATTAAGGGAAATAAAATTCAAGTTGATGTAAAATTCCAACAAGCCTCGCAATATAAGACATTGATGACCGTTTCTAGAGAATAGCATGTAGAGCTACTGAAACTGAAGAAACCTATGATTTTGCAATTGCACAAGTCGTACATTAGGTGCAAATTTGAATGCAAGTTAAGTGCTCATTTTGGTGTTGAAAATGAAGTGTTTAATGAGGATGAAACCCAAAGCTTTGAAGTGGGTTGCGAAAATGAAGGACATGTTGTGCAACCACAAAGGCTTGAAGAAAAAGGTGGCAACTAGTAAGGGTAAAAGGAGAGTAAAATGTGGATTCGAAGCCGCGTTGGTAGCGAACTCGGAAAAAAAAATCCAGTTCTAATAGCTTGGCTTCTTCACAATCTATTATAGGTCCAATAGTTAGACCTTCTTCATTATCTGTTGGAGGAGATGTCTATATTCATCAACATATTCCTCCTCTTTATCCTTGTAATCCATATGTTGCCATGGGTGGTAATTCAATTCTTCCTTCATTGATGTATCCCACATATCATGTAAGTGTTAGTTTTAGATTTTATTAATTTGTTGTGGGTATAATATGACACTCTATGACTTATTGTAAAGCCTAATATAATGTTGTCCTTGTTGTAGGCAAACAATTTGTGTGAGATGTATGTAGTCCCAAATTGTGTGCCAAATTCAATGCCTCAGCGTTATTATGCTCAACCAACATTCTAGCCAGTAGTTGAAGGTTTATGTGGATATGACATTGGGTTTCGATATTATGAAGAATCAAATAATCCAATGTGTAGTCAGGTTACTTCATTAACTATGGCAATTGTTATTACATTTTTTGTACATTGGTTGGCCCTTTGCTGGTTTGTTTTGTTATTTTTATTTTATTTTTTCTTGTCTTTGGCTATCGACAGGCACAAATAGGTGGAACGCACTGCAAATTTGGGTCATAGCAGCTCATAAATTTCAAATTGTTGTCCCTTCGTTGCTGAAATGTTGCTCAAATTGTTGGCCCTTGCTGTTACTGAAATGTTGTTCAAACTGATGTCCTTGTTGCTGAAATGTTGTCCTTGTTGTTGAAACTGATGTTACCCATCTTCATCTTATGTTGTTGTTGTCTATGTTTTGCTGAAACTACTGCTGAAACAATTTTTGTTCTTTTTTTTTATGTTGCTGAAATTGTTGTCAACATGGATTATGCCCAATTTGTTCTTGTTTTGTGTGTGAACATGTCTGAGGTTGAATTTGGCGTGAATAGATTAATGTTGGAGGTTGAAACTTGTTGTGAAATTGAATAGATTATGTTGGAGGTTGAAATTGAAATTTGGTGTGAATATATTAACGTTGGTGTGAATTTGGTGTGAAACCATCCTTGTCCAAGTTCAATTCCATGATAGATACAGCCTAACATGTCTAAAAGACCACTTGCTCTGTAGCATCAGCTTCCCACTTTCCCAATAACATTGTAAAAGTAAAATTTTCATTCAATTGCTTCTTAGGCATAGCCACTGTACACTCAATTTCTTCCAATCCATAATATACACTTAACCATGCATATCATTCCATCACTACATTCATGAAAACCATCTACATTTCTTGTATAATCATTTCATCCATTCAATCAAACCCAAAATGCTAGAAACTTTAAAATTCATTCCATAAACATAAAGAAAAAATGATACAAACGCCAACAATACACCCGTTCAGTTTCACAAAATCCATAATAACATTCGTAACATTTTCCCAAAGCCAACCAATCAATAACTTACATCATAAAGTACAAAATGACAGAAAATACAATAAAATACATCATCGCCTTCAAATTATTTTTCATCATTTCAAGCCTTCGACCATAGTCATCATTTTCATTTTCCATGTCATGAAGCCTGGTCCTTAGATCGTTAAAGTCTTTTATTGTTATAGCATCACAAGCTCTAGTGTTGGAACGGATTGTGGACGTAACGTCTTCATCATCCTCATCCACGAACTTGAAGTAATTGCAATGGCTAGTGTTACTCTACAACGCATGACAATCAGTTAGTCGAATAACACAAATAATTTGTCACTATTAAAGGATTAATTTTCCCAATACATACTTACATATTTTGATGTGCAAACAAAGAACAAACGCCTTTGATTTCAATTCTCATTGGTTCTTACAATATATATGGTAGTTGTTCTTCCACAATTGTATAGTCTCAGTTTTAATCTTATGTTGTTATTGTTAAAAGAAGAAGAAGCCATTTTTTAATCTGCATACACAATACAAACAATCTCACAACTATAGGTGCTGTAAGCTTTCTTGTTTTACTATTTAGTACTTAAGTTTCTTTCTAAAGATTGTCATGTAGTTGATTTGACGTGTCTTTCACTCTATGGAAGTGGCCAATGCATCCCCAAAAGATGTCCCATACTATATGTCATTCTATCATACTCTCTTAGTGGCAAGACTATGAGAATATATGTCCATACATTGCAAAAGATTGATTCCCAGGACTATGAAAATTATTTCAATTTGACTCAATTTCATACATTGCAAAAGATTGATCCCCAAAATAAGGTTGGTCAAAGCAAAAGATTAATCACACATTGATGCACAACATAATGGATTAGCATTTCGAGATAAGTGAAGATCAAAATTACTATATCTTGACAAACAAAATCTAATAAAGGCAAAATCAGTAAGTGATATTCTGTCTGTTGATCCAACAATGTCCAGTAGTCATGTTCCATTAGGAGCCATGATTGGGGCAATGTAAATGTTATGACAAGAAAATTGTACAAATGCTACACCTAGTCTAACATATTAACTGATAAATCAAGAGAGAATTTACCACTCACATCTGGAATAAGATTACAGACCAAGACCAAAACCAAAAATAGGTATATTAGATTGTTTTCCAATTATTAATAAACATTACTATGAATATGGTAGACACCAGACTCCTCTCTAATCACAAAACATAACACACAATGTGAGCCTCTGACCTCCAGAAACAAGTTAAAAAGAAAGATCAAGACAAAACAATAAGTATGAACAAGTTAAATCATTATGTCTACAAGCAAAGATGAATCATAAATGAAACTTCCAAATGTTTTATTGAAACTAAACTACAGATCAAGACAATAATTGAAAACCAGGCATATCAAATCCATTTCCAAGAGATAATAACTGAACAAAAATAACGGATACTATATCTATGCTATTCATTTAAATCCAAAAGTTCATAGCATTACAAATATCAAGTCAATAAAACTCAAATCAAAGCCCTAATTTTGAAATTTCAAATATATTTTCTCAATCACAACCCTAACTGTTTAATTTCAGCATTTCGAGGACGAACCTGGTTCATCTATGGCCAAAGAACCCACATTCTCCTCAACAAATTTCTTCGCTCCAGTCCCCGATGGTGGTCGCAGTGGAGCTATGGTTCGCAAAGCAGAGAAAATAAGGGTTGGAGTAGTGGGTTGGGTTTACAAGTGCGTCGTCATCGTCGTCGGGAGTGGGTCACCATCGGGAGTATGTTGCCGTTGAGAGTGGTCGCCGGTGAGACTAGGTTTGGTGGAGGAGAAGGGGTGAGTGTGAGGGTGAGTGAGAGTGAGAGTGAGGTTAATGTAAAACCTGTGTATGTATAGCAGCGGGCGGGAAATTTACTGAAAATTCAATTTGTTTTAATTTTTTTTTTATAGCTGTTGGATTTGCAATGGTTGATCTCAGCTGTTGCCAGTAGGAAATTAAGGAGAGAAGTTAAGGGGGGAATCCGAACTCTACTTTAGGAGGATATGGGAATCCTGCTATGCCCTGTGCTTTCTTATGGAGTGTTGTCTTGAGTCTTTTTTGATAGTTTAAATTATTTATATTATAAGATTCATTAAGTAGATCATTCACACAAAAAATAAAGTTAATTGAATATCTGTAGTTCTATAACCAAAGCACATTTATTTTTATAAAAATTAACAGTTAACATAACTTTTATAAATTTTTAAAAACAATTAAGACCTAATCATGGGGTTATGAATATCTGATTAACTTGATTTTTTACAAGAATAATATTCTTGACAAACTTGTCAATATGAACAATTCAGTTTATCAAAAAACATTCGGGACGAACTCCCACAAAAAGGCACAGCAGGATGCTATGCCTTGAAGGCACAACAGCACCCCAAGTCCATTTTAGGATATGTTTGGCATAAATTTTTTGGGTTAAAATATTTATAAAAAATAAAATAAGTTAAAAAGTTAATAAAATAAAGGGTTATTTTGGAAAGATAGCTAAAAGTCATCTTCCGGCTTTTAACCCATTTTGAGTCATATCATCTCTCATATTTGTTACACGTTTTTTTTCAAAAAAGTCAAAAAAAATTCAAAAAGTTAGCTTTTAACCATCTTTCCAAAACAATCCAAAACATCACATTCAAATTATAATTATTTTATTTTTTCTCTCACAAGAGTAAAAAAAACCAAGAAGTCTACTTCAAACGAGACTTTTTAATCCCAGGTTAAAATAGTCAAAAATTCAAAAAGTCACAAAACCAACCCACATTCCAAACGAAAACTTAATACATTTTTTAATTTCATTATTTCTTTATTCTTTTACATTTTTTTTAATAAAAAATAGAAAATATACTTATTTAAATCATCGCAAATATCCCTCTAGAATTCAAGAAAAATTATTGGTAGCTCCAGGAGAACCACGTAACCATGCCTCTCACCAATCATAATTCACCATGTCTTCTCATATTTCTCAATCACCCAATACAAATTCATAGACCTCATCTCCTCCATCAATCACAACCTTATTAGGGTACCATGTAGCAGTGTCCCAAGACCAACCAATAACTTCTCAAAATCCAGACTTATTCCCTCAAATTTTTCTAGGAGATAGATTGTGTAGTAAAAAATCACATTTATATAATGTAAGATTTATATGTAGAATAAATTTAAATCATAAAATAATAATTTTTGAATAGTTAAATCTAAATTTCTAATATTACTAGAAGCCAGGGGTGACCAATGGATGCATCGACCCGGCTAACCCGACCCGACCCGACCCACTTTGGATGGATGCGTGACACTGTGCGGGCGGGTGCGGGCTTGGATTTTGGTGTTTCGTGGGTTCGGGTCGGGTGGCGGGTGATCCGCCAGTTTGGCCATTAAACCCGACCCGCCCGCTTCTGTGTCTTTTTTTTTTCATTTTTTTTAAAATGTTTTTCCCCCCTTTTCTAATCTCACTAACCTAAACCTAACCCATTCATCTTCGATACACACAACAACACAGATACACACATTCTCTCTCTCTCTTCTCTGTCACTCTCTCCCCCTAAAACCCTACCCATACTGATGGCGACGACGATCGACCAACGATCTACACTGAGAATCGTAGGCGATCAACGATCTACACTGACGATTGACAACGATCGACCAACGATCGACGATCAGGTAGCCCTTTTCTGAGAATCGCAGATTAAAACCTAACTCATTGGCATTCTTCGACCTGAAAGAGAATCGACGATCATGGTGTGGTGGTGAGATATTGTCTTCTTTCCTCTTCTTCTCTTATTCTCCTCAATCTATAATATGTTTTGTAATTTTTTTTTGTTCAACTTCGATGACATCTGTTTGTTTGGTCTTTTTCTTTCCTCTCCGTCTCCTCAATCTGTACTCTAATCTGTTCTTATTTTTATTTTATTTTTTGTTCCAGTTTGTTGCAATTTTGAAGTGAAACCAGTGGAAAAGAAGAGATGTTCTACTTCTACACAGTGTGAAGAAGCTTACAGCGAGGTTCTACTTCTCTCTCTCTCTCTGTAACTGAATAATGGTGTAACTGAATCTGTTTTTTGATTTTTGATTTTTTTTTTTTACAATGTCAAGTGGCAAATTTCAATATTGAATTTTTGTATTCTGCAATATTGAATCTGTTTTTTGATTTTTTTTTTCTTTGTGTGGATAAATGGTCTTTGAATATTGAATTTGTAGGTAAATTTGCGAATGAAAAATGGAAAAACTGATGAACTTAATGAATTTGTAGGATGTTTGTCTTT
Source organism: Camellia sinensis (assembly GCF_055761805.1). Lineage (NCBI taxonomy): Eukaryota > Viridiplantae > Streptophyta > Magnoliopsida > Ericales > Theaceae > Camellia > Camellia sinensis. The sequence continues at coordinate 142,655,609 of NC_138963.1, forward strand.
ATTTATTTGTTTATTTATTTACAAATTCTTCTCAGTACTAATGTTGGTTTGTTGTTAACCGTGTTTGATGGTATGCTCTGTTTAATAAAGAAATTGAGCTGATTTGTTATTTAATTGAGCTAGTCTATTTAATAAAGAAATTGAGCTAGTTTGATGCTATGCTATGCTATGCTCTGTTAATGTTGGTTGGTTTGTTATTTAATTGAGCAAGTCTTGTGGGATTATTTTTGTTAAAATTGGACTAGTACTTGGTTTGGATGCGGAGAATTGAACATTTAAATTGTTGTTTAGGTTTGGTTTAATTTTTTAGTTCCTTTTTTAAAAACAAAATGTATTGAGTTTATGGCTGGTGTCTTGTCTTCAAAATAGATCCCAAATATTATATAAACATATTATATATGCTTATTCAGTCGTTTTAGTGGTCTTTACGGGTGAAATGAGAACATATATAAGAGGATATATAATATTATGTAAGCATATTATAATATTATATAAGCATATCATATATTATAACTGTCACAATGGTCTTTATCATATTATATATGATAAACAAATGGTCTTAAGCATATTATAATATTATATAAGCATATTATATATGCTTATTCAGTCCTTCAGCATCATGTCACAAATATTGCCAAAAGTGAAATGAGAAATCAATCCCTGCTAACCACCTGCAACTTGTTTGAGTTTACTGAGCTAACTCTGATTACTATCAGAGTTAAAAGGTCTGTGAAAAACTAGTGTTAGGTGATGCTAAATGTCTCAAAAACTCATACACGATAACATAATGTTTTTGCTATTAAAAAAAGTCCTGCGTGTAGGCTTACTGAGTTAACTTTGATTGCTATTAAAATGTTTGTGTTTGTTATTCATTCTCTCTCTTGTTCTATGTTTGGTTTTTGGCAGTTTATTTCATAATCTTTTCGTCATGGATCCTCCAACCAAAGAAACATTTTTTGTTAATCCTAATGTTGAGCCTGAATCATCTTCTGTTGACCCTTCTACCCAACCTATTGCTCGCCCTCCTAGACCACCCTTGGCCAAAAGTAGTAGTAGTGGGAGAACACAATCAAAGGCTTGGGATCATTTTGAAAAGATTAAGGGTATTGATGGGAAAGACAGGGCTATGTGCAAGTATTGTAAGAAAGAATATATGGCAGGCTCTAAGAGTCATGGAACAAGTAATTTATTAACTCATTTGAAAAATTGTACAAAGTATCCATATAGGGATACTCAAGGGCAACAAACATTGGGATTTAAACCAAGACAAGTTGATGGGGAGGGTGGTGTTGTTGATGTTGTCGCTACATCATTTTCTGTAGAAGTTGGTAGGAGGTATCTTGCCGAGATGATAGTAATTGATGAATTGCCCTTTAAATTTGTGGATGGGGTTGGTTTTAAAAGGTTTTGTAATGTCATGCAACCCAAGTTCAAGATCCCATCTCGACATACCGTAGCTAGGGACATTGTAGACATATACACTAATGAAAGAGAGAGGTTGAAGAAACTTGTGAAGGGGCGTAGAATTTGCTTTACCACAGACACATGGACTTCTATACAAAATTTGTGTTACATGTGTCTAACAGCACATTTCATTGATGATGATTGGAAGTTACAAAAGAAGATCATTAATTTTTGTCAAGTTGAAGACCATAAAGGAGAAACTCTTGGGAAAAAAATTGAGGCACTCTTAAAAGAGTGGGACATTGATGGCCTTTTCACCTTAACTGTTGACAATGCGAGTTCTAATAATCTAACCATTAGATTCTTGAAACGAACTACAAAACTGTGGAAGGGAACTGTCTTGGGTCATGAGTTTTTACATATGCGTTGTTGTGCGCATATTCTAAATCTCATTGTTAGTAATGGATTAAAGGATCTTGAGTCTTGTATAGCGAATGTGAGGCATGCAGTGAGATATGTGAGATCTTCTCCAAACCGCCTTGACACTTTTAAAAAGTATGTGGAAAGTTTGAAAATTGAGAGTAAGAGTCTCTTGTGCTTAGATGTGCCAACACGATGGAATTCCACATATCTTATGTTGGAGGCGGCGGAAAAATTTGAGAGTGCTTGGGTGAGGAGGACTACAATTATAAACACTATTTTTTGGATAATGAAGGGGGTGAGAGGAGAGAGATGTCTACAGCCGAGGATTGGGATAATTACAGGGTGTTTTTGAAATTTCTTAAAATGTTCTACAATGCAACAAAGAGATTTTCTGGGCCTTTATTTGTTACTTCAAATACATTCTACACGGAATTTTTTGTCATTGAAAACATGATTGGACAATTAATCAAAGACAATGATCTATTTTGTCTTCAATGGCGAAGAAAATGAAAGAAAAGTTTGACAAGTATTGGGGAAATGGGGATAAAATCAATCTCCTTTTGTATGTTACGGTTGTGCTTGACCCTAGAAGGAAAATGACATACTTGCAATTTTGTTTTTCAACAATTTTTGGTGGGGATGTGGTGAAAGTGAAAGAAATGTTAGACAAGGTGAAACATTGTTTGACTCAATTGTATGATCATTATGCCACACTTGATTCAACAAATGTGCATGTCTCCAATGTAAATGAAACAATAGATATGGTGATAGATGAAAATGATCCACATTATATTGTGAACTCTCAATTTAACTCATTCTTGGAGGGGCAGTTTTGTAGTAGTGGGAGTATATCGGAATTGGACAAGTATTTGGGTGATATTGAGAAAGGTGGAAAAAATGTTGAATTTGACATTTTGGAGTGGTGGAAGGTTAATGCAACAAAGTATAGAGTATTATCACTTATAGCAAGAGATGTGTTGGCAATGCCTATCTCCACTGTTGCTTCTGAGTCGGCTTTTAGTACGGGAGGTCGTATACTTGATCCATTCCGTAGTTCACTTGCTCCCAAGATGGTGGAGGTTCTTGTTTGTACACAAAATTGGCTTCGAAGTAACATTCCAATATGCCTTTGACAATCAATGGATAATGTTGAAGAATTTGAACAACAATATGATTCGGGTAATATATATATACAATGATTTATTTTCTTTTAAATTTTATTTATTATCTTCACTTCACATATTTTTGTTGTATTATGTTTTATGTGTAGTTGTTTCGGAATCAAGTTCATGTTCAAGTCCAAGTCCGAAGAGTACTTATATTGAAGTTTAATATCATTGGTAAAATACTTTCCCTTTGTTATATTATGTATACTTCATATGTTTTTGTATATACTTTCCCTTTGTTATACTTTGTTACACTTTCCCTTTGTTATGCTTTCCCTTTGTTATAACAATAAAGCCATTGGTTTCTAATTTCAAGTGTTTTCCTTGGCATGGTGGAGCATAAGAGACCTCAATTACCAACCTTGAGGTCGTATTCTCTTTGGTTGAAGGTTTTCTATCTCTCTCTTGTTGAAATCTGTTATTATTTTCAGTTTCTTTATCTCTGCAAATTATTTTGAAAGTAGTATGTGCTGCAGAGTGATTGAATTATATCTCTTTATGCACTTTAGGAGAATCTTTTCTTGTTTACTCTGCAATTCATGCATCATTTCCTAAAGTGTGTTATACAAGAAATTCTTGGAACCATGATTTTAGTCCATTTAGCTAAATTTAAAAGTTGATGTTGTTCATCAATGTTGTTGTGTTTTGCTAGCCCAAAATGAAGTATGACCTTAGTAAATATTTTTCAGTTGCCATCAATGGTTACTTTGAGTTTTCTAAATCCATCTGGTCAAAATCCCTGTCTAAGTTGCCTTGAGGTGAAATTGGGCCACCGAAAGTATATCACTCCAGATGCTTCACCCTGAAGATAATTTAATAAATTTGCATTTAATTGTTAATGTGCACACATCATCCAGTCATGTATGTTTGTCCTATGTCCTGGACTTGCTTGATTAATATATCCCATTCTCTTTGCTTCTTGACTTTCTAAAAGGCATTGGAAAAAGAACTGTTATTGTTATACTTTCCTTTTGTTATATTATGTTTACTTATTTTAAGTTTAAGACTTTTTAGTGTTTTTCTTGTTAAATAATTTCAATTTTTTGTTATGCAGGTTTGGCTCATGGCTCATGGTTCATGGTTTGGCTCAAAGAAATCAATGGCTTTATTGTTTTTTTTTTTTAAGTTGTTTTGAAAATATGACTATTAGTTGGTACTTTCTTTAGATGACTATAATACTTTATTTTGGATGATTGTATTAAGACGTTTTAAATTTTTTGGATGACTGTAATATTTTATTTTGGATGATTGTAATACTTTATTTTGGATGGTTGTATGTTTTACAATAGTAGGTTGTTTATAAATGAGTAGGTTATTTGATTCTCAAATCTCATTTAATCCTACAGTGGATGATTCTCAAATCTCATTTAATTCTCAAATTTGTGCTGCGTTGTTTGTTTGTTTGTATTACAGTGGGTGTCCAAGTTGCTCATATACAAAAACAAACCGTTTGTTTGTTTTACAATAACAGGTTGTTTATAAATGAGCATGAGCAGGTTATTTGATTCTCAAATCTCATTTATTCCTCAACCACACCACCTATGTGCAATGCATACACTATTTGCTTGTCTTTAGCACACAGCACACACACACTATCTATTGGTAGATTGATCAACCCTAGTGTTTATTATTATGCATGCACAACACACCAATTATGTTTGTTTGTTTTTGTTATGTATGACTATATGTGTTTGTTTTGCCACTGCTGCAGTGTTTATGTATGCATTGCACATAGGTGGTGGTTGAGGAATTAATAAGTGTACATTAATTTAGTTATTTTTTTTGAAAGTGTACACATTAAATTATGTTGAAAATTTGTAAAATTTTAAACCGCCAATCCACTCAATCCGCATCCACCGGATTGGCGGACGGATGTGGATGGATTTTCTCCAATCCGTCAATCCGGGGGATGGATGGTGGATTAGAGGTTCCGTGGCCGCAACCGACCCTCGACCACCCCTACTAGAAGCTTTTTATTCCATCTTCAAGTGTTTAATAAGCCTAGTCCTGATTCATATGGAGGTTTTTATTTGTTGGGTGAATTACATCTCAGTTATATAAATATTAATAATTAAAATTATAAAAAAATTTCACTAATATGTAACAATTTTCAAAACTTGTATTATCTCCTTATTTGTTTATATATATTTCATTTTATTTTATTTTAAGAGTTCGAATCAAATTATTTGACGAATAAGGTGGTTGGTCCAATAGTCCATGTTGTTGTCAGTTGGAGTAGTAAGAATGTTAAAGATTTAGGATTCGAGTCGGTAGAGCGACAGTCACCCTTTCATTGTAATCTAACTTACTAATCCCTTAGCATTATATCATATGAGACAAAATAAAATTAAAAAAATCAAATTATTTGATATTATTTTTGCATTCAAAATTTAAGATTCAAATCCTATAATTTTTCTTTTCTTTTCACATTAGCCGAATCACCTTCGAAAAAGATGTGGCGTAGGCACAGATCCTTTGCAAATTGGACTGCCTGCAAAGCAGTCATGGCTTTGACATAATTAACATCTTCCCACTAAATTCCCTTCGACAGAGCAGCCACCACAAGTCCTTTAAAATCTTGTACAATAATACGAATACCTGCTACTCTGATCCTTGTTTTTACAAACCCATCAAAATTTATCTTGTAAACCCCTTCAATAGGCACACACCATCGCAATAGCCCACGAGATTGATGGGCGCATTTGTTGTTGGGTGGGTTTCGATCTACCACTGTGGCTTATGTGTTTAGAAAGGGAAATTCTGTTGCACATTGCTTGAGTATTTGATTGTGTTGGCACACGTATTTAGATGGAAAATGCTCCACCAATGTTGCCCCTTTAATTTTGTCTGATACTGCTCATGCTTAATATATTCTTTCAACCTTCTAAAAAAATCCCATAATTTTATTTCTTTTCCATTATGAGAGTTATTGCAATAAGTATTGTGACACCCCAAATTCTACTCTAAGGGTTAGGGCAATGTCATTAAAGAGTCATTTGGTCAATAGCCAAGTAAGATCCTAAAAAGGTCAGAGAAGTCTATATAGCCTCACTTTTAAGTCCAACCACCTTAGATAATAAGCTATCTTTTTAACAGATCTTAAGAGGTATTAACACAAAGTCTCATAAGTAACGCGGAGATAGTCATAGGATTACCAGAGCAAATAATAATTACAATGTTTCAAATCTTATATTACAAAATGAGTTCCATTACTATTACAATCCAAAAATAAAAGCACGAATAGAATCATAAGCAAAATGGCTATTAACTTTCTCTAAAACAAACACAAGTCTTCAAATGTCTCTGACTCTTTGTTGGCCTCGTCTGTTCCATCAATACCTAGTATGAAATGCCATAAGCTTTGAATGCCCAGTAAATGCACACTTTTTCCCGATCTAATACACAATAGCAATTCTAACAAAAGGGAAGGAAACATGATATTTAAGAAAATAACAAGGGTTACAAGGTTAGCTATTAGTAGTCTAGAAATCCCTCAAACAGATTTCATCCTCCCAACCATAAGAATCGGATGCGGATTATTCGGTATGTCCTCTCTTTTGCTGCTTTATTGCAGACCTTACTTCGGATGCCTACCAACGGTTATATACTGAGTAGCGCCAACCGCATGGCCTCAAAAGAGACGGTAAGATAGGGCATTGTCCATTCCCTCCTCACACCAAACCACCTAGGGTCCAAATACAACCGCTCCGTTCAAGTGTTCTGAACAACCACTTGCGCAAGACTTTAATTTTCAAAAGGGAACACGTCCCACCAACCAATTCAATTTGAACATGAATTTATCTCATAACATTACTCAAGTGATCGAAACCCTATTAGCCACCCCATTAAGTTTTCCGTTTAGATTAATGTTTTAAGTTAGTTGGCACAAGCAAATAACAAGAGAATACATTTGCATAAGTATGAGCATCATCGAAGGACTAAAATAAAAGGTATATTACCATAACATATGCAATATCATACCAAGACATGATCATATACTAATAAACATATTCATGAAGACAAGAGCATAAAACACCAATGCAAAATTAAATTTCCATATTCAGTACCATTTAAAGATTAAAATCAAAAGAACCATTTCAGATTTTTCCTGAGCCTAACCTTCGTATGGTTCATATATTTTATCTAGTTTTCATGACATTTTTGGAAATGGAATAGCTTTTCTATATTTTTAGTTATTTAAGAAACACTCCAGCGCTGTCCAGACTCGTCGACCGTTACGAAAATCGGATTTTCTTACAAACTACTCACTCTTTTTTAATGAAACCAATTTTAATTGAAAGCTAAATCTTTAAGGAAGTTTTTGACATAAAATCGAGGTCCAGGAGATTTTTCTACGTTTTTATAGAATTTTTGAAAGTTGATTGTAAAATTGGTTTTTCATGCACAATACTCAAAATAAGAATATTGGTGAGAAAAGAGGCCAACTACGGTAAAATTTTCACTTATTTAATATACTAAATAATGTATCAATAACTCAGATTTTTAGAGTAATGGTATTCCTTTGGAAATAATGCGAGATATGGCAAGAAATGGGTAGTTGCATCTATTAAGAGAAAATATGAGTATAAGAAGGATCAATCCCCAATTCATCAACTTTAAACACATGAACACCATTACAACACATATGAAAATATGATTTTAACTCTCTAATAACATGTATTTGAAAAAGAAAAATAAAAGAGAGAGTTGTGTTATGACTTACTTGTTGCCTAGTTGAAGAGTTTTCATAAAGGTCTTTCTCTTTTTCTCTCCTCTACCACCAAAGCTCTCTCTTTTTCCCTCTCTCTCTCATCCAAATATGTGTGTGAGCATGTTTTGTGCTCAAAAGTGTGGAGAGAATTGGTATATTTATAGAGAAAAAAGAATGGTGAAAAGTTCAAAATGTCCTTAGTTCCAATTCAATTGAATAGTCTTGGATTTAGTTAGGATGAAATGGAATATATGATGATTAAAGCCTTAATTACACCTTTAAACATGTTCTAGTTAGGCTTAGGTTTAATCAAAGTTGAATTTTTTATAAGTACAATATATATATATATATATATATGTATGTATATAATCTTATTTGTACCCTAGGTCAAATTTTCTTCCCTAAATCAAGCAATTTGTCCCCAAAATGACATCACCTATGTATATATATACCTAGCATAGCCAGCCTTGGGGAGTAGATTTGAGGGAATTTCTTTTAATTTTTTTGTGTACAATTTGAAGATATTTTGTGTACAAAGTTATTTATTTAAGAAAGGTACAAGTATATGTATATATATATATGTATATGTATGTAATGGTACTCACTTGGGGTCAATTTGTAATTTGATTAAAATGTGAGGGCTTTATCTTTAATTTATGAATTCGAATATTTAATTAAGTGTAGTATTTAATTTATTTAAGGTTTGGAATTTTAATTCGGTTAAAATTTCTTTGTTTTGAATTAAATAGCGAATTGTACTGAGAACTGGAAACCTCGGGTTTCTACATGGAAAATATACTTAGAAAATTATTTTAATTATTATTAGGGTTTTAGAAATGGTTCGTGAGTTCCCGGGTTCAATTTAGGGATTGCGCGTTTCTGGTTGGCACATGTTTTTGATTCTAGGGTTAAAATTGAAATTAATTAAGAAATTGAGGGACTACAAAGAAATAATTTAAAAGTAAGGGTTAAAGAACATATTGCAAAGATCAAGGGCCTCACAAGTTAGGTGTGATTTCTTTGAATTGATTGTTAGATTTGTAGATATGCCATCGTTTAGTTTAATATAATTAATCTCTATCAATTGGATTTAAAAAAATTTAAAAAGATGTGCAAAAATAAAAAGAGTGACGTGATATTTTATAATGACTTTTTAATTTTTCTTACTAAAAACCTCACTTACCAAACAGAGGACCGTAATCTCTATTCAAGGAACACAGTTGACTAAAGTAACTAGATTCTCTATATATAATATTACTAATATTCAACCTGTGTGTTATGTTTCCATTGGAACAAGACTATAGTTGCAATAAATTAGTTGAATAAGTCTTTACTTCACATTAGGAGAATTTAAATTTCATATTCATGTTTATCAGATTTCTATTAGGTTGTTCCTAGTTTAGCAAGATAGTGGGTTTGGTTCCTTGTGGTCTATGTATGGCAACAGATTGATGTATGATACTACTTTAAATGCTCAATCTAAAGTGTCCTCTATGCTAGGGGTTAATGGTTGGACCTGGCCAAATGCTTCTTCTTGGGAGGTTAGGGAGATTATTGCCCATACACCTTTTGATTTTGTGCTTTCTGGTTGTCATGATAAACCTATCTGGCTCCTCCATAATGATGGTAATTTTATTATGGGTTCTATCTGGAATTCTTGGAGAATGAAATGGCCTAAGGTTAGTTGGGCTAATCTGGTGTGGAGTCCCTACTCTATACCAAGGGTGGGGTTCATTGTCTGGATGGTTATCCTGGGTAGGTTAAATACTGGAGATAGGCTTGCTATCTTTGGTATTAACCCTAACCCTGTTTGCCCTCTATATGGGGTTATTGGGAAGGATCATGATCATTTGTTCTTCAAGTGTGCTTTCTCATCCACTGTTTGGGCTACTATGCTTTCCAAATGTAACACTAATTGGTATAGTACCAATTGGCTGGGCCTTGTGGAGGTGGTAGCCAATGATTGTAGGGGTAAATCCCTTGCCATTATTATCAAAAGGCTTGCTTTCAGTTGCATAGTGTACCAAGTTTGGTTGGAGAGGTATAATAGAATTTTCAATAATGAAAGGAAACCTGAAAAGATCCTTTTGAATAATATTATATGTATGGTTAGATATAGAGCCCTTGCTCTCAGCAACATTAAGAAATCCCCAACAGATATATGGTTCTTGCAAGAATGGGGGTTACCTTCAACCATCCTTAAAATTGAGAGGAGTGGCACCATGAGTGGGTTAAGTGACTGTGAGCATAACACTGAGGGTTGAGTGAGGCCAGGCTCTATAGTGAGGGATTTTCTATTGTTTCCTAATGAGTCTTTCATTTTGCAGGTATGAGACGTGGCAGGTTTTCAATAAGGCATGTGAGTTCACCATATGTGGGTTAAATAATGGCAGCAATATATTAAGAGCTAATGTCTGTATTTTGTTCTTTTGCATGATGGGTTATAAGCTGGTTTGGGGGTTGTTAGGGAAGTTGTTGTGGGTTGAGTGGAGTGAGCAATATATTGTTGTTTTAACTCTTTTCTTGTCCTCTCACATGTTGTTGTGGTTTACCACTGCCCTAACACTATTATTTTTTTATTGAGTTGTGTGCAAGTTGTGGGTTGAGTGATTTAGCTTCCCTATATTGTGAGATTTGTTTTTTACAATGTTATGAGGGTTGTTTGAATCTCATTTCATATGGGTACTACTGTTATTTTCAGGTTCTACTAATAATTGTTGGGATGATTGTAGACACCCCATTTTTGACCGTCCTCAAGACTTGGACGTCACCGTTTGAACACTCGGTGATTATCCATGTTTGTGTTCGTTTGGAGTTCCCGGAGGCCTCGGCTCGCGTGCCTTGCCTCAGGATCTCCGAACTCGTGTTTTGCCTTGGAGAGGCAGGGTAGGGCTTGTAGACCATCCCCACCCATCACCGGCAGTGGCTAGAGGCCACCGGCTGGTTTTTGCTGCCACCGGTAATGTATATTGCCGGCCGGCATTATTTGTTGCCGGTCAGCACTTTTTAGTGCCGGCCGGCACTCTTTTTGGCCAAGATGGCATTTTTGGCCGGCCGATTACTGTGCATCTGCTTTAGCAGATATTTTAAGACAGCTGTCTTACTTTTGCTCCCCTCCATACACGTGTATGGAGGGATCTCCCTCTTATGAGGCTTGTCTTGTAAGCTTTAGAAGACAAGAAGTGCCATATAGAGAGAGAAGAGAGCTCTTGGCTGAAGGGAGAGATATTTTTGAGATATTTTGAGAGCTTAGACAGCCATTGTTAGGGTTTGAGATCTAGGGTTAGGGTTTGTTACACCTTACCTCTCTCTTTTTCCCTCTTGTGTGTGTTTTAGTGTGTTTAGTCCATACTATTGCACACAAACACATAGTGTTTCACCTTCCTTTGGCTCTTGAGGTTCTAAGGGACTGGTTTTGAAGTTTTGGTGTTGGATTCAAGCTAAGGAAGGCCATTGGAGCACCATTTGTGAAGGGATCATCAAGGGTAAGAAACTTACACCTTTATTCCCCATTTTTTCATTGATTTTCTACCTATCTTAGAGCTGTTTTTGTGCTTATTGTATAACATAAAAAAGTTCTGTTTTTAGGCCCTCTTTATTGTTTATTAAGAGTGTTTTGTTGTTTGAAGGTGGTTGACCCCTCTTAGGCCTTGAAAGGCCTCATTTTGAGCCATTTTGTGCTAGCTCCGGGATTTTGGTGTTGGGGTCTCTTCACCACTGAGGGATTTCAGTGGTGAAGATGATGCCTTGAAGTCCCAAGAATGAGAGGGCCACCCCATCTCCTTGTTGTCCTTGAAAAGGGCATGTTTTGGCCTCTTGAGAGAGCCTATGCTTGAGTGTGTGTTGAGCATGTTTAGGCTGTTTTTCATGCCTATATATCCATAATATAACATGATTTTAAGTTGGTTTTGGTACTCCATGCATGCTTAGCATAGTTGCCATGTAATGCCTTGTTATGCCTTAACATGTCTTAGGTTGTGTGCCTTTGTTTCTAGCATGTTTTAGGCTTACATTTGTGAAGATTTTGTGCTTATCTTGACATGTTTTAGGTCTGTCCATAAGTGTTTGGGTTGATTTTGGCATGCTTGGTATAGCTCCTTTGTATTTGGGCTTGTTGGCCTTGAGCATATGAATGTATAGCATGACATCTTTGCATTGATTTGGTGATTTGGGATCATCCACCATGTCATTTCAGTCCTATTTGCATGCCTATATGTTTACCTTGGATGCATCTTTAATGCCTCATAAGCTTGTGTGGCAATGCTCCATGTTTTGGTGTTTATGCATGCCTTTGTTCTTGAGTCATTTAGATGCCATCTAAGTGGTCTTTTGGGCCTTATGTTATGTGCTGAAATTCTGTTTTTAGTCATTTAGTCCATGCCATGTTTGGTCTTGCTAAGTGTAGTTCAATGCCCCATTAGTTTGCTTTGAACACTTGGACCATTTTGCATGTGAATGTTAGCTTATTTTGTTGCTTGGTTTGGCACCATCCTAACATGTATTTTTAGAGCTCATGTTGCATGCTAATTAGTCCATGATTCCCCCTTTCAAATGTGTTTGAGAGTTGTTCAATTTGTGCCTAAGGTTTGGACCATAACATGTATATGTGTGCATGTGTGTTTAGCCTCCACTTTATAGCATTATGGCTACTGTTTTAGGCCTATTTAGAGTTGCCTAATTCATGTTTAAGTCCATCTTTGCATCCATTTGCATTGCCATATGTATGCTTGTATGCTTGCATAAGTTAGTTGCCATGCCATGTTGCATCCTTAGCTTGTATGCTTAGGTTGCATTGCATCTTGCATGCATGCCTTGTTCCTTGACTTGATGATAGGAATTGGGCCTTGTTTGGTTTGATTGGTTTGCATTGCATTTGAAATCAAAGTTGCATACTTGGTTCTTTGGGCCATCATGCATGGAAATGCGTGATTGGTGGTCCGAGAATCGAGGCACATGCCCCTTTGAGTCATTATCATGATAAGGGACATGGTTGGTGCACATATGCCTTGAATTGTGCTGCCATGCTTTGCCTTGCCCTCTATTGTTGTCATTTGCAGATTCTGCAGGAACACTCTGCCGACCTAAGGTGCCGACCGGCAACAATTCCTCTGCCGACAGCTTCATTTTGTGCCGATGGCCACACACCACTGCCGGTGGTAATTCCACTCAGCCGGTGGCACTCCCCAGTGTCCAGGGATGCAGTCCTGAGGTTTTGACAACCTCCAGAGGAGTGAAGGAAGGAAAACAGAGGCAGCCTATGCATGGCGGCGCGTTTCCCGAGGCGGTTTATCTGTTTTCTTAGCTTAATTTAATTTGTTAATTAAATTAATTAATTTGTAATATTTAATTAGCTTGCGTAGTTAATTAATTTGTAATATTTATTTGGTCCCTCCGAGTGAGGGCAAATCTGTAATAAGCGTGCGTGAGTGTGTGTATGTCTTCCAACCTCACGTCTTTCTTCCCTTTTATTTACCTGCTTACGATGGTAGATTAGGGCACGTTTAATTTAGCATACCTTATGCTATGCATGTGTGCATCCATGCATTTGTATTGCATGCATTAGGCTCGGTACATCACGCTAACTGCATCTGTATTTCAATTCAAAAATTGAATATGTGATAGTTGATCGCATTTCATATACCATGCTTAGGTTAGCCGAGCCTATCTAATTGCATCCTGTATGTGTTGCATTAGGCAATTTAACATGAACTAGGACACGCATGTTTGCTAACTAGTTTACCGTTTTGGCACGGAGTACGATGTAATCTCGCATGTGTGTGAATGTTAACATGACAGTATGCTTGCCATGTGGCTAGATGCTTATGTGATAAAATGTTTTGAATGCTTGTGGGTGAAGGTTGGATTGTTTGAGTTGGAAAAACTCATTGAAATCCGTGTTTTAGCCTACTTGCGAGTAGCAAATTTAAAGCATTTTCAAAACAAACGGATATGCAATGTTTCCTTCCAAATTAGGCAATCTAGTCTATACTTGTTTGCTGCGCGCATAACATAGTAATTCTAGGCTAACAATTGGAATAAGAACACGTAAAGTTTTCAAAATCGGATATCATGGTTAGTAGAGGCTGATCTTCGGACCGGGCGAAAGGGGGTGCTCATAGCTGACCTTCCCCGATCGTACCCAAGCTCCCGAGCCGAGACAACTCCGGTGATGACGGACATGTGGCCTTCGGCACCGAGTCAGGGTTTCCTAAATTTCCCCATTTTAAAAATATTTAGGTGGCGACTCTGTATCTGGCAAAGCAGTCCATGTTTGGCACTACTTTTTCAAGAATCTGTTTTTCAAAACGATTTGCCAGATTTGGACTCTTTGGTTCAGATTAAGAACCGTGACACAAATTGAGTCCGAACTGTAGCGTGAGGCCCTCCGCGGGCGCGTGCTACAATGATCAGCTGGTTGAATGAAATTCCTTTATTATCCAGATTGAGGCATCAGGGTTTGATGGAGAGTCTCCGACCAGGCTGCACTATTGCGCCAGTCATTGTGAGATCTGTCCGATGGAGAAAGTTTGTTTTATTTCCTTTAATATTGTAATAGTACATTATTGTCTTATGGCTTACTATATATATAGGTTGCTGTTGGTTCGTTGGCCTAACCCTACTGGATGTGCAGGGAGTTGGTATTTTGGCTTGGATACTATGCATATTCATTTTTATAGGCTATTTAGGCTCTTGGTTATGTTGACATTTCTCTGCTGTGGTGGAGCATCCAAATCTTTCCTAGGCAGGGTCGTTTTGCAGGCACACGATTGTGATGATTAGTTGTTTGTTTGGGCCCTCTCTTGTTCTTCTCCCCTATCGCAGGTGTTGATGTGGTTGGTGAACAGGCTGTGTGGGTTTCCTATTTTGTTTTATTTGTTAGTTTAGCTAGCTCTGTCCTTGTTTAGTTTGCTAGGGCCTGGGGTATGCCCCTTGTATTCGTGTAAATTCTTTGTTTTATTTTATGGCTTATTCACCCCAAAAAAAAAAAAAACTTTAGCAGAGTGGTTCATTTTATTCCTATTTATTGTACTGATTATAGTTTGAAATAAACATCCAGAATTTTATTTTATACTTGTGTGATATTAGAGGATTGATTTCCCTTGAAGCAAACCCATTTTTGATTTCCTTGTTCCTAACTCTCTTCAAACAACTCTATTTTTCTTTGTTTTCCCTTCCTAGCAAAAATAGGTAAACAAAAGAACAAAAACACCAGCTCTGCTACAGATGTACATAATAGTTTGGTATCAAAACTAGGCATAGAGGAGCAATGGTTGGGGAAATTGGAGACTGATGTCAACTCTTTAGCAACTGGGCCGGAAAGAACGATGAAAAAGATTCAAGAGATGTTTGCAGCCATGAATACCAAGTTGGACGACATCACAACCAACCAAGTTCGTGACCCTGAAGAAAGTTTTCACAACCAAAATCAAAGTGTTGGAGGACGAACCCTTGGAAGTGGAGGAACCAACCATGAAGTACATAGAAACTCTGCTCCTCAATATTTGCCCAAGACGTTGAAGCTTGATTTTCCACGTTTCAATGGAATCGAGGATCCAGCGAGTTGGGTTTTCCAGGCTAAACAATTTTTCGATTTCCATCAAACTCCTGAAGTTGATAGAGTACCACTTGATGGGATATGAGAATGGGATCCCAATGTATTTTTTGAGAATTTAATTTACGGACAAACACTCTTGTTTTTTTATTTCTGAAATGAATTTGGATACATGTAGTATCTCTTTTACAAATTGAATTGATTAAATACAACAACTAATGTAATCTATTTATAGACAAATCCTTAGGTGTGAATACCTGATGGTGGTGAGCCGTAACCAGCTCAATTCCCACGTTTTTCTTCTTTGCTTCATGGTGAAGCTTTTGACAATCAACAATGGAGGGATTTCATGAAGCTTCTCATTCTTTCTTCTTCATGCTTCTTCATCATTCTTGATCATTCCAGTAACTCCTGGTTTATGAATTGGGGTTTGATTTTCAACACCCCCCCCCCAAACACAATTCGTTGAGTTTCTTTATTTCAAGTAGTATATTTAGTCTTTTGAACACTTCATTTGTTAACGGCTTTGTGAAGATATCTGCTATTTGGGTTTGAGGCTTGCAAGGGATTAATTCCACTTCTTTATTCTTCACCTGCTTCCGGATGAAATGATAACGTGTATCAATGTGTTTGCTTCATTCGTGGAACACTAGATTCTTTGCTAGTGCTATTGCTGATTGATTATCAACATGAATCTCTGTGGGTTGTTCTTGTTCAACACCCAAATGCTTTAATACATTTCTTAGCCATATTCCATGACATACTGCTGAGTTAACGTACTCAGCTTCACATGTTGATAAAGTCACAATGGATTGTTTTTTTGACGACAGGTGCATGTTATCTCTTCTAGAAAGAAAGCAAAACCTGTGGTACTTTTTTGATCATCTACATCACCAGTCCAATCACAGTCATTGTATCCAATAAGGCTATGCTTATTTGTAGATGGATAAAATAATCCATGTTCTAGTGTTCCTTTCAAGTAACGAAGAATTCTCTTGGCTTTTTTCAGATGAGTTGTCTTGGGCTCTTCCATGAAGCGACTGATTAGATCAACTTCATATAAAATATCTGGGTGTGTAGCTGTGAGATAGCGAAGGCTTCGAACTAAACTTTTGAAATAAATTGGATCAATATTTTCACCTTCATCATATTTGGATAGCTTACTTCCACCTTTGATTAGAGTGTTAATGGGATGACTATTCTCCATTCCAAACTTTGCCAAGATTTCATGACTTTGTTTGACTTCAATGCCAAGATAATATGCCATAAGCCCGATATCTGTCATTTCAAACTCGTGAATCATAGATGCTTTGAAGTCGTTTATCATGTTGAGATTGTTGCCAGCTGTAACATGCTCGGGGAGTACCTGTGTGTGTTAAACAATTCGGACCCTCGACTTCTTTGATCTAGTCTCATGAGTGCAATGTGAAACATAAATAATAGTCCAAATTTGGCAACTTTTATAGAAAATTTGTTTTATTACAAAATTTTTCCAAAAAAATGGACTGCATTACTAGATTTTAGAGTCGCCACCTAATATTTTAGGAAAATTAGGAAACCCGTGACTCATGCCAAAGCCACTGTTCGTCATAACCAAAAACGCTTGGGTCGGAATCTTAGGTATGAGAGAGGAAGGTCATTAATTGAGCACCCTTACTCAGCCGATCAAAGATCAGCCTTTACTAAACCATGATATGAGTTTTATTGACTTTATATGTTTATATTCCGGTTATTAAACAAATCTTACAATTTATTATGTGAAGCATACAAGTATAGACTATGCCATTTATTTTGGAACAACATGATTTCATGTGTGTACAACCAAAATAAATTGAGTTTACAAACATGAAAATCAACATCATCCCAAATTAAGCGATGCAACCTCTATCCACTGGCATTCATATAGTTATATCATGTAAGCAAGTAACCTCATGGTAGAATACTAAACATAGTAAGGAAAAAAAAACACACACACACACACGCGGGATGTTAAAGTGTAAAAATGTACATGTTTATAAACATCGCGCGAACAGCTACAAAACAAAGTTAGAGAAATATGCATGATCTTCTATACAGAATCCTAATGCAATTTACACATGAGATGCAACTAAAGATTCGGCTTCTAAGATATGACATGTGAATCATCTCAAGAACATGAGGTAGTGCACATAATCACATAAGAATTAATTAAATCCACAAATGCAAACTTAACTGAATCAGGATGCATGAAATATGGATGCAAAGCACGGATATAATAATAATAAAAAAAAGTGATGCATATTCACAAAGGAAAGCAAGTAAAACAAAATGATAAGAAGAAGCGGGGCGGAGAATTATACAACACTTGAATAAATAATTACAAACCAAATGAGAGAGGGAGGAGGAAAATATTACAATAAAATAAAAACCTCACAAAATACTCAAAAATAAAAAAAACAAAACAGAAGCTTCATGTGTCTTGAGGATTGCCGGAAACTAGTATGCTCAATGTCGAAAAACTACTCCATTTTGTCCAAAAGAAGCTAACTGGCCGGCCCAACTAGGCCTAGCAAAACTTGTCTTGTTGCAACACCTAAAAAAGGAACAAACAAGGAATATGTAGGTAGCTCAAACCACTTCCAGTTAACTTACAATAAAACTAATATGAAACTAAAGTAAGAAAACAAATATAAGATAGAAAGTGTGAGAAAATGAAGGAATTAAAACCTAATCACTTTACAAAAAAACAATATGAAACAAAAGTAAGAAAACAAAGATGAGATAGAAATGAAATAATTGAAAATTTACCTTCCAAAGGAAGAGTGAACTTCTTAATTTCCAAACGTCTTCTTGATCACCCTCAAGTTTGTGAAGTATGTTCTTAATCTTCAATTCAAGAGTTTGGAATTTGAGCTAGAACAATGGTTTTGGAGCAAGTGTATAATGACTCTTTAATCTCCTTCAACTTAGCAAGACTACTCTCTCTTTGATCAAGACTTTAGGACTTGGGTTTTGAGTGGTGTTTGCAAGGGAAGATGAGATGTATAGAGGCTAGGTAACTTCACTATTTTGGTAAGACAACTCTCTTGTTTTCGAGGTTTTCTTTTCTCTTAAATTCTAACTCAAATTTAGCATTCTCTCTACACTTTTCTTCTCATTTATCCTCCTTAAACTCAAGACTAGAGCTCTCATTATATAGGTAATGCAATAGAATGATAATAAAGATACGAAGATGGCAACATGAGAGGTAAGCCTCATGCAACTGATATAAAGCATAAAAGGGGGTGCATTGTATATAAATATGCCACAACACAAATGATGCAGGAACTTTGAGATCTAAATGCGTCTCACGCGAGAGGAGAAATAGTGAACTCGAAATCCAAACACGATTC
This sequence comes from Camellia sinensis, assembly GCF_055761805.1. NCBI lineage: Eukaryota > Viridiplantae > Streptophyta > Magnoliopsida > Ericales > Theaceae > Camellia > Camellia sinensis. The sequence goes on from NC_138963.1 coordinate 142,674,236, forward strand.
ACTTGAGAAGAGAAAGAGTGAACAAATCCAAACGCGTTTTATACGAGAAGAGCAATGTGGACTTGATATCCAAACACGTTTCACGTGAGAGGAAAAATAATGAACTCGAAATCCAAACGCATTTCACGTGAGAGGAGAAGGAATGAACAAATCCAAATGCATTTCATGCAAGAGGAGCAAAGGTTGTATAACCAACAGGCATACCTAACCGAATTTCATACAGAAAAGAGGGAAGGTTTTAACCAGATAAACGTCAAATCCCAACACGTTTCACATGAAATAAGAAAAGATGGCGTAACCAACTGACGTACCTAAACCATATTTCATATGGAAAGGAGGAAGGTTTTGATCGAGTAAACTTCAAATCCTAACATGTTTCACATGAAAGAAAAGAAGGTGAGGTAACCAACAGATGTACCTAACCGTATTTCATATGGAAAGGGGAAGGTTTCAACTGTATGAAATTGATGCACAAATATTTTTTTCCCATTTCCTATTCTTTTCCTTTATTTTTATTTTTTTGATTTTTTGTATTTTTGACATTTTTTTTTTTTTGCAGGTTTTCCTCTTTTGATTTTTTTTTCCATCTTTTTTCCTCCTTTTTTTTCTTCTTTCCCTTTTTGTTTTATACATACAACATACATTTGTAAACACATACATACACATATTAAATACATACATACAACTACATGTACAAACAAAATACGAACACATAGATATACATGCAAACTATATTCATACACATACATATATATATATATATATACACATACAAATACATATATATGGACAATTATACAATATATACATACACATATATATACAAGCATACAAGCTATATACATATATGAACACATACATATACATACTGTCACGACCGGAACCTGCTCCTAGAGGTTTAGGCTGTGACCGGCCAGTAATTCCAGATTACCTCCGGCCTCAAAGACAAAACTGATAGATAATAATAATAATAAGCGGAAGCAATATTAAAATATAAATATATCTCGAGCAGTGCGTATGTGCAAATTTCACAAGTGATAAAAAATTTAACCCTTCTTCATAGATATAAACACATAGTACGCCAAAACATCTTAACACTTGTACAAATTATCCATACATAACAAGCTTCCAAAAACAAGGAAAACTAAACAAAGTAACTTGATCCACAACATTGACACAATTAGGCTCCAATAAGTCCAAGATCGCCCCATCACGGAGGCACTCCAAAACGGCTGACAAAATGGTGGACTTCCAGGGTTGCTCTAAACCTGATGCTCTATTTTCTCATATATAGGGGAAGGGGGCGAGCTAAAGTCCACTGAATAATACCAGTATAAAGAGGTTTAAATGAATAATGTCTAACATTGTACAAAACCATAGCACATGAGTTCGAAGCAAATCATAATTGAGTACTTGTCGTATCAAAGTTCACAAATCATATTCATATGTAGTACATCCAATAGTGTGACAAAGGGCCCGAAGGCATAACAAAGGGACCACATGGGTCTAACGAAGGGACCATATACGGAGGTCGGGGTCGTTACACATACAGATACATACGGAAATACTAATACATACACAGTATACATATACACATATACAGACATACAGATACATATACAGTATACATATACATACATATTATATACATATATACAGAATATACATATCTCTCTTATCCCCTTGTTCTTGTTTTTCTCTTTTTCAATCTTCTTCTTCGATTGTCACGTCTGGCGCGTGATTTCAACAATTGTAGCGCCTGACTAATAGAGCTAGACCTACCCTGATCTTCAATGATTGCCTCGATCCCTCCATTGTCTTCTTCTTCTTCGCTTTCATCTTCTTCTTTCTTTTCTTAAGGACACGCTGTAAGGGAGTGGCAAAGCAAACAAACAACAACTGTAAAATCACTTCACAAACTCTCCCTTTTTGGCATTACTCTCCTCTGTCATGGCCTCATCCTGCCATACTCTTTTCCTTTTCCTAGACCTTAATGACTCCCCAATAAAGATTGATGACACCAACTCCTCTCAGTCTCGACAGAGTGCCCCTGTCTCTGCTCATGTTTTTAGTTTTCCTGCGCTGTCAGTAGAGCAATTGATGGCAGCGCATTCTAAAAATGATGCCAACTCTTATACATTAAAATCTTGTGTAGAGACCATAACTGCGGTCTCTAATGTGTCCTGCTAGCTGTATAGCAGGACAAATGAGGTGCAACGGATGAAAGCACAACTTTCTCTTTTTCGCAGCATGTTTCAAGATGCCTGAAAAAAGATTAACCAATTGGAAAAATAAAATATAGAGCTGAAATGCCAGGCAACCTCTGTAGCCCGATTCGGAGCTCCTTAGTTCTCCACATTTGATGGACGACGGAGAGTAATCTCCTTTGGAAGCTCGGCAAATGCTGAAGCAGAGGCTTCAAAAGCTTCCAAGGAATAAAGATGTGGCAAGACAATCAACGGTACAATCAAATGACAAAGTCAATTGCAAATGAAGCCAGCTTGTAATCGCCAGGTTGCCATTAATGATCCAAGAAATTTCCTCCGTTTTTTTCCCTTTTTTTTCGTGTATTTTTTTCTTTTTTTTTTCTTTTTTTTTTCTTTTTGTTTTTTCCTCTTTTTTTGTTTTTTTCCAGTGTATTTTTGCTTGGGAGTGGGCACTTGGCTTCAACTCTCTTCTATAACACTTTGATCAAGGTTTGTCCTTGATGATTAATAAAAAGAGTCTATTTTGTAAATCCGAATGGCACTTGAACAAGAAAACCATTTTTGTTTTGAATTTTGAAATTGAGATTGGTTGTATGTCAATAAGTTTTGAATTGGACATTGAACCCTTAACAGACCAGAAATCAAAATCAATGAAAGAAAAATCTAAATGAAATAGACCAACTAACACTTGCAGAAATAGAAAGAACACAGAGTTTCATCGTGGGCGTGGTGAGAAACACCACGGCCGAGATACTTGCAGGTGCGGTGTAAGAATATTTGCGGGTGTGGTAGAATAAGATTCAACACCCAAAAAATTACTGCCGGTCAACCGCCCAGACAACTGGCCGACTAAAAGGGTTCTATACACCGATTACGTACTTTCCAGCGAATGATTGACAATTTAAATAGAGACTGTCGAGAATACAAGAGAAAGACACAAAAAACCTGACTTGATTGTGCCCCTAGATCATCGTTTTAACTATTTTTGTTTTTTCTGCTAAAACAATTTTGATCGTTATGAGAGGTAAATTAACATGCTTGTTCCAGTTTCTACCTTGAAATCATGTGAGCCAAAAGGTGAGTACTGAAATTTTTTCCTTTTTGGTCCAAAGAATGGTCTGAATTTTACAAAATACGAAATAATTTTTGAGACAATTAGTCAATTTCATTAAAAGTCCTCAAAATCCATTCACATGGCCATTACCCAATCAACATGAAATCAACCTGTGAGATGCACAACTGAATTTGTTTGGCAACTACCCATCATGAAGGAGAAATATGACAACTGAATCAAATGAGATGAACCAATCAAACATGGATAGGATAACAACCGATCAAACATGGACGGGATGAGTGAGTTGAAAAATAATTAGGGTCGAACCTCAAGATTAAGTTGCCTACGTATCCCAACGATAGGAATCATGCCTCACATAGTTCCGAGTAAAGTTCACTCGGGTATTAACACTCTCATTTTGTGCTCTAACTTTTGCTAAAGCCGCCCTTCCGGGTTTTCGACCTTGCGAGTTTTTTTTTTTTTTTTTTTTCATTCATTTTTTCATTTATTTTTTTTTCAATTGTTCATTTTTTTTATGCTCTAATTTTTGCCTTGGTCGCCTTTCTAAGTTTTCGGCCCAATGAGCCTCTCAAGGATAGTATTTCTTCAGCTTATCCATGCTGATTGGTTGCGAGAACTCCAAGCCATCCAAATCCATGATGGGACCCATCCACTTGGGTTTGAATTTGCCCCTAAGGTCATGGATATGAGGTCGGTTGTCCTTCAGCACTAAGTCCCCTTTCTTAAAATTCCTAGATTTGACCTTTTTCTTGAGTGCTCTGGCAATCTTGCATTGATACCCCTGAATATGGTATAAAGCCTTCAATCTTCGCTCATCAAACAACATTAGCTCCTCAAATCGGTTCTATTACTAATGAGCTTCTGCTATCTGACATTCAGCCATAATCCTTAATGAAGGCACTTCTATCTTAATTGGCAAAACAACCTCTTTTCCATATACTAACGAATATGGGGTTGCCCCTGTAGACGTTCGGATTGATGTCCTATATTACAAAAGTGAAAAAGGTAGTTTATCCGGCCAATCTCTATAGGTTTCCACCGTTTTATACAGAATGGTCTTGATGTTCTTATTTGCAGCTTCAACTGCTCCATTGGTTTGTGGCCTGTAAGTTGATGACTTGTGAAAAGCCACGTTATTTCTCAAGTAGAACTGCCACTCCTCCTCTGAAATGTGAGCCATTGCTTAAAATTACTTCGTTTGGTACCCCATATCTGCAGATGATATTATTATTGATGAATTTGACCGCATATTGTGCTTTTAACACTGAAAACGACTGTGCTTCAACCCACCTGGTAAAATAATTAATGACAACCAAGATGAACTAGTCATGTTGTAGAGTTTTGAGGGCGAGATATTCATGCGATTGGCATGGATTTGACATTTGCGCCATCTCCTAACAAAGTCGATACAATCACTCTCCATGGTTAACCAGTAGTATCCCTGTCTGAGGATCTTTCTGGCCAACATTATACCGTTCATGTGGGCTCCACACTCTCCTCCATGGATGGGTTTCATGATACGCTTTGCCTCTTCTTTCTCTATATACAACTTGTGCATTCCCAAATGCCCCCTTTTGTATAGCTTATCTCTATAGATGATGAACTAAGCAACTAGATGTCGTATCTCCATTAGGCATTTGCCCCTTGCGGGTATATACTGCTTTCCAAAAAGTTCAAAATATCAAAGTAACATTAAAAATGCTCTCATCTGAGCTTTCCAAAAAGAATAATTAGATCCATCAAGTAGGGGTGGTCAAACTGTAGAATTCCCCTCATGAATTGAATCCATTATCACAAATCAAATAAGATCTCGCTCTAATAGTTTTAAAAAGAATAAAAATAGAGCAACCTACTTTGATACCAATTGAAAAATCTTAAAAATCCCCCAGATATTTATTTGTGATTATGTTTCAATTTTAAACAATAAATAATAATCCTAATCAAATAATCAAAGACAAATTAATACAACGATTTAACGTGAAAAAATCACAATTGGAGCGCCTCCAATTGTGATAAAACAAACCACGGGCCAAAGCCACAAAACAATCCACCAAGAAGATAAAAAGGAATTACATAAGTGTACCCTCAATTGCCTAGTGAATCTACGCCCAAATTAAACCAAACCCTATGTGCCTCTTCCACCACCGCCTACACCTCGGAATTGTCTTGCCCAACGTTGAGTCCACAACGTCGATGTCAAATCCACGACAATGAGCCACTTCAGAATCTACCAAAGCTTTATGCCCAAGTTTCATGAAATCAACCAAAGAACAGCTCTCTTTTTTGTGAATAAACGAAAACAAACAAATCTTTGATGATGTTGATATGAAATTCACGGATCCATTGATCACTCTTAAATCATCAAGGAAACACTCAAAAAGCGCCCTCAAATATAAAATATTTTATATCTTGTTCCTCTTTGAAAATCTAGCCAACACAAACCCTTAAAATAGCGAACAATGCACTTTATAGAAAATAGGATCGCACAAACCACTCGAGCACACATTTCACCACTTGAGCGGTGTGACTAAAGGCGGTGTGAAACATATAGGCTGACTGCTTGAGCGTAACTTTCACCGCTTGAGAGATAAAACTTTTTTCTCAGAAGTTCAGGCGCTCTGTAAAAATACTGGATGATTTATTTATTCACTCGAGTGCACAAATGACTGCTCGAGCGGTCAAATAACTTTGACTTCATTTTTGCTTTTTGTTTCAGGGGCACTACACCTCGACCCTGCTATGGCGCTGCCCTGGACTCGCCATGCGGCGCTGCCCCTCAACCCCTGTGAGTTGACCAAGCAGCTCGATCCCTGTATATAGTCAGTGAAGTGGCAAATATGAAAGGATTAAGATCACAAATTCCGCTGCATAGGCACAATTCAGATTGGATTCGCATCTAAATACTCATAGCCTCACTGAAATAAAAGTTCGACTAAAATTACAACTGAAAGGAGTTTTGTCCAACGAGATTGCCAATAAAAAAAACTTAACACCAATCAAATCCATTTAAGACATCACACCCATAAAATCAAGAAATTGAACCACTTAAATCAAAACCCATTTTAGAAATCAACGAAGAAGTCAAACTCAAGAAAACATATATATACATATATAAGAATGAATGAAGATGGAAGGGACCTCACCACCACCTCACCTTGCCTCGCCGCAATCGCTGGAGTCGCCGTCACCCGCCCTTCTCTGCATTCGAGTTCACCTTGCTCTCCTCTCTATTCACCTCTCTCTCTTGATGGGTTAAGGCTTTCTCAACAAATGGGAAAAAAAAGGTTAGGGAAAAAGAATTATCAAAACAGTGTCGTTTTAGGCAATTTTTTGAAAAACTAGCAGCTTATATTTTTTTGCATTACCGCTCAATATCTCAAAATTATCTCTTTAAAAGTTGTGACAGAATTATTTCCTCATCAAAAAGTCTTAAAATATTAAAAATTATTGATGAAGAAAATATATTCCTCACCAAATGGCCGCAAAATATTAAAAATCATTAGTGACAAAAATATATTCGTCATTAATAATTTTATGATTGGTGAAAAAATTATTTTCTCACCAAAAGTTAGAAAAAATTGGTGCCACCCAAAAAATTAGTGTGAAAACCTTCGGTGACGAAACTTGATTTTTCCTCACCTAAAACGAAGTATTTATTGACGAAAATAAAATTTTCTCACCTATTAATTTAATTTTTTTTACTATATTTGACAAAATTTATAATTCCTCACGGATTATTTTTATTTAATGACAAAATTTATTTTCTTAATTAATTTTCGTCACTATAAGCTATGCTAATAAGGATAAGCGGTCGAACCATGGGACTACAAAGAAGGTATCCTTTACTTTAAGAATTGAAAAACCTACGTGATTCGTGATTCTAAACAGATTTAATTGCGACAATCCCCAAACAATCGAAAACTAACAATCTAAATCATCTAGGACGTACGAAAGTGATTTAGTTTGTTGTTTCACAATTAACAAATCGACACAAATAATTTTTACGTGAAAAAAATTACAGTTGGAGCACCTCCAATTGTAATTTAAAAAATCACAGGAAAAACATCACTAATCAATCCACTATGAAGAATAAAAATACACAAGATTACTAAACAATTTATCCAACACTCAGTAAAATTGTCTTCTTCAACAACTTGTGCCGCTTTCACCAACACCTTTGTCTCGGAATTGATTAGTCTGATGTTGAATCCACAACACCCACGCCAAATCCATGACAACGAGCCGCTTCAAACTCGTTCAAAGCCTTTATGCTCGAATCTTTGGGATTCACCTATCAAAAACTCTTTGATTTAAATGATCAAACAACCCTTTGATGTAGTCAACTTAGATCATGAGATAAACTCACAAAGACATCACATGACACTTGTAAAGAACCTCCAAAGAAAAATCCGAACTCTCAAGAATAAGATCTAGAAGCTAGAACCCTAAATTCTATTTTTCGCACAGCTTTATAGTGAATAGGGTCACGAAGACCACTCGAGCCATGAAATGGTTGCTAGAGCAGAGTGTCTCATACTTGTGAAATCCATCAATGACTTCACTTGAGCCACCAAAAAGTTTGCTCGAGCGAACATTGAACCCTCCAAGTATTTTTGCAAACAGGTTAACTTCTGGAAGCAGGGATTATTCGTTTTAGTGACGACTCTTTCGCTTGAGCGGTCCATGTAACAACCAACAACTAAAATTACAATTGGAACAATATTTTGCTCATGGAATTGACAACACAAGGGACCTAACAATAAGATTTATTTAGCAGTTGATTCTGCCTTGATTCCTTTTATTGTTAAGGATATACATTCCAATACACATGAAGGGTATCACAAGACTTTGCAAAGAATAAGGTCTATTTTTTTTATTAGGCATGAGAAATTTTATCCAAGAGTATATCAGGAATTGTGAAACTTGCTAAAGGCACAAGGGAGAGACTGTCAAGCTTGCTGGATTCTTACAACCACTTCCAATTCCTAGGAAAGTATGGATAGATATATCAATGGACTTTGTGGAAGGTCTTCCTAACTCAAAGGCGAAGTCTGTTATTTTTGTGGTAGTTGATCGGCTCCCCAAATTTGTACACTTTATTCCTCTCTCTTATCCGCACTCTGCTGCCTCAATAGCTCAAGTTTTTTTTTTTACAACAAAACTTTAAATTTTATGGCATGCCTAAAAGATTCATCTATGATAGAGATGTCACTTTCACTAGCAGTTTTGGAGAGAGCTTTTTAAATTGTAAGGAACCAACTTCAACTTTAGTTCTTCTTATCACCTGTAAACTGATAGGCAAACAGAAGTGATCAATTGAACAGTCGAGATATATCTTCGTTGTTTCACAAGTCATGGACCGAAATAGTGGGTATGTAGGATTCCTTGGGCTGAGTACTGTTACAACACCAGCACACATTCTTCTACCAAGCGAACCCCTTATGAGATCGTGTTTGACAAAACCCCACCCACACTTTTATCATATGTTCCAGGCACTTCATAAGTAGAGCTGGATCAAGAGTTGCAAGATAGAGAGCCAATTGTCAAGGAGTTATGAGATTGATTGAATAAGGCTCAATAGAGAATGAAGAAGTTCTATGATGCTCACAGAACTGACAAAAATTTCAATGTTGGGGATTTTGTATGTCTCAGGTTGCAACCATATAAGCAAGTGTCCTTAGCCCTTTGGAGAAATCTCAAGCTATCGCCCAAATATTAAGAACCATTTGAGATTCTCGATAAAATTGGACCAGTGGCGTAAAGGCTCAAACTACTAGAAAACTTAAGGCTTTATTCGGTGTTCCATGCCTCTTTGTTGAAAAAGAAGATGGGATGAATATAGAAACTTTGGATTCTTTTCCCATCATTCAAGAAGAGAGTAATTCAATTGTTCCTTTGCCTCAAGCCATCCTCAATCAAAGAAAGAAGAAAAACAGAGAAGAAGTTTTGGTTCACTGGCAAGGATTTCCATCTTCCGACGTCACATGGGGAAATCTTGATGAGCTTCGTTTGTGATTTCTTGAAGCTACCCTCAAGGACAAGGGCGTTGTCTATGGGGAATGAATGTTATGTTTCCAATAGAGCAAGACTTTAGTTGCAATAAATCAGTTGAATAAGTCTTTGCTTGACATTAGGAGAATTTAAATTTCATATCTGATTTCTGTTGGGTTGTTCCTATTTTATTGGGTTGTTCATAGTTTAGTGATATAGTGGGTTTGTTCTCATTTTATTGTATTGACATGACTAATTGTAATAATATCATAAGGATCATGTCAGAGTTCTGTGACATATCTGGACTTAAGATTAATGCCCTTAAGTCTAAGATATTTGTTTCTCCTAATGTTGATAAAAGTAAGGCCAAAGATCTGAGTGCTAGATGTGTTATTCTCTTAACCTCTAAGTTAGGAAAATATTTGGGTGTTCCTCTCATTCATGGCAGAGTGAGTAGGAGACACTTTAATGGAATCTTGGAAAGAATGCAAATGAAACTTACTGGGTAGAAAACAAGTGTTCTCTCCTTAGCTGGCAAAACTACGCTGATCTAATCTGTACGTTCTGCTCTCCCTACTTATACTATGCAAACATTGGCTGTTCCAAAAAAGGTTTGCAATGATATTGATAAAATGAATAGAAATTTTCTCTGGGGAGATACCCTAGAGAAGAAGAAAATTCATTTGGTCAAGTGGGATAATGTTTGTCAGCTAAAAAAGAATGGTGGTCATGGCATAAAGAAAGCTAGGGATCAAAATCTTGCCTTGTTGTCTAAACTATGCTGGAAATTGCTTGGTAATGAGGAGGGACTTTGGAAAGAGGTACTTATAAGTAAGTATCTGAGGAACAACTCTTTTTAGGAATGCCCTAGAGGTAGGAAAGCCTCTCATACATGGAAATGCATTCCTAACACTAGAGGCATTCTAAGGAAAGGGGTTAAATGATACCACAGTCAATATATGGAAGGATTGGTGGTGTGAAGACAAGCCCTTTGATGAGCTAACCAATAAAAGCTCACAAATTGATCTCACTAGGGATAGTGGTGTTTGTAATGTGAACACTTTGCTGAATAAGCATAGAAGATGCCATCTGTGATATGATGCCCCTTGAAATATCATCCTTAATTCTATAAACCCCTTCTCCTAATTCTCTTGAGCCTGATATGCCTAATTGGAGGGGCTCAGTAGATGGGAAATTCCCATCTGCTAGTGCCTATGATCTGGTGAGTGGTAATCAGAGCCAAGAGGAGGATTGGCAATGGCTCTGGAAGTTAAGGATCCCACAAAAATTGAAAGGTTTCTTGTGGTGTTGTATCTATAGTAAACTTCTAACCAATAAATTATGTGTGAAAAGGTGTTTGGCTATTGACCCTACTTGTCCCAATTGTTGTAAAGGGAAGGACACCCACATTTAATTATTCAAAAAGAAAATAAATGAAAAAAATAAATTAATTAATTTTACCCAGAGTCTATCTAAAAAATATATATTAGTGTATATTAGTTTCAAATTAACCCAATTCAATCACTAACAAAGTCATTATTAAGAATAATAATCTGGTGAGTATTCAATATTTATTGTTTATAAATTATGTCAATAAGGATTCAACATGATAATTATCTATGCTAAATAATTTAGTTAAAAACCTTAGCGTATTAAAAAAAAAAATCCAAAATTTCAGATTTTTTGTGGCAGTGAATGCCACATGTTTGCATGCATGCCATATAGGGACTATAACTCCATCATGCTTCTTGGAATTGAGATATGCAAAATGAGTAGATAGAATGATGATTAGAAGAGAGAGAGAGATAGAGACACACACAGAGAGAGAGAGAGAGAGAGTGAGTGAGAGAGAAGGCTCAGCTTGATTTATCTATATATATATATATATGTATGTATGTTTATAACTCCGGATCAGTGAGGAGAAAAGATACGAAAAAAGAAGAAGAAATATGTGAAGCAGTTAAGTTGATTAGAAGGAGAAAAAGAGTGGGAGATTAAGGAAGCTAAAATTTTGAACCATTTCATCATCCTATTATTGAGTAAGAAAACCCTCTCAACCCTCTCCTTTTTTTTTTGTTGTTGAAAATTTCAGATTATATTAATATGATAAAACGACCAAACTTGTGGATAGAATTTTAATTATAGTTGTATGTAAATTTATGATTTCTATATCAAATATTTGAAGATATTGGTAGTCTTAAAAATTTTACTATGTGTTTGAAAAATCATTAAAAAATTTATATTAAATCAAAATCTGGTAATTTCTAAATAAAAATGACAGTTGAGAAGCCTAGTTTCATAATAAATTTTTAGATTATGGAATTGATTTATGAATTATTGAATTAATTTAAGAAAATGTGATAAATCTGTGTCATGAAATTTCTGGGAATTTTACAAAATTATTTATAACTTATTTTTGGGAATTTCTTTTTGAAAAATGACCTAAACATGTTTAGTGAATATTCTGTAGATTTTCAAGAATTTTAGAATTGCATAAATAATTTATTTATAATTTTTATTACCTAAGGTATATCTTGAAAATTTCTGGGCAGGTTTAAGATCATCACTTCAATTAATTATTTGGATAAAAATTAATTATTGTGTTGGTCTAATTCATTAAATATTGTAAATTAGTAATTCATGTATGGGTGTGATTATGGTTTATTTTCTTTGTATCTAAATTATTATTTCATACCATGGTTTAAATTAATTGTTTATTTAAATTTTGTACATTGATTTATTATTGTATGACATGTGTAATTTTATGTTAGGAATTTTAATGAGTTGGTATAACATTATTTGTGATTAAAAATTGGAATTATTTGTGATTAATATAAAAATTAATTGAAATGATTAATGACATATACAAAGTTAACAATTGATGGTTAATACTGGTTGCTCAGGGTGAGTCCTGGTTTTGAGAATTCCCACGTTAATTGTGTCACAAAACCCTAAGATGGCACGGGACTTATTTGAACCCTTATCGGTATTTGGTTTTGGGATAAGGGTGGATGTGCGGGTGGCACGCAAGGAGGTTACATACCCCTGGTAGACCGTTCCCTTAGAGCAAACCACGAATGCCACGGCTTGTGTATATAACTCTGGGTGTGGGCATCCTTGGTAGTTCTTGAATATTTGACCCGGGGGGGGGGGGGTTTCAAAATTAACCGTGGCCATGGCTTAGTGGTTGGAAAGAAAATTTCTTTGGTGAGATTTTGAGTGTCACCTAAATTAATAAAATTGTTGAAATTATTCTAAATTGTTATTATATCATCATAATATTAATTCTGTCATTTTCTCTTAATTGTCATGATTATTATTTGATTATTTTCTCTTTAAAAGAATGGTAGGTTGGTTATGTTTTCTTACTGTGTTGCAAAACTCATGGCATATATTTTGTTGCCCTGGCGTTTTGTGCCAGATTATGACGAGGAAGGGACTGAAGTTGAAATTGGGGCCGCTTCTAGTATAGAACCGTGGTTAACTTGAAATCAAGAATTTAGCAAAATAAAATTTTATTATCTTTTGTATTAGTAATTACGAATGTTATAAAGTTGTTGAATTTTGTATGCGGACTCGTAATTTTGTTTTGTTATTAAGCTTTGACTATGTGAGAATTTAAATTTCCCTAATTAGTTAAAATTTTTATCTAGCAAGTTATTTGTTATTTAAATTTTATGATGTTCCAAAAAAAATTAGGGCGTCATAGTTTGGTATTAGAGCTTAGATTCAAACCTTTGGGCCATGGGAAGGAATTATATATATATTTTTTATGTTTAAGAAAACCTTACGTTAACTTGTAATTTTCTATGACTTAACTACGTTAGAACCTTTTTAATTGTAAGATGCCAGGGTCATCAGATATTAACTCCAATGAGGAAGAATCGGTAGGAACTATTACATAGAATCTAACCCAAGTGAGGAAGTGAAGTCGCCTGTAGAAGACTATGAGGCTAATTTTGACCCTGAAAAAATTGCACCAATAGAAGTGTGATAACCCTGTTCCGTATTATGCTAATGGTCCTTATTATGAATGTGATTATGTGTTTGATATGATTCTGTGTGCCATTTATGTGAAAATATGTGGTTTTGAATTTCTATCTGTTCACCGTAGGAAAATCTGTTTAACTTTCTGCTTTGGAAATTAAATTGAAGGCCTTATCGGCCACCAAACCAGAAATTAACTACGCCATTGTGATTAGCGTAATTTTTAGAGCCTACAGTGAAATTTAATTGAAAATTTAGTTAGATCAAAATAATTAGATTCAGAACGATTAATTAAGTGCTCAATTATTTAATATTAAAATAATGTGATTAGGAGGGCCTATATAAGGGCCATTATATGTTCAATCCTTCTCTTTTATTCAAATTGGCTGATGTTACTCTAAGAGAAGAGAGAGAGGGTCGGCTAGAGAGGGAGAAAGAAGGAGAATTGTGTGTTTGGCTCAAGTCTGAGAAATTGGAAGGTTGGACTCAAGATTCAACTAGAATTTGTGAAGATTAAAGCCTCTAGGTAAGTAAATTCATGGATTTCAAATTGTAATTTTGTGAATTCAAGGTTGAATAATGATAAAGAACATGAATTAAATTGATTATGATGAAACTGAGTTGGTTTTGTTGAATTGAAAGTCAATATGCACATGCATGTGAGAAATTGCTTTGAATTTGCATGTTTGAGCACAAAATGTATAATCCATGTGAGATTTTAGTTAAAGATCATATTTTGACCATCTCTTCATCAGCTAAGTAGAAATGGGAGTTATATTCCACGTGCATGTACAATTTATGAGAAAATGAGTTTGAAATACATGGAATTGCTATGATGGAAACAAGTTTGGTGTAATTTGGAACATGCATGTAAGTAATTCATGGAATTGAGTTTCATAATGTTGTAATTTGGTGTTTGTACCATGTTGTACATGTATATGTGAAGTTTGAGCCAAAATCATGTGTTTAGAGCCTTTGAATATCAGGTTTGAGCTCAAGGTCAAGTTCTGGAAAACCCAGAATTCTTGACGTCTGCTCGAGCGGGGGAACCGCCGCTCGAGCATAAAATACGGGCTCCCAGTATTTTTGCAGACATGGATGTCCGCTCGAGCGGGGAAGTTCATGCTCAAGCGGGGAGCTATGTAGAATGACCTTCAGCTCGAGTGTCCGAGTTCACCCTCGAGCGTAAAAACGAGGCAACCAGTACTTTTGCAGACCTTATGGGTCCGCTCGAGCGGGAAAATCCACGCTTGAGCGGGGACCCCTATTTCTGAAATTTTGAAAATGCATTTTGTGCTTCGTTTTCCGTTCTCTTTCACTTCTAAGTACTTTCAGGCATGCATTAGGCATTGTAAATGAGTTAAAAAGATAAGAAAGAAGCCTAAAGAGGAATATGTGAATTAAGGAACGGATTGAATCGTTTGTGGCCCATGTATGTTATGTAATATGTAGGGTCAAGCTCCAGGGCAAATCATCCAGCCGAACACTGTGCGTAATATCTTAATAAAGATATTTTGAAACACGTTATTTGTCCAATTACTTACTTCTCTATAAGTTTTATGAGTTTGTCGATTTGAATTGTGGACAAATGTTTGCTATGCCATATGGTTGGGCCTAAGGCTGTTTGCTATAAGTGAATGGGACGAAGGCTAGTTTGACATAAAAGAATGAATGGGCCAGAGGCCAGTTTGACATGAATGAATGGATGGGCCGAAGGCCATTTTGACATAAAAGAATGAATGGGCCAAAGGCCAGTTTGACATGAATGACTGAATGTGCCAAAGGCCAGTTTGACATGGAAGAATGAATGGGCCAGAGGCCAGTCTGACATGAATGAATAAATGGGCCAGAGGCCATATGACACGAATGAATTGGGCCCGAGGCCGTATGATGTGTTTGGAACCGCAGTCACTTGACCTAAATTTGTATATGTATGCTACATAGAAATACGAATTGGGCCCAAGGCTGTTTGAAGCATGTTGTTCTACATACCGTTTGTATAACTTCTTTATTTGATATTATTCACTAGGCTTTCGCTCACGCTCATTCATGTGTCTGTAGGTGAGCTAAGGGAGGTCCAAACCCAACCTCAGTCAAATTTGTGTGGAACAACCAAGGTTTTGAAGAGTCAGCCCTTGCGTCTCACTCATGAGACCCATCTCCGCCCTTTTGCCATCTTGTTTTATTTTGTCATGTCGGCGAGGACTTTGGATATGTTTGTATATAGTTTTGATTGTCTGACTTAGACATGAATGATCCTATATGTACAGAACTTTGTGTTAGTGTATATTTTTATGTGAGTTATTAACATGTATTATGTATGGTTTGTTATGATGTGCCATATAAGCACAACTCTATGGACATAAGTTTGAAATTGCTTCTGTTTGGCCCCGTTACTCTGATGAGTTATGTCTTATTTGGTTTGAGGCCGTAGGTAATCTGGCGATTACTGGCCGGTTACATCCTTAACCCATGGGGGCGGGTTTGGGTCATGACAGAGTGGTATCAAAGCATGAGTTAATAACTCACACACTTGTCCAAAAGAGCAATAAGCATCTAAAAAAGATCTAGGATGCATTCATGTGATAAATATGAATTCGGAAGCATGGAGAATATGCTTAAATATTTTGATATGAACAATGATGTGCTATAAGTTTGTGATTTGCTTGCATTGTAAATTATTTGAATATGTATGCTTTTTAGTATATGCACATCTGTGAATCTTTTGTATAAAGTATAATGTAATTTTAATCTAGATGGTGAGAACGAGAGGTGATGAGATAGAGGAGTCCTCTACTGCCAGAATGGATAGGATGGAAAGATTGATTTAGAAGATGGCAGAAACATTGAGGCAACAACAAGAGTGGCAACAACAGTGGCAGCAACCACATCCTCCACCTCTACCTCCGGCACCACCCTTGCCAGATAATCAGAATGATGACCAAATAATAGCTCTCACCAAAGAGTTTAAGAAAATGAAACCACCACAGTTCCATGGGGGATTAGATCTGTTGAAAGCCGAAGCATGGGTCCTCGACATCGAAAAGCTGTTTGAAGTGTTCCCGTGTTCGGAGACACAGAAAGTACTTCTAGCCACCTTTATGCTAGAAGGCGAAGCAAGAAGATGGTGGATGTTGATGCGTGAGAATCACAAAGATGTTGACTGGACCAAATTTCTGGAAATTTTCTATGATAAGTACTTTCCACAATGTGTTCGAAACAAGAAAGTATCAGAGTTCATGGAACTCAAACAAGACAGTATGACTGTAGCTGAGTATGAAGCCAAATTCACTGAATTGGCCAGGTTTGCACCACATGTGATTGATACTGACTATAAGAAAGCGAGGCATTTTGAAGGTGGGCTTCGAAGCGACATTTTAGAAAGGGTGAATGTCTTGAAGCTGGAAACCTATATTGGAGTGCTAGACAGGGCCATAATATCAGAAACTAATATAGCTAGACAGACTAAGTCAACAACTGACTGGAAAGGAAACAAAAGGCAAGGCTTCTTCTCAAAGAAGAAATTTTCGAAAAAGCAAAACACGGGCTTCTCAAGTACTTCGAATTCCTCCCGAGATACATCTCCTATGTGCAATATTTGTAGTAAAAGACATCGTGGAGTTTGTTACCGTGTGTCGGGAGCTTGTTTCAAATGTGGCAAACAAGGGCATATGGCCCGAGATTGTAATCAAAACAGTGGAAAGATAGCTGCTAGTTCTACTGCATCGATCCCGAAGCCCAAAAAAACCATGAGATCTACTACCATCGGGGATACCGTGAGACAAGGGAGAGTTTTTGCGCTTGTTCCGGGTGATACACGGAATGCCAACGCAGTTGTCTCAGGTACTATTTCTATATGTAATCAAGATGCTTTTGTGTTAATTAACTCCGAGTCAACACACTCTTTCGTGACATGTGCATTTGCATCTAAACTAAGTAGACCTCTAGAATTATTGCCATATCTGCTATGTGTATCTGCTCCATCCAAGGAATCTGTATTGTGTGAATCTGTGTATCGTTTTTGTGACATGCGTGTTGGGAATGCCATCCTATATGTGGATTTGTTACCCTTGAACTTTAGGCACTTTGATATAATTTTGGGCATGGATTGGTTAACTAAATATTGTGCCACCATTGACTGTGTGACAAAACGGGTTGTGTTTAGACCACCAGAACAGGAAGAAATTGTGTTTGTGGGTAACGGGGTAGTACCTCCACCTTACTTAATATCTGTAATGAAGGCATGTAAACTGATCAGGAAAGGGTACCAGGGTTATTTGTGTTATGTGTTGTCTGAACAACCTGTAAATGCTGAATTGAACAGTATCTCTATTGTTAGAGAATTTCTAGATGTGTTTCCAAATGAACTACCAAGGGAATTGGTGGACGAGGAGATAGAGTTTACAATTGAGATTATGCTAGGCATCCAGCCTATTTCCAAAACTCCCTACAGAATGACTACTGCTGAAATGAAGGAACTGAAAGAACAGTTGCAAGACCTACTTGATAAAGGGTTTATCCGACCTAGCACTTCACCATGGGGTGCACCAATGTTGTTTGTGAAGAAGAAAGATGGAACTTTGCGTTTGTGCATCGACTACCGAGAACTGAACAAGGTAACGATAAAGAATAAATATCCCTTACCTCGTATTGATGACTTATTTGACCAGTTATAGGGATCACAAGTGTTTTCCAAGATTGATTTGAGATCCGGGTACCACCAGTTGAAAGTAAAGGCAGAAGATGTTGAGAAAATCGCATTCAGAACGAGGTATGGTCATTTTGAATTTCTTGTTATGCCATTTGGGGTGACTAATGCTCCGGCAGCGTTTATGGACTTAATGAACCGAATTTTTAAAACCTACTTTGATGAATTTGTTGTGGTTTTTATCGATGACATTTTGATATACTCCAAGAATAGACTTGAACATGAACATCATTTGAGAACTGTCCTGCAAATACTTAGGGAAAGGAAATTATTTGCTAAACTAAAGAAATGTGAGTTTTGGTTGGATGAAGTTGTTTTCTTAGGGCATGTGATCAACAAGGAAGGTATTTCAGTGGACCACAGAAAATAGAGGCAATTGTGAATTGGCCTACGCCGACAAATGTGACAGAAGTCTGCAGTTTCATAGGCCTAGCCGGTTATTATAGGAGGTTTGTGAAAGACTTTTCAAGGATAACTGTACCTCTTACCCAGTTGACACGCAAGGGGCAATCATTTGAATGGAATGACGAAAGAGAATCTGCTTTTCATGAACTGAAAATGAGACTGACCACTGCACTAGAATTGACATTGCCCACAGGTACGAAAAACTTTGTAATTTTCAGTGATGCATCTTATAAAGGTTTGGGTTGTGTGCTAATGCAGAACGGAAAGGTTATTGCTTACGCCTCCTGACAGTTGAAACCACATGGGAAGAACTACCCAACAAATGATTTAGAATTGGCCGCAGTTGTTTTTGTTTTGAAAATTTGGGGGCATTATTTGTATGGGGCAAAGTGCGAAGTCTACACGGACCACAAAAGTCTGAAATACTTATTTACGCAGAAGGAGTTGAACATGCGACAGAGGAGATGGCTCGAACTGATAAAAGACTATGACCTTGAGATTCAGTATCACCCCGGGAAAGCTAATACAGTTACTAACGCCTTGAGCAGAAAATAATAATAATAGGAGTTAACTTGGATTGTAGGGGCTATCTTTTGCCCGTAGTATTTTATTTTATTTTTGCTTTATTTGTATTTTGCTAATTGTAGCTTGTTTCGTCTAATTAATGAAGTTTTTTTTTATTACTATCCTTACACATAAATGTAATATATAATAATAATAATAATAATAATAATAATAATAATAATAATAATAATAATAATAATAATAATGATGATGATGATAATAAATAAATGAATAAATCACAAATTACTAAAGATCCAATCGTGTAGAAAGGCTGGACGAACAAGAAATAGTAACAACAGTAATGGTGATTGAGTGTCTGGTGGCGATGTCGCTCGAATTATACGCGCAATTACTGATAGGGTAGGCAATATACCACCCTGAAACCAAGATCAAAGCATTCTGAAATGATAGCAAAATTTGAAAAGCTACATCCCCACAAATTCCTTGGTGTTTCAAACCCCTATGAAGCTGAAGCTTGGTTAAGACAAATTAAGAAGTTGCTAGATACTTCTGACATCCGAAATGAGCAAGATAGAGTGACTATGGCTGCATTTCAAATGGAAAGGAAGCAGATCATTGGTGAGAAATGATCAGAAGTACTCGACAAGTAAAGACATTAACTTGGAGACAATTTAAAGACTTATTCATGGAAAAGTATTTTCCTAACTCACTAAGACAAGAAATAATTCAGAAATTCCTCCAACTGAAACAAGGAAAAATGTTAGTCACTCAATATGTGAACCATTTTGAAGCCCTCTCATGGTACGCTTTGGCCATAGTAGCAAATGAAGAGGATAAGGTTAGATGATTTGAATGGGGTTTGGACACAGACATTAAAGGAAGATTGATCGCAGTGCAACTTTCCACCTATGCTCAAATGGTGGATCGAGCTTTAATTGTGGAACAAGAATTAGCAGATTCCGACGCATTTGAAATCAGCCATCAAGGAACAATAACCAACCATGCGGAGGAGGTCCAGTCCGCAACAACAGAACCCATCCTGCACCAGCACCTTATGCCGGAGGGTTGCAGCAACAACAAAGGCAGAATTGAGGAAACCAGTCAGGAGGAAACTTTTGTAAATGAGTGGAAATGAAAGTGTTTCAAATGCGGTCAACAGGGGCATCATCGAAGTGAGTGTCCTTAAGGTGTGGAATATTTTATGGATCAGTGAGAGGCACAACAATACAACAAATGCTAGTCAGGGCAAGGTTCTAAGCCTACTCAAAATACTTAGACGAACAAGGGGCAGCCACAAGCCTCTAGGAATGCAGGCCGGCAAAGAACGCAACCACAAGGAGCTGGAAATGGAAAGAAATCAGGAAGGACTAACCAACAGGCAGTAGGAAGAATGTATGCCCTCCAAGAAGAAGAAGATGTTGGTAACCCATCAGTAATTCAAGGTATGTTAATCCTTATGAATTCTTAGGTTAAAGTATTGTTTGATTTCGCAGCTTCGCATTCTTTTATATCCTCTGCAGGTGTGTCAAGTTTGGGTTTGGAGCCAGAAACGTTAGAGATAGCTATGAGTGTTGCTTCACCCTTAGGTGGTCAAACCTGCGTAAATCTAGTATGTAAATCTTGTCAACTAGAAATCTCCGGTTCATATTTGATTTGCGATCTAAGAGTTATGGAGATGTCTGATTTTGACGTCATCCTAGGAATGGACTGGTTGTCAGTTCATCGAGCCGTTATTGATTGTTACCGTAAGACGGTGACAACATTCTCCCTTAATGGCACGAAAGTTCAATTTAAAGGAGGTAGACAGGATTTTCTAACTCCAACGTGTCGCAAGTCGCGGTGGCATGATCAACTAACTGGATGGCTGGCAAGCTTAATTTCAGAAGATGAAAATCGAAAGGATCCAGGATTGCCCCATGTGGGGTACAAGTATGCTGACGTTTTCCCTGACAAATTACCAGGACTACCCCCAAAACAGGACGTAGATTTCATGATTGAGCTTCAACCTAGGACTTCACCAATTTCTATAGCACCACATCGTAGGGTGCCAGTTGAACTTCAAGAATTGAAGGAGTAGTTGCAAGAACTGTTGAATAAAAAGTTCATCAGACCGAGGAGCGCCAGCATTATTCGCGAAGAAGAAGGATGGAACCTTAAGATTGTGCATCGATTATCGATAGCTAAATTGAGTCGCCATTAAAAATTGATATCCCTTACCAAGAATTGATGACTTGTTCGATCAATTAAGAGGTTCAAAATGTTTCTCCAAGATTGACCTTAGGTCGGGATATTACCAACTTCGTGTCAAAGAAGAAGATATATCCAAAATGCGTTTCGAACCCCGTTATAGCCACTATGAGTTCATGGTAATGCCATTTGGTTTGATGAATACGCTTGGGGTATTCATGAGTTTAATGAGCAAAATTTTTACACCCTTATTTGGACCAATTTGTGGTAGTATTCATTAACGATATTTTGATATACTCACGATTAGAGGAAGATCACGAGCAACATCTGAGAACCATTTTGCAAATTCTAAGGGAGAACCAATTGTATGCTAAAGCTAGCAAATGTGAATTTTGGTTGAAGGAAGTAAAATTCTTAGGTCATGTTGTGTCCAAATCGGGAATATCAGTAGATCCTACTAAAGTAGAAGCAGTAATGGGATGGAAACAACCTAAAAATACATTTGAGATTCGTAGTTTTTCTTGGGATTAGCAGGATATTATAGGAGATACATTCAAGATTTCTCCAAATTAGCCAAGCCGATGACATGCTTAACATAAAAAGGAGTAAAGTTTGAATGGAACGAAACTTGTGAGCAGTCGTTTCAAGAACTCAAGAAGAGACTGACAAGTGCTCTTATACTAATCATACCCGAACATGACATCGGGTACACGGTTTATTGTGATGCCTCTAAGGAAGGGTTAGGTGGCATGTTGATGCAAAATGGGAAGGTAGTAGTTTATGGATCAAGACAATTGAAGAATCATGAGAAAAATTATCCTCCTCACGATCTGGAGTTGGCGGCTGTGGTCTATGCACTTAAGACTTGGCGACATTACCTTTATGGGAAAAAGTTTGAGATATTTACTGACCACAAAAGCTTGAAGTACTTGTTCACACAAAGAGATTTGAACATGAGGTAGAGAAGCTGGATGGAGTGCCTTGAAGATTACCACTTCACTTTGTCTTATCATCCTGGGAAGGCTAATGTTGTAGCAGATGCACTAAGTCGAAAGACAAGAGAGATTGTAGCCAACATATCAATTAAAGAATGGGAAATGGTAAGCACTGTGAATGAGTTTAAGTTACAACTAGAGACTCAGAATGGGAAGGGTAGGTTGTTTGCGATAGTTACAACACCTCAACTTCTTACCAAAGTGTTGGAAGCCCAAAGATTGGATCAAGAGACCGACTTCATCAAGGCACGATTAGTGTCCGGGAAATCTTCACCGAGTTGGATGCTCCATCAAGATGGTAGTTTAAGGTATTTAGGTAGAATTTTTGTGCCGAACATCGAACAATTGAGAGAAGAAGTACTTAAAGAATTTCACCATTCAGTTTTTGCGATTCATTCGGAAGGAAACAAGATGTACCAGGATCTCAAGCGACAATATTGGTGGAGTGAAATGAAGAAGGACATTGCTCAATTCGTATCTAAGTGCTTGACGTGTCAGCAAGTGAAGGTAGAACATCAAAAGCCGACAGGGAAACTCCAACCTTTACCAATATCTGAGTGGAAATGGGAACGTATAATAATGGATTTTGTAACAGGACTACCCTAGTCGCCGCAAGGCAATGATGCCATTTGGGTGGTGGTTGATTGGTTAACTAAGACAGCATATTTCCTACCAATAAGACTAGAAGACACACTCAAATCATTAAGTCGATTATTTATTCGAGAAATCATTAGGTTGCACAGGGTACCAGTCTCAACAGTGTCAGATCATGATCCTCGTTTTACATCACAATTCTGGCAAAGTTTGCAAAAAACTATGGGTACAGAGTTGTGTTTTAGTACAGCTTTTCACCCTTAAACTGACGATCAGTCAGAAAGAACAATTCAGACTTTAGAAGACATGTTTCGAGCTTGTGTGATGGACTTTAAGGGTAGTTGGGAGAGACATTTACCACTAGTCGAATTCTCTTATAATATCAATTTTCAAGCAAGTATGGGTATGGCACCGTATGAAGCTCTGTATGAACAGCCTTTTCGATCACCAATATGTTGGACAAAAGTCAGAGTAACACATCTTTTAGGGCCAGAGTTAGTTCAAGAAACTATCGAAAAGGTAAAATTAATCAGACAAAGACTTGAGACCGCTCAGAGTAGGCAGAAAAGTTATGCAGATCAAAGGAAAAGACCTTTAGCATTTCAAGTTGGAGATCATGTGTTTCTAAGAATAGAACCTCGTCAAGGAGTTGTTCGCTTCAAAAAGAAAGGAAAGTTGTCACTTCGCTTCATTGTGCCTTTCGAAATTTTGGACAAAATAGAAGAGGTGGCATATCGTTCGGCTCTACCACCTCAACTGGCTGGAGTACATAATGTTTTCCATGTCTCTATGCTGCGAAAATACGAGCCACGCCCTTCTCACATCATCAATTGGGAGGAAATTAATCTTGATAAAGATGTGACATTTGAATAAAAGCCCGTCAAAATTTTAGATCATCGCGAGAAGAAATTACGAGGTAAAACCATACCATTGGTTCGAGTTCTTTGGAGACATCATGGGATGGAGGAGTCAACATGGGAATGAGAAGATATGATATGTGCCAATTACCCTTAACTTTTCGAGTCTAAAGGTACGAATTAATTTCGAGGATGAAATTTTTTTTTTAGAGAGGTAGATTGTGAGAACTTGCATTTAATTATTCAAAAAGAAAATAAATGAATAAATAAATAAATAAATTTTACCCAGAGTCTATCTAAAAAATATATATTAGTGTATAAGTTAGTTTCAAATTAACCCAATTCAATCACTAATAAAGTCATTATTAAGAATAATAATCTGGTAAGTATTCAATATTTATTATTTATAAATTATTTCAATAAGGATTCAACATGACAATTATCTTTGATAAATAATTTAGTTAAAAACCTTAGCGTATTAAAAAAAAAATCTGATATTTCAAATTTTCTGTGGCAGTGAATGCCACGTGTTTGCATGCATGCCATATAGGGACTATAACTCCATCATGCTTCTTGGAATTGAGATATACGAAATGACTAGATAGAATGAAGAGAGAGAGAGAGAGCAGCTTGATTCATCTATATATATATATATATATATATATGTATGTTTACTCCTCCGGATCAGTGAGGAGAAAAGATACAAAAAAAAAAAAAAAAAAAAAAGAAGAAGAAGAAATCTGTGAAGCAGTTAAGTTGATTAGGAGAAGAAGAAGAGTGGGAGATTAAGGAAGCTAAAATTCTCTACCATTTCATCATCCTATTATTAAGTAAGAAAACCCTCTCAACCCGTATTATTATTATTATTATTATTATTATTATTAT
This sequence comes from Camellia sinensis, assembly GCF_055761805.1. Classification (NCBI taxonomy): domain Eukaryota; kingdom Viridiplantae; phylum Streptophyta; class Magnoliopsida; order Ericales; family Theaceae; genus Camellia; species Camellia sinensis. The sequence continues at coordinate 142,698,652 of NC_138963.1, forward strand.
TATTATTATTATTATTATTATTATTATTGTTGTTGAAATTTTTGAATTATATTCATATGATAAAATGACTAAACTTATAAATAGAATTTTAATTATAGTTGTATGTAAATTTATGATTTGTATATCAAATATTTGAAGATATTGGTAGTCTTAAAATCATGATAATATTGTGGAATTTGGACTTGTATGTATAGTTTATGTCATTAAAAAAATTATTGAAGATTTTATTTGGCCCTTTAAATCTGCCAAAAAATTGTACGATTTTTTAGACAATTGTATATTCAAAATTTTGAGATGATTTCTTCTACAAAGTTGTTTAGAATGATGTCTACGTCATTCAAGAATTTTTTTCAACAATTATTGAGTTCTGTATGAATTTATACAAAATTTTAACCAAATCTGAAACTATAGGCAGATTTTACTATGTGTTTGAAAAATTATTAAAACTTTATATTAGACAAATTTGGTAATTTCTAAATAAAAAAATAAAGTTGAGAAGTCTAGTTTCATAATAAATTTTAGATTATGAAATTGATTTATGAATTTAAGTATTGAATTAATTTAAGAAAATGTGATAAATCTGTGACATAAAATTTCTGGGAATTTTACAGAACTATTTATAACTTATTTTTGGAAAGTTCTTTTTGAAAAATAACCTAAACATGTTTGTTGAATATTCTGTAGATTTTCAAGAATTTTAGAATTTCATAAATAATTTATTTATAATTTTTATTACTTAAGGTATATCGTGAAAATTCTGGGCAAGTTTACGATCATTACTTCAATTAATTATTTGGATAAAAATTAATTATTGTGTTGGTTTAATTCATTAAATATTGTAAATTAGTAATCCATGTATGGGTGTGATTATAGTTTATTTTCTTTGTATTTAAATTATTATTTCATACCATGGTTTAAATTAATTGTTTATTTAAATTTTGTACATTGTGACATGTGTAATATTTTATGTTGGGAATTTTAATGAGTAGGTATAACATTATTTGTGATTAAAAATTGGAATTATTTGTGATTAATATAAAAACTAATTGAAATAATTAACGACATATACAAAGTTAACAATTGGGGGTTAATACCGGTTGTTCAAGGTGAGTCGGTTTTGAGAATTCTGACGTTAATTGTGTTGCGAAACCTTAAGATGGAACGGGACTTATTTGAATACTTATTGGTATTTGGTTTTGGGATAAGGGTGGATGTGCAGGTGGCACGCAGGGAGGTTACATATCCCTGGCAGACCGTTCCCTTGGGGCAGACCACGAATGCCATGGCTTGGGTATATAACTCTGGGTGTGGGCATCCTTGGTAGTTCTTGAATATTTGACCAAGGGGGGTTTCTAAATTAACCGTAGCCATGGCTTAGTAGATGGAAAGAAAAACTCTTTGGTAAGATTTTGATGGTCACCTAAACTAATAAAATTGTTGAAATTATTTTAAATTGTTGTTATATCATCATGCTATTAATTCCGTCATTTTCTCTTAATTGTCATGATTATTATCTGATTATTTTCTCTTAAAAAGAATGGTAGGTTGGTTATATTTTCTTATTGTGTTGCAAATCTCATGACATATTTTGTTGCCCTGGCGTTTTATGCAAGATTATGACGAGGAAGAGACTGAAGCTGAAATTGGGGCCACTGCTAGTATAGAACCATGGTTAACTTGAAATAAAAAATTTAGCAAAATAAAATTTTATTATCTTTTGTATTAGCAATTACGAATATTATAAAGTTGTTGTAATATTGCATGTGGATTTGTAATTTTGTTTTATTGTTAAACTTTGACTATATGAGAATTTAAATTTTCCTAATTAGTTGTTAAACTTTTTATTTAGCAAGTTATTTGATATTTAAATTTTATAATGTTCCAAAAACAAATTGGGGCGTCACAGGACATGAACCACCTCTTGAGTCGCTTTTGGAAGGCAATGGTACTCAAAAATGAGTAGTAAGCCTTAGAGGGATTGGATTTTGTGTAACTCCAAAAAAAAATCATTGACTGAAAATTTGACGATCTACACTGTGTTTTTTGTTGCTCTTTGGAAAATTTAGAGGAATAGGATCAATAAAGTTTTTAACAAAATTGTGACTAACAATCTTGATAGTGGAAGGTTCATTATGAGTTATTCCAATGAAATCCATCAAGCTTTCATTATATCAATTGTCAATCCTAAACTTGCTTTTCGACTAATTAAATGGACTTTGCCAATTGCATGTAGGATCAAGTTAAATACAGATAGATGCAGAAGGTTGGGAGGTGAAGGAGGATTTGGAGATTTGTTTCGAGATAAAAGGAGAGCATGGGTGTGTGGTTATTATGGCAAATTCCACTGTGGAACAAGCTTGGAAGTTGAATTGTGGGCAATATACAAAGGGCTAATAGTGATTCTTCAGAAAGGGATGAACAAAGTGACCATAGAAATTGATGCTGAACAAGCAGTGAAGCTACTGGAATAAGAACCAAGTGCAAAATGCCCATTCAAAAGATTGGTGGAGGATGCTAGAATCATCATGAGAGGATGTGAGTGCAGTGTGCAACATGTGTACAAAGAAAAGAATTTATGTGTTGATGCTCTGGCCAAATTGGGAGCTGATCAACTTGAGGAAATCTTGGTGGTCAATGAGCCACTTGCTGAAATTAGGGGACTTCTTACAGCTGATATGTTAGGCATGTCTAGGGAAAGGGTTTAGCCCTGTGTTTGTACTTTCCGTTGTACCGAAAAAAAAAAAAAAACAATTTGAAATAAAATCCAGAATTTTGTTCTACACTTGTGTGATATTGGAAGATTAGGTTTCCCTTGAAGCAAACCCATTTTTGATTTTCCTGTTCCTAACTCTCTTCCAACAACTCCGTTTTTCTTTGTTTTCCCTTCCTAGTAAAAATAGGTAAACAGAAAAACAAGAATACTAGTTTTGCTATAGTTGTACATAACACTATGCTATATACACAATTAAATGTATATGATAATGATATATATTAAAATTTTATAATTTTTTAGATTATAAATTTATTTATTTATTTATTTTTGAGTTTTGAGATATATGATATTTATTAACATTGTATGGATTTTTAGATCATAACATTTAGAGTAAAATCTAGTTTACCCAATGATCTAGTTGGTGGATGTGCAACTTAGGTAGGCCTAACTAGAGTAATTTAAGTTTATAAAATTTTATGGTCTTATCACTATTTTAAATTTGATCAGGATTGAGGAAAAAATTTACTAACTCAAATTAAATTCAATCAATGCTTGAGTAAAAATTATCACAATTCTGAATTTTATTGTTAATAATATATAACTCTCGCATTGGACCTGTGCATGCACCAAAACTTGAAAAATAAATTAATTAATTAATTAATTAAATTGTTTTAGAACATAAATTTTAGATTGCTTTTTGTTCATTTTATAATTTTTTTAATTTAATTATATTATAAATGACTTGAAGAGTCGTGTAGTTAATAATTTCAACTTTTATTTTTATCTACAATCATATTATTTGAAAGATATATCAACTTTTACAAATAAGAATAATATTTAAACATATTATATCATGTAATTAAAAATTATGTATTCAAATTTTTTATTATTAAAATTTTAGCTTTGAAATATTTACATAACAATCTTTGAATACCTCTAAAATTTTCAATACAAATTTGTTGATTGAATTTAGAATCTAAAATTATATTTATTTAATATTTATCAATTAAATATCTTGTTTTAATATTAAAAATTTTTCAAATTAAATTTGAAAACTAAGTAATATGTAAATTTACGTTATTAAATACATTCAACTACAAAGACAATAAATATTCAAATAAAAAAAATTAATCCCAAAGTAATTAACTTTTCATATAAAGAGATTTATATACATCTATTTAAATCAATAAAAGGTTGACATATATACATATATATATATATATATTAATATATTTGTAATATAAAAGAAAAGTCGGATTTGTGTTTACTATTTGTTTCAAGCGTGAGCTAGCCGGCGGGTGTGTGCCGGAAACCTCTCCAATGCCTAAGTCAGCAAATAGACAATAGACACAAAAACTCTATGTATTCTAGGATGAGAATTGTGATACTTATACATAAGTTCTGTCATGAGCTTTTATAGATTCCACCTGACACAATCCTAGTAGGACTCCTACTCTCCTTATAAGAGTCCTCCTAGGAATTATACCCCTAAGGATAATCCTTATTCTTAAAACATCCCTTCCACTGTCATTCAAACGAGATGAGTTTACCCCGGTTGGTATGATACTCAACCGAAACAATACTTCTCCAAAATGCCCAAGGTAGTATCGAGGTAAATCTTCAAGCAAGACAGGGCTCTGCAAAGCCACCTTTAGCTCGGTTTACTTTCCTATTAACACCTCGGCCCTTCACTAGGTCTAGCATTGGATAGCTGGGTCAGAGCCTTTGCAACCTACTTCGGGGCTAGCTCGGTGCCTAAATAGTCCAGGACCACGCTATCCAAGCACCAGCCTCAAAAACGAGAAGCTCGGCCCAGTAGGCCTAGTGCGGTCCAATTTAATCATATAAATTACCCTCTCAATTGCCCCTTAATTCCATCTGCGTAGCATGTTTGGGATTATCCACTTTCGACCGACCTGTCAAGGTCCATGCCAACCAACTTCCAGAACACTTTGCCAAGCCGAGCTAAAATGCTGACCGAGCACAAACATAGCTTGAATCCTAGAATTGCACCAGTCGTACACCCCGTCCTTTCATGCTTCTGACATCGTGTCCTTATTGGGACACGTGGCATGCTTTGATTGCCTCCATACACTATAACAGCCGTCACACACTGCCCAAAGATTTCGAAAAACCCCGCATTTTTACCTCATTTAAATACACTATTCATTTACATAAACAGTCCTTACTGTTTATCTTCTTTGCTGCGTAACCTTGCGCTCAGATCCTCAACTCCTAACCTCCTACATTCAAGATTTGGCCTACGCACCTCTTGCTATCGTTGCCAACGTCCGTTCGTCAGATTGGATTCAGATCCTATTCCTAGATCTGTAAGTTCTTTATGCTTATCTATTTTTGCATATATTTCCGTTTTATGCCTGAAAATAGTGTTTGCATACCTCAAATGCATGCCATACACAGTAATAATTCACGGAACCTCAAAACTTCATACTTGCATTCGAAAACACATTAACTGGACTTTTAACCAGCCACGAACAGTGTTTTCAATCCACAATCATACCATGACCGAACTAAGAATCTGTTTGTAAGCTTGGACTTACTATGGAGCGCACTAGGACTTCTGTGCTCCACAAACCGGGCTTAATCTTGCCCCTACTGCTAAACCGAGCTAATTTTACCCCGACTTCGTTAAACTTGTTCTTAGAAATGAATCGTTCCTTATCTCGGTTGTTCCTCAACCAAACCAAGCATAGAGTGTGCCCATTGTCTATCGAGCTAGACTAAATCAGTCTTAACTTTGTTATTTAGCCTGGTTTATGACTTGGGCATAACCTTTTTTATTTTCACTTTACAGACTTGACTAGGTTAGCTAGGCACACCTTGCACTTTGCCCCTAAGCGGCTTTGCTCGACCGAGCCCACCAAGGTCATATCAATGCCGTGCTAGGCATCCACGCACACTTAGCATAGAAAGTTTTTATTTAAGCCAATGGGCAAATACCGGTTTCTGGTGGACTCGCTCGGTGCCATGGCCAAATTCCAAAGAGACCATCACATTCTAGACGACGTCGACCTTTCCTTAACCGAGCTAGACACCACTCCATGGGGCAAATCAGGTTTTGTTCCCTTTACCGTGGTATCCATCATATAGGGAGGACTGCAAACCAGACTGTGCCCCACCCAATTATCCACCAATACTTATATGATTATAAACGGAATAGCCGAGCTAAATCTCCATCTCAGCCTTAACCTTTGATTGGCCGAGCTATTTCACCAGTACTCGCTTGGCCAAAATGACGACGGTTGGGTTTACTTCCTCAGAGTAAGAAGAGGCCGAGAAAAAATTATCAAAAATACACCAGATAAAGATTTGAACGATGACGATTTTCTCTGGGTTTCTGGCCATTTTGAAGATCAAGAAGGCCAAATACCGGGCTACAATATCAACTGGAACAAAGGAATAGTCGATAAAGGTAGTCCGACTTTAATCCTTTCTGCTACCTTTACTTTTACCGTGCTAACCCTTGTGAGTTTGCCCGTGTTTTCCAAATTTAAACCAGCTTAAATCCACATACGCATACGCGAATCAAGTCGCCCTTCAAGCCGTGCTACATTACCGACATAAAGATTGGGCCGAGCTACTTAATGTGAAACCGACCTACTGCCACAGTGATAAAAGGAAAACCAGGGTAACCGACTTCCTCCTAGAATCTTCACCCGAGCCAGACCCCACTCTTTCCCAAATCAACCTAATCCCTCTCACTGAAGAATAGAAGATGGCAAAGAGGTGAGTTGCCCGTGCCCTTATTACCGAGTAGACCGCTGCTTCCAACATCGAGGCTTAGACCAAGCTGCCCCCAGCTGGTAACGTTCGTGAGGCTGTGGTCGCATTTCCAACTGCCAAAGCCTTGTCATCCTGGCCTAATATGATTGTCTGTGTCTACTCCATCTGGGAGATCTATGATTGTTGCATCCATTTATAGAGCATGTGTTGTTGTGATTGAGAATGCTGAACTGTTAGTAGATTTAATGCCTTTGGACATAACTCATTTTGATGTTATACTGGGAATGGATTGGTTAGTCGCAAATCATGCATCTATTAATTGTGTTTTGAAAAGTGTCACACTGAGACCCCCAAACCTAGCCGAGGTTATTTTCCAGGGTAAAGGGATAGTGCCCCCACCTTACTTGATTTCGTCCATTAAGGCCTATAAGTTAATTCAGAAAGGGTGTCGAGGCTGCTTGTGTAGTATACTGGGTGATCAGAATGGACATGTTAATTTAGCCGACATCCTTGTTGTTAGTGAATTCCCCGACGTCTTCCCAAACGAATTGCCTGGCCACTTAGCCGATAGAGAGATAGAGTTTACTGTTGATATCATGCCGGGAACCCAGCCGATCTCCAAAACACCCTATAGGATGGCCCCAGCTGAACTTAGGGAATTGAAACTGCAATTACAAGAATTGTTGGATAAGGGATTTATTAGGCCGAGCACTTCACCATGGGGAGCATCTGTTTTATTTGTTAAGAAAAAGGATGGCACACTCCGCCTTTGCATCGATTACAGAGAACTTAATAAGGTCACCATTAAGAACAAGTACCCATTACCTAGGATTGACGATTTACTTGATCAATTACAAGGAACACGAGTCTTTTCTAAGATTGACCTTAGGTCTGGTTACTACCAGCTTAAAGTTAAAGCCGAAGATGTTGAGAAGACTGCTTTTCGGACGAGGTATGGCCACTACGAGTTTTTAGTAATGCCTTTTGGAGTGACCAATGCCCTTGCTGCATTTATGGATTTAATGAACAGAGTCTTCAAGCCCTATTTAGATGAGTTTGTAGTTGTCTTCATTGATGATATATTGATCTATTCCAAGAGTAAAGTTGAACATGAAAATCATTTGAGACTTGCCTTACAGATTTTGAGAAAACGGAGATTGTATGCTAAGTTTAACAAGTGTGAGTTTTGGCTTCCTACTATCTCATTCTTGGGTCATGTGATTAATGAAGAGGGTATCTCGGTTGATCCTAGCAAAATTGAAGCCGTAGTAAATTGGCCGAGGCCGACTAATGTGTCCGAGATTCGTAGTTTTCTGGGTTTGGCAGGTTATTACAGGAAGTTTGTGAAGGATTTCTCAAGGATTGCAATTCCATTAACGCAATTGACTAAGAAGGGAACACTGTATGAATGGACTGAAGATCGGGAGTCAGCTTTCCAGGAACTGAAGACAAGGTTAGTTACAGCACCCGTACTCGCACTTCCATCAGGTAATGAAGAGTTTCACATCTATAGTGATGCATCGCATAAGGGCTTGGGTTGTGTGTTAATGCAAGGGGGTAAGGTTATAGCTTATGCATCTCGTCAGTTGAAACCCCATGAGAAGAACTATCCTACCCATGATTTAGAATTAGCGGCCGTCGTATTTACTTTAAAGATTTGGCGTCACTATTTGTATGGAGCTTCTTGTCAGGTTTTTATAGATCATAAGAGTTTAAAGTATCTGTTCACTCAGAAAGAATTGAATTTGAGACAGAGAAGGTGGCTTGAGTTGTTGAAAGACTATGATATGCAAATTCAATATCACCCAGGTAAAGCTAACAGAGTGGCCGACGCTTTGAGCAGGAAGTCAGATGGGAATTTGGCGTGTTTGACCATGATAGCAGTAGAGCCGACTATTGTTGATGAGGTAAAGACAAGACAGATGGAGGATAAATTCTTCAAGAAGATAGCCGTGGAGATTGTCACAAAGCCGAGATCAGGGTATACCATCGAAAATCAAGTGCTCAAGTTTGAAGGAAGGTTATGCGTGGCCGACATCCTAGAGTTGAAAAGGAGAATTTTGCAGGAAGCTCACAGTTCCAAGTTTGCTGTTCATCCAGGGAACACTAAGATGTATCAGGATGTGAAACAGACATTTTGGTGGCCAAATATGAAAAGAGAAATAACCGAATTCGTGTCCCAGTGTTTGCATTGTCAACAAGTGAAAGCAGAACATCAAAGACCGGCAGGACTTCTTCAACCTTTGCCGATTCCTGAGTGGAAATGGGAACACATCTTCATGGATTTTGTGATTGGTTTGCCGAAGACACCGAAAGGTATGGATTCGATTTGGGTTGTTGTTGATAGATTAACTAAGTCAGCACACTTTTTACTTGTTAAGACTACCTTCAACGCCGATCAACTTGCCTTGTTATATGTGAATGAGATTGTTAGACTTCATGGAGTGCCGATGTCAATTGTGTCAGACCGAGATCCTAAATTTGTTTCTAGATTTTGGCAGAGTCTACAGAGGGCTTTCGGAGCCGAGCTGAGATTTAGTACAGCTTTTCATCCCCAGACGGATGGGCAGACAGAGAGAACAATTCAGACACTTGAAGATATGCTTAGACTTTGTGTATTGGACTTTCTAGGAAGTTGGGGAACACATTTGCCCTTAGTGGAATTCTCTTACAACAACAGTTATCAAGCTAGCATTGGCATGGCGCCGTATGAAGCCTTGTACGGAAGAAAGTGTAGGTCGCCGATATGTTGGACCGAAGTTGGAGACAGAGCTCTGCTTGGTCCCGAATTGATTCAAGTAACAACAGAGAAGATTAAACTTATCCAGCAGAGGATTAAAACTGCCCAGAGCCGACAAAAGAGCTACACCGACCAGAGAAGGAATGAGTTAGAATTCGAAGTTGGGGATCATGTATTCCTGAAAGTTTCACCAATGAAAGGAGTTTCCAGATTTGGGAAGAAAGGTAAGTTAGCACCTCGTTATAGTGGCCCATTTGAAATTCTTGACAAGGTCAACTCCGTTGCCTACATACTTGCTCTGCCACCCGAATTAAGCCAAGTCCATAATGTGTTTCATGTTTCGATGTTGAGGAAGTACATCCGAGATCCACTACATATAATTGATTATTCTGGGATTACGGTTAATGAGGATTTAGGCTACGAGGAGAAACCGATGTGTATTACCGACAGACAAGTTAGACAGTTAAGAAACAAATCGATACCAATGGTAAAGGTCGAATGAAAGGAGCATTATGGCACAGAAGCCACGTGGGAAAAGGAAGAGGATGTGATAATCCGTTATCCGGAGTTGTTTATAGAGCAAGGTAATTTAAGTTTGGGGACCAAACTTCTTTAAGGGGGCTAGACTGTAGCAAACCTCACCTTACTCTTGCCATACTTATATATATTCATGCATGATCTTGTCTTGTTATGTTGTTTTGCAAGTTTTGTCTTGCCTTGTTTTGTTTATGTATTGCTTGCATGATTTTGTTCCTTGCTTGGTGTAGCCGAGGTCATCTTGAGCTTAGTTCACCCCTGAACCTTTGTACTTAGAACTGTCTTGGAACCACTTGGTCGACCTCCATCTTCACCTCGGGCTTGTTGCCGAGATGTTTTGCACTTAGTGATCCTTGTCCTTGGGCAGGTATGACCTAGACCGAGGTGTGGCACGCCCCGGCCAAGGTGTGGCACAGCTTAGTCAAGTGTCGTCCTCCTTAGCCGATGTCTTTGTTACTCTGTTGCCGAAGCTTTGACTTTAGCCGATGTCATTACTTGCCGATGTGTCTTGCCTTAGCTTGCTGTGTACGCTTTGTCATAGACTTGTCTTATCAATCAATCACCTTTTGAGTTGAACCAACCCGGTGGCGCCACGTGTCCGAGCTGATTGTTAAGACAGCCGGCAGACCTAGAAACAAATCATTTTGTCTCAAATCTTTGCCTTTAGAGAGAGAAGCTCTAGAGAGAAAGAAGGAGAAGTTCTTGAGTGAGAATAGATCTTCCAAGCTTGATCTTTGAGGATTGAACCGTTGGATTCGAGTTTTGAGGTTAGAATCTTAACCTACTCTTGTTGTTCTTATTGATCACCTAGCTGCATTGCATGATCGAATCTGTTTTGCATGTCATGCATCGATTTGAAGTTGGTTTTGGAAGAAAAAGATAGTATTTATGTGTTCTTGAAGAAAGTCTCGTTTTGATCCGAAAGTTTGGAGCAAAAACCATGTTTTTGTGTTTGTTCTTGCATGATCTTCTTGTATGGGTACCCCGGGTCCATGTTTTGAACTCATGGCATGAAACCTCAGATTTTTGTAACAAGTTATGATCTTGCATTCATCTTCCTCATGATCATATTCTTCATGTTCTTCAAAGGGAAACCCAGGTTTTTCCCGACTTTGTTTTTGAATGAGGCCATCGGGACCACACCTCGGCAAGGAGGTGTAGGACCTCGGCAAGGACCTGGTTGGTACCCAGTGTGTTTTCATGAGACGAGAGCAGTGTTTAAACTCCCAACATGTTTTGCTTTGTTATTGACTTGGATCTGGTGAGAATGCCGGGATCATCTGCATGCATATAAAGCTTGTTTTGAGAATGTGATTGCCATGTGATTGTAGGTCCTTGATCTTTGCTTTGAGCCTACACCCGAGGAGATCTATGTGAGTGGTATTTTTAATAAAGCTATGTTATACTGTTTTGATAAATCTTGCTTTGCTTTGTTTTGACGAAAGTATTTGTTAAGCATGAATGAATAGCTCTGTTTTGATGTATCAAGTATAAGCTTTGTTTTGATGTCATTCTTGAAAAGTCCCTTGTACTGGAGGACTCTAAACTTTCGCAGTACCAAGTATAAAAGTCCCTTGTGCTGGAGGACTCTAAACTTTCGCAGCACTAAGTATAAAAGGATACGATCCTTTCTTGGAAAGACTATCGTGTTAAAGCGGGCTACGGGCCTAAGTAACACAAGACCATCGTGTTAAAAAGAGCTACGGGCTTAAGTAACACAAGTCCCTTGTGCTGGAGGACTATAAACTTTCGCAGTACCTTTGGCTAATCGATTACAGATCGTGCAGTCCTTGTTTTGCCACTGACAGTTTACCGCGTGGACTTGTTTGTTTGGAAAGCTTCATTTGTGTTTTGCCGATGTCAGTAAGCATCCCTTGAGACTTGTAAGACCTTGATAGATGAATACGGTTCATCCCTTGTTTTGATAAAGTTTTGATGTGTTTTGTTCTGAAAGGATCTCGGCTAATATTCATATGGTTTTTGACATGTTCCGTTTTGAAAGACTTCGGCTATATTCATGAAAAACCTTTATTTCTAGTACCATTCACTGAGTATCCAAGCTCACCCTCTCTATATATATGTAGGTGATGAGCAGGACGTCGGCGACGCCTAGAATGTGTTTTGAAAGCTTGTTTTGGATCTATGATTTTGTCGGCTTTGTTTGTATTCACGTCGGCGATGTCATTTCTTTTATGTCGGCGAATCTTGAAAATCATGCTTCTTGGCTTGTATTCACTGTATTTTGTATATGTCGGCTCGAGAAGCCTTTTGATCAAGATGTAATACGTATTTTGCTTTGTTGTATTCAAGTTGTAAAGATGTATGCCATTTCATTGGACTTATGCACTGCTCTTATGGACCACGTGTATTTTGATTTATTGCTTCCGCAGTTGTGAGCCCCGTTTATTATACTCTGATTGTGTTAAAATTTTGATAGTTGGCCTTCGGTAATCTCGGATTACTGGCCATCACGGCACCAAACTACTAGGGGCGGTTTGGGGTCGTGACACCGTGCTTCCTGTAACACCCACAGTTAGACACCTAGCTACCCCGTCTCCTTCTTCAGCGTAGGCACCAGTTGTGTCTTTTAAGGGCCGAGCTGTGACTACGTCCAATTATGTTTGTACCAAAAAAGACCATCTTCTGGCGTTTAACTTGGCCAAAAGTGTCTACCTTCCAGCCGATATAGAGCACCACGCCTATGTGACCGAAATGAAGGCCATACGATTTGCCAACAAATCGCTAATTCTGGTAATGCTGAATTCCACCTATGTTTTGATTTTTCCATTAACTTGTCGCTCGGTCCTTCTAACTGTATATGCTCTACAGGCTGTGCAAAAGAACGAAATCGCACACGAGCGCGTGCTTCAATTAAGAAGAACGCCCTAGGAGGCCATTGCTGATAGCAAGGCCAAAGAAGCCGAGCTTAAAGAACTACAAGTAATGTTCGCTGAGCTGAAAGCCGATCGACACCAATTGGTTAAGCAGGTTTCTGCTGTTGAGGCAAATAAGAACAAAGCTTTGGCCGAAAAGAAGGATCTTTATCTTTGAGAGCTGGCCAAGCTTGAGAAGAAAAAAGACATCGAAATAAAAGCTTTGCAGAAGCATATGAAGGACGCTGAGAAGCGAGGTTTCAAAGAAGGTGAGGAGCTCTATGTCCAACAATGCGAGGTGTTTAAAGACATCTTTTTAAAATGTGGGTGGAAGGCTGCGGCTGCCAAGCTCGGTCAGGGGCATGATTCTGAAGTCTTTCTTAACCCTCCTCCTCACTTTATACCAAGCTATATAATGAACTACGTAAACGCGGTCCAACAGAAGTTTCTTCAGGTGGGGGAGGAGGAAGAAAAAACCCTTGATCCAAATAATGCCCCACCTGCTAAGGTTTGTAGCCGTCTCTGCCTACTCAGGTGGATCCGCTCAACCAACCTGTGCCAAGCATGGTTGACAGGGTGCCCGTGACCGACCTACCTCAGGAGACAGCTGTCGAAACTAGCCTACCCAGCAGCGAAGTCCAGGTTGACCTGGACACTGACCTTGACGACCTTTTTTCTTGACTAGAAGGCTCCTTTGCTTGGTTTTTGTTTTCTATTTTCATGAAATGTAACCAGGCTAAACGCCCCACCTTTTGTAATTACTTGCCAATGAATGAAACTTTTCATTTTTTGCATGTTTTTGTTTGGTTACATTACTTTTTCCTCTTTATAGTGTACTATCTTTACTGCTAGCATAGCCGACCTAGTTAGCTCGGTCTTTCCTTATATTTCTCCCTTTTTCGGTCGAGATACTTATCTCGGTGGAAGAACAACTTGGGAAATCGTAAAAATTTTATAACTGAGGTTTTTGTTTCCATTTTTGTCTCGGTTAAAGTAAAACCTTCTTGAGCCTAAATCCTTATCTCAGCTGAAAAACGAACTAAGTGTTGATCAAACCTGCCAACTTAATTGAGCCTAGATCCTTATCTCGGCTGAAGAACAAAAAAGTGTTGGTCAAACCTACCAACCTTCTTGAGTCTAGATCCTTATCTTGACTGAAGAAGAAGAAAAAGTGTTGGTCAAACCTGCTAACCTTCTTGAGCCTAGATCCTTATCTCGACTGAAGAAAAAAAAAAAAGTGTTGGTCAAACCTGTCAACCTTCTTGAGCCTAGATTCTTATCTCGACTGAAGAAGAAAAAAATGTTAGTCAAACCTGCCAACCTTCTTAATTGCCCCCAATCGGCAATAAATACAAACAACTTTTACAAATAGAGGAAAGAATTTTTAACTAAAAAATGTCTATTTGTTTTATTAAAAAAGAAAAAATTACAAGTGTTTTAAGAAAAAGCTAAAAATAAAATACTTTGAGATTGGTCATATTCCATGGCTTGGGAACAGCTTTGCTATCCATATCTTCTAAGTGATATGCTCATTTTCCTGCTAAACCAATCACTTTGTATGGTCTTTCCGAATTAGGGCCTAACTTGCCATCTCCAGGTACCAAAGTGTTGCCCATTACTTTGCGCAGTACCCAATCTCCAATCTTAAATTTCCTTGGGTGCATTGTTTTGTTGTATTTCCTGGATAACTCTTGTTGATATGAGGCAATGTGCACCAATGCCCTTTCTTTTCTTTCTTCTACAAGGTCGAGTTCTAGGGTTACGACCTCACCATTCAAGTTTGGATCCAAATTTTCACTTCTAATAGTGCGGAGGCCCACTTCTAGTGGGATTACTGCCCCCATGCCATAGGCTAATGAAAAAAGTGTTTCACTAGTTGACCGCCGAGGTGTGGTACGGTAGGTCCATAAAATATGGGGAAGCTCCTCAGCCCACTTGCCTTTTGCGCTTTCCAGCCTCTTCTTCAGACCGTCTAGGACAACTTTGTTGGAAGCCTCTGCCTGGCCATTAGTTTGGGGGTACGTCGATGTAGAGTTGTAGAATTCTATTTTGTATTCTTCACAAAAGCCCCTAAAGATTTTTCCATCAAACTGAGTGTCGTTGTCGGATATTAATGACTTGGGTATGCCAAACCAAGTTATGATGTTTTTCCAAATGAATTTTTTAACGTCTTTTTCTTTTATGGATGCAAATGCTTCTGCCTCCACCCACTTTGTGAAATAGTCCGTTGCCGTGAGAAAGAACTTTCTGTTGTCCGGCGCAGTTGGGAGTGGTCCCACTATATCCAGGCTCCACATTACAAAGGGCCACGAGCTGGTCAATGGTAGAAGCTCTCTGGCTGGTTGATGTATTTGGTGTGTGAACTTCTGACATTTCTCACACTTCTTGATGTATTTCTCTGAATCTACTTACATGTACGGCCACCAATACTCTTGTGAAATTGCTCGATAGGCCAGCGATATTCCCCCTTGGTGGTTTCCATAAACGCCTTCGTATATTTCGAATAAAAATGCCTCGACCTTACTAGGATGGACATACTTCAAGTAAGGTCCTGTAAAGGATTTTTTGTATAATGCTAGTAATGAGAAGAGCCAAAATCGCTGTGACTTTGCTCTAATTTTCTTGGATTTTTTCTTTTTTTTTAGGAAAGATGTCATCTTTTACAAACACTATGATGGGATCCATCTAGGAAGGGCCTAACTCAGCACAACATGCTTCGGCTTCTTCGGGCTCTTCAATACTTGGTCTAGGTAGGAAGTCAATCAACAATGGGTGCGGGATAGATGTTTCTGCCATTGACGCAAAACTAGCCAGCTCATCTACTTAACTATTTTCCTCTTGACCGATTTGCTCTATCTGAACTATTTCAAACTTCATGATCTCCTTTTTGACCAACAATTGGTACTTAGCCATTTTATCATCCTTTGCTTCATAGTCGCCCGAAATCTAGTTGACTACTAATTGGGAGTCACTGTATACCATTAGCTCGGTGGCTTATATGCGCAATGTTAACCTCAAACCTGCTAATAATGCTTCATACTCCATCTCATTGTTGGATGCTGGAAAGCCAAGGTTGACTGCATGTTCAATTGTTAGGCCATCTGGTGAGATGAGGACTATGCCAAGTCCTGCACCGTGCCTGTTGAATGCTCCATCCACGAAGTGTTTCTACAACTCTCCGATGAATAGCTTCCAGCAAGTGGAGGGATCTGATGATGTCTTCAGATTAGGGGTGTTGATGATGCCTTTTTCCAGGTCATCGTCTGCCGTTGGGATTTGATCCTCACCGTTTGACAGTCTCAAGATTTTACTTTTGGGTGAGTCCTTGCTAGCAGTGCCACGGTTTGTTCCTTCTTTCCTTTCTTCAGGGCTGAATGGCTTCCTATGTAGTTGAGTGTCTTGCTTTGGGGGCCGCGCTATCCCTACGGCACTTTCCTCCATACTTTCGGTTGCCTTAGTCAAGTCGATCGAGTAAACATGATGACTTCTTGGTACGAATTCGGCCACGAAGTTGGACCTTTGTTGCGGTTCTTAGTTGAAACTTAATGTCGAACTTCCCTAACTCCACTACCCATTTCAAAATTCGTCCAGAAAAATCCGCCCTCTCAAACAAGGCTTTTAAGGGGAAGGCCGTTAAGACAATCACGGTATGGGCATGGAAGTAGTGTGACAACTTTCTTAAAGCCATCATCAAAGCTAAGGCCAGCTTTTCCAATAGTAGGTACCTTGTTTCGGCACCTAGTAATGTCTTGCTAACATAAAGATAGGCAGGTGTTGTATTCCCTCAGCTCTTACCAACACTGCGCTAACTGCATGCTAGGATACTACTAAGTATAAAAAGAGCTCCTCTCCTGGTATGGGGTTACTAACAGCGGAGGAGAGGTTATGTAGTCTTTCAAGCTTTCCAGGGTGCGGTCCCACTCGTCATCCCACTCAAACTTGGCCTCTAGTGCCTAGAAGAATAGTCGACACCTGTCTGACGACCGACTTATGAATCGGTTTAGCGCGGCTGCTAGGCCAGTGAGATGCCGCACCTCTTTGACTGCATTGGGCCTCTCATGATCTTGGATGGCTTTGATCTGAGAAGGATCAACTTCTATACCCCGGTTAGTCACTAGAAAGCCTAGGAATTTTCCTGACCCTACGCCAAATGTGCACTTGGATGCGTTCAGTCGCAACTTGTGGGACTTCAAAATTTGAAACATCCCATCTAGGTCCTTGAGATGGTCCCCCTCATTCTTACTTTTGACCACCATATCATCTATGTAAGCCTCCATTGTTCTGCCTAACAATGGTTTAAACATTTTGGTGATCATTCATTAGAATGTTGCCCCTGTATTTTTTAGGCCAAAGGGTATGACCTTGTAGCAATATAATCCTCTGGATGTTGTAAACGACGTGACCTCTTAATCCGGTTCATACATAGTAATCTGATGGTAACCTCGGTACGTATCAAGAAAGCTAAGTCGGTTATGTCCTGCTATTAGGTCCACCAGCTAGTCTATTTGTGATAGGGAAAAGCTGTCTTGCGAGCAAGCTTTGTTAACTGTTTTGTATTCCACGCAAATGCACCATTTGCCGTTCTTTTTTGGTACCACTACTGTGTTGGAAATCCACCGGGGATAGTGTATTTCTCTGATTGCCCCTGCTTCCAGTAGGTTTCCCACTTCTTCCGCTACTATCTCTGCGTGGTGGAGGGTCGATCGGCGAGTTCGTTGTATAATTGGTCTGACGATTAGGTGGACATTGAGTTGATGGCAGATGAAATTGGGGTCAATGCTAGGCATGTTAAACGGCATCCAGGCGAACAATTCAGTGTTAGAGGTCAAAAATTTCATGATCTCTATTCTCTCGGTGCTTGGACAGAGACGAGCCGAGCAAAAAGAACTTCTCTGAGTTTTTTTCATCTATCCTTACCTCTACCAAGTCTTCCACTGCCTTCTGTTCGGCTGTTTTGTCTACATCTACAAACAGCTCGTTGCTTTCTGGCTCTTCTATCATTTGTACAAACCCTTTTGCAGCCCAGCTACCGTTTACTGTAACGAAGAACTGTTTCGATATGATTTGGTCCCCTAAGACTTCTTCAATCATTCCGGTTTCGTTGGGCAACCATAACACCTGATGGTAGGTCGATGCCACCGCTCGCATGGCGTGCAACCATGCTCTTTCTAAGATTATGTTGTGAGTGGAAGGGACTTTCAATACCCAAAATTCCACCTTTTCGTCATCGTTCCTGCCTTGACTAGAAGAATTATCTTGTCCACCGGCCACTCTGGCATTGAGTTGAAGCCGACTAAAGGAGATGTTGCAGGTGCCAAGTCTTTGTCCTCCAATTTTAATTGCTTAAAAGTCTCGGAGTACATTATCTCGCATGAGCTCCCTTGGTCAATTAGGATCCACTTGATGTCAAAATTCTTGACGTGCAGAGTAACCACCAGTGCGTCGTTGTGAGCACTTTGTAATCTTGCCAAGTCTTTGTTAGAAAAGGAGATGACGTTCATTGTCTCCGTTTTTCCCCTTTTCGCGGTAAGTTGTGCACTTAGTACCTCTCTCAAGTGGTCAACCTTTTTGATCATCCCTCTGAGTTCACATACCTATTCAGGTTCGATGATTCCATGTATTACGTTGACTACGCCTTGGGGTGGACCGTCGACCGGCATCTCATCCGGCCTGTTGCAGTCTTAGGGGGGGGGACTGTGTTCCCTCTTCAATATATTGGTCTAGGTGGCCTGCGGCTACTAACTCCTCCAAATGTTGCCTCAATGGCGTACAGTTTTCTGTTCAGTGCCCCTTTTCATCATGGAAGGTGCAACGATACCTATCATCATTGCCCCTTTGTGCTTCTCTCAACTTGGCTGGACACCGAACAAAGGGTTCATTGCGTATCTCGCTAAGAATTCGGTAGATAGGTTTATTGAATACCGTGGTGATGGCAGTGCGGACTCTCAACTTCCTTGCTTAGGGGTCCTCTCTGTTAGCTCGTCTGCCTCGCCCATTTTTGTTTGGTTGTTCTTCCCACCCGACTGTGTTTATTTTTGCTGCAAGTTTTTTGTCTGACATCACTGTTGTGCCAGCTTTTGCTTTGGTGCGCGCGACATCTTCTTTTATCCGGATGTGCTGATGCACTCTTTCCATTAGGGCCTCCATTGTGAGAGGTGGAGTCATTGTCATTGAATCCCTTAATTTATTCCCAGCCGGCAAACCTCGTTTGTACTATGCGATAGCTAGGTTTGTGGGGCAATCTCCAATCTGATTAAAAGTCTCCCAATACCGGTTATTGTAAGACCTCAATGTTTCCTTCTTGCCCATGTCCATGGAGAGAAGCCGGTCAATCTCCACTGGCGTTTTGGTGTTCGTTCTGAATTTGGTCACAAATGCCTTCACTAGTTGCGCCCATAAAGCTATGCTACCTTCTGGCAACCTTTCAAACCACATTAAACCCAAGTCACCAATGCTGGAAGGAAACAGGATACACATTAGTGCCTTGTTTCGCCGATATACGGCCATAACCTGGCGAAAGTGCATGTAGGGGTCCGACTTCCCCTCATAAGTAGTGAATTTGGGGTAGTGGAAGCCTGAGAGTAATGGTGCGTTTTCTATCGCCGGAACGAACGACGAGCTCTGTAACCTTGCTGATGCTTTTTCTGCTAGTTCATAGGCAAGGTGCGGCTCTGGCATTCCAACATCGACACTCCCATGTGTTCTAGGAGCCAACCATTGTAGTGTGGAGACTCTGCGGGGGTCGCGCGCCTGAGTGTCTTCTCTCCTTCGAGCCCTTTCCTCTAGCACTATCCGCAGGTTCACTAACCTAGGCAACTTCGTGTGTCTAAATGTCGTTTGGTGCAAATGCAAGTGTAGACACCCCATTTTTGACCAGCCTTGAGACTCATATGTCACCAGTTGAGCGCTCGGTGATACTGCATATTGTGCTCGTTCAGAGGTTTCAGAGTCTCGGCTGCGAGCCTTGCCTCCGGACTTCCGGACTCTTTTGTGCTTTGCCTCGGTTTGCGAACCAGGCTCGGTTTTCTGTGTTTTCTCTTCGCGAAGGGAGGGAGAGGTCTCGTAGATCATCTCACAGTGGCCGTAGGCTACGTTTTGTGGTCGTAGGCCATTTTGCCCGTTTGGAGTCTGGTTTCCAGTTTTTCGGAGCCATTAGCCGTGTGCCTCGGTTCGAGACCGCTTAACCACCTCCATTTGCTCTGGTTTTTGGCATGCATCTTATTTACTCCCTTTTGAGGGACACTGAGGTCTGAGAAACCCACTTCGTGGTCGAATGCCACTTTCAGTGCTTAACAGCCCGTTTTCGGGGCCCCGAACTGCGCGTTCTGGCCCCCGAACATTCGTTTTGCATCGGTTTTCGTTCATTTTTGGCAGGTACCTCTGTTTCATCACCAGGAAGGCCGTAGAAGGGTGGGAGGCCAGCAATTGTTTCAGCAACCAGTTATATTCCTCCGGCGCCCTCCGACGCCCGTTTTTCTCACTTCCAAGCCAATGTTGACCACCCTAGGGTCACTTTCTTCAAACCTAACCCCCATATTTATGTTGTGCACACATGGGAGGACACCAAAAGTTGGTGGCTGGCCAGTAATTCCACCTGACCCTTTTGAACCCTTCCTAAAAATGGCCTATTCTCTCTCCTGTTTTACAGTTGGCAATTTTGAACCACAAGGTTCTGTTGAGAGCACCTGGGAGGACACCAATTGTGGTGGCCGGCCAGAAAATCTTCTTGACCCTTTTGAACCTTGGCCGGCTGGCTATGGGGGGTGGCCGGCCGGCCACCTGTAGCTCCAAAACCTGGCCGGCCTTGCTCCTCAGGGTGTGTATATTCCAGCTGTATACTTTTTTCCCCCAAAAAATCTGCATCCGGAGGGAACAATTTTTGGGGGGAAACTTGGCTTGTTTTCCCCCCACTTTTTCCCTCCCTTTCTCCCCCTCTTTGGTCTACATAACAGAGCCTCCAGCTCTGTCCCAAGGGTTAGAAAATTTCCCTAAGAGCCTCTTGCATTATATCCCTCTCCCTCTCTCATTTCCTTCAAAAAACACCCAAATCCTACCCCATTTTCACACCATCACCTAGCACCACTCCACCACTTCCATTTACAGCAGCTTGGAGGTCTTCTTAGAGGCTAGGAGGCGGAAAATTTGGTCCAAGAAGTTGCCAAAGAATAGTCTACAAGGGTAAGCATCATTTCCCCTCTTTTTGGCCCTTTTTTGTATCTCTTTTTTTAGTTATTTTGCTTACTGTTTTGAGTTCCTACCAAAACTGAAAGTGCCCTTTATTTGAGCTCTATTTCATGTTTCATTAAGGAAATTTTGGCATTTGAGGTCCCCATCTTGCACTTCCTTCTTTATCTCTTCTTTAGGCCCTAATCTTGCATGCTATTTTGGCCTATATGTAATCTGTTTTGGGGCATGTTATAAACTGTAAGTGAGCTTATTTTGAGCCCTTCTTGAACATTGAAGAAGTGCTCATCACTGTTTGGGACATCCATGTGCCACTTGTCATTATATCCCTCTTTGGTCCCCATTTTTGCATGATTTATTAGCCTATTGTGCCTCTATTTTTGGACCTTGGTCCGAACTAAAAGTGGCCATATTTTGACCCCCTTGTCATGTTTCATTAAGGGTCTTTTGCTGTTTGGTGAATGTTTTGTATACTTTGTGTTTTGACCTCTTTTGGCCCCTACCTTGCATGGCATTTTGAGCATACTTGTATATTATTTTGGGGGTTTCCATAAACTATAAGTAGTCATATTTTTGGTCCCTCTTCAGTGTTGTAGAAGAGTATTTTTCTGTTTGGGCTTTTCATCTACCACTTGCTTCATTATCTCACATTTAGGGCCACTTTTGTATGCTAATTTAGCCCAACTTGTGCTTACTGTTTGGCCATGACTTAAACTGTAAAAATGCTTGTCTAGGGGCTGCCTTGCTTCTGTCTTTTCATCTCATGTTCAAATTATGTTTGTATTGTATAGTTGTAAGCCATTTTATGCACCAAAATCCATGTTTCGGGGCTCGTTCCATGCATCGGGTTTCATTTTACCGGGTTTCGGGGCTGTTTTGCATCTCATTTTACCTCTGATTTTTGCATTATAGCATATCATACTCCATGTCTTTGCCATGTCTCATTAGAGTGGCATTTCGGTGCCTGAGGGTCGATCCTCGGTTTGCGTGCACGCGTGCACGCATTTCGAGTTGTCTTGTTTTCATCTAATGGCCTCCTGTGTGAGTGTGGCTGAGGCTCTCTCATGTTGGTGTAAGCCCATTATTGCATTGCGTATGCCATTTCATCCATAGCATTGTGTACGCTCGGTTGTGTATTACCTTGTGCAGTGTGTATGCCATTCCATGACATTGTGTATGTTAGGGTTGTATCTTAGTTGCATTTCATGCATGTCATGCATATTGCATCGTGTTCGGGATAGGAGTTAGCCCGGGCACGGGAAACGAGGTATCTCAAATTCCAAGTATCTCAAATTCTAGCAAATCAAGAATCAGGGTATGTTAGGGTTGTATCTTAGTGACGGAACGTATCTCAAATTCCAAGTCACCGACACTCCGGATTATTCATGATGGAGTTAGGTTTTGTTGTGTTTTCATGTACATTCATCCTATATTGAATTGTGCAATTCGACCCCTCGGCCATCATGCATCGAGATGCGTGATTGGTGGCACGAGGATCGAGGCATGCATACATTTGTGAAAATACATTGTTATGCCCCTTTCCTGCTCTCTGTTGCAGCAAATCAAGAATCAACGGTCTTCCGAGGCCTGGCACGCATTTTAAGAACAGGTGCAAACAGAGGCTAATTGGGGCATCGTCGTGGATTTCCGCGCAAAGGCAACCCGAGCATGCATCATTCATCATCTGGAATGGAATCAAGGCAGTCCCTGGCTTACACGCCAGTTTTACAGCTTTCTTAGTTAATTTGTAAATTAATTAGGAATTTGTACATTATTTGGACTGTATTATTTGGACTGTAATATTCTTTTATTCGGGACTGTATATTTATTCGGACCCTCTGCGCGAGGGCACAATGTTGTAATAAGTGTGCGTAAGTGTGATGTATGTCTTCTAACCCCACGTCTTTCTCCCTTTTATTTACCTGCTTATGATGGTTAGATTAGGGCATATTTCAATTAGCATACAGTATGACAGCATGTTTGCATCATTCATCTGTTTTGCATGCACCGGGCTCGGCGCATCATACTAACTGCATTGTACTTTCAATTCCAAATTGAATACATGTTAGTTGTAGCATTTCATATGCCATGTTTAGAATAGCCGAGCCTGCTATAGTTGCATTTTTGCATGTGTTGCATTAGGCATTTCTGTATAATTAGGATCATACATGGATTTCTAATTAGCTTTTGTTTTGGCTTGGAGTACTCGGTGAGTTTTATGCTTTAGCATCCTTGCATGCGTGTGAGTGACTGCCATGAATAGCATGCTTACCATGAGGCTATTTGCTTATGTGATATAACTGCCTGAATGCCTGTGGGTGAAGGTTGGGTTACTTGGATTGGAATAAATCATCAATTGTTTGTTTTAAGCCCACTAGATAGTGGAAAAACCATCTTTTCTAAGCCCACCTGAGGGTGGCAAAATCTGCATCTTTAAGCCTACTTGCGAGTAGCAAACCATCTTTCAAATAAACAAACATGAAATGTTTCGTTCCAATTCAGGCGACCCAGTCTATACTTGTATGCTGTGCGCATCACATAGTAATCTAGGCTAATAACCGGAATAAGAACACACAATGTTTTCAAAACTAGATATCATGGTTAGTAGAGGCCGATCTTTGATCGGGCGAGCGGGGGTGCTCACGAAGTGACCTTCCCCAATCGTACCCAATTTCCCGAGCTGAGGCAACTTTGGTGATGACGGACACGTGGCCTTAGGCAAACGAGTCAGGGTTTCCTAAATTTCCCCAAAATAAAATATTTAGGTGGCGACTCTGTATCTGGCAAAGCAGTCCATGTTTGGCACTTCTTTTCTAAAAATCTATTTTCTCAAAACGATTTGCCGGATTTGGACTCTTTGGTTCAGACTTAAAACCGTGACAATTTGAGAGTCCTGAGCTGTAGTAAGCCCAATATCGAACGGAACGGGAGCTCACCCTCCCGGGTCGTTCGGGGACGTCTACTGTTTCTGGCGACTCTGCTGGGGATTTAGAGAACTTGACTCGAACTCATGATATCTGGTTTTGACTACACTTATGTGTTTCTTTGCATTGCATTTGCATTGGTGCGCCTAGGACACCGTGTTTGCCATCTGCTATTCCTGAACGGTTTGCCGGAGGCCTGTCTTGTCAAGGCATGACCATAAGGCTGACCGGTTGTGGGCTTTGCCAGTATGGGAACACAAACCCCGGTTTTACCGGGGCACCCTTTTGACCATTCGACCTAGTGCATATTCGGATCCATAGTGACCTTCCAAACTAGGACAAGTTGCTTACCCGTTTATAGGTTGTTTAAACCGCTGCGTGCGTAGTGAAACCCTAGCTCCTGACAAAATAGGACAGGGAAACCCCACCCCAACATAGGGGTGTTTCGGCTCTCACTTATCTGTTATGTGCTTTGGGATGCATCTCCATACGAATGCATGTATCAGTTTACAGAGTTTGGGCATCAGGCCTGCGGGCATCAGTTTAGTATTGTGGGTATCAGGCCTGCGGGCATCAATCAGTATTTGAGAATCAGTTATCTGCGGGTATCAGATTCAGTCTTTGGGGACAGTGATTCAGGGATGATAATCAATGTTTGAGGACAGTGTGTATTCAGCTTGTCGACCGTGTGTTGTTATGCCCGGCTGTGTGTCATGCATTTATTTTAAGCTGTTATGCTGTCCGTTTATCTGTTTATTTATTTCCTTATTGCTTTATTTATCTTTTTGCTAGGGCAGTTCTAGCACAATTGCTTCAAACCCAGCAGATACCCCCCAAGCACTTTGGACACAAGGTCGTCGACTCAACCGATCCGAGGATCTAATCGACGGACAGCCAGTGTTCCATTCTCTACCCCCTGTTGTCAGAAGAAAGCCGAGAAAGCACAGTGCGTCTGAACAGAGGTCGCCAGAACAGTGGTATCCCCCATCAGCGGACAGTCGGATTGAGATCCCCATTGTTGCTATAGAGATAGATCTGCCAGTAGTTCAGATAGATCAAAACAGTATAGCGGCACCAACAGGAGTTGAGGAGATGATGCGCCAAATGCAAGAAACCATGCGGGCTATGCAACAGGATGCCATTCGCCGAGATGAGTTCACCAAGCAACAGGCCGAAATCATGGCCCAGCAGGCCGAACTAATTACCAAACTGCAACAGCAGAATGCGGCATCCGCTTCACATCAAGTTCCTCCCCCACCAGGGGCTCCACTGCCTGAGCAGACACCAAATACCCAGAACACTCTGCCAAACACCCAAAACACCGTGCCAAATATCCAGAACCTACAAGAGGACACGAACCTTCCAACGGGGCCAGCTCCGCCCCCGCTTCCGCCTCAACTGTCCAAAACCCATACACCCAACCACCCGGACTCCCCCTTTGAGTTCGAGATTGACCATACAGCTTTGAAATTGAGCAAGCTTGAGAAACTCTTCAAGAAATCGCAAGGGGTAAGGGCTATCCCGGATATCGAGGATGGATATACCGACGTGGCCGTGACATTGCCCGATAGGTTCAAGATGCCGCAAATTGACCGCTTTGATGGGTCCGGCGACCCCATGGTCCATCTTCGGCTATTCTCAGACATCCTACGGCCAATGGGCCTGACTCGACCACAAAAGCTTTCACTATTCGGCCGAACCCTGTCGGGTGTGGCCGCCATCTGGTACGCGAAGTTAGAAGATGAAATAAAGAGGAGTTGGGATGAAATGGCTGAGGCCTTTGTCGCGCAATACTCGTACAACACTCAGATCGAGATTACAACTCGTGATCTCAAAACGACAAGGCAAGAGCCCAAGGAAACTTTCTCAGACTTTGTAACCCGGTGGAGGGCAAAGGCATCAATGATGACTTTGAGGCCCACCGATAAGGACCAAATCCGGATGATTGTGCGCAATCTCCAACCAAAGTTGATGCAAAGAATGATTGTACTCCCTTTTCCCACTTTCTCAGATTTACACGAGATGGGGGTACAAATCGAAGACGCAATGAAACAAGGTCTGATTGACCAGGATAGGGAGCAACCCCGGAGGGCATTCAACCGTAACAACAATGCAGGCCCGAGTGGCGCTGCAACTGCAAGAGCTTCGGAGGTCAGTATGGTCACCACCATTCCCCCTCCCCTTCCCCTTCCAAGGCCCATGGCAGCCACACCCTTCTCCGGTGCATCCGGAAGCAATACTCAAACCTCCAAATACCCCCCAGAGGCCAAAAAACCTTCACTCCACTATACATGCCTTTGTCTAAGGCTCTGGGGGTCTTGATCAGAAAGGGGCATCTAAAACCCCTAGAGCCGAGGCCATTGCCGAATCCACTCCCTCCTTCTCACAACCCAGCCAAATACTGTGCATATCACCAGCAGCATGGCCATGATACTGACCAATGTTACAGGCTGCGTCACGAGATTCAAGACCTCGTTGATAAAAATGTGATTTTGCCACCGGAAAAACCCAACGTCACAACCAACCCCCTCCCTACACACAACCAAGCTCCACCTCCCAAAAGAGTCAACCTTATCCAGACTGGGGTCGTGTCTTACGATCCTAGCATCTATATTACTCCCACCCACCTACCTAAGCCAGAGGTGCTCCTTCCCGACTGCACTGACCTTTTGTGCATGTTGGACATCTCTACAACCCAACCCGAACCAGCGGTGGTGACCGTGGAAGATAGTGCAGCAGGGGTTGCAGAGGGGGATAGAATGGTCGAGGCTGGGTTTGAACAGTCTGGAATTTTTGCTGGGGAAGCCTACGACCCAAGTGAATACATCCTATCGGTGGGCCAATCCGAGCTGAGTGTGGGATTGCCAGAGAGTGTAGAACTGTGTATGATCCGAGGAGGGGTTTGAGTAGAGAGCAGATGATCTGACAGCTGTAGAGGAGGACTTTGCCAACCTGTAATTTTTCGATGACCAGGAACCAGGAGATGCGATAATCAACTGGTTTGACTATGAGGAATCGACAGAGGCCACTGGATGGCTCGATGATCAACCAGATGTAGTGAGAGAATCGCAACCAGAACAGGGCCCGGCAGGGGTGGGAGTATCAGCTGTGGCCGGAAGGGCTGGAAGTCAAGTTACATTGCCGGAGAGCGCCGGTACGAAGAATTTCGCTCAGAATGAAAGCATTGTGAAGATTGAACAACAAGCTGCACTGACGCAGATAAAACAACAGGGTTCTGAGAGAACCGGGAAAGCCAAGATCCATGAAGGGATCGAAAGTGCTGCGGGCACAAAGACAGATGATGCTGTGGGCATGCGGGCTGAAAGTGCTGTGAGCACAAACATACCCGAACCAGACAGGTGTCTTTTGAATGCCAGTGGAATGTGGTGGGAAGACGATGACTTATGTCTTGCCCACACGGATGAAGACTGGGGAAGTAATCAACCGGATGACACTTGGTACCTCGATGAGGTTGATCACATGACGAGAAGCGGACGGTACTTCAAGCCCCCGCACCTAGACCAACCCGAGGCATCCGGAAAGGATAGAGAAGCGGAGAAGCAGATTGAAAAGGAAGTTGTGCTGAAACAGCTAAAGAAGATACAAGCAGACATCTCCATCTGGGGACTGCTTATGGCATCGCGAGTACATAGGCAAGCTGTCCTATCTGCTATTGACAAGTCCAAACTCTCCATAGATACTACACCAGAGCAGCTGGTTGGGTTGGTTTTTCCGAGAGGAGGTTCCCCGGCATTAACCTTTTCAGACAAAGAACTACAGCCTGAGGGCACAAATCACAACAAACCCCTCTACATTTTCGTGGAGTGTAGAGACAAATGGATACCGGTGGTACTTGTCGATACCGGGTCTGCTATTAATGTCTGCCCAACCAGAACAGCGTATGCAATCGGGTTGAAGCCCACGGACTTCGTCCCAACTACTCAGGTAATCAGAGCATACAATAACACTAGCAGGGAAGTGATGGGGACTGTCAAAATTCAAACCAAGGTTGGTCCAAGACAACACAGCATTGAATTCCCTGTCTTGGACATTCCCGCAACCTTTAACCTACTTTTGGGGCGACCGTGGTTGCACCAGGTCAAGGCAGTCTCTTCCACTCTACATCAGATGCTGAAGTACCCTTACGGGAAGGGGGTAGCGATTGTTTTTGGGAATTCGTCAATCCATCCGCCGCCGGAAGTGTCCACACCTGTCTTGGAAATCAAGCACGGCACGGAGGATGTGTTCTTATCGGGGTTCACTTTGGCTGAGGCTCGAGTGGTACAGAATGTTATGGCTGTGAATGAGGGGGTGTACGTCAGCGCTCAATCTGTCTACCTCATGAACAAGTTACAACACATCCCCGGAATGGGATTGGGAAGGAGCGGCCGGAAAGGCGTCGCGGCATTGGCCGAAGTGCCACACAACCCTCACATCTTTGGATTGGGTTATCTGCCTACCAAAGAGGACTGGGTGAGGAAGGGTAAAGAGATGGCCGGAAGAGCCAGAGCAAAGAAGGCTGGGAAGCCTTTCGAATTAATGCATAGGCCCAT
Source organism: Camellia sinensis (assembly GCF_055761805.1). Taxonomy (NCBI): domain Eukaryota; kingdom Viridiplantae; phylum Streptophyta; class Magnoliopsida; order Ericales; family Theaceae; genus Camellia; species Camellia sinensis. Next base: position 142,726,920 of record NC_138963.1, read on the forward strand.
TCAGGGTACCCTGAACGGACGCTTCGTCCGGGAGGGGGAGGACTTTCCGTTTTGCGGCTTCCCAGAACCATGGCTGAATGCGGAGAGGAAGCGCGTGCCTGGTTTCGAGATCTTCTTCGACCTGCAATTACCTGGGGATGACGTTGCCGAAGAGCAGACAGACCCATCAGCTGAGGTTGAGTAGTATAAGGCAGTGGATTCTGAGAGCACCGAACTTGAGATGGGGGTAGCGCTGGCGTGTCTACTTTCAGATCCTTCGATAGACCAAAAGTGCCTGGGGGATAACTCCTCGGTTTCCATGATTGGAGATGAAACGGCTGCGGGCCTTCCAGCGACTATCTTGGATGCATCTATCACACCCTCTCTCACTTGGCAATACAAAGAGGGATTCTTGTCCAGTAGCACCGGGTCAGGTAATGAGCCGGAATCTGATTCCACCGAGTCCTGTGAGTCGGAATCAGGTTCCAGCTCGACTGAGTCTGAGTCTGGTAATCCTGGGGATCATAACCCAGATGCCACAGTTGTGTCCAGGTCGTTTTTTTCTTTCTCGTTTGAGTTTGTTGTAACCGAGAATTTGGACGATTTGGATGTGCTTAATGAGAATCAAGTAACTGTGGTTTCTGAGTACTTTTCTATGCCCTTAATTTATTGCATAAATTCGGACTTTCAAAATTTTGATGAAAACGACGAGGACGAAATTCCTCCGATTTTGCAACGTTTAATTGAGCAGGAGCAGGAGAGATTTGTCAAACCCTTAACAGATGAAATCATTACCGTGAACATTGGTATTGAGGAGGACCCGCGGCTGGTCCAGATCGGGTCCACGCTGTCTTCGGAGGAACGCGAGCGCTTAGTCGCTTTACTAAAAGATTTCAAAGATGTTTTCGCGTGGTCCTACGAAGACATGCCTGGGATCGATCCTGAGATTGTACAGCACCGGATCCCTCTTGACCCTGAGGCCCGACCTGTTAAGCAGAAACTCCGAAGGATCCGCCCCGACTGGGCTCTCAAGATCAAAGAAGAGGTCACCAAGCAAATCGACGCAGGCTTCCTGCTGGTATCCGAATACCCAACTTGGTTGGCCAACATCGTTCTAGTGCCGAAGAAGGATGGCAGGATCCGGGTATGCGTGGATTTCAGGGATTTAAACAGAGCTAGTCCGAAGGACGACTTCCCCTTACCGCATATAGATGAGTTGGTGGACTTCACAGTAGGGCATGCTTTACTTTCATTCATGGATGGCTTCTCAGGGTACAATCAGATAGTAATGGCACCAGAAGACCGAGAAAAGACTGCATTCACCACCCCATGGGGAACATACTGCTACAGGGTAATGCCGTTTGGGTTGAAGAACGTCGGAGCTACTTATCAACGGGCCGCGACCACAATATTGCACGACATGATCCACAAGGAGGTTGAGGTATACGTGGACGACATGATTGTCAAGTCCAAGGAAAGAGAGGGCCACTACACCGCCTTGCAAAAGTTCTTTCAAAGGATCAGAGAATTTCGATTGCGGCTAAATCCTTAGAAATGTACTTTCGGTGTCACAGCGGGAAAAATGCTGGGGTTTCTGATTACACAAAGGGGCATCGAGGTCGACCCTTCAAAGATTAAGGCCATCTTAGAAATGCCATCACCAAGGACTGAAAAGGAGGTGCGAGGCTTTCTGGGTAAAGTGCAATTCATAAGACGGTTTATCTCAAAATTAACCTTGACTTGTGAACCACTTTTTGGTCTCCCGAAGAAAGGCAAGAAATTTCAATGGGACGATCGATGTCAAGCAGCTTTTGAACAGATCAAGAAATATTTACGGAACCCGCCCGTGTTGTCGCCACCAGAGCCGGGGAAACCGTTGATATTGTACCTTTCAGTGACTGAGACTACAATGGGCTGTATGCTCGCGCAAGAGTCAGAGGACAAGGTGGAAAGGGCCATCTACTATCTGAGCAAGAAGATGTTGGATTACGAGACCCGCTACACTCCGCTCGAGAAGGCTTGCTTGGCTTTGGTATGGGCTACCAGGAAGCTGCGGCACTACTTGTTAGCTCACTCTGTAATGTTGGTTTCACGACTAGATCCCATCAAATACCTTTTCGAGAAACCGGCACTTACGGGTAGGCTAGCTCGTTGGCTGCTGTTGCTCTCCGAATTCGATCTGAAATACGTAACACGCAAGTCGGTTAAAGGAAGAGCAGTAGCAGAATTCTTGGCCGACCATCCAGTCGAAGAAGGTGAAGCAGTGGAGTATTTATTCCCAGATGAAGCCATTTTGCACATCGACGACGAATATTGGACGATGTACTTTGACGGAGCATCAAATCAATACGGGTATGGGATAGGGGTGTTGCTGATAGCACCCGACAATTCCCGTATCCCTCTAGCCTTCAAACTCCGGTTCAAAGTCTCGAACAACGAAGCAGAGTATGAGGCGTGCATTACCGGCCTAGAAGCGGCCCTGGAACTAGGGGCAAGACGCTTGGACGTCATCGGGGATTCGAACCTTGTTGTGTCTCAAGCAAACGGAGACTGGAAAGTCAAGGAAGAAAAGATGATGATGTACCACCAAACCTTGGACTTGCTAATCCCTCGGTTTGAAAAACTAAACTTCGTTCATCTTCCAAGAGAGAACAACAGGTTCGCAGATTCTTTAGCAACTCTATCTTCCATGATAGACATCTCATTTGGAATCCGGATGCGTCCAGTCGTCATTGACCAGAAATTTGCGCCAGCCTACAAGTCGATTGCTGCTATAGATGAGGTTCAGGACCAAAACCCCTAGTATTATGATATTTGAAATTTCTTGGAAAAGGAAGTATACCCGCCAGGGGTGAATGCCAAGGATAAAAAGACAATCAGAAGAATGGCCGTCCAGTTCATCATCTGTGGGGGTAAATTGTACAAGAGAGGTCATCTGGGAATGCACAAGCTGTGTGTCGAAGCTGAGGAATCAAAGCGCCTGATGGAGGCCATCCATGGAGGAGAATGCGGTGCGCATATGAATGGAGTAATGCTAGCATGGAAGATCCTCAGACAAGGTTACTACTGGTCCACCATGGAGGAGGATTGTATTAGTTTTGTTCGGCGATGCCACAAGTGTCAGATTCATGCAAACCGCATGAACATCCCGCCGTCAAAGCTGTACAACATGACTTCGCCATGGCCATTTTCAGTTTGGGGAATCGATGTGATCGGGGCTGTCACTCCGAAGGGGTCGAATGGGTATGAGTTCATCCTGGTTGCGATAGATTATTTCACAAAGTGGGTCGAGGCCCAATCATATGCGGTGTTGAAGGCATCACACGTTGCAAAGTTTATCAGAAACAACATCATTTGTCACTATGGGGTCCCAAACGAGATAATTTCAGATAATGGTTCCCACTTCAAGAAGGAAGTGATAGACTTGTTGAAGAAATACAACGTGGCTTTTCATAAGTCATCTACATACCGGCCGCAAACCAATGAAGCCGTCAAGGCCGCCAACAAGAATATCAAACACATACTGCAGAAGATGGTGGAAACCTACCGAGATTGGCCAGATAAGCTGCCGTTTGCTCTATGGGGCTACAGGACTTCAATCAGAACTTCTACCGGAGCGACTCCGTATTCATTGGTTTATGGGATGGAGGTCGTTCTACCTATCGAGATTGAGGTTCCGTCGTTACGAGTATTGGCTGAGTGTCAAATAGCCGAAGCAGATTGGTAGCAGAGCAGATTTGAGGAACTCATGCTTTTTGATGAAAGGAGACTGAAAGCACTGTACCATGTTCAAGGCTATCAGCGCAGAATTGCCCAGACTTTCAACAAGAAAGTTAAGTCCAAGAATCTAAAGGAAGGAGATTTGGTGCTCAAGAACAACCGAGCTCCCATCCACGACCCAAGGGGCAAGTTCAAACCCAATTGGACTAGTCCCTACATCATCAAAGCTATCTGGTCAGGTGGAGCTGTGGTTCTGATGGATCTAGATGGCCTAGAGTTTTCACAACCGATCAACATGGACAAGTTGAAGAAATATTACCCTTGAGAGGCTCGCTAGGCCGAAAACCCGAAAGGGCGACCTAGGCAAAAGTTAGGGCACAAAAAATTGGAAAAGATAAAAACTGAGCTCGCAAGGTCGAAAACCCGCAAAGGGCGATCTTGGCAAAAGTTAGAGCGTAAAAGGAGAGCGAAAATACCCGAGTGAACCTAAGCCTGAACTACGTAAGGCTTGATTCCCATCTTTGGGATACGTAGGCAACTTCACCTTGAAGTTCAGCCATAAACTTTTCCCCGATCAACTTTGTCCATTTTGATCATCTCGGTCATCTTTGACCATCAGCTTTTATCGCGATCTCCGGTACAGTGCTATTCAGACTAGGGGCAACTTTCCGTTGCCATGCAGTGCCACGGTACTCCTCAAACTAGGGGCAACTTTCCAATTGCAGGGATCTGGGGTTGTGCATCTCAGTGACAGATCTTAGGCGTGTCCAGTTCTGATCCATATCGAAAATGGTTTTGAAAAGTTTTATTAAAAGTTGACTTTGTTCAAATTAGTCTCTTTACAACTAAGACCATTTTTGGACCAAAGCGGCAAATTTTCAGTACCACAACCTTCAATTTCATTGATTTCAAAACAGAGTTCTCCTGCTCTTGCATACAATCGAAGTTGCTTTTTTATTACATTCATAAAGAAAACTTGAAAGTACTAATAAAGCAATAAATCTGGGGCATAGTCAAGTCAAGTATCCCTGCGCCCCCTCCCAGAGCTGGTCGAAGCCTCTGACGCCAAGCTAGGCCCAACCTGTGCCTCCTCGTTGAGCCAATCCAAGCACTCGTCGGACAAAGTGCAACTGAAAGTAGGAGCAGGAGCCAGGAGCTCTCTAGTCCTCCATGATGTGGCATATCGGGCAAGCTGTGCCCCTCGGACCGGGAAAGCAGCCGGGTACTCAATCCCCTCTGGTGGGCAAATCTGATCATGACCGAACTGGCGCAGGAACCGGAACGGAAAGTAGAACACACAGTGGGTTAGACCAATCAACTGGATCCCGATCAGCCGGGATATGCTATAGCTCATTGCTGGGAGGTTGAGCCAAGGACAACGCCAAGCAATGCGATCTGCGGACAAATTGTACATCCAGTCAAACCACCACCTTTCATCAGGGGCATCGACTAGGCGCTGTCGAAAGAAATAGCCTCGAGCTGAGTAGGCCGGGCAGAAGTCCACAACCTGCAATTTATCTATCAACCATACCTGGGGAGGGATGAAAAATGAGAGAATAAAGAATAGAGAGATGTACGCTGAGAGAAAAGCGAGAAAAGGGTTTTGTAAGAAAAACCGAGCCTGAGGGCCGAGTGATGTGAGCAAATACATATGTAAGATTGGGTGGGAAATATTACCTGCAGCAGCAGTGGACTCCCGGCAAATCTAGTCGTCTCCCGGCGATAGACAGAATCCAAACCCATCAACGTCTCGGCCAAGGTCATGGCGATACAGCTCTTTCCTTCTCTCAGGCCTTAAGCAACTTCAATCAGACGAATGCTAGCTCTGCCGAAGCCCGGGGAAAGCAGAAAGCAAGACAACAAGCACAAGCAAAGGGCGTGTTGCCGGAAACCTTGCCAATAATGGTTGCTGCGGTCACCGGCGTCAGAAAAGTGATGGATCAAACCAAGGATATCCAGTTCCCCATTACAGATCAGAGACCGAGCATCATGTGCGGTGAGTCCACACATCCGCCCTAAAGCTTGGGCGTGACCAAAGCGGAATTGGGGCAAGATCTCTTCATGACTTTCAGATTCCATCAAAACTTGAAAATCTTCAAAAGTTGGACATACCTCTTGACCGCCGAAGCTAAAGACGTGCGTCACCGGGTTCCAAAACCTCGTCACGGCATGGAGGAAAGGGAGATGCAGCGGAGTGCGGCTCAGCGTGAATAGTGCATTCAAGCCGAAACCCCGGAAGTTTAACTTTTCCGAGCCATCTAGAGAAACGATCCAAGCTGTGAGATTTTCAACGAGAAACGCCTCCATTTTTGTGCAAAACTAAGATGAATTGAATCAAAGCACGGAGCTAAGGCTTTTAAAGAGGGAAAAACACTATTCAAGGGGACAAGTGTCAAAAATTGGGCGGCTGCAGGGATAAGTGGCCGGCCGGCCACTTTTTCTAGCAGGCCGGCCACTTCTGGTTACAAAAATGGCCGGTGGCCCCCCTCTCTGCAAAAAACTGGCCGGCCGGCTCCCAAAAGTGGCCGGCCATGCTCCAATGTATGCCTTTGGCCCTGTTTTACCCTCCGGGAGAAAGTTTCAAGCATTTCCATGCAACGGATGTGCCGAAGGCCTCTATTTCCCTCTGTTTTGGATGCGTTCCATTGCCCAGATCGTCCGAAGCACACTCCGTTTTGTTAAGTCTTGTTTATCGAGTTGTTGTTTTGATTATCGAGTTGTCGTTTTGCTTATGGAGTTGTTTGTCGAGCTGTCGTGTTTCGTGTTTTTGAGTTGTTACTCTTTGTTTAAACTTTTGTTTGAGTCTTGTTTATCGAATTGTCAACATTATTGCATTTTGATTATCGAGTTGTAAACTTGCTAGGGTTCTGTTATATCTTAGCAAGTCGAGTTGCTTAATTTGTTGCGTCGGTTCACTACCTGACTTGATGATTACACAATGCACATTCCCATTCAATTTCATTTTTGTGCAAAATAAAATGATGCGATACGATGCTAAAAGTTTAAAATACAAACACCTTTTCAAAAGCTGTTTCATTCCATCATGTTTTACAATAAACAAAGGTATAAGTTTTACAGAAAATAAAACTGCCTAACAATATGCAAAGTGCTACAAACTACTAGCAAAAAGGAAAATAAAGCAGGAAACAGCAGCATCAATGCCCTCGGGAGCGGGAATGAGAGGCCCTCCTCATCCCTTTCTGCGGGACAACCTCTGCACCACCATCACCATCCGGGTTGGAGCTGTCGTCCTCAGGATCCCCCTCAGCCTCGCATGCACTCCCGGAACCAAGACCGGAGTCCCCCTCCTCAACAGACGTCTCTGACTGATGGTCTGTAACCTCCTCCTCCTCCTCCTCATCGGGCTCCGCCTCTATAACATGTGCCCTGCGTCTGCGAGAGGACCTTCCTCGAGCTCCTCGGAAAGGCCTGGATGGCCCAGCTCCGTGAGAAGGCCTGGATGGCCCAGCTCTGTGAAAAGGCCTGGATGGCCCAGCTCCGTGAAAAGGCCTGGATGGCCCAGCTCCCTGAGAAGGCCTAGGTGGCCCGGCCTGCGGCTGAGCATATACCAGAGGCATCTGAGAACAAAGAGTTCAAATTAAATACATTAGTCCAAACATGTACGTCAGATGCAGATGCAAGTAAAAACTACATGAAGTGGGTGCATGAAAACACAGTGTACAAGCAGGGTGTGTGTCAGATGTGCTCTACACAAATAACCTATCAATGCAGTAGAAATCAGCATGCCATCAGAAGTATGATAAATGCCAGAAAACTGAAGGGTACCTGAAAGCCCATGATAGACAACTGTGTCTCCGTCCGCAAGACCATGCCCTCGAGTGAGGCCACCAATCCGATCACCTCCTCCATGTACTCTCTGGGTGGCTGCAAATACAAGCTCAAATCATCAACGAATAAAGGAGTGTCTAAGCATTTGAGTGATAGATGAAAAGCAGTAGAACATACCGGCGGTGAGTCGGGATCAATGACATATCGATGACCGGGCATCGGAGGCTCAATCGGGATCGAAATCGGAGAGGTAGTCCCAAACTGCCACCCCATCAGCTCTGTCGGCATATCCGGCCACCCAGGATGAGGAAGAGTCGGAGGAATCGGAGGAACCGATCTACCTCCACCTATCGATGTACCAGCCCTACTAGTGGAAGGGGCGTTTGCAGCCCGAGCCCGGGCCTGGCTCGAGGATGGCGAACCAGCAGACCTCATCATCGGGGTGCGAACTCCCGTCAATGGAGGCATCAGGTATGTATGACGATAAGTGGTGTAATCCCCCTCCTCGAGGTGTAGCAAAGCATCAGTACCCAGCATAGCACTGACTACATCCTGGGAAGAGAGCCTATCCGCAGTCCGCATACTGACTGGGGGTGCTGCGGGAGGGTCCTGAGAAATGTACCCCCATACCTGACGTAAAAAGCGTTCCCCCAGAAACCATGCTCTACCAACCGGTCCTTCGAGCAGGATCCTGTACTGGGAGGTGCCCAGGGCTGCCATGTAATCTGCGGATAACAAGTGCATAAACCAATCAGAAATCGGGAATATGCAGGGCAAATCAAAGATGAAAATGGAAGGGACTGAGAGTTTTGAAATACCTCCGTCGTTCGCACAGAGTCAAAATACTGTCGTAGATAAAAGAGAGTCTCTCGGGGTCTCGGCCGGTGCTGGCCCTCGAACACCAGTGAGTATGGGGTCATGAGGGGCCCTGGCACCTCCAACTCTGGGGCTAACGTCGGGAAATATACGTAGACCCATAAGTGAGAAAAGCAGTGCAGAATGTAAATACAAAGTGCTGAGGGCAAAATACAGACTGTAAAGTGCATTGTGTGTGCAATGTACAAGTAATGAGGAGTAGAAATGTAAATCAAGAGGACAGAAAGTACCTCACAGGCTCTCCAATAACCGCCAAGTAAGTCTCCCTGCACGCGGGAGGTCGCGCTCATGTAACAGTAAAGGGTAGCCAGGCCGGCGCCACCCCAGTCGTACCGACCGACCTGTGATAGGTCAACCAGAGCGCTCAACAGATACAGCCCAACCGTGTTCCCTCTATCGGCAAACAGAGTAGTCCCGAAGAGGAACATAAGAAAACCACGGGCATACTGCTCTGTCTCCTCAGGAGTCCCGGGCTCCATCTCCACCCGCCGAAAATGGAAAGAGAACCAGGTGTATCGGACTCTCTCGGAAGCTCTGTCAACAGGCGGGCGGGCCTCCAGCAAATGTATCCAAGCAGCCTCCCATTCGCCCATGTCCTCGTCGTAAGGAATGGACCAACCTCCTATGTCCAGGCCAGTCAATACAGCAAAATCCAGCGGGGTCATAGTCAAATCCCCAGTGGCGGAAAAATGAAAGGAGTTGGTGGTGTCCCACCATCTCTCTACCAAAGCTGCCATCAGTGTCCTCCTAGCAGGACAACGCGATAACCCAATGCAGAAGGCCCCGAACCTTGCCAGATCTACTAAATCCCGGACAGCCTCCGGGAGCTCAACATACCAATCTCTCGCAGCGGTGGAGCCATATCCCCGCACAGTGCGAGAACCAACCTGCATTCAGAATGAATACATGTGTCAGTATAAAAATGAATGAGCTGTGTGCCAATGAAATGCGTAAGCTGTGTGCCAATGAAATGAGTAAGCTGTGTGCAAGTAAATGGGTTGCGTGTTCAGAAAATCAGAGTTTGGGCTGCGTGTTCTACTCTCAATCAGTGTGGGCTGTGTGTTCACCTTCAACTTGGGCTGCGTGTTCAGAAAATCAGAGTTTGGGCTGCGTGTTCTACTCTCAATCAGTGTGGGCTGTGTGTTCACCTTCAATTTGGGCTGCGTGTTCAGAAAATCAGATTTTGGGCTGCGTGTTCTACTCTCAATCAGTGTGGGCTGTGTGTTCACCTTCAACTTGGGCTGCGTGTTCAGAAAATTAGAGTTTGGGCTTCGTGTTCTACTCTCAATCAGTGTGGGCTGTGTGTTCACCTTCAATTTGGGTTGCGTGTTCAGAAAATCAGAGTTTGGGCTGCGTGTTCTACTCTCAATCAGTGTGGGCTGTGTGTTCACCTTCAACTTGGGCTGCGTGTTCAGAAAATCAGAGTTTGGGCTGCATGTTCTACTCTCAATCAGTGTGGGCTGTGTGTTCACCTTCAACTTGGGCTGCGTGTTCAGAAAATTAGAGTTTGGGCTGTGTGTTCTACTCTCAATCAGTGTGGGCTATGTGTTCACCTTCAACTTGGGCTGCGTGTTCAGAAAATCAGAGTTTGGGCTGCGTGTTCTACTCTTAGTCAGTGTGTGCTGTGTGTTCACCTTCAAATTCGGGCTGTGTGTTCGACAAATCAGTGTTTGAGCCGTGTGTTCACTTCTTAACTAATGTGTACTGTGCGTTCGCAATCAATTAATGAGCCGAGTGTTCAGAAATTAAAGTGTTTAAGCCACATGTTTAGGATGCAAGCAAAGTACTATGTCATAGGCTAAACTGTGTGTTCAAGCATGGCAAAGGCACGAAATGCACGAAAAATGCAGAAAATGAAGTAAATACCTCTCGTGCCTCATAGAAGAGGTGTTGCTCTGGCTCTCGCAGAAGTAGATCTCCGGGTGCTCGATCATCAAAATCAGTAAAGTGACGAAAAATGGCCCGAGGAAGAACATGTGCCGGCGGGGCATACCTCTCGGGAATAAAGGGCCGAACCCTCGGAGGCAAAGTCATGACATCAAAATCATCCCCGGCACCCGAAGAGCCTCCACCATGAGGAAAATTACCCGCCATTTCGGAAAAACTGCAAAAGGAGCAAAAATGAGTCAAAATTGGAAAAAGTCAACAAAGTCAACTCTCGGGAAATGAAAAAGTCAACAAAAGTCAACTCCCGAGAAAATCTTCCAAATATTGAGACAAACTCACCTCAAGTGGCGAAAATGAGAAAAGAAGCCCCGAAATCAAAATTTAATCGGTTCAAAGTGTTTGAAACTGAATGTTTTCGCGAAAACAACTTGCGTGGGGCGTTGGAAAACGCGTATAGAGCTCAGATCTGAGAGAGAAAATGGTTTGGGAAGCAAGAGGAGAAGATTTTGTGGCTGAAGTTATGAGCTCAAAGTGTTTGGGTGAGAGAATATAAAGAAAAGGAGGTAAAAAGACCAATTTGCCCGCGGATTTGGGCAGGTGGCCGGCCGGCCACCTTTTCTAGCCGGCCGGCTATTCTCTTTTTGAAAAACTAGCCGGCCACCTCCCCTGGGGAAAATAACTGGCCGGCCATGTTCCCCACATGCTCACCTAGCTCTTTGCAAATTTTGAGGAGGATTGGAGTTCCCGGGACCTGAAAAAGTTCAAGAAAAGTACACTTTCTGTCGCGAAATTGCTCCGCCGGAACTTCAGCTTCAAATTCTGACATGTGTCTCATCATTATTCATCAAAATCAAAATGTATCCTTTTTGAATGTGTTGTAGCCTCTCCAGGAGGTGAATCGGAGGCCGTGATCGAGTCGCCTTCGCCGAAACACGCGTTTCCTTGCTCGTTATTTCGTAACAAACGGGCACCTTGATTTATGCTCGTTTTGCACTATCATGTGCATAACTTGCATTCTCATGAGCATACTTGCATTATTATGCACATTTCTTGATATTGCCATACCTCTGTGCTTGAGCATGCGTTGTCACGCATGTTCCTTTCTCGCATCGCGATGCATTCACTCGCCGGCACTGTGTGTGTCAAACTTTTGGAATCACATTAAATATATGTTGTTAGCATACTGTGCTTGTTGAATTTCTCTCTTTTGCAGGCACGATATTGTATGTACGGTTCATTTGAGACTGGTGCGACCAGACGAATCACGCAGGTATCGTATCTTCTCCGTGTGAGACGCGGCGAGAATTGAAAAATTCTCCGCATTCTTAACTGCATGAATTGTAGTTGTTGCTTTGCATTCTTGCTTAAAACTGTTGCATCTATTTGCGAATACTTGCTTCATTACAGCTTGCTGCATTTGCATGATCATTGAGTTACCTCCGGCTCTGTGCATATCGCTTTGCATTTTGCCCCTGCCTGCGGGCATGCCTGCGGGCACATCTCTGTTTATCTTGTACGTTTGTCTAAGTCTTCGGCCTTGTCAAAAATGGGTCGTCTCAGGGCTTTGACATTCACTCCCGTCACTTGTGACTTCCGAGTTCTGTCAAAGAGGGGCAACTGTAGACACCCCATTTTTGACCGGCCTTGAGACTCAGACGTCACCAGTTGAGCGCTCGGTGATACTGCATATTGTGCTCGTTCAGAGGTTTCAGAGTCTCGGCTGCGAGCCTTGCCTCCGGACTTCCGGACTCTTTTGTGCTTTGTCTCGATTTGCGAACCAGGCTCGGTTTTCTCTGTTTTCTCTTCGCGAAGGGAGGGAGAGGTCTCGTAGATCATTTCTCAGTGGCCGTAGGCTACGTTTTGTGGTCGTAGGCCATTTTGCCCGTTTGGAGTCCGGTTTCCAATTTTTCGGAGCCATTAGCCGTGTGCCTCGGTTCGAGACCGCTTAACCACCTCCATTTGCTCCGATTTTTGGCATGCATCTTATTTACTCCCTTTTGAGGGACACTAAGGTCTGAGAAACCCACTTCGTGGTCGAATGCCACTTTCGGTGCTTAACAGCCCGTTTTCGGGGCCCCGAACTGCGCGTTCTAGCCCCCGAACATTCGTTTTGCATCGGTTTTCGTTCATTTTTGGCAGGTACCTCTGTTTCATCACCAGGAAGGCCGTAGAAGGGTGGGAGGCCAGCAATTGTTTCAGCAACCAGTTATATTCCTCCGGCGCCCTCCGACGCCCGTTTTTCTCACTTCCAAGCCAATGTTGACCACCCTAGGGTCACTTTCTTCAAACCTAACCCCCACATTTGTGTTGTGCACACATGGGAGGACACCAAAAGTTGGTGGCCGGCCAGTAATTCCACCTGACCCTTTTGAACCCTTCCTAAAAATGGCCTATTCTCTCTCCTGTTTTACAGTTGGCAATTTTGAACCACAGGGTTCTGTTGAGAGCACCTGGGAGGACACCAATTTGTGGTGGCCGGCCAGAAAATCTTCTTGACCCTTTTGACCCTTGGCCGGCCGGCTATGGGGGGTGGCCGGCCGGCCACCTGTAGCTCCAAAACCTTTCCGGCCTTGCTCCTCAGGGTGTGTATATTCCAGCTGTATACTTTTTTCCCCCAAAAAATCTGCATCCAGGGGGAACAACTTTTGGGGGGAAACTTGGCTTGTTTTCCCCCCACTTTTTCCCTCCCTTTCTCCCCCTCTTTGGTCTACATAATAGAGCCTCCAGCTCTGTCCCAAGGGTTAGAAAATTTCCCTAAGAGCCTCTTGCATTATATCCCTCTCCCTTTCTCATTTCCTTCAAAAAACACCCAAATCCTACCCCATTTTCACACCATCACCTAGCACCACTCCACCACTTCCATTTACAGCAGCTTGGAGGTCTTCTCAGAGGCTAGGAGGCTGCAAATTTGGTCCAAGAAGTTGCTAAAGAATAGTCTACAAGGGTAAGCATCCTTTCCCCTCTTTTTGGCCCTTTTTTGTATCTCTTTTTTTAGTTATTTTACTTACTGTTTTGAGTTCCGACCAAAACTGAAAGTACCCTTTATTTGAGCTCTATTTCATGTTTCATTAAGGAAATTTTGGCATTTGAGGTCCCCATCTTGCACTTCCTTCTTTATCTCTTCTTTAGGCCCTAATCTTGCATGCTATTTTGGCCTATATGTAATCTGTTTTGGGGCATGTTATAAGCTGTAAGTGAGCTTATTTTGAGCCCTTCTTCAACATTGAAGAAGGGCTCATCACTGTTTGGGACATCCATGTGCCACTTGTCATTATATCCCTCTTTGGTCCCCATTTTTGCATGATTTATTAGCCTATTGTGTCTCTGTTTTTGGACCTTGGTCCGAACTGAAAGTGGCCATATTTTGACCCCCTTGTCATGTTTTATTAAGGGTCTTTTGCTGTTTGGTGAATGTTTTGTATACTTTGTGTTTTGACCTCTTTTGGCCCCTACCTTGCATGGCATTTTGAGCATACTTGTATATTATTTTGGGGGTTGCCATAAACTGTAAGTAGTCATATTTTTGGTCCCTCTTCAGTGTTGTAGAAGAGTCTTTTTCTGTTTGGGCTTTGCATCTATCACTTGCTTCATTATCTCACATTTAGGGCCACTTTTGTATGCTAATTTAGCCCAACTTGTGCTTACTGTTTGGCCATGCCTTAAACTGTAAAAATGCTTGTCTAGGGGCTGCCTTGCTTCTGTCTTTTCATCTCATGTTCAAATTATGTTTGTATTGTATAGTTGTAAGCCATTTCATGCACCAAAATCCATGTTTCGGGGCTCGTTCCATGCATCGGGTTTCATTTTACCGGGTTTTGGGGCTGTTTTGCATCTCATTTTACCTTTGATTTTTGCATTATAGCATATCATACTCCATGTCTTTGCCATGTCTCATTAGAGTGGCATTTCGGTGCCTGAGGGTCGATCCTCGGTTTGCGTGCACGCATTTCGAGTTGTCTTGTTTTCATCTGATGGCCTCCTGTGTGAGTGTGGCTGAGGCTCTCTCATGTTGGTGTAAGCCCATTATTGCATTGCGTATGCCATTTCATCCATAGCATTGTGTATGCTCGGTTGTGTATTACCTTGTGCAGCGTGTATGCCATTCCATGACATTGTGTATGCTAGGGTTGTATCTTAGTTGCATTTCATGCATGTCATGCATATCGCATCGTGTTCGGGATAGGAGTTAGCCCGGGCACGGGAAACGAGGTACGTTTCGTACTCCGAGTGACGGAACGTATCTCAAATTCCAAGTCACTGACACTCCGAATTATCCATGATGGAGTTAGGTTTTGTTGTGTTTTCATGTGCATTCATCCTATATTGAATTGTGCAATTCGACCCCTCGGCCATCATGCATCGAGATGCGTGATTGGTGGCACGAGGATCGAGGCATGCATACATTTGTGAAAATACATTGCTATGCCCCTTTCCTGCTCTCTGTTGCAGCAAATCAAGAATCAGCGGTCTTCCGAGGCCTGGCACGCATTTCAAGAACAGGTGCAAACAGAGGCTAATTGGGGCATCGTCGTGGATTTCCGTGCAAAGGCAACCCGAGCATGCATCATTCATCATCCGGAATGGAATCAAGGCAGTCCCTGGCTTACACGCCAGTTTTACAGCTTTCTTAGTTAATTTGTAAATTAATTAGGAATTTGTACATTATTTGGACTGTAATATTCTTTTATTCGGGACTGTATATTTATTCGGACCCTCTGCGCGAGGGCACAATGTTGTAATAAGTGTGCGTGAGTGTGATGTATGTCTTCCAACCCCACGTCTTTCTTCCTTTTATTTACCTGCTTATGATGGTTAGATTAGGGCATATTTCAATTAGCATACAGTATGACAGCATGTTTTCATCATTCATCTGTTTTGCATGCACCGGGCTCGGCGCATCATACTAACTGCATTGTACTTTCAATTCCAAATTGAATACATGTTAGTTGTAGCATTTCATATGCCATGTTTAGAATAGCCGAGCCTGCTATAGTTGCATTTTTGCATGTGTTGCATTAGGCATTTCTGTATAATTAGGATCATACATGGATTTCTAATTAGCTTTTGTTTTGGCTTGGAGTACTCGGTGAGTTTTATGCTTTAGCATCCTTCCATGCGTGTGAGTGACTGCCATGAATAGCATGCTTACCATGAGGCTATTTGCTTATGTGATATAACTGCGTGAATGTCTGTGGATGAAGGTTGGGTTACTTGGATTGGAATAAATCATCAATTGTTTGTTTTAAGCCCACTAGATAGTGACAAAACCATCTTTTCTAAGCCCACCTGAGGGTGGCAAAATCTGCATCTTTAAGCCTACTTGCGAGTAGCAAACCATCTTTCAAATAAACAAACATGAAATGTTTCGTTCCAATTCAGGCGACCCAGTCTATACTTGTATGCTGTGCGCATCACATAGTAATCTAGGCTAATAACCGGAATAAGAACACACAATGTTTTCAAAACTAGATATCATGGTTAGTAGAGACCGATCTTTGATCGGACGAGCGGGGGTGCTCACGAAGTGACCTTCCCCAATCGTACCCAAGTTCCTGAGCCGAGGCAACTTTGGTGATGACGGACACGTGGCCTTAGGCAAACGAGTCAGGGTTTCCTAAATTTCCCCAAAATAAAATATTTAGGTGGCGACTCTGTATCTGGCAAAGCAGTCCATGTTTGGCACTTCTTTTCTAAAAATCTGTTTTCTCAAAACGATTTGCCGGATTTAGACTCTTTGGTTCAGACTTAGAACCGTGACAATTTGAGAGTCCTGAGCTGTAGTAAGCCCAATATCGAACGGAACGGGAGCTCACCCTCCCGAGGCGTTTGAGGACGTCTACAGCGAGGGCCAATAACTGCTTCCCTCCATATAAGACCTTTCAGTCCTCGTTCTCTCAGACTTGGAGTAACAAGTCCTGGAAGTCCTTGATTATGTATCGCCTATCCTAAGACTTCTACTCAGCTTATGACGGTGTGACTTGCTTGTCACAATCTTCTGAGTGGTAAGAGCGTGTGTTGCCTTTGCGCCCCTCTTCTATTGCCACCCCTTTGCCCTTTATCTGGCGCTTCATTGCCACCATCCTTCGTATCAATTCGTCTTGCTCCCTTACGCGATCTTCCAGAACCTGAGGATCCAACCTCCGCCTCTGCCTATCAGGGCTTTGAGAGCGACAAGGGCTTGAGCCTCGTCTCTCTCGTATGTCTCTCCGTGGGTTTCGTCACTAAGGATCTAATTCTACCATAGGTGGGATAAAAGGTAAACCTTCGCGCCTCTCACCTCCCTCCGAGGTCTGTCCATCAATAGCAGAATGTGGTAAGTCTTCATTGTGCGCCATAGATCTCTACTAAAGAGGAAACTTGATCAAAAGGTTTGTTCTTTGTGTGTCTTCCCACAGACGACACCAATTGTACGAGCACGAAATAATCTTCTCGTATAATCTTGTTGATTAGGTTTGCACTCCTCCAAACGTCGTCACTTTGTCACCTGAAAACACAAACGTGAGCTAGTCGACGGGTGTGTGCCGGAAACCTCTCCGATACCTAACTCAGCAAATAAACAATAGACACAAAAACTCTGTGTATTCTAGAATGAGAATTGTGATACATGTACATAAGTCTTGTCATGAGCTTTTGTAGATTCCACTTGGCACAATCCTAGTAGGACTTCAACTCTTCTTATAAGAGTGCTCCTAGGAATTATACTCCTAAGGATAATCTCTATTCTTAAAACACCCCTCCCATTGTCATTCAAACAAGATGGGTTGAATCCTTTTACCCCGACTGGTATCATACTCAACCGAACCATTACTTCTCCGTAATGCCCAAGGTAGTATCGAGGTAAATCTTCAAGCAGGACAGCGTGCTGCAAAGCCGCATTTAGCCTGGTCCGCTTTCCTATTAACACCTCGACCCTTCACAAGGTCTAGCGTTGGATAGCTGGGTCAGAGCCTTTGCAACCTACTTCAGGGCTAGCTCGGTGCCTAAACGGTCTAGGACCACATTGTCCAAGCACCGGCCTAAAAAACGAGAAGCTTGGCCCAGTAGGCCTAGTGTGGCCCAATTTAATCACATAAATTACCCTCTCAAATCTCAATAAGGATGGTGATCAGATAAATTGAGATTTTTTTCCTTATCTATTCATGAGTGATCAACATTCTTGATTATTATCTTTTTCTTCTAAAATAAAAAATTTAAAAAATTAGGTTTTCATAAAATATATTTTACCATTAAAGAAAATTACATTGATACTTTAAACTCAAAGACCCAATAACGTATTTGCTTGTTTAATAAGATAGATAAATAGATAGATTACAACCTAGTCAACTAGTAAGATGTTTTGGCTTTAAGTATGTATTTTCGAATTCTATTTGTAACTAAAGTGGATAGGTTGCTGATTGATCTAGCACACAAACTTGCAAAATCTGTAACTTTCTTATCTTATGTTTAATATAGTCTCCTACTTTTGGTTCTAAAAAAAAAAAAAAAAAAGAACCTAGTATTAGTTGCCGAACTAATAAACATGAAAAAAAGAAAAAAAATTACAAAACAGTGAGAAATGGAATAACTATTTACCAAGAGATGAGGGTTCAACTTTTGATTTAATTTCTCTGTAAATAAAAAGTTACACCACCATGTTTTTGTAATTATTTTTAATCTTTTATACTGATTGGTAATTTCCTTCCAAAAAATGACCCCATTGATATATAGCAAGCAAATACAAATGAAGTAAAACAAATAGATTAATAAAATACAAAAAATAAAAAGCCAAGAAAAATGAGATTAACTGATTCAAACTCGAATGCTAAGCTTTACTGATTCAGTTTTATCCACATTAGAATAGCATAAATGTGGGTTTTTGTCATGCTCGAAAACACTAGGGCCAACTCAGTTTTTATAACATATTAAAGGGTTGATCCATACCAAGCTTAATCTGAAAAAAATTCTTGAAAAGTTTGGGACAAGTGTTTTTCTGCAACCTAGTTAACAAAGTTAATTTCTGATACAGCAATGCTAGGTGGTCACAAATTCTGTGGCTCGAATGGCCCTAAACTGCCAAAACGACGTCGTTTTAGGTGCAAAACAAGCCAAAACGACATCGTTTTAGCAGTTTCGAGCCATTTGAGCCACAGAAATTGTGGCCACCAAACATTTTTCTTTCTAATATTACTCTAAAAGAGAATATTTGGCTAAGAAAATAGATAAAGAGAAAAATGCATAAATCTTACTCAACAAAATCCAAAAACCACAGAATTGGGACCTGCTCCTAATCTGCCTCATATGCTAACCATTTTCACCACCTTTTTTTCCCCCACTGAACTTGGAAACCCGCTATTTGTTTGCACACAATATCCCCCAATTTCCCAAACCCCTAAAAGATTAAAAGGGGTAAAAAAAACATAACAAAACAGAATAGAGTAAAATAAAAACATTCATATTAAATAGCTATGTGCAAAAATTATAGCACAAAGTCCACTTCACCCTTTGTAGTTGGGTTTTTTTTACAGTTTTGACCCCTTTTGTACTCCGCGTTCCTCCATTACTAATTGTCTTAATTGAAACGAAAAAAAAAAATTTGTGACCAATCCAACCACAGCCCCCAAAGCCACCTCTCCTGCCACTGCCACCCCCTTTCCCATTCCCGTCACCTAAGAATGTTCCTGCCATCTCCTCTCATCTCCCCGGGGTATACAGAAGATTAGTTTGGCACCATGACCCATCAAGTACTTGATGGTGGGCACACTAGCTCTAATTTACCATCTGTGATCTTCTTGTCATCCAACAGAACATTCAGACCAACCCTAACCACCACTCTGTGTATTGTTATGGGCTTATCTTACTTGCAGATTGTATACATATAACAGAGATTAGTCAAAAATATGTTAGTATTTACATTTTAGTTCAAAGGCACGTAAGGGCTTTTTTTTTACTATTTCAAATGTCACAGAAGTTAAGTGAAAAAGGGTCAAAAGTATATGTAATTAGTATATTAGCCCAAAGACTCAACAAATCCATGAAAACAATCAAAATATCTCTGTTTCCGAATTTCTGACATTGAGAGACTAGATAATTAACACATAAAAAAGCACAAGCGAATGACTAGATAACACCAGATACATGTACAAGACTTCCATTGTTATTAGAAGAGTTTAGTCTTGCTTTTCTTTTTTTATACGTATGCTTCATATCCTCGTAAAGGCTCTAATAGTAATAACATTCATAGGACCATATAAAATCTAGAATAGCATAAATTGGTACCAAGCATTCAAGACACCATTACAAATCGAAAGAGATATCTCCAGCCCTTCAGCCACAGCAGGAACCACAGGCAGGAACGGAACCTGTGAGTTTAGCAAATAAATTTTTAATTGGTACATAAATTACAGAAACAAAACATTGATCACACTAAAAAAATCAGAAAACAAGAACTTACTGTGATCAATTCCTCGAACATTGTCTAATCCACGAGCTGGACCACGCGGACCACCGCCAGATGGACCACTTCCAGGACCTCCTGGACCCCCACCATCCCATTTCTTGCCTGAAGCCTTGCCTTTTCTATAAGTATCTGATTTTTCCTCCTGAAAGCATTTAATGAATAGAGATGAGTACTCAAAATCTGAACCGGTAAGAAGTCATAAATCAAAAATTGACTTACTGAAAACATTGTTGCAAAATACACGCCAATGATGTTAACAATGGCCCAGAAGAAATCAGCGATTGTTCTCAACCTCCATATTGATCTCTTGGATTTCACAACACCTGCGGACAAATAGAATAATAAATTCAGTTCCCAAACAGAAAACTAATACTGGTGAGTAAATTTAGTGAATGGAATGTGATTTACTTCCAGAATAGGCATTTCTTCCCTCTGGAAAGATGTAGATTTCAATGTCTCGACCCCCCCCCCCCCCCCAAAACAACCCACAGAGGAAAAAAAAAAAAAAGGTAAAAATAAAAAGAAGAAATATTGCAAAAAAAATTGTAGATAACCTATGAAGTACAGACACGAATACAAACACGGGACATGGCAATTTTCAAAAAATGGGGCACGGACACGACTGGGGACACGGCAATTTTTTTTATATATATTTAAACAAAATATATAATAAAAAAAATAAAAAATTAAAACAGAGCAAGGTTATAATAATATAATATGAATTATAATTCATACTACAATTATAATTATAATAATATCTGTGTTATAATTATAATTTATACTATATAATATCTATATCTAGGCTATATATATGTATACATAAACAGAGCTCGACGGGAGAGAGAGAGAGAGAGAGAGAGAGAAGGCTGAAGGTCGAAGGTCGGAGCTTTAAACTCAACTGGTTAGGGCAAATACCAAGTACTCATCTCTTCTTTCCTCTCTTCTCTCTCCTCTTCCGTGTCCCTCTGCCGTGCCCCGCCTGGTATGTCCCACACCCAAAAAAAAAGGGGACACGCCGGCCATCCCCATTTCCGACACTGCTACGGCATTGAGTTTGCCGTGTCCATGCTTCACAGCAGATAACACATAAATATTTTTGTAAAGATCTGATAGAATCATTTAGGAAACATATTCACTTACAAGCTTTGACTCTAATGAACTACAGTCTTAAGAAATATAGACCACTATTTTTCCAGAAAAAAATTGTTACAAGAGAAAGGCTCTGGTGAGCCTTTACTGACATGTTAAGCAAAGGTAAAGCATAGATACAAAGGAAAGAGAATGCTTCTTATTCAAAAGCGCCCTATAATTAGTTTGTAGAAGAAAATTTTACCTAGCAACTCAAGAAAAATACTATTATAATGTTCATATTGCAAATTATTCTAAATGTAATGTCAACTCTCATTAGATTTGTCTTGAAAAACAGAATGTCATCATCTAGATATGTAAGAATAAATTAATTATCACAGCTCTGCAAAAATATGACCCACTGAGCAAGTATATTGGCATAACACAAAATACATTCTCAGTAACCGAAATCCATCCAGCAATGATTATATTATTCTTTCGTGAATAGTACTGACTGAAATGCAAGGTAAAACTAAACAGCAGACCTTTTTCTGATAAATAACCAAGAGACAATTTTTCTGTTGGCATATGGTTCCTAATAAGACCAAAGCCCATTAAAAAATTGCCATATAAAGCAAGGGAAGTACAGAGAAAGAAAGACAGAGAATGCAACATCTAACTCTAAGCTCAAGTAAACATTCATTATAACACCAATTTTAAAATTTCTTGTCCTTCGGTTCTTAATCACATCAATCGCATAAAAAAGCCAAAATTATAATTCTTTTGTCACACCAAAATGCTACAACAGAAGATTGCAAGCCCCAATGTAGAGTGACAGGCTTGATGTGAATAAAAATTATTAATTACACCAAATGGAACAAAACAAAAGAAACAGAAAATATGATCTAACAATTGTGTCTAGAGGTACCTACTCTGAAGATCTCAGGTTATATTCTTTGTTAGTCAGGCTGGATTGCTCCATTTAGTGATCCTTTATTTGACTTCAGGATGATCCAATTCACAGAATATTAATGAGGAACCACCTCAAGAGTTAATAGAAGGTAACCCACTCTATATACTATCTAGAGGTGGCAAATGGGCGGGTTTGGTCGGGTCAAAATGGATTAAGTATTAAAACAACTCAACCCAAACCCGCCCATTTGTTAAACGGGTTTAAGCTGGTTGAGTTAAGTTGGATACAGACCAAATCAACTCGACCAACCCGTTTGTTTTATTAAACTCATTTTCTAATAGACACAATATTTCTTTACAAATATGTTTTTTGGTGCTAACAAAAAAAAATATAAATTTTTTTTTAAAAAAAAAAGATAATTACATGATACAATCATGTATGAAAAGAAAAAGGGCAAAAAAAAAAAAAAAAAGTATGAACACCTTACAAAAAAGAAAAACCATTTTTTCCTTAATTATTAGAATGTAGATTCAAAAGGAAGAAAACAGAAAAGGAAAAAAAACTAACATTCACTAAAATTCCAACCCAAACACATACATAACAATAAATAGTTGTTTTTGTGTGATTTCATATGTAGATATATAGATATGCAAGCATATGTATATACATGCAAAGACTACAGTCGGAAGTACATGAAAAAAAAGAGTTCAAAAATCCAAGTTTGAAAGAGAGAGGGAGAGATTTAAAAGGTCAAAAACATGTGTTTGGATTTTATTATAAATATTATATATACTAAAATATTAGAATCAATTTCATAATATTTTAATTTGGTACAGTGCGTTTCTATTATCACAAGATTAGTATAAATAAAAAAATATGCATATTGTGGAAGTAAGTAATAGGTGGTGGAATGGTTGATGGTGAACTTGTTCTGAAAGTGGGAAGAGTTCAGACCTTGAGCTCTGCAGGTTTGTTGAAAATTTTGCATTCACCCATAAAGAACCCACCACCAACCCGTTAAACCATAATGAAGTGGGTTCAACATTATTACCCAATTATGACCCTGTGACAAATAAGGGGGTTCAAACCCATATATTGCTGCCGAGTGGGCATGGGAGAAGTAACGGATCTGGGTTAGCAGTGCCAACTCTAATGCTATCTACGATTAAGCATGAAAAATTTGAAAGAGTGTGTTATAAGGTTACTCTCACACCTTTAACCAATTACAGAACAATATAGGAAGCAAGCATATTGTTATAGAACAATTTGTGAGAATTAGGTTTCCTAAACCAGCACATAGACAAAATGCCATCTAAAATACACAAGAAAATGCAACGCTGTAGTAATAGTAGTAAATAAAGCACTAAGCAAATAGTGCAAGACATATGAGTGTAGAGAAAAAATAGATTAAAAATCTAAAACATCACAGTTTCAAACCAAAAAGTACCCACTGTGTACGTTTTTTTTTTTTTTTTTTTTTTCCCTTTTGCAATGCATACAACAAATGTCTAATTCTAAGTGATGAAAATATACAAGCAGTGAAGAAGTCATAAGGAATTTGGCTTTCTCCCATTACAATCAATGTCTCCATAAATCCAAGCTAAAACAACACATTCATAAATTATATGTAAAATTGTGAATTCCCAATTAAACAGTGTAATTGTTTCCTACTAACTCAACCATGTAATTCCCACTACAACAAAATGGGATTTCCTACTAGTTGATGACACCACCATTTCATCATGTGATATCACCATTAAAACTAATAATTAATTACTTTTCCTGTGATTTGGAATATGTACATGTAAACACCAACCATAACTTCCTTGGCCATCCTATTCTATTAAACAAATGCACATTATGAATTTGTCCAGGTTGTGACTTGCTAATGAGAGTTATTCATGATGAAGAGGAAGAAAAACTAGAATAACTATATCTAGTCAATTTAAAATCCTTCAGTGAAGATATGCAAGAGTCATTCCTTTGCCAAAGCGGCAAACCCACCATGAAGATTGTGTTATTTGGGAACATATGCATACACAAAGAGCTAGCTCATCATGGCACGAGTCGGCACGATTTTGCTCAAGGTGTGAACATGATCGCAATATGTGCAAGCCTATCTTACAGGAACATTGATTGTTCTTATGTGTAATGGGAACAAGAACAAGAACATGAACACGAATGAAATACACCACATGCTATAAAATGTGGTACAATAAAAGTAAACTTATATATATTACACTATTAAAATCTTAAGGTACTTCTAAAGTAATTTCTTTTTAACAATACAAGACATCTAATAAAACGTTTTTTTTTTTTTTTTTTTTTTTTTTTCAAGTTAGTCATATAGGTTATTTATATAAGCATCATGATTTATGACCATTTTTTTGACATTTTGCATTGTCAAAACTACACTCATCTTAGAATTTAATTTATTATATTGATTGTTGGGGAATTTATTAGAAAATCTTCTTTCAAGTATTTATATTCCAATTAGTCCATAATATATTATTGTATTCCAATAAGTCTTATTATTTAGACATTTGATCTACCAAATCTTAATTCATATAATTAAGGTATTTTATGGATAATTTTACCCTTATAAATATTTTTTGAACCTAGCAATTTGGTGATGTGAACATTCATATTTGACAGTGTGAATGTTTAAATTGACGTGTAAATATTCATATTGACAGTGTGAATTGAACATTCACACTGTCAATGTGAACATTAATGCGCGCTTTAACCTATTATCATTACGGGTATTGTGGTAATTATGTCACTCATAGGATTTATTGAAAATATAAGAAAATAATTTGGACTAATTGTGGAATATAAGTAGGTGAAGAAGAATTTATGAATAAATGTCCCTAAATTATTTTTACTCCTAACAAATGTTTTAAGAAATAAATTAGAAAAAACTTTTGTAATCACTTTAGATAGCCAAATTTACAATTTTAAAACAAAAGTGTACCATATTTCAAAACATGCATTCCAAAACTTAATTCGCTAGGGTAGTAACATTTTCTAGAAACACTAGTGCTGACAACACAATCTTAGCAATGTCGGTTATGGTGAGATTAGATGTCTTTTGATTTTTGAATCTTATACAGAGACGATAATGGAAAAGACATCATCTATTCGTAGAGGCAATAGGATCTCAACAAAGGGCAACTCAATGTAAAAATGATGGGCAGAAGTTTTAGGCAAAGAAAGATTCGCTTGAGTTATCATCTCTCTAACATTCACTGAATTTTTTTTATAGGTATTATTATTGTCTTTTGGATGCGCGTAGGACCTAATGGGTTATAAAAATTTAAATGGGAATTGATGGTATGTAGAAGTTGTCGTCAAGCTCTGTGTGTTTAGGCAGAAAATATTTTCGGGTAGTGGTGGTGGTGGTACGAATGTTGAGGTGGAGGTGACAGTGGCAGTGACAGTAGCGACAGTGATGGTGGCAATAGCCATGGCGATGGTGGTGTCATCATGCAGGTGACAGTGGTGGGGGTAGCAGGGTGACATCGATAAAATTTTAGTCCGAAAAATAACTTTCCTCTTTTAAAAATAGAAACATTTTCTGCCTATATAAGTTTGTTTTCTGTCAACATGAAATATATTTTCTGTTGAATTTCGTTTTTCATTGTATCAAACAATACAAAATACAAAAAATATTTTTCAGAAAATATTTTCCATCCAAACAAACGAAACTTTAGAGAATTTAACTGCTTTTAGCAAGATTTATTTATATTTTTAAATATAATTTCACACCAATAAATTAGAGTATATTCCTTGTTTTATTGTAAGATATTTTTTTTTTAATAAACATAATAGTTACCAAATGGTTTTTTTTTTTTTTTTTTAACACGAGGCCAGATTAATTTCTGGGGGGCCATTAAATGATGAATTAAATTTTGAAGGGAAATTCGCGCTTTCCAAATTTCTTCAAGGTTCCGGATAGACGATTTGCCAAGAACATATACATATAAACAAGGGTGACATTGCACAAATAAAACCCTAATTTCAAAGAATCGATAGGATGTGAAGAACGATAAGTATTCAATTCAATCAAACAACAACAATAGAAAACTAAAGAGAGAGAGAGAGAGAGAGAGAGTACCTCTCTCGACGTAAGGCATTGTATTGGAGCTCTTCTACCAGGGTATTCTTCGGTCTTCTCACCGAGGGAGAGGGAGAGAGAGAGAGAGAGAGAGAGAGAGAAATTTAACGTCAACCTTGGAAGAGTCACCGCTTCAAAACGACATGCTGAATGACGATTCAGTGTGGACGCCTTCACACTTTTAACCTACACACCCCCTATTGATCATTGCCGCGTACGGTGGAAAAACATTTAACCGTGTGGAACACGAACATGTCTACAAAATTTATGCCAAACATTGTTGTGGACAAATTATATTTTGCGTTTCATATAGATTTTTTTTTTATTTTGATGCTTGAATTTTTTTTTTTTAAACTTTAGTTCTTATATTATTCTAATTTTTTGTTAAGTTAATTTCGATTCAAGATTATCAACAAAAAAAAAAATGTCATGTTAACTATCACTTAACATAAAAAAAAATTAAATCTGTATTAAAATTTGAATTTATATCATATGTGTGAGTTATATATAATAAAGTACTTTTATATTATGTGATTGTTGATATATATATTTTTTTGGTCTAATTTAAATATAAATTAGCTTTTAGAGTAATTGGAAAAAAAAAAAAAACTTGAAACAGTAAGGATGAAAATGAAATAAAAAGTAAACTTTAAAGATCAAAGTGATAAAATATGTAAGGGATAAAAGTGTAATTTACCTATAAAATATTAAAATATTACTCTAAGATCGTTAAATAATGGGATTATTTACACGAAGACTCTTAAACTATTAAGAAATATAATTTTGACTCCTAAATTACAAAAACATGGATATCCTAAACTATTTAAATTTATCACTTTGCTCCAAAATTATAAAAATATACAAATAGATTCTTTAAACTATTTGCGTGTGTGAGGCATGATTTTATAATACTCATTCACTCCAAGCAACCCTTGAAAGATCCTAGCTCCGATGCCTGAAACAAGAAGAATACTCCGATTGAGGATATCAGAATTAGCACTCCATGGAGGAAGTCAGTTCTTGGTTAAGAGAAGAAGTACTTATATTTTAGTAAACTTGAGTGGTTTAAAACATATCTTCCTACTTTCAACTATCTTCCTTTTATATAGATCCTTCGCAGATATTTCTCCTATAGTTGTGATAGTTATCTCATGATCATTACTATGCCAAGGCTCTCATTCCCACCACACCTTCGAAAAGGGACAATTTGGGCCCACGTAAAGTGAATTGATGTGCCAATCTGCTTCCACTACTCGGCGTCAGTGCTAATAAACGGTTAGCACCTCATATTTAACGTACATCTCAACCTCTCGGGGTCTACTTGGCGTCGAACTACTTAAGTCCAATGGGCCCAAGTTAAACTTGGCACACCAGTGATGGGTTTGAATGTGCTCTGTTTCCAATTAGGAAATTCATGTACTCGGCCCCATAGCGTGTTTCATTTTGATCAATTCCGTTACACTCCATTTGGATTGAAGGATTTGGTGAGAAGAGAAAAGAAAATAAATGGTAAGAATAGACAATTCCTTTACTTGTTTCGATAGCTAAGTAAGTGAGAAATATTGAGATATGATGAGAAAGGAATTCTCACCAAACCTACATGTTGTTTATCACCAAAAGTGATGAGATTTGGTAAGAAAATAATTGAGTTTAATGAAAATTTTCTAAAATATTAAAATTACCCTTATGAAAAAATATAACTTATTATTATGAAAAGTTATTTTGATAAAATAAAATACAATAGTTTTCTTTCTTTTCTCGTATTTACTCTATCCAAATAAGATAAGTGAGAAAATAAGGCTCTGTTTGGTAGAGTTCTCCAAATATATTTCTACCCCCGCTTTTGAATGTGTTGTTTGTTTACAGTTTTCAAAAGTTAATTTAACATCCACTTTTGAAAATTCTTTCCAAGGCGGAAAAATTTGGGCTAACCAATCGTCCTCCCAAACATCCGATCGATTGACCAAAATAGAACTAATTTTTTTTTTATATTTACAATTGGCACCTGTTATTTTTTATATTTTAAATAAAAAAAATTTAGAATTTTTAAAATTTTTTATGAGTTTTGAATAGAATTTTGAGTTATGTATTTGGTTATGAGTTGTAAGTTTTTTTTATCAAATATCATATGTCATATCAAAAATTCTCCACTCAATTCAAAACTATTTTCAAAACTCATTCACCAAACAAATTTTCTACACTCAAATCATAATTTCAAAACTTATAAATTCAAAATACAACTCTATTCTTAAATCATATTTAGAAAACTCTATCAAACACTACCTAAATTTTCTTCTCTTTTATTCATCCAAATATAATGAAAAGAAATCATATTCATTTTTTTTTCTCACCTCACATTACGATCCAACGGACTGTTAGGGAATTCAATTTATACACTTTTATAATTTATAAAATCTGTTTATACTGTTACTATTTTATAATTTAAAGAATTAAAATAATAACTCTTAATGTGTTTTCATGTAAATAACTTTTAAATAATTTCCCGTGAACTTTCTGGCGTAGCGAATGATAACTTGCGACCTCACTTTAAAGGTGTGTTTGTAGAACAGGATAGCATATCTCAATCAAAGCTGGCTCTATCATTTGACGTGTTTCTTTGATTCTGATTGGCTGGCATTAATTGCGGCTCAAACTCCACGGAATCCATACTTTTATATTTAATAATTTACTTTATTTTATCATATTTCATTTTTTATTTTTTATTTTAAGAAATCTAAAAAAAAAAAATAGAATTTTGAGGAAATAATTACAAATGAGAAATTTGTAATTACCATGGTTTCACTATCTTAAAAAAAAAATTACCATGATTCAAAGAATAAATTTATGTATACAGAAATCAAATACAAAAAGAGACACAATACTTTGAGTGTGATCTACACATGTGGGGCTCACACGTAAGACTAACCCCTTTTGATAGAGTTATGCCAAATTTTGTGTTTAATTTTTATATTTTTAGCATTATTGTGGTTCAAATAATGCTCAAATATAACGTCCAAAAGACTTAACATGGTTTTAGGATAGGTTCAAAAAAGTTGTTCCAAACTCAGCACTTTCAACCATTTTTAGAAGAGCAATGCTACAGACCCCCAGTGACGTGGCACAGCCTCATTGGCTGGAAAAAAATAATAATAATAATTTTTTTTTTCGTCCAATCAGGACCCTACACGCACGACCCGCAGCACCCCCACTGGGGGTCGGAGGCATTTCCTTTTTAGAATTTTTAAAAAATTGGACTGTTTTTAGTTTTTCAGCACTTGTTAAATGAATTATTTTATTTTATTTTTTTTTTTTTTGGCAAACTGTGTGAACCCTAACTTGATCTTGATATTAACCTGACAATTTAATTTTATTAGAATTTTAGTAGTTAAAACACTCATAAATAGTGAATCTACCATCTGAACCTAAAACAAAGTATAGCATAGAGTAAAATTTGAAGCAACAATGCTAATAACTTAGATTATTTATTTGAAAATTACTCGGAAAAAGAAATTAAAGGATATACATCCATTATATGGTTCACACCCCCCACTAAATTTAAATTTACACCACATAATCACTTTTGGAATAAAATTTAAAATAAATTTTCATAATTCATAGATATTTTAAATTCAAAATTATGGGTCTTAGTAATCCCTTATGAAATTTGTTCCTGGCACCATAAATTATTATTATTATATTTTCTACTATTATTATTTTTATTATTATTGGGAGTTGTTTGCTAAAGTAGTCCAAGCATACATGATGACATGGGTAGGCCCATAAAAGTTACAGTCCACCATGGACAACTCGAGCCCACCACTTGGGGCCCAATACATAATCCAACTAATAAGGCCCAACACCATCCGGAAGTCAACATGGCATGAAAGACCAATGATATTCAGACACATGGTAAGTAAAGGGCAAGCCACATTAGCAGACAAAGATCTACAAAGTTATTATTACTGCACATCGCCATTAATACAGCCCCTCACTGCATTTATTACGACAACACCTTTCCGTCGAGACAGCACGCCCTCACCCTGAACAAGGTAAGCTACAACATAGACTTTTGGCCAAGGTGACAGGTCGGAAGGGACAACGAAATGATTACCAAAGGATATAAGCAAACGTTGAAGACAAGAAGAAGATTAAACTTTTCTATCTCTAATCTATCTACATACTCCACTCTTTCTCTCCAACTTGTTCGTCGAAGGATTCGCTGGGGGGCTCCCCGTTCCCCGTTGAACTCTTGTGCAGGTTCTCTGGTGGGCTTGGTCATTCGGATATTAGGCTTGAAGAGCGTGGATCAGTTCAACCCGTCCTACCATCATTACTGTATCATCAGTTGGCACCGTCTGTGGGAACGCTTTGCTCCTTGCGCCAGTTGTGTTCATTGTCACCGGAGACCCTGTCCCAATAACCCTTTCTTGATACCCATCAAAGTGTATGTCATGACTAGATCCATCGCTTCTCACCAAAATGTCGCTGACCACCAAGCCGACCCCCCCAATCCAAATAACCCACCACAGTATTTCATCGAGCTTACTAACAGCATCAACCGCATGGCCGAGCAAAACTAAGCCCTAATAAATGCTCTACTCCAAAGAAACCTACCTATGCCCCCTCGACCACCTCCAGATATTCTGCCCAACCAAGAACGAGCCCCAAGCCATACTATCCCGCAGCTCTATCCACCCAACTTGGAAGGCTTGCAACCTTCTCCTCCTAATATGAATCCCCCACCCCGGCCCCCGCATCCATCGCTCTTGGCACCAACCCCTAAAGGGGAGGCCAGTAGCGTCCAACCCCCGCTGCCTTCCGGTGGCGATAACATCCCTCTTTGGGATGCAAAACTCCGAGCCATGAAGCTCCAACTCCAAGGGGTCATGCAGAACATCCAGCATAAACCCTCTACCACAACAAACTCACTATTTGTCGCCTCCATCTGGGATAAACCTCTACCCCCCAAGTTCAAAATGCCCACCATCGACTCTTTTGACGGCATGACAGACCCAGTCGACCATCTGGAGACCTATAGAACCCTCATGATCCTCCATGCATTCCCTGACGAGATCATGTGCGAGCTTTCCCTGTGACACTGAAGGGGTCAGCTCGGCTGTGGTTTAGCCAGTTACTAGCAGACTCTGCCTTCACTTTCCAGCATCTCAGTGACTTATTCCTCAGCCATTTTGTTGGAGCCCAGCGCCAACGCCAACGCCGTCCGGCAACCCAACTCCTCAACATCCGCCAGACCGAGGGGGAGTCCCTGCGCAGTTTCGTTACCCGCTTCAACACCGAAGCCCTGCAGGTGGCGAAAAACGATGATAAAGTCATCCTTACGGCTTTCATGGCCGGACTACGGTCGTCTGATTTCCTCTTCTTCCTCTCTAAAAATCTCTCCACCTCCATGGCAGCCCTACTCTCCAAAGCCCAAAAATACATGAATGCAGAAGATTCCCTAGCCGCTTGCCAAGACCCTACAACAAAAAACCTGACCTTCCAAGAAAAGCGAAAAGACCCAGAAGTCAGAAATACCCAGTACAATAACCAAACACCGCATTATACAGACCGACCCCCCCGAGCCGACCGGTCGGCACCAGCCCGACCGCCCGGTCGGTTCGAGCGATACACACCCCTCAACTCCCCCATGGAGCAAGTTCTCAACCAGATCCAGCGGAATTACCCCCTCAAATGGCCCCAACCATCACGGACCCCCTCCGGTCGGAAAGACCAATCCAAATATTGTCGTTTCCACCAAGACCACGGCCATAACACCGATAAGTGTGTCAACCTCAAAGATCAGGTCGAGACCTTCATACGTCAGGGACGTCTTAGCCGGTTCACGGACACCCGCCCTCAGCAAAGGCAGAGGAATGAGCTCCCCCAGAAACAACCGCCAGCGCACCCCTCCCCAGCAGCCAGCCCAACCTAACTAAGGCCATGATCGCCCCCTACAGCAACCTCGGGCACAGGGTAACCCCGCCCCACCTGTTGGAGAAATCAGAGTTATTTCCGGCAGACTTGCTTGCTGCGGACCATCTTGCTCTACTCAACGGGCAGAACTCAGAAAAATAAGGCAAGGCTCAGATAAAGAAATTGGCACACTGGATCGACCCTCCAAACAGCCTAGACAGTGGACTGAGCCTATCACTTTTACGAACGCCGACTGCACAGGCATTTGTTACCCCTACGACAACCCCCTCGTCATTTCAGCCCTCCTCTCCAACTACAAGGTCAGATGGGTTCTCATAGACAACGGCAGTTCTTCAGACATCATCTTCCTCAACTGCTTTCGCCAGCTCAAGATTGGGGAGGAAAGTCTGTCCCCTCTCCAAACCCCTTTGGTCAGTTTCACTGGCGACCGGGTGACCTCCATTGGTTCCATCGATCTCCCTATCATGATCGGCGAGTACTCGCGGCAGACCACGAAGTCTCTCACCTTCCTTGTTGTCGACTGCCCCTCTGCTTATAACATCATCCTTGGCCGAACCGCCCTAAACGCCTTCCAAGCCATCACCTCCACCTTCCATCTCGCTATCAAGTTCCCCACCGACCTCGGGGTCGGCACAGTCAGGGGAGAACAGACTGTGGCCAGAGAATGTTATGTTGCCTCACTTAAAGAACTTAAGCTTAAGGAGACCATGATCATTGAAGGACTTGACGTCTGAGATGAGGACAAGCTGGTCAGAGGGGAGCCTGTGGAGGAGCTCATTGAGGTTCCTATCGACCCTGCTAACTCGGCAAAAACTGCCAAAATCGGCAGCCAACTATCCACCCAAGCAAAGACCGATCTTACTGCCCTCCTGATCGAGCACAACGATGTATTCGCTTGGATCCACTCAGACATGCCGGGTATTGACCCCTCATTTATAACCCATCGCCTCAGCATTGAACCCCATTTTCGACCTTACCGCCAGAAGCAGCGCATTTTTCATCCGTAGCGCAACACTCCCATTGCTGCAGAGGTCGACAAGCTCCTTGAGGCACAATTCATTAACAACGTGGACTACCCTAGATGGTTGTCAAACGTCGTCCTGGTCCGTAAGAACAATGGTAAATGGCGACTCTGTGTCGACTACTCCAACCTCAACCAAGCTTGCCCCAAAGACAATTATCCTCTCCCCCGCATAGATCTACTGGTTGACGCCACGGCCGGTCATCAAATGCTCAGTTTCATGGATGCCTTCTCTAGGTACAACCAAATCCTGATGCACCCATCTGATCGTGAACATACCTCATTCATTACCGACCGAGGTACCTACCATTACCATGTGATGCCATTTGGACTGAAAAATGCTGGGGCCACCTACCAACGTTTGGTCAATGCTGTCTTCCATCATCAGATAGGTCAGAATATGGAAGTATATGTCGACGACATGCTAGTCAAAAGCAAACTCTCCGCTGATCATTTGACCGACCTGCGTGAGACCTTTGCCACCCTACGAAAGTACCAAATGAAGCTCAACTCGGAGAAATGTACGTTCAGCGTAGGATCTGGGAAGTTTTTGGGTTTCATGGTTAGTCAGCGGGGTATTGAAGCAAATCCTGAAAAGATCAAGGCCTTGGTTGAAATGCAATCACCCCGAATGGTTAAGGAGGTTCAAAGCCTCACTGGCCGAGTGGCTGCCCTCAATCGCTTCATTTCTCGCGCAACGGATTAGTGCCTCCCATTCTTCAAAGTTCTTCGGCAAACTTTTGAATGGACGACCGAATCCGAAGAGGTTTTCAGCAATTGAAACAGTGCATGGCCAACCCCTCCTCCTCTCACAGGCAATCACGGGTGAACCCCTCTTCTTCTATTTAGCCATGTCAAGCACCGTAGTCAGTGCCGCTCTTATAAGAGAAGATGGCTCTGTCCAACGGCCGGTCTACTACATCAGTCGGGCTCTCAAGGGAGCGGAGCAGAATTACCCACTATTAGAAAAATTGTCCTTGGCCTTGGTCACCACTTCCAGACGACTCCGTCCTTACTTCCAAGCCCATTCCATAGTGGTCCTCACCGACCAACCCTTGAAGAAGGTAATGCAACAACCAGAACTCTCCGGCAGACTCATGCAGTGGTCACTAGAACTCAACCAGTTTGACATCTCCTACCGACCTCGCACAGCGATTAAGGGGCAGGCTGTCGCCGATTTCATTCTAGAATTCACTAATCCTACCCCAACCACGGCCCCTCCACCCCCACCAACTCGTACCGACCTAGAAGACCTTCACTCTTGGACTCTCAACGTCGATGGATCATCCTGCAAGGAAGGCAGTGGGGTCGGTCTCATCCTCACCGCCCCCGAGGGTGGTTATTTCAAATGTGCTCTCCGTTTCTTGTTCGCGGCCAGTAACAATGAGGCCTAATATGAGGCATTGATAGCAGGTCTCCGCCTAGCCAGGGATATTGGTGTCAGCCACATCCGGGTGTTCAACGACTCCCAGCTCATTATCGGACAAATTACGGAGGAATTCGATGCCAAGGAGGACACAATGCGGGCTTACAGGGACATAGCACTCCCCCTTGTTTGCCTCTTCAATACCTTGAACATCAAGCACATCCCTCGGGCGGAAAACTCTAAGGTGGACGAGATGACTCAGTTGGCTTCTGCAGACCAGTCTGATCTCAGCCATGGTGTCCGCCTCAATTACCTAGCCCACCCTGCCATTTCCCCCAACCAGCAAGAAGTCCAGTTCCTCCAAAATGAACCCATCCCCTGGGCCGCAGACATCTTTCTGTATCTAACAACAGGGGCACTTCCAAATAACAAACAGCAGGCCGCCAAAATCAGGGCCCGGTCGGCTAATTACACTCTTGTCAGCGGATTCTTGTACAAAAGGGGCTTCTCACACCCATACCTGAGATGCCTCAATCCTGCTCAGGCGACCTACGTAATGAGAGAGGTCCTTGAGGGTATATGTGGCAATCATTCGGGCACCAGGTCCCTAGCCCACAAAATACTTCGCACTAGTTATTTCTGGCCTACTCTCAATCAAGACACGACAGATTTTGTGCTCAAATATGACAAGTGCCAACGTTTTGCCAACATCCCCCACGCCCTTCCCACAGAATTGATTACCCTCTGCAGTCTCTACCCCTTCGCCAAATGGGGGATCGACCTGGTTGGCCCACTGTCCATTAGACGAGGCCAAACCAAATTCGCCATTGTCGCCATCGATTACTTCACCAAATGGGTTGAAGCAGAACCCCTTGCCACCATTACCGAGCGGAACACAACCAGATTCATCTGGCAGTCAATCGTCTGTAGATTTGACATCCCTCAAGCCATCGTCTCAGATAACAGCAAACAATTTGACAATGCCAAATTCAGGAAATTCTGTGCAGAGCTCCAAATCCAGCCATGTTTCTCCTCCCAGGCCATTCCTAAGCCAATGGCCAAGTTGAGGTCACCAACCGTTCTCTTCTCAAGATTTTCAAAACTAAGCTGGAAGCTGCTAAGAGACTCTGGGCTGAGGAGTTGCCGAATGTATTTTGGGCTTACCGCACTACCGCTCAGACTCCCATGGAGGAGACCTCTTTTTGCTTAACATACGGCGCAGAGACGGTCATCCCAGTGGAGATCGGTCTTCCTACCCCAAGGGTTCTACATCCGAATCCAAAACTAAATGAAGAGCTGCGTCGGGCAGACCTAGACCTCATTGAAGAGCTCCGAGAAACAGCTGTAGTCAGACGGGTCTCATACCAACAGAAAATGAGAACACATTACAACCTCAGAGTCCGACCAAGGGAGTTCGTTGTGGGGGACCTTGTTTTGCGAGAAGTAACTCTTCCTACCAATAATCCGACTGAAGGCAAACTGACAGCCAAATGGGAGGGACCTTACGTCGTGAAAGCCAGACCACGACCAGGCACTTACCGACTTCAAGACATGAAAGGTCGAGACCTCCCCCACCCTTGGAATGCTGAACATTTGAAGTGCTATTTTCAATACAAGTCTTATTTTTGTATCGTCCAAAATGTTGTATGTTCTTTTTGACAATCTACGTTCTCATTCTCTCCTCATATAGTGTAAATTTGTGACCCCACAGACTACACTTTGTATAACAGCAAGCTTATATCTCAATTATCTGTGGTATTCCAATAATGATTTGATTGCAGCCTCAGCCAGACTGAGCATGAAGAGCTCGGCCAGACTGAGCCACCTAAAACCTCAGCCAGACTGAGCACAGGAAGCCTCAGCCAAACTGAGCATGAAGAGCTCAGCCAGACCGAGTCACCTAAAGCCTCAGCCAGACTGAGCATGAAGAGCTCAGTCAGACCAAGTCACCTAAAGCTTCAGCCAGACTGAGCACAAAAAGCCTCAGCCAGACTGAGCATAAAGAGCTTGGCCAGACCGAGTCACCTAAAGCCTCAGCCAGACAGAGCATGAAGAGCTTGGCCAGACCGAGTCACCTAAATCCTCAATCAAACTGAGCACAAAAAGCCTCAGCTAGACAGAGCATGCAGAGCTCAGCCAGACCGAGTCACTTAAAGCCCCAGCCAGGCCGAAGCCATTATTGCGACTTCATGATCATAAGCACAGTGGCCATATTTTCTCATGTTCACTCTGCATTGAATTTTTCTTACAAGTTAAAATTCACTCTGCGTTGAGTTTCTCTCAAAGTCACTCTACATGGAATTTTTCTTACAAGTTAAAATTCACTATGCATTGAGTTTTTCTCACACTCACTCTGCATTGAATTTTTCTTACAAGTTAAAATTCACTTTGCATTGAGTTTTTCTCACATTCACTCTGCGTTGAATTTTTCTTACAAGTTAAAATTCACTCTGCGTTGAGTTTTTCTCACACTCACTCTGCATTGAATTTTTCGTACAAGTTAAAATTCACTCCACATTGAGTTTTTCTCACATTCACTCTGCATTGAATTTTTCTTACAAGTTAAAATTCACTCTGCATTGAGTTTTTCTCACGTTCACTCTGCATTGAATTTTTCTTACAAGTTAAAATTAACTCTGCATTGAGTTTTTCTCACGTTCACTCTACATTGAATTTTTCTCACAAGTTAAACTTCACTTTACATTGAGTTTTCCTTACATTTTACACTTCACAATAATTTATACATAAGCCTTATACAAGTCGCATTTCTCATTCATTTCAGATGTGCAAACAAAAGTAGTAACACGAAAACAAGAATAAAAATTTTATTTATTCACAAACTTGTACATAAGTTTCTTACAATCATTCAGAAGCACAAAAAAAAACAAAACAAAACAAAAACACAAAACAAACCCTAAGCACAGGATTTGTTCACACCAGTTACTCCTCCTCACTTGACACCAGGTCTTCTTCTTCAATGCCCTCATCTAGGGGGGTCTGGGCCACGTCGTCTTCATCAATCCTTACACCGCTAAGGTCCAAGTCTAGGAACAATTATTCTGCCTTCCGTTTGAACATCTTCCAGCCACTGTCCCAGAACTCAGCTATTTCGTGTTTGTAGAAGTCCGACCGCTGGAAGCTCTCAATAACTTCTGCTTCAGTCCTGTTTCCAGCGGTCGTTCCTGACGGGCTCGCCTCCCCAGTCACCTCACTTGCCAAATTGCTGGCGACCGCGGCGTCGATCGTCATTTGGAAGTCAGCAGACCCCTTGAATTGCTCTACTGCTACCACGCACAAATCAGGGTATGCTACCCTTTCAGAGGCTGCCTTGGTTTTTTCTTCTTCCAACTCCTTCTGCAACTCTTTCTGCAACCTTGCATTCTCCTCCATTACCTTAGCACGCTCATCCTCCAGCTCCTTCTGCAGCCCAGCAATCTTCACACCTGCTTCATTCTTCTCTTCGATCTGCTGGGGTCGCAGTTCTTCATTGTCGATCATGGCCTCTTCAAACCGCTCGGTGGTGACCGTGCAGGCATTTTGAGCATCCCCCAGCTTCTTCTGCTCGCCAGCCAGCTGGAACTCGAGCGACACTACCTTGCGCCATTCGTTCTCTAGCTCTAATCTGACCGCCAACAACTCAGCGTGGGCACCGTCGACAACATTGCCCTGCACGATCGCCAATACTTCCATCTTTTTTGCCTTCTCAGCCTCCTGCCAACCCCTGGCACATGTGCTTCGCGCAGCCTTCTTCCAACTTGCACTCTCCTTCTTGAAACTTGCAAGCTGGGCCTTAGCATCCTCCGACTTGACCTTCGCAGCCACCGCCTTTCTCAGCAAAGCCCCTGCTAAGGTCGTTACCTCCATTTGGGCAGAGCACAACCCCCTTAGCAGCTCAGCCTCATTGAACCTGGCCACCGAGCGCACGGCTGCGTCGTCCACAATCCCCATAAGGCGATCTGCAGCCGCCCTGGCTGGGCCTTCCTCTCCCTCCAGCCGCCCAGACACTGCGCGAGCGTGGTAGATTGCAATCGTCAGTCTGGCCCCTTCTCCTTGGGGCGCAGGGACCCCCTGGGGCTGCTGCCCCATCACTTCCTTAGGGTCAGCTGACCCACTCTCCATCACTCCCTCTGGGACCCCTTGACTCTTCTCCTCCTGTGCCTCTAGGGTAACCACCACTTCTGGAGTAGCCTCCACCCCTTTCTCCCCTCCTTCCTCTGCCATCGGAATGCCCTCACCATTTGACCTGGCCTTGTTCGACCCAGGCGCATCTGAGGCCCCCTCAGGGGCAACCCTCCTCTTTTTCTTCTTCTTCAAAACCTCCCCCTCCTTGTTTGCCCTTTCCTCCACTAGATCCACGGGGGGTGGTCACGGCTCAAAACTGCCCAAGTCTTTTTCCCTCAGTGGCTTGGGGCGCGGTCGAATTCTTTCCCTCGCAACCGGTTTTGGTGGTGGGCCTAACTGCACCACCTTGAATTTTTGGGCCCTGGCAAAAATGGTCCGATCTTCAGCCTCCTACGCCTTTCTTCTTACCTCTAGTTCTTCCGGTGCCAATTCCGGTGCCAAATCTCCACCAATCAACTAAGGGCCCAATCCTGCGGCAAACAAAGCGGACGGCTGGACGAGATCGTCCCACTTGACGCTTTCCTTCTCCCTCCAGGCCTTCACCTTTTTTACCCTCTCTTCCGCTACAGGCCCCAACTTTGGCTCCACAAACTTGGTAGGCACTCTCCACACCGTGCGCACCCCCACTCCCCCATTCGCAGACACGTAGAACCACCGCGGCCTCTATCCCTTAATTGATGACGGCAACCCTGTCACCAGACACCTCCCTGCCGCCGCCTGCAACGTGACCCAAGTTTCTTGTTGGCCAGAGGCCTTGTAGCACGCAAAAAAATCGTCTACCGTCATAACCGCCCCCTCGTTCGCTTTCGGCCACGCACGTGCACAGGCTAGTACAATCTTTCACGCATTGGGCATCAGTTGACCAGGCGCCACTTCCAATCTGTTTAAGACATCCACTACTACCTGCAGAAGCGGCAACCTCAACCCACCCTTCAACACCTCCTCGTAGAGGGCAAACTCCCCCCACCGGGCGTCGAACAGCCTCTCTGTTGGTGTTGGTAGCATCAATTCTATTTCTGCGGAACCTGGTATTTTTTGCACATACCCTTCAACTCCCCCGCAGTAACAGTCGACCTGTCGGCCTTCGTATGCCAGTGATCTGGCTCAGCCTGGTTGATTAGCTTCAGAGCTGCCATCAATGTCCATGAACGCGGCGGTCCCGCCAGGCCCCCTACTCTTTCTACTTGCCTCTCCGTCCTGTACTGTTCCGCCAACTCCACCGCATCATCGTCCCCTAGTGGATCAACCCTGGCAGTTCTAGCTTCTTCCTGGGCCATTTTTGTTGCGTGTCTGCGAATGGTTTCGGATGTAGGCACAAAAAAGTTCAAAAAATGTCGCAAGGGTGTATCACTTGCAACGAAGGAGTCTACACTTGGAATGTTTTGATTTTTCAAAAAAAGGTAGGTAAAATGTATAATCTCAAAAGCCCAAGGCTTGCCTGTATTCCAGGGGTCACAATTAATTGCCGCCGGTTTGAAAAATTTTCAACCGTCCGCCGAAACTGTCTTTTCAACACCCATTATGACCTATCGTTTCACCTCTGGCCCAACGCCTAACCTCCCCCACCACGAGATGATGCCACGTGTATGACCACGATTCATTACACCCTTCCCCTACCCTGTCTTTTCCACTTCAAGTCACCACGTGACTCGCCGTCTCTCGAGCCCTGCCCCTGCCACTTCCCCCATCGTGGTCGGCCCTCCTCATGGTCGGTCTCTCCACTCGGCTACCCCTCGCGGTCGGCCCTTCTCATGGTCAGCCACTCCACTCGGTTACCCTTCGCGGTCAGCCCTCCTCATGGTCAGCCACTTCACTCGGCTACCCTTCGCAGTCAGCCCTCCTCGTGGTCGGCCACACTATTCGGCTATCCTTCGCGGTCGGCCCTCCTCCTGGTCGGTCCCTCCACTCGGCTACCCTTC
Organism: Camellia sinensis; assembly: GCF_055761805.1. NCBI lineage: Eukaryota > Viridiplantae > Streptophyta > Magnoliopsida > Ericales > Theaceae > Camellia > Camellia sinensis. The sequence goes on from NC_138963.1 coordinate 142,767,067, forward strand.
GCGATCGGCCCTCCTCCTGGTCGGTCCCTCCACTCGGCTCTCTTCTTGATCGGCCCCTACGCTCGATCACTCCTATCAGTCGGCCCCCCTCCTGCAGATCTTTAACCACCCTCATTTTCTTCATTATTCCCTTCGTTGGACTAAAGCTGCACTCAGGAATGGGGGACTACTGACATGGGTAAGCCTATAAAGGCTACAGCCCACCATGGACAACTCGAGCCCACCACTTAGGGCCCAATACATAATCCAACTGATAAGGCCCAGCACCATCTGGAAGTCAACATGGCATGAAAGACCAATGATATTCAGACACATGGCAGGTAAAAGGCAAGCCACGTAAGCAGACAAAGATCTGCAAAGTTATTGCCACTGCACATCACCATTAATGCAGCCCCTCACTGCATTTATTACGACAACACCTCTCCGTCGGGACAGCACGCCCTCACCTTGAGCAAGGTAAGCTACAGCATAGACTTTTGGCCAACGTGACAGGTTGAAAGGGACAACGAAATGATTACCAAAGGATATAAGCAAACGTTGAAGACAAGAAGAAGGTTAATTTTTTCTATCTCTAATCTATCTACATACTCCACTCTCTCTCTCTAACTTGTTCATCGGAGGGTTCGCTGGGGGACTCCCCGTTCCCCGTTGAACTCTTGTGCAGGTTCTCTAGTGGGCTTGGTCATTCGGATATTAGGCTTGAAGAACGTGGATCAGTCCAACCCGTCCTACCATCATTATTGTATCATCACATGTCATGCCATGAATCAAGGCATATGAAATAGAAACGCCATTCAAGAAGTTGTAACATAAATATTTTGGAAGAAGCCAGCCTTGTTTGGTTTTCTTTTGAAAGGGTAATTTTGGAGAAAAAAATTTAAAATTTTGTTTGGTTTAGTGATTTTAGAAAAAAAAATTCAAAATTACTTTCTCTCTCCTACACATCAATCAATCACTTTTTCTCGCTCCTCTCTTCTTCTTAATCACTTTTTCTCTCACACATATACTCAATTATAACAAAATATCAAATCATCCTAAACTCACATACTCCAAAACTATTTCCAAAATATACAACCAAACAAACCAAAAAAATTTCTAAACTTTCTTTTCAATTTTTTTTTTAAAAATTTATCTCCCAAAACCAAACCAAACACACCCTCCATCTCTTATCCAAATTTGTATTCCTTCGAGGCTTTGGTGCTACATATAAATTCGTCTTCACATGACAAGCACAAGGATGTGGCAGTACAGATGGAATATTTCGAAGAGATGATTTTGCATAGTGGCTTAGGTGTGTTTTGGGAACGAAGAAATAAACAATTTTTTTTTTTACTTTTTATAAATAAGTAAAAAATAATTTATTTTAGGTTTGTTTTCTTTTGACAAGAAGATAAATAAGTTGTGGGGATATTTTTAGAGTTCTTCATGTAATTGAAATTGTTAGTCGATGTGCTACGTGAATGAATCAAGTTACCGAGATATGATGCGATTATATCGACATCCAAGATATTCGGATAGAGGATAAGAGTCCTAGATGGTTTGAGACTCTCTGTGTGGATAGAGATGAGACTCTTAAGGGAGTTCGCTCTAATTCGGATTAGAAGAGTCTGAGATAGATGTTATGCTAAGCGATAGAGTCCTACGAAGTGATACTTCTAGAGGACGAGAGCATTGTTGACTATAAAAGTAAAGCACCCCCGTGAGTCTAAAGTACGTTTTTGTTTGCAAGTAATTTACTTGTACTGATATCTAGTGAAATTGTTGACTGACTTGATTCTCAGAGTACTCCCGGGTGGACGAGCCACTGTGGTGTTACTTTCTTGTGTGCAGGTGTTGGGCTCATTTATTCTTCCATGTGCTCTATAGCTAACTTCCTAGGTGTTTTATAAATTGTGTGATTAAATACAAATAGATTCATAAACAATTACAGAACATGAAATATGCTGAATATACCAGTTGAACAGAATTACATAAGACATTAAAATGACAAAAAGAAAGCAAATCAAAGCCTGCACTAGGTAATGTTCTTAAAACAAATTCATCGTCTCACCGGTTGGGTGCTAGAGGTTGTTCGACGTCTGTCTCCCAAGATACGACGATTAGACTAGCTATAACAATGAACCGACTGAGTAGCTTCAGGGAATAAAATTTTCCAGCACGCTCTCACATGACGAATAAAATATAAAACTGGAGGAAATCTTTTAAAGACAAGAGCAAATTTTCTGGGTAAAAAGAATGAAGGAGAAGGATTTCATTTTATATACATGGACGGAGAGAGGGAGAGGCTCCAGCCATCAAGGCCATCATAAATGCAGAAATCAATTATGTATTAATCTGCAAAACTGATGAATTAAATCCATCATGAATAGAGGAGTTATTAGCTCCATTATACACCTAGGTTTTGTGTACATATATCGGCAGCCCACAAATCTAACTTGGCCCAAAAAGATTAAAATGGGTCGCCCAAGCCCAAGCCCAACCCCCACACTCAATCCATTCTAGCAAGCCTCAAGCCTCAAGCCCATGCCCAAGCTTAAGCCCCAAGATCCAAGATTCACGACCCCCGGACCTAGGACCCAGCCCGGCCCGGTCCGGTCCAGTCTGTGTGCCACGCGTCCGCACGTGTGGCAATTTTTGCATAACCAACTTAGACTATAGTCTTGGCCTAAGTTCATCCTTGAAGTATCCATAACTCCCTTCCTTCGAAAAATTTGGATTCCCCAAAAAGCTTACACCCTTATGCAAAAAATAAGATTTGAATACTCATCAATGCTCTCATTTACAATCAATGTGAGATACAAGGTTTTACACCTTTCCTAACACTTCTTTCATGAGGCCAACTTACTGAGTCAATTTCTCATTCAAACCTTAATGGTTTTTGGTCATTCTTTTTGTGGTGTAAAGATCTCACTACAAAGAATCTAAACCTACTTTACTCCACCTCAATTGAGGATTGACACCCACTTTAATATTGCATTAAAGTCACCAAAAAACTATTATTTTTCCAACAATCCCCCACATGAATAAAAATTGACCGAATAATAACAAACGGACAATGCTTAACAACAAAGACAGGAAGACGATGCAACGAAATAACCCCGACATCGGAAAGGGTAGCTTTTGGCTTTGAACCCTTCCTAGTCAAGTATATCGGATTTACTGATTGTCCAATGAACACGAAGTCTTGAACTGTTCTGTCATTTATGTAAACCAAGACAACAGACTTCACACAAGAATTACTCCAACCATCGTTATGTTCTTACTGTTGTGTTCGTTTTGGCCCTGGAACACTAGCTTGGTTCAGTGAGTGGTTTAAAGAATTAGGCCCTATCAATTCTTAGAGAAGCGGCCCCACTGCACACTCACATAGGTGACTCTACTTGAGTATCCTGCTATACTCAGCTTTATAGCTCAACACACAAGAGTCATTAAAAGCTCAGCTTAACCGTTACACTTGCAGGTATCATTGATAAAAAGAATGGTTGGAGGTTTAACGTCCTCAGTGACATACCACCGTTACACGCAATTAGGTTCTCCCATTGAACCTAGATCTCAGAATCTCCAGTCAACTAGATTGGGTTTCCATTCTAGTAATACCATACACTAAAGGCCTTAACCTCATTCGTTCTAACAACTTCTCTACTAACACTTGATTTAACCCTTTGGTTAGTGGATCCGCAATGCTGTCCTTAGACTTTACATAGTCTAAAGTGACAACTCCGTTCGAGAGTAGTTTTCGACCAATGTGGAATATCCTTAACAAACTGGTGAAGCCATTCAGTTTCTTCAGTTGCTTTATCCGAAGTAGTAAACTCAGATTTCATCGTTGATATCGATATACACGTTTGCTTGGAAGATTTCCAAGACACAGCTGCCCTTCTAAGGGTAAACACATAAGCACTAGTGGATTTGGAGTCCTTTATATCAGATATCCAATTAGCGTCACTATACCATTCTAGTACCACTGGGTATTTGGTATAATGCAACCTATAACCCCGGGTGTAGCATAGATAACCTAACACCCGCATAATGCCCTCTCTAATAAGTAGTATTCGGATTATTCATGTATCTACTAAGTCTGCTAACCGAGTAGGCTATATCCGGCCTTGTACAACTCATCAGATATATCAAACTTCTAATGACCCGAGAATATTCTAGTGGAGAAACACTCTCACCATTATTCTTGGTCAAGTGTAGACTCACGTCTATCGGTGTCCTAGACACACTTGTATCTGATTTACCCAATTTCTCAAGTATTTTCTCAACATAGTGAGATTGAGAAAGTACAATACCATCAGATGTTTTGGTAATCTTAACACCTAGAATTACATCTGCAAGGCCCATATCTTTCATGTCAAACTTAGAATTTAACAATCTCTTGGTAGTTCGAATCATCTCATCATTACTACCAACAATGAGTATATCATCTACGTATAGACATAAAATGAAATAACCTTTGTTAGTGTCTTTGACATATACACATTTGTGACACTCATTGATTTTGAACCGATTTGACAACATAGCATTGTCAAACTTCTTATGCCATTACTTGGGAGCTTGCTTCAAACCATACAATGATTTGACAAGCTTACAGACTTTCTTATTTTGTCCTGGAGCTGAGAACCCCTCGGGTTGCTCCATGTAAATTTCTTCATCTAAATCTTCATTTAAGAAAGTTGTCTTTACATCCATCTGATGTATCTCCAGACCACGTAAAGTTGCTATCGCAATCACCATATGAATGGATATAATCCTTGTCACAGGTGAATACGTATCAAAGTAATCCAGGCCTTCTCGCGGCCTATATCCTTTGATAACTAGTCTAGCTTTATACTTATCAATTGACCCACCAGCTTTCATTTTTCTTCTAAAGATCCACTTACTCCCCAAGGCCTTACTGTCTGGGGGTAGATCAACCAACTCCCAAGTATGGTTCTGTAAGATGGAATCAATCTCACTTTTAATTGTTTCTTTCCACAAAGGACTTTCAAGTAAAGTCACAGCTTCATGGAAAGTTCGAGGTTCTCCCTCTAACATATAAGTCAAGAAGTCTGGACCAAAGGACTTTGCAGTCCTAGCCCTCTTACTTTTTCTTGGCTCATCTACTTCCTCAGCTTGATTATCGACTTGATCATCTACGTGATCATCTATCTGATCATAGTCATCTTCAACTTCTTTCATGGAACTCGGAACCCTTTCTTAGAGACGATAAGGAAATATAGCCTTAAAGAAATATGCATTTCTTGATTCCATGATAGTATTCTTGTGTATATCTGGAATAGCAAATTTAAACCCAAGAAATCGATATGCACTACTATTATGTACATAGCCAATGAATATACAATCCACTGACTTCGGTCCTATTCGAACCCTTTTGGGTGTAGGTACCGCCACTTTTGAAAGACACCTCCACATCCGTAGCTATTTATATGAAAGCTTGTGGCCTTTCCATAATTCATATGGAGTCTTGTCTACTTTCTTTCAAGGTATTCTATTAAGAATGTATTTCGCTTAGAGAATTGCTTCCCTCCACAAGTTCTGTGGCAACCCAGAACTTATCAACATTATATTCATCATTTCCTTTAACGTCTTATTTTTTCGCTTAGCAACACCATTTGACTGAGGGGAATAAGGTGTTGTGGTTTGGTGAATAATCCCAAATTGAGCACAAGTCTTGGCAAATGGGGATCTCACCACCACGATCACTTCTTAAAGCCTTGATCTTACGGCTTAATTGATTCTCAAATTCATTCTCGAAAAGAATAAATTTATCAATCGCCTCATCTTTGCTTTTAAGCAAATACACATAACAGTATGTAGTGCAATCATCAACAAAAGTGATCAAGTACTTGTTGCCACCACGTGATTGTACGACTTTCAAGTCACACACATCACTATGCACTAAATCCAAAGGCTCAGTACTTCTATCAATAGAATGAAACGAAGTCCTTGTCAATTTTGCTTTTACACAAGTTTCACACTTGTGATTTGGATTAATTTTGAAAGATGGTATGTGATCTAATTTGATTAATTCACACAAAGAGTCAAAATTTACATGACCCAGCCTACCATGCCATAAATTAGGAGACTGAAGCATATAAGCAGAAGAAAAAGTTTTCTCATTAATTTTCGAGACAAGAGTCATTACATTGAACTTAAACATACTGTCCGACATATACCCTCTCTCTACATAAACCCCGCTCTTGGTCAACACGACCTTATCAGCCTCAAATACTATACGAAAGCCACGCTTTCTCAAGAATGACCCTGCGATAAGGTTCTTAGGAATGTCTGCTACAAATAGGACATCGTTCAGAGTCAACTCTTTTCTAAAGTCATCTTCAGGACCACCTTGCCCTTTCCCTCAACAGTTGAGGTAGTAGAATTCCCCATGAACAACTTCTCACCATTTGAAACTAGTTCGAAGGTTATGAACATCTTTTTCTCCTCACAGATGTGGGGAGTAGCCTCAGTGTCCACTCATCATTCCTTTGGGTTGGACCCCACCATGTTCACTTCAGAGACGACAGCTACCAGATGCATGTCATCCACATCTTATGATAGATCTTCCATTTCATCCATGTGAGCACGACTCTTGTTCTGTGGAGGGTACTTTTTGTAGGGCTTCTTTTTTCTTGCGGCAGTCAACTGCCCGATGCCCATCAGTTCCACAGTTGAAGCATTTCCCATTAAACCTAAAAGTAGGTTCTTACAGCTTGTAGACTAGTCTCTTGGAGACACCGCCTCTTGTCCCCAACTTCGAGCTTTTGCCTGTCGATGGTTTTTCCCTCACCCCTGAGGACTAGCTATGCTCAACCACATTTGCTTTCACAGTGGAGGTACTCCCGTCTTTTTTTTCTGTTGTTTTCCTCAATCTAGAGTCTGACAACAAGCTCTTTGACTGTCATCTCCTTTTGCTCGTGCTTCAAGTAGTTTTTGAAGTCTTTCCAGTAGTTAGGAAACTTTTCAATCAGTGCAACTGCCTGGGATGATTCACTCAAGAACATTCCCTCTGCATGAATCTTGTGCAGAATTACTTGGAACTCTTGGACTTGACTAATGACAATTTTTTAGTCCACTATCTTGAAATTAAGAAACCAACCAATGACAAATTTCTTTGCCCAAGCATCCTCGGTCTTATACTTCTTGTCCAAAGCATCTCATAGCTCCTTTGCCAACTTCTTGGCATAAAACACATTGAAAAATGAATCTGCCAAGCCATTCAGAACATAGTTCCGACAAAAGAAGTCTAACTACTTCTAATCGTCTAGAGCCATGAGCTTTGTTTGTCTTGCTCATTCTCCTTCGCGATTGATGGATCTTCACTCAAAAACCTCACAAGGCTTAGAGTAGTCAGGTAGAATAGCATCTTTTGCTGCCATCTCTTGAAATTTGCTCCCGTAAACTTCTTCAAGCGCTCATGATGGTTGAGCGAGCCTCCAGGAATAGTAGGAGCAACAACAGGATTGACCATAGAGGTCACAGCAGCCAGGTTGACCACAAAGGTCATAGCAGTAGGGGTTGGCAAGCCAGTTGCCCTGGGGTTCAAATCCCCACCAACATTAGTAGTAGTAGCAGTATCGGCGACATTTGTCATTTCTAAAAAAATGCAACAGAATTTCACTTTCTGTGTTCCAAAAATTAAACTTAACACAAGAAAATCTCAAAGTTGGAAATTTAATTCAAAACTACTCTCACCACTTAACCTAGAATCGAACATGGTCAGGAATGTTCCAAGGAAAACTGAATGGGTCACATCGATCCTACTTAAAACCTAATTAATCTTTTGACAAAACTTTCAAGAGCATGTTGACTCTTAATCCGTGAGAAACAATTTTTAGAATTAAGTTTTCCAAGGGATGAACTAGGTTATAACAAACTAAGGTCTAACACTTATAAGCAATTTAAAAATTGTTAACCAAATTACAAGAAATGTAAAACAATTACTACAACCATTACAAGCAAATAAAACTTGCTTTTACATATTGGTAAAAACCATAACTAAAGTCCAAGCAAAAAATTGCTTCAAATATATATGAAAGAAGCCAATCCATAAGGATTCTATTTAGTCCAAAAATCTTATTTCCACGCTTAGGTATTCTTGTTCAACACAAAAGTTAGTAGTCCAAACATTTTTGTTTTGACATCCCAAATACTATTCATTTGGTTTTATATTTGTTTTTCCAATTCCTTTTACATAGGTATTCCTGTAAAGAAAATTAGTAGAAAAACACAAGAAAATACACACCAAACAGTCTAAAGAAACTATAAATATAATAATTTACTTAAAACCATCTAGCAAACTATTTAATAACAAAATTAACTAATCAATTAAAATACTAGATGAGTTACAAAAATCAATCTATAACTCTAGAAATAAAAATTAAATGTTAACAATCAAGAGTTCTATAAAATTATTACAAAGGTTACAAAGCCTTATATCTTCTAAATAATTAAAATTCTAGCCATGAGTTACATATGAATTTATACAAAACAATAATCATATAGTCTTGTAACCCCAAATAAATAAATTAATATGCAAGAGTTACATATAAAACTAAAACTCCAAAATTAAATTTATAATTTAATTTATACATTAACCATGTATATAAGTATAAACAAGTTACACAATTAAACTTTATAGCTCCACAATTAAATTAAAATATGAATAGACAAGAGTTACAAAATAAACCTATAACTCTAAGCATTGAATTAAAATTTAATAGTCATGAGTTATGTATGAAATTAACACACAACAAATTTGTAAATAATGCTAGCAATTCACATGTAAATAATTCTAAAAACTAAAGAAAAATAATCCGCATGCAAATTACACTAAAAAACAATGGGATTTAGTTAATTCACATGTATATCATATTCAAACCGTAGAACCCAATTAGCATGTCTATTTTAACTAAAATTTAAACACTTCTCGACATGCAAAGTATGTCATAAATTTATAAAATAAAAAAATATATATAAAATATAAAAAAAAAAAAAACATACAAAACATGATAGGAAATTATGATAAAATTTACTAAACCAATCAATATGTAAATATTACTAGAGAGCTAGCAATAAACATATGCTAATTAAAACATATCATTGCATAATCATGTATTTCCAGGAAAGAAAACCAGTGGACCATTTGCCCAGAGAATAGGTATGAATTAATATTTTATTAAACAACTACTATACAAACAATGGGAAAAGTAGCAATGAAACTTTGCCACCGAAATAGTGTATGCAAAGGAAAAATTGAATTCATCAATGCAAAACAGTGTACCAATTAACAAAGTAAATAACCAGTGGATTGTTCCTACCGAAACCGCATGCACAGTAAAATCTAATTCTTACAAATCTCATATGAATCTAAATATCTAATTTCAATTTCATGAAAAACACTAATATGTTTTCAGTTTGTTTTATAAATTGTGTGATTAAATACAAATAGATTCATAAACAATTGCAGAACATGAAACATGCTAAATATACCAGTTGAATAGAATTATATAACACACTAAAATGACAAAAAGAAAGCAAACCGAAACCTGCACTAGACAGTATCCTTAAACCAAATTCGCCGTCTCACTGGTTGGGTGCTAGAGGTTGTTCGACGTCTGTCTCCTAAGATACGACGGTTGGACCAACTACAACAATGCACCAATCGAGTAGCTTCAGCGAACAGAACTTTGCAGCACTCTTTCACAGGAAGAATATATAAAATAAAACTGGAGGAAATCTTTTGAAGACAAGTGCAAATTTTCTAGGTAAACAGAATGAAGGAAAAGGGTCTTTTTTTATACACAGAGGGAGAGAGAAAGAGGCTTTAGCCATCAAGGCCCATCACAAATGTAGAATTCAATTCTGTATTAATCTATAAAACTTATGGATTAAATCCATCATGAATAGAGGAGTTACCAGCTCTATTATACACCTAAGTTTTGTGTATATATATCTGCAGCCCACAGATCTAGCTTGGCCTAAAAAGATTAAGATGGGTGGGCCAAGCCCAATCCTCACACTCAATCCATTCTAGTAAGCCCCAAGCCCCAAGCCTCAAGCCCAAGCCCAAGCCCAAGTCCCAAGATCCAAGATTCAAGATCCACGATCCATGATCCATGACCCACGGATCACGGACCATGGACCCGGACCCAGACCTGGCTAGTCCGGTTTTTTGCATAACCAAATTGGACCATAGTCTTGGCCCAAGTCCATCCTTGAAGCATCTATAACTCCCTTCCTTCGGAAAATTTGGATTCCCCAAAGAGCTTACACCCTTATGCAAAAAATGAGATTTAAATACCCAACAATGCTCTCCTCTACAATCAATATGGGATATAAGGTTTTACACATTTCCCAACACCTCTTTCATGAGGCCAACTTAATGAGTCAATTTCTCATTCAAACCTTAATGGTTTTTGGTCATTCTTTTTATGGTGTAAAGATCTCACTACAAAGAATCTAAACTCACTTTACTCCACCTCAATTGAGGATTGGCACCCAATTTAATATTGCATTAAAGTCACCAAAAAACATTATTTTTCTAACACTAGGATCTCGATGGAGAGATCTAGTTTGGTTGTGAGGTAAAAAATTAACACCCGCAATTTGGCGTCGTCTGTGGGAACTTAGTAGGAATAACTAGCCAATGCCAGACAAGAAAGAAGGGTTGAGGACAACATGTACCGCAAGGACAAAGAAAACAAAGAGTACGTTGATCCAAATGCTGAAGGAGAAGATACTGGTGATGATGCACAAGATACGAATAATGCCACCATGGGTCGTAATGGCCTGAGGAGGGGCAACTGAGAGGAGTACTATAACAAAAGTGATCTCTAAGTCTAGAAGGACCAATGTATGCGAAGGGATGATGAAGTAAAGGACTTGGCGAATAAGCTGACGAAGTTATAGGGTGATGGTGAACTTTATGATGCAAAGTAAGGTGATGCAACCGACGTTGCCATTGTCTAGAATGCCACCGACTGCTGTAGAGGCCAGTGCTCAGTAGGGAGGACAGACAAGAGGACAAACATTGGTGCCACCCACTCAACACCAAGGGAGGAGACATACAAACTCATCTTAAAGATTTCAGAACATCGGATGAGTTGAAACATAGGAAGCAGATTCCTCATGGGCAGTTGTAGACACCCCATTTTTTACAACCCTTAAGACTTGGGCGCTTTAATCCAAACACCCGATGATGAAAGTTACACTGTGCAATCTGTAGACACCCCAATTTTGACCGCTCATAAGACTTAGGCGCTTTGTTCCGAGCACTTAATGATGAAGGTTACATTGTGTAAGTGGTTTGAATTCTCAACAAAGAAATCCAATTTCAAGCTCTAAACAATCCAAACCTCCCATACCTACTGTATTTCTGTCCCAAAATTCAGTTTTGAACATTGTACCAACCTGTATTGAACCTGAAAGTGAGAAACAATGGAACTACACTGAGGCTCGGTCATGCCTCAGTGATAGTCGGCCGTGGGAACCAATGCCCGGCCGGGCCTTTTGACTTTTCTGGGCAGAATTGTGCAATAATCTACCAGTTGTCTATTATGTAGATATTTTGATTTGTAGCTCAAATTCTATAAATAAAAGGCTCAGACCTGTGTTTTAGGGGTTAGAAAAAGATCAAGGAGAGAAAATATCAAATATCAAGGTGTTAGAAATTATCAAAGAGTTGAACTTCTTCTTTTGAAAGTCTTCTTCATACTCTCATAACCGTTGAGCTCTCATATCATCCATATATACCACATCAACAGCTTGGACTTGGAATTTTGATTGAGATTTGAAAATCATAACTCAAACTTGAGAGTGCTTTGGAATCAAGTTTGGTTTACAACAAGAACACCTTCGCCACAAGAGGTAAAAGCTTACTACTTTCTCTCTTGCTTTCATTTCAATCTTTGTCCATCTTTTTCTTGTGTTTTCATACTATTTTGGGACTTTTTCAAGGGCTGAAACTTGTGATTTAAGAGCTACCAAAGGTAGAGGGGTTAACTACCCTTCCTTGAACCTTATTCCAAGCTTATATCCTTGTGTTTCCCACTTATTTCTCTTATTTTAGCCACTGTTTTGGGGCTGTTCTTGGACTATTTTTGGACCATTTTCAGAGGCTAAAATATGGTTTAGGATTCCCAAAAGTGGAGGGGTTAACCACCCCTCCTTGGATTTGCTTACTTGTTTTGTATTTCTTTATTTCTTGTCTATATTTTGTGCTCTTTTAATATGGTTTTAGCTACTATTTTTAGCATATTAGGGTCTGTTTTAGGGCTATCCTAGTTTGTTCAATTAGTTTATGTTTTGATTAGTTTGCTTGTTGTATCACAAGTTCTCATATGTAGCTTGTTATATGTTATTTTTGGCCCTTGTTTAAATTCCGTGTTGGACCTCATTTTTAACAAGTAACCTATCATTCATTTCTTTAATTTGAGAGTGATTTTAAATGGTTGGTGGTTGTTCAAAGCATAAGCTAGAGATCTATGCTTAATGGCTTAATCTCTACGGAGGTTCATCACCAACGGCATAGTCTCTTTTTCATGTTGAGAATTATTTCCGGCTTCACACGCTTCTCATCTAGTGGATGTAATCATCACCTTGGACTTAATGGACTAAAGAATGGAAAAGACTAAGAAAATTGGCTTAAAATGAACCAACCAACATAAAGAAAATGAGTTATATTGCCTGGGTTCGGCCGAACGTTATGCCGAGTCCATTGTGTCAAGAGTGATCATACGCTAATTCATGGCGTTTGATGATTCTTGAAGCGTCTCTACCACCCTCTTTAAGTTCACTCCATGACAAGAGGGAGGGGTGGTCATATTCATTGTATTTCATTGATTTTTGTCCAAAATTGTATCTAAGATCATCAAGCAATCAATTTGCTCGTTGATGGTTTTGGAATCAATTTCAACATTCTCTCGAGGCTTTCCTATGACAGAGAAGGAAGAAAGGGACAAACAAAGCTTGAGAACGCTTTATCTGCACCGGTTCACCTCAAAACACAAAAACAGAGTTTTGCACCAAATTGATGCACAGCTGGTCATCTGTGGACCAGGCCGGCCATCACTAATGCACGGTCGGTCCTTAGTGTGTGGCCAGCAGTGCAGTTTTGTAGAAAACAGAGGTAGTGGCTGGAAAGACAGAGTAGCTCTCAGGCGTTGTGCATGCAACCTTCATCCATCTTCATTTACGCCTTTGTCGAATGCTATTAATTGTCTCATTAAAGTTATAATTATCATAATGTAATTAATTAGTTGTAGCTAGCTAGTTTTGTAAAGTGTTGTAACTAATTAGTTAGTCAATTAATTATTCAATTTCGTTTTGTAATTAGTTAGTTTCATTTGTTATAATAAAGTAGTTAATTAGCTTAGTTAAGTTAATTATTATTCATTCATTCGATTTTGCAATAGTTAGTTTAATTCGGACTTTCGGACATTGATTCGCACTCTCCTACGTGAGGGATCAAACTGTTGTAATAATGTGTATGCCTTCCAACCCCACATCTTTCTTCCTTTTATTTAACTGCTTATGATGGTTAGTTTAGGGACATCACATTTTGTTTAGCATACTTCGTGTTTGCATCCACTTGTATTACATACATTCAAGGCTCGGCTCATCATGCTAACTCGATATCAAATGTTTCAATTCATTGCTTGAATACGTGCTTTACCACATGTCTAGAGTGGAATCATATGCCATGCTCATAGCCGAGCCTGTGACATACATAATGTGTGCATTGCATTTAGTCATATCGTATCAATTAGGAGCATGTATATTTCTAATTATTTTGCTTTGTTTTGGCTCGGAGTACTAGGTGAGCACTTATCGCTTTAGCATATCGCATAAGTGTGATTGTTGATATGCCAAGCATAATACCATGAGGCTAATTGCTTAATTGATATATTTGTTTGAATGCGAGTGGATGAAGGCTAATTGCTTAAATTGGGACAAATTGATTAATGTACAAAATCACATTTTCAAGTGACGAGTATCAAAAAAAAATTTCAAAAACATACATGAAATCAAATGTTTCAATTTTTTTCAAATTAGTCTATACTTATGTGCGTCACGTAGTAATGCTAGTCTAATAATCAGAACAAGAGCATATAATATAAATAAAAATCACATCATGATTAGCAGAGGCCGATCTTTGATCGGGCTAGTGGGGTGCTTAATTCATAACCTTCCCCTCTCGTACCTAAGTTCCCTAGCCAAGACACTTTGGTGATGACGGATAAGTGGCCTTTGGCACGAGTCTCAGGTTTCCTAAATTTTTCAAAAATATTTAGGTGGCAACTCTATAATCTGGCAAAGCAGTCCATTTTTGGTATTTTTGATTCAAATCGATTTTCTAAAAGAATTGCTGAATTTGGACTCTTTTTGTGTTTTCACTATTTCACATTGCACTTATGAAATCATATTCAGAACCACAAGTGGAGTCCAAACTATAGGGCTATTCGCTTTCCGAAAAAAGCGCGAAAAGTCGAGCTACAGTTTCTGGCGACTCTGCTGGGGACTTTAGAGAACTTGACTTTAAACTCATTATGTGAAATTTTATCTACCTATATATGTTTTTTACATTGCATTTGCATTGGTGTACTTAAGTCACTGTGTTTTCCATCTGCTATCCTAGACGATCTGCCGGAGGCTTGCCTAAAAGTTTGTCAAAAGGCTGATCAGTCGTGGGCTCTACTATAATGGGAACAAAACCTTTGGATCTGGGCTACCGCTGGACCGTTTGATCTTCCTTTTACTTCTCAGTGTTAAGTGTAAGAGGTATATTACGTAATCTTGCTGAAGTACCTTGTTTCGACCATTCGGCCTAGTTGCATATAGTAAAGCCATGGTGACTGTTCCAAATTAGGACAAGATGCTCACCCAATACAGGATTGCTTGAAACCACTTATTGAATTAGTGAAACCTAGTTCCTGACGAAATTAGGAAAGGGTAACCCTACCCCCTCATAGGGATGTTTTGGTTCTCAATTAATTGGTATGTGTTTCACAGTCAAACTGTATAGGAATGTGCGTATCAATTGCAAGTTGGGTATCAATTTTGGGGAGCAGAATTCGGTGTTGAGTGCAATCCTACAGCTTTGATTCCATCTGTGTGTTGTTAACATCTGAGCTGAGGTACTGTGTAGTTTCTGATTACTGCTTTCTTTTCACTTTATTTCTTTTTGCTAAGTAGTAAACACCATAGCTTCAGACAGTTCGGATATCCCCCAAGTGCTCTGGACCTGAGTCAGAAGGCTTTGCAAAGCCGGAGATCTTTTTAGGGGACAGCCTGTGTTTATTTCACTCCCACCAGTTACGAGACGAATGAGATTCAGGCACAGTTCACCGATTCAGTTTTTACAGCAATCACCTTTTAACTCACCTGCGTCCAGTCAGGCTTAAAGACAATCTTCTACTTCTAGCCCAGCACAAGATCACTCACCTATTCCAATGGCACAATATCCCCCAAACAGTATGGGAGAACTGATATACCACCTGCAACAGACAGTCGAGATACTACAGCAAGATGCTGCTCGTCAGGCTGAGGTAATAACCAGGCTGCAACAGTCAAGATTAAGCTATAGACTAACTTGCAAGACTTGGAACACTTGATTCATGTTTGTTTTGAAAATTGTTTCGAAATATGTACCACTTGAAAAATTGATTGCATATAAACATTACTCAAATTATTCCAATCCAAGCAATAAGCCTTCATCTACAGGCATTCAAGGAGTTATAGCAATTAAGCATTTAGCCTCATGGCAAGCATGCTAAATATGGCAACATCGACACTCATGCAATTATGCTAAAATGAGTAAAGGCTTACCAAGTACTCCAAGCCAAAAAAGAAATGAATTAGAAAAATGCATGATCCTAACTTTATGCAATATGACTAATGCAACACATGCGACATGCAATCTCAATAGGCTCAGCTACTAAACATGGCATATGAAACAATTTGGTAACATGTGGTCTAAGCACGTATTCAAAGAAGTATTGAAATTAATAATGCAGTTAGAATTATGAACCGAGCCTTGGTGCATGCAATACAAATGCATGCAAACATGGAGAATGCTAATTGAAACATGATGTCCCTAATCTAACCATCATAAGCTAGTAAATAAAAGGGAGAAAGACGTGGGGTTGGAAAACATACACATTATTACATTGTGCTCTCACAAAGGAGAGTCCGAATGAATAAACTAGCTAACTAGCTAACTAATTAAGCTAGGCCAATTAGGCTAACTATTACAAACCAAAATGAATAACTAGTTAAACTACTTAACTAATTATTACAACACTGGAATTAATTAACTATTGTAGTTAACTAATTAATTAAATAATTACAACGCAAGTGTAATTAATAATTAAACTAAGTAATTAACTACTCCGCCTCGGGAAATGAGAGATGCTTATGCGCATGCATGGTTTCCTCCTGAAGACACCATTGTTTTGCTTCTGAATGCCTCTGTTTGCACAATTGAACACCAACACTGCTGCTCACTCTGCTCTACCTTACCAACATACTGCCAAATTTTGCATTAGTGGCCGGCCGACCACTGATAAAGACTGACGGCCACCAGCCGGCCATGGTTGGTGGTCTATCGGCCACCTGTCTACCACTGATGCACAGGTTTATCTTGCTGCAAGAAGACAAACAGAGCATATACAAGGTATTTCCAAGGTTTGTTTGCATAACTTACCCATCTTTTTCATGAGCAAATCAAAGGAGTAGCAAGTCCGGTTCACAAACCATCAATGGATGCAATTTCATTGCATGATGGCTTGTGAAACCAAGTGTGCAAGCTTAATAAATGCAAGAAAAGACACAAGCCTCCTCCCTTTCATGGAAGATCAAGGAAAGAAGTTGACCTTGGGGACTTGGATCATATCATCACTAGCAAGTATGAAATGGTCCAAGTTTCCATGTGTTCAATTAACGTCTGATTGAACACAACCAATTATTATCTTTCTTACTTTTAGTTCCAAGTTTTAGTTACTCATTTTAATTTACCAACCATTCTTTAATCCAATTAAGTCCAATGGTGAATTGAAGTCCTCTAAAGGAAAGAGGGCTCAAAACACAAGTTTCTTTGGGCATGAAAGAAGCATCATACCTTTGGTAATGAACCCCATAAGGGATTAAACCATTAAGTATGAAACCTTAATTTCATGCTTGAGAAAACAAGTGACTTGAAACCACTTTCAAAGCAAAATGAAAAGGCAAGAAAGAGGGAGATTGCAAAGATTATTAAGTGTTGAAATGAAATATAAAAGGCCCAAAATAAGTGCTATCAACTCAAATAAGTGATGTATAAGACCTAAAACATTAAGCTTATGAGGACTATTACACTAGAAGCATGCAAAACAAAGCTCAAATGCAACTAACAACCCAAAACAGTGCTAAAATAGGTTAAAATATGTCCTAAAACATGTTGGAATTGAGCTAAAAATAACTAGATTAAAATGCTAAAACATAGAACATGCTAGGCTAGTAAACAAAACACAAGGAGGGGAGGCTATCCCCTCCAAATTTGGAATTCAAAACATGATTTTAGCCACTAAAATAACTCTGAAAATCAGTGTTTACAAGCTCAAAAAAAAGATAGTGAAAGTATGGGAAACACAAGGGTAAAGGCTAGAACAACAAGGTGGAAAGAAGGGTGAACCACCACTCCACCCTTTAAGGCCTTAAACCACAAGTTTCAGCCCAAAAAAAATAGGTTTTAAAAAGCTTAAAAACAACAAGAAAATATGGAAAATAAGTGGTATAAAGATGGTACAAAGGCAAGATAAGGTATACCTCTTGAAGAGGAATGAACCCTTAAGTCACTGTAGACACCCCATTTTTTACCGACCTTAAGACTCGGACGTCATCGACTGAGCGCTCGGTGATGGTGCATATTGTGCTCGTTCTGAAGTTATAGAGTCTCGACTGAGAGCCTTGACTCCGGACTTCGAGACTCTTTTGTGCTTCGCCTCGGTTTACGAACCAGGTTCTGCTTTCTCTTCCCAAAGGGAGGGAGAGGTCTTGTAGACCATCTCTCAATGGCCGTAAGCTACATTTCGTGGTCGTAAGCCATTGTTCCTGTTTGGAGACCAATTTCCAGTTTCCGGAGCTGTCAGCCGTGCGCCTCGGTTCGGGACCACTTAACTTTCTCCATTTGCTCCGGTTTTTGGGTTTCATGGTCTAATGATGCTTGTTTTGCATGCCTGTAGTTCAATATCCATGCTTAACTTTGAGTTTTGAGGTCCATTGCATGCATATACTGAGGTGTTTCCATGTTTTGGGGCCATTGTACATCATATCTCAGAGCTTACATGAATGCCATATTCCCATGTTTTTCACTCTTTAAATGCGTTTGAGAGTTGTGCTTGAATGCCTCATTTTTTGACCATTGCATGAGCTTCATTTCCATGCACTTTGAGCCATCATTTTAGACCATTTCCCCACTGTTTCGGGTCTACCTAGGGGACTGTTTGGGGGTGATTTGGTCATTTTTGCATCGCTTTGCATACCTCTAGTGTAATGCACTTCACTAGTTTCGGTAATTGTGCCATCCTACATGCATTGAGTGAGTCGTTTGCATGATTTGGGACCATCTTTTATGCCATTTTAGAGCTGGATCATATGCGATTCTATGCCATATTTCACCCTTTCCATGCCTTGGTAGAGTTGCACTTTGTGCCTTAGGTTCGGTCCCTTGCATCTATGCATATTTGCATGCATTTTGTTATCTCATTTTCATCATAATGGCCACTGATTTGAGTGTGACTGAGGTCCACTCATTTTAGATGAAGTCCATCTTGCATTGCGTATGCCATGTCCATGTTGTCACATGCTTGATCGCCGCATTGTGTATGCCTTGTTCATGTCTTCGTGCATGTCCATCTTCGTGTGTGCATTGCGTATGCCATATAGTTCATGTGCATTGAGTATGCCATTCTAGGTTCATAGCATTGCGTATGCTAGTTGCATGATTGCATATCATCCCTCGCATGCCAACATGATTAGGTTGCATTGCATTTAGGATTGCATGTTAGTCACATTGTGTATGCCATCTTGTTGCATTGTGTTTGGAGTAGAGTTAGTCCAAACACGGGAAACGCGGGACGTTTCGTACTCAAAGTGATGAAACGTGCCTCGATTCTTGGTCGCCGACACTCCGAATTACCCATGATGGAGTTTAGGCGTTATTGTGTTCATATGCGCATTTATTTCATATCGAGTCGTGCAATTCAACTCCTCGGCCATCATGCATCGAGATGCATGAATGGTGGCACGAGGATCGAGGACTACACTCCCTAGAGCTCATGCAATGACGGGGAGAATAGTCGTGCACACATATGTTGAAAATACTTTGCCATGCCCCATTCTTGCTCTCTGTTGCAACAAACCAGAAACCAGCAGCCTTCTAGAGCTTTGTACAGTGTTCCAGGATCAATTGCAAACAGAGGCAAATCCGGGCATCGCGAGGAATTTCCCGACAAGGCGACTCGAGCATGCATGCATCTTTCATCATTCAGAATAGAGCTGAGGCAGTCCATGGATTTGCATGCTAGTTTATTTCGTTTCTTAGTTAATTTGTTAATTAATTAGGATTTTGTAATATTCAATTAGCTAGAGTAGTTAATTATTTATTTGGTTGTGTAATATTTATTCGGACCCTCCGACCGAGGGCACAATTGTAATAAGTGTGCGTTTGTGTGATATATGTCTTCTAACCCCACGTCTTTCTCCCTTTTATTTACCAGCTTATGATGGTTAGATTAGGGCATGTTTCAATTACCATACTTATGCTTGCATGTTTGCATCATTCATCTGTATTGCATGTACCGGGCTCGGCGCATCATACTAACTGCATTGTATTCCAATTCTAAGTTGAACACGTGTTAGTTGTAGCATCGCATATGCCATTCTTAGGATAGCGAGCCTATTTCTAGTTGCATTTTGCATGTGTTGCATTAGCCATCTTAACATGAACTAGGATCATGCATTGATTACTAACTAGTTTATGTTTTGGCTCGGAGTACTCGGTAAGTGTTTATGCTTTAGCATCCTTGCATGCGTGTGAGTGACTGCCATGATAGCATGTTTACCATGAGGCTAACTGCTTATGTGATATACCTGCCTGAATGCCTGTGGGTGAAGGTTGGATTATCTGAATTGGAATAATGCATTGACTGTGAGTTTTAAGTCCACTTGAGAGTGGCAAATCATCTTGTTTTCTAAGCCCACCTGAGGGTGGCAAATTCGCATTTTTGCCTACTTGCGAGTAGCAAACCGGTTCAAAAGCAAACATGAGGTGTTTTGTTCCAATTCAGGCGATTCAATCTATACTTGTATGATGTGTGCATCACGTAGTAAATCTAGGTTAATAACCGGAATAAGAGCACATAATGTTTTCAAAACTCGATATCATGGTTAGTAGAGGCCGATCTTTGATCGGGCGAGCGGGGGTGCTCACGAAGTGACCTTCCCCAATCGTACCCAAGTTCCCAAGCCGAGGCAACTTTGGTGATGACAGACACGTGGCCTTAGGCACGAGTCAGGGTTTTCTAAATTCCTCCAAAAGAAAATGTTTAGGTGGCGACTCTGTATCTGGCAAAGCAGTCCATGTTTGGTACTTCTTTATAAAAAATCAATTTTTCAAAACGATTTGCCAGATTTGGACTCTTTGATGATTCATTGGTCTTGCATTGCACTCTGCGAGATTAGATACAGGACCGTGACAATTGAGTCCGAACTGTAATGAGCCCAAATGAACAGAACGGGATTTCCCTCTCAGGACGTTCGGGGACGTCTACAGTTTCTGGCGACTCTGCTGGGGACTTAGAGAACTTGACTCGAACTCATGATATCTTGTTTTGATTACACTTATGTGTTTCTTTGCATTGCATGTGCATTGGTGCGCCTGGGACACCGTGTCTGCCGTATGCTATTCCTGAACGGTTTGCCGGAGGCTCACTTCGAGAAATGTGCCATAACGCTGACGGTTGCAGGCTCTGCCACGACAGGAATACAAACCCCGATTTTACCGGGGCACCCTTTTTGACCATTCGACCTAGTGTATATTCAGAATCCAAAGTGACCATTCCAAGCTAGGACAGGTTGCTTACCCGAGTTTAGGTTGTTTGAAACCACTATGTGCGTAGTGAAACCCTAGCTCCTGACAAAATAGGACAGGGAAACCCTACCCCACCATAGGAGTGTTTTGGCTCTCATTTTCTTGCTATGTGCTTTTAGAGTGCGTCTCTACAGGAATGCATGTATCAGTTTGCGAGTCCGAGCATCAGGCCTGCGGGCATCACTATTTGGGGAATCAATTTTACCCGAGGGTATCAGATTTGAGGTAGAATTTTGGGGCAGAAATCAGTAACGAGTGCAGTCATTCAGCTATGCTCAAATCTGTTATGGTGAAATTGGGCTGAGATGCTGTCTGTTTTCTCTTTTGCTAGGGTAGTCTTGGAACCATAGCTTCAGAAGGCTCTGAGATCCCCCAAATTCATTGGACTTGTGTTGATAGACTTTGTCGGGTTAGAGATTCAATTCAAGGGCAATCAGTGTTCCTTTGCCAGAGGCAGGGTAAAAGGGCCAGTCAAGCACAGATCACCAGTTCAACAATTACCAGATCAGTGGCCCTTATCCACCCCACCAGTGAACAGTCAGGCTGAGGCCTCAGTTTTTATCACAAAGATAGATATACCAGTCAGTCAGTCGGAACAGCAGAACATGACAGGGATGGAGGAAATGATGCGTCAACTCCAAGAAAGTATGAAACTCATGCAGCAAGACGCTGCCCGCCAGACGGAATTTGCCAAACAGCAGGCTGCGATCATGGCCCAACAGGCTAAGCTAATCACCAGGCTGCAACAGCAAAACAGAGCATCTGCTTCGCATCAAGCTCCTCCCCCACCAGGAGCTCCAGCACCTGGGGAGACACCAAATATCCAGGAAGGTATGGACATTCCGACGGGGCCGGCTCCGCCCACAATCTTACCCCAGCTGTCTAAAGCACCAATCAACCTACCAGACTCTCCCTTTGAGTTCGAGATAGACCATTTAGCATTGAAGTTGGGCAAGCTTGAAAAGATGTTCAAGAAATCTCAGGGAGTAAAGTCCATCCCGGACATCGAGGATGGGTATACCGATGCAGCTGTGACACTGCTGGACAGATTCAAAATGCCGCATATCAATAGCTTTGACGGCTCTGGAGACCCGAGGGTGCATCTCCACCTGTTTTCTGATATCTTGAGGCCAATAGGTTTGACCACAGCTTAGAAGTTGTCTCTCTTTGGCCGAACCATGTCTGGGATAACCGCAATCTGGTATGCAAAATTGGAGGACTCTGTGAAACGGAACTGGGAAGAGCTGGCTGAGGCCTTTATTGCTCAATACTCCTATAACACACAGATCGAAGTCACAACTCGTGATCTCAAAGTCACCCTCCAAGAACCAAAGGAGGGTTTCTCAGAGTTCGTGACGAGATGGAGAGCAAAGGCCTCAATGATGACTACAAGGCCTTCCGACAAAGATCAGATCAGGATGATTGTTCGGAATTTACATGGCATGTTGTTGTAGAAAATGATCGTACTACCACTGTTTACCTTTCCAGACCTTCATGGAATGGGGGTTCAAATCGAGGATGCCATCCGATAAGGGATCTTTGCAGAAGATAATGAGCCGTTAAAGAGAAATGTTGCTCGCAGTTCCAATGCTACTACTGATGGTAGTGCAGTTGTGAAATGCTCAGAAGTAAACTCTATCACCATTTCCCTCAATGGCCAAAAAACTGCCACTTCAAATCGGCCCCAAACCCGAAAATTCCATCCTCTTTACATGAGTCTCTCTCAAGCTTTGAAAAAGCTGCGAGAAGAAGGACACCTAGAACTCCTAGAACCCCAACCCCTTCCAAATCCTCTTCCACCAAGATATGACCCAGCTAAATACTGTGCCTATCATCAACAACACGGTCATGATACGAACCGTTGCATCCGCCTCCGCCATAAGATTCAAGATCTTATTGATAAAGAGACCCTAGTTCCACCCAAAGGACCTCAAGTTAGTATTGACTCGTCACCTCCCCACCTCAACCTCATCCATACACTACCATCCACCTTCGACCCCAGCATATACATCACCCCGACCCATCTACCCAAGCCTAAGGTGTTCATTCCAGAAAGCATGGACTTATGCATGATGGATGCACTTGGACCCCAATCATCTCAAACCCGTGAGCCCACTACTTCTGAGTTGATGAGAATGATTGAAGATCTTCAAAGAACTGTGACAGATCTGGCCTCCGGGACATAGGCTCCCTCATCGACCACATCACATACCGGGAATTTCATAACAAAAGGCTCTCCAATCTTGGGACTGGCTGCATTTGAAGAAAGCCAAACCCTTGGCAAAGGGGAAGCAGGTGGTAAGAACAAGGTAGGGGCAAGCATTGGTCCCCATGAACAACTTCAACGGGCTGTTGAGGCATTGAAGGCCGAAGGACTAAACAAACAGCAAGTGCTTGCAATGGTTACAAAAACTGTGGATGATACTTTTGCCACTCAAGTTGGGGGCAGTCTGAATCAAGGGGCAAGCCGAGACAAGAGATGTTATACCAGAAACACTCCTTTCAGCTCCAATCCTACACTCGGAAGAGATCATCAAAAGTCAGCACCTATCGACCCCTTCGCCGGTACATCCAACACAACCAACTCATAACCTGCCAAATACCTACCTCAGGGCCAAAGGGTGTTCACCCCACTGGACATGTCTCTGTCAACAACCCTGAGGGTCCTGATCGAAAAGGGGCATCTGAAGCCCCTGGAGCCGCGGCCATTACTGAATAAATTTCCCCTCTCCCACAACCCGGCGAAGTACTGTGTCTTTCATCAACAAGCTGGCCATGACACTGACATGTGTCTTCATCTTCACCATGAAATACAAGATCTGATTGATAAAAGGGTCATCGTCGCGTCAGGTCCTGCAAAGTCTATCGGCGCTGGATCGGTGAACTTGGGGGATAATGTGACCATGTGATCGGGGGATGAACCAGCTACGGGTGGCGCTCGATTTACTCCAGACGTGGGAATGGTACGCATTGTTTTGAGCATTTGCAAGTGCTAGCTTTTGTGCTTTCTGACTTGGGTATTGGGTCAGTCTTGTCGTTTTGTATTGAGTCAGTCTTTTCATGTTAAGTCAGTAGGGTCTGTCTGGTTGTACCGAGTCAGTCTTGTTTTGTTGAAGT
Organism: Camellia sinensis; assembly: GCF_055761805.1. Lineage (NCBI taxonomy): Eukaryota > Viridiplantae > Streptophyta > Magnoliopsida > Ericales > Theaceae > Camellia > Camellia sinensis. Next base: position 142,791,317 of record NC_138963.1, read on the forward strand.
CGGGTGATTTCGGGGGTGTTTCCTCGGACATCACTTGCTTGTTTTGTGTTTGTCTTTTCGTTTTCTTTTGAGTCTGTTTCTGCCTTGGAGCCAGTAATGCCAACAGATTTGAATGAACAGCAGTGGTCTTTCATGCTTTTGTGCTTGTTTCTGCCTTATGCCAGTTGTGCCAGAAAGTTTGAATGAAATGGCAGTACTTTTCGCCTACTTTTCTGTGCCTCAAACTCATTATATTGACCCAAGTTTTTCAAAACTTTTTGAACATTATGATGAAAACGAAGAGGAAGGAATTCCTCGGGATTTGTAAAATTTGATCAATTGAGAGAAAGAGAGGCATGCTAAGCCCTTAATGAATGAAATAATGTTTGTTAATGTGAGTACTAAGAAGGACTCTAGCTTGATCCAGATTGGTTCCACACTATCTTCAGCGCGAGCGATTAGTCGCTTTCTTAAAAGATTTCAACAAAATGTTTTGCGCAGTCCTACGCAGACTTGTGTAGAATCGCTCTTGAGATTGTGCAGCTTAGGATCGCTCTCAGCCCCGAGACTCGACCCCTCACTTTCAAACCTTGAACTTGAAATTCAGAATGTTCAACGGTCAACTACAATGTGAGGCATGTGTGGCCAGATTTGAAGCAGCCCATGAACTAGGGGCAAGGAGGTCAGAAATAATCAAAAGGAAGCTTGCGAAGCTAGATCAAAAGCCCTCGAACTAGGGGCAAAGATGTCAGATGTGCTCGAAGAGTCAAAAAATTGGGATGTTTCTCAAGCTAACAAAGATCGACAAGAATGCCAAATCCCAGAAGGAATGAAAGAAGAAAGTATTGCTAAAGGATAACTGAGTTCCTGCCCACAACACTAAGGGCAGATTCAGCCTCCCTTTGGATGGACTCCTGCATCGTCAGCAAACAGCAGCCATTCTCTTGGATTCAGATGACTTCAGGATCTCAAAACCATTTGACATGGACAAAGCTACACTTTTACCCTTGAGAGGCTCGCTGGGCCGAAAACCCGGAAGGGCGACCCAGGCAAAAGTTAGAGCAAGAAAAAGAAGAAAAAGAACCAAAAAAAAAAGAAATATGCAAAGAATGAAGAAAATAAAAAGAAGAAAAATGAAGAAAATAAAAAGAAAAGATAAAAAAAGAAGAAGAAATGAAAAAAAAAAAGAAGAACAGAGCTCGCATGGTTGAAAACCCGAAAGGGCGGCCTTGGCAAAAGTTAGAGCGCAAAAGTAGAGGTTAAATACATGAGTGTACCTTAACTCCGAACTACGTAAGGCTTGATTCCCATCTTTGGGATACGTAGGCAACTTCACTCTGAAGTCCAGCCGTAAAACACTTCAAATCCGACTGTGTCCATGTGATGGTTTTGGTTATCTTTGTCTTCTCTGTATCTGAGAATTTGGTTGTAATTGTCACTGTGAGGACTGGTTGCCATGTGCTGCGGCGCTATTCAGACTAGGGGCAACTTTTTGTTGCCATACAGTGTGCCGCGGTGCTATTTAAACAAGGGGCAACTTTCCGTTGCCATGCAGTGTCCTTCAAGCAAGGGGCAATTTTCCTTCGGATTTGAGGTTGTGCATCTCAAGAGTAGGTTTCGTGCTCGTTGAACAGTGGTCGTTTGCAAAAATAGTTTTTGAGAATTTTTACCGAGGTTGACTGATTTTCTCAAAAAGTATTCCATTTTTCAAAACTGGACCATTTTTTGGACCCAAAAAAGGAAAATTTTCAGTGCTCATAGCCTGACTTGTATAATTTTAAATCAGAAAATTGAACAAAAATGTTAATCTAACTCTCATTTTGGTCAAAATTGTTTTAGTAGAAAGCCACAAAAAAAATGGTCAAAATGATGAACTAGGGGCACAGTTGAGTCAAGTGCCCTGTCTTTTCCCCGTTGTCAATGCATTTGCCAGAAAGGGCACCATACTTGCCAAGAAGGGCACTCTACCTGCCAGAAAGGGGCGCAACTGAAGCTAACAATAAAGGGCCGAAAAGCTCTCTCATCCTCCAAGCAGCGAGGTATCATATCAAGTGCGAAGCACGAACTGGAATTAATCAAGATATTCCACTCCCTCATCTGGACAGATCCGATCACGTCTAAACTCCCCAGCAGAGCATCGTCAACCAATGTCAGCTACAGATATGCCACATACCCAGTCTTAGCGTAACCCCTCTGTGGGAAGAACTCACAGGCTGTGAGCGGAAGAAAGAGAATCTAGTAGCATGCTAGGGGTAAGAGCCCGTAACTTCATGCTTACCCATCAACCACCCAGGGAAGGGATAAAAAATGAGAGATTGAAGAATAGAGAGATGTGAGCTGAGAGAAAAAGAGAGGAAAAGGGCTTTCTCAGAAAAACAGAGCCTGAGGGCCGAGTGATATGAGAATCACAAATGAGAAATTGTGGGAAACAATACCCGGAGAAACTGGCTCCTCATGCACCAAGAGGTCTCTTGCCTTTGTAACACAGCTGAGTGTGGTGTTTGTGTGTTTTTGTTTGTCTCAATTCTTGTTTTGAGTCGTTTGAGTGTCAATAGATGTGTTGAGGTTGTTTTTCCTTTGTTGAGTGGTGTTTAGGTTGTTCCACCTTTGTTTTCCGTTGTTGAGTCGTTGTGGTTGTGGTCAGTTGTAGGCTCAATACATGGTTGAGAACCCTTTTCTCATTTTAATTTCAAAAATGAATCGTTTTGTGCTCAGAGTGCCGTGTCGTTCTCCACATTTGTGCAAAACAAGATTTTGTTCTTTCAACAATCGCAGGGTTCAACTCGGGTCATATGGGAACAATAAAACCAGGACCTATCTGAAGCTATGAAAGTTCTGGGCTGCAAAGCAAAAGAAAATAGGAAAAATGTCAGGCATCTGAGTTTGTTTCAGCTTCTGCAAGTTCTATCATTGCACCCCGTGTATTCAGAATGAGCAGTGTCTTGTATAAGCCGTGTGTTCAGAATAAATATAACACTGTGTTATGAGCTACGTGTTCAGAATGAGCAGTGTGCTGATACAAGCTGTGTGTTCAAAGTGAACAGAATACTGTGTTGACTGTTTCACTGTTGCAAGCCAGAATGGCGATCAGAAGTGCTCTCCCTGAGTACCATTCCCCGTCAGAGTAAAACAATTTACCGCCACTCACTCCATGAGGTGCTTTCTAGAATGCCGCTTTGTCTGTTTATTGCATTCCCTTAGCATCATGCTCCACATTACTTGTAACATGTACTGTATCATCGCACTTATTGCGTTTATTTGCATCTTGTGTTATCTTGTATCATGTATCCTTTTACGCCGAGCTGCGTTTAGGATCGTTGTCCTCCGGGACTTTCTCAGGTGGCGCCGAGCACGCGCTTGATAGTTTGTTGGACCTCCTCTCACGATTTCAGTGTGGTTTGAGTGTCCCGTTCCTTACACGATTTCAGCATGTTTGGAATTTATCCCATGTTGCGTTATAGATGCGCTGGGCAGATTGTTGGACCTCCTCTCACGATTTTAGCGTGGTTTGAGTGTCCCGTTCCTTACGTGATTTCAGCATGTTTGGAATTTATCCTAAGTTGCGTTGTAGACGCGTTGGGAGGATTGTTGGACCTCCTCTCACGATTTCAGCGTGGTTTGAGTGTCCCGTTCCTTACGCGATTTCAGCGTGTTTGGAATTTATCTCAGGACGCGTGTGCGCGGGCCTGGGCGTGTTTTATCTCAGGTTGTGTTTGGTACACACCTGGGCAGGTTATTGTTGGACCTCCTCTCACGATTTCAGCGTGGTTTGAGTGTCCCGTTCCTTACACGATTTTAGCGTGTTTGGAATTTATCCCAGGTTGGGTTGTAGACGCGCTGGGCAGATTGTTGGACCTCCTCTCATGATTTCAGCATGGTTTGAGTGTCCCATTCCTTATGCGATTTCAGCGTGTTTGGAATTTATCCCAGGTTGCGTTGTAGACGCCCTGGGCAGATTGTTGGACCACCTCTCACGATTTCAGCGTGGTTTGAGTGTCCCGTTCCTTACGCGATTTCAGCGTGTTTGGAATTTATCCCAGGTTGCGTTGTAGACACGCTGGGCGGATTGTTAGACCTCCTCTCATGATTTCAGCGCTGTTTGAGTGTCCCGTTCCTTACGTGATTTCAACGTGTTTGAAATTTATCCCAGGTTGCGTTATAGACGCGCTGGGCGAATTGTTGGACCTTCTCTCACGATTTCAACATGCTTTGAGTGTCCCGTTCCTTACGCGATTTCAACGTGCTTGGAATTTATCCCAGGTTGCGTTGTAGACGCGCTGGGCAGATTGTTGGACCTCCTCTCATGATTTCAGCGTGGTTTGAGTGTCCCGTTCCTTACGCGATTTCAACATGTTTGGAATTTATCCCAGGTTGCGTTGTAGACGCGCTGGGCAGATTGTTGGACCTCCTCTCACGATTTCAGCATGGTTTGAGTGTCCCGTTCCTTACGCGATTTCAGCGTGTTTGGAATTTATCCCAGGTTGCGTTGTAGACGCGCTGGGCAGATTGTTGGACCTCCTCTCACGATTTTAGCGTGGTTTGAGTGTCCCGTTCCTTACTCGATTTCAGCGTGTTTGGAATTTATCCCAGGTTGCGTTGTAGACGCGCTAGGCGGATTGTTAGACTTCCTTTCACGTTTTCAGCGTGGTTTGAGTGTCCCTTTCCTCACACGATTTCAGTGTGTTTGGAATTTGACTTAGGTTGCGTCATATGCGTGCCTGATTGATTGTTTTTCTTCCTCTCATGATTCCAGCATGGTTGGAGTATTTTCCCCTTTGTATTTACCATTGCATTTTGCATGCATTGCATCGCACTATCTTGTGCACCTTACCTATATCGCACTATTTTGTGCATTCACCCTACTCGCACTATTTTGTACACCTTTAGCTCGCACTGTCTTGTGCACTCTCTGGTCCGGGAGACCTTAAATCCTCTGGTCTAGGAGACCTTAAATCCTGCATCTTTATTCGCACTATCTTGTGCACCCTCTGGTCTAGGAGACCTTAAATCCTCTAAAGGTGCAATTCCTTTGGTGTTTGTCGTGCTCGAACGACTTCCGGTGGTCTGGTATAGCCACCTGTCTATGTTTGCGGTGAGTTCCTAGGAGACCAACTGAGACGGTGGAAACTAGAGTTCGAATGGCTCATACCTAGAACGCAAAGGTTCGGGATTTCCGAGACTAAAGTCTGGTTTAAATACCCAGGGGTCTATCCTCGACTTGAAATCTGTATGGCAGCCCCATAGATTGAGATAGCATGTGTACGCGCCTCAATTCTGGATACCGAATCAACCTAGTCTGTCACCCTGTTGGATAATAGGGAAAGCTGCGACCATAGTCAGGGAGTAAAGTAGTACCTGCGGTTCAACTGAGAAGAAGGGGAAGATTCCCACATCAGCATGAGGTAGGATATTGCTGAGGTAGGTCATTGCCAAATGCCCCTACAAGGTACCTTCACTTCCTAACTACTACATCGTCCAGTATGTCCATTGCATTGCATATAGAATACATTGCATTATAGTTTGCATGCATTTACTGCATTATCCATCTATGGCTTGCGCCTTTCCATGTTGAGCTTGGTCTGGTATGTGCCCATACTTTTCACGTCGAAGCATGGTTATGAGATTTTGTGTATGCACCTATTCCACTAATGGGATTGTGGTTTGAGGGTGACGGCACCATTTCCGTGTTAGATGTGGTTTGTTTGTCTTTCCTAGGCAAGATACGGTTTGGCCGCACGCCTTATCCATTGCATTATAGTGTAGTGTGTTGCATCCAGCATTTAGGATCATGATCTTTCCTCAGCAAATCATTCCTCACTTATATCATGCCACCCAATTACTTGTATCTTGTGTTCCGTCTACACACACATAGTTCTGCATGTGTACGATCCTATTCCACTGATGGGATTGTGGTTTGAGGGTGTCGGCACCTTTCTATGGTAGACGGATTTTGCATCTCCATCATCTTTATGATATTTGTGTGGTTTTATACTGCTTGTGGTTTGATCATCTCAAATGCATTGCATATCATTTGCATTGTTTCATTACATTGCATTGCAAAAATTTTGAATTTTTAAACCGGCTTCGCGTAGCATATAAGTCCAATTTCCAAACCGGCTTCGCGAAAGCGTATAAGCCCAATTATCAAACTGGTTTCGCGGAGCATATAAGTCTAATTTTCAAATTGGCTTCGCGTAGCGTATAAGTTCAATTGTCAAAATCTTCTTGCATATCATTTTGCATTTTGCCCCCTGCCTGTGGGCATGCCTGCGGGCACATCTTTGTTTATCTCGCCTGTTTGTCTAAGTCTTCCGCCTTGTCAAAAATGGGTCGTCTCTGGGCTTTGCCTGTTTGTCTAAGTCTTCCATGCATGATGGCCCAAGAGATCAAGTATGCAACTTTCATGTCAAATGAAATGCAAACCATACAAACAAAGTCCCAATCCCTATCACCCAAATCAAGGGACAAGGAATGCATGTTGATGCAATGCAACCTAAGCATGCTCACTAAGGATGCAATATGGCATGGCAAGACATTTATGCAAGCATACAAGCAAACACGAGGCAATGCTAATGGATGCAAAGGTGGTCCTAAACATGATTTGGGCAGCTCTAAATAGGCCCAAAACAGTGGCCAAAATGACCAAAACAGAGGACCAAAACACATGCACACATACATATGATTAAGGGCCAACACTTAAGCATAAATTGGACAACCCTCAAGCACACTTGAAAGAGGCATTCATGGACAATTAGCATGCAACATGAGCTCTAAAATCATGTTAAAACATGGTGCCAAACCAAGCAATAAATCAAGCCAAGCATGCAACAAATGGCCTAAGTGCTCAAAGCAACCCAATGGAGTATTGAACTACACTTAGCAAGACCAAACATGGCATGAACTTATTGACCAAAAACAGAGTTTTAGGACATTAATACAAGGCCTAAGGATCACTTAGATGGCATCCAAATGACTCAAAAACAAAGGCATGCATAATCACCAAAACATGGAGCATGAGATGACAACCTTACAAGGCATTAAAGGGACAACTAAAGCAAGCATGCAAGCATACTATAATGGCATGTTTGATTGGAAGGATTAAAGCATAGGATTGGGATTATTAATCCGTGGGCCCAATCATCCTATGTTTGTTTTGACATTTTAGTTTAGGATTATTAATCCAATGGATAATTAATCCAACAAATTTGTAGGATTATTAGTAATGGGGTAGGGGTGGGATAACTAATACCACACTAATTTCATAGGATTATTAATACCTCACTATTAGTGTTGTGAATCAAACATGGCCTAAGGTCTGAAATGACATGGTGGATGGTCCCAAATCACCAAATCAATGCAAGAATGGCATGCTACACACCCGCATACTTGAGGCCAACAAGCCCGAATACAAAGGAGCTATACTAAGCATGCCAAAATCAACCCAAACACTTATGGACAGACCTAAAACATGTCAAGATAAGCACAAAATCTTCACAAATGTAAGCCTAAAACATGCTAGAAACAAAGGCACGCAACCTAAGACATGTTAAGGGATCACAAGGCATTACATGGTAACTATGCTAAGCATGCATGGAGTACCAAAACCAATTTAAAATCATGTTATATTATGGAAATATAAGCATGAAAAACAGTCTATACATGCTCAACACACACTCAAACATAGGCTCCCTTTAGAGGCCAAAACATGCCCTTTTCAAGGACAACAAGGAGAGGGGGTGGCCCTCCCCTTTTGGAGACTTCAAGGCACCATCTCCACCACTGAAATCCCTCAAGATTTCAGTGGTGAAGAGGCCCAAACACCAAAGTCCCGAAACTAGCACAAAATAGCACAAAATGAGGCCTTTCAAGGCCTAAGAGGGGTCAAACACCCTCAAACCACAAAACACCCTTAATAAACAATCAAGGGGACTAAAAAATAGAACTTTTTTGTGTTATACAATAAGCACGAAAATAGCTCTAAGATAGGTAGAAAATCAATGCAAAAATGGGGAATAATGGGACTAGATTCTCACCCTTGAAGACCCCTTTACAAATGATGCTCCAATGGCCCTCCTTGGCTTGAATCCAACACCAAAACTTCAAAATCAGTCCCTTAGAACCTCAGTAGCTAAGTGAAGGTGAAACACTAGGTGTTTGTGTGCAATAGTATGGACTAAACACACTAAAACACACACAAGAGGGAGATATAGAGATAGAAGGTGAATGGATTCTAACCCTAGAACTCAAAACCCTAAAAAATGGCTGTCTAAATATCTCCCAAGTGTTTCAAGCCTCTAACCCCTGCAACAAGAGAGAGCCCCCTCTCTATATAGAAGCCTTTGTCTTGTAAAGCTTACAAGACAAGTTTCATAAGAGGGAGATCCCTCCATACACGTGTATGGAGGGGAGCAAAAGCAAGACAGCTGTCTTAAAATATCTGCAAAAGCAGATGCACAGTAGTCGGCCGGCCAAAAATGCCATCTTGGCCAAAAGGAGTGCCGACCGGCACTAAATAGTGCTGACCGGTAACAAAAAGTGCCGGCCGGCAATGTACATTGCCGGTGGCAGCAAAAACCAGCCGGTGGCCTCTAGCCACTGCCGGTGGTGAGTGGGGATGGTCTGCAAGTCCTACCCTGCCCTTCCAAGGCAAAACACAAGTGTTTGGTGCAAAACCAGACACTAAACGGTCGAGTTCGAAGATCCTGAGGCAAGGCGCGCGAGCCGAGTCCTCCGGGAACTCCAAACGAACACAAACATGGATAATCACCGAGTGTTCAAACGGTGACGTCCAAGTCTTGAGGACGGTCAAAAATGGGGTGTCTACAGTTGCCCCTCTTTGACAGAACTTGAAAGTCATAACAATGACGGGAGTGAATGTCAAAGCCCAGAGACGACCCATTTTTGACAAGGCCGAAGACTTAGACAAACATGCAAGACAATCAAGATATGCGCCCGAAGGCAGGGGCAAAATGCAAGACAATGCACAGAGCCGGACATAACTTATGATCATGCAAAGAAAGCTGTAATGAAGCAAACATGCGACAGTTTTAAGCTAGCATACACCGAACTACACTACAATGCAGAAAGGATGTAAGAGAATTATGCAATTCTCAATACGTCTCACTCGGAGGATATAATACCTGTGCGGCTCGTCTGGTTGCACCAGCCTCAAATGAACCGTACATACAATATCTTGCCTGACAAGAAAACAAACTTAACAGGTACAATATTGTTAGCAACATGCATGACAATGCAAGAATGGATGCAAAATGATATGCAATATATACAAAACAATGTATAAACAATGCAAATGAAGATGCAATGCAATTGAAACAATGCAAACTAAAATGCAAAGCAATTGAATCACGATCCAATCACGAGTGGTTCGAAACCACACCTATGTCAAATAGATTGATGGAGGTAACAAGTCTGCCTACCATAGAACGGTCAACTGAACTATGAGCATTGTAGACAGACACAAGAACAAGTATTGGGGGGGATTGACATAAGTGGGGAAACGACCCGCTGGAGAAAGGACAATGATCCTAATGCTGGATGCAAAAATTACACTACAATGTAATGGAAATGAATATGGCACGTGGGCCAAACCAAATCTTGCCTAGGTAGGGCATGTACGCATACGAGCCATGTCTAACACAGAAAAGGTGCCGCAACCCTCAAACCAACATACCAGCGTGGAATAGGCGCGTACACATGCAGAACTGTGTTTTAACGTGAAAAGTAAGGGCACATACCAGACCAAGCTCAACATGGAAAGGCGCAAGCCATAAATGGAAGGTGATGCAATGAATGCATGCGACCTACGATGCAATGTCTACATTATATGATAATGATGCATGACAATGCAACTATATATTTGTTATGAAATGTAAAGGTTTGAAGTGCACGACAACGCGCGGCTTTTGATACGTATGACAATGCAAGCGAACTATGCACATCAATGTGCCAAAGGTCTCACACCTTCCAAGGATTTAAGGTCTCCTAGACCGTGGAATACCTGTCCGGTTCGTCTGGTTGCATCAACTTCAAATGAACCGTACATACAATATCGTGCCTGCAAAGAAAACAAACTATACAGGTACAATATTGTTAGCAATATGCATAGTAGTGTACTCGAAATGCGTGACAGCGCAAAGCAAGTGGGGAGCATAACAATGCTGTGAAAATACAAACATGTAAGTGGAGCATGCGGTCTACGCAGGCAACGAAATTGATCATAAGCATGCGGTCTACGCAGGTAATGAAATCAACAAATTATGCGGTCTACGCAAACAATACATGCGGTCTACGCAGGTAATGAAATTAATAATAATGCGGTCTACGCAAGGAAAGAAATTGAACAATTATACGGTCTACGCAAGCAATACATGCGGTCTACGCAGGTAAAGGAATTGAACAATAATGCGGTCTACGCAAGGAAAGAAATTGAACAATTATGTGGTCTACGCAAGCAATACATGCGGTCTACGCAGGTAAAGAAATTGAACAATAATGCGGTCTATGCAAGGAAAGAAATTGAACAATTATGCGGTCTACGCAAGCAATACATGCGGTCTACGCAGGTAAAGGAATTGAACAATAATGCGGTCTACGCAAGGAAAGAAATTGAACAATTATGCGGTCTACGCAAGCAATACATGCGGTCTACGCAGGTAAAGAAATTGAACAATAATGCGGTCTACGCAAGGAAAGAAATTGAACAATTATGCGGTCTACGCAAGCAATACATGCGGTCTACGCAGGTAAAGAAATTGAACAATAATGCGGTCTACGCAAGGAAAGAAATTGAACAATTATGCGGTCTACGCAAGCAATACATGCGGTCTACGCAGGTAAAGAAATTGAACAATAATGCGGTCTACGCAAGGAAAGAAATTAAATAATCATGCGGTCTACGCAATCAAAACATGCGGTCTAAGCAGGTAAAGAAATCAAATAATCATGCGGTCTATGCGGTCTACGCAGGTAATGAAATTAATATGCACAATGAATGCAAGACAATGCAGGTCGCAAGGGACGTAAGACAATGCAAATGAGGCACGCATGCCAATGCAAGTGAGGCACACGTGCCGATGAGAACGAAGCACACGTGCCGATGCGAATGAGGCACACGTGCCGATGCGAACGAGGCACACGTGCCGATGCAAACGATACAAATGAGACACGCATGCCTTATAAAACACGAAATGATGCGAAGTGTGACACGCATGCCATACGAAATGTAAATGGACTTAAATGCGTAACAACACACGTGTTTCGAGATGCACGACAATGCAGACGATGCGCGAGACAACGTATGCCTTGAAATACGCAACAATGCTAGTAATGAAAATGCAATAACAATGCATGAGAGATGTTTATGACAATGCAAGGGGTGCGTGTTACAACGCAGGTAGTATGCATAACCATGCAACTGTGAGGCGTGTAATAGCGCGATGTAATGCACCGAGATGGTGCGGCGAACGCGTGGAACGCACACGGGGCAACTCTTGAATTTAAAAGGATACAAAAAGGATATACCTTGCACAAATTCGAGTGCCACACACAGAAGACACGACCCGAGGTCACAACGGAGGCCGGTTGAGCGTCGGAGATGCACTTTCTTGCACTTTCTTGAGCTATGAAAACCAGAAACTTCTCATATGGCCTAAACAAGGTTGTGGGAACACCACCGGCCGGGAGGGGAGGCCACCGGCTGTCCACCGGCTGAAAAATAACTCCATCGGCACAATATACTGCCGGCCGGCACAAAATATTGCCGACCGGCAAAAAGTTGCTGAGTCAGGACAGATTCGACTTTTCATCTTGGGTGTTTTAAAATAGGGTTTCAAACCCTAATTCCTCACTTCCCCACCGCCGAAAACTCTCACTCTCTCTCTCTAGAGTGTTTTTCTCTCATTTTTCGCCCGTTTCTTCGCGTTCTACGCCTATTTCGTCGTCGGATTCGCGATTTCCTTCGCGTTTCGGACATTTTCAACCGAACAAAACTTTGTTTCGGTGCCCTGTTTGGCATTCCCGCCTTTTCGGGGTTTGTTCCCCTCACCTTCCTCTTCATTCCCGTGCCTTTTCACATTCCGGCCTTTCCGGCCATTTCCGACCCTCTCGGGAGTTGACTTTTCGATTGACTCTTCGCATTCCAGCCTGGTTTCCCTTCCTCCGGCCATTTTCACATCATTCCTGACATGGCGGACGACATTCCACGTGGCGGGACTCCCCCGGACCACGAGATGGATCCCGGGGTCGAGCTCCTACCGTTGAGCGAGAGTCCGTTCGACCCGGCGACCTACCGACCGGCGATCCATGTTCTGCCCCCCCACGGCCTGCGTCAGTTCCGGAGCTTCGAGAGGCACGTGGCGCCTGAGCTACTACTGCGCGAGCCTACCTCCCACCTTTCCTTCAGCGTTTCCGAGGTAACTCTCTTTCTTCTGCTTTACTTTCCGCAATGTAGGATACAAAACTGTCATAGTTAGTTGTACTCTTTAACTGCTTGAATCTGACATGCTATACTCCGTAGTTGACTGTAGACATACATACAACTGATATCTGCTTGAGACTGACACATGCACACACACTGCACTAGCCCCGAATCACTCAAACACACTGCACTCACTGTATTTCACTGCATACACACTGGCACCCAGTATTTGTCTGAATCTGTTAAATTTGCACACATGCTATATCTGTTCGGAACCACCCAAACACGCTGACACATCACACGTATTTCACTGTAAGCACACTGGCACCCAGTATCTGTTTAAATCTGACAAACTTGCACACATGCTTTATCTGCTCGGAACCACCCAAACACGCTGACACATCACACGCTGTAGTTCACTGTAAGCACACCGGCACTCGGTATTTGTCTGAATCTGTCAAACTTGCACACATGCTTTATCTGCTCGGAACCACCCAAACACACTGACACATCACACGCTGTAGTTCACTGTAAGCACACCGGCACCCGGTATTTGTCTGAATCTGTCAAACTTGCACACATGCTTTATCTGCTCGGAACCACCCAAACACGCTGACACATCACACGCTGTAGTTCACTGTAAGCACACCGGCACCCGGTATTTGTCTGAATCTGTCAAACTTGCACGCATGCTACATCTGCTTTTTCAAAGCTTCATTTTGAATGTTGTGTTGCAATTGTTATTTTCTGTTTACAGGAGGATTCCCATACCATCCGCGGGTATGGGAATACTGGCGCTCGGGAGTGGTACGACGAGCTCCCTGACGCGGTCCGTCGTATAGTGGATCGAGCGGGCTTTAGCGCCTTCTGCCGAGGACTCTCCAGGCTTTCTACCTGCAGACCTCTCCTTGCCGCTCTGGCGGAGAGATGGTGGGACACCACCGATTCGTTTCACTTTTCCGCTGCAGGGGACATGACGATGACCCCTTACGATTTCTCGATGCTCACTGGCATCGGGGTAGGGGGTGATCCGATCCCCATTGATATCGACATGGATGAGTGGACCGCTGCTCAGGTCCATCTACTGGGGGAGGCCCCACCTCTTGATCGTCCAGGCTTCATGCGGTACTCCTGGTTCGAGGTACAATTTAGGGTCCAGCCCGTTTTAGAGGAGGAGGCGCAGATGACTCAGGAGGACATGGAGAGGTACGCCCGCGGCTTCCTGATGTTCTTATTCGGGATGACCATCTTCGCCGACCGGGCGAACACCGTGCCTCTCTGTCTTCTCAGCGCACTGGTGGACGTCCGGGACATTTTGCATTACGACTGGGGTGGCGCCGCTCTGGCCACTCTCTACGGGTACATGAGCTCGGCTTCGCGCGGCAGCGGCTAGTTGCTCGGAGGTTATTGGCGGGCTTGGGAGGTACATTTCTTCTCCTCTTTTCATTTCTGCCCTATATTTTCTGTACTCTATACACTGCACACACTGTAGTCTGCTCTATACTTGCTGTATACTGTACACACGGCACACACATACATTCTGCTTCACACTGACTGTACACTGCTCACACTGTACACTGCACACAATACACTGCACAACACACGGCTCTGGCATTTCTGCTTTATTCTTTATATTCTGCTTTATCTGATAAATGTGTTGGTATTTACCTTGCAGCTGTGGGTTTACGCCTACTTTCCTAGGCTTGCCCCTGTACCAGTCACAGAGACCCCTCTGGTTGTCCCCTTTTCACGCCGTTTTGACGGGAGATGCACCCGGCGGCCGCGAGAGACTTTCGGCTTTTTCCGCCGATACTTCGACACCATTACCCCGGCCGAGGTATGTTTCACTTGCAGTTCATTTAAGCTTCGTTTTCCCACTGTATATTTCAATAACAGTAGATAACAAATTGTCTGCATTTTCAGATCACCTGGCGGCCGTGGGCTCCTTTGCCAGCTGTGACTCGAGATCGGTTTGCCGGTGCCGATGAGACCTCACGTTTCCGGATCTTGTTGGAGGGCCCGGTCTGTCAGGCTTGGTACCTGGGGGAACGTTTCCTACGCCAGACCCTAGGGTTACCTGAGCAGATAGTCCCGGTTCACCCTCCCGCGGATATGAGGGAGACCGAGAGACTCACCACCGAGCAGATGGATGATTTAACCATTGGTTGGGAGGAGGCCCGCTTCAGAGGCACCGGAGACTATTGGGAGTACGTGCAGACGTACCTGATGCGACCTCTGAGCGGCGGCCGTCGAGCGGAAGGAGCCGAGCCCGTGGCGCCAGCGGCTGGGGCGAGAGCTGGAGCTGGAGCAGGGGTTGCGAGGAGGGCCTGAGTCCGTGGCAGGGGCGGAGTCTAGGGAGGACGGGGGACTGGCTGGCCCGCCCTGCCTGCTGTACTGACTTTCCAGGGGCAGGGTGGGGCGACTTATCAGATCCCCTTCGCCCCTCCGCCAGCTGATCACGAGTTCGTCGGTGTCCTCGACTTACCTCCGGTATGTATTACTGCACTTTTGTATAGTCATTTCATTTTAGTTTATTTGATATTCCACAGAATACTAATGCATTTGGTACTTTTGCAGGCTTCTTCTGAGTACAACCGTCAGTCATTGGCGATGAATGCCTCGATGATGGGGATGCTCCAACGGACTTTTGATCTCCTAGCCCTCTATAGCATTCCGGTATGTTCTTCTGACACTGGCCTCAAACCATTCATACACTACTTCACATATTCTGATGCACGGGACGACACCTGATACACAGATCTCACAGTATCTGATACACTGCATACACTGCATTCCACACTGTACTCTGCATTGATAAACTGCTCACGGCATTCACACACTGTGTACTGCATTCTGCACTGATAAACTGCTCACGGCATTCTCATACTGTACTCATACACTGCATTCTGCACTGATACACTACTCACGGTATACTGATGCATTTGCCTTTTGTGTACTTTTTTAGCCTCCTTTTCAGATTCCTATGGCAGGAGGTGCTCCAGCTGGACCTTCTGTCCCTGCCCAAGGGAGAGATGAGGAGGGCCGAGTATTCCCCCGCTCCAAAGCGGGGCGCGCTCATGTCGGGAGCAGCTCGCGAGCTCCAGTCCCGGATGATGATGATGACGAGGAGTCAGAGGCGGAGGCAGAGGCGAAGTCCGAGTCATCGGAGGAGGAGACCGGAGGCGGTTCTAGCTCGGGCTCTGACGACGATGCTGATGATGCTCCTGGACCCTCGTCCAGGAAGAGGACCAGGACAGACTGATGGCCCTTGGAGTGCTCGTCATGGATACAGATTTTTGTTATTTTTCTTCTTCCTTGTACTTTTCCTCTTTTCTTTGGTAGTTAGATTACCTTGTACTGCCGTAGGCAGATTTTGTTTTCCTCAAAACTTTGTACTCAAGAAAAATTATGAAATGAACAGATTTTTGCTTAAAAAGTGTTACATTTACATATCTCATGTATTGCATCGCATTCCATCATGTTACACCTCAATGTAAATGAAATTGATTGGTTGTCTGAAAATTGAACACTTGCACTGTAATAATCAGATAACTAAACAGCCAACAGCAAAATAAACCCAAGCAATCCACTGCCTGATTCTGGATACACAGCCCTTACTCTGTTGGGGATTAATCTGCATACAGTCCATAACACAGCATTCGGTTCATTCTGCACACAGCAAACTTAAGTGAACGGCCCAATCTGACAAGACGGAGCTCAAAGATGGAACCGGTTGGAGTTGAAGCATGCTCCAATGTAGAGAATGGTACAGCATTCTGGGCATAAACAATTCCGAAATTGAATGAGGGTTTTTCAAACCGGGGTATCGAGCCTACAACTGAACACAGCGGGAAGGACTCAAACAAAAAGGGTACACATCCCAAACACAACGAGACACGCTCGAAGGAGACCTAAAACACAGGTTGAGGTAAACAAAATAAAAGACACGGCACACAGACGCGTCAACGAAGATGGGGGACCTCGGACCGCGAGGAGCCAGTTCAATCTGGGTATTGTTTCCCACCCCCTTCTGATTTGTGATTCTCACATCACTCGACTCTCAAGCTCGGGTTTTCTCTCAAAACCTTTTTCCTCACTTTTCTCTCAACTTACATCTCTCTATTCTTCATTCTCTCATTTTTCATCCCTCCCCAGGGTGATTAATGGATAAATAGAAAGGCGTGGGTTATTGCTCAACACCGTTAGCTCACGGCTATTTCTTATGACGGGTATAGCGCTCTTCTGGCAAGTACGTCGATGACGGGGGAAAGACAGAACGCCTGGCTCAACTGTGCCCCTAGTTCATCATTTTAACCATTTTTTGTTTTGGTTTTCTACTAAAACAAGTTTGATCAAAATGAGAGTCGGATTAACGTACTCGTTCGATTTTTGATTTAAAAATCATGCAAGTCAGGCTGTAAGCACTGAAAATTTTCCTTTTTGGGTCCAAGACAATGGTCCAGTTTTGGAAAATGGAATAGTTTTCGAGAAAATAGTCAACCTCAGTAAAAATTTTCAAAAACTATTTTTCAAACAGTCAATGCTTAACGAGCATGGAACTTACTCTTTGAGACGCGCAACCTTGGATCGGAGGCAATGGAAAATTGCCCCTGGTTTGAAGGGGGTGGGAGGCAACGGAAAGTTGCCCCTGGTTTGAACGGCGTCTCACGTCGGCTCACGGCAACGGAAAGTTGCCCCTTATTTGGGATGGTGCCGCAGCAATCCGCAGACAGTCTTCATTGGCGGTGGTCGAACTCTCGGACACAAAGATGACGAAGACGGTCACAACACATATATGGACACAATCACCTTGAAGGGTGTTGGCAACTAGACTTTGGGATTAAATCGAAACCATTGCATGGACTGAGACGCTATGAAAGCGTTGGGGGCTGGACTTCATGATGAAGTTGCCTACGTATCCCAAACATGGGAATCAAGCCTCACGTAGTTCCGGTTAAGGTACACTCGGGTATTTTAACCTTCACTTTTCAGGCTCTAATTTTTGCCAAGGCGCCCGATGCGGGTTTTCGACCCTGCGAGCTTTTCTTTTCTCTTCTTTTTTGAATTTTTTCTTCTTTTTCTTTTTTTTCATTTTTTGTCTTTTTCTTTTCTTTTTTTCTTTTTTGTATTTTTTGCTTTTTTGTATTTTTCTCTTGCTTTAACTTTTGCCTGGGTCGCCCTTCCGGGTTTTCGGCCCAGCGAGCCTCTCAAAGGGTAAAAGTGTAACAAGTCCATGCCAAATGGTTTTTGGAGTTGAAGCCTCTCTGTGTCTAGGAGAACGGCTATTGCACTGATTTACAGAAGAATCCATCATGGTTGCTCTACGAGCTTCTTTTGGTGAGATCTACTCGTTTTGATTCGGCTTTGATGTCTCCTGCTCGAGGGCTGCTTCTGATCTGGCCATGCGGGCCTTACATGACGTTTGACCGTTGAACTTTCTGAACGTTCTGAACGGGTTCAAAGTTTGAACGGGTTGAATCTTGAGGCTGAGAGCGATCCTAGGCTGCGCAATCTCAAGAGCGATTCCACACAAGTCTTCACAGGGCCGCGTAAAACATTTGTTTTTGAAAGTTGTTAAGAAAGCGACAAATCGCTCACGCCGAAGATAGTGTGGAACCAATCTGGATCCAGCCAGGATCCTCCTCAGTACTCACGCCGACAAGCATGATTTCACTCATTAAGGGCTTAGCACGCCTCTCTTTTCTCTCAAAATGATCAAAATTTTGCAAAACCCGAGGAATTCCTTCCTCTTTGTTTGTATCACCGCAGTGTTCAAAAGGTTTTTCTTTTTGAAAAACTTAGGTTAATGCAATGACTTCAAGGCACAGAAGAGCAGGTGAGATGTACTGTCAGCCCATTCAAATTCTCTGGCACTTATGCTGAAAGCAAGCATGAAAGTGAGATAGCAACAACTGTTTCATTCAGATTTATTGGTGTAACTAGCCCCTCGGCAGAAACAGACTCAAAAAAAACAAAAACAGGTAAATACAAGACAAAACAGTGTTCGGGACAACAACCCCAGAATCACCTGGTATTATATACAAAGGGGATTGACTCGATACAACAAGACAGACCCTTAAGCAAAAAGACTGACTCAAGACAAAGAGACAGACTCAAAACAAAAGACCGACTCGATACGCAAGCCAGGATTTACAAAGTTAGCGTTCACAGCCACTCAAAAATGTGTGCCAGACGCTACATTCAAAACACATCCAGATGCCGCCCGCAGGTGGTTCATCTTCTGATTACATACTTGCAGTATCTGTGTCCTCAAAATCCAATAACTGAGTGGTAACGGACTTGGCTGAGGTGGGCGGGAGGATAACCTCGTTATCAATCAAATCTTGTACCTCATGACGGAGGCGGAAGCAATTGTCGGTGGCATGGCCTGTCTGCTGGTGGTACGCGCAGTGCTGAGCAGCATCATGCGTTGCAGGGAGATTTTTCGGAAGAGGCCGAGGCTCCAAGGGTTTAAGGTGCCCCTTCTCGGCAAGGATCTGAAGTGCCTTGGACAAAGGCATGTAGAGAGCATGGAAGGTCCTGCGCCCCCGGGGCAGGTACTTTGGAGTCTGAGCGCTCTTACTAGCCGTGCAAGCGAAAGGGTCGGCAGGCGCCACTTTAGCTTTCTGATCTTTCCCGGGTGCAGGGGCGGGAATAGGAGGAACTGTCTTGGCATGACGGGGCCTATCCCGATTTTCTGACTGGCTTGAACTACCCTCAGGTGGAGTGGGGAAAGCATCCTCCACAGTCTTTCCCACAACTGCGGATATCTGTTGCTTGTTCATCCCCCCGGCTTTCAAAGCCTCGACTGCCCACAGCAGTTGTTCAATAGGATCGGCATCTGCATTCATTTTGTCTTTTCTTCCGGCCTCAGCCTGGTCAAGGGTTTGGGTTGCTGCTTCAGAGCGAAGCCCGGTTGTTGCTGACATGTCGTGGCTGTAGCTGGAAGCCACCTCTGGCTGGCTGAGCTCTATCACAATCCGCCCCAGCAGCGGGGGCTCCTGTGGTATGAAATTCCCGGCATACGGTGCCGCTGGGGGTGAAGCTGACATTCCGTAGGCGAGATCCGCCACAGACCTCTGGAGATCACCTATCATCCCCAATCAGTTCGAATGTGGTAGGCTCGCGAGCCTGATATAACTGGGGTGCCCAGACCGGGTGCACAACAGGTGACCTGGGTGGATGTGACACATCCGTGTTGGCCTCACCTTGCAGGGTGATCCTTTGCTCTAATGCGGCTGTCATAACCACGATCTCTTCTGAATTCTACGTCATCACAAACCCTGCCGCGGCAAGGGGGGTGCTAGCTATTCTGTACCGGCTCTGGACACTCTGAACTGAAAGGAGAAACAAACAGCATTTCAGCCCCAAACAGATCAAACACTGGTGTAGCTGAACAACTGTATTCCACTACTGATCACTGTTCCCAGAAATCACTGTCCCCAAAAGCTGAACCCTGATACCCGCAGATAACTGATTCTCATAACTGACACTGATACTGGTGTCCTCAGACCTGATACTCAAACTTGCAAACTGATATATACTTTCCCTGTAGAAATGCATTCTAAAAGCACATAGCAAGTAAAGAGAGCCAAAACACCCCTATGTTGGGGTAGGGTTTCCCTGTCCTATTTTGTTAGGAGCTAGGGTTTCACTATGCACGCAGCAGTTTTCAAACAACCTAACATCGGGTAAGCAGCCTGTCCTAATTTGGAATGGTCACTATGGATCCGAATATGCACTAGGTCGAATGGCCGAAAAGGGTGCCCCGGTAAACAGGAGTTTGTGTTCCCATGCTGTCAGAGCCCATAGCCGGTCAGCCTTATGGTCATGCCTTGACAAGACAAGCCTCCGGCAAACCGTTCAGGAATGGCAGATGGCAAACACTGTGTTCCTAGGCGCACCAATGCATATGCAATGCAAAGAAACACATAAGCGAAATCAAAACAGGATATCACGAGTTCGAGTCAAGCTCTCTAAAATCCCCAGCAGAGTCGCCAGAAACTGTAGACGTCCCCGAACGCCCCGGGAGGGTGAGTCCCGTTCTGTTCATTTGTGGGGTCACTACAGTTCGGACTCGATTTGTGTCACGGTTCTTAATCTGAACCAAAGAGTCCAAATCCGGCAAATCGTTTTGAGAAACAAATTTTTGAAAAGAAGTGCCAAACATGGACTGCTTTGCCAGATACAGAGTCGCCACCTAAATATTTTTTAATGGGGAAATTTAGGAAACCCTAACTCGATGCCGAAGGCCACATGTCCGTCATTACCGGAGTTGTCTCGGCTTGGGAGCTTGGGTACGATCGGGAAAGGTCAGCTATGAGCACCCCCTTTCGCCCGGTCCGAAGACCGGCCTCTACTAACCGTGATATCCAATTTTAAAAACGTTATGTGTTCTTAATCCAGTTATTAGTCTAGAATTACTATGTTATGCGCACAGCACACAAGAATAGACTAGATTGCCTAATTTGGAAACAAGCATTGCATATCCGTTTTGTTTCAAAAAATGTTTTGAAATTTGCTACTCGTAAGTAGGCTAAAACACGGATTTCAACGAGTTTTTTTCAACTCGGGCAATCCAACCTTCACCCACAGGCATTCAAACAGTTTATCTCACATAAGCACTTAGCCACATGGTAAGCATACTATCATGGCAGCATTCACACGCATGTGGTATGCTAAAGCATAAATACTTACATCGTACTCCATGCCAAAACAACAAGCTAGTTAGCAAAAATGCGTGTCCTAGTTCATGTTAAAAATGGCTAATGCAACACATGCAATAATACAATCTAGATAGGCTCGGCTAACCTAAACATGGCATGTGAAATGCGATCAACTACTACGTATTCAGTTTTGAATTTGAAGTACAAATGCAGTTAGCGTGGTGTACCGAGCCTGATGCATGCAATACAAATGCATGAATGCACGCATGCATAGCATAAGGTATGCTAAATTAAACGTGCCCTAATACTAACCATCAAAGCAAGTAAGTAAAAGGGAAGAAAGAAGTGGGGATTGGAAGACATACACACCACTCACACACACTTATTACAGATTTGCCCTCACTCGGAGGGACCAAATAAATAATACAAATTAATTAACTACGCAAGCTAATTAAATATTACAAATTGCCTAAACAACTAAGCAAATTAACTTAAGCTAAGAAAACAGTAAATCGCCTCGGGAGATTTGCCGCCATGCATGAGTTGCCTCTGTTTTCCTTCCTTCACTCCTCTGGAGGTTGTCAAAACCTCAGGACTGCTTCCTTGGATGCTGAGAGACATCACCGGCTGCATGGAATTGCCACCGGCAGTGGGATGTGGCCACCGGCACAAAATGAAGCTATCAGCAGAGAAATTATTGCCGGTCGGCACTTTGCACTGCTGGTCGGCAGGGTGTTCCTGCAGAGTCTGCAATTGACAGCAACAGAGGGCAAGGCAAAGCATGGCAGCACAATTCAAGGCCTATATGCACCAATCATGTCCCTTATCATGGTAATGACTCAAAGGGGCATGTGTCTCGATTCTTGGACCACCAATCACGCATTTCCATGCATGATGGCCCAAGAGATCAAGTATGCAACTTTCATGTCAAATGAAATGCAAACCATACAAACAAAGTCCCAATCCCTATCACCCAAATCAAGGGATAAGGAATGCATGTTGATGCAATGCAACCTAAGCATGCTCACTAAGGATGCAATATGGCATGGCAAGACATTTATGCAAGCATACAAGCAAACACGAGGCAATGCTAATGGATGCAAAGGTGGTCCTAAACATGATTTGGGCAGCTCTAAATAGGCCCAAAACAGTGGCCAAAATGACCAAAACAGAGGACCAAAACACATGCACACATACATATGATTAAGGGCCAACACTTAAGCATAAATTGGACAACCCTCAAGCACACTTGAAAGAGGCATTCATGGACAATTAGCATGCAACATGAGCTCTAAAATCATGTTAAAACATGGTGCCAAACCAAGCAATAAATCAAGCCAAGCATGCAACAAATGGCCTAAGTGCTCAAAGCAACCCAATGGAGTATTGAACTACACTTAGCAAGACCAAACATGGCATGAACTTATTGACCAAAAACAGAGTTTTAGGACATTAATACAAGGCCTAAGGATCACTTAGATGGCATCCAAATGACTCAAAAACAAAGGCATGCATAATCACCAAAACATGGAGCATGAGATGACAACCTTACAAGGCATTAAAGGGACAACTAAAGCAAGCATGCAAGCATACTATAAGGTCTGAAATGACATGGTGGATGGTCCCAAATCACCAAATCAATGCAAGAATGGCATGCTACACACCCGCATACTTGAGGCCAACAAGCCCGAATACAAAGGAGCTATACTAAGCATGCCAAAATCAACCCAAACACTTATGGACAGACCTAAAACATGTCAAGATAAGCACAAAATCTTCACAAATGTAAGCCTAAAACATGCTAGAAACAAAGGCACGCAACCTAAGACATGTTAAGGGATCACAAGGCATTACATGGTAACTATGCTAAGCATGCATGGAGTACCAAAACCAATTTAAAATCATGTTATATTATGAAAATATAAGCATGAAAAACAGTCTATACATGCTCAACACACACTCAAACATAGGCTCCCTTTAGAGGCCAAAACATGCCCTTTTCAAGGACAACAAGGAGAGGGGGTGGCCCTCCCCTTTTGGAGACTTCAAGGCACCATCTCCACCACTGAAATCCCTCAAGATTTCAGTGGTGAAGAGGCCCAAACACCAAAGTCCCGAAACTAGCACAAAATAGCACAAAATGAGGCCTTTCAAGGCCTAAGAGGGGTCAAACACCCTCAAACCACAAAACACCCTTAATAAACAATCAAGGGGACTAAAAAATAGAACTTTTTTGTGTTATACAATAAGCACGAAAATAGCTCTAAGATAGGTAGAAAATCAATGCAAAAATGGGGAATAATGGGACTAGATTCTCACCCTTGAAGACCCCTTTACAAATGATGCTCCAATGGCCCTCCTTGGCTTGAATCCAACACCAAAACTTCAAAATCAGTCCCTTAGAACCTCAGTAGCTAAGTGAAGGTGAAACACTAGGTGTTTGTGTGCAATAGTATGGACTAAACACACTAAAACACACACAAGAGGGAGATATAGAGATAGAAGGTGAATGGATTCTAACCCTAGAACTCAAAACCCTAAAAAATGGCTATCTAAATATCTCCCAAGTGTTTCAAGCCTCTAACCCCTGCAACAAGAGAGAGCCCCCTCTCTATATAGAAGCCTTTGTCTTGTAAAGCTTACAAGACAAGTTTCATAAGAGGGAGATCCCTCCATACACGTGTATGGAGGGGAGCAAAAGCAAGACAGCTGTCTTAAAATATCTGCAAAAGCAGATGCACAGTAGTCGGCCGGCCAAAAATGCCATCTTGGCCAAGAGGAGTGCCGACCGGCACTAAATAGTGCTGACCGGTAACAAAAAGTGTACAAAAATGTACATTGCCATCTTGGCCAAAAATGCCATCTTGGCCAAAAATGTACATTGCCGGTGGCAGCAAAAACCAGCCGGTGGCCTCTAGCCACTGCCGGTGGTGGGTGGGGATGGTCTGCAAGTCCTACCCTGCCCTTCCAAGGCAAAACACAAGTGTTTGGTGCAAAACCAGACACTAAACGGTCGAGTTCGAAGATCCTGAGGCAAGGCGCGCGAGCCGAGACCTCCGGGAACTCCAAACGAACACAAACATGGATAATCATCGAGCGTTCAAACGGTGACATCCAAGTCTTGAGGACGGTCAAAAATGGGGTGTCTACAGGGAGACCACTTTTTCTTCTTGGAGACCACCTTTCTCTTCGCCGCCCGATTTTCTTGTTAGAGAGCTGGTCTCCCTCACTTTTGAGCCACATTTACTGGTCTCCCACCATACCACTGGCTTTGTTTCAATGTAGAGACCACCAATTACCCTTAGAGACCAGCTTTCTCCTTGGAGACCACTTTTCTCTCTTCTCCAGCCATTTTTCTTGTCGGGAAATTGATCTCCCTCACTTTTGGGCCACAATTACTGGACTCCCATATCACCACTGAGTTGTATTCACCTGGGAGACCACCAATATGGGCTGCCGACCACCTAGTTTTGAGTTGGACCTTTTGACCTGGCTGGCCGACCATAAAAAGTGGCTAGCCGACCACCTGGCCTGGTCGGCCGACCACTTGAACTGGTCGGCCTACTCTCTCCTGATTTGTCTCAGTGAGTGTGTTCCAGCTGTGCCAGTTGGGAGGCATTTGCTGCATCCTTCATACACGTGTATAGAGGATGTTTAATCTTGGTTTTAAGCTTCCAAGAGAAGCTTTGGCCTTTCTTCTCTATAAATGAAGGGCCTCCCTTCCTTTGCAAGGGTTCTAAAGTTGGCTGAGCATACACACCATATCTCCCTTTGTTTCTCTCCATTTTAGCTTCAAAGGGTGAAGTTCTTGCCCTCCCTTACACACCACCTCCTATCCTAACACCTCCACCATCACTCTAAGAATCTTGGAGCTAGTTTTCAGAGGTTCAAGGTTTGCTATTTTGGTCCAGAAGCTGCTGGAGGTCTTCTCTACAAGGGTAACATTTCTTTCCCTCTTTTTGACATTATTTTGCTCCATATCTTAGCTCTATTTTCAAGCACTTTTAGGCTTTGTCATAAACTAAAAAAAGTATTATTTTCAGCTTCTCTTGAAGTTTGTTTAAGGTCATTTTTCTGTTGGGGGTCATCTACCCCCTTGCATGCTTGTTTTCATCTTGTTTTGAGCCATGCATCTAGGCCTTTGAAGTGACCTTTGTTTGGCCTTATAGCCACTGAAATCCAGTGGATTTTCAGTGGCTAA
Organism: Camellia sinensis; assembly: GCF_055761805.1. Taxonomy (NCBI): domain Eukaryota; kingdom Viridiplantae; phylum Streptophyta; class Magnoliopsida; order Ericales; family Theaceae; genus Camellia; species Camellia sinensis. The sequence continues at coordinate 142,816,599 of NC_138963.1, forward strand.
CATGCTGTTTTGAGCCCCAAAATCAGAGAGGGGTGACCCTCTCACCCCTTGTCTTGTTTACTAGCTTTCTTGGCCTAACAAAGGAGCCCCTATTTGCATGTTTTCATGCCATGTTTCAGGCTATTATTTGTGATTTTTATGACCTGTATGACCTCTGTCCAGAGGTGGTTTTGCCACATTAAGTGTCCATCTTGCATGTGTAGAGTAACCCTTTTCATGTTTTTTTGAAGGAGCCTTCACTTGCATGCTTCCTAGACCCCTTTCAGGCCCTTTTTGATGAGTTTCAGGGCCCTCATAACCTCTATCTAGAGGTGATTTTGCCATTTTTGATGTCTATCTTTCATGTGTAGAGTAACCCCTTGCATAGCCTTTCAAAGGAGCACCTCATTCTAGCATGTGTTGACTGAGTTTCAGTGGGTTTTTGGTCATATTTTGGCATGCCATGTTTCTTTTTTTGGCTGGTTTGGTAGTCCTTCACATGCTTCATATAGTTGTAGTGTAAGTCATGGTTCACTAGCTTGTTTTGCATGATGTTTTGGCCAGCTTTCCTAGCATATTTTGGCCCTTCCTTAAACTGATTTTGTGCATGTTTTGGACTGCCTTAGCTCTGTTTTTGGGTCTCATGGTCGAATGATGCTTGTTTTGCATGCCTGTAGTTCAATATCCATGCTTAACTTTGAGTTTTGAGGTCCATTGCATGCATATACTGAGGTGTTTCCATGTTTTGGGGCCATTGTACATCATATCTCAGAGCTTACATGAATTCCATATTCCCATATTTTTCACTCTTTAAATGCGTTTGAGAGTTGTGCTTGAATGCCTCATTTTTGGACCATTGCATGAGCTTCATTTTCATACATTTTGAGCCATCATTTTAGACCATTTCCCCACTATTTCAGGTATGCCTAGGGACTGTTTGGGGGTGGTTTGGTCATTTTTGCATCGCTTTGCATACCTCTAATGTAATGCACTTCACTAGTTTCGGTAATTGTGCCATCCTACATGCATTGAGTGAGTCATTTGCATGATTCGGGACCATCTTTTATGCCATTTCAGGGCTGGATCATATGCCATTCTATGCCATATTTCACCCCTTGCCATGCCTTGGTAGAGTTGCACTTTGTGCCTTAGGTTTGGTCCCTTGCATCTGTGCATGTTTGCATGCATTTTGTTATCTCATTTTCATCATAATGGCCACTGATTTGAGCGTGACTGAGGTCCACTAATTTTAGTTTAAGTCCATCTTGCATTGTGTTTGCCATGTCCATGTTGTCGCATGGTTGATCGTTGCATTGTGTATGCCTTGTTCATGTCTTCGTCCATGTCCATCTTCGTGTGTGCATTGCGTATGCCATATAGTTCATGTGCATTGAGTATGCCATTCTAGGTTCATAGCATTGTGTATGCTAGTTGCATGATTGCATATCATCACTCGCATGCCAGTCGCATTGTGTATGCCATCTTGTTGCATTATGTTTGGAGTAGGGTTAGTCTAAACACGGGAAACGCGGGACGTTTCGTACTCAAAGTGATGAAACGTGCCTCGATTCTTGGTCGCCGACACTCCGGATTATCATGATGGAGTTTAGGCCTTATTGTGTTCATATGTGCATTCATTTCATATCGAGTCGTGCAATTCGACTCCTCGGCCATCATGCATCGAGATACATGATTGGTGGCACGAGGATCGAGGACTACACTCCCTAGAGCTCATGCAATGACGGGGAGAATAGTCGTGCACACATATGTTGAAAATACTTTGCCATGTCCCTTTCTTGCTCTTTGTTGCAGCAAACCAGAAACCAGCAGCCTTCTAGAGCTTTGTACAGTGTTCCGGGATCAATTGCAAACAGAGGCAAGTCCGGGCATCGCGAGGAATTTCCCGACAAGGCGACTCAAGCATGCATGCATCTTTCATCATTTGGAATAGAGTTGAGGCGGTCCATGGATTTGCATGCTAGTTTATTTCATTTCTTAGTTAATTTGTTAATTAATTAGGATTTTGTAATATTTAATCAGCTAGAGTAGTTAATTATTTATTTGGTTGTGTAATATTTATTCGGACCCTCCGACCGAGGGCACAATTATAATAAGTGTGCGTGTGTGTGATGTATGTCTTCCAACCCCACGTCTTTCTCCCTTTTATTTACTAGCTTATGATGGTTAGATTAGGGCATGTTTCAATTACCATACTTATGCTTGCATGTTTGCATCATTCATCTGTATTGCATGCACCGGGCGTGGCGCATCATACTAACTGCATTGTATTCCAATTCCAAGTTGAACACGTGTTAGCTGTAGCATCTCATATGTCATTCTTAGGATAGCCGAGCCTATTTCTAATTGCATTTTGCATGTGTTGCATTAGCCATCTTAACATGAACTAGGATCATGCATTGATTACTAACTAGTTTCTGTTTTGGTTTGGAGTACTCGGTAAGTGTTTATGCTTTAGCATCCTTGCATGCGTGTGAGTGACTGCCATGATAGCATGTTTACCATGAGGCTAACTGCTTATGTGATATACCTGCCTGAATGTCTGTGGGTGAAGGTTGGATTATCTGAATTGGAATAATGCATTGACTATGAGTTTTAAGCCCACTTGAGAGTGGCAAATCATCTTGTTTTCTAAGCCCACCTGAGGGTGGCAAATTCGTATTTTAGCCTACTTGCGAGTAGCAAACCAGTTCAAAAGCAAACATGAGGTGTTTTGTTCCAATTCAGGTGATCCAATCTATACTTGTATGTTGTGTGCATCACGTAGTAAATCTAGGCTAATAGCCGGAATAAGAGCACATAATGTTTTCAAAACTCGATATCATGGTTAGTAGAGGCCGATCTTTGATCGGGCGAGCGGGGGTGCTCACAAAGTGACCTTCCCCAATCGTACCCAAGTTCCCGAGCCGAGGCAATTTTGGTAATGACGGACACGTGGCCTTAGGCACGAGTCAGGGTTTCCTAAATTTTCCCAAAAGAAAATGTTTAGGTGGCGACTCTGTATCTGGTAAAGCAGTTCATGTTTGGCATTTCTTTCTAAAAAATTAGTTTTTCAAAACGATTTGCCAGATTTGGACTCTTTGATGATTCATTGGTCTTACATTGCACTCTGCGAGATTAGATACAGGACCGTGACAATTGAGTCCGAACTGTAGTGAGCCCAAATGAACAGAATGGGATTTCCCTCTCGGGACGTTCGGGGACGTCTACAGTCACAAACCACCAATTTCACACTCTCAAGTGCTTCAAGAGCTCAAATTCAAGCTCAAATCATCTCAGCAAGAAGTTTTCTAGGTTTGGTTTAGATTGTTTGGGCATAGGCTATGCAAGTTGCAAGAGAGAGAGAGAGATTTGTCGAGAGAGACAATTAAAGAGAGATAGGATATTTTTCAAAATTATTTTCTCACTCCTAAATGTTTCTAACCTTGAAAGCAAGAAGAGAAGTCCTCTGTATATAGAAAAAATGAGCCTTAGTCGAAAATATCTAAAAAGGGACAGCTGGAACTTTGTGGAAATAGCTGGAGAAAATATCTGGGTTTTACACTGGTGGCCGGCATGTGACGCCCCGATTCTACACTATTGGTTGCAGTCAAGGGAGAGTCACTAATGAGTCCTATGGTCAATAACCAAGCAAGATCCCAGATCGCCAGAGGAGTCAAATTAGCCTCCCTTCTAAGTCCAGCTTTCTTAGGCAGCGCACTGCCTTTTTGACAGATCTTAAAAGGCATTGACACAAGGTCTCATAAGCAACGATAAGGTTCATACATATAATATAAATACATAACAATCACAATATATAACTCAAAAGATGGTTTCATTACATTACATTCTAGAAGAAAGCTTAAGTCTCCAAATGAGTCTTTACAAAATAACCAAAAAGAAACTTCTAACTTTTCTAGGATAGCCAAAAGTCTTCGAAAGTTTCGGGCTCGTCGTCTCCAGCTATGAGTTCCGCTTTGTCACCTGGCATGATACGCCGTGAGCTTTGAATGCCCAGTAAACACACACACACCCTACCCCTTTTCCCAGTCCAATACACAATCACCATTATAACATCAAGTAATAAAGCATAATACTCAATTAAATAAATAAAGGGTTAAGTTAGGTTGTTAGCAACTAGAAATCCCCCAAAGAGATTTTGTCCTCCCAACCACAAGAATCGGACGCGAATTATTCGGTCTGCCCCCTCTTTTGCTGCTTTGTTGCAGAACTAACCTCGGATGCCTACCAATGGTTATGTACCGCGTAGCGCCAACCGCAGGCCTCAAAAGAGACGGTAAAATAGGGCCTTGCCTGAATCTCTCCTTACACCAAACCACCTAGGGTCCGAATACAACCGCTCCGTTCAAGGGTTTCGAAAACCACTTGCGCAAGACTTTAGCTTTCAAATAGGGAACGCATCCCAACAATCCATATATCACATATTCTCATCTTTTCATTACTCAAGTGCTCGAAAACCCAATACCCTCCCCATTAGATTTCCCGTTGAGTTAAATATTTTACATCAAGGTTAGACAGCTTAACAATATAATAATATCCACACAAGCATGCCTCAATAAGATGAAAAAGATGAAGAACATAACATAACTCATACAATATCATGCGAAGATATGATCATAAGCTAATAAACATTTTCATGAATATAGAGGCATAAAACATCCATTCGTAACAAAATTTCCAGATTTAATATCACATAAGATTAAAAGGAAAGGACTATTTTAGATCCTCCACCGGACTCGGCCTTCCTATGGTTTGTAGAGAATTTGATCTAGTTTCTAGAACAGTTTTTGGAAATGGGATTGCTTTTCCAGATTCTAAGTTATTCAGAAAATATTTCAGCGCTGTCCAGATTCTGTCCAGATCCGTTGACCCTTACGAAAATTTGATTTTCTTGCAAACCGCTTAATGTTTTTTGATGAAACCAATTTTAGTTGAAAGATAACACCTTAAGGAAGGTTTTGACATAAAATAGAGGTCCATAATAATTTTGTACATTTTTCTAGAATTTCTGGAAGTGGGCTGCAAAAAACAAATTCTCAGGTGCTTTGCCCAAAACAAGAAGATTTATGAAAAAGGGGTTCCACCAAGGGAAAGTTTCATTTCTTTTGTGAACAAAATATACTAACTATCACATTTTTAACTCAGAAATTTTTTTTGAAGGAGTGCTCTTGAAAAGTTGAGAGATTGGTACAAAAGAAGATGGTTTTGTGCCAAAATGGGGAAAATACAAGAGAGATGGAATCAATACTCAACCCTTAGCATTTTTAACATAAGAAATCATTAATAACAGATCTGAAAATAATATTTAGAACCTTTAGAAACATGTATTGAAAAAAGGAAAATGAAAGAGAATGTTGTGTTTGTGGCTTACTTACAAAGCTTTGCACAAGAAGCTCTCTTCTTCCTCTTTCTTCTCTTCTAGACTTCTCTCTCTTGCTCTCCTCCCTCTCTCTAGCCGAATGTGTGTGTGTGTTATTTGTGCTTGCCAAGCTTAGGAGAGGCTGGTATTTATAGGCAAATTTTGATGTAAAATGTCCTAAAGGCCCTCTAGTTGGAAAAGGATGGAAAGATTAGGATCTTGCTTGGAATCTAATGGGATGGGAGTGATTTGGGAGTTAAATCATAGGATTAGGCAACATTTGGTTGGTTCCTAGTTGAAAGGAAACTACTGTTGGAAACATCATCCTAGGTCTAGGGTACCAGGTCTATGATTTCCTAGAATATCATGATCAAAGACTTTGAAAATGGTTCCTCACTTCTCCCTATGGTGGCCGGCCCTTGGGAAGGGTGATGTGGTTATTATTTTATCAATTTTTGGCTGTAGGACACACTCTCCAAGGTGTATACATGTATATATATATATATAACAAGATTGATGGTACTTCAAGGTACAAGGTACAAGTACTAGTTTGGGGTAAGTTTTGAATTTAATTAAAGGGTGGGGGCTTGGAGTTAAATACATGTAACTTATGTAGAATTAAATTAGGTTAGGTAAAATAGTAATGCTAACTGACAAGATTCAAATTAATTTAAGTAACCAAGGGGCTTTAAGAAAATAATTCAAACATTAGGGTCTTAAAAGTGAATACATATTTTAGGGGCTTCACACGGCACATGGCCAGCCAGCCAGAAGTGTGCATTGCCAGCCATCTATAGGCCACCTACCGGCCATCAATCTGCTTCTAGACCTGACTTCAAATAGGCATATCTCCTTCATTCGGACTCGGACTTAAGTCATTCTTGAGTCTAAATTGACGCCCCAGAAGTCTAATTTCCAATGGAGGTGGCCTCACATCTAAATTCTAAGTATTCAAAGAGATATGCCTATTTTAGTGAAGGTTGCTCAATTTTGTCTTAATCGGATTGAAACCTAACTTTAAACAGCCATATCTCCCTCATCCGAACTCGGTTTTAGGAGATTCTTGAGTCTAAAATGAAGCCCCAAAAGTCTAATTTCTAATGGCGGTGGCCTCATAACTAAAGTCCAAGTGTACAAAAGGATAAACCTAATTTAGTGAAGATTGTCTAGTTCTTTCTTAACGGTTTCAAGCCCAACTTCTTCCCCAACTAGTTTTCTTCCCTCCACTCCTATTTTCTTCAACTCCAAACCTATAAATAAGAGGTTTAAAAAGATTTTTTAAAGAGTTCACCTCCCTTCCATTTATTTCCACTTTGTCCTTACTTGGTTTACCAAAAAATGCAACTTTTAAACGAAATGCGAATCTCAGAACATCGTAGAAACATTTAGGAAAAATATTTTGAAAGAAAGGGTTTTAAGGTCTAAAATAGTTTTGGTCAAAATAGTTTTGGTCCAAAATGGGGTGTAAGGTTAGGATTTAGAAGCTCTTCTTACTGAAGAAATCGAACATTTGCACAGCACAACTTTCATCATCGAGTGATCAATCAATGGCGCCCAAGTCTTAAGGGCAGTCAAAAATGGGGTGTCTACAGATACCCCTTAACCACACAATGTCATCTTGGGAAGACCTTGATTGCATGCGATGAAGGCTATCCCCTTAACATTACACCAGCTACTGCGATTCCCAACTGAGTTTAGGATAGAAAAAATTAGAGGGGACCAAGTACAGTGAAAAATTGCTCCATGGAAGCAATGAAGTACACCTGCAATGTCAAAGAAGCGAAGACTACAAAAGTAGAAGATAAAGACCAAGAGTCTTAGACGATGTCGGTAAGGAGCCTGCCAACAAGAGTTAGGAGCCATTGAAAAAGATCTTGGTAAACGAAGGCAATGAAGAATGATTCTTTTTCCTCGGATTGGACTAGCCGAAGAGAAATAAAGGAAACTAGAGACTTTTCTAAGAGAAAACATGGAGGTATTCGCTTGGACACCATATGAGATGTCGGGGATCGGCCCCGAAGTCACCTGCCACAAGCTCAATGTGGACAGGTTGGCTAAACCAATAATTCAGCGAGCCAAAAGAGAAACTTTGATCCATGTAGAAGTAGTTACTGGAAATGCAAGCCATCCGAGAGGTACACTACCTGACTTGGCTATCTAACACAATAGTGGTTAAGAAAAAGAACGAGAAATTGAGGGTCTGTGTGGACTTCACAAGCTTGAACAAGGCTTATCTAAAAGACTACTTCCTTTGCCTAAGATAGACCAACTGGTGGATGCCACCTCGAGCCACAAAAGGATAAGTTTCCTTGATACATATCGGGGTGCATAACCATGGAGGGTCTGTGTGCATAACCATGTTCGCACTAGATAAAGAAAAAACTGCATTCATCACTCTGAATACCCTTCAAACTGAAGAATGCTGGGACAACATACCGAAGGCTTGTGACCAAGATTTTCAAGCACTTGATTGAGCAGACAATAGAGGTGTACATTAACGATATGGTCGTAAAAAGAAAAGAATCCTCAGATCACTTGGCTGCCTTCAAAGAGGTGTTTGTGTCATGACCCAAACCTGCCCCTAGAGGTTTAGACCATAACCGGCCAATAATCACTTGATTACCTACAGCCTCATACAAACATACAGAATAATTATAATAATGGGGCCACAAGCGGAAGCATATAACTATGATAAAATCCATTGAGCTGTGCTAATATGATCAAAAATATACTTTGCTTACAACATAGCACATTTACAAATTTACGTGTCTATGCAAAACTTCCATACTTTAGTTACATATCTCAAAACCATCATAACCAAATCAAAATGAAAGCCATAACATGATATAAGTCAAAAACAAAAGCTCCATCTTCGAGACTCGACCAATCGAGTTCACAAAAATAATTCCTGATACAAACTCTAAGGTTGGGCTCCATGCTGCTGATCACATATATATACATATATAACATAGAGTGAGCAAAACTCAATGAGTAATTATACAGTAAAGAGGTTTAAATGGATGAGCCCATTATCAAGGTAAATATATCATCATCAATTTGTAATGGTTTCATGATCATAATTACAAAACAACCTCGAATCCACTGATATTACAGAACGTCCTCAAGGTTGGGCTCGACACTGCTGATCACCTATATATACATACATAACATAGAGTGAGCGAAACTCAATGAGTAATAATACAGTAAAGAGATTTAAATGGATGAGCCCATTATCAGGGTAAATATAACATCATTAATTTGTAATGGTTACATGATCATAATTACAGAACGGATCCACTGGTATTACAGAACGTCCTCAAGCCCAACATTTATTGGAATAGCCTCAGGCCCACATATAGTATAGAACGGCCTCAGGCTCACATATAGTACAAAACGGCCTCGGGTCCATATATTAACAGTTGTTCAGAACGACCTCAGGTCCAATCATAAGTTATCATATCATTAACAGAACAGCCTGGGGCCCAAACATATCATAGTATAAACAGAACGACCTTAGGTCCACATTGCATATGTCATATAACATTCATGAAATTCATTCATTTCAATCAAAACACAATTTCGGAACAGATCACCATTCATGAATCAAAATAATTAATTGAGAACATATCTTTATAATACTGTTACTTACAGTGCGTTTGACCTTGCGGTGTTTCCTCCGATACACGACCTACACAACTTTTCACGCATACACATTCGATAAATAATTCGTTGCACTTTTCTTTTAATAATTCGCAACCTTTTTCAATGGGTTTCTAATCATCATTTCATTTCCCAGAGTGTTTAAATAAGGTTGATAATGAGTTTAGAGGGTCGAAGAGGTCAACAAAAGAAAGCAGAATTTTTTCCTTGCTAGCTGCTCGTGTGGTAGGCCTCACCACTCGAGCGGTCAGGCTCCGCTCGTGCGGAAGTGGTGACCGCTCGAGCGAGCAGAATGCAACCCACAGATTTTGTTCGTGTTCCACTCGTGCGGAGCTCGCAGCTGCAAGAGCGATTGGGCAAAAACCAAACAGTCCGAAAATGGCACAAGGTGTAATCTTTCATACTCATTTCCAAGCCCAAATACATTCAAAACTAACTTAAAAACATGATTCAAGTGTAATCTCAACTCAAACACATCAATCTTATTTCTATGTCAAAATCAAGGTCTCATCTTTCCTATAAATTCAAGAATCATAGAATCAAGTTCAAAATACAAATATATACATGGATGATCTTCACACAAATCTTTGTTGAATAAAAATCCTAGAGCTCATTTCATGAATTATTCACAAGATTAAACTCAAATCAAACAAAGTTGAAGAGATTGAGGCTCAATTTCTTGAATTTAGTTCAAACAATCACACAACCCAAAACCCTAACTCATATAGGTTAAAATCTCCAATTTCCTCTTAATTTCAAGCAAAAGATGAGTTATTTGCAAGGATTCTAGATAGATTTTCATACCTTAACTCAAATCTAGGGATTGCCCCTTGAATCTCTTCCAAATCTCTAGCTTTTCTTCCCCCTCTCTCTCTAACTCTCTCTAGCAAATGCTCTCAATAATAGATGATCTCAAGATAGCTATATACATATATAACTTAGGCTAATTAAACTCGATTAATTTATTACGAATCGTAATTTTACAAAATTTCATAGTAAGCTCTAAAAATCATGCTAAACAGAGATATGAAGTCTAATTAGGTTTCTGACGCCTCTAAGGCTTTCAATTTTCAGTTTAAAGCTGTAATTGCAATAGATTTTCCTACAAGTAACAAATATAATGTCAAAATCACATAAATCACATAAGTAACATGCAAATTCATACCAAACACATAATCACATAGGTAATTAAGCATAATACGGGGTGGGTTATCACAGTTTGATATCTTAAAGGCATACCAGCTTTAACTAAATGCCTTCGAGTGTGCTTTTGGGGTAGGATCTGGCAAGTTCCTGGTGTACCTAGTGACAAGAAGGCGGATTGAAGCACACCCAAATTAGATCAAAGCCATACTTGATCTAAAGAGCCCGACAGCAAAGGAGGTTCAAATCTTGACCAGCAAAGCAGCAGCCTTGAACCAATTCATAAGCTGAAACTCTAACAAGTGCAGACCATTCTTTTAGCTGTTGAAGAAAGCTACAGATTTTTTGTGGACAGAAGCATGTGAAGTCACCTTGGCCTACTTGAAGAAGTACCTGACTTACTGTCATGACCTGAACCCGCCTGTAGACGCGCCCGGAGGACTCCCGAGCTCCGCGCTGTGAAGGCGCGAAATCTCGTTTGCTCTCTAGCTACTACAAGTTCGGACTCATATCACGATTCTGAATCTAATCTCACAATATATGATGTAAGATCGATAAATCACCAAAGAGTCCAAATCCAGCAAATCGTTTTGAAAAACTGATTTTTAATAAAGAAGTGCCAAACATGGACTGCTTTGCCAAATACAGAGTCGCCACCTAAGTATTTTATTTTTGGGAGATTTAGGAAACCCTGACTCGTGCCGAAGGCCACGTGTCCGTCATCACCACAAAGTTGCCTCGGCTTGGGAACTTGGGTACGAGAGGAGAAGGTCATGCAATGAGCACCCCCGCTCGCCCGATCAAAAGATCGGCCTTTATTAAGCATGATATTTTGTTTTTGAAAACACATATGTTCTTATTCCGGTTAATTAGCTAATCTTACTACGTGATGCGCACAACATACAAGTATAGACTAGATCGCCTAATTTTGAACAAAACATTGCATGTTCATTTGTGAAAATGATTTGAAGTTTGCTACTCGCAAGTAGGCTAAAACGCGGATTTTGATGAATTGTTCCAATTCAAGCAATCCAACCTTCACCCACAGGCATTCAGGCAGTTATAGCAAATAAGCAATTAGCCTCATGGCAAGCATGCTTTCATGGCAACATTAACACACATGCAGCATGCTAAAGCGTAAACACTCACAGTGTACTCCAAACCAAAACAAAGAACTAGTTAGAAATCATGCATAATCCTAGTTCATGTTAAGATGGCTAATGCAACACATGTGAAAATGTAACTAAGATAGGCTCAGCTACCTAGAATGTCATGTGAAATGCAACTTAATAACATGTTGTTGAATACGTATTCAAGTAAATGTATTGAAAATACAATGCAGTTAGTATGATGCACCGAGCCTGGTGCATGCAATACAGATGAATGGATGCACGCATGCAAGCATAAGGTATGCTAATCGAAATATGCCCTAAAACTAACCATCGTAAACGGTTAAGTAAAAGGGAGAAAGAAATGGGGGTTGGAAGACATGCATCACACACACGCACGCTTATTACAACATTGCGCCCTCTCGACGGAGGGACCGAATAAGAAGCTAACTAGTTAATCTAAGCTAATTAAACTAATTATTACAAAAACAAACTAATTAACTAATCCTAGTTAACTAATTTATTACAAAACAAATTGAAATAGCTAATCGCATTAACTATTAAAGTACAAAAAGAATGCTTAATCTAGCTAAGTAAAGAAGCTAAATAAAGCAGTAAACAGAGGTGCCCTCAAAGGGAAGAAAGCATGCATGTCCGGTCGCCTCACTCAGAAATCCGTCGCGATGCCCCAATTTGCCTCTGTTTGCAATTGTTTCCAGAACACTGCACAAAGCTTCAGAAAGCTGAAACTCTATCATGGGAACCTGTGTGAGGGCTGCCGACCAGTTGTTGAGGAAGGAGACCACCTGCCGACCACTTTCTGTGCTGAAAAACTAGAAAAGTGGTCGGCCAGCTAGTAATACTGGTTGGCCGACCAGTTGTTGCTGCTGAATTCCAATTTGCTGCAACAGAGAGCAAGAAAGGGCATGACAATGTATGTGCAAGATATGTGTGCACAACCACCCTTCCTATCATGTCATGAACTCAAGGGAGTGAGATTCTCGGCCCTTGGGCCACCAATCGCGCATTTTAATGCGTGATGGCCGAGAAGTCAAATTGCATAATTCAATATAAAATGAATGCACAAGTAAACACATAAAGCCTAAAACTCTATCATGTATGATCAAGAACGTCGGCGACCGAGAATTGAGGCACGTTTTATCCCTTCAAGTATGAAATGTTCCTCGTTTCTCGTGTTTGGACTAACACCTATTCCAAACAACAATGCAACACATAACATGGCATACACAATGCGACTCGAGCATGCAAACATGCAATGCAACATGAACAACCTAACAAGGCTAATGGCATGCAAACAATGCTAATGCACGCATGCACAATGCAATGCTACAAGGGCAAGTTAACAATGTTAGGAACATGCATACTCAATGCAAAGAAACAACTTGGTATACACAATGCAAATAACCACATGGCATGCACAATGGAATGTAAGATGGCATACTTAATGCAATGAACAATAAGCATGCGAACAACATATAAACAAGCATGCTAAATGGACTTAAACCAAAAGGGGGTAGACCTCAGTCATGCCCAAATCAGTGGCCATTGGTGATAAAATTAAGGCACATGAAGCATATACAAGCATGCACATGCAATGGCCCATCAAAGAGGCCTAAGAGCACAACTCTCAAGAGTGCTCAAAGAGTGACAAACATAAAAGTGTAACAACACCAAGTGCACTGAAATGAGGTAAGAAATGATGCCAAAATCATTCAAACAAAGCAAGTAAGGCATGCAAGAGTCCTTAAGGCATGAAGCTAGTAAAGAGGATTACAAAGGAGGCATGCAATACATGGAAAATATGTATGAACCAATCATGGATAGAGCTCAAGTAGGTCAAAACAAAGACCAAAACATGCTGAGATGAGGGCTCAAATACCTAGGCAAGATGGCATACATACTAGGCCATAAACTAGGCAACCATGCTCAACACTCAAAGGCACTTAAAGAGTGAATGAAGTGGAAATATGGCAATGCTATAAGCTCTGAAATGAAGTATTAAATGATGCCAAATCATCTAAATAGCTCAAAGATAGCATGCATGAGTCAACAAAACACAAAGTTAGCAAGGCCAATTACACTACAACTATACAAAGCATGAAGGATATGGCAAAGGCAACCCAAAATAGTCCTAGATCATGCCAAAATGATACTAAAACATGCATGGAAGAAAGCCAAAACAAGCTAGCATGAAGGGCATAAGGCATGGTGCATACAAGCCAAATAAGGTGGATTACACTACACCTATTAAGACCAAGCATGGGATGACTTAACCAGAAAAATTTAGAGTTATATCACGGCAAGATAACCCCAAAAACACCTTGAAATGATGGATCGCAAGCTAAGGCATGAAGGCATACACAATGGTTCATGTTAAGGCATAAAAGGGGCAAACCCTCCAACGCATTGAATGAGTGATAAATGCAAGTGTATGAGCATGAAACATGGACTAAAATCACATAATAAATGATGTCGAATCATTCAAATAGTCCAAGTAAAGCATGCTAGTGGACTTGACACACAAAGCTAATAAGCTAGAATGCACTATAGCTATACAAAGCATGGCATGCATGACCAAAACAATACAAATCAGAGCTAAAGCATGTTAAAACATGGACAAAAGCTTCTCAGAGTTAAACCAAAAGCATGCTAGAATGACATGTTAAAGCATAATGCATGTTAGGCTAATTCATGGAAATGCACTACAAGTGCATGGAGCATGCAAACTCCAACCAAACCAAACCCTAACAGAGGTATGACATGGTAGAACATCACCAAAAACATGCTGAAATAGACTCAACATAAGCTAGAAAGACATGCTACTTCATAAAGCATACAAGACTAGCTTGTGAAATTTACACTACAAGTGTATAAGGCATGCAAGAGCCAATGAAACCAACCCAAAACAGATCTAAGGCATGTCAAAATAACACCAAAAACCTACTAAGATGGGCCCAAAACCAGCTAGAAAGACATGCTCAAACATGAGGCACACAAGGCTAGTTTGTAGGATTTACACTACAAGTGTATAAAGCATGCATGGAATGACCAAACCAAGTCAAAACAGATATGAGGCATGCTGAAATAACCCCAAATACATGCTAAGAACAAGCCAACACAAGCTTAATAAACATGCTCAAACATGAGGCATATGAAGCAAGTATTCAAAATACAAGGAGAGGGGATGACCCTCTCCTTTTTAGGACCTCAAAACCTCCTTTCCACCACTGAAAATCCTCTAGATTTTAGTGGTAGAAAGTCCATGCAAAGGTGATCCCAAAGCTTAAAAAGAAGGCACAAAAGCAAGGCCAAACAAGGCCTAAGAGGAGGTAAACAACCCCAAACACAAAAGTAACCTTAAACAAAGATCTCAAAGACCAAAAATTAGACCTTTTTGTAGTTAAGAGTTAGTCCTAAAACAGCATTCAAATAGGCTCAAAAGCTTAAACAAAAATGGGGGATTTGAGGGTTAGAAACTCACCCTTGAAGACCACCTTTAAAGCTGCAATTCCAGCAGCTTCTTCAAGCTCAAACCAACCCAAGAACACCAAAAACAACTCCTAAGCACCTCAGCAACTAAGGGATGGTGTTTGAGTGTGTGTTTGTGTGTTAAAGTAAGACAAAACTACACTTTTGAAGCACAAAAATGAAGTAAAGGGCAAGATAGATACAAGGGTGTAGCTATAACTCTCAAGGCCATTTTTTCTAAACCTAGAGGAGGGAGGAGGTGGTTCTCTCTTATAGAGAACCAAAAGCTAAAGCTTCTCAAGGAAGCTAAGCTTCAAGGCCATCCCTCCATACACGTGTATGGAGGATGGCTTCAGTGCCCTCCACAACTAGAGGAAAATATCTCCAAAAAGGTGCCAAAAAGCAGCCGACCACTTGAAGTGGTCAACCGACCACTTGAAGTGGTCTCCCAGAACAAAAACTGGTCGACCATAGGTGGGAGAAGTCTACACACTGAAAGCAAGGTGGTAGTATTGTGGCCGACCAGAAAAGGTGGCCCAAAGACCAAGAAAGCCAGTTATCTGACCAGAAAACTGGCTGGCAGGAGGAAAAGTGGTCTCCAAAGGGAAAAACTGGTCTCCCACCCTTGTACCGCCTTCTAAACAAGGAAAACAAGGTTTGTACCGAAAACAAACCAAAACAGATGCAAGACGAGAGATCGGGAGGCAAAGCACGCGACCAAAAGCCTCGAAAACTAGTCTACGAGCATCAAAAGTGGTATACGACCACAAAAGTGGTCTCCCGGACCACAGTGTTCCTCTAGGCAGAGGCAACAAGGTGTGGTTCAAAAACCACGCCAAACGGAGAACATTAAGTGGTCCCGAGACAAGGTGCGCAGCCGAAGGCTCCAAAAATTAGAAACTAGTCTCCAGACGAGAAAAGTGGCCTACGACCACAAAGAGATGGTCTACAAGACCTCTCCCTCCCTCCGAGAAGAGAAAACAAGATTCGGTCCACAAACCGAGCCAAAGCACAAAGAGTTCAGAGGCCCGGAGGCAAGGCTCTTAGCCAAAACTCCAGAACCTCGAAACGAGCGCAACATGCACTATCACCGAGCGCTCAATCGATGACGTCTGAGTCTTAAGGTCAGTCAAAAATGGGGTGTCTGCACCGCCCCTATGGATTAGGATCATAACCGGCCAGTCATCGTGAGATTACCTACGACCTTAGACAAAAATCAATCAAATATTATTGTTATGGGGCCAGATGCAGAAGCAGAACTTTAAATTTTGTCCAATGAACTGTGTATACATAGCATATAATTATTGTAGAATTCATAAATTCTCTTTAGAATTTAGTTATTCAAGCACACCATAGTCAATAAGTCATGAATGTTATATTCTATATTATATCAGAATTATGGGGGTGCTTAAAGGATTTTACTAAAGTAACGGTTCCGATGGTAGGTCCATAAAGGATCTTAATTCTTTGTCTAAGACAAAACTAGAGAAGAAACAACAACGATTTTGTTAAATCCTAGGAACATCTCTATGTCTATTAATTAATTTTAAGTATGGGAATAACATAGCATAATGGTAAGTCTCGATATAATCAAAGACTTAAACTGTAAGATATTTGCTCTCAGATGTAAATGTTGTCTAAAGACAATATACGGATCCACCAACTACTCAATGATATATAACTAAGAAGGTTAAACAAAAAATAACGGCCGCTAACAAAAGATTTGACCAGAGAGCAAATAAGAAAAAGTTCATCGAGGGGAATATGATTAAAGCTTATTAATTCCAAGTCGACATAATGGCAACCCAACCTAACTGACTGGAGATCCCAAGATCTAGGTTCAAAGTGACAACCGAATTATGGATGACTCACCATAAATCACTATGGAATTATATCCCCTATCTATTCTTATGATGAGAGTGATATCTACAACATGTGTTGTATGCAGGGGACGTAGGATATGCTATATTTTTAATGATTACTTATCTCTTGAAAAACCTAGAGGAATATCTTTTAAGAAGAGTATTTATGAGACTCGAAATAAAGATCACCTATTTGAGTGTGAAGGGGCCACTTCTATGAGAATTGATATGGCTAAATTCTCTATAGCACTCATGAATCCAGGAATTGTCCAGGGCTAAAATGGACACAATCGATAGAACCAAGTTTTGTATAGAAATAAAACTGTGTGATAGGCTATTGTCTCCGTTTACACTAACGGCAGAATAGTTCAAGATATCATGTTCGTTGATCAATCAGTGAATCAGATAGTCTTTTACAAGGAAATGTTCAAGACCAAAAACTACATATCCTATGTAGCATATTTCGAGATTTGTACTCACATAGTCTACATGTTGTTACATTTCTCGTTTCATTAATTTCATTCATATAGGGAATTGTTGGGGAAAAAATTAGAAATGAATGGAAATGGACTCCATTTGAATGAAAAGATGTAGCCCTTCATGGTGCCTTTTCATTATAAAGGGTGTGACCCATGGGTAGTGTCTCTTCATTTTAAATGGTATGACCCAAAGGTCATATCCCTTCATCGTGTCTTTTCTGTTTAAACTGAACATGTGCCAACAAGCCTATGTAAAGGCAACCCCCATTCCAGTTTTATTAATTCCAAATTCTTCAAGCATTCTTTTCTTGTATTCGTCATCCATGTGAATCTAAATTTTATGAGTGCAAAACATAATTTTGGTTCATTATACAATCAAAGAGTGTGCTCTCTTCATTTGTGCTGATTGTTATATCTTGGAGACAAAATGTCCATTGTTCTCAGGCACCATTAGAGATGACAAAATTCTATCTTAAAAACACAGTATTCAAATACGGGCCTCAATCACAAACTTGTTTATAAACTATCTGCAAAAGTACTGTAGGATTTAATTTTGTTGTTTATTTTATTTTATTTATTATTTGCTTAAATTAATTATTTACAAAAATTATCTCCTACATTTTTATCAGAAGTATGTAACACACAAAGCTACTCACATGTCGTCTAGAGAAAATAATGGTGTAGAAAAGAAACCGTTACTAGTCCGATTGGCCCAAATACACTAGGATGTGTTGTAGCACCCGTGGGCACATCGACACTAGATGAAAATTCATGTCACCTTCTTGTCCCATAAATTCATAGGCCCCCGCCGGGTCTATTTTTAGCTATCTAAACTCCTCTTTCTCCGTCTTTAATTTTTCTCCCTCATTTTTCCGTCCTTTTGTCACATTTTACTCTCTTTTCTTTTCTTTTCTACTCTTTCCTTTCTTTCGTTTCTTTTTCTTTTTTTCCTTGTCTACTTCCCATACCTACTGCAACTTCCAGCAGGTAATGCATCCGTACACGGCCAGCTTTAACATTTTTGGAGCGCAAAACGAACTCCCAATATGAGGTTTTTTGTACATTTAAAAAAAAATATTTGTAATCAAAAGATTATATACTTTTTTTTTTGGTTGTATTTGACGTAAAATTAATTTACTGAAATTTATAACAAAATTTACAATAAAAGAAGGATCAAAATAATCCAACTCATGTACAAAATAAAAAGTAAAAAACAGTAATATCATTTAAACAACACTATTCACAACTACTTCATTCTCTTATATATCAGCACAGCAGGTCTCAGGCCCAAGGTAGTATTCTTTGGCTGAGTTTTTTACTCCTAGTATGTAGTTTGCTATGGATTAATTGTTTGCCAATAAATGTACGTAATGTTGGGAAAATGATGTAATATAGGCTTTTTTGGGCCATCTTTGAGCCTAAAATTGAGTGGTTCCAACCGTCTTTTGGGTTAGATCTGGAGAGGTGATGTGTTTCTTACCGCGTGGCAAGTCACACGGTGAAGACGGAACATCAAAACTATTTATGAGTGAATAGGAAGTTGACGTCGTTTTTGGGTCTAACATTAATTTTTTAGACAAAATTCATTTGAATTTTTTCAAAAAAAATTATTATGGGAATTTAATTTAAATCTAAATTCAAATTTTGGTTTCCTAAGTGGTTTCTTAAGAATGTACCTCTTCCTTTATTGATTAAACTGTTCAAACAGTTTAATAAAAATATTCCGACAGTTTAAAAAACTATTCCACCAACGGATACTTTTTCAAACAGTTTGAAAAATTGATCTAAGCAACGGACAGATCACTATTCAACAGCTATCTGTTTGAATAGTGCTTGCACCTGTTCAATTTAAATGTGCACCTATTCACTTCAATTTGGTACCTGTTCGGATCAATTTTTTGCCTATAAATTCAGACCATTTCCAGCAGTCTTGGACATGGAAAATCTGTGTGAATTTTATTTCTCTTGCTGCCCAGATTTTTCTATTTGCATTATTTCTTCATATTAGTTTTAGAGTAAATTTAAAGAGAGTATAGAACACAAGGTTCTAGTTCGCCGGACAAATTTGTTTGGAGTGCTACTACAAATTTGTAAAGATCATTGTATCCTGGGAGATAGACGCCACTCAACCGTAACCACCGTAGCGGGGCGAATCTACCTTAAGGACAGAGTGTCATACACTCGACTTGATCTTTGATTTTTAAATTTGGTTCGATAAATAAATTTGGTACGTTATTTATTTATTTGTTTGATTTAATTTCAATTTATTTTATTTACACAAAAGATTGTTCCAACAATCTTAAGACAGATTCGAATTATTCTGTTTACAGAATTTTTCTTTGGTTTTCGTTTCTCTTTCTTCTTTTTAAAAATAAAATTATTTTCTGGGGATTTACAAAATAATATTCTGGTTGGAAAAATAAATAGTGATTATATGCTATTTGACAAATAGTAGTAATATACTGTCTATTTTTTTTGATAACTAGTAGTAATATACTGGTGTCATTAACAATTCAGAATATTTTTTTGCGAAATTTTGTCAGAAATTAATTTTGTTTTTTTAGAAATTATTTTCTGAGTATTCTATAATTAAGAAAATTATGTTTTAGTTTTTTTTTTTAATTATTGAAGTTGTTACAGAAATTTAATT
The DNA here is from genome assembly GCF_055761805.1 of Camellia sinensis. NCBI lineage: Eukaryota > Viridiplantae > Streptophyta > Magnoliopsida > Ericales > Theaceae > Camellia > Camellia sinensis. The sequence goes on from NC_138963.1 coordinate 142,836,347, forward strand.
TTCCGTGTGGAATTAATTTGGTTAAATAAAATTTTATTTTATTTTCAAATTAATTAAAAAATAAAAGTTACATTCTTGTTTCTTTTATTTTTATAGAATTTAATTCTGTGAATTTGGATTAGTTTTCTGTGTAGTATAAATTTTAATTATATGTTTGTTTTATAATTTAGAATTCCTGGCTACTGAAACAAATGCTCAAACAAGTACTACTGTGGTGGCTGCAATTGTACCAACCCCCACTCCTGTTGTGACAGTACCGGTAAATCACAGTGAGAAGCCAGAGAAGTTCTCATGAACTGATTTAAAAGATGGCAACAGAAAATGTTGTTCTATCTTACAACTCTTAACCTGGCTTGTTTCCTCCGTGAGGATACTCCTATTTTGAAAGAGGATGAAATCGACCGGCAAATGGTTGCTGCAATCGATGCCTGGAAACATGCTGATTTTCTTTGCCGAAACTACATCTTGAACGGACTTGACAACACATTATACAACGTCTATAGTCCTATCTGCAAAGGAACTTTGGGAGTCTTTGGAGAAGAAATACAAAATGGAAGATGCCGGCTCAAAGAAATTTGTGGTTGGCAAATTGCTATACTTTGTAATGGTTGATTCTAAGAGTGTGATCAGCCAAGTTCAAGATCTCCAACTCATTCTGCATGACATTCACACAGAAGGCATGTCTTTCAGTGAATCCTTCTAAGTTGCAGCTTTAATTGAGAAATTACCACAAGGCTGGAAGGAATTCAAGAACTATCTCAAACACAAGCTCAAAGAAATGTCTTTGGAAGAATTAATTGTGCGTTTGAGGATTGAGGAGGACAACCGCAATTCTGAAAAGCGGGCTGGTAAGCATCCTATGGAGTCTAAAGCAAATGTGGTGGAACATGCTCCAAAAGCAAAGAAACGAAAGTCTTCTGAAGAAAGTTCATCACAAGGCTCTAAAGGGGGGGGAAATAAAAAGTACAAGTTTAATGGAAAATGTTACATCTGTGACAAAGAGGGACATCGGGCCAAAGATTGCTGTAGCAAAGGCAAAAACAAAAGAAGAACAAGCAAGAAGCCTGCTCAAGCCCATATAACCGAAGTGGACAATATTTCTAACAGTGTAGATGACATCAATCTTTCTACAGTTGTTTCCGAGGCAAATCTTGTCAGAAATCCTAAAGAATGATGGGTGGACACTGGTGCTACTTGCCACATTTGTGCCGACAAAAAGATGTTCACATATTATTCTACAGTGGACAATGGTGAACAACTTTTTATGGGCAACTTCTTAACTTCCAAAGTTGAAAGGTAAGGAAAGATTGTACTTAAGATGACATCTAGAAAGGAACTCACTCTCAACAATGTGCTGCATGTACCGAATATTCGCAAGAATCTTGTTTCTGGATCTTTGTTGATTAAGAATGGGTTTAGGCTAGTATTTAGGAGTGATAAATTTGTACTTACTAAGAATGGGATGTATGTAGGAAAAGGTTACATGTCTGATGGCCCTTTCAAGATGATTGTAATGACCGTTGTACCCTCAGTTATTAATAAAAATACATCTTCTTCTTATTTACTTGAGTCTTCAAATTTATGGCATGGTATATTAGGACATGTTAATTATGGATCTTTACGTAGATTAATTAATATGGAATGTTTACCTAAATTTGACATTGATTCAAATCATAAATGTGAAATTTTCCAAAACTCCTTTCCATTCAATTGAAAAAAGTACGGAACCACTTGAATTAATTCATAGTGACATTTGTGATTTTAAATCAATTCAAACTAAAGGTGGGAAAAAATATTTTATCACTTTTATAGATGACTATACTAGATATAGTTATGTTTATTTAATTCGAACCAAGGATGAAGCTTTGGAAATTTTCATTCAATATAAGAATGAAGTTGAAAATCAACTTGGTAAGAAAATCAAAAAACTAAGAAGTGATAGAGGTGGTGAATATGAATCACTTTTTGGTGAATTTTGTAAAGAACATGGAATAATTCATCAAACCACCACTCCTTACTCACCTCAGCAAAATGGAATTACTAAAAGGAAAAATTTGACTTTAAAAGAAATGATGAATGCCATGTTAATAAGTTCTGGATTACCTCAGAACTTGTGGGGCGAAGCAATACTTTCTGCTAATTATATACTTAATAAAGTACCCCGAAAGAAAGTGTATCAAACACCTTATGAATTGTGGCATGGAAGAGTACCATCCTACAAATACTTAAAAGTGTAGGGGTGTTTGGCTAAAGTGGCTATTCCTAGTCCTAAAAAGACTAAGATAGGTCCTAAGACCATTGATTGCATTTTCATTGGTTATGCCAAGAATAGTAGTGCATATCGGTTTTTGATTTATAAATCAGAACATTCCGAAATACATGTAAATACTATTATTGAATCTCGAAATGCATCTTTCTTTGAACATGTATTTCCAAATAAGACTGGCCAAGAGACTAGTAACAATAAAAGATCTCACGATGCCATTACTAGTCAGGATCAAGAACATGATCAAGAACAAGAGTTAGATCAAAATGAGGAAGAGGAACCTAGGCATAGTAAACGTGCTAGAATCTCAAAATCTTTTGGTCCAGATTTTCTAACATTTTTGTTAGAAAATGAGCCTTTAACTTTTAAAGAGGCTATGTCCAGTCCTGAAGCTCCTTTATGGAAGGAATCTATCAATAGTGAAGTTGAATCCATCTTGCAAAATCACACTTGGAAATTGGTGGATTTGCCACCAGGTTGTAAACCTCTTGGGTACAAGTGGATTTTCAAAAGAAAATTGAAAGCGGATGGATTAATAGACAAATACAAGGCAAGACTTGTGGTCAAAGGTTTTAGACAAAAAGAAGGTCTTGATTACTTTGACACATACTCGTCGGTTACTAGAATAATATCCATTAGAATGCTAATTGTCATTGCATCTCTATACAATCTAGAAATTCATCAAATGGATGTGAAAACCACTTCTTAAATGGTGAGTTAGATGAAGAAATTTACATGGAACAACCAGAAGGTTTTTCAGTTCCAGGAAAAGAAAAGAAATTGTGTAAATTGGTTAAATCATTATATGGTTTAAAACAAGCGCCAAAGCAATGGTATGAGAAATTTGACAAGGCAATGATGTCAAATGGATTCAAAATTAATGAGTGTGACAAATGTATTTATATTAAAAACACAAACAAAGGTTATGTCATTATATGTCTTTATGTAGATGATATGCTCATCATAGGTAGTAATAATGATATGATTAAAACTACCAAGAAAATGTTGAATAAACATTTTGACATGAAAGACATGGGCATTGCTGATGTAATCTTGGTATGAAAATTACCAAAACATTAGAAGGTTATGCTTTGTCACAATCTCATTACATTGAGAAAATACTTGACAAATTCAGCAAAGATGATGATCATCTTGCTAGAACACCTGTAGATGTTAATTTGTTTCTATCTAAAAATGTACAGGAAAGTATTTCTCAATTAGTGTATGCCCAAATTATTGGAAGTTTAATGTACTTGATGAACTGCACTCGCCCGGATATAGCTTATGCCGTAAGTCAATTAAGTAGATATACGAGTAATCCCCGTAGAACACTGGAAAGCAATTATAAGGGTTCTAAGATATCTCCGATTCGCTCGTAATATTGGGCTGAATTATACTAGATATCCAGCAGTACTTGAAGGATACTGTGATGCAAATTGGATATCAGATACTACAGATTCAAAGTCCACTAGTGGGTATGTCTGTACTCTTGGTGGGGCGGCTGTATCTTGGAAAGCTTCCAAACAGACTTGCATTGCTAGGTCTACTATGGAATCAGAATTCATAGCTTTAAACAAAGTAGGGGAAGAGGCAGAATGGCTTCGCCACTTCCTTGAAGATATTCCAATTTGGCCAAAACCAGTGCCTGCTATTTGCATACATTGTGATAGTCAATTAACAATAGGTAAAGCACAGAGTCATATGTATAACGGTAAGTCACGACACATTCGTCGCCGACATAACACCATAAGACAACTACTCTCTAATGGAATTATTTCCATTGAATATGTGAAGTCTAAAGACAACATAGCGGATCCACTAACCAAATGGTTAGCAAGAGAGCTAGTTAAGAATTCATCGAGGGGAATGGGACTTAAGCCTATTAAATAAGAGTTACCACAACGGCAACCCAACCTAGTGTTGGGTATACCTCCTTATTGGAGTGTGGGACCCAATTGGTTTGTTAAAGAATTTTAATTTGGCTTGGTTTAGGTATAATATATTTTTATATATTATATTTGTGGAGACCTAATTCAATTTGGAAACAACTAAGATTTTGATAAAAAAAAACCCTAGATTCACAATATAATTTTTGGGGTATTGTTTTTTCCCAAGAAACACTTACGGCAGCAGCATATACTTTTTCTTGGTGAGATAGTGCTTTGGGTCTATTGATTTGGTGCATCTTTGTTTGGGTGCTTTGGTGAAGCTGATTTGGGTTATTATTTTAGATCTTCTTCAATTTTGGTTCTGAAGATTTTGGTTCATCTATTTGGTAAGGTTTTTCCTCTTGTTTATTTGTGATTATTTGGAATTCACCTAAGGGTGGTTTTGTGAGACCATTAGTGTCTTGTTTGTAATCATTTGGAACTTATTTGGTTGATAGTGGAATCGGATTTCGATCCCGTGGACGTACCTTACATTGAGGGAACCACGTAAAAATTCTTGTGTTGCCTTTGATTTAATTTTTCCGCTTTAGTTTTTATTCCCATTGATTGATTTACTTATGGGGAATCACATATTTTCCCTAACAACTGGTATCAAAGCTTACGGTTTATTTGGGTTTATTTATTTGTATAAATCGATAGAGGGGAATGTGGGTCGTATGTCTAGCTTCAATGGAAGCAATTGGGTAACTTGGAAAACTAAAATGGAGGACCTATTATTTTGTAAAGATTTGTATGGACCCATTGAGAGTGATAGTGGCAAACCCGAGGGTATGAAAGATGATGAATGGAATAGGCTTAATCGAAAAGCCGTTGGTGTTATCCGTCAATGGATTGATGACAGTGTGTTTCATCATGTTGCTACTGAAACTTCAGCACATGATTTATGGAAAAAATTAGAAGGCCTTTATGATAGGAAATCAGCCACAAATAAAGTTTTTTTGTTTCGTAAGTTGGTTAATTTAAAATATAAAGAGGACAGCCCTATTCCGGAACATCTGAATGAAATAAAGAGTATTGTTAACCAACTTGCTTCTATGAAAATTGTTTTTGATGATGAGTTGCAGGCTTTGATGCTACTTAGTTCTTTGCCCGAAAGTTGGAAGACTTTGGTTGTGACCATCAGTAATTCGGCGCCCGATGGAGTTGTCACAATAGTCCAAGTCACTAATAGCCTGTTGAATGAAGAAACTAGAAGAAAATCAGCAGGTTCCTCTCATTCGGAAACATTCGTTGTGAGAGGCCGAAGCAAAACAAGAGGGAGGAGTAAAACTCCTCATGGTCGTGATCAAAGCCGTGATAAATCAAAAGATGGTTCTTTTTCAAAGAAAGACATTGAGTGCTATTATTGCCATGAGAAAGGGCACATGAAGCGAGAATGCCGAAAGCTCAAGAATAAGGAGAAAAGGCGTGACAAAAGTATGGACAAGAAGCAAGAAAACACAACGGCAGTTACTACCAATGGTGATCTCATGGTCGTTTGTGAAGATGATTGTATCAATTTTGTGGGCCAAGAGAGCAATTGGGTGATTGATTCCGGTACTTCTTTTCATGTGACTTCTCGAGTTGATTTCTTCACTACCTACACCGAAGGAGATTATGGTTCTATCCGAATGGGTAATGAAGGTTTGTCCAAGATTATTGGTATAGGTGATGTTTGCTTGGAAACAAATTTGGGCTGCAAGTTGTTGCTTAAAGATGTGAGGCATGTTCCCGACATTCGCCTCAATTTGATCTCTACCGGGAAGCTAGATGATGAAGGCTACAACAACAAATTTGGTGATGGAATATGGAAGCTCACAAAGGGTTCCTTGGTGGTGGCTAAGTGTAAGAAGACTCATACACTTTATTCGATGCAAGGAAAAATTTGTAAAGGTGTTGTCAATGCACTTCAAAATGATACTTCTACCAAATTGTGACAGAAGCGGCTTGGCCATATGAGTGAAAAGGGGCTGCAAGTTTTGTTCAAGAAAAACCTTCTACCCGGTTTGAAAGGTACACATCTCAAAACTTGTGTTCATTGTTTGGCGGGTAAACAATATAGAGTTTCTTTTCATAAAAATGTTGCTTCTAGAAAAGAAAATGTTTTGGAGTTGATTCATTCAGATGTTTGTGGTCCTTTAAAAGTTAGAACACATGGTGGTGCACTTTATTTTGTTACTTTCATTGATGATTATTCAAGGAAAGTTTGGGCTTTTTTACTAAAAACTACAGATCAAGTTCTCGAAGTATTTAAGCATTTTCAGGACATGGTTGAGAGAGAAACAGGGCAGAAATTGAAGTACATCCAATCAGACAATGGTGGTGAATACATTAAGCCATTTGATGAGTATTGTCGCAGCCAAGGTATTCGGCATCAAAAGATAGTTAAGAAGACTCCTTAACAAAATGGGGTTACCGAGAGGATGAACCGCACCATTGTGGAAAGAACAAGGTGTTTGCTTTCACAAGCTAAATTGCCAAGATCCTTTTGGGGTGAGGCATTGAAGACAGCGGTTGACGTGATCAATTTGTCTCCTTCCTATCCTTTGAATGGTGATGTTCCAGAAAGAGTTTGGACCAGTAAAGATGTGTCTTATGAGCACTTGAGAGTGTTTGGTTGCCGAGCTTTTGTTCACATTTCAAAAGATGAGAGGTCCAAGCTTGATAGCAAGTCAAGACAATGTATTTTTCTTGGCTATGGGCGTGATGAATTTGGGTATAGATTGTGGGATCCGGTCGACAAGAAAGTCATTCGAAGCCGTGATGTTGTGTTTCTTGAAGACCAAACAATTGAAGACTTTGGCAAAAGTGATCAACCGGAACCAAAAACTAGTGATCTCATTAACATGGATTCATCTCCTTCATCTTCAGTTAATGATGAAAACGGGGGAGATGTGCAGCCACCTATTGAAGATGTAGAGGATGATGCTAATCCTAATGAAGTTGAGCCAGAAATTGAGGAAGAGCATCCAACTCAAGAACCGCCACCACAACTTGAGTTGAGAAAATCTACAAGGGACCGACAACCTTCAAGAAAGTATCCTCCCAATGAATTTGTGTTGATTTTTGATCAAGGGGAGCTTGAGAGCTACCAAGAAGCAATTGAGCATGCAAAGAAAGGTGATTGGAAAAAGGCCATGGACGAGGAGATGAATTCCTTGCTTGAAAACCAGACTTATGATTTAGTGAAGTTGTCTAAAAGGAGGAAAATTTTGAAAAATAAGTGGGTTTTCAAATTGAAGAATGATGGCAAGAATCTGAGGTACAAGGCACGTCTTGTTGTGAAAGGTTTTGGACAAAAGAAAGGTATTGACTTTGATGAGATTTTCTCGCCAGTTGTGAAGATGTCTTCTATTCAGATTGTACTTGGCATGGCTGTAAGTATGAACATTGAAGTTGAGCAACTTGATGTGAAGACCGCATTTCTTCATGGTGACCTTGAAGAAGAAATTTACATGGAGCAACCAGAAGGTTTTGTAGAGAAAGGGAAAGAGAAATTTGTTTACAAATTGAAGAAAAGTTTGTATGGTCTTAAGCAAGCCCCGTGGCAATGGTACAAAAAATTTGACTCTTTCATGATGAATAATGGTTTTTCTAAAACCACTTCGGACCATTGTGTGTTTGTGAAAAATTTCCCGGATGGTTAATTTATTATTCTTTTACTTTATGTTGATGACATGTTAATTGTTGGTCAAGATTCTACCATGATAAACAGGTTGAAATTGGAGTTGAGCAAGTCGTTTGCTATGAAAGATTTGGGACCGGCAAAGCAAATACTTGGTATGAAAATTGTTCGTGATCGCAAAGAGGGGCTGATTTGGTTGTCTTAAGAAAGCTATATTGAGAAAGTTCTTGAGAGATTCAATATGGATAAAGCGAAGCCGGTTGGTTGTCCACTTACAGGTCACTTCAAGCTTAGTTCGAATCAATGTCCTACAAGTGAGAAAGACAAGGAAGAGATGCTGAAAGTTCCTTATGCTTCAGCAGTTGGTTCTTTGATGTACACCATGGTTTGTACAAAACCGGATATTGCTCACGTCGTTGGTGTGGTGAGTCGGTTTCTCTCTAATCCGGGTAAAGAACATTGGGCAGCGGTAAAATGGATTCTAAGGTATCTTCGAGAGAGTTCGAAGGTGTGTTTGTGTTTTGGGGATGGTAAGCCGATACTTGATGGGTTCACAGATTCTGACATGGGCAGTGATATTGATTCTAGGAAATCTACTTCGGGGTATTTGATGACTTTTGCAGGGGGAGCTATGGCATGGCAATCTAAATTACAAAAATGTGTTGCTCTCTCAACTACCGAAACTGAATTTATTGCTATTACAGAAGCTTGCAAAGAAGAGTTATGGTTAAAAAATTTTTGCAAGAGTTGGGTTTGAAGCAAGAAAAGTATGTGCTTTATTGTGATAGTCAAAGTGCTATTCACTTGAATAAAAATTCTACTTTTCATTCGAGATCAAAACACATTGATGTAAGATATCATTGGATTCGTGATGTGTTAGATTCGAAATTGTTACAACTCGAAAAGGTTCACACAGATGATAATATTTCAGATATGTTGACAAAGACTTTGTCGAGGGACAAACATTTAAAGTGTCGAACTTTGGCAAGTATGGTTGATTTCTCCACCTAAGTCGGTAGGGGGAGAATTGTTGGGTATACCTCCTTATTGGAGTGTGGGACCCAATTGGTTTGTTAAAGAATTTTAATTTGGCTTGGTTTAGGTATAATATATTTTTATATATTATATTTGTGGAGACCTAATTCAATTTGGAAACAACTAAGGTTTTGATTAAAAAAAACCCTAGATTCACAATATAATTTTTGGGGTATTGTTTTTTCCCAAGAAACATGTACGGCAGCAGCATATACTTTTTCTTGGTGAGATAGTGCTTTGGGTCTATTGATTTGTGGAGCAGAAACAAATTGATTTGGTGTATCTTTGTTTGGGTACTTTGGTGAAGCTAATTTGGGTCATTATTTTAGATCTTCTTCAATTTTGGTTCTGAAGACTTTGATTCATCTATTTGGTGAGGTTTTTCCTCTTGTTGATTTGTGATTATTTGGAATTCACCTAAGGGTGGTTTTGTGAGACCATTAGTGTCTCGTTTGTAATCGTTTGGAACTTATTTGGTTGATAGTGGAATCGGATTTCGATCCCGTGGACGTACCTTACATTGAGGGAACCACGTAAAAATTCTTGTGTTGCCTTTGATTTAATTTTTCCGCATTAGTTTTTATTCCCATTGATTGATTTACTTATGGGGAATCACATATTTTCCCTAACACCTAGTTGACTGGAGATCACAAGATCTAGGTTCAAAGGGACAATCGAGTTGTGAATGACTCAGAAAGATCACTAGGGAGTCTAACTTTTACCCATTTCTATGATGAAATAAGTGATGTCTACTGCGTTTTAGGTTAAATAAAATTTTAATGATTCTTATATCCAAGTAAACCTAGTAGAGTATAGCAGGATACTCTTCATAGGAATCACCTATGTGAGTGTGACCTGGGCCGGTTCTATGAGATTTGTGAAGGGCTACAATTCTCAAGAGCACTCATGAAAGACCAGGTTGTTTAGGGCTGAAATGAACACAATAGTGAGAACTAAACTGTGTCTGGGGATATACTGTGTGAGTTCTATTATCTTGGTTTGCACAAACGACTGAACAGTTCAAGACATCATGTTCACTGGTTAACTAATAAATCCAGTAGTGTCTCACAAGGGAAGGTTCAAAGTCAAAAGCTACCTATCCTTTGCAGAATATTTTCAATTTCTGTACTCTCTGTATTTAGATCATGTTGTTGCGTTTTCTCTCTGTCAAATGCCATTCATGTGGGGGATTGTTCAAAAAATGGTGTAATATAGGCTTTTTTGGGCTATCTTTGAGTCCAAAATTGAGTGGGCTCCAACCGTTTTTTGGGTTGTATCCGAAGAGGTGATGTGTTCCTTGCCGCGTGGCAAGTCACACGGTGAAGACGAAACATCAAGACCATTTATGAGTGAATGGAAAGTTGATGTCGTTTTCGGGTCTAACATTAATTTTTTAGACAAAATTCATTTGAATTTTTTCAAAAAAAATTATTATGAGAATTTAATTTAAATCTAAATTCAAATTTTGGTTTCCTAAGTGATTTCCTAAAATGTACCTCTTCCTTTATTGATTAAACTGTTCAAACAGTTTAATCAAAATATTCCAATAGTTTAAAAAACTGTTCCACTAACGAATACTTTTTCAAACAGTTTGAAAAATTGATCTAAGCAACGGACAGATCACTATTCAACAGTTATCTGTTTGAATAGTGCTTGCACCTGTTCAATTTAAATGTGCACCTATTCACTTCAATTTGGTACCTGTTCGGGTCAGTTTTTTGCCTATAAATTCAGACCATTTCCAACAGTCTTGGACACAGAAAATCTATCTAAATTTTATTTCTCTTGCTGTCCAGATTTTTCTATTTGCATTATTTCTTCATATTAGTTTTAGAGTAAATTTAAAGAGAGTATAGAACACAAGGTTCTAGTTCGCCGGACAAATTTGTTTGGAGTGCTACTACAAATTTGTGAAAATCATTGTATCCTGGGAGATAGACACCACTCAACCGTAAGTACCGTAGCGGGGCGAATCTGTTTTAAGGACAGAGTGTCACACACTCGACTTGGTCTTTGATTTTTAAATTCGGTTCGATAAATAAATTCGGTACGTTATTTATTTATTTATTTGATTTAGTTTCAATTTATTTTATTTACACAGAAGATTGTTTCAACACGTAATTCTATTTTTCATTTAGTTGTTGCAGTCTCTCTAATGAAATTCAATAACTCAATTCTTACTTCTTCTTGTACACTGCATGGTGTTTTAATGGCTTAAGTAAAGTGATTGTTTTTTAGTAGCTGTTTAGACCTGACTGCGTTTTATGTGTCCGATCTGGCCTTTCTTACTGCCTGAAAATCACTATGATTATCATTAATATCCTTTTGCTATTGTTTATAAATATATTCTCGAACTTTTGTTAATATTATATTTTTTTGCATTTTGCGTTTCAATCTCAGAGATAATTTTGTATTTCCTTTTTATGTTAAGGCTTGTTCTTTACTATTTTTTGCATTATTCCGATAAATCTTGAACAAGTTGGATAAAATTATCAGCTTGTGGATAAAATTATCTAAATTTGGATGGATTCCACCATTCAGAAAATAGAATAAAACAAAGTAGAAATACAAAAACATTACTAGATGAATTCACATTTTGGATTTTAATTGGTTGGAATTTTTGTTGCTTAGCCTGGTTTTTGAATCTTGTGAAGCATAACCTAGAAAGCGAAAATTCTATAGTTGGAGTTTTGAGGAAACAAAATAAAGAAAGGTTGAGATTATTCGAGCACTTTTAAAGCTACAAATCAGTTTTATTTTTTGTTTTGGCTATAAAAGATTAAAACTGGGTATATTTCATGGTGTTATAACATCATAACATTGAAATCAACCATCCAATTAATTGGGGTATGCTTCAATCAATAGGTGATTGTTTCCTCCTTTCCTAATTTTAATGATGATATGAGCCAAAAGACCAACACCTCTTTCTTAAGTTAATGGTTTGCTTATTATAGTTTAAATTAAAGTCAAGAATTGTTGGTTCTTCTTCACACTATTGTTTAGGATCCTTCTTGTGTTGTGTTTTTAATTTTGTGATCCTACAAAGGGCTCATTATTGACTTATCTAGGGTTATCTTTGCATAAATTTTAAGGAGAAAACTGACAATTTCTCCATTTCCGGAACCTATCACAACATGTTCTCAACCAAATCGTGACACTTTGATGTAGTCCATTATATGATCTAGAAAATAACAAAATAAAAGAAGCATTAAGGTTGTAAATTTGTGGATTTGCCTGTGCCCAATTGAAATCATGTGATTAACACTTTAGTCTTATTTTGTAGTTATTTAGGATATTAAAGGCTAAAAGGAAGTTTTTGATATTGCCCTCATTGTCTGGGCACCTTAGCACAGTTCTACAATTCTGCTGCAACTGTTGATATGTAAATCTATTCAGATATTCTGATACTTAAAGCACTTTCCTTCTTAATTTATTCATTCTTATAGGGGAAGGCTTTAGGCATGTGCAAACATTTTTAGTTATTGATATTATCATCCAATACCAAGTATGAGATGATTTCATGGATTAATTCCAGTTCAAACTGAATAATAGAAATAATCTTATTTAAGAAACATTCAGGGAGTACAACACATTGGACTGTAATGAAGATAATTTCTCAGCAAAAGCAATATATGAACTGAACCAGAAACAATTCTGTACCCACAAATCCTGAAAGTTCCTTTGCAGAGGCACAATCATACTTGAATGGAACTGGGACAAAAACAGACTTTTTCAATGCCAACCTCTCAGCTCGATAAAATGCAATTATTGTGGAATCTTATTGAATTTGCGATAACGGTACTCACCATATGTTTTGGTTGAATATTTTGCAGGGTTTTTCGCATCAATGAACTCTGGAAGAGGTCCAATCACTGCGTGGAGGCACGACAAACACAGCCTAAGACATTCTTGTCCTTTTTTGTTCACCAACCTCCTTACCATTGCATAGTACCTGAAACAAAATGTTTTGTAAGTTGCTGTACTGAAACGGTTCCTGAATCTTGAATTTTTTTACTAAAGTCAGGCTAGATATTGGCCATGTTTGGTGCAGCAGACGTTTACAGCTTTTTTCTTTTGGAAATTTCTGCCAATGTTTAACGCAGTTTCTGTTTTTTACTTACGAGGCAAAAATATTTATAAAAAATAAAATAAAACAAATAACTGATTGTTGAGAAGTAGATGAATGAGTACTTTTGGCTTTCTGTTTCTAATTATTAGCTTTCAGCTTACAAAAAAAAACTGTCAAATAGACCCATTACCTGAAGAACTTTATGTTTTCATATATATATGCTAAATTTGAATCATTACTGTCATATTCAATGTCCGAGTATGGTTTTTTTTTTTTTTTTTTGGTTCATTTGTTTGATATTTCTAGGTGAGCAAGAGAAGAGTATTTTTACCTCAAGTTGATCACCCACATGGACGAACAGTGCTTATGGCAAGTAATTGACAGCTACCCAATTACCGTCTTTCCAAACTTGAAGACCGGGAACGTCATTGGGGACAAGTAAAGTGAGAGCAGACATGTCAGTGTGAGGTTCAACTCTGAGGGTGAGCTGAGGCTGTGGGCATGGTGGGTACATGTTGATTTTCATTTCAAATTCAATTTCATCACCACCCAAAGAAGAATTCAAAACCTTACCATCCAAACCTAGTCCCTCTGAGAGAAGCTCCAATAACTTCTTGGTTGTTTTCAGTATTTCCACATTGTATTCCTCTGTCTCTCTGTCTCTTCCCATCAAGAAAAACAAAAAAAAAAAACACTGTCTCTCTGTTTGTGCGTGCACACGAGCGTGTTGGGATTATGAAGGCTAGTTCTTAAAAATAGATTTGTCACCTCACTGTGGATGCTGGAGGTATATCGGCGTTTGTCTCCTAAGATACGACGGTATAGACCCGGTAATGCAAAAACACCTTTTGTTTAGCTCCGGCGAACGAACAATAGCCTTACTCTCTCACAGGAAGAAAAATATTTAGACAGACTGACTATACAGTATCGAAGCCAAAAATTTTGTCCCCAAAATCAAAGAAGAGGTCTCCTTTTATACACAATGGAGGAGAGAGGAGGAGCCTCCCATGAAGGCTGACAACAAATGTAGCAAACAAAACTGGCCCAACCCAAACCCAAGCCCCTGGACCCAGTCTGGCCAGGCGGCACACCCGCGCGTGGTAATTTTTGCATTACCAACTTAGAGCATAGCTTTGGCCCAAGCCCATCCTGGAAGCATCCGTAACTTCCTTCCTTTGAAAAATTTAGATGCCCCAAAGGGCTCATCCCCTTATAAAAATCTTAAGGTTCAAATACCCATTAATGTTTTCCTCTACAATCAATGTGGGATTGGTAGTTATACATAATTCTTAATGCATCATTCATGAGGTCAACTTTATAAGACAATTTCTCATTCAACTTTTAATAGTTTTTCGTCATTCTTTTTATGATGTAAAGATCTTGTTACAAAGAATCTAAACTTATTTAATCTCACTTCAACCAATGGTTAGAACCTAATTTAGGCCCTGTTTGGTAAAACTTATTTCCAGATTATTTCAGCTTTTAGTTTAATTTAAACTATTTTGATGTGTTTGGTTCAGCTTAACAATACAGCTTATAGCTTTTTGTAAGTCAAAAATCAACTTATTCATTGAGTGGGAGAGGAGAAACTAAATTTATAAGTCAAAAATCAGCTTATGTTTACAGTTATAAGTTATAAGTTATTAGGTTATAAGTTATAATCACTTTCCCACAACTCTACCAAACAGGACCTTAATTTCACATTAAAATTACCATAATATTTTTTTCAACAATTCTATTGTCCACACATCTTAAAAGTGGATCATATGTTTTGTTTTTTTCTTCTAAAGTCGTGCTAATTATGATTTTGAAGTGGTGGTTAAATTAAAGTACAGTATGGTCAAATTTTGATTTGTTAAATTTGGATTCCAACTTTAACGGTGAAAATGGAGAAATTATTGGAAAAAATAATTTTTTGGGATTTTAATTTAATATTAAAGTATGGTGACTTTAATTAAATATTAAAGTGAGTCCTAGCCATTTTTTATGTTGGGTCCAAGTGAGCCAAAAATATTGGGTTTTGAATAAGAAATTGCCAAGAAATTGCTTCATGATGTTAGATTCATGAATAGGATTTTAAAGAGTATTTAAATCTTTTTTCTTGGCTAAAAGGTGTGAATCCTTTGGGCATCCATACTTTTCATTTTGTGGAAAGGGGCTATGGATGCTTGGTATTTTAATGACTAGCCTTAAAGGCTGGAGGCTTTTCCTCTCTCCCCTATACATGTATAAATTGAGACCCTCCTGTCAAGTTTCAAAATAGAAATTTTTGCTTCCATTTTACAAGTCAATTTTCTTGATAGTTCCTATTGTGAGAGAGTGCTGCCATTGTTTTGTTCGCTAAGCTAGACAGATAGTGCTTCTGCCGTAGCTGGTTTTGACCATCGTATCCTGGGAGACAGACGCCGGGTTTCCTCAAGCACTCGACCCGTGAGGCGGCGAAATCTGTTTTAAGGAAACTGCTTCCGTGCAGGCTTCGGTTTCGTCTCTTTATCCTTTTATTGTTTTGTGTATTTCTGTTGAAATTTAATTATAATTATCAGCATATGTTCTTGGTATATAATTTGATTTCTTCATAAATTTATTTATTTAATTTCACAACTTTGAACAACAAGCTTAAAACAGAATTTATATATCTTTTCTATGAAATTGATCGAATAGATTTATATAGACTATTAGGTTAGCTTTGTATAATGTTACTAGGAATTGTTGCGGAATTGCTCACTATTTCAATAATTGTAAATTATGCAATGGTACTCTCTAATTGCTTAGTTTAATTAGAATGCTCTATTATAATTTGCATACTTAATTGTATTAGTATGATCTTGTTTTATGCGTATAGTTCATCATTTCCCTACCATGATTTGCATGAATTTTAAGGTTATAAAATATAATTTATGGATGTTGCAATTTTGACATGCTAATTCTATTCCAGTCTCAATTTGTTATATGTTTATTATTTTCTAGGCTAGATTACATAATTTAATGTATTTGGAGTTATAGAGTTTTATGAATTGTGTACATGATTAATCTAAATTATCTAATTGTGTGCATTAATATGAATTATTTAATTGGGTGCATTAATCTAAATTATTTATTTGGGTGCATTAATCTGGATTATTTAATTAGGTGCATTAATCTGAATTATTTAATTAGGTGCATTAATCTGAATCATTTAATTGGGTGCATTAACTTTGAATTTGACTTATTTATTTGGAGTTATTAGTTTAAATGTTTATTATGAATTAATTTCACTCATGACTCATGAGTATTAAACTTTATTTTAAAGTTGTAATTTAATTTTGAAGTTACAAATTGTATTTTGTTTTGGTACCTTATATTAGTTGGTTACTTATATAATTAATAGTTGGCTAGATGGTTTCAATTATTTATTATAATTAAATTTTTTAGATTATTTGTTTGTATTTTGTTGTGGTTTGCTACTAACTTTCTTTGTAGGGATACCAATGCGAAAAACAAATATAAAACCAAATGAATAGTATTTGGGATGTAAAAACAAAAATGTTTGGACTACTAACTTTTGTGTTGAATAGGAATACTTAAGCGTGGAAAGGCTTTTGGACTAAATAGAATCCTTATGGATTGGCTATTTTATTTAAATGTTTGAAGCATGTTTTTTGCTTGAGATGTAGTTGGTTTGTTTATCAATTTGTGGTAGCAAGTTTTATATTTGCTTGTTTTGTTAGAAGCTTTTTATATGCGTGTAATTGTTATAGCAATTTTTAAATTGCTTGTAAATTTGGAATTTGGTTTGGTTTTCTATAATAGAAACCAAAGTGTTTAGCCTTGGCTAAAGAGTAATTCTTATTTGTTCAGAAATGACAACTAAGACGGATTTGGTTTCATACCTTTGGAGTTTGAGGAAGTCTTTGGGTTTAATCATTTTATTCCCAAAGTGTTGGAAAACCAAATTTGGAGAAAGTCTTTGGTTATAATCTGATTATGTCCAAAGTGTTTTGGTTTTGAGAAAGGAAACCAAATTTTAGCATTAGCTAAAATATTTTTGATTTTATTCAGAAATAATGGGCTTAGTTCCGAGAGTACCGGTTAACTTTTATGAGTGGTGTAATTCTGGTAGCAAATTTTATTTGCTTGGGAATCGGTTTGTTATAACCTAGTTTATCTTCTGGAAATCTTAATTTTTAAATTGTTTCCTATGGACTAGGAGTCAACATGCTCTTGAATGTTTTGTCAAAAGGTTAACTGGGTTTTAAGTGGGACCGATGTGACCCCTCCAGTCTTCTTGGGAACATTCCTGACCATGTTCGATTCTAGGTTAAATGGTGAGACTAGTTTTGAATTAAATTTCCATCTAAGGGATTTTCTAAGGGTTAAGTTTATTTTCTAGAATCACAGAAGCGAAATTCTGTTGTGATGTTTCAGAAATGGCTTCAAAAGGTGACAAACAGAAATGTTGTTCCACTTGACAACCTTAGCCTCGCGAGATTCTTAAAGAAAGATCTTGAGAGATCAAGTATGATTAAAGGAAATCATAAGATTGCATTAAAAATTTCTCTGATTTGATCAGAGGCAATTAGTTTGGTATCCTTGTGATTGCTATGTGACTTTGCTTGAAAGCAAAGATGAGACAACCTGTTATAGTGGGTGAATATTTTTTGGATTTTTAAATTCCAAACATATTCTTATATTGGTGGTTCCTAGTGAGTACAAGATCACTGATCACAGAGATAGAAAACTGGTGGTTCCCAGGAGGTGTTAGACCACTGGCTACACAGTTATGAGATTGTGGTTCCTAGTAGTGAACAGATTACTGATCACATGTCAAGACATCATGATTCCTAGTAGTGGAGAGGCTACTGGTCATATGTCAAGACATGATGATTCCTAGTAATGAAAGAGTCTATTGACCCTATGTCAGGACGTTGTGATTCCTAGTAGTAAAGTGACTACTGATCACAAATTAAGACATTGTGATTCCTACTAGTAAAAAGTCTACTGACCACATGTTGAGAAATTAGTGATTCCTAGTGATAAGACTACTGGCCATGTTATGAAGTTCCGAATAGTAGACTATTGAACACTGGATTTGTGTTTCCTAATAGTAAGACTATTGGCTTCAGAGTGATAGGTTGGACCAAATATATTTAGGTGCCTAATTCGGTTGATGACATTCTGGGAATGTATTTACTGTGATATGATTTTGAGAGTTTCATAATCATTGTGACACAAGAATTTGCTTAAAACTTTGTATAATATTTTACAAAGAAGACCTGATTATCCGACTCCGTAATGAGGAGGATAATAGAAAGAAATGAGGGAGTACCTCCTCAGTGAAGGCCAATGTCTTTGAGCATGGCAAATTTTCTAGGATGAGGAAGAAGCCCCCCCCCTTGAACAAGGGCTCTTAGCTGGGGCCAAGGGGTGGTGTTGCAAAGAAACAGGCATACAAGCCGCGGGAACCTGGTTCTCGGTTCTTTAGGAAGTGCTATAACTGTGGTAGCGAGACTTTTAGTTTTACTAGGGCTACACGCCACATCTGCTCCGAGAAGGAGTTGTTTACAACTTTCAAACCGGTTACAAACGGTGAGAAGTTGTTTATGGGAAACTCTACTACCTCATTTGTTGAGGGAAAGGTGGTCCTGATGTTAACCTCAGGAAAGGAGCTAACCTTGAACGAAGTCCTATATGTTCCGGACATTCGTTAGAATCTTGTCTCAAGGTCTCTTCTCAGTAAACATGTTTTTCGCATGGTTTTTTGAGTCCGACAAGGTTGTTCTGACGAAACACAAGTGTGAAACTTGTGTTGAAGCGAAGTGGACAAGATCCCGTATAAGATATGGAAAGGCGTTAAGCCTTCTTATAAATTCTTACGAATGTGGGGGTGTCTTGTAATAGTGGCGATTCCTACACCCTAACGGGTTAGGATAGGCCCGAAATCTGTGGATTGTATATTCATTGGTTATGCACATAATAGTAGTGCATATCGGTTTCTTGTTCATAAGTCTGAAATTCCAGACATACACAGGAATACCATCATGGAGTCAAGGAATGCATGTTTCTTTGAAGACATTTTTCCTTGCCGAACCCATGTAGGGGTTCCAAGGTCTTTGGAGCAATTTGATGAGCTTGCTAGTGAGGATGATCATGTTGATGATCCAGGTGATGATCAAATTGAGGTTTTAGATGAGCCCAGACGGAGTAAAAGGGCTAGGACATCCAAATCTTTTGGTCCAAACTTCTTGACTTATATGGTTGAGAACGAACCTCAAACTTTCCACGAAGCTGTGACTTCTCCTGAGAGTCCTTTATGGAAAGAAGCGATCAAAAGTGAGATTGAATCCATCTTACAGAACCACACCTAGGAGTTGGTAGATTTACCTCCAGGTTGTAAGCCGTTAGGCTGAAAATGGATTTTTAAACGAAAGATGAAGGCCGATAGGTCTATTGACAAGTATAAGGCGAGGCTCGTTATCAAAGGGTATAAGCAACGAGAAGGCCTGGATTACTTTGATACGTACTCACCTGTAACTAGGATAACATCCATTCGCATAGTGATTGCGATAACAACTTTGCGCAATCTTGAGATACACCAGATAGATGTAAAGACAGCTTTGTTAAATGGGGATTTGAATGAAGAAATCTACATGGAGCAATCTGAAGGGTTTTCAGCTCCAGGACAAAGGAAGAAAGTCTGTAAACTTGTCAAAGTCTGTAAACTTGTCAAATCTTTGTATGGTTTGAAGCAAGCGCCTAAACAATGGCATGAGAAGTTTGACAATGTAATGTTGTCAAATGGTTTTCGAATCAACGAATGTGACAAGTGTATTTATGTCAAAGACACTGACAGAGGTTATGTCATTTTGTGTCTATATGTTGATAATATGCTCATTATAGGTAGTAACGATGAAATGATCAAAACTACCAAGAAGTTGTTAAACTCTAAATTTGACATAAAGGATATGGGCATTGCATATGTTATTCTGGGAATTAAGATTACCAGAATCTCTGGCGGAATTGTACTTTCTCAGTCTCATTATATTGATAAGATACTTGAGAAGTTTAGTGGATCAGATACGAGTGTGTCATCGACACTTGTAGACTTAAGTCTACACTTTACCAAGAATAATAAAGAGAGTGTCTCTCAGTTAGAATATTCTCGGGTAATTGGAAGTTTAATGTATCTGATGAGTTGTACTAGGCCAGATATAGCTTACTCGGTTAGCAGGCTTAGTAGATACACAAGTAATCCTGATGCTTCTCATTGGAAGGGCATTGTGCGGGTGTTAAGGTATTTACGCTACACTCGGGATTATGGGCTGCATTATACTCGATATCCAGCGGTGCTTGAAGGATATAGTGACGCGAATTGGATATTAGATATAACGGACTCAAAGTCTACTAGTGGATATGTGTTCACTTTTAGTGGGGGCAGCCGTGTCTTGGAAATCTTCCAAGCAAACGTGTATATCTAGATCAACGATGGAATCAGAGTTTATTGCTTTAGATAAAGCAACGGAAGAAGCAGAATGGCTTCGCCATTTCATTGAAGATATTCCACGTTGGTCTAAACCTGTGCCAGCTATTTGTATTCATTGTGATTGTCAATCTGCAATTGGTAGGGCACAGAGTAATATGTATAATGGAAAGTCTAGACATATCCGTCGTAGACATAATTCCATACGACAACTACTCTCGAATAGAGTTGTCTCTTTAGACTATGTAAAGTCTAAGGACAACATTGCCGATCCGCTAACCAAAGGGTTAAGTCGAGTGTTAGTCGAATCGTCGTCAAAAGGAATGGGGTTAAGGCCTTTGGAAGTTACCGGAATGGAAACCCAACCTAGTTGACTGGAGATCCCAAGATCTAGGTTCAATGGGACAACCTAATTGCGTGTAATGGTGGTATATCACTGAGGAGGTTAAACCTCCAGTCATTCCTTCTATTAGTGATACCTGCAAGTGTAGAGGATAAGCTGAGCTTTTAATGACTCTTACGTGTTAAGCTGTTGAGCTAAGTATTGCAGGATACTTTAGTAGAGTCACCTATGTGAGTTTGAAGTGGGGCTGTTTCTAGAAGAATTGGGCAGGCCAAGATTCTTTGAAACCACTCGCTGAACCAGGCTAGTGTCCAGGGCCACACAGGGCACACCAGTGAGAACATAATGGTGGTAGGAGTAATTCCCGTGTGAGATCTATTGTCTCAGTTTACATAAACAGTAGAGCAGTTCAAGATGTCTTATTCACTGATCTGCCAGTAAACTCGATAGGTTTTCACTGGGAGAGGTTCAAAGCCAAAAGCTACCTTCTCTGATGTCGGGGTTAGTCCGTTGTATTCTCTCTCAGAGTCTTTATTGTTGAACGATGTCCGTTTGTTGAGTCATTCGGTCAATTTTTATTCATGTGGGGGATTGTTGGAAAAAATGATTTTTGGAGACTTTAATTTAATATTAAAGTGTGGTGATTTTAATTAAATATTAAAGTGGGTCCTAACCATTTTTTGTGTTGGGTCCAAGTGAGCCAAAAACCATTGGGTTTTGAATAAGAAATTGCCAAGAAATTGCTTCATGATGTTAGATTCATGAATAGGATTTTAAAGAGTATTTAAATCTTTTTTCTTGGTTAAAGGGTGTGAATCCTTTGGGCATCCATACTTTTCATTTTGTGGAAATGGGCTATGGATGCTTGGTATTTTAATGACTAGGCTTAAAGGCTGGAGGCTTTTCCTCTCTCCCCTATACATGTATAAATTGAGACCCTCCTGTCAAGTTTCAAAATAGAAATTTTTGCTTCCATTTTACAAGTCAGTTTGCTTGATAGTTCCTATTGTGAGAGAGTGCTGCCATTATTTTGTTCGCTAAGTTAGACAGATAGTGCTTCTGCCGTAGCTGGTTTTGACCATCGTATCCTGGGAGACAGACGCCGGATTTCCTCAAGCACTCGACCCGTGAGGCGGCGAAATCTGTTTTAAGGAAACTGCTTCCGTGCAGGCTTCGGTTTCGTCTCTTTACCCTTTTATTGTTTTGTGTATTTCTGTTGAAATTTAATTATAATTATCAGCATATGTTCTTGGTATATAATTTGATTTCTTCATAAATCTATTTATTTAATTTCACAACTTTGAACAACAAGAATTACAGTGGTTTACTTATAATTGATAAGTTTAGATTGTACAAATTTAAAAAAGTGAAATAACTTATTTATTTATTATGATTACAACTGAACAAATATTACCAAACATGCTCAATTGTTTATTTTTTACTTTCTACTCATAATGATGGTGTCTATTATTCTTGCCAATAGAAACTGAAAGGGTTAAGCTTCTTTTCGGTTCAACCACGAATCTAAGAAAATTGTTCGAGCTGTAAAGTTTATCATGGATTTTGTTGATTTGAATATTTCATTTTTTAAAGTTTTTTTTTTTTGTTGTTGTATATCATTTATAAAAATAATTAAGTTGATATAATATTTATAATTTTTTTCAATTATATTTATCTCTAAAAAATAAATGACAATTGTTTTTATAAAATAGACAGTCATCATAAATAGAGTATTAGAAATATTTAAGGTGTCTCCAGAATTAATTAATCAGCACATTTTAGGTGTCACTTGACAACGTTTATTGTTTACTACCTTTTGTTTACAGAAAATATTAAACATGTTAATATTTATTTTGAAAAGTTTTTGGTACACAATTTAAAAAAAAAATGTTTTGGAAACAAGTGAAAATGAGTAGTTGCAATAGGTGATTGTCAATTATTGGAGATAGTGATTGAAGATAATTGTTAGTCACGGGAGGTAGTGACCAAAAGTGGTTGTTATCGGTGAGAAGTGGTTAGCAGTAACCAAAGGTAGTTAATGGCCACGGGCAATGGCAACCCCAAGAATTATTATCAGTGATGCCAATCAAAAATTTAAATGACATATATACAAAAATTCACATTAATCATATATGTCACCTATTTATAAAAAAATTAACAAATTAATTTAAATTTTCAAATTATAAACAAAAAGAATGTCAATATATTGATATTACTCTTTAAACAAAAAGACATTAATGCATGAGTTTTTACAATTGACTACAATGAGATTTCATATTTTAAAATTGTTACATAATAAGTTCATTATCAACACTATTAAATTCATCATTCTCAATATATATAACTAAATAATCATTTATCCATTGATCTCTCAAAACAAGACTACAAAATAACACTTTTGTACATATAAAATATTTAAACCAAACGTAGACATATCATTAAAAAAAAATCAAAAAGTAAAAACTTTTTATTGGAGGGCTCAAAAAGTAATGAATGTGAAAAGTGTTGGTTCAAAATTATAATTGAGTGGGTTCAATTGTTGACTTTGTCATAAATTCTAATATTTATATAATAATAAATAAATGGGTTCAGGTGACACCCCAAACAAAGCGTAATATTGTCCTCCTCGATAATGAAGAGTGGCGACTGAAAATGATTGTTTATGATCGGAATCAATCACCTAATGTAATAATTGACGGTGGTTTTTAACAAAAAGGTGATTAGTATTGGTGAGGTAACTGGTGGTGACGACTTACAGTTGGTGATTGAGGGAGATAGTAGTTACGGATGGTTGGTGCAAGAGGTAATTAGCAATTGTAGCTAGTAAGAGGATGAACAATGGCTATTGGTCTAAAAGAGTAGAAAAAAATAAAAATAAAAAATCTAAAAAAGTTAAATAAAAAAGTAAAATCAAGTTTTTGTATTCATAAAATTTAATAAATTTTGGAAACTGTTTACAACCTTTTAAAACTTAAAACAGAAATCAAACAAAATTTTATTTATAATTTTAAAAATTCTGTAAATATAAATAATAGAAAAATTGTGAAATAAAAGTTACACTAAATAGGAATTTTAATGTCACTTCAAACATAGCTACCAGTCCTATTATTTATTATTTTAATTGAATGTGCAGGATAGTAGATAATGTAAAAAACGTGCGCCGCTTAAGTACAAAAAGCAGTTACCTACCCAAAAACGACAGTACAAAATACAGCTCACGAATGGGCTGATCACCCATCAATTATTGGTGGGCTCAATTGCCGAGATGTCGTAAATGGGTTGCCTACCACAAAAATAATTAAAGAATAGAATAAATTACGGGCTATTTTGAGAAGTTAGTTTTTAGTCACTTTTTTTGATTTGTAGCAAAAGTTAAAAATTACTTTTTTTTTGTCTTTTTTTTCATTTGAAAAGTTAGTTTTTAGCCAATAGTGAAATTATAATTTTACCTTCATGGGTCAAAATGTGTTACATAGGTGAAGTTGTAAATATTTTAAATAAATAGGGATAGTTTGGTCATTTTATTATGATTTGACATCATAAACAAATATTAATAAAAAAAGTCAAAAGTCACTTTTTACCAACTTCTCAAATCATTTATTTAAAAAAACTAAAAACTTGATCAAAAATCAAAAAATTACTTTTTATTATCTTCTCAAAATAAGCCTACATTTACCCACCCAGGTGGGTGGCATTCTGGTTATAGTTTGGGGATTTAGGTAACAGGTTTAATTCCTTTTTGGGTCAATTTTTTTGGACGAAACACAATTGGTTGGGAAGTCGGTCTTCAAGATTCTTTTTTTTTTTTTGTTAAAGTGTTTTAAATGGTGTTACTTTTTCTATAAGAAATTACCTTATTGTCCTTCTTTTTAAAATATTAAAAAATGTTTTTAGATTGGAGGATAGGTTTGGAAAAAAACAAATAGTGTTTGGAACAGTATTTTTTAATTTATTTTTTAAAAATATTAAAAAATGTTTAAAAAAATTATTTTTTATTTTAAATATATAATTTTTATTTAAATATTTTTAAATATTTTATTTTATTTTGTAAATATTTTAATTTTTTTAATTTTAATATTTTAAACTCAAAACACAATTTCACACTCAAATCGTAACCAAACACATAACTCAAAACTCAATTCAAAAATTATTTTCAAACCTCATTACCAAACACATAACTCGACACTCCATACTATTTTCAAAACTTTACACTCAAATCGTAACCAAACGCATAACAAAAAATTAAAATATTTAAAAATATATTTATAAAATAAAATAAAATATTTAAAATAAAAATTATAT
This sequence comes from Camellia sinensis, assembly GCF_055761805.1. Lineage (NCBI taxonomy): Eukaryota > Viridiplantae > Streptophyta > Magnoliopsida > Ericales > Theaceae > Camellia > Camellia sinensis. Next base: position 142,861,371 of record NC_138963.1, read on the forward strand.
ATTTAAAATAAAATTGATATATTTAAAATAAAAAAAATAAAATTTTTAAAATTTTTTAATTTTAAAAAATATATTTAACATAAGTTTGTATTTTTTTAAGTTTGTGTTTGGTTATGAGTTTTAAAAATAATTTTTGAATTAAGTTTTGAGTTGTGTATTTAGTTAAAAAATATATTTAGTTTTGAAAAGATTTTTGAAAATTTCTAATTGGAATTGTGATTCTAGAAGAGAACCAAACATGTTTCTAAAAAAAATCTTTTTTCGGAACATGTTTTTACTCAAAACTTAATTCAAAAATTATTTTCAAAACTCATAACCAAACACAAACTTAAAATTCAATTCAAAACTCTTTTCAAAACTCAAAACCAAACTTATTCAAAAACTCTATTTTAAAAAAAAAAATCAAAAAAAAATTATTTTATTTTTAAAAATTATTTTTAGAATCATGATTTGAGTGGGGAGTCATATTTCGAGTTATGAGTTCTGAAAAGAAAAAAATTTGTTTGGTTATAAATTTTGAAATCTTTTGAATTTATTTAGGGTAAATATTTTATATTTTAAATATTTATTTATTTATTTTAATGTGCATTATATTTCATACATCTATGCGTTGTATTTTTTTTAATATTTTAAATACATTTTTTAAATATTAAAAAAATTAAAAATTTTATTTTTTATTTTAAATATATATTTTTATTTTAAATATTTTATTTTATTTTATAAATACATTTTTAAATATTTTAATTTTTTTGTTATATGTTTGGTTACGATTTGAGTGTAGAGTTTTGAAAGTAGTGTGGAGTGTCGAGTTATGTGTTTGGTTACGAGGTTTGAAAATAATTTTTAAATTGAGTTTTGAGTTATGTGTTTGGTTACGATTTGAGTGTGAAGTTGTGTTTTAAGTTTAAAATATAAAAATTAAAAAAAATAATAAAATATTTACAAAATAAAATACAATATTTAAAATAAAAAATAAATCCAAAAATACTGTTCCAAACACTGTTTGTTTCTTCCAAACATGTATTCCAATCCAAAAATATTTTTTAATATTTTAAAAGGAAGGGGAATAAGGTAATTTATTATAGAAAAAGAAATACCGTTTGGAACAACTTGATAGAAGGGGGAATCTTGACATTGTCAGGTAAAGTAGGAGAGGTTACTGTAATTATTCAAACTACAAAGGAGGTCCTTGTATTTGTTAGAAACCTCAAGGATGGTAAATGTAATTTACCCTAAAGAATACTATGTTTTGGACAGGTAAAAAGGGCCCGTCATGAGTCGCTTTTGATATGACATGTGAATATTTATTTATGGGTAAGAGCAATGCTACGTATCTCGTATTTGATCTTAGCTCGAATGACTCGAATTTCTGTTCACCAGTCATCCGGCAAAAAGGTTGGCAGCTACAATCGACAAGGTGACAACCGCGGCTCAGCCTTTTTGCCAGACGACCGGCTGGATGACCGGTGAACAGAAATTCGAGCCATTCGAGGCAAGGTGAATTCGAAGCACCAAAGATTACACTATGGGTAAAGAGGGAAAAAATATTAGTCGGTTTAGAATATCATATGGTCATACTTTTCATTAATTATAATTTATTATGTTTTTTGATCATCCATATAAATTTGTGAGTTCTATTCCCTCCATCAATCATAGTATTGTTGAGACATCATGTGACGGTGTCTCAAAATCAACCAATAACTTCTTGTAAAAAGGGTCAATTATGTAACACTAGCCTAGTTTTTTGCAGTCTGTGCATATTCAACAAAAAATTAGATCATGTTTCATATAATTTATTATAAATTAAAAATTAATGATAATGAAAAAAAATTAAAAGTCCAAAATATTCCTCCCTTAATTCGTGGACCAGACGTGAGTTAGAGGTGTAAAATTGGTTCATTGATCCGCGGTCTACTCGAAACTTGCTTGCATCCCGTTGCGGCTTGGCTCGAGCCTGAGCCCGAGCCTAAGCCTGAGCCTGAGCCTAGGCCTGAGCTGTGTGTTTTGGGCCTCGACCCAGCCCGAAGCCTAGTTCCAAGGCCCAGTCCGCCCAAGGCCCAATGTTATTTTCAAGCTATTCTGGTAGAAAAAATAAAATAAAATAAAAAATGATTAGGCCCGACCCGCTAACCTGCTCAAGGCCCGAGTACCCCCTGGGCTTGGGCTACGATTTTGTACAATTGGGTTGACCCAATTTTTGGCGGGAGCCTGTTAGGCTCTATAGCGAACCGAGCCAAGCCTAAGCCCGGGTGGGCCGAACCATTTTTACACCCCTAGTTACAGGTTGAGTGAACTCTAAAATGATAGAATAATCACAAATGAGGAAGTCTATCGTAATTTAGAAAGGGAAGGAAATTTTTTTAATAATCAGTTTATTTTTTAAATTTATAATTAGGGTTTAAAATTTATAATCAGTCCAAATAACTTTTTTAAAATTAAATAAATAAAATATCAATAAAAATATATGTTATTTTTTTAATTAAAATTTTAAATAAATTTATTTTTAAAAAATAATAATAATTAAATAATGAAGTTAAATAAAACATCTATTAAAATTTAAATAATGAAATTAAATAAATTTTAAATAAAATTTTAAAATAAAACATGAATAAAATATCTATAAAAATTATTTTAAAAAATTAAATAAATAAAACATCAATAAAAATTTAATTAAAATTATTTTATTTTTAAATTGAGACATTTAAATTTTATTAAATTTTACTAAATATAATGCATAATTAAATAGTAGAAGGTCAAAATGGTCATTTACTATCTAATCCAAACAGTGGATAGTCCCTTGAAAATTGTCTCACCTCTCCCCCTAGGATAATATAGTCCCCCATATAGGGGATAAGGAGTCCGGCTGGACTCCATGTCCGGCGTACTAAAAAAAAAACAACACCAGATTAAATGCTTCTCCCGAATTACAATCCACATAGTAAATAGTCCCCCCTCTTATCCCTCTGGTGTGTTTGATTAGAGGGATAAGGATGGGACTATTTACTTTACAGATTGTAATCTATTGGAAGCATTCAATCCGACTTTTTTTTTTTTTTTTAGTCCGCCGAACTCTATATCTCTCATATGAGGGACTATTGTATCCTAAGGGGGTGTGATTATTTCCATGGGATTATTTACTGTTAAGATTAGGTAGTGAAATGACCGTTTTGACCATCTACTATTTAATTATGTATTATATATAGTAAAATTCAATAAAATTTAAATGTCTCAATTTAAAAATAAAATAATTTTATTTTACTTTTTATTGATGTTTTATTTATTTAATTTTTTAAAATAATTTTTTATAGATATTTTTATTGATGTTTTATTTTAAATTTTTGTTTATATTTTATTTAATTTCATTATTTAAATTTTAATAAATGTTTTATTTAATTTCATTATTTCATTATTATTATTTTTGAAAATAAATTTATTTAAAATTTTAATTAAAAAATAACATATATTTTTATTGATATTTTATTTATTTAATTTTTAAAAAATAAATTTATTTAATTGTGTAAAAAATAAAATAAATAAAATTTTTATTTAATCTAACTAAAAATAATTAAAATATTAAAGATATGGTTAATATTGCTATTATTTAGTAAACAATTGAAAAATAATAAAATAATCTCTTGCTCATTTATCCTATTTAGTCCGTCTAACCAAATATTGAATTCACTAAAAACAATCATTTCCAAACATCTAATCTCATAAAAAAAACAAATACGGGATACATATCTAATCCAACCAAACAGTCCGGGGGATTTACAATCCCAAGATTCAAGTCCAATAGATTTTAATCTCCATAACCAGTTCGTCCAATCAAACACACCCTAAAGTGTGTTTGTTTTGAGGGATTATTGCATGAGATTAGATAATTAGTCTATCCGGACTAATAGTCCATTGTTGGGTTAAATTTTTTTGCTTTGGATTAATAGTCCCTCCGAACTATTAGTCTCTCATGTGAGAGATTATTGTATCCTAAGAGGGAGTGGGATTATTTTCATGGAATTGGTATCTCATGGGACTAATGTATGAAATGTCTATTTTACTTTCATGCTATTACTTAATAAACAATTGAAAAAAGGTAAAATAGTCTTTTGAACATTTATAAATTATTTTTTTAGTGTTGTTATATATTAAATAAAAAATATAAATTATAAATTATAAATTAAATGTAATTAAAAATTATGGCCTTATAAATTAAATTTTTTTAGGGTTGTTAAAAAATTAAATTTGTATATTAAATAATTTTTTTTTTGGTGTTGTTAATTTAAAATTATAAATAAAAAATATAAATTATAAATTTAATTTAATTGAAAATAATAAATTAAAAATTGTGGCATTATAAATTAAAATTTTTTAGTGTTGTTAAATTATAAATTATAAATTATAGATTACAAATTTAAAATTATATATTAAATAAAAATTATAAATTACAACGATAAAATAGTCTTTTGAATATTTATTCTTATCTAGTCCGTCTAACCAAACATTAGATTCACTAAAAATAATTTAATCCAGACATTTAATCCTATAACTAAATAAACATAGGATACAAATCAAGTCTAACTAAGGCTAAGTTTGGCATCTCCTCAAAAAGTCAAAAAGTTACTCAAAAAATTAAAGAGTTATCACTATTCACCCAAAAAAATATTAAAAAATTAATTTTCCACACATCTATACAACTCAGCAATCATGACAAAACTGGCGCTGTGCATCGTTTGTTAAGAACAATTGCACAGTTTGGGTGTAATTTTCACACACTGTTGTTCGGCCCGTAAGGGTCCATCATGGGTCCCGTTTTGATAATCTGAATCGTTCAATGTGTAAAACTCGCCGAGTACTATATGTTTGTAAAAAATCACATTGATCGGATATCAATAATTACATGATCAAATCAGTTTTGTATAAAAAAATGGATGGTATTATAATTAACGATTGGAAAAAAACAAATCTGATCAGATAGTTATCGATATCCGATCAACGTAATTTTTAATAAGCAAATAGTACTCGACGAGTTCTATACATTGAACGGTTCAGATTATCAAAATAGGACCCGTGATGGCCCCCACGGGCCGAACAAAACCATCCAGTGCAATACTCAAAAAGTAGCCAATAATTTCTTAGCCTCAATTGAACTGCCCAGAAAGTACGGCTGCACAACTCTCAATCCTAATATTTCCGTACATACTAATTTATATAATTTTTTAATACACATTTTTTCATAAAAAGTCAAAAAGTTAACTCAAATATCCATATTTTTTTCCTCAACTTTTTAGTCTAAAAAAATAAAAAGTACACTTATTTAGGACACTCCAAACAGCTCCTAAATAATCCGAAAACAATATATCTTAAGACTAATAATCTAATAAATTATAATATCCCTATATCTAGTCCATGCAAACAAACACACCCTTATCATAAATCTCCTAGCGGAATGCGATTTGTAAGCCACGCCATGCTTCCAAATCTTACAAACCAAACAAAGCCTCCGAAATTGACTTTCACTCTCAATTTACTCACACCACGCCACCTTGTATATAAGGATCTACATATTATACAATTGTAATGTGTTTATATATGTATATAATCCATATCTTTATTTTATACAAAATAGTAGTTTAAGAAATAATGCTATTCATATAGAGTTATACATGATTTATCATTGAAATAATATGGTGGTGATATTTTTATAATTAAATATTATTTAAATATTTACTTTATTTTAAAATAATAAGTATCAATATAATCATATTAATCGATACAATGATTTTGTATACTCTGTTATATTACTTGTAGTGTAATATGTGCTATTAGTTAATATATCGCTTTAATTATAATACACTTGTTTGTGCAAAAAATATATAATTATATTTTTGACTAAAACATAAGTTTTGACTAAAAAAAAGGATTTGTGGGCATACCAAGGCAATAGTGCCTAAGTTGTGGAATGTGGCTAGAAAATATCTAACTTCTGAAAATAGGAAATTGTGTTGAGGTCCAAAAAGTAAAAACCTTTTGGTTCTTGTTTTGTCTCAATTATGAGGACTTAAAATCTCGAAAGAATTTGTAAAATCAAGAAGAGAGGTAGATAAAAAGAGATGAACACCAAAACACTTTTATAAATTCAATAGATTAAAAATTACAAAAATATAAGAACAAATTTGAAAACATATAATTGAGTTACAAAATGGATATAAACACAATTTAAGCCTCAAAACAATGCCTATGAAGGCCAAAAATAACTAATTTGACAAAGATGTTATGAAAACTAAAGCTAAATCTATGGCAAAAATACATGTCTACTCCTAAATTGAAATAGTGCTAAGACTAAGTGTACGGGGGAGAAATATCCGTCGTCCTCTGTATGCCTTGCTACCAAGCTCGTCTCACCTTCGAACGGACTCCGATTAACTGAGAACAAAACAAGGGTGAGCTACTCGGCAAGTGATTTGCTGAAAAACCCCCATGACAGCCAAGTTAGTTTTCTTGGAGAAGAAGAGATAATGCAAAGAATTGTAGAGAGAGAATTGCTAAAGATTGCTTACCTCTTCAAAATGTGAGGTTGTGTGTCTTATCTAGGCTGTTGTCTTTTCTCTCAAGGTTGTGTGCACATTACTTCTGTTGTCATTTGCTGAATGAGTGGTTGTACTGCCTTCTCTATTCCTTACATGTGTACCAGTCAATACTGCCAAACAACATTGGCCAAACCACAAAACGGTATTGATACGCACCTGTAGTGGATTCCTCTCCTTATTCCATTGGGCCATATGGAATGTTCTAGTCAAGCGATCAGTTATGAAATCCTTAAGTGTGCTCGCTTCACAAGTCCAAATGCCAAGCTAATTCGAGTCGGTCTAACCCAGCCGTTTTCAAGATTGACTTAACTCTGGCCAGGGTACTGCGGGGGCTTCCTTAGCCTGGTTCACTCCGTGATCACACAACTCAATCAAGCTTCGTGCAATCCTGCACGATTTAGTTCGATCTATCATTGAAGCGCCGACCTAGCTCGGCAATGATCCTTGCCCCGACCAAGGATAGCATTCTCATTCCATCTTGCTCGGCCCATGACTTAAGCCTATTATCTAGCTTAGTCTCAACATCCGAGATACATGTAGCCCGATAGCTAGGTCAAGAGCAAGGCTCACATTATATTTTGTTCGGTCCATTTGTTCGACACAAATCTCCCTCTCAATTGCCCTTAATCCCGTCCACTCCAGCATGACTAAGATTACCTTATCCTGCCAAGCTAAATCCCTAGCCTAGTTAAGAGCAACATCTTCGTTCCAACTTAGCTCGGTTCATCTTCGAGGCACAGGTTTAGTTCAGCTGCGACTCTTTGCCTTTCTACTTAGTTCACCGAATTGATGTTATTGCTCAGTCTTCTCGTGGTTGAGCTCGGTTGATTGTTTCGTCCATGGGTGCAATTTGCGTTTTTCTCAGCTTGATTGGTTAGTAAAATTGTGCAAGTAGAGCTTATTCCAACTCTTTTACTCTTTGGCTCGATTGGTGCAATTATCGATCTCCCAACTCAGTTGACATTAATTTGATTTGCTTCATCGCCATCTCGATCATGAGTCATTGCTTGGTTATGAACCATTCTAGCTTGATGCTTGATGTCATAAGCTCACCTTTGCTAGGCTTAACTCTAGTGACCTTGCAAACGAGTTTTGATAGACTTAACTCTTTCGACCTTACAAACGGACCTTGCTAGGCTTAAATCTGGCGACCTTGCAAATAGATCTTGCAAACAGACTTTGCTAGGCTTGACCTTGGTGACCTTGTAAACGGACCTTGCAAACGAACCTTGCAAATAGACTTTGCTAACAGACTTTGCAAACGACATGCAAGTGTTAACCAAAAATAAAAAATAAACAATACATGAAGTTGACCTCGTTGTATGGACGAATATCAGGTTATTGAGATCGACCCTACAACTTCCCTCCCTAGTCTGGGTTCCTACCTTAAACTTACAAAGACACAGCAGTAACCCAAGCTAAATGGATTGCCCCTAGACCGTGTCCACTACTCGGTTAGAATTCTCTTCGACTAAACAAATCATCAGTTTTCTGTCGAATGTTGGCGGGCAAAATCAGCTCGGCTCGACTCAATTCAGTAACTTCTTGGCAAGCAAAGTTAGCTTAGCTTAGCGATTTACTATGTTATGTTGAATAGTTGATTGATTGGGATTTGTTCCATCTTTATTTAGGATATTTCTAGCTACTGGAGCATTTTGAAAATCTGTAACCACCTCCTGAAAATCTAGAACAACTTCTGTTAGTGGGATGTTGAACCTCCTCCTAAAATAACACACGTCCCACATTATTCCTCATTTTTTGGGTGTTGATTGTGTGTTCTTCAAGACTTGGGTTTAACTGCAACCGCCTCCTGATCTAAGTCATTAATTAGAAAAACTGGAACTTGGATGAATGACAAGTGTCCTATGTTAGTCAAAGTGATCCCATAAATATTACAACTATTTGACATTTGAATTGTGACCGTTGGATGCATCTAGTAGTGGAGCTTTTTGGCCTTTTGATGCTTGCCACGTGTCCTACTAAGACCAAGTTTGGCATGTGGCCAAAAAGCCAAAAAGTCAAAAAGTTAAAAAGTTATCACTATTCACCAAAAGTCAAAAAGTACGGCTGCACAACTCCCAATCATAATTTTTCCCTACACACTAATTCATATAATTTTTAATACACATTTTTCCATAAAAAGTCAAAAAGTTAACCCAAATAACTATATTTTTTTTCTCAACTTTTTAGTCCAAGAAGTTAAAAAGTATACTTATTTAGAACATCTCAAACAACCCCTAACTCTATTCATTAAACAAATGTATTTATATATATTCCCTCTGTCCCAAAATATTAGTCTCTTATTTCATTTTTCATTATCTCAAAATATTAGTTCATTTTCAAAAATCAAGGATTAAAATAATATGAATTTCTTATTTTGACATTCTTTTAAATTCATTAATAACATAAAAAGTATAATTATGACAATTAACATTTTAAAATATATATATATATATATATTATCAAAGAGTAATTTTTAAAAATTAATATTTTTAAAGTATAATAATTACTATATTATCAAAGAAATTAAATTTTTTAAAAGAGACTATTGTTTTAAAATAGAAGAAATATATATATATATATATATATATGGATATATACGATTGGCAATTCCCATCTCTAGGGATTTGAAATAATCGTGGAGTTTACCCATGAACGACGAGTCCGGATCCTCGACCGCACAACCCTGCGGCCATCCTTGCGGCACCCCCAAAACAGCGTCGTTTTGGGGGAAATTTCAATTTGAAAAAAAAAAAAACCAGAAACTAGAGGGGAAGAAGAGAGAGAGGACGGCCGGCGACATCTCGTGTTTGGCGGCCATTGAGCATAGATTCATCAGAAATAGATATATATGTATATGTATGTGGTGTAAAGTGAAATGTTCGTTCATTCACTCCACTCCTTCACCATTGAAGCTCCGATCCGGCCCCCCTCCGTCCTCTCTCTCTGCAAAAAAGAGCCCAAAAGACTTAACAACCCACTCATCTCTCTCACTCTTCTTCTCTAATCGTTCTGACTAAAGTTTAGATTATCAACTTGTGAAAGAAAAAAAAATTAGAACAAGTTAAAAATCGAAAAAAAAATTGGTAGTTTGAATTTTTCAACAAGAAATTGTAACTTGATTAAGAGAGAGAGAATTGAATCTGATGGGGTGGAGTCCCTCCCTTCGTCGACGCCGCTGTTGCTGGGTTCTTCTCCCTTCTTCTCCCCTCTTCCTTCCTTCTTCCCCTCCTCTGATTTTTCCTCTGGTTTCTATTCTGTTTTTCCTCCTCCCCAAACCGCAGGGATAGTGAGGTGTTGCAGAGCATAAGAAAAAGAGAGGGAACCCAAATCTATGCGTCTGTTCACCGCACATTTTTGATCAAAATTAAAAGCACCAATTGGATTGGGTTTTTAATTCTTCACTGGAAGTTCATATGTGAATGTATATATATGTATTTGTTTGGTTGTACAAGTTTGTACTCTTATTTCTGGGTTTGATTTTGGTCCCAGATTTCTGGTTTGTTATGAGAAATAAGAAATCAACTCCCTTCTTTTCCTCTGGTTTCTTTTTTTTTTTTTTTCAAATTGAAATTTCTCCCAAAACGACGTCATTTTGAGAGTGCCGCAGAAATGACCGTAAGATTGTACGGCTGAGGATCCGGACTCATGAATGACTTGATCACATAAATCCAGGAGCCCTCAGCTGTCAACTTTGATTTTGTTAAGTCATTAACTTTAAGTCACCTCCCACGTGGCGATCCCCTGTTGAACTGTCATTTTTTATACAAACAACACTATATTAGAAAAATGATTAGATAATAATTTATGAAAATGCATTTCAATCTTGGAAATTACAAATTTGTTCCAAAACTTTCTAAAATTCTAAGAATAGTTATAATTTAGGGTGAATTACACTAATGGTCCCTATAGTTTGAGAGTTGTGTCATTTTGGTGCTTGACTTTTCAATTGTGACACATTTAATCTTAAATTTTGAATTTTGTTCCAAATAAGGATAATTATAGATACTATTGGATTTTTCAAGGGTAAAATCGTCAATTTGATAAAATATAAATTAATTTAACAAAAATAAATGTCAAAAATTATTTTTGAATTTTTTAAAATTATTTCTAGCTACTAAAGATAAAATTATACAAAATTGATAATTTTTTTAGACATTTATTTATTTTTTTACCAAATTAATTTTTATTATGTATTTAGATACTGATCATGTAAAATTAATTTTTAAAAATTAATCATGTAATTTTTATCAATTTTACATAATTTTATTTTTCGTGGATAGAAATAATTTTTAAAATATTTTTTTGACATTTAGTTTTGTCAAATTAGTTTATATTTTATCAAATTGATGATTTTACCTTTGAAATTAAGCAATGGTACGTTCAATTGTCCTTATTTGGAACAAGATTCAAAATTTAGGATCAAATGTGTCATAATTGAAAAATTAAGGACTAAAGTAACACAAGCCCCAAACTATAGGGACTATTAGTGTAATTTGCCCTATAATTTATATCATACAATGAAATATTTAATTAAAGTCTAAATATTACACATTTGACTCGCTAACATATATTTTATTAGTCCATTAATTTGTATTATTTTATAATTTTGTGATTTTTGTATGTTTATATATATTTTAGTATTTATACATTAATTAGTATAAATAATATATTTTATATTATATTATATTATATAAATACTAAAATGAAAAAATGAAAAAATAAATAAAATAAAAAAACAAACAAACAAAGGAGAGGCTGCTGGAAGTAATGGAAGCAAGAGTGAAAAGAAAGAACGAAAAATGAAAAGAAAGAAAGAGAAAAAGAGGCAGCCACCCCTCTCCCATCTTCAATCATTCAAATTTTATATATATATATATAATAAAATATTATATTATATTTTCTTTTCTTTTCTTTTGCAAGTTGAAGGTTTTAGAAAAAGAATAAGAAGAAGAAGAAAAAAAAAAAAAAGGGAGTGAGGAAGCTGAGACTTGGGCCAAGCAAATCAAGGGAAGAAAGAGAGAAGAAAGAGAGCAAGAGACAGTGAGAGACTGTAATTTGTATATATTAGAGTGGGATAGTTATATAGTTATTAAGAATTAATATTTTCTTCTTCAGGTACAGATGAAACCCTGACAAAGTAATTATGGTTTATTTTATTTAGTATTTTTAGTTTTGATTTCATTTAAATAAATTGTATAACTTTTAAATATTTTTGTGTAATAAATATTTTATTTAAATCATGTTATATAATTGTTTTTACTGCTGTATATTAAACTTGTTAGACTAGTTATATCTACTAAGGCGATGTATTTCTGATTAACTTACATCATAGTATCTAAATTAATGATTTTCTAAAAACTAATACAATAACCCCTAATTATAAGGTTAGTGGTGGATTCAAAATCTTGAAAAATTTCTTATGTTATTTTTATTTATTTTATGTATAATTAATTTTAGTTTTATTGTTTTCAAAATCTATCTTTTAAATTATTTTAATTATTATTTGTGTATCAACACAACTCAATTAGTCCCTGAGGATCGACATCTGGTCTTAACCTCTATATTTCGAAGTAATAATTATTATTTGGTTATAAACATACTTTGGTGCACAAACGACCATATCAATATTTATTACTAAAATCTTAAATTATGAAATAATTATATTTTAAAAATTTAGGATATTAAACCATGGTTCAAATAAGCCTCAAATTTGACCTCAAAAAAACTTAACATGGCTTTTGAAAGTATGAGAGATGATCACACCATAATATGATAGATCCTTTCACACCAAATCAAAGCTTTATATGGTGATTTAATCTTTCAACAGGAAGAAACTGTAGGACAATCTTCACTGTATTTAAAAAATAAAAAAAAAATTATATTTGTGTACTTAACAACAAACGGAATACAGAAGAAATAAAAGAAATGAGAGAGATTGTTTGATTACAAAAATTAAACCAGTAAATAAAAATAAATAAACTAAAAAATAGATTTTTATTTTGTTACAAAAACAAACTCAAAATCTGATATAAACAAATAATAAAACAGAAAAATAATTAACAACTTACTTTATTAATTTCTTGAACAAAGTTTTGATCAAGTCCAGTGTTTAACACTGTGTCCTTAAGACAGATTCGTCCTCTCCATGGTGCTTTCAGATTATGGACGTCTATCTCCCAAGATAAAATGATCAACAGTGAATAGTAGCAGCACTACACATTATTCACACAATGAACACACTAAGTGTTTACACTCTTTCTCACAAGGAAAATAATACAGCAAAATGTAGAGAGAGTAGACAAAATTTGGGACAAAAATTGGAGTGAAAAAATCAAGTGAGGGACTGCCTATTTATAGGTGTAAAGGTGGCTATACAGTTTGAATTAAACAGGTGCAAAACCTGTTTGAACAGGTATTATATCTGTTCAGTTTGAATGAATAGGTAATGTGGTTGTTGGGTTTAAATTCAAACAAATATGAATCTATTTGGTTTAAATTCAAACATATATTCATCTATTCGGGTGGGGAAAAAATCGGAGCCAATTTTGAATTTAATTTTTGAAATTCAAATTCCAAAAAATTAGAATTTAATTTTAGAAAAATAAAATTCAAATATTTTTGGCCCAAAAAGATAGGTATTGGGCTGGATAAGCCCAACCCAACCACACACCATGCACCCGCGCCCAAGTCCAGCCTAGCCCGCCCGACCGGACGGACGGCGGCGGCGGGGCGCATGTATGTGTTTATTTTGGGTCCAATGGGTCTAGTCCACTTTGCCCATAACCTCCCCCGCTACAAAACTTGGGTGCCCCTTAAGGCCTACCCCAAGTTCCAAACTTAAGCCTTATAAACCCACTCAAAGTATATCCACCAAATCAATATGGGACAAGTCTTAAACCAAACCTCTACGAAATTTCACCAAAAACACCATTTCCATGGAGCTCTCTTTGGCTTCAATTTCCCATTCACCCGATAATGGTTTTGAGCAACCAAATATACTACATAAATCACAACGTGACATAGAACGTGTTACCACTTAGACCCGCCAACTTTAGCGCATGGGTCCCACCTAAAAAATATACCGAAGTTGAGGAAAAATCTGTTTTTTTCCAAAACTTCCAAAACCCATTTCTAACAATCCCCCACATGAATAGAATTTGTCGAAAGAGTATAAATCGAAAATATCTTGCATCAGGATAGGTAGCTTTCGGCCTTGAATCTTCCTTAGTGATAATCTATCGGACTTACTAGTTAACCAATGGACGCGATGCCTTGAATTGTTCAGCCGTTTGTGTAAGCCAAGACCATAGATTTCACACAAAATATCTTCTGACACATCGTACTTCTCACGGTTGTGTTCATTTTGGCCTTGAACACTCCTGGTTGTTCATGAGTGCTTCTAGAGAATTTAGCCTCTTCATTCTCATAGAACCGGTCCCAATTTGACATTCATATAGGTGATTCGTATTGTGAGGATCTCCTTATACTCGTCTTGATTTTTATGCCTAAATCAAGATATAAGTAATCATTAAAAGCAAAGCTTATCCTTAAACCCCTACATACAACACATGTTGCAGATATCACTCTCACCATAGAAATGGATAAAGAATTTTAATCTCTTGGTGATTTTTGGCGAGTCACACATAACTTAGTTGTCCCTTTGAACTTAGTCCTTGGGATCTCCAGTCGTATAAGTAGGGTTACCATTACAATGACTCTTATGTAATAGGCTTTAATCTCATCCCCTTCGATGAACTATACAATTGCTTTTTTGTCAAACCTTTTGTTAACGGATCCGTAATATTCTTTTTAGATTTTATATATTCTATTGAGATTATTCCATTTGAGATCAATTGCCTTATGGTATTATGTCGACGACGAATATGTTGTGACTTACCATTATACATATGATTATATGCCCTGCCTATTACTGATTGACTATCACAATGAATGCAAATAGTTGGCTCAAGTTTAGGCCACATTGGAATGGCTTCTATTGGAATGTCTTCTAAGAAGTGGCAAAGCCATTCTGCTTCTTTTCCTACTTTGTCTAAAGCAGTGAACTCAGATTCCATTGTGGATCGTACGATGCATATTTATTTCGTGGATTTCCAAGAAACAACAACGTCTCCTAGAGTAAAGACATATCCACTAGTGGATTTTGAATCTTTAGTATCCGATATCCAATTGGCATCACAATAACCTTCTAGTACTGCAGGATACCGTGTAAAGTTCAAACCATGATCACGGGTGAATCTTAGATATCTAAGAACACGAATGATCACTTTCCAATGGTTTTCTCCAGGATTACTAGTGTACCTACTCAATTTACTGACAACATAAGCTATATCAGGACGAGTGCAATTCATTAGGTACATTAGGCTTCCAATGATTTGGGAGTATTTTAACTGAGACACCACATCACTTTTATTTTTCGATAAATAGAGACTGATATCTACAGGTGTTCTAACTACATTCATATCATCTTTGATATATTTACCAAGAATTTTCTCAATATAATGAGATTGAGATAATGTAGATCCATCAGATGTTTTAGTAATTTTCATTCCTAATATTACATCTTCGACCCCCATATCTTTCACTTCAAGTCTTTTGTTCAACATTTGCTTAGTTGATTTAATCATGTTTTGACTGCTTCCAATGATAAGCATGTCATCCACATAAAGTCAAATGATGGCATAACCTTTGTTAGTGTTTTTAACATAGACGCACTTATCACATTCGTTTATCTTAAACCCATTAGTAAGCATAGCATGATCAAATTTTTCATGCTATTGCTTAGGTGCTTGTTTTAATCCATAAAGGGATTTTACAAGCCGACAAAACTTTTTTTTCTTGCCTTGACACTACAACCCCTTCGGATTGCTCCCTATAGATCTCTTCATTTAGATCACCATTTAAGAAAGTTGTCTTAACATCCATTTGATGTATCTCTAAATTATACAACGCTGCTATGGCAATAAGTATGCGGATGGATGTTATTCTTGTCATAGAAGAATATATGTCAAAATAGTTCAGACCTTCCTTTTGTCTGTAACCTTTTACTACAAGTCTTGCTTTATACTTGTATATTGAACCATCTGCTTTCATTTTTCTCTTGAATATCCATTTATATCCAAGAGGTTTAGAACCAGGTGGAAGATCCACAAATTCCGAAGTATGATTTTGTATAATGGATTCAATTAAATTATTAACAGCTTCTTTTCACAAAGGTACTTCAAGACCTGTCATTGCTTCTTTAAAGCTTTGCAACTCATTTTCTAACAGGTATGTCAGAAAATTTGGACCAAAAGATTTTGATGTTTTAGCTCTCTTACTTCGTCTTGGTTCATCATCAGTTAAATCCTGCTGGTTGAGACCATCACTAGTCTCTTGCGTTTGATTGTCATTAGTCTCTTGACTTTGTGTACTTTCATAAGTTCTTTTCTGTGAACTTAATTCCTATCATTTCTTGTAAGGAAAGACATGTTCAAAAAACACAGCATTCCTTGACTCTATAATAATGTTCACATTTATATCAGGTATTTCTAATTTATAAGTCAGAAACCGATATGCACTACTATTCTGAGCATAACCAATAAACACATAATCCACTTTTTTTGGTCCTATCTTAGCCTTTTTCAGAACAGGAACTTCAAATTTTTCCAAACACCCTCACACTTTTAAGTATTTGTAGAAAGGTGATCGACCTTTCCACAATTCATAAGGAGTGCTGTTGGTTTTCTTGTGGGGTATTTTATTAAGAACATAATTAGCAGATAATATTACTTCCCCCCACAAGTTTTGCGGTAAGTCTGAACTTAGTAACATGGCATTCATCATTTCTTTAAGGGTTCTATTCTTTCTTTCAGCAATTCCATATTGCTGTAGAGAATAGGGTACTGTAGTTTGGTGAATAATGCTATGTTATGCACAAAATTCATTTAATGGTGCATCATATTCACCACCTCTATCACTTCTGACCATTTTAATAGTTTTACCAAGTTGATTTTCATTTTCAGTTTTGTAGAGTTTAAATATTTCTAAGGCTTCATCTTTACTTCTAAGTAACTATACATAACAATATCTTGTGCAATCATCGATAAATGTTATGAAATACTTCTTACCTCCTCTAGTTTGAACAAATTTAAGATCACATACATCAGTATGAATTAATTCTAGATGTTCTGTTTTTCTTTCAACCGATTTAAATGGAACCTTAGTTAGTTTCACTTCTACACAAATCTCATATTTGTGATTAGGATCAATTTTAAACTTTGGTATATAATCCAAACCAATTAATCTACACAAAGTATCAAAATTTACATGTCCTAATCTACCATTCATAAATTCGACTTAAGAATATAAGCAAAAGATGTGTTATTCTTATTAATAACAAGTTTTGGTACAACAGTCATTACATTCAACTTAAAGAGATCATCACTCATGTATTCCTTACCAACATGCATACCACTCTTTGTCAATACAAATTTATCAGACTCAAATATAAGCCTAAAACCATTTTTACTTAACAAAGAACCAGAAACTAAATTCTTCCGGATGTCTAGTACATGCAGTACGTTGTTGAGGGTAAATTCCTTCCCTGATGTCATCTTCAAGATCACCTTTCCTTGTCCAACCACAGTAGAAGTAAAACAATTTCCCATGAAAAGTTGTTTACCATTTGCAGCCTCATTATAAGTAGTGAACATCTTCTTGTCCGCACAAATGAGTCGAGTTGCCCAATGTCAACCCACCATTCTTTGGGATTTCCAATCAAATTAGTCTCAGACACCATAGCAGAGAGATTGATGTCATTTATCCCGTCGAAGATGTAATCAAGTTCTGTCACATTAGCTTGATTGGTAGTCTTCTTGCTTGTACTTCCACGATCCTTCTTAGGGTGACGGCAATCAGAAGCTCGATGTCTGGTCTTGTCACAATTATAGCATTTCCTTTGAACTTTTTATTGCCATTGTTGTCGTCTTGTTTAGGACCATCTCCAATAAACTTCATCTTTTTGTTATGTGGTTTGTGCACTTATTCAACCACATTAGCCTTGGAATCAATGGGATTTTTACCATTCCTCTTTTCACCCTTTCGGTTATCTTCTTCAATTCTTAGTCTTATAATCAATTCATCCATGGTCATCTTCTTGCATTTATGTTTTAAATAATTTTTGAAATCTTTCCAAGCCGGTGATAACTTTTCCACTAAAGCAGCAACTTGGAAAGACTCGCTAAGAGACATACTTTCAGAATGAATATCATGCAAAATTAATTAAAAATTTTGAACTTGAGAAATTACCGTTTGGGAGTCTACCATAACGAAGTCCAGAAATTTACCGACAACAAAATTCTTTGTGCCAGCATCCTCTGTCTTGTATTTTTTCTCCAAAGAATCCCACAATTCTTTTGCTATTTTCAAAGGGCTGTAAACATTATACAGCATGTTGTCAAGGCCATTGAGGATGTAGTTTTTGCACAGAAAATCAGAATGTTTCTAAGCGTCTACAACGGCAACAATTTGCCTATCACTTTCATCCTCTCTAAGTACTGGAGCCTCTTCACGGAAAAATCGGGCCAAACTAAGAGTTGTAAGATAAAATAACATTTTCTGCTGCTATCTCTTAAACTCAGTACCGTTAAATTTTTCTGATTTTTCTCCATGATTTATTGGAACTTGAACATGGTTCTGGATAGGGACCAGAGTCGGTGTAACGATCGGATTTGGATTACTACTTTCAGCAACCATAATATCTGATTACAAAAAATCAGAAAAAATCAAAACCAAATTAATTTCCTAATTACTAAAACCAAAAAATAAATTATAACACAAAATAATTTTACTTTTCTTGTTACTAAAACTAGAAAAATAAAATATCACAATAATTTTCTGTAACACAAATTAATATTCTGCAATTGTTAATAACACTAGTATATTACTACTAGTTGTCAAAGAAAATAAACAGTATATTACTACTATTTTTATTTTCCGACCAGAATATCATTTTTGTAAAAGCACAGAAAAATAAATACAATGAAGACACCAAAAAATAGTCTGTCTTAAGATTGTAAGACAATCTTCAATGAATTTAAAAAAAAAAAAAAAATCTGTTTGTATACTTAACAACAAACGGAATACAGAAAAAATAAAGGAAATGAGAGAGATTGTTTGATTACAAAAATCAAACAAGTAAATAAAAATAAATAAATTAAAAAATAGATTTTTATTTTATTACAAAAACAAACTCAAAATCTGATATAAATAAATAATAAAACAGAAAAATAATTAACAACTTACTTTATTAATTTCTCGAACAAAGTTGTGATCAAGTCCAGTGTTTAATACTGTATCCTTAAGACAGATTCGTCATCTCCACGGTGCTTTCAGATTGTGGACATCTATCTCCTAGGATAAAATGATCAATAGCGAATAGTAGCAGCACTACACACTATCCACACAATGAACACACTAAGTGTTTACATTCTTTATCACAAGGAAAATAATACAACAAAATACAGAGAGAGCAGGCACGATTTGGGACGAAAATTGGAGTGAAAAAATCAGGTGAGGAACTGCCAATTTATAGATGTAAAGGTGGCTGTACAGTTTGAATTAAACAGGTGCAAAACCTGTTTGAACAAGTATTATATCTGTTCGGTTTGAATGAACAAGTAATGTAGTTGTTGGGTTTAAATTCAAACAGATATTCATCTGCTCGGGTGGAGAAAAAATCGGAGCCAATTTTGAATTTAATTTTTGAAATTTAAATGTTTTTGGCCCAAAAAGATAGGTATTGTGCCGGATAAGCCCAACCGGACGTCGGTGGCAGCGCGCGCGTGTGTTTATTTTGGGTCCAATGGGTCTAACCCACTTTACCCATAACATCCACTTCTACAAAACTTGGGTGCCCCTTGTGTCACGACCCCAAACCGCCCCTAGTAGTTTAGTGCCGTGATGGCCAGTAACCCGAGATTACCGAAGGCCAACTTTCAAAATCACACACAAACAGAGTATAAATATATATATGGGGCTCACAAGTGCGGAAGCAAAATTTTAAAGTACAAGTGGTCCATAAAAGCAGTGCGTAAGTTACATGGAATAGCATACAACTTTACATAATATTACCACTTTGATACAAATACAATAAAGTACAAAATATATTTTTACATCTTGATCAAAAGGCTTCTTCAGCCAACATGTGTAAATTACAAGCATTATAAGCCGAGAAGCATAATTTTCAAGACTGCCGACGTGTAGGCAAGTTAAGCCGACATAACAAAACCCAAAACAGCTTGCGAGTCACACTTAGGCGTCACCGCATTCCTGCTCATCACCTACATATATATAGAGAGGGTGAGCTTGGATACTCAGTGAATGGTATAAGAAATAAAGGGGTTTGCATGACTGGTATTCAAGATCTTTATCAAAACAATACATATCATAGTTGTTACAAGCCAAGGGATGAATCAAGTCCATCTTCTAAATCTATCAAGTTTCAAAGGATGCTTACTAATATCATTATAATACAAGTGATGACATCTCGGCAAACAAGACCCACGCGGTAAACCGTCAGTGGCAAACAAGACAAGACAAGGCAAGACAAGAGAGATATCTCAATTCAATGGTGTCGTTGCATTATAGTCCCCGGACACTAAGGACTTGTGCTACTAATGCTTAGAGTCCCCTAGCACGTACGGACTTCCAAACTTTGTGCTACAAACGCTTATAGTCCCTTAGCACGTACGGACTTCCAAACTTTGTGCTACAAATGCTTATAGTCCCTTAGCACGTACGGACTTCCAAGAATGTCATCAAAACAAGAATATATATATATTTTCCAATTAGGAATAACCATTCATGCTTACAAATACTTTCTCAAAACGGAGCAAAACGAGACTTTATCAAAACATTATAACATAGCTTTATTAAAAATACCACCCACTTAGTTCTCGAGACGTCGGGGTCAAGGCAAGTCCAAACCCTACAAACACATGGCAAAGTCGGTTGAATGCACTTTCAAACAAGTTTCACATGCATACAGATGATCTCGGCATTTCCCCAAGACTAAGTCAAATCAGAACAAACACAATTCTTTATCTTCGGGAAAACATGCTGGGCGACTACCAGGTCTAGGCCAAGGTCCCACACCTCCTTGCCGAGGTGTTGCCTCGATGGCCACATTCAGCGGAATGAAGTCGGGGAAAATCTGGGTTCCCCTTTTCTTGAAGAACATGATGAACATGAAGAACATGAACATGAGGGAGATGAATGCAAGGATCGTGATTTGTTATTACAAAATCTAGGATTTCATGCTATGAGTTCAAAAACATGGACCTGGGTACCCATATTCAAGGATCTAGTGAGAACAAACACAAAAACACGAAGCTTAATGCAAACTTTCAGATTAAACAAGACCTTTCTTTCAAGAACACATGAACACCATTTTCTCTTTCTAAAACCAACTTTAAATCGATGCATGACATGCAAAACAGGTTCGATCATGCAATGCAGCTAGATGATTAGTAAGAATGACAAGAGTAGATCAAGAATCTAACCTCAATACGCGAATCTAATGGTTTGATCTCTAGGAATCAAGCTCGAAACCCACTCTCTCACTCTAAACTTCTTCTTCTTCTTCTAGAGCTTCTCTCTCCTCACAACCAAAGACATATAGCAAAATGATTCATTTCTAAGTCTGTTGGCTGACTTAACCCTCTACAAAGACACGTGGCAGCGGCTGGTTGGTGCTAAACAAAAAGGTGACTGAGTGACAAGACAAAACTATGACAAAGTGTGTTCAACAAGCAAGACGGCATGGGCACTCTGGCGAGTAAGGACCTTGGCTAATATCAAGACATCGGCAAGTAGGGAATGATGACCTCGGCTAGGAAGGACAACACTTGACTAAGCTGTGCCACACCTTGGCCTAGATGTGCCATACCTCGGTCTAGGTCATACCACTCCGGGACAAGATCACTTGGGTGCAAAGGTAACATCTCAGCCTAGATGATTCACACCTCGGTCTAGGTGATGAACACCTCGGCCTAGATAATGATATCTTGGCTAATATGTCAGGGCAAGGGTGGAGGTCAAACAAAGTGGTTCCAAGATAACTGAAAATGACCTCGGCTAAACTCACACCAAGCAAGATACAAAACATGCTGTAACATTTAAACGAACAGGGACAAGACTCGAAATGCAAGTTTACAAGACGGAATCACATTGTAACACGTCCGCGAGGGACCCCGCTACAGTTCGGACTCGATTGGTGTCACGGTTCTTAATCTGAACCAAAGAGTCCAAATCCGGCAAATCGTTTTGAGAAACAGATTTTTGAAAAGAAGTGCCAAACATGGACTGCTTTGCCAGATACAGAGTCGCCACCTAAATATTTTTTATGGGGGAATTTAGGAAACCCTGACTCGGTGCCGAAGGCCACATGTCCGTCATCACCGGAGTTTCTCAGCTCGGGAGCTAGGGTACGATTGGGGAAGGTCAGCTATGAGCACCCCCTCTCGCCCGATCCGAAGATCGGCCTCTACTAACCGTGATATCCGTTTTTGAAAACATTATGTGTTCTTATTCCAATTGTTAGCCTAGAATTACTATGTTATGCGCACAGCAAACACAAACAAGTATAGACTAGATTGCCTAATTTGGAAAGAAACATTGCATATTCGTTTGTCTTTAAAAAAAAGTACTTTGGAATTTGCTACTCACAAGTAGGCTAAAATACGGATTTCAACGAATTTTTCCAACTCAAACAATCCAACCTTCACCCACAGGCATTCAAACAATTTATAACACATAAGCATCTAGCCACATGGTAAGCATGTTATCAGGTTAACATTCACACGCATGCGAGATGCGGAAGCATAAATACTTACATCGTACTCCGTCCCAAAACAATAAACTAGTTAGCAAACATGCGTGATCCTAGTTCATGTCAAGTTGACTAATGCAGCACATGCAAGATGCAATTAGAGTAGGCTCGGCTAACCTAAACATGGCATGTGAAATGCAACCAATTAATGCACGTATTCAATTTGGGATTGAAATACAAATGCAGTTAGAATGATGTACCAAGCCCGGTGCATGCAAAGCAAATGTATGGATGCACGCATGCATAGCATAATGTATGCTAATTTAAACATGCCCTAATCTACCATCATAAGCAGGTAAATAAAAGGGAAGAAAGAAGTGGGGATTGGAAGACTTGCACACACACTCACCCACACTTATTACAGATTCGCCATCGCTTGGAGGAACTGAATAAATATTACAGATAATTAACCTACAAGCTAATTAATTATTACAAATTGCGTTAATTAGTTAACAAACTAACTAAGCTAGGAAAAACAGTAAACCGCCTCAGGAAGAGAGCTCAATGCAATACGTGCTCGGGTCTTGCTCGGAAGTGCACCGCCATGCATAGGCTGCCTCTGTTTTCCTTGCTGTACTCCTCTGGAGGCTGCTAGAACCTCAGGATTGCTTCTCTGGATGCTGGGGAATGCCATCGGCTGAGCAGAATGCCCACCGGCAGTGGCCTGTGATCACCGGCCATTGGTGAATCTATCGGCAGAGGGAGGATTGCCGGTCGGCACTTAGCACTGCCGGTCGGCAGAAAGCTCCTGCAGAATCTGCAATTGACAGCAACAGAGGGCAAAGTAGAGCATGGCAATACAATTCAAGCACATGTATGCGCGGGCACACTCCCTATCATGCAAGGGACTCAAGGGAGCATGACCCTCGACCCTCGGGCCATCAATTACGCATGATGGCCTAAGAGGCCAAGTTTTGCAACTTCGATATCAAATGAAATGCAAGCACAAAACACATCAAAGGGCCCCAACCCCTATCATGATTGATCAAGAGGCAAGGGATGCATGCTCAGTGAAATGCAACCTAGGCATGGAGGCTAAGTATGCAACATGAACATGCAAATGAGCAATGTATACTAGGCGCGCAACCTAAACATGTAAGTAAACATGGCATGCAACAACATGCGATGATGGACTAAAACTAACATGGATAGCTCGCAAGCATGCCAAAATTGGTGGCCATTAGATGAAAATGAGACTCTCGAAACGCGTGCACGCATGCACACAAACCGAGGACCAAACCTAAGGCATAATATGAAACTCTAACAAGGCATGGCGAGGCATGAAATATGGCATACAAGCATGTAATTTCAGCACTGAAATATGGTATAAAACAACCCCGAATCACGGCAAAATAGCACCCGATGCATGAAATGAAACCGAAATGCAAAACTAGGCCCATGCATTGGCCTATAGCTATATAAAACATGCATTATTCGATTATGACATGTGAAGATAGATTCTAGGCAGCCCCAAAACAAGCATTTTTTCAGTTTTAAACAAGGCCAAACAGCAAACACACATAGGGCAAAACTAGCATGCAAAAATGGCCCTAAATGTGAGATAAAGAAGCAACTCACAGCTGCTGACCCCAAACAGATTAGGGCCCTTCAACAATGTTGAAGAGGGGCCCAAAATATGACCTTTTACAGTTGATGGCCAAGCCCAAAACAGTATACCAGTATGCTCAAAATACTATGCAAGATTAAGGCCAAAAAAAGAGCTACAACATAAAGTATACAAAGGGTGTCTCAAACAGCCATGGACCCTTAATGAAACATGAAGAGGGGGTCAAAATAGGGCCATTTTCAGTTCGGAACAAAGTCCAAAAACAGAGACACAATAGGCTAATAAATCATGCAAAAATGGGGACCAAAGAGGGGTATAATGACAAGTGGCACATGGAGGTCCCAAACAGTGATGAGCCCTTCTTCAATGTTGAAGAAGGGCTCAAAATAAGCCTATCTACAGTTTACATCATGCTCCAAAACAGATCACACATAGGCCAAAAATACTATGCAAGATTATGGCATACAAAGGGGTAATGAAGCAAGTGCAAGATGGGGGTCCCAAACAGGGTAAGACCCTCAATGAAACAGAAAAATGAGCTCAAAAAAATGATATTTCCAGTTATGGTCGGAGCTCAAAACAGCAAGCAAAAGGGGCTAAGAAAACTTGCAAAAATGAGCTAGAAATAGGGAGAAATCAACTCACCCTTGAAGACCAATCCTTTGCTACCTCTCGGACCAAGAAAAGCTGCCTCCTAGCCTCTGAGAAGGCCCTCCAAGCTGCTGGAATGGAGTGGTGGTGTGGTGCTATAGGGTGTAGTGCAAATAGGCCAAGAACAAGGGTCTTTGAACACTCTAACACACCCAAATGTAGAGAGAGAGGGAGATATAGAGAGAGAGGGTGATATATATGTTATATGTATGTATTAGGTCTGATTTTGCTGAACCAAAACAATGGAGAAGGAGGCTTTCTTTTATAGAGCAAGGAAATGGCATAAAGCTTCTCAAAGAAGCTATACAAAAGGGTCAAAGGGACCAAGCTTCTAAGAGAAGCTAATGCAAAGGTGCAAGCTTCTTGAGGAAGCCAAGACAAGGGGTCAAAGCTTCCTCAAGAAGCTTTGAGCAAAGGGTGCAAAAAAAAGGGTCAAAAGGGGTGCAAAGGGTGCAAAATAGCCACACACGTGCATGGGGAGCAGAGTCAGTGCATTCCAGCTGGCACAGCTGGCATCCATTCAATCTGTAGAATACTCCGGAGGGCCATCGGCTAGCAAACTTGGTCGGTCAGCCATCTTTTCTGGCCGGTCGGCCATTTATTTGGTCGGTCGGCCATTTGTTTTGGCCGGTCGGCAGGAAAAATCTGCTCTGCAGGTCCAACTTCAAACAGGCATAACTTCTTCATATGAACTCCTTTTCAGGTCATTCTTGTGTCAAAATTGAAGCCCCGGAAGTAAGCTTTCCAATGGAACCATCCTTGAATCAAAATTACAACTGTGAAAAAAGTTATGCTTGTTTTAGTGAAAGCTGCTCAGTTTTGGTCCAACCGGGATGATGCCCAACTTCAACCAATCATATCTCCGCCCTCCGGTCTCGGATTTAAGAGATTCTTGAATGAAAAATGAAGCCTCGGAAGTCTTCTTTCCAATGGTGGTGGCCTCATGCCTTAACGCAAACTGTATAGATAAATAAGCTTGATTTAGCGAGGACTGCTCGTCCCTCTCTTAGCAATTCTTGCCTATCTTCTTCTCCAACTTGGCTTCTCCCCTCTTCTCCTCTTTTCTTCAAATTCAAACCCCTAAGCAAGGTGTTTTGAAATATTTTTCAAAGATTTCATCTCTCTTTCATTCATTTCCACTTTGTCCTTGCTCGGTTTATCGAAAAGTGCATTTTTTTGACAAAATATGAGCCTCGGAACATCGTAGAAACTTTATTTGAAAAATGTTTTGAAAGAGAGGGTTTTAAGGTCTAAAAACCATTCAAAGTAGCTTTGGTCCAAAATGGGGTGTGAAGTTGGGATTTGACCCTCTCATTGCCGAAGAAATTGAACCTTTGCCCTGCACACCCTTGATCATCGAGCAAACCATCAATAGCGCCCAAGTCTTAAGGGCGGTCAAAAATGGGGTGTCTACACACATGAATGCATATGAGTATGGTTAGGATAGCATGAGGGTTATTACATCCTACCCCCTTTAAAGAAGTTTGGTCCCCAAACTTGAGTTACCTTGGTTCGAGAATAACTCCGGGTATCGGACTTTCATTTCCTCTTCCATTTCCCATGTAGTATCCTTGCCGTAATGCTCTTTCCATTCAATCTTCACCATCGGTATTACCTTATTTCTCAAACGCCTTACTTGCCTATCGATGATACGTATCGGTTCTTCTTCATAGCTTAGGCCTTCATCAACCACAATCCCGAAATGATCGATCACGTGTAGTGAATCCCGTATATACTTCCTCAACATTGAGATATGAAACACAACGTGAACTTGCCTTAACCTCGGTGGTAAAGCTAGTCTGTAGGCAACCGGGTTAACTTTCTCAAGAATTTCAAACGGTCCAATGTAACGGGGTGCCAATTTACCCTTCTTCCCAAATCTTGAAACTCCTTTCATCGGCGAGGTTTTCAGGAACACATGATCCCCTACTTCGAATTCTAACTCCTTCCTTCTCTGGTCGGCGTAACTCTTTTGTCGGCTTTGAGCGATTCTGATTCTCTGTTAGATAAGCTTAATCTTTTCAGTTGTTCTTTGAACTAAATTCGGGCCGATCAAAGCTTTATCTCCTACTTCGGTCCAACATATCAGCGATCTGCACTTTCTCCCATACAAGGCTTCATATGGCGCCATGCCAATGCTAGCTTGGTAGCTGTTGTTGTAAGCGAACTTTACTAATGGCAAATGCACTTCCCAGCTTCCCTTGAAGTCCAATACACACAGTCTAAGCATATCTTCAAGTGTTTGAATTGTTCTCTCTGTTTGGCCATCGGTCTGCGGATGAAAAGCTGTACTAAACCTCAATTCGGTCCCCAAAGCCCTTTGTAAACTCTGCCAAAATCTAGAAACAAATTTTGGATCTCGGTCCGACACGATGGACATCGACACACCATGAAGTCTAACGACCTCATTCATATACAACATAGCAAGTCGGTCAGTATTGAACAAAGTCCTAACCGGCAAGAAATGCGCTGACTTAGTTAACCTGTCGATTATAACCCAAATCGAATCCATTCCTTTCTGTGTCTTCGGCAACCCAATCACAAAGTCCATGGAGATGTCTTCCCATTTCCACTCAGGAATCGGCAAAGGTTGGAGAAGTCCTGCTGGCATCTGATGTTCCGCTTTCACTTGTTGACAATACAAACACAGAGACACGAACTCGGCTATCTCTTTTTTCATATTCGGCCACCAAAAAGTCTGTTTCACATCCTGATACATCTTGGTGTTCCCTGGGTGAACTGCAAATCTGGATCCATGAGAGTCTGGCAAAATCCTTTTTTTCAATTCCGGGACGTCGGCCACGCACAATCTTCCTTCAAACTTAAGCACTCCATTCTCAAGGGTGTAACCCGACCTCGGCTTGGTGGTAATCTCGTCGGCTACCTTCTTCAGGAATCCATCCTCCATTTGCCTTGCCTTTACGTCCCTAATAGTAGTCGGCTCCACTGAAATCACGGCTAGGCATGCCAAACTTCCCACTGACTTCCTACTCAATGCGTCGGCTACCGAGTTTGCTTTACTTGGGTGATACTGAATCTGCATGTCATAATCCTTCAATAGTTCAAGCCATCTTCTCTGCCTCAAATTCAGTTCCTTCTGGGTGAACAAATACTTCAAACTCTTGTGATCTGTAAAAACTTGGCAAGAGGCTCCATACAAGTAGTGGCGCCAAATCTTCAAAGCAAACACCACGGCTGCTAGCTCTAGATCATGGGTTGGATAGTTCTTTTCATGAAGCTTCAACTGATGAGATGCATATGCTATGACTCTGCCCCCTTGTATTAATACACAACCCAAACCCTTATGCGAAGCATCGCTGAAGAACTGAAATTCCTCATTACCCGACGGTAGTACAAGAACTGGTGCCGTAACCAACCTCGTCTTCAACTCTTGGAAGGCTGATTCTCTATCATCGGTCCATTCATATGCGGTTCCTTTCTTAGTTAGTTGTGTTAATGGTACTGCTATCCTTGAGAAGTCCTTCACAAACTTTCTGTAATAACCTGCCAAGCCCAGAAAACTACGAACCTTGGACACGTTGGTCGGCGTCGGCCAATTCACGATGGCCTCAATCTTGCTCGGATCAACTGATATACCCTCTTCATTAATCACATGCCCTAAAAATGAGATGCTGGAAAGCCAAAACTCGCACTTACTCAACTTGGCGTACAGCTTCTTGTCTCTCAAAATTTGCAGGGCAAGCCTCAGATGGTTCTTGTGCTCAATTGTGCTCTTGGAATAGATCAATATGTCGTCAATAAAAACAACTACGAACTCATCCAGATACGGCTTAAAGACTCTGTTCATCAAGTCCATGAATGCTGCAGGAGCATTGGTCACTCCAAAAGGCATTACCAAAAATTCGTAGTGGCCATACCTTGTCCGAAAAGCAGTCTTCTCGATGTCCTCGGCTTTAACTTTCAGCTGGTGGTAGCCCGACCTAAGGTCAATCTTGGAAAAGACTCGTGCCGCTTGTAATTGATCAAGTAAATCGTCAATCCTAGGCAATGGGTACTTGTTCTTGATGGTTACCTTATTGAGTTCTCTGTAATCAATGCAAAGGCGAAGCGTGCCATCCTTTTTCTTAACAAATAAAACAGGTGCTCCCCACGGTGAAATGCTCGGCCTGATGAATCCCTTATCCAACAATTCTTGTAGCTGTAGTTTCAGTTCTCTAAGTTCAGCTGGGGCCATCCTATAGGGTGTTTTGGAGATAGGTTGCGTTCCCGACACGAGGTCCACAATAAACTCTATTTCTCTATCGACTAAGTGGCCAGGCAGTTCATTTGGAAAAACGTCGGGAAATTCCTTAACAACTGGTATATCGGCTAAATCAACACTTCCGTTCAAATCACTTAGTATACTGCACAAATAACCCTGACACCCTTTTTGGATCAACTTATAGGCTTTCATGGATGAGATTAAGTAGGGTGGGGGTACTACTCCCTTACCCTGGAAAAAGACCTCGATTTTGTTTGGGGTCCTCAATGTAACGCTCTTAGTAACACAATTAATGGATGCATGATGCGCTACTAACCAATCCATTCCCAATATGACATCAAAGTAAGTCATGCTAAATGGCATCAAATCAGCTAATAATTCTATATCCTCAATCATCACAACACACGCCCTATATATGGATGCAATAAGTATAGTTCCCCCAGATGGAGTAGATACAGATAGCACATAATCAAGGGGTTCTAATGGTCTGTTCAACTTCTCGGCAAACTTAACAGATACAAAGGAATGCGTAGAGCCCGAATCAATCAAGACGTATGCAACTTGAGAGCAAATTGAGAGTGTACCTAACACTACCGTTTCAGCATTCTGGGTGTCTCCTGGCACTAAAGCAAAAACTCTGCCCTGTCTCATCTGTGTCCTTCCAACGTTGCTTCCTTGTGCAGAGCTTGAGGTGCTCCCACTTTTCTTACCATCACCAGCTCTTGCCTTCGGACAGTCCTTCACGCGGTGGCCTATCTCGCCACATTCAAAGCAGGCTCCTGTCGCCCAGCGGCAAACCCCGGTATGCGGCTTCCCACAACTCGCACACGTCAGCTTAGCATTCCCATCCCGATCTGAGTTACTGGAATTGCCCACATTCGCCTTCTTCTTGGTATTAAACGGTATTCGACGACCTTCATAGTTCTGTCTCTTCCTCTGACTCTCTCCTGAACTTTGATATCGGTTTAGGTTAGCTTCCACCAAGATGGCCTTGTCTAACACCTCGGCGTAAGTCGGCATATTGAGCATGTTGACCCGATCCTGGATTGGCCCTCGTAGTCCACTTTCAAACTTCCTGGCCTTCCTATACTCATCACTGACCATATGAGGCGCATATCTCGCCAATTCGGTGAAGGCACGGTCGTACTCTGCCACTGTTCTACTACCTTGTGTCAGAGTCTGGAACTCTGTGGTCTTGCGATCGCGGACGCTAAGCGGAAAATGCTTGTTGTAAAACAGTTCCAAAAATCTGGCCCAAGTTAAACCAGGGTTAGCCTCCCGGATCATCATCCACCACCTTCGAGCGTCATCGTCTAATGTGAATGCTGCTAATGTCACCTTCTGAGTGTCGGTGCTAGGGAAAATCTCGAACAACTTTTCCATTTCCAAAACCCACACCTCGGCCTTCATCGGCTCTATGCCTCCTGCGAATCTTGGTGGGTTCATCTTCTTGAACTCTTTAATCAAAGTCATCGTCCCTTCCCCATACAAGGCTGGCTGTGGAGGCACTTGGGGCACTGGAAGAGGTGGGGCTGCATGTCGGCCATCCGTCTGTTCGGCCGGGGTTGATGTTGCACTTGCATTCTGTTGCCTCATCTGCCTCAACTCGTGAGTTAAACCTTCAACTAGTCTCTCTAGTCAGTCCAATCTATCCTCTGGTTGATCTCGGCCAACTGATGGTCTACCTCTCCTCATGATGCTATGAGTAGTCAAAATGCAACCTTAAAACAAACTGAACCAAGAAGCATGTATGCAAATAACAAATGGTTATGCCGAGATGATGCACACCTTGTCAAGCAACAAGCAATATGATGCAATCCTAAAATTATTCTAAAGGACATCCTATGCCCTTTAGGACTCGAAGTGTGTGAATAACGTACTACAAGGAATGCGTGCTCTAATACCAATCTGTCACGACCCCAAACCGCCCCTAGTAGTTTAGTGCCGTGATGGCCAGTAACCCGAGATTACCGAAGGCCAACTTTCAAAATCACACACAAGCAGAGTATAAATATATATATATGGGGCTCACAAGTGCGGAAGCAAAATTTTAAAGTACAAGTGGTCCATAAGAGCAGTGCGTAAGTTACATAGAATAGCATACAACTTTACATAATATTACCACTTGGATACAAATACAATAAAGTACAAAATACATTTTTACATCTTGATCAAAAGGCTTCTTCAGCCGACATGTGTAAATTATAAGCATTATAAGCCGAGAAGCATAATTTTCAAGACTGCCGACGTGTATGCAAGTTAAGCCGACATAACAAAACCCAAAACAGCTTGCGAGTCACACTTAGACATCACCGCCTTCCTGCTCATCACCTACATATATATAGAGAGGGTGAGCTTGGATACTCAGTGAATGGCATAAGAAATAAAGGGGTTTGCATGACTGGTATTCAAGATCTTTATCAAAACAATACATATCATAGTTGTTACAAGCTAAGGGATGAATCAAGTCCATCTTCCAAATCTATCAAGTTTCAAAGGATGCTTACTAACATCATTATAATACAAGTGATGACATCTCGGCAAACAAGACCCACGCGGTAAACCGTCAGTGGCAAACAAGACAAGACAAGGTAAGACAAGGGAGATATCTCAATTCAATGGTGTCGTTGCATTATAGTCCCCGGACACTAAGGACTTGTGCTACTAATGCTTAGAGTCCCCTAGCACGTACGGACTTCCAAACTTTGTGCTACAAACGCTTATAGTCCCTTAGCACGTACGGACTTCCAAGAATGTCATCAAAACAAGAATATATATATATGTTTTCCAATTAGGAATAACCATTCATGCTTACAAATACTTTCTCAAAACGGAGCAAAATGAGACTTTATCAAAACATTATAACATAGCTTTATTAAAAATACCACTCATTTAGTTCTCGAGACGTCGGGGTCAATACAAGTCCAAACCTTACAAACACATGGCAAAGTCGGTTGAATGCACTTTCAAACAAGTTTCACATGCATGCAAATGATCACGGCATTTCCCCAAGACTAAGTCAAATCAGAACAAACACAATTCTTTATCTTCGGGAAAACATGCTGGGCGACTACCAGGTCTAGGCCGAGGTCCCACACCTCCTTGCCGAGGTGTTGCCTCGATGGCCACATTCAGCGGAATGAAGTCGGGGAAAATCTGGGTTTCCCTTTTCTTAAAGAACATGATGAACATGAAGAACATGAACATGAGGGAGATGAATGCAAGGATCGTGATTTGTTATTACAAAATCTGGGATTTCATGCTATGAGTTCAAAAACATGGACCTGGGTACCCATATTCAAGGATCTAGTGAGAACAAACACAAAAACACGAAGCTTAATGCAAACTTTCAGATTAAACAAGACCTTTCTTTCAAGAACACATGAACACCATTTTCTCTTTCTAAAACCAACTTTAAATCAATGCATGACATGCAAAACAGGTTCGATCATGCAATGCAGCTAGATGATTAGTAAGAATGACAAGAGTAGATCAAGAATCTAACCTCAATACGTGAATCTAATGGTTTGATCTCTAGGAATCAAGCTCGAAACCCACTCTCTCACTCTAAACTTCTTCTTCTTCTTCTAGAGCTTCTCTCTCCTCACAACCAAAGACATATAGAAAAATGATTCATTTCTAAGTCTGTTGGCTGACTTAACCCTCTACAGAGGCACGTGGCAGCGGCTGGTTGGTGCTAAACAAAAAGGTGACTGAGTGACAAGACAAAACTATGACAAAGTGTGTTCAACAAGCAAGATGGCATGGGCACTCTGGCGAGTAAAGACCTCGGCTAATATCAAGACATCGGCAAGTAGGGAATGATGACCTCGGCTAGGAAGGACAACACTTGACTAAGCTGTGCCACACCTTGGCCTAGATGTGCCACACCTCGGTCTAGGTCATACCACTCCGGGACAAGATCACTTGGGTGCAAAGGTAACATCTCGGCCTAGATGATTCACACCTCGGTCTAGGTGATGAACACCTCGGCCTAGATAATGATATCTCAGCCAATATGTCAGGGCGAGGGTGGAGGTCAAACAAAGTGGTTCCAAGATAACTGAAAATGACCTCGGCTAAACTCACACCAAGCAAGATACAAAACATGCTATAACATTTAAACGAACAGGGACAAGACTCGAAATGTAAGTTTACAAGACGGAATCACATGAATGCATATGAGTATGGTTAGGATAGCATGAGGGTTATTACACCTTGGGGCCTACCCCAAGTTCCAAACTCAAGCCTTATAAACCCACTCAAAGTATGCCCACTAAATTAATGTGGAATAAGTCTTAAACCAAACCTTTAAAAAATTTCACCAAAAACACCATTTCTATGGAGCTTTCTTTGGCTTTAATTTCTCATTCACTCGATAATGGTTTTGAGCAATCAAATATACTACGTGAATCACAACGCGGCATAGAACACGTTACCATTTAGACCCGCCAACTTTGGCGCATGGGTTCTACCTAAAAAATAGACCAAAGTTGAGGAAAAAATTGAGTAGCGTTTGGTAGAGTTTTCTAAATATGATTTGAAAATAGAGTTGTATTTTAAGTTTGTGAGTTTTGGAATTATGATTTGAGTGTAGAAAATCTGTTTGGTTAGTTTAGTGTTGAATTGAGTTTTTAATATTTGATGTAACATGTGAAATAAGAAAAATTGTATGGTTATAAGTTTTGGAAATAGTTTTCAAAACATAATTCAAATTGTTATAACTTATAACCAAAAACGCTACTCAAAACTCTATCGAAAATTCCGATCAATAAACAAACTCTTTTTAAAATTCAATTAAAAAATAAATTATTAACAGAAAATAACGTTAATCAATTTTTTTAATTGAAAATATTACAAAGGCAATATTTTTTTTTCAAAATAAATATTTAATTACTGATTTAAAATAACTTTTGATTGTATATTTGGTTCGAATTTTTTTTTAATATTTTTCAATTAAAATATTTTTATATTTTTAATAGTTACTGTCACAAATTATTTTCTACTTATTGTATTGTTATTTTCAAATAAATGACCAAAAAATTTATTAGGTATTATCTATGTGGGAGTCAAACAAAAATAAAAATGTTATTTTGTTAGTATCTACACAGTTTACCACACACAATTCAATTTTATTTAAATTTTTTTATTCGCTTTCAACATAAAATTAGTCTACAATAGCACAAACACATGTATGTATGTATGAAAGAGCTACCCAAAAAAAAGTAAAATAAAATAATAAAATAAAATAAAAAATCACTGTAGTGATCAACCAGCCGGACATCCGGGGGGATGTCCAAGGAGATGTCCCATAGACTCAAAAAATTCAAAAACTGTATGAAAATGTGAGAGTTTTGCATTGAAAGTTTGTTTTGAAATGAGCTTTGCCAAACGAGAAACAGAAATGTTTTTTGAAATATGTGGTGGAATTAATTTTTGAAAACCTCATCCAAACAGTTTATTCACGTGAAGAGGCGGAATTGTAATTGGAAAGCTATACCAAACACAGCCCTATTTTTTTCAAAACTTCCAAAACCCATTTCTAACAGAAGCAACTAGAAGTATGAAGTTTGGATGAAGAGTCACAATGTTTGGAAACATGGTGACCATTGAGTTTGATTTCAATGGTTGTAACCATTGATCAACAGCCACCATATATACTATAAATATATGGACAGAACAAGGTTCACTTCACTTGAATTTCTCTCTGTATTTTCTCTTCTAGATTGTATTCTTCTGCATGATAAACACCCGCACGAGAATTCCGATCTATTGCCATTGTTAAGAGTATCTTACAGCTTTTGGGTAAGTTCAAAAAAGGACCTTTTAATCCAAACTAAGCATTTTCACTCATTTGTTTAGAAATTCTAAAAATTGAACTGTTTTCAATTTTCATCATTAAAATTGCAATTCAACCCTAGACATATAGTCCGTCAATGACATGTGTGCACAAGGTAACTTGGAACAAATGGAACACCTGTCCAATGGAAATTTTTTAACAAACTATTTAAACCCTAACTTGATCTTCATTGCCCTCTGGCATGTTAGTTTTTGGGATTACATGTTAAAATAGTTATGAAAAGGCAAAATCGATTAAAAGGCCAATAAACTAAAATGTCATATTCAAATTATAATCATTTTATTTTTTCTCTTACAAAAATTAAAAAAGCCAAAAAGTCTAATCCAAACGAGACTTTTTAGTCCCAAGTTAAAATATCTAAAAAGCCAATCCACTTCCCAAACAAAGCCATAGTAATCTGACAAATGAATTTTATGGAAATTTTAGTAGTTAAAACACCCATGAAATAGTGAATCTACCATTCGAACCTAAAGCAAATTTGAAATTATGGATCTCAGTAATTCCTTTGTAATAAGCTAACTTAATTAGAACTTGTAGCAATTATATTTCCATCCATTTGTTGTTGTATATAAAAACTTTTTATCATAAATTAAGAGAATGAACACATTTACAAACAAAATGAACAAAATAAATTCATACAACCTATTTATAAAAGGTTTAATTGTTTATTGTGTTTTGGAGTATGATTTATGATCCTTTAAAGTTGAAGTGCAATTAGACAATTTTTGTACATTTTTTAAATTTTGACTTGAACACTTGGCAAATTGACCCCAAAATCTAATTTAACACTTTTAAAAAAGTTAATTTTATCACATTCACTAGTTAAGATAGGACTTGAGACGTGATTACGGATCAGATTGGGTCAAATTGGATGGTTTTTCATCTGTCATTCGTTTGAATATGGTAGATTAGAAAAAATCAATCTACATATGTCTACTTAGTTAGCGAATGTGCATTGAGTGGGAGGGCGGGTTGGCAAGTGGATACAAAACAACTTAGCGGTTTGGGTTTTACTATTTTTTGTTTTCTTAAAAACTATTTTAGAGTACTATGGGGATATATTTTCTGAGTACCAACACGTGGCTAAGGTGACGCCGACGTGTTAGCCGAGATGCCACATGTCCTAGTCGTGATGCCGAGGTGATCTCGGCTAGGCCGAGGTTATCTCCGAAGATATCGGAATTCGGGATAAGCGGATAAGGGACAAGAGTCCTAGAATGAGGAAGGACTTCAGCCTGGATAAGGATAAAGCTCTTAGGGAGTTTATCTTTATATATTGAAGAGTCCAGGATAAGCATTGAGCTAAAGTCCATTGAAGTAAGGCTTCTATTGGGACTAGGATTGAGTTAACTATAAAAAAGAGGCAACCCCATGGGTCTAAGGTACATAATTTATATTTTTAATAGTGAGTTAAGCTCTTGGTTTATCTTTGAAAGATAACTGACTTGATCGTCGGAGTGCCCTCGAGTGGACGAACCACCGCCAGAATCTCTTCTTTTCTGTTGCAGGCCAATCAGGTGCCATTTATTCTGCCAGTGCTCTCCAGCTAAATACTGAGTTGGCAGTGCGATCAGAAATTCACTCACACAATTTGGTGCCGTCTGTGGGAAAGAAAGGAGAATAGATGGCCAGCGACGGACAGAAGAATAAGGTTGGGGATGAAACCCCCGCTGGGAACGGTAAACACGTTGATCCTAATATGGAGGAAGATGGTTGCAACGACGAGACTCAAAACCAGAATCACAGAAAGAAAGATGTCGACCAATATGGCGACGTGCCAAAGAAACCAGATCGAAGTGGGTACTACAACGAGGACGACCTCCAGGTATGGAAGGATAGATGCCTGCGGAGGGACGAAAAGGTGGAAGAGATGGCGAATAAATTGATAGACCTGTAATCGGTCGTCAATTTTATGATGCAAAACAACGCCATGCAGCCACCATTCCCGCTGCACGACACGCCGATTCCAGCGGCCAATGACTAGAAGGAAGGGTAGAAAACACTCCCTATAGCCCCCCAGCACACCAGGAGTAAAAGACACTCTCACCGGCCTTCAAGGGAGGTCGGGCAAGGAGAGTCGAGGAGGGAAGAGTCTCGAAGGACACATCACACCAAGGAGACAGACCCCAAAGAACATCGGCATGTTCAAAGGCAGGCGCTGTGCTTCGACACAACTAATGGAGAAAGGTCGAAGAGGGCTCACAACGAAGCCGAAAGTAGTGCACCAAAAAGGTTGAAATCAGGAGATAGCAGAGCTCCTGGGTAGACAAAGGAAGACTTCAGAGATTACCTCAAGAGAAAGCAACAAGATGCCAAGGTAACCTCCCATGTTAAGCCAAAAACACCATTCTCGGCGGAGTTGGACAAATTTGAGGCACCAAAAAGATTCAATATGCCGAGGTTCTAGATATACGACGGAAAGTCGGACCCCAACTTTTACATCGGATTATACTTGAACTCGATGGCACTATACACTGGGAACGAGCCGTTGCTCTAAAAGGTGTTCCCCTCATCCTTCGGGGAGATTACATCAAATTGGTTTCACAAATTGCCAAATAGAAGTGTGAAGACCTGGGAAGGCCTGGCCGAGATGTTTGTGGCCAGGTTCGTGACAAACAAACTACAGCCATTAAGGGTAGATGCTTTGATGGCTTTGAGAATCAGCAAGGATGAAGGCCTTAGGGCCTACGCAAAAAGGTACTATGAGGTGTTCAATGGAATACCCGAGTGTAACCAAGAGGTGGCGGTCGTATCTTTCAAGAACGGCCTAAAAGATGACTTTCCACTACGAAAGTCTTTGGCAAAGACATTGCCAAAAAGCATGGAAGAGCTCATGGCCAGAATTGAGAAGTATGCCAGAGCCGAGGAAGACACATCAGGAACTAAGGAGACAAAGCAAGAAAAAGGAAACGGCTCGCCGAAGCGAAGCCGAGGTAACAACGGATCCAACAAGCAAGAGATAGGATTGAGGGCGGCACAGACAGTCACAACTGTGTTCCGAATCCCAATTCACAAAGTCTTGGACAAAATTCGATCCCACCCCTATTTCAAAGCACCAGCTAGGGTGCTAGGAGAATTTATGGAAAGAAGCCTTGGTAAGCATTGTGCTTACCACAACGAAGATGGACATATGACTCAAGGTTGCAGAGCCTTGAAGGCACACTTGGAAGACCTGGTAAGGCAAGGCCATTTGAGAGACCTTGTAAATGAGGCCTGGACAAGGGAAGAGCAGGCAAGACTGCATCAAGCACCAGCAGCTCCGCCTCCCCCAGCACAACAACCACAGGCAGGAGGACCTCGGGTAATTAATGTAATTCACTCGAAGGTCAATGAAAACAAAATACGGGGGGAAACCCAGAAAGTGAAGCACTTACAGCATGTGTACCAGGTCGGGGAAAAACGACATCGGGCCGAGGAGTACCAAGGACTAGCAGTGTCCTTTACTGAAGCTAACCTTGAGATGGTCCAACATCCGCACAACGATGCCTTGGTAGTATCCCTCCAGGTTGAGGAATGCCAAGTAAAGCGCATCCTGATCGACCAAGGCAGCTCTTGTGACATCATATATGTCAGGTGTTACAAAGAGCTTGGCCTTCACCTAGACGATATGGAGCAATCCAATGGCCCAATGGTCGGGTTCAATGGAACGCCGACATGGCCACTAGGAACAGCAAACTTGGAGGTACAAGCTGGCACCAGGAAGATAAAGACAGAGTTCACCGTAATCGACACACCCTCCCCTTACAATGCTATCCTGGAAAGGTCATGGTTGCATGCAATGAGGGTTATTCCCTCAACATTGCATCAACTATTGTGGTTCCCAACAAAACGTGGGATGGAGGAGGTCAGAGGAGATGCTTTATGGCAGCAATGAAATCTACTTGCGGCATACGAGAGTCAAAAAGGGTAGAGATCGAAAACGAGGACGTGGAGGTCCTACATGACGTCGGTAAGGAGCCAGTCGAGAAGAGTAAATAAGCACCGAACGCTTTTTCCTTCTCGGCTCGGGCTTAGCCGAAGAAGAGGAAAAGGAGTTGGAAGCTTTCTTGAGAGTAAACATTGAGGTGTTTGCCTAGACGCCTTACAAAATGCCTAGCATTGACCCCGAGGTCACTTGCCACAAATTGAACGTAGACAGGTCGACCAAACCTGTAATCCAATGAGCAAGAAGACCGACATTGGTGCATGTTGAAGTAATGAAAGAAGAAGTAGAGAGGCTTCTGGAGGCCAAAGCCATACGAGAGGTAAATTACCTGACATGGCTATCAAACATAGTGGTGGTAAAGAAAAAGAATGGTAAATGGAGGGTTTACGTGGACTTTACCAACCTAAACAAGGTCTGCCCCAAAGACAGTTTTCCTCTGCCTAAGATTGACCAACTGGTGGATGCAACTTCAGGGCATGAAAAAATGAGCTTCCTAGATGCCTACAGGGGGTACCATCAGATAGCCATGTACCCCTCAAATGAGGAGAAGACTGCGTTTATCGCCCCAAAAGGGCTATATTGCTACAGAGTAATGCCTTTTGGGTTGAAAAACACAGGAGCAACATACCAGAAATTGGTTACCAAAATGTTCAAATACCTAATTGGCCGAACAGTAGAAGTTTACATTGATGATATGGTCGTGAAAACCAAGGAACCTGCAGGTCATCTGGCCGACCTACAAGCAGTCTTTGACATCCTTAAAACATATTGGCTCCGACTCAATGCATCGAAATGTGCATTCAGAGTTGGATCTGGTAAGTTTTTGGGATACCTGGTGACCAAAAGGGGCATTGAGGCCAGCCTAGATCAGATCAAGGCCATCCTAGAGTTGAAGAGCCCGACGTCAGCAAAACAGGTACAGATACTGACTGGAAGGGCTGCAGCCCTAAACAGGTTCATAAGCAGAAGCCTAGACAAGTGCAAATCTTTCTTCAACTTAGTGAAGAAAGCCGCAGATTTCCTATGGACCAAGGAATGTGAAGCCACCTTGACCGGCTTAAAGAAATATTTAACCACGACTCCAGTTCTCTCAAATCCATAACCTGGAGAGGAGCTGTTCCTGTACTTAGCAGTTTCAGAACATGCAGTAAGTGCAGTGGTAATCCGAGAAGAAAAAGGGGAACAAAGGGCTGTTTACTATGTAAGCAAAACCCTGGCTGATGCAAAAACCAAGTATTTACCCCTAGAGAAGTTGGCACTGGCTTTAGTAATGGCTTTAAAGAAGTTGAACCATTACTTTCAGGCCCATAAAATTGTGGTGCTAACTGAACATTCTTTGAAGTCCATGTTACAGCAAGGAGATCTGACAGGCAGAATAGCCAGATCCACAGTGGCCTTGGGCCAGTATGACCTGGAGTTCAGACCCAGAACAACAATCAAAGGCCAAGTCTTAGCTGACTTCGTGGCTGAATTCACACCAGAATCCATCATACATCGGGCTCCTTCGAGCCGAGGTGAACGATGTCCAATCAAGCAATGAGGAACCCAGCTGAGGGCAATGGAACAAAGGAAAGATGAGAAACTAGGACCCTGCAGCATCTACATCAGCGACTCCTTTTGACTGTTTGTCGACGGGAGTTCAAACCAACAAGAAGCGGGGACAGGAGTAGTACTAGTATCTCCAGATGGACAGATATTAGAACAGTCCATTCGTTTGGGGTTCAAGGCCTCAAACAATGAAGCAGAGTATGAAGCTCTAATTGCAGGACTGAAACTGGCAGTAGCAGTAGAAGCAGATGAGGTGATAGTCTTTTGTGACTCTTAGCTTATAGTTAACCAGACAACAGGCGAGTTCGCAACCCAAGATGAACGTATGTCGGTATACGCAAAGGAAGTAGGAAGGTTGGAGGCCTTGTTTCAAAATTGCCAACTACAGCAGGTTAACCGAGATGACAACAGTCACGCTGATGCCCTAGCCAAGCTGGCTAGTGTAATACAACCTGGAAAGGCAAGGACGATAATAGTTGACTACTTGTCGGGCCCGAGCATCGAACCACTGACTACAGAGCATGAAACAATGTGTGTGGACATGGGACCAAGTTGGATGGACGCAATAATAGCATTCCTGAAAGAAGGAAAACTGCCAGATGATCACAAAAAGGCACACAAGATCAGATTGAAGTCGGCAAGATTCAGTCTAACAGCAGAGGGACATCTTTACAGTAGATCCTTCACTGGACCCCTTTTGAGGTGTGTACATCCTTCAAAAGTCGAAGATTTTTTATACGAAATACATGAAGGAATATGTGGAAGCCACGCTGGGGGCAGATCACTTGCTCATAGGGCCATTACCCAGGGGTATTGGTGGCCCTACATGCAGAAAGATGCAGAAGCCTATGTCAAGAAGTGTGAAAAGTGCCAAAGGTTCGCACCACTGATACACCAACCAACAGCAGACCTGAACCCAATATCCAGTCCTTGGCCATTTGCCCAATTGGGCATAGATCTTGTTGGAAAACTGCCCTAAGCGACTGGGCAAATGAAGTACCTGCTGGTAGCAACAGATTACTTCATCAAATGGATAGAAGCAGAACCCCTTGCCAAGATCCGAGATGTGGATGTAAAGAACTTCATATGGAAAAACATCATCACTGGATTTGGGATTCCAAGAGCAATAGTTGCCGACAAAGGAACACAATTTGACAGTAAGCTAATTAAGAGTTTTTGTGAAAAATACAAGATCAAGAATTATTTTTTAATCCCAAGTTTTCCTCAAAGCAATGGACAAGCAGAAGCATCCAACAAAGTCATCTTGGATGGGATTAAAAAGAGGCTGTAAGCAGCAAAGGGAAAGCGGGTAGATGAACTACCAAGTGTACTCTGGGCATATTGGACTACGCCGAGAAGGTCAACTGGGGAATCCCTATTTGTCATGGCTTATGGCATAAAAACAGTCATTCCTCTAGAAGTCGGCATCCCAGGGATCAGAACTCAGGGAGTAGAGAAAGGACTAATGATGTATTATTAGCCCGAGATCTGGATTTGCTAGAAGAAAGAAAGGAGAGAGCTGCAATTCAACTGGCAACTTACCAGCAGCAGCTTACCAGGGCCTATAATAAGAAGTTCAACCCAAGAGAGTTTCAAATTGGTGACCTCATCTTGAGAAAGGTCGTCGGCAACAAGAAGGATCCCAGAGAGGGCAAGCTTGGCCCAAATTGGGAGAGACCCTATAGAATCATCTCGGTGTTGGGCAATGGGGCATATCGACTTGAAGATAACGAGGGCAAAGAGTTGCCAAGGCCCTAGAATACTTGCAATCTGACATTTTTCTATCATTAGATTTTCTTGTCTTTTGTTATTTGCCGAAGCAATAAATAAAGTTTTAGCTTGATTTTTCCACACTTATGATTGATAAAATAGTTGATGATGTTTCTAGAATACATGCATAATGAGAACCCAAGTGGAACTTAAGTTCATATTAGGGGGTAAAAAGTTGGAAAATGGTTCCTGACAAAGTAGAATATACAAGCTAAAATTAGTTTGACACTTGTTGAAATTTGTGAAAAATTTACAAGTTGAAGTTAAACTAAGGTGATGTCTAACACTTGTTGAAATTTGTGAAAAATTTACAAGTTGAAGTTAGGCCGAGATTATGTTTAACACTTGTTGAAATTTGTGAAAAATTTACAAGTTGAAGTTAAACTAAGGTTATGTTTAAATTTGTAAAAAATTTACGAGTTGGAGTTAAACTAAGGTTATGTCTAACACTTGTTGAAATTTGTGAAAAATTTACAAGTTGAAGTTAGGCCGAGATCATGTTTAACACTTATTGAAATTTGTGAAAAATTTACAAGTTAAAGTTAAACTAAGATTATTTCTAACACTTGTTGAAATTTGTGAAAAATTTACAAGTTAAAGTTAAACTAAGATTATGTCTAACACTTGTTGAAATTTGTGAAAAATTTTCAAGTTGAAGTTAGGCCGAGATCATATTTAACACTTGTTGAAATTTGTGAAAAATTTACAAGTTGAAGTTAAACTAAGGTTATGTTTAACACTTGT
Source organism: Camellia sinensis (assembly GCF_055761805.1). Classification (NCBI taxonomy): domain Eukaryota; kingdom Viridiplantae; phylum Streptophyta; class Magnoliopsida; order Ericales; family Theaceae; genus Camellia; species Camellia sinensis. The sequence goes on from NC_138963.1 coordinate 142,904,134, forward strand.
TGAAATTTGTGAAAAATTTACAAGTTGAAGTTAAACTAAGGTTATGTCTAACACTTGTTGAAATTTGTGAAAAATTTACAAATTGAAGTTAAACCGAGATCATGACAAACACTTGTTGAAATTTATGAAAAAATTTACAAGTAAAAACCAAGGTTGTACTAAACTGAGTACTGATGTACTTGCCGATGTAAACCGTTGGTGGGTATAGCCGAGGTATTTCACCCCGAGAAAATTACACAGTTAAAGTGTGCATTGAAGATATGCAAAATATTCTAAGTATGGAATCATACAAGAGCAGTAAAGGGAAGACAAATATGCAAGCAAAACAAAGAAGTTGTATTTATAAGAATGCACATCGACCATGTGAAGAGCTTACATTGTTTCAAAGGAAAACCAAAGTGCAAAGTATAGAAGCAAAAGAAAAAACATCGAAACTAAGACTCGTCTGCGTCTTGAGGAGGTTGGACCTGGAGTTCAGAAGACTGCTGAGAAGACAACTCGGCGGCCTTCTCAGCCGCGAGCTCGGTATCTATCTCTTGAAGGGCCTTGTCGAGGCTCTTGTCGGCTATAGGCGCATCCGATGATGCCTTCTCAGGAGTAGCATCTTTGGGAACCTCCTCACCCTTCTCATCCTGAGTCAAGTCCAGGACTTGCTTATTTGGAGTAGGGGACTTGGCCCCAGTAGCTTCCTTTGACTTTCTCACCAAAGCCACCTCCTCAGACTCAGAATCGTCATCGGATTGGGTTGGAGTTGGGGGGAATGGAAGAGGAAGGGCGTCGGTGTTCCTGAGGAGGAAGTCCTCGGGGATTTCAAGCTTTTTCAGCAAAGTCATCAAACCAAGGGTGAAACCCTTGTTGCATGCCTGCTTCACCTATTTTTCATAATCTGCCTTGATGTCGGCCACCCCCTCATTGTATCCCTTCTCATCGACAGCCTTGAGCTCAGCATCCTTTGTGGCCAAGGCATCCTGCAGCTCCTTCTGGGCCTCGGCCGTCTTTTCTTTGGCCTCTTTGCTCAAGAACTTTTTTAATAGCCTCAGCAGCCTCCGCTTTTTCCTCGGTATCATCCTTAGCTTTGACAGCAGCCTCGACCTGGTCTGCCAAATTTTTTATTACAAGTTTTTGTTGGTCTTCTGTAGACTAGTAGCCTCCCTAGTCTTGTCAGCCAACGCCTTCCTTGTCTCAAAAGATTGCATTGAGAAGGAGTGGGCGTGCTGGATTGCCTGAAGAAAATAGACAAAACAAAAGTTATTAGAAAAATTTTCTAAGTATAAAAAAGAAAAGAAAGACACCAAGTGTGAAGACTTACTTGAACAGAGCGCTGGAGCATCAGAGCAAAGTTTTCATACTCGCTCATCTCAGCGTTTCGGTCAAGATCTCCAGGGAGGCACAAAGCAATACTAAAAGCGACGCCGACATTAACGTCATCGACACTATCGCCAGCTCTGACTGGCCTATCCTCCAGTGTAATATGGGGGGTCCAAGGGGAACCAGACTTCATGGAGCCTGAAGCTGTTACAAATTCAGACCTCGGCCTCTTTGATCGAGTGGATTCGGACGGTTGGGCCTCGGCGGGCCTCTTTTCGGCAGCAGAATGGGCCTTATCGCTCTCAGCCAATTTGGAGATTGGCAAGGTGTCCTCAGTGTCAACCTGAGTCACCGTTGCCTCTGGTTGAGCCTTCTTTATCATTTTTTGTTTCGGCTTTGGCTGAGTTGGTGCCGGTTGAGCATCAACTGAGTCAGGAATATTGTCCAAAAGATCCTTGGCAACTGCTTTCTGGCGGCCCATCTCAGCAGCAAAAGAAGTTCGACGCCGTCGATGGCGTTGAGATGGAGGGATCAGATATGGAGCCGAGGTTGACGGCTGCTCTGCTGGATTCGAGGTCGATCCTTGATCTGGCCAAGATGTAGAGGCAGCTTGAGGAATTCTGGCAGAAGAGGGAGATTGACTCTTCTTCTTCTTCTTTGGAACGTCGGGGAGTACTGATTTGTATGTTGGGATAAAGTTGAGTACCAAAGGGGCTCTGCGTTTGTGGACTGGAAAATCCAAAAGCTTCTTCAAGTCTTTGTTGGGAAAGAAAGACTGGAAAAAGCCCTTTAGTGGCTGAGGGAGAACTGCAAAAAGAATAGCACAGACATTAGAACAAAGTATTGAAGACTTTAAAAAACAAGTAAGTATAAATACTGGGCTATTACCATTACCCTCTACAAAAACTGTTCAAGGAAGAGGGTAGAGGTAGGAGGTCCTCATCTGGAGCAAACTCCCAGTTCCCCGAGGTAATGAAGTAATCATCCACAGCTCCCTTGTTGGAGTCTGGGAGGTCGGCTACGATTTTATACTCTATGGACCTCAGCTTGAGGTAATAAATATAACATTTCTCTTTCAGTGAAAGGCCGCAAATGGTATAATAGTATTGGATGTCGGCTAAGGTAACCCTAGCATTCTCTTGTCGGGCTAAGGATATTATACCATTGATGACTCGGTAGGAATTGATGGCGAGTTGCATCGGGTTCAACTTATAGTAATGGAGGACTTCTCGAAAAAGGATGTTGAGTGGAAGCCTAAGTTCACACTCGATAAAAGCTACGACAGGAATGGGCATAGAATCAGTTGTAGGCATGATGGAGTTATTCTCCCCAGCCAACCTCAGATGAATGTCGGCCGGGATGTCAAACTCTGGCCTAAAGTGTTCTAACTTGGTCGGGGTGTCTACCCTATGCTTTCACATACCCATGACGTCAACTTAGATTGGAGGAGTTGGATTTCAGAAAGAAGGGGTTTTTATAAAGGTTATAAAGGACCTCGGCAAAAACCTAAAATGTGAGTTGGGGTAAGAATATGTGGGATCGTTTCAGTTGTTCTTAGAATTTAAAGGTTCTATAAGCAAGTCCCAAACCTAGATCTATGAAAACAAAGATTGGACGCAAGAATCTAGAAAAAAAACACGGCAAACAGAAACAAGAACAATGATTCAGAGTCAAGAATAAGGGTGAATCATCAAGAATACTGTGACAGAGTGTGTGCCAGGGTGCAAGGCCAAGAACAGTGGCAGAATGAACAAATATGAGGATATTTTGGGTGTTAAAGAACAGTTTGGGTAAAAAGCAAAATTATGAGAAAAATATACTCAGAATACATGGTTGGACTCAATAAGACAAATGAGAACAATATGGCGATTATAGTATACAGATAAAACAGTTTAAAAAGGAGTAAAGACGAGACGAAGGAAACAGTGACTTACAATGGAAAAACTAGAGTCGCCGAGATCAGACAGTGGCAGCAACTAGAAAGGTGCAGCAAAAATCCTCGCCGGAAGGGAGTGAACGGAAGTAGTTGTAGAAAGCTTCGCGGGAGCAACAATGGCAGACTTGGGAAATAAAGTTAGAGAGAGAGTTGAGAGCTTGAGAATGAGAATGCAAAAGTGAAGAGACGAAGAGAGAGAAATTGATTTTTGATCAAAACGAAAAAACGGCGGCAAAAAGGCCATTCATGTGCCTAAAAGAGCGTATGCGTCAGACGGTGCATGCGAGAAAAATTCGACTTACAAGCGCGTAACAGGTACGATCTAGTAAAGGGTAGACATGTGTCTTAAACGGTTGAGTTACTATGCATAACAGCTCATACGCGTGAAGGAGCTCATGGAATTCATGTTCTATAGAAGACATGTCGGCCTGAAGGTGATCTCGGCTGAGGAATTTGAACAACCCTGGTTGGTGGTTCTAAAGCATTGATAAAGAGTAGACTATAGGTCATGGTCAAACTGAGTCAACGAGTTCTTACTTCGACAATGACTAAAGAAGCGAGCTTAGCCGACATTCTAAAAGGTAGAACTGGTATAGGTTCCATCACCTCGGGATACCGAGGTAATAGAACCTAGGGGCAGTCATGGGAATATATTTTCTGAGTACCAACACGTGGCTAAGGTGACGCCGACGTGTTAGCCGAGATGCCACGTGTCCTAGTCGTGACACCGAGGTGATCTCGGCTAGGCCGAGGTTATCTCTGAAGATATCGGAATCCGGGATAAGCGAATAAAGGACAAGAGTCCTAGAATGAGGAAGGACTTCAGCCTGGATAAGGATAAAGCTCTTAGGGAGTTTATCTTTATCTATTGAAGAGTCCAAAATAAGCACTGAGCTAAAGTCCATTGAAGCAAGGCTTCTATTGGGACTAGGATTGAATTAACTATAAAAGAGAGGCACCTCTATGGGTCTAAGGTACGCAATTTGTATTTTCAATAGTGAGTTAAGCTCTTGGTTTATCTTTGAGAGATAACTGACTTGATTGTCGGAGTGCCCCCGGGTGGACGAACCACTACCAAAATCTCTTCTTTCTGTTGCGGGTCAATCAAGTGTCATCTATGCTGCCAGTGCTCTCCAACTGAATACTGAGTTGGCAGTGTGATCAGAAATTCACTCACAGAAGTACTTTTTTCCTATTTTGGACTTTATTTGAGTCTACAAATTTTTATTCTTCATATTTTATAATTAAAATAAATGTCGAACATTCATATTTTATAAACGACTGATATTATTACTAAATAATACCATTTTCTTAAGGAGAGGGTCGGAGGAAAAGGTTGGATGGGTTGGTCTCTCATTTGTATTTGTCCACCCACACTATTGAAACCGCTTAAAAACAGATGAATTGAGTATGATCGGTCGGATTCATGAGCACCTCTACTTGAGAGTAGGGGTGGACAAACGTCAGGTCGAGCCAGCACTATATGATAAGGAATTTTGTGTTTGTCTAAATCCAGTTCGGCCCTAACATCGGACCTCTATGTCTGCCCAAGACTAATCCAAAAAATAATTATAAAAAACAAGCCCATCCATTGGGTTATATGTTAAAAAAATTTTGAAACATTTTATAACTAAATTCAATCACATATTATATTTTTTAAATAAATATATTGATATCATTATAAATTGAAAGATTTTGTGCATAAATCAAAAGATTTCTTAAATAAATCAAATCACACATAGCCAAGAATGTGAGTTTTAATAAAATCAACAAAATAAAATCTAGATCCTAGCAAAAAATATATTTTTTAATGCATTATAAATAAATAATAATTAAGTAATTTAATAACGGGCCAGACTAAGTTAAAATATAAATCTTAAGACTAACCTAATAATATTTGAGACTGAAATAATCTGATCCTATAGACTAAAATAACCTTCTCAAATTTTAAAAAAAATAAAGTTCAGACCGGACATGCTAAGCAGATTAACGGGTCAATGTCCACCTACTGGAGAGTATACACATTAGGTGGGATGTAATTTATTTTTTAGCTTTATAGTGCTTTTCATCCAACGACTTGGTGTATTTATACTTGCAGTGTAATACATGGGTACTAGTTTAGCAGTACATAAATCAAGATGTATATTTTTGCAAATTTTTAACACGGCTATGTAGATCATTGTTATGCATACCATTAAGGGATTGTTTGGGGTTTATTTATTTAATGTATTTTTTGATATTTTATAAAAAAAATATATGTAAAAAAAATAAAAAAATAATATAATTCAAATATATGTAATTATCAAATAAGTACACCCATTTACATTATCTCTAAATAACTCCTAATTATGAATCTTTTTCAACAACAAAAGGGATGGTACTTCGATTGCGTCACTGACTCGCTCTCTCTTACCATTATTACAACCCTATCACAATTGTTGTATATGTTGATGATGGTTGGAAAGTGATTATTTTAATTAGTTTGTTAGTTAAAGTGTCAAAAAAATTACTAAAAACATAAACAAATAAATAAAATTTTAACTCATAAGAAAGTTAATTTGTATTCACTATTACTTTTTATATATTTTTTAAGTCATTTTCAAATATATTAATTTTTTCAATTTCTTATTTTAATTAAAAAAAATTATAAAAAAAAAAACTTCCCAAACAGTACCTTAACCCCAATTTATTCATTGTTGGTCAATAACCAAATTATTTAATTTTTTATCTCAATACATTTTCAATCACATCAACAATGAAAATTTTGAAAAATTGCGACTAAGGTATTGTTTGGGAAGTATTTGATTAATTGTTGTCAATAATCAAATTTAATCACACCAACAAGCTTACAAAATATTTGGTTGGTTCATTCATAGAATTTCTTTTAAATAAATAAAAAATTTATACAAAATAATATGTTAAATAAAAAACTTATGAAACTGACTTGTAATTTCTGAAAGACAGTGACTTCTATCTCCAGTTCGGAATCGAACTGGAACATACTGTTGAGACTTTGTGGCTCCATTACGGAGCTCATATTGATAATCCGAATCATTTAATGTGTAGAACTCATCGAATATTTCTCTGTAAAAATCACGTTAATCGAATATCGATAGTCACTTGATTAGATTAAATTTGTCTCAACAGTAATTATGATTTTAATTATTTACATAAATGTGATCTGATCAAGTTGCTATTAATATTTGATTAACATAATTTTTTATAGAGATGAAATACTCAACAAACTTTATACAGTAAACAAATTGGATTGTCAAGACAGATCCAAAATAGTTTCACAATGGGCTGAACTAAACCATCCAATTGGCTAGTCCAACTGGAAACCGTCCAAATTCAAATACCACTACTACAATTTTTTTGTAAAATTATTTGTATGAAATTTTTGTTTGCAAATCAATTTTTTTATTTTTTAAAACGTAACTCATGTTATGTCTGTCATTCAAGGTGTGTGTATATATATATATATACCTTTTGTCTGTTTTGGGCCCTTCAAACTATCAGTCTAACCAATGGAGGGCAATCACTTCGCGGGGGTTAATTTCTAGTTGGCAACCTATTACCCCAGGGTTAGGGCCCAACGGGACCGTGATAATACTACAGAGTCCTTTTTTTCAATGTCAAAAAAAAAAAAAAACAAAAAAAAAACAACTATCAGTCTAACCTTCTAGTCATGTTTAGCCCCCCAACAATCAGTCAATAAACATGCCCGTGGGTTCACCTTCCCCATCTGTCCACCCAATTAATCAACTATTAGGGGAAAAAAAATATGATATTATAATTTGGTCTAAAAATACCAATGTGGGGGACCAAGTAGAAAGTTCTAGAATTCTTTGTCTGAATGGACCCTTACTTGCATGATATGATATGGTGAGGTGAAGATATCGAAATATAAAATTTTTAAAATGATTGTATAGTTAAAAGTGAGTGTTACTATTAACACTTATATTTATTATTTGGATTTTTTAATTTTAATTTTTTTATTACAATTATAATATGAAGTAAAATTACAATAAAAAATCATCGTTAATGGAACACCCACTCACCAAATAAAGATAATTAAAATCACAATTTATAACATTATACACCCACCTCCATTCCTACCAAACCATTTGACAGCAACATAGGTAGCCTAAACCCTAAACGATATTCATCTTCTCATTACCACCCGAAACCCTAATATAAAATCATTGTTACTGTAGGTTCAAATCATTGTCACAATTTGTTGATATAAGAAATTAACAGTTTAAATGAGTCAAGCAATGGAGGATGATGACAACAATTCGGACAAGGTTGGCGTGGCATCTGTAAGTTTACCTATCTTTTCGATCCTTGTATTAATTGTTCTTTGTCATTTTCAATTGTTGCTCTATTGTTTGTGATTGTTTGGTACTGCTTTGTCGACTGTTAAGGTTTTGCTTGGTAACACAGTATTGAACAAAAACATTTAGTTCGGTAACACAGTGTTGAACAAAAATATTCTGTTTGGTACTATTTTGCCAACTGTTAAAGTTTTCAACGACTCTGTTCTCAGATTCAAACGAGTGTGAAGAAGAGATGCAATGGTGTTCACGGTTTTAGACAAGTTTGAGGAGTATAAACTTCAATTCAATTTCTATCAAAATCGAAGGAGTATGAATTGGGGTTTAGAGTTTCAATTTGATTAAGAAAGAAAGAGGGACCGTTGTTCTTCATTTTGTTGGAGAGGGACCATCGTTCATTGTTTACTGTTGATGGAGAGGGTGTGTAAATGAGATAGGTGTGCATAACTTGAGTGATGATATTATAAATAGGAGTAAATTTAGTATCAAGTGAAGTGTTAAAAGAAATATTATTAAAATTTAGAATTTAGAGTGAGAGTTCAAAGAAATAAAGGGTTTAGAAAATAAAAGTTGGTGTTAATTAACACTCTTCAAAATACATCAGAACAGAGAAATTAGAAGATTTATAAACAAAAATTCCAATGTCAAATAGAACCGCTCTTATTATTGTATCACCAAAGATATTTTACCCAAAATCATTATTCGCTTTCCCAAAATCATTATAATTAGATTCGTTTGGCAAGATGGTTTGTGGCTAAAATAATCACAAAAGACAAAATAGGCTATTTTAGCTATAACAAACAAAACATCACGTCCAACCCATAATCATTACACTCTTCTCTCACAAAAAAAAGTCAAAAAGTCAAAAAGCCCTTCTCAAACCAAGTTTTTTAGTCCAGGCTAAAATTGCCAAAAAAGTCAAAAAGTGTCACGACCCAAACCCGGCCCTATGGGTTTAGCACCGTAACCGGCCAGTAATCCGAGATTACCGAAGGCCTGCAGAACAGTAATACAGTAAAACAGAGTACAGGGCCTGGCGGAAGCCAATACAGTAATTAAACAATGTCCAATGAGCTGTGACAGTCTGTATGCAAAAGATTTTCCATGCATTCATACATAAACAGTACAGAACAGTATGCACAATATTCACATCCATTCAACTAGGGACTCAACCCTACAGAACAGTACAGGAAACGTTCCGTCTGTACAAAACAGTACGGTCTATACAAAACAGTAAAACAGTACAGAAGGGGGAAAAAACAGACAAAACACCCCCAAGCCATAGCATGGCAACTCGGAACCTCGCAGTGAGGCACAAAGGCTGGCTTGACAAAACTGGAGTAACCCTGACGCCTCTAGCTGCGGTCTGGTGCCTGTACACCTACATATATATATGAGCAGTGAGCTAAAGCCCAGTGAATAACATAAAGCGTAAAGAGGTTTAGAATGAATGTCCTTACAGTAATGAAAACAGTTCAATTCAATCAGTATTTCAGTCGTTCAGTACAGTAAATAGTCATATGTGGTACATCCATTAGCATAACAGTAACAGTAGGTCTTGAAAGACCGAACAGTAATGATGGCCATCAGTCAGTAAACAGTAGTGGCTCCACGAGGGAACCGACAGAGAATTCTGTCGCAGTAACAGTAACAGTAAACAGTAGGTACTAAGGATGCCACAGTACAGTTCAGAAATAAAGGACATACATTCATTCAGTAAATAATACCAGTTCAGTAAACAGTTCAGTTCAGTATTCAAAAGATAGTCAGTTGAACATATCTTTACACAATTGTTACTCACAGAGTTTTGGGCTACAGTATGCTAGAGCGTGTCTTCCCAGTTGCCAACCCTACACAGTTCACAGGTTGAACACACACTAAGCTATACAGTTGGGAAAATATCATAACTTAATCCCTAATTCCTCGGTGTGTTCTACAACGATATCCTCATCAAGATGTCTTAAACTAGGCCTAAGAATGCCTAGGATGGGATGAGGATGCAAAAATGCACATTTAAAAGCGTTTTCAGAAAAACAGAGTCCCGCTCGAGCGCATGTTTCCCCGCTCGAGCGGACATGCAACAAAGGTACACGCTCGAGCGTAAACTTTTACGCTCGAGCGTACTGTAAAAGTACTGGATGGGTGAAATCTCCACTCGACGCCCGCTCGAGCTTGAGACATGACTCCGCTCGAGCGCCCTATCCTCCGCTCGAGCGGACTGTAAAACAGTGCAGAGAGATGCTGGTTGCTCGGATTCCACGCTCGAGCGTAACTTTCCCCGCTCGAGCGGAAGTGCGAAATCTGGAAAACCCAGATTGCACCTCCAAGCTCAAACTCAAGTTTAAATGCATCAAAACCGATCCTCTTGGGCTCATTTTCTGGAAAACTCTTATAAACACATGGAATAACATGATTCAAAGCTCAATTTGAGAAATCAAAGCCCAAGGGTGTTTAATTCAAACCCAATTTCAAATCATTTTCCAAGAACAATCTTCAAACATGACATGCATGAGTTTTAAACCAAATTAAAGCTCCAAAGCTTGATCAAATGAGCTCATTTCTTTTCAAACCAGTTGGAAACATGGTCTATAACAACAATATGAGCATGCATGCACTAATGTCCATGTAATCAACCTCAAAATGCAACAATACCAACATGCATGCAAGAAATAATCTTCAATCCATCATTAATGAACCACATCATGACTTAGCTCTTCAAATTAACATGAATCATGCAAGAACTAGCTCAAACACATCAATAAAGGTTGAGTTCTCTTACCTAGAGCCTCAATTACAAGTGTAGGACCACAAAGCAACAATCAACCTTCAATTCTCTAAGTTGCTTAAACCAAATCTCAAGAACTACACCAACTCTCACTCTCTCTCTCTAAATTCGGCTAGAACAAGAAGAAATGGCTGAGCAAATGTGTTTTGATTCAAGTATAAGGCTCAAGTGTGTGTATTTGAGATAGTGGCCCACTCAAGGGCATAACGGTAAATAAGTCCAACTCTTTAATTAGCTTATTTAATCTAATTTAATCATACCTAATCAATTTTCAGATAATTGTACAATAAAAGCACATAAATTACGAGGGTCACAGAACACTAATCGGTTTCAGATTCGGCCGCCGATAAGGCCTTCAATTAGCAGTTTAAACACTAAAATACGAACAGATCAAATAAACAATCAACAAATAGAATGCAGTTCAAACAGATGTATTCATTCAATTCAGTTTCAATTTCGGTCAGTCAGTTCAGTACTTTAGTCAGTTCAATTATCAGTCATTATCAGTTCCCTTTCGCAGTAATCAATGATTAACGGTAATCATTCGGTCATTAATCAGTAAACAGTATGAGGGTTGTTACAGTCTCCCCTCCTTATAAAGAGTTTAGTCCTCTAAACTCGAGTTACCTTCATTCTGGAAGAAAACAGGATTCAGTGGAAACAGTTCAGGATATCGTTTGGCCATGTCCTCTTCCCTTTCCCAAGTGGCATACACGCCACCGTGGTTTTGCCAGTCAACTTTCACTAACGGGATCTCTTTGTTCCTCAGTTTCTTGATTCGTCTGTTTACAATCTGTATAGGCCGCTCCTCGTAAGTGTAGTCATCACTCAACACTATCCGAGCAGGCTCAATCACATGGAAGGGATCCCGGAGGTAGTCTCTCAACATGGAAACGTGGAAGACGTTATGCATATGCTCCATTTCAGGAGGAAGCGCAACTTGATACGCCACTGGATTGATTTTCTCAATGATCTCATATGGTCCGACGTATCTCGGTGCTAACTTGCCTTTGACTCCAAAACGAGTCTGGCCTTTCATTGGTGTCACTTTCACAAAAACGTGATCACCCACTTCATACTCTCTGTCCCGTCTTCTGACATCTGCATAACTTTTCTGTCTACTCTGTGCAGTTTTCAGTCTTTGCTGTATCAGTTTCACTTTTTCAGTTGTTTCATACACAATCTCGGGCCCAAGCAACGGCCCATCTCCAACTTCTGCCCAGCAAATCGGAGATCTACATTTTCTGCCATACAATGCCTCGAAAGGCGCCATACCAATACTCGAATGGTAGCTATTGTTGTAGGCGAATTCAACTAATGGCAGATGACTTTCCCAGTCTCCCTGAAAATCAAGGACACACATTCTCAGTAAATCCTCTAGAGTCTGGATGGTCCTTTCTGACTGTCCATCTGTCTGAGGATGATAGACACTACTCAGTCTCAGTTCAGTACCCAGTGCCGTCTGTAGGCTTTGCCAAAACCTCGATGTAAACTTCGAATCCCTGTCAGAAACAATAGACACAGGCACTCCATGCAGTCTAACAATTTCATCAATATAGATGACAGCCAATTTGTCCGCATTATAAATCGTCTTGACAGGTAATAAGTGAGCAGATTTGGTTAGTCTATCAACAATAACCCAAATGGAATCCATACCTTTTCTGGAGCGAGGTAATCCAACGATAAAATCCATCGTGATATGCTCCCATTTCCACTCTGGTATGGGTAGAGGTTGCAATAGTCCGGCAGGTCGTTGATGTTCAGCTTTGACCTGTTGGCAATGAAGACATTTGGATACAAAATCAGCAATTTCTTTCTTCATTCCCGGCCACCAGAAATTCTGTTTCAGATCTTGGTACATTTTCGTATTCCCCGGATGGATAGACAATTTCGAATTGTGGCCTTCTTGCAGAACTCTTCTTTTCAGTTCAATATCATTTGGTACACACAGTCTTTCTTGAAATTTCAGTACATTATTCTCAAATTTGAATCCTGGTCTCGGTTTGGATTCTCTTTCCTCGATGATCTTCTTCAAGAAATCATCCAGTTGCTGTTTCTCTTTAATCTCTTCAATCAGTGTCGGTTGAGCAGAAATAGCAGCTAAGGTTCCACCTTGTTCTCGTAAAACAATTTCAATTTCAGATTTTTTCAAGGTCACAAAGCAACTCTTTCTGTCCGGTGAACAAACATGCTAGATTTCCAATCGATTTCCGGCTCAATGCATCGGCAACGGTATTGGCTTTTCCCGGATGGTACAGTATATGTAGGTCATAATCTTTAATCAGTTCGAGCCATCTCCGTTGTCTCATGTTCAGTTCTTTCTGTGTGAAGAAATACTTTAAGCTCTTGTGGTCGGTGTATACTTCACATGTCACCCCGTAGAGATAGTGACGCCAGATTTTCAGTGCAAATACTACTGCAGCAAGTTCCAGATCATGGGTCGGGTAGTTCTTTTCATGTGGTCTCAGTTGTCGGGAAGCATAAGCAATAACCTTCCCATTCTGCATTAAAACACATCCCAAACCCTTATGAGAAGCATCACTAAATACAGTATAACCATCCGTACCTGATGGTAAAGTTAAAACTGGTGCAGTCACAAGTCGAGTTTTCAACTCCTGGAACGCAGATTCTCTTTGGTCAGTCCAGTCAAATGATGTCCCTTTCTGAGTTAACTGAGTCAATGGTAGAGCAATTTTGGAGAAATCTTTGACAAATCTTCTGTAATATCCAGCCAATCCCAAAAAGCTTCGGACTTCAGTCACATTTGTTGGTCTAGGCCAGTTCACCACAGCTTCAATTTTCTGCGGATCAACAGAAATCCCGTCTTTGCTAACAACATGCCCCAAAAACATAACATGGTCAAGCCAGAATTCACATTTAGACAGTTTAGCATACAGTTTCTGTTCTCTTAAGGTTTGCAGGGCAAGTCTCAGATGATGTTCATGTTGTTCTACACTTTCGGAGTAAATCAATATGTCATCGATAAATACAACAATAAAGTCATCAAGGTATGGTTTAAAAATTCTGTTCATGAGGTCCATAAAAGAAGCTGGTGCATTCGTGACTCCAAAAGGCATAACTAAAAATTCATAATGTCCATACCTCGTTCTAAAAGCAGTTTTATCAATGTCTTCCGGTTTAACCTTCAGTTGATGATACCCCGATCTGAGATCAATCTTAGAAAACACTTGTGCACCCTGTAACTGATCAAATAAGTCATCAATACGCGGTAATGGGTATTTATTCTTTACAGTTACCTTATTCAGTTCACGATAGTCAATGCACAGTCTCAGTGAGCCATCTTTCTTTTTGACAAACAAAACAGGAGCACCCCATGGCGAAGTGCTGGGTCTGATGAACTTTTTGTCTAACAGTTCTTGCAGTTGCACTTTCAACTCCTTCAGTTCAGTTGGAGCCATTCGGTAAGGAGCTTTCGAAACTGGCTGTGTTCCGGGAATCACATCCACGGTGAATTCAATCTCCCTGTCAATCAAATCCCCTGGCAAATTCTCTAGAAAAACGTCTGGGAATTCTCTGACTATAGGAATACAGCTTATATTAACATTAACATCAGTAGATACAGTTAATACAGAACACAGATATCCTTTACATCCCTTTCTAATCAGTTTAACAGCTTTCACAGACGAAATCAGATACGGAGGAGGTACTACTCCACTCCCATTAAACACAAATTCAGGCAAACCGGGTGGACGAAAAACAACTTGCTTGGTCACACAGTCAATAGTGGCATGATATTTTTGTAACCAATCCATCCCCAATATTACGTCAAAATGATCAATGTTCAATGGCAGTAAATCAATAAACAGATGCATATCCCCAACAATGATTTCACATGCAGGGTACATATAAGCACATGTCATGGATCCCCCTACGGGTGATGATACAGCTAGCAGATAGTTCATAGGTTCTAAGGGTCTATTCAATTTCCGTGAAAAAGCATACGACACGTATGAATGCGTAGACCCCGAATCCATCAGTACATATGCATTTTGAGTACAGATAGAGAGAATACCTGACACAACGGTCTCGGTATTCTGCACATCTCCCGGTACTAGTGCGAACACTCGGCCTTGCCTCACAGGCTCTTTCCCGGTAGCTTTAGGGTTAGGCTTTGGTGGAGCATTTGATACTGCTGCGCTTGGTGCAGCTTTACCACTGGCTTGTGGAGCAGAGGGGCAGTCTTTAACCATGTGGCCCACCTTGCCACACCGGTAACAAGCTCCAGATATTCTGTAGCAGACCCCCTTGTGCTTCTTGCCACACTCAGGACAGGGTGGTATAAATCCACTCCCCTGACTGGGGCTAGTTGTCAACCCCGTATTCTGTTTCTTGTTGGCTGGGTTGTGCTTGCCTTTCTTGAATTTGAAACCCTGCCTTTTACCATGCCATTCAGTTGTTGGTGTTTCAGATTGCTTCACCGCTGCAATGTTCGACTCGGCCATCAATGCTCGGTCGAGAACACCCACAAAAGTCGGTAATTTCAAAACATTTATCCGGTCAAGTATTGCCACATTAAGGCCACCTTCAAATTTTCTGGCCTTCTTATACTCAGTATCCACCATATGCGGTGCATATCGGGCAAGTTCAGTAAATTTGGTTTCATATTCTGCAACGGACATTGTGCCCTGCTTCAACTGTTCAAATTCAGTCACTTTCCTATCCCTAACACACTGAGGGAAATACTTTTCAAAGAAGGACTCCTTGAACTGAGCCCAAGTCATAACAGTATTTGTATCACGGATCAACATCCACCACCTTCTAGCTTCTTCTTGAAGAGTGAAGGTAGCTAACAATACCTTGTTCGCTTCCGAGCACGGAAACACTTCAAATAATTTCTCTGTTTCCAGAACCCAAGCTTCAGCTTTTAGCGGTTCAAGGCCTCCCTGAAAGGATGGCGGTTTCATTTTGCTGAACTTCTGGGTAAGAGCAATTATATCCCCATCATTCACATTCACATTAGGTTCCGGCTGAACCGGAGGAGGAGGAGGAGGTGGGGGCGGTTGGTTCTGTTGTTGTTCAAGTCTAGCAGTTATCAGTTCGATCATTCTTTCCATTCTTTCCATTCTTGCCTCAGTAGATGAGGACTCAGGTTCATTTGCATTGTCCATTTCACTATAAGTAGTTATAACAGTTTTAAACATAAGCAGTCATTTGTTTAACAGTTTAACACATTAGCAGATATTCAGTCATAACATAACCACACACTTTTCAAGTTCATGAGATGCCCTAATAACTTTTCTAGGACACCCTATAGCTCATTTGGACACGTGTGTGCGGTATAACTCGTGGTAAGTATCGCTCTGATACCATTCTGTCACGACCCAAACCCGGCCCTATGGGTTTAGCACCGTAACCGGCCAGTAATCCGAGATTACCGAAGGCCTGCAGAACAGTAATACAGTAAAACAGAGTACAGGGCCTGGCGGAAGCCAATACAGTAATTAAATAATGTCCAATGAGCTGTGACAGTCTGTATGCAAAAGATTTTCCATGCATTCATACATAAACAGTACAGAACAGTATGCACAATATTCACATCCATTCAACTAGGGACTCAACCCTACAGAACAGTACAGGAAACGTTCCGTCTGTACAAAACAGTACGGTCTATACAAAACAGTAAAACAGTACAGAAGGGGGAAAAAACAGACAAAACACCCCCAAGCCATAGCATGGCAACTCGGAACCTCGCAGTGAGGCACAAAGGCTGGCTTGACAAAACTGGAGTAACCCTGACGCCTCTAGCTGCGGTCTGGTGCCTGTACACCTACATATATATATGAGCAGTGAGCTAAAGCCCAGTGAATAACATAAAGCGTAAAGAGGTTTAGAATGAATGTCCTTACAGTAATGAAAATAGTTCAATTCAATCAGTATTTCAGTCGTTCAGTACAGTAAACAGTCATATGTGGTACATCCATTAGCATAACAGTAACAGTAGGTCTTGAAAGACCGAACAGTAATGATGGCCATCAGTCAGTAAACAGTAGTGGCCCCACGAGGGAACCGACAGAGAATTCTGTCGCAGTAACAGTAACAGTAAACAGTAGGTACTAAGGATGCCACAGTACAGTTCAGAAATAAAGGACATACATTCATTCAGTAAATAATACCAGTTCAGTAAACAGTTCAGTTCAGTATTCAAAAGATAGTCAGTTGAACATATCTTTACACAATTGTTACTCACAGAGTTTTGGGCTACAGTATGCTAGAGCGTGTCTTCCCAGTTGCCAACCCTACACAGTTCACAGGTTGAACACACACTAAGCTATACAGTTGGGAAAATATCATAACTTAATCCCTAATTCCTCGGTGTGTTCTACAACGATATCCTCATCAAGATGTCTTAAACTAGGCCTAAGAATGCCTAGGATGGGATGAGGATGCAAAAATGCACATTTAAAAGCGTTTTCAGAAAAACAGAGTCCCGCTCGAGCGCATGTTTCCCCGCTCGAGCGGACATGCAACAAAGGTACACGCTCGAGCGTACTGTAAAAGTACTGGATGGGTGAAATCTCCGCTCGACGCCCGCTCGAACTTGAGACATGACTCCGCTCGAGCGCCCTATCCTCCGCTCGAGCGGACTGTAAAACAGTGCAGAGAGATGCTGGTTGCTCGGATTCCACGCTCGAGCGTAACTTTCCCCGCTCGAGCGGAAGTGCGAAATCTGGAAAACCCAGATTGCACCTCCAAGCTCAAACTCAAGTTTAAATGCATCAAAATCGATCCTCTTGGGCTCATTTTCTGGAAAACTCTTATAAACACATGGAATAACATGATTCAAAGCTCAATTTGAGAAATCAAAGCCCAAGGGTGTTTAATTCAAACCCAATTTCAAATCATTTTCCAAGAACAATCTTCAAACATGACATGCATGAGTTTTAAACCAAATTAATGCTCCAAAGCTTGATCAAATGAGCTCATTTCTTTTCAAACCAGTTGGAAACATGGTCTATAACAACAATATGAGCATGCATGCACTAATGTCCATGTAATCAACCTCAAAATGCAACAATACCAACATGCATGCAAGAAATAATCTTCAATCCATCATTAATGAACCACATCATGACTTAGCTCTTCAAATTAACATGAATCATGCAAGAACTAGCTCAAACACATCAATAAAGGTTGAGTTCTCTTACCTAGAGCCTCAATTACAAGTGTAGGACCACAAAGCAACAATCAACCTTCAATTCTCTAAGTTGCTTAAACCAAATCTCAAGAACTACACCAACTCTCACTCTCTCTCTCTAAATTCGGCTAGAACAAGAAGAAATGGCTGAGCAAATGTGTTTTGATTCAAGTATAAGGCTCAAGTGTGTGTATTTGAGATAGTGGCCCACTCAAGGGCATAACGGTAAATAAGTCCAACTCTTTAATTAGCTTATTTAATCTAATTTAATCATACCTAATCAATTTTCAGATAATTGTACAATAAAAGCACATAAATTACGAGGGTCACAGAACACTAATCGGTTTCAGATTCGGCCGCCGATAAGGCCTTCAATTAGCAGTTTAAACACTAAAATACGAACAGATCAAATAAACAATCAACAGATAGAATGCAGTTCAAACAGATGTATTCATTCAATTCAGTTTCAATTTCGGTCAGTCAGTTCAGTACTTTAGTCAGTTCAATTATCAGTCATTATCAGTTCCCTTTCGCAGTAATCAATGATTAACGGTAATCATTCGGTCATTAATCAGTAAACAGTATGAGGGTTGTTACAAAAAGCCAACCCACTTCCCAAACCAACCCTAAATCATACACAAATCTCAAATGCCAAAAAAATTGAGACATGTAGTCAAATAATAATAAGTGTTTTAGTGATAATTATTTAATAGTTTCGGAACATTATATAATATTGGGCTTATTTAGTATCACTTATAAATTAACTTTTATAATTATAATATTTTAGATTATTAACTTAAAAGATCTAAAATAATTATAAATTTATTTGATGTAACTTCTTATAATCTATAATAAAAACTAAAAACAAAATGAACATGTTTGATTATATAAATTTTCACATAGCTCTTTTGTTGTGTATATAACCAAGATGCCGTCAAAGTTATAATTAAGGTTTAAAAAAAAAATGGGACTATTTTGTTCGCACGTATTTAGAGATCAATCATGCTACAGAGCCCGAAAGCCCCGGCTCGAATTTGGCTCGAATTTGAGAAGGAAGAAGAAGAAGAGAAGGAGGAAGAAGAAGAAGGAGGAGAAGCAGAACTGGAGGGGCCATCAAAATCGGGCTGGAGGCAAAGGCGAAGGCGGGCGGAGGCGGGCTGCGATGCGACAATCGGCCGACGAGCTGGGACGAGCGACGAGCTGCGACGACTCTCTCTCGCCTCTCACCTCTGTTTCTCTCTCTCGCCTCTGTTTCTCTTTTTCTGTGTTCAAAACGAAGAAGAAGAAGAAGAAGAAGAAGAAGAAGAAAAGGAAGGGGGGAAAAAATTGAAACCCAAAACGACGTCGTTTTGGGTTTCGAGCCGAATTCGAGCCACTGATTTCGGACCCTCAAACATTTCTCTTTAAAGATTTCAAATAAACTTACATTTCTCTTTAAAGATTTCAAATAAACTTTAGTAATTACAAATTGTAACTTAATAATTTTTTTTTCTTTTTCCAAATAAACTATAATCTAAAACTGTGACCAAATATCAACTTTTTTATAATCAAATAAATTAATTTATGAATGTTACCAAACGAGACTATTGTAGATGTGGTGTTACAAATCAATTATGTAATCATATAACATATTGACTCATTTTTGTTAAATAATTAAGAGATAAAGAATAATTCAGTTAATATATATTACAATTTTTTATTAATTAAGAATACCAAATAAATAATATTACATATTATTACTTTGAAAATATCTTACAATTGTTTTTTTAACCAAATAGAGATAGTGGGACTTGGGAGGGAGGACCCCGTGCTTCATTCCCAAGGCCGGCCTCGGCAATAGGCGCATTAGGTCATGTCCTAAGTCCCTCAGGTCATGTCCTAAGTCCCTCAAAATAGATATAAAAAAGGGATCTTTTTTATTATAATTTAGTATAATATATTAAGGTTTCGTTTGGGAACAGACTAATGTAATAATTTTTTAACTAATTGACTAAAAAGATAGGTAAAAAAATTTGTATGTTTGGGATGACTTTTTGACTAATTACAAAAAGTTGTGCAAAAAGTAGAGAGAAGCCGTAATTGTTGACTTTTTGGTATGACTAATTCGCTAATTGGATAATTTAGTAACTTTTTGGCTAATTGGCTAAAAAGGTAGCATCCCAAACGAGGCCTAAGTATGTTATAAGTTTAAAAAAAATTAAAGAAGGCTCAAATTAACTTAAAATAAATTAATCCATTCAAAAATTGAAAGACTCTTTTAAAAAAATTAGTATTGTTATCCATTGACAATATATCCAAAAAATGTCCCACCAATTATAGTTTAGTGTAATATATTAGGTATGTTTTAAGTCAAAAAAAAATTAAGGTAGACCCAAACTAATTTAAAATAAATTGACTTATTAAAAAAATTGAAAGACCCATTTAAAATAATTAATATTGTTATTCGTTGAAAATGATTTTGCAAAAAAACTAAATTATGCAAGTATGATTCATTTATTTATTTCTAAAAATATAAGAAGAGCGAAAATCAAGCGATATTTATTAATTGTTATAATATAATACTAAGTATTTTTTATAATTTTGACATAAATCTTTTATCCGTTATCTTTAATTTATTTTTTCATTTAATGAAAAAAAATATGAAGAGTCAAAAATTTATCAATTGATTATTGATTTTGTGAACCCGAAAATGTGAGGGCCGCGCCTGTTCATTCCCATGTGTTGAAGTAGATATGATACTACGAACATTAGCACGTGAGTTGCAGTAGGTGCAACTAACAATCGACCAAGGGTCACAATGTGTAACCGACCCATATGCATACTATTTGAGACCTATAAATAAACCAACATTGTGTGTTTTTAACTCAAACAAGTTCCAAGCACATTCTAAAGGAACCACCCAAAAAATAGAAACAATTAAACAAACATGGAGGTAGAGAGAGTGCAAGCCCTGTCCCATGTAACTCTCCATGAGCTCCCTGCAAAATTTATCCGACCGGTCCACGAGCAACCGGAGAACAGCAAGGCTATCGAAGGTGTCACCGTCCCCGTGATCTCCCTCTCTCAACCACACGATGTGGTGGTCGATGCATTATCAAAGGCTTGTAGTGAATGGGGATTTTTCCTCATCACGGATCACGGTGTCGAGCCCTCGTTGATCGGACGGCTAAAAGAGGTTGGGGAGGAGTTCTTTAAGCTCCCACAGGAGGAGAAAGAGAGCTATGCAAATGATCCTTCAAGTGGGAGTTTTGAAGGGTATGGAACAAAGATGACTAAAAATTTTGATGAGAAAGTTGAGTGGATTGATTATTATTTTCACGTCATGCACCCTCCTAAGAAGCTCAATCTTGACATGTGGCCTAAGAACCCTTCTTCATACAGGTATGTATGATTCACATAATCTTATATAAATTCTATCATGATTTTTCAAGTTTTAGTAATATTACATATTCAGGGGAAAAAAATTTGAAGAACAATTTTTATTTATTTATTTATAAAATTGAGTCAATATAGTTAAAGTTTCATGAGGTAACAGAGAAGCTGTTACAAAATTATTAAAAGGTCATTAAAGTTAGCTTAGCCAAAATTTGAAAAGGTTTCTTGGAAATATATGGAAAGAAAAATAATATGCTATTTTTCTACGAGAGGGACTACCTTTGAATGGAAGAGCCACATTGACTTCAAGAAAATGACAATCTATTTTTTTTTATTTTATTTTATTTTTTTTGAAGATGCTTTGGGAAGAATTTTTTTCTTATTTTTATTTTATTTTTTTAAGAAGAGATTGAGCCTCAGAATTGGGCTTCGAGCTGGGTTGAGATCCAAAACATACAGCCCAAGCCTAAGGTCACGGTTTGGGCTTGGGCTCAGGCTCAAGCTCAATCTCAAGCCAAGCCAGGTCACACCGAGCTATGAACGAGTTTTGAGTAGACTGTAGATCGATGAATCGATTTTACACTCCTAACTCACGTCTAGTTCGGGAATTGAGGAATACTTTGGACTTTTAATTTTTTTTTTATTATCATTAATTTTTAATTTATAACAAACCTGATTTAGTTTTCTGTTGAATATGCAGATTGCAAAAAATAGGCTAGTGTTGTATGATTGACCCTTTTTATGAGACGTTATTGGTTAGTTTTGGATACCGTCACATAATATCTTATTAATAATGTAATTGGTAGAAGGAATGAAATTTACAAATTTATTTTAAATAATTAAAAAAAATAAAAAAAAAATACAATAAATTATAATTAAGGAAGGATATGCCCATGTAATATTCTTAAGAGAAATGCCTTAGAGATCAGTGGAGGTAACCCCACCACCCCACTATTTTTTGATTGGTGGAATTTTTTTTTTTTTTTTTTATTTATTTATTTTTTTCTTCTAACCTTGCTCTCCCAGCCCCCACGTGGGGGGTCTGCCCGCTGGGGTCTCCAGCAAGGTCCTATTCCTAAACCCACTAATAATTTCTCTCCTCTCACAGATAAATAAATATCCACACGTCATATCAAAAGCGACTCATGACAGGTCCATCTTACCTGTCCAAAAATAATTCTTTAATTATTTTTGCGATGGCTCATTCATGAGATCTCGGCAATTGAGCCCACCCCTGATTGATGAGTGATCAGCCCATTCGTACTAAGCTGTTTTTTGTGCTTGACAAAGCGGCCTACATTTTATTTTACAACTATCTACTGTCCTGCCACATTCAATTAAAATAAAAAAGACTGGTAGTTGTGTTTGAAGTGACATTAATAATTCCTATTTAAATTAACTTAATAATTTTTTAATTATTTAGTTAAAATATAAGTTAAAAAAAATTAGTATGTTTAAAATAATTTTTTAACTTTTTACGAAAAGATGTGCAAAAAGTAAAGAGAAAGGGAAATCTTTGACTTTTTAATATAAATTTTTGATTTTTTGATTTTTTTAATAACTTTATGGCTTTTAAGCTAAAAGAGACAGTTCCCAAACGAGGGCTTAATAACGTTAATTTCACATTTTTATTATTATTTATATTTACAGAATTTTTAAAATTATAAATAAAATTTTATTTGATTTATGTTTTAAGTTTTAAAAGGTTGTAAACAATTTCTAAAATTTATTAAATTTTATAAATACAAAAAAATTGATTGAGTATAAAAATGGCCTGTGGCTTGAAATCCACCCTCGATCTAGGATAAGCCTCCTGTTTAGGCCCGTTTGAGCGGGGCCCCGAGCCCAGCCTTAGACCCTAGACCTGTGCCATCATTTTGAAGTCCGACCCATCGGCCCCCTTAAGGCCCACTCAAGGCCCAGTCCGAGGTCCGGCCTACCGAGGCCCAGTGTTTTTCTAGTGGAAAATAATAAAATTTTGGTAGAAAAAATAAAACAAAAAATAAAAAGATTTGTTCAAGCCTGCCCAAGCCCGAGCTCAAGCCTAGAACCACCGGCCCGCCCTGAGACCCGGATACCCCCCGGGCCTAGGCCTAGGCCTAATTTTCTGGTCCGTGGGACGGCCCGACTCGGCTTGAATTTTGATAAGAACCCACAAGACCTGACATAGGTCAAGCCAGGCCAGGCCAAATTTACACCTCTAATCATTATTGGCTATCATTGCTAATTACATCTTGCACAAACCATCTCTAACCAGTATCTCCTCAATTGCCAACCACCTTGTTTGGAATGTGGGTTGACTTTTTAATTTTTTGACTTTTTGGCTATTTTAGTTAGGGGCTAAAAGCTAAAATAGCTTCTTTTAGGATAGACTTTTTGATTTTTTTGACTTTTGTAAGAGAAAAAATAAAATGATTATCGGTTGGATATGACATAGGGGTGTTTAGGA
Source organism: Camellia sinensis (assembly GCF_055761805.1). Lineage (NCBI taxonomy): Eukaryota > Viridiplantae > Streptophyta > Magnoliopsida > Ericales > Theaceae > Camellia > Camellia sinensis. The sequence continues at coordinate 142,927,480 of NC_138963.1, forward strand.
AGAAAAAAAATAGCCTAGTTTAGACTAAAAATCACAAAAAGACAAAATAGGCTAAAATAGTTAATAAGACAAAATATCACATCAAACCCATAATTATTTCACTTTTTCTCTCACAAACATCACAAAAAAATCCAATCATTTTTTCAAACACAAAAATTTTAGCCTACTAAAATAGTCAACTAAAATAGCCACTTCCCAAACAAGGCCTTTGTCGTCTTATTTGGCTAAAATAACATATTTTGTCTTATATGACTATTTTAGCCCCAACCTTTATTCCAAATAGGGCCTATATGTCATAGCCACCAACCACCTCTCACCAATAGTAACCACGTTTTGTTAAAAAACACCGACAACTACCATCCTAGGAGATCGACTAGCCCTTATCTTTGTCCATAGACAATCACTTTCGACCACTACTCCCCGTGGCCATTAACTACCTTTGGTTATTGCCAACCACCTGACACCAATAATAACCACTTTTGGCCACTACCTTTCGTGACTGACAATCACATTCGATCACTACTCCAATAATTGACAACCACCTATCGCAATTACTCATTTTCACTTGTTTTTAAAATAATTTTTTTAAAAAAGTTGCGTACCAAAAACTTTTTTTGTTTTCATTTTTATCCAAAATAAACATAAACATATTTAATATTTTCTGTAAACAAAAGATAGTAAACTGTAAACATTGTCAAAATACCTAAAATGTGCCAATCAATTAATTCTGGAGACACCATTTAAATATTTCTAATACTCTATTTACGATGACTGTCTATTTTATAAAACGCAATTGTCGTTTATTTTTTGAAAATAAATATGATTAAAAAAATTATAATTATTAGATCAATTTATTTTTTTTCATAAATGATATACACAGAAAAAAATTTTAAAAAAATATTCAAATCAACAGAATCCAAGGTAAACTTTGCCACTCGAACAAACCAAAAAGAAGCCCAACCCTTTTAGTTTCTATTTGCAAGAATAATAGACACCATCATTATGAATAGAAAGTAAAAAATAAACAATTGAGCATGTTTGGTAATTTTTGTTCAGTTGTAATCATAATAAATAAATAAATATGTTAGTTTCACTTTTTAAAATTTGTACAATCTAAACCTATCAATTATAAGTAAACTAATTGTAATTTCTCCATTTTCACTGTTTAAGTTAGAATCCAAATTTAACAAATCAACATTTGACATTATTATACTTTAATGTAACCACCACTTCGAAATCATAATTAGCACGACTTTAATTCATAGTCACGACCACTTTAGAAGAAAAAACAAAACAAGACAAAACAACACAAAAACATATGATCCACTTTTAAGATGTGTGGACAATAGAACTAGCCTTCATAATCCCAACACGCTCGCGTGCATGCACAAACAGAGAGACAGAGAGGTTTTTCTTTTCTTTTCTTTTCTTTTTTTTTTTGATGGGAAGAGATAGAGAGAGATTGAAAAGTAACTTTCAGATCTTATTTTTCCAAATAATTTTTCAACATAACTTTTGTCACTTAAATTCAGATGATGAAATTAACATGTAAATATGCAGGGGAGTGACAGAGGAATACAATGTGGAAATAATGAGAACAACCAACAAGTTATTTGAACTTCTCTCAGAGGGACTAGGTTTGGATGGGAAGGTTTTGAATTCTTCTTTGGGTGGTGATGAAATTGAATTTGAAATGAAAATCAACATGTACCCACCATGCCCACAACCTCAGCTCGCCCTCGGAGTTGAACCTCACACTGACATGTCTGCTCTCACTTTACTTGTCCCCAATGACGTTCCCGGTCTTCAAGTTTGGAAAGACGGTAATTGGGTAGCTGTCAATTACTTGCCAAATGCACTCTTCGTCCATGTTGGTGATCAACTTGAGGTAAAAATACTCTTCTCTTGCTCACCTAGAAATATCAAACAAATGAACAAAAAGTCTAGTAAAAGGAAAAAAAAAAAAAAAAACACCATACTTGGAGAAAATTGCATTGAATATGACAGTAATGATTCAAATTTAGCATATATATGTGAAAACATAAAGTTCTTCAAGCAATGGGTCTATTTGACAGTTTTTTGTAAGTTGAAAGCTAATAATTAGAAACAGAAAGCCAAAAGCACTCATTCGTGTACTTCTCAACAATCAGTTATTTATTTTATTTTACATTTTATAAATATTTTTGCCTCATAAGTTAAAAGCAGAAACTGCATCAAACATTGGCACAAATTTTCAAAAGAAAAATGCTGTAAACATCTGCTGCACTAGACAGGGCCAATATCTAGCCTGACTGTAGTAAAAAAAATCAAGATTCAGAAAGCGTTTCAGTGCTGCAACTTACAAAACATTTTGTTTCAGGTACTAAGCAATGGTAAGTACAAGAGTGTTCTTCACAGGAGTTTGGTGAACAAAGAAAGGACAAGAATGTCTTGGGCTGTGTTTGTCGTGCCTCCTCATGAAGCAGTGATTGGACCTCTTCCAGAGCTCATTGATGAGAAAAACCCAGCAAAATATTCAACCAAAACATATGCTGAGTACCGTTATCGCAAATTCAATAAGATTCCACAATAATTGCATTTTATTGAGCTGAGAGGTTGGCATTGGAAAAGTCTATGCTGGTTCTCGATATTAATATGTCTGTTTTTGTCCCAGTTCCACTCAAGTATGATTGTGCCTCTACGGAGGAACTTTCAGGATTTGTGGGTACAGAATTGTTTCTGGTTCAGTTCATCTATTGCTTTTGCTGAGAAATTATCTTCATTACAGTCCAATGTATTGTACCCCCTGAATGTTTCTTAAATAAGATTATTTCTATTTGTTCAGTTTGAACTTAAATTAATCCATGAAATCATCTCATACTTGGTATTGAATGATAATATCAATAACTAAAAATGTTTGCACATGCCTAAAACCTTCCCCTAAAAGAATGAATAAACTAAGAAGAAAAGTGCTTTAGTATCAGAATATCTGAATAGATTTACATATCAATAGTTGCAGCAGAATTGTAGAACTGTGCTAAGGTGCCCAAACTATGAGCGAAATATCGAAAACTTCCTTCTAGCCTTTAATATCCTAAATAACTACAAAATAAGACTAAAATGTTAATCACATGATTTCAATTGGGCACAGGCAAATCCACAAATTCACAACCGTAAATGCTTCTTTTATTTTGTTATTTTCTAGATCATATAATAGACTACATCAAAGTGTCTCGATTTGGTTGAGAACATATTATGATAGGTTCCGGAAATTGAGAAATTGTCGTTTTCTCCTTAAAATATACGCAAAGATAACCCTAGATAAGTCAATAATGAGCCCATTGTAGGATCACAAAATTAAAAACACAACACAAGAAGGATCCTAAACAATAGTGTGAAGAAGAACCAACAATTCTAGACTTTAATTTAAACTATAATAAGCAAACCATTAACTTAAGAAAGAGGTGTTGGTCTTTTGGCTCATATCATCATAAAAATTACAAAAGAAGCAAACAATCACCTATTGATTGAAGCATACCCAAATTAATTGGATGGTTGATTTCAATGTTATGATGTTATAATACCATGAAATATACCCAGTTTTAATCTTTTATAGCCAAGACAAAAAATAAAACTGATTTGTAGCTTTAAAAGTGCTCGAGTAATCTCAACCTTTCTTTTTTTTGTATACTCAAAACTCCAACTATAGAATTTTCGCTTTCTAGGTTATGCTTCACAAGATTCAAAAACCAGGCTAAGCAACAAAAATTATATTCCAACCAATTAAAATCCAAAATGTGAATTCATCTAGTAATGGTTTTGTACTTCTACTTTGTTTTATTCTATTTTCTAAAAGGTGGAATCCCTCTAAATTTAGATAATTTTATCCACAAGCTAATAATTTTATCCAACGTGTTCAAGATTTAACGGAAAAAAGCAAAAAATCGTGAAGAACAAGCCTTAATATAAAAAGGAAATACAAAATTATGTCTGAGATTGAAATACAAAATGAAAAAAAAAATATACTATTAACAAAAGTTCGAGAATGTATTTATAAACAATAGCAAAAGAATATCAGCAATGCTAGGTATCATGAAAAGTCTTTCATGAAAATAGTCATGAAAGATTTGTGACCTTTAGATTACACTTACAATAAAGCACCACACACTAATCAAGGTAATCTAAGGGTCACAAATTTTTCATGATTCTTTTCATGACAAAATTTTCATGATCTCTAACATTTCTCAAAGAATATTAATGATAATCATATACAGTAAACAAACAATAGAAAGGCCAGATCGGACACATAAAAGGCTGTCAGGTCTAAAAAGCTACTAAAAAACAATCACTTTACTTAAGCCATTAAAACACCGTGCAGTGTACAAAAAGAAGTAAGAATTGAGTTATTGAATTTCATTAGAGAGACTACAATAGCTAAATGAAAAATAGAATTACGTACATTTAATGGCACACAATTAATCCACAGTAAACCACAAACTAGTAGTAAAAATCTCAGCCAGTGAATACTTGAAGAAAATTATGAAAAAAACAGAGATATTTCATTTATTGAAAAACTACCTTTCATACTTACAATTGATCTATATATAGAGATCAATGCAGAATATTCTAGAATCTCTAACAGCCTAACAGAATTTGCATATTACAAGCTAGTTACAACTGCCACATGTGGACTGCATAACTATTTTGATAACTGTGGCTGAAAGGTGGCGTGGCTTGTGGCTGAAGTGTGAATTGAGCTGAATGGGTGTGCTTCTGCAACTGTGGCTGTATTGGTTCAGTTGACAGTTGGCTTAGTAGTCTCAACAGTCCCCTGCAAGCTGATGGGCTGCTCAAAGACCATTAGCTTGTCCTTGAGATACTGAAATCTTGAAACAGACAAGGGCTTGGTAAACAAATCAGCTAGTTGATCAACAGTAGGAATGTATTGGACAACAAACTGCTTAGCCAAAATTTTATCTCACACAAAATGACAATCGATTTCGATATGCTTCGAGCGAGAATGAAATACAGGATTGGAAGCCAAAGCCATGGCAGACAGATTATCACACCAAAGCACAGGTATGGTTGGAGAAGAGATACCCATTTCAGTGAGCAACATTATAATCCAACTAAGCTCAGCCGCCGTATGTGCTAAAGCACGATACTCTGCCTCAGTTGATGAGCGGGATACAGTGGCCTGTTTCTTGGCAGACCAAGACACTAGATTATCTCCCAAGAACACACAATAACCTGAGATAGATTTTCTATCATGAATATCACCAGCCCAATTGGCATCGGAAAAGCCATGAAGATCAAAAGAACTAGGAGTGTAGTGCAACCCATGAGGGAGAGTACCCTGCACAAATCTCAGAATCCTTTTAACTGCAGCAAAGTGACCCACTGTAGGAGCATGCATGTGCTGACATGCTTGATTAACAGCCAAAGAGAGATCAGGTCGAGTGATGGTAAGATATTGTAAGGCTCCAACAAGACTCCGATAAAGAGCAGGATTATCAAAAGGAAGAGAGGCATTTGGAGGAGTATTGGGCTTGACAGATATAGGAGACGAACAAGGTTTACAAGCAGAAAGACCGGCTTTCAAGAGAATGTCCTTGGCATATTTTTGCTGAGACAGAAAATATCCGGTATTGGTAGACTGAACAGAGATGCCAAGAAAATAGGAAATGTTCCCTAATTCCTTCATAGAAAAGACATTATGCATATGAGTGATCAGTTGCTGAATATGGACAGAATTATTGCCAGTAAGTAAGATGTCATCAACATAGATGAGTAAGTAAGTAACTGAGTCAGAAGTTCTGTGAATGAAGAGGGAGGAATCACATTTACTATTTACAAACCCTTGGGAAAGTAAGAAGGTAGAAAAGGTGGAATACCAGGCCCGGGGAGCTTGTTTGAGACCATATAGTGCTTTGTGAAGTTTGCAAACATGAGAAGGGTATGAAGCATCTATAAACCCGGGAGGTTGAAGCATAAAAACTTCTTCATCAAGAATGCCATGAAGGAAGGCATTGGAAATATCCAACTGTTTAAGAGGCCAGTTATGAGAAAGAGCAAGGCAAAGCAAAATTCGAATAGTAGGTTGCTTAGCAACGGGGCTAAAGGTTTCATGAAAATCTAGCCCTTCTTGTTGTAAGTACCCTTTGGCTACTAAACGAGCTTTATATCGGGCAATCGAGCCATCGGAGTTTCGTTTCACCTTGAAAACCCATTTACACCCAATAGCATGTTTAGTAGGTGGAAGAGACACTAAGGACCAAGTGTTTTGTTTTTGCAAGGCTTGAAACTCGTCAAGCATAGCCTTATGCCAGATGGGTGAAAGTAAGGCTTCTTTGTAGGAAGGTGGTTCGGAATCTAAGAACAGAGTTGTAGTTGTGGCTAAACAATGAGGTGATGCACCAGATTTGGAGCGAGTGGTCATAGGATGGATATTAGAGGAAGTCAAAGGTAAAGAAGGTAGTTGGATGGCAATGGAGTGAATAGGAATGGAAGGCTGATTTTGTGCCTGAGGCTGATTCTGGGTCTGTGCAAGATATGGTGCCTGAGTATGGACATGCTGGTGCTGTGACTGAGATGAAGACTGATACTGGGTCTGGGCATGTGGCTGTGTCTGTGGCTGCTGAAACTGATGTTGAGACTGAGTATGGATATGTGGAGAGAAATTCGGAGTCTGTGCAGGTGGTTGAGTGTGGACAGATGACTGATTCGGAGCTGGCAGATTTGGAATCTGCTGAATCTGCTGATTTGGTGAAGCAGAGGATGACTGTTGGAGCTGAGAAGTAGACTATGGAACATGGACCTGAGGCTGCACTGAAGAAATGGAAGAAGAAGAATAGGATGGTGAGAAGGAAGGCCAGAAAAAAGAATGTAAATGAGGAAGAGAAGGAGCAGGTGAAGATGAGGAAGCGAAGGGAAAAATATTCTCATGAAAAACAACATGTCGAGAAAGATAAACTTTGCCGGATTTAGGATCAAGACACCGGTAGCCCTTAGCAAAAGGATGATAGCCAAGAAAGACACATGCCATAGATTTGGGTTGAAGTTTAGTAGACTGATAAGGTTTGAGCCAAGGAAAGCATTGGCAGCCAAAAGTTTTAAAATAGGAAAAATCTGGTATGGATTTAAAAAGAACTTCAAAAGGAGACTTGTGAGCAAGTTTGGAGGATGGAAGTCGGTTAATAAGAAAAGTAGCAATAGCTATAGCATCAAACCAGTAGTGCAAAGGAACAGAAGAATGATGGAGAAGAGCTGTAGCAGTCTCAGTGATATGGCGGTGCTTTCTCTCAGCAATACCATTCTGAGAAGGAGTATAGGGACAAGAATGCTGATGAATAATTCCATGAGTAGTTAAATAAGCGGTCATTTTGGATGTAAAATATTCCGAGCCTCCATCAGTTCGTAAAATATGTAAAGGAGTGGCAAACTGATTTTCAACATAAGCCTTAAACTCCATGAATTTAGCACAAACTTCACTCTTATAAGCCAAAGGATAAAGCCAAGTAAATCGACTAAAATCATCAACAAACAAAACATAATACTTGTAACCAGAACTAGAAGCAAATGGGCCCCAAACATCACTATGGATGAGGGAAAGTGGTGCATTTACAGTAGAATTGGACAGATGAAAAGGTAGCTTATGACTCTTAGCTAGACAACAGTCAGTACAATCAAAAGTAGTAGACTGATGATCAGACTTAGAACAAGACAAGTAAGGCAAGAGATGATTCAACTTTATTACAGATGGATGGCCTAATCTATTATGCCAAACAGAAGTAGAAACTGGTACAGTAACATGAGAAGAACTGAGATGAGCATGCAACATAGGTGGTGAGATGGCAGCAGCAGAAAGAGATGGATTAAAATGGTATAGGCCATTGATATTAGAACCTTGATGAAGAACTTGCTTCGAAACCTTGTCCTGAATCACAAATGTAGAATCATCAAAGGTAATAGAATAGTTATTATCTTTGGCTAATTTGTGAACAGAAACAAGATTAGAGGAAATAGAAGGAGTATGTAAAACATTTTTCAATCGGAAGGAGAAATGAGGTGTAGGAAGTAAGCCATTACCAGTGTGATGAATATGAAGAGTATTACCATCACCGACTGTTATTTGATCAGATCCGTGATAAGGATGAGAAGAAGTGAGATTATTCAAATCAGGTGTGATATGCTCAGTAGCTGCAGAGTCAAGATACCAAGGGGCTGAAGTAGAAGAAGCTGGATGAGAAGAAGCAACAAAAACCTGTGAATTGTTCTGTGGAGAAGTGGGAGACTGAAATTTGTTCTGTGTGGTAGACTGAAATTGTGGATCCAGTCTATACCAGCAATCTAAAGCAGCATGACCATGTCCTCCACAAATTTGACAGATCAGAGAAGATGCAGATCGACCTCGTCCTCGAAATGAACCATGGCTAACATAATTCTTAGGATGACTAGAAGAATAGAAAGAACCAGAATGTTGATTCTGTGAATGACTATTTGGAGATCCAGTTGAGTCATATGAACGACCTCCTCGTCCTACTCTAGAGTATCTTCCTCGAGATCTAGAACCTCGATAGGTATAATTCAAAGAACCTCGAACAGAAGAGAAGGCCACAGTAGGTTCAGTAGGATCTTTGTGATGTTTAGACTCAACATGTATGGCTTCAGAGATAAGCAGAGAACTCAGTTCATCAACTGAAATGGATTCGGAACGAGCTCTAATCGTCGTCTTAAATGCATCATATTCGTCAGGAAGTCCATTCAAAATCAGAAGCACGAGATCTTCATCATCAATGAATGCAGAGGCAAGAGCTAACTGACTTACTAACTCTTTGATTTTTGTGAGATATGCCTCCATAGACTCAGTTTTCTTGGTAACACTGTTAAGTTTGTTCTTGAGTTGATGCACATGAGATCGAGAAAGTGCAGTAAACCTCTTGTGTAAAGCACTCCAAACCTCAGAACAACTGTGAAGATGAAGAACTGTAGAATAGAGTGCAGGTGATAAAGTTGCAGTGATGCAACTAAGAAGATGTGCATCTACAAGTTTCCATTGAGAATAGGCAGGATTATCAACCTCGGATCCAGAATCATCTTTGATTGTAACGGATGGACAAGGTGAAGTACCATCAACAATGCCAAGTAAATCAGTAGCTTTCAAAATATTCTGAGTTTGATTCTTCCAAATCAGAAAATTTGAGGCATCAAGCTTGACAGTGATAAACGAAGACAGATTGGAAATGAGAAGTGTAAGATTAGAAGGAATCGAATTTGAAGTCATTGAATTAACTGAAACAAGAAGATGAATCAAGATTGAACACAAATGAGGATGAATCAAGATCGAAGACAGATGAGGATCAACTCGCAAGAGATTGGTGCTCTGATACCATGAAGAAAATTATGAAAAAAACAGAGATATTTCATTTATTGAAAAACTACCTTTCATACTTACAATTGATCTATATATAGAGATCAATGCAGAATATTCTAGAATCTCTAACAGCCTAACAGAATTTGCATATTACAAGCTAGTTACAACTGCCACATGTGGACTGCATAACTATTTTGATAACTGTGGCTGAAAGGTGGCGTGGCTTGTGGCTGAAGTGTGAATTGAGCTGAATGGGTGTGCTTCTGCAACTGTGGTTGTATTGGTTCAGTTGACAGTTGGCTTAGTAGTCTCAACAATACTATCTTGGGCCTGAGACCTGCTGTGATGATATATAAGAGAATGAAGTAGGTGAGCCACTCATTTTACTACTAACAGAAGCATTTGCTCGTGGATATAACATAAAATCATCTTGCCCATCGTTCTCTTCTATTGTGGAAGCCTCAGTAAATCGACGCCCATAAAAGCGCAAAAAGTTCAAAGACTCCAGCCTTGGCTGACCCACAGGTATCTCACATTCCAACATGCCAACAACACTAACCATATTCGGTCTAAGTGCTGGCTCCTCGTGAACACAACACAAAGCCACACGCACCAACTTCTCCACTTCTTCACTAGTGACCCGCCCCTCTAGCCTCAGATCAGCAACTTCCATGTACTTTCCTTGCTCGTGCATTTCCAGTGCAAAGAGTGGGAAATAAACAAGTTGTGGCGGTCCTGATGAAGATGATGAGTAGCCACCACCACTAGTATCATCATCAATACTATGGCTTTGTGTTCGTATTGAGCAGTTTTTTCTTCCACTCACAATTTCAAGCAATACCATTCCAAAACTATAAACATCGGTTTTGTCTGAGATTGCAGAGCTAGTAAGCCATTCAGGAGCAAGATAGCCACGAGTACCTCTCATTGTTGTGAATAGACCAGACTGTTCAGGGCCTAAAAGTTTTGAGAGCCCAAAATCAGAGATTTTTGCCTGGAATTGGTCATGCAAGAGTATGTTCTCCGGCTTGACATCACAATGGATGATCTTCTGTTCGCACCCACTGTGCAAGTATGCAAGCCCACGTGCAGTTCCAAGCGCTATTTCAACCCTTTCTTGCCATTCTAAAACTGGTCCATTACCAAAGAGGGTTCGGTCTAAGGAGCCACGATTCATATACTCATAAACCAACAATCGTTCTCTCCCTTGAGCACAAAAGCCTCTCAACTTGACCAAATTGACATGATGAATATTTCCTATAATTGCAATCTCAGTGCAGAAATCCTTCATCCCTTGAATGCCTAAATTAGTGATCTTCTTTACCGCAACTAGAGATTTATCTGGGAGAGTACCCTTGTATACTGCACCAAACCCACCTGATCCAATCTGAGTGTTGAAGTTATCGGTTGCATCCTTTAGCTCTGTATACTCGAATCTTACAGGTAAGCCTGGGATAGAGAAGGAATCTAGTTCCCCTGAAGAAGGAGAGGTTGGGTAGCTGAGTTTTACCTTTCCAGTTTTAGAGATTCTGGACCTTCTCCACCAGAAGAATCCCAGGGCAACTAACAGAAAAAACCCCGTGAAAGGCAAGAGCACCAAACCAACTATGGGAAATCTTAGTGCTTGACCATTAAAATTATTATTACCATTCGTAGGCGAAGATCCAACTAGTGTTTTAATAAAGCCCAATCGATCACCGTCACTTCCGGTGGTTGACATAACCGATCCCAACTCATTTTGAAGGACAAAACACGAACCGGATGAGTTTTCAAAGAAAACTCCCAAGCACGAACAGTCCGCCAAGCAGAGATCTTCACAGACTGATAAGTTAACACCAGACTTTACAGGCATAGTGAAATCATTCGCAAAATAGTCAATACCATAGCCAAGCCTCGAATATGACACCAATGAAGTGTTACTCCCACTGTTGTTATCCGTTGAACTACATGAAACTGACAAGGAATAAGAACCATCACTTGGCACACAATCAGCTGAATTTGAAATTACATGGAAGTTAGGTGGACATGAGCATATTGGATTAGATGCAGCATCATCAGAACACAAACCAAGCCTTCCACAGATGAAAGGAATTTGGCATTTATCATCTGGGCCCACAAATTCCCGTTTCAAGCTAGACCCAGAAAAGACATTGAACTGGCCAGAATAATCAAGCTTGGCTATTCGAAATTCAGATGGAGACAAGTTCACCTGAATAACAACTACACTACCATTATGACCAAACAGATACAGACCTGTTTGGTTTATCGCCATATACTCCACTGCATAATTTGAGTTCGTATAAGCCTTGGTATCCATCGACAGTTTCCAATATGTCAAATTCTGCCACTGCAGTAAAGCGTCTGAGGCACTAACCGCGAGCCTGTAATTGCCAGTTGACAAGTCACCGCTTGATACAGCGCTCGACAGCAATAACCCAAGAGGCAAATTCTGCCCAATCACAATCGTGTCCGTTGGATAACGAAAGCTCTCCCAAAGGGTAACATTGAATTGATCAAGCAAAAGAAGATTGCCCATTTCGGTTAACTGAAGAGCGGACACCGACGCCTTCAATGGCGCAGTTGACCATCTAAAAGCGCCATCTTGATCGGTAATTGAAATCCCATCAAGGGTTAGACTCATCTTTCCTGAATTCGAAATGGGAGCATCACGATTAGCAGACCAAGTGATAGCATTGGATGCCATGTGAATGACACACAAATAGAAGTTTGTTTGCTGACCATTTGGATTGAACAGAGAGGCTTTGAATGTTCCATTACGAGAGATTAAAAAGTTGCCAAAATTGTCAACGAATTGGAGATTGGAAGCAGTGAAGTTTGGGTATAGAAACTCTGTTGAAGTAATACAAGAAACAAGAGAACAAGATAAGAAAAAGATTGCTAAGACAAATAGTGAATAACCCATAACAGAGAGTATAGATGAAAGGAAGAGGAACACAGCAATGGTTCAGAGACAGGAAAGGATTGAATGGGCCTGCTCTGGCTTTCACCATATTTTTTCCCCCCCTAGTTATGTTATTGAATTTGGCGTTGACAATCGAAACTCTCTCTCTCTCACCGACTTGACAGTGATTGGTGGGCCAAGCAGACGTGGGTGTGAACATGAGGTGATACAATCAACTGGGGGGATGTAGAATACCTATAAGAATTCAGTGAAAGGTCTGAACTCAGAATGCGTTAATTTAATCCAAAATGGCTGTAGTATCATGCACACTCTATTAAATAATAATATCCTCCCTCCCTTGTCATTATTGAGAGAGAGAGAGAGAGAGAGAGAGAGAGAGAGAGAGAGAGAAGTGGCCTGCCCAAGTGAACAATCCAATATTCAAGCACACGAATTTTGAATGAGATAAAACATCGAATAACTTGTGAGCCTGAAACTCTTATTTATTTAATTTTAGTACCTTTTTGTTCTGATTGTTGCAATAGATAGACAGATAGATACATAAGGAAAGAAAAAAACACATGGGGTGTTTGGAAACAAGTTTTTTTAGTGTTTTTTTTTTTGCTAAAATAGTGTTAAAAGACAAAATAAATTAAAATAGTTAATAAAATAAAATGTCACGTCAAATTCATAATCATTTCATTTTTTCTGTTACAAACATTACATTTAACTATAAAAAAAAATTCAACTATCTTTCTAAATACAAAAATTTTAACCTCCAAAAATAGCCAAAAACTAAAATATCTTTCTAAAATAACAAATTCCCAAACTTCCACATAATCATCCAAGCAAGTAGTAAACAAAAGCAACTTCATATGGGTTGGTTTGGGAAGTGGGTTGACTTTTTGGCTTTTTTTAGTTATTTTAACCTGAGTTAAAAAGCTTAGTTTGGAAAGAGCTTTTTGGTTTTTTTATTTTTTTTGACTTTTTTTGTGAAAGAAGAGTATAATGATTAGAGCTTTTTGGCTTTTTTATTTTTTTTGACTTTTTTTGTGAAAGAAGAGTATAATGATTATGGGTTGGATGTAATATTTTGTTTGTTATGACTAAAATAGCCTATTTTATTTTTTGTGACTATTTTAACCAAAAAAGTCCAAAAAATCTCTTCCCAAACAGAGGCTAATACTATTAACAAATGTGTGTTTGAGGTAAAACATCGAACAACATATGTGCGTTGAGAAAACAAAAGTAGCTGTTGTTGGGGTTGGGGTTGGTGTTGGTACGGATTCTCCAATATACGAAAATGAGAACACAGTCTCAAACCCGAATGCCGCAAGGATTGCCCTACCTATAACAAACAGATTGACATGGATGGTGAAAATGATGGACGTGGGGTTGGTGCATGCCAAAGCACCCCCTGTTGTGAAGCCTATAGGGTTTGTCCAAGTCAATTTCAATTATCCGAATCTTTATACTGAAGAATTCATTCCAATTTGAATAAAAATTTGGTCAATATAATACATTTTAATGATAACTATATATATATATTTTTATCAAATCTTCTTACCAGCCATACGGGAGGACATCCCGCTATGGGTGAAAATTGATATTTAGATAAAGAAAGGCCGATTGTTCCAGAGGATCTCGGGATGAAGTTCAGGCAAACTTTTAGCCCAATGGCTACTTTACAAAATTTGATGAAAGGATAAAACTCTCTCTTAATTTGATGCAAAATTTAACTCTCCTTTCATTTAATATCGATTTGATAAAACAGAGCTCGATTTTTATGCTTTTTTCATCAATTTTAAATTTGAATGATTGGAGATGGTCTTATAAAAAATAATAATAATAATAATATTAGAGGATTACACAATACTCACAAATTCATCCACAATAATATGACATGAAAGTTGGGCTTACAATCATTAATGTAACAAGTTAAAAGTTAACACATATACTATCACATTATTGTAAATAGAATTGTAAATATTTTTAACAACCTCAAATATTTTTTTAAAAAGAAACTCAAGCCAAAGTATATTTCTCAAACTGATGAGTCAACAGATCAAGTTTAAATCTCTTTTTTATCAATGCATGTGGTATACTTGTCACTCAAATGTCAACAATTTGAATACACGTCACTTGTTTATTTATATATATTTTTAATATTATCTATTTGTTCATCTTATCACAATTAGCCACTGTCAATTTTTTTGACTTTTCAACGCATGTTTTTATCATCAAAAATAATTAAATTTTAGATTAAATAATACATGGCTCTATTGGTGTAGACTTTTCACCAATTGATCCTAAGAAAAATAGATTAATTAGACATTTGTAATCTGTAATAAGATTATATTTTTTTTAAAAAAAAATAAATAATTAACATGATTTTAATAATTTTTTTAAACAATTACGATTTGATCATAGAACTACATATGTTTAATTAACTTAAATTTTTTTTTTATATAAATGATATATTTAATAAATCTTATAATACAAACAATTCAAAATATCAAAATACATTTACGAGAAACAACATAGCACGTCATAGCACCAACCCCACATCCTAAAAGGAAAAATAATACCACATAAAAAAGTTATCAAAAAATACTCATAAAAATATATTTATGGTTAATTAATTATTTAGTTTTTAAAATATGCAAGTAATGTCATTTTAGACTTTAATATTTAAATTATATCAATTTTAATTTTTATGTGTAAAATGTGTTTTTATTTGGCCCCTTAACCTAACTTCGTCAATAGATGTTGTTAAATATAAAAGTAAATGTGTAAATGCAATTAAAAAATTACACTTTTAATTCTTAAACTATGTAATTGGTATTATTTTGGTCTTTAATGTTAAAATTGTGTCAATTGAGTTTCCAATAAGTAAACAAATATTTATATTTTTTATAAATCACCAATCTGCCCGAACCGTCAAGGCAAATCTGTCATTATTTGCCAACCGAACCGCCGGTTTTTGATAAGAAAAATGATAAATTCTAGTGACATTTTTATCAATCCGCCACCCGCCATACGGTTTCTTTTTTTTTCTCAAACCGCACTGACTCGCACCGCACATACCTCTACACATCACCATTTGAATAAATTATCTTTACATTTTCTTCTGTGTAGTCTTTTTTTTTTCTATGAAAATGAAATTCATGTTTCATGATTATCTAATCAAATGGTCGAATAAATTAAAAAATCGATGCAAAAATGTAAGAAACTTTAAAAATTCTATTAAAAGTTCTATCAAATGTTTCATATAGATGTAGGACCTCACATTGTGTGGGTCCCACACTAGGGATGGCAATGGGGTTAATGGGGTGGATATTAATTCTCCATCCTCATTCTCCTATAATAAATTTTTCTCATTCCTCATTCCCCATTCCCCATGGTACCACCCTCCCTATTTCTTAATGGGTTTGGATTTTTCCCAACCCACTTTAATCTTCATTTTTATTTTTTATATTTAATGTTAACAACCACCTTTTTTTTCTTTTTTTTTTTAATTAAAGGTTCACAACAAAAGCAAAATATACCTTCAATCTTTTTTCTTTCTTTTTTAATATATTTAATGTTAACAATTTTTTTTTTTTTTAAGGTTTTAGCTAAATATACCTTCAATCTTTTTTCTTTCTTTTTTAATATATTTAATGTTAACAACTTATTTTTTTATTTTATTTTTTTTAAGGTTCACAACAAAAGCTAAATATATATTCAATCTTATTTTATGTTATTTGGTTCAACAACAAAATCAAATACACATTTGTTTTGTAATAATCAAATATATAATTTTGAGACAATCAAATAAGTTTCAGTAATTGAAAAAAAAAATGTGGAAGAACGTGGAAGATAAAAAAAAAAAATTACAACCATCTCTCTCTCTCACTCTCTCCCCTATATGTTATAAGAACCTGTTTATAATGTTATAAGAGCTTGTTTGAAGAAATAAAATGTGAAAGAACATGTCTGAAGAAAGTGTTATAAGACCCATATTAAATTGCATCAGGGCATAAACTAGGAATTGTTTGTTAATCTCTTAGCTACGGACATTTTAGACATTAAACCATCTTTCTCTTAGCAAATTTGAACTATTCATTTTAATTTATCCAAAATCTAATTACACATTTTAACAAATCTGAACCACTCATTTTAAGATATTTATGCCTTACCACACCCAATCCATCCTCCATCTTCTTCCTTTAGTCCCCCACGAATTTTGTTGTTTGTTACTTTTAAAAAACAAAAAATATTTTTTCAATTAAATTTTTACTAATTTCACAACACCATCACCACTATTCTTACCTTCACTATCACACTATCACCATAGCCACTACCATCATCACTGCCGCCATCACCCCACCACTATATCACAATCTTTACTTTCATCTTCGTTCCATCACCACCACCACCAAATATAAAAAAATAGATTTTTAATTTTTTTTATAAAAAATATTTTTCATTAAAAAATATTTTCTATCTAAATAAATGAAGCATAACATTGGAAAACAAGCTGATTTCAGTTAAATCTGTTCATAACTAAGAAAAAAATTTTATTTTTAAAAAAATTATTTGGTACGACTTTGTATTCCCTTTTTGTTTTTCCAGCAAATAAATCTTTGTACCCATGCTTTCTAGCCAATCACGACTCATGCTTGTTTCGATTCTCTACAATTTCTTTATTTTCAAATACATTCATATATATACATATATATATATATATATATGTTGTATAAATTGTGTGATAACATAAAACAAATAGATTCATACTCGTTAATTGAATTTTCAGAACAAGCAAACCATTCTGAAAATTACAATACATAACAAAATAAAATAACATAAAAAAGCAAATCGAAATCTGCACTAGACAGTGTCCTTAATTTTTTTAAATAAATTAAAAAAATTCTAGATATGTCTAAAATTTGACAAGAATAATGTGATAATGTTAATTAATGTGTATTTGATCTTATTGTTGGGCCAAATAAAATAAAATAAGATTGAATGTATATTTAATTTTGGTTGTGAATCCTTAAAAAAAAAAAAAAAAAAAGGTTGTGAACCTTAAAAAAAAAATTAAAAAAAAAACCAAAAGAAAAAAGATTGAATGTATATTTAGCTTTGGTTGTGAATCTTAAAAATAAATAATAAAAAAATGATTGTGAACCTTAAAAATAAAAAAAATAATAAAAAAAAAAGATTAGATGTATATTTAACTTTGGTTTTGGATCTTAAAAAAAAAAAAAAAAGGTTGGTTGTGAACCTGAATAAATAAATAAATAAATAAAAGAAAAAAGATTGAATGTATATTTAGTTTTAGTTGTGAATCCTTAAAAAAAAAAAAAAAAAAAAAACATATGAGGAAATTAGTGGGTATCTATCCCCAACCCATCCCATGTGGATATTTAAAGAATATCACTTACCCTACCCAATAGATAAAAAAATAAAAAATAAAAAAAACCTCATGTATTTGAGTTGGGTCTCCATAGATACCCACAGAATAGGTTATCCATTGTCATCCATATTCTCCACCCATATAAGACATTTAATAAAAAATTTAATAAATTTTTTAAAATCTCTAACATTAGTCAAATCGATGAACTGAACTTCAAATAAAATCATGGCCAATTCCGATTTGAGCTTAATTTCAAGTAAAATCGTGGCCGATTCCTACCACAAGAATTGAATGATCAGACCCAACTACCCATTAGATTGTGGAAATTATTAAATATTCTCGAAATATCATGTTTATGTATTTTTTAATCAATTATCATTTAATATGTCTTTTATATTCTTCAATCACCTAACATAATATCTCATTTATCCACATTCTTTATCAATCATAATATTTTGAAATACTATGTATTTATATTCCGAAATTACTGAATAATTACCCTTGGATTGTAACATAATGTTCTCCTTCAAGTCAACTTCACAATCTACAATCCTACCCCATTTGGTTTTATTTTTCTTTGGAATAATTAAAAAAAAATAATAAAAAAAAAATCCTAGGGTTTAGGGTTTAATCGTTGTATCAAAGTAAATTCTAAAATTTTAAATTTATTAATTTAATGATTATAATATTATTATTTTTTTGTTAGTTTTAGTTAACAAAAATATACAAATAATTTAGATTAAAAATAAATCAAAATACTAAGATTTAAATTAATAAAATTAAAAATTCAGAATTTATTTTATTGCAATAGTCAAATCCTAAATTTTTTTATAATTTTTCTTTTTTCTTTTCATCATTTTCATTTGTTTTTTAATTTTTGGAATAAAAGACAGGTTTGAAAATAACTGTTGGTGTTTCACAAAAAAGTGGATTACTTTTAGAAAAAAAAACTCCAAAAATAATTTTTGAAAACAATCCTTTTTTTTTGTTTTTTTTTATTTTTTTTATTTTTTTTTGGGGGGGGGGGACACAATCAAATAGGTAAACCTTTCTTCTTTTTTTTTTTCTTTTCTTTTTTTTTTTTTGGATAAATTACAATCACTTTTCCCTTTTAGAATGATTATAGAGACTCAAACTAATGTAGATGCCAATGGTGGGTAAATAAAATAAATAATAAATATGAATTTTAGCTAAAAATAGAGGATAATATTATTTTTTCTTCCATTCATACAACTAATGTATTGCTGATAAAAAAAAAAAAAAGCTTCATTATTATGTGAATAAAAATCTCAAAAGAAAACAATATAATTATGTCAAATATATAAAACTAATTATATTTTTTTTCAAACCTTAAGAGAAATGGGCGTTATATAACTTTTATTTTTCTTCTTATTCCTCCCAATCAAATGATATTTCATTTCATACTGAAATTCTTAGGAGGAAAATGCATCATATAACCACTTAAATTGACCAACAAATTCATAGCTGATGTCATAGAGATGGCTTGAATTTAAAAAAACAAAGCGTGAATATTTCTACTTCTTTGCTCATACATTCAATAATTACAGATACAGTATGAAAGGTTTAGTTCACAGGTCAGCTACCAGAGACAAATGTAGCCATCCGTATTTGAAGAGCTCAAAATCATCACTATATAATAATAAAACTCTATTTTTTTTAGTCATTTAAATCAATAGCATGATATGCTCAAATCACATATTAATTATATTTAAAAAGATTAGAATGAGGTAGTTCGCCAATTAATGACACCATGGGCGTTTGGTTTGCTGGATTGATTTTGATTAAAAATATAATAAAAATTGAAATAGGTTTAAAAGGGAATGAGGTAAGAATAACTATATTTTATTTATTATTATTTTTAATGTTTGGCGAAACACATATATCTATCCAAGAAATGTGTGGCTTGACCATAACAAGATCAACTTTGCGTATTGAGATCGTAACTTTTTAAATGAAACTAATGGAGAATTTGAAAATTATTACTTAATCTCTCAATAGATGACCATTCTTTATATTAGTGAATCATGATTCTATTTGAAAAGAGAATTTGTCGGTCTATACTTGGATCATAGATTTGAGAAAATATTTGTTGACAAAATGTAAAAGATAAGAGAACGGTAAAATATATATATATATATATTTCAATCATTTTTTTCTTTCACTTTACATTTTTATTTAAAAATCACTTTCTAAATTTATGATTTCAGCATACACCTTAGTGATGGGAGAGAATAAATATCCTAAATGATCATTTCAAATCCAAACTTCAATGGTAAAACTAGTGGAACTTAATTTTGTGTATTAAATATTAGTTTAGAGAGGAAATAAATATTGTAATAGAGACAGTACGCACGGATGAGTGTTCAATTGAACACCTTGGCATTTTTATTTTATTATATATATATATATATATTTGTAATTCAGTCTAAAATTTTATATTGAACACCCTAACTCATTTTCTTGAACATCTAGGCTAGTTGAATATCTATCCAGTCCACTTTTTTGAACATCTAACTCAACTCAACCCATAACCTTTTAATCAATATATAGAGCAATTATTTTTTTCCCCAAAAGGTATTGACGTAGCATTGCTACAAATCAATCGAAGCCATTCATTTTCTATGAATGGCTTGGATTGATTTGTGGCAATGGGGCATGACATAATTTTTTCAATATATATGCTTTGTGAAGTAAACACACATCATGTTTTGGTGCGTTCCTTCTTCAGCATGTGCAAAGTATTTTTTTTGACAAAATTGTGTGATTTTACAATTCCCAACACGTATACCACTTTAATGTTAATGTTGATCAATAGTTTTATAACTTATCTCAATTTGAATTAAGTGAGCTTTCTTCATTTTTTTTTTATCATGATAGTGATAAAAATAAAATATATTTATGTAAATTTTTGTATCTACATTTTATTTTTTAAAACAATGACATCAATATATTAAAATTTTATTTTATTTATCTGTTTGTATGTGACTTGAAAAGTCTAAAAAATTTAATTTTTGAATGTCTATTCCAAAAAAAAAAAAAAAAAAAATCTTAAAGCACCCACTGTGAACATCTTAAAAAAAATTCCTAGAGTGACCACTAAATGAATATGTTAAGTGTGTGTTAATAAGAAAATTCTATTACGCACACCTTCATACCATATGCACCTTTAGTTATATCATTTTTTTCTTTAATTATGATTAATTTTCTTCTTTAGTTATGACATTATTTTGAGATTTTAGTTATGATCAATTTTCTTCTTTAGTTATGACTTTATTGTGTTTTGTTATCACTTTTTTATTTTTATTTTTTTTAATTATAACTCAAAAAGTATGAAATTATACTATTTTATCTCTCTCTATTTTTTTAAGAAAAATATTATATCAATGTAATTTTTTTTAAAAAAAATAATTACGAATCAATAAAAAATAATAGAAATATTAATATTTTTCTTCTAAAATTCAACTGGGATGCAATTACCTCCCTCCCTTTATTTATTTGTTTTTGTCTTTCATGGCTAACTCATACAAAAACATCTTCATTAGAGCAACAAAAAAGCTTTGATCTTTCTTTTATTTTAACATCTTTACACAAATACAAATACTTCCATTGTGGATGCTCTCAAACCACCAAAGAGAGGTGATCTTTACCACCAAGATCTATGATCATGTTGAAAAACCACACCAATAAACTTGATTAGCTAAGAACGTTGATCTTCTGTGATATCCAAAATCACATAATTATTATTAATTTTGAGGTTTTCAAGTTCCAACATGCAGTGACATTAAATAAATGAAAGAATGAATTTAAATAAAATAAAATAAAATAAAATACAGTGATGATAAGACACTGAAAACATAATTTGAGTGGTAGTCAACTCATTAATATTATGTCTTTTAATTTGTAGGCCGCATAATTAGACCAGTTATTACAAATTTGCCTTATATATGTTGATCCCCATGTGAGAAGAACTTTGTGTGGGAAAAAAGAACGAGCCCTAGAGGTTGCCTTGGACTTTTCATTAGGGGAGTGTTTGGAGGTGGGAGTTTCTTATACGTGGGAAGAATTGGGCACTTGTGAACAATAAAACGTGTGAGGGAAAGAATTGGGCACTTCATAACACACATTTATATATTTTAGATTTTCAAATCAGTTCCTATGTTATTTATATCCTTATTTATTTTGTTGAAAGGAAAATATAAAATGGTTAGTTGAAGGGTAGATGAACTGAACTGATAGCAAGAAAAATGTGTTGTTTTATTTTGGCACATTATACATTTGAAAAAGTGTAAAAAAAAATAAAAATTAAAGAGTGTTATGAATTTCACAAAAAGTACTTTGAATTCAGTGATAGAAATCTATTCAATTTTTTTTTTTTGGGTCATTTTCTTGTGTGTAAAACTATTTCTTACTAAGAACCACATGTTTCACATTTTTATTTTTAAAGTATTAACACTAATATTTTGTACAATCAAAAAAAAGTTTTGTATAACCCATCTGATAATGTGCTTAAAGCTATATAAGGCATCATATGAGATGATACACAAATATGACACCCCAATGTGGTTATTATTCAAATGAAAATATTTGCAAAATTATTTTAAAATTGTGTATTGATCATAAATTTAGATAAGGATTTAATTTCATCTACATTTTTCTTTTCCTTTCTAAATCTCTATCCAATAATTCAAACACAGCCTAAATTACAACAAAATTTTATTCACAAATAACACACAAAAAAAGCTCTTCTCAATGTTATTTATTTATTTCAGATTATTATCAGAATCTGGCCCAAGATGCAGCTATTTTATACTCCAGATTAAGAAAGAATCCAAAACCATGGTCCGTCGAGCACACTAGGGTTGTTCAGAAAATTAAGCTTTGGCGGCTTACCTTAGAGCATCCCCGTCTCTTCCCTTGTATTACCTCCTTAGCCAAAATAAGGAGTTTTTTTTTGTCAAAACCCCCCAATAGTTCCCTTATCCAACCCCCCAAATATAAGTGTTGCTACAGTGGCTCCCTATTTGTAGGGAGTCACTGTAGCTCTCCTATATAAATATATATATATATTTGCTTTGCTTTGTTTAAGGATTGCAGTATACATTTATGATTTTTATTTTTTATTTTTTTAATTTATAATTAAAAATAATATTTTAATAGAATAGAGAAAAAATTGGGAGTTTATTAATAGAATAAAGAAAGAATAGGGAGTTTATTGGAGGAAGTAGATAAAAAAGTGATTCCTAAAATAGGGAATGAATTTTTTAATAATCTTTAGGATAAAATTTGAGTAAACTGATAAGGATGCTCTTAGGCCTCTATAGTACAACAGCAATGAAACCATACATGGCATAATTTAGGCTTAATATAGTCATAATGTGAGTTGTAATATTCCTGGGTTTGTGCTAAGAAGGGACTAATCTAGACTAAGGTAAGTGGGACGTCACCCAAGTCGCGTTTGGGGTGTTCAGACCATTTTTTTCACTACAATATAGTAACAGGCATGTCCTTGGCCAGTGGTCACCCCCCAACCATCTCATTATATCATGCAGACACAAAGCATCACACATATTCTCACATTAATCATTCTTTTAATAATGAATTAGAAATGCTTGCCAATTACCATGAAACTCTAATATGTTTATTTATTCACCATTCATACTTCAGATCTCCATTTGAATAATAGTGGAGTTGAGGTGATTGGTCATTACAAGTCCAAAGGTATTGCTTATATACCCTTTCCTCGGGTTTAGGCAAGAGAGAGGGAAGTGAATCTAGAGAGGAGAAGAAACCTTAGTTTCAAATTTATAAGATTCACCATTTACAAAGTAAGATTTAAAAATGAAAAAAAAAAGAAGAAGAAGAAGAAGAACAAGACAATATGCTTCAACAAGAAATCTCTCTTCATGTGGGAACTATTTCCCATCCATTTTGCTCAAAAAACACTAAAGTCTAAAAAGAAAAACAAAACTTCCTGCACACACTCCAAAATATAGGTCATTATGATCAAGGCATGCTTTTCAACCTGTTTTCCCTCAAGGATATTATAACAGCAAGAAAACAAAAGAATCTTATAGCAACTAATCCAAATAGCTTCATTTCTAAAATAAGTTTTCTTGAGCAATATTTTACATACCTTTGGATGCACAATACCAAAACTGCCTATGCACTTCCCTTTGTAAATGATTCTAGCTTGTCTACCCAAAAGAAACCTCAGGTAATGTTCCATAAGTCAATTAAAAGAGAATGTGTATAAGAGGTAAGACTTACATCTGCACATTAGGAATAGTAGCCTGCATTTATCCAAAGGTTTTAGAAATGTTGTCCCAATTACTTTTATAACTATGTCGAAAATGCTTTAAACTGAGTCGAAAAAAGGCGTTCGGGAGGCGAAAATGCAAAACAACCCCCCAAACCACTCTTTTGGATGTTACGAGCAGGTTCCTCGTGACAAATAGGACCCATGGGGACAGACGGAATGTAATTAGCACACGTACATTGGGAGTTAGAGTTGAAAATGTCTTAAACTTAGTTGCAAAAGGCAGTTCGGGAGGCAAAAATGCAAAACAGCTCCTGAACCACTCTATGGATGTCACGGGAAACTTCCTTATGACAAATAGGACGTGTGGGGACAGACGTCGTGTAATTAGCACACGTAGATTAGGAGTTGGAGTAAAAAATGCCTTAAACTTAGTCAAAAAAAAGGCGTTTAGTGGGTGAAAATGCAAAATAGCCTTTGAACCACTTTGTGGATGTTACGGGCATGCTCCTCGTGACAAACACGCCCTATGGGGATAGACATGATGTAATTAGCACACATACATTGGGAGTTAGAGTCGAAAATGCCTTAAACTTAGTTCAAAAAAAGCTGAAGGAGAGGTTTGTAAAAGCGAATCAAATCCATAGCTTTGTGACATATATATATATAGTGTCATGTGGTAGGTTGTATTATCCAAATGGATAGAAAAATGATGAAGCGGACATTCACGATGATGGCAACCCTAGGTGCTCTGTTTGGTTCTTGAGATTAGAAAGAAAGAGAAATTAAGTTGTTCTATAATCCTTTCATCTCAATCTAACTAATTTCAGTTTTTCTTGCTTGCAAACTAGTAAAGACTACTCATGAATCAACAATGTATGTCCCTATAAACATATACAAATATATATATATATATATATATATGTCCGTGAATGAAATGAAATAATTATGTAGTTCTTGAAAGAAGACCCTAAACACTATTGTTACAATTAAGCTTATGTGCTGGGGCTATGTTATTGGAGTCAATCAATCAATATGCAAACATCTACCACTCTGATTGAACTTGGAAGATTGGCAAATTGATGCAAAAATGATGAAACAGAAAAGCACAAAAGATGCAACCCTAGGTGTTCTGTTTGGTTCTCGAGATAAAAATAAAGAAATTGAAATTCAGTTATCATATAAATTTCGCCAGCATTTTTTAGTTTTGCTTGCTTGCAACCTAAAGGCCTATGAATGAATGAATTCTTACATGTATGGATCTCTATAAACATATATACGAGTTATGTTATTCTTCCATGAATGCAGCTCAGATTCTCCGTAGACAATGTTACATTATCCTCAAATGTTATATGGAACTAATGGGTATATATATATATTTTGTAGATAGCTTTTGGCATGGACTTGTGGATATTCCATTTTTGTGTATGGAGGAAAATTTCCACTTTTGTATAATCTCACTTTTTTGTTGTCCTCTGCTTTTTGTGTGGATTTTTATTACTTGTACAAAATATTTTTGGTGGGGTACATACTACTTTTGGCATGGAATAGACAATTATTGCCGTGATATATAGATTGCCTTTTGTTGTGGTACAGATTACCATGGTATTTTGAACCATGCCAAATGCCCATTTGGCATAGTAGTAAATATATTTTTGTCTACGGAGGACATGATTTTCGTATGATTATTTGTTTTGTACAAAATTATTATTTTAAATTGAAATATACTTGATTTGTATGGAATTTGACATTTAAAGTTATTCATTTTTAGATGTGTGGAAGTGAAATGGATGCAAATTGTGAGATGAGTGATTATGTATGTATTGTTTTACTTGTATACCTTGTACAGGTTGCATGGAATATATATAGGTTGTGGGTGTGGACAAATTAATTAAAATAAAAAACATAAAATGATACTTTTGGCGACTAAACAATTGGTAGCCAAAATTTGAGTAAATATTTTTAGCGACTAAATAGTTAGTAGCCAAAAAAAGAATTAAATGAAAACAAATCTTTTGGCGACTAAATAGTTAGTAGCTAAAAAAAGAATTAAATGAAAATAAATCTTTTAGTGACTAAATATTTAGTAGCCATAAAAAATAAAACTTTAGGCAACTAATGATTTAGTAGCTTAAAAAAAAAAAAAAACACTTTTGTTGACTAAATATTTAGTAGCCAAAACTAAAAATATTATATCTTAGGCGACTAAAATTTTAGTAGCAAAACAATTGAAGCTTTTGGCAACACAAACTTTTAGTCGTTGAAAATAGGGGTGGGTGCGGATCGATTGCGGCTATAGAACCTCCAATCTGCCATCCGTCTGCCAGATTGGTGGATTGGAGAAAATTAATCCGCATCCGTCAGCCAATCCGATGGATGCGGATTGAGTGGATTGGTAGATTGATGGATGGATACGAATTAGTTTGACGGATAAAAATTTTATAAATTTTCAATGTAATTCAATTGTGCATTTCCTAAAAAAAACAACCTGGGCAATGCAATATTCACATCTATGTGTTATGAAAACAACTTGGGCAACATAATTCATTACAATGCATGTCAAAACATTGTGCATAATTCAATGGGCATAATTCCATATTGGTTCCAGTGGGCATACTTCAATATCACCCAAAACATTGTGCACCCAAAACAAAGAATTTCAACAATTGTAGAATAAGGGCATGGTTGATTTATTCAGACATGGACAAACCAAAATCTGATGTGAGAAAATGAAAGAAATGTGACTCAATGCAAACCTAAGACAGCTAAATGAGAGGAAGGCCAAAAATGACATTATTAAAAGCGAAAATTACATCTCAGAGATTTTCAAAACTAATTACAAAGTCATGAAAAGAGTTTGTTTTTACTTTTTAATATCTATAAAATTTACCATTAATCTGAAAATCACAGTCAAAATGTAATGTCACGACCCAAACCCGCTCCTAAAAGTTTGGTCCATGACCGGCCTGTACATAGGCCTCAAAACAGAATTTTAGAATAATATTTAATCACATGCTGGGCCTTAAGCGGAAGCAATATTAATAAAAGACAACATCCATTGGACTTGTGCATACATGATGGTTTAATTGGATTTAAGCATTTAAATACATTCCAAATATACCTATACAATCACATATTTTATATAAATCTCACACACTCTTACATAAGACTTAATAATTTATAAGACTCCCAACAATAAATTAAGGCCTCCACGTGGAGACATACCCCATGTGACTTGGCAGACAAGCGAACCTTAGTACAACTCTAGTGTCAATCCCCGATGGCTCGCCTACAGAAATATACATAAAACAGAATGAGCAAAGCTCAGTAAATAATAGCAATGTAAGAAGGTTAATTGAATAAGCAAAACCCTAGATAAATAAATAGACAGATACCAACCATATACATGTCTTATCCATAACTATATTTCAATACGGTCTCAGGCTCACATATAATACAGACTGGCTTCAAGCCCATGCAGAACACAAAACGACCTTAGGCCCAACGTATTATACAGAGTGGCCTCAGGCCCAACAGATTTATACAGAGCGGCCTCTGGTCTAACAGATTATACAGAATGACCTCTGGCCTAACAGATTATACAAAATGGCCTCTGGCCCAGATATTAACAGATTGGTCTCAGGTCCACAGATATTAACAGATTGGCCTCAGGCCCACAGATATTAACAGATTGGTATTGAGCCCTTACGCAGAGTGACAGTAAGCCCTTAAACAGAGTGGCATTAAGCCCTTGAATGCAGAACGGCCTCAGCCCTGTTCATGCATGTATAAATCCAAGAGGTGTCTCGCACGGATTCTAGAGGTGACTCACACTGTAGCACTTAGTTCCGTACAACACTTTGTTTCATACTAGAAAATATAGATTGGCTATAGGCCCAGTTCGCATACGTATGGACTCAAGAGGTATCTCGCACGGATTCTAGAGGTGACTCGCACTGCAGTACTTAGTTTCGTACAACACTTTGTTCCATATCAGAAATCATTAGGTCTTAAAGACCGAACAATTCATATCATGTCATAGCATAAACAGAACAGAATAACTCCAGATTCATCAGAATACCATTACACAATAGTACACATACATTTCCCCATGGTTTATTACAGACATAGTTGTCTTACGAATAACAGAACATTAATAATAACTATTATCAGAAGGCACATGTATCACTACAGTACTATTGATAGAGACAGAACCATTCACATCATAATGGCCTCGGGCCCACTTCTATTAATAGGAACAGAATGACCTTTGGTCCATATCAATGCCATTATTCAAACATATTTATTAATTTAATCAAAGCACAATATCGATGGAATAGGTCATTCACAAACAACAATACATAAAACATAATCATAGAAGTAAGTAAAACGTAACGTTACACTAATATTACTCACAGTGATCAGCTCCCGATAGTAATGGGACAATGTCCTCGTCTCGACCTACAAGTACAGTGCACAACACATAATATGAGATTATACTCGATCCTTTACTTATTCTCTTTGATCGTTCAATCAATTAGCCATGGTGGTACCAAGCTCATTATTCCTTAATAAGTTATAACCCATGTCTTAGAAAACAGGAGAAATCGATGGGAAATGGTTCAGGTGAAGAAATGGTACAAAACTGGTTGACAGAAAGTGAACAGTCGTCACTAATTTGGGCATAACTATTTATGTATTACCACCATTGGAAACTAGACTTCCGAGGCTTGATTTTAGGCTCAAGAATCACTCAAAATGGAGTTCGAATGCAAAAGATATGCTTGTTCAAAGTTGGCTGGACAGAGCTGTCACCGCACGTGCGGCCCTGGACAGTTTGCAGTCCGAAAATGGCTGAAAATTTGGGACTTCTCATTTTCAAAATCAAACCTTAATTACATGTAAACCAAAGCCCAAAACCCTTTAATACATGACCAATTTCACATTATTAATCTCCATCAAACATCATAACCTCAAAATAAACAAATATAATGACTTTAATTCTTCAATCAAGAAATTCTTAGAAAATCAAGGTTCAATCAAATATAAACATAGAACCTTAACTCAAATGGGTTCAAAGCTTCCTTTATTATCATGATTTCATGAAATTCATGCCTCAAACATAAGGATTCAAGATAATTTATCTTACCTTAGTTCACTCTTTGACTTTC
This sequence comes from Camellia sinensis, assembly GCF_055761805.1. NCBI lineage: Eukaryota > Viridiplantae > Streptophyta > Magnoliopsida > Ericales > Theaceae > Camellia > Camellia sinensis. The sequence goes on from NC_138963.1 coordinate 142,956,583, forward strand.
TCATAGTACTCTTTAATTTCTCCAAGCTTCCATGATTGATCTCCTTCTTTTCTCTTCAATTTCTTCAAGTCATCTTCAAACTCCCAACAATGGTGAACCCTCTCTCTCACTCTCTCTTTCTCACGGGTCTTCCTCTCTTCTTAGATATTTTTGAGCTCCAAAAGATGAGTCCTACTCATATAACTCATATACACCTATATATTTAATTATATAAGCTTTATCACAAATAAGGAGGGCCAAACACGCCCTTACGAATTGCACAAAATTAAATTTCAATTAAACTTTCCAGATGACTCTAAAGATTATGATGATCATAAATATGTCCCCTGTTCTGGTTTCTGAAGCCTCTAAGGCCTTCAATTTGCAGTACCAAGTTAACCACCCAAACGTATATTAACGAATCAGACAAATTAGATTTCCAATTAAGTTTCCCAAATAGTTCTAAAAATTTCCATTAACGCATCCCAGTCCTCAATTATGATTTCTGAACCCGTAAAGGTCGGTAATTTCAATTTTAAAGCCATGGCTCAACAGTTAATTCCTCAATTTGAACACACATCATTAAATTAAAACGCATTAACCCATAAGGCCGCAAAGGTAATCTCTAATACGGATTTTGGGTCGCTACATGTAAACATCCCATTTTCAATGGCTCAAACTCAAAATCAGAGTTTATAAAGTTTACCACTATTCTAAAAAAGTTTATATGTTTACTTTTTAATATCTATAACATAATGTAAACATCCCATTTTCAATGGTTCAAACTCAAAATCACAGTTACACATATAAAAACCTATAAATCATAGACACATATATAAAATCACAGACTAAAAGAGAGCTACATTTCTCAGATTGGTTCAAAATTAGGGTTAACAGAATTTAGGGCTAACAGAATTAGGGTTCAAAATCACAAAATTTAGGGCTAACAGATTTAACAAAATTTAGGGAGAACAAAATGTAATCCATTACAGAGAAGAAGAAAAAGAAACCAAACCTCTATAAGCTTCTTCTCTGTATGTGTGTATGTAGAACCCTACTCTAAATCTCACCCTTTCTCTGTTTTCAGAGCTGCAACAAAACAAAACAAAACACACACACACACACACAAAAAGAAAAAGAAACAGATTAGAGATTGAGAAAAATAAGAGAATAAGAGAATAAGAGGAAAGTAGAAAAGAAAATAGAGGTTTACCAAATATCAAAAAAAAAAAAAAATGAATTAAAGAACAGAACCCTCATACTCTGGTTTTAGAATTGGAATGGAAAAAAAAAAAAAAAAAACAGATTAGAGATTAAGGAGAAGAAGAGAAGAAGATGAAAGAAGAAGATAAGACAAGATCTCACTACCACCACCACGATCAACGATCCTCTTTCAATCGAAGAATGGGCTAGGGTTTTTATATGAGATTCTCAAAAAATGGTGTAAAAAAAAGAAAAGATTGTTGATCGCCGATCGACTTTCAATGTAGATTGTCACTCGCTATTGGTTAGATGATGGAGAAGATCGTCGTCGCCGTTAGTAGATGAGTAGGGTTTTTTTTTTGGGAGAGAGAGAGAGAGAGATAAGAGTGTGTTTGTTGTTGGAAAAAGAAGAATAGGTTAGGTTTACTGAGTGAGATCAGAAAAATGGGACATAAAAAAAAAATGGAGACAAAATGAACGGGACGGGTGAAATGAGTGAAATGATGGATCAACTGCTACCCGATCCGAACCTGCGAAAACTCAGAATCTGGACCCATATCTGCCCGTCACGTGTCACGCATCCACCCAAATGGGGTCAGGCTGGGCGGGTCGGTCAATCCGCTGCACAGCTTTAGCTGAAAATGTCATGTTAAATATAATTGAAAGCTTTTGTCGACTAAAAAATTAGTCGTCAATTGTGGACTTTTAGCGACTAAATATTTTTTAGTCGCCAATTACCTTTCCTGACAATCATTCAATGACAAAGCTAGTGACCAAAACATTTAGTTTGCAAAAGGTTTGGACGACTAAAATGTGACTTTTGGAGACTTTTGGTGAAAATTTCTTGGGTACTGTGTATTTGCGTGCGCAATTGTAACTAGTTTATTATCCTAATTAATTTCAATACACTTGATTAACTAATAGTAATTTTAAAATTGAGTAGGAAAAAAAAATTCATAATTCAGTAAGTACCCAATATGGGTATGACATGTTTGGCGACATACCCATGCTTCATAGTCTCAAGATAATTCTAAATGAGAATTTTTATATTTTTTTGCAAAGTATATACTATTTAAAAGTCATTTTCATAATTTGGTGGTTGGTGTAAGGGGCAGTACCCTTTGTCCAATCCATTTGAATCCAATTATAGTTGAGTTTGTAGGATAAAAGTCATTTAAATTATGATGAATTTCTCACATAAAATTACATTATTTAATGCTAATTGAATTTATAAATATTTATACACAAGCATCAACATACACCATTATAATCTCACAATCGTTACAATCATCATTAATATTGCTGCAACCATCATCACTGTCACCACCACCACCCCACCACCATCACCATTATCAAGCCACCATTGCTATTACCACGACCTTCATTATCATTGTTATCATTATCATAAAACATACCATCATTTCAACTAGTAAAATTTCATTATCTTTAAATAGAGAAATTTAACCTTAAAATTTAGGTGAAATTATTAAAAAAGTGAAATTTCTAGTAAAGAAGTAAAAATTATAAAATTAAAGGTAAAGATGAACTAGTGAGTAAATAGAAAATTTATGAGTTAAAGAGAGTTGTCACGAGTGGTTTTGTTGGAGCAACAAGTTATTGTCATTATATTTTTAATTAGCTAACGATAATTTGATTTTCGTAATTAATTTGTTGTCTAATTTTTTCTATAATGTCTGTAATTACAAAAATTTTAATATTGTTTAATTAAAACTTGATAGTAATAATTATTTAATTATCTTCGCCTAGTGAAATTTCATTTTCTTCAAATAGTGAAATTTAGCCTACAAACAAACAGAATATTAAATGGGCCACACCTCTATCATAATCCCATCCCTTCTTCTACACAAAAAAAAAAAAAAAAAAAACAGGGCCAAAGTGAAATATCTAGTAAATGAGTAGAACTTATAAAATTAAATACCAAAGACGGAATAATGAGTAAATTAGTATATTTATTGAAGGGTTTAATTGTATCATTTTATAGTTTAGATAGTAAAAGAATACTTGGTGATAGTTTCAGAGGGGGAGAGTTAAAGTGAGACTTTATGCTAATTTCAGTGGAGATGAGTAAATTGATATCTCATGATAGCTTTAGGAAGGTCAAATATTATTATAATACAGGGGGTGTGGGACATTTTCGTATAGCGGAAGAGAGTCCTACAATGACGTAGACTTGTGGAAGAATCACGAGTTTAATAAGAGAAAAGTATGTTTTGAACCCTTTGACAATTGACTCTATAAATTTTAATTTTTCTATCGACAAAATAGAGACAAAGAGACATAAAGTGAAAGGTAGAAAAAAAATAAAAGGCATGTGATGGATCTAAATTAGTGTCGGTAGATCTAAAATCTTATTGCCGCAACAATGATGACAGACAATCATGAGACATAGTTTGCATGGTATTGGATTGTTATGAGACAAAGTTTGTATGGTGATGGACAATCGTTATGGATATTCAATTATTTATTTATGACAATAAAAAATAATATATTTAAAAAAAAAAATTGAAAAACTAATACTATGTTTGATTTTGAATTGAAAAAGTTATTTTTGAATTTTCAATACATTTTTTTAAAGTGAATTTTATTAATATTTTAATTAAAAATTTTAATTTTTAAATTCAGTTTATCTAGATATAATTAAAAAGAAAAATGTTTATAAAAAATCTGTAAATACAAAAAATAAATGATTTTTTTATATTATATATTTGGTGTAATTTTAATTTTTTTAATAAAATTTATACTTTTAAATGTATTTAAATTTTGTTCTTGTTCTTCTTTTTTTTCCTTTCTCGAACTGAGTCATAAAACTCCAATAAAATAAAAATTATAAACAATAAATAATAATTAAGAAATATTAATTTAGCAAGTATAACATATTTTTCACATCTAAAAAAAAAACTAGAAATAAATTTTTTTACAAAATTTTATCTTAATTTAAAATTCCCTCTAAAAATTTAGGACCATCAAAATTTTGCCCCTAATCCCTCCTACGTTTCTCATGCCACTCTCACTCCCTATCTCTCACACAACACAACTACTTGCTCTCATTTCTCCTCCCTCACGGAGGGACGATTTTGTTGGTCCCATTCCACCGTTGTACCGCCTGAAATCCAAAGTTGATTCACGAACTTGGACTATTTCATTTTGACCAGGTAAGTTGATTTCTCTTTCTCTCTCTGGATCTTATTATCTGCCCTAATTTCTCACAAATCAACTCCCTCTCTTAGCAATCTCTACCTCACACACTTTCACCGCTCTGTAATCACTACCGCACCACGCCACCGTTGGCACCGTCTCTATGAATACAGTGGAACCCCCACATTCGCACGACCCATCATTTCCGCCAGCCAATCCCACCGGTAAGCCCGCTTTCTATTGCTTTTGTTGTCCCTCTATATCCTCTTGCTTCCTGCCATCGTGCCCTAATCTCTCTCTTTCTCTCTCAGCCACCATATTTCGTTCTGGGTATATGTTAATTTCAAGATTTGGTAATTCGAGGAGCATTTGTGTTGGTACTTCATATTTTTGTTTCTTTGATCAATTGCAATTTCAGTTAAACACACAATATATTTATGTTGGATGTACACATGAATTATTGGAAAAAAAAAAACCTAGTGTGAACTAAGAATTTGTGTCTTGTGTTGTAGTCTATTTAATCAATTTATTGACTTTTTACTACTATAACGTGTGTAATTTCTTATGCATGATTGGTTTTGTATATTATTTGAACAAGAGGAAAATGACTAACAAGACACCTCACAACAGAAAAAATCTATGTAATTAGTCCACCAAAACAAACTTTAATCATGTTAAAACCTCTTGAGGTTAAGGGTAAAGGGGTGGTAGTTCAAATCTGGTTTTAGGTTTTCAGTTTTACTTATTATTATTATTATTATTATTTTTTTTGGTTTTTGGTTTGGTATGATGCTTTGGATTGAATCCTCCAAATATCATTACAAGAAGTGGGTTTACAATTCATTGATTTAAAAGTTCATAGTTGGGGGAAGGTTTATAGTGATTGAAGTTCCTTAAAATAGTGATTTAACTTTAAGTTTTATTTAAACGTTGAAACAAACTGATTAATATCTGAAACTTATTTACGAAATGGTAGTAGAATTGATATAAGTTGTTGGCTATCTGTTGCAATGAATTTGGTCCAAAGCATTTATAATTTATTCTTGATTTATATATATATATATATATATAACAAAACAAGGGGGCTGATGAGATGGTTATCCTATATGGACATTTCATTCAATTGTTGAGATAACTGTCTTTCTTTCCTTTAGCTTTCCACCGTTACATTACAAATGTAAAATGTATGTGAGAGGATCTATCTTTGACGGCTCAAATTCATTATTTGCTTCAATCGTAGGGCTCAAGTTGAGATGAGTTCAAAATTCAAGACTCAAATCCTGTCTGAAGTTGACAATCTCATCATTACTCATTCTTTTCTCTCTCTCTCATCAAATGACACTCTCATCGGTTCCCCCCCCCCCCCTCTCTCTTTCTCTGTCTCTCTCATTCACTCATGACTCCCTGTCTCGATCTCTACCCAGCACCAGTTAATTCAATTTCTATCTCTAACTCCCTCTCTTTTCCCCGATTTCTAAACCCTAGATATGTTTATGTTTTCTACAATATTTACCATCAAATTTGGTTTTTTGCAGTAAAAAAAATTCGCATTTTGGTGCTATTACCTATACCCTAATCTCTGGTTCTCTCTATAGATATTTGTAGATCTATTTATATGATTGTCCATTTTTTAAGTTCTAATTTTTACGTTTTTGTTATTGTTTGAAGCCCTAAGTTATTTAATGCAATTGATCATGTTATTCTTCCTAATGGCAATGGCCTAAAGGTTAGTTATTTCTATAGTCCTATCACAGAAGTTTGATTGTTGTATGCTTGTGTAATTGAATAATATTACAATTATGTTTTTGTAAAGTTGATTTTATCTTATATTATTTGTGGGATTTTGTAGTGCCAGTTTCATATTTTATCTTGTATTGGTTTTTGTAATATCATGTGTCTATATGAAATGTTTATTAGGGTGATTTGTTTTAGTAATTTTCGTCTCTTTGAAGTTTAGATTTTATAATTTTTTAAACTCCTGTTAAATAATATTTGAATTTGTTCTAAAAGGAAGTTGGTGGGCGTAGAAAAGGATATCAAAGCATTCCTTGTGAAGGAACTATGATGATTTAAATGAAAGCTTTTGATATTACTCTTTTTTTGAAGATCATTTTGTCCTTGATTTTATATCAAGTTAGCTTTGCCCTTACAAAATTACAAGTGACTAATGTACCGACAATCAATGTCATTGCTAAGTTTGTAATGGTATTAGGCTGGTTTTCTTTTGTTTGTGATGACCAAATATATCCCCTCAGGACTAGACTATTTGTTGAGAAATATTTATCAATTAATTCCATTTCTATTTATGTTTTTTTGAGAAATTCTTCACTTCATGCTCTTCTTTGTTTACAATAAAATGGAATTCTTCCATTGACTTAAAATGCATGTATGGCTTGACACGGTGAATTCAATAAAATTGAATTCTTCTTGGTTTATTTTTGTCTCACTGAATGTAAATTTTATTTTTATTTTTTTTGATTTTATGTCTTTTTACTTGTTGGTTTTGTTATATCTTTCAAGGTTTGATGTCATGACAACATGTTTAAATCTTTTTGGAAAGCTTATAGATTCATAAATTATGTTGCTTCTTCGAACCTAGACCCTTAACTGGCTTCGTGCGTAATATTTTCTTCAAAACTTCATGAGATTTGGGATATATATACAAAAAAATAATATATTTTTATATTCGGTGTAATTTTAAATTATTTTTAATTTATACTTTCTAAATATATCTAAGCTTTGTATTTTTTTTCACAAATTGAGTCATAAAACTCTAATAAAGTAAAAAGTATAAACAATAAATAAAATTAAAAAAATATTAATTTAACAAGCCTGATCTATTTTTAACATCTCTAAAAAAATTAGGAACACTTTTTTTTCACAATAATTTGAAATTCCCTCTCAAATTGGAGATTACCCCAAAATTGTGCCCTAACCCTTCTACATTTCTCATCTCACTCTCACACACAACTCCTTCCTCATTCCTCCCTCACGGACGATTTTGTGTAAATCCAAAGTCGCCACCGCCTGAAATCCAAAGTAGCCACTGCCGACTATTACATTCTCACCAGGTAAGTTAGTCTCTCTCTCTCTCTCTCTCTCTCCAATTTCTAAGACGTATCTATCTCCCTTATCTTCTATATGTTTTTGAATGGGTTTCCAAAATGGGTATATTAAATGTCTGATTTTTTGATTGGATTTCTAACCCTAGCCATCTCCTTGACCTCCTTATTGCTATTAAGTTTGAGTTAAAATTCTGATGTTGAGGATTTGAGAAGATGTTTTCTCATCTTTGAGAAAACCCTTATTATTATTGTTATTAGGTTTCATATTTGTAATTTAGCTATTATGTCACTAATCTATTACCATTCCTTTGTTTTGATTGTCCAGTTTTTTTGGCCATAAATCTCATAGACATTGTTCTCAACGTATAGAACTTTCTGTCTTATTATATTTGGTTTTGCTTCACCTTTTTGTTTCAGAACACATGAATGGTTTTCATGGTGATTCACTTCCTGTTCCTCTCTCTCTCTCTCTCTAGCTAGTTAAAATCGAGTTAATTGCAATTAAAAGTACAAAATTGATGCAAAAGGCAGAGTACATGACATAGAATTTCTTACTTCTTTTGTAACCTTTTCTTTCAAGGTCAAGTTTCAAGGGTATAAGATGGTCCCAAAAACTCCAAAAGAAAAAAAATAGCAAATATTTTTCACTAAAATGATGAGGTTTTAATATAAGATTAGAGATGGCTACTAGAATGACATTATGTTGTTTTTCTGGTGTTTCACATATGCGTCACCATAAAATATTCCTGGATTTCTTTTGTCCTTACAAATATCCACTATTGAAAAGGATATTTGATGATAGGCATGTCGATTAATTATGCGTTATACGTTATACGGTACTATTTAGTCGCCATCAGCTCACACCAATGTGCTAAAAGATATGTGATGAGCCTAGCAGCTAGCATAATTCATTTAAAAACCAATGAATGGAATAGCAAAATAAGCCGAAGCGAGTTAATTTTTCTATGATTTTTTTTGCTTGTTTTCAATTATTGCTAATGCATAGTATTCTTTATCGGCCTTGTTTAATTTGGAATCCTTTTAAAGTTGTTGGTAGTGATTCTGAATGGACATCTATTTGTACAAGCTCAAATGGGAGAAAATGGGGAATTGATATGGATTAAGAAAAGAAGAGAAAAGAAAAATGACAAAATGAATGAAGAAAAATAAATGTAGGAAGGGGGGTGTTTGATTGTTTGTGTTTGCATTGACATTGTTAATTCTTCCTTAATGGGTTTGATTTGTTTTATTTTTCTCTATTTGGTGTTAATTCTAAAAGTAGGCTTATATATGTTCTTCCTTAATGGGTTTAAATGTATTCTTTTAAAAATAGATGTGTTTTTAATGTTTAAAGATTTTACATGTTATGGTGATTTGGTAGAATTTTAGTCGACCCCATTTGATGGGACTTAAGGCTTGGTTTGGTTATGGTGATTTGGTAGAATTTAATTGAACTCATTACCATTGTTGAATGTGACGATGGAATGTGTGGAAAGTGAAACATATATTTTCCCCTATTTGAAGAAAGTGTGAGATTCTTGGGTGTGCAAAAGTGAGATTGTATATGGTATGGTAATTTATCCAAAAAAAAAATAAATAAATAAATAAAATTTGTATATGGTATGGAATATATGAGTTTAATATTTAGAATATTTCTTTGAATTTTAGGATGGTTGGATTTTTGTTGGAATAGTTGAAAGTCTTCTTATGGAATTTTTTGATCAACATAGAGTTGGAACTTGGCCGTGTAGGTTATGAGTGGACTAGTGTGAAACTTTTGCTTTGTGCTTTATATATATTTGCTACAAAACTTGGTTTTACAATGGAAATGCCGCTCCTAGGGACTAGTTTTCAATAGGATGTTTAGACAAAATTTTAAGAAATTTTAGCAGAAATTATTGGGATTTTGTTTCTGAGTGGTCTAAAAATTCTGGAAGTACTATGTAGAGGCTTGTAAGAAACTTCTCAAACATGTTGGGAAACAATGGAAAATGTATGGAAAATGCTCCCCACAACATCTCTTTAGCTATACTCCTGATGCATTTTTTCCTTCTTCAAATAGAGTTCTTACTATTTTTTAAATTATTTCGTATAGTTTTAATATGACATTTTTTTGCTGAGGATTGAGTGATGTTAGCCCTATGTTTCTTTGCTTGAGTGTTTATTTTTGGCTTTTTGGGCACTTGATTGTGATAGAATCACAAAAGTTAAGTATCACTCTTCGAATGAGCTGAGTTTGGGTCTTTGTCAATTGTGATTTAATTTCCTATTTTTTGATATTATTGTGGTTCCTTTACAATTGAATTCTGGACTTATGCTGCTGTTTTGATAATTTCTTTTGGTGTTCTGTTTTGTTGGTGGTAGTAAAGGCTTCTTTGTAGCACTGATTTGGATTAGGTGAAGTCTTCTTTTATTTTGGAGAGGGAGGTGTATCATTGTCTTATTAATTATTTGTGTTTAAATTTCTTTCTTTCCCTTATTTAAAAAAGTTAACAGATTGACTAGTCAAAACTTCGTCTTTGGCTTTAAATCTAGAAACAACTAGCTTTCAATCAAAAGCTGCTACAACGCATGCTTGCTATTAGCTTATTTATGTACATGAGGCATAGTCGAGATAGAATAGGACTTGTTTTTAGCCTCAAAGCATGTCTCACTCAGTTAGGTTACAAAATTATTGTTGGGGCTATACCCATCCAATCTGATATCAGTTTTTGACCATATCAGCAATTCAAATTTTGTTATTTCAACCGACTTATTTAACTATTATATGGACCTTTCAAGAGCCTTTGAGGCCTTTTGACCAGTTTGAAAACATAAAAGACCTTTGTACCAAAATTTCCTGCACATTGGCTCCTCAATAGTCCACTTTCAAAGCTCCTGAGTCTCAGTGAATTTCAAACCACAATTTGAAGTTTTTACAGCACCTAGCCTCATGTGTCATATTTATTTTAAGATAAGATGGACCACTTTTGACTTCAAATCAAGAGGCTTATCGATGTATATGTAGGCTTTTGTGAAGTATTAGTTGAGGTTGATAATGTCTTTATTTGTATTGGGGATTCTTATATTTGGCTTTGAAGAATTGTGGATATTTAGTTATAGAGATTTAAACTATATGGGTTTCATTGGTTTTGTGTGTCTTTGTGACTTCATTTGCCCCTTGAGAAATTACATACTTCTAGAATTTTTTTAAAAATCTTGCTTAAAGAGAGAAAAGAATAGTTGGCCAACGTTGGTGGTGTGTTTTTCTATACCTATCATGTGATTCTTCTTGTTGATATTTGCCTTTTTCTTATAGGTTTCGAGTCTTGAAACTTTGTTTTGGTGTACTCTAAAGTTAATGATGCTTTGGGTTATCTTTATGGACTATAAGGTTTGAATGTTTTTTTTTATAGGTAAACATCTCTTTGCAATTGTATGTTTCATAAGAAAACACAATTGTGCTGATCACTCATTAGGTACACAGCCATATTGAGTGTTATTTTCATGAAGTCAAGCATCATCTATGTCGTTGATTTTTGTTGTTATAGAGCATTATTGGACCTCATCAATTTAATTTAACATGTAATGCTAAGAAATAACATAGGTACTAGTTTTACTTTTTCCCAAATGCATGTTAACATGTGATCAAAGAATTCAAGAATTTTAACTATTGACAGTTTCTTTTCATGTGAAAGTTACATCTTAGTTGACGGGATAGTTTTTGAACAATCCCATTCCCTTTGGGAAAAGAAAAAGAAAAAGCAATCCTTATTGAACAAATTTAGCTTTTGTTTAATTGTTTGCTTAGGTTCAATTTATGTAGAATTCAAAATTAGTATATCAACCTTTGTTCCATCATCTAATGAACAAATTAAAATTATTTTTATTAAGTTCAGGTGTGAAATCTTGACTCACGAGCGAGGTAGACTGGAATTTTTACCCTTGAGTGCAATTTGGAGAAGCATTTATTGACCATGTGTTTTATTTATTTATTTTCCATTTTTGTCTAATTTATTGACTCTTTATTTTTGCTTTGTTCTATTTTTTTTCATTTGAATTTTTTTTTCTTGACATTTCTTTTATTTAGTTAAAAAATGAGTAATAGTGATGAGTGACCTTTGATTTGTTATTTTTTTTCTTATCAAATGAACGTCTTTGAATTAGATTTTCAAAGGAAAACAAGATGAAAGGGAAAGTGGGTAGTTATATATGTCATTGTTATGCATATAGTGAATGGAGTGAATAAAAGTTACTGGAAGTCTACAATGAATTACTAATTTTTGAAGAAAATGAATGAAGATTATAGTTTCAATAGTAAAAAACAAACAATTCATTGCATTGTTGAGTCTTCCACAGTGCCCCCAAGTTCCAATAATTAGAAAAACTCAAAACATTTACCTTGAAGAAAACTTAGAATACTTGAATGCGTCAGGTTGATTTGTGTTGAGGAATTTACATTTGACAAAAGTGATCAAAACATATCAAGCAACCGTTTAGATTTTTAATCATTGTGGGCTTTGTGAAAACAGGATGAAGATAAATGGTGTGCAAGAAGATTAGAGATTATGAGTAAGAGAGGTTGAAGGAGCATTAGAAGATGCTTGCCGACATTAAATTGGGCATTAAATAAGCACAAAGTGCATGTGATTTCTTAGATTTGCAAATGTAATTTTGCATGAGTACCATGTCTTTGCAAACTAACTTCATGACTCCTCAATGATAAACTTCTGGAATGGGTTGTGATTCTTGGCAATAGTTTCCCTATAACCAGTTGTATTGTATTGATAATGTTTATAATTCGTTCAAAATGAGTTTTGACCCTTCTTTTTTTCAAATTATTTTTTTTGGTTGGTATTCTAAACAGTTACATGCGTTTTGATAATCTTGTTTGTATTTGCTAATGTATTGTGTTATCCTATATCTAAGTATCCTCACCAATTAAGTGTGACGTGTTTTGGTATTGGTTAATGTCTTTGAAAATTGGTTGAGATTGCATTAGGTGTAGGCAAGAATGCCAATACTATACACTAATTTTTTTTATGCCAATTGATTATGCATACGAGTCACAAGTCTTGGTTGAAATTGACTTTGGCAATTGAACCGATTGTGCATACAAGCCACAATCCAAATTTATAAGCCAATCAATTTTGCACATACCATTCATTAAACTAAGTCCAACTAAGTGTTTTATAATTGATTACGTAATCAATTATGTAACTAGTTATCTATTTGTCATTCCAACTCAATTTTTTTAATGTTGCCATAGTTGTTGCAAATTACATATGTTACATTTCCTCAGCATCTATTGTGAATAAAATGAAATCTTTTTAATAACATTTCTTAAAAACTACTATTGTATTATTGTGAAAAATAACAATTATATCTCCGCCAGAATTCTATTTTCATTCAAATATATGAAAAGCTCAATTGACAAGATAAAAATTCAATTGTCAATAAAACTTTATCTATTCATCATAAAAAAAAAAAAAAAAAAAGACACAAAAAGAAGGTTATCCTAGTGTTCATGCAACAGACACGTTTGAGGAAAATCCAATTAGGATTCAACATCTAATGACCACCGGAATGTAGTCAGCAACCAAACAAATACAAAATTGCAGCCAAAATTAAATTAAGAAAAAAGAAAATTCAAATCAAAATTTAAATTTTCTTATTCCGGAAAGGCAGTAGCTCCATTTGTTGTAGCATCCATAGGCTTGGCTTCTGCGATGCCTCAACCTTGTCACCCTTCTTACCTGCAAACGCAAACGATTAGGATGGGCCTATAAGTGCATAGCACAATTCCATTTGCATGCTTAAATGAGTTGTTCCAAAGTTTTATGATCAGTCTTTCCGGGATATAATGCTAGCATGCCTTTCTTCTTCTTCCCTCCACCTTTCTTTGTTTTTGTGCCCAAAGCTAACCAGGCTTTAATTACAGGGTCATTTATTGTTTTAGTAGGCTAGAGCTCCTGTAGAGGATGAGACATAATGCAGTCTGACCCATTTGGCATTAGCAGAACAGTGAATTTTATATGGGCAACATAATCACCTACACAACAAATCAAAATTTTCAATACCAGAAGAAAATATAGATATTCCAAGATTTATAAGCCAACTCACATATAGCCAGTGTTTGAATCCTTACTAGAATACCACACTTCTCTTCCAAAGCCCAGTCATTTTATACATTTTGACAATACAATTAGGCCAACGGAAAAAGGACCAATGGCCAATCTAAGTTTTTTTCCAACACAAAAACTGTGATGAATGACGGTGTGATTGTGCAATTTTTCCATAGTTTTTAACAGTGATAAAAAAAACTTAAAAATTTGAGATTAAATGTTAAATGTAGCATAGATGACAAATCGGAATTCGTATCGTGAATCGAAATAGTTTTGTACCGAATCATGAATCGAATCAAATTGTGAATCGTAAAATTTCAGTCACTTTTTCTAAATTACTTAAAAATATATATCTACACAATTAGATGTTAAATATATCTTATAAATATGAAATATTTAAACGTAAATAAATAAAAATGTTATTTTGAATGATAATCATGTAGTTTAATAGGTAAGAAGTTAACAAAGATTCCTATGTAAGATCACCATTTTACCTTTTTTCTTTTTTAGATATTTCTTATCAACCGTTCTTAATAAAGATAATAACCAAATAAACAAACTATAAATAATCCAAAGTAACAATAATTAACAACGATATTTATATTTAGACAATAAGTATACATAAGTAACAATGAGCAAATAATAAGAAAAAATGATTTAGAATATTTTATTTTAAAACTTAAAATATTTTAAAAGACATAACTGACCTCACATATGTAATATTCAATTATATTCAATTTAATAAAATAACAATAGATAATTCATAGTGTAATTTTAATCTTAAATATCTTTAGAAAATATATTATGATTTTTTAAAGGGAAAAAAAAGGGAAGAACGGTTAAAAATATATTGGGTCTGACTAAATCTGATTGGATCCCATTAAAAACTCCATGATCACTAAAATAATAACAAATCATGTATATATGTTAATTATTTTGGTATTAAACGCTATTACAAGTTGTATTATGTCATTTTCCCTAAAAAGATACAAAAAAGAAGAGTTGAAAATATGTCGGATATAATAATTTCAAAAATTGCATAAATCATAAAAAGTGAATTGAATCGTGAATCGATTGTAAATCGCGTGATTCAATAGAGATTCACTTCCAAAATAGATTCACTTATAGATTCGTATCGATTTTACAAAAATGATGAATCGAATTGTGAATCAAATCACGAATCGTAAAATTCTGATAATAGAGATGACTAGTAGCAATAAGATCTGAAGGAACAACAAACATTGCAATGCAAAAATAATTTTTAAAAAAATAAAAAAATAGCACTCCTAGTAAAGATGAATTGCATCCACTAGATATTATTCTGAGAAACCTAAAACTATATCAGTGACAGTATTCAATAATTCGTGAAAAGGAAAACAATATCAATAAATCATTTGAGACTAAAGTGACATACTTTTTGTTAAAGTAAAAAAGTGAAATAGAATGCTGCACCCACAATTATACAATACTTGCATATATATGGCAAATCTACATAAAAACTAAGGAACTAACCTTGGATAAGATAATGGGTCCACCTTGGGATGCATAGAGTTTTCTTGCTTCATCATGTCCACAATTTCCACCTAAAACAAAAGTACAATGAGCATATTTAGGCCACCAATTTAAAATTTAATCGCAGAACCTAAGAAGCACATGCACTTCTAAGAAGGTGACGTATTCGTGTCGGACACCAACACTCTTTGGACATGTGTCCAACACTCTTCAAAACATATCCTATTTTTAAATTTTTTTTAAAGACTTGGACACTCTTTGGATACTTGGAGAATACACATGTCAATCGCTTAAATACACGTGTCTATCGATTAAACACATGTGAAACTAATTATAAGTTTGAACAAAGCAACTTAACATACAATAATAAAACAAAACCTATATAAATTTATAAGAATTAGGGTCATATTGTATTTTTTTATTATCTTTGAATGATATATTTATATATATAACATATAATAAATATATAGAATTATATATTTCATACGTGTCCCCCACGTGTCGTGTTTGGTATTTTTTGAAAATTAACATGTTGACGTGTCCGTGCCCGTGTCGTGTCACGTGTTCGTGTCTATACTTCTTAGAGCAGGACAAAGTGAGAGGGAATACCTTGAATGACTCATTATCAGTTCGAAACTGAATTCCAGGTATGAAATGCAACCAAAGAGGAAACCCACTGTTCAAAAACAAAGTCTATAAGGCAAAGTTCACTGATAAATTGTTGGTTTGTATACTATACAATAGATTGGAACAAAATTTTATAAGCTTTACCAATAGTTCCATTTAGCACAAACATGAGGACCAATACGTAGATGAGCATCTAAACTAGCTTTAGCAACCAATTTAATAAATTTAATGAATTGCTGATTCAAGAAGGATCCTAATAGAGAACATACCGCAGCTTATCTGTAATGGATACAGAGGCAACAAAGAAATGTTTGGCAAGTCATTTGAGCAACAAAAGGAAGACCTCACAACCCAGAAACTGTGAGAAGGCTGCCTAGAAAAGTATATTTAATTAAAGATTTCATTGCTCTATATAAATCTTAGGACTTATATAAATATAATCAATTTTCGTTGGGAATCTAAAAACAAGACTAAAAAGGGCTCAAAATTATACATAAAACTACAATGACACAGGGAAAGAAGAAAACGTTTCAAATAATCTATAAAATCTTAAGCAACATGGCAAGTTGGCAACTGACTTTAGAATAAAGGGAACTTACTTCTCCTTACTTTCTTTTCCTTCTTTTTTTTCTTCTCAAAATGGCCCAATTATGGAGATATGCTTCAAGAGAACTTGAAAATAGAGTTAAAAATTGTTAAAGATAGGATATTTCTGCAATTATAAAAAATACTTCGGGTTCTTTTTGACCATTACCAAAATACTTTATCTAGTTTTTATTTGCAAAAGAGTTAATGAGGTGGTGGGAAAATAGTATATAAGAAAGGGCAACATGTTACAAACTGATGGGGAAATGCAAAATAATTACAATTACACAGGAGGGGTTATAGAACTCTAATAAGTATAAAGCATATTAATTAGGACACAGGTCAGAGTGTAAATGCTTTGGAAATTAGGCCAAATTTCTGCACTAATAAATCAAGATAGATATAGAGGTTAACCAAAGAAAAAATGAATTAATAGTAGTCACAACTGCAGCCTCATGTGCAATCATTGTATTAGTTACCACAATACAATTTTCCAAAAATCCAAAATAGATGATGCAAAACCACATCTCACACAATGTGAATAGGTAGGTGAAATGTGAAATCAAACTAAACCACATATAATCCAACTTTCTACAGAACTTTAAGTCAATGGCTGAACAAGCATCGACTCCAATTGTACTAAATCAACACATTTGGAACAAAATTGTATCGCGTGGATTCAAATTCCAAAAATTAACCTACCATGAATTGAAGAAATACCGATCAGATAAGTTTGAGTTCTTCAACACTAGTACTTGATCTCCCAAATCTGAAAAATCATAGAATGAGCACTGCTATCAAAATCTGTCTACATTGTTCTTGTCAAGAATAGGAAGTCTCGCAATATAAACTTAGAGCAAACATCAAAGGTAGTTAAAATATGAACAACGCTAAAATGCTAAAATTCATCAAAATGTTCATGTAGAAAAGAGGAATTGATAATGCTCATGACTATATCACATGGAGAATAACAAAACAGCACGTATGTTATTGAAAATAAACGAAAGCTTGAACTATATTAAACTCAAGGAGTAGCTTCCATCAAGAGCTATGGCATTCAATTCAAGTTCATTTTGAGCATTCTATAAATCTATTGAGTTTTTGGAGTACTTATAAAAATCTAACAGTTCATGCTTCGGTCGAGCATCATTATCCATTCATGAAAAACACAGTTTTTTTTTTTTTTGAAAATTAGAGATGTCAATTTGAAAATTAGAGATATGTCAATTGGCTTACATACAAGAGATGGGCTTTCATCAAGCAATAAATGTGCTTAAGTAATAGGGTGAATTAAGGAAATCCAGAAATATATATATATATATATCATCATCTAAAACCCAGCCATATGAGAATCATCATCTAATATTGTATTAAAAAATTCATGAGGAAGCAATCGCTCAAGTTCAACATCATAGCATCATTC
Organism: Camellia sinensis; assembly: GCF_055761805.1. Lineage (NCBI taxonomy): Eukaryota > Viridiplantae > Streptophyta > Magnoliopsida > Ericales > Theaceae > Camellia > Camellia sinensis. The sequence continues at coordinate 142,974,237 of NC_138963.1, forward strand.
GTTGAATTTCATAAATAGCTAACACAAAAATTCAACGTAATCACTCAAAGAACAAAATTGACACATAATTCCTAACATTTTAATATCTCATGTTTGTTCAGTTCAGTCTATTATATTTTATGTATAAAATAATGTAAATGGGTGACTGTAATGGGCTTAGAAAACCAAGGGGAATAAGCATGATATCAAGTCCTTAATTGAATCCACTCAATTCCTAACAGAGGAGCTATCACTATTGGAATCTGCGAGTGGAGTATCAGATTTAATTAATAAATGTATTTCACAATCAACCAGTAACCCTTTAATGGAAGTTGAATTACAATTGAATGTAGAGATGAAAACAAAACAAATATCATTTACCTATTGAAGAAGAACCAGAGTCACTGCTAGAATTGCTCTAACTACTTGATCTACTCAAAAAAATAATAGCATATAATGAACAACCGAAATTCTCAAACTAACACAAATTCTTAATTGTTTCAATCAGAAGGGTTTTAACAATCATATTCATAAGTGATCAACTGAAAAACATAACACCATAGTTAAAACTAATTACATAGAAATTGATCTTCAATTTCATATATAAATGTTGAGTTTTATCTTTGTTTAGTCCAATCAATAATGCTAGTTAGATTTATTTGACAGAAATGGCACCCATGAGAGCATAATTTCATAGGCAAAATGGTAAATTCAAATAGCACCCGAAACCATAGATTATCTACAGAATAGTTTCAAATCAAGCACCAAGACAACTACACAAGTTCAAATTATGCAATTTTCTGATGAAACAAAACATACCTAAAACCATAAATTTAACAGAAAGCAAAAAAAAGAATAAAGAAAAAAAGAAAAGGAACTTGCAATGCAAGTGTGCATGTGTGTGAATTATTAAAACACCACATACTCTACAAGTTACTTAAAAAATAAAACTATGGCTACAAGAAGCATAAATAGAATTGATTTTAGAAGTGTGAAGGAGATGGAGAAATCGATCGATCATGAAAAGAAAGAGGCAGTTCACACATGCCAAAAATCGATTGAGAGAGAGAGAGAGCTCCATACCTGATATCTAGTTCGAGAGAACGCCTTTACTTCAACGATGGAACCCAACAGAGACTTGTAGTTCCATTATTGCTGGAAATCAAGGGTTATACAGAGATTCAACAATGGAACCCAGCAGATGCTTCTTCTTGTTAATGGAAATCAAGGGCTGCCCAGAGGAAGAGAAGAAGAGGGAGAGACGAAATAGAGAGAGTGAGGGAAGTGGGATGGAAATAGGAGGGTTAACTAGTTGCCCCGGTTTTCAATCTTTTACCATTAAACAATTCAGTGGTCTTGATCAATTCTTTGATCAAATCTTTTACAATTAAAAATGTTAATAGTTAAAACCATTTTACAGTGGCATTCCATTTAAGTACAGAATGGAACAAGAAGTAAACTCTAATGCATAAGATCAGTTAATCTTAATGTATGCCTGTCATATTACATTGGCACAAGCACGAAAGCTAATTGTTATTACATGTAAATTTATGAAAAAAAAAAAAAAATTTGTATGCAATTCCCTATCCAGGCAAATCAGCAATGCTGCTGTGGAGTGTGGATCTAGCATCACCGGTCATCTTGAAACAATGCCTTAGAAACAGAACCAGAGGGTTTACTCCCATTATGTTTCTTCCCCATCATTGGGGTCTCACAGACTATATCATGGTTTCCCCTGTGTCGTTCCTTCCTCTTTGATTGCTTCTGTAGAGACTCAGATTTTGCTCTCATTGCCTTGGGTTGCTTCGGGGCCCAAACCCTCTGCAAATCTGGCATCCAAGTTGTGAAAGAAACAAACCTGCGAGCCCTTTCTCTCCTCTCCTGAGCCTCACTTAACTTACGGGCATGATCCTCTCTCTTAACATTGCGAGGACTGTCCATGTCATGTTCCAGTGGTTGGGAAGACTCATCTTCTGCTGAGATTGATTCATGAATTTTATTAGTTTCAGCTGTTATATATCTGTCTTTATCTCTCCACGAGTGATTGCTATCCTCACTGTTGAGTAGCAGAATCAAGGATTCATTCTCATCAACATATGGCAACAGATCCATTTGTGCATAGATTTTATTTACCACATTTCCAAGAACATGATGATACCTGAAAATTTATGCATTCAAATATCATTTAATATGACTGATTCTAACTTCAGGTAATAATGCGATGCTTATACTGTTGCACAATTAAAATATAAAAGAATAGATAAATGAAGCTCCTCTTCATTCTGAAATAACTAGAATGAATAGAGACTAAATTTTGGCTGTCACTGCTCATATACAATCATAATAATGACATTGAATATCTCTAGGACTGTAACATCAGTGTGCTTTAGTGAGTATTGGCAGCGTATGAAATGAATGAAATATGAATCCATATGTAGAAGCAGCATCTAGTAGAACCAGATGCATCCAGAGTGCTTTTGATTTGAAAACTACAAATTTGTTTTAAACACTATGCTTTCAGTAACCAAATTGCATGGATTACAGTCAGTTGGAATTTCTAGAACCATTTCTCATGTGAAACAGAAAGATTTTTATCATTTCCTCATTGACTAGCTCTTTATCAGAGCCACTTCTACATCCAAGTTCCACAAGATCCACATAAAATAAAATAAAATAAAATAAAAAATAGTTAGCTCTTTATACGACTCATTTAACATGTGGATCATTTCGTTCTTTATCAGATCTTTGGTTAGCTCTTTCTCACTCATTGCTCTGGCTCATGCGAAACTTGGGTGTAGAAATGGGTCTGATAAAGAGCCAATCAAAGATACTGTGACACAGAAATGGAGTAATAAAGAGCTGAGCAGTAGACTGGCTGAAACAGAAATATATCAGCTGAAGCTGAGCAATAAACAGAAACTTGGGTGTAGAAATGGGTCTGATAAAGTTCATTTCTGTTACTGTTATTACATAGACTTAACATATTTTTATTGAGAAACGCTAGAGACCTACAATTTTGACCTACAATAATGTGTCAAGGGAGTTGGGCACTATATGGTTGAGTGTGTGACAAATCAAAAGTTGACACCTATCATGCCACATCATTATGAGTCAAATTAGGAGAACTTTTTTAGGGGTCTCAAACATTTTCTATTTTTATTTTGAAATTGCCCTCAGTAACTCCTAGCATGAAACTAATTGTAATCAATAGATCAAGTTTCAGAATGCATGTATTTCTCTATATCTATGTTTGAAATCCATATGTCAAGTTTCCACGCTTACATGTGTGTAAAGCATACACATATGTGCTTGTGTGATTGATCTGTCTTTGAAAAAGAATGAAATCTCCAAGTGAAGGTATCAATATTGAACTGATTTTAACAAAAACAAAATGAGAAAGAGATGTTAAAATATACTTGCAAACGAATGTGTCCCTACCGAAGTAAACAAAATGAAAAAAGAGATGCTAATATATACTTTTCTCTGAAAACAGCTATAAAATATGGTACTAACATATGGTGCCTTTTCACTTTATACCTCATTTTGATGGTTTTTTCGACATAATCATAAAGGCTCAAATGGCCGTGAAAGCCTCCTTCCACAAGGTACTGAATGATTTCTAAGAGCAAGCAAATCTGCTTCATGAGCTTGCGTTTTGTAGAAGCTTCAATACTCTCTGCAACCTCTGACCGGAGTATCTCCATACGAAGCAAAATCTGGAATTCATGTCTTGCACTAATTAAGGAAAATGCCACAGCAAATGGAGCTCAATTGTTACCTCCAGAACTTAGTTTCTTAACAAAGGCACCAATGCATGATAAATACATATAAAAATTAACATAGTATTAAGATAAATATATATATATATATATAAGATAAAGGATACTCTCTAACTATAATTTCAGAAACAAAACTGGTAGATCCTGGATCAGATGCTTTAAAGGCTGGATCATTATCCTTGTGCTTTTCCTTCAATTCCTTGGGCTCCTTTAGCAGAAGTTTTATTAGATTTCCAGCAACTATCTTGCCAGGAGAACCATCTGATTTTACCAATGGGGTTTGACTCTCCATGCTATTATCAGATTCATTCCTCTGGTATAACCAATAAACGGACAAGTTCACAATTCTCTCAGCCAAGATCTGCAAGTCCACTCCTTTGGATTCAAGACCATCTTGAATCTTCTTAGGTAGATTACTGAAAAAGGCTTCCAAAGTTTCTGAACAAGAAACTAAAGAAGATCCCTCCTGTATTTTAGAAGGTTCAGTTGGAAAATATGAAGGGATTGGTTGTCTGCTTTCTTGGTCTGTTCCAGTTAGTCTTTCACCTATCTCTCTTTCAATATGTTGACATGACTTGGATCTATCAGGTACGGTTAAGCAACCATAGGCAGACTTCTTCATCTGTTTCATCCAGCACTTCAAAAACTTCAACTTCTTTGATTTACTAAATCTTCTGGCAAAGTAAGCCTCCTCCAGCTCCAATTCAGAGAATTCAAATGCTGCCTTACAGAAGGAGATCCAGGTGAGGTCCTGGTACACATGTTTTTTGTTCTTTTTTCTATTTTGATCACTTAGAGGGAAATTATTTTTTGATGACGAAGCTACTGATCCACGAAATTCAGGTTCCATCACATGCCAATCATCTATAATAGAGAGAATAGCCAAATGAGCTGTAAAGGGCTTGAGCATACCCATGAATGAATCTCCATTTCCTTTTGAAAGAGACACCAAAGCCATGTAACCTTTCCTACAGAGAAAACTTAACAGAATTTGCCATATAGGCATGGTTTTTCTATCAATGAGCTGGCCCATTTCACTAGATAGTACTTCAAGAACCCTATCAGCAAAGAAACTGCTACAACATTTCTTCGTACTTCTCCCTGATTCTCCTGAGTGTCCTCGTATTAAAATGAGATTGGATGAGCAGCCCTCAGTTCTCACATTCTCATTACATTTCTGAACAGATTTAATATGAAGATTTGTAATTCCATCACCAAAATGATCCCAAAATCTTTTATCTTGTTCAAGTGATTCACTTTCCGAGTTTCTAAATTCTAGGGTATGCATAATATTAGCAGGCATAAGTCTAGGTAGCTCCTTCAAATTGAGCAATTCAAGATCACAGCACTTGCATTCTAAAGGCTTTCCACTCACATCCGAGATCTCAAGAGTCAGTTGTGCATGAATAGGTTTACAAAAATCGTTAAAATTGAGACAACTGAATGAAGTTCCAATAATTGGATATATCAATCCAAATGGAATAATAGCAGAACCCAAAATGATTGAGTCAGTAGAACAAAATCCCCAACCTAAATTCCTAATTCCGTTCTCAAGAAACCCAAATTGCAAAACAGATTCATTAATCTCCACATTTTCTTCATTACACTCCACATCAAACTTAACATCAATCCAACTACAGTGAATATCTCTGTTACCATATGCATCATTCACAGCACCAAAAAAATCATGAAAATTCTTACAAAATGAATCTACATTGCTCAACAATTCATTACCGATACCCACAATCATAAATTCAGATAAACATTTCAACGATCTACCAATCGGCGACAGCAAAAGAACCAAATTGGATCGAACAGCGGGAAAATTGTTCAACCTACCTGAAAGATTTTCACTTTGTGCATCCCAAGCATAATCATGCACGAGGTGAAGCAAAGAACCGGCCACATGTGAGGCACGAGGCGGCGAAATCGCAAATTCCGTAGAAATTGGGGAGTTAGAGAGAGAATTGAGGGTTTTGGAGAGTGAATCGAGTGTTTGAGAAGGGCGGTTAAAGGAGAGATAGGTGGTGGAGGGTATGTGGAGGAGGCGATGGAGGGAGGAGGAGGAGAGGAGAGGGGAGAGAGAGGAGAAGAAGAGCTTGAAGGCGAAGAGAGAGGAAGAGAGAGAAGGGAAGAGAAGGAGGGTTTGGGAAGCGGTGAGGATTGTGGAGAGATATGGGTTAGGGTTTTGGAGGTGAAGTAGTGGGTAGAGATCTATGAGAAGGACAATGCGCTCTGTTTGGGAGTAGTTATAGTAGTAGTCTATGCTTTCTGCCATTGAAGAGGAGGTCTGAGATTTTCAACTGCTAGGTTTGAAATCTGGTAGCAGATTGAATGGGAAGGGGAAGGAGGGTGGGAGAGAGAATGGAATCAATCAGAATTGAGAGAGAGGGAGAGAGAGAAAAATACTTCCAAAAAAAAAAAAAATGGAGGGAAGCTGTGGATTCAAAACCACATGATATTTGATAAACAAAAATGCCTAGGACCGAAAATGGGTGACCCCATTGCCCTTACTGTTTTTTTAGATTGGCTTAAATTATTATTATTTTTTTTTGTAATTTTGCTTTCACAGCCTCTTACGTGGAGATGGAAGTGTTGGGGGTCACCCTCACTAAGAGTCCCAGCATTGTTGTTTGATAAAATTAATATTTTTCAACAAAAGAATAAAAAAGGGGATAAATTTGTGATCAATCACGGGAAAACTTTAGAAATGAAAATTGGGGAAGATATTGAAAAAATAAAAATCAATCAAAATTAAATGCACATCTTTTCATAATAAATAAATAAAAAATAAAAAATAAAAAATGTCTAAATTATCCTATAGACTTGTTTTGGGAATAGTTACTTTTATTTGATTTTTTTGTCACATTATCTTTATATATATATATACACATATATATTTAAAAAAAAATTAAAAATCATTAAATAAATAAGCCCTAAACCAATCCAACCAAATACTCTCAAATGTGTCATAATGATAATTCCTTAACAAATAAATAAGCCCCAAATATTATGAATAAGCCCTAAAGCATTCACTTATTTGGAGGAAAATTCCTAAGCCCTCTAAAATATTAACTCCAAATTTACTCATAATATTTTTATATCCATCAGTTACGATAATTCCTCAACTACCAAATCTATGATTCCAAAAGAAGGGAATGGGTTGTACCAAAAACAAAACGAAAAGGGAATGGGAGTTCCTGATGTCTGTGAAGCATAGCAAGCACTATTGTGAGACAACACAACAAGCACTATTGTGTGCACATTAAGGGGTCTTTTGGAAAGTTAAAAAAAAAAAAAAAAAAAATCACCTTTTAGTTTTTTACTCATTTTGAGTCACATCACCTCTTATATTTTTTACTCACAATAAAACAAAATAGACTAAAAAAGCCAAAAAAATCAATTTTTTTACCAACTTTCCAAAACACCACTAAGGTGCACTTTGAATTTTATTTTGACAAATTGAATTGTTTATTTTTTTTAATATGCGTCATGTAGAATATGTGCCAAAAAAAAACTAAGGCCTAGTTTGACATCTTCAAAAAAAGATAAAAAATCAAAAAGTTACCAAAAAAGTCAAAAAGTTATCCTACCTTCATGCATTGGGCGACAAAAATGAGTCTGAATTTGCAGAGGGTAAAAATACAATTCTGCCCCTGCTTTTTATTGCTTCCTCTGAGACAGATATATCACAATAATATATCCTCTCACCCAAAAGTTCCCCTTTCCTTCTCCAACCTGCATTCATCGTTGAACAAGCAAGACAATCCCTCAGTCGGAGAACCAAGTCCATTCCGTCACGCTTACACTAGCGACTGCCGGAGATTCGTCGCACCCTTCACCTTGCAGCACTGCCACAGTTGTGGGAAAGTTGTACCTCGACTTGATCGTGTGTCAACAGTAACTGACGGCTATTGGACCATCCGTCGCCCAGATCTACACCACTGCTGACCAGATCTACACATCTCTGGCCTGTTTCCCCCAAACTACAAGGTAATATCTCTTCCATGCCAATGAATTTTCGCATTTGAACCAATATCGTATAGATCCCCCTTTTGTCTGAGCAAAGCAAATCAGTTCATAACAAATGAAAATAACCTGTTATTTTTTTTACTTATTATAAAACACCTTTGAAGCACCATCAACAGATAGCTGAGTTTGAGAGACAAGAACATGACCAAATGTCCACTGTCCCCACTCACGGTTTGTTTTCTGCATAGAATGTTTGGTACTGCAAAAGAAATTTGATAAGATTTAGAAAGGTAAATAAAAAAATACAGCAATACAAACTGAACTATAGATTTTTATTATAGCGGATTTGACATTCTCATGGACTTTAATAATGCAATTCACGTAAACATTAAAAACTTACATCTTATTCCTGAAAAATTCATTAACATGACTCATTGTAGGATCCTTGTACCAATCAGTTAGAGAATCTCCATGTATGGAGTGTTGATGCAAATCAATCTCACGCAGCTGGGGAAGGTGCGGTAGTATATATATATATAAAGTCAAGTTGTAGCCACTACTAGTTTATATATATATATATGTATACACACACTGACACACATACAATGTACCTACACTAGCTGTGATTTCCTAAATTGTTGTTTGGAGAGTGAAAATTGATATGGCAAGTGTTCAGTGCTGCGAGAATGTTCCGATCCTCCTTGGCGCAAGCTGTGGAGCAAGACATATGGAGGACTTTTGAGGCCTCAAGACCTACATTTCTGGTTCCCCTGATTTGAAGCTTGGGATCCTTATTGTCTCCGATGTTTTTCGTACTTTCCCTGTTGTAATTTATGTATTTTTTCTTCGATATTTGATTTGACCACTTGTTCATTTGGTTTGTAATTGAGTCTTTTTCCTTAATTTCATTGCAATCGGTATTGAGTCATACATTTATGATACATAGCTCATGTTTGTCTGTATGTAACTGTACTTCAACTGGGTATTTTTTTATTATCATTTTTTTAATAGTTCTTACATTTTTTTTTACAAAAAATATAATATTTTAAGGATAGTTTGGGAAGAACATTTGTAGTCTAATTTTTTGGCCTTTTGTCTAATTTAATTAGCTCTATTTGAGAATTTTCTATATGTTTTTTATTTTTTTTTTGAGAGAAAAAATAAAATAATTATGATTTATGTTATTGACTTATTTAGTTTATTTAAATGAAATTTAATTGTCCCAATTGAATTTGTAACAAATAGCTAAGCAGTATTTTCACATTTTCGGTACACACACTTGTTCACATGTTCCTTAATTGATCATCATACACGAGTAGTACAACTTCAACATGACATGCGCTACAATAGCTCTATGCATTTTTTTCAAGTAACTGACATGGCCTTTCAATTGTGACGTTCATCATACACTAGTAGCACTTAGTGTTGAACATGGTCTTCCAATTGAAGGCTGACATCGTCAACCTGTAGCGCGCATTGCGTTTCCTACAAATTGTGACATTCGTCTTGTTTATTGTTGTTGTAATGTTGTGGTTCCACAGTCGTAGTTGATTTGCTTCAGTTGTTAGGTTGTATGTACTACCCACCTGCATATTTGTTTGTCGTTTTTGTACAATGTATCCAATTCGTATTTCAAATGGTTAAGCAACATGCTATTTTATGTTATTTGTTATATTCTTGTCCATTATGTTGCCATCTTATGAATGCCCATTTTACGTTTGTCAAATACTTGCTTTTCCACGTATACCACAATTACTGTTGCATTGTAGTAGGCAAATGGAGTAGTTCCAAACGCAGTCGACGCCTTCCAAAACTTTGCGTAAGCGCGGTAGTAAACAGACGCAGCAGCAGTCCGTAAATGTGCATAAAGCACCTTGGGACTCTGACACAGTGCGGATTTTCTTGCAACTTGTTATCAAAGAGTTGGACTCTGGTTTCAAGGGGAGCTTCCATACAATGGCAATGCATGGATATAGAGCTATCTGCAAGGCCTTCCAGGAGTGTACAAATAAGGTCCATGACGTCAAGCAAATGCAAAACAAGTACGCGTTGCTAAAAAAGGATTGGCAGTCGTGGTCACGACTGATGGACAAAAAAGGATTGGCAGTCGTGGTCACGACTGATGGACAGTAGGCATGGGCCAACTGGCATAAGTTACAATGAAGCGACGAGTTTGATACAAGCATTTGACGACTGGTGGGCGTATTATGAAAAGGTAACATTTTCAAATTGTTTTACTCACGTCCAACGTGATACTCATGCATATATTAGAAGCATTATTTTTATGTAACTATTGATTAATATTTTTATTTGAGCAAAAATGATGAAAGCTTTATCAGTCATTATATTCAATGAAACGCAATGTCACTTGGTTAGACACACAAATTAATGTAAGATAGATTAAAATTTTCAATTTTTTTAGGGGGAGCTTTATGAGTTTTAGTGGCCATGTACTACTACTGTATGACTAATGTTAGACACCTATTTTTCACCCCAAGTAGCTTTGTTATACTTGCCAACTTGGCTCTCCGTCTCTCTGTCCCCCCCTCAATGTCTGACTATTTTGTGGATTTTTTAAAGTGTTTTGTGAGTTTGTGTGGGCAAGTACTTTTGTTAGACTTCCAGTTTGTACTCCAAATTGAATTGTTATGGGTGTGAGTGTGCATGCACGTATGTGGTTAAATTGAGACCTATTTTCGACTCCAAACAGCTTTATTATATTATCAACGTCGGAAAGTTTCCAAGCTAGTTTCATTCAAAATACTCTTTCTCTCTGATACTTCTGTCTAGGTGTTTTTGTGGTTGTGAATGTGAATGAGCATGTACTAGTAGTGTTTTCCACATATTGCAGACTTCGTGATCTAAAGCAACTCGGTGAGGCTTTTTTTTTTGAAAAGTTCATAAATAAGAAAATAAGTTCATGACTTGTGTAGGTTTTTCCCTTTTGTGATTTTTGAAAAATGTGCTGCATCTTTAACTTTTTCAACATTTTAACCCCTTTATTCTGATTTATACATATCAGAATAGAAGTTCTCTAAACAAACCTCAGAGAGTTTATCCCTTTCTACTTTGGGTAGATAAATAAATTGGACTTCAAAGCCATATATATTTCAGTCCACATAGCAAAATTTAAATATAAATGAGTCATGCTTTGTCACTTCACTTCTATAAATTTCTTCTCTCTTTTGTCTTCCTTTCTCAATTCTATGGCACAATTGAATAAGGAAACATAGTTATGATTGTATCTAACAAAATTTATTATTGACTTCATTGGTTTACTTTGACTAGAACATTGAAAATGAAATATTAGCTAGACATCAGACATAGGAACTTCAATTAAAACACCAATAGGCACACAAAACATGTGGCATACACACTTGTAGGTGTCACCCCATTCAACCCTAGGATTTTAAAATTTTAAACTTTTGGGTGATAGATGTTTCAAGAAGGAAACATTTCAGGATGTTCCAACCAAAATGTTTGCAATCTAAATTATGAAAGAAAGTTACTGTATTGTAATTGGGAGGAATGGAGCCTCATTTGTCTGCAAGTTCAGCAAAGGTTACTAACCAAAACATGCATCTCCTTACTTACACTGTTAAACGTGAATTTAGAATGTAGCTAACTATGGTCTCAACTCTCAGCCTCAAATAATTAGTATAAGGAAGGAACCTTCCAATTGCAACACATAAAGATGTTGAAGATAATTTTACAATTTAATTATATGGTTCCCTTGTTCATTGTCATTGATTATTTAATAACAAGCTTAGTTTTTTTTTTGGTAGAACTTAGCAGCAGGTTCACTTACACACCATGAAATACAAATATTTATTTCAAATTCTATGCTATAGATTTTGCAACCATTGGCATCTAATCTTGTGTAATTTTGTAGGTTTTTCCCAGGTTAACAAGAATGCAATAAAGTTCAAAACGAAACCGTTGGAGCACATGGACCTCATGTGAAGGGTGTACGAAGGCGCTACAGCAATCAAAAAATATGCATGGACACCAGGTGCAGCGTTCAGACCTGTCGCAACCGATGACGATACTTCACCGATGGATGAAGAAGATCACGAGGACAATAGTAGTTTGCCCCCTTTCTAGCCTGCCGCGCAATGTGAAGACACTGTCCACCACACTTCTGCGCTAGAGGATGACACACCGGTGATCGTACACGCTACGTCATCGGCAATTCATGCTGATGACACACCTACAAGTGGCGGGAGCAAACGCAAATTTAGTCGCACAACACACCCATAGCGAAAAAAAGGGCAGAGTGTGGGAGCTTTGCTATTGGCGAGTAGCATGGAAAACCTTGCATCTTCAGTTAAATTACAACAACGAGAAGTCCGCGTGCATCATGATTATGGAGATTCGACACAGGAGCTCATTGACAAGTGTATGACAAGGTTGTACTCGCTGGAAGGGCTGGATCGGCAAGACTCACTAATTGTTTTTGGTTTGACGGTATTGGACAACCCGGTAAATCAAGCCATAATGGTGCAGATTTCGACATACGTGGCTGTCATTAGCTGGCTGCGAATGAAGAAGTCCCAAAGTATGGGTTGCCCATTAGCGGCAAACTCCGGAATGGGTGGCTGGTTTTGACGACTGTCTAGCATTTGTATCATGTTGCAACCTCATTTGTTTGTTGCTATTTTTTTTCCTTTCGAACAAACTAAGACAGTGTGCCTTTTTTTTTTCCTTTACCAAAAACTGTGACAGTGTGCCTTTTTTTCTTCCTTCCCAAAAACTATGACATTGTGCATGGAATTTTTCATTATTATCAATCGGTTGGTTTGTGTGATGATGTTGATGTTGTAGTACATGCTTGCAGCTGTTTGCTGAAACAGGTTTTCTTTGGCCACTTGAGTTGCAAATGGGAATCTCGACCTGTTTTACTACTTTTTCAGTGGATATTGTTCGTACACTCTATCTTCTTCACAGAATTTGTTTGAAAGCTAAGTAGTAGGAGTGTATTTTTGTGGTTGTTGTTTGTAGTGAATTTTAAAACTGTATATTCCTCCAATTACAGATTCATAAAGAGAGCTGAACCAGTAGAAGTTGATGCTTCACCTCTCACTACTATTACTTCAAATCTCAAGTTTCTTAGGTTTCTGCATATTCCTCTAGATTTTTGAATGATTATATTTATTTATTATTATTTTTTTTAAATCCACTTCACAGAATTTTTAGCTCAAAAATAAGTATAGTGTGTCAAACTAGAAGTCCTCTGTTTGGTTGTGCATTTCTGTTTTTGATTTTTTATCTTTTATTATTTTTTTATTTTTCAGATTTGCAACAGAGCTGAAAAGTAAACAAAAAATTTATATAATTTTGAAAAAAAAGATCATCAAAGATTAAAAAAAAAAAAAAATCAAGGAAAAAACTGGAGTTGCCTACACTAAACTAGAGTCCTCCAGATTTTTTCAATGATCATTAAAGATAATTATATATATATGTACTTATTTTTTTTTAATTATTTATAAACGGTTACTATTGTAAATTTAGGAAACCCATTATGGAGTTGCCCACACTACACTGTGCTTTCATTCCCTCTTTTCATAGTTTACAATTTTCCTTTTTGCCATTACATTTTTCTTCTTTAACTACTTTGAAGACTGGAGTCCTCCAAATTGGGATTTTTTTTTTCAAGCATAATTTTGTTTCTAATTAGTGTACATTTTTTTTTTCGATTTTTTTTTTTGTAAAACTTTCTTACTATTTTTTTAAATTTATGTTACGTGTGTCTACCAATTTAACAAGTTGACTATAAAATATGAACAAAAGGTAGAGAACACAAAAATTACACAACGGAACAAAATAGAATTTTCTGAACACTGTTTTTAAAAAAATATACCCAAACAAGGTGTCTATTTTTTTTGTTTGGGTGCACAACATAGACTTTTCTAAAAACAAATAATTTTTTTGGGTGAACCAAAAAAAGGGAATCATAGACGTAGGCCCCTTCCTCCTTGTCTCAACTCTCATAAGCAAGTGTCCATAGCACATGCAAGAAAATGTACCCACCACCACCTTCTCCCATCTCTTCTTTCCCTTTTCGTTTGTTTATATTCTTGTTTGTTAACAGTGTGGTTCTCTCTCACACTCCCTCTCCCTTAAAATCTTTCACTTTCCATAGTATTTGCAGAAGGAGTGTGCTTACATTTTTACTCATCACTCATTCAGATTGTGAAAAATTCTTGTAAGTCAAACTCATGGCGGCCGTCGTATTGCCTTCAATTTTTGCATATTTTGCGTTCAAATTTTTACAAATGGCGGACGACGCTGGTCCTAGTCACATCATGCACAATTGTACATCCCGGGAAGCCATTGCTGAAATTGCGTGGGAAATGGTGGTCGAAACTGATCACAACTTGATAAAGGCGTGGAACAGTGCAGCTAGATATTATTACAACCATTATCACAAAGTCCCTAGAAATACATCAATACTTTCAGGATGTTTATGGATGTATGAGTTGTTTAACGGGCACCAAGGTTGGTTTGAAGATGCTGTCAGTATGTTCAAACCAGTCTTCTTGTTATTATGCGACGCGCTTCATAGTTTTGGGTTGACACTGCCGCAGTGGGAGCATGGCGTTCCGCTGGAAGAAAAGGTAGCTATTTTCATTTGTGCATTGCAGGGAATGTCTTGAAAAAAATTTGCAAGAACAGTTCCAACACTCAAAGGAGACATTGTCATGCAATTTCCATGAGGTTATGCAAGCTATGATACCGTTCACATCGGTTCATAGTAGGAGTCTTACGCTCGAGCAAGTGCAACAAGGGGCCATCTAAATTTACGATCGCAACGACGGTATCGGCCATTCAAGGTGACACTTTTCATAAAATTTTAGTGAATACAGTACCGACATATATCCTGAATTTTTTATTTATACTTTCTGAAAAATGGTGCGTTGCATAGGACTGCATCGGTGCACTAGATGGACGCACGTGATGGCTCGTGTCTCGCAAGAGTATGTCATTTCATACTATGGCCGGAAAGGCGTGCCAACATAGAGTATACTGGCCGTATGTGACTTTGATTTGTGCTTCACATTTGAGTTAGCCAGTTGGGACGGGAGCATGTACGACAGCAGGGTGTTGCACTATGTCACAACCAAGCCTAAACATCGCTTCCCGCACCTCGTACCTGGTAAAAATTATTAAACATTTAATAAAATAGTATAATTTAAAAATAATAGCAGAAAAATTATGACATCATACTTGCTCTCGTACAAAAAATTGATAAAATTACTATTTCCAGTTGCTGATTGGAAAGATTATGAATAGTCATACATAATAATAAGGAAATAAACAATATTATAAACATATCGGTAGGATTGATTTCATATTTTCTTCAAGTGTACACTTTTTGTATGTATTTTATTTGATACAATGAATAACATTTCAATACTGGTAATACAAACAAAATTCGTAAGTGTTGGTAGTGCTGCTGCTAAAAAATGTGCTCAATGTAGTCATGCAAGTGCAATGTAATTTCTTCCCTCAAATAATTGCCTTCACTAATGGCCACATATTTTGCTTGCATGTACAGAACATATTTGTGTCAAAATTTCATCATCATCAAATTGCAAGTGCCAACAGCCAATATGTCCACATGATAATGCGATCATACATAGTATCATTTCAAAAAAAATTGTAAATAAACAAATGAGAAAATAAATTAATTTGAATTTTTTTTTTATTTTGAAACAAAATATTTAAAACTACAATTTACTAAAAACAGAAATGTAATTGAAAATTGTTGTATTTGACAAGAAAATTTATTGACAAAAAAAGTAGTCGAAAATGAAATTGGAAAACAAAATAATTAGTAACACAATAATAGAAAAATTATTTATTTGGAAAAAAAAAAAACTGAATGGAAAGAAAAATTATTTCACAAAAAAAAAAAAAATGTAATTGGAAAATCATTATTTCAAAATTGAAAAACAATTACTTGCAAGAAAATTTATTTGAAACAAAAAACATACTTGAAAAAAAAAAAATTGTTACCAAAAATTTTAAATGTCAGTTTAAAAGCAACATAAACTCATTTTTTGACACTACGTTTTTTCCTCAAATTATTGTTGGTGACAACCATTTATAAACCAAAAAAACTATTTTCGAACGATGTTTTATTGGCAGTAATTTTGAGTTTTGTAATTATAAACTGCAAACTGACTACGAAATGGTTACCAAACAGGCCATAGTGAATAACATTTTTGTGTTCGTTGCAGGAAAATACTACTTGGTGGATAACGACTATAGCAACAAGACAGGGTACCTAGCCCCGTACAAGGGGTATAGGTATCACCAAAATGCCCATCAGAATCGAACACCATAGAATGAGTACATTCGTCATTGCGTTGTTGTATCGAATGGACATTCGGTGCCTGGAAGTCGAGGTGGGGGACATTGCAGAATATTCAAAAGTTAAGTTTCTCTAATCAGGTGACCTTTGTGTGTGCGTCGATGGCATTACATAACTTCATACGCCGACACAGTCAAATCGATAAGGTCATGTTGGCTATCCCAGATAGAGACGAATACATGGCCCCGGAAATGCCTGACCACGATGAATACACATAGGTTGCCGATGTGATTGAGGAAGGGGACTCCGACCCCGCAATGGCTGCTGTAAGAGCGAACATTATGTACCAACTCGGACAGCAAACGCAGCAGTAGGGGCGGATATTTGAAACAATAATGTTGGTTAAAATTTTAATATGTGTAACTGAGATTCAAATTTATATTATCATATATTTATAAAAACGTTTGGTTTTAATATTTTGATGTCTTCGGTAAAATAGATTGTGAACGAATTTTATTTATAAAGGAAGTGTGTCCAATCATTAACATATAAAATACATGAAGGATGTATATCCAATGATTTTGTGATACAAGCAATATTTTTTTTAGAAGCACCTTCTATAAACAAAAATCTGTGTCAAAGAAATTTGAAAAAACACGTAACACAAAAATAACGCAATAAATTTGTTTTGCTTGTGTGAATTTTTAATACTTTTCAGCAGGAACTTTATATACTTTTTTATCCCTTTTTATGTTACATATGTCCACAAAAACATTGTTCAAAAAAATAAAAAAATTACAATTTTTTTAATATGGTACGGGGTTTTGGTTTGTTGTTATTGGTCCCACATATCAAGCAAGACCAGCTAATAAAAAAGGAAAAGAATAAAAAAAATAAATAATGTTCAACAACAGCACTGTGCATGACTGTTGCACAGTGTTTCCCATTGTCCAGCTAATAAAAAAGGAAATGAATAAAAAATAAAAAATAATGTTCAACAATAGCACTAAAATATGACCGTTGCAGAGTGTTTCCCATTGTCCAATTACGTGGACCAATGGGAGCCACTTATTCACAGGCACGCTACCCAACAAGCACGTAACATCTCTTCCTGCTGCTGTGTCAGTTTGGAAAGGTAAAAGAGTCATTTTTACATTTTAATAATATTATATTACACATTTTTTTTTTATAAAAAGTCAAAAAGTTATCCCAAACAATCATCTTTTTTTCCTTCACTTTTTAGTCCAAAAAGTCAAAAAGTGCACTTATTTAGGACACCCCAAACAACCTTTAAGTTAATTGAATAATGATAACTTTTTCATTAAAGTATATTTATATCCAATAAAATGAATGATAAGTACTAAATATAAAATTGCATACAAATGTATTTTGATGAAAAAATTATTCATATCTAATCAACTTAAAATTTTACATGTGTACTATATACTTTTAAAAAATGAATAATTTACCTTATCAAAATAAGATCTAGAATTGTACCCAACACATGGACAACAATGCACAAGAAGACCCAAAATAATGTGAATAAGCTACATCATCAAAGCAAAGTCACATCACTTTAGCTTTTCCTCATATATGGGTAATATTATGATACACACTGACAAAAGGGTATGTGCTGTATATAAGTTGTGATATTTTGCAGGTTTAAATATTATAAATGTCATAATTTAATTTTGTAGGAATCATAACTAAAAAAGAAAAGAAAAGAAAAGAAAAAGTTATAACCAAAGATCACATGAGGCATAACCAAACAATTCTTAGATCATAACTAAAAATTTTTCATAATCAATATCACAATGTGTCATAACTAGGGTTACAAATGAGCTGAGTTGAGTTTTAATATGTTTGGACTTGTTTATTAAGATTTTAGCGAGTTCGAGTTCGAACTTGAGCTCGAGTTCGAACTCGATAAAAATTTAACAAACCGAGCTCGAGTCGAGTTGATTTAGGCTTGACTTGAGTTTGAACTTGTTCACGAACTTTAACGAGCTAAGGAAATTATAAATTCATACTTGCGTATGAGATTAAAATTACAATTAAAATTTTAACTATACAATTATATATATAATATATATAAACATATTAAAAGTAAAATCAATATCTTATTAAAATAATAATATCTACCCCCACTATTATGTAAATATATTATCTATAGTTAGTGTATTTACATATAAATAAATTTAGTTATTATTTACATTATTTAAATATAAATAACATATTTATCCTATTTTTATATATATTTTTACATTATTTAATATATAAAAAATATATTTATTCTATTATTTAAATAAATGTTAAATGAATTGAGCTAACGAGCTGAGTTTTACTATTAATGCAATAAACAAGAGGTACGGAAAAGTACTCAGAATCTGTTGCAACATTCTCATTCAAAAGATCCAACTCATCCAATTCCTTGGTTACAACCGACTCAAAAGAAAAGAAAAAAGACGACCTGGACACAACATCGGCATCCGAGTTATCAAGCCTAGGAATACCGGACTCAAACTCAGACTCAGACTCAGACTCAGACTCAGAGGAGCCAGAATCTGATTCCGACTCCACAGACTCTATGGAATCAGATTCTGGCTCACTACCTGATTCAGAACTGCTGGACAAAAAGCCCTCCTCTAGCTGCCAAATGAGAGAGGGTGCGTCAGATGCATCCAGAATACCATCGGAAGGGTCCACACCTGATTGGTCTCTGATCATGGAAACGGTTAGGTCATCCCCTAAGCTCTCCGAGTTGATCTGAGGATCCAAAAGGAGACATGTCAGTGCTGCTCCTATCTCAAGTTCACTACTGTTGGACTCACCCTCTGTACTCTGTTCAACCTTAGGAGTTAATTCAGTCTGTTCCTCTATGGCTTCACACCCTTGTAGTTGTAAGTCGAAGAAAATCTCAAAGCCGGGTAGACGCTGTTTCTCAGAGTTCAACCATGGCTCAAGAAATCCGCAAAATGGGAAGTCTTCCCCCTCTTGGATAAAACTGCTGTTCAGAGTTCCCTAAATTGGCCTATGCACAAGCTCATAATGTTTCCCACTTTGCTTTGCTCTGGCCCTTCTGGCCATTTCTTTCCCTTTCCTCACCTAGTCCTTTTTGGTGGGTTTATAGCCCAAACCAAAGGTATATGGGTTATGCGACACTTCGGCCAATGCAGTAACGCCCTTCCAGTCGTTCTTTCCTAATCCCATCCCGGGTATATGTTGTAGCTTGTTCATGAGATACACTGATTGAGTATTGACATATAAGCCCTCATCAACAGCCAAGATATTTTGCACCACCCGGGCCTTAGCCAAGGTAAAACCAGACAAGAAAACATCCTCAACACCATGTATAATCTCCAATATGGGTGTAGTAACCTCTAGCGAAAGATGTGTAGATGAATTCCCGAACACAATGGCTACCCCCTTTCCAAGAGGGTACTTCAACATTTGATGCAAGGTGGAAGAAACAACTTTTACTTGGTGCAGCCAAGGTCGCCCAAGTAACAAGTTGAAAGTAGTTAGAACATCCAGGACGTGAAACTCAATATCCTGTTGGGCTGGCCCGACCTGTGTTCTGATCTGAACTGTTCCCATCACCTCTCTGCTTGTATTGTCATACGCCCAGATCACTTGGGATGTAGGCACAAAGTCGGCCGATTTCAGGCTAATAGCATAAGTCGTGCGACATAGACAAACATTAATCGCTGACCCGGTGTTGACTAATACAACCGGCACCCACTTCTCCCAGCACTCTATGGATATGTATAAAGGCTTATTGTGTGCAGAGCCTTTCGGCGGCAATTCCTTGTTGGAAAAGGTTAAAGTTGGCGCAGCGCCTCCCGGGAAGACTAATCCCATTAGTTGTTCCGGGGTGGTGTCGACAGACAATTTTTCTTTATCCAGCGCTGAGAATACAGCTTGCTGGTGCACGCACGAAGCCATAAGCAACCCCCAGATAGATATGTCTGCTTGAATTTTCTTGAACTCTTTCAGCACAGCCTCTTCCTCTAATATTTTTTCCCTTTGTTTTTCAGCCTCCTTGTCCTTTCCGGATGCTTCGGGTTGGTCTAAGTGTGAGGGCTTAAAGTACCGCCCACTTATAGTCATATGATCCACCTCCTCAGAGTACAAAGTGTCGTCTGGCAGGTCTCGGCCCCAATCCTTGTCAGTGTGGGCAAGATGCAGATCATCATCTTCCCACCATACTCCTCTGGCAACCAATAGGCAATTGTCTGATTCCGTTGTACTTACTCCTACATCGCAGTTATCCCCCGCAGGGTGTTTGGGTTTTCCAGCTTTCTGACTATTCTCATACGTTTCCTGTTCAAATCGCCTCAGTGTGACTTCTTGTTCCGTATCAGCGGTACAAACAATGCCTGATTCCTGAGCTAAATTCTTAATACTGGTGCTCTTTGGCAATTTCCCCTTGTCCTCGACCCTTTTGGCCTCCGTAGCAGTTCCTACTTCTGGCTCTTCCAACTTTGGTTGAAGTTCCTCATCCACATCAGGTTCATCATTGAGCTATCCAAAGTTGTTTGTTGACCCATTCAGGTCGAACCAATTAATGTGCACATCTCCTGAATCTTGCTCATCGAAGAACTACAGATTGTTGATGTCTTCCTCTAGGTCGGCTAGGTCATCTAATCCCTGGCTTGGGCCATCCTCCCGGACCACACTAACCTCCATTCCCTGTTGGAAACTCCACCTCTAGTTTGGCTTGATTGGTCGGCACAATATAACGACATGGGTTATATTCCTCCTCAGATAAATCCACGGAGCCCTCAGGCATTGGACTGGTATTCTCCACCAAAGCTGATCTCCCTCCATCTTCCACTGTCACCACCATGGGTTTAGTTTGGATCGTTGACGTGTCCATCATGCACAAGTCTGTACTCTCAGGGATAAACAACACCGGCTTAGGCAAGTGGGAGGGGGTGATATATATACTGGGGTGGTAAGGGACGATCAGTGTATGGATGATGTTTATTTGTCGGGGTGAAGGGGATTGGTTATGGGGTGGGAGTAGGGGTGAGCATGGTCCGGATTGGAGTAAAATCAAGACCAATCCGTTATCTATAGATTTTGAAAAATTAGAATCAATCCAATTCGTTTAAATCGTGGAGCCAATCCGAACCAATCCATTTAAACACAGATTTGATCGGTTTAGGATCACGGATTTACATAATTAAATAACAAAAATATATATATAACACTTCAATTTCATAAAAATATGAATATAGCACCATATTAGTTTCACAATAGCAACATGTCTTTTCATAATAGTGACAAACTGTTCTAGAATTTAAACAACCATAAGAAAACTAGTTCCACTATAAGTATTTAGACCATTACAAATTAACACTAAAAACTAACAAACAAAAGTAATAAAAGAAGATACTATGCAAGTTTAGGTTTGGATTAAAATTTTATATGAAATAAGAGAAGATACTATGCTGGAGGGTGTATAATAAAAATATAGACTATTTATATATGGTTCGGATCGGTTCCAATCCAGAACCATGGGGTTCAATCCGGAACCAATCCGTGAATTACGAATTTTTAATTTTTCAATCCGAAACAGAACCACAGATTCAAAAAACCAATCCAAACCTACTGGATTGGACTGGACTGGATCGGATTACGGATTTCACAAATTCCTTGCTCAGCCTTAGGTAGGAGAGGATTTGTAGCGACGTTGGGCTTTTCAGGAGGTGCTATCATTTTGTTGTCAATGAGATCTTGAATCTCATGACGCAGTCTAAAGCATTGATCAGTATCATGACCATGCTGTTAGTGAAAAGCATAATATTTGGCCGGGTTATGTTTCAGAGGGAGAGGATCGGGCAGTGGGCGTTGTTCAAACAACTTCAGATGCCCTTTTCTGATTAGGACCCTCAGGGCTGCAGACAAAGACATATAGAGCGGTATGAAGACCCTCTGGCCTCGGGCCTGATGGCTTTAGGTTTGAGAGGTTGTATTGGATGTGCAGGCAAAAGGGTTAGCAGTCTTGGGTGTGGTGGTGATCATGCTCACATCTGAAGGCCTTGTAGTTGCACTACCACTAGTAGTCGCATTGGAACTGCGTGTGAAAGCCCTCTTAGGTTGCTCTTTCTCGTGGTCTATCAGACCCTGTTTCATTGCGTCCTCTATTTGCACCCTTATTTCATGTAAGTCAATAAAAGTAGACAAAGGCAAGACTATCATCTTCTGTAATAATCTTCCTTGCAAGCTACGGACCACTATTCTGATATGGTCCTTTTCAGATGGCCGGGTAGTCATCATAGAGGCCATGGCCCTCCACTGGGTCACCAAATCCGAGAAGCCCTCCTTCGGCTCCTGGCGAGTTGCTTCGAGATCACAAGCAGTGACCTTGATCTAAATGTTGTAGGAGTACTGCGCCATGAAGGCCTCGGTCATTTTCTCCTAATTTCTCTTCACAAAGTCTTCAAGTTTGGCATACCAAATGGCCGCTATACCCGATAGGGTCCGGCCAAAGAGCGATAACTTCTGTAGGCTGGTGAGACCCATGGGTAGTAGGATGTCAGAGAATAGCCGTAGATGGACCATAGGATCCCTGGAACCGTCAAACCAGTCTATATGTGACATCTTGAATCTGTCTGGCAAAATCATTACTGAATCAGTATAGCCATCCTCAATATCAGGGATCGAATTCACGCCCTGTGCCCGCTTAAAGAGCTTTTCTAGCTTGTTCACTTTCAGCGCAGTAGGGTCAACCTCGAATTCAAATGGCACCTCTGTCAGGTAAACCGGTGCCTTGGAGGTCTGAGGTGGGATAGGATCTGCCTGATGCTTGCATTTTCTTGGACATTGCTTGTGACCCCGGGTGTTGGAATTCCCGCTGGGGGTGCATGGGATGCTGATGCTACTATAAGTTGTGGCTGCTGCTGTTGAAGCCTTTCTATTACCTCTGCTTGGCAGGCTACAACCTCGGCTTGGCGAGCTGTGGTCTCAGCTTGTCGGGCAGCATCTAGCTGCATGTTCTCAATAGTCTGCTGGAGTTGATGAAGCATGTCTTTCATGTTGACTGGAGGACTTTGAATTGCTAGAACCGGCGAATACTCTCTGTCTGGAGTAGAAGTAGATGATTGGGCCTGACTGGGCACAGGCGAGGTAAACGGTGACTGCTGAATTGGCAAATTCTGCCGAATCCTCATCCGTCTTGTAATCGGTGGAAGTGAAACAAACACTGGCTGTCCCTTAACTAGATCCCCAGATCTACAAATCCTTTTAACTCGGGTCCAGAGTGCTTGGGGGGTCACAGAATCGTTTGAAGCAATGGTGAAAGACTACCTTGCAAAAAGAAAATAAAGCAAAAAGAAACGAAAATCAGAAACCACATAGCACCTCAGCTCAGACAGAAACAACATGCAGCTGCAATCATAAGCTGGAGAACTGTACTCAAACACTGATTTGCCCCAAATCTGATACCCAGACTTGCAACTGATACATACATTCTTGCAGAGTTTCACTCTAAAAGCATATATCAAGCAAGTGAGAGCCAAAAAACGCTTATGACGGGGTAGGGTTACCCTGTCCTAATTTCGTTAGGAGCTAGGTTTCATTACTCAAGCAAAGTGTTTCACACAATCCTAAACTCGGGTGAGCAACCTGTCCTAGTTTGGAACAATCTCTATGGCTTCAGATATGCCACTAAGCCAATTGGTCAAAAGGGGTACCTCAGCAAGACTACCTAATATACCTCTCACACCTAACACTGAGAAGTGGAAGGAGGATCAAACGGTACAGTGGTAGTCCAGATTCAAGGGTTGTGTTCTCATTGTGGCAGAGCCCGCACTCGGTCAGCCTTTTGGCAAGATTTTCCAAGCAAGCCTCCGGCAAACCACTCAAGAATAACAGATGGCAAACATTGTGACTTAGGCGCACCGATGCAAATGTAAATGCAAAGAAACACATACGTGTAGATAAAAAGTCATATCATGAGCCCGAGTCAAGTTCTCTAATTCCCCAGTAGAGTCACCAAAAACTATGGCTCCCCCTTTTCGCGCCCCCCTTTAGAAAGGTTTGAAAGAAAGGGCCTCATAGTTCAGACTCCCGCGGTTCTAAATCTAGTCTTACAAGTGCAATGTAAAACTAATAAACACCAAAGAGTTCAAATCCGGCAAATCTTTTTGAAAAATCGATTTTAAATCAAATAATTTCAAAATTGGACTGCTTTGTTAAATACAGAGTCGCCACCTAAATATTTTTTGTTTTGGAAAAATTTAGGAAACCCTAACTCATGCCAAAGGCCACATGTCCGTCATTACCAAAGTTTTCTCAGCTCGGGAACTTAGGTACGAGAGGGGAAGGTCATGAATTGAGCACCCCCGCTCGCTCGATCAAGGATCGGCCTCTACTAATCATGATATGATTTTTATAAACATTATGCGCTCTTGTTCTGGTTATTAAACTAGTCTATACTTGCTTGTGCGCGTCACATAGTAAAGTTAGTCTAATAACCGGAACAAGAGCACACAATGTTTATAAAAATCATATCATAATTAGTAGAGGTCGATCCTTGATCGGGCCAGTGAGGGTTCTCAATTCATGACCTTCCCCCCTCGTACCTAAGTTCCCGAGCTGAGGCAACTTTGGTGATGAGGAACACGTGGCCTTTGGCACGAGTCAGGGTTTCTTAAATTTTTCCAAAATAAAAAAATATTTAGATGGCGACTTTGTATCTGGCAAAGCAGTCCAATTTTGGCATTATTTGATTTAAAATTGATTTTCCAAAAAGATTTGCCAGATTTGGACTCTTTGGTGTTTATCAGTTTCACATTGAACTTGTGAAACTAGATTCAGAATTGCGAGAGTCCGAACTGTGAGGTCCTTTCTTTCAAACCTTTCTGAAGGGGGGGGCGTGAAAAAGGGGAGCCACAATATGTAACCACGGTAAGCATGTAAATAAAAGGGAGAAAAAAATAGGGGTTAGAAGACATACAAATATTACACCTTTACCCTTACACAAGAGGGTTTGAATATCCTAATCAACTAATTATTACAAACACAAATGAATGAACTACTTAATTATTACAAGTCCGAATGAAAGCAACTAATTAATTACAAATGAATCAAAGCAGCTAATATTGAACGAAAGACGAGGAATCACATGAGCACAACCCAGAACATCCTCCGAAAACCCTCACTGCATACTGCCAGAGGCTGTTCTGTTCACATTCTGAAAAATGACTCTATTTTGGGCCTTAGGATCTACTCTGTTTCACTAAAAAAGCACCCCGTACAAAAAATGTGGTTAGTCGGCCTATAGAAGTGATTGGTCGTACAGAGGACTGGTCAGCCAGCCATTAATTCTGGAGGGGATTTGCTGTAATCAGAACTAGAACATAGCAAAATAGGGGGTTTCCAATAGATATTCATTCTTCTTTCTCTCTCCTGTCATGAAAAAATCTCAAGGAGAGAGTAGGTTTGCTTCACAAATCTTCAAACATACCAAGGGTATCTAAATGATGATTAATGACGTAACGGGATAAAAATTAATGGATACAAAGCTAACTAAAACTAATTATGAAAGATACAATCTTTAAGAAACTAACTCAAGCTTAGAGAGAATAGGTTTAGAAGGAGTCATTCGTGGAGGCAAAGCTCATACACAAGAGATTCCATCTTTAAGAAAACTAAACAGACTTGTATTCCTACTCATGGAAGATGGATTGAAACCTCCATTTCCATGCTTCAAAGGAACTAGAAGAGAGTCTTTAATGGTCTTGATGAAAAAGCTCTCATATTGCTTTAAAGGAAAAGCAAAACTAGATTAAGTAAAAGCATGAAATGAAAGCTATGGAGAGATGACTGCAAGCTTATCTTCCTACTCATGGAACATGGATGAAACATCCATTTCCATGCTACAAAGAAGGAACTAGAAGAGAGCTTTGCTATAACTTCCAAGAAAAGAGATATGAGACAAGAATCAAACTATCTATATAAGCTTTAAACACATATATATAGTTCATGTTTAATCAAAATCTACCTAAAATAGTGCTAAAAATGAAAGAAAAAAAGAAAAAAAGAAAAAAAACATGAAGAACAACAAGAGAGAAACACTAGAGAACTAGCCTATGGAAGGGTGGTTAACCCTTCCACCTTCAACAAGGTTCAAATCACATTTCAAAGCCCAAAATATTCTGAAAAATAGTATTGAAATGGAGAACAAGAAGCTTAAAAGAAAATGAAGTGGAAGAGTTGAAGAATCAACCTATAGAAGAAAAGAAGAGTTTCTTGGTTCATAAACCACAAGCTAAACACTCTCAAGTATCTGAAATGGTGTTCAAAATCTCAGCAAAAAAGCTTCAAAGTCAAGCTTCAATGGTGTGTATCTAGTGTATCTATATCAAGAGGGTAGGAAAGGTTTGGATATCTTTGAAAAAGGCTTTCTTACTACGTTTCTCAACCCCAAACACTGAGGATAGGTGTTGTATTTATAGAATTTCGGCGTTTCACATCAGAAATATCTAAAAAAGGATAGATGGCTTGGAGCTCGTGCATGGGAGCAGCTACAGTTGCAAAATATCTATTCTCGACAAACATGGCCGGCCAGCCAACATAATATGGCATACTGGTCATTTTTGGTTTTGCTGCTTTTTGAATGGTCAGGCTAGAAAAATAAGGTTTGGGTTTGAAGCTCAAAACTGAATTCTTTTGTTGAAGATTCGAAAGATTACACAATATAAAATTTCATCATTGAGTGTTCAGAGTGTGGCACCCAAGTCTTAAGGGCGGTCAAAATGGGGTGTCTATAGTTTCCCCTCCTTGACAGAGCTTGATGTCATAAAATGATATGAGTGAATGTCAAAGCCTGAAGACAACCCATTTGACAAGGCCATAAGAGTTGGGCAAACAAACAAAATGCAGATGCAGTTGGTTTAACCCATGGATTGCCTACATATCCTTTTGCAAGGAATCAAACCAACATTGTTCAAGGGCATGATGCAAATGATACACAATGTAATACATCAATCAAAACCACGAGCAGTGCTTACCACATGAATATCATAAAGGAATGCGAATGTGAATCAAACTACGTTTAACACAGAAAAGGTACCGACACCCCTCAAACCACAATTCTTGTAGAATAGATGTGTACACATGCAGAGCTATGTCTTTCACAGAACGAGTACAAGTAATTGGGTAGTATAATATAAGTGAGGAACACAAAGTACGATACAATGGATGAAGTAAATAAGGGGCGCGAGCCGAACTACGTCTTACCTAGAAAAGGCATGGACACAAACTAAACCACTTCTAACACTGAAAAGATGTCGACACCCTCAAACCACAATTCTTATAGAATAGGTGCGTACACATGCAGAGCTATGCTTTACGTGGAAAAGGGATGAGCATATTCCAAACTAGGCTTAGCATGGAAAGGATGCAAGCAATACAATGGTATGATGTAATGGTTGTAATGGATAATGTAGTAGATGCATACGATAGATGCTATATGCAATGCTGTAGAGGTAGTAGATGATAATAGATAAGATGTAGCAACTAGAAAGTAGTGCCTTAGAAAGCACCTTACAGGGGTAATTGGCGATGACTCACCTTATTCTGTTGGGAATCTTCCTCTTCTTCTTGGTTTTAAGACTTCTTCCTTCATCTTGCACTTCCAAACAGATAAAACAATCTCAAGGACCCTAAACGCTCAACAAAGGTATAATCTTCACGTGAAAACCACGGGTATTACTTTTTTCCTTGGCTATATTTTCAACTTTTCCTATTCTCTAATAGGGTGACAGACTAGGTTGGTTCAGTATCCAGAATTAAGGCGCCTACAAGCTACCTCAACCTATAGGGCAGCAATGTAGATTTCAAGCCGAGGATACACCCCTGGGTATTTAAACCAAACTTTAGTCTCGAAAATTCCAAACCTTTGCGTTCTAGGCCTCGTCCACTCGAACTCTAGTTTCTACCGTCTCAATTGATCTCCTTGGAGCTCACTACAAACACAGTCATGCGGCTATACCAGACTGCCTAAAGTCATTCAGGCACGACAAACACTAAAGGAATTGCACCTTTAGAGGATTTAAGGTCTCCTAGACCTAGTGAGTGCACAAGATAGTGCGGTTGAGGTGCACAAAATAGTGCGATACATGTGTACAAAATAGTGTGATGCAGGTGAATGCACAAAACAGTGCTATGTGGGTGCACAAGATAATGCAATACGAGGTGCACAAAACAGTGCTATGTGGGTGCACAAAACAGTGATGTGGGTGAATGCATATGACAGTGTTGTATAGGATGAATGCACAGATGCAAAGGGCACAAGACAGTGCGATGTGGGTGCACAAGATAGTGTGATGCAGGTGAATGCACAAAATAACATTATATGGGTACACAAGACAGTGCGAGGTGAGTGAATGCACAAAATAGTGCGATGCGGAATAAATGTACAAAACAGTGCTACGCAGGTGCACAAAACAGTGCTATGTAAATGCACAAAATAGTGCGATACTAGTGCATAGAACAGTGCTATGTGGGTGCAAAAGACAATGTAATGTAAGATGAATGCACAAAACAGTGCAATGCGGGATGAATGCACAAAACAGTGCAATGCAAAATGAATGCACAAAATAGTACGATGCAAGTGCGCAAGATAGTGCATCATGTACCTTATGGAATGATTGTAGGGAAACTTACCACAACTTATTGAAATGTAACTGAAAAACACTACAGAAGGTAACTCAACGAAACTCTGCTATTACAACTACAAACAAAGTCCAGAACACGAGCAACCAATCATGCAATTCAAATCAACCAGAGTGTATCAGCATGCATGCATAATCCAAAGCACATGTATTAATTAGAGGAAAGATGACAATTCCAAGAGAGTTTTGAAATGGTCAAAGACAACTTTCGAAAGCTGAATCATATCAGAATCATCATGGAGGTGAGCTGCCCTAACTCGGGGAAAAGTGCCTTACAAATGGCTTTGAACGGACTGAGAGAAAGGTTGGGTTCATGCCCCTTGTTCAATGGATGGCCTGATTAGATGTACTGAAAATTGCCCTTAGTGTCCAGTCGTTGGCCACCTTTTTTAACATTATGCAAGCACGAGTGATGGGGATCATCAGATCCTAGAATGTTTTCCAACCAATCAAACTCATGCTTCTCTTCTGTCCCAGCATGTTGAGAACTTACTCCAGTCTTCTCCAAAGTAGTGATGGATACACTTTGCAATGATCATGAATGCGATGCCCTTGTATGGGCACTCTCATTTTTTTTTTTAATGAATTCCACACATGGACTTGTTTTTTAGTTTGGAGTGAACATTCATGTATAGAATTTTGACCATGCCATTTTGTTGAACTTGAAGGATAGACACGCTTTAGTGACTCGATAAAGAGCGTAGACTGAGACAAGTATTGGGCATGACACAACAAACCTAACAACTGACCCAAAAGCAGAAAAAGACTCAAGGTGATTGATCATTTATAGTGCCCCTAGTATTACTTATGCTCCCTTTAAAACTCAATTTCACAAAACTTGAGTTTCGATTCCTTTTTTGGCTCAAGTTTAGAGATTCTACTAATAAGTTAAAGTATTAAAATTGCTCCACTTGTTGATTTAAGCTAGTTCTTCCTTACCCAACACAAGTATGACATGTGTAGCAGTTAGTGTAGCTCATGGATTGATGTGAAGCTGATGACGTGAATTGGGAAAGATGATTGGGTCGAGATGGATGTGGTTGAGACTGAACTTAGGGATGAAGTTGCCTACGTATCCCAAGAATGGGAATCAAGTCAACGTAGTTCATGGCTGAGGTTCACTCAGGTGTTGACACGCTCCTTTTGCGCTCTAACTTTTGCCAAAGTCGCCCTTTTGGGTTTTTAACCTTTTGAGCTCTATTTATTTGATTTCTAATTTTTCATGCTCTAATTTTTTCCTAGGCCACCCTTTCGGGTTTTTGGCCTAGGGAGCCTCTCAAGGATAGCGTTACAACATTTGCGGTGGTTTTGATCAATAGTCATCCTTGCCTTAACACTAGAACTGGCTTCACCTTGATTTGAGCTTGGTTCTCCATTCTCTTATGCATGTCTTCCTCATTTCTTTCGCTCCATTGTCAAAGTTGGTTCTTCTCACAATGTGGTACTTCCTCGCATTGGCTTCTCTAAATTCAAACAAAAGTTCCCTTCCTCATAGTTGATTTAATTTCATTCCAATGAATACCCCTGGCTTGATGATTGACTTCTTTTCCCTTTTCTTTTTCTTTTTTTTTTCTTTTTCTCTCTTTTTTTTTTAACTTTTTTTTTTCCTTTTTTGTTCTATCCATTTCTTTGAAGTAATGAAAACACCAGGGGAAGGAATTCCATGTTTGCGAGGTTTGAAAGTCATCTTATGCTTGCCAAAATGATAAAGGTGAAGAGAATCACAATTCTGAACCTGTCTTTGCAAGTTTTGCAAAAGAAATAATTTAAAATTTTGAAATCATGAAGGACTTTGCGCCAATAAGCCAGAATCCACTAAAACCATATGGGGGATCCTTCTCAACACTCGAGCTTCTTAACGGAATCTCATTCAAAAAACAAATTTGAAGCTTTTTCTATTTTAAAAAGGTCACA
The DNA here is from genome assembly GCF_055761805.1 of Camellia sinensis. Lineage (NCBI taxonomy): Eukaryota > Viridiplantae > Streptophyta > Magnoliopsida > Ericales > Theaceae > Camellia > Camellia sinensis. The sequence continues at coordinate 143,004,884 of NC_138963.1, forward strand.
CATGCATTACTACAGGCACAATAAAATGATCAAAAACTTGACTCCTGCTTTCTTATTGAAAAAAATGATGAAGACTTGAGGGTATACGAGAGCGACTTAAAGGAAAATAATCAACTGACATAACGACGCAAGGAAAGACAAAGAAAATAAAACTCACAACTCAACTATTTACAGGACATAACTCAAAACAAAATCAGTACCTTTGAGACAAAAGGGGTTTTCACTCTCTAAGTCCATCTGTAGAATTAATGAAAAACTTCAAGTAGCCTCTGGGAGGGTCCAAACCTGCCTTCAATTCAGCATTACTAACATCCACACCTAGTAGGATTGATTTCAAACTTTCAAACTGAGTCTCACAGATTGAGCTTCACAATCACCCTGGTTGTTCCCACTCATCTCTTTGACCGTGCTGGCTAGGGTCAAGGTTGGTTGTTGGCAAGCCATAGATGGGATTTATGTTATGAGATGGCAATCTATTCCAGTCACGGAGAGGTTTATTGACAACTTTGGGATTTTTAGGTGGGGTAATGACCTTATTGTCAACATGTCTTGAATTTCATGGCGAAGGCGAAAGCAACGGTCAATATGATGACTGTACTGCTAATGAAATGTGCAATATTGGGCAGGGTCATGTCTAGGTGGGAGAGAGTTAGGAAGAGATCAAGGATTACGGAGTTTGAGATACCCTTTCTCCATCAGTACATTCAAGGTGTATGTTGGGCTCATATGGAGATGGGTGAAGGTTCGTTTTTGGAAGGAGGAAGCATCAGTGTTAGAAACATTGGAAAATGGGTTGGTGAGTGTTGGTTGGGTATATATAGGCTCGGGACTGGAGTCAGGATAGGTGTTTCTGGTAAAACATCTATTTTCATTGTTTGACCTTCCCTTGTTTGCCAGCCTGTGATTCAAAGTACCCACAACCTGGCTTTTCACATTGACTTCATCCATAGTAACCGCCACTTGAGCATTGGTGTGTTGTGTGGTGAAAATTTCATCCACAAACTTTTCAACAATTGCAAGGACTTGCCATTTCTTCAGCCCTTTGGTCCTCAGAGCTTCAATAATCCATCGGAGATGTGCACAAGGGTCAATAGTCACCCCAGACTCATTTTTGCTACTTGCTTCAGCTTTGTCAAAGAGTCAGACGGCTATATCTGGGCAAGGCATGTTTGCTTTTGATTGGCCCATTCCACTTTTAGCTTGTCCCAAGATTGAAGAATTCTTTGGTATAAAATCCCCAGCATGAGGTGTGGTAAAGGACGGGGTCAGAATCCCAAAGGTTAAATCTGTCACCATTCCTTGAAGGTTTTCGATCATTCCCAACATCTTAGTAGTAGTGGTTTCGGCCATTTGGCGCTTTTGGTGTATCCATAATGGATTGGGTGTATCCATCATGCATAAATCTATATTTTTCAAAAATGAACACCTCTGGCCTGGGCAGATGGGATGGAGTGATATATATACGGGGATCGAAGGTTGGAGATAGTGTATGGATGAGGTTAAGGTGACGAGGAGGTACTTGGTTATGGATGGGAAGTGGATTAGTGGTAACATTGGGTTCTAGAGGTGGAACTATTGTTTGGTTGTCGATGAGATTCTGAACCTCGTGATGAAAGCGATAGCAACAATCTATGTCATGACCGCGCTGTTGATGGTATGCACAATATTTAGGGGGGTTATGTCTAGCAGGGAGTGGGTCAGGAAGAGATTAGGGGTTAAGGGGTTTGAGATACCCTCTTTCCATCAGGACTTTTAGTGCATGGGTTAGGCTCATATGGAGGGGGGAGAAGGTTTTTTCTTGAGCTTAGGTCAGGCCAGCTGTTTGTGGGCTGGTATTGGCAAAGGGGTTGGTTATTTTGGGATTGGTGGCGACGGTATTGATTTTAGTGGGTTTGGAAATAGTGTTACTACTAACATTGGTACTCTTGGAAAACACCCTCCTGGTCAGTTCGCTCGTTCTCTGCATAATTCCCTTCTTGAAAGCAAAAACACTCTCAATTTGAACCCCCAATTCATGTAAAACAGTGAAGGTAGATAGTGGCACGACTATCATCCTATGTAACATGTCTGGTTTAAGGTTCTGAACTACCAAGTGAACATGTTCCTTCTCTGAAGGCATGTTTGTCATTCGGGCTACCTTTGCCCTCCATCTAGCAATGAAGTCGACAAAGGGTTCCTCGAGATTTTGAGAAGTTGCCTCCAGCTCACTGATCGTTACCTCCCTTTGAGTATTGTAGGAATACTAATTAACAAATCCCTCAGATAGTTCTTCCCAGTTCTACTTGGTCGAGTATTCCAGTTTGGCATTCCATATGGCTGCCACTTCTGATAAGGTCCTTTTGAGTAATGACAATTTTTGAGCCCGCGTCAAGCCCATTTGTTTCAAGACATCCGAGAAGAGATGGACGTGGACGATAAGATCTCTGCTTCCATCAAATCTATCAATGTGCGATATTTTGAACTTCTCTGGCAATCTCACAGAAGCCTCAGTATAACTGTCTTCAATGTCCGGGATGGAATTGAAGCCTTGAGATCTTTAGCATCTTCTCCAGCTTAGCGATTTTTATCATGGCAAGATCGATGTCATTGATGTTGAAAGGAAGAAGCCCTCTGTGAGGCTGTGCCGGAGGCCTAAAAGATTGAGCTTAAGCGAACATCTCTTGGGAATCCAGAACTTGAAGGTTTTTAGCTAGTGGAGGTGGATCAATATTTGGCTGGGCAGCTGGGACTGGATGTGTGGTAGATGCTGATGTCCCAGATAGACGTTGCATTTCAACAATGGTCTGATCTTGTACAACTATCCTCTAGTTCAATCTATCCATGGCCTATTGGAATGCTGTCATCATGGCCATAACTTCTTCTGGACTCTGTGCCATTATGGGTCTGCTAAGTTGGCAATTTGGGGAAATGGATGGGTGTAACCTGCAAGATGACTAATAAGGATTTTGAACCAATTACGCTTGATGTATCTGAACTAGATTAGTCTTGATGGTTTTTGACTGAATTGGGCTTTTTAGCATGGGTCTTTTGGCATTGGATGGATCTTTTATGAGCTGGCTTTTGGGGATCAGATGGACTGGACCTTTGCTGAGTGGGTTTTTTTAGGAATTGGATGGACTGGTCCTTTGCTGCATGGTTTTTTTTTGGGATTAGATGGACTGTGATGGGCTAATGCTTTCCAGGTCGGATTCGGTTGGGCCTTTGCTGAGTTGGTTATTGCTCTTTCTTTGGCTCAAACAAACATAACATTAAAAACAAATGCCCCATCAGATCAGGATACTGGGTGTGCCAATCAAAAACAAAGCAAGATACAATATTTTTCGGCCTTGGTTCTGATTTTGCTGAAAATTCACCCACTCAAATACAAACCCCATATCCTGATATTTTTCCACCATATTAAACACAAACCCCTAGATTTTGATCCAAATTCTGATTCTGATATAACCCTCAAGTTTTGAAAGGAAACACCTCAAAATTAAGACTCTCCGAGGATTGCATCACACATTTCCACAGATTTCATATGTTGCACAAAAGCATTCAAAACACCCATATGAGAGGTTAGGATTTCCATGTTCTAGCTTTGGGAGTGATCTACAACTTTGCTATTCAAACAAGCGGTATCACAACATCCTGAATATGGGGGAGCATCCTATCCTATTTTGAAAGGTCACTACAGTTTACTACATGCACTAGGCCAATTGGTCAAAAGGGGTACCTCAACAAGATTACCTATTATACCTTTCACACCTAACACCAAAAAGTGAAAGGAGGATCAAGCGGTACAACGGTAATCCAGATCCAAGGGTTGTGTGACCAAGCTTTTGGCAAGCTTTTGGCAAGCCTTTGGCAAGTCGTCCAGGATATCAGATGGTAAACACAGTAACTTAAGAGCACCATGCAAATGCAAGGCAATGAACATATATATGTAAATAAAATTTTACATCATGAAATCCAAGTCAAGTTTTCTAATTTCCCCAGTAAAGTCGCCAGAAATTGTAGCTGGTTATTCGTACTTCTCGGGGGGGTTTAGTCTCCTCGGGTACGATAGCTCTACAGTTCAGACTCCCGTGATCCTGAAACTGATTTCACAAGTTTAATGTGAAACAAAAAAATGAATGAGAGTCAAAATTCGACAAATCTTAGAAAATCCATTAATCATCAGAGATGCCAAAAATGGGCTACATTACCAGATTTTAGAGTCGCCACCTAAATATGTTTAGGAAATTTAGAAAACCTATGACTCGTGCCAAAGGCCACTTATCCGTTGTAACCAAAGTTGTCTCGGTTAGGGAACTTAGGTATGAGATGTGAATGTCATGATTTGAGCACTCCCTTCACCCGATCAAAGATCGGCCTCTACTAATCATGGCGTGAATTTTGTCAACATTATATGCTTTTGTTCTGATTTTATTATGCTAACTTACTATGTGAGGCACACAAGTATAGACTGTTTCGCTTGTTTTGGAATGTTTTGATGTCATGTTTGTTTGAAAAGTGTTTTGAATATGTGCAACTCAAAGGAAAAGTTAGCTCATATGTACGATAATCAAAGTCATTCCAACATCAGCGAAATAGCCTTCATCCACAGGCATTCAAAAAGATATTTCAAGTAAGTGAGTAGCCTCATGGTAGTATGCTTGACATGGAAACACAAACACACATGCAATATGCTAAAGCAAAAATGCCCACCTAGTACTCTAAGGCAAGCCAAAGAAAAGAAAACAATTACAAAAATGCATGACCCTAACAAATGTACATGACTAACGCAACACATACACAATGAAATTACTAGATTCGGCTTATTAACATGTCATATGGATTAACTCAAAGCATGCAGTAACGCACGCATTCAAGTAAGTAGGAAATGACAATGATATTCGAAAATGATGAACTGAACGTTAATGCGTGCAAAAATGGATACAAAGCATGACAATGATATGAAACGAAAACATGATACTATATTCAACCACGGTAAGCATGTAAATAAAAGGAAGAAAGAAATGGGAGTTGGAAGACATACAAATATTACACCTTTGCCCTCGCACAAGAAGGTCCGAATATCCTAATCAACTAATTATTACAAACACAAATGAATGAACTACTTAATTATTACAAGTCCAAGTGAAAGCAACTAATTAATTACAAATGAATCAAAGCGTCTAATATTAAATGAAAGGTGAGGAATCGCATGCGTACAACCAAGAACATCCTTCGGAAACCCCCACTGCTAACTACTAGAGGCTGTTTTGTTCTCTGAAAAATGACTCTGTTTTGGGCCTCAAGATTTGCTCTGTTTCACTGAAAAGCACCACAGCCGTACTGTGGGCTTGCCTTTTTCCGCGCCCCCGCCTTTCGGAAAAGGGTTTGAAAAGAAGGCCTCACAGTTCGAACTCTACCTATGGTTCTGAATCTAGTCTCACAAGTGCAATGCGAAACTGATAAACACCAAAGAGTCCAATTCAACAAATCTTTTTGAAAAATCGATTTTAAATCAAATAATACCAAAATTGGACTGCTTTGCCAGATTACAGAGTTGTCACTTAAATATTTTATTTTGGGGAAATTTAGCAAACTCTGACTCGTGCCAAAGGCCACGTGTTCATCATCACCAAAGTTGCCTCGGCTTGGGAACTTAGGTACTAGAGGGAAAGGTCCTGAAATGAGCACCCCCGCTCGCCCGATCAAAGATCGGCCTCTACTAATCATGATATGTTCTTTTATAAACATTATGTATTTTTATTCCGGTTATTAGCTAACTTTACTATGTGACACACACAAACAAGTATAGACTATGCCGCAAGACTTGGAACAAATTCAACTCATGTTTGCTCTTGAAAATGGTTTGAATTTGCCACCCTCAAGTGGGCTTAAAACATGATTTGCCACTTCGCAAAGTGGGCTTAAAACACACATTCATTGAATTGTTCCAATTCAAATAACAAAGCCTTTATCCACAGACGTTCATGCAGTTTAGCATTTAAGCAAATAGCCTCATGGCAAGCATGCGAAATATGGCAATATGGCAATCACACTCATGCAAGCATGCTAAAGCATAAAACTCACCAAGTACTCCAAGGCAAAACAGAAACTAGTTAGAAAAATGCATGATCCTAACTATACAAGATGCCTAATGCAACACTTGCAATATGAAATTAATAGGCTCGACTACTAATATGGCATATGATCGATTTGATAGCGTGTGATTAAACACGTATTCAAAGAAGTATTTAAATTGCAATGCAGTTTGAATGATGCGCCGTGCCTCGGTGCATGTAAGACAAATGAATGGATGCAAGCATGTGATATGCTAATCAAAACATGTCCCTAATCTAACCATCAAAAGCGATTAAATAAAAAGGGAGAAAGACGTGGGGTTGGAAGACATGCACACACGCACGCACACTTATTACAACATTATACCCTCACGAAGGAGGGTCCGAATGAATAAGAGCTAAGCTAAGCTAATTAAATTAATCTAATTAAACTAATTAGACTAATTATTACAAATCAATCAAATAACTAGCAAACTAATTACTAATTATTACAACACTTAACTAATTAGAAAACTAATCAATTATAACAAATGCGCACTAAGTAAACATGCAAGGCATTAAACTATGCTGCCACTGCTCCGCCTTGGGAAGTGAAAGATGTATGCGCTTGGTTTTCGCCCTGGAAAGTCCTCCGTTTTGCTCTTGAGAGGCTCTGTTTGCAGGGTTGAGTACACTTCAAAACCTTTATGCTCCAACTTAGCAAATCTCTGCTAAGGATCACACCAGTGGCCTACCGACCATGAATGGTTGCTGCCGGCCCTCTGCCGCTTAAAAGGTGCCTTGTCGGCCAAAAATGAGGCACTGCCGTCCATGGACGAGGCACTGCCAGCCACTGGTGCTCTGAGTCACCACACTGCAATAGAGCACAAACAGAGAAAAATGAAGATTTTTTTAGGGGTTTATTTGTACTGTGCCTCTCATTATCATCTCAAATCCTCAAAGGAGTGGCACACTTGGATCCAAAACCACCAACCATGCATCTTCGATGCATGATGGTCAAATAACTAAGGAGTACAATTTCATTGTATGCAAAAACAAGACTCAAGACCACCTCCTTATCATGTGTGATCAAAGGCAATGGAGACCAAGGAGATTGGCTCATTTCATCACTTTGAGTATGAAATGCTACAATCTTCCTTGTGTTCAATATAACGTCTGATTGAACACATGCAATGCCACACAACATGCTTATCTTGCTCAAGTTTTACTTGTCACTTTTGTTTACTCATTTTAAGTTACCAACTCATTCTTTAATTGATTTAGTCCAATGGTGGCAGTCCTCTAAAGAGAAAGAAGCGTCAACCAAAGGATGATGTAAGGCAAAAGAGAGTTCATGCCATTGGTTAGTAGAAACCCTCAAAAGAGGATTAAAACCATTAAGCACAAACTCTATCTCAAGCTTAAAAGATCCCAAGCTTGAAACAACTCTCAAAAGCAATTTAAAGAGTGAAACAAATGAGAATGTGATAGAGCTATATATGATGAAATTACATGCAAAATGACACCACAACATGCTTTCAACTCAAAGTAATGATGCTCAAAGCTTTAAAACACCAAGCTAGTGAAGGAATTAACCTCACAACTATGTAATACAAGCTTCAAATGAATTAACCAGCCCAAAACAGAGCCAAAACAGGTCAAAACAGTGGTAAAAACATGCTGGACACAAGCTAAGTTAGGCTAGAAAAACATGCTAACACACAAAGCTATCTAGGCATGCAAACAAGACACAAGGAGGGGAGGCTAACCCCTCATATTTTGGACTTCAAAACATAGTTTTTGCTACTAAAAATCCTCTGAAATTCAGTGGTTAAAAGGGCCAAAAAAGTTTATTTGAAAATGTTAGAAGATAGCACAAAAACTTTAACAAACCAAGGAACAAAAGGGCGAGCCACCCCTAACTCAAAAGAAACCTCAAACCACTATTTTTAAGCCTAAAAAACAGAGGTTTTTGTAGTTGAAAACCAGGCCAAAAATAGTACAACAAGATGGCAAAAACAAGTATGAAAAATAAACTTAAAGGGTAAAGGTTATACCTCTTGAAGCCAAGCACACTTTAGGCACAAATGAGGCACCAAATCAAGCTAAAATTACCTTCTAAAGCTCAAAGAAGGTCCCAAGGAATCTCAGCCCAAAGATAACCAACTTTGGTCAAGGATGTATAGGCAAAGGAGAAGTATATCTCTACTTGGATGCACAAAGGTTCAAGAGAGAGAGAGAAATGTAGAGAGAGAGAATTGTAGAGAGAGAGACTCCCAAAATATTTCACTCCTAAAATGTTCTAACCTTGAAAACCATAGAGAAGGCCCTCTACATATAGAACAACAAGAGCTTAGGTCAAAAATATCCCAAAATGGACAGCTGGAAGAAAAATATCTGCCAAAATTTGACTTTTTGCACCAATGGCCGGCAAGGGATCATTAATGGCTGGCACAGGTCCATTCTTGGCCGGCAAGGATCACTCCTGGACAGTAGGTGGTTGGAAAAGGCTATTCATGGCCAGCACATGGCCAGAAAAGCCCATCCATGGCCAGCAGCCTCCACTTTTGGTTGGCCAGAAAAATATACTTTTTTAGCCCGACTTCAAATGGGCATATCTCCTTCATTGGGACTCTTTTGCAGGTCATTCTTGAGCCTAAATTGAATCCCTAGAAGTCTTGTTTCCAATGGTGGGAGCCTCACATAAAAATTCCAAGTGTGAAAAAAGTTATGCTCATTTTAGTGAAGACTGCTCAGTTTCGGTCCTACCCGGATTCATGCCAAACTTCTTCTCAGCTATTTTTCTTCCCTCCTCTCCAATTTTCTTCAAATCCAAACCTCTAAATAAGGTGTTTTGAAAATTTTTGAAAAAATTTCACCTCTCTTCCATTCATTTCCACTTTGTCCTTGCTCGGTTTACCGAAAAGCGCAACATTTAACGAAATGCGAGCCTCGGAACATCGTAGAAACTTTTTCAAAAACTATTTTGAAAGAGAGGGTTTTAAGGTCTAAAATCATTTTGGTCAAAATAGTTTTGGTCCAAAAATGGGGTGTAAGGTTGAGATTTGACTCTCTTCTTGCCGAAGAAATCGAACCTATACACTGCAAAACTTTTATTACCAAGTAAGCAATCAGTAGTGCCTAAGTCTTAAGGGCGGTCAAAAATGGGGTGTCTACACGTACAAAAAATTTGGTTGGCCACCCTATGGAAGTGGTTAGCCGTACAAGGGACTGGTTGGCCGGCCGACCATTAATTTTGACAGGGAACTGAAACAGAGCAAAATAGGGGCTTTCCAACAAATGTTCATTATTCTTTCTCTCTCCTATCATGAAAAAATCTCAAGGAGAGAGTAGGTTTGCTTCACAAATCATCAAACATCTGAGGGTATTTAAATGATGATTAGTGAAGCAACGAGATAGCAATTAATGGATACAAAGCTAACTAAAACTAATTATGAAAGATACAATCAAAGATATGGCCAAAACCCACTTAATCTCATGGAAAACAAGAGCAAGTGAATACTCAAGCTTAGAGATAATAGGTTTAGAAGGAGCCATTCTTGGAGGCAAAGCTCATACATAAGAGGTTACATCATTAAGAAAACCAAAGAGACTCCTCTTCTTACTCATGGAAGTTGGATTGAAACCTCCATTTCCATGCTTTAAATGAACTAGAAGAAAGTCTCTACTGGTCTTGATGAAAAATCTCTCATATTGCTTTAAAGCAAAAGCAAAACTAAATTAAGTAAAAGCAAGAAATGAAAGCTATGGAGAGATGATTGCAAGCTCATCTTCCTACTCATGGAACATGGATGAAGCATCCATTTCCATGCTACAAAGAAGGAACTAGAAGAGATCTTTGCAATAACTTCCAAGAAGAGAGATATGAGACAAGAATCAAACTATCTATATAAGCTTTAAACACATATATACAGTTCATGTTTAATCAAAATCTACCTAAAACAGTGCTGAAAAAAAATAAAAAAATAAAAATAAAGAACTGCAAGAGAGCAACACTAGAGAACAAGCCTATGAAAGGGTGGCTAACCCTTCCACCTTCAACAAGGTTTAAATCACATTTTAAAACCTAAAATATTCTGAAAAATAGTATTGAAATGGAGAACAAGAAGCTTAAAAGAAAATGAAATGGAAAGAATCAACCTCTAGAGAAGAAGAAGAGTTTCTTGGTTCACAAACCACAAGCTAAACACTCTTAAGTATCTGAAATAGTGTTCAAAATCTCAGCGAAAAACTTCAAAATCAAGCTTCAATGGTGTATATCTATATCAAGAAGGTAGGAAAGATTTGGATATCTTTGAAAAAGGCTTGCTTACTAAGTTTCTCAACCCCAAACATTGAGGATAGTTGTTGTATTTATAGAATTTTGGCATTTCACATCGAAAATATTTGAAAAAGGACAGCTAGCTTGGAGTTCATGCATGGGAGCAACTGCAGTTGCAAAATATCTATTCTCGGCAAACATGGTCGGCCAGACAACATAATGTGGCCTACTGGTCATTTTTGGTTTTCCTACTTTTTGAGTGGTCAGGTTATAAAAATAGGGTTTGGTCCAAATAGGGTGCAAGGTTTGGGTTTGAAGCTCAAAACTGAATTCTTTTGCTGAATATTCGAAAGAGTACACAATATAACATTTCATCATTGAGTGTTCAAAGTGAGGCATCTAAGTCTTAAGGGCTGTCATGACCCGAACCCGCCCCTATGTGGTAAGGACATAACTGGCCAGTAATCAAGGGATTACCTACGGCCTCAAACCAAACAAGACATATCTCATCAGAGTAAAGGGGCCAAACGGAAGCAAATTTCAAACTTTTGTCCATAGAGCTGTGCTTATATGGCACAACATAACAGTTCATATACATATATCTGTTAATAACTCACATCACAGGGGTAATAACACAAAGTTCCGTACATACAGGATCATTCAAGTCTAAGTCAGTCAAACCCAAAGTTTATATACAAAAGTAATCCAATGTTTTTGCCAATATAACAAAACTATATCAAAAGGACAAAAGAGGCGAAGACAAGTCTCGTGCGTGAGACATTTGCGCTGACTCTTCAAAGCCTTGACTGTTTCTCACATATTTCACCGTGGCTGGGTTTGGGCATCCCTTGTCTCACCTACAAACAAATGAATGAGCGTAAGCGAAAGCCCAGTGAATAATATCAAATAAAGAAGATACATGAACAACTTGAAACAGTTACATCAGACGGCCTTGGGCCCAACTCATGTTTCTATTTAATGTATTAATCGACTAAAGTTCTAGACGTATCAAATGGCCTCAGGCCCATTTAACTCATACCCGACGGCCTTTGGCCCATTCATTTATGTCTGATGGCCTTTGGCCTAATCGTTCGTATCCGACGACCTTTGGCCCAACCGTTCATATTCGACGGCCTTTAGTCCAATAGTTCATGTCAAACGGCCTTCGGCCCAATCATTCATGTCAAATGGCTTTCGGCCCAATCATTTATGTCAAACGGCCTTTGGCCCAATCATTCATGTCAAACGGCCTTTGGCCCAATCATATGGCATAACAAATATTTGTCACCAATTCAATGTAACAAACTTATAAGACTCATATAGAAGTAAGCAATTGGACAAATAACATACTTCAGATATCTTTATTAAGATACTACTCACAGTGTTCTGCCAGTGGATTTGCCCTGGGGCTCGACCCTACACATTACATAACACATATGGGTCACAATTGATTCAATCCGTTCTTAATTCATACATCCCTCTTAGGCTTCTTTCTTATTCTTTTAATTCATTCACAATGCTCAATGCATGCCTAAGAGTACTTAGAAGTGACAGAGAACGAAAAATGAAACAAAGAACACATTTACAAATTTTCTGAAACAGGGGTCCCTGCTCGAGCGTGGGTTCCGCCGCTCGAGCGGACCCCGTAGGTCTGCAAAAATACTGGTTGCCTCATTTTTACGCTCGAGCCTGAATTCGGACGCTCGAGCTGAAAGTCACACTACATGGCTCCCCGCTTGAGCGTGAATATACCCGCTCAAGCGAACATCCATGTCTGCAAAAGTGCTGGGAACCAGCATTTCACGCTCGAGCGGACTCCCCCGCTCGAGCGGACATGCCGGATTCTGGGTTTTCCAGAACTATTCTTCAAGTTCAAATTCCATGTTCAAAGGTTCAAAACTCACATTTTTGGTACCAAACATGGAGAGGCACTACATAATATGAGAATACAACCAATGTGAGGCTAATTATTCAAAATCATGATCTAATCCTCAAATAGATCAACATTTCTCTTGCATGGTCCATACTTATGCATTCAAGCTTCATACCAATTTCATAACTTCATCAATCATGCATGTATGTCAATTTTTGACTTCATTCCTATTTCAAATGGTGCAAATGGTGTTCAAAATCATGAAGCTACACAAAATTACTCATGCATGTAAAGTTTGGTGCTCAATTCTTCATATTCAACATGCTTCATGCTTGAACATGCAAAATTATAACAATTATGCACATGCATGTTCATACAAGCTCCAATTTCAACAAATTCAATTCAAGTTATGTTCTTGACCACAATTAAACCTTGAATTTACAAAATTACAAACTCAAACTTATGAATCCACTCACCTAGGAGCTTCAAACACCCAAATTCTAGCTAATTCTTTTTGTTTTACCTCCAATTCTCAAGCCTTTAGTTCAATCTTCAATTTGAGCTCCCTCTCTCTCTCTAAGTTCGGTTCTCTCCCTCTCTGTAGAGAGCAAAATTTGATTTGAGCTCAAACAAATGAATAAGAGTGCAAATTGGCCCTTTATATAGCTCCTTTAATCACATTTGATTATAGCTAATTAATAGCACTTAATTAATCGTTCTGGATCTAATTATTTTGATCCGAATAAATTTTTAATTAAATTTCACCATAGGCTTTAAAAATTACGCCAATCATAATGGCGTAGTCAATTTTGGCTTTTGTGGCCGATAAGGCCTTCAATTAATTTCTAGAGCAATTAAATCAAACAGATTTTCCTACGGTGAACAGATAGAAATTCAAAACCACATATATTCATATAAACGACACTCAAAATCATATCAAACACATAATCACAATCACAATTAAGATTAATTAGCATAATACGGACTAGGGTTATCACAAAGGCGGTCAAAATGGGGTGTCTACACTAGTGTATCATGCGTGCAAACTGTTGACACTTCTCACATTTCCTGACATAGGCTTCAGCATCCTTTTGTATGTAAAGCCACCAATACCCTTGTGATATGGCTCCATGGGCAAGAGATCTACCTCCTGCATGGCTTCCACAAACTCCATCATAGATCTCGTATTATAGGTCTTCCACTTTGAAGGATGCACATATCGCAGTAAGGGTCCAATGAAGGACCTTCTATACAGATAGCCTTCTACCGAAAAGCACAATCTTGCCGACTTGATCTTATGTGCCTCTTTTTTGTCTTCTGGCAGCTTGCCATCTCTAATAAACTTGACCAATGCAACCATCCAGTTTGGGCCTAGCTCTATGCACATTGCCTTGTATTATGTGATCAAAGGTTCCATGCTTGGGCCTGACAGATAGTTCACCATGATCGTTTTTAGTGTGTCTAATTTTATTGCACTGGCGAGGTTGGCCAGTGCATCCTCATGGCTATTGTCTTCTCGGCAGACCTGTTGTTGTCTTTTTGGAATTGGGCTAACAATTTGATGACCTGCTTGACATAGGCCACCATTCGCTCATCTCGGGCTGCTTATTCTCCCATCGCTTGGTTCACGATGAGTTGGGAGTCACAGTAGACTACCACTTCCCCGGCTTCAACTACTACTACTAGTTTCAATTCGGCAATTAGTGCCTCATACTATGCTTCATTATTTGAGGCCTTGAATCCCAGTCGGATTGATTACTCTATCATTTGTCCATCTGGTGAGACCAGCACCACTTATACCCGTGCTTCTTGTCGGTTTGAACTGCCATCGATAAAGAGGTGGAAGGACTCATCGATGTAGATGTCACAAGGCTTCGATTTCTTTTGATATTTCTTCTGTCCTGCTGGCGTGGGGTTCTGTGGTGCCAACTGTGTTTCCTCTGGTTTTTCTACGCACCCTAAGCCGAGGTTCATAGGTCTTGGCTTCGGGCTTTCACCCATGTGAACTCAGTAACAAAGTTGGCCAAAACCTAACCTTTGATTGCTATCCTTGGTCTGTATTCTATGTCGTATTGACCTAGAACTACAACCCATCGTGTTATTCTACCTGTCAAGTCTCCATGTTGCAGTAGAGACTTTAGTGGATACTCCGTGAGTACCAGAATCTTGTGAGTTTGGAAGTAATGGTCCAGTTTCTTTGCTGACACTACCAAGGCAAGTGTCAGTTTTTCTAGAGGTAGGTATCTCGCCTCTATGCTTGCCAGGGTTTTGCTCACATAATACACCGCCTTCTACTCTCCTTCTTCTTCTCGGATAACCACGGCGCTGACAACGTAGTCCAAGACTGCCAAATATAGAAATGGTTCCTCTCTTGGAACAGGATTTGACAATACTAGTGGGGTTGTCAAAATACCTCTTTAAGTCGCCCAAGGCGACTTTACATGCATTCGTCCATAAAAAAATATGTGGCCTTCTTGAGCAACTAGAAGAATGGTCTGCACTTGTCTGAACTTCGGCTAATGAATCTATTCAGTGCAACTAGTTTGCTAGTCAAAACTTGGTCATCTTTTGCTATCGTCGGGCTCTTTAGATCAAGGATGGCCTTGATCTATTCAGGGATTTCTTCAATTTCTCTCCTAGTCACCAGATATCCTAGGAACTTACTAGATCCTACTCCAAAAGCACACTTGGAGGCATTCAAACGAAGTTGATATGTCTTCTAGATGTCAAAAACTTCCTGTAGGTCGCCTAGATGATCTGTAGGTTCTTTACTCTTCATAACCATGTCGTCTATGTAGACTTCCATGTTCTTTCCAATTAGATGTTTGAACTTCTTCGTTACTAACCTCTGGTATGTTGCCCTTGTCTTTAATCCAAAGGGCATCACTTTGTAATAGTAAAGTCCTTTTAGGGTGATGAATGTCATTTTCTCCTCATCCGGTGCATACAAGGCTATCTGGTGATAACCTTGTATGTGTCAAGGAAACTCTCCCTTCTATGCCCAGATGTGGCATCCACAAGCTGGTCTATCTTTGGCAAAGGGAAATAGTCCTTCAGGTAAGCCTTATTCAGGCATCTAAAGTCTAAGCAAACCCTCCACTTGCCATTCTTCTTTTTTACTACCACTGTGTTAGATAACCAAGTTAGGTAGTTCATTTTTCGGATTGCATGTGCCTCCAGCAGCTCCTCTACTTACTTTTCAACTGCTTGTACATGGACTAAGGTTGGTTGCCTGGCTCTTTAGATCACAGGTTTGGCCAACCTATCTACGTTGAGTTTATGGCAGGTGACTTAGGGGCTGATCTCCAACATCTCGTACGGTGTCCAAGCAAACACCTCAATGTTTTTTCACAAGAAAGTCTCCAATTTTCTTTCTTTTTCCTCGGCTAAGCCTGAGCTGAGGAGGAAGAATCGCTCTTCGTCCCCTTTTTATACCAGAACCTTTTTCAAAGGCTCTTGGATCTTGTCAGCAGGTTCTTTGTTGACAGCATCCAAGACCTCCTGGTCTTCGTCTTCTATCTTTGTCATCTCTGCTTCTCTAACATTGTAGGTGTACTTCATTGTTGCCATAGAGCAATTTTTCAACTGCACTTGGTCTCCTCTCACCTCCTCAATCCAGAACTCAGTTAGGAACCGCAGTAATTGGTGTAGAGTTGAGGGAACATCCCTCATAGCGTGCAGCCAAGGTCTTTCCAAGATGATGTTGTACGGGGAAAGGGTATTTATCACAGTGAACTGTATAGTTACCATTTTAGTTCCTGCTTAGGAATGGCAATATCAACCCGACCCGACGGGGACCCTGACCGCCCCGTCCCGATAAATAGGATTTTCCCTGAAAATTATTCCCCATAGGGCTGGGGCTGGGGTTGGTATTGAAAAATACATCCCCGATAATTTTCGGGCCGGGGACGGGGATTGGCTCCTCGGCCCTGGCCCCGGCCCGGCCCCAAAATTTTCTCGATGCAGCCCCGCCTCTATGCCTCTTTAGTTGTATTATATAAATATCTGTTTTCATCTTATCTTCTCTCTCTCAACTCTCTCACTGACTCTCTACTCTCTCACTTTTTCGCTCTTATCTTCTCTCTCAACTCTCTCACTCTCTTCACTCTCTCGTTCTCAACTCTCTATCAATACTCTCGTTTTTCTCTCTCTCTCTTACAGCTCTCTCACAGTGTTCGTCATGGCGACATCACCACCACCACCGCTGGCCCCGACCCCCCTCTCTCTCTCTTCCCCTCGCCTTGGTTTCTCTTTCTCTCTCTCCACTTCGTCTCTGTCTATTCTTAAGCAGAAGGTCTGTCTCTCACCACCACCGAACCCACCGCCATAGCCATAGCCACTATCACCGTCGATCTCGCCATAATAGCCTGGTCATTAGCATCGATGAAGGTGTGCCACATCTGTACTCAGATCTGTTAGATTTGTTTTCTTTCTGATCTGATGTTGTTGTTGTTGATCTGTACTCAGATCTGTGTTGTTCAGAATAATTTTTTTTTAATTTGTGTTAATTATATATTGATCTGTTATATATTGAACAAAATTGATCTGTTAGATCTATTATATATTGATCTGTATTGTTCAGATTAATTTTTTTTAATGTGTTAATTATATTTAATCTGTGTTAATTGGATCTGACATATATTGATCTGTTAGATCTGTTATATATTGAACAAAATTGGTTTGTTGATTTGTGATATATATTGATTAGTCAGTGGTTTGTTGAACAAAATTCGAACAAAAAAAAAGCTTGGGGATATTTCAGGGTCGGGGAAACCCGATCCCCGTTAGGGGACGGGGACGGGAGGGTGATGGGCTCCCCCGCTCGGGGATTGGGGGCGGGGGCGGGGGCGGGGATTTTGTAATTTTTGGGGATCGGGGACCGGGGGCAGTCCCCGGCCCCGCCCCGGCCCATTGCCATTTCTATTTCTGCTTGAATCTCCAGGTTCGTGGTTCCCAGTGGCTATGTCGGGGTGCCATTAAATTCAACCATGAGGCTGTTGGATTGCTCCAAATCGTCCTTGTGAAGGCCAAGCTCCTTATAACATCTGACATAGATGATGTCATAGGAGATGCCTTGATCGATCAATATACGCCTTACCTGGCAGTCTATAATCTTCAGTGTCACTACTAGAGCATCATTGTACGGATGCTGTACCATATCTAGGTCTTTTCTGTGAATGAGATCATCGGCCCCTGATGTTCCTCTATCCAGGGCTTCTTCTGTTGGACTTGGTAGACATACTGCAAATGCCTTATCCTCTGTGTCTCTCCTCGGATCTTGTTCGCATTGACCTTTGTATAGATCACATTGATAACTCGTGGTCCATCTGCTTGTGGTAACAGGGGGTGGTGGGCTACCGGCCCCTGGGCCAGCCTCACCTATTCTTTTCATGTCTTTGCTTCGTCTTTCAAGTCTCTTTAGTGTCCCTGCCTGACCAGATCCTCCAGGTGTTGTTTCAGAGCCCGAAACCCTTGACTCATGTGCCCGTTCTCATCATGGTAGGCACAATTCTTCCTGGGGTTCTTGCCTATATACTTCCTCGGGGTCTTTTGCGGTACCCTAAAGTATAGCTGATTTTTGATCCTTTTCAAGACCTTGTAAATGGGGATCTTGAAAACCGTGCTTACGAGTATAGCCTTCAATCTTGGTTTTGGCTTGTCGGCGTTAGTATTTCTTCGATTGCACTTTGGTGAGCTGTTTCTCTTCTTCTGCTTCACTGTACTTGTCTTCTTTGCTTTCCTGTCTTCCTCTGCCTTCGCGTACTTCTCAATCCTTGCCCTGAGGTCCTCCATGTTCTTTGGGAGGGTCTTTGCAAGGGAATGCCAAAGCGGGTAATCATCCTCCAAGCCGTTCTTGAAAGACATAACTGCAAGTTCCTGGTTACAAGCCGGGATCTTGTTGTAAACCTTGTAGTATCTCTTGGCGTAAGCTCTAAGGCTTTTGCTATCGTTAATCTTCAAAGCTAATAAGGAATCTACCCTCAATAGCTACAATCTGTTTGTAACAAATCTGGCAACAAACATTTCGGCGAGGCTGCCCCAATATTTCATATATCCCTTTGACAATTTAAGGAACCAGTCTGATGCTATCACCCTAAATGTCGAAGGGAACACATTGCATATCAACTGCTTGATCCCACTCCACAGAGACATCACATTCAAATACAAACCAACATGGAAGTTTGGGTTTGACTCACCATCATAGATCTGGAATCTCGGTATGTTGAATCTCTTTGGTGCCTCGAACGCATCTAATTTCACTGAGAATAGTATCCTCAGCTAGGCGATGGATGTGACCTCGGTGCCCTACCTCTTCCTTTGGAGGTGGTCTCTAAAATCTTCTTTCGTCGGTTCAAGAGCTTGGTTATCGGTCTATTTCACCCTCTTCGGTGCGCTGCTACCTGTGTTGGGATGCGTCCTTTTGGAATTCTCCATATCTATTACACTGTCAAAGCAGAGGGCCTGTTCGTTGACCTGTCGGGATCTCCTGATCTAGGTTCCCTTGGTCCTCGGGGTTCTTAGGACTCTTCTCGCCGTGATTCTATCCACTTGGCTTTCTGTGATCGTCGATGTAAATTCCCAGGTCTCTTCTCATGTTGTGGAATGTTGGACACTGCAACCAGTCCTTCCTTTTGGGCGTAGGCATTTCCTGCTGGAGTCGGCATTTCCGATAAAGGTAACACTGGTTGCATTACCTTGCCCTGCATCATGAAGTTCACCGCGGTCTGTAAGTCCGCCAACTTGTTCGCCAAGTCCTTCAGCTCCTCATCTCTTCTTAGGCACCTTTCTTTCCATACCTGAAAGTCGCTCTCGTTGTAATATTCTTCTCGGTTCCCTCTTCTCAGGCCATTATTTCCACTTCCAGCATTGTTTGCCTCAAGATTTACTTCTTGCAGTTCTTCGTCATTATTTCCTCCTCTAGTATTTGGATCCATGTACTCCTCTTCCTCACTGGGTATGTTGTCCTCGGCTCTCACCTCTTGTCTAGCGTTGGCTATCTATTCTGTACTAAGTTCCCACATACAGCGCCAAATTGTTGAATGTTGATTTCCGATCTCACAACCAAACATGGAACTTAGTTAGAGAGCACGTAGGAGAATAGATTAAACCAAGCATCTACTAACAAGAAGATAAGAATACCACGGCGGCTGTCCACCTGGGAGCACTCTGAAGATCAAGTCAATCAACTTATCTCTCAAAGATATCAAGCAAATGACATAACACTCAATAAAAGCATACCTTAGACCCATGAGGGTGCTTGTGCCCTCGATCTCTAGAAGTCTCACTTCACAAGACTCAAACACAATGCTTATCTCGGACTCTTAGTTGGATATGGATGAACTCCTCAAAAGTCTCATCTTGCTTGAATCTTCAGGTTCGTGGATTCTTAAATTGTTTTTTTTTTTTTTTCAACTACTTCAAGCTCTATTTGCATGCATTTATTACACACATCTATATATACATTTGGAAATACAATATATATTTTGTTATGCATGTGTGTTGAGGTTCAAATTTTTTTTTTTTTAATACATGACAATAAACATGTGTATGTAATTTTCCAAAAACTAATTTTGACATTTATTTGTTTGTCACCAATTTTTTTATTTTTTATTTTTTATTTTAAATTTGAATCTATTAGAAAATAAATTCATTAAAGTAAATGTGTTAGTCGGGTTAATTTATCCAATTCGCATCCAATTTAATTCAACCCATTTAAACCCATTTAGTAAATAGGCAGATTTAGATTGAATTATTTTAGTATCTAACACGTTTTAGCCACTCAAACTCGTCCATTTGCCACTGTAGTCATAACTAATATCTTAATGAGTCATAACTAACACTTTGTTTAGATGGAGGAGTTTGGTGAGAAAAGAAAAGAAATTATGAGAATAGAAAGCCCTTTCACTTGTTTGGATGGTTAAGTAGGGTGTGAAAGGGTGAGAAAAGGACTCTCACCAAATATGTGTTTCATTTCCAACTAAAAGTGGAAAGATTTAGTGAGAAAATAATTGGGTTTAACGAAATTTTTATAAAATACCAAAATTACCTTTATGAAAAAACATAACGTATTAACATGAAATGTTATTTTAGTAAAATGAAATAAAACACTTCTTCTTTTTTTCCCCTGTCTCTTACTTATTCTATTCAAACAAGATAGGTGATAAACTAAATTCTCTTCTTTTTTATTCATCCAAACATAATAGTGAGAAACCACAATCATTTCTTTTCCTACCTCTCCTCACGATCCAAACGGATAAGTCAAAACTAACACCCTAATGGGGCATAACTAAATACTACAAAAGTCGTAAATAGGGGCATATGGTACACATTCCAAAGGGGGGTGTATCATAAAATTTCCCATATTTAAAATTTAAAATTAACAGTTTATAACTATCTTGTAATTATAAATTGTAAAACCAATCATTTCGTGATATAAAATATATATATATATATATTAATACAAAATTTTCATAACTATTGATCATAAAATAGGAATATTCATTCCATCTTAGAGGATTTGAATCCTTCTTTTGTTAAATGTAACTAGAAAATATCAAAAATCCAAAATTCCAATCTGGTCTAATATCATATTGGATCATATGGGATTTATTCCCGTTCTTCTATAATTGAATATGTTGGATTTTGACATTAAACGGATTACTGGATTAGATATTTGTTAATGGTATTGGATTTTTCAAGTCAATCCACTACAACAAATTTGGTTTTTATGGCACCAAATACACGTCGTGGATACGATTCTACGACACGCAATGTAAAGTCGTGTTATGACTAGTCATGAAAACTCATTCACTTCAACGGCATGCCGTAGTACGTTGTTAAAAACCCATTAACAGCATATTTTGTGAGTCGTGTTTGATTTTTCTACAACTACTTTTGCACGCCATTAAAAACCCTTTAACAGCGGATCTTGTATGTCGTGTTTGAATTTTCTACTACTTTTGCACGCCATTAATTCCTAGGACAAACCAAAACTCTCATTGCTCGTCATAAAATATATAATACAACGACCTATTATGCCTGCCGTAGAATATATAATTTTTTTTTTTAATTGAACAGGTTCTATTTGACTTGTTTTGTACAATCTAAAAAATATTACAAATAAGTTTCACAAAACATCAATCAACCACTAAAATATTATTTCAAGCATCAAAAAGTAGAATAATTTTATTCCGTTTCAAAAAACAAGATTGCATTTGGGGACAACTCACTTGAAGGTTCACAGGGATCTTGGAGTAGTACAATTAAGGTGGGCTACTTAAAACAAAGACATAAACTACAATTACAAATATGCTTTTCGTAACCTAGTAATACAATATGACGGTGTGGTAGCATAGCTTAGCCAATGTGCACCAACATACTCAAACAGTGGGCTATCAGATTATGCAATAACAGTTCCATGAGCAGGTAGACAGATCATATAATCAATAGATCATATTGGCCTGAGGGTGAAGAATGCAAACGATTACAATAGCTCACTAATTATACAAATTGAACAAAGAATGGTAAATGTGACAACAATTTGCCAAATCTAATGATAATCATAAAATCATTAAAAATTAGACAAAGTGATAATTGTAGAACCAGAATAAATGCTTAGTTCTTTTTATTTTTTGTAGAACAAAGATTGATAAATGTGACAACAAAGTGATAATTGTTATCACATTCTTTAACAGAAAAATTTTCAAACACTTGAATCTCAATAGATAAGAAACAAACTCCACAAGCCATATAAAAAAAAATTTAATTCGATAAATTATTCTAACCTTAATTTTGTTTGTTCAATTATGTCAAATCTATAGAATTTCTTGTATTTTTTTCTCAAAACTCGGGAAAAAAAATAGTGCAATTTATAGTTGGTACCTTGAATCTTAATGCAGAAGAGCTGGATTCAACTTTGACATGATCAGAGAGTGAAATTCCAAAAAGAAAAGAGTCCTTCAAAGAAACACTAGACTTTCCCTGAAACCAGCAACACATTTTGCACAATGTTAATTCAAAGAATTCACCGCTGATTGTCAGTAACAAGAACCAAAAAAAGGGGGGAGGGGCAATGAACCACTTTGGGAATGGCAAAAGCAGAGGGAAGCAGAGCAGCAGCCTGGAGAGCCATGAGCACCTTCAAATGATGACAGTAATAAGTAAGAACACACAACATATATTCATAGAAATACAAATCTAATGTCTGACACAAAACGGGAAAATCGTTGTGGTGGGAAACCAAGTGGTCCAAAACGAGGACAAAAAATAAAACCAATCAAAAGAGTAGTGGCTGCTATTATATATTTGTAACAGCAGCCACTACTCTTAATAACACATAAGAGACTTGAAGCAAGTAACTATTCTAAGAAAGGTTTTCCATCCCTAAGCCAGAAAGACTTAAAACCATTAGTAAAAACTGTCAAGAAAAGGTCACTGCTAATTGAGGAAACTTCAAAACTAGTAATAATCGAGATAATAAATATGCAAATAAAAAGAATTGACAAGACTAACCTCATAAATAGTCTCTGCGGATTTAACATATGTACGCCAGGTCCATCTCCTTTCCAAATGCCCTTTTGATGGCCTTAGAGCTGCTTCAGGAATTGCATCATCCATATCCAGTAAATCGATCTTGAGTGCCCTCAAGAATTGAGAAGCTTCGCCTACTAATGGCCTTAGTGCACACTCAGGAATGACACAGCAATTACCAACCTCTGGAGCTGGAGCTCGACTGAAAAATGACGAGTTTTCCTCCATTTGTATGAACAATTAAACTTTGATTTAAAATTTGGCAGACACATCCATAAACTCCCTAGTTTTGTATAACTAGTTGAAGGTCAGGTCAGCAAATAGAATACGCTGAATATAGCACAAGGAGACTAATAGTATCCAAATAAACTGACGCAGGTTCCTATTTTTGATGGATCTGAAAGGGAGTGGGTGGAAGCAATTGAACAAGTTGGGTTAAGGGTGGCCACAGATCAGGGAGGAAAGAGTTGTGAGAAAATGGCACCTTTTCTTAATGAACCTGTTCATGCAAGGATGAATGATTCTTTTGTAGTTGCATTCCCTTCTCCAGAAGTTCACATCGCTTGTGGAATTAACTTCTCGCAGGTATATTTCTGTGGCTTTGCTAAATAGTATGTCATTAGAGAATACGAAAAATGACACATTCTGTTTTGCCGTTTGTTTTTATTACCCAGTAAATAAACCTCTGTGCTATCTGCCTTTTTCTTCTATGAAGAGGCAATGAAATTTCAAGAACTCTTTTCAGAATATTTTTCTGCACTACTTTGACTTGATAGTTTATTTACAGTCATTTTCTGCTCGCTGCTTTCATGTGTGTGCATTAGAAGATTTACTGTTTCGTTGAACTGTTCAAAACTATGACATTCAACTGTGCAACCACTTAGTACAGATACTGTGTTTTGACAGAATTTAGCATATTTAATGCTCTTAATGATATATAGAACCTGTTTAGCAAATAGAGATCCCCCTTCCCCCATGGTGTGTAGCTACATTGTCTTCTTCTCAAGTAGTAATCTTAATATTACATAAAGATAGTACAAGCTCAGCAATTCTGACGTTGAGGATAGTGTAATACTTTAACAAATGAATATGTTGAAAGAAATGCCATGAGATTGTGGTCTCTAAGAAGGTGACCACCAATCATAGTAACGCCAAGGGTAGTGGGAGGGGATAGGAGTTCTAATGAAACTAAGAAATGGTTGAGGGAGATGAGCCAATTATTCTCTTTTCCTATCAATGAGGAAGGTGTGTTCCAATTTAAAGAGGTGCTCGATGCTTTGGGGTTGTCCTTGGTCAGCTTGGGAAGGAAAGGCCATAGGATTAAGCAAGCAATTGTAAGGTGGGGTGAGGGAAAGAAGATGCGAAGGGAGTAGTTCGAAGTAGTTAGGGAGTGTTAAAAGATCAAATGTTTCTAGGAAACTACGTATCTAACTGCATCATATATGTCGGGTTAACTATAAAACTAAATTGTTGCTGCCTGATATATATGGTAGATGGTGTACCAAGACTCTCTGGTAAAATTAGGAAAACTAAATGAAGTTTTGAGCTTGACTAAATATTAAAATGCTACACAGAATGAATCTCAATAACTTCATTGTTGCAGGTGCCTGCTATTGGCTGCCAGTGGTTTTCTTCCACCTAAATTGGCAGCACTTTCTATGCTAAACAAATAGGTCCTTCAAGGACCTTTTGCATTTATGAAGAGGTTCATTCTAAACTCCCTCAATCATCAATGCAAGCACAAATTTTGATATTGCATGTTCTGGTTCTTGTTTCTGCCACCTGAGATGTGTAAAGGGCATTGGAAGCAACTTCAAAGAATTAGGTTTCCTTGGCTATTAAAATGATTAAAATTATCTTTCCGGAAATGTCCTTTGTAAGATCAAAAGGGAGTGATATATTCCTATTTGCCTGAATATGCTCTTTCAAGTTCATTTTTGTTATTTGTTTTCCCTTGAAGTATTGATAAGTGATAGTCCTTCTCAACTTGAGTTTTTTTTATTACTTTTATTTTTTACTTATATTTTCGTTTCTCCAATTTTTTTTTTTTGTAGTTTTATAAAGACCCACTAATTAAAAAAGAATCTTTTGGTTCATTATACTGCTGAGTTTAGATGTCCAGAGAAAAAATTATCTTCCTTGGTGTACTAGTTTAGTCATCTTGCACTGAATCCATGTAGTTAGTTTTGGAGTCAAGGTTGGAAATTGTTGCAGGTGGAGTGATTGCGCAATGCAGGACTTATTAAAGGTGGCTCAAAAGAGAATGCCATTGTTTGTAGGTGAGGTGGTTCATTTTGTGAACATTTAGAGAGATTTTCAGGATGAGAAAGCATGTTAGGATTCCTTAAGTTCTTGGTGCTGCAGTTCAAGAATGTATTTTGACAGAATTGTGTGCTTTGATCACTTATGAGGTGGTTGTGTAATAATTTTTTTTGCAATGAATCGTAAGATACCTTGTATGTGTGAATTGTGATTGTAAAGCATTATGTTTAAAACCTTTGGTAAAAACTTGTTCAGATTGGAAACCATTAAAAGAAATATTAAATTTTTGAATCCTTCTGCATATTCTCTCAACCAGAAACTTAGAAAGCTGTTGAAAATTTAACTGGAAATTTATGCCATTTTACCCTAGAGAGTTATTTTGCAGAGTAAAATAATTGCAACATGCAAATAAAAATAACTATTGCCAACAAAATCTTTGTTAGGTTTTATTCTTGGCAATCCCGTTTGACAAAACTCCTTTCAGTTGTATTTATTTTTGCACTTTTATTTCAGTGAGGCTATGAGTGTTTAGATGCGAATCCAACCCGAATTGTGTTTTTCAGAGAAGTTTGTGATGCTAATGCTTTCAAGATTGCCACTTCGCTGATTATGACGGGGATCGAGCTGCCCGGTCAGCTCGTGGGGGTCGAGGGGGCAGCGCCACGGCGGGGTCGAGGGGCAGCGCCCCCGAAGCAAAATGCAAAAATGCATTCCAAGTTGCCTGTCCGCTCGAGCGGACATACCTGCGCTCGAGCGGAGAATCCCTGGTTCCAGCAGTTTTGGTCGCCTGCAAAAGTACTGAGATGTGTGATTTCGCGCTCGAGCGGGCTTTCTGGCGCTCGAGCGGACCTCTGTTATATCACGCGCATATTTTGCTGAAGCCGCTCGAGCGGGCTGTTGGGCGCTCGAGCGGAGATCGCGGGACAGATTCTATAAATTCGCGTGTTGGGTCAGATTTTAGGATTACTACTCCAGATCTTCTTTTTGGTTTCTAGGGTTTATATCTGGGGATACTTTGTGAGTTTTCTTTGATGTTTTATTGAGTATTCAACTCATGGTTTAAAGAGAGTACATCAAAGGTTGTGTTTTGTTCTACAAAAGACAGAGTTGTTCTTCGGTGGATTCTGAAGAATTCGAGCCTGAAGCTTTGGTGGATTCCGGGGTGGCTCATCGTAAAGACAATTCCGAGGTGAAGATGGGGTTGGAAGAGGCACATAGAGGTTGGTTCAATTAGGCGTTGCGGATTCGCTAGGTAATTGAGAGTATACCTGTGTAATTCCTTTAAATCTTCTTAGTGGATTGTTCTTGTGGTCGTTGCCCGTGGTTTTTTTATCACAATTGGAGGTGTCCAATTGTGGTTTTTTCACGTAAAATCGTTGTGTTTCTTTGTCTTGATTGTTTGATTGGGATTGTTATATTCTGCTTAAAATTGATACATAATCACAAATCAACATCTAGGGGATTTCTAGATTTTTCAATCTTTCTTCATGCAACAATTAAATATTTGCATTACATTTCAACAACCAAATTAATAAAGAAATAACAAGCATCATGCATAAAGACTGTTAGTTGAAAAACTAAAGATTTTTAAGCTTCAATGCTGAAATCTAAATCAACTTACCCCACCCATCATTTTGCTTTTATGATCTGTCTTGTGGATCGACTAAATGTTAGGTTCAGATCTTACTATGAAGCCACATTTGTTTGACGAAAAGGATAAATAATATCGTAGGCTATGAAGCATTGACACTATGAAATAGGCATTGTAGCGGTGTTAGACATAGGGATACGACGGGGATACACCACGTGGCTTGTCCCTTCATTTGGATTCAGTGGGTGGGTGGTAACAAAGAAAAGATTGACCATTAAAAAATAACTAAATAGAAATTTCTACATATCTACATATATTCCTAGTTGTTAGCAGAAGCGAACTAGAATCATTTGACAAGCATGACTTTTCACTTGTTCTATGGATTGATATCCAATTAAGGATTGACTTTTTTTAACATCTCATACTGACAAACATGTCAATTTTTGGCAAAAAACAGTAACAAAAAGATTGACACATGCATGAAGGGAAAGAGCAAAGAATGGGATATTAGCCAACATTGTGTACAAAATTTCTGCCCTGCGAGAGTCAAACTCTTACAAGCATTGTTGTTAAATTAAATGTACAGTGACAAAAATTAACGCCAAATGGAAATATGCACAAAACAGGGACAAGAGAGTGGAGCTCTTAAAGTAACCTCATTGTGCCAACACAGTTTTTTTTTAGTCAGGCATTTTTATCAAACAGTTAGAGGACCCTTAATATCAGATAACATTTACAGACTACCATCTATTACATATGTACAGATATACATAGCATGTATATATTGATGAGAAACAAATATATAGGAGAGGCTGAAATGTCCAATTGAAATGAAACTAATTTGAATCAAATTGAATATTTAAAGGACAAAATTAAAATTAGAGGCTGAAAGTGGCATGAACTTATTTTAGGAAGCATAAATGTATTTTATCTGGAAAACAAATTAACAACTTTTAGGTTCAAGATACTTACATAGTCCAGTAGGAGATTTCCATGCCTTTCTTCCATGTTCCTTACCTGCAACAACAGATAAGAGCAATGATCCAAATCCAAAAACAATTTGGAAATGGGAACAACAAAAAAGTGCTAGCAATAATTGCATGTTCTAAAATTACTATTAGGTGATGCACTAACCTTCTTCCTGTAAGTCTCTGCCTGAGTTTTCAACACATGGTATTGTAACAAAATTCATGAAGCTTTGAATAGTTAGCTAAATTGATGCAAAAAAAATTCCTATGTATTCATTCTAGACGCAAGAGAAAAGAGATTATGAAGGAGCAGGAGAAAGCATTGAAGTAGCGAGAAATGGGAAACTCACACAAGGAGAATAGGAAGATTGAAATGATGTTATCTATACAAAAAAATGCAAAAGAATAATTTAAAAAGGGGGGGGGGAAAAAAAGCCCAAAAAGGCTATTCACACCAACTGCATAGAATGATGTGGATTTGCAAATAGCTCTACCAATTGGTGAAGCTGTATCGTGCAAGATAATTTATTTATAGCCTTCAAAAAACGTCTCCAATGAAATTTTGATGAAATTGCAACAATTCAACAGAAAAGATATGACGCTTGAAGCCAAAGGTTCCCCATTCAAGAACATTCCCACCAAAGTTTGCCCAACCATCAAAAGAGGTTCGGTCGCCTAGGTTGGCTCTGGTCCAGAAATTCTTCATAAGTCTAGCGAAAAACAGAGAGTTGGAGAAATCATACATCGTCTTTGGTTTCGTTCTTCTAGAAGACATGGAAATTGCAGAGAAAATCGTTTAGCTTCCCACAAAACCAAATGTTTGGAGCAATATACCTGCATGTTGGAGGGAGATTTAGAGATGTTGATGTTGTCACCGATGGGGAGTTACCGTCGCTGCTAGAGAGTGAGAGGGTGTGGAGATCTGCAGACGTTGGTCTATAAGAGAGAGATTGTGAGCATCTGCGAGAGCGAGAGTGAGAGAATAGAATGAAAGGACATGAGAAGAGGAGGGTTACCTAGACGCCGAATGGGGTACTGCCTACTGTCACACCTCGAGAATTTCTGTGATACAATGAGCAACGTTTGAGGTGTACCAAAGGCACTGGAAGGTTCCGGAAGGTGTGAGAACGAGCTAGGGTATGTTGGAAGGCTATAGAACCTGGTGGAAAGGTCCGGAGTGGCCTAAAAGATTCTGGAATATTGTGATAGAACCTTGGAGGGTCCAGAAGAGTCTGGATGGGTCTGGAACATCCTAGAATATCATGGAGAAGCCTACCATGTGCTACACTAGTATAGAGAATTCTAGAAGGCAGTAGAAGGGTAGTTGTCCTAGATATTTCTATGGAGGGTTCTAGAGGAGAGCTTGTAGCCCTTGGATCAAAATGATCCTAGCCATCTATATGGGCCGAATATATTCGTCGCTGTCCATACTCATTGCATCCAAACTCTGTGATCAACCTGTGAACGCAACGGCGGTGAGCTACCTGGCGGGGTGTTGTCGGAAAACCCCTATGACGATCAAGTTAGCACACACTCAGGGAGAGAGAGAGAGGCTTAATGAATATTAGGTTTTTCTTACCAAATGATGTTCCATCCTAGTATGGGGGGCGCAGTGATGCTTATATACTTTCTGCATTCACCTCTGCACCCACTCGTCTATTGACACGTGGAGCTACTCTCCCATCTGTCAGCGCAAATCCAGCTAAATACCACCTAACCAAACCGCCAAACAACATTAGCGGGAACGGGGCAGCCCGGTGGCATCACCTCGACCTCATACGATCGTGCTACGTAACGAGTCCGACGGCGCCACTCGTCGAGCTCCATCACAACCGAGCTCAGTAGCATCTCGGTACGACTGAGCTCCAGACAGGTTAAGCCGGTATTCAGAAGACCTTTCCCGCCGAGCTAAATATGCGAACCACGAAACCCGGGTTGGCAGACAATCATCTCGGCCAAGATAGCTTGGCCCAAACATGGGCCTGGAACTCGACCGAGCAAACCAGCTCTGGGCCAGCCCAAGTTAGCTCGGCCCAAACATGCTCGGCCCTCCTTCTGCCCGCTTCTACCACGGCCCAAAGCTAAATTATGAATCTCTCTCTCAATTGCCCCTTAATTCCGTCCGCGCAAGCGTGACTGGGATTACATGATCCGACCGGGGTAGATGCTCTGCCCGACTTTGATCCGCAAGACGTTACCGCGCTAACCCCAATGCTCGGTTTCTTGACTTGCTCGGTCGACGCCTCAACTCGCCATCCTGTCTCTTTAGTACTAACGCTGCCGTCATTATGGACACGCGTCTTTCGCCCATTGGTCTCAAACAACCAACCTCGCCGTCTCTTCATATTCAAAATTTTGGCGTTTCTTTCTCTCTTTTATATGCACATCACTTCCCCTTCGCATTTCTTTCTTACTGTTTCTCTTCCATTCCAGACGACCCAACGCTGCAGTGCTATCCCTTCTATCAAACACTATTGTTGCCCACTTCACAGCATCCATTGGATGGATTTGGCTTTGTTGTCAAAGCTCAAGAGTATTTCCGCACTCGCGGAACCTATTCTCGCCTCCAAACCCGTAAGTTCTTCGAATCTTCTCATTGTTCTTCATTTGATACTGAGTCTAGGGCACTACAGGAGTAGGTTTTAGGATGTAACCCCCAAAAATCACCTCTGCACCTTCTCCCTCAACTGTTCTTCATTTTCTATGATGAACACGTGTAGATCTGGGGCGGATTGGGCTCCAGGTCTACTTTTGATCCCAAAAACATCAAAACCGAGCAAGTTACGAGTTTGCAAAACTCGTATAGGAATCGAGGTAACTGAGTGCTAGACCGTTCGACCGGGCTAATATTTGGTCCACTTGAGCGGCCAAGCTTCTGGGTATACCTCTATGACCGGGATGGTCTAGCACTCCATCTGGCCGAGCTAAAGTCGAGCTCGTTTCGCGCGACCGCGTTCCCACTTACTCTTATACTTCCTTTTCCTGTAGAGTCCAAGGGGACCAAGCACCAACACCAAGGCTTTCAAAAGGCCGAGCTGTCTTCGCGCCAAATTTTGCCAACCTAAACCGCCACGCTGAGACAGGCTGGCTTCACATGGGGCGTTACTGCTTCCTTGTTGACACGCCGGTCGCACTAGCCGCGTTCCGGGAGGAATATGGTGTCCCTGCAGACGTACATCTTGAGCTCGGTGCTGAGGACACCAACCCTTGGGGCAGACTGGACCAATGTCCCTTCACCATGCTTTCCATAATCAAAGGCGGCCTTCGCTTCCCGGTACAGCTTCTAATGTGCGAGTTCCTGAGGCGCACCGGGCTAGCGCCAACACAAGTTTCAACCAACACCTACAGAATAATAAACGGGATAGGCAAGCTGAATAACCGGCTAGGCCTGAACCTAGGATTAGCCGAGATTCTACGCCAGTACGCCCTCGGGCATACCGGCGATGGGCTTAACTATTACTTAAAGATTAGGCCGGGCAAGGAGAAGATTGTAACCGGCACCCCAGATAAAGATATGCACGATGATGACTTTTTCTGGGTGTCCGGCAATTATGAAACAGCCGACGTGTCCGACTGGTACATCAGCAAGAACTTCGGTTTGACATGTAAGCCGTGCTCACTGCTCGGTCAACCCATTTCCCTTCTCTATTCTGCACTAATGCCTTTTTTTCTTTCCCTCTTTGCAACTATCGAAGCCTTGCAAGCGAACTACTTCAACCCCAACGAGGCTGCCATCAAAACCGTACTGCGGTACTGTAACCAGGATTGCCACGAACTTCTCAGCTACGTACCGAGCTACAAATACACAGCTCCCTGCCGGAGTAGGGTTACAGACTTTCTTCGAGCACCATCTCCACCACCTGATCCAACACTACCGGACGTGCCCCTTATCCGGCTAACCGAAGAAGAAGAGATGGCCAAGTGGAGCTGCATCAAGAACCTCATCACTGCCACATCCACTGAGCTGCCGAGTATCCCTCCCCGTGCAACTCCTGCCAGTCAAACATCTGGGACGGTGATTGCTTTGGCGTCAACTGCTGCAGCACAAACCAGCAAAGACAGTTGCCGAGTTGGGAAAATCCCTCAGACTGCCGACCCCACAACCGAGCTTCTTGCAGAGCTGAGCACCGAGCAACCCGCGATCGCATTTGAATCAATGCCACCTTGGAAGCTGTAGTTGAAGCACTGGGGTAAGGAGATCCTGGCCAACGCTTCAGTCAAAGGCGACAAAGAACATCTCCTAGCCTTCGACCTGACAAAAGCCCTGCTCCTGCCGAGCGACGTGACCGGTAGTGGCCACATGCCCGACACCCGGCTCGTGAAGTCCTCGGTTAAGTCTATGACCCGGGTAAGAATTCCGCATGTTTTATTCAAATTTGCTCAAGTGCTTGCACAGTTGGCTTTCTTTATTCAAACTCTCTTCTTGCAGGCCATCCAGAAACAAAATCTTGTGATAGACCAGATTTATAGACTCCGACAAAAGGCGACCGACGCCGTCAGCCAGGTCGAGCACCTTCAAACCGAGCTGGGACGGTCGAAGGCTTCTTTGGAGATTGCAAATACTGACAACTCCAAATTGCTCAGCCAACTTGGCGCCATTGAGAAGGAAATGGATGCTCTCCAGGCCGAGCTGGCAGCGTTAAAGCATTCAAGGAAAGATGAAGTGGATGAGGCAAACAATGAAGGTTTCAAGGACGCCAAAGACAGTTACACCAAGCAAGTTGAGGCCACCAAGGACATATTCTTTAAGTCTGGCTGGAAGGCTGCTTGCGAACAGCTCGGCCAAAGATCTGGAACCGAGGTGTTTTCCTCTCCTCCCGCTGCCTTTCTGCCAGCCTACATGGTGCCATATGCAAACGATGTCTTCAGTGCATTGCAAGCTGAGGCCGAGGAAGAAGGCGGGGACGACGCCGATGAGGATGCTGAGGGAGAAAATCGCCCTAAGGAGGCCGGCCAGGTTAAGTCTGGTGCTCGAGAAACCACAACCACGGTCGACCTGGAGGTAGTTGCAACCGGAGACGACTTCGCTGACCTTTCCCCCTTAGTTTAGTTCTCTTTGTATTTTTTGTTTTTGTTTTTGAGAATGTAACCGGGCTGCCTACCCCACCTTATGTACTACAAATTATCATCAATGAAAAGTTCTCATTTTGTTAACTGTTGCACTGCTTGTTGTACTATGTTTCATCATCTCGGTAGGAACCTTTGACCTAAGTAAAACATCAACTCCTTTAGCCGGGGTAGAGCACCTCGGTTAGAGCCTTGAGTTGGGCAAATTACCAACTCCTTTAGTCGGGATAAAGCATCTCGGCTAGAGCCTTGAGTTGAGCAATACCTCAACCCCTTTAGCCGGAATAAATCATCTCGGCTGAAACCTCAGAATTGAGCAAATCATCAACTCATTTAGCCAGAGTAAATCATCTCGGCTGAAACTTCAGAGTTGAGCAAATCATCAACTCATTTAGCCGTGTACTATATTACTTTAAATACAACAAAGTTCCTAAACAGAAACAATTCCTTTGAGTTGGGCAAATCACCAACTGTTTTAGCCGGGGTAAATCATCTCGGCTATAACACACTAATTGGGCCCGTAGTCACCATATTATTTCGAAAGCAACAAACTGCTTCAGCAAAGATAATTCACTTCTATTACATTGACAAAAAGAGTATGACATTCAGAAGTGTAGGGAGAACAAATCCTTCCACAAGAAATTACATAAGAACGACAAATACTAAAAATAGTACAGTTTGAGGTTGGCCGTATTCCATGGCCGGGGTACGCCTTTGCCTTCCAAATCTTCTAAGTGGTATGCCCCCTTGCCCGCCAGACCAGTTATCCTGTAAGGCCCTTCCCAGTTTGCCCCTAGCTTGCCTTCGCTCTGCACCAGTGTGTTGCCCATCACCTTTTTTAAAACCCAATCCCCAACTTTGAACGGTCTGGGGTGCACCGTTTTGTTGTATTTTCTAGATAGCTCTTG
Organism: Camellia sinensis; assembly: GCF_055761805.1. Classification (NCBI taxonomy): domain Eukaryota; kingdom Viridiplantae; phylum Streptophyta; class Magnoliopsida; order Ericales; family Theaceae; genus Camellia; species Camellia sinensis. Next base: position 143,038,397 of record NC_138963.1, read on the forward strand.
TTGGTATGCGGCCACGTGGATTAGAGCTTTGTCTCGGCGCTCATCAGCTAGGTCCAATTCCAGGGCGATGGTTTCAGAGTTCAGCTCGAGCTTAAAACTTTCGTTGCAGAGGGGCATGCCGATTTCCAATGGGATGACCGCCTCCATGCCATATGCCAAGGCAAAAAGGGTTTCCCCGGTCGAACGTTTCGGGGTTGTCCGATATGCCCAGAGGACACTAGGGAGCTCTTCGGTCCATTTGCCTTTGGCCTTCTCCAACCTCTTCTTTAACCCATCTAAAATGGTCTTGTTCGAAGCTTCAGCTTGGCCGTTAGACTACGGGTAAGATGGAGTGGAGTTGTAGAATTCGATCTTCAATTCCTTACAAAATCCTTTGAATAAGCGCCCGTCAAATTGGGTGCCATTATCAGAAATCAGAATCTTAGGGACGCTAAATCGCGTTATCACAATCTGCCAGATAAACTGTTTGACGTCTTTCTCCTTGATAGTCGCTAAGGGCTCAGCTTCAACCCATTTGGTGAAGTAATCCGTAGCCGCAATGAAGGACTTCCGATTGCCTGGTGCCGTTAGGAGTGGTCCCACTATGTCCAGCCCCCATATCGCAAAAGGCCAAGGGCTTGTGAGGGGAAGAAGTTCTCTGGCCGGCTGGTGAATTTGGTGGGCGAACTTCTGGCACTTCTCACATTTTCTAACATATTTCTGAGCGTCTGCTTGCATGCATGGTCACCAATATCCTTGCGAGATAGCTCTGTAGGCCAAAGATCTTTCCTCGATGTGACTTCCGCATATGCCTTCATAAATCTCGTACAGGAAAGCTTCCACGCTGTTTGGATGTACACACTTGAGGTAAGGACCGGTGAATGACTTCTTGTATAAAGCACCAGATGGAGAGAGCCAAAATCGCTCTGACTTCACTTCGGACCTTATGCGCTTCCTTTTTATCGGCCGGAAGGGTCCGTTCTTTCAAGAAAAAGGATAATAGGGTCCATCCAAGAAGGTCCAAGCTTGGTGCAAAGTACTTTTGTCTGCTCAGGTTCCTCAATACTAGGCCTCGGAAGAAACTCAATCAGGAGAGGATTGGGAGATGAACTGTCGACAATGGAAGCTAAACCAGCTAACTCATCCGCATGGCCGTTTTCTTCCCGACCAATTTATTGGACCCTTATTGCCTCGAATCGCTTGATGTATTCTCTTACTAGAGCTTGGTACTTGGCCATTTTGTCATCTTTGGCTTCGTAGACCCTAGACACTTGGTTGACAACAAGTTAGGAGTCGCTGTAAACCATCAGCTCGAATGCGCGCAACTGGAGTGAGCTCTTAAGCCCGGCCAGTAGCGCCTCGTACTTAGCCTCATTGTTGGACGTAGAGAATTTGAGTGTGATAGAGTGTGCGATGGTCAGACCATCTGGCGAGATCAAAACTATGCCCAGCCCCGCGCCGTGACGATTTGAGGCTCCATCTACAAAAAGTTTCCACATTTCACCAACGAAGAGCTTCCAACACTTTGAGGGTCCTGAGAGGCTTGAAAGTTGATGGGATCACAGTTGCTCGGCTGTTCGGTTTCAGGTTCGCTGCTGTTCGGTTCCACTTTATCCCCCCTCAGCGATGCGGCACTGAACCCAACAGGTTGGTCTGTTATTCCCAAGTTCATCGTCGCATTGCCGGGCTGAAGTACTATTTTGACTAGAGGTTCTATGGACTGGCGCGCAAGTTCCGTGTCGCCAACATCGCCCTGTTGTGCAATTTTTGTTGAGCCGTCATTCGCCTCCTCGGCTACCGCTGTGAGATCCACTGGGCATACTTGGTGAATTCCAGGCGAGAATTCAGCAACAAAATCTGCCAATGCTTGAGCTTTTATGGCCGTTCGGGGTTGAAACTTGATGTCGAATTGTCCGAATTCGACCACCCACTTCAGGATTCGACCGGAGAAATCCGCCCGCTCGAACAAGGCTTTGAGGGGGAATTCAGTCAACACGATGATTGTGTGAGCATGAAAGTCGTGCGCCAATTTCCTGGAGGCCATCATCAACGCCAAAACAAGTTTTTCCAGCGGCAAATATCTCGACTCTGTCGGTAGCAAGGTTTTGCTCACGTAAAAGATAGGGAAATGCTGGATACCTTCTGACTGGACAAGCACCGCACTAACTGCATGCTGAGAAACTGCCAAATAAAGGTAGAGTTCTTCGCCGGGCTTGGGTGTCACCAATAATGGAGCAGAAGACAAATACGCCTTGAGCTCAGCCAAAGCCCTGTCACATTCCTCATTCCATAAAAACTTGGACTTTAAGGCTCTAAAGAAAGGGCGGCAGCGATCTGATGACCGGCTTATGAATCAGTTAAGCGCGACGGCCATACCGGCCAGATGCCGCACGTCCTTTACCAAGTTGGGCTGCTTCAATTCTTGTATGGCTTTGATTTGTGTGGGGGCTGCCTTGATGCCTCGGTTTGTGACTAGAAAGCCTAGGAATTTCCCGAATCCCACGCCAAAGGCACACTTTGATGCATTCAGGAGTAGCTTGTGCTGTTTAAGAATGGCGAACATCTTGGCTACGTCGGATAAGTGGTCAGCCTGATGCCTGCTTTTGACCACCATGTCATCGATGTAAGCCTCTATCGTCCGGCTTAGCAGAGGAGCGAACATTTTGGTCACCATCCTTTGGAAAGTCGCTCCAGCGTTCTTCAAACCAAAAGGCATGACTCGATAGCAGAACAGTCCCGTTGGGGTGGTGAAAGAGGTTATCTCGCGGTTGGGACCATGCATGGCGATCTGATGATAACCGCGATAGGTATCCAAAAAACTGAGCCTGTTATGCCCGGCCGTAAGATCCACTAGTTGGTCTATTCTGTGCAGAGGAAAGCTGTCTTTGGGGCAAGCTCGGTTGACAGTCTTGTAATCAACGCAAACTCGCCACTTCTCATTCTTTTTGGGCACTACGACCGTGTTTGAAACCCACCGAGGGTAGTGCACTTCCTAGATAGCCCTTGCTCCTAGCAAGTTCCTCACTTTCTCAGCGACCACCTCGGCGTGATGGAGAGCCGATCTCCTTGTTCTTTGAATGACGGGGTGTCATACAGCGTCCATGCGAAGACTTCGATATTCGCCATCAAGAAATCTACCATCTCGGTCCTTTCTTGGGTGGTCAGGCTTGACCCTAGCAAAAAGAACTTGTTTGGACTTCCAGCGTCGATCCGCACATCCACCAACTCTTCAACAGCCTTGTCCTCGGCCTTGGTGCCCATATCATCAAGGACACTCTGGTCTTCCGGACCTTCAATCATTTGTACGAAGCCTTTGGCGACTCGGCTCCCATTCACTGCCACAAAACATTGCTTCGACATGACTTGATCGCCCTAAATTTCCTCTACTTCCCCCATAGCCGAGGGGAACCTCATAACCTGGTGGTAGGTTGACGCTACCGCCTGTATAGCATGAAGCCATCCCCTACCTAAGATCAGGTTATATGTGGACGGCACCTTCAATACCTAGAACTCCACCTATTTGACAACGGATCTGGCTTTGACTAGTAAGATTATCTTGCCCATAGGCCACTTCGGCTGTGAGTTGAAACCGACTAGTGGCGAAGTTGCCGAAGCCAAGTCTGTATCCCAGAGTTTGAGTTGCTTGAACGCGTCGTAGCACATAATCTCGACCGAGCTTCCTTGGTCAATCAAGATGCGCTTGACATCGAAGTCCCTGACGCGGAGGGTGACTACTAGGGCGTCGTTGTGTGGCGTTTGAATGCACTCTAGGTCCCTAGTTGAGAAACTAATCACATCTTTCTTCTCAGTCTTCCCCCTTTTGATCGCGGGTTGGACTGACAAAACCTTCCTCATGTGTTCCGCCTTTTTGATCATTCATCGGAGCTCGCATACACGCGCTGGCTCCACTATGCCGTGGATCACATTGACCACTCCTTGAGGGGGCGCCTCTAAGTCATTCGGACCATTCAGATCAGCCGGGGTGGGATGCACGGTTCTAACCCCCCCATTGATGTAAAGGCCTAAGTGACCGGCTACGACTAACTCCTCCAAGTGTTGCTTCAAAGACAAACAATCCTTTGTCCGGTGTCCTCGCTCCCTATGATATGTGCAGCGCTATCGCGGATTGAAGCCCTTTTGCGTATCGCCTAACTTAGTAGGAAACCAGACGTAATCCTCGTCGCGGATTTCACTAAGTATGCGATAGATTGGAATCTTAAATACTGTGGTGATGCCCATCTGAGCTTTCAACCTTCTGTTAGCATCAGCTGCGTCATTGCGGGGGTATTCTGCTTGGTCATTGCGGTGACCTCTACCCCGGTTTTGATGATTTGGTCCAGGTCATATTCCCCGGCGTGATCATTTGGACAGTTAGTCTCCTGTTCGCCCACGTGTACCTTGCCGACCCCTTTTTTGTCTGTTGCCACAGGAGTTGTCTTCGTGATGGATGCCGCCGCATCATCATCTTCTCGGATGTGCTCATTGATGCGTTGCATTAGTTGCCCCATGGACGTTGGCTGGTTCATTGTAAGCGAGTCCCTCAGCCTATATCCGACCGGGAGACCGCGTTTATATTGGGTGATCGCCAGGTTAATCGGGTAATCTAGGATCTCATTGAAAGTTTCCCAATACCTGGAGTTGTATGCCTTAAGGGTGTCACTCGACTCCATGTTGACACTGAGAAGGTGGTCTACTTCCTTTGGCGTTTTGGTGTTGGTTTTGAAACGAGTCACGAATGCTTCCGCCAACTGTTGCCACCTATTGATGCTTTCCTCTAGCGGGAAAATAAGGCACATGAGAGCGTCATTACGCCTGTGTCTGGCCATGACCTGCTGGAAATGGCTTACATGCATGTACGGATCGATTTTTCCGTCATAAAGCGTAAACTTGGGCTGGTGAAAGCCCGCTGGGAGGGGTGTGGTTTCTATCTCAAAGGAGAAGGGGGTGGCGTTCAGTGTCGCCAAATCAGTGTCTAGAGGGACAGGCACGGCTGAGCGGGGCGGTGGCATTATGACCTCCTCGCTGGCGTGACCCCCATAAGATAGCCGTTGGAGCGCCGGCACCTTTTGAGTCTCCCGCCGGCGAGCCCGTTCCTTTAAGACAACCCGCAAGTCCTCTAAATGAACGGAGTAAGAATATCTCGATGTCGTCGCCGGACGCGAGGGATGGTAGGTACTATCTTGCGCGCTAGACTTCTCTACAGGCGTATCTGAGTCTTCAACCCTATAGCTTCTGGTGATAGAAAGGGAGGGGGTGTGTCGCTGGCCCTAGCTGCCTCAGCGGTGTGGTTGGGTGCACTCACTGTGGTCTCCCACTCCAGCAACACCCTTCCCTTTGACCTGCCATTTGAGAGCCTCTATCTCTGCTGCCATTCTTTGGATGACAGTGTCGTAGTCCCTTAACTTGTGCTCCAGACGTCTAGCGTGCGATTCTCTTCGCCGCCGGTGTCTGTCTGGGCTCTGTGAGTGACCAAAACTTCTAGTGCGCTTATCTCGCGCATCTCTTGGAAGTCCTCCTGGGGAAGTCTCCAGGTCCGCCATGTTCTGAACGGCGGGGAGTCTGTCTCTCCGTTTGGCTGACTTCGGGGTAACACCGTCAATGGCGGACAACGGTATTTCGTCGTTGTTCGCCATAGAAGGCGATCAGATGAGCTTGGAGGACAAGGTTATGTCTGCAAAAGCTTCCCACAGACGGCGCCAATTGTACGGGGCGGATATATTCGTCGTTGTTCGTACTCCTTGCGTTCAAACTCCGTGATCAACCTGCGAACGCAACGGCGGTAAGCTACCCGACGGGGTGTTGCCGGAAAACCCCTCAGACGATCAAGTTAGCACACACTTAGGGAGAGAGAGAGAGAGAGGCTTAATGAATATTAGGTTTTTCTTACCAAATGATGTTCCATCCCACCATGGGGGGTGTAGTCATGCTTATATACTTTCTGCGTTCACCTCTGCACCCATTCGTCTATTGACACGTGGAGCTGCTCTCCCATCTGTCAGCGCAAATCCAACTAAACACCACCTAATCAAACTGCCAAACAACATTAGCAGGAACGGGGCAGCCCGACGACATCACCTTGGCCTCATATGACCGTGCTACGTAACGAGTCTGACGGCGCCACTCACCGAGCTCAGTAGCATCCCGGTACGACTGAGCTCCAGACAGGTTAAGTCGGTATTCAGAAGACCTTTTCCGCCGAGCTAAATGTATGAACCACGAAACCTGGGTTGGCAGACAATCATCTCGGCCAAGATAGCTCGGCTCAAACATGGGCCTGGAACTCGACCGAGCAAACCAGCTTTGGGCCAGCCCAAGTTAGCTCGGCCCAAACATGCTCGGCCCTCCTTCTGCTCGCTTCTACCACGGCCCAAAGCTAAATTATGAATCTCCCTCTCACCATCCATTGAGGAGCAGGATGGCTATATAAGGGGAGGAGTCTCATTTGTAGGGGATCCAGAAGAGAGGAGATCCAAGAGAGCTCTGAGAGTAAAGCACTTGCGAGGGTGAAAGCCTTGTAAAGCTTTGTACACAACTATACTTGTATAGTGAATACATTCTTCCACCTAAACTTTGTGTTTTAGTTAGTGTGGTTGAGTGGGGAAGGCTGACTTAGGTGCAACCAAGTGGGTTGATAAGCATCTAAGACCGCACGGTTGGCTTGGAGCGTGACAGTTGGTATCAGAGCGAGGTTACGTGAGAAAGTAACCAAGGGAGGTGTACATGGATACGTCTGGCGACGAAGGTGCTAATGTCCCCAAGGCGAAGAAGCTCTCAACAAAGGACTCGATTGCAGCATTGGAGGCATGACTCGAAGGGATGATGGAGAATGTGGCAGAGCGGCTCACTAGAATGAAAGAAGCTTTAGTTGGCCCTGGTAAGCCCGCATCCCATATAAGAGAATTTTTCTCTTACTTTGCTAGTCTTGTTGCTAGGGTAGAAGAGTTGGAGGAAAAGGTTGACTCCTGCGAAGAAAGGGTGAACTTGTCTTTCTCTGAGGTAGCTAGAGACAGTCCCGCCCAATGGAAGGCCCTAGAGGCAAGAGTGGCTAGCTTGGAAGTGGAATTAGAGTTGTGCAAGAAGGCCATAGTCGTTGGCAATGGAGGAAATTTGGCTCCAACAAAGCGGAAGGTTCATGCGCCAGAACCTAAAAGCTGTGATGGTGCGAGGGATGCCTGAGAGATTGACAATTTCATTTGGAACATGGAGCGGTATTTTGAGAACGTCAACATCGTAGATGAAGACGAGAAGGTGCAGACCGCTAGCTTGTATTTGAAGGACACTGCAATGTTGTGGTGGAGGAGGCGGTACGCCGACATGGAGAAAGGTTGTGCAAGATAGAGACTTGGGCAAAGCTCAAGAGAGAATTAAAGAAGCACTTCTACCCTGTCAATGTCGAATTCCAAGCATACAGGAAGCTGCGCAAGCTAAAGCATGAGGGTTTATTGCGGGACTATGTGAAGGAATATTCTACACTGCTATTGGAGATCCCCGATATGGCAGAAAAAGAGGCATTGTATGGCTTCCTAGATGGTTTGCAGCCTGCAGTAAGAGAGTTGTAGAGTCAGGGAGTAAAAGACCTTGCAACAGCCCTAGCGGAGGCAGAGAAGTTGGATGACTTCAATGCACTAAGGAAACCCTAGGGCACAAGAGAGACTCATACCAAAGGAGGGAGACAGTCTCCACAAACCATCGATGATGAGCGCAGTGATGAAGAGTCCCAAAAGAGACAGGAACGACGAAAGAATGGGCAACGCACCGGATCTCCAAAGAAGAAGCATGAAGACAAAGGGTGGCTTGAGTGTTCCTGTGCAACGGACCGCACATGGTGAGGAACTGCCCAATGAAGAAGGCGTTTAGTGCCATGAAGAAGAAAGAAACAAAAGGCTCCAATAGCGAAAGTCCTTCAGAGAAGGAAGCACAACTGGGGAGCATCCAACTTCTTGGGTTAATATCCAAGAAGAATGAGAAGATGCAAGAGTCGAGGAGCATCCAGAAGAAGGATGTGCTTTACGCAGAGGTGAAGGTTAATGGGATAACTTCACATGCGTTGGTAAATACAGGTGCCACTCATAACTTTGTGAGCACTGAAGAGGCTAAGAGGCTGGGCTTGAAAATGAAAGAGGACAAGGGCTGGTCCAAGCCAGTAAACGCAAAGGCCAAGCCAATCCAAGGTGTAGTGAGGAGTGCTGACATGACCATTGGGAGTTGGACTGGATAGGTGGAGTTCTCAGTCATTGAGATGGATGACCACCCCATAATCCTAGGGATGGATTTCATAAGGAAGGACAATGTGATGCCAGTCTCGCATGCTGCAACCATGTTGTTGTTTGCAGGTGATCGACCATGTAAGGTCCCGTTGGTGGCCAGGAGTCAGCTACTCAAAAAGAAGGAGAAGACACTTGCGGCAATGCAGCAGACTAAGCAGTATGGCAAGGGTAAGGACGAAGTGGTAAGCACTAACAGTAACAACAGAGAAAGATTGTATCAAGATGTGGTGACTTGGTATGCTTCTACGTGACGAGGGCGTCACGAGATCAGGTGGGGGAGAGTGTCACGCTCCGAGAATTTTTGTGACACAATGAACAGCGTTTGAGGTGTGCTGAAGGCACTGAAAGGTTCCGGAAGGTGTGAGAACGAGCTAGAGTATACTGGAAGGCTCTAGAACCTAGTGGAAGGGTCCGGAGTGGCCTAAAAGATTTCGGAATATGGTGGAAGAACCTTGGAGGGTCCAGAAAAGTCTGGATGGGTTTGGAACATTCTAGAATATCATGGAGAAGCCTACCATGTGCTACACTAGTATAGAGAATTCTAGAAGGTAGTAGAAGGGTAGTTATCCTAGATATTTCTATGGAGGGTTCTAGATGAGAGCTTGTAGCCCTTGGATCAAAATGATCCTAGCCATCCATTGAGGAGGAGGATGGCTATATAAGGGGAGGAGTCTCATTTGTAGGGGATCCAGAAGAGATGAGATCCAAGAGAGCTCTAAGAGTAAAGCACTTGTGAGGGTCAGAGCCTTGTAAAGCTTTGTACACAACTATACTTGTATAGTGAATACATTCTTCCACCTAAACTTTTTGTTTTAGTTAGTGTGGTTGAGTAGGGAAGGCTGACTTAGGTGCAACCAAGTGAGTTGATAAGCATCTAAGACCGCACGGTTGGCTTGGAAAATCCAAGGCCATGACACTACGCTGGAGTTGTTACCGGAGGGGGTACTGCACACGCCGGTGTTTTCGCCACTGCGAGAGAGAGAGAGAGAAAGAGAGAGAGAGACTCTAGAGCTGGGTTGGGTGTGAGAATGAATTTAGGGATTTCAGCATTTGATTTTATTTTTTATTTTTTTAAGTATTTGGTGCTCGAAATTTTTATTTTGGCGTTTTTTTTTATCGTACCTTTCACGACAATAATTGCGTGTCGTGGAAAGTGTAATATTTTAAACTGCTGACTTTTTGTCTGTCGTAGAAAGTATAATTTTTAATGGTTGGCTTTTTGTGCGTCGTGAGACGTTTAATATTTTTAACAGTTGGTGTACACATGTCGTGTATAGTTGATGTATTAACGATATGTCATATACACGTCATAAAAAGTTTTATTATTTACAGCTAACATTGCAAGCCGTAAAAAAATCATCTTTATTAGCATTCACGACCTACACAATAGACACGTCGTGGTTGGAAAATTATTTACGACATACAAAAAAGACAAGTCGTAAGAGTGAGAAACTACAGCTTATATTTATTATATGTCGTTGAAGTGAAACCGTAAATTCAATTTTATTGTACTGACAAGATTTGGGTCACGTCTGATCCATTGACAGTTTAGAGTCCGATAGCAACAAACATAGCTTTTTAATTAGTTTGTGATATATAATTTAATTCATTGAAGGTTTTTGGTTGCGCATTTGTACAGAAAAATTGAAGGGTAAATCACATTTTGTCCTTTTTATGTTTGTCCATTTTTTCATTTTGGCTTTTAAGGTTTTTTTTTTTTTTTTTTTTTTTTTCACTTTAGCTCTTTATGTTTCAAGTTTTTCTCAATTTACTCATATAGCTAACTTTTGTTAAAAATTAAGACAGAAAACGACATATTAGCTATCACGTGGTATAAAAATATTTTATTATATATAACTCACTTTTTTGACACAAACTCAAATCCTAATATAATAATATTTTTTTATATTATCTGACAATTATCATGGCATTTTCTGTCTAATTTTGAACATAAATTAACTTTAGAATAAGGGTGATTATGGATCTGTCCAACCCATACAACCCGACAAAACCGACCCAACCAAATTGATTTTGGACAGATGAGTGTCTTTTGGCGGATGGATGCGGATGAAGTATTTCAAAATTTGAAAATGCAGTTCGGATAGCGGATCAACTATCCCGCACCCGCATGAACCTGATCCATCGTAAATGAAATTCAAAAAAAAAAAAAGAAAAAGAAAAAAAGAAACCACTAACGAGTAACAACATAGATTAGAAATAATAAAATATATACTTTTGTGAAAATGTAAAACAATACCTAAAAAATATGCATCCATGGTGCCATGGTCTATTATAGACAAATAATGCATATTTTTTTCATATTACCATTTATTAGAGATTGTAAAAGTTATGAATTATAATTTAAAAAAATGTCTAAAATTTGTAAAGTCCAAACCGCCAAACTGATCGCATCTATCCGCCAACCTGCATGGTCCGCTCAATAGATGGTGGATGGATGTTGATTGATTTTTTTCAATCCGCCCAATTTTGAACGGATGGCGGATGGGATACCACCCGACCCTACCCGATTTGTGATCACCCTTACTTTAGAAGTAAATTTGGAAAAACTTGAAACTTGAAGAATCAAAGTGGAAAAAAATAAGTTTTAAGAGTCAAAGTGAGGAAGTAACTAAACATAAAAGGAACAAAGTGTAATTTATCCAAAATGGAACTAGTGAAGCTGTATTTATCTTAGTCTTATATTTTGTACTCAAAGCTCAGAAAATACATGGCTCAAATATTTTTTTTTTGGGTGAATGATAAATTTTTTTTGCGTGAATGGCTCAAATATGATATTGTGCATGCTACGTTTATTAATTTAAATCTGTACTACACAAAAGATTGTATTACACATTCAAAATTTAATGTTAAACGTTTTGTTTTGGAAGTCACTGAATTTAAATGAAAAGAAAAAAAAAAAAAATCCTAAATAATACAACACAGCTTACTTGAGATAGACCTCGGAAACAGGAAGCAACCTAACCTACACAGATGATGAAAGTAAACAACTCTTTTCACAGACACTTCATTGTTATGTATATTTTTCAAGCTTATTACAATTTTACAAAAATGGAAGAACTGAACGTCATTCTTTTACTTTATTACATAACTAGACTTGCTCATGCATTGTGTCTGCCCGACAACTAACATGTATACATGAAACCACATAATCACCCAATTCCTTTATATAGCATTAGATATGATTCTTTAGTATTCCTCAAAGATTCACTTAGTCAACTTCTGCATGATAAGGTTTACTCCATGTCCTGGTCGTATAATATTCTCCATCACTGGGGAGTGGACATAATTTGCATCAAGGGAAAAGGAAAATTTGGAGAGAATGATAGCTAGAACAACCTTTATCTCCAGCATCGCAAATAATTGTCCAGCACAGATATGGGGACCATTACCAAAAGGAATATATGCTTGAGGGATTTTGCAAGCACTTCCTATGCCATTAGCAAACCTATCCGGGTTAAATTTGCTTGGGTCAGGACCCCAAAGTTCAGGGTCATGGTGAAGTGGCATCACAGCAACCCAAACGCCAACACCTTTTGGAATTTCAAGGTCTCCGAACTTCATATCTTCTAGGGTTTCTCTTGCTATAAAGGGTCCTGGAGGGTAGAGTCTTAATGATTCTTGAATGACTGATGTCAACTACAATTCAAATTAAAGGAAAATATAATTAATTTTCACAAATCTTGCTAATGAACAGATTGTGCACGAGGAAAAAACTCATCCACAAATTTTTAATGCAAAAATTTCTTGACTCATACTTACCACTTTCATTTTGCCAAGCATAGTGGCATCGGGCAAGCTTTCACCACAAACTTCAGCAACCTCTGCACGGGCACGATCTTGCCATTCTGGATGTGTTGCAAGCAACATCAAGGTCCAGGCTGCAGTGTTTGCTGTGCTTTCAAGCCCTGCTAGGTAAACATTCTTACAGTTGTCGACTATGAGTTGTTCTGCTGCAGCTAGTCCAGGAGCACTCATCTTAGCTCCATTGATGATCGCTTGTAGTACATCTACCTTAGATGAATGCTCTTTTACAATACTCATAATCAGTGAATGTATCTCTTTCTTCAATCTCCATTTCTCTAAATTGCTCTTGGTTGGAATGTACCTAAATAACAACTATTTTTAAAAGCAATCTAAAGACAAAAAAAGAAGCAGAAATACTTAAAAATAATTACTTCACAAATCCAAAATGACACATGATAAAAAGATCTTCAAACACCTACCACAAACCAGGAATGCCGCTGACTAGGAGTGGAGTTTTCATGGCCCTTTCGAGACGCTTGAACCTTGATTGCAATTCATTAATCACTTTGGAATTGCTATGCCCAAACAATGTTTCAGAGATGACAATAGAAGCAAAGCTCTGCAAATCCTCATCAACCTTGATATTTGCTGTCCCACTTTGTTTTTCTATTTCAGTCTCCCATGTGTTGATTAGTTTGTTTGCAGAGTCTAACATTATGTGCACCAAATTCTGCATCATATTTTTCCCATTTGATCAATTTCTCTATGGAGTAAATAGTTTGCAAATTCAAATTGTAACAGCTACGGTGAATATTTTATATTTGTATTAGTACCTTAACTTTATCCGCATAGAACTCAGGAGCTATGGTTTTTCTTTGGTGAGCCCAGAACTCTCCATCTGAGGTAAGTATGCCCTTACCGAGCAAGGTTTCTGAGTTCTTTTGTAGGAAAAAAGGCTTTCCCAACTTGAGTGATGTGGAGAGGCTTATTTCCTTGGCCAAATGTGGATCAGTAATGTAAACCACTTGATATGTTCCCAAAGCAAAGTTGTACCTTTGACCTGTCAAAATCCACTCCAAATCAACATTTGTGATTGGAAATTACATGAACAAGTATAGCAGTAAATGGGTTTTGCAATTGGTTAATACATACCATACTGTTTAGTCCAATGGTCGAATAATGGGAAGGTGAATCGAGCCCAATCGTGTGTGGCTTCACCATCTTGAGTAAGAGCTTTGATGTCTTTGGGTTGGAATCTGATGAAATCAGGAGTGTTACCAAGAAGAAATGAAGGTGAAGGACCTCTCAGACCTTGGGTACGAAGCTTTGATCGAAGCCTCTGAGGCCTCACCCAAAATCTATTGAAGAGATAGAGGATGAAACTGGTTAAGAAGAGCAACCCCACAGAGAAAGCAGATTTGAAGAGCAATTCCATATCTTCAATTCTAATGTTTGTTTCGTTTTTTCTTTTTTTTTTTTCCCTATAGAACTTTGCTCTTTGGTCTGTGTTTGTTTTTCTTTCACTGGTTTGGCATATATTTATATAGAAGAGAAGAGAATGCAGGTTGGGAAATTATAATAATAATGTAATAATATGCCATTTTTTTTTGTTTTCAATGGTTGCCAATTTCGACTATCGCCACCTTAGCGGGATTCCATTTTAAATAATGGAGAGATATTATATGAATAAAAAATAGAAAAGTTTCAGCCATTTGGACTATTCAAAAATGTGCAGAATCGCACAATTCTCACTTGCGTAGTCAATAATTTGTAATTATTTTTTTTAATTACAAATACATAAGATTTATTTTAAATACAAATTAGTCCTTATAATTTGCAAAATTACAAATATTTCTTATCAGAATTTTTTATTTAACTAAATTAACTAAAAAAATAAAATTTATAACTGCTCACCTATATAATAAAAGGGTAAATTACACTTTAACCCTCCTATGGTTTACCTAAAAAATACGGAGCTTCCTGTAATTTCATTTGTAACATTTGAATCCCTTGAACATTATACCAGAGTGCAATTTCAGATAGACGTAACAGAAGTTGTAAAAAGTCTAAATTTCTCTTATTTCTTTCTCTAATTTTTTTTTTAATGCCATTACAAATTAGAACATTCTCTCTCATTTTGCTTTAATTTTTCTATTTTCTTTTTCTTTTCTTCTTCTTCACTCATTTCTTTCTCATCCTATGGAAAACCACACATCTCTCATACCATCATCAAATATATATATATATATATATATATATATATATATATATATATATATATATCTAGAATTTAGACTCAAACAAATACTCATCTCTTTCTCTCTTTAGAATTTAGACCCAAACAAACACTCATCTCTCTCTCTCTCTGTCTCTCTATAACATAGACCCAAACAAACAATCCGTAGCTGCAAACACCTACCAAGCTTATCACATCTCCTTGTTGGACAATCTTCACTGTATTTAAATAGATTAAATTCTGTTGTATACTAAATAACAACAAAAATATAAAGAAATAAAGGAAATGAGAGAATTTGTTTGATTATAAAAATCAAACTAGAAATAAATAAATAAAAATAAATTTTATTTTGTTACAAAAACAAAATTAAAATCTGATTTAATAAACAAATAAAACAGAATAATAAATTAAACAACTTACTTAATTAATTTCTTCTAATAAATATCTGATCAAGTCCAGTGTTTGACACTGTGTCCTTAAGACAGATTCGTCCTCTCCTCGGTGCTTTCAGAATATGGACGTCTATCTCCCAAGATGAAATGATCAACTACAAACAATAGCAGCACTACAAATTGTTTGCCTAACGAGCACACTAAGTGTTTATACTCTTTCTTACAAAAATTAAATAGAGCAATATGAAGAATAAATTTGCAGAAGTGAAGTATGAAATTTCTGAATGTAAAAATCAAATGAAGGGCTGATCTATTTATAGGCAGAATTGTGGCTGTTAGTTTTGAATTAAACAGGTGCAAAACCTATTTGAACAGGTATGATACCTGTTCAGTTTGAATAAACAGATACAAGTCTGTTGGGTTCAAAATTTCAAACAGATAAAAGACGAGAAGGGCCTTGTTTGGGTGTACAGTAAAACCAGACCAGTTTATTTCTGAAATTAATTTGAATTATGGATTTTATTTTTCAAAAAATAAAATTCAATTCAAATGTTTTTGACTCAAAAAGAAAGGTATTGGGCCGGACAAGCCCATCCCAACCTCACACCACGCACCCGCGTCCAAGCCTAGGCCCAACCTAGCCCGCCAGACCGACTGGACGGACAGTGGCGGCGGCGCGCCCGCGTGTGTGGTGATTTTTGGGTCTAATAGGTCTAGCCCATTTTGCACATAACCTCCCTCTCTAAAACACTTGGGTACCCCTTGGAGTACACCCCAAGTTCCAATCCCATGCTTTATAAACCCATTCAAAACTTTCTACCAAACCAATGTGGGACAAGCCTTATTCAAACCTTTAAGGATTTTCCACCAAAACTCCATTTCCATGGAGCATACTTTGGCTTCAATTTCCCATTCACTCGGTAATGGTTTTGAGCAACCAAATATACCACGTGAATCACAACGCGACATAGAACGCGTTACCACTTTGACCCATGAAAATCGACGCACGGGGTCCACCTAAAAAATAGACCAAACTATGGAAAAATTTTTGTTTATTAACCCAGAATTTCTAAACCATTTCCAACAATCCCCCACATAAATGGAATTTGATGACAACGACAGGATAGGTAGCTTTCGGTCTTGAACCTTCCCTAGTGATAACCTATCAGAATTACTAGCTAACCAATGAACGCTATGCCTTGAATTTTTCAGCCGTTTGTGTAAGCCAAGACAATAGATTTCACACAAAATATCTTCTAACACATTGTGGTTCTTACTGTTGTGTTCATTTTGGCCTTGAACACTCCTGATTTTCATAAGTGTTCCTAGAGAATTTAGCCTCTTATATTCTCATAGAACCGGCCCCAGTTCGACACTCATATAGGTGATTCTTATTGTGAGTATCTCCTTATACTCATCTTGATTTTATACCTAAATCAAGATATAAGTAATCATTAAAAGCAAAACTTATCCTTTTACCCCTGCATACAACGTATGTTGCAGATATTACTCTCACCATAGGAATGGGTAAGGAATTTTAATCCCTTGGTGATTTCTGGCTAGCCATACATAACTTAGTTGTCCATTTGAACTTAGTTCTTGGGATCTCCAGTCATATAAGTAGGGTTACCATTATGACGACTCTTATGTGATAGGCTTTAATCCCATCCCCTTCGATGAACTATACACTAGCTCTTTTGTCAAACATTTTGTTAACGAATCCGCAATATTCTCTTTAGATTTTATATAATCTATTGATATTATTCCGTTTGACAACAATTGCCTTACGGTATTATGTCGACAACGAATATGTCGTGACTTACCGTTATACATATGATTCTGTGCCCTGCTTATTGCAGATTGACTATCACAATGAATGCAAATAGTTGGCACAGGTTTTGGCCACATTGGAATGTCTTCTAAGAAGTGACGAAGCCATTCTGCTTCTTCTCCTGCTTTGTCTAAAGCAATGAACTCAGATTCCATTGTGGATCGTGCGATGCAAGTTTGTTTTGTGGATTTCCAAGAAACAGCAGCGCCCCCTAGAGTAAAGACATATCCACTAGTGGATTTTGAATCTTTAGTATCCGATATCCAATTGGCATCACAATAACCTTCGAGTACTGCTGGATATCGAGTAAAGTTTAAATCATGATCACGAGTAAATCTTAGATATCTAAGAACCCGAATGATTGCCTTCCAATGGTCTTCTCCGGGTTATTAGTGTACCTACTCAATTTACTGATAGCATAAACTATATCAGGACGAGTACAATTCATTAGGTACATTAGACTTCCAATGATTTGGGAGTATTTTAACTGAGACACTGCATCATCTTTATTTTTCGATAAATAAAGATTGACGTCTACAGGTGTTCTAGCTAAATTCATATCATCCTCGATAAATTTACCAAGAATTTTCTCAATATAATGTGATTAAGATAATGCATATCCGTCAGATGTTTTAGTAATTTTCATTCCTAATATAACATCTGCGATCCCCATATCTTTCATATCAAATCTTTTGTTAAGCATTTGTTTGGTTGATTTGATCATGTTTTGACTGCTTCCAATGATAAGCATGTCATCCACATAAAGACAAACTATGACATATCCTTGGTCAGTGTTTTCAACATAGACGCATTTGTCACATTCGTCACATTCGTTTATCTTAAACCCATTAGTAAGCATTGCATGATCAAATTTTTCATGCCATTGCTTAGGCGCTTGTTTTAATCCATAAAGAGACTTTACAAGCCGACAAACTTTCTTTTCTTACCTCGACACTACAAACCCTTCGGGTTGCTCCATATAGATCTTTTCATTTCGATCACCGTTTAAGAAAGCTGTCTTAACATCCATTTGATGTGTCTCTAAATTATACAACGCTGCTATAGCAATAAGCATGAGAATGGATGTTATTCTTGTCACAGGGGAATATGTGTCAAAATAGTCCAGACCTTCCTTTTGTCTGTAACCTTTAACTACAAGTTTTACTTTATATTTGTCAATTGAACCATCTGCTTTCATTTTTCTCTTGAATATCCATTTATATCTAAGATGTTTAGAACCTGGTGGAAGATCCACCAATTCTCGAGTATGATTTTGCATAATGGATTCAATTTCATTATTAACAACCTCTTTCCACAAAGGTGCTTCAGGACCTGTCATTGTTGCCTTAAAGCTTTGAGCTTCATTTTCTAACAAGTATGTCAGAAAATCTGGACCAAAGGATTTTGATGTTCTCACTCTCTTACTTCTTCTTGGTTCATCATCAGTTAAATCCTGTTGGTTTAGACCATTACTAGTCTCTTGTGTCTGATTTATAAGTCTGAAACCGATATGCACTACTATTCTGAGCACAACCAATAAATGCACAATCTACTGTTTTTGGTCTAATCTTAGTCTTTTTAGGAACAGGAACTTCAACTTTTGCCAAACAACCCCACACTTTTAAGTATTTGTAGGAAGGCGGTTGACCTTTCCACAATTCATAAGCAGTGCTGTTGGTTTTCTTGTGGGGTATTCTGTTAAGAACATAATTAGCAGACAATATTGCTTCCCCCCACAAGTTCTGTGGTAAGCCTGAACTTAGTAACATGACATTCATCATTTCTTTAAGGGTTCTATTCTTTCTTTCAGCATTTTCATTTTGCTGAGGAGAATATGGTGTTGTAGTTTAGTGAATAATGCCATGTTGTGCACAAAATTCATTTAATGGTGCATCATATTCACCACCCCTATCACTTCTAACCATTTTAATGGTTTTACCAAGTTATTTTTCAACTTCTGTTTTGTAGAGTTTAAACATTTCTAAGGCTTCATCTTTACTTCTAAGTAAATAAACATAACAATATCTTGTGCAATCATCGATAAATGTAATGAAATACTTTTTGCCTCCTTTAGTTTGAATAAATTTTAGATCACATACATCAGTATGAATTAATTCTAGAGGTTCGGTTTTCCTTTCATCCGATTTAAATGGAGCCTTAGTTAGTTTCGCTTCTACACAAACTTCACATTTATGATTAGGATTAATTTCAAACTATGGTGTATAATCCAAATCAATTAATCTACGCAAAGCATCATAATTTACATGTCCTAATCTACCATGCCATAAATTCGACTCAAGAATATAAACAAAAGATGTTTTATTCTTATTCATAGCAACTTTCAGTACAACTATCATTATATTCAACTTAAAGAGACCATCACTCATGTATCTCTTACCAACATACATCCCACTCTTTGTTAATACAAATTTATCAGACTCGAAAACAAGCCTAAAACCATTTTTACTTAATAAAGAACCAGAAACTAAATTCTTCCGGATGTCAGGTACATGCAATACGTTGTTGAGGGTCAGTTTTTTCCTTGATGTCATCTTCACGATCACTTTCCCTTGTCCAGCCACAGTAGAAGTAGAAGAATTTTTCATGAAAAGTTGTTCACCATTTGCAGCCTCATTGTAGGTAGTGAATATCTTTTTGTCCGCACATATGTGACGAGTTGCTCCAGTGTCAATGTCACGCCTCAAACTCGCCCCTAAAAGTTCAGGCATGACCTATGCAGAAATGGACACTTAACCTGATATACATACTATATGGGGCCTAAATGGAAGCATTTAATATTACAAAGTAACATAGAATAACATCCATTGAGCTAAAACTAACATGCCAGGATCACATCCATGAGAGCTTTATATCTAAATACATACCCATATACATAATTGAGCGTATAACCGAACATTGGTAAAGAAATGGGTTATATACATACATCTTCACCTTAGATAAATAATTAAAGTGCAAACTAAAATTTTTAACAAAACTTCACATAAATGCATGAGCTTGGTTTGGGAGCCTGGGCATACTGAGGTTGACAACTGAAGGGTGAGCATTAAAGGTTAAGACGGACTCCCAAAGTGATTACCTACAGAATAAACATAACACAAAGTGAGCGAGGCTCAGTGAATAATAGTATATAACAATTCAATACTCAACTTGAATTATAAAACATTTCAATGCATACATAAATAAGAGGACATAAGGTTAATTGATTTTGTACTAATTTCATAACGGCCTTAGGCCCAGTGTTGAAACATAATGGCTTGAAACATAATATCTTGAAACATAGCGGCTTGAAGCCCTTGTACAGAGTGGCATAAGCCCTTGAATGTAGTAGCATGGCATATAGCCCTTAAACTTATGGCATGAAGCCCTTAAACATGTTGGCATTGAGCTCTTGAACGTATCAACATTAAGCCTTTAAATATATTGGCAATAAGCCCTTGAAAGGTTGGCATAAAGCCCTTGAAAAGTTGGCATGAAGCCCTTGAAGGATTGGCATTAAGCCCTTGAAAAGTTGGCATGAAGCCCTTGAAAGATTGGCATTAAGCCCTTGAAAAGTTGGCATGAAGCCCTTGAAAGATTGCATGAATTCAAGAGGTGCATGGACTTTAGAGGTGGCTCACAATGTAGCACTTAGTTCCAAGTAGCACTTTGTTCCATACTAGTAATTAATAGGTCTTATAGACCAAACCATTCATATCATGTCATACCATAAACGGAAACAAATTCATACATATGCATTATACTTGAATCATAAACAGAAATCGGAATTCATACTTGATTATACTTGGCACTTCGATAGTGCTAACAAATCAATATAAAGCATACTTGTTAATTCCATGAGGGGAATCCCCCGATACTGAGAACTTATAACATACGTAAACTTGTAACATACTTAAACTTGTAACCTACTTGAAAACATACCTGAAAACATACTTGAACTTGTAACATACTTGAAAACATACTTGAACTTGTAACATACTTGAAAACATACTTGAAAACATACTTGAACTTGTAACATACTTGAAAACATACTTGAACTTGTAACATACTTGAAAACATACTTGAAAACACGGTATTATTACCCCCGGGTAAGGGTCGTGTGCTACGGATGTCATGAATACTTTACATATATGGCCAACTGTTCATTAATTCAACACGTAACATATTAGAACACAGAACATTTCTTGTTATATCATGTCATTACAGTACACTTAGCAAAGACAGAACAGGTTACATCATAATGTGGGTTACATGACAAGGTCATCGATATTTAATTTTGTCTTTAGGTTGAGCCATCCGTAAGTCAATCCGTTGTTTATCATAATACTTAGCAGGTATTAACATATAAAACAATCCGTGGTCTTAGCTAATTATTCATTAAGAATGGTGTAGTTCACTTGATCTATTCATCGGTAGCATATAGAAGCATACACCTTTGTTTGATCGTTTATATACGTTAACATAGTTGACTTAAGTTTAACAGGACATTCCTGATAATTATTAACAAAAAGGTAAGCACATTTTACCGATTGAATGGGTTCAGAGATACGTGGATACCATAGTTCCATATTGCTTATACGTTCCATTTGTTCGTAAGCTATCTTGTAAATAACAGAATGTTAGTATTCATCGTCAACAGTAAACATAATGTACTGCTCACTAATGCCTCTACATTTCCCAATCAACATAATGTTAACTTAATTACTTGCAAGGAACATAATCTTAACAATGAAAATCATTAACGATAATTGAATGTACGACTATAGTACTACTACTCACAATGCTACAACGGAGTGCTTGTCCCTCTTGAAGTGTGCCCTGTACACATTATAACTTAGTCATTAGTTCATTTTTCTTTCCTTCGTTATTCTTCACAAGCCCACCATTAAGCATCCATTTATACCATATATATATATATATATATAAATAGAAGATTACCATTCTTGCAAACATAGTAAGGAATTTATAATCAATCACTTCGATTTCAAGAAAAAAAGGAATTGTATGGACATCTTCCACATTTTTCCAAAAATCCCTGAATGTCTAGGGTTTTCACCAAAAACCAAACATTTCCTATCTCCATAAAGAAACTCCATTAAATCATTCTCGTGATTTTAATAACTAAGCAAGCCCACAAGTATTTAGCAAAATAATTTGGGATTAAACCCATTTCGGAAAACTCCACATTTTAGGTCACAAAAATCAAAATCAACATAGTCAATACCATCTGTACGGGGAGCAAATATTTCAGCGTGCCCGTATTCCTTTCTTCCGAGCTCCGTCGATGTCCGATCACCTGCGAGCAAGTAATGGTGAGCTACCCGGCAGTGTGTGGCCGGAAAAACCCTCCGACGGTCAAGTTAGCACACACCTTAGGATGGATAGAGAGAAGGGAGAGAGTGTTTGAGTGTAAGAAATCCTTACAGATGTGTTCGTGTGTTGCGTATGGGGGGCGCAGACATGCTTATATACCTTCTGACCCCCATATCCACTCCTAGTCGTCTCCTGACACGTGGCTCTGCTATCCCATCTGTCAGCATAAACCATGCCATTCACCACCTAACCTCAACTGCCTGACTTCGCAGCTGGAGCTCGGCAGCCGAGCTGCTCTTCCTCGGCCATGTCATGCTTCATACTCATGCGCCTAGCCGGACAAACACGTGGATGACCGGGCTAGGCGGCATCTCGGCAAAGCCTAGCCCGGGCACCTCCTTTGGTTGGCCTTCCTGCCGGTCAATCAACTACCTCGGCTGACCGCGCCTTTCCGGGCGCCGGTCTCTCAGCCTGTCTGGCTTCGACCATCCTCGGACCGAGCATCCTGGTCTGACCGGTCACTTCCTGGCCGAGCAATTTCTGTACGGTCCGGGGTGGCACACACTCGGTCCAAACTCTGCCCGGCCCAAGTTTTGGCAGCCCTTCTCTGGGCGAACAGTGGATCATCTCGGCCCAATGCACTGCTGGGCTCTCAACCTGATCGGTCGATATCTCGGCCCAACTCCAGATCATAAATCACCCTCTCAATTGCCCCTTAATTCCGTCCGCGGAAGCGTGACTGGGATTACTCACCTGGACCGAGATAACGTTTCTCCGGTCGTCAAGATGCCAAGCCTCGACCGAGCTAGTTGACGTAATTGTCCGCAGATTTGACCGGTTATATTCCTCGGCTGACCTATTCTCGTCGAAAGTAGCTCGGTTGGCTCTTCGTCTTTTCAACCCGTCGCTTCAGTCTTGTCAAAGCCATAAATGGGGACACGTGGCGGTCTGCCATTGGTCATCGGGCAGCCAACCCGCCGTTTTTGCCAGAATTTGAATTTGGGCGGTTTTCTTTGCTTATACATACATGCCCTGCTCGAACTCCAAATCCTCTTACTGCCATTTCGACATTCGATCCCAGAGCTCTTGCATCCTCATCCAGACTCGCTGCCATTCTTCGTGCTTGAAGGATTAAGTCCTACTCTTCACTGGTAAGTCATTCCACCCTCATTTCGTTGTTATTTTCTCTCGTATTGCACATATTAGGGCACAAAAACGTAGCATTTAGGGCAAAGGCCATAGAATCTATCCCAAACCCCCCACTGTTCTTGGTGTTCTTCGTCTTCCTGAAGAACGCTGAAGAACTGGGGTAAACCGGGCTATGGGCCTTCTTTTGATCCAAAAAAAACCAACCAAACCGGGCAAACAACATGTTTGTTTCAACCCCAGCGAAAACCGAGATAACAAAAGGACTTGGCCGTTCAACCGGGCTAACATCTGGTCCGCTTGGGCGACCGGGCTCCTTAGATAGAGTAGACAACCGAGGTTGTTTGGCACCCTTAATGACCGAGCTAAAATCCAGCACCTTTCGCGCGACCGCGCTAACACTTAACACTTGCCATCCTTTTCCTGCAGAGTCCAAGGGGACCACTGTCATTCCTGAGGCTCTCAGGACCGGGCAACATTCAATACCCAGAGCCTAACCCCTCAGCCGGGATACACTAGGCCGACCAAAAATGGGGAAATTCCGCTTCCTAGTGGATACTCCGGCTGCGCTGGCTACGTTCAGGGAGGAGTACGGCGTCCCGGCCGATGTCCACCTGCAGCTCGCAGAAGAGGAGACCACACCTTGGGGTAGGGAGGAGTGCCCCTTCACCGTGCTATCCATCGTTGAAGGGGGTCTTCGTTTCCCGCTCAACCCTCTTATAACCGAGTTCCTCCGCCGCACCGGGCTGGCACCCACACAGGTGTCCACCAACACTTATAGAATAATCAACGGCGTTCACGAATTAAACAATCGGCTAGGCATCAACTTAGGTCTAGCCGAGATACTGAGGCAATACACTATGGGCCATACCGGTGATGGCCTAGCTTACTATTTGAAAATAAGACCGGGCAAGGAAAAAATCATAACCGGCACCCCGGATAAAGACATGCATGACGACGATTTTTTCTGGGTGTCTGGCAACTACGAAACAGCCGAGGTACCGGGCTGGTCTATAAACAAAAACTTCGGTTCTTCATGTAAGCCACTCACCTTGCTCGGTTGGTCTAACTCTTTACTCTGCATCTAACCGGTTTTCCTGTCTCCTTTGCAGCAATCCAAGCCTTACAAGCCAACTATCAATTCCCAAACGTCGAGGCAATTCGGGCTGTGCTTAGGTACCGTCACCGAGATTGCAACGAACTGCTCGGCTACACCCCGACTTACAGATATTCTGCTCCGCGCCGGAGCAGAGTAACTGACTTCCTCAGAGCTCCTTCGCCACCTCCAGATCCTACCCTTCCAGACGTTCCATTCATTCGCCTGACCGAGGAGCAAGAGATGGCAAAGCGCAGCAGAATCAAGAATCTTCTCACCGCCACCTCCGCCGAGCTGCCGAGCGTTGTAACCCGGTCGCCAGCCGCCGGCCAATCCAGTAGCGCTGTGGTCGCCCTTGCCACTCCATCCGCCGGGCAATCCAGCCGAGAACCCTCTGCAAGGCGCGCCGGGAAGAGAGCTCGGGCAGACCCGTCCGCCGAGCTAGTCACCGAGCTTACCACCAAGCACCCAACAGACGCGCCCGCCCCCGTGCCGGCTTGGCGCCCACATTTGAAGCACCGGGGTCAGGACATCCCGGCAACAGCTTCTATCAAAGCTGACAAAGAGCATTTGCTCGCCTTTGATCTGACCAAGGCCCTGCTGCTACCGAGCGACGTGGTCGGCAGCGACCACGTCCCAGACACCCGGTTGGTCAAATCGTCGGTGAAGTCCATGGCCAGGGTAAGTGGATGTTGCTTTGAAAAATTTCATAAGTGTTTGTTCGGTTTCCTTTCTGCTCGGTCTCCTTTCTGATCAACTTTGCTTTTTTGTGCAGGCCATTCAAAAACAACACTTGGTTTTGGAGCGCATCCACCGACTTAGGCAGAAAGCCAACGACACTGCCAGCCAGGTTGAAAGCCTTCAAGCCGAGCTCGGCCGGGCTAAAGCTTCTCTCGAGATGGCCAACAATGATAACAACAGACTGCTCGGCCAGCTGGATGTAGCCGAGAAAAAGCGAGATGAGCTCCAAGCCGAGGTGGACGCTCTGAAGAAGTCGAAAAAGAAAGCTTGCTGGGCTGCAAACACCGCTGGCTTCAACGAGGCCGAGGAGAGCTACAAAAAGCAGGTCTTTGCAACCCAAGACATCTACTTTAAGGCCGGTTGGAAGTCTGCCTGCGAACACCTCGGCCAAAGTTCTGACACCGACGTATTTGCCAACCCTCCTCCAGCTTCTGTACCGGTCTACCTTGTGCCATATGCAAACGATGTTTTCAGCGCTTTACAGGCTGAGGCCGAGGAGGGACTTGAAGATGGGGACGGGGAGACAGATTCTAAGGAAGAAGAGGCCGAGGTGCCTGAGCAGCCCGGCAACGATGAGCCCGGCGCCCAAGAAGCAAGCCAAGCTATTGACCTTGATGCTGATGCTGCCGAGGATGCGTTCACCAATCTTTCCCCTTTAGTTTAGGTTTCTTTTTCCTTGTTTTTGTATTTTTGCTTCCAACTCTTTTGATGTAACCGGGCTCTGTCCCCTCCGTTTGTAATGAATTTCTTATCAATGAAAATTCAAATTTTTGCAAGTGTATGCACGGTTGTAATCAGTTCTGTCTTCAGCAAAACATCTCTGTATAACTCATCGAACCGGAATACATAACACGGTCTAAGCACTTCAGCAGAACAAGACAAATTCATGAACCGAAGTAGCCACTTCGGCTGTAACTAAGTCGAACAAATCAACACTTCTAACCGGAGTACATCATCTCGGTTGGGAATCCAAAGTTGGACAAGACACCAACTCTTCCAACCGGAGTACATCACCTCGGTTGGGAATCCAAAGTTGGACAAAATGCCAACTCTTCCAACCGGAGTACATCATCTCGGTTGGGAATCCTAAGTTGGACAAAACACCAACTCTTCCAACCGGAGTACATCCTCTCGGTTGGGAATTCTAAGTTGGACAAAACACCAACTCTTCCAACCGGAGTACACCATCTCAGTTGCGAATTCTAAGTTGGACAAAACACCAACTCTTCCAACCGGAGTACACCATCTCGGTTGGGAATCCTAAGTTGGACAAAACACCAGCTCTTCCAACCGGAGTACACCATCTCGGTTGGGAATCCTAAGTTGGACAAAACACCAACTCTTCCAACCGGAGTACATCCTCTCGGTTGGGAATTCTAAGTTGGACAAAACACCAACTCTTCCAACCGGAGTACACCATCTCGGTTGGGAATCCTAAGTTGGACAAAACACCAACTCTTCCAACCGGAGTACACCATCTCGGTTCTAAACATTAAAACAATAATCCATGTGTTAAAGCAAAATTACTTCTATAATTTTGACAAAAAGAATTACATTCTGCTTTGCAAGCCAAAAAATTTCTTTACAAAAAGAGGAAAGTAAAGCTTAAAAATAATACAATTTCAAGTTGGCCGCATTCCATGGCCGGGGTATAGCTCTTCCCTCTAGATCCTCCAAGTGGTAAGCCCCCTTGCCAGCCAGACCAGTGATCTTGTAGGGTCCTTCCCAATTTGCCCCTAGTTTGCCTTCTCCTGGCACCAGGGTGTTGCCCATAATCTTCCTCAAAACCCAATCTCCAACTTTGAACGGTCTGGGGTGCACTGTCTTGTTATACTTCTTGGAGAGCTCTTGTTGGTAGGCGGCCACATGGATGAGGGCTTTCTCCCGGCGCTCTTCCGCTAAGTCCAGCTCCAAGGCAATAGCCTCGGCATTTAGCTCGGGCTCAAAACTCTCAGTTCTGAGGGTGGGCATTTCAACTTCCAAGGGTATGACCGCCTCCATGCCGTAAGCCAAAGCAAATGGAGTTTCCCCGGTTGAACGTCGCGGGGTTGTTCGGTATGCCCAAAGTACACTGGGCAATTCCTCAGCCCACTTTCCCTTGGCCTTTTCCAGCCGTTTCTTCAACCCATCTAGTATAATCTTGTTCGACGCTTCGGCTTGACCATTGGACTGCGGGTAGGCCGGGGTGGAGTTGTAGAATTCTATCTTCAGATCTTCACAAAATCCTCTGAATAGGCGACCGTCAAACTGGGTGCCGTTGTCAGAGATCAAAATCTTGGGGACGCCAAACCGCGTGACAACGTTCTGCCAGACAAATCGCTTCACGTCTTTCTCTTTGATGGTTGCCAAGGGCTCAGCTTCAACCCACTTTGTGAAGTAATCTGTGGCCGCGATGAAGAATTTCCGGTTGCCCGGTGCTGTTGGCAATGGTCCCACTATATCTAGCCCCCACATGGCGAAAGGCCAAGGACTGGTGAGGGGAAGAAGTTCCCTGGCAGGCTGGTGGATCTGATGGGCGAATTTCTGGCATTTCTCGCACTTGCGGACATATTTTTGCGCGTCGGCCTGCATGCACGGCCACCAGTATCCCTGCGAAATAGCTCGGTAGGCCAAGGACCTGCCCCCGATGTGGCTGCCACAAATGCCTTCATGAATTTCAAACAAGAAGGCCTCCACACTGTTCGGGTGCACGCACTTGAGATAAGGACCGGTGAAGGACTTCTTATACAACGCGCCTGATGGAGAGAGCCAAAACCGCTCTGACTTCACCCGAATTTTGTGTGCTTCTTTCTTGTCCGCTGGAAGAGTCCGGTCTCTGAGGAACAAGATCAAGGGGTCCATCCATGAAGGACCTAGCTCGGCGCAGAGTACATCCGTCTGCCCGGCGTTTTCAATGCTCGGCCGCGGAAGAAAGTCAATCAACAGGGGGTTTGGAGACGTACTATCTACCATGGAAGCGAGGCCGGCGAGTTCATCAGCCCGGCTGTTTTCTTCCCGGCCAATCTGTTGGACTCTGATTGCCTCAAACTGCTTGATATGGTCCCTGACCAGAGCTTGGTACTTCGCCATCCTGTCGTCCTTCGCTTCATAAATCCCTGAAACTTGGTTGACCACAAGCTGGGAATCACTATATACCAGAAGCTCGGCAACCTTCATTTGAATTGCGCTTTTGAGCCCAGCAAGAAGCGCCTCGTACTCAGCCTCGTTGTTAGGCGCCGGGAAGCCGAGTGTGATAGAATGCTCAATGGTTAGGCCGTCCGGGGATATAAGAACGATACCTAGGCCGGCACCATGACGGTTGGACGCTCCATCAACAAAAAGCTTCCACATGTCCCCCACAAAAAGCTTCCAGCAGTCAGATGGGTCCTGAGAGTTGCGAAGGGCAATGGGATCACAACTGCTCGGCTGTGCGGTGTCAAGTTTGGTGTTGACCGGTTCAAATTCAGTGCCCCTTGGTGATTCGACACCGGACTCAGCAAGTTGGTCCGTAATGCCCAAGTCCGTAGGCGAATCACCAGGTTGCGGTGTGAAGCCGGCCGCAGGTTCTGAGCTGTCTGGAACCATTCCTCCCCCACTTGATGATTCGGCACCGGACTCAGCAAGTTGGTTCAGAATGCCCAAGTCCGTAGGCGAATCATCAAGTTCTGAGCTGTGTGGAACCATTCCTTCCCCCCTTGGTGATGAGGTACCGGACAGAGTGGATGGGTTGGTGATACACAACTCCGTCATCGCAGCACCGGGAGGTATTACCGTGCAAACTGAGGGAACTTCGATGGTGCGCGCTAACTCCGTGGCGCGACCTTCTGCAGCTGGTTGTTCCTCGGTTGGCATTGTGTGCGTCTCATCATCTGCCTCGGCAATGTCGACCGGGCATACCGGATGAGTGCTAGGTGAGAACTCGGCAACAAAATCGGCCAAGGTTTGGGCTTTGATTGCGGTGCGCGGCTGGAACTTCACATCGAACTGTCCCAACTCGACCGCCCATTTTAAAATTCGGCCTAAAAAGTTTGCGCGCTCAAACAAGGCCTTGAGGGGGAACTCGGTCAGTACGACGATGGTATGGGCGTGAAAATAATGTGCCAATTTCCTCGAAGCCATCATTAGTGCCAACGCAAGCTTTTCCAGCGGCAAGTACCTCGTCTCAGCCGGCAGCAAGGTCTTACTTACGTAAAAAATTGGGAGGTGCTTGATTCCTTCAGCCCGGACTAACACCGCACTTACTGCGTGCTGGGAGACGGCAAGGTAAAGGTAGAGTTCCTCACCGGGCTCTGGTGTAACCAACAGCGGCGGAGAAGACAAATAATCTTTGAGCTCGGCCAAAGCTCGGTCACACTCGTCATCCCATGAGAACTTTGACTTCAATGCTTGAAAGAAAGGGCGGCAGCGATCTGATGACCGGCTTATAAATCGATTAAGCGCGGCGGCCATCCCGGCCAGATGCTGCACGTCCTTAGCCGAGCGGGGCTGCTTCAACTCTTGCACGGCTCTAATCTGAGTAGGGTCTGCTTCGATGCCTCGGTTCGTGACTAAGAATCCCAAAAATTTCCCGAATCCCACACCAAAGGCACACTTCGAGGCGTTCAAGCGCAACTTGTGCTTCTTCAGAATGGCGAACATCTCGGTTAAGTCGGACAAATGGTTTGCCTCATGTCGGCTCTTTACCACCATATCATCGATGTAAGCCTCCATTGTCCGGCCGAGCAAAGGAGCAAACATTTTGGTCACCATCCTCTGAAAGGTTGCCCCGGCGTTTTTCAAACCGAAGGGCATAACTCGATAGCAGAAGAGTCCCCTTGGAGTCGTGAAAGAGGTGATCTCTTGATCAGGCCCATGCATGGCAATCTGGTGATAGCCACGGTATGCATCCAAGAAACTGAGCCGATTGTGTCCAGCCGTCAAATCCACTAGCTGGTCAATGCGCGGCAAAGGGAAGCTATCTTTTGGACAAGCTCGGTTGACTGTCTTGTAGTCGACACAGACTCGCCACTTTCCATTCTTCTTAGGCACCACTACCGTGTTGGAAATCCACCGAGGGTAGTGCACTTCCTGTATTGCTCGTGCCTCAAGCACGTTTTTTACCTCCTCCGCTACTACCTCGGCGTGATGCAGCGCCGATCTCCTTGTTCGCTGGATGACTGGCTTTGCTCCAGGGAAGACATTGAGGTGATGGCAGATAAAACTTGGGTCAAGGCCAGGCATGTCGTAGGGCGACCATGCAAAGACTTCGATATTCGCCATCAAAAACTCAATCATCTCGGTTCTCTCCATGGCCGAGAGACTTGAACCGAGCAAGAAGAATCTGTCCGACTGCTCGGCATCAATCCGCACCTCAACCAATTCTTCAACAGCCTTGTCTTCGGCTTTGGTGCCAACATCATCCAAGACACTCCGGTCCTCCGGTCCCTCGATCATTTGAACGAATCCTTTGGCAGCCCGGCTCCCGTTGACCGCCACGAAGCATTGCTTGGACATGACCTGATCCCCCCAAATCTCCTCAATTGCCCCCATAGCCGAGGGGAACCTCATCACCTGGTGGTAGGTCGATGCTACGGCCTGCATGGCGTGAAGCCATCCTCTTCCAAGGATAAGGTTGTACGTTGAAGGCACTTGTAGCACCCAAAACTCCACTTGCTTGACCACGGATCCCGCTTTGACCGGCAGGATAATCTTTCCCAATGGCCACTCCGGCTGCGAGTTAAATCCAACCAGTGGTGAAGTGGCCGGAGCCAAGTCTGTCTCACGGAGTTTGAGCTGTTTGAACGCATCAAAATACATGATCTCGACCGAGCTTCCCTGATCGATCAAGATCCGTCTAACATCAAATTCTTTGACGCGTAGTGTTACTACAAGAGCATCGTTGTGCGGCGTCTGGATACGCTCTAAATCCCTTGAGGTGAAACTAATCACGTCTTTCTCTTCTGTCTTCCCCCTTTTGATGGCGGGCTGTACTGACAAAACTTCCCTCATATGTTCTGCCTTCTTGATCATGCCTCGGAGTTCGCAGACACGCTCTGGTTCCACGATGCCGTGGATGACATTAATAACTCCTTGTGGTGGTGCATCTCGGTCATCCTGTCCCCTGGGATCGACCGGAGCCTGATTCGGTTTCACGCCGCCATCAATGTAAAGGTCCAGATGCCCGGCCGCAACCAGTTCTTCCAAGTGTTGTCGCAAAGGCAAACAATCCTCAGTCCGGTGGCCCCTCTCCCGGTGAAACGTACATCGATACCGCGGATTGTAGCCCTTTTGTCCATCGCCCAACTTAGCAGGAAACCGGACATACTCCTCGTCTCGGATTTCACTAAGTATGCGATAGATTGGAATCTTGAAGACCGTGGTTATGCCAGTCCTCGCCTTCATTCTTCTGTTTGCGTCCTCAATGTCATCCCGGGGGTAATCATCCCGGTCATTCCGACGTCCTCTTCCCCGGTTTTTACGATTTGAACCTCGGTCTGATTCCTCTGCTCGGTCATTTGAGCGGCTGGACTCTTGCCCAACTGCGTGCACTTTGCCTGCTGTCTTCTTGTCTGTTCCGACCGGAGTGGCCTTCACGGCGGAAGCTGATGCATCATCCTCTACTCGGATGTGCTCATTGATGCGCTGCATGAGCTGGCCCATGGAGGTTGGCTGGTGCATGGTAAGCAAGTCCCGCAGTCTATGTCCGACCGGGAGACCACGCTTATATTGCGTGATTGCAAGGTTGACCGGGCAATCCAGGATCTCGTTGAAGGTTTCCCAATACCTTGAATTGTATGCCTTCAGTGTGTCGCACGGTTCCATCTTGACACTCAGCAAGTGATCGACTTCCTTTGGTGTTTTTGTGTTGGTTTTGAAGCGCGTAACAAACGCTTCGGCCAACTGATGCCACCGTTGTATGCTCCCTTCCGGCAACCTCTCAAACCACTTTAAGCCCAGCTCACCTAAACTGGACGGGAAGATTAGGCACATAAGTCCGTCATTTCGCCTATGTCCGGCCATGACCTGTCGGAAGTGGCTCACATGCATATAAGGATCGGTTTTGCCGTCGTAGAGCGTGAACTTAGGCTGGTGGAAGCCTGCCGGAAGCGGTGTCGTCTCTATTTCCAGGGAAAAAGGGGTGGCACTCAGCCTGGCTAGGTCTGTATCTTCAAATATTGGCACTGCTTGGCGGGGTGGAGGCATTCCGACCTCCTCGCTGGCGTGAACCCCGTAGGAGAGCCGCTGGAAAGCTGGTATTCTCTGAGCTTCGCGCCGGCGAGCCCGCTCCCTTAATACTGCCCGCAGGTCCTCTGACTGAGCAGAATAAGAGTACCTCGACGTTGTCGCCGGACGTGAGGGTTTGTAGGTGCTGTCTTGCGCGCTAGACTTTTCTGCATGCACGTCGGAATCACCAACCTGGTAACTCCTGGTGATGGAAATGGACTGTGTACGTCGCTGACTCTGCTCGCCTGACCGGCGGGATGGGGTGCGCTCACTGTGGTCTCCCACTCCAGCTACACCTTTCCCTTTGACATGCCGCTTAAGATCCTCCATCTCCGCCGCCATTCGCCTGATGACAGCATCTTGGTCCCTTAACTTGTTTTCCAGTCGCCTGGCGTGCGAGTCTCTCCTCCGCCGGTGACCGTGTGGACTCCGTGAATGACCATGACTCCTTCCGCGCTTATCCCGCGCGTCTCCTGACTGTCCTCCAGTGGGCGTCCCCAAGTCAGCCATTGAATGGACGGCAGGTGGTCCCTCTCTCCTTCGGGTATACTCCGGGGTGGCTCCGTCGATGGCGGACAACGGAAACTCGTCGTTGTTCGCCATGGACGGCGATCAGACGAGCCTGGAAGACAAGGTTTTGTCTAAAAACTTCCCACAGACGGCGCCAATTGTACGGGGAGCAAATATTTCAGCGTGCCCGTATTCCATTCTTCCGAGCTCCGTCGATGTCCGATCACCTGCGAGCAAGTAATGGTGAGCTACCCGGCGGTGTGTGGCCGGAAAAACCCTCCGACGGTCAAGTTAGCACACACCTTAGGATGGATAGAGAGAAGGGAGTGAGTGTTTGAGTGTAAGAAATCCTTACAGATGTGTTCGTGTGTTGCGTATGGGGGGCGCAGACATGCTTATATACCTTCTGACCCTCATATCCACTCCCAATCGTCTCCTGACACGTGGCTCTGCTATCCCATCTGTCAGCATAAACCATGCCATTCACCACCTAGCCTCAACTGCCTGACTTCGCAGCTGGAGCTCGGCAGCCGAGCTGCTCTTCCTCGGCCATGTCATGCTTCATACTCATGCGCCTAGCCGGACAAACACGTGGATGACCGGGCTAGGCGGCATCTCGGCAAAGCCTAGCCCGGGCACCTCCTTTGGTTGGCCTTCCTGCCGGTCAATCAACTACCTCGGCTGACCGCGCCTTTCCGGGCGCCGGTCTCTCAGCCTGTCTGGCTTCGACCATCCTCGGACCGAGCATCCTGGTCTGACCGGTCACTTCCTGGCCGAGCAATTTCTGTACGGTCCGGGGTGGCACACACTCGGTCCAAACTCTGCCCGGCCCAAGTTTTGGCAGCCCTTCTCTGGGCGAACAGTGGATCATCTCGGCCCAATGCACTGCTGGGCTCTCAACCTGATCGGTCGATATCTCGGCCCAACTCCAGATCATAAATCACCCTCTCACCATCCCACATAATCACCACAATTCAATATAAACAACATGATTCAACTCAACATCATTAA
Organism: Camellia sinensis; assembly: GCF_055761805.1. Classification (NCBI taxonomy): domain Eukaryota; kingdom Viridiplantae; phylum Streptophyta; class Magnoliopsida; order Ericales; family Theaceae; genus Camellia; species Camellia sinensis. Next base: position 143,071,884 of record NC_138963.1, read on the forward strand.
ATATAATTCAACATAATTCAAGAGGAATTCTTAAATCCCATTTCCACATTCCAGAACCGAGTTTATGTCATTTATATCATTAACAAATCATTTCCCCCAATTTCCTTTCTCATTATAACATGATTTACATTGCTCATAATAAAGTTCATTCGCAAATTTTAAACATAATTTTCAAACATAACCAAATTCCAATTAAACTTGTACATATATAATTCAACCTACCAATTTCATGATTCAACTCTCAATTTGGGATAAATCATAGATTATCATCAAAAATCAACCTTGGGTTTCAAGAAAAATCTAGAAATTTCAAGAACAATCCAAATTTCTTAACCCATTTCTTTTTGTTCCAATCTTCCCATTTTTTATACACCCTAGGTCCATCATCCATAAACCATAATCTAAACCCAATAATAGAACCCCTACCTCAAGAATCAAACAAGGGAGCAAGCTTGATGAGATTCCTCCAAAATTTCGAAATCCAATCGGTAGAAAATGTTAATCTTCTCTTGTTCTCCATCCTTGATGCAATATTCATGGTGGATTTGTTGATAAAAGTGGAGGAAATCAAGGTTTGGGGAGCTAGGGTTTCGGACATGGAGGAGGGGAGAAGAAGAGAAGAAAAGAAAATGTAAGAAATGGTCCAAAAATCACGTTTTTGAGCTGCTGTCCCGCACAGTCCCGCACGTGCGCCGCTATTCCCCGCACGTGCAGATCTGCTTCCAGCACAGATGTGAAAACTTCAAACGGGTATAACTCTCTCATCGGGACTCCGTTCTAGGTCGTTCTTATGTCCAAATTGAAGCCCCGGAAACAAGATTTCCAATGGTTCTAACCTCACATTCAAATTCTAAGTATGGAAGGAGAAAAGGGCAAAAGAGTGACGGTTGGGCAAAAACTCAAACTCAAACTCGAACTCGAACTTGGGACTTTTTATCTAATCTTATCTATATATCTTGTTAAGGCTTCAATCAAGGTTCCAACATCATCCAAGGGTCCTCAATTATAATATTTAAAGTTCACTTGCCAACCCATCAATATCAAGAGTCCGACAACCATATAAGTTTTAAGGTGACAGGCACTACTATACATCAATCCGATGTGAATTTAAAATCCGAGTCGTTATAGTCAACCCACCACTCTTTGAGATTTCCAACCAAGTTAGCCTCAGACACCACAACAGAGAGGTTGATGTCATTCACTCCGTCAGAGATGTAATCTAATTCAGTTACATTGGCCTGATTGGTAGTTTTCTTGCTTGTACTTCCATGATCCTTCTTAGGCGGCGACAGTCAGAAGCTCGATGTCCAATCTTGCCACAGTTGTAGCATTTTCTTTTGAACTTCTTGTTGCTATCACCTTGTTTAGGACCATCTCTAGTAAACTTCCTCTTTTTGTTATGTGGTTTATGAACTTGTTCAACCACATTAGCCTTGGACTCAATGGGATTTTTTCCATTCCTCTTTTCAGCCTTTCGGTTATCTTCCTCAATTCTCAGTCTTATAATAAGTTCATCCATAGTCATCTTTTTGCGTTTATGTTTTAAATAATTTTTGAAATCTTTCCAAGCCGGTGGTAACTTTTCTACTAAAGCAGCGACTTGGAAAGACTCGCTTAGAGACATACCCTCAGAATGAATATCATGTAAAATTAATTGAAAACTTTGAACTTGAGAAATTACCGTTTGGGAGTCTACCATAACGAAGTCCTGAAATTTACCGACAACAAATTTCTTCGTGCCGGCATCCTTTGTCTTGTATTTCTTCTCTAAAGAATCCCACAATTCTTTTGCTGACTTTAAAGGACTGTAAACATTATACAACATGTTGTCAAGGCCATTGAGGATGAAGTTTTTGCATAGGAAATCTGAATGTTTCCAAGCATTTACAGCGGCAACAACTTGCCGATCACTTTCACCCTCTTTAAGTGCTGGAGCCTCTTCATGGAGAAACCGGGCCTAATTAAGAGTTGTAAGATAGAACAGCATATTCTGCTGCCATCTCTTAAACTCAGTACCGTTAAATTTTTTCAGTTTTTCTCCATGATTTATTGGTACATGAACATGGTTCTGGATAGGGACCGATGTTGGTGTAACAATCGGAGTACCACTTCCAGTTGCAGTAGCCATTATCTCTGATTACAAAAATCAGAAAAAATTAAAACACAAATTAATTTTTTAGTTACTAAAACCAGAAAATAAATTATAATACAAAATAATTTTATTTTCTTTGTTACTAAAACTAGAAAAATAAAATGCCATAATAATTTTCTGTAACACAAATTCATATTCTGCAATTGTTAATGACACCAGTATATTACTACTAGTTGTCAAAGAAAAGAGAAAGAATATTACTACTATCTGTCAAATAGCATAAAACACTATTTGTTTTTCTAACCAGAATATGTCTTTATAAAATCACAGAAAATTAAATACAATGAAGATAAAAAATGGTATGTCTTAAGATTGTTGGACAATCTTCACTGTTTTAAATAGATTAAATTCTGTTGTGTACTAAACAACAACAAGAATATAAAAAAATAAAGGAAAGGAGAGAATTTGTTTGATTACAAAAATCAAACTAGAAATAAATAAATAAATAAATAAATAAATAAAAACATATTTTATTTTGTTACAAAAACAAAATTAAAATCTAATTTAATAAACAAATAAAACAGAATAATAAATTAAACAACTTACTTGATTAATTTCTTCTAATAAATATCTGATAAAGTCTAGTGTTTGACACTGTGTCATTAAGACAGATTCGTCATTTCCTCGATACTTTCAGAATATGACGTTTATCTCCCAAGATGAAATGATCAACTACAAACAATAGCAGCACTACAAATTGTTTGCCTAACGAACACACTAAGTGTTTATACTCTTTCTTACAAAAATTAAATGCAACGAAATGAAGAATAAATTTGCAGAGGTGAATTACGAAATTTCTGAATGTAAAAATCAAATGAAGGGCTGATCTATTTATAGGCAGAATTGTGGTTGTTAGTTTTGAATTAAACAGGTGCAAAACCTGTTTGAACAGGTATGATACCTGTTCAGTTTGAATAAACAGATACAAGTCTGTTGGGTTCAAAATTTCAAACAGATAAAAAAGGGGAAGGGCCCTGTTTGGGTATACAGTAAAACCAAACCAGTTTATTTCCAGAATTAATTTGAATTTTGGATTTTATTTTTCAAAAAATAAAATTCAATTCAAATGTTTTTGACCCAAAAAAAAAGGTATTGAGCCAGACAAGCCTAACCTCACACCACGCACCTGCGCCTAAGCCCAGCCCGCCCGGACGGATGGCGGCGGCAAGCGATTTTTGGATCCAATGGGTCTAACCCATTTTGCCTATAACCTCCCTCTCTAAAACACTTGGGTACCCCTTGGGGCACACCCCAAGTTCCAATTCCATGCCTTATAAACCCATTTAAAACTTCTCACCAAACCAATGTGGGACAAGCCTTATTCAAACCTTTAAGGATTTTCCACCAAAACTCCATTTCCATGGAGCATATTTTGGCTTCAATTTTCCATTCACTCGGTAATGGTTTTGAGCAATCAAATATACCACGTGAATCACAACGCGTCATAGAACGCGTTACCACTTTGACCCGTGAAAATCGACGCACGGGGCCTACCTAAAAAATAGACCAAACTATGGAAAAAATTCTGTTTATTAACCCAGAATTTCTAAACCATTTCCAACACTCCTCCACTCAATCAACACCCATCATCTACTTCTTTCATGGCACCCATGGTGGTAGCCACTACTACAATTTGGTTATTGGCTTAATTAATTGGGTATGTCTATGTATACAACGTATGTGTGTCTATAGTGCTAAAGAGAAGATGAATGATGAGGTTGTTGCCAAGTAGAGAGAGAATGTGAGAAACTACTATGGGAGCCCATGGTTTCAATGATGGTGGTTTTAGGGTGTTGTAAGAAATGAGAGAGAAGGACATGGAGAAGATAAGGAGGGAGATGGTGGTAATATGTACAGTTGGTAACAGTGAAGGGAAGAATATGACGGTAGATGGAGGAGTAGAAGCGTGAGAGGTTGAGCTTGGTTAGATTAATTTTAATTTCTATGTTAACTTTATTTAAATCAAGAGAACGATAGATATAAATTTTAGAAGAATAATAAAACAAAAATGAAAAGAAAAGATGGAGAAATGAAGGAGATAAGCTAGAGAGAGAGTGAGATTTTAGAAAGAAAACCAAAGTCTTTGGTTTTCAAAAAAATTGGGAAGAAGAAAAAGTTAAGGAATTATCTACTGTGGTTAAAAAGGGAAAATTTAGGTTTTGTAGTCGTGTAATACACGCTCTTTTGAAACAAACGGTTGTGTTAAAAATTACAATATGGTATGAAGTCCAAGAAGTTTAAGTATTACAAATAAAATTATAGAGAGGCTCCGTGTTTTTTGGATAAACTATAAGGGGGTTAAATTGTAATTTATCCATAATAAAATTACCTCAATTATTAGTTGAAATAAAATTTTCTAACATATCATTAAAAATTATTAATTAAATTGATGATTTATTAATAAAAAGAGTCATTTGTTATGAAATTAGAAACTTCATGGAGCGAGATGTAATTTCCAAAATCATAAGTGACAATTCGTATTTTAAACAAATCTAAGAAAATGTATTTGTAATTTATCCTTATTTGTTTATTTATTATATATGATATGTTCCACAAGTTAAAAGTTTTGGATAATGACAATTAAAAAAAAAATAATTACAAATCAAGTGAAATATTTACCCCCACGCAAGTGAGAATTATGCAGAATAACACAAATTTTGTTTACATTCTCACAAATTTAAGATTATTTTTTTAAGAATTTCTATTTATTTGGTATTTTTCCTAAACGGCGTACTTTTTTTTTTTAATCGGAAAATGGCGTAGTTCAATACAAAATTATACATATATATTTGGATTTGTGTGGTATTACTGGGTCATGTTATGACACACATTATATGCACATTATGATATTTCATTTTAATCATAATTAAAAAAACAAAAATGAATCAAAATCAAACATGTCATAAAGTATAATTAAAATAATGTCACAACCAACATTATAATAACTTATAACTAATATCATTGTTAATCATGTGATTTAATTTTGATGATATCTAAAATATTATTGGATAAATTATGATTTTTTAATATATATATTTTACATTTTTTGACACAAAACATTATCTGCTAAAAATACATTATGTTTGATGTATTTGTTATAAATATTATTTAAATCGAAATTACTGTGCAAATTCTGATTTTACAAAAATATTTTATAAAATTTACTATTTACGTTTTGGAAAATACAGGTGGTCACTATTCATCTTTTGACAAATTTGATATTGATTAGTTGTATTTTTTTGACAAATATGATATTGGTGAGTTGTTTTCTTTTGACAAAATTTGATATACTCACATGGAATGGTTGGTTATTTTTATTAGAGTGTATCTAAAATCTTTACAATAATTACAAAGATTTTAAAAGGGATATATATTTTCATATCTAATATAAATGTTATTTAAAGAGATTTTACTATGCAAACAAATATTTTAATAGAGAAATTACTGTCATTCAAATATTTTAAGAGAGAAGTCACTATACATTCAAATATTTATTAGAAAAATTACTGTGCAAGTTACTGTGCACTCTTTGTTTTTCATGAGAAATTGTTGAAAAAATTGAATTATTTTTATCAAAGTCGACCGTTGTCTATATTTTCAATCCCCCACCTGCCATATTTTCAAGCACTCGTGCTCCACATACATCTCCTCCAACGATATGAGCCAGCGGATATAATTTTATGATATATAAGATGTATTTTAGTTGGAGAAAAATAAGAAGTGAGGAAGTGAAAATAAGAGAAAAATCTGTGATATTAAAATACTCTCAAATATAGTATTGTACTTCATTGAGTTGTATTTTCTGTGACAAAATTTATTGAGAGATTGAGTAAAATTGTAAAAGAGTTTTATATCCTTTATTCATATTATTCTTGTTAAAAAAAATAAAAAATAAAAAAAAAAGTTTTTGTGAGTAATTTTTTGGAATAAAATCATTTGGGTTAAGTGTAATCAGGCACTGGATTCAAAACTAGTTGGGATATTTATGTGAGTGATTTTTTTTGGATAAAATCACTTGGTTTAGGTGTGACTAGGCACCTGATTCTAAACTAGTCGTAGTGGTCAAGATTGGTCGCTTGTTGTAAATGTTCATTAGCACCCATGAAGCTAGTGGTGTAATTACTAATTAAAGAATAGTGGTGAAATTCCTAATGCGGATACTTGGGAAGTGGACGTAGGTCCTGTGTGTCAAACCACTATCAATCGCTGAGTTTGCTTTTTCTTCCATTTGCTCTTTTTTTTTTGTTACTTTATTTTATATTGTTGAGCATATTTATTTATTTATTTATTATTTGGGTTAATTTTTAATTTTGCAATTTTTTTAAGAAACCTAATTCACCCCCCATTGGGTTGCCTACCTGGGATAACAATCACAATTGATCATAACTAGATGCCATAAATATTGGGAATATTATTTTATAGAACAATCCATTTTACCTTGATAGAACTTTACCCCTCTTTCTTTTAAAGTTAGTCATACGCTCCTCATGTGATTTTGGATTAAAATATAATTGTGAACACCGTTAATTGTAGATGTAAAATCACTATAATACCCTCTAATATTTTTTATTATTTTCTTTCTCTCTCATCTCTCATACACATAATTTATAATGTCTAGTATTAATACAATTAAATCACAATTAATTATAAATTCTTAATTATTATTATCATTCTTAAATTTTTATTCTAATTTTAATTTCATTATATTTTAGATCACAACTAATTTTAAATGTTTAACTATTTGTTGTAGTTACTACTTTTTTTTTTCATCTGATTTTAATTTAATTATAAATTAGATCACAAATTAATCCTAAATTCTTAAATATGTATTATAATTTCTAACATGTTAATCTAATTTTAATTTAATTACATTTTAGATCAATTCTTAATTATTATTTATTTTATATTTTATTTAATTATATTTGAAACCAATTCTTAATTACATTTTTATATTTTATATCAATTCTTAATTATATTTTAATTTAATTTATTTTAATAGACATACTAATCTAATTTTAGATTTGGAGAAAATATGAGTAAAATTGTCCTTTAGTTGTATTCATTTCATTCTAATTTTCTAGAAAACAAAACACACTCTAGAAAAATGATGTGTGTAACAGACATTCCTTTAGTTTAGATAGAAAAACTAACAATAACACTTTAATTCAAAACCATATGGGTCTTTTTGGATATATTTGAACGATAAATGATAAAGTGTTCTAGACCCAAACCACAACGGGATAAAATAAATTTAACCCTATTTTATATTGGTTTTCAAATTAATTAGGGGACTCGGGTGAAAAATCCAATATTGTATTTTTTTATACCTAAAGGTCCACAAGCAACTTTATTATGTCTATAAGGACAACCTTTTGTGAAATGAAAAAAATACCCATGTATATATATATATATATATAGACATGATTCCCAAATCAAACATAAGCAAATCATTTTCTCACTCTTTCTCTACTCTGTGCAGCTCTCTCTTTACTCCTCTCATTTCTTCTCCGGTGAAATCAATACCGGGGATGGCCCTCTTCAATCGATCTCCATCAGTGCTAGGATGGTGGTGGTGGCTTGGTGGGTAGTGGGTTCACCTAAGTCAATTCAGAGATGACGCATGCCTTTTGGCCGGCGGCAACGTCGGTGGTGGTGGAGGCGACCCTCTCTTCTCTCGCTGTCGATCAACCCCCCGCTGTCGTCACCACCACTACAGATCTCTCCTATCTCCGATCTATTCCCTCGCCTGAGAGAGCGGGAATGGGGAACTCGAATCTAGAATTATAAAAAGCATGAAGCTTCTTCCCATGGCACTCTTAGCAGCCATCACGACGAAGCTCGACGTTCCTTCAATCTACTCTGTCACTTCTACTTGCAAGACCTTCAAGATCTGCTTGCTCTCTCTCTCTCTCTCTCCCCCTAAATTTCTAGGGTTTTATGTAAAAAAAATATCACTACAACAAAAAAGGTCTATGGTGACGAAAATGCATGATGGAAAAATATTTTATCTTCAAATATATATGTTTTAGTGATGAAAATAAGAATTCATCTCCAATTGTATTATTTTTAGAGATGAAAAGAAATTTTCGTCACCAAATGCTTAAAATAAATAAATAATAGGTGATGAAATTTTTTTTCATCTCTAAATTTTATTTTTCGTCGCAAAACAAATTCCCACCCTTGGAAATTTTGTTGGAAATTTGGGCGCTATATTAGAGACGAAAAGTTTCGTTACCATTGTAAAAACTTTCAGAGACAAATATAATTTTGTCACCTGTAATTTAAGGGGACAAAACGACGCCCTTTTGTCTTCCCAAATCACTCTACCCAAATCACTATTCACTCTCGTGCTCTTTCTCTCACTCTCTCATCCAGTCTCGTCTCTCTCTTTGGTCTGAGCTCGTGAAACCCTTTCGCTGATCTCTTCCTTTCCCTCTCACATGCACACTATAGTGATTCTGGTTTTGACCCGTTATCTATCGTATTTCGAACTCGGGTTGGTATGGTTTAAAATGGTTATTTATATCTCGTTTCCCTTGTCTCCCCTTTATTTTGGTTATCGGGTTGTGGTTGTGTGTTTGGAGCAGGTTGTTTGTGTGTTTTTCCAAACCTATGATGCCTAGATTTTGGCTTTTCTGCTTGAGCGGGCATATTCTTGCGCTCGAGCGGGCTTCACAAATTTTGCCCCTCCGCTCGAGCGACTATTCTCGGGCTCGAGCGGGATTTGTCAATTCTCAATATTTTTGTAGGTTTGCAAATACTGGGAGATTGCTTTGGACGCTCGAGTGTCTAGTCTCACGCTCGAGCGAGGTCCTTTGTCTGCAAAACTTCTGAAAGAGCATATCCTACGCTCAAGCGCCACTTTTCACGCTCGAGCGGACCTTTGTTTCTGACGCTCGAGCGTCACTTTCCATGCTCGAGCGGACTGTGTGTATAACAGTCTGTGAAGATGACATTTTGAATCACTTTTTCATATCTCTCTCTCTAAAACTTTCCAAAAAACTTGTTTTTGAGTTTCTCTCTCTAAAATTTGCATTCTCTCTAAGATTTCATCTAGATCCATTGGGATTTCCTACCTAGTGCCTTTGAGAAAAAGGTAGAGCTCGTCAAGATCTTTATTTAAACCAAATAGAAATGGGTTTCGGCGTTCTTGGGGTTCCACTCTTGCTTGGCTCGTCTTCTCTCTTTGAGGTAGGGATTTTCTGCACTCTCATATGGTTTTTAGCTCAGTTATTTGTTATTGTGTAACAATGGTGGGATTTTGGAGTAGTAGGGTTTGAGAGTGAAATGAAAAAGAGGGGGTTTTGGTGAATATGAAATAAATGAGTTTGGGGATTGAAAATATGTTTATGCTATGTCAAAATGATAGATTTTGGGTACTTGGGTTGATATTTGAAAAAAAAAAAAAGTTTTGCCCTAATTAGATCAAATTGTTATTTTGTATAAATAATTGAAATTGTCATTAAAAATATGAAATTGGATGATCTTTGATATAAATAGTGGAATTGAATATGTATTAGTTCACACATTGGAAGTTTTGAATAAGCTATCTGTTTGAGATTGAATATCTATCTTGAGATAAATGTATTGGGCTATCGGTGGAGGATAGCTTTGACTGTTGTAAAAATTGCATGTGGATTAGGTGAATTGAAACTAATCTTTTGATAGTTGTCATTGAATATGACCATGTTTATATACATTGTATATGTATGTTTGTTTGGGAGTGGAATGAGGATGTGCTCCACGTTTGATTATATGTTTAAATACATTGCATATGTATGGATGATTATTTGGGAGGAGAAAGGGGATAGACTCTATTATAATTAAGTTGACCGGAGTGTCTTGGGTGAAAGTCCCAAAATTATACATGGATGCCTAGCTTGCGGATGAAATATCCGTAGAATGGCAACTGTGGTGCTTGTATAGCCTACGTTTACACTGGACCCATTTGACGGCTGCTCGCGGACAAAATATCCGTGAAATGGAAGTTTGAAGTGTTTATGCATATGTGTTGTATGATTTGAAAATTATTAAGTTGTAGTCTTAGTTCGGTTGTTGAGAAATAACGAAATTGACTCATGAATGGAGACAGATAAGTGAACGGAATATGAATTGAAAGTAAAGGGATTAAGACTTGAAATTGATATCGTATGAGTATATAAAGTTGTGAAAAGTTTTACCACAAGCATTGTTTATGCACTTTGTACTTATATCTCTGCTAAACTTCATATATTGTGTTAGATGGTTTCTACTAGGCTGTGGCTCACTCTATTTGGGAAAAACATTTTCAGATAATGATGGAATGCCTCCACCAAGGCAATAGCGTTGGAGAGATTTTCAGGAGTAAGAGCTTCTTATTTTGATTGTATATTTTTGTAAAGCCAAAGGCTTAAGATGTAATGAGCAAAGCTCACTTTTGTTGTAACCAAGTCAAGGCTTGAAAAAGTGTAAGCCAATAGGGCATTTATTTCTGTCAAACTCTTTTGTATCATTAACTTCATGTAATGAAATGACTATTTACTTTGATTTATGCGATTATTGATATATGTTTTGGGATGTATCTATTGTGTATTTTGGGGGCATGACACACACTAGCACTGCCGGAAACCCTCTCTCTCCGTTCGAATCGCACCACCGGAAGCCCTATTCTCCATTCATTTTGCTTCACTGATGCGCGTAGACACCTCATTTTTGACTGCCCGCAAGACTTGGGCGTTTTGTCCTGAGCACTCGATGATAAAAGTTGCATTGTGCATGGTTTGAATTCTCAACGGAGGAATCTGAGTTCAAGCTCTAAAACAATCCTAAAACCTATATGTCTACACTATTTTTACCTCAAAGGTTCATTTTTGAACATTGTGCCAACCTACACTGAACCTGAAACAGGGGAACATGAGAGCCACATTAGGGCTAGACCGTGCCTCATTGGAGGCCGGCCGTAGCCATTTGGGGCCGGCTGTGCCTTTTTGTCGAGAAATACTATTCTGGGTGGGAATCAGCCAGCTGCCTATTTTTGAAGATATTTTCGACCTGTTTTGCTCAAATTCTATAAATACAAGCATATATCTCTCTTTTGAGGGTTAGAAAAATTTGAAAGAAGCCAAACCACCTTTGAGAGCTCCTTCTTCCATTGCAAGCTATCTTTGAGCTATTGTATCTTCCTTGGATCATGTCAATACATCATATACACCCTTAGAGTTGAACCTAGGAGCCTTGGTTGAGCCTTGAGGATCATAATTCAAACTTGAGAGTGTGCTAGGATCAAGTTTGGTTTACAACTACGGCTTGCTCTCTTCAAGAGGTATAAGCTTGTCACCTTTTCTCTTGCTTTCATTTCAGTCTCTCTCTATCTATTTCTTATGCTTTCGTGTTGTCTTGAATCCATTTCAAGTGTTAGAACTTGGGGTTGAATAGCTACTAAAGGTAGAGAGGCTTAACACCCTTTTTTGTACCTAATTTCATGGCTCATACCCTTTGTTTTTACACTATTTTCTTTGGATTTAAAATTGATTTTCAAAGTTTAAAAGAGCTAAAAAAAACATGGTTTAAAACTCTCAAAAGTGGAGGGGTTAGCCACCTCTCCTTGTTACTGCTTACTAGTTTGATATCTTTTTGTTATTACCTATCTTTTTGTGCCCTTTAACATTTTTTTTAAGCTACTTTTTTTTGGTGTGTTTTGGGGCTGTTTAGGGTTGTTTTAATTCATTTAGTTGGTTTATGCTTTGAATACTTTGCTTGTTGTGTTGTAAGTCCTCATGGTTTCGGTTGTTTAGGCCTTAGACACTGAGTCATTCGAGTTGATAGCTTCCTTTACTTAATTTCTATGTAAAGAGTCTCATCTTTGGTACTAATCAATCTCGCATAAACAATTCTGCACTCTCCCTCCATTTCTTGATTTTACTTGTTAAGAGTCATTTCAAGCGATTGATTGATATTCAAGGCATGAGACCTCCTATGCTCAATAGCTTAATCTCTTTGGAGGTTCATCGTCAAGGCATAGGCTCTCTTTTATGCCAAGGATCACATCTCTTTTGACATGTCTTTTTGTTTAGTGGACTTAAATATCATTTGGACTAATTGATTAAAGAATGGAAAGGTAAGTCAAAAGGGCTAATAAAATTGGTTTAAAATCAATTCAACCGACATAAAGAAAATGGTTAGGATTGGTTGGATTTGGCTAGACATTATGCTAAGTCCATTGTTTCAAGGATTGTCACTTATCGATTCATGATATTTTGATGAAACTTGAGGCGTGTTTATCTTCCTCCTCGAGTTAAATTCATGATAGGAAGGAGGGGTGGTCATTGTTCATTGTATTTATTAATTGTTTTGTGCAAATTGTGTTCGAAATCATCAAGCCATCAACTTGTGCCTATTGATGGTTTCGGACTCGAATTCACTCTTCCCTTGAGTTTCATGATAGAGAAGAGCAGAAGGGACAAACATGGTTTAAAGTTGCTCTGTCTACACTATTTTCACCCTAGAGCACAAAAATAGATTTTTTCAAGAAATTAGGGCACAGTCGACCTTGTCTGGACCTGGCCAGGCCTCATTAGGGGCCGGTCGGGCTCCAATGTTTGGTAAACAGAGTGTTTTGGCAAAAACAGGGGGCAATGGTTGAGGGTGAAACAGGGTAAATTCCCAGGGAAGCAAATAGAGTAGCTTTTGAAGATTGTCCACATGAGCACGCATCCATTTTCATATTATTGTCGTGAATATTCTTGTTGTAAATTAGTAGATAGCTAGTTTATTATTCATTTGAGATTGTAATAAGTAGTTAGTTTACTCTATTTATTTATTTGGATTTGTAATAAGTAGTTTAATTCGGACACTCGAACATTCGGATCCTCTTGCACGAGGGGAAATATGTAATAATTATGTATGTCTTCCAACCCTATTTCTTTCCCCCTTTTATTTACTCGTTTATAATGGTAGCATAGAGCATCATGTTTTCTTAGCATTACCTATGTTTGCATATACTCGTCTCGCATGCATTAAGGTTCGGCTCATCATACTAACTGATGTCAAATTCAAATTCTTACTCGAATACATGATTTATCATGTCTTGAATCGAATCATATACCATGCTAGTAGCCGAGTCTATTAATTGCAGGATTGTATGTGTCACATTAGCCATTTTGCCTTAGTTAGGAGCATGTATGTTTTCTAATTATTTTGCTTTGTTTGGCTTGTCCTGGAGTACTAGGTAAGCATTTATTACTTTAGCATATTGCATGCGTATGAGTGTTGCCATGTCGAGCATGTTTTCCATGAGGCTAAGTGCTTAAGTGACATACTTGTTTGAATGCCTGTGAATGGAGACTTTTTGCTTAAGTCGGATTGTTTTGATGAAATGCGCATATGAGCTTGCTTTTTCAAATGACACGTGTTCAAAACCATTTTCAAAAATAAACATGAAATCAAATGTTCCAACTTTTTCAAATTAGTCTATACTTGTGTGTGTCACCTAGTAAAGATAGCCTAAATAATCAGAACAAGAGCATATAATGTAAATAAGAATCACATCATGATTAGTAAATGTCGATTTTTGATTGGGCGAGCGGGGGTGCTTAATTCGTGACCTTCCCGAGCCAAGACACTTTGGTGATTACAGATAAGTGACCTTTGGCACGAGTCTCAGGTTTCCTAAATTTTTCAAAAATATTTAGGTAGCGACTCTGTAATCTGGCAAAGCAGTCCATTTTTGGGCATTTTGATTCAAATCAATTTTTCAAAAGATTTACTGGATTTGGACTCATTTGTGTTTATCCATTTCACATTGCACTTGTGAAATCATATTCAGAACCACGAGAGTCCGAATTGTAGGGTTAATCGTATCCAAAAGGAGCACGAAAAGCAAGCTACAATGCGGCATCACCGGAAGCCCTCTTCCCCATCCATTTCGTAACAGGTATCTTCTTTTCTATATATATATGTACACTCTTCGTGCATAAAGATTTGTATGTGATTTTCCTTAATTTTTTTACGATTTCCAATTGGGTAAATTGTTGAATGCGATTTGTTTCTACTCTGCTTTGAGGTTGTGGTATGCTGGTCTGCTCTGATTTGAGGTTATGGTTTGATTGATTAGCTGATGTGAGCCTTGGTGGTTATCTCTGTTGTTACTGGTGTTGCTTGGTTTTATGGTTGTAAGGCTATCTATTTGAAGGTTTTTTTTTTCCAGTGACGTGGTTTAGGGTTTACACATACAGATCATTATGAATGTTTAACATTCAAACCATCCAAAGTGATAAAAGTTTTACATTGATGGGTTGGTGAGTGCATAGACTTTGTGGGTTTGTTTTTATTACATTAATGTTTTTCTTTTTGGCATGAGGATTTGTTTTTGTTGCATAGTATTGTCTGACTAGAAACCTTCTGCATAGGATTGTCAAAAACTATGAATTTTTCCTCTTGTCTCTATCGGAGTTCAAGCAAACATGTGGGCTCAGAATTTTTTAGTCTATGGATTGTTTTGAACTGAAATGCTACTCTTAGCTGTTTAGATAGTATATTGGGGAGAGTGGCTTATTGTGTTGCAAAATATCGAGAATTTGAAAGTTTCTTTTTCTTCTTTAGTTCCTTTTGTTCATGATAGATCCACCATAGATTCTGTTTAAATACATGCAAATCCACTTTTCTTTTCCATAGAGATCTTTTGTGTATGCGGTTGAATGAGTAGTGGGAACATTGACATGATTATCTTTCTTGGCAAGGTCCAATTCAACCTTTACTTTATTTTGATGCTTATATTTGCAATTTTTGTCTTGCCCAATTGTTAAAATGTGAGAAAGATCCTTGGCACGTATATAAACAGTACCTGTTGCCAATTTCTAGATTGTTAAACCTGCAGTTTATTGATTGTCTACAATGGGAAAAGCTGTCTACTGCTTTGAGTTTAGTGATTATACCCATCACTTCAAGTTTTGCGTAATCTCTTTTGTTTTGTAGGCCATTATGCAATACCCACACAATGGGCACAAGTATACTTTGGACTGGTCAGGCTATGGTGACCCTTTCCCTCAAGAAAATGACAACTAGAGTTGTTGGTTCACTTTGTCTGGTCATTGAGTTGGGGAGGAGATGATTGTCAAAAGGTAGGTATTTTGAGAGCATTGAAAAATACGAATTGTTGCTTAACTGGCTTAGAATGCAAATGTAAAGTTGTTATGATCACTTTTAGTTTGACAATGGGTCACACGGTAGTGTGAGCCCTTTCTGCCCTAACATTAGAGTTTAGGCCATCTCCTTCTATCTCTGGTGGTAATGGATCTACCTTTTAAACAAATTGCATTTGCTGACTTGCTCTGGTTTGCTGTTGATTGCTAACTTCTTGTTTTTAGTAAATAATGAAGTATGAGAAAGTATGAAGAGAAGGAAGTATCTTTGGCACTAATTACTCAAAGCTTCAGGATCTTACCGACAGACTCAAAGTTGTTTGTTTGTCTTGCCCTCAATTTGATATGACACATTGGGTGATTTAACAAATATTTTGTAATTGGTTTGTGAGTTTTAAGTGTTTGATACTTTTTTTGTATGTTGGACATTGGAGGATACCAATTCGTGCAGTGGCATCTTTCAACTGTTTACTTATTACGCTCATCGTTAACTCATGCATTAGCAGTATCCTAAATGTCATCTTTACCTACGGTTTGCTCATCATTTTCTTGTATTGATCCTACTATATCCAAAATGTATTCAAATTTGTGAACAGTTATAACATTGTGTTGTATCCAGGTAAAGAATCTTGAGAGAGCATATTTCATGATATGGAATCTGTATTGCTCTGGCCAACATCCGCAGCCCTTTAAAGTGAAGGAGAATGATTAGAATTTCCATATGATAGATAGAAAAGTAAGAGAGTAAAATAAGAGGGATAATTGTCTACCTCTGTTGGGTCTTTGTTAACGCAAATGATTGAACTCTTACAAAGAAGCACATGCATGAAATAGATTAGAGGATAGTTCTCTGTGTGTGTGTGTGTGTGTGTTCACATATACGCTACATGGAAATTTTTTTGGTTTTAAAATGACACTCAATAGTTGTTGGTTGTCTTCAACATTCAGACGCGTTTATGTTTTTAGATTCTTTTAAGTTCCCTTGGATTGAAGATTTTGTTGAAAACATGAGATCATTGAACTTCTAAATGCATGAAGTTAAGGTGTAGTTTTTTTTTTTTTTTTTCCATCAGTTCTCTTGGAAGCTAAATGAGGTTAAATAGATTTAAGAGATCTAGAAATTTTAAAAAGCTTACTATAGATTCTACATTCTTTTGGTAGATTATATATGGTACAGTACTTAAGTTGATACATGAAAAGACAAAGGTTCGGCTACATTCACATGAGGTTCCATATAGATCTGGGAGCGAGTAGCAGTCGGTTATAGGTTTTTCGGTTGTTGATTATTCAAATAGTTACTGGGTACCTAGGGAATCGGCTCTAGCATCATCGAGCGTCTCGGCTTCGCAAATAGGTTCGTTTTTGTTTCTGTTCCAATATTTTTAGTCTTCTTTTTTAGGATATTAAAACCTAAATTTATCTGGGTTTATTGATTTTTTTCTCAAATTTATCTAGGTCTTGATTGTTCTGTAGAAAAATGTAAATGAGGCAGTGGAGTAGGATACTAAAACCTCAATTTATCTGGGTTTATTGGTTTTTTTCTCAAATTTATCTAGGTTTTGATTGTTCTGCAGAAAAATGTAAATGAGGCAGTGGAGAAGCTTAATCAAGAGGAATTTAAGTGTTTGGAGTGGTTTGTCCTGTGTCTGCAGCTCAACAAAGAAAGAATCTAGTAGAAAGATTGTTCAGGTGAGCAAACACATCTTATTTGTTATCTCCTAATAGTAGCTAAACAAAGGGGAAAATGGAAACTCAGGCTATGATTTTTCTTGAGTAGTTGTATTTTATCTTTAACCCATCATGGATGGAGGTGTCTTCATTTGGGTCCAGTAGCTATATTTCTAGTAGGTTTGTTACTCTAATTTTTTTTTGGATATTTGTTGTTTCAATAATCTTTAATATCCAGCAAGTTTGTTACTCAATAATATTGACAGCAGGTTTGTCCAATTTAATTGCTTTATTGATGTTTATATTATTAATTCTTACAGTTTGTGCTTGAAACATTGTGTATGAAGCATTGTGTTTGCTTAATAGGCTCACATTAAGCAACTTGATGACTTCCTTAGGACCTTTCATATCCAAACATTGTGGTAAGTATTTGATTTGAAATTATAGAATTCATGAGTTAATTTTTTAAGTTAATTGATTTTGAAATTCATGACTTAATTGGTTTGAATTTGTAGTATCATATTGTTCAAGCTTTAATTAATCTGATTCGCTAAAGTCTTTGTATTTTCTTATAATTCTCTTATTTGTTGTTGAGAGTTTCATTGTTCTAGGTTAGTTTAACTGGATATCTCTATGTATTTAGATTCAAATTATTAGTCATTAAATTTGATATTTTAAATTGAAGTGGGTCATAATTTATGAAAATGGGTTAGAGGGAGATGAAAATTGATGAACCATTATGAGATACAGGGAGGTTAGTTTCTAATTGCTAAACTATTTGGCGAAAATTGATGAAAATTGTTGAACCATTTAGCGAGATGGCCTGTTTTTTAGAGAAAGAAATAGAGAGATAGAGCTTTAATTTCTATGTTGTTTAATTTGTATATAAATATTTACTCAGTTTGTTATCATATCATACAACATAACATGTCATGTATAGGACACAAAACACTATACATACTATCAACCATGCTTCCATAGAAATTTAATTTAATAGTCACCCAGTTTGTTACCCTTTCTATTGTTGTGCTTTTCTTAATGTGGACACTGATACATTCTTAGGAATGTAGGATTAGGTGTAATATGAATTTCGCCATGGACTACGAGATTTGTCATGCCATCAAAAAATAAGAAATTTTTTTACCATATTTGTCATACCCATCAATTTATGCATGGACTATCAAATTTGTTCCTGTATGTGGGAGATTTTTTTTTCCCCCTGGATGTGAATAAGTGGATATTAACCCAAGGGCACAACAAGATGGATGATTTGATGGTCATGGATTTTCTTTGTTATGTTTCATTTTTTTATTGGTTTAAATACATTCTTGATTTCTAAAGACGAGGTGAATTTTGCCTCTGAATTAATTTGTACTTTCATTTTTCAGGTTAGAAATTATTTGGAGAGATGCAAAATAAGATCAATCGTGGCAGGGGTAAGAAGATTCCCCATAAATTATTGCGGTGTTTGAAAACTAAGTAGAAAAATGCACTTTTCCAACACTTAGGCTTGAAAATAGGCCATCGGGGGCTAAAATCGTGAAACACCCACGAGAGAGCCACAGGAACACCCTAAACAACTCGGGAGGGGCCAATGTAACTTGTGAAAACTTACAGAAATAGCACGGGACTCCCAATTTGAAAACTAAGTAGAAAAATATACTTTTCCAACACTAAGGCTTGAAAATAGGCTATCGGGGGCCAAAATAGTGAAACACCCACAAGAAGGCCACGGGAACATCCCGAACACCTCAGGAGGGATCAATGTACCTTGTGAAAACTTATAGAACTAGCATTGGATTCCCGGTTTGAAAACTAAGTAGAAAAATGCACTTTTCCAACACTTACGCTTGAAGGTCAAAATCGTAAAACAGCCATGAGAAGGCCCGGGAACACCTCAAACACCTTGGGAGGGACCAATGTAAGTTTTGAAAACTTACAGAACTATCATAGGACTCCTGGTTTGCAAACCAAGTAGAAAAATGTACTTTTTCAACACTCAAGCTTAAAAATATGTCATCGGGCTCCAAAATCGTGAAACAGCCATGAGAAGGCCCAGGGAACACCCTGACACCTCGGGAGGGATTGATGTAAGTTGTGAAAACTTATGGAACTAGCACGAGACTCCTTATTTGAAAACTAAGTAGAAAAATGCACTTTTCCAACACTTAGGCTTGAGAATAGGCCATTAGAGGCCAAAATCGTGAAACAAGCACGAGAAGGCCTGGGGAACACCCCAAACACCTAGAGAGGGACTAATATAAGTTGTGGAAACTTGGAACCAGCACGAGAGTCCCGGTTTGAAACTAAGTCAAAAAATGCACTTTTTCTAGTACTTAGGCTTGAAAATAGGCCATTGGGGGACAAAATAGTGAAACAACCACGAGAAGGCCCAGGAAACATCCTGAACACCTCGGGAGGGACCAGCACGGGACTCCTAGTTTGAAAACTAATTTGAAAAATGCACTTTTTCCAACACTTAGGCTTGAGAATAGGCCATTAGAGGCCAAAATCGTGAAACAAGCACGAGAAGGCCTGGGGAACACCCCAAACACCTAGAGAGGGACTAATATAAGTTGTGGAAACTTGAAACCAGCACGAGAGTCCCGGTTTGAAACTAAGTCAAAAAATGCACTTTTTCTAGTACTTAGGCTTGAAAATAGGCCATTGGGGGACAAAATAGTGAAACAACCACGAGAAGGCCCAGGAAACACCCTGAACACCTCGGGAGGGACTAGCACGGGACTCCTCGTTTGAAAACTAATTTGAAAAATGCTTTTTTTGAAAAATATTAAATTGTATATTTTATTGATAAGATAGTAATTGTCTTCCACCTTCTTTTTTTTTTTTGAAAATTTTGTTAGAGATTGGAGATTAGAGATGGACGTTTTTGGTAATCTAGAGAGTAGGAGCTTGCTCATTTTGTGTTTTTGTTAATATTACCTTACATGTATTTTGGTTACGTTGTAAAACTTATATTTTTGTATATATTAGGAGACATGTTTGGTAATCTGCATTTGATATTATATTTTTCTGGATATTAGGAGACGTGTTTTGTAATCCGCAGTTGATATTGTATTCTTGTGGATATAATGAGACATATTTCGACTATGGTATTTATGAAAACCAACAAGTTTTTGTATTGATCTGTAATAGATATTTTATTAAACATGTTATTAAAATGTGCAATGAATTTTTAGTGAAAAAAATTTGGAAATTTTAAATATTACCCCCATTTTTAAAAATGTTAATTATTATTAGCGACGAAATAAACAACTGTCACTATTAGTTTTCAAATAACTTTTCTTGACGAATAATTTTGTCACTAATGATATAGTTCCAACAAATAATTTCCTTACATTTGCTGCATATTTCGTTGCTAACTTGAAATATTTGGCGACAAAATTGTTTTTGTCATTGAAGAATTTTGTTTTGTGCTCATTTTAGTGAGGAATTGTTTTGTCACCTTAATCTATATCATTGGTGAGAATAAATTTCGTCACTAGAACCTATATCTTAATATTTTGTGACGAAATATTTCGTCGCCAAAACAATTAAAAATAAAATATTATTTAATTATAGTGACGAAATAGATGTTATAGAGGACGAAAAATTTAATATTTAGAGATGAAAATTTTCGTTGCCAAAAATGAAGAATAGGTAACAAAACGATTTTTCGTTACCAAGTACTTTTTGTGACAACAAATAGATGATGAACGTGGTAACAAAATTTTTTTGTCACAGATCACTTTGGTAACAAAATTTGATGTTTGGAGACAAAATCAGTCTG
The DNA here is from genome assembly GCF_055761805.1 of Camellia sinensis. NCBI lineage: Eukaryota > Viridiplantae > Streptophyta > Magnoliopsida > Ericales > Theaceae > Camellia > Camellia sinensis. Next base: position 143,092,612 of record NC_138963.1, read on the forward strand.
TCATCGAAGGCCTTTTTTGTTGTAGTATCTCTTTCTCTCTATATGTGTGTGTGTGTATATATATATATTTGATGTTGTGTTCGTTTAATTGGTGCTGATCCTATCCAGATCCACCGTTGAACAGATTTTTTACTCTTTATTTGCTCTTTCTCTCTTGATTTGATATATGTTTTAATTTTTTATGTAAGGTTAGATCTGTTATTGTTGTTGTTGATGATGATGATTAGTGTAATATTTTTATTTTTTATTTTTTGTAATTTTTGTTGTTGATTGTTGTTGAGAAATATATTGCAACAGATAAAAAAAAATTTGTTTAAAATTTGAACATAGAGTGGCTTGGTTCAATGACAAAGATTTGAACAGATAAAAAATCAAGATAACAAAATTTGGACATATACGGAATTTTGACATATAGATATTCCAACATATAGATATGTTAAAAATGAAAATTTTAATATATATATATATATATATATAGAGAGAGAGAGAAAGAGAGAGAGAGAGAGAGAGAGAGAGAGAGAGAGAATAGATGTGTAAAAATTTAACAAATCATGTGGTAAATTTCAACAGATAGCAAAATTTTAAATAGATAAGGGGGAAACAAATTGAACAGATAGTCAAAAAAATGAACAAATAAATAAAATTAAGGAAAAAATTGAACAAATATATATAATTTAGGAGAAAACCTTGAACAGATAAATATAATTTGAATCCATAATAGAAAATAATCTGAACAAATATAAAAAAAATTAAATAGATAGATATAAATTTGAATAGATAGTCAATGAAAATCTAAACAGATAAAAAAGGGTTAAAGAGTAAAATTGAAAACAAAATGTTCTCCAAGATTTCTCTCCAAACTATTTCACAAAACGTGGACCTCTCATCAATAAAAAATATTCTTTGGACCTAATGCCTTATGAGATTAAATTGAAGGATAAATTACACTGACCTCCCATGAGGTTTACCTTAATTACAGGGACCTCCTTTGCAGTTTCAAAAATAACACTGACCTCTTATACTTTTAAAAATAATATACAAATTCCCCCATTCCCTTTAAAAGAGCCTTAACGATGTTCACTTGACAGTAGAATTAACCATAATACCCCTCTCATTCATTCCTATATATATGGAGAGAGAATACATATACATAAACACATATACATCTTATATATATATATATATATATCACTGTACCTATTCCATCTCTCTTCCGTCTCATTTTCTCTGTGCGCTCTCTCTCTCTCTCTTGCGATCGTTGCTGTCTCTCAGATGAGGGAGGCAAAGCCCATTGACTCGGCTGTTGTAACAATTGACACCGCACCAATCGTTAGGAGCTGAGGGCGTGGAGGAGTCCCAACTATTGAGGGAGCCGAGAGGGTCGTGGAGGTTATGCTTGAAGGAAATTAGGGTTTCGATATTGACTAGGGTTTTGAGGTTGGGCTTGAAGGAAATCAAGGCTTCAATCTTGACTAGGGTTTCGGGGCTGGGCTTGAAGGAAGTCAAGGCTTCAATCTCTGACTTTCTGTCTCTTTCTATCTCTCACTCACACTTCGGTTGTTAGCCTAGTTTGGGTCACACCGACAGCAATCGTCGATTGGGTTTCCAGAAAGGCACGAGAGCTGGTCTTTGGAGCCGCTATTGTTGGTGTTGGTGGTGGTAGTGGATAGTATTTGTCTTCTAGATATTGATACATTGAAAATGAGAATTTTGTAATAGCAGATGTAGAAAATGGTACAATGAGCAAAACCTAGATGAAGAATTTTGTAAATTTTTGTTAGGAACAATGTAATAGCAGATGTGTGAATAACTTAGAAGAACAAAGTCAGTGGGATTATAGAAACCCTAAAATGAAGGAAAAACAAAAAGGGCCAGATTTGAAAATGTTGCAATGAGGAAAACCTCCTTTGGGATTTTTTTTTGGAAACAGAGGAAAGTCCTAACCCAGATGAAGAATTTTGTAAATTTGCCACTTCCTTAATCTCCATTTCTCTCTAAATCTCCCTCTCTCTAAATATATTTGTTGTGCTTGTGTTTGTGTTTGGTATTTGTATGAGATCTTGGCTTTTGAATTTTGGTTTTTGATTGGTTTGTTCTTTGATATGTTGAATCCGTTTGTTCTTTGTTGATGGTCAATATAAACCCTACAATGGCCAAAGGGTATTATTGGAATTTGCAAAATAATTATGGATGACATCAGTACAATTTACTTTATTTTGGACGGATGTGTAACAGAAGGGGGAATTTGTATATTATTTTCAAAAGTAGGAAAGGTCAGTATTATTTTTGAAAATACAAGGGAGGCCCCTGCAATTAAGATAAACCTTAGGGGAGGTCAGTGCAATTTACCCTAAATTGAATATATCACTAATTAATTATAAGTCATAATAGTAATTGTTTATTTTAAAATGAAAATTTTATTAATCATTTTGTATGAAATTTTTTATTAGATGACGAAATGAAAAATTATAGTCAAAGAAACCAAACTTCAAATTTAAATATTTAGAAGTGACTATAAAAATTATTTATCACCTTATTTATTATAACTTGTTACATTATTTATATATATATATATATAATTATTAAATAAGTCACATCCATATTGCATACGATAACATCATATAATATTTTATCTATGTGACATTAGCGGTTTGATCGGACTCTCGGGGATTGTGATCATGAAATCTTGACTACAAATCTGTATGGCTATTTTTACATGGAATGAATGCTCTAAGTTGGACTTTGTAGCCGCAAGGGCTATTTACACGAAGTATCACTTTGGCTTCATTCTAGTAGGGGGTTAGTTTTTTGAATTTTTGATTATTTTAGTTTGAAGTTAAAAAAATTATTTAGGTTGGATTTTTTTATTTTTTAAAATTTTTGTGAGAGAAAAAATAAAATAATTATAATTTAAATGTGATATTTTATTTTACTGATTTTTTTAATTTATTTTATTTTTTTTTGACTAAAATTTAGTCAAAAAGCCAAACTAGCATACATGCCAAACGAAGGTTTTAACTCTTTAAATTAAAAAATATATAAATAAAATTTTTAAATTATTAAAAGTATCACTATCATCTACACTATAGAATTGTACAATTGTTCCTAAATTACAAAAAAATACAAATTTGACCATTAACGGAATGTGTTAAAATAAAACACATCAATAATTTAAAGGGTTTATTTATATATTTTTATAATTTATGAGATAAAATAATATTTTTAAATAATTTAAAGATCTATTTATATGATTTTATAATTTAAATGTCAAAATAATACTTCTTAATAATTTAAGAGTGTCTATGCAAATAACTCCCACGAATAATTCTTCTTTTCTTTTTTTTACATTTAAACAAATAATTTTTTAATTAGCGTTGAAGAAAATTAAAACAAATTGTCGGATTATTTTTCTAAACAGGTGTACCAGCAGCACTGTAGCAACATAGTATTTATTAATGGCCGCCACATTTGAAGCCTGTTTCCGTTAAAAATAATAGATAAATTACATTTTGCTTTGGTACCCTTTTTTTTTTCTTTTCTTTTACCAGCAAAGTTTATTATTTGTTAGTTTGACCTTTGACCCTTCATGTTATAATTTTTTCCAATGCTTTTTAAAGTTAATTCTTATTCAAAAGTAAATACAAAATGATATCTTAATGGTCACATGATCAAGAAATATTTCATTATATATAATTCACACCTCAAATATAAAATTAAATTATAATATAATAATATATATTTATTTATATTTATCATGATATTTTATTTATTCTAAATGTAAAATATTAAATTTTTAACCTCTTACCATTATACTATCAGTAAAGTGTATTGCTATCACCCCACAAATGCCACTACTATTATTGTTACCATTATCACCACATCAGTCTTTGATACTTGTACACAAGTTCACATATATAGAAGGCCAATACATATTACAATTCATCAACCTCACATGACTTTAATGAGTTTTTTTTTTTATTTATAAATATTCTAAAAAGAAAAACTATTTAGAAAATTGACCCATTTTTCAAATTATTTGGGAAACTAACATACTTTTTGAAATCGCATTTTAAAAATACAATTTTGAAATTGAAATTACATTTTCAACATGCAATTTCACATTAAAATGCATCTTTAACATGCGATTTCAATTGAAATCGCATTTTCAACATGCGATCTTAAGGTGAAATTGCATGTTGAAAATGCAATTTCAATTTTAAAATTGTATTTTCAAAATGCGATTTTAAAAAATTTCCCAAATAGTTTAAAAAATGGATTAATTCTCTAAATAGTTTTTTTTAGAATATTAAAAAAAAAAACTCTGACTTTAATAAATGAAACTTTATATTTTAAATTTTCAAAATAAAATTGACCAATATCAAATGTTTTAGCACAAATGTAAATATTTAATGTTAGACTATCCAATAAATTTGATTCGAGAACATCCATGTGACAGTCATTTCAATTTTTACCATCATAGGCAATGTTATGTGTTGATAGACCACATTCTTAATTTAGATGATAATTCTTCTACTTGAGATAATATATTTTTCAAATGAAATGGAATGTCGAGTTCTCTGTAAAAAATTTGACTGTTTGGTTGTCTGTTCTTTTATTTTTATTTTTATTTTTTATTAATTTTAAAAAGGTAATGAAAAGATTGAAACACTTGTTTTCAGAAAATAAAAATAAAAAGATTAAAAAATATAAACAAACCCAAACAATATATGTTTTATATATTAAACTCAGATTAAATTACTTAAGGAAATAATCATACATATATAGTAGTATAGGTTAGCATATTAAAAAATATTAATAATCATAAATACGTATTAAATTTATGTATCTAATATTTAAAATGTGCATTGCATGATGGGAAATTATAAATCAATGGAATAACGAAAAAATAATTACATTATAAAAAAAAGAAAAAAAAGAAAAGTGGAATTTTGACATACAAATAAGAATTGTACCAACCAATCTTATGGGAATAAAACGATATTACAGCCCTCCAAATAGACCAATCGATATGATTGTGTCACCAGCTTTTGACTAGAATTTTATTTATTTATTATTTTTTTTATTTTTTTTGGGGTGGATAGCAGCCATTGTGGATTCCGTTTTAAGTTTTAACCTTGTTTGATTAGGAAATTATATGGTGATTTTCGATCAAGTTCATATGATATCTTAGATTGATTTTGATAAATTACAAATACATCTCATAAGATTTATTTAAAATATGATTTGTCTCTTGTAATTTTAAAAATTATATTCTAATCCTTATAGTGTCTGATTTCATAACAAATAATCCATTTGATTATAAATTATGAAGTCAATTAATAATTTTTAATGACGTTATAAATATATTTCAATTAATAATTCAAGTAATTCTGTTAAATAAAAAATTCTGAGAATGAGGTATTTGTAATTTTTTAAACTACAAGAGACAATCTATATTTTAAGTAAATCTCAATGGTGTATTTGTAATTTATCCAGGTAATTTTATTAGTCAAAATAGTAAAATTTAATATTTTTGTGTTAATTTTTGAAAGACTATATGACAAGTGTTATGTAATGAATAAAATTTTCTTAAATTTTCATGTAATGAACTTAATACTTTCGATTTTTATCAATAAAATTTTCTATTTGTTAATAATAAAAAATAAAAAAATTCATATAATGGATTGTGTGAGCATTTCTTCAAGATTACTAAATAACCTCTCGTTGATTGGGATATACCAGATATGAGACAATATATATATATATATATATGACTGTGTCCCACATTTTTATATTCTTTGCTTGATTAATCGATATGAAATTCAGTGATATGTTATATTGTTCAAAAATACTGAATATGTATTACCACCTCCATAGTCTTGCATATATAGATAATTATTCATACAATAATAAAAATAATTATTCTCCTCTTATCTGATATTATACCCTACACTAAACTAACTTAATAAAAATGATCCAACAATATATATAATATATTTCATATCATAAACATAAGTATTACATATTAGAGCATTTACAATAAACTCCTTATTCTTGCATTTGTCTTACTTTAAGGAGTTAAATACATAATAATTCGCCCCAATATATCTTCGTTTCAACTTTTTATTTAAGGGAGTGAACTTTTAGCTCCCTATATTTATGGAGACTTTAATCACACCCAATAATTAAAAAATTATTCTTTCTTTCTCATAGCTCTTCTTTTTCTCAAATTGTGGAGAAGAGAGAAGAAAGCTTGGAAAATTTTTTTAATAAAAAATAATAAAGAAAAAATATTTTAAAATATTTAAAACCTTTAAAGAAAAAATATACAGTATTGTTGGAGATAATAGTTAAAAAAGTGGTTTTCTAAAATAGGAAAGACACTTGTTATTTAAAAAAAAAAAAAAAACTGGGTAGAGTTGTTGGAGATGCTATTATTCTACCTCTTATATTAAAAGTAAGGACAGAATAGAAAAATCACACAGGGATAGTTTTTGGGCTCAAGCAGTTTGAAATTTCAAGGTCACTTTAAATTTGTAAGTCTTTTCTTTTCTCTCATTTTTTTTTTTCTTTTCAAGATTTGAAAATTTGTAAGTCTCTAAAGGCAGCTAACTGATGGAATCTTCGTCGTTGTAAAATAATTTTAAATTTCTAAGAAGCTCTATGAGCTCAACACAAACCAAGACCTCATAAAATAATCTAAACAAAAGTCTTTCTTCAATAAGTCTCTGATTGTTAGTTCAATTCATCCGTTGTCTTGATTCAGTGGTTAGACCGGCACTCTCTCTGTGTAAAATTTTAGTGTTGTTGATGGGATGCTACTTTGCTCTCCAACACCTCAAAATCTCGCATTTTTGTGTGATTTTCGCGTTCACATAAGACTAATGCTTCGCATCAAATTTGTGTGTTGAATTTTATATCAAGATTGTTTCAAAATCTTACTCCATGTCTCATTTCAATAGTTTGACCCATTCACTTTATACATTTATATGTTTAGATTATTAAAAAAAAATAAAATAAAATAGATATGATAATTGTAGTCATATATTTTCATCATTTTATTGTAAAAAACAAACAGAAAAAAGACAACAAGCATGATTTAAAATTTTGATTTTTTGTGAAACAACAATAAAAGAAATTCTGTGATTATTTTTATTAAATTAATTTATTTTTTTCATATATTATTTAGGCTCAATTATTTACAAAAAGTGAACAATTTAAAGGAGACAAATCCCATAAAGCTTGAGTGCATACAGTTTTTCTGTATGTGGGCAAACATATCAAATCACCAGTGAATCAGTCTCACCATTTTCTCAACATTCTAGTTGCCTTCCATTCATACGGTTCCGTTTCGATAATCTAAACAATTTAATGTGTAAAACTTATCGAGGACTATATACTTGTAAAAAATCACATTGATCGGATATCGATAGCTATTTCATCGGATTAGATTTTTATTAACCGTTTATTTTTTTACCGTCTATTTTTTTTTTTTTTACAGAAAGCTGATTTAATCACGTAACTATCGATATTTGATTAACGTGATTTTTTACAAGTATATAGTACTCAACGAGTTCTAAACATTGAAACGGTTTAAATTATCAAAACGAGACTCGTGATGGGCCCTCATGGGCTCAATAGTACCTTCTAATCTGATCACAGATTAGAGGGAAGTCGGCTCCAAAAAATATTTACTCATGTTTCATACAATTAATTTTTTGTAATATTTCCATAAATTAATTCTGTTTTTTAGCATGGTTTATTGAACAAAAGGACAAGGCCTAGCAAACACTTTAATTTATAGATTTTTTAATTGCAAACACAAAACGAGGTTGCTTTTTTTTTTTTTATCTTTTTTTTTCAAGCTTGTTTTGTATGTATATTATCATTTTATTATTTTTCATAAATTATATATAATCCTATATAAAAAAAATAAATTTATATGACCACTTTGGAAAGCATATACAAGAAATTAACGGGTCATTTCAAAATGGAGGATTCCCTCCGGCCTAGGTTTTCGACTGAGGGTGTTATGTGGATTCGTGGGATTCAATACGGATCTCGTTTTGATAATTTGAATAAATTATTTAATCGAACACTTTATGTATTTTGTTCACAAAAAAAATTAGGTCGATCTGATAACTGTAATTTATTCAATTTATTACGTTTGTTACTAAAAACATATATGATTTATTTTTAAAAATACAATTGTTTATTTTTTTTAGTAAAAAAATTGAATAAATTATAATTATTAGATTGACCTAATTTTTTGTGTTGATGAAATACAAAAAATATTAAACAAACTAAATAGTTCAAATTATAAAAACGAAATCTGTGATAAATCCTAAACAATACCCTCCCGTCTAATATCTGGACAGAAAGAAATCCCCCTCTTTTAAAAAATAAGATTCAACAATGTCATCATTATTTGACTTGATGAGTGTTCATATTATAAACTAGTAACCTACATCAGTAGATTTTTTTTTTTTTTTTTTAGTGACCTACACACTACAAGAATTTACACAATTTGCGACCACTTTTGCCGACCAAAAAAATTTTGGTCGCAAAAAAATTCCATTTGCCGACCAAAACTAAATTTGGTAGCTAAAAATTCAGATTATTACCGACTAAAATTTTTGGTCGCAAATAGGTAATTTTTGGCGACCAAATTACACTAGTTGTCGCCAAAAATCTGGGCGGAGAATGACATTTAAAAGGGAGCTGTGTATGCTACTTTAGCGACTAAAAAATTTTGGTCGCTGATACCAAAACGACGTCGTTTTGGTATCGAAATTCATTACCCGACCATCAGTTTGGTAGGGGATAAATTTACTAATTCAAACACACAATGAAAAAATGGTATTTACGCGCCTCTTTCACACCTCAGGCGAATTCGATCAAACCTCATTCGCGCCAATCACCTCACTTTACCCTCAACCTTGCCGTCCTCGGTCAGCGCCTCCCCACCATCTGCGCCTCCGTCCCTCTTCGCCATTTCTGTTTCGTCTTGGGGATTTCTGATTCATCTAGGTATTTTTTTCAACTTATAATAGTTTCTGTCTGTTTATATATCTGTGTCTTATTTTTTCTCTTTGATTCCTCATACGCGTCTTGTTCTACAATCACTCACCCACCAGGGCCCTCACCATCGCGATTTGTCGGAGCATCTTCTACTCGCCCTAAAAATCAATTTTAGGTATAAATCGTCTGTATCACTCTCATGAACTCAGTCTCTGCCTGTGTCTCCCTCTCACTGTCAATGTTTGTGTTGATGTTTGGTACTGGGATATGTCGATTATAAGATTTCGTGTTGTTGTTTGTGAACTCCCCCAATCTGTGATGTTGTAGTGTTTTTTTGTTGCTATTTCTTTAAGTATCCCTGTTTAAAATATACCTAATGAGAATATAATTTTTTGGGTGCTTTTGTAAGTTATTTGTAATTTGATTTCAGAACAAATTAGTTGGTTAATAGGATTTATTCCTGAGATTTTTTAAGTACCCTTAAATGAGGCACAGGCTGTACAAGGACTTACCGTATATACCATCCTTTAGAAGTTGGAGTTGAATTTTTAAGAAGAGACAGGGTAGCACATCTTATTTTAGCTTATTAATTTCCATCTGATACAACCCCAATTCAACCCTTTCGCAGTAGTTGTGGTGGTGGCAGAAGAAGCAGAAGCAGTGCAAAATGATCCATTAATTGGTAGAGATATATTCCTGTAAATACAATGTAAAAGATAATAATTAATAGTTCATTTTTCATGTTAATCAAATCACACCAAAGAAAAAGCATTTTACGTATAAAACTCGAATATATAGAAAACACAAACCTTGCAACATTTGGAGGTTGAGTGACACTCAAGCTCTTGCTACAGTAAGGATTACCACTAGCAAACCAATTCCCATTTTTGTGGTTTGATTTAGATTGAGCCAATGATATGACAATGTCTTGCTTATTCAACTGGTGTTCCCTTTATTTGATCAGTAATTCCTTGAAATATGCTTTCACGAACCGCGGCACTGTTAAGACTATGATAGTTACTCTCCTTGAAATTTACTCGGCTTTTCCTTTACTTTTCAGTCATATAGAAAAGGAAAACTGACTAAAAGTTTGAAACAAGGCTTTGAATAAAGGCATGATTGGTAGACGAATCAATATTGAGAGTCGCAATGAAAATATGAGGAGTATCAAGTACTATGTATCTTAATCGGGTGATGCAATGATGAATTTTAAAAAATTCATCAGCCATGAAGAAAGTGTTTTATAGCAGCCAAATTAGCTATGATTGAGTTGCTAATAAGTTATGAACATGAATTGGCTGATATGAAAATAATTTAAATCCCATATCAGTATCAAGAGACCAAAAAAAATAAACTAATAATATCAACCTACATGTCTATCGCTACTCTAAATTTGATCTTATAAAACAATAATTAATGTAGGGGTTGATTCTTGTTTTTCTTAAAGATCAGTGAATGGTTTAGGGTTTAATAGATTGTTAAAACAAGACTTCTTTACTAGCTAAAATTGTTGCCTCATGAGCAACCACTTCCCTAAATTATCAAACTTCTAGTGATCGAAAAATTGTTATGACATTTAAGGGGGGAAAAGGACTAGGACACAAAAGGTGTTAAGTAAATAGTGAAAATCAATAGCTATTAAGTTGTTGATAACATGTAAACCTGTAAGGACTAATCCAAGGATCAAGTTGCATTAAAAGCTGCCTAGAAGGAGGGCTTTTTGGAACCCAACTCAGATCCCTTCCATCAATGTAGCATGAAAGTGGCATACCGCCTTGGTTCTCCATCTCCACCTAATCAAGATTGATGTTAGATGTAGTATAATAAATTATAGTACAACAAAATTTACGCACCCAAGTAGAAACCATAATTAAAAGATGATGGTGCAGTGCTCAAATTTATAATTTGCACCTGAGTGTTGGGTTGGCTTTGTAAGGAAGAATAGCTACCACTCAATGCATTCTGGCGAAAAAAGTAGACAAAGAATCAATTGCAACATTCTGAACAAAATTTGACTAAGTGGTATCATATGAACAAATATTAGATGTAATGCTGACACCATCCTACTTGGTATCATAGGAGATTAATGTGCACGAGCAATGGAAACTCACTTTTCTTGCTACCACTTTTTCCAAAGACTGTTTCAAGTTTCTCTCGCACCACATGAGTTGATGTAGATAGGGTACTTGCTCTGGGAGCAGTTCATAATCCCTACAGAACATCGAAAAAAAGAAGGGATCAATATCACAATATTAAAAGAAATGGAAAAAACAATTGTTAGAATATCTACACAGAGAGGAACCTAGTTCTGATGAACCTCACCTGATATTAGCCTCCAAAATCTGTAATTCTAATGTCCTTTTTTTATTTGTAGCTCAAGGTTCTAAAGTAGAAACACAATCAGAGTTAGTATTGAACAAGTTTATCCTAAATTAAACATATTGTGTGTATATGTGTGTGTTGTAATGTTGTATGTATATATGTTCTGGTGAAGATTTACTTACTTCAACTCTACATTCAGTAGATTGGAGAATCCATTTGGTACAAGAAAGCAACAATGCAACATAAGCCCATAAAATTTAATTAGAAAATATTCATTTAACAAAAACAAAACAACACAAAAGTGATTTACAAATATGAATCATAAGCAACATATTAAACATCAACAAGATTTGAACTGACCCTTGGACATCATAACTACCGAATATTATAAAACAAAATCCAATTTCCAACCCTAACATAAAAATTGGAACACAAAACAAAACTAACATAAAAATCCTAGCTACCTTTGCCAATTTTTTTCAAAAGTATTATTATTATGTAGCTCTCTTTTGGATCCCAGAAAATGGTTGGGTTATGTGTCTCATTAAGAGCTTTGGGAAGACAATTGTAGCAAGATTTAATATATATATTATGAGCCATTACTTTACATCTCATTTGGGACATCTAGACAAGATATATAGTTATTATTTATTTTGCCTCATAAGTAAGAGTTCAACTTAGACCATTTTGTCGTGCTTTGAACCGGATTTGACATATTTATATATTTGTATTTTTCATAGCCATTCATAATCTCGTGCTCTTGATTGGTTGTTTTTTATTTTTATTTAATGTGTCGCTCTTCATTTCTAAGTTCAAATAAAATGATACGAAACATGATACCAGCAAATTAAGTGTTATGAAGATAATTTTTTATATGCATATTACCTATTTACCTCTTGTAAACTCTCTCTATTGTGAGTGGGAGTTTTGTACACTTATAAAGTAATTAGCATCTATGTTTTTTTTTGCCTATTATGCAAATCGGCACAACAAACACCATGTACACACCATATTTACAAAAATTTATGCTAATGATCACCCAATGATTAGTATTAGTCTTGATATACGTGCTAAATATGTATCAAAATATGTAAAAAGTGCTTAGTATTCTAACTATTTTGGTATTACCTCCCCCTAAAGACAGACCATAAGTTGTTGTTAGCATGATCCGTTGAAAAATAAGAGTGGATCTTATTATTTTATATATATGATAGGTCCTATATTTATACATATGGTTCGTACGTAGGAGGTAAAAAGAAAGGGGGGTAAATATTCATGTATCATTGTCTTAGTCATCAAACCAAGACATACTCTATGAGGATGAACTGTCTAGTACAAAATCTGACTCCATTTTCATTTGGCAGACTTAGCTCTAACAGCATTACACTCTGGTATGTTGATCTTCCACTATTCTGTTCTGCTGATCTGTTGTGGCAGTCCAATCTTCCACTATTGTGGCAGTCTAAATATTCTGTTCCACTATTCTGCTCTAACAGCATTAACTCTTCCACTATTGTGGCAGTCCAATCTTCCACTATTCTGTTCTGCTGATCTGTTTCCCCTGCTGTTGGGTTCCTCTGCTATGTTGATCCATAAAAGAAAATAAAAAAAAAAAACTCAGATTATTGCTGCTACCTTTGCTAGTCTGTTAAAAAGAGGGTCTGAGGGTTGAAGCTGTTAGTCCTGGTAATTGTCTGCTAGTCTGCTAATAGTGTTGCTGATCTGTTAGTTTGCCAATATTCTTGGAATTACTCTTCCATTGAGTGTAGCTGGCTGCTTTTGTTGGGCTACTTGAACTAAATTCTCGACATACATTAAATGTGTTTAGTCTAATTATATGAAATTGCTGAGATATGTTGTATGTTTTCCAAATTAATAGTGTAATTTATTTATTTACAACTCAAATGTTGTTCATGTATGTAGAATAAGCTCTTTTACTCTGCTGATTTTCAACTATTCGCTGTCCCTTGTTGGTCCGAATCTGTCCTTCCTGTTACTGTTAGCATATTTCATTTTGTAGTTTCTAACACTTTCTGTAATATTATGTAGATTACTTATTGTAATGGTTGTCTTTAACCTTTCAGATGGCCCAAATAGACAAGGGTTGGATGACAATAAAAAATAGATTAAGTAGTAAGGAGTATCAAGAAGGGGTGAATTCATTTATTGAATTTGCGATGAGAAATGTAGGCTTGGAGGATAAGTTTCGGTGTCCATGTATTGATTGCTTGAATGACAAAGAACATACGATCCACGTTGTTAGGATTCATTTGATTCGAAGAGGGATATCTCTTTCTTACAAGACCTGGGTGCACCATGGGGAACTTGTTCCCGTGGTTGAACCTCTCATACCGAATGAAGGTCTCCATGACATATATAGTGAAATTGTAGGCGAAGATCAGGATGATGGGGATGATTTGGCTACTATGTTGGAAGAGGTTTGTAGGGGTTTTGCATTGGATGATGAACGGGATGAATTACCTGCTACTTTTGAGAGTGTGGATGGGCGAAACTTTGATAAGTTATTTGAAGATGCTCAACGTAAACTATACCCGGAATGCACAAGGTTCACTGTGTTGTCATTTATTATTAAGATGCTTCACATTAAGGTGTACAACAAGTGGAGCAATAAGTCATTTGATATGGTTATGAAAGTTTTCAAGGACACTCTACCTGAGTGTGATGAGATTGTTCCATGGACCATATATGCTGCGAAAAGATTCTTACGTGACTTGGGTTTGGGCTACGTTCCCATTCATGCTTGTAGGTATGATTGTGCACTATTTTGGAAGGAGCATGCAAATCTTGAAAATTGCCCCAAGTGTGAAGAGCCTAGATACAAGTTGGACAACGGAAAGGGTAAGAAGATCCCTCACAAGATATTGAGGTACTTTCCATTGACACCAAGATTGAAGAGATTGTATATGTCCAAGAAGACCGCTACAGATATGAGATGGCACAAGGAGAAACGTGTGGATGATGGAATCTTGAGGCATCCAGCTGATACTGAGGCATGGAAAGACTTTGATCGACAACATCCTATGTTCGCCATGGATCCACGAAATGTAAGGCTAGGGCTCGCCACCGATGGTTTCAATCCATTCGGAAATATGAGCACATCATACAGTATGTGGCCCGTTATCCTAATGCCTTACAACCTCCCACCATGGAAGTGTATGAAAGAGCCTTTCTCCATGATGTCATTGCTTATTCCTGGACGATCGGCTCCTGGAAGAGATATCGATGTTTACTTACGGCCATTGATTGAGGAGTTGAAGGAGTTATGGGGGGATGGGGTGCGAACTTATGATGCGAAAAACGAAGAGTCATTTAGAATGCATGCTGCACTGATGTGGACCATCAACGACTTCCCTGCCTATGGGAACATGTCCGGGTGGACTACTAAAGGTTATTTGGCTTGTCCCACTTGTAATGAGGACGCATCATCACAAAGGTTAACAAGTAAGATAGGGTACATAGGTGCTCGTCGTTACTTGCCCGAGAACCACAGATGGCGAAGGAGCAAGTTGTTTAACGGACAAAGTGAGGTTAGGTGCAGACCGTTGGAGTTATCAGGGGAGCAAATATTAGAGCAAATTCAGACTGGGACATACAAGCCGTTTGGAAAACATCCAAATAACAGGAAAAGACAAAGGGACGAAAATCCAGTGCTGAATTGGGCAAAGAGAAGCATTCTGTTTGAATTGCCTTACTGGAAGACGCTTAAGCTTCGACACAACCTTGATGTCATGCACATAGAGAAGAACATTTGTGACAATTTGATGGGGACACTATTAAATGTGGATGGGAAGAACAAGGACACAGAAAAAGCACGGATTGATTTAGCAAATTTAAAAATTCGGAAGGAGTTACACCTACAGAGTCGTGGTGATGGGTCATTTGTGAAGCCTCCAGCTGTGTACACATTATCCACGAAAGAAAGACAAGGCTTTGGTGCTTTTTTGAAATCAATCAAGTATCCTGATGGTTATGCAGCAAACATCTCCAATTGCGTGAATATTGACAGTGGCAAAATCTCAGGCCTCAAAAGTCATGATTGTCATGTGCTTGTACACCGACTACTTCCGGTTGGGATGCGCGGGTATCTTAACAATGAAATTGGTACGACTTTGTTTGAGTTAGGAAATTTCTTCCAACAACTGTGTTCAAAGACGTTGAAGGTGACCGATTTACAGAAGCTAGAGGATCAAATCATACTTGTACTTTGCAAGCTTGAGAAGATTTTCCCTCCAGCTTTCTTTGATGTCATGGTTCACTTGGTTGTTCATTTGCCGCGTGAGGCAATACTGGGAGGGCCAGTGCAATATCGATGGATGTACCCAATTGAACGGTAATTATTTATGCTCTTACCATATCACTGTCTTCAACCTTTAATGGTAGTCTATATTTTGGCAATGTAGTATGGACATAGTAAAAAAAATTTCTCTTGCAGGCTACTTGGAATGCTAAAAGGATTTGTTGCCAATAAAGCTCATCCTGAAGGATCAATTGCGGAGGCGTACATTTCCAAAGAGTGTACAACTTTCTGCTCGATGTATCTTAATGGATTTGAAACAGTGTTTAATCGAGAAGAAAGGAATGATGACGGTGGTGATCACGGCTTGGGGTTAGCCATCTTCTCTCAAAAAGTTCGTCCATTTGGTCTAATCAGTAGGGCACCCGATGTGCCTCTCCACGAACGAGAGATGGCTCAGTGGTTTGTCTTATACAATAGCTTTGACGTGGAACAATATCTACAGTATGTTTTCAGGCCTCAAAAAAGTGTTTTTCGCCATAACACGTATTGTCTGATTATTCGTACTCATATGTCTTACTTATCGACTATTCTTATTAATTAGGGAACACAAGAACATTTTGCAAAATGGAGGTACATGTGACACCACAGAGAGGCAACGGGATGAATTTCCTAAGTGGTTCAAAGAACGTGTAAGACATACCTATCTATCCAACATGTGAGCACATTATGCTATAACCAACTTGAACAAAGTAACATAACACATATTGCTTATGTAGATAAATCAGTTGCGGAATCAAGGGTCGCCGGAAGCAACGGATGAATTGTGGTCATTGGCCAACGGTCCCAGTGCAATAGTCAACACATATTCGGGATGCATTTCTAATGGTGTTCGATTTCATACCATCGACCGTGATAACCGTCGTAAAACTCAAAATAGTGGGCTGGTTGTAGAAGGGGAGCATGAGGGTCATTCAATGTGTTTCTACGGTTACTTGAAGAAAGTGTGGGAAATGACATATTTGTTTAGACATCGAGTTGTTTTGTACCAATGTGAATGGTATAACACCGGTAGCAAGAGGACTTGTCTCACGGATACACATGTCACAAGTGTCGATGTAAAAAGTCGATGGTATGAACATGACCCCTTTGTATTCCCAGCTCAAGTAGAACAAGTATTCTACGTTAATGATACAAAATTAGGTGGGAATTGGAAAGTTGTAGAACGATTCCACCATCGAGGAATATGGAATGTGCCAGAGATGGATGGTTTACCTGATGATGCTCTAAATAGTGTGTTACAACAAAATGAAACCACCGAGGTTGTACCAATTGTGGACGGAAACGGTATGCAAGTTGAAGGCGGTGGCGATCAAGGGGTTTTGTGTAGAGATGATATTGAAGGTGAAATTATTCCAAATACAATGGTTTCACAATCTCATAGTCAAACACAAGTCGAGGGTGTTGCTGATGCTTTCATTTGTGATACCGACGAAGATGACTTCATTGAGGACGATGATGAGCAAGAAGAAGACGAATTTGACATTGTTTAACTATATAAATCGTGACATAGAACCTTGATGTATTTACTACATACTATTTGAGGACATACTACAACACTTTTTGTTATATATGTTGCTGCTGTGCTGTCCGTTTAGTTGGAGAGTTTGGTCTAATATTAACTTGTGAACTGCTGCCCTGGTTGTTGTTCTGTTCTGGTGCATTTGATTTAGAGTGTGTTCTGTGCTGTGTGTCTGCTGTAGTGTACATAACTGAAGGGCTGGCTATCTGTAGTTCCTGTTCTGTTTTTGCTGTGATGTGTTGATCTGTGGTGACTGATTTGTTTTGTTGCTCATGGCTGTGTATCTGTTCTGTGCTGTGTATCTGCAGACCGTTGCTGTGTTGGATTTCATTTCTTAGTAGATGGATTAAATTTATGTAGATGGCTTCATATATATGTATGAAATTAATATTTTCATGTATGTTCATTTCGTAGCTATTTTATTTGTTAATTATTACTGTTGACGTATATGTATGTGTTCACAATAAAAAATTGTGCTTATCCATGTGCTCATTGTGCACTTCTCGTTTGATTATGTTAAAATGTAATAGAATGGCACCTGCAAAGAAGATGCGCCGTTTACCACCACCGAAGAGGGCATTACTTGAACCCTACTCACCCTCGACCGATACATGTATAGATTATCCGGACGGTCTTGCAGCAGATGGATGTGAGCCTATTGGACCATCTTTGTCTCAAATGAATGTGTTGTCAGGATCTGAGACTATTGCACCAACGCCGTCTCAAACTAATGCACCACATGGATTTGAGATTTGTGAAGCATCTCTGTCTGAAACGCAGGCACCATCTCCTCAAAGTCAAACAAGTGGCGCAGGTAATTAAATATGTTTCATCTACCTTCAATGTATCCATTGTTTATATTTTTACATTAGTAAATACACTAATAACATTATCAAATATGTAGGTGCATCTTCATCAAGGCGAGTGCGGGGACCAACAGTTGGAAAAGCAACAGCAAAAAGAGTTGCCAACAATAATGGGAACAAGCTCCACATTCCAATCACTGAGACATTCAATGCATTCGAAGGGGTGCTAGCGACCCCAGGAGCTAATGAGATTGGCATTCAGATTAGGAGGATGTGCCCCATTCAAGGCGTTAAAAGTTGGACTGTTGCTGATCCTGCAACAAAAGGGGCTGTTGTACAAGCTGTCCGGGTATGATTTAATTTCTTTCATAGTATGTGTGGATTATGGAAGAAGTGCACTTTTCATGTGCATGTAGGAATACCTATATGGAAGAAGTGCACTTTAGATTCAATGTTTGGGAAGACAAGTTAGATTCAATGTTTAGGAAGATAGTTAGATTCAATGTTTGGAATACCTATACTTATTAAATGTTATATATATATATATAGCATGGTGTAGATTTATTTAATTTTGTAATTTCGTATAGAATGATATAGATTTATACTAAATTAAAAAAACATGTTATGTATATCAAAGTGGAAGAGGGGATTATAATTATTAATGAATCGTGTTTCATTGATACTCTAGAAGAATCATATGATAATAATATTTTAAAAGTTATCTTACTGAGTACTTTATTTAAAATAATAAATTAGGTACTACAGCAAAACTCTTGATGTGTAAGAATGAATAAGAATAAGAATGAATCACCATATACTAACAATGAATCGTGTTACACATTAGTTGACAGGTTCATATGAATATGTCTATCAGTGTAGCTGGGCCTAACTTATGAATATGAATATCTCCTGATTTAGACATAATTGGTCTAATGATTATATTAAAGAAAATAAATCCAAAAAAGGAGAAAATGGCATATGAATATAATGTCCAAACAATTTAGCGCTTGTACACGTATACAAAACTCAACTTCTTGTGACTGATTAGAAGGTCTGTGTTATCTGTGCTCTTTAATCGATTTAGCGTTCAAGCAAATAACTTTTCTGGACTGCTCTACCCTTAGTATATAAAGTATGAGATTTAGACTAGGATACACTGTGGTTGAATACACTGTGGTTGACATAATTTTGCATCCATTCTTCCGTGTTTGATTGATTTTGGTAAATACCCTCTTTAGAGCTTTCGAAATTCCATGTTCCAGAAGCTAAAGCATACAGTTCAGGATTCACACGTCCAATGCTGTAAATAAATTAATTATTTTAGAAAGATAAATTTCATAATGTCAAAGAAAAGTGCAGTAATGCAGTGGCATGGTAGCAAGATATAGTTTATACGACATTCTCAAATGTAACTACAAATTTAAATATCAAATAGCAAAGCAAGCTCTTAAGAAAATGAAATCAAAGACATAACTTTTAGATGTTCAAATACAATACCAGTGAAAGCAAAATGAAAAAGTTAAATCATACCGGAAAAGGATTTTATTTCCAGAGTGACGGTGTTTGCTATACCAACAATGCAAAACAGTTCTACAAAAACTGGCAATAGAATGGAAACAAAATTCTCATGGTCGACAACTTCAATTTCTGAAAAGTCTGATTTTTCATTTATTTTTTGGCATGACAAAAACATAACCATCCAGATGTTTAAAACAAATCCAACGAAATTGCAACACTGGTCATGTAGTGATATCAATAAACTTCATGCCACTGTGCTTCATTTCATTTGATTGCCAGTAACTACTTAAATTATATTATGTCCACTGAATATTAGCACCCAAAAAAAAAAAAAAACCCTTCATGTGTAGAAAATAATGATATACTAGAAAAGGAAAAGAGGCATATGGATAAAGATGTGGAGTGCACATGAAGAAACTAGCTCCGTATCTTCTAAATTCACCAAGGAAAATCATATGAAGCTATAAAATTTCAACTTTACCATCCTCAACTCTAATAAATGATTGAGCACATGGAGACCCTTTTAGAAATTTCACATCTCTGGATAGAAATGTTTCTACTAATTCAATGGTCCACCATCACTAGTGAAGCATATTATCTAAAAAAAAAATTTAATATAGCTAATATAGGAATGCTTTATATGCCAGAAACAAACACTACTGACTTGTCTACAACATATCAAGAAATTCATCTAACAATTAATTTGAAAAATCATGCAATGAAAATGATGATTCAAAAGTTAAAATTCACAGAATGCGTACACTGCACTTTCCAAAAGGAAAGGGAACACCAAGCAATGCTGACACTGTCACCGCAAAGTCAATCTGCAAAGATTGGCTTGAGTAAGTGCAAATCATAAAAGAAGCATATAATTCATTTGTTTTGAGCATAAAAACTCAACAAATCTACTATCCAAAAAGGAATGACAGTCGTAACCTGTTGAATGGAACTAATGCACACTAGTCTTCCATCCTGAAATTCAGAACACGAAAGAAAATACAACAATAGTGATAACTGTTAAAATAAAACCAACTCATACTAGGTTGATAAAAAATCAATTATCATTTAGTCTGCCAATTCATCAAGGTGTTTCTTCTATTGACAATCATCAAGGGATATTAGGAAGCACAAAGTCCACAACTACAATCAAAATATTTGTATAAGAGTTGAGACATGTCTTATTAGGTTCAATGTCATTGAGAAACAAATCAGGCATATGACTGGAAACCTTCTATGGTCATTGGAGGTGAGTCAAATGGCTGCAGAAGCCTTCTAGGAAGTAGGGTACATATGTAAGGGGTGACAAACCATTATAGGTAGGCAAGGTGCCAACTGAGGCAGCCTTAAGAATATAGAGAACAACAATATTGGAGAACTAAAGTCTAAAATTGGATGACCAAAGCCTCCAACTAGTTTTAGAGAGATGGATAAGATTTACTTGGAGATGGAGGTGGCCTTCACATAGAGGCACTTGCTGAGGCACTTGCTTAGGCACTTCACATAAATTAGGATTTCTTAGTCTTGATCTTAATTAGTTAAGTTAAAGCAAGGAAATTAACCAACTAATGAACTTTCCAACTCTTGCCCTATTTTACCAAATAAAAACTTAGGACCAAAGCCAAACAAATAGAAGAAAATCTGCAGCAAACGTTAGAAGAAGCTAGAAAAGAGGAGAAGAAAGGAGAAGAAAAGAGAAAGAAGAGAGAAAAGAGGGAGGACTCAAGAACTTCAACAAATCTAACCTAAAAAGTGTTCTAAGGTATGATTTCTATCCTAAATCCTATAGCAGACCTTCCTAACATCTAAGATTGAAAAGAAACTAGGATCAATTTGGTTTAAGAATGAAGAAATTAAAATGAAGGACTAGGCATGAAGCTTAGGAATTTCAATCTTGATATACGTAATTTTTGATGATCTTGATACATTTGGATCCTTACTTCCATATCTTCTTTTGATTTCAAGATATTTACATGTTTGAAATCATGTTTTAAAGACAGAGAGCAGATTTTTGAAGATGAGTTTAAAGGAAACTATATTCAAGAATTTCATAACTTGAACCATGGATTTGATCTTTGAATCTTAGAATTTTATTGTGTTTTGATGTTTTGATTTGGAAAACAATCATATTTTCATATTCATCATTGATTTTACATGTTTTAGGTCAAGTTCCATAAGTCCCAACTCAAGAAAAATGGAAGAAAACAGCCTAGGAACTTGCTGAATTTTGAACAGATAATTTGTGCCCAGAACCGCACGTGCGGCGATTTCCCTAGTTCACAGTTTTGATTCTGAAAAAAAGGCAGGTGCAGGCTGCACCTGCCGTAACCATCCCACACGTGCGGATTGGCTCCTGCACATGCAAAAAACCCCGGTTTTGTCTATGCTTTTGTTTTGTAACCTTCTTTCACATAGGACTCTTCTTGTATGCATTTGACATTTAGTTAAGGTTTGAATTAGACCTAGAACAATGCTAGAACACTTGAGAGAATTTAAGGAAAACATTTAACGAAGCTTAGACAACTGATTTGTTATGTGTATACATGTAAGTTAGGGATTTCAATGCTTTGCTCTTGTTTGTTATGTGTAACCATCCCATAATGGGAACAAGCTCCACATTCCAATCAAACTCAGGGCTGCTGCTATGAATTAGCTCACTCAAACAGTGGTTCTTCATGAGGATCCCAGTTCTGATGTTGTGGCCTGCTGCTGTATAGAGTTAGAAATGTTGCCTATTGCTGTTCTGTTGCCTGCTGCTGTGTGTCACAGGGGAGTTTTGAAATGCCTGCTGCTGGATTGTTTTGGGGGACTGCAGCAGAGGGGTTTCTTGCTGAATTGTGTTGGTTCAGTATTGTTTTCCTGTTGTGGATATTTTAATAGTGCAAGGGGTGATTGTTGCCATTGCTTGATCCTTAGGAATGTGTTTTGTTGTGGATTTGGGTTTTTGCAGTCCTTGGGAGGACTTGTTTAGAGATTGGTTTTTTTCTTTAAATATCATAGATAAATTTTGCACCTAAGGTTTATGAAGTGATGTTCTTTCTTTTTCATTAAATTTTGCACCTAAGGTTTATGAAGCGATTTTCATTATTTAAATGTGTTCTTTCGTTTATGAAGTGATGTTCTGTTTCATTAAATTTTGCACCTCGCTGTAATTAAATATCACTGTAACTACATATTTTTAGCCTTCACATTACATAATTGCAAGTTTCTTATTTGGTTTGCATTGATTATAGGATACATTTGAAATAGGGGATAATTATGAGGACAATGCACTATCCCAGCAAGTTGTGGAAAAGAAGTGTAACGTGTTACATAAAGATTGGAAGTGCAGAATGAAGAAGAAATGGGAGAAGCTTGTGGATGCGGGAACTAATCCCTATGCTCATCCATACAAAGGAATCAAATTAGATGATTGGAAGTATTTGATTGACGAAGTATGGTTAGATCCTGCAAACAAGGTATGTTATGATTTAGTTATATAATAATAATGTATTAATAACAAGCTCTGTGAAATCATATAGAATGAAGGATCAAATTATCTACCTATAAAAAATAAGTATTTGACCACCTTCACAAGGCTTCTTAGTACTGTTATCATTGTTTAACTATATATGTCACAAACACCAACAATGTGGATTTTTGTATGTAACCATGACCCAAAAAAAATGACTTAGTAATTTAACTATATATGTAATAACCCGTACAATGTGGATTTTTGTAGCGTCGCTACGACGCCGGCAAACAAAATAGGAGCAAGCTACCCTACAATCACACAAGTGGGTCGCGATCTTTTCCGGCAGCAATGAGTATTGCGGTGAGATGTATTTCATTGATTTTATTACCTTTATCCACACTTGTTTCACGAATTAACCATATTACTGAAGGAGTGTTCTATGTGGTGTTTGGCAAATAACAGGTGAAGGAAAATGGTGGAGTGTTGCCAGATCTTTGTAATTTCTACAAGCACACTCATCAACACAAGAGGACAAAACAGTGGATTGATCCTATATGCGGTGATTTACATGCAAGTATTCCAATCATTTGGACACTTATACATGCAACTTTTGTGTTTGTCTTATACTAACAATATTTATATTTTACAATTATAGGAGCAAATGACAAGGGTGCGGGATGAGTCTATCGAGGCTGGAACGCCGATGAGGCAAGAGGATATATCAAGAGTGGTTCTTGGTAAGAAGAAGGGATACTTAAGAGGATTTGGGGTTGGACCAAAGCCTTCTTCTTGTGATTCTGGGTTCTCGGCTGCATCACAAGCACGTGATGAGCAATTGAAAAGGCTTACATCCGAGTTGGAGATACTGCGTGCGGAGCAGCAGAGCAACCGTGAGGAGCAACAAAAAAAAGAAGAGGAGCAACAAATGAAAGAGGCAGAGAATACAAGACAACGTGAGGACATGCAGCAGCAGCTTTTTGGACTTCAGAGCATGTTGGCACAAGTTTTGGAAAATCGCAATCCACCAAATTCTCGACAATAGATGGCTCAGTGGTAATTGGTAAGTGTGTTAAACCATATTTGATTATATTTATGTTCAAATTAAAGGCAAATAAACGTTTGATGAGAATATCATATAGAAATAGTTGTCTTTAAACTAATTTTAGTTCTAAATTTGAAAGATGGAATTTACAGAATAGTTTATGTTGACTAGAAAAGAAACTTTAATGCATTGTAATGTTCCACTGATCGAAGGATGAATAGTTAAACCAAAATTTGTGAATGTTCCACGGAAACCAAAATGTGAGAAAAAAGGAAAAAATGAGCCGGTTGGGGCAATATTGTTGGAAACAGCCTGGAAACAACCAGAGATCGTAGCGGTCACCTCGGCCTAGATCAAACAAACTTGTGAAAGCAAGCAACTGTTCGATAGGACGCATGATTGGTTATGTAGGACATAAACGTGTGACAAAGTAGGCAAAATTGGGGCGTTTGGGGTCCGAAACTGCTCTGAATTGGCTCTTCTCTATTTATTCTTTTTCCTTCTTTTCTCTTCCTTTGATGGTCATCATGGTGAAGTATTGCATCAATAAAATCTGTCAGTTGGCTGCTGTCTTCATCAGCAGCAGATTGGTGCATTGTGCTGTGTTGCTGTGTAACACTGTGGCAGCAGTGGGGGTCTGCTCCTCTCTATTTCTTCTTTTTTATTCTTTCTTTTCCTCAAGTGGTTTGCATGATCTGTCTGGCTTCATAAAGATCATCCTGATCTGTCTGGATAGGCAGCAGATGGATCTGTCTGGCTTCAGTGTGTGCTCCAGCTCTGTCTGGCTTTTTCCTGAGCTGTCAATCATCCTGATCTGTCTGGATGCTTGTTTTTGGAGCAAACTGGTGGTCTATATTCTGAAATTATATATTTTTACAATTTTTGTTCGAAGAAATGTCGAATTGCACATGCTTTGAAATTACAATGTTTAAGAAACTGCAAAAGTGCACACTTCCTGTAGTGAAATTGAGAAACTTCTTGATTTTTAAATATTGCCTAATTTCTAAATTTCTAATGCTACACATTAGCAACTCTCCCAAAAATACATTACAAATCATATATCATGGATTGTGGGCCTTTTTCAAGATAATATATGACTGAGAACACCATGCATTATGTTGTATGCAAATTGTAGTGTTTGTATTTATTTTGATGGAATATGATCTTCAGGTAGTGATGTTAAATGGCATCGTTACAGAAGAAAGAATACAAATTAAACGTGAACTATATATGGTGGTGACTATCAACACCAATTAATAGTTTGTATTTAGATTAATCATCGATGCATCAAATTTATTAGAGAGCTGCTATAAATTATTTTTTGTTTGCTTGCAAGTTTTTCTATCACTGATCAATACATGCATGATAAATATAATATAATATATTAGTGGTTGGTTTAGGATTGAAATCCAATTGTCACATGAAAGGTTCATTGAGGATTTCTCGGAGTTATTGATAATATGGATCAATTCCAGTTGCCATGTTGGTTTCTGTTGTGTGGCATTATTTTGGATCTGGAATGGTGACTGATCCAATTTATTCTATACACATAAGAATGGTATTGTTTTATTTACAATTTGATAATGATAGTCATTGAATTTGCTAATGTGACCTTTGCTTTCATGGACATAATTTGTTATTTGTCCAATTTTACCTGACATTATTTCTCTTATTTTATGGTACAGATGGATGAACTCGTGCACAAAGCTGAATTGTACAGGACAAATTGGCACTTTTTGGATTTTTAGAAGGATTATATATTTTTGTATAGATGTATATAGAAAATATATTTTTGGATACACTACTACTTATATTTTTGGATGGGTGTCTATAGAAAATATTTGGTAGACAACTAGTTATATTTTTGGGTTGATGTACATGGATAAAAATTTAAAACGTGTTTAATTTTTATGCTAGATGAAATATGTAGTTTCGAATTATTTGCGGATGTAAACTTATAATAGTTGCTGACTTTAATTAAACAGGTTCAGAAATGGTTGATGTATGTATTTTGTTGAATGTTGATGATTCAATTTATTTGTTGGTTTGAATGATTTCTTTTTTTTACAGATTATATTGAATAAATTGGATGAATTATTATAAATTACAGGTTTATTTTGTTGGGTATTGGCGACCAACATTTGGTTTTGTTTTTATAGTTTTGGCAACCAATTTTTTGGTCGCAGAATGTCACAATTGGCGACCAAAAAAATATTGGTCGCAGAATGTCACAATTGGCGACCATAATTTTTGGTCGTGAAATGTCCCAATTGGCGACCAAACAAATTTTGGTCGCAGAATGTCACAATTGGCGACCAATTGATTAGTCGCGAAATGTCCCAATTGGCGACCAAAAAAATATTGGTCGCAGAATGTCACGGAGGGCGACCAAATTTTTTGGTCGCGGAATGTCACAATTGGCGACCAAAAAAATATTGGTCATAGAATGTCACAATTGGCGACCAAAATTTTTGGTCGCGAAATGTCACAATTGGCGACCAAACAAATTTTGGTCGCGGAATGTGACAATGGGCGACCAAATTTTTTTGTCGCGGAATGTGACGATTGGCGACCAAAAATTTTTTGTCGCGGAATGTCATGATTGGCGACAAAAATTTGTGGTCGTGGAATGTCACAATTGGCGACCAAACTTTTTGGTCGGGAAAATTTCACTTTTGGCGACCAAAGTGTTTTGGCGACAAAATAAATTAGTCGCGGTAATTAAACATTTAGCGACTAAAAATTTAGTCGCGAAATCCAACTTTTGCCGACCAACCACAATTTTGGTCGCGAATTACTTTTGCCGACCCTCAATTGGCGACCAAAGTAGCGACCAAAACAATTGGTCGCGGATAACTTTTAGCGACCAAAAATTGACTTTTAGCGACCAATTTTTTTGTTGCCAAAAGTGTTAATTCTTGTAGTGATTGTATGAATATGAAATTGATTCATGAAAATTAGACTTCATAATGTTGTAATTTGGTGTTTATATCATGTTAGAAAATGCGAATGTGGAGTATGAGTCATCTTATGCAAGTTACATAAGTTTGAATACAAGATTGAGCTTCAAGTAGCTTGCTGGAAATTCGAGAATTCGGCATGTCCGCTTGACCGGGGTAATGGCCGCTCGAGCGTGAAATGCTAGTTCCCAGAACTTTTGCAGACATGGACGTCTGCTCGAGCGCGGAGATTCATGCTCGAGCGGGGAACCATGTAGTTTGACTCTTAGCTCGAGCGTTCGAAGTCACGCTCGAGCGTAAAAATGAGGCAACCAGTACTTTTGCAGACCTACAGGGTCCGCTCGAGCGGCCAAAGCCGAGCTCGAGCGGGGATCCCTGTTTCAGAAAGTTTGTAAAGGTGTTTTGTGTTTCATTTTCCGTTCTCTTCCATTTCTGAGCACTCTTAGGCATGCATTGAACATTGTAAATGGATTAAGAAGATAATAAAGAGGCCTAAGAGGAATGCACAAGTTAAGAACGGATTGAATCGTTTGTGACCCATATGTGTTATGTAATGTGTAGGGTCGAGCACGAGAGCAAATCCACCGGCAGATCACTGTGAGTAATATCTTAGTAAAGATATTTTCAGGTATGTTACTTTCCAAATTCTACTTCTGTATAAGCTCCATGGATTTGTTGATTTGAAATATGAATGAGTATTCTATATGCCTAATTTGTATAAGGCTGTTTGATACGTTTGATATATTTGAACTGGGCCTAAGGCTGTTTGCCGTTGATATGTTTGATGTATTTGAATTGGGCCTAAGGCCGTTGGACATGAATGATTGGGCCAAAGGCCGTCGGATATGAATGATTGGGCCAAAGGACGTTGAACATGAATGATGGGGCCAAAGGCCGTCGGATATGAACGTTGGGCCAAAGGCAGTTAGACATGAATGCAAAGATGGGCCAAAGGCCGTTTGAATATGTCATTTGATATGTTGGAATACCGTGATGAGCCAAAGGCTGTTTGAATGAAGGGGATTATGATCATGAATATGAAATACGCATGGATATGAATATAAAGAGAATGGGACCGAGGCCGTTTGATACGCCTGATATGTTTGAATTAGGCCCGAGGCCGTTTGATGTGTTCGAATTGGACCAAAGGTCATTTTGAATAGAGAGTTGGTTGGACCAAAGGTCGTTTCGTATAGATGGACCCGAGGTCGTATTGTTTTATATAAGAATTGGACCTGAGGTCGTTTTGCATATGGACATGATGTGTTGGACCTAAGGTCGTTTTGCTTTGTTGAGATTTGTAAATCTGGTGTGAATGAGAATAGTGGTTCAAATATATACATTATAAGTATGATTCATTTATGAACGAATCTCATTCATTAACCTCTTTATTTTGATATTATTCGCTGGGCGTTAGCTCACTCTCATTTATATATATGTAGGTGAGCAAAGGGACGTTTAACCCCAGCCTTAGTGGAATTTAAGAAAGGAACCCAAGTTTTGTGAAGTCAGCCCAGGTGCCTTACGCAAAAGGCTTTGTTTATGATCTTTTGTTTTTCTTTTGCTACTCCTATTGGTCATGATAGACCATTTATGTGTTTAAGCTTTGGTTTAGCTGGCTATGTGTTTGAATGATCCTGGGTATACAAAATGTTAACTATTTATATGTGGTGTGAGTTATTATTAAGCATATGTGAAATGTTTTGATATGCCATGTAAGCATAGCTCATTGGACAAAATTTTTAAGTTTGCTTCTGCATTTGGCCCCATATTATTAATTCTTAATTGATATCAGGTTTGAGGCCGTAGGTAATCTCATGATTACTGGCCGGTTATGACCTTAATCTATAGGGGCGGGTTTGGGTCATGACAGAGTGGTATCAGAGCACGAGTTAATAACTCACACACTTGTCCAAATGAGCCATAAGGTGTCTAGAAAAGACTTAAGATGCATTCATTTGATAAGTACATGATGTAAGCATTGAGAACTTGTGATTATATGAGATATGAATTGTTGCACTAATGTGTACAACAAGTCTTGTTTTGTTATAATGCACGTACATAAACATACGAATCATGAAAAGTTGCTTATGTGCATTCGAATCTGCAAATGGGTGTCTATTTGGAATGTGAATATGGTTTAAGTGTATAATTATGTAGTAAGTGTTCTACACGCGATATCTAATAAGTACGCAATCATCTGTTTTGCTTGTGATTAATTGTGTCTTGACGACACGTAAAATGAGAATATAACGATGTGCCTATGTGCGAATGTACCTATGTGTATCTGTTTTTATTTCTGTATTGGGCATTCCTGTATTTGGCATGGCTTAATAAGAGTTTGTATAGAACATGGATAAAGTAAGGGCATACGAGTTGGCAGACTCTTCCACAGCCCGACTTGATAGACTGGAAAGAATAGTACAAGAAATGGCAGAGATCTTAAGACAACAACATCAGTTGCCGCTACGGCAAGAACCTTTGCCACCACCAGCGCAAGAGCACCAAGTGAATGTGTTGGAAGTCACAAAATATGTTGAGTTGCTAGACCGAACACTGATGATTGAAGCTAACATGAACTGACCTTCTGAATGGAAAAGCAAGAGACAAGGCTTTTTCTCAAAGAAGAGGTCATTTAAAAAGCAAAATACGGGATCATTGCGCACATCAAACTCTACAAGGAATGCAGCACCAGTGTGTAACGAATGTGGTAAGAAACACCAAAGAGTTTGCTACCGAATTTCTGGAGCTTGTTATAGAAGTGGTGGAATGGACCATTTGGTAAGGAACTGTCCTCGAAATGAGCAAAATGTGAATAGATCCTCTGCCTTAGTTGGATTCGTACCAATGGTAGGAATTGCTAATCAAGATAGAGTAATTGCACTCGTCCTAGAAAGCACTCAGAATACTGCAACCGTTATCCCAGGTATCTATATTGTTTATAAATGAATGCCTATATGTTGACTGATTTTGGACTGGCACATGTGTACATCTTTGCTTGGGATATTATTTGATTCGATTTGGCGCATTCTTTCATATCTGATATATGTGTATCTAGATTGGTCAGACCTGCAGGGTCGATACCTTATTTATTGTATGTATTTGCCCCATTTGGGAAATTTGTGAAATACGTATTGGGATATTGATTGACTTTGTACATGCACATATACATCTAAACCTATGCTCAGGGTGATTTTTTATATTATTGTCTTCAATGACTAAACCACTGAATTATGACTCTGTGATTGTGTGACTGAGTTGAGCACCGCAATGATGAACTCTATAAATTGTGAGATCATGTATTCTGACTGGTAGACAATTGGCTGGACTATGTGGCTACACTAGGCTTGACTCGTAAACCTATGCTTTTGTGACTGATTTGGAATTTTTGCGTAACAAATCGTATATTATGTTCAATCGAGGAACTTTGTTTAATGTGTTACTGTGCACCATGTGCTTGCATATAAGACCTATTTGAGAATTGCTATATTGATTATGATACATACCTCATGATATGAACAACTGCATGCATATGCTGCTACACTTGAACTTATGTGGACAATGTCATATTGTACATGACTTGAAATACTTTGATATGAACAGTTGTGATGAATGACTCTGATATGACTTTGAGAACTGATGAACTTAGGATAGTTGTGAAACTATCAACTATGTACCTAAGTAACAAAATATGCCTCATGGAACCAAATGTACCTTATTTGAGAAAACTTTTATCTGATTCGATCTGATAGAACTTATGTATGATTTGGCCTGACAGAACCCTCATTTGATATAATTTGATGGGATCTTTGTTTGATTTAATTTGACAAGACCTTTACCTGGATTGATTTGATAAGACCTTCTATCTGATTTGATTTCGTTAAGGGGGATTACGAATTTCTTATGAATAAATGACCAGATTATTCTTGGCAAGAAAACTGATAGACCTGAAACTTGAACCCGTTTGGAATACTTGACTTATTTAGAAGACCTTATATGGGCTATCAGCAGACTGATCTAACCATGAACACCATTGAGAACCAACCTTTAGTTGTTGAAGACATACATGTTATAAATGAACAGAATTGTGCAAATCCAGTGATTGGATGTTTAAGGAATGACTGCTTCTGTGTTACTGAATTCTTATTTATTTGACGCTATGGAAACCGATGACGGCAGATTGATTTGATTATAAACAGTACTGAACATTTATCTTTGACTAATCAGAATATGTTTTGTATGGGAGAATAGTTACTTCAGTGTTATCGGATTTTGGGAAATCATGTTACAGTAATTGTTAACCGCAAATAGTTTTGATTGTGAACACTATTGGGATTAGAAAAACCTCGATTATCCGAAAATGTGTGAATTCAGTACGCCTTGTAAATAACTGCTCAGTGCCATTGTATTCTGTAATTGGGACTTTGAGGATGTGTAAATTGTGCTTAACATGTGATTGACTCCTCCGATATTACCCTTGATGTCATGGGAATAATATACGAATTGCTTTATGCTCATTGACGACTATCAGATAATGTTGAAAGACTTGATGGAACAGGGAATCAAACATCGAACTGAATCGTAAACTGTAAATTGATGAATGAATTGAGAACACGTGTATTACGTTAGAAATTGACTGCTTCGATATTATTGTACTTTACAATCGATACTATGGGGTATATGAGTTATGTACATCGTGTGGTTGATTGCTTTGCTGTTACCTTTGTTGACTCGAGAATCAGTATCTAGATTTACTTTATATTCCTGAAGACTTTTGATTGACCTTGGATAATTGTGATGAGTCACTAAACCAAATTCCAAATTGAACTTTTGTGACGAGGAAATTGTTGAATTTGTGTCTAAATATTTCGGTGCCAACAAGTCAAAGTTGAACATCAGATATAGGCGGAGCTACTTCAATCTCTCTCTATTTCGGGATGGAGACAGGAATCCTAAAATGTGTCTAAACTCTGACAAGCCTTCAAGAGGCAATGAACACTGAATTGTGATTCAACACTGATTCCCATTCGCAAATTGATGTATAATTAGAAAGAACTTTTTTAGATTTTGGATGAGATGCTCCAAATGTATGCATTAGATTTTCAAGGAAGTTGGAAAAATCTGTCCATCGTTGGCAGACTCTGCTTGCAACAACATCTTACACTTTAGTTTCGGTGTGGTACTATGCAAGGCCCTATATGGCGAAAAAGGTAAGTCTCTGACTGGTTGAGGGCAGAGTGTCGTTTGATTTAGAGACTGAGCAAATGACTATCAAAAGGAATGGAACTTTTGAATAAAAGCATTCCGAATTGTTTTCGACTAAAGGTAAAATAAGTGTGGAGAACCAAACTTCCTAAAGGGGGAAGATTATAATAACCCGGTCCTGTACCATGTTAATAAATCATGATTATGTTTGTAATTATGTGCTTAACTTGAATTTGGGTGTTAATTGCATGAGTATATGTGATTTTGGCTTTGTATCTGTTCACCGTAGGAAGATCTGTTAGAATCTGTGCTTTGAACTGAAAATTGAAGGCTTTATCAGCCACAGAAACCGAAATTGACTACGCCATTGTGATTGGCGAATTTTTAGAGCCTACAGTGAAATTTGATTAGAAACTGATTTGGATAAAAATAATTAGATTAAACTGATTGAATTGGGTACAATTAATTAGCCTTAACCAAGTCTAATTAGATAAAGCCTATAAATAGGCCCCATATACATTTAACTCACCATTTTTTAGCTCAAAATCTGAAATAAGCACTCTAGAGAGTGAGCCGATGGTAGAGAGAGAGAGAGAAGCCATCCTTGAAGATTTTGCAAGAGAGCTCAAGTTTTGGGAGGCTAGGCTCTAGAACTAGCTAAAATTGTGAATATTGAAGCTCCTAGGTGAGTAATTGAGCAGAAACTTATGAGTTTAAGTTTGTAAAATTATGAGTTCAAGTTATATTGGAACCAAGAATGGGGATTTATGTTGAACTGAGTGAGTTTGAAGTTCAAATGCACATGCATGTAAGAAATGGCGTTGTAGATGCATATTTGAATACAAAAGCATGACGAACATGATGAAATTGTGATCAATGTGTGCATGCATGTAACAATTTGTTATGGGTTTTCATGTTTGTGTGTAAGATATGTTAAATGAGTTGAATTAGAAGTCAATCAAGGCATGCATCCATGGAAAATGGGACTATGGGACTCAACTACATGTTTTGAAGATGGATTTGGCAAAGATTGTATGAATATGAAATTGATTCATGAAAATTAGACTTCATAATGTTGTAATTTGGTGTTTATATCATGTTAGAAAATGTGCATGTGGAGTATGAGTCATCTTGTGAAACTTACATAAGTTTGAATACAAGATTGAGCTTCAAGTAGCTTGCTGGAAATTCGAGAATTCGGCACGTCCGCTCGAGCGGGGTAATGGCCCCTCAAGCGTGAAATGCTAGTTCCCAGAACTTTTGCAGACATGGACGTCCGCTCGGGCGGAGAGATTCACGCTTGAGTGGGGAGCCATGTAGTTTGACTCTCAGCTCGAGCGTTCGAAGTCACGCTCGAGCATAAAAATGACGCAACCAGTACTTTTGTAGACCTACAGGGTCCGCTCGAGCGGCCAAAGCCGAGCTCGAGCAGGGAGCCCTGTTTCAGAAAGTTTGTAAAGATGTTTTGTGTTTCATTTTCCGTTCTCTTCCATTTCTGAGCACTCTTAGGCATGCATTGAACATTGTAAATGGATTAAGAAGATAATAAAGAGGCCTAAGAGGAATGCACAAGCTAAGAACGGATTGAATCGTTTGTGACCCATATGTGTTATGTAGTGTGTAGGGTCGAGCACGAGAGCAAATCCATTGGCAGATCACTGTGAGTAATATCTTAGTAAATATATTTTCAAGTATGTTACTTTCCAAATGCTACTTCTATATAAGCTCAATGGATTTGTTGATTTGAAATATGAATGAGTATTCTATATACCTAATTTGTATAAGGCCGTTTGATACGTTTGATATATTTGAACTGGGCCTAAGGCCGTTTGCTGTTTGCCATTTGCCGTTTGCTGTTGATATGTTTGATGTATTTGAATTGGGCCTAAGGCCATTAGACATGAATGATTGGGCCAAAGGCCGTCGGACATGAATGATTGGGCCAAAGGCCGTCGAACATGAATGATGGGGCCAAAGGCCGTCGGATATGAACGTTGGGCCAAAGGCCGTTGGACATGAATGCAAAGATGGGCCAAAGGCCATTTGAATATGTCATTTGATATGTTGGAATACTGTGATGGGCCAATGGCCGTTTGAATGAAAGGGATCATGATCATGAATATGAAATACGCATGGATATGAATATAAAGAGAATGGGCCCGAGGCCGTTTGATACGCCTGATATGTTTGAATTGGGCCCGAGGCTGTTTGATGTGTTCGAATTGGACCAAAGGTCATTTTGAATAGAGAGTTGGTTAGACCAAAGGTCGTTTCGTATAGATGGACCTGAGGTCGTATTGTTTTATATAAGAATTGGACCTGAGGTCGTTTTGCATATGGACATGATGTGTTGGACCTAAGGTCGTTTTGCTTTGTTGAGATTTGTAAATCTGGTGTGAATGAGAATAGTGGTTCAAATATGTACATTATAACTATGATTCATCTATGAACGAATCTCATTCATTAACCTCTTTATTTTGATATTATTCACTTGGCGTTAGCTCACACTCATTTATATGTATGTAGGTGAGCAAAGGGACGTTCAACCCCACCCTTAGTGGAATTTAAGAAAGGAACCCGAGTTTTGTGAAGTCAGCCCAGGTGCCTCACGCAAGAGGCTCTGTTTGTGATCTTTTGTATTTCTTTTGCTACTCCTATTGGTCATGATAGACCATTTATGTGTTTAAGCTTTTGGTTTAGCCGGCTATGTGTTTGAATGATCCTGGGTATACAAGATGTTAACTATTTATATGTGGTATGAGTTATTATTAAGCATATGTGAAATGTTTTGATATGCCATGTAAGCATAGCTCATTGGACAAAATTTTTAAGTTTGCTTCTGCATTTGGCCCCATATTATTAATTCTTAATTGATATCAGGTTTGAGGCCGTAGGTAATCTCATGATTACTGGCCAGTTATGACCTTAATCTATAGAGGCGGGTTTGGGTCATGACACTTGGAGCTTTGTTTGAGCCCTTGAAGGAGGTTTGAGTTGGAATTTGGGGCTGTTTTGTGCTTGAGCTTCAAGAGGTAGTTCACTTGCTTAGTGTACTTGCTTTAACTACTTATTTTTCCATCCTTTTGTATTGTTTTTGAGCTGGTTTTCAACTACATAAAACTTTATTTTTTTTTTAGGCTTAACATGATGGTTTGAGGCTATTTTGTGTTAAGGGGTGACCCACCCTTCTTGTTGCTTAATTGTGTAGACTTTTGCACCATCTTTCATCACCTTTAAATCAAACTTTTTGGGCTTCTTAACCACTAAAAGTCAGAGTTATTTCAGTGACATAAACCTTCTTTTGAAGTCCAAAATTGGAGGGGTTAACCTCTCCTCCTTCTTGTCTTGTTTGCATGCCTAGATAGCTTAACATGTGAGCACGTTTTTCTAGCATTTTGTAACTTGATCTCAGCATGTTTTTGCTACTGTTTTGACTCACTTTAGCTCTGTTTTGGGCTGGTTAGGTTCTTTGAGCCTTGTATGGCATGGTTGTAGTGCAATTTCCTTCACTAGTTTGTTGTTTCAATGCCTTGATCATCTTTGTTTTGAGTTAATGGCATGATTCAGTGTTGTTTTGCACTCCATTCCAGCACTTAACATCTCTGCAACCTCCCACTATTCTTCACTTTTCATTTGTTTTGAAAGTGGCTTTGAACCCTTTGTTGGCTTAAGTGTGGAATTGAGACATCCATGCTTAGTGGTTTAATTCCTTCGGGAGTTCATTATCAATGGCATGAGGTCTCTTTCATGCACAAGGCACTTGTGGTTTAAGCCCACATTCCATTAGAGGACACTCACTTTCGGACTTAACCGGTTAAAGAATGGATCGGTAACTAAAATGAGTAAATAAAAAATGGACAAAGTAAAAAAGGCAAGATAAATCATCTTCGTGTTGCATTGCATGTGTTCGGATCGGACGTTAATTTGAACACGAGAAAAATGGGACGTTTCATACTCAAAGTGATGAAACGTGCCATTTTCCTTGGTCACCATCACCCTTGATCATGCATAATAGGGTGGTGGTTGTTTTAGTCTTGTTTGTGCATTCATTAAGCTTGTACAAGCTTCGTTCCTTAGCCATCATGCATGGAAAATGCTTGGTTGATGGTTTGAGGGCCAAGAGTTACACTCTTTTGAGCTTGTGTAATGGTAAGGAGAGTAACAATACATACAAACCTTGTGAATACACTGCTTTGCCTCTGCTTGCTCTCTGTTGCAGCAAAAAAAGAAGTTCAGGGAAGGGGTGGTGGCGGCCGATCGCCACCAGTAGTAGCCGACCGGCCACCAATGGTAGCCGACGGTCACAATTGGTAGCCGACTGGCCATCAATGAAAAATTGCACAAGTGTGCTTCTAAGTTGGAGCAGAGGCATTCTGGAAGTTGGCGACACTGTTGGTGTTCAAGCATGTGCAAACAGAGGCCGCAATGGCAAGACGATGGATTCTCGGGAGGGAAACCAACCAAGCATGCATGTGTCCCTTGCCCTCGAGGCCATTTAACTTCTTTATTTAGTTAATTAGTGATAGCTCAATTACTTGCTTTGTAATTAGTTAGTTAATTCAATTTGTAATATTTAATTAGCTTAGAGTAAGTAAGTTGATTCGATTCAATTGTTGTAATAATTAAATAGCTTAGAATAGTTAATTAGCTTCGATTTGTAATAGTTAACTTAATTAGCGTAGCTAGTTAGCTTATTCATTCGGACTCTCCTTCGCGAGGGCATAATGTTGTAATAAGTGTGCGTGCGTGTGTGCATGTCTTCCAACCCCATGTTTTTCTCACTTTTATTTAATCGCTTTTGATGGTTAGATTAGGGACCTTTTCAATTAGCATACCTTATGCTTGCATGTTTGCATCCATTCCTTTGTCTTGCATGCACCGAGGCTCGGTGCATCATTCGAACTACATCGTCATTTCAATATCTTCTTTGAATATGTGTTTATCGCATGTTGTTCAAATCGATCATATGCCATATTAGTAGCTGAGCCTATTAATTTCATATTACATGTGTTGCATTAGGCATCTTGTATAGTTAGGATCATGCATCTTTCTAACTAGTTTCTTTTTTTGTTTTTTGTTTTGGCTTGGAGTACTCGGTGAGTTTTATGCGTTAACATACTTGCATGAGTGTGATTGCCATGTTTCCATGTTTAGGATGCTTACCATGAGGCTATGTGCTTACTTGCTAAACTGCATGAATGCCTGTAGATGAAGGCTTTGTTGTTTGAATTGGAACGATTCAATGAATGTAAGTTTTAAGCCCACTTTGCGAAGTGGCAAATTATGTTTTAAGCCCACTATGTTTGGTGGCAAATCCGCATCTTTTAAGCCTACTTGAGGGTGGCAAATTCAAACCATTTTCACAAACAAACATGAATTGAATTGTTCCAAGTCTTGCGACTAGTCTACTCTTGATTGTGTGCGTCACATAGTTTAATAACCGGAATAAGAACACATAATGTTTATAAAAGAACATATCATGATTAGTAGAGGCCGATCTTTGATCGGGCGAGCGAGGGTGCTCATTTCAGGACCTTCCTCTCTCGTACCTAAGTTCCTGAGCTGGCATGAGTCAGGGTTTCCTGAATTTTCCCAAAACAAAATATTTAGGTGGCGACTCTGTATCTGGAAAAGCAGTCCAATTTTGGCATTATTTGATTTAAAATCGATTTTTCAAAAAAGGTTTGCCGGATTGGACTCTTTGGTGATTATCAGTTTCACATTGCACTTATGTGACTAGATTCAGAACCACGAGAGTCCGAACTGTGAGGCCTTGTTTTCAAACCCTTTCCGAAAGGCGGGGTGCGGCATGCTATTAATTTTTATTATGATTTTAATTGTCATGATCTGATTATTTTCTCTTAAAAAGAATGGTAGGTTGGTTATGTTTTCTTATTGTGTTGCAAAACTCATGGCATATATTATGTTGCCCTGGCGTTTTATGCCAGATTATGACGAGGAAGGGACTAAAGCCAAAATTGGGTCCACTGCTAATATAGAACTGTGGCTAACTTGAAATCAAGAATTTAGCAAAATATAATTTTATTATCTTTTGTATTAGTAATTACGAATGTTATAAAGTTGTTGTAATATTGTATGAGGACTCATAATTTTGTTTTGTTGTTGAGCTTTGACTATGTGAGAATTTAAATTTTCCTAATTAGTTGTTAAAATTTTTATTTAGCAAGTTATTTGTTATGTAAATTTTATGATGTTCCAAAAAAAAAATTTGGGGCATTACAATTTGATATCAGAGCTTATATTCGAATCTTTGGGCCATGGGTAGCAATTATATTTTTTTTTTTTACGTTTAAGAAAACCTTACGTTAACTTGTAATTTTCTGTGACTTAATTAAGTTAGAACCTTTTTAATTGTAGGATGCTAGGGTCATCAGATATTAACTCTAATGAGGAAGAATCGGTGGGAAACTATGACATAGAATCTGATCGGAGTGAGGAAGTGGAGTTGCCTATAGAAGACTACGAGCCTGAGCCTGAGCTTGAACCCGAACCCGAACCCGAACCCGAACCCGAACCCGAAGAGATTGCACCAATGTACAACCCACTAGAGATAATTGTGATTGAGTCTGACACCGAAGAGGAATCTGTAGAGGGTAATACTGATGAGAGCACTGGAGATATAGGTGTCATGTTTGAGGATTGGGATATTCGAAATGGGCTGCAAATTGGCTCATTTCTATATGTTAGAATTTATCCCCCAGAAGGTTGTGCTTGGAAATCTGAGAGTTGGGTAGGTGCTTACACAGGACCTGTCCAAATTTTAAGGCAAGAGACTCCCTGGTTATATCAGCTAGGCCCTTTTCCAGATGGCTTCACCGATATGACGGGCAACCTTTTTGACATTTGGAGCCTTCAGTATATCATGCCCGACCCAAACAAAATTGTAAAGAGAGATATGTTAGTGGACTTCAAAGATTGGAGGATCAATCGAGAGGAGCCGGTGCAGCAGCTAGGGCATTATGTGTAGAAAATTATTGTTTTCGTGAGGGTGCTGTGGCGATTCATGGGGCTTTTCCAGGCCACGTGGGAATCGAAAGTCCTTGTGAGTAGAGACTTTCCTTGGTTGTTTTTGAGGTCTTAAGGGAATTACAAACTAGGCTAACCAATTGTTTAGTATGTTTACTATGTAAAATTGCCTAGTTTAGAATTGTTGATATAAGAGTTAACCTAGATTTGTAGGGGCTATCTTTTGCCTGTAGAATTTTTATTTTTATTTTTATTTTTTTTGTTTTATTTGTATTTTGTTGATTGTAGCTTATCTAATCTAATTAATGAAGTTTTTTTTATTATTTATTATTACTGTCCTTGCATATAAATATATAATAATAACAATAATGATAATAAATAAATGAATAAATCACAAATTACTAAAAATCCTATCATGCAGAATGGCTGGACGAACAAGAAATAGTAACAACGGTAATGGTGATGGAGTGTCTGATGGCAATGTCGCTCGAATTATACACGCAATTGCAGATAGGGTAGGCAACCACCCCGAAACCAAGATCAAAGCAAATATGAAATGATAGCAAAATTTGAAAAGCTACATACCCACAAATTCCTTGGTGGATCAAACCCCTATGAAGCTAAAGCTTGGTTAAGACAAATTAAGAAGCTGTTAGATACTTCTGACATCCGAAATGAGCAAGATAGAGTGACCATGGCAGCATTTCAATTGAAAGGGGAAGTAGATCATTGGTGGGAAATGATCAGAAGTACTTAACAAGTAGAGACATCAACTTGGAGACAATTCGAAGGCTTATTCATGGAAAAGTATTTTCCTAACTCGCTAAGATAGGAAATGGTTCAGGAGTTTCTCCAACTAAAACAAGGAAAAATGTCAGTTACTCAATATGCAAACTGTTTTGAGGCTTTCTCATGGTATGCTTTAGCAATAGTAGCAAATGAAGAGGATAAAGTTAGACGATTTGAATGGAGTTTGGACACAAACATTAGAGGAAGATTGATCGCAAGGCAACTTTCCATCTATGCTCAAATGGTGGATCGAGCTTTAATTGTGGAACGATAATTAGCTGTAGCTCGACTTCCCCCCCTTCGGAAGGTTGAAAGAAGCCCTACAGTTCGGACTTCCACGGTTCTGAATCTAATTTCACAAGTGCAATGTGAAATTGATAAACACTAAAGATTCCAAATCTTGCAAATCATTTGGAAAATTGATTTTGAATAAAAAATGCCAAAATTGGACTGCTTTGCCTGATACAGAGTTGCCACCTAAATATTTTACTTTTGGAGAAATTTAGGAAATCCATGACTCGTGCCAAAGGCCACGTGTCCGTCATCACCAAAGTTGCCTCGGCTCGGGAACTTGGGTACGAGAGGGGAAGGCCATGAATACATTTGAGTAACCCCACTCACCTGATCAAAGATCGACCTCTACTAATCATGATATGATTTTTATCAACATTATATGTTCTTGTTCCGGTTTATTAGGTTAGCATTACTATGTGATGCGCGCATACAAGTATAGACTAGTTTGCTCGAATTAGAACAATTCAATTTTATGTTTGCTTTTTGAAAAGGGTTTGATTTTGCCACCTCAAGTGGGCTTAAAGTTTGCGAATTTGCCACTTGGCAAAGTGGGCTTAAATGTACATTCATGAATCATTCCAATTCAAACAACAAGGCTTCATCAACAGGCATTCAAGCAATTCAACAAGTAAGCATTTAGCCTCATGGCAAGCATGCTAGTCATAGCAATCACTCCTACTCATGCAAGTATGCTAAAGCATTAAAAACTCACTTAGTACTCCGAGCCAAGATAAAACAAAGTTAGAAC
This sequence comes from Camellia sinensis, assembly GCF_055761805.1. Taxonomy (NCBI): domain Eukaryota; kingdom Viridiplantae; phylum Streptophyta; class Magnoliopsida; order Ericales; family Theaceae; genus Camellia; species Camellia sinensis. The sequence goes on from NC_138963.1 coordinate 143,133,592, forward strand.
AATGCATAATTCCTAACTATGCAAGATGGCCAATGCAACACATGGGATATGCAATTAATAGACTCGGCTACTAATATGGCATATGAGGCAATTTGATAGCATGCGTTTAAACACGTATTTAAAGAAAGTGTTGAAACAACAATGCAGTTTGAATGATAAGCTGAGCCACGGTGCATGCTATACAAAATGAATGGATGCAAGCATAAGGTATGCTAATTGAAACGTGACGCTCCTAAACTAACCATCGAAAGTGGTTAAGTAAAAGGGAAAAAGACGTGGGGTTGGAAGACATACATATTATTACAACATGCTCTCACAAAGGAGAGTTTGAATAAATAGAAGCTAACTAGCAACTAATTAAAGCTAAGCTAATTTAAGCTAATTATTACAAACCAAATAAATAGCTAAACTAGTTAACTAATTATTATAACACTTGAATTAATTAACTAACTCTAAGCTAAGAATTTAACTAGGCTAAGTGTAGACACCCCATTTTTGACCGACCTTAAGACTCAGACGTCATCGATTGAGCGCTCGGTGATGGTGCATGTTGTGCTCATTCTGAGGTTTCGGAGTTCCGATTGAGAGCCTTACCCCTGGACCTCGGGACCCTTTTGTGCTTTGCCTCGATTTGTGAACCAGGTCTTGTTTTCTCTTCCTGAAGGGAGGGAGAGGTCTCGTAGACCATCTCTCAGTCGCCGTAGGCTACTTTTCCTGGTCGTAGGCCACTTTTCCCGTTTAGAGACCAGTTTTCAATTTTCGGAGCCGTCGGCCGCGCGCCTCAGTTCGGGACCGCTTAACATTCTCCGTTTGGCATGATTTTTGGCACACACCTTGATTCCTCTCTCTGGAGGGACACTGTGGTCCGGGAGACCACCTTTGTGGTCGCACGCCACTTTCGATGCTTAATAGCCTATTTTCGAGGCACCCGGCTGCCCGTTTTGACCCCCAAACCCTCGTTTTGCATCCGTCTTGGTTCATTTTTGGCATGGACCTTGTTTTCATTGTTTGGGAGGTGGTACAAGGGTGGGAGACCACCTTTTCTACCGCCAGTCGGTTTTCTTGTCAGGAAGCTGGTCTCCTTGGTTTTTGAGCCACATTTGCTGGTCTCCCACCATACCACTAGCTTGCATTTAGTTGGAAGACCACCAAATGGGCTGGCCGACCAAATTTTTTGAGGTTGAACCTTTTGAACTGGTCGGCCGACCACCTGAACTGGTCGGTCTACCTCCCTCAGCTTCGTCTCTGTGAGTTGTTGCTAGCTGTGCCAGCTGGAAGGCACAGACTGGATCCTCCATACACGTGTATGGAGGATCTTCAACCTTGGTTTTTAGCTTCTTTGAGAAGCTTTGGTCCCTTTTGGCTATAAAGGAGGGCCTCTCCCTCCTTTGTGAGTGTTCAAAAAAAAATTTGTCTAAGGCTTGTGCATACACTTCCCTCTATATCTCTTTGTTTTGGGTTCAAAAGGGTCTTGTTATTGACCTATTACACCACACCTCATAACCACACACCTCCACCATTGTTCTAAGGTTCTTGGAGGGTCTTGAGAGGTCTCAAAGAGTTGGTTTTGGGCTGGAGAAGTTGCTGTCTTGCTGAGCTTCAAGGGTAACACACCTTTTTCCTCTTTTTAGCACTATTTTGATCCACCTCTTATCCTTATTTGCATGCATATTTGAGCTTTGTTGTCAACTGAAAAAAGTCTTGTTTTGAGGTCCTTTTGATGTTTGTTTAAGGTCATTTTGTTGTTGGGGGTCATCTACCCCCTTGCATGCTTCATTTTGCTTTGTTTTGAGCCATGCCCTAAGGCCTTTGCATTGACCTTTGCTTGGCCTTTTAACCACTGAAATCCAGCGAATTTTTAGTGGTCAACATGCGTTTTTGAGAGCCAAAATCAGAGAGGGGTGACCCTCTCCCTCCTTGTCTTGTTCACTAGCATTTTTGGCCTTACAAAGGAGCCTTCATTTGCACACCTCCAAGCCTTGTTTCAGGCCCTTTTCAGTGACTTTTAGGGCCTGCCTAGGCTCTTTCCAGAGTTGGTTTTGTCACCTTGGGTGTGTCTCTTGCATGTGTAGAATAACCCCTTTTATAGCCTATCGAAGGAGCATGACATTCTTGCATGCATTGATCATGTTTTAGTGGCTTTTTGGGCTTTATTTGGCATGTCATGTCTCTGAATTATTCTGGTTTAGTGGCCTCTTGAATGCTTCATATGCTTGTAGTGTAATCCATGTTCACTAGCTCACATTGCATGTTGTTTTGGCTCACTATGCTAGCATATTTTGGCCATGCTCCAACATGATTTTGTTCATATTTTGGGCTGCCTTAGCTCTGTTTTAAGGCCTCTTGGTCGAATGATGCTTGTCATGCATACTTGTAGTGTAATATCCTTGCTTAGCCTTGAGTTTTGGAGCCCCTTGCATGCTTAACTTGAGGTGTTTCCATGTCTTGGCATCATTGAGCATGTTATTTTAGAGCCTATACTTGTGCCATGTTTCCATGTTTTCCACTCTTTAAATGCTTTTGAGAGTTGTGTTTGTATACCTCATTTATGGGCCATTGCATGAGTTTCATTTTTGTGCATTTCAAGCCATCATCTTAGTCCATTTTGCCACTGTTTTGGGCCTGCATAGGGACTTTTTGGGGTTGGTTTGTTCATTTGGGCATTGCTTTGCATACCTCTAGTGTAATGCACTTCACTAGTTTCGGTATTTGAGCCATTCAACATGCATAACATGAGTTGTTTGCATGATTCAGGACCATTTTGTATGTCATTTCAGAGCTGGAACATGTGTTATTATATGCCATATTTCATCCTTTCCATGCTTTCGTACAGTTGTATCTTGTGCCCTAGGCTTTGGGCCCTTGCATCTTGCATGTTTGCATGTGTTTTGTTGCCTCATTTTCATCATGTATGGCCACTGATTTGGGTGTGGCCGAGGCCCATCCATCTTGGTTTAAGTCCATCTTGCATTGTGTATGCCCTATAGTCCATGTTATCGCATGTTTGATCATTGCATTGCGTATGCCTCGTTCATAACATTGCGTATGTTAGTGCATTATGTATGCATGCCATATAATCCATGTGCATTGAGTATGTCATTGATTAGTTCATAGCATTGTGTATGCCATTTGCATGCTTGCATGTCATTCCTTGCATCTTTGCATCACCTAGTGGCATTGCATTTAGATCGCATGCTAGAGTTGCATTTGTCCATACATTGTTTGTTGCATTGTGTTTGGAGTAGGGTGTAGTCCAAACACGGGAAATGAGGGATGTTTCGTACTCAAAGTGATGAAATGTGCCTCGATTCTTGGTCACCGACACTCTTGACTATCCATGATAGAGTTGTTGGCTTTAGGTGTTTACATGTGCATTCATTTCACATTGAGTCATGTAATTCGACTCCTCGGCCATCATGCATTGGGATGCGTGATTGATGGCACGAGGATCGAGGACTACACTCCCTAGAGCTTATGCAATGATGGGGGGAGTGGTCATGCACACATATGTTGAAAATACCTTGCCTTCTCTCTCTCTTGCCTTTGTTGCAGAAAAAACAGAAACCAGGAGAATGAACTGGTCGGTCGACCAGGTTTTCTGGCAGGCCGACCACCTTTTCTGGTCTTCACCACCAAGGGTGGTCGGCAGGTGGTCTCATTTGTCCATAGCTTGGTCGGCAGCCTTCCTATAGCTTCCTTGGGTAGAGTTTTATCTCTCTGGAGCCTCGTGCAACTTTCTGAAATCAATTGCAAACAAAGGCGAGTCGAGGCATCGCGATGGATTTCCCGACGAGGCGACTCGAGCATGCATGCATCCTTTATCATTCGGAACAGAGCTGAGGCAGTCCATTTCATGTAGCTTGCATGCTAATTTATTTGCTTCCCTAGTTTAATTTGTTAATTAATTAATGTTGTGTAATATTTAGCTATAATTCGTTATTCATCTGGGTTGTGTAATAATTAGTTTAATTAGCTTAGATTAGCCAGTTGGTTGTGTATTATTCATTCGGACTCTCCGAGAGAGGGCAATGTTGTAATAAGTGTGCGTGTGTGTGATGTATGTCTTCCAACCCCACGTCTTTCTCCCTTTTATTTACCAGCTTATGATGGTTAGTTTTAGGGCATGTTTCAATTAGCATCTATATGTTCGCATGCTTGCATTCATTCATCTGTATTGCATGCATCGGGCTCAGTGCATCATGCTAACTGCATTGTATTTCAATTCTAAGTTGAATACATGTATCGATTGTTGCATATCATATGCCATATTAGAATAGTCGAGCCTATTGTAGTTGCATTTTTGCATGTGTTGCATTAGGCATCTCAGCATAATTAGGATTCATGCATGTCTTCTAATTAGCTTCTTTCTTTGGCTCGGAGTACTCGGTAAGTGTTTATGCTTTAGCATCCTTGCATGCATGTGAGTGACTGCCATGATAGCATGCTTACCATGAGGCTATGTGCTTATGTGATATAACTGCCTGAATGCCTGTGGGTGAAGGTTGGGTTGCTTGAATTGGAATAATTCGTCGAACCCGTGTTTTAGCCTACTTGGGAGTAGCAAACTTCAATCAATTTTCAAAACAAACGGATATGCGACGCTTTGTTCCAACTTAGGCAATCCAGTCTATACTTGTATGCTGTGCGCATCACATAGTAATTCTAGGCTAATAAATAGGAATAAGAGCACATGTGTTTTTTAAAAATAAGATATCATGCTTAGTAGTGGTCGATCTTTGATCGGGCGAGCGGGGGTGCTCATGAAATGACCTTCCCCAATCGTAACCAAGTTCCCGAACTGAGGCAACTTTGGTGATGACGGACACGTGGCCTTAGGCACGAGTCAGGGTTTCTTAAATTTCCCAAAATAAAAACATTTAGGTGACGACTCTTCTATCTGGCAAAGCAGTCCATGTTTGGTACTTTTTCTAAAAATCAAATTTTCAAAACGATTTGCCGGATTTAGACTCTTTGGTGATTTATCGATCTTGCATTGCACTTTGCGAGATTAGATTCAGAACCGTGACATCGAGTCCGAACTGTAGTGAGCCCAATGAACAAAATGAGATTTCTCTCGGGACGTTCGGGGATGTCTACTGTTTCTGGCGACTCCGCTGGGAAGTTAGAGAACTTGACTCGAACCCATGATATCTTGTTTCGATTACACTTATGTGTTTCTTTGCATTGCATTTGCATTGGTACGCCTAGGACACTTTGTTTGCCGTCTACTGTTCCTGAGCGGTTTGCCGGAGGCTCGCTTTGAGAAGCATGCCATAAGGCTGGCCGGTTACGGGCTCTGCCATGATGGGAACACAAACCCCGGTTTTACCGGGGCACCCTTTTTGACCATTCGACCTAGTGCATATCGGAATCCATAGTGACCGTCCCAAACTAGGATAGGTTGCTCACCTGATTATAGGTTGTTTGAAACCGCTGTGTACGTAGTGAAACCCTAGCTCCTGACAAAATAGGACAGGGAAACCCTACCCCTCCATAGGGGTGTTTTTGGCTCTCACTCGCTTGCTATGTGCTTTTAGAGTGTGTCTCTACAGGAATGCATGTATCAGTTTGTAAGTCTGGGTATCAGGCCTGTGGGCATCAGTATCAGTATTTTGAGAATCAATTATATCTACGGGTATTAGATTCAGTTTTGGGGCAGTAATTTGGGGAGCCGTGATCAGTGATGTTCAGTTATGCTTATATCTGTTCTAGTGAAATTGGGCTGAGATACTGCCTGTTTTCTTTTTCAAGGTTTAGAGATTCCATTCAGAGAAGCCAGTATTTTCCTTCGCTGAGGCAAGTTAAAGAAAGGCCAGTCAAGGCTTACTGGTTCATCTGATCCGTCAGTCAGCAGTCGCATCACCTTCATCCAAACTTAGCAGACCGTGATGGCACAGAGTTCAGAAGAAGTTGTGGCCATGGCAGCCGCACTAAACCAAGGAATCATCTTTTGTAGGATGAGACCGATGTTGAGGTACCACACCCGCCCAGGTCGCCTACCGCACATCTGAACTGGGAACCCCAGTTATTTCAAACCCGTGAGCCCACCACCTTTGAGCTGATGGCAATGATTGGCGACCTTCAAAGATCTGTGGCTAATCTAGCCTATGGAATGTCGGCCTCGCCACCAACTGTATCATATGCCGGGAATTTCATGCCGCAGGAGCCCCTGCTACTGGGGCGAATTGTAATTGAGCTCAGCTAACCTGAAGCTGTCTCAAGCTCTGGCAATGACATGTCGACGACAACGGGGCTTCGCACTGAAGTAGCAACCCAAACCGTCCACCAAGCTGATGCTAGTGGAAAGAATAAGGTGAAGGTGGACACTGATCCCTATGAACAACTCCAGCAGACTGTTGAGGTTCTGAAAGCTGGAGGGTTGAATAAGCAGTAAGTACTCGCAGTTGTGGCTAAGACTGTGGATGATACTTTCCCCACTCAGACCAAGGGCAGTTCAAGCTAAGGGGAAAATTGAGAGAAGGGTCATCATATCAGAACCGTTCTCTCCAACCCTAATTCTGCACCCAGGAAAAATCAGCAAGCCAAGCCTATACCTACCGATCCTTTGCTAGTACGCCCAGCAAAAATCCACAAACCTCGAAGTATCAACCCCGAGGTCGCAGGGTCTTCCATGCCCTTTATATGCCTTTGTCCAAGGCTCTTCAAATCCTTGCTGAAAAGGGGCATCTTAAACCCCTCGAGCCTCGGCGTCTCCCTGCCCGTCTTCCACCGGACCATGATACTACCCAGTACTGTGCATACCATCAACAAACCGGTCATGGCATTGACAATTGCTCTCGTCTTCGCCACGAAGTGCAAGATCTGATTGACGACGGGGTCATTGCCGCACCAGGTCCTGCAAAGTCTATCGGTACTTGATCAGTGAACTTGTGGGGGATAATACGATGTGATCGGGGAATGAACCACCTACGGGCGACGCTCAGTTTACTCCAGATGTAGCATATGGCACACACTATTTTAAGCATTTACGAATGTTAGCTTTTGTGCTTCCTGACTTGGGTATTGGGTCAGTTTTGTTGTTTTATATAGAGTCAGCCTTTTTGTGCTGAGTCAGTCGGGTCTGTCTTGTTGTATCGAGTCAGTCCTGCTGCGTTGGAGTCGGGTGATTTCGGGGGTGTTACCTCAGATATCACTTGCTTGTTTTGTGTTTGTCTCTTCGTTTTCCTTTGAGTCTGTTTCTACCTTGGAGCCAGTTGTGCCAATGGATTTGAGTGAAGCAGCAGTGATTTCCACACTTTTGTGTTTGTTTCTGCCTTAGAGCCAGTTGTGCCAACAGAGTTGAATGAAATGACAGTGTTTTTCCCATACTCTTCTGTGCCTTGAAAATCATTGCATTGACCTAAATTTTTCAAAACCTTTTGAACACTGTGGTGAAAACAAAGAGGGAGGAATTCCTCAGGTTTTGCAAAATTTGATCAATTGAGAGAAAGAAAGGCATGCTAAGCCCTTAACGAATGAGATCATGTTTGTTAGTGTGAGTACTGAGAAGGATCCTGGCTTGATCCAGATTGGTTCTACACTGTCTTCAATGCGAGCGATTTGTTGCTTTCTTAAAAAATTTCAAAAAATGTTTTGCGCGATCCTGCGAAGACCTGTGTGGAATTGCTCTTGAGATTATGCAGCTTAGGATCACTCTCAACCTTGGGACTCGACCCCTTTCTTTTAAACCTTGAACTCGGACTCAGAATGTTCAACGGTCAAACACAATGTGAAGCCTGTGTGGCCAGATTTGAAGTAGCCCATGAACTAGGGCCAAGGAGGTCAGAAATAATCAAAAGAAAGCTTGCAAAGCCAAATAAGAAGCACCCCTCGAACTAGGGGAAAAAATGTCAGATGTGCTCGAAGAGTCAAAAATGGGGTCATTGCTCAAGCTAATGAAGATCAGCAAGAATGCCGAATCCCAGAAGGGAAGAAAGAAGAAAGTATTGCTAAAGGATAATTGAGTTCCTATCCACAACACTAGGGGCAAATTCAGCCCCCCCATTGGATGGACTCCTGCATTGTCAGCGAACAGTAGCCATTCTCCTGGATTCAGATGACTTCAGGATCTCAAAACCATTTGACATGGACAAAGCTACACTTTTACCCTTGAGAGGCTCGTTGGGCCGAAAACCCGGAAGGACGACCCAGGCAAAAGTTAGAGCAAGAAAAAGAAGAAAAAGAACAAAAAAAATAAAAATGCAAAGAATGAAAAAAAGAAAAGAAGAAAAATGAAAAGAAAAGATGAAAAAGAAAAAAAAAAGAAAAGAAATGAAAAGAATTGAAAAGAAAAGAAGAACAAAGCTCACAAGGTTGAAAACCCAGAAAGGGCGGCCTTGGTAAAAGTTAGAGTGCAAAAGGAGAGGTTAATACCCGAGTGTACCTTAACCCCGGAACTACGCAAGGCTTGATTCCCATGTTTGGAATACGTATGCAACTTCATTCTGAAGTCCAGCCGTAAAACACTTCAAATTCGACTGTGTCCATGTGACGGTTCTGGTCTTTGTCTTCTCTGTATCCGGGAATTTGGTTATAATTGTCACTGTGAGGACTGGTTGCCATGTGCTACGGCGCTATTCAGACTAGGGGCAACTTTCCGTTGCCATGCAGTGCTGCGGTGCTATTCAGACTAGGGACAACTTTCAATTGCCATGCAATGCCATTCAGACAAGGGGCAATTCTCTTTCGGATCTGAGGTTGTGCATCTCGAGAGTAGGTTCCGTGCTCGTTGAGCAGTGGCCGTTTGCAAAAACAGTTTTGAGAATTTTTACTGAGGTTGACTAATTCTCTCGAAAATTATTTCACTTTTCCAAAACTGGACCATTTCTTGGACCCAAAAAGAAAAATTTTCAGTGCTCATAACCTAACTTGCATGATTTCAAATCAGAAAATCGAACAAGTGTGTTAATCTAACCCTCATATTGGTCAAAAAGTTTTTAGTAGAAAGCAAAAACAAAAAATGGTCAAAATAATGAACTAGGGGCACAGTTGAGTCAGGTGTTCTATCTTTTCCTCATTGTCAACATACTTGCCAGAAAAGGGCACCATACTTGCCAGAAAATGGCACTCTACCTGCCAGAAAAGGGCATAGCTGAAGCTAACAACAAAGGGCTGAAAGCTCTCAACATCCTCCAAGCAACAAGGTATCAAGCCAAGTGCGAAGCATGAACTGGAATGGATCAAGATATTCCACTTCCTCGTCTGGACACATTTGATCACGTTCAAACTCCCCAGTAGAGCATCGTCAACCAATGTCAATTGCAGATCTGCTGCACATCCAGCCACATCACAACCCCTCTATGGGGGGAGTTCATTGTTGTGAGCAGAAGAAAGAGAATCTAGCAGAGTGCTAGGGGCAAGAGCCTGCAACTTCCTGTTTATCCATTAACCACCCTGGGGAGGAATGAAAAACGAGAGATTAAAGAATAAGAGAGATGTGCGCTGAGAGGAAAAGCCAGAAAAGGGTTTTGAGAGAAAAATCGAGCTTGAGGGCCGTGTGATGTGAGAATCACAAATAAGAAAGGGTGGGAAATAATACCCGAAGAAACTGGCTCCTCGTGCACTGAGAGGTCTCTTGCCATTGGAACACGTCTGTGCATCGTGTCAGTCGTTTTGTTTGTCTCGATTCTTGTTTTGAGTCGTTTCGGGTGTCTATAGATGTATTTAGGTTGTCTTACCTTGTCTTTCTCTTTGTTGTTGAGTCGTGGTGCGTTGTGTTTAGTCGTAGGCTCAATACCCAATTGAGAACTTATTCTCACTCTCAAATTCAAAAAATCGTTTCGTGCTCAGAGTGCCGTGCCGTTCTCCATATTTGCGTAAAATAAGATTTTGTTCTTTCAAAAACTGCAGGGTTCAACCCGGGTCATGTGGGAACAATAAAACCAGGACCTAGCTGAAGCTAAATGGGTTTCAGACTTCAGGACAAAAGAAAAAAAGGAAAATGTCGGGCATCTGACTTTGTTTCAACTTCTGCAAGTTCCATCATCGCATCCTGTATGTTCAGAATGAGCTGTGTGTTCAAAATTAAAAGAATACTATGTTATGAGCCGTGTGTTCAGATCGAGCAGTGTTGTGTTATGAGCTGCGTGTTCAAAATTGAAATGTGTGAGCTGCGTATTCAAAGAGGAATGTGTGAGATGCGTGTTCAAAATGAAGTGAATGAGCTGTATGTTTAGAAATGAAAATGTATAAGCTACATGTTCAGAATTGAAATGTGTGAGCTGCATGTTCAAAGTAACGTGAATGAGCCGTGTGTTCAGAATGAAAAAATGCTGAGCTGGGTGTTCAAAATTGAAAGAAATGAGCTGTGTGCTCGAGAAATGTGCTGTGTGCCCAAAATGAGCTGTGTGCCCCCAAGATGTGTTGTGTGCCCTAATATGAGCCGTGTGCCCGAAAAATGAGCTGTGTGCCCGAAAAATGAGCTGTGTGCCCCCAAGTGCGTTGTGCGCCTAAAATGAACTGTGTGTTCTGAATAAGCTGTGTGCCCGAAATGAGCTGTGTGCCCAAGATGAGCTGTGTGCTAGAAGAATGCACTACGTGCCCGAAATGAGCTGTGTGCCCGAGATCTGCTGTGTGCCCGAAATGAGCTGTGTGTCTGAGATAAGCTGTGTGCCCGAGATGAGCTGTGTGCTCGAAGAATGAGCCGTGTGTCCGAAATGAGCTGTGTGTCCCAAATGTGCTGTGTGCCCCAAAATGTGCTGTGTGCCTGAAATGAACTGTGTTCAGAATAAGCCGTGTGTCCCAAACGAGCTGTGTGCCCGAAATGAGCTGTGTGCTCAAAAAATGAGCTGTGTGCCCGAAGATGAGCTGTGTGCCCGAGATCTACTGTGTGCCCGAAATGAGCTGTGTGCTCGAAGAATGAGCTGTGTGCCCAAAATGCGTTGCGTGCCCGAAATGAGCTTTGTGCCCGAATGTGCTGTGCGCCCAAAATGAGCTGTGTGCCCAAAATGCACTGCGTGCCCGAAGTGAGCTGTGTGCCCGAAGTGAGCTGTGTGCCCAGATAAATAGAGTGCTGTGTTTCGAGTTACATGCCGAATAAACAGAATATTGTGTTGTGAGCCGCGTGCCAAACAAACAAAGTGTTGTGTTATGAGCTGTGTGTTCAGAATAAACAGTGTGCTATATGAGCTATGTGCCAAATAAACTAGAATGCTGTGTTTTGTGCTGTGCGTTAAGAATGAGCAGTGTACTGTTAAGAATAAGCAGTGTGCTGTATGAGCTGTGTTCAGAATGAACAGAATACTGTGTTGATTGTTTCAATGCCAGAGTGGCAATCAAAAGTGCTCTCCTTGAGTATCATTCTTCGTCAGAGTTACCTTGGCTTTGCAATGAGGGAAAGTTGTGAGTATGATCAAGAAGCAAATGACATTTGTGGTTTCTACATGCAGAAGTTACCCTTTGTCAGCATTTCAGCACCTTTGTACTGTGAGTTGAAGGTAAGTGTTTGAAGAACACAATGGAGGGGAGATCCCTGTCAGAGTAAACCACTCACTCCATGAGGTACTTTCTAAAGTACCGCTTTGTTTGTTTATTGCATTTCCTAAACATCATGCTCTACATTGTTTGTAACATGTACTGTATCATCGCACTTATTGCATTTATTTGCATCTTATGTTATCTTGTACCATTTATCCTTTTATGTCGAGCTGTGTTTAGGATCGTTGTCCTCCGAGACTTTCTCAGGTTGTGTCGTGTACGCACCTGGGTGGTTGTTTTCGGACCTTCTCTCACGATTTCAGCGTGGTTTGAGTGTCTGTTTTCTCACACGATTTTAGCGTGTTTGGAATTTATCTCAGGTTGCATTGTGTACACACCTGGGCATTTTGTTTTCGACCTCCTCTCACGGTTTCAGTGTGGTTTGAGTGTCCCTTTCCTCACACGATTTCAGTGTGTTTGGAATTCATCTCAGGTTGCGTTGTGTACACACCTGGGCTTTTTGTTTTCGACCTCCTTTCATGGTTTTAGCGTGGTTTGAGTGTCCATTTCCTCACACGATTTCAGCGTGTTTGGAATTTATCTCAAGTTGCGTTGTGTACACACCTGGGCGTTTTGTTTTCGACCTCCTCTCATGGTTTCAGCGTGGTTTGAGTGTCCCTTTCCTCACACGATTTCAGCGTGTTTGGAATTCATCTCAGGTTGCGTTGTGTACGCACCTAGGTGGTTGTTTTCGAGCCTCTTCTCATGATTTCAGTGTGGTTAGAGTGTTCTTTTCCTCACACGATTTCAGCGTGTTTGGAATTCATCTTAGGTTGTGTCGTGTATACACGTAGGCGGTTGTTTTCAGGTCTCTTTTCACGATTTCAGCGTGGTTAGAGTGTCCCCTCCCTTACACGATTTCAGTGTGTTTGGAATTTATCTCCGGTTGAGTGGAACTCCCTCCTGATTGGTTTTCTTTGTTCTTCTTTCTCTCACGATTCCAGCGTGGTTGGAGTGCGTTCCCCCTTTTGCATCTATTGCTCTATCCGTTACATCCATTGCATCATATCTGTTTTATGCTGGTCTAGGAGACCTTAAATCCTCTGGTCTAGGAGACCTTAAATCCTGCATCTTTATTCGCACTATCTTGTGCACTCTCCGGTCTAGGAGACCTTAAATCCTCTAAAGGTGCAATTCCTTTGGTGTTTGTCGTGCCCGAACGACTTCCGGTGGTCTGGTATAGCCACCTGCCTGTGTTTGAGTGAGTTCCTAGGAGACCAACTGAGACGGTGGAAATAGAGTTTGAATGGCTCATGCCTAGAACGCAAAGGTTTGGGATTTTCGAGACTAAAGTCTGGTTTAAATACCCAGGGAAATATCCTCGGCTTGAAATCTGTATGGTAGCCCCATAGATTGAGATAGCATGTGTATGCGCCTCAATTCTAGATATTGAACCAACCTAGTCTGTCACCCTGCTGGAGAATAGAGAAAGCTGCGACCATAGTCAGGGAGAAAAGTAGTACCTGCGATTCAACCGAGAAGAAGGGGAAGGTCCCCAGCAGCATGAGGTAGGACATTGTCAATTGCCCCTATAAGGTACCTTTGCTTCCTAACTACTACATCATCTAGTATGTCTATTGCATTGCATATAGAATATGTTGGATGCCTGTACTGCATATCCATTGTATCTCCTGCATCCTTTCCATGTTAAACTTAGTCTGGCATGTGCCCATACTTTTCGCGTTAAAGCATGGTTCTGTGATTTTGTGTACGCGCCTATTCCACTAAGAGAATTTTTGTTTGAGGGTGTCGACACCTTTTTTGTGTTAGACGTGGTCTGTTTTGTGTCTATGCCTTTTCTAGGCAAAATGTGGTTTGGCCGCGCACCTTATTCACTCCATCCATTGCATTGTAGTTCGTCGTATTTAGCATGTAGGACCACGATCTTTCCTTAGTAGATCATTCCTCACTTATATCATGCCACCCAATTACTTGTATTCTTTCTGCGAAATGCATAGTTTTGTCTGTGCATGCACCTATTCCACTAAGAGAGTTGTGGTTAAAGCGCTCCGGCACCTTTTCTATGTTACACGTAGTTTGATTTTGCATCTTCATCCCTTTATGATATTTGTGTGGTTTTGCACTGCTTGTGGTTTGATTATTTCGATACATTACATATCATTTGCATTGTTTCATTACGTTGCATTACATAAATCCTGAATTTTCAAACCGGCTTCGCGTAGCGTATAAGTCCAATTATCAAACCGGCTTCGCACAGCGTATAAGTCTAATTATCAAACCGGCTTCGCGTGGCGTATAAGTCCAATTTTCAAATCGGCTTCGCGTAGTGTATAAGTCCAATTATCAAAATCTTCCTGCATATCATTTTGTATCTTGCCCCTGAACTACGCTGGTTTGATTCCTTGCAAAGGGATACGTAGGCAGCCTGCGGGTTCAACCAACTGCATTTGCATTTTGTTTGTTTGTCCAAGTCTTTGCCCTTGTCAAAAATGGGTTGTCTCTGGGCTTTGACATTCACTCCCATCACTTCTTGACTTCGGAGTTCTGTCAAAGAGGGGCAACTGCAGACGTCCCATTTTTGACCGACCTTAAGACTCAGACGTCATCGATTGAGCGCTCGGTGATGGTGCATGTTGTGCTCGTTCTGAGGTTTCGGAGTTTCAGCTAAGAGCCTTACCCCCGGACCTCGGGACCCTTTTGTGATTTGCCTCGATTTGCGAACCAGGTCTTGTTTTCTCTTCTTAAAGGGAGGGAGAGGTCTCATAGACCATCTCTCAGTGGCCGTAGGCTACTTTTCGTGGTCCCGTTTGGAGACCAGTTTCTGATTTTCGGAGCCGTCGGCGTCGCGCCTCAGTTCGGGACCGCTTAACATTCTCCGTTTGTCACAGATTTTGGCACTCACCTTGCTTCCTCTCTCTGGAGGGACACTATGGCCCGGGAGACCACCTTTGTGGTCGCACGCCACTTTCGATGCTTAACATCCTGTTTTCGGGGCACCCAGCTGCCCGTTTTGACCCCTGAACCCTTATTTTGCATCCGTCTTGGTTCATTTTTGGCATGGACCTTGTTTTCATTGTTTGGGAGGTGGTAGAAGGGTGGGAGACCACCTTTTCTCCTTGGAGACCACTTTTCTCCTGCTAGCGGGTTTTCTTGTCAGGAAGCTGGTTTCCTTGGTTTTTGAGCCACATTTGCTGGTCTCCCACCATACCACTAGCTTGCATTCAGTTGGGAGACCACCAAATGGGCTGGCCGACCAACTTTTTTGGGGTTGAACCTTTTGAACTGGTCGGCCGACCAGGGGAAGTGGTCGGCCAACCACTTGAACTGGTCAGCCTACCTCCCTTAGCTTCGTTTTTGTGAGTTGTTGCCAGCTGTGCCAGCTGGAAGGCACAGATTGGATCCTCCATCCTTTATCATTCGGAACAGAGCTGAGGCAGTCCATTTCATATAGCTTGCATGCTAATTTATTTGCTTCCCTAGTTTAATTTGTTAATTAATTAATGTTGTGTAATATTTAGCTATAATTCGTTATTCATCTGGGTTGTGTAATAATTAGTTTAATTAGCTTAGATTAGCCAGTTGGTTGTGTATTATTCATTCGGACTCTCCGAGAGAGGGCAATGTTGTAATAAGTGTGCGTGTGTGTGATGTATGTCTTCCAACCCCACATCTTTCTCCCTTTTATTTACCAGCTTATGATGGTTAGTTTTAGGGCATGTTTCAATTAGCATCTATATGTTCGCATGCTTGCATTCATTCATCTGTATTGCATGCACCGGGCTCAGCGCATCATGCTAACTGCATTGTATTTCAATTCTAAGTTGAATACATGTATCGATTGTTGCATCTCATATGCCATCTTAGAATAGTCGAGCCTATTGTAGTTGCATTTTTGCATGTGTTGCATTAGGCATCTCAGCATAATTAGGATTCATGCATGTCTTCTAATTAGCTTCTTTCTTTGGCTCGGAGTACTCGGTAAGTGTTTATGCTTTAGCATCCTTGCATGCGTGTGAGTGACTGCCATGATAGCATGCTTACCATGAGGCTATGTGCTTATGTGATATAACTGCCTGAATGCTTGTGGGTGAAGATTGGGTTGCTTGAATTGGAATAATTCGTCGAAACCCGTGTTTTAGCCTACTTGGGAGTAGCAAACTTCAATCAATTTTCAAAACAAACGAATATGCGACGCTTTGTTCCAACTTAGGCAATCCAGTCTATACTTGTATGCTGTGCGCATCACATAGTAATTCTAGGCTAATAAACAGGAATAAGAGCACATGTGTTTTTTAAAAATAAGATATCATGCTTAGTAGTGGTCGATCTTTGATCGGGCGAGCGGGGGTGCTCGTGAAATGACCTTCCCCAATCGTACCCAGGTTCCCGAGCCGAGGTAACTTTGGTGATGACAGACATGTGGCCTTAGGCACGAGTCAGGGTTTCCTAAATTTCCTAAAATAAAAACATTTAGGTGGCGACTCTGTATCTGGCAAAGCAGTCCATGTTTGGCACTTTTTTCTAAAACTTAGTTTTTTGAAATGATCTGTCGGATTTGGACTCTTTGGTGATTTATCGATATTTCATTGCACTTTGCGAGATTAGATTCAGAACCGTGACATCGAGTCCGAACTGTAGTGAGCCCAATGAACAAAACGGGATTTCTCCCAGAACGTTCGGGGACGTCTATACTAAGCTAATTAAATATTACAACATGAACTAATTTAATTAATCAAAACTAATTAAATGAGAACAAAAACAAACTAATTATCGATAACTAATTAAATTGCAACAAACAAATAATTAATTGCTAATTAAACTAATTAACTAGCTGAAGCGAGGGAGGCCCATGCATGCTTGGTTTTCACCTGAAGAATGTCCGTTGTCTGCCCCCGAATGCCTCTGTTGCATAACCCTTGCACTATTTCCTTCTCCAGATCAACTCTACCATGCTTTACAAGCACACTGCTCAAAATTCACTGGTGGCCGGTAGGCTAGATGTGGTGGCCGGCCGGCCACTGTTGGGGGGTTGCCGTCCAACACTGATGGCCTGTCGGCCAGTAATAGTGGCCGACCGGCCACTGATGACTCACATTTTTTTGCTGCAACTGAGAGCAAACAGGGAAAGAAAGAGTATTCCCACAGGTTGTTTGTACTGTGTATCCATCCTTATCATCAAAATATCTCAAAATGAGTGATACACTTGGTCCTCAAACCATCAATCAAGCAATTTCATTGCATGATGGCTAAGGAACCAAGGTGTACAAGTTAATAAATGCACAAATATGACCAAAACAAGACCTTTGGGTTTATTTATTAAGATTTTAATGAGTTCGAGCTCAAGTAAGAACTTAATAAAAATTTAACGAACCGAATTCGAACGAGCCCTTACTGAACCGAACTCGAACCTATTCACAAACGATTCTATTCATTTGTAACTCTAGTCATAACTAACACCACAATAGTTCATAACCAAAGACACAAATGTCATAACCAAAAAGGGCGTGTACTAGGGGTGTTTAAATTACCTAGTGAACCGACGAATCGAACGAAACCGACCTCTTTGAGTTGGGTTGGATTGATTTTTGAGTACATTGATTTGGTTTTGGATCTTTAATTTTTCTAAACGATATGATTGGGTTGGTTCTTGATTTAGGCCTTGCCTAAATCAAACCAACCCGAGAATTGAATTTGAGTAAACTTAGGAAGTATATATATTTAAAATTTGAAATATATGTTTAAAATTTTATTTATATTGGCATGTTTTTACCTAATTGCTTTATTACAATGGACTTGATTATTCATAATATTTTTCACACATAAGAATTATTAAATAAATGAAGTATGTTTCAGAAATTTGAGTCAGATTTCACAGTTGATTTAATTTGTATAAATTGTATTAATAGATTTAATTTGTATTAGTTATATTTAAGTTTGAATTGAATTGAATTTGTATCGGTTATATTTAAGTTTGAATTGGATTTAATTTATATTGACTTACATTAAACAATATTTTACTCTTTGTTTGTGTTATATTTAAATGTTAAAGACTTATTTATTTTAATTATTTATTATTGATTGATTTATTTATTTTTAATATAATGGAATCCTTCTTTCAACTTGAACCAACCCAAGTTACATTAGGTTGGGTTAGGTTTTGATTGGTTTTGTTCAGGGTTAAAAAATTTGGAACTGATTATAATTGAATTAGTTTCAAATTTTGTACCAAATCGACCCATAAACACTCCTAGCATGTACCATATAATTTCCCTTCATATATTGACACCTTTAATTTTTAAAAATTAAAAAGTAATTCTACCTTATTTAGTACTATAATTTTGTAATTAAACTGTAGTAATCAGATATTATAAAAGAAATTATATAAAAAATGATTGTACAAAAAGATAAATTATAAAAGCTATTAAAAAAATATACATGAATTATAGTTGTTTGAAAACAAAAAGTATAATAGGAAGATATGGTTGTGATAAAAAATCAAAAATCAAAACTATTGCTTAAAAAGACAAAAATTGTAAAAAAAAAAATGAAAAAAAAATCTAGAAAAAAGATTAATTTTTGAAAAAAGAAATAAAAAAAAATTATAACAAATATATTAGAAAGAAATCTAATCAATTCACAGAAAATATGAAACTTCCATGTCCAAAAAGAAAATCTCTTACACTGTATTTAGTTGGGGGATTTGGAAAAAGAAAGAAAAAATGTGTGCAAAACTAAGTAAAATTTAGGTATATTTTATTACATTTTACCTACATTTTCTCTCTCACTTTCCAAATTTCTTTCCAAATCTCCTAACCAAACACAGCGTTAAAGAATGTAAATATTAATTTGGTAGAGGAAGTAGACATTTTTACAAATAAACGTACTAACAAATAAAAAAATATATGTTAAATAAATATTATACTTTTTTTTAAGAAAAATAGAAATCTGTATGGAAATATATGAAATAGAATGTGATGATGAAATAGAAAAATTCATGTCAAAATATGAATGAATATTGGCCTTATTTGGGAGGCTGGCTATTTTAGTAGGGCATTTTAATTTTTGGCTATTTTAGTAGGATATAATAATTATGTTTGGGAAAAGGATTAGATATTTTTATAGTTGGATGTGATATTTGTGAGAAAAAAATAAAATGATTATAAATTTGATATGACATTTTATTTTAGGGCACTCAGTTGAAAAATACAATTTCAAATTTTCTTGGTCTAAAGATCTAGGCCCTGATTTTCTTTCCTTCTGTATATAAGCCACATACAACATTGTCCAAACCCTGAATACTCACTCTCTCTCCTATGCCTCACACACGGTGACGACGACGCCGATTCCGTCGCCTCAACCTTCTCTTACTCACAAACTCTAGTTTTCTCTCTCTAGAAACCCTAGTTCTTCCATGGACGCTTTCGGATCAGAAGCACTTAGCGGCATTGATGGAGCGGAGGACGGCGACGAGGGAGTGGAGGATCCCCACTACCAGCACCTAACGCCGCATCGGATCGCCGTCGATCTCAGCAACAAGATCATCTTCATCGTCAAAGTGACAAGATCGTCTTTGCCTTCGCCATCGATCTCAACGACGACATCCACCACTACCTCCGCCCCAGTGACGCCGTGATCTCATCACTGGGCCAAGTTGTCATTGCCTGTTTCGAAGCCATCGGAGATCTACATATTGTTCTCTCTTTATACATATGTTCATAGATTGAGAGTGTTTGAGTTCAAGATTTGATCATATATATATATGGAAGATCTGATAATATATATATATATATATATTTGATTCATAGATTTGATCAGATACAATTTTTCGTGAAAAACCATATATTATTTATATATATGAAATGCCATCTGACTTTTCCCGAGATTTGTTAATGCTTAACTTATGAAGAGGCATCTTAGTAACTTGAATTATATCTGTTGCTGGGCCCAAATAGTTGAAAGAATGCACTTTGTGTGATGACCCCGCTTGTAGACACCCCATTTTTTACCGCCCTTAAGACTTGGACGCCTTAGGTTGAGCACTCAATGATGAAATACTATATTGTACAAACGCTCAATTTCTTCGGCAAGAAGCCTCGGTTTTGAGTTATAAAGCCTAGAACCTTGCATCAAAACCTAATTTTTTTTCTAGCCTGACCACTTAGAGGCTTGTTGGCCAACAGGTGGCTGGCTGGCCAAAACTTAGTAGCCAGCCGTCCCTCTACATGGCCGGGCGGCCAAGTTTCCCGGCAGACAGATATTTGCTGCCAGCTGTCCCCTCCCATGTACATGGACTGCCCCAGCTGGCTCAATATAGATATTTTCGAGATAGGAACTTGTTTTTCTATATATACTTGACCATCCCTCTTGGTTTTAGGTTAGAGAAATTCGCAAAGAGCCTAAATCTTGCTAAGCACTCTCCCTCTCTATTTTGCAATATGTATACACTATACATACACTTCCTAAACCAATATTTTGAGGCTCCTTGCTGAGATTATTGGGCTAAAATATCAGCCCTTGAGAGTGAGCACCTTGTGGTTTGTGAACAAAAGAGTGTCTTCTCTTCGAAGGAATAAATCTTGCCATCTTTTGCCTACCTTTTTTCCCCATCTTTTTCTTGGTTTTCTATACTATTTTGAACTATTTTTGGTGGGATGAAACTTGTGATTTAAAGCTACCAAAGGTGGAGGGGTTAACCACTCTTTCTTGAACCTTATTCCATAAGCTTTTATCCTTGTGTTTCCCACTTGTTTCTCAACTTTTGGCCACTGTTTTTCAGAGTTTTAAGAGGCTAAAATATGTGGTTTTAAGGTCCAAAAAAATGAAGGGGTTAGCCACCCTTCCTTAGGCTTACTTACTAGCTTTAATTCTCTCTCATTTTTGCTCACTTTTTTAGCTTTTCAAACTAAATTTTCAGCACTGTTTTATGAGTTTTGGGATTGTTTTGATGTGTTTAATTCATTCATGCTTTGAATATTATGCTTGTGTTGTTGTAAGTTCTCATAGGTTTGGTGGTTTAGACCTTAGACACCAACCTATTTGAGTTGATAGCTTTTATTTCACAGTTTTCATACATATACTCACATTTGTAATAATCATCTCTACAACCTCTCTCATTTTTTGGTTTTCTTTCTTTCTTTTTTTGAGAGTTATTTCAAACAATTGATTGTTGTTTAAGGCATGAGAAAGAGACCTTCCATGCTTAATGGTTTAATCTCTTCGGAGGTTCATTACCAAGGCATTACATCTCTCTCATGCTAAAGACAACTTCTTGTTTGACATTTCTCTTTATTAGTGGATATAACTCTCACTTTTGGACAAAATGAATAAAGAATGGCAAGGTAATGTTAAAAGAGGTTAAAATGGAAGTAAAAGTGGTGAAAAATATAATAAAATCAAGTCGGGTTCAATCGGACGTTAATTGAACCTATTGCGTCTCGAGTCATTATGTACTCTCTAGTGATGTTAATGATTCGAGAAGCGATGTCTACTACTTCCCTTGAGGTAACTCCATGATATGGAGGAGGTTTTGTTGGTCTTTTCTTTTCATTTATTGAACCTTTGTCCATCGATTTGTATATCATCACGTAATGAGTTTGTGGCATTTG
The DNA here is from genome assembly GCF_055761805.1 of Camellia sinensis. Lineage (NCBI taxonomy): Eukaryota > Viridiplantae > Streptophyta > Magnoliopsida > Ericales > Theaceae > Camellia > Camellia sinensis. Next base: position 143,154,633 of record NC_138963.1, read on the forward strand.
ATAGTTTATGAATTTAGTCTACTCCTCCCTTGATCAGTTTCACGATAGGGAGAGGTAGAAAGAACAAACACCTCATGGAAACACTCTTTTATTTATTTATTTATTTTATTTTTTGCTCTGTTTCATTTCTGTAGCAGCATGGCAGACCTTCAAAACAGTGGCCGGCCAGTCACCTTTCCATCTAGCCCACCACTTTTCAAGGCCGACTGGCCACTCTACTTTTTGCAGGCAGTGCCATTTTTATGGCAGAACAAAGCAGAGGCTGGGGTGAAAATAGATTAATTTTCTAACTGCAAAACAAAATAGAATATGGCAGCAAACAGAGAGGTTTCCCGAAGGATGTTCTCATTTGTGTGCGCGGGCTCCTCATCTCCTATTCTAGTCCTTTAAATTAGCTTTAATATTAATGTGTTGTAATTAATTAGTTAGTTTAATTTGGATTTGTAATAATTAGTTAACTTATCTTATTAGTTAATTCGTGTTGTAATAATTAGTCTAAGTAGGACATTTATTCGGACCCTCTTGTACGAGGGCAAAATTGTAATATTGTGCATGTCTTCTAACCCTAATTTCTTTTTTCCTTTTATTTACTCGCTTACAATGGTTGTGTCCATATTTTGGTTTCATATCATTCCCATGTGTAAATACACATTTTTGCATACATTGGGTTTGGTTCATCATTCTAACAAATATTGTCATTTCTTACTTACTTGAATACGTGTGCAATCGCATGTTTAAGTTGTTTCGCATGTTTAAGTTGTTTCACATGACATATAAAAATCAAACCTCGTAGTTGCGTCTTTGTATGTGTTGCATTTAGTCACTTGCATAGTAGAGCATACATTTTCTAATGGTTTTATTTCTTTTGGCTTGCCTCGGTTGAGTACTAGATGAGCATTTCTACTTTAGCATATTGCATGTATGTTGGTGTTGCCATGCCAAGCATGTTTACTATTAGGCTAAGTGCTTAGTTGATATACTTGTTTGAATGCCGGTGGATGAAGGTTTTTTTTCTTAAATTGGGACGATTTGATTAATGTATATATGAGCTTGTTTTTTCAAGTAGCACATATTCAAACCTCTTTTTAAACAAATATGAAATCAAAGTGTTCCAAATTTTGTGAATTAGTCTATACTTGTGTGCATCACATAGCAAAGATAGCATAACAATCGGAACAAGAGCATACACTGTATCACATCATGATTAGTAGAGGTTGATTTTTGATTGGGTGAGTGGAGTGCTCAATTCATAACCATCCCCTCTCATATTTAGGTTCTTGAGCTGAGACACTTTGGTTATGACGGACAAGTGGCCTTTGGCACGAGTCACGGATTTCCTAAATTTCTTAAAAATATTTAGGTGGCGACTCTAAAATCTGGCAATGCAGTCAATTTTTGGCATTTTTGATTAAAAATCAATTTTCTAAGGATTTGCCAGATTTGAACTCTTTTGTGTTTTTCTGTTTCACATTGCACTTGTGAAACCAGATTCAGAACCACAGGAGTCTGAACTGTAGGGCTATCCTATCCGAGGAGACTATACCCCTCCAAGGGCCACGAAGAGCAAGCTACAGTTTCTGGCGACTTTGCTGGAGAAATTAGAGAACTTGACCTGGACTTCATGATGTGACATTTTATTTACAGATATATGTTCTTTGCATTGTATCTGCATCAGCAATCTAAGTCACTGTGTTTTCCATATGTTATTCCTAGACAGCTTGCTGGAGGCTTGCTTAAAAAGTTTGCCAAAAGACTGGCTGGTCGTGGGCTTTGCCATGTTGGAAACACAATCCTTGGATCTGAATTACCGCTGTACCGCTTGATCCTCCTTTCACTTCTCGGTGTTAGGTATGAGAGGCATATTAGGTAATCTTGCCGAGGTACCCCTTTGAGCATTTGGCCTACTGCATATAATATAGCCATAGTGACTGTTCCAAAGTAGGACATGATGCTCACCTGTATACAAGATTGTGTGAAACTACTTGCGTGAAATAGTGAAACCTTAGATTATGTCAAAATCTAGGACAGGATAACCGTACCCCCTCATAAGGGTGATTTAGCTCTCTTTAATTGGTATGTGCTTTACAGTGAAACTATACAGGAATGTTCATATCAGTGGCATAGTTGGTATCTATTTTGGGGCCAAATTCAGTGGGGAGTACAGTTCTACAGCTTTGATCATGTCTATTTTGATTGAATCTTAGCTGAGGTGTTGTCCGATTTCTAATTACCGTTCTTTTTCTTTATTTCTTTTGCTAGGTAGTTTAAAACCATAGCTTCAAAAAGTTCTGATATCCCCCAAGTACTTTGGACTCTCATTAGAAGACTTTGCAAGGTCGAAGATCTTGTTTGGAGACAGCCTGTGTTTGCCTCACTGTCACCAGTTACAAGGTGAAGGAGGATCAAACAAAGTTCACCAGTTCGGTTCTTGCAGCAATCACCTCTTAGCTCACCTATACTCAGTCCACCTCAAGAACAGTCATCTACTCCAAGAATGTCACAATACCCTTCATCAGATTTGGAGGACTTGTTAATCCGACTACAGCAGTCGGTCGACTCACTCCAGCATGATATGGCCCGCCAAGCTGAGGTCACAATTAGGTTACAGTAATAACAACAACAGCCAGCTGCAGCCTCTGTGTCGCATATACCTTCCGCGGCTATTTCTGTGCCTGGTACCACTGCCAATACTGTTATGGCTCAAGATCCATAGGCCGAGGGTGTTTCGATTTGTCCCGTCCATGCAAAACTCATTCCAGCACAGACTTCTAGAGCTCCGATTTACCAGGCTGAGGCACCATTTGAATTCGAGGTTGACCCAACCACGCTTAAAATCAACAAATTGGAGAAGCTATTTAAAAAGGTGCAAGGGGTCAACTCGATTCCAGATATAGAAGATAGCTACATTGAATCTGCAGTCACTTTTCCAAAGCGGTTCAAAATGTCGCATATAGACCGCTTCAACGGCGCCGGAGACCCAATGGTACACTTACGTATGTTTTCAAATATCCTACGACCAATGGGTTTAACTAGACTACAGAAGTTGTAACTCTTTGGCTGAACCATGTCAGGAATAGCTGCTATTTGGTATGCTAAGCTGGAAGATTCTATGAAGTAGAATTGGGAGGGATTGGCCAAGTCTTTCATTGCTCAATACTCGTACAACACGCAAATTGAGGTCATAACTCATGATCTTGAAGTGATGCGTCAAGAGCCAAAGGAAGGTGAGAGGGAGATTTATGGTTTGGTTTGGGCCAGGGTAATGGCCGGGTAGATTTGGGCCAAACAAGTTTGGGCCACGGTGAAACAGGCCTATCCTAAAAGGTTTTCCTCGGTTAAGGCAAGGCGTGGTTAGCCGAGCTATTTGGCTTCATGGTATAGAAGCCGGTCAAGCGAGATGTCCGGCGCCAAGCCAGGCGTGGTCAGACCGAGCTACGTGGCTTCATGGTATAGAAGCCAGTCAAGTGAGATGACCGGCGCCAGGCAAGGTGTGGATGTTCCATGGTTCACGAGTTAGCTCGACAGGAAGACCGGTGGCAAACTCGTATGAGCTGTCTCGAGTTCGGCTCTGCCGGGATGCAGCCGAGCTTGTTCCTCAATGAGCTTGGCTATTGGAGCACTTGGTCTTGAAGTGCAGCATGGCCGTTGGCAGCCGAGATGCTGCAATCCGGCTGCCGAGCTCCCAGTAGAGTAGGCTGGCAGTTGGGTTAGGTGGTGTTCAGCAAGATTTGTTTTGACAGATGGGATAGCAGCACCATGTGTCGAGAGACTAATGGGAGTAGATTTGGGGCGCAGAAGGTATATAAGTGAGAGTGCGCCCCCTATACTGAGGATGACACATTTTTTGGTGAGATAAACACTAAACACAACTCAGTCCTCTCTCTCTCTCTATCCCTGCGTGTGTGTCTAACTTGATCGTCGGAGGGGTTTTCCGGCCACACACTGCCGGGTAGCTCACCGCCGTTGTGTTCGCAGGTCGATCGGACAGGAAGGAATTTGGAAGAAAGGAGTGCGGGCTTGCCTGAATATTTGCTCCCCGCACAATTGGCGCCGTCTGTGGGAACTTTGCAGACAAAACCTTGTCTTCCAGGCTCATCTGATCGCCGTCCATGGCGAACAATGAAGAGATTCCGCTGTCCGCCGTCGACGGAGTTACCCTGGAGTCGGGCAGACGGAGAGAAGGACATCCCACCATCATTCCTCCGATGGCAGACCTGGAGACTTCTCTAGGTGGACACTCATGAGACACGCGCGATAAGCGCGGAAGAAGTTATGGTCATTCACGGAATCCAGACGGTCATCGGCGGCGAAGAGAATCGCACGCCAGACGTCTGGAACACAAGCTAAGGGACCAGGATGCCGTCATCCGGCAAATGGCAGCGGAGATGGAGGAGTTGAAGTGGCATGTCAAAGGGAAGGGTGTAACTGAAGGGGGAGACCATAGTGAGCACACCCAACCCCGCCCTTCAGGCAGTCAGAGTCAGCGGCATACTCCTTCAATCTCTATCACCAAAAGTTATAAGGTTGGAGATTCCGACGTACATGTGGAGAAATCCAGTGCGCAAGATAGCACTTACCAGCCCTTACGTCCGGAGACGACGTCGAGGTATTCTTATCCCGCTTAATCAGAGGATTTGCGGGCAGTTCTGAAGGAACGGGCTCGTCGGCGGGAGGCTCAGAGGGTGCCGGCATTCCAGCGGCTATTCTATGGGGTTCACGCCAGCGAGGAGGTTGGAATGCCTCCACCTCGCCCAGCCGCCCCTCTCCTTGTAGACACAGACTTGGTGAGGCTGAGTGCCACTCCATTCTCCGTGGATATAGAGACAACACCGCTTCCGGCGGGCTCCCACCAGCCAAAGTTCACGCTCTACGACGGAAAAACCGACCCGTATATGCATGTAAGTCATTTTTGACAGGTCATGGCCAGACATAGGCGGAATGACGCTCCTATGTGCTTGATCTTCCCATCGAGTTTGGGCGAGCTGGGTTTGAAATGGTTCAAGCGGCTGCTGGAGGGGAGCATTGAAAGGTGGCAGCAGTTGGTCGAAGCCTTTGTGATGCGCTTCAAAACCAACACCAACACGCCAAAGGAAGTTGATCACCTACTGAGTGTCAAGATGGAACCGAGCGACACATTGAAGGCATACAACTCCAGATATTGGGAGACCTTCAACGAGATCTTGGATTGCCTGGTTAACCTTGCAATCACACAATACAAGCGTGGTCTCCCGGTCGGACATAGACTGCGGGACTCGCTTACCATGCACCAGCCGACATCCATGGGCCAGCTAATGCAGCGCATCAATGAGTACATCCGAGTGGAGGATGATGCGTCAGCATCTACCGCGAAGGCAACTCCGGTAGCAACGGACAAGAGGTCGGTTGGCAAAGTGCACGCGGTCGGACAAGAATCCAGCCGTTCAAATGACCGCGCTGAGGAATCGGACCGTGGCTCAAAACGCAAAAACCGAGGTAGGGGACGTCAGAATGACCGGGATGACTAACCCCGGGATGATGTAACCGATGCAAACAGAAGGTTGAAGGCCAGGACAGGTATCACCACGCTCTTTAAGATTCCAATCTATCGCATTCTTAGTGAAATCCATGACGAAGAGTATGTCCGGTTTCCTGCTAAGTTGGGCGACGGACAGAAGGGCTTCAACCCGCGGTACCGTTGCACGTTTCACCGGGAGCGCGGCCACCGGATGGAGGACTGTTTGCCTTTGAGGCAACACTTGGAAGAGCTAGTCGCAGTCGGACACCTGGACCTTTACATTGATAGGGGCGTGAAGGAAAATCAAGCTCCGATTGATCCGCGAGGACCAGATGACCGGGATGCGCCTCTACAAGGGGTTATTAATGTCATCCACGACACAGTGGAACTGGCGCGTGTATTCGAGCTCCGCGGTATGATCAAGAAGGCAGAACACATGAGGGAAGTTTTGTCGGTTCAGCCTGCAGTCAAGAGGGGAAAGACCGAAGAGAAAGATGTGATCAATTTCTCCTCAAGGGACCTAGAGCGCATTCAGACCCTGCACAACGATGCCCTAGTGGTTACACTCCACGTCAAAGAATTCGATGTCAAACGGATATTGATCGATCAGGGAAGCTCGATCGAGATCATGTATTATGACGCATTCAAATAGTTCAAGCTCCGGGATACAGATTTGGCTCCGACAACTTCACCACTGGTTAGTTTCAACTCACAACCGGAGTGGCCTTTGGGAAAGATTATCCTGCCGGTCAAAGCAGGATCCATGGTTAAGCAGGTGGAGTTCTAGGTGTTGCAGGTGCCATCTACTTACAACCTGATCCTTGGAAGAGGATGGCTTCACGCCATGCAAGCCGTGGTGTCAACCTATCACCAGGTAATGAGATTCCCCTCGGCTATGGGAGCAATTGAGGAGATTTGGGGTGATCAAGTCATGTCGAAGCAATGCTTCGTGGCAGTGAATGGGAGCCGGGCTGCCAAGGGCTTCGTCTAAATGATTGAAGGACCGGAAGACCGGGGAGTCCTTGATGATGTGGGTACTAAGGCCAAGGACAAACCGTTGAGGAATTGGTGGAAGTACGAATTGATATAGAGAATCCGGACAAGTTCTTCTTGCTCGGCTCAAGCCTTACCGCCCCTGAAAGAACTGAGATGGTTGAGTTTTTGATAGCTAATATCGAAGTCTTCGCATGGTCGCCTTATGACATGCCCGGCCTCGATCCAAGTTTTATTTGCCATCACCTCAACATCTTCCCCGGAGCCAAGCTGGTCATTCAGCGAACAAGGAGATCGGCGCTGCATCACGTCGAGGTAGTTGTAAAAGAAGTGAAGAACTTGCTTGAGGCACGCGCAATTCAGGAAGTGCACTATCCTTGGTGGATTTCAAACATAGTCGTGGTGCCCAAGAAAAATGGGAAGTGGCGAGTCTGTGTGGATTACAAAACTGTCAACCGAGCCTGCCCAAAAGACAGCTTCCCTCTGCCCAGAATTGACCAGCTTGTAGATTTAACAGCTGGACATAACAGGCTCAATTTCTTGGATGCCTACCGCGGCTACCATCAGATTGCCATGCATGGCCCGGACCGAGGGACCACCTCATTCACTACACCAAGGGGACTCTTTTGCTATCGAGTCATGCCTTTTGGTTTGAAGAACGTTGGGGCGACTTTCCAAAGAATGGTGACTAAGATGTTTGCTCCTTTGCTGGGCCGGACAATGGAGGCTTACATTGATGATATGGTGGTTAAAAGCTGGCATCAAGCAGACCACTTGTCCGACTTAGCCGAGATGTTCGCCATTCTCAAAAAACACAAGCTATGCCTTAATGCGTCTAAGTATGCCTTTGGCGTGGGATCCGGAAAATTCTTAGGCTTCCTAGTCACGAACCGAGGCATCAAAGCAGACCCCACACAGATCAGAGCCGTACAAGAATTGAAGCAGCCTAGCTCGACTAAGGACGTGCAGCATCTGGCCGGAATGGCTGCCGCGTTTAATCGATTTATAAGGCGGTCATCAGATCGCTGCCGTCCTTTGTTTCAAGCATTGAAGTCAAAGTTCTCGTGGGATGAAGAGTGTGACTGGGCTTTGGCCGAGCTCAAGGAGTATCTGTCTTCGGCGCCACTATTGGTAACACCGAAGCCGGCGAAGAACTTTACCTTTATCTGGCCGTTTCACAGCATGCAGTCAGTGCAGTGCTTGTCCGGTCGGAAGGAATCAAGCACCTCCTTATCTTCTATGTCAGCAAAACCTTGTTACCGGCAGAGTCGAGATACTTGCCGCTGGAAAAACTTGCGTTGGCATTAATGATGGCCTCAAGGAAGTTGGCGCACTATTTCCATGCGCATACAATAATTGTTCTAACCGAGTTCCCCCTCAAAGCTTTATTCGAGCGGGCGGACTTCTCCGGTCAAATTCTTAAGTGGGCAGTCGAGTTAGGACAGTTTGACGTTAAGTTCCAGCCGTGCATTGCCATAAAAGCCTAGACTTTGGCCGACTTCGTTGCTAAATTCTCACCCGGAATTCATCCGGTATGCCCGGTCGATATTGCCGCGGCAGATGAAGAGGTGAATGCATGCCTGACCGAAATACCACAGCTTGGGGGTGTTGGCAACGCGGAACTGGTGTGCCCCGCCGAGGCACCTTCAGTTAATACGATACTACAGCCCGGCGATGCGATGACGGAGTTGGGTATTACCGACCAACCTGCTCTGTCCGGTACCGCATCACCGAGGGGGGAAGACATGGAACCGCTCAGCACGAAGCCTGTGGCCGACATAATACCGTAACCTGGCGATTCGCCTACGGACTTATGCATTATGGATAAACTTGCTGAGTCCGGTGCCGAATCACCAAGGGGGGCTGAAGTGGAACCGCTCAGCACGGAATTGGAAGCCAAACAGCCAAGCAACCGTGACCCCATCAACCTTCAAGCCTCTCAAGACCCCTCAGAGTGCTGGAAGCTCTTTGTTGGCGAAATGTGGAAACTTTTTGTTGATGGAGCCTCAAACCGTCACGGTGCCGGGCTGGGCATAGTTTTGATTTCGCCAGAAGGACTGACTATTGAACATTCTATCACCCTTGGCTTCCCAGCATCCAACAACGAGGCCGAGTACGAGGCACTCTTGGCCGGGCTTAAGAGTGCGCTTCAGATGCAAGCATCCGAGCTAATGGTTTACAATGATTCCCAGCTTGTGGTTAACCAAGTTTCTAGGGTTTATGAAGCAAAGGATGACCGAATGATGAAGTACCAAGCTCTGGTCAAGGACCACATCAAGCGATTTCAGGCAATCAGGGTCCAACGAATCGGTCGAGAAGAAAACGGCCGAGCAAATGAGTTGGCCGGTCTTGCTTCTATGGTCGACAACTCATCTCCCAACCCTCTTTTGATTGAATTCCTTCCGAGGCCCAGCATTGAGGAAACCGGACAGACAGAAGTACTCTGCGTCGACCTAGGTCCTTCTTGGATGGACCCAATCATCCTTTTTCTCAAGGACCGGACCCTTCCAGCCGCTAAGAAGGAAGCACATAAAGTGCGGGTGAAGTCAGAGCGGTTTTGGCTCTCTCCATCTGGCGCCTTATACAAGAAGTCTTTCACCGGACCCTACCTGAAGTGTGTGGACCCGAGCAGCGTGGAAGCCTTTTTGTACGAAATTCATGAAGGCATCTATGGTAGTCACATAGGGGGTAGATCTTTGGCCTACCGAGCTATTTCGTAGGGCTACTGGTGGTCGTGCATGCAAGCCATCGCACAAAAGTATGTTCGCAAGTGTGAGAAGTGCCAAAAGTTTGCCCACCAGATCCACCAGCCGACCAGGGAACTTCTTCCTCTCACCAGCTCTTGGCCCTTTGCGATGTAGGGGCTAGATATAGTGGGGCCACTCCCAACTACACCAAGCAACCGGAAGTTCTTCATCACGGCCACAGACTACTTCACCAAATGGGTTGAAGTAGAGCCTTTGGTCACAATCAAGGAGAAAGACGTCAAGCGGTTTGTCTGGCAAAATGTGGTAACGCGGTTTGGCGTCCCCAAAATTCTAATCTCTGACAACGGTACCCAATTTGACGGACGCCTATTCAGAGGATTTTGTGAAGACTTGAAGATAGAATTCTACAACTCCACCCTGGCTTACTCGCAGTCTAATGGTCAAGCCGAAGTGTCAAACAAGACCATCCTTGATGGGTTGAAGAAAAGGCTGGAGAAGGCAAAGGGAAAATGAGCTGAGGAACTCCCCAGCGTCCTTTGGGCATACCAAACAACCCCGCGGCTATCTACCGGGAAAACTCCTTTTGCTTTGGCATATGGCATGGAGGCGGTCATACCTTTGGAAGTTGGAATTCCCACCCTCAGAAGTGAAAGTTTTGAGCTCGAACTGAATGCCGAAGCCATTGCCCTGGAATTGGACCTCATGGATGAATGCCGAGAAAAGGCTCTCATCTATGTGGCTGCCTACCAACAAGAGCTCTCAAGGAAATACAACAAAACGGTGCACCCCAGACCGTTCAAAGTAGGTGATTGGGTCTTGAGGAAAGTCATGGGCAATACCCTGGTGCCAGGTGAAGGCAAACTAGGGGCAAATTGGGAAGGACCCTACAAGATAACCGGTCAGGCGGGCAAGGGGGCATACCACTTGGAGGACTTGGATGGTAGAGGAATACCCTGGCCATGGAATGTGGCCAACCTCAAATTGTATTATTTCTAGCTTTTGTTTTCTTTTCAAAGGAATTTTTTGCCTTACACTTCAGAATGTAATATTCTTTTTGTCAATATACAGAAGTGTCTCATCTTTGCCTTAGGATTTTGATTGTTGCTTTTTAATTAGGATTGCAACCGAGATGATTAATTCCGGTTGAACGAGTTGATGATTTGCTCAACTCTGAGATTACAACCGAGATGACTTACTCCGGTTGAACGAGTTGATGATTTGCTTAACTCTAAGATTGCAACTGAGATGATTTATTTCGGTTGAACGAGTTGATGATTTGCTCAACTCTGAGATTGCAACCGAGATGACTTACTCTGGTTGAACGAGTTAATGATTTGCTCAACTCTGAGATTGCAACCGAGATGATTTATTCCGGTTGAACAAGTTGATTTGCTTAATCTGAGATTACAACCGAGATGACTTACTCCGGTTGAACGAGTTGTTGATTTTCTTAACTTTGAAGACTCCCAATTGAGATGATTTACTTTGGTTGAACGAGTTGATGATTTGCTCAACTTTGAAGGCTCTCAGCCGGGATAATTTACTCCGATTGAAAGAGTTGATAATTTGCTCAACTTTGAAGATTCTCAACCGAGATGGTTGATTCCGGTTGAACGAGTTGATGTTTTGTTCAACTCTGAGATTGCAACCGAGATGATTTACTCTGGCTGACTATGCTGATTATTTATTCAAACCGACATGTATTGTTTCGGTTGAAACAGTTGATGATTTATTCAATTATACGCTTGTAACCAAGATGTCTTTCTGGTTAATTAAGTTATGCAAGATGATTAGTGTTGCCAAAGTATTTTGTCCAGTTGAAGTTACTCAGCTTTAAGACCATGCAAACACTTGATGAAATTAGAGCTTTTTCATTGATGTGAAAATAAGTACAAAAGGTGGGGAACTTAGCTCGGTTACATGTTTAGACAAAAAGTAGTAAAAAAAAGAAAAGAAAAAACTAAGCTAAGGGGGAAAGGTTAGTGAACTCATCCTCGGTTGCTTCCAAGTTGATCGTTGGAGGTTGGCCTTGGACACCAATCTCAGTTCGGCCAGGCTGCTCCTCCATTTGGCGGTCTTGTTCCTCAGCATTTGCCTCGGTTTCTCCTTCGAGTCCTTCCTCGTCCTCAGCCTGCAACGCGCTGAAGACGTCGTTGACATACGGCACGAGATAGGTCGGTAAGAAGACAGCCGGCGGAGAGGCAAACACGTCGGTCCTCCGGCCTTGGCCGAGCTAATTGCAGGCAGACTTCCAACCCACTTTGAAGTATATATCTTGGGTGGCGAAGACTTGTTTTTTGTAGCTGTCCTCGGCCTCCTTGAAGCCGGCATTATTTGCGTCCTCCAGCTCCTTCTCCCTGGACTTTTTGAGTGCATCCAGCTTGGTTTGGAGCGCATCCCTCTCTTTTTCGACGTCACCAAGTTGGCCGAGCAACCGAGAGTTGTCCACGTTGGCTATCTCCAGCGAAGATTTTGCTCGGCCTAACTCTGTCTGAAGGCTTTGAACTTGGCTGGCTGTGTCATTCGCCTTCTGCCGTAGTCGATGAATGCGCTCCATGACCAAGTGTTGCTTCTGGATGGCCTGCAAGAAGAAAGATTGATCAAAGAGAAAACCGTGCAAACACTTGTGAAAATTAGAATAGAAGTTTGACTCTTACCCTGGTCATGGACTTCACGGCCGACTTCACCAACCGGGTGTCTGGAACATGGTTGCTGCCGACCACGTCGCTCGGTAGGAGAAGGGCCTTGGAGAGGTCAAAGGCGAGAAGATGTTCTTTGTCGCCCTTCGCTGAAGCTGTTGCCGGGATCTCCTTACCCCGATGTTTGAGCTGCGGTCGCCATGCCAGTGTTGGGTCGATGGTGACGGCGGGCTGCTCGGTAGTCAGCTCTTTAATTAGCTCGGCAGAGGGATCTGGGCGAGGCCGTTTTCCAGCCCAGCGGTTGTCTTGGCTGGCTTGCTTGGCAGCAGGAGACGCTAGTGCAACCACGGCCTCGCTGGATTGACCGGTAGCTGGAGAGCGGGTGATGACGCTAGGTATCTCGATGGAAGTTGTTGTGAGGAGGTTCTTAATGCGGCTTCTCTTTGCCATCTCTTCCACCTCGGTTAACCGGATTAGGGGCACGTCCGGTAGTGTTGGGTCTGGAGGAGGTGATGGAGCACGGAGAAAGTCTGTGACCTTACTTCGGCGTGGAGCAGAGTATCGGTATGTTGGAGTGTAGCCGAGCAGCTCATTGCAATCTCGGTTGCGATAACAAAGCACGGCCCTAATGGCTTCTTCATTGGGATAGTGGTAGTTGGCTTGTAAGGCTTGAATTGCTGCAAAGAAAGAAAGAAAAATGTTTGAGTACAAATTATTGAGGAAAGGCAATTAACCAAGCCAGGTAACACGGCTTACATGTCTCGCTGAAATTCTTGCTAATGAACGAGCCCGGTACGTTGGCCGTTTCATAATTGCCGGACACCCAGAAGAAGTCGTCGTCGTGTAAGTCTTTGTCTGGGGTACCGGTCACTATTTTTTCTTTGCTCGGCCTAATCTTTAGGTAATAGGCGAGGTCATCGCCGGTGTACCCAAGGGTGTACTGTCGCAGTATCTGGGCTAAACCTAAGTTGGTCCCTAGCCGGTTATTTAGCTCATGGATGCCATTGATTATTCGGTAGGTGTTGGTTGATACTTGTGTGGGTGCTAGCCCGGTACGGCGCAAGAATTCGGTTAGCAGAGGGTTGACCGGGAAGCGGAGGCCTCCTTCAATGATGGAAAGCACGGTGAAGGGGCACTGGTCTAATCTGCCCCAAGGGGTTGTCTCAATTTCGGCGAGCTCTAGGTGAACGACTATCGGGATACCAGAGTCTTCCCAGAACACGGCCAAGGCAGCCAGAGTGTCAACAAGGAAGCGGAAGCGCCCCATGTGTAGCCGGCTGGATTAGCTCGGCTGAGGTGGTTTGGCACAGTCTTTGAGAGCCTCGGTAATAGTCTGTGGTCCCCTTGGACTCTGCAGGAAAAGGATGGAAAGTGTAAGAGGGGGCGCGGTCGTGCAAAACGAGCTTGACTTTAGCTCGGTCATGAAGAGTGCCAAACCACCTCAGTCGTTAAGTCTAACCAAGGAGCCCGGTCGCTCAAGTGGACCAGATTTTAGCCTAGTTGAACGGCCAAGTCATTTGGTTACCCCGGTTTCTACTAAGGTTGGGACAAACTGCTTATTTGCTCGGTCTGAATGATTTTTTGGATCAAAGGAAGACCTGGAGCCCGGCCCGCCCCAGATCTTCAGTGTTCATCAGAGAAAATGAAGAACAGCAAGGAGAGTGAAGGGTCAGGGATGGTTTTGGGTGCCTATGTCCTAAAACCTATGGATTTAGTGCCCTATTATGTGAAATACCAAGTGAAATAACAACAAAAGGGGTTGACGAACTTACCAGTTAAGAGCAGTGGCTACTTCCTTGAACACGAACTCAGTAATGGCAAGAAAGGAAGGGCAGAAGCTCTGGATCAGCAAGAATGAAGAAAAATCAGTAAAGACGAAATGAAGAAGGAAATGGCGTATATAGGGGAGGAAGACCGCCAAAAATTTGAATTGAAGGGACGTGACTGTTGGCGGCTCGAGGACAATCAGCACACGACACACGTCCCCATTGGTGGCAGCGTCAAAGCTGAAGAGACATGATGGTCAGACAAGGCATCGACCGAGCAAGTCAAGACACAAGAAGGTCAGACGAGGTGTCGGCCGAGCAAGACAAGGAACCGAGCGCAGAAATTAGCCCGGTCGGCTTCTTGCAAAACTGAGAACCGAGGAAGTGTTTACCCCGGTCATAACAAGTAATCCCGGTCACGCTTTGGAAGATGGAATTAAGAGGCAATTGAGAGGGAGATTTATGGTTTGGTTTGGGCCGGGGTAATGGCCGGGCAGATTTGGGCCGAACAAGTTTGGGCCGCGGTGAAACGGGCCTATCCTGAAACGTTTTGCTCGGTTAAGGCAAGGCATGGTCAGCCGAGCTATTTGGCTTCATGGTATAGAAGCCGGTCAAGCGAGATGTCCGACGCCAAGCCAGGCGTGGTCGGACCGAGCTACGTGGCTTCATGGTATAGAAGCCAGTCAAGTGAGATGACCGGCGCCAGGCAAAGTGTGGATGTTCCACAGCTCATGAGTTAGCTTGGAAGGAAGGCCAGTGGCAAACTCGTATGAACTGTCCCGAGTTCGGCTATGCCAGGATGCAGCTGAGCTCAGTCTTCAATGAGCTTGGCTATTGGAGCACTTGGTCTTGAAGTACAGCATGGCTGTTGGCAGCCGAGATGCTGCAATTCGGCTGCTGAGCTCCCAGTAGAGTGGGCTGGCAGTTGGGTTAGGTGGTGTTTAGGAAGATTTGTGCTGACAGATGGGATAGCAACACCACGTGTTGAGAGACTAATGAGAGTAGATTTGGGGCGCAGAAGGTATATAAGCGAGTCTGCGCCCCCCATACTGAGGATGACACATTTTTGGTGAGATAAACACTAAACACAACTTAGTCCTCTCTCTCTCTCTATCCCTGTGTGTGTGTCTAACTTGATCGTCGAAGGGTTTTTCCGGCCACACACCGCCGGGTAGCTCACCACCGTTGTGTTGGCAGGTCGATTAGAGGGCAGGAATTTGGAAGAAAGGAGTGCGGGCTTGCCTGAATATTTGCTCCCCGCACAGAAGGTTTCTTCGAGTTTGTAACTAGTGGAGGGCCAAAGCATCAATGATGATCACTCGACCTTTAGAGAAAGACCAAATCAGAATGGTTGTCCGGAACCTGCATGGTAAGCTACTGCAGAAAATGATTGTTCTCCCCTTATTTACATTCAAAGAACTTCATGAAATGGGGGTTCAAATTGAAGACGCCATGATGCAGGGGATCATCACTGATGACAAAGAGCCAGCCAAGAGGTCATTTGTTTGCAGTTCCAATGCTGCTGGGGGTAGCATAGTTGCGAGGCCGTCAGAAGTGAGTGTTGTCATCACAACCAAAACTGTTGACCCTTTTGCCAACATGGGCCCACAAACTTCCAACCCTACTCGACCTCCGGATAGAACCTTCAACTAGCTCTTCATGACCCTATCTAAAGCCATGCAGGTGCTAATCAAGAAGCGACACCTGAACCCTTAGAACCTTGACCACTTCCGGACCCTCTTCCACCCAAGCACGATTCCACCAAATACTATGCTTTCCATCAACAGCACGACCATGAAACTAATTGGTGCTTCCGCTTGCGTCATGAGATTCAAGATCTCATTGACAACAAGGTCATAGCTCCACCCAAAAGCCAAATGTAACGTCCAACCCACTCCCAGCCCACAACCAAGTCCCCTCACCCAGAAATCTCCACATCGTCCATACATTACCCATCTCCTATGACCCGAGCATCTATATCACCCTTCCCACCTACCAAAGCTGATGTTGTTCATTCCTAAAGGCATAAACTTGTGCATGATGGACACATCCTATCCACAGCCTGAGCCTCACAAATCAGTGGTGACAACACCTGCAGCAAAGGAGGTGTTAATGCTGGTCTATCATCGGAATGTCCCGGGAACTTATTTGAAGGGGAGTATGACCCAAGCCATTACATTGTTCATGCTACTCAACCCAGGTTGAGGTAGTACTGTCGACCTTAGTTAACGTTAATGTGGTTCGGGAAGACGATCCACGCCAAGGGTTGGATGAGCTTGCGGATCTTTGGACAACCTATAATTCTTCAATGAATAGGATCAAGGCAATGTGTAGATCGGTTGGTTTGATCTGAACAGGTCGACTGATAATGTTGGATGGTTGAGTGATGAATCTGACAAGGAAGAAGAAACTAGAGTTAAACCAGAGGAAAAGCAAGTTGGGATAACTGTGGTAGCCGAGAAGAGTGAGGAGAAAGGGAAACTGCCAGAGGATACTTGTGCGGGAAAACCAACCCAAGAATTGGGTGTTGTGGAAACTACAGATACTGAACAGGAAGCTGTGCTGAGGTAGTTTGAAAGAGAAAGAATTGAAGACGGCCAAAAAACCGCAACAACTTGTCATCCTGAGGGCGACACTTGTACTGTAAGGGTGATTTAAGTTGAGTCGGACAACTGTTTATCAGCAGCTGATGGTGAGTGGTGGGAAGATAATGATCTACATCTTGTCCATACTGATGAAGACTGGGGAGATCACATCCCGGACAATACATGGTATTTTGAAGAAATAGATCATCTTATTAGAAGTGGACGGTATTTTAAACCTCCACCCTTGGACCAAGCCGAACCATTAGGGAAGGATTGGGAGGTTGAGAAGGAGAAGGAAAATAAGCTGGAAGATGAGCCAGTTCTAAATCAATTCAAAAAATCCAAGCCGATATCTCCATCTAGGGACTCCTTATGGCTTTGCGGGTACATCGACAGACGATATTGTCAGCAATGGATTAGGCTAAATTGTCCATTGATACTATGCTAGAGCAGCTTATGGGCTTGATTTTCCCAAGTAGAACCAAGCCAATACTCACCTTCTCCGATAAAGAGCTGTCGCTGGAAGGATTAGCTCACAACAAACCATTGCACATATCCGTTGAGTGCAGACAGAAGTGGGTGCTAGTGGTTTTGGTGGATACCGGTTATGCTATCAACGTCTGTCCTTCTCACACTGCCTATGCGATAGGCCTGAAACTGACAGATTTTGTTCCCACAGCCCAAGTGATACGGGCATATGACAACAAGAGCAGAGAAGTTATGGGGACAGTAAAAGTGCAAGTCCAAGTGGGCCCATCTGAGCATGAGATCAAGTTCCATGTACTTGATGTGCCAGCTACCTTTAACCTACTTTTAGGGAGGCCCTGGTTACTTTACACGAAGGTTGTGTCCTCCACCCTCTATCAAATGCTGAAATACCCTCATGACGGAGGAGTAGCAACCGTTTTTGGGAACTCATTCATTCATCCACCACTGGAGGTAACTACACCATTGCTAGAGATCAATCACGATGATGAGGATGTATTTCTCTCAAGATTCACTCTGGCAAAAGCCCAAGTGGTGTAGACAATCTTAACTGTGGACGAAGGCATGTATGTTAGTGCTCAGTCCATTTATTTCATGAACAAATTACGACATATTCCAGGATTAGGGATCGGAACGAGCAGGCGAAAAGGTATTACAGCACTAGCTGAGGTGCCACATAATCCACATGCCTTTGGGTTGGGCTATGTGCCTAACAAAAAGGACTAGAGAAGAAAGGGGAAATAAATGAGAACAAAGCCAAGGCCAAAAGAGCCAGGAAGCACTATGAGTTGGTCCACAGGCCAATCTGGGGGACGCTAAGTGGGAGTTTTATCAGAGAAGGCGAGGATTTCCCTTTCTGTGGCTTTCATGAGCCTTGGGTGGATTCCTTGACGAAGAAGTGTTTCCCTGGATTTGAGATCTTCTTTAACCACCAGCTGCAAGACAATGATGAAGAAAGGACTGAACCAACCATCAACATTGGCCAGAGCAAAGAGGATGACTCAAACAACAGCGAGGCTGGAGTAGGGAAAGCACTGGCTGATCTCTTGACAGATCCCGCGATCAATACAGTGGATTCTGCCAGTGGTATTCTGGATGCATCGAGGGCGCCATGCCTCACTTGGCAGTTGGAAAAGGGCCTCATTTCCAGTTCTGAATTGGATGATGAACCGAAATCTGATTCCATCGAGTCTATTGAGTCAGAATCAGATTTGAGTCAGTCTGGAGAGTTTGAGTCTGGCATTTCAGGCAGTGGTAACCCGGATGCCAAGGTCTTGTCTAGGTCCTCGTTTGCTTTCTCTTTCGAGCCTATTGTAACCGAAGAACTAGAACTTATGAACGAGAATGCTACAGATTCCGTTTACATCTCTGTGCCACTGATTTATTGCATTGACCAAGATTTTCAAAATTTTAATGAAAATGAAGAGGAAGAAATTCCCCAGGCTTTGACAAACTTGATTGACCGAGAGGAGGAGAGACATGCTAAGCCCTGCATAGATGAAATCATTGCAATTAACGTGGGTACTGAGAAGGATCTCCGTTTAGTCCAGATCAGGTCCACGTTGCCTTTGGAGGAACACGAGTGTTTAATCGCTTTATTAAAAGATTTCAAAGATGTGTTCCCATGATCCTATGAAGACATGCTTGGAATCGATCTTGAGATTGTACAACACTAGATCCCTTTTGACCCTGAGGCCTGATTGGTCAAGCAAAAACTGCACAGAATCCATCCGGATTGGGCGTTGAAGATTAAAGAGGAGGTCACCAAACAAATTGATGCGGTTTTCTTGATGGTGTCTGAGTAAACAACTTGGTTGGCTAATATCGTTTTGATTTCAAAAAAAGATGGTGGAATTAGGGTTTGCATTGACTTTCGGGATTTGAACAAGGCTATTCCGAAAGACGACTTTCCATTGTCGCACATTGATGAACTGGTAGACTTCACCACAGGTTATGCTTTGCTATCTTTCATGGATGGGTTTTTCGAATATAATCAGATTTTGATGGCGCCTGAGAACAGAGAGAAAACTGCATTCACCATATCATGGGTTACCTACTGCTACAGAGTTATGCCTTTTAGGTTGAAAAATGCCAGGGCTACATATCAGAGGGCTGCAACCACCATCTTGCACGACATGATCCATAAAGAGGTTGAGGTGTATGTGGATGACATGATTGTCAAATCCAAAGAGCGAGAAGGCCACTACATTGTGCTGGAAAAATTCTTTAAATAGATTAGGGAGTACAGATTGAGGTTGAACCCACAGAAATGCACCGTCGGGGTGACTGTAGGAAAAATGCTAGGATATCTCATCACATTGAGGGGAATTGAAGTAGATTTGTCCAAAATCAAGGCCATCTTAGAAAGGCCACCACCGAGGACTACAAAGGAGGTGTGCGGCTTTCAGGGGAAAATGAAATTCATAAGATGGTTTATCTCAAAATTAACCTTGACTTGTGAACCACTGTTTGGTCTCTTGAAAAAAGGGAAGAAGTTCCAATAGGATGATCGATGTCAGTTCGCCTTCGAGCAGGTCAAGCAGTACTTGCAGAATCCACCTGTATTGTCGCTGCCAAAGCCGGCGAAGCCGTTAAACTTATATTTTTTGGTAACAGATTCAACCATGGGGTGCATGTTAGCTCAAGAATCAGAAGCTAAAGTGGAGAAGGCCATCTACTATCTGAGTAAGAAGATGTTAGATTACGAGACCCGCTACACTCCTCTAGAGAAAGCTTGCTTAGCCTTGATTTTGGCAATTAGGAAGTTAAGACAGTACTTGTTAGCTCACTATGTAATTCTAGTTTCGAGATTAGATCCCATCAAATATCTCTTTGAGAAACCAGCACTTACAGGGAGGCTAGCTAGTTGGTTGCTTCTCTTTTTCAAGTTTGAACTCAAATATGTCATGCGTAAATCAATCAAAGGGAGAGCGGTAACGGAATTTTTTTGCAGACCACCCAGTGGAAGGAGATGAAACTGTAGAGTATCTATTCCCATAACTATGCTGATTACCTGCTCCGTCAAAGTACATCGTCCATGTTTGCTCTTCTATCTGCAGAATCTCCTCATAGCACTCGATGATTCCCATATGCCTCTAGCTTTCAAACTATGGTTCAGAGTGTCTAACAATGAAGAAGAATACAAGGTGTGTATCCCTGGATTGGAAGTTGCCCTAGAACTAGGGGCAATAAGGTTGGACGTCATCGGAGACTCGAACTTGGTTGTTTCTCAAGCCAATGGAGATTGGAAGGTAAAGGAAGAGAAAAATGAAGGATTATCATCAGACCTTCGACGTTCTTATTCCGAGGTTTGAAAAACTAATATTTACACATCTGTTAAGATAGAACAACCAGTTGTAGACGCGCCCGCGGAGGGGGCCTTATGCTACTACAGTTCGGACTCGCGATTTTGTTGTCGCGGTTCTTAATCTGAACCAAAGAGTCTAAATCTGGCAAATCGTTTTGAGAAACAGATTTTTGAAAAAGTAGTGCCAAACATGGACTGCTTTGCTAGATACAGAGTCGCCACCTAACTATTTTTTAATGGACAAATTTAGGAAACCCTGACTCGGTGCCGAAGGCCACATGTCCGTCATCACCGGAGTTGTCTCGGCTCGGGAGCTTGGGTACGATCGGGGAAGGTCAGCTATGAGCACCCCCTTTCACCCGGTCCGAAGACCGGCCTCTACTAACCATGATATCCGATTTTGAAGACGTTATGTGTTCTTATTCCATTTATTAGCGTAGAATTACTATGTTATGCGCGCAGCAAACAAGTATAGACTAGATTGCCTAATTTGGAAATAAGCATTGCATATCAGTTCGGTTTTGAAAAGCGCTTTGGAATTTGCTACTCGCAAGTAGGCTAAAATACGGATTTCAACGAGTTTTTCCAACTCAAACGATCCAACCTCCACCCACAGGCATTAAAACAATTTAACACATAAGCACTTAGCCGCATGGTAGGCATACTGTCATGGCAACTCTCACACGCATGCGGGATGCTAAAGCATAAGTACTTACATCGTACTCCGTGCCAAAACAATAAACTAGTTAGCAAACATGCATGTCCTAGTTCATGTTAAAAATGGCTAATGCATCACATGCAAAAATGCAATCTAGGCAGGCTCGGCTAACCCTAAACATGGCGTGTGAAATACGATTAATCGATGCACGCATTCAAATTGGAATTGAAGTACAAATGCAGTTAGCATGATGTACCAAGCCTAATGTATGCAATACAAATGCATGAATGCACGAATACACAGCATAAGGTATGCTAAATTAAACGTGCCCTAATACTAACCATCAAAGCAGGTAAGTAAAAGGGAAGAAAGAAATGGGGATTGGAAGACATACACACCACTCACACACACTTATTACAAATTTGCCCTCACTCGGAGGGACCGAATAAATATTACAAATTAATTAACTACATAAGCTAATTAATATTACAAATTGCCTAATTAATTAGCAAATTAAATAAGCTAAGAAAAGCAATAAAACCGCCTCGGGAAATGCGTCGCCATGCATGAGCTGCCTCTGTTTTCCTTCCTTCACTCCTCTGGAGGTTGTCAAAACCTCAGGACTGCTTCTCTGGACATTGAGGAGTGCCATCGGCTGAATAGAATTGCCACCGGCAGTGTGGTGTAGTCACCGGCACGAGATGAATCCATCGGCTGCTCCTTTACTGCCGGTCGGCAAGGAATGCCTGCAGAACCTGCAATTGATAGCAACAGAGGGCAAGGCAAAGCATGGCAGCACAATTCAAAGCATATGTGCACCATTCATGTCCCTTATCATGTTTGTGACTCAAAGGGGCATGTGTCTCGATTCTCGGACCACCAATCACACATTTCCATGCATGATGGCCCAAGTGATCAAGTATGCAACTTTGATTTCAAATGCATGCAAACCAAATCAAACCAAAGTCCTAATCCCTATCACCAAATCAAGGGGCAAGGAATGCATGTTGATGCAATGCAACCTAAGCATGTTATCATTCATACAACATGAACAATGCAATGTACTTATGCAAAGCATACAAGCAAACATGCAAGGTAAGCATGCAAACCAAATAGAGGATGGACTTAAGCATGAATTAGGCAGCCCTAAATAGTCCTAAAACAGTGGCCAAAATGCCCAAAAATGGAGGCTAAACACACATGCACACATACACATGTTATGGTCCAAGTCTCAAGCATTAAACAAGCAACATTCAAGCACACTCGAAAAGAGATTTCATGGACAATTAGCATGCAACATGAGCTCTAAAATCATGCTATAAAATGATGCCCAAATCATGTTAAACAAGATAGGCAAATGCATGCAAGCATGGTCCAAATACTTGAGGCAAGTCATAAAGCTTTGAAGCACATTTAGCATAACAATCACGGCATGCATTAAACAACTAAAAACAGATTTTTAGCATGTTAAAACAAGGCTAAAGGACTACTTAGATGGCATCTAAGTGGCTCAAATTTAGAGGCATGCACGATGGTCAAAACATGGAGCATGCAACACATGCTTCCAAAGCATTAAAGAGGCATGCAAGGCAATCAAGCAAGCATGTTTAAGGGACTGGAATAGCATGGAAAATGGTTCCAAACCATTGAAAATTATACAAGCGATGCATGCTACACACTTATGCACTTAAGACCAACAAGCCAAACATGCAAAGGGGCTATACTAAGCATGCCAAGATCAACCCAAACACTTATGGACAGACCTAAAACATGTCAAGATAAGCACAAAATCTTCACAAATGTAAGCCTAAAACATGCTAGAAACAAGGGCACACAACCTAAGACATGTTAAGGGATCACAAGGCATTACATGGCAACTATGCTAAGCATGCATGGAGTACCAAAACCAACAAAGAAAAGAGGCATAATATAACATATTAAGCACAAAAAACAACTAAGGTATGGTCAACATGAAGCTTAGCTAGGTGCTCTCTCAAGAGGCCAAAAATGGTCCATTTTAAGGACAACAAGGAGAGGGGGTGGCCCTCTCCTTTTGGAGACTTCAAGGCACCATCTTCACCACTGAAATCCCTCAAGATTTCAGTGGTGAAGAGGCCCAAACACCAAAGTCCCAAAACTAGCACAAAATAGCACAAAATGAGGCCTTTCAAGGCCTAAGAGGGGTCAAACACCTCCAAACCACAAAACACTCTTAATAAACAATCAAGAGGGCCTAAAAAAAGAACTTTTTTGTATTATACACTAAGCTCAAAACGATTTTAAGATAGGTAAAAACAAGATGCAAAAATGGGGAATAATGGGACTAGATTCTCACCCTTGAAGACCCCTTTACAAATGATGCTCCAATGGCCCTCCTTGGCCTGAATTCAACACCAAAACACCAAAATCAGTCCCTTAGAACCTCAGTAGCTAAGTGAAGGTGAAACACTAGGTGTTTGTGTGCAATAGTATGAACTAAACGCACTAAAACACACACAAGAGGGAGTTATAGAGATAGAAGGTGAATGGATTCTAACCCTAGAACTCAAAACCCTAAAAATGGCTGTCTAAATATCTCCCAAGTGTTTCAAGTCTCTCCCTTGCAACAAGAGAGAGCCCCTCTCTTTATGGAACCTCTTGTCTTGTAAAGCTTACAAGACAAGCTTCATAAGAGGGAGATCCCTCCATACACGTGTATGGAGGGGAGCAAAAAGCAAGACAGCTGTCTTAAAATATCTGCAAAAGCAGATGCACAGTAGTCGGCCGGCCAAAAATGCCATTTTGGCAAAAAAGAGTGCCGACCGGCACTAAATAGTGCTGACTGGCAACAAATAGTGCCGGCCGGCAATATACATTGCTGGTGTCAGCAAAAACCAGCCGGTGGCCTCTAGCCACTGCCGGTGGTGAGTGAGGATGCCTCACAAGGCATTCCCTGCCCCTCCAAGGCAAAACACAAGTGTTTGGTGCAAAACCAGACACTAAACGGTTGAGTTCGGAGATCCTGAGGCAAGGCGAGCGAGCCGAGACCTCCGGGAACTCCAAACGAACACAAACATGGATGATCACCGAGTGTTCAAACGATGGCGTCCAAATCTTGAGGATGGTCAAAAATGGGGTGTCTATACCAGTTCGCTGATGCATTAGCAACTCTATCTTCCATGGTAGACATCTTGCTTGGAGTGAAGATGCGTCTGATCATCATTGAACAGAAATATACGCTTGCTTATTAGACCATTGCCGCAATAGATGAGGTTCAAGACAAGAACAGCTAGTATTATGACATTTGGAATTTTCTGGAGAAGGATACGTATCCACCAGGGGCAAATGCCAAGGATAAATGGGGAATACGGCGTCTGCCCATCCAATTCATCATCTACAGAAATAAGTTGTATAAAAGAGGCCATCTGGGAATTCACAAGCTCTATGTTGAAGAAGAGGTGTTGAAACGTCTCATAGAGGCCATTAATGGGGGAGAGTGTGCAGCACAAATGAATGGTGTGATGCTGGCTAGGGAGATCCTCAAGCAAGGCTATTATTGGTCAACTATGGAGGAGGATTCTATCAACTTTGTTCGGCGATGCCACAAATGTAAAATTCATGCTAATCGCATGAACATACCGCCGTTAAAGCTTTACAAGATGACTTCGCCATAACCTTTCTCAATCTGGAGAATTGACGTCACCGGGCAGTCTTGCCAAAGGGCTCAAATGGACATGAATTCATCTTGGTGGTGATTGATTATTTTACCAAGTGGGTGGAAGCTCAGTCTTATTCTGTATTGAATACGTCACATGTGGCCAAGTTCATTAGAAACAACATCATCTACAGGTATGGGGTACCAAATGAGATCATCTCAGACAATGGCTTGCACTTCAAGAAAGAGGTAGTCGATTTGCTCGGGAAATATAACCTGGCTTTTCATAAGTCATCAACATATAGACCACAGACCAACGAAGTTGTTGAGGCTGCTAACAAGAATGTCAAGAACATCCTGTAGAAGATGGTCGAGACTTACAAGGATTGGCCGAATAAATTTCCTTTTGCACTCTGGGCTATAGAACGTCAATTCAAATATTTACAGCGGTAAACCCCTATTCTCTAGTGTATGGGATGGAAGCTATTTTGCTGATTGAGATTGAAGTACCGTCATTGAGAATTATGGCCAAGTGTCAGATAGTGGAGGCGGATTGGCAGCAAAGCAGGTTCGAAGAATTAATGTTGTTTGATGAAAGGCGGTTGAAGGCGTTATATCAAATCCAAGGATATCAGTGTAGAACTGCCAACAAGAAAGTCACATCCAGAAACCTCAAGGAAAGACATATGGTGTTGAAAGGCAACCGAGCTCCCATCTATGGCCCACGGGGTAAGTTCAGGCTCAATTGAACTGGTCCTTACATCATCAAATCTATCTGGTCAGGAGGAGCGATTATTCTTATGGATTTAGATGGCTTGGAGTTTTCATAACTGATTAATATAGACAAGTTAAAGAAATACTATCCCTGAGAGGCTCGCTGGGCCGAAAACTTAAAAGGGCAACCTAGGCAAAAGTTAGAGCATGAAAAATTAGAAATAAGAAAAACAAAGCTCGTAAGGTCGAAAACTTGAAAGGGCGGCTTTGGAAAAAGTTAGAGCGCAAAAGGAGAGAGTTAATACTCGAGTGAACCCAAACCACACTACGTAAGGCCTGATTCCCATCTTTGGGATATGTAGGCAACTTCATCCCGAAGTTTGGCCATAACCATCTCCAACTCCATTGTCCTATCCATTCAGTTTGATCGGTCCATCTTTTTCCATCATCTGTTAGCTTGGTTGTGTTACCTTCATTTGGCAGAAAGATTAGTTACAAGATAAAGTAGTGATGCTGAATGCAGTTGTGAGCAGTTATGATCTTCTGATTTAGGGTTGTACATCTTAAGGACTGATTCCGTGTGTGTCAGGTAGTGATCGTTTCCAAAAATTGTTTTGAAAAGTTTTAATAAGGTTAATTTTCTCAAAGTTTTACCTTTTACAATTCAGACCATTCTTTAGACCAAAAAGGAAAACGTTCGGTACTCACAACTTTAATTTCATTGATTTCAGCACAAGTACATTCTCCAACTCCTTGGTTAAATCAAAGTTCCTTTTTACATCATAAAACTTGAAAAGAAAAGTCAAAGCAATAAGCTAGGGGCATAGATAAGTTAGGTGGTCCTATGTCCTCTGCTCGAGCTCGTGGAAGTCTCTATAGCCAAGGATGGCCCAGCCTGTGCCTCGTTCTCAAGCCAAGCCAAGCCAAGCACTCGCTAGAAAGGGTGTAACTAAAGCCAACAGCATAGGCCAGAATCTTTCTCGTCTTCCAAGCAGTAAGGTACCAGGCTAAGTGCAAAGCACGAACTGGAAATGGAGTCGGGTATTCCACTTCTTCCTCCGGACAGGTCTGATCATGTCCAAACTGGCGTCTGAAATTGAATGAAAAATAGAACACGCAGTGCATGAGGCCGATCAACTGTATACCCGGCTGTCGGGACATGCTGTAGCCCATCTCAGCCAGATTAAGCCAATAGAAACACCAAGCAATGTCAGCCGTAGATCTGCTGCACATCCAGTCACACCATAATCCCTCTGAGGGAAATTCCACTAGTCGTGGACGAAAAAAGTAGGCTCTAGGGGTAAGGGTCCACCACTTTCAGCTTATCCATCAACCACACCTGGGAATGGATAATAATAATAAGAGAGATTAAAGAATAGAGAGATGTACATTGAGAGAAAAGTGAGAAAAGAGTTTTGAAAGGAAAATAGAGAGTAAGTGCCAAGTGATGTGAGAAATCATAAAGAAGAAAGGGTGGGAAACCATACTTGGAGAAGCAATGGATTCCCTGCAAACTGTGTAGTCTCTCGACGATGAAAAGTATCTAAAGCCATCAGGGTCTCGGCCAGTGCCAAGCCAATGCAACTCTTACCCTCTTTCAGACGTTGGGCCACTTCGAACAACCCAATGCTAGCTCCTGTAGACGCCCAATTTTTGACCACCCGTAAGACTTAAGCGCTTGGTCCAACACACTCGATGATAAAAACTGCATTGTATGATTTGAGTTCTCGGCAAAGGAATCCAAGGTCGAGTCCTGAAATAATCGCAAAACCTTCCTACTTGCCTTATTGTTACCTCAGAGGTTCATTTTTGAACATTGTGCTACCTTACACTAAGCTTGAAACAAGGGAATAGGGCAGTACATTAGGGCCCGACGGTGCCCCATTAAGAGCCGGCCGTGGCCATTTGGGCTTGGTAGTGCCTTGCTGGCGATAAACTTTATTCTGGGTGAGAGCCTGCTAGCTGTCTTTTTTTGAAGATATTTTCGACATATTTTGCTCAAATTCTATAAAAATGAGGTTTTATCTCTGTTTTGAGAGTTAAACAATTTCTAAAGAGCCTATACATACAAGAGAGAGCTCCTCCTTGCTATACAAGTCACCTTTGAGAAAACCTATCTCTCTTGACTAACATACACCATATATCACCTTAGATCATAACCTTAGAGCCTTGGTTGAGGCTTGTGCGGCACAATTCAAGCTTGAGAGTTTGCTTGAACCAAGTTTGTGTTACAAACAAGAGCTTGCTTTTTTTGAAAGGTATAAGCTTACCACCTTCTCTCTTACTTCTTTTTCTCTCTTGTTGGTTTGGATAGCTACCAAAGGGTAGAGATGGTTAACACCTTCTTTTGCACCTTATTTCATAGTTCAAACCCTTATTTTTACACTCTTTTCTTTAGTTCTCAAACTGATTTTCAGAGGTTAAAAAGGGCTAGAAAACATGGTTTAAGGTCTCAAAAAGTGGAGGGGTTGGACACCTCTCCTTGTCTTTGTTCACTAGTTTGTGTCTCCTTGCTTTTGTCTATCTTTTAGTGTACTTTTAACACACTTTTAGCCACTGTTTTTTTATTTTTTTATTTTTATAATGTTTTGGGGCTGTTTAGGACTGTCCTAATTTAGTAAATTAATTTATGCTTTGAATAGTTGTTTGTTGTATTGTAAGTCCTCATAGTTTTGGTTCTTTAGGCCTTAGACACTAAGTTGTTTGAGTTGATGGCTTTCTTCATTTCAAAGGTCTCATTTTAATAATCAATTTAGCATTCATTTCTGCAACCTCCCTATTTTCTTCTTTTCTTCTTTTTGTTTGAGAGTCATTTCAACCGGTTGATGGTTATTCAAAGCATAAGCTAGAGACCTATGCTCAATGACTTAATCTCTACGGAGGTTCACCATCAACAGCATGGTCCCTCTTTCATGTTTAGGAGTACCTCTCGCTTGATGTTCTTCTCATTTAGTAGACTTAATTATCATTTTGGACGAAGGGATTAAGGAATGGCAAGGACTATTAAAATTAGCTGAAAATTGGACCAACCAATATAAAGAAAATGAATAAGGTCACTTGGGTTCGGCCGGAAGTTATGCCAAGTCTATTGTGTCAAGAGTCGTCACACATCAATTCATGGTGTTTTGACGTCTCTTGAAGCGTCTCTACTTCCTCTTTTGAGTTCACTCCATGATAAGAGGGAAGGGTGAGTGTTATTCATTGTATTCATTGATTTTTGTCCAAATCGTGGCCGAAATCATCAAGCAAGCAACTTGCTCATTAATGGTTTTGGAAACGACTTTGTCCTTCTCTTGAGGCTTTCCATGACAGAGAAGTGTAAGAGGGACAAACAGAGCTCAGAAAAAACTCTGCTTGCACTGTTTTCACCTCAAAGCACAAAAATAAGGTTTTGCACAAAATTAGGGCGTGAATAGGCCTTATTTGGGCTCGGCCGGGCCTCATTGGGGCCGGCCAACCTTCAATGTTTGGTTCATAGTGTGTTTTTGCAGAAACAGAGTGCAGTGGTTAAAGGTGAAACATGGTAGATTCCAAGGAAGGCAAGCAGAGTTGCTTCTGAAACCGTCACGTGCATTCCATCCTTGTGCTTCCTTTGTAAATTGTAAATTAATGCTCTCATTATTGTTGTAGTTACATAGCTAGTTAACTTAGATTACTAGCTCATTGCTCATTCTAGAGATCCTTGTTGTAACAGCTTAGTTAGTTAGTTATTTAATTCATTCAGTCGAATTTGTAGTAGTTAGTTTATTTCGGACATTCGGACATCGATTCAGACCCTCTTGTACGAGGGCAAGTATGTAATAAGTGCGTGTGTCTTCTGACCCCTATTTCTTTCTCCCTTTTATTTCTCCACTTATGATGGTAGTATAGAGCATCATGTTTACTTAGCATTGTTATGTTTGCATACACTCATATCACATGCATTTCGGTTCGGCTGATCATACTAACCGATGTCAAAATTCAATTTCATTACTTGAATACGTGATTTATCACATGAACCATGCTCATAGCCAAGCCTATAAAAATTGCATAAATGTGTGCATTGCATTAGTCACATTGCATTGTTTAGGAACATGCATATTTTCTAATTATTTTGTTTTGTTTGGCTTGCCTTGGAGTACTAGGTGAGCGTTTATTGCTTTAACATCTTACATTGTGTGTGATTGTTTTCATGTCGAGCATGCTTTCCATGAGGCTAATTGCTTCAATGATATACCTGTGGATGAAGGCTAATTGCTTAAATTGGGGTATTTGATGAATATACATATGAGATCACTTTTTCAAGTGGTACATATTCAAAACAATTTTCAAACAAACACAAAATCAAATGTTCCAATTTTTGCAAATTAGTCTATACTTGTGTGCAACACCTAGTAATGTAAGCCTAATAACCGGAACAAGAGCATATAATGTAAATAAGAATTATATAATGCTTAGTACAGGCCGATCTTTGATCAGGTGAGTGGAGTGCTCAATTCATGACCTTCCCCTCTCGTACCTAAGTTCTCGAGCCGAGACACTTTGGTGATGACAGATAAGTGGCCTTTGGCATGAGTCTCGGGTTTCCTAAATTTTCCAAAAATATTTAGGTGGCGACTCTTAAATCTGGCAAAACAGTCCATTTTTGGCATTTGATTCAGACATCGATTTTCCAAAAGTATTGCTAGATTTGGACTCTTTTTGTGTTTTCACTGTTTCATATTGCACTTGTGAAATCAGATTCAAAATCACGGGAGTCTGAACGGTAGGGCTAGTCGTATCTAAAAGAAGCACGAAAAGCAAGCTACAACTCCGCCGCGACTAGGGGCAAGAACGAAGTGTGCAAGCAAACATAAACAGAAGGCATGTTGACGATAACCTTGCTAGAGAAGGTCACATCTGTCTTTAATGTCGGAAAGCCGATGAATTAAGCAGGGCATATCCAACTCCCTGTCATTAGCCAAGGATCGAGCCTCATATAAAATAAGCCCACACATCCGTTCAAGAGCCCGTGCATGGCCAAAATGGAGTTGAGGCATAATCTTTTCATCACGCCGGGACTCCATCAATGCTTGAAATTCTTTGAGCGTAGGGCACATCTCTTGCGCTATGAAGTGAAACGCGTGTGTAACCGGGTTCCAATATCGGACCGCGGTGTGAAGAAAAGGAAAACAAAGCAAAGTACGACTCAACGAAAAAAGAGCGTTTATGCCGAAACCCCAGAAATTTACCTTTTCCGTGCCATCCAAAGTGGCTACCCAATCCTTGACCCTCTTGGAAAGAAATATCTCCATTTTTAGAGAAAACAGCAACAAAAATGAGGTTTTGTCGAAGAAATAGTGAAGGAAGACCTTTTATAGTGGATAAGGTTGTGTAAGTGACTGACAGTTGTTGCCAGCTGTCCAGCCATAGCACTTGGCCGGCCGACCACCTTTCCTGGCTGGCCGTCCCTTTAGGTGGTTGGCTGACCACCTATGTTGGCCAGGCAGTTAGACAGCAGTGTTTTGTTTTGGTCTTTTTGCTTTGAGGTCTTGTTTTGAATCTTTTGTTTCCAGCAAGTGTAAATAGCTACATTTAGGTTGTTTTTAGTTTGTTTTTCATTTATTGAGTTGTATTTTGCATTTTGGGTCAGTTGTCGGCTCAATATCTGGTTATGAACATTGTTCAAATACAAGCCTTTTCAGTTACGAATTCAGTTCCAATTTTATGCAAATGTGGTGCCATGCTTGAGACGCAAAATAAAACTCCTTTTATAAAACTGTAGGGTTTTACCCCGATCATAGTTTTTACAAAAGAGGAAGTACAAGTGTTTCAAAACAAAAAGTAAAGTCCTATTTGAAGCTATACAAGTGTTAAACTACCAAAACAAAAGAAAATAAGCAAAGGAAATACAAAAGTCAGCATCGGTTGCATCAAGCTCAAGACGTCCTCTTCATCCTCTTCCGGGGAGGAGACTCAGGGGCACTATCACTGTCAGCACCGCTGTCATCAGAAGAGCGAGACGCGGAGCTATTTCCATCTTCTCCACTCCCTAACCTAGAGTTGTCATCGTCCTCTTTGTCCCCTGACCCTGAGCCAGTATCATCATCCTTGCTGACTCAGAGCGCCCGTTCATGTAGACTTGACTTTCTTCGCGCCCCCTTTCGGAGGGCTCGAATTGGTCCTACAGTTTGGACTCCTGTCACCGTTCTGAATCTAATCTCACAAAGTACAATGTGAGACTGATAAACACCAAAGAATCCAATCCGAAAAATCATTTTGGAAAATCAGATTTTGAATAAAATAATGCCAAAACTGGACTGCTTTGCCAGATTACAGAGTTACCACCTAAATATTGTATTTTTGGAAAATTTAGGAAACCCTGACTCGTGCCAAAGGCCACGTGTTCGTCATCACCAAAGTTATCTCGGCTCGAGAACTTTGGTACGAGAGGGGAAGGTCATGAAATGAGCACCCCGCTCACCCGATCAAAGATCGGCCTCTACTAAGCATGATATGTTGTTTATAAACACATGTGTTCTTATCCGGTTATTAGCTATCTTTACGATGTGACACACACACAAGCAAGTATAGATTATATTGCAAGAATTGGAACATATCAACTTATGTTTGTTTTCTTTGAAAATGGTTTGAAATTGCCACCCTTAGGTGGGCTTAAAAACATGATGGTTTGCCACTTTGCAAAGTAGGCTTAGAACATTCATTCGTCGAATTGTTCCAATTCAAGTAACAAAGCCTACACTCGTAGACATTTATGTAGTTTAGCACATAAGCAAATAGCCTCATGGCAATCATGCTATCATGGAAACACTCACACTCATGCAAACATGCTAAAGCGTAAAACTTACAGTGTACTCCGAACCAAAACAAAAGCTAGTTAGAAATATGCATGATCTTAACTATACAAGATGCCTAATGCAACACATGTGATAATGCAATTAATAGGCTTGGCTATCTAAGATGGCATATGAATGCAACAATTTGATAACATGTATTCAAAGAAGTATTGAAATACGATGCAGTTTGAATGATGCGCTGAGCCTCGGTGCATGCAAGACAAATGAATGATGCAAACATGCAAGCATAAGGTATACTAATCGAAACATGACCATAATCTAACCATCGAAAGCGGATAAATAAAAGGGAGAAAGACGTGGGGTTGGAAGACATGCACACACGCACGCACACTTATTACAACATTGCGCCCTCACAAATGAGGGTCCGAATAAAGAAGCTAAGCTACACTAAGCTAAGCTAATTATTACAAAACAACTAATTAACTATTCTAGCAAATTAATTACAACATGAATTAATTAATTAAACACTTAACTAATTAATTACAAAACGACTAAGCTAATGAACTAATTAGCTAAACAATTTAAATAAAAGGCCTCGGGAAGCAAGGGATGCTTGCATGCTCGGTTGCTTCACCCCGAAAATCCATCGCCTTGCCATCGGTTGCCTCTGTTTGCACTCGCCTTGATCTCTGAACATTGTACCAATTTCGAGACTGCTTCTGCTCCAAAATAGGAACACTTTTGCACAAAAATTGATTGGTGGCCGGTTGGCCACAGAAGATGGCTGTCGGTCACCTTAACTGGCCGGTCAACTAGTTTAAGTGGCCGGTCGGCCACCAATTTTTCCAGACTTTTGTTTTTGCTACAACAGAGAGCAACAGAGGCAAAGCAATTCATTTTTCAAGGAATGTGTGTACTGCCACCCTCCTTATCATTTCTCAAGCTCAAAGGAGTATGGCACTTGGCTCTCAAGCCACCAATCAAGCATTTTCATGCATGATGGCCAAAGAACCAAGCTTGTACAAGCTTAATGAATGCACAAATAAGACTCAAAGGACCACCACCTTATCATGCATGATCAAGGGTGACAGTGACCAAGAAACATGACACGTTTCATCACTTTGAGTATGAAACGTCCCACATTTTTTGTGTTTAGATTAACGTCCGATCCAAACACATGCAATGCACAACAACATGCTTAACTTGCTCAAGTTTTACTTGTCAAATTTTGTTTACACATTTTACATTACCGATTAGTCCTTTAACCGATTAAATCCAATGTGAGAGTCCTCTAATTGGAAAGAGGGCCTAAGCCACAAGTGCATTTAGCATGAAAGAGGTCTCATGTTGTTGGTTAGTAGAAACCCTCAAGGGAGGATTAAAACCATTAGGCATGAGAGCCTCAATTCCACCCTCAAGCCAACAAGGGGCTGAAAGCCACTTTCAAAGAAAAATAAAAAGTGAAGAATAGAGGGAGGTTGCAGACATTTCAGTGCTGATATGGCATGCAAAATAATTCCACAACTTGCAATCAACTCATGTACCATATGTTAAGAGCCAAAAACATCAAAACTAGTGAATAGCACTACACTAGAGGCATGCAATATCAAGCTCAATTGACCAAACCAGCTTTGGACAGAGTTAAAACATGCCAAAACAGTGGCTAAAACATGCTAAGATTGAAGCATAAAAGGCAAGGAAAACATGCTCACATGTTAGCACGCAAACAAGACTCAACACACAACTCTCAAAAGCAATGAAAGAGTGAAATAAGTGAGAGTGTGACAGAGCTATATACACCGAAATCACATGTAAAATGATGCTACAACATGCAATCAACTCAAACACTTCATGCTAGAGGCCTCAAAACACTAAGCTAGTGAAGGCATTTGCACTATAGCTATAAAAAAACGTGGTTCATATTATCAAAGCAGCCCAAAACATAGCTAAATCATGCCAAATCAGAGCATAAAACATTCTGAGATTGAGTCACAAAAATGTGGAAAAACATGCTCACATGCTAGGCTATCTACACTTGCAAACAAGACACAAGGCGGGGAGTCCACCCCCTCCTATTTTGGACCTCAAAACAAAGTTTTTACCACTGAAAATCCCTTGGAATTCAGTGGTTAAAAGGCCAAAAAAAATTGTTTTAAAAGCTTTGGAAAAAATGGCACAAAAAGTTTCACAAGCCAAAGAGAAAAAAGAGGAGACAACCCCCTAACTCAACAAGACTTAAATCACCATTTGGGACCTTAAAAATAGTGTTTTTTATGGTTAAAAAACCAGGTCAAAATAGTGTAAAAACATGGCCAAGCAATAAACTAAAACAAGGCTTAAAATAGGTAAGTCTTATACCTTTGAAGCACAGCACTTAAAGAACCACAATTCTGAGCTAAAATCAGCCTTAAGAGCTCAAACTAGGCCTCTAAGAACCTCAACTCCAAGATGAAGATGTTTGGCTAAGGGTCTCTTTGCAAAAGTGTAGAGAATTCTCACTTTCAATAAGAAAATAGGGAGAGAGAGAGAGAGAGGAAATTTGCTCACAAAAATTTCTAACCTCTCAAATAGGGGAGAGACCCCCTCATTATATAGAATAAATAATGAGCATCAGTGAACAACAGCTACCACACCTGGCAAATAAATATATGAAAAATGAGAAAAATGGCTATCGGCCATCATTAGTGGCCGACCGGCCACAAATGTAGCCGACCGGCCACCATTGGTGGTCGGCAGGCACAAGTCATGGCTGGTAGGCTAAGGGGATGGCCGATAGGTCATCATCTCCTCCAGAAGTAAAGCAACAAGCTCTTGGCCCACAACCACGCACAAAATAGACAAGATTAGAGCCTCCAAGGCGCGCTCAGCCGAGACCTTCAGGGACTCAAAACGAACACGAGCTAGCACAATCATCGGGTGTTCAAACGATGACGTCCAAGTCTTGAGGATGGTCAAAAATGGGGTGTCTACAGCTCACTCCCTCTTTAGTTTTGTTGGTCTTGGCGTCGTCTCCTCTTAGAATCGGCTTCGAGGATGAGGAAGTCTCCTCTGCCTCAAACTCTTTACTTCGGCCCCGGGCGCCCTTGTCCCTACCTCAGCTTCTATTCTTATCCTTGCCGCATGTTGGGGCCTGTCTGCCTCATCTCCCTTCTACCGGAGGAGGTGCCGCTGGTGCCATTGGTACAAGTGGAGACTGAAAACAAGAAACAGCAAATCAGCACCGAATAGTACAGAATCAGTACAGAGCGATACAACATATCAGAACAGTACAATATAATGTAGAATTTGTATGGGTATTAATCAGTAGAGAGTGGTACAGAGTATCAGAACAGTACAATATAATGCAGAATTTGTATGGGTATAAATCAGTGCAGAGTAGTACAGAGTATCAGAATAGTGCAAAACAGTGCAAAATTTGTGTAAGCATGAATCAGTGCAAGGTAGAATATGAGAAAAAGATAGAATACCTAGTAACCATAGAGAGTGAGCAGTGTGTCATTCCTCTGCACCATCTGAACTAGGGAGGCGACCAATCCAATAAGGTTGTCTACATACTCCAGAGGCACATGGAAATGAGTTTGAACATCAGTATCTAGAAAAAGGAATGCAAAATATAAACCGTGAGGCAAAGTGCATACCTGCTGTACCTTAGGGTCCCTGATGTATCCATGCTTCCTCTTCGGTAGATCAACCAGAATTTGATAGGTCGTCCTGCTCGGCTGCTAGCATGGGATTGCGGTTAGAATCACTGGCGTGAACTTTGGGGCATGAGATAGGTCTTGATGAACTCCGTATAGTCCCCAACCCCTGTGGAATTGGTCGGCATCCTGCCCCGCCATAAACTGAACGATGGCCTCAACTAGGTGACCATCGGCTATCCTCATGGATGTTGGAGGCAAAGAAAGAATAACAGGATCTGGCAGGCCTAGTGTCTCGTGCACGAGTCACCCTCCCATGTACTAGGTTCGGTAGAAAGGGCCCTCTAGTTGAAAGGGCATGCACAAGAAAGAAACTTTGACAAGTACAATACAATAGGAATGCATGTTCTATACAAGACGAATAACCATGACACAACACTTAGCGATGCATGCTTCATGCACATCATGGAAGGAACAAAACAGAAGCGTATTCTATGCAACGAGAAATGGAGCATGTTCTATGCAACACCGAATGCATGTCCAATGCAACAGGTATGGATGTTTTCTATGCGAATGTAAGAGCATGCACAATGTAATAAAACGCGACATGTATATTCTATGCAAACATGAGAACATGTGTAGCTCAATGCAATGCAGCATACACATTCTGTGCACAATAATCAATGCATATTCAATGCAACATCAATAACATGTTCGATGCAAAAACACCGAATAAAGAAATGCACATCTTAACAAGACCGATTCGGTTGTAACCTCCGATTTACCCCTCGGAGGAGTTGCAACAAATTAAAAGGATACACCTCGCACGTGCTAAGCATCACACACTGAAAACACAGTTTGGAGCTTCCGCAAAGGCCACTTGAGCTTAAAAACTGTACTTCCCTTGCACTTTCTTGAGGGATCAAGGCACAAAACAACAGAAAAGCATCTAAGGAGAGTATCAGAGGCCTTCCGGCCACTCCGGGAAGCCACCGGCCACCTATCGGCCACCAAATAATGCCATCGGCTGCAAATGTAGCCGGTCGGCCAACACTGGTGGCCGGTCGGCCACCGATGACAGATTCGGGGCAATTTTGGCATTTCACCATGGGTCTTTAAATATAGGGTTCCAAACCCTATTTCTTCACTTCTCCCTTGCCGAAAAACACTTCCCCTTTGGCTCTAGACCATTTCCCCCTTCCGATCCTCACTTTATACGCATTTTCAAACATCCCACAAACGTCCGATTTGCTAAAACCTTTTTGCACACTCCATTTTGAACCGATTAAAAAGTGATTTTGGTGCTCTCATTTTGATTTCCCCCACTTGGGGTTTGTTTCCCCCGAGTTACCCTTAATTTCAGTGCCCTCTCCTGAGCCCTGACCTTTTCTTCCATTTTTCCTCCCTCGAAGTTGACTTTTGGCATTCCCGACCATTTTTCACATTTTCGACCATTCTCTCATCCTTCCTCGAGATGGCGAACGGCATCCCACACGACGGAGCTCCTCCAGGGATGGAGATGGATCCAGAGTTCGAGCCATTGCCACTCAGTATTCGACCATTCGACCCAGCAATGTACCATCCTGAGGTACATGTGCTACCTCCCGATAGCATCCGCCAGTTCAAGGGGTTTGTGCGAGGTGCACCGGAGGACCTCCTGCTACGCGAGCCGGAGTCACATTTATCCCATGGAGCCTTTGAGCTATACACTTCCTCTTTATTTTCCGCAATGTAGGTTACATTTCTTGTATAGCTTACATTGCTTTTCGCATGTTCATCCCAAACACACTTGTGCACTGTATTTCTTACACTGCCTTGCATCTACTTGTCATGAACATACCCTTGCACTGTATTTCTTACATTGCCTTGCATCTGTTTGTCCTGCTTACAGGGGGATTCACATGCCATTCACGGATACAGGACCACCTTCGCGAGGGAGTGGTATATGAAGCTTCTCGACGCCGTCTGTCACATCATCGACGGGGCCGGCTTTGGCGCATTTTGCATGGGGCTCTCACGTCTCATTGTGAGCCAGCCTCTACTGGGCGCCTTAGTAGAGAGGTGGTGGGATACCACCAATTCCCTCCACGTCTCTACAGCAGGAGAGATGACGATGACTCCCTTTGCCTTCTCTATTCTCACTAGCATAGCAGTAGGGGGTCATCCGATTCCTTACGACATAGACATGGACGAGTGGGAGACCGCTCAGATCCACCTGCTGGGAATTCGCTCACCCATCTCCCGATCAGGGATGGTGCGATATGCATGGTTCGCTGATCATTTCAGAGGGACAACGCCGACGACTCGCGAGGAGACCGAGTAATACGCCCGGGGTTTCCTCATGTTTATGTTTGGCACTACTTTGTTCGCCGACCGGGCGGACACCGTCGGGCTCTACCTCATGAGCATCCTGGTGGACTTGTCTCGCATCCGATTCTACGATTGGGGCGGCGCAGGCTTGGCCACACTATATGGGTACATGAGCTCCACCTCCCGCCGAAGCGAGCATCTGCCAGGAGGCTACTAGAGGGCCTGGGAGGTACGCTTACCCTTTTGCTTTACATTTCTGCTTCGCATTTCCCATATACTACACACACTGTACACTGCACTGCACACAATCTGCTTTCTTCTTTACATTATATATAAGCTGCACACACTGTCTGCTTTCTACTTTACATTCTCTATACACTGCACACACTGTTTGCTTTCTGCTTTACATTATCTGTACATTGCACACACTGTCTGCTTTTTGCTTTATTTGTATTCATCTGATATATATTGTCTATTATCCTTCCACCTTCTGCAGCTATGGGTGTACGCCTATTTTCTGAGGCTCGCCCCAGAGCTAGAGGTGGAGATACCACCTATGGTGTCGTACTCGGACAGATACGACGGGAGATGCCAGCGGAGGCCTCGAGAGTGATTCTTATTTTTCCGTCGATTCTTCGACACCGTGACCGCAGCAGAGGTAACTCAAACCTTATAGTCATTTCAATTTTACTTCATATTGCATCACTAATGGCAGCTAGCAATTTGTATATTCACTATTTACAGATCACCTGGTAGCCGTGGGTAGTGATGCCTAATGGGGTCAGAGATCAGTTTATCGGCGCTCGGGAGGGTTCTCGATTCTGGATCTTGCTCGAGGGCCCGGTCTGTCGAGCGTGGTTCTTAAGGGAGCGATTCCTGTGCTAGAGCCTCAGCTTGCCCGAGTCGATGGTTCTGATGTTGCCTCCCACATATATGAGGATCACAGAGAGGTACACCCTGCAGGAGATGATCGATTTCACCAAAGGTTGGGATACTGACTTCTTTAGGCTTGAGGGCAATTACACTGCCTTCATCCAGACATACCTCATGTCGCCCTTGACTGGTGCCCGTGGAGGTGAGAGAGTTAGAGCTCCAGCTGCAGGAAGGAGAGTGGGAGGATCCAAGGTGCCCCGGGCTCATGACAGGAGAGGTCCTCAGACGAGGCAGAGAATAGGATGGCCAGAGCTGCCTACTATGCTGACTTGCTGGCAACCCACAGGGGAGGCTTACCAGATTTCCATCGAGCCTGCACCAGCTGGTCACGAACCTGTCGAAGTTCGAGGCCCAACCCCGGTATGTACCATACTTTACATTTTGCACATTCCATTCATTTTAGTTATGCTTTATAGATTGCTGATCATCACAACACGTTCACAGGCATCCATAGAGTACACTGGGTAGACTCTCGAGCTAATAGCTTCTCTAATGGGGATAGTTTAGATGAGCATGAACCTACTCAGTCTCTATAGGATTCCAGTAAGTCCCTTCAGTTTGCACTTCATGCCATGAAATTTTCTGCTGATACAGTAGCATTTCAACTACAATTTGCCCCATACTGATCTGAATTCATTACATTAACAACACTGCATTGATACACTGCTCCCATACACTGCATTCAACGCTATACTCATATTTGCATACCAATAACTGATGCATTTGACAAACTGTCCTTTTCAGGTCCCTTTTCAGATGCTAGCCCCACCGGATGCCCCAGCGGGAGCCGCAGCAGGACCTTTAGTGCCTCCCCCGACAGTGGGGAGAGAGAGACAAGGGGCTCTGATGCACAGCTGAGGCAGAGCTAGACGTACTCATGATGAGAGCGGTCCACCAGAGCCAATCTCGGATGATGATGATACAGATGAGGACAAGGAGCCAGCGAGCCCGTAGTCAGAGTCATTTGAGGTTGGAGGCGACGATACCGGCTCAGGTTCTGAGGCCGATGGTGATGCTGAGGACAGTTTCGAGGAGGGGAGCGGAGATACTGGGGAGGGCTCCGGCTCAGATTCAGACAGTGGTGCCGATGGCGGTAGCTACGAGCCATGCCCAGGAAGAGGACGAAGAGGGCCTCTCGATCCTGAGATGGGTGGCACTGATTTAGATGCTTTTTGCTTTATTTCTTTTTACTAGTAATGTTAGCACATTGTACAGCCTTAGGCAGTTTTATTTTCTTAAAAACTTGTACTCTTTTTGTAAAACAAGAAACCATGATTGGAATGAAAACAACTTTTGATTAAAAAAAAGTGTTATATTTTGCATTCTGAGCATTCTGAGCATCACACCATTTTTCACAAAAACAGGATTAATGGAAATTG
This sequence comes from Camellia sinensis, assembly GCF_055761805.1. NCBI lineage: Eukaryota > Viridiplantae > Streptophyta > Magnoliopsida > Ericales > Theaceae > Camellia > Camellia sinensis. The sequence goes on from NC_138963.1 coordinate 143,194,653, forward strand.
AATGTTATATTGGCAACTTCTTAATCAAGTAATGAACCAACTAACACATTACAAACAAAGTAAAACAAATCAATGAACAAAACAACAACTCGACAATCAAAACAGATACAACTCGATAAGCAAAACAACAACTCGATAAGCAATTCGACAAAATTCTTAAAAAGAGACGGAAGAAATGCACTGAGAGTGGAACAAAAGACAGGTTCTTAACACTTTCAATACTTGGATGGACTAGAGGGCAAAATGGGAGGCCACCGGCCATAAAAAGATGCTGCCGGCCATCAAAAGTGGTTGTCGGCCACTAGTACTGGCCGGTCGACCACTAGTACTGGCCGGTCGGCTACAAAAGTGGCCGGTCGGCCACCAGTGTAGGGAACCTCCAGATTACTGCCACCTGTCTTCCACTCAACATCTTATCTTCTACAAAAACTCCAGCTTCGTGGTTTCTTCAAATCAGCTCTATTTTTTCCACAAACGGAACCATTCTTTGCCAAAACGTTTCGACTTGGATTGTAACTTTAGATGGCTCGAAAAAGTTGAATTTCCGTGGTTTCGAGACAAATGCACTATTCCCGCTGAGTCGTACTCCGCTGTGTTTTTCGTTCTTTCACGTCGCGGCCAGATGTTGGAATTTGATTACACATGTTTCCAGCTTTGGCGGACAAGAGATATGCCCGACAATTGAAAAATTCCAAGCTTTGATGGAATCCCGGCGTGATGAGAAAATCTTGCCCCAGTCCCGCTTTGGCCACATCTAAGCTTTAGGACGGATGTGTGGGCTTACTTTACACAATGCTTAATCCTTGGTTCACAACGGGGAGTTGGATATTCCCAATCTCATTCATCAATTTTTTGATGCCGGCAACCGCGACGACTGTCTCTGGCAAGGTTTTCGGCAACACACCCTCTGCTTGTGCATGTTGGCTTATTTTCTGCTTGCCACTGGCTTCGGAGGGTCTAGCATTCGCTTGATCGAAGTTGCCCAAGGCTTGAAAGAGGGCAAGAGCTGCATTGGCTTGACACTAGCTGAGACTTTAATGGGTTTGGATGCTTTCTATCGCCGAGAGACAACCAGGTTCGCAGGAAGTCCACTACTCTTGTAGGTAATGTTTCCCACCCTTCCTCACATATGTTTCTCACATTACTCGACCCTCAGGCTCTGTTTTTCTTTCAAAATCCTTTCTCACTTTTTCTCTCCACATATACCTCTCTATTCTTTAATCTCTTTTATTTTTCATCCCTCCCCAGATATGGCTCATCGACAGGTTGAAGGTAGTGGACTCTTGCCCTGCATATTCAGCGTGCTGCTATTTCTTTCGCCAACGACTAGTTTATTTCCCAAATGAGAGATAGTGGTGCCAATGGATGTGCAACAGGTCTGTTGTTGATATTGCTTGGCATTGCCCCTGGTTTGATCTACCTGAGAGGAGCTACAGGATGTCCCAGTAGCCTGGCATTCAGTTGGTTGGCTTGACGCATTATGTCTTCTACTTTCCATTCCGGTTCCGACGTCAGTTCGGACATAACCAGCCTTGCCCAAAAGAAGGGATAGAGTACCCAGCTTTATTTCCGATCTGAGGCACACAACTAGCTCGGTATTCCACTGCATGGAGGACAAGAGAACTTCTAGCTCCCGCTCCCAATTTCAGTTGCGCCCTTTCTGGCGAATGCATAGCTTGACTTGAAGATAAGGCACAAACAGGGCCTACTTTAGCATCTGAAGCTTCCACAAGCTCTGCGAGGGAGCACAGGAACACCTGACTTATCGATGCCCCAAGTTTATTACTTTAATCTGTACTTTCAAGTTTCTCTTTTTGAATATAATAAAAAGCAACTTCAATTTGTATCGAGAGTAGGAGAATTCTGTATTGAAATCTGTGGAGAAGTGGTTTGGAAATACTCTTATGATCCTGGGGGACGCTTGCGATCATCAGCTAGCCACCTAAAAAGGAATTAACACTTCGGTCGGGGGTGCCAGAATTAGCACTTCGACAGACAAGTTAGTCTCTACTCTCTCTGGATTACTTGTATTTTAAGTTAAGCATACTAGTTCTCACCTACCTTCCTCTGACTAATGATCCTATATTTATATTACTCTCTTTCTTGGGCCTCGAGACTGGGCCCACTTTCGATTTACCATATAACTATTTATTCGGCTTCGTTTGCAGCAAACTACTTCTTGCTCGGTCCGTTACTCAATCGGCTATTTGGCCAAATAGGGTAGGATTTAAATTGCAGGACGGGGTTGAATGAAATATATATGCTTCGACCCAAGTCCAACTATTCAGCCTCTTCATGACTCATAATATTTGGCCCTCACAATTGCCCCCCAAACACTTCACGTATGACAATTAGCTGGAGTGTTTGGTTTTGAACCTCGAAAAGTCAGAGCCAAAATTTGGCAGTTATCCTCATTTCAACGCGGATGTCAGAGCACACGCCTCTCGGTTATCATTTCAACTTCCCGCCCCTTCGTACGCCTTCATTTATTATGATTTAAAATCTTGTCGTCTTCTCGAACACACACATTTTGGACGCTTAAAGTTTTTGAACTGCCTTCCGACTCGTCTCTATAACTTCCATTCGTCCTCCATTGTCTTCTTCGTCTCTTGTAAGTCTCCTTCCTCCCTGCTTTCTCTCTACTATGAGTCCTTTTTCCTGGTTTGCCCTTAGTTTAGCACATTCCTATAAACTGATCAAAATGGGAAAGCATCTGAAAGACCTCCTCTCTACGGATCGAATTTCTAGCTTTCGACGCCATTTTTCTATCCCTGATGATGTCCATCTGTCGCTCGTGATAGACGACACTCTCGATATGGAGAGGGACAATGAAAGCACAATCGTTTTCCCTCTCTTATTGATTACGGAGGGTGGAATCCGTTTCCCACTTCATCAATTCCTTAGGGCTGTCCTTCACCATTGGGGTCTAATCCCCTCTCAACCCAATGTCAATTTTTTTAGAATCGTAATAGGGATTATAGCGCTAAACCGTTGTCTTAGGATTAACCTCGGCATACCTGCTATTCGGCACTGTTACGCCTTGGCGAAGCCTTCTGGTCAGCATGGACACTATTTCCTTAGGGCTAAGGACACTGACCATCAACTAGTGACTATGCTCTCCAACTCTGGAAAGTGAGTCGATGATGTTATGGTTGTTGTCCGAGGCAATTGGGAATTCGGCGAAGGCGAGGATCGCCTTGATCCTATTCCTAGACGGAGGCGCAAACTAGGTGGCCGTATAGCTTCTTGTGTTTATTTTTTGTTGTATTTATAAAGCTTCATTTCTAAGACCTCATGGTTTTGCTTGTGCAGGAAAGAAGTAAGTCCTAACTTCAACCGACGACGCCGTTCTTTCGAAAATCAAAGTCATGTTCAAATACTTCGGTCGTTCGAGTTTTCAAAAACAAGGGATGGCGGCCCACGTTCTACTTTGCTACGAACCGACATATACGACTTTCTCGGCGGTAGAAAACATCCCAGTTTCGAAGGGTGAAGAATTTCTTACAGCTCTTATTTTAAGCAACTTCAGGAACTTGCGCCAAATCGGTTTCGAAGGATCCGACTCGGAACATGCGAAAGTCGCAGAGGTTGGTGAAGAATCAGGCCAATCTGAGGCCGAAGTAGACGAGGCCTTAAGGGTAGCCTTTGAGGAGGCCGGCCTCAATTCAGCCAACCCTCTGTCCACCTCGAGTCGAGAAGTTTACGACGACATTTTTATTGGGTTAGAAGATCTTCCCGGCGCGTACCCCGAAGATATGGCCGAGTTGTCACTCACGAAACTTGCAAAAAAGAGAAACACCGAACGAACGATGGCGCGACAGGGAGCATAGGCCATTCGAGCGAAGGCCATCAGATCTGATGTGCCACCTGTCGTCAACGTTGAGCTCCCCTGCTTGTTGTTGAGGAAACAACTCAAAACCGAGATGCGGAGGCGAAGTCAGAGCCGGTTGTGCCGGCAAATCAGGAGGCTGAACAAAGGGTGGAAAAGCGTCCTGCTGAGGTTGAGGCCGGCTCTGGAGAGGACCCTGCTGACAAACAGTCCCGTCTAGAGGAGTCAGATTTGGTTGTGCCTTTTGTGGTTTAACCAAGGATAAAACATATGTCGATCTCCTCTGATGCGTTGGCTATGAAAGATCCAACTGTGGCGCTGAGCATGGCCTCATCTATTTCATTGCCGTCTGATAAGGCAGTTCTCTGCTCGGAGCCGAACCTTTTGGCAATAGCGCTAGCCGCTCAATCGACTCTTCTGGTAAATATCTTGATCTTGCCTTTCCCTTTTATGCATACAATTTGGTTTTAATCTCCTATTTTGCAGACGGTCGGAATAATAGCCAAATTAGGCCGTCGCCAGCATGACACCATCGAACGGATTGGCCGTTTACAATCTGAAGCCGAGGGCCAAAGGAGCCGGGTGGAGTTTGAAACGGCGCGGGCGAAGATGGAGTCTGCAAGGGCTGAGGCCAAAATGGAGAGGGAAAAGAATACAGACCAGCTCCAATTGGCTGCCGAAGAGAGGGCGATTGCGAGTGACGCTGAGCTTAAGTTAGCCCAAAAGGCGATCCCCCAACTTAAGGCGGACTTAGCAAAATCAAAGGCGGCGAAAGAGGTAACCGACTCTGAGGCTAAGAAGGCGTATGAGGACGGGCAAAGCGCTGCCCTTGCCAATTACGTGGAAGAAGTTCCCAAATTTGAGAATCGGGGACTCAAACATGGCTGGCTCAAAGCCCTTGCTGCTGCTAATGTGACATTGGCTATGCCAATTCTATATGAGCAAGTGGATATTGAGCCACTGGAGTCTGACTCCGAGGATTGATGAGGGCGACAATAATTTTTGTTTTAGGATTTTGAATGTAATGTTACAGCTTTTGTTTTAGGATCTTGAATGTATGTTACAGCTTTTGTTTTGTAGTTTTCATATGTAAAATGGCTACAAATTTGTGCCCAATTTACTAATGAAAATTTCCTTTTTACTTTGCTATTATTTGTGCTAAATTTTGTTGTTGATGAATAGTTATGCTTTCAATTGTAAAATGGTTGCGGCATAAATCGACCGGCATTTGGTTTAGGTACTTGGCCGATCAGATTAATAAATCTACCCTTGCCCCAGCCAGTGCAAGAGCTTCAAAAGATGAATAGGACTAGCTCATGGGATGGCTGCGACATAAATCGATCGGTGTTTGGTTTAGGTACTTGGCCGATCAGATTAATAAATCTGCCCTTGCCCCTGCCATTACAAAAGCTTCAAAAGCCGAATACGACTAGCTCATAGAATGGCTGCGGCATAAATCGATCGGCGTTCGGTTTAGATACTTGGCTGATCAGATTAATAAATCTGCCCTTGCCCCAGCTAGTGCAAGAGCTTCAAAAGCCGAATAGGACTAGCTCATGGAATGGCTGCGGCATAAATCGATCGGCGTTCGGTTTAGATACTTGGCCGATCAGATTAATAAATCTACCCTTGCCCCAGCTAGTGCATGAGCTTCAAAAGCTGAATAGGACTAGCTCATGGAATGGCTGCGGCATAAATCGATCAGCGTTCGGTTTAGATACTTGGCCAATCAGATTAATAAATCTGTCCTTGCCCCAGCTAGTGCATGAGCTTCAAAAGCTGAATAAGACTAGCTCATGGAATGGCTGCAACATCAATCGATCGGCGATGGGTATAGATACTTGGCCGATCAGATTAATAAATATGCCCTTACCACAGCCAGTGCATAAGCTTCAAAGGCCGAATAGGACTGATCCGATCGACGTCTGGCTTTTGGCGTTTAGCATTAATAACATCGCTTCGGGGGCGCTGCATACATTAAGAATAAATGGGGTGAGTTCGCACCAGTTACTCCGCTTATTCTTGTTCAGAATTGATTTAAACTAGCTTGGGGTAAGTGCGAATGTCAAACAGACTGTTCTTTAATAGCAGAGGAGAAGGACGAACATTAGCTAAGCTAGAAATTGCAATGAATCGCAGCAACGAGCCTACACGCACGGGAGGAAGGACGTCCAAAGAACGGGAAAAACGTCAGCCCCCAAGTCGTCGAAGCAGGTCACCCCGAAAAGAAAAACAGCAATGGGGAAGCTCCCCGCGACCGTGACCAAGAAACGAGCTAGACGCAATTCCACGGCCGTTAAGTTTTGCGGTTTTCATGGGGAATAAACCGATGACGGAGGCGGATTCCATTGTTAACGATCCGGGTGTAGCGGTCAAGTTTGCTCGACAGATCTTTCCACCGGAAGTCCAGCAGTCGATAGTTGGATGACAAGATTTCGAGGTCTTTCGAGAAGGCATCCATGGGGTGGTGAAGGGGTTATACACCGCTTATGAAGTCGGCATGCGCCTGTGTGCCGCACGATGGGAAATAGAGAAGAAGGACGAATGAATTCGTAGTTTGGAGGCTCATGCAGAGAAGGCCAAGCGTGAGCTTAGGGAGCTTAGGACGGCTCAATCCACCGAGCCGTGTGCGGCGGGTCAATCTAACCCAATCGTGGAGGAGAGAGTGACACAACGGTTGTTAAGCCACGCCATCGCCGAACGAGATACGGCAAGCATGTTCGCCGTGGAAAATGCGAGGACCATGGGTTATGAACAAGGCTTCCATGCAGGTCGGAAGGTTGGGATCGACAAAACCAAAGAGAAACTTACAGAGGAGGTCTGTCGATGTGAGAACCGGGGCTTTAGGCACGGTTGGATCGAGGCACTTCAGACCATGGAGGCTCTCCAAGCAAAGGGTGTTGATTTGGCATTGCCGCTGTACCAACGTGATCACTTTCCCTTTTCCACCTTTGAAGTCGAAAAGAGTGACGATGAGGGGGACGCCGTATAAAAGTAGACATTGTAGGCATTGTAATGCAAAATTCATGTAATTCTTAGCTAATTGAATAATAGTACATTTTCTATTTCAAGTGTTTTCAAGTGTTAGCATACTTTTTGATTGTATTAGTATACTTTGTTTCAATCGACTGATCTAAGAACACATTTTAGTTTGAGCGTTCACATGTTTCAGCCTGCGTTCATACGGCATGTTTCGCCATACGTTTATACAGCTTGTTTTATTTTATTTTGAATGATTTGATGTCTCAGCCTTCGTTTATAGGGTTTCCCTTATTTCATGTTTGTAAGGTGTCACGCACTAATGGGTCTCCAAATCTGGAGGCTTTATCGGCCCAAAGGCGCCATGCACCGATGGGGCTCCGAATTCGGAGACTTTGTTTGGCCTATCGTGATAGCCATGAAGGGCGCTCAGAATCTGAAGGCTTTATCGGCCCAAAGGCGTCATACGCCGATGGGGCTCCGAATTCGGAGACTTTGTTTGGCCTATCGTGATATCCACGAAAGGCGCTCCGAATCTAGAGGCTTTATCAGCCTAAAGGCATCATGCGCCGATGGGGCTCTGAATTCAGAGACTTTGTTTGGCCTATCGTGATATCCACAAAAGGCGCTCCGAATCCGGAGCCTTTATCGGCTACAAGGCGTCATGCGTCGATGAGGCTCCGAATTCGGAGACTTTGTTTGGCCTATCATGATATCCACGAAGGGCGCTCCGAATCCGGAGGCTTTATCGACTCAAAGGCGTCATACGCCGATGGGGCTCCGAATTCAGAGACTTTGTTTGGCCAATCGTGATAACACGAAGGGCACTCCGAATCCGGAGGCTTTATCGGCCCAAAGGCGTCATGTGCCGATGGGGCTCCGAATTCGGAGACTTTGTTTGGCCAATCGTGATATCCACGATGGGCGCTCCGAATCCGGAGGCTTTATCGGCCCAAAGGCGTCATGCGCCGGTGGGGCTTCAAATTTGGAGACTTTGTTTGGCCAACTGTGATATTCATGAAGGGCGCTCCGAATTCGAAGGCTTTATTGGCCCAAAGGTGTCATACGCCGATGGGGCTCCAAATTCGGAGACTTTGTTTGGCCAATCGTGATATTCATGAAAGGCGTTCCGAATCCGGAGGCTTTATTGGCCCAAGGGCGCTCCGAATCCGGAGGCTTTATCGGAACACTTTGGAACTAGTTTCGCAGTGAATAAACAAGGATCTTTGCATTACAAAAGTGGAATATGTACACGTTGAACCATTCATAACTAGTATCATTCCCCACAAGTCGGGTTTAATGATAGAATTTTCATAAGTGCGTTGAATTCCAAGGTAGTGGCAGACTTCTTCTAGACATGTCCTTGAGCCGATATGCCCCTACCCTTGCGATTGAATCGACCTGGGGTCGTCCTAATTAGGGCCCAATTTTCCATCAGTCGGTTTCCTGGCCGCCGGAAGTACTTTCTTTAGGACCAACTCTCCTGGTGTGTAGCGGCGCAGTTGAACACGTTGATTGTACGACTTGGAAAGCTATTGCTGGTATCGTGCCATGGAGGGAAGACGCAGTCTCTTCGTTCTTCGATCAGAATCAAATCCAAAGCCAGCATCATATCGTTTCGGCCCATATAAAAAACTTGCGATTTCAGGGTTGGGTGGCCGATCTCCAGGGGTATGATCGCCTGGGTTCCAAAGCATAAAGCAAACGATGTTTCTCTAGTGGATCGCCTCGGCGTAGTTCGATGTGCCCACAATACACTTGGTAATTCTTCGACCCATTTGCCTTTAGCTTTCTCCAGCCTCTTCTTGATGCCGTCCAAGATGAATTTGTTAGAGGCTTCGGCTTGACCATTGCTTTGGGGGTAAGCCGGCGTGGAAAAGTAGGGCGGATACCATATTTGCTACACAACTCTCGGTAGACGCCACAATCAAACTGGGTGCCGTTGTCTAAGATAAGGGCTCTTGGAATGTCGAATCGTGTTATGATATTTCTCCATACAAAGCGCTTGACATCAGCATCTCGAATGTGTGTTAATGCCTCCGCTTCGACCCATTTTGTGCAGTAATCTGCAGCGACAATCAAGTATCGCTTGTTCCCTAGGGCCCTCAGCAATGGTCCTACGATATCAAGCCCCCACTAGGCAAACGGCCAGGGACTGGTGATAAAGCTTAACTCTTCAACAGGGAGATGGGTTAACGGGGAGAACTTCTAACACTGTTCACATTTTTTCACATAGCATTCGGCATCAGATCTCATTGTCGGCTAATAATATCCCTGTGTTATAGCTCGATGGGCCAAAGAGCGCCTGCCAGAATGTGCACCATAACTGCCTTCATGTATTTCAGTCAGAAGCTCTTCGACTTTGTCCGGATGCACATATTCTAGGTATGGACCAAAAAAGGACTTTTTATAAAGCTTTCCTTGCGGATCCAAGTAGTAACACAGGGCTTTGTTTCGCAGCTTGTGCGCTTCTTTCTCGTCCTCTAGGAGCTGTTCAGACGATAGAAATGCGGCAATGGGATCCATCAAACTCAGTTTAGATTCTATAACATTGACCTCGACCTCCTCTGAAGGACCAATGCTTGGCTCCGGGATGAAACCCACCTCGATGGTCCGTTTGATCTCTAAGTTAATGGCGGAGGCTAGGCAGGCCAGGGTGTCTGCATGCGTGTTCTGATCACGCGTTATCTGATTCAATTCATGATGGTCAAATTTTGCTAGCAAGGAGTTAGCCGTTTTCATGTAAGCCGCCATACGGTCATTTCTTGCCGCGTACTCCCCCTTCAGCAGATTGGTCACCAGTTTTGAATCGCAAAATACAAGCAGACACCGAGCACCCAGAAGATGTGCATTTTGCAAATCGGTTAGAAGGGCTTCGTATTCGGCTTCGTTATTTGACGCTTCGAAGCCGAGTTTGACAGCCTGCTCAATTATTGCTCCATTAGGAGCCATGATTACTACTCCGGCCCCACTGCCCCGCTGATTGGATGACCCATCACAGTATAGCTGCCAAATGTCTTCAACATAAATTTTCCGGCTCGGCTTAGGTCAAATTTCGTCAGACTTGAAGTCGGCAAGACCCCGGTAAATTTGGTCACGAAGTCGGCAAGCACCTGCCCCTTGATTGAGGTTCTAGGTAGAAATTGAATGTCGTATTGGCCGAGTTCAAGAGCCCACTTTGAAACGCATCCTAATGCTTCCGCATTATGTAGTACTGATCGGAGTGGGTAATCTGTTAGCACCCCAATACTGTGCCCCTGGAAGTAATGCATCAGTATTCTTGCCGCCATGACCACGGCTAGGATGAGTTTTTCCAGCGGCAGGTAGTGTGTTTTAGTGTCGACCATTGCCTTGCCCACATAATACACTGGCCGCTGCTCCCCCAGCTTTTCCTTTATCAGTACGGCGCTGACGGCCCAGTCGAAAACTGCCTGATACAAGATGAGCGAGTCGCTTGCCGAAGGTGTTGTCAAGAGTGGAACTGATCGGAGGTAGGTTTTCAGACCGTTGAAAGCGGCTTCGCACTTGGTGGACCATTCAAAAGCATTGCCCCACTGTAGTGTATGGAAGAATTGTCGGCAGCGATCTGTAGATCGACTGATGAACCTGTTGAGTGCGGCGGCCATCCCCATCAACTTTTGAACCTCTTTTACAGAACGAGGGGAGCCGAGTTCCAGGATTACTGTGATTTTCTTCGGGTTGGCCTTGATTCCCCGGTGGTTGACAATGTAACCCAAGAACTTGCTGGAGATGATCCCAAACGCACATTTGGAAGCATTCAGCTTCATTTTGTATTTGCGTAAGATGCGGAATGTCTCTTCCAGATCGGCTAGATGGGTTTGCTCTTCTCTAGACTTGACCACCATGTCATCAATGTACACTTCCATAGTGTGACCGAGTTGCTCCTTGAATATGGCCGTGACCAGTCTTTGGTAAGTTGCCCCTGCATTCTTCAGCCCAAAAGGCATAACCTTATAACAGTAGGTTTCTCTTGGGGTGAGGAATGCGGTTTTGTCTTGGTCCTCCGGATGCACGGTGATTTGATGGTAGCCTCTGTAAGCATCGAGGAAGCTCATACGTTGATGGCATGCCGTCGCATCTACAAGTTGGTCAATTCTAGGTAGGGAAAAACAATCCTTGGGGCAGGCTTTGTTTAGGTCCGTCAAATCAACACACACTCGCCAAGTCCCATTTTTCTTCTTCACAACCACAGTATTAGAGAGCCACGTAAGGCAGGTCACTTTCTTGATTGCCCCGGTGTCAAGCAACCTGTCGAACTCTTCAACAACGGCGGCAGTGTACTCTGCGGCTGACCGCCGACTTTTCTGAATGATCGGCTTACATTTAGGGTTAACATTCAAACGGTGTTGCGAAACAGATGGATTTATACCCGGCATCTCATATGGAGTCCATGCAAAGACATCGAGGTTGCTGAGTAGGAAGGAAATTAGCTGTTGTCTATCGACTTGATCCAGGGAGGCGCTGACCATGAAAAACCTGTCTGGGTTGCCATCGATTTCAACTCGATCTAGGGCTTCCGTTGCCTTTTCACTCGGGAGCCACCCAACATCATCAAGGCTCTCCCAACCCGGTACCTCAATGGAATTCACTTGCAACTCCTTCGGCGTCTTTCCAGCAAGGAGATAGCATGCTTGTGCCGACTTCTATGAACCACAAATTTGCTCAATGTCGCGTTTCGTTGGGAAGTGAAGCAGCTGATGATAGGTGCTTGGCACAGCCTGCATAGTGTGCAACCAAGTTTGCCCATGATGAGATTATACGGCGATGGCAGCTTGACCACCAAGAATTCCACATCCATTGTTCGGGAGCCCGCTCGAACGGGTTATGTGATTTTTCCCAACGGGTATTCTGGATTGGCGTTGAAGCCGAATAGGGAATAAGGAGCCGGAGAGAGATCTGATTCGGAGAAGTCGAGTTTGACGAATGTCTTGTAATACATAATCTCCGATGTGCTCCCTGGATCAATGAGTACGCGCTCAACGGTGAACTGGTTTACGCGTAACTCAATTACCAAGGGGTCGATGTGGGGAAGGGTCACTCCGGCCAAATTTGAGTTATCAAAAGCAATGCTAGCAGCTTCATGGGGCCGTTTTGTCGGAGTGAGCTGATTTTGAGGGTCAGGATTTGACTGAATCGTATGAACCATGGATGACATTGGCAGGCTGTATATCATGTGGATCACGTCGAGTGGAGGGGAATCCTGTCTTAAAGCTATTGCTTTGGTTGAGCTGCCTTTTCGGGCGTACTGTTGTAGCCGACCATCTTGTACCAATTCCTCCAGGTGATCCTTCAGTGTGTAACAACTTTCAGTATCATGGCCATGATCCTTGTGATACTCGCACCATCTATCCCGTCTTCGCGTGTCGGGAGGTCCCACCATTTTTTACGGCCATTTGAAGAACGAAGGATGTTGGATTTTGGACATGACCGTGCTGATCGACTCTGACAACTTAGTATATTTCTTGTCAGCGCGCCTTATGCGCCTGCTATCGGCTTGCAGCTGTTCATTTGTTCGGTGGGGGCATTGGTCGCTTGATCAGCAAGAATCTCGTCTCTTATCTCGTTTTGCCTGATGTCGTGGTTTAGGGCTCTAAGGTGCGACAGAATTTAATGGCTGAACAATTTCAGCAAGAGCCGTCTTGTTGGTCACATTTCTGGCTTTAACCCGCAAGGCATCATCTTCCTCTTTACAGTATTCTTCAACTTTCTTCATCAACGACCAAACTATTTTGGGGGGTCGTCTGGCCAAAGAGCTACGGAGGGCGCTGTCGGGATGCAGCCCCATCTTGAAGGCGGTGATGGCCATGGAGTCATTCCAAGCATCGTCTACCAGATTAAAACATTTCTAATACCGTGCCAACTATGCGCGAAGGGTTTCCCCCGGTTGAATCTGTATTGCCCAGAGGGAATCGGCTTGCTTTGGCTGGACCTCATTAGTGATAAACCTTGCCCTGAAGGATTTTCAGAGTTGGTGGAAGCTCTTAATCGATGCCGGCTCCAGTTTATAATACTACCTGACAGCTAGTAGTCCCAAACTGCTTGGAAATATTCCGCACATGAGAGCCTTGTCATCTGCATGTAACGTCATGGCTTGCTTGTAATAGCGGATGTGATCAGTGGGGTCTGATTTACCGTCGTACAAGGTGAATGACGGTGCTTTGAATTTCTTAGGTAGCACTGCCTTTGCAATCCGTCGTACAAAGGGATCGTGCTGGTCTTCTTCATTTGAACTGTTTCTTCTTCGCTTATGCCTTATACGGGGACTCTCTTCAGAAGAACTGGTAGTTTCGGGTCGTCCCTTTTTCTTGGGCTCCGGGGATAATGAGTCGGAGTCGCTATCAGTGTTGTCTTGTCGGGCTCGAGGTCGTTGACCACCTTCCCTCGTAGGTCGTTTCGGATCTGGGCGTACAGCTTGTTTGGACTTCGCCACTTCCAAGGCCAAATCTTGATGGAGACGTTCGTTCTCAGCGATCATGTTCTCCAACCTCTGTTCGTTTTGCTTTGCTTGTTCCATGATCGCTTGCATTGTCTCGTGCTCCGAAGTCGAGGGTGAGGCGAAGTTCAAGGCGCGTCTTGCGGCGATAGTCTCCGGTCCAAGCATGTTTGTTGGAGTGAGGTCCTCTCTCTGCGTGGTTTCATCAGTGACTATCGGAGGGTTTTCCGTTACACCCGCCATGGATGTGTTTGAGTATTCCCATAGATAGCGCCAATTGTGGAGAAGTGGTTTGGAAACACTCTTCTGATCCTGGGGGACGCTTGCGATCCTCAGCTAGCCACCTAAAAAGGAATTAACACTCCGGTCGGGGGTGCCAGAATTAGCATTCCGACAGATAAGTTAGTCTCTACTCTCTCTAGATTACTTGTATTTTAAGTTAAGCATACTAGTTCTCACCTACCTTCCTCTGACTGATGATCCTGTATTTATATTACTCTCTTTCTTGGGCCTTGGGATTGGGCCCACTTTTGATTTACCATATAACTATTTATTCGGCTTCGTTTGCAGCAAACCGCTTCTCGATCGGCCCTTTACTCAATCGGCTATTTGGCCGAATAGGGCAGGATTTAAATTGCAAGACGGGGTTGAATGAAATATATATGCTTCGACCCATGTCCAACTATTTGGCCTCTTCATGAATCCTAATATTCGACCCCTACAAAATCAATGAAATTGAAGGTTGTGGGTACAGAAAATTTTCCTTTTGGTCCAAAGCTGGTCGAAGTTGTAAACAGATTAATTTGATGAAAATCAACTTTTATTAAAACTTTTCAAAACTATTTTCGGTAAGGATCACAATTGGACACACCCGGAATCTATCCTTGAGATGCACAACCCCGAATCCAATAATTGGAAAGTTGCCCCTTGTCTGAATAGCACTGCACTGTACTGTACTGTAACCAGCTCTCATAGCAAAGATCACAACCGAACTCTTGGATGTAGAAAAGACATAGATGACCAAAACAATCACATGGACACAATTGATTTGGAAGTGTTTATAGATAGACTTCAGAATCAAGTTGCCTACGTATCCCGAAGATGGGAATCAAGCCTTTCGTAGTTCCGTTTGGGTTCACTCGGGTATTAACACTCTCCGGTATTAACACTCTCCTTTTGCACTCTAACTTTTACCAAGGTTGCCCTTTCTGGATTTTCAACCTTGCGAGTTCAGTTTTTCTTATTTCAAATTTTTTGTGCTCTAACTTTTGCCTGGGTCGCCTTTTCGGGTTTTCAGCCTAGCGAGCCACTCAAGGGTAGTATTTCTTCAACTTGTCCATGTTGATTGGTTGGGAGAATTCAAGGCCATCTAAGTCCATAAGAACGACAGCTCCACCCGACCAAATAGATTTGATGATGTAAGGACCAATCCAATTGGGTTAGAACTTGTCCTTAGGGTCATGGATGGGCGCTCGGTTGTCTTTGAGCACCAAATCCCCTTCTTTTAGATTCCTGGACTTAACTTTCTTGTTGAAAGCCCTGGCAATCCTGTGTTGATAGCGTTAGACGTGATACAGTGCTTTCAACTTTCTCTTGTCGAATAGCATAAGTTCCTCGAACCTACTTTGCTACCAATCCGCTTCCGCTATCTGGCACTCAGCCATAACCCACAGTGGCGGAACCTCAACTTTAATTGGCAAAACAGCCTCCATCTCATAAACTAGAGAATATGGAGTTGCCCCAGTAGAAGTCTGAATTGATGTTCTATAGCCCCAAAGAGCAAATGGCAGCTTATCTGGCCAGTCCCTGTAAGTTTCCACCATCTTCTGTAGAATGTGCTTGATGTTCTTGTTGGCGGCCTTAACAACTCCGTTGGTTTGCGGTCAATATGTGGATGACTTATGAAAAGCCACATTGTATTTCTTCAACAAGTTGATCACTTCTTTCTTAAAGTGGGAACCATTGTCCGAAATGATCTCATTCGGGACCTCGTAACGACAAATGAGCGGAGTGTACAATTTATTAGCCGATCACTCTCCTCCGTGGCTCCTGTTTGGCGCTTTGACTCTTTAGCATCGACACATAGTTTATGCATTCCCAGATGGCCCCGTTTGTACAATTTACCCCTGCAAATGATAAACTGAGCAGCCATTCGCCGTATTGCCCTCTTATCTTTGGCATTTGCCCCTAGTGGATAAGCCTCATTTTCCAAGAAGTTCCAGATGTCATGATACCAGGGGCTCTGATCTTGTACTTCATTTATCGCAGCAATTAGCTCATAAGCTGGCACATACCACTGTTCAATAATGATTGGACGAATCCGGACTCCCAAAGGGATGTCTATCATGGAAGATAGAGTTGATAAGGTGTTAGCGAACCTATTGCTCTCTCTTAACAGATGCGTGAAGGTTAGCTTCTCAAACCTAGGAATTAGAACGTCCAGGGTTTGGTGGTAGATTTTCATCCTTTCTTCTTTAATCTTCCAGTCTCCTTTCGCTTGAGACACAACTAGGTTCGAGTCCCCAATGACGTCCAACCGTTTTGCCCCTAGTTCCAAGGCGGCTTCCAAGCTAGCGATACATGCCTCATATTCTGCTTCGTTGTTAGATACCTTGAATCAGAGTTTGAAAGCTAAAGGTATGTGGGAATTGTCGGGCGCTATTAGCAACACCCCTATCCCATACTCATACTGATTAGATGCTCTGTCAAAGTACATAGTCCAAATCTCTTCTTCAAGTTGCAGAATAGCCTCATCTGGGAATAGATACTCTACTGCTTCGTCTTCTTCCGTTGGGTGATCGGCTAGGAACTCCGCTACCACTCTCCCTTTCACAGACTTGCGAGTCATATACTTCAAATCAAATTCGGAGAGAAGAAGCAACCAACGGGCTAGCCTACCCGTAAGTACTGGTTTCTCGAAGAAAAATTTGATGGATCTAATCTCGAAATCAGAATTACGGAGTGAGCTAACAGGTAGTGCCTCAACTTCCTGGTAGTCTATACCAAAGCTAAGCAAGCTTTCTCGAGCGGAGTGTAACGGGTCTCATATTCCAGCATCTTCTTGCTCAGGTAATAGATGGTCTTCTCCACTCTATCCTCAGATTCCTGCGCAAGCATGCAGCCCATAATCGTGTCGGTTACTGACAGATACAAAATCAACGGCTTCTCCGGCTCTAACGGTGACAACACGGGTGGGTTCTGTAGCTATTGCTTAATCTGCTCGAAAGCAACTTGGCATTGGTCATCCCATTGAAATTTTTTTCCTTTCTTCAGGAGACCAAAAAGTGGTTCACAAGTCAAAGTTAATTTTGTAATAAACCGTCTTCTGAATTGCACTTTACCCAGAAAGTCGCACACCTCCTTTGCAGTCCTTGGTGGTGGCATTTCTAGTATGGCCTTGATTTTGGAAGGATCGACTTTGATGCCGCTTTGTGTAATCAAGAACCCCAGCATTTTCCCTACTGTGACACCAAAAGTACATTTCTGAGGATTTAATCACAATCGATGCTCTCTGATCCGTTGGAAAAACTTCTTTAAGGCGGTGTGTGGCCCTCTCTTTCCTTGGACTTGACAATCATGTCGTCCACATACACCTCAACCTTTTTATGGATCATATCGTGCAGGATAGTGGTTGCAGCCCGTCAATAAGTAGGCCCAGCATTTTTCAAACCGAGCGGCATTACCCTGTAGCAATAGGTTCCCCACGGCATTGTGAAGGCAGTCTTCTCCCTATCCTCGGGTGCCATCAAGATCTGGTTGTATCCAGAAAATCCATCCATAAAGGAAAGCAACGCATGGCCTGCGGTGAAGTCCACCAACTCGTCGATGTGTGGTAGAGGAAAGTCGTCCTTCGGACTGGCTTTGTTCAGATCTCTGAAATCCACACACACCTGAATTCTGCCATCTTTCTTTGGCACCGGAACAATGTTGGCCAACCAAGTAGGATACTCAAATACTAACAGGAACCCTGCATCTATCTTCTTGGTGACCTCTTCCTTGATTTTTAGAGCCTAATCCGGGCGTATTCTCCGAAGCTTCTGCTTGACGGGTCGAGCCTCAGGGTCAAAAGGGATCTGGTGTTGTACAATCTCAGGACTGATTCCAGGCATGTCTTCGTAGGACCATGCGAAAACATCTTTGAAATCTTTTAATAAAGTGACTAAGCGCTTGCGTTCCTCCGAAGACAACGTGGACCCAATCTGGACCAGACGCGGATCTTTCTCAGTGCCAACATTAATTGAAGTGATTTCATCAACCAAAGGTTTTACAAACCTCTCCTCCTCTCGATCAACCAAATGTTTCAAAACCGAAGGAATTTCTTCCTCATTATTTTTATCAAAGTTTTGAAAGTCCTGATTAATGCAATAAATGAGTGGCACAGAAAAGTACTCAGAAATAGCAGTGGTACCATTCTCATTCAGAACTTCCAGTTTGTCCAATTCCTCGGTTACAACCGACTCAAAAGAAAAGGAAAAAGACGACCTGGACAAAACAACGGCATCCGGGTTATCAACCCAAGGAATACTGGACTCTGACTCAGAAGAACTAGAATCTGATTTCGATTCTACGGACTCTGTCGAATCAGATTCCGATTCACTACCTGATTCAGAATTGCAGGACAAAAAGCCCTCATCGAACTGCCAAACGAGGGGGGGTGTGATAGATGCATCCAGAATGCCAGAAGAAGGGCCCACAGCGATTGATCTCCAATCATGGAAACAAAGAAGTCATCCCCAGAGCTCTCCAGTGTGATCTGAGGATCTGAGAGGAGACAAGCCAGCACTGCTCCTATCTCTAGTTCTGTGCCATCGGACCATCCACTATGTACTGTTCAGCCTCCGCTGGTAGGTTAGTATGCTCTTCTGCAACTTCATCCCCTTGCAACTATAGGTTGAAAAAGATCTCAAAGCTGGGCAAACGCCGCTTTTCAGAATTTAGCCATGGCTCAAGAAAGCCATAAAATGGGAAATCCTCCCCCTTCCGAACAAAACGGCTGTTCAGGTTTCCTTGAATAGGTCTATGCACCAACTCACAGTGCTTCCTAGTTTGTTTAGCCTTGGCCCTTCCTATCATTTCCTTTCCTTTCTTACCCAATCCTCTTTGGTAGGCGTGTAACCTAGGCCAAAGGTATAAGGGTTGTGTGGCACTTCGGCCAATGTGGCAACGCCCTTCCGACCGCTCTTTCCTAATCCCATTCCGAGTACATGTTGCTGCTTATTCATGAGGTAGACGGATTGCGCACTAACATATAATCCCTCATCAACAGCCAAAATATCTTGCACTACCCGGGCCTCGGCCAAGGTAAATCCAGACAAAAAGACATCCTCCTCGCTGTGTGTAATTTCCAAGATCGATGTAGTAACCTCCGGTGGCGGATGTATGGAAGAGTTCCCAAAAACAATAGCTACCCCCTTCCCATGGGCATACTTCAGCATCTTATGTAGAGTGGAAGAGGCATCTCTCACTTGGTGCAGCCACGGCCGTCCAAGGA
The DNA here is from genome assembly GCF_055761805.1 of Camellia sinensis. NCBI lineage: Eukaryota > Viridiplantae > Streptophyta > Magnoliopsida > Ericales > Theaceae > Camellia > Camellia sinensis. Next base: position 143,213,406 of record NC_138963.1, read on the forward strand.
GTAAGTTAAAAGTGGCCGGAACGTCCAGAACATGGAACTCAATGTTCTGTTGTGCCGGGCCAACCTGAGTTCTAACCCGAACTGTCCCCATCACTTCCCAACTTGTATTGTCATAAGCCCGAATCACCTGGGCCATCAGTACAAAGTCCGCCGGCTTCAAACCGATAGCATAGGCCGTGCGCGACGGACACACATTAGTTGCAGACCCGATATCAACCAAGACAACTGGTATCCACTTTTCTTTACACTCCATAGAGATGTATAACGGCTTGTTGTGTTTAGAGCCCTCAGGTGGCAATTCTTTATCTGTAAAGGCTAAAGTCGGTGAAGCGCCACCCGGGAAAATCAGTCCCACTAACTGTGCAGGGGTTATATCAATAGAGAGTTTAGCTTTGTCCATTGCTGATAGGACGACTTGTCTATGCACCTGTGAGGCCATGAGCAATCCCCAAATGGAGATATTCGCCTGAATTTTCTTCAGCTGCTTCAGTACAGCTTCCTCTTCCAACAGTTTATCTTTTTGTTTCTCTGCTTCCTTATCTTTCCCTGATGCTTCTAGTTAGTGTAGGTGTGGGGGCTTAAAATACCGCCCACTCTGAGTCATGTGATCGACTTCTTCAGTATACCACGTATCATCTGGCAGATTCTATCCCCAGTCCTCATCAGTATGGGCAAGACGCGAATCATCTTCTTTCCACCATATTCCTTCGGCAACCGACAAACAATTATTTGGTTCCACTGTAATTGTTCCCGTGTTCACAACATAGTCTGTCCCCGCAGGGCCTTTGGCTTTTCTAGCCTTCTGATCAGTCTTAGTTCTTTCCTGTTCGTACCGCTTCAGTGCGACCTCTTGTTCTGTATCAGCTGTACACAAGCTACCCAATTCTTGAGCAAAATTCTTTGTACCGGTGCTCTCCGACAACTTCCCCTTGTCGTCCACCGTTCTAGCCGTTGCAGATGTTCCTGTTTCAAACTATCTCTGCTTTGGTTGAGACCCCTCATTAACATCTGACTCATCACTAAGCCACCCTGTATTATTTGTTGATCCGTTCATGTCAAACCAACCAATCTGTACATCTCCCAGATCCTGTTCATCAAAGAATTGCATATTACTGATGTCCTCCTCAAGCTCAGCTAAGTCATCCAGCCCATGTTCATCAAAGAACTACATTAACCTCAATTCCCTTCGGCAATTCCATCCCTGACTTGGCCTGATCAGCTGGCGCAATAAAGCGGCAAGGGTTGTACTCTTCTTCAGTTAAGCTCATGGAGCCCTCAGGCATACCTTATTCTACCATAGCTACCACCACGGGTTTGGGTTAGGATATGGACGTGCTCATCATACACAAGTCTGTGCTTTCTGGGATGAACAACACTGGCTTAGGCAGGTGGAATGGAGTGATGTATATGCTGGGGTCGTATGGGACGGCCATTATTTGGATAAGGTTTACTTGCCTGGGTGGTGGGGTTGGTTATGTTGTGGGAGAGGATTTGTAGTGACGTTAGGCTTCTTAGGAGGCACTATCACTTTGTTGTCAATGAGATCCTGAATCTCATGACAGAGTCTAAAGCATAGGTCGGTATCATGACCATGCTACTGGTGGAAGGCGCAATACTTGGCCGGGTTGTGTATAGAAGGGAGGGGATTAGGCAATGGGCACGGTTCTAGGGGCTTCAGATGCCCTTTTCTAATTAGGACCCCCAAGGCCCTGGATAGAGACATGTAGAGTGGGATGAAAACCTTCTGGCCTTAGCTTGGGTACTTTGCAGGTTATGAGGTGGCTCTAGATGTGCCGGTAAAGGGTGTGGCTATTTTTGGTGTGGTGGTGACCATACCAACGTCAAAGGTCCTTGCAACTGCATTGTTACTGGTAGCTGCATTTGAACTGCATGTAAAAGCCCTCTTGGGCTGCTTCTTTTCATGGTCAATTAGACCCTGTTTCATCACATCCTCTATCTGTACCCCTATCTCATGAAAATCAGCAAATGTAGGTAGGGGTAAGACAATCATCTTCTGCAGCAGCTTCGGTTGCAGATTACGAACGACCATTTTAATCTGGTCCTTCTCAGCTGGCCTGGTGGTCATCATGGAGGCCTTGGCCCTCCACCAAGTGACGAAGTCGGAGAAGCCCTCCTTTGGCTCTTGTCGAGTAGCCTCGAGATCACGAGTTGTGACCTTGATTTTAGTGTTATAAGAATATTGGGTGACAAAGGCCTCGGCCATCTCTTCCCAGCCCCTCTTTACAGAATTCTCTAGTTTAGCATACCAGATAGCCGCAATACTCGGTAGGGTCCGGCCAAAGAGGGATATCTTTTGCAGTGTAGTCAGGTCTATCGGCTGCAGAATATCTAAAAATAGCCGCAAGTGGACCATGGGATCACCCGAACCGTCGAAGCGGTCTATGTGAGGCATTTTAAATCTATCTGGCAATGTCACCGTCGAATCTGTGTAGCCGTCCTCTATATCTGGGATCGAGTTGACTCTTTGAGCTCGTTTGAAAAGCTTCTCAAGCTTGCTTACTTTCCAGGCAGTAGGGTCGACCTCAAACTCGAACGGTGCGTTTGTTGGGTAGGCCGGTGCTTTGGAAGTCTGAGGTGGGACTGGCCCTACTGGAATGTCCGTATTCTCCTGGACATTAACTGTATCCCCGGGTATTTAAATCCTAGCTGGAGGTGGACGCAAAGCGGAAGCTGCTGCTTGTTGTGGTGGTTGTTACTGTTGCTGTTGAAGCCTAGCAATCAGTTCATCCTGCTGGGCTACAACCTCTGTTTGGCGAGCGGTAACTTTCGCTTGGTGAGTAGCGTCCCACTGCATGGCCTCGATAGTTTGTTGAAGTTGACGCATTATATCCTCCATACTATCTGAGGGGTGCTGATCTATCAGAACCGGTGTATATTTCCTTTTTGAGGTGAAAGCAGAAAATTCAGCCTAACTGGGCACAAGTGACGTAGATAGTGACCACTGAACTGGCGACTGTTGAATCGGTGATCTATGCCTAACTGTCTTTCGTATCATAACCGGGGGTAGTGAAGTAAACACTGGTTGTCCTCCAATAAGATCCTCAGATCAGTAAATCCTCCTGACTCTAGTCTAGAGTACTTGGGGAAAACTGCCTCGTCGGAAGCAATTGTGAAATACTACCTTGCAAAAAGGAAAATAAAGCAAAAAAGGAAACAACAATCAGCAAACGCACAGCACCTCGGCTTAGATAAGGACAACACACAGTTATAATTATAAACTGGACAATCTGTACTCAAACGCTGATTTCTGCCCCAAATTTTTGCCTCAAAACTGATATCCTCAAACTGATACCCAAACTTGCAACTGATACATACATTCCTGTAGAGACACACCCTAATAGCACATATCAAGCAAGTGAGAGCCAAAACACCCCTATGTTGGGATAGGGTTTACCTGTCCTAGTTTTGTCAGGAACTAGGGGTTCGTTATGCACGCATGCGGTTTCATACAATCCTGCATTTGGGTGAGCAACCTATCCTAGTTTGGAACAGTCTCTAAGGCTTCTGATATGCAACTAGGTCAATTGGTCAAAAAGGGTGCCTTTGCAAGAGCACCTAATATACCTCTCACTCCTAACACCGAGAAGTGAAAGGAGGATCAAACGATATAACGGTAGTCCAAATCTGAGGTTTGTGTTCCCATCGTGGCAGAGCCCATAACCGGTCAGCCTTATGGCACGTTTTTCTAAGAAAGCCTCCGGCAAACCATTCAGGAATAGCAGATGCCAAACACTGTGACTTAGGCGCACCGATGCAAATGCAATGCAAAGAAACACATAAGTGTGGATAAAACAGCATATCACGAGTTCAAGTCAAGTTCTCTAAATCCCCAGCAAAGTCGCCAGAAACTATAGACTCGACTTTCTTCACGCCCCATTTCGGAGGGCTCGAATTGGTCCTACAATTCGAACTCCTATCAAGGTTCTAAATATAATCTCACAAAGTGCAATGTGAGGCTGATAAACACCAAAGAGTCCAATTCGGCAAATCATTTTGGAAAATCAGATTTTGAATCAAATAATGTCAAAACTGGACTACTTTGCCAGATTACAGAGTTGCCACTTAAATATTTTATTTTTGGAAAATTTAGGAAACCCTGACTCGTGCCAAAGGCCACGTGTCCGCCATCACCAAAGTTGCCTCGACTCGGGAACTTGGGTACGAGAGGGGAAGGTCATGAAATGAGCACCCTCGCTTGCCCAATCAAAGATCGGCCTCTACTAAGCATGATATATTGTTTTATAAACACATGTGTTCTTATCCAGTTATTAGCTATCTTTGCTATGTGACACACAACAAGCGAGTATAGACTATATCGCAAGAATTGGAACAAATCAACTCATGTTTGTCTTTTTTTTTAAATGGTTTGAAATTGCCACCCTCATGTGGGTTTAAAAACATGATGGTTTGCCACTTCGCAAAGTGGGCTTAAAATATTCATTCATCGAATTGTTCCAATTCAAGTAACAAAGCCTTCACCCGTAGGCATTCATGCAGTTTAGCACTTAAGCAAATAGCCTCATGGCAAGCATGCTATCATGGCAACACTCACACTTATGCAAGCATGCTAAAGTGTAAAACTTACAGTGTACTCCGGGCCAAAACAAAAGCTAGTTAGAAATATGCATGATCCTAACTATACAAGATGCCTAATGCAACACATGTGATAATGCAATTAATAGGCTTGGCTATCTAAGATGGCATATGAATGCAAAAATTTGATAACATGTATTCAAAGAAGTATTGAAATACGATGCAGTTTGAATGATGCGCTGAGCCTCGGTGCATGCAAGACAAATGAATGATGCAAACATGCAAGCATAAGGTATGCTAATCGAAACATGACCCTAATCTAACCATCGAAAGTGGATAAATAAAATGGAGAAAGACGTGGAGTTAGAAGACATGCACACATGCACGCACACTTATTATAACATTGTGCTCTCACGAATGAGGGTTCGAATAAATAAGCTAAGCTACACTAAGCTAAGCTAATTATTACAAAACAACTAATTAACTATTCTGGCTAATTAATTACAACACGAATTAATTAATTAAACACTTAACTAATTAATTACAAAACGACTAAGCTAATGAACTAATTAGCTAAACAATTTAAATAAAAAGCCTCGGGAAGCGAGGGATGCTTGCATGCTCGGTTGCTTCACCTCGAAAATCCATCGCCTTGCCATCGGTTGCCTCTGTTTGCACTTGCCTTGATCTCTGAACATTGTACCAATTTCCAAACTGCCTCTGCTCCAAAACAGGAACACTTTTGCAAAAAATTGATTAGTGGCCGGTCGGCCACCTTAACTGGTCGGTCAGCTAGTTTAAGTGGCCGATCGGCCACCAATTTTTCCAGACTTTTATTTTTGCTGCAACAGAGAGCAACAGAGGCAAATCAATGCATTTTTCAAGGAATGTGTGTACTGCCACCCTCTTTATCATTTCTCAAGCTTAAAAGAGTATGGCACTTGGCTCTCAAGCCACCAATCAAGCATTTTCAAGCATGATGGCCAAAGAACCAAGCTTGTACAAGCTTAATGAATGCACAAATAAGACTCAAAGGACCACCACCCTATATTGCATGATCAAGGGTGACGGTGACCAAGAAATGTGACACGTTTCATCACTTTGAGTATGAAACATCCCACATTTCTTGTATTTGGATTAACGTCCAATCCAAACACATGACGCAACACAACATGCTTAACTTTCTCAAGTTTTACTTGTCAAATTTTGTTTACACATTTTACATTACCGATTAGTCCATTAACCGATTAAGTCCAATGTGAGAGTCCTCTAATTGGAAAGAGGGCCTACGCCACAAGTGCCTTGAGCATGAAACAGCTCTCATGCTGTTAGTCAGTAGAAACCCTCAAGGGAGGATTAAAACCATTAGACATGAAAGCCTCAATTCTACACTCAAGCCAACAAGGGGCTCAAGGCCACTTTCAAAGAAAAATAAAAAGTGAAAAATAAAGGGAGGTTGCAGACATTTCAGTGCTGATATGGCATGCAAAATAATACCACAACATGCAAACAACTCATGCACAACATGTTAAGAGCCAAAAACATCAAAACTAGTGAAGAGCACGACACTAGAGGAATGCAATATCAAGCTCAATTGACCAAACTAGCTCTAGACAGAGTTAAATCATGCCAAAATAGTGGTTAAAACATGTTGAGATTGAAGCATAAAAGGCAAGAAAAACATGCTCACATGTTAGCTCACAAACAAGACTCAAGACACAACTCTCAAAAGCAATGAAAGAGTGAAATAAGTGAGAGTGTGATAGAGCTATATACACTGAAATCACATCTAAAATGATGTTATAACATGCAATCAACTCAAACACTTCATGCTAGAGGCCTTAAAACACTAAGCTAGTGAAGGCATTTACACTATAGCTATACAAAACATCGTTCATATGATCAAAGCAGCCTAAAACAGAGCTAAATCATGCCAAATCAGAGCCTAAAATATGCTGAGATTGAGTCACAAAAAGGTAGAAAAGCATGCTCACATGCTAGGCTATCTACACTTGCAAACAAGACAAAAGAAAGGGAGGCCACCCCCCCTATTTTGAACCTCAAAACAAAGTTTTCACCAGTGAAATCCCTGAAATTCAGTGGTTAAAAGGCCAAAAAAAAGTTGTTTTAAAAGCTTTGAAAAAAATGGCACAAGAGGCTTCACAAGCCAAAGAGCAAAATGAGGAGACAACCCCCTCACTCAACAAAACTTAAGCCACCATTTGTGACCTTAAAAACATAGTTTTTTATTCTTGAAAAACTAGGTCAAAATAGTGTAAAAAGATGGCCAAGCAATCAACCAAAACAAAGCTTAAAAGAGGTAAGTTTTATACCTTTGAAGCATATCACTTAAATAGCTGCAATTCTGAGCTAAAACCAGGCTTAAGAGCTCAAACTAGAGCTCCAAGATGAAGATGTTTGGCTAAGGGTCTCTTTGCAAAAGTGTAGAGAATTCTCACTTTCAAGCACAAAATAGAGAGAGAGAGAGAGAGAGAGAGAGAGAATTCTAGAGAGAAAGACAGGAAATTTGCTCACAAAAATTTCTAACCTCTCAAATGGAGGAGAGACCCCCTATTATATAGACATACAAGCCAAAGGCTTGTATTCATCCCTCCATACACGTGTATGGAGTTGAGCATCAATAGCTGGCAAATAAATATCTGAAAAATGAGAAAAATGGTTGTCGGCCATCATTAGTGGCCGACGGGCCACAAATGTAGCCAACCGGCCATTAACATAACCAACCAGCCATCACTAGTGGCCGGCAGGCTAAGGGGATGGCCGACAGGTCATCCTCTTCTCCAGAAGTAAAGCAACAAGCTCTTGGCCCACAACTAAGCACAAAACAGACAAGATTAGAGCCTCCAAGGCAAGGCGCTCAGCCGCGACCTTCAGGGACTCAAAACGAACACGAGCGAGCACAATCATCGGGTGTTCAAACGATGACGTCCAAGTCTTGAGGATAGTCAAAAATAAGGTGTCTACAGCTCACTCCCTCTTTAGTACTGTTGGTCTTGGCGTCGCCTCCTCTTAGAATCAGCTTCGAGGATGAGGAAGTCTCATTTGCCTCAAACTCTTTACTCCAGCCTCGGGCGCTCTTGTCCCTACCTCAGCTTCTGCTCTTATCCCTGCCGTATGTTGGGGCCTGTCTGCCTCATCTCCCTACTACCGGAGGAGGTGCCGCTGGTGCCATTGGTGCAAGTAGAGGCTGAAAATAAGAAACAGGAAATCAGTACAAAATAGTACAGAATCAGTATAGAGCGATACAGAGTATTAGAACAATATAACGTAGAATTTTTATGGGTATAAATCAGAACAGAGTGGTACAGAGTATCAGAACAGTACAATATAATGCAGAATTTGTATGGGTATAAATCAGTACAGAGTAGTACAGAGTATTAGAATAGTGTAAAACAGTGCAGAATTTGTATGGGTATGAATCAGTGCAAGTTAGAATATAAGACAAAGGTAGAATACCTGGTAATCATAGAGAGTAAGCAGTGTGTCATTCCTCTGCACCATCTGAACTAGGGAGGCGACCAATCCAAGGAGGCCGTCTACATACTCCAGAGGCACATGCAAATGAGTTTGAACATCAATATCTAGAAAAGGGAATGCGAAATATAAACCATGAGGAAAAGTGCATACCTGCTATACGTTAGGGTCCCCGACGTATCCATGCTCCCCCTCCGGTAGATCAACCAGAATCTGATTGGTCATCCTGCTCGGCTACTAGCATGGGATCACGATCGGAATCACTGGCAAACTGACTACATACATAGTAGGAGGGGCCCCACCAATATTAGCCTCGGCCACACGAGCAGCACCTCCAGCCATGGAGGCACCCGCAGCACCTCCCGCGTGAACTTTGGTTAAGGGCCGCATGAGATGGGTCTTGATGAACTCCACATAGTCCCCAACCCTCGCGGAATTGGTCGGCATCCTGCCCCACCATAAACTGAACGATGGCCTCAACTAGGAGACCATCGACTGTCCTCATGGATGTTGGAGGTAGAGCAAGAATAACAGGATCTGGCAAGCACAGTGTCTGGTGCACGAACCGTTCTCCCAAGTACTAGGTTCGGTAGAAAGTGCCCTCTAGTAAGATTCGTATCCGTGAGGTGTCCCAAGATCTGGCATACTGATCCTGTATCCCCGCCGACATCATTGCCTAAGGTTGCCATGTGATCTGCAAATGGAGAATTCACAGTTGATTAGTTATCGTCAGTTGTCAGCGAGTGGATCAAAGCAGTACAATGGAATTGGAACAAAAGTGAGTATGTTACCTCACACACAGCCACCGTGTCAAAGAACAGGCAGTAGTAGGCGAAAGTGGTGTCGTCGTGGCGCTGAGGATGATAGCTCCCATTGTATCACCGAGAGTAGGGCACAACCACCTCTATATCGTCCCTCGTCATTGGGGCAAGGGCAAGGAAATAAGCATAAGCCCAGAGCTGCGAAGAAGAGATCAAGTTATATGAGTCCATAATGTATGAATAGAGATAAAGACAGAAAGTGCAAAGCAGAAAGTACAATGTATAAACAGAGATAAAGACAGAAAGTGCAAAGCAGAAAGCATAAGAAACAAGTAAAAAAACTCAAAATGAAAGTGTAGTGTGTACCTTCCAAGCCCGCTAATAGCCTTTGACCATGTTTCCCTTCTTGTGGGAACTGACGCTCATGTAGCCGTAAAGGGTGGCGAGACCAGCGCTGCTCCAATCATAGAACCGCACCCAAGATAGAACCACCAAAGCGCTCAGTAGGTACAAGCCTGCGGCATTCCACCTATTCGCAAACAAGATGGTACCGAGGAGATAGATCAAAAGGCCTCGCGTGTATTGCTCCACCTCCTCCTGCATCTTTAGATGACTCTCGTAGAAGCAGTCGTAGAACCAGCTATATCTAACCATAGCTAGCCTGTCCAAAGGAGGGTGTGCGCCGAGTAGGTGAATCCAGTAGCCTCCCACTAGCCCATGTCCAGGTTGGAAGGGATCGAATCACCCCTACTTTCAAGCTAGTAATCATCAAGAAGTCATAGGGAGTCATCATCATCTCCCCTGTAGAAGAGAAGTGAAAGGAGTTGGTGGTATCCTACCACCTCTTCACCAAAGACTCGAGTAAGGCCCGGCTGACCATAGCATGAGAGCCCAGAGCAAAATAAGCCGAAGCCCGTCTCGTCAACAAACTCACAACCCCGAACGGGGAGCTCTGGTACTAGTCCTTCACTGTCACGGCCCCATATCCTCTCCAGGAAAGAGCGACACTCTGTGTTGCAAAAGGCAAGATGAGTATGTCAGATGCACAATAGATGAAATAGCAAATTGAGCAAAGTGCAAGAAAGTAAATTTTTTACCTCAGTGGCGTCATGAGAAAAATGGGAGGCCCGCTTCCTCAACAGGACATCCTCGGGTATGCCCATGGCAAAATCCTCGAACCACAGCATCTCTCCGGGGGCCATCGCATGGGTCCGGGGATGGTAAGTGGCTGGGTCAAAGGGTTTGACCCTCTGCGGTGGCAACTTTGACTCATGATCAGGAGGGTATATCTTTTCTACCTCAATGTCGGCGGCGATGTCTTCCGCCGCCCTGTCAGCCTCATCGACCATAGGCTCCTCGATCTCTGCAACAGGTGGAAGTACGGGTACCTCGAAAGGGGCATCATCATGTGGAAGGTTGTCCGCCATGTGAAGATAGTCGGTGGTGGGTGAAAATGGTGAAAAATGAGAAAAAGAAAGGTAAAAAATGTCAAAAGGCAAACCCTAGGAGAGAGAAAAAGTCGACACCCAGTAAAAAGTACGAAACCCAAGAAAAACACAAGGGAAATATGCCCAAAGCAATGAAAAACACAAAAACTCAACCAAAACAAAATGCAATCGATTCAAAATGTAGAGGGCCAAAGGAGTTTTACGAAAAAAGTTTGCGTGGGGTGCTGGGTAACGCGAATAAAGTGCAAATCTATAGAGAGAGAGAACACCTAGAGAGAGAGAGGCGAGATTTTTCGAGTGGTGTGGAGTGTGTAAAGTGAGCCTTGGTTGTGTTTTAAATAAGCTACAAGCTGAATTGACCAAACTGCACCGTTGTCGATATCGAGTGGCCGGCCGTCCTAGTTTTGTGGCCGGCTAGCTCTACAGCTGGTCCAGAGCTGGTTTTTACTGAGGCTTTGCCTATTCTATGCATGGAGGGTCTTGTATTCACCCTAAAGTGAAGAATTGAAGAATCCAGATTTGTTTTGGTTATAGAAAATTTTGAAATGAGATTTCGAATAGGCCATTTCAAGTCCCACAGTTTCTCTAAAGAAGGAAGCACCTTGATCTCAGGCTTGGGCAAGCTGTATCCTTTTTAAGCATGTAAGAACCTCCGAGCGATAGGTCGGAATCTTCGTGAGGTGTTTTTCGAATACCACTTTCTGTTTATCTTCTCAATTATACTGCTTATGTTGCATAGAACATGCAGCATCTTGTATTTCGTACCAATTATATCGCGTTATGTTGCATTCATAAGCGTCTTGCTTTTCATTTATTGTGTTCACCCTTGTCACATGCGTGTGATTCGGCTTGTACCCCTTTCCTTTTCTATGCAGAAGTGTAATTAGGATTGTTTCTTGTTAACCTCTCTATGTGGAAGTGTAGTTAGGATTGTTTCTTGTCACCCTTTCTACGCGGAAGTGTAGTTAGGATTGTTTCTTATCAACCTCTCTATGCGGAAGTGTAGTTAGGATTGTTTCTTGTTAACCTCTCTGCGAGGAAGTGTAGTTAGGATTGTTTCTTATCAACCTCTCTACGTGGAAGTGTAGTTAGGATTGTTTCTAGTTAACCTCTCTATGAGGAAGTGCAGTTAGGATTGTTTCTTGTTACCCTCTCTATGCGGAAGTGTAGTTAGGATTGTTTCTTGTTACCCTCTCTATGTGAAAGTGTAGTTAGGATTGTTTCTGGTTAACCTCTCTATGCAGAAGTGTAGTTAGGATTGTTTCTTGTTACCCTCTCTACACGGAAGTGTAGTTAGGATTGTTTCTTGTTAACCTTTCTACGTGGAAGTGTAGTTAGGATTGTTTCTTGTTAACCTCTCTATGCGGAAGCGTAATTAAGATTGTTTCTCTACAACCTTTCTATGCAATACGTAGTGTGGCTTATGCCCATTTCGTCATAATTTTCGGTCGGTATGCTCGTTTATGGTTTCAATTGTTGCATTCTTCATAATTTTCGGGCAGTATACTCGTGTGTGTTCTCAACTGTTACATCGCATTATATATCATTTTGCATTCTGCTCCTGAACTACATTGGTTTGATTCCTTGCAAAAGGATACGTAGGCAACCCTCGAGTTCAACCAATTGCATCTATGTTTTGATTGCTTGCCCAAGTCTTATGGCCTTATCAAAATGGGTCATCTTTGGACTTTGACATTCACTCACATCATTCCAAGACTTCAACTCTGTTAAAGAGGGGCAACTATAGACACCCCATTTTTGACCGCCCTTAAGAATTGGACGCCTCAGTTAAGCACTCGATGATGAAATAATATGATGTACAAACGTTAGATTTCTTCAGCAAGAAGCCTCGGTTTTGAGTTTCAGAGCCTAGAACCTTGCACCCCCTTTGAACCAAAACCTAATTTTTTTCTAGCCTGACCACTCAGAGGCCTGTTGGCCAACAGGTGGCCGGCTGGCCAAAACTTAGTGGTCGGTTGTCCCTTTATATGGCTGGCTAACTAGGTTTCCTGGCAGGTAGATATTTGCTGCTAGTTGTCCCCCCCATGTGCATGCATTGCACCAGCTGGCTCAATACAGATATTTTCGAGATAGGAACTTGTTTTTCTATATATACTTGACCATCCCTTTTGGTTTTAGGTTAGAGAAATTCTCAATGAGCCCAAATCTTGCAAAGCACTCTGCCTTTCTATATTGCAGTATACATACACTTCCTAAACCAATATTTTGAGGCTCCTTCTAAGATTATTGAGCTAAAATATCAGCCCTTGAAAGTGAGCACCTTGCGGTTTGTGAACAAAAGAGTGTCTTCGCTTCAAAGGTATAACTCTTGCCATCTTTTACCTACTTTTTTTTCCCCATCTTTTTCTTGGTTTTCTGTACTGTTTTGACCTATTTTTGGTGAGCTGAAACTTGTGATTTAAAGCTACCAAAGGTAGAGGGGTTAACCATCCATTTTTTAACCTTATTCCATAAGCTTTTATCCTTGTGTTTCCCACTTGTTTCTTAACTTTTGGCCACTATTTTTTAGAGTTTTAAGAGGCTACAATATGTGGTTTTAAGGTCCAAAAAAATGAAGGGATTAGCCACCTTTTCTAAGGCTTACTTACTAGCTTTATTTTCTTCTATTTTTGCTCACTTTTTTAACTTTTCAGACTAATTTTTCAACACTGTTTGATGATTTTTGGGACTGTATTGATGTGTTTACTTCATTCATGTTGAATATTATGCTTGTGTTGTTGTAAGTCCTCAGAGGTTTGGTAGTTTAGGCCTTAGACACCAACCTATTTGAGTTGATAGTTTTTATTTCATAGTTTTCATACATATACTCACACTTGTAATAATCATCTCTGCAACCTCCCTTTTTTATTGGTTTTCTTTCTTTTTTTTTAAAGTTATTTCAAACAATTGATTTTTGTTTAAGGTATAAGAAAGAGACCTTCCATGCTTAATGGTTTAATCTCATCAGAGGTTCATTACCAAGGCATTACATCTCTCTCATGCTAAAGGCAACTTCTTGTTTGACACTTCTCTTCATTAGTGGATATAACTTTCACTTTTGGACAAAATGAATAAAGAGTGGAAGGTAATGTTAAAAGAGGTTAAAATTGGAGTAAAAGTAATGACAGATATAATAAAATCAAGTCGGGTCCAATCGGACGTTAATTGAACCAATTGTGTCTCGAGTCATTACATACTCTTTAGTGATGTTAATGATTCGAGAAATGATGTCTACTACTCTCCTTGAGATAACTCCATGATAGAGAGGAGGTTTTGTTAGTCTTTTCTTTTCATTTATTGAACCTTGGTCCCGTTGATTCATATATCATCACGCAATGAGTTTGTGACAATTGATGGTTTGCGAATCGAGTCTACTCCTCCCTTGATCAGTTTCATGATAGGGAGAGGCGGAAAGGACAAACACCTCTTGGAAACACTTTTTTTTTTTTTTTTTGCTCTGTTTCATTTCTGTAGCAGCAGAGCAGACCCTCAAAACAATGGCCGACCAGCTACCTTTCCATCCGACCAACCACTTTTCAAGGCTGATCGGCCATTCTAGTTTTTGCAGGTAGTGCCATTTTTATGGCAGAACAGAGCAGAGGATGGGGTGAAAACAGATTAATTTTGTAAATGCAAAATAGAATAGAATTTGGCAACAAACAAAGAGGTTTCGGGGAGGATGTTCTCATTTGTGTGTGGGCGGCTCCTCGTCTTCCATTCTAGTCCTTTAAATTAGCTTTAATATTAATGTGTTGTAATTAATTAGTTAGTTTAAGTCGGATTTGTAATAATTAGTTAATTTATCTTATTAGTTAATTCGTGTTGTAATAATTAGTCTAAGTAGGACATTTATTTGGACCCTCTTGTACGAGGGAAAAATTGTAATATTGTGTATGTCTTCCAACCCCCATTTCTTTCTCCCTTTTATTTACTCGTTTATAATGGTTGCGTCCTTATTTTGGTTTCATATCATTCCCATGTGTAAATACACATTTTTGCATACCTCGGGTTTAGTTCATCATTCTAACAAATATTGTCATTTCTTACTTACTTGAATACGTCTGCAGTCACATATTTATGTTGGTTCACATAACATATTAAAAACTGAACCTCGTAGTTGCATCTTTGTATGTGTTGCATTTAGTCACTTGCATAGTAGAGCATGCATTTTTCTAATGGTTTTATTTCTTTTGGCTTGCCTTGGTTGAGTACTAGGTGAGCATTTCTCCTTTAGCATATTGCATGTATGTTGGTATTGCCATGTTAAGCATGTTTACTATGAGGCTAAGTGCTTAGTTGATATACTTGTTTGAATGTCGGTGGATGAAGGTGTTTTCGGTTAAATTGGGATGATTTGATTAATGCTTGCTTTTTCAAGTAACACATATTCAAACCTCTTTTCAAACAAACATGAAATCAAAGCGTTCCAAATTTTACAAATTAGTCTATACTTGTGTGCATCACATTGTAAAGATAGCATAACAATCAGAACAAGAGTATATACTGTACATAAAAATCACATCATGATTAGTAGAGGCCGATCTTCGATCAGGTGAGTGGGGTGCTCAATTCATGACCTTCCCCTCTCATCCCTAAGTTCCCGAGCTGAGACACTTTGGTTATGACGGACAAGTGGCCTTTGGCACGAGTCACAGGTTTCCTAAATTTCTCAAAAATATTTAGGTGGAGGCTCTGAAATTTAGCAATGCAGTCCATTTTTGACATTTTTGATTAAAAATTGATTTTCTAAAGATTTGCCGGGTTTGGACTCTTTTGTGTTTTTCTGGTTCACATTGCACTTGTGAAACTAGATTCAGAACCACGGGAGTCTGAACTATAGGGCTATCGTATCTGAGGAGACTAAACCCGTCCGAAGAGCACGAAAAGCAAGCTATTATTCGGATTTTAATTAATTAAGGAGATTCGGATTTTAATTAGTTATTATTCTGATTTAATTTGGGCATTATGGGAATTATTCAGTCTGATTCATATATGATTTGATTAAGGATTTATTTTGGAATTAGAAATTGAAAGCCTAAATGGCTTAAGAAAGTGAAATTGATTAGTTGAATCAGTTTAATTTCTAGTATTAGACCATATGGGAGTTTAATTAAATATTTGATATAGTTTAGTAAAATTAAGATTTGATCAATTGGGTCTGAAATGAAGTTAATTAAGCTATGAGGATTGGGAATTAAGATTAGTATGAATTACATTTATTTATGAGGTGTTCAATTTGAGTATGTAATTTATTGATAGAGATTTTGAGTTTGATATGAAATTGAGGGCCTTAAAGATTTGGGAAACCAAAATTAATGATGGTAGTAAGTTTAATTTGATATTTGGAGCCTTTTTGGGAGTTCGATAAAAAAATCTAATTCGGATTAATAAGTGTAAATATAATTAATTGGGCTCTAATGGAAGTCAATTCGACTAATGAAATTATATGAGATTTATGATTAATTATGATTAATTTAATGATGTATTAATCAAAATTTATTAAGACTAAATGTTGCATAATTAAATTAATCCTAAACATAAATTGAATTATGGAAGAATCTAGAATTTAGGGTCTATATGGGTGTGGGTGTGGGTGTGGGTGTGTTGAGTAATTCTATGGGTGTGTTGACAAGTGCGTGTACACGTGATGTTGAGGCAACAAATGATATATATATGTATCAATGTATGTGTGCTGGCAGCAGTGAGAAGGAACTCAAAGAAGAAGGGAAAAAAAGTGAGAAAAAGAGGAGAGGGGAGGAGAAACCAAGAGAGAGAGAGAGGGAGAATTTGTGCTGGAAATCTAGGAATTAGAAAGAATAGAGACTTGAGTTCAAGTTCAAGAAAAAGAAGAAAAAGAAAAGTGTAGAGAAGAGACTCAAAGTTCAACAAGAAATTCAACAAATCAAGGAACTCATCAATTGAATAACTTTAGGTAAGATTTCTCCATCTTTTTCATGTCTTGATCTTGTTTTGCATAGATTCACATATTAGAGCTTGTATTTTGGGTTTTGTAGAGAAGTTCATGGAACTTTGCAATCTATGGTTTGAGATTGATGAGTTCATGCATCTATCTTGTGTTTCATCTTTGTATTCATGCATTTTTCATGATTTGATGAGAGAAATCATGTATCAATCTTGTTTTGTAAGATCGATTGCATGTGTATTTGAAAATTCAAGAAAGTTTGATCATATTTAAAATAGCGAATGAGAAATTTTGAAAATTTAGTTTTTGTTTGAATCTTGAATAAGGCTTTCAATTGAGGTTGTCTAACATGTTTTTAGAACTTTATGACTCATTTTATGAAACGAATTTGAAGCTTGTTGATGATCTTTAAAGAGGAGTTTTCATGTTAAATTTACGAATCAGAAAACTTGGAGATTGTTTTGAATCTTGAATTATTCTCCCAATTGAAGTTATTTTACTTATTTTTGGAGCTTTGGGACTCTATTGAGGTTGGTTAATTTGAGTTTGAGAAGATTATTTTCAAGATGAGTTTTATATTCAAATTTACGAAGTAGAAATCATTAAATTAAGCTTCATTCATGGATTAAGTTTTCAATTGACCATGTTTTCTTGCATATGGGATCCCTCGGAACATCTAGAACTTGCATTTTAGCACTCTAAAAGCATGTTAGCAATGTTTTGAGCTCGGCATTAGGTTAAAGTTAGGTTTAAGCCATTTATTGCATCGTTTTATGTTCTAAGTCTTCAAGTATATGCTATGTAGGTCTCGCGCTGAGTGTTGAGCCGTATGTTTAGAGGTTTTCACATCTTTTCTCCTTTTGAGGTAGGGATTTCTAGTTCTCTTTTAATGCTTCCATTTATGGATAGATTTGTGCTATTTTCCCTATACAAAAATTATCTTTTATGCATTTTGTGATAAATTATGAGATTGGGAGTTTGGGTTTGATATTCTGGGGTTTACCTTTTGGGGTTGGGTTATGATTACAGGTGAATGATGAATAGAAGAGTTGGGGTAAAAAGTATTTTTGTGAAAAGCTTCATTTTCTTCCAAAACCCTAGTTTGGCTCATAAAGATGGTTCATGATTTTTCTTAAATTAAAAGTGGCATCATGAAGTTGAGGTGTTAAATTGCACATATCCATGTTTAATTGAATTTTGAAAATATTTGGAAAAATCCATGTAACAAATTGCGATTGAACTCTTATTGTTAATATTTTAAGTTGTGTCATAAGATGAGACTGAGTTTAGAGATTTTGAATTTTGTGAATTGTATTGATGATATGAGATTTGTGATGAAATGATAAAGTGGAGATTTAAGAAATGAGTTGAGTTATATTGAGTTGTGTTGTGTTGAGTTGAGTTGAGTTGAGTTGTGCTAAGTTGTGCTATGTTGAGTTGAGTTGTATTAGGTTGTGTTGTGTGGTAATTGGTACATGTGTGGGGAATCAAGGTGCTTGATTGCCTTGTCTGAGCTTATCGCCGGATGAATGTGGGGAAAATGTTTTTGTGTGTCCACTGGTCTTGCCGTATAATAGTCGGCAAAAATGGAAAAACGGATGATTTTGGATGCCCATGTCCTGCCATATAATAGTCAATAAATGTGGAGATGGTAATAAATGTTTTTGGGTGCCCACACCCTACCATATAATAAACAGTAAATGTGGGGATTGTATAAAATATTTTTGGGTGCCCATATTCCCACCATATCAAGTCGGCAAAAGGTGGAAGATGTTGTGAGTTGGGTGCCCACTATCCCACCGTATCAAGCCAGCAAAAGGTGGAACATGTTGAGAAATGTGTTGATTAAGAGATAATATGTATAACTCATAATGAACTTATGAAATTATAGTGTGTTGTGTGATTTTGTATAGAGGAGAAATGCATATAGAAATTACTTGAAAGAAATAGAAAATGAAATGGTAATTGGGTAAGGGATTGATGATGATGAACTCACCGGGTTATTTTGCGACCATAAGTGAAGATTATGAGTTTTATTTTGTGAATAATAATAATAATAATAATATCAATTTGAGTTAAGGATTGTGGATTTATGGTAATTGTGGTATAATTGGGTTGGAAGTTTAAGTAAAAAGGAAGAATCTTGTGTGAATTTGTGAAGAATAATTTTATGAGGGGTGGATCCTCTAATCTTATAAATGATGAGTCTTCTTAAAAATCCTAGATCTGAAATTTTAGTCTAAAGTGGGTTTTCAATTAGGTTGAGGGTTTATTTTATAAATTGAAGATGAATGTTTATTTGGAAGAGGGATTTGAAATCAATTGTAAATATTTGAGAAATTGAATTGAAAGTGGTTTATATTCTTGATTTAAGTTGAATTACTAGTGATGACCGAAATGTTGATGTGATGTAACGGATGGGTAACTGGGAATAGAGTGTACGATGGTTGTCTTTGAATATAAAGGGAACTTGGACTTTAACGTTGTAGGGTTATAGTATATTTAAATTGTAAAATGGAAATGAAATAAGGAATGTCTTGGAATTGGATTAATAAATTTAAATGATATTGTTTCTTAAGTATACTTATTTTCAAAGAAGACTTATGGTTTTTCTAATGAGGAAATATAATATTTATGGCAGAAAGGTTTCTTGAATGTTCAAATGAATTTTGAGAAAATGATACTCTACGTATAATATTTTAGGCATACAAAACATCACCTTACTATATCGTATCACCTTGCATGCATAGTCATTTCTATTTATGTATTAGTTATTTGTTTTAGAACTATGAGATTCCTACTGGGCATTAGTGCTCATGCCACGTTGATGAACTTCACAGGTAATTGAATATTTCAAATATTGAGACATGGAATTTCTTTCTTGTGCAGTCTTTTGATTTTTATTTTGAGGTTGTAAGATATACTTGTAGTTCAGAGATCAGTATATATATATATTCCTTGTATGTAATATGAATGTAAGCATTAGGGCATTTCTTTTGTTTGTCTATAAATGACACTGTTGTGTAACAAGAGGGAACATGTATATTTATTTATTCATCAATTCATCAAAAGATGAATTGTCATTTGTAAATGGATTTAATTAATGAATATTGGTAATGTTATCCAAGTAATAAAATATGGGGTGCTACACTTCGAATGATGGCAATTTTAGTTAATGAATTTTTTTTTTTTTTTTCACTTAATGCTTGACCAATTCTTTTATCAAATTCAAATAATGATATGTATAAGTATTGTTGGTGTTGTGTGTATTTCAATTGTTTGATGATTTGTAATTGGACAGATCAAAATTTGATGATGATGATGATGAAACAGATGTATATGATATTTATCTGTGCAAACCAAATTTTTACAACTAAAATTTTTATAGATAAATAGTTGTCTCTGATCTGTCCAAATTAAATAGAGATTTTTTCAAGAGAGAAATAGATAGGGAAAAAAAATAAGAAATTAAACAGATAAAAAATAGAACAGATAGAAAAAATAAATGAAAAAAATTCAACAAATAAAAAATATTTGAACATATAGACAAAAAATTGAACAAATAGTCAAAAAAAATTGAATAAATAAGAAAAATTTTGAACAAATAAAAAAAATGAACAAATAATCAACAAAAGTTAACAGACAAAAAAAGTCAACCAGGGTAAAATTAGGAACAAAAGGTCTTTCAAAACCAATAAAAGGACTTCTTACCAAACTATTTTACAAAAGGTCGACCTATCACCAATGAAAAATATTCGTTGGACCTTTTACCTTAGACACTCTCTAGATTAGATTTATCATCAATTTTTTTCTTTATTTTATTGATTATTTTTAGAGCGAAGTACCAATAAGTCCTAAAATGTGATTTTATAAACAGTTTAGTCTTTTTTTTTTCTTATGAATCCAAAGATCCAAGTAAAGTATAAATTAGATAAAAGAGTAGTCACTTACATGTTTGGGTTTAATTTTTTAGAGATAAAAGTGAGTTTATTTAAATATAAAATTACACATTTGAGCAAGTTACACTATAGAAGTTTTGGATTTTCACTCATTCTAGAACAAATCACACATTACGAACAAAAATCCAACAATATAACGTAACACTCCAATAACGTAATATTTCAATGTAACACATTAAAAAATTCATTAGTGTACTTTTTTCAAATGTAACAATGTAATACTTAAAAAAAACTCTTTTGTATACTTTTTCCAAACCTAACACTCCAATGTAATACCAAAAAAGAAAATAAAAAATAAAAAATTTCTTAATGTATTTTCTCCAAACGTAACACTCCAATTAATGTAATCCCAAACGTAACACTCTAATATAACAGACTCTAATATAACACCCAAAACACTAAAAAAAACTACCTAATGTACTTTTTCTAAACGTAACACTCACAGTTTGAAATTATACATTTGTCCAAAACTTACTAAGGAATATTTGTACTCCTTTTGGAATGGTTTGAAAAATCTAACATTCTTTTTTTTTTTAACATTACATTGGAGTGTTACGTTTAGGAAAAATATACTAAAAAATTGTTTTTGTTTTTGTTTTTGTTTTTGCTTTTGGTTTTTTTTGTTTTTTTTTTTTTTTTTTTGTGTTACATTAGAGCATTACGTTTGGAAAAAGTATACCAAAGAATTTTTTTTTTTGTGTGTGTTACATTAAAGTGTATATATATATATATTTTTTTGTTACATTAGAATGTTACACTAAGGAGTTTTTGTGTGTTATATTAGAGTGTTACACTAAGGAGTTTTTTTAGAATGTTATATTAGAGCGTTACGTTTAAAAAAAATACACTAACGAGTTATTTTGTGTGTTACATTAGAGTGTTACAATAAGAAATTTTTTTGTATGTTTTATTAGAGTGTTACGCTAAGAAATTTTTTGGGAGTGTTGTGTTAGAGTGTTACATTTGTGAAAAGTACAGTAAGAAGTTTTTTTTTATATGTTGCATTAAGGTATTGCACCAAGATATTTTTTTTTTTTCTTTTTGAGTGTTAAATCGGAGTGTTATGTTTGAGTGTTAGATTGGAGTATTATAGTTTGAAATTACACATTTGGCTAAAACTTACCAAGTAGTTTTTATACTCTTTTTGAAATGTTTGAAAAATCTCACATTTTTTTGGAATATTTGAAGAATCCTATATTTTAAGTCATTTTTGTATTCCTTTTGAAATATTTTCAAAAAAAAAAAAAGTTATATAAAAATTCATCTCAAATTTGATTCCTATATATTGTGTACCTTACCTTTTTAGCACCAAAAAAAAAAACAAAAACAAAAAACAAAAAACAAAAAAACAAAAAAGAAAAGAGAATGAACATAATAAAAATAAGGGTATAACCGTAAATCTATTTTTTAAATAATATATGAACTACATTTTCAAAATTAATGAGACTAACTGGTTTATAAAAAAATCTTTAAGACTAAATAAATTACCATTCCTCGAGATAAAATTTATAGATAAAATTTCCTTATTTTAACTTATGTTTTCTTTTAATACTATTTCAATTGAAAAGTTCAAAAAGTTTGTTACCAAACACATGAAAGATAAAGAAATTAGTAAAAAAAATTCCTAAAAAATGCTAACAGGCGCCAATTGAATGAACACGATGGGCTCGTGCTCAAGATAATCAGGCGGTGACCATCCATCCACAGCGAAACGAACAACGTTGTATTTTCCTTCTCACTTCTTGCTGCTCAAAAGAAAAGAAAAGAAAAGAAAGTTTGAGCTGAGACCCTATCCCTCCCAACTCCCACTGTCTTCTTCCTTCCTCTTCTTCTGGTATGGCATATTATGGTATGGCATGAGAATCTTAGCAGTTAATAATAATAATCACTTGACTGTTTCTCTACCTACATCAAAATCCACTAACAAAATGTCCGCCATTTCTCTCTCTAAATTTATCTCCACCCCATAGTTCTAAATATCGGCCGATAGGTTACGTATCGGAAAAATAGGACACCGCGACGGATACAGGCCGGTATACCGCTGAGATTGAAAATCGCAAGCGTATCGGCCGAGTCCCGGTACATATTGGTCTATAACCGTTACACAAGCCGCGACGGGCCGATACTCACCGGTTTGGACCAATAAGGGAAAGAAAAAGCTAAAAAACTTGTGAAATGATTTTTAAAATTTCACCGCCGCGACACCCGATTCCCAATACGTACCGATCGATACTACCGATGCCGATACTCCGTGATCGATACCGTTATGTTACTCGATACTGCGATTTAGAACTATGCTCCACCCTCACAAACATCTCTCCTCCACCCTCGTCTTCGATTTCCTCAACAACCCCATCCACTGTTTCGAAATTTTCCACTTTGTAACCTTCACCTTTCGTGAAATTCCCTTCTTCTCCTTCTTCTTCTTCAGAAGCAGCAGCAGCAGCAGCAAGAAGAAGAAGAAGAAGAAGAAGAGGAAGAAAAACCCTAGTTGCTTTGCCATTTTCATGACTTGTGAATTTTACTTGTGTCATTTTCATGCCACAAATGACTGTTTGATTGATAGTGTGTGTAGGTTTTCACATTTCAGTGTCTCCAATGAAGGTTATGGTCTTGAATCGATTAATGAATAGTGTATGTAGATAGGGCTCCTAATTTAGTGAATCGATTGCCAAAAACACTCAAACCTGTTGAAAAGCCCTATCTGCTTACACTATTCATTGATCAATTCAAGACCTTGTCTTTCAATGAGTGTTTTTGGCAGATGATTGACTAAATTAGGATTTTGCTTTCCAGATGTTTGCAAAGAAAGTTATGTTTTGGAATTTTTTTTTCTTGAATGGGAAAGAAAGACATTTTTTTTTATTGTTGGGTGTTGTTGGTTGGTTGCTAATGATCTGGCTTGTGCATGCATAGTCCCCAACAAAAAAAAAAAAAAACCCTAAAATCAAATTATCTCATTTCAATTAGCCATCATCCACATCACTAAAACAAACACACAACTGAACTCAAACTTACTGAGATTCGAACCGAACAGAGGAATGAACCACGGCCCAGATCGCGACCGAGGATCGAACCGAACTCACTGCCCACCGCCCAGATCGCGAACTGAACAGAGGATCGAACCGAACCGAACTCAAAATCATACCGCAAAATCATGACAAACCTCTTCAAAATCATCAATCAGGGCTCAAATCCCTCTCTGTACGGATGATCACCGCATTATATATATATATATAGAGATAGAGAGAGACCGAGGACAAAGGCTAGAGAGGGAAGAGAGCGAGAAACAGCGGTGAGGTGAGATTGGGTGAGGATCCCCCAGAAATGAGGAGTCCATTAGACAGAGGGCGATGGCGATGGCGATGTGCGACGGACGTGAGCAATGGTGGTAAGGGACTTCGGTGAGCTAGAGAGAGTGGGCACCGATTGAGAGAGAGAACACAGAGAGAGGGAGAGGGCGGATGAACATACTACACAGAGAGCGAGTTGGAGACAGAGAAGAGAGCAGGGCCTTTTTTTTATTTTTTTTTTCTGTTTTCCAGGTACAAAACGACGTCGTTTTCTAATTGGCGACCAAATTTTTTTTTGTCGCAAAAAATTTTCATTTCCCCCTCCATGTTTCAAATTTCCCTCCCAAACGTTTCGCGACCAAATGACCAGATTAGTCGCAGAAAAGATACCTTCGCCGACAAATTTTTTTAGTCGCCAAATCTCAATCAACAACGACTAAAACATTAGTCGCTAAAAGTACTAATTTGGCGACTAATTTTTTTTGGTCACCAAAATGTAACCTTCCGCGACCAAATTTGAAGTTGGTCGCCAAAAGCATACCAATTTCTGCGACTAACTCATTTTTGGTCGCCAAAATGTGACCTTCTGCGACCAACTCATTTTGGTCGCCAAAAGTAATTATCATTCGCGACTAATTAATATTTTGGTCGGCAAATGTCATTTTTTCGCGACCAAAATTTTTTTGGTCGGCAAAAGTGGTCGGCAAATGTGTAAATTCTTGTAGTGATAGTCACTATTTTTATTGAAAAGTCCCTATTTTTTTTTACCTTGGATCAATAATTTGCAAAAGTGCATGCTGATAAAAATAAAGCATGTTTTGATCAGTAAAACTTCTTTGATCAATAATACTGAGAGGGTAATTTTTGGGAAAAATTGGGCCGAGCTCCGAGTTTGGCTTCGAGGCCCAAAACGCGAAGGACTAAGTAAAAAGGCCGTAATGGCTACTTCGGCCTAGGGGCAAGGTTACTCCGGCCTTAAGGAGACAAAGTTACTTCGGCCCGAGGAGGTGAGATTACTCCGGTCCAAGGAAGAGTAAAGCCACTCCGGTCCGGAGACAACTCGGAGTTAGGCCGGTCTCAGAGTTAGTCCGGCCGCAGTATGTTCTGGGAAGACCGGTTTCAGAATTAGTCCGGTCGTGACATACAGCGGTTAGGACGGTCAGAACTTGCTATTTGGAAGTTTGAACTAAGCACATCAAGGTCAAACAGGGCAGCCGAAGTAATCAATTGGAGGAGCAGACCGAACTAAGTATAGTTCGGCCCTTTGTGGCTCGGTATAGCCAATTTTACTTCGGTCATGTGGAAGTTCGGTCATATAAAAAACCATCCCACTTGGTTTAAGCAGTGGGGGAGGGTGCAAAAGGATAAGCATTATCCTTAGGAGAATGAATCCTAGGAGGACTCTGCATGGAGAAGTACAAGTCCTACTAGGATTGTGCCATACGAAACTTATAAAAGCTCACAAGCAACACCTTGGAGGAGGTAATTGAACACAATCTTTCTGAGAACTTAGAGCTTTGTCTATTTGTCAAGTTTTCTGACTTAGGCATCGGAGAGGTTTCCGGCACACACCCGCCGGCTAGCTCTCGTTTGTGTTTTCAGGTGACAAAGCGACGTCGTACGGAGGAGCGTGGACTTGGTCAACAGGATTATACGAGGAGAATTATTTCCTCCCCGTACAATTGGCGCCGTCTGTGGGAATTTCAGACAAGAACAAAAACCTCTTGACTAAGCTTCTCCTTTTCTCATTCAATGGCGCACATTGAAGAACCACCACAGTCCGCCGTCGACGGGTTAACACCAGACGGGGGCGCAAGGCGAGAAGGATTACCCCCTGTCCCTCCAATGGGAGATCTAGAGCCCCAGCAACATAACTCCAGGAGGAGTGGCAGGGGAAGGCGGAATAACAGCCCTCGCCATTCTCAAAGTCCTGACAGACAAAAGAGGAGGATTGATCCTCAGGCCTTGGAAGATCGCGTAAAGGAGCAAGATGAACTAATTCGAAGGATGGCGGCGGACATGGAGGCTTTGAAACGCCAGATGAAGACTAAAGACGTTGCGACAGGAGAGGGGCGCAAGCACAAAACGCCCCCTCGCCACTCAGAGAGTCGTAGTAGGAATACTACACCTTCCCAAAGAGAGAGCAGAAGCCTCAGGACAGGCGACACTCACTCCTTATCTTCAAGAACTCGTCACTCCAGGTCTGAACGGACGAGATCCGAAAGATCATACACTGAAGGAAGCACGTATTGGCCTTCACATTCACACCAAACCAGATCCAGACAAACCGAGCTACCCAGGTCATCCGACTTACGAACCGTACTAGAAGAAAAAGCACGATGCAAGGAGGATGCCAGGGCAAAGGATCCACACCGAATTTCGGCCCTACAACGGTTGGCTCCTCGAACGCATGGAAGCGTCGAGGTTGGAATGCCAATACCGCGACCGGCCTACGAACCAGCGGACAAAGCATTGGCAAGACTACAGACTTCGCCGTTTGTCCCAGCGATCGAAAACGCACCCCTACCATCAGGCTTCCTTCAGCCGAAGTTCAATACATATGAAGGGAAGACGGATCCGTATTCTCACCTCAGCCACTTTCGCCAAGTTATGGCTGTGTACAGACGAAACGAGGCCCTAATGTGCATACTCTTCCCATCAAGTCTGGGCGACTTAGGCTTGACTTGGTTCGAAAAACTCCCAGAGGGCAGCATAGCCTCCTGGGCCCAATTGGCAGAAGCGTTCGTAACAAGGTTTCGGACAAATACTAAAACACCGGTGGAGATAGACCAGCTACTCTCCATCGACATGGGTGAGAAAGAAACCCTCAGATCTTACAACAGTCGCTACTGGGAGACATTCAACCAGATTGGAGACTGCCCCACCAATCTAGCCATTGCGCAATATAAAAGAGGCCTACCAGTAGGGAACCGACTAAGGGATTCAATTACCATGACGCCACCCCTCACCATGGAAGCCCTGATGGAGAGAGTGCATCAGCACATCAGGGTAGAAGAAGATGGCGCACGTTCCAAAGCCAAAACAAGTGCGGCCACGGTACCAGAAAAGAAAACCTCAGCAAAGGTTAATACGGTGGACCGAAGTAACAAAAATGGACGTGGCAGACGAGATAACGGAGAAGACCCAGACAAAAGATGGTTGAGAATCCGCACTGCCATAACAACAGTGTTCAAAAAACCAATATATCGGATTCTAAGCGAAATCAAAGATGAGCCTTTTGTCAAGTGGCCAGCCAAGCTTGGGGAAGCTCAGAAGAATTACGACGACAGATCACGGTGCACCTTCCACAAGGAAAAGGGGCACCGAACTGAGAATTGCACGCCCCTAAGACAGCATTTAGAAGAATTGGTGGCAGCAGGCCACTTGGATGAATACATTGAAGGAGGAGCGCAACCGGCCCCCCAAGATCATGACCAACCCAACAGAATGCCAAACGACGCACCACCGCAAGGCATTATCAATGTAATTCATGGAGTTTTTGAACCTGAGCGCGTATGCGAGCTTAGAGGTTCAATCAAGAAGGCTGAACACTTTAGGGAAGTATTAAGTTCCCAACCCGCCATCAAGAAGGGGAGGACAGAGGCAACAAACGTCATGTCCTTTTCGGATAAGGACTTGGAGCGAATTTACTGCCCCCATAATGATGCCCTGGTTGTCACTCTCCGAGTCAAGGATTTTGACGTCAAACGGATTCTGATTGACCAGGGTAGTTCATGTGAGATCATGTATTACGACACATTCAAACAACTAAAGCTGCAAGACAAAGACTTGGCACCTGCAGTTTCTCCCCTGATTGGATTCAACTCCATGCCAGAGTGGCCTGTCGGCAAAATAATCCTTCCAGTCAGAGCTGGAAGTGTATCAAAACAGGTGGAGTTCTGGGTATTGAAGGTCCCCTCCACCTACAACATCATCCTGGGCAGAACATGGCTGCATGCCATGCGTTCAGTGGCGTCATCATACCATCAGGTAATGCGGTTCCCCAATGACGCCGGTATAATTGAAGAAGTCTATGGCGATCAGATCATGTCAAAACAATGCTTCGCCACAGCAAATGGAAGCCGAGCTGCCAAAGGATATGTTCATTCGGTGGAAGAGCCAGAAAGTAATGGACTATTCGCTGACGTCGGCAAAGAGGCTGATCAGAAAGCAGTGGAAGACTTGGTGGAGGTAAAAATAGATGAGAAGAACCCGGATAAGTTCTTCTTGCTTGGCTCATCATTGTCCAGCACTGAGAGATTAGAGGTCATGGAATTCTTGACTTCCAATATCGAAGTGTTTGCCTGGACACCTTACGACATGCCAGGCATTGATCCAAACTTCATCAGTCACCAACTCAATGTCCACCCATCTGCCAGACCAGTCATTCAACGCACGCGCAGATCGGCACTCCACCACGCCGAAATAGTGGCAGAAGAGGTGGGCAACCTGCTGGAGGCAGGAGCAATAAGAGAGGTGCACTACCCAAAATGGATCTCGAACACCGTCGTAGTGCCAAAAAAGAATGGTAAATGGCGTGTCTGCGTCGACTACAAAACAGTCAACAAAGCGTGCCCAAAAGACAGCTTCCCTCTACCAAGGATAGATCAACTGGTGGACTTAACGGCAGGACATAACCGACTTAGCTTTTTGGATGCATACAGAGGCTACCACCAGATCGCCATGCATGAACCAGACCAGGAGGTCACATCCTTCACAACACCAAGGGGGTTATATTGCTACAAGGTCATGCCCTTTGGCCTAAAGAATGCAGGGGCGACATTCCAAAGGATGGTCACCAAGATGTTTGAACCATTGTTAGGCAGAACAATGGAGGCGTACATCGACGACATGGTGGTCAAAAGCAAGGATGAGAATGACCATCTGAAAGACTTAGGCGAGATGTTCCAGATCCTGAAGAAACACAAGCTACGCCTCAATGCGTCCAAATGCGCATTCGGAGTTGGATCTGGCAAATTCTTGGGCTTCCTGGTGACCAACCGAGGTATAGAAGCCGACCCCTCTCAGATCAAAGCGATCCAGGAGTTGGAGAGACCAAACTCAGTTAAAGAAGTGCAGCATCTTACTGGTATGGCGGCTGCACTCAACCGGTTCATAAGCAGATCGTCGGACAGGCTACGACCGTTCTTCCAAGCTTTAAAGGCCAAGTTTGAGTGGGATGAAGAATGCGACCGAGCTCTGGAAAGCTTAAAGGAATACATGTCTTCCCCACCACTACTTGTTACTCCAGTACCTGGTGAAGAACTCTTTTTGTACCTAGCAGTCTCTCAACACGCAGTCAGCGCAGTGTTGGTTCGTGCAGAAGGAATACAACACTTGCCCATCTTTTATGTCAGCAAGACATTGTTGGGAGCCGAAACAAGGTACTTACCATTGGAGAAACTAGCATTAGCATTAATGATGGCATCCAGGAAATTGGCACACTACTTTCATGCCCACACCATAGTCGTCCTTACGGCCTTTCCATTAAAAGCTCTGTTTGAAAGGGCGAACTTCAGTGGGCGAATTTTGAAATGGGCAGTAGAGTTGGGACAATTCGATATCAAGTTCCAACCAAAGACCGCAATAAAAGCTCAATCTTTGGCAGACTTCGTTGCAGAGTTTACTCCTGGAAGTCATCATATCTGTCCAGTCGACCTGACTAACTCAACCGAACTAGGGACGGGAGTTGACGCCGGAATAACGCAACCCCTAGTGAAAGGTAGTCCATCGACCGAACTAGAGACGGAAGTTGACGCCGGAATAGCGCAACCCCTAGTGGAAAGTAGTCCATCAAGCACAAAGGCAGACCACATTAAGGACGACAAGGAGGAGCCAAACAAAGGCTCACCAGCAGTTCAAACAGAGGACGAAGGGCAGACAGCCAATATGGACTTTGAAGAAAACACCATCCTTGACCCCACGGCATCGTCTGACCCTTCCACATGCTGGAAACTATTTGTTGGAGAGATGTGGAAGCTCTTTGTGGATGGAGCATCCAACCGACATGGTGCAGGGCTTGGCATAGTCCTCATCTCTCCAGACGGCCTGGTTATAGAGCAAGCAATCAACCTTGGCTTCCCAGCATCCAACAATGAAGCAGAGTATGAGGCGCTTATCGCAGGACTCAAGTCAGCACACTTCATGAAAGCAGCCGAACTAATGGTATACAGTGACTCTCTGCTGGTAGTAAACCAAATTTCGGGCGAATACGAAGCAAAGGACGACAGAATGACCAAGTACCAAGAGTTAGTCAGAACAGAGATCAAGAAGTTTGATGTGGTAAGGATAGAACAAATTGGCAGGGAGGAAAACAGCCGAGCGGACGAGCTAGCAGGCTTGGCCTCAATGGCAGATACATCGATCCCTCATCCAGTACTCATCGACTTCTTACCAAGACCAAGTATAGAAGACCCCGAAGCAGAAGAAGTATATTGCACTGAATTAGGCCCTTCATGGATGGATCCCATCATCCTGTTCCTAAAAGACGGCATCCTACCAGCAGAGAAAAAAGAAGCCAACAAAATAAGGGCAAAGTCGCAGCGATTTTGGCTGTCTCCATCTTTTGCATTATACAAGAAGTCATTCTCTGGGCCTTACCTCAAGTGCGTTCATCCCAACAAAGTAGAAGCCTTCCTGTTCGAAATACATGAAGGGGTATGTGGAAGTCATCAAGGGGGAAGGTCGCTCGCCTACAGGGCTATTTCGCAAGGATATTGGTGGCCATATATGCAAGCAGACTCAGAAAAATATGTGAAAAAGTGTGAAAAATGCCAGAAATTCGCGCACCAAATACATCAACCAGCAAGAGAACTCCTACCCTTAACTAGCCCATGGCCTTTCGCAATGTGGGGCTTGGACATAGTAGGACCACTTCCAACAGCACCCGGTGGCAGAAAATTCTTTCTCGCAGCAACAGACTACTTCACAAAGTGGGTGGAAGCAGAAGCATTGGCGTCAATCAAAGAGAAGGATGTGAAGAAGTTTGTCTGGCAAAATATTATCACTCGGTTTGGCATACCAAAAGCACTGATCTCAGACAATGGAACTCAGTTCGACGGCAGAATTTTCAGAAGCTTTTGCGAAGAATACAAGATAGAATTCTACAATTCTACTCCGGCATATCCTCAAGCAAATGGGCAGGCTGAAGCATCAAATAAAGTCGTCTTGGATGGACTAAAGAAAAGGCTAGAGAAAGCAAAAGGTAAATGGGCGGACGAACTCCCTCACGTCTTATGGGCTTACCGAACCACACCTCGGCGATCAACAGGAGAAACACCATTCTCCTTGGCCTATGGAATAGAGGCAGTCATCCCACTAGAAGTTGGCCTCCCCACAATCCGAAGCGAAAATTTTGATCCAGACTTAAATGGAGAAGCCATAGCCTTAGAACTCGACCTTATAGAAGAAAGAAGAGAAAAAGCAATGGTTCACATCGCCGCCTACCAACGAGAGTTAATCAGAAAATACAGCAAAAAGGTACATCCAAGACAATTCAAGATTGGGGATTGGGTACTACGCAAAGTAATGGGAAACACCCTAATCCCAGGAGACGGCAAGTTAGGCCCAAATTGGGAAGGTCCTTATAAGGTGGTTGGATTAGCAGGCAAAGGGGCATACCACCTAGAAGACAAGGACGGCAAGGCAATCCCTAGGCCATGGAACACGGCCAATCTCAAGTTATTTTACTTTTAGCTTTTTCTTTTTCAAGCATATGTAATTTTCTCTTCCTTCAATAAAATAAGAAATTCTTTTTGGCGCAAATTACCCTTTGTAAAAGTTAGCTTTCAAGACTTACGTATATTACAAACATGTTACTCTAAGTTAGCTGGAAAAACTAACTTAAAGGTTGGCTGGATTAAACCAACACCCATCCTAAGCCCAGGATAAGGATCCAGGCTGCAGGACATTTGGTCGGAATAACCAAATACTAGAAGTTAGCTGGAAAAACAAACTTCAATGGTTGGCTGGAATAAACCAACACCTGTTACTCCTTAGCCGAAGTAAGCGCATGACTAAGGAGTGGTTGGCTGGAATAAACCAACTCTTGTTACTCTTCAGCCGAAGTAAGTGTAAGGCTGAAGAGTGGTTGGCTGGAACAAACCAACACTTTGTACTCCTTAGCCGAAGTAAGTGCATGACTAAGGAGTGGTTGGCTGGAATAAACCAACTCTTGTTACTCTTCAGCCGAAGTAAGTGTAAGGCTGAAGAGTGGTTGGCTGGATTAAACCAACACTTTGCACTCCTTAGCCGAAGTAAGTGCATGACTAAGGAGTGGTTGGCTGGAATAAACCAACTCTTGTTACTCTTCAGCCGAAGTAAGTGTAAGGCTGAAGAGTGGTTGGCTGGATTAAACCAACACTTTGCACTCCTTAGCCGAAGTAAGTGCATGACTAAGGAGTGGTTGGCTGGAATAAACCAACTCTTGTTACTCTTCAGCCGAAGTAAGTGTAAGGCTGAAGAGTGGTTGGCTGGAACAAACCAACACTTTGTACTCCTTAGCCGAAGTAAGTGCATGACTAAGGAGTGGTTGGCTGGAATAAACCAACTCTTGTTACTCTTCAGCCGAAGTAAGTGTAAGGCTGAAGAGTGGTTGGCTGGATTAAACCAACACTTTGCACTCCTTAGCCGAAGTAAGTGCATGACTAAGGAGTGGTTGGCTGGAATAAACCAACTCTTGTTACTCTTCAGCCGAAGTAAGTGTAAGGCTGAAGAGTGGTTGGCTGGATTAAACCAACACTTAGTACTCCCCAGCCGAAGCAATTATGTCGGCTAAGGAGTGGTTGGCTGGTAAGTATAGTTTAACCAACCAAAAACCGAAACAACACTTTGAGTAAAAGAAGACATTACAAATGCAAGCATATACACAATAACCGGAATAAGAGAAGTAAAATTTTCATTCAAAAAGAAGTCATTACAAGGCTGCTTAGTTCGGTTACAAAGAAAAGACTACAAAATTAAGAAAAAAGTTCATCTATTTCGGCGTCGAAGGCAGCATCGGCGTCAACTTGAAGACCGGTTTCGGGCACTACAACATTTTCAGAAGGAAGGACGGGTTCGGCTGGAGCCACGGCTTCACTTGGTTGATCAAGAGTTAGATCTTCCACCACGGGCTCCGACCGAACTACCTGATCTGCATTCACAACTGAAGTATCCTCAGGGGCAGAGTCTTCATCAGAAACTTCATCGTCTGAGCCCTCAAGGAACTGCTGTTGCATGGCCGTGGCATAATCCATCAGGGAGTTCGGTATAAAGTAGGCTGGAGGGTTGAAAACCTCGGTCTGAGGATCATGACCGAGCTTCTCAACGGCTCCCCTCCAGCCGCACTTAAAGAACAGATCCTTGGCCGCATTGCATTGTTGGGCATAAGCATCCTCTGCCCTCTTGAAGCCTTGTTTGTCGGCTTCCTTCACCTTCTCTTTTATTTCGGCATCCTTCTTTCTTTCAAGTTTTAGCAACTCGCGCAAGTACTTGTCCTTCAGCACAATGGCAGTCTTTTGCTTTTCGGCCTCGGCCGAACTAACCATTCCGGTCAGACGACCGACCTCACCTCGGAGTTCGGCCATTTCCTTTCTGGCCTCCTCTAGTTCGGCCGATTTCGCCTCCGCCTCTGCCGCAGCTTGCCTTGTCACTTTCCTCAGCTCCAGCACCTTCCTATGGGTGATTTGATTTTTCTGGATAGCCTGACAAAGCAACAACTTCAATTTAGCCGAAGAAAAAGAAAAGTAGAAAAACAGAAATACGACCGAAGTTACTTACCAGAATCATTGATTTCGTGGCTGACCGGATGGACTTCAGCTCGGTGGTTAACTGTTTGTGGTGATGTTCCATGTCTTTAGGCAGACACACACTCTTGGCCAAATTGATGGCCAACAGGTGGTCCTTCTCAGCAACAACCGAGTCTGTTTCCAGAATGTCTCGGTCGTTGAAAGATAGCTTCGGTGCCCAGCAACTAATGGTCCGGTCGGAAGACTCCGGTCGAGGGCTTGGTGGTAAGCTCGGCTGAATGACAGGTTCTTCATCAACCAAAACTCGTTCGGGTTCGGCAGTCCGGGGACGTTTGGTCCGGCGGGAAGAGGATGGCTGTTGGGAAGGGAGGGCGACAACGGCAGGCTGCGATTGACTGGGAGGCGTTACTTCGGGCCTAGCCGTTTCGGTAAGAAGGGCCCTAACTCTGCTCCTTTTCGCCATCTCTTCTTCTGCTGTTAGAGGGACAAGCCTTATCTCGGGCAGAGTTGGGTCCGGCTCCGGTGCTTCCTCGAGAAGAAAATCAGTTACCTTTGCTTTGCGGCGACCGCTATACCGGTAGGTCGGCTCAAAATTTAGAAGCTTTGACCAACTTCTTTCTTTAACCCGTAGTGCGGCTCGCAGAACCCCAAGGTTGGGATAACTGTACAGGGAACGGAGATGGGCGAAATCTGCAATAAAGAGAAGTGTTAGTTCGGCTAATAAACTAAACAACCGAGATAACAAACAAGACAGAAGACCGAAGCAAAATTACCAGGCTCTCCCATTTTCCAATTTATAGGTCGGCCAGGAATTTGAGCTTGAAAATCCTCAAAATTCCCAGAGACCCAAAGGAAATCATCATCGTTAAGATCTTTGTCCGGAGTATGCTTAATTATCTTCTCTCGGCGGCGGCGAATTCTGAGGTAGTAGACCCACCCAGCATTCTTTGAGCCGATGGAATACTGATGGAATATTTCGGCTAGACCAAGATTTAGTCCGGTTTGGTGGTTTAATGCGTCTATTCCCATTATAATACGGTAAGTATTGGTGGACAGTTGGGTAGGACATAACCTAGTCTGTCTAAGAAATTCGCAGATGAGCGGTTGGACAGGAAACCGTAGTCCGGTTTCAATTATTGACTGAAGGGTAAAAGGGACGGAGCCTTCATTGTCCCAGGGAGTAGCATCTTTCTTGGCCAACTCCAGTTGGACATCATCAGGAATCTGGTAGTCCTGCCTGAATTCGGCCATACCACCAGGGGTTTCGACTAAATATCTATACTTACCCATTTGTTGAATAAGTTACGAATAAATTATTTCGGTACGAAAATTTGGCTCAGTAGCCCGGTTGAGCACACGTAGGAGTGCCTGGGCAACCTAAGTCTGCAAGGTAGAAAACAAAGGGGTTAAGCACAGATCGTGGGACCGCGCTACAAATTATAAGCAAGATATACAAATCCTACTTCGGCTCAGTGGGCTGGTTCTACCTCGGCTCATCAGAAGGTTTGTTAACTCGGTTTTGAGCAGGTTAGACCGGTTTTAACGTCTAGGGGCAGCTTTCTGAGTTCGGTCTAAAAAACTCAGAAAGCTGGTTTAGTCCCAAGGCCTAAATCGGTTGCAGTTTGAGGAAAGTTACTTCGGTCGAAGCCCCTAGGGGCGGCTTTCTGAGTTCGGTTTAAGAACTAAGAAAGCCGGCTGGGCCCCGAAAGCCTTAGCTCGGTTATTGACCGGAGTACCTAGTTCGGTACGTGCACGTTTTTCCGGTGAGTTTGTCTTGGCTAGAGTGGTTGAGAAGAAACTACTGCTATTCCTTTGAGTCCTAGTTCGGTTGTTCTCTGAAATCTATCTACATACACAACACAAACAGTATCCTGGTTCGGTTGGGATGTGATTCTGGATCGAAATCGAGTTTTCTCTAGGGTATATGACATATACTCTTGGGTTCTATGGTTTCTTCATCAAAGTACGAAGAGCAAAACAGACAAATGAAGAAAAATGTTTGCAAAAAGCATACAAAGCAAAAACAGATGGAAAAACAAGTAACAAAAGCGAGAAGGGTAGACCTGCTTACCAGATTGAAGAAGAAGAAGCTGAAGATGGAGCAGTAGCAGCAACAGAAGCACGAACACAGTAAGCTCAGAACTCGAGCAGCAAGAGAACAGAGAGAGAAGACGAAGGAATAGCAAAAGTGTAGAGACCCTAGCCTCAGGAATTACTTTTGTTAGAAAGCCCAAAATTTGGGCGGGAACCGTTTCAAGATCACAAAGCACGAAGACGGCGTGACAGCCGTCCTTAACCAATCAGAGCCTGCCACGTGTCATTGGAATGAGAAGCGTTACAGTCGCTGTGATTGAAGAGACGTTTTTGACCGGACATAGTGATATCCGAGGTAAAGTTAGATCGGCTAGAGAGGCTAAAGGGTTCTTAGATCGGCTGAAAAAGCCTAATGAAACTCTAGCTCGGCCAGTAGACTGGTAATCCCAATCTTGTTGCACAGATGGAATTAAGGGGCAATTGAGAGGGTAATTTTTGGGAAAAATTGGGCCGAGCTCCGAGTTTGGCTTCGAGGCCCAAAACGCGAAGGACTAAGTAAAAAGGCCGTAATGGCTACTTCGGCCTAGGGGCAAGGTTACTCCGGCCTTAAGGAGACAAAGTTACTTCGGCCCGAGGAGGTGAGATTACTCCGGTCCAAGGAAGAGTAAAGCCACTCCGGTCCGGAGACAACTCGGAGTTAGGCCGGTCTCAGAGTTAGTCCGGCCGCAGTATGTTCTGGGAAGACCGGTTTCAGAATTAGTCCGGTCGTGACATACAGCGGTTAGGACGGTCAGAACTTGCTATTTGGAAGTTTGAACTAAGCACATCAAGGTCAAACAGGGCAGCCGAAGTAATCAATTGGAGGAGCAGACCGAACTAAGTATAGTTCGGCCCTTTGTGGCTCGGTATAGCCAATTTTACTTCGGTCATGTGGAAGTTCGGTCATATAAAAAACCATCCCACTTGGTTTAAGCAGTGGGGGAGGGTGCAAAAGGATAAGCATTATCCTTAGGAGAATGAATCCTAGGAGGACTCTGCATGGAGAAGTACAAGTCCTACTAGGATTGTGCCATACGAAACTTATAAAAGCTCACAAGCAACACCTTGGAGGAGGTAATTGAACACAATCTTTCTGAGAACTTAGAGCTTTGTCTATTTGTCAAGTTTTCTGACTTAGGCATCGGAGAGGTTTCCGGCACACACCCGCCGGCTAGCTCTCGTTTGTGTTTTCAGGTGACAAAGCGACGTCGTACGGAGGAGCGTGGACTTGGTCAACAGGATTATACGAGGAGAATTATTTCCTCCCCGTACAAATACTTATAGAGTAATGATATACAAATAGAATTTGTATATAGAATGATGTGGCATCTTGTGATCCTTGCATTTCAAATCAAAACATCCACTACATGGCTATAATTTTAAAATACGCCACTTCCACATCATCTAAATGAGTTTTATGTATAAAATATCTATTTGTAGATTATTTTCCATACCGATATATGTTTAAGTTGGTTTTCTAATTCAAAATTCATTGGTGGATGTATTAGTTTTGTCGAAAGATCACGTAAGATTCATGTTTTTTACTATATCATTATCTTCAACTTCCAATCAAAAAGATCATAACTAAGAAAATCAGGATGCCAAAATTTTTCTTTTTGACTTCTTGTATTTTACAAAAAATCATGCATGTTTGAGTATTTCTTAGAAGGTTTTTCAATAATTAAATTTTGATATAATCCAGAAACCTATTAAAATCAGGTTAACAGTCTGCCGGAAGGTATGGATGGAAAAAGTATGACTGGAAACTTTGGCTTGCATAATTTCTGTAGCCTTGTTCCTAATTGCCATTGTTTGCCTGACTGGATCTATAGCCTCAAAACTCGTATGTCAAATGGAAAATATGCGGAAACTTTGGCTTGAATCAGTTTCTAGTGTCGTTGTAGGTGTATATTTGCTCAGGCAAAGGCTATTTTCAAAGCCATTATGGCTGTATGATGTATCCACCACAGCCTCACACTCGCATATGTTGTCCCACATATGTGATCGTTGCCTAGAGGTCTGGTCATCATGGCTATGGAAATAGAACTTCTAATTATTATTATTTTTTTTTAAATGCTAGGGCCAGTTTTCTTCTGGATACTAAAAGCAAACCATTGTTGCATAGAACTTCACCCCTTATATGCTCACTTAACCTACACAAAATATACACAAGGTGAAAAAAGGTCTAAATAATCCATTTAAAAATTCATGAATGGAAAGTTTGTTAAATACTTAACTCTACATGATGAATTTATATCCTAAAAATCAGTTCCCCTTGTTTTGATTTGGTGTTCAGTTAATGTATGATATATCCGTTTCATTTGTTTATTTTTTTATATTTATTTATTATTTATTGTAAATATTCTAAGGAAACCAGGAAGTGAATATATCTTAGGGTAGCCCTATTTCCCAGGTTAAAAAATTGTGGAAGTGGAAAAGTGCCCGTCAAGATATAATAATGTACTTGATTTGGAGCATTCTCATCATGTCACAAAATTTTTCCCTGGCAATAGGTCACCCTATATCTTATTATCCATATTCATCCAGCTTCATTTTAAAAAATTTCACCTATCATCCAGGACTGAGCATACTATTTGAAATGCAGGTACCTGAAGAGTGGACCTGGAAATCTTGAGAAAGATGTAGAGAGAAGATTCAGTTATGCACTGAGTAGGGAGGATATTGAGAATGCCATTCTTGGAGGACCATAAGGAGGATAACACAAGAGTCAATTTTTGTTTAGAACTCGTGGTTTTCCTTCCTGCCATCACTAGAAAGACTCCACAGTTGCAGTGTTAGTTCGTCTTTCAATATTTGTTTCTTTCTGCACTTTGTTGGATTCATGTACTTTATTTTGCTAATATCAATCATATATTCAGTATGTTCCTTTTTAATAATTAATCCTGTAAAATAAACCATATCAAAAGAAAATTTCTGGTTTATGTTGATTGGCTTTACCATAATGTCAACAGAAACACTTCTTGGAAATACGGAAAATGCTTATGGAATTCAATCAATCATTTACGTTGTGTTTGGTTGAGAGATTTGGGAAGGAAAATAGAAATGCAAGGAAAATGAGGAAGAATTAATAGGATTCCAAATCCAAACTATGTTTGGTTGAGTTGGGAACTGTAGACGTCCCCGAACGCCCCGGGAGGACGAGGCCCCCCGTTCTGTTCGTTTTGGGTTCACTACAATTCGGACTCTCAAATTGTCACGGTTCTAAATCTGAACCAAAGAGTCCAAATCCGGCAAATCGTTTTGAGAAAACAGATTTTTAGAAAAGAAGTGCCAAATATGGACTACTTTGCCAAATACAGAGTCGCCACCTAAATATTTTTTATGGAGAATTCAGGAAACCCTGACTCGGTGCCAAAGGCCACGTGTCTGTCATCACCAAAGTTGCCTCGGCTCGGGAGCTTGGGTACGATTGGGGAAGGTCAGCTATGAGCACCCCCTCTTGCCCGATCTGAAGATCGGCCTCTACTAACCGTGATATCCGTTTTTGAAAACGTTTATGTGTTCTTATTCCGGTTTTTAGCCTAGAATTACTATGTTATGCGCACAGCAAACAAGTATAGACCAAATTGCCTAAATTGGAACAAAACATTTCATGCTTGTTTTGAAAATGGTTTGCTACTCGCAAGTAGACTAAAATGCAGGTTTTGCCACCTTCAAGTGGGCTTTAGAAAAGATGGTTTTGCCACTATCTAGTGGGCTTAAAACTCACAGTTTTAATGCATTATTCCAATTTAGGTAATTCGACCTCCACCCACAGGCATTCAAGCAGTTTATATCACATAAGCATCTAGCCTCATGGTAATCATGCTATCATGTTAACGTTCACACTCATGTGAGATGCTAAAGCATAAAGAGCTCACCTAGTACTCCGTGCCAAAACAAGAACATGTTAGCAATCATGCATGATCCAAGTCCATGTTTAAATGCCTAATGCAACGCATACGGAATGTCACTAGAGTAGGCTCGGCTAGTCTATAAATGACATGTGAAAATGCACAAGTAGCATGTATTCAATTAGATTTGAAATACTTATGCAGTTAGTATGATGTACCGAGCCCGGTGCATGTCAGACAAATGTATGGATGCACGCATGCATAGCATAAGGTATGCTAATTTAAATATGCCCTAATACTAACCATCAAAAGCAGATAAGTAAAAGGGAGAAAGAAGTGGGGGTTGGAAGACATGCACACACGTACCCACACTTATTACAAGTTAGCCCTCACTCGGAGGGACCGAAAGAATAATACAATTTAACTAACTAACAAGCTAATTAAATATTACAGACCACCTAATTAATTAAGCAAATTAATTAATCTAGTTTAAGCAATAAACAGCCTCGGGAAGAGGGTCCGATGCGATGCGTGCTCGATTCCGCTCGGAAGTCACTGCCATGCACAAGTTGCCTCTGCTTTGCCCTGCTATACTCCTCTGAAGATTGCCAAGATCCTAGAATGTGCTCCCTGGATGCTGTGAAGCACCACCGGCTGAAGGAATTGGTCACCGGCTATGGAGAATGGTCATCGGCTAAACATTATGCTCTCGGCCAACGATTCTTTGTCGGTCGGCACTCAACACTGCCGGCCGGCCAAATCTTCTTGCTGAAACCTATTTTGACAGCAGCAGAGGACAGAACTTGGCATGGCAATGTATTTCAAGCAATGTATGCACCAACCACACTCCTTATCATATCTATGACTCAAAGGAGGATGGGCCTCGATTCTCGGGCCACCAATCGCGCATTTCCATGCATGATGGCCCAAGAGACCAAGTATGCATTTTGATTTCAAATGCAATGCACACACACAAATAAAGGCCCAATCCCTATCACTAGATCAAGGGACAAGGCATGCATGCTAGATGGAATGCAACCTAGGCATGCAAACTAGTATGCTATATGGTATGGCGGGGAGCATGCAAACATGCGATGTACGCTAGGTACACAACCTAAGCAAACAAGGCAAACAAGCATGTCACAACTATGCAAGCTAATGAAGCATGCAAGATGTGATCTAATCATGCAAGTGTGCAAGACATGCAAACATGCTAGCAACTTGACCAAGGAAATGCATGCCAAATGCAAGTGGTTTCAAGCATGTAACACATGCAACCAAAACATGCAAACGTGGATTAATGCAACAACATTTGAATAGCATGCAAAAGATGGACTTAAATTGAATTAGGCAGCTCTCAACTAGGCCCAAAACAGTGGCCAATAACTAAGGAAATGAGGCCAAATGCACATATAAGCATGCATGCAAACATGGTCCATCACTTAGGCACAAAAAGAAACTTCTAAGCACACTTAAAAGAGGCTAAACACGGATATATGGTATGCATTATAAGCTCTAAAATTGCATGAAAGAGAGGTGCCAAACCAACTAATCAAAACAAGCAAAGCATGCAATAATGGTCCAAGTATTTAAGGCAAGCCAAGGAGGCTTAAACCAAGGCTAAGTCAACCAAGCCTCACGAGGCTAAGGGGACTTAAAACAGGTTCAATGCAGACCTAAACAAAGCTAAGGATGCACCTAGATGGCATCTAAGTGGTCTAAATATGCAAGCATACAAAGGGGCACATTCATGGAGCATAAGGTAACAACTTTTTAACACATTGAAGGGGCATCAAATGCAAGTATATAGGCATGTTATAAGGACTGAAATAACATGGTAAGTGGTTCCAAACCACTGAAACAGTGCAAGCAATGCATGCTAGAGAGGCCAAAGCTTAAGGCATTCAAGAGGGATTGCATGGTAGCTATACAAAGAAAGACATGAATGACTCAAATGACCTAAAACAGTCCCTTAGCACATCAAAATATGCATATAAGCTTCACAAAGCTTAGTCAAAACGCATGAGCATGGTAGTCTAAATGCTATGCATGCATTGAGGCAAATCATGGCATTACAAGGCATGTATGCTAAGCAAGCATGGTGTACCAAAACCAACTGAAAACAGAGCTATATTATGACATAATAAGCACAAAAATCAGTTAAAGCATGGCCAACATGCACTTAAACAAGATGCTCCCTCAAGAGGCAAAAATGGCCCTTTTCAAGGACAACAAGGAGAGGGGGTGGCCCTGTCTTTCCTAGGATCTCAAGGCACCATCCACATCACTGAAATCCCTCAAGATTTTAGTGGTGAGGAGGCCCAAACACAATGGTCCCGGAGCTCAACCGAAATGGCACAAAACAAAGGCCAAACAAGCCTTAAGAGGGGTCAAACAACCCCAAAGCTTAAAACACCCTTAACAAACTATTTAGAGCACTCAAAAAAAAAAGACTTTTCTATGTTATATGTTAAGCTCAAAAATAGTTGCAAATATGGAAAAACAAGCTATGAAAACAAGGCTTAAAAGAGGTAAAAGCTCACCCTTGAAGCACAGCAGCAAATCAGTAACTTTTGGACCAAGAAAAGGCTTCAAATCACCCCAAAAATCACCTTCAAGGACCTCAACTCAATAAAGGGAGTAGAGAACTAGGTGTTTGTATGCAAAAGTGCAAAGAAAAATGCACTTTTGAGCACAAACAAGCCCTAAACCTTGAGAGAGAGGCAGAAAATGTAGAGAGAGAGAGATTTTTTTGCTCCAAGTTGTAT
This sequence comes from Camellia sinensis, assembly GCF_055761805.1. Lineage (NCBI taxonomy): Eukaryota > Viridiplantae > Streptophyta > Magnoliopsida > Ericales > Theaceae > Camellia > Camellia sinensis. The sequence continues at coordinate 143,255,262 of NC_138963.1, forward strand.
ATCTCTTCCTTCTTCTTTTCCCTTGTGTCCCTTTCTTTGTCAAGAAGCTTGATTGATATAGAGATATATCAATCTGCAGCTCCTCAAAGCTCCCACGTCCAGGCATGGGCTGGGGTATGGCTTGGAATGACTGCTGCCAGCTGTCTGCAGAAATATCTGTTGAAAACCACACTTGGCCGCCGGCCATCAAACTGGCCGACCGGCAGTCAAACTGGCCGGCCGGCCATCACATTTGGCCGATTGAAAATCAAGGTGGCCAGTGGGCAGGAGACTTGGTCGACAGGCTCCCCCCTATCCTCAGGAACACATCCACAAGCTCTTGGTGCAAAACCAGACACAAAGCAGTCAAGCCGAGAGATTCTGAGGCAAGGCGCGTTGCCGAGGCCTCCAGGAACTCAAGACGAACACAAACAAGGATGATCATCGAGTGTTCAAACGGTGACGTCCAAGTCTTGAGGACGGTCAAAAATGGGGTGTCTACAGTTGCCCCTCTTTGACAGAACTCGAAAGTCATAAAAATGACGGGAGTGAATGTCAAAGCCCAGAGATGACCCATTTTTGACAGGGCCGAAGACTTAGACAAAGCATACAAGCAGCAGACAAAAATATGCGCTCGAGGGCAGGGGCAAAATGCAAGACAATGCACAAAGGCGAGCATAACTTATGATCATGCAAGAAACATAGGGACGTATCCCGGTGTTTCGGAAATGTATAAGCATTGGAACGTATTCCAAATGCTCTTAACCAAGGAGGGAGAAACATAGGGACATATCCCGGTGTTTCAAAAAGGTATAAGCATTGGAACGTATTCCAAATGCTCATAACCAAAGAAAGAGAAACATTAAGACATATCCCGCTATTTCGGATTGAGTGAGAAACATAGGGACGTATCCTGGTGTTTTGGAATGGTGTGAGCATTGGAACGTATTCCAAATGCTCTTAACCAAGGGGAGAAAAACATAGGGACATATCCCGGTGTTTCGAATTGAGCGAGAAACATAGGGACGTATCCCAGTGTTTCGGAAGGAAGGAGAAACATAGGGACGTATCCCGGTGTTTTGGAATGGTGTGAGCATTGGAACGTATTCCGAATGCCTTTAACCGAAGATGGAGAAACATAGGGACGTATCCCGGTGTTTCAGAAAGGAATGAGAAACATAGGGACGTATCCCACTGTTTCGGAATAAGTGAGAAACATAGGGACATATCCCGGTGTTTCAGAAAGGAATAAGAAACATAGGGACGTATCCCAGTGTTTCGAAAAAGGAGAAGAAAAATAGGGACGTATCCGGTGTTTCGGAAGGAAGGAGAAACATAGGGACGTATCCCGGTGTTTCAGAAAGGAATGAGAAACATAGGGACATATCCCAGTGTTTCGGAATGGTGTGAGCATTGGAACGTATTCCAAATGCTCTTAACCAAGGGGAGAAAAACATAGGGACATATCCCGGTGTTTCGAATTGAACGAGAAACATAGGGACGTATCCTAGTGTTTCGGAAGGAAGGAGAAACATAGGGACGTATCCCGGTGTTTTGGAATGGTGTGAGCATTGGAACGTATTCCGAATGCTTTTAACCGAAGATAGAGAAACATAGGGACGTATCCCGGTGTTTCAGAAAGGAATGAGAAACATAGGGACGTATCCCACTGTTTCGGAATGAGTGAGAAACATAGGGACGTATCCCGGTGTTTCAGAAAGGAATGAGAAACATAGAGACGTATCCCAGTGTTTCGAAAAATGAGAAGAAAAATAGGGACGTATCCGGTGTTTCGGAAGGAAGGAGAAACATAAGGACGTATCCCGGTGTTTCAGAAAAGAATGAGAAACATAGGGACATATCCCAGTGTTTCGAAAAAGGTATAGAAACATAGGGATGTATCCCGGTGTTTAAAAAAAAAGGGATAGAAACATCGGGACGTATCCCGGTGTTTCGAAAAGAAGAAGAAACATAGGGACGTATCCCAGTGTTTCGGAAGGAAGGAGAAACATAGGGACGTATCCCGGTCTTTCGAAAATGAGAAGGAACATAGGGATGTATCCTAGTGTTTCAGAGTGGTTCAAGCACCGGAACGTATTCCAAATGTTCTTAACCAAAGAAGGAGAAACATAGGGACGTATCCCGCTATTTCGAAAAGGTATAAGCATTAAAACGTATTCCAAATGCTCGTAACCAAAGAAGGAAAAACATAGGGACGTATCCCGGGTGTTTCGAAAAGGAGAAGAAACATAGGGACGTATCCCAGTGTTTCGGAAGGAAGGAGAAACATAGGGACGTATCCCAGTGTTTCGAAAAGGAATGAGAAACATAGGGACGTATCCCGGTCTTTCGAAAAGGTATAAGCATTGAAACGTATTCCAAATGCTCGTAACCAAAGAAGGAGAAACATAGGGACGTATCCCGGGTGTTTTGAAAAGGAGAAGAAACATAGGGACGTATCCCAGTGTTTCGGAAGGAAGGAGAAACATAGGGACGTATCCCGGTATTTCGAAGAGGTAGAGAAATATAGGGACGTATCCCGGTGTTTCAGGAACAGAGAAAAACGTAGGGACGTATCCCGGTGTTTCGAAACTAAAGAGTGTGCATAACAATGCGAGAAATGGTGCGCATAACGATGCGACGAATGTGCAACTACGCAAGTGAAGAGGTGCATGACAATGCAAATATAATGTGCATAACAATGCAGGTGTAACGGTGCATAACAATGCTAGATAGATGTGCATAACAATACAACGAATGGTGTGCGTAACAGTGCGAGAAATGGTGTGCACAACGATGCGACGAATGTGCAACTTCAAAAGCGCGTTTGAAACAAAATGCCGAATAAGGAAATACAAGCCTTAACGAGACCAAATCCAAACGCGACCTCCAATTTACCTCTCGGAGGGGCTTGTAACACACTCCGCTTGAAAAGGGTACACCCTGTTTATATTGGCGAGAGATAACATCTGCTGCTGCTTTAATTGTCATTCTGACTTGAAGCAGGCTTAAGCTTGGAGTAGAGGCACACTCATTCTTCGGAGCACTGACAAGGCCTGAAGAGGTACATCTGGAGTACAATCACGGAATTTGCTGAAGGTGAAACACACTCAGATGCTTCGATTTTCCCTATTTTCTTTTGCTTTGTAGTCTGGAACCCATATAGCTTCAAATAGGTCCTTGTTTTACTGTTCTCACATGACCTGGGTTGAACCTTGCGGTTTATGAAAGAAAGAATCTTGTTTTGCATAAATGTGCGGAATGGCACAACACTCTAAGCACAAAACGATTTTTTGAAAATGAGAAAAGGGTTCTCAACCGGGTATTGAGCCTACAACTGAACACAGCATACTATGACTCAACAAAAGGTACATGACCTAAACACATCGAGTAACACTTGAAGAAGACTCAAAACAAAAGTTGTGGTAAACAAAACAAAAGAAACGACACACAGACGTGTTACAAAGATAAGAGACCTCTCAGTTCGCGAGGAGCCAGTTTCTCCGGGTAGTGTTTCCCACACTTTTCTCATTTATGATTCTCACATCACTCTGGCAATCAATCTCTGTTTTTCTGGTAAAAAAAAAAAAAAAAAAAAAAAAAACCATTTTCTCACATTTTCTCTCAGCGCACATCTCTCTATTCTTCAATCTCTCATTTTTTATCCCTCCCCTGGTTAGTGGATAAACAAAAAGTTGCGGGGTCTTGCCCCTAGCATTCCGCTAGATTCTCTTCTTCTGCTCACAACAGTGAACTTTCTCCCACAGAGGGGTTACGATGCGGCTGGGTGTGCAGCAGATCTGTAATCGACATTGGTTGACGATGCTCTTACTAGGGAGTTTGGACGTGATTAGATCTGTCCAAACAAAGGAGTGGAATATCTTGATCCGTTCCCGTTTGTGCTTTGCACTTGGCTTGATACCTCGTTGCTTAGAGGATGAAAGAGCTTTCAGCCCTTTGTTGTTAACTTCAGTTGTGCCCTCTTCTGGCAGGTAGAGTGCCCTTCTTGGCGAGTATGTTAAAAATAGGGAAAAGACAGGAAGCCTGACTTAACTGTGCCCCTAGTTCATCATTTTGACCATTTTTTGTTTTTGGCTTTCTACTAAAATAATTTTGACCAATATGAGAGTTAGATTAACACACTTGTTCGATTTTTGATTTGAAAAACAAGCAAGTCAGGCTATACGCACTGAAAATTTTCCTTTTTTGGGTCCCAGAAAATGGTCCAGTTTTGAAAAATAAAACAATTTTCGAGAAAACTTGTCATCCTCAGTAAAAATTCTCAAAAACCGTTTTTGCAAACGGCCACTGCTCAACGAGCACAGAACCTACTCTTGAGATGCACGACCTCGGATCGGAGGCAATGGAAAATTGCCCTTTTTCTGAAGGACACTGCATGGCAACGGAAAGTTGCCCCTTGTTTGAATGGCACCGCAGTGCATTGAATGGCAACGGAAAGTTGCCCCTTGGTTTGAATGGCGACTCATGGCAACGGAAAGTTGCCCCTTGTCTGGATGACGCCGCAGCGTATTGTAAACAGTCCTCCTTAGTGATGATCACAACCGAACTCTCGGATACAGAGAAGACGAAGATAGTCAAAACCAATATATGGACACAGTCGCTTTGAAAGCGTTGGGGGCTAGACTTCAGGATGAAGTTGCCTATGTATCCCAAACATGGGAATCAAGCCTTACGTAGTTCCGGTTAAGGTACACTCAGGTATTTAACCTCTCCTTTTTATGCTCTAACTTTTGCCAAGGCCACCCTTTGCGGGTTTTCAACCTTACGAGCTATGTTCTTCAATTCTTTTCATTTCTTTTCTTCTTTTTTCTTTTTCATCTTTTTTTTGCTCTAACTTTTGCCTCGGTCGCACTTTCGGGTTTTCGGCCCAGCGAGCCTCTCAAGGGTAAAAGTGTAGCTTTGTCCATGTTGAATGGTTTGAGATCCTGAAGTCATCTGAATCCAGGAGAACGGCTGTTGTTCGTTGACGATGCAAGAGTCCATCCAATGGAGGTTGAATTTGCCCCTAGTGTTGTGGATCGAGACTCAATTTTTCTTCAGCAATACTTTCTTCGTTCCTCCCTCTGGGATTTGGCATTCTTGCCGATCTTCATTGATTTGTGGAATGATCCATCTTCGGCTCTTCGAGCACAATCTGACATCTTTTGCCCCTGGTTCGAGGGGTACTTCTGATCTAGCTTTGCAAACTTCTTTTGATGACATCTGATCTTCTTGATCTGACTTCCCTGCCCCTAATTCATGGGCTGCTTCAAATCAATCCACACAGGCCTCATATTGTGGTTGATCATTGAACCTTCTGAATCCAAGTTCAAGGTTTGAAAATGAGGGGTTGAGTCTCGAGGCTGAGAGCGATCCTAGGCTGCACAATCTCAAGAGCAATTCCACACAGGTCTTCACAGGACTGCGCAAAACATTCTATTTTTGAAAGTTTTTTTTTTAAAGAAGCGACAAATCGCTCACGCTGAAGATAGTGTGGAACCAGTCTGGATCAAGCCAGGGTCCTTCTCAGTACTCACACTGACAAGCATGATTTCGATCATTAAAGGCTTGGCTTGCCTCTCTTTCTCTTAATTTGATCAAAGTTTGCAAAACACGAGGAATTCCTTCCTCTTTGTTTTCACCGCAGTGTTCAAAAAGTTTTGAAAAACTTAGGTCAATGCAATGAATTCAAGGCACAGAAAAGACACAGCTTCTAGTCAAATACTACCGTCTCATTTAGAATTTCTAGCACAACTAGCACACGGCAGAAGCAAACACAAGAGTGTGAAAATCACTGTTGTTCCATTCAGATCTGTTGGCGTAACTGGCTCCTCGGCAGAAACAGACTCAAAAGAAAGCAAAAAAGACAAGCACAAAACAAGCAAGTGATGTCCGAGGTAACACCCCCGAAATCACCCGACTCTAACAAAACAGGACTGACTCGACACAACAAGACAGACCCGACTGACTCAGTATGAAAAGACTGACTCAATACAAAATGACAAGACTGACCCAATACCCAAGTCAGAAAGTACAAAACTAACATTCGCAAATGCTCAAAACAATGCGTGCCAAACGCCACATCTTGGAATAAACTGAACGCCGCCCGCAGGTGGTTCATCCCCCGATCACAAAGTCACATTATCCCCCACAAGTTCACTGATCAAGTGCCGATAGACTTTGCAAAGCTTGGTGCAACGATGACCTCATTGTCAATCAGATTTTGTATCTCGTGGCGGAGACGGACGCAACTGTCAGTGTCATGACCGGTTTGTTGATGAAAAGCACAGTACTTAGTTGGGTCATGCTTTGCAGGGAGAGGATCGAGTAAAGGCCGTTGTTCTAACGATTTCAGATGTCCTTTCCTGAGTAGGACCCCTAGAGCTTTAGACAAAGGCATAAAAAGTGAGGTGAAAACCCTCTTGCCTCGGGGTAGATAGTCTGAAGTTCGGGGGTTTGAAGTGGATGCACCAATAAAGGGGGTGGCTGCTCTTGGTGTAGTGGTGGCGACCATGCCCACGTCTGAGGTCCTAGCAGTTGCGTCACCACCGGTGGTCGCATTCAAACTGCAGGTAAACGCCTTCCTGGGCTGCTCCTTCTCCTGGTCAATGAGGCCCTACTTCATAGCATCCTCAATTTGTACTCCCATCTCATGCAGATCTGAAAAGGTAGGGAAGGGGAGCACGATCATTTTCTGCATCAGTTTGGGTTGGAGGTTGCGCACAACCATCCTTATCTGGTCTTTGTCGGAACGTCTTGTAGCCATCATCGAGGCCTTTGCTCTCCACCTCGCCACAAACTTTGAAAAACCCTCCTTTGGCTCTTGGCAGGTGACTTCAAGATCACGAGTTGTGATCTCAATCTGTGTGTTGTAGGAGTATTGATCACTGAAGGCCTTAGCTATCTCTTCCCAATTCTGTTTCACAGAGTTCTCCAATTTCGCATACCAAATTGCGGCTATCCCAGATAGGGTCCGGCCAAACAATGATAGCTTCTGTAATCTGGTGAGGCCCATCGGCCTTAGTATGTCCGAAAACAGTCGTAAATGTACCATGGGATCCCCAGATCCATCAAAGCGGTCGATGTGCGGCATCTTAAATCTGTCCGGCAGCGTCACAGCCGACTCTGTATACCCATCTTCAATATCAGGAATGGAGTGGGCCCCCTGAGACTTCTTGAGTAATTTCTCAAGCTTGCTCACTTTCAATGCTGTGGGGTCCGTCTCGACATCAAAGAGGGGGGTCTGGTAGGTTGGTGGGTGTTTTAGATAGCTGGGATAGAACCGGGGGCGGAGCTGGCCCTGTCGGAATGTCCGTATCTTCCTGAACATTAGCTGTCTCCCCGAGTGTTGGAACTCTTGGTGGAGGAGGAGCCTGGTGTGAAGTAGATACTCCAGTTTGCTGCTCTAACCTAGCAATTGTCTCTGCCTGTTGGGCTATGACCACAGCCTGTTGCTTGGCGAATTCTGCTTGACGGGCAGCATCCTGCTGCATGGTTTTCATACTATCCTAGAGTTGGCGCACCATCTCTTCTAGACCCGACATATTGTCCTGGTCTAATTGAGCAACCGGTATATCTCCCTGAGGTAAAAAATAGATATCTCAACCCAACTGCACACAGGTGAGATGGATAATGACCGCTAATTCAAAGACTGTTGAACTGATGATCTGTACCTGACTGGCATTTTTACCCTGCCTCTGGCAAAGGAACACTGATTGCCCTTGAACTGAATCTCTGACCCGACAAAGTCTATCAGCACAAGTCCAATGTACCTGGGGGATAGTGGAGCCTTCTAAAGCTATAGTTCCAGGACTACCTTGCAAAAGAGAAAATAGACAGCATCTCAACTCAATTCCACTGGAACGGATAGCAGAACGACTGTACTCAATACTGATAACTGTTCCCCAAATATCTGTCCCAAAATTGATACCCTCGGGTAAAACTGATTCCCCAAATACTGATGCTGATGCCCACAAGCCTGATACTCAAACTTGCAAACTGATACACGCATTCCCTGTAGAGGCACACCCTAAAGCACATAGCAGATAAGTGAGAGCCAAAACACCCCTAAGTTGGGGTAGGGTTTCCCTGTCCTATTTTGTCAGGAGCTAGGGTTTCACTATCCACGCAGCAGTTTTCAAACAAACTAACATCGGGTAAGCAACCTGTCCTAGTTTGGAATGGTCACTATGGATTTCGATATGCACTAGGTCGACTGGTCGAAAAGGATGCCCCGGTAAAACCGGGGTTTGTGTTCCCATACTGTCAGAGCCCACAACCGGTTAGCCTTATGGTCATGCCTTGACAAGACAAGCCTCTGGCAAACCGTTCAGGAATGGCAGATGGCAAACACGGTGTCCTAGGCGCACCAATGCACATCCAATGCAAAGAGACACATAAATGAAATCAAGACAGGATATCACGAGTTCAAGTCAAGCTCTCTAAGTCCCCAGCAGAGTCGCCAAAAACTGTAGACGTCCCCGAACACCCTGGGAGGACGAGGCCCCCCGTTCTGTTCGTTTTGGGTTCACTACAATTCGGACTCTCAAATTGTCACGGTTCTAAATCTGAACCAAAGAGTCCAAATCCGGCAAATCGTTTTGAGAAACAGATTTTGAAAGAAGTGCCAAACATGGACTGCTTTGCCAGATACAGAGTCGCCACTTAAATATTTTTTATGGAGAATTCAAGAAACCCTGACTCGGTGCCAAAGGCCACGTGTCCGTCATCACCAAAGTTGCCTCGGCTCGGGAGCTTGGGTACGATTGGGGGAGGTTAGCTATGAGCACCCCCTCTCGCCCGATCCGAAGATTGGCCTCTACTAACCGTGATATCCGTTTTTGAAAACGTTTATGTGTTCTTATTCCGGTTTTTAGCCTAGAATTACAATGCTATGCGCATAGCAAACAAGTATAGACCAAATTGCCTAAATTGGAACAAAACATTTCATGCTTGTTTTGAAAATGGTTTGCTACTCGCAAGTAGGCTAAAATGTAGGTTTTTCCACCTTTAAGTGGGCTTTAGAAAAGATGGTTTTGCCACTATCTAGTAGGCTTAAAACTCACAGTTTTAATGCATTATTCCAATTTAGGTAATTCGACCTCCACCCACAGGCATTCAAGCAGTTTATATCACATAAGCATCTAGCCTCCTGGTAATCATGCTATCATGTTAACGTTCACACTCATGTGAGATGCTAAAGCATAAAGAGCTCACCTAGTACTCCGTGCCAAAACAAGAACACGTTAGCAATCATGCATGATCCAAGTCCATGTTTAAATGCCTAATGCAACGCATACGAAATGTCACTAAAGTAGGCTCGGCTAGTCTATAAATGGCATGTGAAAATGCACAAGTAGCATGTATTCAAGTTAGATTTGAAATACTTATGCAGTTAGTATGATGTATCGAGCCCCGGTGCATGTAAGACAAATGTATGGATGCACGCATGCATAGCATAAGGTATGCTAATTTAAATATGCCCTAATACTAACCATCAAAAGCAGGTAAGTAAAAGGGAGAAAGAAGTGGGGGTTGGAAGACATACACACACGCACCCACACTTATTACAAGTTAGCCCTTACTCGGAGGGACCGAAAGAATAATACAATTTAACTAACTAACAAGCTAATTAAATATTACAGACCACCTAATTAATTAAGCAAATTAATTAATCTAGTTTAAGCAATAAACAGCCTCGGGAAGAGGGTCCGATGCGATGCGTGCTCGATTCCGCTCGGAAGTCACTGCCATGCACAAGTTGCCTCTGCTTTGCCCTGCTATACTCCTCTGAAGACTGGCAAGATCCCAGAGTGTGCTCCCTGGATGCTGTGAAGTACCACCGGCTGAAGGAATTGGTCACCGGCTATGGAGAATGGTCATCGGCTAAACATTATGCTCTCGGCCAACGATTCTTTGCCGGTCGGCCCTCAACACTGCCAGCCGGCCAAATCTTCCTGCTGAAACCTGTTTTGACAGCAGCAGAGGACAGAACTTGGCATGGCAATGTATTTCAAGCAATGTATGCACCAACCACACTCCTTATCATATTTATGACTCAAAAGAGGATGGGCCTCGATTCTCGGGCCACCAATCGCGCATTTCCATGCATGATGGCCCAAGAGACCAAGTATGCATTTTCATTTCAAATACAATGCACACACACAAACAATGGCCCAATCCCTATCACTAGATCAAGGGACAAGGCATGCAAGCTAGATGGAATGCAACCTAGGTATGCAAACTAGTATGCTATATGGTATGGAGGGGAGCATGCAAACATGCGATGTACGCTAGGTACACAACCTAAGCAAACAAGGCAAACAAGCATGTCACAACTATGCAAGCTAATGAAGCATGCAAGATGTGATCTAATCATGCAAGTGTGCAAGACATGCAAACATGCTAGCAACTTGACCAAGGGAATGCATGCCAAATGCAAGTGGTTTCAAGCATGCAACACATGCAACCAAAACATGCAAACGTGGATTAATGCAACAACATTTGAATAGCATGCAAAAGATGGACTTAAATTGAATTAGGCAGCTCTCAACTAGGCCCAAAACAGTGGCCAATAACTAAGGAAATGAGGCCAAATGCACTTATAAGCATGCATGCAAACATGGTCCATCACTTAGGCACAAAAAGAAACTTCTAAGCACACTTAAAAGAGGCTAAACACGGATATATGGCATGCATTATAAGCTCTAAAATTGCATGAAAGAGAGGTGCCAAACCAACTAATCAAAACAAGCAAAGCATGCAATAATGGTCCAAGTATTTAAGGCAAGCCAAGGAGGCTTAAACCAAGGCTAAGTCAACCAAGCCTCACGAGGCTAAGGGGACTTAAAACAGGTTCAATGCAGACCTAAACAAAGCTAAGGATGCACCTAGATGGCATCTAAGTGGTCTAAATATGCAAGCATACAAAGAGGCACATTCATGGAGCATAAGGCAACAACATTTTAACACATTGAAGGGGCATCAAATGCAAGTATATAGGCATGTTATAAGGACTGAAATAACATGGTAAGTGGTTCCAAACCACTGAAACAATGCAAGTAATGCATGCTAGAGAGGCCAAAGCTTAAGGCATTCAAGAGGGAATGCAAGGTAGCTATACAAAGCAAGACATGAATGACTCAAATGACCTAAAACAGTCCCTTAGCACATCAAAATATGCATATAAGCTTCACAAAGCTTAGCCAAAATGCATGAGCATGGTAGTCTAAATGCTATGCATTCATTGAGGCAAATCATGGCATTACAAGACATGTATGCTAAGCAAGCATGGTGTACCAAAACCAACTGAAAACAGAGCTATATTATGACATCATAAGCACAAAAAGCAGTTAAAGCATGGCCAACATGCACTTAAACAAGATGCTCCCTCAAGAGGCAAAAATGGCCCTTTTCAAGGACAACAATGAGAGGGGGTGGCTCTCTCCTTCCTAGGACCTCAAGGCACCATCCTCATCACTGAAATCCCTTAAGATTTTAGTGGTGAGGAGGCCCAAACACAATGGTCCCGTAGCTCAACCGAAATGGCACAAAACAAAGGCCAAACAAGCCTTAAAAGGGGTCAAACAACCCCAAAGCTTAAAACACCCTTAACAAACTATTTAGAGCACTCAAAAAAAAGACTTTTCTATGTTATATGTTAAGCTCAAAAACAGTTGCAAATATGGCAAAACAAGCTATGAAAACAAGGCTTAAAAGAGGTAAAAGCTCACCCTTGAAGCACAGCAGCGAATCAGCAACTTTTGGACCAAGAAAAGGCTTCAAATCACCCCAAAAATTACCTTCAAGGACCTTAGCTCAATAAAGGGAGTAGAGAATTAGGTGTTTGTATGCAAAAGTGCAAAGAAAAATGCACTTTTGAGCACAAACAAGCCCTAAACCTTAGAGAGAGAGGTAGAAAATATAGAGAGAGAGAGAGAGAGATTTTTTTGCTCCAAGTTGTATATCTCTTCCTCCTTCTTTTCCCTTGTGTCCCTTTCTTTGTCAAAAAGCTTGACTGATATAGAGATATATCAATCTACAGCTCCTCAGAGCTCCCACGTCCAGGCATGGGCTGGGGTATGGCTTGGAATGACAGCTGCCAGCTGTCTGCAGAAATATCTGTTAAAAACCACACTTGGCCGGCCGGCCATCATATTTGGCCGATTGAAAATCAAGGTGGCCGGTGGGCAGGAGACTTGGTCGACAGGCTCCCCCCTGTCCTCAGGAACACATCCACAAGCTCTTGGTGCAAAACCATACACAAAGCAGTCGAGCCGAGAGTTTCTGAGGCAAGGCGCGTAGCCGAGGCCTCCAGGAACTCAAGACGAACACAAACAAGGATGATCACCGAGTGTTCAAACAGTGACGTCCAAGTCTTGAGGACGGTCAATAATGGGGTGTCTACAGGAACATAGTTCTAAATCGCGGTATCGGGTAACGTAACGGTATCGATCGCAGAGTATCGGTATCGGTAGTATCGACCGGTACGTATTGGGTATCGGGCGTCGCGGTTGTGAAATTTCAAAAATCATTAGCAATCCATCTAAAACTCAATTTTATACATTTTTTTACTCTTTTAGCCTTAATTTATCACATTTTAATCAAAATTTTGATATGTAGAGACACTTTTTTGACTCATTTTCAACTAAATGATATGTATTTATTGTAGTCTCAACCTTTTATTGGGCATATATGTGAAACTTTTAATATAAAATTGATGTGGAAATATTTTTTTACTTATTTTCAACAATGAAATACTTCGACATGCACAACAAATTAATAAGAGAAAGTGGGACATGAAAATAAATCATTCGCTTCAGTCTTAATTGAGTTTTGTTTTATGTGGTTGGTTACGATTTGAGTGTAGAGTTATTTTTAAATTTAAAATATTAACATTTTAAATTATTTAAAATTTTTGAATATTTAAATTATTTAAATTTTTACGATTTAAAATTTTTGAATATTTATTTTAATTTTTTACTTATTAAATTTTTTAGATTATTTAAATTATTTAAATATTTATGATTTAAATTTTTTGAATATTTATTTTGAAAAAAAAATTATTTCCTTTGTAGTATTTTCAATTAAAAAATTGATTAATATTATTTTCTATTAATAATAATTTTTTTAATTGAATTTTAAAAAGAGTTTGGTTATGAGTATTGATACGAATTTTCAATAGTGTGAAAGTAGTGTGTTTTGTTATGATTTGAATTAAGTTTTGAAAACTCTTTTTAAAACTCATAACCAAACAAATTTTCTTACTTCACATGTCAAATCAAACTTTCAAAACTAATTCCACACTCAATTCAAAACTCAATTCAACATTCTATTCAAAAACCATAACCAAACAAATTTTCTACATTCAAATCATAATTCCACAACTTACAAACTCAAAATACAACTCATAATCTCAAATCATATTTAGAAAACTCTACCAAACGCAACCTAAATCTCTTTAAATAATATATATAAAATATATATATTGAGCATATGTGCATTTAAAATATATATAAAAATATTTTTATATATAAAAAATTATATTCTATGCCGATAATATATATATATATATATAATTATGAGAGAACAAACCTGCTCCTGAGTTATAAAATTATGAGTTCTATTCAGCTTCTGAACTTATGTGCATTTAAAAAAATAACCACAAAAAAAAAAAAACAAAACAAAACAAAACAAAACGATGACTTAAAACAAATTATAAACAAACCGATGACTTCTTTAGCCACAAGAAAAAGAAAAACAGAGCATCACATATACTTAAACAAACAATAAACAAACCGAACATAACTTAAAACAAAACCATGACTTCTTCAGCCAAAAGAAAGAAACAGAGCATCACATATACAAACAAAGCATGAGAGTCCGTGAGTTTGTTCCTTCCTTTTCTGTTTTTGCTTTTATTTTTGCAGGTACTTTGGTCTATTATTTTTTCTTTTGCAGGTGCTTTGCTCATTATTTTTTTCTTTTCTCAATTATTTTTGCAGGTGAATTTTAGCCGTATCGGACTGTATCGGAAACAAATCGTTTACGTATCGGATTCGAGCCGATATGTGTCGGGAATCAACAGATACGGCCGTGAAATTCATTCTCGCCGGTATACCAGTGAGTATCCGACTCGGCCCTCCCATTTTCCGGTACAAACCAGCCGGTACGGGACATACCGGCCGATATTTAGAACCTTGGTTGGGAATTAAACAAGGAAAAGAAATCATTTCTCAGAACTCTCTCTCATTGCCTATCATCACACACACCTCAATCATCTCCATCAACAACGTCTCTACTTAACTCCATAATTATGTTTTTATTTAATTTGACTACAAATTGGTGCATATGACTGATAGATTTTATTTATTTTTTAAACGGGAAAGTAGTTTTTTTTTTTTTTCCCTCTTCTAAATAAAAAAAAAAAAGAACAAAGAATTGTAATCGTGAATTGTAATAACAAAAAATAAGGGTGTACATGATCAAAGTGGTGTTTGTTTTTCAGAAAAAAAAAGTTTTAATTTTTAAAAATAAAAAATAGAAATTAATTTGATAAAAATAAAAATCATTTTTTTAAAATTTTAAAATTATTTATAGCCTCCCAAAAAATAAAATTGTATAAAAATGATAAGCATTTTTTTTTCTCTCACCTAATTAATATTTTAGAAAAAAAAAATTTAAATAAGCTTTTGAAAACCAAATCAAATAGTCTATCAATTTTGTGATTTTAAGAACCAAAACAAAAAAAATTGTTTTGTTTTGGATTAGTTCATTCCAAGAGTTCCTATTTAAATTAAACATAATGATGATCAAGTTAATATTATTAAAGCATTAATCAGTGTTAAAGATTCATAGTTTTATCAAAATAATCTCACATGCATTACAAAAAAAAAAATCAACGTTAAAATAGAACTTGATAAGTAGTTAGGGGTGTTCGCGGATCGGTTATGTGCGGTTTACGGTTCAGTTTTGACCCGCCCACATCTATGCGGTTTGGAAAAAAGTCAACTCACAACCGCCCGCAGTGCGGTTTGCGGTTTGTACGGATAGGGTTTGCAAATGTGCGGGCGGTTTGCGGTTTACACGTTTTTCTTTAAAAATTAATTTTTGAGTTTTTTTTCCCATCGAATTTAGGCATCAGATTCATTTTATATATTTGTAATAACAATTTTCTGATGAGTTTACAAGTAAAAATTGAATATCAATGCATTAAATAAAAGTACCCAAAACAAAGAGACCCTACACTAGCATTTTTGCCATGAAAAAAATGTATATCAATGCATTAAAGGTTGTACTCAATTAGAATTGCCAGTTCAGTAATCAATAATCAAACTGGAAGTTCCATCGACCACTAGAAGGAAAATTTTATTAGGAAAAAGTGGATGAATCACCAATGAAAATCATATAAGAAACCAAGTTTAGGACTTGATAAATCTACAGCATTAAGAAAGTTGAGAAATACTTAAAAATAAGGATCCTAGTATCATAGAGAATATAATGGTGCTCCTGTAAAAGTTACAATGTTGGTATATAAAAAATAATAATAATAATAATTAAAGTGTGGGCGGTTTTTGCGGGTAGCGGGTTTAAACCGCAACCCGCCCGCAACCTGCAAATTTGTCATATTTCAAACCACATCCGCCCGCATTATATTTGCAAAACCGCCCATTTATATGCGGGTTGGGTGGTTTGAGCGGTTCGGATAAACCGTTGCCCACCCCTACAAGCAGTACATAGCATTCACATCCACAATATCATAAAGAAGTGCAACAGAGACCATTAAGCAACAGAGATCATTTGGAATCTCAAGGACACATACATGCCCTGAATTTACCATTCAAGTATAGCAAGCAACTAAGAGAGTCTACATACAAAAAATCCAAGCCTAATGATATTCTCATAGGTTCACCAAATCCCTGAAAACTTCAAATAAAAAAGTACCAAAGAAAGAAAATAGTACTATGCATCAAAGATTGAAGATCCAAATTTAACAGACAACAAAAGGCCTCGGCGTTCAATAGGGCATTCTAGGTACGCTCGAGCATCACTCACTTCTTTAGCAAGAACTTGATACATCTTCATTCGAGAAGCATCACTCATGCCACTAACCTTCTCAATCTCCTCAAATAATTGTCCATTTGTGTAGTTCAGAAGGTTATCATAATCAAGTGATGCTGCAACTGCATCTAGACCATCCGTAATTGACCTTATTTCCTTACTCAGAGTATCACCTGATTTATTCTTTCTCTTCTTTGAGTTGAAGGAACAAGATACTTCAGTAGTTTGGTCATCTTGAGTTCCAATCCCATCAAAATTCTCTGAGAGTGACTCTGTCTGATTAGTATTTTCATCATCCAAAAGAATTTGTTACCTAGCCCAACGAAGTCGCTTTTCTTTTGGACCTACAACAAGACTCCTAGTTGCTCGATCCTTTTCGAAGAGTTGACATAACTTTTGAAAGTTTTGAATCGAAGCATGTCGAAAATGAGAAGCTTTAGGCTTTGCCTATAAAGAATGACATATATAATAGTATATTAAATAATGATGAATAAATATTTTAATTTTCTAGTACAGAACTACATCAATCTTGCAATTAGATACATCTTAAGGTAAGCTATCCATACACCTGTTGTAGCTTCAATCAATTGTGTTGAATGATTATATCCAAATCCACTATCAGTTGTTAACATAGCTTTAGCCATTGCAAGATTCCTTTTTAAAGTCTTCAACCGATTCCTTACATGAATGGAATCACAATGTACGCTAAACTTGGTACTCACCACATTGCTTGCAGCTCTATAAGCAGATGATGTAAAACTACCACCAATTTTTTGCCCTTTGAGCATTTGGTCCAAGAGTGAGTCGATAAGAACAACATCCATTTGATTATTCCACTTCAAATGTTTCTTGTCAATTTCTACCTTGGTCACCTTCCACCTACACTCAAAAATGCCATAAAAAGAGCATAGCTAGTAGCAAATTATCATCCAAACAAATGCAATGTTTCGCGTAATATAATAACAAATTAAAATATAATTCATTCCAAGATAACATTCAAATAATAATAATTAACTTGCCAATTTTTTGTTTTATCAGCAAAAGAAAAAGATTATATTGATGTAAAGCAAATGAGTACATAATGGGTACATCACAAGAATAAGAACAAAAATAAGAATATCAAATAACCCTTCTAGCCCCTCTCTGTTTTCCAGGATCTATATTATAATTTGATTGTCATTGAAGATTTATATCATAATCCCTTCACATGTCAGTAGCTATTCGTTCCCTTAACAATTCTCCTTTCCTACATTCTTCAGCTAAACTTGATCTAGCCACGTTAGTTTGCACTTGTGCTCTTTTAAGCACTGTGTCAACCTCCTCAATAAGACTTTCATTGCATTTAATACCCATGAGGTAGTTGTGCAAAATACAACAGGCCAAAACAATATCTGCTTGAGTGTCAACATCATAATATGGCTCCGTCCCACTTCCTAAAATTGGAAACCTTTTCTTTAGGACACCAAAGGCTCTTTCAATTGCATTTTGCAAAGATGCATGATGAAGGTTGAAAAGCTCTCTAGAATTTTCTAGTTGATGAACACTATACTCCTTCAAATGGTAACGGGTACTTCTATATGGAGCAGGGAACCCAGTTTTTAGTTGAAATCCTGCATCTACTAAGTAATATTTCCCTAGGACCAACAAGTAATTAAATGATGTTAGTTTGAAAGAAAACAAAAAAAAGATTTATATTTATTAGCATATATACACGTTCAGTGATCACCTTGAGGAACAATCAATTTATCAATTTCTCTTGTTAATGCATTATCTAATATTCTTGAGTCTGAAGCAGATCCTTCTCATCCTGGAAGGATATATGTTAACTTTAAATCAAAAGAACATGCAGCCAAAGCATTTTGAGTGGGATAGCATTTTCGTCCTCGGTATCTTTGTGCAGCCTTGTTTGGCACTCTTACACAAAAATGTGTACCATCAATTGCACCAACACAATCCTGTAAAAGTTCATTATTTGCATCCAAACATATAATATTCTATACCCTAATTGCATTCATGTAACTACCTTAAAATAAGGCTAATACTTGGGATTGTTTTTAATCTCTGGAGGGTAGTCGAATCCATCAGGTTGCTTTAAAAGGATATCTTCCAATTATATAATGGCTTTAAGAACTTGATGAAAATATAGACTAATAGTCTCACCTGATTGTCTGTAAAAGAACTTGATTGTACGGTTCCTCAAATTATTGCCAATTATATGAAGGAATTTCGCAACCTGTTCTTCTACTTTACTTTGAGGATTGTCTCTAAGAAACTGGGTTCTTTTAAGCATGCTAACTAGTGTGGCAAACGCGTCTTTGCTCATGTGTAACTGGCTACGACAATCTGCATCTTCCAAAGTCATTAGCCGTTTAATTAGGGCATATCTTTCATAATCTCCTTGTTCTGAAATTGACTTTCTTATATGATCACGACAATGAAGAATTGAGAAAAGGCTGACAGCATATGAAGCATGCATACCTACGCAAGTGGCTGCCCACTTTCTATACTTTTCCCATTCCTCTTGATCATGTATCTACAATTTTTTAAAATAAAAAATCACATCCACTTGTTAATAATGTTCCATGTTGTAATGATACATCAAAAAGTTCCTAGTCCAAAATTGAAATGATACATCAAAAAGTTCATAGACTAGGCAACACTCAAATGACAACCCATTTGGGTACAATGCTTCAAACCTGTTTTCCCAATCAACTAATTTAACGTGCAATAGAGTCTACCCCTTTTAATTTAAAAAATACTAAAACAAATACTCTGCTTGAAGTTAACATGTACCGAATATAGAAATGTTACCATCATACTCCACTTCTACTATCCTACATATTCATCGAAGATGATCTATACTCATATTACCCAAAACTAATTTAATCCAATGCAACAGACCATTCAAAAGCTTACATTTCAAAAAAAAATTCAATCAAACATTTCACGAGAATGAAAGGGTTAATTTATAAAGCTTGAAATGATGAAAAGACACAAAATAAAAGAAAGTGAAATAAACCAAATAGGCACACATCTATAGACTATAACAAGCAAATTGTCATAACAAACAAACATATAAGCAGATAAAATAAAACAAACAGAAAATGTAAATCCAATTTAATCTCATTAAAGCCATGCAAAGTGAAAAGAAGATATTAAATCATCAAACTACTTAGAAAACAAACAGGGTTTCTGCAATTTCATTTCAAAACAAAATTGCAAAGCAGCTTGAATATAGATAAACAAATCTGTGGAGATGTGGTTTGGAAATACTCTTGGATCCTGTAGGACATTCCTGATCCTCTGATTGCCACCTAAAAAGAGATGAACACTCCGGTTGGGGATGCCGAAATTAGCACTTCGATGGACAAGGCAGTATATGCTCTCTAGTTAGCTTCTATCTCACGTTTATTTTATCTATTCTCACATATCTCTCTTTGGTTGATGTTCCTTTTATTTATACTCGTCTCTGGTCCCAGGGGTCGGGCCCACTTTTAATCCAGTGCACAACTGTTCATTCGGCCTTTCTGTCATTTACCAATTCCCACTCGGCTTCTTGTACAACTGATTCCATGGCCGATTTAAATATTTGGCTTCAGGACCTCCCAGGACAGAGCTGAATAGTATTTGTCCTGATTTCCTTCAAATATATTTGGCTTTCCTAAATATAAATTTATTTGGCTTCCACAATTGTCCCCCAAACATCCTACTAACGCCAGTAAGTCGGCATGTTTGGTCTTAAACTCGGAGAGTCAAAAATATGGTAGTTACACTCTTTCCAACACTGAAGCGTCAGAACGTCCATGCTTTTTAGAAATTATAATTTCTTGCCCCTTCGTATGCTTCATTCATTTAATGCGAGTTGAAACCGTGTTGTCTCTTCGAATGTATGTTTTTTGAATACGTAAAGCTTCTTGGTTGCCTGTCAGTATACCTCATTCATTTCATGACCTCTGCAACTTCTTCCCATTCCTCATTGTCCTCTCTACTCCTTGTAAGTTCTTCCCTTCTTCATTTCAACTCCCATTTCCTTGTTTGTTTTAGTTTAGCGTACTTCTTATTTTGGCTAGGATGGCGAAACATTTGAAAGCCTTTCTTTCTGCAGATCGTATTTCCACTTTTTGACGCCATTTTTCTATTCCTGACGACATCCATCTGTCACTAATGGTAGAGAGCGTAGTAGTTATAGAGAGGACCGATGCAAGTACAATCATCTTTCCTCTCCTGTCAATCGCTGAGGGCAGAGTTCGTTTCCCCCTTTACCCATTTTTGAGGGCCGTCCTTCGCCATTGGGGTCTACTCCCTTCTCAGCCTAACATAAACTTTTACCGAATCATAATGGGAATTATAGAATTAAACCGCCGTCTTAGGCTCAATCTTGGAATTTCTGCTATTCGGCATTGTTATGCCTTGGCCAAATCCTCTGGCCGGTAGGGACGCTACTTTCTTAGGGCCAAGGACACTGACCACCATTTGGTGACTATGCTTGCCAGCTCTGGCAAGTGTGTTGACGATGTCATGGTCATTGTCTAAAGCAATTGGAAATTCGACAAGGGCAAAGATTGCCTAGATCCTGTGCCTAGACAAAAAGACGAACCAAGTGGCCGTGTAGTCCCATTTTTCCACGCATTTGTTATACGTTCATTCAGCTTTAATCCCATGCACTAATCATTTTCGTTTATGCAGGCAACGATTTGAAGAAAATACTTCCTTCAGCCGACGACGTCGTACTTCAACAAGTCAAAAGAGAGCTAGAATTTTTTGGCCGTCCTAACCTTCAAAAACAAGGGCGGAAGCCCATATATTGTTGCGATACGAACCTACGTACGCCACTTTTTTGGCCGTGGATCACATTCCGATTCCGAAGGGCGAACAACAGCTCACAGCACTTATTTTCCCAAACTACAAGAACCTTAGGGAAATTGGTGTTGGAGATTTGGATTTGGAACAAGGTGAAGTCCGTGATCAGGTCACTGAACCAAAAAAAGTCGACGCGGCTTTAGAGGAAGTCGACGTGGCTCTCAACTCAGCTTTTGAGAAAGTCGGCCTTAACTCCCTATCCACTTTAGGCCGGGTTGATATATCGTTGGACAACGATATTTTTACCGATTTAGGAGATCTTCCCGGCACAGAACCTGAAGATATGGCCAATGAGTCGCTTGCACAGATGGCTAGGAAAAAGAATACCAAGAAGCTGGCGACTCGAAGAAGGGCTGAGGCCGCCAGGTCTGAGCCTCCTCCACCTGTTTAGATTGACTCTGTTCCTCCAACTTCGATTGAGGCTGTAATTTCTTCAACTATTATTGAAGAAACGAAGCAAGCTATTGTGGAGGAGACGGCCATTGGGCAAGCAGTCAATTAGTTGGCCGAACTGAGGGGGGAAAAATGCCCTGCCGAGTTTGAAGCTGATCTTTCTGAAGAGTTAGTCGACAAACGGTCGCACGTGGAAGAACTGCAGGATATCTCGGTGTCGTTTATTATCCAACCCAAAATAAAGAACATGCCGGTCTCTGCTGACGCATTGACTTTAAAGGACCACGCTATGGCGCTAAGTGTGGCCTCATTGATATCCTTGCCAATTGATAGGGCTGCGTTCCATGCAGAGCCGGACGTGGTGTTGATAGCACTAGCTGCTCAATCGGTGGTATTGGTATGTACACTTACTATTACTTTTATTATTATTGTTATGCCGATTAACTTATGCATGCTTTGCTTCAGGCGGCGGGCAGGATCGCAAAGATCGATCGCCGACATTACGACGCCGTTGAGCAAATCGGCTCTCTCAAAGCTAAAATTGAAATAAAAAAGAATAAGGCTAAAAAGGCATTGGCCGAACTGGCGGTGGTATCTCTTAGGGCCGACTCTGAAGCGAAGAAGGCGGAAGAAGAGCGAGCAAGGGCCGATGCTGAGAAAGAAAAGGCTAAATGCTTGGATCTTCTCAGGATTGCCATCGAAGATAGAGCAAACACTAGTGAAGAAGCGCTAAAGTTGGCCAAGGAAGCGATTACGAAGCTGGAGGCCGACTTGGAAGAATCAAGGAAGGTGAAAGAAATTGCCGACTCTGAGATTTCCAAAGCGTTCAACGCCGGCGAGATCACTGCCTTGGAAAAATATGTGGAGGAAGTACTTAAATTTGAGAATTGGGGATTCAAACACAGCTGGCTCAAAGCTCTAGCAGCCACTAATGTGGTATTGGAGCAGCCAATTCCATATGAGCAGCTAGAGGTTGAGCCGTTGGATTCTGACTTTGAGGAATAAGTAGTATGATTTTTTTTTTTTTTGATTAGCATTTTCTTGTATGTAATTTTTTGTAGATTTTTGTAAGGCAATTTTCATGAGTAAAATGATGACCGATTGTACTCAATTTGTTAATGAAAATCTTCTTTTTGCCTATTTTCCATGTGCTAATTTGAGAGTGCAATAGCTATCAAATTATATGTCGAGCTCAATAGTTGTAACTAATTTGTCAAAATAAAACGCAACTCAATTCGGCAATAAAGTTGTATACATTTCTTGGCTAGTTTGTTAGTAAGGAGAAGTTAATGCCGAGTAACCTGTGCACCTTGTAAGTTCAACTTGTCAATAAAATATTCGGCTCAAAGATAAACGTCTGGCCAAATGAGGTAAAGTGTTATCATTCGGCTCTATCATCATATGCCGAGTAAGGTGATGCCCTTGCGTCAGTTGGACATACCGTTACAACGCCGAATAACCTGTGTGCCTTGCAAATGGCAACTTGAGAATGAAATATTCAGCTTAAGGCTGGCCAAATGTGGTAGTGTTATCTTTCGGCTCTATCATCAGATGCCGAGTAAAGTGATGCCCTTGCCTCATTTGGGCATACCGTTACAACGTCGAATAGCCGATGTTCCTTGCAGGTTGAAACGTGTGAATAAAATATAGTGATGCCATTGCCCCATTTGGGCATATTACAGACCCTGCTAAAGACGCGGGGCTAACTACTGGGCGCATTGAAAGTGTTGCGTCCGTAATTAATGAACGAGGGATGTGGTAGTTAAGAAGCTGCGGGCACAGTCGACGATAATAGATAATTCGAGAAAGAGTAGAAACGCGAGTAGGGCCATATATGTCGCAGAGGCTGTTCTTCAATAGTAAAGGAGAAGCAAAAAGTTTAGTTGAACTGGACGCAAAAATGCACCGTACTGCTGGAAGCAAAGTGCAAAGAACGGGGGATGTAACAACGGAGGAGAGGGAGAGACGTCGGTCTCCCAGACGTCGAAGTAGGTCCCCCAGAAGAGGTGAAGTAGCCAAGTCATCTAGGAGTGGAATGCAGCAACGAGAGGGGTCAAGGAGTCATACCGGTGATCAGAGTGCTATGCGGGGTGAGCCGAGCAAAGCTCCGCGCCCGTTGAGCTTTTCAATTTTTGTTGGGAGTAAACCAATGACTGAAGCGGATTCGATTGTCCACGATCCAAATATGGCAGTTGAGTTTCTTCGACAGATATTTCCACTTGAAGTCTAGCAATCAATGGTTGGGGCCTGACTACAAGGTGTTTCGGAAGGGCATCCATGGGGCGGTGAGGGGTCTATACACCTCCTATGAAATCGACATACGTCTTCATACTGCACGAAGGGAGATAGAGCAAAAAGACAGTCGTATTTGAAGCTTGGAACAACGTGTCGAAAAAGTCGAGAGTGAATTAAAAAAGGCAAAAGCTTCCGAAACGCAGTCGCCAAATCAAGTTAACCCGATCGTGGTGGAAAGGGTTAACCAGCGGCTCTTAGATCATGCCATTGCCGACCGAGATACCGCGAGCATATTCACAAGAAAAGCGATAAGAACTAAGGCCTACAATGAAGGCTTCTTTAATGGCCGAAAAATTGGTATCGACAAGACGAAAGAAAAATTAACAGATGGCGTATGTCAGTGCGAAAATCGAGGATTTAAGCATGGATGGACGAAGGCCTACAGGCCGCAAGTATCGACTCGGCATCACCTCTATATCAGAACTACAAATTTCCCTTCAAAGCTTATGATACCAAGAAGACTGATCATGAAGAGGGTGCTGAATAAATGTAGATGTCGAAATGGACTGTACCCTTTATATTTGTCAAAAGTTTGTGTATTTGGATTTTATTTAATGAAATAAGCATTTTATATACTATTTCAATCAATGTTTGTTTTTGCTTGTGATGCTTGTGGTAATCATACACGGATCCATACCATTCTATTACGATATTTGGACCAACCAAACTCGGAGGAAGACTTATTCGGCCCAAACGTGGCATCCACGGAAAGGGCTCCGAATTAGGAGTCTTTTGATGTTGGCCGATTGTGACATCTATGAAGGGCGCTCCGAATTCGGAAGCTTACTTGGCCTAAATGTGGCATCCACGAAAGGGGCTCCGAATTCAAAGTCTTTTGATGCTGGCCAATCGTGACATCCACGAAAGGCACTCTGAATTCGGAGGCTTATTCGGCCCAAACATGGCATTCATGGATGGGGCTCCGAATACGGAGGTTTTTTTGTGTTGGCCAATCGTGATATCCACGAAGGGCGCTCCGAATTCAGAGTCTTTTGATGTTGGTCAATCGTGACATCCACGAAGGGTGCTTCAAATTCGGAGGCTTATTCGGCCTAAATATGGCATTCATGGATGGGGGCTTCGAATTCAGAGGCTTTTTTGTGTTGGCCAATCGTGATATCCACGAAAGGCACTCCGAGTTCGAAGGCTTATTCGGCCCAAACATGGCATTCACGGATGGGGCTCCGAATTCAAAGTCTTTTGATGTCGGTCAATCGTAACATCCACGGAGGACGCTCCAAATTCGGAGGCTTATTTGGCCCAAACGTGGCATCCATGGATGGGGCTCCGAATTCGGAGTCTTTTGATGTTGGACAATTGTGACATCTACGAAGGGTGCTCCGAATTCGGAGGCTTATTCAGCCTAAACGTGATATCCACGGATGGGGCTCCGAATTTGGAGGCTTTTTGTGTTTGCCAATCGTGATATCCACGAAGGGCGCTCCAAATTTGAAGGCTTATTCGGCCCAAACGTGGCATTCACGGATGGGGCTCCGAATTCGGAGGCTTTTTGTGTTTGCCAATCGTGATATCCACGAAGGGCACTCCGAATTTGAAGGCTTATTCAGCCCAAACATGGCATTCACAGATAGGGCTCCGAATTCGGAGGCTTTTTTGTGTTGGCCAATCGTGATATCCACAAAGGGCACTCTGAATTCGGAGGCTTATTCGGCCCAAACGTGGCATTCACGGATGGGGCTCCAAATTTGGAGGCTTTTTGTTACCAAACCATTATTCACAAGACAAGAAAGCAAAGGCATTGCATTGGGAAAATGAAAGATGTACACAGCGGAAATTCAAAACAAGCAATCATGCCGTACAAGTATGCTTAATGATAAAATTTGTGAAAATGTGTGGAATTCTAGGGACATGGCAAACTTCTTCCAGCCATGTCTTTGAGACGATATGCCCCTGTTTCGGCGATTGATTCAACCTGATAAGGGTCGTCCCAGTTAGGACCTAACTTTTCGTCAACGGGATTCCTAGTAGCGGGAAGCACTTTCTTGAGGACCAATTCTCCAGATGTATAACGACGCAGCTGTATGCGTTGATGTCACGACCCAAACCCGCCCCTATGGGTTTAGCACCGTAACCGGTTAGTAATCCAAGATTACCGAAGGCCTGCTTAACAGTAACACAGTAATACAGAGTACAGGGCTGGCGGAAGCCAATACAGTAAATAAATAATTTCCAATGAGCTGTGACAGTCTGTATGCAAAAAGACTTTTCATTCAAATATATACAGTCAGACAAAACAGTATGTACATATATAAAATCATTCAGTTCAGGGACCTAATCCCTATTAAACAGTACCGTAACAGTCTATACAGTCGTTCAAAACAAATACAGAGACAGACGGGTGTAGACACCCCATTTTTGACCGCCCTCAAAACTTGGGCGTTACTGATGGTTTACTTGGCGGAGAAAGGTGTGCAGGGCAAAGGTTCAGTTTCTTCGGCAAGGAGAGAGACAAATCTCAACTTCACACCCCATTTTGGACCAAAGTTACTTTGGAGAGTTTTTAGACCTTAGAACCCTCTCTTTCAAAACATTTTTGAAATAAAGTTTCTACAATGTTCCGAGGCTCACATTTTATCAAATGATGCACTTTTCGATCAACCGAGTAAGGACAAAGTGGAAATGAATAAAAGAGAGATGAAATCTTTGAAAAATATTTCAAAACACCTTGCTTAGGGGTTTGAAGTTGAAGAAAGAAGGGGAAGAGAGAAGAAACCAAGTTGGAGAAGAAGATAGGCAAGAATCGCTAAGAGAGGGACGAGCAGTTCTCGCTAAATCAAGCTTATCTGTCTATACAAATGAAGTTAAGCTATGAGGCCACCACCATTGGAAATAATACTTTCGGGGCTTCATTTTTTGTTCAAGAATCTCTTAAATTCGAGTCCGGATGGCGGAGATATGATTGGTTGAAGTTGGGCATCATCCCGGTTGGACCGAAACTGAGCAGCCTTCACCAAAACAAGTATAACTTTTTTTAACGTTGGAATTTTGATGCAAGGCTGGTTCCATTGGAAATCTTACTTCCAGGGCTTCAATTTTGACACAAGAATGACCTGAAAAGGAGTTCATATGAAGGAGTTATGCCTGTTTGAAGTTGGACCTGCAGAGCAGATTTTTCCTGCCGGCCGACCAAACATTCTGCCGACCGACCAGAACAGATGGCCGACCGACCAGTTAAAGTAGCCGACCGACCAATTTTGCTAGCCGACGACCTTCCGGAGTGTTCTACAGATTGAGTGGATGCCAGCTGTTTTGCACCGAAACCCCTGCCCGAGGGTCTGCCCTTTTGGGGGGGGAATTTGAATTCATTTTCCCCCCTTTTTCCTCCACTCCTTTCCTTATAAAACCAGCACTTCCAACTGCATTTTAGAGGGTTACAAGATTTGTTTTGGTGCTCTTGCATTAAATCTCCCTCTCTCTCTACTCCAAGCCTCAAAACCACCTTGCTTCTACACCATTTCTACACCAACCCATAGCATAACACCACCATCATCCATTCCAACCATTTGAAGCTGATTTCCAGAGGTTGAGAGCTCATAAACCTGGTCCAAAGGCTGCTGAAGTTTGGTTCTTCAAGGGTAAACAAACTTTTCCCCTAAACTAGTCTCTTCTTGCTTCATTTATAAGCCTTACTTGTAAGCATTTTTGGGCTTCGACCTAAACTAGAAATAGTCTTATTTTTAGGTAATATTCATGTTTGATTAGGGTTTTTCTCAGTTTGAGGCCATCTGCTGTCCATTTCCCTTTTATCTCTCTTTTGGCCCTTTTCTTGCATAATATGTTAGCCCTGTTTGTAAGCATTTTTGGGCTTCGAGCCAAACTTGAAAATGCCTTATTTTGAGACCCTCTTCAACTTTGTTGAAGGGCTCTCCTCTGTTTGAGGCCAGCAGCTATCACTTGCCTCTTTACCCCTCTTTTAGGCCTTTTCTTGCATAGTAGTTTGGCCTTATTTGTGATTATTTTTGTGGCTTGATATAAACTGTAAAGTCCCTTGTTTTGAGCCTCTCTTCAACTTTGTTGAAGGGATATTTTCCATTTGGGGCCAGCTGCTGTCCCTTTGTGTTTAATCTCTCTTTTAGGGTCATTTTTGCATGATAGATTAGCCCTATTTGTGTTCATCTTTGAGGCTTGTTATAAACTGGAAATATGCATGTTTTGGGACTATCTTGCATCTGTCTTCATGCTTCATGATAAAATAATGCATGTTTTGTATAGCTATAGGCCAATGCATATGCCTAGTTTTGTGTTTCAGGGCCATTCCATGCATCGGGTGCCATGTTTTCATGTTTCGGGATCATTTTGCATCACATTTCAGTGCTGAAACTTGCATGTTTGTATGCCATATTTCATTCCTTGCCATGCCTTGTTAGAGTGGCATTTGTGTCTTAGGATCGGTCCTCGGTTTGCGTGCATGTGTGCACGCATTTCGATTGTCTCATTTTCATCTAATGGCCACTGATTTTGGCATACTTGCGAGCTATCCATGTTAGTTTAAGTCCATCATCGTATGTTGTTGTATGCCATGCATGCTTACATGTTTAGGTTGTGTGCCTATTGCATATTAGATGCATTGCATAATCATGTTGCATTAGCCTTGCTTGCATGCTTAGGTTGCATTACATTGTGCATGCATCCCTTGCCTCTTGATCAAGCATGATAGAGGTTAGGGCCTTTGATGTGTTTTGTGTGTGCATTCCATTTGATATCGAAGTTACTAACTTGGCCTCTTAGGCCATCATGCATCAAAATGCATAATTGATGGCCCGAGGGTCGAGGGCCATGCTCCCTTGAGTCCATTACATGATAGGGAGTGTGTCCACGCATACATTTGCCTAAAAATTCCATGCCATACACTGCTTGTCCCCTACTGCTATCAATTGCAGGTTCTGCAGGAAGATTTGGCCAGTCGGCTAAATACAGTGCCGACCGGCCAGTAATCAGTGGCCAATAGATCAAAAGGCAGCCGGTGATCATCCCCTTCGACCGGTGGAATTTTGTCCTAGCCGGTGGTATTCCCTAACATCCAGAGAGCATACTCTTGAACTTTGGCAGTCCCCAGAGGAGCAGGGCAGTGTTAATAGAGGCAACAGTGCTATGGCAGCGAGTTTCCGGGCGAGATGGGTCAAGCATGCATCATTCACGCATTCCGAGACAGGGCTGTGGCCCCCTTCCTTTTGCATTTAATTTGTTAATTAATTAGAAGTTCTGTAATAATTAATTTAGTATTATTTATTCGGAGTGTAATATTTATATGGACCCTCCGAGCGAGGGCAATTGTGTAATAAGTGTGCGTGAGTGTGTGTATGTCTTCCAACCCCACGTCTTTCTTCCCTTTTATTTACTAGCTTTCAATGGTTAGTCTAGGGCATGTTTCAATTAGCATACAGTATGATAGCATGTTTGCATCCATTCATTCATTTTGCATGCACCGGGCTCGGCGCATCATTCTAACTGCATTTGTATTTCAATTCCAAATTAAATACGTGTTATATGTTGCATTTCACATGCTATGTTCAAGATAGCCGAGCCTATTCTAGCTGCATCCTGCATGTGTTACATTAGCCATCTTAACATGAACTAGGATCATACATATGATTATTAACTAGTTCTTGTTTTGGCTCGGAGTACTCGGTAAGCATTTATGCTTTAGCATACCGTATGCGTGTGAGTGTTGCCATAACAGCATGATGACCATGAGGCTAGCTGCTTATGTGATATAACTGCTTGAATGCCTGTGGATGGAGGTTGAATTACCTAAATTGGGATAACACATTAAAACTTTGAGTTTTAAGCCCACTAGATAGTGGCAAAACCATCTTTTCTAAAAGCCCACTCGAGGGTGGCAAAACCTGCATTTTAGCCTACTTGCGAGTAGCAAACCATTTTCAAAACAAGTATGAAATGTTTTGTTCCAATTTAGGCAATTTGGTCTATACTTGTTTGCTGTGCGCATAACATAGTAATTCTCGGCTAATAACCGGAATAAGAACACATAACGTTTTCAAAATTGGATATCATGGTTACTAGAGGCCGATCTTCGGATCGAGCGAGAGGGGGTGCTCATAGCTGACCTTCCCCAATCGTACCCAAGCTCCCGAGCCGAGGCAACTTTGGTGATGACGGACACGTGGCCTTTGGCACCGAGTTAGGGTTTCCTAAATTTCCCAAAACAAAATATTTAGGTGGCGACTCTGTATCTGGCAAAGCAGTCCATGTTTGGCACTTCTTTTCTAAAAATCTGTTTTCTCAAAACGATTTGCCGGATTTGGACTCTTTGGTTCAAATTAAGAACCGTGACACAAATTAAGTCCGAATTGTAGCACGAAGGCCTCACGCGGGCGCGTCTACAGTTTCTGGCGACTCTGCTGGGGATTTAAAGAGCTTGACTCGAACTCATGATATCCTGTTTTGATTTCATTTATGTGTCTCTTTGCATTGCATTTGCATTGGTGCGCCTAGGACACCGTGTTTGCCATCTGCCATTCCTGAATGGTTTGCCGGAGGCTTGTCTTATCAAGGCATGACCATAAGGCTGACCGGTTATGGGCTCTGACAGTATGGGAACACAAACCCCGGTTTTACCGGGGCACCCTTTTGACCATTCAACCTAGTGCATATTCGGAATCCATAGTGACCATTCCAAACTAGGACAGGTTGCTTACCCGTTTATAGGTTGTTTGAAACCACTGCGTGCGTAGTGAAACCCTAGCTCCTGACAAAATAGGACAGGGAAACCCTACCCCAACATAGGGGTGTTTTGGCTCTCACTTGCTTGTTATGTGCTTTTAGAGGGCGTCTCTACAGGAATGCAAGTAACAGTTTCCAAGTCTGGGTATCAGGCCTGCGGGCATCAGTATCTGGGAATCAGTTTTACCTGAGGGTATCAGTTCACTAGTAGAATTTTGGGTAGAATTCAGTAGAGAGCACACTCATTCAACTATGCTCATATCTATTCAGGTGAAATCAGGCTGAGATGCTGCATGTTTTCTCTTTTGCTAGGGGTAGTCTTGGAACCATAGCTTCAGAAGGCTCCGATATCCCCCGAGGTTCATCGGACTTGTGCAGATAGACTTTGTCAGGTCAGAGATTCAGTTCAAGGACAAATCAGTGTTCCTTCTCCAGAGGCAGGGTAAAAGGGGCCAGTTAGGCACAGATCACCGGTTCAGCAGTTACCAGATCGGTTACCCTTATCCACCCTACCAGTGAATAGTCAGGCTGAGGCCTCAGTTTTTAGTCACCTCACCAGTCAGTCAGCCGGAACAGCAGAACATGGCAGGGATGGAGGAAATGATGCGTCAACTCCAAGAAAGTATGAAACTCATGCAGCAAGACGCTGCCCGGCAGATGGAATTTGCCAAACAGCAGGCTGCGATCATGGCCCAGCAGGCTGAGCTAATCACCAGGCTGCAACAGCAAAATGGAGCATCTACTTCACACCAAGCCCCTCCCCTACCAGGAGTTCTAGCATTCGAGGAGGCACCAAATGTCCAGGGAGATACGAACATTCCGACAGGATCGGCTCCGCCCCCAATCTTACCCCAGCTGTCTAAAGCACCGACCAACCTACCGGACTCTCCCTTTGAGTTCGAGACAGATCCCACAGCATTGAAGTTGCGAAAGCTCGAAAAGCTATTCAAAAGATCCCAGGGAGTCAAGACCATCCCTGACATCGAAGATGGACATACCGACGCAGCTGTGACGCTGCCCGACAGATTCAAAATGTCGCACATTGATCGATTTGATGGGTCCGGGGACCCCATGGTGCACCTAAGATTGTTTTCAGACATCTTAAGGCCAATGGGCCTCAGCAGACTTTAGAAGCTGTCTCTGTTCGGCCGAACCCTGTCGGGTGTGGCAGCCATATGGTATGCCAAATTAGAAGATGATGTCAAATGGAACTGGGATGAGATGGCCGAGGCCTTCGTTGCGCAGTACTCTTATAACACGCAAATCGAGATTACAACCCGTGATCTTGAGACAACAAGGCAAGAGCCTAAGGAGAGTTTTTCTGATTTCGTAGCCCGCTGGAGGGCCAAGGCCTCGATGATGACCCTTAGGCCCACTAACAAAGATCAAATTCGGATGATTGTGCGCAATCTCCAGCCCAATCTTATGCAGAAAATGATCGTTCTCCCCTTCCCCACCTTTTCAGACTTACATGAGATGGGAGTACAGATCGAGGACGCTATAAAGCAGGGCCTTCTTGACCAGGAGAAGGAGCAGCCCAGGAGGGCGTTTTCCCGCAGTTTGAATGCGACCACCAGTGGTGATGCAGCTGCAAGATCTTCTGATGTGGGCATGGTTATCACCACCGCATCAAAAACAGCTACCCCATTCACCGGTGCGTCCGGAAGTAGTTCACAAAAAACCAAATATCCGCCTTGAGTCAAGAGGGTTTTTACCCCACTTTATATGCCTATGTCAAAGGCTCTAGAGGCCTTACTCCGAAAGGGATATCTGAAACCATTGGAACAACGGCCTCTACCTGATCCTCTCCCTCCAAGGCATGACCAGACTAAGTACTGTGCGTACCATCAACAAACCGGTCATGACACTGACAGTTGCTTTCGTCTTCGCCACGATGTACAAGATCTGTTTGATAACAAGGTCATCGCCGCACCAGCTCAGTAAAGTCTATCGGCACTTGATTAGTGAACTTGTGGGGGAAAATCTGATGTGATCAAGGGATGAACCACCTGCGGGCGGCACTCAGTTTACTCCAGATGTGGCGTGTGGCATGCACTGTTTTGAGCATTTGTGAATACTAGTTTTTGTAGCTTCTGACCTGGGTGTTGAGTCAGTTTTGTGGTTTTGTTTTGAGCCTGTCTCTTTGTTTTGAGTCAGTCTTTTTGTTTAGGGTCTGTCTTGTTGTATCGAGTCAGTCCTGTTTTGTTAGAGTCGGGTGATTCCGGGGGAGTTACTTTGGATATCACTATTTTGTTTTGTGTTTGTCCTTTTGTTTTCTTTTGAGTCTGTTTCTGCCGGGGAGCCAATTGTGCCAACAGATTTGAATGAAACAGCAGTGATTTTCACACTCTTGTGTTTGCTTCTGCCTTGCGCCAGTCGTGCCAGAAAGTTTGAATAAAGCGGCAGTACTTTTCACCTGCTCTTCTGTGCCTTGAAATTGTTACATTGACCCAAGTTGTTCAAAACTTTTTCGTACACTGCGGTGAAAACAAAGAGGAAGGAATTCCTCGGGTTTTGCAAAAATTTGATCATTTGAGAGAAAGAGAGGCATGCTAAGCCTTTAATGAATGAGATCATGCTTGTTAATGTGAGTACTGAGAAGGATCCTGGCTTGATCCAAATTGGCTCCGTACTGTCTTCAGCGTGAGCGATTTGTCGCTTTCTTAAAAGATTTCAAAAAATGTTTTGCGCGATCCTGCGAAGACTTGTGTGGAATCGCTCTTGAGATTGTGCAGCCTAGGATCGCTCTCAGCCTCAAGACTCGGCCCCTTGCTTTCAAACCTTGAACTTGCATTCAGAATGTTCAACGGTTAACCACAATGTGAGGCCTGTGTGGCCTGATTTGAAGCAGCCCTCGAACAAGAGGCCAGGAAAGTCGGATCAAGAAGATCAGAAGGTCAAAAGAAGCTTGCGAAGCTAGATCAAAAGCACCCCTCGACCTAGGGGCAAAAGATGCCAGATTGTGCTCGAAGAGCCGAAGATGGATCATTCTGAAAATCAACAAAGATCAGCAAGAACGCCAAACCCCAGAAGAGAAGAAAGAAGAAGACATTGCTGAAGGACAACCGAGTTCCTATCCACAACACTAGGGGCAAATTCACCCTCCATTGGATGGACTTCTACATCATCAGCGAACAACAGCCATTCTCCTAGATTCAGATGACTTCAGGATCTCAAAACCATTTGACATGGACAAAGCTGCACCTTTACCCTTGAGAGGCTCGCTGGGCCGAAAACCCAGAAGGGCGACCCAGGCAAAAGTTAGAGCAAGAAAAAAAAAGAAAAAGAACAAAAAAGAAGAAAAAAGAAAAATGCAAAGAATGAAGAAAAGAAAAGATGAAAAATGAAGAAAATAAAAAGAAAAGATGAAAAAAAAAAAAAAAAAAAAAAGAACCGAGCTCACAAGGTTGAAAACCCGCAAAGGGCGGCCTTGGCAAAAGTTAGAGCGTAAAAGGAGAGGTTAAATACACCAGTGTACCTTAACCCCGAACTACGTAAGGCTTGATTCCCGTCTTTGGGATACGTAGGCAACTTCATTCTGAAGTCCAGCCTAAAACACTTCAAATCCGACTGTGTCCATGTGATGGTTCTGGTCATCTTTGTCTTCTCTGTATCCGAGAATTCGGTTGTGATCATCACCTTGAGGGTTGATTGCAATGCGCTGCAGTGCCATTCAGACAAGGGGCAACTTTCCGTTGCCATACCACGCGCTGTGGCGTTATTCAAACAAGGGGCAACTTTCCGTTGCCATGCAGCTCCCTTCAAGTAAGGGGCAATTTTCCTTCGAATCTGAGGTTGTGCATCTCGAGAGTGGGTTCTATGCTTGTTGAGCAGTGGCCGTTTGCAAAAACAGTTTTTGAGAATTTTTACTAAGGTTGACTGAGTTTCTCTCGAAAACTATTCCATTTTTCCAAAACTGGACCTTTTTCTTGGACCCAAAAAAGGAAAATTTTCAGTGCTCATAACCTAACTTGCGTGATTTCAAATCAGAAAATCGAACAAGCATGTTAATCTAACTCTCATGTCGATCAAAATTGCTTTAGTTGAAAGCCAAAAACAAAAATTGGTCAAAATGATGAACTAGGGGCACAGTTGAATCAGGCTTCCTATCTTTTCCCCGTTGTCAATGCCTTGCCAAAAAGGGCACCATACTTGCCAAGAAGGGCACTCTCCCTGCCAAAAAAGGCACAACTGAAACTGTCCAACAAAAGAGCTGAAAGCTCTCTCATCCTCCAAGCAACGACGTATCAAGCCAAGTGCAAAGCACGAACTGGAATGGATCAGGATATCCCACTCCCTCATCTGGACATATCTAACCACGTCCAAACTCCCCGACAGAGCATCGACAACCGATCTCAGCTGCAGATTCACTACACGCTTAGTTGCAGCGTAGCCCCTCTGTGGGAGGAACTCACTAGCTACGCGCAAAAAAGAAAGAGAATCTAGCTGAGTGCTAGGGGCAAGAGCCCACAACTTTTTGTTTATCCATCAACCACCTTAGGGAGGGATGAAAAATGAGAGATTAAAGAATAGAGAGATGTGCGCTGAGAGGAAAAGCGAGGAAAGGGTTTTGAGAGAAAAACTGAGCTTGAAGGCCGAGTGATGTGAGAATCACAAATGAGAAAGGGTGGGGAAAAAAAAAATGGCTCCCTGTGCACGTCTGAGTGTCGTGTCTTTTTGTTTTACCTCGATTCTTGTCTTGAGTCATTTTTTTAGTGTCTGTGTTTGTATTTAGGTTGTTTTGCCTTTGTTTTCCTTTGTTGAGTCGTAGAGCGTAATGTTCAATCGTAGGCTCAATACCCGGTCGAGAACTCATTTATCAATTTCAAAACAAAATCGTTTTGTGCTCCGAGTGCCGTGCCGTTCTCCACATCTGTGCAAAACAAGATTCGTTCTTTCATAAAACCGCAGGGTTCAACCCAGGTCATGTCAGAACAGTAAAACCAGGGCCTATCTGAAGCTACATGGGTTCCAGACTACAAAGCAAAGAAAAGAGGAAATGTCAAGCATCTGAGTTTGTTTCAACTTCAGTAAGTTCCGAGACTACATTCCGTGTGTACCTCTTCAGGTCTTACCAATGCTCTGAAGAACGAGTGTGTCTCTACCTCAAGCTCAAGATCAAGTCTGCTTCAAGCCAGAATGGCGATCAAAAGTGCTCTCCTAGAGTACCATTCCCTGCCAGAGGCATCGTGGCCATATTTGCAATGAGTTCCTAGGAGACCAACTGCGACGGTAGAAACTAGAGTTCGAATGGCTGTTGCCTAGAATGCAAAGGTTCGGGATTTCCAAGACTAAAGTCTGGTTTAAATACCCAGAGGCGTGTCCTCGGCTTGAAATCTGTATGGAAGCCCCATAGGTTGAGATAGCGTGTATGCACCTCAATTCTGGATACCGAACCAACCTAGTCTGTCACCCCGTTGGAGAATAGGGAAAGTTGTGAATATGATCAGGAAGAAAGGCAGCATCCAAAGTGTTCTACGTGAAGAATCCTTGTTAGTATTTCAGAGCCTTTGTACTGTGAGTTGAAGGTAAGTGTTCGAAGAGCACGAGGGGAGATCCCCGTCAGAGTAGAGTGGTTCATCGCCACTCACCCCATGAGGTGCTTTCTAAAGCGCCGCTATGCTTGTTTATTGCGTTCCTTAACATCATGCATTGTATTGCACTGTACCTATCAAGTTTCTTTCTCATTCATGCACGATATTGTATGTACGGTTCATTCAAAGAAGTTCCATTTTAGATCCTTTATTTAGTGTATCAATCACACTTCATTCAGTTAGTGTATCAATCACATTTCATTTCTTTAGTGTATCAATCACACCTCATTCACCCTTAGTGTATCTATCACACTTTCTTTGTTCGCTTAGTGTATCAATCACACTTCATTTATTTAGTGTATCAATCACACTCTCTTCACTTAGTGTATCAATCACACTTCTTTCATTTTGTGTATCTATCACGTACATTCTCGTTTTGTGTATCAATCACACTTTACTTCATTCACTTAGTGTATCAATCACACTTCATTCACTTTTGTGTATCTATCACACACATTCTCATTTTGTGTATCTACCATGCACATATTCACTTTAGTGTATCTATCACATACATTCTCGTTTAGTGTATCAATCACACTTCATTCATTTAGTGTATCAATCACACTTCATTCATTTAGTATGTCAATCATACTCTGTTCACATAGTGCATCTATCACACTTTGTGTTCATTTTCAATATATCAATCATACTCTGTTCACATAGTGCATCTATCACACTTTGTGTTCATTTAGTGTATCCATCATACTCTGTTCACATAGTGCATCTATCACACTTTGTGTTCACATTTAGTATATCAATCATACTCTGTTCACATAGTGCATCTATCACACTTTGTGTTCATTTTCAGTATATTAATCATACTTTGTTCACTAAGTGCATCTATCACACTTTGTGTTCACATTTAGTATATCAATCATACTCTGTTCACATAGTGCATCGATCACACTTTGTGTTCATTTTCTGTATATCAATCATACTTTCTTCACTAAGTGCATCTATCACACTTTGTGTTCACATTTAGTATATCAGTCATACTTTGTTCACATAGTGCATCTATCACACTTTGTGTTCATTTTCAATATATCAATCATACTCTGTTCACTAAGTGCATCTATCACACTTTGTGTTCACTTTTAATGTATCAATCACACTCTGTTCACTTAGTGCATCTATCACACTTTGTGTTCGCTTTTAGTGTATCAATCACACTCTGTTCACTTAGTGCATCTATCACACTTTGTGTTCGCTTTTAGTGTATCCATCACACCTATTCACATAGTGCATCTATCACATTTTGTGTTTGTTTTTAGTGTATCTATCATACTCTGTTCACATAGTACATCTATCACACTTTGTGTTCACTTTTAGTGTATCAATCACACTCTGTTCACATAGTGCATCTATCACACTTTGTGTTCACTTTTAGTATATCAATCACACTTTGTTCACATAGTGCATCTATCACACTTTGTGTTCACCTTCAGTGTATCAATCATACTCTGTTCACTAAGTGCATCTATCACACTTTGTGTTCACATTTAGTATATCAATCATACTTTGTTCACTAAGTGCATCTATCACACTTTGTGTTCACCTTTAGTATATCCATCATACCTGTTCACTAAGTGCATCTATCACACTTCGTATTCATATTTAGTATATCTATCATACTCTATTCACTAAGTGCACCTATCACACTTTGTGTTCACATTTAGTATATTTATCATACTCTGTTCACTAAGTGCATCTATCACACTTCGTGTTCACCCTTAGTGTATCCATCATACTCTTTCACTAAGTGCATTTATCACACTTTGTGTTCACATTTAGTATATCAATCATACTTTGTTCACTTGGTGCATCTATCACACTTTGTGTCCATGTTTAGTGTATCAATCACACTTCATCACCTTTTGTGTATCCATCGCACTTTGTTCGCTTAGTGCGTCTAGTACACTTTGCGTTCACCTTTGTGTATCTATCACACGCTCACCTAGTGTATCCATCACACTTTGCTTCATATAGTGTATCCATCACACTCGCTTCACTTTGTATATCTATCACACACTTACCTAATGCATCTATTACACTTTGTTCACCTTGTGTATCTATCACACTATACTTACTTTGAGTATCTATCACGCTATGCTCACTTAGTGTATCTATCGCACATGCTTACTCACTTTGTATATCTATCGCACATGTTCGTGAAGATTTCACAATTTTCAAACCGGCTTCGTGTAGCGTATAAGTCCAATTATCAAAGTCTTCCTACATATCATTTGCATCCTGCCCTTGAACTACGCTGGTTTGATTCCTTGTAAAGGGATACGTGGGCACAACCATTTATTTATTGGTATTTTGTTTGTTTGTCCAAGTCTTCGGCCTTGGCAAAAATGGGTCGTCTCTAGGCTTTGACATTCACTCACGTCACTTCTTGACTTCCGAGTTCTGTCAAAGAGGGGGCAACTGTAGACACCCCATTTTTGACCGCCCTCAAGACTTGGGCGTTACTGATGGTTTACTTGGCGGAGAAAGGTGTGCAGGGCAAAGGTTCAGTTTCTTCGGCAAGGAGAGAGACAAATCTCAACTTCACACCCCATTTTGGACCAAAGTTACTTTGGAGGGTTTTTAGACCTTAGAACCCTCTCTTTCAAAACATTTTTGAAATAAAGTTTCTACAATGTTCCGAGGCTCACATTTTGTCAAATGATGCACTTTTCGATAAACCGAGTAAGGACAAAGTGGAAATGAATAAAAGAGAGATGAAATCTTTGAAAAATATTTCAAAACACCTTGCTTAGGGGTTTGAAGTTGAAGAAAGAAGGGGAAGACAGAAGAAACCAAGTTAGAGAAGAAGATAGGCAAGAATCGCTAAGAGAGGGACGAGCAGTTCTCGCTAAATCAAGCTTATCTGTCTATAAAAATGAATTTAAGCTATGAGGCCACCACCGTTGGAAATAAGACTTTCGGGGCTTCATTTTTTGTTCAAGAATCTCTTAAATCCGAGTCCGGATGGCGGAGATATGATTGGTTGAAGTTGGGCATCATCCCGGTTGGACCGAAACTGAGCAGCCTTCACCAAAACAAGTATAACTTTTTTTAACGTTGGAATTTTGATGCAAGGCTGGTTCCATTGGAAATATTACTTCTGGGGCTTCAATTTTGACACAAGAATGACCTGAAAAGGAGTTCCTATGAAGGCGTTATGCCCGTTTGAAGTTGGACCTGCAGAGCAGATTTTTCCTGCCGGCCGACCAAACATTCTGCCGACCGACCAAATAGATGGCCGACCGACCAGAACAGATGGCTAACCGACCAGTTAAAGTAGCCGACCGACCAATTTTGCTAGCCGATGACCTTCCGGAGTGTTCTACAGATTGAGTGGATGCCAGCTGTGCCAGCTGTTTTGCACCAAAACCTCTGCCCGAGGGTCTGCCCTTTTGGGGGGGGGGAATTTGAATTCATTTTCCCCCATTTTTCCTCCACTCCTTTCCCTATAAAACCAGCACTTCCAGCTGCATTTTAGAGGGTTACAAGATTTGTTTTGGTGCTCTTGCATTAAATCTCCCTCTCTCTCTACTCCAAGCCTCAAAACCACCTTGCTCCTACACCATTTCTACACCAACCCATAGCATAACACCACCATCATCCATTCCAACCATTTGAAGCTGATTTCCAGAGGTTGAGAGCTCACAAACCTGGTCCAAAGGCTGCTGAAGTTTGGTTCTTCAAGGTTAAACAAACTTTTCCCCTAAACTAGTCTCTTCTTGCTTCATTTATAAGCCTTACTTATAAGCATTTTTGGGCTTCGGCCTAAACTAGAAATAGTCTTATTTTGAGGTAATATTCATGTTTGATTATGGGTTTTTCTCAGTTTGAAGCCATCTTTTGTCCCTTTCCCTTTTATCTCTCTTTTGGCCCTTTTCTTGCATAATATGTTAGCCCTGTT
The DNA here is from genome assembly GCF_055761805.1 of Camellia sinensis. Taxonomy (NCBI): domain Eukaryota; kingdom Viridiplantae; phylum Streptophyta; class Magnoliopsida; order Ericales; family Theaceae; genus Camellia; species Camellia sinensis. The sequence goes on from NC_138963.1 coordinate 143,295,060, forward strand.
TGTAGGCATTTTTGGGCTTCGAGCCAAACTGAAAAATGCCTTATTTTGAGCCCCTCTTCAACTTTTTTGAAGGGCTCTCCTCTGTTTGAGGCCAGAAGCTATCACTTGCCTCTTTACCCCTCTTTTAGGCCTTTTCTTGCATAGTAGTTTGGCCTTATTTGTGATTATTTTCGTGGCTTGATGTAAACTGTAAAGTGCCTTTTTTTGAGCCCCTCTTCAACTTTGTTGAAGGTATCTTTTCCATTTGGGGCCAGCTTCTGTCCCTTTGTGTTTAATCTCTCTTTTAGGGCCATTTTTGCATGATAGATTAGCCCTATTTGTGTTCATCTTTGAGGCTTGTTATAAACTGGAAATATGCATGTTTTGGGACTTTCATGCATCTGTCTTCATGCTTCATGATAAAATAATGCATGTTTTGTATAGCTATAGGCCAATGCGTATGCCTAGTTTTGTGTTTCAGGGCCATTCCATGCATCGGGTGCCATGTTTCCATGTTTCGGGATCATTTTGTATCACATTTCAGTGCTGAAACTTGCATGTTTGTATGCCATATTTCATGCATTGCCATGCCTTGTTAGAGTGGCATTTGTGCCTTAGGATCGGTCCTCGGTTTGCGTGCATGTGTGCACGCATTTCGATTGTCTCATTTTCATCTAATGGCCACTGATTTTGGCATGCTTGCGAGCTATCCATGTTAGTTTAAGTCCATCATCGTATGTTGTTGTATGCCATGCATGCTTACATGTTTAGGTTGTGTGCCTATTGCATATTAGATGCATTGCATAATCATGTTGCATTAGCCTTGCTTGCATGCTTAGGTTGCATTACATTGTGCATGCATCCCTTGCCTCTTGATCAAGCATGATACAGGTTGGGGCCTTTGATGTGTTTTGTGTGTGCATTCCATTTGATATCGAAGTTGCTAACTTGGCCTCTTAGGCCATCATGCATCAAAATGCATAATTGATGGCCCGAGGGTCGAGGGCCATGCTCCCTTGAGTCCATTACATGATAGGGAGTGTGTCCATGCATACATTTGCCTAAAAATTCCATGTCATACACTGCTTGCCCTCTGCTGCTGTCAATTGCAGGTTTTGCAGGAAGATTTGGCCGGTCAGCTAAATATAGTGCTAACCGGCCAGTAATCTGTGGCCGATAGATCAAAAGGCAGCCGGTGATCATCCCCTTCAGCCGGTGGAATTTTGTCCTAGCCGGTGGTATTCCCTAACATCCAGAGAGCATACTCTTGAACTTTGGCAGTCCCCAGAGGAGCAGGGCAGTGTTAATAGAGGCAACAGTGCTATGGCAGCGAGTTTCCGGGCGAGATAGGTCAAGCATGCATCATTCATGCATTCCAAGGCAGGGCTGTGGCCCCCTTCCTTTTGCATTTAATTTGTTAATTAATTAGAAGTTCTGTAATAATTAATTTAGTATTATTTATTCGGATTGTAATATTTATTTGGACCCTCCGAGCGAGGGCAATTGTGTAATAAGTGTGCGTGAGTGTGTGTATGTCTTCCAACCCCACGTCTTTCTTCCCTTTTATTTACTAGCTTTCAATGGTTAGTCTAGGGCATGTTTCAATTAGCATACAGTATGATAGCATGTTTGCATCCATTCATTCGTTTTGTATGCACCGGGTTCGGCGCATCATTCTAACTGCATTTGTATTTCAATTCCAAATTAAATACGTGTTATCTGTTGCATTTCACATGCTATGTTCAAGATAGCCGAGCCTATTCTAGCTGCATCCTGCATGTGTTACATTAGCCATCTTAACATGAACTAGGATCATGCATATGATTACTAACTAGTTTTTGTTTTGGCTCGGAGTACTCGGTAAGCATTTATGCTTTAGCATACCGCATGCATGTGAGTGTTGCCATAACAGCATGATGACCATGAGGCTAGCTGCTTATGTGATATAACTGCTTGAATGCCTGTGGATGGAGGTTGAATTACCTAAATTGGGATAACGCATTAAAACTGTGAGTTTTAAGCCCGCTAGATAGTGGCAAAACCATCTTTTCTAAAAGCCCACTCGAGGGTGGCAAAACCTGCATTTTAGCCTACTTGCGAGTAGCAAACCATTTTCAAAACAAGTATGAAATGTTTTGTTCCAATTTAGGCAATTTGGTCTACACTTGTTTGCTGTGCGCATAACATAGTAATTCTAGGCTAATAACCGGAATAAGAACACATAACGTTTTCAAAACTGGATATCATGGTTAGTAGAGGCCGATCTTCGGATCTGGCGAGAGGGGGTGCTCATAGCTGACCTTCCCCAATCGTACCCAAGCTCCCGAGCCGAGGCAACTTTGGTGATGACGGACACGTGGCCTTTGGCACCGAGTCAGGGTTTCCTAAATTTCCCAAAACAAAATATTTAGGTGGCGACTCTGTATCTGGCAAAGCAGTCCATGTTTGGCACTTCTTTTCTAAAAATCTGTTTTCTCAAAACGATTTGCCGGATTTGGACTCTTTGGTTCAGATTAAGAACCGTGACACAAATTGAGTCCGAACTGTAGCACGAAGGCCTCACGCGGGCGCGTCTACAACGGGGAAATTAAAAACACCCCTAAGCCGTAGCTTGACAGGCTCGGAACCTCGCATTGAGGCACGTAGGTTGGCTCGACAAAACTGGAGTTTACCCCGACGCTTCTAGCTGCGGTCTGGTGCCTGTACACCTACATATATATATATATATATGAGCAGTGAACTAAAGCCCAGTGAATAACACAATGCGTAAAGGGGTTGAGAATGAATGTCCTTACAATAATGAAAACAGTTCATTAATTCAGTATAGCAGTCATTCAGTCATATGTGGTACATCCATTAGCATAACAGTACAGTAAACAGTAGGTCTTAAAAGACCGAACAGTAAATGATGGCCATCAATCGGTAACAGTAGTGGTTCCAACAAGGGAACCGACAGAGATCTCTGTAACCGTAACAGTAAACAGTAGTTGCTAAGGATGCCACAATACAGTTCAGAATATAGGACATATATTTATTCAATTAACAATATCAGTTCAGAAAGCAGTACAGTGCAATTGTTCAGAAGATAATCATTTTGAACATATCTTTACACAATTGTTACTCACAGAGTTTCGGGCTACAGTAAAGCTAGAGCGCGTCCCCAGTCGCCAACCCTACACAGTTACAGATTGAACACGCACTAAGCTACACAGTTGGGAAAAATAACAACTTAATCCCTAATTTGCCTCGGTGTGTTCTACATTTATATCCTCATTAAGATGCCTTAAACTAGGCCTAATGATGCCTAGGAAGAGATGAGGATGCAAAGATGCACTTTAAAAACATTTTCAGAATTTTCAGAAAATAGGGGTCACGCTCGAGCGTAGGTTACTCCGCCCAAGCGGACATGCAGACAAAGGTTTCCGCTCGAGCGTAGACTTACCCGCTCGAGCGTTCTGCAAAACAGTCAAAAGTGATGGATAGGTGAAAATCACGCTCGATTGGGCGCTCGACACCCGCTCGAGCATGAGACACAATGTCCCGCTCGAGCGTCAATTCTTCTGCTCGAGCGGACTTTAAAACAAAACAAAAATGCTGGGAGCACGATTTCCACGCTCGAGCGCCAGTCACCCCGCTCAAGCGTGAGTCCAAATTCTGGAAATTCCAGATTTGAACCTCAAGCTCAAAACCAAGTTTTAAACCATAAATTTCGATCCTCTTGGGCCAATTTTCCAGAAAACACATCAAAACTCATACTTTAACATGATTCAAAGCTCAATTTGTAAAATCAAAGCCCAAGGGTGTTTCAAATAAATCCAATTCAAACCAATTTTCATGAATATAAAGCACATGCAAACATGCATGTATTTAAATCATTTCAAAGCTTTAAATACAAGCTCAAATGAGCTAACTCTTACAAAAACAAGATGAAAACATGGACTTAACATAACCATGAGCATGCATGTGACAATTCTCCATGAAATCAACTCAAAATTCAACAATATAGGCATGCATGCATGGAATGAGCTCTTAATTCAACAACATGAGCTAGTTCTAGGCTTAGGTCACTAAGAACACAAGAACCATGGATGAACATTCATAAACACAACAATAAAAGATTGAATTTCCTTACCTAAGTCTTGAATTAGAGGTACGGAGGCTCAATGTTGCAAGAACTCCTTTAATCTTCCTAATTTCCCAGCAATTCTCTCAAGAACAAATCAATTCTCTCCCTCTCTCTCTTGGTCGGTTTTGTGACAAGGAAAGGCTGATGAAATGTTTTGTATAGAGTGTAATAAGACTCAACAATAGTCCAAGTAGTGGGCCACTAGGTGGCACCAATGTAAATAAGGCCAACTATGCAATTTATCAATATTTCATCTAATTTAATCATACCTAACCAGTTTTCAGATAAATATGCCATAAATTCACATTAATTCTAACGATCATAGAACATCAATCAATTTCAGATTCGGCCGCCGACAAGGCCTTCAATTTGCAATTTAAACACAAATGCATGAACAGATAATCAAACAGTTAACAGATAGACATACAATTGAACAGATATACTTAATCAATTTAGTTCCAGATTTCAGTCAATTAGTTCAGTACTTCACTCAATTCAGTTACCAATCATAATCAGTCTTAGTTTAGCAGTAATCAGTGGTTAATCGGTAAACAGTGATGAGGGTTGTTACAGTTGATTATATGATTTAGTGAGTTGTTGCTGATATCGCGCCATGGAAGTAAGGGTACGGTCTCGGCGTTCTTCAATCAGAGTCAAGTCCAAGGCCAACATCATGTCATTACGGCCCACGTTAACGACTTTCGATTTCAGAGTGGGTAGGCCGATCTCCAGGGGAATGATCACCTAGGTTCTAAAGTATAAAGCGAACGGAGTTTCCTTAGTGGATCGCCTTGGAGAAGTACGATGAGCCCACAACACACTGGGCAGCTCTTCGACCCATCTGCCTTTAGCTTTTTCCAAGCTTTTCTTGATGCCATCCAGAATGACTTTGTTGGAGGCCTCCGCTTGACCATTGCTTTGTGGATAAGTCGGCGAGGAAAAGTAGGGCCGAATACCATACGTGTTGCATAATTCTCGATAGACGTCATAATCAAACTGGGTACCGTTGTTTAAGACAAGTGTTCGTGGTATGCCGAATCGCGTTATGATGTTTTTCCATACGAAACACTTAACGTCGGAATCTCGAATATGCGTTAGTGCCTCTGCTTCGACCCATTTTGTGAAATAATCTGTCGCGACAATCAGGAATCGCTTGTTCCCTAGAGCCCGTGGTAATGGTCCAACGATATCAAGTCCCCATTGAGCGAACCACCAAGGACTAGTGACAGAGTTTAACTCCTTGGTAGGCAAATGAGTTAAAGGGGAAAACTTCTGGCATTGTTCACATTTCTTGACATAACACTCGACATCTATTTGCATGGTTGGCCAATAATACCCCTGTGTTACGACTCGATGGGCTAAAGAACGCCCGCCAAAATGGGCACCATAGCTGTCTTCATGTATTTCAGCCAAGAGTTCCTCGATTTTATCCAGGTGAACACATTCTAAGTACGACCCAGAAAGAGAGTTTTTGTAGAGCTTTCCCTGCGAATCCAAGTAGTATCGCAAGGCTTTGTTTTGCAGTGTGCTTCTTTCTTATCCATTGGGAGTTGCTCTGAGGGCAGGAATGCAGCGATAGGGTCCATCTAACTTGGACTTGGTTCAATGATGTTGATCCGATCTGATTCAGAAGAGTCAATGCTCGACTCATGGACGAATCCTACTTCGATTGTCCGTTTAATTTCTGAGTTGATAGCAAAGGCTAGGCAAGCCAAGGCGTCCGCATGCGTGTTTTGATCCCGGGTTATTTGATTTAATTCATGATGATCAAATTTCGTGAGCAAAAAATTCGCCATTTTCATGTAGGCTGCCATGCGGTCATTTTTGGCTGCATATTTCCCTTTCAACTAGTTGATGACTAGTTTCGAGTCACAGAAAACAAGCAGACGCCGCGCACCGAGGTGAAGTGCATTCCGTAGGCCAGTTAAGAATGCTTCGTATTCGGCCTAATTGTTTGATGTATCGAAGCCCAGTTTCACAGCCTGCTCGATTATTGCCCCTTCGGGGGTCATGATTATTACGCCTGCCCCACTGCCACGTTGGTTGGATGACCCATCACAGTACATCTACCAAATGTCTCCAACATATATTCTCCAGTTAGGCTTAGGTTGCACTTGATCAGACTTAAAGTCGGCGAGGGATCCCGTGAATTCGGCTACAAAGTCGGCGAGCACTTGCCCCTTGATGGATGTTCTGGGCAGAAATTGGATATCATACTGGCCGAGTTCCAGAGCCCATTTCGAAATGCGCATCGATGCTTTCGCGCTGCGGAGTGCTAACTGGAGGGGATAGTCTGTTAGTACCCCAATGGTATGCCCCTGAAAGTAATGCATCAGTTTTCTTGCAGCTATGACGAGAGCAAGGATGAGCTTTTCCAAAGGAAGATAATGTGTTTTGGAGTCAGCCATTGCTTTGCTCACATAGTAAACTGGTCGCTGCTCCCCAAGTTCTTTCTTTAACAGTACGGAGCTGACCGCCCAGTCGGATACCGCCAGATTTAAAATGAGCAGATCGCCTGCCGAAGGTGTTGCCAAGAGTGGTGCTGATCGAAGATAAGTCTTCAAGCCGTCCAAAGCGACCTGGTACTCGAGGGTCCATTCAAAAGTTCTACCTTGCCAAAGTGTGTAAAAGAATTGTCGGCAGTGATCTGTGGAATGGCTAATGAACTTGTTGAGCGTTGCGGCCATTCCCATCAACTTCTGAACCTCTTTGACCGACCGAGGAGAGCCAAGTTCTAGAATTGCTGTGATTTGTTTTGGGTTGGCTTCGATTCCGTGGTGGTTAACGATGTAGCCAAGGAATTTGCCGAATCCGATGCCGAATGCACACTTTGAGGCGTTGAGCTTCATTTTGTACTTTCGAAGAATGCTGAATGTCTCTGCCAAATCAGCTAGATGGGTATGCTTTTCCTTGGATTTGACCACCATATCATCTATGTATACTTCCATGGTACGACCGGGTTGTTCCTTGAACATGGCAGTCACTAGTCTTTGAAAAGTTGCCCCAGCATTCTTCAGCCCAAAAGGCATGACCTTGTAGCAATAGGTTCCTCTTAGGGTGAGGAATGCTGTTTTTTCTTGGTCCTCCGGATGCATGGCAATTTGATGGTAGCCTCTGTAGGTGTCTAAGAAGCTCATGCGTTGGTAATGTGCCGTTGCATCTACGAGTTGGTCTATTTTGGGGAGGGAAAAACAATCCTTGGGACAAGCTTTGTTTAAGTCCGTGAAATACACACAAACATGCCAAGATCTATTCTTCTTCTTTACAACCATGGTATTGGACAGCCATGTAAGATAGGTTACTTCGCGAATTGCCCCGGCATCATGTAATCAACTAACTTCTTCAAAACAGCCAAAGTATGCTCCGTGGCTGACCGCCGACTTCTCTGAATAATTGGCTTACATTTTGGATCAACGTTTAAGCAGTGCTGGACCATAAACGGATCCACCCCTAACATCTCGTATGGTGACCATGCAAACACATCGAGGTTGCTGAGTAAGAAGGATACAAGCTCTTGCCTTTCAACTTCGTTCAGGGAAGCACCGATCATGAAGAACTTGTCAAGATTCCCGTTTATTTCAATCTGATCCAAGGCTTCGGTTGCTTTTCCACTCAGCGTCTTCCCAATGTCCTCAAGGCTTTCCCGATCCGGTACCTCAATTGAATTCACCTCTAGCTCTTTTGGTCTCTTTGTAGCAAGAAGATAGCATGCTTGTGTCGATTTTTGAGAACCTCAAATTTGTTCGATATCGTACTCAGTCGGAAAATAAAGTAGTTAATGGTAGGTGCTCGGCATGGCTTGCATAGCATGCAACCAAGTTCTTCCCATGATGAGATTGTATGGTGAAAGAAGTTTGACAACTAGAAATTCTACATCTACTAATCTAGTGCCTGTCCGAACTGATAATGTGATTTTGCCCAAAGGATACTCCGGGTTAGCATTGAAGTCGAATAATAGATAATCGGCCAAAGACAGATTTGAGTCAGTGAACCCGAGTTTAACAAAAGTTTTGTAATACATTACTTCTGAAGTACTTACTTGATCAATGAGAACACGTTCAATGGTGAATTTGTTCACGTGTTGCTCGATGGCGAGCGGATCAGTGTGGGGGAGAGTTATTCTAACTAAGTCAGTGTCATCGAAGCTAATCCTCCCAGTTTCATGGGGCCATTTCGTTGGCGTGATTGGCCTATATGGGCTAGTTTGCAACTAAATTGTATGTATCTCGGATGACGTCGGCAAGTTGTATATCATATGAATTACACCAAGTGGAGGTGAATCTGGCCGTAAGGCTACTGTGTTCAATGAATTATTCTTCCAGACGTGTTACACTAGCTGACCGTCTTGCACCAGCTCCTCCAGGTGATCCTTCAGTACATAACAACTGTCAGTGTCATGACCGTGGTCTTTGTGATACTCACACCGTTTATCCCATCTCCTCGTATTAGGAGGTCCCATCATCTTGGGCGGCCACTTAAAGAACTGAAGGTGTTGAACTTTCGACAAAATCTTACTGATCGGCTCTGTTAACTCTGTGTATTTCTTTTCTGAGCGGCTTGTGCACCTGCTATCCACTTGATATTGTTCATTCGCTCGATGTGAGCATTGATCATTTGATCGGTGCAAGTCACACCTTTTATCTTGTTTAGCCCGATTCCATGGTTCGGGGCTCCTTGATGCCATGACACTTATCAGCTGAACGATTCCCGGCGGAGCCGTCTCAACGGCTTTCTACCTGGCTTTGACTTACAAGGCATCGTCTTTCATTTGGCAATACTCTTCGACTTTCTTCATTAACGCCTAGATTGTTTTGGGGGGCCGTCTGGTCAATGAACTGAGGAGAGGACTATCAGGATGCAATCCCATCTTAAAGGCGGTAATGGCCATGGAGTCATTGCAGGCAAAATCCACTAGATTAAAGCATTCCCAATAGCGTGCCAAATATTCATGAAGGGTTTCTTCTGGTTTAATTTGCATCGCCCAGAGAGAATCGGCTTGCTTTAGCTGGATCTCATTAGTGATGAATCTTGCTCTGAAGGACTTTTGGAGTTAATGGAAACTCTTAATCGATGTCAGCTCCAGTTTATAATGTCATCTGACGGCCAGTGATCCCAGACTACATGGAAATATTCGACACATGAGGGCTTCACCGTCAGCATGAAGTGTCATCACTTGTTTATAATGACGAATGTAATCAGTGGGGTCCGATTTTTCGTCGTACAGGGTGAATGACGGTGCTTTGAACTTCTTGGGTAGCACTGCCCTTGCAATTCATTGTACAAAGAGGTCATACTTATCTTCCTCATCCGAATCATCATTCCTCCCTCGCTTATGCTATATATACGGATTTCCTTCAGATGAGCTGGATACGTCAACCCATCATTTCTTTCTAGGTTCTGGGGATGGTGAGTTAGAATTACTATCATTATCGTGTTTCCGAAGTCGACGTCGTCGACTATCCTTCTTTCCCGAAGGTCAACCCCAGTTTTGGCATGCGGCCTGTTGGGATTTCGCCAACTCCAAGGCCAAATCTTGGCACAGGCGCTCGTTCTCAGCCATCATGTTTTCCAACCGCTGTTCATTTTGCTTCGCTTGATCCATAATCGTCTGCATTGTCTCATGCACTGATGTCGAGAGTGAGGTCTGAGCTACTGAATTAAAGTTCAAGGCTCGTCGTGCAGTGATATTCTCCAGTCCAAGCATGTTTCTTGGAGTGAAGTTGTCTCTTGGTGTAATTTTGTCAGCGACTATCGGAGGATCTTCTGTTACGCCCACCATGGATGTGCTTGAGTATTCCCACAGATGGCACCAATTGTGGAGATGTGGTTTGGAAATACTCTTGGATCCTGTAGGACGTTCCTAATCCTCTGATTGCCACCTGAAAAAGGATGAACACTCCAGTCGGAGGTGCTGGAATTAGCACTCCGATAGACAAGTTAGTATATGCTCTCTAGTTAGCTTCTATCTCAAGTTTATCTTATCTATTCTCACATACCTCTCTTTGGTTGATGTTCTTTTTATTTAAACTCGTCTCTAGTCCCAGGGGTCGAGCCCACTTTTATCCAGTGCACAACTGCTCATTTGGCCTTTCTGTCGTATACCAATTCCCACTTAGCTTCTTGTATGGCTGATTCCATGGCCGATTTAAATATTTAGCTTCAGGACCCCCCAGGACAAAGCCAAATAGTATTTGTCCTGATTTCCTTCAAATATATTTGGCTTTCCTAAATATAAATTTATTCGGCTCCCACAAAATCCATGTATCTATAATCTTTGATTCATAATAAAATAAATATAGGTGTGTGTATGTATGGAACTTTCAATACAGATATGAGTTCGATGAGAGAAGAAGAGAAAACAAAAGAGGGACACAAATACCTGATCGAAATTTTTGGGCAATAAATTATCAATCGAGTTCGGTGATTGAAGATTTCCAATTGAAGCAGATGATGATCCTTGATTGGAAGTGTTTGCTGAATGATGGTGCGAATCAGAGATTGCTACCAGAGTTAGATCTGCAATTTCACTTCGAAGCAAAATTGCAAAGCAGCTGGAACATAAATAAACAAATCCATGGAAATCAATATAGAGATCTGAGGTTGATGAGAAGGTAAGAGTAAATGAAAGAGGGGCACAAATACCTGATCGAAAATTCTAGGCAATGAATTTTTAATCGAGTTCATTGGTTGAAGATTACCAATTTGAAGCAAATAATGATCCTCGATTGGAACGGTTTGCTAAATGATGTTGCAAATCAGAGTTTGCTACTAGAGTTAGATCTGCAATTTCACTTCGAACCAAAATTGTAAAGCAGCTTGAACATAAATAAACAAATCCATGGAAATCAATATAGATCTAAGTTTGATGAGAAGGTAAGAGAAAATGAAAGAGGAGCACAAATACCTTATCGAAAATTCCAGGCATTGAATCTTCGATCGAGTTCATTGATTGAAGATTACCAATTGAAGCAAATGATGATCCCTGATTGGAAGGGTTTGCTGAATGATGCTATGAATCAGAGTTTGCTACTAGAGTTAGATCTTCAAAACTCGTCGGTGGTGGTTTTTTGAAGCTACTCATGAATGGCCTCCTGTGAAAAGCCATGAACATTGAAACTCTCTCTCCTCGATAAATTTTTCCTTTTAGTTTTCCCGGGTCTTTTCTCATAGATATAAAAAAGAATTGATGTTCCAGAAGGTCCTCCTATTTCTTACTTTATTTCTCACTCCCTTTCTTGTTCCATATATTTTTTATTATAACCAAACAAAAATGGGATTACATTTCCCTTTCCCTTTCCAAATCCCTCTCCAAATCCCTAACCAAACACAGCATTAGAATATTCTTGTTTCCTTCTAGTCGTTAATAATATTAAGTACATTGAGAATGCAATGATAGGGACCTTTTTTTCAGTAGTTCTTGTTTTAAGATGTCATTACCAATTTTGTTGTGGTTGTGAGAGCTTTCTATTTATTGTAAGGAAACAGGAGCGCTCCCTGGTCAAGAAGCCATTATTTTATTCCCTATGATATTCTATCCTTCCCTAACTTCTATCTTGTCCGTGGTTCTTCCATCCTAAAATGAAGGGAGGGAGGAGGAATCTGACTGCTTAAGATTAGAAAGTTGGAAAGTCAGTTATTTGGTAAAAGGTATGTATGGGAAGGATGGATAGGTCGATGTAAGGGCAGGAATGCTCTCTGTTGGCAGGCTGTTTCTTTCGTTATGTGTTTTTTGTAACCCTTAGGTTAAGAGTTTTTTCATTCAATTGTCCAAGAATGCCTGTGCAAACGTGGTCTAATAAATAGGCAAAATGTTCACAACAAGGATTATGCAGTTAATCTATAGTGCCTGATTGTTTATCAAAATTGAATATATTTAACATCAAGAACCCAGGTTAGTCTTAGGAGTCTGCTCTGTCTGTCCTATTGATTGGCCGGATCACCAAAGCACATTCAGTATATATACAATAAAAGAACAATTCAAATAATTGAGTGAAAGAAATGGCAGGAACAAAAGTGAGTCGGCAGAAAGGCTTAAGAAAGAGCATGTAGCAAAGAGTGAGTCTGCAGAAAGGCTAAAGAATGCATTCCAAAGCAATGTTGTGTTCGAGATAAATGATAGCCTACATTGCCTTATGAAAAATCGGTGCATCATACCCACCGAATACAGCAAGATACATTACACACAATGGCAAAATGGGATAAAATTTCTGGTCCCCAACCTATTCCATTTTAAAAGGGCCTCATTTGTTATTCTAGTACTATATATACATCAATCCCACTTGATAGTTTCAACCCTTTACTGTCCAACTTCTCCCTATTCCGATTCCTCAAACCCGATTTAGAAAGGTTCTTAAGTGTTCATAGTTTTCACTGGCTAGCTATATGATGCAAACCTTCCAACCTCAGGGCATGGACTGACTGTGAAAAGATGGGATTCTCAAACATGATACTGGTAAAATCCCCACATATGAGTACCGGCAACATAAGACATTATGGTAAGCATCAATGAGATTCTGCAGAGTGATAATGAGACCAGTATTCCTTGACAAGCTTCCCAAACAGTGAACCTTCTGTTTTCATTAACTTCATTGGCTCATCATACTCTACCAATTTCCCTATAAAAAGAATATAAACATTGGCTTCAGAATTCTAGAATGTTCCAAAATGAGAGTGATTGCAGGAAGTGCTATTAAGCAAGGATTGATTGAAAAGGACCAAAAAAATTCACCTTCGCTGATAGCCAGAACCATTGTGCAATCCATCACAGTTGGCATTCTATGGGCCACGGTGATCACTGTGCAGTCTGAAAACTTAGTACTGATGGTTTTTGTAAAATCAAGTCGATTGCATTGTCGATTGATGCAGTAGCTTCATCGAGCACCAATATCTTGCTTCTCCTCAAAAGGGCATGCCCCCAGCAAAACAGTTGCCTGTCCCATACTCCAATTCGAACCATCATCTGCAACTGAGTTTAGGGAGAGAAAGAGAGAGAGACAGAGAGAGAGAGGATCTGACCGTTAAAATTTACTAGGAAAAGGTAGATGGATCTGAGTTAAAATTTTGGCTTCTCACCCAAGGAGTCTAGGCTATCTTCTTTCTCCATGACAGCCTCTCTGAGCTGACACTTTCCAAGAGCCTTTTAAAATAACGAAAAATATCATATAGTTAGAAATAGCAAGCTAACATAAATAAAAAAGAAGACCTTTTCTTAATATAAGCATTGTTCTGAGTCAATAGATCAATAACCTTCCTAATGCTAATACTACACCACACACAACATGTACACAGTGAAGGATTAAGAAATTACCTCCCATATTTCGTGATCAGTATGTTGAGATAGGGAATCCAAATTGTATCTCACAGTTGCATTAAAAATAGTAGGATCTTGAGGTATAATCCCAAAATGTGACCTTAAATCATGAAGTCCAAGCGTAGATATGTCAATTCTGTCTACCACAATCTTGCCTCCTACAGGCTCCACCAGACGAAATAAAGCACCTATCAGAGTCGTCTTCCCACTGCCAGTTCTTCCAACAATATCAATGTTGTGTCCTCTTTCAAATGTGCAACTTATCCCACGAAGAACAAGTGGTGCATCAGGCTTATATTTGATCTGTTTTGACATCATGTATATATTTCTCAGTCAGTGTGCTACTATCCTTTGTCAGTTTAAATGCCAATGCACAAAAAATTTACCTACAAATCTTGAATCTCCACTTTACCCCTAGTCGGCCAATTTACAAGGGGTCGGTTCTCTTCTATCACTTCTGGAGCTTCACTTGGTATGTGCATATATTGGTTGAGCCTTTCCACAGAAATTATGTAATTTGCTAGAGTGCACTGGTTTTGAATGGACATAACAAAGGACATGTTCAATAAGAGACCATAGGACAAGGCCATTCCAATAAATCCTGCAAAAATAACACAAGGTAATGAGAAACATCATATAAAAGAATCAATTGCAGCCATTATATTTATTATTCTATTAATTCATTTCCAACAGATTTGCAGTTTATAGAGCAGCCACACTAATTTTTTCTTGTTCATATCTATTTTCTGTCTTTAATATTAGTCTATGACTATCTATTTCCACCTTACTTTCTCTTCTTCCTTCCCCTTATGTCTCAACCCTCTACATATCTGTAAATTTGAGATTCAAAATAATAATAATTTTGATTCGGATGCACCCTAATTTGTTTGGAATATAGCAATAATAAGAATAAAGAAAAATTAGATAAATACCCACCAGAGCTGAAAGTTCCCGAAGGGAGCAAAACCATGCACTGATGAGGAGAGAACAACTGCAGCAAGTGTTTCGAGCTGCTAGATCAGCCACTCATTTGCTGCAAAACTGTGGAAAAATGGAGTAGCATTTACATCGATGAGGTCAAGATTCTTGACAAAGAACTGATCTTCCTCCTCAAAAGCTCTTATTGTCATGGATCCTGCTATGGACTCAGCAAGATGGTTTGCTACCAAAGACTTGGTTGTGCCATTGAGTTGCATCAATTCTTTTGCAGTGGCGAAGTAGTATCTCTGTGAATAATGCAAGTTTCCAACAATTTTAGCAGTTGAGATTTGAGATTTAACACACACACAGTGACAAATCCACTCATAAGGAGGAGGAAAAAGAAGCAGCAAGACACAAGAATTATCACATTCTGCTTTATAAAGTTTCTGCAACATTAATTATATTTAATTTTTTTTTCTACTTCAGTTGATTCATCAGTTCACATACCGGCTTATGTCCCCCACCAATTCACTCAACCACTTCGTATTGATTAGGGCTTGAAAAAACTCAAATTATAAGTTTTGAATCGTACGTCATATGATTTTAACAACTATGATCATTAATAACACCAATTGCCAAAAAAATCCTAAATCTCCTGATCAAGGTTCTGAAAAGCGGTTGTGGTCGCTGTAACGGTGGCGGTGGCGCGGTTGCGGTTGCGGGGTGTGAAGGCCGTAGCGTAACGGTTGCGATAACTGGAACTGTGAATTTTTTTATTTTTTGCACAATTGGAAAAAAACTTACCGATATGCATATTTTTTTTCCATGATTATATTTATTGGGTTAAAAATAAATATTGATCAATTTTTGTAAATTTTTAAGTATGATCCAATATATTTCATATTTTTAAATCACTATAAATTGAGTTTTTTAAATTTTATTTTGATAATTAATGACTTTATATTATACAAAAAATCAATCACTAACTATTATATATAAGAAAAACAATGACAAAAGTAAGAGAATAAATAAGAGCCTATATATATATATATATATATACATATTTTAACCAATCCAAATAGATAATGACCACACTTATTATTATTATTATTATTATTATTATTATTATTATTATTATTATTTTCAAACAATATATATATAGACACACACAAACAAAATGATTAAGTGATAGCAGCTGAATAGAATAGCATAAGTCTTACAGCTTCAACAAGTCAATAACATGTTCTTTATCTTCCCTCTTCTCTCTCTCTCTCTCTATCTCTCTATCTCTTGCTCCTCCATTTTCTCTCTTCATCTCTCTTCTCTCATTTTCAGCTTTTTTTTTTATGTTTTTTCGAAAGAAACAGTTTAGAACCGTTACGTAACGGTACGTAACAGGTCGGTACGGTTGTTACGACACCGTTACGACCGCTACGGTAGCCGTTACGGCCGACACACCTGTGAATCTCAATCACACTGCAAAAGCGGCCGTAACGGGTGGCGGTAACCGCCAAAACCGTTACGTAACGGTTGCGGCCGCTTTTTAAAACCTTGCTCCTGATTGTCAACGCTTGCTTACTAAGGCCAAGTTTGCATCCTTAAAATAATCCATCTTTTTATCTTTTTATTTTTTTTTCCATCGCATCACCTCTCTACTTTTCTACACATCTTTTCATAAAAAGACAAAAAATACACTTATTTAGCTCATCTCAAACAATCTCTAAATTTCATTTCATATCCAATTGTCATATTATGTAGGAGATTTAAATAGTAGAAAATATTCATCATTAAAAACCTCCTAAGGATTACCTGTAAGTGAATTGCAAAAAGAAAAATTGGTTTGGAGACCAACAAGACTGGCCAAGTAACAACAGCTAACACCGCAAGATTAGAATATGCATTTGTGGTTGCCCCAACACAGAAGATAAAGCTAAATGGAACATCAAGATTAACAGTACTCAAATCAGATGACACCTACATAAAATAAAAATAAAAAAAAAATAAAAATAAAAATAAAAATAAAAAAGTGAAGATTGGGAAAGCTAGTTTCATGAGTATCCTTGGCATGCCAAAACACAATTCATACTTGAGTGCTGGGGACACTTACTCGACTCGGTATCCTTCTCAAAGGTGTAGAATCATGAGATGACATGGGCGCACGAAAAAGGGAGTTTAAAAACTGTGAAAACAAAGATTTTGATGATTGCAGACCCAAAGTAACTGTGGACAGAGATCTACCGAGCAAAAATATTGTCGAGGTAAATCCAATTGCCAAGTAAACTGTAATCAATTGCAATGCGCTAACTTGAGGATTTTCAACATTTGCAGCCATCCAAGAGTTCTGTAGTATTTGACCAATCACAAATGTAAGGTGACAAAGAGCAGCCATGGAGAAAAACTAGTAGCCTCTGTTCTGATTTAAATACTGTATGTATGGCTTCAAACCAATGTCTCCTACTTCTCTCTCTTCTTGTTTAATCAACTGATCACCTTCTGATGCTTTAGATTTCTTCTCGATATGTGTCTTCTTGATCTCTTTGGCTGGAGTTTTAGACTTCTTGGGAGAAGCTACCTCTACAAGCCTTTCAGAGCCAGCAGTCTCTTTGTGTGCGTTGACAAGGTACTGAAATTTTTGATTTGAGGCCAATAACTCGTGATAAGGAGCAGCATGTAGGATTTCTCCATCCAACGTCAACTATCAACAAAAGTGAACTTTATTACAACTGAATTGTGTAGAAGTGATGAATGTTAACAAAATTGAATGTTCACTTGGCTATGCACACAAAATGTGTAAAAGTGTCAAAAACAGTTCACCATTTCATGGAAAAGAAAATTGCTTTCATTTTAAGGCTATGCCATCACGGTTGGATAATCAAATTTTTTAACAGCTAATGTGTTACAAATTGGATGGAATTCACTAATCACATCATCTGATAATGTAACAAAATCCACTCCAAAAACTAATATCGTTTAGCAGGGGAAGAAAGCTCCCCCCATGGTTTCTCGTGGTATCTGGTGATGTCCTAGCCAGTTGTAGACTCCTCCACCATTGGCTTTGTGTGTGAGTGAGTATGTTGGTGTTTGATTTTGTATTTAGTGTCTACTATGTTTGAGTTTGTTTTATTTTCATGGTGTTTTTTCACCATGAGAAACTGTTCCAACTGGTATTGTTGCTGGTCATATTTCTGGGCTACTGATGAGTGTTGAAGAGCTGGTCCTTGTGGCTTGTTCATGAGTTCCTTGCTGGTCATGGTCATCTGCGAGTTACAGTTGTCGGGCTTGGATTATCTTTTGTTTCGGATTGGGGCTGTTGGCTGGGCTTTTCTGTGTTCTAGAGAGAGAAGGACGAAGTTTATGGGTGTGCTATCTGGCCTGAGTTGCCTCGTCTCTGGCGTGAATTGCTTGGAGTGACAAGGGTCCCCTCGTGATATTTTCTGCTCTGGTTACGTTCCCTTCCGGCGTTGGTCACGCCGGCGTGATTGTGCGGTGTGTTGCTGCCTTGGTCTACTCCGGTAGTCTCACGTGAGTAGGCCTATAGTGCTACTCTGCGGGTTTATATCTAGAAGCGGATTTGTTTGCGGTTTGGGAGTCTAAACTACTCCGGCAATGGTTGGCAAAGGGGTGCTCTTTGTTCGGCAATGCAGAGGTTACCGGCGCCATTGCTAAAGCTTCGCGGATGATAGTGTTTTATTTTTATTTTCGCTGGGCTGTTCTGCCAGCGTTGTGGGTTTGGTTGTCGCCAGCTTAGGTTCAGACGTTAATATGCATGGGTGGGGTCGCCGGCTTAGGTTCAGACGTTGTTTCTGTTTTGCTGAAATGTTTCTGGTGCCGTTGTTGCCATTAATGTTTCAATTTGGAGAAGTGTGGGGTAACGCACGCGCTGCTTGCTCATCCATTGGTGCGCGTGTGGGTGGAACTCTATATCTACAGACAGTTTGGTGGAAAGGTTAGCTACAAGTGATGTGAGTTCATTGGGAAGAGGATACGAGCAAGGATCCTCTAGAGTGATTTTTTTTTAAAGTTTTTTAAAGTGTTATAGTGTATGGTTGAGATTTATTGACAAGTCACATCAATTTTTTTGATGTGACTTGTCAGTAAATCTCAACCACACAATATAGCACTCTAGGAAACTTTAAGAAAATTTCACTCTAGAAGATCCTTGGCGAGAAGATACACGTGGGTGGTATCTTGCCCGCGGTTTTGATTTTAAAACCAGCACATGGTTTTATATTATTGTTTTGCTGTGAGATGGACCAGCCAATATAATTTAAGGGTAATGTTAGAGATATCAAATTTTTTACTAAACAAATGACCAAATGTCTTACATGAGTGTGGGGTCCGCAATTTTGTGGGCCCCACACCCATGTGAGACATTTGGTCATTTATTTGGTAGAAAATTTGAGACCTCTAGCATTTTCCATAATTTAAACCCAAGTTTAGGGTGGCCGTAGTTAGTGGTTTTTACCCGAAAGGCCGTGGTGGGTTTAGGAAAATGTTTGAAGGTTCTAATTTTTGTGGCTCAAATGGTTTAAATTTGTCAAAACGACAGCCACAAAAATTAAAACCCTCTATCATTGTTGGTGTGGGTTTATATGGAGATTAGTTTTGCTGAAGCATGGGTCCAGATCTTTATTTATTGTTCCTGAAGCATGTTTTTTGGGCGGCTGATAATGGGTACGTTTGGTTTATATTTGGGATATGAATTTTAGAAAAAAAAATTTTAAAAAATTGTTTGGTTTGAGTATTTTTTAAAAAAAATTTAAAATCATTTTCTTTCTCCTACACATCAATCACTTTTTTCTCTACTCTCTCCTTTTCAATCACTTTTTCTTTCACACACATCTACTTAAATTTTCTCAAAATATCAAATCATCTAAAACTTCAAAAAAAATAACTCTCCCAAAATATACAACCAAATAAACTAAAAAAAAATTTAAATTCTCTTTTCAAAATTTTTTTTAAAAACAACTCTCTCAAATATAAATTAAACAAGCCCAATGTGTAGGGGTTATTTTTTTTATTTTTTATTTTTTAGTTTTTTTACCAGTAATGGGTTTTGTATAGTGGTTCATCTAATATTGTGGTGTTTTGAGAAAGGATAAGGCTTCTCTTCAGTTGGGATTAGACTAAATCGTACTGTTAGGTCTGTGAGGATTTACTACGGGTCTCGTTTTGATAATCTGAACCGTTTAATATGTAGAATTCGTCGAGTACTATATACTTATAAAAAATCACGATGATCAGATATCGATAATTATGTGATCAAATCAGTTTCGTATTAAAAAAATTGAACGGTGAACAAATTAACGGTTGACAAAAAACTAATTTGATCATATAGTTATCGATATCCGATCAAAGTGATTTTTTACAAGCATATAGTACTCAACGAGTTCTACACATTGAATGGTTCAGATTATCAAAACGGGATCCGTGGTGGCCCCCACGGGCCCAACAGCATGGTCCAGTCCAATCCCAGACTGGATAGAAGCCATACCCTTTAAGAAATTGGTAAAAAGTTAATTTTTAAATTTTTTAGTGACCTTTTTGACAAAAAAATTAAATTATTTTGGATAAAAAAAATAATTTTTTAACTAAAAAGTTAAAAAGCCGAAAAACTCACTTTGTACCAATCTTCCCAGAGTGCTCCATTGTTGTTAAAGCCACGTTTCAGGAGTTGCTTTGGTTAGTGAGTTTTTTTGTTCAGGCTCACGCTTCTGTTTGGTTGGTAGGGAATTCAAATTTTCTTTTTTCCTTGAGCAGCTAATGTGGTATGGTGAAATTATTTATATATATGTATTTGGGTTATTTATATTGCCAAACGGTGGGCTTGATTTTGGACTTCAAATATATATTTTGAAGTGGGCCCACAAATTTTTACCATGGCACAACAGTATATGGTTTATAGCAATTTATTTATGATGATTGATTACGTGATCTTCATGTGACTCTATATGACGTCAGTATTGAGCCACTTCTGTCAAGAGTGATTGAGGAGTCACTGCTATGGGGATTTGTAGTTCGATGGCTAGCTGAGTTAGGGACTAGAAGATGAGCGGCCTACTAGTTTTTTTCTAGTTACCTCTTGTCTTCATGTGACCCATCCTAATTGATCGTTAGCCACTCGTGACATGGAGTGAATGAGACACTATCGTGGGGATTGAGGCTTGTGGTCAGCTTAGGAAAGGACTGGAGGAAGGGACTGGGGGATGGGGCGGTTATTTTCATGATGGGATCATTGTCGACTTTGTCTATTGTTGTGGTGGTTAATGGTTTTCACTAAACCTCTCAAGACTATTGATTATGGTGATTGATTGTGTAGGCTTCATGTGACTCCAGCAGGATCTTTTCATGGGACAGATCTTTTCCTTCGTCATGGCTTTGGTTGAGTGGCTAGGATGTCACGGCTATTAGAAGCGAGATGCTTATTGGATTTCATGCTTTCATCCGAGGTAGAGACTGAGAGCAAGCGGGGGCAGTTATCATTTTTCGGTTGGTCTTGTTGGATATTTAGTTTAGTTACATTTGTATTGTGTGTTTGTCCGTTATATTTATAAGATTGTGGTGTGTATTTGCTTATTTGTTCATATATCCACCCTAAGTTTCCATCTATTATCTCTTATGGTAGGAATTACTTTGGGACAAAAAGGATATATGGGCAAAATGGGGGTTTTGTATTTTCTATTGTTCTCTCGCTTTGCGGGGGTGGTTTTATGTTGTAGGGCATGCAGTGGTAGTTTTATGTTGCTATTTTGTAGTCGTTTATTATTTGTTGTAGGGCGTACTTGGGATATACTCCTTGTAAACTTGTATATTTTTTTGTCTTTATTTTATGACTTATTCACCTAAAAAAAATAAATAAAATCCACTCCTGTCTACTCCACCACATGAGAAATAAAAACAATCCATATTTAACTAATATGAATTGCACCAAGAATGCAACAAAAATAATTGGGTTCAGCTTGTCTTAAGTTGAGATTAAGACTGGACCCGTCCAGTTCGGTCTATGGGGTTCATTTTTTGGGCCCGCTTTGATAATCCGAACCGTTTAATGTGTAGAACTCGTCCAGTACTACATGTTTATAAAAAATCACGTTGATCGGATATCAAAAGCTATGTGATCAAATCAGTTTTGTATAAAAAAAATAGACGGCGAAACAATTAATGGTTGATAAAAAACTGTTTTGTTCACATACCTATCGATATTCGATCAACGTGATTTTTTACAGGCATATAGTACTTGACGAGTTCTACATATTGAACGGTTCGGATTATCAAAACCGGACCCGTGGTAGGCCCCACGGGCCCAACAGCACGGTCCAGTCCGATCTTGGACTAGACCAAAGCCACTGCCAAAAGAATTTACGAAGAATTGTGTAAAGAAAGCTCCTAAAATGGAAAATAAATCGACCAAAATAGAATTGAATGCCAGAAGAAAGTCCACTTGGTGTGTTATGAGTAAGACCGTCTTCCCTGAAAGAGCTCCCATAACATATTCCTGTCAAAATCAAGTGAGCTTTTAGCATACGATAGCATACAAACTGGAATATAATGAAGCAACACAACAGTAGTCAAAAGGTAGTTACATTAAATAGGCTTGTGGCAGTGTGTGCATCAACAGCACTGAATGGATCATCCAAGAGATATATATCAGCATCCTGATACAGGGCATGAGCAAGTTGGATTCACTGCTTCTGACCACCATTGAGATTAACACCTCTTTCCCCTATTTCAGTGAGATCTCTGTGGGGTAACAACTCGAGGTCCTTCACCAACGAGCACTTCTCTAATGTTTCTTGTATCTCTGATTATCCAAGGCTGATCCAAATAAAATTTTACTTTCTTATTTTTCATTTTTTTTTTGTTTTTACTGAATTTTTTTAATATTTTAAACAATTTTTTTAATTTTTAGACATACCTAACATAAATATACTTAAAAAGTAAAAAAAAAATTAAAAAAAAAACCTTTTAAAAATTCACTAAATATCAAAAATATAAAAAAAAAATACTAGAATTCAATACATTTTTTATATTTTTATGTATTTATTAATTTTTAAAAATATTTTTTCACAAATTTTTTATTTTTTAGATACATCTAAGTAAGGTGCATCTAAAAAAGTAAAAAAAAATGTTTAAAATTTTAAAAATATTCACTAAAAAAAATACGAAAATCAAAAAACTCAGTTTTTAAAAAATTTAATTCGAAAAATTCAAACTAAACATACTGAATAGGATTTCAAATCCCAACTATGTTTGGTTGAGTTGGGAATTGAAGAAGGAAAAGAATTCATTTCTCAAAAACTCTCTCTCATTGCCCATCATCACACACACCTCAGTCATCTCTATCAGCAACATCTCTACTTCACTTCATAATTATGTTTAATATAATTTGACTACAAATTGGTGCATATGACTGATAGATTTATTTTTATTTTTTTTTTAAAACGAGGAAGCAGTTTTGTTTTTTTTTGGTCTATTAAATAAAAAAAAGAACAAAGAATCGTAGCTGTGAATTGTAATAACAAAAAATAAGGGCTGTTTGTTTTTCGAAAAAAAATTTAAATCAAGTTTTTGAAAACCCAATCAAATCGTTTATCGATTTTGTGATTTTAAGAACCAAACTAAACAATTAACACCTATAAAATTGGACCAGAACCAAAACAAAAAAAATAGTTTTGTTTCGGATTAGTTCATGATTCCAAGAGTTCCTATTTAAATTGAACATAATGATGATCAAGTTAAAGCATTAATCGGTGTTAAAGATCCATAGTTTTATCATAATAATCTCACAACCATTGCAAAAAAAAAAAAAAAATCAACATTAAAATAGAACTTGATAAGCAGTACATAGCATTTACATCCACAATATCATAAAGAAGTGCAATATAGGCCATTAAGCAACAGAGACCATTTGGAATCTCAAGGACACATACATGCCATGAATCTACCATTCAAGTGCACCATGCAACTAAGAGAGTCAACATACAAAAAATCCAAGCCTAATGATATTTTTTAGGGGTGAGCAACGGATATACCGATCCGTTTAAATCGATTGAACTGAACCGATCTGCCATATTTTGGACGGATGCATGATGACGAGCAGGCAATTACGAGTTAATTTTTTTCAATCTGACTAGTTTTGGACGAATGGCGGATTTGAGGTTCCTTTGGTCGCAACCCAATCGCCAAACCGCGAGCACCTCTAGTAATTTGTAAGACTTTGTGTTTTCAATTGAAAAAAATTTTAAATATTCTGTTGAATATATTCTGTTAAAAATAGTTTTCAACTTGAATATATTTTTTGAATTACAAAAAATAAGTGTATTATTTATCTATATTTTTTGGTTTTTAAATTTAACTCTAAAAATAATAAATAAAAAAGATGATTTAAGTGTACGGCCGACCAATTGTTTTGTACGACAAGTGTGATTATTCAGCCAGGCAGAGCAGATCCTGAGGTCAAAACACAACTGTTTTCTAGCTACGAATAGGGCAAGTTCTAGCGACAGGCAGAGAGGTTTCCGGAGGATGTTCTTACTTGCACACACGCAACTTCTCGCCTTTCACTCAACTCCTTTAGATTCACTGCTCGAAAATTTGCGTTTATAATAATTAGTTAATTCATTTGTGTTTGTAATAATTAATTAATTAGGACATCCGGGCCCTCTTGTAAAGGGGACAAAGTTGTAACACTTGATGTATGTCTTCCAAGCTCTATTTCTTCCCTTTTATTTACATGCTTATCGTGGTTATATAAAGCATCATGTTTTCCTCTATCATTCCCATGTTTCGTATCCATTTTAGCATGCATCAAGGTTCGACACATCATACTTGATGTCGTTATTATTTCCTGCTTGATTATGTGCGCTACCTCACACTTTGAGTTAATTCACATGTCATGTTAGTAGTTGAATCTAGTAGTTGCATTTTTATATGCGTTGCATTAGCCATTTCACATATTAGGATCATGCATTTTGTCTAACTATCTTCTTTTCTTTGGCTTGCCGCGGTTGAGTACTAGGTGAGCATTTTTGCTTTAGCATATCATATGTGTGTTTGTGTTACCATGTCGAGCATACTACCATGAGGCTACTTGCTTACTTGAAACAACTCTATAAATGCCTGTGGATGAAGGCTATTTTACTTAAGTTGGAATGACTTCGATTGTTGTATATATGAGCTCATTTTTTCCATTGAGTTGCATATATTTTAAACTCTTTCAAAATTGCATAATTTCAAAGCAATCCAAAGTAAGTGACGTGGTCTATAAGATAGAATATGAGCATATAATGTCTATAAGATTCACATCATGATTTAGTAAAGGCCGATCTTTTGATCAAGTGGTCTTTGACACAAGTCATGGGTTTCCTAATTCTCCCAAAAATATTAGGTGGCGACTCTATAATCTGGCAAAGTAGTCCATTTTTGGCATCTCTGGTGATTAATGGATTTTTTTCCTACAACTTTCCGTATTTGGACTCTCATTCATTTTTCTGTTTCACATTGCACTTGTGAAGCTAGATTCAGAACCACGGGAGTCCGAATTGTAGGAAATCGCATCCGAGGAGACTAAACCCCTCCGAGGAGCGCGAAAACTAGCTACACATAGCAGTTATACATGGTACATCCAATAGTAAAATAGTACAGTAGGTTATATAAGACCAAACACTTATAATTGATAGCTATTGGAACTGACAGAGATCTTTGTACCAGTAGAAGTAACAATAATAGTAATAGATGTTATGAATGCCACGAGTACATTTCATAGATAGGACAATCATTCATTCAGTTAAAAAGCACCTTTTCAAAAACAGAGCATTCTATAATTTAAAAAATACATATAACTTGAACATAGTTTTACAAGGTTGTTACTCATAGTTGGCTCCCTGAATCACGTGATTGAAATGCGGCATCTAACCTACAAAAACACATTCAAGCACAATGTCTCAAGACACATTCGATTCATTCAGTCGGTTCTTAAACCTATCTGGTTCATTCGTTACAAATTCGTTAAGTTGTTCCTATTTGTTCTTTATTTCCTCTATGATCATGATATGCATATGAGTTTAAAACACATGTTAAAACCATGCAAATGAAGGCCCGTACATTGGTGGAAAAATGAAGAGAAAACGAAATTGAAAATCATCCTGAAAACTGCACATGCAGGAGGCTAGGCCACACGTGCGAAACTACCACCGCACATGCGCTCCGCACGTGCAATTAAAATAGTGTTGGAGCCTTGGTGTGTTCTGTTTTCCGCACTTGCGGGGCTCCTAGCCGCATGTGCAGTTCTGGGTTTCCTCAAATCCGAAAATTGTCTTTGAATTAGAACTCACTCTTCTGCAAAACCAACTTCAATTTCATGCCTTTCAAGGCCCAAAGCTCTTAAAAACACATTGAATTTAACATTCTATCTTCAAATTCAAATCATAACCTTGAAACAAAACTCAAATTCTTAATTATAATACAAATTTCTTGACTTACAAGCTAAAACCACAAAACACATGGTTGAGAGTTCCAAATTCATCTTTCATGGAAAATTCTTTAGAAAACCTATAATCCATGCAAGAAAATACAAAAACATGGACATGAATTTCCAACTTCAAACACAAATCACAACTTCAAAAACAAACCCAATTTACTAATTGAAAGCTCAAAACTCCAATTAAATTGTAAAAATATAAAACATATAGTTAGAAGCTTCAACTTTAAAATCCATGAGGAAATTCCTTTGAAATCCTTAGAAGCCATAGAAACAATGCAAGAAAACATGTGTTTGAACATGAATCTCATGAATTAATGCCATGCATGTCATGTTCTTGGACTAATTCTTACAATTTCTTCCTTATCTTGTTCATACATAGATTCAACTTCAAATTACTCCATAAAACTACCAATTAAGCTCGAATTCTTCTTAATTAAACTTAGATTCCATGAACTTATGAGTGAAACAAGTCAAATTCATGAAATTAGGAGAGAATTCCTACCTTGAGTTAATGAAGTAGAAGACTAACCTTACCTCTTCCTTGTTCTTCTTTCTTCCTTTTCTTGAGCTCTCTCTCTCTATAACTCTCTCTCTCTCTCTCTCTCTCTCTCTCTCTCTCTCTCTCTCTCTCTTTCACTCTCAAGTTGTATGTTCTCCCAACAAAACCCATCAACTTCTCATTTTCCTATTTAGTTGATGAATAGGCTTAGGTAGTATAATCAATGCACCAATTTTTCCTATACCTCAATTTGTTAAAAGTTTAAATTAATAAATTACATTGACTTTAATTATATCAAATTTACTTAAATTAAACAATTCTCCTCATAATCTAATTTAAATTAAACTAAATTTAATCACACTACTATGAATTAGGCTCTAATTACCTATTCCAAATATTTAATTTAACCTTGTATAATTTATTGAATCAGACAGGTTCAATTCATATCCTATACACATCTGTTCACAATATCACAATCCATTTCACACACGGCACATAATAGCGCATAAACACATAATCAAGGCAGATCATATGATTAACTTAATTAATCTAGGAGGTGGTTGTCACATTCTCTCCCCCTTAGAACATTTGGTTCTCCAAACTTCATTGCCTTCATCCGAGAAGAACACGGGATCTAATGGAAAGAGCTCGCCAATCTATTTCACTAACGGAATGTCTTTGTTCCTTAACTTTTTGATCCGTCGGTTTACAATTTGAATGGACCGTTCTTCATACGTATAGTCATCACTCAAAAGAACGTGAGTAGGTTCCATGACATGAAAAGGATCCCGGAGATAATCTTGCAACATTGAAACATGAAATATATTGTGCATATGCTCCATATCAGGAGGGAGAGCTACCTGATACGCCATTGGATTAATTTTCTCAGTGATCTCATACAGTCCAATGCATCGAGATGCTAACAAAACGAGTCTGCCCTTTCATTGGTGTCACTTTGACAAAGACATGATTGCTCACTTCATATTACCTATCTCCTCTTTGAACATCCGCATAGCTTTCCTGTTGGCTTTGTGCTGTTTTCAATCGTTGTTGAGTTAACTTCACTTTTTTTGTTGTTTCTTGCACAATTTCGGGTCCACGTAAAGGTCTACCTCCAACTTCAGCCCAATAAATTGGTGACTGACGTTTTCTACCATATAAAGCCTCGTAAGGTGCCATGCCAATGCTTGAATGAAAATTGTTATTGTATGCAAATTCGACTAAAGGCAAATGTTTCCCAATTCCCTTGAAAGTCCAACACACATGTACGCAACATATCTTCCAGAGTTTGTATTCTTCTTTCTGACTGCCCATCGATCTATGGATGATACTCACTACTCAGTCTTAATTCGGTCCCTAATGCATTTTGCAAACTTTACCTACCAAAATCTCGAAGTGAATTTCGAATCCCTATCAGAAACAATTGACACTGGCACTCCATGCAATCCCAGGATCTCATTAATATAAATTGTAGCCAACTTATCCGCATTATAGAATGTTTTGACAGGTAAGAAATGAACAGATTTAGTCAAATGATCAACAATAACCCAAATCGAGTCTAAACCTCTAATAGAGCGAGGTAGTCCTACAATGAAATTCATGGTGATATGCCCCAATTTCCACTCTGGTATTGGTAGTGGTTGAAGTAATCCTACGGGTCGTTGATGTGCAGCTTTGACTTGTTGGCAATGTAGATACTTAGCCACAAATTCCGCAATTTCCTTCTTCATTCCTGGCCACCAAAAATTTTGCTTCAAGTCTTGGTACACTTTTGTGTTCCCTGAATGAATAGCAACTTCTGAACTATGGGCTTCCTCCATGATTTGCTTCTTTATTTCAGGATTATTTGGTACACATAACCTTCCTTGAAATTTTAACACGTCATTATCAAAAACAAAGCTGGATCTCGGTTTGGATTCTCTTTCATCAATAACTTTTTTCATAAATTCATCTTCTTTCTATTTTTCTTTAATCTCTTCAAGTATTACCGGTCGAGCAAAAATAGTAGCCAAAGTCCCGCCTTATTCTTGCAAAACAACATCAACTTCAAATCTTTCTAGATCATGTAGCAATGCTCGTTGCTCGGTGTGTAAACAAGCCAAGTTCCCAATTGATTTTTGACTCAGTGCATTGGAAACGGTGTTAGCTTTTCCTAGATGGTACAAGATTTGCAAATCGTAATCTTTTATCAATTCCAGTCATCTCCATTATCTCATATTCAGCTAGTTTGGGTAAAGAAATACTTCAAAATCTCATGATCTGTATAAACTTTGCATGTTGCCCCATATAAGTAGTGGAGCCAAATTTTCAATGCAAATACCACTGCTACAAGCTCCAAATCGTGGGTCAGATAATTCTTTTTGTGCGGTCTCAATTGTCAGGAAGCATAAGCTATCACTTTGCCATTCTACATCAATATACACCCCAAACATTTATAAGATGCATCACTGAAAATAGTAAAACCATCTATACCTGAGGGTAAGGTGAGGATCGGTGCAATTACAAACTAAGTCTTTAATTCTTGAAAAGTTGACTTTCTCTAATCAGTCCATTCAAACGATACCCCTTTTTGTGTCAACTGAGTAAGCGGCAAAGCAATCTTAGAGAAGTCTTTCACAAATCTGCGGTAGTAACCAGCAAACCCAAGAAACTTTGGACTTCGGTAACACCGGTTGGTCTAGTCCAATTCACAAGTGCCTCTATCTTTTGCGGGTCAACTGAAATGCAATCTTTATTTATCACATGCCTAAAAAACATACCACTATCAAGCCAGAAGTCACACTTTGTTAATTTAGCATACAACTTCTTCTCTCTCAAGGTTTGTAAAACAATTCTCAGGTGATGTTTATGTTCCTCTTTACTTTTGAAATAAATCAAGATATCATCTATAAAAATAACAAAAAATTCATTGAGGAACAGCTTGAAAATTCTATTCATTAGATCCATAAAAGCAGCTAGCGCATTAGTTATTCCGAAAGGCATAACAAGAAATTCACAATGCCCGTACCTTGTTCAAAAAACTATCTTTTCTACATCCTCAGCTTTAAGTTTCAGTTGGTGGTATCTAGATCTAAGATCAATTTTTGAAAAAACTTGAGCCCCTTGCAACTGATTGAATAAATCGCTAATACGAGGTAACGGATACTTGTTCTTCACAGTCACCATGTTCAACTCGCGGTAATCAATGCAAAGCCTTAATGAACCATTCTTCTTTTTCACAAATAGGACTGGAACACCCACGGTGAAGTGCTAGGGCGAATAAACTTTTTGTCCAATAACTCTTTTAATTGAATCTTCAATTCTTTCAATTCGGTAGTTAACATTCTGTACAGAGTCTTGGAAATCGGATGTGTGCCTGGTATTACCTTAATAGTGAATTCAATTTCCCTATCAATGAAATTCCCCAGCAAATCATCTGGAAGAACATCTGGGAACTCTTTGACTATAGGAATACTGTCTACATTAGCTTTATCAATAGTTGGCACATTCAATACAAAGCACAAGCATCCCCTATAGCCTTTTCTAATAAATTTGAATGCTTTCATGGATGACATCAAGTATGAGGGAGGTATAACACCAATTCCATTAAACTTAAATTCATGCAATACAAGTGGTCGGAATACAATTTGTTTGGTTACAAAATCAATAGTGGCATGATATTTTGTTAATTAATCCATCTCCATAATTATGTCAAATGATCAATATTCAGAGGCAACAAATCAACATATAAAATCACATCTCCAACAACAATCTCACATGCAGGATACATATATGCACAAGTCATGGACCCCCCAGTTGGTGAAGACACAGCTTATAGGTAATTCATAGGTTCCAGTGGTCTAGTTAATTTTCTAAAAAAAGCATGCGATATAAATGAATGTGTAGACCCCGAGTCAATCAAAATATAAGCATTTTGAGCATAAATATGGAGTATACCTGACACTACTGCCTCAATATTCTGCACATCTCCTGGTACTAGCGCGAAAACTTGGCCTTGCCTTAAAGTTTCTTTCCCTAAAGTAGCTCTATAGGATATGGTTTCGATGTAGAGGTTGATGCCGCTGCACTTGCTATAGGTCTGTTAGTGCCTTAGGGTAAGAGAGGATAATCTTTAATCATGTGGCCAATTTTGCCACACCTAAAGCATGCCCCAAAAATCTTGTAACAAATACCCTTATGTCTTCTACCACATTCTGGACAAGGCAGTGTAGAATTATTCCCTTGACTGGAATTATTTGATGACCCCATATTCTGTTTCTTATTCTGTGAGTTGTCCCGACCCTTCTTGAAATTAAACCCTTGCCTTTTACCCTTCCAATCAGTAATCGGTGTCTTTGCCTGCTTTAACGTGCAATATTTGCCTTGG
This sequence comes from Camellia sinensis, assembly GCF_055761805.1. Classification (NCBI taxonomy): domain Eukaryota; kingdom Viridiplantae; phylum Streptophyta; class Magnoliopsida; order Ericales; family Theaceae; genus Camellia; species Camellia sinensis. The sequence continues at coordinate 143,325,743 of NC_138963.1, forward strand.
ACATAAGAGCTTTATCAAGAATGTCCACATATTTTGTCAATTTGAGGACATTAACCCTATTAAGTACTTCAACATTCCACTCTCAAATTTTCTGGCTTTCTTATAGTCAGAATCTACCATATGTGGTGCATACCAAGCGAGCTCTATGAATTTGGCTTCATATTCAGCCACAGACATAATACCCTGCTTTAACTGCTCAAATTCAAACACTTTGCGGTCACGGACACATTGTGGAAAATATTTCTCATAAAAATCTTCTTTAAATTAAGCCCATGTCATAGAACCATTGTTGTCTCGAATGAACATCCAACACCATCTTGCTTCCTCTTGTAAAGTAAAGGTTTCCAACAAGACCTTTTGTGCATCTATGCACGGAAAAACTTCAAACAATTTTTCGGTCTCTAAAATCCATGCCTCAGCTTTCAAGGGCTGAATGCCTCCCTGGAAGGTTGGTGGCTTCATTTTGTTAAACTTTTGTGTTAGAGCTATTATATCATCATTGTTGTTTGGCTTAACTTGCACTAGTGGCAGAGGAGGAGGAGGTAGGAGTTATTGACTTTGTTGTTGTCTCAGAGATTCTATTAATAATTCAACCATTCTTTCTAATCGTTCTATTCTTGCATCTAAAGATTCTGGCTCATCTGCATTTCTTGTTCTCTCCATTGGTCTATATAAAACATGGTAATAACAAACATAGGAAATACAATTCTCACATTCACATTTACATTAGGTATGCACATAATAATTCCACACACACACACATGTTGATGTAATACCCTAATTTCTTTTCTAGGAAATCCTATAGCTCATTTGAACGTGTGTGCGCGGTATAACTCGTGCTCTGATACCACTCTGTCACGACCCGAACCCCGGCCCGCAAGGGTAGGTGAGGTGATTGGCCAGTAATATGAGATTACCAAAGGCTTGCTTAACAGTAATACAATACTAGGGGCTAGCAGAAGCCTTAAATAATAAATTATAACGTCCAATGAGCTATGAAGACTTAAATGAACAGAACAACCCTTTATATATACATATACACATAAGTTTACGTCAAGCTTAAGTACAAAAACAAAAACAAATTCATGGACTTGGTCCTTGTTGTTTATGAGGCTATGTCCTTAGCCATCGATAGAGGATGGTATTGACATTTTTGAATAATTTGTAAAATTTGGAATAATGTGCCAATTGTTGAGTTAAATGAAGGTGTGAATTGATAGGGGTTCCTTTCCCCCTCCAGATTTGCGCCCAATAAAGTTTGGCACTTTAACATGGGTTCCTCTTCCCTTCGATTCACACCCGGTAAAGTGTGAACGGGTTCATCTCCCCTCTGGGGCATAAGGACCGGTAAAGTTTGGCACTTTGAAATGGGTTTGTCTCCCCTCCGGCTCATGCTCGGTAAAGTGGGTTGTGGTGGTTATGGCTTGACGAAGTCGGAGGCCCGTTATGTATTAATTACACGTAGTTTATCTTCATACTTGTATTGTGATGAAAAATGATGCATAATTGGCTTTCCGTGCTTGTGATCGGTATAATATGGTAATGCGTGTTGACGCGTCTATTGTTGCATATACATACATGTATTTGTGAATGTTCATTGTATACTTGTGCTTAAGACCATAATATATAGTAATTGTCCTTGTAGCCGTAATGAGTTGGAATATAGGATGAGTATATTGTTTAGATCGATCTTAGGAGATCGTGGCAATACAATGAATGGTTGAGATTTTCTTAAATGCAAATGAAATTTTTTAAAAAGTAATAACTAGTTTTTATTTCTTGTTATGTTAAAGAGGATCGTTTGAAAATTTGTACTTATGTAAGTATATTTTGAAGTATGAAATGTCTCATTACCTATATGTATATATTAGAGCATTCATGATCATAGTTATCTATATGTTGCTATTGTTTAGGATTATTAGGATTCCTACTGGACGTTTGTGTTCATCCCACATTGCTAATCATTTTTCAGCTATGGAATGAAGAGTTGCTTGAGACTTGAAGTCTATTAATTGCTGGCCATGGGACCTTTTTAATGCAAATAGAATGCAAATGTGCTGTGAAAAGGGTTAATCCCTTTTATATATTTCATTATTATGTAATTAATGATGTAATGCCTACGGACGTGTATTGTATTCATTACATGTACACGAGAGAGGACATTGTAATTTATTCCTTCCTAAATGCCTTTGATGTTTATTATTATTGAAATGGATTGATTTAAAGGAAAATATAACATTATCTGAGTAATAAAAGTCGGCACGTTACAAATTCTAACTAGGGATATTTGTAATTTCTACAATCACAATGGACAATTTATATTTTAAGCAAATCTCAAAGAGTATATTTGTAATTTACCCTTAAGTAATATAAATTTTAATTATCAAAACCTTTAAATAAATATATTTGTTAATAAAAAAAATCTTTTCAGTAATTCATTACATTCATAATTTACAAATTATATACAAATTGAACATGTATTAAGTCAATAATGTAACACCCTGAAATAATTACAATATACCCATCTCATAACAACTAATAAATAGCAAAATAATTGAATAGACAAGTTTTCATTAATCAGAGTTTGATATACAAAAAGTGACACATGCGACATACATCCATAAACAGTACATCCTGAATCTACAGCATGTATTTCAAGATAGTGAAAAGAAATGAAAGCTAAACAGATAATTATATTCCTTAAAGGCTTATATATTTTCAAGTCAATGCTTGGGTACATCAAAAGTGAGTCTTAAGCTTAATACAGATAAAGCCCTAGGCTTGTACAAAATTAACTACAAAATACAATATTGAGCCTTCTACTCTACAGTCCTTTCAAGCTAAGTCCTTGGGAAGGCGTATCACCAGCACCTGAAAATGTTTTTCCTACATAAGGTGAGCTAAAGCCCAGTAGAAATGCTATAACACAATGTATAAATCTTAACAAAACTATATGGTTTTATGCATATGGAATGCCCATACCAAAATGTTTTACATTTCTTTCTAAAAACCATGTCATCCCAAGTTTATATCACAATTCTCAAAATCATGCCCTCTACAATAGAAAATAGGGGGAAATCTCAAACCAATACAACCTTTCACAAATATTTTGTTCGCGGAAAATCATCGAACGACACCCATATAAACGTAGCCCATACAAGCTTTACTATTGTCATTTTATGGATATTTCGTCCGGAGGAAATGGCACCCGCATTTTTTGGAACTTTCACCCTGGACACATAGGCCAACTTGATTTGCTGATACATACCTCTTTCCAACATTTACCCATTTTTCTCAATATCATATACATTTTCAATGTAGTAAATAAGCAACAATGTTCAATGCACATGGATGAGAAATTAGTTTTAGTTCACCTAATTCTCATGCAATTTCTACAACACTCATAGTTATCCTCCACCGATAACCCAAAACAGATATTTCTAAATAGATAAATAAATTTCATTAAAGATACACTTTTCCACAATCTCAAAATAGGAGTGATAATACATATCCAGTTCCACCCTCATTAGTATCATCATTTCAATTTCATAATTTCCATATCAATTCCATTTTCTCTTTACAATATCAAACATTCATGTTTTTGGGCACAAAAAGAAAAAAAAAAAAAACAACCCCTTTCTCTTTGAAAATCAATTTCAATGTAGGAAATACCTCATTTCAACGTATATCAATCCCATACCCACAAGCTTTTCTAAGAGACCATTTGAAAACCCCTCTTTATCATTTTAATTTCAAACCCTAGGTTTTACCAAAACAACGCAAACTACTATAATCCTTTGAAATAAAAAATAACTGAAGTAAAACTTATACAAGAGTGTAGAGAATCCCTAGGTCAAGCTTATAAGACAAGAGAGAGAGTGAAGAAACTTCAACACCACCGAAGCCCAACTTTGTTGGAATGAAAATGAAACTCTAAGTGAGCTTTACCTTCTTCTCAAAGGGAATAGGGTAGAGAAATCAATGGATCTAGGTATTTTAGAAGAGAGAATATGAGTTTTAGAGAGAGAGTGTGTGTGTGTGTGTAGATATAGGGTTTTTAGAAAGTTTATAGAGAGAGAGAGAGAGAGAGTGAAATGAAAAGGTGATGTAAAAAGTTGATGCTCCAGCTTGAAATACAAAATCCCAGTATTTTTACAGACAAAAGACCAATGCCCAAGCGTAATAAGGGCCGCTCAAGCCAAGACTGCTCGAGCGCAAGAAGTTTCGCTCAAGCGTAGAATACCACTTTCCAGTACTTTTGCAGACCTACAAAAGTATTGAGAGTTTACAAAGACCGCTCGAGCACAAGAAGTGACGCTCAAGCGTAGGAGTAAAATTTTGGGCAACAAAAGTTTGAAAACTAAACTACCAACCTGTTCCAAACGTAACCAATACAACCCAATAGCCCAACTCAAGGAGCAATAGTGAAAAATAAGGCAAGAACAACTATATAAGGAGAAAAAACCTAAATCCAAAAGTCAAACGGGTCGGGTTTAAACCAGAAACGCTATAAATAATAATAGTAATATGAGAGCTATTATGAAGCGGATGTGATTTTTTTTTTTTTTTCAATTCAGTGCATATCACGGGTGGGTTGCTAGTACTATAAATAAGCAAATGTAGTTGTGGTAGGTGAAATTATCTCTATAGAGAAAAGCAAGATGATGTGTTCCTTCCTTGACTTCTGTAAGAAAAACCGATAGTCAATAATCACCCTCGACCTGGGTAGGTAGTCAGGAATCACCCCTAACCTGAGTAGTTTGGGAGGATCCTCCGACGATCAAATCAGTATATTGATTGGCCATAATGTGAAATGGGTATTGACTGTATTTAATAGGTTTCCTGAGTCACCTTGGTCTATCCTTGGTCTATCCTTGATACTTTACCTGCTTCTCCTTTTATAGCTTCTTGGTTTTAATCTTGATCGTCTATTCTTTCTTTGATCGGAGGGCTCTGTTCTCATCAGAGGCCAGTTGTGCCAATTGCCAACTTGCCTTTATTACTGATCATTGGATCCAACCCTGTTGGACGGCTGGGATGGTGTCAGTTGTTAGTGGCCAACTTGCCCTTTATTATGACTGTTAGATGAAATTGATCTGATGGCTTTATTCCTTATTAGCCCTAGACTATATCTCTGCGCTTCCTGACATAAATTCCCATCCGTTGGATTAAGGTCTGATCTAATGGTCATCTTTATTCCAAAGATCTTTCTTCTAGAAGTATATCTTTCCCCTTAGTTATTTCCACGCTCTTGAGTTTGGATCTCACTTGAGTTGATATATGTTTAGGCCTGATACATTTTTGGGCTTTGTCCTTCTCTGGGGCTAAAATATTCGGATTGGGCCTGGACCTATATTTTTTCCCTCCACAATAGTGTTCTCTCAAAAGGCTCTAAGAGTCTATTTTTAAATTCTCATAATTTTAAAACTCTCTTTATTGCGTGGCAATCCTCTTTAATTGTCTTTCATGCTTTATTTTTTCCTTCATTTTCTAATTGTTTGATTAATTGAAATTAAAATTACTTGTATGGCTTATAGATAAAGATTTAAATTTCAAAGTTCCTCCCTATAGATAAAATATATAAAAATTAATAAATAATTTATGAAAATTAATTTCATGGCCTAAAGATAAAGATAAAGATTAAATAACTTATTAAAAAGGGGGGGGAACTACTACCCTTTTTTTCTTCATTTTGAACTTTAATTAATTTCATGACTAATACTTAATTAAAAAAAAGGAACTACTCTCCTCTATTTCCCTTCATTCTTAAATTATTATTTTTAAAATATAATCTATCCAATATTTACTCCCTCTTTCTCAAAATTCACAGTTCCCAATCTACTCTTCTCAATTTTTATAAAATTTGTTGACAGATTAAGTTTGATCAGATTAACTTCTTTTTTTATAATAATCATTATCACAATCTTCATCCGTACCTTATATTAACTCCTAAAACTCACATTTAGCACTAACCATTGAATAAGAAGGATTTTTCCTTAATGTCTCCATTATTTTCTTGGGTTTCTCTTTCCCTCTCCCTCTCACTTCATGATTCCTTACTTTTCAGTGGAACCACAGACGATTTATTTTTACACATTCCAACTGGTTTGTCTCTATTAATTTTGTATCTTTCATTTTGTTAATATCATCTATATATATATATATATATATACATTTACCTCATGTAGTGGTGACATATATGGCCAAATGTGTGAGATATGTTAGTGAAAAGAGGAAAAACAAAAAAAAAATGTTTATTTTCAAACACTAACCAATACACATAATCTGTTTCAGTCCATTATAATTTTTTTGCATTACAAATTTACTAGATATTAAAAGTTTTGTTTTTTTCTTTTTCTGTTTCCGTTTTTGAAGTTTGCAATATATATCATAAACTAAAAATAGAATACATTTATCTTAGTTAGTTGTCCCCTTCACATTTATGTTTAATTTTGCTGTTGTTTTTACATTTTTCTTAATTTTTTTTTTAAAAATAATAATTATGAACTCAATTGTGTTGGTTTTATTTAGCCGGCGCTCAAATTAGTGGTTCTTAGTTATATGATCTACATGGTTGTTCGGCTAACAGCTTGATACTTTCATTATATGGTTATGCTTTTAGGTCCTTTTACTTGGTTTTTGTTCAATTATATATTTACACTAATGTATGCCAATATGAATTCTTCCTATTCTATTTTTTTCCCCTAAACTTATTTAAGAGTTGTATTTTATTTATGATTATTCAATTTTTCTTAATTGCTATATGCATATGTTATAAAATGGTAAAACATTTTTTTTTTGCTCTTGTGGTGTAAGAATGGAGAAGTTGATGGTGGTGCAACGAAAAACTTGAGTCTCTTGAAAATTAGCTCAAGCTGTTGTTTAAGTTTTCAAATTGTGGTTGTCGTATTAGGGGAAAAAAATATGATTGTAGCATTCGATATTCTTTAAGTATTGTGAAGATAGGATTTTTTTTTTTTTTTTTTTTGTGTCATAATGTGAGGAGATGGTGTTTTGCATTAGTAGTTCCAGTTTTTAATCAATAATTTGCTAAAACTAATTTAGATTGTCATTATTCTTTCAGCGATTATGTGCTAAATTTTTTTAACGTAATTTCAATTTGGCTACAGTTTTAGTCATGTTTTGAATTATCATTTCAATGCAAAATACCTATACCAAAAATACAATAATATTAAAGGTTATTTGAATTTAATTAATGTATTTTGGCATACTACCTTTGATGATGTGGTTGGAAACCTCTTTTAACTTAGCTTCTCTAGGTTAGATCAAAATTTAATTGAAGTATAAAATGTTTTCCACGCTTGAAAAAAAATAATAATTAAGATATTTTTTAAAAAAGTTAACATATAAATTAAATAACAAATATTTTTCAAAATTTAATTCTTTTTTTTTTTGGGAGGGGGGGGGGGAGATCATATTTTAGTCAAAAAGTCAAAAAATAACTACAAAAAAAATTAACAAATTTTCTTCTTCTTTTTTTTTTTTGTATTTCTTTTCATAAAAAGTTAAAAAGTCACTAAAAAAATAATTCCTAAAACAACCCTTACATTTAGAAAAATAAATAAACCTTTAGATAATTATGAAATAACTAAATTTATTTTGGGTGGGTGAAAAAATTAAATTACATTACGTGTTTTATAAAATAAAATAAAAAATCTTGTAACATTAAACTCATATTTTTTCATAGTTTTATAAAACTTTCAAATTTATAAATAATTTTTTTTATGAGAGAAAAATTGGTTGAAAAAACAAAGAAGGTATGAGTACAGTATTTTATTTATTTATTTACTTATTTATTTATTTATATATAATATATTATTTTATTTCGTAACCATACATTCTGTCTGCTAGGTCGTCAAGATCTGCTGCTGAGAGTTGGTCGTAAAAGTCATCCCCATCTCCCATGGGTGGTTCATCGTTCCATTCTTGATCATTTTCTCCCATCACTGGTGATTCATGAGAGACGCCATGCTGGTAGTTCGGGTACTGACTTTCATCGACAAATGTCTCTTTGCTGAATGGATATCCTGGGATGGCTAAATTACAATGTATCTTTTGATGTCTATCTTCACAGACTAGATGTCCATAATTTCCATTATAGGCTAAGAGAGAGTTTCTAGCAAATTTTCTCCATTTATTGAGCTGGTCTTTGAGTGAAAATCTTCTGCATGGCCAGGGTCTCCTATTGAGAAGTCCTGGGTATCCCGGAAATGTGGAGGTTCCTCTGAGGTACATTTTGTGTTTAGCTGGATTGCACCATATTTCCTTCCACTCTGGTAGTTTGCTATCTATTAAAGCTTCCACATACGGATGATGTTCTTCCATTACGCACAGTACTGCATGAGCAAGCTTGTGTCCGAAGTTATCTGTCTGATCTGGATCTGTGAAAATTAGTCTAGAGACAAAGCCGTAATCTAACAATTTTGGAGCTGTTAGATAACGAGTTTCGCCCCTAATTTCTATCTCCAGCGGCTCGAATGTAGCTAAATTTATCTGGCAAAGGCAAATGCTGAAGTCTAGGTTACACTGACATCTACCAAAATGTTCTGACCTCTTATTGCATCTTTCTTCGTCTAAGCAGGGTTGCTCTTCATCTTCATAGGTATAGGTCCATTGGTAAGCTAGGTCGGGGCAGTCAACTCTTGCTATGGAGAGATCTTGAAGAAACTGCTGAATAATGACTAACTCGTCGTTTCTGCTATCTCCAGCTAAGGTATAAATATAGGGTTTTAGGTCTTCCATTACTTGGCTTTTCTCACAAAGGGATCGAATGATAGAATGCCTGAAGAAATACATTCTAGCACTCAATTGGTCAAATTCCTCACTGGTGAGTTGTTTGATTTCTGGGCTAGGTAAGGAGGTAGGTGTTCTTTCTGGAGCTAATTTTTTAAGCTGGTTGGTTAAGGTTCTAATGGTTGCTCTCAATTGTTTTTCTTCGTCTGGGAGCTGGTCTAGCTCTTCACTGACCTTCTTGCCTTTATCCATAATTTTCTTGAAACTTCTGGAAAGGCCTTCACAATGTCTGCACATTTGGAGCGGATTCTGGGAATCTATCTGAGGATTAGAACTACTGCTGCTTGTACTACTGCTTCCACTTGTCTGGCTAACTGGAACGCCACTGGTAGCAAAGATGGTAGATCTCATCTTGCTCAATGTGTCCAGGTAATCTTTAGCTATCTGGCTAATAAAGTAACTGGTTCCTATTTGTCTTCGGGCATAGGAACTGGCTGACTCAAAATCATAAAATCCTTTAAACTGAGGTGTGGGAAAATTTTTGACTAAAGGTTCTACTTCTATCCAATCATGGTAAATTCCAGGCTTGGTTCCTTTAGCTACTACATAGAAAGAAAAACTTTTAGACAGGGGCTTGTTTTGGATTTTTGAAAAATATATACTGAGAGAGTTTAGGGCTGAAAGGCGCTTAGCTGGGTGGTTTTGGCTGGTCCAAAGGTTATCTAAAAGACACTGTTGAACTGGGTCTAGCTCAATCCCTGTTAAGGGTCTGAACTTGGTTCTGCCTTTATGAATGGGAAGAGAAAATCCCCCAAAGTTCATGGTCTTGCTGTTCTTCATTATCTGCACAAAAATTAAACTGGTTATCTTCTTTTTCTAAATAAATTTTTCTACTTAACCAGTCCGTTAATTTATTATCGCTTCCTTTAATATGCTCAAATTCTACTTTATATCCCTGTCCTACTATACAATCTAAAAATTTTGCCCATCTTCTAGTACTTAATTTACGCTCGTTTAGTTTGTTATGAAATCTAACTATGGCTTCACAATCTGTCCTTATTGTAAAAGCTTTGTGCAAAAATAATCTAAATTTATTTATTGCGTATACTACTCCTAGTATTTCAAAATCTAGGCTGGTCATAGTTGTATCTTTTTCTTTAAATTTTCCAGAATTGTATCTACAAATGCGTTCTTTATTTTTGCTGTCATATTTACTGGGTTTGGCTAATAATATTGTTCCCCATCCTAATTGACTTGCGTCTGTTTCTACAACTATGTATTCAGATTCTAAGGGAAGTTGTAGGTCTGGTAGGTTTTTACAAATGTCCTTTATTTTTCTAACTAGAGCTATATCTTGCTGATTGAAATATTTCTGTCCTGTGGGTGTGGTCTTACTATAAAGGGGCCCTATTATTTTACTAAGGTTAGGAATATACATTCGTGCATAATTTAAAATTCCTAAAAAGGATTGAAGTTGCTTTGTATCTTCTAATTTATCTGGATAGTCTAAAATTTTCTTGACTATATGAGGTTGTAGCCTAATTTTTCCATCTCCTAGCTCCATTCCTAAAAATTCTATGTAGGGTTTATTTAATACCATCTTTTTCTTGCTGATTATTATTCCATTATTTGTGAATTCTTCTAATGTTATATACAAATGATCTATGTGACTACTTTTATCTGGACTGAACACTAATATGTCATCTATATATACCAGTATAAAACTATATTTATTAAATATACTATCCATTTTGCGCTGGAATATGGAAGGTGCATTTTTTAATCCAAAGGGCATAACTAGCCACTCATAATGTCCTTGAGGGCAACAGAAGGCTGTCCACGGTATGCTTTCCTTTTCCATTTTTATCTGCCAAAATCCTGACTTACAATCAAATTTGCTAAATATCTTTGCTGTCTGTATTCTATTTATGAGTTGGTCTTTATCTGGTATATTATATTTATCATCTTCTGTATTATCATTTAATCTTTTATAATTTATCACCATTCTAGCTTTTCCTCTTTTTATCTCTGCATGATTTCTAACCATAAATGCTGCGCTTCTATGCGGGCTATTGCTGGGTCTAATTACTCCTAGATCTAGTAATTCTTTAATCTGTGTTCTAAATTCTTCTATGTCTGCTGGTGTATGATCTATTTGTGCTGAGGTAATCCTATAATCTTTGTTTTTTATATCTAGACTAGCTAAAATTTTATTTCTTTCCCAATATTTCATGGGCTGTTCTCCTAAAATTTATGTTGTTTCAGCTAATCATATTATCTCATCTAAATCATTTTCGGTTCTCCTGTATATTGGTTTTTTCTTTATTTTTCCTATTTTTGCAAAAATTAATTCTAAATTAGCTGGTTGTTTAAAATCTTCTAGGTTCCAATAATCTTCCCTATTTTCAAAATCAAATTCTTCTAAATCATAATTTTCTGTATCTAAATTCTCTAAAGGCGTATTTGCTATCTCATTAGGTATGTATTTTTGGGCTAGGTCGGGAAAAATATTTCTACTTGGAAATAAAAAACTAGCTGGAACTGAATCTACGCCTATGGTACCACCACGCTTCGCACGCAACTCTGAGGAATGGGCGATGGTGCTAAGGGCATAAGCCGTTGGTGTATGTACAGTTCGCTTGAAGAAACTAATGTTGTTTTGGCTGAGTAACATGCCACCTTATAAGCTAAGGATGAAATTAAGTCCTAAGATGAAAGGATGATTCTGTCGTGTATTTCCAACCCAAACCTGAGGTAAAGGAAACCATTCTATATGCTGATCTTGAGAACCTAGATGATGAAAACTAATCTGTGCTCCATTGATGCAATGTGTGTATATCTGTTTAGTGCCGTCTGCTATACTAACTAAAGCTGGGGTTGTTAAAGTCGTGCTCCATCCTGGGGGAACTACTTGTTGTCCAATATATGATTTACTAGCTCCTGTATCTATCATGGCATCTATACTAAGGGTTTTTGCTGCAAACTTGATTACACAAGAGATCTCAACTAGATTTGGTTTAGGTATAACCGGATAATTAAATGGTAAAGATGTGGTATCTGATTGGGCTTTAGAGTATTGACTAAAGGGTTGAGAATCAACTAGGTTGACTAATTCTAATGAATTCATATGCTCTTCAATCAGTTTGTCTTTTAAAGGGTACTTATTGTGAAATTGTTTTAGCTGCTGTTTAAGCTGTCTATTTTCTAATTCTAAACATTCTATGTCAAAACTAGTTTTAGTTTCTATCTCGTGTATTTGTATCTTAAGTTCTCTTACTTGTAGTTCTAATTCTCTAATTGTTAAATGTAATTCTCTGCTTTCTAGACTATGATCTTCTTTAGTATTTCCTAATGCTATCTTGTGTGTCATATTTAATTTTTCTAAACAGACTATACAATAGGTTATACTGCATAATAAACATTGGGCTCGTTTATCTTTAGCTGGAAACCAATTACAATAGCTGCATTTAGTGGTATCAAATCCTAATCCTATTTGAAAGTTATGCTGACATTCAGTATCTGGATTACATTCCATCATAAAGAAAGTTTCTTGGGAAGGTGTAAATCCTATTTCTTGGTTGAGTTGTCCTAAAAGATTATCTATATTAGTATCACTTTCTGAATCACTATCTGAACTTATGGCTTCTATTTGATATTCATAATCGCTGACTATACTATATATTTCTGAATCATCACTAGTTATGCTAACTATATCTTCTTCTAAGTCTTCTATAATATGTAGTCTTTCTATCTGTTTATTAGTATTTGGTCTTTGTCTTTTTGGGCAGTTCTTTGCAAAATGATTGGGTTCTCCACATATAAAACAATTGCATTTTTTGCTATTGGGTTTTCTAACATATCTTTGTTTTCTTTTATCTTTTTCTTCTCTGGGTAATTTCTTATAATTTGTCCTATTAAAAGTTCTACCTTTTCTAATGAATTTTTGTTTTTTCCATGGTTTTCTATAATTTTTCTTCCAATATTTTTCTTTTTTATATTTTCCATATTTTTTGTATTTTTTCCTATTATGTTCATCTTCATATTGCTGAGGAGTATATATTACACTGCTACAAAAGCCGTAACTTTGTTTTTTCAAGTCTTTCTGTATTTTAACTTCTATACATTTTTCTTTGAGCTTATAAAATGTAAAAATTATTCTAGGTCTTATTCCTAAAGTTCCTCTTATTCTTAATTGTCCAGTAGCTATTCTTGCTGGTAAACTTGCATAATAAACTGACCATTTGTTTTCTATCTCTCTTCCTGATTCTCCTGGTAATTTTCTAAAATATTTATTTCCTATTTCTTCATCAAAGCTTTTTCCAGTTCTTGCAGCTATGGCTAAGTATTCTCTACTAAAAGATACAATATATTTCTAACTTCCTAATGTCATTTGGTCTAACTCGGTTAATGCTATGCTTTGAGCGGAGTCATTTCCTCTAGAAGGATCATATCCTATAAGTATCTCTTTAATAAAATTTGTAAAATTCCACGGGTTATTTCCTAATTCTTTGAGCTGTTTAATTGTTTCTTCATATTTCCCCTTGAAAGTTAAATAAATATTATAAGCTGAATCTCCTAAAAGTGTCTCCATATATTCCCACATATCTGTTGATTCATAGGGGCTAGTCATCCATGCTTTTACTGCATCTTTTTCCCATCTTTCTATTACTTCCTGCCATATCTAAGGGTCGAATCTAGCTAAATCTAAAAGGGTTCCTTGATTATGGACTGGCTGTAATTGTATACTCATATCTAGTTGTCTACGCTTTCCATGAAATCTATAGCTTTTATCTGGGTCTGCTTGACTACGTCCTGAACTGGCTAATGGTCTTCTTCCTCCTACTGCATATTGCATTGGTTCTATTGGATCTTCTACAGTTGGTTGTGGATTATTGGTTCCTGAGCTTTCTGTAGTCATATAAAAAGTTTCTTCTAGGTTAGATTGTTCTGGTATTCTAAATATTTTGCTAGGATGTATATTATCTTCTATGATATCATCTACATATTCCGTATGAAATTCCTGATCCAAGAATGACACTGCTTCGTCATGGGTATCTCCTCTAGCTAAGTATTCAAAATATCTGGCATCTAGTATTTTATTCATGTCTTCTAGGGTGAATTTTTCTAAATCTATCTCATCAATATTATATATCTTATTTTGTGATATAGTTTTTTCTTCTGTCATTACGTAAAGCTGATTTATTTCACTACGATTATCTTGATTTTCTTCCCTATCTATGCTACTGAATTCATCATCTTCAATTTTTTCTGGTGCTACATAAGTGTACTGAGTAAATCTTACTGCATAATTTCCATCTGCTGTTTGGTATAATAAATTATCTTGAGGGGCTAATCTCTTTTGTCCTAGAAAATCTCCTAGTTTCCAATCTAGTGCTGCATTATCTTCAGAATTAAATTTTTTAGCTGGTAATGCTTTTATTCCTTTTGCGCCTAATAATTTAACTATCTGATCATTAGTAAGTCTATAGTGAGTATTGCTTTCTGAGACTGCTAGACCTAAATATCCTGTGCAAACTAATAAATTCTTTTCTCCCTTTTTCATTTTATATCCTCTACTCTGTATTCCTATTTTTATCTTTTTATGAAAGGTCGAGGTTGGTAGTAAAAAGTCTGGTGTAAAATAAACTATTCCTCCTTTTGAATTCATATCTAGTTCATAACTTCCTAAAATACTTTGTCCGACATCATTAAACCTATCATCATAGAGACATATAAACACTTTAATTCCTAAGTTTTTTCTGGTTAAAGCCTTAACTCCTACCACTACTAATCCTAAATGAGTCATTTTAAGGTGTTCATTTACTGCATATTTATAGCTTTCTCTTTCTATTAAATTTAGCTCTATTTTCTCATCTTCTTGAGTCACGCTAATCATTCGTTCACCATAGTGTTTAAATAAATATTGTTTTTTATGAATCTTACCTAGCTTATACACATATTTAGCTGGAATTAACTCTAACTTTTCTTTTTTTAAATTTTTCTATCTGCTGTTCTACATCTATAAATTCTTCTACTTTAACATCTTCATCTTCATTACGCTTTTTACTACTACTTCCTTTTATTAGTTGTTTAAACATTTTTATTTTCTGTAAATTCTACACGCTGGTTTCCTAGGTAATTTAAGCTTTCCAAAATATCTAGCTATATCTTCCTCGTTTACTTGGGATTGAGGTTTGGATTGTCCTTCTATTCCTTTTTCTTTCTGAATTACTATTTTTTCTAAAGACGCTAGACGATTTTCTAAACTATGTAGTTGTTCTGATAGGTATTCAAGTTTTTCGCATAACCGAATTAAAAATAAAATTTCTATATTATTTTGTCTTACTGATATTTTATCTGATTGATTTATTCCTTGATAAGTACTAATTCCTTCCGGGTTATTATGAAAATTTTCTGCTTGTTTTAAAATAGTCTGGTAATCTCTATTAGCTTTCTTATCACTACTCATAAACTAAGACCTTACAAGTTGTTCTAAAATTTCTAATTTTTGTCTTAAATTATCTTGAATTTGATTAATTTGTTCTATTTGTTTAGCTATTTGATTTGTAGCTGAAATTAATGTTTCTATTTCTAGCTTAGTAGGAAATTTTTCTAAATTTAAATCTATTCTTTTTTGTAGGATAGAACTACACTGATCTTGAATATAATCTAATTTTTTATCTTGATCTTTAATTATACTACGATTATTACGGAGATGATCTATAGATGAAATAAAAAGATTACTAATTTTATCTATGTCTTTTTTAATATTTTCTGCAAAATTAATCTGGTAATCTATGATACTATTTAGCTGAGGATTATGTTCACTATGGAGCTGATGTGTAAAAGTCTCTTCAAAATTACAACGGAAATTATTTTTATTTATGCTAAAGCGACGGTTATGGCTGCTGAGTTTTAAATCTAGATACTCTACTTTTTTCATATACAAAATTAACTCCTACTATAAAATTATTACGAGCTACTATAATATGAAATTTATAACTAAAATCTCCAAAAATAAAAACTACTCTATTACCATAAGCAAAATGCATAAACTAATTTAAACTGTCCTAAGATCGAACACTGCTCTGATACCAATTTTTTGTGGGTGTGGGGTTGAGTTAGTGGTTTACCACTATTTTGAAATTGGGCTGAGAATTATCTGACTAATTCTACAGTTATAGATCTTCAAGCTGTTGTATAGCTATTTTTAAGGCCTCTTGTTTTTCAGTTAGCTGTCTATTTATTTGAGAAATTTTTAAACTGTAATTTTCTAGGGATCTGCCAGAAGCTAATGATAAAAGAAACTGATTTTTTAAACTGTAATTTTCTAGAGATCTGTTAGAAGCTAATGTTAAAAGAAACTGATATCTAAATTTTTGATCTTCTAATTCTTGTATTAGTTCAATACTAATTTTAATTTTATTCCTAAGGTCTTCGTCTAAGGGCATATACTTTTCTTATTTTTTAAAATTTAATTTTTATTTCTAAAGTCTACGTTTTAAGGGCATACAAATTTTGATTTTTTGAAATTCTTATATGAACAATATTTCCTTAATATTTCTACTCGGGTTGTACTCCTTTTATTCTAAAATTCTTTTCTATTGGTAAAAACTATTTTTAAGAAATGTTTGTTTTCATTACATGTACTCCCACCTTGAGACTAAGCCTCGTTCAACATAGTATATTTTTATTTTCCATTTTTTACTTTTCCCTTTCTGCCTACAATTCGCCCTCCAACGCCTAACCACGGCTCACACGGGCTCTTCAGCTAAGGTCACTCAGTAACAAAATAGAAAATTAAAGATACTACGAAGGTTCAAAGCATGTAATATTAATGAGCAAACAAGCATTCCATAAACTTAGTTTTTCCAAAAAGAAAATAAATTTTTAGAATAGAAGAGTTACCCTTTCGAAATATTTAAGGAAAAAGAGAAACTACTCACACTTCATATTAATAAGAAATATACTTACAGAGATTATATTACAGACTCTGAAACTCTGAAAAACTTAATACACATAGAGGTTTTTTGAGAGGGGTTGGAAAATTTACAACGCAGAGTGAAATGGTGTTTTTCATTCTGCTATCTTCGTTGGCATGCAAGCCAATTTATATAGCTCAAAAGAAAGATAAAAACAAAAACCCTAATCTATGTCCTATGACTATCTTTCAAGCTTAGACTTTAGGCTTTTTAGGCTTTTTGAAAAACTTTTCTAATCTTATGCCATCTTTGACGAAAGATTGAAAATTGTGTGCATATAAAGACAAGACCTATATGTCTACAATTATATGCTTGACTCAAATCACTATTCTGGATATAGATAAATTTTATCAATAAAAGATTAGGATAATGATATCGGGTACTACTTTGGGCCCCATCGCATATCATTCAATCCTTTTTTTTTTGACAAAATTTTGACACTATAATTTATTACAAGACACGTATAAAGATTTTCACAGCTTTTCTTTAATAAAGTAGGATAAGAGATATCTACTTTATTAAAGTAGTGATTGAAGGAAAATCCTTATGACTGATAGACTCACAAAATATCTACCTGTAGACGCGTCCCGCGGATGGGGGCCTTATGCTACTACAGTTCGGACTCGCGATTTTTGTTGTCGCGGTTCTTAATCTGAACCAAAGAGTCCAAATCTGGCAAATCGTTTTGAGAAACAGATTTTTGAAAAAGTAGTGCCAAACATGGACTGCTTTGCCAGATACAGAGTCGCCACCTAAATATTTTTAAAATGGGGAAATTTAAGAAACCCTGACTCGGTGCCGAAGGCCACATGTCCGTCATCACCGGAGCTGTCTCGGCTCGGGAGCTTGGGTACGATCGGGGAAGGTCAACTATGAGCACCCCCTTTCGCCCGGTCCGAAGACCGGCCTCTACTAACCATGATATCCGATTTTGAAAACATTACGTGTTCTTATTCCATTTATTAGCCTAGAATTACTATGTTATGCGCGCAGCAAACAAGTATAGACTAGATTGTCTAATTTGGAAATAAGCATTGCATATCCGTTTGTTTTGAAAAGCGCTTTGGAATTTGCTACTCGCAAGTAGGCTAAGATACGGATTTCAACGAGTTTTTCCAACTCAAACAATCCAACCTCCACCCACAGGTATTCAAAACAGTTTATCTCATATAAGCACTTAGCCGCATGGCGGGCATACTGTCATGGCAACACTTACACACATGCGGGATGCTAAAGCATAAATACTTACATCGTACTCCGTGCCAAAACAATAAACTAGTTAGCAAACATGCGTGTCCTAGTTTATGTTAAATTGCCTAATGCAACACATACAGGATGCAATTAGATAGGCTCGGCTAACCTAAGCATGGCATATGAAATGCGATCAACTATCACATATTCAATTTTTGAATTGAAGTACAAATGCAGTTAGCGTGATGTACCGAGCCTAATGCATGCAATACAAATGCATGGATGCACACATGCATAGCATAAGGTATGCTAATTTTAAAGATGTCCTAATCTACCATCATAAGCAGGTAAATAAAAGGGAAGAAAGAAGTGGGGATTGGAAGACATACACACCACCCACACACACTTATTACAGATTTGCCCTCACTCGGAGGGACCAAATAAATATTACAAATTAATTAACTACGCAAGCTAATTAAATAGTACAAATTGCCTAATCAACTAAGCAAATTTAATTAAACTAACAAAATAGTAAATCGCCTCGGGAAATGCGCCGCCATGCGTGAGCTGCCTCTGTTTTCCTTCCTTCACTCCTCTGGAGGTTGCCAAAACCTCAGGACTGCTTCCTTGGGAAATGGAGATCACCACCGGCTAAATGGAATTGCCACCGGTAGTGTGGTATTGTCACCGGCACAAAACAAAGCTATCGGTTGGTGATTTAATGCCGGTCGGCAACATATACTGCCGGTCGGCAAAGAAAGTCTGCAGAACCTGCAACTCACAGCAACAGAGGGCAAGACAAAGCATGGCAGCACAATTCAAGGCATATATGCACCAACTATGTCCCTTATCATGATAATGACTCAAAGGGGCATGTGCCTCGATTCTTGGACCACCAATCACGCATTTCCATGCATGATGGCCCAAGGAATCAAGTATGCAACTTTCATGTCAAATGAAATGCAAATCAATCAAAACAAACTAAGGCCCAATTCCTATCATCAAGTCAAGGAACAAAGCATGCATGCAAGATGCAATGCAGCCTAAGCATGCAAGCTAAGGATGCAACATGACATGGCAACAAGCTTATGCAAGCATACATGCAAACATGGGACCATGCAAATGGATGTAAATATGGACTTATACAAGACTTGGGCAGCTCTAATAAGGCCCAAAAAAGTAGCCAAAATGCCCAAAAATGAAGGCTAAACACACATGCACACATACACATGTTATGGTCCAAGCATCAAGCATTAAGCAAGCAACATTCAAGCACACTCGCAAAGGGATTTCATGGACAATTAGCATGCAACATGGGCTCTAAAATCATGCTAAAACATGGTGCCAAACCAAGCAATAAATCAAGCCAAGCATGCAACAAATGGCCCAAATGCTCAAGGCAAACCAATAGAGTATTGAACTACACTTAGCAAGACCAAACATGGCATGAACTCATTGACCAAAAACAAAGTTTTAGGACATTAATACAAGGCCTAAGGACCACTTAGATGGCATCCAAATGACTCAAAAAACAAAGGCATGCATAAACACCAAAACATGGAGCATTGCTACACAAGCTTATGAGGCATTAAAGATGCATCCAAGGTAAACATATAGGCATGCAAATAGGACTGAAATGACATGGTGGATGATTCCAAAACACCAAATCAATGCAAAAATGGCATGCTACACACTCACATACTTAAGGCCAACAAGCCAAAATGCAAAGAGGCTATATGATGCATGCTAAAATCAACCCAAACACTTATGGACAGACCTAAAACATGTCAAGATAAGCACAAAATCTTCACAAATGTAAGCCTAAAACATGCTAGAAACGAAGGCACACAACCTAAGACATGTTAAGGAATCACAAGGCATTACATGGCAACTATGCTAAGCATGCATGGAGTACCAAAAACAAGTTAAAATCATGTTATATTATGGAAATATAAGCATGAAAAACAGTCTATACATGCTCAACACACACTCAAACATGATGCTCTCTCAAGAGGCCAAACACATGCCCTTTTCAAGGACAACAAGGAGAGGGGGTGGCCCTCTCCTTTTAGAGACTTCAAGGCACCATCTCCACCACTGAAATCCCTCAAGATTTCAGTGGTGAAGAGGCCCAAACACCAAAGTCCCGAAACTAGCACAAAATAGCACAAAATGAGGCCTTTCAAGGCCTAAGAGGGGTCAAACACCTCCAAACCAAAAAACACTCTTAATAAACAATAAAGAGGGTCTAAAAACAGAACTTTTTTATATTATACACCAAGCTCAAAAATGAATTTAAGACAGGTAGAAATAAGGTGCAAAAATGGGAAATAAAGGGGTGAGATTCTTACCCTTGAAGCCTTCTTCAACAATGATGCTCCAATGACCCTCCTTGGCTTGAATTCAACACCAAAACTTCAAAATCAGTCCTTTAGAACCTCAGTTCCAAGAGGAAGGTGAAACACTAGGTGCTTGTGTGCAATAGTATGGACTAAAACACACACAAGAGCACAAAAGAGAGGGAAAGAGAGATAGGATGTGTATCTAACCCTAACCCTAGAACTCAAACCCTAACAATGGCTCTCTAAGCTCTCAAAATATCTCAAGTGTCTAACCTCTTAAGCCAAGAGACCCACCCCTCTCTATATAGAAGCTTTTGTCTTGTAAAGCTTACAAGACAAGCTTCCAAGAGGGAGATCCCTCCATACACGTGTATGGAGGGGAGCCAAAAGCAAGACAGCTGTCTTAAAATATCTGCAAAAGCAGATGCACAGTAGTCGGCCGGCCAAAAATGCCATCTTGGCAAAAAAGAGTGCCGGCCGGCACTAAATAGTGCTGACCGGCAACAAATAGTGCCGGCCGGCAATATACATTGCCGGTGGCAGCAAAAACCAGCCGGTGGCCTCTAGCCACTGCCGGTGGTGGGTGGGGATGGTCTACAAGCCCTACCCTGCCTCTCAAAGGCAAAACACAAGTGTTTGGTGTGAAACTAGACACTAAACAGTCAAGTTCGGAGATCCTGAGGCAAGGAACGCGAGCCGAGACCTCCGGGAACTCCAAACAAACACAAACATGGATAATCACCGAGTGTTCAAACGGTGACGTCCAAGTCTTGAGGATGGTCAAAAATGGGGTGTCTACACTACCAAAATCTTTTTGTCTTTTCTTGGCGTGCATTTTTTCTGATATCAGAGGAGAATCTCTATCTTCTATGATTTTTGTCTTCTTCTGACGGAGAGAGACACTTATTTCAAATCCCGTTCACATACAACATAAAGATAAAGGTAAAGATAGAGATAAAGGCAAAGGCATAAATAAAATAGCTGTAAATCAAAAATTTATTTTTATTTTATAAATGTTTGTATTGAACCTAACAACAGCCCGAAAACAAAGAGATATATATATATATTGGAAAAATTCTCAGGTGTGTATGTAACTCTAACATAAAATTATGTAAATTTTTAGAAATTTACAAAAAAGTGATATCACAAAAAAATACAAGTAGAATACAGATTTACGTAAATTTTCATTAGGATTGCATACGGTATGCTTTACGAGTTTGGGATATGCACATCAGCAACTAATGCGCACCTTTTTGGGCCAACTCGAAGACCCAATTCAATAACCTAAATCATTCATATTTTAAAAGATATCGAGTATAACATATCTATAAAAAAAATTGCATCGATCAAATATTATTAGCCATTTCATCAAATCACATTTGTATTTAAAAAAATAAATAATAATGTAATTTCAAATATAAAACTAAATACAAATGTGATTTGATGAAAGATATATTGATATCCAATCAATGTAATTTTCTGCTTGTATATTCTAAGCGATATCTTTTAAATATGAACGGTACATATTATCAAATTGAGCTTTGAAATGGGCCTAATAAAGTGCGCAACAATTGTTGCTGCGTATGGTACGCAACAGCAACTCTGTGCACTGCATATCCAAGCATGTGAGACATTTGGTTATTTGCTTAGTATAAATTTTGGAATCCCCAGCATTAACATTTCCTTATGGAAAATGCTATAGGTCCCAAATTTTCTGCCAAATAAATGGCCAAATGTCTCATACAGGCATGGGGTTGACAAATTGCGGATCCCATACTTATGTGAGACATTTGGTCATTTGTTTGGCAGAAATTTTGGTATCTCTAACATTTCGCTTTCCCCATGGAAAATACTATAAGTTCCAAATTTTCTATGAAACAAATGACTAATCGAAATTTTGGTATCCCTAGTATTACTCTTTCTCCATGGAAAATGCTATAGGTCCCGAAATTTTTATCAAATAAAAGACCAAATGTCTCACATAGGTGTGGGGTCCACAA
Organism: Camellia sinensis; assembly: GCF_055761805.1. Lineage (NCBI taxonomy): Eukaryota > Viridiplantae > Streptophyta > Magnoliopsida > Ericales > Theaceae > Camellia > Camellia sinensis. Next base: position 143,348,012 of record NC_138963.1, read on the forward strand.
AATTGCAGAACCCACAACCATGTGAGACCTTTGGTCATTTGTTTAATAGAAATTTTGAAATTCCTAACATTACCCTTTTCTAATGGAAAATGCTATAGGTCTCAAATTTTATACCAAATAAATGACCAAATATCTTAAATGGGTGTGGGGTCTACAAAATTGTGGACTTCACACCTATGTGAGACATTTGGTCATTTGTTTTATAGAAATTTTAGTAGCCCTAGCATTACCCGCTTCCTAGGAAAAATACTGTAGGTCTCAAATTTTCTACCAAATAAATGACCAAATATCTTAAATGGTTATGAGGTTCACAAAATTACGGAACTCACACCCATATGAGATATTTGGTCATTTGTTTGGTAAAAATTTTGATATCCTAGCATTACCCTTTCCTTATGGAAAATGCTATAAGTCTCAAATTTTCTACCAAATAAATGACCAAATGTAGCACATGGGTATGGGGTCCACAAAATTGCAGACCCCGCCTCCTTATGAGACATTTAGTCATTTGTTTGATGGAAATTTTGGTATCCCTAGCATTACCATTTTCCTAGGAAAAATACTATATGTCTCAAATTTTCTACTATTTTTTCCTAGGAAAATGGTAATGCTAGGGATACCAAAATTTCCATCAAACAAATGACTAAATGTCTCATAAGGAGGCGGGGTCTGCAATTTTGTGGACTCCATACCCATGTGAGATATTTAGTCATCTATTTGGTAAAAAATTTAGGACTTATAACATTTTCCATAGGCAAAGGGTAATGTTAGGGATACCAAAATTACTACAAAACAAATGGCCAAATGTCTCACATGGGTATGGGGTCCGCAATTTTGTGAACCTCACACTCATATGAGACATTTGATCACTTATTTGGTAGAAAATTTTAGACCTATAGCATTTTCCATAGAGAAAGGGTAATGGACAATTGCAGACCCCACCCCATATAAGAAGTTTGATCATTTGTTTGGTAGCAATTTTAGTATCTCTAACATTACACTTTTTCTATAGAAAATGCTATAAGTTCCAAATTTTCTACCAAATAGATGACCAAATGTCTCACATGGGTGTGAGGTCTATAAAATTATAGACCCCACACTTATTTGAGACATTTGGTCATTTGTTTAGTAGAAATTTTGGAATCCCTAGCATTATCCTTTCCCTATGAAAAATGCTATAGGTCTTAAATTTTCTACCAAATAAATGATCAAATGTCGCACGTGGGTGTGGGGTCTACAAAATTGCAGAACCCACACCCATGTGAGAAATTTAGTCATTTGTTTGGTAGAAATTTTGGTATTCCTAGCATTACCCTTTTCCTATGAAAAACACTATAGATCCTAATTTTTTTACCAAATAAATGACTAAATGTCTCACATGGGTGTGCGATTCACAAAATTGCGGACTCCACATTCGTGTGAGACATTTGGTTATTTGTTTGGTAGAAATTTTGATATCCCTAGAATTACCTTTTTCCATATGGCAAATGCTATAGGTCCCAAATTTTTTACCAAATAAATGACCAAATGTTTCACATGGATGTGGGGTTCACAAAATTGAGGACTCCACCTCATGTGAGATATTTGGTTATTTGTTTAGTAGAAATTTTGGTATATCTAATATTATGTGGGTCCACAAAAAAGCAAACCCCCACACCCATGTGAGACATTTGGTCATTTGTTTAGTATAAATTTTGGAATCTCTAACATTACCCTTTCCCTATGGATAATGCCATAGGTATCAAATTTTCTACCAAAAAAATGACCAAATGTCTCACATGAGTATAGGATCCACAAAATTGCAGATCTCACGCCTCTGTGAGACATTTGGTCATTTGTTTGGTAGAAATTTTGGTATCCCTCGTATTAAAAATACTATAGATCCCAAATTTTCTACTAAATAAATGACCAAATGCCTCATATGGGTGTGTGGTTCACAAAATTGCAGACCCCACACCCCTGTGAGACATTTGGCCATTTGCTTGGTAGAAATTTTGGTATCTTTAGCATTACTCTTTCCCTATGAAAAATGCTATAGGTCCTAATTTTGTACCAAATAACTTATAAATGTCTCACATAGAGACATATGATCATTTGTTTGATAGAATTTTGATATCCCTAACACTACCCGCTATAAGTCTCATTTTTTCTACCAAATAAATGAACAATTGTCTCACATGAGTGGGGTCTACAAAATTGTGAATCTCACACCCAAATAAAATATTTAATCATTTATTTGATAAAAATTTTGATATTCGTAGCATTACCCTTTCCCTGTGTATTGATAACTAATTGAAAGGAATTATTAAAGGAATAAAGTTAGCCGTTACGAAAGAGCAACAGCAACAGCAACTCCGTGCACGCATATCCGAGCATTTCCCTATATATTGGTGACTAATTCAAAGGAATTATTAGAGGAATAAAGTTTGCCGTTACGAAAGAGGTGGCTTGTTTTAAGTCTGTAAAAACATGGAAAATACAAGTAAAGAAAACAATTAGTTTTTAGCAAGAAATCAAAAATCAATCTTTAATCTGCTTTACCTTCCATGTAACTCTCTTTCTACTCATTCATTTCTCCAAATATTTTCCATTCATTGGTTCAAGAAAAAAAAAAAGAAAAAAAGAGAGAGAGTTTCTAATATTCTCATGATCTAAGTTGCTTGTTCTGAAATTTGTTGATGTGAGATCTGGGTGACTTCCTATTTTAAATTCAATTTTCTTCAGCCTAATATACAAGCAAGATCAAAAGATTCCATTCCAGGTACTCTCTCCTTGTTTATTTTTGTTTTGATTTTGTTTTTGTGTTTTTTCACAAATATATTTTTGAGATTTGATTAAAATATAAATCGCATACTACAGTTTTAAAAGTTACATTTCACTCTCTGAAATTTCTAATTTTATATCGTCAGTTTTATTAATAAATTATCAAGTCAATTAACAGTTTTAATGATGTTAGAAATATATTTCAATTAATAATTTAAGTAATTTTATTATTGTATAGGAGAGCAATTGCGAATTTCATTTTTTTAGTTAATTCTGTTAAATAAAAAAATTTAACAAAGAAATATTTATAATTTTTTAAATCACAGAATATAATTTATATTTTAAACAAATCTTAGTGGGTGTCAAGAGAAAACAAAGTCGCATTAGAAAGGAACTGTTATGGCTTGTTTCGAAGCAGTTTTTTTCAAAGTGATTTTTGTTTTCTTTTTTTTAAAGAAAAATTAGTGAGAGGTCGTTGGATATGTTTGTGTAATAGTTTAAAAATAACAAAAATTAATTTGATAACTAAGATTTAAAATTTGACATATATAGATCAAAATACCCTTTTAATTCTAAAAATCTTAGAAGGATAAAAACAAAATTTGATATATATGGATCAAAATACCCTTTTAATTTGATATATATGAATCAAAATATCCTTTTAATTTCCCCCCTAACTTTCACCAGCCGTCTCTGTCTCTCTCTCTCATCCATCTGTGATACCACTTCTACTGTACTCATTTATTTTTTATTAAAAAAAACAGTGAATTTTAGAATAAAAATTTACACAATTTTTAAAATATTAAATAATATTTAAAATTAAATTTAAAAATCCACTAAATAGGAAAATACTAATTTTATTGAGAAATTAGCTTTTTAAACAATTGACATTAATGGATTTTTTTTTTCAAATTTCATTCAAATTTTATTTTTTTCTTCTCCTTTGGGGTGGAGAAGGGATGAGCCTACTTTTATGATTCAAATCGTTTATCATTAACCATATTATTTATGAAAAAAATTAAATTGATTCAATATTAATTATTTGATAATGAGATTACATTTGTCAAAAAAAAATAAAATAAAATAAAGTCAAACCGTTTCTAGGCAATCTAAAGGTTAGGATTTCTACTCTATTGCCCTATGCACAAGGGAAGACTTGAAAGAAATCCTAACCTTTACTAGAGATGGACGGGTTTTGTTGGGATGAATTCCACTTTGAGAGGGAGGTTTGTCCAACTTTTCCTTAATCGGTACCTCTTCTTTACAGCTAGTCACCTTCTATTATTAAAAGTTTCTATTTTCATTTGAATCGTTAGATAATCAAGGATTGGGCCCAAGGCTTCTTTTATAAAAGTGAATATGTTTGATTTATTGGCCAAAGTTTCAATTGACGCAAAAACCCCCCTTTGGAGAAGTATAACTCTTCAACCCAAACCCTAATGTTGTGTTTGGTTGGGAGATTTGAAGAGGGATTTGGAAAGGGAAATAGAAAAGGTAGGTGAAATGTGAATAAAATATACCTATATTTCACCTAATTTCACACACCTTTTCCCTTTCCTTTTCCAAATCCTAAACAGAAGGCGTTGCCTTACTAACAAAACCCGTTCATCTCTAGTAAACGAACAAACTAGATTGCTGTTTGGGATGAATTCCACTTTGAGAGGGAGGTTTGTCCTACTTTTCCTTAATCGGTACCTCTTCCTTACAGCTAGTCACCTTCTATTATTAAAAGTTTCTATTTTCATTTGAATCGTTAGATAATCAAGGATTGGGCCCAAGGCTTCTTTTATAAAAGTGAATATGTTTGATTTATTGGCCAAAGTTTCAATTGACGCAAAAACCCCCCTTTGGAGAAGTATAACTCTTCAACCCAAACCCTAATGTTGTGTTTGGTTGGGGGATTTGAGGAGAGATTTGGAAAGGGAAATGGAAAAGGTAGGTGAAATGTAAATAAAACATACCTATATTTCACCTAGTTTCACACATCTTTTCTCTTTCATTTTCCAAATCCCTCTCCAAATCCTCTTATCAAACACAGCGTAAGTCAAAGTACGAAATTCAAGACTTCGCTTTTGGCAAGTAATTCCACCTATATTTAATAAAGACTATTATAGGGCGCAAGACAAAGATACCTGAGGAGGTGCCCTCTGTTCCCTTTCTTTTCATCTTCTCCTCTAATTTGCAGGGTCCCCTCTTCTTCTTTCTTTCTATGGAATTCTATTCCAGACTCACAGACACGTCATGAGTAAAAAGCACGGGGCTACCTCTAGTAATTGGTCTAAAGAGCTTTCTTGCCATCAACTAACGTTTGGGAACAGGCTAATTTAGTAACTTTTTGGCTATTTGGCTAAAAAGGTAGGTAAAAAAAACTTGTATGTTTGGGATGACTTTTTGGCTAATTACGAAAAGATGTGCAAAAAGTAGAGAGAAAAGAGAATCTTTGACTTTTTGGTATGAGTTGTTGGCTTTTTGACTAATTTAGTAACTTTTTGGCTAATTGACTAAAATAGCCTCTTGCCAAACGAGGCCTAAATAGCGGGTTTCCAAGGTGAAGTCCACTGTTGAAAGCTTGGACTTTCTCTCTTCACATAGATAATTGAAAGCCTTTTTAAAAGTATCAAATCCGGTCAAAGAAAGAAAGCAAGTGTTTGACAAATGTGATCTGGAAAATAGATAGTTGTTTTTTTAAGGGAATTATGTTCTGATCATGTTACTATAATGTTAGTTTGCCTTGATTTTTTTTCATATAAATAATTTATTATGCAAATTTTACGAATAAATTATTCAAATCTTGAAGGTGGGCTTGAAATGTGAGCCCAATCAAAATGTTGTGGGCTTGGGGCTACCAGTACCATATATTTGTAAATAATGTATATTATTATTATATATCATCCTTTAGTCGAATGTATAACAGTTAGGATATAGACCCAATCTTGTCCATCTATTAATTAAGGGAAATGTTACATGGACAAATAGTTTTTATAATTTTATTGTTTTATGGGTTTGGTTATGGTGTGCAACTTACACCTTACACCTTACACCTTACACTTACACCTCACACTTACACCTTTTGTAAAAAATTAAACCTTACACTTACACCTTTTTTGAGGTTGCACACCATGTGCAACCCACTTACACCTTACACCTTACACCTTACACTTACACCTTATACTTATACTTACACCTTACACTTACACTTTTTGTGTAAGTGGCACATGGTGTGCACTTGCACACTTAAGAAAACTCCTTGTTTTATAAGTTGATGTGGCATTGAGTAATAGACTTTTGAATGTAAAAATGGCATTTATTTTATTAATATAATGGGTGTCACATTAGTTTGTAAGGAAAATTTGTAAGAAAAAAAAGTTTATTTATATGTCACTACTCATTAAATAACTATAGGTTAGGAAAAATAAATTTTGAGTAACACTGAGGATCTCAAATATTTTATAAAAATTTCTACTAAATACTCACATAGATGTGAGATTCAATGTTTGATAGAAAATTTTGACAGAATATTTGGGGGTTTTAACATTTTTGATAAATTTCTTTTAATTTTTTTCCATCATTAAATTAGGTAATTAAAACTCATCGAATGTTAGGCATTTAGCGTTAAGCTATTTAAAAAATTTATGTACTTCTAATACTATGTTTGACCTCATACTTATCAAACCAAAACATTATTTCAAGTTCTAGATATTAAATTTAAGTTTTAAAAATAAATTTTATAATCATAATTTATACTTTTTTATGTTTGAGTTTATGATTTTTCATCCAAATATACCAAGAATTTGTGTGTGTGTGTGTGTCAATTTTGAAAATTGGAAATTTATGGTTCAACAGATTAGGATTTTGCATTTGAGTTTATCATTTGGAACTTTTAATTAAGGAGCATATTATATCTTTTTAGTTCAAATCGTTCATCAAAGCATTTTCGGTATATGCATTTAATTGTCTAATCCATTTAAAAATAGATAAATTTTTTGTTCAAAAATGTTAGAAATCTCAAAACTTCTATCAAAAATTCTACCAAATGTCTCACATAAGTGGGACCAACATGAGACTCAGATCCCGCACTCATGTGAGACATTTGATAAAAATTTTGGAATCTAACATTGCACTTTTTGGTTAGACCATAAAAGTGAAACGTAGTCGGTATCATTATCATTAAACATTCATTAATTAATGAATGCCCTTAGAGAACTCCGAGCACAGTGGCTCATAAGTTGGGTACATTCTAACATCAACACACATTTACAGAGAGAAAATGAAGCTAGCATTTGCAACTTTCCTACTTGTGGCTCTTGTCCTCAGCTCTTCATTCTTTGAGACAACAATGGCTGGTTCAATTTTTTGTGACTCAAAGTGTGCAGTGAGATGCTCGAAATCCGGACGTCCTGACCGGTGCCTCAAGTACTGTGGGATCTGCTGTGAGAAGTGTCATTGTGTTCCTTCTGGGACGGTTGGAAACAAGGATGAGTGCCCTTGCTATAGGGATATGAAGAACTCCAAGGGCCAGCCCAAGTGCCCCTAGAATGTTTTTTGAGTTTTGTGTGTCCATGCATATCTGCTTATGTGGGTTCGGGATATGGGTCATGAAGCTACTAGTCCATTTGTGATGGTAATTCATTTTGCTCTGTTTTTAAGAGTTAAATGTGTTAATAAGATCATGTCCATTTTGTTAACTCTATTTTTCTATGCATGACATACACTTGCTAATGCATTACATATCAACTATTAGATGGTTTGATAATTGAGGTGATGCTTTGATGAATGAAGAAAATATTTGGTAGTTTTAATTTGTTCGACTATGGATGTAATAATTACTGGGTGTGAGGGTATTCTTAAAAAAATATATATGTTGAGAAAAGATATTCGAGGACGTAACTAAATTTGTTATCCCCAATGCACACAAATTTACAATTAGAATTACATACAAGAATAACATTTACCTAATAAGTTCAATCATCCAAATTTATAGCAACAAATATCACACCTATGAATAAATAAAAGAGGAATTTCCCATTTTTAAATACTTATATATGCTTATGTCCTAAACAAGATTTTGTAACTAATTAAATCTCATTATGTATTTTGAAAATACTATCCATTGTTATCGGTATGGCTCACTTCCTAATCAATGTATTTTATTTCATTATCAATAATTATCAGAGTTTTAAGAGAGAGAGAGAGAGAGAGAGAGAGAGAGAGTGAGAATCTTAACAAGCTCCTCCTCCTCAAGTTTAATCATCTGTGGAGGCTGAGTATTGGGAGTCGTAGTGATTCCGGATAGTCGAATCTAGGAGTCGGGATTCAAAGCATTCGGCGATCGGCTCAAAAACTCAAATCCAACCCTACTCGGCCAAATAGCCGATTAGGCAAGGGCCGAGTGAAGATCGGTCAATTATAAAATATGTCGAATAGGAGGTTGGAAATGGATCTAATCCCGAGGCCCAAAGAGGAAAGGATATAAATAGAGAAGACATCAGCCAAAAAGAGGTATGTAAAAAAGAATGGTGCTTAACTTAGAATACAAGCAATATTTAGTGTGAAACTGATTTGCCCGTCGGAGTGCTAATTCTGGCACACCCGACCGGAGTGTTCATTCTTTTTTAGGTGACTAGAAGAGGATCAAGAGCGTCCCTCAGGATTAGAAGAGTATTTCCAAAATCACTTCTCCACAACTGGCGCCGTCTGTGGGAATACTCATGCATATCCATGGCGGGCGTGACAGAGGACCCTCAAATGGTCACTGATGATACCACACAGAGATACGACCTCACTCCAACAAACATGCATGGCCCGGAGATCATCCCTGCCAGACGTGCTTTGCACTGCGCCTCACCTTTAACTCCGGAGCATGAGGCAACGCAAGCGATCGTGGAAAAAGCAAAGCAAAACAAACAGAGATTGGCGAACATGATCGCCGAAAATGAACGTCTCCGTCAGGATTTGGCCTCAGAGGTAGAAAAGTCCAAACGAGCTGTACACCAAGCCCCGGAACAACTTGTGAAGGCAGATGGTCGACGATCTCGAGCCCGACGACACAACGCTGATAGCAACTCTGACTTATTATCCCCGGTCCCCAAGAAGAAAGGACGATCTGAAGTTTCTAGTTCCTCCGAAGAGAATCCGCATGTAAGGTGGGCCCCCTCATTCTTCAAATGGCCGTCAAAAATGGTGGGACCCCCTGACACGAGAAGGGATAGGCAGTGTGCATATCGCAAACACCACGGTCGTGACTTTGACAGTAGCTATACTTTGAAAGATCACCTTGAGGAGTCGTTCCAGGATGGTCAGCCCCAGCAACACGTCCAAAAGAGCGCAACCAAAACAAATGTACCTCGGCAGGATTCACCTCCGCTTGGTGTCGTTCATATGATATACAACTTGCCAACGCCCCCAGCCGTGCATACAATTCAATCACACCCAGCATCCCAAAATCAACTCATGCCGACAAAACGACCATGTGAAGCTCCGAGTATCACCTTCGACGATTCCGATCTTATCGGCATAACAATCCCCCACAGTGATCCACTGGTCATTGAACTACGCGTAAACTGATTTTCCATCGAGCGCGTTCTCATAGACCGAGGAAGTACTTCGGAGGTTATGTATTACAAGACCTTCATCAAACTTGGCTTCAACGAATCAGACCTGTCTTCGGCTCCTTATCCACTATTCGGCTTCAACGCAAATCCAGAATATTCGTTGGGGAAAATCATACTACCCGTCCGAGCAGGCTCCCGAACAGTAGATGTGGAATCCCTAGTCGTTAAGCTTCCTTCGCCGTACAATCTCATCATAGGGCGAACTTGGTTGCATACTATGCGGGCCGTCCCAAGCACCTATCATCAGCTTCTACGCTTCCCGATGGAATACGGCATTGAGCAGATCCGTGGTTCCTAGCAATCTGCACAAGCATGTTATCTCCTCTCCGGAAAGACGCCAAAGGAGTTGCACGTCAATTCCATTGAGGTGCCGGATCGAGATAGCCTCGACGATGTCGGGCGGCTCCCAAATGAGAAAGCTACGGAAGATCTAGACTGAGTTCAGATTGACGGCAATCTAGAAAGGTTCTTCATGGTCGGCGCCTCCCTAAGTCAAGCCGACAGACAACAGCTAGTATCCTTTATGCTCAACAATCTTGATGTATTTGCGTGGACCCCATATGAAATACTAGGCGTAGACCCATCTGTTTCAGAGCACCATTTGAATGTTGACCCTAAGTGCAAACCGGTCGTGCAAAAAAGCCGGCGATCAGCCGTAGAGCACACTGTCGCCGTCGTTGAAGAAGTTGACCAGCTGCTTGATGCAGGGGCAATCAGGGAAGTGACCTACCCCACATGGTTCTCTAATACTGTGGTTGTGAAGAACAAGAGTGGGTCCTGGTGAGTCTGCGTTGATTTCATGGACCTAAACAAAGCCTGCCCCAAAGACTGTTTTCCTCTCCCAAGGATAGACCAACTGGTAGATGCAACAGCATGTCATCAGCGCATGAGTTTCCTCGATGCCTACAGAGGCTACCATCAAATTGCCATGCATCCGGAGGACCAAGACAAAACTGCATTCCTTACCCCAAAAGGAACCTATTGCTACAAGGTTATGCCTTTTGGGCTGAAGAATGTAGGGGCAACCTACCAGAGACTAGTCGCCACCATGTTCAAAAAGCAACTCGGCCGCACAATGGAAGTGTACATTGACGATATGGTGGTCAAGTCCAAGGTAAAGCAGAATCATATAGCCGATCTTGAAGAAACATTCGGCATCTTACGCGAATATGGAATGAAGCTTAATGCTTCCAAATGTGCTTTTGGAATCGACTCTGGCAAATTCGGGATATATTGTCAACCACCGAGGAATCGAAGCTAACCCAAGGCAAATCACAGCAATCCTGGAGCTCAGCTCTCTTCGATCAATGAAAGAGGTTCAAAAGTTAATGGGGATGGCCACCGCGCTCACCAGGTTCATCATCCGGTCCACAGATTGCTGCCGACAATTTTTTCATACACTACGGCAGGGCAAGGCTTTTCAATGGTCCGCCGAATGCAAAGCCGCTTTCAACGGCCTTAAGACTTACCTCCGTTTAGTACCACTCTTGGCAACGCCCTCTCTCGGTGACCCGCTCATTTTGTATCTGGCAGTTTTTGACCGAGCCGTCAGCGTTGTACTGATAAAGGAAGAGCTAAGAGAGCAACAGCCAGTGTATTATGTGAGCAAGGCAATGGTTGACGCCGAAACATGCTACCTTCCGTTGGAAAAGCTCATCCTAGCCCTAGTCATGGCGGCGAGGAAGCTGATGCATTACTCCCAGAGGACAAGAAAAAAGCGCACAAGCTACGAAACAAAGCCATGCGATACTACTTGGATCCACAAGGAAGGCTCTATAAAAAACCCCTTTCTGGTCCATATTTGGAATGCGTGCACCCGGACAAAGTCGAGGAGCTCCTGACTGAGATACATGAAGGCAGTTGTGGTGCCCATTATGGCGAGCGCTCTTTGGCCCATCGAGCTATAACGCAGGGGCATTATTGGCCGACAATGAGAGCGGACACCGAATGTTATGTGAAAAAGTGTGAACAGTGCCAGAAGTTCTCCCCATTAACCCATTTGCCTGCAAAAGAGTTGAACTCCATCACTAGTCCCTGGCTGTTCGCCCAGTGAGGGCTCGATATCATAGGACCACTGCCGAGGGCCCCAGGGAACAAGCGATACTTGATCGTCGCAACAGATTACTTCACAAAATGGGTAGAAGCGGAGGCATTAATACACATTCGAGATGTTGATGTTAAGCGCTTTGTGTGAAGGAACATCATAACACGATTCGGCATTCCAAAAGCCCTTATCTCAGACAACGGCACCCAATTTGATTGTGGTGTTTACCGAGAACTGTGCGACAAGTATGGTATCCAGCCATATTTTTCCACGCCGGCTTATCCCCAAAGTAATGGTCAAGCCGAAGCCTCTAACAAATCCATCTTGGACGGCATCAAGAAGAGGCTAGAGAAAGCCAAAGGAAAATGGGTCGAGGAATTGCCGAGTATATTGTAGGCTCATCGGACAACGCCGAGGAGATCAACTGGAGAAACGTCGTTTGCCTTATGCTTTGGAAACCAGGCGATCTTACCCCTGGAGATCGGCCACCCAACTCTCAAGTAGCAAGTTTTTGATACGGGCCGAAACGACATGATGCTGGCTTTGGATTTGATTCTAATCGAGGAACGAAGAGACCGTGCCCTTGCGTCCATGGCACAGTACCAGCAACAACTGACAAAGTCGTATAATCAATGAGTTCAGCTCCGCCGCTACACACCGGGAGAATTGGTCCTGAAAAAAGTGCTGTCAGCTGATGGAAAACTTGGTCCAAATTGGGATGGCCCCTATCAAATAGATTCTATCGCAGGAGCAAGGGCGTATCGGCAGAAAGATATGTCAGAAAGGAGTCTTCCACGGCCTTGCAACTCGATGCATTTGCGAAAGTTTTATCATTAAACCCGACCTGTGGGGAATGATTTCAATTTTAAAATGATTCGTCATGTACAAACTCCACTTTTGTAATACGAGGATTCTTGTTAAAAAGTGTTCCGATATAAAGCCTCCGGATTCGGAGCGCCCTTCATGGATATCACGATTGGCCAATCAAAGTCTCCGGATTCGAAGCCCCTTCAGCGCATGACGTCGTTGGGCCGATAAAGCCTCCGGATTCGAAGCCCCTTCGACGTATGACGTCGTTGGGCCGATAAAGCCTCCGGATTTGGAGCCCTTTCGGCGCATGACGTCGTTGGGCCAATAAAGCCTCCGGATTCAGAGCGCCCTTCGTGGATATCACGATTGGCCAATCAAAGTCTCCGGATTCGGAGCCCCTTCGGCGCATGACGTCGTTGGGCTGATAAAGCCTCCGGATTCGGAGCGCCCTTCGTGGATATCACGATTGGCCAATCAAAGCCTCCGGATTCGGAGCGCCCTTCGTGGATATCACGATTGGCCAATCAAAGCCTCCGGATTCGGAGCGCCCTTCGTGGATATCACGATTGGCTAATCAAAGTCTCCGAATTCGGAGCCCCTTCGGCGCATGATGTCGTTGGGCCGATAAAGCCTCCGAATTCGGAGCGCCCTTCGTGGATATCACGATTGGCCAATCAAATCTCCAGATTCGAAGCCCCTTCAGTGCATGACGTCGCTAGGCCGATAAAGCCTCCGGATTCGGAGCCCCCTTGGCGCATGACGTCGTTGGGCCAATAAAACCTCCGAATTCGAAGCCTTATCAACACCGTCTTTGGGCAGTGTAACATGCATACTGAATAAATATTTGGTGAAGTGCTCCATGATGACGAGCTGGCAAAAAACCATTTATTCGAACAATGTTTCTCCAATAAAGCACAAAACATGCAAATATAAGTACGCCAACGCAAAAATTATAATTTTTCTCCAACAGGAATATTAAAAACAGATCATTTTATTCATTCGACAAGTAATTACATAATTTTCGACGCAATCCGCACTTTAACATTACAATGAATATTTTTATGCGGCGTCTCCCTCATCGTCGCTCTTTTCGACTTCAAAGGCGGAAAAGGGCAAATGATTACGTCGGTACCACGACAACGCCGAATCGACACCCTTTGCTCGAAGGGCCCTGTGGCCTGAAGTGCCATGATCCAACCGTGTTTAAATCCCCGAGTCTCACAGCGGCAGATCTCCTCTGCAAGTTTCTCTTTCGTTTTGTCGATCCCAACCTTCCGGCCCGCATGAAAGCCTTGCTCATAACCCTTGGACCTCGCATTTTCTACGACAAACATGCTTGCCGTATCTCGATCGGTGATGGCATGACTCAATAGCCGTTGGGTCACCCTCTCCTCCACGATCGGGTTAGATTGACCCGCCGCATAAAGCTCGGCGGATTTAGCCGTTCTAAGCTCCCTAAGCTCGTGTTCGGCTTTCTCCGCCCGAGCCTCCGAACTGCGGATCCGTTGGTCCATCCTCTCTATCTCCCGCCGCGTGGCGTGCAGGCGCATGCCGATTTTGTAGGCGGTGTACAGCCCCTTCACCGCCCCATGGATGCCCTCTCGAAATACGTCGAAATCCTGTCGTCCAACCATCGACTGCTGGACCTTCGGTGGAAAAATCTGTTAAGCAAACTCGACCGCCACCCCTGGGTCCTTGATAATGGAGTCCGCCTCTGTCATCGGTTTATTCCCCACGAAAACTACAAAACTCAACGATCGCGGAGAGCTTCCCCGTTGTTGTTTCTCTTTTTGGGGTGATCTGCTTCGACGACTTGAAGGTTGACATTTTTCCCGTTCTTTAGACGCCCCACTTCCCGCACGGGTAGTTTCTCTGCCGCAATTCATCGCAGTATCAAGCTCAGCCAAAGTTCGACCTTCGCCTCTGCTGCTGAAGAAAACTCTATTAGACATTCGCGACAAGTTGTCCTGAATTACGTCTGAACACAGAAAGCGAAGTTACTGGTGCGAAGAGCCCGTTTATTTCTAATGCCTGCAGCGACCCCGAGGCAATCTCATTAACGCTACTCTCCAAATGACGGATATTGATTTTGGCTTTTAAAACGGCCTAATCATCTAAACGGCAATTTTAGATGAATGCCTTGGAGTTCATGCACTGGCTGGGGCAAGGACATATTTATTAATCTATCCGGCCGAACACCTTGGCCTCATGCCGATTGATATGTGCCACAGCCACTTCATGCACTGATTTTGGCTTTTAAAACGACCTAGTGATCTAAACGGCAATTTTAGATGAATGCCTTGGAGCTCATGCACTAGCTGGGGCAAGGGCAGATTTATTAATCTATCTAGCCGAACACCTTGGCCTCATGCCGATTGATATGTGCCACAGCCACTTCATGCACTGATTTTGGCTTTAAAACGGCCTAATCAGCTAAACGGCAATTTTAGATGAATGCCTTAAAGTTCATGCACTGGCTGGGGCAAGGGCAGATTTATTAATCTATCCGGCCGAACACCTTGGCCTCATGCCGATTGATATGTGCCACAGCCACTTCATGCACTGATTTTGGCTTTTAAAACGGCAATTTTAGATGAATGCCTTGGAGTTCATGCACTGGCTAGGGCAAGGACAGATTTATTAATCTATCCGGCCGAACACCTTGGCCTCATGCCGATTGATATGTGCCACAGCCACTTCATGCACTAATTTTGGCTTTTAAAATAGCCTAGTTATCTAAACGGCAATTTTAGATAAATGCCTTGGAGTTCATGCACTTGCTGGGGCAAGGGCAGATTTATTAATCTATCTGGCCGAACACCTTGGCCTCATGCCGATTGATTTGTGCCACAGCCACTTCATGCACTGATTTTGGCTTTTAAAACGGCCTAACCATCTAGTCGGCAAGTATACAAAACGTTTTTATTCACAACAGCAACCGAACAATTCTATTCATTCACAACAGCAAAGTACAAAATAAATTTTCATTAAGTAAATTGGGCACAAATTGTAACCATTTTACATATGAAAATTACTAAACAAAAAGTTGTAAAAAGTTGAAAATTACACGCAAATCCTAAAACAAAAACAAGAGCCGCCCAAATTAACCATCTGAGTCAGACTCCAGCGGCTTAACATCCACTTGCTCGTATGGAATTGGCGTAGCCAATGTCACATTAGCAGCAGTAAGGGCATTGAGCCAACCGTATTTAAATCCCCAATTCTCAAATTTGGGGACTTCGTCTACATATTCATCATAAGCAGATTTTTTCCCAACATCGAATACGCCGGAAACCTTCAGGTCGGCTGTTTCCTTCGCCGTCTTCATCTCTTCCAACTTAGCCTCCAATTTAGAGATTGCCTCTTGGGCCAATTTAAGCGCGTCGTCGCTCGCATCTGCCCTCCTCTCGGCGACCGACCTCAATTCTTCAGCATTGTGGGCTCTCTCCATCTTGGCCTCGGCACGGGCACCCTCCGTCTGCGCCCTACTCTTTTGGCCCTTAACCTCTGCTTGTAAACGGCCAATTAGCTCGACGGCTTTGTGATAGCGACGGCCCATGTCGGCTATCCTCCCGACGGCCTGTAAGACAGGAAGTTAAGAACAAAATAATATCCACATAAAAAAAAAAGACAAAGTCCAGATATATACCAAGAGAGCCGATTGCACGGCCAATGCAATGGTAACCTGATCAGGCTCTGCCCGAAAAGCCGCCTTGTCAACTGGCAGTGAAATGGATGTCGCCAAGCTAAGTGCAACCGCTGGATCTCTGATCACCGAAGCATCGGAGGAGATCGGCATATTTTTTATCTTGGGCTGAACAACAAAGGGTACAATCACTTCCAACTCCTCCAAACGAGGTCATTTGTCGGCACGGTCTTCCTCTGATCCGGCCTCGACATCAGCAGGGCGCTTCTCCACCCTTGGCTCAGCTTCTATACTTGCCTGCGCAACAGGTTCCACCTCTGCACTTCTGTCTTTTGTTGTCCCCTCCTCAATAACAGGCAAGGACTGGGACTGAGATTCGGCAACCCGAATCTCATCCGCCCTTCGCCGCGCGGCCATCCTTTCTGCGTTCTCCTTCTTGGCAAGTTTAGTAAGGCTCAACCTAGCCATATCTTCTGGGTACGCGTTGGGAAGATCCTCCAGACCGTGAAAAATATCGTCAAGTGAACGGTCCTCTCGACTCGAAGTGGACGGAGGATCAGCCGAACTGAGGCCGACTTCTTCAAATGCTAATTTTAAAGCCTCGTTAACCTCAGTTTCAGTTTCTTCTGATTCTTCGGCCTCAGCTACTTCCGGTCGCTCCAAATCTACTCCCTCGCAACCGACTTGTCTCAAATTTCTGAAATCAGTCAAGATAAGGGCAGTAAGAAACTTCTCACCCTTCGAAATTGATATATTTTCCGCCGCCGAAAAGGTCGTATAAGTCAACTCGTAGCAGAGCAGAACGTGGGCCGCCTTCCCCTGTTTCTGAAGACTCCGTCGGCCGAAATACTTGAGCGCAGTCTTGATTTCTAAAAGGACGGCATCGTCAGTTGAGGTCAAGATTTTCTTCAAATCGTTTCCTGCAAAAGCAAAACCATGAAGTCCCAAAAATGAAGTTTTATAAATATAACAAATAAATAAAGGCAGATATTCGGTCACCTGGTTCTCCCCTCCATCTAGGAATACGATCAAGGCACTTCTCGCCTTCGCCGAATTCCCAGTTTCCTTGGACGACAACCATAACATCATCCACTTGCTTCCCAGAGCTAAAAAGCATAGTCACTAGTTGATGGTCGGTGTCTTTGGCCCTAAGGAAATAACGCCCCTGCCGACCAGAAGACTTGGCCAAGGCGTAGCAATGCCGAATAGCGGGAATGCCAAAGTTAAGTCCAAGGCGGCGGTTTAGAGCGATAATCCCCATTACGATTCTAAAGAAGTTGACGTTGGGTTGGGAAGGGATTAACCCCCAATGGCAAAGCACGGCCCTAAGGAGTGGGTGAAGGGAGAAACAGATCCCACCCTCTACGATTGATAGAAGAGGGAAGACGATCGTGGTTTCATCAGCCCTCTCCATATCGAGGGTGCCGTCTTCCACAAATAACAAACGAACGTCGTCAAGAATGGAAAAATGGCGTCGGAAGCCAGAAATTCAATTCGGTGAGAGGAGATCTTTTAAATGTTTCGCCATTCTCCCCAGTCAATAGGGTTATGCTAAGCCAAAAAATAAAGCAAGGAAAGAGATTCAAAGCAAAGAAGGAGAGAACTTACAAGAGGCGAAGGAGATGGAGAAGAGTAGGAAGTTGCAGAGATAGCTCGGAAAGCAGTCCAACGACGGGTGTCTAAAAGCATGTATGCATTTGAAAAGATCGGTCAATTATACTGATTAAGCAAGGGTTGAGTAAAGATCGGTCAATTATAAAATATGCCGAATAGGAGGATGGAAATGGATCTAATCTCGAGGCCCAAAGAGGAAATGATATAAATAGAGAAGACGTTAGCCAGAAAGAGGTATGTAAAAAAGAATGGTGTTTAACTTAGAATACAAGCAATATTGAGTATGAAACTGATTTGCCCGTCGGAGTGCTAATTCCGGCACCCTCGACCGGAGTGTTCATTCTTTTTCAGGTGACTAGAAAAGGATCAAGAGCGTCCCCCAAGATCAAAAGAGTATTTCCAAAACCACTTCTCCATATCATCTAACATGTCTTAATTAATTTTGAACCAAACCCCAAAGTTCTCTCTCTCTCTCTAGACTTCAATCATGATCTCATTGAAAAAGAATTGTGTAGAAAACATAAGGTGGTGAATTATTGGGATTTTCATTTTTATAACTTAGTAAGTAGTGAAAAAATAGTACATAAAATATTTGTAAAGCATGTATATTATATAACAATAAATACTACATATTAATAAAATAATTCATAAAAAAAATCGGTATAAAATGTATTCTTGTTGTGCTAAAATAACACAAAAAAAAATACTACACAAATGAAAATGGCGAGAGAGAGAGAGATGGGAAATGCAAGGGAAAGAAAATGAGTTCAACCAAAGCTAATAAACTCTATCCTTTGAAATATTTCCTCCTATGCCATATATGTTTAAATTTAGAGTGATTCTACTTACATCATTATTTTACCTCTTTACACATTCCATTTTATTATACCATTAAAAAATCTAATTCTCATTACACCTATTATATTACCAAAACTGACCAAACTCTTCAAAACTCTTTTATCTCTTTACACCAATAGTTTTGGAGGGAAATAAGGGAACAAAGAAAGACACAGAAAGGGGAAAAAGAAAGACGCAGGGAAGACAGTGAGTGGAGCCCACATCGAAGTGCCTGTTCGGTCACATAATGCTAAAACAATTTACATTCCTCCAGTGTTATGCTGCTGGAAAAAAAATAGATTTCTCCAGCGTTTTGTTGCTATACATTTACAGAGTCACTTTCTTTCAAACAATGATTTTTGAATTTGTGTCAGGCCTATTTGGTAATACAATGCTGAATTTGAATTAATCCAGTGCCATGTTACTAGACAAACTTTTATTCGGTGCCACTTGTGAAGTGTCTCTTCAATGATACATTGCTATACAAATTAGGTTACTCGTGTCATGTTGCTAAATTATAATAGATTTTTCTAGCCACTTGTCACTGTACATTGAAAGATTTACTTTGTCCTTCAAGCATCCATAAATCAAACACTCATCCATAAAATCATAAATAAGAAGTATCCATAAAAATATCAAGTGTACAAACATCCATAAAAACATCGATAAAATCTGTCATTGTTTGCATCCATCAATCAAACATATTATCACAATTTGTCTATATCAATAGTTTCGGTAGTTACTACATCAGGTGTCACGACCCAAACTTGCCCCTATAGGTTTAGCATCGTAACCGGCCAGTAATCCTGGGATTATCGAAGGCCTTTGAAGGCCTCTGAACAAATTAGTAAAATTAAAGGGCTAGTGGGAGCATTATCAAAATACAATGTCCATAGAGCTGTGTAGATGTACATGGGACAGAAAATTTCAAGCTTATACTTACATATATTATGTCAACTTAGATACAGATAAACCAAAATGGGTCTTAGCCCAATACACAAATAGTACAGAAACTTGTTCAGACAAAACAAAACAAAAGAAAACAAAGTTTTAAACATGGTTCACCAAACTTGACCACTTCTTAATTTGGGAACTTCCTCAGGAGGCACGGTGGTTGGTTGACCAAAATAGAACTCTAGACCAATGTTTTCAAACCCGGACCGGACCGGCCAGTCGAACCGGTTGGACCGGGAACCAGGCCTTGTTCCGGTTCGGTCAACCCCCTAAACCCGGAGTGGGAACAAAACCGGGGAAAACCGGTGACCCAGTGGTCGAACCGGCAAAACCGGTGACCTGGACCGTGTCGGAAGGGTCAGACCGGTCTTCTTCTTTTTTTCAGTTTTACTTTCTTTTTTTTTTCTTTCTTTCTTATATATTTTTATATATATATTTAAATATATTTCAAAATTTTGACTAAAAATTCTTATTTCAAGAGTCTCCTCTCATAAGGAAGAGTCTCATTGAAAGCTTGAGAAGATTATGAAAGTCTATTCCTATTTATAGGAAAAGATTTTTCAAAGAGAACCTACAAAATTCTATGTGGGATTCAATCAAATTATTTGAAACATATTGATTGGAGGGAGAGTTGAAATTTTCATTTCCCTCCAAAATTAAATCTAGCATTCAATCAATTTATTTGGAGGGAATGTTTAAAAAATTTAATTTCTTTAAAATAAGTGACTTTTTTTTATCAATTATGACTTTATTAAATATTATTAATAAATACTATGCAACAATTTTTATTTTTATTTGATTATTTATATATTTTTTTATTTATTTATAATTTATGATTATATTTTTTAATTATATAATATTAATTATGACGTCACGATTCGACCGCTTTGACTCGACGGTTGAACCAGTGACCCGTCCACCCGGTCCCTTTTCTGGTTCGCTCACCGGTCCAGTTTGAAAACATTGCTCTAGACAGCAGCTTAGGCCTGGTCCCGCGCTTGATCACCTACATACATAAATAATACAGTGAGCTTGAACCCAATGAATAACAATAGAGTAAAGGGTTTATGAATAATGTCCATTGCGGATTCAGAAATAAAAGTTCATATCAGAAACAGATTCATATTCACATACTTATACAAAATCCGTAAGCAGTTATATGTGGTACATACATTAGCTAACAAATCAGATTGGTCATAAGATCCACATGCATAGTCGGTACCAACGACCATAAAGGTCAATATCTTTGTGTACAAATAGCCATGGTATTATTACCCTCAGGTGAGGGCCACGTGAATGTAGGCCTCGGTATTATTACCCCCGGGCAAAGGCTACATGAACATAGACCGCGGTATTGTTACTCTCGGGCAAGGGCCACGTGCATAGTGGCTACAATATCATTACCCCCGAGTGAGGGCCACGTGAACTAAGGATGCTACAAACACATTTCAGAAAAATGAACATTTATTCATGATTCACAAAATAGCATTTCATAAAATAGATCATATCTTATCATTCTGAAAATACTTATAATCAAACATAACTTTACAAAGTTGTTACTGTAGACACCCCATTTTTGACCGACCTTAAGACTCAGATGTCACCGATTGAGCGCTTGGTGATGTTGCATAATGTGCTCGTTCAGAAGTTTCAGAGTCGCGGCCGTGAGCCCTGCCTCCGGACTTCCGAACCCTCTTTTGTACCTTGCCTCGGTTTGCGAACCAGACTCGGTTTTCTCTGTTTCTTTTCTTGAGGGAAGGGAGAGGTCCTGTAGACCATCTCTCAATGTCCGTAGGCTACATTTGGTGGCCGTAGGCCATTTTGCCCATTTCGGAGTCCGGTTTCCGGTTTTCGGAGCCGTCAGGCCGTGTGCCTCGGTTCGGGACCGCTTAACCATCTCCTATTGCTCCGGTTTTTGGCATACATCTTATTTACTCCCTTTTGAGGGACACTGGGGGCTGAGAAACCCACTTCGTGGCCGAACGCCACTTTCGGTGCTTAACAGCCCATTTTCGGGACCCCGAACTGCGTGTTTTGGCCCCGGAACTTTCATTTTGCAACGGTTTTCGTTCATTTTTGGCAGGTACCTCTGTTTTATCACCAGGAAGGTCACTGAAGGGTGGGAGGCCAGCAATTGTTGCAGCAACCAGTTATACATCTTCCGACACCCTCCGGCGCCCGTTTTTCGCACTTCCGGGCTAATGTTGAACACCTTGAGCCCATTTTCTCGAACTTTGAACCACATATTTGTGATGTACACACATGGGAGGACCCTAAAAAGTGGTGGCCGGCCAATAATGTTACTTGACCCTTTTGACCCCCTTCTTTCGGGCCAATGTTGAACCCCTTGGACCCTCATTCTTGAACTTTGAACCACATATTTGTGATGTACACACATGAGAGGACCCTAAAAGTTGGTGGCCGGCCAGTAATTCCACCTGACCCTTTTGAACCCCTCTTTCCGAGCTAATGTTGAACCCCTTGGACCCACTTTCTTGGACTTTTAACCACAGGGTTGTGTTGTACACACATAGGAGGACACCATCAATTGGTGGCCGGCCAGAAAATCTGCTTGACCCTTTTGACCCCTAGCCGGCCGGCTAGGGGGTGTGGCCGGCCGGCCACCTGGAGCAAAAGTAATGGGCCGGCCGAGCTCTTTGCACTGTGCACTTTACAGCTGTGGGGCTTTATCCCCCAGAAAAGATCTTTATCTGGGGGATATTTTGTGGGGGAAAGTTTGTCTCCTTTTCCCCCACCTTTACACCCCCTTGTTGGCCTATATAGCAAGCAAGATATATCCTTTGTTGGGGTTAGAAAACTTCACCTTCAAGCATCCATACACAAAGCCATCTCTATACCTCTCATTTCCTTAAAAATCTCTAAGTCCCTAAGCTCCATTCCTTCTACACCACCAAGCTCTACCACCACCACCTCATTTCCAGCAACAAGGAAGGTTTCTCAAAGGCAAAAGAAGCTGCAAATTGGTCCAAGAAGCAACAAAAGTCTTAGTCTTCAAGGGTGAGTAACTTTTCTTCACTTTGACACTTTTTCTTGATCCATTGGTAAGCCCCCTATGCTTTTTGTTTCAAGCTCCGGCCCTAACTGAAAAGGGCCCTCTTTTGAGCTCATCTTCACTTTTCATTAAGGGCTCAACCCTGTTTGAGCCCTCCATGATGCACTTGCTTCATTGATCATCTTATATGTCATAATCTTGCATGCTATTTTCGACCCATGAGTAATCTGTTTTTGAGCATGTTGTAAACTAATATTAGGATTATTTTGAGCCCCTCTTCAATATTTAAGAAGGGATCAACACCATTTGGGACTTCCATGTTGTACCTACCTTTATGCTCCTCTTTTCTTCCCCATTCTTGCATGCAATGGCAGCCTACCATGATTTTGTTTTTGGCCATTTTACAGTTCTGAAAAAGTGCTTATTTTGGTCCATTCTTCATGTTTCATTTAGGTCCTTTCATGGTTTGGGACCTCCATAGGGCACTTCGTGTTATATCTCTCTTTTATTCCCCATTCTTGCATGTTTAGTTAGCCTATCATGCTTTTGTTTTTGGCCATTTTACAGTTCTGAAAAAGTGCTTATTTTGGTCCATTCTACATGTTTTATTAAGGGTCTTTGGCTTTTTGGTGATTATTTTGCATACTTCATGTTATAGCCATTTCTGAGCCTCATTTTGCATCACATTTCTATCATGTTTGTATACTGATTTGAGGTTTTCCATATACTGTAAATATTCATATTTTTAGTCCCTCTTCAATGTTGTAGAAGGAATTTTTTCAGTTTGGGTTTTGCTTATATCACTTGCTTCATTACCCCTCTCTTGGCCCCTATTCTTGCATGCCATTTTTGCCATACCTATGCTTGCTGTTTGGCCTTATTTATAACTGTGAAAGTGCCTTTTTTGGGACTTTCTAACTTCTGTATTTGCATTGCATGTCCATGTTGTGCATGTTTGGCATAGCTATAGGCCATTTCGGGTGCCTAAATTTGCATTTCGGGACAATTCCATGCATTTCATGTCATTTCGCCTCATTTCGGGACTTTTTTCCCCCATATTTTAGTGCTGAAATTCCATTAGAATGATTGCTATCCATTTCATGTCATTGCATCGCATTTTGTCATTGCCTCGGTTTGCGTGCCCGTGTGCACGCATTTCGAGGCACCCCATTTTTATCCGCCGGCATCCTATGTGAGTGTGGCTGAGGCTCACTCATGTTGGTATAAGCCCATATCATGTTTTCATGTCATTTGCATCGTATTTTGTCATTGCCTCGGTTTGCGTGCCTGTGTGCACGCATTTCGAGGCACCCCAATTTTATCCGCCGGCATCCTATGTGAGTGTGGCTGAGGCTCATTCATGTTGGTATAAGCCCATATCAAGGCGTCTCATTTTCATTGCATTCTGTCATCGCCTCGGTTTGCGTGCCCGTGCGAACTCAAGGCGTCTCATTTTCATTGCATTCCGCCATCGCCTCGGTTTGCGTGCCCGTGCGCACGCATTTCAAGGCATCTCATTTTCAGTGCATTCTGTCATTTTCTCGGTTTGCGTGCCCGTGTGCACGCATTTCGAGGCATCTCATTTTCACATCATAGTACATACTAGGTTGCATTTTAGATCGCGTTCTGTATTTTCTCGATTTGCGTGCTCGTGTGCACACATTTCGAGGCATTTCATTTCCATAGCATTGTATATGTTAGGATTGTATCTTAGTTGCATTTCATGCATATCATGCATATTGCATCATGTCCGGAATAAGAGTTAGCCCAGGCACGGGAAACGAGGTACATTTCGTACTCCGAGTGACGGAATGTGTCTCAATTCCCCAGTCACCGATACTCCGGATTATCCATGATGGAGTTAGGTTTTAGCTATAGTTTCATGTGCATTCATCCTATATTGAGTTGTGCATTTCGACTCCTCGGCCATCATGCCTCGGTATGCGTGATTGGTGGCACGAGGTTCGAGACATGCATATATCTGTGCAAATACATTGCTATGCCCCTTTCCTGCTCTCTGTTGCAGCAAAATCAGGAATCAGCCACTTTTTGGGGCTTGGCACGCATTTCAAGAACAGGTGTAAACAAAGGCTAATTGGGACATTCCGGTGGATTTCCGCGCAAGACAACCCGGACATGCACCATCCATCAGAAGTAAGGCAGTCCCTGGCTTGCACGCCAGTTTCATTTACTTTCTTAGTTAATTCATTAATTAATTAGAATTCTGTAATATTCGGACTGTAATATTCTTTTATTCGGGACTGTATATTTATTTGGACCCTCTGCGCGAGGGCATAATTGTAATAAGTGTGCGTGAGTATGATGTATGTCTTCCAACCCCACGTCTTTCTTCCCTTTTATTTACCAGCTTATGATGGTTAGATTAGGGCATGTTTCAATTAGCATACAGTATGATAGCATGTTTGCATTCATTCATCTGTTTTGCATGCACCGGGCTCGGCGCACCATACTAACTGCATCGTACTTTCAATTCCAAATTGAATACATGTTAGTTGTAGCATTTCATATGCCATGTTTAGAATAGCCGAGCCTGCTATAGTTGCATTTTTGCATGTGTTGCATTAGGCATTTCTGTATATTTAGGATCATGCATAATTTCTAATAAACTTCTTTTTTTAGCTTGGAGTACTCGGTGAGTTTTATGCTTTAGCATCCTTGCATGCGTGTGAGTGACTGCCATGAATAGCATGCTTACCATGAGGCTAATTGCTAATGTGATATAACTGCCTGAATTCCTGTGGGTGAAGGTTGGGTTATTTGAATTGGAATAATTCATCAAATGTGTGTTTTAAGCCCACTAGATAGTGGCAAAATCATGTTTTCTAAGCCCACCCGAGGGTGGCAAATCCATGTCTTAGCCTACTTGCGGGTAGCACCATCAAACCACTTTCAAATAAACAAACATGAAATGTTTTGTTCCAATTCAGGCAACTCAGTCTATACTTATATGCTGTATGCATCACATAGTAACCTGGGCTAAATAACCGAAATAAGGACACACAAAGTTTTCAAAAATTGATACCATGGTTAGTAGAGGCCGATCTTTGATCGGGCGAGCGGGGGTGCTCACGAAGTGACCTTCCCCAATCGTACCCAAGTTCCCGAGCCGAGGCAACTTTGGTGATGACGGACACGTGGCCTTTTGGCACCGAGTCAGGGTTTCCTAAATTTCCCAAAATAAAATATTTAGGTGGCGACTCTGTATCTGGCAAAGCAGTCCATGTTTGGCACTTCTTTCAAAAATCTGTTTTCTTAAAACAATGTGCCGGATTTGGACTCTTTGGTTCAGACTTAGAACCGTGACAATTTTAGAGTCCTGAGCTGTAGTGGCCCCAAATGAACAGAACGGGACTTCATCCTCCCAGGGCGTTCGGGGACGTCCACAGTTACTCACAGATAGCTCCAGTAGCATAACAAATCACGTGGACAGAACAGACTGATCAAGCGGGAGATAACATGTGACCTACATAAACACGTGACAGATACACATTGAACACACATCTCAAAGGTGCTTAACTTATCATTCTTCTCTCTTAGCATATGTTTCTAACTCTTATCCTCATTATTGTAACTTAAACACGGCCTAGGAATGCCTTAGATGCAATGAGGATGCAAAAATGCACTTTGAAACACTTAGCCAAATTTATGAAAACAGGGCAGTTCGCTCGAGCGTAACTTTGGTCGCTCGAGCGAACCCCTTGGTCTACAAAACTTCTAAGAGCTCTCATTTTACGCTCAAACAAAGATCTTGGTCACTCGAGCCAAGTTTGAAAACAAAGGGTGGTTGCTTGAGGGCATTTTCTGTCACTCACACCAAGGCTCATATCTGCAAAAGTATTAGGAGCTTGAATTTTACGCTCTAGCCAACTTTTAGTCGCTCGAGCCAAGGTTCAAAACAAATGGTGGTCGCTCGAGCAAATCTTTGGTAGCTCAAGCGAAGATGCAGAATCTGGAATTTTCAGATTGTTATTCCAAGTTCAAAACATGAATTTGAAACTTCAAATTTGCTCTTCTGGGCAAAAACTTTAGAAACATTTGAAAACTTGTATTACATCATGAATTGAATATCATTTCACAAAATCAAAGGCCAAAAGCAAGTCAATTCTTCAAAAGCAAAGCAAAACTATGCTTTTCTTTACATGGTATACATATGCATGAAATCATCTAAGTTCTTTACTTTAAAAACATTATCAATTAAGACAAGGTGACATTGAACATGATGAATTTCCAAAGCCAAGTTGAAATAAGGACATGCAAGCGAGAATTCTTGGAAATAATCTTCAAAACATGGTGAATTATACATGCATGCATGAATCATGCTCAATTCCATTTTCTAATATGCAATTCTAGCTTCTTATCCTCAATTCATGCAATTTATACTTTAACTTAGATAATCTCAAGTCCTACGTAATTTATGATCAAGAATTTGGTTGAATTCTTACCTTAAGCTTGAGTTCACAAGTGTAGAAGCTTAATTCTCTCAAGTCTTCTTCAATTCCTTCAAATGCTCTCCAATTCTCCTATGTCCCGTTTGATCTCGACCATCTTCTACGTTTCTCCCTCTCTCGCACGTTTTGAGCTCAAAAAGCTTGAAGTGGAAGTGTGTAAAATGTTGTAAGGCTTAACATTAGCCTTATATAGGCTTCACTAATTAATCTAGCTTAGCCTTATCAAATTGTAATTAATTATTCTAATTATTTGATTCCGAATTTAATTTCAATTAAACTTACCATAAAATTATAAAAATTCTAAATAACACATATACGTGGTCAATTTCATGTTCAGATGCTGATAAGGCCTTCAACTTGCAAATAAAATAAAAAAAAAAACTTACATTAGGGCTGACAAGCATGCGGAATTGAACATGAAAAATAAAAACTTATATGTTCAATTCATTTTCATTTTACATCTAGGCTTAGTCAATTCATGCTTAGTCAATTCATGTTGAACATGAAAAATGAATTGAACATATAAGCTTAGCCTTATATGTTCAATTCATGCTTGAAAAGATAAGGCCTTCAATATGCGAATTGAACATGAAAAATCACAGGTCAGGGTTGTTACATCAGGGCTGACAAGCGTACGGAATTGATGAATATGGGTAGTATATTCTTTTCTCCCATTCACTAGCACACGGGTGATGAAAATGAATCCAATTATTTACTATCAGAGGTACTAGATGACCAAGTTGTAGATAAACCTATAACAAAGACATCAATAAGTAGAATTACAAAAAAAGACATAGTAATGATCTAAGTAGACTTAGTAGTTTATACCTGCCCGAAATGGTTTCTATTTACAAACCCTGTGTAGATATCTCTTCGATCAGGTATTGCAATAGGTACTGATCTAAGTAGTAGAAACGACAAGTACTGTTGTATGGATAAATGATAAAGAGCGTCTCGGTAGTATGATGTCAAGAAATGGCCTATGCTCCAATGATTAAATCCAGTGCCAAATTCGGAGTAGGATAAAATAGAGGTAAGGTCATCAACCCTTTCCTTTTAACCAACTAGCTATACGTAGTACATTACATTCGAATGCAGCTCAAGTGTAAGTCTTGATTTTCTGTCATTACCGCCCACATTTGATGTTTTTATAACAATGACAAATCTAGTATTCATCCCAACGTCAGAAGCCCATTTCATTAATGCTTGATGACTACTAAAAATCCAAAGATAATAAATACATTTATACGTCAAAATATTAATAAAACTCAATATAAATTAAAAATAAGACAAATTGTATTCATAAAAAAACTTAACAGACAGTAATGAGTAGCTAATAATGCAGTATGTACATTGTTGCAATGAGTAGAAACATAATCCTTTCAAGCAAAAAAATAAAAAGATATACATAAAAAAAATGAAACTGGAAATACACGATAATGAGTAGCCGAACAAATTAAAAAAATTCGGCATTAGGTTACCGGATATGTATCTTTTATTTTGCAATTGGTTACCAGACATTTTTTTTTTCAGCAATGTGATGCCGGACTATTTTATTTTGTTCGATTTCAAAACACCGAACAAAATTCGAAGAATAGTCTAGAAAAAAGAAATAAAAACTTACCAAGCAAATAAAAAAAAACTCACCGTTTCACTTTTTTGATAGTTCTTCACCACAGTTTCTTCATCCATTGCTTTCTTTTATGATCAAAACACTGATTCTCACTTTTTGAAAAGAGATGTGTAAGAGAGAAGAAAAATTGAAAAATGAAGAAGAGGAATAGGGATTGAAGACTAAGGGGTGTAATGAGATAATAAAATATATTTAATTTTAGTATTTTGTCATTAAAGGTAATTTCACACTGTGGGGGCCGAATATCGGGAGACGTAAAGAGGCCGAATAGTTGGACCTGGAGAGTCAAAATTCATATATCACATTCGGCCCCGTCTTATACACAAATCCAGAGGTGCCCTATTCGGCCAAATAACCAGTTGAGTAAGGGGCAGAGTGAAGGGCGGCTTGCAACAAAAGGAGCTGAGTAAATAGATATACGACGAATTGAAGGTGGGCCCAGCCCTGAAGCCCAAGAAAGAAAAGATATAAATAGAAGAACATCATCCAGAGAGAGGTATGTGAGAATTGGTACACTTAACTTAAGATACAAGCAATCAAGAGAGTATAGACTGACTTATCCGTCGGAGTGCTAATTCCGGCACCCCCGATCGGAGTGTTTGTTCCTTTTTAGGTTGTTAGCTGAGGATCTCGAGCGTCCTAGTGGATCAAAAGAGTATTTCCAAAATCACTTCCCCACAATTGGCGTTGTCTGTGGGAATACTCAAATACACCCATGGCGGGCGTAATAGAAGACCCTCCGATAGTCACTGACGAGACCACACAGAGAGACGACCTCACTCCAACAAACATGCTTGGACCGGAGACTATCACTGCAAGACGTGCCTTGAACTTCGACTCACTTGCCCAGAACTCGCCCTCGACCTCAGCACATGAGACAATGCAAGCAATCACAGAACAAGCGAAGCAAAATGAACAGAGGCTGGAAAACATGATCGCTGAGAATGAGGGCCTCCGTCAAGACTTGGCCTTGAAAGTAGCAAAATCCAATCAAGCTACACGCCAAGATCCGGGATGACCTCTGAGAGCGGGTGGTCGAAGACCTCGATTTCGGAAGCAATATAGTGACAGCAACTCTGACTCATTATCCCCAAAGCCCAAAAAGAATGGATGACTCGAAACTACCAGTTCCCTTGAAGAGAATCCGCATGTAAGGCATAAGTGAAGACGAAATGGTTCGGACGAAGAAGACCAGCACGATCCCTTCGTACGATGGATCGCAAAGGCAGCGCTACCCAAGAAGTTCAAAGCCCTGTCGTTCACCCTGCACGACGGGAAATCGAACCCCACTGATCATATCCGTCATTATAAGCAAGCCATGCCGCTGCATGCAGACGACGAGGCTCTCTTGTGTAGAATATTTCCGAGCAGTTTGGGGCCATTGGCCGTCAGATGGTATTATAAGTTGGAGCCGACATCGATTAAGAGTTTCCATCAATTACAGAAATCCTTCAGGGCAAGATTTATCACCAACGAGGTCCAGCCGAAGCAAGCCGACTCTCTCTGGGCAATGCAGATCCAGCCAGGAGAAACCTTACAAGCATATTCGGCAGGTCGTGCCAAGCACCTATCATCAGCTGCTACGCTTCCCGACAGAACGCGGTATTGAGCAAATCCGTGGCTTCCAGAAATCGGCACAAGCATGTTATCTCCTTGTTGGAAAGACGCCAAAAGAGCTGCAAGTGAATTTTATTGAGGTGTCGGATCGAGAGAGCCTCGACGATATTGGGCGGCTTCCAAGTGAAAAGGCTACGGAAGCCCTAAATCGAGTTGAAATTGACGGAAACCCGACAAGTTCTTCATGGTCGGCGCCTCCCTAAATCAAGCTGACAGGCAACAGCTAATTTCCTTCTTGCTCGGCAACCTTGATGTATTTGCATGGACTCCATATGAGATGTCAGGTGTAGATCTGTCTGTTTTGCAGTACCGTTTAAATGTTGACCCTAAATGTAAGCCGATTATTCAGAAAAGCCGGCGGTCAGTCGCAGAGCACACTGCCGCCATTGTTGAAGAGGTTGACTGGTTGCTTGACGTCGGGTCAATCAGGGAAGTGACTTACCCTACATGGCTCTCGAATACTGTGGTTGTGAAGAAGAAAAATGGGACTTGGCGAGTCTGCGTTGATTTCACGGACCTAAACAAAGCCTGCCCCAAGGATTGTTTTTCCCTTCCCAGAATAGACCAACTTGTAAATGCGATGGCACGCCATCAGTGTATGAGCTTCATCGATACTTACAGAAGCTACCATCAAATTGTCATGCATCCGGAGGACCAAGACAAAACTGCATTTCTCACCCAAGAGGAACCTATTGCTATAAGGTTATGCCTTTTGGGCTGAAGAATGCAGGGGCAACTTACCAAAGACTAGTCACTACCATGTTCAAGGAGCAACTCAAACACACTATAAAAGTGTACATTGACGATATGGTGGTCAAGCCCAAAGAAGAGCAAACTCATCTAGCTGATCTGGAAGAGACATTCGACATTTTACGCAAATACAAAATGAATTTGAACGCTTCCAAATGTGCGTTTGGGATTGGCTCTAGAAAATTCTTGGGTTACATTGTCAACCACCGAGGAATCGAAGCCAACACAAGGCAAATCACGGCAATCTTGGAGCTCGGCTCCCCTCGTTCAGTAAAAGAGGTTCAAAAGTTGATGGGGATGGCCGTCGCACTCAACAGGTTCATCAGTCGATCCACAGATCGCTGCCGAAAATTCTTTCATACTCTACGGCAGAGCAAGGATTTTGAATGGACCTCCGAGTGCGAAGCCGCTTTCAACGGCCTCAAGACCTACCTCCGATCAGTTCCACTCTTGACAACACCTTCGGCTGGTGACCCGCTCATTTTGTATCTAGTGGTTTCTGACCAGGCCGTCAGCGCCATACTGATAAAGGAAGAGCTGGGGGAGCAGCGGCCAGTGTATTATGTGAGCAAGACAATGGTTGACGCCGAAACATGCTACCTTCCGTTGGAAAAACTGATTTTGGCCCTCGTCATGGCAACAAGAAAGCTGATGCATTACTTTCAAGGGCATACCATTGGGGTACTAACGGACCACCCCCTCTGATCGGTACTCCGTAGTGCAGAAGCATCAAGGCGCGTTTCAAAGTGGGCTCTTGAACTCAGCCAGTACGATATTCAGTTTCTGCCTAGAACCTCAATCAAGAGATAGGTGTTTGCCGACTTTGTGGCCGAATTCACTGGGGGACTTGCCGACTTCAAGTTTGATGAAATCCAACCTAAGCCGAACTAGAGAATTTATGTTGGGGACATTTGGCAGTTGTACTGTGATGGATCGTCCAATCAACGAGGCAGCGGGGCTGGAGTAGTGATAATGGCTCTAGACGGGGCAATAATTGAGCAGGCTGTCAAACTCGGCTTCGAAGCATCAATTAACAAGGCCGAATACGAGGCCCTGCTAATCGGCTTGCGGAATGCACATCTCCTAGGAGCTCGGCGTTTGCTTATATTTTGCGATTCAAAATTGGTGATCAATCAGCTAAAGGGGGAGTACGCAGCAAAAAATGACCGTATGGCCGCTTACATGAAAACGGCAAATTCCTTGTTGGCAAAATTTGACCATCATGAATTGAACTAAATAACCCGTGACCAGAACACACATGCAGATGCCCTGGCCTGCCTAGCCTTCGCCATTAACTCAGAGATTAAACGGGCCATTGAAGTTGGTTTCATCCTAGAGCCGAGCATTGGCCCTTTTGAAGAAGTCCAGGTCAATGTCATAGAGTCAGGACCGAGTTGGATGGACTCTATTGCTATATTCCTGTCTTCTGAACAGCTCCTAGTAGACAAGAAAGAAGCGCACAAGCTGCGAAACAAAGCCCTGCGATACTACTTGGATCCGCAAGGAAAACTTTATAAAAAATCCCTTTCTGGTCCATACCTGGAATGCGTTCATCCGGACAAAGTTGAACCACTTCAGACCGAAATACATGAAGGCAGTTGTGGCGCCCATTATGGCGGACGTTCTTTGGCTCATCGAGCTGTGACACAAGGGTATTACTGGCTGACAATGAGAGCCGATGCCGAATGTTACGTGAAAAAGTGTGAACAGTGCTAGAAGTTCTCTCCGTTGACCCACCTGCCTGCTGAAGAGTTAAGTTCTATAACTAGTCCTTGGCTGTTCGCCCAATGGGGACTTGACATCGTTGAACCACTGCCTCGTGCGCCAGGTAACAAGCGATTTTTTATTGTCGCGATAGATTATTTCACAGAATGGGTAGAAGTGGAAGCACTAACGCATATCCGAGACACCGACGTGAAGCGTTTTGTATGGAGAAATATCATAACACGATTCGGCATTCCAAGAGCACTTATTTCAGACAACGGCACCCAGTTTGATTGCGGTGTCTACAGGGAACTGTGCAGCAAGTATGGTATTCGGCCCTACTATTCCTCTCCAGCTTATCCATAGAGTTACGGCCAAGCTGAACCTCCAACAAATCTATTTTAGACGGCATCAACAAGAGGCTGGAGAAAGCCAAAGGACGATGGGTCAAAGAGTTGCCAAGTGTATTATGGGCTCATCGAGGTGGTCCTCCGTTCGCTTTGTGCTTCGAAACGCAGGCAATCATCCCCTTGGAGATCGGCCTCCCAACTTTGAAATCAACAGTTTTTTATTTGGGCCGAAACGACATGATGTTGGCCTTGGATTTGATTCTAATTGAAGAGCAGAGAGACCGCGCCCTTGCATCCATGGCACGGTACCAGCAGCAGCTTGCTAAGTCATATAATCAGCGTGTTCAACTGCGTTGCTACACACCAGGAGAGTTGGTCCTGAATAAAGTGCTTCCAACTACTAGGAATCCGGCCGACGGAAAATTGGGTCCTAACTGGGACGACCCTTATCAGATTGACTCAGTCGCGAGAGTAGGGGCATATCGACTCGAAGACATGTCTGGGAGAAGTCTACCACGGCCTTAGAATTCCACATATTTACGTAAATTCTATCATTGACCCGACTTGTGGGGCTTGATACTTGTTCTGAATGGTTCGCCATGTACATATTTCACTTTTGCAATGCAAAGTTTCCCATTTTCTCATCGCGCAATTCAGTTCAAAAGTCTCCGGATTCGGAGCCCCATTGGTTCATGACACTTTTGGGCCGATTAAGCCTTCAGATTCGGAGCGCCCTTCATGGATATCACGATTGGCCAAACCAAGTCTCCGGATTCTGAGCCCCATTGGTGCATGACACCTTTAGGCTAATTAAGCCTCCGGATTCGGAGCGCCCTTCGTGGATATCACAATTGGCCAAGATATAAGCCTCCAGATTCGGAGCCCCATTAATGCATGACACCTTTGGGCCGATTAAGTCTCCGGATTTGAAGCCCCATTGGTACATGACACCTTTGGGCCGATTAAGCCTCCAGATTTGGAGTGCCCTCCGTGGATATCACGATTGGCCAAGTCTTCGAATTCGGAGCCCTATTCTTGTATGACACCTTTGGGCGGATTAAGTCTCTGGATTCGGAGCCCCATTGGTGCACGAGACCTTTGGGCCAATTAAGCCTCCGGATTCGGAGCGCCCTTCATGGATATCACGATTGGCCAAGTCTCCGGATTCGGAGCCCCATTGGTGCATGACACATTCTGGCCGATTAAGCCTCTGAATTCGAAGCGCCCTTCGTGGATATCACGATTGGCCAAGATATAAGCCTCTAGATTCGGAGCCCCATTGGTGCATGACACCTTTTGGCCGATTAAGGCTTCGAATTCGAAGCGCCCTTCGTGGATATCACGATTGGCCAAAGATATAAGCCTCCGGATTCGGAGCCCTATTGGTGCATGACACCTTTGGGCCGATTAAGTCTCCGGATTCGGAGCCCCATTGGTGCATGACACCTTTGGGCCAATTAAGCCTCTGGATTCGAAGCGCCCTTCATGGATATCACGATTGGCCAAGATATAAGCCTCCGGATTCGGAGCGCCCTTCGTGGATATAATGATTAGCCAAGTCTCCGGATTCGGAGCCCCATTGATGCATGACACCTTTGGGTCGATTAAGCCTCCGGATTCGGAGCGCCCTTCGTGGATATCACGATTGGCCCAGCCAAGTCTCTGGATTCGGAGCCCCATTCGTGTATGACACTTATGGGCCGAATAAGACTACGGATTCAGAACCCCATTCGCGCTTGACACTTATGGGCTGAATAAGACTCCAGATTCGAAGCGCCCTTCACGACGCAAATTAAAGCATACAAACACTCAAAATGAAATGCTTAATTAAGTTGAGCCGGCAAAAACCGTATAAACAAAATAAAACATGCAAACATTCAAAATAAGATACTTGATTAAGCATGCAAACATTCAAAATGAAACGCAAACATTTAAAACAAAGTATTTTATTAAGTTAACCAATAGATACATAGCTGACGCGCAATCTGTGTTAAAGCATTTACAATATATTCAATTCTATTCGGCATCACCCTCGTCATCGCTCTTCTCAATTTCGAAAGCGCTAAAAGGAAAGTGACGACGTTGGTATAATGGCAATGCCGATTCAACTTATGCTCCTTGAAGTGCCTCCGCGGCTTGGAGAGCCTTAATCCACCCGTGCCTAAAGCCCCGATTCTCGCATCGGCATACCACATCTACGAGTTTCTCCTTGGTCTTCTCTATCGCGCCTTTTCAGCCGTCGTGGAAGCCTTTTTCATAACCCACGGACCTTGCAGTCTCTACTGCAAACATGCTTGCCGTATCTCTATCGGCAATCACATGACTTATCAGCCGTTGGGTCACTCTTTCCTCCACAACCGGATTAGATTGACCAGCTGCACCCGGCTCGACAGTTTGGGCCTTCCTCAGCTCACGCTCGGCCTTCTCCGCACAAGCCTCCAAGGTTCGAATTCGTTCATCCTTCTTCTCTATCTCCCGTCGTGCAGTGCGCAGACGCATACCAACTTCATAGGTGGGTATACAGCCCTCTCATTGCCCCATGGATGCCCTCTCGAAACACTTCGAAATCCTGTCGACCAACCATCGACTGCTGGACTTCCGGTGGAAAAATCTGTCGAGCGAACTCGACTGCTACACCTGTGTCATTAACAATAGAATTCGCCTCCGTCATCGGTTTATTCCCCACAAAAATCGCAAAACTCAATGGCCGCAGCGTCGCATCAGACTCATTTCTCGGTGGCGATCGAGGGGAGCTACTCCGTTATTGTTTTTCCCTTCGGGGTGATTTGCTTTGACGACTTGGGGGCTGACGTTTTTCTCGTTCCTAGACGTCCTACTTCCCGTGCGTGTGGGCTCGCTGCTGCGATTCATTTCAGTATCATGCTCAGCCAATGTCTGCCCTTCTCCGCTGCTGTTGAAGAACAGTCTATTTGACATTCGCACTTATCTAACTTTCCGCAACAAATTGATTTAAATTGAGTCTGAACACAATAAGTGGAATTACGGGCGCGAAGAACCCACCCCATTTATTCCTAACGCGTGTAGCGCCCCCGAGGCGATCTCATTAATGCTAAACTCCAAAAGGATGCCGATCAACGTGCGCCGCAGCCACTCCACGAACTAATGATATTTGGCTTTTAGAGTTCATACATTGGCTGGAGCAAGGGCAGATTTATTAATCTGATCGGCCGAATATCTAAGCCCGATGCCAATCAATTTGTGCCACAGCCACTCCATGAACTAATGATATTCGGCTTTCGGAGTTCATACATTGGCTGGGGGCAAGGGTAGATTTATTAATTTGATCGGCCAAATATCTAAGCCCGATGCTGATTGATTTGTACCGCAGCCACTCCATGAACTAATGATATTCGGCTTTCGGAGTTCATACATTGGCTGGGGCAAGGGCAGATTTGTTAATCTGATCGGCCAAATATCTAAGCCGATGCTGATCGATTTATGCCGCAGCCACTCCATGAACTAATGATATTCGGCTTTCAGAGTTCATACATTGGCTGGGGCAAAGACAGATTGGTTAATCTGATCGGCCAAATATCTAAGCCCGATGCCGATCGATTTATGCCATAGCCACTCCATGAACTAATGATATTCAACTTTCGGAGTTCATACATTGGCTCGGGCAAGGGCAGATTTATTAATCTGATCGGCCAAATATCTAAGCCCGATGCCGATCGATTTGTGCCGCAGCCACTCCATGAACTAATGATATTCGGCTTTCGGAGTTCATACATTGCCTGGGGCAAGGGCAGATTTATTAATCTGATCGGCTATTCGACGAAGATAAATAACTAAATTGCCTAGTTATCTAATCGGCAAGTGTACACAAATGTTTTATCTAAAGTAACGAAAAGCAATACCATTCATCAATAGTAAAATCAAGCATAAATAATAGCAAAGTGCAAAGGAAATTTTCATTAGTAAATTGGGCATAAACTGTAGCCATTTTACATGTGAAAACTACTAAACAAAAAGCTACAAGTTCGCATGGAAATGCCTAGCAAAAACTTAAAAACTGTAGTCATTTTACACATAAAAACTACTAAACGAAAAACTACAACAATATATTCAAAATCCTTAAACAAAAACAACTAAAATTTTGCCCTAATCAATCCTCGAAGTCAGATTCCAGCGGCTCAACGTCCACTTGCTCGTATGGAATTGGCATAGCCAATTTCACATCAGCAGCAGCAAGGGCTTTGAGCCAGCCGTGTTTGAACCCCCAATTTTCAAATTTGGGGACTTCTTCCACATAACTTGCGAGGGAAGCGCTTTGCCCAGCCTCGTACGCCTTGGAAGCCTCGGAGGCGACTACTTCCTTTGCCTTCTTCGATTCTTCCAAGTCAGCCTCCAGTTTGGCAATCACTTCTCGGGCTAACTTAAGTGCATTTTTACTCGCATTCGCCCTCTTCTCGGCGGTCAATCTGAGCTGGTCCGAATTTCTCGCCCTTTCCATCTCGGCCTCAGCCCTTGCACCTTCCATCTTCGCCCTCGTTGCTTTGAACTCGGTCCTACTCCTTTGGCCCTTAACTTCCGATTATAAATGGCCAATTCGTTCGATGGCGTCATGTTGGCGACGGCCTATCTCGGCTATCCTTCCGACCGTCTGCAAAACAGGAAATTAAAACCAAAGCAATATATGCATAAAAGGGAAAAACAAGATCAAGGAATATACCAGAAGAGCCGATTGAGCGACTAACACAATTGCCAAAAGATTCGGCTCTGCCCGGAACGCTGCTTTGTCAGCCGGCAATGAGACCGACACAGCCATACTCAACTCCACAGCTGGATCTTTCATAGCCGACTTGTCAGAGGAGATCGGCATGTTTTTTATCTTTGGTTGAACGACAAAGGAGATAACCACATCCGACTCCTCTAAACGCGCCCGTTTGTCTGCCTGGTTTTCTTCAAAGCCAGCCTCAAACTCGGCAGGGCGTTTCTCCGCCCTTCGCTCAACCTCCTGATCCACTTGCACAACCGTCTCTGACTCGGCATTTCGGGTTTGAGTCGTCTTCTCCTCGATAACAAGCAGGGAGGGCTCAGCATCAGCGGCGGGTGGCATTTCCGATCGAATGGCCTCTGCTCTCCTCCGCGCAGCCATTCTTTCGGCGTTTTTCTGTTTGGCGAGTTTTGTGAGGGATAACCCGGCCATGTCTTCGGGGTACGCACCAGGAAGGTCTTCTAACCCAGTAAAAATGTCGTCGAAGGGAAGGTCCCCTCAGCCCGAAGTGGACGGAGGGTTGGCTGAATTGAGGCCGACTTCTTTAAAGGCCAACTTCAAAGCCTCCTCTACTTTGGCTTCGGACTGGCTTGACTCTTCAGCGACCCCAGTTACCTCTGCCTGCTCCGAGTCGAATCCGCCCAGACCAACTTACCGCAAGTTTTTGAAGTTGGTTAAAACAAGAGCCATAAGAAACTCTTCGCCCCTCGGAATTGGGATGTTTTCTGCCGTCGAGAACGTTGTATAAGTCGGCTCATATCGAAGAAGAATGTGGGCCGCCCTCCCTTGTTTCTGAAGGCTTGGACGGCCGAAGTATTTGAGCACGACTTCAATTTCCACAAGAACGACGTCATCGGTTGAAATCAAAACTTTCTTCAAATCGTTCCCCACACAAGCAAAACTATGAGACCGCAAAAATGAAGCCTTATAAATATAAGAAAAATGAACGCAATGAGCTATATGACCACCTGGTTTGCCCCTCTGTCTAGGAATAGGCTCTAGGCGGTCCTCGCCTTCACCGAATTCCCAGTTGCCTCGGACAACGACCATGACATCATCGACTCGCTTGCCAAAGCTGGAAAGCATAGTCACTAATTGATGGTCGGTGTCCTTGGCCCTAAGGAAATAGCGTCCATGCTGGCCAGAAGACATGGCCAAGGCATAATAGTGCCGAATAGCAGGTATGCCGAGGTTAATCCTAAGGTGACGGTTTAACTCTATAATCCCCATTACGATTCTAAAAAAATTGACATTGGGTTGGGAAGGGATTAGACCCCAATAGCGAAGGACAGCCCTAAGGAGTGGATGAAGCGGGAAACGGACTCCGCCCTTTGCAATTGATAAGAGAGGGAAGATGATTGTGCTTTCATCAGCCCTCTCTATATCTAGAGTGCCGTCTGTCACAAGTGACAGACGGACGTCATCAGGGACAGAAAAATGGCGTCAAAAGCCAGAGACTCGATCCGCAGAGAGAAGGTCTTTCAAATGCTTTGCCATTTTCGTCAGCCTGTAGAAATATGCTAAACTAAAAACAAACCAGGAAAAGGGGATTCAAAGCATAGAGGAAGAGAACTTACACGAGACGGAGAGGACAATGAAGGATAAAAGGAAGTTGCAGAGGTGAGCCGGAAGACAGTCCAAAAACTTCAAGCATCCAACAATGTGTATGTATTTGAAAAGACGACAAAATTTTAAATCACAATAAATAGAAGCGTACGAAGGGGCGGGAAGTTGAAATGATGACCGAAAGGCATGTGCTCTGACATCTGCGTTGGAATAAGGTTAACTGCTGAATTTCAGCTCTGACTTTTCAAGTTCGAAACCAAACACACCAGCTAACTATCGTTAGTGGAGTGTTTGGGGGGCAATTGCAGGGGCCAAATATCGAGAGACGTAAAGAGGCCGAATAGTTGGACCTAAAGAGTCAAAATTCATATATCACATTCGGCCCCGTCTTATACACAAATCCAGAGGTACCCTATTCAGCCAAATAACCAGTTGAGTAAGGGGCCGAGTGAAGGGCGGCTTGCAACAAAAGGAGCCGAGTAAATAGATATACGACGAATTAAAGGTGGGCCAGCCCTGAAGCCTAAGAAAGAAAAGATATAAATAGAAGAGCATCATCCAGAGAGAGGTATGTGAGAATTAGTACACTTAACTTAAGATACAAGCAATCAAGAGAGTATAGACTGACTTATCCGTCGGAGTGCTAATTTTGGCACCCCCAACCGGAGTGTTTTTTCCTTTTCAGGTTGTTAGCTGAGGATCTCAAGCGTCCTAGTGGATCAAAAGAGTATTTCCAAAACCACTTCCCCACACACACATAGATAAAATTGGGGGGGGGGGGGGTGAGGAAATCTCATACGGAGAGTGTAAAATGATGAAGTAGTGGGGTAAGTAAAAAATTTATTATTAATTAAAACAGAAAAACTGAGTTGATAATACTTTATACCTTCACTATCTTATTGCGATTTTTCCAAAGATTTGACCACTATGTAGATTATGTAACCATGTGTAGATTACATATCCCACACCTTAGATATATAACTATTGTTCACTCTCCTCTAACTCTTAATCAATATTTTA
The DNA here is from genome assembly GCF_055761805.1 of Camellia sinensis. Classification (NCBI taxonomy): domain Eukaryota; kingdom Viridiplantae; phylum Streptophyta; class Magnoliopsida; order Ericales; family Theaceae; genus Camellia; species Camellia sinensis. The sequence goes on from NC_138963.1 coordinate 143,388,151, forward strand.
TCCTTACTAAATATAGTTGATTTCATATCTTAATTATATCTTTGTGACTCTATTTGATACAATTTATTAGAGTTGTCTATAATTTATTTATTATTTTATTTTAAAATTTTGTGCCAAACAATTTTGTACAATCTCCTATTCATAATTTATAATGTAGAAATTAATTATATAAGAACTGAAGAGTAAATATTTATAACTTTTAACAATGAATTTTAGGGAAAAAAAATTATACCTACTAGAACTTGTATCCCATTTTATATCCTAATTATACACTTCATATATAGTTAAGGATTGACTTCGCTCAAGTTGAGAATTTTAACTGGACGGTGTTGTTTGGATCTATGGGACTCTCTACATGTCTCTTTTTAATAATTCGAACCATTTATTTTGTAGGATTATATATATATATATATATATTCATGAAAAAAATTAGGTCGATTGAATAATTGTTACATTTTTTGTTTTATCGCATTTGTCTAAAACAATTGACAACTTGTAACATCACCCGAGAGGTACCCATGCGCGTTAAATAGCTCGAACTCTTGATTTCTTCGATTTAGTCTCACGAGTGCAATGTGAATCATAGATGAGAGTCCAGATTTGACAACTTTTATAGAAAATCCATTTTATTATAAGTTTTTTGCCAGAAATGGACTACATCACCAAATCTTAGAGTCGCCACCTAATATTTTGGGAAAATTAGGAAACCTGTGACTTATGCCAAGACTATTGTTTGTCGTAACTAAGGATGCTTGACTCGAAACCTTAGGTATAAAAGGGGAAGGTCATTAATTGAGCACCCCTACTCATCCGATCAAAAGATCGGTTTCTACTAAGGCATGATATGAATTTTATTGATTTCATATATTCATATTTCAATTATTTATAAAATCCTAAAATTTACTATGTAAAGTAAAGCAAATATAGACTGTGTTATTTATTTTGGAACAATTTGATTTCATTATTTTGAAAATGTTTTGAATAGTGCAATCATGAAAATTAATTTTATTCCCAAATTAAATAACACAACCTTTAACACCAGCATGCATAGAGTAATATCAAATAAGCACATAGCCACATAGTAGGATGCTAAACATAGTAAGAAAATCACACACAGGCAGGATGCTACAGCACAAAAACTTACATATTTACCGACGTCTCGCAAATATTTACAAAACAAAGTTAGTAAAATATGCATAATCCTATATATAAGATCCTAATACAATTCACTTATGAAATGCAACTACAAATCCGGTTTCTAATAGATGACATGTAAATCATCTCAAAACATGAGGTAACGCACAAAATCACATAATAATCAATTAAACTCACAGATGCAAATTTAGCCGAACCTTAAGGCATGAAGCATGGATGCAAAGTATGGATATAATGACAAGCATGATATACTATATATGTACAGATAAGGAAAGCAAATAAAAGAACATGATAGAAAGAAGTGAGAGCGAGAAATTATTACATCTTTGGAATATTACATATCCGAATAAGGGAGGAGAGAAATAAAAATATACAACAAAATATCCTCACAAATCTGTCTTAAACTAAAAGAAAAATAGAAAAACAAGAGCTTCAGGGGGGCCTCAGAGACCGTCGGAGACTGTTCTACTCATCACCGAGAGGCTGCTGGATTCTGTCCAGGAAAAAGTGGCTGGCCGGTCAAAAGATGAGCTGGCCAGCCAAAAAGTTAGCCGGCCAGCGAACTTATTAGCTGACCGGCTAATTATTTGGCTGGCTAGCCAAATAAGTTGGTCGTGGCTGACTATTTTGCACGAAATAGAATTTTTCGACAAAATTATTATCCTTTCCTCCTATTTTCACATTGTTCTTTGCTCAATTTCCTTAAAAAAAAAGTTTCATTTTAAAGTTTAAAAGTGAGCCTCGGAACACTACAAAAATATTTGGAGCAAATGGCGGAAAGAAATTTTCGAAAGAGAATTTTGAATGAGACTTAAACAGTTGGCCAAAACAAGCTTGGGGTTGGAAATGAAGCGCAAGTTCCATATTTCTTACAAAGAATTATGCGAGAAACACATTCTTGTTTTCATCATTAGGTAATCAAAAGAAAGTGCCCAAGTCTTATGGCCTATCAAAATGGGATGTTTATAGTTGCCCATTTTTTACAGAACTCGAAGTCATTTCTTGACATGAGTAAATATCAAAGCCTAAAGACAACCCTTTTGATAAGGCCATAAAACTTGGACAAACAAATAAGGTCCAAATGCAGTTGGTTGAACCCAAGGATGGCCTATGTATTCCTTTGTAAGGAATCAAACCAGCATAGTTCAAGGACATAATGCAAATGACATGCTCGAAATACAAATGAAAACTAGACTTACACGTTTCACGAAGCCATTTGTGTTGAAAATTCATAATCTACAATGCAATGCAATAGGTAATATACGGTGAGACAAGCCTCGTGCAAATGATATGAAGTATAACAAGGGATACAATTCAAACACACTCACATAAGAGAAAGAAATGTAACCGGTGAATAGTTTGAACATACATCCCAAAATAGGAAAGGTATTAATCGATGGATAGTCTCAACTAGCAACCCAAGAAAAGAGAGGTATTAATCGATGGTAGTTTGAACCATCAACCCGAGAAAGGGAGAGTATCATCATTCCAAAAAAGGGCTAATATTAACCGAGTGGTTTGAACCTACAACCCAAAAGAGGGGGGCCAACATTAACTGATAAAAAAGGTTGTAATCAAATGTTGATGTGAAGAGATTGTAACCAAGTAATGCAACAATGTGATAGTTATAACCATGCAAATGATATGCTAATGTAATTAAAAGTTAAATTCTTTTTTTTCTTTTCTTTTCGAACATGCATGATTTATGCAATGCAAGATGTAATATATGGTGAGACAAGCCTTATGCCAATGATACAAAACGATCGGGTACAATCCAAACACACTCATATGAGAGGAGAAAAAAAGGTTTTAATCAAATTGTGGGACCTAGACCATATCTCGATATGAAATAACGGATTGATTTCAATCAGGTAAAGAGAAAAAAGCGTCTTAACCAATATACAAGACCTAGACCGTACCTCAATACGAAATAGAGCGATGGTTTTAACTGGGTAAAAGAGAAAGGGATCTTAACCAATATACTAGACCTAGACCGTACCTCAATACGACATAGGGAGATGGTTTCAATCGAGTAAAGGAGAAAGGGGTCTTAACCAATATACAAGACCTAGACTATACCTCAATATGAAATAGGGCGATGGTTTCAACCAAGTAAAGGAGAAAAGTTGTAACCAAAAAAGTTTGAAGTGATGTGAATGGATTGTAACCATGCATAACAAATGTAATAGACAGTGCAAGTGTAATGGTGAATACAAAAACACGAAAGGGCAATGTGAGACATACAATATGCAATGATGAATGCATAATGATAACATGATGGATGCACAACAAATAAAATGATTTTTTCTTGCTTTTTCAAAATTTTATTCTCTTTTTTTTTTTTTTTTGAAAAATAATTTTTGTTTTCAAGATTTATATACATACCATATATACATACACGGATACAAACAATATACAAAGTCCATACTACGTACACAGACAAAATATATACATACAAACTATATGTATATACGGATACATGGACACATACAGACATACATATACAGATGTATATACAAATACATATACATACGGACACATATACAGATACATATACGGTATACACATATATACATATTACATACAGATCACTTTCTCTCCTCTATTTTTTTTCTCTCTCTCTCTCTCTCTCTGCCTCTTTTGTCTTCGTCGAGCGCCTTGTCTGGCATGCAATTTCAACAATCACAGTGCACCTAACTAACATCAGTTGGCCGACCTCGTTTGTCAAAGATTGCCTCGGTAATCCCTCTTCTCTTGGCCTCTTTTTCTTCTTCTCCATTCTATTCTTAAACTGAAGCCTGCAAAAGAGCAAAGCAAAAAGCTGGAAACTCCCCCTGTCATTACTCTGTCAATTTTCTCTTTGAAGGCATTACTCTCTGTAGACGTGCCCCGTGAGAACTCTCCGATATCCGCGCGCGATGGGGTGCGAATCTCGTTTTGTTCTCTAGGCTACTATAGTTTAGACTCGATGTCACGGTTCTGAATCTAATCTCGCAAAGTGCAATGCAAGACCGATAAATCACCAAAGAGTCCAAATCCAGCAAATCGTTTTGGAAAACTGATTTTTATAAAGAAGTGTCAAACATGGACTGCTTTGCCAAATACAGAGTTGCCACCTAAATATTTTATTTTGGAGGAATTTAGGAAACCTTGACTCATGCCTAAGGCCACGTGTCCGTCATCACCAAAGTTACCTCAACTCAGGAACTTGGGTACGAGAGGGGAAGGTCATGCAATGAGCACCCCCGCTCGCCCGATCAAAGATCGGCCTGTACATAGCATGATATTTTGTTTTTGAAAACACATGTGTTCTTATTCCGATTATTAACCTAGAATTACTATGTGATGCGCGCAGCATACGAGTATAGACTAGATCACCAAAGTTGGAACAAAACATTACATGTTCATTTGTGAAAATGATTTGAAGTTTGCTACTCGCAAGTAGGCTAAATCGGGGATTTGATGAATTGTTCCAATTCAAGCAATCCAACCTTCACCCACAAGCATTCAGGCAGTTAATCAAATAAGCAGTTAGCCTCATGGAAAGCATGCTAACATGGCAACACTAACACACATGCAGTATGCTAAAGCGTAAACACTCATAGTGTACTCCGAGCCAAAACAGAGAACTAGTTAGAAATCATGCATGATCCTAGTTCATGTTAAGATGGCTAATGCAACGCATGCAAAAATGTAACTAAGATAAGCTCGACTATTCTAAGATGTTATGTGGAATGCAACTTGATAACATGCTGTTGAACACATATTCAAGTAAATGTATTGAAAATACAATGCGATTTGTATGATGCGCTGAGCCCAGTGCATGCAAGACAGATGAATGAATTCATGCATGCAAGCATAAGTATGCTAATTAAAACATGCCCTAAAACTAACCACTGAAAGCAGGTAAGTAAAAGGGAGAAAGAAATGGAGGTTGGAAGACATGTATCACACATACGCACGCTTATTACAATAGTTGTGCCCTCTCGACGGAGGGTCCGAAAATAAGCTAACTAGCTAATCTAAGCTAATTAAACTATTTATTACATAATGAAGCTAATTAACTAAACCTAGTTAACTAGCTATTACAAAACAAATTGAATAGTTAACGCATTAACTAATTAGGTACAAACCAAAGCGTAAACTAGCTAAGCAAATTAGCTAAGTAAAGCAGTAAATCATGAGCAAAGTCCTCAGAGGGAAAGGAATGCATGCATGCCCGGTCGCCTCGTTCGGAAATCCGTCGCAATGCCCCAATTTGCCTCTGTTTGCAATTGCTCTCAGAAACTTGCACCAAGCTCCAAATAGCTTCCAACTCACCTTGGGGACCTGTGGGAGGGTGGCCAACCAGTTGTTGATGTGGGAGACCACCTGCCGACCACTTTTTGTTGTTGCAAACCAGAAAAAGTGGTCGGTCAGCTAGTTTTTCTGGCTGGCCGACTAGTTGTTGCTGCACTTATCCAATTTGCTGCAACAGAGAGCAAGAAAGGGCATGGCAATGTATTTGCAAGATATGTGTGCACAACCACCCTCCCTATCATTTCATAAGCTCAAGGGAGTGTGGTTCTCGACCCTTGGGCCACCAATTTCCCATTTCGATGCATGATGGCTGAGAGGCGAAGTTGCACAATTCAATATGAAATGAATACACAAATAAACACATATATGCCTAGAGCTCTATCATGTATGATCAAGAGCGTCGGCGACCGAGAATTGAGGCACGTTTCATCACTTCAAGTATGAAACGTCCCTCGTTTCTCGTGTTTGGACTAACACCTATTCCAAACACAATGCAACACGTAACATGGCATGCACAATGCTATGTAACATGGAGCATGCAAAAATGCAATGCAACACAAGCATGCAAATATGCAATATGACTTAAGCATGCAAACATGCAATGCAACATGAACAACCTAACAAGGCTAATGACATGCATACACAATGCAATGTAATATAAGCATACACAATGCAAAGAACATAGCATATACAATGCGATGAATCAACATGCAAACATCATGGCATACTCAATGCGATGAACTACATGGCATACACAAAGCTTTAATGGACTTAAACCGAATGTGGGTAGACCTCAGCCATGCCAAAACAGAGGCCATTAACACCAAAACTAAGGCACAAAAGGCAAGGCATGCATGCACATGCATTGGCCTATCAACTAGGCCTAAGAGCATAACCCTCAAGAAGGCTCAAGGAGTGACAAATGCGGAAGTGTAACAACACTAAATGCACTAAAATTAAGTAAGAAATTATGCCAAATCATTCAATCAAACACAAGTATAGCATGCAAAGGTCCTAAAGCATGAAAACTAATAAAGAGGACTACAAAGGAGGCATGCAATACATGGCAAATATGCATGAACCAACCATGGACAGAGCTTAATTAGGTCTAAACAAAGACCAAAATATGCTAAGATAGAGGCTCAAGGACCTAGGCAAGATGGCATACATGCTAGACCACAATAAGGCAATAATGCACAATACTCAAAGACATTCAAAGCATGAAAGAAGTGGGAACATAGTCATGCTATAAGCTCTAAAATGAAGTATTAAATGATGCCAAATCATGTATACAACACAAATGAAGCATGCTATGGTGCCCGAAGCTTGAAGCTAGCATAGGCACTTGTACTACAACTATGCAAAACATGAAGCATGTGGCCAAGGCTACCCAAAATAGTCCTAGAACATGTCAAAATGAGTCTAAAACATGCATAGAAGGCAGCCAAAACAAGCTAGCATGAAGGGCATAAGGCATGATGAATGCAAGGCAAATAAGGTAGATTACACTACACCTATCAAGACCAAGCATGGGATGGCTTCGCCAACAAAAATCAGAGTTATATCATGGCAAAATAACCCTAAAAACACACTGAAATAATAGCTCACAAGCTTAGGCATGAAGGCATACGCAATGACCCATGTAAAGGCATAAGGGGGCAAACCCTCCAACACATTGAATAAATGAAAGATGCAAGTGTATGACTATGAAACATGGACTGAAATCACATAATAAATGATTCTAAATCATTGAAATAGGCCAAGCAATGCATGCTAGTGGACTTGATACACAAAGCTAACAAGCTAGATTGAACCATGGCTATACAAAGCAAGTCATGCATGACCAAAAAAACACAAATCAGAGCTAAAGCATGGACAAAAGCTTCTTAGAGTTAAGCAAAAATCATGCTAGAATGACATGTTAAAGCATGATACACAATAGGCTAGTTCATGGAATTACACTACAAGTGTATGGAGCATGCAAGGGGCCATCAAACCCACCCAAAACAGAGTCATGGCATGCTAAAACAACACCAAAAACCTACTAAAATGGGGTCAACATAAGCTAGAAAGACATGCTACTTCATGAAGCATACAAGACTAGTTTAGGGAATTTACACTACAAGTGTATTAAGCATGCATGAGGTGCTCAAGACAACCAAAAATAGTGGTATGCCACAGCAAAATAAGCCTAAATACATGCTAAGATATGGCCAACATAAGCTTAACAAACATGTTCACACATGAGGGTAATGAAACAAGTATTGAAGACACAAGAAGAGGGGATGACCCTCTCCTATTTGGGACCTCAAAACACCACTTCCACCACTGAAATTCCTCTGAGTTTCAGTGATGAGAAGGTCAAAACAAGGTGGTCCCAAAGGCTCAAAAAGAAGGCACAAAAGCAAGGCCAAACAAGGCCTAAGAGGAGGTAGACAACCCCCAACACAAAAGTGACCTTAAACAAAGATGTTAAGCATGCAAAAATAAAACTTTTTGTAGTTAAGAGTTAATCTTAAATCAGCATGCAAATAGGTTCAAAAGCTTAAGCAAAATCAATGGATTTAAGGGTTAGAAGCTCACCCTTGAAGACCACCTTCAAAACCACAACTCCAATAGGTTTTCCAAGCTCAAACCGAACCAAAAACTCTAAAACCAGCCCCTAAGCACCTCAGCAACAAAAGGATGGTGTTTGAGTGTGTGTTTGTATGTTAAAGTATGAAAAAATAACACTTTAAGGCACCAAACAAGAGAGAAATCAAGATGTATAGATATAGATTGTATGTATAGCTCAAGGAATTTTTTCTGAACCTAGAGGAGGGAGGGGGAGCCTCCCTCTTATAGAGAACAAACGCTCAAGCTTCTTGAAGAAGCTAAGGGTTCAAGGCCATCCCTCCATACACGTGTATGGAGGATGGTTCTGGTGCCTTCCAACTGTGCCAGCTGTAAAGAAAATATCTTCAGGAAGCTAGTGAAAAGCAGCCGACCACTTGAAGTGGTCAGCCAGCTACTTCTACTGGTCGGCCGACCAGTGGAAGTGGTTGGCCAAGGCAAAAAGTGGTCGGCCAGGTGGGAGTGGTGGTCTGCAGCATGAGACCAAGGTGGTGGTGTGGTGGCCGACCAGAAAATGTGGCCCAAAGACCAAGAAAACCAATTTCCCAACCAGAAAACTGGCTGACGGAAAGAAAAGTTGTCTCCAAGGGAAAGAACTGGTCTCCCACCCTTGTACCATCTTCCAAACAAGGAAAACAAGGTTTGTACCAAAAAAAACCAAAACGGATGCAAGACGAAAGTTCGAGAGGCAAGGCGCGCAGCTGGGAGACCCGAAAACTAGTCTACGAGCACCAAAAGTGGTTTACGACCACAAAAGGGGTCTCCTAGACCACAGTGGCCCTCTAGGCCAAGGCAACAAGGTGTGGTTCAAAAACCATGCCAAACGGAGAATGTTAAGCGGTCCCGAAACAAGGCGCGCGACCGAAGGCTCCAAAAACCAGAAACTAGTCTCCAAGCGGGAAAAAGTGGTCTACGACCACAAAAGAGTGGTCTACAAGATCTCTCCTTCCCTCAGACAAGGAAAACAAGGCTTGGTCCACAAACCGAGCCGAAACACAAAGAGTTCAGAGGTCCGAAGGCAAGGCACTTAACCGAAAACTCCAAAATATCGAAACGAGCACAGTATGTGCAATCACCGAGTGCTTAATCGATGACGTCTGAGTCTTAAGTTCAAACAAAAATGAGGTGTCTACACTCTCCTTTGAAATGGCCTCTTCTCACTGTCCTCTCATTTTCTTCCTTAACCTCAATGATTCTCCAATCGAGAATGCTGAGGCCAGCACCTATGAGCCTTGACAGAGTTCCCATGCCCCTGTTCTCAGTTTCTATGTGATGTCAGTCGAGCAAACAATGGAAGCTTAGTCTGACATTGACGCCAATCACTACACATTGAAGTCTTGTGTGGAAACGGTGACCGCAGTCTTCAATTTGTCCCACGGACTGTAGAACAGGACAAGTGAGGTACATCGATTTAAACGCCCAACTCTCCTTGCTTTAGCGTATGTACAAGGACGCTCGAGAAAAAATCAGCACTTTGAAGAAACAAAAAAAAGAGCTGAAACGGCAAGCCACTTCTGTGGTCCAATTCGGAATTCCTTCGTACTCCTTCTTTGAAAGCCGGCGGGGAGTAATTTCTTTCGAAAGCTCTGTCAATGCCGAGACAGTCTTCAAAGGCCTCCCAAGAGTGAAAATGTGGCGAGGCAATTGACGATAAAGTCAAACGATGAAGTTGTCTACTAATGAAGTCGGTTATCTTTGCCACCAGGCTACTGCCAGAATTCGAGAAAAAGCCCTTCACTGTTTTTTTTCTTTTTGCATTTTTTTCAATTTTTTTTCCTTTTGTTCTTATTATGTTTCTTCTTTTTTTCATTTTCTATTTTTGCTTAAGAAGAAGCACCAATGCTTTAGAATTTCTCTTTTTTTGTTTTCGAAATTTCTTTTTGATGCAATGTTGTAATCAGGGGATTTCACCCTGAATTTCAATAAAAAGAAGTTTCGATTTTGTTTTTTTTGCACATAATGGCATGAATAACACAACACTTAAGCATGAAAACATTTTGTTTTGAACTTGAATCCAAGAATGATTGAATTTTAATGAGTTTTGAATTAGACCTCTAGCCTTCAACTAACCAAAAATCAAAGAATGACTCAATGAAAGAAAAACAAAGCAAAAGCAATCCAAGCACGCCTATTTACATTGTTGGAACGAAAGACACTCAAAACAATACTCTAAAAGACAAACCATTGAGTCTACACAAATTCTACGGTTTTCATTCTGGATTCAAAAATTGGTCAGCCAGCTAGTTGATTGACCAACCAATTAATTTGTTGTCCAACCAGCTAAAAAATTGACGGGCCCGTTAATTCATTAACTGACTAGCTGAATAAACTGATGAATTGGCTAGAAAATTGGCTGGTAAGCTAAACAAGTGGCCGATCGGTTAAAACAAATAAGAAGCACCTGGAGTCAACTAACAACTTAGACGACCGACTGAACTGTTAGCTGGCCAACTGAAACATGAACACGAGACTCAAGATTATGGGGAGAAGACAAAATTCCCGACTTGACTATGCCCCTAGTTCATTACTTTGACTTTTATTTTTATTTTTTGGTAAAAAGAGTTTGATCAACACGAGAGTTAGATTAACATACTTGTTTCACTCTTTGTTTTGATATCATGTAAGTCAAGCTGTGAGTACTGAAAATTTCCCCTTTTTTTGGTCCAAAGAATGGTCTGGGTTTTGCAAAAATAGAATAATATTCAAGAAAATTAGTCGACTTCATTAAAAATCATCAAAAATCTATTTTCGCAAACGGTAACTATCCAACCAACATGAAATCAACCCTTGAGATGTATAACCCCAAATCCAAACTTGATTTGTCTGGCAGCTGAATCTGTCGCAAAGAAGATATAGGACAACTAAATTGAACGAAAATGAGCCAATTGAACATGGATAAGACAGTCGATTCAAGTAAAAATATACCAATCAAACATGGACGGGACAAGTGTGTTGAAAATGGTTTGGGCCAAACTTCAAGATGAGACTGCCTACGTATCCTAAAGATAAGAATCAGGTCTTACGTAGCTCCGGTAAGGCTCACTCAAGTATTAGCACTCTTCTTTTGTGCTCTAACGTTTGCAAAAGTATCTCTTCCGCATTTTCAACCTTGCGAGCTTTTCTTTAGTTTTTTCATTTTTTGTTTCATTTTGCATTTTTCATTTTTCATTTTTCATTTTTCTATTTTTTTCCCCGTTCTAACTTTTGCCTAGGTCACCCTTCTGGGTTTTCAGCCCAACGAACCTCTCAAGGATAGTACTTTGTTTAGCTTATCCATATTGATTAGTTATGAGAAATCTAGGCCATCAAAATCCATGGGAATGTGTCACGACCCAAACCCACCCCTATAGGTTTAGCATCGTAACCGGTCAGAAATCCGTAGATACCGAAGGCCTCTTAAACAGAAATCAATTTATTAGAGAAAATAACAAATATACAATGTCCATTGAGCTATGCAGACATATATGAGACAGATAATTTTAAACTTTATATACACATATCATACATCACCCCTTTGTCGTCACATTTATATTGATAAGACAGAAAGGAACTTAGCCCTACTTACAAAATAAACAAAAACTTGTTTAACCAAAACAAGAAAATGAAAACTTAAACTTTAATCACATAGCCATGATCACTTCACATATCCGGAACCTCCACGGGAGGCACATAGGTTGGCTAACAAAAACAGAATCTAGGCAGAAGCTCTAGGCATGGTCACGCGCCTAATCACCTACATGCATAAATAATACAGTGAACTAGAATCCAGTAAATAACAATAGAGTAAAGGTTTTATGAATAATGTCCATCACATATTCAAAAATCAGAGTTCATATCAAAAACAAATTCATATTCACATACTTATACAAATTTAATGAACAGTTATACATGGTACATCCATTAGCTACAGATCACTTGGTCATAAATACCCACATTCACTAGAGATGGTCACAAGGACCCACTTTCACTTGAAATGGTCGTAAAGACCCATTTTCACTTGAGATGGTCATTTAGATGATCCACTTTCACTTGATAAAGACGATTATGCATAACCAGTTCCATAAATGGAACCCACTTGAAATCCTGGTACCAGGTTACATATATCACATAAACACTTGATGCTAAGGATGCCACGAATACATTTCAGAAAACTGCACAATCATTCATGATTTATAAATAACATTTCAAAAAACAGATCATATCACATTGTTCGAAAGATACTTAAATTCAAACATAGCTTTACAGAGTCGTTACTCACAGATAGCTCCAGAAGCAAATTAGACAGACCATAACGCGTGACCTACACAAACACATAACATATACACATTGAAACACAATATTTCTTCTTTGATCAAACTTGACTTCTCTTGTCTTTTTCTGTCTATGTAATCCGAAGTTCTACTACGCTTATTCTTTCTTTATTCAAATGAATTGGGTTCTCATTTCACATATTCTTTCATTACTAAATCATTCTTTTCTAAATAAACCAATTTCTTACTTGGCTTCTTAATCAATTACTACTAAGTCAATGACTTATTCTTTAACCAATTAATTTATGTTGATTGCTAGCATATTAATCCTTAATGAGTTATAATTCATGCCTAAAAATATGTTAAAAGAGATGAGAATGGAAATATTAACTTAAATGCAATTCCAAAATATGCTGAAAAGAGCTGTTCACTCGAGCGAACCTTTAGTCGCTTGAGCGGTCTATAAAAGACTGCAAAAGTACTGGAAGCCTTCAATATGCGCTCGAGCTGTAATTAGTCTGCTCGAGCGGTTTGTAAAATTCTAGAATTCTGAATTTCTCAAAAACGGTTTCCAAATGCATTTTTCAATCTTTAAATCCATACATATCTTGATCAAAAGTGAAAACACTTTACAAAACATAAACACTTATTTATTTATAAATCATTTGCTCAAAATCTCATCAAGTTGTCAAAACTTAAATCAAAGTTCATGTACACAAATATTTTCAAACTTCTTTTCCTTTGAAAAATAAGTATGAAGTTAGACATGAAATTCGTGAATTTTTTTTTTTCTGAAGTAGAATCCGATACAAAATCTTTCATACATCCATACATTAAAAATCCAAACTCAAAATCATGAAACATAATTACGAATTAATTTATTTAAATCAAAATCTTGCTTAATTTCAAAATTAAAGCCCATGAACTCATGGTTTCTAAACTTCTTCAAAATCAAATGCACTCAATAACAATACGGTTTTAATAAATTGAGTCATGCTTATTCGGATGCTAAGTAGAAATTTTCACTAGCTTAAATCATTTGGTCTTTACTTAGCTTAAGTCCTGGCGATATTCTAATAATCTTTAGCAGTCTCAGGTTCAATTTCAAATAGGTTCTAATTTTATCAATCATTGAATGGGATCAATTCAAATAAAGTTGTATATATAAAATTTTTAACTTCAGACTCTATACTCGTATTTAAAACATTCCTACTAATTTCCCAATTGTAGTTAAGTACTAACCTTTAACTAATTAAATCATTTGAGCTTTCTCCTGGAGTTTAGAACAATCTTTTATTTGATGTCTCATCTTTCCACACTTGAAACAAGCTTTGGTAATTCAATGACGCAATCCTTGATGAACCTTGTGACTTACTACCTTTACAACCTTGTTTAGCATTACTCGTCCCTCCTACCACAAAATTCTTAGTCTTCTTCTTTAATTTACCTTTTACTTCCACGCCCAACTTTTTCTTTTGATCTTGCCAAGTATTATAACATTGCATAGCCTTCACCATATTCTTTAGCACTTCTTCTGCCTTATCTAATCGTTCTGATAAGGACTCAACCTCCACTTCATTCGCACTTTTCACCATCTTTTTCCTAATGACAAAAGATAAGGGTTAAACACAAGAAAATGGTTAATAACACTTGAGTTAATATCAACTAACTTAGATTATAACACAAAGCACATATCATATACACGTAGATATACACATACAGGCATATAAAGACATTGGTAGGGTAACCTATTCATTCCTATGGAATTTACCAAGAATTTTTTATTCGAAGCTACGCTGACCAAACGTGATTCCAATTGGACTTTCAATGTTATTCAACAAAGGCATGAGATTCTACGGTTTAACATTTCACATAATAGGTTCCCGCCAAAATACACCATCTTACATATCAAATAATTTTCTTATCCTCAATTACCATAGTTCCACATGCTTCATTGATCATCAAATTCTTCAATTTCTCAAATATTCTCATAGTCCAATTCAACATATAACTCATATAGCTTTCAAGACTTCCATTAAAAATTCTAATTCCTTATAGCACCATGTTTCCACAAATCAACATACTTGTACTCACTAATGCTTTGGTCAAAAATTCTAATTTCCTTGTAACATTAGAAATTCCACAATAATTCTTAACTTTTGGCCTCATTGCTAAACTTATTAAGCACATTCCAGTTTCCTTATAATTATCAAAATTTCATAGTAGCTCTTAATTCTTAGTTTCAATACTTAAACGTATTACACAAGCATATATACATATTTCTGAATGCACAACTTCTTACTTACTTACTGTATGCATGAAACTTAAATCTGTTTTAGACATTCTAATACTCAATGGACACATGTGTGAGATATTAACTCGTACTTTGATACCACTCTGTCACGACCCAAACCCGCCCCTATAGGTTTAACATTGTAACCGGCTAGTAATCCGTAGATTACCAAAAGCCTCTTAAATAGAAATCAATTTATTAGGGGCTAGCGGAAGCAAAAACAAATATACAATGTCTATTGGGCTGTGCAGACATCCATGAGACAGAAAAAATTTAAAATTTATATACACATATCATACATCACCCTTACGTCATCACATTTATACTGATAAGACAGAAAGGAACATAGCCCTATTTACAAATAAACAAAAACTTGTTTAACCAAAATAAAAAAAACGAAGACTTAGGGTGTAGTTGGTTTTTGTTTTGAGACAAATTTTCAAAAAAAAAAAATTGGGGAAAGAGTTTAGAAATTTTTTGGGTTTGTTTTGTTGTATATTTTGAAAATAGTTTTGGAGTTTGGGAGTTTGGGAGTTTGGGATTATTTGATATTTTGTTGTAATTGAGTATATGTATGTGAGAGAAAAAGTGATTGAGAAAGAAAGAAAAGAGAAAAAATGATTGATCGATGTGTAGGAGAGAGAAAGTGATTGTGAAAAAACAATTTCAAAAAATTTGAACCAAACAAAATTTTTAAAAAAATTCTCTAAAATTATATCTTAAGATACAAACCAAACAAGCCCTCAAACTTTAATCATGTAGCCATGATCACTTGACATATTCGAAACCTTCACAGGAGGCACATAGGTTGGCTGACAAAAATAGAATCCAAGCAAAAGCTCTAGGCCTGGTCACGCACCTGATCACCTACAAACATAAATAGAGCCCAGTGAATAACAACAAAGTAAATGTTTTATGAATAATGTCCATCACAGATTCAAAAATCAGAGTTCATACCAGAAACAGATTCAGATTCACATACTTATACAGATTTCATAAACAGCTATACGAGGTACATCCATTAGCTACAGATCACATGGTCATAAAGACCCACATTCACTTGAGATGGTCATAAGTACCCACTTTCACTTGAAATGGTCATAAAGACACATTTTCACTTGAGATGGTCATTTAGATGACCCACTTTTACTTGATAAAGATGGTTATGCATAACCAATTCCATAAATGGAACCCACTTGAAACCTTGGTACCAGGTCACATATATCACATGAACACTTGATGCTAAGGATGCCACGAATACATTTCAAAAAATTGCACAATCATTCATGATTCATAAATAACATTTCAGAAAATAGATCATATCACATTGTTCAGAAAATACTTAAATTCAAGCATAGCTTTACAGAGTCGTTACTCACAGATAGCTCCAGAAGCAGATTAGACAAATTAGATAGACGATAGCGCGTGACCTAAACAAACACATAACATATATACATTGAAACACAATATCACTTCCTTGATCAAACTTGACTTCTCTTGTCTTTTTCTATCTAAGTTATCTGAAGTTATACTACGCTTATTCTTTATTTATTCAAATGAATTGGGTTCTCATTTCAAATATTCTTTCATTACTAAATCATTCTTTTCTAAGTAAACCAATTTCTTACTTGGCTTCTTAATCAATTACTACTAAGTCAAAGACTTATTCTTTAATCAACTAATTTATGTTGATTGCTAGCTTATTAATCCTCAATGAGTTATAATTCATACCTAAGAATATGTCGGAAAAGATGAGAATGGAAATATGAACTTAAATGCAATTCCAAAATATGCTGAAAAGAGCTGTTCGCTCTAGCGAACCTTTAGTCACTCGAGCGGCCTGTAAAAGACTGCAAAAGTATTGGAAGCCTTCAATGTGTGCTCGATTGGTAATTAGTCCGCTAGAGCAGTCTGTAAAAATCCAGAATTCCAAATTTCTTAAAAATAGCTTCCAAATGCATTTTTCAATCTTTAAATCCATACATATCTTGATCAAAAGTGAAAACACTTTACAAAACATAAACACTTATTTATTTATAAATTATTTGCTCAAAATATCATTAAGTTGTCAAAACTTAAATCAAATGCCACTTAAATCAAATTCCATACATGCAAATATTTTCAAACTTCTTTTCCTTTGAAAAATAAGTATGAAATTAGACATGAAATTCATGAATTTTTTTTTCCTGAAATAGAATCCAATACAAAATCTTTCGTACATCCATACATTAAAAATCCAAACTCAAACTCATGAAACATAATTACGAATTAATTTATTTAAATAAAAATCTTACTTAATTTCAAAATAAAAACACATGAACTCTTGGTTTTTAAACTTCTTCAAAATCAAATGCATAACAAAATTGCATGTAATTTATGGAGTTTAATTTAACTATAACTTTCAAAAGGGAAAATTAGTCTAGGGTTCCTCGCTCACTTTTCGTAATGAAAGAGATCCACAAAATTATTTTTTGATGTCTAAGGTCCCTAAACGTATATCAGAGAAATTTGACTCTTTGTCTCTCCTCCTCTACTGCAGAGCAGCATTTCCTCTCTCTCTCTCTCTCTCCGAAACCCTAGAGAGAAGAGTGGGCAAAGTCGATCGAAACCAGACACTCCAAGATCTAACTCTCTCCTCTCTCTTCGCGCACCAAAAATCCCTTTCTCATTCTCATCCAAAAATGGCATCTAAAATCCTAGTTTGGACTGAAGCTTTTCTGATGAACCGATTGTTGAATCCATTGCTTCAGCAACAATAGAAGAACACAAGCTCAAACCATTTGGTCTTCCGTTCTTGCAGCTACATGATTGGCTTGACTTGTCTCTCAACTATTCGGTGCCATCTTCTCTGTTGATTCTTTCTAGGTAACTTGTTGATTGACTTGATTATATATATTTGTTGAGATTTTGAATGGCATCTAAATTATTGTTATTATTTTGCGATCTGATTTTCTCTGCAGAGCCTTCACTGTTTCACGTAAAGTGAAACCAGAGGAAGCTGTTCAAGCTACATTGTCCTCACTGCCAGATGAGGTAGTGGACACTGTGGAGGTGACTGCTTTGCCATCTAAAGATTCTGTTTCGAAAAGGAGGAGGAAGTTGGAGTTCCTAGAAATGCAAGAAGAAAACATTGTGGAATTTATCTCTTTCTCTCTCTCTCCACTGATTTAAAACTCAGTGAAGTTTAACTGAGTAAAATTAATGAAGTCATATATGTATGTATATATATATTATACTGTTTGTTTGTGTTTTTGTTTGTTTGATACACTCAGTGAAATTTACTGAGACAACTCAGTGAAATTTTAAAAAAACAAACTTAGAGAAATTTGTTTAATTTTCTCTGCATTTAACTAAGTAAAATTAGTGAAGTCATATATATATATATATATATATGTATTGATACTGTTTGTTTGTTTTGGTACACTCAGTGAAATTTATTGAGACAACTTAGTGAAATTTCAATAAAAAAAACTTAGAGAAATTTGTTTAATTTTCTCTGCCTTTAAGTGAGTAAAATTGATGAAGTCATATGTATGTATTGATACTGTTTGTTTGTTTGGTACACTCAGTGAATTTACTGAGACAACTCAGTGAAATTTCAATAAAACAAACTCAGAGAAATTTGTTTAATTTTCTCTGCCTTTAACTGAGTAAAATTAGTGAAGTCAATTTTCTCTGGGTTTGGGAGGTCCAGAATTTATCAATTTTCTCTGGTTTGAAAATTGGTCAAACTGAACCCAGAGAAATTTGAATTTTCTCTGGGTTGAACCCAGAGAAATTCTTTGGAAGTCTAGAATTTCTCTGGATGAAATTTCTCTAGATCAATTTTCTCTGGACCAATTTTCTCTGGATCAACTTGAGGGACCTTAGACATTATGAAAATATTAGATGTCCTTTATACTATAAAATCTTAATACGAGGGACCTTAAAAAAAAACCCTTTCAAAATCAAATAAAAATAATTAATTTCTAAATTAACTTTCATAAATTTGAGCTTAGCTTCAATTTTTCATTTTCTTGTCAATTTCTTTTTAATCACATAAAATTGATTTCAAACTCTTTTCCATTTTGCCTTCAAAATATGAAATCAAAGTTGTAAACTCCTTAGAAAATCATTTGCATGTATAAAATTGACATCAAAATTAACTGATTTTATATTTTTATTAAATTTCTTCATATCAAACCCAAATTCAAACTCATGAGTCTTTTAAACATGAATTAAAGTCTAAAACCTTTAAATTCCAACATGCATGTAAGGATGAGTTTCAAATTTATGAAGAATAACAAAAATCAAACTCAAACTAATTAATTTCCAAACTTATTTCCATAATCTTAAACTTAACTCAATTTTTATTCATCTTCTTGCTAATTCCTCTTAATTTATATGCAATTGAACACAATTTCATTTTGATTCTAGATGTTAGGGGAATTATTTACAAGAATTAAGGTAGAAATTGTTATCTATTGTTCTTCAAAAATGAATTCTTAGGCCTCTCTTTGTTACTCTTTATCTTTCTTCTTTGTTCCTAACTTCTTCCTTGAATTCTTCCTTAACTCTAGCAAGAATGTATTTTCTATCACCAGCACAAAACATTGGCTTTCTCTCGCTCTCGGCTCCTTTTCCCTCTCTTTAGAATTTTTGAGTTCAATGTTCTAGCACAAAAGGAAAATGAAGTTCCTACTCTCTCTCCTCATGTACATATAAACCTTAAAAGCTTTGACATCATTCTCAAATTTTCTAGAACCTTCTCCAAACATATCAACGTGTTAATTAGTTGAATAGGATCAAATTAGCATTTTAATTACATATTTGTTTAATTAAATACCACTTAATCTTAACTAATTATAATTAACACTTGAATGGCACCCAATTTAATTAATCATAACTAATTACACATCCCACATTATTTAATCAGCTGAATTAATCTTTAGTTAAGGCCCAATTAATTATATTTAATTTTTCTCAATCTGAATTAGATTTTTAATCAAACTCCCAAAAGACTCCAAATATCAAATTAAACTTATTTCTATCCTCAATTTTGGTTTCTCATATCATTAAGACCTTCAATTTCAAATGAAGCTCAAAATCTTCTTCAATAAATTATATGCTCAATTGAACACCTTATAAATAAATTTTATTCATAATAATCTTAATTCTCAATCCTCATAACTTAATTAACTCCAATTCAAACCTAATTAATCAAATCTCAATTTTACAAATATGAATTGAATATTTAATTAAACTCCTATACAGTCCAATACAAAATTAAACTAATTCAACTAGTCAATTTTGCCTTCTTGAGTCATTTAAGCTTTCAATTCCTAATTCGAAAATAAATCCTCAATAGAATCATGTACGAATCAATCTTTGCAATTTTCATAGATTCAAAATTAAATTAGAATAATGGACAATTAAAATTCAAATCTCCTTAATTAATTAATGCTAATTTTTATACATGGTGTGGTCGTCACAAAATGACTGTTCCTCCTGACCAGATAGAATTGATGATGTAGGGACTCTGAACTTGCTCCTACGGTCGTGGATAGGAGCTCGATTGTCCTTCAGCACTTAATCTCCTTCTCTCAAATTTTGGGATTTGATTTTTTTTTGGGTCTCTATTGGCTTGAGAAAAAAATCGACCCGGTTCAAATCTTCGATCACATCCAACCTTATTACCCCTAGTTCAAGGGTTGCTTCCAATCCGGCTCTGTAAGCCTCATACTTTGGTTGATTATTGAACATTCTGAATCAAGGTTTGAAAGTCATGGGCCAAGTCTCAGGGTCAAGAGTGATCCTATGTTGTACAATCTCAAGATCAATTCTAGGGCCACGCAAAAATATTTCTTGAAATCTTTTAATAAAGCGACTAGTCGCTCGTGCTCTTATGAAAATAGTGTAGAACTAATTTGGACTAAGCCATGATCCTTCTCAATATCTACATTAACAGAAATGATCTCATCTATTAAGGGCTTAGCACATCTCTCTTTCTCACAGTTGATTATTTTTTTCAAATCCCAAGGAATTTCTTCCTCTTTGTTTTTATCAAAGTTTTGGAAAAAAGTTTTGAAAATTTCGATCAATGCAATGATTTAAAGGCACAGAGAAGTAGGCAAAAATTACAATATTTTCATTCAGAACTTCTAGCTCAATGGTCGAAACAGACTCAAACGAAAGAATGAAAAGATGAACACAGATAAGACAATCATGTCCAGGTTATCACCCCCAAAATCACTAAACTTAGACTTGCTAGAATGACTCGAGCCTAATCCCAACTCTACAGACTTGGCGGAATCAAACTCAAACTCAACATTCAATTTAGAGCTCAGAATTAAACCATTCTCAATTTGCTAGTTAAAGTGTGGGTCATCCACTGCATTCAAAATAAAGCTTGTGCAATCAAAAGGTGGTCATTCCCCAATCACAGAAATGGTCAGATATCCCACAAGTTCTATTTATTTACACTGGTAGACTTTGTGGGATATCAGACTTTTCTGAAGTTGTGGTGCTACAACGACTTAGCAAAAACAAAACAATACCCCCAATCAGAATTTTGGCAGCATTTCGGCTCACCTAATCATTATGCACACTGAACTCAACCCCTTAAAATGATATGCATGACCTACTAATCAGATTTGAGGACCCAGATCCCATACATTGCACATAGCAGGAAAAAGAACAAACACCCCTATGAAGGGTAGGATTACCCTGTCCTAGCTTTGAAATGGTCTAGGGTTTCACTATTTACACAAGTGGCATCACACATCCTAGCATGGGATAGCATCCTATCCTAATGTTAGAAGTTGCTAAAGCTTACTATATGCACTAGGTCAGCCTTGGTCAAAAAGGGTACCTTAGTAAAATATCGATATATCTACTCAATCCGAGAGATCAAGCAGTACGTGGTGATCCCGATTCCAAGGCTTGTGCTCCCACCATATTAGAGTCCATGATCGTCTATCTACCCGAAGCTAAATAAATGTCCAGGATAACAAGTGACGAGCACAGGACTTTGGCGCACCAATGCATGAAATGCAATGAACATATAATTGAAAATAAAAATTATATCATGGAGTTCGAGTCAAGGTTTTTTAATATTCCCAGCAGAGTTGCCAAAAACTATAACATCGCCTGGGGGTATCCATGCGCGTTAAACAGTTCGGACCCTCGATTTCTTCGATCTAGTCCCACGAGTGCAATGTAAAACATAGATGAGAGTCCAAATATGGTAACTTTTATAGAAAATCCATTTTATTATAAATTCTTTTCCAAAAATGGACTACATCACTAGATCTTAGAGTTGCCACCTAATATTTTGAAAAAACTAGGAAACCCATGACTCTTGTCAAGGTCACTGTTCATCGTAACCAAGGATGCTTGGCTTGGAACCATAGGTATGAGAGGAGAAGGTCATTAATTGAAAACCCCCGCTCACTCGATCAAAAGATCGGCCTCTACTAAACCATGATATGAATTTTACTAACTTCATATGTTCATATTCCAATTATTTATAAAATCCTAAAATTTACTATGTGAAGCAAAGAAAATATAGACTGTGTTGTTCATTTTTGAACAATTTCATTTTATTATTTCGAAAATATTTTGAATAACGCAATCATGAAAATCAATTTTATTCTCAAATTAAACAACACAACCTTCAACCACCGACATACATAGAGTTATATCAAATAAGCACATAACTACATGTTAGGATGCTAAACATAGTAAGAAAATCACATACAAACGGGATGCTAAAGCACAAAAACTTATATATTTATCGACGTCCCGCAGATATTTACAAAACAAAGTTAATAAAATATGCATGATCCTATATACAAGATCCTAATTCACTCATGAAATGCAGCTACAGATCCGACTTCTAATATATGACATGTGAATCATCTCAAAATATGAGGTAGCGCACAAAATCACATAATAATCAATTAAACTCACAGATGCAAATTTAGCTGGATCTTAAGGCATGAAGCATGGATGCAAAGTATGGATATAATGACAAGCATGATTTACTACATATGTACAGATAAGGAAAGCAAATAAAAGAATAAAATAGAAACAAGCAGGAGTAGAAAATTATTACATCTTTGGAATATTATATGTCTAAATAAGGGAGGAAAGGAATACAAATATACAACAAAATATCCTCACAAATCTCTCTTAAACTAAAAGAAAAACAGAAAAATAAAAGCTTCAAGGGGGGCCTCGGAGACCGTCAGAGACTGTTCTGCTCATCACCGGGAGGCTACTGGGTTCTGTTTAGGAAAAAGTGGCTAGCCGGCCAAAAGATGAGCTGGTTGCCCAAAAATGTTAGCCGTGGCTGACTATTTTGCACAAAACAGGATTTTTCGATAGAATTATCATCCGTTCCTCCTATTTCCACATTGTTCTTTGCTTGATTTTCTCAGAAAGTTTCATTTTGAAGTTTAAAAGTGAGCCTCAAAACACTACGAAAATATTCAGAACAAAGCGCAAAAAGAAGTTTTCAAAAGAAAATTTTGAACGAGACTTAAACAGTTAGCCAAAATAGGTTTGGGGTTGGAAATGAAGCACAAATTCCATATTTCTTATTGAGAATTATGTAAGAAACACATTCTTGTTTTCATCATCGGGTAATCAAAAGAAAGCGCCCAAGTCTTAGGGTCGGTTAAAATGGGGTGTCTACACAACTTATTTTCAAAAACACATTGAACGTCTATTTTTTAGGAAACAAAAGCTATAAACTAAAACTGTTACAATAAATGAATCAAACTAATTTTTTTTCATTAATAATGTATACAGAGGGTCCTACAAAATGGATGATTCAAAACCGTCAAAACGAGAACTGTGACTAGGGCATGCAACATACCGCTCAATTCGCTAAAACTACATCGATCTGCATCAATTTGCACAGCTCTTTCCATTAACATCAAATTAAACTTTAAAATTTATAATCTGCTTTCAAAACCGCTCTGCTCCGCTATAGTTAAAACATATATATTTTTTGATGAATTACACCAATGGTCCTTGTAGGTTGTGACATATGTCACTTTGGTCCCTAACCTTTCAATTGTGATACATTTGACCTTAAATTTTAAATCTTGTTTAAATAAGGACAATTGAAGACACTGTTGCTCCATTTCAAGGGCAAAGTCGGCAATTTGATAAAATATAAACTAGTTCGACAAAAATATATGTGAAAAAATTATTTTGAATTTTTTAAAATTATTTCTACTCATTAAAGATAAAATTATATAAAAATGATAAATATTTTATATTTTTATATTTTTTATCAAATTAATTTTTAGTATGTGTTTGGATAACGATCATGTAATGGTGGTTATTTTTGTTAATTTTTTTTATGGTTATAATGTAATAAATGATTGTATTTGTTGTTAACAGATATTTTTGAATGGTTATCATATAATGGATGGTTATTAGATTTTTAATGTATAATCCATATTTTAATATATGAAATGTTTTTAGTTTTGGATTTTTTTTATTATTTAATGGATTGATTTAATAATGATATCAAAGCTGTTGTCATGTTTAACTTTTGAAAAAATATAAACTAATTTAACGAAAATAAATATCAAAAAAATATTTTAAAAAATTATTTCTACTGTCCCAAAAGATAAAATTATATAAAAATGATGTATTTTTAATTTTTTTCACTAATTTAATTTTTAGTTTCTTAGAAAAAATTTCTGAAAATAGATTGTGAAACCAAACCAAATAAAACTTTATAACTAAGAAAGTTCTAACATTATTCATAAAAAGAAAAAAAAAAAAAGGTCATTACATTTCAAACAACATACAAGTTAACCAACACAAAATAAGTTGTATGGCGACTTTACCTTTGAAATGGAGCCACAATGTCTTCAATTATCTTTATTTGAAACCATATTCAAAATTCACAATCGAATATATCACAATTGAAAATTCATGACCAAAGTGACAAACTCCAAACTACAGGGACTGTATAATTTTGCCCTATACTTTTTAACCTCTAATGAAATATCAAAATAAAAATGAGTGTGAGAAAGATTTAAGAAGTGAAATTTGTTACAAATTAGTAATTATATATATGAAACATATTATGTAAAATTAGTTTGTGTTATATATATGAAAAATATTATGCAAATTAGTGTTATATATTATTCAAATGTTTGATAATTGGTTAGAATATTCTTTAAACCGCTTAAAATCGCCCAAATTATGATCTGCCAATCCGCTAAACCACCATTCAATTTATAATTTTACTCTCAAACTACTCGAACCACACCGCCCACACCCCTACCTGTGACAAGTCCCACAAATCCAAACATCATGGTTCAATTGAGATATCAAAATTGAGAGAACCCTCAGCCTATATTTTAAGGTTAATTACACCAAAACCCCCTCAACTATCAATCAATATCACTTTATCCTATCATCTGTTGAAGAGCGTCATTTACAATTCTACACCAAGCATAAGCAAAACAAGGAGAAGATCGCATGCCCAAGGGTGACTCTTGGGCCTAGTAACGCTACGAGATCAGAACGTCAAACCCAAGCACAAGTTTAGGCCAAGCTAGTGTTCAAAAGCCCAAACTGTGTGGGCCAAACGTTTACTTGAACCAGAGAAGAACTACCATGGGACCAAACATGGAGATCAAGTGTGATCTTAAGCCCAACGGACCGAGTGATCCGAACCACGCAGCCCAAGTACAAACCTGGGCCGAGTGTAGCTAAGGAGGATGACCAACTTGAATTAGAGCGCTGAACCAACCGTAAGAGCGTTTGGTACGAACCAATCATGCAAATTAACTCGCATCCAATATGCGAAAGGGGCGCTTGATCTGCTGCGAATAACGAAATTGCTTAACGAATTCTTTGCTTTTCTCATTGAGAAGCAACCTAACATTTCGGCTAAGTACCGGGCAGCGAAAAGAGAAACTTGAAGAGCAAGTCAAACGATTCTTATAAAAGGTAACCTCACTCTCCTTGATGGTGGATCGACCTCTGAACGCTCTAAACTGACTCGTTTATTCTACCTTTACTATACCAAACTTCGGTACTAACTCAACCGTCAGAGGGGTTTCCGACCAACCCCCGGTTGGGCAGCTAAACTGTTTGTTCCTTGTGTAGGCCTTCACCTATCGGTGCCCCAGGGTTCATCCACGAAGTTCCATCTTACTCTATTACGGAAATCGGTCCACACGTTTGGCGGCGTCTGTGGGAAACGTTCTCTGATCGCTTCGTGACGTACTGTGGTAATGGGGATTGAGGAAACCTTGCAACCTGGGATTAGAGAGAACACTCCAGGAATGGAGAGAACCAAAGACAAGGATCTAGCCTTCCCTACTGGAAACGACAACCTGATGGATCACGATAGTCCGACCCTCGATATGGCGGAGCGACGCCATGCCGCCGCCTATCAATCATCTCAACGTCTGTTTGTTGAGAAGGACCACCGTGACCGTATCATCGACTCAATGAGTTTGGAGATTGAGGAGTTGCGTGCTCAGTTGAAGAAACAGATGGTGCCTCAAACGGGGCCTAAGAGGTCTGGAGGAGGGCCGTCGCAGCAAAGGAGACACATTCCACCTCTACCCCCA
Organism: Camellia sinensis; assembly: GCF_055761805.1. Lineage (NCBI taxonomy): Eukaryota > Viridiplantae > Streptophyta > Magnoliopsida > Ericales > Theaceae > Camellia > Camellia sinensis. The sequence goes on from NC_138963.1 coordinate 143,414,352, forward strand.
CGACGGGAACGGTCCAACTACGGTCCTATTCATGGTGAGCGTAGCTAGCCAATTTTAGTACGTAATGAAGGGGCCAGCCATAGGATGAAGAATCTCCGAGAGAACTCTTGTAAGAGACAGAAGACCGTCAGTCATCATTTGGTGATTTCTCCTCCTCCGCCTCGTCGTGACGAGTAACCACATGACTTGAGGACATGGTTGAATGACAACTGAAGGGACGACCGATGATCGAACAAGATAGCAGAGCGGTGGCTAGAGAGGGAAATGGAGCATTTAGATCAGTCCGTTCATTAGATAGAGCGTCGTGCTTTGGACCGACTAGTCTCCTCCCCCCTTTGCCCTGAGATTAAGGCGGTGAAAGCTCCTCAGAAGTACAGTCCATCAAAATTCATCCTCTATACTGGGAACTCAGACCCCCTGACTCACATCAGACATTACCGCCAAATGATGTCACTCTGGAATCAGAATGATGCATTTATATACAAGATTTTCGTCTCTAGCCTTGGTGAGCACAGCCTCCGATGGTATGACAAGCTTCTCCCTCAATCAATCTATGATTGGGCTCAGCTTTCTGAGGCCTTCTTTGTACGGTTCATTTCTAATAGCCAAATCTTGAAGGTATTGGACACCTTGTTCAATACTCAAAAGAATAAAAAGAAGTCATCACACAAGTACGCTCGGCGGTATTAGGAAGCATATGGCGACTTAGAAGAAGATGTTAGTAGTGAGCCGTTGGCAGCTCTATACTTCAAACAAGGCCTCTCCCCTTCGTATAAGCTTAGGTAGTCGTTGAAGAAACGACCCGCCTTTGACTTGAAAGAGTTGAGGGCCCGAATGGAGGAGCGAGCCCCATGTGGAAGATGACACTGCCTCTGTACAAGTGTCAGTTGCAGATGAAGGAGTTAAGGCCTCTTGGAAACATAGGGCCGAACAGCCTAGGAGGGAGACCAGAGAATGAGGTATGGCCAAAATAAGGACCCGATAATGGAAATCGAAGAAGAAATGAGTAGATCTTATGAAGCCATTACCATTGTATTCACGGAACCGATCTATAGGCTCCTGGAAAAAAGCAAGAGAGAACCCTACTTCATTTGGCCCCTTAAGATGATGGGAGACCCTACTTGGTGCAATCAGGAGTGGCGATGCTCCTACCATCATGAGAAAGGGCATAAGATGTAGAATTGCAGAGACCTTAAGAGGCATCTTGAAGACTTGGTCACTATTGGCCACCTCCAGCAATGGATTGACATGGAGAAGGCAAGGGCAAAACAGGGGCAGCCCCCAACCCCTCCAACAGAGGACCAAGTCCCAAGGCTAGTGATCAACGTCACCCATGGGATGACCGACCCCTAGAGGGAGAATGCCCTTTTATGGTGAGATTCAGAGAGCCACGCACTTGCAACAAGTCATGTCAGTAGGACCATTGCTTAAGAAGTCCAGAACAAAAGCAAATCCCTCTCAGCTCGACATTGTATTCTCTGAGAATGGTCTAGAAGGGATCCAACATCCCCACATTGATGCCCTAATCGTCACCGTCGGTGTGGCGAACAAATTTGATGTGAAACAGGTCCTAATTGATCAAAGGAGCACCACTGACATTATGTATCATGACCTTTTCAAAAAGTTGGGTCTTGATGAGCAACACTTAATCTCAGCCATCTCCCCTTTAGTCGGCTTCAATGGACAGACAGAGTGGCCACTCGACCGGATCACCTTGTCCGTCACAACAAAGTCCAAAGTGGTCCCTGTCAACTTTTTGGTGATCAACACTTCATCTCCTTACAATGCAATCCTTGGTCGACCTTAGATTCATACAATGGAGGCGGTGCCATCCACTTACCACCAGGTAGTCCGTTTCCCAACAAAGAATGGGGTGGAGGAGATCAAGGGTGACCAAGTAGGGGCGAAGCACTACTTCATCGTCGCCATGGAGTCTAAACAAATATGCAATGAAGTCCAAATGGTCGAACTACCTGCTCAGCCTGTACTTAAAGACGTTGGTAGAGTACCAACAGAGAAGATGGTGGAGGACCTCGAAAAGATCTTAGTGGACAGAGGAGATCCAGACAAGTTCTTTCTGCTTGGTACTTCCCTTCTCGCTGGAGAGAATGAGCAGTTACTAGCTCTCCTCCACAAGAATATCAAAGTATTTGCCTGGTCTGCTTACGAGACTCCTGGGTTGGACCCAGCCTTTGCATGTCATCAACTCAATGTCCAACCAACAGCTCGGCTCGTGGTCCAAAAGAGCAGACGGTCGTCCACAGAACACACGGAAGTGGTTGTCCAAGAGGTAAACAAGCTTTTAGCGGCAGGGGTCATACGGGAGGTACAATATCCGAAATGATTGTCTAACACCATCATGGTGAAGAAAAAGAATGGAAAATGGAGGGTGTGCATCGACTTCACTAGCCTCAACAAACCTTGTCCTAAGGACAGCTTTCCTCTCCCACAGATAGACCAACTGGTAGATGCAACTACTGGACATGAACGGATGAGCTTCTTGGATGCCTATAGTGGCTATCATCAAATCCCCATGTTTGGCCTTGATCAAGAGAAGACAACATTCATTAGCCTAAGGGAAACCTACTGCTACAAAATGATGCCCTTCGGCCTGAAGAACGCTGGTGCGACCTATCAACGAATGGTTATTAAAATGTTCAAGGACCAACTAGGCAAGACTATGGAGGCCTATATAGATGACATGGTGGTCAAGAGTAAATTGACTGAACACCATCTGAGAGACTTGGAGGAAGTGTTCAAAATCCTGAAGACCCACAAGCTTCGCTTGAACGCCTCGAAATGTGCATTCAGGGTAGGTTCAGGGAAGTTCTTGGGATATATGGTGACCAGATGAGGCATCGAGATCAACCCCGACCAAGTCAAAGCCCTCCAAGACATTGGAGGCACCTACGAAGGCTAAACGCAAATGGGTGGAAGAACTACCAAATGTTTTATGAGCATACAGGACTACACCGAGGTGATCGACAAGAGACACGCCATGCTCCCTCACTTACAGAATGGAGGCTATCATCCCCTTGGAGGTCGGTCTTCCCACAATTCGGTCTGAAAGCTTCGAACTAGCAAATAATGATGAGGCCATCGCTCAAGCTCTAGACCTAATAGAGGAACGCAGAGAGGTCGCCTTCATTCGCTTGGCAGCCTATCAACAACAACTTACCAAAAGCTTCAATAAGAATGTGTTTGTCAGACAATTTCTACCTAGTGACCTGGTACTAAGAAAGGACGTGGATCACAAAAAGGTCCCTGGAGAAAGGAAGCTCGGACCCAACTAGGTAGGGTCATACAAAGTCACATCTGCCTTGGGCAACAGAGCTTACTATTTGGCCGACCTAGAAGGCAAGCCCATTCCTCATCCTTGGAATGTTGCCAATTTGAAGAAATACTATCAGTGATATTATGACTTGAATATCTTTCAAATGTAATCCCCATTTTATGAGTATCAATGAAATCAACTTTTCTCTACAAATTATGTTCTATTTGTCGTGCATATTTTCGCTTAACAATTGAGCAAGATTGGGTTCCAGGTCTTAACCTACACCCTAGCCCGAAATTGAAAATATCAGGTTAGAGTAGGGCGCCAAGTGGTATCGTTTGGTGGAATTTGTGCCAAGTATCGTTACTTGAAAGCATGGTCCATTGTAACAACTTGCGCTCAACGGAGAGTCGAGATACGCTCACTGATGAGCTAAACTTAACCGAATCAAGTAAAGACCAAGCAACGAAGTGTTTGGTCAAACTCAACATATTTTATTTATTTATTTATTTTTCAAAAAATTTTCTAAGGCAGGAAGCCTGGTCTGTCCAAAGAGACGGTCCGTTCGGTCTCGGAGCCTCTGCTCGGCCGAAGGGCATACAAAGATTTCTTAAAGGCAAGAAGCCTGGTCTGTCCGAAGAGACGGTCCATTCGGTCTCGGAGCCTCTACTCAGCTGGAGGGCATACAAAGCTCTCTTAAAGGCAAGAAGCTTGGTCTATCTGAACAGACGGTCCGTTCGATCTCAGAGCCTTTGCTCGGCCGAAGGGCATACAAAGCCCTCTTAAAGACAAGAAGCCTAGTCTATCCGAATAGACGGTCCGTTCGGCCTCCGGGCCTCTACTCAGCTGAAGGGCATACAAAGCTTTCTTAAAGGCAAAAAGCCTGGTGTGTCCGAACAGACGGTCTGTTCGGCCTCAGAGCATCTGCTTGGCTGAGGGCATACAAACCTTTTTTAAAAAGCAAGAAGCATAGTCTGTCCGAATAGATAGTTGACTCAGCCTCAGAGCCTTTGCTCTGTTAGGAGGCATACATTACTCATGAAAAACAAAGATAAAGAGCAAATAGACTGACAATTACATAAAACATCTCATCGATAATCTTGCAAGAGTTACAAAAATCAAAAAGTCCAACCTTACATTCACAAAAAGCAACCAAACTCCTCAAGGGGAGTTGCTAAAAGAAAAGTACATAAAAAGGATAGACCTATTTCTGAGGAGCATCTGAAGGTAGGGCTGCAAACGAACCGAGCCGAGCCGAGCTTTGTTTAGCTCGAGCTCGGCTCGTTTACTTATCGAGCTCATTTATTGAGTTCGAGCTTGGCTCGATAAGGAACTGGGCTCGAGCTCGGCTCGGCTCGGCTTGGCTCGATAATTTTTTTTAATATTATTTATATTATTTAAATATAAATATTTAAATAAAAAATATTGTTTATATTATTTAATATATAAAAAATGTATTTATATTATTATTTTTATATATATTTATATATGTTTAATATATAAATGATGTATTTATATATATTTATATATTATTTAATATATAAATAATATATTTATTATATAATTTAAATAAAGATAAATGAGCTGAGCTTATGCGAGCTCGAGCTCGAGCTCGGCTCGTTTACTAAACGAGCCTAATATTCGAGCTTAAGCTCTACTCGTTTAGTAAACGAGCCGAGCCGAGCCCTTAACGAGCTGAGTCGAGCTTGTTCATGAATAGCTCAGTTCATTTGCAGCCCTATCTGAAGGAGCAGTGGAATTGGTCAGCAACATGGTCTCTCGAACAATAGTTGGATCAGCAAAAGGTTTTGGTACAACCAAAGCACCCTGTTCAACCACAGTAGAAGCTGGTGGAAGGGTCAACCAGTTGACGGTAAGAAGTGTAGCAAAAGCACTAGATGGTACAATCTGCTAGGTGGTCAGTTGACCCTTTCCTGTTGAAGAAGCTGGGATCTCCTTATAAAGAGGAGAACTATTGGGCACCTTTGCTGCAGTTAAAGCATCGTTCCAAGCTTGGGCATAAATCTCATCTTTGGCTTTGTGGACCTCGGTTAAATAAGCAACACCAGCCTCATCCCAACCTTGCTGCTAATAACGGTCCTCTGCAATCTTCAACTTAGCCTTCAACTTGGTTATCTGAGCTTCGTCCTTCTTCACCTGCAAACAGCCGAGCCTTTTCAAAAATGGCAAGGCCTTGCTTCAATCTTGAAGCAGTATGCTCAATCTCCTTTTACTTCTCTTTTTCTAGCTCCAAAGCCCTAATCACCACACCAACCCGCTCTCTTAATTCAAGAAATTGCTGCTCAATCTCATCATAGCGGCCAAGTGCTAGGTGGGTCTTTTGGTTAGCCTGAAAACCATTGGAGATATAAGTTTGCCCAGTGAGGAAATACACTTGAAAGAAGTGGCAACTTAAAAAAGAGGAAGATAAGAACTTACCACTACTATAGATTGCAAAGCACTCTTCACTAAGTCCCTGTTTGCCTGAGTCTTATGCTCGGCTATATCAAGTGGAAGAAGCAAAGCCTTCGAAAGATCAAAAGCTAGGGTAGCCAAACTCACCGCTGAGTCATTGGTATCAATCGGTTGGCCTTCATGCTTGAGCTCGGGCTCCCACAAATCAAGCCCTGCCTTTTGTTTCAGTCCAACACCAGCATTACCTTTTTCTTTCTCCTTCTTTTTTCCTTTCGCTCGGTCCAAAATCGAGGCAGTTACGGTCGTGGCTGCAGTAGATAAGACTACCCCCGACATTTGCTCAGTCGGTCATGGGCGTTTGGTTGGCGGTGGATCAGTAACCTCAATTGGGAAGTGGTCAGTGCCAAAAACAGTAGCTTGTAAACCCAACAACACTTTGTTCCTCGACATGTCTTCTCCCTTGCTGGTTGGTGAAAGAGATGGAGAGTAACCCTTACTGCTCTCAGATTGGCTTGACGCTTGTGTGGTAGAAGAGGATGTACCAACTTGCTCAACCTCAATCTCCTCGTCCAATTCAGGCCACTCACGAAGATAGGTAGTAAGAATTGACTTTTGCTAGATAGTGAACTTGTATGTAGGTTCGTATCCCAACAACTCAATAGGAGAACGCTTCTCATAACTAAGAGCAGTTTTGATCGCCTTTCTATTTTCTAAAGTTTTCCTCCGCTTGAAACGACCTTTCCCTAAACAAAAAATAATATATATGAGTGGAAAACGCTAAGCATCATATAAAAATGATAGGAATCAAAGGCAAGTAGAGAAGCGAAAAAAGGGTAAAGCAAGATAAAGACCTGGGCAACCATTGACCCTCAATACTAAGTTTGTTCGATGTTCGGTCCTAGATGGAAATTCCCAATTTCCCGCTACAAGAAAGAAGTCATCACCATGCTTATCCGCGTTAGGAAAATCGGCCACCAATTGGTATGCAAGAGACCAAGCACGAATGTAATATGTCGCACCACTACTATGAGACATATAATAACAACGAACAATATCCCAAATGTCTAAACTAAGCCCGAGTCTTTGATTTAAGGCGCACACACCCGACAACACCCTAAAGGAGTTGGTGGAAATTTGTATGGGAGTGAGCTCAACATGGTGTAAAAAGCGACGAAGCAATGGGTTAAGAGGAAATCGAACTCTCCCTTCAATGATACAAGCTATGGTGAAAGCAGTCGTATTTTTAGTGTTTTTTCTCTTAGCACCTAGGCTGGCCAAAGTTAAGGTCATATCCTCCGGTATGTTATACTCTCTGCGAAACGAAGCCATACCCTTTTGAGTATTCACCCAACTCCAATATTTCCCCATGAATGAAATGCAAACCAACAGCAAATAACAAGAAGAGGCAAAGTAAGTGGCGAGGGAAATTTGACGGACTTACAATACCAAACCAATGCTGCAAGCTATGAAGCGACAAGATCCATAGAGAAATCAAAATTTGTTGTGCAGATTCACAAATAGCCAAACAAACCCTCTGGGAGTTGAAATCAAAATTGTGCAAGCAACCACAAAAAAAAAAAAGAAAAAAAAAAGAAGAAGCAAGGTCACAATCATTGAAGTCCAAATTATTGGCAAATAGGGGTTACCATGGGAATCCCCAAAACAACGTCCTAATTAAAGAAAATAGTTGGAAAGCAAGCAACAACTGGACAACAAAGCTCAAATGATGAAGAACAACACATAATATCGGTAGGGAAAGCTTACTGGTAACGAAACAGTGGTGCAATGATGGAACCCATCGGCGGCGAGTAGCGAACTAGCGGCAAGGGAGCGTCAAAGTCCACCACCGGCGATGAAGCTCTCAAGCATTGAAGGTGTTAGGAATCTGCTGAAGATGAAAAAGTTTGGCTAACAAGATAGGGTTTCTAGAGTGAGAAAATAAATAATAATAATAATAATAATAATAATAAATAGGAAATGCCCCAACTAACAATCACCAAAATCAATGGGGAGGGACAGGCAGCAACAAAATCAACAACAGAAAGTAAGAGGTCACCTATAACCTCTCACACTCGAAGACTTCGAGCACGAGCTAGGGGGCAAGTGAAGAGCGCCATTTATAACTCTGCACCAAGCATAAGCAAAACAAGAAGAAGATCGCAAGCCCAAGGATGACGCTTGGGCCTAGTAATGCTACGCGATCAGAACGTCAAACCCAAGCACGAGTTTGGGCCGAGCTAGTGTTCAAAAGCCTAAACTGTGTGGGCTAAGCGTTTACTTGAACCAGAGAAGAACTACCAAGGTACTAAACATGGAGACCAAGTGTGATCTTAAGCCCAACGGACCAAGTGATCCGAACCACGCAGCCCAAGTACAAACTTGGACCGAGCGTAGCTAAGGAGGACGACCAACTTGAATCAAGGCACTGAACCAACCATAAGAGCGTATGGTACAAACCAATCGTGCAAATTAACTCGCATCCAATACATGGAAGGAGTGCTTGATCTTCCATGAATAACAGAATTGCTTAACGGATTTTTTTCTCTTGCCATTGAGGAGCAACCTAACATTTCGGTTGAGTGTCGGGTGGCGAAGAGAGAAACCTGAGGAACAAGTCAAACGATTCTTATAAAACGTACCCTCACTCTCCTTGAGGGGGGATCGACCTCTGAACACTCTAAACTGACTCGTCTATTCTACTTTCACTATACCAAACTCTGGTACTGACTCGACCGTCGGAGGGGTTTCCGACCAACCCTCGGTTGGGCAGCTAAACTGTTTGTTCCTTGTGCAGGCCTTCACCCATGGGTGCACCAGGGTTCATCCACGAAATTCCATCTTACTCTATTGCGGAAATCGGTCCACACATCTGTGAACTTGTACATTTTGATTCCCTCAATTATAAAAAAATATATCACTTACACTCTCTTTAGATCCTCTTCAAATCATCTCCAGAATAAATGTATTTGTACGATTTTCAATAAGTCAGAGGATGAATACATACAAGTTCATAAATGAAGGGGTAAAATTAAAGGTGCTTGCAAACCGGGTTAGGTCGAATGGACTCTCATCTGTTATCTCTTTGAACTTGGATAGATTGAGAAAAATAAATCTACATCCATCTGTTTAATTAGTGGAAGCAAATTGGTGGACCATGCAGCGGTTTGGACTTTACTGCCTCAGATTGAAATATTTTAACGTAATTCTTTATTATTTTGTACTCAAATTTTTTGATTATTCATTTTTTATAATAAAAATAAAAGCAAAACTTTCATATTTTATAAATAACAAATATAATTACAAAATAAAATATATTTTTTAACATAAAAAGTATAATTTCATTTTCTTAGGAGTATTAGCAAATCGAGTTGGGTCAAATAGCTTCCCATCTGAATTTAAGCAGATTGAAAAGAATGCACCTGCATTGGTTCGCTCAAACCATTGAAACTGTTCATCTTGTAATGAATGCACCTGCATTGGTTCGCTCAAACCATTGAAACTGTTCATCTTGTAATGAATTAGTGTAGACAATTAATTCTAATAAATATGATAAATGGTTTTCTACCGATGATAAAATGATATATCATTTATATTTGAGTTATGTAACTACCACATATTTTAATAGAAAACATCACATCAGTAATATTTATAAGAAAAATAATTTTCAATTAATAAATCTTATAAATATTAATAATTAAAATTATATATATATATTTTTTATAAATTAATAATTATTTTATCAAATACCGAATTATAATTTTTCCTATTTTAATCGGACAATCTAGAAAGTCCCAAAGTGGCACTTTTTATAGTCAGTTCATCACCCACTAAAACAGAGAGAAGAAAAAAATTGAGAGAGAGTGGGGGGAAAAAGTTTGAGGAAGACAGAGGAATCAAAGAGTCGGCGCCAATGTCTCCACCAACCAACAGTTACGTCCCTTTCACCTCCCCCACTATGGCCTCTCTCGCTCTCTACATTTATAATCCTATCTCTCTATACAAAGCTTCTGTTAATTCGTTTCTTCTTTCTTTCTTTCTTTCTTTCTTTCTTTCTCCCCCCATCTTGATCGGCTTCTTCCGTTAAATTTTTTTTTATAACCCATCGGAAGATGTTCGATTCTTTATCTTTAGTTTAGCTTTGTTTTTTTTTTTTTTTTTTGAATTGGGTTTGTGGGTTTTTATCTTCTTTTTTTTTTTTTTTTTTTGGGATTGTTGGGTAAATTATGAAAGGGGCAGTGGTTGAGCAGTCTCATACTGAGAAGACTGAGGATGTTGATAAGGACAAGAAGAAGAGGCGTCGATCCAATCGACGATCCAAACACAATTCTTCTGTTTCAGGTATTTTTCACTTTCATATATAGCTTTATGTATATTTGTATATATATGTTTGTGCTAAATTGCTTTATGTGTTTCTTGAATCATTGCTTTGATTGGAGTTCTAGTTAACTACTAAGTTGGGTGCACTGTTCAAGGTTTATAGTTGGGAGTTGTTAGGAGATTTAGTTTTGAGATAGTGGCTTGGAAATTACCAATTACAGTTTAAAACTTTCTGTATTATGCAATGGGTGTTCAGCAAAGAGTTGGGTTTTTGGGTTTTAAATGTGGGAAGGATTTTGTGGTGTGGCAATGTTTTTGTGTATTTCTGTTTTGATGTTATCAGTGTTATATGGAGATAGATACAATGGGGATTCTCTTTTTGCAAACCCAGATGCACAAATGAGAAACCATTTACTTAAAATTTAATCTTTTAGGCTGTGTTTGGTTCATGAATTTGGACAAGGATTTGGAAATGGAAAGGGAAAAGTTAGGCAAAATGTGTATGAAATAAAGCTACATTTCACACCCATTTCATTCACTTTTTCCTTTTTCCTTTCCAAATCCGTACCTAATTCATGAACCAAACACGACATTAGAGATCATTGAAAAAGGTTCTTTTCGGTGGCTGAGAAACTGAACGAAAGGAAAGTCTTTCCACCTAAACTGAGCCTACTGCAACTTTAATGTAAGTTGAATTGAGGCTTTCTTTCTTCTTTCTTATCCCCCTCCCCTACTTTTAGTATTATTATTATTTATTATTTATTTTTTATAACTGAACACAACTGCAGTTATGGGGAGAATTTTAATTTTGGGATGTGGAGGAAATTTCTTCCTAACTTTTTTCCCTTGTTGGGATAAGCCGGAAATAATGCTGTGTCTGGTGTAATGAGACGATGCATCTTAAATAAAAGGGATTTATTTTTATTTATTTTATTTTTTTGCATAGGAAACAAGAAACATCACATAAGCATAAAAGTATATGCAGGTTTGCTTCTATTGACAACAAGAACATGAACATAATTAAAGTGCTAACTTGAACATCATTGATTTAGTATGACTATTTTGAGTATATTTTTGGAAGCCATGGACATGTGAAATGGAAAAATTATTGGATTTTGCGGGAGTTTTCTGAAGTAGTTTTTAGTACTCAAAGCTATGAAACATGGACATGGACATGGACATGGACACGGATATGGATACGGATATGGACATGGATACGGGACACGGCAATTCCAAAAAATGGGACATGGACACGGTGGGAGACATGGCGAATTTTATTTTATATATTTTTATGTATTATGTAGATTTATATTACATTCATCTAACATAGTAACATTAATTCAATAAATATAACCACTACATTTAAACAAATTAATAGATCATCTATTCACAAAAAAGAGTCATAATAAATGATAATAAGAACTGAGACGAGAAAGGGAAAACATTCAACATCTAACAATATTCTTCTCAAAAACACTAAATAAGATAGGCAAAAGGAAAAAAAAAAAAAATAGCCCCAATGTGTCCCATGTCGTGTCCCCATATGGACATGCGTGTTCCCGCCGTGTCCCTTACAAAAAAATCATTAAATTGGCGTGTCCCGTACGTGTCTCCAGCGTGTCCCCGTGTCGAACACCGCCACGGCATTGATTTTAGAGTGTCCATGTTTCATAGACTCAAAGTCACCAAGACAAAAACATAGAATCAAAATTTTTTGGGGTTTGTTGTTCTTAGGAACTATTTTTAAAATCCGAGTTAGAAAGAACTAGTTAACATAACCAGTTTTTAGACCAGAACGTCTCTCTCTCTCTCTCTATATATATATATATATCTATGATTGTCAATGATACTAAACTCATATTCTCAAATGTTAACAGTTTTCGGAAAACATGTATTGAGGACTAATATCTGAAATCTATGCCAAAACTTCCCTATTACCTCTGTTCACTTCATTAGTTTTCTCTATAATAATGCACTAAGAGAATTTTTAAAAATATAGATAATTCATTTTTATGTCTTTAACCTCAAGTGAATCTACTTGGAATCTGAACTTATTTGGTTTGGTTTTTCAAGTTTTGGTCTTTTATCTTTTCCTCTTACTCTGCATTCCCCTTTATATTTGTGGAATGCATGTATTATATGGGTCCTAAGGTTGTTAGTTCTTGATCTGATGTTCTCAAAATTTTCTTTCTTCAAGTAGCTTGTGGTTCGGTAAATGAATTACGTGCAGAACCATCTGAAATTGCGGGGAGTGGCAGCCCATCAAATATGGAGCGACTGCCCAAAGCATCTAATGTTGCTTTCAATTCTTTGCCAACAATGGATATAAATGAACAAGAAGCACCACAGGAAGGTAATATGCAAAATCAGCAAGTTTTTTCAGCTGATTTTGGTGGAAGAAAGTTTTCAAAATCATGTCCTGAGACGCTTGTTTGTGAGGAGTCAATGTGGTCATATGCAAATAAGGATCTGAGAAAATATTTTGCTCCACACTGGTCTGTCGAAGCTGTTAATGAGGCATTAGAGGTCAGTCTGCTAATGTGTTTCAACTCAGTTCGATAATTTGTTTCAATTCTGTTTATTGCACTGAATTACGATTTTTTAATGTTAGCTTTTGATAAAACTCTCTCTAGAATGAACTATTATTTTGTATTGAATTTAACTTGTATTGATCTTGTACTTTTTCTCTTATTCTTTTTTTTTCCCATAGGCTTACATCCTTTTATATAGACAAGGTTATATATAAGTTCAATGAACAACCTTACAATTAACTAGGTACATGAATATAATCTAAACAATGAACCTAATAAATATAAAAAACATGAATATAAAAATACATGAATACCAAGGATGCATGAATCCAATGTATCTAATGTATGCAATGTAAATATGGCATTAATTTTAACACTCCCCCTTAATGCCATATTGTGTGACATCCAATATTTCTCTAAAAAATTCGAACTTATCCATTGGTAGAGCTTTGATGAAGATGTCCACAACTTGATCTTCAGTCTTGCAATACTTGATTTGAATCTCATCATCTTCCACAGCTTCTCTAATGAAATGATATTTGATAGTAATGTGTTTGGTACGAGAATGATAGATGGGATTCTTTGTCATAGCAATAGCATACTTGTTAGAACACATAATTGGAGTAGCTTCACCTTGTTTCTCATTAAAATCATCCAAAATTCTTCTTAGCCAAATTGCTTGTGTAGTTGCCAATGATCCTGAAATATATTCGGCCTTAGCGGATGATTGTGTCACAGTTTGTTGTTTCTTGGATGACCATGAAATTACGCCCGATCCAAGAGAAAATGCATACACAACAGTGCTTCTCATATCATCAACACATCCGGTCCAATCACTATCACAAAATGCAAGTAACTTTGCATCAACAAATTTCTCATAAAAAATTCCATGATCAAGTGTACCTTGAATGTATCTCAACACTCTTTTTGCAACCCCAAAATGAATTTGGCTTGGACTGTGCATAAACCGAGACACTAAACTTGTAGCATGCATGATGTCCGGTCTTATAGCAGTCAAGTACAACAAACTTCCAACCAAACCTCTATAACAAGATACTTCAGCTTCTTTGCTTCCATCTTTCTTTGACAACTTTTCATTCACAATCAAGGGAATAACAACTGATTTGCAATTCTTCATTTTGAATTTCTCAAGAAGTGTTTGAGCATACTTCTTTTGACAAATAAAAACACTATTGTTTTGGTAGATTTCAATACCTAAAATATGATGCAATAGCCCCAAATCACTCATTTTATATTTTTTTCATCATTTCCCTTTTAAAATGTTCAATCAATTTTTCATCACTACCGGTAAAAACCATATCATCAACATAAAGTGAAACAATGACAATACCGGTTGTACCTTGCCTCTTGATGTACAAAGTTGGCTTACTTTTGCTTCTTTGAAAACCCTTTTCATTGAAGTAAGCATCAATTTCACTATACCATGCCCTGGGTGCTTGCTTTAGGCCATATAAAGCCTTCTTCAAATTGTACACTTTATCTTCTTTGCTTTTGACAATAAAGTCTTGAGGTTGATCAACATACACCTCTTCTAATTTTCCATTCAAAAATGCTGACTTTACATCAAGTTGGTGCAAGAACCAACCCTTTTGAGCCGCCAAAGCAATGATAGCTCTAATTGTATCAAGTCGAGCCACAGGAGCAAAAGTTTCTTGAAAATCAATTCCGGGGTTGTTGTGAATACCCTTTCGCCACAAGTTTTGCTTTTTTCTTTTGAATAGAGCCATCTGGATTGAACTTTGTTTTGAAAATCCACTTCACACCAATTATTTCTTTTCCTTTCAGTTTCTCCACTAGCTCCCAAGTCTTGTTCTTCTCAATCACATGAATTTCATCTTCCATGCTTCATCTTTAATTGCCTCTTCAAAATTTTCAAGTTCATCAATGCATAAATTGCATCTTGCATACATCACTAAGACTCCTTATATTTCTTGGAGTTGAACTTGGAGATGAAGAACTTGAACTTCAACTTGAACTTGGAGAAGAATGTGAACTAGCAATTGGTGACAATCTTTGTGGAGATCCAAGCTTCGCAACATCTTCAACTTGTGGACTTTCCAATTCTTCATTGAAAGCAATGCTTTGATCTTGAACTTCATTTTCCTTCCAATCAAAAGACACTTTCTCACCAAAGAGAACATCTCTACAAATAATCACCTTCTATTGATCCAAACTGAAGAGTTTATAGCCTTTGGATTTCGAGCTATAACCCACAAAGATGCATTTCTTACTATTTTCATCAAGCTTGTGCCTCACTTCTTTTGGAACATGAGCATAACAAATGCAACCAAATACCTTCAAGTGATTCAACAATGGTTTCCTTCCACTCCAAGCTTCAAATGGAGTTTTGTCCTTAAGAGCTTTTGTAAAACATCTATTCATCAAGTACACTGCGATACACAGCCTCATCCCAAAAAGTTTTGGGTAGCCCCTTCTCATGTAGCATACACTTGGGACATTTCCTCTATAGTTCTATTCTTCCTTTTCGCCACACCATTTTGTTGTGGAGTGTACCCAATGGTCAATTGCCTTTCCATACCAATATATTCACAAAATTTCATAAACTCATTTGAGTTGCCTCTATCACTTCTCAATGCTTTCATCAAACAACCACTTTGTTTTTCAACAAGATTTTGAAATTTCTTGAAGATAAAGAAACTTCACTCTTTTGTCTCATGAAATACACCCAAGTCATTCTAGTAAAATCATCAATAAAAATAATGAAGTACTTGTTACCTCCATTAGTTTGTGTATCCATAAGTCCGCACACATCGGTATAGACAAGCTCCAATGGTGCTTTAGTTCTCCATGCTTTCTCCTTTGGAAATGACTCCCAGTGATGCTTTCTAAGTGCACAACCTTCACAAATATGTTGCACTTCATGAATGGTCGGCAATCCAAAAACCATATTCTTTTATTGTAGATGCTTCAAGCTTTGAAAATTCTGGTGCCCAAATTTTCTATACCAAAGCCATGAATTGTCAATCACATCCATCTTCAAAGCCGCATTTTTGCTATACTGAAAAATGAGAGAAAAACTTCTATTCTTCTCCATCTTGATTTTTGCTACAACTTGGCTTCTCCCCCCTTTGTCAAAAATTTTGCAAAAATCTTCTTCAAAGTGAACAAGGTATCCGTGCTCCATAAGTTGTCCAATACTTAGCAAATTTTGCTCCAAGTCTGGAACTAGGAGAACATCGGAAATGAATCTTGTGCCCATCTTGGTTTCTATAGTAATAGTACATTTTCCTTTCGTTTGGACTAAGGCACCATTTCCCATTTTTACTTGAGAACTGGAGGAAGCATCCATTTTCACAACAATGCTCTCATCTCTTGTCATGTGATTGCTACATCCGCTATTGAGAAATCATACATCCTTGTTTTGATCCAATGCCTTGTGACAAGCATAGAACATGTGCCTTTCACTTTCTTGCTCCTCGGAAAAATTAGCTTGTTGAGTGCTCTTGACTTGGCAATCCTTCTTGACATGCCCAAATTTGTTGCAATTGTAACATTTTGGCTTTCACCGAAACCAACAATCTTTATCAACATGATTGCTTCGGTTGCAAATTCTACACTTTTGTTGAGTGGACTCTTCATTTTCATTTCTTTGAAAATTAGACCTTCCTCTTCCTCTTGCATTTCTTACTTCCATTTGCATTTCTTCCTCCTCCTTGGGAATTAGAAGTACTAACATTGTGCTTGGATTGAAAGGAACTTTCAATTGACTTTTCAGATTGCCTACTCAACTTTTGCTCAAATGTTTTAATTGAACCCATCAATTCTTCAATACTCAAATCAGTAAGATCTTTAGTTTCTTCAATGACAGCAACAGTAGGATTGTATTTCTCCAGCACACTTATCAAAATTTTCCCAACAACTCTTTGATTAGAAATATTATCCCCATAAATTTTCATTTGGTTCACAAGTTCTATAAATCTAGAAAAATAATCCTTCGACAATTCCATATCCTTCATCTTTATATTTTCAAAATCTTTTTTCAATAATTGAAGTTTGATGGTTCTTACCTTCAAGTTGCCTCTATACTCTTTTTGAAGAATATGCCATGCCTCCTTTTCTTTTGTAGCATTGATAATTCTTGGAAAGATTATTTCTGAAACTCCTTGTTGAATAAAGAGAGAGCCTTTGAATCCTTCTTTCTTTGTTCTTTCAATTGGTTCTTTTGGGGATTTGTCAAAGCTCCTTCATCTTCAAGTTCCTCGAACCCATTCTCAACAAGATCCCAAAGATCCATATAGACAAAAATAGTTCTCATTTTCACATACCAAAAATCAAAATTTTCACCATTAAAGATAGGAGTAGATACATTTTGGTTGTTCTTCTTTGGGGGCTTGTTTTTCCGTATCCGATCTCTATGCCCAGCTTGTTCGTGACCCAACCAATGCTTTGATACCACTTCTGTTAGCTTTTGATAAAACTCTCTCTAGAATGAACTATTATTTTGTATCAAATGTAACTTATATTGATCTTGTATTTTTTCTCTTATTCTTCTTTTTGTCCATAGGTTTACATCCTTTTATATAGAGAAGGTTATACATAAGTTCAATGAACAACCTTACAACTAAGTACATGAATATAATATAGACAGTGAACCTAATAAATATAAAACACGTGAATATAAAAATACATGAATACAAAGAATGCATGAACCCAATGCATCCAATATATCTAATGTATGCAATGTAAATATGGTATTAATTTTAACATTTAAGCCCTTGTAATGATATTATGGAGAAGAAGGTTGTATCATGCTTAGTTTTTACTTGTGCAGAAAGGTCATCTCTTTAAAGCGCTTTTTCGTGTGAATGCTCACAACAGACTTCAGGTCCATTTTAATTTTTTATGTACCATATTTATGTCTCGTGTTTTTGTTCTAGTATGATGTAAATAATATGCATATACTGTTTTGTGTTGTTAGGCCTATTGTAAAATTGATGGAGTTCAATTGGATGTCCTCATCAGCGGAATTGCTGCTCACAATAGAGCTGTAAGTCTGGGGTTGTCTTTTGCTAGTGATTTCCTGAATGAAGTGCTGTTGAATGCCTTCAGACTTTTACCTTACACTGCATTTCATAGATTTAAAGGGATACAAGTTAACTTACTACCTTTGATATGTTTATTCTCCTTTTATACAACAATTTTATGGCATTAATCATTGATGTTCCAATTTTTTTATTGAGTTCATGGCTAAAGAAGGGCATTGTTTTATATCATAAAATAAAAACTGTGTTGGGTTCTCATTTTTCCCTTCGTTATCTGAAAGCATTTATTTGTGCATCCAGAACTTAGTAGCAAGAATCACTGAAGTAGCTTACGAATCAGCCGAAGAACTGCACTTCTGAGGAAGAATCGGAGAAGAATTGTGAGTCTAATGTTAGAGAAACGCGAATTTGAGAAGAGAAGGAACTTGTCTAGATCCTTTGTCACATGGACTCATTGGTTTAGGGCAGCGTACCCGTGTCGACACGACACGGCACGGGTGCGGGTGTGAGATATGTGTCGGATTCGGCATGGGTTTCTCGGACAGGCTGACATGAGAGGAGAAAAAAGAAGGGTTGTTGAGAGAAACTTAATAGTGGACCAGTGGTAGCAGGAGAGCGAAGATCTATGTCGATCTGTGTCGTCTTCTCTTTGTCTTCATCTGTGTCGATCTCCTCTTCTCTCTCTCTGTCTTCTCTTCTTCATCATCTCCTTGTCATCATCTTCTTCTTCTTCTTCTCTCTCTCTCTCTCTCTCTCTCGTCGATTTGTGTTCTCTATCTCTTCCCCCCTCCCGTTTTTAACATATAATAAATAATATAATTTGTTATATAATAAATCTAATTAAATCATATATAATAAAAAAAAAATCTAATAAAATCTATAAAATAAATCATTCAATTTTTATTTTTTATTTATTTTAACATACTTTATTATTCTTTATTTGTTATATTTTTTTATTTATAATATATATATATCAATTAAAAATAAAAAATAAATTAAAAATCAAGTGTTTGGGTTACTAGATGGTTTGTATAACCATCACGAAAAATAAAAAAAGTTATGTGGATAAATTAAAAATATAATTAATAAAAATAATACATAAGCGCTCCTAATCTACGATTCTTCTAAGTGGCCACGTTCCCCCTCTCCAACTCCCGCTTCCACTTCGTGCAACTAAGATCCAGAATCTAACATATAAAGGGTGAACACTAGTTTGGTGTCTACCTATTTTTGAAGCTGTCACTAATTTGTATGCCAAAATTGCCTTTGAAACTACTTCAGTTTATTATCCTCAACCTCTCTCAATTGCTTCAGTTTTGATTAACTGCTTCGCTTTTTGATTCGTCAACCCTCTATTAATTGCTTTCTGTGAACAACTAGGGGCTGGTTTCCTCAGTTACATGCATCATGTTGCTCACTCTCTTGTGATACTTAACCATACAAAACTGTACTACTTGATTTTTCATCTACTTGATTTTTCATTTCAGAGGTTAACATGTGATATTTTTTAGTCTATGAACACCGAAGATGCAATTAGTGACTTCATAAACAAGTGCTGGTCGGCTAGTTGCTAATTATCATCACCATTTTTATCTTTTTGTGACCAGTCGTTGTCCAAAGCTTATCCTTTTAATTTTCAGTTTTGACATTTCTAATGTTGGTAGCTTTTAAGTTACTCTTGGTTTATTGCTTAGAAGGAAAAATTGTATACTAGTTGGTTTTATTTCCCCTCTCTTCCCCAAAGTGACCTGAAAATTACTTATTTCTTTCTCTCTCTTGGTTTTGTTGGTGCACATGACTGATTTTTGAATTACTTTGTAATTGGCAATTTTTTTGACTTACATTTGTCATTGGATGCTTTAAGGATTATTATTATTGTTGTTATTAACTTTCATATTTAATGCCTTGTATTAATTCTTTGGTTAGTCCTTTAGTGCACATGCGCTAAATGTGTTTTTTGATTAATTGTCTTTTAACACATAGGTGGAGGGTGATATTGTTGTGATTAAAGTTGACAATTTGTCATCATGGACTAATATGAAAGGGTCTGCTGAGACTTTCAACAATTCTGCGCCTTTGGATGATTATAACTCTCAAGTCACTGAGTTAGTTGGTGATAGCTGCCAAGGAAAAAATAAGGTAGACATGGGTTATGAATATGTAAATGGTACTTCCACTTGTGCAAATGTTGGTCCAGAACTACTTGGACATTGCACCTCTTCACCAGATTATAGTTATAGCCCTATTGATGGACATTGTCCCTTTGTGCTGGATCCTTCTCAGACAGTTTGTTCAAATGAACAGAATGATGTCACAATTTCAATGGAGAACTTATGTGCGATAATAAGTTCATTCCCATCAAAACGACCAACTGGAAAAGTTGTGGCTATCATTGAAAGGTCTCATCGTCGTGATGCTATTGTCGGATTTCTTAGTGTTAAGCAGTGGCTTTCTAATAGGGAAGGTCGCAAAAAGGACAAGAAGAAGAAAAAAAATTCATTGTTATCTCCCAATCAGGAGTACATCACGTTGACACCAACTGACCTGAGGTTTCCCAAAATGATGGTATTTTTGAGAGACCTGCCTGACATTATCAAGAAAAGATTGGACGATGGTGATGCAACAATTGAAATGGAACTTGTAGGTGCATGTATAGATGATTGGGGGGAAGAAAATTGTGTCCCACGTGCTCATGTCATGCATATTTTTGGAAGGGGTGGAGAGATTAAACCACAGATTTCTGCAATTTTATTTGAAAATGCAATTCATTCTTCTGAATTTTCTCCTGACTCACTTTCTTGCTTTCCATGTGTTCCTTGGGAGATTCCACCAGAGGGATTTGAAAACAGAAGCGACCTAAGAAATTTGTGCATATTTACTATCAACCCTTCCACTGCCACTGATCTTGATGATGCACTATCAGTTGAAATGTTATCCAATGGCATTTGCAGAGTTGGTGTGCACATCGCAGATGTGTCATATTTTGTTCTACCAGACACAGCACTAGATATAGATGCTCAAATTCGTTCCAAGAGTGTCTATTTATTGTGGGGTAAATTACCCATGTTGCCCTCAATGCTTTCAGAGAATCTAGGCTCACTTAATCCTGGAGTAGACAGACTTGCCTTTTCGATTTTCTGGGACATCAGTTTAACTGGGGAGCTTCTGGAGCAGTGGATTGGCCGTACTGTTGTACGATCTTGTTGCAAACTCTCCTATGAACATGCTCAGGACATTATTGATGGGTTGTTTGATGTGGGGAGTTTTAGTACCTCAAAAAATGGTTTTCCTCAGTTGCATGGCGACTTTCAATGGTCTGATGTTATTAGATCTGTTAAATGCCTTCATGAAATTTCACAGACATTAAAGGAGAAGAGGTTTAATGATGGGGCATTGAGTCTTGAAAGCTCCAAAGTGGTTTTCTTATTTGATGAAGACGGCATGCCATATGATAGTATACTTTCTGAAAGGAAGGACTCAAATTTCCTAGTTGAGGAGTTTATGTTTTTGGCTAATAGGACAGCTGCTGGAGTAATATCTAAAGCTTATCCTGGTAGTGCATTGTTGCGGAGGCACCCTGAACCTAACCTGCGAAAGCTCAGAGAGTTTGAAGCTTTTTGTAGCAAACATGGTTTCGAATTGGACACTGCTTCAGGCCAGCTTCATCATTCATTGGAGTGGATTAGAGAAAAACTCAAGAATGATTCTGTGTTGTTTAACATTGTTGTGTCATATGCATCAAAACCAATGCAATTGGCGACATACTTCTGTAGTGGAGATTTAAAAGACAGCGAGAGTGAGTGGAGGCATTATGCTCTGGCTGTTCCTTTCTACACTCATTTTACTTCACCACTGCATAGGTATCCGGATATTGTTGTACATAGGACATTGGCTGCTACAATTGAAGCTGAAGAGATGTACTTAAAGCACAGAAAAATGCCTCAAAAACTGAACATTTGGGACGAATTTCCAAGAAGATGTTTCACTGGAGTCTGTTTTGATAAAGATGCAGCAGAATCAATTGAAGGCCAGGAAGCATTATCTGCTGCAGCATCAAAACACAGAATTCCATGCACAGAAATACTGTCAGACATTGCTGCTCATTGCAATGAGAGAAAGCTGGCTGGTAGGCATGTCAAGGAGGCTATTGAAAAACTCTACATGTGGTTTGTTCTTAAGAAAAAGAAGGTAATCCTCTTCCACATTTGTAATTGAATTTAAATTGCATGTAAAATATGTAATGTAATTAACAATTGTACATATTAAATTGGCTCTAAACTTTCCCCATTGCTCCAGAATTGGCCCCATTGGTGAGTAGCCTTAAAAGTTATAACAGTAGATTGGCTTTGGATTGGCATGGGTTGCCCAATCCCAACCGAAACCATTCTTTGGTCAGATTATGATGTGTCAACCCAATCCCAATAAAAATCCTTCGCTTGTGTTTAGTGGTCTGGTTGGGTGATGCTGGAGTATAGGACAGGCTGAAGTCTATTTTAGGATGCAATTGGAAGAGTTCAGCAACGTGTGTTGAGTAGGGCTTAAGAAGCACAAATATGGGCACAGATATGATATTACATGATGCAGATATGCTGACATACAATTTTCAAAAAGTCAAGACATGACATAGGAGCAGCACAAGAACAAAGAAATATACTTTGTTATGTATATACTGGGGGTGTTTGGTGTAATTGTTAAAACAAATTATAAATTGTAGCTTAACAGATTATAGATTATGACTTTAATCAGAAGGTGTTAATCTGTTTGTGTAGCTGCTGGATTATAGATTTAAGTTACTGATAATGTTTGGTAAATAAGCCATGAAATAGCTTTTTGATGTGTAAATGTCCTTTTTATCCCTGTTAATTGTAAATTGAGTTAACCTTTGTTAGTTGTGAATTGAATTAACTTTTATTTTTTTGTTATTAACTGCTAGTCCACATGTCCCATATGTATATATATAAACTAGTCCACAGTGCATTTGGGTTTTTTTCTATTTAAAAAAATAAAAAATCTAAGGGTATAATTGTAAATAAGCTGTTATAATTAGAAGTGGGGGGTTGGACAACTTCTCATAATAAGCTTTTTTGAGTTAGAATAAAATAAGTTGCTAGAATTATAAACTATTTATCTGCTTAATTTGACTAATGAAATGACCTTTGATAGGGCCGCATGGAGAAAAAAGATTTATGTAGCTGACCCCATTTGATGGGACTTAAGGCTTGGTTTGGTTTGGTTTGGTTTGGTAATCAAAAATTATGTGAAATAAGTCTAACCAAACAGTCCAAAATAGCTTTTCTAAGGCTAGAATCTATAATCTATAAGTTGGCTCAAAAAAACTACACCAAACATCCCGACTGTATACATGAAATTATTTACCAAATTCTTTGTTTTTTATGTTGCTAATATATTTATATTTTATTCTGTCAAAATAGTAATTTATTTTATGCATGTTGGAAACGAAGAATTAAAAAAAAAGTACTATTTATTTTATGAAAAGCTCACTTTCCAAACAAATCGAAAGTTTTGGGTTCCTAAATTTAAGAAGTCTGGGATTAATATATATAAACCCATATTATTTTGATTTTAATAATTGGCTTCGAAGTTATTTTCTTGAAACTTGCAATGTGTTTCATTTTGTTTTAGTGATGGAAGAATGTGTTAGTAATGTGTCCGAAGCATATTCACTTCTGCGAAGGTTAAAAAAATATTTGGATTCATATGGACACATGTTTCATAGGTGTTAGAGAGAGTCTGAGGAGTGGCATTAACTAGTTGCGTGACAAGTGTTTTGGAGGTTAAGATAAGGGAAACTCATACAAGCATCTATAGACTGCAGTGGCTGAGTTATTAAAAAAAAAAGGAGGAGGAGTAGATGAAGCTATGGGTGATCTAGCCATGATTGTTAAATGTAGATGGGTATGGATGCCTGATATAGTAGTGCATGTGTACGGATTGTTTTTAAAGGAAAACCCTTGTTACCATTGCGTTTTGCGCATTAATTTGTGTAATTCATTGTTAGGGGTATGCATTTCTTTAAAAATGCTAATTAGATGTTTGCTTCATGAATTCAAGTTCTGTTGATGGTTTCTTTCTTCTCTTTTTCAGTTTTGTTTGTTTTAGTTTTAATTTTTTTTTCACTATCTTTTTGGTGGGTAGTTCTTCATTTTCTGATTGGATAAGTTCTTGATTTACTCAACTCTGTTGAGAAGTTTGAGATGTTATGCCTCTTGAAATGGATCCAATGGTACACTGGCAAGACTAGGGTCCACAAGCTTTTTCATCTGTGGCCCCACATAATTTTATCATCTGGTGTAACTATTGATGTACCCTAAACCTTCACAACTTCAATGGTAATGCCCCCAACTTATTTTTTTATTTCATTTAAACATTATATATGTGGTTTTATTTGTAAATCCATATATATGTGAGATTACATATCACAATTTTTTATTTTATTTTATTTTATTTTAAATGAAGGATATAATCTACAATTCATTACTTTGGCAAAACGATTCACAATTTGACTGTGTTCATGCGTACTCCTCTGTTTGTAAATTGCCAACACTATAAGCCATCATCATGTTCATGTCCTTATAACACCAATTGAAAGAAGGTTTCAGTGAATTTGTTATAGCTACTGCTCACGGCACAAGGAGCCATTCTGATGCAGAAGTTAAGTTTGTTATAATAAAATGACTAGAAAGATGCATGTATTATAGTCGGAATTAATAATCTGAAAAGATGTTATGTGATGCTAAAAATAGGTTTCTTTTAGATTTATCTAGGGTTTATTTGCTTCTCTGTTCAAAATCTTTCTGACTGGTTATTTCCTTGCCTTATGCAGATTTTATTGACTGAAGCAAGGGTATTGGGCCTTGGGCCAAGATCCATGTCTATATATGTTCACAAGTTAGCTGTGAGTAGTTTCCAGACAACCTTCTCTTTTTCTTCCCCGTTTTTTTACTTCAATTCTCTGTGTTGCCAACCACTCCCATCCCCTTTCATGTTGAGTTGGCCGGTATGTTTGAAACTTTTTCTTGATTTGTGTACTGCTTGTAAACATGCAAACTAGATTGAGCGGCATATATATTATGATGAAGTTGAAGACCTGATGGTAGAATGGCTCGATGCTACGTCCACATTGGTACTCAATTTATCTACACATAAGCGCCTCCAAAGGAGAGGTAGCCCAGGTAAATGCAGGACACTTGAAGATGTTGCTTTAATAATGAGCCCATTTGACTTGGCATTTGATTTTCCTGGAGATAGTGGTAACAGGGGTGGCGCAAAAGCAATTAATGATCTAAGCACTAGTTTTGCATCACAAACAGTAGGGGATACTGGTGTATCCATTTCAAAATCTGAATTTTCAGATGGTATTGAGATTGAACCTCCCGTGTTTCCCCTCACAGTGAGCCTGTTCTCAACAATACCTATTGCCCTCCATGCAGTTGGTGGAGATGGTGGCCCTCTTGATATAGGGGCAAGGCTGTACATGAGCTCATATTTAAGGTGATGTGGAGATTGGGAGTAATGTACTAGGTGTTGTAATTGATGGAGTTAAGATGTTGAAACAGAGTTGTTTTTGGTAATGAACAAGCTCTGTTGTAGATATGGTGTACTGTATAGTTCAATGGTTCAAAGTAGTTTTGGAAACCAAAAAATACTATGGCTGAAGCATTGTGTTTATATACATCTGGTGGCTGAAGCATTGTGTTTATATACATCTGGTGGGAGGTGTATATAAGGGAGGATTTTCTTCCATGCTATTATGTAGTGGCTGATTTTTGTTAAAGCTGCTTGTGGGAATAGGCCCTTGTTTTTGTTGGCCATTTCCGTCTAGTATTAACTCGGTTTGACCGTGTCTGTATCCGGTGTTTTAATGCTATGCATCGGAGTCTAATTCATGTTTTAGCTTTGTTGGACTGCAACCCAATTATTTTTAATGTTGGGTGTCCTATTGTATTTGTATTTGAATTGATTTTCTATGTTTCTGAGACGTTGATGCACTTTTGGCTGCCAATCAGCGTACTGTTGTGTAATCTTCTAGTTGAATAACACGGGTTTTGTTTAAAACTTTGATTACAAGACTGAACTCTCAAACTTGAACTTCAATTACCGAATTTAGTTTTTGGAACTTCTTTCGATGATTGAACTAAAACTAGACAACAATTACAAATCCAATCTCTTGAAAGGAGTGTAGTGTTTTCTTCCAGTGCCTCTGATGGAACGGATTCTGAGTCCACGACACATGTGGTAGCTCCTTCCTTAATGAGTAATGAATGTGGTTGGCTTTGTTTTGAAAGTTTAGTTTGTATTATGTTCATATTTGCTGAAGGCGATCAATCAGACATGGCCTGCTAGAATTTTGAGATGACTATTGCTATTTTCGTCATCAATTTTCCAAATTATTTCAGTTGCTGCATGTTTTCTTGAATGTTGTTTTGTAAGTGTTGATGTAAAATATGCATATCAGCCAAATTTTTAGATCCAGCCGAGTATGGTGTGTTAAAACAAGCAGTTATTGTGTCATGTTGAGTTCTTAAAAGAGTTTGCAGTGCAATTCATAGACAAGTAAAACAACCAAAAAATAGAGATGAAAAGATTTAATGTAAACATTTCAGTTCAACTGCTTCATTGACATTCTCATAAATTTTTATACAAGTTCCTAATTGTAATATCACATTGTCTTCTAATAAAGAAGCAGAAGAAATATATATATATATATATATATACAAATATACAAATAACTATTTTTATTAATACATACGTAAATCATACTTGCATAATAAATGATTAGTTTTATTAATAAGTAAATAATTAAGTAAATTAATAATTTTTAATGATATAAAAAATGTTTTTCAGTTAATCGTTTTGTTAATAAATAGATCATTAAGTCAATTAACAGTTTTTAATGCTATGAGAAATAATTTTCAATAAATAATTTTGATAATTTATTATTGCATAAGAGAATAGTTTTTTTCCCTCTCAATATTGTGTTAAATTAAAATTTATAATAAACGATAGTTGTAATTTCTAGTATTATATGATCGATTCGTATTTTTAACAAATCTTGGATGTATTAGTAATTTGTTAAAAAATAAAAGATTTATATTTCATAATGAGTGGTGTTATTAGCACCCTCATAAATTATTTTAGACCTTCCATTTCTTTAGATCCTCACTTGTAATCCTTAAAATTTCTTTTCTCTCTCCAAATAATGTCAAAATTATCTTTAAACATTTCACTCATTGAATGCACACCCCCCACACCTCCAAAAAAACCTCCTTTCCAAAAAACCCTAACAAAACTCACTAAGAAGAAAAAAGAGTCTGATCTTTTTCAAAACCCACGAAGAAGAAGGGGAAGAGAAAGAAAGAAGAAGAATACTATCTCTGCCGATTTAATCAACTTCTCATCTAATATTTTTCATTGTTCTCAAATCCAAGCTCTTGATTTGAGCCACAATAATCTTTTAAGAAATGTTTCAATACAAAACTTGTCTATGGTTGTCACCAATCTTGCGTGTCTTAACCTATCATACAATCACTTCTCGGAGATTAAAATCTCCGATTCCCAGCTTTTAAAACGGTCCAGTTCTTTGAGTTTTCATCATTCTAGACTCATCTCAGATCACAAAAAGTTCAAAATCAATGTTCGGTTATCAGTTCTCGAACAAATAAACAATGTTTTTGCCTATGTTCCCGAATTTTGGTCATATGTTAAGGAGTTTAGTTTCCGAAAAAATGATGTACTATGTTATTATTTTTGCTATTTTTTTTAAGAAACTTACCCTTACAAGGCCAATCTCATCTAAACTAAGAACAACATCTAAGCTTTTATTATTGTACTCCTCTCGTCTTATGGAGTTGTAAAAAATGTCATTCATTGTCATAGCCGGAAAAAGTGTAGGTAATCAAATGGTTGCCACCGTTATCGTCGGAATATTGCCGCCCAAGGGTTTTCAAGGTTTTGAGGGTGGGTAGGTTTTGAAGGTAGGACTTGGGAAAGATGGATGGGGTGGTGATGGAGGTGAGTGCTCTCATAAACCCTAATTCATGATGTAGTGGATGTGTAGGTTTAATTGTGAGATGTGGTATCACAAAATTAATGATGTCCTTTGTAGTAATTTTATTTGATGTTATTATTGTAATAAAAAAAGCTAAAAATTGGCAGTCCAAAATAATTTATGGGATGCTAATAACAGTACTCTTCATAATTGATTAAGAATATTTGCGTAATTACGAAAAAAAAACCTGCTTCATAATTGACTAAGAATGTTTGCATAATTACGAAAAAATATTCACTCAACATATGGGTCACGGTTAGTAAATTATTCAAAATAAAAGAACAAAATCAAAAAAAAAAAAAAAAAAGGACGAACCTCAAGTAGGCAAGCGATTCTTATATACATATTTATATTGGGACAAATTTTAAGGTGCTGTTTGGTAACACTATATTTTCAGTTTTCTGCTTATATTTACAAAAATTTAAAAACCTCAAATAAAAACTTGTTTGGTAAAATTTTTGATTTATAAATCAGTGGTCTCAGTTTATAAATTTGGCCAAAAAATGTATTTCCATTTTGAGTTTTGAGGTTTTTTTTTTTTACCACCCAACACTAGCCACCACCCGCCACCATTTTCCACCACCCACCCCCACCACCACCTGCCACCACCACTCACCACCCACCTGCCACCACCACCACCCACTTGCCTCCCACCAGCCACCACTCACTCGCCACCCACTCTTCACCACCACCCACCCCTCGCCACCACCCACCACTCACCTACCATCCACCCGCCACCACCCGCCACTACCATCCACCGCCCGCCACCACCACTCGCCACTTACTTGCCACCACTACTCACCACCCACCTGCCACCACCATCCACCACCTGTCATTTCCAGCCATCCACCACCACCATCCACCTGCCACCCACCCGCTACCACCACCCACCACCATCACCCACGACCCACCCGACACCCACTTGCCACCACTACCCACCGGCCACCACCCGCCATCCGCCACCCACCTGCTACCACCACCCACCACCTGCGCACCGTCACCCACCCACCCACCACCACCACCACTACCCACCACCCACCGTCACCACTTTCCACCACCGTCTTCCGCCGCCACTTGCCGCCACTTGCCACCACTTGCCATTTCTCACTCTTTTTTATATTTTTAAAATTTTTTAAACATTTTTTCAATTACCAAACGCGTTTGCAGTTTATGTTTTTTTAAAAATAAACCAAAAAAAAAAAAACCAGCTTATAAAATTTTTGTAAATATAAACTGAAAACGTAAACGTTACCAAATACACGCTAAGAGTGTTGCTATTTGAACTCTAATTAATATTGTAGATCTCCCTTTTTTTTATTATTATTATAATAATAACTTCAAATGCAATCTATCTATCTATCTATATATTATATAAGGAAAATGGAGTTTCTAACCCATAAGTTTTGTGGGAGTTTCAAGTTCCTAATTTCCCAATTTTTGGATTTTTAGAAATTAAAAAAAATCTTCTATTGGCTAGCTCTTATTCAAGTTAAAAATAAATTCAAGTAATAAATAAATAAATAAATAAAAATTAATATCCCTTGATTTATGACTTTTAAATGAAAAGTATATCAAATCTAGAAAGATAAAAAATATACTAATCCAAGTTCTCAATTTAAATTTTATAATTTTTTGATTTTCAAAAATTAAAAAAATCTTCTATTGAGTTGCGCTCTTATTCAAGTATAAATAAATACATAAATAAAAATTAATATCTCTTAATTTATGACTTCAAATGGAAAGTATATATCAAATCCTAAAAAAAATGAAAAGTATAATAATCCATTTCAAAATTCAAATTTAAGGGTCACTAAATATGAAAAGCAATATATGAATTTAAATTTAAAATTGACACAATATAAATTTAAAACTATAATGATCTATTTCATAATTTATAAGTCCTAAATAAGGATTTTTATTGATAAATCACATTTAGAAGTGTTTTAACCCAAAAAGTTCATTAAGAAATTTATTAACCCATTTAGTCCTATGTATGTATAGTTTTATTCCATAAAGTCTTTTTTCTTGATTTACACTCTTTTTTTAGACTCTTATGCCCTTATATTTAATTTTGATACCCTTACAAATATTTTTTGAACGGTTAGCAATTTTATAATGTAAATATTCATATTTTAACATTCACATTGATAAGAATATAAAATTGGCCCGTGGCCCATGGGCGGTCTGAAGATTGCCCCCGGGCCGGGGCGAGCCGGGTCCGTTGACAATGTGAATATTCACATTGACATGTTAACATTCACATTGATAGAAGTGTAAAATTGGCCCGCGGCCCGTGGGCGGCCCGAAACCAGCCCATGGGTCGTGGGCTGTCCGAGGCGAGCCCAGCCCTGCCCGTTCCGTTGACAATGTGAATATTCACATTAATATATTAATATTCATGTTGATAGGAGTGTAAAATTAACCCACGGGCTGTAGGCGGCTTGAAACCTGCCCCCAGGCTCGGCCCGGCCCGTTTACAATGTGAATATTCACATTGACATGTTAACATTCACATTGATAGGAATGTAAAATTGGTCCGCGGCCCGAAGCCCGCCCGTTGCCTGGAGCGGGGCGGGCTATAAATATTCATATTTTAACATTCACATTGGTAAGAATGTAAAATTGGCTCGTGTCCCGTAGGCGGTCTGAAGCTTGCCCCCGAACCGGGGTGGGCCCGGTCCGTTGACAATGTGGATATTCACATTGACATGTTAACATTCACATTGATATAAGTATAAAATTGGCCCGCAGCCCATGGGCTGCCCGAAACCCACCCGTGGCCCGTGGGTTATACGGGGCGGGCCCGGTTTGACCCGTTGACAATGTGAATATTCACATTAACATATTAACATTCACGTCGATAGGAGTGTAAAATTGACCCGCGGCCCGAAACCCGCTCGCGGGCCCGGCCCGTTTACAATGTGAATATTTACATTGACATGTAAACATTCACATTGATAGGGTTGTAAAATTGGCCCGCAGGCCCGGCCCGTCCCGGCCTGTTTACAATGTGAATATTCATATTGACATGTTAACATTCACATTTATAAGAGTGTAAAATTGGCCCGCTGCCCGTGGGCGGCCCGAAGGCCGCCCGTTGCCCAGGACGGGGCAGGCTGTAAATATTCATATTTTAACATTCACATTGGTAAGAATGTAAAATTGGCCCGTGGCTCGTGGGCGCTCCGAAGCTCACCCCTAGGCCGGGACGGGCCCGATCTGTTGACAATGTGAATATTCACATTGACATGTTAACATTCACATTGATAGAAGTGTAAAATTGGCCCGCAGCCCGTAGGCGGCCGGAAACCCGCCCGCGGCCTGTAGGCTGCCCGGGGCGGGTCTGGCCCGGCCCGATCCGTTGACAATGTGAATATTCACATTAGCATATCAACATTCATGTTGATAGGAGTGTAAAATTGACCCACGGCCCGTAGGCGACCCGAAACCCGTCCGCAGGCCCGGCTCGACCCGTTTACAATGTAAATATTCACATCTACATGTTAACATTAACATTAATAGGAGTGTAAAATTAGTCCGCGGCCCGGAGCTGGTTTGACCTATTGACAATGTGAATATTCACATTGACATGTTAATATTCACATTGATAGGAGTGTAAAATTGGCCCGCGGCCCATGGGCCACTCGAAGCCCTCCTGCTGCTCGTTTGGGCCCGAGCCCAGCCAAAGAACTTGGGCCCGAGCCCAGCCAAAGAACTTGGGCTAGGATCTGGGCTATCACTTTGAAGCTCGACCTGCATAAGGCCCATTTAAGGCTCGGCCCGAGGCCCGGCCCGCCAGAGGCCCGATGTCTTTTTTGTGGAAAATAATAAAATTTTGGGAGAAAAAATTAAAAAGAATTAAAAAAAATGGCGAGGCTCACCCAAGCCCGACCCAAGCCCAAGTCTAGGCCCAAGCCCCTTGGCTCGACCCACCAAGGCATCCAAAACCTTTGTGCCAGGGCTAGGGCCTAGGCCTAATTTTTTTGCCCGTGGGCCGGCCCGTCCCGGCCCGAATTTTGGCAAGCACCCACGAAGCTTTACATGGGTTGGCCCCAGCCCGGGTTGGGCCGAGCCCCTACACATTGATAATATGAACATTCACATTGACGGTGTGAACATTCACATTGACGATGTGAACATTCACATTAGGGGTATTTTGGTAATTATGTCACCCATAGGACTTATTAAAACATTAGAAAATAATGTGGACTAAATGGAACATAAGCAGATGAAAAGGGTATTTTGGTCTTCTTACCTCAAATAGGAACATTCACATTGACGGTGTGAACATTTACATTGACGATGTGAACATTCACATTAGGGGTATTTTGGTAATTATGTCACCCATAGGATGTGAACATTCACATTAGGGGTATTTTGGTAATTATGTCACCCATAGGACTTATTGAAACATAAGAAAATAATGTGGACTAAATGGAACATAAGTAGATGAAAAGGGTATTTTGGTCTTCTTACCTCAAATAAAAACATTCACACTGGCGGTGTGAACATTCACATTGATGATGTGAACATTCACATTAGGGGTATTTTGGTAATTATGTCACCCATAGGATGTGAACATTCACATTAGGGGTATTTTGGTAATTATGTCACCCATAGGACTTATTGAAACATTAGAAAATAATATGGGCTAAATGGAACAGAAGTAGATGAAAAGCGTATTTTGGTCTTCTTATCTCAAATAGGAACATTCACATTGACGGTGTGAACATTTACATTGACAGTGTGAACATTCACATTGACGATGTGAACATTCATATTAGGGATATTTTGGTAATTATGTCACCCATAGGACTTATTAAAACATAAGAAAATAATGTGGACTAAATGGAACATAAGTAGATGAAAAGGGTATTTTGGTCTTCTTACCTCAAATAAGAACATTTACATTGACGGTGTGAACATTCATATTGACGAAGTGAACATTCACATTAGAGGTATTTTGGTAATTATATCACCCATAGGACTTATTGAAACATAAGAAAATAATGTGGACTAAATGGAATATAAGTAGATGAAAAAGGTATTTTGGTCTTCTTACCTCAAATAGGACCTAATGGAATAGTAAAAAAGAATATGGGTTGGATAGAATAAAGCTCTTAGAAAAAGGATTTATGAAAAAAGCTCCCTTTTAAATACAAATATCATAATTAGCTCATGATTTTTGTATTTAGGAACAATAACAGGGACAGTGAGATTATTTATATATTTTACAAAAAAACGTTTTTAAAAAGAGATATTATGAGAGTTTCAAAATCTCATACAAAATCTATATACTATTATAATTGTAAAATATTGTCATCCTATTGAAGCTTAAAGTTGCAATCCTTTTTTTTAAAGGCATTTACATACAAGTCCCATTTTGTGAACTTATAATCCATTAAGGTCATGTTTGTTTGGGCGGACTGGATTAGTATTCCCATGACTAATAGTCCTAGGACTACGAATCCGTTGGATTATGTATCCTATCTTAACTAATAGTCAAGTTTAAAATAATTGGTCCGTACTTCAATTGTTTAACCAAACATCGGATTAATAATTTTATTGGACTATTAGTCCAATCCCAAACTCATGTCCACCCAAACAAACATGGCCTAAGTCTTAAATAAAATTATTTGCTCCTTCAAGTCCCATTAATTTTCAATAGCCCAATTTATCCTTCCAAGACCTCTTTCCCTCTCAGTTCTTTCTTTTCGAATGTTCTAATGTAGTAGTAGTAGTGAGTAAGAGACTGATTACAGAGACACATTCACACAAATCTAATCCAAATTCTTTATCTATGTATTTGTAGTAGTTACGGAGTGAGTGATTGTTGTTGTTGTTGTTGTTGTTGTTGTAGAGCATCGATGTCGATGACGACCTACGAAGCCCTCTGAGTTCGAGGTTCTTGTTGAGTGGTGCTTCTAGGTTGAGATCTTCGTCCTTGAAGAAGCCTCCAGAGCCTCTCCGCCGCGCCGTCGCCGACTGTCTAGGGTTCCACTGTATACATTCGTGTCTCAATTCTCAATTATACATTTGTGTCTTTATCAATCTAATCTGATAATAGACTACTGCTTTTGTATCGTCGGATTATAAGGCAAAGATGTTATATGCTTTCTTTAATAATTATATCTCAAAACAAGGGGATCAAAATGAGAGGTGATATATAAAATATAAAAAATATATGTAACCCCATGTACTCGACTACATTATTCTTATGAATTCTAATTTGAAATTGAGAACATTTTCAATTTATAATATTCTCAATTTTAATCATGAAAAAAATTGAGAAATTTCTCAAAATTGATAATTATAAATTTCTTAGTTTTGATAATATTCTTAGTTCATACTAGAAAAAAATTGAGAAATTTCTTAGTTTTGATAATTATAAATTGAGAACATTCTCAGTTTTAAAATTGAAAACATTCTCAGTTTTGTGATTAAAAGGCAAAACGTCTTTTTTCCTATAAATGGGACTTAATGGTTCAAAATTTTTTTGACATGACTTAAGCTATCACCAAATATGTAGATAGGACTTCTTGGTAATTAATCTTTTTTTATTATTATTTTTATTTTGTTTAGTTTTTGTTAATATCTATCCCAATATGATTAGTTTATAAAATAATTTTATATTCTTAAAATAAAATTTTAAATTTAAATTATTCCTTAAATTATGTTACTAGAATAAGATCAATATTCATTAATTAATTTATGCATTTTTTATTAAATTATAAAATAAAATTTTAAATTTAAATTTAAATTATTTTTTAAATTATGTTACTATAATTAGAATGATATCAATATTCACATGTGTCATAATGATGTGTCATAATATTATTGGCCTAAACATAATATGTTAGTAAATACACGAATTCAAATTATTAATCACTATTAAAAGTCTATATTTTTATTTTTATTTTCATTTTTGGTCTTAAATTTTATAAAAAAAAAATTATGTCCTTCTAAACTACAAGGACTCAAACAATATATTTTTTTAATAAAAATATTTTTTTTAACAATTACCAAATGTAATGGATTCTATTAATATATATATATATATATATATATTTATCTCAATTGTCAATTAAACAAATTAAAATAAAAAATAATAATTTTTTTTTTGGCTTAAATAATTAAGAAATGACTTTTGCTAAAATCACATAGAAATAAACATTTTTTTCCTATTAAAAGTGATAAGTGGTAAAACTTATTTTTATTTTATATAATAAAAACAAATGGGAGTTACATGTAATAATTTGTTATTCCAGCAATGCTACCGACACACTTTCACCCACAACGATGTGGCAAGAGAGTTGGGCTCCATGTCATTGAGTGTATAGCAAATCAGGAGTTGACACGTATGATACTACATTATTGTGGATACAAATGTGGTTTTTTTTTTGTAGATTTCATACATTTTTCTTATTATTCATCTAGATTTTTTTAACACTTGCGAAACTTGGTGGATCCTGTTAATTTTTTTTTATAATCTCAATTGTCAATTAAGCAAACTAAAATAAAAAATGAAAAAATTTTGGCTCAAATTGCTACAAAGTGACTTTTGCTAAAACAAATAGAAATAAATATTATTTTTTTAATAAAAGTGATGGTTTGTGAAATATGTTTTTTTATTTTTAAAAAAAAGAAGAGATTTATAGGTGATAATTTATTGGTCATCTATAATTATTTTCAGATCAAATGAGAATACCATTCTAAAATTTCTTCTTACTTTGTTTTTTTAATTTTTTTTATTTTTATACAGATACTTTTATTTTGTAAGAAATTTAATTTTATTATATTTAAATATTTTATTGTAATTTTTAAATTAAAAATAATTTTTGAAAAATCATATTTAATTTATTTTATACCATTATAAAATGTAACTTTTTTAATATCAACTTATTCAATGATCCCGTTTGAATTGCTTTTTGTTCATTAATATTAAATTTTTAATTAATCTTATTTATTATTAAAACAATAAATTAGCAAATAATTTTATATGTTTATATGTACAATTTTCGATTGCTTAGGTTATTTGGTGTCTCTGCCTAAGTCCATTCAAATTTATTCAAAATTTTGAATTTGCATAGGTTCTCACCGAATAAAAAATTATGTTGCACAATCTTTAAAAATTTATAGGCTTGACTTGAGTTGTTTGGGTTCAACTCACCCAAATTTACAACTTTATCAAGGGGGTTAAAAGTTAGATTATTTAAAAATTGATACATAAATTGTGATAATTAAAATTTTAAACCTTAAATTGTAGGTTTCAATATATATATATATATTTATTTTCATAATTTATATATAAAAATCTAATTATTTATATTATTTTATATGAATATATTTTATTAATTTTTTCACTAGTTGCTAAAGATGAGCATGCATTATTTTACGACACTCTATCTCACAATTAAATCCACTTATTCACTAAATCATAAAATAGTGTTTATGAGAGTACCCACCTTCATCACTATTCACACACTTCAAAACTCTCAAAATATACACTCTCAAAACCCTTGAGCGGCTAGTTTCCGGCGACAACTATTCGACAATAACACTTCTTCGGCAATAGTAGTGAGTGAAATTTTTTATGGCAACTCCAGTATCATGAAATGAAATGCAACATTATAATGTAAGCTCAAAAGATTTCAAAGGAGGTTGATATTGTAATGATAAGTTTTTTCAAAAATTTTTAAAAAAAAATTGTGAAAATGGTTTTGACTTTTTTAGTATTGAATTCTTGAACATATGTCAAAAAAATGGTAACACATGACCAAATTAAAGGTATTAGTTTGACAATGTCTAACCGAAAAATATTCATATGTTCGAAACTTTAGATGTAACCTTAATGCATATTTATATTTTGGTCATGCAATTAACTTTAGTTTTATCTGTCAATCGAACTGATTAATGCATAGTTATCTTTGTTTGTTAAACTTTGATGGGTTAAAATTGTTCAAAGACACAAAACTTTATGTTTTTATAATGTTCGGTAATATATGCCTGAACATAGGTAATTTGTTTTGCAACACAGGTCCAAACATGGTAGCAAAGAGATCAATGATGATGAGATATCGGTTATGACAAAGATTGACGGCGGAGAGATCAACGGTGCAGCTCTCTTGACGGTAAGAAAGATTTGTGAGTTCAACTGTTAAAGGTTTTGGAAAATAAAAGGTTTTTAGGGAGCATGGTAAGAGGTGTGCCTTTTGGTAGATGTGATATTTTTTGAAGGATAATTTTAATATTATTTACAGAATTTTAAGAAATTTTTAGAGTTTTGAATTTTGTAGGTGAAGTTCAAAGTATTAATTGAAGTACTAATAGCATCCCTCAATTTTAAATAAAAATTATTCTTACTTACATTTTCTTTTCCATTTTACCCAACACAGATTCGTTTTTCCTTACTCGAACTTAACCTATTCTTGTTAAAAAAAAAATTTTAAAAAAAAAATCAACCCATTCGCCCAAATTATATGCATATCTACGATATATATGGTTTTAGGTTAGAAGAGATAATAACGAAGATTGGTGGTGAGAGGGGAGATTTGCGCGTTAGTACGGCCGAGCTACGATAACGCCGATCATGACGAACCGCACGGTGCCGAGCAGACTCCTCTCTTGCACGGCCCAGCGGCCTGACTTACACGGCCGGAGAGGTTGACCGACCAGACACGAACCAATGCCTGGTCGAGCTATGACGCGGTCGAGCGCACAGCGGTGTCTGATGACTAAGCTAAGAGGAGCCCGGACTAGACTTGAGATGCGATTAGTGCCGACATGCGCCTAACAGATCGGCCGAGATGGACAGGCTTCATGTGATCAAGAATGAAGAATGGTAGAAGTCCAGCATGCTTCATGGCCGGTCAGTCAGGTGGGACCGATCATAAATAGCCCAGTCATAAGCATAACACTTTGGCTCCTTTGCCAAGTGGCGAGTCGGCATTTATTAGCTCGGTTGTGTGCTTGTGGAGAATTGCCTCCACAAGGAACCGGTCGGTCGTGGTATTCCGGTTAAGTGTGCCACCTGGGCCAATGGCGTGAGGGAGAGGACATCTGCTCCACACACGCACCAATACCGTTTGGCAGTTCTGCATGTGCTGGTTGGAGGACAAAATCTTTACACGCGTAAGGTGGTGAGAGGCAAGCACTGCCACCTGTCCAGGGAAGGACAACAGAGGTAGTGCGCGCACGATCTTGGGGCTGCATGGCCAGCCTAGAAATAGTGGAGGAAGGCGAACGTTAGAGGTATGCAACTTCTTCCCCAAAGAGAATACTCTCTCTCTAACAATCTTCTTTTTCCTCAAGTGGACTGACTTGATCGTCGGAGGGTCTATCCAGCACACCACCGCCAGGCAGCTCACCGTTTCTGTGTTGCCAGGTAGACGCCGTCAAGAGAAGCTTGGAGTACAAGGAGTACGGAAAGCAGATGATATTTCACTCCTGTACAATTGGCGCCGTCTGTGGAAAGTCTTTGATACTCAACCCTTGTTTTTTGAGCTTCTTCGACCATTTCCATGGCCAACAATGGCGAAGCCCCACTGTCCGTCGTCGATGGCGTCACACCTGAGTATGTCCGCTTGGGAGAAGGCCCCCCGAATATTCCAGCCATGGTGGGCCTGGAGACTTCTTCACGAGGTGCGCGAGACAAACGCGGGAGGAGTACTGATCGCTCGCAGAGTCCAGAGGGCCGCCGACGCCGGGGGGAGTCCTATGCGCAGCGCCTGGAGCACAAACTCAAGGACCAAGATGCCCTCATTCACAAGATGGTGGCGGAGATGGAGCTGCTGAAACGCCAGATTAAAGGGAAGGGTGTTGCTGGAGAGGGCAACCTCAGTGAGCGCACCCCGTCCTCTCGTTGTAGCATTCGCCGCCAGGGGAGGACTCACTCTCTCTCCATCACCAGGAACTATGGGGTTGGAGATTCCGACCAAAGAGAGGGCAGGTCCCTCTCTCGCGACAGCACTTACCGCCCTTCACGCCCGATGCCGACATCGGGATCCTCTTTCTCCATGCGTTCCAGGGACTTGAGGGATGTATTGGAGGAGAGGGTGTGCCGTCGGGAGGCTCGGAGAGTGCCGGCATTGCAGAGGTTGAGCGCTCCAGTTCGTTGTAGTGAGGAAGTGGCGATGCCAGCCCCCAAAGTGATAGCCCTTGCGTTGGTGGACAAAGAGCTGGCGCGACTTACAGCCACGCCGCTGTCTCCAGAGATTGAGAATACACCACTCCCCGCCGGATTCTACCAGCCGAAGTTCACTTTGTACGACGGCAAGACGGATCCGTACATGCATGTGAGCCATTACCGGCAAGTAATGGCTGGCCACCAGCGCAACGATGCCTTGATGTGCCTCATATTCCCAGCAAGCTTGGGAGAGCTGGGTTTGAAGTGGTTCGAAAGGCTCCCGGAGGGGAGTATTGAGGGGTGGCAGCAACTAGCGGAAGCCTTCGTCACCATATTCAAAACCAACACACGAACGCCGAAGGAGGTCGACTATCTCCTGGGCGTCAAGATGGAGTCTGGATATTCGTTGAAGGCATACAATGCGAAATACTGGGAAACTTACAATGAGATCCTCGACTGCCCCACCAATCTGGCGATCACTCAATACAAACGGGGTCTCTCAGTCGGACATAGGCTGCGAGATTCACTCACGATGCATCAACCCACGACCATGGAGTCGTTGATCCAGCGGATCAATGAGCACATTCGTGTGGAGGATGATGCCGCCTCCGCGACCGAGAAGGCTAATCCGATCGCGGCGAACAGAAGGGTGGCGGGAAAAGTTCACTCGGTTGGGCAGGAGGATAACCGCCCAAACAACCGGTCAAAAGATCAACGCCATGGTTCAAACCGTGATGACAGAAACAAGGGCCGCCGAAACGACCAGGTTGACACTCCCCGTGATGCAGCGGAGGATGCCAAAAGAAAATTGAAGGCACGGACTAGAATCACCACGGTCTTTAAAATCCCCATCTACCGCGTTTTGAGCGAGATTCGAGGTGAACCCTTCGTCCGTTGGCCGGCCAAGTTGGGGAGTGCGCAACGGGGTTTCAATTCGAAATATTGCTGCACCTTCCATGAAGAACGGGGCCACCGAACGGGAGGACTGCTTGCCGCTCAAACAACACTTGGAGGAGTTGGTGGCGGCTGGACATCTTGACCAATACATAGATGGAGGGATAAAGGCCGCACCATCAGGGCAAGCCGAGCCAAACGGCCTAGCCGCCCTGGATACGGCCCCGCAA
Organism: Camellia sinensis; assembly: GCF_055761805.1. Taxonomy (NCBI): domain Eukaryota; kingdom Viridiplantae; phylum Streptophyta; class Magnoliopsida; order Ericales; family Theaceae; genus Camellia; species Camellia sinensis. The sequence continues at coordinate 143,454,231 of NC_138963.1, forward strand.
GGTGTAATCAACGTTATCCATGGTATCATTGAACCGGCCAGGGTCTGCGAGCTGAAAGGGATGATCAAGAAGGTCGAGCACATGAGGGAAGTGCTCTCTGTTCAGCCCGCTGTGAAGAGGGGAAAGACCGAAGAGAGGGACATCCTTTCATTCTCGACCAAGGACTTGGAAAGAGTTTAGATGCCGCACAATGATGCTTCAGTAGTCACTCTTCGCGTCAAAGACTTTGACATTAAGAGAATCTTGATCGGCCAGGGGAGTTCGGTAGAAATTATGTGTTATGACGCGTTTAAACAAATGAAGTTGGAAGAAAAGGACTTGGCCCCCGCAACGTCCCCTTTGGTCGGCTTCAACTCACAGCCAGAATGGCCAATCGGAAAGATTATTTTGCCGGTCAAAACGGGATCGGTCGTAAAGCAAGTAGAATTCTGGGTGCTCAAAGTTCCATCGACTTACAACTTGATCTTAGGCAGGGGCTGGCTGCACGCCATGCAAGCAATTGCTTCGACCTTCCACCAAGTCATGCGCTTTCCGGCACCTACCGGGCAGATCGAAAAAGTTTGGGAAGACCAGGTGATGGCAAAACAATGCTTCGTTGCGGTAAATGGCAGCCGAGCAGCCAAAGGGTTCGTCCAGATGATTGAGGGGCCCGAGGGGAAGGAGGTCCTTGAAGACGTAGGAAGAAAGGCCGAGGAAAAATCGATAGAGGATTTGGTTGAAGTGCACATCGACGAGGACGACCCGACTAAGTTCTTCCTCTTGGGATCATCTTTGTCGAGCGCCGAGTGGTTAGATTATGTCAAATTCTTGACTTCTAATTTGGAGGCCTTTGCGTGGACGCCTTACGATATGCCTGGCGTTGACCCAAGCTTCATTTGCCATCAGTTGAATGTCTTCCCTGATGCACGGCCCGTCATCCAAAGGACACGCCGCTCAGCCTTGCACCATGCTAAGGGGGTAACGGAAGAAGTGAAGAACCTGTTGGAAGCTGGGGCCATAGAAGAAGTGCAATACCCTCGATGGATATCCAACACAGTGGTGGTTCCAAAGAAGAACAGCAAGTGGCGGGTCTGCGTTGACTACAAGACTGTCAATCGTGCTTGCCCAAAGGATAGCTTTCCCCTCTCTCGAATTGACCAGCTGGTGGACTTAACCGCTGGCCATCAGAGGTTTAGCTTCCTGGATGCATATCGCGGCTACCACCAAATAGCTATGTATAGACCAGACCGAGAGATCACATCGTTCACCACTTCCAGGGGCTTATATTGCCACAAAGTCATGCCGTTCGGACTAAAGAACGCCAGGGCGACTTTTCAGAGGATGGTAACAAAGATGTTCGCTCCTCTTTTGGGCCGAACAATGGAGGCCTATATCGACGACATGGTGGTGAAGAGTAGGGAGAAGTCTCAACACCTCGCTGACCTAGCAGAAATGTTTGCCATCCTAAAGCACCACAAGCTTCATCTGAACGCCTTCAAATGCGCATTCGGAGTTGGCACTGGGAAGTTCTTGGGTTTTCTAGTTACCAACTGAGGAATTGAAGCCGACCCATCACAAATCAAGGCAATACAAGAGCTGGAGCGTCCTAACTCCACGAAGGACGTGCAACATCTTGTCGGGATGGCAGCCGCGTTGAACAGATTTATTAACCGGTCTTCGGATCGTTGCAGGCCCTTCTTTAAAACTTTGAAGTCCAAGTTCTTCTGGGATGATGAGTGCGACCGCGCACTAGCAGACCTGAAAGCATATCTCTCCTCAGCCCCTATTTTGGTCACGCCTCAGCCGGGCGAAGGGTTGTACCTCTACTTGGCTGTCTCTCAACACGCGGTCAGCGCGGTATTGGTCCGTGCTGAAGGCATCCAGCACCTACCGATCTTCTATGTAAGCAAGACTCTGCTCCCAGCCGAAACGAGATATCTTCCGTTGGAAAAATTGGCGCTGGCCCTAATGATGGCGTCAAGAAAGCTGGCACACTATTTTCATGCCCATACAATAGTTGTTTTAACTGAGTTCCCGCTCAAGGTGCTTTTTGAAAAGGCAGACTTCACTGGGAGAATTTTGACCACGCACCGCAATCAAGGCTCAAGCACTTGCTGACTTTGTGGCGGAATTTGCCCCTGGGATGCATCCAGTATGCCCGATTGATTTGGTTGGTGCGGATTTAGCACAGCCCATGGTTCTGGCAACACGAACAAGTGTTGGTTCGCAAGTAAGAAAAGGGACGAGCACGACCGAACTAACGAAGTCCGGCGATGATGAACCCAACCAAGACAAGAAAAGAGACCAGAATAAACCAATCAGAGACTTGGAATTGAGAAGCTCCCAGAACCCCTCTGATTGCTGGAAGCTGTTTATTGGCGAGATGTGGAAGCTCTTCGTTGATGGGGCATCCAACAGACATGGGGCCGGGCTGGGCATCGTGCTGGACTCACCGGACGGGCTGGTCATTGAGTAGGCAATTACACTCGGCTTCCCAGCATCCAACAACGAGGCTGAGTATGAAGCTCTCCTTGCCGGACTAAGAAGCGTGCTGAGAATGAAAGCCACAGCCCTTATGGTATTCAGTGATTCCAAGTTGGTGGTCAATCAGGTCTCAGGGGAGTATGAGGCAAAAGACGAAATAATGGCCAAGTATCAGGCGCTGGTACGCGCAGAGATCAAGAAGTTCGCTGCAATAAGGATGGAACAAATCGACCGCGAGGAAAACAGCGCGGTTGATGAATTGGCCGAACTTGCTTCTGCTCAGACAGCTTTTCCTAACCCCTTAATGATAGAATTTTTACCCCGGCCAAGCATTGAGGAACCAGAATCAGCCGAGGTACTCTGTACCGATTTGGGTCCTTCCTGGATGGATCCCATCGTCGCCTTCTTGAGAGATAGAGTTCTGCCGGAAGAAAAGAAGACGGCCAACAAGGTCCGAGCCAAGTCAGAGCGGTTTTGGATCTCCCCTTCCGGAGCCTTGTATAAGAAGTCTTTCGCCGGGCCGTACATGAAGTGTGTTCACCCCTCTAAGGTGGAGGCCTTCCTCTATGAGATCCATGAAGGCATCTGCGGCAGCCATACTGGGGGCTGATCTTTGGCCTACCGAGCGATTTCTCAGGGCTACTGGTGGCCATGCATGCAGGCGGATGCGCAGAAGTACGTTCGCCTGTAGACGTCCCCCGAATGCCCCGGGGAGGAACGAGTCCCCCCCGTTCCGTTCGATATTGGGCCCACTACAGTTCGGACTCTCAAATTGTCACAGTTCTAAGTCTGAACCAAAGAGTCCAAATCCGGCAAATCGTTTTGAGAAAACAGATTTTTGAAAGAAGTGCCAAACATGGACTGCTTTGCCAGATACAGAGTCACCACCTAAATATTTTATTTTGGGGAAATTTAGGAAATCCTGACTCATTTGCCTAAGACCACGTGTCCGTCATCACCAAAGTTGCCTCAGCTCGGGAACTTGGGTATGATTGGGGAAGGTCACTTCGTGAGCACTCCCGCTCGCCCGATCAAAGATCGGCCTCTACTAACCATGATATTTATTTTTGAAAACATTATGTGTTCTTATTCCGGTTATTAACCTAGATTTACTATGTGATGCTCACAGCATACAAGTATAGACTGGATCGCCTGAATTGGAACAAAGCATTTCATGTTTGTTTGTTTTGAAAATGGTTTGATGGTGCTACCCTCAAGTAGGCTAAGACGTAGATTTGTCACCCTCAGGTGGGCTTAGAAAACATGATTTTGCCACTATCTAGTGGACTTAAAACACACATTTGATGAATTGTTCAAATCCAAATAACCCAACCTTCACCCACAGGCATTCAGGTAGTTATATCATATAAGCAATTAGCCTCATGGTAAGCTTGCTATTCATGGTAGTCACTCACACGCATGCAAGGATGCTAAAGCATAAAACTTACCGAGTACTCCAAGCCAAAACAGAAGCTAATTAGAAATCTATGCATGATCCTAATTATACAGAAATGTTTAATGCAACACATGCAAAAATGCAACTATAGCAGGCTCGGCTATTCTAGACATGGCATATGAAATGCTACAGCTAACATGTATTCAACTTGGAATTGAAAATACAATGCAGTTAGTATGATGCGCCGAGCCCGGTACATGCAAAACAGATGAATGAATGCAAACTTGCTATCATACTATATGCTAATTGAAACATGCCCTAATCTAACCATCATAAGCAGATAAATAAAAGGGAGAAAGACATGGGGTTGGAAGACATACATCACACACACGCACACTTATTACAGTTGTGCCCTCGCGCAGAGGGTCCGAATAAATAATATACAGTCCCGAATAAATACAGTCCAAATAATTACAAAAATCCTACTTAATTACCAAATTAACTAAGAAAACAATAAACTGGCATGCAAGCCAGAGACTGTCTTGACTCTTCTTCAGATGATGGATGATGCATGTCCGGGTCGACTTTTGCATGGAAATCCACTGTGATGCCCCAATTAGCCTCTGTTTTGCAATATTTTTTGAAAAGCGTGCCAAGCTCCGGAAGACTGCTGATTCTTGATTTGCTGCAACAAAGAGCAAGAAAGGGGCATGGCAATGTATTTTCACAAATGTATGCATGCCTCGATCCTCGTGCCACCAATCACGCATCTCGATGCATGATGGCCGAGGAGTCGAATTGTGCAACTTAATATAGAATGAATGCACATATAAACACAACAAAACCTAACTCCATCATAGATAATCCGGAGTGTCGGTGACTTGGAATTGAGACACGTTCCGTCACTCGGAGTACGAAACGTACCTCGTTTCGTGTGCTCGGGCTAACTCCTATCCCAAGCACAATGCAATATGCATGATATGCATGAATGCAACTAATATACAACCTAACATGCAACATGCTATGAAATGGCATACACGATGCACGAGATAACATGGCATACACAATGCGCTAACATACAACCTAGCATACGCAATGCTATGAAATGAAATGGCATACACAATGCAATATTGGCTTACACCAACATGAGTGGACCTCAGCCACACTCACATAAGAGGCCATGAGATGAAAATGAGACAACTCGAAATGCGTGCACACATGCACGCAAATCGAGGACCGAACCTAAGGCACCAAATGCCACTTTAACAAGACATGGCAAGGCATGAAACATGGTATGCAAACGTGCAAATTTCAGTGCTAAAATATGACCCAAAACAGCCCCGAATCATGGAAACATGGCACCTGATACATGGAATGGAACCCGAAATGCAAAACTAGGCATACGCAATGGCCTATAGCTATACAAAACATGCACTATTTGATCATGAAATGTGAAGATAGATTCAATGCAGCCCCAAAACAAACATGTTTACATTTTTAAGCAAGGCCAAACAATGAACACAAATGGGGCTAAGCTAGCATGCGAAAATGGCCCTAAATGTGAGATAAAGAAGCAAGTCACAGCTTCTGTCCCCAAACAAGAGAGGGCCCTTCAACAATGTTGAATAGGGACCCAAAACATGTCATTTTACAGTTTACGATCAAACCCAAAACAGTGCACAAGCATGCTCAAAATACTATGCAAAACAAGGTCAAAAAGAGAGCTATAACACAAAGTACAAAAAGGATGCCTCAAATAGTAAAAGACCCTTAATGAAACATGAAGAGGGGGCCAAAATAAGGTTATTTACAGTTCGGACCAAAGTCCAGAAACACAAACACAAGGGGCTAACAAATCATGCAAAAATGAGGCCAAAAGAGGGATATAAAGGCAAGTGGCAAAAGAAAGCCACAAACAGTGATGAGCCCTTCAACAATGTTGAAGAAGGGCTCAAAATAAGCTTCTTTACAGTTTGGACTAGAGCTCAAAAAAGTTTACATATAGGCCTAAAATAATATGCAAGAAAATGGCATACAAAGGAGGTAATGAAGCAAGTGCAAAAAGGGAGCCTTAAACAGTGAGAGACCCTTAAACAAACATGAAATAGAGCTCAAAAAAATGATATTTTCAGTTAGGGTCGGAGCCCCAACATGCAAGAACAAAGAGCTAAGATGTGAACCAAGAAAAGGGTCAAAATGGGGAGAAGAGGACTTACCCTTGAAGACTAATCTTTGACAGCGTTTTGGACCAAGAAATGCTGCCTCCTAAGCTCTGAGAAGACCCTCCAAGCTGCTGGAATGGAGTGGTGATGTGGTGCTAGGTGATGGTGAGGAAATGGTGTAAGAATCAAAAGGGTTTTTTAAGGCTTAGAGTAGAGAGAGAGAGAGATTTAATGTGAGAGCTCCAAACCAAAATTTTCTAACACCTAAAACACAACTGGGGGGTCTTTTATGTAGACACAAGAGGGTGGAAAAGAGGGGGGAAAATGGGGGGGAAATGAAATTCAAATTTTCTCCCAAAATTGGCCTAAAAGGGAGATAAAGGGGCAAGTGATAATAGGAGATCTCAAACCGAAGAGAGCCCTTCAAAAAAGTTGAAGAATGGCTCAAAATAAGACACTTTGTAGTTTATGACAAGCCACGAAAATAAATACAAGTAGGCCTAAACTATCATGCAAGAAAAGGCCTAAAAGATGGGTAAAGAAGCAAGTGGCAGTAGGAGATCTCAAACAGAAAAAGGTCCTCAATCAAACATGAAAAGGACCTCAAAATATGACTAAATCAAGTTCAGGTCGGAGCCCAAAAATGCAGAATGAAGGATGAAGGTTCGGGAGCCAAAACACGAAGTTCGGGGCCCCAAAAGTGGGCTGTTAGGCACCGGAAGTGGTGTCCGACCACGAAGTTGGTCTCTCGGACCGCAGTGTCCCTCAAAAGGGAGTAAATAAGATGCATCCCAAAAACTGGAGCAAACGAAGGTGGTTAAGCGGTCCCGAACTGAGGCACACGGCCAACGGCTCCGAAAAACCAGAAACCGGACTCCAAACGGGCAAAACGGCCTACGACCACGAAACGTAGCCTACGGCCACTGAGAGATGATCCACGAGACCTCTCCCTCCCTTTGGGAAGAGAAAATAGAGAAAACAGAGCCTGGTTCGCAAACCGAGGCAAAGCACAAAAGAGTCCGGAAGTCCGGAGGCAAGGCTCGCAGCCGAGACTCTGAAACTTCTGAACGAGCACAATATGCAATATCACTGAGCGCTCAACTGGTGACGTCTGAGTCTCAAGGTCGGTCGAAAATGGGGTGTCTACAGTTGCCCCTCTTTGACAGAACTCGAAAGTCATAAGTGACAGGAGTAAATGTCAAAGCCCAGAGACGACCCATTTTTGACAAGGCCGAAGACTTAGACAAACATACAAAATAACACAGATGTGCCCGCAGGCAGGGGCAAAATGCAACTGCCAATGCAAGAAGCTGAACATAACTTATGATCTTGCAAAGAAAACTGTAATGAAGCATACCATGCAATAGTTTTAAGCAAGTGAATACAAATCTAACTACATTTCATGCAGAAAGGATGTAAGAAAATCATGCAATTCTCACTGCGTCTCACGCGGAGAAGGCTAAAAGCGACTACTGAGAATACCCGGAGTCTTACACACAACATCTCTCTGCGTATCACACATAGGAGAGGAAGAAGGTAAATCTCTCAGCGTATCACACGCAAAAGAGGAAAGGTAAACTTCTCAGCGTATCACACGCAAGAGAAGAAATGCAAATTCCTCAGCGTATCACACGCAAGAGAAAACCTCTCAGCATATCACATGCAAGAGAGAAAAGGGAAATTTCTCAGCGTATCACACGCAAGAGAAAACCTCTCAGCATATCACATGCAAGAGAGAAAAGGTATGAATGAACACCGGAACTCGTCCGAATGTTCGAAACTGAAGATGTCCCAACACACCGCATGCGAGAGGAGAAAAGACGACAATTGCAAGTAAAAAAGGTGCATAACAATGCAGGTGAAGTGTACATAACAATGCAAGTAATGAGCATAACAATGCAATGAACGAGCATAACAATGCCAGTGGAACGCGCATGACAACACCTGTTTGAAACAAAACAAAAAAAACCGAATACGGGAATATAAGCCTTAAGTAGACCAATTTCCAAACACAACTTCCGATTTACCTCTCGGAGGGGTCATGATACATTCCAAAAAGGATACACCTCGTGCATGCCGACTGACGATGAGCTACACATCGAAGACATGAGTTGAAAATTCCGCAGAAACATTTTGAGCTGAAAAGAGTGGGTTCTTCTTGCACTTTCTTGATTGTACTTCAAAACCGCAGTTACTACCTTTCCTTCCTGGCCATGTTCACAACTTTCCCTATTCTCTAACGGGGTGACAGACTAGGCTGATTCAGTATCCAGAATCGAGGCGCATTCACATGCTATCTCAATCTATGGGGCTGCCATACAGATTTCAAGCCGAGGATAGACCCCTGGGTATTTAAACCAGACTTTAGTCTCGAAAATTCCGAACCTTTGCGTTCTAGGCAATAGCCGTCTGAACTCTAGTTTCCACCGTCGCAGTTGGTCTCCTAGGAACTCATTGCAAACACAGCCAAGATGCATCTGGCAGGGGCTGGTTTTCTGAGGGAGCACTTCGATTGCCATTCTGGCATTGAAGTAGGCTTGAGTTTGGGAGTAGAGGCACACTCATACTTCGGAGCATTGACAAGGCCTGAAGAGGTACATCTGGAGTATAATAATGGAGAGTATAATCACGGAAACTGAAACAAACTCAAATGCTCCAATTTTTCCTCTTTTCTTTTGCTTCGTAGCCTGGAACTTTCATAGCTTCAGATGGGTCCTGGTTTTATTGTTTTCATATGACCTGGGTTGAATCCCGCGGCTTTATGAAAGAACCAATCCTGATTTGCACAAATGTGGAGAATGACACGGCACTCTGAGCACAAAACGATTTTATTTTTTGAAATTAAGAAATGAGTTCTTAACCGGGTATTGAGCCTACGACTGAACACAGCGAAAAAGACTCAACAACGAAAGACAAAAAGGTAAACAACCTAAACACAACGAGACACACTTGGGACGACTCAAAGCAGGAATCGAGACAAACAAAACAAAAAACACGACACACAGACGTATCACAAAGACGACAGACCTCTCAGATCACGAGGAGCCAGTTTCTCCGGATATTGTTTCCCACCCTTTCTCATTTGTGTCTCACACATCACTCGGCCCTCAGGCTCTGTTTTTCTGAAAAATCCCTTTCCTCACTTTTTCTCTCAGTGCACATCTCGCTATTCTTCAATCTCTTATTTTTTATCCCTCCCCTGGGTGGTTGATGAACAAACAGAAAGTTGCGGGCTCTTGCCCTTAGCATTCCGATAAATTCTTCTCCTTGTTCACAACAGTGAGTTTCTCCTACAGAGGGGTTGTGATGCGGCTGTATGTGCAGCAGATCTGTAATTGACATTGGTTGATGATGCTCCACCGGGGAGTTTGGACGTGATCAGATCATTCCAGTTCGTGCTTTGCACTTGGCTTGATACCTCGTTGCTTGGAGGATGTTGAGAGCTTTCAGCCCTTTTCTGCTAACTTCAGTTGTGCCCTCTTCTGGCGAATACGATGCCCTTTCTGGCAAGTAGAGTGCCCTTTCTAGCAAATGCATTGACAACGAGGAAAAGATAGGAAGCCTGACTCAACTGTGCCCCTAGTTCATCAATTTGACCATTTTTTTGTTTTGGCTTTCTAAAACAATTTTGATCAAAATGAGAGTTAGATTAACGCGCTTGTTCGATTTTCTGATTTGAAATCATACAAGTTAAGCTGTGAGCACTGAAAATTTTCCCTTTTTGGGGTCCAAGAAATGGTCCAGTTTTGGAAAAATGGAATAATTTTTGAGAGAAAATTAGTCAACTTCATTAAAAATTCTCAAAAACTATTTTTGCAAACGGCCACTGCTCAACAAGCACGGAACCCGCTCTTGAGATGCACAACTTCAGATTCGAAGGAAAATTGCCCCTTACTTGAGGAGAACTGCATGGCAACGGAAAGTTGCCCCTTGTTTGAACGGCACCGCGGCGCATTGAATGGCAACGAAAAATTGCCCCTTGTTTGGATGGCACCGCAGCGCATTGTAGGCAGTCCTCAGAGTGACGAACACAACCAAATCCTCAGATACAGAGAAGACAAAGATGACCAGAACCATCGCATGGACACAATCGAATTGTTTTACGGCTGGACTTCAGAATGAAGTTACCTACGTATCCCAAAGATGGGAATCAAGCCTTACGTAGTTCGGGGTTAAGGTACACTCAGGTATTTAACCTCTCCTTTTGCGCTCTAACTTTTGCCAGGGCCGCCCTTTGCGGGTTTTCAACCTTGCGAGCTATGTTTTTCTTCTTTTCAATTTTTGTGTTCTTTTCTTTTCTTTTCATTTCTTTTTTGATTTTCTTTTTTTTTTGTTCTTTTCTTTGCATCTTTCTTTTTTTTGTTCTTTTCTCTTTTTTGTTCCTTTTCCTTCTTTTCTTGCTCTAACTTTTGCCTGGGCCGCCCTTTCGAGTTTTCGGCCCAGTGAGCCTCTCAAGGGTAAAAGTATAGCTTTGTCCATATCAAATGGTTTTGAGATCCCGAAGTCATCTGAATCTAGGAGAATGGCTGTTGTTCGCTGACGATGCAAGAGTCCATCAAATGGAGGGTGAATTTGCCCCTAGTGTCTGTGGATAGGAACTCGGTTGTCCTTCAACAATGCCTTCTTCTTTCCTCCCTTCTGGGGTTTGGCATTCTTGCCGATCTTCATCTTGGACTCTTCGAGCACATTTGAAATTCTTGCCCCTAGTTCGAGGGGTGCTCCTGATCTAGCTTTGCAAGCTTCTTTTGATGACATCTGATCTTCTTGACCTGACTTTGGGTGCCTCTTGTTCAAGGGCTGCTTCAAATCTGGCCACACAGGCCTTACATGGCGGTTGACCGTTGAACGTTCTGAATGGGTCCAAGGTTCGAAAACAAATGGATTGAATCTTGAGGCTGAGAGCGATCCTAGGCTGCACAATCTCAAGAGCGATTCCACACAAGTCTTCACAGGACTGCGCAAAACATTTTGTTTTTGAAAGTTTTTAAGAAAGCGACAAATCGCTCGCGCCGAAGATAGTGTGGAACCAATCTGGATCAAAGCTAGGGTCCTTCTCAGTACTCACACTAACAAGCATGATTTCATTCATTAAGGGCTTAGCACGCCTCTCTTTCTCTCAGTCTGATCAAAGTTTTGCAAATCCCGAGGAATTCCTCCCTCTTTGTTTTCATCGCAACGTTCAAAAAAAAAGTTTTGAAAACTTAGGTCAATGCAATAATTTCAAGGCACAAGAGAGCAGGTGGAATGCACTGTCGTTTCATTCAAATTCCGGCACAACTAGCACACGGCAGAAACGAACACAGAAGTGCAAAAATTACTGCTGTTTCATTCAAATCTTTTGGTGTTACTGGCTCCCTGGCAGAAACAGACTCAAAAGAAAACAAAAAGACAAATAGAAAACAAGCAAGTGATGCCCGAGGTAACACCCCCGAAATCACCCGACTCTAACAGGACTAACTCGATACAACAAGACAGACCCAACTGACTCAGTACAAAAGACTGCCTATATACAAAACAACAGACTGACCCAATACCCAAGTCAGAAAGTACAAAAACTAGCATTCACAAATGCTCGAAACAGTGCGTGCCATACGCCACATCAGGAGTAAACTGAGCGCCGCCCGCAGGTGGTTCATCCCTTGATCACATAATCACATTATCCCCCACAAGTTCAACTGATCAAGTGCCGATAGACTTTGTAGGACCTGGTGCGGCAATGACCCCGTTGTCAAACAGATCTTGTACATCATGGCGCAGACGAAAGCAACTGTCGGTGTCATGACCGATTTGTTGATGGTAGGCGTAGTATTTGGTATGATCATGCTTTGCAGGGATAGGATCAGGTAAGGGCCGTTGTTCCAATGGTTTCAGATGTCCTTTCCGGATTAAGACCTCTAGAGCCTTTGACAGAGGCATATGAAATGGGGTGAAAACCCTCTTGACTCGAGGTGGATATTTGGTTTCTTGTGAGCTACTCCTGGACGCACTGGTGAATGGGGTAGCTGTTTTTGATGCGGAGGTGGTAACCATGCCCACTTCAGAAGATCTTGTAGCTGCATCACCACTGGTGGTCGCATTTGAACTGCGGGAAAATGCCCTCCTGGGCTACTCTTTCTCCTGGTCAAGAAGGCCTTGCTTCATAGCATCCTCGATCTGTACTCCCATCTCATGTAGGTCTGAAAAGGTAGGGAAGGGGAGTACAATCATCATTTACATCAGTTTTGGCTGGAGATTGCGCATAATCATCCTGATCTGGTCCTTGTCAGTAGGCCTCAGGGTCATCATAGAAGCCTTGGCCCTCCAGCGGGCTACAAAATCAAAAAAACTCTCCTTAGGCTCTTGCCTTGTTGTCTCAAGATCACGGGTTGTGACCTCGATTTGCGTGTTATAGGAGTACTGTGCAACGAAGGCCTCGGCCATCTCATCCCAGTTCCGTTTGACATCGTCTTCTAATTTTGCATACCAGATAGTGGCCACACCTGACAGGGTCCGGCCAAATAATGAAAGTTTCTGCAGCCTGGTGAGGCCCATCGGACTTAGTATGTCTGAAAACAGTCGTAAGTGCACCATGGGATCCCCAGACCCGTCAAAGCGGTCGATATGTGGCATTTTAAAGCGGTCTGGCAGCGTCACGGCCGCATCGGTATACCCATCCTCAATGTCTGGGATGGACTTGGCGCCTTGAGATTTCTTGAATAGCTTTTCAAGCTTGCTCACCTTCAATGCTGTGGGGTCCACCTCGGACTCAAAGGGAGAATCCGGCGGGTTAGTGGGTGTTTTGGATAATTGGGGTAGGATTGGGGGCGGAGCTGGTCCCATCGGAATGTCCGTACCTTCCCAGACATTTGGTGTCTCCCCAGGCGCTGGAGCTCCTGGTGGCAGAGGAGCCTGATGCGAAGCAGATGCTCCGTTTTGCTGTTGTAGCCTGGTGATTAGCTCAGCTTGTTGGGCCATGATCGCAGCCTGCTGTTTGGCAAATTCCGCCTAACGGGCAGCGTCTTGCTGCATGAGTTTCATACTTTCTTGAAGTTAACACATCATTGCCTCCATCCCTGATGTGTTCTGCTGATCCATCTAACTGACTGGTATCTATCCCTGCAGTAGAAATTGAGATTTCAACCTGACTGTTCACTGGTGGGGTGGATAAGGGCCACTGATCTGGTAACTGCTGAACTGGTGATTTGTGCCTGACTGGCCCTTTTTACCCTGCCTCTGGCGGAGGAACACTGATTGCCCTTGAACTGAATCTCTGACCTAACAAAGTCTATCAACACAAGTTCGATGAACCTCGGGGGATATCGGAGCCTTTTGAAGCTATGGTTCCCAGACTACCTAGCAAAAGAGAAAACATGCAGCATCTCAGCTCAACTTCACCAAAACAGATACAAGTGTAGCAGGATGACTGTGCCCTCTACTGAATTCTGCCTCCAAAATTCTGCCTCAAATCTGATACCCTTTGGTAAACCGAATCTCAAAATGCTGAACTGGTGCCCGCAGGCCTGATGCCCAAACTTGTAAACTGATACATGCATTTGTATAAAGACGCACTCTAAAGCACATAACAAGCAAGTGAGAGCCAAAACACCCCTATGTCGGGGTAGGGTTTCCCTGTCCTATTTTCTCAGGAGCTAGGGTTTCACTACGCACGCAGCGATTTCAAACAACCTAAATCGGGTAAGCAACCTGTCCTAGCTTGGAATGGTCACTATGGATTCCGAATATACACTAGGTCGAATGGTCAAAAGGGTGCCCCGGTAAAATCGGGGTTTGTGTTCCCATACTGGCAGAGCCCACAACCGGTCAGCCTTATGGTCATGTCTTAACAAGACAAGCCTCCGGCAAACCGTTCAGGAATAGCAGATGGCAAACACGGTGTCCTAGGCGCACCAATGCAAATGTAATGCAAAGAAACACAAAAGTGTAGTCAAAACCAGATATCATGAGTTCGAGTCAAGTTCTCTAACTCCCTAGCAGAGTCACCAGAAACTGTAGACGTCCCCTGAATGCCCCAGGGAGGAACGAGTCCCCCCCGTTCCGTTCGATATTGGGCCTACTACAGTTCGGACTCTCAAATTGTCATGGTTCTAAGTTTGAACCAAAGAGTCCAAATCCGGCAAATCGTTTTGAGAAAACAGATTTTTGAAAGAAGTGCCAAACATGGACTGCTTTGCCAGATACAGAGTCGCCACCTAAATATTTTATTTTGGGGAAATTTAGGAAACCCTGACTCGTTTGCCTAAGACCACGTGTCCGTCATCACCAAAGTTGCCTCGGCTCGGGAACTTGGGTACGATTGGGGAAGGTCACTTCGTGAGCACCCCCGCTCCCCCGATCAAAGATCGGCCTCTACTAACCATGATATCTATTTTTGAAAACATTATGTGTTCTTATTCTGGTTATTAGCCTAGATTTACTATGTGATGCGCACAACATACAAGTATAGACTGGATCGCCTGAATTGGAACAAAGCATTTCATGTTTGTTTGTTTTGAAAATGGTTTGATGGTGCTACCCGCAAGTAGGCTAAGACGTAGATTTGCCACCCTCAAGTGGGCTTAGAAAACATGATTTTGCCACTATTTAGTGGGCTTAAAACACACATTTGATGAATTGTTCCAATCTAAATAACCCAACCTTCACCCACAGGCATTCAGGTAGTTATATCACATAAGCAATTAGCCTCATGGTAAGCATGCTATTCATGGCAGTCACTCACACGCATGCAAGGATGCTAAAGCATAAAACTTACCGAGTACTCCAAGCCAAAACAGAAGCTAATTAGAAATCCATGCATGATCATAATTATACAGAAATGTTTAATGCAACACATGCAAAAATGCAACTATAGCAAGCTCGGCTATTCTATACATGGCATATGAAATGCTACAGCTAACATGTATTCAACTTGGAATTGAAAATACAATGCAGTTAGTATGATGCGCCGAGCCCGGTACATGCAAAACAGATGAATGAATGCAAACATGCTATCATACTGTATGCTAATTGAAACATGCCCTAATCTAACCATCATAAGCGGATAAATAAAAGGGAGAAAGACGTGGGGTTGGAAGACATACATCACACACACGCACACTTATTACAGTTGTGCCCTCGCACAGAGGGTCCGAATAAATAATATACAGTCCCGAATAAATACAGCCCAAATAATTACAAAAATCCTAATTAATTACCAAATTAACTAAGAAAATAATAAACTGACATGCAAGCCAGAGACTGCCTTGACTCTTCTTCAGATGATGGATGATGCATGTCCGGGTCGCCTTTTGCATGGAAATCCACTGTGATGCCCCAATTAGCCTCTGTTTTGCAATATTTTTTGGAAAGTGCGCCAAGCTCCGAAAGACTGCTGATTCTTGATTTGCTGCAACAGAGAGTAAGAAAGGGGCATGGCAATGTATTTTTACAAATGTATGTATGCCTCGATCCTCGTGCCACCAATCACGCATCTCGATGCATGATGGCCGAGGAGTCGAATTATGCAACTTAATATAGAATGAATGCACATATAAACACAACAAGACCTAACTCCATCATGGATAATCCGGAGTGTCGGTGACTTGGAATTGAGACACGTTCCGTCACTCGGAGTACGAAACGTACCTCGTTTCGTGTGCTCGGGCTAACTCCTATCCCAAGCACAATGCAATATGCATGATATGCATGAATGCAACTAATATACAACCTAACATGTAACATGCTATGAAATGGCATACACGATGCACGAGATAACATGACATACACAATGCGCTAACATACAACCTAGCATACGCAATGCTATGAAATGAAATGGCATACACAATGCAATATGGGCTTACACCAACATGAGTGGACCTTAGCCACACTCACATAAGATGCCATGAGATGAAAATGAGACAACTCGGAATGCGTGCACACATGCACGCAAACCGAGGACCGAACCTAAGGCACCAAATGCCACTTTAACAAGACATGGCAAGGCATGAAACATGGTATGCAAACGTGCAAATTTCAGTGCTAAAATATGACCCAAAACAGCCCCGAATCATGGAAGCATGGCACCTGATGCATGGAATGGGACCCGAAATGCAAAACTAGGCATGCGCAATGGCCTATAGCTATACAAAACATGCACTATTTGATCATGAAATGTGAAGACAGATTCAAGACAGCCCCAAAACAAGCATGTTTACATTTTTAAGCAAGTCCAAACAATGAACACAAATGGGGCTAAGCTAGCATGCGAAAATGGCCCTAAATGTGAGATAAAGAAGCAAGTCACAACTTCTGTCCCCAAACAAGAGAGGGCTCTTCAAAAATTTTGAAGAGGGACCCAAAACATGGCATTTTACAGTTTACGATCAAACCCAAAACAGTGCACAAGCATGCTCAAAATACTATGCAAAACAAGGCCAAAAAGAGAGCTATAACACAAAGTACAAAAAGTATGCCTCAAATAGTAAAAGACCCTTAATGAAACATGCAGAGGGGGTCAAAATAAGGTCATTTATAGTTTGGACCAAAGTCCAGAAACACAAATACAAGGGGCTAACAAATCATGCAAAAATGAGGCCAAAAGAGGGATATAAAGGCAAGTGGAAAAAATAAGCCACAAACAGTGATGAGCCCTTCAACAATGTTGAAGAAGGGCTCAAAATAAGCTTCTTTACAGTTTGGACTAGAGCTCAAAAAAGTTTACATATAGGCCTAAAATAATATGCAAGAAAATAGCATACAAAGGAGGTAATGAAGCAAGTGCAAAAAGGGAGCCTCAAACAGTGAGAGGCCCTTAAACAAACATGAAATAGAGCTCAAAAAAATGATATTTTCAGTTAGGGTCGGAGCCCCAACATGCAAGCACAAAGAGCTAAGATGTGAACCAAGAAAATGGTCAAAAAGGGGAGAAGAGGACTTACCCTTGAAGACTAATCTTTGACAGCGTTTTGGACCAAGAAATGCTGCCTCCTAAGCTCTGAGAAGACCCTCCAAGCTGCTGGAATGGAGTGGTGATGTGGTGCTAGGTGATGGTGAGGAAATGGTGTAAGAATCAAAAGGGTTTTTTAAGGCTTAGAGTAGAGAGAGAGAGAGAGATTTAATGTAAGAGCTCCAAACCAAAATTTTCTAACATCTAAAAAACAACTGGGGGGTCTGTTATATAGACACAAGAGGGTGGAAAAGAGGGGGAAAAATGGGGGGGAAATGAAATTCAAATTTCCCCCCAAAATTGGCCTAAAAGGGAGATAAAGGGGCAAGTGATAGTATGAGATCTCAAACCGAAAAGATCCCTTCAACAAAGTTGAAGAGAGGCTCAAAATAAGACACTTTGTAGTTTATGACAAGCCACGAAAATAAATACAAGTAGGCCTAAACTATCATGCAAGAAAAGGCCTAAAAGAGGGGTAAAGAAGCAAGTGGCAGTAGGAGATCTCAAACAGAAAAAGTCCCTAATCAAACATGAAAAGGACCTCAAAATATGACTAAATCAAGTTCAGGTCGGAGCCCAAAAATGCAGAATGAAGGTTCGGGAGCCAAAATACGCAGTTCGGAGCCCCGAAAGTGGGCTGTTAGGCACCGGAAGTGGTGTCCGACCACGAAGTTGGTCTCTCGGACCGCAGTGTCCCTCAAAAGGGAGTAAATAAGATGCATGCCAAAAATTGGAGCAAACGGAGGTGGTTAAGCGGTCTCGAACCGAGGCACACGGCCAACGGCTCCGAAAAACCGGAAACCGGACTCCAAACGGGCAAAACTGCCTACGACCACGAAACGTAGCCTACGGCCACTGAGAGATGATCTACGAGACCTCTCCCTCCCTTCGTGAAGGGGAAACAGAGAAAACAGAGCCTGGTTCGCAAACCGAGGCAAAGCACAAAAGAGTCCGGAAGTTCGAAGGTAAGGCTCGCAGCCGAGACTCTGAAACTTCTGAATGAGCACAATATGCAATATCACCGAGCGCTCAACTGATGACGTCTGAGTCTCAAGGTCGGTCAAAAATGGGGTGTCTACATCGCTGGTGTGAAAAATGTATCAGATCCATCAGCCAGCAAGAGAACTGCTCCCCTTACCAGTCCTTGGCCGTTCGCACTCTGGGGATTGGACATAGTGGGGCCACTCCCAGCGGCCCCGGGCAATCGGAAGTTCTTCATCGCCGCCACTGACTACTTCACAAAGTGGGTTGAGGCCGAGCCATTGGCGACCATAAAGGAAAAGGATGTAAAGAAGTTTGTATGGCGAAATGTCATCACCCGTTTCGGTATACCTAAGGCCCTCATCTCGGATAACGGCACTCAATTTGATGGAAAACTCTTTCACGGATTTTGTGAAGAGTTGAAGATCGAGTTTTACAATTCAACGCCGGCCTATCCTCAGTCAAATGGTCAAGTCGAAGCCTCAAACAAGACCATCCTGGACGGGCTGAAGAAGCGGCTTGAGAAGGCCAAGGGCTAGTGGGCAGAAGAACTCCCTAATGTGCTCTGGGCATACCGCACTACGCCAAGGCGGTCAATCGGGGAAATACCATTTGCTTTGGCCTATGGCATGGAGGCCGTCATCCCGTTGGAAATGGGCATGCCAACCATCCGCTCTGAAAATTTCCAGCCAAATCTGAATAATGAAACGGTGGCATTGGAGCTGGACCTTGCTGAAGAAAGGAGGGAGCGAGCATTGATCCACATAGCGGCTTATCAACAAGAACTCTCCAAAAAGTACAACAAGGCTGTGCACCCCAGGCTATTCAAGATTGGGGACTGGGTATTAAGAAAGGTGCTTGGCAACACGGTGGCCCCGGGTGAAGGAAAGCTCGGTGCAAATTGGGAAAGACCATACAAGGTGATTGGTCTCACCGGCAAAGGGGCATACCATTTGGAAGATTCGGATGGCAAGGCTGTCCCCCGACCTTGGAACACAGCCAATCTTAAGGTCTTTTACTTTTAAGATGTAATCGCTTTTGTTGTTTAGATTTATGTAACTTTGAGCCTCTTTGCATTTTGATGTAAGAGATGTAGCACGATATTATGTAATGAAAATTAGCACTCTCGTTGTCCGGTATTACATCTCTGTACAATGACATCGTAAGGATACAAGACAATTATGGCTGCCAGGGGCAAGGAGACCGACCTGAATGGGACCGGACTGATCTCCTCTCGCTGGAATGGAAACAGGTCGCACAAACAGTTGTGCTTTGTCCAAAGAAATGATTGACGAATGAACCAATTCACATATGGGCCGAGCTGGGATTTGCTCGGCCAACGGGAATGTTGGCGACATGACCAACCTAAATGAAACATTGGTGTTTTGCCCAATGTAGCGGCCGGGCTAAATTTGCTCGGCCAGATTTAGCATGTTGGTGTTTTGTCCAACTAATGAGAAGCCGAGCTGACATTGCTTGGCAGAAGTGAAATGTTGGCGATCTACCTAACTGAAAGGGCGAGCTGGTTTTTACTCGGTCACATTGAAGTACTGGAATTTTATGAAGTTTGCAAACCCGAAAAGGCCGAGCTGATTTTGCTCGGCCCCATACTTGAGCCCTCAATTTAGAGCCGAGCAGATTTTGCTCGGCAAATTAAAAGGTGCATTTGAGATTCCAAAGGAGCCGAGCTGCTAGTTGAAGTTTGAACACGTTTATGGAAATTTTGCACGTCGAAGCCAAAAAGCAATAGAAGTTAAACGGGCAAAAAGTTCAAATTTCATTGATTGAGGAAATTACGTTACAATTGTGGGGCCCTAGCCCGGTTACATTAAACAAAGAAAGAAAAGAGACGAAAATAAAGCAGGAAATAGGAGGAGGCATTTCAGTCCAATTCCAGATCAACCGTCTGCTCGGCGACCTCCAGAGTCTGCTCGGCCACCTCCGGACTGTGCTCGGGCAGGCCTTCTTCCAACTCATCATCCGCGTCCTCCACCACGACAACCTCCCGATCGGCTACTTGATCTTTAGCATCGTGAGACGCTTCAGGAGAAGTTTGCTCGGTTTGTTACGCGATGGCGGCTTCTTCCGCGGCTTCCTTTTTGGCCTCCTCCATGAGCCTCTTCTGCGCAGCGCTCGCATAGGCCTGCATATAGTGCGGTATGAAGGCCGCAGACGGATGTAAGAACATGTCAGCATCCTGACCGAGGCTAACTTTCTCCATGGCAGCTTTCCAACCGCACTGGAAAAAGATGTCCTTGGTCGCCTGCACCTGCCGTTCATACGTTCTTTCGCCTTGAGCATAGCCCTTGTCTTCGGCGTCGTTAACTGCCTTATCTTTCTCCTCTTTATGGGTATCGCGCAGCTTCCTCAGCTCGGCGAGATACCGGGCTTTGGTCGACTTCACGGCCCGCTGTTTGTCTGCTTCAGCTCGGTCGACCTTTTGGCTCAGGTTATCCCGTTCGGCCTCAACTGCTTCCTGCGCGGCCTTAAGCTTCGCTATCTCGGCCTTTTGGGCCTTGTTCTCAGCTATTGCATCCCGCAGGCTCTGCCGCACTTTGATCATTGGGTTGTGGGCCAAATAGTTCTTTTGCGCGGCCTGAAAATAAGTGAGAGATCGTGAGTATTCGAGAAACCGAGCAAAAACCGAGCAAACAGTTTGACGCAAAGAATGGAGAACTTACCAGCACTATGGATTTTGCCGCCGAGCAGAGGACCTTGAGGTCGGAAAGCTCGTCGTGTTTTTTCATATCAGCGGGCAAGATCAACCCCTTGGTCAAATTGAAACCAAGAGAGTAGTCCTTGTCCGCGTAGACAGAGTCTTCAGCAGAAACTGCTCGGCCCTGGTATTTGTACTCGGGCGCCCAGACCGGGGGGGTGGCTGGGCCCTTGGATTTGCCGGTCTGTGGTTGCTTGGTCTGGTCCCCGAGCTCGGTGGAGACGCGATCGGTAGAGTCTTCATCTGCCAGACGCGGCCCGGTTTGCTCCTTCCTCGGCCGCTTCTTGGACCGACTAGCCGGTTGCTCGCTGGCAAGTGCCAGTACTGCCCCTTCTTGTTGCCCGGCGAGTGTGGAGGATGTCCCCTCGGTTGCCTCTGGTTTTTGGGACTCGCCTTCTTCCCCGGTGATCATGGACTTGATGGCCCTGACTTGTGCCATTTCTTGCTCGACGGTGAGTGGAACAAGCCTGATCGGTAGTAGGTTTGGATCTGGTTCTGGGGTTGGCGCACACAGAAAGTCGGTAACCCGGCTCTTGCGCGGTGCGGTGTAGTGGTAGGTTTGTTCGAAGCCGAGCAGTTTCAAAGCCTCCCTCTCTTCGGCAAGATGGCACAGCAGGGCTCTGATGGCCTCTTGGTTGGCCTGGTAGTAGTCTGCTGCTAGGTACTTATCTGCAAAAAGAAGACAAGTGTTAGATCGGCATGGAAAGTAATTGATGCATAAAGAAAATAGCGCGGTCAGCCGAGCGACTCACCGGCACTGCCAAAATCCTTTCTAATATACCATCCCGATATGGGTGCCTCAGTGTCCTCATAGCGACCGGACACCCACCAGAAGTCGTCGTCGTTGGTCTCCTTGTCCGGGTTGCCCTCTATTAGCTTTGCTCGGCCCTTCTTGACTTTGAGGTACCAGCAAAGCCCACTCTTATTTCTACTTAGACTATATTGATGGAAATTTTCGGCCAGAATGAGATTGAGACCGAGCCTCCGGTTCAGCTCGCGCGACCCCGTTTATTATTTTGTAAGTGTTATTTGAAACTTGGGTCGGGCAAAGCCTTGTCTACCTCAAAAATTCGCAGATCAAGGGTTGAACCGGGAAGTGGAGCCCTCCCTCTACTATTGATACGACGGTGAAGGGGCACCGGTCTAGATCCCCCCAAGGGGTGTCTCCCTTTTTGGCGAGCTCTAAGACGACGTCATCTGGGATGTTATACTCCCTACGAAACTCGGTCATCGCACCGGGCGAGCTCACCATGAATCGGTATTTGCCCATCTATCTCGGTTTTATTTGGTGAACTAACTTGTATCTCGGACAAAAATGTTTGGTGTATTTGCTCGGTCTTTGAGCTCCACCAGTGATGGTTCTTGACTGAACTGATCGGTCCTAGTTTGTTCTGCATTGTTAAAAAATGAGGCCAAGGGTTAGCGCGACATAAATTCCACGGCTCCTATTGGAAATAGCTCAGTGAAGCATTTTTGGTGTTTTACCGGCCTGACCCCTATCTCGGCTAGACTACTTGGTCGATTTCATAGCTCGGTTCATTCCTATTTGTAGTTCTAATGGGGCATTCAGCTCGGTTACTCTTTGAAGTGGAGACCTCAAGTTACAGCTCGGTGCGTTCCTATTTACCAATCTAATTAGAGTATTCAGCTCGGTTGCGACCTTAGTAAGAAGCCACAAACCAGTTTTTGATCGGCTATAGCCCTACCTACTGATCTAAATGAGCGTTTAGCTCGGTTCTACCCAGATTCAAACTGTTCATCGCAGAAATGGAGCGAACTCGTTTGAACCAAGGAGGAACGACGGCTCGGAGGCCCCTTCCATTCTCAAAGTTCCCATTTGCCCTAGGGTGCAGGTTCTAAGCAAAAAAAGGGGGCACTAGTGGTCACAAACAAAAAAAAAAAAAACGCGAAGCACAGTGGCACGGAAATGAAGAACAAGTATAAATTTTTTTTTGAAAAATAGAAACAGATAATGCAAGGGAGGGTAGTGTAACTTACCAGGGGGGGCAGATGCGAGGGTGAACGCAACCTCGAGAGCTCGATTGCAGCCTTCGAAAGGAACTGAAATGGAGGATGTAGCACAGAGACAGTAATGGCGGTGATCTCGGAGGTTCGAAGGTTTCGGAGGTTCAGGGTCTGTTTGGAGGAGAGAATGGACAATGATGGGTTCGAATGACTCTTGGGCTGTACATAAAGAGGGGGGAAAAACCCAAACGGCGCAGCCATTTGAATTCTGCGCGTGCAGAACAGCTGGCTGCACGACCCAATGGCGTGAAGCCACGTGGCACTGGGAATGCGGCTGTCAGTACGGCTGTACGACCTTTGATGAGACTGCCAAGGAAATGGCCGACCAAATGGAACAACTTGGCGACAGGTATGCCCTCAATCGCGCTCGGCTTGGTAATGGCGCAACTCATCCGTTAGCTCAGTCACGATGGTAACCCCAATCACGACTAGGTTGGATGGGGCTAAGGGGCAATTGAGAGGGGAGATTTGCGCGTTAGTACAGCCGAGCTATGATAACGCCGATCATGACGAACCACACGGCGCTGAGCAGACTCCTTTCTTGCACGGCCCAGCGGCCTAACTTACACGGCCGGAGAGGTCGACCGACCAGACACGAACCAATGCCTGGCCGAGCTATGACGCGGCCGAGCGCACAGCGGTGTCTGATGACCAAGCTAAGAGAAGTCCGGACTAGACTTGAGATGCGATTAGCGCCGGCATGCGCCTAACAGATCGGCCGAGATGGACGGGCTTCATGTGATCAAGAATGAAGAACGGTGGAAGTCCAGCGTGCTTCATGGCCGGTCAGTCAGGTGGGACCGATCATAAATAGCCTGGTCATAAGCATAACACTTTGGCTCCTTTGCCAAGTGGCGGGTCGACGTTTATTAGCTCGGTTGTGTGCTTGTGGAGAATTGCCTCCACAAGGAACCGGCCGGTCGTGGTATTCCGGTTAAGTGTGCCACCTGGGCCAATGACGTGAGGGAGAGGACATCTACTTCACGCACGCACCAATACCGTTTGGTAGTTCTGCATGTGCTGGTTGGAGGACAAAATCTTTACACGCGCAAGGTGGTGAGAGGCAAGCACTGCCACCTATCCAGGGAAGGACAACAGAGGTGGTGCGCGCACGATCTTGGGGCTGCATGGCCAGCCTAGAAATAATGGAGGAAGGCGAACGTTAGAGGTATGCAACTTCTTCCCCAAAGAGAATACTCTCTCTCTAACAGTCTTCTTCTTCCTCAAGTGGACTGACTTGATCGTCGGAGGGTCTATCCGGCACACCACCGCCGGGCAGCTCACCGTTTCTGTGTTGCCAGGTAGACGCCGTCAAGAGAAGCTTGGAGTACAAGGAGTACGGAAAGCAGAGGATATTTCGCTCCTGTACAGGTGGAAAAGTTGAGAATGGGATTTATTTGTTTTTTTGAACTAGAGAAAATGGGATATAGCGATACAACTTTTCTCTCAAGTCTTAAAAGAACTAAAGCGGAGTGGCAATAACGATAGTTTCTGGGGAATTCTATTTACACTTAAAAAAAAAAAAATGTTTAAGTGACCTTAATTTTTTAGCACAATTTATTAAATTATTTAGTATTATAATTTATTCTCACTATATTATTCTATTATTTTTTTCAAATTACCCTTTTGAAGTGCACTCAAATAAAATAAATTAAAAAATTCTTTTGAATTTTTTTTTCTTTTGCACATAACATACAAGAAATATGAAGAAGGAACTGACACCGACGAAAGAGGCACGGGATAAGGAGAACGGTGAATGAGAGAGGAGATGGTGAACTTCGTGTTCAGATTTCCAAAACTGAAATAACCAAACAAAGTGAATTTATTCTGTTCTGAAAGTCTGAACAATAATGATGAAAAACAAGTTGAATATTTGCTTTTATGTGAAAACAAAATACAAACATCAATAATTATACTTTGATGTTTATGTGAATACTTACATCTTCTTTGATGGGTTGCTTCAAAGAATTATTTTGATTATTACTCTTATTTATTGTTTGATTTTATTCAAACTTTATTCTATTTGCAAGTAACAATATAATAAAAAATAATAATATTAATGATAATGGTGAGTTTTAATGGGGTGAATTGGAGTATTGGAAGAATGAAGAAGAAGAAAAGAAAATAATTGAAACTTGGGGAGGAAATAGGAAAAATATGTATAATTGATTAGGGTGTATCATGATATTTTTTTATTTTATTTTAAGATTTAATATGTATTGCCTTTATTAATAAATTCACATTAAAATATAATATAATTTAAAATTTTAAAATTTAAATCAGGTTTACTAAGATAATTTTTGGGTTTAAATAAAATGGCCCACTCTAATGCTGTGGTCCGCTCAATCAAGCCTTAGAATTTATAATTGATTGGGCTTGACAGAACTGTTAGGCCTATTTATTATATGAATTGGGCTTTTGAATTGTCCTCAAGTTCAACCCGCCCGGTCTAATTATTAATATAAATTTTAATAAATCTTTATATGCAATTTATTTAGTTTTATTTTATTTTTTTAAATTTAAGTTGAAAATACACCCACCAAGCTCTGGACTTAGGATATAATGAATTCAATTAATATAATGAATAAAAATGGAATGTTTATGGTAACTAAAGTAAAACGTTACTGATTTTTTTATTTTATAAGATATATATATTGATGTTGTTGATTTTTATTTTATAAGAGTGTGTGGATTGGAATACAAATTTATGGTTAAATTTGAAATGGATTTTTGAGTCTGAAATTGGGTAGGGATAGGAATTAAAAATAAATAAATTATAATTATGCTCTGTGATGTTTGTTTAAAATATAAATTATTTTTTATATTGCTAAAAATTATAAATTTTCTTGTTAAAATTTTTTATTTAACAAAATTAATAATGAGATTTCTAACTATTTATCATTAAAAATTATCAATTGGCTTGATTTATTAATACAAATTATTACAATAACAAATGACTTTTCTTTTATTAATAAATTATCAAATTAATTAATAATTTTTAATGATATTAAAAATTTATGTCAATAATAATTTTATTATTATATAGAAAAACAGTTAGAATTTTATTTTTTTAATTAATTCTCTTAAAAAAAATTCTAATAAAGGAATATTTACAATTTTTTAAATCACAAAAGATAATCTATATTTTAAAAGAATATTTATAATTTTTCAAACCAAAAAGACAATCTGTATTTTAAATAAATCTGCATTTGTAATTTAGCACAAAAAAGGGTAAATTACAAATATACCCTCTGAGTTTGATTAAAACACGAATCACCCATGTAGTTTTGAAAATTACATTCAATTACTTGAGATTTCTAATTTCATAACAAATCGTTCATTTTATTAATAAATTATCAAGTTAATTAACTGTTTTTAATGATGTTAAAAATATATTTCAATTAAAGACACTTTGGGAAGAGGCTAAAAAAACTAAAATTTTGGCTTCTTAGCTTTTTTTAGTCAAAGAAGTCAATTTTTTGTCAAAAAAGTCATTGAAAAAGTTAAAAAGTCAATTGTTTACTAATTTTTTAAAATACTATTTAATAATTTCAGATAATTTTATTATTGTATAGTAGAGCAATTATGAATTTTATTTTTTTAATTAATTTTGTTAAAAAAAAAAATTTTAATAGGAGAATATTTATAATTTTTTAAATTATATTAGACAATTTGTATTTTAAACAAATTTATAATTAAAAAACAAAAAGGGTTTCTTACCCTCAGAGAGAAAGAGGGAAAGAAAGAAGACGATTTTTACAGGAGAGGGAGAGAGAGAGATGAAGGGAATCGGAGGGCCGCTACTGTGCATCGGCGATCTGCTGAGTGATGTCGGAGAAGGCGATTCTGAGGACCACCACAACCACATCAAGGTCGACTCCCCGCTCTCTCCTTCATCCTCATCATCATCAACAGCCCCTTCCTCCTCTCTTCCCAATTCAAATCTCAATCTTCAACCTTCTCATCTCTCCAATATCTTCCAGGTCCCACTTCCTCTCTATTATATCTATGTTTTTATCACTTTGATTCAAGTATTTGTGTCATCTTCTGTTACTTTACTTTTCATGATTATGATACAGTTTATCATTCCTTGTTGATTTGTTGTCTTTATGATTTGAATGTATCCTTCTACCTCTCAATTTTGTTATTTTAATCTTGTTATTTGGTCCATATGTCGGAATTTTAATTGTAACTAGTCTAAACCAATCACCAACATTACAAAAAAACAAAAACAAATTGCCACAGTTCTTTTGCTTTACATTAAAAAACTTATGACATTTCCATCTCGAAGAGCATAGCTGTAGTTTTCAAGTCCAGGGGTATTTGAAATTTAATAAAATCCCATGATTATGTTAAAAAAAAAAAAAAAAACACAATTCTTTTGCCTTACATGCATAGACTTATGACATTTGTATCTAGAAGCACAGCTATATATTCCAAGTTTAGGGGTATTTGAAATTTAATAAAATCCCATGTTTATGTAAAAGAAATGGCACAATTCTTTTTCTTTACATACAAAGACTTACCACATTTGCATCTACAAGCATTGCTATATAGGGGTATTTGGAATTTAATAATCCTTTAGTTACTGGTAAGAGATAGAAGAAATTTAATAATCCTTTTGTCAATGAAAGCTTGACACATGTTTACTTTGACTGCTGGAAATCAAAGTATTTGAATTAATTTGTTTCAATACTTGGGCAACTTGGAGATGATCAACGATCTTCTGGAAAATATAATGGTAAGAAATAGAGAGAATATAGAAAAAATCCAACTGAGCTCAGGATACATGGCTGACTTTGGTGACCTACGAACGGCTAACATTTCTAACTACATGTAAGATGTTTAGTAGATTAAGGGAAAGGGAGAGAGAGAATATGTTTGTCATAAACTCATCATGAAATGGAATAAAATGTTTTGGAAACCTATGAGAAAAGCATGCATTTTGGCAAGCCTTCTTGAACATAGTTGTTTGATTTCATAACCAGCCACCAGTGTTTTAAAAGGCTCTAGGCACACTGAGGTGATAAGGTCGCCTATTTCCTAAGCGTGACGCATGAGGCAAGGCGCGCGCCTCACCAAAGCGAGGTGCAAGTAGTAGAAGAAAAGCAAAATTTTAAAATAGGCAAACTTTTCAACATAACAAATATATATAGAATTCCAAAAATAATAAAGCAAGTTTCACCATTTTAAATAATTGATAAACATAACATTCAATCTTTTAAAAATTATAAATATAATATCCAAGAAAAGATATAAAGTATCACATTCACATTCACATCTACATCCACCAAAAACCTCAAGTTTTAAGATCATCCACATAAAGTTTAAAACAACTAAGGTTCTAGGTTGTAGTTCAAAAAAGAAATAAAAAGCACTTAATCAACAGTGGAGTAAAAAAATAGATAAAGCCCATGAAGCCCACACCTCACGCCTCAAAAAAAGGCTCACGCTTTAGCGCCTAAGCTGTGCCTTGTGTATTGCACCTCGCCTCAACCTGTTCGGTTCAAAGTGCAATGCTGCGCCTCATTGTGCATCGCGCTAAGGCACGCGCCTAAGCATGCCTTTTAAAACACAGTTAGCCACTAGCTCAAACATTGTCCTTGGATGTCCCTATTTGAAGGATAGAGACCACCACGGTTAGTTTTCAAAAAGTAAACACCCACTTCCCATCTCTAGGTTCCAAAAAATACCAAATTAGAGAGAGACATATATAACAAAAGAAATAGAAGGTTAGAAGATTGTTAAACTCAAACAAGAAAATGGAATGAGGCTTTAGGTTTCAAGGATGATTATGGTATGGTTGGCTTCTATGAAGCATGGGTACTTCGAAAAATATGCCGTACCCGTACCGGGTACTTACCGGCGTACCGTACCTCGTATGGTACTTCTGCATACGTACCGGGTACACGAAACACGTACCCAAGTTTTTTCTTCTTAATTTTTGACGTATCCAGACGTACCTAGTATATATCCAAGCCGTACCGTACCTCAGTTTAAACAATATTTTCCTTCTACTACAAAGATAAAACTCATTTCACCAGATTTCTTTTTTAGTTTTTGTTTTATGCTTAGCATGATTTTAAAATTAAACTATGGTTTGTAAGTTATTTAATATATTGACATTTAATTTTGATTTATACTTTTCCTTTTGGTATTAAATGTTAATTATAGGTTGGACCTTAACAAATTAAATCATTTAATTAATCTTTGCATTACTCTAAATTAAAAATAAATATTTTTTTACAAGTGTACCAAGCCGTACCCGTACCCGTACCCGTACCCGTACCCGTACCCTATTTTTTTTTGAATTTTACCGTATCGACGTACCCGTATCATACCAGTACCAGTACTCGTACCCTTACCTGTGCTTCATAGGTTGGCTTTCATCTTCTTCTAATGGTATGCTCAATTGGAGCTATTAGTTTATATTGGTTATTAGATAAATGCTTTTCTTGCGGATGGATAATTGATAATTGATCTAAGATTTGATTCTGCAAAGAGCAACACAATCAAATTTTTGCACCTTATTGTCTCTCTTTACCTGGCTAAAAGGTTGGAAAATTCTAGAGGAATGCTGGAGTCAATGGTTAATTTGGTTGATTGGCTAGTGTTTGCTCCTAATAAGTACGGACACGGATATAGATGTGGATACGGACACGGACACGGACACGGATATGGACACGGGACACGGCGATTTCAAAAAAATTGAGACACGGACACGGCGGGAACATAACAATAAAAGATGTTTTCATATATTTGGAGCTATTAGTTTATATTGGTTATTAGATAAATGTTTTTCTTGCGGATGGATAATTGATAATTGATCTAAGATTTGATTATGCAAAGAGCAGCACAATCAAGTTTTTGCACCTTATTGTCTCTCTTTACCTGGCTAAAAGGTTGGAAAATTATAGAGGAATGCTGGAGTCAATGTATAATTTGGTTGATTGGCTAGTGTTTGCTCCTAAGAAGCACGGACACAGATATAGATGTGGACACGGATACGGATATGGACACGGGACACGGCGATTTCAAAAAAAATAGAGACACGGACACAGTAGGAACACAACAATAAAAGATGTTTTCGTATATTTTTGTTTGTTATCTAGATTAATATTACATACACAAACAATCAACATTAACAAAAACTAACTCTAATTCTATTTTTTTGAACACTTGTAAATTAATACTTACAGTTTATATCTTTTTATGGATCATTTATTAAATATTTAAATTTAAGAAAAAAAACAATAAATATTCAATATTCATCAAAAGAACTAAATAAAATGGGAAAAAAGACAACTTAGCATGTCCCTAGTGTGTCCTCTAAAAATAAATTAATTAAATAATAGGACACACCATGGTGTGTCCTATACGTGTCCTTGGGGTGTCCATGTGTCCCCAAAGTAGGTCTGCAAATGAACCGAGCTGTTCATGAACAAGCTCGGCTCGGATTGTTAAGGGCTCGACTCGGCTTGGCTCGGTTTGTTTAGTAAATGAGCCAAGCTTGAGCTCGAGCTTGCATAAGCTCGGCTCGTGTATCTTTATTTAAATTATATAATAAATATATTATTTATATATTAAAAAATATATAAATATATAAATAATATTTTTTATTTCAATATTTTTATTTAAATAATATAAATAATATTAAAAAAAATTTATCGAACAAAGCTCGAGTTTTATTAATATTAACGAGTCAAGTCGAGCCGAGCTCAGCTCGAGCCCAATAAACGAGCTCGATAAGTAAACGAGTCAAGCTCGAGCTCAACAAAGCTCGGCTCGACTCAGTTCGTTTGTAGCCCTACCCCGAAGTGTCCGTGTGCCTGACACGAATATGACACTTGTTTTGAAGTGTCAGTGCTTCATAGGTTTGCTCCCTTCTTTAGGCCTCATCTTGGAGATCTAAAACTTGGAAAGTTCCATTAGACTTCGCTAGTGTAATGGTTGAGAGATTCATATTTGAGAAATATCATTTTTGAAAAGTAATAATAACTAGACAATGCAAATATTATGTATTACTTATAAAAAAAAATAAAAAAATAATATATGGTGAAGATAATGGTGGCTGGACCTCAATTGATGGACATAATAATATATTGTTTATGGGATTCGACTATGGAAAGATGTTAGAAATGGGTGGATTAGTTTCTAAAACACATACAGTTTCTAGTGGTGGAGGTGACGGTGTTTTTGTTTTGTTTTGTTTTTTTGTTTTTTTGTTTTTTGTTTTTGTGTTAATTATCATGTTGGCATGCCCATATTGTGTCCAATGTCCTGTGTCCATATTGTAATGAATTGATTGTCGCAACTAGTAACATGGAGACATACAGTTTCACTTAACAATAAAAAGAAAAGACAAATTTTCTTTTCCTTACTTTTGCCTTTAGTAGATGGAGGAGAGGGTGAAAGCTAATCTTTAGTCGAAATTTTTTTCCCTCTTTTTTCTTTTAGTAGATGGAGGAGAGGAGGAATGTGAATCTTGGACTAAACATACTTTAGGATTCACTTAGCCAAAGTCATTACCTTTACCGCAAGGAGGGGGATGCTAAAGGCAGCGCTAGTGACTGGAGTGAAGTCGTCATAACAAGATAGCTGTATTGGAATGTGCGGTTGGATCACCTCATTTTTAGGGAGAGCTTTTTTATATGTTACATGATAACTCTGGCACTATGAAGCGTGGACACGCAAAAATAGAAGCCGTGGTAGTGTCGGATATGGGGACACGCCGGGGACACGTCCCCTTAATATGATTTATTTTTTTGCAAGGGACACGGCGGAGACACGATGGGGACATGCGTGTCCAAATTTGGACACGCCATGGGACACGGTCGGCGAGAAGAGTAAACAAAGGAGAAAATAAGTACAAACTTGGTTGGCGACTTCAATTTGGACGACTTCCACCGTAAGCCTTGCTCTCTCTCTTGCTCTTTCATGACTTCGATCTCGAGCCAATCGACCTCCATCCAGTCCATTTCGACTAGCGATAGCCCTTCGACTTCGACTTCGACAATCTAATCCACTTCGACTGGCTATAGCCCCCTTCGACTTACACGATCCAGAGCCCTTCGACTTCTCAAAGCGCTCTCTCTCTCTCTCTCTCTCCCCCTCACGATTGCGATCGATTGCTTTCTCTCTCGCTTTTGTCCCCCTCTCCCTCTCTTTGTCGTCTTGTCTTTATCTTCTTGATTCATATATATATATATATATATAACTATTATTATATATTATATAATAGTTATTATATAACATATAATATACTTATAAGATAATATATAATACATATTATAAGATAATATATACTTATACATGTTAATAAAAAATAAATAAACACATGTATGTAAAATAAAATAAAAAAATTAATTGGAACACATTATTTAAAAAATATAATAAATAAATAAATAAAATAATTAATGTGTATTACAATAAAAATATTTATAAAAAAATTAAAAAATTTGTCATGTCCCCTGCCATGTCTGTGTTCGTGTCCGTGTCCCACTTTTTAGAAATTGTCATGTCTCGTGTACGTGTACGTGTACGTGTCCGTATTCGTATGTGTGTCCGTATCCATATCCGTGCTTCATAATTCTGGCATAATAAATTCAGGAAGTAAATAGATGATGATATCGTATAACATGAATAATTTAATTTTAAAACTAAATCTACCCTTTTATGTAGCAAAACTGTAAGATTTATATATGCCTACCTTACAATGATCTATTTACCGTGCATTTCATTTCCATAACATGGAGAAAAACAATCTGTATTACAGGTATTACTACTTATTAAAGCTGGGCATAGGGTTATCCGACCCGCAAAAATTGCCCAACCTAAACGTCCTGCACCTATTTGGGCTGTTTCGCATAATCGTTAGGGTCGGATGCGGGTTAAGATTTTCCTATTTTGCAAGTTGCAACCCGGCACCTGCCCTTAGCCATCCGCATCTGTATATATTGTTTAGCATATACTTTTTTTGCAAAGTGAATATGAGTCAATTGACTGATCTTAGCTTGTGCTTATGGTTTGTTTTCTTCTGGAAGTAAATTGGATAGATAGGTTGTAATTTATTTGGGATAAATTATTTAGAAAATAATGATTTCATGATGAGAAATATGTGATTTTATGGCCCAAAATAATATTTTAAAAATGGGAGGAAGAGCCCCAAAACAAATATTTAAAAAATGAGAAAAAACCTGCCCAAAAATAAAATTTTAAAGGACAAGCCCAATCCGCAAAGCGATCGCACAGCCGCGAACCCTATTTGCACAAACCGCTATCTGCACTGCGGGCGGTTGTGGGTTCAATTTTTCCCAAACCATAGACATGTGGGCCAGTCCAAACCGCAAACCGAACCGTAAAAAACCAATCCGCGAGCACCCCTACTGCTTATGTGTGGTTTCAGATGACTGCATTATTATGAATAATGGATACCTATTCCATTTGTAGATCTAAATTTTGAATCCATTAGATGCTATATTGGAGAATTCACGCACAACAGTGCAGCAGATTCTGTAAAGTTGTTTGTAATATTGTCAGTGGAGATCATTTTGCTGCTTAATGGTTCTTGTAGCAATGTTTACATTGCTACTTATTGTTCAGAAAAGAAGAGTTCCTACTCTCCATCCCTCTCCCTCTCTCTTCTCCTGTAGGATATCATGTTATGGATGCAGTTTTCTTTTGATCTTAATTTAAAACTATAATTATACTTTTGTTTAAGACAGAGCTTCTAACTCCTTGAATCTTGCTTTAGGAAAACTATGACCACCTGAATGAGGCACTTGCTGGTACGGACCACTCATGGACAGCTTTAACACTTAAGGTAATGGATGATCTGTTTTGGAGGATATCGATGGATGATTTCAGATTCTTTCACTTTTATGTGCTGGAGCCTGTTTGCTGCAGTTTATTCTAAACTGAAAGTTGACAATCTCTATAAGCAGAATCTAAATGAATTCGTCCCCTAGTTTCAGAATAATTTTTTTTTTTACCTTTCTTAAACTATTTTTACTGCATAAATTGTAAGCAAAAGGTATAACAAATGGTCTAGTACAACACCCCAAAATTTAAAAAAAAAAAAAAAAAAATCCATAAGCAACCTTTTTAAGTTGAAGCAAACAAAACTATATTCTGATACAGTATATCAGTCAATTCTAATTTGGTGTTTTATAAACAGGCTCTTGCTTATTTGCTTTAAATTTTTTTGAAAATCTTGGGATGCTCCTAAAGTTCTTTTGCAGACGATACTTTCTGACATTAGTGTTGAAGATAAATCTTCAATGATTCTTTCACGGACGCACTTAAATGAGTTTTTGTTTCTTAAATTCACAATCATCATTGTCTGATACTGTCTAGATCTTTGTGTCAGCATGTGGAAAGGTAATTCAATTATTTTGACCGTGGATTGCCCTCTTTGTTTTGGGTCTCAGTTGTGCACTGCTCTGGAAACTGCAAACAAGTTGGTGCAGTCAACCAACTCTCATGTTGGATTGCTGTCGGAGAAGGTTGAGGAGCTTGAGAGTGTCATTAAGAGAGGAGATTCTGCCATAGCAGCGGCGAAAACCATCCACAACTCACTAAACCGAAGAGAAGGATCGTTTAGCAGTCAGAAACTTTAACTACCAGGTTCGTGATCACGTACCAAGCCAGAAAAGGAGGATTGAAACAATTTTCTTGTGCACATATGTGGAGCAGAATGTTAGCCCATTCTTCCTGTTGAGGAAGAGTTTGGCAGCAATCTGGAAAAAGAGAAATGTGATCTATTAGAGGTGTGTTCTTTCTCGTTGGTTGCTTTCAACTTTTTTTTTTTGTGGTGAATTTGCAGTGGTTGAAGTGAGCTAAATATTAAATTAGGTAATACTAGAATCGAGATGTGAAGTTTCGTTTGTTACAGACAAAAGTTTTAGATTGTTACCAACAAAGTGAGCTAAATTAGGTTTTAAATTGTTCTGCTGCAACGTTTGTTTGACTCGAGTCCATATCCTCTTCTGTACTGATTAAGGCAAAACAAAGAACATACTTCTTTTTTACACTTGAAGCATTATTTAAAACCAGTGCTTTCACAAATGATGGAGCTTAACTTTCCTAATTAATGTATACATTGTGATAATAATAATAATAATAAAAACTATCTTCATTAATCACACTCACTGTACTAGAATAAAACAGTTTTGAGATTGGGCTGGATTCTATAGGAAAGTGCAAGCCACATGGGAGGAGAATGTAGGTCGCTTTGAAATAAATTTCGAACACGATTGTAGTAAGATGATTTTGGTTAACAATTATTTCCCTTCTACTTTTCTTTCTTTTGATAAATTCAAGATCCAAACATAATATGAGAGTGACTTTTTATTTGCCACCCTTCTCTGAACACATCTTCCTTTTCTGCACCCCCTTTGACTGCCCCCTCCTCTGAAAACCCTCAAGCAATGCCCTTTCTCTCATTCGACAACCCTTTCCGGCTACTCCCCGCTCTCCCCTCTAGCGACTCAATTTTCATTTTTTTTTCTTTTATTTGTTTTGAAAACATTTGTACTAAATATGTTATTTGTTTTATTGCAAAAAAAAAAAAAAAAAAAAAATTATATATAATTCTTGTTTTTGGTATAAAAAAAAATAGAAAATCGTCAACATTACCAAACATGCAGTTTTTAATGTTTTTGAAAATAAAAACAATGAAAAGTTTCAAAATGCCTAGCATTCTGTATTGTTTTATTTTATTGTGAAAACATTTTGTGGAAACATTCATAAAACAAAATAAAGTGTTTACTAAAAAAGAGTTTGTTTTTCCCAAAAAAAGATTCCGAAAACAGTTTTCTAAATAAATTTTCTGCATTTTTTTTTTTTTTTTTTTTTTTTTTTTTTTTTAATGCCCTTAGGAACAAAACCATAAAATGTGAACATTGAAATGCCAATTTCAAGCTCCATGATAATTCAAAACGAAAACTGTGAACTCAGTTTATGTAATCCATTGAAGAGAAGTCGAATCTTATCTGACAACTAAATTTAATAAATCATTAACTGTAAACCATAGTTAAGACTCTTAATTGGATATTATTCTATAAAAAAAAAATTCCCAAACCGAGACATAGAGATAGAGCATTGCTGTTTATTATATATTCAATTCATGAATTTTAGTTATAGGCAACAACAATCCATGAAAAAGTTCAGTAAATCATTAACTATAAACTATAAATTAAGACTCTTTATTGGATACTAACTACTCGGCAACAGACGGCCTAATTTTATCTATTAGACTGGAGGATATTGTTAGGAAATGAAATTAATGGAACACTTGGTTTACATTCATAAAATTAAATTATAAACAAAACATAGAAAGTGTACCCATAAAAAATGTTCCTGTTCGCTGGTATCCTCAGTATTTTCTCCAAATGTGCTCTCCATCTTGTAACATATTCATTTTTTTATACTTTCTGTGATTTGTTTTATGTATGTAGAACGGAAATTTTACGGCTCCGTTTGATAAGCCTCTCAAATTATAGTTCAATCCATTGTTTTGAGTTTTTAAATCATAATTCTACACTCATTTCTCAAAACTCAATTCAAAACATAATCATTACTTTTCAAAACTCATAACCAAACACACAATTCAAAACTATTTTCAAAACCCAATTCAAATCAATATTTTAATTTTTTAAATATTTTTAAAATATTTTAATTTTGTTAAGATTTTAAATATTTTAATATTTAAACATGTTACGATTTTTTTAATTTTTTGAATATTTTTAAATATTTTAATTTCAAAATATTACGATTTTAATTTTTTAAATTTAAAATATTTTATAAAAATAAATTCAAACTCTATTTTATAAAAATATTTTTAAATATTTTAATTTTTTTGTTATGTATATGATTACGATTTGAGTGCAGAGTTGTGAAAATAGTATGGAGTTTCGAGTTATGTATTTGGTTATGGGTTTTAAAAATAATTTCTTAATTGAGTTTTGTTTTATGTGTTTGGTTACGATTTGAGTGCAGAGTTGTTCTTAAATTTAAAATATTAACATTTTATATTATTTAAATTTTTACGATTTAAATTATTTAAATTTTTACGATTTAAATTATTTGAATATTTATTTTAATTTTTTTCTTATTAAATTTTTTAGATTATTTAAATTATTTAAATATTTATGATTTAAATTTTTTGAATATTTGTTTTAAAAAAAATTATTTCCTTTGTAGTATTTTCAATTAAAAAATTAATTAATGTTATTTTCTGTTAATAATAATTTTTTTAATTGAATTTTAAAAAGAGTTTGGCTATGAGTGTTGATCAGAATTTTCAATAGTGTGAAAGTAGTGTGTTTTGTTAGAGTTATAACAATTTGAATTAAGTTTTGAAAATTCTTTCTAAAACTTATAACTAAGCAAATTTTCTTACTTCACATGTCAAATCAAACTTTCAAAACTCAATTTCATACTCAATTCAAAACTCAATTCAACAATCTATTCAAAAACCATAACCAAACAAATTTTCTACAGTCAAATCATAATTCCACAACTCACAAACTCAAAATATAACTCATACTTTCAAATCATATTTACAAAATTTTACCAAACGCAACCTAAGGAACATAGTTTAAAAGTTTTCAATTAACTCTGCTAGAAATATTATACTGCTAGTCATCAACTACCAGTGGTTGTGTAACCATTTAACCATAGTTGAGGTAAATATCACCTTCACAAAAGGAACTAAACCAAAATATAGAAATCAATTTTGTACCCTCTGAAAGTTTTTAGGAAAAAAAAAAAAAAAACTTTATTTAACTAAAAAATGCATGGAAGAAAGAATTTCTTGGGTTGCCTACAAATTTTAAAATCAGAGGATTGTAGTATAACAGTATCCTTTTATGTATTAGTTGAAGAATTAAGTTTATCCCTACTGAGACAACAAAAATGATATACACAACTTGAAGAAAAATGAAACAACAAAGCAAAAGATTAAAATCACTTAGTTTAAGAAATTCCATAATGATTTTGAACAAAATGCATTTAAATAAAAAGTATCTCTTATAATTTTTTACATTCAACAAAATAAATAATTCTAGACTTCAAATATCTGTCAACACCGATCCCATTTGGATTGATTTTTATTTCATTGCCTTAACATCATCACAAAGATGGTGTTTCTAACCTAGACTACACTAATGGTATGTGATTTAATCGTCACCCATTACAATTAACAAAATATTGAAGAAACAACTAGAAAATGTTAAAAATGCTTGATGTTCCAATGATTGCTATTCACTTCTTTGTTGGATAACATTAGTCCTTTTGACAAACTTGGAAGAGAAAATTAGAAAAGATATAATTACGTGGGAGAGAAAAGAAAAAGTAAAGAAATGCTAGTGGTATATCTCTTTTTTGTTTGGATAATTTATGAGAAAAATAAAGAGAAAATAGTGGATTATTATCTATTCTTGTTTGGGAATGATAAACAAGATGGTAAAAAAAGAAAAGATTGCTTTTATAATATAACATAGGCAAACATAGAAACAACTTATCAATAAAAACATAAGAGTGAAACTAGTAATTACTAATTCCATTCATTTCTCTCCAATTTTATGTTTTTTTATTTTTTTATTTTTTATTTTTTTAAATTTTGGAGAGATTCAAAAGGTGAGTTTTAAAAGAAAACAATCTCAATTTCTCTCCCAATAAGCTATCAAATTTGGTGATTGACAGGAGTGACTTTTTTCTTTTCTTTTCTTTTGTTCCAAACAATATTGTTATACTTATCATCTTTTTATACAACATTTAGTTTGTCATTTGATACGACAAATTCAGAATACTTGGCTTAATGGTCTCATGCAACTCCCACCAATATCCAACCGTTGTGAATATACCAAATTAGATGATAAATTGAATATAATATAAAAAGATGATAACTGTAGCATTATTGGCCAACAAATCTCTCAATTCAAACGGGTTGTTGAACCCTTTCATTGCAAAATAGTTTAGATCCCATAAAATTTCATATCACACCTGCAATTTTAGAGTCCTTTGTTTATGTCTAGCTACATCAACCAATCATTAGCGATTATCATCTCTACTTGTGAAATGAGGGGATAATAGATGTTCCAAATTATTGCAGCCACTCTACCACTGAACCTCCAATTGAAAACCATACAATTAAATCACTAAACAAATAATCAAGAGAACAAATACGTCAACAACCATTCATTTGATCTCTAACTTGAAGGGCTTCAATTACATGATAATAGAGTATTGTCTTTTTTCTATAGAAAACTCCCCCACTGATGCTCCTCAGGTCAGGACCACAAGGGGTTAACATTAATTTAATCACATAAACTATGAGTTTATTCTCTTAAAATGAGACAATTACATGGAGATTATAGCCCACTTAGTTTAGTTTTATTAGGCATTAATCTAACCCTATATTTCCTGAACTATTTAAGTAATGGGTCCAAACAGTGACATCAGTAGTGTGCTCTTTCTAAATTTTCTTAATTAGCGTGTCTTTGTGTGTTAAAATTAATTAAATGCCCGTGATGTTGCAATAAAAGCATCAAATTAAGTTAGTTTTTTTTGTAAACACATCGGATTACTTGAAATTATCCTTGCTTCCATGTGGAAGACATTTAGTGAAGAATTTGTTGCTGATGAACTACGATGTTACTTGCCAACTACAATGTTATCAGGTTTCCCTAGCTCGGTTCATATGTTTTTTTTAAGTGTGATATGAATAGTCTGCTAATGTGAACTGATCAGAGTGATCAATTGAGAGAACAACATCACAGACACTATGGAACGTCATTATCATACGCTAGCAAAGTTTAATATCACATATATATCTATCAATATATATGTAAGCCAAGTGGGTTTTTCTTTATGCTTGACCAGAAGTTGAATAGGGTTTATATAAACATAAATATTATAGAAACCCGTTACGGATTCTGCAGTAATACTTGTTTTCTTTAGCACTTCAGACACATTAATGACTACTTGAGAACTTGGTTGATTGGTTGGAAACGTGAGTTGACCATTTGTCACTACAAATCAAAATTTGGTAAGGATAAATCGGTGTGCTATATATATCAATTGATATACTAATTAATATACCAACATAAGTTATAACATTGTTATTTTAAAATTATAACCCCACTTATTATACAAATTATAAAGAGCCAAAACCTTTAAAATTATACCACATCATTCGTTAGTATATTAATTGGTGTATCAATTAGTGCATATAACATTATTCAAAAGAATTGTATGGATATATGATTGTATGTGTATAGGTAG
The DNA here is from genome assembly GCF_055761805.1 of Camellia sinensis. Lineage (NCBI taxonomy): Eukaryota > Viridiplantae > Streptophyta > Magnoliopsida > Ericales > Theaceae > Camellia > Camellia sinensis. The sequence goes on from NC_138963.1 coordinate 143,494,181, forward strand.
GGCATTCTCTGTCCGGATCTCCTCTGTCTTTCTATCTCAAGTTTCGTTTCTAGTATATGATCAAACCAGGGACATCCATTATGTTAGTAGAGATGTGACTTGAGACAAAAAAATCCGGCTTCGTATGTATGTATTGTATGGAAATTGAGCTTCTATGATACTGTTTTTAAGAAGCATTTTTTAAAAACACTTTGTGGTTTGCAACGTCATGAGCTTTGTAATATTACATGAAAATGTAAATCTTCATGATCTAGAACTTCTATGTAACTTAATCTTCATCATCCATGGAAGTGTGCTATGGGGGAGACAAATAGTGGACTTAAGTTGGCACAAGAGTACATAAAATTTGTCCTGCGGATCTAATTGGGATTTCAAACCGAATGTGCAATGTGCTGCCTAATTAATATACCTCTAAATTTCATCAATAAACCTACTTCAGATGATGAATTTATCTTTATATATATATATATATATATATGTCTAATTTCAACTTGTGATGTCGGCATGAAATAACTTACTGAGCCATAAGTTATAATTAATTAATTCAAGTCTGGATTCTTCGACTTCTAAAAGAAAAACAAAAAAAGTACTTAGACCGTGATGGGGGTGGTGGTGATACGTAATGTTAGAATTTACCACTCACCTACTATCTCCACTATCTTTCGCCACACCTACCACCTCCACTATACCACTCACCTACTACCTCCACTATTTTTCTCCACACCTACCACCTCCACTATCACACACTCCACTACCATCTTCTCCTCTATATATAGGAGTTGTAATATACAGAATAAATCAATCTTGTAACATATCAATCAAATAATCAATCAATAACAATCAATAATATATATCAGTTTATTTTACATGGTATCAAAGCGGGTTTAGAACTTGGTATTTTCGCTTCCCCGGCGGGCGGCAATCTCACCTTAGCCGCCCGCCGGACCTCAACCTAGACAACATAAGCCAACACCAACAGCCATTATTCATCGCGATCACACACACACACACGCACATAATATTTCACGTCCACTAGAAATACCAAACAGCCAAACACATCACCAACAAATTGCGAGAAAAGCTTGGAAACCCACCTGGGTGGGCAAGGTTGCAGAAGTGCATCCTGACTTATCACTCCTCTTCAGATTCAGACTCGGCACTCTGGAGCCATTCCACAAAGGGCTTGATATTCTTCCAGATCTGTGAGCCTTTATTGCTTCCACCTAATCCTTTCTTATACCACTCCACTACAAACTCTTCTTCCAGCAAATCATTGTCATAGAGCACTTTGAGAACCAATGCCACCTCTTTCACCGCCTCAGGGCTGGCTTTCCCAACACAGAAGGCCTCAATTGCATTAAGCAGAACCAGCTGCGATCCCTCCTCCTGAGTGGCAGCTACAAGATAGTTCTTTTTCTTGGCTACCTCCTTCGAAAACCCCTTTCCGGCACCGGAAAAGAGAGCTTCAAAGAGGGCATCCATGACCTCCTGGGGAGTACCAGAAAGAGATCCCAGAAAGGACTTGAGCTGGCTAGCAGGGGAACCCTTGTTGAGGTGTCGGCGACTTCAGCAGCTCAGGTTGTGGCCCAGTCGCCTAGTACTGCCACTTCCGCCGTTCCTACCATCGTCGATGTCGATTTGGGCGACCGGAGCTACCCGATCTACATCGGATCTGGACTACTTGATCAGCCTCATCTTCTTCCACAGCATGTTCATGGCAAGAGAGTCCTTGTGGTCACTAACACCACACTTGCACCAATCTACTTGGATCCAGTTGTTAGTGCTTTAACACATGGGAACCAAATGTTTCTGTTGAGAGTGGTATTTTACCCGATGGATACTGATACATTGAACACATAGCCAAGACAGATTCCCATACCCAACACACCACATTATTATGCTTCCCACTCTCCCCCACATTCTTTATTTTATATATATATATCTTTCTTTTTATTACTTTTTATTATATTATATTATCCCACTCCACTTTCTCTTATTTTAATATATATATATATATCTATGTATATTTTTTTTTTACTCTCTTACCCAACGTTCTCCCTCTGTACACTTTTGCAGTCTATGCTTTCTATCTTCCTATATTATTATTATTCTTATTCTTATTAAAAAAAAAAAAAAAAAAACATTTCCACACACCATTGCTGTTTTTCACAAATCCGTGTGATAAAGCTTTGCACACCAAACCTTACCTTCTTTTATTCCTCTCAGGGATCAACCCCGATCACACTTACAAAAAAAAAAAAAAAAAAAAAAAAAAAAAAAAAAAAAAAACACACACACACAAAACAACTACATTCACAGGCGGAATTTTTCTTCTCTACTCTGCCGCCGGCCTCTTCTTTTTGCCTCCAGTCTGCTCCTCCACTGCAGCATCTGGCGGTCCTCCAAATCGGAACATCACGGTGGCCTTCCGCTTCAGTTCCTTATTTTCCGCCTTCAGCACACTTATCTCTGCTCGCGCATCCTTATACATGCGTTGGAGCAGAGCCAGTTGGGAATTTAACTGTTGCACCTCATTAGTCCTACTCTGCAGCCGGTTCGACAGGTTTGTGACCGCCGTCATGCTTTCCACACATACCTTCAAAGTATACTGATTGGCCTCCACATCCGACTGCACTGCCATTCTTTGCTCCACAGACCGCATCGGAAAGTTCAACGGGGCAAACTCCGGGGCACTTGGTTGAGTTTCCAGTGCCACCGCACCAGTTCTCTCTCTCGTTGACTCGTTGAGGTCGGGAAAGAGGGTGAGCAGCCCGCGGGAAGACGACGAAGCCATTTTCTGGGCAACAGAGTGTTACAGACTCTCTCTCTCAGCAATCTCTCTCAGAATATCTCTCGCAGGTTTTTTGCCTCAGCCTCAGCCTCTGTCTTATAGCCGAGGCAGCCACGCGCATCGCGCGCCTCTTACCACCAGCCGACAAACGGGCACGCAAGCCAAGGCGCCCACGTGCCTCGCCATCATGTCCGGCACACCTTTTGATGAATTGGGCACGCCTTTTGATGGCACGCCTTTTTATGGATTGGGCACGCCTTTTGATGGCACGCCTTTTTAAAAAATTGAGCGCACCTTTTGAGAATGCGATCCTTTATGGGTCCGACAAGACTCTGTAAACTGTCCCGACATAGATTCCGGTTAGTTTCTACAACGGTCCGACATGACCCCATAAACTGTCTTCTACAAACGGTCCGACATGACCCCATAAACTGTCTTCTACAACGGTCCGACATGACCCCATAAACTGTCTTCTACAACGGTCCGACATGACCCCATAAACTGTCTTCTACATCGGTCTGACACCACCATACAGTGTCCTCTACAACGTTATGACACCCCATACAGTGTCTTCACCAACGGTCTGACACGACCATACAGTGTCTCCTATCTTTTTTTTTCTTTTTATGTATTTTCTTGTTTTGCTCCTCTCTCCAAACTCAAGTTGGTTAGTTTCTATCCTCCTTGAGTTTGCGGGGGGCTGTTAGAATTTACCACTCACCTACTATCTCCACTATCTTTCGCCACACCTACCACCTCCACTATACCACTCACCTACTACCTCCACTATTTTTCTCCACACCTACCACCTCCACTATCACACACTCCACTACCATCTTCTCCTCTATATATAGGAGTTGTAATATACAGAATAAATCAATCTTGTAACATATCAATCAAATAATCAATCAATAACAATCAATAATATATATCAGTTTATTTTACACGTAACAATGACAAAAGAGAAAAAGTTGTAAATAATAATTAATCATTTTGTTTCCCTAATCAAGTTGCAAAATATATGTATTCTCATAATTAAATTTTTATATATGAGTCCAAGGAAACCCACTAAGTTGCAATCAATAAGACTAGTCAAGAGTTAGCGAAAAGAACCGGATAGATTAGCACTCTTTACCTTTTAATATTCAAGCAACTAGTTGTTTATCACTTTGTTATATTGAACTCATTAGTTTAACACTTAAATCATTTCATCGTATCATCAATCTTGGATACAGACAAAGAGAAAAACAAACCAATTTCAAGCTTCCAATGTCATCTCCAAATATTCTATTTGTATGTACTACAGGTTGTTGCACTGATTTGTTGGTGTTTTGACAAACAGTGCCCTCCTATTGAGTCATTAATTCCATCATCGGATTAATCAATACCCGTGATCGATTTAGCATAGTTAATTCTAGCTTCAAACCTGAGCAACCAATTTATCTTTGTTTCTTTCTTTTTTGATACTCTTAACAAGAAGTGTATTATGACTTAGGAAAGCCCTACCGCACATTGGTCTTGAATTTTGCTAATTATAAAACCCTTTGTTCATCATGAAATAAAGAGTTGCTCAACCCTAACCCTACCAACTCAATTTACCAGCGTAAATTTATGTATGAAAAGTTAATACATTCTGAAACATCATACAATCTTTTTTGAAAATTAATTAAAATGTTGTGTTGTGTTAAAAAAATAAAAAGGGAGTTTTAAATAGCCGAGACAAATCAATATTAGTTGCAGTGCATCTAGTGATATTAGGCGTATCGAGAGTTAGGCGATGTAGACATATCCTCAGCTGCACAAAAAGAGCTTTATGACACTCAATTTGGCCATATTAGGAGTGAATTGCAGTATTGGGAGTTTCGAGAATCAGGTGATACAGACATGAATTTTTTATTTTATTATTATTTTTTAAATCGTCATTAACGAAAAGAGCCTTACGACAGTCAATTTGGCCGTATTAGGAGTGAATTGGGTCGTGAATAAGTTATGAACAGATACATATCGCAACTAGCCAACATGTAAATATATATATATATATATTATTTTTTTTTCATCCTAACGGTATATGGGCTGATATTTAAAATTCCATAAACATAATTTTGCTATATAATTTGTACTGTGGTCACATAGAAAGTTACTCTTTCAATGAGAATCTCATGTGTGTACAATAGACAAAAAAAAAGTACTAGTGAATATATGAATTTATCAAAGTTTATTAAATACAAGAGTTGACAATCATTCTTGAATGTTTTGAGTATAACTTTAATTGATTAATGTCTGTCTTTTTGAAAATGAGCCAATTATAAGTTGATTTGACTCGATTTATGAATGTTTAATCATTGTGCTTTCATCACTGTCCATCTGCACCAGTTTGATGGCCATGTGTGTTAGGTTTACACAAATATTATAGACAACAATGGAAGAAATTCAAATAATAATAATAATAATAATAATCAACTTCAAATGCATGTATTTGGACAAAATAAAAATTGTATTTTACTTTTTTCTTTTTAATCACTGGACAAATTTGGTACCTGAAAAGGAAAAAAAAATAAGACAAAATTGAATTGAAATGAACAGATAAAAGAACTAATTTATTTTCTTGAAATGGACCTACTTGTGGAGTTCACATGGTTGAACAAGGTTTCTATAACCCCGGTTAAACAAGGTGGGAAATGAAAATCCCTATTTGTATCGGGCCATATTGGTTGGTTGGTAGTACACACCAATTTAAAAGTAAGTTTTTCTCCGTATGAGCTTTTAGCTAGTGCTCCTGCAGAACTTCTAGACTTAGCAAGTGGTGTCCTACTTGACTTGGCATTCTTCATATTAAACCTCTCAAGCATCTGTTGAATATATTTCTCCTGTGATAATCACAATATCTTTGCTTTCTTGTCACGATAGGTTTTCCTATCCAAAATTTGTCATGCTAACCCTAAATCCCGGGTTCCATAGACACCTCAATCTTGAACTCTTCATATGCTGAAATATATTGGTACCAATGCTTACCATACTAATGACAAAAGCAATACGCTCTCTAATATGAGATTGACAACTCTCTAACAACTGTAATTTTAAGACCCTAGGCCTTAAGTATTGTTAAGTTCATGTTATGAGAAAAAAAATTAATAATTAATACATCCGTAATATAATATATTTTGTGTTTAGATGATTAAAAAACAAATGCCACACGTAGGGATTGAATCCAAGCTTATATTTTAGCCAAATTTAAATGCATGGTATTGAGCAAAATAATATGGTAGTCATTCAATATTTATTCTCATGAGCAACTCAAATGAAATAAAGTAAAGCATCTCCAACGGTAGTAGGCATTTTACCTATCTGAATATTACTATAAAGTATATATTTTATTTTGCCTATCAACTGTTTTATGTTTTTACTCCAACCATGCTCTTTATTTTAGCTATTTATCCAAATACTATTAATTTTATAGAATGCCACGTCAACAACAAAGATGGAGGGAAATGATCCTAATGAATGAATACATTTTGCCTAGCGTTGAAGGCTAGCTACATGTAGCTAGTGAATATGAGTTGAGGCAAAATGCCTAATCATATGCCTAGTGCATTGGAATTGAAAAAAGTGAATCACACTAGGCATTTTAACTAACAAGTATTATATGCCTAGTGCATTGGAGATGCTCACATGATTTTCCGATGCAAATGCATAATTTTTTTTTAATTATTTATAATGTCAGTAATGTTATTAACACTAACACTACTATTCTTAGCACTTTTATAGAATGTTAATGAGTGTTGTGTGAGAGTTACATACTGCTTTAATCATATTTTGTAAAAATATCAATAAAAATGTTAGATACAAATTTTTTTCTCATGACTAGAGTCTCTCTTTGTTCGCATGTGAATAATATTTTCTTAGCAAACCAATCACAACTTATTCACAAGCCATTGGTTGGGTTGTGATTAGTTCTCCCTCCCTAACATATCTCTTTCTAAAAATTTCTAAAAGAAGGCAACAAGAATTGAACCATTCTTCTAACTATAATTAATCCTTAAAAATGAAAACATTTTTCTTCTCACTATGTTTGACCTTTTTTTGTTTAACAAAAAAACTCTCAAATAATCTTTTGGCTTCTTTCACTGTCCCAAAGTCATTTTATTAGGTTTGAAAATGAAATTCAATGAGTTTTGTGGGACAAGAAATACCTTTTTGTTGATGTTAACTAGTCTTTTAAATATGTACTTGAAATTCAATTTTTTTTTGGCCACCCATACATAAATGCCAATAAAAATAAACCCAACAAAGAAAAAAAAATTACATTTTGCAGTTGAAAATATTAAAAAAAAATTCCTATAGTTTAGGTCAGAGGGTCAGAGCAATAGTTACAGTTTTGTATTAGTCAAGTGTTGGATAAAAATAAAAATAAATAAATTTTAACGGTCACTAATGGAGTAGCCACTAATATAGGCCGTCCAAATAGGGGAAGGGAGTCGAGGCGTGCCGTGTTTCACTTTCAGGGCATGTGTTTCACTTTCAGGGCATGCCGGCCGTTGGATTATTTTAAAACAATTTATAGCTTTCACCTATTAACCGCCCTGATAGTGCCACGTCTTAGGTCACATTTTTTGTCACCATCTTCTTTTTTTCTCTAGCCATATACAAATACAAATCCTGTCCCCTCTCTCTCTTTTCTCTCTCTCTCTTATTTATTTATTTATTTGTTTGGAACATATTATAAGAGAGAAAGATTTTTTTTAATAAAAAAATTATATTAAAAGTGGAAAAAAGAAAAATAATTTAAAAGGGGTGAAATTTATGTCTAGGAGTGTAAAAATGACCTGTGGTCCTTGGGCGGTCCGGGGTGGGCCCGACCTGTTTAGGCCTGAGCCTAGTCCAAAACCCTGGGCTTGGACCTGGGCCATCATTTGAGGCCTGGCTTGGCTCATGGGCCCAACCCGTTTGGCTCGGCCCATCGGCCCACCCAAGGCCCGAATGCCTTTTGAGCCTAGGCCTAATTTTCTAGCCCGTGGACTTGCCCGACCTGGCTAGAATTTTGGCGGGAGCCCGCGAGGCCCAACATGGGGCAGGCTGGGCCAAATTTACATCTCTATTTATGCCCTGAATTTGCACACACCCTTACCACAACACTCTCAAGCCCTCTCTTGCCAGTACCATGACGCCCCCAATTCCTTTTCCACGTCATCATGATCAAAACTTCTTACCATTTGAAGGTATGGAAGCAAGTATAGATGGCTCCTATATCCATTAGCGTGAATTCAATTGATCACACTAAATTTTAAAAAAAATACATTTTTTTTTTGTAAAAACATTAGTATAAATGTGCTACAATTTTCATTTATTTGTTTATTATTTGAAAATATTAATTTTTTTTGTCATATTATTTGGAATAAATAATAGATATTGGTAAGAGTCATTGACGCTAATCATAAAAAATTCTAGAGTCACCACTAAAGATAAGGGGAGGAAAGAGTCACATATTGGTTAATTGGACAAGAGAGAGCTTAAAGTGTAGCGACGGTGGGTACGTAGGTGAGAGAGATAGAGAGAGTGAATTAGAGGTTGCGAGTGATAAGACAAAGGATATGGGTATCAAGCAAGGGCAAATTAGGGTGGGGAAGGGTTGGGGATTGTAAGGGAAAGGTGAAAGAGTAAATGATTGGTAGTTGGAGTTATTGAGGGAAGAGGAAGAAATGTGAGAGAGGTAGAAAGAAGGGAGAAACTTTCATAAATCCAAGGGATAGATTCAACTCTTTGTAATTATTTTTTACTTCCCATCTTTATTATAAATAAAGAAAAAAAAATCTCCATTGAATTGTAATATTTTTCTTTAATTTTACTTTTTCTTTTTATTTACTCTTTTAGAATTTTCATTGTCATTATCAAAAACTTTTGGAGCTGACCCTCTACTTAAATGAGATTTGACTTCTGCTGCCGGCCGATCATGAAATAGTCTAATCGTTGAATAGGTTCACTTTTAATTTAGGGATGGTTTGGGGTGATATAAATAAGTGTATTTTTTAAAGTTTTATAAAATATGAGTTAGATATGGATTGAGTTTAAAATGATATGATAAAAAGATGATATAATTTAAATAAGATAATATTTTTTTAATTTTTTATCTTTTTTAAAGTAACCCAAACAAGACGTTAATCTTCTATTAGATTAACATGGTGAGCGTCAAAAGAGTTTTTGATTTGAGTAATTGCATGGTACGGTGTTCTACAAGTAATATTTCTTAGTATTTATTTTTTAATTTTTTTTAGTAGTACTTTATTTATTTGTTTACTTATTTTAGTAGGCTAGTCCTCTAAGCAGTGTGGTCAATCGCACTCTAATTCGCTGATTGGTTAAATCTAATAGAATGATTCTTAACCTGTTCGAGAATTTAATACAGGCTAGGAATCATTTTATATGAGAATTTAAAAAAGCCTAGAATTTAAATGTGTGCATATATACACACATGAACGTTGGGTGCTTTCTTTTCAAAATATTTTGATAAACGACATTTTTGCTCTCCTTTCACAAAACAATCACTTAAATTAAGAAATCACATGTGAATCACAGAATTTCAAAGTTTTTTTTAGCTTGTTTCTGATTTGATTTGATTGAAAATTACACAATTTGTTCCAAATTTATGCCACACATTTTATTTTCATAATACATAATATTTCCCTATATTCCATGCCATGGATCCTCAACCTCTATCAATTATGGGGGTTAGGGATTATCTTGTATTTATAACTCCAAGTTATTACTAAAAGCCATGAGTAATATAGAATGGAAGGACTTTTAAAAATCTCTTGTACATCAAGTCACTCTTTCCTAATAATTTACACTTGAGATCTTGCCAATAAACAATTTAAATTTGAGGCGATTTGGATGTTCCATCTCAATTTTATCGAAGTTATTAAACACTAACAACAACAATAATCTCATTGACACCGCTAAGTTAAAGAATACATGACAACTTCATTGATAAAAATGTAAACAAGCATACCAAAAAACATAATTATGAGGAGATAGAGTCTGTAACATTATTAATAAGAAAAACTCTATTTATATATAAAATTCATACAAAAGTTTTTACAAGAATAATATGGTAATACTATTTATGTAAATAAACTTAATTTCATAAGTATTTTGTTTTAAAATAAAAAATTTATATTAATTCAATATTATCATATATCAAAATTTTATATAAATTTTATTTGCACACAATTACTCAACTAATAATCACCAAGAGAGTCACTATAAGAACACACCCAAAGTAACCTTCCCTTTGTTTTTGTATTTGTATTTTACCCAACTTGCAAAATTGACCCAAAAGGGCCAAAATTACTCATGGTTGGATTTTATAACAAAAAACACTCACTAATGACTAAACTAATCTCACTCATCACCACTGGGTTCCACCATTGCTCTTGGGACCTACCATTACATCAACATCTTGACATTGATCTGAACGGGAATCGACCAACTAATCACCTTCATTTTGACTTGTTACATTTTCATTGCCTGCCCCTTGATGTGATTCATTCAACCTTCTCTATTAGAGACATTCTCTCCTCTAATAACTAAAATCTCACAAGTTTTGTTTTTTTTTAATCTTTATTTTTAGTTAATTACGCTGACACCTTTAAGGTTTGTTTTTTGGTACACATTTTTTCTAATTTTTAAAAATCACATACCTCTCCCAAGGAAAATTATAGAATGTTCTCGAGACTCAAATCTAAGATTTTAAGTTTAACAAATAACATTATGATCATTTAAGTGATATACAATGGCGGTGTTTGAAAAACTTGGCCACGGGCTATTTTAGCCCCAATTATAAAAAAAACCTTTTAGCTTCTAAAACCCATTGATTTAAAATATATATATATATATATAGGGCGCAGCCTGCACTGTTAATGTGACAGTGTAGACACAAGGATTGACAGCCCAATCGTTTCAAAGAGTAAATGACAATTTTGCCCCTTCGAACTTATTTTGAAAAAAGTGAAGTTAGGAACAAATTTGCCATTTCAGCCTCAAATATCATTTCAAACACATTTTTTAATACACAAAAACACAAAAACTAAAATAGCTTACTAAAATAGCCAAAAAATCAAAAAACCTCTAAAATAACTACTTTCCAAACACCCACAATAAATATTAAGTTTTTATTTATTTATTTAAACTAGTAGGTGACCCGTGCGACGCACGAGAATTTATTTTTAAAATAAAATTTTAATTTTGAGTCTTAATACTTTATGTGTAGAATATTTTAACAATTGAAAATCAAATATAAATAGATTTGTTAATGGATGATGAAAATTTTTATCACTACGTGTGATTCTATATAAAAGACTCATAAAAACAATTTCTTTCAAAATTATTAAAAAAAAAAAAATGTATTCTCAAGTTGAAATCAATTATCATGTGTGTTAATCAAATTTATCAAAAATCATGAATTCTATTTGTATCAAAATATTTTTTGGATAAAGCTTGGGAGCTCGAATGAGCTCCCCCCGAATCCCCCGAAAATGGAAACAGAGAGAGAGAGGGAGAGAAGCCGTCTCAGCAGCTCGGCCGATCGTTGGCCGATCGCCGATCGTCGCAGCAGCTCAGCCTCCGCCTCGCCTCCGCCCCTGGTTTATGCCCCCTCCTGTCCAGTTCTCCCTTCTCCCTTCCCTTCTTCTTCTTCTTCTTCTTCTTCTTTTTCTTCTTCTTCTTCTTCTTCTCCCTTCTCTTCTTCTTCTTCTTCATTTTTGATTCAAAAAAAAAAAAAAAAAGACGTTTTTGCCTCTAGGGGGATTCGGGGGAGCCATTTTCGAGCGACGTAGCATTACTCATATTTTTTCGATAAAAAATAAGAACAATGAAAAATTCTACAATATACAAATTATTATGTGGTTATAACTCATGGTGTATTATATTATGATATGTGTTATAAAAAAATAATTTTAATTTTAATTTAAAGTAAAATTTAAATTTAAATTATTTATTTTAATAATTTTGACTATATCATTCTATAAAAGTGTTACTTGAATACTTATATATAATAAATTTAGTTAAATTATTTGTTTATTTTGACAATTTTAGTTCTATTGTGCTATAAAGGTGTAATAATCATATAATAATTTTATATGATATATATTAAATTATAAGATAATAAAATAAATATCATTTTGATATCAAAAATAATAATTAAATTAGAAAGAGAATTAGTAATATAAAATTCAAATTGATTCTGATTTTTTATTTATAATTATGTACATTTTGTTTTATTTATTTATTTATTTGTGTGTTGAGATAATTTTCTTTTCAGATATCATAATAATTAAATTAAAATATCAACAATATAAAAGAAATCTGACAACAATAAAACTGAATACACAATGAAAAATAATCTGTGCGATACACAAGAATTTATTTTTAAAATGAAAATTTGATTTTGAATCTTAATATTTTATGTGTAAAAAATGTTAACAATTGAAAGTCAAATACAAAAAGAATTGTAAATGGCTGATAAAAATTTTTCTCACTATGTGTGTCATCTTATGTAAAATGTTCAAAATAATAATTTTTTTCAATTAAAAAAAGGGGTACTCTCAATCTAAAATCAAATCCTCACAATTTTTTTTTTCAAATTTTTTTAAAAAAACAACGAAAAATTCTATAATATACAAATTATGACTTGGTTATAACTCATTGTGTATTATTTTGGTTATTAAGGTCATTGCTAATTTTTTATATTTTTTATTATGTCTAAAATGGTGCTTCATGTTTTTAATTATGTTTCAAGTAATGTTTGATTATGATCTATTATAATACTTTCATATGACAATATTTAAGTATTTTATTACACGAAAAAGTACTTAACATGGGTTGACTCAAAAGTAAGATTTATGCTTATATAAGTAAAATCGTAACAATTATTCACATTTATGCATAAAAAATTATAAATTCAAATCATAAACAGTGTAACACATCAAAATGGTTCTAATTAATTATGTGACACATCCTAATAACCGAAAAGTTTTTATTTCATCCAAATTATTTTTGTATATCTTTTATGGCAGAGGTCATGAAGGTGCATTTTTAGTAATACTATAAATTCAAAATTTTTAATTAAAAATTATTCATGAAATGTCAATAGTTGCCATAAATATACACAATCATTTTCATTTTTTAAAATAATACTCACACTATTTATCATTTGACATTTGTCAATTAATTTTCTAAAAACTTAATCAAAAATTGAGTGTATTTGGTTTCAATTTTCTGGATTCAATTTTTTGAAAATTTAGTTTTTTGTTTTTTGTGTGTTTTTTTTTAATGAATATTTTTAAAATTTTAAGCAATTTTTTTTTTTTACTTTTTTAGATGCACCTTACTTAGATTAGATATATCTAAAAAGTAAAATATTTGTAAAAAATAATAAATACAAAAGAATATGAAAATTAAACTGAATTCTCATATATATATATATATATATTTGTATTTTTGATATTTAGTGAGTTTTCTAACAAATATTTTCACAAATATTATACTTTTTAAGTGTATTTATGTTAGGTGTATCTAAAAATTAAAAAAATTGCTTAAAATATTAAAAAATTTGATGAAAACAAAAAAAATACAAAAAACAAAAAATTTTAATTTTCTAAAAAGTGAATTTTGAAAATCTAAACCATACCAGCTATTGAATTCCATTATTTTAATCAATCAGTATCAAGTTGAATGCTATACGTGTATGTAAATTATTTCTAAAAATATGATGTCTAACATAAAATCACAATGGAGTTAACTTTAATTAACGTAATAATATTTTATACTTAGTATCTGTTAAAAAAATAATATTAATTTAAATTTAAAATAAAATATTAGTTTAAATTATTTATTTTAATAATTTTAGCCATATTGTTATATAAAAGTGTTAGTTGAATACTTTTTGTTTATTTTGATAATTTTAGTTTTATTGTACTATAAAAGTGTAATTATTATATAATAATTTTATATGATATATATACATATATATATATATATATATATATATATTAAATTATAAGATAGTAAAATAAATACTCACTTTTATATGAAAAGTAATAGTTAAATTAGAAAGAGAATTAATAATATAAAACTACAATTGATTCTAATTATTTAAGAATAAAAGAGAATTTTTATTTTTATATTTATTCAGAAAATAAAAATATGTAGAAATAGAACTATATAAAATTTATTTAAAAGATTAAATATAAATATGTTGTGATTGGATTAAGAAAAAAATATATAAATTAAATATGTCGAGTATGAATGTTTTTGAATTATTCATACATATTGTATATATGTAGATAAAATTTAAATTAAATATAAATATTTTGTAATAAATAATTTCACTTTAGATAAAAAATTAAATATAAATTAATATTAAGACATCAATACGATAGAAAAAAAATATTTTTAAAAAATAAATAAATTGATCCGTTTGATGTACATAATTAACTACATTATGTCTTATTTATTTATTTATATATCGAGATTTTTTTTTCAAATATCATAATAATTAAATTAAAATATCAACTATATAAAAGAAATCTAATAACGACAAAACTAAATATACAATAAAATATATATAAAAAATAAATAGTTTTCAAATAGAGTTCATATAAAATTAGTTATTATAATTGAAATTAAATTTATGTAAAATTTTATATGTAAATGAAAAAAATAGACATTTACACACAAGTTCTAATTCATGAACTTATACTCCATTAAGGCCAAGCTTGGGAACTTGTAAAAAAGTCAAAAAGTTACTCAAAAAGTTAAAAAGTTAACATTATTCACCAAAAGTCAACAATTACGGCTGTACAACTCCCAATTTGAATTTTTCCCTATAGATCAATTTTTACAATTTTTTATTACACATTTTTCCATAAAAAGTCAAAAAATTAACCCAAACATCCATATTTTCAACCTCAATTTTTTAGTCAAAAAAGACAAAAAGTACACTTATTTAAGACACCCCAAACAAAGTTTTAACTAAGATTTTTTGAATCTCAAAGTCCAATTAAATTTTTAATAGTTGAAATTGCCCTTCAAACAATGATTATTCATCATTTATGATAATCAATAAAGCAGCATAATGATTTGACAATTATTTTAATTTTCAAAACTTTAAAACATCAACTTTCAAATTGAAAAACTAAAAAAAATTTGCAAGCAATTTTTTTTTTTTTTTGAAAAAAATTGAATTACTTTTTTTGTGCAAAACTGATGATGGAACATTGATAGGCAAAATTTGGGGGGGGGGGGGAAACAAATTTAAAAATGAAAAAATTGATAATATTTTTAGTTTTAAAATTGAAAAAAACTGATAATGCTATCGATTTTATTGGATAGTTGAATTAAATTAATAAGTAGAAGGATAAAAATGTTTAATCTCATATTCTGTTTTTTTTCCCTCTGTTAGTGAAACAATTATTTGAAACATTACTATGCAAAATTGATAATATTATTAGTTTTAAAAATTGGAAAAAAATTGAGAATATTCTCAGCTTTACTAAATATGACTTATTGGTTCAAAAAATTTTAGACAGAACCTGAACTGTTATAAATAAGACTTTTAAATAATTAACTCCTGCAAAAAAACATAGTGATTTTTTTTATTATAAAAAAATGTAAACTTTTAAAATGTACTACATAAATAAGAAAAAAAAACATTATTTTTAATACTCCTATATATATATGGCAAGTATAATATATAAATATGGTAAGTCAAGTCGGGGATGGGCAGTGAGTAGGGGCGTAAATCTGACCTGGCTTAATTTATATCAGGTTTTGCAGACTCTCGCAAAAAATTGGGCCGGGTCAGGTCATGGGCCAAAAAATTAGGCCTAGCTCAGGAGTATTTAAGCTTTGGGCTGGTTAGTGGGCCTAGGCCTGGCCTTGGGTTTAGGAGGACCTGATCAAATTTTTTTTTTTTTTAAATTCTTTCTATCAAAATTTTATTATTTTTCACTGAAAAAGACACTAGCTCTCAGGCCAGGTCTTGAGTGGGTTTTAAGCGGGCCAATGGACCGGGCCACGGGCCAAACTTTAAAATGATAGCCCAAACCTAAGCCCAAGACTCAGGATGGGCTCAAGTCCGGGCTCAAATGGACTTAAACAGACCGGGTTCACTCCGAACTGCGAGCAAATTTCGGATCGCTCTCGAACCACAGACCGTTTTTACCATCCTAGAAGTGAGTGAGGCACGGGTTGAGACCGCCGAGCCGGCAAAAAGGTTGATGTGAAAATAGTAGTGACGTGGTCGCAAACCCAGTTGCCAGTCAACACGCGTCCGGATCCTCTAGGGTGATTCCCTGAAGTGATCCTCTAGAGTGATAATTTATGATGCAACACGTGTCCAATTAATGAAATCAATGGCTGAGATGTTCCCTCTCCAAAACGACGTCGTTTGGTTTTGATTTTTTTTTTTTTTTGGCAGATCGGGAAGGAGGAAGGAATGGGTTAGAGAGAGAATCTCCTCCTTCTCTCTAGAACTGTGGAATCAATCTCCTCCATCTTTTCTCTGCAATTTTTTTGCAGTGTTTGCTTCAAGGACATATAGAGATTGGACAAAGATGATCAAACCCATTAAACTAACATAGCGAAAAAAACGAAGATCGATTTTGAAGCTCCTCCATCTTTTCTCTGCAATTTTTTTTGCAGAGTTTGTTTCAAGGACATATAGAGATTTTACAAAGATGATCAAACCCATTAAACTAACATAGCAAAAAAAACGAAGATCGATTTTGAAGCTCCTCCATCTTTTCTCTGCAATTTTTTTTGCAGAGTTTGCTTCAAAAATTAAAATAAAAATTCAAACTCATTATTCACCCAAAAAATAAAATGACCTATTTTTTTAGCGATTGGTTTGCTTCAAGGACACAAATTATTCACCCAAATTGTCCTTGAAGCAATTCATTATTCACCCAAATTGTCCTTGAAGCAATTCATTATTCACCCAAATTCATTATTCCTTCACCATTATTCCTTCACCATTATTCATTATTCACCCAAAACTCATTATTCCTTCACCATTATTCACCCAAATTGTGTAATTCATCTGCTGGAAATTGTGAGATCTGGGTTTGGTTCTAGAGAGAAGGAGGAGATTCTCTCTCTAACCCATTCCTTCCTCCTTCCCGATCTGCCAAAAAAAAAAAAAAAATCAAAACCAAAACGACGTCGTTTTGGAGAGGGAACATCTCAGCCATTGATTTCATTAATTGGACACGTGTTGCATCATAAATTATCACTCTAGAGGATCACTTCAGGGAATCACCCTAGAGGATCCGGACGCAGTCAACACAAACTGTCTTATTTCTCTTCCTTTGAATGAGTTTTTCGAGTAACTAACTCAATCGCAACTGCCACCCGAGTAAGCTTTGTTCTAGCCGTGTGAGGTTAAAAATTAAAAATAAAAATTAAAACACTAAGCTCTGTCTGCTAATTAAACTTCAAAAGAATCACAACTAACATGCCTTTTTCCCCAAACTGAGCTTTCACTTCGATGTTTTCGAGAAGCCAAGTGGGATGCGATCCCAATCCCTAAGTCTCACTCACATATATTTTTCACTAAAGTTTCTCACATAATGTGCATTTTTCTCTTTATTGTCTCGCTTCCAAGTGTATGTTTAACTCTTGCTCTGACCTCTTATTGTTGGGTTTGTTACAATCCCATGTTTGGTGTGTTATAGTGAGTCTTTTCTGCTTCTATAGTAATTAATCGGCAATTTTGCCGAGGACTTGTTCTACCAAAAATATAATTGCTAACAAAACTTATGAGTGCTTTTAGTGGTGGTTTGGGGTTGTATTTTTTAGTGGGTTTTTAATTTTTTAATTGTTTTAAGAGTTAGATGAGTTTGAAAAGTTACTAAAAAGATCATTATTATTTTTAGTATTATTATTATTATTTTTGTAAGCGAAAAAGTTGATATAACATTAAACTTTTTTAATGACAAACATATTATTTTTTTGGTTTTTTTGGCCAAAAAAAATTAATTTTTTTACTAAGTAACCAAACACCAAAAAGAAAATGATATACAAGTGTACTTTTTTGACTCAGTAATATGTACAAAAGATGATTGGCTGGTGATAAGAGAAGATACACTACAACAAAAAGCACCAATGGCGACTAAAAAAATGAATTTCGTCGCTGAAAGTTGCACAAATGGCGACTAAATCCATTTTGGTCGCCAAAAATGAAGACTTTTGGCGACTAAAACCATTTAGTAGCCAAATGTATATGTATTGGCGACTAAAAATCAGTTTGGTCGCCTATTATATGGGTTTCAGCTACTAACACAATTTTCGTCGCCAAAAGTGATGGTTTTTGCCGACTAAAACAATTTAGTAGCCAAAGGTGCTGGTTTTAGCGACTAAAAAACAGGTTAGTCGCTGAATGTGTAGGTTTTTGGTAGGTTTTTGGCTACAAAAAAAAAATTAGTAGCTAAAAACTGACAATTGCCGACTAAAACAGGTTTAGTAGCCAAAAAGTGACATTTTTGGCGACTAAAAACAGATTTAGTCGCCAAAACTGCTTTATTTTTAAATGGAACTTAATTTTTTAGCGACAAAAAATAATTAGTAGCCGATAATTATAGCATTGGCGACTAAAAATTGATTTTAGTCGCCAAAAGTGGCCCAAATTTTTTTTTAATAAATCATTTATTTTTTACATAAATTATATTTGAATAAAAATAATTATATTTATAAATATTGTTTTGTATTAATATCGGACAATATACTACATAAATAATATATATTTCATATATATTCATGTGATGTGTAGTGGCATAGTGGAGGGAGTGTGTTGTTAAAGGTTTGGAATGTTGGACGGCTGCGGTTTGAAACTTAGAAACAGCAAGAAAATGGGATTTTTTTTTTTTGACGGAAACACCTTCGGCGACTAAAAAGTTAGTCGCCAAAAGTCTTTATTTTGGCGACTAAACGGTTTAGTCGGTGTTTGATTGAGTATTGGCGACTAAATTATTAGTCGGTAAATGTATGATTTTCAAAAGTGTAAAACACTATTGGCGACTAAATTATTGGTCGCTAAAAGGGCTCCTTTTTGCCGATTAAAACAGGTTTAGTCGCCAATACCTCCCGCGACCATTTATTGGCAACAAAGGCAGCGACTAAAAGTTTTAGTCGGGGAAACCCAAAACTTGATTTTTAGCGACTAAAAATGGACCTTTGGCGACTAAAAATTTAGTCGCCAAAGGTGATTTTTCTTGTAGTGATATGAGAGAGAAAATTGTTTTAAATATTTTAAAAGACTGTCATATGATTAAATTTGAAAAATGAGTCTAACTTTTGTATTAGAGTAGCACTACCCACTAAAAATATTGAATGTAACAATAATATTACGTGACAATATTATCATTTAATGACTAAAATAATATTGGGTTAATAAGAGATAATTTTTGTTCATCTAATCCATTTATAACTTTTTATTAATCAATAGTATCACATAAAATAATGTTATCATTAAACTTAATATTTTTATTTTTATTTTTATTTTCCCAACCAACTTATCAAGGTGAGTCAGATTGACTCACTCCATCTTCCATCCGTTCTATAACTATTGTTGTTATTAGTTCATGAATAATGTGTTGGTTTGCTGAATTGGTAGTGTGTAGTAATATATAAAAAAAGGTTATGCTAGACTTCCAAAAAGGTGCATACGTATATCTTTTTGAAATTACACTACAATGATGGATGATAAAAACCACAATAGACTTCCAAATAGATTTTTATAGCTTTTGACACTATCATGGTTTATAACTTTCTAATATTCATAAAATAATTACAATTATTTTTAATTAAGACTTTTCATAAGTTGCATCTTACACAGTATCATCAGTCAATAAAAAATTTCAAATAGATTAGGTGGACAAATCTTATCTCCCATTAACCCAACATTATTATAGCCAATGAAATTATTCATTGAATGGTGATATTGCAACGTGATATCACCGTTAGTATAATTTAGTAGCCAGGAGCGTCACGTCCACAAGTTTTGTAATTTAGTAATATTACAAATCCAGACTTAACTACTCAAAATTTTTAAAAATGTCATCTTGTGATTTGGATTTATTTTAAGTATGAATTCCACAATATACAAATTCAATCTTTAACCACACAATTTCCATTCAGAGTAACTTCAAGGTACTTAAGTGGGGTTCATAACATTTTTCTTTGTAATTACTAAATAATTTTTAATGTTATGATTATGATAAGAGCACCTTCCTCAATAAATTTCACTATAATTTTGATATGTATAGAAAATAGATGTGGAACATAACAGAACGTTATTAACATAAAAAAAATTCAAATATTATTACACATAAATTTCCCCCTCATTCTTGGTACAACCTCTAATTTAGTACTAAAAAAAAAAAAAAAACAGATGATTTGAGGGAGTTGGTATGTGGTATTCTCGAAGCTTTGCAAGGATTATAGAAGCCATGACCTCATGTTAAAGAATCTTCCCATGTTGCATCACATACCAAATTTTTAGAATTATATTAGTATGAAAAATTATTTACAAATAATTTTTTTTATAAAAAATAGTGTGATAATGACAATTTAAAAAATAAAAATCATTTTTATGGGTTTTTTTATTATAAAATGAGAGAACCTACTGCCACATAATTTTGATTTAAAATTTTATATGAATTTTCTATTTATTTTAAAAAAAAATAAAAGCGGTGGCACATGTGATGTGTGCACATATGTGATGATGGATTCACACTATTATAACTTTTTAAGGGCAATTTGGCAACCCAGTTAAAAATTAGCTTTTAGCTTTTAATCTATTTTGAGTCATATCATTTCTCATTTTTTTACACACAAAAGGACAAAAAATTCAAAAAAAAAAATTAAAAATTAACTTTTAACCAACTTTTCAAATCACCCTTTAATATTCATAAAATAATCACAATTGCTTTTAGTTGAGACTTTTCGTATGTTGCATCTTACATAGTATCATTTTGTTTCAGAAACAAGATTGTAAACTATACAATTAAATTCAAAATTAAAAAATTAAAATGACTTAAAAAAAAATCAAAAGTTGAGAGATTTAAAAAAAAGAACGAATTTAAAGCCTATATAGTTGATATGAAGATATAAACACTAAGAAAAGACTTCTCTATATAAATGTATAGATATATTGATTGTAGTTGGTTTAATGGATTCATTAGGCCATTTTGTCTAAAATCACATTTATTACATGTCTAAATTTTGTGCCTATACATTAATAAGTAAAATCCATTTAATCCCCGTGTGACATGACTTATATCTTTTTTAAATAGTCACAGACTTTCTATATGATTTTAGACTAAAATATTAAAATTACAATTTTTGTCCAAGCTAATGAAGAGTATTTCTCATATGCTTATTTTGAGAGTGGAAAAAGTGGAAAAAAAAAATTAGTCAAAGTTAAATTTTAGTGTGAAAAGACAAAACTAACCTTGTTTTACATTTGTATCTTAATTTTTTATTTAATATATATATATATATATATATATGTGAGTATTGAACTTGGTGTTCAAGTATTTAGTGGCTTCTACTTCTGCCATATGTCCCTTATTTTCTAATTAAAAAAAATAAAATAAAATTAACAAAAACAAGACTCAAACTATGAATCTTGAATTTGTCAAGTAAGACTCTAACCACTTGACTAGAACACAACATTTTATAAATATTTTATTTTATATTTAGTTATTTAGTAGTGATTGGTATTACTAATTTGGTACTACTAAACCACCACTAATAAGGTGGAAAATGAAAAGAAAAAAAAAAAAGCACAGCACACATTGTGGCAGTGGGTAGGACCCAGTGCCACATCATTAGTGGTAGCACTAATTAGGGGTCTCAAGTATTATTGTTAGTTATTTGAATGGCATACACACTGCGTATGTATATATATGTACACTATTATATACAGTAATGATTCAGACCCCCACAATATCACCCCCACAACTCTCACTCACTTGTGATTGGTCCAAGTAAGAAAGAGAAAGGAAAAAAAAAACAATACAAATACATCATTGGTCCACATCACTGTGGGGTGGTGGGGGTCTCCTTAAAAGGGGTCCCAAACATTTTCCCTATTATATATATGAACACTAGACTAATTAGGGAAAATGTTATAAGTCTCAAATTTTCTACCAAACAAATAACTAAATATCTCACATGGGTTTGGGGTCCACACTTTTGTGGAACCCACACCCATGTGAGATATTTGGTCATTTATTTGATAAATTTTTGGGGTACTTACCTGTAGATCCTCATAAGTGGATTTATTGTCTAATAGGTCCTATAGGAAAAATTTGTCATAAAAAAATGTCACAAATTGTAAGTTTTAGCAACAATTTATAAAAATCATAACAAAAAAAGTCATTAATTGTCAATTTTTAGCGACATATAAAAAATTGTCACAAAATTATTTTTAGTGACAATTTTCCAAGACTTATTTTCAATAGGACTTGATAAAAATTAAGTCCAACTATTAGAACCTATTGATAGTTTACCTTAAATTTTTTTGTATCCCTAGTATTACCCATTAGTTAGTGTCCAAACATTCCTCATACCATGTGGCAAAGTTTTATACGCTAAAATAAAAAATTATTATAATTCAACACAAACAAGGTTTAAACTGAAAATCTTAAATTTTATTAAGAATACATTTACTATTTAAGCAACTTATATATTATGATATTAATTTTTTTTATTATTCATTTTTTTTTCGTACTTATCTAAATTACACACACATCGCGTGTGCCACCCGTTAGTGTAAATATATGTTCGGGCAAATTACGCTACTAGTACATATATATATATATATATATAACAAATTAAATTATAAAAGTACCTTAATCTAGTTTTTAATTTTTAACCCAATTTAATATTTAATAATATTTTAAATTAAACATGTACATATATATATTTATTTATTTAACAAATTAATTAGATTTTATGATATACATGTGTATATATATAAGGTACATACACATGTATATCATAATATCTAATTAAAATTAAAATAATATAAGGTATATACACGTGTATATCATAATATCTAATTAAAATTAAAAATTAAGTTTGTTAAAAAAAAATTGGAAAACTCTACTTAAATGATTTTTGTGTCACATTTTTAATTTTTTTCTTAGTCATGGAGATAAATTTATTTATTTATTTACAAAGGGAAGCAGAAGTAGAAGTAGAAGTAGAAGTAGAAGAAGAAGATATAGAAGAGTATAATTGTCTTTTATTGTTAACATTAATGGAGTTAAGGTTGCATTTTAGTCTAAAATCACATAAGGGGTATCGCTATCTTTAAAAGATAGAGGATAAAATACTATCAAGCCATATCACAAGAAGGTAAAATAAAATTTATCCTACATTAATTGTATATGTTCTCTCATATTTGACCTAGTAACCTTTCTATTGGTTCTGCAATACCTTGAGTTGAACCCACCTTATACTCATTCCCCATTTTTTTGTTCCAAGTTTAAAGCTCTACCAATTTCCCTTTCTTTCAATGATTCATAATTTCAAAAATTATTTTTGTGACATATATATATATATATATCATTGACATTATGCATAGAGTCTTCACAATGATTTTTTTTTGGGGGGGAGGGGCCTGTATGATGATTTTATTTATGATTCTGTTTCTTTCTATCTTGTTTTATTATATATTTCCATGGTATGGTGATTTGGTTTATACTTTCAGGTCGTCCTGAGTGGTCCAAGTGAACATAAGAGGAAAATAAGATAAGATGATTATACAAATGGGAAAAATAATCTGTTTGGTTGTGTTTTGAAAACATAATTTTTTGGTGGGAGTTTTACAGAGAACTCTGTCTCAGGCCCATTATTCGGAATTTTTTTTTTTGCAAATTTTGTCTAACCAGTTGTCTGGCCGGTTGACCGGAATAGTAAATTTTTTTTTTTTTGCAATTGATATGTTAATTTTTATATAATCGAAAAAAATATTTTCTGAATTTTTTAAAATTTTTATGTGCTTTAAAATAATTTTGAGTTGTATGTTTGGTTATGAGTTGTAAATTTTTGTATCAAATATCAAATGTCACATCAACAATTTTCTACTGAAATCAAAACTCTTTTTAAAATTATTTTCAAAACTCTTTACCAAACAAATTTTTCACACTCAAATCATAATTCCAAACCTCACAAACTCAAAATACAACTTATACTCTCAAATCATAATTATAAAACTCTACCAAACACAACCAATAATGGTACACTTATTAATTTCTTATATCATATCATATTTTCGTTATGAGAAATGTTATCTATCCCAAATATTATACTAAATATTCTATCAAATCTCTCACATGGGGTGGAACTCACACAAATCTATATATGTATGGGTCTCACACCCATATAAAAAGTTTGATAAAATATTTAGGATCCCTAACATAACTCTTTGATTATTACATGATGTGACATATTCATAATTATTGACATAGTGGATTTTATGTGAATCTCATAGTATTCAACAGTCACTGATGTGTCGTGTCAAATGATAAACAAAAATATATATACAAAAAAATAAATAAATAAAATTAGATGGAATGATTTGTCTGAGTTGTGTGCCTATTACTTTAAAATAAAAAAAAATAAAAAAAATACTCATCAAGATAGTTTTAAATTACAAAACCAAAAAATTACAAAAATTTCATAGTAATATTATTTTGGAAGAAATGTTTTGTATAAAATTTTGTAAGTATAATTTTTTTCCTCTTTGAGATAGCCTTGCAAAAAAACACCTTTAAAGTTAGGAAAGATGCTATCCAAAATATATATATATACATATTTATTTATTTATTTATTTATCATAGAACACAAAGCAATGTATATGATGGATCAGCACGCTGTTGGCTGGTTTTATTGTTGTCTTTTTTGATTGATTGCTCACTAACTTAGTGATCTTACTTTTCGGTATCGATTTAATTGAGATGAATTTGTTCAGCGGTGATACGTTTTGTACTATTTTTTTTTTATTGATGTAATTATTTTTTATTTTTTTTTGTTAGTTTTCATTAATAATTTATTTTAATTGATAAAAAAATTATTTAATATAAGGTCACTAACTTTATAAAAAAAATCTAACACTAAAGAAATAGTTTATACATAGTGTTACTCTAAAAGTTGGGGACAAAAGGGTAAAATACCGAGAGACATTATTTGATGATACTTGATTAAGACCCACCAGTGTATATAAAAGCTAGGGACCTCAAGCCTAGGGATCAACAGCCCATCTTAGTCGTTAATACACTTTAATTAATTCCTTAATCACTTGCTCCTCTTTCATTTCTTACTTCTCTAATTAAGTACCCAATTAAGTCCTGAAACACTCTTTTATTATAAACTCACAGCACTTAGCTTTTAGCTATGGCCATGGTGGTCGACGACACCATCATCCCCGAACTAGACTTTTCTAGTTACACCACCACCACCACGAGCGAAGATGACTATGTGTGCACTTGGAACGATTGGTCTCCAGTGGTGGACTGGGAAGAACTTTCCGGAGGCCATGACAATTTCCATGACCTCATCGAATCCATGATGGACGACAACGCCGAGTTGCAAGGATTATCTTTCAATTCGGTGTCGTCCACCGATATGATGGTGATAGAAGAGCACATGGAAATGAACAGCAGTAGCAGTGGCAGTGATGGTGGGATCGATGACTTCAAAGGGCTAAGGTTGGTCCACCTCTTGATGGCCGCGGCGGAGGCGCTGACCGGAGTCAACAAGAGCCGGGAACTGGCTCGGGTGATATTGGTTCGGCTCAAGGAGTTGGTGTCCCCAACCGACGGCTCCAACATGGAAAGGTTGGCGGCGCATTTTACCGACGCCTTGCAAGGTTTGCTAGATGGCGCCTGTGGGTTGCATAATAAGCACACGTTAACAAATGGACCCCACAATCATCATCGTGATGATCACCATCCAACGGACGTCCTTGCTGCGTTCCAGCTGTTGCAGGACATGTCACCCTATGTTAAGTTCGGACACTTCACGGCTAATCAAGCCATTTTAGAAGCTGTGGCTCATGATAGGAGGGTCCATATTGTGGACCATGATATCATGGAGGGGATCCAATGGGCTTCCTTGATGCAAGCTTTGGTGTCTAGAAAGGATGGCCCACCTGCCCCACACCTTCGGATCACAGCCATATCACGAGGTGGGAGCTGCCGCCGGTCGATCGGGACAGTCCAAGAGACCGGTCGGCGATTGGTTGCTTTTGCAGCGTCGATCGGTCAACCGTTTTCTTTCCATCAATGTAGATTGGATTCAGACGAGACATTTCGACCGTCCGTTTTGAAATTGGTAAAAGGTGAGGCTTTGGTGTTCAATTGTATGCTACACTTACCTCACTTTAATTATCGGACACCCGAGTCGGTTACTTCATTTCTATCCGGGGCGAAGACGCTAAACCCGAGATTAGTAACACTAGTGGAGGAGGAAGTAGGACCCAGGAGCGAAGGAGGGTTCATGGGCCGGTTCATGGACTCCCTGCACCATTACTCAGCAATGTATGATTCGCTCGAGGCTGGGTTTCCAATGCAGGGCCGGGCTCGAGCTTTGGTGGAGAGGGTGTTCTTTGGGCCCCGAATAGCCGGGTCGTTGGCCCGCATCTACCGTGCGCGTGGGGAGGAGGAAAGCTGCTCTTGGGGGGAGTGGTTGTCTGCGGTGGGATTCCATCCTATTAAAATAAGCTTCGCCAATCATTGCCAAGCAAAGTTGTTGTTGGGACTGTTCAATGATGGGTATATGGGGGAGGAATTAGCTAACAATAGGCTTGTTTTGGGCTGGAAATCTCGGCGTCTTCTCTCGGTTTCTGTTTGGACCTCCTCAGATTTTGATTTGTAAATTAGTCCTCTTTTGTTTCCACTATTTGTTCTTCTACCCCTGTTTTTTCATTTGTCTCACACTAGAACCCCCATGAGTTTTTTTATTTTTATTTTATAGTATTTGTTTTTACAGCACATTCTAGGCAGTCCAATGTTGTAAACCAAGAGCAACAATTTTAAGTTGGTTTTTAGAGCTAGATGTACAGGTCCTAAAATTTTTGATCTTCTTAAATGTTGCCTCTATTATGTAATTTGCATGGATTTCGAAGTTGTGTTTTCTTTTCTTTTTCCTAAATATATATAAATATTTTTTTCCCTGCTAGGGATTTGATATATGTGCTATATGTGTCATATGTGATGTTTTCATTTTGTCTTTCTTTCAACTCTTTAAACCCTCTTCTTTGAAATTTTCAATTACAATGCTTGTATATCCCGAAATTCGACTAATATTTCATAGAAAGAAAAATAAAAGAATTGTCAAACAAAAATCTTATCAACAATTTTTATTTTATTTATTTTTTATGACCGGATGTTTGGGTTAATTTATACGCACCTTGGCTAATTTCAAAACAATTCTATTTACATCTAAAAAATGATTAAGTGAGCTCAATTTTTTAGTATATCCTATTAAATTAATTTAGGATAATAATTTATTCTTAATACAACCTATTTTTTTTCCCAAATTACCTTTTTAAAATACACCCAAATAAAATAAATTAAAAAATTCAAATTACTTTTGAAAAACCTTCGTTGAGAACCTAGTTGCACACTCCTTTTGGTAAAGGTTCAAAAGTTTTTGTGTTCGTGCCAATCCCAGGAATGGGCAATCCAACGTCCCAATATCATCACCAGTTGCTTTCTCCTCCTGGTAAAGGTTCAAAAAATAAAGCGGTTTTGATTTGCATCACAGAGTGAATCAAGTACTCTCTGCTTATTCACCCAAAAAAGTACTCTCTGCAAACTTGATTAAAAAAAATATTATGGATTTTTCATTAAGGGCGGTGATTGAGGGCCCGAAATGGAGAGCCCCGAATGGCTCGAAATTTCATTTCGGGTAAAAAGAAAGAAAAAAAAAAAGAAAAAAGAAAGAAAAAAAAAAAACAGTTTCCAAAATTGGAAATTAGGGGTATTAGGGGCAACTTTTTTAGGGCTCTCAATCATTTTCCTTTCATTAAATATTATTTGGATTTCATAGTTGATTTGTTGAGACTTTGATTGGTTGAAATAAAAAATGCCCCTCTTTTATTTATTTTGACTAGGTATGATTTTATCATGCGATTGTTGTTTAGGTTTCGAAAGTTATTTGGGATGGCATAAATAAGTATTTTTTTTATCTTTTTATGAAAAGATGTACAGAAAAATAGAGAGGCGATGTGATGAAAAAAAGATAAAAAGCTAAAAAGATGAATTATTTTGTGTATGCCAAACTTGGCCTAATTGAGATATACAAATCATCAAATTAATAATCTCACAATAACAATCATGTTGGTAATAAGGATGAGTTTTGATGTAGTGAATTAGAGTTTTGAAGTGAGAAATAAGATGAAGAGAGAAAATAATTAAATCTGAGGAAAAATATAAAGAGAGTTGAATATGAAGAATACATACAAATGGTTTAGATATATCATGAGAAAAAAATAATATTTTATTTTAGAATTTAGTGTTGGGTAAATTATACAAATAGTCCCTATAATTTATATGATGTGCCAATTTAGTCTATATTGTTTTAATTTGCCCCTTAATTTAACGAATTGTGTTTTATTGGTCAAATAAATAACAGTCATTAGGTTTGATGGACGAAAGCTCAAACGATGTGTCAATTTGATCTCTGTAGTTTACATAATGTGTCAATTTGGTTCCTGTTAAAATCAAGCAAATTAAAACAACAAGGACTAAATTGACACATCGTTTAAGTTTTTCGTTCACCAAATCTAAAGGCCGTTATTTATTAGACCAATATGACACAATTCATTAAATTAAAGGGCAAAATCGAGCAAATTAAAACAATAAAGACCAAATTGACATATCGTATAAATTACATGGACCATTTAGATAATTTATCCTTTAATGTTTATTATCCTTATTAGTAAATTTATATTAAGATATAACAGGAACTAAAATTTTAAAATTTTAATTGGGCGTACTAAGGCCTCGTTTGGGAACAGACTAATTTATTAACTTTTTGACTAATTGGCTTAAAAGGTAGGTAAAAAAAACTTGTATGTTTGGGATGACTTTTGGACTAATTACGAAAAGCTGTGCAAAAAGTAGAGAGAAGCCGTAATTGTTGACTTTTTGGTATGACTAATTGGCTAATTAACTAATTTATAGTAACTTTTTGACTAATTGATTAAAAAAATAGCATCCCAAACGAGACCTAAATTATTATTTAGGTGCAAATAAAATCACACCTAATCATGGGACTCATGCAAAACACCTACTCTACATAGTAAATTTATATTAAAATATAATATAAACTAAAATTTTAAAATTTTAACTGAATGTATTATATTATTATTTAAGTGCAAATAAAATCACACCTATTCATATGACCCATGCAAAACAGCTACGCTACATAGATTGGACAAATCTCATAAAAAGCCCATACTGGCCTCAACAATGACATGGCACCAACGTATTTGAAATTGAATAATGTTTGAGGGTCACAATTTTTGTGGCTCAAATGGTTTAAAACTGTCAAAATGACGTCGTTTTGGCATGTTTTGTGCTCAAAACGACGTCGTTTTGACAGTTTTGAGCCATTTGAGCCACAAAAATTGTGGCCCTCTACCATTGTCCGTTGGGTTGGGTTTGTGGGAGTCTATCACGGGTTCTATTTTGATAATTTAAACCGTTCAATATGTAGAACTCGTCAAGTACTATATATTTGTAAAAAATCACGTTGATCGGATATCGATAACTATATGATCAAATCAGTTTCGTATTAAAAAAACTGGACGGTGAATAAATTAACGGTTGACAAAAAACTGTTTTGATCACATAGCTATCGATATCTGATTAACGTGATTTTTTATAGGCATATACTCGACAATTTTTACACATTGAACGGTTTAGATTATCAAAACGGGACCCGTAGTGAGCTCCCACAGTCCCAACAGCACGGTCCAGTCCGCTAAACAGAAGCCATACCCTAAATTATTTTATTAGAAATGTGAGAATCACATTAAATCACATCATCTTGAGTTATGGGTGTTTAGGATCTCATAAAAAAGTCACATTTTTTTTTTAATTTATGTTTTTATTTTTATTAATTTTTTGTTATAAATTATATTAAAAAATTTAATATTTGTTATATAGACGAATCTAAAAGATTAAAAAAAAAAAAGCAAAAATAAGCACAAAAAAAAAAAAAAACTTTTCCAATCAGTCTTATCTTTTTTAGACTTTTTTTGAAATCTTTTAAGTGTGGGTTCCTTTTGTCTAGCTGAATTTAGAAACTTAATTTTTTTTATTTAAATTTTAATAAAATTGTTTACCGAAGACCAAAAAAAAAAAAAAAAAAAAAAAAAACTATAACCAAACCCTAAACACCGTGTTTCTTTTTGCCGAATTAATTAATAAGGTACGTACTACAATTTATTAACAGAAGTACCTTTTTTTTGTTAATAGATTAGGTTTAAACACCTTAGCATATTTTATTTAGAAAAATGTGTCGTAATTCAAATTTTGTGGTTCGTTTTGGCCATTTTTATGATGTTCTGTACTCAAAACGACGTCGTTTTGGCCATTTGAGTCACTTTTGAGTCACAAAATTTGAGTTACGTAACATTGTCGTTTTATTTATTACGAGAAGATACGTTAAAAAAAAAATAAAAAAAATTAATATGACCCAAATAAATTAATAAATGGACTTTTTTTTATATATGCGGCCAAAAGAGGCCTATGTCACTAGAGTTTTACAAAGTGATTTTTGGTTTTGAATTTTTAAAAGTGGTTTTTGATTTTTATTTTATTTTTTGCATTTTCTTATTTTTGGTAAATTTTTTTTGTATTTTAATTTTTTTATGTACATAATATAATCTAAATGTACTTAAAAAGTAAATATTTATAAAAAAAATACAAAATACAAAAAGATATGAAAATGTACTAAATTTTTATATTTTTTTTGTTGTATTTAGTGAATTTTTTAAAAAAAATTTGACAAATTATTTACTTTTTAAATGTATTTGGATTAAATGGATCTAAAAAGTTTAAAAAAATTGATTAAATAATTAAAAAATCACTAAAACCAAAAAATGCAGAATCAAAAACTATTTTTGAAAACCATTAAACCAAACAATTTTTATTTTATTTTATTTTATTTTTTATGGCTTTACTCAGAACATTTTTAGTTCCCCCCCCCCCCTCCTCCTTTTTTTTTTGAGTTTATGTTGGATTTTAGATTTAGGCACTATTTGGGGTGCACTATTTGTACATTTTTTTTATATTATTTTTATCTTTTTTGAGTCATATCAACTCTCTATTTTTTTTCATATATTTTCATAAAAAATCAAAAAATATACTTATTTAGATCATCTCAAATAACCTCTTATTAACATAGAGAGAAACGAATAATTTGTCTTTTTACACTAATTTATATTCTTCTTGTTCAATTCTTTTCTTTTCTTTTTTTTTTTTTCTCTGTACAAAACTCTGCACACAATTATAATCCAAACGGCTGCGGGTTTTCTAAGTCCTTTAATAGCACAATGCTACATAAAAATTAAAAATGAAAAAATAAATCATTGACTAAAAATGTTGATCTTCTCTTAAACGGCAATAAGTTACCATTGGTAAAGGATTGAAGAAAGTTTATTTGGTTTGAGTTTGGGAGATGAGTTTTAGAGATAAAAAGTACGAAAAGTTGTTTAGTTTAGTTTTTTTCAAAAGAAGTTTTAGAAAATTATTTTGAGAGAGAGTTTTGGAAAAAGTGATTGATTTGATGTGTATGAGAGAGAGATTTATTTGGAAAACTTGTAAACCAAACAAGTTTTGGGAAGTTTTTTTGAAAAAATTTGTTTGATTTGATTACTTTTGAAAATTTATTTGTAGAGAATTTTTCTCAAAATTTTTTTGAGAAACACAAACCAAACAAGGCCATTGTTTTTCAAAACAAGACTAGTTACGATTATGTTTGAAAAGTAGAAAGAAAGAGAGAAAAAGATACGAAGCTAGTACTAACCCATAAGGTTGTGAATAAGCATGAGAACCATCCACTTGCTCCTAAGGTTTTAGGAAGTGCCACTTCTTAATTTTTGCTCTCAAAGTTTTAGGAAGTGTCAAATAAGTTAGCTAAACCGTAACTTGCTCTTAGGATATGTAAAATAAGATAAACGAAAATTTATTTTTATTTTTGAAGGGATTTTTTATGATTTAAACCCTTACATTTAGGAAGACTAACTAATGTTAGAATGAACTTGAAAAACAAACATCCTCTTCCCCTATTGGCCATTACGTCTTCGCTCCCATATCATCGTTGTATTATACAAATTTTCTTTTCCTATTCCTATTGTTTAAAAAAAAATCTAAATATCGTATTATTACGAAGAAGAAATGTAATGCCCCAAGATCATCTCTTATTGTTCACAAAATAATTCATCAAATTTAAATTTGATTGAAAATATGTACTTTTTGCTACTCTAACCCAACATCAAATCTTTCATCAAATTGAGAATGGATGTGTCTTTCATCAAATCACTGTTCATATTTGTTGGATTTTTACCACCAAATGTCCCCTGGATGTCCATCTTAAGAAAAAAGTTTGTGAAAAATTACACTAGCCGGTTGACAACCCGGACATCTGCCTGTCAACCAGTGTTTTGATGAAGCCTTAAAAACCTCCGTTAAAACATTTGATTTCAAATGAAATTTTTATTCAAATTTGACAAAAAAATAAATAAATAAATAAATCGTTAGAGATGTCCTAATACCAGTTTTAAAATTTTGATTATTTTTTCAATCAGCAAACAGAAGAGAGAGTGTGATGTAATTTGACTGGCGGTTGGCATTGATTATTTTTTTAATCAGCCTACAGAAGAGAGAGTGATGTAATTTGATTGGTGGTTGGCATATCCCTCTCCCCCATTGCGTGGGGTTGCCCTAGTAATTGGGAGTATCATAAAAACATGTCAAGATTCCAAGAATGTGCCATTCACAACAAACCTTAATTTGGATTTTCATATATATAAAAAATTCACAAAACAGTTACGAGGTACTTGGTGATGTCATGCCTCTCTCAGCACTTTTTATTTTTTTATTTATAGAACACACAAATTGATTAGTTTATTAGGAATCATCAGAAAGATCCTCTTGAAAAAAAGTATAACAATTTGCTTGTTTTTGGTATGTCTTGTGGGAGTTGTGTTATTTAGAGATTTGTAGTATTACTTTGCTTGTTTTTGGTTTTTTAAAAATATTCTTTAAAAAATCTTACTCTCTTATTTTCTGTATTTTTTTATTTTTATTGAATTTTTTTAATAATTTAAGTAATTTTTTAAATTTTTAGACACACCTAACATAAATACACATAAAAAGTATAATTTTTGTGAAAAAAATCTTTTAAAAATTCACTAAATACAAAAAATATAAATAAAAAATACAAGAATTTAGTATATTTTTCGTATTTTTATGCATTTATTAATTTTTTAAAATATTTTTCACAATTTATTTTTATTTTTAGATACATTTAAGTAAAGTACATCTAAAAAAGTAAAAAAATAAAAATATTTACAATTTTAAAAATATTCACTAAAACAAAAAAACACAAAAAATAAAAAATCTCAATTTTTTAAAAATTTAATCAAAGAAATTCAAACCAAACATCCACATTGATATTATTTATTATTTATTACAGCCTAAAAGCCTCGGTAAGAGCTATGTCTTTGTCCTTGTTGCATCATCGGCAGGCCATCTAGTTCTTGTTTACAGGACAAAAACAATATTTAAATCCAATCATTAATGTTAAAACCCATAGTAATATGCACCTAGCATTTTGTCAATTTGCATTAAATAAATAAATAATAATTAGAGGAAATTACATGTTAGGGTTTGTTTAAAAAACTATTTAGAAATTAATGATAAATTTTATAAATATTAAAATATAAAATGAAAAACTTTTTCACCACCTAGTAATTAATTTTTGAATGTTCCACTGAGATATAATTTCTCCTAAAAATTAAGTTGTGTTTGAATTTGGAATTTTGACAAGAAAGTGAAATGAAAAAAATAAATTGAAGAAAATTTGAACAAAAAGTTAACTTATGTTTCATTCATAATCTTTTTCATTTTATATTTTATTTGACAAATTCTTTTTCAAATTCAAGATTCAAACGCAGTGTAAATATATTTTTGTCAACAACAAAAGCACATGATCTGTTGCAATGAAGAAAATAAACAAATTTTAAGGCTCTAATATGCATGTTCATAGATTTATCCATAGACCAATGCTACGTTGTCTGAATTTTGGCTTGCTCAAATTGCCCGAATTTTGGTTTGCTGGTTGTTCGAATAGTCATCTGGTAATCAGGTGACAGTCACGGTTAACAAGGCTAACAATCGCGGTAGACAAATATTTCACCGCTTATCCGGGTGGTCATCTAGACGGTTGACCAGCGGCATGCACAAATTGAGGCAAACTCAAATTCGAGTTACAAATCATTTTCATTATCCATAAGTAAGTTTAATTAGTACAGACACATTTATCTAACAATGTTAGCCAAAGTAGCAAGCAACTCCTTTAGTTTGGTGTAAGCACAGGCTCCATTGGAATTTGGGTGAGCACGGGTTGAGTTTGGTTTGGGTTATGAGCTAAAAGCAGGTTTAATGTTTCCCCTTTTTTTTTTTCTTTTTTTTTTTTCTGTTTTTTTTCTCTAGCTTTTTTTTTTTTATGAAAAAGAATCCAAAGCACCTATGACTTTACTTCACATGTTTCCATCAATTTTATATGTGAAAGATATATATAGAAATTCTTCTCTTATATGAAGAAATATATGAGAACTAGTGGGTCGCACACACGATGTGTGTGCAATTTAAATAAATAGGAATAAAAGAAAATAATAATGAAATTAATATTATAATGTGTACCTAGCGTAAGTGGTAAATAAAGAGGAATAAAAGAAAATAATAATGAAATTAATATTATAATGTGTACTTAGCTTAAGTGGTATGAGTCTTCATACTTAAACCCATGGTCATGGGTTCAAGCCTTGTCCATCTCTTTGTTTAACTTTTTTTTAAAAAAATAAAAAAGAAGACTGCCACATGGCATGAGGAGAGTAAAGCAAGCTTCAGGACACCATATTATGTGTTCACTTTATAATAGTATAATGAAATTAATATTATAATGTGTACTTAGCTTAAGTGGTATGAGTCTTCATACTTAAACCCATGGTCATGGGTTTAAGCCTTGTCCATCTCTTTGTTTAACTTTTTTTTAAAAAAATAAAAAAGAAGACTGCCACATGGTATGAGGAGAGTAAAGCAAGCTTCAGGACACCATATTATGTGTTCACGTTATAATAGTATAGATAGATAGATATAGATATATACACATCAGTTTTATGATTAAAGAAAAAAATATATACATATGACTCACATATATGTATATAAATCTTGGAAAATGATTGGTGGCCCTAAAAAATTTGCCCCTAATGCCCCTAATTTCCATTTTTGGAAACTGTTTCTTTTTTTCTTTCTTTTTTCCT
The DNA here is from genome assembly GCF_055761805.1 of Camellia sinensis. Taxonomy (NCBI): domain Eukaryota; kingdom Viridiplantae; phylum Streptophyta; class Magnoliopsida; order Ericales; family Theaceae; genus Camellia; species Camellia sinensis. The sequence continues at coordinate 143,529,592 of NC_138963.1, forward strand.
TTTTTTTTTTTTTTTTTTTTTTACTTAAAGTGGAATTTCGGGGCATTCGAGCCCCGAAATTTAGGGCCCTCAATCACTGCCGATAAATCTTTTTGAATGAGTATTTTTGTCAGAACTCACACGTAACTTTTTCATCATCTTTCATAACATAATAGGTGGGTAACACTTTCATTCCTTGCTTATTTAGATTGGCAGGAATAAAGAGTAATACTACATAAATCTATACAAAATGATATGAGGTTACTTGTGACCATATCACATTTTGAAAGAAAATGATTATGACTTTTGTTGATAATTCTAAAATATTGTCACTGCCTTGTCATTTTGAGCTGTATAAAATTTTTAGTAGAAAATTGTAAAAAAGAAATTAAAAAAAAAAAAAACCCTCAAGATTTGAGCTTTGTATCAAAATAAATCTTGAAGTTTTAATTTTATTAATTTAAATCCTACTTTTTAAAATTTGTTTTCAATATAGAAATTTGTCTATTTTCGTTAAGTAAAATTGATAAAAAAAAAGAAATAGCATGTATGAAAAATATCTAAAATATTTGTTTCCATTGAGTTTAATAAACAAATAAAATATATATATATATATATATATATATTTATAGTTTTACTAAATCAAAATAGACAGATGATTTAGATTGAAAACAAATCAAAATATTAGGATTTAAATTGGCAAAATTAAAATTCATGATTTAGTTTGTTGCCTGACTCAAATTATGGAATTTTTTTTTTAATTATTTGTAATAACATTTTTCGAGGAAGAAATCCATCTGGGCCCAATTTTGAAAAGAAAATAGGGTATGGCCCAATATAAGCCTACATATAAGTTCTTATGGCCCATCACAATTATTGCTGGATGTGGAATTTATGAAAGGGCCGAAGAATGGAAGTTAAATAAAGAAAAATTTCTCCCTTATTCTACTCTTATCTTTTTTTCCTTTTATTTTCCTTTCACTTTATAAATCTCTCCACAAATTCATAATCTACTACTATGTTTGAATTTTAAATTTTTCGAGAAAAAAAATAGTGAAAGAAAAAGCGAATAAAATAAAATTTAGTAAATTACGAATAAATCTCCTAAGATTTATCTAAATAACATATTATGCATGTGGTTTTATAAATTACATTCCGCCTTCTAAAGTTGCATAACAATGACCCATTTTATTAAAAATTATCAAGTTAATTAACAGTTTTTAATAATATCATAAACATATTTCAATTGACAATTCAAGTAATTTTATTGCTGTATAGAATAACAGTACGAAATTTTATTTTTTAAATTAATTTTGTTAAATAAAAAATTCTAATAAAAGGATATTTGTAATTTCTAGAATTAAAGGAAGCAATTCATATTTTAAACAAATTCAAAGAGTTTCTAATCTACCCAATAAAATTTTAAATTTTTACATATTTCTTCTGTCCAAGATCCAAAAACAACCTATGGTTTCCTTACGAAACTTAGAAGAAATATCCTTTGACTAGGCCTTTTTTTGTTGACTAATGGGCGGAACATTATGTTTGGGCCTAATATGGGCCAGGCTCATTTAACTACCAAATTGGATATATTTTGTTATCGGGCCACTCTGTTTGAAACAAAAAAATTATTTCAGTACACCCAATTTAAATTTTAAAATTTGAATTCCTATTATACCCTAATACAAATATATTAATAAGGACAATACATATTAAATCTTAAAATAAAATATTATTTTTTTTTCATAATGCATCTTAATCAATTATACATATTCTTTCTATTCAAATATCATCATCTTCTTTTCCAAATTTTAATTATTTTTTTCTTCCTTTTCTTCCTTACTTCAACATTTTCCACTAAAACTCACTATTCTTATTATTATTAATATCTATGTTTGGTTCCATTTTTGTAAAAACAGTTTACTTTCTTATTTTTCGTGTTTTTTCGTTTTTACTGATTTTTTTTAATATTTTATGCAAATTTTTTACTTTTTAGACACATCTAACATAAATACACCTAAAAAGTAAAAAAATTGTAAAAAAAATCTTTTAAAAATTCACTAAATACCATAAATACAAAAAAATACAAGAATTCAGTACATTTTTTTATATTTTTATGTATTTCTTAATTTTTTAAAATATTTTTTCACATTTTTTTTACTTTTTAAATACATCTAAATAAGGTACATTTAAAAAAGTAAAAAAAAATGTTTAAAATTTTAAAAATATTCACTAAAAACAAAAAAATACGAAAACCAAAAAACTCAATTTTCAAAAAACTTAATTCGGAAAACTCAAACCAAACACACTGATTGTTTTTATTATATTATTACTTATAAATAGATAAAAGTTATCTTTCGTTTTTGCACAGATGTTAAACTGTAGAAAATAGGATGTATTGAGAATAAATTATAATTCTAAATAATTTAATAGAGTATACTAAAAAATTAGACTCACTTAAATATTTTTTAGGTGTAAATAAAATCCCCCTTTCCCTACCTGACAAAACTATTGGACTTCATATGTTTGGGCCTAACGTAGGGCAGGCCTCTTTTGCTTCTTCCTTTAAGATCTCGATTTTTCTTCTGTATAGATCCACCAACACTCTCCGACTTATAAATAAAGGAGGGAACGTAATCTATTAAGGGGTTAAAGACGAGAGAAGGAAAGAGGAGCCTGATCCAGGACTATTTCATATGAATTTTAGCCACATCATTGAGGGGTTAAATTAAAAGATGTAACGAGACTGCTTTCCTTATATCATATACTAGCATAATATTTGTGCTATACACGGTCTTAAAAAATAATTAAAATTTAAATTTTAAAATAAATATTGATAAAAAAATAATTTAAAGATATACATGAAAAACAATTTAGAATTAAATAAATTTGAAATTTTTTCATCATAATTATATCTAATCCTTATTTTTAGTGTCATGTCATTAAGAATGTGTTCTATGTATTAAATAACAAAAGCATGTGTCATAAGGCAAATGGTAAAAATTTAAGGAAACTAATAAGATAAATTACAAATTTAAATATATTTTGTTCTTGAAATTACTTAAAGATAATTTGCTTTATATCAAAGTTGTTTCGATGCCAAAACTAATGACTTGTGTCAATTATTAGTTACTTTTTGTTTAATGTTTTTTAAACCAAACAAAAATTGTTAAAATAAAAAACAAATTAGAGAAAGAAGTTATATAAAAAAAAAATAAAATAAAAACAAAAGGCGTGGCCCCCTTTCTTAAGCCACCTCTCAAATTAATTTTCAAAACATCAATGCACATGTTTTAGATATTCCTAACTACATTCGACTTTTTTTTAGTCGTCATTTTTTACTCATCTTACGACTTTCACTACTCTAATCTGACTTAACTCTTGACAATCATTTTAATTTCTCTTGGCTAATTGTTTTTATCTTTTTCATGCTAAAGGTATTGGGTATAACAACCTATGAAGTCAACTTGAGCACAAAATATCTCATATTACAATTCATACAATCCCTACACCGAAATAAATAAATATATATATTTATATATATAAATAAAACAAAAATAAAAATTGAATCGAAAACCAAAACAAATAAATGACAAATTTAAAATTTGAACGCTTAACTACATATACACGCATTCACAACTCACATATTGATTTTCTTGCAACTTTATACATTGTCATTGCTGAAAATAATACAACACAATTCATAATGGAGTGAGACGGAATAAATATCAAGTTAAACCAAGAGAAAGCTTGAGATAAAAGAAGTTAATAATTTCAGTAAAAATCATAGTTTTGTTCTCCGGGATCATTCCCAAGATATAAGTTATCTCAACTGAATACATTATCCGTGCTATAGTGGATTTCAATCTATTCAGCTCCCGTGAATGATCATATGTTCGATTCATCTTGTAAAAAATAAATAAGTATAAATATCAAATATTAAGTGCTATGAAATATTTAAAATGATGGAAAGGAGATGGTGATTTGTAGAGAAAAATAGTATAAACTTGGTGAGGGTTACAAGAGGGTAACAATGAGATAATAATGGTAAAAAATAAAGGTAGAGAAAAATAATGGAAAGGGAATAGAGATAATAATGGTGAAAAACAATGAAAAGAAAGGTAAATAATAATGATGTAAACTTGTTGAATATTACAGAGAGTTAACAATAAGAAAATAATAGTGAAAAATAAAGGTAGAGAAAAATAATGGAAAAGGAAATAGAGATAATAATGGTGAAAAATAGTGAAAACAAAGGTAGATAATAATGGTGAAGAATTACCTATAAAGTTTCACTTGAAGACCGTGGCCAAGCTAGAAAACTAAATAAGAAGGAACACTTATTGATTATAATTTTAATTTTTTTTCACAATCAACAATAAGAAGATTATAATAATTTTGGAATTAATATGAAGTACAAAAACTTAAATAAATTATTACAAAACTATTCCACATAAAATTTTACAATTAACTTCAAGTAAAATTGAAAAGAAAGCATTGCGTGTAACTAGTGTATGATGGACAATATAAAAAATTCATACATTTAAATCTTAAAATAAATTATATAATGGTAAGATAAATCAGATTTTTACAAAATTTGAGTAAAAATTTCATATAATAGTGATATCACGTTATTATTGACATATGATATCACTAACTAATAGTAAAACAACATATAAAGGATGAACTCCACATGCAAATATAACTAACACTCTAGTAATTTTTACATATATATAGTGAGATTAATTATATTTGCATGTCAATAATAATGAATATTACCTTTATATTGAGATTTTTTCACAAATTTTTCATACATAAAAATATAATTTGTTATAGTCACTTCATTTTCAATAAAACAATAAATTAAAAAATGCTCTTGACATTTTATTCTAAATATTAATTTTGTTTAAATTTTATTTATATACATATGTAAAAAAAAAAGAAAAAAGAAAAAAAGAATCCAGGAGGGGCAAGTGACTCCCCGGTCACCATGTGGCTCCGCCACTGCTTGAAGATAGATATCAAGCAATTTACAAGGTGGAAAAATTCGGTTGAGTGAAGGCGGCGAAGAACGGTTCAATGTAGATAATAACGGTGAAAAATGACCAAGGGAGTATTTATATTGAATAATTCGGAATGAACATTTAAATGAAATATTTTAGTTCAATTTTATTAACATGTGTAAGGGAGTATTCAAATTTAAAATTATTGTATTAACATAATTTAAGGGATTTTCCACAAATCTGATGGCAATTTCCATAACGAATTTTGTGCTTATATTATATAATTTCATAAATCTATAAATCTGATGATTGTTATTCCATAAATCTAATGGTAGCTTCTCTAACGAATTTGATATACTAATATTGTTATAATATGTATATAATTACGAGTATTTAAACTAATTATTATAGAATGACATGTGTATTATAGAAATTTAAAATTCAGAAAAATGAGAAAAAAAGGGAAGGCATTTCAAGCCTGAAAAAGGTGGAACATTTTTACTTATTTTATATAATAATAATTGTTAAATTTTATTTCAATTTTTCTTCTAAATTTTAAATTAGCTGTAAGATTAAGTATGGTTAAATTTTTGTTTTGAAATTCTATTTACATTTTTTTAAAGTTAGATATGGCTAGATAGGCCAGTAGATTTATCCCACATGTGTTTCATGTCATATTTATATTTTATTTTATTTAAAAAAATACAAATATGTTCAAATTTTATATGGATAAAATTACATTTTAAATATTATTTTTTAAAAAATTTAACTTCAAATTAGATACGACTTAAATTTTGATAAAAGATATGACTAAAATTCATTTTTTGACTTTCTATGTAAGAAACTTTGAAATTTAAAATTATAGATATAGAATATAAATATGGATAGGGAAAATTAGTCTAGGATCCCTATCCAACTTTTGGTAGGAGAAGAGGTCCACAATAATATTTTTTGATGCCTAAGGTCCCTCAACCTTATTTTAGGTTGTACAATACCTAATTTACCATTCTTTATGACATACGTTGTTTTGGGATTTGGCAACTAATTATTGGATTGGTAAGAAATTAAATTAAAAGTAATGTTCCGTTTTTGTGTCAATTTACTTACTGATATAGATTAAGGAAATTCACTGCCAATTGCATACCTACTCAATGTTGTAAACCCTTGCAAAGTGGTCCAACCGTGGCGAAAGATCAAGTTCTTGACGTGAAATATGTTGATTTAGTGAGACTCGCTGGATTGGCATGTTTATTTAAAGATGACTAAAAAAACTTGTGAATCATGAGGCCTTTAATGTTGAATATTCATATTAAAATTAGGATATTGTGAATCTCAAGATGTTCAGTGTTTTAATATTCAATGTTGAATCTTAGTTATTTTGTTCTCTCTTATAAGTAATTATCATGTTAATTTTTTTTAATTCTTAGTCTACAATTTAATAGTCACTTAAATTTTTAATTGATACAAATTGTAATTATCAAATTGACTTAAGTAATATTTATCTAATACAATTCCAAGTTAATGTTAAAAAAAGGTTAGTTTGTTTGACCCAATCTCATCTCTTTTTAATATTTCTTATGATTTTTTAGAGTGATTAAAGTTATCTTTTAATGGAAAATAAGTTTGTTAAACGAATTCAAATTTTTCTTCAGTAGAATGATTTATAATATTTTTTTATTTAACCAAGAAGTCAACTTTGAACCACGTGAAGCCAAAATGTGCTTCAGAAAATGTGCTTGAAGATGCTCTACAACCACTTAGAACTTGCTTGGCCTCTTCACCATTGATTTAAAAAAATGAACCACTGGGCTGATTTTGGGCTTGGCTTCTGCTGAGGGAGGTTATATTCTCAGGGATGGATCAGAGAGGTAACATGATATCAGTCAAGATCAAGACCCAAAACTGTATAACTCAAGAAGTCTTCCTACACAGTAGAGAGAGTTTTGGCTGAAATCTAATAACGCAACAAAAGCAGTTCCCAAGATTTTTGTATAATCTGCAGGTATATGTTTCTACAAACACATATTTCTCATCTTTTTTTCCTATATCAAGGTATCATCTTATTTGTTATAATTAAATTGATTGAATGAATCTCATCACTTCATCTATTTTCAATACAGTAATAACACGTTACATGTTTAGATCGTCACGTCATTTCTTCTCGGAGTTGCACTCAATCTGCTGGTATGTTTCTCTACAAACACATTTCACATCACTTTTTGATGTATGACACTGGGTTTACTATCTTATTTGTCATAACTACATTTGAACGATTTTCATCACTTGTAATAATACATCACATAATAAACCCAATATGATAACCATGACAACAATATTTTCATGATGGGTCTCCATCTCTCACACACATGTTGAATAGCTTTTCCTAAATCCACGAGGCAAATCACTCAAGATTCTACTTAAGCATATATCTATGTCTATATATCTTCTTTTCTTTTCTTTTTTTTTCTTTTTTTGTGATTGGCAAGAGAAATAAGTTTTTATTTAAAATAAAAAAACCAAAACAGCTTCAATGCTAAAGGGCCTATCCCAAACAAGGTTGGCACAAACCAAAAGCAAATCTCAAGCTGCAAGACAGAATCACAAACAAACAGGTCTAAGTTAACAAACTTAGATAAACCAAACACAACAAAACCAACCCAAAAAACAAAATACAAAAACATTAGCAACACCTATTCAGAGGCACACCATCAAACCCAAATAACCAAACAAAGAAGCAAACAGAATGAATGAAGACAATGCACAACTGGTCCAATCTGCTTAGCCGAAGCCTTGACGCCTCAGTTTCCTGCACTTCCAACTTTTTATCCCATCTAAATGGAAAAATAAAATTGTTAACTGAATTTTCCGAAACATCCAATTTCCCTTCACCCACAGAGCAGTACTAAATTTAACAATATCAACCACTTGGTTCCAATCTGGCTTCATGTTATTAAAGACAAAATCATTCCGAACCGTCCAAACTGTCCACAACACCGCCATTGGAAGGATAATCCAAATATGCAAAGCTAAATTATTGAATTTAAACAAAAAATATGAACTTTGAAAGGAGCCGCACCGCACCGCACCACACCACACAGAAGAAACTATGTCTCTACCACAATGAACAATTTTTTTTCTTAGGCCTTAATATTTGACCAAGAACTCCTCACTACAATGAAAGTCCCAGTTAAGTTCGTCCTCATGAGTCACCACCAAAATGAAAATCCCTATAATAACTTGAGTGAAACTCCGTAAACAAGAGATGAAAAGTCAAACACGTCTAAACTTATTAAGGAACAGACAATAGAGCCCTACTGTACAGCTCTTTTAATGGTGCATCGCCCATCCATTTGTCCAACCAGAACCTAGTCACTCTGCCATTCCCAACTGAAATGAAACTGAAATTCCTCTTTTCAAACACTTGAAACAGAATGCTAGCTATTAAACTTCTGAATGGAGCTTGAAACAGAAAGCTATTTATATTTATTTATTCTATAAATAAAACAAACAGCTGAGTTGGTGTTGTCAAATTTTATATCATTTTTCAATATTGCCCTTTCTATTAAGCGTCACATCCAATATGTTAAATATATATATATATATATTTTCAGTTATCAATCTGCCGAAAGCTGTTATTAGTTTTCCTCAATCATCATACTATCCAAAAATTTAAACGTAATCTATTTGCACTTGCCGCAGAATTCACTTGATGTGAACACCTGTGTGACAGTGTACCACATTATTTCATGTCCAAATTGACCTATGTAACTGCCTAAGATTTTTATTTTAAATTTTGATTTTTTTCAACTTTTTCTCCTCCATATACATTCATCTGACTTCCTTTCTACATGGACACACACACACACAATACTAAGGATAATTGGAACTAATCGTGATGGATGGTGTGTTCAATTTAGTGCAGGGAGAACTAATGGCAGAAAGAGCAGTGATCTCCGTTATTCAATATTTGGGATCATTGTTAGCCGGTGAAGTAGAGTTGTTGAGGGGTGTTCGCAAGGAAATGGTCAGTATCAAAGCTGAATTGGAGCGCATACACTCTTTCTTAAAAGATGCAGAATCAAGAGTAGAAATTGGAGATGAAGGTGTGAAAATATGGGTGAAACAAGTAAGGCAAGTTGCTTATTGGATACAAGATGTTATAGATGAACACATTCTCTTGGTCTTGCCAAAACAACCTGGACTATTTGGTTCCTTGCATAAAGTCACTCAGACGATCACTAAGCTAAAGCCACGACATAAGATAGCTTCTCAGATCCAAGACATCAAGACTACAATCCGTGAGATCAAGGAAGGAGTTGATCGATATGGATTCAGCACTAGTACTTCCACAGAACATAGCAGCACCGGCACTAGCAGCATCACCAAGGACAACATGTGGCGTGACCCTCGACTGGCTTCCCTTTTCATAGGGATGACGAAGTCGTTGGCATTGAATCTCCCAAATATGAACTAATAAGCAGATTGGTTGACCAAAATCAATCACAACGAGCAGTGATCTCGGTGGTTGGCATGGGTGGAATTGGCAAGACCACTCTTGCCAAGAAAGTTTATGACAGCCAAGAAGTGGTTGCACACTTCAATTGCAAAGCATGGATCACTGTCTCTCAATCATACAAGCCAGAGGAGCTTCTCAAAAAAATGATAAAGCAGCTATCAGGAAACAATGTTCTCCCTGACGAGGGAATTGAGTCACTCATTGACAAGTTACGAGGATATTTATCCGAAAAGAGGTGCGCCATTGTGTTTGATGATGTATGGGAAATTGATTTTTGGAGATCCATAAGACATGCTTTACCCAAAAATAGTGCTGGTAGTCGGGTAATCATCACCACACGTAGTGAACAGGTTGCTACATTTTGCAAAGAAACTTTGGTGGATCATGTCCATGAGCTTGAAGCCCTATCTGAAGAGAAGGCTTGGGAACTCTTTTGCAAGAAAACCTTCCAATTGGACTTTGAGGGTCATTGTCCCCCTGAGTTGAAGGAAGTATCACATGCAATTGTTAGAAAGTGTCAAGGTTTGCCACTAGCAATTGTAGCTATAGGCGGTCTCTTGTCCACCAAAAACAAGGGTATATCCGAATGGCAAAAATTCTATGGTAGCATGAACTCTGAGTTGGAAAGGAATCCTGAACTTAAAAGCATTAGCAAAATTTTGTTGTTCAGTTTTTATGATCTGCCTCACCACCTCAAATCTTGTTTCTTGTACTTTGGCATAATGCCAGAAGACTACTCTATTAAAGCTGGGAGACTAACTCGGCTATGGATAGCTGAGGGTTTTGTTGAAGAGCAGAACGGAAAAACATTGGAAGAAGTTGCAGAAGCATACTTGACTGAGCTGATCCATAGACGCTTAGTTCAAGTGTCAGAAACAAAATTTGTTGGAAGAGTTAGAGAGTGTCGGGTACTTGATGTAGTGTGTGAGATTATTCTCTCAATGTCCAAGGAGTATAGTTTGTGTCAAATTTTGGAAGAAGAGAATTCAAGTTTCAATGGCACAACTCGGCGGCTATCTGTGCATATGCGTTACTGCAACATGGATAAGGTTATGGAAAGCATTGGTAAATCCCCAATTCGTTCTATTTTTCTTTTTCAAGAGGGAGAGTTGCCAAAGAAGCCTTTATTGGGTACAGTAGCTGCAAATTTCAAGCTTTTGAAAGTGCTGGATCTTGAGGATGCTCATTTGGATCAACTTCATGAATAAGTGGGAAATCTATTTCTTTTGAGATACCTAAGCATAAGGAGCACACGAGTGGAGATAATTCCAAAGTCCATAGGTAAGCTGCAAAACCTACAGACTTTGGATCTGAAACATTGCCGGGTTAGAGATCTCCCATTTGATATCAATAGGCTCCATAAGTTGCGACATCTTATTGCCTATTCTTGTAACTCTATATCTGAATACTTCAACTATATTATAGGAGTGAAGATACATGGAGGGATTGGGGGTTTAGAGGAGCTGCAAAATTTGTGGTATATGGAGACAAATCATGGCCTAATTAAAGAGCTTGAGAAATTGAGACAGTTAAGGAAGTTGGGAATTATGAAATTGGAAAGAGAACATGGGAGGGCTCTATGTGCAGCTATTGAGAAGATGAAATACCTTCAACGTTTGAATGTAATGGCCTCAAGTGATGATGAGATTCTGGATTTACAGTATATATCATCATCATCTCCCCCTCGGTATCTTCAACGTCTCGAGTTGGGTGGGCGTTTAGAGAAGTTGCCCGATTGGATCCCGAAACTTCAAAATCTAGTCACATTACGTCTAGTGGGTTCAGGTTTGACCAAGAACGATCCACTAAAAGCCCTTCAAGTCTTGCCTAGTTTAGTACGTCTTGTTCTTTGGGATGCATATGATGAGGAGCAGTTGTATTTTGAGGTCGAAAAGTTTCAAAAACTTAAGCAACTAGATCTCGTGGGGTTCAAGGGATTGAATTCGATGATAATAGAGGAAGGAGCATTGCCTCTTCTTAAAGATCTAAGGATTGAGCCTAGCCTGCAACTAAAGAAGGTACCATCTGGCATCTACCACCTTAGAAACCTCAAAGCTCTTGAGTTTGTTGGTATGCCAGAAGAATTCATAGATAGAATGGAATCCAAACCCAACCAAGGAAAAGATTACTGGATCGTCGAGCATATCCCTGATGTCTCGCTCTGGTCCCGAATCGGAAAACGAAGTTATATTACTCTAATCGGCAATCTTAAAGAATATTTCAATCGGAAGGTGGAAAACGTAGGGGTTAGGGAAGATAAAAATGAATCTCAAAGTTGAATGGCAGGTCAATTTACTTTCAGGTTTGCATGTGTTTGTTTATTTCAGAGTTTAAAAAGAGTAGATTTAGGATAGGAGAGTTTTAGGGTGGGTTATTTGTCATTTTATTTTTTTATGTTTTAATTTTATCATTTTACTTTTTATATTGACAATTTTAATAATTAAAATGATAAAATTAAAATTTAAGGGACTAAAATAACAAACAATTCATATTTTAGGGATTAAAAATGTCACGTTTTAAAATAAATTATCATGCTACTTAGGTTCCGTTTGATTAGAAAGAAATAAATGATAAAAAGTAAAAATGAGTGAAAGAAAAGAAAAGGAAAATAAAATAAAATAATTTTTTTGTATGAATTTGATTAGGATGCAAATTTTACAAGAAAATATGAATTTTTATTATAAATGATTACTTTTTTAACAAATTTAAATTTTCGTATATTTTCCTTATTACTTCTATTACTTTCATACTAAACACACTTATTAAAAAATATGGCTCCGTTTGGTTTAGTTTTTGAAATTAGTTTTGAGTTATGTTTTGAAAGATAAGAATAGCGTTTGGTTAAGTTTTCAAATCATGATTTAGATTAAAAAAAATTCAAAACTCTTTTTAAATTTTAGGTTTTCAAATCATGTTATTCGAGTTGTGTGTGTGTGTGTGTGTTTTTTTTTTTTTTTTTTTTTTTTTGCTGCTGCCAATTCAATTCAATTAAATTCCAAGTTTGTCCCCAACTCAATTGCAATGTTTATTTATCCTATTGTCAAAATTTGATGAAAAAAAAAAAAAAAAATCATCTTCAATACTCCATTTTTAAAATTTTTATCAAATTTTAATTTGATGCAAAAAAATTGCTTCTCCCTTGATTTGATGGATATTTGGAGAGAAATTGTATGCATCACGTTATGTATTTTTGTGATAAATATTATATATTTCTATGATAAATATTATGTAATTTTTTAGTAGAATTACGTCAATTTGTAATTCAGAAATTAACTTACACATTTTGTGGTAATGTTACATTTTTTTTTTATTCAAACATTTTCCAACAAAAAAATTTGTAACATTATCACAAAAATGCCTAGCATTACCACAAAATATGTAATTTTATTTTTGAAACACAAATTGTCGTAACTATATGAAAAAAATTACATAACATTTATCATAAAAATGCATAACATATGTACTACAAAAATGTGTACCATAGCCTTACCCAACATTTGATAAATAGATTGGATAAGATTTTTGAACACTTTTTCATCAAATTTAAATTTGACAAAAATAAAAATTAAGAGTTAGAGTTGCTCTAACATACCATTATTCTTGAGGTTGCCACCATCTTCGTCTCCACTACTCCACTCACTCTCCCATTACCTACACCACCACTATTACAACCAACACCATCATTTTTAAGGTCGGAATCAAATACAAAAGAATATTTTTCTATTGAAACAACAAAGTCTAAATCACCTATACTTTTAGTACTTATATTGTTCATTGATATATTGCACCTCCTTACATTTAGTATGCGTTTTGTAATTATTAGGTCTTTCGCTGCAAATGCATATAGCTGAAGGAGATTCAATTGCAGAGATACCCATAATTCAAGTACTCCAAGCTGCTAATCACCTCATGGTTATGCAAATCCCTGTTGTTTTTTTTTTTGTTTTCTTTTGGATTGCAAAAAAATAAAAAATAGTCATCTTGCTAACATGAACATGTTTATTATGGTTTTTTATTTTTTTTTAATTTAATTTTATTGTTGTTTGCCAAGATAGTGTATTGGATTTATGTTATTAAGACTTATTTCATGATAACCACAACTATCACTACAAGAAATTGCACTTTTGGCGACTAAATTTTAGTCGCCAAAAGTCATATTTTTAGTCGCCAAAAGGTTTTCCTGACTAAATAGTTTGGTTGCCAATTTGGTCGCGGAAAGACTATCGGCAAAGGTATTGGCGACTAAAAAAATTTTAGTCGCCGAAAGTCCTAAATTGGCGACTAAACAAGTAGTCACCAAAAGTAAAAGGTATTGGCGACAAAAAAAACTTTAGTCGCTGAAAGACTAAATTGGCTACTAATTTTTTAGTTACCAAAAGCTTACAATTAAATTTAACATCGCATTTTCAGTTACTAAAATTTTTGTCGCCAAAACTTTTTTTTTGGTTACTAAATCATTAGTCGCCTAAAATCTTTTTTTTTTTAAATGGCTACTAAATGTTTAGTCGCCAAAAGGTTTGTTTCCATTTAATTCTTTTTTTAGCTACTAACTATTTAGTCACTAAAAATATTTAACTCCATTTTTGGCTACCAATTGTTTAGTCGCAAAAAATATCATTTTATATATTTTTATTTTAATTAATTTGTCCACAACCTGTATGTATCCCACAGTACTAGAGTTTATCAAAGAAACAGCAAATGATTGACCGAACCCAAAACTATGGAACTAACATATTTCAAAATTCTATGAAACATTGAAGCAAACATCTGGCGGGTGACGTAGAAAACATCAGATTTTCAATATTAGAAATAGTTTATGTGTAAATTGAAATCCCAAATAAACAGAAAGATCAATGAATGTGTATAAATCGACAAAGGGGTGTTAGAGAAGGAACCGAGAGTGACAGCCTGAGAGAATGCCTGCCGGAACTGAATAGATTTGATAGAGTCCACCACCGTTGTCACTCCAATCAATCCCATTGTTCTTTCGATCGTGCTCTTCTTCTTCTTCTTCGTCAAATTACATCAACTTCTTTGCATGTTGTGATTGTTGAACCCTCCTCATGATACGCCTAGTCTACTCATGCGTTTACTCTTCTTCTTCTGATTTCTCCATTTTTGTTTGGTTTGTTTGGGTTATAGAGAGAGAGAGAGAGAGAGAGAGAGAGAGAGAGAGAGCGACGTTTGTCTACGATGAAAAGAGGTGGGTGATGTTTGGTCGTGAAGGAGCATCTGTGTGAGAGAGAACAATCTATTTTGTCCAAACAGAGAACCATTTGTTTTGTCTAAAATTTTCACACCTTTGGCGACCAAATTGGTTTTTTTGTCAGCAAATGTTAATTAATTTCACAAATCCCTCCAAAATTTGAAATATTTCCCTCCAAATATTTTAGTTCTTTGGCGAACAAAATAACTTTAGTCGTTGAAAATATATTTTTGGCGACCAAATTTTTGGTCGCCAAAGATAAAAAATAATTTTTTATTTTTACATTCGGCAAATAAATGATTTTAGTAGCCAAAACTAACTATTTGACGACAAAATTTTTTTTTGGTCACCAATTCTGGTATTTTTAGCGACTAATTTTTTTTAGTCACCAATAATGAATATATCCCAACTAAAAAAAATTAGTAGTTAAATATTGTACTTTTGCCAACTAAAAAAAATTTTAGTCGCCAATTTCACAACTTTTGGCGACTAAATTTTTTTTAGTCACCAATTTTAGTCGCCAAAAGTGCATTTTGTTGTAGTGTTGTAGGAGATTTCATGGGAATGGACTTACGATGAAGATTTTGTAGGAGATTTCGTAGGGATTTTGTAGGTGTTGTAGTGGATTCGACGATGGAGATTTTGTAGGAGATTGCAGCGATCGTGTAAGTGTTGCAGTGGTGTTGAATCTTTTTGTTTTGATTTCAAATGGAGTTGAATCAGGTATGTTTCGATGCAGATTCCATATGGATTTTGATTTTTGATTTGATTTGTATATAAGGATTCCAATTTCATATTAGTTTTTCGAGTGTATTTTGAATTAGGTTTTTGTTTTCAATTTTGATGAATTTGAGAGAAATGCCAGCTCAGTGAAGTTGTTTTTGATTTTTGGAGTTGATTTTTTATTCTCTGTTATTGATCAATTTTAGAGAGAGGGTAGCTCAATGGAGTTGATTTTGATTTTTGGAGTTCAATTTTCATCGTCTATTTTTTGATCAATTTCAGAGAGAATCCAACTCAGTGGAGTTGATTGATTTTTGGAGTTCAGTTTTCGTTCTCTATTTTTCATCAACATGCTTATCAATGATAAGTTTTGTTTTCTGTTTTTTCATCAACATGCTTATCATTTTTTGTTCTCTAAGTTTTGTTCTCTATTTTTTCTGCATTTTTTTTTTGTAGTTCAGAGAAAATTATAAGTTTGTTTTTATAATCTAAAGAAAATCACAGAGAAAATTATAATTTCATATGGATATTATTATAAGTTTTTAATCTAGATAAAATCACAGAGAAAATTGTAAGTTTATAGTTCAGTGAAAATCACAGAGAAAATTATAATTTCTTATAGACATGTTATTACAAGTTTGTTATTTTTTTATTTTTAATTTTCTCAATTGAATGTTTTGTGAGCATAACAGATCTTCACTATGATTTTCTCTATGTTTGTGCATAATAATTAGCATTTTTGTCTTTTGATGTTAATGTGTTTTTGTTTTTGTGATATTGAAAGTGAATATAAGTTTGTAAATCTCTCTGAACTTTTATTTGTAGTCCAAAGAAAATTATAATTTTATTTGGACATGTTATTATAAGTTTTTTATTTTTGATTTTTAATGTCCTCTAGATTAGATATATAGATTAGGGAATTATTTCAATGTTTTATGATTAAATTTGATTTTCTCTGTGATTTTTATTGTGTTTTTGTTAAATAGTTAGCATTTTGTGTTTTGATGTGAATATGTTTTTGTTTTTGTGTAAATTTGTATGTTTATGTTATTTTTTATGTTGTGCTTTTTATGTGTTTTAATATTGAACAAATTATTATTATTATTATTTATTTTTTTCCCCTTCAGTTTAGATGGATAGTGCAGTCTTGTTACTGTGCAAATATGAAAATGATACTATTGTCATTAATGTTTCATGTGAATTGAACTTTGAGGAATTGATTAGTATTTTGTGTAAAACACAGGAGAATTTAAAACCTGAGACGATCTCTATTTCATATTTTATTGTGGGCATCCGAATTGTATGGTTCGAAATAATATTAACTTTCTGAATATGTTGGGGTTGTTTGTAAACGTGGTGTTGATATAGTTAATGTTTCAATAGTTAGGTATAGTATTTCTGATCAAGAGGATGAAGTGTGGTCTAATTGGATAGATGTAGTGCATGGTGAATGTGATAGGCTTGTGGATATTGAAAGCAATTCACTCTCTAAGGTTTGTTTTTACCAAGAAAATGTGTTATTGTCAGCTGGTTGGCAGAATAATATTAGAAGTGTTGGACAAAAGTTTAAGGGTGGCGTGGTTGACTTCCGTACTGCTTTGTGCAAATATACTATTAAGGTTGGTTTTGAGTTTACGTATGTTAAAAATGATAAGCTAAGGGTTACGGTAGAATGTGCATATAAGGAATCAAGGGGATATATGTGGTGTGTACATGCTTCAACTGAAAAAACAAATAGGTTCTTTTACATAAGAACTTTGAAGAATGACCATACGTATGGTGTGGCAGTTTGTACTAGTAAACGTGGTAGGATAACTTTCAGCTTAGTTTTTGGACTGATACTTAAAGAGATAAGTGCGAAGCCTTTAACTTGTCCAATGGATATTGTCAAAGAAATAAAAGACAAATACAGAGGCTTAATCAATTATAACTGTGGTTGGTTCGGGATTGAAAAAGCAAAATGTAGTACATATAGAGATTCTTGTTTGTTATTTGATCAATTACATTGGTATTTTGATGAGGCATGGAAGAGCAATTCAGATAGTTGTTTTGAGTTGGATTTTGCAGATAACAAGCATTTCAAAAGAGTGTTTGTGACTTTTCATGCATGTATTCCTGGTTCAACTATTGTTGACAATTGTTGTTCTTTGATGGAACTTTTTAGAAAGAACGATACAATGGAGTTATGCTGGCTACGATAGGGAAAGATGGGAATGAAGGTAATTGAAAATATATCTATTTTTCTCTAAGTATGTGAATTTTCTATAGATATGGAAACTGGGTGAATTTTCTATGTTTGTGGTCATGTTTTGTAAATTTTGTGAATTTTCTCTGGATTTGGCCACTATGTGAGTTTTCTCTAGATATGGCCACTGTGTGCATTTTCTCTGGATTTTGGCCACCGTGTGAATTTTTTCTAAATTTGGCCACTATGTAAGTTTTCTCTGGATTTGGCCACTGTGAATTTTCTCTTGATTTTAGCCATTGTGTGAATTTTCTCTGGATTCAGCCACTGTGAATTTTCTCTTGATTTGGCCACTATGAATTTTCTTTGTGTAACGCCCCACACATTTAATTCCCATTGAACAATTACAAGATCACGCTGCACACACATACCACATAATTCTATTCAAATGTTTCTCTTTCTCATTAAACTACAGACTCAGTTTACAAAAAAATTTCAAGTTACAGATCTCAATTCAGTAAGTTAAAGAAAATTACAAAACCATTACATTGTCCTCTGAGTTCACTAATTACATTAAGACATTTAATACAAAAATACAAAACCCAAAATAAAAGTAGAAAAGGAATCCCACAATTACATTACAACTTCAAGTTCATAAAATTTTAGAATTTGAAAAGAGGTATCTTCGTCTTCATTGACGGTTTTGGGACTCTTTATTTCCTGAAATGTTAATAAATATGAATGAGCTATTGCCCAGTAGAGAATAATTTTAACCAAGTATATAAACATTTGATTTAAATATGCATGACCTTTATCAATGCCCACGAATTTCTTTTGGTTTAAAAGCTATCACACAATACGTAATTCAACATCCAATCTCCACATTTTTCCATTCTCACACGGATGGCCAGTGGACACCTCAAACCTTCCACTTTCGTCGTCCTCACATGAACTGGCTAGTGAACACCTCACAACATCCCCACATTCGTCGTCCTCACACGAACCGGGCAAATGGGCATCTCAAATACATTCCAAAACATTAACATTTTAAGCACAACACAAGTAGTCACAAGGATTCTCCAATTTTACTTATCAATTTCCCATTTAGTCAAAATCAAGAACAACCCTTAGGGTTACATATGAAAATTTGGGGCTTTCCTTTCCAAGTAATCATTTTCCTTAATTCATGTATATTTACTCACTATTTCATAGTTGATT
Source organism: Camellia sinensis (assembly GCF_055761805.1). NCBI lineage: Eukaryota > Viridiplantae > Streptophyta > Magnoliopsida > Ericales > Theaceae > Camellia > Camellia sinensis. Next base: position 143,548,422 of record NC_138963.1, read on the forward strand.
ACACAATCCATAATCAATTTCACACCACCACTTCATTAACACAAAACCCATACATATATATATATATGTGTGTGTGTGTGTGTGTGTGTGTGTGTGTGTGTGTGTGTGTGTGTGCATTATCCATCTCAATAGTTCCATACACCTTAAGATTCACACATGTTAAACCAAAGTATAAATATATAAGGGTAAAGGTATTTCTACCTCAAGGATTACAAGAAGAGAGATGAAGGTCCACGTGATAAACTTTCGAAATACCACGATCTAATCAGTTCAAAACGTGGCTCTTGACGAGGATAACAACTTTAGTCAAGCCCAATGATCGATTCTCGCTCTTACTAGATGAAATTTAAGGTTTTCAAGCTAGGGTTTTGGAAAGAGGGCTGTTAGAGAGAGAAGGAGTGTAAGAGAAAATGGATTAGAAAAGTGTTTATGTCGCAATATAACTCTGCTGCCCCGACCAGACTGCTCGAGCAAACTTTCTATTGCTCGAGCAAACTTTTTATCGCTCAAGCGAAGTGCCAAAATACAAAGGGACCATTTGAGCAAACTTTCCACTACTCAAGCGGTAAACGCAAGGTCTCAGAGGTTTTGCAAAGTTACAGTGAAAATACTGGAAGCTCGCATTTTACGCTCAAGCGAACTTTCTTTCGCTCAAGCAATCTCACCTGCAAACCCACGAGATATTGGGAGCTACAAATCTCCACTTGAGCGACCGAATAACCACTCGAGCAATCACCCAAAATCAACTGTTACAGCCTACCCCCTTAAGGAATTTCGTCCCTGAAATTTCATAGTCCTTGCCAAAATGACTCCAACAATCCCCAAGAAAGATGAATATCACAATAACAAAAACCTCAATCATCACCATTCCTCAATCCAAAACAAAATCAAAGCTAATTTCAAACAGTAACATAAGAATTTAGTTTTCTTTCATTTACTTCCTTCTACAACTTCCCATACAATAATTTAAGAATAACAAACAAGCAAGTTTACATATCATTAAATAAATTGGGATATTTCTCACGAATTTCAGCTTCTTGTTCCCAAGTGGACTCTTCCACCCCGTGGTGATGTCATAATACTTTAACTAAAGGAATGACTTTGCCTCTCAAAACTTGTTCCCAGGTGTCCAAGATTTTCATCATTCTTTCTTCATAGGAAGCATTCTTGTCTACCTCTAAATTTGTCCAATCCAAAACATGGAAAGGGTCAGGTTCATACTTACGAAGCATGGATACATGAAACACATCATGCACTCCTGATAATTGTGGTGGCAATGCAAGCCGATAAGCAACATCTCCCATCCATTCTATAATATCAGAGGGGCCAATGAACCTAGGTGACAATTTTCCACTTTGCCCAAATCTCATTAAACCTTTTCTAGGCGATATCTTCAAAAATACATGATCACCCACATCAAAAGATAGGTGTCTTCTCATTCGATTTGCATAACTCTTTTGTCGACTCTGAGCCATAACTAATCATTTCCAAATGAAAGCTATTTTCTTAATGGTCTCACGAACCAATTCCAGTCTAAGCATAGGTAAATCCCTCACCTCGGCCCAACACACCAATGACCTACATGGTCATCCATACAAAGCTTCAAAAGGAGTCATCCCAATGCTAGCTTGATAACTATTATTGTAGGCGAATTCTGCTAAAGGTAGGTGCTTCTCCTAAGAACATTTAAAATCTAGTACACAAGCTCTTAACATATCTTCCAAAATTTGGATAGTGCACTCGAACTGTCCATCGGTTTGTGGGTGATAAGCGATGCAAAAAGTTAACTGTGTGCCCATAATAGTTTGTAGGCTTTACCATAACTATGTAGTAAAACAAGGGTCTCAATCCGAGACAATACTCAACGGAACTCCATGAAGCTAGACAATCTCTTTAACATAAAGTTCTACCAGGTGATCAACTGAGTCCCCCGTACACATAGCGAGAAAATGAGCTGACTTAGTTAATCAATCCACCACCATGCAAACTACGTCATTAGCCCTTTGTGTTCTAAGGAGGCCCGAAACAAAGTCTATAGTGATATGTTCCCACTTCCATTCCGTGATAGGCAAGGGTTACAATAACCCGACTGGTCGTTGATGTTCTACCTTGACTTGTTGACAAGTTAAACACTTGGACACAAATGAAGCCACATCCCGATTGATACCCCTTCACCAAAATTGTCGGCTAAGGTTATGGTACATTTTTATGTCCTCCAGATGTATTGCAAGACGGGAGTGGTGAAATTCCCGAAGTACTTCCTCTCTACACGACTCAGTTACAAAAAGGCGGTCTAGATACCAAACATTAGATTTGGAATTTACCCTCAAACCCTTTTCTTCCTTTCCTTGTGCAAGTTTCTCCTTGATTGCTTCAACTTCTATGTTACCTTTTTGTGCCTCTATAACTCGAGTAACAAGTTTCGGTTGTGCAAGGACGGAAAACAAAGTGGTATGCTAGGAAGATTCACTAAGATGCAACTCAACTTCACCCAAATCACCTAATATTTTCCATTCCCTAATTGCAAGATTAGCAATGGTACTTACAGATTTCTACTCAAAGCATCGGCCACCACATTGGCTTTTCCGAGATAATAATGTAATTCAAAATCTTAATTCTCTAAAAATTCCATCCACCTCATTTGACGTAAATTCAAATCCTTTTGTGAAAATAGGTACTTAAGACTTTTATGATCTGAGAACACCTCAAATTTCTCTCCATACAAGTAATGTCTCCACAATTTTAGAGCAAAAATAACTGTAGCTAACTCCAAGTCATGAGTTGGATAATTTTTCTCATGGGTTTTTAATTGGTGCGAACCATATGCCACTACCTTACCTTCCTGCATCAAAACGCATCCCAAACCTTTCCTAGAGGCATCACAGTACATAGTGTAACCCAAACCTCTTTCTAGAATGATTTAAACTAGTGCAGTGGTTAATTTAGCCATCACCTCTAAGAACGATGTCTCACATGATTCATTCCAAACAAACTTCACCCCCTTTCTCGTTAGTCTAGTCAATAGAGAAGCTAATGTGGAGAAGTCTTTCACAAACCATCTATACTAACTGGCAAGACTATAACTAGTTTTTCGTGTCCCTCGGAGGGGATAGTCTCCTCGAGTATGATAGCCCTACAATTCGAACTCCTGTGGTTCTAAATCTGGTTTCACAAGTGCAATGTGAAACAGAAAAAAAGAATGAGAGCCCAAGTCCGGCAAATCTTAGAAAATCCATTTATCATCAGAGATGCCAAAAATGAACTACATTACCAGATTTCAGAGTCGCCACCTAAATATTTTTGAGAAATTTAGGAAACCCGTGACTCGTGCCGAAGGCCACTTGTCTGTCATAACAAAAGTGTCTTGGCTCGGGAACTTAGATATGAGAGGGGAAGGTTATGAATTGAGCACCCCACTCACCCGATCAAAGATCAGCCTCTACTAATCATGATGCGATTTTTATTTACAGTATGTGCTCATGTTCTGATTATTATGCTAACTTACTATGTGAGGCACACAAGTATAGACTACGTCACCCACTTTGGAATGCTTCGATTTCATGTTTGTTTGAAAAGAGGTTTAAATATGTGCTACTTGAAAAAGTGAGCTCATATGTACACTAATCAAATTAATCCCAACTTAAGCGAAATAGACTTCATTCATATGCATTTAAAGAGATATTTCAAATAAGCACGTAGCTTCATGGTAATATGCTTGATATGGCAACACAAACACACATGCAATATGCTAAAGCAAAAATGCTCACCTAGTACTCAACCGAGGCAAGCCAAAGAGAAGAAAATAATTAGAAAAAATGCATGTTCCTCAAATGAAAAGTGACTAACGCAACAGATACAAAATGCAACTACTAGGTTCGGCTTTTTTATCATGTCATATGGATCATCTCAAAGCATGTGGTAACGCACATATTCACGTAAGTAGGAAAATAACAATGATATTGGAATGATGAACCGAACCCAATGCATGCAAAATGAATACAAATCATGGCAATGACATGAAACCAAAAATATGATGCTATATATAACCACGGTAAGCATATAAATAAAAGGGAGAAATAAATGGGGGTTGTAAGACATACAAATATTACAAGTTAGCCCTCGCACAAGAGGGTCTGAATGAATGTCCTCGTTAAACTAATTATTACAACACAATTGAAAAAACTACTAACCAATTATTACAAGTTTGAATGAAAGTAAAACAACTAAATAATTACAACATATGAATCTGAATATTAAAGACGCTAATCTAATGGACTCAAACGGGAGGCGAAGAACCACATGCGCACAATTGAAAACACCCTCTGGAAACCTCTCTGTTTACTGCTAAGATCAACTTTATTTGTAGTCAGAAAATTATTTTGTTTTGACTTCAAATTCTGCTCTGTTCTGCTATAAAAATGCCACTGCCTGTACAAAATGGGTGGCCAGCTGGCCTAAGAGAGTGGTCTTTCATACAAAATGATGGCCCACTGGCCACTGTTTCTGGGAAATATCCTACTGCGACAGAGCTGAAACAGAGCAAAATAGGGTGTTTCCAGAAGATGTCCATCCCCTCTACCCTTCCCTATCATGAAGATGATCAAGGGAAAGGCAAATTCGATTCTTAAATCATCAATCATTGCAAATTTGTTGCATGATAACTTTAGAAACAAGGGGACAAGCGCTCAATAAATGAAATAAAAGATAAACAATACCTTCTCCACATCATAGAGTTACCTCAAGGGAGGGAGTAGACTTGCCTCATGAATCATCAAACATCACAATAATAGTATGCGATGATTTAAGAAGCAATAGGTTCAGTATAACGTCCGACTGAACCTAACTAAATTTTATTATCTTTTTACCTCTTTTACTCCAATTTTATTAGCCTTTTTTACATTATCTTTATATTTTTCTTATATTTTCTTTCTTTTTGTCCAAATGTTATGATTACGCCCACTAAGTCCAAAAGTAATAAAGAATAGCAAGCATGATTTGACCCGAGAAATGGGCTTTTCAAGCTCTTTTCTATAGGGGAAATTACAAAGGAATGATCAAACTCATTTACAAATGACAATGAATTCAGAGTCAAACCCAAAACGAGTGATAATGACTCCAAATCCAAACTTGATAATAAGCTATAATGAACATTTCCTTTGTGATTTCCAAGGGTCTAACTAGAAAATTAGTCCCTTAGAAGTAATGCACTGGCGATAAAGAGAAGTATCAAATAAAGATCATGCTTAGCATAAGAGAGATGTAATGCCCTGGTAATGAATAACCAAAAAGATTAAACCATTTAGTATGAGAGGTCTCTTTCTTATGCCTTGAGAGGTTATCTTTTGTTTGATACAACTTTTTATCAAAAGAAACAAAGAAATGAGGGAGATTTCAGAGTGCTAAGGTAGATGATTACAATGGTGTGAGAATATATGAAAGCTATATAAGAAAACAAGAAAAGACTATCAACCCAAATGGATTGGAAGCCAAAACCAACACACTAATCCATGAGGACTTACAACAACACATCTACAATATTCAAAGAATAATTTAAATAAACACTTAAAACAACCCTAAGATAGCACAAAATAGTGCTGAAAATCAGTTTAATAAAAGTAGAAAATATGAACAAAAATGAAATAGAACAAACCTAATAAGCAAGCCTAAGAAATTGTGGCTAACCCCTCCACTTTTTGCAACTTTAAATCACATTTTTAAGCTTTAAACAGCTCTGAAATCAATATGAAGAGTTAAAGAAAAGAGAGAGAAAAGATGGTAAAAGAGCCCAAGATATACCTCTTGAAAGAGAGGAAAAGCTCCTTAGTTAACAAACCACAAGCCAAGCACTCTCAAGGAGTTGAAGTTAGATTCAAGAACCTCAGCAAAAGCTTCAAGTTTGAGCTCAGAATGTGTATGTATAGTGTATGTATATTGTAAGAGAGAAAGGTAGTGTGTTGGACAAGTTTTTGACTCTTGGAGAATTTTTCTAACCCCAAACCCTTAGGGGAGGCCTTGTATTTATAGAAAAATAGGTTCTCACGTCGAAAATATTAGTAAAGGGACAGCAGGTGCAAGGCATGCACATGGGGTCAGCTAGCTGTTTCAAAATATCTGTTGTCGCTGAACATGGTCGACCGGCCATGAGAAGGTACGGCCGGCCCAATGAAAATGGCCTGCTGGCCATTTGTTGGCTAGTAATTCTTTGAGTGGTTAGGCTAGAAAAAAATAAGGTTTTGGTCCAAAGGGGGCATAAGGTTTAGGTTTTAAAGCTTGAAACCAAGGCTTTTTGCTGAAAAAAATCGAACGATTGCACAACATAACATTTCATCATCAAGTGTTCAGAGTGAGGCGCTCAAGTCTTAAAGGCGGTCAAAATAGGGTGTCTACAGTTGCCCCTCTTTGACAGAGCTCGAAGTCATGAAATGACGTGAGTGAATGTCAAAGCTCGAAGACGACCATTTTGACAAGGCCGTAAGACTTGGGCAGACAAACAAAATGTAAACACAATTGGTTGAACTCAAAAGTTGCCTGTAGATCCCTTTACAAGGAATCAAACCAGCGTAGTTCAAGGGCAAGATACAAATGATGCGCTCAAGACTACCCTTGAAAGCTAGAGTTACACGCTTTGCGAAGCTAGTTATTTTGAAAATTCATGATCATGCAAAACAATGCAATGAGTAATAAATAAAATGACAACATATGAATGAAATAAGCCTCAAGCTTAAATCAAAATAAATCCAACCATGTTTCGCACAGAAAGGAGTAAGCAAATAGTAATTCCAAACACGTTTCACGGGAAATGAGGAGGGGAGATACAAGCCAAAATACGTCTCACGTAGAAAGGATGTGAGAACATGCAAGCCACATTACGTCTCACGTAGAGAGGGTGAAAAGATGCAAGCCAAACTATGTCTCACGTAGAGAGGATTTGAAAATACAAGCCAAACTACGTTTCACGTAGAAAGGATGTAAGAAAATGTAAGCCCAAACTACATCTCACGTAGAGAGGATAAAAGATGCAAGCCAAACTACGCCTCACATAAAAAGGAAATGCAAGCCCAAACTATGTCTCACATAGAGATGATGAAAGATGCAAGCCAAACTACGTCTCATGTAGAAAAGGAAGTAAGAAAATGCAATCCTAACTACGTCTCACGCAAAGAGGATAAAAAGATGTAATCCAAACTATGTCTCACGCAGAGAGGAGTGAAAGAAATGCAATCCTAACTACGTCTTACGTAGAGATGATGAAAAGATGCAATTTAAATTACGTCTCACGCACAGAGAAGTGAAAGAAATGCAATCCTAACTATGTCTCAAATAGAGAGGATGAAAAGATGCAATCCAAACTACATCTTGCACAGAGAGGAGTGAAAGAAATGCAATCCTAACTACGTCTCATGTAGAGAGGATGAAAAAAAGCAATCCAAACTACGTCTCACGCAGAGAGGAGTAAAAGATGCAATCCTAACTATATCTCACATAGAAAGGGTAAACAAGGTTAATGTCTGCAGCAAGCTAAATCATACCGTCAGGTGATAAGGGTAGACACAATAAGATGAATAGGCATGATGCACATGGATGCAACATAATGTGATATAATTGTTGTAATTGATTCGAAATACAATGCGATGCATGTTCCATGCAACATGACAGAATAAGAGAAACAAAAAGCGGTGGCTTTGAAAACACCTCATGGGGTAAGTGGCGATGAATAACCCTATTCTGCCAAGGATCTTTCTCTTATTTTTCTATTTTTCAAACTTCAACCATCAATCTACAGTCAGTTTTTCAAACTTCAACCCTTAACCTACAGTCAGAAGTTCTCACATACTGAAATTTGCTTGAGCTCGAGGTTGAGGCACATTCACACTTTAGAGACATGGCGAGACCTAGAACGGTGCATCCAGAACAGAATTTCAAAATTTTCTATAACTGAAACACCCAAGTACTCCAATTTTCCACTCGTTAGGATGAATAAAAGACCTTCTATGCACAAAATAAGCAAGATATCAGCAAAAATACATCAAACCATGCTTCAGAAGTCAGCTGGCCAAAAGATGTGCTGGCCGTACAATATATTAGCCGGCTGGCCAATGGTGTTACTATCGAGAGCAGAATCGGGTTTTCACACCCGTGGCCGATTAAAACATAACTTTGGCTTATTCCTTCACCCACACATCATCCGAAAACCCTCTCCCTCTCTCTCTAGGTGCTCTCTCTCTTTAGATTTTCACTCTACTCACTTTACCCAACGATCCACACAAACTTTATTCGTAAAACCCTTTTGGCCCTCTACATTTTGAACTTATTGGAATTTGATTTGGTTGAGTTTTCATTGTCTTTTGCTTGTTTCTCACGGGTTTTCTTGGTTTTCGTGCACTCATTCTCGAGTTTTCATTTTTTTCTCTCTTTTTCTCTCTCCTAGGGTTTGGTTTTTTGGGTTTTTACATATTTCTCATATTTTCTTGCTTTTCTGTCACCACCTACCATATTCTCTATGGCTGATGACGTCCCACATGATGGTGCTCTTCCCAAGATGTCGATTCTTCCATTTGCTGCGGGTATGGAGGAGCCGATGATAGATGAGGTTGGTGAGGCGGCAGAGGACATTACTGCGAATATTGTTGCGGAGGAGATCTACCCTCCAGAGCCCGAGCCTAAGCTATCATCGTTGAGGGTGAGGCCATTCGACCCAGCCACTTACCACCCACACACACATGTGATGACTCCTGGCAGCATGTTACGGTTTGAGGATTTTGCTCAGAGCATGCCTGAGGATTTCCTCCTATGAGAACGCACCTTGCCCCTCTCCCATGATGCTTCTGAGGTAAGAAATTTTACTCTTTTATATACATTTTGCTTGCTTTGACATTCATTACAAACTTTCATTTGTTACGCATGTAACAATTTTCAATATAGAGTGATGCTCTTGCTTGGAGAGGCTATGGGGCGGTAACAGCGAGGAACTGGTACCAAGAGTTTCCCACTCAAGTTTGAGAGTTAGTTAACGAGGTAAGCTTCGGCCTATTCTGCTCCGGGCTCTCATAGCTTCAGACGAGCTGGCCCTTGCTCGGCACCCTAGCAGAGAGGTAGTGGGATACCATTAACTCCTTCCACTTCTCCACTGCAGGGGAGCTGACAATGACCCCCTATGACTTCTCCATGATTGTAGGGCTACGAGTAGAGGGTGATCCAATCCCTTTTGATCTTGACAAGGGCTAGTGGCGAGCTGCTTGTGTCCATCTTCTTAGCGCGCACCCTTCCTTGGATAGGCCATCCATAGTGCACTACAGTTAGTTCTATGACCACTTCTATGGGAGCCATCTGGAGACTTAGGAGCAGATTGAGTAGTACACCCGGGATTTCTTGTTCTACGTTCTCGACACCACCTTGTTCACGAACAGGTGGAACATTATGGGTCTGTATCTTTTGAGTTCCTAGGTGGTCCTACCGCCAGTGCGCTACTATGATTGAGGTGGGGCTGGCCTCGTCACTCTGTATGGATATATGAGCTCTGATTCCCACAAGAAAGGAACATGGTCGGCGACTATTGGAAAGCCTGGGAGGTATGTCTTGCACTTCATTTTCAATTTCTGCTGGTAATTCATGCTTTTTGCTTTATATTTTCTGTTTTTATTTCTGTTTATACCCTGTTGACTCACAAATTGTTCTCTTCTTGCAGATTTGGGTCTATGCTTACCTCCCTGCCCTTGCTCCGATACAGAGAGATGAGGTGGAGACATCCGTGCCTTACTCGAGGCGATATGATGGCAGGTGCTACCCTTGGCGCCGCAGTGCCACCAGTTTTGCCTACTACCGCTGATTCTTTGATACCATGGCAGCACGTAAGGTAATCTAAAACCCATACCCATTCCATATCTATATTACTTCTGTTCCATAATCTGACAACTGATGCAACTGACAACAACTGACAATTGTAAATTCTCTGTTTGCAAGTTACATGACAGTCGTGGGTGGTCATGCCAGCTGGGACGAGGGACGAGTACATCAGGTCCTGGGATCCTCTAAGTTGCGGATCTTGCTGGAGGGTCCTTTCTGCCGGACCTAGTATCTGGGAGAAAGGTTTGTGCGCCAGACCCTAGGCTTACCTGACCCCATTGTTCCTGCTCCCCCTCCGCTTTCTATGAGGATAGCCGATAATCTTCTTGTCGAGGCTATCGTGCAGTTCATGGTGGGGCAAGACGTTGATCTCTTCCGTGGAGAAGGGAGCTACACTGCATTCGTCCGATCCCATCTCATGCCACCTCTAGCCAAAGCTCACGTAGAAGGCACTATAGATGCACCTGCTGCTAAAGGTGCTACTCGTGCGACTGAGCCTTATGTTGCAAGGGCTACCCCCATTCATGTAGCTAGTCTACCGGTGATCCCAACTACAATCACATATTCGCAACCGAGTAAGACGGCCTGCCAGATTCTGATTAAGCAACCGGAGGAGAAGCACCAGTACGTCAGGGACCTCGACGTGCAATAGGTATGCACTGTGTCTCACAGTTTGTATTTCATATTTCCTTTTCTGTATACTGATGATCAAACTCATTTGCAGGTGCTAGTGGGTTACGTAGACGGCCTCCTTCAATTGGTCAGCTCCTTGATCCACATGGTACGAAAGATGGAGACATTGCTCGCCTACTATGGTTATCAAGTAGCCTATTTTCCACATCTGACATGCATTGATTTTCATTTACCATGTTTATACTGTTCCTGCACCAAACTGTACTGATGCCCTATTTCTTGCAAACTCTTTTTAGCCTCCACCTGTACTGGTGATACTTGTGGCACCCTCTCTAGTTGCGGGGAAGGGAAACAGACAAGCTCCCGCGCATGGCAGCGATGAAGGCAGAGATGCCCAGAATAGGAGCCGGAGTCAAAGCAGAGACAGTGAGTCCAGAGTGCAGGGAGCTTCTTCGTCCGCTAAGAGGACCTTCACTGGCAAGGACACTGAGACCAGAGACACCGAGGAGATCGTGAGCAAGCACTCCGAGTTTGAGAATGGAGACGATGACCCTAGCTCAGAGTCACAGTCTTTCGGAGATAACGGTGCTGATAGCGACAGTGATCCTGAGTCTCGTCCTCAAAAAAGGACGAAGAGGGCTTCTCGACGCACTTGACCTGACGGATGCTGATTTTGGACTCTTTTTTTTTCTTTTTGTGTTGGTAGTTTAGAGCTTGTATAGCTTCAGATAGGTTCTTTACTCTTTGTTTTTTTTTTTGAAAACTTGTATTTTCTCTTTTGTAAAAACTATGATCGGGGTAGAACCCTGCAGTTTTATAAAAGAAGGAACTTTTTCTTTGCACATCTCAAGAATAGCATAACACTTGCATAAAAATGATTGCATTTCTAAATTTGAAACTGAGAATGATCACAATCGAATGAGTTTTCAACCGGATATTGAGCCTACAACTGACTAAAATGCAAAATACAACTCAATAAAGGCAAGACAAAGTAAGAACAACCTAAACACACCTATTTATACTTATTAGAAACAAAAGATGCAAACAAGACTCAAAAATAAAGAGGGCAAACATAGCACTGCTACCAAACTGTTTGGTCGGCATACTTGACCGACCGGCCAATGAAATGTACGGTCAGCTGCATAAGTGGCCGGCCAACCAAGACTTCCGGCTAGACAGCTGGCAACAGCTTTCAACCACTCACATAACCTTATCTTCTATAAAGGTCTTCTCTTGATATTTCTTCGACGGAACCTTATCTTTTCTGCTGTTTTTTCTGAAAATGAAGATTTTTGTTGTGGAGAAGCTTAAAGATTGGACGGCCACTTTGAGTGGCACAAACAAGGTGAATTTCAACGGTTTCGGCATAAACGCTCTTTTTTACTTTTAGCCGCACTTGTAACATGCCCAAGGGGGTACCCGTGCGCGTTAAACAGTTCGGACCCTCGGTCTCTTTGATCTAGTCTCACTAGTGCAATGTGCAACATAGACGAAAGTCCAAATTTGGCAATTTTTAGAAAATTCATTTTATTGCAAAACCTTTTGCCAAAAATGGATTGCGTCATCAAATCTCAGAGTCGCCACCTAATATTTTTAGGAAATTAGGAAACCCATGACTCATGCCAAGGCCACTATTCGTCATAACCAAAGTTATCTCGGTTCGGAACCTTAGGTATGAGAGGGGAAGGTCATTAATTGAGCACCTCCGCTCACCCGATCAAAAGATCGGCCTTTACTAAACCATGATATGAATTTTATTTACTTTATATGTTTATATTCCAATTATTTAATAAATCCTTAAAAAAATTACTATGTGAATCATACAAGTATAGACTATGTCACGCAGTTTGGAACAACTTGATTTCATGTAGTTTTGAAAGAATTTTGAAGATATACAACCTAAGTAAATTGAGTTTACAGACATAAAAATCAACATCATTCCAAATTAAGCGACACAACCTCCATCCACTAGCATTCATAGAGTTATATCATATAAGCAAATAGTCTCATGGTAAAATGCTAAACATAGTAAGAAAAATGCATACAAACGGGATGCTAAAACATAAAAACTTACATGTTTGACGTCCCTCGAACAAGGTACAAAACAAAGTTAATAAAATATGCATGATCTTATATACAAAATCCTAATGCAATTTACTCATGAGATGCAACTAAAGATTCGGCTTCTAAGATATGACATGTGAATCATCTCAAGAACATGAGGTAGCACACATAATCACATAGGAATTGATTAAATCCACAAATGCAAACTTAGCCGAATCAAGATGCATGAAACATAAATGCAAAGCATGGATATAATGACAAAAAATAAAATAAAATAAAATAAAATAAAATAAACATGATGCATATTTACAAATAAGAAAAGCAAGTAAAAGAACAGGATAGAAAGAAGTAGGGCAGGAAATTATTACAACACTTTGAATAAATTATTACAAACCAAATTAAAGGCGGGGAGGAGAATATTACAACAAAATAAAAATCTCACAATACACTCAAAATAAAATAAACAAAAGAAAAAAAAAAATTCATATGCCTTGGAAACCACCGGAATTGGTTAACATCAGAAGACAACGCTGTCTTGTCCAAAAGAAGCTAACCAACAGGCCTATCAACTAGGCCTAGCAAGACCTGTCTTATTGTGACACCAAGAAACGGAACAAACAAGAAATATGTAGGTGGCTCAACTAACCACTACCGGTTAGTTTAAAAACAAGAAAACAAATATAAAATAAAAAAAAAATGCAAACTTACAACAAAACTAACATGAACTTAAAACATGAAAACAAATATGAGGTAAAATATACAAGATTACAGCATAATTGCTATGAAACTAAAACAAGAAAACAAATATAAGAGAGAACATGCAAGATTACAACATAATTACTATGAAACTAAAACAAGAAAATAAATATAAGATAGAACATGTAAGATTACAACAAAACTAACATGAACATAAAACAAAAAACAAAAAAAACAAAAAAAAAAAAAGAAGAAGTAAATATAAGGTAGAACATGCAAGATTACAACAAAACTATATGAGACCAATACAAGAAAAATATAAGCTAGGAAATGTGAGATTACAACATAATTACTATGAAACTAAAACAAGAAAACAAATATAAGATAGAACATGCAAGATTACAACAAAACTAACATGAATTTAAAATAAAAAATAAAAAAAGCAAATATGAGGTAGAACATGTAAGATTGCAACAAAACTAATAAGAGACTTAATACAAGAAAAATATAAGCTAGGAAATGCAAGATTACAACATAATTACTATGAAACTAAAACAAGAAAGCAAATATAAGATAGATCATGCAAAATTACAACATGAACTTAAAGCAAGAAAACAAATATGAGGTAAAACATGCAAGATTACAACAAAACTAATATAAAATTAAAGCAAGTGAATAAATACAAATAAATAAATAAATAATTATGAGCTAAACAAACCACTTAGATTACAACAACACATTATGAAATATAAAGTAAGAAAATAAATATGAGATAAACAAACCAATTGGATTATAACAAAACACTATGAAATAAAAAGTAAGAAAATAAATATGAGATAGAAAATATAAGAAAATGAAATACTAGAAATTCACATTCCAAAGAAAGATTGAATTTCTTAATTTCCAAACTTCCTCTTGATCACCCTTAAGTTGTGGAGTATGTTGTTGAAATCTCAGCAAGAAAGTTCAAGTTTTAGCTTTGGTGAAGTTTTGGGTGGTAACAAAATAAACTCTTTATTTTATCAAAGTTTAGACCTCTCTCTAAAAATATTTTCACTCAATTGGAATAAAATAAACTCTTTCTATGATCAAAGTTTAGACCTCGCTCTCATCAAAAAATTTCACCACCTCTCATAGCTCTAATGGTCTTCTATATATATATAGGCCAAAAACCAAGACCCTTTCATGTTTTGAAGGGCCAATTTTGAAAGGCCAATTGTGAATAGTCAAAACACATCCATTTGTTTGAAAGGAAAATTGTGAATAGCCAAACCCCATTCATTTGTTTGAAAGGCTAATTGTGAATAGTCAAAATCCATTTAGTTTTTTGAAAGGCCAATTGTGAATAGTCAAAACCTATTTAGTTTTTTTGAAAGGCAAATTGTGAATAGTCAAAACCCATTTATTTGTTTGAAAGGCCAATTGTGAACAGTCAAAATCCATTTAGTTTTTTTGAAAGGCCTATTGTTTCAAAATGCTAAATTTTCTGGACAAGAGAAAAAAATGCAGAAAAAGATTTTTGAATAAGTCTCAACTAATTTGGCCAAAACGTGTGTAAAATTGGGATTGAAGCTTAAATCTAATTTTTTTGCTGAGAAATTCCTAAAATAGCACATTATAATTTTCATCATTAGGTGTTCAAAAGAAAGCGCCCAAGTCTTAGGGCTGGTCAAAATGGGGTGTCTACAACACTCCGCTTTGTTTTTCGTTCCTCAATGCCGCTGCCCGCTATTCGGACCCGATTACCCATGTGTTTCGCTTTGGACCACAAGAGATGTGTCCTACTCTCAAAGAGTTTCAAGCACTACTGGAGTCCCGACGCAACGAGAAAATTATGTCTCAACCTCTTTTTGGCCATGCACGAGCTCTTTAACAAATGTGTGGCCTCTTTTTCAAGAAGGCTAAATCTTTGGCTCATGATAGAGAGTTAGACATTCGTGGCTTGATTCGCCGTTTCTCTGACATCAGGAATAGGCATGATCTTCTTTGGTGAGGTTATCGCCAACATGCTCTCTGCATATGCTTGCTCGCCCATTATCTTCTTGCCCCTATTGGTAGTGGAGTTAGCATCCAACTGATTGAAGTGGCTCAATGCTTCAAGTAGGGCCAAAGCTGTATAGGTTTGGCGTTGGCCGAAGCCATAATAGGTTCAGATGCCTTCCATCGGCGAGATATTTCTCGATTTGTAGGGAGTCCACTACTTCTCCAGGTATTGTTTCCCACCCTTTCTCATTTATGATCTCTCACATCACTTTGGCACTCACCCTCTATTTTCTCTCAAAGCCCTTTTCTTACTTTTTCTCTCAATGCACATCTCTCTATTCTTTAATATCTCTTATTTTATTTTTTTTATCCCTTCCCAGGTGTGGTTGATGGATAAGTTGAAGGTCGTGGACCTTTGCCCCGAGTATTCGACCAGATTCTACTTCTTTCGACCGCAACTAGTGAACTTTCCCACAGAGGGGTTGTAATGTGAATGGATGTGCAGTAGATCCACGTCTGATATTGTTTGGCAATGCCCCTGGCTTAACTTGTCCGAGATGAGCTACAGTCTGTCCTGCTAGCTGGGTATACAGTTGATTGGCCTTACACACTGTGTGTTCCACTACCCATTCTGGTTCAGACCCCAGTTTGTGCATGATTAGACTCATCCGAATGAGGAGACAGAATACCCTGCTCTATTTCCAGTTCGTGCTTCGTACTTGGCTCGATACCTTGCTGCTTGGAGGATAAGAGAGCTTTTGGCCCTTGCTATTAATTTCAATTGTGCCCTTTCTAGCGAGTGTTTGGCCTGGCTTGAGGATGAGATATAGGTTGGGCTGTCCTTGGCAGCAGAGACGTTTGAGAGTGCGGGCAAGAGGCTGAGGACCACTACCTGACTTATTTGTGCCCTTAGTTTATTGCATTGACTTTTCTTTTCAAGTTTTTTATGATGTAAAAAGAAACTTTGATTTAACCTGAGAGTTTGAGGGTGTACTTGTGTTGAAATCATGTAATCAAAGTTGTGAGTACTGAAAATTTTCCTTTTTGGTCTAAATAATGGTCTGTGTTGCAAAAAGTGAAATTTTGAGAAAATTCGCTTAATTAAAAATTGTCAAAACAATTTTCGCAAACAGTCATTACCTGACACACATGGAATCAATCCTCAAGACGCACAGCCCTGAATCAAAAAGATCATAGCCACCCATAGAAATTCACTGTCACTATCTGGCACTACCCCTTGCAATTGACCTTTCTGCCAAGTGGTGGTAAAAAAAATGAGCCAATAGATGATGAGATGGATCGATCAAACATGGATTGGATAGTTGAATTGACATTGGTTAGAGCCGAACTTCGAGATGAAGTTGCCTACGTATCCCAAATATAGGAATCAGGCCTTACGTAGTTCATGGTTAAGGTTCACTTGGATATTAACTCTTTCCTTTTGCGCTCTAACTTTTGCCAAAGCCGCCCTTTCAGGTTTTTAACCTTGCGAGCTCTATTTTTCTTTGTTTCCAATTTTTTTATGCTCTAACTTTTACCTAGGTCGCCCTTTTGGGTTTTCGGCCTAGCGAGCCTCTCAAGGATAGTATTTCTTCAACTTGTCCATGTTGATCTGCTGCGAGAACTCTAAGCGATCCAAATTCATGAGGATGATTGCTTCTCCTGACTAGATGTATTTAATGATGTAGAGACCAGTCCAATTGGGTCGGAACTTGCCCCTAGTGTCATGGATGGGAGCTCGGTTGTCTTTGAGCACCATAAAACCTTCTTTTAGGTTTCTGGATTTGACTTTCTTGTTGAATGCCCTGGCAATTCTGCGCTAATATCCTTGGACATGATACAACGCCTTCAACCTCCTCTCATCAAACAACATCAATTCTTCGAATTGGCTCTGCTGCCAATCTGCCTCTACTATCTAACACTCGGCCATGATTCTCAGCGACGGTACTTCAATCTTGATTGGCAGAACAGCTTCCATCCCATGTACCAGAGAATAAAGGGTTGGACTACATGTGACGCTTTCAACACTGAGTATGACTGTGCTTCCACCCACTTAGTAAAATAGTCAATCGCCACCAAATCCATTCGAACCCTTTGGCGAGACTGCTCTGACGACGTCAATTTCCCAAACAGAGAAAGGCCACGGTGAAGTCATGTTGTAAAGCTTTGACAACGGGATATTCATGCTATTAGCATGGATTTGACATTTGTGGCATCACTGAACAAAGTTGATATAATCCTCCTCTATGGTTGACTAATAATATCCTTGCCTGAGGATCTTCCTGACCAGCATCACACCATTCATGTGTGCTCCACACTTTCCTTCGTGGATGGCTTCCATAAGACGCTTTGATTCCTACTCTTCGACGCAGAGCTTATGCATTCCCAGATGCCCTCTCTTATACAACTTACATCCACATATGATGAACTAAACAGCCAGATGCCGTATTCCCCGTTTATCCTTGGCATTTGCCCCTTGTGGGTATATGTCCTTTTCTAGAAAGTTCCAAATGTCATCATACTAGGGGTTCTTGTCTTGAACTTCGTCTATTGCGGCTATTGTCTTGTAATCAGGCGTATACTTTTGTTCAATGATGATCAGTCGCATCTTAACCCCAAGCAGTATGTCTACCATGGAGGATATAGTTGCCAATGCATTAGCAAACCGGTTGCTCTCTCTTAGCAGATGTGTAAATGTCAACTTTCAAACCTTGGGATCAGAATGTCCAAGGCCTGATGATAAACTTTCATTTTCTCTTCCTTGACCTTCTAGTCTCTATTGGCTTGAGAAACAACCAAATTTGAGTCTCCGATGATGTCCAACCTTCTTGCCCTTTGTTCTACGGCAGCTTCTAGCCCAGCGATACACGCCTCATAGTCTGCTTTATTGTTGGATACTTTGAACCGGAGTTTGAAAGCTAAGGGTATATGGGAATCATCGAGTGCTATAAGCAACACACATATCCCATAACCATATTGGTTAGCGACTCCATCAAAGTACATTGTCCACGTCTCTTCCTCTACCTGCAGAATCTCTTTATCTAGGAATAGGTACTCTACTATTTCATTTTCTTCCACTGGTTGGTTTGCCAAAAATTCGGCTACTACTCTCCCTTTGACGGACTTGGGAGTGACATACTTGATGTCAAACTCAGAGGGAGGAAGCAACCAATAAGCTAGCCTACCCGTAAGCGCCGGTTTCTCAAAAAGATATTTGATGGGATCTAATCTCGAAACTAGAATTATAGAATAAGCTAACAGGTAGTGTCTCAACTTCCTAATGGCCCAAACCAAAGCAAAGCAAGCCTTCTCCAGAGGAGTGTAGCGGGTCTCGTAATTTAGCATCTTCTTACTCAGGTAGTAAATGGCCTTCTCCACCTTAGCTTCTGATTCTTACGCTAGCATGCACCCTATGGTTGACTCTGTTACAGACAGATACATGATCAATAGCTTCCTCGGCTCTGGTGGCGACAATACAAGTGAGTTTTGAAGGTACTGCTTAATTTGTTCAAAGGCGAACTGACATCGATCATCCCATCAAAACTTTTTTCCCTTTTTCAAGAGACCAAACAGTGGTTCACAAGTCAAGGTTAGTTTGGAGATAAACCGTCTTATAAATTGCACTTTTCCCAAAAAGTCACGGACCTCATTTTCAGTCCTTAGTGGTGGCATTTCTAAGATGGCCTTAATCTTGGATGGATTTACTTTAATTCCCCTCTACATAATCAGAAAACCCAGCATTTTCTCTGTAGTCACCCCAAAAGTGCATTTCTGTGGGTTCAACCTTAGTCTGTACTCCCTGACCTGTTCGAAGAATTTTTCCAGCACGATGTAATGGCCTTCTCATTCTTTGGATTTCACGATCATATCATTCACATACACCTCAACTTCCTTATGGATCATGTCATGTAGGATTGTGGTTGCAGCTTTATGATATGTAGCCCTGGTGTTCTTCAACCCAAAAAGCATAACCCTGTAGCAGTAGGTACCCCATGGCATGATGAACGCAGTCTTCTCTCTGTCCTCAGGCGCCATCAAGATCTGGTTATACCCCGAAAATCCATTCCTGAATGATAACAAGGCATGGCCGGCGGTAATGTCTACCAACTCATCGATGTGCGGCAGTGGAAAGTCGTCCTTCAGACTAGCCTTATTTAGATACCTGAAGTCTACGCAAACTCTGATTCTGCCGTCCTTCTTTGGAACCGAAACAATATTGGCTAACCAAGTCGGATATTCAGATACCATCAAGAATCCGACATTAATCTGCTTGGCGACTTCCTCTTTAATCTTCAGTGCCCAATCTAGACGGATTCTGCGGAGTTTTTGCTTGACTGGTCAGGCCTCGGGGGCAAGAGTGATCCGGTGCTGTACAATCTCAGGATCGATTCCAGGCATGTCTTCATAGGACCACGTGAAAACATCTTTGAAATCTTTTAATAAAGCGATTAAACACTCGCGTTCCTCCAAAGATAACGTGGACCCGATCTAGACTAAGTGTGGATACTCTCAGTACATACGTTAATTGCAATGATTTCATCTATGCAAGGCTTAGCACGCCTCTCCTCCTCTTGGTCAATCAAATTTTTCAAAACCCGAGGAATTTCTTCCTCTTCGCTTATGTCAAAATTTTGAAAATCAATATCAACGCAACAAACTAAAGGCATAAAGAAGTAAGAGAAGTCTACTACATTCCCATTAATAAAGTCCGGGTCCTCCGTTGCAGTTGACTCAAAAGAAAAACTAAAAGAAGACCATGACAAGACGTTGGCATCTGGGTTACCACCCCTAGAAGTGCCAAACTCAAACTTCTCAGACTGACTCGAATCGGACTCTGACTCAACAAACTTAGTGGAATCAGACTCAAACTCATCATCCAATTTAGAATTGGAAATAAAGCCCTTCTCCAACTGCCAAGTGAGGTGAGGCGCCCTCGACGCATCCAGAATACAACTGGTGAAATCCACAGTCGGTTCCTCTCTGATCATAGAAATAGTTGAGGTATTCCCCAAGTCCTCTGTACTGGTCTCAGGATCTATCAAGAGCTTGACCAGTGCTACCCTATTCCAGTCTCACTGCTGTCTGAATCATCATCTCCACTCCTGTCATGACCTGAACCCGCCCATATGGATTAAGGTCATAACTGGCCAGTAATCAAGAGATTACCTACGGCCTAAATCCTAATTAAGCATGTTTCAATAGAAATAAGGGGCCAAAGCGGAAGCAGACTTAAAAATTTTGTCCAATGAGTTGTGCTTATGTGACATAGCAAAATTATTCCAAAAGCATTCCATAATAACTCACACATATAGACAAAATTAACATCTTGTACATCCAGGACTTTCAAACACGTAGTCAGCCAAGTAAAAGTTTATGTACATAAGTGATCCAACGTATTCACCAAGATAACAAAAGGAAGTAAACAAAAGTACAAAAACAAAGTCTCATGCTTGAGACATTCGGGCTGACTCCACAAAACTAACTTCCACTCTTATTCTTCACTGAGCTGGGTTTGGACATCTCTTTGATCACCTACATGCATATAAATAAGAGTGAACGAAAGCCTAATGAATAATATCAAAATAAGGAAGTTACGTAAATGAAATTCGTAACAGACATATCAAACGGCCTTAGGCCCATTCATGTTTCTATCTAATACATCAAACGGCCTCAGGCTAATTTATTCTTATCAAACAACCTCAGGCCTAATTCATTCATGTCAAACGGCCTTTAGCCCAATCATTCGTGTCAAACGACCTTAGGCCCAATTCATTAATATCAAATGGCCTTTGGCCCAATCATTTATGTTTATGCGCATTTTATACTTGAGGTCATAAGCATATCATAATCATAATCATAATCATATTCCAACGGCCTTATTCATTCATTGGCATAACGAATATACGATTCAAATTAACAAATCTGTAGAACTCATTAGAAGTAAGCATTTGGAAAGTGGCATACTTCAACACATTCTTATTAAGATATTACTTACCGTGCTGTGCCGATGGATTTGCCCTTGCGCTTGACCCTACACATTTCATAACACATTGAGTTATAAGTGATTCAATCTGTTCTTAACTTACTATTTCTCTTAGGCCTCTTTCTTAACCTTTTAGTTCATATACAATGCTCCATGCATGCCTAAAAGTGCTTAGAAATGAAGAAGAACGGAAAACGAAAACAAAACAGCTTTTCAAATTTTTGAAACAGGGTTCTCCGCTCGAGCACAACTTTGGTCGCTCAAGTGGACTACAAAGCTCTGAAAAAGTACTGGTTGCATGAATTTTATGCTCAAGCGAGACTTCTGACGCTCGCGCAAGGAGCCTTGTAAAACAGGGTTCGCTAGAGCGCAAGGTTTGTCGCTCAAGCTATCGTGCAATTCACTGTAAAACTTATGGGAGCTTGATTTTCACGCTCAAGCGGACAGGTCAAATTCTGGATTTTCCAGAATTCTGTTTGAAGCTCAAAACACAATTCCAAAGGTCCAATTTGAGTATAACTCACTCAATTATACAAGAATACTCTCAAAAACATATATTTGAAGAGTACCTTCAACCATAGTTCAAAATTCTATGGGTATAACAAATTTCAAACCATAAACTTATATATACATAATTCATGTTTGTATCTTGCATGGACAAGCTTCAAGGCTTGAAATCAAGCTTCAACATATGGAGATTCTTACATGCATGTGTCAAACAACCTTCAATACAACATGATTAACATGCTTCATAGTCAAATATGCAAATTTGTTGCTAATCCTCACATGCATGTACATATTAACTTCAAATTCATTACAATCAACTAAATTCTTGTTCTTAATTACATATCTTGCTTGAATTTACTTAGTTATAGATTTCAACTCATGAATTTGAGTTCAATTACTCACCTAAGAGCTTCAACCCTTGAAATTTTGGCTAATCTTTGAGTCCAGCTTCCAAATGCTTCAATCTTGAAGTCAATTCTCCAAGAATTTGGTCCCTCTCTCTCTAAATCAAGTGTTTTCCGTCTCTAAAGTGTATAACTCAGCCAAGAGGTGAGAAGATAAGCTCAAAAATGTGAATTAGGGCCCTAATTAGCATATATATATATATAGGTCTCACTAATCATATTGGTTAATTAAGGCTTAAGCCTAATCAAATGAACATAATTAAATCAGATTAATCTAATTATTTTGATCTGAATCAATTTTTAATTAGATTTCACCATAAGCTCTAAAAATTATGCTAAATGCAAAAACACAGTCAATTTCAGTTTATGTCACCTCTATGGCCTTTAATTAAATTTTTATAGCAAATATTCAAACAAATCTTCCTACAGTGAACAGATAAAATTTCAAAAACACATATAATCATATAATTAGCATTCAAAATCATATCAAGCTCATAATTATAGGCATAATTAAGATTAATTAGCATAACACGGGATAGCGTTATCACAACTCCAGTCGGCGTTGATACTTAGATCAATACGCTCTTCATCACCGTCTTAGAATTGGTAGTCGAAAAAGATTTTGAATCTGGGGAAACGCTTTTTCGTTGAGGAATCCACTCAAGGCTTAGGAAAGCCGCATAAGAGGAAATCCTCTCTTTTTCTAACGAAGTGCCCATTCAACGTTTCCCAGATTGGCCTGTAAACCAACTCATAGTGTTTCCCAGCTCTCTTGGTCTTGGCCTTTTCTCTCATTTCTTCTCCCTTCCTTCTCCAGTCCTCTTTGGTGGGCATATAGCCCAACCCAAAGGCATGTGGATTGTGTGGCACCTTGGTTAGCACCGCAACACCTTTTCTTTCACTTCTTCCAAGCCCCATCTCGGGAATGTGGTACAATTTGTTCATGAAATAAATGGACTGGGCACTGACATACATGCCTTCGTCCTCGGCTAGGATTGTCTATACCACTTGAGCTTCTACTAGCGTGAAACCCGAAAGAAACACATCCTCATCACCGTGACTGATTTATAACAAATGCATAGTGACCTCTGGCGGTGGATGAATAGATGAGTTCCCAAAAATGTTAGCCACTTCTCCCTCATAAGGATAATTCAACATTTGATGGAGGGTGGAGGACACAGACTTCATGTAATGCAACTAGGGCTTCTCTAGAAGTAAATTGAAGGTAGTCGGCACATCGAGCACATGGAACTCAATCTCATGCTGGGAAGGGCCCACTTGGATCTGTACTTTCACCGTCCCCATAACTTCTCTGCTCGTATTGTTGTATGCCCAGATCACCTGGGTTGTGGGGACAAAATTTACCAACTCCAGGCCAATTGCATAGGCAAGAGAGAAGGCCAGGCATTGATGGCAAAGCCGGTGTCCACTAGAACCACTGGAACCCATTTTCCTTTACACTCAACAAATATGTACAGTGGCTTGTTGTGAGCCGATCCTTCCGATGGCAACTCTTTGTCGGAAAAGGTGAGCATAGGCTTGGTGCTACCTGGGAAGATCAGGCCAACGAGCTGCTTCAGTATGGTATCGATAGATAGCTTGACCTTATCCACTACCGACAACAATGCTTGTCAGTGTACTCGGGAAACCATAAGAAGGCCTCAAATGGAAATGACAACCTAGATCTTCTTTAATTGTTTAAGAACCAGCTCTTCTTCCAGTTTCTTCTTTTTCTCCTTCTTAACATCCCTATCCTTTCCTGAAGGTTTAGCTTGGTCCAGGTATCGGGGTTTGAAATACCGTCCACTCCTGGTCAGGTGGTTTATTTCTTCGGCATACCAAGTACTATCTGGGATATGATTCCCCTACTCTTCATTTGTGTGGGCAAGATGCAAATCGCTATCTTCTCACCATTCACCTTCACATTCAACCATCGATAAGAAATTGTCTAGCTCCACTCAAATCACTCCCACAGGACAATTATCCCTTTTAGGACAACAAGATGTTGCAGCCGTTCAGTTATCTTTGATCCTCTCCCGTTCAAACTGCCCCAACATAGCTTCCTGATTAGCATCTGTAATTTCATCAACACCTAATTCTTGGGTTTGCTTTTCTGTACTACTACTCTCTGGCACTTTTTCTTTCTCTTTGGTTTTCTTGGTTGCCACAACCGTCGTAACTTTCTTTCCTTTAGACTTAACTCCGATTTCTTCTTCTTTGTCAGATTCATCACTCAGCTAACCCTGATTATTAGCCGACAGGCTCAGATCAAACCAACCAATCTATGCATTTCCCTGGTTTTATTCTTTGAAGAATTGGAGGTTGTCCAAATCCTCCTCAAAATCTACAAGATCATTTAGCCCTTGGCTTAGGTTGTCTTCTCTACCACATTAACATTAACTGAGCTCGGCAATACTACTACCTTAGGCTTGGGTTGAGCAACAAGAACAATGTATCGACTCAGGTCATACTCCCCCTTAGATAATTCCCCAGAAATTTTCGGTGACAGACCGGCACTTCCTTGCAAGGTCAAAACCTCATCTTATTCGAGTGTTGTCACCACAGCTTTATGATGTTCGAATTATAGGTTGGATGTGTTCACCATGCACAAGTTTGTGCCCTCAGGGATGAACAACACCGGCTTTGGTAGATGGGCAGGGGTGATATCAACGCTTGGGTCATAGGACAAGGGTAGTGTATGGATGTAATTGGTGCGTGGTGGGGGTAGTATTTGGTGATGGTTGGGTAGTGGGTTGGTTACAATGTTTGGCTTTTGGAGTGGAGCTATGACTTTGTTATCGGTGAGATCGTGAATCTCGTGACGTAGGAGGTAGCATTTATCAGTTTCGTGGCCATGTTGTTGATGGTAGGCACAATACTTGGTGGGATAGTGCCTAGGTGGAAGAGGGTCTGGAAGTGGTCGAGGGTCTAGGGGTTTCAGATGTCCCTTTTTGATTAACACCTGCATAACTCGAGATAGAGTCATGTGCAGCTGATTGAATGTCCTTTGGTTGTGGATAGGATTGGAAGTTTGTGGGCTCATATTGGCAAAAGGATCGGTTGGTTTGGTAGGGGTGACAACACTCACCTTTGAAGGCCTCGCAATTGTGCTAACCCCGATAGCATTGGAACTGCGAATAAAAGGCCTCTTGGCCAATTCCTTGTCGTCTATAATGATACCCTGCTTCATCGCGTCTTCGATCTGAACTCCCATTTCATGAAGTTCTTTGAATATGAATAAGGGAAGAACGATCATCTTCTGCAGTAGTTTGAAGTGAAGATTCTGGACAACCATCCAGATTTGGTCCTTTTCTGAGGGTCGAGTGGTCATCATCGACGCCTTGGCCCTTCACCTAGTTACAAACTCTGAGAAACCCTTATTCGGCTCCTGACGCGTTGCCTCAAGATCACGAGTCATGACCTTGATCTGCGTGTTGTAAGAGTATTGAGCAATGAAAAAATCGAGGAATTCCTTCCAGTTCTATTTCACAGAGTCCTCCAATTTAGCATACCAGATGGCAGCTTTACCTGACATGGTTCGGATGAAGAGCGATAACTTCGAAAGTCTAGTCAAACCCATTGGTTGTAAGATATCAGAAAATAGACGTAGATGTACCATGAGGTCTCCAACGCCATTGAAGCAGTCAATATTGAACCACTTCGACAAAGTAACGGCCAATTCAATATACTCATCCTCTATATGCAAAATGGGGTTAACCCCCTGTGCCTTCTTGAACAATTTTTCTAGTTTGTTGACTTTGAGCATGGTCGAGTCAACCTTGAATTCAAAAGGTGCCTCGGCCTGGTAAACTAGAGCTCTAGATGTCTGTACTAGAATTGGGTCCGCCTGGATAAGAAAAATCGGAACACCCTCGGCTTGTGGATCTTGAGCTGTAGCAGCATTGGCGGTGGTGCTGAGCATAGGAGTAGGCACGTTTGGTATATATGAAGCAGAGGCCGCAGTCGGCTGCTCTTGTTGTTGTTGCAACCTATTCATGACCTCAGCTTGACAAGCCATGCCGTGCTGGAGTGAGTCGACTAACTGCTGTAGACGGATTAGTAAATCTGATGATAGATACTGGGCCATTCTAGGAGTAGGTGACTGTGCTTGAGGTGAACTTAGTAGAGGTGAGCTGAGGGCTGATTACTGAAATAATTGAACTAGTGAACTCTGCTTGACTTTTCTTCGCCTTGCAACTGGTGACAGTGAGGCAAACACTGGCTATCCCTAAACAAAATCTCTGGCCTTAAAAATTCTTCCGACACGGGTCCAGAGCACTTGGGGGATACCAGAACTTTGTGAAGCTATGGTTTTAGACTACCTAGCAAAAGAAATAAAAGAAAAAAGCAATAATTAGAAATCGGACAGCACCTCAGCACAAAATTCATCAGAATAGATGTGATCATAGCTGTAAGACAGTACTCCTCACTGAAATCTACCTCACAAATTTACACCAACTATACCATTAATATGAAGCACCCCTGTACAGTTTCACTATAGAGCACACAGCACATACCAGTTAAAGAGAGCCAAAACACCCCTATGAGGGGGTAGGGTTACCTTGTCCTAGCTTTGGCATGAGCTAGGATTTCACTACTTTAAGCAAGTAGTTTCACAAACTCCTGCGTATAGGTGAGCATCTTGTCCTAGGTTGGAATAGTCACTAGAGCTTTACTATATGCACTAGACCAATTGGCCAAAGGGTACCTCGGCAAGGTTACCTAATATACCTCTCACACCCAACACCGAAAAGTGAAAGGAGGATCAAGCAGTACAGCGGTAACCCAGACCCAAGGGTTGTGTTCCCAATGTGACATTGTCTATGTCCAACTAGCCTTTTGGCAAGATTTTGGCAAACCTCTAGCAAATTGTCCAGGATATCAGATGGTAAACACAGTGACTTAAGAGCACCAATGCAAATGCAATGCAATGAACATATATTTGTAAATAAAATGTCATATCATGAAGTCCAAGTCAAGTTCCCTGAGTCCCCAGCACAGTCACCATAAATTGTAGCTGGTTTTTCGTGCCTCTCAGAGGGGTTTGTCTTCCTAGGTATGATAGCCCTACAGTTCGAACTCTCGTGGTTCTGAATCTGGTTTCACAAGTGCAATGTGAAATAGAAAAAAATAATGAGAGTCCAAGTTCAGCAAATCTTTGAAAATCCATTTATCATCAGAGATGCCAAAAATGGATTGCATTTCCAGATTTCCGAGTCACCACCTAAATATTTTTGAAAAATTTAGGAAACCCGTGACTCATGCTGAAGGCCACTTGTCCGTCATAAGCAAAGTGTCTTGGCTCGGGAACTTAGGTATGAGAAGGGAAGTTCATGAATTGAGCACCCCACTCACCCGATCAAAGATCGGCCTCTACTAATCATGATGCAATTTTTATGTACAATATATGCTCATGTTCTGATTATTATGCTAACTTACTATGTGAGGCACACAAGTATAGACTACGTCACCCACTTTGGAATGCTTTGATTTCATGTTTGTTTGAAAAGACGTCTAAATATGTGTTAAATGAAAAAGTGAGCCAATATGTACCCTAATCAAATTCATCCCAACTTAAGCGAAATAGCCTTCATCCACAGGCATTCAAAAAGATATTTCAAATAAGCACGTAGCCTTATAGTAATATGCTTGATATGGAAACGCAAACACATGCAATATGCTAAAGCAAAAATGTTAACCTAGTAGTCAACCAGGCAAGCCAAAGAGAAGAAAATAATTAGAAAAAAATGCATGTTCCTAATATGCAAAGTGACTAATGCAACACATACAAAATGCAATTACTAGGTTCGGCTTTTTTTTATCATGTCATGTGGATCATCTCAAAGCATGCAGTAACTCACGTATTCAAGTAAGTAGGAAATAACAATGATATTGGAATGATGAACCGAACCCAATGCATGCAAAATGGATACAAATCGTGGTAATGACATGAAACCAAAAATATGATACTATATACAACCATGGTAAGCATATAAATAAAAGGGAGAAAGAAATAGCGTTAGAAGACATACAAATATTACAAGTTAGCCCTCGCACAAGAGGGTCCGAATGAATTTCCTAGTTAAACTAATTATTACAACACAATTGAATAAACTACTAACTAATTATTACAAGTTCGAATGAAAGTAAAGCAACTAAATAATTACAACATATGAATATGAATATTAAAGCAGCTAATCTAATGGACTCGAATGGGAGGTGAAGAACCGCATGCGCACAATTGAAAACACCCTCCGGAAACCTCACTGTTTGCTGCCAAGATAAGTTTTGTTTGCAATTAGAAAATTATTTTGTTTTGACTTTAGATTCTACTCTGTTCTGCTGTAAAAATGCTATTGCCTATACAAAATGGATGGCCTGTCGGCCTAAGAGAGTGGTCGGCCGTACAAAATGATGGTTGACCGACCACTACTTCTTGGAAATACCCTACTACAATAGAGCTGAAACAAAGCAAAACAGGGTGTTTCCAAAAGATGTTCATCCTCTCTACCCTTCCATATCATGAAGATAATCAAGGAAGAGGCAAATTCAATTCTCAAATCATCAATCATTGCAAATTTGTTGCATAATGACTTTAGAAACAAGGGGATAAGAGCTCAATAAATGAAACAAAAGATAAACAATACCTCCTCCCCATCATAGATTTATCTTAAGGGAGTGAGTAGGCTTGCCTCATGAATCATCAAACATCATAACAATAGTATGCGATGATTCAAGACGCCATGGGTTTAGTATAACGTCCTACTGAACCTAACCAAATTTTAATATCTTTTTACCTCTTTTACTCCAATTTTATTAGTCGTTTTTACATTACATTTCCATTTTTCTTATCTTTTCTGTCTTTTTGTCCAAAAGTGAGGATTACGTCCACTAAGTCCAAAATAAAGAATAGTAAGCATGACTTAACCCGAGAAATGAGATTTTCAAACTCTTTTCTATGGGGAAAATTACAAAGGAAGGATCAAACTCATTTACAAGTGATAATGAATTCGAAGTCAAACCCAAAACGAGAGATAATGACTCCAAATCCAAACTTGATAATAAGCTTTCCTTTGTGATTTCCAAGGGTCTAACTAGAAAATTAGTCCCTTAGAAATAATGCACCGGCGATAAAGAGAAG
This sequence comes from Camellia sinensis, assembly GCF_055761805.1. Classification (NCBI taxonomy): domain Eukaryota; kingdom Viridiplantae; phylum Streptophyta; class Magnoliopsida; order Ericales; family Theaceae; genus Camellia; species Camellia sinensis. Next base: position 143,577,676 of record NC_138963.1, read on the forward strand.
TATCAAACAAAAATCATGCTTAGCATAAGAGAGATGTCATGCCCTAGTAATGAACCTCCGAAGAGATTAAACCATTTAGCATAAGAGGTCTCTTTCTTATGCCTTGGGCGTAATCTTTTGTTTGATAAACTTTTTATCAAAAGAAACAAAGAAATGAGGGAGATTGCAAAGTGCTAATAAAAAGGTGGATGATTACAATGATGTGAGCATATATGAAAGCTATATAAAAAAAAATAAGAAAAGACAATTAACTCAAATGGATTGGAAGCCAAAGCCTTTACACCAATTCATAAGGACTTACAACAATACATCTACAATATTCAAAGCATAATTTAAATAAACACTTAAAACAGCCCCAAAATAGCACAAAACAATGCTGAAAATCAGTTTTAAAAAGATAGAAAATATGAACAAAAATGAAAGAGAACAAACCTAATAAGCAAGCCTAAGGAATGGTGGCTAACCCCTCCAATTTTTGTAACTTTAGATCACATTTTTAAGCTTTAAAAAGCTCTGAAATCAGTATAAGAAGGTAAAGAAAAGAGAGAGAAAAGATGGTAAAAGAGCCCAAGATATACCTCTTAAAAGAGAGGAAAAGCTCCTTAGTTAACAAACCACAAACCAAGCACTCTCAAGGAGCTGAAGTTAGATTCAAGAACCTCAGCAAAAGCTTCAAGTTTGAGATTAGAAGATGTATGTATAGTGTATGTATATTGCAAGAGAGAAAGTTAGTGTATTGGACAAGTTTTTGACTCTTGGAGAATTTTTCTAACCCCAAACCCTTAGGGGAGGCCTTGTAGGAAAGCGGGTTCTTACATCGAAAATATCAGCAAAGGGACAGCTAGTGCAAGGCATGCACATGGGGACAGCTGGCTATCTCAAAATATCTGCTTTCACTAAACATGGCCTGCCAGCCATGAGGAGGTACAACCGACCCAATGAAAATGGCCTGTTGGCCAGTAGTTCTCTGAGTCGTTAGACTAGAGAAAATAAGGTTTCAGTCCAAATGGGGCATAAAGTTTAGGTTTTAAAGCTTGAAACTGAGGGCTTTTGCTGAAAAAAATCGAACAATTGCACAACGTAACATTTCATCATCGAGTGTTCAGAGTGAGACACCCAAGTCTTAAGGACGGTTAAAAATGGGTGTCTACAAAGACCCAAGAAACTGCGAATCTCAAATGCGTTCTTAGGTCACTCCCAATTCTGTATCAGCTCGATCTTCAAAGAATCTACGACAACCCCATCCTTAGAAACAACGTGACTCAAGAATTTCACTCGAAGAGCCAGAACTCGCATTTCTCATACTTAGCATACAACATGTGCTCCCTAAGTAATTGCAACACAATGCGAAGATACACCTCATGTTCTTCCTCAGAGGGTGAATATATAAGAATATCATCCACAAAAACCACCACAAACTTGTCGAGATATTCTTGGAAAACCCGATTCATCAAGTCCATAAAGGTAGCGGGAGCATTGGTTAAACCAAACGACATCACAAGAAATTCATAGCGACCACATCGAGTACGAAAGGCCATTTTCGAAATATCTTCTTCTTTCACATGCAACTGATGATATCCCAATCTTAGATCTATCTTTGAAAAACATTGAGAACCCTTAAGTTAGTCAAAAAGATCATCTATTCTAGGCAATAGGTACTTATTCTTAACTGTGACCCTATTCAGCTTACGATAATCAATGCATAACCACAAATAACCGTCCTTCTTCTTGGCAAAAAGAGCTGGCACTCCCCAGGGCAAGATACTAGAGCGCATAAAACCCTTGTCTAACAATTGCACCTTCAAAACAAGCAACTCTACTGGACCAAATCTATAAGGTGACATAGAAATGGGTACCGTACCAGCATTAGGTCTATAAAAAAAACTCGACCTCACGATGAAGTGGTAGTTGAGTGAGGTCCTCTAGAAAAACATCTAAATACTCACGAACCACCCTAAGAAATACGTCTCGCACTTCACAGTTCCCATCATTTATCAAAGTTGCAAGAAGAGAAGTAAATTTGCCTCAACTACGAGAGTCATACAAAGGCGGTATAAGTCTATCAGTTCTATCACCCAAAAAATAGAAACAGTCACCCCTAGCAGTACACACAATAATTCTCCCACGGTAACAATCTATTATGGCACGATAAGAGGACAACCAGTCCATACTGAGGATAACATCAAAACTCATCATATCTAACAACACCAAACAAAAAGGAAGTTGGTGGTTAGCAACTTTAATCACACACCCGCGGCACCCATGGTTAAAAACTTTCTTACCCCCAATTGGGGATTCTACCACGAGAGAAGATTCTAATGGTTCAGCCTCTAACCCTAACATGGATGCAAATGTAGCTGCAATAAATGAGTGAAATGCCCCCGTATCTATCAACACATTGGCCCAAGCATTATATATAAGATATGTACCTCGCATCACCATTGGCCCAATCAACTATTCAGATGCGGTGACAACATAGACTCTCCCTTGGGGTCTTTGTTCACTCTGCTCACCCCTCTGATGATAGGCATGTTGCACGGACTGTGTAGAGGTAGCCCCATGTACATCTCTAGACGCCTGCCCAGACTGAATTGGCTGATGAGTCTACCTCTGGCTATCCTGCCTAAAATCCTAAAGCATTAGCCGTTCTGACATTCTAGGGACAAAACTTCTTCATATAAGCTGACTAGCCACATTGATAACAAACGGGGTGATTGACCTCCATCCAAAGTCTGATTCTGAGGACGAGTAGAAGGCTGACACGGTTGATTACCCCTCTGTGGACATGTAATGGACTTGTGACCCTGCTCACCACATCAATAACAAGTGATCCCACTTTGTCCCGTACTATCCATACTCTTTCCTAACATATGATTTGATGACACGGCCAGTAACAATAGTAGATGAGAAGGCATAAAACTCTTCGGCTTTTTGGATGCCATAAAATCCCCTCGAGATTCGGTAAACCCTTGTCTCTTAAGCCGCCGCCTCTTCTCCTCACCTTCAAGCATGATCTCAACATGTGCCACGGACTCCACCAACCTATCATAATCCCGAATCATGTTTCCCATTACCTTCATCAAGATTCCTAGCCTCAGCATCTTCTCAAACTGTAAACATTGACATTCTTTTGTAGCCACAAGGTCGGGTGTAAAACAAGATAGGCTCGTAAAAGTAGCTTCAAACTCTGCCATAGTGGAGTCAGATTATTCAAGTTACTCAAACGTTTCCTCATAATTGGAGGAAGGTATTTCTCCCGAAAGGCATGAGAAAATGCCTCCCAAGTATGTTCAATTCGACCTTTGGCATATTTCCACCATTAGTCGGCATCCCTCTTTAATTGATAATTGGCAAGGACCACCCGAAGTTCACCATCACAATATCTAAAAGCTCGAAGGATTTGGTAATTTGCTCAAGCCATTCATTTTCCTTTAACGGTTCGGCGCCCCCAAGAAACTTAGTAAGATTTGAACAGAAAAATTCCTTTTTCAGGAATGAAACTCTAGTCTCCCCTTTGATAGTTCTAGTCGCTTGCTCGGCTCTAAGAACATCCATTGACTCCCTAAGAGCCCTGACCATCTCTGGAGCTAGCACTCCCATTGTGTCTTAGGCCGGTGGAGCGGCCACATTGTTTTGACCCGCTCTTTCTTCTTGAAGAGGGATCTCTAGTTGAACCGAGATATCCTGACCACCTCGACGTGGTTTGCCACGACCCCTACCATATCCAGACATCCTATATAAGAGTAGATATGGACAAGATTAATTTCTCCTTAAGTCTCAATCTCATTCTCAACACATAAACATGTAAACAAATAGAACACATACGGATTCCCCTCACAAGCTATCAACTCATTCCACGATGCTCAAGGATTTTTAAATGGAAAAAGCATTGATCAGATGCCTTTCTAAAGGGACTTCGATGAATGTAGTGAACACAAGTCATATCTATAACGCCCCGAAATAATTAACATTAACCCATCCCATATTAGTGCTACAATTGATCAATAATCTCATAACTTTTATTCATTATATCTTTGATCATTACAAAAGATGACATATGCAATAGGTATTCACCAATCTTGTATTTTGAATTTATAGCATACGACATGGATACAAGTGTAAAAAGAGAAATAAAACCAAGTAATGAAATGCCTTAATGGCTTCAACTTTCCAAGACAATACATAGTTACAACAAAATGAGTTTAAATATAATATAAGTAAAGCCCTAGGCTTAAACAAAATTAATTACATCAAGAACCAAAAATGAAGCCTTAAACTCCAAGTGCTCCCAAGTTACGTCCTTGATAGAGGCCTATTGTGGGAGCCGAATTTACTTGGATCAATAGAGACGAATGGACCAATCCAGTCCAAAACATAACCTCTATTCGGCATTGATCCTAGTAAATTGAAGAGCCGAATAAAGTGGCCGGCATTCCAACCAGTAGAATGAAGGCTGAGTAGAAGCACATGTAAAGGATCAGGGATGGGCCAGGCCCTAAGGCCCAAAGATAATACTATAAATACAGGATCTTCTGTTAGAAAAAGGTACATGAGAACCATTACACTTAACTTAAAATACAAGTAATTCAAATAGTAGAGACTGACTTGCCCGTCGGAGTGTTAATTCCGACACCCCCGACCGGAGTGTTTATTCCTTTTCAAGTGACTAGCTGAAGATCGCGAGCGTCCCCCAGGATCAGAAGAGTATTTCCAAACCACTTCCCCACAATTGGCGCCGTCTGTGGGAATACTCAAGCACATCCATGGCGGGTGTGACCGAAGATCCTCCGGCAGTCACTATCGACCCTACACCGCAAGATGAAACCACTCCAAGCAATCTGCTTGGGCCAGAGAATATTACCGCAAGAAGGGCCTTAGACTTCGGTTCACCCTTGACATCAGCACAAGAGGCAATGCAAGCGATTATGGAACAAGCAAAGCAAAACGAACAGAGGTTGGAGAACATGATCTCTGAGAACGAACGTCTCCGTCAGGATTTGGCCTTAGAAGTAGCGAAGTTCAAACAAGTTGTACGCTAAGATCCGGAACGACCTCTAAGGGCAGGTGGTCGACGACCTCGAGCCTGACAACAGGACACTGACAGTGACTCTGACTCATTATCCCTGGAGCCCAAAAAGAAGGGTCGACTCGAAGCTACCAGCTCTTCTGAAGAGAGTGTACGTATATGGCATAAGCGAAGAAGAAACAGTTCAAACGAAGAAGATCAGCACGATCCCTTCGTATGACGGATCGCAAGGGCGGTCCTGCCCAAAAAGTTCGAAGCTCCATTGTTCACTCTCTATGATGGAAAATCAGACCCCACCGATCATATCCGTCACTAGAAGCAAGCCATAACATTGCATGCAGATGATTGCATGCAGACGACGAAGCCCTCATGTGCCGAATATTTCCTAGCAGTTTGGGACTATTGGCTGTCAGGTGGTATTATAAATTGGAGCCGGCTTCGATCAAGAGCTTCCATCAATTACAGAAATCCTTCAGGGCCAGATTCATCACCAACGAGGTCCAACCAAAACAAGCCGACTCTCTCTAGGCAATGCAGATCTAGCCAAGAGAAACACTAAGAGCGTATTCGGTACACTACTGGGAGTGCTTTAATCTTGTTAATGACGCTTGCAACGACTCCATGGCCATCACCGCCTTCAAAATGTGTTTGCATCCTGACAGTGCTCCCCGCAGCTCCTTGACTAGAAGACCCCCCAAAACGGTCTGGTCGTTGATGAATAAAAGTTGAGGAATACTGCAAAGTGGAGGATGACGCCTTGCAGGTTAAAGCCGAAAACGTGGCCAACAAGACGGCCCCTTCTGAAATTGCTCAGCTGATAAGTTTCGTACCACCTCAGAGCCCCGAACCGCGACATCGGGCTAAACAGAACAAGAGACGGGATTCTCGCCGATCGAGCGACCAATGCCCCCACCGAGCAAATGAACAATTGCAAGTCAATGGCAGGTGCACAAGGCGCGCCGACAAGAAATATGCAGAGTTGTCAGAGCCGATCAGTGCGGTTATGTCCAAAGTCCAACACCTTCCGTTCTTCAAATGACCATCCAAAATGGTGGGACCTCCCGAAAGGAGAAGACGGGATCGGCGGTGCGAGTATCACAAGGATCACGGCCATGATACTAAGAGTTGTTACACATTGAAGGATCACCTGGAGGAATTGGTACAAGATGGTCGGCTACAACAATACATCCGAAAAGGTAACTCAACCAAAGCAATAGCCTTAAAACAGGATTCCCCTCCACTCGGCGTGATCCACATGATATACAGCCTGCCAATATCATCTGCAGTGCATACGATTCGGTTGAATCCCGACCCTCAAAATCAACCCACTCCGGCTAAATGGCCCTATGAAGTTGCAAGCATTGCTTTTGATGATTCAGATTTGGCTGGAGTGACACTTCCCCACATCGATCCCTTGACGCGTAAACCGATTCACCGTTGAGCACATACTCATTGATCCAAGGAGCACATCGGAAGTTATCTATTACAAGACATTCACCAAACTCGGTTTCTCTGAATCGGATCTCTCTCTGGCTCCTTATCCATTATTCAGCTTCAACGCCAATCCAGAATACTCGTTGGGGAAAATCACACTACCCATCCGAGCGGGCTCCCGAATAGTAGATATGGAATTGTTGGTCGTCACATTGCCATCGCCATATAATCTCATTATGGGGCGAACTTGGTTGTATACTATGCAGGCCGTGCCGAGCACCTATCATCAGCTGTTACGCTTCCCGACAGAGCGCGACATTGAGCAAATTCGTGGCTCCCAAAAATCAGCACAAGCATGTTATCTCCTTGTTGAAAAGACGCCAAAAGAGTTACAAGTGAATTCAATCGAGGTGCCAGATTGAGAGAGCCTCGACGATGTTGGGCGGCTCCCATGTGACAAGGCCACGGAAGCCCTAGATCGAGTTGAGATTGACGGCAACCCAGACAGGTTCTTCATGATCGATGCCTCCCTAAATCAAGCCGACAGGCAGCAGCTAATTTCCTTCCTACTCGACAACCTTGATGTATTTGCGTGGACACCATATGAGATGCCGGGTGTAGATCCGTTAGTTTCGCAGCACCGTTTGAATGTTGACCCTAAATGCAAGCCGATCATTCAGAAAGGTCGGCGGTCAGCCGCAAAGCACACTGTCGCCGTTGTTGAGGATGTTGATAGGTTGCTTGACGCCGGGGCAATCAGGGAAGTGACCTACCCTACATGGCTCTCTAATACTGTGGTTGTGAAGAAGAAAAATGGTACTTGGCAAGTGTGCGTTGATTTCACGGACCTAAACAAAGCCTACCCCAAGGATTGTTTTCCCCTACCCAGATCTGACCAACTTGTAGATGCGACGGCACGCCATCAGCGTATGAGCTTCCTCGATGCTTACAGAGGCTACCATCAAATCGCCATACATCTGGAGGACCAAGACAAAACTGCATTCCTCACCCCAAGAGGAACCTACTGGTATAAGGTTATGCCTTTTGGGCTGAAAAATACAGGGGCAACTTACCAAAGATTGGTCACTTCCATGTTCAAGGAGCAACTCGGCCAGACTATGGAATTGTACATTGACGACATGGTGGTCAAGTCCAAAGAAGAGCAAACTCATCTAGCCGATCTGAAAGAGACATTCGGCATTTTACGCAAGTACAAAATGAAGTTGAACGCTTCTAAATGTGCGTTTGGGATCGACTCTGACAAATTCTTGGGTTACATTGTCAACCACCGAGGAATCGAAGCCAACTCGAGGCAAATCACAGCAATCCTGGAGCTCGGCTCCCCTCGTTCAGTGAAAGAGGTTCAAAAGTTGATGGGGATGGCCACCGCACTCAACAGGTTCATCAGTCGGTCCACAAATCGCTACCAATAATTCTTTCATACACTACGGCAAGGCAAGGCTTTCGAATGGTCCACCGAGTACGAAGCCGCTTTCAACGGCCTTAAGACCTACCTCCGATCAGCACCACTCTTGACAACCCCTTCGGCAGGTGACCTGCTCATTTTATATCTGGCAGTTTCCGACCGGGCCGTCAGCACCGTACTAATAAAGGAAGAGTTGGGGGAGCCGCGGCCAGTGTATTATGTGAGCAAGGCAATGGTTGATGCCGAAACACGCTATCTTCCGCTTGAAAAACTCATCCTAGCCCTAGTCATGGTGGCAAGAAAACTGATGCATTACTTCCAGGGGCATAGCATCGGGGTGCTAACAGAGTATCCTATCCGATCAGTACTACGTAGTGCAGAAGCATCAGGTCGTGTCTCAAAGTGGGCTCTTGAACTCAGCCAGTACGATATTCAGTTTCTACCTAGAAGCTCAATCAAGGGACAGGTGCTTGCCGACTTTGTTGCCAAATTCACTGCGGACCTTGCCGACTTCAAGTTTGGTGAAATTTGACCAAAGCCGAACTGGAAAATTTATGTTGGGGACATTTGGCAGTTGTACTGTGATGGATCATCCAATCAGCGGGGCAGTGGAGCCGGAGTAGTAATCATGGCTCCCAATGGCGTAATAATTGGGCAGGCCGTCAAGCTCGGCTTTGAAGCATCAAATAACGAAGCTGAATAGGAAACCCTTCTAACCAGTTTGCAGAATGCACATCTTCTGGGTGCTCGGCGTTTGCTTGTATTTTGCGATTCAAAACTGGTGATCAATTAGCTCAAGGGGAAGTACGCTGCAAGAAACGACCGTATGGTGGCTTACATGAAAACGACTAACTCCTTGCTGGAAAAATTTGACCACCATGAATTGAATCAGATAACACGTGATCAGAACACACATGTAGATGCCCTGGCTTGCCTAGCCTCCGCCATTAACTCAGAGATTAAACGGACCATCGAAGTAGGTTTCATCCCAGAGCCGAGCATTGGCGCCTCGGAAGAAGTTCAGGTCAATGTTATAGAATCTAGACCGAGTTGGATGGATCCCATTGCTACATTCCTGTCTTCCGAACAGCTCCCATTGGACAAGAAAGAAGCGCACAAGCTGCGAAACAAAGCCTTGCGATGCTACTTGGATCCACAAGGAAAGCTTTATAAAAAATCCCTTTCTGGTCCATATTTTGAATGCGTCCATCCAGACAAAGTCAAAGAGCTTCTGACTGAAATACATGAAGGCAGTTGTGGCGCCCATTTTGGCGAGCGCTCTTTGGCTCACCAAGTCGTGACAAGGGTATTACTGGCCGACAATGAGAGCCGATGCCGAATGTTACGTGAAAAAGTGTGAATAGTGCCAGAAGTTCTCTCCTTTGACCCACCTGCCTGCTGAAGAGCTAAGCTCCATAACCAATCCTTAGTCATTCGCCCAATGGGGACTCGACAACGTCGAACCACTACCTCGCGTCCCTGGTAACAAGCGATTTTTGATTGTCGCGACAGATTATTTTACAAAATGGGTAGAAGCGGAGGCACTAACGCACATCCGAGATTCCGACGTGAAGCGTTTTGTTTGGAGAAATATCATAACACGATTCGGCATTCCAAGAGCACTTATCTCAGACAACGGCACCTAGTTTGATTATGGCGTCTATCGAGAGTTGTACAGCAAGTATGGTATCCAGCCTTACTTTTCCACGCCGGCTTATCCACAAAGCAATGGTCAAGTTGAAACCTCTAACAAATCCATCTTGGACGGCATCAAGAAGAGGCTAGAGAAAGCTAAAGGCAAATGGGTCGAAGAATTGCCGAGTGTGTTGTGGGCTCATCGAACTACGCCGAGGCGATCTACTGGGGAAACACCATTTGCTCTATGCTTTGGAACCCAGGTAATCATACCCCTGGAGATCGGCCTCCCAACCTTGAAATCGAAAGTTTTTGACATGGCCCAAAACGACATGATGCTGGCCTTGGATTTGATTCTGATCGAAGAACGAAGAGATCGTGCCCTTACATCCATGGCGCGGTATCAACAACAACTTGCTAAGTCGTATAATCAACGTGTTCAGCTGCGCCGTTACACACCAGGAGAGTTGGTCCTGAAGAAAGTACTCCCAGCTGCCAGGAAACCGACTGATGGAAAATTGGGTCCTAACTGAAACGGCCCCTACCAGGTCGATTCCATCGCGGGAGTGGGGGCATATCGGCTCAAAGACATGTCTGGAAGGAGTCTGCCACAGCCTTGGAATTCAACGCATTTACGTAAATTCTATCATTGACCCGACTTGTGGGGCTTAATACTTGTACATATTGCACTTTTACAATGCAAAGTTTCTCATTTCTTCATCGCACAGTTCAGTTCACAAGTCTCCGTATTCGGAGCACCCTTCGTGGATATCACGATTGGCCAAATAAAGTCTCTGAATTTGGAGCCTCATCAGTGCATGATGCTCTTGGGCCGAAAAAGTCTCCGGATTCGGAGCGCCCTTCGTGGATATCATGATTAGCCAAATAAAGTCTCCGGATTCAGAGCCCCATCGGCACATGATGCCTTTGGGCTGAAAAAGCCTCCGGATTCGGAGCGCCCTTCGTGGATATCATGATTAGCCAAATAAAGTCTCCGGATTCAGAGCCCCATCGGCACATGACGCCTTTGGGCCGAAAAAGCCTCCGGATTCGGAGCCCCATCGGCGCATGACGTTCTTGGGCCGAAAAAGCCTCCAAATTCGGAGCGCCCTTCGTGGATATCACGATTGGGCAAATAAAGTCTCCGGATTCAGAGCCCCTTTGGGCCGAATAATATTCCGAATTCGGAGCGCCCTTCACGACGAAGGTTAAAACATACAAAACAAAACATTTACACATCAAAGTGGGATGTTTCGATAAGTTGAGCCGGCAAAAAACATTTACACCTCAAAGCATATAAACATTCAAAATGAAATGCTTAGTTAACTTAGGTCGGCCCGACCGCATGAACAAAACAAAACATGCCAACATTCGAAATGAGATGCCTAATTATGCATGTAAAAATTCAGAATGAAATACAAACATTTAAAATAAAACATTTTATTCAATTAGACAATAATTACATAATCTTGCACGCAATCTGCGTTTGAGCATTACAATGTCTATTTTTGTCCGGCGTCTCCCTCATCGTCACTCTTCTCGACTTCGAAGGCGGAAAAGGGGAAGTGATCACGTTAGTATAGCAGCAACGCCGAATCAACGCCCACAGTTCGGAGAGCTTCCTCGGCTTGAAGTTCCTTGATCCAACTGTGATTAAATCTACAATTTTCACATCGGCAAACTTCCTCGGCGAGCTTTTCCCTGGTCTTCTCTATCCCTACTTTCCGGCCTTCATGGAAGCCTTTTTCATAGGCCCTCCCCTTCGTGGACTCTATTGCAAACATGCTCGCCGTATCACGATCGGCAAGTGCAGTACTGATAAGCCGCTGGGTCACCCTTTCTTCCACGATTGGGTTAGCCTGTCCGGCTGGTTGTGTCTGAGCGGCCTTGACCTTCCTTAGCTAGCGCTCAGCCGCTTCCGCGCAAGCTTCCAAGCTTTGAATGCGTTCATCATTCTTCTCTATTTCTCGTCGCGTAGCACGAAGGTGCATGCCAATTTCATAGGCGGTGTACAGCCCTTTCACCGCCCTACAAACGCCCTCTGGAAACACCTCGAAGTCAGGTTGACCTACCATCGACTGCTGTACTTCTGGCAGAAAAATCTGTCATGCAAATTCGACCGCCACGTTTGGGTCCCGGATGATGGAATCTGCCTCTATCATCGGTCTGTTCCTAACGAAAATAGAAAAGCTCAATGGGTGTGGTGGTCCGCTGGTCTCACCTCACAAATGAGGGGAGCTCCCCTGCTGGCGCTTCTCCTTCCTTGGTGACCTGCTTCGTCAACGTGGAGAGTGGCCCTTCTCGTGCTCTGTAGATGCCCTACCTCCTGCACGGGGAGGCTTGCCACCTAGATTCATTGATGAGTCCAGCTCCGCCAAAGTCCTGCCTTCTCCCTTACTATTAAAGAAAAGTCTGGTTGACATTCACACTTTTCCGGCCACGAAAGACGAGCAGAATCGAGTCACTTTATGAAACCCAGATGGAATCTCTCAACCCCATTTTAATCACTTAGGAGTGCACCCCACTCCCGAAGCGACATCATCAATGCACGCACTCCACGAACTAATCACCAATATTCAGCATTATTGATTCGTTCTGATCTAGAAGTGCTATTCGGCTTTTGAAGTTCATACATTGGCTGGGGCAAGGGTAGATTTATTAATCTGATCAGCCAAATACTTAAGCCTAATGCCAACCGATTTGTGCCACAACCACTCCATAAACTAATGATATTCGACTTTTGGAGTTCATACATTGGCTGGGGCAATAGCAGATTTATTAATCTAATTAGCCAAATACCTAAGCCTAATGCCGACCGATTTGTGTCGCAGCCACTCCATGAACTAATGATATTCGGCTTTTGGAGTTCATACATTGGCTGGGACAAGGGCAGATTTATTAATCTGATCGGCCAAATACCTAAGCCCCATGAACTAATGATATTCGGCAAGATCACATTTATTAATCTAATCACATTTATTAACCCTTAGTTATCTAATCGGCAAGTGAACACGAACGTTTGTCTACCGCGAGGCAGACAACAATAGTTTTACCCAAAATACCAAAAACAAAACAGTAATCTTCATTGATAACCACAATTAAATACAGGAAATAATGCAAGGTAAGGGAAATATTCATTCATAAATTGAATACATCATAGTCATCATTTTATACATAAAGATTACCCCAAGCAAATAGTTGTCTACTAAGAAAACAAAACATGTTTACAAAAACATACATTGAAATTGAAAATACCTAACAAAACTAAAATGTCTCCCAAATCAAGCCTTGGGATTAGACTCAAGCGGCTCAACGTCCACTTGCTCGTATGGAATTGGCATGGCCAATGTAACTCCAGCGACAACAAGGGCTTTGAGCCAGCCGTGTTTGAATCCCCGATTCTCAAATTTGGGGACTTCTTCTACATAGTCTTCAAGGGCGGCGCTCTTCCCAGCCTCGAACGCCGCAGAAGCCTCGGAGTCAGCTTTTTCCTTAGCCTTCTTCAACTCTTCCAATTCGGCCTCCAACTTGGCAAGCGCCTCCTTGGCTAACTTGAGCAATTCCTCGCTTGTGTTTGCCCTTTCCTCGGCGTCGGATCTGAGCTGGTCAGTAGTCCGAGCCCTCTCCTTTTTAGCTTCGGCTCGTGCACTTTCCATTATAGCTCTTGCCCCCTTGAACTTGGCCCTGCTCCTCTTACCTTCGACTTCCGACTTCAAGCGGCCAATTTTTTCAATGGCATCATGCTGGCGACGACCTAGTTCGGCTATCCTTCCAACCGTCTGCAAAACAAGTTGGGATCGTCACATACCAAGAAATACCGTATGCAAACCAAACCAAATAAGGAGTTAAGATCAAGTCACATACCAAAAGGGCCGACTGGGCAGCTAATGCTATTGCTACCAAATCCGACTCGGCACGAAAGGTTGCCTTGTCATCCGGCAAGGAGACCGAGGCAGCCAAGCTCAGCGCCACAGCTGGATCTTTCATAGCCGACGCTTCAGAGGAGATCGGCATGTTTTTTATCTTTGGTTCAACGACAAAAGGAGCAACCACACCCGACTCCTCTAAGCGTGGCTGTTTATCAACGGGGCCCTCCTCGGAGCCGACCTCGCACTCGGCGGTACGTTTTTCTCCCCGATCTTCTGAAATCGACCGTTCTTCTGTAATCGGATACTCGGCATCCTTCTCCGTCTCGGTTGCATGAACATGAGTCGTTTCTTCTACAATAATGGGTTCGGAAGATTCACTTGGGGCAGGTCTAGAATGGGTGGCCTCGACTTTTCGTCGGGCGGCCATGCGTTCGGCATTCTTCTTTCGCGCCAACTGCGTAAGACTTTCCCCAGCCATACCCTCAGAATAAGCGCTGGGAAGGTCTCCCAAATTTGTAAAAATATCTTTAGCATCCCTTCGGCCTGATGTGGACAGAGGGTCAGACGAGTTCAGTCCGGCTTCCTCAAAGACCGAGTAAATAGCTTCGTCAACTTCCGCTGCCAACTGGTCCGCATCCTCAGCGATTGGTTCGGTCGCTTGTTCTTCTACGTGTTCAGAATTGGATGTTTCTAAACCAATCTGTCTCAAGTTTTTGAAGCTGGGGAAGATAAGGGCTGTGAGATGGTTGTCGTCTCGCGAGATCGGAATGTTGTCTGCCGTCGAGAATGTCATGTAAGTTAGCTCGTACCGCAGGAGAATGTGGGCCGCCTTTCCTTGTTTTTGAAGGTTTGGACAGCCGACGAACTGTAGCGCGGTTTTAATTTCTGCAAGCACAACGTCGTCGTTTGAAACTAACGCTCTCTTCAAGTCACTTCCTGCATAAATGATACAATTAGATGTATATAGTGCCGAATACAGATATGGAAATAACAAAAACAAAAGTGATCTAATCGGCCACCTGGTTCGCCTTTTCGCCTTGGCACAGGGTCTACGCGATCTTCACCTTCGCTGAATTCCCAATTGCCGCAGACAACGACCATCACGTCATCGACACGCTTGCCAGAGCTGGCAAGCATAGTCACTAAGCGATGATCAGTATCCTTGGCTCTAAGAAAGTAGCGTCCTAACCGGCCAGTAGATTTGGCAAGGACATAACAGTGCCGAATGGCGGGTATACCTAAATTAATCCTAAGACTCCGATTTAGCTCTACAATTCCCATTATGATGCGAAAGAAATTCACGTTGGGCTGGGAAGGGATTAGACCCCAGTATCAAAGAACAACCCCCAAAAATGGGTGAAGGGGAAAGCGGACTCCGCCCTCAGCAATTGATAGAAGAAGAAAGACGATTATGCTCTCATCATCCCTCTCTATATCAGTGGTGCTGTCTGCCAAAAGTGACAGATGGACGTCATCGGGGATGGAAAAATGGCGTTGAAAGCTGGAGATTCGATCCGCTGAAAGGAGCACCTTCAGATGTTTTGCCATTGTGGCCAACCCAAGGATTATGGAAAACTAAAAGCAAACAAGGAAGCGGGATCAAAAATGAAGGAGAAGAAAACTTACAAGAGATGAAGGGAAAAACGAGAAACAAGGAGTTGCAGAGGCCGCGAAGTGAAGGAGTTACACTAGAAGGCGAGCCAGATATCTTTGGGTATTCAGAACATACATTCGAAGAGACAATTTCAAATCACATTAAATGGAGGTAGTGTACGAAGGGGTGGGAAATCTTTACAATGACCAAAAAGCGTGTACGCGTTCTAACACGCATTGGGAAGAGGATTAACCGCTGAAATTTTGACTTCCCAGGCGAGAAGCCAAACACGCCGACTAACTGATGCTAGTGGGGTGTTTGGGGGGCAATTGTGGGAGCCGAATTTACTTGGATCAATAAAGACGAATGGACCAATCCGGTCCAAAACATAACCTCTATTCGGCATTGATCCTAGTAAATTGAAGAGCCAAATAAACTGGCCGACATTCCAACCAGTAAAACGAAGGCCGAGTAGAAGCACATGTAAAGGATCAGGGATGGGCCAGGCCCTAAGGCCCAAAGATAATATTGTAAATACAGGATCTTCAGTCAGAAAAGGTATGTGAGAACCATTACACTTAACTTAAAATACAAGTAATTCAGAGAGTAGAGACTGACTTGCCCATCGGAGTGCTAATTCCGGCACCCCCAACCGGAGTGTTTATTCCTTTTCAGGTGGCTAGCTGAAGATCGCGAGCGTCCCCCAGGATCAGAAGAGTATTTCTAAACCACTTCCCCACACCTATCATCAACCCTTGAAAGTTGTTTTCCACATAGGGTGAGCCACAACCCAGTAGAGATACTCTAACACAGTATATAAATCTTAGCAAAATTATAAGGTGAATGCACATGCATGCCATTTGTCAAACATTCCTAATTTTTCATCTCAAAACAATACAATGCCAGATTGTATATCAATTCATGAAAATAATCATTTTATACAGAAAACGTGGCAGTTGATACAAAACACTAGGAATTTCTAGGTACGTGTCTGCTAGTAGGCTATACAAGCATTACCAAAGCCATTTTACTGGTACTAACCGGAAGGATCGGCACCTAACCACGTGGGTTTCTAGACATTCACTAAAGACACACAGGCCAATATAATAAAACCACAACCACACCTCCCAACCAGATTCAATACAGTATTCACCCATTTTTCTCAAAATCAATACATTTACAATATTCAATATGAAATGATGCTCAATGCACAATATATGATAAATTAGTTTCAATTTAACCTAATCATCATACAATGTCTACAACAATCAAGACTATCCTCCACTGATATCCCAAAACAAATATTTCTATACAAAGATAATTTCCAATCATAATATACAATTCCATCCTTTCACAACGGGAGTGATATTACATATCCAACTTCATTATCATTATCAACATAATCATCATTCCAATCATACAAAAACCCACAACATTTTCTGTTTCCTTACACAATTCCAAATATTCAAAATTTAGGACAATACCCCCTTTTATTTTACAAAATCAATTTCAAGAAGAGATATTTACCATTTTAACATATTTCAACCATTTTCAAGAATTCATGTGGAAAACCCCTTTTTTGATTTCGAATCCAAGCCCTAAGTTTTTCCCAAAATCCCCAAATCATTAAATCTTTTCAAAGAGCAAATAACTAAGTTAAAAATCACATAAGAGAGTCAAAGAAATCCCTACCTCAAAGTAGAAGACAAGAGGAGACAAAGAGTAGAACCTGACAGAGCTAAAAACACAAACTTCACCGATTAGAACGAATCCCTTGACGTGCTCAATCTTTTACTAAAAAGGGCTAGGGTGAGGAAACCAACAGATTTGGAGTATTTGGAGCTAGAGTATAAGAACTAAAGAGAGAAGGCAAAGATTTAGGGTTTTGAAATGTTTAGAGAGAGAGAGAGAGAGAGATGAAAAAGTGATCCAAAAAGTCTTATTCTCGGATTGATATACGCACAAACCGCTCGAGCGCATAAATGGTCACTCGAGCGATAGACACAATAAATGACACCGCTCGAGCATACAATGATCCTCTCTTAGTAGTTCAGACCTGTAAAAGATCACTCAAGCTTAAGAAAGACCATTTGAGTGAAGATATCGAACTCTCAATAGTTTTACAGACCACTCAAGCGAACAAGCCAAAATATGGATTTCAAACACAACCAAAACTCCCAAAAGACAAACTCAACACGCAACAAGATGGAAATGAGATGGACAATAGCTAAGTACATGGGTTCAGATCTAACAGCAACAAATGAGTCGAGTTTAAACCAGAATCGTTATAATATCCTAGAGGATTGACCCCAAACACACATAATCATATAAACACATAATCAAGTGAGACCACCAACCCATCATTTTAGCATGACAACCTAATGTGACAAAGTCACTTCCCACGAGCTCCAAGTATGCAACTCGGTTAACTCTAATACCAAATTTGTAACGCCCTATACATTAACTTCACATTGAACGATTACAAGATCATGCACCATACACGTACCACATAATTCCATTCAAATATTTATGTTTCTCATTGAACTACATATTCAGTTAACAAAAAAATTTCAAGTTACAGATCTCAATTCAGTAAGTTAGAGAAAATTACAAAACCATTACATTGTCCTCTACGTTCACTAATTACATTACGACATTTAATACAAAAAAACAAAACCCAAAATAAAAGTAGAAAAGGAATCCCACAGTTACATTATAACTTCAAGTTCATAAAATTTTAGATTTTGAAAAAAGGTAGTTGTCTTCTTCGTCTTTATTGACAATTTTGGGACTCTCATTTCCTGAAATGTTAGTAAATAAGAATGAGCTATTGCCTAGTAGAGAATAACTTTAACCAAGTATATAAACATTTGATTTAACTATGCATGACCTTTATCAATGCCCATGAATTTTTCTTGGTTTAAAAGCTATTACACAACTCATAATTCAACATCGAATCTCCTCATTTTTCCATCCTCATACGAATGGCTAGTGGACACCTCAAACCTTCCACTTTCATTATCCTCACAAGAACCGGCTAGTGGACACCTCACAACATCTCCATATTAGTCACCCTCATGCAAATCGGGCAAGTAGACACTTCAAACACATTTCCACATTCGTTGTCCTCACACGAACCAGGCAAGTGGGTACCTCAAATACATTCCAAAACATAAACATTTTAAGCACATCACAAGTAGTCATAGGGATTCTTCAATTTTACTTATCAATTTCCCATTAAGTCAAAATCAAGAACAACCCTTAGTGTTACATATAAAATTTGGGGCTTTCCTTTCCAAGTAATCATTTTCCTTAATTATTGTATATTTACTCACTATTTCATACTTGATTAAACAACCCATAATCAATTTCACACCACCACTTCATTAAAACAAAACCCATATATATATATATATATAAATGTGCATCATCTATCTCAATAGTTCCATACACCTTAAGATTCACACACGTCAAACCGAAGTATAAATATACAAGGGTAAAGGTATTCATACCTCAAGGATTGCAAGAAGAGAAATGAAGGTCCATGCGATAAACTTTCGAAACATCACGATCTAAAAGGTTCAAAATGTGGCTTTTGACGAGGATAACAACTTTAATGAAGGCCCAATGATCAATTCTCGCTCTTACTAGATGAAATCTACGGCTTTCTACTAGATGAAAATGGATTAGAAAAGTGTTTAGGTCAAAATATAACTCTGTTGCCCAGACCAAACCACTCGAGTGAACTTTTCATCGCTCGAGTGAACTTTCCACCACTCGAGTGGTAAACACAAGGTCTCAGAAGTTTTGTAGAGCAACAGTGAAAATACTGGGAGCTCACATTTTACGCTTGAGCAACCTTTTCTTCACTTGAGCGGTCTCGCCTGCAAACCCACGAGATATTGGAAGCTACAAATCTTCGCTCGAGAGACTAAATGACCACTCGAGCGGTCACCCAAAATCAGTTGTTACACTCTGGATTCAGCTACTATGTGTGAATTTTCTCTGAATTTGGCCACTGTATGAATTTTCTCTTGATTTGGTCATTGTGTGTGAATTTTCTCTAGATTTGGCTACTATTTGTAATTTTCTCCGTTCAATGTGCGAATTCTCTTTGCATATGTATATCTAATATGCATGTTCCTATTTGTTTTGTAGGGTTTTTTTCTCTAGCTTTTTCCATTGTTGACGCTGAGAATAAAGACAATTGGTGTTGGTTCCTTGAACATTTGTGTCAATTATTGGGACCAGAGAGGGTGATAAGTTTCATATTAGATCGACATTGTGGTATTGTGGAAGGAATTGTAAGGTTTCTCCCTAATTGCTATCATGCATTTTGTCTTGAACATCTCAAAAGAAATTTGAGGGATAGGTTATCATGTGGAAACACATATTTGGTTAGAGAGACGATCATGTCCAAGTTTTCAGAATGTGCATATGCTCCAACAAAGGCGTCGTTCCATTTCAAGTTAAATGAATTAAAAAGTGAGGGAGGACACATTGTGAGTGTTTTCTTAAGAAGTTTACCATATGAAAATTGGAGTGATGTATATTTTGAGGGGAAACATTATGGCGAAATGTATTCAAATGTTGCTGAGTTATTGAATTCATGGATACGAGAAGCTCAGCACTTGCCAATAACAATTTTGATGGACATGATACGGTTGCAAATCATGAATATGAGGTCTGATAGGAGGCTACTTTCTAGTAAATGGAATAAAGTTCATTGTCCTCGTATGGATAGTGTGTTGGAGAAGGCTTTCATAGATGGGAGGACATGGAATGTAAGTTTATCATCTGATAATGTGTTTGAAGTGCATTGTTTTCCTTTGGTTATGGTTGATCTTGGTTTGAAAACTTGTTCATGTTGAAAATGAAAAATAAATATGTATCCATGTCAACATGTTGTTACCACAATTTTTAGGAGTGGAAAGAATTTGAATAAATTCATTGAACTATTTTTTCATGTTGATATGTGTCGTCAAGCATACTCATTTTTTATTGGCCTAGTTCCAACTGTTGAAAAACTTGTTTATACCATTAATGATGCTGTGATTTTACCTCCATTGAGTAAGAGACCAACTGGGAGGCCGAAGAAGAACAGAACTACTTTTATTGGAGAGTTTAAAAAGGTGATCAAGTGTAGTCGATGTGGGAGTATTGGTCGCCATAATAAGAGGACATGCAAGGAACCTTTATTAAATAGTTAAGCATATCCATCAGTTTTAATTGTTGTAGCTTGCTTTTCGTGCTCCTCGGAGGGGTTTAGTCTCCTCGGATACGATAGTCCTACAGTTCGAACTCTCGTAGTTTTAAATCTGATTTCACAAGTGCAATATAAAATAGAAAACACAATTGAGAGTCCCAAATCCAGCAAATCTTAAAAAATTCATTTATCATCAGAGATGCCAAATATGGACTGCATTACCAGATTTCAAAGTCACCACCTAAATATTTTTGTGAAATTTTAAAAACCCTTGACTCGTGCCAAAGGCCACTTGTCCGTCATAACCAAAGTGTCTCGACTCGGGAATTTAGGTATGAAAGGGAAAGGTCATGAATTGAGCACCCCACTCACCTGATCAAAGATCAGCCTCTACTAATCATGATGTGATTTGTATATACATTATATGCTCTCATTCTGATTATTATGTTAACATTACTATGTGAGGCACACAAGTATACACTATTTCTCCCACTTTGGAATGTTTCGATTTCATGTTGATTTGAAAAAGAATTTTGAATGTACTGCTTGAAAATGGCGAGCTCGTATGTACATTAATCAAAATCATCCCAACTTAAGTGAAATAGCCTTCATCCGCAAGCATTCAAAAGATATATCAAATAAACACTTAGCCTCATGGTGAATATGCATTGATATGGCAACACAAACACACATGCGATATGCTAAAGCAAGAAATGCTTACCTAGTACTCCGAGGCAAGCCAAAGGAAATAAAATAATTAATATGCAAAGTGACTACTAAAACACATACAAAATACAACTACGACGTTCGGTTTTTAACATGTCATGTGAAGCAACTCAAAGCATGCGGTAGTGCACATATTCAAGTAAGTAATAAATGACAACAATGTTAGAGTGATGAATCGAACCTAATGCATACAAACATGGATACAACACATGGTAATGATATGAAATCAAAATTTGATACTACATGCAACCATCGTAAGCAAGTAAATAAAAGGGAGAAAGAATGGAGGTGGGAAGACATACATAATATTACAAGTGTTACAAATTTGTCCTCGCACAAGAGGGTCTAAATGAATGCCCTAATTAAGCTAATTATTACAACACCAAACGAATAAACTACATTAGCGAATGAAATCAACTAATTAATTACAACATACTAATTATTAAAGCACTAATTTAAACGACTAGGAGACCAGAAGCCACATGCGCGCAATCGAGAACATCCTCTCGGAAACCTCTCTGTTTGCTACTAGATTCTATTCTGTTTGCAGTTAGAAAATTAATCTATTTTTGCCTCGGTTTCTGCTCTGTTCTGCCACAAAAATGCCACTGCCTATACAACAAAAGGTGGCCAGCCAGCCAGCCTTGGAAAGTGGTCGGCCGTACAGACTGGTGGTCGGCCGACCACTATTTTTGGAAACTGCCGTGCTGCCACAGAACTGAAACAGAACAAAAACAAAGTGTTTCTAGGAGATGTTTATCCTCTCTGCCCTTCCCTATCATGAAGATGATCAAGGGAGGAGTAGATTCAATTCACAAATCATTAGTATTCGCACATTTGTTGCGTGATTATCTGTGAACCGATAGGACAAAAGCTCAATAAATGGAAATGAAATACCAACAACACCTCTTCCCTATCATTGAGTTACCTCAAGGAAAAGAGCAGACATTGCTTCTTGAATCATTGAACATCACTAAAGAGTATGTAATGAGTCAAGAAGCAATTGGTTCAATATAATTTTTGATTAAATCCAACTCAATTTTATTATCCTTTTTACCTGTCTTTTTTTTTTATTACATTTCCATTGCTTATCTTTTATTCATTTTTGTCCAAAAGTGATAATTACGTCCACTAAGTCCAAAAGAAAAAAAAGAGTATCAAACATTAACTTAACCCGAGAAATGAACTTTCAAGTCCTTTTCTATGGGAAAAATTACAAAGGAAGAGTCAAACTCATTTACAAGCAATAATGAATTCTAAGTCAAACCCAAAATGAGCGATAATGACTTGTCAAACTCAAAGAGAGCGATAATGACTAATCAAACCCAAAATGAGCAATAATGACTCTCAATCCAAACTTGATAATAAGTTATAATGACACTTTCCTCGATGATTTCCAAGGGTCTAACTAAAAAGTTAATCCCTTCAAAGTAAATGCACCGGCGATAAAGAGAAGTGACAAACAAGAGGTTGTGCTTAGCATGAGAAAGATGTAATGCCTTAGTAATGAACCTCCGAAGAGATTAAACCATTAAGCATAGAAAGTCTCTTTCTTATGCTTGAACAACAACCTTTTGTTAAACACGACTCTTTAATCAAAATAAACAAAGAATGGAGGGAGGTTGCAGAGATGATTATGCAAAGGTGATAATTACAAAAGTGAGACCAAATATGAAAGATATGGAAATAAAGCTATCAACTCAAATGGATTAGTGGCTATAGTCTATACACTCAAATCTATGAGGACTTACCATACCACAAGCATAGTATTCAAAGCATAAATTAAACAAACAACTAAAACATCCCCAAAAACTAAGAAAATAGTGCTGAAATCATTTTGAAAATGGTGGAAAATATAGACAAAAATGGAAGAGAACAAAGCTAAGAAGCAAGTCTAAGGAATGGTGGCTAACCTATCTACTTTTTGGACCTTTAAATCACATATTTTAACCTCTGAAGACTCTAAAAAATAGTAGCTAAAAGCAAAGAAACAAGTGGGAAGAACAAGGATATAAACTATGGGATAAGGTTCAAAAAATGGTGGTTAACCCATCCACCTTTGGTAGCTTTTAAATCACAAGTTTTAGCACTTAAAACCAATCCAAAATAGTGTATAAACAACAATAAAAAGAGAAGAAAAGAGTAGTGTGAGCAAGGCAAAAGATGGTAAAGATTATACCTCTTGAAGAGGGGGATGCTCTTTAGTTCACAAACCACAAGGTGATGACTCTCAAGAGCTGAAATTTGTGTTCAATAATCTCAGCAAGAGGCCTTTAGTTTAGGCTTAGGAAGTGTATGGATAGTGTATGTATATTTCAAGAGAGAGAGGAAGAGTGTTTGGCAAGCTATAGGCTCTTTGGAAAATTTTCTAACCGCAAATCATGAGGGGTGGTCAACTATTTATAGAAAAACACTATCTCACACCAGAAATATTTGTATTGAGCCAGTTAGTGCAAGACATGCACATGGGGACAGTTGGCAACAAAAAATATCTGCTCGCCACTAGACATGGCCAGCCGGCCATGAAGGTGGATTGCTGGCCAACCAAAAATGGTTTACCGGCCACTTGTTGGCCAACAGGCCTTTGAGTGGTCATGCTAGAAAAAAAAATAGGTTTTGGTTCAAATGAGGTATAAGGTTTAGGTCCTGAAGCTTGAAAATTAAAGCCTTTTACTAAAGAATAGAACCATTGTACAATGTAACAACTCATCATCGAGTGTCTAACTTGAGGCGCCCAAGTCTTAAGGACATTCAAAATAGGGTATCTACAATTGTTTAGATTACATTTTATTGATTGAATAATACATTTGAAGATGTTAGAGGAATTTATGTTGCATTTTTCGATGTTGGTTAATAGAGAAAAATTTGTATGCGTATGGATCTTATTACAAAAATAATAGGCTTATTTGGTTTGTATCTCAATATATAATTTTTGAGAAAAAATTTCAAAATTTTGTTTTGTTCAAATTTTTTGAAAAAAAAATTGAAATCACTTTTTGTTCCCTACACATGAATCAATTACTTTTTCTCTTTCATCTCTCATTCTCAATCACTTTTTATCTCATACACATCTACTCAATTACAACAAAATATCAAATCCTCCCAAACTCCCAAACTCCAAAACAATTTTCAAAATATACAACCAAACAAACCAAAAAAATTTCTAAACTCTCTCTCTAAAATTTTGTTTGAAAATTTATCTCAAAACACAAACCAAACACACCCAATGTGTCTGTTGTGCATTGTATTTAGTAATTTTCTCTAAACTTTTTCTGAATTTTCTCTATAATTTATGGATCAGTGCAAAAAATAATTTGGGCAGTGTGTTTATAATACTAGTCAAATCCATCCAAAGAAATTTTTCAATAACAGAGAAAATTGGATGGTATGAATTACTTTGTGCATTGTTTTGTACCAACACAATGCACTACAAATTACATGATCAAATAAGCACCCTTTTTACATCATACAAGATAAATTTCTCTATTACTAGAATTTTCTTTGTGAAATTCTGATAATTTCAAACCAGAGAAATTTCTTTACAAATATAATTTTCTCTGTGTACATTGTGTTGATAATCATCACTTAGCATGCATTATGAAAAAATATATTTAACCATTGATAGCAATGAAATTTTGAAGTTTACATTAGTCAAAAAAAGGATATATACATGTATATCAACCATTATCATTCCTTCAATATAACAAAAAAAATATTGAAGGGTTATTCCTAATTATATTGGTCAATTACTAGTTAGTCATCCTTTCACTAGTGTTCTTTCACTACTCTACTTTTTGTACTTCTTCTGATGGTATTTCAATTGGTTCTGTCTATGACCGATCAACTTCGGTTGCAAATCTCTCTATGATTTCTACCCTTATTAACATTATATCTTATGTTGACAATATTGAGTTGATAAGTTCATAGTTGATGTATTGTCTCATTATGTAGCATACAAAGATGCCACAATCCACACTGCATGCAAATTATAGGTATAGTTAGTTTTGAGAAACATGCAAATTAAATTATGTCATTTGTAGATGTTGTATGAAACTTACGAATCATTAGCTTGTTGTGGAGCATTCTCAACATATACAAAGTAATAATTTGTGCTTTGTGAGTCGATTAATCTGAATGAGGGCTGTGATTGCACCTCTCTTTCATGACATGCTTTCAAAAACTTCTCTACATAATCTTGCTACAAAAAGGATATTAATTATGTGAATTGTGTGCATGTGATTAGCTGGATAATTTTCAAATAAAAGAGACGCAAAGACACAAATTAATGAGAGTCTATCCTGACTAGAGAAATTTCAGATCCTAAAGAAATTACATACACAAGCACAAGGACATAACTGGGGCAACCAACAAAATGTGATGAGCTAGATAATTTTCGAATAACAGAGAAATTTACAGACACAAATTAATGGATGTCTATCCTGGACAGAGAAATTTCAGATGCTAGAGAAAATTGCATATACAAGCACAAGGACACAACTAGGACAAGCAACAAAAATTGTGAATGAAAATTTTCCCAGCAGAAATTTCAAATAACAACTAGAGGGTAACATGTTAGTGTAAACTTGAAAAATCCAAACTGCATTCAACAACAACTAGAGTGTTGACTAACCAATTGGGAATGAAAATTTTGACAGCAGCAAAAGTGAGGTTAATGAGGGCAAATGACAATATTAAGTGACAACTCAAAAATAATTTTCACAAGCAAATGACAAACAAGTAAACTTAATAAGCACAAACATGTTATGACCCTAATTCAACCACAAATAGATAAACTTCACTTTCATAATTCAACAACATTATCATCACATAAACAACATGATGGATAAGAGAAATTTGCACTCGTTACCAATTATTTTGCATCTTTGAGACATTTGTCATGTGCATCATCTCTTCTTGCCCTCACAGAGTTGTAGAACCTCCGTAAATTGTGTTTTTTGTCCAAGACGAGTAAGTTCTAATGATTTCCATTGGTTGACTTCTCATTGCCACCGCTATTTATTGGGAAATGGAGGAACCTGTAATTCCTCCACGCAGGTTCAAGATGTTTATCAAGCAATGAGATTCTTGATGAAGTTCTATGGTTAGAGAAAATCAAACAATGGTCAAAGAAATTTGACATGATGGAAAATTTCTGTAATATACACACAGAAGTAGCAGAGAAATTTTAAGACATGCACACAACTAGCCAAAGAAAATTAGACAAGTCACACAATTGGCTTCAAGAAGTAGCTCAAAAGGAGAAAGTAGTAAGTAAATTTCAAAGAAAATCAAATAAAAAAGTAGTAACATACCAAATAAAAGAGTAGTAAATTCCAGAAAAAATCAAATAAAATAGTAACAACATACCAAGCCCATGCATGTGGGAAAAAAATGAAATTGCTTATTGTCGTTTTCAACTTTGGTCAGCAAAGAGTCTCTCTCCATAACCATCAATGGCCTGAAAATATCATTTATAATTGTAACATTATTTTATAAAGGCTTATGGAACATGACAGAGAAATTTAACGAAAAACTTACATTGTTGGCAATTTCTTTTTCCTTTATTAGGTTTTTGATATCTTCAAAATAAATGATATTCAACTCACTTGTCCAGATAAAAGCCCTACAAGATGACAAAGAAGAGATTTAACAGTTGTTAATGCAATCTAAGTTAGTAAATTTTGTTTGGTATCTTCTATTTTAATTGTTATATTTATTCTAGTCCAAACACGTTCGATATGTGCTGCAAAATATCTTTAACATGTTCTTTAACCAATTTTGTAACTGGTAGACTTAATGGAAAAATCCAAGATTTTCTTAAGTTTGTCAGTTGAGGCAAGACATAGTCATCGACATCAAAATTTCATCATCTTTGGTGGTTTGCTCTATTGGCTTTGCATCTTGCTTTGAACCTCTAGTGATCTTTACAACTCTAGGATATTTGAAGTCCGGGTCTTGCTTTCCTTTCCTTTTCTTTGCCTTTAAATTCTTTATCATTGATGTAGGATCTTTTTTTCAATTTAGCAAGACAGTGAAATTTCAGTAAAACATATTTTTTTCTAAAGTAACAGAATCATATTTCAATATGAAAATTTATTTAATTCAATATTTTTTAGTTACCATAGACTTTTGTTTTTGGTTTTGCTTGTTATTTATCTGCCACTCTTTCTTCTTGGACTCTTGGTTGTTGTTACACTTGGTTTCCAACTGTACACAGTGAAAATCAAACAAGCCCCAAAAATCAACATGGTCAGAAAAACTACAAAATTTAGAGAAAATTGCACACATATGGAAGCAAATAGACAAAGAAAAACAAACAAGCCGCAAAAATCAAAGTGGTCAAACTAATGTGGTCGAAGAAATTTAAATTCCAGAGAAAATTACCCTTTTCTTTGTCCTTGTGTGGTTCTTGTTGTTGGTTTGCCTCTTGCACTTGTTGCACTTGTTGGTTTGTCTCTTGCACTTCCGTTCCAACCGTTCCAACTGTTTCACAATGAAAATTTAGTAAATAGAAATTTCTTTGAATTATGTTGACACAATAATATAACTTTTTGTGGTTCAAGATTTTCATTGACCTTGGGGGTGAACTTGTTTTGGTATCCGGTAAGGTTGTGTTGCTAGCTGGACAAATAGTTCTTGAATTTGTTCATGCAATCTAGTATTTTCAATTTCAAGCTCTGAAATTAAATCCCTCAAATGTTGCATTGTTTTTTCATTATCTTCTTTTTCAACCTCCAACATCATTAGTCTCAGTTGGTTTGTTCTTTCTCTTTCTTAAAGCTCTGAATTTTTTTATGTTAAGGTTCTTATGGCAGTGTCATTATCTTCAAGTAATTGATTCCAAGTTTCGCTTCTTCTATTTTGGAGTTAGAAAGTGTCTTTAGTCTTTCATGTAGATTAGTAATTTGAACATCGTTTGATTGCTCAGATTCTTGAGACTGTTGCATTGTCGAGCCACAAATGCTATTATGATGTTGGTTCATGCGCTCATTGTTTTCTTCTTTATCCATTTCCTCATTATTCTATTCTTCTTCTTCAGATTCGGTACCTTCATCTTCTTTTTCTTTGCCTTCATCTTCTTCTTTGCATTATACTTCTTCATTTTCTTTTCTAGTTTCCTCTCCTGCACAACTTTCTTCTTCTTCTCCATTGCTTGCTTCTTGTTCTTCTTCATTATATTGGTTTCTCTTTCTTCATTCCCTCGTTGTTCTTCAAATGAATCTTCTAGTGTCTGCTTGAATTTAGCCAATGCTTTTTTTTTTTTTTGCTTCTTTCTTGTTGTTTTTACCAAGACAAAAACTCTTCTAATGGGTTTTTAATTAGCTCCTCTTTATATACCTGTAATATGAGGGTTTTTTATTAGAGAAATATTAAAATTTCACTGAGAGAAAAATTCAAACAACATCAACCAAATGCCAAATAAAATTCATCTCAATCAAACTAATGGAAAAGAATTTCAGAGAAATTTTTCTCAACCAAACTACTAAGTTCAACAAGATCAAGCAAAGCACATAAACTAAAGTAAATCCATATCTAGAGAAAACTGTGATGCCTGAGAAAATTCATTTCATAGGGAAAATTATACACAATGAGAGAAAATTTAAGTATCAGAAGAAATCAATCAAGGCACCTAAGTTAATGTTATTATAATTGTGGTTAGAGAAATTTGATAACAATGACATAAATGAACGAGTGATAATCAAACAAGCAATATAAATTGAACTCCCGGAGAAAATTCATCTCAATCAATTAAGGCACATAAGTTAATGTGATTATAATTGTGGTCAGAGACATTGTGATTTCATATAAAAATTCATCACAAGGAAACAAACCAGTGGTCAGAAAAATATTGAAATTTCACTAAGACTTGAGTGGCAATAGAAGTCTAACATGTCGAGGTGCAAGAGATTGGATTGGCATCTTCTGCAACTGTTTGGTCAAGCTTTGTATGTTCCACTTGGCACATCTTGGAAATTCGGTTGTCACTGTCTTCCCAATTGATGATAGTTGCATATTCGCATAGCCAATACTGTGATGGAAATTGAAATATTTAAATTTTACTAAATACACAAATTT
Organism: Camellia sinensis; assembly: GCF_055761805.1. Classification (NCBI taxonomy): domain Eukaryota; kingdom Viridiplantae; phylum Streptophyta; class Magnoliopsida; order Ericales; family Theaceae; genus Camellia; species Camellia sinensis. Next base: position 143,606,668 of record NC_138963.1, read on the forward strand.
GTAAGTATCATAAGTGTAAATGTAAATGAAAATTCTACTTACCAGTAATGCAATGACACACCCCGTAACTTTCTCTGAAGTTTTGTGCAATGCTCTTATAGAATCGATCTATGTTGTTGTTATTGCTTTTGGTCAAGCATACTTCTTCATTGATTCAAGCGGTTCCACATACTTGATAAAAACCCACCTTATTGAGTTTTCACTTGTTGCAAAAAACAGGGAGAAACACAAGTACAAGGTAACAATGATCGCTACGTCTTTGAAGCTATTTGGTTGCTTCCATTTCATTGCTTTAATAAATGCCTTTTTCAATACAGGACCAGTTAGTCTTGTTTCTTTTGGGAATCTTCCCCTTAGGAATGGTGTGTTTGGTTTCTCTGAGTATTTTAATGACATGGCACATTTACCACCTTCTAAGGCAAAAATCAGGGTTATGTCATTGGTTATAAAGATCAAATTCTTCTTATCAATTTTGAATGCTTTGGCTTTTTCATTGTATCATTGGATGATTACTACTGCATCAGCATCTGACTTCCTACATTTCCTTGCATCAATCCTTCCCGTGGTGAGAGCTTGGATCAAATACCCAAATTGGGTCTTTTGAAGCTCTACAACTTGGTTTGAATTAAATTGAAGTGTTTGAAAAAAAAGACACAACGGATGAGAGGTTTGATCGATATTGAATGTTGTAATTAGCTCTCTTCCTTTGAAGCTTCATATGTCTTTTTCCCTTTGAGCTTGAGACGTTTAGAGTTAGTGTCTTCTTTTTGATGTTTGTTGCCTCTTGGACTTGGACTTCTTTTTTTTTTTTGGTGTGGAGTTTGTGGTGTTTTGCTGCTGCTACTGCGTTTTGATCTCAAATCATAAGTAGCAGACTCAGAGACTTTCTGTTTCTTTTTTGGTATTTCTAGTGTTTTGCTGCTGCCACTACATTTTGCCATTTCCTAGACAATGAAAGCATAAAGATGTCAAAATTAAATTCTAGAGAAAATTATAGTTGCAAGCACACAACTAGTCAAAGAAAATCAAAGAAGCAAAATAAATTAATGTGGTCAGATAAAATTAAACAAGTCAGAGAAAATTACACATGGCAGGGAAAATTAAGCATATCAGCGAAAATTGCACATGCCAAAAAAAATTACACATGACAGACAAAATTAAGCATGCTAAAGAAAATTACACACACAAGAGTGTTAAGTAATTTTTAACAAAATAAATCAAACATGGCAAAGAAAATTATATATGCTAGAGAAAATTACACACACACAAGAGAGAGTACTAAGCGTTTTTTAACCAAAATTTGAACGAATTGAACTTAAATCAAATTTGAACGAAAGAGAGGTTGGTGAATATTAAAAAATGTAAGGGAGTAGAGAAATTTAAAAGCCACAGAGAAATTTTCAATAGAAAATCAATTCCACAAGAGATAAAATCAATTCCACAATAAATTCTACCAAATAAACATACCAGAAAAAAATTAATTCCACATTAAATTAATAAAATAAATAAATGTAGCCACAGAAAATACAAAGAAATTTTCAACAATTGAGAAAACTACACATAGAAGTACAAAATAGCCAGAGAAAATTGAAGTAGCCACATAAACAGAAATAAATGGGCGAATAAATATGCCAGAGAAAATTATACATGGCAAAGAAAATTAAACATGTCAGAGAAAATTACTCATCCAAAGAAAATTATACATTGCAGACAAAATTAAACATGCTAGAGAAAATTACACACGAGAGTATTAAGTTATTTTTAACAAAATAAATCAATCGTGGCAGAGAGAATTATGCATGTTAGAGGAAATTGCACACACACAAAAAAGTACTAAGCGTTTTTTAACCAAAATTTTCATTCCCAAAGAAATTTTCAATAATTGAGAAAATTAAATATACAGGTACGCAACTAGGCAGAGAAAATTTGCCATGTGTATTTTTATAATTTTTTAATTCAAAAATTTATGAAAATAGAGTTAGAATTTTGAGACTCCATGAACCAATAACAATGTTTTGCTTATATTATATAATACAATCTTCCAAATTGAGCTAATTTTTAGGATTTAAACTAACAAAATAATAGTATAAAGAACCTCGCTGGTTGTTTCAGGTGACATTCGTTCTTAATTTATAAGTTGTAGCAGAGTTAAATTTTCGTAGAATACATTTAATTATAAAAATTGAATGGCTCATATAAAAAATTAAAAATTTAAGCATGATACAATTGAAAATTTAAGTAGAGTTTGAGTGTGAAAATAATAGTTTACCCTAATTTTATCTCCAATTTTGTTCTTCCAAAAGCTACAAATTAAAAGAAATAAAAAATCAAATGCCTTGTTGTTGAAGTAACAATATTCATGTATTTTCTTAAGATTTATCAAGACCCCTTCTCATTTGTGAATTCATATATTTTAATCTCCTCAATATGAAAATATACCACATACACTCTCTTTAAATTATCTTAAAAAATATATATTTATATGATTTTCATATTTAAAGGATACTGATCATTCATAGATCAGGGGTAAACTAATATTTTTTAATAGTTGAGTGGTCGTGGTATGATAAACCCCTATTTTCCGTCCCGTCCTTTGAAGGAAACGTAGAAATAAAGAGACATCTATACACATATGAGTTCCAATCCAACTATGAAAACCATGCTATAAAATTAAACCCAACACTAATTCTCCACAGATTTTCTTACTTAGGGTTTCCAAGCTTCAAGATTGTCTCTTCAATGGCAGAAGATCAACAACAACACGTCCTCAATCTCCTAGACAACACCAAAACCCAATGGTACCACATCAAGGCAGTCGTGATTGCTGGCATGGGTTTCTTCACCGATGCCTACGATCTTTTCTGCATCTCCCTCATCACCAAACTCCTCGGCCGCATCTACTACCACGTCGACGGCTCCCCTAAACCCGGAAACCTCCCCCCTAACGTTGCTGCCGCGGTCAGTAGTGTTGCACTCTGCGGAACCCTAGCCGGTCAACTCTTCTTCGGTTGGCTCGGGGACAAGATGGGCCGGAAGCGAGTCTACGGGATCACCCTCTTGCTTATGGTGGTATGTTCCATCGCTTCCGGCCTCTCGTTTGGGAGCTCGCCCCGAACCGTTATGGCCACCTTATGCTTTTTTAGGTTTTGGCTAGGGTTTGGAATTGGCGGCGACTACCCTCTGTCCGCCACCATCATGGCGGAGTATTCCAATAAAAAGACACGTGGCGCATTTATTGCGGCTGTTTTTGCCATGCAAGGGTTCGGAATTATCTCTGGTGGTGTCGTAGCTATGGCCGTATCGGCCTTATTTCGATCTCTATATCATGCTCCATCATACGCGGTGAACCCAGTGAGGTCCACCGTGCCTGAGGCGGACTACGTATGGAGGATTATTCTCATGGTTGGTGCGCTTCCGGCAGCTTTAACCTATTATTACAGGATGAAGATGCCGGAAACGCCCCGTTACACAGCCTTGGTGGCCAAGAACAGTCAAAAAGCTTGCGAAGACATGTCAAAAGTATTGAACATGGAAATACATTTAGAGAAGATTGAAAGGCAAAACAGTAGGAAAAGAAGTAGCAATAGTTTCGGCCTTTTTTCGAAACAATTTCTTCGCCGCCATGGATTGCACTTGTTGGGGACAACAACCACATGGTTCTTGCTAGACATTGCATACTACAGCCAAAACTTATCCCAAAAAGACATATTTAGCTCTGTGGGTTGGCTTCCGCCAGCGCAAACCATGTCTGCCCTCGATGAGCTCTACACAATAGCAAAATCCCAATTCTTCATCGCATTATGCGGCACAGTCCCAGGATACTGGTTCACCGTCGCCCTCATCGATCACATTGGTCGATTCACAATCCAATTACTCGGGTTTTTCTTCATGACAGTTTTCATGTTTGCACTGGCAATTCCATACCATCACTGGACTTTAAAGAAGAACAACATAGGGTTTCTTGCTATGTATGCTCTCACTTTCTTCTTTGCCAATTTCGGGCCTAATAGCACTACTTTTATTATGCCCGCGGAGATCTTTCCTGCTCGGTTTCGCTCTACTTGTCATGGAATTTCAGCGGCCGCTGGGAAAGCCGGCGCGATTGTCGGGGCTTTCGGGTTTTTGTATGCATCACAGAGTCAAGATAAATCGAAGACTGACGCAGGGTACCCACCTGGGATTGGGATGAGAAATGCTCTAATGGTGCTTGGTGGGATTAATGTTCTTGGGTTTTTCTTTACTTTCTTGGTGCCGGAATCGAATGGAAAATCGCTGGAAGAGATCTCAAGGGAGAATGACGGAGAAGGAGATGATGATGAACAATCTGTGCAGACTGAAATTGTTTAGTGTTTTTTTGGCATTGCATGCAGTGGAATTGTGTTTATGAACTTCAGTTTGTTTGGTTACACGGTGATTTTTTTTTTTTTTTTTTAATCTTAATTTTGTTTTATTTTTTGGAGGATATTATCATTGTTATGGCTTGTTTCAATCGTTAATATCTGGCTCTAAACTTTTTGGTGGTGAATAGTTATTAGTTTGTACAATAGAATTCTTTTATGTTAGCGTTTTAGAATAGCATTTTAAATAAATGTGTGATTTTTGGTGAAAGCCCCTCCCATAGTTTCATAAATTCCTCAAATAAAAAAAATATAGTAAAAATTCAAAAACCCTTCCATATAAATGAGCAAATATCAAACAATAGAACGGTTTGTCTCCCTTACTCTGTTTCATCGCTTGAACTCGTTGCTCTGAAAACAAATAACAGAAATACACAAAATAGAGTAAAATTTTACTGTCATTGTATCCAAAAAAAAAATAGAACACATAACATCAGAGTATAATTTTACTCTCATTTTATCAAACAAAAACAAAGCACATATTAGAGTAAAATTTTACTCTCATTATGTCAAACAAAATCAGAGCACATATTAAAGTAAAATTTTACTCTCATTCTGTCAAACAAAAACAAAGAACATACCAAAGAAAAAAATAGAGAGATAGAGAGAGCACATATATTGCTTTAGATCTAGTTCAAATCAGAATAAAATTTTACTGTCTGAAAAATAGAGCATGATGAGGAGACAAAGAGAAAAAGAGAGAGAGAATATAGATCTGAGATGATAGATCTCAAATTTGAGGTTGTCAATCTCAGATCCGAGGTCTTGGACACTAAGGATGACGATGGTGGTTGCCCGTGGTATAGTGACATCGAATGGCCCTGGTGGTTGACATGGTGGTGGTGAAACGGTAGAGGCGGTGGTTGTGAGGGTGACGAACAGCGCCGGTGGTTGAGACGGTGTTGGTGGAGACAGTGGAGGTAATGGAAACAATGATAGTCGTGGTGGTTGTGGTGTAGATGGTGGTAGTGGTGGTGGTGGTGGTGGTGATGCTGGTAAGAGCTCTTAGAAAGAGATAGAAAAAGAAAGAGTGGAGAGAGAGAGATGACAAATTGATGGAGAGAAAGAAGAGAAAGACAGAGAGAGTGTGTGTAGGAGTGAATTTGTCACATAAAATATAAATCTGAAAATTTTTATCCTTCTTACAAGATTTTTTTATTTTGGCAAAGTTTATCAGCCAAAAAATTATAACTTATCCATTTCAAAAAAAAAACAAAGGGGGCTCTATGAAGGAGTTATGGCCAAAAATCCCTTTTAAATGTTTAAATTTTTTAATTACTAATTATGGTGGACCATTATTACAAGAGTATCTACTAATTTGTCGATCCAAAAAAAAAAAAAAAAAAAAGTATCTACTAATTTGACAAAATATTAGGTATCACTGTATTTACTTTATTTCCTACGTTAATCATGTAGGAAATATCATGTATATATGTGGAGCTTATTATATTTAGAAGATAATAGAATCCATCATGTCCATGACAAGCCCTGTAAAAAATGAATTTTTTTTTATGAAATATGTAACTTTCAATAATTTTCTGGTGTTAAATTTACACCTTACACTCCACTTTTGAGATAATTTTTTATAGTTGCTAGCAAATATTTATGGCTTTCAAGTGGCTCAACTAGACATGTTTTCAACATAAATTAAAAAAAAAAAACAAAAACAAAAACAAAAAGGGCCTCAATGTTATGTTTCATTTGTTCTCCTTGTTTAGCTGGCACATCACTGCCTGGCATTCTGTTTTTGACCGTCATCATCTTTATCAACATTTCAAATGGAATGATTCAAAAGCATGAGTTTAGGTTGGGCTTTCAAAAGTAGGTCGCTCTAAATTTATACTTCTTTCTCAAAGGCTCTTTATTTTGGTTGTCACTAATCGCATATAAGGCGGTCTTTCAAATTTTTTGTTTGTCACAACAAATTGAGTAAGTTATTTTTATTTCTGTCCTTCTGACGAGTAAACTTAAGCACTGTTTGAATTTTGTAATTGGAATTTGAGAAAAGTAAATGATAAATGCCAACAAAATTTAATTTCACTTGGGTGAGTTTGGCACGGTTTAAAAAGTCACATCTTTTTTGTTTTTAGTGAATTTTTTTCTTTTACTTTTCAAGTCTCTTTTTTTTTTCTTTTTTTTTTTGAACATTTTTTCAAAATTTTTAATTTTTTTAACTTTTCCCGCTTGTGTAAAGTTTATTTAATTTTTTTTTAATTCATCAAAGGAAAAAAAAATTGCTAAAAAAACTAACCCTAAACACCTAAGCCATAAACATTGACATCAAAAATGCTAGCAATCATGAAAAAATATCGCAAACTTGAGTATAAGGTGCCTAACAAAAAATAAAAAATAAAAAAAATAAATTAATATAAAGCGTAAATTTAAACTTATAGTGAGATGTGAAACATCCATACACTGAATGTAACCTATTAATTTACTTTTCTAGATAGTTTCTAATTAAAATTTCCGGGTATGTAAAGTTGTTTTGCTTGGAATTAGTCCTTTTCTCTGTGTATATAATTTATATGGGTCAGGTTTATAATCATTTGGATAGTCCATTTTACACTATAATGGTCACCACAAGGTCCTTTTTTTAATAATTTAAACTGATTTAAATCATTCATTTGGTAGGATTTTCTGAGAAGATCATGCATGTCAAAAATCAAGGTAATCAGACATTATTAACCACTCAATCGGATCTTTTTTGTTTGGAGAAAAAAATAGACAAACTACTTTCAAAATCATAATATTTGTTAATTATTTTTCAAATAAATGTGACTCCATCAGGTGACTCAATATTTTATCAACTTAATTTTTTATATAAATAATTTGCACAAAGGAAGAGGCTTCTCTCCGATTCAAATTAAATTGGAGAGAGTTGTTAGGCCTCTGTGAGCCCACTATAACTACAAAAAATTAAGGTTTTAGAGATCAAAATTTAGGGATAAAATTATTTTTTAGGAACCAAATAATTTTGTTGCGAAAAGTGTCGTTATTATATTTTTAGCAACAAAAATTGAACATTAGTGATGAATTATTATCTTTTTTAGACCAAATTATTTTGTCCCTAAAGTATATTTATTAGTAACATTTTCAAAATTTTGTCGCTAAATGCCTTATATTTTACTTTTTGGGATGACCTTTAGCGACTATCCTCATGACGATGAAAATTGGTCCCTAAATATTTTTTACAACAAATTTTTTACTTTTACAGACCAAAACATTTGGTTTCTAAAACTCTTATATGTTGTAGTGACAAAACCCGCATCGATAATCCAAACCATGCAATATGTAGAACTCGTCGAATACTTCATTTCTATAAAACTCATGTTGATCGGATATCGATATCCACTTGATCTTATCACATTTGTGTCAATGGTAAATGTAATTTTAAAAATAAATTGTTGACACAAATGTGATCTGATCAAACAATTATCGATATCCGATCAACGAAATTTTTTGTCAAAAATAAGATATTGAACGAGTTCTACACATTAAACGGTTCAGATCATCAAAGCAGCCTCCGTAGTGAGCCCACAAAGACCCAACAATCCCTCCAAATGAGTTTCTCAACTGAAGAGAACCCAAGTCTTTACACAAAATACGCAACTGCTCAAATTATCAAGATGGACCACAATAAGCCATACTGGATTTTCCAATTGGAATACCCAAATTGAATATGCATGTATATATATTTGGAGAAATAACATCACAGTGAGGTCCAAAAAAAAAAAATTAATCAGTGTGTTTGGTTTAGTTTTTTGAATTCAGTTTTCTGAAAATTGAGTTTTTTATTTTTCGTATTTTTTTGTTCTTAGTGAATATTTTTTAAATTTTAAGTAATTTTTTTACTTTTTTAGATGCACCTTACTTAGATGTATCTAAATAATAAAATATTTGTGAAAAATATTTTAAAAAATTAATAAATACATAAAAATAGAAAAAATGCACTGAATTTTCATATTTTTTGGTATTTAGTGTATTTTGTAAAAAAAAAATTACAAATATTATACTTTTTAAATTTATTTATGTTAGGTATGTCTAAAAATTAAAAAAAAAAATTGCTTAAAATATTTATAAAAAATCATTGAAAACATTAAAATACGAAAAATAAAAAAATAAAATTTTCTAAAACTATAACTAAACAAGCTGATAGAATTATGAAAAAGTATGATATTTTACATATTAAATATATAATTTTTAATTGATTTATTTTTTAAAAAAAAATTCCTGATACTGTGGTGTTATTTCTCCAATATATTTCCATGGCCCACTATTTGGACTTGTAAATGGCTAACCATTTGTCTGGTGTGACATATATAAGGGACATCAATTGAAGTATGTGTTTCAAATAAAAAAAATTATTGATTGATCCAATGCACCAAGGATCCTCTAGAGTGAAATTTTCTTAAAGTTTCCTAGAGTACTACATTGTGTGCTTGAGATTTACTGGCAAGTCACATCAGAAAAATTGATGTGACTTGCCAGTAAATCTCAACCACACAATGTAGCACTCTAGGAAACTTTAGGGAAAAATCACTCTAGAGGATCCTTACTCGATCCAATGGTGCTACGTGATCGTACTTTTCACCGATCAGAAATTATTATGTTTCTTTATATTTTTTAATTAATCAACACAAAATTATGAATTTACTCTCTATTACCAATTACAATACTATTAAAACACCATCTAATAATACTCAAGCACCAATGAATAACTTCTCGTCAAATAAATTGCATCACCAAGAAAGTGGTACTTTTTCTATCTGCTCAATATAGTACTACGTACCACTTTTAATTGTCTCATTCACGTTCAAGTGATTATTGATCACACAAGAAATATGCATAAACCATACACGTGTGCCAGTCAATTAACATTTAAGCACGAACTACACTATGCTATTATAGTGCTTCACACCCCAAAATGTACCATGATCAATGAAAAGATATATAGCAAGTCATTTTAAATAATACACAGTTAAAAATATAGAGATTATACACACGAGCCTTAATATGAGAACTTAAATTTTATAATAATTATTGACTTTGTTATTAATTATCAATTTTTAATGACAGATTTAAAGAATTATTATGAAAAATATCACTAATTATTAGTTTTTAGTGACACATTCATAATATCATTACAAAAAGCTTTTTTTTTAGCAACGATTCTAATAGGATCAACTTTTGATAGGACTATTAAAATATACTGATAATTTTCCTTAAAAATATTTATTATTATAATTTTTTAAGGGTCAAGAAGTAAAATAACTAGTAAGAGAAAAAGAAGCCGTAAACGGTTAAACTTTCTTAGATATAGTCTTGACCATATCAGCTATTAATGTAGGCCTAGCTTTATATTTTGTAGAAATGTGAATATGTTCTTCTGTGATTGAGATCATTTACACATACCAAAATTGAATTTTTTCTAGTTTGCTATTCACTAGACAAATGTTATAGGGTGTGGTGGGTCTATTTTGGGTTAAATTAGGTGATCTAAATTATTTATCTTATAAATTTATCGAACATAATATTCATATAAAAAATTAAAATAATTAGATCATATTTGATTTTTTTTTTTTTCAAATTAAAATAGTCGATTTTAAGACAAATATGACAATGATATAGTGCCTGTTTGGCAGAAATTATTTACAGCTTATTTCAACTTTCAGCTTAATTTAAGCTATTTTGATGTGTTTGGTTTAGCTTATAACTTATAGCTTATAGCTTTGTGGAAGTCAGAAATCAGCTTATTCTTTGAGTGGGGCAGGAGATGCTTTAAGAATAAGCTGAAAATCAGCTTAAGCTGAAAGTTATAAGCTATAAGCTGTTTAGACATAAGCTATAAGTACTTTCCCACAGCTCTACCAAACAGGGCTATAGAAGAGTGCAGTATAACAAAGACTTCTACGCTCTGCTTTTGGGAAGGTTTGCTCTTGAAAATGAATTTATTGAAGTCTTGTTTGGGATAAATTAAAAAAGTTAAAAAGTCAAAAAGTTACTAAAAAGTTAAAAAGTCTATACTATTCAAGGGTAGCTTGTAGGGGAAGCCACTAGGGCAAAATTATTACTTTGCCCTTTAAATTCAACTACCCAAAAAGTCAAAAAGTTAAAAGTGAAAAGGTCAAAAGGGTAAAATGGTCATTTTGATTTTACTATAATATTTTATTACACATCTTTTCATAAAAAGTCAAAAAGTCATCCCAAACATACATTTTTTTCTCTATTTTTTTAACAAAAAAGTCAAAAAGTACACTTATATAATACATCCCAAACAACTAATAAGTCTCTTCCAATTGATTGGATCGTAAGGTTTCGTTTATCAACTATACATTTTAACTAAAAAGTCATTATAATTTGTCACATCATACTCTCTATTTTTTTGCACATCTTTTCGTAAAAAGTTAAAAAGTCACTATAAATTATCACATCATTCTCTCTATTTTTCTGCACATCATTTTGTAAAAAGTAAAAAAATTACTAAAATAATCTGTTCCCAAACAAGGCCTAAGTGAATGAAAATTTCTATTAGAAAGATGGGTGCATTAACAAGTCCTTTTGATTTTTTGATGCATCAAAAAGTCTTGTTTACTTTGCATTATTATGATAAAATTTTATTTTATTTTATTTTTTTAGCGGTGTTTTCATAAAAAGTATTATTAATGGTTATTTTTTTAGCAACTGCTAAAAAATTTATCACTAAAAATATCATTAATTGTCAATTTTAGGGATATAAATCTCAAAATATGATCTTATGAATTATTTAGCCCTTCATTTTTTCTTACAAGCCCAAATGTCTCATTAAAATAAAAATTACACAAAATGATAATCACTTACGAGTTTGGGGTTACTGCTGCGCAGGGTGCACAGCAGCAACTGTTGCGCGCCTTATTGGGCCCATTTCAAGGCATAATTCAATAATCTGAACCATTCACATTTGAGAAGGTATTGAGTAGAATATACCGATAAAAAATCACTTCAATTGGATATCGTTGACATTTTCATCAAATAACATTTCTATTTATAAAAAAAAAAAGATAAATGTAATTGGAAATATAAAACTCAATGCAAATGTGATTTGATGAAAGAGATAATAATATTCGATTGACGTGATTTTTTACATGTATATTCTACTCGATACCTTTTAAAATGTGAACAGTTTAGATTATCAAATTAGGCTCTGAAATGAACCCAATAAGGTGCGCAACAATTGCTAAGCAACCCCAAACTGGTCACTTACACATTTAGATTTAATTTTTTAGAGATAAAGGTGGGCTTTCTCCAAGTGTAAAATTATACATTTGGGACAATTCGCACTATAGAGATTTTGAATTTTTTTTCTTTTTGGAACAAATCTCACATTGCAGAAAAAAAAACTAATACTCTAATGTAGCACTCCGATAACATAACACTCCAATATAACACACAAAAAAAATTCTTAGTATACTTTTCCTAAATGTAACACTTTGAAAAAATTTCATAGTGTACTTTTTTCAAACGTCACACTTCAATGTAACGCACAAAAAATTTCTTAGTATATTTTTTTTAAACGTAATACTCTATTCAATATAATCCCAAATGCAATATTCCAATGTAACACACTCAAAGATAACACATACAAAAACACTAAAAAACAGTTTGAAATTATACATTTACCTAAAGTTTGCTAAGAAATTTTTATACTCCCTTTGAAATAGTTTGAAGAATCCCATATATTTTTTTGGAGTATTACATTGGAGAGTTATGTTTAGAAAGAAAAAAAAATACACTATAGAGTTTTTTTGGAATGTTACGTTTGAGTGTTACATTGGAGTATTATAATTTAAAATTATACATTTGTTCAAAACTTATTAAGGAGTTTTTGTACTCTTTTGAAATATTTGAAGAATCCCACATCCTTTTGCAATGTTTGAAGAATCCCATATTTCAAGTCATTTTTGTACTCTTTTTGAAAAAATTTCCCAAATAAAAAAAATTCTCATATAAAAATTCTTCTCAAATTTAATTTCCATAAATTGGGTATCTTATATTTCTAGCACCAAAAAAAGAAAAAAAGAAAATAAAAAAAAGGAAACATAATAGAAAAAAGTATAATGGTATATCTAATTTCTAAATAATATATTAAATCTATTTTTTCAAAATCAATGAGACTAATTGGTTTATAAAAAAAATATTTGGGATTAAATGGATCATCATTTCTCAAAATGGGATTTTGTTGGCACCATAAATAAACAATTTTATTATTAATTATTATCTACAAAAATGTCTAAAACCCCCTTTTTTTCCCACCCCCTTTAACCCACTCTCTCTCTCTCATTGGTTGGATTTTCCTTTTCTTTTCTTTTTTTTTCCCTTGTCTTCCAATCACCACCTGCCACATGTGTGGGGGGTGGTGGGGGTGGTGATTGGAGGGGGTCTCCATCACTCCTCTTATTATCTATATAATTGCAGGACATGTGGCACTCTCCCACTTATTTGGAGGTTATGAGAAGTTATATATCATTAAACACATATGAAAAGATGGAGGACAAAGTGGAGAACATGGAGCATGAATTAGAGGTCAAAAGAAGTTATGGAGACATAGAGACGAAGTGGAAGATCATGGAGTGTGAAGTGTGGGAGATGGAAGGATATGGTAATTATTAGATAGTTCTTTCCTACAAATATTTGCTTATAAATAGCCATTCATGACTATATTGTAGAGGATCATCAAACTCAAATCAAAGACGATTGATTTCTATTTTTTCTTGTCATTTATATTTCCTGTACTTTATTTTCAACACTTCATTGTCGAAGCATAACAGTAGAGGTAATTTTATACACTTCCTTTTCAAAACATAGGAGTAAAGATAATTAATTGTTACTTTAATTGTTCACTCAACCACTCCGATTGTTCACTCAATCACCTTTCTCCATCTCCCTCCTTCTTTTAATTTTTTTTTTTCTCTATACTTGGCAATTTTGAAGTCCTCTTCATTGAGGCAAAAGAACTGTCGACATAATCACTTGATAATTGGCTTGAATTTAATTTGTAAGAATTTTTCAATCCTTGTTGGCACACTCGCATTTGTGGTATTTTCCTTCGTAGGAAAAATAAGCCAATATTTTTTTAGCATGCCCAGTGGGACGTCAAGTATAAGAAATTAAAAATGAATTGGATTCGTCCATTTCAAATCGCCTAAATGAAATCTTTTGGTGTAAACAAAAAAATCTAAATCTTCAAAAAGAGATTCATTTTCTTGATAAAACAAACTTGCATCCATTACAATATTATTTGGTGAAAGAAAAAGGACACGATTTAATTGGAAAATTCATGAACTTAATAAGGAGTTTTCAACTCTCACTACCAAGTCTTTAACCGAGGCTTTAATGGCTGGAATTGGTGAATTTTTTTCAGAATTCTTTCATTATTGAAAATAGCAAAAGGAAAGAGTTGTTTTATCAATGGCTCGGAGGGTTAAAAACTCATTTTTAAAAAGCCAACTTATAAAAATAACATGGCTAAAAAGCTTGTTATTGAGCCAAACATGGTCAAAAAAGATGTTTCATATAAGGCTCGGGGGATTGAAAAACTCATTCTTAGAAAGTCAAGTCATATAAATAATATGTCTAAGGAGGATTTTCATGAGCCATGAATGGCTAAAAAAAAAAAAAATCCCATTTGTCAATGCATGATGAAAGTTATTTAGCCTAAGAACATGTTCTTAGACCAAACGTGATTAAAGATTATGGTCAACCCACGTTGATAGATTTAAAATATTTGACATTGTTGAAAATATCAAAGCAATTGAATTTTCAAGGCTATATTATACTACGACTTTCGATGTTCAAAACCTATTTTGGATTTATGGGCTACATCAAAATTTAATTTTGATGAAATGGCTAATAAAATAATCATCTTTAAAGCTTCTAAAATATGTCGTGAGCACCTTCGGAGCAAGGTTTTAGTTCTTTTTTTAACAAAATTGAATCATGTTAAAAGAACTTTCGAATGCGTGTCTCCCTTTGAATACCTTTATTAATTGCCAAATATGGTCTAAATTGATGTACAACTCTTTATGAATTCGAGATTCCTCATTTTGAAAGAGTTGCGAGGGATAATGTTGGCATCATAAATAAATAATTTTATTATTAGTTATTATCTATATAATTGCAGGATATGTAACACTTTCCTACACATTTGGAGATTATGAGAAGTTATGAATCATTAAACACATGTGAAAATATGATGGGAGACAAAGTGGAGAATATGGAGCTTGAATTGGAGGTTAAACGAAGTTATAGAGACATAGAGATGAAATAGAAGATTATGGAGTGTGAAGTGTGGGAGATATGAAAGTTATTAGGTAGTTTTTTCTTACAAATATTTGCATATAAATAGTCATTCATGACTACATTGTAAAGGATCATCAAATTCAAATCAAAGACAATTGAATTCTATTTTTTCTTGTCATTTATATTTCTTGCACTTTATTTTCAACACGGCCCCGTTGGATTGACCGGCAGCTGGAGAGCGGGTGATGACGCTCAGCATCTCGGTGGAAGTTGCTGTGAGGAGGTTCTTGATACGGCTTCTGTAACAACCCTCATACTGTTTACTGATTAGGGACTGATTGATTACCGATAATCACCGATTACTGTTAAACGGAACTGATAATGACTGATAACTGACTGATAATTGAACTGATCAAAAGTACTGAACTGACTGACTGAAAATTGGAAACCGAATTGATTGAGTATATGTTGGTTAAATTGCATTCTATCTGTTTGATTGTCTGATTATCTGTTCATGTTTATATGTTTAAACTGCTAATTGAAGGCCTTATCGGCGGCCGAATTAGAAACCGATTGATGTTCCGTGACCCTCATAATTAATGTGATTTTATGGTATAATTATCTGAAAATTGATTAGGTATGATTAAATTAGATTAAATTAAGCTAATTAAGGAGTTGAACTTATTTACCAAACTAGCCTTGTAGTGGGCCACTACCTCAAACCTTTTGAGGCTTATTACACTTAATGCATCTGATTAAAAACCAACATTTCATCAGCCTTTGTGTTGCCTCTAACCGACCAAGAAGAGAGTTAGAGAGAGAGGGAATTGTTCTTGTTGTTTTAGCTTGAGAATCTTGAAGATTTGAAGGAGTTTTGTACATTTGAGCTTCCCTATCCTAAATACAAGACTTAAGGTAGCTCCATTGTCTTCTTGTTCATGTTTTAAGTTGATTCATGCATGGTTCATGTCCAATTGTAGAGCTAAGTCATGAATTGGTCCATTAATGGTGAATTGAAGCTCAATCTTTGCATGCATGTTAGTATTGTTGGATTTTGAGTTGAGTTCATGGCAAAATGTTACATGCATGTTCACAACTATGTCAAAGTCCATGAGTTCATCTTGTTTTTGAAGGTTTGAGCTCTTTTGAAACAGCATTGAAGCTTTGAAAATGATTTAAGATCATGCATGTCATGTTTGAAGATTGTTCTTGAAAATGATTTGAAATTGGGTTTGAATTAAACACCCTTGGGCTTTGATTTCTCAAATTGAGCTTTGAAACATGATATTCTATGTGTTTATAAATGTTTTCCAGAAAATGGGCCCAAGAGGATTGGTTTTGATGCTTTTGAGCTTGGTTTTGAACCTGGAGCTCGAATCTGGGTTTTCCAGATTTCGCACCTCCGCTCGAGCGGAGTAAGTGCCGCTCGAGCGTAGAATTCGAGCAACCAGCATCTCTCTGCACTGTTTGGCAGTCCGCTCGAGCGGAGGATTGGGCGCTCGAGCGGAGTCTTGTCTCAAGCTCGAGCGGGCGTCGAGCGGGGATTCCACCCATCCAGTACTTTTACAGTACGCTCGAGCGGGAAAGTTTACGCTCGAGCGTGTACCTTTGTTTGCCTGTACGCTCGAGCGGGGAAACCTGCGCTCGAGCGGGACTCTGTTTTTTCTGAAAATCCTGAAAATGCTTTTAAATGTACATTTTTCCATCCTCATCCCATCCTAGGCATTCTTAGGCCTAGTTTAAGACATTTAGATGAGGATATCGTTGTAGAACACACCAAGGCAAATTAGGGATTAAGTTATGATATTTCCCAACTGTGTAGCTTAGTGTGTTCAATTGGTTAACTGTTTAGGGTTGGCGACTGGGGAGACACGCTCTAGCATACCGTAGCCCCAGAACTCTGTGAGTAACAATTGTGTAAAGATATGTTCAACTGATATCTTTTGAATCCTGAACTGAACTGTTTACTGAACTGGTATTACTGAATGAATGTATGTCCTTTATTTCTGAACTGTACTGTGGCATCCTTAGTACCTACTGTTTACTGTTACTGCGACAGAAATCTCTGTCGGTTCCCTTGTGGAACCACTACTGTTTACTGACTGATGGCCATCATTACTGTTCGGTCTTTTAAGACCTACTGTTACTGTTATGCTAATGGATGTACCACATATGACTGTTTACTGTACTGAACAACTGAAATACTGATTGAATTGAACTGTTTTCATTACTGTAAGGACATTCATTCTAAACCCCTTTACGCTTTATGTTATTCACTGGGCTTTAGCTCACTGCTCATATATATATGTAGGTGTACAGGCACCAGACCGCAGCTAGAGGCGTCAGGGTTACTCCAGTTTTGTCAAGCCAGCCTTTGTGCCTCACTGCGAGGTTCCGAGTTGCCATGCTATGGCTTGGGGGTGTTTTGTCTGTTTTTCCCCCTTCTGTACTGTTTTACTGTTTTGTATAGACCGTGCTGTTTTGTACAGACGGAATGTTTTCTGTACTGTTCTGTAGGGTTGAGTCCCTAGTTGAATGATTGTAAATATTGTGTATACTGTTCTGCACTGTTTATGTATAAATGTGTGAAAAGTCCTTTTGCATACAGAATGTCACAGCTCAATGGACACTATTTATTTACTGTATTGGCTTCCGCCAGGCCCTGTACTCTGTCTTACTGTATTACTGTTCTGCAGGCCTTCGGTAATCTCGGATTACTGGCCGGTTACGGTGCTAAACCCATAGGGCCGGGTTTGGGTCGTGACAGCTTCATTTTGTCATCTCTTCTTCTTCGGTTAACCGGATTAGGGGCACGTCCGCTAGTGTTGGGTCTGAAGGAGGTGACGAAGCACGGAGGAACTCAGTGACCTTACTCCGGCGCGGAGCTGAGTATCTATATGTTGGGACGTAACCGAGTAGCTCGTTACAATCCCGATGACGGTAGCGGAGCACGGTCCGGATGGCTTCTTCGTTGGGGTAGTGGTAGTTGGCTTGTAAGGCTTTGATCGCTGCAAAAGAAAGAAGAAAATTGTTAAAATACAGAATATGGAACAAAGGCAATTAACCGAGCCAGTTAGCACGGCTTACATGTCTTGCCGAAATTCTTGCTAATGAACCAGCCTAGTACGTCGGCCGTTTCATAATTGCCGGACACCTAAAAGAAGTCGTCGTCGTGTAAGTCTTTGTCTGGGGTACCGGTCACTATTTTTTCTTTGCCCGGCCTAATCTTTAAGTAATAGGCAAGGCCATCGCCGGTGTGCCCAAGGGTGTACTGTCGCAGTATCTCGGCTAAACCTAAGTTGGTCCCTAGCCGGTTATTTAGCTCATGGATGCCGTTGATTATTCAGTAGGTGTTGGTTGATACTTGTGTGGGTGCTAGCCCGGTACGGTGCAAGAATTCGGTCAGCAGAGGGTTGACTGGGAAGCGGAGGCCTCCTTCAATGATGGAAAGCACGGTGAAGGGGCACTGGTCTAATCTGCCCCAAGGGGTTGTCTCAATTTCGGCGAGCTCTAAATGAACGTCTGTCGGGATACCGTAGTCTTCCCAGAACGCGGCCAAGGCAACCAGAGTGTCAACAAGGAAACGGAAGCGCCCCATGTATAGCCGGCTGGATTAGCTCGGCCGCGGCGATTTGGCACAGACTGTGTCTTGATGGCTGCTCGGTCTTTGAGAGCCTCAATATTTGGTCAGTGGTCCCCTTGGACTCTGCAGGAAAAGAATGGTAGTTGTAAGTGTGAACGCGGTTACGCAAAACGAGCTTAACTTTAGCTCGGTCATGAAGAGTGCCAACCACCTCGGTCGTGAAGGTGAACCAAGGAGCTCGGTCGCTCAAACGGTCCAGATGTTAGCCTAGTCGAGCGGCCAAGTTCCCTACCTACCCCGGTTTCTGCTAAAAGTTTTGATAAACTAGTAAATTGCTCGGTCTTATTGTATTTTGGGATCAAAAGGCGACCTGGAGCCCGGTCCGCCCCAGTTCTTCGTGTATTCATGTGTTCATCACTAGGATTGAAGAACAACGAAGAGAATAGGGGCGAATGTGGGTTTTGGGAGGGTTATGTCCTAAAACCTACGGATTTGGTGCCCTAAAAGGAGTAATATCAAATGAAATGGCAATAAGAAGAGTTGAAAGACTTCTAGTTGAGGGCAAGGACTACTTCTTCGAGCACGAGTGCAAGAAAGGGCAGGAGTGAAGCTTGCTAGGGATGCTTGAGCTCTGGAACGTTGAAGGTTTGAGGTGAGACAGTAAGAATGGAAGGAAATGAGATGGGGCATGTTTATAGGAGTGGAAAGGCCGCCCAAAATTTGAATTGAAGGGACGTGACTGTTGGTGGCTCGAGGCCAATCAGCGCACGACACGTGTCCCCATTAATGGCAATGTCAGAGCTGAAGAGACAAAAAGGTCAAACGAGGCGTCGACCGAGCAAGACAAGGAACCGAGCGTAGAAATTAGCCCGGTCGACTTCCTACAAAACTGAGAACCGAGGAAGTGTTTACCCCGGTCGTAAGAGGTAATCCCAGTCACGCTTTGGCGGACGGAATTAAGGGGCAATTGAGAGAGAGATTTATGGTCTGGTTTGGGCCGTGGAAATGGCCGGGCAGATTTGGGCCGAACAAGTTTGGGTCACGGTGAAATGGGCCTATCCTGAAAGGTTTTGCTCGGTTAAGGCAAGGCGTGGTCGGACCAAGCTATTTGGCTTCATGGTATAAAAGCCAGTCAAGCGAGATGTCCGGCGCCAGGCCAGGCGTGGTCGGACCGAGCTACGTGGCTCTATGGTGTAGAAGCCAGTCGAGTGGGATGACCGGCGGCAGGCAAGGCGTGTAGGTTCCACGGTTCATGAGTTAGCTCGGCAGGAAGGGCGGTGGCAAACTAGTATGAGCTGTCCCGAGCTCGGCTATGCCGGGATGCAGCCGAGCTCGGTCCTCAATGAGCTTGGTTATTGGAACGCTTAGGCTTAAAGTGCAGCATAGCCGTTGGCAGCCGAGATGCTGTAATTCGGCTACCGAGCTCCCAGTAGAGTGGGCTGGCAGTTGGGTTAAGTGATGTTCAGCAAGATTTGTGCTGACAGATGGGATAGCAGCACCATGTGTCGAGAGACTAATGGGAGTAAATTTAGGGCGCAGAAGGTCTATAAGCGAGTTTGCGCCCCCCATACTAGACAAATGACATTTTTGGTGAGAAAAACACTAAATACAACTCAGTCCTCTCTCTCTCTATCCCTGTGTGTGTGTCTAACTTGATTGTCGGAAGGGTTTTCCGGCTACACACCGCCGGGTAGCTCACCGCCGTTGTGCTTGCAGGTCGATCGGACAGACAGCAGCTTGAAAGAAAGGAGTACGGGCTTGCCTGAACATTTGCTCCCCGCACAGGCTTCATTGCTTTACTCATTCATGTTTTTTGATCTTTTAACCTATATCTTGAATTTCACCATGTACTGAACATGTACTGTCCTTGTACCTTGTACTTTTTTGTTACTCAAACAATTTATTCTTCAATGTCAGGCCGAAGTGCCTTCTTTCCTTATCTGAATGCATTTTTTTACTTCTTCTTTCAAGTGTTTTGAATGTTTGCCCTCTTCTTAATGCCCTCGGACAAAACTTCCGACCTTGCTTATCTCGGTTTCGGTTTAACATTTGAAAACTTTGTAACAAATATTTTCACAAGTGTTGCTTTTACTTCTTAAGACTTCTGTCTTCCATTATCTTCCAAGTCTTTGTAACATAGTTACCTCGGCACGTGTATAGATACCTCTTTTACTCATAACCTTGGATTTAATTTCAACTTGTAAATTTTCTCAAAATTTCAACAAGTGTTAAATCAATCTTCTTTCTCGGTTTAACTTCAACTTGTAAATTCTCTCAGAATTTCAACAAGTGTTAAACATGATCTCGATTCAACTTGTAAATTCTCTCAGAATTTCAACAAGTGTTAAACATCATCTCGGTTTAACTTCAACTTGTAAACTTTTCTCAAGTTTCAACAAGTGTTAAACATCATCTCGGTTTAACTTCAACTTGTAAATTTTTCTCAAGTTTCAACAAGTGTTAAACATCATCTCGGCTTGTGAAATTCCAACTCTCAAGCATCATTTTTCAGTCCTTTGCCCCCTAATGTGAACTTAAGTTCCACTTGGGTTCTCATCAGGCACATGGCTTTGACCTTGATATTGCTCTATGGGCAGGGAATCTGCCCCCTACATGGCTTCCACATACTCCTTTGTGGAAAAAAAGTCTTTTAACTTAGGCTGTGCTTTTCTTTTCTTGGATTTAATCATCTGGGCCGAGATCTTTCCTTCTGGAATCTGGGATCTGTTCACTTTAGACTGAGCTCTTCTTTTCTCGGACCTAATCATCTAGGCCGAGATCTTGCCTTCTGGAATCTGGGATCTGCTCACTTTTAGACTGAGCTCTTCTTTTCTCAGACCTAATCATCTAGGCCGAGATCTTGCCTTCTGGAATCTGGGATCTGCTCACTTTAGACTGAGCGCTTCTTTTCTCGGACCTAATCATCTAGGCCGAGATCTTATCTTCTGGGATTCTCCATAGCCGACCTCCCGTGAAGGCCGGTGAAAATGTCCCTTGGTCTCGCCATGCTGAGGGACTGCAGGAATCGTTTTCTGCCCCCTTTTCTGGGCGTCTTTCTTGGCCGCTAGAATCGGCATATCTTGTAGCAAGAACAGTGGCTGCACGACGTTGTTCTGCATCAGGAAATTGACGACCGTTTGCTTGTCCGCCAATTTGTCCGCCATTCCCTTTATCTCATCGTCCCTCCGCAAGCACCTTATCCTTCCATACCTGGAGGTCGTCCTCATTGTAATACCCGCTCCTTCTTTGGTTCGTCGCTCTCCTGGCCGACGTCATTTCCTTCGTGATTCTTATCACGAGTCTCTTCATTGCAGTTGACTTCTTCGACGTCAGAGTTAATATGTTTCCCATTTTTAGTAGGGGTGTTGTCCCCAACCTTCTCTTTCTGTCCGTTGTTGGCCATCTATTCTCCTTTCTTTCCCACAACTGGCGCCAAATTGTGTGGGTCAATTTTCGACCACACTGCCAACTTAGTACTCAACTGGAGAACACCGACAGAATAGGTTAAGCCTGAACGACCTGCAAGAGAAAGAAGAGATTCTGGCAGTGGCTCGTCCACCCGGGAGCACTCCGACGATCAAGTCAGTACTCAATATCTCTCAAAGATAACCAATAGTGCTTAACTCACTAGACAGAATATCAAAAGCATAAAGGACATATCTTAGACCCATGAGGGTGCCTCTCTTTTATAGCCAACATAATCCTAGTTCCAATAGAAGCCTAGCTCCAATGGACTTAGGATTACTGCTAATCTTGGACTCCGAGTAGAATTAGGATAAACTCTCTAAGAGTCTCATCTTTACCCAGACTGAAGTCTTCTCCCATTCTAAGACTATTGTCCCTTATCCGCTTATCTCGGATTCCGGTATTCTCGCAGAATACCTCGACAGTGCCCCAAATATCTCAGCAAACATGATCTGCCCACGTAGCACCTCGGCTAACAACCTTGACCACGTAGACTACCCAAAAAATATGTCCCCACATGAATCATGTTAAAAGAACTTTCGAATGCGTGTCTCCCTTTGAATACATTTATTAATTGCCAAATATGGTTGTAGACGTCCCCGAACGCCTCGGGAGGAACGAGCTCCCGTTCTGTTCATTTTGGGGTCACTACAGCTCAGGACTCTCAAATTTGTCACGGTTCTAAGTCTGAACCAAAGAGTCCAAATCTGGCAAATCGTTTTGAGAAAACAGATTTTTTGAAAGAAGTGCCAAACACGGACTGCTTTGCCAGATACAGAGTCGCCACCTAAATATTTTATTTTGGAAAATTTAGGAAACCCTGACTCGTTGCCTAAGGCCACGTGTCCGTCATCACCAAAGTTGCCTCGGCTCGGGAACTTGGGTACGATTGGGGAAGGTCATTTCGTGAGCACCCCCGCTCGCCCGATCAAAGATCGGCCTCTACTAACCATGATATCTATTTTTGAAAACTTTGTGTGTTCTTAATCCGGTTATTAGCCTAGGTTACTATATGATGCGCACAGCATATAAGTATAGACTGAGTCGCCTGAATTGGAACAAAACATTTCATGTTTGTTTGTTTGAAAATGGTTTGATGGTGCTATCCGCAGGTAGGCTTAAAATGTAGATTTTGCCACCCGCAGGTGGGCTTAGGAAAAGATGGTTTTGCCACTATCTAGTGGGCTTAAAACTCACAATTTGATGATTTATTCCAATCCAGATAACCCAACCTTCACCCACAGGCATTCAGGCAGTTATATCACATAAGCATTTGGCCTCATGGCAAGCATGCTATCACGGCAGTCACTCACACGCATGCAAGGATGCTAAAGCATAAAACTCACCAAGTACTCCAAGCCAAAACAAAGACTACATTAGAAATCATGCATGATCCTTAAGTATACAGAGATGCCTAATGCAACACAGGCAAAAATGCAAACTATAGCAGGCTCGGTTATTCTAAACATGGCATATGGGATGCTACAGCTAACATGTATTCAATCTTGGAATTGAAAATACAATGCAGTTAGTATGATGCGCCGAGCCCGGTGCATGTAAAACAGATGAATGAATGCAAACATGCTATCATACTGTATGCTAATTGAAATATGCCCTAATCTAACCATCAAAAGCGGATAAATAAAAGGGAGAAAGACGTGGGGTTGGAAGACATACATCACACACACGCACACTTATTATAGTTATGCCCTCGCGCAGAGGGTCCGAATAAATATACAGTCCCGAATAAAAGAATATTACAGTCCAAATAATACAGTCCAAATAATATACAAATTCCTAATTAATTAATCAAATTAACTAAGAAAGCTGTAAAACTGGCGTGCAAGCCAGGGACTGCCTTGATCCTGATGAATGATGCATGTCTGGGCTGCCTTGCGCGGAAATCCACTGGGATGCCCCAATTAGCCTCTGTTTACACCTTTTCTCGAAATGCGCGCCAAACTCCAAAAAGTTACTGATTCTTCATTTTGCTGCAACAGAGAGCAGGAAAGGGGCATGGCAATGTCTTTTCACAGATATATGCATGCCTCGATCCTCGTGCCACCAATCACGCATATCGAGGCATGATGGCCAAGGAGTCGAATTGCACAACTTAATATGGGATGAATGCACATGAAAACACAACAAGACCTAACTCCATCATGGATGATCCGGAGTGTCGGTGACTGGGGAATTGAGATACGTTCCGTCACTCGGAGTACGGAACATACCTCGTTTCTCGTGCCCGGGCTAACTCCTATCCCGAACGCAATGCAATATGCATGACATGCATGAATGTAACTAAGATACAGCCTAGTATGCACTATACTGTGAAAATGAGATGCCTCAAAATGCGTGCACACGGGCACGCAAACCGAGGCAATGGCTGAATGCGATCTAAGATACAACCTAGTATGCACTATGCTGTAAAAAAGAGATGTCTCGAAATGCGTGCACACAGGCACGCAAATCGAGAAAATGACAGAATGCGATCTAAGATACAACCTAGTATGCACTATGCTGTAAAAAAGAGATGCCTCGAAATGCGTGCACACGGGCACGCAAACTGAGAAAATGACAGAATGCGATCTAAATGACATGGAAATATGATATGGGCTTACACTAACATGAGAGGGCCTCAGCCACACTCACATAAGAGGCCGATGGATGAAAATAAAGTGCCTCGAAACGCGTGCACACGGGCACGCAAATCGAGGCAATGGCATATGCAATGCAATATGGCTAAAATGGCATATAGAATGCAACATGGACTTATACTCACATGAGAGAGCCTCAGCCACACTCACATAAGAGGCCGATGGATGAAAATGAAGTGCCTCGAAATGCGTGCTCACAGGCACGCAAACCGAGGCAATGGCTGAATGCGATCTAAGATACAACCTAGTATGCACTATGCTGTAAAAAAGAGATGCCTCGAAATGCGTGCACACGGGCATGCAAACCGAGAAGATGACAGAATGCGATCTAAATGACATGGAAATATGATATGGGCTTACACTAACATGAGAGAGCCTCAGCCACGCTCACATAAGAGGCCGATGGATGAAAATGAAGTGCCTCGAAACGCGTGCACACGGGCACGCAAATCGAGGTAATGGCATATGCAATGCAATATGGCTAAAATGGCATATAGAATGCAACATGGACTTATACTCACATGAGAGAGCCTCAGCCACACTCACATAAGAGGCCGATGGATGAAAATGAAGTGCCTCGAAATGCGTGCTCACGGGCACGCAAACCGAGGCAATGGCATACGCAATGCAATGGCATGGAAAATGATATGCAAACATGCTAATGGAATTTCTGCACTGAAATGTGGGGGAAAACAGCCCTGAAATGAGGCGAAAACACACCCGATGCATGGAATAGTCCCGAAACATGGACTTTGGCACCCGAAATGGCCTATAGCTATACCAAATATGCATAATATGGACATGCAATGAAGAGACAGTAGCAAGGCAGCTCAAAAATAAGCATTTTTCCAGTTCAAAGCATGGCCAAACAGCAAACATAAATAGGGCAAAACTAGTATGCAAAAATGGCCCTAAATATGAGGTTATGAAGCAACTCACAGCTTCTGACCCCAAACAGGTTAGGGCCCTTCAACAACATTGAAGAGGGGCCCAAAATAAGCCACTTTACAGAACTGTAAAAACCCTAAAAACAAACATAGATATGGCTAAGCTCTTATGCAAGAAAATGGGCCAAAAGGTGGCCAAAGAAACAAGTGGTATATGCAAAGCCCAAACTGAAAAATTCCATTCTACAACATTTAAGAGGGACCAAAAATATGCACATTTACAGTTTATGGCAACCCCAAAATCAGTACACAAACATGCTAGAAATGCAATGCAAAATGAGGCTCAAAAGTGGCTATAACATGAGGTATACAAATCATTCACCAAACGAGCAAAGACCCTTAATAAAACATGTTAAGAAGGTCAAAATAAGGCCACTTTCAGTTCTGATCATGGCCCAAAAATAGAAAAATGATAGGTTAGTGAAGCATGCAAGAATATTGACATACAATGAGATATTGAAGCAAGTGCAATATGGGGGCCTCAAACAGTGTTGAGCCCTTAAGAAAAAGTGAAAAAGAGCTCAAAAGAAGGCCACTTTCAGTTAGGGCTGGAGCTCAAAACCGTAGGAAAAATGGCTAGAGGAATGGTGCAAAAATGAGCTAGAAAAGGGGGAAAGTGGACTTATCCTTGAAGACCAATGCTTTTGTTGCTTCTCGGACCAACTTTGATGACTCTAAGCTGCTGGAATTCCTCCCCTTGCTGCTGGAATGGAGGGGTGGTGGTAGAGCTTGATGATGATGAAGAAATGGAGCCAAAACTTGAAGCAAATGGAGAGATATGTATCTATATCCTCAAAGCAATTCTTGTAACCCTTTTTCTTGAGTTGGGAGGCCAACTATATAGGCAAGAGAGGGAGAGAAGAGTCTAGGCAAAAGTGGAGGGAAATGAGGCCTCTTTTTCCTCCAAAAGGGTCCCCCGGATATAGATATTTTTGGGGGAAAACCAAGGCACAGCTGGAATGTACTCAACCTGAAGAAGCAGGCCGGCCTGGCATTTTGGCTGCAGGTGGCCGGCCGGCCACTTCCCCTAGCCGGCCGGCTAGGTCAAAGGGAAAAAAGTGGCCGGCCACCCCCTAGGATGAAGCCCCAGAAGTTAGCTTTCCAATGGCGCAAACCTTGCATTAAAATTCCTCCTGTAGAAAAAGTTATGCCCTTTTCCGTGAAGCCGCGCAGATTCGGTCCAACCAGACTTCAACCAACCACATCTCCCCCCCCTCCGGACTTGGACTTGGGAGATTCTTGAGTACAAAATGAAGCCCCGGAAGTAAGCTTTCCAATGGTGGTGGCCTCATATCTTAATTCCTCTTGTGCAAAGAGTTACGCCCGTTTCGGTGAAGTCGCGCAAATTTTTCTCCTTCCCGGATTCATGCTGAACCACTTTTGACCAAAAAGAAGTTGGCTTTTCAGCAAAATTGCTGGCCTCCCACCCTCCTACAAGCTTTCTAACAGTGAAAATAAGGTCTCCACCAAAAATTAGCCCAAACCGATGCAAAATGAAGGTTCGGGGGCCGAAACGCGCAGCCCGAGGCCCCGAAAACTGGCTGTTAGGCACCGGGAGTGGTGTTCGACCACGAAGTGGGTCTCTCAGACCTCAGTGTCCCTCAAAAGGGAGAAAATAAGACACATGCCAAAAACTAGAGCAAACGGAGATGGTTAGGCAGTCCCGAACCGAGGCACACGGCCAACGGTCCCGAAAAACCGAAAATCGGGCTCCGAAATGGACAAAATGGCCTACAGCCACAAAATGTAGCCCACGGCCACTGAGAGATGGTCTACGGGACCTCTCCCTCCCCTCAGGAAAAGAAACAGAGAAAACCGAGTCTGGTTCGCAAACCGAGGCAAGGCACAAAAGATGGTTCGGAAGTCCGGAGGCGGGGCTCACGGCCGCGACTCTGAAACTTCTGAACAAGCACATTATGCAACATCACCAAGCGCTCAATCGGTGACGTCTGAGTCTTAAGGTCGGTCAAAAATGGGGTGTCTACAATGGTCTAAATTGATGTACAACTCTTTATGAATTCGAGATTCCTCATTTTGAAAAAGTTGCGAGGGATAATGTTGGCACCATAAATAAATAATTTTATTATTAGTTATTATCTTATATAATTGCAGGATATGTAAAACTTTCCTACACATTTGGAGATTATGAGAAGTTATGAATCATTAAACACATGTGAAAATATGATGGAAGACAAAGTGGAGAATACGGAGCGTGAATTGGAGGTTAAACGAAGTTATAAAGACATACAGATGAAGTAGAAGATCATGGAGTGTGAAGTGTGGGAGATATGATAATTGTTAGGTAGTTTTTTCCTACAAATATTTGCCTATAAATAACCATTCATGACTACATTGTAAAGGATCATCAAATTCAAATCAAAGACAATTGAATTCTATTTTTTCTTGTCATTTATATTTCTTGCACTTTATTTTCAACACTTCATTTTCGAAGCATATGAGTAGAGGTAATCTTATGCACTTCCTTTTTAAAGTATAGAAGTAGAGGTAATTAATTGTTACTTTGATTATTTACTCAATCACTCCGATTGTTCACTCAATCATCTTTTTCCGTCTCCTTTTTTCTTCTTTTGATTTTTTTTTTCTCTACAATTTGCAATTGTGAAGTCCTTTTCATTGAGACAAAAGAACCGTCGACACAATCGCTTGATAATTGACTTAAATTTAATCCGTAAAGATTTCTCAATTCTTATTGGTACGCTTACATTTATGATCCTTCGTAAAAAAAAATAAGTTAACAAATTTGTAGGTAAATTTTTTATTTAAAAAATCGTCCCAAATAAATGTCAGTAACAGTTGTGAGACTTTTTAATCTATCCAAATATTTATAAGATGTAATAATGCACATATCTATATAAAAGGACCTATGAGTAATTAACTTGATTAACTTCATGTGCGAGATCTCTATTCAAGCCTAGGATGCCCCAACTACACTACCAATATGAGATTAATTTAAATTTTTACATCAATAAGCTTTTACTTGACCCCACAAGATGAAGGTTAAGATCACCGACCCCAGGTGAGACCACCAAGGCCGACAAGACCTCTTCAGTTGGACATGAGAAGTCAATTACCAAAAAGTCATCTGAATTTGTATTAAATGACTTTACAGTTGCAATAGTTAAATAGATATTTGAAAAATCAAATGATCAAAGCTTTTCAAGTTAAATTGGGTTTTACAGATCTTATTCGGATTGAATGAAAAAGAATCATTAATTAGATTAATTTTTAAGGGAAATTACTGTCTAATAGAGAGTAAAAAAAAAAATTATGAGTATATTACAGGTACAAATCTCACTTAAACCGTTCCATATTTTTATAATTTTTTTTCTTCTATCTCACCGGACAATAATTCTCTTTAATTTTTACTTTTTTTTTATCAGTAGAAATCCGTTAATCCAAAAACAACATTTACAAGGGTCATCAAACGACCAAGCTTACACCAAAATAGAGTAAAAAAAATTACAAAAAGCACTTTGAAAAAAAAAATTAAAAATATTCAAACGCAGATCATGTGCTTGGGCTATACCTTGTTAACATCCTTTCTTTTTTGTGAAAAAATTTATTAAAAATACATATTTATCTATTGTTGATTCTCCTGATGAGTAATGAGATGGTTTTCGAAGTGCTTTACAGGAAGAATCTTAGAAGGAAAAACTCAACTGTCTCACCCAATAAAACTTTGGACTTTCATCCATTTTCAATTCCAGGTACTTTTGACATTCAAAAAAAAGAAAAAGTTGATTGGAATCACATGGAATAAACCCCTTAGGTAATGATATATCGGCACAACCCATCAATTTATTCCCAAATGATATAACAAGGGAGTTTGGCCTATAAATCAAGAGTCCACGCTTGACACATGTCATAATACATTATTACGGATATAATTATGAGAGATTTTTTTAGGGTTTCTAACATTTTTCAATGATATATTTAGGAAAAAATTGTACAGATTGTGTACTATATATACTTATTACGTATTTTTGTAGCAAATGTTAAGACAATTGTGGTTTAGAAATGACGTCACACATTATTTTATCCAAATATTTTTTAATCATAAAATGTGTAACAATATCACAAAAATGTGTAATTTCATTTTTTAATCACAAATTATTATAATTTTTATTAAAAAATATATAACATTTATCACAAAAATACGTAACATGCTACAAAAATACGTAATAAGGTGCATCTAATACACCCCTATTTATCTTTTTAATTTATTAGAATTAACAGTACAATCATACAATGAGCAAGAAAATAGGCACTATGTAAATGTACAAAGAAAAATATATTATTATTATACAAAATGATTGCTCCAATTTATTTAAATAGTAGTAACTTAAATTTGAAGACTAATTGTGCATTCAATTTTTTTTTTTAAATTAAATTTATAAAAAATGAAGCAAGACTAAATAAATTATTTTAAAAATTATAATAGAAAGTATGTTGTGGCATATATGCACCTTAAATAAATATGTATGATAAGTTTATTTGATATTAATTTAAAGAGTTTGGCTTGTCTTAAGTTGAGAGTGTTTGGACTTAATAAGTTTATTTTGGGACTGATTTTAATGATCCCAACTATTCACTTTTTACAACTCATTGAGTAAATATTCATGTAAAAAATCAAAATTATTAAATATTAGTAATTATATATTTGAATCATATTTGTTTTAAAAAAATAGACGACAAATATAATTTAAAAAATAGTCATTTATTTTTTGTAATATAAATTTAATTCAAATATATAGCTACCGATGTCCAATTATCTTAATGTTTTGTATGACTACAAATTTGATTCCAATGTATAACTACTGATGTCCGACTATCTTAAATTTTTATATGAATATTTTTCTCAACGAATCTTACAAATTCAACGGTCTGAATCACTAAAATATATCCCAAAGTGAGTATAAATTCAAATGTTTTCTCAAGTTGAGATAATCAAGCCAAACTCTAATTTATAATGGCCCTGTTTGGTAGAGCTGTGGGAAAGTGCTTATAGCTTATGCCTAAACAGCTTATAGCTTATAACTTTCAGCTTAAGCTGATTTCCAGCTTATTCTTAAAGCATCTCCTGCCCCACTCAAAGAATAAGCTGTTTTCTGACTTCCACAAAGCTATAAGTTATAAGCTATAAGCTAAACCAAACACATCAAAATAGCTTAAATTAAGCTGAAAGCTGAAATAAGCTGAATTTAAGCTGTACCAAACAGGGCCAATATTGAACAAAGAATACTTCAATTTCGTTATAGAAATTATTTTTAGACAGACGTTGGAGTAATAATGACTTAGAGATGAGTGATTGTGTTTTAAATGTTCTGCAATTAAAACAAATAGATATGCAATAATTGAAGTTAAAAAAAATTATTTTAAAAAGTATAATAGAAAGCTTGGATGACCTTTAGCTATGGGGAACAATTAGACACATAAGGACCATATTAAGCCCCCCAAAAAAAAATATGTCAAGTGCCAAATTAGAAATTCACTAATTACGACAAAGTGTAATTTATTACCTTACTCTTGATACATTGGAGAATATATCCATGGAATGGGGACTATTGCTTATGGCAAAAATTGAATTCTTGACTTTTTATAATAAGGTGCAATGATTTTGGTCAGCTGAGTTAAATTACATAAAAAATAAAAAATAAAAAAAAGTCGATATATATATCTAATATTTTAGGAATGTTTTATTCACTAGAAATTAGATGTCATATTACATTAAGAAAAAAAATTAGAATGTAAAATCAACCAAGTTACTTGAATTAGGTTGCTCGTTCTAGAGTGGGGTTGCAAATGAGTCGAATTAAGTCAAACTTTAGTATGTTTGAACTTATTTATTAAGATTTTAACGAGTTCGAGGTCGAACTTGAGCTCAATAAAAATTTAATGAATCAAGCTCAAGTCGAGTTAGTTTAGGCTTGACTCAAACTCGAGTTTATTCACAAGTCTTAACGAGTTAAAAAATTTATAAATTCATACTTACATATAAGACTAAAGTTATAATTAAAATTTTGATTATACAATTATATATACAATATATTAAAGAAAGTCAATATTCTACCATAATAATAATATCTACCACCAAATGTACTATTTATAGTTAACTATTATTTATATTTATACTTTTTAAATATATAAATAACATATTTATTTTATTTTTTATACATATTTTTATATTATTTAATTAATAAATAATAAATGTTAACCGAGCCAGCTAATGAGCCGAGTTTTAATATATTTGAACTTATTTATTAAAAATTTAACGAGCTCGAACTAATACAAAAAAAAAATTAACAAACTGATTTCGAATAACCTTTTACCGAGCCAAGCTCGAATCTGTTCACGAACAATTCTATTCATTTTGCAACCCTAGAGTAACTTAGGCCTCGTTTGGGAACAGGCTAATTTAGTAACTTTTTGGCTCTTTGGTTAAAATGTGATGTAAAAAAAACTAGTATGTTTGGGATGACTTTTTGGCTTTTTACGAAAAGATGTGCAAAAAGTAGAGAGAAAAGGGAATCTTTGACTTTTTGGTAGGAGTTGTTGACTTTTTGACTTTTTTAGTAACTTTTTGACTTTTTAGCTAAAAT
This sequence comes from Camellia sinensis, assembly GCF_055761805.1. Taxonomy (NCBI): domain Eukaryota; kingdom Viridiplantae; phylum Streptophyta; class Magnoliopsida; order Ericales; family Theaceae; genus Camellia; species Camellia sinensis. Next base: position 143,638,612 of record NC_138963.1, read on the forward strand.
AGCCTCTTGCCAAACGAGGCCTTAGTATGTAAATAAGTTTAATTTTTTTTTAAATTATTAATCTTTTGAGTTTGGCTCAAATTTGTCTCTATAAGCATATACTTAAAACATAAAATACTCAAGTTCAATTCATGAATTTTTCCATGATTTTGTAACTGTTTTTGAAAAATTGGACTGAAATGTAATTTCCCCTATTGTAAAGCAACCCTTAAACAACCATTACTCTTGTTTAAGGCCCTAGAAATGTACTTGTTTTGCCAGATCATGAAACAGAATACATAACAACAGGATTCATGCCCTTTCTATTATTCTGGCTTTGTTTGGCTGAGTTTTCTAATTTTTTTGCTTTAAAAAAATTAGAAATTAATTTGACAGAATAAAAAATTATTATTAAAATTTTTGAAATTATTTTTGAAAATCCAATATTTAGTCAATTAAATAATGCAATGATTAAAAACCAACGGTGATGGGTTCGTCATGTAGCTTTAATCACACCCACCGTTTACAAACCACGAAACACATTCTTTTTCTCGTGAACTAATTTTTTGGGGGTTAATTACAATTTTTAAACACTTCTTCTTTTCTATTTTTAATAATTACAATTTTTTTAGTAATGCATTTTTTAGGGCCTATAAAAAAAAACCAATCGCTCGGTTTGATTTCTAGTTTTCAAAAATAGTTTTCTGAATTTTCAATTAATATTTTGTATTTTTAGTGATTTTTTAAATATTTTAATTTTTTTTTTTACTTTTTAGGTCTATTTAATCTTGATATACTTAAAAAATAAAAAAAAATTTAAAAAATTCAGTGAATATAAAGAAATTTTTTTTTGTATTTTTTGTAAAAATAAATAAATATTATATTTTTTAAATATATCTAAATTAGGTGTATTTAAAAAAATAAAAAAATTGAACTTGAGACATTTGATAGAGCACTCTCTCAAACCCCAAACCTTAGTTACCAAGTTAACCCTTTAGGTTAAGTGAATTTTCAAATTAATGATATAGATCACATATTTAGACCAAAAACGTAATTCTTTTATTAGTGAATTTAATAGTATCTACTGAAGGAGTAAGGTTGAAAAACCAAATTCTTTCATTTTGTATATTTTGAAAATTAAATTGATACAATTTACGCATTTAAGAATCAAAATTATACCAACAATAAATTTTGGGATTAAAAATTGTAATTAACACTTTTTTGAAGAATTGAAGAGTGGCACGTGCCGGCCTGCAACAATAAAGCAAAAGGCCGAATCTAGATCCGACGGCACTCCCACATGAAGCCAATCCAACGGCCCTAAATCCCCATGCAGATCTCACCTTCCGATCCCCATCCAACGGCCTAGATTAAACCCAAGTGGCCCCACCTCAAATCACCATATATTTCGAAGGACCAAAACTCGGTCCACAACACACCCCACATCTCTCTCTCTCTAAAACTATTTCTCTCTCTCTTTCAGTTGTTTGCTGCTGCTGCTAACTTGCGCGCACACCACTGCTTATCCTGCGCTCCACGCCTGAGATGACTCCGGCGGTACAGGAGTGCCCAATAGGGTTAAGATCAGACGGCTGTAGATTAGAGATTGTATAGAGGGAACCACGCAAATGGACGGTCCTAAGAGCCAAGCGAAGCTTACGAGGACTCAGTCGTCTCTTCTCCGGTCATCTCCGACCATCCGATCGTCAATCCACAGCCTCTCTTCCGTGAACGAGATCACGTCAGAGCAAGAAGAAGACATAGAAGAACAGAAGCCACACAAGCCCGGTTCAGCCCCGGTTCGTCGCTGTTATCGCCGGTTCGTCCCCGTTCTCGCCATACTCTCCATCACTCTCTACACCCTTTACCTCTATTTCGGAAACGGCGACGTACCCACATCGGAAAACCTCCTCTTAGCCCTGATTTTCCTCGCTGTCTTGCTCTTTTTCGCCGGAAAGAACAAGGGTTTGGTCCACCAAACCTTGGCATTTCTGAGAAAAATCTTGGATGAGTACAAAAAGAAACTTGGGTTCTCCAAAAACAATCCCAAACCGGTCCAATGGTTCATCGGGGAGTCCACAGAGTCGATAAAGGACAAAAGAGATGGAAAAGACAAGCGAATTATACGAGAAGGTGTTGAGTTTTACAGCAATGGCGATTTCTACGAAGGGGAGTTTCATAAGGGGAGGTGTAATGGGAGTGGAGTGTACAATTACTTTGTGAATGGAAGGTATGAGGGTGATTGGGTTGATGGGAGGCATGATGGGTATGGAATTGAGAGCTGGGCTAGAGGTAGCCGGTACCGGGGTCAGTATCGACAAGGTCTCCGGCACGGTTTTGGGGTTTATAGGTTCTATACAGGGGATACTTATTCAGGGGAATGGTTTAATGGGCAGAGCCATGGAGTTGGAGTTCAAACTTGCTCTGATGGAAGCTGTTACATTGGTGAATTCAAGTGTGGGGTCAAGCATGGCCTTGGTTGCTACCATTTTAGGTATAAAAAAAAAAAAAACTCATCAACTTCAATTTCAATTTCAATTTCAATGTTCTACGTTTTTTGAATTTTGAATCTTTAGCATTGATTGGTTTTTGTTGGTTTTTCCATGTGTGATCTTTACTATTTTTGACCTGTTAATGATTAATAGAACAGTAGATTGTTTATGATTATTTTGATCTGTGTAATCTTGTGAGGATTACTGTTTTTAAAAATTGTTTATGAATTGGAATTTTGTTGTTGGTTTAGTTTCTTGAGTGCCCATTGGTAGATAAAAATTGTTTCTTTATTTGGTTTATGTTGTTTCTTGATTTTTTCTTGAGATTGTGCTAATTTCTTAATTTGTATTGAGATTTTATGTTTATTGATGAACCCAGATGAATAAAATGTAGAAATTTTATGTTTGACATTTTATTTGAATTCTTAATTATATTCCATAATCTCTCAAACATCTGAATCTGAGGCATATTTATGTCCGTAGTCACTTTCTTGATTGTCTGCTTCTGCAATTTGGGAATGGAATTTTTCGTTTTAAGAATCAATCGGAAAGCTGCAGCTGTTGTGTGTTCTTGCATTTACTTGTCATAGCTTTTCTGTCTGGGAAATAACTTTTGAACTTTGATTTTCCATCCTTCTCATAACGGCCATGTAATTATGCGTTTATGTCGTCTAAGATGGAGTTGTAGTTAGCGCCTGACTTTTTTATTTTGTCTTGCATTGGGGCTTTGATGTCATCATGTTTGGAAACTTTGATGGAGGAGAAATTGGTTTATCAATCACTTTTATAATGTTTGTAAAGTTTGTGTGTTCTTTAAAGAATTGAGTTCTAGAATCTAGAATAAGACATGTAATTTCATTAATATTAATAGTTTTTTGGTTTTTTTTTTGGTGTGTGTGTAGAAATGGGGACAGATATGGCGGGGAATACTTTGGCGACAAAATCCATGGATTTGGCGTATATCACTTTGCTAATGGCCACTGCTACGAGGGCTCGTGGCATGAAGGCCGTAAACAAGGGTATGGCATGTATACGTTCAGAAATGGTGACACAAGGTGTGGCGAATGGGACTGTGGCAATCTTAAGACACCTCTACCCCTACTAACGGACGCAGTCCTGCGAGCAGTACAGGTGTGTGTTCGCTCATCATTGTTATCCCATTCAATTGTCATATTTATAATTGGAATTAAGCATCATGACAAGGTAAAAATAAACTTTTGCCCTTTCTATGTATCAAAATTGCAGGCTGCTAGAAAAACAGCTGCTAATGCAATTCACATTCGGAGAGTGGATGAACAAGTGAACAAGGCGGTGATGGCTGCAAACAAAGCTGCCACTGCTGCTAGAGTTGCTGCTGTCAAAGCTGTTCAAAACAGGATGGATGGTAAATTTTGCGATACTGACAACAACACCAATAACAACAACTGAGAGGGGACAGACAAGCTTTGCTTGCAAGTGTAAATTTACTAAAATGTTAAGTATTAGGAAAGCAAATCACCCCGGTGGGCACAAGCTCATCGGAGGGTGAGAGAGAGAGAGAGGTGTAACTTGTACAAAAATCCTTTGTGTACACCATCAATGGAAGTTGAATGAGTTTTTTTTCCCCCTTCATGTCTTGTCTAATTGGAATTATGCTTTTTTTTGGTGGAGTTGAAGAACCATGAATCTCTCCATTATTGTGGTTATACACAACAATAATAATCATGAGATCATAGTTCTGATCCCAGCTTGTCTCTTACAGCACCATCATCATCTTAGCAAGACCTTATCTCTATTGTTAGGACCTTTCTATTCTATCCTGCAATTAATTGATTTGCAATAAAATGATTTTCCAGATCAAGTAAACCGACCTACCTTATAATCATTAAAACATTTTGCTTCTTTGGATTTGTGAGCCTGGTTTGGCTATCGTTTTGGGGTTAAAAAGTAAAAAATGAAAAATTAGATTAAATAAGTCAATAAGATAAAATATTACATTTAACTTATGCTTATTATATTTTTTTTTCAAGAAAGTTACAAATTTTAAACTAAACAAAAAGTCTATTATCTAATGCCAAACGATACTTGAATTTTGATGGTTCAATTATAAGATTCTTGAATTATTCAAAGGTAATGGAACATAAATGACAGTAGTTTGAAATTTGACTCAAATTTTGTACTTTCAAGAATTCAGAATAAGATTTAATAAAATGAAAAATTGAAAAACCATAATTGTATTTTATCCAAAATTGCCCTCTCCTTGTAACAATTTAACACTTTTTTTGTTTTGCAATTTATGGGTATAGATGAGTATGTTGGTGGCTGTTCTTCAACACACTTTTCCTAACTGATGTGTGTAATATGCCCATGCCTGTCTTAGATGTGTCGTCGACATGAGTAACGTGAGAGGACGTGAATGATCTTGGCACCATTTCTTTCTTTAATGCTTACTTTTTCATTTTGGGCAAGTCCCCGATAGAGATGCTCTTGGCACTTGTGGATTCATTATAAAATCTTTACTAATTTAAATTATTCTTATTATATAATTTGTTGAATTAATTATTTTTATAAAATAAAATAAAATTAATTGAACAATCATAGCCACAAAACAATAAGTTTAAAAAAAAATTCTAATTTATTTATTTGTAATTGTTTAATTATTTTTTTATTATTAATAATCTTATAATATAAACAATTTAAATCATAAAAATAAATTTCATAATCGCCACGCATATGCAATTGAAACGAAGTCTTGCCTGTATGAATGACAAGGAAAGGAACCTATTGAAGATATCATTTTATTTTTAATTATAGTAAAATATTGAAACAATGAGTATTGACTTCTGCTTAGATGTTTGGGTTTTTGTTTATTTTGCGATTTTTATTTTTTTTTATTTTAGTCTTTAGTGAAATTTTTCTAAAAAGCTTTAGGTTTCTAGATTAGCTTGATAAGACAAATCGAAAAAAATTTTAAAAAAATTTAAAAAATTTTAAAAAAAATCCAAAAAAGTAAGCCAAAAATAGGAGACTTTTTTTTTTTTTTTACTTATTTTGCCTTTTTGATTTTTGATTTTTTACTTATTAGATTCATTTATAGAAGACAAAAATGTAAATATAATTTTGAAAAAAAAAATGCTAAGAACAAAAGAATTCAAAAAAAGATGTGACTTTTTAACTAATGAACAAACTTCCCAAATGAGAATGTCAAATTCAAAAAAATTTAATACAATTCGACATATTAATAAGTAGATGTGTCTATACTTCTTTAAAATTTTAAAGATTTAGATTTGATGGTTGTACATTACTGGATGTGATAATGTGACAAATCACAAAAACAAGTTAGATCAAAGTAAAACAAAAAATGAAGTATAGTTTAAACTATAATATGCAAATATTAGATTAAACTAATGAAGGAGCCATGTGGGTTCTATTTGAGGTAGTATAATGTGGAGATTGCCATTAAGCACATGGTGTGGTGGGTACAGGGGTTAAAAATCTTTAACTTTTTCATGCATGCTTTGATCCACAATCTCTATTTCGTCTATTTTTTTATTTTTTTAAAAGGATGAAAATAATATTACTTTTTGATTTCTTTTTTGTGAATGTTTAAATTTATGCAAATTCTTGATCTACAGTATCTGTTTGTTTCTTCTATTTTTTAAAGGGTGAAAAGAAGAGAACTTTTTCATTTTTGTTTCTTTTCACAATGTTCAACTCTTTGCCTACTCTTGTGATCTTGTTTTTTTCACAATGTTCAACTCCACTATTTGCCTACTCTTGCGATCTTGTGTTTTTTCACAATGTTCAACTCCACTCTTTGGCCTCTTTTGGGAACATAATTTTTAGTCACTTTTTTTGGTTTGTAACAATAGTTAAGATAGCGTTTGGTAACGTTTACGTTTTTTGTTTATGTTTACAAAAATTTTATAAACTGATTTTTGTTTATTTTTAAAAAAAGATAAATTATAAACGCGTTTGATTTGAACAAAATATTTTTAAAAAATTTAAAAACATAAACTAAAAAATATATTTGTTCAGGCCTAAAATATATATATTTATTTTTTAGTATTTATGACAATAGGATCACACACATTATAATTGAAAAAAAAAATATTTGAAAAAGAATTTAATTGAAAAAAAAGATTAATTGAAAAAAAATTATTTGAAAAAAAAAATTATTTGAAATTTTTTTTTTTGAGAAAAAAATAATTGAAAAAAAATTATTTGAAAAAAAAAATTGAAAACTGAAAACGTAAACTCATTTTTTGAGTTTACGTTTTTTTCTCAAATTTATAAACTAAGACAATCATTTATAAATCAAAAAAATTACCAAATAATTTTTATAACAGTTTTTAAAATTTTTGTAAATATAAACTGAAAACAGAATGGTTACCAAACAGGTCCTTAGTTGGCTTTTTTGGCTTTTTTTTCATTTGGGAAGTTGGTTTTTAGCCAATGGTGAAATTACAATTCTACCCCTCATGAGTCAAAATGTGTTATATGGCTGAAGTTGTAAATATTTTAAATTAAATAGGAATAGTTTGATTATTTTATTGTGATTTGACATCATAAACAAATATTAATAAAAAAATTAAAAAAAAAATTACCAAGTTTTTAAATCATTTATCTAAAAAAATCAAAAACTTAATTAAAAATCAAAAAATCACTTTTTATTATCTTTTCAAAATAGGCCTTCGCCTACTCTGGTGATCTTGTTTTTTTACAATATGTTCAACTCAACTCTTTGCCTACTCTTTAGTGATCTTGTTTTTTTCACAATGTTCAACTCGATTGATTGATTGCACTCACTATTTCTTATGACTTTTCGCTTAAGAGATGGTTTAGAAAGTTTATTAAAAGTTAATTTTTTTGGTTTTTTTTTTTATTATTATTATTTTTTTTTTGTTTTTTTATGTATATAAAAAAATATGAGAGGTGATGTAATTCAAAATATATTAAAAATTAAAAGTTAACTTTTTATTTGCTTCCCAAATGGCCCCTACGAGCATCCTTACTAGCCTACTTAAATTTCATCTTAAAATATTATTAAAAAATATCATTCCCTATTTTAATAATCACTTTTTCATCTATTTTTCTCAATAAACTCTCTATTCTTTCTCTATTTTATTAATAAAGGGCGAATTACACTAACAGTCCCTATAGTTTGAGGTGAGTATCACTTTGGTTTATGACTTTTCAATTGTGATACATTTGACCCTAAATTTTGAATCTTATTTCAAATAAGGACAATTGAAGATATCATTGCTCAATTTTAAGAGAAAAGTTGTTCATTGGATAAAATATAAAATAATTTGACAAAAATAAATATAAAAAAAAATTAAATTTTTAAAAATAATTTCTACCCATCAGAGATAAAATTATGTAAAATTGATAAATCTTTTAGATAGTTATTTATTTTTTTATTTTTTTCCAAATTAATTTTTGTTATGTGTTTGGATGATGATCATGTAATAGATGGTTGTTAAACTTTTAATGTGTAATCAATATATGTAATATATGAAATATTTTTAGTTTTGGATTTTTTTGATTTAATGAATTGGTTTAATAATAATATCAAAATTATCGCCATATTTAATTTTTGAAAAAATAAAAACTAGTTTAATGAAAAAATAAAACAACCATCCATTACAGGATCATCATCCAAACACATAATAAAAATTAATTTGATAATAAATAAATAAATAAATGTCTAAAAGATTTATTAATTTTATGTAATTTTATCTTTAGTGGGTAGAAATAATTTTAAAAATTCAAAAATATTTTTGACATTTATTTTTATTAAATTAGCTTATATTTCATCAAATTGACGACTTTACCCTTAAAATTGAGCAATGATATCTTCAATTGTCCTTACTTGGAACAAGGTTTAAAATTCATGGTCAAATGTGTCATAATTGAAAAGTTATGAACCAAAATGACACAAGACCCAAACTATAGGGACAGTTAGTGTAATTCGCGCATTAATAAACTCTCTATTTTTTCTCTATTCTATTAAAATATAATTTTTAATTATAAATTTTTAAAAAATAAAAATCCTAAATAGGTACTACAAACCCTAAAAAAGCAAAGCAATATATATATATATAAGGGAACTACAATGACTTCCTATAAATAGGGAGGCACTGTAGCAATTTTTATTTTAGAAAAATGTTTAAGGTGCTGCTGGAAGTATATAGGGAGCCATCAACCCCTTAAAATAGGTAAGGGTTTAGGGGTTCTGCTAGTGATGCTCTAAAGCCCATATGCAGTGGCGAAATTAAAATAAATAATGATTGGGAACTCTAATAAAGGAGTTTTAATGAGTTCTAATAGGAGTGGGCTTTACTGTGATTTGATGTTTTGGCTTCTTTTTTTTTTTTAATTTCCTGCCATATTATTAGAGCTCCAAAATTAAAGAAATGTATCACTGCTCTTAATTTTTTAAGTTTATTGCATGATATTACAAAGTATTAGTTAAAATATTAAATAAATCCCAATTATCTATAAAATTCCAGTGGGTTCATTTGAACTCACAACTTACCATGTGGTCCCATGCCGACATACATTCCACAAATTTAAGACATGTTTGATTGTGCTTTTATTTTTTTGTGCTTATAAATCATTTTTATTTTTGTGCAAAAACAATTTTTGAATATATAAAAATAATTTTGAACTTATTGTTTCCTAAAACAGTTTTCAAAAATTCAAAACATAAATTTTACAAATCATTTTACGAACAATTTTATATGTTTTTTAGAAAAACAAAAACATGGCTAAGCAAGTAAGCAAGCAAGTCCTAAACCCACGTACATTTAACAAAAGTAAGACTTATATAGCCTATTTGATTCCAGGATAACGATGTAAGATTGACTATTAATCCTATTAAATTCATATTTCTGCGTTTGGATCATACAAAAGGTATCCGGCTTAATAATACGTAAGACTCTTAATCCTATAAAATTGTAGTATATTTAGTACCAAAAGAGAGTTGGTATTAAAATTATACATATAATTATCCCATGAGATTGTTAATTCATCACTAATACTCCAAGTAATCAAACAGGACCATAAGAATTTAAGGAATTTTCAATGAGAATTTGTTAAGAACCAACTAATAGGGTAAATTTCAAATTTACATTTAATATATTTTAATACATTCTTATATATAGAGTCCTTTTGGGAAGAGCACAAAAACGCAAGCGTTTTGTTGATGTGAAAAAAAGCTGGGCCAGTCGAAAACGCAATTGTTGCATTTGGGATGTGACAAAAATGCTGCCCTGTGAAATTACGTAAATACCCTCCACGTTAACAAATTACCTAAAATTCCAAAGTTTGGCAAGGGTATTTTGGTCATTTTATTTTGATTTGATGCCAGAAAGAAATATTAATCTGAAAAATCAAAATCAGTTTTTTACCAACTTCCCAATTACTTTCTAAAAATGTCAAAAAGCTTGATAAAAAATAAAAAATTAACTTTTTACTAACTTCTCAAAACACTCCATATTTTTACATAATTAATACATATTTTACACGTATGCCAACATTAATGCATTTCCAACCTATAAAGCTAGGATTGTTTTTTAGCAAGATCTTTTAGGGTTTGTGATGATATGGTTTATTTATGTTTAACTTTGACTAATCCTAGAAAATGGGTTAAGTTTATAAACCAATAGATAGGGACTACCTCAGCCATGACCAAACCCTGTTGCCAAGATGTTGGTTATATTTTAATTAATTAATTAGTAAAATATTATACAAAAGGAGACATACAGACAGGTATGTATCTCATCTAATATATATGTAGAAAGAGAGAAGGGGAAGCATTAAAATTATTCTTGTTTTTTTATATAAATGTCTTGTAGCATGTCCCCACCATTACTATGGCTAGTAAAATTATTTTCGGTTGATATTATTGGTCTAGATATGAGTAAACAAGTGCTAGTTTTCTTCTTTTAGTTATCTTGGGAGTTGTCAACTCTGACCGCTGTGGGAGGATGCTCTTGAATTTATTATTTCTAGGGTTTTGTTTAATTTATTTTATTTTATTGTTTTTAATTTCTGATCTAGTCAATTTCCTTGGGTGAATCCTCAAAATATGTTTGTTTCAAGATGCAATCTAAAGGATTCGTCCAAATGAATAACAAAAACTTTTGAGTGATAATGATGTGGAACAACTTTTTTTTTTTTTAATTTATAAAATTTCAAATATATAATTGATATATCATCATAAATGTGCTTGTTTATATAAATGCTTTGTTTGTAAGTTACTTTTCAAAACATCTAGGCTATGTTTGAATAACAAAAATATTGAACTAAAATGAGAATGTCTTTACTAGTAAAAAATTTGCTGTGTTAATACTTATTCAAGCATTTGGATTTGTTAAGAATCCTCAATTAAAAAAAAAAAGAAAGGAAAATGTTTGAGACCCCAACAAAGGAGGACCCTCACAACCCTTACTGATGTGTTTGAAATTTTTTTTCTATTTCTGACAGTGACATGAATGATCTAGATTATTTTGGGAGTTGTGAGGGTTGTATTTTGTGGGAGTCACTATCATTATTGATAAAAAAATAATAAAATTTAAAATATTTTGGGTCCAATTATTATTTTTATTTTTAAATATTTTACATTCTTCTAAAAATGTGAGATTCCTATGAGATAGTGGGAAAATCGAATTCCTACTTAGTTTGAGAATGTAATTTCTGCTCAAATAGATAATTAAGAATCACTTTCCTATTCCAATCTAGTCTAAATGCTAAAAATCATAGTGACATGAAAATCACATTCCCATTCCCCTCAAAATTACTGTCATTCGAAGTGGGAAAGAATTATCTTATAACTCATAATACTTCTTATTAAGATTGAATTTGAAACATGAATTTGAATAGAAATTTGAAAAGAAAAAAGAAAAAGATTGGTGAAATGTAATTATATTTCAACTATTTTTTTCATTTTTCTTTTTAAATCTCTATGTAAATCTATAATTCAAATACAACCTAAGGTAAAACTTCTTTAAGAACTCGTAGAAATTTCTTATAACCAGTTCTTAAACCCATATTGTAGATTAGAAAACATTGAGCATTAAAATAACTATTTTAATAATGACATAATTCTTTTAATTGTTTTGGTTGATTTGTCCCTCATCTTTTAATTACTTAGACATGCTCCCAATTTTTATGTTAAATTTACAATTTATTGTGCAATATTCTCAGCCATTGATTCTTTCTTTTCTCTCATAGTCTCTGTCAATATATATATTATATAGGAATTTTTCGAAGTTTGTATGTTACATGGGGAACTAATATTTCAATTTGAAAGTTTTCATATTGTTTAATTCATTTTCCAAGTTTTAAAATCAATTGAATTGGGCAAAACCATGTTTGACACTCACATACACATGTGCTTAATGAAATAGATGGTCAGTTGGGCCTACAAACTTTATTACAGGCTTTATTTTGATAATTTAATTTTTATTATAATTACACTATTTTAACTTCAAAATTTTTTGTGTACGTATGAGTTTGAAACTGAGTCATCCATTTGTTTCAATTCAAGACAAATGTAATGAAATAATGTGGTTAAAATTAATATATTAATCTGATTTTTTTTACGATTAATCTATACATATAGGCTTACAAAATAAATGAATCAAATTATTAGAGTAAAGCCAGTGTTGGGCTCCAAAGACCCAGTTGAACCACCTGCAGTAAACTAGAGACAACCTATTAGTGAATTATGAAAATAATTATATTGATCTGATAATTATAATTATATTATTTAGACTTTAAATTTTTTTTGTGTATGTATGAGTTTGAAACGAAGCCATCAATTTGTTTTAATTCGAAACAAATGTAATGAAATCATATAGTTAGAATTAATAGATTAATTTGATCTTTTTATAATTGATCAATACATACAGACTTATAAAATAAATAGATCAAATTATTAAAGTAAAGCCGGTGGTGGGATCCAAAGACCCAATTCAACTACCTACAGTGAACTAGTTATACCTAGTTATAATTGATCATATTTCTTCTACTCCACTCTGTCTTTCAGTCGGCTTCAAACTCAAATAGATTTCTATCTTCAAACCTATTTGAGTTTGAGGGGGTATTATACCTATATCATGGTGAACATGGTTATGCGCACCACCTAAGTTGTCTCTTAGCGCACCACCCAAGCCGTCCCCTCTTACGCACAATCCAAGCTATCCCTCTGACACACAACCCAAGCTGCCCCCTTTGTCACACAATCCAAGCAAACCACCCAAACCGCCCCCTTTGGCGCACTATCCAAGCTACCTCCTAGCGCACTCAGTCATCTGTTGCCATTGTCGTTCAGCACCACGTCATAAGTTATGTGTGTGCCACGCTTGCTGGTTCAACATCCTGTTAATTCCTACATCGGTCCAACATGACCCCGTAAATTATCCCGACATTGATTCCGGTTAGCTCTTACATCGATCCGGCATGATCCCTTTAAACTGTCCGACATTGATTCCGATTAGCTCCTATATCGGTCCAACATGACTCTTTTAAACTGTCCGGACATTGATTCCAGTTAGCTCATACATCGGTCCGGCATGACCCCTTTATACTGTCCTGGCATTAGTTCCAGCCAGTTTCTACAATGGTCCAACACGACCATAAACTGTCTCTCGGCATTAGTTTCAGCCAGTTCTATATCGGTCCGGCACGACCTTAAATTGTCTTGGCATTAGTTTCAGCCAGTTCCTACAATGGTCTGACACGACCATAAATTGTCTCTCGGTTTTAGTTTCAGCCTCTAATCTATTTCAAGCGCCCCTGCGCTACTGTTTGGATTTTGTAATCTATTTGCCTTTTATTTTATTTAGTTTTATTTCATATTTTAGTTTTTCTCTCCAAATTCAAGATGTTTATCCTCCTTGAGTTTGAGGAGAGATGTTAATGTATATATTATGTATTGATTTCCTATATATATTAGGTATTGCCATAGTTAGGTCTCTTATAAGATACTCTTTCTCATAATTAGATTTCTAATAGGATACTCTTTCTCAGCCTATATATACATGCCTTCTATTGTATAGGACAATTTATTTTAACACAATTCATTCAATACAATACACATTATTTCCTCTCTCTTTCTCTCTCTCTCTCCATTATTCTAACAGATATTTTCAATGGAAGACATCCAATAGAAACTTGAAGAAATATGAAAAGTCGTTCCTCTATTTATAGTAGATGATAGCACACTCATTTACTCAAAATTTCTATGTGGGAACCAAGCTAAAAAATTGAATTCCAAATGAATGAAGGAAAACAAAATGTTGAATTCCCTCTAAGTGAAAGTGTAGAGATTCCTTTAGATTCCAATGTAGGAATCAAGAAAGGAAAGAAAACAAAAATATGGAAATTATTATTGTTATTAGTAAATAATATATAACAATTCCCCCATGAATTTACTAATAAAACAGAAAAAAAGAAAAAACAAAAATGAATAAATAAAAATTAGGTATTTGTATAGCACATACTCTTAAGTGACCAAGCATTGAACTTAGAATTGAATAGTAGAGTTGAATATGACTTTCGAGATTCAAACAACTAATAGAACTAAGAGAACTAAGCCTTGATCTTAGTGAATTCAAAACTAAAAACAACCGTATGCGCACCTAATTTGTTTATGAACTAGCAATTGACCCATGTAATGCACATGCTTTTTTTTTTAAAAAATATATATATATATATATATATTTAATGGTACAATGTGTGTTATAAAAGAATAATTTTAATTTTAAAATTAAAATTAAAATTAAATTATAATTATAATTATTTATTTTGATAATATTGGAACTATCGTTTTGTAAAATTATTACTTGAATACTTATATTTATTAATTTTAGTTAAATTATTTGTATATTTTGATAATTTTAGTTCTATCTCTCGTATTATAAAAGTGTAATTATCATATAATAATTTTGTATAATATATATTAAATTATAAAATTGTAAAATAAATACTCATTTTAATATTAAAATAATAGTAAAATTAGAAAAACAATTAGTAACATAAAATTAAAAGTAATTCTAACTATTTAATTTTCTTTTATATTCATTTGGAAAATAAAAATATGTACAAATAGAAATTATATAAAATTTATTAAAAAATTAAATATAAATATGTTATAATTGAATTATCATATAATGATTTAAAGAGTTAATTACCTAAAAGTCCTATCTACACATTTGGTGGTAGCTTAGGTCCCTATCAAACAATTTTTGAACTAATAAGTCCCATGTACAGGTAAAAAGGCGTTTTACTCTTTAATCCCAAAACTGAGAATGTTCACAATTTCAAAACTGAGAATGTTCTCAATTTATAATTATCAAAACTAGGAAATTTCTCAATTTTTTTCTAGTATGAACTGAAAATATTATCAAAACTAAAAAATTTATAATTATCAATTTTGAAAATTTTCTCAATTTTTTCTTGATTAAAATTGAGAATATTATAAATTGAGAAGGTTCTCAATTTGGCATCACAATTACTATCCCAAATCCCATTACTCTTCCCCTCTCTCTCTCTCTCTCTCTCTCTCTCTCTCTCTCTGTCTATATAGTTACATAATTATCTATATATATATATTGGTTCAGATGTCTTCTATTCGTCCAGATCTGACCACCAAAGTCTACCCTGAACCCTACACTTCATCATCATCGGACGAGATCGACCATTTCGATCTCTTGCCCGATTCAATCATGCTCCTGATCTTCAACAAGATCGGCGATGTCAAAGCCCTAGGTCTCCGATGACGATGCTTCTTTCGTCTCTGGATCCTCCAACAAGTCTCGCAGAGGTTTTTCGAACCTGTTTCAGTTCGTTTTCGGTGGAATCGTCAAGCCACTCCAAGCTCTGGACGGTGAAGTTGGCATGGTCGAGGTCGGCGCTGGAGCCGACGACGCTCTGGACGGAGGGGAAGGAGGAGTCATACGGGAGAGACCAGAGATTGGGTCTATAGGGAGGAGAGAGAGAGAGTGTGTGTGTCTGGTTGGCGAGGAGGTCTTGGAAGGGTAAATTGGCTTATTAAAAATTAATGGGACTTGAAGGAGCAAATAGTTTTATATAGGACTTAATGGATTATAAGTTTACAAAATGGGACTTGTATGTAAATGCCCCTATATTAAATTATAAGATTATAAAATAAACACTCTTAATTAAATTAAAATATCAACTATATAAAAGAAATTCAACAACAACTAACTAAGAAAGAATCACATAATAATATATCTAAACCCAAAAAGTAAAAAAATGAAAACATCCAAACGATAGATATATCTCAGTATGTGAAGTGATTAATCATTTATAATATGATGTCAACATAATAGAATTTATTGTTCAATAATTGAAAAAGTAACTCAATCAATAAATCTAAATTTTAGAGGTTTCTTAAGAGTATCATTATTGTGCAGGTTTTTTGCCCTGTGAATTGTGATTATATAAAATAATGTATGAAATGAAGTATAATTTCATATATAGAATCACTATAAAATTTAAACGACAAATCCATAATATAGAATAATATAGAATTGGTATTGGGTATAGAATAATGCACGGGAAAATAAGAAGGAAAAAAAAAAAGCAATTTAGCAGTAAAAAAAAAATCTTAATATCCTTGAAAGAATTAAGAAGAAAAACGTGAAATGCAAAATTGATATTAGTTTTGTGGATTATCTCAATTTATCATGAAAAATGTATGGAAAATGAATATTTGTCAAATAGAATCCATATAAAATAGGTAAAATTAATATAATTTAAATTAGGTTTAAGTTTATGTAGAACTTTATATATATAATTAAGAAAGGTTTTTTGGTGAGAACCCCCTTCTATTGGGCTTTTTTGGTGTAAAGGACATGGAATAAACTAATGTTGTCAAAACCCTCAGAATTAAATAATAATAATAATAATAATAAGATGAAAAGACAAGAATACCCTTGCATATGTATGGACAATAGTAAGCAGTTGAGCTGTTTGTCTCTCTTGTTCTTTTTCTTTGTTTGAAAACCATCGACTTCAAAAACCCCTAATTCAAAAACCCTCCTTCAAAAATTGTCAATTGAAACAAAAATTGAAGCATAATGAGAGACTTTCAAGTGCCATTGTCGAATATTTCAAAATTATTAAACGATTTCATCATCTTCTACCAGTCGTTACTTCCGAATCAACCATCACAAGTCAGAGAAGCTCTCTTTCTTTTACAACTCTCTCTCTCTCTCTCTCTCTCTCTCTCTCTCTACCAACTCCACTGTCGATGGTTGTTCATCGCCTCCACCATCTCCATCATCAGTCGGCATCGCTCATCCTCACCGTTAGCCAACGGCCACCATTTTTACTGTCAACCATCACCATTTCAAATTTAATGCCTACAAATTCATGTTGGAGATCAATAACTTCAGATCTGAAATAAAATGACCTCATATATGTCAAAAAAATGATAAATTGAGATATTACAATGTAAAATCAAGATTTTTTGTTTGTTTGTTTGTTTGTTCATAGATCTAAAGTAAAATTCGACTATAATTCATTTATCTAGTATGTACTCTATTTTTGTAATAGTAAAATTTTACTCTGGTTAACAAAAATAAGTTTGATTGCTGATTTGCTTAGCGGTAGTAAAATTTTAGTTTGAATCGTAGTAAAATTTACTCTGATTCAAAGTAAAATTTTATTCTGAATGACGCTGCGATGTCGCATTACTTTGATAATGACAGTAAAATTTTATTGTCTACGTCAATTTCGACGATATTTTGTTTTATTTTTTTAAGAAATTTCATAGTAACCTGGATCTTGTTTAATAGATCTTGATCAGAGGATTCTAACAAAATTAATTTTATTAAAAATCGATATATAGATCAAAAGTTGTATCATTTTAAAATTTAAAAATAAAAGGGCACATATGTTGGTACAGGTAGGATATATTTTACGTAGAACTCATACTAAACCTATATTGTTTATGACAGTAAATTTTATTTTCTTTCAAATAAAATTTTACTCTACCATCTTTCATAGTAAAATTTTATTCAAAACCTTCACATCTACTGAACAAGCTCCATTACAAATTCTTTTACATGAAACTAATTAAGAACATTAAAAAAATATATCAAAGTGTCAAATTGAATTACAAAGCAACTCAGTAAATTGGAAAGACAACTATTCAACAACACTGTCACGACCCAAACTCGTCCCTATGAGTTTACCATCATGACCGCCCAGTAATCCTGGAATAACCAAAGGCCTCTAAACAAATTAACAAAATACAAGGGCTAGCGGAAGCAAATATATAAAACATATATAGTCCATTGAGCTGTGTAGACAAACATGGGACACGAAGTTAAAACTTTAGATGCATAAACTTACATGTGACGTCATGCATACATCCATCCTACAAAACCAATAACATAACACAAAAGAATTGTCCACAAAAACAATAGTAAACAAAAGTCTTAAACTTATAACTTGTTTCACAAAACTCAACCACTTGACTTTTTCCGGAACCTCCTCAGGAGGCACAAAGGTTGGCAAACAAAACGGACCTCCAGGCAATCATCACTGAGCCTGGTCACCTACATACATAAATAATAGAGTGAACGGAGGCCCAGTAAATAATAACAAAGTAAAGATTTTAATGAATGATGTCCATAACAGATTCAGATTCCAAATCTCGTATCAAATTGGAAACGTAGTCATGTTCGTATTCGTATCAGTATTAGAAACAAAGTCATAATCACGTTCGAATCATGTGTGGTACATCCATTAGTATTAACATATCACTTTGGTCATGCATATCAAGTTCCATAATGGAACCTCCAGTACCGGGTATCTTACAACATACGTAGGCCACGGTATTGTTTCCCCCGAGCGAGGGCCTTGTGCCACGGTATTACTTCTCCTAGGTGAGGGCCTATGCCATGGTATTGTTTCCCTCCGGCGAGGGCGTCATGACCATAAGCCACAGAATTATGTCCTCTGGGCGAGGACCTCTGTTAAGCATACCTTAAGCGCATCACAAAGAATTGAATCATCATTCATTCATACAAAACATAGCCTTTTAGAAAATTGATCGTTTCATATCATCATAAAATAATTACAGTCAAACATAACTTTACAAAGTTATTACTCACAGATAGCTTCAGTAGTAGAACAAATGGACCAAACCGCTCACGACGCGTGATCTACACAAACATATAACAGATATACTTATTGAAACACACGCTCGGATAGTTCTTAACTTATTTCATTTTGTTCTTAGTGTGGTTCTAAGTCTTATTCTCATTATTGTGCGTTAATTATGTCCCAGGAATGCTTAGGATGCAATGAAGATGCCAAAATGCACTTTGAAATACTTAACAAAATTTTCAAAAACAGGGCACCTCACTTGAGCGTTACTTCCTATGCTCGAGCCTCTGCAAAAGTACTGGTTGCATGAATTTTCCACTCAATGGATGCTTGACGGTTGCTCGAGCGGAAGACTGAATAAACAGGGTCCTCACTCGAGCATAGCTCTTGTTGCTCGAGCGATCTACAAAACTTGCAAAACTTCTGGGAGCATGAATTTTACGCTCAAGCTTAGACTTTTTCACTCGAGCGAAAACACAAAACAAAAAGTGGTCGCTCAAGCACAACTTTGGTCGCTCGAGCTGAGAGGCAAAATTCTGGAATTTCTAGATTACTCCTAGTAGTTTCAAAGCTTGAATTCAACCAAATAAGACACATCCTTTTAGGACCAAAACTTGAGGAAACACTTGTAAACTTACAAAATATCATGATTTAAAGATCATTTCGTAAAATCGAGGCCCAAAGGCAAGTGAATTCTCCAAAAGCAAACTTGACTTGTATGTATCTATAACATGCATGTATTAATTCATGTTCTACACTTTAAAAACATGATCAATTAATGTCAAATGATGTGAAATGAGACCAATTGTCAAAACCATGCTAGAATGAACACAGGTATGTAAGAATTCCTTGGAAACAACCTCAAAACATGATAAAATAAGCATGCATGCATGAATCATGTTTAATTCTACCATCTAAACTCAATTCCCTTTGAATCATGTATAAAGTAACTTAAACTCATAGAGTGTAAGTTAATTTCTTACCTAAAGTCCACAATTCCCTTAGATTCTAACTAGGCTTGAATAACTATCACCAATTCTTTCCAATTCTTGATTGATCTTAGAAAATCTCCCTTAATCATCTTGAATTTAATCTCTTTCCTTCTCTCTCTCTCTCTCTCTCTCTCTCTCTCTCTCAAGGAATAAGGTGAAGTGGTATATGAGCGAGTCCTAGAGTTGTATTGGCCTTATATAGGCTACTTAGTGAGGCTTAATTAAGCTTTGCTTAAGTTAATCAATTATCACTATTTTATTCTGGTTATTTGGCTCCGAATCGAATTCCAATTAAATTTACCATAAATTTCTAAAAATTCCAAATAACAAATAAATCAAGTCAATTTCATGATTAGATGCCGATAAAGCCTTCAATTCGCTTACTGAATTGGTGATACAGACAGATATTCCTACCATGAACAGATAGAAATGCAAATAACACATAACGCATGTAATTAATGCAAAATTTTATCTTAATTACTTATTAGGCATTCTTAATCGTAGGTTACAGGCTAATCACAAGTCGGGGTTGTTACAAAAACAGTAAAAATGGATTGTTATTGCAAAAGTACTACATTATTTTCATACTTTTATTACAAAACAATAATGTCTTTCATGACAATATCTCCTTACAAGTCTTCATGTCATGATTGTACTTCTTGCATCTACCACACTATACTCATCTTATATTCTCACTCCTAGATAGAATCCTATTCTTTCTTGGCCTATTGGGTAGTTTCTTACAAATTAGATGAAGACAACAAGAATATCCACAGCTATCAGTAGTCTCTGTATTAACAATACCAATTGCAAGAGGAAAAAAATTGAAAGAGATAACACTTTACAATTAGTAAGTATAATACACAAAAGGTCAAAAAAGTAAAATAGTAAAATGTGACCATAATTAAAAGTAAAAGTTTATTCTGAAAATAAATAAAATGTTATTCTGAAATTAAGTAAAATTTTACTTTGTAAGACACTGACAGTAATATTTACCTTGATCTCCATCCTTCATTGTAGTTGATAACAATGTGTCCTTATATTTGCCATTCAAGAAAGTACCATCAATAAATAATATAAATCGGTTAAATCCTTCAATGTGCAGTCTGACACAACCTTGAACACAATGGTACGATTACCATACTTGCATAACAACATAAGAGGTGGAACCATTTTTCAAATTTGTAATTAGTTAAACAGTAAAAATTTACTGTCAATCAAGGTAAAATTTTATTGTCACTATGAGTTCAAAAACAAATCACAGAAGCACATAGTACCAGAGTAAAATTTTATTGTCATTCTATCAAATAAAAACAGAACACATAATATCCGAGTAAAATTTTACTCTAATTTTATCAAACAAAAATAGAGTACATAAAACTAGAGCAAAATTGTACTCTTAAACAAAAACAGAGCACATAGGGGGTGTTTGGGAACCTAGCTTTAAGACTAAAATAGCCTCAAAGACAATTTTAGCCTAAAGCTCCTAAACCAAAAGTCTTTTAAAAAAAAAAAAAAAAATAGGCCGGCAATGGGCTGTCACTGTGACGGTGTGGGCACAGCCTACCACTATCACAGTGACAGGTAGGTAAATTACAATTTTACCCCTTTAGATTAATTTTGGAAAATGTGGAGTTAGGAACAAATTTGTTATTTTAACTTCAAATATCATTTCAACACATTTTTCAATACACCAGCTCAAATAAAAATCCATCCTATCTTCCCAAATACAAAAACTAAAATAGCTTACAAAAATAGCCAAAAATCCAAGAAGCCTATAAAATAGCCAATTTCCAAACACCCACAAAGTATCAGAGTAAAATTTTACTCTCTTTCTATCAAACAAAAATAGAACACATAGTGCCTAATCAAATTTTGCTCTCGTTCTATCAAACAAAATCAGATCATACACAATAAAAATAAATAAAAAAAAACAAACAATCAACAAATCAACATATTTGATCAAACTCGAACAATAATCAAACACGTGATCGAAGCAAAACCTCTAAAACTCAATCAACACTCTCAATCTTGATGAAACTCTCAAAATCTGATACAGATTTGTATAGATTTGAAATATAAACTCTCGTTGATACAGATTTCGAGATTGCTGAAGAACACGTGATCAAAGCAAATTTGGCGAGATCATCGGCGACAAATCATCTATCGTTGACAGACAGCGAGATTGTCAGCAACGAAGTCTTCAGATTTCGAGATCATCTTCATTGATTTCAGATCGTCTTCACTGATTAGATTTTCAAATATATGAGATCAGTGTATATATCAATCAGATTTTCAAATATATGCTATATATATATATATGGAAGGGCAATATTGTCTTAAAAAAAATTATGGTGTGTCCTTGCTGAGCTACATGTCTCTTTCTCAGAAATTTTTTGAAGTTAAATTAGTTAAGTTGTCTTTTATCCTAACAAAAGTCCAAAAAGAGGGGTTTCACCGAAAATCACATTAAGAAAATACATACTAACGTGACTCTCTTAAAAAAAATTAGCCTTTATAATATGCCACCTAAGCATAAGAGAAACATTACTTTTAATAATATATATATATATATATATATAAACATGAGGAAACACAGAGGAAGGGGATGGACCTAAGGTTAGGAGTTCAAATTGTAGGAGCTTCATTTTAAAGGAAAAGTGAAAGGAAACCAGTTTTTTTTTTTTTTTTTTTTTAATTTTAATTCAAATCAAATGTGTTTATAATTTTTATTTTTTAAAAAAATAAACAAAAAAAAATTATAAATATAAATTAAAAACGTAAACGTTTTTAAATGCCACCTAAATTATTGTTATATGTAGATAGCAACTCCGCTCGAAATATCAATGGCTCGAATGACTCGAAATTTCAAAACGACGTCGTTTTAGAATTTTTTTTTATTCTTTTACCGGTAAGATAATATTTTCCGTACCATTTGAACTATTCGAGCTCTGCACATTTGAATTACGGATCATTTTCGACGTAGATAGTACTAATGAATTGGTCAAAGAACATTGGCATTAATTGGCCTCCCTATAGTGACACCGAAAAAAATCTTTTAAAGGTTTGTGGGTTCTCAAAAAAATTTCCCAACATTGGCTCAATGCATATATGTATGCATGACACAGTGGGTTTCTGACAGATTTTTTTCTTTTTCAAATCAAAAGTTGACTTTGTCAAAAGGAAAACTCTTTGAAGAGAATGACTAATGTTGCACAAATGGAAAATGTTATATAGTGCGTAATGTATGTCGTATGTGATTTTATTATAAAATTATATAAATTTTTATAAATTTATATAAGTGATTTTATAAATATACGTTTACGTAAGTTTATAAAAATCTAAAATTTATGTAAATTTATGTTTAATTCATATATTTTTATAAGATCATTTATGTCAATTTATAAAAATTTATGCAATTTTATAGTTGAGCGCATGCACACCAGAGAATTTTTTAATCTTACAATTGAATACTTTGAATGTATAATTATGTACTTGGAATGGGGAGGATTAATATCTTTTTTACTCTTCTTGTTTTGCTTCAAGTATTGGTTGTGTCATTTACTTTTTCTATCGGAGTTGTTTGCTCCACCAAAGATTCAAAAATGACAAATAAATAAATAATTATCCTTAAGTTTTATTTAATTTTATTATTGAGTCCTATTAAATTTTATTATAAATAATTAAATTATATTTTTCATATAATGTTTCTGCTCAAATTTTCATAATATTGTATTTGATTCCAATTTTATTCTTTTCATTTAATATGAACCACAATTACATGAATTTTATTTGATATTGGAATTGTTTTATTCTTGACGAATTAATATATTTCTCAATCTGTGAGATAATTGACAATTCTTATTCTTATATTTTTCTTTATGAAGTTTTATTTAATCTCAATGATAAAAAAATATCTTTATTATAAACTTTAAATAAATAAACTTGTATATGAAAATTTTAATTTACATTTTATGAGAAGAATAAAATAATTTAAGAACTAATTAATTAATTGCTTCAAAAGAATGGCATTTCTTTTTATGGAAAAAAGAAGGAGAAATTACAATTTAGTCCACTTTTCAAAAAAAAAAATTATAAATACATTAAAAAAAAATCATGTTTTTAATTATTAATATTTATAAAATTTATTACTGATTTGTAATTATTATTATTTTTTTAACTACTACTTATTTGATATTTTTTAAAAAAAAAAAAAAAAAAAAAAAAGAAGCAGTTGCCAGACCACATAAATGTTGTTGTACGGAAACACTTTTGATTGTTTGAAATGTTTGATATATTTGGAAAAAAAAAATTGTCTATTTACATGACAGCGTTTTGCTTTATGTGAAATTATTAAAATAATAATATTAAGAATTATGAAACTAAGCATTTGAAGAGTAGTTAGGGCTATTTTGGAAAGTTGGTTTTTAGTCACTTTTTTTTGTTTGTAATAAAAGTCAAAAGTTGATTTTTTTGTCTTTTTTTTTCATTTGGGAAGTTGGTTTTTAGCCAACGGTGAAATTACAATTTTATCCTCATGGGTCAAAATGTGTTACATAGGTGAAGTTGTAAATATTTTAAATAAATGGAGGTAGTTTGGTCATTTTATTATGATTTGACATCATAAACAAACATTAATAAAAAAAGTCAAAAGTCACTTTTTACCAACTTCCCAAATCATTTGTCTAAAAAAGTCAAAAGCTTGGTTAAAAATCAAAAAGTCACTTTTTACCATCTTCCCAAAATAAGCCTTATTAGCAACTTTTAAATAATTATTTTTTATTTTATTTTATAAAAGATTGTTGTGTCATAAACTATGTTGAAATAACTTTTAAGTTTTATTTATCAATATCATTATTGCACTAAGTAACCAGAGACTTTTTCATAAATAAATAAATATAGGGTAATTATATTTTATTCATTTGATTTACCTTAAAAACATATAACCCCATATACTTAGAGAGAGAAT
The DNA here is from genome assembly GCF_055761805.1 of Camellia sinensis. Classification (NCBI taxonomy): domain Eukaryota; kingdom Viridiplantae; phylum Streptophyta; class Magnoliopsida; order Ericales; family Theaceae; genus Camellia; species Camellia sinensis. Next base: position 143,663,175 of record NC_138963.1, read on the forward strand.
AATTCATAATACAAACATTTAAGTAGTTTCTATATAGCAGGGTCACTCAACTATGTAGTGGTAAGTTACGGACTTGCACACAGGATGGAATTCGAATCCACACTCCTAACACTGGGTATAGTTCGTCCAAACTTGAAAAGTTTGTCCTACCAACTATATGTGTTGTCGTTAAGGTAGTTAGGCCTGAGTAGAGTAGAATTTAGAACTTCAAGTCTTATAAACCAAAGTCTCCCAATACAGCTGGCGGCAATAAGTAGGTACTTTTGTCCATGAAACTCATTTTATATTTTTAAATTTTTAAAAAATAATTAATATATTTGGGGAAAATTATAATTCTATTAATCAAAATAATGATACTGTTAAAATTTGGCAGCCTTTTAACAAGATGACTCTAATGCAATTTGAAATTTTAAGAAATGACGATGTAATTCATAAATAAAAAAAATAAAGGCAAAAATATAGATTTTTATTTCTTTTTTAAATTAATAGATTTAGAATTTACATTTCAATCGAATCATAAATAAATATGTGTACAATGTTAGATGGTCTAATGTGAAGTACAATAATAAATAATAACACATACCATCAATTGTGACCGTCGCCTCCACATGTGACCAAGTTTTCTCTACGTGCCCACAATAGAACCATTACCATTCCCACTTTAATTTGGTTTGATTTTTTTAAAAAAAAAAATTATAAAAATTAAAAGTAATTTAGCAAAAAATAATAATAAATAGAAAACACTAATCAATTTTATATAACTTTGCCCTTTTGGGGTTGAATATAATTTTAAATTTTTTTTAATATATTTTAAATATTTATTTTTGTCGAGCAAAGTCATTATGTTATGTCTCTGTTAAGAGCATCTCCAATAGCAAATGCTATAATAGCATTTGTCATTATTATAATTTGACAATAAATAATAGTAAATTGTAAAATTATAATAATAGTGCTCCAATGGTCACATGTCATTTTGGTAAATCTCAACTAATTTTTCCTCCAATTTTGTATGTGTTATTCAGATATAGGTTTTTTAGTGATTTTTTTATTATTTATTTTTTATCTTTTGTGACCTTTTTCAAACTTTTTCTAAAAAAAATATTTACATTCTATCCAACTAGACAAATATAAAAAAAATTTAAAATTTTTTGAAATTTTGAAAAAAAAATTAAATACATTGAAAAATTATTGTCTTCATTTCAATAAATTTGTATTTTTTTCATAATAATAATGAAAAATTAAAATTATATTAAAAAATAAATTATATTACAAAAGTAAAATTATATTGAAACAATACATTACATTATAAAATAAAAATTACATTAAAAAATAAATAATATTATAAAATAAAAAGTACATTCTCTACCAATTATTCATCAAGGGAGACTCCCAAACACAAAGCAAGCTTCTCTAACCTCATTTTTTTAAATTTGGAGCGGTCCCAAATAAAACACCTAAATTGACTTTGACGTGTTAAAAACTAGGAAGAAAAGGTGGATCCTCCTCTCTCCCAAGTCCAAGGTGCTGGGGACATAAATGTCACTTTCAAATATTTAAATTTAATGTCTTGACTTTTTCTTTTCTTCCTTCTTTCAATGACAAATGCTAATTATTGACCAAACTTCATAATGAAACTTTATATTATTAAATCTTACAATGATGGGAGTTTTTGAAGATAAGAATTTTAAAGGAAAAAATAAATAAATTGTAAGACTTTTTCTTATTTTAAAATTTTTTCATAGATGTTACGCAATAGACTAAACGAATTTGCCTTGCAATAGTAGTTAACAAGCTTTAAAATAATTGTCTTTCTTTTTATAAAAAATTTAAATAAATAATATATAATTAATTTAGACCATCAATACAACACATTGATACGGTATTCTGACGAGAGTGAAGTTGAAGAATGTCACTTACTATTGTAGGAGTGTAAGAATAATCAAGAAAAATTGACAAAACCGATTGAACTGGATTAGATTTGGTCTTTTTTTAACAAGAATCGGTCTGTGCAGCTTTTAAATTTGATTTTTTTCAATTTTCGATTCGATCTTGATTTAAACACCTTATACTCCGATATAAACTAAAACCGACCGCTTCAACATATATTGTATTTATAAGATATATATATATATATAATCTAATTATATAATGATATTAATAAGTATAATAAATTATTAACCTTATCATCTTCATAACCTAAGTTTATAAACTCTCATTATATATAATCTTAATTCTAACTCATTATTCTTGAAACCTTAGTATTTTTGAACTTTTTTTTGTTTTTATTTTTGTGAATTTAGGAATTGAAAAGTATGTATTAAATTGATGGATTGGATATGTTTTAAATGGTAGACAAATAACTAATTTAATATTTTTATATAGATTAATGATTATATTTAAATGTGACTCAAGTTTGAAAAATTCTAAACTGATTAAACCGCACCAAACCAAACTATTTCAATCGGTTCGGTTCGGTTCGGTTCGGTGCGATTTGATGGGAAAAACGATCTGTATCAGTGTTCAAAATAATAAAACCGACATTTTCAGTTCGGTATAATTTTTTATCTAAATGTCGACCGTACCAAACCGATTACATCCTTGTACTATTGAATAACTAGTCAGACTTGTTCAAAATGACAAATGTTAGACATTGTTTAATATTGAAATTAGAATAAGAAGTATATTGAAAATGAGTGAAAATATTAAAAATATATATATATATATATATAAAAAGTGCATCGTGTTCTCTTTTTTTATATTTTACTTGTGCTTTTGAAACATTTGTTAACAAGACTTTTTCAAAATTAGAAAATAATTTTCTTTTATTATCAGCATTTATTAAGCCAACTGTGAATGGGAGTTAAGTCACCTAACCCGATCAGCTTTCTTGACTTTGTATGCAAATGTTGGTCTACTACAGAGATGAGATGATGTTAATTATTGGGATATCTAAGTTTCCCCCCAACCAAATCCTTTTTAATGACATACCAAAGGGTATAGGTTACATCATTCTCAGAACCTTTATATGACTTTCTTCTCTCTTTTTTTATGTGTGTTATATATGTATGTACCTAGTTAAAACTTAAAGAAATAAAATTAAAAAAGGTTCAAGTGTAAAGTAGTAAGGCCTTGTGATCGAAGGCCTTTTGTTTAAAGTACTAATTGGGGATGAGAAGAGGTGGGGAGCATGTGATCCTGATCGGTTATGAGATTAGCCTTTGATTAGGATGTGAGTTGTTTTTTTAATTTTTTAACTTTTTAACTAGTCAGGGGTTAAAAAGTCTCGTTTTAAATGAGTTTTTTTTTGTCTTTTTTGACTTTTATGAGAGAAAAAATAAAATGATTATGATTATGATTATGATTTGAACGTGACATTTTTTAGCCTAGGGTAAAAAGTTTATTTTATTTTTTTTTTGACTATTTTTACACAACCCACCCTAAACCCAACTTCCCAAACAAGTGCTAAGGTTATATTTGTTTGATCGTAAAATATTTTTAACAAAATAATTTTTATGTTTTTCAGTGTTTGATAGTTCATAGTACTAAAAATTGATAAAGTAAGAGGTAATATGATTAATAAAATAAAAATCGGTAACTTAAATTTTAGCACTTCAGCCAAACGTCGAAAAATGAGGTAAAGAATTATTTTTTCCTTTTGTAAAATGTTTTAACAATCTCATGGGATACTTAGATTTTGCTAATTCAATTACAAGGGAGTAGAGGTAAAAATATTTTATTGACCTCACTTTACAAAAATAACAAAGCCGCATTTTATATATTTTTTTCGTCTCAAAATATTAGTTTCTTATATTTTTATTTTATCTTTTTTTTTAAATTCATGAACAACACAAAAAGTACAATTATGACAATTAATAATCCCAAAAAAATATACTTTCAAAGGGTAATTTTAAAAAATTATTATTTTTAAAGTGCAATAATTATACTATCAAAAAAAGTTAGATTCTCTAAAAGAAGCTATTATTTTGAGACGGAGGGAGTAATAAGTTTTTTTTTTTTACATAATTTCATATTTTTAATTATAACCAAATAATAATATCACACTAATGCACAAATAAACATAATTTATCTTACATTTCTAATTTAATCTCACTGTACTAGTAATCTCTTTACTCAATTTTACTATACACATAATTCATTCAACTTAGCCGGGCAAAGAAATTGAATGTTGGCAAGTTGAGATTGATGTGTCTCCAAAATTCAAATCTAAAATCTAGGCACAGGTTAAAAATCAAGTATCAACACAAACAAAATTTTATACACAATTTTTATACAAAATAACTTGTCGTTTCGTAAGCATTTCATTTAACACCGCAATGACACCAACTATTAAATTATTGGAAAATGTTTGAGGGTTACAATTTTTGTGGTCACAATGGCTCAAAACTGTCAAAACGACGTCGTTTTAGCGGTTTTGAGCCATTGTGGCCAAAAAAATTGTGACCCTCTAGCATTGCTGTAAATTATTCCACTTAAAACAGTATCAAGGGGAACTTTGGTCCGAATACAAAATATTAGCACTAGAAAATATTTTCTGTAAGGGATATACCAATGTGGTGTACCTCTGTCACACATTCATATAAAGCCCACAGTTGTAAAGCCCACAATTGTGAAGCCCAAATAGAGATTCTAAAGTGCGTCCCGCGTAAAAGTGAGCCGTTACGATTCCCTCCAAATTTAAACAAAACGAAACAGACTTTGCACAACACATCACTCATCCTTCCCTTTCCATGGAAGAAACAATAGATGAAGAGACGGCAAGCAGAGAGAGAGAGAGAGAGAGAGAGGGAGAGAATCGCTTTTTGCGGCTCCGACAAGCTATTCTTTGCTCTACCCATCACATTCTTCTTCTATATGCTTTATATATATATGCATTATAGAAAGTCCACAAGGAACCAGTGAAAACCCATTTCGATTTCAAATATCCTGCATTCACAATCATGTCTTCCACCCCTCCACCTCCTCCAACAACCAATAATAGCATTGGCATTGGCATTGGCAACAGCAATAGCAACAGAAACAGAAACTCTCCGCTATATTGGTGTTACCAATGTCACCGGACTGTCAGAATTCCCTCTGAAAACCCATCTGACCTCGTCTGTACTCACTGCTCCGGACAATTTTTATACGAAATCGACGTAGCCAGGCCTACGCTTGTTTTTGATTTCACCCAATTCGATCCCTCCCCTGAAGCCCGCATTCTCGAAGCCCTCACTCTCATGATCGATCCCCTTATTGCCCACCAAAATCAAAATCAGTTCCCAGATATAGGACTTCAACCGCCTTGGCGGCGGCGTCATGGTTTTGGAAGTCGGGGTTGGCACTGGCCGTGGAGGCGAAACAGGGTTGTCGATGAGAGTGATGATTGGGACCCAGAAAGTGGGATTCTTGCTCGTCCTCGCTCCTGGATTATCCTCAGACCTGTAGGACCTCCACCTGTTCGACAAAATTCCCAACTCGAAGGTTTTGTTCCTCCGGGGGCTAATCCTCAGGATTACTACATTGGGCCTGGGCTAAGAGAGTTGATCGATGAACTGACTCAGAACGACAGACAAGGCCCTCCCCCGGCCCCTGACTCGGAAATCAACGCTCTGCCAACTGTGAAAATCACCAAGGACCATCTAGTCGACGATTCAAATTGCCCTATTTGCAAGGAAGAATTTAAAGTTGGTGGGGAAGCAAAAGAGCTGCCTTGTAAACATGTGTATCACTCTGACTGCATTGTTCCTTGGTTGAGGCTTCACAACTCTTGTCCTGTTTGCCGGCACGAGCTGCCAGTTCCGTTTGAGAACAGAGTTGAGGACGAGCTGCAAGTTCCGTTTGAGAACGGGGTTGAGGATGATGAGACTGATGAGGATTCTTTTGATGAAGCAATTTCTAGATACAGGCCACACAGGCGGAACAGGAGGTGCTTGAGGTTAAGACAGTTAGCCTCCTCTTTATGGCCCTTCCGCTCAAGGTATCGCCGACCACTTGATCCCCAAGGTGATAGAACATTACTTACTACTCATGCCATTGAGAGTTAAATAAATTCCTTGAAATTTATTATTTAATTTACTGTTAATTTTATTTGATTGGCCTCTGTTTCTGTTGCTTGAAGAGTTAATAATCTTCCAAATATAGTAAATTGTGTTTCACATTTTACAATGATAAGATCCAAAAGTTAGAGCCCAACTTGTAATGAAGATGAGATTAGCAAGCCAAGTTCAAAAAGTTTGTCTCAATTTTGAAGAACTTAATTTAAATTTGGTTTCTCAACAAAATTTTGATATATATATATATATATATATCCTCGATGAACTCCATTGATTGATGTTCAATTTTCCTCATTCTATAATCAGAAGAAAAAATGTCTTCACGTAGAAATTCTAGGAGGAAGTTGGAAAGGAGTGAACTTTAAAGAGGGATAGATTGAAGAGAGAAATTGTCTAATGCATTATTTAATCTCAAAATCAAAATAAATCACATGGTTGTTTTGATGAATTTCATGTCTGAGGAATATGATCTTGCGACTACAATTTTCAGGAGGAAGAGTAACAATTTGTAGTTTTTTAATATTTATCGCATTATATAGCCTTTCTCTATGTGTATAGTCTTTGTACTGAATATCTTCTTATTTCCAGCAGCTAACTCATCGTCGCATTCATGCTTTATTCTTTAGCCCGTGATGTTTCAGTCATCAATGTCCGAAGAAGTTTATGAACATGAAATGACAGCGGTTAAACATATCGCGGCTGGTAGATAATACAGTATGCTTATTTTCCATATGTTGCTTTATACGGTATGCTTATTTTCTATATGTTGATAATCACAATATCTTATTTTTATCAGATAATTCTATGGGTTTTTTTTTTTTCTGGCTTTTTATTTGTAATTTATAATGATCTTTCTATTCATGGTGGGAGACAGATTATTTTACTCAAGTATCAACGTTCATGGTGGAAGTGATTTCTTGTAATCGGCCATTGCAAGAAAATCCCACAGGACTTCAACTGTTTGGTGTACATTGATTGCTATAAAGAATATCCTCAGGAAAAAAATTGGAGGAAGGAAAAAAAAAAGTTGAACCAAACTGCTTCTGTTAGGATCATTGTATCTGCTGTAATGACCGATTAGATGTTTGATTTCAACATTAACAAATTAAAAAATCAATATAAAAAAAAGTTATTGCAGCAGGATTATTGTCATACTGGTTGATAATCAAGCAACTACGCATTGTTACTTCTAAAGGTTTCTGATCTGTTTGTTTGAGCAGAAAGCTTTTTGTTGAAAATGTTTTCTACGTTTTTTGGCGTTTAGTGTAATGAAAAACGAAAATCAACAGAAAACTTTTCTGCTAGCAAAAAATAAGTCTATTTAGACAGAAAATATTTTACGAGAGAGAGATTTCAAGTCTGGTGTAGCATCTTCATTGATGCCATGCTCCAATATTCAAAATACTAAGCACATGTATGTACCCTGTTTGATAAAAAGACAAGGAGATCAATAGATAACTTTCCTGAGAATTTTTCCATCAGCAGCCAACCTGATTGAACATTCCATCCCAACTGTTCATCAGCAATATAGAGCCAACATATCAATATCCATCTAAACACACAGCAATTATGAGCCATTATTCATAAATTTATAACTGAATTTTACCAATTCTCCACATAAAGTAACTTTCACTTGCATTAACTTGTATACCAACATAAAATCAGCACAGATAATAAATAATGCCTTTAGGCATTATGAAAAATTCACTAAAGTAATCAAAAGCTGCAAACTGAGGTTAACACATGAGTTACTATCCGATTGGCTAAGAAGAAATTCACATCTCTGATAAGATGATTCCCCTTAAGCCTGGATTGGTATTTCTGATACCATTACGGACATCTAGAACCTTGGTGGTGAGTACCGGCATGAAAACCTTCAGTATATGCTGTGTTTTTTAATATTGTCTGCAATAAAAATATTCATTTGTTACTGCAAAGTATTTAACAAAAATGAAATTAATTGACTAAACATATGAAAATGAAACGATAGAGCAAAATGCAGTGATCATAACCAACCTGTTTAGCCTAATAATCAATACAAGGAAATTGCTTTCATGAAAAGTAAAGTATATCCATATCATAATTAATGACAGCAAATGACAACAAAATAAGAACGTTGAGTGGCTAATATTTAAGCGGTAATGATTTGCAAGTGGACCATAACTCAGGCATCCAATCACTGTCATTCAATCTCCTCAACCTCTACCTCAATGGTTTGAAATCATCAGCTCATTGGAGCGCTTTGCATCAACAATGCAAACAAATAATAACAATGAATCAAAAAAATAAAATTTCTTGGAAAGAAACCTAAATAAAAGCCTGTAGGGGGTCCAAAGTGAACAGTGATTATGAGAGTAATCAGAGAGACAAATCTACGATAATAAGCCAACAAATCTGGGTTAACCGGAGAATGAGTAGCCGGGTGAGGGAGGAGCAAGTGGTTCAAGAAGAAAGAAACGTACAAATGCGTAGCATATCCCCCAAATCCCAAGAAGTTCTCCCTTTGACCTTGCGAAATGGGTCCTATTATATGCTTTTTCTCGGTACCAAAGAATCCCAAGTGGCCAAACAAGATGATGACATGTGTCCTTGAGGATCACATAAATATTTTGTCCTGAACCACCAGGATAAGGTAGTCACATGTCCTCTGCATTTACTATGTACTATCTGTTTGGCACATACCTCAACAACTTCCATTTTGAACCTCAACAAGTGCACTTGCAACGATAGTACTTGTTGCTGCACCTACCTCCTCAGTTCGGCTTGGCCAAGACATGCATTCTCAGGACTTCATAACCTGCTATCAGCCATATTTGTATTTACCTCAAGGACTCCCCGAACCTTAACCACCTAACCACAAACTCCCCAACTTCTTAAAGCATAGGCCACAACAAGAGTTGTGCCTCGTACCAAGCCCAAGAGGACTTCCTTGGTCCTGCCTGTGCAACAAAGGTAGGCTCATGACTGGGTAAATGGAAAGGGAGTCCCATACTTTCAGGCTGCCCTACTCCCATATTCGCGAGGTCGCCGCAGTATAATTATATCTCTAGCTCTGCTATTAGTTCCAACTAGTAAGCGTTGGGGCCAGCTATCAGTGCCGCCATTTCCAGTATTATCGGCGCTGCCATTTGAACTTGTCAAGGGAAAAAGCAGCCGCAACAACTACGAACCCTTTGCAAGTGCGTCGGTATGTTCACAGGTGAACCACAAGAAGCTCTAATGAAAGTATTTCTGAGGCGAAGACGCACCAGGAATATCTTGGTCCATGCTAAATTGCTTGAGGACTCCATCGGGTTGATAAACCACACTTGGCATGCCCTCCTCATACCACTGGCAGATACCTAGGAAGGACCATGGCAGTTACAAGGAAAGAGTTAGCATGGATGTTGTCAAGAGAAAAGTCTAGGTGGCGAGCCTCATAAAAGTAGAAGGGAACTGCCACGCCTATGAAAATCTGTGTATGGGCAAAAGACACACTCGTCCATGTCATTAATATAGTCCATGAACAACTTGGAACCAGCACCAGACCACTGAGTAATCCAGGGAAGGGCATTGTTTACTTGTCTCGTAACCACTTGTCCCTCTGCATCTAAGACTGGGTTACCCTCAGCATCCAAAACCTCATCAGTAAAAAAGACTGCAAACTCTTTGGGAATAGGGCCTGTAGCGAGAAACTGCTCATAGAAGAAAGCTGTCAAGAACTGGGTGTGAACAAAACTCACATATATCATAATAGCCCATGGACCTCTCCATGTCTAAGTGGATCAAGTCAAGGCGAAAGTATAGATTCCCCAAGAAAAGGGGAACCAAAGGAATATGGAAACCACTTCAAAGTTTAACTGCCAAAGGAAACACCAAGGGGTTCGAACTCTCAGCTGGATTGCTGGGAAGAATGAAGAAAGAAAGGAAATAACTCACAAAAGCAGCTTGATACAAGTTGTCACAGTAACCCAGGCCAACTATAGAATTACGGTCCTCTTCGATGATGTTGCCAACCACCGGTTGGATGTCTTTGAAAAAGTACTTCAACCAGGAAATGTATATGGTCTTGTCCCTCATCAGCCTATCCGCTAACAACTCGCCGGTTTTGGCATCATACCAAGAGTCGTGTTTCCTTGCCTCACGGAAGGCACTCTGAAAAACGATAACGGCAGTCTGTTCATTGACAGTTAGGGAGGCGGGGTCGAAAGTATGATCTCCATGGGAACTGAAATGCAACAACACCGAAACATCCTCCAGAGTAGGGTCGGTTTCTCCCCAAGTAAGAGAGAAAGTATGAGTGTCTTAGCTCCAATAGGAAATGACGACGTCTGTGTTGGTTTGCACCTTGAGCATAAAAAGCTTCCTTGAAATCAGAATGACATTAAGGATTCGAACAACCCTCAGACGCTGCTCGAAGGCATCATCCTCAATAACATCATCTACCCAAAGAGGCCAGTCAACCAAGGGGCTGGAGTGAGTGCGATAGTAGATGTAAGAGTGGAAAAAGTCACCGCGTTCAACACGGAACCACAGTACTAAGGCAAGGTTGACCATGTCAGCCTCTTCTAGAGAAGCCTTAGCAAATGGGAGTAGGGGCTCCTCCAAAGCGGGGACAAATGCGTCGTCGGCTGTCCAAAATGGGTCAGCAAGACTCCCAAAGAATGGAGCCCTCCTCCATTCGGCACGTGAAAGGACAGGTTTGTTGGCCAAGAATATGTTGCTTGCTATGTGGAAGGTGTGGAAAGAAGAGAAAACTTTGAAAGAACAAAGAAGTCTTTAAGAAAAGGAAAGTTTGAAAGGGGAGAAGTCAGGAGAGCGGGAAGATGAATGAGAAGTAGGGTACCAAGGAGCCCAAGGCAACTATTTATAAAAGGGGCCAGGAAGATGGGCCTGGGGCACCTCCCCACGATCATCATGACCCGTCACAATCAATGCGCCTCCCCAAAGCATCATGACCCTACAAAAGTTAGAGTAGCTTTTTACTGAATAGACAAGAACCCAGGTCCATCGGCTGAAGTCATGCATGCGCGGGAAAATGGAGCATGTTTCCCACGTGCGTAGGGGGCAAATGTAGGGGGGCATAAATTAAGTATGGATTTAAGTGCTGAGGTCACCTCTATTAGATGAGCAAGTATAATTAAAGAAGCATGGGCTAAAACCCAAGGGAAATGGGTCAACCAGCGGGCCGAACCAGGTCCGACCCGCCAAGGGTCCGAATAGGCTTCGTGCAGCGAAATTGCTAAGAAAAGTTGCGGAGGCAACACTTGCAGTGGTCAAGTTGCTAAGACACTTTACCTCAACACCGCCATTTCCAATATTGTCGGCGCCACCATTTAAACTTTACCGAGGGAAAAAGCAGCCGCAGCAACTACGAACCCTCCGCAAACTACTTCTCGAGACAACACTTGCAATGGTCAAGTTGCAGAAGAATTTACCTCAACTCCGACATTTCCAGTATTGTCAGCGTCGCCATTTGCACTTGCCGTGGGAAAGAGTCGTCGCAGCAACTACAACTACTGTAACTACCTACCAAGGGAAGATTCCACAAGGATAATAGCAGACTTTGAGGGAGGCTTCCATTCCACAAGTAGAGACTAATACTTGGCGCTGATAACAAGTCTCAAAGCATTACCAGCCTAGGGTTGATAGCAGGCCCCGAAGGTCTAGCTTCACGCTGATAGCACGCTTCGAAGCTCAATAGCTTAGCACTGATATCAGGCCCCAACGCTTACTGGTTAGAGTTGATAGCAGACCTAGAGAACCAAGGCGACCCCGCAAAGATAGGAGCAGGGCAGCTTGAAAGCAAGGGACACCCTTTCTATTTACCCAGGTTCTGAGAATGCATGTCTTAGACAAACCAAACTAAGAAGGTAGGTGCAGCAACAAGTACCATTATTGCAAGTCCACTTGCTAAGGTTTAAAATGGAAGTTGCTAAGGTATATGCCATACAGATAGTACAGTGACACGTGCTGAGGCACTTGTGCCAATTAAATAGTACATACTACATGCAGAGGGACACGTGGCTACCTCAGCCTGGTGGTTCAGGACAATATATTCCATGTGATCTACAGGGACATGTGTCATCACCTTATTTGGTCACTTGGTATTCTTTGGTACCAAGGAAAAGCCTATAAACATGACCCATTTCCCAAAGTCAAAGGGAGAACTTCTTGGGATTTGGGGGATACGCTACCCATTTGTGCACTGTCATTTCTTTCTTCTTAAACCACTTGTTCCACCCTCACCCTCACCCTCACCCGACTACTCATTCTCCGGTTAACCTAGATTTGTTGGCTCATTAACATAGTTTTGTCTCTCCGATTACTCTCATAATCACTATTCACTTCGGACGCCCTACACTCCCTCACCAAGAACTCTTGGATTGCAAAGGTATGTGCTATAGGGATATGGGTGGGATTTCTTTTTCTTCCTTTGTATTTTGATGGGCAATCTTAGTACTATAGAAAATATAGAACCAATCAATTTGTTTCTCAACAAATCCCACTTTTGGTGAGAAATGAAACCTATAAAATAAGATAGATTTCTTTCTCTCCATTTGTCATCTAATTTACAAACCAAACATGAAAAAAGAGTTATCTTTCTCTTCATTTATCATCAAATCACTCTATCCAAACAAACTGCCAATATATTCCCATGGTAAAAAATCTTAGAGGACCTGTGCATAATGACCATAAGACAATACCATTTACTTTTAACATCAAATAAATTTTTGGCAACCAATCAACAAAGATATTCAATTAGATGGTCAAAGATCACTCAATAGTTGGTATTCTGACTTTGCATCTCCTAATAGGGCTAAATTAGCCCCAAATCCAAAGAAACTGAACTTCCTTTCCAAGGCTCATAAGGAATCCATTGCCTCAAATGGAAATATGTAACAAACACTTCCATACTTCCAATGACATACTCAATATAAGAAGCACCGACATGGATACTGATGTGGATACAGACACGGACACGGATGCGGATACAAGACACGGCGATTTCAAAAAAATAGAGACAAGGATACGGCAGGGACATAGCAATAAAATATGTTTCCATATATTTTTATTTGCTATCTAGATCAATATTGCATCCACAAACAATCAATACTAACAAAAACTATAACTAATTCTTTTCTCTTTTTTTAAAAGCACTTTTAAATTAACACTTGCAGTTTATATCTTTTTTTATAGATGATCTATTAAGTATTTAAATCTAAAAAAAAATAATAATAAACATTCAACATTCATCACAAGCACTAAATAAAATGGGAGAAAAGACAACTTGGTATGTCCCTAGTATGTCTCCAAAGTGTTCCCGACATGTCCCTTGAAAATAAATTAATTAAATAATGGGGCACACCATGTGGTGTGTCCCATACGTGTCCCCAAAGTATCTGCGTGTCCCCAAAGTGTCCGTGTGTCTGACACGGATACGGCACTTGTTTTGAAGTGTTGGTGCTTCATAGCTCACAGTTTAAAAGGAGTTAGAAGGAAAGAAAGAGAAGAAAAACTCACCGCCAGGTTAATCAAATCCAAGCTAAGATGTTTCTTGACACTGTCTGATACCAAAGCACCAAGCTGTTCCCCATGTTCCTGAATTGTCTCCCCTTTGATCTGTGCATTATTTCCTTTCTCAGCCCTAGACCAGAAAAGAGTTTTTTGGTTGCAATGAAAGAGCATACATTCTACTTACCTCCGAGAGAATTACTGCTGATGTTTTCTCAAGTATTTCTTCAACAAATTTTTCAGGATCAGTGAAAGTGCGTGACAAATTCATGTTGGTAGATTTCTCCTTTTGTGCATCATTGAATGGTTTAGCAGCTTTTGCTGCATCAAAGAGAGAAGAATTTGTTAACAACTACAACCATTAAATACAGGTCCGTCATGATCAGCTATAGGTCTAGGAGCTGCATCAATGCAAAATTATGAACCAACTTCTTTCAAATTTTTTTTTTTTATGCAATAGTCATTTACTCAATTAGAGATCTTAACTTATAATTTGCACTCAAACAGAGCAAGACGAGACTTTTTTAAATGGCTTTTCTCACTGAAAATTTCCCATGATCAGAGTAGTTTGTCGTAATCACATAAATCTAAAACAAGCCTTATTAACAGTATTTTATAAATTAAACAGTAACAGAAGAAAATAGAAATATTAGTGATATGAAAGTCTTTTAAAGTCCAGTGACTGTTTTTCTTCATATGCTTCAGCCAAGATATTTATATGCAAATAAGCAAGAACCACAATTACGACATGTATCAAAATCATTTCTCACAAAGTATCCTACCATTTTTATCAAGAAAATGGCACAGATGTTGATTTTTATATAATCAAAACATTGGTTCACCAAATGAGTTCTAGAGTTGGGTTTAGTATATAGATTTTAGAAGTCAAAGTTCTTTTTTTCCTATTCAAAGTCCAAGTTATAGTTGGCGTAGGAGATCTTTAAAATCTATACAAAATAGAGGTCAGATTTTAGATAATTAACAGAACTCATGGAACTTCTTTAGAATTGTGTGATACAATTCTAGCCCTCAGCGAGATTGTTACGGACTACGAGTATCGGGTGTGGGTGTGTATCCAAACATCATACCTTCATAAATTTAAATCTTGGGATTTTGAAATACATATCCAAAATTAGATATAGGTATAGAGACACATCATATGCACATATATATTGCATATTATATAATATTCTAGGATGAGATGTTGTAAATTATGTAGAAACATACTAGAAATTAAATATGATTCATGAAAAATATGAAATTTTTGTATCTAATTCATGTAAGAGGCTAAAAATATTGCTTTACTGACAAATGTGAGTTTCTTCTTCTTCATGTATTGGCACAAATTAAAGTATCTGAGTGTCTAAATTAGGTAGAGTGTCGGACACATATCTCATACCTTTACCCATGTCATATCCGGTGGACATGGGTACTGTGAGAGAAATAGAAGAGTCCATATCACACAAGTTATGGAATCTTAGGTGTGATACCTAGAGTTTTTTTTTATTGTTTCTAATTCTCTTGCAATTTTAGGCCTTTTAAAGCCTCAAATAGATCTACACTGCATCTGTTTCACTCTTTAAACCCCTGTAGACAAGCCTTATCATTCTCCATTGAACCAACCAAGACACGAGAGAACCTTAGATCTGCAAAAATAATGTTCTTGGGTGCTTGTATTGTTCTTTCCACTTAAATAATTTCTCCAAACCTATGAAGCACGAATATTCCAAAAAAGGTGTTATACGAGTATCGGATACATATAAGATACGGATAAGTGTCCGATATGGCGGAATACATATCGGATAAGGCAAATAAATATCCAATTTTTTATTTTATTTTTTAAATTTCGGTTACGGCAGGATACGTGAGGGGTACACCAAATAAGTATTCAATTTTTTTTCTAATTTTTTATTTTTTATATTTTAATATGCCAAATAAGTATATAATTTTTTTATTATTTTATATTTATATTTTTTCAATGGTCAATACTCTCTGCTCTCGTTCTTCTTCTCTCTTCTTTTCTTTTTTTTTCTTTTTCCCTTATCTATTAGGCTAATTTATTTAATTTTTTTTCCACTTTTTTTTTTCCCCCTTTCCCTACACTGTTTTAATGCAAGTATTTCTTTACCAAATTTTAATTTTAGGAACTTTAATGTTAGTATTTCTTTATTTAATAGGAATCTCTCTCTTTATTTATTAATTTGCTTCAGGTTTTATTTTCATGCATATTACATTATTAAAATTATAAAAAAATAATTTTTTTTATTTTACGAACGTATCCTCACCGTACATGTATCCTTCTTGTACAGATTTTGGCGTATCACCATATCCGTATCACCGTATCCATATCCGTATCCGTACTTCCTAACTCCAAACCCTACCCATTGCTCCGTAGAAATAGAAACAGTAACACAAAAGCCAAAATTTGAACCACCATTCCAGACCCAGAACCAATGAAAATCAGTCCTAAAGCTTTCTGCAGCTGTCCCACATTATTTTGGGCTCACTACTATTAGGGAGTGTTTCCCACACTCATCCTACATCACAATGTCTAGTCTTTTCTTTTCTTTTCTTTTTTTGGATCAAACACAATGTGTAGTCCTTGGTTCATTGAAGTTCGTCAATCCTATGGTTTTTGACAGTTCAGTCAATGAATCAGCACATTACCAAATGGGAAGAATATCATATTATATGGTCATCATGTTACATGGACTTGGGTACGGGTGTCGGGTGCGGGTATGCATCTAGAGATCAGACTCATTAAATCTTAAATTTAAGGGTACGCGGACTCGACAAAAAAATATCATATTTTTATATTTTTAATCTAATATATGAGATAAAATGGTACTATATGTAACTTGCAGTGTCAAAATGAAATTTATAGTAATTATACAATAATATGTACATACGATAATTGTGTTATATACAATTATATAAGAAGTATCCGTTGAAAAGTATCCAACACATATCCTATACCCTTGTCCGAGTGTCGGGTGTCCAACACGGGTATTTGATCTATTTTGAAGAGTCCGTGTAACATAGGTCATCACTCATTAAGAGTGATAACATATGATAGATTGTGATAGGATTACAGGATGGATATGTGAATGTCAAAATGTCAAACATACAAAAAAATTAACCCCAAGAACGTTAAAACCTTGTCGTTATGATATTCAAAGTGATATAGTCAGACGTGACGGACGTTAGATACGAGAGAATGTTATAGTGATGTAAACATGCTGATTGGTCTCAAGGTCTGCAAGCCATATCACTGGGTTATCAGATAAATTAGTCAAGTATAGCTGGGTGTGTCAACAGGTATTTTCTGATCTGGGTATTTTTCTAATGTTTTGGATAACAAAAAATAAGATTTTATCCATCAAATATAGCCTAAAAAGGCAAGTGATAGAGGATGGAAATCAATATTTAACCTGATGATGAAAGAAAGAAGAGGAGAGGAGAAGAGAAGAGAAAATTTCAAATAGCAATCATGCACATCAACATGATAAGGACAGCCCTTAAGAAAACAGTCATTCCCAACCACGGGTGATCAAGTACTACAATCAATACCTCGATCAAACTACTTCCCAAGCCAGCCATGGGCTACTTCCGGGAAATCTATTTCAAGTAGCTTGGCAATGAAATTTTGAGTTATCGGTACAGGACCTTCATTAAGGGATGTTGCTTCTCTCTTTGCAGTTAACCCACCTATCCTGACCTTAGGAAGGAATGGAACAAGGGATGACTTTTCCTCTCTCTTAGTAATAGTAGTAAGTAGTCTCCCAAACGATTTGATGGTGGCAAGGTGTGTAGCCTCTTGATATCTGGGGGTAACATACAAAGTCCCCACGATAAGTAATCGAAAAGCTGAGAGAGGCCATCTCAAAAATACAAGGGATTTTCCAGACTTCCTTAAGAGGGAGGAAGGATCCTTCCTAGTTCCTACCAAGTTTATTGACCAAGCAGAGCCCGCAATATCAATATTAAACGAATCTATCCTTTACTAAATTGGGATGTGTGTTCATCCTAAAGTATATCAGTGGCTCTCTAAGGCCTCACTCGTACTTGATTAAAGGAGTGCGGTTCTTCCATACTTGTCTCACCTCACAGGAGTGACCCTTTGAGATTTGAGACACCAAGACTTCTATGAAAGTAACACGTTGTTAGTCCTTTTGCAACCCCGTACCAAAATAGATACTAAATACTGATATTTTTAAAATAAATAAAGAAAAGGAAAAAAGAAGAGGCTCTTGAAATAAGGTATGATGCATATCAAGTTGGTTGCCATAGTAGAGAACAAGAAGGCCTAAAGCTAAAAAAGATGACAGAATTGTGTATCAAAACTCTGAAAGCACCTTATGCCAACTGAAGTATGGGTCACTTTAGTTGCAATAAATAATCAAATAGACTCATTTTAAATGCCAAGTGATCAAGGTACAATAATTCCATTCCGGAAAGAACTAAAATGAGTGTGCATTGTAGAAATTAATCTAAGGAAAATATAACAGTAAAAGTAAATTACAAAATCACCAAAAGAACTTAACTGAACTAATAAAGTCAAGTTGATTTTATTCACAAACACGTGATTTTTTTTTTTTTAAGTCAAGTTGATTTAAGGCACACTAATTCCATACCTGTAACAGCTGTGGACTTATTATTCACAGACACGTGATTTTTTTCAGGAGCTTGCAAGGGAGCTGCTTTTGGTGGCTCTTCTGGCAGGGGTATGGCGTCAGATGGAACAAGAGCTGCTAGATCAGGAGGTTGATCCTTCCCTACTGAAGGGTTAGCCTTCAAGAAAGAAAATTCTTTTTGAATCACAAAATCCACTGAACAATAAGTAGGTGAATTCACTCAGGAAAACAAACTTGAAATTACCTCCAGGTCAACATAGGCTGGATTTTTTCCTATTGATTTTAGAAACTTGTCAAGATTGTGGGCATTAAGAGCTGAAACCAGCAAAATTATGAGACAAATTATTAGGTTGTGCTGTTACTCTCACAACAATGAACAGACTAAAAGTGGATTTTAAAGAGTCAAATTATCAACCAACAAAAACAGCAGATCTGTGAAAGTGTCATGTGGGAAATATAAAAACCAACAGAATAAGAGCACTTATAAACCAAAAAAAGAAAAATAAAAATTGAAGTTTTCAAAGAGAAGAACATTCTATATAAAGTGTTTTTCACACTTGTACACCGAATAAAATCAAGAGTCTTTAGAATTTCACAGTTGAAATAGATAACACAAATACCTCCAACCAAAGTCCCAATCAGAAAAGGTAAAGAAAATATCCCATAGTATCGAACACCAATACAAATAACCAAAATAAGTACAGTTTTCTTAAGAAACCATTCTCACTTACAGATTGATGTATCATTAGATAGCGGGTGGAAAAAGCAGCACTCTTGATCTTTAAACCCTTTATCCAACATCAAGGAGACATTCCTTCACAAAAGAGAAGCAAGGGGGGGAAAATAGGGTTTAAAAATGATATTACAACAGATGGATATTACAATTAAATTACAAATGATCTCAAAAAACGGCCTATAAAAGATTAGGAAGCATACCGGGCTGAATCATTCACTAGTGCAAAGGGAGTCACACAACCCAGAGGCACCTTAAAAATAATAAAGACAGAAGCAGTGTCAAGGAGTGAATCTCAGTCAAATCTATTAAAATATACATATATTACTGTTCAAGCGGAATGATATTATTGTTCAGGCAGCAGAATGATACTATATTGTTCACACAAATCAATTGCCCAAATAGAAATATTCTTTCTCCCAAGAATGACTGGATACAAAATAACATGATGGCACAAACCCCCAAGACCAAATTGAAAAGAAGATTTCCCAATCCAAAAATTAGAAGAACAACCATGCTTTATGCTCCAAAATCCAATGTAGTCAAATATATCCATTAAAGAAGCAAAGCTACTGAGATAGATCAGTTACAAAGCACACAAGCAAGAAAGAGACATGAATTCATGAGTGCCAACAAAATATAAGATGAGAATTTTCGCCACAATGATTTCCAAAAGACAGAAGTGAAAGGCTAAAAGAGGTGGAGTTTGAAGCAGCACCAAGCATCATGATTACCTTTGACCAAAAAATAGGGCCAAATAAAGAAGGCATAATAGAAGAGGTGAAGTTTACATATGAACCTTTATTTGTCTTCTTGCATCAAGGTGTAAGAGCATTTTACTACCCCCAAAAGAAAGAAAAAAAAAAAAAAAAAGGAATATATAACAAAGTTCAAGGAATGCTAGAAGGCACCCAACTCTCAAACAGAGACGCACAAACCAAACCTAGCCTAAGAAAATCCACTCACAACTTAAGTGGTTAACCTGGGAAAGAAAACACCAAGACCAAGCCTACAAAACAAAATTTCACAACCAAAGGGGCTAGGCCATGAACAAACTAAACATCCTCTCACAACTCAACAGCTTAGGTCACAAAAGAAAGTAAAGAGACTGTTGCACCTCTATTATTGGGTGCTTTTGCCCATATGTCTTTCACCACCCACTATTCTTTTGCTAGAGGTCAACTGGTCCCTCTCACTCTCACTCATGTTGTCGCTGATGGAGTTCACTGATAGTAGAACCATGCTGATTAGTCTTTGGTGCCCACTAATTCTCTCTCTGGTTGCTCTCTCATGCTAAAACTATAAATAAGAGTGCATGAGGGCTCCATGGATAGAAGCAACTAGGGAATAGTTTTTCCTTTTTCATTTTGACCGCCGAATCATCTTTTCAAAAATACAATCTAGGACCAAAACAAGTCTTGGCCATGTTTGAAGGGTGGATCATGTCTCTAATGTGTCTGCCTTAATAAATATATAATAAAATAAAATAATTTGGAGAAATCACATGGCATGTCTGACACATGTCTGAGAAATTGTGTCTGACATCTAGGGATGTACAAAAACCCGAACCATCTGACTAAACTGATCAATCTGAACCAAAAAATCAACCCACGGACGGTTTCTTAATAAACAACGGTCGGTAGCGGCTTTCAGTGAAAAAATCAATTTTTTCGGACGGGCCATAGTTTCATATACGTGGTAACCGAAAAGACCAATCTGACCTATATTTATTAAATTATATATAATTTTACTCGTGTATGCGTGTTATTGACTTTCGTATTACCCTTTATCTCTAAGCATTATAACCTGACAAGTGATAATGACTTTTAGCACTTGATTTTGATAGACTACTCTAGGGAGTAGGTTACATAGAGGTGATAGGATTCTTAGAACTAGTGCCTGACATTGATGTCCTTTTCTCTCCCTCTCTCTCGTTGTATCTCCTTCCTTCACATGTTCTGCTGTGACTTTCTCTTTTTTTGTATCTTCCTCCCTCACGCGCCTCTTCAGCTCTCTCACTCTCACTTACATGCATTCACCCCTTCTCTCTCTCTCTCTCTCTCACACACACACACACACACACACACACACCTGTTCTGCTCTCCCTCTTTTTTGGTATCTTCCTCACACCACTTCAGCTTTTTCTCACAGTCTCTCTCTCCCTCTTTCCCCTAAAATCCTTCATCTACTTCCATTATATCGATTTCCAGAACCTATCCATGACCGTGACTCAATGATGAAGAGTCAAACCCTAAACTAGGTTATTCCTAGTAAATTGATGTTGAACAACGGCCATGAACACTCGAAAGCACTTAGCAAAATAGATAAACACTCGTTGATTCTTGGTGAGTGTTAATCATTCCCTAATACAGCCTTTATTTTTTAGTGTTATGTCTTATCTTCTTCTCCAATTGACATTGAAACCCCTTTCTCTTTTGCTATTTTTTGTGTTTATGACTTTCCGTGACCCGTGCAACCCGACCAAGACCAACCACAAAACCGAATGTCACTTACGGTCGATTTCGAACAGCACATCAATCAAAAGAGGTTGATTATATCTTCAACCCATCATGGTCGGGTCAGTTGGCAAATTGATAGGAAAACCGATCCAATCTAGTGTTATTAGAGGCGATAGGCGCACCAAGGCACCAAGGTCTCCTGGGGCCTACGCTCAAGGCGCAAGGCGAGGGGCAGGCTTCACCGAAGTGAGGCGCATCTTGTACGGAAAAAAAATGTATAATTTAATATAAGTAAATAATTTAGGATTCAACATAAACAAATGAAATGTTAAACATTTAGTATTTTTTGGAGATTAGGTATTAGGGCTAATTTTTCTTATATCATTGATTTGGGATTGAATGCCCAATATATTGGCATCTGTAATAAGAGTAGGGATCTTCTACAGCTGCACCATATTAAATCAATGGTCAGATTTTAAACAAAACCTATTAAAGCAACAATAAAAAAAAAATAAAAAACCCTCAAGACGCAAACCTTAAGCCAATCAGGCACCTTATCACAGTCATCTAGCCTGGAACACTATAAGGCACAAACCTTGAGCCTAGACAGGACTTGGGCCTAGGCACACACCTAGGCGCGCCTTATTGAAGTCGCCTAGCCTGGAACACTACAAAGCGCAAACCTTGGGCTTAGATGGGACTCAAGCCTACTAATCGCACGCCTAGGTGCGCCTTTAATAACACTGATCCAATCGGACCCGTGAATAACCCTACTGACACCTTTCAGACAACATCATAGCTACCAAAACGGTGTCCATGCTTCTTAGCTTTAGCGTGTAGTTTATCTCAGAAACAACATTAGAAAGCAGGGACAACATATTTCTTTTTTACTCATCTTTTTTATTTACTTTTTTATTTTATTTTTTTTTGGGTGGAGGTAGGGGGTTACTGCCTTGCCAGGCTATTGCAAGCAAAGAAAGAGAGCATATGACATTCTCAGTTGATTAAATAAAACATCACAGGCACAAAGAATTAATAGCATATACGTGCCTGAAGTATTTCTGGTAGTGCTTCTTCATGAGCCATTCTTAAACCTGCTTTTCCCAAACCAAGCCTCTGAGATAGAACTGCTCAGCTTCAATGCCACAAATAACTCCCATAAACATCTAAGATAGTAAAAACCTAAAAGGCTACAAACCAATCAAAAGAACATATAGAAAACCAAGTCTAGTAACATCTATCTAAGTCAATTGAGCAGCTTGAGCTTTAGAATTTAGATGAAGCAATCAGAGGTATATTTATTACCCTTCAGATCTACTTTGGTATCTGCCAAAGCAGAAACAATGTAAAACCTATGTTTCTTATCCTGCACATAAAAGCAAGTGCAAGTATGAAGTATCAAGCCATTAATATAGAGGAAAAGAAGGTGCGGATATTGAAATATCAGAAGGGAGATGGAAGTGTGAGGGGTAACAAAATAGAGTGCCTTTCCAACTCTTGAAATATCATACCTTTAAGAATAGATTTTTACTCAATGCGCCTTTCATATGACCAACATATTTAGCCTGATGGTAAACAAATGAAGTTGCTTTACAGAACACACAAAAAACAGGAGAGAGAGAGAGGGAAAGAGAGAGAGAGAGAGAGAAAGAGAAGAATTGTTTTTTTATTACCTGAGCTTCAACTGTCAAAACAATAGGATGATCATATTGGATAAAATCAACTTGAAGCTCCTAAACATCACCAATGGAAAACAAGGTGTTTCAAGAGAATAGAATATACAAAATCTCACTTATCAACAATTCATATCAAGAGTAAATATCAAGTTATTCACCAAAACACACATTTGGATTCCAAATATAAAATAATTCTTCTGCTAAGAAAATTAAGATAGGTTACTATCTGGTCAAATTACATCACCATCACATAAATAACAAATGGTAGCCCCTAAAGCTCCATTTTTTAGCCGTAAAATATTTTCATGTACAATGATTTTGCTCCAAAAAAACAAAAATTTCCTTCCGGTGTTTAGTTAGCATTTAAAATATTCTCTACAACAAAAACTTTAATAAAGAACCAATTATAAAGTAGATTTTAAAAAGAATAAAGGAAAATGATTTTCATACATAATTTTCATGCAGAATTGAACACAAATGATGTGGCAATGTCATTCTTACAATTATGAACAATAGTAATGAGAATTTTAACTTTCAATAAGTGGATATGAATGTGACATGTCATTATATATACAATTTTTGTATACAAATTCTATTTGTATATCATTACTAAAGAATAAAAGAAGACAAGGATTGAATGTAACAAAAATAACAAATCCAAAACCTAATTTCGATCAATTGCTCAACCATAATATATGTATATGTATAGGTGTGTATATACATATTTAGAGAGAGAGAGAGAGAACAACAACGTTCAATGTGTATGAAAGTAGTGAAACTTGAAATATACTTCAAGTAGTGTCCGTGATGAGAAATAAAAATAACTACGGAATTTTTAAACGTAAATCATTTTACACTTTATGATGTAAAATATTTTACTCACTTTTCGGCCAACCAAACGACAGGAAATAGGTAAAATAAAATATTTTACAACGAAACAAACAAAGCCTAAATGTAAGTTATAAATTGGTTCCTGTGTTACCAGAAAACACCAATACCCTAACGAATTACGTAGTGAATTACGTAGTGGTATGCACATTCCGAAACATGATACACTTTCATTCCAAAATGGTAAATTTAGTGATCCGAAACGATCCCAAAAAAATTTCCCAATATATTTCCTTAAATGTTACCTTAAGAGGAAAACAATCAAATATAATGAACTAAAATCTAAGTTGACTTAAATTTTGGCAAGACGAAAATATCAAAAATGAAATATATATATATATATATTGATAGATGCCTAATAATTAGAAGAAAATTACTCTAGAAGTACCTTAAATTCTTAAATGTAATATATACAAAGTGTACCCCTATCGTACTACATTTTAGAGCATGGAGCATAACATGTTCACATTCCCCGTTCCACATACCGGAACGATCCACGTTCCAGGTAACATAGATTGGCTCCAATACAATATATATCCAAAACAAGTCACCTTCAACAAGATGCTATGATATTCAAACAAACCCCGTGTTTCCATTTCCAAATATTAAAAACTTCATCATTTCATTCAATTGAACAAATGTTAGTTTTATGCAGCAGAGGAAGGGTAAAAGATGAGCAAATTTTGTTGCAAGTGAGAGGCAAATCACGATCATCCCTTTAATTGTAAGAAAAATTGATGAAAATCATGGAAAGAAGAAAAAGAGCAAATTTGGAATTTCACATGAAACACATTTAGGACATTAAGAATTAAAGATTTGGAATTATTTTGAGTCTTCATGTCATTATAGTAGGTTTTACTAATTAAGGGTACACTAGTAATTCCAATAATTATAGGACATGGGTTGTAGGGGTTGCCCATGAATTTTATTTTGGGTCAAGTTATTAAATGGGTTAATATCTATGGGTTTTATTATGTCTAAAATAATCTTAGTGGTCAAAAATCCAAATTTCCTATTTTGATATTGAAGTCAAATTAGAAGTCATTAAAGTTTCCTATTATGATTGAAGTATAATTGGAAGTCATAGTTGGTCTAGAATATTAGTAGTTGCTAAATATTTTTAATTTCTAAATTTAAGTTATAGTCCTTATACAATTAGGAGAGTCTTTACCCTATAAATAGATGTGTAATTTCAATGATTTGAAAAGAGTTATTATTATGAAAATTTGAGATTGTGTTTGTGTAATTGGCCTATCCTTTGTGAGGGTGAAGCATCTCTCTCTCTCTCTCTCTCTCTCTCTCTCTCTCTCTCTCGCGCAAGGTTACTGTTCGCAATGCTTAGAACAGCCACCCGACATCCCCTAAACACTTGTGTTTTCATTCCCAAAACCCTACCCTTTTACAAACCCTTAAACTCCTATTTTTTCAAATACTTTTGCAACCAAAAAATCTAGCCCTATATAGTCTATTGTTACTGCTTCTAGTATACTTAACTCAGCTCACTACTTGTACGAAAGTAATCCCTTCTCGTCGTACATCAGTTTGGTATCAGAGCTTCAAGATCCTACCTTGTTCATTACCAATCTTTTGATGAAATTTCTTTTTTTATTACAATGTTGACAAGCATTGAATTAAATTGGAAGTTTGAAGCCTTGTCAATAAATTATAGAGCTACTAAGAAAGATGTTGCGATATTAAAGGAGGATTTTGCGATAATTAAGGAGGATGTTGCAACAATAAAGAGTGATGTGCATACTATCAAGACAACTTTGAATGGATTGAAAGCTTCCACGGAAAGATTGTTGGTTGCTATTTTACAAAAGACTAATATACAGGAGTAAAACGTTGATAGTGTAGAATATTTTGAAGAAACTATGAAAGAGCAAGATGAACATGTTGCTAATATTGAGAACATTGAAGAAATGAAGGCAAAAATTAATTTGCTTACTAACCCCGTAAACTGTCTGCTACAACGGTCCGACACGACCATACCGTGTCTCCTATCCTGTTTTTTTTTTTTATTTCTCATTTTTTATTATTATTAAAACTACAAGTGGTCTCATTTAAAACTACACAGTTTTACACACCCAGCACCCCATTGACACAGACCACCCACTCACACAACGCATGGGGTCTCAATTTTTATTATTATTAAAAAAGCCCACCCAAGTGGTCTCATTTTTTATTATTATTAAAACATGGTCTAATCATTACCCTCATGTTTTTCACTGGCAGTGTCCACCTTTTGTACTCCACTTTCTTTTTTTTATTTTCTTTCTTTATTTTTTTTTTTTCATTAAAAAAAAAAAAAAAAAAAAAAAAAAAAAAAACCAACCATTGCAGATTTTCACAACATCGTGGGCCACGAACCCACGTGAACCATTCTCCTTTTTCCCTCACTCTCTCGTTTTGATTTCCCATCTCTTCTTATTATTTCTTCCTTTTTTTTTTTTATTTCTCTTTCACTTTATTTTTTCATCTTTTTTTTTCATTGTTATTTCTTTGCACCAACACACAACAAAACATTAAAAAAAAAAAAAAAAAAAAAAAAAAAAAATTCAAACCACACCACGTTCCCACCAACCTGTATAATATATTATACTCTCTTATCCTTTGCCATATTACCTTTATTTCTTTTATTTTATATTCCCTTTTCCATTAAAAATAAATAAATAAATAAATAAATAAATAAATAAACAAAAACCAAAAATATACAGATTTGCACACCAAACTTTCCCTTATTTTATTCATGTCGGGGCTCACCCCGATCACCATTTTACATAAAAAAAAAAAAAAAAAAAACAAAAACAAAACAAAAAAAAAAAAAAAAAACCAAACAAACAAAAAAAACATCCACAGGCGGGATTTTGCTTCTCTACTCTGCCACCGGTCTCTTCTTCTTGCCTCCGTCCTGGACGGCCCTTGCCGGTGTTGCCTCTATGTTTCCTAGACCACCAAGCAGGTTGCCTCCCCCCTGCTCCTCCACTGCAGCATACGGCGGCCCTCCAAATCGGAACATCACAGTGGCCTTCCGCTTCAGCTCCTTATTTTCTGCCCTTAGCACGCTTATCTCTGCTCGCGCATCCTTATACATGCGTTGGAGCAGAGCCAGCTGGGAGTTTAACTGTTGCACCTCATTTGTCCTGCTACAATGGTCCGACATGACCCCGTAAACTGTCCTGCTACATCGGTCCGACATGACCCCGTAAACTGTCTTCAACAACGGTCCGACATGACCCCGTAAACTGTCTGCTCCAACGGTCCGACATGACCCCATAAACTGTCTTCTACATCGGTCTGACACGACCACACAGTGTCTGCTACAACGGTCCGACATGACCCCGTAAACTGTCTTCTACACCGGTCCGACATGACCTCGTAAACTGTCTGCTACAACGGTCCGACATGACCCCGTAAACTGTCTGCTACAACGGTCCGACACGACCATACCGTGTCTCCTATCCTGTTTTGTTTTTTATTTATCAGTTTACTTTTCTGTTTTGTTACTCTCTTCAAACTCAAGTTGGTTAGTTCCTATCCTCCTTGAGTTTGAGGGGGGCTGTTAATGTACACTAAACCTAACCCACTAACCTAACCCACTACATCCACCCCACTAAAACCTACCACTACACACCTCCACTACTTCTCACCCACTCCACCTACCACCTCCACTTTACCTACTACCACCACCCACTCTACACCTACTACTCCCAAAACCTCTCTATATATAGGACTTGTAATATACAGATATAAAGATCAATAAACACAACAATCTTGTAATACATCAAAACATCAATCAATAATACATTAGAATTTACCTACACCTACCACCACCTACTACCACACCTACTACACCTACCACCAATTTACCCTCACCTACTACCCAAACCCTCTCCTATATAATGAGCTACTCTGATTTGTAATATAACATATCAATTAATCAATCATCATATCAATCAATAATACATTTATTTTTTTACATGGTATCAGAGCAGGTTTAGAACCTAATATTTTCGCTTCCCCGGCGGGCGGCAACCTCACCTTAGCCGTCCGCCGGACCTCAACCTAGTCCGCTAGAATTTTCTACACATACCTTCACTCTTCTTTACCACCTCGCCGAAACAAACCCAAAATCCCTCTGGGACATTTCGTCGAACACCACAAGACCATAGATCAGCTTTAGCACCATCGTTTCGAAGCTGTTCCGGCCAAGCAGAGAACCCAAAATCGGAGACTTTGAGATCACCATTTTCATCAAGTAGGAGGTTTTCAGACTTGAGATCGCGGTGGGAGACACCGCGGCTATGGCAGAAATCGACTGCGGAGATCAGCCGCTGGAAGTACGTTCCTCTTTAAGTTGAGGAAACAGGCTGCTAACCCGACTTTCTTCAAACACCTTCTTCAGTGAAATCGGCGCCACCTCAAACACCTCCACCGTCACCGCCAGCCTTCCTTTTCTCCCCTTCGTGGCCCTCTGCATCCTCATCTTGAAATCCTTCACCTGCGCCACCTTATAGCTTAGCCCTTTCCCAGATGAAGACATCGGCCTCGTCCCCTGCTTTTTTCAACGCATTCGAGTTCATTTCATCGCTGTCATCTGGGTTTGATCTATCGCTCTTGTTCGAGAACAAGAGGAGAGTTGGGTCGCTGTTCACGTCGAGGTGCTCTGCTTCGGCGATCATGGAGAAGATAGAGGCGGCGGGAAAAGGGCCATTAGGAGCTTCGAAATTAACCTCCGAGCTTCAGAGGAAATCCATGGCGGAAATTCCAACTCTGCTTTGAAAACCTTTCTATACATGTTCATGAGGGTCTCATCTTGAAATCACAAAAAAAAAATAAATAAATAAATAAATAAAAATAAAAATAAATAAAAAAACAAAAACAAGTGGATCTGACAGTCCACTCTCACCCATGACACACACACCCACGGGATTGACAGACACGCATGATTTACTACTGCTAAAATTTTTTTTTTATTATTCTATTTTTTGCCAACCCATAGGTCCCAATTCTCTCTCTTCTTTTTTCCAACATAATCATCCATCCCAACACACACGCACATGCATAAAGAGAGCCATTTTATTTTTTTATTATTCAAACAACACCACACTGTCATCCCACTATCCCTTTTATTTATTTTATTTTATTTTATTTTATTTTTTTGTCAAAATCAAAAAAAAAAAAAAAAAAAAAAAAAAAAAAAAAAACATCCATTCACATGGCATGTCCCTCAGCCTTTTGACAAATTCTTTGTCTTTTTCTTCTTATCCCCGTCTTTATCATTTTCGTTTTTCCTATATATATATATATATAAAATAAAATAAAATAAAAAAAATAAAAAAAAAAAACCAAATTTATACAGCTTTGCACAACAACTTAGTTTTATTTATCTTAGGGATCAACCCTGATTACAGTTCTCCACAAAAAAATAAAAAAAAAATAAAAAAATAAAAAAAAAAAAACAACAACAACAACAAAAACAAACACCACATCCACAGGCGGGAGTTTTTCTTATCTACTCTGCCGCCGGTCTCTTCTTCTTGCCTCCGTCCTGCGCAGCCCTTGCCGGTGTTGCCTCCGTGCTTCCTAGACCTCCAAGCAAGTTGCCTCCTCCCTGCTCCTCCACTACAGCATATGGTGGCCCTCCAAATCGGAACATCACGGTGGCCTTCCGCTTCAGCTCCTTATTCTCTGCCTTTAGCACGCTTATCTCTGCTCGCGCATCCTTATACATGCGTTGGAGCAGAGCCAGCTGGGAATTTAAATGCTGCATCTCATTTGTCCTACTCTGCAGCCGGTTCGACAAATTTGTGACCGCTGTCATGGTTTCCACGCATGACTTCAGAGTATACTGATTAGCCTCAATATCAGTTTGCACCGCCATTTTTTGCTCCACCGACCGCATCGGAAAGTTCAATGGAGCAAAACCAGAGGTGTTTGGTTGCGGTTCACTGGCCACCGCACCAGTTATTTCTCTTGTGGGCTCGTTCAGTTCTGGAAAGAGCGTGAGCAGGTTCTGGGTAGCTGGACGGGAAGAAGAGGCCATGTTTTTGGGTTGCTAAGTGTTTCAGAAAAGGGTTGGTTTCCGGGTGTTTCAAGATTTGCAGAGACAAGCTCTCCGAGCGTTCAGAGGTTTCAGACTAGTATGCACAGCCTTCGCCTCAACCTTGTTTTAAATAGCCAGGGCCAGCCACGCGCATCGCGCGCCTCTTGACGCCCGACAAACTGGCACGCCTTTTTATGGCACATCTTTTGATAAAGTGGGCACGCCTTTTGATGGCATGCCTTTTTGAAAAATTGGGCACACCTTTTGAGGGTGCGACTTTTTAAGGGTCCGACAAGACTCTGTAAACTGTCCTGACATAGATTCCGGTTAGTTTCTACAAGGGTCCGACAAGACTCTGTAAACTGTCCCGACATTAATTTCGGTTAGCTCCTTTATGGGTCCGACAAGACTCTGTAAACTGTCCCGACATTGATTCCGGTTAGTTTCTACAAGGGTCCAGCAAGACTCCGTAAACTGTCACCACAACTGTCACAACATTGTCTTCTACAACGGTCCGACATGACCCCATAAACTGTCTTCTACAACGGTCCGACATGACCCCATAAACTGTCTTCTACAACGGTCTGACACCGCCATCGAGTGTCCTCTACAACGTTATGACACCACCATTCAGTGTCTTCACCAATGGTCTGACACGACCATACAGTGTCTCATATCCTTTTTTATTTTTATGTATTTTCTTGTTTTGTTCCTCTCTTCAAACTCAAGTTGGTTAGTTTCTATCCTCCTTGAGTTTGCGGGGGGCTGTTAGAATTTACCTACACCTACCACCACCTACTACCACACCTACTACACCTACCACCAATTTACCCTCACCTACTCCTCACCTACTACCCAAACCCTCTCCTATATAATGAGCTACTCTGATTTGTAATATAACATATCAATTAATCAATCATCATATCAATCAATAATACATTTATTTTTTTACAGAAAGCATGATAGATCATCATGATCAAGGTTCTAAAGCCAATGACACAAAAAATGATGGAAATGAACTTTCTGCTCTTAACAAGAAAATGAAGTTCACATTAAGTTTATTATTCTTAATAAATTCGATGTGGTAGTGATGACAACTTTGAACTTTTTGATTTTCTCATCGTTCGTTCAAAACAATCAATTTGAATGGTTGCAAGTGCAATATTCCATAATCCTCATACTTCAATATTATAAAACTCGAGGTCGAGCTTTTTCAAATGCAGAGGAGAATGATGAAGATCATGGAAAGAAAAAAAAAGCAAATCTAGAATTTCACATGAAGCACATTTAGGACATCAAGAATTAAAGATTTGAAATTATTTTGAGTCTTCATGTCATTATAGTAGGTTTCAGTAATTAAAAGTACAATGGTAATTCCAATAATTGTAGGACATGGGTTGTAGGGGTTACCTATGGATTTTATTTTGGATCAAGTTATTAAATGGGTTATTATATATGGGTTTTATCATGTCTAAAATAATCTTAGTAGTCAAAAGTCTAAATTTCCTATTTTGATATTAAAGTAGAATTAGAAGTCATTAAAGTTTCGTATTATGATTGAATTAGAATTGGAAGTCATAGTTAGTCTAGAATATTAGTAGTTCCTAAATATTTTTAGTTTCTAAATTTGAGTTATAGTCCTTATAGAATTAGGAGAGTCTTTACCCTATAAATAGATGTGTAATCTCAATGATTCGAGAAGAGTTATTATTATGAAAATTTGAGATTGTATTTCTGTGATTGGCCTATCCCTTGTGAGGTTGAAGCACTCTCTCTCTCTCTCTCTCCAGCAAGGTTACTGTTCGCAGTGCTTAAAAAAGTCAACCAACAGCCCCTAAACACTTGTGTTTTCATTTCCAAAGCCCTACCCTTTTACAAGCCTTTAAACTTTTATTTTTTCAAATACTTTTGCAGTCACAAAATTTCACAAAATCTAATTGTAAGAAATAATGTATAGAGAAAGAGAGAGAATAAATTGTATGTATTATTATTGATTGATATATTGATGTCTATTACAATGATTCATGATTCCTATATATAGAAGAGGGTGAGTGTGTAGTAGGTAAGGAGTAGGTGAAGTGGAGGTGGTAGTGGTGTAGTGGGTTAGGTTTAGTGGAGTAGGTGAGGTGGTAGTGGTGTATTGGGTTAGGTTTAGTGGAGTAGGTGAGGTGGTAGTGGTGTAGTGGGTTAGGTTTAGTGGAGTAGGTTTAAGTGGGTGAAGTAGGTGGAGAGTAGGTGGATTTTAACAGCCCCCCGCAAACTCAAGGGGGATAGGAACTAACCAACTTGAGTTTGGAGAGAGTAACAAAACAAGAAAATACATAAAAATAAAAGAGGATAAGAGACACTGTATGGTCGTGTCAGACCATTGGTGAAGACACTGGATGGTGGTGTCATAACGTTGTAGAGGACACTGTATGGGGGTGTCATAACCATGTAGAGGACACTGTATGGTGGTGTCATAACGGTGTAGAGGACACTGGATGGCGGTGTCAGACCGATGTAGAAGACAGTTTATGGGGTCATGTCGGACCGTTGTAGCAGACAGTTTACGGGGTCATGTCGGACCGTTGTAGCAGACACTGTGTGGTCGTGTCAGACCGTTGTAGAAGACAGTTTATGGGGTCATGTCGGACCGTTGTAGCAGGACAGTTTACGGGGTCTTGCTGGACCCTTGTAGAAACTAACCGAAATCAATGTCGGGACAGTTTACAGAGTCTTGTCGGACCCATGAAGGAGCTAACCGGAATCAATGTCGGGACAGTTTACAGAGTCTTGTCGGACCCTTGAAGGAGTTAACCGGAATCAATGTCGGGACAGTTTACAGAGTCTTGTCGGACCCATGAAGGAGCTAACCGGAATCAATGTCGGGACAGTTTACAGAGTCTTGTCGGACCCATAAAGGAGCTAACCGGAATCAATGTCGAGACAGTTTACAGAGTCTTGTCGGACCCTTGGAAAAGCTAACCGGAATCAAATGTCGGGACAGTTTACTGAGTCTTGTCGGACCCATGAAGGAGCTAACCGGAATCAATGTCGGGACAGTTTACAGAGTCTT
Source organism: Camellia sinensis (assembly GCF_055761805.1). Taxonomy (NCBI): domain Eukaryota; kingdom Viridiplantae; phylum Streptophyta; class Magnoliopsida; order Ericales; family Theaceae; genus Camellia; species Camellia sinensis. The sequence goes on from NC_138963.1 coordinate 143,696,216, forward strand.
GTCGGACCCATGTAGAAGTTGCACCCTCAAAAGGTGTGCCCAATTTTGTCAAAAAGGCGTGCCATCAAAAGGCGTGCCCAATCCATAAAAAGGCGTGCCATCAAAAGGCGTGCCCAATCCATAAAAAGACGTGCCATCAAAAGGCGAGCCCAAGTCATAAAAAGATGTGCCGGACATGATGGCGAGGCACGTGAGTGCCTTGACTGGCGCGCCCGTTTGTCGTCTGGCGTCAAGTGGCGCGCGATACGCGTGGCTGCCTCGCTATTTAACCAAGGTTGATGCTGAGGCTGAGGCAGACAAAAAAACTTCTGAAAATCCTCTGAAAACAACTCTTCCTTTGCTGAGAAAGAAACTCTGTAATACTCTGTAACCAACCCGTCTCTGAAACACTCAGCAACATAGCCTCTTCTTCCCGTCCAGCTACCCAGAACATGGCCTCCTCTTCCCGTGGTCTGCTCACGCTCTTTCCAGAACTGAACGAGTCCACAAGAGAAATAACTGGTGCGGTGACCAGTGAACCTCAACCAAACACCTCTGGTTTTGCTCCGTTGAACTTTCCGATGCGGTCGGTGGAGCAAAAAATGGCGGTGCAGTCGGATGTGGAGGCCAATCAGTATACCTTGAAGTCATGTGTGGAAACCATGACTGCGGTTACAAATTTGTCGAACCGGCTGCAGAGTAGGACAAATGAGGTGCAGCAGTTAAACGCCCAACTGTCTCTGCTCCAACGCATGTATAAGGATGCGCGAGCAGAGATAAGTGTGCTAAAGGCGGAAAACAAGGAGCTGAAATGGAAGGCCAGTTTTATGTTCCGATTTGGAGGGCCGCCATATGCTGCAGTGGAGGAGCAGGGAGTAGTGATCATGCCCAGTGGAGTGGGAAACACGGAGGCAACACCGGCAAGGGCCGCCCAAGACGGTGGCAAGAAGAAAAGACCGGCGGAATAGGCGAGAAGAAAAATCCCACTGTTTCGATTTGTGTTGGTTGTGTTTTGTTTTGTTTTGTGTTTTTTTATTTTTATTTTTTTTATTTTTTTTTTATGGTGTAAAATGCTGATCGGGGTTGATCCCCGGCATGAAGAAATGACAAGTTTGTAAAATGTTGTTTTTTTTTTTTTTTTTTTTTTGTTTTTGTTTTTGTTTTTGTTTTGGGAGTGTTTTGTTGAAAAAATAAAAATAAAATGAAAGAAAACAAGGGAGAAAGAAAATAGATAAAAAATATTTATAGATGGATTATATGAAAAACATCAGTGCGATTGTTTCAAAATAAAGTGGGGTATTTAAAAAAGAGGAAAAGTGACTTGGAAAAAATAAATAAAAATAAGTGATTTTTGAAATCAAATGGAGGAGAGAGAGGGACAAACCCATGTAATAAAGTGGAGAGAGAGTCGGTGAGTGGGGTGCAAAAGGTGAAGGAGAAATGATGGATTGAAAATGGTTTGGGTCAAAAGTGGACACTGTTAGTGGGGAACATGAGTGCATTGATTATTTGATATAATAATAATAATAATAAAAATAAAAAGTTAGAACAGTTGGAGAGAATGAGTGGAGTATGGTAAGGGTTTCATCCAAAGCCAAAATTCCTGCAGCGAATCACTTCGCAAATCCTAGCATGAGCTTTTTCTCTTTCCAGGCTTATTCATGAATTTCCTGGTGATTTCAAGAGCCTCTGGTGGCATTGTGGCAGAGAACACCCCAACCTGAATTTTGGGTGGCAGCAACTGAGAACACCCCAACCTGGATTTTGGGTGGCAGCAACTGGAAAATATCATAGATCTGATTTTTAAAAAACCTCGTGACAGCATTTCATCAGCTTCATCCAAGACAAACATTTTGATGTAAACAGGGCGAAGTGATTGTCTCCGCAACATGTCAAACACACGACCAGGAGTACCAACAACAACATGAACCCCACTGGAGAGAATGCGCTGATCTTCGCGCACACTAGTCCCTCCAACACAAGCATGAACCTTCACACTTTGCTGGGCAAGTTCAAGAGTGGGTGGAAGAACCAAAGCTTGGCACTCAACCAAGCTATAATCTAGCTGCTGCAGAATTCCAGAGCAGAATGTTGCAGTGTTTCCAGTTCCAGACTGTCTCGTCATATGAGGTGAAGAATTCTTCTCCATCAGCCTCACACATGACTACAGTTGCACAAATCTTTGTTGATTTTATCAGCGGAATAGGTTGAGGTCCGGCGGGCGGCTAAGGTGAGGTTGCCGCCCGCCGGGGAAGCGAAAATACTAGGTTTTAAACCAGCTCTGATACCATGTAAGAAATAATGTATAGAGAAAGAGAGAGAATAAATTGTATGTATTATTATTGATTGATATATTGATGTCTATTACAATGATTCATGATTCCTATATATAGAAGAGGGTGAGTGTGTAGTAGGTAAGGAGTAGGTGAAGTGGAGGTGGTAGTGGTGTAGTGGGTTAGGTTTAGTGGAGTAGGTGAGGTGGTAGTGGTGTATTGGGTTAGGTTTAGTGGAGTAGGTGAGGTGGTAGTGGTGTAGTGGGTTAGGTTTAGTGGAGTAGGTTTAAGTGGGTGAAGTAGGTGGAGAGTAGGTGGATTTTAACACTAATCCTATGAGTCTATTGTTGCTACTGCTAGTGTACTTAACCAGACTTACTACTAGTAGGAAAGTAATCCCTACTTGTCCTACATCACAAATTCAGCTATAAGATAATATTTGATTTGCTGGAAATTGGAATGATTTTATGAAGGAATGGAAAGGCCATTCTCCTAAATTGGTGAATGGTGATTCCATTTGCAATGTAAATTATTTTCCTTTTTACCTAACCAACATGAGAATGGATATTTCTCATACTTCGGGTGTTTCCAAAATACCCCTATAGTTGGTGTTCATGTAAAAATTATATTAAGAGGAGAATGGGACTTGAAACTGAGATCATGGATTTGATTAAGAATACACTTAGCACTTGAACAATGCATGTTATGTGTGCATTCGTCTTTGTCACTATTCTTATACTATTACTATTTTCCGAATTGCACACGCATCGCTTGTGTGGACCGCTAGTTCCAATTAATCAAACATTGCATTACAGCTATCTCCTGTCCATGACTTGGATGAAACCGATTATAGAATCAACAACTTTGCTCAATTAATCTAGAGTATTAAACATCTACTACCATCTATTATTATGATATTCAAAGTTCTTCATGAGTTTCTTGTCTTGTAACTATGGATTTGTAATCATATGCACTAGTCATCATAATATCAATTCAGACAGTTTGTACTCCATTCTAAAATAGCATACAAATAGAAGTCAATTAAAACCAAAAACCCAAATATATATATATATATATATCAAATTGAAAGAGTAAAAAGTAGGAGACACACAAATGGGGATTATCATATAAACGATGAAAAATATAAAACAAAGGCAAGGAAATGCAGAGAAAGAAAAACCTGTAAACGCGCGAGCAACTGATCCTTCGAATAACCCATCTCTGTCTCTCTGTGATTTGCGAGCTGCGAAGACACACTGGATCGGCCTCCTATAGGTCACCACTTGCAGGAACTTTCGAATGGCAGCCTCGGGAGACCATATACACCCGTAAAGTTCTCTACACAGATTAGGGCCGGTTTGGGTGTGGTAAAAAATAATTTATTTTTTTACTTTTTTATTTTTGTAAAATAAAAACTATGTTGATAAAATAAGAGTATTTTAAATATTTTATCAAAAGATAATTTAGACATTTTATGAACGAGTTTAATGGTAAAAATATCATTTCTTTGATAATTTATTTTATTACAAGATTAATTCTGATTTTTGTTTGTATTTTTTTCAAAATTAAAGAAAAAAATTTAATTTAATCTTGTAATAATTTATTTTATTTTATTTTCTAAGGGGGGTAAGAGAAGAAAGACGCGTCACACAATGGTAACTTAATGCATTTGATAAATTCTTTAACTAGTTAATTTTTGTCATGGAAAAAATTCAATTGTGGAAATTATTTTTTTATTTTTTCGTACTTGTTGAACATTTTAAATTTAAAAGAAAAAAAATACTATTTCGATCCTTCTTGAAAAATAAAAACAGTTAATAAAATTTTAAAATATATATATTGAATTGTGTTTCAACAGTAGTGATTGCAAAATTACCCGACCTAATTATATTTGTCCCGATCCGATTTTAATAAAAAAAAGTTTAGGAGAGTATTGATAAAATAGGGTAAAGTATATGAATAAGTAAGTCAAACTGTCAAGATTATGATAAAATATGAAATCGTATCATTAAAATAATTGAGGTTAAAGCCAGTAATTTGCACGCAAAACTCGAAAAAAATTTGACCCGTTGCCATCCTTATTCAAAAGTTCATTTCTGAATTTTTTTGGGCCAAGCCTAAGCTCTAATCTCTTTGGGGGCAAAAGGACACACCTCTATTGAAATTCATTAAACTAATTATCTATTAAAATATAACACATGTCACTCATTTAACAACCAATCCATTGAATATCATAAATTTCTCTATCTCATCACCATGACCTGTTGTCACCACTGTCAGCGATTTTTTTGGCCAATTTTCTAGCTATTTTTCCAACACCAGTGACGATGACCAACGACTTTTTCGGTGTCGTTGACCTTTTCCAACATATCCTTATTGCCAAAATTTTTTTTACCTTAGATCTAATATCTTGTACCTTTTGAGATAGACTTTTCACTAATTTTTCTTAGATATAATTGTAACATGTTTAGCACTTGCCAAATAGAATAAATTATATTAAAACACAATTTTTATTTTCTTCTATTTTTTTCTAATGTCCATGAGGTTTATACATGCATTGGGTTGTATGATGTTTTTATATGCATAATGTCTGAGTTCAAATTTTATCATTGCAAGGTTAAGTTTTACCAATTGTTAGCCAAATAAAAAGAAGGGTAAATTACCCAGAAGTCCTATTTGAAAGAGGAGAAAGTTTATTTAATCCCACAACCTTTTGGATACTCTCAAAAGTTCATTACGTATGTTTCTTCTTCATTTGTCTCTGTACATTCGTTATTCTTTACCTATTTCTCTTATTGATTTATGGTAACCAGTGACTACGACGTACTTATTCTCTTTCTCTTTCTAATATATAGTCACAGGTGATCGACGAGTACTATTGATTGGGGTTCACTAGCAACTATCGACCACCAATTTCTTATTTCATCATCACCGACAGCAAAAGAGACAAGTTTCCAACGAAGAATATGAGTAAATCTACTTAAATATGATATAGATCTCAAATTTATATCATATTTGAGTAGAGCTACATAAAATCCAGCTAGATCTAAACAAAAAATAGTTGTCAGAGTACAATCTTCTCTCTATATATGTTTCTCTCCTTCGATCTCTCAATTTTTCTACTTTTTCTCTGCTACACATTTTTATTTTTCTATTTTAATAGAGAAAATTTTCAAGTTCCAAACAAGTTATTTTCGAGTTTTAGTTATAGTTGGTGAAAACTATAAAATTTTATAGTTTCAGTTTTTTTGATATTGAAATGAATTATGCTTTAGAACTGTAAAAGTTTGCAATTTCATAACATATTTTCTAGCTTGATTAATAAGGATAAATGCTTAATAGAATCATGTTTTGAAACTGTAACATTTTACATTTTCAAAACTTGATTTTTCAATTTGATCAATATTGAAGATCATTTGCTTAAACCCTACAAAAATTGAAAAATAATATATGTTTTTTTTTTCTTCTCATTGTTACTGTTTATTGTTGTTATGTTTTTTTTTTTTTCCCCTTACTTAAATTTATCAATATTTAGCATATTTTGTTTTTTTTTTTGCTCTAATTTCTCTTTTTTTTTTCCCATCAATATTCTGAACATTTCGGTGAATCTCCGATGATATTCTTGATGTCCAGTGAATGTTTTGGCCATTCCAGCGACTTCCAATGACATTTAGAACACTCCGACAATACTCTGGCGAACTTCTGGTAATACTTCAACGACTTTCCGATGATGTTGAATATTTTGGCGAGTTTCGGTGATCGTTTGACAGAAGTCCGGCGGTGGTGGAATATAACAATGTTTTTAAATTTATTAAAAAGAAAAAAAAGTATTTTTTAGTTACAATTAAAAATATGTAAGACTAATTGGTACAAATATTTTATTTTTTGATTAAATGAGTTTTAAATTTTGTATATGAAACTTATTGGCAAGTACCCTAAGTATAATCAAACAACCTCCAATCCAAGGCATCTCTTCTGGGCCTAGGCCCATTTCTTGGTGGATCATAATCACGAAAAATCAAGGTGAAGCCCACCTATAGTCATCCAACTGTGTGGTGTAACACTGAACTGATCATAACCCTTTTTTTATTTCATTTTTGGAAAATTTAGCCAAAACCCTTTCATTGGACTCTAATTTGATGAAAATAACAATACAATTTATTTTGTTTCATAAACCTTTATATATATCTCACAGAACTCTCTTGACGAGGAATACTTTTATTTTATTTTATACAAGTTTAAAAATGTTGCGTTTTTGTATTTTTGGTTAGTTCATTTAGTATGTACTCTGTTTTTAGTAATAGTGAAATATTACTGTGAATCAGAGTAACATGTTACTGTGAGACAATTACTATCAAACAAAATAACATATTACTATTTACATCAATTTCGAAAGTATTTTTTTGTTTATTTTTAAAAAATTTCATAATCAATATGAATCTTACTTGATAGGTCTTGATGAGAGAATTATAAAAATATTAATTTTATTTTAAAATGACATTTAGATAAAAAGTTACATTATTTTAAGGTTTAAAATATTAAATTATTCACTAAATATATTTTGGTAATAATAGTATTTGTTGGACTTTTTAAAGAAAACTTTTTGTGTTATTCTCAATGCATTAAAGTTTTATAATGAGAAGGGTTTAACCAAATTCCCCTTCATTTTACATAACTTTCATATTATTAAATATTGAACAATAAATGTTAAGGACTCCAAAAAAAATTATAAAAAATTCTACACGATACTGATATATTGTGAAAAAAAATTTGATAATTTTTTGAGTTTCTAACATTTTTGTAAAATATTTATGTTTAATTGCATAATTGTGATTGTGATTTGTTGGTGGTTTACTTGGGGATTTGAATTGGTTTACTTCATTCACCCCGGATCGGGCCCTCTGTCTTTGGTTGGCAAGTGTGGGATTACCATAAATATTTTCAAATCTTCTTACATCTTTTTCCAAATCAATTTCTCGTCATTTTCAAATGATAAAAAAAACCTACCCAAATCCCTTTTCAATTTCATCTAAATTCGTATAAATCAATTCTTTAACATATTTGGGTTGTGAAATCATACGTTCAAAGTGTTTCTTGAAATTTAATTTTGATTAAAATTAAATAAAAAAAATCTTTAAACGTTCCTTCAATATAAATTTAGTCATAAGATGATCATATTACAAATATAATAATGAAGAATTAGTAGTATAAGATTTTATTTTTTTTGTTTTTGGAACGCGAATTAGTAGTACAAGATTAATAACCCCAAGGTTCAAACAAAACTTATAGGGTGTGTTTGGTAACGTTTACGTTTTCAGTTTATATTTACAAAAATTTTATAAACTGATTTTTGTTTATTTTTAGAAAAACATAAACTACAAACGCGTTTGGTAATTGACAAAATGTTTAAAAAAAAATAAAATATAAAAAAGAGTGAGAAATGACGAGTGGTGGCAAGTGGCGGTGGAAAACGGTGGTGAAAAGTGGTGACGGTGGGTGGTGGGTAGCTGGTGGTGGTGGTGGGTGGGTGATGGTGGCGGGTGGTAGTGAGTGGGTGGTGGTGGTGGTGGCGGGTGGTGGGTGGTGGTGGCGGGTGGTGGTGGTGAGTGGATGGGTAACGGTGGCGGGTGGCGGGTGGTAGCAAGTGGGTGATGGTGGTAGGTGGGTGGCGGATGGCGGGTGATGATAGGTGATGGTGGGTGGGTGACGGCGGCGGGTGGTGGGTGGTAACGAGTGGGTGGTGGTGGTGATGGTGGCGGGTGGTGAATGTTGGTGGCAGGTGGGTAGCGGATGGCTGGTGGGGGTAGGTGGTGATGGTGGGTGGGTGGGTGACAGTGGCGAGTGGTGGTGGTGGTGGTGGCAGGTGAGTGGCGGATGGCGGGTGGTGGCGGGTGGTGGTGGTGGTGGTGGCAGGTGAGTGGCGGATGGCGGGTGGTGGTGGGTGGTGGCGGGTAGGTGGCGGATGGTGGTGGTGGTGGGTGGGTGACGGTGGCGAGTGATAGGTGGTAACGAGTGGGTGATGGTGGCGGGTGATAGGTGGTAACGAGTGGGTGGCGGTAGCGGGTGGCGGGTGGTGGTGGCAGGTGGGTGGTGGGTGATAGTGGTGGTGGTGGTGGCGGCGAGTGAGTGGCAGGTGGTGGATGGTGTCGGTGGCAGTGGCAGGTGAGTGGTGGTGGCAAGTAGGTGGTGGTGGCGGACAGTGGATGGTAGTGGCGAGTGGTGGGTTGTGGCGGTTAGATGGCAAGTGGGTGGTGGTGGCGGAGGCGGAAGACGGTGGTGGAAAATAGTGGCAGGTGGTGGCTAGTGTTGGGTGGTAAAAAAAAAAAAAAAACTGAAAACTCAAAATGGAAACACATTTTTTGTATTTTCATTTTTTAGCCAAATTTATAAACTGAGACCACTGATTTATAAATAAAAATTTTTACCAAACAAGTTTTTATTTGAATTTTTTAAATTTTTATAAATATAAACAAAAAATTAAAAACGTAAGTGTTACCAAACGGCACCAGAAAGATTGATTATGTTGTTGAGATCACATGATGTGTCTTTGCATTTGCAATAACATGTAGTTGGGGTCATGTGCTCAAATCTATAACCCAATTCACATACAAGGGCAGCCAAGACCACAATCCAAAGTAGGTCCCAGAAACCCACAAGTTAAAGCACATTTTGGGACCCATACCATATATGTGCCATAAATCTAAAGTAAGTTATTACTAGATTTATTGTTGCGACAAACACTTTTGTATAAATTCCAAATAGTTGATAGCTTTGATTCATAGAGTTGGCCTTATACAATGTAACAGAAAACAAATGGGTATGGAGCCCTATATCTATCCAAGTGCTCAACCATTGCACAACAAGACAGCCCATGTGAACAAATAGTGGCGGAGCCAAGAAATTAGGTTAGAGGGACACTTATTAATTATAATTTTTTATTTAAAAAAAATTATGAGCAACATTAAGATAATCATAGTTTTATTAGATAAATTTAAACATAAAAAATTATATATTCATTATTAATAAGAACAAATCAAAATTCTATAATAGTATGGAATAGCTCGGTGTGAGATGATGATGTATGTTTGTAATTTTAGCACAAAAAATTATGGAATAAAATTTCTAATTTTAAAAAATAAAAACACATCATTTATAACACAAATTATTATAAAATATATTTAATTTTTATTTGACAGAAAAATATTACAGAGATGATATTGTTCATAAATGATGTGTTTTGAATGAAAATTATTAAACAGTCTTAGAGTATCATATGACGTTACCTACGTGATGCTCAAAGTATAGAAAATTACAAATCATACTAAGTGGTATGTCAACTACTTGAACATAATAAGTTCATTATATCCAATTTATAATATTTTTCGCTACACCATTGATTTAAACTACTATATAAATAATATCACATAATATTTTTAAAGTATCAAATAGCTACTTGTTATAAATAATATAATAAATCTTTAGCCAAAGAACATGTTAAGAAAAAAAAAAAAAAACATTTTATACATAGTAATAAAAAAAAAAAAAAATCAAAAGTGAGGGGGCACGTGACCTCCTGGCCGTATGCTACCTCCACCAAATGACCATGTGAAATCACGATAATCGTACAAGTAGTATCAAGTTTTTTAATCAATCAATAAAAAAATATTACAATTTATCAATATCAAGACAATTACGTTAAAATGTCTACATTTATTACATGACCAAAAAAAAACCCATCAAACATAATAGGGAAAAAAATAAATAATTAAAGAAATATCTCATAAGGAGAGGGAAAAGGAAAAAGATAATTTAGACTTGAAACTTTAATTCTAACCAACTAAACATGTACAATAATTATTTTTTTAGGATTAAAAACTTTAAATTTAACTTTTTAAACTAGCGCTATACAATGTAAATGATCATCAAAGGATGTTAGGATTAATTATTTTTAGATGAGAAGATCTTTTTAATGTAGGGTAAGACTAATCTTATGAATGGATATAGTCTTTCGAAATGTGAGATCACTAAAATCACATATCATCACAAAAAAAATGAGACATCTATATTCCAAAGGAGCTTTTGATTTTGAAACATATTGAACCTTCTTTCTACATAAAAAAATATTTTATAAATTATTATTAGAATCCTAATCCATTTTTTCTACACTATTTTGGGTATTAAAAAAAACGTTCATTTAAATTCTTCAACTCACCATACTGCACCAATATAATGCCTTAAATAAAAAGAGAAAAATAAAGACAATAAATGGGCAAACAAAACACACACAAAACTCTTTCAATGTTTTTCAGCTATTCTTGCATATACAGCCTACAAGTATGCTCTTTATTCCCAATGAAGGCATTTCAAGTTTTTATGCATGTGCCCCATCATGTGCTGGATTACTTGGGGTTTGCTTGCATTTTTTTGTTTTTTTTTTCATTTTTCATTTTTTTTGTTTTGTTTATGTTTTTGTTTTTTTTCGTATTACTATAAACAAAATAATGTAAGATACAAAAATACTCATTATTTTCATATTATTTTTAAAAGTTTTTCTGCAAAATTTGTTTTTAATATTGAAGAACAACTTTTTGGTGTTTCCTCAAATGATAATTATTTTCAGAATTTTTTTTCCTAAAAACTACTAAAATCAATTCGTCAAAAAAAAAAAAAAAATAGTGAAAATTTCAATTCAATGGGTGTTTGGAAAAATAATTACAAATAAGTGGTAAATTTTATAGATGTTAATAATTAAAATCATAAATTTTTCTATAAAAATATGTAATAATTTTGTAGAATTACCACTTAATAGTAATTTCTTTAAATTTTTACCTTCTATGTGAAACGAAAACAACAAAAAAACATAAATGCAACCTGATTGGAAATTGGGTCGGGTTTTGGACCAAGTTTGGGCCTTCATGGTAACATGACTCATGATCCATGTAGTGACCTTATCAGTTTGAATTTTAAACCACCTTATCATAGGGATAAAAGGTGAATAACTCACAATCTCATCTCTTGTAAAGATAAGATAGAGTTGTAAGTGGTTATATCTTTTACATCTATACATATTATGTATAACGTGATATGATTTTTTTTACCCCAATAATATTCCTGAAAAAAGACTTTATCTCTCTAGCTTTCTACCATAGAAGAACAACCATATATCTCTGTACTGTGAATAGTATGGGTAATTCTCTAATAGTTCTACTCCACTACTACTAGGATTTAATTGAAAACATCAACGGAGGCACGTGATTCACCCACATGATTCATAGATTTGGTTTGAGCATAAAATGTATGACTGAATCTGTTTATTTCCGCCGTATATTATTTCTTATTTTTCCTACAATAACTATGTTTATACCAAAGGATTTACAATAAAAATCAACAAATTACCACTGAAAATACAATGAATATTACACACACTTTGCAGCAATTCTATATATAGATATATATATATATATATATATATTACATAATAAATAAATTGAATACCTAGAAATTCACATGGGTGAGTCCAAAAAATGTCTCACTCAAATGTGAATTGGTGCTCCTAAAACTCACATATATGTCACTGTCAGCAATGTCTTCAAGCAATTAACTGAAGATCATCCAAATAATAAACAAATTTAATAAATATAAAGAGATGGGTTGTCTTGATTTGAATTGAATCAATTGATGATGAATCTTCATCAGCAAAAGCTCCAAAGCCGAATATCTCCTTCTTCATAGACATCTTCAAATTCAATCATGGGTGGGTCGAAAAAAGTCCCATGGATCAGCATATCAGTGTATTTTGGTGAATCAAAGTTGTACCATGATGATGATGTGATCAGAGACATTGGTTCATCAGACTCATCATAGGGTGTGTAGGCATCTAATGATGACGATGATGATACAAATGACATATCATCAGATGGAGATGATGGTGATGATGAGGAGGTGGAGGAGGGAGGTGGTGGTGGTGGTGGTGGTGGAGTGGTGGTGGGGTTGTTGTCATTGAAACAATTGGCAGCAGCAGCAGCAATCCTCTGGATGGACTTAGGTGACAAGATGGTGTCTGGAGGAGGGAGGTGGTGGTGGGAAGAGGAGGAGATTGGGAAGTTGAGATTGGCTGAGGAGCCCTTGAGGCACAAGAGTGCAGCATCATAGGCTCTAGCAGCAGCCTCTGGGGTGGAATAAGAGCCTAACCATATTCTTGTTTTTTGATGTGGTGCCCTTATCTCAGATACCCATGAACCCCAGCTTCTCATTCTCACTCCCTTATACTTCTTCTTTTTCAATGATGTTGATGTTGATGGTATTGCTTTGTTTGGCTCTGGTTGGATCTTGGGCTCACTCTTGATCACCATTGTTGAAGGGGTAGCTATAGCTAGGGATTGATCAATCACTGGCTTGTACTATTTTTCTTTGGCTCTCTTTTGTAACTTTTTTGATCTTGTTCTATTGGTGTTTGTTTGAGGATGGGTAAGTGAGTGTTTGGGAGGAGAAGAAGAAGATGATGGTATTTATTTATAGATGGGGGGGTTTGGGGTTTTAATAATAGTTGGCTAGCAGATCTCTCTAGTCAAGGAAAGGAAACAACAAGGTTGTACATGTAACCATGAAGGAAATGGGTGACAGATGTTTTACAGTTTTTTCATGTGATAGGAATAAAAAAATATATCCCTGGCTTTTCTTGAAAATGACTATTTTGTCCTTGAGCATTTGTATATCAAAATATAAAATAACAAGTCTTAATTTTATTACTTTATTTTTTGATTGGCATTAATTTTATTACTTTAGAGCAAAAGACTAATCAAGATGGCTGATATTTTCATAAATATCACTATCTCATCATTTTTTATCAAAAATAAAAAATCTGTAAAAATATCAATTCCATTTTCCTTTCATGGTAAATTCTGCCTCAAGTGTTAATTCTAAGGGTTGGTTTGGGATGTTCTAAAAAAGTATACTTTTTGACTTATTGGCTTATATGGGTTGGGTTTGGGTTGGGTTTGATGTGATGTGTTAGAGAGGTGATGTAATGGGTTTGGGTTGGGTTTGATGTGATGTGTTAGAGAAGTGATGCGATTTAAATAAGATGATATGACTTAAATAAGATACTGACTTTTTAACTTTTTGTATTATTTAAGTCATGTCAAACTTGGCCTATGTTGACTACTCTAGGGCTGTGTCTTAAATTAATGTTATTTTGATTCAATGCAACCCTATAACACAAAATTTGAAGAAAACAGATAAGCCATAGTTTAAAAATTGATTACAGTGTTCCCTAAGGAATTTTTCAAATAAAAATATTTGAAGGCCTTTTTTTTGTCTTTTTTTCTTTTTTTTTTTTCTCTCCTGGAGGCAGTTAATAGTAGGGTATGAGGAAAGAAGGACAAGTCAAAACAGTGTGAAAGTATTTCAAAGACAAACACTGTAAAAAAATTGGAGAAAAGGCTGACTTTTGGCAGTCTGGAATCCAAAGGCAGGCAGACCAGCCGCTCACTGACCCTCCTGGAAGGCTCCTTCAATCATACGAACACCTAAATGCTTTTATGCTACAGTTTTTGACTTACGCAACAAGTCACCCCCAATTTGACACATGTCGAAAGTCTCTGCTGTAAAATTAATTAGTCCTTTGGTATACTTTAACTGATAATTTGAAAATAGAAATTAAAAATATCTTTCATTTAATTTTTAAAAATTAAATTTTCTAATTTATTTAAATTATTTTTATCTCATAAATTATAAATAGAAATTGCACCAAATAATTTGATAAAAAATATAAAACGGCCCAACAGTTGGCCCAAGTGTGGATGCAAGGGACTCATTTGGGGCTTGATAGTTTTTAAAAAAACATATATTATTTGCTTACAGTTAATGTGGTAAAAATAACTCCACTAAATAGAAAAAATAATAATTATTATTATTATGGGCAAAGATGCTTTCAAATTATTATCAATTTTTAATTTAAAATAGTTTGTATATATTTGGATGATATATTATAAGGTAATTCTATTTTCACACCATACAAATTCTTAGTACACACCACAAATGTGTTTACATATAAATTTTCAAACAAAAGTTAAACGTTCGGATATAAATGTATGAACATAAAACAGTTATTCGGATATAAATAATTGAATGAAATGTATATTTGAACAATTTATTTTTGTTCATAACTTTAAATCCAAACATTTGACATCTGTTCAGAAGTTTATATTCAAACACTATGATGTGTACTAAGAGTTTGTACGATATGTAAATAAAATTTCCTTATATTTTATTTCCCATTCTATTAAGGGGGAATAACATATCAGTGGCTATTTCAAAGGGGGAAAAAAATTAAATTAATAATAAATTTTAGAAATTTTAATTATTAAATTAATGTGCTAGTAATTAATTTTTGAAACTACAATTCATTTGTATTTTTGCCTTCTATTAATACAATTGCGAGAGAGAAACATCAGATTCTCTGTTCATATGCAATTAGGGGTGCAAAAATAGCTTGCGGTTTGTGGGCGGTCCGAAGTCAGCACGCGGCCCGGGATGGGTCCAGTCCGCTTAGGACTAGGCCCAAGCCCAGACCAGGACCCTAGGCTTGAGCTTGGGCAGTTATCTTGAAGTTTGACCTGGCCAATGAACCAATCTATCAGCCTACTCAAAACATGGCCCGAGGCCGAGCCCACCCAACCCGTCCAAAATCCAGGATCATTTTTAGTAAAAAAGAATAAAATCTTAGTAAATAAAATAAAAAAAATATATTCAAGCTTGATGCAATTTTGACAACAACAATGATTTAGAACACTAAAAAATACATCACTACTAACAATAATACATTGGAAATGACAATAAATAAAAAAAATAAATAAAAACAAGCCATAGAAAGTAGGCGGAACCCACTATCACATCATTAATGCTCCCCTTAATGCTCTCTTTTTAATATTCCCAAACATTTTTGTTTTGACAAAAGCCCGAACAAACCGACATAGGCTGGCTTGCCTAGCCCAATTTACACCTCTATAGAGGGTCCAAGAAATAAATTTCCGATAGAGAGAGAGAGATGCTAAAGGACAACATAAAAAACTGTTTAAAAAAAAAGGTAACTAAAAAAATAAAAATAAAAAAGCAAGAAAATAAAAACATCTCAGCAACCAACCAACACGCGCAAATATAACAGTTCTGAGTTTGACAAGGATTAATTACAATAACATCCTTTTAATTATTGGTTAATATTATTTTTTTATGACTTTGTATATTTTAACTTAAATAATAATGTATGAGTTTCACTCCTCCCAATCACTTTAAAAAATGATACATTTGTAAGATTTTTAATTAAAAAAAAAATTATAGATAAAAAATATTTGTTAATAATTAACAGAGTCTAAGGGTTGTTTGGAAACAAATTTTTTTAGTGACTTGTTGATTTTTTTAACTAAAATATGAGATAAAAAAATTACGTAATATTTAAAAAAAATTATAATTTTTATTTAAAAAATGTACAATAAATAAAATAAATAGAAATAATTTTTTGACATTTGTTAAATTTTTAATGTTTTTAGCTTTTTTAGGCTTAATTGCCAAAAAATTGTCAATGTAATTAACATGTTTAGCAAAACAACAGCAGATAGATATATTCCAGCTGGCCTAGCTGGTGCTTGTCTGTCTCGCAGCCTCAAAAACAAATAAAAACGCGTCATTGGGAGCTCTTTCACTAGTCCCTTCCTTTCCTCTCGATCTTTCTATCATGGTTACTTCTACAGTCAGTGTGATAGAGAATGGATAGATAGATTAATAAAATAATGAATGTAACGCAACGGTTCCTGACTAAAATGCTTTCACTTTCTCTTCATAGGAAATTTTCTAATATTCAACTCTTTTGAGGTGTCGCCTAGTCATTAATGTCGTAGTCTTTAATTATGATATACGATAGTGGGATTTTTGGAAAGAAAAAAACGTCAGTTTTCTAACGCTTTTTTACCTATTTTGAGTCATATTACTTCTCATATTTTTTATTTATAAAAAGATAAAATAAATTAAAAAATTAATTTTTTACCAACTTTTCAAAGCATCATAATGTTAATTTTAATTTGATTATGACTTAAGTTTGGATTGTTTTGACGTCAAAAATATTTTATTTACTTTTCGTTGTTTAGTTGAATAAAAATTAAGTAAAATATATGTTTTAAGAAAAATATTTTTGTACTATTTTTTTAAAAAAATTACTTACTTTTAAAATTTTCGTTAATCGATTTTTATAAAATTAACTTTCACTCACTATTTTTTCAACACATTTAATATTTTTCAAATAAATACCTTAACTCACTAAAAAATCATAAATGATATAATTTAATATTTATCTCTTTTGAGGTGTCGCCTATTCATTACGTTATAGTCTTTTGTTATGATATATTATAATATTAATTTTATTTGATTATGATTTAAGCTTGATCTGTTTTAACATAAAATATATTTGTTAAAAAATATTTTATTTATTTTTTGTTATTTAGTTTAACAAAAAACAAGTAAAATATTTTTTTAAAAAATATTTTAGTATTATTTTTTTTAAATCACTTACTTTTAAATCAATTTTTATATAATTAACTTTCTTTTTTGGTGTTGATAAAATTAACTTTTACTCACTATCTTTTCAACACATTTAGCATTTTTCAAATAAATATGTTAACTCGCTAAAAAGTCATAAATGACATTTTATTAAATCAAAATTTCTTTTTTAGGCAATAAATTTTTTTTTTTTCAAGTATCAAGTAAATGCCGAAAAATAAAAACAAAATATTTTTTCTATGTAATTGAGTTACAAGATTTTTTTTTTGGTGTAAAATATTTTACGTCGAAACAAAACAAACCTTAGTTATAAATACTATAGTATTAGTTATGATTGTAATGCTAGTTATTATGATATTATTTTAGTTATAATTTAATTTTTTTTAGTTATATCTTAGTGTTTAATTATGAATTTTCTTTTTTTAAATTATGAATATCAAATGATTCAGTTATAACATTTTTAATAATTAATCTCACAAATATCATAATTTACATATAGTACATATTTTTTTACCATGGGGTTTGCTGCTTTCGAGTTGTTATCTCAACTTGAGAGAGTGTTTGTACTTAGTAAGTCCATTTTGAAATCTATTTTGGAGATACGAATTATTCACTTTTTAGAAATCATTTAGTGAAATATTCATGCAAAAAATAAGATAATTGGGCATCGATATCTATAGGATATCTATATATTTAAATCATATTTGTTTTTAAAAAATGGATGACAAATATAATTTGAAGAATAGTCATCTATTTTTTGTGATACAAATTTGATTCAAACATATAAGTACCGACACCTGATCATTTTAATTTTTTACACAAATATTCTACTAAAAGAGTTCTAAAAAATGAACAATTTGAATTACTAAAATCGATTCCAAAATGAACCTAATTGAAACATGGTTTGGGAACTTGGCTTTTTGGTTAATGAGATGAAAAAAAAATTATGTTTGTGGTGATTTGTGAATTTTTTTTGTTGAATAAATGATTGTGAAAGAAAAAATAATTGATTGATGTGTAAAATATAACAATTTGTCTTATTGATTAGTTTAATATTTTTATTTTTACTAATTATTTTGGCCAAAAAAATTATTCTCAAATATGACTTGAAATGACCAATATAAGATAAGAACAACCCTTTACGATAAGAGAACAACTTCTCTCCAGTTCAAAATCGGACTAGAACATATTGTTGGGATCCGTGAGCTTATTATAGAGCTTACATTGATGATCTGAATCATTTAATATATAGATTTCGTCGAATAATTTATAATTATAAAAAAATTACATTAATCGGATATCGATAATCAAATTTGATCTGATCATGTGACTATTAGTAGATGATCAACGTAATTTTTTATAAAAATAAAATAATCAACGAGTCCTACACATTAAACTGTTCAGATTATTGACATACAAGCCTACGAAGACCCAACACCATGCTCCAGTTGAAAAGCTGAGCATCACGATAAACCATCTCTAAAAAGTTGTCAAGTTGATCGATGAGATCGATGAGATACCCGCCCAACATCGCTAAAAAGATTATGATATATAAATCTCTTAAAGGGTATCTATAGTATGTATCTTAAAATTAAATTAAAAAAATAATATAATTTTATATTTTTTGAATTACAATTAAAAAACATTATAAATAAACAACACATAAAATATAATTAAAAATCTTATAAGTTATAATTAAAATAAAATCATAACTAAAAAAAAAATAATATAATGAGATGCATAAAATAAGAGTGTGCATAATAGAATTTTCCCTACTAATTTTCGGTTTTATTTTTTTTTGGTGTGTGTTTTTCAAATAAAAAATGTTTAAAAACTTTAAAACAGGAACTCTAAAAGAACTCTAGAAATAGACCCACTCTATTAATGTAATATTTTGATTTTTTTTTTTAACTCTTATCATATTACTACAACTCTTTCTATAATTTAAAATTTAGACCTCCCTATCATGTTATCTTTAAATTTTGGGGAAAGGACCAGCAGAGAGATATGACTTTTCCACTCAAAGTAGCATTTTTCCCATGTGGGTGACGGTTTCATACTCACAAGTCTCTATACTCAGGTTTCATACTAGCCTGCGTTTGTTTCTAGGAAAATTGTAAGTCGACGAAAAATTAAGGGGAAAATTGTACCTTCAAAAAATTATTCAACATGTTTTGGTTCTATTTTTTTGAATTACAGTATTTTTTTTAAAAAGTGATTTAAAAATTCTATTTTAAAAAAAATCTTTGTTTGATTTTCAAAAAAATACATTATTACAAATTCCAATTTTCCTCCAATTTAAGAAGAGAGACAATTAATTTTTTTTTTGTCACGTCACAAAATACTCCCATATTCAATGTATACTCTCATATTTAGTGTATTTGATTTTAATTTTTTAAAAATTAAGGGCTTATTTGGTTTGTTTTTGGAAAAATTGTTTTTGAAAAAAATTTGGGAGAGTTGTTTTAGAAATTTTTTTGGTTTATTTAGTTGTATATTTTGAAAAATTGATTGAGAAGGACAGAGGAGAAAGAAAAAATGATTGATTGATGTGTAATAGAGAGAAACTGATTTTGAAAATTTTTTGAGAAAAATCTCAAACCAAACAATTTTTTAGAATTTTTTTTTTAAAACTCATCTCTAAAACTCAAACCAAACATACCGTAGTTTTTTATTTTTAGTAAACATTTTTTCAATTTTAAGCAATTCTTTTTACTTTTTAAATGCACCTTAAATATATCTAAATAATAAAATATTTTAAAAAATTAATAAATACACAAAAGTATGAAAAACGTATTAAATTTTTGTATTTTTTTTATTATATATTATTTGGTATTTAATGAATTTTTTAAAGATTTTTTCACAAATATTATACTTTTTAAGTGTATTTATGTTAAGTGTGTCTAAAAATTAAAAAAAAAATACTTAAAATATTAAAAAAAATTTGTTGAAAACATTAAAATACGAAAAAAATAAAAAAAGGCAGAATTTTCATAAAATTGTTTTATAAAAACCAAAACCAAACAAGTTGAATTAGTTTTCAACAAATTTTGTCCGGTTTTCAAAATAACCAAACAAAAACTCCAAAATTTTCAACAAAATGAGTTTAGAAAATAGGAACCAAGCACAATTATTTCATGATAAAAATTATAATATTTATAAATTTTATTATTTATCTATAATTATCTTTTAGAATTTAAATTGAATTGATTTTTTTTTCTTCAAAAAATAAGGATAAATTACGTTAACCAAATATCTTTTTTAATAAGATTAAATGAATCAAAATTCATGCAAATACTGTAAAATCAAATGGACAAACAAAAAAATATATACCTCAAACTCAATATAAAAAAGATAATAATATTATTTTTTAAATTTATTTGACTAACAAATTATAAATAAAAAGAATAGTAATTATTTTATAAATTAAAATTCCAAAAAACTCAATGTAATTATGTAAAAAAATATGAAACTTACTTTAAATCTCAATTAAATGTAAATTACCAAAAACTAATTATAAAATTTGTGGAGGTACAGTACAATCACGGATGGATGTACACTAGTCTAATCTTGAGAATAAATAAAAATTGCAGTCATTCTAAAAATGCAGAGTAAATTATAAATATATCACTTGAGATTTTTTTTAAAATACAAATTGTTTACTATGATTTTAAAAATTACAAATACCTTATTGTCAAAATTTTATTTAACAAAATTAATGAAAAAATAAAATTCTTAACTATTTTCCTATACAACAAAATTACATAAATAATTAAATGAAATATATTTATGATTGGTTTGATAATTTATTAATAAAATGGATAATTTGTTGTGCAATTAAGAACATAAAAGGACGAGATGTAATTTCTAAAATTACAAGACAATATGTATTTTAAACAAATTTCAATAGGTGTATTTATAATTTATCTTAAAATTTAATATCAATTTCTATTAATATAAAATAATAAAAATATGATCCAAGGACAATATAAATGTTCCCAATTGTATCTGAATAGAGTTCGATCGTGGGGGTTAAATTGACATAATTTAAAAATGAGAGACAATTAAAACATTTTCATATATTAAGAATCAAAATGACACAAAACTCAAATTTTAAGAATCAAATATATAATTAAATCTTTTTTTCAAACATTTTTTCCAAATTGATTTTCTCCAGATGGGTGGCTTTGGTCTACGATACGAGAAAAAGACAAAAAAAAAGTACAATAATTTAAAATATGGCAATGTCTAGGGTTAAGAATGCCTCCAACGTACTCAGATATTTCATCAAATTTAACTTTGATAAAACACGTCCATTTTTTCTACACAAACCATGACATCAAACTCATCAAATGAAAGCGAGGCCAGATTTTTCATCAAATCAAAAGAACGTTTAACCATTTGTTAAATTTTACAAGTGACTGTTGGTGGATGACCAAATAGATGATCGGCGGGATATCTGGGTGGATGATTGGCATGGGAAAGTTTTGCTGAAAATTTGCTCTAGGTTGAACGACCAGCTAGATTTAATGAAATGATTAGAGCACAACATAATAGATCAAGCTTCTACTCAAATAAAATTTGATGAAAAATTTGAGTAAGTGTTGGAAGGATGGCTATTTTAATTCAATCTGCGAAGGTCCGCCCATACCCGCCCGAATGGGACCGATTTAATCCACCCCGACACTTATGTAAGGCAGGAGTAGATTATGGCTCCGTTTGGTAGAGCCGTGGGAAAGTGATTATAGTTTATAACTTAACAGCTTATAGCTGTGAACATAAGCTGATTTTTGACTTATAAATTAAGCTTCTCCTCCCCCACTCAAAGAATAAGTTGATTTTTGACTTACAAAAAGCTATAGACTGTATTATTAAGCTGAACCAAACACATCAAAATAACTTAAAGTAAACTAAAAGCTGAAATACGCTGAAAATAAACCCTACCAAACAGGACCTATGTTTTGATCACCCGCAACGTGGGTGGAGTGGGAGTGGGAGTGGGAGTGGGTATCACCTCCATCAATCCAAACCCAACTCGATATAATTAATAATATACAAATAAACAATATATATGTATATATATAAGACAATTAGATATAAGAAAAAAATACTAAAAAGTCTATAATTCTGTTTAAATATAAATAAATAATAATATTAAAAATCTCATTGTTTATATATATGAAAACAAGAAACATTATTTAATGTGCTAAGAATTTAAATGGGTCTTAATTTTTTTTAACTATTTGAATGTGGTTGGGTATTCATGGAGATGGGGATAAAGTAGAAAAATTTCACCTGTAGCGGGAGCAAGGCGGGGGGCGAACAATGGTGAATCCGCCCCAAACCAATCTCGTGGCCATCCCTAATTGGAGATACTCTAAAAGTGACGTTTTGGGGTTCTGACTCTTTTGGTGGGCATTTGGCTTAAGGTCAAAAATGTCAACTACTTTAAAAAAAAAAATCATAAAATTTTTTATCATCAGCTAAAAAAACAAATTTCACATCAATTTTTTTTTCACTCAACAAATATTACTTTTAACAACTTTTCAAATACATTAACTTTTTGATTTCTAAAGTTACTAAAAAAAAAATTAAAAAACTAAAAGATCATTAAAAAAGTCAACCCTAAACAGACCCTTAATTAATTAAGGAATATGAAAAAAAGAAGAGTTAGAGATGTCCTTGAAAAATGTTTTTTGAGTTTTCAAATTAAATTCAAATAACTAGGTAAAGCCTTAATTAACATACCCAATTAATAGCAGAGACCAAAAAAAAAAAAAAAAATGTTGAACATGAATATGACTAACAACAAGAATGGTGTCGTCAATCCGTACAAACCCCTCTCCCTCGTCTCTCCTTCCTCCTCCCAAGACAAGACACAAGTGGGAACACAAATTTAAGAC
This sequence comes from Camellia sinensis, assembly GCF_055761805.1. Taxonomy (NCBI): domain Eukaryota; kingdom Viridiplantae; phylum Streptophyta; class Magnoliopsida; order Ericales; family Theaceae; genus Camellia; species Camellia sinensis. The sequence continues at coordinate 143,718,921 of NC_138963.1, forward strand.
ATCAATATACAGCAGGAATCATTTGCCTTAATTAAACAGAAATAAATAACATGATAAATATTTTATATTTGTTACTCTATCAGGTGGCTGACAATAATATATATGATTTTTTTTTAATGTCCAAATTCAGTATAAATAATAAATGTTTTTTATATTTTAAAAAAAGGGTTTCTCACATGTTTGTGCCACTCTCCAGCTAATTTGTTTATTTAGTAATTGTGAGAAAAACCTGCAATGAAATGAGGGGTCAGTTTCTTGGAAGTTTGAAGGAAATTTCACCAAATATATTTTGTGTTTTCAAACTATGTGCCTCAGATGAAACCTTCACTTAGCTGTACCATTGGGAGCACACCTCTATTGGGTAATTTTTTCAAAATTTTATGTTAAGACTTTTAGGTTGCAATAACACTTAAAAATTAATTGATTCATAATTTATGAATAATTATGTATATTTTAAATTTGTTCATAAGATGGTTCTCAAATCATACCATCCCAATTTGTTCTTTGAATTAATATTACAATTTTATTTATTCATAAAACTTCAATTTTGCCCATCCTTTAAATCTCGAAGTCTAACTCTAACTCTAACTCTAACTCTAACCCTACCCTCGCCCACCCACCACCAGTGCTAGCTACCATCCCCCGTCCAGCCCCGACTCCGGTTGACGCCCTCCAATGCCTCCCCAGCTCTAGTCACTACCCCTAGCTCCTCTTGCAACCCTCACCTCAGCAAATGCCCACCTTTGCAACCCTAACCCCACCTCTCCCTCCTTGGAGTCAATCCCTCTCCCTCTCTCTCTCTCTCTCTCTCACACACACACACAACTAATTTCTTTGAGGCTCTAGTTCAAGTGCATTGCAAAGGTGAGAGTGTTGGATGGTGGGGAGGTGTTGAGGATGTCCAGAGGGGTTAGCCGAAGCTAGAGAGGGTGACCGGAGCTCATCGTGGTGGGTGGCAGTTAGGGTTTGAAAGAATGAGATTATCTTTGGTATTACGTGGAATGTCCAAAGAACTTTTGTAAAATTTGAAATTTGTTGATAGGTATTCAAAGAAATAAGAAGTTCAAAGAATTTATGTGAGTGCCAGCACAACAATAATAACGCATTAATATATACATATATATAAATAAATTTAATATGCCAAACAAAGAAAGGCCTTTTGACCTTTATGATAATGAGTCTGTTTCATACAACTTATTACAAGTTAAAAATTAATCAAAAAGTAAAAATTAAAAACATTTCTCACTAGTCTTATAGTAATCAATTTTTTCTAACTTGTTTAAATTATTTTCATATCATAAGTTGTAAAATGAAGTGGCACTAAACACTTCAACACACTTTAAAAAATAGAGTTATACTAGGGACTTCAAATATTTCACCAAACCTCTCACATAGGTGTAGGATCCACACACATGTGGATTTGTGTGAGTCCTACCCTATGTGAGAGGTTTGGTAGAATATTTGGGATACATAACATTTCTCAAATAAATAAATAAATAAATAATAGTATATCATTATTAATGCATAAATGATCACGAAGTTTCATGCATCTTTCTCTTTATTTATTTATTTATTTTTGCATTGTCTCTTTCTACCATTAACACCACTTATATAAGTATAGAAATAGGATTTTCATAACAGCTGTGTAGATTTGTTTTTGGGTACATAGAATAGGATATATACATATATATGTGTGCGCGCGCGCGCCGGGGGGGGGGGGGGGGGGTATATAATGTGAACTGGTACAATGTTCATGGCTTCCGTACCACCTACCTGGCATATGATGTGAAAACGACACTACCCATATAAGTATATCGCCAATACTACATCCACACAATTTTCTCCTACAGCCTATATTTATTAGAAGTCGACACATAATAATGTGTTTTGACAGTTATTTAAAATAATCGGACCTGAAGCAATTGAGCCTCATAGCGGTAATTACTTGTAGTTGGAAGAAAAAAATGTGACATCCACACCAACTTAAAGGGTTAACTTTATATAATAGTATAGATTTATAGCAAGATTTTAAATATTGGCATATTTTTAACATACACGCCGATATATAGATTGGAATAAAAATAAATTACATATTAGCCGATCATGTATTATTTCATAGTTGATTCACGACCTGGCTCACTGTCGATGCAATTGATTCACAGCTAATATGCCGACTCAACAACTATAAAACTCTTTTTTCTGAATAAGGATTTTAAAAAATTCACGATCTCATCACCCGATTCTTAACACTAAAGATATCGCTAGAAAGGAAGGTTCATGAAATCAACAACCATTATCCATGTAGTAGTGATGGCATACTTAATGCCCGGTTGTTGCTCTTACTGCAGACAAGAAAATCTTTAGAGATGAACTTGTTGACATGTTGAACTCCAAAGGAACTAACCTCCATGAAGTGCACATAATGTTGACAAATAAAATAACCAGACTTAATATCTCAATTATATATTTATATATGCAGCTTGGTTACCTGTGAAGTGCTGTAGTACAATATCAGTAAATTATATATACTGCAGATATTCATACTGGTATGACTCTTGAGTCTTGATATGATCACTGGTAAACCTAGCCTACTATGAGATATATGATTTGCTATGTAGCCTAAGTGGGGCTAAGTTCCTTATGTTGTGTTTGGTTGAGGGATTTGAGAAGGGATTTGGAAAAGGAAATGGAAAAGCTAGGTGAAATATAAATAAAACATGCCTAAATTTCACATAGTTTCACACACCTTTTCCCTTTCCCTTTCCAAATCCCTCCCCAAATCCTCCAACCAAACACACCATTAGTCTCTCTCAATAATGGTTTTCCCTTGTAGAATCCTTTTTGGCTACATCACAAAGATTACTTTTCTATATGTTCTGGCTTTGATATCTGGAAATAATTGAGTCTTCCTCAGAAGAAAAGTTTTTTAAAAAGAAATACGAGGCTTGAATGGGATTTTAATTGCAGTCAAGCAGGATTGAGGTTGACTATCATAACATTGCACTTTCTAACAAAGAAATGAGTCTGAGTTCATTCATACATTAGGCTTTCACGCTCTTCCATCAATACCCACAAGAAGCCTATTTTGCCTCAAATAGAAGTAGAAAGCCTCAAAAACTAAGGCCTTGTTTGGCATGCAACACTTTTAGCCTAAAAGCCAAAAAGTTACTAAAAAAAATCAAAAAGCCTATAACCTATACCAAAAAGTCAAAGATTTCCTTTTCTCTCTATTTTTTTGCACATCTTTTCGTAAAAAATCAAAAAATCATTTTAAACATACTAATTTTCTTACCTAATATTTTAGCAAAAAAATCAAAAAATTACTAAATAACCTGTTCCAAAACGAGGCCTTAATGTTGAATAACTCTCCTTATATTTGTCATTTGAGATGAAGATAAGCACACTAACCTTTTGATTATTGCTCATCTCGTTGAACAATCTTTGCTTGAAAGACAAATGTTACACATATAGAACATAGACACAGCGTTGCTGGAAACATCTCATTGCCTCAAGGCAGCTGCTAGTTTCTTTTGGATTAGCTCGACTCCAAGGCGAGGAGATAATCTAGGAAGTATCTCCTGCAACAAAGATAAAGATTTCTTACACCTTCAGAAAAGCAACATGTACAAAAGCTTGTTTAAAAAATAAATTTCTTGGCGTATGTGGTGAGGTCAAATTTCTAGGTAAGTGTACCACTAAAATGAAACCTTGGAATTTTTAGCTTTTTTACTGATACCCTTGTCCGAAAAACGTGTTGCACTTAATTTGATTGCTAATAAGGGTTTATGCTATCTAATTATAAAGTTTCTGGTTCTCAAGAATCCAGCTTGACATGTACACTAAATTTTTGACAGTACAAAGATGCACTAAAAGAATCCGTGTTTGTTACTGTCAGGATTAGACAAGTATGCATATGTATTTGAACATACATAAATACAACATAAACCATACTTATAAATAAAGAGTGGGGTAATTGCCCCGCGGTTCTAAAAATTACAAATACCCCCTTATTTAAATTTTTTATTTAACATAATTAACAGAAAAAATAAAATTCTTAACTACTCTTCTATGCAACAATAAAATTACCTAAATTGTTAATCAAAATATATTGTTGACATCATTTAAAAATTATTAATTGACTTAATGATTTATTATGAAGCACGGATACTTCAAAAAGATAGACGTAGCCATATCATATCCATATCGGATACCGATACACCTTAGATACTCGTAGATACCTATTGGATACTTATTAAAAGTATCGGATACTTCTTAATTAATTTTTCATTAATTTTGAAATATCGGATACTCCAAATCACTTATTAATTCTTTTACAAAATTAAAATTGTAGCATTTCTTACATAGCATTATAATTATAATATAATATAATTGTAAGAATAAATACAAGAATATTTTTCTATTATTTGTTTAGTTTTTCGATAAGAAGAACGTAGTGTGTTAAAGGAATATATTTTGTCAAAATTGATGTACCCTTATTATTTCATGCATGTTCTCTATAACTAAATAGAAAGTAAGGATTAACAAGAATATAACAATAATAAATTAAATATTGTTGAACGTATAGATGATAAGAAGAAGAACAAGAGAGAGAGAGAGCAGCTGTATATTCCTTAATTCAAAAAGCATAGGGTTTCCCCCTTACAACTATTTATACTAATAAGAATAATACATAAAGACCAAACTAACCTTAACGCTTAACACTCTCCCTTAAGTTGGTGTAAAGATGTCTCTCATGTCCAACTTGCAACAAATAGGGTGAAAGACTTTACTACTAAGACCCTTAGTAAAAACATCCGCCAGTTGATCTTCAGACTTAACAAAAGGCGTAAATATCACGCCCTTATTTAACTTCTCCTTAATGAAATGTCTATCAATCTCAATATGCTTAGTACAGTCATGTTTGAACAGCATTGTGTGCAATACTAATGGCAGCCTTGCTGTCGCAATACAAAGTCATGAGATCACTCTAATCAGGTCCTATATCACCCAACAAAGATTGAAGCCACATTTGTTCACATATTCCATATGCCATAGCCCTGTATTCAACTTCAGCACTAGATCTAAAAACTATCGATTGCTTCTTATTATGCCATGTGACTAAATTTCCCCTTACAAAAGCACAATAACCGGAGGTAGAGCGTCGGTCGTCTATAGAGCTTGCCCAATCTGCATCTGTGAACGCTTCCAACCTCAAGTGACCATGATTAGAGAACAAAATTCCTTTTCCAGGATCAGATTTAGGGTACCTCAAAATGCGATAGACTGCATCCAAATGAGTTGCACGAGGATCATGCATAAACTGACTCACTATCCCAACTGCATAGGCAATATCTGGACGAGTATGAGAGAGATATATCAATCTTCCCACAAGTCTTTGGTACCATTCCTTCTCCACAAGCTCACCAACCCCACTACAAAGACGATGATTAGTATCAATCGGTGAATCAGTTGGTCTGCAGCCCAACATGCCCGTTTCCTCAAGAAGATCTAAAATGTACTTCCTTTGAGAAATGAAGATGCCTTTATCAGATCTGGCAACTTCAATCCCAAGAAAGTATCTCAATGGACCAAGGATTTTTATCTCAAACTCCTTGGCTAACTACATCTTGAGATGGGTCACCTCCTCCTCATCATTACCTGTCACAACTATGTCATCCACATATACAATAAGCACTGTTACCTTATATACATTGTGTTTGACAAAGAAGGTGTGATCCGCATTGCTTTGCTGATACCCAAATCCTTGCGTTGCCTTTAGGAATCTACCAAACCAGGCTCTAAGAGATTGTTTCAAACTGTATAAAGCCTTCTTCAATCTACAAACCTTTCCAACTGTAGACTGACATGAGAATCCTGGAGGTACATCCATATATACCTCCTTCTCCAAATCCCCATGAAGAAAAGCATTCTTCACATCTAGTTGCTGTAGAGGCCATCCCAAATTAGCAGCACATGACAAAATAGCTCGAATGGAATTCATCTTTGCTACCAGGGCAAAAGTTTCTTGATAATCTATTCCATATGTCTGGGTAAATCCCTTGGCCACTAGTCTTGCTTTGTACCGTTCAATCGTCTCATTTGCATTGTGCTTAATGGTGAACACCCACTTGCATCCGACTGATTTTTTCCCATTAGGAAAAGACACCAACTCCCATGTGTTATTTTTACTCAAAGTTTGCATCTCTTCTACCATAGCTACTTTCCACTTAGGATCATTGATGGCTTCTTTCCAGCCCCGCGGAATACACACAAAAGAAAGAGACGAAACAAAAGCACGATGTGGAGAAGACAACGAATCATAGGACACGAATTTAGAAATAGGGTGTTGAGTATAGGCTCTAACCCCTTTCTGAGAGCAATACGAAGACTCAAATTATCAGTAACAGGACCATCAACAACAGGCGAAAAAATAGGTTGAGGATTATTACCTATAGAGTCAGTGGAAACTAGGTGTGGAACTGGCATAGGAGATGATGATTGACTTTGTGGCACAAGAGAAGCCTACTCTTTCTGACGCCGTGAATAAGTCTTAAGATCAGCCTTGTCCAAACGACCACCGATATCCGACTCCTCATCAACAGAACTACTAGGCTCCCCCTCACCACAAATAACAGGCCGCTGATTAGAAAGGAAAAAAGACAACTCATGCTGATATGATGCCGTCTCATCCGCAATCTCATCGATACCACTCTCCCCTTGATGAGATAGCAGAGGACCAGAAAAAAAGGACTCCGATTCATGAAAGGTGATATCTATACTAACATACAGCTTATGACTGTGAGGATCATAGCATTTGTAGCCCTTTTGAGTAGCAAAATAACCAAGAAAGACACACTGGACAGCCTTAGGATCAAGCTTCCCACGAGTACGAGGTTGAAGATGAACAAAACAAACACTATCAAAAACTCGAAGCGGAAGGGAAGAAGTGGGATAAGTCACAGGAAGAAGCTCAAGAGGAATTTGGAAATAGAGAACACTAGAGGGCATACGGTTAATAAGGTAAGTAGCGGTAAGAACAACATCCCCCCAAAAAGACTTAGGAACGTGCATGGTAAACAAGAGAGAGCGAGCAACCTCAAGGAGGTGGTCATTCTTGCGTTCAGCAACTCCATTCTGTTTAGGAGTGCAAACATAACTAGTCTGATAAAGAATGTCATGCTCCTCAAGGTATGCCCTGAAAGCGCCATCAACATATTCAATCCCATTATTACTCCTAAGAATTTTGATAGTAATATTAAAGAGATTGGATACCATTTTATGAAAACTTTTGAAGCACGGAAAAGCCTCATTTTTAGTACGAAGTAAATAAATCCAAGTCACACGGGAATAACAATAAATAAATGTGACAAACCACAGATAACCAGAGGTAGAAACCACAGGGGAAGGGTTCCACACATCGGTATGAATAAGCATAAAAGAAAAAATATTTCTTTTATTAATTGAAGGATAACAAGTACGTTTATGCTTAGCAAGCTCACAAGCATCACAAACAAAGTTATTCCTAGGACAATCATGAACTAATAAAGGAAAAAGTTTCTCTAAAATGCTAAAGGAAGGATGCCCCAAACGGCGATGCCACTGATGAAGGAGACGAACAGAGGAGCCAGAAGTGCATTGAAGAGCCTGAGAGGACAAAGGTGATGCAGGAATGGCATCCAGAAAGTACAGTCCACTTTGTGCTCTACCACTGTCAATCATTTTCCCCGTAGCCAGTTCCTGAAAGACAATGAGTCGGAAAAAAGGTTATAGAGCAATTGAGAGCAGTAGTAAGGCTACTAACAGAAAGTAAGTTTGTTGAAAAATTAGGAACATGAAGAAGAGATGAAAGCGAAAGTAAAGAGGTGCAATGAACAAAACCCTTGCCGGAGATAGAAGATAAAGTGCCATCAGTCACTCTAACCTTATCTCGCCCAGAACTAGGTGAATAAGAATGGAAAAAACTAGAAGTACCCGTCATATGATCGGTAGCATCGGAATCAATGATCCAAGGAGATGACGAAGAGGCACTAAGTGCACTAGCAGAAATACCTGTGTGGGCAAAGTTGGAAGAGGCAGAAGAGGAAGGAGCTAAGGCAGATGAAGAATCAAGTCGAGCCATCAAACGTCTGAGAGTGTGAAACTCATCCTGGGAAATAGAACCAGCATCATTCGAGGCACTAGTAGTGTAAGAAATAATGTATAGAGAAAGAGAGAGAATAAATTGTATGTATTATTATTGATTGATATATTGATATCTATTACAATGATTCATGATTCCTATATATAGAAGAGGGTGAGTGTGTAGTAGGTAAGGAGTAGGTGAAGTGGAGGTGGTAGTGGTGTAGTGGGTTAGGTTTAGTGGAGTAGGTGAGGTGGTAGTGGTGTAGTGGGTTAGGTTTAGTGGAGTAGGTGAGGTGATAGTGGTATAGGTGAAGGTAAATTCTAACAGCCCCCCGCAAACTCAAGGAGGATAGAAACTAACCAACTTGAGTTTGGAGAGAGGAACAAAACAAGAAAATACATAAAAATAAAAAAGGATAGGAGACACTGTATGGTCGTGTCAGACCGTTGGTGAAGACACTGTATGGGGTGTCATAACGTTGTAGAGGACACTGTATGGTGGTGTCAGACCGATGTAGAAGACAGTTTATGGGGTCATGTCGGACCGTTGTAGAAGACAGTTTATGGGGTCATGTCGGACCGTTGTAGAAGACAGTTTATGGGGTCATGTCGGACCGTTTGGAGAAGACAGTTTATGGGGTCATGTCGGACCGTTGTAGAAGACAGTTTATGGGGTCATGTCGGACCGTTGTAGAAGACAATGTTGTGACAGTTTACGGAGTCTTGCTGGACCCTTGTAGAAACTAACCGGAATCAATGTCGGGACAGTTTACAGAGTCTTGTCGGACCCATAAAGGAGCTAACCGAAATTAATGTCGGGACAGTTTACAGAGTCTTGTCGGACCCATAAAGGAGCTAACCGGAATCTATGTCGGGACAGTTTACAGAGTCTTGTCGGACCCATAAAGGAGCTAACCGGAATCAATGTCGGGACAGTTTACAGAGTCTTGTCGGACCCATAAAGGAGCTAACCGGAATCAATGTCGGGACAGTTTACAGAGTCTTGTCGGACCCTTGAAAAAGCTAACCGGTATCAAATGTCGGGACAGTTTATAGAGTCTTGTCGGACCCTTGTAAAAAATCGCATCCTCAAAAGGTGCGCCCAATTCATAAAAAGGCGTGCCATCAAAAGGCGTGCCATCAAAAGACGTGCCATCAAAAGGCGTGTCCACTTTATCAAAAGATGTGCCATGAAAAGGCGTGCCAGTTTGTCGGGCGTCAAGAGGCGCGCGATGCGCGTGGCAGCCTCGCTATTTAACCAAGGTTGATGCTGAGGCTGAGGCAGACAAAAAAACTTCTGAAAATCCTCTGAAAACAACTCTTCCTTTGCTGAGAAAGAAACTCTGTAATACTCTGTAACCAACCCGTCTCTGAAACACTCAGCAACATGGCCTCTTCTTCCCGTCCAGCTACCCAGAACATGGCCTCCTCTTCCCGTGGTCTGCTCACGCTCTTTCCAGAACTGAACGAGTCCACAAGAGAAATAACTGGTGCGGTGGCCAGTGAACCTCAACCAAACACCTCTGGTTTTGCTCCGTTGAACTTTCCGATGCGGTCGGTGGAGCAAAAAATGGCGGTGCAGTCGGATGTGGAGGCCAATCAGTATACCTTAAAGTCATGTGTGGAAACCATGACTGCGGTTACAAATTTGTCGAACCGGCTGCAGAGTAGGACAAATGAGGTGCAGCAGTTAAACGCCCAACTGGCTCTGCTCCAACGCATGTATAAGGATGCGCGAGCAGAGATAAGTGTGCTAAAGGCGGAAAACAAGGAGCTGAAACGGAAGGCCAGTTTTATGTTCCGATTTGGAGGGCCGCCATATGCTGCAGTGGAGGAGCAGAGAGTAGTGATCATGCCCAGTGGAGTGGGAAACACGGAGGCAACACCGGCAAGGGCCGCCCAAGACGGTGGCAAGAAGAAAAGACCGGCGGAATAGGCGAGAAGAAAAATCCCACTGTTCCGATTTGTGTTGGTTGTGTTTTGTTTTGTTTTGTGTTTTTTTATTTTTATTTTTTTTATTATTTTTTTTTTATGGTGTAAAATGCTGATCGGGGTTGATCCCCGGCATGAAGAAATGACAAGTTTGTAAAATGTTATTTTTTTTTTTTTTTATTTTTTTTTTTTTTTGTTTTTGTTTTTGTTTTTGTTTTTGTTTTGGGAGTGTTTTGTTGAAAAAATAAAAATAAAATGAAAGAAAACAAGGGAGAAAGAAAATAGATAAAAAATATTTATAGATGGATTATATGAAAAACATCAGTGCGATTGTTTCAAAATAAAGTGGGGTATTTAAAAAAGAGGAAAAGTGACTTGGAAAAAATAAATAAAAATAAGTGATTTTTGAAATCAAATGGAGGAGAGAGAGGGACAAACCCATGTGATAAAGTGGAGAGAGAGTCGGTGAGTGGGGTGCAAAAGGTGAAGGAGAAATGATGGATTGAAAATGGTTTGGGTCAAAAGTGGACACTGTTAGTGGGGAACATGAGTGCATTGATTATTTGATATAATAATAATAATAATAAAAATAAAAAGTTAGAACAGTTGGAGAGAATGAGTGGAGTATGGTAAGGGTTTCATCCAAAGCCAAAATTCCTGCAGCGAATCACTTCGCAAATCCTAGCATGAGCTTTTTCTCTTTCCAGGCTTATTCATGAATTTCCTGGTGATTTCAAGAGCCTCTGGTGGCATTGTGGCAGAGAACACCCCAACCTGGATTTTGGGTGGCAGCAACTGGAAAATATCATAGATCTGATTTTTAAAAAACCTCGTGACAGCATTTCATCAGCTTCATCCAAGACAAACATTTTGATGTAAACAGGGCGAAGTGATTGTCTCCGCAACATGTCAAACACACGACCAGGAGTACCAACAACAACATGAACCCCACTGGAGAGAATGCGCTGATCTTCGCGCACACTAGTCCCTCCAACACAAGCATGAACCTTCACACTTTGCTGGGCAAGTTCAAGAGTGGGTGGAAGAACCAAAGCTTGGCACTCAACCAAGCTATAATCTAGCTGCTGCAGAATTCCAGAGCAGAATGTTGCAGTGTTTCCAGTTCCAGACTGTCTCGTCATATGAGGTGAAGAATTCTTCTCCATCAGCCTCACACATGACTACAGTTGCACAAATCTTTGTTGATTTTATCAGCGGAATAGGTTGAGGTCCGACAGGCGGCTAAGGTGAGGTTGCCGCCCGCCGGAGAAGCGAAAATACTAGGTTTTAAACCAGCTCTGATACCATGTAAGAAATAATGTATAGAGAAAGAGAGAGAATAAATTGTATGTATTATTATTGATTGATATATTGATATCTATTACAATGATTCATGATTCCTATATATAGAAGAGGGTGAGTGTGTAGTAGGTAAGGAGTAGGTGAAGTGGAGGTGGTAGTGGTGTAGTGGGTTAGGTTTAGTGGAGTAGGTGAGGTGGTAGTGGTGTAGTGGGTTAGGTTTAGTGGAGTAGGTGAGGTGATAGTGGTGTAGGTGAAGGTAAATTCTAACAAGTAGTAGTCTCAGAAACATGTGCTTGAGGACGAACACCAGCACCACGACCACGGCCTCGAGTAGGTCGGCCATGCAACTTCCAACAGTGTTCTTTATTGTAGACACCCTAATTTTGACTGCTTGTAAGATTTAGGCGCTTTATTCCAAACACTCGATGATGAAAGTCACACTGTGCAATCTTTTGAATTCTCAGCGAAGAAATTTAGATTCAAGCTCTAATTCCAAACCTTGCACCCCATTTTGGCCAAATTATTTTAAACCAAAACCCTCTTTCAAAATATTTGTCCAAATGCTTCTACGATGTTCCGAGGCTCGCATTTCATTTAAAACTGCACTTGTCAGTAAACCGAGCAAGGACAAAATGAAAATAAATGAAAGGGAGGTGAACTCTTTGAAAACAAAAAAATCTTTAAAACATCTTGGTTAAAGGTTTGGAGTTGAAGAAAATTGGAGATAAAGCCTCATTATTGCATATTATTATTGTAATAAATTAGACAGCCCCTTTCATTTGTTAGTCATTCGGCTTTGTAATAATTATTTATTCGGACATTTGGACATTCAGACCCTCCTTCGCGAGGATAAATATGTAATAAGTTGTATGTCTTCCAACCCTCATTCTTTCTCCCTTTTATTTCACTGCTTATGATGGTTAGATTAGGGACATCATGTTTAATTAGCATTTTCCATGATTTGCATCCATTCGTTTACATGCATAAAAGTTCGGCTCATCATATTATTCAAATGTCAAATTCAAACTCCTTACTCGCATACATGCGCGCTATCACAGGCCTTGAATTGACTCACATGCCATACTAGTAGCCAAACCTTAATTGCACGTTGCATGTGGTGCAGTAGTCATTAAATTAGGATCATACATTTTTTTCTAACTATTTGCTTTCTTTTTGGACTCGCCTTCGGACATTAAGGTAAGCATTTTTGCTTTAGCATATTGCATAAGTGTGAATGCTGTCATATCAAACATACTACCATGAGACTAACTGCTTATTTGATATACCTGTTTGAATGCTAGTGGATGAAGGCTAATTACTTGAATTGGGATATGTTGATTCATGTATATATAAGATCACCATTTTCAGTGATACATATTCAAAACACTTTTTTTCAAAACAAACATGAAATCAAACATTCCAAACTTTTCGTGAAATTAGTCTACACTTGTATGTTACATATAGAACAAGAACGTATACTGTACATAAAAACCACATCATGATTAGTAGAGACCGATCTTTGATCGGGTGAGTGGGGTGTTCAATTATTGACCTTCCCCTCTCATACCTAAGTTTCCGAACCAAGACACTTTGGTAACGACGAACTAATGGCCTTTGGCACGAGTCATGGGTTTCCTAAATTTCTCAAAAATAAATATTTAGGTGGCGACTCTGAAATCTGACAAAGCAGTCCATTTTTGACATTTGATTCAAACATTGATTTTTCAAAAGAAATTGCCGGATTTGGACTCTTTTTGTGTTTCCACCGTTTCATATTGCACTTGTGAAATCAGATTCAAAAACCACACAAGTGGAGTCCGAACTGTAAAGGCTATTCATTCTTCCGAAAGGGAGCACGAAAAGTCGAGCTACATTTATCATGTCTATCTTTTCCACAATACTCACACTTCAACCGGTCTTGATCAACAAATGGACCCTTACCACCACCTTGAGGCTGACAAGGCAGAGTATCACAAGACGTGGGGCTGACAACCATCGCTAACTGATCCGGAACAGGAGCATGCACCATAGCACTACGACGACTCTTCTCCTGCTGAACCAGTGCATTAGCCTTACGCAACGTAGGAAACAGAGAGCGACCCAACACCTAAACCCGTATCTGATCATACTCCAAATTTAGGCCAACAAGAAAGTCATACACCCGTTCCTTTTCCACAACCTGCTGAAACATAGTGGCATCCGTAGAGCAAACTGGCTGGAAACTCTGGTAGAAATCTAACTCCTGCCATAAACCACTCAACTCAGCATAGTAGATTGCCAGAGAGCAATCCTTCTGATCCAATCCCCTAATCTTCTTACGCAATTCATAGGCCTATGCATCATTCCCCTGCTAAGAATACATCTGAGAGGCAACTATCCAGATCTTATGAGCAGTATCCATCAAGAGAAAAATCCGACTAATGGTGGGCTCCATAGAATTGATGAGCCAGGTCATAACTAAAGTATTCTCAGAAATCCATTGTGCAGATAAAGCAATATTCTCAGTAGGTTGTTGGGTACTACTAGTAATATAGCTTGTTAACCGCCGGGCGGCAATGGCAAGACTGCAAGAGCGGGACCAAATCAAGTAATTGGCCATTAAGCTTGACCGGACTAATCTGGAGAGATGGACTATCACCAAGAGTCATACCACGACTCAGTCCACTGTCCTCCTTGCCCTTACCCTCATTAGCAGCCATGAGATGAGAGAAAGATGGTGCAGAAACACAAGCAGGATATCAAACAAATCCAGAAAACACTGAACCGGCACAGTAACTCACATTTTAAGGCTAAAACAGGGTAAGATTATCCTAGAACACAGTAACCAGATCACCTACAAGCCCAAAAAACTGAAGCAGACCATCCAAAACATAGAAAAAAGCCAAGGTAGGGCAAAAATACCTCAAACCATGGACAGTAAACCCTTTAAGGGTTCCAGTCGGCTCCTACAGAAGTGAGAGGAAGGGACAAAACCAAGCAAAAAGGGTTCAAATAGCAGCTTTCAAAAAATCACCCAATTTTGACGAAAAATAAAAAAAATTGGAAAAAGCAATCAAGAATGACCAAGACATCAAAAGGAGATTACAAGTGAATACCCATTAAATTTCGAGTACGCTGATTTTTTTTTTTTTTTTTTTTTTTTTTGCTTTTGTTGCTGTTATAGACGTACCTACCTACAAGAACAAGGAGAGAAAAATGAGAGGAATCATCTTCAAGGAGGAAGATTGTGCTCTGATACCATGTTGAATGTATAGACGATGAGAAGAAGAAGAATAATAAGAAGAAGAAGAAGAACGAGAGAGAGAGAGAGAGAGAGAGAGAGAGAGAGAGCTGCTGTATATTCCTTAATTCAAAAAGCATAGGGTTTCTCCCTTACATACAGCTATTTATACTAATAAAACTAAGACATAAAGACCAAACTACCCCTAACACTTAACAAGTATCAATAATACAACATTTTTACTAGTGCCAAAGGGAAAAGTTGGATTATTCTATTATTGTAATATAAACATATTAGACTTGATATTGAAATGAAATATTCGCTAGATTAATTGAAAAACTTAAATTAATACATAATTCTTAAGGGTTAGTATTTTGCATCATAAAATTACAATGTGGTTTCTCAAATTCTTGAGCTTACATGTATCTCACTACTAATAATTTTAAAATATATATTTTTTTACAAACGTATCCTAGCTGTACCCATATTTTATTTTTTTAGGTTTTGTCGTATTGCCGTATCCGTATCGTATCGTACTCGTATCTCGTATCCATGCTTCCTAGATGACTTATTAATACAATAGGTCATTGGTTATGCAATTAGAAACTTGAAGAGGTGAGATGTAATTTCTAGAATCACATGGGCTAATCTATATTTTAAGCAAACCTCAAGGGATGTATTTGTAATTTATCCTAAAGAGTGTCATTATATATAACTCAGGGTAGAAAAACGCGCGAGTAGGAGAAAAGAAAAGGGAAAGCTAATAGGAAATGACAAAGGATAACAGGTCTTCACAATGAATTCTAAAGCACCTGCAAGTCATAAAGAAGAATCTAGATATTGGTGTTGTACATTTGAAAGGAATGGACAAAAAACACCCAAGAAAAAAAATAACAAAAGTGAGCAACAAAAAAGTTCATTAGTAATCAAACCAAATTGGTCAACAAGAAGCACTGGTATTTTTACTTTCTTCAATGAGCGAAAGAATGCCCTTACATAAAATGTCTACCAGCTTTGAAAATACCTAAATCAGTTCTCCAAGGTCAATTTAACCTATTGGGAAGCACGCGATTAGGTTTAGCAAATTAATCTATTAGTTGATCATTAATGGGAAAACAACGTGATCAAGAGAAGCCAACCAGCCAATTAAAGGATTAATCATCTAAGTTCAAGATTAGGCCCTCACACTCGTTAGATTTCCCGACATGTCGGACAGTCATTCAAATATGTCCTATTATTTACTATAACAATATTATAATAATAAATTAAAAAAATAAAAATAAAAAACAGTACACACCTCAAACACTTGGGGAACACACATGTTCATCACTTAGATCTACATAAAACACATTACAAGCTTAAACAAAAAAACTTAGGATCCAATCATCAAAAGAATAATAATATAGATTTATACCTATTAATTCATTCTCTTTTAGACTTCAAAAATTAGTATTATGCTTTATTTTCTTAGCATCTCTAAATGAAGTACTCACATAAATAACATATACTAAATGTTTTTTGGTCGGTGACATAATAAAAAATATATATAACTAATACACATGTCATGTCTTGGATGTTTAAAATTGTTGTGTCATCATGACAGAGTTGTCTCTCGTGTCTATGATTCTTAGCCAAGCTTTGTCACTTGTTTTGCCCTTACTTTGTTTTAACCCTAGTTGCATTTTTTTTTTTAAATTTAAATAATGAAGCAACAATATAGTACAAAACCAAATCGAATATTAAGTAAAATATGGTTTCGAAGTTAAAGTTCACACTTATGAAGTATTTTTGACTGAATAATAATTTTACAACAAATCTGGTGTTCCATCTTAGGCAGACAACTTAAAAGAGAAGTCATTGCCGCTCTTATTATGATGCTCTTACTATTTAAACAAGAGAAATGTTGACCACAGTGGCTATTTCCTTTTTGAACCTTCTTCAGATTGATTTACTTATAAAATTGAAGAGCACAGGTTTAAAGATCAGCCAAGTTCCAGGGAACCCAACACCAAATTACTTATATCCAACATGAAATTATGTTTCTCATCTCCTTTTTTCAAGTTTTAGAGAAAAACCAATTTTGACAAATGCTATAAAGTTTGAGCTATGTAATCATCAGGTAATTCAACAAATCCCAGCAAAATTTCGCCACAGCCTGAATAACAAAGGAGTATTAAACAACCAAGAACTTAAAAGAATGAAAGATTAACAATAATGTTAGAATTTACCATCACCTACCACCACTACCACCTCACCTACTCCACTAAACCTAACCCACTACACCACTACCACCTCACCTACTCCACTAAACCTAACCCACTACACCACTACCACCATCCACTACACCTACATCTATATAAGGAACCATTTGTAATAGACAGTAAACAACAAAATATATCAATCAATAATATACATCAATTTTTACAAATAATTACTTGGTTGATAAGAAAGAGAAGGGACTGCTTATTTGACCAAGAAATTTGCTCAATTACACAAGGAGATATCGTAAAACCTAAAAGGCAAGGATACGGACAAGTGACACAATGATTTTCAAAAAAAAAAAAAAAAAGATTATACAAGCACAACGGAATATGAAAAAAAAAAAAATTAGCTGCTACAAACAACCAAAATTAATGGGGTAAAAAAACACTCAAATCTATAATTTAAACATTATTTAACTTCCCAAATACTATTCATCAATTATAATTTTATAAACCATTACATCATAAAGGGAAAAAGCCTTCAAGTTCGATAATGAATAGATCAACCATCAAAAGTATATAAATCCTCTCTATTTTATTTAAGAAAACATATACCAAAAGTTTGGACAAAAAATTTAATAGAACCAACGTAAAGTGAAGCAAATTATAGCAAGTTAGGATTTGAGAACACTAGCAAGATTAGATGAGCAACTAGATTTTCAAGGAGATACGCTCTCTACTTCTCTCAAAAGAATTTTAGGGTACATATTAGAATAAGTTTTATTTTTTTGTTATATTTTTTCCAATTTCCACCATCTTGTTTCCAAATACAATACTTTCATTGCCAAATCACCTTTCCAACACTAAAATACCAAACCTGTTTTGTGGCATGCACGTAGGGTTACAAACGAGTCGTTTGCTTATCGAGCTCGTTTATTGAGTGTTAAAATTGATGTATTTATTGATTGATATATATTGTTGTTGTGTATATTACAAATGGTGAGTGGCTCATTATATAGGAGAGGGTGAGTGTAGTAGGTGAGGAGTAGGTGGTGGTAGGTGATGGTAAATTTTAACAGCCCCCCGCAAACTCAAGGAGGATAGAAATTAACCAACTTGAGTTTGGAGAGAGTAACAAAACAAGAAAATACATAAAAATAAAAGAGGATAGGAGACACTGTACGGTCGTGTCAGACCATTGGTGAAGACACTGGATGGTGGTGTCATAACGTTGTAGAGGACACTGTATGGGGGTGTCATAACGTTGTAGAGGACACTGTATGGTGGTGTCATAACGGTGTAGAGGACACTGGATGGCGGTGTCAGACCGATGTAGAAGACAGTTTATGGGGTCATGTCGGACCGTTGTAGCAGACAATGTTGTGACAGTTTACGGAGTCTTGCTGGACCCTTGTAGAAACTAACCGGAATCAATGTCGGGACAGTTTACAGAGTCCTGTCGGACCCATAAATGAGCTAACCGAAATCAATGTCGGGACAGTTTACAGAGTCTTGTCGGACCCATAAAGGAGCTAACCGGAATCAATGTCGGGACAGTTTACAGAGTCTTGTCGGACCCTTAAAAAGTCGCACCCTCAAAAGGTGTGCCCAATCTATAAAAAGGCGTGCCATCAAAAGGCGTGCCCAATCCATAAAAAGGCGTGCCATCAAAAGGTGCGCCAGACACGCGGCGATGCACGTGATCGACAGAACGCGTGTCGGCCTCTTTGTCATGGTCTTTATAAACCGAAGCGGAGGCTGAGGCTTGGAAGCAGAGACAAAAAACCTGCTAGAAAAACTCTGAAAAACTCTTCGTTTTCTGAGAGAGATTTCTGAGAGAGATACTCTGTAACACTCTGTTTTCTGAGAGAGATTCCTGAGAGAGACACTCTGTTGTCCAAAAAATGGCTTCATCTTCCCGTGGTCTGCTCACTCTCTTTCCAGACCTTAACGAGTCCACAAGAGAAATAACTGGTGCGGTGGCCAGTGAACCTCAACCAAACACCTCTGTGTTTGCTCCGTTGAACTTTCCGATGCGGTCGGTGGAGCAAAAAATGGCGGTGCAAACTGATATTGAGGCCAATCAGTATACTCTGAAGTCATGCGTGGAAACCATGACTGCGGTTACAAATTTGTCGCACCGGCTGCAGAGCAGGACAAATGAGGTGCAACAGTTAAACTCCCAGCTGGCTCTGCTCCAACGCATGTATAAGGATGCGCGAGCAGAGATAAGTGTGCTAAAGGCAGAAAACAAGGAGCTAAAGCGGAAGGCCACCGTGATGTTCCGATTCGGAGGTTCGCCATATGCGGCAGTCTATGTTACATGGACTCGGGTACGGGTGTCGGGTGCGGGTATGTATCTAGAGGTCGGACTCATCAAATCATAAATTTAAGGATACGTGGACTCGGCAAAAAAATGTCATATTTTTATATTTTTAATCTAATATGTGAGATAAAATGGTATTATATTTAACTTATAGTGTCAAAATGACATTTATAGCAATTATACAACAATATGTACATATAATAATAGTGTTATATACAATTATATAAGAAGTATCCGTTGAAAAGTATCCGACACATATCTCATACCCTTGTCCGAGTGTCGGGTGTCCGACACGGGTATTTGATTTATTTTGAAGAGTCCATGTAACATAGGCGGCAGTGGAGGAGTATGGGGGAGTGAACGTGCTCGGTGGACAAGGAAACACGGAGGCAACACCGGCAAGGGCCGTCCAAGACGGAGGCAAGAACAAAAGACCGGCGGCAGAGTAGAGAAGAAAAATCCCGCCTGTGGATGAAGTTGTTGTGTGTGTGGGTGTGTTTGTTTTTTTTTTTTTTTGGTGTAAAATTGTGATCGGGGTTGATCTCCGGATATGAATAAAATAAATGTGTTGTGCAAACCCGAATGGTAGGAAGGACATGCAGAAAAAAAGGGGTGAGAATGTGTGAATTGTTTTATTTTTTATTTTTTATTTTTTTATTTTTTTGAAAGAAAGAAGATAAAATAAAATAAATAAAAAGAATAGTAAGATCAGACGGCATGGTGTAAAGTGGATGAAAAGAAAAAAAAAAAAGGTGAAGATTGATTTAAAAATAAAAAAGAGTATGGGTGTGGGCAAAACCAGCTGGATACCTAATGGCCAATGTAATATATCATACTATAATAATATAATATATTATAATAGAACATACCAAATTGCTTTAGCAGCATATGTCTGTTCCAACATTAATTGTCTCATGGGTTTGTGTGTATGATGCTCTGGGAGAGATGATTATGTTGGAAAAAAGAAGAGAGAGACTTGGGACCCTATGGGTTGTCAAAAAGTAGAATAAAAAAAAAAAAATGCACATGGGTTGGAAAGTAAAACAAAAGAGAGAGAGAGAGAGAGGTGTCTGAGGAGTGCCTTGACAGTGAAAGATGCGAAACATTCCAAGATTGCACCTGGGCCCGTCTAAAGTTTGAAGATTATTTTGCTAGCCGTGTGAAACAGTTGATTTTTACTTTCCCTGAAGATGCCGCAACCAGTACAGGGGCTCCATTTTGGTCGGCCCCTAATCGCTTCCCTAGCCACTGCAATTCTCCGTTACGGATCTCAGCCACCTGCAATTTATTCTGGCAGGGTCGAGACTACGGGCGGAGACATTTGGCATCCCGATTCCTGATTGGGCCAAGAACCCTAGGAAGTTGGCTGAAGCTGTTGAGAAAGTGATGGTCCAGTATTCCTGAAGTTGATAAACTGAGAGCCAAATTCATAGCTGGAAGGATTATCCCCGCAATTGCAACCTCCACAGCAATGGCCACTGGTCTCGTCTGTCTGGAGCTGTACAAGGTTCAAGATGGAGGACACAAAGTAGAGGACTATCGCAACACATTTGCCAACCTAGCACTCCCTCTGTTCTCCATGGATTTGCACCCTATGTTACATGGACTCGGGTACGGGTGTCGGGTGCGGGTATGTATCTAGAGGTCGGACTCATCAAATCATAAATTTAAGGATACGTGGACTCGGCAAAAAAATGTCATATTTTTATATTTTTAATCTAATATGTGAGATAAAATGGTATTATATTTAACTTATAGTGTCAAAATGACATTTATAGCAATTATACAACAATATGTACATATAATAATAGTGTTATATACAATTATATAAGAAGTATCCGTTGAAAAGTATCCGACACATATCTCATACCCTTGTCCGAGTGTCGGGTGTCCGACACGGGTATTTGATTTATTTTGAAGAGTCCATGTAACATAGTTTGCACCTAGGACATGGTACGATCTTGTCTGGTCTCTTGTCTGTTATTGTTTGATCATGATGATGATGATCATCAGCTTTGTTTGGATGATCATTTTTTGTTGTTTGTTGTTGTTGGTGTTGTCTGATTTGTACTGCGATTGTTGTGCTAAATAGCTTGATGCCTTGTGCTCCTCCATGATGAACATCCGCCATGGAGAGAGAGAGAGAAAATGTTGAGAGAGAGCAGCGGAGTGAAGGTATGGGTAGAGGTCCGGCGGGCGGCCAAGGCGAGGCTGCCGCCCGCCGGTGAAGCAGAATTACTAGCTTCTCAACCTTGCTCTGATACCATGTTAAAATTGATGTATTTATTGATTGATATATATTGTTGTTGTGTATATTACAAATGGTGAGTGACTCATTATATAGGAGAGGGTGAGTGTAGTAGGTGAGGAGTAGGTGGTGGTAGGTGATGGTAAATTGGTGGTAGGTGATGGTAAATTTTAACATTGAGCTCGAGCTCAGCTCAACTCGTCTCGTTAGTATTAATGAAACTCGACCTTGGCTCGGCTGGATAAGCTTTTTTTTTAATATTATTTATATTATTTAATATATAAATAATATATTTATTATATAATTTAAATAAAGATAAACGAACCGAGCTTATTTGAGCTCGTGCTCAGCTCGTTTACTAAACGAGCCTAATATTCGAGCTCGGCTCGCTTACTAAATGAGCCGAGCCCTTAACGAGCTTGTTCATGAACAGCTCGATTCATTTGCAACCCTACATGTACGAAGACATGACACATGTCCCTGAATTTGTGATTTTTAAATAACATGTTTGGTACTCAAATATGGACAGACAAGTTTACCTATAGGCTATAGTCTTATTGTCCAAAAGGCGATTCTAATGATCCTTTTAGTTGAGTGGTGCAAAATACAACAACGAATTCACCAAATTGACAAAACGGTGCCAAAAAAAAAAACCATTTCTGTCTCTCTAAACATCTATGAAGCACAGATATGAACACGAGTGTTGACACTTGTATGATATGGGTATATTGATATGGTAAAATCCAAAAAAAGTAGGATATGTGTACAACTTAGTATGTTTGTAAAAAAATATTTATTTTCAATTTGAAATAATGCAAAAATTGATTAAATAGTTTTATTTGTTAAGATCCAACCTACAATTAATATTTAGGAGTGGTTTGGGATGTTCTAAATAAGGGCTGGTTTGGCATATTTAAAAAAAGCTAAAAAGTCAAAAAGTCACTATCCTATTTAAGTTACATCATCTTATTTAAGTCACATCACCTCTCTAACACATTACTTCAAACTCAACCCAAACCCAACCTATATTTCATAAAAAGTAAAAAAGTGCACTTATTTAGATCATCACAAACAATCCGAAGTGTACTTTTTAACTTTTTATAAAAAGATGTGTAGAAAAGCAGAGAGGAGAAGTTGATTGAAGTGACCCAAAAAAGATAAAAAGATAAAAAGATAAAAAAATAGACTAAAATAGGGTACCCCAAACAAGGCCTTAATATCAAAAATAAAGGTATAAACCAAAATTAAATGTCATTATATTATATAACTTACAAACCATAACTTAAATTTAAAATCATAAGTATAAAACTAAAAATAACTTACAAACCATACCTTATATTTACCAGGTTAACTTCCTAGGACTATGAATTGTTGAAATTCAAAATATTGGGTAGAGCCACTAAATCCCTACCATATAGGGGTAAATTGCAACTTGAAATCTCAATATTATTCAACATTCAAGTATATTGGAGCTCTATATTCCTATTGCCTCAGGCTGTGCTATGTAGTATAGACAAAATTTTGAATAATTTTGTGTGTAAAAGGAGTGAGCTGAAGTAGTCAGGTGCAAAAGTTAAGGAGGAGCACATTTGTGCACTTATGACTGAAGGGAGCTGGGATTCAAAAAACTTTAGAGTTGAATAAGACCACTATGCTAAGGCATTTGTAGGCTTTGAGCAAGAAAATTGATTTTTTGTGGGTTAAGTTGGCTCATACTTGTGTGATTAAGGATCAGAGTTTATGGCATATGACTCTTCCTACTAAGTCATCCTCGACAATTAGGAAATTTTTTGATATAAGAACTGTGGAGCAACTCTTAGCAGCAAGAAACTCCTATGGGGCCTCGCTCCTCACTCCGGAACCTCACCCTCACCCTTGCTCCCGGTCCCAACCTTGAACTCTTCTATAAGGCCCTCATTCCCTAGCTCCCGCTTCATGTAACTGTGGGGCAATCCTTGATCAAGTATATCATTGATGATGGGATTTCTACATTTTTGTGGCTTGATAGTTGGCCTCCCTTGGGTCCTTTGAATAAGAAATATGGGGAAAGGGTTGCTTTCCATATGAGCGGAGCTGCAGATAGCAGAGTTTCCTCTATTATTAGCTTGGGTAATTGGAAGTGGCCTAGAGGTATAACAGAGGTTATTACTGATATTGAAACTAATACCCTTGCTAGCTTCCTACCAAATCCTAATAAGCCTAACTCCGTGGATTGGCTACCCTCTAGTAATGGTGAATATAGTGTGGCTACAGCTTGGCAAGCAATTCAAACTGTGTTCCCTGTTGCCCCTTGGCACAAAGTGGTGTGGTTCTCTCAGAATGTTCTTAAGTGGAGCTTTGTGCAACAGGTTGTTGTTTAGAGGAGATTGGCTACAATGGATAGGCTACTCAAGTAGGGAACCGTTTCGGAAAACACATGAGTTTTGTGCAATGAGCTCAACTCATGATCATCTATTTTTCTGTTGTGAATTTTCAGCATATATTTGGACTATTATCTGGAGAATAATTTTTCCTAGACTAAGAATGCAAAATATTGATGAAGAGCTAGTTTGGGCTGTTGGAAATTGTGGAGACAAGGCTATTACAGTTCATGTATGCACGTTGGCCCTTGCTGCTGCTATGTATCATATTTGGAAGGAAAGGATTAGTAAGATATTCAGGAAGCCTGTTTATGCGGTTCTAGATGGGCTAGTGGTTGACATTATGGTTAAGCTTAGCTCATTAAGGAATGTGAAATTCTGTACTAGTGCTAGATGAGTGTGATAATTGGGGCATCTCTTCTAAGAATTTCAGTCATCAAGTGTGTTGTGTATACTGTTGTTGTTTGACTAGTGTTTTTGTTGTTTTTCCCACAAGTATATGATATGACTATGTGCAAATATTAGATTTGCTGACATACTCTTGATGCAGATTTTCTCAAAAAACAATAATAACTAATACTGTAAATGGATTTCTCCACCAAAAATAAAAAATGAATGAATTGTTAAACATTAGATATTTTTTTTTTGGGTGAATGTTAAACATTAGTGTTGTTAACAATGTTGAATGAAGTTAATTATTCAAATAATCATTAAGGTTCTTATTAACAACAACACTACAAACCCAGACATACGAACCAGAATTTACCCAGAAAAAAGAATCAATGGCCAAATTCATTTTAGTCATGGACCCACAATTCATCAATTTAATCTCCACCATTCGGGGGTAAATTATGGGTTGGCAAGACGGGGTTCATAGCATTTTTGTATTAACAATTGAAACTATCAGCCTGCATTGCTCAAATTTAGGAGTTCCTGAATAACAAAATCAGCAGCCAAACCAGAAGATCAAAAGATTTCCCCCCCAAAAAAACGAAAAAAAAAAAAAAGAGTAAAAAACCCACAAAAAAATTCATGAGTGAAAGACAAAGTTAACAAACAACAGCTTAAAAGTAGTAATTTGGGAAATGAGAAACCTCAGTGCCATCAGACAGGACTCTGGCCAACACAGGTATCTCGTACTGGTAAGCCCTCTCCCACTCAGGATTCGTTGTTATATCCCTTATCTGACAAACAGCAAACAACAAACAACAAATCAAAGCAATTGAGAGAGAGAGAGTGTGTGTGAGGCAATATGGCTAGTCTAATAAAAGTACAAAAACCCAACTCGTGAGTGAATATATATATATATATATATATTATGAGAAAGAGGGAATGAAGACCTGCAAATCGATGTCGTGGAGGGAGTCATGGTCTGGGGAAGAGAGAGAGAAAGCGGCGTGGAGCTTTTCTTTGAGGCCATCGCACAAACAGCAACCGGGCTTGGAGTAGAGAATGAGCTTTCTTGATTCTGAAGAAGAAGATGAAGAAACGGGTTGAGCAGAGTAATTGAAGACAACTCGCTTGGCCCTTCTTTGGCGAGTAATTGCCACAAATGATGAGCATGGTCTTGCTGCTGCTGCAAACGTAGCTGCCATGGCCATGAGACGGAGACGGCGAGGGAGAGGGAGAGAGATGTTACGGGTTTCAGAAAATTTAGGGCCAATTTGATTCGTTAGTGGACCTCAAGTGGCCCGAATCACTCTTAAGCCCCGTTTGGGACGTCTATTTTGGTTAAGGAAAATGTTTGGTAGCTCAAAATTTTGTAGTTTAAATGGTTCAAATCTGTCAAAATGACGTCGTTTTACACTCATTTACACTCAAAACGACGTCGTTTTGAGTGATTTGAGCAATTTGAATCACAAATTTTTGAGCTACCTAGCATTATTGTTTGGCTAAAATAGTCATCAACACTGATTATTTACTGCTCTAATATCAACTTTAATGAGCTGGCAATGCAAGAAAAAAACATAAGAATAATGCTTGGGACCCTCTTTTGGGGGTCACCCCCATTTGCCATGTGGCGGGTGGTGATTGGAGGAGCAGGAAAAAAAAAAAAAATGTAACCAATAAGAGAGAGGGGGTCAAGGGGGTGGAAGAAAAAGGGGGATGAATCATTGTTGAAAACATAAAATAAAGGATAAACTATCATATTAGTGGTGGGGTTCATATGGTACCATGTCATTAGTGATGTATTAGTGGTGTTAAATTAGTGGTTTGAAAATTTTTCAATAATCATATATGATAAAATATGTTATTTTAGTTAAATAGGACAAAATATCACATTCAATTTATAATTATTTTATTTTTTCTTTCACAAAAATAAAAAAATTAAAAAATCTATCCAAAAAAAACTTTTTAACTCTAACCAAAAAGTTAAAAAATTAAAAAACCAACTCTTGCCGGTTGGATTATCGTCTAGACCACCCGTATAATCCTTATCAATTATGATTCCATTCTTATCAACCGTGATTACTTATATTTTTGAATGATTGATCGAACAATTAACATGCACAAATTATTAACTGTGGTACAATTCAACTACAATTATTATTTTTATTTTACGACTAACCAAACAACTAATATGCACAAATTCAGACTACTCCAACCAGTCAAAATTTCCACCATTGCTCATTGAGATATTCATATATAATAATTGTGAAAAAATCATCACTTTAGTATATATATTTTTTTTAAATTTAAAAATAATTTAAATAAAAAGAAAAATAATTTAAATAAGATTAAAATTTTAAAATAACACAATAATTATAGACCCTCTTATTACGACTCTATGAATTGTAAGGAAAATTCCATTTTTATACTTTGGGACGTGTGATTTACCATCATAGCGTTTAAAAATGATCATAGCATTTAAAAATGATCACATAATTCTCTTGTAATTTGTGAATTGAAATGCACATTTAGATCGGTTAACGATTTAATGAAAAAAATTAAAATATTCCTATATTGTCATCTATACTATATATTAAGTAAAATAGGGTTTCTAACCCCCAAGGTCTGTGGAAGTGCCAATATGTCAATCCTAATTTTTTTAAAAAAAAAATTAACCTCAGCATTTATTAATTTATCTCAACACACAAGACTTTTTAACTTCTCTCATAATTACTGCAGTACCTTTTTTCAAAATAAATAATTTGTATATTAAAAAAAATTTAAAACAAATATAAATAGCTATATCTATATCTATCTAGTTATAAACCACGTATGCAAACAGTAAGTTTTCTTTTTGTTTTCTCCTTCTTGACTTTTTCTTTTGTTTAGTGTTTTAATATTGTAATTAGATAGCGCATAAAAATATTTGTGATTTGTCTAGCGAATAAAAAATTATAATTTGATTTTTTAATATGATTGAAGTTAGATAAATATAAACCCTTACAAGAGAAAAATATGATTATAATTAGTTAAATGATTCTTTTTTTTTTTTAATGTGATTGTAGTTAGTTTAATAGTTCTTTTTTTTCATTTACTTATTTTGTTATGGAAAAAATGTGATGTGATTGTAGTTTGTTCAATGGCTCTTTTTTTAATATGATTGTTGTAGTTAGTTCAATGGTTTTTTTTAATGTTATTTAATCTTTTTATTTACTATTTTAATATGATTGAAGTTAAATAAATATAAACACTCACAAAGAAAAAAATGTGATTGTAATGTGATGTGATTGTAGTTTGTTCAATGGCTCTTTTTTAATATGATTGTTGTAGTTAGTTCAATGGTTTTTTTTAATGTTGTTTAATCTTTTTATTTACTATTTTAATTTTAGTTTTAATATGATTGAAGTTAGATAAACATAAACACTTACAAAGAAAAAAAAATGATTGTAGTTAATTCAATGGTTCATTTTTTTTTAATGTGATTGTAGTTAGTCAATGGTTCTTTTTTTCATTTATTTATTTTTTTATTATGGGAAAAATGTGATGTGATTGTAGTTTGTTCAATGGTTCTTTTTTTTTAATATGATTTAATCTTTTATTTACTATTTTAATGGGTTTTCTTTACAATTATTTATGAAAAAAATATGATTGTAGTTAGATAGCATAAAAATATTTGTGATTTGATTTGATTTTTTTTCTAATTTGATTTTTAAAGTACCAATTATTGATAATGGTTAGATTGTATTTTGAAAAAAAAATTGTAATTGATTTTTTTAACTCGCTGTGTTTTTTGAAAAAAATTTATTGTGTTTTTTTAACTATCAATTCACTTAATTTGTGATTTGATTTTTAACTCACTGTGTTTTTTGAAAAACAAAGTGGATTGTACTTATTGGGGTCACATAATGTACCAATTATTGATGATGATTAGATTGTATTTTGACCAAAAAAAATTGTAATTGATCTTTTTAACTCACTATGTTTTTTGAAAAATAAATTATTGTGTTTTTTTAATTATTGATGATGATTAGATATCATTAAAAAAATTGTGATTTGTATGATTGAAGTTATCTCCTTTTGTTTATAATTTTATTTTTTAATGTGATTGAAGTTAGATAAACATAAACACTCACAAAAAGAAAAATGTAAATGTAGTTTGTTCAATGGTTCTAAATAATCTTTTTATTTACTATTTTAATGGTTATTTTTTCAATTATTTTTTATATTAAAAGAAAAATGTCATTGTAGTTAGATAGCATTAAAAAAATTGTGATTTGTATGATTGAAGTTATCTCATTTTGTTTATAATTTGATTTTTTAATATGATTGAAGTTAACTCACAAAAAAAAAAAATTGATTGTAGTTTGTTCAATGGCTCTAAATAATCTCAATCTGAATTTTCTAAATTTTTTATTAAAAAAAAAAAAACTCAACATTTATTGATTTGGTCAAAATCCATTGATTAATATTTATTAACTTTTTTCAATCCACGTGTCTTTCCACATGCCTGCATTTATTGATTTGATCAAAATCCCTTGATCAGCATTTAAAATCCTCTCATACAAATAATTATAGATACAATCTGTGTATAGTTACTGCAGTACCCTTTTCAACTTCTCTCATACACTATGATTAGTGATAAGATTGTAAAATAATTTTTATAAAAAATCTTAAAAAAACATAATTTATATATTTAAAAAAATCTATAACAAATATAAATATCTATAATTATCTCGTGCATAGCATGGGTGATAGGCTAGTTTGTTTAAAAGGAAAAATGTACTTTAATCTCCTAAGCTTTATTTTATGTGCAATTTACCCCTTTAAAATTTAAAAAGAGTATATAACCCTTTATGTCTACCACGTGTTTCACGTATGTTATTAAGTTTGATGAATTTTAACTGTGCAGTTCAGTTCACAAATCACGTGAGAGTTATGTGGTCATTTCAAAATATTAAAAGGTAAACCGCACATGACTCAAATCACAAGAGTAAAGTAAAATTTGTCCTTTTTTATGGTCCATTTTTATTTCTATTCTTAAAAATAAAAATAATAAAATGATTCAAAAACATTAATTTTTATTTTTATGTGAAAATAAATTTCAAAATTTTAAAAGTACCTTTTTAGTAAAAAACAAATTGTTTAAAAAAAATTCAAAGATAATTCACCAACAAAAAACAAAAAGGAGAGATTTATTAAGAATTCTTTTTCAAAAACTTATATCTCAGTTAGTTCATAACATCTCTATAATAAAGTAGGATGATTTTTGAAAATATATAAAATGTATCAGAGATACATTTTGAATCAAAGGTGTAGATCAATCTAAGTATATATATCAATGGTTCAAAATACATTTAATTCCCGCCCCAAAGCTCATCTCTCTCTTTCCCACGTTTGCCTAAACACGTCTGCCCTTCTCTACACGTTTTATCTCACATTCTCATAAAAGACACCTAAAAAGGATTGAGTTCCGCTCATCGCCGCCATTAAAAAGAAAGATCGACACCCACCCTCCTCGGCTCCCTTGAAACCCATCATTGTTGCAATTCAAACCCATCGTTTTGAACTTGCACTCGCACCCCTTCCTCTTCGCTTGGCTCCCTTGAAACCCGTTGTCTCTCTCTGTGTTTGTTGTTGCAATTCAAACCCATCGTTCAACACCAAAACAGAGGTAAGTTCTTCAGTTCTCTGTGTTGATCCACATGCTTCAATGTCACAAACCCACATTTTTTTGAAATCATTGATTTTGATTTGAGCTCTCTATATGTATGTATGTAACTCTCTTTGATTTGACCTATCTATATGCATGTATCTAACTCTCTCAATATGCTTTTTCAGAGGTTTTTTGTCACGTCTCAAACCCACCCCTAAAAGTTTGGCCATGATCGGCCTGTACAAAGGACTCAAAAACAAAAGTTTGCAAAATAAATGCTAATCCATAACGGGGCCTAAAGCGGAAGCAAATAAATAGTAGAACATCCATTGAGCAGTGCTTATATGCCAGGATCATTAAGCATCATATTCAGATGGTTCATATACATAGTTCATATATACAAGTACAAATTATGTACGTTAGTAATCCAAAAATTACATATTCACAAGTGTCTAAGTAACAAGCTTGAAAGACTTGACAAAATGTGGAGACAATTTCCAAAAGACAAAAGGCTCCACTTTGGAGGCTTAACAAAACCAGTCCATCAAAAGGATCTTGAAGCTAACCTAGGGATGGCCTCCAAGTTGATCACCTACATAAACATATATAAAAATGGAGTGAGTAAGGCTCAGTGAATAATAATAATGTAAGGAGGTTTGTGTGAATGAGCATGTCTTGGAGAATATTTATCTAACATATATATGTCTCCATAATCATATTTCAAAACGGCCTCGGGCCCACATAAGACGGAATGGCCTAGGGCCCAACGTAAGACCGTACGGCCTTAGGCCCAACGTAAGACGGTACGGCCTTAGGCCCAACGTAATGGGCAACGGCCTCGGGCCCAACATATTACACAACAGTCTCAGACCTAACGTAATATACAACGGCCTTAAGCCCAACATAGTACACAACGGCCTTAGGCCCAACTTAGCAACAGCTGTTCTGAACTTTATAAGGTCGATGAAACATTGACATATCTCCACCTCCCTCGACCTCAGGGCCATTTATCATAACAATTCATACATGGTAGGGTAGATGGAACATTGGCATGTCTCCACATCCCTCGGTCTTAGGGCCATCATATATAACGGAAACAGAACGACCTCAAGTCCATTTCGTATGCCATCGCTCATATAAATACCATTGCTAAATTGTTTCCATCAAATTATAAGTTATATAACGTATGCCATTCACAATAAAAAATACATGAATCGTAACACTATTTATCCCAAATATGCCATACATGGTCAAGGTACATAATTCATGATAAAAATACATAAGTAAAAATATATCATTACACTACTATTACTCACAATGGTTTAGTCGAGCGACGGTCACTTCCCGCAAGTGACCTACACATGGCACATACACAAATGGCTTTTCTAAACTTCTATTCTTTAACCATTCTTCCATTCGTTCACTTCCTATTCATTTTTAAGCATTTCGGAGGGAGTAAATATACACATTAACAGATGCAAAAGGTCAAAAAGGGTAACAGAGGATGACAAAATTTGCCCACAATTCCCGCACGTGTGAAAGTCCCTCACCGCACGTGCGGAGAGATGTGCCGCACATGCGGCCCCGCACGTGCCTTTATTTCAGAATGCCGAAGTTGCTTCTCCTGTTTTCCGCACGTGCAGCTGTGAGCTCCGCATGTGTGGTTGTGCATCCCGTACTTACGGTCATGAGCCCCGCACATACAGTCCTGGGTTCTGTTTGAGCAAACCGAAAACTCAACAATTTCAAGCTTTCCAAAGGCATTTCAAGGCTCTATTTCAAGAAATTTTATTTCAAGAATATAATATATCATCATAATAACCTTAAAATTCAAGCCCAATGAGATCAAACTTCTTTTAATTTAACATATAAAACCTTCATATTTCCTTCATTTTCCATCCTTTCACACTATATATTTATATATATAGCTACAAGAGTTTAAATCATGCAAAGGCTCGAGATTACTTAACAATTTCCACAATCTAACTCAAATCAAACTCCAAATAAAGGAATCAACTCATAAATCAAGCAAATGCAAGGATTACATGTTCATTTTCATGAGATTTGTTCAACCAAGATCATAACTTAAAACCCTAACTTTTATGAGTGCAAAAACTCCATCTTAGGTTTTGATTCCAAGCAATTGAAAAGACATTTCAAGTATTTGAGTTGATTAACACTTATCTTGGGCCAATCTTTGAGTTACTTTTTTTAATTTCCTCAAATCCCCAAGCTTAAAGTTGAATCCTCTTCTTCTCTCTCTTTTCTTTTCTTCTCTGTCTTTTCTCTCCATGTTTTTGTCTCTTAAAAGGCTAAAGATGAGCTCCAATATATATAACAAGTCATACATATCTATATAGGCCAACCAAACATAACTTAACGAATCAGACGAAATTAATTTTCAATTAAACTGCCCCAAAGGGCTCTAAAAATTCCAATTAACATATTCATGTACTCAATTTTGGTTTATGAACTTATTAAAGTCGTTAATTTTCAGTTTCAAAGTGTTAACTCTAGGAGTTTTAGCCAAACAAGGCTAATTAATTCATCACAAATCAAATTTTTATAAAACTTCATCTAATGTCCTAAAAATCATGCTAATCATAACTGTAAAGTCAATTTCGGTTTATCACGCCTCTAAGGCTTTCAATTTTCAAACCAAATCTCGCAATTTCAACAGGTTTTCTCATAACCGACAGATACAAATTTATAAACATGTAATTCACACATTAAAACATGGAATTTCACATCAAGCACATAATTACACGTATAATCACTCATATAATGAGGGAATTAAAGCATATGGAGCATTTGAAAGAGTCGGGTTATTACACTCTTCCCCCATTTAGGAAATTTGGTCCCTCAAACTTACAATGGGACGAGATTATAAATCTTAGTCTCGTGGCATTATCTAGTTTTGTCATGGATGTTCAAGTTCAGTTATATAGAATTTAAAATCAACTCCATTTAGTTATCCCATAGAATCATGTAGAGGCTGTAGCAGTCAAAATCATATATTCTCGCAATAACTCAAATTCATAATCATAATAGTTTCCTGTCAACAAGTTTTATATCATCAATTTTCAAGCACCATAACATGGTAGCAATCATTCTCATAAGCGCATAATGCATATACTCCCATAACATAGGTCAATTTCTATCATAATCCATATATTCTCAATTGTGTTCATAACCAGATCTGGGTCAAATGTTCACAATTATAATCCGATCAACGGAAACAACCATATCCAGTCAGATACAAGTTCAACCAAATCAAAGCAAACAAAAATTCTACCTTATCATTTGCAACCAAAGTAAATTTCGTTCCAATAATCTCAATCAATTCACTTAGACCTATAGTCAAGAGTTTTACAATTGTGTATGTTATACAATTTCCATTTGAGATAATCCCAAGCTAGTCCCATAGGCGTACAGTCATGAGCTTCGTTATCTAGGCAATAGAAATAGATACGATAACCGTCATTCCAAGCAAAAGTCTATCCATCCAAAGAAAGAGTTAGAATTCAGATCCAAATTACATTGGCTTTGGCATCATATGCCGGGGTAAAAGTGGTTATAACAGTGAAGATGCTTTCTTATAGAGAATTCTTCCTATTCTGCTGTAACTATCATCGACCCATTACAGATACATAAAGTTCCTCACGCGTTCACAAGGTAGTCAAAATATAAAATTCAGTTCATTCAGCTCCTTGGTTCACAAAATCTTATCAACTATTATATCGTTTCAAAGTCATATTGCACAATGCTAGATCAGATCAATTCGATAGGATAGTAAACAAATTCCCAAACAGGTCTTAATAGGGCGTATACCATTATTCATTCTGTATAGTAATTGGCAGGAAGCAAAATTGCAATCAATATCATTAGTCCCCCTTACCCGATTCCAAGAGAAGTCAACACGCATAATTTCTTGTCACAACCACTCATAATACGTTCCAATGTCCAGTTATTGCCAATCATAAATCAAGATGTTATGTATAACAGTTCATAGCAAAATGTCGATACACAGTGTAAAAACTAGTTTATTAAAGTAGCAAAATTACAAGTCCAAACCTTTCCATAGCAAGAGTGATCTATCAATAACTTTCATTCAGGCAATAAACCTCAGGGGTACTCCATAATTAAAGTTTAATCAGTCTATGTAACAGCTGATAGTAAACACACTCATGTTGTCACATTTTTCCATAGGCAATCATTAAGCAAAAATAGCAATACTCACCATATGAAAACGAAGCAATTCCACTCCCATCTATTTAGCAAATGTAATTCAATAATTTCTCAAGGTTCAAAGGTTCATCCGTAATTCCCAAGGATATGTGAAAACAAAACAATGTCAATTTTTTCATGTTCAATGCATTCGTAAGTCTATTATTAGCCCTCTAGCAATGCTCAATCAACAAAAGTTTATTCGCCATCCCATTTCCAAAAGTTCTACATATTGATTATTCTACAGTACACAGTTCAAGTTCATAGTTCTAATAAGTCTCTGGGTTCAGTCAGCATGTTCCCAAGTTTTATTGAATCAAGGTATGTTCAATTTTCATTTTCATTACCACATAGCAATTTTGCACATTATCTACGTCAATTGTTCCATTATTCCAGGTACAACTCCTATCGTTCATTCTTTTGGACTAACTCTCACAGTTCCTAAGTTTATGTCCATTTCGTACTATAATCATAGTCATATCAATAGGTATCATAGTAAATTGCCGCATACAATGTCAAGACTAATCACCAATTCTTCTTATCCACAAGGTCAAACATTTCCATAGTATAGATAAGTCGTCAAGCAGTAGAGGTTCAAGGGTATGCAACACGTAGGGTTCTATTTTGTCAATTCTAATGCCATTCTCATCAATAATACCAGCGTGCCAACCATGATTCAGTCAATGTATGAACAATGCATTTCATGCCAAAGGTTATACGAATTTTCCCCACATCAATTTTTCACACATAGATTCCGTATATAAACAAGATATTGATCCTATGGTTAACCATGGAACAACTATGAACGAATTCGCCGATCCGAATCAAAGAATATTCCAAGTAAAAATGTACGCATGCACTAGTCCAGAATCAATCAACATACAGGTATTCAGTATAGATACCTGGAATAACAACCGTAGTATCTTGAGTTTTGTCTGGGACGAGTGTAATGACTTTATCCTGATTAGTAATCCGAGGACAGTTCCTTATCATGTGATCCATTTCACCACATCGATAGCAAGCCCCAGAAATTCGGTAGCAAACTCCTTGGTGTTTCTTACCACATTCGTTACATGTTGGTGCTATATTCCACGTCGAGTTTGCAAGGCGCAATGATCCCATATTGTGCTTTTTAAATGATCCTTTCCTTGAGGAAAAGCCTTGCCTCTTGCTTTCCCATCTAGAAAATCGATTCATGACTTTCACCACATTTCCTTGATGCTCTTACACTGGTGGTGACAAAGATTCTTGTCATAGCGGTAACTGATGTTGTTGTCTTAAGATCTCTACCTTTTCTTGTACTATACCCTCCAGCCTATCAAGTCAGCCTGTGGATGAGTCTTTTAACTCATTTGCCCTTATTTCCTCCATGATCTAGACAAACCCTGTATTACACCATGTCAAGTATAGAAATAAACACAGATACATATAGACATATTTACACACAGGCACACATTTTACGTATCTTCAAAACACAACTAATCATATGCATAACAGATGACTGCATACTTATCAGATTTTGCATGTAGAATACTTATTAGATAATT
The DNA here is from genome assembly GCF_055761805.1 of Camellia sinensis. Classification (NCBI taxonomy): domain Eukaryota; kingdom Viridiplantae; phylum Streptophyta; class Magnoliopsida; order Ericales; family Theaceae; genus Camellia; species Camellia sinensis. Next base: position 143,754,448 of record NC_138963.1, read on the forward strand.
GCAGACTCAACCATATTCATATTCCACATATACACCTATTTGCGGAATCGAAATGCACATAAGCAACAATTTATGATTCACATGTTCATACACTTGCATTATAACAAAACAACACTTGTACACTTTCACACGATGATTCATATCTCATGTTCACATAAATGATAAGATCGTAATCATACATGTGCCTACATAGCCTTCGGATGCATGCTGAAACAATAATCATACTTCTACATGTATTCCACATAGTTCATTTTCAATATCAGAATTAGCATAACACGAGTGCACATAACTTTCATTCTCATGGTTTCCGTTCTCATTCCATTTCAAACATATCCACACAGTCCACATCATTTTGTTTTTCCATTGTGCGTTCTCAACGGCACATTTTGTAACCATAAGCCAGTAATTCTATACAATTTTTCACATATTTCAGTTCAGTTCAAATATATTCCTTCATTTCACATGCATTCACTTCATTTCATTTTCAGATGTCTTCACAACAGTTCATATAGTCGTGTTCATGACAGTTCAAACACGCACACATGCCAATGCAATGTCCCTAAGTCTTTTCTAGGACACCCTACAACTCAAATGGACCCGTGTGTGAGGGAGTAACTCGTGCTCTAATATCAACTGTCATGTCCCAAACCCGCTCCTAAAAGTTTGGCCATGACCGACCTGTACTGAGGACTTAAAAGCAAAAGTTTTCAAAATAAATGCTAATCCATAACGGGGCCAAAAGCGGAAGCAAATAAATAGCAGAATATCCATTGAGCAGTGCGTATATGCTAGGATCATTAAACATCATATTCAGATGGTTCATATACACAGTTCATATATACAAGTACAAATCATGTACGTTAGTAATCCAAAAATTACATATTCACAAGTGTCTAAGCAACAAGCTTCAAAGACTTGACAAAATGTGGAAACAATTTCCAAAACACGAAAGGCTCCACTTTGAAGGCTTAACAAAATCGGTCCATCGAAAGGTTCCTGAAGCTGACCTAGGGCTGGCCCTAAGTTGATCACCTACATAAACATATATAAAAACGAAGTGAGCAAGGCTCAGTGAATAATAATAATGTAAGGAGGTTCGTGTGAATGAGCATTTGTCTTAGAGAATATTTATCTAACATATACACATCTCCATAATCATATTCCAAAACGGCCTCAAGCCCACATAAGGCAGAACGGCCTAGGTCCCAACGTAAGACGACACGGACTTAGGCCCAACGTAATGTGCAATGGCCTCAAGCCCAACATATTACACAATGGCCTCAGGCCCAACGTAATACACAACGGCCTTAGGCCCAACATTGTACACAATGGCTTTAGGCCTAACTCAGTACACAATGGCCTTAAGCCCAACTTAGCAACAACTATTCTAAACTTTATAGGGTCGATGGAACATCGACATGTCTCCACCTCCCTCGGCCTCAGGGCCATTTATCATAACAATTCATACATGGTAGGGTAGATGGAACATTGGCATGTCTCCACATCCCTCGGCCTTAGAGCCATCATATATAACAGAAACAGAAACAGAACGACCTCAGGTCCATTTCATATGCCATCGCTCATATAGATACCATTGCTCAATTGTTTCCATCAAATTATAATTTATATAACGTATGCCATTCACAATAAAAAATACGTGAATCGTAGCACTATTTATCCCAAATGTGCCATACACGATCAAGGTACATAATTCATGATAAAAAATACATAAGTAAAAACATATCGTTATACTACTATTACTCACAGTGGCTTAGTCGAGCGATGGTTGCTTCCCATAAGTGACCTACACATGGCATATACACAAATGGATAAGCCACACATTCTTTTCTTAACTTCTATTCTTTAATCATTCTTTCGTTCGTTCACTTCCTATTCATTTTTAAGCATTTCGGAGGGAGTAAATATATACATTAATAGATGCAAAAGGTCAAAAAGGGTAACAAAAGGTGACAAAATTTGCCCACAATTCCTGCACGTGCGGAAGTCCCTCACCGCACGTGTGGAGAGGTGTGCCGCACATGCGGCCCCGCAAGTGCCTTTATTTCAGAAGGTAGTCAAAATATAAAGTTCCTCACGTGTTCACAAGGTAGTCGAAATATAAAATTCAGTTCATTCAGCTCCTTGGTTCACAAAATCTTATCAGTTATTATATCGTTTCAAAGTCATATTGCACAACGCTAGACCAGATCAGTTTGATAGGATAGTAAACAAATTCCCAAACAGGTCTTAATAGGGCGTATACCATTCTTCATTCCGTATAGTAATTGGTAGGAAGCAAAATTGCAATCAATATCATTAGTCCCCCTTACTCCCCCTTACACGCATAATTTCTTGTCACAACTACTCATAATACGTTCCAATGTCCAGTTATTTCTAATCATAAATCAAGATGTTATGCATAACAATTCATAGCAAAATGTCGATACAGAGTGTAAAAACTAGCCCATTAAAGTAGCAAAATTACAAGTCCAAACCTTTCCATAACAAGAGTGATCTATCAATAACTTTAGTTTGGAGACTGTTTTGATGAAAATTTAGTTTGGAAACTTTTTTTTTTCTTTTTTCTTTTCTTCAAAAAGAGTGGGTACTTAGTAGGTCTTATTTTAAATTTTTTTAATATGAAATCTCTCACACATATAATAATTTTGGGGAGTAAAATTGACTATGCAAATAAGAAAATTGACTAAATCTTTAGTGCTCCTCTCTCTATTTGATTTTTTTTTTAATCAACTGTTGTTCATAAAAAATTGGCTAAACCATTAAAGGTATCTTACTTCTTTAATATGATGCTTAGCTTCCATTGGGAATTAAATTGTTCAATTTGCTTTTAGTTTACGAATTTTTTTTTTTAAATTTAATATTATCATTTGTAAATGTTCTACAATAATAGATGAGTATATAATACTTGATCTTAAAATGTAATTTATCCAATTTAATGTAATTTATCATCTGGATTAAAATGTAATTTATACAATTTAATTTTTTAAAAGGTTTTGGATCTAAATTAATACTTGATCTTCATAAAAATGGATTGTATTTTTTAAATGGGTTTTGATTTTTGACATGGTTTTGAAATGGGTATTGATTTCCTATGTTTTAATCAAATCACGAATTTGAGAGAAAATAGAGTGAAGAAAAAAAAAGAAAAAGTTTGAACGAAAGAAGGACTCGTCGCCACTCATTGCCACTCTGTTTCGCGGTTGTCCACCACCATTAAAGAGGAAGATGAAACAAGGGAAATAAAGGGTTTGGAGAGAGAATTGTTCGAGACGTTAGAGAAGGAGAGAGATAATAGGTAGAGGGAAGAGGGGATAGTAGAGATAATAGGTAGCGAGAGAATGAATGGGTGACAGACAGTAGAGAGAGGGTCAAAAAAAAGAAAGTGAGTGGGACACATGTAAAGAGTCCTAGAGATTTATGATTCATTTATCTCTCTTCTTAAATAATTGAAAAAATTAGTGTAATCGGGAACATGTGTATTCTCAAAATAATAATAATAATAATAATAATAATAATAATGATAATAATAATAATAATAATAATAAAGTCAAACAGAATTAGTATTTTATTTTTTCATTATTTTAATAGATTAAAATAGTTATATTTGAGAAGATAATTCATTTGAAAGTCGAAACTGGATCTACATTTATAGTTTGACTGCAAATTTTTAGCAACAAATTTGATAAATTACATTTTAATTTAACAATTTTATTTTCATTTATATTTTAATCTCGTCATTAAGTACACCGTGCCTTCAGATCCAGTTTCGACAAATGAAATTTCCAACCAAATGACCAAACAAATGAAATTCAACATACAGAAGTTTCCATTTCTAGTTTCTCAAATGAACAAAAAGTTCACTTAACAGTTGCCCTAACTTCATCCAAACAATAAAGGGTAGTGAGAGATTGAAACTAAGACAATCATTTTGGCAAAAACCCTAGGTGGAGAAGAAAGAAAAACCAGAAGGCTCCACAAGTCAAGCTCTCTCCCCTCTACAATCTGCAATTCTTACTTTGCAAAACCCATTTTCCAATCAACCCATAACCCACTTCAAAAAAAAAAAAAACAAAAAAAAGTTTCCAAACTAAATTTTCATCAAAACAGAGGGCTCAAATCAAAGAGAATGATTTCAAAAAATTGTGGGTTTGGGACATTGAAGCCTGAGGATCAACACAAAGAACTGAAGAACTTACCTTGTTTAATTAATAAAAAAGTAAAGAAATACAAACAGAGTATTACAATTCTACAATTGAGAGAAGTAAACTCCTGGTTTTGTGAGAGAGAGAGAGAGAAAGAGGAAGATATTCAGCGAGTGAAGAATTGGGGATGAGAAAAACCCACCTCTCTTCGAAAAACCTTTGAAAAAGCATATTTGGAACACTTTTGTCATGACCCGAACCCGGCCCCGTGAGTTAAGGACATAACCGGCCAATAATCGTGAGATTACCTACGGCCTCAAACTAAACCAAACGTATTTTAACAGAGTTAATGGGGGCCAAACGGAAGCAATTTAAAAACTTTGTCCTTAGAGTTGTGCTTACATGGCACATCAAACAAGTCATACATATAAACATTAATAACTCACAACAGAATTAAAGTATCAAAAAGTTCTGTACAGACAGGATCATCCAAAACTAAGTCAACCCATGATCTATATACAGACATATACAAAGGCTCTGCCAACGTGACAACATAAAACAAAATAACAAAGGCGAAGGCGAGTCTCATGCGTGAGATACATAGGCTGACTTTCTAAAACTCGGTTGTTCCATACAGACTTCACTGTGGCTGGGTCTGGACCTCTCTTGGCTCACCTACAAATACATGAATGAGCGTGAGCGGAAGCCTAGTGAATAATATCAAATAAAGAAAATACATTGGAACATTATACAACAGACGGTCTTTGACCCAATTCATTCATGTTAAACTAGCCTTTGGCCTTTTTCGAACGTTTATATCAGAGTGGCCTTTTTGGCCTTATCAAACTTTCGTATCAGACTGGCCTTTCGGCCCATCCAAACTTTTCATATCAAACTGGCATTTAAGCCTTTCAAACTTGTCATATCAGACTGGCATTTAAGCCTCTCAAAATTGTCATATCAAACTGGCATTTAAGCCTTTCAAACTTGTTATGTCAAACTGGCATTTAAGCCTCTCAAACTTGTCATAATAAACTAGCATTTAAGTCTTTCAAATTTGTTATGTCAAACTGGCATTTAAGCCTCTCAAACTTGTCATAATAAACTAGCATTTAAGTCTTTCAAACTTGTTATGTCAAATTGGCATTTAAGCCTTTCAAATTTGTCATATTAGACTGGCATTTAAGCCTTTCAAACTTGTCATATCAGACTGGCATTTAAGTCTTTCAAACTTTGTCCACCATTCAAAATTAATGAACTTTACAAAACTTACATAGAAGTAAGCAATTGGACAACAATATGTATTTCAGATATTACTCACAGTGATCGGTTTGCAGATTTGCCCTGGAGCTCGACCTTACACATTCCATGAACACAAAAGGGTCACTAACAATCCAATCCGTTCTAAATTTACATTTTCCTCTTTAGGCTTTATTCTTATCTCTTTAACTCATTTACAATGTTTAACACATGCCTAAGAGTGCTTGCAAGTGAAAGAGAACGGAAAACGAAACACAGAATGCGAAAATAAAATCTCAGAAGATAGGGTCCCCGCTCGAGCGGACCTTTAAGGCCTGCAAAAGTACTGGTTGCATGAAAAATAAGCTCGAGCATGAAATAGGGCGCTTGAGCGGAAGGCCTGTCTACAAAGCTCCATGCTCGAGCGTGAAATATCCCGCTCGAGCGGACACCAAGTCTGCAAAAAGTACTGGGAGCACGTATTTCCCGCTCGAGCAGCCACTACCCCGCTCGAGCAGACATCAAAATTTTGGGTTTCCCAGATTGTGTTCTTGAGTTCAAATTGGACTCTTAACCAAAAATTCATGCATTTTATAGCTCCAATTCCACACATACTTGTACTAACATAGTATAAACACCAAAACACATCATCATGGAGCTCAATTTCAAAGATTTAACACATGCATGGCTCAAATTGACACCAAACTCAATTCTAACATACACATTCATGCATTCAAAGCTCTTATCTTCATAGATTGTACATGCATATGATGTCTAGCTCCCATTCTCAACCTAGATGATACCAATGGTGATTACACATGAGCTTCAACTACAAATTTACATGGATTTCAACCAAATTGCAACATGAATCATGTAATTCAAACTCAATTATGCAAATTCCAACCAATTACATACATGCATGCATATATGGTCTTCCAATTCAACAAAACAAATTCAAAACATGCTCTTGACCATAAATTAACTTTGAACACACAAGATTACACCTTAAACTCATGAATTCAAGAATCAATGCTTACCTAGAAGCCTAATCTATGGTTAATTCTTGAACCAGACTTCAAATTCCCAAGCTTGAGTAAAAAATTACACAATTCTCTCCCTCTCTCTCTCTAACAGCCGGCCCCTTTCTTTTTCTTAGAGTTTGATTAGCCCAAGTGAAGCTAAAGGAGAGAAATGAGGGTATAGTGCTCAAACACAACAAACCCCACTAGCCACAATTAATAATTTTAAATAGTTAGGCACTAATTCACCAATTTAATCAACTTAATCTGGTCCGAATCAATTTTTCAATTAAACTTCACCTTAGGCTCTAAAAATTATGTCAATCACAATGGCGCAATCAATTTCGGGTTCTGTGGCCGATAAGGCCCTCAATTTAATTTCCAAAGCAAATAGTCAAACAGATATTCCTACGGTGAACAGATAGAAATTCAAAACCACATATATTCACATAATGGCACACAAAATCATATTAATCACATATTCATACTCAAATTAATGACCAATTAGCATACCACGGAACAGGGGTATCACACATTTTCTCCAAGTGTTTAAAGAGTTAGATACATACATACGGAGAGCTCAAATCAAAAAGAGTTACATACATACATACAGAGATGTAGACACCTCATTTTGACCGATCCTAAGATTTGGGCGCTTTCTGTTGATTACCCGATGATGACAATCAAAATGTGTTCCTCACAGAATTCTCAGGAAAGAGATGGAATTTCAGCTTTAATCCCAACCTTCACACATTTTTGGTTAAACTATTTTAAACCTTAAAACCCTCTTTTCAAAATATTTTTCCAAACATTTCTACGATGTTTCGAAGCTCCTATTTTAATTAAAATATTACACATTTCAGTAAACCGATTACAAAGTGGAAATAAATGGAAGGGAGGTGAACTCTTTGAAAAATATTTAAAAACATATTCTTTTTAGGTTTAGAGTTGAAGGAAATAGGAAGGGATGGAAGAAAATTGGTTTAGGAAAATGATGGGCATCAAATCGTTAAGAAAAAAATTAACAGATTTCACTAAATTAGGAATATCTCTTTGTACACTTAGAATTTAGATGTGAGGCTACCACCTTTGGAATGTAGACTTCTAGGAATTTAATTTAGACCTAAGAATCACTTAAAACTGAGTTTGGATAGGGGAGATATGCCCCTTTGAAGTTGGGCTTAAGAGCAGATTTTGTTGACTGGCCCGACAGAAATGAACAGCCTTCACTAAATTAAGCATATCTCTTTGTGCACTTGGAATTTAGATATGAGGCCACCACCGTTAGAAATTAGACTTCTGGGGCTTCAATTTAGACCCAAGAATCACCTAAAATCGAGTCCGGATAAGGGAAGTATGCCCATTTGAAGTTGGGCTTAAGAGCAGATTTTGTTAACCCGACCCGAAACAGCATCGGACCCTTTTTTTTTTTTGGTTCGGTTGGGACACATCATTGACCCATTTTATGATATATTTATCACCAAATATATATACACTCAGCCTCCATTATCTAGTGTTTGATCCATTAGAGATAAGGCTCCACTTTTATCTCTCATTAGCTCTATTATCTTCCTTTTGTCTTCCATCATTTCTCTACTTGCTTAGCCTATATGTATACATTAGATTGTTAAAAGGAGCAAGAGGATAGAGAAAGGAGAGAACATTTAAGCTAGAGAAAAAAGTGAAAAAAGAGAGAAAAGTTGAGTTTTTGGGCTAAAAACATACCTATCTTCCATATACACCCCATACCTTCCATACAAACTGAAATTCTATCTTTTCTACACCCAAAACTCCTCCAAAAATTCTGAAATACTTGAATTTTAGTAGCTTTGATCAAGAGGAAGGGTGGGTCTTGGTAAAAGTGTACAAAAACAATAGAGATAATCATTTTTTACCACATACACCTCCAAGCCATTATTCTAACAAGAATTCTAAGCTTTCAAATTGAGGATTGAGAATATAATTCATATACTTGAGGGGATCAAAAGGAAGTTTGGAAATCATGAAGTTCATTATTTCTTGAAGAGGTGAATTTTCAATTTATTTCATTTTCTTGCATTTCTTACTTATTTTGCTCTTTTGCTTTGATTTCTTGTTATTTTATATATTGTTGTAATCTAATTGCAAGTGGTGAGTTGAGAGTCACATATATATTGTTTTTAATTCTGCTTTAAGAATGAGAAAGAGACCTTCCATGCTGAATGGATTAATGCTTTCGGAGGTTCATTACCAGGGCATTACATCTCTCTCATGCCAAGAACAAACTTCTTGTTTGATGCTCCTCTTCATTAGTAGATGCAATTATCACTTTTGGAAAAAATGATTAAAGAATGGAAAGGTAATAAAAATGGCTAATAAAATTGGACTAAAAGAGGTACAAGATAATAAAATTGAGTTGGGTTCAGTCTGATGTCATATTGAACCTATTGCATTTCTTACTTATTTGTCCTTTTGCTTCGATTTCTTATTATATTATATATTGTTGTAATCTAATTGAAAGTGATGAGTTGAAACTCCCATATATATTGTTTTTAGTTCTGTTTTTGTTGTGAAAATCTAAGAAAACAGAGTTTGGCCGAGCTTACCGAGCTACTCGGCCCGTTAGTTGGTCAGACAGCCACCTAAAAGTACACCAGCACGCCTGTGACCTTCATGACCGTACCCGTGACCTCTAGGCAAAACCAGACAGTCTTTCGACATTGAGAAGATCAACCTCCGATGGTCTTTGAGGCGCTTGAAGTTACTATTTTGTTATGTTTATTTTATTTTGAGTATTTGTGAGGATTTTTATATTGTGTTGTAATGTTTATTCATCTGCCTCGAATTTATAATATTTAAAGTGTTGTAATAATCTCTCATCCCCACTTTTATATATCTCATTCTTTAATCGCTTTCCATAACTGTATATACGTATTTATCTTGCATGCCATTCATATTCATGCTTTTACATACATGATTCATGCTTAGATCCGGCTAAATTTGCATATTTGTGATTTAATTGATTATTACATGATTTTGTGCGCTATCGCTTGTTTTGCAACATGTTATGTTTTAGAAGCCGGATCTTTAGAAGTATTCTTGTGTATATATTGCATTAGGATTTTGTATATAGGATCATGCATATTTTACTAATTTTGTTTTGTAGTTGTTCGCGGGATGTCGTTAAATATGTAAATTGTTATGCTTTAGCATCCCGTTTTTGTGCGTTTTTCTTATTATGTTTGAGAATCCTACCATGTGGCTACTTGCTTACTTGATATAATTGTATGAATGTTAGTGGATAGAGATTGTGTCGCTTAATTTGGAATGATATTGATTTTTCATTTTTGTACACTCAATTTATTTGGGTTAAACATCTTCAAAACTCTTTCAAAATACATGAAATCAAATTGTTCCAAAATGAATGACATAGTCTTTACTTCTATGCTTCACATAGTAAATTTTAGAATTTATTAAATAATCAGAACATGAACATATAAAGAAAATAAAATTCATATCAAGGTTAGTAAAGGCCGACCTTTTGATCGGGTGAGCAGGAGTGCTCAATTAATGACCTTCCCTCTTCATATCTAAGGTTCCGAGCCAAGCATTCTTGGTTACGACGAACAGTGGGCTTGGCACGAGTCACGGGTTTCCAAATTTTCTCAAAATAAATATTAGGTGGCGACTCTAAGATCTGATGACGCAGTCCATTTGTGGCAATAATTTTGTAATAAAATGGATTTTCTATACAGTTGCTAAATCTGGACTCTCATCTATGTTTCACATTGCACTTGTGAGACTAGATCAAAGAAATCAAGGATCCGAACTATTTAACGCTCACGGGTACCCCCCAGGCATGTTACAGTTTCTGGCGACTCTACTGGGGATTTTTATGAAACCTTGCTCGAACTCCATGATATGACTTTTTTTTCAATTATATGTTTATTGCATTACATGCATTGGTGCACTTAAAGTTCCTGTGTTGCCCAGATACTGGTGGGAGCAGATGCACACTTTTTGTGACACTATACCTATCTCTACGTTACTTTGGAGGCCTTGTCTTACAACCTTTTGAGATCTGTCAAAAAGACAGCTATACTATCTAAGGTTCTCAGTCTCTGAAGGGAGGCTATATTGACTCTTTTGATTTCCTGGGATCTTCATTAGTTATGACCCAAAGGACTCTTTGGTAATGTCACCTTGACTTCAACTCCTAAAATAAAGCCAACATTGCACATATAATGAGTTATAGTACCTTTCAAAATTAGGACAGGATGCTCTCCCATTTCTAGATATATGATGCCATTTGTCTGAATTGTGAAACCCTAAATCATTTCAAAAGCTAGGATAAAGTAACCCTACCCGCCATAGGGGCATTTGTTCTCTTTCTTACTATGTGCAATGTATAGTATCGATACAGGAAATCTCAAATTCAAACGTGTGGTTCAGAAATTTTAGTTTGTGGGGTTGAGTTCAGTGTGTCAGCATGAGTTAGCAGTAATCAGTGGTCAGTTGAGTCGAAACGCTACTAAAATTTTGATTAGGGGTCCCATTGTTTTCGCAAGGTAGTTTGCAAACATAGCTTCAAACATACCTGATATCTCCCAAGTTTTGTGGACTCGTTCCGGCAGACTTTGCAAAATCCAGGATTGTATTAATGGTCAGCCAGCGTTAGTCTCTCTCCCACCAGTTACTCGAAGAAAAAGAAATAGGATGCTATCACTACCAACACAGATCACTCAGTAGTCACCTATCCGCTCACCAATAGCTAACTTTCCAAGGCCTATCATAATGCAAAGTCCAAAAGAGGTTGCTGCTATGATGGCATCTTTTCAAAGAACTATGGATACCTTGAATCACAAAATCGCTACTCAGGACGAAACCATTGTTGAAATACAATGCTTATCTAGAGCATCGGCATCTACTATACATCCAGTCCCAGCTGCCCAACAGAATCCTGATCCACCCCCACAAGTTGAAAACCCTCAGGTCCTAGATCCTCAAGAGATGTTTCCACAAGCTCCAGCTTTCAAGCCTCCGGCACAGCCCCATAAGGGAATCCTTCCCTTTGATATCAACGATATCGATTCGGCTCTAATTAAAATCGCCAGGCTAGAGAAGGCGCTCAAGAAATCTCAGGGCTTCAATTCCATCCCGGATATTGAAGATGGCTATAACGAGGCCTCTATCAGGTTACTGGAAAAGTTCAAGATGCCTCATATCGATAGATTTGATGGGAGCGGAGACCCTATTATGCATGTTCGTCTATTCTCGGATATACTACGACCAATGTGCCTGACTCGGGCTCAGAAATTGTCATTGTTCGGAAAAACTCTATCGGACATGACAGCTATTTGGTATGCCAAACTGGAGGATTTGACTAAACGAAATTGGAAAGAATTGTCTGAGGGGTTTGTTAACTAATACTCATACAATACTCAGACAGAAGTAACGATTAGCGAGTTGGAAGTGATCACTCAAAATCCCAAGGAACCCTTTATTGATTTGTTGCAAGATAGAGGGAAAAGGCAGCCAGGATAACAAACCGGCCCTCAGAAAAAGAACAAGTCTGGTTGGTAGTTCAGAATCTTGAGCTGGATATGTTACAAAGAATGATAGTAGCGCCATTGTCTACATTTGCTTCTCTGCACGAGTTGGGGGTCCACATCGAAAGTGCATTCAAGAAAGGCATCATTCAGCAAACCAGTGAATCAGCAAGAAGGCCGTTTACTAGGAATACCAATGCTAGCAATAACACTATTCCTTGGCCCACCGAGATCAGCTCCCTCGCCACGGCAGCCAAAATGGCTGATCCCTTTGCCGCTACAACCTCACAACCCACCGGTCCAGACCGAAACCAAAGAACCTTTACCCCTGTTCACATGAGCCCAGCCCGCGCTCTTAAACACCTGATGGAGAAAAGGCACCTTAAGCTCCTCGACCCTCGACCTCTTCCCGACCCACTCCCACCTAGACATGATCACACCCAGTACTGCATCTTTCATCAACAATACGGTCACCCTATAGATCATTGTTATCGCCTACATCATAAGATCCAGGATCTTGTTGACAATAAAATCATCGCCCCACCCTCCAAACCAAATGTGACCACCAACCCACTTCCACTCATAACCAAGTCCCACTACCTAGAAATGTCAACCTAATCCATACACTACCACCCACCTTTAACCCTAATGCATATATCACCTCATTCTGTCTACCTAAGCCAAAGGTGGTTATTCCAGAAAGCACAAACATATGCATGATAGACATAACACCCAAAACCTGACCACGGCCTATGGTGGTGCAAGTGGAGGAAAAGAAGAATGAACTAGAAAAAGGGTTGTTTGACCCCCAAGTTATAGAGAAAGGGGCCTGGGTCGCAGAACAATATGACCCCAGCCTGTTCATTATGGCTGCTGACCAGCCAAAGCCTGTAATCATACTACCAAATTCCCTCAGCATCAATGCCATTGGAGAAGATGAGCTGGGGCAAAATCTACATAACTGACCTGAACAAGGTTTGGATGACCTGGAGGAATTAGAAAAAGACCTGGCAGATCTAGGGAAAGATTTGGAGAACCTTTACTTTTTCAAAGAAGAGGATGTAGGCAGCGTACAGATTGGGTGGTGAGATCCAAGCCAGCCCAAATCTAGCAATGGGTGAAAAAGAATCAGACACAGAGGAGCAAATAAAGAGAGATCTGAAAAGAGAGTAGGTAGGTGACAATAGTAATGCTGCGGCTGTACCCAAGGTTGAGACTATGCTTATGACTGAGTCCATGCCTATAACCGAGAAAGAACGAGAGATGGAGCAGTTCCAACAAGAACGAATAGAGGAGCTTTAGAGAAATATAGCCCAGGAACAGGAAAAAAGGAAGAGGAAAGAAGGGACTGAGTCAACAGTAGACGACGTACAGACCATAGAAAAACCCATGTGAGAATCTGGTGATAAGGGAAAAGTACTAAAGAAACTTAGACAATATCGGAAGGTAGAGATTGAATCAATCACCGAAGAGGAGTGGCGTGCGAACGAAGGGACTGATGTGAATATGCTACGGGTGGATCCCAATAATGGCTTAGCAATGACTGCCGAGAAATAGTAGGAGGGCAATGATCTGAGCCATGCCTATACTGACGAAGGGTGGAGAGCCAATACCCCTGATGATACATGGTATGCAGATGAGATCAACCACATGACCTGAAGTGTTCGGTATTTCAAACCCCCAGCTCTAGATCAGCCAAAATCCTCTGAGAAAGAGGTTGAGAAATCGAAAGAGAAGGACGTAGAGGAACACCTGGTCTTAAAGCAACTAAAAAAGATCCAAGCAGATATATCAATTTGGGGGCTACTGATGGCCTCCCGGGAGCACAAGCAGGCGTTGCTCGAGACATTGAACAGAACTAAGCTGCCTATCGACACCACCATTGATCAACTGGTGTCATTGGTCACGTCTGGGGATGTTACTCCCGTATTGTATTTTACGGACAGAGAATTGCCACTTGAGGGTGCTAATCACAACCGACCCTTGTATGTGACTCTAGAGAGCCAGAAGAAGTGGATCCTGGTGGTACTAGTGGACACCGGCTTAGCAATTAATGTATGTCCGGCAAAGACCGCTTATGCCATAGGCCTGAAAGCTAGAGCCTGTGGAAACATCTCTTGAGGAACTAGGACCTGAGGGTTTTCAATTGGTGGAAGAGGATCAAGATTCGGTTGGGCAGCTGGGACTAGATTTACAATAGATGCCGATGCTCCAAATGACGTCACATTTCAACAATGGTTTCGTCTTGAGCAACGGTTTTGTGATTCAAGGTATCCATAGTTCTTTGAAAAGCTGCCATTATAGCAACAACCTCTTCTAGACCTTACATCATGACAGGCCTTGGAAAGTTAGCTATTGGTAAGCGGACAGGTGACTGCTGAGTAATCTGTGTTGGTGGTGATAACTGCCTATTTCTTCTTCTTCGAGTAATTGGTGGGAGAAAGACTAACGCTGGCTGACCATCAACAAGATCTTGGATTTTGCAAAGACTGCCGGAGTAAGTCCACAAAACTTGGGAGATATTAGGTCTTTCTGAAGCTTTGTTTGCAAACTACCTTGCAAAAACAATGGGACCCCCAATCAGAAGATTAGTTGCATTTCGACTCAACTGATCACTGATTACTGCTAACTCATGCTGTCACACTGAACACAACCCCACAAACTGAAATGCCTGAACCACACATCTGAATTTGAGATTTCTTGTACCGATCCCATACATTGCATATTGCAAGAAAGAGAACAAACACCCCTATGGGGGGTAGGGTTAATCTATCCTAGCTTTTGAAATGATCTAGGGTTTCACTATTCAGACAAGTGGCATTATACATCTAGAAATGGGAGAGCATCTTGTCCTAATTTTGAAAGGTACTATAGCTCATTATATGTACAAGGTTGGCTCTATGTTAGGAGTTGAAGTCAAGGTGACATTACCAAAGAGTCCATTAGGTCATAACCAATGAAGACCCTAGAAAATCAAAAGAGTCAATATAGCCTCTCTTTGGAGGCTGAGAACCTTAGATGGCAGAGCTTAGATAGCAGAGCTACTTGTTTGACAGATCTCAAAAGGTTATAAGACAAGGCCTCCAAAGTAACGTAGAGATAGGTGTAGTGTCACAAAAAGTGTGTCTGTGCTCCCACCAGTATCTGGGCGACACAGGAACTTTAAGTGCACCAATGCAGGCAATGCAATAAACATATAATTTAAAATAAAAGTCATACCATGGAGTTCGAGTTAAGGTTTCATAAAAATCTCCAGCAGAGTCGCCAGAAACTGTAACATACTCGAGGGGTACCCATGCGCGTTAAATAGTTCGGATCCTTGATTTCTTTAATCTAGTCTCACGAGTACAATGTGAAACATAAATGAGAGTCCAGATTTGGCAACTTTATAGAAAATTCATTTTATTACAAAATTATTGCCACAAATGGATTGCGTCATCAAATCTCAGAGTTGCCACCAAATATTTATTTTGGGAAAATTAGAAAACCCATGACTTGTGCCAAGGCCATTGTTCTTCATAACCAAGGATGCTTGGCTCGGAATCTTAGGTATGAAGGGGGAAGGTCATTAATTGAGCACCCCCGCTCACCCGATCAAAAGATCGTCCTTTACAAAACCATGATATGAATTTTATTTTCTTTATATGTTCATGTTTTGATTATTTAATAAATCCTAAAGTTTACTATGTGAAGCATACATGTATAGACTATACCATTCATTTGGAACAATTTGATTTCAAGTATTTTGAAAGAGTTTTTGAAGATGTTCAACCCAAATAAATTGAGTTTACAAACATAAAAAATCAACATTATTCCAAATTAAGCGACACAACCTCCATCCACTGGTATTCATACAGTTATATCAAGTAATCAAATAACCACATGGTAGGATGCTTAAACATAATAAGAAAAACACACACAAACGGGATGCTAAAACATAACAACTTACATATTTACCGACGTCTCACGAACAGATACAAAACAAAATTAGTAAAATATGCACAATCCTATATACAAAATCCTAATGCAACACATACACAAGAATGCTTCTAAAGATCCGATTTCTAAAACATGACATGTTGCAAAACATGCAATAGCGCACAAAATCATGTAATAATCAATTAAAGCACAAAGATGCAAATTTAGTCGGATCTAGGCATGAATCATGTATGTAAAAACATAAATATGCATGGCGTGCAAGATATATACATATGTACAGTTAGGGAAAGCGATTAAAGAATAAGATAGATAAGAAGTGGGGATGGGGAATTATGATAACATGTTAAATATTACAAATCCGAGGCAGATGAATAGAGATTACAACACAATATAAAAATGCTCACAAACACTCAAAATAAAATAAACATAACCAAATAGCAACTTCAAACGCCTCAAAAACCATCAAATGTTGATATTCTCAACGTTAGAAGACTGTCCGGTTTTGCCTAGAGGTCGCGGGTACGGTGATGAAGGTCACAGGCATGATGAAGGTCATGAAGGTCACAGGTGGCTACCCAACCAACTAACGGACCAGGTAGCTCGGTAGGCTCGGCCAAACTCTGTTTTCTTAGATTTCCACAACAAAAATAGAATTAAAAACAATATATATGGGAGTCTCAACTCACCAATTTCAATTAGATTACAACAATATATAATATAACAAGAAATCAAAGCAAAAGGAAAAATAAGTAAGAAATGCAATGAGTTCAATATGACGTCCGACCGAACCCAACTTAATTTTATTATCTTGTGCCTTTTTTAGTCCAATTTTATTAGCCCTTTTTATTACATTTCCATTCTTTAATCATTTTGTCCAAAAGTGATAATTACATCCACTAATAAAGAGGAGCATCAAACCAGAAGTTTGTTCTTGGCATGAGAGTGATGTAATGCCTTGGTAATGAACCTCTGAAGAGATTAAACCATTCAGCATGGAAGGTTTCTTTCTCATGCTTAAAATAGAACTAAAAACAATATATATGGGACTCTCAACTCGCCACTTTCAATTAGATTACAATAATATATAATATAATAAGAAATCAAAGCAAAAGAGCAAAATAAGTAAGAAATGAAAGAAAATGAAATAAATTGAAAATTCATCTCTTCAAGAATGGATGAACTTCATGATTTCCAAACTTACTTTTGATCCCCTCAAGTATATGAATTATGTTCTCAATCCTCAATTTGAAAGCTTGGAATTCTTGCTAGAATAATGGCTTGGAGGTGTATGTGGTAAAAAATGATTATCTCTATTGTTTTTGTTCACTTTTACCAAGACCCACCCTTCCTCTTGATCAAAGCTACTGAAATTCAAATATTTCAGAATTTTTGGAGGAGTTTTGGGTGTAGAAAAGATGGAATTTTAGTTTGTATGGAAGGTATGGGGTGTATATGGAAGATAGGAATGTTTTTAACTCAAAAACTCAACTTTTCTCTCTTTTTTCACTCTTTTCTCTAGCTCAAATGTTCTCTCCTTTCTCTATCCTCTTGCTCCTCTCAACAATCTAATGTATACATATAGGCTAAGCAAGTAGAGAAATGGCGGAAGACAAAAAGAAGATAATGGAGCTAATGGAGCACTGATGGAGCTAATGAGAGACAAAAGTGGAGCATTATCTCTAATGGATCAAGCACTAGATAATGGAGGCTGAGTGTATATGCATTTGGTGATGAATATATCATAAAATGGGTCAATGAGGTGTCCCAACCGAACCCAAAAAAAAAAGGGTCTGATGCTATTTCGGGTTGGGTCAACAAAATCTACTTTTAAGCCCAACTTCAAACGGGCATATCTCCTTTATCTGAACTCGGTTTTTGGATATTCTTGGGGCTAAAAGCTCTAGAAGTCTACTTTCTAATGGTGGCGGCCTCACATTTAAATTCCAAGTGTAAAAATAGATATGCCTAATTTAGTGAAATCTGTTTATTTCCTTCTTAACGATTTGATGCTCATTTTTTTCCTAAACTAGTTTTCTTTCATCCCATCCTATTTCCTTCAACTATAAACCTATAAAGAATATGTTTTTAAATATTTTTCAAAGAGTTCACCTCCCTTTCATTTATTTTCACTTTGTCCTTACTTGGTTTACTGAAAAGTGCAATATTTTAATTGAAATAGGAGCCTCGAAATATCGTAGAAACATTTGGAAAAATATTTTGAAAAGAGGGTTTTAAAGTCTAAAATAGTTTAGCCAAAAATGTGTGAAGGTTGGGATTAAAGCTCAAATTCTATCTCTCTTCTAAGGATTCTGTGAGAAGTGCATTATGATTGTCATCATCAGGTAATCAATAGAAAGCGCTCAAGTCTTAGGGCCGGTCAAAATGGGGTGTCTACAAGTGAGCTCAAATCAAAATCAATGATTTCAAAAAATTGTGGGTTTGGGACATTGAAGCCTGTGGATCAACACAAAGAACTGAAGAACTTACCTTTGTTTTGGTGTTGAACGATGCGTTTGAATTGTAGCAACAAACATATAGAGAGACGATGGGTTTCAAGGGAGCCGAGTGAAGAAGGTGGTGTGCGAGTACGAGTTTGAATCACAGCAACGATTAGTTTCAAGGGAGTCGAGGAGGGTGGGTGTCGATCTTCCTCTTCAATGGCGGCGATGAGCAGAACTCAATCATTTTCAGGTCTCTTTTATGAGAATGTGAGATTGAACGTATAGAGAGGAGGCAAACGTGTTTGGGCAGATGTGGGAGAGAGAGATGAGCTTTTGGGCGAGAATTAAATATATTCTGAACCATTGATATATACTTAGATTGATCTACACCATTGATTCAAAATGTATCTCTGATACATTTTATATATTTTCAAAAACCATCTTATGTTATTATATAGATATTTTATGGATAATTTTACCATTACAAATATTTTTTTGAACATTTAGCAACTTGATAATGTGAATATTCATATTTGACAGCGTGAATGTTCACATTCACATTGATAATGTGAACGTTCACATTACAGAGCACTCACATTGTCAATGTGAATATTATTATTAGGGATATTTTTGATAGGACTTATTAAAATATAAAAAAATAATTTATGAAGTGAAATATAAATAGGTGATGAGAGATTTATGAATAAACATCTAAAAAAAATTCAAAAATAAAAAATAAAAACCACTAATGCTGATCTATCTAATAAGTGGAATGGGCCGTGCTTACGATTGAAACTTATCAAATTAAAAATTGAAGCTTAGGTCCATGCTAGCAGAAGTTTTAGGCCTATATTTTGACATCATCATTGAGTTTTGTTTTTAGAAGTAGAATGGAGAGAATTGTTAGTGAGGGGACTGCTAGTGACGGGATTAAAAAAAATTGTATTTGTTTGATAACCAATGGAGTAGTAATGGTTCATGTTTGTTTTGAGAGATAGGTGGGATTAACCATGTAAATTGCACAAATACCCTTTGCGTTATTATCAAATTTGGACTTATACCAACTAAAAAATAAATAAATTTTTACTCAATATTATTCTTCTTCTCTTCTTTTTTTTTTTTAAATATTAAAGAATCCAACTATTAAAAAAAATTTGGTCAATATTATTCTCTTTTTTTTTTAATATTAATGAATCCAACTATCAATAAATTTTTACTCAATGTTATTCTCTCTTCTTTTTTTTTTTCTTCTTTTTTTTTTTTGTAAATATTAAAGCATCCATCTATCAATAAAATTTTACTCAATTATTTGTGTTTAATATTACATGAGCCATATTATGAGGCTCATTCCAAGTATTATGACCTTCATTCCACGAGTCATATTTTTCATAAATAGTCCCAAAAAATCTAATAACATGTTATTTAAAATTTGTCTAACTACTATAAATTTTGGGTATCATCCCCACAAATACAACATAATATGCTTGTTTCCCTGACATTCTTATTACCATATTTAAAAATTAAAAATTAAAAATTAAAAGAGAGAAAATTAAAACAACACCATACATTCCTTGCCAAAACACAATGAATCATAAGACATATCCATACATGAAATAAAAGTTTAACCACCAAAACATACTATGGAAATCCACCATAAAAGGGAAAATCTACATATCCATAATTTCCATGCAAAATTATGCACCATGAAGGTGCATCCACGATAATACCTAAGCTACAATATTTATGCATCACATAATATATTATCAAAGTCATATGGAAAACAAAAAGACCATTAAAAAATAGATGCCAGATTCAAATATGACCTTCAAATAGCAAAGAAATCCACTCCATCTTGTCATTCTTATCTAAACTGAAGAACAAGTCAACTTTGTCCTTATCTTTCACTATCATAGATGATGTCATCAACCTTTGGGTATTACTCATTGGCAACTTTAGAAGTTCTGCATTAACCAACCTCCTTTATTCGGATAGGTCTTATGAATATCCTATCCTAGGAGCAATCTCCACCATCGTAGTATTAGTATTTTCAATGAATGATCCAAGATTTTTTCCCATCTCTGATAGTTTAGTGGGAATCCCCTTTGCATATCGACCCTATTTTTTCCCAGTTTTAGTAGAGTCAGCACGATTGGGAACATTACCTAAAGTAGACATTGAATAGTCCATATCACCCATGTTCATACAAAAATGTTCAACAAGAGACTCATTTCCTTTTTCTGTAGTTTCATTTGCATCCTCCTTTTCCATGGCTACAACTGCATCAGCAAGATCCTCAGCCAGTTCATCAATCGCCCTATCTTTCCCAAATAGAATAAGGTAATCTTCATAGAACGGGAATGACCTGTTTCGTATTCCTTTTGCATCTAGCACCCTCTATACAAGTGATTATCCAATTATTAAAAAGAACAAGTTGATTTATAAGTAAAGAATAATACAAATAACAAAATAAAAATAATGTGTACCCTCACATAGTTTAGCCATACATCGTCACTATCAACCAGCACCATCTTTTGTTCATCATCCCAACCAAAATCACTTATCTTTAACATATCTTGAAGAGTGTTATATTGTTTCCTCCACAACTTAATCTTTGAATCGATGTGAGGAATGGCTCAAAGATCAGTTCCAGGAAATGCACTTAAGATCTTCTTCTCACATTCATTGTAGAAGCCTGCCCTAAACTGATTATTATCAAGCTTCCACCTGGGATTACTTGCGGTTGCATCCTTCATGGTTGTAATAAGGAAGACTTCCTCACGATTATTCCAAAACCTTCAAGGTTTCCTCTTCTTACGAGAACTAGTGGTAGTTGTGCCATCCATACCTATATATATGTATATCATAAGTTTAAATCATAACACACATGTCAATCATAAATACCAAATCAACTTACAAAATATTTGTTACAAATACCACACAAAAACTAAACAAATATGGTTTGAATTACATGTCATAATAAACTCTCACTAATAAATAAAAATCATCATACAACACTAATTTATTGACCTTTGCTTGCTTGCCATTCATTAAACATTTGGGTTGCTAAAGCTGTTCATCATTCACTCCATTGATTAGATGCTTCAACAACGTCAATCATTTTATCTCCTAATTTAGTAGCTGGAGGAGGAGGATTCATTTCCTTATTCTTATCATCATCGAGATCTTTAGGCATTTCACGTTGCATGAGATTGTGGAGAAGGAACATACAGTGATAATACGAAATTGAGTCTTGATTGGAAAGTAAGAATAAGTTCTTAATATTGCCCACCTCATTTTAAGTAGCCCAAAACACCTCTCAATGACGTTACGAGCAGAAGAGTGCCTCATGTTAAAAAACTCTTGTGGAGTTGTTGGGGCACCCCCTTCTCTCTATGTGGAAATATGGTAATGATATCCTCTATATGGTGCAAGAAAGCCATCCCCATTTGTGTAACCCACATCTACGAGATAGTAATGGCCTATAATTATGTAAGATGGTTTCGTTATGTATATAAGAAAATAATTGTTTAATATAAATATTATAACAACCCTCATTCTTATCTTAGTCGTGCTTATATGAATTTACAGACTTTGATTTGTTTTGCCTGAGTAAGGGTTCCTGTCTTGTCTTGATGCTATTATGTTTTGCCTAAGTGTTAAATGCATGTTTTGTTCCTTGGTTGTGTGTTGAACTTAAACTATCTATCTTTGTTATCTCACACCTAGGTCATATCTTTGAACCCCTTACACCTAGGCCATTGTGCGTCAACACCTAGGATCATCTTGAAACCACCTTGGTTGACCTCTACCTTCACCCTGGCATCTTGGCCAAGATGTGCATCATCTAGGCCGAGGTGTGCAACACCTAGGCCGATACGTGTATTATCTAGGCCGAGATGTGCATCATTTAGGCATTCAACATCTTTGATCCTTGAACCTAGCAATCTTGTTCTGGAACTGGCACAACTTAGGCCGAGGTGTGGCATATCTAGGCCAAGGTATGGCACACCTAGGCCAAGTGTTATCCTTCCTAACCGAGATCAGGGAAACCTTACCGGCCCGAAGCTTTGTTTTGATCCAGGATCCTTGTCTTGTCAGAGTGCCGTGCCACCTTACTTGTTATACACACTTGGATCTACTCTTGTCTTTTCATTCTGGCACCTTTTTTAGGAGATTTGATCAGATGATGCCACGTGTCCCAGTAGTGGTTTAAGTTAGTTAGCAGTGAAGAACCCATATCATTTGCCATCTTTGCCTTGTAGAGAGAGAAACTCTAAGAGGAAGAAGAAGAAGTTCTTAGAGTGAGAACTAGATTTCCAAACTTGATTTTCATACCTTGAACCAACAGATTTGTGTTTTGAGGTTAGATTCTTGATTTACTCTTGTTGTTCTTTATGTTAATCTGATCACATTGCATGATCTAGCATGATTTATGAGCCATGCATTGATTTAAAGTTTTGTTTAGAGAGAGAAAGTGATGTTCTTGTGTTCTTGAAAAAAAATCATGTTTTGATCCAAAAGTTTGTATCAAGTTCCATGTTTTTGTGTTTGTTTTCATGAAATCTTCACTTATGGGTACTCAGGTCCATGTTGTTGAACTCATATCATGAAATCAGAGATTTTGAATAAGAAATTATGATTTTAGCATTCATGTTCTTCAAGGGGGAACCCAGATTTCCAGACTTCACTATTTCTCTAAGTGTGGTCACCGAGACCCACTCTTGTCTAGACCTCACACCTCTAGACCAAGCATTGCATCTCATATTGGCCTACCTTACATGATCACTTGCACCTTAGCCTATCTTGCATGTGCACCTAGGCCAACCACTGCATACCTAGGCCGACCACAGTACACCTTTGCCGACACCTTGCAACATCTCGGCAGGCAGCCCCCACACCTAGGCCAAGGAAACTACACCTTGGTCAAGACCTCCTGA
Organism: Camellia sinensis; assembly: GCF_055761805.1. Classification (NCBI taxonomy): domain Eukaryota; kingdom Viridiplantae; phylum Streptophyta; class Magnoliopsida; order Ericales; family Theaceae; genus Camellia; species Camellia sinensis. Next base: position 143,777,714 of record NC_138963.1, read on the forward strand.
GTTCACCCCGCTAGGCCATTTTGGCCCAGCTCATCTCTGTGTATCCATTCTGAGACCTAGTTTGTACCCAACATGCTTTTCCAAGAAGAAAAACATTAATTCAACTCCCAGTACATGTTTTGGTTTGTCTTGACTTGGTTTTGGAAAGAAATGCCGAGATCTATTTTACTCATTTGAAGCTTGTTTTGAGAGTGCATTGCATACCCATCTTTGAGCATCTCTTCTTGTCTTCTTGAAATGCATTCAGTGGATTTTGTCATGTAGTTGTAGGTCTTGAATCCTTGCCTTAAGCCCTACATCCGAAGAGCTATTGTGAGTGGTATTTTTAATAAAGCTATGTCATAATGTTTTGGATAAAAGCTTTGCTTTGTTTTGAAAAAGTATTTGATCAAACATGAATGATTATCCTTTAGTTTTTGTATCAAGTATTATGTTTGTTTTGATGACATTCTTGGAAAGTCCTTAGTGCTAGGGGACTATAATGCAACTAGTACCTTTGTTTGAGATATCTCCTTTTCCAGCGACGGCTTCAGCGGGTGGGCTTGTCTAATCGATTCCGAGTCGATTATTCCTTTGTTTTGTTAGGAATGTCACCTTTGTATTATGTAGATATTAGTAAACATCCCAAGAAGCTTTGAAAGACTTTGATTGATAAACTCGGTTCATCCCAAGACTTTGTTACAAGTTATGATATATATTGTTTTGAAAGGAATCTCAGATATCATTCATTCAAACCTTTATTACTTATATCGTTCACTAAGTTTTCAGCTCACCCATCTCCCTTATATATATGTAGGTGATGAACAAAAAGGCGATGTTGCCTAAGCTTTATGTGGATGATGTTTTGGTTCTTGTTCTTTTTTGTAGCATCTTGAAGATTATGTTTCTTAGCTTTGTAAATCATTTGTTTTTGTATGTTTAGGCTTGAGAAGCCTTTTGATTAAGATGTAATGTTAAGTTTATTTTATTTTGTATTCAAGTTGTAAGCCATGTTTATATGTAATTCATTTCATTTGATCTATACACATCTCTTATGGACTAATTAGATTTAAATTTATGCTTCCGCACAGGTACGCCCCATATGTATACTCTATTTGTGTGAATCCTTGTAAGTTGGCCTTCTATGATTTTGAATTACTGGCCATCACGGCATCATTCTATTAGGGATGGAATGGGGTTGTGACAGATATAGTGCACTTATATATATATATATATATATATATATATATAACAATATATAATTATCATACCAGTAGGCACTTTCAACCCATTAGATCTATTGACAGCATCTCTAAGTACCCTAGAATCAGAAGCAGATCCTTCCTATCCAGGCAAGACATATATGAATTGCATGTCTTCAGACCACACACCCAATACATTCGTGGCAATTTCGCCCTTTCTCGTTCTATACCTTGGTTTGTCTATTGCAGGGGCAAGAACCTTAACGTAGGTTCTATCTAAAGCACCAAGACAATTCTAATAATAAAACAATATTATAAAATTAATATAGCCAATAAAAATATATAATTTGCTAATTATTGCAATTTGTAAATATATTGTACTTGAAAACAACTCCACCTACCATCTGTACAATCATCAGCTATTGGTTCAAGCTTCTTAAGTAGGAGACTATGGAGGCACAACATAACCTTGAGAACATTATTGAAGTGCTTACTAATTGTTTGACCACTCTGCATGAAATTAAATTTAATTTTGCAGTTCTTATGCTAATTGCTTATCTAAGACAACATACTTTGAGTCTGACAATTCAACACTTCGCACCAACCCACATAAAAGCATGAACGTACGCCTATTCATCCGAAGTTGGTCATGACAATTTATGTCACTATCGTTGGCCAATCTATTCAAATGGTCAATTTATTTTCCATAGGGGTGAGGTGATCTAGGTAGTTGCAACCTAATTTCTTTCTTCTTGAATGCAGCATGTAAAATCACTATATACATAGCAGATGCATAATTAATGGATGATACAACGTGTTGGAGGGCTACAAATTCCTCTATGAGGTTCTTTCTCCATTTCTTAGTGGCATAATTATTATCCATCTACAAAAAATTAATAAACAATAAGCGGCTAAAGTCAGCACAAAAACAAAAACAAATAATAGATAATAGAAAGTGTTTAATATGATAATGAAAGTCAATTTTAATGTCAAGCTAAAACAGAGCATAATTTCTACTTTATCTCTTTCATTTCTTTTTTTGTTTCTACAAATTCAAGGTCCAACATAGCTTAAAAGTAAATCAAATTTAAAAAATAAAAAAACAAAAAAAAAACAGAGTGTAACGGCCAAAAAGCCATAGTAGAGTGAGTTTGAAGTATAATCGAATATCAAATTGAAAAATGATAGACATCTTTTTTCATCAACAGGAAGTGAAGACATCTTTGTTAGGCCATTACTCTTTAGAAATGTATTCCTTATTTTTATAACCACTATCAAATATACTATGAAATTGCATATGAAGCAGATTACATATGAAGCTACCATTGTCAAAATCATATATTTATAGCAATCAACATTAGTTTGAAAGCTGTTACACAGTTCAGGTGATCCGCCCTATAAACATTATCAATGGTATAGAGATGGTTCAATCATTTGAAGTGCTACAATTATAATAACATAATCGCTCCCTCCAAAATGGAATGAAACAGAATAGATAGACTAATAGGATTAAATGGTCAAGGTACTAATCTATGAAATCAATTTCCAAAATCAAAATCTCAAACATTGCAAAAATAATAAAATATGCAACAACAATAACTAGGACAGCCAAAGGCCAGAGAAAATTTTACATCGTCACAAAACATGAATGAAAATTCCACTAAAATAATATTAGCAAAGATCACAGTCATACATATAGCATTTTGGTTTTTCTTTTCTTTTTTTGTCTTTTGGGACAAAAAACATTTCAATTCCTTCAAGCAACAATTTAACATTTGAATATCATAATCTAACTGGAATTTTATTCAACTTCCATTATGGATGTTGCCCTAGGATAAACCTGTTGCTAAAATGTTGGTACAAACTACAAAGTTCATCTCTTAATTATACTTTAATAATTTCATCAGCTTTAGTTCAACACATAAGCAGAAATCTCACCAACTATTTAAATTTGAAGGCCCTACTTTCAAGTACATAGTTAGAGAAAAAAAAAAGGAGGGGAAAGATTTCATTAATCAGTTGCTTCATGCTTAAATTTGTGAAAATATTCCACAGCTTATGTACCAATAAATTGAATCCAATTTTTTAAAATTTCTAGTACCTTTTGTTTCACCAACAATTTAGCAAAAGCAAACTGTTTTCTTTATTATGCTTTTCCTCTTTCGAGAAAGTAGTGCATAATATACTTAGAAGAGTTGAACTTGTTCCCAAAATGTATGGCAATCATTTAAAAATGGAGATATATGGGGACTTGAACAAAAGAAAAATAAGATCACCTTCCTTTCTACAGCCTTTCTTAGTTGAAAAATGCTTGGGAGCACTAATTAGTGCTCCCACTAATTAGGTGGCAGTGGGTCCCGTCATTAATGATGTGATGTTTTGGTCTTGGAGTTGTATTTTTTTTTATTTTTTTTTTACTTTTTTAATGCATTAGTGCTATTAGTGGTGATGTTTTTAGTGGGATGAATCATTGTTGTTCTTAGTTACTATGAACACAACTTAGTCAAAACATCATGCTACTACAAACATATTCTATACTATAATTTAGATCATATACAACTCCTGATGATGATGAAAATAATTTCTTCATCTCTAGAAATTCAGAATAAATTGATAATGATAAGGATCCTATTAAACCCATCACCCCAAAACCATTCATCCCTCTAGCCAAACACCTGACAAACTAAAATCCCCATAATGCAAACACAATTTATTTTGTCAATTAAAAAAAAAAAATCTAAATCAACAATTTCTGAACAATTTTATGATAAAAATTTCTAAACAATTTCATAATAGAGATATGAACAATTTCTTTTTGGTTCACAACATAACCTACCCATAGAAGAAGAAGAATAATAATAAGAAGAAGAAAATGATGAAAAACAAATCTGAATAGAGAAGAGTCAGTATGGGATATGTTATCAATAAAATCTTGTAATGAAAAATAAAAATCCAAATAAATTGATAACTTGATTCAAGAAAATGTTTTAGCTTGCTTCAAATCCAAAAAAGATAGATCAAATCATAGATGATAAACCCAAAAATAATGAAGAAAAAAAAAAACCCATTTACAAATCATAAACCACAGAAAAATAGGGGAAATTTTGGGGTAAAGATACTCACAGATCAAAACTCATCCACAAATACAAAAAAAAAATTCCAAATAAATTGATAGCTTGCTTAACAAAAACAAAAAAAAACTACCGATACAACTGATGCTCAGATGAAAATGAAGATCGAAAATCTGAAGATGAGAGAGAGCTTTACTATTGTACTTGAGCTTCTCTTTAGATCGAAAACTTCTCTTCTTGCCTCTCCTTACTGCTGTTGCTACTGCTGCTTCCAAAGTGATGAGCTATAGCAACGATGGATAAATAAGTAAATCACTCCCTAACACCAACGGATTAATTTTCAATATGAACTCTTTGGCTAGACTGTGAATCCGAACATCCAAGGCCCATCACAAGTCCTCTGGCTTATGAGTCCCATCTCCAAATCTGCAAACAAACACAACATTAATGGGTCCCACCTCCATCTTAATCGCATCCCTCCCTCTATTCCCCAAAACAAACGGGGTTTCATATTCAATTAAATGTGTACTATGTAGGAACATATGATCTCCAATATATGATGAAGTATGGTTGATTAGACATAACATCTTTAGTAGAAACTGCATGGAATCTATCTCTAAAATTATTCTTTCTTTAATGCATACAACATGGAATCCTCCATCTCTAAAATTATTCTCCTTCTTCATCAATGCACTCCCAGTCGTACAATTATATCTTCAAATTTTTATGTTTTGAGATTATCATCACATCATGCATTTGGAACACGCATTTAAGATATAGGACAAATTTTGGGAATAATCTAGGAAGCATCTCCCTGTAACAAAAATAAAGGTTTCAAAAATGCAAAGTGAGGAACCAACAAGTTGATTAGGAATCAAATCAAAATGATCTAGAATAACATCAGTGTCTTCAATTTATTCGTTGAGAGAAAGATAGCCCGTACATGTCTATTGGTGTAAAAAATGCCTAAACAAGTTTTCCATGGTCAAGATGATCACTTGGGACATATATGCTTTTTGCACTTGCCATTGCTTTTTTTGATATTTTTTGCAATGTTTGATGTGTATGTTATTTTTATCAATAAAGTTCTTTTTTAACTGATAAAAAAATAGACTTAGAAAATTAATTTATTAGTTGATCATCAAGGGGGCTGCAACATGATCTAGGAAGCCAGGCTGATTAAATTAAAGGACCAGCTAAGTAAGGAGAGATTCAAACCAAAACAATAGGTGAACTCTCTAAATCTTCGGATTTCATCTCAAACTTTCCCAAATTTCTTTTCATCCAAATCAAAGTGTCAAAGCACTGCACAAACTATACAATTCCAAAGGACGCTTGCATCTTTTATCAAGGCCAAAACTGTCACAACCCAAACTTGTCCCTATAGGTTTAGCATCGTAACTGGCCAGTAGTAATTTTCATATCAATCACATGATCTATTAACACATAAACACGTAATTAGATGACTAATTAATCACATGCATGTCTGAGTCATTACAAAAACCTCTAAAATCAATCATTTACATTTGAACACAAGAGGAATGCATCTAATCCAACTCTGCTAATTACATCTATCTTCGCTCATAATGCCAGTCATAGAACAATGCAAAACAAATTATCACCACAATCCTCATACCTTCTACACATAACAAACCATTGAGGAAGTAAATAATAATTATGTCTCCTAAATGAAGCATGTCATTAGTATTGAATTTTTGGTGAGTCAAGGCATACTTTTGACTTTAAGTAGCACAACTAAACTCCAAAGCAACTTATGAAGGTCAAAAGATTTTACATTTGGATCATTAATTATTTTTTCAAAAGAAAAAATAAGTTGCAAGAACACCAAATGAATAAATGGTCCATATTCATTTATCAATAACATCAAACTGCAAGGAAACAACATCAAGAATTGATAACAACAAAACAATTTCATTGGCCTCATGATCATTAAAATTTCTGAAAAAGCGGAGGCCATTTGAGGTAGAATTATCATGTCAAGAAAGGAAAAAATGGGCATAGTGTTACCAAAGAAAACATTTCACTAAAATGGTAGAACCTAACAATAGACACCCTCTACTAGACTAGGATTTTAAGCTTGACTTTATAAATTTGGGTTTCAAGCATGGCTAAACAAACCTAATTTGGATCTCAACTTCTCAAGCATGGATAACCACAGTGCCATCTACATCCAAGTAGCAATTGTGATGACCATTGTTGTCACAATGCTGGCAAAAAAAACAACAGTTTCATTAGACAGGTAAAACTCTCTCTCTCTCTCTCTCTCTCTCCCCCCCCCCACACACACACATGGTTTACGGATTAACAAAATCTCTCTTCCCCTTCTCTACAAAATAATGGGAAAACCCCATCTTCAAAATTTTCTTGAGAACAATCATTTTACAAGCAAAGGGCACCCTCACCTAAGAAGTACGGATACTTTTAAGAAGGTAACGTGTCATATCCGACACGACACTCACCGGACACTTTCCAATACATTACAAATTTTAATAAATAACTTGAAATCTAATGACAAAATGCATTTTTATACATATTCTTCACATTTAGACTTTAAAAATTATTATCTTTGACTTAAATATTTATATATATAGTATATGATAATTATTTATCCTTATATATGACATACAATAAATATATAAAATTATACATTTTGTAAGTTTCCTACGTGTTGTATCCTATATTTTTTAAAAATTTGTTTATAAGCGTGTCCGTCTCCGCACTTTGAGACCCTCACTAAACTAGGCAGGGTAGTACAGTTATGTCAAGCAAAGAGATCTACAATCACCTATGATAAATCTAGCTCTCATATGGGCCAAACAAGCCTAAACCACAATGTTGTCTAGGTTCAAATAAGGGTGTAAAAATGGCTTGCTGGGCCGAAGCCTGACCAGGCCCATGCCCAACATGACCCTTCGGGCTAGGGCATGTGCAATGTTTTTTCTAGGCTGACTCAATCCATACTCGAGGCCCGGACAGGCCGACGCCCAATATCACTTTCAAGCTATTTTGGTGAAAAAAGATATAAGAAAATAAAAAATAAAAAAAATTGTTAGGCCTAGTCCAAGCTCGTTCAAAGCCCAAGACCGATGCCCAATTACAACTTGGGCCTGGGCCACGATTCCACACAAATAGACCGAGCCTGGCAGATTTTTGGCGAGAGCTCGATAGACCAGTGGCCGGTTCGGGCCGTTTTTACATGCCTAGGCTTGAGTGGAAATTCTAATGGCTTTTTGGTCAAATGTTTCTAAATCAGATGGCTATTTTATAAGATGGGCAATCTCTCTCTCTTTTGCTCAATGATGACTTTGCTATATTATTAGAATATCTTTACCTCTTTTTTCTCTCTGTATTAACAAACTATGAAGACCGACCTTCTTGAAAACTTATTTAGAGAATCAAAGACAATGTAAAATGAGTGTCGTGTTCATGTCTATAATGTATTGGATACCAACATGTCGCGAACACTTGAAAATGGGTACTTTTTGGTAATTACTTGAAAATGTAAAATAAGTGTCGTGTTCATGCCAATATTTTTAATAATTACTTTTTGGTAAAACATTTTGGGGGCACTTCACTAACACACGTGTCCTATGTTTGGACCTATGAAGCATAGGTACTTCGAAAAATATGTCGTATCCATACCGGGTACTTACGAGCGTATGCTACCTCGTATGGTACTTCTACATACGTATCGAATACACGAAACACGTACTCAAAATTTTTCTTCTTAATTTTTTGCGTACCTAGACGTACCTAGTATATATCCAAGCCGTATTGTACCTTAGTTGAAACTGTTGTATAAATTGTGAAATAACATAAAACAATTAGATTCATATTTAATCAGTTAAATGACATAACATGAAACATGATTAACAAAAATACATATGGAACCAATATATTGAAAACAAGGAATCAAACCATATTCTATATATACCACAGTTTTTTTAAAACAGATTAGTCGCCTCACCGTGGGTGCTGGAGGAACGTTGACTTCTGTCTCCCAAGATAAGATGGTTTAGACCGGCTAACGCAGAAGCACCTTTTGTTAGCTTTGGCGAACTGACAATGGTAGCACCCTTTCACACAGGAAGAATATTATAGGAGCAAGCAAACTGATAGTATAATTGGAAGGCAAAAATTATGTACAAAAACCAAGGGAGATGGGTCTCCTTTTATACACCATAGGGGAGAGAGGAGAAGCCTTCAACCATAAAGGCTAGCAACTAATGCCTATGAAGGCTGGCAACTAATGGCCATTACTCCTGCAAAACTGCTGGAGTAATGAACCAACGCAGGAAAAAGGGGTTTGTCAGGCCAACATGGCCAAGCTAGTAGGTCAACAGGCCATGGACGCCTTAGCCCGCAAAATAGCCGGAGCGTTGTGGGAATCTATGGACATTCTCAGAGTTGAGAATTAAGTCCAGAACCAAGTAGCTGAAGCAAAGCCGTCTTTTCTGAAGAGGGAATTCTTCCGGTCGAATCCGGACGAGTTTTTGGGTGACCCTAAGGTGCCACTGAAGGCAGATAAGTGGCTTGAATAGATAGTGAAGGCGTTCGAGATGTTGGGCATCGAGGACGATCAATTGAGGGTGACCTTGGCATCTTTCCAGTTAAAGGGGGATGCAAGTCAGTGGTGGAAGAATGTACGTAGGCACATTGGAGTGACTTGAGAGGCCTTTGTCAACGCCTTTCAGGACAAGTTTTGTCTCCCACTGTTAGGGAGAAGTTGGGGATTCAGTTTTCTCAGCTTAAGTAGTTGAACACACCTGTGGCTGAGTTTGAAACCACTTTCACTAGCTTGTCTAGGTTCGCACCTGAGCTTGTAGAGACTGAGGAGTGCCGTTGTCTGGAATTCGAGAAGAAATTGAGGATCAGGCTCATGTTTAGAGTGGTCGGATCCATGATTAGAGATTTTGGGCATCTCGTGGAGGCAGTGGCCCATCTTAAGACTATCATGCAGGTTGAGAAGGAGAGGATAAGGGGCTCCAAGAAGAGTCAGGATAGTTAGGGGGACCGTAAGAGGTAGAGGGGTTCTAACCATCAGCAGTCCCAGGGAGTTCAGTCAAGGTCCACATTTCCAGTACTGAGTTCGGGTTCTGGGAGAGGTGGTCAAGGAGATGTAACTTGTTTCAAGTGTGGTCAGTTAGGCCACAAATCTCCAGTTTTCCCGTAGAAAGGAGGAGGGCAGCGAGCAGCTTCATTTTTGGCTTGTTCTCAGGGCCAGAGTCAGGGTAGAGGACAGCCACCCACTTGTTATCAGTGTGGTCAAGCGGGGCACCTGAAGAGGTTTTGCCCACAGTTGGGTGGCACATCTGGTGCGTCTGGTTCGAGACAGACAGAGAGTCACCAGCCAGAACAGTCAGCACAGGCCTCGAGGGCCAATCAAGGAGCTTCCTCGGCTCAGTTAGTGCAGCAGGCTTATGCATCGAGGGGTGAGCAGGTAGATCAGAGGCCAACGAGGCGTGTGTATGTTGTCACAGCGCTAGACCTTGTACCCGCTCCTTCGGTAGTGAGAGGTACTTTCTTGTTTTGTAATTCAGTTGCTAATGTGTTGATTGATACGGGTGCATCCCATTCATTTATTTTGTCTGCATTTGCATCGATTTTGGGGTTGGAGTTGGCACAGTTAGCATCTCATATTTGTGTAGAGTCACCTATTGGTGGTGAGGTTATCTTGAAACATGGGTGTCGGGGCTGTGATATAGAGGTCATCGGTTGTCGACTTCCATTTGCATTTGTTTTGCTTGATATGACTAGTTTTGATGTTATTTTGGGTATGGACTGGCTATCGTCATACCGACCTGTTATAGATTGCTACCTTCAGAGGGTTACTGTATGTACCTCGAGTGGTGATTGCTTTTATTTCTTGGGAGACTGGGTGGATAGAGTCTTATCACTGATATATGATCTGCGTGGGCAGAGTGAACTTAGCTGTCTGCTTGCTAGATTTCTAAATAGTGAGTGTGATGAAGGCCGGGTTGAGTTGCTAAGGGTGGTTTGTGAATACCCAGATGTCTTTCCTGAGGATCTTACTAGTTTACCACCTCACCGAGAGATCGAATTCTTTATTGATTTAGTGCCTGGCACGCCACTGATTTCTATAGCACCATATCAGTTTGCATCTGTTGAGTTGAGTGAGTTGAAGGTTCAACTTCAGGAATTATTAGATAAGGGTTTTATTCACCCTAGTACTTCACCTTGGGGAGCACCGGCTCTCTTTGCTAAAAAGAAAGATGGAGCCTTGAGACTTTGTATCAATTACCGAAAGTTGAACCGAGTTACCGTTAAGAATAAGTACCCAATGCCTCATATAGATGATCTCTTCGATCAGTTGAAAGGGTCTTGTTGTTTTTCTAAGATATACCTGAGATCGGGTTACCATTACTTGAGGGTAAGGGAGGAGGATATCCCGAAGACGACATTTCGTACGTAGTATGGCCATTATGAGTTCCTAGTGATGCCTTTTCGGCTAACCAATGCTCCAGCTATATTTATGGATTTGATGAACCGGATCTTTCGTGAGTACCTAGATCGTTTCTTGGTCTTGTTTGTGGACAACATTTTGATTTATTCACCCTCCGAGGAGGAACACTTACGAGTAGTGCTTGAATTGCTTAGAGCCCATAAGCTGTATGCTAAATTTGAAAATGTGAGTTTTGGCTAAAAGAAGTTAAGTTCCTAAGTCATGTGGTGTCCGAGGAAGGGGTAACTATAGATTTATCCAAGATAGAGACAGTACAGGATTGGGCACAACCTAAGAATGCCTTCGAGATCCATAGTTTCTTGGGATTAGCTGGGTATTACCGAAGATTTGTGAAGGATTTCTCTAGATTAGCTTCACCATTGCCTAGGCTGACAAGGAAATGAATCAAATTTGTGTGGAGTGAGGCTTGTAAGAAATCGTTCCAAGAGCTCAAGATTAGACTTACCACTGCTCCAATCTTGATTATTCCGGAGAGGGATTTAGGTTATTTAGTTTATTATGATGCCTCACGGGAAGGTTTGGGTTGTGTGTTGATGCAAGAGGGAAATGTAATAGCCTATGGCTCGCGGCAGTTGAAAATACGCAAGAGGAACTACCCTACTCATGATTTAGAATTAGCAGCAGTGATATTTTCCTTCAAGATTTAGAGGCATTATCTGTTTGGTGAGAAATTCGAGGTATTTTCCAATCACAAGAGTCTGAAGTATCTGTTTACACAGAAGTACTTAAATTTGAGGCAGAGAAGGTGGATAGAATTCATGGAGGATTATGATTTTGAGTTGCATTATCATCCCAGGAAGGCCAACGTAGTGGCCGATACTTTGAGTAGGAAGTCTATTAGCAGTGTATCTTGTATCGCCATCTGAGAATAGGAGATGTTGGGTGCTCTTGGGGAGTTTAACCTGTATCTTGGGGAATCCGCTGAATCTGCGGCCTTGTTTACAGTAGTTGCCCAACCTACACTTGTGAACCGAGTGAGGGGTGACCTTGAGGTAGAATCCCTCCGAGAGAAGATTTCCAGTGGGAAGGTAGAAAGAGGCTTGATTGTATATCCCAACCAAAGTGTGAGATACCGGGATCATTTGTTTATACCGGAGTCTTGCTGAGAGGAAGTACTCTGAGAGTTTCACCACTCGTGCCTTACGGTGGATTCAGGAGGCACAAAGATATATCACGACCTTAGTCGCCAGTTTTGGTGGAGAGGTATGAAGAAGGATGTAGAAGTGTTTGTATCGAAATGCCTTACTTGTCAGCAAGTGAAGGCCAAGCATCAAAGACCAGTGGGTTTGTTGCAACCCTTGCCTATAGCTGAGTGGAAGTGGGAGAATGTCACGATGGATTTTGTTGTGGGCCTTCTGAGGAATCAACGGGGTGGCGATGCTATTTGGATGGTAGTTGACCGGTTGACCAAATCTGCGCATTTCATACCTATGCGCGTAAGTGATTCGGTAGATTATCTTGTCGACTTGTATATCAGGGACGTAGTGAGGTTGCATAGGGTCCTCGTGATGATCGTTTCGGATAGAGATCCATGTTTCACAGATAGGTTGTGGCAGAGCTTGCAGAGTGCCTTGGGCACTAGATTGACCTTTAGTACTGCATATCATCCTCAGACTGACGAGCAGTCCAAGCGTACTATTCAGATCCTTAAGGATATGCTTTGAGGTTGTGTGCTTGATTTTAAAGGGCCGTGGGAGAGGCACTTTCCCTTAGTGGAGTTTGCCTATAACAATAGTTTTCAATCGAGTATTAGCATGGCACTGTTTGAGGCCTTGTATGGCTAACTGTGTAGATCCCCAATGTGTTGGGCCGAGGTGGGTACTACACCTTTGTTAGGCCCAGAGTTAGTTCGAGAAATGACGGAGAAAGTGACACTTATTCGTAAGAGGTTAGTTACGGCTTAGAGTCGCCAGAAGAGTTATGCCGACCGTAGGATGAGACCTTTGTCTTTTGAAGTGGGAGATCATGTCTTTCTGAAGATATCACCTAGACAGGGTTTAATGAGATTCAAGAAGAGTGGGAAGTTTTCCTCTCAGTTTATTAGCCCTTTTGAGATCCTTGAGCGGATTGGGGAGGTTGCTTACCATTTGGCGTTACTGCCACTGCTTTCTGGGATTCATGACATGTTTCATATTAGTATGCTTCAGAAATATGAGCCGAATCCATCACACTTGTTGGATTGGACCGACTTAGAGGTGGATGAGGATGCTTCGTATAAGGAGAGACCGATTAGGGTCTTGGATAGATAGGACCAAGTCTTGCGAGGCAAGACAATCCCCTTAGTAAAGGTATTGTGGAGACACCACGGGGTTAAGGAAGCAACTTGGAAGCGCGAACTGGAAGTCTGAGAGAAATATCCGGACTTATTTATTGATATTTAAACATTTATTGTTTTGTGATCATGGTTGATAGAATATAAGAACATTGTATATGTTTGAAAATGTAGAAGCATTGTATATGTTGTTTACTTTTGGAAATATGAGTTATCATAAACATTATATACGTTTAAGAGTATGAAAATCATGTGTATTGTCTCACTTTTGGGAGCATTATATATGCTATGTAAAATTTTGAAAATTTGGATTTTGATGTAAACATTGCAAATGTTTGGGAAATTATAAAATGAACTTTCAATGTGGGACTTGTGTATCGAGTCGATGGAAATGGATGATCGGAGAATGGGTCATGGTGATGAATTTGTGGGAATAACATAGTTGTGAATGGTTTAATTATGTTTTTGAGCTTAATTTGTAATTTCGGGGACGAAATTCCTTAAGGGGGGAGGTTATAGTGATTCTGGTTTTGACTCGTCGTCTATTGTATTCCGGACTCGGGTTAGTGTGGTTTAGAATGGTTATTCATATCTTGTTTCCCTTGTCTCCCCTTTTATTTTGGTTATTGGGTTGCAATTATGCGTTTGGAACAGGTTGGTTGCTTGTATTTCCAAACCTATGATGCCCAAATTTTGACTCTTCCGTTCGAGCGGGCATTCTTACACTCGAGCGGGCTTCGCAAATTTTGCTCCTCCGCTTGAGCGGGACTTGTCAACTCTCAGTATTTTTTTGCAGACCTGCAAATACTGGAAGAGTGCATTGGATGCTCGAGCATCCAGTCCCACGCTCGAGCAGAACTTTGTGTCTGACGCTCGAGCGTCACTTTCTACGCTCGAGCGGACTGCGTGTATAACAGTCCGTGAAGACGATGTTCTGAATCACTTTTTCATCCTTCTCTCTCTCTAAAACTTTCCAAAAACCCAAATCTTGAGTTTTTCTTTCTAAATCTCACATTCTCTCTTAGATTTCATCTAGATCCGTCGATCTCTTCACCCTAATGCCTTTGAGAAAAAGATAGAGCATCTCAAGATCTACGTTTTGATCCGAATAAAAGTGGGTTTCAGTGTCCTTAGTGTTTCACTCTTGCTTGGCTCGTCTTCTCTCTTTGAGGTAGGGATCTTTCTACACTCTCATATGGCTTTTAGCTTAGTTATTTGTTATTGTGTAACAATAGTGAGTTTGGTACTTGGGTTGGTGTTTGGAAAAAGGGGGTTTTAGCGCTAATCGAATCAAATTATTGTTTTGTCTAAATAATTGAAATTGGCATTGAAAATGCAAAATTGGATGATCTTCGATATACATGGTGGAATTGAATATGTATTACTTCATACCAATGGAAGTTTGGAATAAACTATCTGTTTGAGATTGAATATCTGTTTAGATATAACTGTATTGGGCTATCGATGGAGGATAGCTTTAATTGTTATAGAAATTGCATGTGGATTAGGTGAATTGAAACTAATCTTTTGATGGTTGTTATTAAATATGACTATGTTTATATACATTGTATATGTATGGTTATTTGGGAGTGGATAGAGGATGTGCTCAACGTATGATTATGTGTTTAAATACATTGCATATGTATAAATGATTGTTTGGGAGGAGAAAAGGAATGGACTCTATTATAATTAAGTTAGCCGGAATATCCTGGGTGAAAGTCCCGAAATTATACATGGGTGCCAATCTCGCGGACGAAATATCCGTAAAATGGCAATTATAGTACTTGTATAGCCTACGTTTACATGGGTCCCGTTTGATGGTTTCCTGCGGACGAAATATCCGTAAAAGGAAAGTTTGAAGTTTTTATTCGTTAGTGATGTGCGTAGACATCCCATTTTTGACCACCCTTAAGACTTGGGCGCCATTGATTGCTTACTTGATGGTGAAAGTTGTGCAGTGCAAAGGTTCGATTTCTTCGGCAAGAGGAGCGCCAAATCCCAACCTCACAACCCCCTTTTAGACCAAAACTATTTTGACCAAAATGATTTTTAGACCTTAAAACCCTCTCTTTCAAAACATTTTTGAAAAAAAGTTTCTACGATGTTCTAAGGCTCTAATTTCATTAAATGTTGTATTTTTCGGTAAACCGAGCAAGGACAAAGTGGAAATGAATGAAAGAGATGTGAACTCTTTGAAAAATCTTTCAAAACACCTTATTTAGGGGTTTGGGGTTGAAGAAAAGGGGAGAGAAGGGAAGAAAACTAGCTGAGGAGAAGTTAGGCATGAATTCGGTTAAGCCAAAACTGAGCAGTCTTCACTTAAAGAGACATATCTTTTTTCACACTTGGAATTTTGATGTGAGGCTTTCACCATTGGAAAAAATACTTTCGGGGCTTCAATTTAGACACAAGAATGACCTACAAAGGAGTCTGGATGAAGGAGATATTCCCATTTGAAGTCGGGCTCAAAAAGCAGATTTTTGTGGTCAGCCACCAGTGGTGGCCGGTCGACTAGGGATGAGGTTTGTCAGCCATCATTGGTGGGCCACCAGTGATGGCCGGTTGGCCACAGGTGTCCAAAACTCAGATATTTTGCAGATATTTCCCCTCCAGCTGTTCCACACTACTCTAGATATTTCTACCTTGATATTTTCGACCAAGGCTCTCATTTTTCTATATATAGATGGCATATCTCTCATATTGCAAGGTTGGAAAGATTTTGGGAGCCTCTCTCTAAAATTCTCTCTCTCTAGATGTCTCTCTCTCTAGACTTCTCTCTCTCTTAAGCTTTTGTGCTTAGAAGCTTGCATGCTTCAAACTTTAACCAGTTCATCTTTGGGTTGAGGTTGCTTGAAGCTCTCTTGGAACTCCTTAAGTAGGTTTTGGCTTGAATTGTGGCCTAGAATCCCTCTTCCCTTCAAGAGGTATAACCTTTACCTTTTAAGCTTATTTTTTATATTTGTTTTGCCATCTTTTTGTACTGTTTTAAGGTTGTTTTTGAAGTGTAAAAAACTACGTTTTTGAGGCATAAAAATGGTAGTTTGAGTCTTTGTGAGTTAGGAGGTTGTCCCGCCTTTTTACTCCTTAGCTTGTATAGCTTTTTGTGCCATCTTTCCTCACATTTAAATCAAAAAAATTTGGCCTTTTAACCACTAAAATTCAGAGGATTTTCAATGGCAAAAAACTTATTTTGAAGTCCAAAATTGGAGGGGTTAGCCTCCCCTCATTGTGTCTTGTTTGCATGCCTAGTTAGCTTCATATGTAAGCATGTTTTTGTAGCTTAACTTAGCTTATTTCCAACATATTTTTGCCTCTGATTTGGGCTGCTTTAGCTCTGTTTTGGGCTGTTTGTGTTGTATGAGTAGTTTTTTGCATGGTTGTAGTGTAACCCCATGTTTTAGCTTATTGTTTTAGCTACTCTTGTCTTCATTCCAGCATGTTTTCCAACTAATTTTGGGCTATAAAAACTCTGTGTTTTTTGGCTAAAGCTTGGGTCCTGAGGCCATTAAAGGTTGAGGGGTTGATAGCCCTTCTTTGTACCTTGTTTTGGAAGCCATTGCCCTTGTGTTTCCCACCCTTTTGCTATCTTTTTCCAAGCTTTTAAACACTATTTTTCAGAGCTATTTTAGTGGATAAAAACATGTTTTGAAATCCAAAAATGAAGGAGGTAGCCTCCCCTCCTTGTGTCTTGCTTACTAGTCTAGCATGCGTCATGTTTTAGCCTATTATTCTAGCTTGTGTTAGCTTAATTTCAGAATGTTTTAAGCTATATTTTGGGCTATTTTGCATCTTTTTTGGGCTGGTTGTTGCTTTTAAGCTTTGTATTGCATAGCTGTGGTGTAATTTCCTTCACTAGTTTAGTGTTTCTAAGAAATGTGCATCATTTGTGTGTCTTGGTTGCATGTTTTAATGCTTTTTCATGCGTAATTTCAGCACTTAACATCTCTGCAACCTCCTTCTTTGCTTCACTTTTTCATTTGTTTGAGGGTTGTTTCAACCTTAGGGTTATTTAAGCTTGCGGTTGAGGCTCATGTTTAATGGTTTAATCCTCTTTTGAGGGTTCATTACCAACAGCTTGAAGCTTCCCTTATGCCTTGAACTACCCCTTGGTTGACACTTCTTTCGCTTTAAAAGACACTCACCAAAGGACTTAATCGATTAAAAAATGAATCGGTAATGTAAAATGAGTAAACAAAATGAACAAGTAAAAGAGGCAAGATAAGCATCTTTCGTGTTGCATTGCATGTGTTCGAATCGGACGTTAATTCAAACACAAGAAAAATGGGACATTTCATACTCAAAAGTAATGAAATATGTCACTTTCCTCGATCACCATTACCCTTAATCATGCATGATAGGGTGGTGGTCCTTTTGAGTCTTGTTTTACACTCATTAAACTTGTACTAGCTTGGTTCCGTAGCCATCATGCATGGAAAATACTTGGTTGATGGTTTGAGAGCCGAGAGTTACACTCCTTTGAGTTTGTTTGATAATAAGGAGGGTAACAATACACACACTCCTTGAGAATACACTACTTTGCCCCTGTTTGCTCTCTGTTGCAGCAAAAAATAGAAGTTCAGGGAAGGGGTAGTCGACGGGCCACCAATGGTAGCTGACGGCCACCATTGGTAGCCGACCAGCCATCAATGAAGAAGGTTGCTCTGTGTGCTCCTGAAGGGGATCAGAAGTGTTTTGGGAGTTGGCACAATTTTCAATGGTCAAATATGTGCAAACAGAGGCTGCAATGGCAAGGCAGTGGCATTTTCAGGAGGAGAATCCGAGCATGCATACATCCCTCGCCCCCTGAGGCCATTTAATTACTTTATTAGTTAGTGGTAGCTAATTAATTCATTTACTTGTTTTGTAATTAGTTAGTTGAAGTGTTTAGCTAATTAATTCATTTTGTAATATTTAATTAATTTAGTATAGTTAGTTAAATATCATGTTTGTAATATTGATTAGCTAGAATAGTAATTCGTTTTGTAATAGTTAGCTTAATTTGCATAGCTAGTTAGTTTATTCATTCGGACCCTCCTTCGCGAGGGCATAATGTTGTAATAAGTGTGCGTGCGTATGTGTATGTCTTCTAACCCCACGTCTTTCTCCCTTTTATTTAATCACTTTCGATGGTTAGATTAGGGACATATTTTGATTAGCATGCCTTATGCTCGCATGTTTGTATCCATTCATTCATCTTGCATGCACCGAGTCTTGGCGCATCATTCAAACTGCATTGTCAATTCAATACTTCTTTGAATATGTGTTTCAAAGCATGCTATCAAAGTGTTGCAAATACCATGATTAAGTAGCCGAGCCTATTTAGTTACATCATTGCATGTGTTGCATTAGACATCTTAACATAGTTAGGATCATGCATCTTTCTAACTAGTGTTTGTTTTGGCTTGGAGTACTCGGTGAGTTTTTATGCTTTAGCATGCTTGCACAAGTGTGATTGCCATGATGCCATGATTCGCATGCTTTCCATGAGGCTATGTGCTTAAATGCTAAACTACATGAATGCCTGTGGATGAAGGCTTGTTGTTTGAATTGGAACAATTCAACGAATGTGAGTTTTAAGCTCACTTTGTTGTGGCAAAATCATGTTTCAAACCCACTGTGTTTGGTGGCAAAATCCATATCTTTAAGCCCACTTGAGGGTGACAAATTCAAACCATTTTCACAAACAAACATGAGTTGAATTGTTCCAAGTCTTATGACTAGTCTATACTTGCTTGTGCGCGTTACATAGTAAAGCTAGTTTAATAACCAGAATAAGAGCACATAATGTTTATAAAATGACATATCATGATTAGTAAAGGCCGATCTTTGATCGGACGAGCGGGGGTGCTCATTTCAGGACCTTCCCCTCTCGTATCTAAGTTCCCGAGCCGAGGCAACTTTGGTGATGACAAACATGTGGCCTTTTGGCACGAGTCAGTGTTTCTTAAATTTCTCTAAAAATAAAATATTTAGGTGGCGACTCTGTATCTGGCAAAGAAGTCCAATTTTGGCATTATTTGATTTAAAATCGATTTTCCAAAAAGGTTTGTCAGATTTGGACTCTTTGGTGTTTATCAGTTTCACATTGTACTTGTGAGACTAGATTCAGAACCGCGGGAGTCCAAACTATAATGCCTTCTTTTCAAACCCTTTCCAAAAGGCGAGGGCGCGGAAAAAGGTGATTCTGTAGACACCCCATTTTTGACCGACCTCAAGACTTAGACGTCATCGTTTGTGCACTCGATGATTATGCTTATTTGTGCTTGTTTTGAGCGCCCGAAGTTCTTGGCAGAATGCCTTGTCTTTGAGCCTCTAAATCCTTTTTTGTTTTGTGCTTGTTTTTGGGCCAAACCTTGGTGTCTTTTGCCTGGAAGGAGGAGGGGCCTTGTCAGCCACTTTTCCTCTTTGTCAACCGCTTAAGTGTTCAGTCGGCTAGGTGAGGTGGCCGACGGCCATTTTTTTCCTTTTTTAGATATTTTCTTTGCCAGTTGTGCCAGCTGTTGTTCACTGAAGGCCATCTCCATGCACGTGTATGGAGGGATGAATACAAGCCTTTGGCTTGATTTTCTGTATAATAGTGGGTCTCTCCCCCATTTGGAGAGGTTAGACAATTTTGAGCAAATTTCTCCCTCTCTCTCTAGAATTCTCTCTCTCTCTCTCTCTCTCTTCTTATTTTGTGCTTAATAGTTAGAATTCTCTACACTTTTGCGCTAAGACCCTTAACCAAACATCTTCATTTTGGAGCTGAGGTTCTTTGAGGCTTAGTTTGAGCTCCTAAGGCTGGTTTTAGCTCAGAATTGTGACTGATTTTGTGCTGTGCTTCAAGAGATAAAAGACTTGCCAGGTAGACTTTGTTTTAATCAATTGCTTGGCAATCTTTTTACACTGTTTTGACCTGGTTTTTCAACTATAAAAAACTCTGTTTTTAAGGTTTAAAAATGGTAGTTTAGGCCTTGGTGGGTTAGGGGGTTGTCTTCCCTTTTTTGCTCTTTGGCTTATGAAGCCTTTTGTGCCTTTTCTTACCACCTTTAAATCAAACTTTTTGGCCCTTTTAAACATCGAAATCCAGAGTTATTTCAGTGGTAAAAATCAACTCTTGAAGTCCAAAATAGGAGGGGTTAGCCTCCCCTCCTTGTGTCTTACTTCTATGCCTAAGTTGCTTCACATATTAGCTTGATTTTGTAGCTTATGTTAGCTTAGTTCAAGCATGTTTTAGGCTCTATTTTGGCATGTTCAGCTCTGTTTTGGGTTGCTTTTTGTACTTGTAGTGCAATTGTGCTTACTAGTCCAACATGCTTCATGATTTAGCCTATTATTCTAGCTTGTGTTAGCTTAACTTCAGCATGTTTGAGCTACCATTTTGGCCTACTTTAACTCTGTTTTAGGCTGGTTAAGTCTTTCGAGGCTTGTATTGCATGGCTATAGTGTAACGGTCTTCACTAGCTCATTGTTTTAGGGCTTTAAGCATGAAGTGTTTAAGTTTTTTGCACGTTGTAGTATCATTTTGCATGTAATTTCAGTGCATCATAGCTCTATCGCATGCTTATTTATTTCACTCTTTCATTGCTTTTGAGAGTTGTGCCTTGAGTCTTGTTTGAAAGCTAACATGTGAGCATATTTTTTTAGCCTTTTATGCCTCAATCTCAGCAAGTTTTAGCCACTGTTTTGGCATATTTTAACTCTGTCCAGAGTTGGTTTGGTCCTTGGAGGCTTGTATTGCATGCCTATGGTGTTGTGATCTTCACTAGCTTAATGCTTTAGGCTCTTAAGCATGTCTTACATGTGTTGCTTGCATGATTTAGTGTCATTTTGCATCTCATTTCAGCACTGAAATATCTGTAACCTCCCTCATTTCTTCACTTTTCCATTTTCTTTGAGGTTGGTTAGCCTTAAGGTTGTGTTTAAGCTTGAGATTGAGACTTGTACTTAATGGTTTTAATCCTCTTTTCAGGGTTTCTACTAACCAACGGCATGATCTCTCTCATATCTTAAGTCATTCTTTGGTTGACCCATTTCTCATTAGAGGACACTCACCTTGGACTGAACCGGTTAAAAAATGATTTGGTAATGCAATATGTGTAAACAAAATTAAACAAGTAAAACTTGAGCAAGTTAAGCATGTTGTGTTGCATTGCATGTGTTTGGATCGGACGTTAATCCAAACACAAAGAAAATTGGACGTTTCATACTCAAAGTGATGAAATGTGCCATTTGTCTTGGTCACCGTCACCCTTGATCATACATGATAGGGTGGTGGTTGTTTTGGTCTTGTTCGTGCATTCATTAAGCTTGTACAAGGTTGGTTTTCTAGCCATCATGCATTGAAAATGCTTGATTGGTGGCTTGAGAGCCAAGAACTACACTCCTCTGAGCTAGAAAAATGATGAGGGTAGCAGTACACACATTTCTTGGAAATGCATTGCTTTGCCTCTGTTTGCTCTCTGTTGCAGCAAAAGTAGAAGTCCAGAAAAGGAGGCGGCCGACCGGCCACTTAAACTAGCCGACCAGCCACTTAAGGTGGCCGACAGCCACTTTTTGTGGCCGACCGGCTACCAGTAAATTTTTGTGCAATTGTGTTCCTGTGTTGGAGCAGAGGCAATCTGGAAGTTGGTACAGTTTTTAGATATCAAACGAGTGGAAACAGAGGCATCCGATGGCAGGGCAGTGGCGTTTTCGCTTGGAGCAACCGAGCATGCATGCATCCCTCGTCCCTCGAGGCCATTCAAATCGCTTTACTAGTTAGTTAGCATAGCTAACTATTCAATTCAAGTGTTGTATTTTAATTAGCTTAGCATAGCTAGTTATTCAATTGTGTTGTAATAATTAGTTAACTAGTATAGTTAATTAATTCATTTTGTAATAATTAGTTAACTAGAATAGTTAACTAGTTTGTTTTGTAATAGTTAGCTTAATTAGCATAGCTAGCTTAACTTATTTATTCGGACCCTCCTTCCTGAGGGCATAATGTTGTAATAAGTGTGCGTGCGTGTGTGTATGTCTTCCAACCCCACGTCTTTCTCCTTTTTATTTAACCGCTTTCGATGGTTAGTTTAGGGGTATTTTCAATTAGCATACCTTATGCTCACATGTTTGCATCATTCATGTGTCTTGCATGCACCGAGACTCGGCGCATCATTCAAACTGCATTGCAATTTCAATACTTTTTTGAATACGTGTTTCAAAGCATGTTATCAAATTGTTACATTCATATGCTATCTTAGTAGCCGAGCCTATTAATTTCATGTTGCATGTGTTGCATTAGGCATCTTAACATAGTTAGGATCATGCATTATTTCTAACTAGCTTTTGTTTTGGCTTGGAGTACACTGCAAGTTTTACACTTCAACATGCTTGCATGAGTGTGAGTGTTTTCATGTTTCGCATGCTTGCCATGACGCTATGTGCTTAAATGATTAACTACATGAATGCCTGTGGATGAAGGCTTTGTTGCTTGAATTGGAACAATTCGATAAATGTGAGTTTTAAGCCCATTTTGCGAAATGGCAAATCATGTTTTAAGCCCACTTGAGGGTGAAAAATTCAAACCATTTTTGAAAACAAACATGAGTTGATTTGTTCCACTTCTTGAGACTTAGTCTATATTTGATTATGTATGCGTCACATAGTAAAGTTAGTTAAATAATTAGAAAAAGAACACATGTGTTTATAAAACAACATATCATGCTTAGTAGAGGCCGATCCTTTGATCGGGCGAGCGAGGGTGCTCATTTCAGGACCTTCCCCTCTCGTACCTAAGTTCCCAAGCCGAGGCTACTTTGGTGATGACGGACACGTGGCCTTTGGCACAAGTCAGGATTTCCTAAATTTTTCAAAATAAAATATTTATGTGGCGACTCTATAATCTAGCAAAGCAGTCCAGTTTTGGTATTATTTGATTCAAAATCTGATTTTCCAAAATGATTTGTCAGATTGGACTCTTTGGTGTTTATCAGTCTCACATTGCACTTTGTGAGATTAGATTCAGAACCGTGACAGGAGTCCGAACTGTAGGACCAATTCGAGCTCTTCGAAAGGGGGTGTGAAGAAAGTCGAGCTACAGAGTCCACAATGTAATTATAGAACTAATGAGTTGTAGTCTCATTAGGGTTATTGAGAAATGACGAAGTTGGCTCATGTAATGAAATGAATAGAATGGAAATGGATTAAGAATTAAATATGGTATCTTATAACTGTATAAAGTGTGGTTGTTCTATCACTGATGTTGTATATGCATAGTGTACTTATACCTTTGCTAAGTTTCATATACTGTGTTAGATGATGCCAACTGGGCTGTGGCTCACCCTATTTGGGAATAACATTTTTAAGTGTTGGTGACTTGCCTCCACCAAGGTAATAGCTTGGAGGGTCATTTTGGGAGCAAGAGCTTCTTTATCTGAATTGTATATTTTTGTAAAGCCAAGGCTATACGTGTATGAGCTAGTCTCTTTTTGTTGTACCCAAGTCAAGGCTTGGAAAGGTGTAAGCCAATAGGGCATTTATTTACATGAACTCTTTTGTAATACCAAATCTATGTAATGAAAGGATTATTTATTCTGATTTATACTGTTATTTATAAACATTATGGGATGTATTTATTGCATATTTTGGGGGCGTTGCAACATAATTAAATTCAAATTATGAGGTAATTCTACATGACATTATAACACCAATAAAATGAATTTACAGTTTTATTTACATAATAAACGTGTAAAGTATTATAGACAAGTCTAGAGTTATATAAAACTTTTTAACAAATCACCAACCATGTACACATGTGAACAACTCATGTAAATAATTCTAACATAATAAGCATGTAACAAATCAAAACTAGAATATATTTAACATGTCAAAAAAAATTGCAACACCTATAAGCATGCAAATTAGATTATAAAATTAAAAGTCATGCACATCATGGAAGGGAATTATGAATTATACCCATAAAATAAAATCATTCTAAAATAATTAAGTATGCAAATTATAAGCATTCTAATTAAACTGCTATTTCCGAAAACTAGAATACTAGAAAAACAAACTTGGTTGTGCAAGAATAAACCATAGCAGTGCTTCCAAAATTAGAACCAAACATTTATTTAATATTCTAAACATGAAAACCAAACATAAATTCAAATTATGTAGTAGACTAAATTTGACTTTCAAGGCGTGAATGTCATGGCAGTATGTACAATCAAGAATATGTTTTGATGGCACACCAAATATATTAATTTAAATAAATTGAAACAGTAGCATATTCAAATAAACCAATTGAATCCAGAAACATGCAGTTTGCATATCCATAAAAAAAATTGGTTTCGGTGGTATGGCAATCAGTAGCATGCATAAGTATTTGTTTATTATCTCATATAAAACCTAGTGGTCACGGAATTCAAACAGGCAAAAAAATTCTGGGCAAACATATAAACTGTGTTATTCTACAATATTATATGAATCTATATAGCCACTTTAGGGAAACTATATATAATCTCTTTTAAGTTTGTTGTATAAATTGTGGAATAACATAAAACAAATAGATTCATATTTAATCAGTTAAATTACATAACATGAAACATGATTAACAAAAATACATATGGAACCGAAATATTGAAAACAAGGAATCAAACCAAATTCTATATGATACCACAGTTTCCTTAAAACAGATTAGCCGCCTTACCGTGAGTGCTGAAGGCATGTCGACTTCTCTCTCCTAAGATAAGATGGTTTAGACCGGCTAACGCAAAAGCACTTTCTGTTAGCTTTGACGAACTAACAATAGCAGCACCCTCTCACACAGGAAGAATATTATAGGAACAAGCAAACTGACTATATAATTGGAAGGCAAAAATTCTGTGCAAAAACCAAGGAAGATGGGTCTCCTTTTGTACACCATGGGGGAGAGAGGAGGAGCCTCCAGTCATGAAGGCTAGCAATTAATGCCCATGAAGGCTGGCAACTAATGGACATTACTCCTGCAAAACTACTGGAGTAATGGACCAAAACCGATGGGAGATTTATTTTCCGCAGCAGACTTGGCCCAAAAAGATTAGGTTGGTGGACCACCAATCCAACCCAGCCCAAACCTCAAGATCCAAGATCCACGACCCACGGATCACGGACCCGGCCCGATTCAGGAGAAAGGACGGGCGGCGCACACGCGTATGGTAATTTTGCCATAACCAACTTGGACTATAGTCTTGGCCCAAGCCCATCCTTGAAGCATCCATAACTCCCTTCCTTTGAAAAATTTGGATGCCCCAAAGGGCTCATACCCTTATCAAAATCTTGAGGTTTAAATACTCATCAAAGCTTTCATAATCAATATGGGATTGGCAGTTATACACAATTCTCAATACCTCATTCATGAGGCCAACTTTATGAGACAATTTCTCATTCAATCCTTAATGATTTTTTGTCATTCTTTTTGTGGTGTAAAGACCTTATTACAAAGAATCTAAACCCACTTAATCTCACATCAACCAATAGTTGGGACCTACTTTAATTTCACATTAAAGTCACCATAAAACCATATTTTTTCCAACATAAACAATATTTTCTTATATTATAGAGACAAAACTCCTTTCACTAGATTTCTTTTCTATTTTTTTGTTTTATACTTAACATGATTTTAAAATTAAACTATGGCTTGTAAGTTATTTAATATATTAACATTTAATTTTGATTTATATTTTTACTTTTGACATTAAATGTTAATTGTAGGCTAGACCTTAACAAATTAAACTATTTAATTAATTTTTACATTACTCTAAATTAAAAATAAATATTTTTTTACAAGCGTAGGCATACCCGTACCCTATTTTTTAAAATTTTACTATATCGACGTACCTGTATCGTACTAATACCAATACTCGTACTCGTACCCGTACCCGTACCCGTGCTTCATAGGTTTGGACATGTCTCAAAACACCTTTGTGAGTTACATATATAATTTTAGAAAGTTGATTTGGGCTCAAAATACAGAAATAAAGATGGGAAAAGTGGGGGAAAATATATATATATATATATATATACTCATATCTACTGTGGAAGGTAGAATTTTTCTCCACAGGAAAAGCGAGATGACGTGTCTCTTCCTTTACTCTGTCAAGAGAAACCAAAACGTCAATGATACCTCTCGAATAGGATTGGTACGGAGGACCCTCTGACGGTCAAGTTAGAATACTGTTTGGCCATGAGAATTTGTATTAAAAGAGGATTCTTTGATTACCTCTGGCATGTCCTCTTTGTTTCACCTGCTTCGTATTTTATAGTTTTTCTGACTTGAATCTCATTCGTTGAATCAATGTTTGATCCGAGAGTTCTGCCAGTTCCTGACTTTGGTGTGGCAAGTAGTCAAGTTACCTTTGCCTTTAATCATTGGATCATTCTCTTATAAATGATTTAGATTATGTCAGATGTTACTGGCCAAGTTGCCAATCGCTATGTTCATCGGATCAAGTTAATCGAACAAACTTACCGTCTAGTAGGCCTAACCTATACTCTTACATTTGTTGTCTTGATATTTCTACCATTAGATGAAGATGAATCTGATATATATTCCTCTTATATTCTGCGGATCTCTTTCTAGAAGAAGATATTTACTTTTCATTGCTCCTTACAATCTTAACAATGCGCCATTGTACTGCCAGCTATCTCTAATGGACTTCTTAGAAATTCATCTGGGTCTTCCCTTTCCTTTGGGCTGCTTTGCCTAATTGCTTCAGGCTTGAGCCAATATTTTATTCCTCCACATATACATTGAAGTCTCTTATATTTTTATGCCATAAATTTATGTTCTTATACAAAGCAAATAATATATATATATATATATATATATGTAAGTTTGTTTAGTATCCCTATAATGTTTGTGTCCTACGTTAAAATTTTAGTTTCCTTTCAGGAAAAATTATTTTTTGGAGATAATTTTTGTCATAAATATAACAAGACTTTAACTTGATTTAAGTAAAAATTAATTTTTACTCATAATTATTGTGATAAATACTAGGGGTGAGCAGCGGATATACCGATCCGTCAAAACCGATCCAATCCGATCTGATTCGCTACCTTTTGGACGGATGCGTGATAACGAGCGGATGATTGCGGATTGATTTTCTTCAATCCGCCAATTTGGCGGACGGATGGCGGATTTGAGATTCCTTTGGCCGCAACCGAACCGCCAAACCGCGAACACTCCTACTAATCTATAAGACTTTGTGTTTTCAGTTTGTTTAAATATTCTGTTTGTGTTTCAAGTAAAAAAAAGTTTAAATATTCTGTTGAAAAAAAGTTTTCAACTTGAATATCTTTTTTGAATTGAATAAAATAAACGTATTATTTATCTATATTTTTTGGTTTTTAAATCCATCTCTAAAAATAATAAATAGAAAATATGATATATGCTGGTTGGTTTTTGTTTTCAAAAACAGATATAGATATAACAATACAGAAACATACAATCTCTATTACTGCTCTGTTTATGGGTTTGGTGGTTTGAATTGTTTTTATATTTTAAGAACCACAGACTGTAATACTTTATGTGGATGAGTCATGCAGTGATTGTGATATTCTAAAGTTCCAAACTTTCTTAATTTGGATGAGACATGCAGTGATTGTAATATTTTTTTAAGCCATTGACTGCAATATTTTCTTCTTTTTTTTTTGTTGAGAAAGTGCACAAGTTGAATTATGTTGAAAATTTTTAAAATTTTAAACCGCCAAACTAATTCGCATTCATCCGTCAAACCGCCAATCCGCTTAATTCACATCCGCCGAATTGACGGACGAATACGGATTGATTTTCTCCAGTCCGCCAATCTAGCGAACGGATGACGGATTGGAGGTTTCGTAGCCGCAACCGACCCGTGCCCACCCTTAACAAATACAACAAATAAGGCTTGATTTTATTTTTTATTTTTTAAAATATGAACAAATGGTGGGTTCAATTAAAAATAATAATAATAAATAAAACAAACAATTACAAAAAAAAATTAAAAAACCAAAGTTTGAGTCTTCTTTTAATAAAATAAATTCTGAGTTTTTAATTTTGTCTATTTAAAACCTATTATTTTGATTTATTTTTAATCTAAATCATTCGCATATTTTTATTAAGTAAAATCGATAAAAAAAAATATTATTTTAATTATTAAACTCAATATATATAAATTTAATGACTAAAATATTCATTTTTTGATTATTTTCCTCAACGAAAATAGATAAATGATTTAAGTGAAAACAAATTAAAATTCAGAGTATAAATTAATAAAATTAGAAAGTGAAGATTTATTTTGGTGTGAGATTTTTATTATTTATTTATTTATTTGCAATTTTTGCTAAATATAAAGAAAAAAAAACGGAAACCAATATTTTCGTCGAAAATAGGGTCCGCTTTATAAAAAACAAAAAAAAGGTATGTCCCACGTTATTGAGCCAATCAAGGACTACGATTTATGTTATCGTTCTCAAATTGAATCTGTCAATCGCAAAATCTCTCTCCTGGGTTTGGGTTCAAAGAGGGAGAGAGAAACTCTGGTAATTCTCTATCATCTTGTTGGTGAGAGAGATTTCAAGAGAAAGAAGCCAAAAGAAGTGGGAGTTGGAAGATGGTGATGTGGGTATTTGGGTATGGTTCTCTAATTTGGAAAGCAGGCTTTAACTATGATGATCGCCTCTTCGGTTTCATCAAAAACTACCGCCGTGTCTTCTACCAGGGTCTCTCTCTCTCATTCTCTCTCATTGTAATGCACTTTTGTTGGGTTGATTCATGAATGCTTTGTTGGGTTTTGCTTCACAGGTAGTACTGACCACAGAGGAACTCCAGAGTACCCGGGAAGAACAGTCACATTGGAGCCTGCAGAGGGAGAGATTTGTGTAAGTTACCTGTCATCTCACAAACCCATTTGCCCATTTCCTTAGCTTGGCTCTTTGTCTTTCCTTGTTATTCTGTGGATTAATCTTTCTTACTGTGATGGTTAAATGGGATATTTATTGGGAGAATGTCAAAAAAAATGGAGTAGGAAAAATAATTGCAAAGTAATCAATGTACAAGTAATTCATGCATTGGATTGTGCAAATAAGACTTGTACCTTCATCACTTTCCAATTATATTTCTTACTCGCCACTTTTTTTAATTTTTCCCTAATTTGTTATAGCTCAAGGGAAAAAAATCATGTGATTTGCTGGTGTCTGTTTCTTGAATTGAATACTCAAGGACAATGTTAGCAATCAAGTGTTGTTTCAGGGCTAAACATGCCTAAAACCTTCAAATTTACTGGTTTTCTGATGCATTTTGGGTACATTTACATGCAAAAGATGGAAAGGAACTCATAATTACTTTGTCGGTGAAAATAAACAAGTTATATCTATCATCGGATCTCTAATCTCTCCCCATCCATCATTTTGAGTTTTGCCATGCATAAATGGAAATCGAACTTTAATGTAGAAAAAGTTAGGCAATTTACTACAATTTTGTGGTTGCACGAAAGTATTATGTAGTGGGCTGGAGAAGTTTAGTAGGTCAATGAAATTGGCGGAGCGGAATTGCATGATTAGAGGAATTTAAATGCATGACTAGAGAAATTTAAATGCTTGATTCCTACAGACGATTTTCCATCTAGTTAATTTATATGCTAGTAACAAATGCTGATGTATTTGTCAACCTTGATGCTATGATATTTGTCAGCCTTGGCACCGTGCTCTTGTTGTTCTTTTAGCTTAATGATACTACCAAACAGAGTAATTTATGTGTTTTGCTTTTGAATTGTCAAAATCTCAAAAATATATGAAGTTAATAGAGCTATTTTGTGCGAGGTCATAGTGGGGAGCTGCCTACAAGATCTCCGGGAAGGAAGACAAAGAGACTGCATTGACGGTAAGGTTATTACTTAACCTGGCTTGCTCAATTCAAGTATTTGACAGTTCTCAACCAACGAGTGACACTAAGGCCTCGTTTGGCAAGAGGCTATTTTAGCCAATTAGCCAAAAAGTTACTAAATTAGCCAAAAAGCCAACAACCTATACCAAAAAGTCAAAGATTCTCTTTTCTCTCTACTTTTTGCACATCTTTTCATAATTAGCCAAAAAGTCATCCCAAACATACAAGTTTTTTTTACCTACCTTTTTAGCCAAATAGCCAAAAAGTTACTAAATTAGCCTGTTCCCAAACGAGGCCTTAATAATTTGTAGTTAGTTTTCTTTCTGTTGTAATGGATGTTACTGATTAATGTGTTCAATATGTTAGACATTGCCCCAAAGCACCATGTAGCTAGTGTGGTTATATTACTTAGTTCTCAATGTTTTACTAGAAACAAAAATGCAGGAAAGTAAATCTCTAATTTGGTTTAAGTGTGGGGAATTGCCTCAAAGGACATTCTAATATGGTGGTGTGTTGGTTGTTTAGTTCTTTGATTTGCTAGAAATGAGGGAATACATCTCTATATATGTAACCTTTGGAAATCTTGTTGGATAACCACCTACTTGTCATGTTTTTCAAAGTATGATTTTGGTATGTGGTCTGAAAGATCAGTAGTTGAGTGGGAATCATAAAAAAACAAAAAACAAAAAACAAAATAGGGGTTATAGCTTTAAAATGTGACCATATTCTTAATCACAAATGTATTTTTTGCACCTGCTTTTTTGTATGAAGAAATGGGACGTCAAGTTTTCGTTGAAATGGTAAGAGAGTTAATTTGCAAGAGTAAAGTAATGCTAGGGTGGCCACCTTTGGATATCATACTTGGGTACCATGTGATGTAGTACCTTACGTCGCACCTAACCACATAATGTGAAAGACCCCACCTTTTATCTAGAAAACACCAACACTAATATTCTATGGGATCCATCACGAGATGTGGTTAGTGTCACGTAAAGTGCCACATCAGATGGTACCCAAATATGGTCATCATAGCATTACTCAATTTGTTAATTGACTCCCAGATTGTTGAAAACTACTTTGCTAATGGGGTTGAATATTTTGGCTTTTGGTCTTTCTGTTTTTTGGCACTGTGGCTTTTTAGGGTAGATGTGATTCACAGAATTAAGGCAAAGTGGCTTAAGTGAAGGAGTGCGTCTGGAGTATTGTGCGATAAACGAGTACCCATTAGACTAGAAGGGAAGTTCTATAGAACGACTATTAGACCAGCGATGTTGTATAGGACGAAATGTTAGCCAACTAAGAAACAACATGTAGAGAGGATGAGTGTTGCTGAGATGAGGATGTTAAGGTGGATGTGTGGAAAGAGTAGAAAAGATAGAGTTAGGAATAAATGAGTATATTCGAGAATGGGTAGCTGTGGTATCGATAGAAAATAAGTTGAGAAAGAATATACTGAGATGGTTTGGTCATATACAACGGAGACCAACAAAGGCAGTAGTGAAGAGATGTGATACAGTGACGGTAGATAGATGGTTGTGTTAGGGAAGGGGTGGACTTATATTGGTGTGGACTAGTGTGGTAAATGGATATATGAATCTCCTTAATTTGACTAATGAAATGGCCTTAGATAGAGTCGACTGGAGAAGAATGATTCATGCAGCCGACCTCATTTAATGGAACTTAAGGTTTGGTTTGGTTTGGTTTGGTTTGGCTCTTTTAACCAAAAAGCCACACCCCAAACAGGGCCTGAATATTGATGCCTATAGAAATATATAAGTGGAGTTCCTACCGTATTTGTGTTATGCCTCTAGTAGTTGCTTTTAATTCTTATCCTTCTGTGAACTTTCTTTTTTGTCATTTATTGTTTTCCAGTTGTTAGGTTGGCTTTCACCCAGGAGACCCCTCTCCAGTCTATACCTACAATCATGTCCATATTTTTATTTTTGTTTTGCGTACTTATATGGAACAAGAGGAGTCTCACTCTGAGTTAAAGCCCTAATCTACTTAAAATACACAATACTCTAAAATTGTCTTGATTCTGTCAATACTCAAGTTTCATCTTGTGTAAGTAGTTCTCTCTCGCTTGCAGGTGGGTTGATAGTTCAGATTTTCTATAATGTTTTCAGAATTTATCATATCTAAAATTTGAATGCTATGTTTAAAATATTTTTGTTTTTGTTAATTTTTTATTTTTTAAAACTAGTTTGGCATACACTTGGGGAAATTAGTGAGGTAGCCAGAGACCAAAAGAATAATAAAAGATTAAAAAAAGGTGTATTAAATTACTCAAGGCCAGCTTATTGAAAATTTTCCCTAATTTTAAGGAAGGATGCTTTAGATGATATAGACTCGTCTTCACAAGATATTGCTGCAAGTGTTGAGGTGTTGAACAATCACCCCAACTAAAAATGAGACAATATACGATGATGAGAGGGCTCTCTCTCTCTCTCTCTCTGTAGGGCTTTGATCTGCGTGCTGGTGGATCCTGATTTGCGGTTTCTGTCATTCCTCTTTGTTTTGTCCTGATGCTACTTTATTTAATACTGATGGAACTTAAAAAAATATGATTTTGCTGAATCACGCGTGCGTGTGTGTGTACATATGCTCCTTTTGTCTTTCAGTATTTGTTAACAAATTCCTCGTGATGTTTCCTCAGTATTTAGAAGTGAGGGAAAAGCAATACGACCAGAAGGCTTATGTTGATTTCTTCACTGTAAGTTCCCAATGCTGTGTTCAATATAGCATTTCTTGATGTCTTCATTATTTTATTTTATTTTTCAAAAATTAAAAGTTAAGAAAAATTCATTCTTGAAATAAAATTTACATTTGCAGTTACATAACTATGTACCAATTTAATTTTGTAAGCATTTCTTGATGTCTTCATTATTTTTATTTTTTTTTCCTTTCCAAAAATAAAAAATTAGATGTTAAGAAACAATTCATTCTTGAAATCAACTTTACATTTGCAGTTACATAACTATGTACCAATTTAATTTTGTATCAGGATCCTGTGGCATCAAAACCAGCTATTTCTGGTGTAATGGTGTAAGTGGCGGATGAGACAAGTATTTTTGCATGATCTATACATACATGTAAATTATCAAAACTCAACACTGACACTTCCGATGTTTAGATATGTAGCATCTCCTGACAAGAAGCTCAACCCGAACTACTTGGGCCCTGCATCACTCGAAGAAATTGCCAAGTAAGCATTTTCTTCCCATGTTCTTTAATTTTACATTTTACCATAAAAAGATTTAGTCGTCCGCTAGTCGAGCAGCTGGGTCAATGTGATGATTCTAAATCACTATGATTTGATATAAGACAACACAACAATAGTTTCTTGAAAAAATTGTATTATAGTGGGAGTAATTCAAAATAATTGCACTTTCATTTTGGTGCAACTCGGAACAAGTGAGAGCTATGCTCATGCCACAGTTTTCACTTGCACCGGACACAAGCTTACTTGGCACTTCCATGAAAATGAAATTATTTCAAATTGTTCCCATTTAAATGCACTTTTCTTTTTGCTAGTTTCTTCTCTTCTCTATTTTGTTATATATATATATATATATGGATGCATGTCATTTCCATCTTTCTTTCTCCATTCTGCAGACAAATTATTCATGCAGAAGGCCCCTCAGGACCCAACAGAGACTACCTTTTCCAACTTGAAAAGGCCCTTATTCAATCTGGTAAATCTGGAGGACCTTTTATTTTCTTTTTCTTTTTTCATAGTGTAGGACCTTGTCTTTAAAACAGTGCTTGTTCCGATTATCTTTGCGATATTTATTTATTTTATTTTATTTTGAAATTTTCAATTTTATGTAGGATGTGAAGACAAACATGTTTCGGATCTTGCAAATGAAGTGCGGCGCACCCTTTTAGAGAGTGAGCTTGCTCGTTCATGAGCCCATGAAACCCTAGACATGAGGATCCCTACTCAATCATTCTTTAGAACCTACATTGAAGGATACTCACAGCTAATGCTTGGAGATATATTAATTTATTATGATTCAAATTTTGGGAATCTATATGAAATCCCCTTTCTTATTAAATGAACATTTTCATTATGGACGAGTTGAGTTTTATAGAACCTTTTTTTCCTTTTTTTTTTATTGGTTTCATGAATGGTTGGAACTTGCTTCCTTCAGAGCACCATATGGCTTCAACATATCACCAGATTATTTATCTTTACATATGACAGTGGGAGGTTTGGGAAAATTAGAATGGGCATATGTGGCCCATATATATATACACTAGTAGTGTACACACACACAATGTTTTAAAAATCGGACCGGTGAACGAATCGGAAAAGGCATCCGGTGGACGGGTCACCGGTTCAACCGTCGGGTTGAACCGGAATCGAACCGTGACGTAATAAATATATTAAAATTATATTTAAATAAAAATATAAGTAATAAAATTATAAATTAAAAATATTAAAAATATTAAATTATCTTAAATATTTGTCCTAATATTTTTTTTACTGAAAAATATAATAATATATTTTAAAATATTGTTAATTTCAATTTTGGAAGATGAAATCAAATATTTAATATTCCCTCCATATGATTTTAATTCAAATAATTTGATTGAAAGGAAAACAAAAATTTTGGAGGGATATCAAAATTTCAATATTCCCTCCAATACATTTGATTGAATCCCACATGGATTTCTTGAGTTTTTTTGAAAGAGTTTTTTTCTTATAAATAGGTGAAGACTTTCACAATAATTTCATCAAACTCTTAATGGGATTCCTCACAAGAGGAGACCCTTGAAAAAGAGTTTCAAATTAAAATTTTCTTATATTCTTATATTTTATATATATCTATATATATATATAAAATAAGAAAGAAAGAAAAGAAAGAAAGAAAAAATTTTAAAAAAAAATAAATTTGAAACCGGTCCGGTTCGATCAACCCGTAACCGGGTCGACCGGTTCACCGGTTTAACTGGTGGGTTCACCGGTTTTCGAAAAATAGGCCGGTTTTTACAATTGGCCGGTTTAAGGGGGCTGACCGGACCGGAACCCCATCCGGTCACCGGTCGAACCGGCCAGTCCGGTCCGATTTTTAAAACCATGCACACACACACACACGATACATGTGCAATTTAAAAAAAAAAAACAACATTATAAAAATAATGACAGAGAAAAATAAACATATAGTATGTGTTAGTGTTACTCAAGTGACACATTTGTATCAATAGCACTAGCAACCTTCACTTTATAATTTATACCAGTGGTGACAAAGAAAAATGAGCATATAAATAATGTATGTTGATCAAGTGGTAAAAAATTCAAAATAATGAGACACATTTGTGTCAATACCATTAGTAGCCTTCACTTTGTAATTTATACTAGCGGTGACAAAGAAAAATTCCATGTAACTTATGTTTGTCAAATGGTAAGAGCCTTCATTATTAAACCTACGGTCATGGAATTTATACTAGCGGTGACAAAGAAAAATATCCATGTAATGTATGTTCGTCAAGTGATAAGAGCCTTCATTATTAAACCTAAGGTAACCTAAGGTCATGGAATTTATACTAGCGGCTTGCCATCTTCTTTGCATAATTTTTATAAAAATTCCAAATATAAGAATATTTTAGAAAAATAAAAAATATAAGACAGAAAGTATCAACACCACCCGCAGCCTTTCTTTTATGTAATAGTATATTTATATAATAGTAGAGATAGATAGACGACAATTTTATATGGAGTATACTAGCTAAGAAGGCTTTATATATATACATATCCAAATGACATTTTTATCTTCACATATCACAGTGGGTTAGGCATAAACTCAGAGCACTTTGTTAAGGAGGTATCTAACCAACTCTATTATAATAAAAAATTAAAAATATTATAAATATATCTTACTAGATACCGAATTACTATTTTTCTCAATTCCATCAATTTTAACATTTTTATATATACTTTTCATAATGATTTTTTTTTAAATTATTATAAAAATGAATACCTTTTATTTTTAAATGACATTTTGTGGCTTTTTTAAAAAATAATAATTTAAATGTCATTTATTTTCAATCGTAAATAAACTATATGGTGCAGGGAAAATAAATCTTAAAAAATAACAAATATAGAAAATTATATAAGATTAATCAAAAAATGAATTTTATTTTTAAATGACACTTTGTGGCTTTTCTATTTTTTATTTTTAAATGCCCTTTATTTTCAATCATAATTAAACTATATGATGTAAAAAAAATGAATTTAAAAATTATAATAAATATATAAAATAAAGGGCATTTAAAAATAATTAAAAAATCCACAAAAGGTAGGCTTAACTTTTATCATTAAAAAAATATTTTTAAAAAATTTCATTATGAAAAGTATTTAAAAATTTTAAAAGGGGGATTGAAGAAAATGATAGTTTGCTATCTAACAAAATACATTTATAGTATTTTCAATTGAGAAAATTGCAATAAAATGAAAAGAAAGCCAAAATATTGCAATTTTTTATAGAGTGTTTTTTTCAAATCGCAATACAGATGAAATTTTTGAAATTAATAAAAATGAGATGGAATCTTTACCCAAAAAGACAACAATACCCCTTATTATCCTAATTTCTCTTTCTCTATCTTCCTCTTTCCCAGTAACTCCAGTAACTACCATGTCGCCGACATTATATTTCCTACTGCTATTGTTGCAATCTTTAGCCTCTTCTCTCACCCTCTAGCCATCCTTCATCCACTTTACCTAATTTCTCATATTTCTTCATCATCCTTATCCTACCTCTACCTCGAAGGATGTGTAGGGTTGGAACTTCGAAGGATGCTAGCGCCAACATCGGTGTTGGGTTGGCTAGCATTGTAGGAAGGGACGAAAGGAGGAGAAAAGAAAAAAGGGAAATGTAATTTGACAAAAATTCCCACCTCTTCCCAATTATTTTTTGGCTTCTCATTTCTACTCTTATCACTTTGTTTTCATTCATCAAATTGCAATTCTTTTCACTTCTTACCATTGGTTAACAAGAATTCCCTTCTTAACAAAACGCTACTTTTAATACTAGATAGATTAGATATTGCACCCTTATTTGTTTTGTGTTTCAGAAACTATTTTCTAGTTTTTTTTTTTGTAAATAAAAATTATTTCTTCCACTGAAAAAATAAAAATATGTAAAATAATAATTAATTTTTCTTTATTTTTTTTCACGAAATTAATTTTTAAAACCAAAGCAAACCAAAAAGTTAGAAAGAAAATTCCGAAGCTACTCATCTCATTGCACGCGACCGTTTGGTAGAGTTTCTTCTTCTCTTCCCTTCTCTTCTCTTCTCTGCAATTTGTGTATATATATATATATATAGAGAGAGAGAGAGAGAGAGAGAGAGAGAGATGGTGGGTCGCGGTCCAATAGAGGTGGCGAAGACTGTGTTGGAGGTGGCGGACGTGGCTTGGACCGCCGTGGAATGTCGGCGCCGCCACCAACACGAACACGAGCACGAGGATTCCGAAGAGACCCCGTCGGAGGAAGAATTGG
This sequence comes from Camellia sinensis, assembly GCF_055761805.1. Taxonomy (NCBI): domain Eukaryota; kingdom Viridiplantae; phylum Streptophyta; class Magnoliopsida; order Ericales; family Theaceae; genus Camellia; species Camellia sinensis. Next base: position 143,815,109 of record NC_138963.1, read on the forward strand.
AATGTATGAGATCTGAGAATCGCCGTCTGAGGAACTTGCTTGAACAGAACCTCAAACTCCTTCAGAATCTCTCCGAATCTCCTTGTTTATTGCAAGATTGCCCTCCCGATGTACGTAATTCCTCTACTTTTGTTCCCATAATTGAATTTTCTGCTATCTTCTGCAATATGATGTTTTTCTTTATAAAAGGGTGAAGCTAAGCTTTAATTTAATTGAAAAATCTCATACAAAAATCATAATTAATAAACGAAAATAAACATTAGTATATAAATTAAATTTTGAAAACGATAGGATACCCAATTTTTTTTTTAGATTCATATCCTGGGTAAATTCATGATAATGTCTCTAGGTATTCTTCTAGGAGGTGGATTCCCGGAATCACCCCCGAAGTCCTGTTTTGAGAATCCGAATCATTCACTTTATCAAGGCCCTTCATATATATCATCCACACAAAAATTAGATCGATCCATAATCCTAGCCTATTTAATTTATCATGTTTGTCACAAAATATAAATGGTCTATTTTTAGAAACACAATTATAGTTAGTTAGTTTGTTTGTTTGTTTGTTTTTTTTTTTTTTTTTTTGGGTCATAAACGCAATAAATTGAATAGGCTACAATTATTGGATTAGCCTAATTTTTGTGTGGATGATATACACATATATTTGATTCACATGACTAATAGTGAAGTATTAATAATCCTATTAAATTAGTGTAGTATTCACTATCCAATTGGATTAATATCCATTGGATTAATAATCCCACCCCTACCCCATTATTAATAATCCTACAAATTTGTTTGATTAATTATCCATTGGATTAATAATCTTAAACCAAAATGTTAAAACAAACATAGGATAATTGGGCCCACGGATTAATAATCTCAATCTCATGCTCTAATCCACCCAATCAAACATGCCCAAAAGTGTCCAACAAAATGAATGGTTCGGATAATCGAAATAGTACCTGTGGTAGGTCCCATGGTTCAGAACAACAACCTCTGGTCCAAATTATGGACGGGAGGCAATCCTACTCCATTCTTCTAAACCTACAATAATACTTTTAATGTAACAGGACAATAAATAAACCCACAGTAATAAATATTTAAAACGAAAACCCAAAATATTGTTAGAAGAAGTTGAGATCATGAGGTGAGAATAAAAATGCATGATTGCAAATGTAGAGAAATCTCTAGTGAGAAATTTTTTTTTTTTAATTGAAATACCATATGTAAGAGCTCTAGGGCTATGGTCATCGTAAATTTATCTCAGTCTCATTCCCTCCGTCTTTTTGTTCTATTTATAGAGTGGAGCATTTTTTTAACATGATGGATATCTAGTCGTCAAATAATCACCCACAACTATACTCCTTAAAATATAAAGACACCAAATTTACTATGTCAAAACAAGTAAGTTTAGAAAACACATCCTTGAAAACTATATATACCAAAGCATGAATGGTGAAGTGTCATTTGTAATAATATACGAGGCCCTTATATCAAACCAATTGTAAGGCCTTTCCACTACACCATATAAAAACCTTTCTAAAATCAAGGGGGCCGAGGAAAATGACCATTAATTATAATGTAGGAAAGTAGGTCTATGCACTATGTTATATACAGCATTGCATTTGCCCCTACATCTATATATAATAGACGTCTGGTTTAATTCTGTGTGTATGTATCTACATTTTTTTTGTTTGTTGTTTTATGAACCTAACCAATAGGAGAGTCCAACATGTTAGACCAAAGTCCTATAACCCCTTGGGAAGAGTAAGAATTTTGTTTAGAAATTTGATATGTGGACAGGACAAAATCGTCACACTGTTAATTGAAACACTAAGCACAAGCAATTGAACTGTGTCTTCTGGGTTTTCATTTTGCTTGGCGGATTGCTTACTGGTGGTAAACTTGACATTTATGTACAACTGGACCCAGATGAATTTCAATGGTAAGAGTTAATGATGATGCATATGCATATGAACTTCAATGTCTTGCACTTCAAATTGCTGAATAATTCAACCAGTTTCTGAATGTTGATCTGGTATTGGAATTCATCCTAAGACATTATAGGTGAATAGAAAACTATTACAGTTGTAATGGTTGGGAAAGATGGATAGAGAAGAATGTTTTGAATTTTGATATTTATACTATTTTGGGTCCAAATTATTATTATTATTTTTTTTTGTTGGACCACTTTTTGAATTTCTTAAAATGTGTACATTGGCCTTGTTTGGGAAGTTGGCTATTTTAATAGGCTAAAATAGTTGTATTTGGGAAGAGGGTTGGATTTTTTTGTCTTTGTGAGAGAAAAAGTGAAATGATTATGGGTTTGATATGACGTTTTGTACTATTGGCTATTTTAGCCTTTTTTGTTCTTTTCTTTTTGTTTTGTTTTGTTTTTTGTTTTTTTTTTTTTTTTTTTTTGTAAGATTTTAACCCAAAAAAAGCCCAAACCCAACTTGCCAAACACCCCCATTGTATATTTGTTCTTTCTCACTACCCTTTGGCACTAATTGATGAAATATTTTTTGTTCCCTGATGAATGATTCATTGAATTATGGTTTTGACTCTTGACGTGTTACTGATTTTTTATTTTAAATGGAGCCAAATTTTGTTAATCATGTTTGTTTTCCACTTGCAGCTGTATGATCGTCTTGTGGCCACTGTGGAATCTGAAAAGTTCTTAACTCAGCTTAAATCCCTGCATGATGAATCTGTTGATGGAATTGGCTCCAAATTTCCTTTTAAGGAGGCCTCAGGTTTTTATTTTTCAATTTTTTTTTTTTTATCTCTCTTCAATTAATGATCTGCTTATAGTATTAATGCCATACTTGAAATTATCTTTGTAATTGCTCAATTTGTTCATTGCTGGTTACTTGGTCTGGTTTCTTTGTTAGGAGCTGATTTGCAGTCAGCTGAAGTACTAATCAATGTTGACCATGAAGAACCTAGTTGGTGGGTTTGGGTCACTGATGAAATGGTTCCAAGTGATGTTGAAGAACAGAGTGGAATTGATAATGAAAAGTATTTAGTTGTTTGTGAGGAACAAGTGGTGGATGGAGTTGCCAACTTTATGGCTAGATGTGTTCTCTCAAATCCAAAAGCTCAGGTATGTGATGGACAGAATGTTTTACTTATTTATTTATTCATTTATGGAATGAAATATCATGCATCTAACATGATTTTGTTTCCCTGTACTTGCAGACTTTGACACCTGAGGAGTTGCAGAAAAGTAAGCTAGCTTTTCAATTTTTTATTTTTTATTTTGATCCTTAGGCCTCGTTTGGGAACAGGCTAATTTAGTAACTTTTTGGCTATTTGGCTAAAAATATAGGTAAAAAAAACTTGTATATTTGGAATGACTTTTTGGCTAATTACGAAAAGATGTGCAAAAAGTAGAGAGAAAAGAGAATTTTTGACTTTTTAGTATGGGTTGTTGGCTTTTTGGCTAATTTAGTAACTTTTTGGCTAATTGACTAAAATAGCCTCTTGCCAAACGAGGCCTTAGGAAGGCTCTTTTTTCCTCGATTCTGATGGGAATAACAACTTTTCTTGATCTTCTTGGCTTTTGCTTTTATTAATCATTTTCTTTTGTTGATTTGATGGTTAATTACTTATCTGGATTTGGATGTTGCTCGTATGATTTTGCCTCAGTAGGCTGAGGAATACATAATTGTGTTATTTGAAGGTAGTAGTGATTTCATAAGATGAATTTGTTCATGCAGCTCTGAATAAAGCATTGGGTGGCATGAACAAGTTGGAGAAGATGCTAAATGTTTGGCATGCTGGGAAGTTGTTTTATACACTTTCTACCTGGGGACTTGCTCTGGCAGGGTGAGTTATTTGCTAGCTTGTTATTAATCCTTGTGTGCTCTTGGATCTCTTACCTTCAATTTCATGTGGCCATCAACGCCAAATGAATTCCAATAAAGACCCCAAAGATATAACATCAATTTCTGGAAATCATTTTTTTATCATCTTTGATTTAATGGTTGTGTGTTTTCTTTTTTGTCAAGTGACAATTTCATTAAAAAAGAACAAAGAATACAAGAATCAAGGCATACCTTCCAAATACAAGAAAGGGGGAAAACAAGAGGCAGCTAGACTAATGAGGGTGTTATTTTATTTATTTTTTTGATTGGCACCCGTGTTTTCTATAATGTTATCTGTCCAGATGACTGGCCCCTACAAATTATGGAAGCTCATGGCCTGCATCCGGGTCGTAGCTCGTCCACACCTTTCAGATAAAAATATTTCAAAAAAAGATACATAGAAGGAAAAGAATGATATGTAGAAGGTTTATTTATCAAAATAACTATAAATAAATAAAGAGTAAGAGAACATTGAATCAAAGGCTAGACACATAGTTGCACGAAGCGGGGGTGGGGATGGGAGTGGAGCTGAAAGAGAAGAGAACATTGAGTCTAAGTTGGGAGCATGTAAATGTTGATATATTAATAATTATTTTGTATGCTTAATTGTAATATATATATTAAAATATAAATAAATATTATAGGTTGATGTCAGCTACCAGCTGTCTTCATTAAGTATAAATAAATATTATGTAAATAGAAACTATTAGAGCAAGTTTATTTTTTTATTTTTTTGTTTTTATGAGATTTGTATGTTTGAGAGGTTCTATCTCAGTTGGGAGCGAGTTTCTTACAAGTTTTTTATTTGGGATCACGGAATCGTGTTTCTAAATAAGAAGCATCACCCGAGGAGGAGGTTCTTGCTACTAAGGCTAAACAGCATTGGAAGAATCATGGTTAAAATGAAAAGCTCCATACCCCCCTTTTTCTCAAGTTCTTAATTTTTTTTTATCGATCTGCTCTCCCAGCTTTATGGCTCGGGTTTGAGTCACATAAATCAACCTCTCCACAAGAAAGTAGGAGAAAGGCAGGCCTACCTACTATATTATATGCCTCTCCCAGACCCTATTGTAAGTGGGAGCCTTTTGGGTACGATCTATTTACATACGGACACTAATTAGCCACAAGGCCCATAATCTAGCTGTGATACAGGAAGAAATTAGTGGTTTCATGTGACAAGAAATAATTGCTTTGTTTTGGGCAATTACACATTTTTTTTTTTGGGTTTGCAGGTTGTACAGGACTCGTGTGGTATTGAGACTTGCGGCAACGGGAGTTCATCATACCAGCAAACTTGTTCTGAAGGCTCTCTGAATATGGTTGTCATTGTTTCCGTACAATGTAAAAGTTCTATGGTGAAGAGCCTGTCAAACAAATGTGATAAAACCTATAAATGATTATGACTTCCTGCCTCTCTGCTTGTACAGACCAGCAAACCTTCATTGTTACTCGCTTCAATCAGAGTCTGGATTAATGTGTAAATAATTGTAAATTACATTGTTGTATCTTGGCAATTCACACAATTCATCGAATTATGGTCTCATCTTTCTTGATTTATAACTGCATTATTTGATGTCCCGGTGGTCAAATGATATGATTGTCGAGGATAAGATTGGCAAATCACATGGATAATACTAACTCAGGGCTGAAGTTAGAAACTACAGTTCTGAAGAAAAATGAAAAGAGCTTTGTTCAACTGCTCAGGAATGGGAATAAGATAGCAACGATGATGATGCTTAATCGAGACAATAGAAACAGATAAATCGAAGGTTTGAAATTTTAATTTTCAAAATCAATATCAAAAGTATCTGGCATAAGCCTAGATACTAACTGACAAGCTTACTAACTGAATCAAAATTTGAAAATAAAAATATAAAATCCCAAAATTAGCGAAATTGATTAGGTAAGTCCTAAACAAAAGCAGCCTTGCGCTTACACCCCCGCCTAGGCCTCTCGCGATCCACATCCCAAGTAAAGCACACAACAATGGCAGTCAGGTTGTCTTTGCTACGAAGGCCCAATGCCTGATCAACAACTTCACTAGCACACTGCTTTGGATGGTGGTGTTGCATTAACCCATGACAAACAATGTCGACTGCTTCTTGATTCGACAGTACATCCCAGATCCCGTCAGAAGCCATGATCAAAAACTCATCATCCTCAGTTAAAACAATTTGATGAACATCCGGCTCTGCAGTGAGAGGCGACAACGACACAGACCCAAAAGGGCTCTTCATATACCAATCTCCAAGGGCACGAGTCACGGCAAGTTCACCATTAGGGTACCCGAATTTGATGGTACCACCTAACTCCTCAACCCTTCTTCGTTCCGGCAAATAACTAGTCCTGTGATCTTGAGTTATCGGCATTGCAATCCCTTTTCGACAGATCACAGCACGACAATCCCCAGCGTTTGCTACTACTAAATGCCTGCCGAGTACTAGAGCAGTCAGTGCCGTGGTTCCACAGTCAGATGAAACACCACTGCATTCTTCATCCGCCAAGGCACGATCAGCGAGCAAAAAAGCTTTGATGTGACAATCCTTCAACTCATTCAAGAAACCATTATCATCACCATCATCAATATTATGGGATGTTTTGAAGAAATCAACATCTTGGAACAAAAATCTAATGGCGTTGTTCTTGAGATACGTTGCGGCTTCAGAGCCTCCATGACCATCGAAAACAGCGTAGAAAGAAGTTGGAAGAGGGCAGGTATGAAGAGATCCGAGATGGGAAGATAGATTGTCGACTACGATGTGTTCATCCTCGTTCCATCTTCTGGGTCCAGTTGCTGTGTGGCTACCAGAACGAACCTTTAACGCAAACTTCATCACCATCACTGTAGAAGAAGAAGAAGAAGAAGACGAAGAATCGGAAAAAATTGGTTTGTATTGGAAGGAATTTATAGTGAAAAGAATTGAAGCCAAACTTTGATTTTATATTGGATTTTGAAGTTTCCAATTATGTCTCCAAATAAATAGGTTTCCACTGTAAAACACTTATATGGTAAATTTTTCTTTTTGTTTTTTATTTTTTGGATGGGTTCAATTTTTTTTTTTTTGTGGGGTGTTCAAAGATAGTAATGTAGTTAAATTGGTTTGTATTGGAAGAAATTTATAGCGAAAAGAATTGAAGCCAAATTTTAATTTTATATTGGATTTTGAAGTTTCCAATTGTGTCTCCGAATAAATAGGTTGCTTCTTATGAACGTTTTCCACTATAAAACACTTATTTGGTAAATTTTCCTTTTTCGTTTTTCTTTTTTTTTTGGGTGGGTTCAATTTTTTTTTTGGGGCGGGCGTTCAAAGATAGTAGTATAGTTAAATTGGTTTGTATTGGAAGGAATTTAGAGTGAAAAGAATTGAAGCTAAACTTTAATTTTATATTGGATTTTGAAGTTTCCAATTGTGTGTCTCCGAATAAATAGGTTACTTCTTGTGAACGTTTTCCATTGTAAAACACTTATATGGTAAATTTCCCTTTCCCTTTTCGTTTTTTTTTTTTTTTTTTTTTGGGTGGGTTCAATTTTTTTTTTTTTGGGGGGGGGGGGGTTGGTTGTTCAAAGATAGAAGTATAGTTAAATTGATTTGTATTGGAAGGAATTTATAGTAAAAAGAATTGAAGCCAAACTTTGATTTTATATTAGATTTTGAAGTTTCCAATTGTGTGTCTCTGAATAAATAGGTTACTTCTTGTGAATGTTTTCCACTGTAAAACACTTATATGGTAAATTTCCCTTTTTGTTTTTTTTATTTTACATCTAATTTCATTTTTTGTTTTTTTTTTTTGGAGGGTCAAAGATAGTGTTTAGTATAGTTACTAAAATTAGATCATAACTGAAGGATTTGCGACTACTCCTACTCACCATATCCTAAAGTATAACTACTAAACCATTGAGTCACACCCAAATGTCTACATCTAATCTCAATTTACTCCTCACTTTTTAATTATTTTTTTGTTAATTTTTCACATTTTGCGTTAAAAGCAACAGTAAACTCATTTATATAATACCCTTTCAAAAATTAACAACAATAATTATTTATTTATATTAATTACATTTAATATAATCCTTTAACACTCTTATATTTTTATTAAAATATCATTTTATTCTTTTTGTCTATTTTCAAAACGAGTTGTTATATGATTGACTTGTAGCAAATCTAAAGATTAACTGAGACAATTAAAATATGTAAGATTAAATTTGAGACAATTAAAATATGCAAGATTAATCTAAAATACAGAAGTGCAAGTGAATTTTATTCAAATAAGATAAATTAAATAACTTGACAACTAAAAAATACAAATATTGATACAGTTATCCGTGACACAATACCAACCCAACAATAACAATCTAACTTGTAAAGTTTCAAAAAATAGAAGACAACACTCAAAGCAAAAGCTCAAAATTTATATTTTTATGTGTTTATTATATATGTCATATATTTTATGATAAATTACACTTACCTCCTTTGAGATTTCTGATAATTATAATGGTTTTTTCTTCTTTTTCTGAAATTACATTGACTTCCTTTGAAATTTACTTTTGATTTCCATATTCTTCCAATCTGTTAGTTGACCGTTAGTTTGACTAATGGTTCTATTTTTATTTTTTTCTATAAAAGTTAGTGATTAGTTGTTAGATAAGCAGATAAAGGATTCTTGTTTGGCTTGTACAGCATTTGAAATGATTATATGTTGATTAAGAATAAAAGAAATAATCATTTTTTAGGTTAAAAAAATAGTATGACTTATTGAAGCCAAATGAAAAATAGAAGACCTTGTATGTATGTAAAGTAATAAATTATATATATGTGAGAGAGAGAGAGAGAGAGAGAGAGAGAGAGAGAGAGAGAGAGAGAGAGAGAGAGAGAGAGAGAGAGAGAGAGAGAGAGAGAGAGTATTTAGAAATATTATTTAATATTGCTCAAATAAATACATGTGGTGTCACAATTTTATTTTTATTAGTTTAAATAGTGAGACTTGTCAATTTTATCTTATTTTTTGGAAAACAACTAAACTGTATAATGTCAAGTATTTATTAAAAATTACCAAAAACTTATTTTATATTTATGTAATTAATTTTTGGAACAATTACAACAACAACAAAACAAACAAATAAACAAACAAACAACGTTTGAACTATTTAACAAAATAAACTACAAGTTTTTAATTTTATCAATTTAAATCTTAATATTTTGATTTGTTTTCAATCTAAACTATCACCAATTTTTGTTAAGTAAAATCGATAGAAAAAAATATTTTAATTAGTAAACTCAATATAGATATACATAAAATGTCTAAAATACCATTTCTCATTGAATTTATGACTAAATTACCTATTTTTAATCATTTTACTTAAGAAAATAGGTAAATAATTTAAAAAGAAAATAAATATAAAAAAAATTATGATTTAAATTGACAAAATTAAGAATTCATAATTTATTTTGTTATAAGAGTCAAATCTTGATTTTTTTTGTAATTTTCCCTTAATTTTTTAATTTGTTTCATTATCACTTTTGTCATAATAATAGATTATTCTAAAATACACACCATCTTATGCATATCATATACAAGTTATAAAATTTATGGTATTGATTATCACAAATGTCAAAATTAATTTTTTTTTAGTCATAACCAAATAACATATAAGATATGACCAAAATAATATTCTCTAATATTAAAATTATTAAACTGATCCTTCCATTAATGCCATTAGTCACTAGGGAAGTCAATATAATTTTAAAAAAATGAGGAAAGGCTAGTGTAATTGTCAAGAACCGCAAGCGGGGGGTGATTGCAATTTACCCTATATTTTATTCAAATGTAACAGATATAATTTTTTTTAAAAAAAACCCCAACAAAATGAAGAGGACTAGAAGAATTATAATGGGGGAAAGAAGATCCCATGACTAACAAAAATTAGAACATCAACCCTAAACCCAAAAACCTTCTCAAGTGTTCCTAATTTCTTTGACATATAGGTTCTTGTTCAAAACAAAAAAACCAAAAACAAAAAAAAGCTACTACATAGGTTATTATTTTCGGAACAAATGAGTATTGGCTGCATCATAACTCCAACGAAACGGACTATTACATTGCATATTGAACATATAATTCTGGAATAATTCTATTACAGAATGCAAGTTTCAAAGATGAGAAGCAGTAACTTTTAGACACTTTTGTTGCTATAGCATGGCATTCAGAACAACTATGGTATGGTCACCAATACCTAATTTTAGTTTACAGACACTAGTTATGACATTATTATACCTAATTTTAGTTTAAGCTACAAAGGGGAGCAATAATAATAACTAAAAAAATTGAGTGGTGCAACATGCATCAATTAATATACTAAATAGTGTACCAACACTAGTTATGACATTATTATTAACCCCACTCATTGTACAAATTACAAATATCAAAAACATCTTAAATTCTGCTACATTATCAATTGGTACATTAGTTAGTGCACTAATTGGTGCATATAGCATTAGTCAAAAAAATTTGTACCATAGAATTTGCTCGTGTTCTGTAGCCTATTATTAGATGGAAACTTATATATTGCAAGATTTTGGGAAGATGCAACTATATGATAGAGGGAAGTTCCGCCTTAATGTTTAGCATTTAGACATACAGATTTCTATTGCAAATGTTTAGTAATAATAACACTGTTAATTGTTTTACATCTGGAACACTATCGTAGAGAATTTTGTATTTTTTTTTCCCATTAAATTGCTTTAAAAATGACCCCAAATATACCTAATACTTGAAGGCAACAAACAAACTAATCCTATTAAACGGAAAACTTATTAGTTTAACACCATACCAAGTTCTTAATGTCCGACATAATGCTAAATATTTTAAATTACCAAATCCCCTTTATCCTTCACTATCATTTTACAATTATGAAGAACACTGAAAAGTCATTTCAAAATTAAACACAAAGTATGGTATAAAGGCATCAACTCTTATGAACTAAATTGGTATCCCAACCAATAGCAGTGGCTAATATCAATTCCTATCAAAATTCCCAAATCAAATCACCAATAAACAGAAGGTTCGTAACATAAATTTAGAAAATACAAAATTAAGGCCTGGTAACACTAAAAGCTGTGTTACTGAATTAAAGAACAGAGATCTTTATTTTCACACATTATTGATGAATTGGAGTGTATTTCATGAGCCCAATGGAATAATTGTGGGAACAGAAGCAGACAGTAGCAATGATAACAACAAAAGAAAACTATAGACAATTCTATGCTTTCGTGTTCATCTAAAAGAGTTTTTGTACCTAGAACTTGGCAAGAGAAACCCCATAAAGTACAATCAAAAACCAAGTACAGTACCGACACTAACATAAATATTAATTAAAAGCAAAACAATAAAAACAATTGAGTTTCTAGTCCACTTTCTAAAAGTAAAATTTGAAGTGTATAATATGGGGAATAAAAATACTAGAAGTCTACATTGCACAATACCATTGACGTTGAGCTGAGAATATTGCATTCATGATTGCAACATATCTATGAGGAAGAAAACGTGTAAGAGCAAAACATCATCAAGAAGAAACTGTAGTTATTGTAGAAAGAAAAGCATAAAACATACTGTCCAGGTCCATCAGTGGATCCATGCAAACACAGTATCTGCCATCATATCAGAAACTTCATTAGAGAATATATCTGAGGTAACAGAGCCAATAATGAATACAATGTTGCAACATCTACAAAAATAACACATACAAAGAGAAATGAATCAATCAAATCTTACTTACATAGCTATATGCATTGGGGCTGCTGTTGCCATGGTTAAATTTTCTCTTCCAATATAAAGATGCTATATTTCCCCAATACAGTCATGAAATCAATATGCGAAAATTTTCCTATCAAAACTTTCAAACATAGAGGCTTGGATTGAAAAAGATTGCCACTTGATATACACAAACACAATAAGTGGTTGTTCTTCACCACATAAGAAATTTGTTGAGAGCAATAACATACTTGAGACTGACAATTATTCATTAGGGGTATATAAAACATTTTCTAACTAAATCCATCCCCACGCTTATATTTCATATTAAAAAAATATGAGTAATTCACTCTGTATTCTGATGGACAAGGTAGAATTTGACAGCCACAGGCCAGTCAGAGAACTCAATCAAACAAGGTAAATTATAGATAATTGCATGATTAGAATCCATGTTAGGGAAGGAAAAAAAGAGGCAGGAAAATATATGCAGTGCCAGGATATCACCACAAGGTCCAAATGGAAGCATATCACAATATGTTAATTCGCAACAAAACATGAGTAGACATTGATGGATCATGGATCAATCAGGCATCTAACTTCAGCCAGCATACTTGTTTAACCATGCAAAAAGTATTAAACACTCACTCGAGGCTGTGGATGAAGTGGCCCTGAACAGAACACCCACTGTATATCAATTTCACCAAATTAAATCGAACAATAATTTTACATAAATCAACGTTAATCACTGTCAAGGATAAAACAAAGGATCATTGATAAAGACCCAGATAGCAGTGATGACCCAATCCCATCAACCAAGTTGTCTTTGTTCAGTTGCTGGTCTTTAACCACAAACTCCTCCAATTTTAGCAACAAACTCTCTGCCCTCTAATTCAGCACTGCACTGCCACCGACGAATCATAGACGCAGTCACAGATGTTGAAGCCAATGGTGATCACCACGACTTGGTTGAGCTGGTAACAGAATTCAAGAAAGACAGAACCTGCATAGAACATTGAAGATGACAATCCATGAATTGGTATATCAGGGTGTTTCTAGAGAGAGAAAAAATAGAGTTACGTACAAAAGAAATATGGGGAATGAGAGGGAAATGGCATTTGATGTGCTCCAGAAGAAAGGGTTTGTGTCAAGTAAGATCATGAGAAGACTAGCATCATCTGGCATTACTGAAACGAACATGAATAATCAGCTATAATATACAGATAGTAATTCATATATATGATATATATGCAGATATTTTCCATATACAGACTGAGACAAAATACATAAACATGAATATAGAGATGCATAGAGAAATACCTCTGTAAAGCTTCGATGGAATTGCTGTCATTCGCACTTTTTGAGGAAGTAGTAGAAGGTGGTACATTACTCTTGCAACCTGAATCATCTTTTAACACTCCATCCTTTATTTCATCCAACTCATGTAGTATAATTTTCCTTTTTTCTCCACAGTCAGAAGCAATTTCTAAAATTTCATCCAATATGTTATGCATCATATCAATAAATTGTGTATTGGAAGCAACCCCCAAGTCATTGTACCCCCGATTCAAATCCTTTCTCCATCGTGGTAGAATGTAGTTATCTGGAACCTTGTTCATTTGTCTTGTAATGAGCACTGAGAGTGAGTGAGCACACATAATGCCCCTAAACTCAAACAAACGACAAGCACATTAGACTTCACATTTAGTTGAATTAAAGTAAACAAGAAAGTCCACATGCATCCATTTCTCACCAAGCATGACGTCTTCCTTCACATTATATATACAAATTGATCCATCATCTTTGACAAAGGAGGGATGACAGTAAATTAGTCTCTTAAATTCCCCTTAAACTTCTTTGAATTTTGCATTGGTGTAGGCTTCCTCAAATTGCTTCTCGATACCATACATAGTTAGGCGATCATACAATTTGTGTCGAGATTTAAAGTCTGCTTTCTTTTCTTTCTCAACCTTACTCGTCAAAGCATTGTCACATTGTTCAACAAATTGCTTTAAAGTAGTCTTTGAATTGACATATCCATCAAAAAATACATGCATGCTCTCACTTTGTTCCATGGTTGACATGCCAGCCCAAAACATGTCTTTGGCATAGACTGGAACCCACCGATGCCTCTCATTATATAATCCCCTCAGCCACTCATTATCATAAAGATTGAAGTTTGAAATCATTACTTTCCATTTATGCTCAAATTCATCTTTTGTGAAAGAGTCGTAAACTACATTTTGCAAAGCCAGCTTTATGGGTTCATATTGAGAATATCCTCTCAATTTCTCTAGAAGTTTCTTCATTACATGCCATAAGCACCATCGATGCCGAGCTTCTAGAAAGACAATATGTATAGCATTTTGCATAGCGCTACACTGGTCAGTTATTATAGCTTTTGGAGGATGCCCTAACATGCAACTTAACCATGATTTGAACAACCAAACATATGTATTAGTGTCCTCACTAGATAACAACCCACACCCAAACAAAATGGATTGCCCGTGGTGATTAACTCCTACAAATAGAGCAAGTGGCAAATCATATTTGTTCATAAGATAGGTTGTGTCACATGTGACAACATCCCCAAACGCTTCATAAGTCACCCTACTCCTTGCATCCGCCCAAAAGAAATTCCTAACATACCCATCATCACCAAAGTTCATCACATAAAAGAAGTTTGAATTTTGTTTTTTCATCCTTAAAAAATAATCTTGAATTAAATTGGCACCCCCTACCGCAAGCCTCCTCAATCTTTTCGCTCTCTCAATGTAATCGTCGCAATCTCGTTCATCAAATGTCAATTGTACATATCCCTCAACTACATCAACTAGTGAATGAAAATCGCTAGACACCCCAATCCTTGCTTGATCATTTACTTCCAATCTTCTCTTCTAGAAGTATGAAGCCTCTTATTACTTTTAAAATGTCGAAAGTCAGTAGGAAACAAGTCATGATTATGTTCAAGTATAATTGTGGTTAACATAAATCTCCCATCTTTTTGTAGACTTGCTCGTACCTTTGCTTTGCAACCAATTTTTGTGGACAATGATGGCTTGAGAGGGTTTACTTCTGATTTTTTTTTCCTCCTCCCTGCCCGAGAACATTCAATTCCAAAGTATTTTAATTCCCCTTCATATCCAGTACTTTGTGTTCTATTAGCTATATGAAATCCAACACGTTCAGCATATTTGGCATAAAATGTGTAAACTTCTTCTTTTGAGCTAAAAGTCATTCCCCTCTTGGGTTCTTCAGCTTCTTCACGATTTAATGAAGGATTGTCATTGTTTGAGTCAATCTCCATTATTGCAATCTTCTACAAAATAATAATTCTAGCAATCAGAAGAGATAGTATCTATTAAAGACATGATCATGGTTAGTTTGATTATCAAAGAGGTCGAATATGAATATGGACATAACCTTAATGTTTTTATCTTCTTTCTTAACTTCAACTTAAAAAATAAGTAACCGTATTCTCCATAATCAACAACAATAGAATTTGCCTCTTCTTGATTCCATCTTGCCTTCTCATATAGTTAAACTAACTCAACTTATTCTCCAATCTAAATATGGTTTTCCTAGTATAATTATTTTGGGGCCAACATCTTTACATGATTTTCTGTTGTTTCTTTATAAATCTAGATTTTAACCTTGAGTTTTGCTTGTTTTCATTACTATAGCTCAAACTCTCTTGTTCATTCTCAACCTCCTCTTTTTACCTCTTCTCTTCTATACCTAGCAATTTCTTACACACAAACACAAACTTGACAAATAATTTGGTCCCTTGCTATTCCTTTCCAGATTCAGATGTCTCTATGGCAAACCTATGAATTATTCCATTGATTTTTCTTGTTTTTTTTACCTGTATATTATTTAGAGACAGACAAATGAGCATTTCTTTTTACTTCTTCTTCAATATTTTATTATTATTATAATTATTTTTATTTTATTTTTTTGTGAATTCTCTACTCCTATGCATTACATTTTTTGACCTTCTTGGCTGAAAGAGTAACTCAGATTGATGTTAAAATGTGAAAAACCATTAACATTGACCAAGTAATGGACAACATTAACCTCAACATGTGATATAACCAGATATGATTATGGTTAGTTTCATAATCATACAAAACACAGACCTCCGTATTTTGATCAGTTCGGTGCAAAAAAATAGGGGGTAATCGTAGAGAGAGGGAGAGAGAGAGTGTTTCACCCGCCGTCTCAACTCGCCGTACTACCCTTGCCGTTAACCCTAGCTGTCCCCGCCGTCTGCTGTTAGAAAGGGTTCACAATTTACAGTGTTGAGAGAGAGAGAGAGAGAGAGAGAGAGAGAGAGAGAGAGAGTGGAGGGAACTATGTTGCCTTTTGCCCTCATTCGTAGATTCTGAAGAAATATGGGTCATTTTGGAATGGGATAACCTTCTTTCGTTTCCAACTAGAGCGTAGGGGTCATTCTATTTACACACTAATTTCCCTTTCAAAGCAAAACATTAATTAATTTATTTTTTAACTTTAAAGTGAAATGACTATAAAAGATAAATTATGATACACTCTATTTGTGTATTTATCATAAAAGACAATCATCAATATAATATAAATCATCAATTTTAAACTTATTTCTTACGTATCTTATCTGTCAAAAATTCAAAAACCCTAAAACTAAAATCAAAAACTCTTCAACAAATAATCAAAAATATAATATTATTGAAGATTTTGATTGGATTCAATGAAGAATGCATCTGACAATTCTCATTCGAAAAAATGGAGCAATGAAAATGTTTTTTTTTTTTTTTTTCCGTCTTCGTTTTCGTTTATGAGTGGTAAATCGTTGTTCGGTTAATCAGAGGTGAATGATATATCATTGTTCGACAAACTACAATCGAACAAATTACATCTGTTTAACAGACTACAATCGAACAACTTATATCTGTTCAACAGACTACAATCGAACAAATTACATTTGCTCAACAGATTACAATCGAACAACTTACATCTGTCCAACATACAACAATCAAACAAGTGCAATTTGTTCAGATTACTACGGTCGAACTTTTTGATTTAATTCAACTCTGTAATGCCGAACAGTTATAATTTTTTTTTTTCAGAACTGTGTTGAGCAACACCATTGACGACATTTTGATGAGTGTTTTCAGCAATGATGTTCACCGATGTGAATAGAGAATAGAGGGGGAGATGAATATCATGGGTGTGGGGTGTGTGGCTGTGTGGGGGCAAAGATGGAACTTTGTGTGTATATTGTTGTGGGTGGGTGTGTGAGTAAGGGTAAATATATAAATTTGTGGTGTGTGATGAGAAAAATATTTATTTTTGCAAATTATTTTTTGTGTGTCTTTATAAGTGGTTTGCCTTGAGAGAGAAAGTGGTGTGTAAATAGAGCCTCTCAGAGCGTAGTGGTGTTTTAAAAAGTTGGTAAAAAGTTTGTTTTTTTAATTTATTTGTGATTTTTTAATTTTTTAATGTAAAAAATAAATTGGTGCCTTTATTTACACACCACTTTTCATTTCAAGGCACATCATTAATTAGTTTTTTTTTTTTATTACAATATTAACTTAATGTAAAATGATAACAAAAAACAAAGGGTTATGATATATACTTTACGTAATACACACCAATTACTCATTGCACACCACACCTAATTTTTATTTTTATTTTTCACTCAATACACACTATCAATTTTCGAATATTTCCAAAATATCCTCATCTTTTCTAACCATAACCATAACTCTAATCCTAACTCTACCCCGCAGCAGCCGTCACCGCCGCTATCAACCGTTGCCGTCAGCCATCCTACCTCTTTCTACCGCGCGCTACCCTTCGACCGATACCATTCCCTTTTCAGTTTCCATCCCCAATCCATTTGTGCCCCTGCCATGGCAGCAACTCGAATTGCCATTTCCTTCACTGCTGACATTGCAACTCGTATCTCCCTCACCCCCGTCACCTTTCTCCAGCCTCGTTGGCCACCCTCTGCCGCTACCCATCATCTAGATCCCCTCCACAGCATGACTCAGCTCCTCCACTCCATCATTTGATCTACAGTTGCGAGAGAGAGAGAGAGAGAGAGAGAGAGAGAGAGAGATTTGGGTTTCTAGATCTAGGGTTTGAAGAGAAGAAAAAGAAAAAGAATAAAAAGAAGACGGGGCTATGGATGGAAATAAGGGGAGGAAGAAGCTGCAATAAGAGAGAGAATAGCAGTGAAGCGTAGATTTGCAAAGAAGAGGCGCCGACTGAAGAAGATTTGGAAGGGCAACGCTGGCTTAGCAGTGGTGGCAATGAGGAGATGTTAGGGTTTAGGATTAAAGTTGTGATAAAGGAGATGGGGATGGCAGATGGTGGGTCGTCGAAGCTAGGGATGGCGGAGAAGGTGCGGACGAAGCTGGTAATGGCTGCAACGGGGATGGGTAGCAAGCGAGCGGCAGTGGCGGTTAAGGTTCTGGTTAAGGCGGGTGGAGGTGGGTTGTGTGGATTGAGAATTTGTGTGAAGGTTAAAAATGTAATTGACTAGAAGAAAAAAGATGAAATAATTTTTTTTAAGCAAATGGAAGATTGAAGATTGTGGGTGGGGTGTGTGCGTGAGTAAGGGTAAAAATAGAAGATTCTGAGTGGGGGTGTGTGAGTAAGGGTAAAGATGAAAGATTATGGTGTGTATTGAGCAAATTTTTTATTTATCAAATTACTAAAGATGTACATTGAGTAATGGTGTGCCTTGAGATGAAATGTGGTGTGTAAATAGAGGCATCCAAAATAAAGAGATGATGTGACTTTAAAAAGTTGGTGCTTGCCAAAACGCCCCTTATTATTCGATTTTTGTGGATCTATTTCGGAGTTTATATCAATCGTTCAAATTATTTAATACATAAAGTTTGTTACGTACTTTATTATTATAAAAAATTATATTAATTGGATATTAATAATTATTTGATCACAATATATTTATATCAATAATATATTTTTAAAATTATAATTACTGTTGATACAAATTTGATTAGATTAAATGGTTATTGTTATCCAATCAACATAGTTTTTTATAAAAATGAACTGCTCAATAAGTCTTACATATTGGAGGTGTTTGTTTTAGCTTTTCAGAGCCAACTTATGGCTTTTAGCTTTGAAAAAGTTATTTTGGACTGTTTGGTTAAACTTATTTCAAACAGCTTCTGATTTTAACAGCTTATTTTAACTCAAAAAAGCTGATTCTGAGAAGCTGCTCACCCCTTGCTTCTGATTATCAGCTTCTGCTGTGGACATGTTAATTTATGGTTATACTCTTAAATTTTTTTATTTTTTATTTTTTTAAAAATAGAAAAAGACTCAAATGGACTATAGATTATTATTATTATTTTTTATGAGAAATGTAGACAAACAAAAAATAAAAATTAATTGAAAAAACTATTTCTCAGCTTATTTAACAAACACTACTCAGCAACTTAAATCTATAATCCAACAGTTACACCAAACAGATTAACAACTTCTAAAGTCATAATCTATAATCTATTAAGTTATAATTTATAAGCTATTTTAACAGTTACACTAAACGGATCATTGAACGATTCAAATTATTAATGTGATCTCCATAATTAGTCTACAAAGTCTAACAACAAATTTCAATCTGGTTTTAAACCGGTGACAAACATGTGCCTCATGATTTTGAAGGTAAACCATTTAAATCACTTTTTAAAATTTATAATTAAATATATAATTTAAATTTACTCAAAACTCGATTTAAAAATTAATTTTAAAATTTAAATTTTTTTTCAAAACTCTTTTAATTATATAGTGTTGAAAATAGTTAGTGATAAAATTGTTAAATTCTTATTATAAAAAATCTAAAAAAATTAATTTCTATATTTAAAAAAGATCTAAAACAAATATAAATATTTTTTGCTCTTTTCGAAATTCAAAATTCAAAAATCAAAAATTTCTCTCAAAATATTTTTTAAAACTCATAACCAAATAAATTTTTAATTACTCAAACCTCAACTCATAATTCCACACTCAATTCACAACTCTAAAAAGAGAATCACAATTCCAAAACTAAACCAAACACTACCTACATTTTTCATTTATATTTATTAAAAAAAAATTGTAAACTAGTTTTGTTCAGTTTTAGAAGAACAAAAACTATTAACACGTGTAAACACATTCGGTTTTAAAAAAATAAAATAAAAAACTTGCTCTCTGCGCTATTTTTGAACTCCTAACCTCATACCCATCTCTTCCTTTTTTTTTTTTTTTTTTTTTTTCGCTACCTTTCTACATTTATATCAATTTATAAATAAATATAAACACATTTTTTGAGTTTGTGGATTTTGCTTTAATTTTTAATTTAAAGAAATTTATTTATAAACTCAAAATGTTACCAAACAAATTTATAGGACAATTTTTCAAATTTTTGTAAATATAAATAGAAAATTGAAAACAAAAATATTACCAAACAGACCGTGAGAAAAGAGCATTGAAAAAGAGAACAAATGTGGATTATTTACATCAACATTTCTAAATTATTGAAAAATATCATTGTGATCCTTTAAATTATAAAAACGTACAAATAAATTTCATAAACTTTTGAGAAGTATCATTTTACCCCTTAAATTATAAAAACATATAAATAGACCCCCTAAATTATAAAAACTTATAATTTAGGGAGTCTATTTATACAATGTTATAGTTTAGGGAATTAAAGTAATACTTTTCAATACTTTATGAGACTTATTTGTACGCTTTTATAATTTAAAGGGTTAAAATGCTAGTTATCAATAGTTTATGAAGTTTTCGTATAAATAATCCTAAAAAGATTATAAAGTGTTTTAAAATTCATAAAAAATTGTATTGAATTTAACAATAAATGTCTTGAGAATAACATATTTTTTTATCATTTTCTTGTACACGACTCATACTTATTAACCGTACTTGTTAAGAAGACCCTTTGTAAAAGAAGAAACTAAAAATTGTAGAAAAAAATCATCATCACATAGGGAAGTACAAGTGACTTACACCTCTATAATCTTTCATTTACATCATACCATAAACAAACTTGCACCTCCATTTATTTGTTAAATGCATTGGGATATCCATAGAGCCATATGATTTGATCAATGATTTTCAAAGCTCTAATTTAAAATAATTATTCGATGTCTTAAAGGCATTGATGTGGTCATGCCACATTGGGCGTGAAATATTTTTTTCCTAATCCATTTTGAAATTGCAGACACATTTTTTGTGCTTGAATTGAGCAATGCTGTTAATATAAATATTTTTTTAATATATTTAGCTCTTGTTTGTCATAATTTAAAAAAGTCAAAAGATTAAAAAGTCACTATCCTATTTAAATCACATCATCTTATTTAAGTCACATCACTTCAAATACAACTCATGCTCAATCCATATTTCATAAAAATTTTAAAAATACACTTATTTAAATCATCCCAAACTACCCCTTAATATAATTTGTAATGATAAAGATATTTCAGACACCTTTGGTATTTATTTGCTTAAAATAAGATCTTGTTTAACAACTTTCTGTTTTAGTCAAAAAGTCACTATAAGTTATCACATTACTCTCTTTACTTCTCTGCACATATTTTCTTAAAAAGTAAAAAAGTAATTAAAATAGCACGTTCCCAAACGAGAATATACAAATAAGTTAGTTCTTAGACCATCTCTAACATTTACTTAAATCTGTTATCAAATTTGAATTTGATTAAAATAAGTCTTAAAAATTGAACTCCAACATTCTCATCAAAGTGATATAAACTAGAGAGAAAAACAGATATTTCATCAAATGGAGGGAGGTTTGATCTTCTATCAAATTTAAATGGTTACCGTTGGACCAGATATCTACCCAAATGTCCACATAAGGCAATTTTATTTTATTTTTTTGATCAAAAAATAGTAATATCCATTAAAATAGCCAGACCCTATTGTAAGTGGGACCAGATGTCTCAAGTTCCATACCCCCTTTTTCTCAAGTTCTTAATTTTTTTTTTTCGATCTGCTCTCCCAGCTTTATGGCTCGGGTTTGAGTCACATAAATCAACCTCTCTACAAGAAAGTAGGGGAAAGGCAGGCCTACCTACTATATTATATGCCTCTCCCAGATCCTATTGTAAGTGGGAGCCTTTTGGGTATGATCTATTTACATACGGACACTAATTAGCCACAAGGCCCATAATCTAGCTGTGATACAAGAAGAAATTAGTGGTTTCATGTGACAAGAAATAATTGCTTTGTTTTGGGCACTTAACACATTTTTTTTTTTGGTTTGCAGGTTGCACAGGACTCGTGTGGTATTGAGACTTGTGGCAACGGGGGTTCATCATACCAGCAAACTTGTTCTGAAGGCTCTCTGAATATGGTTGTCATTGTTTCCGTACAATGTAAAAGTTCTATGGTGAAGAGCCTGTCAAACAAATGTGATAAAACCTATAAATGATTATGACTTCCTGCCTCTCTGCTTGTACAGACCAGCAAACCTTCATTGTTACTCGCTTCAATCAGAGTCTGGATTAATGTGTAAATAATTGTAAATTACATTGTTGTATCTCGGCAATTCACACAATTCATCGAATTATGGTCTCCTCTTTCTTGATTTATAACTGCATTATTTGATGTCCCGGTGGTCAAATGATATGATTGTCGAGGATAAGATTGGCAAATCACATGGATAATACTAACTCAGGGCTGAAGTTAGAAACTACAGTTCTGAAGAAAAATGAAAAGAGCTTTGTTCAACTGCTCAGGAATGGGAATAAGATAGCAACGATGATGATGCTTAATCCAGACAATAGAAACGGATAAATCGAAGGTTTGAAATTTTAATTTCAAAATCAATATCAAAAGTATCTGGCATAAGCCTAGATACTAACTGACAAGCTTACTAACTGAATCAAAATTTGAAAATAAAAATATAAAATCCCAAAATTAGCGAAATTGATTAGGTAAGTCCTAAACAAAAGCAGCCTTGCGCTTACACCCCCGCCTAGGCCTCTCGCGATCCACATCCCAAGTAAAGCACACAACAATGGCAGTCAGGTTGTCTTTGCTACGAAGGCCCAATGCCTGATCAACAACTTCACTAGCACACTGCTTTGGATGGTGGTGTTGCATTAACCCATGACAAACAATGTCGACTGCTTCTTGATTCGACAGTACATCCCAGATCCCGTCAGAAGCCATGATCAAAAACTCATCATCCTCAGTTAAAACAATTTGATGAACATCCGGCTCTGCAGTGAGAGGCGACAACGACACAGACCCAAAAGGGCTCTTCATATACCAATCTCCAAGGGCACGAGTCACGGCAAGTTCACCATTAGGGTACCCGAATTTGATGGTACCACCTAACTCCTCAACCCTTCTTCGTTCCGGCAAATAACTAGTCCTGTGATCTTGAGTTATCGGCATTGCAATCCCTTTTCGACAGATCACAGCACGACAATCCCCAGCGTTTGCTACTACTAAATGCCTGCCGAGTACTAGAGCAGTCAGTGCCGTGGTTCCACAGTCAGATGAAACACCACTGCATTCTTCATCCGCCAAGGCACGATCAGCGAGCAAAAAAGCTTTGATGTGACAATCCTTCAACTCATTCAAGAAACCATTATCATCACCATCATCAATATTATGGGATGTTTTGAAGAAATCAACATCTTGGAACAAAAATCTAATGGCGTTGTTCTTGAGATACGTTGCGGCTTCAGAGCCTCCATGACCATCGAAAACAGCGTAGAAAGAAGTTGGAAGAGGGCAGGTATGAAGAGATCCGAGATGGGAAGATAGATTGTCGACTACGATGTGTTCATCCTCGTTCCATCTTCTGGGTCCAGTTGCTGTGTGGCTACCAGAACGAACCTTTAACGCAAACTTCATCACCATCACTGTAGAAGAAGAAGAAGAAGAAGACGACGAAGAATCGGAAAAAATTGGTTTGTATTGGAAGGAATTTATAGTGAAAAGAATTGAAGCCAAACTTTGATTTTATATTGGATTTTGAAGTTTCCAATTATGTCCCCAAATAAATAGGTTCCCCACTGTAAAACACTTATATGGTAAATTTTTCTTTTTGTTTTTTATTTTCTGGATGGGTTCAATTTTTTTTTTTTTGTGGGGTGTTCAAAGATAGTAGTGTAGTTAAATTGGTTTGTATTGGAAGAAATTTATAGCGAAAAGAATTGAAGCCAAATTTTAATTTTATATTGGATTTTGAAGTTTCCAATTGTGTCTCCGAATAAATAGGTTGCTTCTTATGAACGTTTTCCACTATAAAACACTTATTTGGTAAATTTTCCTTTTTCGTTTTTCTTTTTTTTTTGGGTGGGTTCAAATTTTTTTTTTGGGGCGGGCGTTCAAAGATAGTAGTATAGTTAAATTGGTTTGTATTGGAAGGAATTTAGAGTGAAAAGAATTGAAGCTAAACTTTAATTTTATATTGGATTTTGAAGTTTCCAATTGTGTGTCTCCGAATAAATAGGTTACTTCTTGTGAACGTTTTCCATTGTAAAACACTTATATGGTAAATTTCCCTTTTCGTTTTTTTTTTTTTTTTTTTGGGTGGGTTCATTTTTTTTTTTTTTGGGGGGGGGGGTTGTTCAAAGATAGTAGTATAGTTAAATTGATTTGTATTGGAAGGAATTTATAGTAAAAAGAATTGAAGCCAAACTTTGATTTTATATTAGATTTTGAAGTTTCCAATTGTGTGTCTCCGAATAAATAGGCTGCTTCTTGTGAATGTTTTCCACTGTAAAACACTTATATGGTAAATTTCCCTTTTTGTTTTTTTTATTTTACATCTAATTTCATTTTTTGTTTTTTTTTTTTGGAGGGTCAAAGATAGTGTTTAGTATAGTTACTAAAATTAGATCATAACTGAAGGATTTGCGACTACTCCTACTCACCATATCCTAAAGTATAACTACTAAACCATTGAGTCACACCCAAATGTCTACATCTAATTTCAATTTACTCCTCACTTTTTAATTATTTTTTTGTTAATTTTTCACATTTTGCGTTAAAAGCAACAATAAACTCATTTATATAATACCCTTTCAAAAATTAACAACAATAATTATTTATTTATATTAATTACATTTAATATAATCCTTTAACACTCTTATATTTTTATTAAAATATCATTTTATTCTTTTTTTCTATTTTCAAAACGAGTTGTTATATGATTGACTTGTAGCAAATCTAAAGATTAACTGAGACAATTAAAATATGTAAGATTAAATTTGAGACAATTAAAATATGCAAGATTAATCTAAAATACAGAAGTGCAAGTGAATTTTATTCAAATAAGATAAATTAAATAACTTGACAACTAAAAAATACAAATATTGATACAGTTATCCGTGACACAATACCAACCCAACAATAACAATCTAACTTGTAAAGTTTCAAAAAATAGAAGACAACACTCAAAGCACAAGCTCAAAATTTATATTTTTATGTGTTTATTATATATGTCATATATTTTATGATAAATTACACTTACCTCCTTTGAGATTTCTGATAATTATAATGGTTTTTTCTTCTTTTTCTGAAATTACATTGACTTCCTTTGAAATTTACTTTTGATTTTCATATTCTTCCAATCTGTTAGTTGACCGTTAGTTTGACTAATGGTTCTATTTTTATTTTTTTCTATAAAAGTTAGTGATTAATTGTTAGATAAGCAGATAAAGGATTCTTGTTTGGCTTGTACAGCATTTGAAATGATTATATGTTGATTAAGAATAAAAGAAATAATCATTTTTTAGGTTAAAAAAATAGTATGACTTATTGAAGCCAAATGAAAAATAGAAGACCTTGTATGTATGTAAAGTAATAAATTATGTGTGTGTGTGTGTGAGAGAGAGAGAGAGAGAGAGAGAGTATTTAGAAATATTATTTAATATTGCTCAAATAAATACATGTGGTGTCACAATTTTATTTTTATTAGTTTAAATAGTGAGACTTGTCAATTTTATCTTATTTTTTGGAAAACAACTAAACTGTATAATGCCAAGTATTTATTAAAAATTACCAAAAACTTATTTTATATTTATGTAATTAATTTTTGGAACAATTACAACAACAAAACAAACAAATAAACAAACAAACAAAGTTTGAACTATTTAACAAAATAAACTACAAGTTTTTAATTTTATCAATTTAAATCTTAATATTTTGATTTGTTTTCAATCTAAACTATCACCAATTTTTGTTAAGTAAAATCGATGGAAAAAATATTTTAATTATTAAACTCAATATAGATATACATAAAATGTCTAAAATACCATTTCTCATTGAATTTATGACTAAATTACCTATTTTTAATCATTTTACTTAAGAAAATAGGTAAATAATTTAAAAGAAAATAAATATAAAAAAAATTATGATTTAAATTGACAAAATTAAGAATTCATAATTTATTTTGTTATAAGAGTCAAATCTTGAATTTTTTTGTAATTTTCCCTTAATTTTTTAATTTGTTTCATTATCACTTTTGTCATAATAATAGATTATTCTAAAATACACACCATCTTATGCATATCATATACAAGTTATAAAATTTATGGTATTGATTATCACAAATGTCAAAATTAATTTTTTTTTGGTCATAACCAAATAACATATAAGATATGACCAAAATAATATTCTCTAATATTAAAATTATTAAACTGATCCTTCCATTAATGCCATTAGTCACTAGGGAAGTCAATATAATTTTAAAAAAATGAGGAAAGGCTAGTGTAATTGTCAAGAACTACAAGCGGGGGGTGATTGCAATTTACCCTATATTTTATTCAAATGTAACAGATATAATTTTTTTTAAAAAAAAAACCTAACAAAATGAAGAGGACTAGAAGAATTATAATGGGGGAAAGAAGATCCCATGACTAACAAAAATTAGAACATCAACCCTAAACCCAAAAACCTTCTCAAGTGTTCCTAATTTCTTTGACATATAGGTTCTTGTTCAAAACAAAAAAACCAAAAACAAAAAAAAGCTACTACATAGGTTATTATTTTCGGAACAAATGAGTATTGGTTGCATCATAACTCCAACGAAACGGACTACTACATTGCATATTGAACATATAATTCTAGAATAATTCTATTACAGAATGCAAGTTTCAAAGATGAGAAGCAGTAACTTTTAGACACTTTTGTTCCTATAGCATGGCATTCAGAACAACTATGGTATGGTTACCAATACCTAATTTTGGTTTACTGAAATTCATTTTGAAGGTTAACATTAAGCTACAAAGGGGAGCAATAGTAATAACTAAAAAAATTGAGTAGTACTACATGCATCAATTAATATACTAACTAGTGTACCAACACTAGTTATAACATTATTATTGACTCCACTCATTATACAAATTACGAATACCAAAAACATCTTAAATTCTGCTACATTATCAATTAGTATATTAGTTAGTGCACTAATTGGTGCATATAGCATTAGTCAAAAAAATTTGTACCATAGAATTTGCTCGTATTCTGTAGCCTATTATTAGATGGAAACTTATATATTGCAAGATTTTGGGAAGATGCAACTATATGATAGAGGGAAGTTCCGCCTTAATGTTTAGCATTTAGACATACAGATTTCTATTGCAAATGTTTAGTAATAATAACACTGTTAATTGTTTTACATCTGGAACACTATCGTAGAGAATTTTGTATTTTTTTTCCCCATTAAATTGCTTTAAAAATGACCCCAAATATACCTAATACTTGAAGGCAACAAACAAACTAATCCTATTAAACGGAAAACTTATTAGTTCAACACCATACCATGTTCTTAATGTCCGACATAATGCTAAATATTTTAAATTACCAAATCCCCTTTATCCTTCACTATCATTTTACAATTATGAAGAACATTGAAAAGTCATTTCAAAATTAAACACAAAGTATGGTATAAAAGCATCAACTCTTATGAACTAAATTGGTATCCCAACTAATAGCAGTGGCTAACATCAATTCCTATCAAAATTCCCAAATCAAATCACCAATAAACAGAAGGTTCGTAACATAAATTTAGAAAATACAAAATTAAGGCTTCGTAACACTAAAAGCTGTGTTACTGAATTAAAGAACAGAGATCTTTATTTACACACATTATTGATGAATAGGAGTGTATTTCATGAGCCCAATGGAATAATTGTGGGAACAGAAGCAGACAGTAGCAATGATAACAACAAAAGAAAACTATAGACAATTCTATGCTTTCGTGTTCATCTAAAAGAGTTTTTGTACCTAGAACTTGGCAAGAGAAAACCCATAAAGTACAATCAAAAGCCAAGTACAGTACCGACACTAACATAAATATTAATTAAAAGCAAAACAATAAAAACAATTGAGTTTCTAATCCACTTTCTAAAAATAAAATTTGAAGTGTATAATATGGGGAATAAAAATACTAGAAGTCTACATTGCACAATACCATTGACGTTGAGCTGAGAATATTGCATTCATGATTGTAACATATCTGTGAGGAAGAAAACGTGTAAGAGCAAAACATCATCAAGAAGAAACTGTAGTTATTGCAGAAAGAAGAGCATAAAACATACTGTCCAGGTCCATTAATGGATCCATGCAAACACAGTATCTGCCATCATATCAGAAACTTCATTAGAGAATATATCTGAGGTAACAGAGCCAATAATGAATACAATGTTGCAACATCTACAAAAATAACACATACAAAGAAAAATGAATCAATCAAATCTTACTTACATAGCTATATGCATTGGGGCTGTTGTTGCCATGGTTAAATTTTCTCTTCCAATATAAAGATGCTACATTTCCCCAATACAATCATGAAATCAATATGCGAAAATTTTCCTATCAAAACTTTCAAACATAGAGGCTTGGATTGAAAAAGATTGCCACTTGATATACACAAACACAATAAGTGGTTGTTCTTCACTACATAAGAAATTTGTTGAGAGCAATAACATACTTGAGACTGACAATTATTCATTAGGGGTATATAAAACATTTTCTAACTAAATCCATCCCCACGCTTATATTTCATATTAAAAAAATATGAGTAATTCACTCCGTATTCTGATGGACAAGGTAGAATTTGACAGCCACAGGCTAGTCAGAGAACTCAATCAAACAAGGTAAATTATAGATAATTGCATGATTAGAGTCCATGTTAGGGAAGGAAAAAAAGAGGCAGGAAAATATATGCAGTGCCAGGATATCACCACAAGGTCCAAATGGAAGCATATCACAATATGTTAATTCCCAACAAAACATGAGTAGACATTGATGGATCATGGATCAATCAGGCAACTAGCTTCAGCCAGCATACTTGTTTAACCATGCAAAAAGTATTAAACACTCACTCGAGGCTGTGGATGAAGTGGCCCTGAACAGAACACCCACTATATATCTATTTCACCAAATTAAATTGAACAATAATTTTACATAAATCAACATTAATCACTGTCAAGGATAAAACAAAGGATCATTGATAAAGACCCAGATAGCAGTGATGACCCAATCCCATCAACCAAGTTGTCTTTGTTCAGTTGCTGGTCTTTAACCACAAACTCCTCCAATTTCAGCAACAAACTCTCTGCCCTCTAATTCAGCACTGCACTGCCGCCGACGAATCATAGACGCAGTCACAGATGTTGAAGCCAATGGTGATCACCACGACTTGGTTGAGCTGGTAACAGAATTCAAGAAAGACAGAACCTGCATAGAACACTGAAGATGACAATCCATGAATTGGTATATCAGGGTGTTTCTAGAGAGAAAAAAAATAGAGTTACGTACAAAAGAAATATGGGGAATGAGAGGGAAATGGCATTTGATGTGCTCCAGAAGAAAGGGTTTGTGTCAAGTAAGATCATGAGAAGACTAGCATCATCTGGCATTACTTAAACGAACATGAATAATCAGCTATAATATACAGATAGTAATTCATATATATGATATATATGCAGATATTTTTCATATACAGACTGAGACAAAATACATAAACATGAATATAGAGATGCATAGAGAAATACCTCTGTAAAGCTTCGATGGAATTGCTGTCATTCGCACTTTTTGAGGAAGTAGTAGAAGGTGGTACATTACTCTTGCAACCTGAATCATCTTTTAACACTCTATCCTTTATTTCATCCAACTCATGTAGTATAATTTTCCTTTTTTCTCCACAGTCAGAAGCAATTTCTAAAATTTCATCCAATATGTTATGCATCCTATCAATAAACTGTGTATTGGAAGTAACCCCCAAGTCATTGTACCCCCGATTCAAATCCTTTCTCCATCGTGGTAGAATGTAGTTATCTGGAACCTTGTTCATTTGTCTTGTAATGAGCACTAAGAGTGAGTGAGCACACATAATGCCCCTAAACTCAAACAAACGACAAGTACATTGGACTTCACATTTAGTTGAATTAAAGTAAACAAGAAAGTCCACATGCATCCACTTCTCACCAAGCATGACGTCTTCCTTCACATTATATATACAAATTGATCCATCATCTTTGACAAAGGAGGGATGACCGTAAATTAGTCTCTTAAATTCCCCTTAAACTTCTTTGAATTTTGCATTGGTGTAGGCTTCCTAAAATTGCTTCTCGATACCATACATAGTTAGGCGATCATACAATTTGTGTCGAGATTTAAAGTCTACTTTCTTTTCTTTCTCAACCTTACTCGTCAAAGCATTGTCACATTGTTCGACAAATTGCTTTAAAGTAGTCTTTGAATTGACATATCCATCAAAAAATACATGCATGCTCTCACTTTGTTCCATGGTTGACATGCCAGCCCAAAACATGTCTTTGGCATAGACTGGAACCCACCGATGCCTCTCATTATATAATACCCTCAGCCACTCATTATCATAAAGATTGAAGTTTGAAATCATTACTTTCCATTTATGCTCAAATTCATCTTTTGTGAAAGAGTCGTAAACTACATTTTGCAAAGCTACCTTTATGGGTTCATATTGAGAATATCCTCTCAATTTCTCTAGAAGTTTCTTCATTACATGCCATAAGCACCATCAATGCCGAGCTTCTAGAAAGACAATCTGTATAGCATTTTGCATAGCACTTGTACGGGGAGGAAATAATTCTCCTTGTATAATCCTGTTGACCAAGTCCACGCTCCTCCGTTACGACGTCGCTTTATCACCTGAAAACACAAACGTGAGCTAGCCGGCGGGTGTGTGCCGGAAACCTCTCCGATGCCTAAGTCAGTAAGCTTGACAAATAGACAAAGCTCTATGTTCTCAGGAAGAATTGTGTTAAAAAATTACCTCCTCCAAGGTGGTGCTTGTGAGCTTTTATAGGTTTCGAGTGGCATAATCCTAGTAGGACTTTTATTTCTCCATGCAGAGTCCTCCTAGGATTCATATTCCTAAGGATAATGCTTATCCTTTTACACCCTCCCCCACTGCTTAAACCAAGTGGGATGGTTTTTACCACGGCCGAACTTCTATGTGACCGAAATAACACTGGCTGAGCCACAGAGTAGGCCGAACTATCCTTAGTTCGGTTTTCTCCCGTTCAACCATGGTATGCTGAGACCAAGCTTCTGAGTAGCAAGTTCCGACCGATCTAACAATAATACACCGCAACCGGACTAACTGTGAGACCGGACTAACATCAAGTTACCTTCAGACCGGAGTAGCTTTACACTATCTTGAACCGGAGTAACCACACCCCTCCTGGGCCGGAATAACTATACCTATACTGGGCCGAAATAACATTACGGCTTCTTACCGATTCCTTCACACTTTGGGCCGCAGGGCCCAACTCACAGCTCGGCCCAATTCTTTCCCAAAAATTACCCTCTCAATTGCCCCTTAATTTCATCTGCATAGCATGATTGAGATTACAAATCCTTCAACCGAGCTGAAGTTCTACAAGCCTTTCCAGCCGAGCTAGTTTTACTCCGAACTCTACTTTATCCGGTCAAAACGTATCTTCAATCGCGACTGTAACGCTTCCCTTTCCCTTGCCACGTGGCGGGCTCTGATAGGCCGTGAGCTGTCATCACGCCGCCTTCGTACTTCGAACTTTTTGAACAGTCCCGCCCCTTTTTGCCGCGTTTTTCTCTCTCCTCTTTCACAAAACAACCCTTCTTTTTCTTGGATTATTCACCTCCCATTCTTCATTATTCTTTCGTCTTCTCTCTCTGTGCCTTTGTTTCTTCCATTATCAAGCTCGCATTCTTCATTTGCTGATACTGTTGCCGACTCCAGTCCTCTTATATTCCATCTGGTAAGCAAATCCATCTCCCTTCCATGTTTTTCCTTCGTATCTGTTCAGTGCATTATGTTTAATGTGTCTTTGCAAAACATTTCTTCCATTTTTGCTACGCTTCTGTACTTTCAGTAGAACTTATGTGTGTATGAATTATCCTGTAAAAAACTAGTCTTGGATCCAAAATCATGTAGCAACTGAACTAGGATACTGTTTGTCCCATATATGTAGATAGGTTCAAACAATAACCGAACTAGAACTTGTAGGAATATCAGTAGTTTCTTCTGAACCACTTTAGCCGAGATAAGAGCACCGAACAAAGTTTGCACATATTGAACTAGGTACTTCGGTCTATAATCGAGCTACGCCTTTGGGGCCAAGCCAGCTTTCTTAGTTTCTAAACCAGACTCAGAAAGCTGCCCCTAGAGGCTCAACCGAAGTAACAAAACCCACAGTTCAAACCGAAATAATCAACCAAACCTGAAGTCCGAACCGAGATACAAACTGTAGCATCCCTCATAGCCGAAGTAGGACATGTATTGCTTTTATTTGTAGCACGGTCAGATGATCTGTGCTTAACCCCTATGTTTTCCACTTTGCAGACTTAGGTGGCCCAAGCACTCTCTTGCACACTCGACCGAGCTACTGAGTACAACCCTTGAACCGATCTAACTTATTCTTAATTTATACCATAAATGGGTAAGTATAGGTATTTGGTAGAAACCCCGGGCGGTTTAGCCGAATTCAGGAAGGACTATAACATACCTGATGATGTCCACTTAACTTTGGCCGCAAAAGACATCACTCCCTGGGATAACGAAGGCTTTGTCCCCTTCACCCTTTTATTTATCATAGAAACCGGGCTACGGTTTCCGGTTCAACCGTTGATCTGTGAATTTCTTAGGCAGACCAGATTATGCCCCACCCAACTGTCCACCAATTCATACCACATCATTATGGGAATAGCCGCACTAAACCATCAAACCGGACTAAACCTTGGCCTGGCCGAAATTTTCCATCAATACTCCATCGGCTCAAAAGAGGATGGGTGGGTCTATTACCTTAGGATTCGCCGCCGCCGAGAAAAGATAGTTAAACATACACCGGACAAAGACCTTAATGACGATGATTTTTTCTGGGTCTCTGGGAACTTTGAGGACTTTCAAGCCCAAATTCCTGGCCGACCTATAAATTGGAAAAAAGGGGAGCCTGGTATACTTACTTCGGCCCTTTTCCTTGCATTTTTACTTTGGTGTTTTAATGTTTCAGCCGGACTAACAGTTGTCTTTTCTCGCAGATTTTGCCCACCTTCGTTCTTTATACAGTTATCCGAACCTTGCAATTTTGCGAGCCGCACTACGATGTCCTGAACGCAGTTGGGCCAAATTGCTGCAATTCGAACCGACCTACCGATACACTGGTCGCCGGAAAGCCAGAGTAACTGATTTTCTTCTTGAAGACGCCCCAGAACCGGACCCATCCTTGCCCGAGATCAGACTGATCCCACTGTCAGCCGAAGAAGAGATGGCAAAAAAGAACAGAGTCAGGGCTCTTTTAACCGAGACAACTAGGCCCGACGCAACGCCACCAAGCCAACCGCAGCCTGCTGTCGTGGCCCTCCCTTCTCAACAGCCGTCCTCTTCTCGCCGGACCAAGCGCGCCCAGCCTGCTGAAACCGAACAAATTTTGGTTGACGAAGAAGAACTTGCTCTTCCACCGAGCTTGCCACCGAGCCCCCAACCGGAGCCTTCTGACCGAACTACCAGTAGCTGGGCCCCAAAACTTACTTTCAACGACCGAGACATCCGAGACACAGACTCGGTTGTTGCTGAGAAAGACCACCTGTTGGCCATCAATCTGGCCAAGAGTGTGTGTTTGCCTAAAGACATGGAGCACCACCAAAAACAACTGAATACCGAACTAAAGGCCATCCGGTCAACGACAAAATCCATGATCCTGGTAAGCAACTTTGGTCATTTTGCTGTCTACTTTCTTTTTTCAACTTCTACTTCGGTTTAAAGGGAAATCTTTGCATTGTCAGGCCCTTCAGAAAAACCAAATCACCCATAGGAAAGTACTGGAGCTAAGGAAAGTTACTAGGCAAGCAGCGGCAGAGGCTGAGGCAAAAGCGACCGAGCTGGAGGAGGCCAGAAAGGAAATGGCCGAACTACGGGGTGAGGTCGGCCGACTGACCGGAATGGTTAGTTCGGCCGAAGCCGAAAAACAAAAGACTGCTATCGCTCTGAAGGACAAGTACCTGCGCGAGCTGGTAAAACTTGAAAGGAAAAAAGACGCCGAAATAACCCAGGCGAAGGAGAGCGCAAAAGAGGCTGAGAAGACAGGTTTCAAAAAGGCTGAGGATGTATACGTCAAGCAATGTGAAGCTGCCAAGGAGTTGTTTTTTAAGTGCGGCTGGAGGGGAGCCGTTGAGAAGTTCGGTCATGATCCTCAGACCGAGGTTTTCGACCCTCCAGCCTACTTTATACCAAAATCCCTTGCAGAGTACGCGAATGTTATGCAGCAGCAGTTTCTAGAAGACTCAGATTCCGACGACTCCTCTGCTTCCGAAGATACTCCAGTTGTTAGTGCAGACCCATCACTTCGGTTGGAGCCCATGGTAGAGGACCTACCTGTTGAACAGCCAAATGAAACCGTGGTTCCAACCGAAACCATTCTGGCAACCGAGAGCGAACTTCCTCTTGAAACTGGTCTTCAAGTTGGTGGTGATGCAGCTTTTGATGCCAAAATTGAAGAGCTCTTTTCTTGACTTATACTTCTTTTTTTTTTTCCTTTTGTTACTTTTGGTCTTTGTAACCGAACTATGCCCCTTTGTAATGACTTTTCATTGAATGAAAATTTTACGCAATTCTTACTCCGGTTTTGATGTGTATGCTTGTATTTTGTAATGCCTTCCATTATTTCCACTGCTATTTCGGTTTAAGGTGGTTGAACTATGCTTACCAGCCAACCACTCCTTAGTCGATATAAGTACTTCGGCTGAGGAGTACACAGAGTTGGTTTATCCAGCCAATACTTCTTCAGCCAAGCCCTTTACTTCGGCTGAAGAGTAACAGGAGTTGGTTTATTCCAGCCAACCGCTCTTCAGCCTTACACTTACTTCGGCTGAAGAGTACAAAGTGTTGGTTTGTTCCAGCCAATCACTCTTTAGCCTTACCCTTACTTCGGCTAAAGAGTAACAGGAGTTGGTTTATTCCAGCCAACCGCTCTTCAGCCTTACACTTACTTTGGCTGAAGAGTACAAAGAGTTGGTTTGTTCCAGCCAATCACTCTTTAGCCTTACCCTTACTTCGGCTAAAGAGTAACAAGAGTTGGTTTATTCCAGCCAACCACTCTTTAGCCTTACACTTACTTCGGCTGAAGAGTACAAGAGTTGGTTTATTCCAGCCAACCGCTCTTCAGCCTTACACTTACTTCGGCTGAAGAGTATAAAGAGTTGGTTTATTCCAGCCAACCGCTCTTCAGCCTTACACTTACTTCGGCTGAAGAGTACAAAGAGTTGGTTTGTTCCAGCCAATCACTCTTTAGCCTTACCCTTACTTCGGCTAAAGAGTAACAAGAGTTGGTTTATTCCAGCCAACCACTCTTCAGCCTTACACTTACTTCGGCTGAAGAGTACAAGAGTTGGTTTATTCCAGCCAACCACTCTTTAGCCTTACCCTTACTTCGGCTAAAGAGTAATAAGAGTTGGTTTATTCCAGCCAACCTCTAAGTTAGTTTATTCCAGCCAACTTAGAATGATGTTTGGTTATTCCGACCAAACGTCCTGCAGCCTGGATCCTTATCCTGGGCTTAGGAAGGGTGTTGGTTTTAATCCAGCCAACCCCCAAGTTATTTTTTCCAGCTAACTTAGAATAGAGTGCTTACAATATACCTAGACTTTTCTAACTTTTACAGAGAACAACTCATGCTGAAAAGAATGCTTGTTTTATTGAAGAAAGAAAAGATTACACACGTTTGAAAAGAGAAATACTAAAAGTAAAATAACTTGAGATTGGCCGTGTTCCATGGCCTAGGGATTGCTTTGCCATCCTTGTCTTCTAGGTGGTATGCCCCTTTGCCTGCTAACCCAACCACCTTATAAGGACCTTCTCAGTTTGGGCCTAACTTGCCATCTCCTGGGATCAAGGTGTTTCCCATTACTTTGCGTAGTACCCAATCCCCAATCTTGAATTGTCTTGGATGAACCTTTTTGCTGTATTTTCGGATTAACTCTCGTTGGTATGAGGCGATGTGGACTAGTGCTCTTTCTCTTCTTTCTTCTGCAAGGTTGAGTTCTAAGGCTATGGCTTCTCCATTTAAGTTTGGATCAAAATTTTCGCTTCGAATTGTGGGGAGGCCAACTTCTAGTGGGATCACCGCTTCCATTCCATAAGCTAAGGAGAATGGTGTTTCTCCAGTTGATCGCCGGGGCGTGGTGCGGTAAGCCCATAAGACGTGAGGAAGTTCATCTGCCCACTTGCCTTTTGCTTTCTCTAGCCTTTTCTTTAGTCCATCCAAGACGACTTTATTTGATGCTTCAGCTTGCCCATTTGCTTGAGGATATGCCGGTGTGGAATTGTAGAACTCTATCTTGTACTCTTCACAAAAGCTTCTGAAGATTCTGCCGTCGAACTGAGTACCATTGTCTGAGATTAGTGCTTTTGGTATGCCAAACCGAGTGATGATATTCTGCCAAACAAACTTCTTCACATCTTTTTCTTTGATTGACGCCAATGCTTCTGCTTCCACCCACTTTGTGAAGTAGTCTGTTGCTGCGAGAAAGAATTTTCTGCCGCCGGGTGCTGTTGGAAGTGGTCCTACTATGTCCAAGCCCCACATCGCGAAAGACCATGGGCTAGTTAAGGGTAGGAGTTCTCTTGCTGGTTGATGTATTTGGTGTGCGAATTTTTGGCATTTTTCACACTTCTTCACATATTTCTCTGAGTCTGCTTGCATATATGGCCACCAATATCCTTGCGAAATAGCCCTGTAAGCGAGCGACCTTCCCCCTTGATGACTTCCACACACCCCTTCGTGTATTTCGAACAGGAATGCTTCTACTTTGCTGGGATGAACGCACTTGAGGTAAGGCCCAGAGAACAACTTCTTGTATAATGCCAAAGATGGAGATAGCCAAAACGCTGCGCCTTTGCCCTTATTCTGTTGGCTTCTTTTTTCTCTTCTGGTAGGATGCCGTCTTTTAGGAATAGGATGATGGGATCCATCCAAGAAGGGCCTAATTCTGTGCAACATACTTCTTCTGCTTCGGGGTCTTCTATGCTTGGTCTTGGTAAGAAGTCGATGAGTAATGGATGAGGGATTGATGTATCTGCCATTGAGGCAAGGCCTGCTAGCTCGTCCGCTCGGCTGTTTTCCTCCCTGCCAATTTGTTCTATCCTCACCACATCAAACTTCTTGATCTCTGTTCTGACTAACTCTTGGTACTTGGCCATTCTGTCGTCCTTTGCTTCGTATTCGCCAGAAATTTGGTTTACCACCAGCAGAGAGTCACTGTATACCATTAGTTCGGTTGCTTTCATGAAGTGTGCTGACTTGAGTCCTGCGAGAAGCGCCTCATACTCCACTTCATTGTTGGATGCTGGGAAGCCAAGGTTGATTGCTTGCTCTATAACCAAGCCGTCTGGAGAGATGAGGACTATACCAAGCCCTGCACCATGTCGGTTGGATGCTCCATCCACAAAGAGCTTCCACATCTCTCCAACGAATAGTTTCCAGCAAGTGGAAGGATCAGATGATGTCGTGGGGTCAAGAATGGTGTTTTCTTCAAGGTCTATGTTGGCTGTCTGTCCTTTGTCCTCTGTTTGAACTGCTGGTGAGCCTTTGTTTGTCTCTCCCTTGTTGTCCTTAGTATGGTCTGCCTTGGTGCTTGATTGACTACCTTCCACTAGGGGTTGCGCTATTCCGGCGTCAACTTCCGTCCCTAGTTCGGTTGTGTCAGTTAGGTCGACTGGGCAGATATGATGGCTTCCAGGAGTAAACTCTGCGACGAAGTCTGCCAAAGATTGGGCTTTTATTGCGGTCTTGGGTTGGAACTTGATGTCGAATTGTCCCAACTCTACTGCCTACTTCAAAATTCGCCCACTAAAGTTCGCCCTTTCAAACAGAGCTTTTAATGGAAAGGCTGTGAGGACGACTATGGTGTGGGCGTGAAAGTAGTGCGCCAACTTTCTGGATGCCATCATTAATGCTAATGCCAGTTTCTCCAGGGGCAAGTACCTTGTTTCGGCTCCCAATAATGTCTTGCTGACATAAAAGATGGGCAAGTGTTGTATTCCTTCTGCACGAACCAACACTGCGCTGACTGCGTGCTGAGAGACTGCCAGGTACAAAAAGAGTTCTTCACCAGGTACTGGAGTAACAAGTAGTGGTGGGGAAGACATGTACTCCTTCAAGCTTTCCAGAGCTCGGTCGCATTCTTCATCCCACTCAAACTTGGCCTTTAAAGCTTGGAAGAATGGTCGTAGTCTGTCTGATGACCTGCTTATGAACCGGTTGAGTGCAGCCGCCATACCAGTGAGATGCTGCACTTCTTTGACTGAGTTTGGTCTCTCCAACTCCTGGATTGCTTTGATCTGAGAGGGGTCTGCTTCTATACCTCGGTTGGTCACCAGGAAGCCCAAGAATTTGCCAGATCCAACTCCGAATGCGCATTTGGACGCATTGAGGCGCAACTTATGTTTCTTCAGGATCTGGAACATCTCGTCTAGGTCGTTAAGATGGTCATTCTCATCCTTGCTTTTGACCACCATGTCGTCGATGTAAGCCTCCATTGTTCTGCCTAACAATGGTTCGAACATCTTGGTGACCATCCTTTAGAATGTCGCCCCTGCGTTCTTTAGGCCAAAGGGCATGACCTTGTAGCAATATAACCCCCTTGGTGTTGTGAAGGATGTGACCTCCTGGTCTGGTTCATGCATGGCGATCTGGTGGTAGCCTCTGTATGCATCCAGAAAGCTAAGTCGGTTATGCCCTACCGTTAGGTCCACCAGTTGATCTATCCTTGGTAGAGGAAAGCTATCTTTTGGGCACGCCTTGTTGACTGTTTTGTAGTTGACGCAGACACGCCATTTACCATTCTTTTTTGGCACTACGACTGTGTTGGAGATCCATCTTGGGTAGTGCACTTCCCTTATTGCTCCTACCTCCAGCAGGTTGCCTACCTCTTCTGCCACTATTTCGGCGTGGTGGAGTGCCAATCTGCGTGTGCGTTGAATGACAGGTCTGGCGGATGGGTGGACATTGAGTTGGTGACTGATGAAGTTTGGATCAATGCCTGGCATGTCGTAAGGTGTCCAGGCAAACACTTCGATATTAGAGGTCAAGAATTCCAAGACCTCTAATCTCTCAGTGCTGGACAACGATGAGCCAAGCAAGAAGAACTTATCCGGGTTCTTCTCATCTATTTTTACTTCCACCAAGTCCTCCACCGCTTTCTGATCAGCCTCTTTGCCGAGGTCCGCGAATAGTTCATTACTCTCTGGTTCTTCCACCGAATGAACGTATCCTTTGGCAGCTCGGCTTCCATTCGCTGTGGCGAAGCATTGTTTTGACATGATCTGATCGCCATAGACTTCTTCAATTATACCGGTGTCATTGGGGAACCGCATTACCTAATGGTATGATGACGCTACCGAACGCATGGCATGCAGCCATGTTCTGCCCAAGATGATGTTGTATGTGGAGGGGACCTTCAATACCCAGAACTCCACTTGTTTTGTTACACTCCCTGCTCTGACTGGAAGAATTATTTTGCCGACAGGCCATTCTGGCATGGAGTTGAATCCAATCAGGGGAGAGACTGCAGGCGCCAAGTCTTTGTCTTGCAGCTTCAGTTGTTTAAATGTGTCATAGTACATGATCTCACATGAACTGCCCTGGTCAATCAGAATCCGCTTGACGTCAAAATCTTTGACTCGGAGAGTGACAACCAGAGCATCATTGTGAGGACAGTATATTCGATCCAGGTCCTTATCTGAAAAAGACATGACGTTTGTTGCCTCTGTTTTCCCCTTCTTGATAGCAGGTTGGGCACTTAATACTTCCCTAAAGTGCTCAGCCTTCTTAATTGAACCTCTGAGCTCGCATACGCGCTCAGGTTCAAAAACTCCATGAATTACATTGATAATGCCTTGAGGTGGTGCATCGATTGGTATTCTGTTGGGATGGTCATTATGATCTTGGGGGGCCGGTTGCGCTCCTCCTTCAATGTATTTGTCCAAGTGGCCTGCTGCCACCAATTCTTCCAAGTGCTGTCTCAGTGGCGTGCAATTCTCAGTTCGGTGCCCCTTTTCTTTGTGGAAGGTGCACCGTGATCTGTCGTCGTAATCTTTCTGAGCTTCCCCTAGCTTGGCTGGCCACTTGACGAAAGGCTCATCTTTTATTTCGCTCAGAATCCGATATATTGGCTTTTTAAACACCGTTGTTATGGCAGTGCGGATTCTCAACCATCTTTTGTCTGGGTCTTCTCCGTTATCTCGTTTGCCACGCCCGTTTCTATTCTGTCGATCTACTGTATTGACCTTTGCTGAGGTCTTCTTTTTTGGTACTGTGGTTGTACTAGATTTTGCTTTTGCACGTGCGCCATCCTCTTCTACCCTGATGTGCTGATGCACTCTTTTCATCAGGGCCTCCATGGTGAGGGGTGGCGTCATGGTAATCGAATCCCTCAGTCTGTTCCCTACTGGTAGGCCTCTTTTATATTGCGCGATGGCTAGATTGGTGGGGCAGTCTCCAATCTGGTTGAATGTTTCCCAGTAGCGACTGTTGTAAGATCTGAGGGTCTCTTTCTCACCTATGTCGATGGAGAGTAACTGGTCTATCTCCACCGGTGTCTTAGTATTTGTCCGAAACCTCGTTACGAACGCTTCTGCCAATTGGGCCCAGGAGGCTATGCTGCCCTCTGGGAGCTTTTCGAACCAAGTCAAGCCTAGGTCGCCAAGACTTGACGGGAAGAGTATGCACATTAAGGCCTCGTTTCGCCTGTACACAGCCATGACTTGGCGAAAGTGGCTCAGGTGTGAATACGAGTCCGTCTTCCCTTCATATGTATTGAATTTCGGCTGAAGGAAGCCTGATGGTAGGGGCGCGTTTTCGATCGCCGGGACAAACGGCGAAGTCTGTAGTCTTGCCAATGCCTTGTCCGTTGGTTCGTAGGCCAGTCGCGGTATTGGCATTCCAACCTCGACGCTTCCATGCGTCCGAGGAGCCAATCGTTGTAAGGCCGAAACTCGGTGTGGATCCCTTGCATCCTCCTTGCATCGTGCTTTTTCTTCGAGCACGGTTCGTAAGTCGGATGACCTGGGCAGCTCTGTTTGTCTAGATCTGGTTTGGTGTGAATGTGAAGGCCAATACGTGCTTCCTTCAGTGTATGATCTTTCGGATCTCGTCCTCTCAGATCTGGAGTGACGAGTTCTGGAAGATAAAGAATGAGTGTCGCCTGTCCTGAGGCTTCTGCTCCTTCCTTGGGAGGGTGTAGTATTCCTACTATGATTCTCTGAGTGGCGAGGGGGCGTCTTGTGCTTGCGCCCCTCTCCTGTTGCCACATCTTTAGTCTTCATCTGGCGTTTCAAAGCCTCCATGTCCGCCGCCATCTTTCGAATTAGTTCATCTTGCTCCTTCACGCGATCTTCCAGGGCTTGAGGATCAACCCTCCTCTTTGCCTGTCAGGACTTTGAGAGTGACGAGGGCTGCTATTCCGCCTTCCCCTGCCACTCCTCCTGGAGTTATGTTGTTGGGGCTCCAGATCTGCCATAGGAGGGACAGAGGGTAATCCTTCTCGCCTTGCGCCCCCGTCTGGAGTTAGCCCGTCGACGGCGGACTGCGGTAGTTCTTCAATGTGTGCCATTGATTGAGAACAGGAGGAGCTTAGTCAAGAGGTTTTTGTTCTTGTCTGTTTGTTCCCACAGACGGCGCCAATTGTACGGGGAGGAAATAATTCTCCTCATATAATCCTGTTGACCAAGTCCACGCTCCTCCGTTACGACGTCGCTTTATCACCTGAAAACACAAACGTGAGCTAGCCAACGGGTGTGTGCCGGAAACCTCTCCGATGCCTAAGTCAGTAAGCTTGACAAATAGACAAAGCTCTATGTTCTCAGGAAGAATTGTGTTAAAAAATTACCTCCTCCAAGGTGGTGCTTGTGAGCTTTTATAGGTTTTGAGTGGCATAATCCTAGTAGGACTTTTATTTCTCCATGCAGAGTCCTCCTAGGATTCATATTCCTAAGGATAATGCTTATCCTTTTACACCCTCCCCCACTGCTTAAACCAAGTGGGATGGTTTTTACCACGGCCGAACTTCTATGTGACCGAAATAACACTGGCTGAGCCACAGAGTAGGCCGAACTATCCTTAGTTCGGTTTTCTCCCGTTCAACCATGGTATGCTGAGACCAAGCTTCTGAGTAGCAAGCTCCGACCGATCTAACAATAATACACCGCAACCGGACTAACTGTGAGACCGGACTAACATCAAGTTACCTTCAGACCGGAGTAGCTTTACACTATCTTGAACCGGAGTAACCACACCCCTCCTGGGCCGGAATAACTATACCTCTACTGGGCCGAAATAACATTACGGCTTCTTACCGATTCCTTCACACTTTGGGCCGCAGGGCCCAACTCACAGCTCGGCCCAATTCTTTCCCAAAAATTACCCTCTCAGCGCTCCACTGGTCAGTTATTATAGCTTTTGGAGGATGCCCTAACATGCAACTTAACCATGATTTGAACAACCAAACATATGTATTAGTGTCCTCACTAGATAACAACCCACACCCAAACAAAATGGATTGCCCGTGGTGATTAACTCCTACAAATAGAGCAAGCGGCAAATCATATTTGTTCATAAGATAAGTTGTGTCAAATGTGACAACATCCCCAAACGCTTCATAAGTCACCCTACTCCTTGCATCCGCCCAAAAGAAATTCCTAACGTACCCATCATCACCAAAGTTCATCACATAAAAGAAGTTTGAATTTTGTTTTTTCATCCTTAAAAAATAATCTTGAATTAAATTGGCACCTGTAGACACCCCATTTTTGACCGACCTTAAGACTCAGGCGTCACCAGTTGAGCGCTTGGTGATATTGCATAATGTGCTCGTTCAAAAGTTTCAGAGTCTTGGTCGTGAGCCCTGCCTCCGGATTTCCGAACCCTCTTCTGTGCCTTGCCTCGGTTTGCGAACCAGACTCGGTTTTCTCTGTTTCTTTTCCTGAGAGGAGGGAGAGGTCCCGTAGACCATCTCTCGATGGCTGTGGGCTACATTTTGTGGCTGTAGGCCATTTTTCCCATTTCGGAGCCCAGTTCCCGATTTTCGGAGCCGTCAGGCCGTGTGCCTCGGTTCGGGACCGCTTAACCATCTCCATTCGCTCTGAATTTTGGCATACATCTTATTTTCTCCCTTTCAAGGGACACTGGGGTCTGAGAAACCCACTTCGTAGCGGAACGCCACTTTCGGTGCTTAGCAGCCCATTTTCGGGACCCCGAATTGCGTGTTTTGGCCCCCGAGCATTCGTTTTGCATCGGTTTTCGTTCATTTTTGGCAGGTACCTCTGTTTTATCACCAAAAAGGTCACTGGAGGGTGGGAGGCCAGAAATTATCTTGGCAACCAGTTATATTCCATTTTCGCCCTCCGGCACCCGTTTTTCTCACTTCCGAGCCAATGTTGAACACCTTGGAGCCACTTTCTTCAACCCCAAACCACATATTTGTGTTGTACACACATGGGAGGATCCTAATATGATATGGCCGGCCAGAAATTCCATTTGACCCTTTTGAACCCCTCTTAAAAATGGCTTGTTCTCTCTCCTGTTTTACAGTTTCCAAATTCGAACCACAGGGTTGTGATGAGGAGACATGGGAGGACACTAATATGTGGTGCTCGGCCAGAAAATCAACTTGGCCCTTTTGACCCTTGGCCGGCCGGCTAGGGAAGGTGGCCGGCCGGCCACCTGCAGCTCCAGAAGGTGGCCGATCATGTTCCTCCCAATTTGCACTTTACAGCTGTATAGCTGTTGTCCCTCAGAAATATCTACATCCGGGGGACACCTTTTGGAGAGAGGACTTGGTCCTTTTCCCCTACCCTTTCCCTCCATGCTCCCCCTCTCCTTGGTCCATATAACCAGCTACCAACATTGGTTTTAGGGGTTAGAAAAAATTACCTTCAAGCTTGCATGCAAAAATCTCCCTCCATCTATCCCTTTCAAGCAAAAAACTTCCTAAGTTCTACCACCATTTCTTCTACACCACCAACCCCCACCCTTACATCTTCCATTCCAGAAGTTTGAAGGTGTTCTTTAAGGCCTAAGGGTGCTACAAACTCAAGCCAAGAGTTGCTAAGTACTTGTCTTCAAGGGTGAGTCTCATTTCCCCCTTTTTGGTTTATTTCTTGTATCATTTATAAGCTATACATGCTTGTTGTTTTGAGCTCCGGCCCTAACAGAAAGTGGCCTTATTTTGAGCTCTTTTTCACTTTTTCTTAAGGGCTCAACACTGTTTGAGGCCCCCATATTGCATTTGCTTCAATATCCTCCTTGAATGCCATTTTCTTGCATAATATTTTTAGTCTATATGTGATCTGTTTTGGAGCATGATGTAAACTGTAAATAGGCTTATTTTGAGCTCCTCTTCAACATTGAAGAAGGGCTCATCACTGTTTGGGACCTCCATCTGCCACTTCATGTTATATCCCTCTTTGGTCCCCTTTTCTTGCATGCTTTGGCAGCCCATTGTGCTTCTGTTTTTGGCCTTTTTACAGTACTGAAAATAGTCTTATTTTGGCCCATTATTCATGTTTCATTAAGGGTCT
Organism: Camellia sinensis; assembly: GCF_055761805.1. NCBI lineage: Eukaryota > Viridiplantae > Streptophyta > Magnoliopsida > Ericales > Theaceae > Camellia > Camellia sinensis. The sequence goes on from NC_138963.1 coordinate 143,859,809, forward strand.
TTGGCCGTTTGTGGAATATTTTGTAGACTTTGTGTTATGGCCTCTTTTGAGCCTCATCTTGCATGACATTTTGAGTGTATTTATATACTGTTTTCGGAGCTGCCATAAACTGTAAATAGTCATATTTTTAGCCCCTCTTCAGTGTTATAGAAGAGTCTTTTTATGTTTGGGTTTTGCATCTACCACTTGTTTCTTTGTCCTTTTTTCGGTCCAATTCTTGCATAAGAGCTTAGCCATACCTATGTTTGTTTTTGGGGTTTTTACAGTTCTGAAAAAGATCATGTTTTGGGCCCCTCTTCAATGTTGTTGAAGGGCCCTAACCTGTTTGGGGTCAGCAGCTATGAGTTGCTTCATAACCTCATATTTAGGGCCATTTTTGCATACTAGTTTTGCCCTATTTATGTTTGCTGTTTGGCCATGCTTTGAACTGGAAAAATGCTTATTTTGGGGCTGCCTTGCTACTGTCTATTCATTGCATGTCCATATTGTGCATGTTTGGTATAGCCATAGGCCATTTCGGGTGCCAAAATTCATGTTTCGGGACTATTCCATGCATCGGGTGTACTTTCGCCTCATTTCGGGGCTGTTTTCCCCCACATTTCAGTGCTGAAATTCCATTAGCATGTTTGCATATCATTTTCCATGCCATTGCATTGCATATGCCATTGCCTCGATTTGCGTGCCCGTGTGCACGCATTTTGAGGCACTTCATTTTCATCCATCGGCCTCTTATGTGAGTGTGGCTGAGGCTCTCTCATGTTAGTATAAGTCCATGTTGCATTCTATATGCCATTTTAGTCATACTGCATTGCATATGCCATTGCCTCGGTTTGCGTGCCCGTGTGCACGTATTTCGAGGCACTTCATTTTCATCCATCGGCCTCTTATGTGAGTGTGGCTGAGGCTCTCTCATGTTAGTATAAGTCCATGTTGCATTCTATATGCCATTTTAGCCATATTGCATTGCGTATGCCATTGCTTCGGTTTGCGTGCCCGTGTGCACGCATTTCGAGACACTTCATTTTCATCCATCGGCCTCTTATATGAGCGTGGCTGAGGCTCTCTCATATTAGTGTAAGCCCATATCATATTTCCATGTCATTTGCATTGCGTATGTCATTTTCTCGGTTTGCGTACCCGTGTGCACGCATTTCGAGGCATCTCTTTTTTACAGCATAGTGCATACTAGGTTGTATCTTAGATCACAATCTGTCATTTTCTCGGTTTGCGTGCCCGTGTGCACGCATTTCGAGACATCTCATTTTCATAGCATTGTGCATACTAGGTTGTATCTTAGTTGCATTCATGCATATTCATGCATATTGCATCGTGTTCGGGATAAAAGTTAGCCCGGGCACGGGAAACGAGGTGTGTTCCGTACTCCGAGTGACGGAACGCGTCTCAATTCCCAGTCACCGACACTCCGGATTACCCATGATGGAGTTAGGTTCTTGTTGTGTTTATACGTGTATTCATTCTATATTGAGTTGCACATTTCGATTCCTCTGCCATCATGCATCGATATGCGTGATTGGTGGCACGAGGATCGAGGCATGCATATATCTGTGAAAATACATTGCCATGCCCCTTTCCTGCTCTCTGTTGCAGCAAAATGAAGAATCAGCAACTTTTTGGAGTTTGGCGCGCATTTCAAGAAAATGTGTAAACGGAGGCTGATTGGGGCATCCCAGTGGATTTCCGCGCAAGGCAGCCCAAACATACATCATTCATCAGAAGCAAGGCAGTCCCTGGCTTGCACGCCAGTTTTATAGTTTTCTTAGTTAATTTGTTAATTAATTAGGAATTTGTATATTATTCAGACTGTAATATTTGGACTGTAATATTCTTTTATTCGGGACTGTATATTTATTCGGACCTTCTGCGCGAGGGCATAATTGTAATAAGTGTGCGTGCGTGTGTTGTATGTCTTCCAACCCCACGTCTTTCTCCCTTTTACTTATCCGCTTATGATGGTTAGATTAGGGCATATTTCGATTAGCATACAGTATGACAGCATGTTTGCATCATTCATCTGTTTTGCATGCACCGGGCTCGGCGCACCATACTAACTGCATTGTATTTTCAATTTCAAATTGAATACATGTTAGCTGTAGCATTTCATATGCCATGTTTAGAATAGCCGAGCCTGCTATAGTTGCATTTTGCATGTGTTGCATTAGGCATTTCTGTATACTTAGGATCATGCATGATTTCTAATGTAAATTCTATTTTGGCTTGGAGTACTCGGTAAGTTTTATGCTTTAGCATCCTTGCATGCGTGTGAGTGACTGCCATGAATAGCATGCTTACCATGAGGCTATATGCTTATGTGATATAACTGCCTGAATGCCCGTGGGTGAAGGTTGGGTTATTTGGATTGGAACAACTCATCAAATGTTTGTTTTAAGCCCACTAGATAGTGGCAAAACCATTGTTTTCTAAGCCCACCTGAGGGTGGCAAATCCACGTCTTAGCCTACTTGCGGATAGTACCATCAAACCATTTTCAAACAAACAAACATGAAATGTTTTGTTCCAATTCAGGTGATCCAGTCTATACTTGTATGCTGTGCGCATCATATAGTAAATCTAGGCTAATAACCGGAATAAGAACGCATAATGTTTTCAAAAATAGATATCATGGTTAGTAGAGGCCGATCTTTGATCGGGCGAGCGGGGGTGCTCACGAAGTGACCTTCCCCAATCGTACCCAAGTTCCCGAGCCGAGGCAACTTTGGTGATGACGGACATGTGGCCTTAGGCAAACGAGTCAGGGTTTCCTAAATTTCCCCAAAATAAAATATTTAGGTGGCGACTCTGTATCTGGCAGAGCAGTCCATGTTTGGCACTTCTTTCAAAAATCTGTTTTCTCAAAACGATTTGCCGGATTTGGACTCTTTGGTTCAGACTTAGAATCGTGACAATTTGAAGAGTCCTGAGCTGTAGTGACCCCATATGAACGGAACGGGAGCTCGTTCCTCCCGGGGCGTTCGGGGACGTCTACAGCACCCCCTACCCTAAGCCTCCTCAATCTTTTCGCTCTCTCAATGTAATCGTCGCAATCTCATTCATCAAATGTCAATTGTTTATATCCCTCAACTACATCAACTAGTGAATGAAAATCGCTAGACACCCCAATCCCTGCTTGATCATTTACTTCCAAGCTTCTCTTCATAGAAGTATGAAGCCTCTTATTACTTTTAAAATGTCGAAAGTCAGTAGGAAACAAGTCATGATTATGTTCAAGTATAATTGTGGTTAACATAAATCTCCCATCTTTTTGTAGACTTGCTCGTACCTTTGCTTTGCAACCAATTTTTGTGGACAAGGATGGCTTGAGAGGGTTTACTTCTGATTTTTTTTTTCCTCCTCCCTGCCGAGAACATTCAATTCCAAAGTATTTTAATTGCCCTTCATATCCAGTACTTTGTGTTCTATTAGCTATATGAAACCCAACACGTTCAGCATATTTGGCATAAAATGTGTAAACTTCTTCTTTTGAGCTAAAAGTCATTCCCCTCTTGGGTTCTTCAGCTTCTTCACGATTTAATGAAGGATTGTCATTGTTTGAGTTAATCTCCATTGTTGCAATCTTCTACAAAATAATAATTCCAGCAATCAAAAGAGATAGTATCTATTAAAGACATGATCATGGTTAGTTTGATTATCAAAGAGGTCGAATATGAATATGGACATAACCTTAATGTTTTTATCTTCTTTCTTAACTTCAACTTAAAAAATAAGTAACCGTATTCTCCACAATCAACAACAATAGAATTTGCCTCTTCTTGATTCCATCTTGCCTTCTCATATAGTCAAACTAACTCAACTTATTCTCCAATCTAAATATGGTTTTCCTAGTATAATTATTTTGGGGCCAACATCTTTACATGATTTTCTGTTGTTTCTTTATAAATCTAGATTTTAACCTTGAGTTTTGCTTGTTTACATTACTATAGCTCAAACTCTCTTGTTCATTCTCAACCTCCTCTTTTTACCTCTTCTCTTCTATACCTAGCAATTTCTTACACACAAACACAAACTTGACAAATAATTTGGTCCCTTGCTATTCCTTTCCAGATTCAGATGTCTCTATGGCAAACCTATGAATTATTCCATTGATTTTTCTTGTTTTTTTTACCTGTATATTATTTAGAGACAGATAAATGAGCATCTCTTTTTACTTCTTCTTCAATATTTTATTATTATTATAATTATTTTTATTTTATTTTTTTGTGAATTCTCTACTCCTATGTATTACATTTTTTGACCTTCTTGGCTGAAAGAGTAACTCAGATTGATCTTAAAATGTGAAAAACCATTAACATTGACCAAGTAATGGACAACATTAACCTCAACATGTGATATAACCAGATATGATTATGGTTAGTTTCATAATCATACAAAACACAGACCTCCGTATTTTGATCAGTTCGGTGCAACAAAATTGGGGGTAATCGTAGAGAGATAGGGAGAGTGAGTGTTTTACCCGCCGTCTCAACTCGCCGTACTACCCTTGCCGTTAACCCCAGCTGTCCCCGCCGTCCGCTGTTAGAAAGGGTTCACAATTTACAGTGTTGAGAGAGAGAGAGAGAGAGAGAGAGAGAGAGTGGAGGGAACTATGTGGCCTTTTGCCCTCATTCGTAGATTCTGAAGAAATATGGGTCATTTTGGAATGGGATAACCTTCTTTCGTTTCCAACTAGAGCGTAGGGGTCATTCTATTTACACACTAATTTCCCTTTCAAAGCAAAACATTAATTAATTTATTTTTTAACTTTAAAGTGAAATGACTATAAAAGATAAATTATGATACACTCTATTTGTGTATTTATCATAAAAGACAATCATCAATATAATATAAATCATCAATTTTAAACTTATTTCTTACGTATCTTATCTGTCAAGAATCCAAAAACCCTAAAACCAAAATCAAAAACTCTTCAACAAATAATCAAAAATATAGTATTATTGAAGATTTTGATTAGGTTCAATGAAGGATGTATCTGACAATTCTCATTCGGAACAATGGAGCAATGAAAATGTTATTTTTTTTTGTTGTTTTCATCTTCATTTTCGTTTATGAGTGGTAAATCATTGTTCGGTTAATCAGAGGTGAATGATATATCATTGTTCAACAAACTACAATCGAACAAATTACATCTGTTCAACAGACTACAATCGAACAACTTATATCTGTTCAACAGACTACAATCGAACAAATTACATCTGTTTAGCAGATTACAATCGAACAACTTACATCTGTCCAACATTCTACAATCGAACAAGTGCAATTTGTTCAGATTACTACGGTCGAACTTTTTCATTTAATTCAACTCTGTAATGCCGAACAGTTATAAATTTATTTATTTATTTATTTTTCAGAACTGTGTTGAGAAACACCACCGACGCCATCTTGATGAGTGTTTTCAGCAATGGTGTTCACCGGTGTGAATAGAGAATAGAGGGGGAGATGAATATCATACGTGTGGGGTGTGTGGCTGTGTGGGGGCAAAGATGGAACTTTGTGTGTATATTGTTATAGGTGGGTGTGTGAGTAAGGGTAAATATATAAATTTGTGGTGTGTGATGAGAAAAATATCTATTTTTGTAAATTATTTTCGGTGTGTCTTTATAAGTGGTTTGCCTTGAGAGAGAAAGTGGTGTGTAAATAGAGCCTCTCAGAGCGTAGTGGTGTTTTGAAAAGTTGGTAAAAAGGTTTATTTTTTTAATTTATTTGTGATTTTTTAAATTTTTTAATGTAAAAAATAAATTGGTGCCTTTATTTACACACCACTTTTCATTTCAAGGCACATCACTAATTAGTTTTTTTTTTTTATTACAATATTAACCTAATGTAAAATGATAACAAAAAACAAAGGGTTATGATATATACCTTACGTAATACATACCAATTACTCATTGCACACCACACCTAATTTGATTTTTTATTTTTCACTCAATATATACTATCAATTTTCAAATATTTCCAAAATATCCTCATCTTTTCTAACCATAACCATAACTCTAATCCTAACTCTACCCCGCAGCAGCCGCCACCACCGCTATCAACCGTTGCCGTCAGCCATCCTACCTCTTTCTACCGCGCGCTACCCTTCGACCGATACCATTCCCTTTTCTGTTTCCATCCCCAATCCATTTGTGTCCTTGCCATGGCAGCAACTCGCATTGCCATTTCCTTCACTGCTGACATTGCAACTCGTATCTCCCTCACCCCCGTCACCTTTCTCCAGCCTCGTTGGCCACCCTCTGCCGCTACCCATCATCTAGATCCCCTCCACAGCATGACTCAGCTCCTCCACTCCATCATTCGATCTACAGTTGCGAGAGAGAGAGAGAGAGAGAGAGATTTGGGTTTCCAGATCTAGGGTTTGAAGAGAAGAAAAAGAAAAAGAATAAAAAGAAGACGGGGCTATGGATGGAAATAAGGGGAGGAAGAAGCTGCAATAAGAGAGAGAATAGCAGTGAAGTGTAGATTTGCAAAGAAGAGGCGCTGACTGAAGAAGATTTGGAAGGGCAACGCTGGCTTAGCAGTGGTGGCAATGAGGAGATGTTAGGGTTTAGGATTAAAGTTGTGATAAAGGAGATGGGGATGGCAGATGGTGGGTCGTCGGAGCTAGGGATGGCGGAGAAGGTGCGGACGAAGCTGGTAATGGCTGCAACGGGGATGGGTAGCAAGCGAGTGGCAGTGGCGGTTAAGGTTCTGGTTAAGGCGGGTGGAGGTGGGTTGTGTGGATTGAGAAATTTGTGTGAAGGTTAAAAATGTAATTGACTAGAAGAAAAAAGATGTAATAATTTTTTTTAAGCAAATGGAAGATTGAAGATTGTGGGTGGGGTGTGTGCGTGAGTAAGGGTAAAAATAGAAGATTCTGAGTGGAGGTGTGTGAGTAAGGGTAAAGATGAAAGATTATGGTGTGTATTGAGCAAATTTTTTATTTATCAAATTACTAAAGATGTGCATTGAGTAATGGTGTGCCTTGAGATGAAATGTGGTGTGTAAATAGAGGCATCCAAAATAAAGAGATGATGTGACTTAAAAAAGTTGGTGCTTGCCAAAACGCCCCTTATTATTCGATTTTTGTGGATCTATTTCGGAGTTTATATCAATCGTTCAAATTATTTAATACACAAAGTTTGTTACGTACTTTATTATTATAAAAAATTATATTAATTAGATATTAATAATTATTTGATCATAATATATTTATATCAATAATATATATTTAAACTTATAATTACTGTTGATACAAATTTGATTAGATTAAATGGTTATTGTTATCCAATCAACATAGTTTTTTATAAAAATGAACTGCTCAATAAGTCTTACATATTGGGGTGTTTGTTTTAGCTTTTCAGAGCCAACTTATGGCTTTTAGCTTTGAAAAAGTTATTTTGGACTGTTTGATTAAACTTATTTCAAACAGTTTCTGATTTTAACAGCTTATTTTAACTCAAAAAAGCTGATTCTGAGAAGCTGCTCACCCCTTGCTTCTGATTATCAACTTCTGCTGTGGACATGTTAATTTATGGTCATACTCTTAAATTTTTTTATTTTTTATTTTTTTTAAAAATAGAAAAAGACTCAAATGGACTATAGATTATTATTATTATTTTTTTATGAGAAATGTAGATAAACAAAAAATAAAAATTAATTGAAAAAACTATTTCACAGCTTATTTAACAAACACTACTCAGCAACTTAAATCTATAATCCAACAGTTACACCAAACAGATTAACAACTTCTGATTAAAGTCATAATCTATAATCTATTAAATTATAATTTATAAGCTATTTTAACAGTTACACCAAACGGACCCATTGAACGATTCAGATTATTAATGTGATCTCCATAATTAGTCTACAAAGTCTAACAACAAATTTCAATCTGGTTTTAAACCGGAGACAAACATGTGCCTTTTCGAATTCATGTCAATTGCGATCAATTTGATTTTGTAATTAATATTAAGAGTGTTGTGACATTTGGAAACTTTTACGGCTCCATTTGGCTTGTTTTTGGAATCATGATTTTGAAGGTAAACCATTTAAATCACTTTTTAAAATTTATAATCAAATATACAACTCATGCTCAATCCATATTTCATAAAAAGTTAAAAAATGTACTTATTTAAATCATCCCAAACTACCCCTTAATATAATTTGTAATGATAAACATATTTCAGACACCTTTGGTATTTATTTGCTTAAAATAAGGTCTTGTTTGACAACTTTCTGTTTTAGTCAAAAAGTCACTATAAGTTATCACATTACTCTCTTTACTTCTCTGCACATATTTTCTTAAAAAGTCAAAAAGTAACTAAAATAACACGTTTCCAAAGGAGAATATACAAATAAGTTAGTACTTAGACCATTTCTAACATTTACTTAAATCTGTTATCAAATTTAAATTTGATTAAAATAAGTCTTAAAAATTGAACTCCAACATTTTCATCAAAGTGATATAAACTAGAGAGAAAAACGGATATTTCATCAAATGGAGGGAGGTTTGATCTTCGAGAAAAACGGATATTTCATCAAATGGAGGGAGGTTTGATCTTCTATCAAATTTAAACGGTTACCATTGGACCAGATGTCTACCCAAATGTCCACATAAGGCAATTTTATTTTATTTTTTGATTAAAAAATAGTAATATCCATTAAAATAGCCAGAGACCCTATTGTAAGTGGGACCAGATGTCTACTATATTACATGCCTCTCCCAGACCCTATTGTAAGTGGGGGCCTTTTGGGTATGATCTATTTACATACGGACACTAATTAGCCACAAGGCCCATAATCTAGCTGTGATACAGGAAGAAATTAGTGGTTTCATGTGACAAGAAATAATTGCTTTGATTTGGGCACTTACACTTTTTTTTTTTGGTTTGCAGGTTGTACAGGACTCGTGTGGTATTGAGACTTGCGGCAACGGGGGTTCATCATACCAGCAAACTTGTTCTGAAGGCTCTCTGAATATGGTTGTCATTGTTTCCATACAATGTAAAAGTTCTATGGTGAAGAGCCTGTCAAACAAATGTGATAAAACCTATAAATGATTATGACTTCCTGCCTCTCTGCTTGTACAGACCAACAAACCTTCATTGTTACTCGCTTCAATCAGAGTCTGGGTTAATGTGTAAATAATTGTAAATTACATTGTTGTATCTCGGCAATTCACACAATTCATCGAATTATGGTCTCATCTTTCTTGATTTATAACTGCATTATTTGATGTCCCGGTGGTCAAATGATATGATTGTCGAGGATAAGATTGGCAAATCACATGGATAATACTAACTCAGGGCTGAAGTTAGAAACTAAAATTCTGAAGAAGAATGAAAAGAGCTTTGTTCAACTGCTCAGGAATGAGAATAAGATAGCAACGATGATGATGCTTAATCCAGACAATAGAAACAGATAAATCGGAGGTTTGAAATTTTAATTTTCAAAATCAATATCAAAAGTATCTGGCGTAAGCCTAGTACTGACAAGCTTACTTACTGAATCAAAATTTGAAAATAAGAATATAAAATCCCAAAATTAGCGAAATTGATTAGGTAAGTCCTAAACAAAAGCAGCCTTGCGCTTACACCCCCGCCTAGGCCTCTCGCGATCCACATCCCAAGTAAAGCACACAACAATGGCAGTCAGGTTGTCTTTGCTACGAAGGCCCAATGCCTGATCAACAACTTCACTAGCACACTGCTTTGGATGGTGGTGTTGCATTAACCCATGACAAACAATGTCGACTGCTTCTTGATTCGACAGTACATCCCAGATCCCGTCAGAAGCCATGATCAAGAACTCATCATCCTCAGTTAAAACAATTTGATGAACATCCGGCTCTGCAGTGAGAGGCGACAACGACACAGACCCAAAAGGGCTCTTCATATACCAATCTCCAAGGGCACGAGTCACGGCAAGTTCACCATTAGGGTATCCGAATTTGATGGTACCACCTAACTCCTCAACCCTTCTTCGTTCCGGCAAATAACTAGTCCTGTGATCTTGAGTTATCGGCATTGCAATCCCTTTTCGACAGATCACAGCACGACAATCCCCAGCGTTTGCTACTACTAAATGCCTGCCGAGTACTAGAGCAGTCAGTGCCGTGGTTCCACAGTCAGATGAAACACCACTGCATTCTTCATCCGCCAAGGCACGATCAGCGAGCAAAAAAGCTTTGATGTGACAATCCTTTAACTCATTCAAGAAACCATTATCATCACCATCATCAATATTATGGGATGTTTTGAAGAAATCAACATCTTGGAACAAAAGTCTAATGGCGTTGTTCTTGAGATACGTTGCGGCTTCAGAGCCTCCATGACCATCGAAAACAGCGTAGAAAGAAGTTGGAAGAGGGCAGGTATGAAGAGATCCGAGATGGGAAGATAGATTGTCGACTACGATGTGTTCATCCTCGTTCCATCTTCTGGGTCCAGTTGCTGTGTGGCTACCAGAACGAACCTTTAACGCAAACTTCATCACCATTACTGTAGAAGAAGAAGAAGACGAAGAATCGGACAAAATTGGTTTGTATTGGAAGGAATTTATGGTGAAAAGAATTGAAGCCAAACTTTGATTTTATATTGGATTTTGAAGTTTTCAATTGTGTCTCTAAATAAATAGGTTTCCCACTGTAAAACACTTATATGGTAAATTTTTCTTTTTGTTTTTTATTTTTTGGATGGGTTCAATTTTTTTTTTTTTTTTGTGTGGGGGGTTCAAAGATAGTAGTGTAGTTAAATTGGTTTGTATTGGAAGGAATTTATAGTAAAAAGAATTAATGTCAAATTTTAATTTTATATTGGATTCTGAAGTTTCCAATTGTGTCTCCGAATAAATAGGTTGCTTCTTATGAACGTTTTTCACTATAAAACACTTATTTGGTAAATTTTCCTTTTTTCTTTTTTTTTTTTTGGGTGGGTTCAATTTTTTTTTTTGGGGGGGGGGGGGATGGGGGGTTCAAAGATAGTAGTATAGTTAAATTGGTTTGTATTGGAAGGAATTTAGAGTGAAAAGAATTGAAGCCAAACTTTAATTTTATATTGGATTTTGAAGTTTTCAATTGTGTGTCTCCAAATAAATAGGTTGCTTCTTGTGAACGTTTTCCATTGTAAAACACTTATATGATAAATTTCCCTTTTCTTTTTTTTTTTTTGGGTGGATTCAATTTTTTTTTTTTTTGGGGGGGGGGGGGGCGGGTGTTCAAAGATAGTAGTAGAGTTAAATTGATTTGCATTGAAAGGAATTTATAGTAAAAAGAATTGAAGCCAAACTTTGATTTTATATTAGATTTTGAAGTTTCCAATTGTGTGTCTCCGAATAAATAGGTTGCTTCTTGTGAATGTTTTCCGCTGTAAAACACTTATATGGTAAATTTCCCTTTTTGTTTTTTTTATTTTACATCTAATTTCATTTTTTGTTTTTTTTTTGGGGGGTCAAAGTTAGTGTTTAGTATAGTTACTAAAATATTAGATTATAACGGAAGGATTTGCCACTACTCCTACTCACCATATCCTAAAGTATAACTACTAAACCATTGAGTCACACCCAAATGTCTACATCTAATTTCAATTTACTCCTCACTTTTTAATTATTTTTGTTAATTTTTCACTTTTTGCGTTAAAAGCAACAATAAACTCATTTATATAATATCCTTTCAAAAATTAACAACAATAATTATTTATTTATATTAATTACATTTAATATAATCCTTTAACACTCTTATATTTTTATTAAAATATCATTTTATTCTTTTTGTCAATTTTCAAAACTAGTTGTTATATGATTGACTTGTAGCAAATCTAAAGATTAACTGAGACAATTAAAATATGTAAGATTAAATTTGAGACAATTAAAATATGCAAGATTAATCTAAAATACAGAAGTTCAAATAAGATAAATTAAATAACTTGACAAGTAAAAAATACAAATATTGATACAGTTATTCGTCACACAATACCAACGCAACAATAACAATCTAACTTGTAAAGTTTCAAAAAAGGGTCATGCTTAAGTGTGCAACCCCCTTAAGGTTGCACACCATATGCAACACAATTGTTAGCCGTTAGATTACAATAATTGATCAAGACCATTGAATTGTTTAATCGTGAAAAAGTTGAAACCGGGGCAACCGGTTAATGCTTGTATTTGCATGATTGTATCCCACTCACTCTCTGTATTTCGTCTCTATCTCTCTCTGTTCTCCTCTCTGTGTAAGGTTGAGTCAGTGTAACCGTTGATTTCCATTAACAGGGAGAAGCCCCTGTTGGGTTCGTTCCATTGACGAAGCTCTGTAGGGAACAGTATAACGGGCGATTTCCAACAACAACGTAACTAGAAGGCTGTGTTGGTTCCATTGCTGAAGTGAAGCCCTTCTCTCGAACTAGATATGAGGTATGGAGCTGTGTCCCTCTCTCTGTCTCCCTCTCTGTCTCTCTGGCCCGTTCACTTCAGCTATTTTCCCTCAACTAAACCCCCATCCTAACTTCAACCGCTCTACGCTTCGCTCCAACGGAAACCCCTCCATTGGAAGCTAACCTTTCTCTTTCTGTTTCTCAAGCGAGTGTTTGTGTTTGCACAAACAGGTAACCCGTGTGAAAATGTCATGTTTGTGTTTGTGTTAACAATTTTCGGTCATCAAGTAATTGTTGGTAGTAATGTCATGTGCAGTATGGCCCCAGCGGAAGTTAAAAGGGAAGGTGATGATTATGACATTCCAAATGAAGCAGATGACATCCGTTTGATGAATGAAAGTCGGGCAGAACCTGATCATGGTTGCGAAGCTGGTCCGAGCAATGAAGAAGCAACCAACATGAACGTTGAAGATGGCGGAGCCGATGTGAAAAAAGAAATGGTTGACGATGCTCATCGCAATGACATGGTTGGTGATGTTGAACGTGCTATTCTGGAACAGAAATTTGATTCGGTCGAAGATGGAGAAGATTTCTACAATGCGTATGCTAAAGCCAAGGGATTTAGTATACGAAAATCCAGATTTAACACAAATAAAGAGGGAAAGGTCGTTAGTAGGCTGTGGTTGTGTTCAAGGGAAGGTCAGAGATTACCAAAATACTTGGACCGTGTTGCTGAGAAGAGTAGAGCTCCCAAGGCACTAACAAGAGTAGGTTGCAAAGCCCAATTTCGCATACGGTACGATGCGGATGCTGGTAAAGGGGGAAAGTATGTTGTGACTCACTTCGTCGCAGACCACAACCATGAATTGGCGGAACAACACTGTGTGATGTATCTGAGGTCACATCACAGTTTAAACAGCGGTGACAAAGCTTAAGCAATGGCTATGCGCAATGTCGGTGTGAAGACTAGCCAAATCATGGACTATATGGTAAATCAGTCCGGGTCTTATGAGAATGTTGGTTTCATCCGCACGGATCTGCACAACCATATTCAAGCCGAACGTAGAGCAGAAGTTGAGGATGGTGATGCGCAGGGTGCGTTGGTTTACCTATGCGCCAAACTTGATGTTGATGCACGTTTTTTTTACAAGTATGATGTGTGTAACGATAACAAGTTACAAAATCTGTTCTGGGCAGATTCGAAATCGCGGGCCGACTACGCAAAGTTTGGTGATGTGTTGATATTTGACTCAACTTACAGAACCAATGCATACAAGAAACCGTTTGTCATGTTGGCTGGTGTGACTAGCCACTTTAGGACCACGATATTTGCATGTGTTTTGCTAGCTAATGAGACAATTGAGACATACACATGGGTTTTGGAAACATTTATGGAGGCGATGGGCAATAAAGCACCTGTGTCCGTACTGACAGATGGGGATAAGTCGATGCGAGAGGCAATCAGAAGAGTATTTCCAGATGCAAGACATCGATTATGTAATTGGCATCTTGGGAAAAATGCTGTTTCAAATGTTCACATAAGTGGCTTTGCACATGCTTTCAAGCAGTGCATGGACATGGAAACGGATGAGACAAAGTTTGAGCATGGCTGGACGACAATGGTCGAAGAATTTGGACTTCAAACCAACAGTTGGGTGTTGGAGACATATGAGAAGCGTCATATGTGGGCTGAGACATATATGCGTGGACATTTCTTTGCTGGGATGAAGAGCACTCAGCGCTCGGAGTGTATGAATGCTTATTTCAATCCCTTCCTCCAACACAAATTGAAGCTATATGAATTTGTTAGGCACTATGATCGGGCTCTTGCAAGGATAAGGTATAACGAGGCTGGAGATGATGTTGAAACAAATAACACTTTTCCGGTATTGATTACTCCATTGCAAGATATAGAGAGACATGGAGCTGAGCTATTCACCCGAAATATATTTAGAATGTTCCGTGATGAAATCTTAGAAGAGGGGAAGTTGAATGTGAAGGATGTGTTCCCTTTGCCGGATGGTCAGAAATGCTACTATATTCATAAGTACAGAGTGAAGGACAGATCATGGATAGTAACACACAGTCCAATGGATGCTGCAATGAGATGTTCTTGCATGAAGTTTGAGTCGTTGGGGCTACCTTGCTGCCACATGATATGTGTTATGAAAGCTAAAAATTTAACGCAAATTCCCCCAACTTGTGTGCTGCATAGATGGACAAGGGCTGCAAGCAAGGATGGCCAGCAATGGCCTCAACCCTCAATTGATAGCACTACAACACAGACGGCCCGGTATGGGATATTGTGTTCTTCCTACAACGAAATGTGTTTCTATGCCTCGCAATCAACGGAAGGTTTCAAGGATGCTAGGGATGCATGTCTTCCGATGACGAGCCGGATGAAGGAGTTATATGAGAGGAATTTGAATGGTGGGAATGGAGACAAAGGGAAACATTCATTCCGTCGACAATTTGGAGTAGAAGATCCTGATGTTGTGAAGACAAAAGGGAACCCAGGACGGGCCTCGTCCAACTGTCGAAGACCAAGAAAATGTGGGAATTGCAAATGCATTGGGCACACAAAGCGAACGTGTCCTAAGGTTCGGTTTAGCCGAACAGTGGGTAATAACTCAGATGCAGATACACCCCACATAACTGACCGTGAGTACAATGCGGAGTCATTGCCCGTTCGCTGCAAAACTGGGTTGGTGGATCCAAGTACACCGCACATTAAGCAACGGCGACTATTTTTTGATGTTTCTCCTGATTCCAAGCAGCCTGTGGCCCAATACGGTAGTGTTGAAGCAGCAGTGTGGAAAAATGATTCGAACACAATTGATGAGGTGAATCAGGTAATTGTATAATTTGTATGATTTACTTATTCCCTTAGCTATTGAAAACACATGGAAATAATGTATGTAGTTTTCATTTTGCACGGATTGCTGTACGTAACGTGTAAATAATTGGTTATGTACAATGCCAGGAAATGGCACAACGTTACTTATGTACAAGGCCACGAGTTGTAAATTTCCCATATTGTTTAGAGTGATGTTGTCATTTGTGTTTGCAGTGACTTGTCATTTTCAAAACTAACTGAAGGTGAGGTGAGATATATATGGGTTGTCTGTGTGTTATTTTGGGTGGGGAATTGGCTTATGTCTGTATTCCAAGATTCCTATTGCGGGTTGCTTGTTTCTGTTCCATATTTGGTTGGATCTAACTGAAGGGTTTTTTGCGGTGTGGTTTATCAACTAACGATGTGTTTCGCTTCGTATTGATTTGTTATGACTTGTGTCCGTAAATTAGTATTATATTTCGAGTAAAATACGAATTTTGTCCAAGTGGGTTTGCAAAATTACATACCAGCACATGCATTTTGTATATAATCCAAGTGGCAGTTAATTTTGGGTGTTACTTGGAGAAAGTAACCCAACGAACTCGTTACTTTATCTCCATGCCGATCGGTATATGAATTACGAGTTACGAACAGGAGTTGTGAAATTATTTAATGTTTACTATGGGTTTATTGTTAGTAAAATTATGGTGGGCCTATATGGACAGCAACGAAGCAGTAATTTAAAGTTGACAAGTTCAAGAAGAAAATCAAGCAATTGTGGTATTGGTTCAAATGCCTGAAATGGATGAAGACTTCTTTCGATGAAGTGATGGTAACAAAGTAGAAAGTAACGAAGTAGAAAGTAGAAAGTAGAAAGTAAGTTGTTGTGTTGTTGTGTTGTTTGTAACAAAGTAGAAAGTAGAAGGGAAAAAACTACACAGAAGTTACAATGTAGAAAGTAAGTTGCCACCTGTCGAAGTGCATATAATTGAAGTTACCACCTGTGCCCAGGTCCTTTTAGCCTTTCCTCGACAGATACAGACTCCCAATTCGTTCATGTTTCCTCTTGGAGGGTGGCCACTAAATCCATGAGCACTGCCAGTAACTGCTCCAGCGTGTAAGTCAGGTGGCATGCAAGATTCAATGTTAGTTGAATGGAGCAGCTGTTGGGAGGATGTGGGAAAAATAGGTGCAAAGAGGAATTTTTAATCTAATATCCAATCAGAATGTAGGTGAAAATATGAGTGAACTTTTTTTAAAAAAAAAGTAGTTCCCATTTTTTTGATTATAAACCCGAGATGTATATTTTGTTTTTGATATAAATAAGTTGTGTATTTTCGTTACGTAAAATGTAGGACAACAATTGTGTTTAAGTCATTACAATACAGAAAAAGGTTATTTCAAACGTATTTTCAAGTTTACCGACATTGAATATATTTTGATTAAATTACAGGGAAAATTCAATATTTGGCAGAGTTTGATGATTCATAGTCATGGGCAGTAACTGTGAGTGGCCAAGTGTTGCGGTTCATTGACCCAGTTTGCAAGGACTGTGGTTGTGTTTAGTGGACAATATTCTGTCGATTTTTGTCTCATAATGATGAGGGACATGCCCCACAATGGTGAAAAGGAAGGTCGACAGGGAAGAGTCAATATTTGGCAGAGTGGACTTGAAGATTCAAAGTCGGGGCAGTTACAGTGGCAGTTATGGTGTAGACGTGTGGGATCATGCAATGATGGGCCACAAAAACAGTATACGGATATCAATACTAAACCTCCACTTCTCTCTGTCGAGCTCCCTTTTCTTGTGTTTATTTCATGGCCACCAACTGTTTTAAACTTCTGTCGACAGAGCAAGGCTCCTGCTTTGTCTCATGCTTCCTCCTGAAAGTGTGCCCACTAACTCCGTGACTGGTGGTAAAAACTTCCCCTATCACTTCTAGGTGACCCACATGCAGAGAGCCCACTTTCAGGTCGTGGACATTCCTTCAGACTTGGCCACATGCCCTCGATTAAGTGGACCATCTGTCGACAGAGACTGGCAAAACTTGGTGCAAACAATGGCCCCCATGTTCAAGTTAAATATTGCGGAAGTGATTGAGACCCCCCCAATCACCACCCCCCCCCCCACACACACACGTGGGGGCTGCTGTTTGGAGAAGGAAAAAAAATAAGAAATTGAAAAAAAAAAAAAAAAGTGGCCAATCAGAGAGAGAGGGGGTCATGGGGGTCCAAGTCATATGATATTTAACTTCAACGAGGGGGCCATTGTTTGGGCCCAAAACAAACATAAAGTACAGCCCAATATAAGAGCTTTTAAATATACTGGCCCCATCATAAGCTATAAAAGACCCACCCTTTCAACTTCAAACCACTTCATTTCCCTCTGATTCGAACTCCCCAGACTGTACTCCTTCTTCTCAACCATTGCCGTTCAAAACCAGAGCACCACAAAACCCTAAGCCATGGCACCGAAAAAATCTCAACCATCTCCAGCTGAGGAGAACAATGAAGACCTACTCCGCTTCCCGGACCCTATCAGAGCACTTATCGCTCCTCTAAAATTTGCTGCAACCCTATTGCCCAGCCCAAGCTCTGTCGCTAAGGCTACTCTAGGCCCTACCTTCGCGTCTTACTTCCCAGACGAGCTAGCTCCATACTATCCCCTTGGTAATGGTGAAAACCTTCTTCTCAACCAAGCTGGACTCAAGTGGACTAACTGGAATGTCAGCAAAAACCCACTCAGAGGGTGGAGGTCACCAGACTCTGATTGGCGAAGCTGGGCCAGGAGAATTGAAGGTCACGACGCCGAAGTATGGAAGCACCAGGGCATTGCTGAAGCAATTAGACTGTCGACTAAAATTTATGACGTGGAGAAAGGGCTGATTGCTGCTGCTGCATGCTTTTGGTTGTAGTCTAGTAACTCCCTACTCCTCAATTTTGGTATGATTTCCCCTACCATCTTAGATGTAGCTCACTTGACTGGTCTGCCAATCTTGGGCAATCCAATTCATGCTCTCCTTGAGCCTCCAAAAGTGACATTTACTTTAAACACTGACATGTGCTATACAGATTTTGCCAAAAAATACCAAGGCAAGCGTGGTTCCCCTGTCGATGACAAAGAAAGAACTGCTTTTTACTTACTTTGGCTTTGTGAGTTTCTTTTTTGTGTCCCTGGGTACAAGATCACGAAAGAATACCTCCCCCTTGCCTTGTGTATGCAAGACGGCCAACTTATGGCTTTAGCCCCTTATCTTCTTGCCACCCTTTACAAGGCCCTATTTTCCTTTGTCGACAAGAAGATTTCTGGCAACTGTGGTGGCCCCTTCTGGCTCTTCCAGGCCTGGTTGTATGCCTATTTCCCTGAGGCACGACCCCCACCACCTAACACCTTGAAATCTGTTTGCCACTCCTATGCTGAGCAACTGCTCACTTATAACAGCCATTCAAAACTCACTTTCACAAATCATCTTACCATGTTTTACAACCTTCCTTCGCAGAGACCTTCCAACCTGTACATGCCATTTCAAAACTTTGAATTCTCCTCCAGTAGACTTCGCTTCCTCTTCACAGACCCTTCTGATTTACACAATGAGCAAGTCCAAGAACAAAATGAGAGTTGGAGACACATTCTCACCTGTAGACATGTCTTGGTTGGCTGTTCCATATCCTCCGCCAAGCTATCCAGCTGCAGTTTTGAGACATACTGTCCCAATCAATGGTCCAGGCAATTTGGTCTTTCCCAGGCTATCCCTTATCCTTATTTCCACCCAACCATCCATGAGGAGATTGGGTCCAAAATCCACTTGAAAGATCCTACACAAGCTGAATCCATTCTGACAGAGAACACCAAACGTTTCCAAGATTTTGGCCCCTTCTTCTTCAAACCTGCTTCGGACTGCTCGGCTGCTTTTGACCATTGGTGGGGACTTATGACTGCCATTATTTTCTGCAAGCCACTTGAAAGCTGCCTTAACGATACTTGTATTCATATTCAGGGCCGCATATCCTCGCCTTCCAAGCTTAAGGCTACAGGTATCCTTCCTTCATATACTTCATATCCCTGACTGTGTCATGCAATTTGTTTTGTTTTTTTCTCTACAACACTAACTTGTTTAACCCTTGACAGCCAAAATTGTGCCTGCTGCTGAACCATTGGTTAGGGACCAACGTAAAGGCAAGGATCCAATGGATGCAACTACTTAGACAAACACCCCCTCAGTTCCGAAATTAATGGCAGACTCTTTCGCAGCCGCGCAGACACAAGCACAGAGAGGAGCTACCACCCGTACCCCTGCTGAGACAGAGGTCACGGCGAAGAAGAGAGAAGAGCCTTCCACTGCTCCTGCTCTAAGCACAGACCTAAGTGAGTGGGATATCCCTCTCAGCCAAATGGTTGGCGAAACAACATCAAATCCTTCAGGGCAGCTCTACCAAGTAAGCCTTCACTTTACATATTTACAGCATCTGAATTTGCATTCACGCCCGACTGATCACTTACTTTTGTGCAGAGAAAAAGAAGGAGATTACTCCTTGCTGCTGCTGATGATGACGATGCTTTCACTTCTCCTCAACACATTCATCAAATTCCCAGTCCAATCAGTAATGTACCCACAGAACCCACTGTACAACCAACTCCACCGCCACCTGAAGCATCGCAACAAACTTCCTTACAACCTGCTTCACAGTCTTCGCCACAGCAATCCACACAGTCTGCATCACAACATCCTTCCACTTCTCCTCAACACATTGTCCCTTCTGTCTCTAGCCCTCAACCATCACCATCCAACCCCTCCAATTCCCAAACGTCAAACAAAGAATCACAGAGGATTGAATTTGACATTTCAATCAACAGCCAATCCTCTCCAACAGATGACAACACAAAATCCCCTCAACCAGAAGTTCACCACAACCAAGGTAAATAGAAATACAAATGTTACTGTTCGTTTGGGAAAAAAAAACTTCTCTTTAAGTAACTGGTATTGTTCTCCAATTTACAGGGATGGACATAATACAGGACTCATCTCCACGACCAATGGGCGAGACAGAACTTGAAGGTCCTCATGACTTTCCCCTGCTAGCAGAACCAGAGAAACACCCTCAAGATGCTGATGCTGCCATCTCATCAGTACCAGAAACAACTTGTCCTCATGCGACAACCACAGCTGAACAAGGCCAACCGTCTGCGTGCACGTTATCAGGACAGGTACTACCATTTCCAACCTCATCCTATTTACTCTTTATTACTTGCAAGCATATATTCTCACCAAACTATTAATGTTCACAGGCCGTCGGTCCATGCCAGGATATTTGGGCCGAAGTTTCTATTCTTCAACAAGATCTAGACGAAATATCCCCATTGCCTCAAAGGCTACATCTGTTTGATGCTGAAACTCAACAAACCTTAACCACCTTCATCAACCTCATTAACATCCCAGTTGAAGAAATCATTCTCCACAAACCTGATGAAACCTTGGCCTGTCTTTCTGCTATTGTAAACCTCTCCCCTAATCCTTTCAACCCCATTCAACTAAAGCAATTGGCCAAGATCATCACAGAATGGCCAACCCTTTCAGAGATGGTTCAGACTTGCTCGAAGGATATTCAAACCAATAAGGATTTCCTAAACGAAGCCCACACCATATCTACTTCACTCAAACTCAGCCAGCAGACCTCTGCAGCCATTCTTCAGCAACACTCAGCACTTGAACTTGAGGAAGCCAAACTCATGGCAGAACTTGCCTCTGTCCGGCAAAGAAAGGCTCATCTGCAGCAGCAACACGACCAGCTTAATCAAGAAGCAAGGATGATGCTCTCCCAAATTAGACATCGTTCTGCATCCATTCAGACAACTAAAGCTGAGTTGGACCAAGCCCAAGCCATGCTGGCAGATGCTCAATCAGAGTGGGGTGTTCTAGGCGTTCTGTTCCCCAAATCCTAGGCTAGTTTATATATGTATTCTTTTGTATTGCACACCTAGGAATGATTTGGAAAGGTAGGAATGATTGCCTTTTTAATGATAAGATTGTTGATGGGCTTGAATTGGCTGAGATGGTGAAAGTGAGGGTTGCACTTTGCTGTAAGCAACGTTATAGAGGCCTACAGTATTCAGTGGACGACATATATTGTATTCTGGATAGTATCAAAGTCTCATTTAGGGGGTGGTGTTTGGTGTTTTTTGAAACTGGGGTGCAGGAGTTTGGTCAAGCTGTGGTATGCAGGATTTTGGTCAGTCTGTGGTATTACCATATCTTCTTGGTGGCTACTTTTGCTCTGCTGTGCTTCAATGTTGCTATGCTTTGCCTTATTTTTGGCTTGTTGCTCTGGCTTAGTTTATGGGGTCAAACATGCTCATTTCTGGTTGCTGCTCTGCTGTGCTTCAAATCTGCTCTGCTATATATGTACTCTGTTGCTGCTATATGGGATCAACGAATAGGCTTAAGTCTGCTGCTGCATATTGGCCTTTTTGCAATTGTTTGAATGATGTTTTGGTGTGCTGTATTGGAAGTTTGCTGTTGGATTGGGGAAAGTTATTGGAGGTCTGCTGCGGGCCTTGTTGTAATTGTTGGTCTGCTGCTGTACTAATTTTTTTTTTTTTGGAGGTTGAAGGATCAGGCTCAAGTCTCAATGGAGGTTGAAGGTTCAGGCTCAAGTCTCAATGGTGGCTGTATGGTCTGAAGTTTGTTCATGCTACCTTGGAGTTTCATCTGGTTGCCCTGTTATGTGGTTTTGTGAGGATGGGCTTGGAGTTACATTGTTATTGTTTTCCTTCTGTTTTTGTTTCTCTTCGTTGGTCTCCAACCTCCTCTTTGTTGATGTATCATTGACACCTTGTATGTGCTTTTCCATCAATACAATTTTTTGTTTTGCTGAACAAAAAAAAAAATTGAATATCAATACTCTGTGTTTTTAATGGTCTGTTGTATGGTTGTTTTTATTTTTTGTGCAATTTTTCACCGTTTGTGCATTTTTATGAAGTAATCAATTCCCCTTCAAAGTGCATTATAGTCACCGCTATTTGTTTGTTCTGTGGGCTTTTTTTTGCTTTGTTTTGGACAAAATCATGGCATTAAAAAAAATCGAACAAACATAATTCATGTGGTAAAAGCGAACAAACATTACTACTTTTAACTTGCATTGTTTGTTGGACAAATATCACATTGCACTGGACAAACATTAGTATAGTCATTTGGGCAAATATGACATTGCATTGTTTGTTCTGTACTGTACCCATAACATTGGAATTATGTGTATCACATTACGTACAGGCCACAATAAAAGCAAACAAACATGACTACTTTCCCTCGTTTGTTCGAGTCCCAAACATTGGAATTATGTGTACAATCAATACGCGTGGGAAATTAGTATTATCACAGCTGCGACCTAAAAAGTTGTCACGACAAGCTGATGCAGTAATCCAGTTGTGGTTGGGCATCGAAATTACACTCGTACTGGCAGGCCATGATAAAATCGCTGCACTATTTGTTGTAATTGCAATCAATCACATGCACGAACGATACTCGCCCATCTTTGTATTGTTCACATCCATAACGAAGTCAAGCACCAACTTCCGGCGTACAGAAGGATGAAACTATGTACAGAAAGCGAATAACACAAATCAGGTACGGTTACAGCGGTAGGGAATAAACGGATTTATTTCGCAATTGGAAATTAAGCGGTACAATGTACCTTGTGTGGACCGCTGGGTATATCAGGCCGCTGCATGTACTTGATCACAAACATCCCACAGTCGAAAGTGCTACAAATGAAATGTAACATTCAGTTTCTCGTAAAATATAAGCAGGTTCGTTAAATGAGTGATTCAAGAGTGAAGTCAATGTGACGCAGGGTTTGTGGATTACTCGTCCAGCTGTTGTAATGGCCTTTGTTCTAACATGCGCACCTCAAAGGTACGCATGTCTACAGCATATTCATTTCCAAACTGTAGTTGCAGTAAGGCATGCATTGTTTGAACCTGTTGCAGAATGAGACGGTTAGTTTATGTGAAGGATGTGACAGTGTGGAAGTAGATTTGTGAAATTCAGCACGACATACCAACATTTTTGCTGTGTTCAGCTTGTTGGTGTCCAGTGTGGCGGATGCCAATGAGTCAAATAGGTACGCCACACGGTCTACCATATCTATTTTTAGGCACACCCAATGTACTCCTCGATAATTGAAAGGCATGTAAATCTACACATAAACATAAACACAAGCGAAGACATTGTTTAGAGGGCATGCGAACATGTACACACTTTCATATTTACATTAGCATTCAAGTAAATGGGATCGACATTCATATTACCGACGTCCATATTAAATCTACTCGCTTCAATGGGATGGACATTCATATTACCTTCTCACATGCATCAAGCACCCCAGTATATCTGTCATGTCCAAAATATGATTTGACCATATTTTCATGGTTCAGAGGTTGAGTTTTTTGATTTAGTATCAAAGTCTGCATGTTTAGTGTGTAAAGTTCAGTCAACCAAAGTTTTCTGAAAATATGTCTTCTGCAATACACAACCGACCTAAAACACTTACTTACCGACAAATATACTGGAAAGAACCACGCAGTATGCCTACCGTCTTTGTGTACTTGCCGCTGTCCGTTAGTCAATTGAACCGCGACCAAGTTGATTGGCTGGAACATTGTAACAGACCAGGCAACTTGCGAAATAAGGTTTGCCATTTGTTTAAATGTAATACGAAATAACAATGTCCCTACATGGATATGTCCATCATGCAAATATAGTGGAAATAACATTGTCAGATGCCACGACTTACAGTGTCGGATAGCCATGCCCCTGGTTTCAGCGTGCGCATGTCACGTCGCGTAGCACATTCGCAAGGCATTTCATGCAGATTCATAGACACGACAATGTCCCTACATAAAACGTATACATCAATCAGTAAGAAGCAACCTACAGCCTAGTAAAACTTAAACGTATCTGGCTTAACTCTACAACATAAGATTAGTTTTTCCTGTTGTACAACTATGGCAGATATTCCTGATTCTACTAGGCTCCAATCCAATGAAGATTAGTTTTTAAAAAACAAAATGAAAAGACAAAGTTTTAGATATTACAACTCATGACATGTCCAATAGTATTTGCTAAAATAATATGTGAAAATTGAAATGCTCATTTACAGGTCAGCAAGTTAAAAAAAAAGAAACACGTTTTTTACAAACTGGAGCCAACAATATCCCAAAATGATCAAAATGGAAAATGTAAGCAGAGTAGAAGAAAATAGGTAGGGAAAATTGCACTTCATTATAAGTTCTCAAAAAAATTTGCAAATCATTGGTAAACTTTATTAAGTTTCATAATTAAAATTATAAAGGTTTCCATGAATGTGTTAAAATTTTTGTGAAAATATCAGTGGTTTGCAATTTTCCCAATAGGTACATGTGTGCAGGATAAGACCAAAAGAAGAAAACTTCAGACAGGAAATTTAGCCACTGATCTTTCCGTAGCCCACTGCATTAAATTCAAAGAGAATCCTACATACGACATGGATAAACCCATCATAAACCCATCATAAACCCATCAAAATCATAGAGAATGAAAAATTAAAGAACTGATACCTACAAGAATCAAATAAACATAGCACGACACATGAAAATTGTGGAATTCAAACTTATTTCACAAATACTACAGAACAGGTTAATTGCGAGTACTAAACTCATCCGTACCTTTCATTGTTTCTGTCGTCAAGTACAGAGTCAACAACTTCGTCTTGGGCCGCTGATAAAACCTCTCTGCTCTCCAGTGTTATCAAGTCCTTCTATCAATATAAACAATCAAGTAACATCAACTCCTCCTATTAATATAAACAATTAACTAACTCACCACTGTTCAGAAATGTAATTTGCAAAGTACATAACACATCCTTATGCATCTAAAATTGGTGAAGCGATGTCTAACCTCTGAACGGAACCGCTTGTCCAACCTGTGCAGTTTGGACAGGAGTTTGTCCGAAATCTGTAAGACAATTGTACAACATTTGTTACTGCAAACTTGCAGTAGAATGACAAATATTAAAATACAACACAAATAATGGTTCTATTATGATCAGTAATGTTGTCGGCATCAATTGGTAATGAAACATACGAAAGGTGAAGTGATGTGGCGACTTGGGAATTTTTCGGCAGTAAGTCGAGTACTTATTTTGCTATCGTTGCACGAATGCATATCCCCTACGTCTGTCGCTTCAACACCTCTTCCTCTTCCTCTTCCTCTTCCTCTTTCTCTTCCCTTTCGTGTGCCTGTTACAATTTGTCCCGCTCCCAATGTTTGGGCAACCTTACCAGCAGAAGGATGCACATTGTCTGCTTCTCCTCGCATTGGTGGCAAGGTTTGCAAATCATCAAACGAAGATAAACTCTGTTTTGCAACGTTCTTCATGGACAGAAACTGAACTAAAAGAGATTTGCTTTCTTCGCTTGCGTATGTTTCCTCCAACGCAAGGCGACGGTTGTTGTGCATGTCCCCAACTTCTTGGACGGTACGCAACTGTCCAACGTGCATATCAATTATCTCATTGGACAACATTCCATTCACATAATTGTCCTCCCAATCCACCCCCTGTAAATCTTGAACATTACCCTCATTTGGGCTACCATAATAATTTGGGAAGACCACGCCGCCATCATGCAACTCGACTCCCATGGTAGGGTCAACACCCTTTTCCTCTGAGCGAGCCAATTGTGCTGTTTCCGATAAACCTGCCAGCACTTGTTGCATCATTTGCTTCATTTCAGCAATGTGTGTCTGTTCAGTAAACGGTTGTTTCCCAGACAATATAGCTGCAACCAGTTCGTTCAGCATTCCTTTCAGTTCACCAATGCTGGAGGATATGTTAATGTTACAATTTCTTTCAGTGGACTCCACCTAATCACACAAACACATACATTAACCTGGTACGATATTTCATCTTCAAGTAACCTCTGTGAACTGTGTGAAGCATGTGTACTGATTGCTTTTGCTTACCTTTGCATTGTGAACAGCTTCCTTCCCTCGGAAATTGAGCAACATCTCCCTTATTTCCGCATTGCTGTGAAGCACTTGCTTCATGGTTTCCTTCAGTTCACCAATGTCGGTCTCAACCTTGCTCAAACGAACATCATCAATCTGTGGTTTCTGTTTGTTATTGACATGGTGTGTGTCAATTGCATCATCAATGTCGTTGCTTTCCGCTTTTGTTGGATGAAACTCCACCTAACATAGTTGTCAAATCGGGATTCAAATCATAAATGAAAATGGTAATGCACTGAATCGTTAATCGAGCTCAACTGTGAATCGTAAAGTTTCCGTCTGCTTTCTTAAGTTGCACACAACATATGTGTACACACTTTACATATTAAATATATCTAATAAAAATTAATTACTCCATTCGTCTGAAATGGAAAAAAAATGTTGTTGTAAATGATGCTCATCTGGTGTGGATAAAAACTTCACAGTCGATCCCATGTTTACCACTTTACCTTTTCCCAATTACATAAACAAAGAGAAACTTTCAATTACAAACTAACTAACAATAACTGAACGACAATGTTTTGACCTTTTTACAAGGTTAAAAAACCAAAATCTTCAAGCTTTTCCAAAAATCTGACTTCAGGGCTTAACGAAAATTCATTTCGTAACAGAAGTAGTACATAAAATTGAATTTGTAAGGCTACAACATCGTCCACATGGAAACTTCATGTTTTCCCCCCAAAAGTTCGAGTATTTCAGAGTAAATAGGGAGGGACAAACTGAAAATATGACGTACGCTAAGGAATGGGTCACTGTTTGTCGGTGCTTGTCACCTAGTCATAGGAACACATATTCTGTCTGTCACCGTTATCCATAACACAGGTGGGGCAATGCTGTCAAATGTGCAGAACGAATGGGTTGATTACCTGATGTTGCTGCAACATTTGCTTCCTTCCCATAAGTCGCCTCGTCTCCCGTATTTTGGCATCACCCCAATCATTTAGCCGAGGGATGGAGCGTGTAGTAGCCGACGTACTCTTGCAGGAAGGGGCAAAACGATCCAAGTAAAATAGCTGCATTGTAAGGGGGAAAAGATATTTACTATACACTTCCGAGCAAAGTAATCCGTATTCGCTAACAATGCATACAACTTACAACACAATCATATGTATGTGTTTATGTGTCTCGATGGCAGAATCCCCATGCAGCTTTCCGGTTCAAAAGATAAGCTTTTCGTGGTTACAAAAAATGTGGCCCGTACAGGTATATTTGTCATGCTGTTCAATAACAGGTAAGTTTGTATTTCGCAATGACTGCCATTTTATTGAACCATATGCACAGCAATGGATGAAATATGTAATCGGCATGGTACAAACAAACAACGGTCGATTACGTTACCATTAGAAGGAAAACACATCCAGTTGCCTGGCGCTGAAGTTTCATCTTATACTTCCGAACACCTTTCACAAGGAATTGCAGTGTCACCTTTGCCCAATTACATGCCCCCATACCGGTCACGTCCTTCACGGCATGAACGAACGACAGGCTCAACGCGGTCATTGTGGTAGGACACAACATGGCCCCCAACACGTACAGCGCAAACTTCTGCCGAAACTCGTCATCCGCACCATCACTCTCAGTCAGATAAACTCTCAACTGGTTCAAAGGAATGATTCCTTTAACAGCTCCAACCTCTTCGTAGATATTGGGATATGCGTCTATTGAACCAGTGAACTGCACGTCATTGCCTTCTGACCGTATACCCAATAAGACATGCACTTCCTCACAGGTGAGCCTCAGGTGACGGCCATGAACAGTCAACGAACACGTGTCGGGATCGAAGTTCTGTACCAACCATTGGCACATGTTGTGATCTATACGGGTACACTTTAACCCCAGGAGGCCACCGAACCCAATATCAATGACTGCCTGCTTTTGTGCTTCGTTACACCGGTTCACGATATCAAAAATTGCCTTCAATGATATGCGGACTTGCATTTTACTCTGCAATGTGATTAACGTGAACATTAATACAAAAAAGTAACCAACATTGTGTCGATAGCAGGTCCTCCCCAAATGTAGTTACGAAAACACTAAGCACGTAAGTACCTTTGCAGATTTCTTTGCAACTTCTTCGCCCAGTTCCTTGGCACTTGCCTTAGCCATGTCCTGAAACCTCTTCTTCTCATCACAGGGGAGTTCCTTCCACCTTTCCCCAATATCCTTTCGGCTCTGTAAGTGTTACACCAACGTGACGCACATACAGGACAAATAGGAGCTGTAAGTCCAAAATAATTGTCAGCAAAAGTTGTATCACTCGCAATGTGTGCACATTTTCTGGTATTTACATATGTTTGCACATACAAATTACTATTTCGCACACAGTTGAAATAAAAACGGACATGGAATTTTACAAATAATCGGAGTTTATAAGAACATGCAATATGGCTTCTATGACTGCTGGAAATCGCTGAATGCGACACAATGGAAGCACATGACTGGTGCGCGCATGGAATAGAAGTCCATACTTTGCTATCACAGCAGTCACGTGTTTCCATCACGGTACTCTACTTACTACATGTCTGCACACTAACCATATTCGGTCCGGGGTTGTCTGCTTCTCGTCTTTCCTTGAATTGTTCTTGGCTGCAACCATTGTCAATTTCGGCGCAAGTATATGTTAGATATGGATGGATATATATACATATACGTACACAATTTGTGACACAAACAAATTTGGTCCCAACTACATAATAATGCATCCGTAATGTCCAATTTTGGTTGCTAAAAATATAATAACCACATCATTTCTGCAACAACAATTATAAATGGTCCAAATTATTTTGGCCCTTACTTTTGGTCTCTAAAATCTTAATTTCTTGTGAGTACAAACTGAAATCTGCACAGGCGCAAGCTATGAGTTCA
Source organism: Camellia sinensis (assembly GCF_055761805.1). Classification (NCBI taxonomy): domain Eukaryota; kingdom Viridiplantae; phylum Streptophyta; class Magnoliopsida; order Ericales; family Theaceae; genus Camellia; species Camellia sinensis. The sequence continues at coordinate 143,888,931 of NC_138963.1, forward strand.
AAATATGTAATGCAGAATTGTGCAAAAATACTGTCACATGTTCCTGACGAGAGGGATTCGTACTGCGAGCCGCTTTGAAGGACACGGATCGAACCTGTAAAAAATAAATGGCCCAAGTGGCCGCTTTCGACGAGGGGGCTCGGTAATGTCAACCCTTTCCATTCCTGAACCTTTGCCACTTGCCTTCAATGTTTTCCTTTGCCTGTAACAAATATCAGCGTAAATGAAATTTTGTTCAAGGCCAAATTACATCGGTGGTATGTACGTTTTGTGCATCCTATCATCTTCGTCGGTTAACTTTCAAGTTAGTCAATCTTGCCTTCCCATTTCAAAAGTTGTGCCATTTTCGTGAAATTGGTAATGTCGTTTTCCGTTGTCACCGAAAATGATGAACCAAAGTGGTTTAGTATAACTCAATGAATTATGGATTTCACAAATGCTCTCCGCAGAATACGCGACATGTGCCGTATGTGCACATATTCTGGTAAGAAATCGACATAGTTTTAATCCATTACACGAAATTCATGGTGCAATTTGAGGCTATCGCAAATGTGTCAAACTCAAATCGCACAACCTCCTGAAGGCAGTACATAACGGCACAATATGCCATAGACGAACAGACCGTGGTATTTAGTAGGTACAGGAAACATAACCTTGCAAACCTAAATGTATCAAATACTGAACGACATAAACTCACAGTTGCTTCGCATTGTCTGACATGTCGCCCATATCCAATTACGATAATTCCTGCAAAGAATTGCATGCAATATTCATAAGGATGCAGAAAGAACGTTACTCCCACATTGTAACAAAACGAAATTGACTGTTAACAACTTACAATCAACGGACCATTGAGTCGTACGTGCATTGTACGAGTGGTACTTTTCGTTTATTTTCAACTACGATATGTTGTCGTTAATTTATGCAGATATGGCATGCCACTGTTTTACGAAAATTAATTGGCCATATGTTGTACTCGTTTTCTAGTATTTACGACTTGAAGCCCGAATCAACAACCAATGCGCACACTTGAAACAGGGCCACATCGGACATTCAACCCAACAGCACCCATACGCAACTTACCTTCATGCAGAGAAATAAAAACCCGACTACACTGCTCAACGAAGACCGTCTGTCAGTTTGGAACTCCTCAATGGCAATATCAGTTTGTCACCCGTGTAGTTTGTATACCTAATCGTACGTATGGTTTCAATTACCTAAGGAGGAACAGTTTCATAGTTCATAAATGGTAATGTCGTGCGAGTGGAACACAGTAGGTCATAATAATAATGTGCTCCGAAATAAAAAATAGACAGACTCACACATGCCCGAGAAAATGGTGACTGTTACCGTCGGCGACCTGGCGTAGTCGAAATGGAGACACAGAGAGAAAGTGTGTTACTGGAGGTGGACAGCAAAACCGAAATGGAGAGAGAATGAGGGACAGCAAAGTAGCCGAAATTTGTATGGGAAATGGAAATGAGTTGGTGAGATTAGAAAGGCTACGGCATGTGTGTCATCATGAAAAGTACTGCGTCTGTGGGATTTCAAAAGCGCTGTCTGCCGACTTTGGTTTTTGTTCCAAATTTGGGAGGGAAACGGAAACGTACGTGACACTACATATTAAGGCCAAGTTTGGCAAGTTGGGAAAAAAAACCAAAAAGTCAAAAAGTTATTACTATTCACAGGAAGTCAAAAATTACGCCTACACAATTCCGAATTCTAATTTTGCCTTACACATTAATTTATACAATTTTGTAATACACATTTTTTTATAAAAGTCAAAAAGTTAACCCAAACATCCACATTTTTTTCATCCACAAAGACAAAAATTGCACCTTTTTAGTCCAATTTTTTTCCTCACTTTTTAAATATAAATAAATGTATTTTTTCACTTTTTGTGAAATATGAGTTTCGTTTGGGTTAGGGGTTGAAATGATGTGTGTGAGAGGTGATGTGACTTAAAATAATGTGATCAAAGTAAAAATATTGACTTTTTGACTTTTGGCTTTTTGTAAACATGCCAAACCAGCCCTAAAAGGTGGTTAGGAAGTTGCTATTTTTATGTTATTTTAGTATTTTCATATTTTTTAAATTTAATTTTTTGTGTTTTCAAAGTAATAGATTTTGTTGTACTTGGATATGATGTTTGTGACAGGAAATTTGCACTGATTATGTGTTAATGTTGTTTGTCCCAGTGTATGGATCAGACAGGTCTAAGCTCCTCCAGGCCATGTCCAAATGATCAAGCCCACCAGATAACCTGCAGGCAAGTTCAACGGGGAACGGAGTAGTCCCCCAGCGAACTCTCCGACGAGCAAGTTGTTGGAAAGAAGCAGAGTATATGGGAGAGGATTCCAAATAGAGAACTTAACCTTTTTCTTGTCTACAACATTTGCTTATATCCTTTTCTCATCATTTCGTTGTCCCTTCCGACCTGCTCTCCTTGCCGAAAGCCTATGCTGTACCTTACCTTGCTCAGGGTAAGGGGGTCCTCTTCCGACAGAGAGGTGTTGTCGTAATAAATGCTTGCCTCAAAGGTCATGGAGGTGGTGCCAGTGGTGGCGGCGATCGCCGTAGGGGGCGCAAAGGTCGTCCCCGAAAGGCAAGTGGAGGATGAGGCTGTTGGCCCTGGGCCAAGAAGGGAGGGACAGCCTCAAGGGGGTCTTCTACCTCAAGAAGGAGGAGTCGGTAGGACCGCAGGGCGGCTGGATGGAGAAGAAGGCCCAGCCAGAGCAGGGGCAGATCGCCTTGTAGGGATTGTAGAAGAGGCAGCCTTGCGCTCGGCATCCAGATTCAACGAGGCTGAGCTGCTAAGGGGGTTATACTTCGCTCAAATAGAGGTAACCACCTTAGCAGGGGCCCTACTCAAGGCAGATGAGGCCAAGGCCCAGCTTGCAAAGTTGAAGGAGAAGAGTGCAAGTTGGGAGAGCGCCCACACTGAGCTGCAAACGGTTCAGGCGGAGCTGGAGGACACACGCCGCCAGGTTGTGTCGCTCGAGTTCCAACTTGCTGGCGAGCAGAAGAAGTTCGACGAGGCCCAAAGAGCCTGTGCCGCCGCGGTCGAGCGACATGAAGAGGCTATGAGCAATAATGAGGAGCTGGTCAGGCAGAAGGACGAGGTGGATAGCAGAGTAGGCGATCTCTAGAGGGAATTGGAGGGCGAGCGCGCCAAGGCAGGGAGGAGAAAGGGAGGCTCCATAGGGACTTGGAAGCAGAGAGAGTGAATATAGCGATCCCGGTTTCCCTTTTCTTTACTTGTTATATATAGACTTAGGTTCTGTGGAGCTGATTGTTGAGAGTATGTTGTTTGCACCCTTTAATCCTTATTTTCAGTCTTGGGTTGTGTTGGGAAGATTTGGAGTAGGTTGGTTGAGCTTAGGAACCCAGTCTAGTTGCCCAGATTTTGGCTTGTCCGCTTGAGCGGGGGTTTGGACGCTCGAGCGAGGAATACACCCATCCAGTACGTCCTGTGTAGTGTTGGCCACTCGAGTGGGGGATTAGACGCTCGAGCGGGAAGTCGTGAATGACGCTCGAGCAGGGAGTTGGGAGCTCGAGCGGGGACCTGTCTGCAAAAAATTCTGCGAGTGTGCATTCGCCGCTCGAACGGGAGTTTGGCCGCTCGAGCGGGAGTCTGTGAGTGGCGCTCGAGCGGGGGTTTCCACGCTCGAGCGAGGCGACTGGTATAAAAATCCGTGATCCAACTTTTTGGATCGTTTTTCATCTCCTTTTTTATTTTAAAACCCTAGAACCGTCTTCTCCCTCTCCCTACACACCTTCTCTCTTAGGTTTGATCTACTTAGAGTGTATTTCTACCCTAAGTCCTTTGTTAAAAAGATAGAGAGGGTCAAGGGCTTCCGTTTAATCTGAACAATCGTGGGTTTGGAGCACCTTGGTTTTCGTCATCTTCTCCATTCGAGTTCTTTTCTTCAAGGGTAGGGATTTCCTACTCCATCTTATAAGTTTTGTTCTAAGTTTTGGTATTTTGATATGTTGGAAATGCTTTGGTAATTTTGGGAAAAACCCTAGTTGTAATAATGAATTAATTTGTATAATTAATTTTAGGAGATTGGGGAATTTTGTTAAATTCATGAAATTGAGGAATTCATTGATTAAATGGAGTAGTTGTATAATTTAAATCACTCACCTATTGAATTGTTGATATTGATATATTTATTTCCAGTCTAGAAATAACTGTTTTGGGCTATCAGTGGAGGATAGTCATGATTGTTGTAGACATTGCATGTGGATTAGGAATAACTGAAACTAATCACATTGGTTAAGTCATTAATTTTTGACTATTGCATTGATACAGAAAATACGTGTATCGATTGAGCATTGCATTTGCATACATTGTTTTGTGTGGGAGGAGATAGGGGATGTACTCCACGGTTTAGGGGAAGATAGGGGATGGACCTCTAAACCGGATTTTGTTTGGGAGGAGATAGGGGATGGACTCCATTAGCATCACTTTTATGTGTGCTTATTTATATAGAAGTGTTTTATTGATACAACACTAAAATGTGTATCAATCTGGAAGTATGAAGTGTTTTGATTTGAGCTTGAGTCTCATTTGTTTGTTGATATTGGAAGAATGTGAATATGATATATATAATTCACTGTTGTAAGTTTGGCCAGGTTCTGAGCCATGTTGATAAAGTTGGAAAGTAAAACGTATCTTAGACAATAGTGTCAGGAGACTGTAAAATGAAGTAATTGATTATCTTGGTTAACCATCTGTTGAACGCTATTGCTTTATTCATTGCTTATATGTGGTTTAGTATATTTCTACTGGGCTGTGGCTCACCCTTTATGGGAACATCATTTTCAGGTTCAGGTGATAAGCTACCTCCAAGGACTTAGCTTTGAAGGACTTGGACTTTGAAGACTATTTCTAGTTATTTGTTTTATTTTATTGTTAGTACATGTAAACACTCAAGCCTAGGGCTTTATTTACATTTGAGTTAGAACTCATACTTTTGTGTCCAAGTGTTGGCTTGGAAAGATGTAAGCCGTTAGGGCATTAAATTTGATGTTACATGTAATGTTTTTGTTTAGTAAGACTCTGATGAATATTATAATGAATTATTGAAGTGTTTTCTTTAAATAATGCATGTCATTGATATATATATAATGGGTAAATTTTTAGGGCGTTACAGTGAATAAATCAACTTGATTTTTTACAGGTATGATATACTGAATAAATCAGAAAATATGAACGGTTTGGATTATCAAAATTGGGCCTAAAAGTAGGCCCGAAGGCTCTGCAAGGACGGGCACAAGGAGGGGCTTATGGACTAAAAATTAAAATGAAGACTGTTTGGTTTGTTTTTGGGAGAGTTGTTTTTGAAAAAAAATTTGGGGAGAGAGTTTAAAAATTTTTTGGGTTTGTTCTTTTAAATAACAACAGGAGCTCGACAAAATCAAAGCATATTGATATCAAGTTCCTAGTTGTAAAAGAAAGAGTGCAGAGTGAACAGATTTCCATAGAGCACATTGGGACAAACTCCAAGATAGCGGATCCACTTACGAAGGGACTACCACCCAAGGTTTTTCATGAGCACACTGCTCAGATGGGTGTTGTTCTATTTGAGAACATTCTGGTTTAGTGAGAGTTTGTATTTATATTACTGCTTTATGTCAGCCTTGAGTTTTATCTATGTAATTTGATTAATTTCTGCAGAAATGAAATATTCTGTTTATTACGCTCTGTTACGTATTGTGAAGTATTGATCTCAATAAAGTTAAGTAGGACCAGTTGGAAATAGGCATGTATGGATCACATCACATGTAATTTCCATGCTACGCATCCATGATTGATCTATATCATTTAGCTGTATTAGTATACGTGACCATTGGTGGGTCAGTTTTGAAAACCAATAAATAGAAATTAAAACCAATAATGGTTAAAGTTGGTTTTCATTCATTTTTAACTTCCACAACCTTTCAGTTTTGAAAACCAATTACAACCTTTAAAATGTTATGGTCCCTATTCCTTCCCAAGTGAAAAAGGTGAAAAAAGAAGAACACTGCCATTTTATTTTATAAATCCTCTCAAGGAAAAACATAAGGCACCAAAGGGGAAAGGATTAGAAGGCAATAACATAATCAATAACAAAGAGTTCATTGATAATCACGCTTCCGTTTAACCGTTCATCAATGGATTCAGGTATGTCATTTTGTCTTGATTTCTTGATAATACACATGGTAAATGATCAAAAGTGTAAGGTTTATGTTCTGAAATTTATGTTAACAATGGTTGTGTATTTTGGGAGAGTTGTTTTTTTGGGAGTTTGGAATGATTTGATATTTTGGGAGAATTTGAGTAGATGTGTGTGAGAGAAAAAGTGATTGGAAAGGAGAGAGGAGAGAGAAAAAGTGATTGATTGATATGTAAGTGAGAGAAAGTGATTTTGAAATTTTTTTTACAAAAACTAAAACCAAACAATTTTTTAAAAAATTTTTTCTTTAAAACTCGTCTCCCAAATGCAAACCAAACATAAATTTCCGTTTTCCCGCTCTGCTATACAGGTTATACAGAGTATACACCTCAATCTCATTCTCACTCCCCCTCACTGTCACACTCACTCCTCCTCCACCGAATCACTCCTCCTCCACCGAACCCAGCCTCACCGGCGACCACTCCCGACGGCCACCCACTCGTAAACCCAACCCACCGCTGTAGCCCTCATTTTCTCTGCTTCGCGAACCATAGCTCGACCGCGACCACCATCGGCTGTAGAGAAGGAATTTGTTGACGATAACGTGGGCTTTCAGGCCATAGATGAACCAGGTTCGTCCTCCAAACGCTGAAATAAAAAAGTTAGGGTTGTGATTCACAAAACATATTTGAAAATTACTGTTATGCAGATAGATAAATGGTATGCTTGAAAAATGCGGCACATATTGTGACGAACATTTATGCATTTACCTTTTAGAGTTAAAGTATAAATTTTGCAGAACGTAGTATGAATACGCAGAAACTGATCCAACATAAAATGAAAGGATCACATCTTTGCAGAACATAGTATGATTATGCAGATTGATAATTAGTTGAACGAATGCATATAGTTGTGTAATTTTCAATGTGTGATTGATAATGTGATTTTGCTGAATTTGTTGTCAATCACGCATGAATTGTTGTAATGAACTGCTATCAACTAATGTGTTAGCTGCGTGACTTCAATTAACTATTATCAACATTGGTAACTATTATCAAACTGAACTTAAATGTTCATAACTATTACTGATTTGTTGATAAGTATTTCAGTGTGCTTTGTTGAAAATCACATGTGTCATTTGTTGATAACTATTTCAGTTTGATAACTACTGAATCACAGTCTCCAACAATCTGCCCCTAATCATTTCACTTCAGCATGATTTGTTGATAATAGTTGTTTAACATGTGTGATTGATAATTTACTTGACATTGACCTGATATGTTTGTAAAACTGCCATGTTTGTTCAGATTGAAAATGCTATGTGTGTAACATGTGTGTAATTAATCACAAATGCTATGTTTGAAACTGCTGTATTTGTTCAGTTTCAAAATGCTACGTGTGTACATTGAGCTGCGATGTTTGTTCAAATGCTATTAACAGTTTAGTCTGTGTAACCTCTGTGCAAATGCTATTAAACATGGCAGTTTGAACAAATAGATGTTTTCAGTAAAGACACACTCTGTCCCTCAAATTAAGCTAGACCTGCTATTAACCCCATCAAACAGAAGCATAGCTGACCACTACAAATTTCTCATGTATGCGGATTTAAAAAATGGCTTCTTCTTCTAACATTAGCAACATAAGATTACAAACGAGGCTGTGCAATTGTGGAAGAACCGCTGCCATACGTATTGTCAGAACAATAAGAATGGAAATGAAGGGCGTTTGTGCTTTGTTTGCCCATCAAAATATGTAAGTATGTATTGGAAATTTTAATCCTTTAGTAGTCACAGTAATATTTGTCGTATTCAACTAACTGATTGTCATGCATTGTAGAGTACCACTCCCACTCCCCATTGCAATTACTTCAACTTCGTGGCTGAAGATGATGAAGGCGTTATGTCCACAATCCCTTCCAACACTAGAGCTGGTGATGCTTTAACAGTAGAACACTTCAACGATGTAAGGACGAGGCTTCATGACTTGGGAAATGACCATGGTCGAAGGCTTGAAAGGATAGAAAATATAATCAAAGCGATGGTGTATTTCATTATTTTTTCTAGGGCCTTGCTACATGCCCCTAATTTTTGGCCCCCTAATCCCCCTAAATTTCAAACCAAGGGAAAAAAAAAAGGGTAAAAAAAAAAAAAAAAAAAATTGCCTAAAACGACGTCGTTTGGGGCATTAGGGGGATTAGGGGGGGCATTTTTAGGGGGACAAATCATTTTCCTATTTTCTATCATTGAGAAATGATTTGTCCCCCTAAAAATGCCCCCCCTAATCCCCCTAATGCCCAAAGCAACGTCGTTTTGGGCATGTTTTTTTTTTTTGCCTTGTTCTGATTTTTCGGGGGATTGGGGGCCCCCAAATTCGGGGGATGTAGCACAGCCCTTCTATCATTTTGTACTTGATCATGTAACTTTCGTACTTGTTTGTATTTTGGGAAATTGAATGGAAGTTTGTACCAGTTTTTGTTGTATTGTACTTCATTATGTAAGTAATGTTTATGGAATGAATTTTATTATGATGTAACTTATGTAACTTACTTAATAGCTTTGTGGAATGAATTTTATTATGGAATGAATGTACGGAATGAATTTTATAAGTTATTATGATGTGACTTATAATGTTAGTCTGTAATGAATTTTGGGAAACATTGGTGTCATTGTAAGAGCTTTGTGGATGCTATTTGGCAGATCTGTGGACGAATTTTGTGGATGGTATGTGGATTCATTTTTGTGGATGCTCTGTGGATGAATTTTGTGGATGGTTTGTGGATGACTGAATTTTTTCGGTGCATTGTCACTTATCTGTGGCCTGTTTTCTGTTGCAGGTTCTCTTATCTGGGTTGTAATGAACAACTTCTGTAATGTGTTGCAGGTTTGTTTGTAATTAACAGATTTGGCAAATCTGTTATCTGTCAACTAGTATCTGTTTGTCACTTATCTGTGGCCTCAACTATTATCTGTTAGCAAGTTGAAAGCAGATGTAGGATGCGTGGTACATTTCTTCACCATCGTGCTGACTTCTTCATTAATGAATATCAATACTCTGTTTCTGCATGGTCTATTGTATATTTTTTTGTTTGAAGAGGAGCTGATTAGTTCATAACAATGCACAATGGGAGAAAAATTGGTAATGCACAGGTTGACCCCATGGGGTATGCTTCCACACAACCGTCGTCTTTGAAAAAACAAAACATTTTGTGCCCATATTGATGGTAAGAGTGTATGAGACCGTTGGCTGGTTGTGCACAATTTTTGTTTGCAATTACAGCTTGTGATTCCAGTCAATGATTCCGACACTTAAACCTTGTTGTCCATATTGAACGATTCACAAACATGAAGTAATCAACAAAACGTAGGTTAATGATAGTTTCTGATATCGGTCATTGACATTACAAAAAAATTACCTTGTCATCGTACCAACAAAAATCATAAGACAGATTTTAGTCGAGGACGGTGACCCAAAAAAATACCTTCAACAAATCATTTTGATGAAGACGTTAATGCATGCACCGTTGCAATGGTTAGCAGAGTATGACGGTCTGTTAGTTTCTAAGTCGTTTATTTTCGCGCGACGATGCCATCTCACAAGACTACGCTTACTATGTCATACACATGTCCAGGTCTGCTAATCCTCGCTCAAATCAACAACTTCGGAGTCTGAGTAATCTGAAAGGTCAGGGTCCGACACCAGTGCAGGATCCTCCATTATAGCCTTTATCGCAGATGCCGGGTTCGATCCATGTATCTTCGACTCTGCCTTTGCGTCCTCTATCTGTGAGTTCCTAATGAGTCGACGAGTCATTTGATCAACCTCACTTTGCAAACGATGCCTAAGTTGGGAGTCGCTGACATGAGGGAATTGCCGCTGCATTTCAACCGATCGGGCTTTTGTGACCTTCAGAAAAGCACATCGACAGTGGCGTTCACACTGAACTCGTTTGGCAAACAGTGAAACTGGAATTCCAAAATACTTCCCCAGGCAAGCATCTTGTATTGGGGTGCAGTTGTAATCCCATAGAGGTTCAAAACTCCACAGTGGGAACCCTGTTTCAAAGAAACGTCGATCACCGAAGGAATCAATATACCCACCTGCATAATCCAATTCTGGTGACTTCGGTCGGGAGCTGCCAGCCGTTGCAAGTGATTGTCCACGACCACGTTTACCGTGGTGTGCATCCATAGGTGTGAAGCTTCTTGATTGAGTCCAACTTTGTTTTCGCAGGTTCACGAAGAATATATGGACGCAAAAACAAACCCAAATGCAAAGGAAACAACACTGGTTGCAACCTTTTTTGTGGTTGGTTGTAAATGTTAAATTACCTTCAACCCATAGTCATTAATACGTTGGTGGTAGGTTTAAAGACGTGAACACACTTATTGTTGTTTGGTGGCAACAACTACCCAAACTGCGTAAAAGCAACTTAATGACTGCGGGTATTGCATTTAAAGGTTCGGTGCAATTGGAACGGCATATGTATCTGATAAGAGCAATTTTGCTAACCTTTATGGATGAGTAGACATGTAATTGGGTTGGGGCACAAATACAAATGACGAATGTGACTGTATGATGAACTGTGGGTGTGGAAATCAATGACAGTGGGATAGTACTGATGGAAGGTACAATGCATGTGTGTTGGAAATGCCAAATAATGGACGATCAGGGGTACTGAACGGATGACTTGGTGCATGCAAGAAGGAACGAATTTTTGCAAGATGAATTCGGCCAGTTTGAGAAATTAATACGATGTATGTCACAATGCATGAGGTCTTCTGCAAACATACAAGTCATGTACCATATATTACAAATACTTACAGCATAGTGTTGTGTAATATTATGAATCTGTACATTCCTTTAAAAAAGTAGTCAGTAAAATAAACCATACACATATTCCTACAAAATGTTCGATTCGAACAAGATTGAAGCTATTGTTGAAGCTCATGTTGCTCCTGTATTCCAGCAGTTGCAAGCTATCTACGAAAGGCTGAATGAAGTGGACACACGGTTGTCAAGTTTGGAGCGGCAAGTCGGCGCTATCAAGCAGAACGTTGATTGGCTGACCGATGACAAATTGGCGGCGGACGAAGCGAAGTCTGATAAGACAATGGATGAGGACAGTCAGTCAGACAGTACGGACAACTCTTCAGAAGACGCTGCTGATGATGCAGCAGATATGTAGATTTGATTTTTTTTTTTTTTATCCTTCCCTGTAAGCCATGCAAGTTTTTGTTTGGCTGGAGTCATATGTGCTAATGGGCTGATATATAACTTACCTACGAAGAGTATTGAGTTTTCATTCATAATGTGGTTTCTTTCATTTTTGAAAATTAATTTTCCCTTTTTTGTAATTAAATTATAAATTAACTTCGGTAACAAAAGCAGCCGTAAATTATATACAGTTACAGTAGCATTCATCCGAACAAGAAACATGCGTAAACAAAACAGTACTAAGTCAGCAGCCACATCGACATGTTTGATCCATGTTTACATCGACATGTTTGATCCATGTTTACAGTTGGTCCATATTTACATCGTCCAGCAAAAACAATACTGGGGACCCATAATTAACATCCATATTGAAATCAAAGAATAAAAAATTAGTTAAAGTCCTATTGCCACCCAAATTAGTGGCGTACTGGCAGCCATTCCCATCACTGGCCTAGCTTGTGGCATTGCTCATATGAAGGCAGTCCCGGTATTCTGCGATCTTTGCATTATTGACATCCATAACAATGTCAACCAACAACTTATGACGCACAGAGGGAGCGAACTTTGTCCACAAAAATCGTAAGACAAATCAGTTAAAATTGGAGGACGTACGAGGAAGGATTTGATTGACAAATGGAAATTAAGCGGTAGAATGTACCTTGTGTGGACCGGGGCTTAAATCAGGTTGCTGCATGAATTTGATGACGAACATCCCACAGTCAAACGTGCTACAAAAATAATTTCACATTAAAGTTGTCGTCAATACGTAATAGGTTCATTAAGTCAGTCATGCAGCTTAGACATTAATGTGAGGGAGGGATTGTGGATTACTCGTCCAGTTGTTGTACTGGCCTCTCGTCTAACATGCAGCGGTGGAAGGTACGCACGTCTGTAACATAATTATTTCCAAAGTGTAGTTGCAGCAAGTCGTGCATAGTTTCAACCTGTTCCACAAGGTTGAAGTTGGTTTACGTAAAGGATGTTCAAGTTTTTGTAGTGTTCAGAAATGCACCAGAAGGACATACCAAAATTTTAGCTGCATTTAGCTTCCTTTTGTTCGGTCGGTTGGATGGGACTGAGTCGAATAGGTAGGCTACACGGTCCACCATATCAATTTTAACGCACAACCAATGCACTCCTCTGTAATTGAAAGGCACGTAAATCTACACGAAAACACAACGGCAGACCTTGTTTAGAGGCCATGCAAACATGTAATGGCTTTCATATTTTCGTTTTAATATAACGGGATGAACATTGATATTACCCTCTGGCATGCATCAATCGCACCAGTGTATCTGTCATGTCCGAAAAATGATGTGACGATATGTTCATGGTCCAGAGGTTGCATATCTTTATTTAGAATCATAGTCTGCATGTGTAATGCGTAAAGGTCATTGACGGAAACATTTGTCAAAATATGTCATACACAATACACAACGTAGCTTTAAACACTTACTTACCGACAGATATACGGGAAAGAACCAATCAGTGTGCCTCCCGTCATTGTGTAAATCCCTCTGTCGATTAGTCAATTGCACCACCACCAAGTTGATTGGCTGGAACATTGTATGCAAGACACAAGGCAAGTTGATTAGAAAGGTTTCTGAGTTAGGGGTACTGAAAAACGCAGATTCATATTTGTGCAGCCAACACTTACAGTGTCGGATAGCCACGACCCTGGTTTGAGCGTGCGCATGTCATGCCGGGTGCCAACTTCACATGCCCGTCCATGAAGATTCATGGAAACAACAATGTCCCTACAAGCAATAAATGATCCTTAGAACGATAGTTATTTCACAGTGGACTGTCATTGAAAATTTGCAAGTAGTAAATGAAACAATACATTTCATTTTTGCTATCGTCAAATACATAGTGAAGAAGTTTTTGTTCCTCCGCCGATAACAACCCTTCGCTGTCCAACATCGTCAACGAGTCCTACAAAAATAAACAGCCAACTAACAGTACACATTTCATAAAAATATTGAAGCTTATATTACAAGGTCTGCAGTCATAAAAAAAAAACGTGAAATGATGTAAAAACTGTGAGCCCCAGAGTTTTCCCAACTTGTGATGTTTGGTGCGGAGTTTGTTAGAAATGTGTACTAACATATGGCAGCAGTCATAACTGCAAACATGCAATTCTTTGACAACTAGTACAATACAACACAGATGATTGTAAAATTACTGATTCACATTATTGATGTGGGCATGAATTGGGTATTCACAACTTGTGGGGCATTAAAGGCAGTATTTGTACCTTGTTCACGTTGTCCACACCATCAACATCCACAGGTGAACTGCTGTCGTCAACTCCACTATTTGTTTTGCTATCGATGCACAATTGCATATCCCCGACCTCAGTGGCTTGAACTCCACTTCCGCACATTTTTCCTTTTCCTTTTCCTTTTCGTCTTCCCTTTGCACTTCTTCTAACGATTCCAGTTGCTCCCAATGGTTTGCCAAGCTTAGTAGGAGAAGTATGCACATCGCACGCCACGTTCTTCACGCCCACTGACTGAAGGTCAGGACTGTATTTATCTTCAGTTTCATATGTTTCCCCTGACTGAAGGCCTCCCTTCTTGTTGTTGTCGCCACCTTCTTCGATGTTCAGCTTGTGCCCATCATGCAAATGACTTTTGTCCCTTGCCAAGGTTCCCTTCAAAATATGTTGTTGGTGATCCACCCCTTGTACATCTGAAATATTACACTCCATTGGGTTAACTTTGTCCGATGGTTTGACCACGCCATCCTCATGCGCCTCGACTCCAACAGCAGGGTCCACACCCTGTTTGGCCACGCCTGCCGGTTGCGGTGTAGAGAATATACCTTCGATGAGGTGGTGTAGCATTTGCTTCAGTTCACGTAAATTGGTTTGTTCAGTGAACGGTTCGTTGCAGCCCAAACTGAAACGTTGAAGCAGTTGCTTCAGCATGTCCTTCAGTTGAGCAACATTGGAGGAGAGGTTAATGATACACACATCATTGCCTTCCACCTAATTATACATACACATTCGTGAACTTAGTCTTACAAACCATCTTCAAATGATGTGGCTCAACTGTGTGAAAATTGCGTAATGCTTGGATGGATTACCTTGTCATTGCGAACAACTTGCTTGCCTTCGAAATGTCGCAACATCTCCATTAAATCTGTTTGGTTGTGGAGAACTTGCTTCATCATTTCCTTCAGTTCACGAATGTCGGACTCCAAATTGCTCATACGGACTTCATTGTACTGTCCTGTTTGTTGGTTCTCGACATGGCATGCATCCATGTCAGCATCATCGGCGTTACTGTAATCAAACTCCACCTAATCATAGAAACGCATAAATGAAGTCTGACATTGTATGTTGAAGACAAGTGGGTCGATGGTGTGAAATGTGCACAGTGGTAGGAGTGCTTACCGCAATTGTTGGGAAATTTTGCTTCCTTCTGATACGTCGCAGCGTCTCCTGTATTTGGGTATCACCCCAATCATGAAGCCGAGGTGTGGACCGCGTCGTAGTCGAGCTCAGACAAACACAATCAAGGTACAACAGCTGTGGACATTAAGGGGCATACCATAATTAAGTTGTTCTTCCCACAGAAATGAACTATATTCAGTAACAATGACATTCATTATTCTCAATTTTGCAGTGGAACGTACATAGCATACCGATTTTGTTGAGGATGCTGTCAACTTTATAGGCACATATCATGCAATGTTTTTTGGGGAAAAAATTGTACAGCACACCAAGGACTTTATTGATGAAACCAAGAAAAAAAAATTATGTACATGTTCCCCTCTTCGCAACGTAGTTTTAATTGGTTCCTCCATTGAGGTTCAGCATACTTTTTGCCCTGTACTCTTTGTTCTTAAATTCATGACGGTACTCACACAAAATTTATTTCTGCAAGTACCATACTTGGTCAGGAAGAGTGCTGTTTGTCGTACTCACAAAGCAGGTACCATTGTATGTCCCAATCAAGGCCAATTTGTTGAACCATGACAGAACAATGCATGAAACACATGAAGGGTGGAATGGAAAAAAAATTCAAGGTATTGGCATACCATTAGCAGGAAAACACATCCAGTTGCACCGCGATGACCTTTATACTTGCGAACACCGTTGTGAAGGAATTGCAGTGTCAACTTTGCCCAATTACAAGCTCGCATACGATTCACGTCCTTCACGGCATGAATGAACGATGGCTTCAACCCGGTCATTGTGGTAGGACACAACATGGCCCCCAACACGTACAGCGCAAATTTCTGCCGAAACTCGTCCTCCGCACCAGCAGTCTCGGTCAGATAAAGTCTCAACTTGTTCAAAGGAATGACTCCGTTAACAACTCCAACCTCATCGTAGATATTGGGATATGCTTCCAATGACCCAGCCAACTGCACGTCATCGCCTTCACACCGTATTCCCAATAAAACATTAACTGCCTTACACGTGAGCCTGACTTGACAACCATGAACATTCAATGAACTACTGTCAGGATCGAAGTTCTGTACCAACCATGCGCACAAGTCGTGATCTATACGTGTACACTTCATCCCCAGGAGGCCAGCAAACCCAATGTCAATGACTGCCTGCTTTTGTGCTTCGTTGAACCGGTTAACTAGCTCAACAATTGACTTCAATGATATGCAGAGTTGCCTTTTACCCTGCACATTTTTTACCCTTAAATTAATACAAAAATACAACCAACAATGTCAGCAAAGCAGGACCTAGCCAAATGCATTTACGAAAACATGAAGTACGTAATGACCTTTTCAGACTTCGGTGCACATGGTACTACTTTGGCGTGTTCCTCAGTGCTCGCCTTAGCCATTTCGACAAACCTCTTTTTCTCATCAGAGGGGAGTGCCTTCCACCTTTCCCCAATCTCCTTTCTAGTCTTTAACCAAGAAAATGACAGACGTACAAGACAAGTAACAACTATGAGTCCGAAATTACTGTAACTACAACTTTATGCGAAACGCAATCCGCGTGCATTGTTGCTAATTAAATAAGATTGCAAATACAAATAACAGTTGCAGCAAAAAGTCAGCGACAAAACGTAGCTGGACTTTTACAACGAATTGAAATTTACAAAAACAATAGGAAGGTGACATTATTACATGCTACAATCCTACAAACGCGAAACAATCACAAGCCCACTACGACCATTCAATACAACGTGTGGATAGCAACCCAGCGATGTGTTTCCATCATACTGTATTATAGAGAATACAGATTTCAACACTCACCATTTTTCGTCGAGTGTTGTCTGGCCCTTGCATTTCCTTGAATTGTTGCTGGCTGCATGCAAGCATCGTCAAGCTTATCATCACTAAATGTGAAATATGAATACATATATATATATATATATATGCAAGTTTTTATGTCACGCTGGCCCCGAAATCGGCATAAGACAGCTTTCGTACATCCGGGACTGAATCGACACCAAGTTAAACATTTTCAGACATGCGGAACAAAACCAATTTGAAACATCACAAACTGAACTTCGACGAGGCGCGTAATTTCAGTACGAAATATGTAATTCCAGATTGTCAAAATAAAGAACTAGTACCTGTAACAAATGAATGGTGCAACTGGCCGCTTTCGACAAGAGCCAGCGATAGTGTCAGACATTTGGATATGTTGTTCGGCAATTGTCTTCAATCTTTTCCTTCCCCTTATGAAAGAGCAAATCATACAAATTAGATTGAAGGGAAAATTACAGGAGTGGTGTACACATTTTGTCCGTCGTCTAATTTCGATCGATGCACTTTAAACTACCTAAATTGTGACAGTCCATTTCAAATTTCGTGGACATTTTCGGTCAAATTGCTAATGCCGTTTGTCATTTTTTAAACAAAGATTGTAATGTCAATTGATTCAGATTATGTAAGTTCAGTAAAGTTATAAGTTGACTACAACAAAAAGTACAGTTGCCACGTATATGCATATTTTCTGATACAAAACAGTGAAGAGTTGAAATCAAATGGACGTAATTGAAACAAAAGTTCAAAATTGATGGTGCAAAGCGAGGCCATTCAAAATTTGTGCAAAACAAATAACACAAACACAAAAGTACAAGGGCTGCTGTAAGAATTGATCTGGAAAAAAATCAGCGTATTCCTTGGTGATGGATTTCGTTTGTTTACAAACATATGTACGAAACCAACTGGTAGCAAGTCTTTAAGGAGAAAACTAACATTGTTGGTGCGAGGTGACCAATATCCATCAGATGCAATGATGACAACTCCTGCAAAGTATTGCAATCAATATTTACAGGAACACAAACAAACGGCTGCAACATGTGGCTGTTAACCTTAAAATTTTGCGTAAACACAGACAACAACACGCAGAAATTCCCAACACATATACAGATTTTGAAACAGACAAAAGAAAGGGCACACATGGAAATTTTGCATTTCGTTCACACAGCTTACAATTAAAACAATTATGTGTACAAGCGATAAATGCATAATTTCACAAATATTCAAGAGGAAGGACTACATTGTGTTTTTCATTTAGGGCTGAAGGACTACACGCACATACTTTTATGAAGGCCCGCCTACAAATGACAAAGAAGCAACTGAACTATTTCATGACGGGGTTAAACAATCAGGACACGATTCTTCTGTGACACAAATTGGTGCTCATCCTAGGCACAAAAACCAGATGAAACCCCATCCATGAAGTTGAGGGCTTCAATTTCCTACTGAGCAACTTGGTTGCAGAGAATCGAGGTGGCTGCATCGTGGCCCATGCTCCATTACCTTTGGGTGGTCAGACAGTGGGCAGATCAGAGAAGAATACTTTTCTGTGGTTGACGTGTCTGTAGGTGAACTCTTTAGGAGGGATCTCAACTGTGCGTGCACATACACTGTGCTCCCATCCGAGGTGATGTTCAACTTCTTAACTACGTTGTTCAGTTCTTCAACTTCACGAACTGTCGTAAGGGTGAGGTGAAGAAATTCATAAAAGTCAAGAAGCCCAGGCAATTCACGAAGAAAATCTCATTCGTAGAAATGGACAACCTTGTCTGCCATTGCACGCAACTTTTGAATGACGGTTACCTTTCTCTTGGAGTTATCATCTTGCATATATATACAGCAGTTACATTTGAAGAGGAAGGTAGCTGTCATTCATGAGTTGCGGGCTGTTTGAACTTCATTGAGCGTAGAAATGAAATGCGTACTCTCATTTGTCTTTTTTATGACCTTCGTGTAGAATGAGAATGGATGGGTACGTTAGTAATATTTTTTGGCAGGCAGTGGCAGTCTTGCTTGTTTCATTGTCACATACAATTGATGAAACTTGTTTGTACGCCCGGAAAAGTATTCTTCTCTGATCTGCCCACTGTCTGAGCACCCGAAGGTAATGGAGTATGGGCCAGGATGCAGCCACCTCGATTCTCTGCAACCAAGTTGCTCAGTAGGAAATTGAAGCCCTCAACTTGATGGCCGCTTAAGTTGTTGGCAAGGCCAGCCATCAAGTTGAGGGCTTCAATTTCCTACTGAGCAACTTGGTTGCAGAGAATCGAGGTGGCTGCATCCTGGCCCATGATCCATTACCTTCGGGTGCTCAGACAGTGGGCAGATCAGAGAAGAATACTTTTCCGGGCGTACAAACAAGTTTCATCAATTGTATGTGACAATGAAACAAGCAAGACTGCCACTGCCTGCCAAAAAATATTACTAACGTACCCATCCATTCTCATTCTGCACGAAGGTCATAAAAAAGACAAATGAGAGTACGCATTTCATTTCTACGCTCAATGAAGTTCAAACAGCCCGCAACTCATGAATGACAGCTACCTTCCTCTTCAAATGTAACTGCTGTATATATATGCAAGATGATAACTTCAAGAGAAAGGTAACCGTCATTCAAAAGTTGCGTGCAATGACAGGCAAGGTTGTCCATTTCTACAAATTAGATTTTCTTCGTGAATTGCCTGGGCTTGTTGACTTCTCTGAATTTCTTCACCTCACCCTTACGACAGTTCGTGAAGTTGAAGAACTGAACAACTTCGTTAAGCAGTTGAACATCACCTGGGATGGGAGCACACTGTATGTGCACGCACAGTTGAGATCCCTCCTAAAGATTTCACCTACAGACACGTCAACCACAGAAACAGAGGGCATTGACGATGCCTGGATGGACCACATCTTAGAAAAGTTGGATATTAGACAAGGACTGAAGGCAAACTTCTTCCTTAATCTGTTAGGGTTCTCCGACTCAGGTGGGGAGAAGGTATTGGTTTTCAGCCATCGTCTCCGGCCACTTAAGTTGTTGGCAAGGCCAGCCATCAAGTTGAGGGCTTCAATTTCCTACTAAGAAACTTGGTTGCAGAGAATCGAGGTGGGTCAATCCTGGCCCATGCTCCATTACCTTCGGGTGCTCAGACAGTGGGCAGATCAGAGAATAATACTTTTCCGGGCGTACAAACAAGTTTCATCAATTGTATGTGACAATGAAACAAGCAAGACTGCCACTGCCTGCCAAAAAATATTACTAACGTACCCATCCATTCTCATTCTGCACGAAGGTCATAAAAAAGACAAATGAGAGTACGCATTTCATTTCTACGCTCAATGAAGTTCAAACAGCCCGCAACTCATGAATGACAGCTACCTTCCTCTTCAAATGTAACTGCTGTATATATATGCAAGATGATAACTTCAAGAGAAAGGTAATCGTCATTCAAAAGTTGCGTGCAATGACAGGCAAGGTTGTCCATTTCTACAAATTAGATTTTCTTCGTGAATTGCCTGGGCTTGTTGACTTCTCTGAATTTCTTCACCTCACCCTTACGACAGTTCGTGAAGTTGAAGAACTGAACAACTTCGTTAAGCAGTTGAACATCACCTGGGATGGGAGCACACTGTATGTGCACGCACAGTTGAGATCCCTCCTAAAGATTTCACCTACAGACACGTCAACCACAGAAACAGAGGGCATTGACGATGCCCGGATGGACCACATCTTAGAAAAGTTGGATATTAGACAAGGACTGAAGGCAAACTTCTTCCTTAATCTGTTAGGGTTCTCCGACTCAGGTGGAGAGAAGGTATTGGTTTTCAACCATCGTCTCCGGCCACTTAAGTTGTTGGCAAGGCCAGCCATCAAGTTGAGGGCTTCAATTTCCTACTGAGCAACTTGGTTGCAGAGAATCGAAGTGGGTCAATCCTGGCCCATGCTCCATTACCTTCAGGTGCTCAGACAGTGGGCAGATCAGAGAAGAATACTTTTCCGGGCGTACAAACAAGTTTCATCAATTGTATGTGACAATGAAACAAGCAAGACTGCCACTGCCTGCCAAAAAATATTACTAACGTACCCATCCATTCTCATTCTGCACGAAGGTCATAAAAAAGACAAATGAGAGTACGCATTTCATTTCTACGCTCAATGAAGTTCAAACAGCCCGCAACTCATGAATGACAGCTACCTTCCTCTTCAAATGTAACTGCTGTATATATATGCAAGATGATAACTTCAAGAGAAAGGTAACCGTCATTCAAAAGTTGCGTGCAATGACAGGCAAGGTTGTCCATTTCTACAAATTAGATTTTCTTCGTGAATTGCCTGGGCTTGTTGACTTCTCTGAATTTCTTCACCTCACCCTTACGACAATTCGTGAAGTTGAAGAACTGAACAACTTCGTTAAGCAGTTGAACATCACCTGGGATGGGAGCACACTGTATGTGCACGCACAGTTGAGATCCCTCCTAAAGATTTCACCTACAGACACGTCAACCACAGAAACAGAGGGCATTGACGATGCCCGGATGGACCACATCTTAGAAAAGTTGGATATTAGACAAGGACTGAAGGCAAACTTCTTCCTTAATCTGTTAGGGTTCTCCGACTCAGGTGGGGAGAAGGTATTGGTTTTCAGCCATCGTCTCCGGCCACTTAAGTTGTTGGAAAGGCTAGCCATGAAAGTGAATGCTTCAACTCTTGATTCAGAATTGGGTGTGGGAACGAATAGCTCTCTACAAAATTTGGAAATCGTCATCCTCATTTCAACTCTTTCAATTGGCTTTCCTATGTTTTAAGTTGAATACCGTCAACTATGCATGAACTTCAGCACTGAAAGAAAGAGTTGTTTACTGTGTTACACGGACTCGGGTACGGGTCCCAGGTGCGGTATGCATGTACAGGTCCGACTCATTATATCTTAACCCTACATTCAATGGTACACGGTGTGGGGAAAAAATATCATATTTTTAATCTAATATGTGCCATAAAATGGTACTATATGTAACTCACGGTGTCAAAATCACATTTATAGTAATTTCACAATAATTTGCACATATAATAATTGTGTTTTATACAATTATATAAGAAGTGTCCGTTGAAAAGTATCCGACACATATCCCATACCCTTGTCCGACTCTCAGGTGTCCGACACGGGTATTTGATCTATTTTGAAGAGTCCGTGTACCACAGATTGTTTCTAAACATAAGTTCCGGCAATATAAAATCACCGAGTACAACAAAATTTAAAGCACAATTCAACCGAGTGTGCTACCTGTTGCGGAAACAAGATTAGTCATTGTTTGTTTATCGAGTTTCTTATTTTTGCTTTTTTGGCTACTCGAAAAAAAAAATTTGTTTTTCCCGTGCCAACATTACACAAATTTCTTTTAAAGTCTTCTTTCGTTATATATAACCCAACATAACAAGTTCGCCATGTAAATGCAGAACACCTTTTATGCTTGTTGCTAACTACTATCATACCTATGTTCAACTTGCAGCACTGATAGCAGAGGGAAGACTTCCTATTCGGAAGGGAGAAAATACAAAAATCGAGTACAGAACAGTTCCTATTGGGTCCATTTCGGTTAGCAGAGGGAAGAGTTCCTATTCGAATAGCACAAAATACCAAAATGGAGTACAGAACAGTTCCTATTGGGTCGATTTCGGGTTGGGTGTGAAGGTATATGCGAATGATAGAAGACAAACAAGGAGACAGATAATGTACCAGCACGAAATAAAGGAAATACCAACCGGATCAGACGAACCGACGGTGGTGCTCGATTAACCCTTGCGGTTGTGCTCCACCGACAAAAATCAACTCAAAAAAAGTATTTACGCATCCACTTCCATGGCTAGCCTTCCCAAGAACTTAAGCTCAGCACTCAAATATTGTTCTCTGTAAAACCCTACAGCTACGGGGAAATGGAACAACGGAGAGACGGGCAGACAGAAAGACAAACAAAGAGAGAGGTCCGAGATGGAAGAGAGACGGACGGGCCGACGGAACTTACACCTCTTCTGAACACTTCGGCAATTTTTAAAGTTTTATACTTGTTCTGACAACCTACACCTTTTAATGAAAACTGACATCATTTATAAATTAATTTTCTTCATAAAAGTTACACCTTGGAACTTTATATCTTTACATTACATTAATTTTCTTAGTAAAAGTTACACCTTGGATCTTTTCTAAAAACGAAACATTCAGCTTTAATTCGGATTGGTCTTCTTTGGGAACTTATATCTTTTGTAAAAACGAAACATTCAGCTTCGATGATTGGTCCTTATTTGGGAACTTGTACCTTTTGTAAAAAATCACAAAGTTTACAACTATTCCTAAAGTTTACACCTTTCCTAAAAATTTACAGCAATGCTAGGTATCATGAAAAATCTTTCATGAAAATGATCATGAAAGATTTGTGACCTTTAGATTACACTTAGAATAAAGCACCACACACTAATCAGGGTAATCTAAGGGTCACAAATCTTTCATGATCATTTTCATGAGAGACTTTTCATGATCCCTAACATTTCTCAAAAATTTACACCTCCTCTCGGAAATATTTACAACTTCTTGAAAAATGACACATTTTGTGGAAAAACCTTTTTCGTAAAATTTACACTTATTATTTCAAGTTACACCTTTAGTGAAAAACAAAACTTACATCTTTTCTATGGTCATTTACACCTTCTACGGACAAACATACACCATATTTGAAAAGGTTATACCTTTTGTCAAATAATTTCTTGGTGTGTTTGGTAACGTTTACGTTTTCAGTTTATATTTACAAAAAATTTATAAACTAGTTGTTGTTTATTTTTTCAAAAACATAAACTACAAACGCGTTTCGTAATTGACAAAATGTTTAAAAAAAATTTAAAATATAAAAAAGAGTGAGAAATGGCGAGTGGTGGCAAGTGGCAGCGGAAGACGGTGGTGGAAAGTGGTGACGGTGAGTGGTGGGTGGTGGTGGTGGTGGTGGGTGGGTGATGGTGGTAGGTGGTAACGAGTGGGTGGTGGTGGCGGGTGGTGGGTGGTGGTAGCGGGTAGGTGACGGGTGGTGGTGCTGAGTGGATGGGTAACGGTGACGGGTGGTGGGTGGTAGCAAGTGGGGGGGTGGTGGTGGCAGGTGGGTGGCGGATGGCGGGTGGTTGTAGGTGCTAGGTGGTGGCGAGTGGTGATGGTGGGTGGGTGGGTGGATGGGTGACAGCGGCGGGTGGTGGGTGGTAACGAATAGTTGGTGGTGGTGATGGTGGCGGGTGGTGGGTGGTGGTGGCAGGTGGGTGGCGGATAGCGAGTGGTGATGGTGGGTGGGTGGGTGGATGGGTGACAGCGGCGGGTGATGGGTGGTAACGAATAGGTGGTGGTGGTGATGGTGGCGGGTGGTGGGTGGTGGTGGCAGGTGGGTGGCGGATAGCGAGTGGTGGCGGGTGGTGTTGGTGGGTGGGTGGGTGACGGTGGCGGGTGGTGGTGGTGGTGGTGGCGGCGGGTGGTGGTGGCATGTGGGTGGCGGATGGCAGATGGCAGATGGTGGTGGGTGGTGGCGGGTAGGGGACGGATCGTGGTGGTGGTGGTGGGTGGGTGGGTAGGTGGGTGACGGTGGCGGGTGATAGGTGGTAACGAGTGGGTGGTGGTGGTGGCGGGTGGCGGGTGGTGGTGGCAGGTGGGTGATAGGTGATGGTGGTGGTGGGTGGTGGGTGGTGGTGGTGGCAGGTGAGTGGCAGGTGGTGGTGGGTGGCTAGTGGTGGCAGGTGGTGGTGGCAGGTGGGTGGTGGCAAGTAGGTGGTGCTGGCGAGCGGTGGATGGTAATGGCAAGTGGTGGGTGGTGGTGGTTGGATGGCAAGTGGGTGGTGGGCAGTAGTGGTGGTGGTGGGGGTGGGGGTGGGTGGTGGTGGCGGAGGCGGAAGACGGTGATGGAAAATGGTGGCGGGTGGTGGCTAGTGTTGGGTGGTAAAAAAAAAAAAAACTGAAAGCTCAAAATGGAAACACATTTTTTGTGTTTTTATTTTTTGGCCAAATTTATAAACTGAGATCACTGATTTATAAATCAAAAATTTTGCCAAACAAGTTTTTATTTGAGTTTTTTAAATTTTTGTAAATATAAACAGAAAACTGAAAACGTAAGTGTTACCAAACGGCCGTAACAAACTTTATCAAAAGCTTATTTTCCATACAACGTGTAAATTTTCAAAAAAGGTCTAACTGTCTTCACCAAAGATGTAACTCCTATTTAAAAGGTGTACAATTTTTTAAACATGTTTGCATCACAGAAGGAGTACCTTTTTAGAAGAGGTGTAAGCTTTTAAAATAAGGTGTAAACTTGCTGAAAACATATTTTCCATAGAAGGTGTAAATTTTTTAAAAAGGTGTAAGTTTTGCTGGCAGAAAAGTTGTAATATCCCATAAAAAGTCTAAATTTTATGAAAAAGTTATTCACAGTAACCATTCAGAAACGGTGTAAGCATTCCCACAAAAGGTGTAATCATTCAGAAAAGGTTTATGTTTTTAACAAAAGGTATAAATTTTATTCAAATACTCCTTCCATGCAAGGTGTATATTTTCAAAAACATGTATGTAATTTTCACAAAACATGAAAGATATGTCACAATGGTGTAACTTCCCATTGAAGGTTTAAAATTTAGGGAAATATAATTCAGATTTCCATAAAAGGTGTAAGCATGTTCACAAAAGATGTAACTTATTTCAAAAAAGGTTTAGTTCTGTTCTCATAAAAAGTGTAAGTTCCAATAAAACGTGTAAATTTTTTAATAGACATGATTTTTACTAATACATCTCACAAAAGGTTTAAGTATTTCAACGAAAAGGTCTAAATTTTATAAAATAAATTATTTCACAAATGTGTAACCTTTCACAAATAGTGTAAGTTTTTTCACAAGGGATGTGAGTAACTTCACAAAACGTGTAAGTTCCGTTTTTTCCCCCCAAAACCTGGAAGTTCCTAAAATCCAATCACACTGTATTTGTCTTGTTCAAATAATGGCAATGTGAGAGAGAAGGGCGTTTCGGAGGGCTTGGCCTTTCTCTGAGTACAACTCCGTTTCAGAGACGACGAGTCTGGGAGGGCTTCGAATAGCGACTCCAAGTCCAAATCCAACCAAGTATGTCAATGTAAAAGAGAACCGTTTTTAATATAGAGCAACGGACAGACAGAGAGAGCGAGAGAGAGAGAGATAGACTGAGATCGACGGAGAAGAGACCCACATGGACACAGACAGACCAAGATCGCTGGAGACAGACCGAGATAAACAGGGATCGACAGAGAGAGACCGACATCGACGGAGAATAGGCCGACATCGACACAGAGAGACCAAGATTGATAGCCAGAGAGAAAAAAACCTTTGATTTGCGGCGGCGGTCCCAATGGAGGTGCCGATCTGAGAAGGCTGTCAGCACCGGAGGCCACCGACGCTTGGGTGGTCAGCGGGGGTCACGAACCCTTTGATTTGTTCAGTGGTTGTCCCAATTTGTTTATGAACACTTCGAAATGAACACTTGATGTTACTCCTTTTGTGTTTACTACGAATACTTTGAAATGAACACTTGATGTTACTCCTTCTGTGTTTACGAACATTTTGAAATGAACGCTTTGTTACTCCATTTGTGGTTTTGAACACTTTGAAATGTTACTCCTTCATACTTTTCGTGAAAATACTTACACCATTTTTGAAAAGTTACTCCTTTTGTTCAAGAAATTGTACCGTTTGTGAGCGGCAACTTAAAGCTTCGTCGGAAGTCACTTATAGCATTTGTGATAAAAAAAACAAAATATTTACACATTTAGCTTAAGCTTACACCTTTTCGTGGCAGGGCTTACACCATTTTTGAAAAGTTACTCCTTTTGTGTAAGAATTTTTTTCATAACATTTATACTTTAACTTCCAACTTACACCTTTGTGAAACCCCAACTTAAAGCTTTATTCGGAAGTCACTTACACCTTTTGGGAAAAAAAAAATCATCAAATTTACACCTTTTTCTTAAGCTTACACCTTTTCGAGAAAATACTTACACCATTTTTGAAAACGTACTCCTTTTGTGTAAGAATTTTTGGCATAACATTTATACTTTTTCTTCCAACTTACACCTTCTGTGAAAGAGTGTATAAGAACAGAAGGAGTAAATGTTATGACAAAAATTCTTACACAAAAGGAGTACATTTTCAAAAATGGTGTAAATATGTTCCCAAAAAGGTGTAAGCTTAAGAAAAATGTGTAAATTTCATTAATTTTGTTTTTCACAAAAGGTATAAGTGACTTCCGAAGATGCTTTAACTTGGTCTTTCACAAAAGGTGTAAGTTGGAAGAAAAAGTATAAGTGTTGTGCCAAAAATTCTTACACAAAAGGAGTACCTTTTCAAAAATGGTGTAAATATGTTCCCAAAAAGGTGTAAGCTTAAGCAAAATGTCTAAATTTTATGAATTTTTTTTTTCACAAATGGTATAAGTGACTTCCGACGAAGCTTTAAGTTGGGCTTTCCCATATGGTGTAAGTTCGAAGACAAAGTATAAATGTTATGCCAAAAGTTCTTACACCAAAGGAGTAACTTTTGAAAAATGGTGTAAGCACTTCCACGAAAAGGTGTAAGCTTAAGGAAAATGTGTAAATTTGATGAATTTTTTTTTCCACAAAAGGTGTAACTTCGGAGCAAAAGTATAAATCTTATGAAAAAAATTGTTACACAAAAGGTTTAAGTTGGGCTTTCACAAACGGTGTAAGTTCGAAGAAAAAGTATAAATCTTATGCCACAAAGAAATGTCAGTAACATCGCAAAACGTCTAAGTTCGGTTTTTTCCCCCGAAAACCTGTAAGTTCCTAAAATCCAATCACACTGTATTTGTCTTGTTCAGATAATGGCAATGTGAGAGAGAAGGGCGTTTCGGAGGGCTTGGCCTTTCTCCCAGTAGAACTCCGTTTCATACAAGACGAGTCTGGGAAGGCTTCCAATAGCGACTCCGAGTCCAAATCCAACCAAGTATGTCAATGTAAAAGAGAACCGTTGATAGACTGAGGTCAACAGACATAGAGACCTAGATGGACACTTATCGACAGAGGGACCGAAATCGACAGAGATCGACAGAGAAGAGACCCACGCTGGAGACAGACCGAGATAAACAGGGATCGACAGAGACAGACCGACATCGACACAGAGAGTCCAAGATCGATAGGCAATCTTTCAAAAAATCTTTGCTTTGCGGCGGCGGTGCAAGTGGAGTTGCCGATCTCAGAAGGCTGTGAGGACCGGAGCCCACCGACGCTTGGGTGGTCAGCGGGGGTCACGAACCCTTTGATTTGTTCAGTGGTTGTGTCAATTGGTTTATGAACACTTCGAAATGTTACTCCTTTTGTGTTTACTACTTTGAGATGAACATATGTTACTCCTTCTGTGTTTACGAACATTTTGAAATGAACCCTTTGTTACTCCTTTTCTGGTTATCAACACTTTGAAATGTTACTCCTTCGTTAATATATTTACACCATTTTGGAAAAGTTACTCCTTTTGTGTAAGAATTGTTGGCATAAGATTTATACTTTTTCTTCGAACTGACAGTTTTTGTGAAACCGAACTTAAACCTATTTCGGAAGTCACTTATACCTTTTGTGAAAAAAAAAATTCATTAATTTTGCACCTTTTGCTTATGCTTACACTTTTCGTGAAAATACTTACACAATTTTTGAAAAGTTACTCCTTTTGTGTAAAAATTTTTGGCATAACATTTATACTTTTGGGCTTATATACTCTTTCACAGAAGGTGTAAGTTTGAAGAAAAAGTATAAATCTTATGAGAAAAATTATTTCATAAAAGGAGTAACTTTTCAGAAAAATATAAGCAGTTTCACGAAAAGGTATAAGCCGATGCAAAAGGTGTAAATTTGAAGAATTTATTTTTTCACAAAAGGTATAACTGACTTGCGAAAAAGCTTTAAGTTGGGCATCCACAAACGGTGTAAGTTCGAAGAAAAGCTATAAAAGTTATGCCAAATATTTTTACAGAAAAGGAGTAACTTTTTAAAATAAATATATGCACTTCCACGAAAAGGTATAAGTGACTTGCGAAAAAGGTTTAAGTTGGCCTTCCACAAACGGTGTAAGTTCGAAAAAAAGGTATAAATCTTATGCCAAAAATTCTTACACAAAAGGAGTAACTTTTCAAAAAAAATTATAAGCACTTCCACGAAAAGGTATAAGCTTAGGCAAAAGGTGTAAATTTGATGAATTTATTTTTCCACAAAAGGTATAACTGAATTCCGAAAAACCTTTAAGTTGGGCTTCCACAAAAGGTGTAAGTTCGAAGAAAAGGTATAAATCTTATGCCAAAAATTCTTACACGAAAGGAGTAACTTTTCGAAAAAAATATAAGCACTTCCACGAAAGGTGTAAGCTTAAGCAAAAGGTGTAAATTTGATGAATTTATCTTTTCACAAAAGGTATAAGTGACTTCCGAAAAGGGTTTAAGTTGGCCTTCCACAAACGGTGTAAGTTCGAAGAAAAGGTATAAATCTTATGCCAAAAAATCTTACACAAAAGGAGTAACTTTTCCAAAAAAATATAAGCACTTCCACGAAAAGGTATAAGCTTAAGCAAAAGGTGTAAATTTGATGAATTTATTTTTTCACAAATGGTATAACTGACTTCCAAAAAAGCTTTAAGTTGGACTTTCAGAAAAGGTGTAAGTTCGGAGAAAACATATAGATCTATGCCACAAAGAGATGTAAGTAACTTCGCAAAACGTCCAAGTTCCGTTTTTTTTGTAAGTTCCTAAAATCCAATCACACTGTATTTTTCTTGTTCGGATAATGGCAATGTGAGAGACAAGGGCGTTTCGGAGGGCTTGGCCTTTGTCCCAGTAGAACTCCGTTTCAGAGAAGACGAGTCTGTGAGGGCTTGGAATAGCTACTCCGACCCCAAATCCAACCAAGTATGTCAATGTAAAAGAGAACCGTTTTTAATATAGAGCAACGGACAGAGAGAGAGAGAGAGAGAGATAGACTGAGATCGACAGACATAGAGACCTAGATGGCCACTGATCGACAGAGGGACCGAGATCGACAGAGATCGACAGAGAAGAGACCCACATGGACACCGACAGACCAAGATCGCTGGAGACAGACCGAGATAAACAGGGATCGACAGAGAGAGACCGACGTCGACACAGAGAGACCAAGATCGATAGCCAATCTTTCAAAAAACCTTTGATTTGCGGCGGCGGTGCCAGTGGAGGTGCCGATCTCAGAAGGCTGTGAGCACCGGAGCCCACCGACGCTTGGGTGGTCAGCGGTGGTCACGACCCTTTGATTTGTTTAGTGGTTGTCTCAATTGGGTTTATGAACACTTCGAAATGTTACTCCTTCTGTGTTTACTACTCTGAGATGAACATATGTTACTCCTTCTGTGTTTACGAACATTTTGAAATGAACCCTTTGTTACTCCTTTTCTGGTTATCAACGCTTTGAAATGTACTCCTTCATACTTTTCGTGAAAATGTTTACACCATTTTTGAAAAGTTACTGTTTTTGTGTAAGAATTGTTGGCATGAGATTTATACTTTTTCTTCGAACTTACACCTTTTGTGAAAGGCCAACTTAAACCTATTTCGGAAGTCACTTATACCTTTTGTGGAAAAAAAAAATCATCAAATTTACACCTTTTTCTTAACCTTATTCCTTTTCGTGGTAGTGCTTATATTTTTTTTTAAAAGTTACTCCTTTTGTGTAAGAATTTGTGGCATCAAGTTTATACTTTTGTGGTTATATACTCTTTCACAAGAGGTGTAAGTTTGAAGAAAAAGTTTAAATCTTATGACAAAAATTATTTCACAAAAGGAGTAACTTTTCAAAAAAAATATAAGCACTTCCACGAGAGGGTCAAAATGTGTAAATTTGATGAATTTATCTTTTCACAAAAGGTATAAGTGACTTCCGACAAAGCTTTAAGTTGGCCTTCCACAAACGGTGTAAGTTCGAAGAAAAGGTATAAAAGTTATGCCAAAAATTGTTACACAAAAGGAGTAACTTTTCAAAAAAAATATAAGCACTTCCACGAAAAGGTATAAGCTTAAGCAAAAGGTGTAAATTTGATGAATTTATCTTTTCAGAAAAGGTATAATTGACTTCCGAAAAAGGTTTAAGTTGGCCTTCCACAAACGGTGTAAGTTCGAAGAAAAGGTATAAATCTTATGCCAAAAATTCTTACACAAAAGGAGTAACTTTTCAAAAAAAATATAAGCACTTCCACGAAAAGGTATATGCTTAGGCAAAAGGTGTAAATTTGATGAATTTATTTTTCCACAAAGGGTATAACTGAATTCCGAAAAACCTTTAAGTTGGGCTTCCACAAAAGGTGTAAGTTCGAAGAAAATGTATAAATCTTATGCCAAAAATTCTTACACAAAAGGAGTAACTTTTCGAAAAATATATAACCACTTCCACGAAAGGTGTAAGCTTAAGCAAAAGGTGTAAATTTGATGAATTTATCTTTTCACAAAAGGTATAAGTGACTTCCGAAAAGGGTTTAAGTTGGCCTTCCACAAACGGTGTAAGTTCGAAGAAAAGGTATAAATCTTATGCCAAAAAATCTTACACAAAAGGAGTAACTTTTCCAAAAAAATATAAGCTCTTCCACGAAAAGGTATAAGCTTAAGCAAAAGGTGTAAATTTGATGAATTTATTTTTTCACAAATGGTATAACTGACTTCCAAAAAAGCTTTAAGTTGGACTTTCAGAAAAGGTGTAAGTTCGGAGAAAACATATAGATCTATGCCACAAAGAGATGTAAGTAACTTCGCAAAACGTCCAAGTTCCGTTTTTTTTGTAAGTTCCTAAAATCCAATCACACTGTATTTTTCTTGTTCGGATAATGGCAATGTGAGAGACAAGGGCGTTTCGGAGGGCTTGGCCTTTGTCCCAGTAGAACTCCGTTTCAGAGAAGACGAGTCTGTGAGGGCTTGGAATAGCGACTCCGACCCCAAATCCAACCAAGTATGTCAATGTAAAAGAGAACCATTTTTAATATAGAGCAACGGACAGAGAGAGAGAGAGAGAGAGAGATAGACTGAGATCGACAGACATAGAGACCTAGATGGCCACTGATCGATAGAGGGACCGAGATCGACAGAGATCGACAGAGAAGAGACCCACATGGACACCGACAGACCAAGATCGCTGGAGACAGACCGAGATAAACAGGGATCGACAGAGACAGACCGACATCGACACAGAGAGTCCAAGATCGATAGCCAATCTTTCAAAAATTCTTTGATTTGCGGCGTCGGTGCAAGTGGAGTTGCCGATCTTAGAAGGCTGTGAGCACCGGAGCCCACCGCGCTTGGGTGGTCAGCGGGGGTCACGAACCCTTTGATTTGTTCAGTGGTTGTCTCAATTGGTTTATGAACACTTCGAAATGTTACTCCTTTTGTGTTTACTACTTTGAGATGAGCATATGTTACTCCTGTGTTTACGAACATTTTCAAATGAACCCTTTCTTACTCCTTTTCTGGTTATCAACGCTTTCAAATGTTACTCCTTCATTAAAATATTTACAACATTTTGGAAAAGTTACTCCTTTTGTGTAAGAATTGTTGGCATAAGATTTATACTTTGGACTTTTTCTTCGAACTGACACCTTTTGTGAAAGCCCAACTTAAACCTATTTCGGAAG
This sequence comes from Camellia sinensis, assembly GCF_055761805.1. Lineage (NCBI taxonomy): Eukaryota > Viridiplantae > Streptophyta > Magnoliopsida > Ericales > Theaceae > Camellia > Camellia sinensis. Next base: position 143,921,220 of record NC_138963.1, read on the forward strand.
TCACTTATACCTTTTGGGGAAAAAAAAATCATTAATTTTGCACCTTTTGATTAAGCTTACACTTTTTACTGAAAATACTTACACCATTTTTTAAAAGTTACTCCTTTTGTGTAAGAATTTTTGGCATAACATTTATACTTTTGTGCTTATATACTCTTTCACAGAAGGTGTAAGTTTGAAGAAAAAGTATAAATCTTATGAGAAAAATTATTTCACAAAAGGAGTAACTTTCAAGAAAAATATAAGCAGTTTCACGAAAAGGTATAAGCCGAAGCAAAAGGTGTAAATTTGATGAATTTATTTTTTCACAAAAGGTATAACTGACTTGCGAAAAAGCTTTAAGTTGGGCATCCACAAAAGGTGTAAGTTCGGAGAAAAGGTATAAATCTTATGCCAAAAATTCTTACACAAAAGGAGTAACTTTTCGAAAACAATATAAGCACTTCCAGGAAAGGTATAAGCTTAAGCATAAGGTGTAAATTTGATGAATTTATCTTTTCACAAAAGGTATAAGTGACTTCCGAAAAAGGTTTAAGTTGGCTTTCCACAAACGGTGTAAGTTCGAAGAAAAGGTATAAATCTTATGCCAAAAATTCTTACACAAAAGGAGTAACTTTTCAAAAAAAATATAACCACTTCCACGAAAAGGTATAAGCTTAAGCAAAAGGTGTAAGTTAATGAATTTATCTTTTCACAAAAGGTATAACTGACTTGCGAAAAAGCTTTAAGTTATCCTTCCACAAACGGTGTAAGTTCGAAGAAAAGGTATAATCTTATGCCAAAATTCTTACACAAAAGGAGTAACTTTTCAAAAAAATATAAGCACTTCCACAAAAAGGTATAAGCTTAGGGAAAAGGTGTAAATTGGATGAATTTATTTTTCCACAAAAGGTATAACTGATCGACAGACTGTTATCGACAGATATAGATACCGTTTTTAGTATAGAGCAACGGACAGAGAGATAGAGAGAGAGAGAGATAGACTGAGATCCACAGACATAGAGACCTAGATGGACACTGATCGACAGAGGGACCGAAATCGACAGAGATCGACAGAGAAGAGACCCACATGGACACCGACATACCAAGATCGCTGGAGACAGACCGAGATAAACAGGGATCGACAGAGAGAGACCGACATCGACACAGAGAGACCAAGATCGATAGCCAATCTTTCAAAAAACCTTTGATTTGCGGTGGAGGTGCCGATCTCAGAAGGCTGTGAGCACCGGAGCCCACCGACGCTTGGGTGGTCAGCGGGGGTCACGACCCTTTGATTTGTTCAGTGGTTGTCTCAATTGGGTTTATGAACACTTCGAAATGTTACTCCTTCTGTGTTTACTACTTTCAGATGAACATATGTTACTCCTTATGTGTTTACGAACATTTTGAAATGAACCCCTTGTTACTCCTTTTCTGGTTATCAACGCTTTGAAATGTTACTCCGTCATACTTTTCGTGAAAATATTTACACCATTTTTGAAAAGTTACTGCTTTTGTGTAAGAATTGTTGGCATGAGATTTATACTTTTTCTTCGAACTTACACCTTTTGTGAAAGGCCAATTTAAACCTATTTCGGATGTCACTTATACCTTTTGTGGAAAAAAAAATTCATCAAATTTACACCTTTTTCTTAACCTTATACCTTTTCGTGGAAGTGCTTATATATATTTTGAAAAGTTACTCCTTTTGTGTAAGAATTTTTGGCATAACACTTATACTTTTGTGGTTATATACTCTTTCACAACAGGAGTAAGTTTGAAGAAAAAGAAAGTATAAATCTTATGAGAAAAATTATTTCACAAAAGGAGTAACTTTTCAAAAAAAAGATAAGCAGTTCCACGAAAAGGTATAAGCTGAAGCAAAAGGTGTAAATTTGATGAATTTATTTTTTCACAAAAGGTATAAGTGACTTCCGAAAAGCTTTAACTTGGGCTTCCACAAAAGGTGTATGTTCGAAGCAAAGAGTATAAATCTTATGCCAAAAATTCTTACACAAAAGGAGTAAGTGTTCATAAAAGGTGTAAATGATTTATACTTTCTTTATACTTTTCAGTAATCAGTTACGCCTTTTCTGAAATTCCTTACGCCTTTCTTGAAAACTTATACTTTTCCTGTGACCATTTACACCTTTAGTCATATAATATATTATTTTATTAATTTACCTGGAAAGTGACCTGCTTAGCAGGTCACCAATGTGTAAGTTTCCAAATATTTTGATATAACCCAATACATATAAATGTGTAAATGCAAAATGGAAGGGTGTAAGTGCCTTGCATACCATATGCAAGGCACACATGAGAAAAGTCCTTCAAAAAATAGAAGACAACACTCAAAGCACAAGCTCAAAATTTATATTTTTATGTGTTTATTATATATGTCATATATTTTATGATAAATTACACTTACCTCTTTTGAGATTTCTAATAATTATAATGGTCTTTTCTTCTTTTTCTAAAATTACGTTGACTGCCTTTGAAATTTACTTTTGATTTCCATATTCTTCCAATCTGTTAGTTGACCGTTAGTTTAATTAACGGTTCTATTTTTATTTTTGTTTTATAAAAGTTAGTGATTAGTTGTTAGATTAGCACATAAAGGATTCTTGTTTGGCTTGTACAGCATTTGAAATGATTATATGTTGATTAAGAATAAAAGAAATAATCATTTTTTAGGTTAAAAAAATAGTATGACTTTTTTTTTTTTTTTGAGGACAAAAGCAGCATAGAAATTGCATTAATTATCAGAAGCCTTTCTTACAGAAGTTGCAAGAGAGTGAGCAGAGTGTACCTCGGCTCTATCTACTTTTTCTAGGACAACATATACAAAATTTTTAGAGCATAACAAAATATCATTCAAAAGAGAGTGAAGCTGCCAATCACTATGTTGCTTGAAGGTATGCAAGAGTTGTACCAAAACCAAGCAATCAGTTTGCAAGAGGAGGCACTGGATACCTTGCTGGGATGCCCAACGCATTGCATGGAGAACCGAAGCAGCCTCTGTTTGTTGAGGAGAGAGCATAGGGGGCCCCAAAATGGCTTCATGCTTGACATGTGGTTATCGGCATCCAGCCAAACCCAAGCCAACCCAGTTCTGTCCGTAGCCGAGATCCAAGACCCATCGACAACAATCCGTTGTTGCGGAAAATCTGCAATAGAAAAGGCAGCATTGTGCAGAACAATTTGTGTATCAGTAGGCCTTAGAGCAACAGAAGTAGCAGATGACATATTATGAGGAGCATAAGAGTATGGTGACAGAAAGGTGAGTAACAATTCCCGAGCTGTGGCTAATGTATGCGCAATGGACACAACTTCAGATCGAAATTCAACCGAATTACGTTGCAACCATATGGCCCATAATAAGGCAATGGAGTGAACTAAAATCTCAACATTTGTAATTTGTTCCACCCAATTCTTGAACCAGGATGAGAAGGATAATGGGATTCCCACCCCAAAATCTAAGCCTAATACAGACCCACGCCAAACCCGGCGAGAAAAGGGACAGTCAAAAAATAGATGTTCAATAGTTTCCTCAGATTCGGCGCAACGGGAGCAGAGAGGATCAACATTGAGCCCTCGTTTCTTGAGTTCGTGCTTAACCGGGAGTATATTGTGTAGACATTTCCACAAAAACAAGGTCCATTTGGGAGGGATCTTTAACTGCCATAATTTTTTCCAGAGTGACCAATTCGGATCAGGCCAACAAAAGTCCGGGAACTGTCGCATTAAGGCCTGCTTGTAGCCTGATTTAACCGAATATTGGCCATTTTTCAAAGGGCTCCAAACAAGTTTATCCTCAAGCGCCTCATGTGGGATGTGAATTGATAAGATGTGAGGGATAACATGGGCAGGAAAAAACACATTTAACAAATCCAGCCTCCACGAAAAAGTTGAGGGATCAATGAAATGTTCTACCCGCATTGAAGCTAAATGAAAAATAGAAGACCTTGTATGTATGTAAAGTAATAAATTATATATGTGTGTGTGTGTGAGAGAGAGAGAGAGTGAGAGAGAGAGAGAGAGTATTTAGAAATATTATTTAATATTGCTCAAATAAATACATGTGGTGTCACAATTTTCTTTTTATTAGTTTAAATAGTGTGACTTGTCAATTTTATCTTATTTTTTGGAAAACAACTAAACTGTATAACGTCAAGTATTTATTAAAAATTACCAAATAACTTATTTTATATTTATGTAATTAATCTTTGGAACAATTACAACAACAACAACAACAAACAAATAAACAAACAAACAAAGTTTGAACTATTTAACAAAATAAACTCCAAGTTTTTAATTTTATCAATTTAAATCTTAATATTTTGATTTGTTTTCAATCTAAACTATCACCAATTTTTGTTAAGTAAAATCAATGGAAAAAATAATTTAATTATTAAACTCAATATAGATATACATAAAATGTCTAAAATACCATTTCTCATTGAATTTATGACTACATTACCTATTTTTAATCGTTTTACTTAAGAAAATAGGTAAATAATTTAAAATGAAAATAAATATTAAAAAAAAATTATGATTTAAATTGACAAAATTAAGAATTCATAATTTATTTTGTTATAAGGGTCAAATCTTGAATTTTTTTTGTAATTTTCCCTTAATTTTTTAATTTGTTTCATCATCACTTTTGTCATAATAATAGATTATTCTAAAGTACACACCATTTTATGTATATCATATTCAAGTAATAACATTTATGGTATTGATTATCACAAATGTCAAAATTAATTTTTTTTTAGTCATGACCAAATAACATATAAGATATGACCAAAATAATATTCTCTAATATTAAAATTATTAAACTAATCCTTCCATTAATGCCATTAGTCACTAGGGAAGTCAATATAATTTTAAAAAAAATGAGGAAAGGCTAGTGTAATTGTCAAGAACTGCAAGAGGGGGGTGATTGCAATTTACCCTATATTTTATTCAAATGTAACGGATATAATTTTTTTTTTTTAAAGCCCTAACAAAATTAAGAGGACTAGAAGAATTATAATCGGGGAAAGAAGATCCCATGACTAACAAAAATTAGAGCATCAACCCTAAACCCAAAAACCTTCTCAAGTGTTCCTTATTTCTTTGACATATAGGTTCTTGTTCAAAACAAAAAAACCAAAAACAAAAAAAGCTACTACATAGGTTATTATTTTCGGAACAAATGAGTATTGGCTGCATCGTAACGCCAATGAAACAGACTATTACGTTGCATATTGAACATATAATTCTAGAATAATTCTATTACAGAATGCAAGTTTCAAAGATGAGAAGCAGTAACTTTTAGACACTTTTGTTGCTATAGCATGGCATTCAGAACAACTATGGTATGGTCACCAATACCTAATTTTAGTTTACTGAAATTCATTTTGAAGGTTAATATTAAGCTACAAAGGGGAGCAATAATAATAACTAAAAAAATTGAGTGGTGCGACATGCATCAATTAATATACTAACTAGTGTACCAACACTAGTTATGACATTATTATTAACCTTACTCATTATACAAATTACAAATACCAAAAACATCTTAAATTCTGCTACATTATCAATTGGTATATTAGTTAGTGCACTAATTGGTGCATATAGCATTAGTCAAAAAAAATTTGTACCATAGAATTTGCTCGTATTCTGTAGCCTATTATTAGATGGAAACTTATATATTGCAAGATTTTGGGAAGATGCAACTATATGATAGAGGGAAGTTCCGCCTTAATGCTTAGCATTTAGACATACAGATTTCTATTGCAAATGTTTAGTAATAATAAGACTGTTAATTGTTTTACATCTGGAACACTATTGTAGAGAATTTTGTATTTTTTTTCCCATTAAATTGCTTTAAAAATGACCCCAAATATACCTAATACTTGAAGGCAACAAACAAACTAATCCTATTAAACGGAAAACTTATTAGTTTAACACCATACCAGGTTCTTAATGTCCGACATAATGCTAAATATTTTAAATTACCAAATCCCCTTTATCCTTCACTATCATTTTACAATTATGAAGAACATTGAAAAGTCATTTCAAAATTAAACATAAAGTATGGTATAAAAGCATCAACTCTTCTGAACTAAATTGGTATCCCAACCAATAGCAGTGGCTAACATCAATTCCTATCAAAATTCCCAAATCAAATCACCAATAAACAGAAGGTTCGTAACATAAATTTAGAAAATACAAAATTAAGGCCTGGTAACACTAAAAGCTGTGTTACTGAATTAAAGAACAGAGATCTTTGTTTTCACACATTATTGATGAATAGGAGTGTATTTCATGAGCCCAATGGAATAATTGTGGGAACAGAAGCAGACAGTAGCAATGATAACAACAAAAGAAAACTATAGACAATTCTATGCTTTCGTGTTCATCTAAAAGAGTTTTTGTACCTAGAACTTGGCAAGAGAAACCCCATAAAGTACAATCAAAAACCAAGTACAGTACCGACACTAACATAAATATTAATTAAAAGCAAAACAATAAAAACAATTGAGTTTCTAATCCACTTTCTAAAAATAAAATTTGAAGTGTATAATATGGGGAATAAAAATACTAGAAGTCCACATCGCGCTATACCATTGACATTGAGCGGAGAATATTGCATTCATGATTGCGACATATCTGTGAGGAAGAAAACATGTAAGAGCAAAACATCATCAAGAAGAAACTGTAGTTATTGTAGAAAGAAGAGCATAAAACATACTATCCAGGTCCATCAATGGATCCATGCAAACACAGTATCTGCCATCATATCAGAAACTTCATTAGAGAATATATCTGAGGTAACAGAGCCAATAATGAATACAATGTTGTAACATCTACAAAAATAACACATACAAAGAGAAATGAATCAATCAAATCTTACTTACATAGCTATATGCATTGGGGCTGCTGTTGCCATGGTTAAATTTTCTCTTCCAATATAAAGATGCTACATTTCCCCAATACAGTCATGAAATCAATATACGAAAATTTTCCTATCAAAACTTTCAAACATAGAGGCTTGGATTGAAAAAGATTGCTACTTGATATACACAAACACAATAAGTGGTTGTTCTTCACCACATAAGAAATTTGTTGAGAGCAATAACATACTTGAGACTGACAATTATTCATTAGGGGTATATAAAACATGTTCTAACTAAATCCATCCCCACGCTTATATTTCATATTAAAAAAATATGAGTAATTCACTCCGTATTCTGATGGACAAGGTAGAATTTGACAGCCACAGGCCAGTTAGAGAACTCAATCAAACAAGGTAAATTATAGATAATTGCATGATTAGAGTCCATGTTAGGGAAGGAAAAAAAGAGGCAGGAAAATATATGCAGTGCCAGGATATCACCACAAGATCCAAATGGAAGCATATCACAATATGTTAATTCCCAACAAAACATGAGTAGACATTGATGGATCATGGATCAATCAGGCAACTAACTTCAGCCAGCATACTTGTTTAACCATGCAAAAAGTATTAAACACTCACTCGAGGCTGTGGATGAAGTGGCCCTGAACAGAACACCCACTGTATATCTATTTCACCAAATTAAATTGAACAATAATTTTACATAAATCAACGTTAATCACTATCAAGGATAAAACAAAGGATCATTGATAAAGACCCAGATAGCAGTGATGACCCAATCCCATCAACCAAGTTGTCTTTGTTCAGTTGCTGGTCTTTAACCACAAACTCCTCCAATTTCAGCAACAAACTCTCTGCCCTCTAATTCAGCACTGCACATAGACGTAGTCACAGATGTTGAAGCCAATGGTGATCACCACGACTTGGTTGAGCTGGTAACAGAATTCAAGAAAGACAGAACCTGCATAGAACACTGAAGATGACAATCCATGAATTGGTATATCAGGGTGTTTCTAGAGAGAAAAAAAATAGAGTTACGTACAAAAGAAATCTAGGAAATGAGAGGGAAATGGCATTTGATGTGCTCCAGAAGAAAGGGTTTGTGTCAAGTAAGATCATGAGAAGACTAGCATCATCTGGCATTACTGAAACGAACATGAATAATCAGCTATAATATACAGATAGTAATTCATATTTATGATATATATGCAGATATTTTTAATATACAGACTGAGACAAAATACATAAACATGAATATAGAGATGCATAGAGAAATACCTCTGTAAAGCTTCGATGGAATTGCTGTCATTCGCACTTTTTGAGGAAGTAGTAGAATGTGATACATTACTCTTGCAACCTGAATCATCTTTTAACACTCTATCCTTTATTTCATCCAACTCATGTAATATAATTTTCCTTTTTTCTCCACAGTCAGAAGCAATTTCTAAAATTTCATCCAATATGTTATGCATCCTATCAATAAACTGTGTATTGGAAGCAACCCCCAGGTCATTGTACCCCCGATTCAAATCCTTTCTCCATCGTGGTAGAATGTAGTTATCTGGAACCTTGTTCATTTGTCTTGTAATGAGCACTGAGAGTGAGTGAGCACACATAATGCCCCTAAACTCAAACAAATGACAAGTACATTGGACTTCACATTTAGTTGAATTAAAGTAAACAAGAAAGTCCACATGCATCCACTTCTCACCAAGCATGACATCTTCCTTCACATTATATATACAAATTGATCTATCATCTTTGACAAAAGAGGGATGACAATAAATTAGTCTCTTAAATTCCCCTTAAACTTCTTTGAATTTTGCATTGGTGTAGGCTTCCTGAAATTGCTTCTCGATACCATACATAGTTAGGCAATCATACAATTTGTGTCGAGATTCAAAGCCTGCTTTCTTTTCTTTCTCAACCTTACTTGTCAAAGCATTGTCACATTGTTCAACAAATTGCTTTAAAGTAGTCTTTGAATTGACATATCCATCAAAAAATACATTCATGCTCTCACTTTGTTCCATGGTTGACATGCTAGCCCAAAACATGTCTTTGACATAGACTAGAACCCATCGATGCCTCTCATCATATAATACCCTCAGCCACTCATTATCATAAAGATTGAATTTTGAAATCATACTTTCCATTTATGCTCAAATTCATCTTTTGTGAAAGAGTCGTAAACTACACTTTGCAAAGCCAACTTTATGGGTTCATATTGAGAATACCCTCTCAATTTCTCTAGAAGTTTCTTCATTACATGCCATAAGCACCATCGATGCCGAGCTTCTGGAAAGACAATCTATATAGCATTTTGCATAGCGCTACACTGGTCAGTTATTATAGCTTTTGGAGGATGCCCTAACATGCAACTTAACCATGATTTGAACAACCAAACATATGTATTAGTGTCCTCACTAGATAACAACCCACACCCAAACAAAATGGATTGCCCGTGGTGATTAACTCCTACAAATAGAGCAAGCGGCAAATCATATTTGTTCGTAAGATAGGTTGTGTCAAATGTGACAACATCCCCAAACGCTTCATAAGTCACCCTACTCCTTGCATCCGCCCAAAAGAAATTCCTAATGTACCCATCATCACCAAAGTTCATCACATAAAAGAAGTTTGAATTTTTTTTTCATCCTTAAAAAATAATCTTGTATTAAATTGGCACCCCCTACCCCAAGCCTCCTCAATCTTTTTGCTCTCTTAATGTAATCGTCGCAATCTCGTTCATCAAATGTCAATTGTTCATATCCCTCAACTTCATCAACTAGTGAATGAAAATCGCTAGACACCCCAATCCCTGCTTGATCATTTACTTCCAATCTTCTCTTCATAGAAGTATGAAGCCTCTTATTACTTTTAAAATGTCGAAAGTCAGTAGGAAACAAGTCATGATTATGTTCAAGTATAATTGTGGTTAACATAAATCTCCCATCTTTTTGTAGACTTGCTCGTACCTTTGCTTTACAACCAATTTTTGTGGACAAGGATGGCTTGAGAGGGTTTACTTCTGATTTTTTTTTCCTCCTCCCTGCTTGAGAACATTCAATTCCAAAGTATTTTAATTCCCCTTCATATCCAGTACTTTTTGTTCTATTAGCTATATGAAATCCAACACGTTCAGCATATTTGGCATAAAATGTGTAAACTTCTTCTTTTGAGCTAAAAGTCATTCCCCTCTTGGGTTCTTCAGCTTCTTCACGATTTAATGAAGGATTGTCATTGTTTGAGTCAATCTCCATTGTTGCAATCTTCTACAAAACAATAATTCCAGCAATCAGAAGAGATAGTATCTATTAAAGACATGATCATAGTTAGTTTGATTATCAAAGAGGTCAAATATGATTATGGACATAACCTTAATGTTTTTATCTTCTTTCTTAACTTCAACTTAAAAAATAAGTAACCGTATTCTCCACAATCAACAACAATAGAATTTGCCTCTTCTTGATTCCATCTCGCCTTCTCATACAGTCAAACTAACTCAACTTATTCTCCTATCTAAATATGGCTTTCCTAGTATAATTATTTTGGGGCCAACATCTTTACATGATTTTCTGTTGTTTCTTTATAAATCTAGATTTTAACCTTGAGTTTTGCTTGTTTACATTACTATAGCTCAAACTCTCTTGTTCATTCTCAACCTCCTCTTTTTACCTCTTCTCTTCTATACTTAGCAATTTCTTACACACAAACACAAACACAAACTTGACAAATAATTTGGTCCCTTGCTATTCCTTTCCAGATTCAGATGTCTCTATGGCAAACCTATGAATTATTCCATTGATTTTTCTTGTTCTTTTTTGACCTGTATATTATTTAGAGACAGACAAATGAGCATCTCTTTTTACTTCTTCTTCAATATTTTATTATTATTATAATTATTTTTATTTTATTTTTTTGTGAATTCTCTACTCCTATGTATTACATTTTTTGACCTTCTTGGCTGAAAGAGTAACTCAGAGTGGTCTTAAAATGTGAAAAACCATTAACATCGACCAAGTAATGGACAACATTAACCTCAACATGTGATATAACCAGATATGATTATGGTTAGTTTCATAATCATACAAAACACAGACCTCCGTATTTTGATCAGCTCAGTGCAACAAAATTGGGGGTAATCGTAGAGAGAAAGAGAGAGAGAGAGAGAGAGAGAGTGAGTGTTTTACTCGCCGTACTACCCTTGCCGTTAATCCTAGCTATCCCCGCCGTCCGCTATTAGAAAGGGTTCACAATTTACAATGTTGAGAGAGAGAGAGAGTGGAGGGAACTATGTGGCCTTTTGCCCTCATTCGTAGATTCTGAAGAAATATGGGTCATTTTGGAATGGGATAACCTTCTTTCGTTTCCAACTAGAGCGTAAGGGCATTCTATTTACACACTAATTTCCCTTTCAAAGCAAAACATTAATTAATTTATTTTTTAACTTTAAAGTAAAATGACTATAAAAGATAAATTATGATACACTCTATTTGTGTATTTATCATAAAAGACAATCATCAATATAATATAAATCATCAATTTTAAACTTGTTCCTTACGTATCTTCTCTGTCAAGAATCCAAAAACCCTAAAACTAAAATCAAAAACTCTTCAACAAATAATAAAAAATATAGTATTATTGAAGATTTTGATTGGATTCAATGAAGGATGCATCTGACAATTCTCATTTGGAACAATGGAGCAATGAAAATGTTTTTTTTTTTTTTGTTGTTTTCGTCTTCGTTTTCGTTTATGAGTGGTAAATCGTTGTTCGATTAATCAGAGGTGAATGATATATCATTGTTCGACAAACTACAATCGAACAAATTACATCTGTTCAACAAACTACAATCGAACAACTTATATCTGTTCAACAGACTACAATCGAACAAATTACATCTGTTCAACAGATTACAATCGAACAACTTACATCTGTCCAACATACTACAATCGAACAAGTGCAATTTGTTCAGATTACTACGGTCGAACTTTTTCATTTAATTCAACTCTGTAATGCCGAACAATTATAAATTTATTTTATTTTTTTTCAGAACTGTGTTGAGCAACACCACCGACGACATCTTGATGAGTGTTTTCAGCAATGGTGTTCACCAGTGTGAATAGAGAATGGAAGGGGAGATGAATATCATGGGTATGGGGTGTGTGGCTGTGTAGGGGCAAAGATGGAACTTTGTGTGTATATTGTTGTGGGTGGGTGTGTGAGTAAGGGTAAATATATAAATTTGTAGTGTGTGATGAGAAAAATATCTATTTTTGCAAATTATTTTTGCTGTGTCTTTATAAGTGGTTTGCCTTGAGAGAGAAAGTGGTGTGTAAATAGAGCCTCCCAGAGCGTAGTGGTATTTTGAAAAGTTAGTAAAAAGTTTATTTTTTAAATTTATTTGTGATTTTTTTAATTTTTTAATGTAAAAAATAAATGGGTGCCTTTATTTACACACCACTTTTCATTTCAAGGCACATCACTAATTAGTTTTTTTTTTTTTTATTACAATATTAACCTAATGTAAAATGATAACAAAAACAAAGGGTTATGATATATACCTTACATAATACATACCAATTACTCATTGCACACCACACCTAATTTTGATTTTTTATTTTTCACTCAATACATACAATCAATTTTCAAATATTTCCAAAATATCCTCATCTTTTCTAACCATAACCATAACTCTAATCCTAACTCTACCCCGCAGTAGCCGCCGCCATCAACCGTTGCTGTCAACCATCCTACCTCTTTCTACCGTGCGCTACCCTTCGACCTATACCATTCCCTTTTCTGTTTCCATCCCCAATCCATTTGTGCCCCTGCCATGGCAGCAACTCGCATTGCCCTTTCCTTCACTGCTGACATTGCAACTCGTATCTCCCTCACCCCCGTCACCCTTCTCCAGCCTCGTTGGCCACCCTCTGCCGCTACCCGTCATCTAGATCCCCTCCACAGCATGACTCAGCTCCTCCACTCCATCATTCGATCTACAGTTGCGAGAGAGAGAGAGAGAGATTTGGGTTTCCAGATCTAGGGTTTGAAGAGAAGAAAAAGAAAAAGAATAAAAAGAAGACGGGGCTATGGATAGAAATAGGGGGAGGAAGAAGTTGCAATAAGGGAGAGAATAGCAGTGAAGCGCGGATTTGCAAAGAAGAGGCGCCGATTGAAGAAGATTTGGAAGGGCAACGCTGGCTTAGCAGTGGTGGCAATGAGGAGATGTTAGGGTTTAGGATTAAAGTTGTGATGAAGGAGATGGGGATGGCAGATGGTGGGTCGTTGGAGCTAGGAATGGCGGAGGAGGTGCGGACGAAGCTGGTAATGGCTATAACGGGGATGGGTAGCAAGCGAGCGGCTGTGGCGGTTAAGGTTCTGGTTAAGGCGGGTGGAGGTGGGTTGTGTGGATTGAGAAATTTGTGTAAAGGTTAAAAATGTAATTAACTAGAAGAAAAAAGATGTAATAATTTTTTTTAAGCAAATGAAAGATTGAAGATTGTGGGTGGGGTGTGTGCGTGAGTAAGGGTAAAGATAGAAGATTCTGAGTGGGGGTGTGTGAGGAAGGGTAAAGATGAAAGATTATGGTGTGTATTGAGCAAATTTTTTATTTATCAAATTACTAAAGATGTGCATTGAGTAATGGTGTGCCTTGAGATGAAATGTGGCGTGTAAATAGAGGCACCCAAAATAAAGAGATGATGTGACTAAAAAAGTTGGTGCTTGCCAAAACGCCCCTTATTATTCTATTTTTGTGAATCTATTTCAGAGTTTATATCAATCGTTCAAATTATTTAATATATAAAGTTTGTTATGTGCTTTATTATTATAAAAAATTATATTAATTGGATATTTATAATTATTTGATCATAATATATTTATATCAATAATTTATTTTTAAAATTATAATTACTGTTGATACAAATTTAATTAGATTAAATGGTTATTGTTATCCAATTAACATAGTTTTTTATAAAAATGAACTACTCAATAAGTCTTACATATTGAACGATTCAAATTATTAATGTGATCTCCATAATTAGTCTACAAAGTCTAACAACAAATTTCAATCTGGTTTTAAACCGGAGACAAACATGTGCCTTTTCGAATTCACGTCAATTGCGATCAATTTGATTTTGTAATTAATATTAAGAGAGTGTTGTGACATTTGGAAACTTTTACGGCTCCATTTGGCTTGTTTTTGGAATCATGATTTTGAAGGTAAACTATTTAAATCACTTTTTAAAATTTATAATCAAATATACAATTTAAATTTACTCAAAACTCGATTCAAAAATTAATTTTAAAATTTAAAATTTTTTTCAAAACTCTTTTGATTATATAGTGTTGAAAATAGTTAGTGATAAAATTGTTAAATTCTTATTATAAAAAATCTAAAAAAATTAATTTCTATATTTAAAAAAGATCTAAAACAAATATAAATATTTTTTGCTCTTTTCAAAATTTAAAAATCAAAAATCAAAAAATTTTGTCAAAACATTTTTCAAAACTCATAACCAAATAAATTTTTAATTACTCAAACCTCAACTCATAATTCCACACTCAATTCACAACTCTAAAAAGAGAATCACAATTCCAAAACTAAACCAAACACTACCTACATTTTTCATTTATATTTATAAAAAAAAATTGTAAACTAGTTTTGTTCAGTTTTAGAAAAACAAAAACTATTAACACGTGTAAACACATTCGGTTTTAAAAAAATAAAATAAAAAACTTGTTCTCTGCACTATTTTTGTTTTTTTTTTTTTGAATAAAGTTCATGGGATTGAACTCCTAACCTCATACCCATCTCTTCCTTCTTTTGTTTTTTTTTGGTTTTTCCGCTACCTTTCTACATTTATATCAATTTATAAATAAATATAAACACATTTTTTGAGTTTGTGGATTTTGCTTTAATTTTTAATTTAAGGAAATTTATTTATAAACTCAAAATGTTACCAAACAAATTTATAGGACAATTTTTAAAATTTTTATAAATATAAATTGAAAATTGAAAACAAAAATATTACCGGACAGACTGTGAGAAAAGAGCATTGAAAAAAAGAACAAATATGGATTATTTACATCAGCATTTCTAAATTATTGAAAAATATCATTGTGATCCTTTAAATTATAAAAACGTACAAATAAATTTCACAAACTTTTGAGAAGTATCATTTTATTCCTTAAATTATAAAAATATATAAATAGACCCCCCAAATTATAAAAACTTATAATTTAGGGAGTCTATTTATACAATGTTATAGTTTAGGGAATTAAAGTAATATTTTTCAATACTTTATGAGACTTATTTGTACGCTTTTATAATTTAAATGGTTAAAATGCTAGTTATCAATAGTTTAAGGAATTTTTGTATAAATAATCCTAAAAAGATTATAAATGTGCTGTTTGGTAACACTTACGTTTTTAATTTTTTGTTTATATTTACAAAAATTTTAAAAACTCAAATAAACACTTGTTTGGTAAAATTTTTGATTTATAAATTCGTGGTCTCAGTTTATAAATTTGGCTAAAAAATGAAAACACAAAAAATGTGTTTCCATTTTGAGCTTTCAGTTTTTTTTTTTTTACAACCCAACACTAACCACCACCCGCCACCATTTTCCACCACCGTTTTCCGCCAACACCACCCTCCACCACCCGCCACCACCACCTGCCACCACCACTCACCATCCACCTGCCACCACCACCCACCACCACCCACCACCCCGCCACCACCCGCCACTACTATCCACCGCCCGCCACCATCGCCTGCCACCTACTTGCCACTACCACTCACCACCCATTTGCCACCACCGTCCACTACCTGCCACCACCAGCCACCTGCCACCCACTCGCCACCACCACCACCACCCATCACCCACCACCACCACCTACCACCTGCCACCGCCACCGCCACCACCCACTCGCTACCACCTACCACTCGCCACCATCACCCACCCACCCACCACCACCACCACCACCTGCCACCTACCTGCCGCCACCCACCACCACTACCACCACCACCACCCACTCGCTACCACCCACTACCGTCACCCATCCAACCATCATCACCACCCACCAGCCACCACCGGCCATCCGCCACCCACCTGCCACCGCCACCCACCACCACCACTTACTCGCTACCACCCACCGCCCCCCACTGTCACCCACCCATCCACTACCACCACCCGCCACCACTACCCGCTATTCGCCACCCACTTGCCACTACCACCCACCACCCGCCGCCGCCGCCGCTACCACCACTACCACCACCCGCCATCGTCACCCACCCACCCACCCGCCACCCGCCATCATGAACCACCCGTCACCACCCACCACCCGCCATCACCAGCTACCCACCACCCACCGTCACCACTTTCCACCATCGTCTTCCGCCGCTACTTGTCATTTCTCACTTTTTTTTATATTTTTAAAATGCTTTAAACATTTTGTCAATTACCAAACGCGTTTATAGTTTATGTTTTTCAAAAAATAAACAAAAACCAATTTATAAAATTTTTGTAAATATAAACTGAAAACGTAAACGTTATCAAACACACCCAAAGTGTTTTAAAATTCATAAAAAATGTATTGAATTTAACAACAAACGTCTTGAGATTAACATTTTTTTTTTTTCATTTTCTTGTACACTGCTCATACTTATTAACCGTACTTGTTAAGAAGACCCCTTGTAAAAGAAGAAACTAAAAGTTGTAGAAAAAAATCATCATCACATTGGGAAGTACAAGTGACTTACACCTCTATAATCTTTAATTTACATCTTACCATAAATAAACTTGCACCTCCATATATTTGTAAAGAGTAATGATTCATCCCCCCTTTTCTCCCCACCCCCTTTGACCCCCTCTCTCTCTCATTGGTTACCTTTTCTTTTTCTTTTTCTTTTTTTTCCTGCTCCACCAATCACCCCCTGCCACATGGCAAAGGGGGTGAGGGGGTGACTGTCACGACCCAAACCCGGCCCTATGGGTTTAGCACCGTAACCGGCCAGTAATCCGAGATTACCGAAGGCCTGCTTAACAGTAAATACAGTAAAACAGAGTACAGGGCCTGGCGGAAGCCAATACAGTAAATAAATAGTGTCCATTGAGCTGTGACAGTCTGTATGCAAAAAGGCTTTTCATACATTCGCACATAAACAGTACAGAACAGTATGTACAATAATCACATCCATTCGACTAGGGGCTCAAACCTACAGAACAGTACAGAAAACATTCCGTCTGTACAAAACAGTACGGTCTATACCAAACAGTAAAACAGTACAGAAGGGGGAAAAGCAGACAAAACACCCCCAAGCCATAGCATGGCAACTCGGAACCTCACAGTGAGGCACAAAGGCTGGCTTGACAAAACTGGAGTAACCCTGGCGCCTCTAGCTGCGGTCTGGTGCCTGTACACCTACATATATATATGAGCAGTGAGCTAAAGCCCAGTGAATAACATAAAGCGTAAAGGGGTTTAGAATGAATGTCCTTACAGTAATGAAAAACAGTTCAATTCAATCAGTATTTCAGTTGTTCAGTACAGTAAACAGTCATATGTGGTACATCCATTAGCATAACAGTGACAGTAGGTCTTAAAAGACCGAACAGTAATGATGGCCATCAGTCAGTAAATAGTAGTGGTTCCACGAGGGAACCGACAGAGAATTCTGTCGCAGTAACAGTAACAGTAAACAGTAGGTACTAAGGATGCCACAGTACAGTTCAGAAATAAAGGACATACATTCATTCAGTAAATAATACCAGTTCAGTAAACAGTTCAGTTCAGTATTCAAAAGATAATCAGTTGAACATATCTTTACACAATTGTTACTCACAGAGTTTGGGCTACAGTAAGCTAGAGCGTGTCTCCCCAGTCGCCAACCCTACACAGTGAACAGATTGAACACACACTAAGCTACACAGTTGGGAAATATCATAACTTAATCCCTAAATTGCCTTGGTGTGTTCTACAACGATATCCTCATCTAGATGTCTTAAACTAGGCCTAAGAATGCCTAGAATGGGATGAGGATGCAAAGATGCACATTTAAAAGCATTTTCAGGATTTTCAGAAAAACAGAGTCCCGCTCGAGCGCAGGTTTCCCCGCTCGAGCGTACAGGCAAACAAAGGTACACGCTCGAGCGTAAACTTTCCCGCTCGAGCGTATTGTAAAAGTACTGGATGGGTGAATTCCCCGCTCGACGCCCGCTCGAGCTTGAGACATGACTCCGCTCGAGCGTCCAATCTTCCGCTCGAGCGGACTGTAAAACAGTGCAAGATGCTGGATGCTCGGATTCCACGCTCGAGCGGCATTTCCCCCGCTCGAGCGGAAATGCGAAATCTGGAAAACCCAGATTGCACCTCCAAGCTCAAAACCAAGTTCAAAAGCATCAAAACTCGACCTCTTGGGCTAAATTTCCAGAAAACACATGTGAACTCATAGTTAAACATGGTTCAAAACTCAATTTGAGAGATCAAAGCCCAAGGGTGTTTTATTCAAACCCAATTTCAAATCCATTTCAAGAACAATATGAACATGCAACATGCATGAATTCAAACCACTTTGAAGCTTCGATTTGATGTTCTAAAGAGCCAATTCTTTTCAAAACATGATGAAATCATGGACCATTACAAAATTATGAACATGCATGTGAGGAAACATGAACTTACAACCTCAAAACTCAAGAATGGCAACATGCATGCAACAATCAAGCTTCAATTCAACATCTAACCCATGATTGGCTCTAAACTCCATCATTATGACATGAACCATGCAAGAATCCACTCAAAACATGAACAAGAAGACAATGGAGCTACCTTAAGTCTTGTATTTAGGATAGGGAAGCTCAATGTGGAATCTACACTTCAATCCAAGCAATTCTTCAAGATGAATTCCAAGTTCTCTCACTCTCTCCCTCTCTTGGTCGGCTAGAGCAAGAAAATGGCTGAGCAAAATGTTGCCTAAGTGTATATTGAGGCTCAAATATGTTAGATTGAGTGGGCCACTAAGGGTGGCAAAATGGTAATTAAGTCCAACTCTTTAATTAGCTTAATTTAATCTAATTTAATCATACCTAATCAGTTTTCAGATAAATATACCATAAAATCACATTAATTATGTGGATCATAAAACATCAATCAATTTCTAATTCGGCCGCCGATATGGCCTTCAATTAGCAGTTTAAACATATAAGCATGAACAGATAATCATACGGTCAAACAGATAAAATGCAATTTAACTAACATATACTCAATCAATTTGGTTTCCAATTTCAATCAGTCAGTTCAGTACTTTAATCAGTCCAATTATCAGTCACGATCAGTTCAGTCTTAACGATAATCGATGGTTATCGGTAATCAATCAGTCATAAGTCGGTAAACAGTATGAGGGTTGTTACAGTGACCCCCAAAATGGGGTCCCAAGCATTATTCATTTGTAAAGAGTAATGATTCATCCCCCCTTTTCCCCCCACCCCCTTTGACCCCCTCTCTCTCTCATTGGTTACCTTTTCTTTTTCTTTTTCTTTTTTTTCCTGCTCCACCAATCACCCCCTGCCACATGGCAAAGGGGGTGAGGGGGTGACCCCCAAAAGGGGGTCCCAAGCATTATTCATTTGTAAAGAGTAATGATTCATCCCCCCTTTTCCCCCCACCCCCTTTGACCCCCTCTCTCTCTCATTGGTTACCTTTTCTTTTTCTTTTTCTTTTTTTTCCTGCTCCACCAATCACCCCCTGCCACATGGCAAAGGGGGTGAGGGGATGACCCCCAAAAGGGGGTCCCAAGCATTATTCATTTGTAAAGAGTAATGATTCATCCCCCCTTTTCCCCCCACCCCCTTTGACCCCCTCTCTCTCTCATTGGTTACCTTTTCTTTTTCTTTTTCTTTTTTTTCCTGCTCCACCAATCACCCCCTGCCACATGGCAAAGGGGGTGAGGGGGTGACCCCCAAAAGGGAGTCCCAAGCATTATTCATTTGTAAAATGCATTGGGATATCCATAAAGCCATATGATTTGATCAATGATTTTCAAAACTCTAATTTAAAGCAATTATTCGATGTCTTAAAGGCATTGATGTGGTCATGCCACATTGGCGTGAAATATTTTTTTCCTAATCCATCTTGAAATTGCAGACACATTTTTTGTGCTTGAATTGAGCAATGCTGTTAATATAAATTTTTTTTAATAAATTTAGACCATATTTGTCCTAATTTAAAAAAGTCAAAAAATTAAAAAACCACTATCCTATTTAAATCATATCATCTTATTTAAGTCACATTACCTCTCTACCACATTACTTCAAACACAACTCATACTCAATCCATATTTCATAAAAAGTTAAAAAATACACTTATTTAATTCATTCCAAACCACCCCTTAATATAATTTGTAATGATAAAGATATTTCAGACACCTTTGGTATTTATTTGCTTAAAATAAGGTCTTGTTTAACAACTTTCTGTTTTAGTCAAAAAATCACTATAAGTTATCACATCATTCTCTTTACTTCTCTGCACATATTTTCTTAAAAAGTCAAAGTAACTAAAATAGCACGTTCCCAAACGAGAATATACAAATAAGGTAGTGCTTAGACCATCTCTAACATTTACTTAAATCTGTTATCAAATTTGAATTTGATTAAAATAAGTCTTAAAAATTGAACTCCAACATTTTCATCAAAGTGATATAAACTAGAGAGAAAAACAGATATTTCATCAAATGGAGGGAGGTTTGATCTTCTATCAAATTTAAATGGTTACCGTTGGACCAGATGTCTACCCAGATGTCCACATAAGGCAATTTGACAACTTTTTTTTGTCTATGCTTGGACGACCTCCAAGACATTCGCTTGGACAACCGGAGATGTGAAAAAATTTGATAAAAATTCTAGTTTTAGTATTGGAGTGAACGGTATCGAATCAAACTTTTCATCAAATTTTTACTCAAATTTAATGAAATTTTTTATTCAACATTGGAGATACTCTTACAAAATTAGTTTGTTTGGTATATGTCTTTTTTTATTATTATTACTTTTTTTTAATAAATTTTTAAAGTGATTTAAATGAATTTTTTATGAAAATGAATATCGTAAATCATCTAATATTCTTTTTAACAAATTGGTTATTTTGGAAATTGACTATTTTAATTATTTTTTTACGAAAAGACGTACAAAAATATAGAGAATTTATTTTATTTTATTTTAAAAAAGAAGTACCAATAAATCACACTTCCATATCTTAGTTACCAATAAGTCCTCCAAATAATCTAATGAACCCAACATAATCCTATAATTTACACTTGTGGATACTAGTTAACACTCATAGACTGTGTTTGTTTGGAGGGATTCGAGTAGAGATTGGACATGTCCATTGGCTCATGGAGTCCATTATTTGGTTGCAAATTCGTAGGCCGGATTAGGAGTTCGGTTGGACTATCAATCCCACATATTATATCTGGGGGGTATGCGATAGAATTAGTGGGATAACTATCCCATGGGATTAAATGGTAAAATAACATATTTGCCCTCCAACTTCCAAGTATTTGATTTAATTATGTATTATATTTAATAAAATTAAATAAAATTTAAATGTCTCAATTTAAAAATAAAACAATTTTATTAATTTTTAATGATGTTTTATTTTTTATTTTTTTTAAATAAGTTTTTATAGATCTTTTATTGATGCTTTATTTTAAAATTTTATTGATGTTTTATTTAATTTCATTATTTAAATTTTTATTGATGTTTTCTTTAATAATTATTATTTTAAAATAAATTTATTTAAAATGTTATTTTGAAAAATAACACAATTTTTATTGATATTTTGTTTATTTAAATTTTAAAAAATAAATTCATTTAATTTTAAAAAAATAAAATAAATTTTTATTTAATCTAGCCCAAAAAAAATTAAAATATTAAAGACATGTTTAATATTGATATTATTTGGTAAACAATTTAAAAGGGCAAAATTCTCCTTTGATCATTTATCATTCTTCATAATATCTGAAACAAACATAAGATTCAATGGAATAGTTTTTTCTTTATATCTAATCCCATGATTAAACAAATATAAATACACATCCCATCAAATCAAATAGTCCATAGACTATGTATCACAGGATTAATAGTCCGATGAATTACAATCCCCCCTTATCCAGTCCGTCCAAACAAATAAATGACCAAAATACCCACAGTTTGAAATTACACATATGTCCAAATTTTACTAATGGATTTTTTTTCTCTTTTTGGATTGTTTTAAAATTTTTGCATTTCAAGTCATTTCAAATCAAAACCTAACAATTTGAAATCACACATTTGCTAAAGTTTACTAAGGAATTTTTGTACTCTTTTTTGAATGTTTGAAAAATCCTACATTTGAAGCTGTTCCAAATCAAAACTCTACGGTTTGAAATTATACATTTACTCAAAACTTACTACGGTGTTTTTAAAACTATTATGAAATGTTTGAAAAATCTCACATTTCAAGTCATTTCAAATCAAAATCTCATAATTTGAAATTATACATTTGCCTAAAACTTATTAAGAGATTTTTGTAGTCAAAATCCCACAATTTGAAATTATACATTTGTCCAAAACTTATTAAGGAATTTTTGTAATTCTTTTGAAATGTTTAAAAAAACTCACATTTCAAACCATTCAAAATCAAAGCCCTACAGTTTGAAATTATATATTTGCCCAAAGCTTACTAAGCCTCTGTTTGGCAAGATGGTTTTCAGGCTTTTTTGGCTATTTTAGCCACAAAAAACAAAATAGGCTATTTTAGCCATAACAAACAAAACATCACATCCAACCTATAATCATTACATTCTTCTCTCACAAAAAAAGTCAAAAAAGCCAAAAAGCCAAAAAGCCCTTCCCAAACCAAGCTTTTTAGCCCAGGCTAAAATAGCCAAAAAAGCCAAAAAGCCAAAAAGCCAACCTACTTCCCAAACCAAGCCTAAGAGATTTTTGTACTATTTTTAAAATGTTTGAAGAATTGCACATTTCAAGTATTTCAAATAAAAAAGATTCTTATATCAGATTATGTATCTTACCTTTTTTACACAAAAGAAAAAAAAATGAAACATAATGAAAAGAAAAGTATAACTGTGAACTCAATTTTTAAAGAATATATTAAATTTACATTTTAAAAATCAATAGAACTAATTAGCATATATGAAAAACCTTGAGACTAAATAAATTACCATCCCTCAAATAAAATTTATGAATAAAATTTTCACATCTTTTTGACTATTTTAACCCATTACCAAATCAACCCAAAATGGGCTTCTGAGTCTTCGAAATGAAATCATAAAATTACTATTAATTATCACTTTAGTTTATAAATCTTATTTGTAAGAAAAAATTAATGGCATGGTGGGCCCACAAGTTGTGATTTCATTGTGAATTTATCAATTTTTATAATTAATTAAAAAGTATGAGAAAATTAAAAAAAAAAAAAAGAAGACCCTTATAACAAAATAAATCTTAAGTTTTTGCTTTATCAGTTTAAATCATAATCTTTTAATATATTTTCAATTTAAATCATTACCTATTTATGTTAAAAGTCGATGAAAAAAAAATATTTTAGTCATTAAACTTAATAAAAAAAATATTTTATATATATTTACATCAAGTTTAATGATTAAAATATTATTTTTTTATTGTTTTACTTAAAAAAAATAGATAAATTGTTTAAATTGAAAATAAATCAAAAAATTATAATTTAAATTGATAAATTTAAAATTTTATTTTATTACAAAACTCAAATCTTAGATTTTTTTTTTTTAATTGTTCCAAAATTTATCAAGTTGTTGTTGCATTGTGACCTTTTGCCCTAATTTAATTTTAATTTTTATTACTTGCATTTTGACTAACAACAATGATAGAGACCACTAATTTTGGAGCTTTAGAAAGATCACTAATGACATGACACTCAATAAAAAAAGAAAAAAAAATACAACACCAAGGCCAAAACATCAAATCATTTATGATGGAGCCCACTGCTACATCATTAGTGATGGCACTAATTAGTGCTCGGAAAATGTCTCGTAACTCAAATTTTGTGGCTCAAATGGCCAAAACGACGTCGTTTTGGCCATTTTTATGTTGTTCTGTAGGGGTGAGCAGCGGATATACCGATCCGCCAAAACCGACCGAACCAAACCAATCCGCCGCATTTTGGACGGATGCGTGATGACGAGCGGACGGTTGCGGATTAATTTTCTCAAATCCGCCAATTTGGCGGACGGATGGCGGATTTGAGATTTTTTGGCCGCAACCGAACCGCCAAACCGCCAAATCGCGAGCACCCTAGTAATTTATAAGATTTTGTATTTTTAATTTGTTTAAATATTATATTTGTGTTTTCAATTGAAAAAGAGTTTAAATATTCTGTTGAAAAAAAGTTTTCAACTTGAATATATTTTTTGAATTGAAAAAAATAAACGTATTATTCATATATATTTTTTAGTTTTTAAATGTAACTCTAAAAATAATAAATAGAAAATATGATATATGCTGGTTGGTTTTTGTTTTCAAAAACATATGTAGATGTAACAATACAGAGACATTCAATCTCTACTACTGCTCTGTTCATGGTTTTGGTGATTTGAATTGTTATTATATTTTAAGAATCACAGATTGTAATACTTTATGGGGATGAATCATACTGTGATTGTAATATGTGGATGAGGCATGCAGTGATCATGATATTCTAAAGTTTCAAACTTTTTTTCTTTGGATAAGGCATACAGTGATTGTAATATTTTTTTAAGTCATTGACTGTAATACTTTCTTTTTCTTTTTTTTCTTTTTTCGTTTGAGGAAGTGCACAAGTTGAATTATGTTGAAAATTTATAAAATTTTAAACCGCCAAACCGATTCGCATCCATCCGCCAAACCGCCAATCCGCTCAATCCACATCCGCCGGATTGGCGGACGGATGCGGATTGATTTTCTTCAATCCGCCAATCTGGCGGACGGATGGCGGATTGGAGGTTCCGTGGCCGCAACCGACCCGCGCCCACCCCTATTGTTCTGTACTCAAAACGACATCGTTTTGGCCATTTGAGCCACTTTTGAGTCACAAAATTTGAGCTACGTACCATTGTCGTTAATGCTCTCACTCATTTTCCTTTGACTAATGCTTCGTAGCTCGAAATACTTCGCCTCAAATGGCTCGAAAATTACAACACTCTCTCTCCATGACTCACTCTCTCTTTCCCCCTTATTTTGTATCTCCCTTTCTCTCTCTCTCTCTCTTTCTCAGACCCAACATTCTCTCCTCTCTGAACTCACTCACTCATCCCTGTTGTTTCTGTGTTGGGTGGAGAAGTTAGAGCCGATTAAACTCTTCAAAACCCTCTCGCCGCCTCTGGCCTCCGATTCTTCTCCACTGCCCGACCTCCGATCTCCGACTCTTCTCGATATCGGAGCACGAGCTCTGTGTACGCACAGAGGACATAGATCTGTGTATGATGATTTGTTGAAAAAAATTTCAGATTCTACATTTTTTTTTTTTATTGTTTTTTTTTTTTTTTTTTTGTGATTGTTGGTTGTTGTTGATGATGAAAGAAAAGAAAGAAAAAAAATGTTGATGATTGTTGTTTGTTGTTGATAATGATGTGTTGTTGAAATTTTTCCAGATTCTACATTTTTGTTTTGGTTGATCTCTATGTGTGATGACGATGATGTGTTGAGTGGGTTTGATTTTTGGTTGGTGATGATGATTCTCTCTCTCTCTCTCTATGTTGATGATGATTTATTGATTTTTGGTTGATGGTGATGATTCTCTCTCTGTGCTCCTCTCCTCCTCTCTTCTTTCTTTTTTTTCTTCTTCTACAAGTTATGGAAAGGAAGAAGAAGAAGGAAAAAAAAAAACAAAACAAAACAAAACGATGTTGTTTTGGATTTTGAGTCACTCGAGCCTTTAATCTTTCGAGTTACGTAGCGGGACTGCTGCATTTTTTGGGCTAAGGTTGAAGTTCCCAACAAACGAATGAGAAATATAAAAATAGTTTTTTCAAGTAAAACTCACTTGACCCACTCCCTCAAGTTAATGGTTAGTATTTGGTGCAATTTTCAAATAGGTTAGGTTTGTTTTGACATAAAATATTTTATTATTTAAAAGAAAATTTTTGATTTAATAAAATGTCATTTATGACTTTTTTGTGAGTTAAATATTTATTTAAAAATGCTAAATGTATTAAAAGATAGTGAGTGAAATTAAATTTTGTAAAAATTAATTTACGAAATTTTTAAAAGTAAACCATTTTTAAAAAAATAACTCAAAAATATTTTATTTCAAAAATATTTTACTTTACTTTCTATTTAACCAACATTGGAAAAACAAACAGAGTCTAGTAGTTTGGCAATGACTTTCTAATTAAAAAAAATACAAAAGACAAAATAAGTTAAACAAGTTAATAAAACAAAATATCACATTCAAATATTAATCATTTCATTTTTTTTTCAATAAAAGTCAAAAAAATCAAACCAAACAAACTTTTAGTCTTAAACTAAAATAAATAAAAAATTAAAAAGCTAACTAAAAAAACTAATTGTCAAACGGCAACTTACAAAATTATAATCTAGAAAACACAAGCTCAAAATATTCTCCCAACTTTTCAATAACCACAGAGTTTAAGTAATTTTTTGAAACTGTACCAATCTAGATCATACGACCAACAAATGTTCCTCAACTCATAGCTCACTTATTTTTGTTAGGGCTGAGCTCTTGTCTAATGCTGTGTTTGATTAAACAATTTGGGAAAAAATTTGAAAAAAAAAAATGTAATTAAAATATAAATAAAATATATATATATATTTCACTTAATTTCACACTTTTATTTTATTTTTTTATTTTTTTTCAATTCTCTTTCCAAATCTCCTGACTAAACACAGCGTAAATAAACCAAAATTTTATCAAAGACTAGTCCGTCGTGGAGGACCCCATCCGTCTCAATAAATTTTTGACCGACGAGACTAGAGAGAAGTCATTCTCTTCGCATGACATTTCAAGAGCTCAAAAGAATTCCAAGAATGAATTCACAATAGTTCTTTAAATAAATCAGAGGCAACAAGATTTACAAGGCCAGAGACCTAGGAGGAACAGAACAAAAACAAAAGTTTAAAAACCCATGAAGTGTTGAATTGAACTGAGAGCAAGTGAGATTGACAATAAACCTAAATAACAAAAATAGGCATTCAAGAGAAATAACAGTTTATATTGAAATTCTCACAAATATCATATACAGAGTTGAGCAATACAATTGCATTAAAATTACTAAAAATTTGCATATAAAACAATACCATGCCTCCAAAACAACTCAGGTGCACAACAAGAAGTTTGGAACTTCAGTTCATCCAGGTAAAAAAATATTTTACCTGAAAAACTCGTATCACTTGATGAAAACAGCCAAGCAAGCTCAAGTCCACTGAAACATTCTAGCTCTAAACCAAGTGAAAATTGGGGAAAACCAATAACTCAGTAAAGAAAATGCAAGTCCTATTCCATCTGGATGGATGGATTTCAAATAACTGAACGGGAAGATCAACTAGAGTATGAAAATGCAATCACTTTGCCAATGTTTTTATAGCTCCAACATGATCACAAGAATAGATTACAGAAAAGGCAACTGCCATGATTCACCATACAAGGTTGGAAAATTGAATGGACCAAAATGCTACGCAAATGAAGAAAAAAGAAAACAAAAATTAAAAATAACATCTCAGGTAGGCTGCATCAGTAAACCAGTCCACTGACAAAAATATTAACTGAAGTCCTAAGACCTGATGCATAGGAAGCAACCATAAGATACAAAAACTACAATGAGAATGACAACACAAACTCAAAAAACAAACCTAAAACAATTGCAATTGGAAAACTGGCTAATGGATTCACCGAGGAGCTGCCACTAGTGAGGCGTCCACTTGGGGCATTTGTGGGAGGAAGTCCTAGAACTGTGCCAGATGAAGGCACAACGGAAGATGCTGGAGAGGTTGTTGTAGCACCACCTGACTGAGAAGGTGCAGGTGCCGGGGCAAATAATGACTCCCTGCTTACTGAAGAAGGAGGGGCTACAAGCGGAGGGAATTGCTGTGGACCTGCATCCATTTTCAATAATTCAATACAATATTATAAGTCACTGCTCGTAAACCAAAAACACATTTCACAGTATATATAAGAGTCCGTTTGGATAGACGTGGATTCGAAATGCATGGATTTGACATTTATCATTCAAGGAGAACTCATTATGAATTTTGAGATTAAGGCCTGGTTTGACAACTTTAAAAAAAACCAAAAAGTAAAAAGTTACCAAAAAAATTAAAAAGTTATCACTATTCACCAAAAAAAAATATAAAAAAAATTAATATACAAATATTAAAATACAAATCAGTTTTGCGCCAACCTAGGTATTGACGTCAACGCAAAGGCAGTGAAAGGAAAAAATAAATAAATTACATGTGTATATTCACTAAGTTAGATGGTAAAGTTGGACCCGTGGGGGCCCACCATGGATCCCGTTTTGATAATCCGAACCATTCAATATATAGTACTATATGCCTGTAAAAAATCATGTCTATCGGATATTGCTAACTACATGATCAAATCAGTTTTGTATAAAAAATGAATATAGTTAACATGTGACAAAAAAAACAAACACGATCAGATAGCTATCGATATTCAATGAACGTGATTTTTCTAAGCGTATAGGACTCGATGAGTTCTACACAATGAACAGTTCCGATTAAAAAAACGAGACCCATGGTGGGCCCTAACGGGCCGAACAACACCGTCCAATCAAAAGCCCGAAAAGGTGGCAATCTTTTCCCTGTCCTACCCAACCGACTGCACTGCCCAATCCATACGGATTAATTAGTTATCTTCTCCTACACACTTATTTATACAATATTTTAATACATATTTTTTCATAAAAAGTCAATAAGTTAACCCAAACATCCATATTTTTTTCCTCAACTTTTTAGTCCAAAAAGAAAAAAAGTGCGCTTATTTAAGACACCCCAAACAACCCCTAAATTAAATAGCTTTATCATGATGGATTTGAAATAATTTATAATGTAATTATTTGAAATCATGCTAAGGATTCTCTTCTAGCAAAAAAGATCATACTAAAATACATCTCTTCTATTTTAACTTTTCTTTTGAAGTATTTCTAGTATCCACCTATAATAGCTAACTCTCTAATATTTTTAACCTCAAATCCCTTGATTTGGAATTCACATCCATCCAAATGAATGCTAAATGTGTTATGAACCTTTTTATGGTCATCTAAACCAGCATTTAGACACACAAACATAACGGCAATTTCAGCAATCATCAAAAAGGGTAACTCAGTGCATGACGCTCCCGTCAAAGCGGGGTCTAGGGAGGGTGAGATGTACAATAAAAGAAAAAGAAGAAAATTTTTTTTGAAACCAGAAGACAAGAGTACAATGTCTACATGAAAATCAAATAAACCATGAAAATGCTTTAGTTAGAACCAATAAAATTAATCCAGTCCCATCACTAGGCCCATATTTTGCATAGTATATTTTGAAATTTTAGTGCCTTTACTTTAAGCAAATAGACTCCTATTATTTCCAGTGAAAATACGTAAATGATTTCACTTTTTCATGAATTTTCCAATAGATGAAAATAAAAAAATTAAAAATATTTACCAGGGCATCGAGGTTCAAGAGATGTCGACAACCTGCAGAGCAATAAGTAAATAAATGAAAGGATTCAAACATTAGAACTCCATATAATACAAGGAAAATTTGGAAGAGTTAAAAGTCATGGGAATTGGGTTACATAGTGATAATGGTTCCATTGACATAGCCACCGTAACTACACGAAGTAACATTGCAGCCGGCAGTGCTCTGTTGCCACGTAACATTTCCAAGCATGAGATTACTGTTTCCGCATTGCATGCTCGAACAAGATACCGCCAATGAAGCTGGCATGCAGTATAAACTGTCCAAGCATGAGATTATCATAAACCACCACACAAACAAACATACAGCAAGATGTATCTCACAGATCATAACTCCAAGGTAAAAGTTAATTACTTGCTACTTCCTATACCGCAACTGCATTGCACACAGTGACTTGCAGTGATGGCATAGCTTCCATTAGGAACACTCAGACCAAAATCCGAGGCATATCTTGGGTAATTTGACGCGCAAGCTGTAATGCAAGGAAAAACAGAGGAATAAAAAATATATACCACCATGACCAACCATTTACAAACTCACTAACATACATAAGAATTCATTAATTAATAAAATGAAACAATCCAAATTTGGCAAAATTGTTACTCCTAAGTCTGAAAGACAGAAATTGTGTCTAATGGGTGTTTGCTTGAACCAATCAACACCATTAGAGAACAAATAAAGTAACAGCAAACAAAAGGAATGGCAAACATTGTCTTTTAAGGGCATCTCCAACCCTTAACCTATACCAAATTTAATTTCGGGTAAAAATCACTCAAAAAACTCTGAACTCCTTGACCCAAACTTGGAATCAAATTCAGTTTTACCTAGTTTTTTTTTTTTTAAACTCAAATCAAGGGAGACTCAAAATTTTCAAGACCTTTCTGTAGCTTTCAATAATTCTGCCATTCCTGAAATTTTTACTCAAAATTATGCTTAAATCTGAGTTTGTCTGTTGGATTTCTTCATATCAAATAAAGCTTTTACTCAAATTTGATTAAGGGCTAGAGATGGCCTAACTAATTATGCTACAAAAAAAAAATCATAAATTTTTTTTTTTTTAAATTCAGCTTCTTCTATAATTCAACAAACCCCATGAAATGCTAATTGAATTTACACAAAACATTCAACCCAAAAACAAAAAATAAAGCTACGGTGTAATAAAAAGATGAAGTGAATTACCAGAAAATGGAATAGCGAGAATATCACCAGCATCAATAGCTACACTCCCCAACGAATTGACAGTCATAAGATCAGTAATGGTAGTGGAATACCTGGAGGCAATCCCAGCCATAGTATCCAGGGATTGAACAACATAAGACATATAAATGGCGGGCAATGAATTATCAGTCCCATTGAAACAAGTACAAGGAAGAGGAACAACAAGGGTCTGTCCGACATCGAGCAGAGAAGGGTCGGAGATGGAATTGGCATCCTTAATCTGATCGGAGGAGACGAGGCCGGCGTAAATGGTGTCGGCGATGGAAGAGAGAGTGTCGGAAGGGCGGGTTTTGTAGTGGGTAGATAGGGATTTTCGGATACCGTCGAGGCAGGAACAGAGGATGGGGATTTTGAGGAAGAGTTGGGAGGGGAGGATGTGGTTGTCGACGTCTGGGTATGAGATGTCGATGGAGTTGGAAGTGAGGAGGGAAATGGGGTCGATTTGGAAGAGGGATGCGACTTCGGAGACTTTGAGGTCGGTATAGAGTGTGTAGCCGAGTAAGGCATTGCAGGAGTTGGAGTTTGAGCAGGGCTCGATTGTTGATTTTGAGGTTACGAGACCTACATTGGATGAAATGTAGAAGAACAAGGTGGTGAGGAAGTGGAATGAGGTGGGTCTTCGATTCCGCATCTGGAGAGAGAGAGAGAGAGAGAGAGAGAGAGAGAGAAGTGTTTGATATGGGAAAAAGATGGGTTTTTGAAGAGGTTTTTGAGATGGGTCTTCTCCTAGAAAGAAAAAGGTGTTTGATATGGTGAAAAAGGTTTTTGCTGTGGTACTAACCTGGGTTTTTAGGGTTTGATTTTCTGGTGCAGTGGTGATTTTTCCAAGAGAGAGAGAGCAATGTTTATATTGAAAAAGATCAAAAAACCAAAAACACAAAACAGAGCGTTCTGGTTAGGGAAAGATATGACTTGGGGGGCTGGCTTTGAACACAGATACACTGTTGTTTTAGAGTGAGAAATATGAGTCTTTTTTAGAGAGAGAAAAGGGGGGGAAGAAAAAAAGGTTGGAAACAATGGAGGTTCAGAGGGAGGAGAGAGAGTACAAATGTGTTGCAGACAAGAAGTTATTGATTGGTTTTGGGGTAACGTTATGTGTGGTTTCAATGGTATTGTAATTGGTGAAAGAGATAAGATTACAAATTTATATTAGGTATTTAAAAAATATCAATAGATATGATAAACTGTGATTGGTTAGAAGTATGATGCCTAAATCAATCAATAATTTTTGGTTGCAGGGGGAGAGAATCATAAGACAGTGGCCAGCACTTCTCGATCCCGCTTTCGATACACTTTTTCATTTTGACTGTTTTATCCTTCTCTGTTTCAGACTTTGGAGTCCGGACAAGGTTGAGATGAAAGAAGATAATCACTCAAACGACGACGTCTTCCTTCGCTTGTCGACCAATAAAAGGAGTATTGTGGTCATTTTAATTTGTTACATCAATTTTTATAAACAAACAGAAATAGTATAGTTTTTTTCAAATTTTATTTTTTTTTATTACGGACCCTCTCCTGTTCTCCTGGAGACGTAGCTCATTGGTCTATTTTTTTAATTCTGTTTTAATAATTTAAATTGTTAAATTTGTTAAATATATTATTTTTATAAAATATTAATTCGATCAAAAAATGAAAATTATGCAGTTTTTAATTAATTTTATATTAATTTGTTTTATACATAATTTAAATATATAATTATCGTTATCTAATTGACTTAATTTTTTTTTATAAAATAACCTACTCAATAAATTTTAAAATATCAACAACTTAAATTGAGAATTGAGAAAAGCCATACTCTCTTTATTAACACCTCTCATGGATTCTATTACTTAAATTTACTGTATTGCATTATACACACGTCAATAGAAATTTTTATAAAATGTTGTAGTTTTATAAATATTTTTTATTTGGTTTAATTTTAAAAAAAAATTAGTCAATTTTATTAAAAAAAATTAATCTAGATGTACATCAAAATTAAGCATATGTCAAGAAATTTTTTAAATTATTATATAAAAAACAAATAAATATATATGCTCGTTTATGATTTTTTTAGATTCCTTCATATATAATTTATTTTTTATGTGTACATATTAGGTGCATTTAAAATATATATATATATATATATAGCTAAAATATTGTCACGACCCAAACTCACCCTTATAGATTTAGCACCGTAACCGGCCAGTAATCCTAAGATTACCGAAGGCCTCTTGTACGGGGAAGAAATAATTCTCCTCGTATAATCCTGTTGCCTAAGTCCACGCTCCTCCGTACGACGTCGCTTTGTCACCTGAAAACACAAACGTGAGCTGGCCGGCGGGTGTGTGCCGGAAACCTCTCTGATGCTTAAGTCAGAAAACTTGACAAATAGACAAAGCTCTAAGTTCTTAGAAAAATTTGTGTTCAATTACCTCCTCCAAGGTGATGTAAGTTTCCTGTGGCACAATCCTAGTAGGACTTGTATTTCTCCATGCAGAGTCCTCCTAGGATTCATACTCCTAAGGATAATGCTTATCCTTTTACACCCTCCCCCACTGCTTAAACCAAGTGGGATGGTTTTTACTTTGGCTGAACTACTATATGACCGAAATAAGCTTTGGCTATGCAGAGCCACTGAATAAACCGAACTCATCCTTAGTTCGGTCCTTGTGTTTTCCCTTTCTTATCTCAGCTTTCCATGTAGAACCCATGGTACGGTCTTGGACCGAGCCAACGACTTTCGGCCGATCTAACCCCAATACCGGTATAACTCCAAGTTGCTCTCGGACCGAAGTATCTTTTACAGTCACTGTGCCGAAGTAACTTTGTCTCTCTTAGGCCGGAGTAGCCTTGCCTCTCCTGGGCCGGAGTAACACTGCGGCCTTTCCCAGTCCGGAGTAATATTGCGGCCTTTTCACCAAGCTTTTGGCACTTTGGGCCGCAAAGCCCATCTCATAGCTCGGCCCAATTTTTACCAAAAATTACCCTCTCAATTGCCCCTTAATTCCATCTGCACAGCATGATTGGGATTATCAGTCCAACCGTGCTGAAGTTATTAAGCCTTTCCAGCCGAGCTAAAAACCCTTTAGCCTCTCCAGCCGAGCTAAATTTACTTCGGGCTTCACTTTGTCCGGTCAAAACGTCTCTTCAATCACGACTGTAACGCTTCCCTTTCCGTATACACGTGGCATGCTCCCATTCGTAGAAGGCAGCTGTCAACGCCGTCTTCGTGTTTCGTAATTTTTGAACAGTTCCCGCCCTCTCTTTCTTTCCACAAAACATTCATTCTGCCTTTGAACCATTCACCTTCACTATTCTTCGTCTTCTCTCTCTGTGTTCTTGCTGTTCGTGTTCTTCCTTTACTTCTGAAAACTGATTTTGCTGCCACTTTCCCATCATCAGATCCCTCTTCTTCCACCTGGTAAGTAGACTCATTTTGCTTCCTTTATTTTGCTTTCGTATCTGTATAGTTTTGTTTTGTATGCTTTTTGCAAACATTTTCTTCCATTTGTCGCTTCGCTTCTGTACTTTCACGAAAAAATAATAGCAGAGCTCATACGTGCATGAACTTCTGTAAAAAACTAGCCTTAGATCCAAAATTGGGTAGCAACCGAACTAGAACTCGTAGGAATAATCAGTAGGCTTCAAATAACCAACTCCTGATTCATTTTGGCTGGAATAAGATCACCGAGTTTCGAACAAATTAAACTAGGAACCTCAGTTTTCAACCGAACTAAGCTTTTGGGGCTAAGCCAGCTTTCTTGGTTTCTAAACCGAACTCAGAAAGCTGCTCCTAGAGGCTCAACCGAAGTAACAAAACACATAGTTTAACCGATTTAGGCCTTGGGGCTAAGCCAGCTCTCTTAGTTTTTTAGACCGAACTAAGAAAGCTGCCCCTAGACGGTGAACCGGTCTACTAAGCAACCTGCTCAAGCCGAGGTCACCAAACCTTTCGACGAACCGAGGTAGAATAAGTTTAAGAGGCCGAAGTAGGGCTCTTATACCTTGCTTTTAATTTGTAGCACGATCCTATGATCTGTGCTTAACCCCTTTGTTTTCTACTTTGCAGACTTAGGTTGCTCAGGCCTTCCTTCTTGTGCTTAACCGAGCTGAGCACGATTTTTGCACCGATATAAATTATAAGTAAATTATACATCAGATGGGTAAGTATAGGTATCTAGTTGAGACCCCTGGTGGCATGGCCGAATTTATGAAAGATTACCAAATTCCTGATGACGTTCATCTGATGTTGGCCGAAAAAGATGTTATTCCCTGGGAAAAAGAAGGCTTCGTCCCTTTTACCCTTTAATCCATAATAGAAACCGGACTACGGTTTCCTGTCCAACCATTGATCTGTGAATTTCTTAGGCAGACTAGATTATGCCCCACCCAACTGTCCACCAATACATACCGTATTATTATGGGAATAGCCGCACTGAACCACCAAACCGGACTAAACCTTGGCCTGGCCGAAATTTTCCATCAATACTCCATCGGCTCAAAAGATGATGGGTGGGTCTATTACCTTAGGAT
The DNA here is from genome assembly GCF_055761805.1 of Camellia sinensis. Classification (NCBI taxonomy): domain Eukaryota; kingdom Viridiplantae; phylum Streptophyta; class Magnoliopsida; order Ericales; family Theaceae; genus Camellia; species Camellia sinensis. The sequence continues at coordinate 143,956,569 of NC_138963.1, forward strand.
TCGCCGCCGCCGAGAGAAGATAGTTAAATACACACCGGACAAAGACCTTAATGACGATGATTTTTTCTGGGTCTCTAGGAACTTTGAGGATTTTCAAGCCCAAATTCCTGGTCGACCTATAAATTGGAAAAAGGGAGAGCCCGGTAATTTGACTTCGGTCTTCATCCTTGTATTTTTATTTTGGTTTTTAGTCTATCAACCGAACTAACAGTTCTTCTTTTGCAGATTTCGCCCACCTCCGCTCTTTATACAGCTATCCCAACCTTGCGATTTTGCGAGCCGCACTACGGTTTAAAGAAAGGAGTTGGGCTAAGCTTCTAAACTTTGAGCCGACCTACCGGTATAGCGGTCGCCAAAAAGCAAGAGTAACTGACTTTCTTCTCGAAGACGCTCCAGAGCCGGACCCAAACTTGCCACAAATAAGATTAATTCCTCTAACTGCTGAAGAGGAAATGGCCAAGAAGAACAGACTAAGGGCGCTTCTGACCGAGACAAGTAGGCCCGAAGTACCGTCACCCAGCCAAGCACAGCCTGCCGTTGTGGCCCTCCCCTCTCAACAGCCGTCTTCATCGCGCCGAACCAAGCGCGCACGAACCATCGAGTCTGAACCAAGTTTGGTTGACGAAGATGAGACTGCTGTTCCACCAGTCCTGCCACCGAGCCCCCAACCGGAGCCTAACGACCGAACTACCACCAGTTGGGCACCAAAACTTACATTCAACAACCGAGATGACTCAGATGCTGATTCGGTTGTTGCCGAAAAAGATCACCTGTTGGCCTTTAGTCTGGCCAAGAGTGTGTGCCTCCCCAAGGATATGGAGCACCACAAAAAGCAGCTAAACACCGAATTAAAGTCCATTCGATCTGCAACGAAGTCCATGATCCTGGTAAGTAGCTCTGTCCGTTTTTCTGTCTAGTTTTTTAAGCTTTTACTTCGGCTCATTAGAAGTCCTTGTTTTGTCAGGCAATTCAAAAAAACTACAACACTCACAAGAAAGTGCTGGAACTTAGACAAACTACGAGGGACGCAGTGGCCGAAGCCGAACTGAAGTCGGCCGAGGTAGAAGACATCAAGAAGCAAATGGCCGAGCTGCAGGCTGAGAACAGCAGGCTGACCGGACTAGTTAGTTCAGCAGAGGCAGAAAGGCAGAAGAATGCCATAGCTCTGAAGGACAAATACCTGCGCGAGCTGGTGAAGCTTGAAAGAAAGAAAGATGCCGAAATAAAGGAGAGCGTAAAGGAAGCCGGCAAACAAGGTTTCAAGAAGGCAGAAGATGCTTATGCCAAGCAATGTGAGGCCGCCAAAGATCTGTTCTTTAAGTGCGGCTGGAGGGGGGCCGTTGAGCAGCTCGTTCATGATCCTCAGACCGAGATTTTCAACCCTCCAGCCTACTTCATACCGAACTCCCTCTTGGAGTATGCGAATGCCAAGCAACAGGAGTTTCTTGAAGGCTCAGATTCTGATAAAGATTCTGCCTCTGAGGGTACTCCGGTTGTCAACATCGATGAGGTGGTTCGGTCAGAGCCCATGGTGGAGGATCTAACAATTGAACAACCAGCTGAAACCGTGGTTCCGACCGAAACCACCCTCGTTGCCAATACGGAGCTTCGGCCTGAAACCGGTCTTCCTGCTGATGCTGATGCCGCAATTGATGCCGAAATTGAAGATCTTTTCTCTTGACTTTGTACTTTTTCTCTTTTTGTTGCCTTTTTTCTTTGTAACCAGGCTGCGGCCCCTCCTATGTTCCTATTTTGACTTTTAATGAAATGAAAAACTTGCTTGAACTCTTACTTCGGTTGATGTGTATGCTTACACTTGAAATGCCTTTCTATAATTCCAACTGTTATTTCGGTTTTACTTGTTTAAACTATGCTTACCAGCCAACCACTCCTTAGCCGACATGATTACTGCGGCTGAGGAGTACAAAGGGTTTGGTGAATCCATCCAACCACTTCTTCAGCCATACCCTTAATTCGGCTGGTAGAGTAAAAAGAGTCAACCATTCTTCAGCCATTCCCTTCCCTCGGCTGAAGAGTAGCAGGTGTTGGGTTATTCAGTCAACCATTCTTCAGCTATTCCCTTACTTCGGCTAAAGAGAAACAAGAGTTGGTTTATTCAGCCAACCACTCTTCAGCCTTGCGCTTACTTCGGCTGAAGAGTAACAAGAGTTGGTTTATTCCAGCCAACCACTCTTCAGCCTTACCCTTACTTCGGCTGAAGAGTAACAAGTGTTGGTTTATTCCAGCCAACCACTCTTCAGCCTTGCACTTACTTCGGCTGAAGAGTAACAAGTGTTGGTTTATTCCAGCCAACCATTCTTCAGCCTTGCACTTACTTCGGCTGAAGAGTAACAAGTGTTGGTTTATTTCAGCCAACCACTCTTCAGCCTTACCCTTACATCGGCTGAAGAGTAACAAGTGTTGGTTTATTCCAGCCAACCACTCTTCAGCCTTGCACTTACTTCGGTTGAAGAGTAACAAGTGTTGGTTTATTCCAGCCAACCACTCTTCAGCCTTGCACTTACTTCGGCTGAAGAGTAACAAGTGTTGGTTTATTCCAGCCAACCACTCTTCAGCCTTGCACTTACTTCAGCTGAAGAGTAACAAGAGTTGGTTTATTCCAGCCAACCTCTAAGTTAGTTTTTCCAGCTAACTTAGAATAATGTTTGGTTATTCCGACCAAACGTCCTGCAGCCTGAATCCTTATCCTGGGCTTAGGAAGGTGTTGGTTTAATCCAGCCAACCACTCTTCAGCCTTGCACTTACTTCGGCTGAAGAGTAATAAGTGTTGGTTTATTCCAGCTAACCTCTAAGTTAGTTTTTCCAGCTAATCTTAGAATAAAATGCTAGCAATGTGCCTAACCTTAAAGCTAACTTTTACAAAGAACAATTTTATGCTGAAAAAGAATCGCTTGTTTTATTGAAGAAAGAGAAATTTACACATTTTTGAAAAGGAAAAGCTAAAAGTAAAATAACTTGAGATTGGCCGTGTTCCATGGCCTAGGGATTGCTTTGCCGTCCTTGTCTTCTAGGTGGTATGCCCCTTTGCCTGCTAACCCAACCACTTTGTAAGGACCTTCCCAGTTTGGCCCTAACTTGCCATCTCCTGGTACCGAGGTGTTTCCCATTACTTTGCGTAGTACCCAATCCCCAATCTTGAATTGTCTTGGATGCACCTTCTTATTGTATTTTCTGATTAACTCTCGTTGGTATGAGGCGATGTGAACCAGTTCTCTTTCTCTTCTTTCTTCTGCAAGATCGAGTTCTACAGCTATGGCTTCTCCATTCAAGTCTGGATCAAAATTTTCGCTTCGAATTGTGGGGAGGCCAACTTCTAGTGGGATTATTGCTTCCATTCCATAGGCTAAGGAGAATGGTGTTTCTCCTGTTGATCGCCGAGGTGTGGTGCGGTATGCCCATAAAACATGAGGAAGTTCTTCTGCCCACTTGCCTTTTGCTTTTGGATATGCCGGTGTAGAATTGTAGAATTCTATCTTATACTCTTCACAAAAGCTTCTGAAGATTCTGCCGTCGAATTGAGTGCCATTGTCTGAAATTAGGGCTTTTGGAATGCCAAACCGAGTGATGATGTTCTGCCAAACAAACTTCTTTACATCTTTTTCTTTGATTGATGCCAATGCTTCTGCTTCCACCCACTTTGTGAAGTAGTCTGTTGCTGCGAGGAAGAACTTCCTGCCGCCGGGCGCTTTTGGAAGTGGTCCTACTATGTCCAAGCCCCACATTGCGAAAGGCCATGGGCTAGTTAATGGTAGGAGTTCTCTTGCTGGCTGATGTATTTGGTGCGCGAATTTTTGGCATTTCTCACACTTCTTCACATATTTCTCTGAGTCTGTTTGCATATATGGCCACCAATATCCTTGCGAAATAGCCCTGTAAGCTAGCGACCTTCCCCCTTGGTGACTTCCGCACACCCCTTCGTGTATTTCGAATAAGAATGCTTCCACTTTGCTGGGATGAACACATTTTAGGTAAGGCCCTGAGAATGACTTCTTGTATAATGCCAAAGATGGAGATAGCCAAAATCGCTGTGACTTTGCCCTTATTCTGTTGGCTTCTTTTTTCTCTTCTGGTAGGATGCCGTCTTTTAGGAACAGGATGATGGGATCCATCCAAGAGGGGCCTAGCTCTGCGCAACATACTTCTTCTGCTTCGGGGTCTTCTATGCTTGGTCTTGGTAAGTAGTCGATGAGTAATGGATGAGGGATTGATGTATCTGCCATTGAGGCCAAGCCTGCTAGTTCGTCCGCTCGGCTGTTTTCCTCCCTTCCAATTTGTTCTATCCTTACTACATCAAACTTCTTGATCTCTGTTCTGACCAATTCTTGGTACTTGGCCATCCTGTCATCCTTTGCTTCGTAGTCGCCAGAGATTTGGTTTACTACCAGTAGGGAGTCACTGTATACCATTAGTTCGGTGGCCTTCAGGTAGTAGGCTGACTTGAATCCTGCGAGAAGCGCCTTATACTCCGCTTCGTTGTTGGATGCTGGGAAGCCAAGGTTTATTGCTTGCTCTACAACCAGGCCGTCTGGGGAGATGAGGACTATGCCAAGCCCTGCACCACGCCGGTTGGACGCTCCATCCACAAAGAGCTTCCACATCTCTCCAACGAATAACTTCCAGCAAGTGGAGGGGTCAGATGATGTCGTGGGGTCAAGGATGGTGTTTTCTTCAAGGTACATGTTGGCTGTCTGCCCTTCGTCCTCTGTTTGAACTGTTGGTGAGCCTTTGTTTGTCTCTTCCTTGTTGTCCTTAGTATGGTCTGCCTTGGTGCTTGATTGACTACCTTTTACTAGGGGTTGCGCTATTCCGGCGTCAACTTCTGTCCCTAGTTCGGTTGTGTCAGTTAGGTCGACTGGGCAGATATGATGACTTCCAGGAGTAAACTCTACGACGAAGTCTGCCAAAGGTTGGGCTTTTATTGCGGTCTTGGGTTGGAATTTGATGTCGAATTGTCCCAACTCTACTGCCCACTTCAAAATTCGCCCACTAAAATTTGCCCTTTCAAACAGAGCTTTTAGTGGAAAGGCTGTGAGGACGACTATGGTGTGGGCATGAAAGTAGTGCGCCAATTTCCTGGAGACCATCATTAATGCTAATGCTAGTTTCTCCAAGGGCAAGTACCTTGTTTCGGTTCCCAATAATGTCTTGCTGACATAAAAGATGAGCAAGTGTTGTATTCCTTCTGCACGAACCAACACCGCGCTAACTGCGTGCTGAGAGACTGCCAGGTACAAAAAGAGTTCTTCACCAGGTACTGGAGTAACAAGTAGTGGTGGGGAAGACATGTACTCCTTCAAGCTTTCCAGAGCTTGGTCGCATTCTTCATCCCATTCAAACTTGGCTTTTAAAGCTCGGGAGAATGGTCGTAGTCTGTCTGATGACCTGCTTATGAACCGGTTGAGCGCAGCCGCCATACCAGTGAGATGCTGCATTTCTTTGACAGAGTTTGGTCTCTCCAACTCCTGGATTGCTTTAATCTGAGAGGGGTCTGCTTCTATACCCCGGTTGGTCACCAGGAAGCCCAAGAATTTGCCAGATCCAACTCCGAATGCGCATTTGGACGCATTGAGGCGCAACTTGTGTTTCTTCAAGATCTGGAACATCTCGCCTAGGTCTTTAAGATGGTCATTCTCATTCTTACTTTTGACCACCATGTCGTCGATGTAAGCCTCCATTGTTTTGCCTAACCTTGTAGCAATATAATCCCCTTGGTGTTGTGAAGGATGTGACCTCCTGGTCTGGCTCATGCATGGCGATTTGGTGATAGCCTCTGTATGCATCCAGAAAGCTAAGTCAGTTATGCCCTGCCGTTAGGTCCACCAGTTGATCTATCCTTGGTAGAGGAAAGCTATCTTTTGGGCAGGCCTTGTTGACAGTTTTGTAGTCGACGTAGACACGCCATTTACCATTCTTTTTTGGCACTACGACCGTGTTGGAGATCCATCTTGGGTAGTGCACTTCCCTTATTGCTCCTGCCTCCAGCAGGTTGCCTACCTCTTCTGCCACTATTTCGGCGTGGTGGAGTGCCGATCTGCGTGTGCGTTGAATGACTGGTCTCGCGGATGGGTGGACATTGAGTTGGTGTCTGATGAAGTTTGGATCAATGCCTGGCATGTCGTACGGAGTCCAGGCAAACACTTCGATGTTAGAGGTCAAGAATTCCAAGACCTCTAATCTCTCAGCGCTGGACAACGATGAGCCAAGCAAGAAGCACTTATCCGGGTTCTTCTCATCTATTTTGACCTCCACCAAGTCCTCCACTACTTTTTGATCCGCCGCTTTGCCGACGTCTGCGAATAGTTCATTACTTTCTGGTTCTTCCACCGAATGAACGTATCCTTTGGCAGCTCGGCTTCCATTCGCTGTGGCGAAGCATTGTTTTGACATGATCTGATCGCCATAGACTTCTTCAATTATGCCGGTGTCGTTGGGGAACCGCATTACCTGATGGTATGATGACGCTACCGAACGCATGGCATGCAGCCATGTTCTGCCCAAGATGATGTTGTATGTGGAGGGGACCTTCAATACCCAGAACTCCACTTGTTTTGTTACACTCCCTGCTCTGACTGGAAGAATTATTTTGCCGACAGGCCACTCTGGCATAGAGTTGAATCCAATCAGGGGAGAAACTGCAGGCGCCAAGTCTTTGTCTTGCAGCTTCAGTTGTTTAAATGTGTCGTAGTACATGATCTCACATGAACTACCCTGGTCAATCAGAATCCGCTTAACGTCAAAATCTTTGACTCGGAGAGTGACAACCAGAGCATCATTGTGAGGACAGTATATTCGATCCAGGTCTTTATCCGAAAAAGACATGACGTTTGTTGCCTCTGTCTTCCCTTTCTTGATGACAGGTTGGGCACTTAATACTTCCCTAAAGTGCTCAGCCTTCTTGATTGATCCTCTGAGCTCGCATACACGCTCAGGTTCAAAGACTCCATGTATTACATTGATGATGCCTTGTGGTGGGGCGTTGATCGGCATCCCATTGGGGTTATTATGATCCTGGGGGGCTGGCTGTGTACCTCCTTCAATATATTTGTCCAAGTGGCCTGCTGCCACCAGTTCTTCCAAGTGTTGTCTTAGTGGTGTGCAATTCTCAGTTCGGTGCCCCTGTTCTTTGTGGAAGGTGCACCGTGATCTGTCGTCATAGTCTTTCTGAGCTTCTCCCAGCTTGGCTGGCCACTTGACAAAAGGCTCGTCTCTTATTTCGCTCAGAATCCGATATATTGGTTTTTTGAACACCGTTGTTATGGCAGTGCGGATTCTCAACCATCTTTTGTCTGGGTCTTCTCCGTTATCTCGTCTGCCACGCCCGTTTTTATTCTGCCGATCTACTGTATTGACCTTTGCTGAGGCCTTCTTTTCTGGTACCGTGGTTGCACTAGATTTTGCTTTTGCACGTGCGTCATCCTCTTCTACCCTGATGTGCTGATGCACTCTTTCCATCAGGGCCTCCATAGTGAGGGGTGGCGTCATGGTAATCGAATCCCTTAGTCTGTTCCCTACTGGTAGGCCTCTTTTATATTGCGCAATGGCTAGATTGGTGCGGCAGTCTCCAATCTGGTTGAATGTCTCCCAGTAGCGACTGTTGTAAGATCTGAGGGTCTCTTTTTCACCCATGTCGATGGAGAGTAACTGGTCTATCTCCACCGGTGTTTTAGTGTTTGTTCGAAATCTTGTTACAAATGCTTCCGCCAGTTGAGCCCAGGAGGCTATGCTGCCTTCTGGGAGTTTCTCGAACCAAGTCAAGCCCAAGTCGCCAAGGCTTGATAAGAAGAGTATACACATTAAGGCCTCGTTTCGCCTGTACACAGCCATGACTTGGCGAAAGTGGCTCAAGTGTGAATACGGGTCCGTCTTCCCTTCATATGTAGTGAATTTCGGCTGAAGGAAGCCTGATGGTAGGGGCGCGTTTTCGATTGCTGGAACAAACGGCGAAGTCTGTAGTCTTGCCAATGCTTTGTCCGTTGGTTCGTAGGCCGGTCGCGGTATTGGCATTCCAACCTCGACGCTTCCATGCGTCCGAGGAGCCAACCGTTGTAAGGCCGAAACTCGGTGTGGATCCCTTGCCCTGGCATCCTCCTTGCATCGTGCTTTTTCTTCGAGCACGGTTCGTAAGTCGGATGACCTGGGCAGCTCTGTTTGTCTAGATCTGGTTTGGTGTGAATGTAAAGGCCAATACGTGCTTCCTTCAGTGTATGATCTTTCGGATCTCGTCCTCTCAGACCTGGAGTGACGAGTCCTGGAAGATAAGGAATGAATGTCACCTGTCCTGAGGCTTCTGCTCCCTCCTTGGGAGGGTGTAGTATTCCTACTACGATTCTCGGAGTGGCGAGGGGGCGTCTTGTGCTTGCGCCCCTCTCCTGTCGCCACATCTTTAGTCTTCATCTAGCGTTTTAATGCCTCCATGTCCGCCGCCATCTTCCGAATTAGTTCATCTTGCTCCTTTACGCGATCTTTCAGGGCTTGAGGATCAATCCTCCTCCTTTGCCTGTCAGGACTTTGAGAGTGACGAGGGCTGTTATTCCTCCTTCCCCTGCCACCCCGTCTGGAGTTATGTTGTTGGGGCTCCAAGTCCGCCATGGGAGGGACAGAGGGCAATCCTTCACACCTTGCGCCTCCATCTGGAGTTAGCCCGTCGACGGCGGACTGCGGTAGTTCTTCAATGTGTGCCATTGATTGAGAAAATGAGAAGCTTAGTCAAGAGGTTTTTGTTCTTATCTGCTTGTTCCCACAGACGTGTAGACACCCCATTTTTGACCGTCCTCAAGACTTGGACGTCACCGTTTGAACACTCGGTGATTATCCATGTTGTGTTCGTTTAGAGTTCCCGGAGGTTTTGGCTCGCGCGCCCTGCCTCAGGATCTCCGAACTTGACCGTTTAGTGTCTGGTTTCACACCGAACACTTGTGTTTTGCCTTGGAAGGGCAGGGAATGCCTTATGAGGCATCCCCACACACCACCGGCAGTGGCTGGAGGCCACCGGATGGTCTTTTTCTTCCATCGGCACTTTTGTTTGCCGGTCGGCACACTTTATTGCCGGTCGGCATAATTTGTTGCCGGTCGGCACTGTTTTTTGCCGAAATGGCATTTTTGGGCAGCCGACCACTGTTCATCCACTTTATGGAGATATTTTGTGCCAGCTGTGATAGCTGGCACCAACTCTTCCCCCGTGTATGGAGGGATCTCCCTCTAAGCAAGCTTGTTGAATAAGCTTTGCAAGAGGGAGTCTTATAAGAGGGGGGCCTTCCTCTTTGATCTAGGTTAGCTTCTTGCAACCAAAAACCAGACCTTTGAGATATAGATACATATTATCTCTATACCTCCCCCTCTCTCCTCCTTTGTGTGTGTTTCTTAGCTCAAAAGGTGGTTTTCACCTTACTTTTGCACCATTACACACACCATTACACCTTACTCCGAGATTGAGGGACTTGGGGGGTTGTTTCTTGAGTTTTTTGACTGGTTTTGATCCAAAGAAGGAGGCTAGACCTTTTGTTCTTCAAAGGTTCTTCAAGGGTGAGCATCTTGATTTATATTCCCCAAACTTGCAATAGTTTTTTTACCTATCTAGCTTGCTGTTTTAGCTCTTGTGTATAACATAAAAAAGGCTTGTATTTTCCTGCTCTAGCACTTTCATTAAGGTCATTTTGTGGTTTGAGTGCAAACTCTCCCTTCTAAGCCTTGTTTGATCCATTTTGGTGCCTCTTTCATAAGGTTTTGTTCACTTCAGTGTTTTGGTCCTTTGACCACTGAAAATCAGTGTATTTTAGTGTCAAAAAAAGATGGTTTGAAGTCTTGCATAGGGGAGGGACACCCCTCTCCCTTCATGGTTTGTTTCCATGCTTTTTTGGGCTCAAAAGGGTAGCATGTGTGCTTGATGATCCTTGGCCTCATTTCAGAATTTTTTTAGGTATTTTAGGTCATATGTAACCTCTGTTTTTGGCTGGATTTGTGCCTCCTTGTATGCTTATAATACTTGCTTTGTATTGCTCCATTTTGCTTAGAAATACACCTCATGATTAGGCCATGATTCTTGTGTATGTTGGCTTAGTTCCATGAAGCTTTTAGTATTGTTTTTCCATGCTTAAAGTTTGTTGGTTATCCATTTGATCATGCTTGACATGTTTGTTAGGGTTGCTTTGTATTTTGGCTTGAAAGCTTTGAGCATGTTGGCTTCTAGCATGCATGTTTGTGATTACCCTCATGATTTTAACATCATCAAGGGCCACATTTTAGCCCAAGAATCATGTTTGTATGTGTGCATGCATGACCTCTTTCATGCCTTGAGGGTGTGTCCTCTTATGCCTAGGAGTGGCCCTTAGTGCATTTGTTTCATGGGAGGTACTTTAGCTGTCATATTAGGAGGTTTTGAGGTCCCATTTTGCATGTAAAAATTCTGTTTTTACTTGTTTTAATCATGCCATGAGTGGTCATGTTGATGAGTGTGAAATGTTTCCCTTTTTGTGCCTTAACCATAGGACTTTTGGCTTGCATGTTGGCATGAGTATTGGTCTATCTATCGGACACTTTTGGCCACTGTTTTGAGGAGGGTGAGGGTCTGCCCCCTTGCCATTTTAAGCCATCTTTGCATGATTGCTTCATGATTGATGCATGGTTGCTTCATATGTTGTTGTAGCATGATAATTCTATTGCTCAAAGTGTCCGTGTTTACATCACATTTGTGTCTTGTATGTCTAATATTGCATGCTTGCCATACTAGTTGCATGATTCTTGGCATACCTTGCACGTTGATATCATGTTGCATTTTGAGCCATGTTTTGCATAACATGCATTGCATTACTTGGTTTGGGGTGTTAAACCAAGTGTGAGAGTTGAGGGGCGTTCATACCACAAGTGATGTAACGCGTCTTAACTTTCGGTCCCCGAGGCCTTTGACTTCGCCATGATAAGGTTTCGGAGTTCATTGTGTTCGTTGCATACATCCTTACATTAAATGGCAAATTTGATCCCTTGAGTCATCATGCACCATTGATGGCTCAAAGATTGAAGGTCATGCTTCTTTGAGTTCAAAACATGATAGGAAGTATGACCATGCTTACATGTGTCCAAAAACTCCATGCCATGCACTGTCTGTTCTCTGTTTGCTGTCAAATTGTCTTCTGCATGAAGTTTCTGCCGACCGGCAGAATTTAGTGTCGACCGGCACTATCTGGAGTGCCGAGGAATCCAACAAATGCCGATGGGAATTGTGAAGTGCCGGTGGTAATTCTGTCCGGCCGGTGGTGCTCTACAGGATGCAAGGAACTTGCTCCAGTACTTTGGCAATTTTCAGAAAGACAAGGCAGTACAAACAGAGGCGGCAGGAGTACAGTACGGGTTTTTCGGGCGAGACGGATTCGAGCATGCACCATTCGCGCATCCCGAGGCAGAGGCTGCGACTGCCCTCTTCTTTCCTTTGCTATCTTTTCTTTTAAATTAAATTAGAAATCTTGTAATAATTTTATTCGTTTATTATTTTGGGACTGTAATATTTATTTGATCCCTCCGAGTGAGGGTAAAGATGTAATAAGTGTGTGTGGGTGGTGTGTATGTCTTCCAATCCCCATTTCTTTCTTCCCTTTTATTTACCCGCTTATGATGGTAGATTAGGGCATTTTTTGAAATTAGCATACCTTATGCCATGCATGCGTGCATCCATGCATTTGTATTGCATACATTAGGCTCGGTACATCACGCTAACCGCATTTGTATTTCAAATTCTAAACCGAATATGTGATAATTGTGCATTTTCACATACCATGTTTAGGGCTAGCCGAGCCTGCCTAGACCGCATTTTGCATGTGATGCATTAGCCACTTTTAACATGACCTAGGACATGCATGTTTGCTAACTAGTTTACTGTTTTGGCACGGAGTACAATGTAAGTATTTTTGCTTTAGCATCCAGCATGCGTGTGAATGTTGCCATAATAATATGCTTGCCATGCGACTAAGTGCTTACATGAGATAAACTGCTTGAATGCCTGTGGGTGGAGGTCAAATTGCTTAAGTTGGGATAATGCGTTAAAATTGCGATTTTTAAGACCACTGGATAGTGGCAAAACCATCTTTTCCAAAAGCCCACTTGAGGGTGGCAAAATCTGTATTTTAGACTACTTGAGTAGCAAACCATTTTCAAAACAAACATGAAATGTTTTGTTCCAATTTGGGCGATTTGGTCTATACTTGTTTGCTGCGCGCATAACATAGTAATTCTAGGCAAATAATTGGTTTAAGAACACATAAAGTTTTCAAAAACGGATATCACGGTTAGTAGAGGCTGGTCTTCGGACCGGGCGAAAGGGGGTGCTCATAGCTGACCTTCCCCGACCGTACCCAAGTTCCCGAGCCGAGACAACTCCGGTGATGACGGACATGTGGCCTTCGGCACCGAGTCAGGGTTTCCTAAATTTCCCATTTTAAAAAAAAATATTTAGGTGGCGACTCTGTATCTGGCAAAGCAGTCCATGTTTGGCACTACTTTTTCAAAAATCTGTTTCTCAAAACGATTTGCCAGATTTGGACTCTTTGGTTCAAGATTAAGAACCGCGACACAAAATCGAGAGTCCGAACTGTAGCGAGGTCCCCCCCCCCCCCGCGGGCTTGTTACAGTTTCTGGCGACTCTGCTGGGGAAATTAGAGAGCTTGACTCGAACTCATGATATCCTGTTTTGATTTCATTTGTGTGTTTCTTTGCATTGCATGTGCATTGGTGCGCCTAGGAACACAGTGTTTGCCATCTGCCATTCCTGAACGGTTTGCCGGAGGCTTGTCTTGTCAAGGCATGTCCATAAGGCTGACCGGCTATGGGCTCTGACAGTGTGGGAACACAAACCCCGGTTTATCGGGGCACCCTTTTTGACCATTCGACCTAGTTCATATTCGGATCCATAGTGACCATTCCAAATTAGGACAGGCTGCTTATCCGATGTTAGGTTGTTTGAAAACCGCTGTGTGCGTAGTGAAACCCTAGTTCCTGACAAAATAGGACAGGGAAACCCTACCTCAACATAGGGGTGTTTTGGCTCTCTCTTACTTGCTATGTGCTTTTAGAGTGTATCTTTACAGGAATGCATATACCAGTTTACAAGTCTGGGCATCAGGCCTGTGGGCATCAGCATCAGTATTTAGAGAATCAGTTATCTGCGGGTATCAGGGTTCAGTGTTGGGAACAGAGATTTTGAGAACAGTGATCAGTATCGAGGAACAGTGTGTTCGGCTTATCGACTATGTGTTTTGAATATCCAACTGTATATTATTTGTTTATTTTACGCCGTTGTGCTGTCCAGTTGTTGGTTTATTTATTGCTTTATTTATCTTTTTTTTGCTAGGTAGTTTAGCATCATTGCGTCTAACCCAGTAGACATTCCCCAAGCACTCTGGATCAGAGGTCGCCGGCTCCATCGATCTGAGGATCTGATAGAAGGACAACCGGTGTACCATTCTCTACCCCCGGTTACTAAACGGAAGGCAACTAGGCAGAGGACATTGTTCCAACAGTCAGTACAGAGGGCTTCATCTACCCCACCTGTGTACAGTAGGGATCAGGATCCTGTTTCACCCACAGAGAGGGAACGCATACCAGTAACTCAACCAGAGCAGAATAGTATGGCTAGCTTAGAGGAGATGGTGCGCCAACATCAAGAAAGCATGAAGATGATGCAGCAGGATGCTGTCCGACAGGCAGAATTCGCCAGACAACAAGCTACAGTCATGAGTGAGCAAGCGGATTTAATTGGGAGATTGCAACAGCAAACTGGGGCATCACCTTCACAGCAAATCCCTCCTCCATTAAGGGTTCCAATACCCGAGGAGACACCAATCGCCCGGAACACCCAAGAGGATACAGACATCCCAACAGGGCCAGCTCCCCTCCCGATTCCACCTCAACAATCCAAGGCACCCACCCCCATCAATCTGTCGGATTCTCCCTTCGAGTCCGAGGTGGACCCTGTGACATTGAAAATGCACAAGCTTGAAAAGCTGTTCAAGAAATCTCAAGGTGCGAAGTCCATTCCGGACATTGGAGACGGATACATCGACACGGCCGTGACGCTGCCGGATCGGTTTAAGATGCCACAAATTGATCGTTTTGACGGATCTGAGGATCCCATGGTACACCTGCGACTATTTTCAGACGTCTTACGGCCAATGGGCCTCACCAGATTACAAAAGCTGTCTTTGTTTGGCCGGACCTTGTCAGGTGTGGCGGCCGCGTGGTATGCCAAGTTAGAGGATGACGTCAAGAGAAATTGGGACGAGATGGCCGAGGCCTTCATCCTGCAGTACTCGTATAACACACAAATCGAGATCACGACCCGGGATCTCGAGACAACAAGGCAAGAACCCAAGGAAAGCTTCTCAGAATTTGTAACCAGATGGCGGGCTTTGGCTTCGATGATGACCTTAAGACCCACGGACAAAGACCAGATTCGGATGATTGTGCGCAATCTTCAGCCGAAGCTAATGCAAAAGATGATTGTAGTCCCCTTTCCCACCTTTGCTGATCTGCATGAAATGGGGGTGCAGATCGAGGACGCCTTGAGACAAGGATGGATTGATAATGACCGGGAGCAACCCCGCAGAAATTTCAATCGTAATACTAATGCAGGCCCGAGCGGTGCCACGACTTCCAGGACCTCCGAAGTGAGTATGGTCACCACTAACCCTTCCCCAAGAAATACGGCCGCCACACCATTCTCCGGTGCGTCTGGAAGCAACTCACAAACAGCCAAATACCCTCCCAGAAACACCAGAACCTTCGCTCCACTTTATATGCCCCTGTCCAAAGCTTTGGGGGTTTTGATCAGAAAAGGGCATCTGAAGCCCCTAGAGCCGCGGCCCTTACCTGAAAGACTACCCGCCACCCACAATCCAGCCAAGTATTGTGCGTTCCACCAGCAGCACGGTCACGACACCGACCTGTGCTTTCGACTACGTCATGAGATTCAAGATCTCATTGATAATGGGGTGATTTTACCCCCTGAGAAACCCAATGTTACTACAAATCCTCTCCCCACACATAACCAAGTTCCACCACCCAAAAGAATCAACTTCATCTACACTGGGGTCGCATCCTACGATCCTAGTATCTATATCACACCCTCCTACTTGCCTAAACCGAAAGTTTTCCTCCCTGATTGCACCGATTTGTGCATGATGGACGTCTCTATAACCCAACCCAAGCTAGTGGTGGTGACCACCAAGAACAGGAAGGAGGTTGTCAAACCAAAGTCTGTGAAGCCTGAGAATGATGTTGGGGACGCTTACAGTCCGAGTGACTACATTTCACCAGTGGGCCAGAATAGACCAAATGTCGGATTTCCAGTCAGGGGAGAGCTGTGTGTAATCCGAGGGAACAGTTCAAGACAGGAAACGGATGATTTGGCAGCCATGGAAGAGGATTTTGCCAAGTTCCAATTTTGCGATAACCAAGGTCTAGAACATTCAGCCACCAACTGGTACGATAATGAAGAATCAGCGGAGGCCACGGGATGGTTAGACGATCAGCCAGATGTAATAGGGGAGTTCCGGCCAGAACAAGGCCCGGCAGGGGCGGGAATGTCCACAACGGCCGGGAATGTCGAAGAGCAGAATACATCGCCGGAGAGCGCCGGTGTCGAGAGTTGCGCTCGAGAATGGAGCATTTTAAGTACAGGGATCAGTGAGCAATCTACTGCATTGACACAGTCAGAACAAGAGAGATTCGAGGATCCTGAGAGGATCAGGAAAGCAAAAGGCCACGTGGGGTTCGAAACCGCCACAAGTACGGAAATGAAGAATGCTGCAAGCATAAGGATAAAAGGTACTGCAAGTATCGGGACAGTCGTGCCAGAACCAGACAGATGCTTGTCAGCTGCAGATGGTATGTGGTGGGAAGACGACGATCTATGTCTTGCCCACACAGACGAGGATTGGAAAGGTAACCAACCAGATGATACCTGGTATATCGGCGAAGTCGATCACGTGACTAGGAGTGGACGGTATTTCAAGCCTCCACACCTAGATCAACCAGAGGCGTCTGGGAAAGATAATGAAGCAGAGAAACAAAAGGAGAAGCAACTCGAAGACGAGGCCGTATTGAGACAATTGAAAAAGATACAAGCAAACATCTCTATCTGGGGACTGCTTATGGCTTCTCGAGTACATAGGCAGGCTGTCCTTTCGGCCATGGATAAGGCCAAACTTTCCATAGATACCATGCCCGAACAGCTGGTGGGCTTAGTCTTTTCGGGAGGAAGTTCCCCAGCATTGAGTTTTTCTGACAAAGAGCTGCCACCCGAGGGTGCGAACCATAACAAGCCACTCTACATCTCTGTGGAGTGTAGGGATAAATGGATACCTGTGGTGCTTGTCGACACGGGGTCCGCTATCAACGTCTGCCCGGCAAGGACAGCTTATGCGATTGGTTTGAAAGTCGCGGATTTCGTGCCAACGGCTCAGGTAATTCGGGCGTATGACAACACAAGCCGGGAAGTAATGGGAACAGTTAAGATTCAAACAAAGGTTGGGCCGGGACAGCACGAGATAGATTTCCACGTCTTGGAGGTCCCTGCAACGTTCAACCTGCTTTTGGGGCGGCCGTGGCTGCATCAGGTAAAGGCGGTCTCCTCTACCCTACATCAAATGGTGAAATACCCCTATGGGAAGGGAGTAGCCATTGTTTTTGGAAACTCATCAATTCATCCACCACCGGAGGTATCTACGCCGGTTCTAGAAATTGAGCATGGTATGGAAGATGTGTTCATATCAGGCTTTACCTTGGCCGAGGCTCGGGTCGTACAGAACATCATGGCAGCTAATGAAGGGGTGTATGTCAGTGCCCAAGCAGTCTATCTCATGAACAAACTCCAGCACATCCCTGGGATGGGATTAGGCAAGAGCGGCAGGAAAGGTGCCGCAGCATCGGCCGAAGTGCCACATAACCCACATACCTTTGGTTTGGGCTACCTACCCACCAAAGAGGATTGGATAAGGAAAGGAAAGGAAATGGCCGGAAGGGCCAGAGCAAAACAGATGGGGAAACCCTTTGACTTAATGCACCAGCCCATTCGGGGGACCCTAAACGGACGCTTCGTCCGGGAGGGGGAGGACTTTCCGTTCTGTGGTTTCCCAGAGCCGTGGCTCAACGCAGAGAAGAAGCGCGTACCAGGATTTGAGATTTTCTTTGATTTACAGTTACCTGAGGATGACAACGCCGAAGGGCAGGCAGATCTATCGGCTGAGGCTGAGCAAAGTAAGCAAGTGCAGTCTGAGGACGATGAAAACGAAATGGGGGCAGCGCTGGCATGTCTGCTTTCAGATCCTCCGATCGAACAGAGGTGCTTGGAGGATAGCTCCTCGGTATGTGTGATTGGGAATAAAGCGGCTGCGAGCCTACCATCAGCTATTTTGGATGCGTCCATCGCACCTTCTCTCATCTGGCAATATGAAGAAGGCTTTTTATCAAGCAGCACCGGGTCAGGTAGTGAGCCGGAATCTGATTCTACCGAATCTTGTGCGTCGGAATCAGATTCCAGCTCAACTGAGTCTGAGTCCGGTATTCCCGGGGGTGATAACCCGGATGCCACAGTCCTGTCTAGGTCGTCTTTTTCATTTTCTTTTGAGTCTGTTGTAACAGAGGAATCCGACGGCTCGGAAGTATTTAATGAGAACGACGTGGATGTGGTTTTGGAGTATTTTTCTGTGCCTTTGATTTATTGCTTAAATCAGGATTTTTAAAATTTTGATGAAAACGACGAGGGGGAAATCCCTCCGGTTTTGCAACGGTTAATTGATCAAGAGCAGGAAAGGTTTGTTAAACCCTTAATGGATGAAATCACTACTGTGAATGTTGGTACTGAGAAGGACCCGCGGCTGGTCCAGATCGGGTCCACGTTGTCTTCTGAGGAACGCGAGCGCTTAGTCGCTTTGTTAAAAGATTTCAAAGATGTTTTCGCGTGGTCCTACGAAGACATGCCTGGAATCGATCCTGAGATTGTACAGCACCGGATCCCTCTTGATCCCGAGGCCCGACCTGTCAAACAGAAGCTCAGAAGGATCTGCCCTGATTGGGCCATTAAGATCAAGGAAGAGGTCACCAAGCAGATTGATGCAGGCTTCCTGTTGGTGTCTGAGTACCCGACTTGGCTGGCCAACATTGTTCCGGTGCCGAAGAAAGACGGCAGAATTCGGGTCTGTGTAGACTTCAGAGATTTGAACAGGGCCAGTCCGAAGGACGACTTTCCCTTGCCTCACATTGATGAATTGGTAGATTTCACGGCAGGACATGCCTTGCTTTCGTTTATGGATGGCTTCTCAGGTTATAATCAGATAGTAATGGCACCCGAAGACCGGGAAAAGACTGCGTTCACTACCCCGTGGGGTACATATTGTTATAGAGTGATGCCATTTGGGTTGAAAAACGCTGGAGCTACCTATCAACGGGCAGCAACTACAATATTGCATGATATGATCCATAAAGAGGTCGAGGTGTATGTGGATGACATGATTGTCAAGTCCAAAGAAAGAGAGGGCCACTACGTCGCCTTACAAAAATTCTTTCACAGGATCAGAGAGTTTCGGCTGTGGCTGAATCCCCAGAAGTGTACTTTTGGTGTTACAGCAGGGAAGATGCTAGGGTTTCTGATTACGCAAAGGGGCATCGAGGTCGACCCTTCCAAAATCAAGGCCATCTTAGAAATGCCACCACCGAGGACTGAAAAGGAGGTGCGAGGCTTTCTAGGTAAAGTGCAATTCATAAGACGGTTTATCTCTAAATTAACCTTGACTTGTGAACCACTTTTTGGTCTCCTGAAGAAAGGAAAGAAATTCCAATGGGACGGCCGATGTCAAGCAGCTTTTGAGCAGATCAAAGAGTATCTACAGAACCCGCCTGTGTTGTCACCGCCAGAACCGGGGAGACCGTTGATATTGTATCTTTCGGTAACTGAGACCACCATGGGCTGCATGCTCGCACAGGAGTCAGAAGACAAAGTGGAAAGGGCCATCTACTATCTAAGCAAAAAGATGCTGGATTACGAGACCCGCTACACTCCGCTCGAGAAGGCTTGCTTGGCCTTGGTATGGGCTACCAGGAAGCTGCGGCACTACCTGTTAGCTCACTCTGTAATGTTGGTTTCGCGTTTGGATCCCATCAAATATCTTTTCGAGAAACCAGCACTTACGGGTAGGCTGGCTCGTTGGTTGCTATTGCTTTCCGAATTTGACTTGAAGTATGTAACACGCAAGTCGGTGAAAGGGAGAGCAGTAGCGGAATTCCTTGCCGACCATCCGGTTGAGGGGGATGAGGCGGTTGAGTACCTATTCCCAGATGAAGCTATTCTGCACATCGAAGATGAAATCTGGACGATGTACTTTGACGGGGCGTCAAACCAGTATGGGTATGGGATAGGGGTGTTGCTGATAGCGCCTGACGACTCCCGTATCCCTTTAGCGTTCAAGCTCCAATTCAGGGTCTCGAACAATGAAGCAGAGTATGAGGCATGTATTGCTGGTCTAGAAGTAGCCCTAGAACTAGGGGTAAGACGATTGGACGTCATTGGGGACTCGAATCTTGTTGTGTCTCAGGCAAAAGGAGACTGGAAAGTCAAGGAGGAAAGGATGATAATTTACCACCAAACCTTGGATTTGTTAATTCCTCGGTTCGAGAAACTAAATTTCACCCACCTCGTAAGAGAGAACAACAGGTTCGCAGATTCACTAGCAACCCTATCTTCCATGATAGACATCCCGTCAGGAGTCCGGATGCGTCCAGTCATCATTGATCAGAAGTTTGCACCAGCATACGAGTCAATTTCCGCCATAGATGAGGCTCAAGATGACAACCCCTGGTATTACGATATTTGGAACTTCTTGGAAAAGGAGACGTATCCCCTAGGGGCAAGCGCCAAGGATAAGAGGGCCGTTAGAAGAATGGCTATTCAGTTCATCATCTGCGGGGGTAAACTGTACAAAAGGGGTCATTTGGGAATGCATAAGCTCTGTGTAGAAGCTGAAGAGTCGAAGCGCCTAATGGAGGCTATTCATGGAGGGGAGTGCGGCGCGCACATGAATGGAGTAATGTTGGCCAGAAAGATCCTTAGGCAGGGTTACTACTGGTCGACCATGGAGGAGGATTGTATCGGTTTCGTTCGGCGATGCCACAAATGCCAGATCCATGCAAACCGTATGAATATCCCACCATCCAAGCTTTACAACATGACGTCCCCGTGGCCATTTTCCGTGTGGGAGATTGATGTGATCGGAGCTGTTACCCCGAATGGGTCGAACGGACATGAGTATATCCTCGTAGCGATAGATTATTTCACAAAGTGGGTCGAGGCCCAATCATACGCGGTGTTGAAGGCGTCGCATGTCGCCAAGTTCATCAGAAACAACATCATTTGCCGCTACGGGGTGCCAAACGAGATTATTTCGGATAATGGATCCCACTTTAAGAAAGAAGTGGTCGACTTGTTGGAAAAGTATAATGTGGCTTTTCATAAGTCATCTACGTACCGGCCGCAAACCAACGGAGCAGTTGAGGCCGCCAACAAGAACATCAAGCATATACTGCGGAAAATGGTGGAGACCTACCGAGATTGGCCAGATAAGTTGCCGTTTGCTCTATGGGGCTACAGGACTTCAATTAGAACTTCAACCGAAGCAACTCCGTATTCGTTAGTTTATGGAATAGAGGCTGTTCTACCTATTGAAATTGAAGTTCCGTCGTTACGGGTATTGGCTGAGTGTCAGATAGCTGAGGCAGATTGGCAGCAGAGCAGGTTCGAGGAACTTATGCTCTTTGACGAAAGAAGGCTGAAAGCACTGTACCACGTTCAAAGTTATCAGCGCAGGATTGCTCGGGCTTTTAACAAGAAGGTTAAGTCCAGAAATCTAAAGGAAGGAGATTTGGTACTCAAAGACAACCGAGCACCCATCCACGACCCGAGGGGCAAGTTCAGACCCAATTGGACTGGTCCCTACATTATCAAAGCTATCTGGTCAGGTGGAGCTGTGGTTCTGATGGACTTAGATGGCTTAGAATTTTCCCAACCGATCAACATGGACAAGTTGAAGAAATACTACCCTTGAGAGGCTCGCTAGGCCGAAAACCCGAAAGGGCGACCTAGGCAAAAGCTAGAGCACAAAAAATTAGAAAATATAAAAACTGAGCTCGCAAGGCTGAAAACCCGCAAAGGGCGGCCTTGGCAAAAGTTAGAGCGCAAAAGGAGAGTGAAAATACTCGAGCGAACCTAAGCCGGAACTACATAAGGCTTGATTCCCATGTTTGGGATACGTAGGCAGCTTCATCCTGAAGTTCAGCTATAACACTTCCCCGATCAACTTTGTCCATTTGATCATCTCAGTCATCTTTGTTCATCAGCATTCGTTGGAATCTCCGGTGCGGTGCCACTCAGACTAGGGGCAACTTTCCGCTGCTATGCAGTGCTGCGGCGCTCTTCAGACTAGGGGCAACTTTCCAGTTGCAGGAATCTGGGGTTGTGCGTCTCGAGTGACAGATTTCAGGCGTGTCCAGTTCTGGTCCACATCAGAAATATCTTTGAAAAGTTTTAATAAAAGCTGACTTTGTTCAAATAATCTTCTTACAACTTTGGCCATTTTTGGACCAAGGTGGAAAATTTTCAGTGCCACAACTTTCAATTTCTTTGATTTCAAAACAGAGTTCTCCTGCTCTTACATACAATTGAAGTTGCTTTTTATTACATTCATAAGAGAAAACTTGAAAGTACTAATAAAGCAATAAATCTAGGGCATAGTCAAGTCAGGTGTTCCTGCGCCCCCCTCCCAGAGCTGGTCGAAGCCTCTGATGCCAAACTGGGCCCGATCTGTGCTTCTTCATTGAGCCAATCCATGCACTCATCAGACAAAGTGCAACTGAAAGTAGGAGCGGGGGCCAGGAGTTCTCTCATCCTCCATGCGGTGGCCTGCCAAGCAAGTTGTGCGCCTCGGGCTGGGAATGCAGCAGGATACTCTATCCCCTCTGGCGGGCAGGTCTGATCATGGCCAAATTGGCGTCGAATCCGAAATGGGAAGTAGAATACGCAGTGAGTGAGACCAATCAATTGAATCCCAGTCTGCCGGGGCATGTTGTAACTCATTGCCGGAAGGTCCAGCCAAGGGCACCGCCAAGCAATACGGTCTGCGGACAAACGGCACATCCAAGCGAACCACCATCCCTCATCCAAGGCATTGACTAGACGACGCCGGAAGAAGTAGCCGCGAGCTGAATATGCGGGGCAGGAGTCCACAACCTGCAGTTTATCCATCAGCCACACCTGGGGAGGGATTTGAAAAATGAGAGATTAAAGAATAGAGAGATGTACGAGGAGAGAAGAGTGAGAATGGGGTTTTTGTGAGAAAAGACCGAGCTCGAGGGCCGAGTGATGTGAGCAATACATAAATGGGAGATTGGGTGGGAAACGTTACCTGTAGTAGTAGTGGACTCCCCGCCAATCTAGACGTCTCATGACGACAAAAGGCGTCTAAGCCCATTAGCGTCTCGGCCAGGGCCATGGCAATACAGCTCTTGCCCTCCTTCAAGTCTTGGGCAACCTCAATCAACCGGATACTAGCCCCTCCAGACCCTGAGACGAACAGGAAATGGGACAGCATGCACAAGCAGAGCGCATGTCGCCGGAAGCCTTGCCAGTGATGGTTGTTGCGATCACCAGCATCAGAAAATCGATTGGCCAAACTCGGAATGTCCAGCATCCCGTCACAAATCAGGGACCGAGCGTCACGCATGCTGAGTCCGCACATACGCCCTAAGGATTGGGCATGACCAAAATTAAGTTGGGGCAGGAGCTCCTCGTCGCGCTCGGACTCCATTAAAGCTCGGAAATCTTCGAAGGTAGGACACATCTCTTGCCCGGCGAAGCTAAAGACATGTGTCACCGGATTCCAAAACCTTGCCGCGGCTTGAAGAAACGGGAAGTGCAATGGGGTGCGACCTAGAGTGAATAGTGCATTTATGCCGAAACCCCGAAAATTCACTTTTTCCGAGCCATCCAAGCTAGCAATCCAAGATGTCAGATTTTGAGCAAGAAACTCTTCCATTGGAGCGAATCAGTGTGAAAATGAGAAAAACTACGAGGCTGGGATCTTTTGTAGGAGATAAGGTTGAGTGGGGGGACAGATGTCAACATTCTGGTGGTCCCCCTCATTTAGTGCCGGCCGGCCAAAAACTCTGCCGACCGGCCATTTTATTTTGCCGACAAAACAGACACATGGCCGGTAGCCATTCCTTGCAGCCGGTGGTCCCTACACCATGCCGGTGGACTTCCTTCTGCTTTTCTTGAGCTGTTTATGCTAAGAATTGGGGAACTTAACCACCTCCAACCCCTCCCCGGCGATCGACTCTTGCGGAGCCACGCCTGTCTGCTTGCTGAGTTTTGAATATTTGCTTATCGAGTTGTATTTCGCTCTCTTGGAGCTCTGGATTTGTTTATCGAGTTGTATTCACACTTGTTTGGTTGTGTCATGTCCTTGTTTTGCTTATCGAGTTGTAAGTTGGTTCACTACCTGATTATTACGATGGCAAATTTCCAAAATAAGTTTAATTTCGTTCACATTTGTGGTGCGATACCCTGCGATGCGATGCACAGAAGATCTACAATTGCAACATCTTTTAAATAAAATGATTTGTTTCGTTCCCATCACATGTTTTGCAAAGTGTGGGAATTTTGAGAAAGAAAATAAAACCTGCCTAAGGCAGCGCAATGTGCTTAAGCTACTAGTAAAAAGGAAAATAAAGCGTAGAATGGCAGGGTAGCCAAGTATCAGAATTGATACCGGTGAAACTCCCCTTGCGGATAACGCACCTTCCGCACCTCCGTTCGGGTCAGCCACGTCGCTGGACGCCCTCACAATACGAGAAAGCACGCCGTTGAAACGTGAACCTTTGAGTTGACCTCAGGCCACAACTACTGCAAGCAATGCTCAATGAGTGCGAAGAATGTCCCGCCCCATATCCTTTTCATGCTTTGTGAACTCCACAAATTGTTTCAATTATGCTATGTAATGGTAATCCTTTCTTTACTTGCGTAGACCGCATGTTCATTAATTACCTGCGTGGACCGCATGTTTTGATCGCGTAGACCGCATGTTTAATTCCATTACCTGCGTGGACCGCATGTTTTGATTGCGTAGACCGCATGTTTAATTTCCTTACCTGCGTAGACCGCATATTTTGATTGCGTAGACCGCATGTTCATTAATTACCTGCGTAGACCGCATGTTTTGATCGCGTAGACCGCATGTTTAATTCCATTACCTGCGTAGACCGCATGTTTTGATTGCGTAGACCGCATGTTTAATTTCATTACCTGCGTAGACCGCATGTTTTGATTGCGTAGACCGCATGTTTAATTTCCTTACCTGCGTAGACCGCATATTTTGATTGCGTAGACCGCATGTTTAACTTCATTACCTGCGTAGACCGCATGTTTTGATTGCGTAGACCGCATGTTTAATTTCAATACCTGCGTAGACAGCATGTTTTGATTGCGTAGACCGCATGTTTAATTTTAATACCAGCGTAAGACCGCATGGTTCACTCACATATTCGTATTTTCACAGCATTGTTATACTCCCTACTTGCTTTGCGTTGTCACGCATTTCGAGTACACCACTATTCTTGCATTGTCATGCATGTTGCTAACAATATTGTACCTGTTAAGTTTGTTTTCTTTTCAGGCACGATATTGTATGTACGGTTCATTCGAGGCTGGTGCAACCAGACGAACCGGACAGGTATTGTATCCTCCGAGTGAGACGTATTGAGAATTACATAATTCTCTTACATCCTTTCTGCATTGTAGTGTAGTTTGGTATATGCTAGCTTAAAACTGTCGCATGTTTGCTTCATTACAGCTTTATTTGCATGATCATAAGTTATGCTCGGCTCTGTGCATTGTCTTGCATTTGGCCCCTGCCTTCGGGCGCATATCTTGTTTGTCTTGCATGTTTGTCTAAGTCTTCGGCCTTGTCAAAAATGGGTCGTCTCTGGGCTTTGACATTCACTCCCGTCATTGTTATGACTTTCGAGTTCTGTCAAAGAGGGGCAACTGTAGACACCCCATTTTTGACCGTCCTCAAGACTTGGACGTCACCGTTTGAACACTCGGTGATTATCCATGTTGTGTTCGTTTAGAGTTCCCGGAGGTTTTGGCTCGCGCGCCCTGCCTCAGGATCTCCGAACTTGACCGTTTAGTGTCTGGTTTCACACCGAACACTTGTGTTTTGCCTTGGAAGGGCAGGGAATGCCTTATGAGGCATCCCCACACACCACCGGCAGTGGCTGGAGGCCACCGGATGGTCTTTTTCTTCCATCGGCACTTTTGTTTGCCGGTCGGCACACTTTATTGCCGGTCGGCATAATTTGTTGCCGGTCGGCACTGTTTTTTGCCGAAATGGCATTTTTGGGCAGCCGACCACTGTTCATCCACTTTATGGAGATATTTTGTGCCAGCTGTGATAGCTGGCACCAACTCTTCCCCCGTGTATGGAGGGATCTCCCTCTAAGCAAGCTTGTTGAATAAGCTTTGCAAGAGGGAGTCTTATAAGAGGGGGGCCTTCCTCTTTGATCTAGGTTAGCTTCTTGCAACCAAAAACTAGACCTTTGAGATATAGATACATATTATCTCTATATCTCCCCCTCTCTCCTCCTTTGTGTGTGTTTCTTAGCTCAAAAGGTGGTTTTTACCTTACTTTTGCACCATTACACACACCATTACACCTTACTCCGAGATTGAGGGACTTGGGGGGTTGTTTCTTGAGTTTTTTGACTGGTTTTGATCCAAAGAAGGAGGCTAGACCTTTTGTTCTTCAAAGGTTATTCAAGGGTGAGCATCTTGATTTATATTCCCCAAACTTGCAATAGTTTTTTTACCTATCTAGCTTGCTGTTTTAGCTCTTGTGTATAACATAAAAAAGGCTTGTATTTTCCTGCTCTAGCACTTTCATTAAGGTCATTTTGTGGTTTGAGTGCAAACTCTCCCTTCTAAGCCTTGTTTGATCCATTTTGGTGCCTCTTTCATAAGGTTTTGTTCACTTCAGTGTTTTGGTCCTTTGACCACTGAAAATCAGTGTATTTTAGTGTCAAAAAAAGATGGTTTGAAGTCTTGCATAGGGGAGGGACACCCCTCTCCCTTCATGGTTTGTTTCCATGCTTTTTTGGGCTCAAAAGGGTAGCATGTGTGCTTGATGATCCTTGGCCTCATTTCAGAATTTTTTTAGGTATTTTAGGTCATATGTAACCTCTGTTTTTGGCTGGATTTGTGCCTCCTTGTATGCTTATAATACTTGCTTTGTATTGCTCCATTTTGCTTAGAAATACACCTCATGATTAGGCCATGATTCTTGTGTATGTTGGCTTAGTTCCATGAAGCTTTTAGTATTGTTTTTCCATGCTTAAAGTTTGTTGGTTATCCATTTGATCATGCTTGACATGTTTGTTAGGGTTGCTTTGTATTTTGGCTTGAAAGCTTTGAGCATGTTGGCTTCTAGCATGCATGTTTGTGATTACCCTCATGATTTTAACATCATCAAGGGCCACATTTTAGCCCAAGAATCATGTTTGTATGTGTGCATGCATGACCTCTTTCATGCCTTGAGGGTGTGTCCTCTTATGCCTAGGAGTGGCCCTTAGTGCATTTGTTTCATGGGAGGTACTTTAGCTGTCATATTAAGAGGTTTTGGGGTCCCATTTTGCATGTAAAAATTCTGTTTTTACTTGTTTTAATCATGCCATGAGTGGTCATGTTGATGAGTGTGAAATGTTTCCCTTTTTGTGCCTTAACCATAGGACTTTTGGCTTGCATGTTGGCATGAGTATTGGACTATCTATCGGACACTTTTGGCCACTGTTTTGAGGAGGGTGAGGGTCTGCCCCCTTGCCATTTTAAGCCATCTTTGCATGATTGCTTCATGATTGATGCATGGTTGCTTCATATGTTGTTGTAGCATGATAATTCTATTGCTCAAAGTGTCCGTGTTTACATCACATTTGTGTCTTGTATGTCTAATATTGCATGCTTGCCATACTAGTTGCATGATTCTTGGCATACCTTGCACGTTGATATCATGTTGCATTTTGAGCCATGTTTTGCATAACATGCATTGCATTACTTGGTTTGGGGTGTCAAACCAAGTGTGAGAGTTGAGGGGCGTTCATACCACAAGTGATGTAACGCGTCTTAACTTTCGGTCCCCGAGGCCTTTGACTTCGCCATGATAAGGTTTCGTAGTTCATTGTGTTCGTTGCATACATCCTTACATTAAATGGCAAATTTGATCCCTTGAGTCATCATGCACCATTGATGGCTCAAAGATTGAAGGTCATGCTTCTTTGAGTTCAAAACATGATAGGAAGTATGACCATGCTTACATGTGTCCAAAAACTCCATGACATGCACTGTCTGTTCTCTGTTTGCTGTCAAATTGTCTTCTGCATGAAGTTTCTGCCGACCGGCAGAATTTAGTGTCGACCGGCACTATCTGGAGTGCCGAGGAATCCAACAAATGCCGATGGGAATTGTGAAGTGCCGGTGGTAATTCTGTCCGGCCGGTGGTGCTCTACAGGATGCAAGGAACTTACTCCAGTACTTTGGCAATTTTCAGAAAGACAAGGCAGTACAAACAGAGGCGGCAGGAGTACAGTACGGGTTTTTCGGGCGAGACGGATTCGAGCATGCACCATTCGCGCATCCCGAGGCAGAGGCTGCGGCTGCCCTCTTCTTTCCTTTGCTATCTTTTCTTTTAAATTAAATTAGAAATCTTGTAATAATTTTATTCGTTTATTATTTTGGGACTGTAATATTTATTTGATCCCTCCGAGTGAGGGTAAAGATGTAATAAGTGTGTGTGGGTGGTGTGTATGTCTTCCAATCCCCATTTCTTTCTTCCCTTTTATTTACCCGCTTATGATGGTAGATTAGGGCATTTTTTGAAATTAGCATACCTTATGCCATGCATGCGTGCATCCATGCATTTGTATTGCATACATTAGGCTCGGTACATCACGCTAACCGCATTTGTATTTCAAATTCTAAACCGAATATGTGATAATTGTGCATTTTCACATACCATGTTTAGGGCTAGCCGAGCCTGCCTAGACCGCATTTTGCATGTGATGCATTAGCCACTTTTAACATGACCTAGGACATGCATGTTTGCTAACTAGTTTACTGTTTTGGCACGGAGTACAATGTAAGTATTTTTGCTTTAGCATCCAGCATGCGTGTGAATGTTGCCATAATAATATGCTTGCCATGCGGCTAAGTGCTTACATGAGATAAACTGCTTGAATGCCTGTGGGTGGAGGTCAAATTGCTTAAGTTGGGATAATGCGTTAAAATTGCGATTTTTAAGCCCACTGGATAGTGGCAAAACCATCTTTTCCAAAAGCCCACTTGAGGGTGGCAAAATCTGTATTTTAGCCTACTTGAGTAGCAAACCATTTTCAAAACAAACATGAAATGTTTTGTTCCAATTTGGGCGATTTGGTCTATACTTGTTTGCTGCGCGCATAACATAGTAATTCTAGGCAAATAATTGGTTTAAGAACACATAAAGTTTTCAAAAACGGATATCACGGTTAGTAGAGGCCGGTCTTCGGACCGGGCGAAAGGGGGTGCTCATAGCTGACCTTCCCCGACCGTACCCAAGTTCCCGAGCCGAGACAACTCCGGTGATGACGGACATGTGGCCTTCGGCACCGAGTCAGGGTTTCCTAAATTTCCCATTTTAAAAAAAAATATTTAGGTGGCGACTCTGTATCTGGCAAAGCAGTCCATGTTTGGCACTACTTTTTCAAAAATCTGTTTCTCAAAACGATTTGCCAGATTTGGACTCTTTGGTTCAAGATTAAGAACCACGACACAAAATCGAGAGTCCGAACTGTAGCGAGGTCCCCCCCCCCCCGGCGGGCTTGTTACAGTTTCTGGCGACTCTGCTGGGGAAATTAGAGAGCTTGACTCGAACTCATGATATCCTGTTTTGATTTCATTTGTGTGTTTCTTTGCATTGCATGTGCATTGATGCGCCTAGGAACACAGTGTTTGCCATCTGCCATTCCTGAACGATTTGCCGGAGGCTTGTCTTGTCAAGGCATGTCCATAAGGCTGACCGGCTATGGGCTCTGACAGTGTGGGAACACAAACCCCGGTTTATCGGGGCACCCTTTTTGACCATTCGACCTAGTTCATATTCGGATCCATAGTGACCATTCCAAATTAGGACAGGCTGCTTATCCGATGTTAGGTTGTTTGAAAACCGCTGTGTGCGTAGTGAAACCCTAGTTCCTAACAAAATAGGACAGGGAAACCCTACCTCAACATAGGGGTGTTTTGGCTCTCTCTTACTTGCTTTGTGCTTTTAGAGTGTATCTTTATAGGAATGCATATACCAGTTTACAAGTCTGGGCATCAGGCCTGTGGGCATCAGCATCAGTATTTAGAGAATCAGTTATCTGCGGGTATCAGGGTTCAGTGTTGGGAACAGAGATTTTGAGAACAGTGATCAGTATCGAGGAACAGTGTGTTCGGCTTATCGACTATGTGTTTTGAATATCCAACTGTATATTATTTGTTTATTTTACGCCGTTGTGCTGTCCAGTTGTTGGTTTATTTATTGCTTTATTTATCTTTTTTTTGCTAGGTAGTTTAGCATCATTGCGTCTAACCCAGTAGACATTCCCCAAGCACTCTGGATCAGAGGTCGCCGGCTCCATCGATCTGAGGATCTGATAGAAGGACAACCGGTGTACCATTCTCTACCCCCGGTTACTAAACGGAAGGCAACTAGGCAGAGGACATTGTTCCAACAGTCAGTACAGAGGGCTTCATCTACCCCACCTGTGTACAGTAGGGATCAGGATCCTGTTTCACCCACAGAGAGGGAACGCATACCAGTAACTCAACCAGAGCAGAATAGTATGGCTAGCTTAGAGGAGATGGTGCGCCAACATCAAGAAAGCATGAAGATGATGCAGCAGGATGCTGTCCGACAGGCAGAATTCGCCAGACAACAAGCTACAGTCATGAGTGAGCAAGCGGATTTAATTGGGAGATTGCAACAGCAAACTGGGGCATCACCTTCACAGCAAATCCCTCCTCCATTAAGGGTTCCAATACCCGAGGAGACACCAATCGCCCGGAACACCCAAGAGGATACAGACATCCCAACAGGGCCAGCTCCCCTCCCGATTCCACCTCAACAATCCAAGGCACCCACCCCCATCAATCTGTCGGATTCTCCCTTCGAGTCCGAGGTGGACCCTGTGACATTGAAAATGCACAAGCTTGAAAAGCTGTTCAAGAAATCTCAAG
This sequence comes from Camellia sinensis, assembly GCF_055761805.1. Lineage (NCBI taxonomy): Eukaryota > Viridiplantae > Streptophyta > Magnoliopsida > Ericales > Theaceae > Camellia > Camellia sinensis. The sequence goes on from NC_138963.1 coordinate 143,986,927, forward strand.
GTGCGAAGTCCATTCCGGACATTGGAGACGGATACATCGACACGGCCGTGACGCTGCCGGATCGGTTTAAGATGCCACAAATTGATCGTTTTGACGGATCTGAGGATCCCATGGTACACCTGCGACTATTTTCAGACGTCTTACGGCCAATGGGCCTCACCAGATTACAAAAGCTGTCTTTGTTTGGCCGGACCTTGTCAGGTGTGGCGGCCGCGTGGTATGCCAAGTTAGAGGATGACGTCAAGAGAAATTGGGACGAGATGGCCGAGGCCTTCATCCTGCAGTACTCGTATAACACACAAATCGAGATCACGACCCGGGATCTCGAGACAACAAGGCAAGAACCCAAGGAAAGCTTCTCAGAATTTGTAACCAGATGGCGGGCTAAGGCTTCGATGATGACCTTAAGACCCACGGACAAAGACCAGATTCGGATGATTGTGCGCAATCTTCAGCCGAAGCTAATGCAAAAGATGATTGTAGTCCCCTTTCCCACCTTTGCTGATCTGCATGAAATGGGGGTGCAGATCGAGGACGCCTTGAGACAAGGATGGATTGATAATGACTGGGAGCAACCCCGCAGAAATTTCAATCGTAATACTAATGCAGGCCCGAGCGGTGCCACGACTTCCAGGACCTCCGAAGTGAGTATGGTCACCACTAACCCTTCCCCAAGAAATACAGCCGCCACACCATTCTCCGGTGCGTCCGGAAGCAACTCACAAACAGCCAAATACCCTCCCAGAAACACCAGAACCTTCGCTCCACTTTATATGCCCCTGTCCAAAGCTTTGGGGGTTTTGATCAGAAAAGGGCATCTGAAGCCCCTAGAGCCGCGGCCCTTACCTGAAAGACTACCCGCCACCCACAATCCAGCCAAGTATTGTGCGTTCCACCAGCAACACGGTCACGACACCGACCTGTGCTTTCGACTACGTCATGAGATTCAAGATCTCATTGATAATGGGGTGATTTTACCCCCTGAGAAACCCAATGTTACTACAAATCCTCTCCCCACACATAACCAAGTTCCACCACCCAAAAGAATCAACTTCATCTACACTGGGGTCGCATCCTACGATCCTAGTATCTATATCACACCCTCCTACTTGCCTAAACCGAAAGTTTTCCTCCCTGATTGCACCGATTTGTGCATGATGGACGTCTCTATAACCCAACCCAAGCCAGTGGTGGTGACCACCGAGAACAGGAAGGAGGTTGTCAAACCAAAGTCTGTGAAGCCTGAGAATGATGTTGGGGACGCTTACAGTCCGAGTGACTACATTTCACCAGTGGGCCAGAATAGACCAAATGTCGGATTTCCAGTCAGGGGAGAGCTGTGTGTAATCCGAGGGAACAGTTCAAGACAGGAAACGGATGATTTGGCAGCCATGGAAGAGGATTTTGCCAAGTTCCAATTTTGCGATAACCAAGGTCTAGAACATTCAGCCACCAACTGGTACGATAATGAAGAATCAGCGGAGGCCACGGGATGGTTAGACGATCAGCCAGATGTAATAGAGGAGTTCCAGCCAGAACAAGGCCCGGCAGGGGCGGGAATGTCCACAACGGCAGGGAATGTCGAAGAGCAGAATACATCGCCGGAGAGCGCCGGTGTCGAGAGTTGCGCTCGAGAATGGAGCATTTTAAGTACAGGGATCAGTGAGCAATCTACTGCATTGACACAGTCAGAACAAGAGAGATTCGAGGATCCTGAGAGGATCAGGAAAGCAAAAGGCCACGTGGGGGTCGAAACCGCCACAAGTACGGAAATGAAGAATGCTGCAAGCATAGGGATAAAAGGTACTACAAGTATCGGGACAGTCGTGCCAGAACCAGACAGATGCTTGTCAGCTGCAGATGGTATGTGGTGGGAAGACGACGATCTATGTCTTGCCCACACAGACGAGGATTGGAAAGGTAACCAACCAGATGATACCTGGTATATCGGCGAAGTCGATCACGTGACTAGGAGTGGACGGTATTTCAAGCCTCCACACCTAGATCAACCAGAGGCGTCTGGGAAAGATAATGAAGCAGAGAAACAAAAGGAGAAGCAACTCGAAGACGAGGCCGTATTGAGACAATTGAAAAAGATACAAGCAAACATCTCCATCTGGGGACTGCTTATGGCTTCTCGAGTACATAGGCAGGCTGTCCTTTCGGCCATGGATAAGGCCAAACTTTCCATAGATACCACGCCCGAACAGCTGGTGGGCTTAGTCTTTTCGGGAGGAAGTTCCCCAGCATTGAATTTTTCTGACAAAGAGCTGCCACCCGAGGGTGCGAACCATAACAAGCCACTCTACATCTCTGTGGAGTGTAGGGATAAATGGATACCTGTGGTGCTTGTCGACACGGGGTCCGCTATCAACGTCTGCCCGGCAAGGACAGCTTATGCGATTGGTTTGAAAGTCGCGGATTTCGTGCCAACGGCTCAGGTAATTCGGGCGTATGACAACACAAGCCAGGAAGTAATGGGAACAGTTAAGATTCAAACAAAGGTTGGGCCGGGACAGCACGAGATAGATTTCCACGTCTTGGAGGTCCCTGCAACGTTCAACCTGCTTTTGGGGCGGCCGTGGCTGCATCAGGTAAAGGCGGTCTCCTCTACCCTACATCAAATGGTGAAATACCCCTATGGGAAGGGAGTAGCCATTGTTTTTGGAAACTCATCAATTCATCCACCATCGGAGGTATCTACGCCGGTTCTAGAAATTGAGCATGGTATGGAAGATGTGTTCATATCAGGCTTTACCTTGGCCGAGGCTCAGGTCGTACAGAACATCATGGCAGCTAATGAAGGGGTGTATGTCAGTGCCCAAGCAGTCTATCTCATGAACAAACTCCAGCACATCCCTGGGATGGGATTAGGAAAGAGCGGCAGGAAAGGTGCGGCAGCATCGGCCGAAATGCCACATAACCCACATACCTTTGGTTTGGGCTACCTACCCACCAAAGAGGATTGGATAAGGAAAGGAAAGGAAATGGCCGGAAGGGCCAGAGCAAAACAGATGGGGAAACCCTTTGACTTAATGCACCAGCCCATTCGGGGGACCCTAAACGGACGCTTCGTCCGGGAGGGGGAGGACTTTCCGTTCTGTGGTTTCCCAGAGTCGTGGCTCAACGCAGAGAAGAAGCGCGTACCGGGATTTGAGATTTTCTTTGATTTACAGTTACCTGAGGATGACAACGCCGAAGGGCAGGCAGATCTATCGGCTGAGGCTGAGCAAAGTAAGCAAGTGCAGTCTGAGGACGATGAAAACGAAATGGGGGCAGCGCTGGCATGTCTGCTTTCAGATCCTCCGATCGAACAGAGGTGCTTGGGGGATAGCTCCTCGGTATGTGTGATTGGGAATGAAGCGGCTGCGAGCCTACCATCAGCTATTTTGGATACGTCCATCGCACCTTCTCTCATCTGGCAATATGAAGAAGGCTTTTTATCAAGCAGCACCGGGTCAGGTAGTGAGCCGGAATCTGATTCTACCGAATCTTGTGCGTCGGAATCAGATTCCAGCTCAACTGAGTCTGAGTCCGGTATTCCCGGGGGTGATAACCCGAATGCCACAGTCCTGTCTAGGTCGTCGTTTTCATTTTCTTTTAAGTCTGTTGTAACAGAGGAATCCGACGGCTCGGAAGTATTTAATGAGAACGACGTGGATGTGGTTTCGGAGTATTTTTCTGTGCCTTTGATTTATTGCTTAAATCAGGATTTTCAAAATTTTGATGAAAACAACGAGGGGGAAATCCCTCCGGTTTTGCAACGGTTAATTGATCAAGAGCAGGAAAGGTTTGTTAAACCCTTAATGGATGAAATCACTACTGTGAATGTTGGTACTGAGAAGGACCCGCGGCTGGTCCAGATCGGGTCCACGTTGTCTTCTGAGGAACGCGAGCGCTTAGTCGCTTTGTTAAAAGATTTCAAAGATATTTTCGCGTGGTCCTACGAAGACATGCCTGGAATCGATCCTGAGATTGTACAGCACCGGATCCCTCTTGATCCCGAGGCCCGACCTGTCAAACAGAAGCTCAGAAGGATCTGCCCTGATTGGGCCATTAAGATCAAGGAAGAGGTCACCAAGCAGATTGATGCAGGCTTCCTGTTGGTGTCTGAGTACCCGACTTGGCTGGCCAACATTGTTCCGGTGCCGAAGAAAGACGGCAGAATTCGGGTCTGTGTAGACTTCAGAGATTTGAACAGGGCCAGTCCGAAGGACGACTTTCCCTTGCCTCACATTGATGAATTGGTAGATTTCACGGCAGGACAAGCCTTGCTTTCGTTTATGGATGGCTTCTCAGGTTATAATCAGATAGTAATGGCACCCGAAGACCGGGAAAAGACTGCGTTCACTACCCCGTGGGGTACATATTGTTATAGAGTGATGCCATTTGGGTTGAAAAACGCTGGAGCTACCTATCAACGGGCAGCAACTACAATATTGCATGATATGATCCATAAAGAGGTCGAGGTGTATGTGGATGACATGATTGTCAAGTCCAAAGAAAGAGAGGGCCACTACGCCGCCTTACAAAAATTCTTTCAGAGGATCAGAGAGTTTCGGCTGCGGCTGAATCCCCAGAAGTGTACTTTTGGTGTTACAGCAGGGAAGATGCTAGGGTTTCTGATTACGCAAAGGGGCATCGAGGTCGACCCTTCCAAAATCAAGGCCATCTTAGAAATGCCACCACCGAGGACTGAAAAGGAGGTGCGAGGCTTTCTAGGTAAAGTGCAATTCATAAGACAGTTTATCTCTAAATTAACCTTGACTTGTGAACCACTTTTTGGTCTCCTGAAGAAAGGAAAGAAATTCCAATGGGACGGCCGATGTCAAGCAGCTTTTGAGCAGATCAAAGAGTATCTACAGAACCCGCCTGTGTTGTCACCGCCAGAACCGGGGAGACCGTTGATATTGTATCTTTCGGTAACTGAGACCACCATGGGCTGCATGCTCGCACAGGAGTCAGAAGACAAAGTGGAAAGGGCCATCTACTATCTAAGCAAAAAGATGCTGGATTACGAGACCCGCTACACTCCGCTCGAGAAGGCTTGCTTGGCCTTGGTATGGGCTACCAGGAAGTTGCGGCACTACCTGTTAGCTCACTCTGTAATGTTGGTTTCGCGTTTGGATCCCATCAAATATCTTTTCGAGAAACCAGCACTTACGGGTAGGCTGGCTCGTTGGTTGCTATTGCTTTCCGAATTTGACTTGAAGTATGTAACACGCAAGTCGGTGAAAGGGAGAGCAGTAGCGGAATTCCTTGCCGACCATCCGGTTGAGGGGGATGAGGCGGTTGAGTACCTATTCCCAGATGAAGCTATTCTGCACATCGAAGATGAAATCTGGACGATGTACTTTGACGGGGCGTCAAACCAGTATGGGTATGGGATAGGGGTGTTGCTGATAGCGCCTGACGACTCCCGTATCCCTTTAGCGTTCAAGCTCCAATTCAGGGTCTCGAACAATGAAGCAGAGTATGAGGCATGTATTGCTGGTCTAGAAGCAGCCCTAGAACTAGGGGTAAGACGATTGGACGTCATTGGGGACTCGAATCTTGTTGTGTCTCAGGCAAAAGGAGACTGGAAGGTCAAGGAGGAAAGGATGATAATTTACCACCAAACCTTGGATTTGTTAATTCCTCGGTTCGAGAAACTAAATTTCACCCACCTCGTAAGAGAGAACAACAGGTTCGCAGATTCACTAGCAACCCTATCTTCCATGATAGACATCCCGTCAGGAGTCCGGATGCGTCCAGTCATCATTGATCAGAAGTTTGCACCAGCATACGAGTCAATTTCCGCCATAGATGAGGCTCAAGATGACAACCCCTGGTATTACGATATTTGGAACTTCTTGGAAAAGGAGACGTATCCCCTAGGGGCAAGCGCCAAGGATAAGAGGGCCGTTAGAAGAATGGCTATTCAGTTCATCATCTGCGGGGGTAAACTGTACAAAAGGGGTCATTTGGGAATGCATAAGCTCTGTGTAGAAGCTGAAGAGTCGAAGCGCCTAATGGAGGCTATTCATGGAGGGGAGTGCGGCGCGCACATGAATGGAGTAATGTTGGCCAGAAAGATCCTTAGGCAGGGTTACTACTGGTCGACCATGGAGGAGGATTGTATCGGCTTCGTTCGGCGATGCCACAAATGCCAGATCCATGCAAACCGTATGAATATCCCACCATCCAAGCTTTACAACATGACGTCCCCGTGGCCATTTTCCGTGTGGGGGATTGATGTGATCGGAGCTGTTACCCCGAAGGGGTCGAACGGACATGAGTATATCCTCGTAGCGATAGATTATTTCACAAAGTGGGTCGAGGCCCAATCATACGCGGTGTTGAAGGCGTCGCATGTCGCCAAGTTCATCAGAAACAACATCATTTGCCGCTACGGGGTGCCAAACGAGATTATTTCGGATAATGGATCCCACTTTAAGAAAGAAGTGGTCGACTTGTTGGAAAAGTATAATGTGGCTTTTCATAAGTCATCTACGTACCGGCCGCAAACCAACGGAGCAGTTGAGGCCGCCAACAAGAACATCAAGCATATACTGCGGAAAATGGTGGAGACCTACCGAGATTGGCCAGATAAGTTGCCGTTTGCTCTATGGGGCTACAGGACTTCAATTAGAACTTCAACCGAAGCAACTCCGTATTCGTTAGTTTATGGAATGGAGGCTGTTCTACCTATTGAAATTGAAGTTCCGTCGTTACGGGTATTGGCTGAGTGTCAGATAGCTGAGGCAGATTGGCAGCAGAGCAGGTTCGAGGAACTTATGCTCTTTGACGAAAGAAGGCTGAAAGCACTGTACCACGTTCAAAGTTATCAGCGCAGGATTGCTCGGGCTTTTAACAAGAAGGTTAAGTCCAGAAATCTAAAGGAAGGAGATTTGGTACTCAAAGACAACCGAGCACCCATCCACGACCCGAGGGGCAAGTTCAGACCCAATTGGACTGGTCCCTACATTATCAAAGCTATCTGGTCAGGTGGAGCTGTGGTTCTGATGGACTTAGATGGCTTAGAATTTTCCCAACCGATTAACATGGACAAGTTGAAGAAATACTACCCTTGAGAGGCTCGCTAGGCCGAAAACCCGAAAGGGCGACCTAGGCAAAAGCTAGAGCACAAAAAATTAGAAAATATAAAAACTGAGCTCGCAAGGCTGAAAACCCGCAAAGGGCGGCCTTGGCAAAAGTTAGAGCGCAAAAGGAGAGTGAAAATACTCGAGCGAACCTAAGCCGGAACTACATAAGGCTTGATTCCCATGTTTGGGATACGTAGGCAGCTTCATCCTGAAGTTCAGCTATAACACTTCCCCGATCAACTTTGTCCATTTGATCATCTCAGTCATCTTTGTTCATCAGCATTCGTTGGAATCTCCGGTGCGGTGCCACTCAGACTAGGGGCAACTTTCCGCTGCTATGCAGTGCTGCGGCGCTCTTCAGACTAGGGGCAACTTTCCAGTTGCAGGAATCTGGGGTTGTGCGTCTCGAGTGACAGATTTCAGGCGTGTCCAGTTCTGGTCCACATCAGAAATATCTTTGAAAAGTTTTAATAAAAGCTGACTTTGTTCAAATAATCTTCTTACAACTTTGGCCATTTTTGGACCAAGGTGGAAAATTTTCAGTGCCACAACTTTCAATTTCTTTGATTTCAAAACAGAGTTCTCCTGCTCTTACATACAATTGAAGTTGCTTTTTATTACATTCATAAGAGAAAACTTGAAAGTACTAATAAAGCAATAAATCTAGGGCATAGTCAAGTCAGGTGTTCCTGTGCCCCCCTCCCAGAGCTGGTCGAAGCCTCTGATGCCAAACTAGGCCCGATCTGTGCTTCTTCATTGAGCCAATCCATGCACTCATCAGACAAAGTGCAACTGAAAGTAGGAGCGGGGGCCAGGAGTTCTCTCATCCTCCATGCGGTGGCCTGCCAAGCAAGTTGTGCGCCTCGGGCTGGGAATGCAGCAGGATACTCTATCCCCTCTGGCGGGCAGGTCTGATCATGGCCAAATTGGCGTCGAATCCGAAATGGGAAGTAGAATACGCAGTGAGTGAGACCAATCAATTGAATCCCAGTCTGCCGGGGCATGTTGTAACTCATTGCCGGAAGGTCCAGCCAAGGGCACCGCCAAGCAATACGGTCTGCGGACAAACGGCACATCCAAGCGAACCACCATCCCTCATCCAAGGCATTGACTAGACGACGCCGGAAGAAGTAGCCGCGAGCTGAATATGCGGGGCAGGAGTCCACAACCTGCAGTTTATCCATCAGCCACACCTGGGGAGGGATTTGAAAAATGAGAGATTAAAGAATAGAGAGATGTACGAGGAGAGAAGAGTGAGAATGGGGTTTTTGTGAGAAAAGACCGAGCTCGAGGGCCGAGTGATGTGAGCAATACATAAATGGGAGATTGGGTGGGAAACGTTACCTGTAGTAGTAGTGGACTCCCCGCCAATCTAGACGTCTCATGACGACAAAAGGCGTCTAAGCCCATTAGCGTCTCGGCCAGGGCCATGGCAATACAGCTCTTGCCCTCCTTCAAGTCTTGGGCAACCTCAATCAACCGGATACTAGCCCCTCCAGACCCTGAGACGAACAGGAAATGGGACAGCATGCACAAGCAGAGCGCATGTCGCCGGAAGCCTTGCCAGTGATGGTTGTTGCGATCACCAGCATCAGAAAATCGATTGGCCAAACTCGGAATGTCCAGCATCCCGTCACAAATCAGGGACCGAGCGTCACGCATGCTGAGTCCGCACATACGCCCTAAGGATTGGGCATGACCAAAATTAAGTTGGGGCAGGAGCTCCTCGTCGCGCTCGGACTCCATTAAAGCTCGGAAATCTTCGAAGGTAGGACACATCTCTTGCCCGGCGAAGCTAAAGACATGTGTCACCGGATTCCAAAACCTTGCCGCGGCTTGAAGAAACGGGAAGTGCAATGGGGTGCGACCTAGAGTGAATAGTGCATTTATGCCGAAACCCCGAAAATTCACTTTTTCCGAGCCATCCAAGCTAGCAATCCAAGATGTCAGATTTTGAGCAAGAAACTCTTCCATTGGAGCGAATCAGTGTGAAAATGAGAAAAACTACGAGGCTGGGATCTTTTGTAGGAGATAAGGTTGAGTGGGGGGACAGATGTCAACATTCTGGTGGTCCCCCTCATTTAGTGCCGGCCGGCCAAAAACTCTGCCGACCGGCCATTTTATTTTGCCGACAAAACAGACACATGGCCGGTAGCCATTCCTTGCAGCCGGTGGTCCCTACACCATGCCGGTGGACTTCCTTCTGCTTTTCTTGAGCTGTTTATGCTAAGAATTGGGGAACTTAACCACCTCCAACCCCTCCCCGGCGATCGACTCTTGCGGAGCCACGCCTGTCTGCTTGCTGAGTTTTGAATATTTGCTTATCGAGTTGTATTTCGCTCTCTTGGAGCTCTGGATTTGTTTATCGAGTTGTATTCACACTTGTTTGGTTGTGTCATGTCCTTGTTTTGCTTATCGAGTTGTAAGTCGGTTCACTACCTGATTATTACGATGGCAAATTTCCAAAATAAGTTTAATTTCGTTCACATTTGTGGTGCGATACCCTGCGATGCGATGCACAGAAGATCTACAATTGCAACATCTTTTAAATAAAATGATTTGTTTCGTTCCCATCACATGTTTTGCAAAGTGTGGGAATTTTGAGAAAGAAAATAAAACCTGCCTAAGGCAGCGCAATGTGCTTAAGCTACTAGTAAAAAGGAAAATAAAGCGTAGAATGGCAGGGTAGCCAAGTATCAGAATTGATACCGGTGAAACTCCCCTTGTGGATAACGCACCTTCCGCACCTCCGTTCGGGTCAGCCACGTCGCTGGACGCCCTCACAATACGAGAAAGCACGCCGTTGAAACGTGAACCTTTGAGTTGACCTCAGGCCACAACTACTGCAAGCAATGCTCAATGAGTGCGAAGAATGTCCCGCCCCATATCCTTTTCATGCTTTGTGAACTCCACAAATTGTTTCAATTATGCTATGTAATGGTAATCCTTTCTTTACTTGCGTAGACCGCATGTTCATTAATTACCTGCGTGGACCGCATGTTTTGATCGCGTAGACCGCATGTTTAATTCCATTACCTGCGTGGACCGCATGTTTTGATTGCGTAGACCGCATGTTTAATTTCCTTACCTGCGTAGACCGCATATTTTGATTGCGTAGACCGCATGTTCATTAATTACCTGCGTAGACCGCATGTTTTGATCGCGTACACCGCATGTTTTGATTGCGTAGACCGCATGTTTAATTTCATTACCTGCGTAGACCGCATGTTTTGATTGCGTAGACCGCATGTTTAATTTCCTTACCTGCGTAGACCGCATATTTTGATTGCGTAGACCGCATGTTTAACTTCATTACCTGCGTAGACCGCATGTTTTGATTGCGTAGACCGCATGTTTAATTTCAATACCTGCGTAGACAGCATGTTTTGATTGCGTAGACCGCATGTTTAATTTCAATACCAGCGTAAGACCGCATGGTTCACTCACATATTCGTATTTTCACAGCATTGTTATACTCCCTACTTGCTTTGCGTTGTCACGCATTTCGAGTACACCACTATTCTTGCATTGTCATGCATGTTGCTAACAATATTGTACCTGTTAAGTTTGTTTTCTTTTCAGGCACGATATTGTATGTACGGTTCATTCGAGGCTGGTGCAACCAGACGAACCGGACAGGTATTGTATCCTCCGAGTGAGACGTATTGAGAATTACATAATTCTCTTACATCCTTTCTGCATTGTAGTGTAGTTTGGTATATGCTAGCTTAAAACTGTCGCATGTTTGCTTCATTACAGCTTTATTTGCATGATCATAAGTTACGCTCGGCTCTGTGCATTGTCTTGCATTTGGCCCCTGCCTTCGGGCGCATATCTTGTTTGTCTTGCATGTTTGTCTAAGTCTTCGGCCTTGTCAAAAATGGGTCGTCTCTGGGCTTTGACATTCACTCCCGTCATTGTTATGACTTTCGAGTTCTGTCAAAGAGGGGCAACTGTAGACACCCCATTTTTGACCGTCCTCAAGACTTGGACGTCACCGTTTGAACACTCGGTGATTATCCATGTTGTGTTCGTTTAGAGTTCCCGGAGGTTTTGGCTCGCGCGCCCTGCCTCAGGATCTCCGAACTTGACCGTTTAGTGTCTGGTTTCACACCGAACACTTGTGTTTTGCCTTGGAAGGGCAGGGAATGCCTTATGAGGCATCCCCACACACCACCGGCAGTGGCTGGAGGCCACCGGATGGTCTTTTTCTTCCATCGGCACTTTTGTTTGCCGGTCGGCACACTTTATTGCCGGTCGGCATAATTTGTTGCCGGTCGGCACTGTTTTTTGCCGAAATGGCATTTTTGGGCAGCCGACCACTGTTCATCCACTTTATGGAGATATTTTGTGCCAGCTGTGATAGCTGGCACCAACTCTTCCCCCGTGTATGGAGGGATCTCCCTCTAAGCAAGCTTGTTGAATAAGCTTTGCAAGAGGGAGTCTTATAAGAGGGGGGCCTTCCTCTTTGATCTAGGTTAGCTTCTTGCAACCAAAAACCAGACCTTTGAGATATAGATACATATTATCTCTATACCTCCCCCTCTCTCCTCCTTTGTGTGTGTTTCTTAGCTCAAAAGGTGGTTTTTACCTTACTTTTGCACCATTACACACACCATTACACCTTACTCCGAGATTGAGGGACTTGGGGGGTTGTTTCTTGAGTTTTTTGACTGGTTTTGATCCAAAGAAGGAGGCTAGACCTTTTGTTCTTCAAAGGTTCTTCAAGGGTGAGCATCTTGATTTATATTCCCCAAACTTGCAATAGTTTTTTTACCTATCTAGCTTGCTGTTTTAGCTCTTGTGTATAACATAAAAAAGGCTTGTATTTTCCTGCTCTAGCACTTTCATTAAGGTCATTTTGTGGTTTGAGTGCAAACTCTCCCTTCTAAGCCTTGTTTGATCCATTTTGGTGCCTCTTTCATAAGGTTTTGTTCACTTCAGTGTTTTGGTCCTTTGACCACTGAAAATCAGTGTATTTTAGTGTCAAAAAAAGATGGTTTGAAGTCTTGCATAGGGGAGGGACACCCCTCTCCCTTCATGGTTTGTTTCCGTGCTTTTTTGGGCTCAAAAGGGTAGCATGTGTGCTTGATGATCCTTGGCCTCATTTCAGAATTTTTTTAGGTATTTTAGGTCATATGTAACCTCTGTTTTTGGCTGGATTTGTGCCTCCTTGTATGCTTATAATACTTGCTTTGTATTGCTCCATTTTGCTTAGAAATACACCTCATGATTAGGCCATGATTCTTGTGTATGTTGGCTTAGTTCCATGAAGCTTTTAGTATTGTTTTTCCATGCTTAAAGTTTGTTGGTTATCCATTTGATCATGCTTGACATGTTTGTTAGGGTTGCTTTGTATTTTGGCTTGAAAGCTTTGAGCATGTTGGCTTCTAGCATGCATGTTTGTGATTACCCTCATGATTTTAACATCATCAAGGGCCACATTTTAGCCCAAGAATCATGTTTGTATGTGTGCATGCATGACCTCTTTCATGCCTTGAGGGTGTGTCCTCTTATGCCTAGGAGTGGCCCTTAGTGCATTTGTTTCATGGGAGGTACTTTAGCTGTCATATTAAGAGGTTTTGGGGTCCCATTTTGCATGTAAAAATTCTGTTTTTACTTGTTTTAATCATGCCATGAGTGGTCATGTTGATGAGTGTGAAATGTTTCCCTTTTTGTGCCTTAACCATAGGACTTTTGGCTTGCATGTTGGCATGAGTATTGGTCTATCTATCGGACACTTTTGGCCACTGTTTTGAGGAGGGTGAGGGTCTGCCCCCTTGCCATTTTAAGCCATCTTTGCATGATTGCTTCATATGTTGTTGTAGCATGATAATTCTATTGCTCAAAGTGTCCGTGTTTACATCACATTTGTGTCTTGTATGTCTAATATTGCATGCTTGCCATACTAGTTGCATGATTCTTGGCATACCTTGCACGTTGATATCATGTTGCATTTTGAGCCATGTTTTGCATAACATGCATTGCATTACTTGGTTTGGGGTGTCAAACCAAGTGTGAGAGTTGAGGGGCGTTCATACCACAAGTGATGTAACGCGTCTTAACTTTCGGTCCCCGAGGCCTTTGACTTCGCCATGATAAGGTTTCGGAGTTCATTGTGTTCGTTGCATACATCCTTACATTAAATGGCAAATTTGATCCCTTGAGTCATCATGCACCATTGATGGCTCAAAGATTGAAGGTCATGCTTCTTTGAGTTCAAAACATGATAGGAAGTATGACCATGCTTACATGTGTCCAAAAACTCCATGCCATGCACTGTCTGTTCTCTGTTTGCTGTCAAATTGTCTTCTGCATGAAGTTTCTGCCGACCGGCAGAATTTAGTGCCGACCGGCACTATCTGGAGTGCCGAGGAATCCAACAAATGCCGATGGGAATTGTGAAGTGCCGGTGGTAATTCTGTCCGGCCGGTGGTGCTCTACAGGATGCAAGGAACTTGCTCCAGTACTTTGGCAATTTTCAGAAAGACAAGGCAGTACAAACAGAGGCGGCAGGAGTACAGTACGGGTTTTTCGGGCGAGAGGGATTCGAGCATGCACCATTCGCGCATCCCGAGGCAGAGGCTGCGGCTGCCCTCTTCTTTCCTTTGCCATCTTTTCTTTTAAATTAAATTAGAAATCTTGTAATAATTTTATTCGTTTATTATTTTGGGACTGTAATATTTATTTGATCCCTCCGAGTGAGGGTAAAGATGTAATAAGTGTGTGTGGGTGGTGTGTATGTCTTCCAATCCCCATTTCTTTCTTCCCTTTTATTTACCCGCTTATGATGGTAGATTAGGGCATTTTTTGAAATTAGCATACCTTATGCCATGCATGCGTGCATCCATGCATTTGTATTGCATACATTAGGCTCGGTACATCACGCTAACCGCATTTGTATTTCAAATTCTAAACCGAATATGTGATAATTGTGCATTTTCACATACCATGTTTAGGGCTAGCCGAGCCTGCCTAGACCGCATTTTGCATGTGACGCATTAGCCACTTTTAACATGACCTAGGACATGCATGTTTGCTAACTAGTTTACTGTTTTGGCACGGAGTACAATGTAAGTATTTTTGCTTTAGCATCCAGCATGCGTGTGAATGTTGCCATAATAATATGCTTGCCATGCGGCTAAGTGCTTACATGAGATAAACTGCTTGAATGCCTGTGGGTGGAGGTCAAATTGCTTAAGTTGGGATAATGCGTTAAAATTGCGATTTTTAAGCCCACTGGATAGTGGCAAAACCATCTTTTCCAAAAGCCCACTTGAGGGTGGCAAAATCTGTATTTTAGCCTACTTGAGTAGCAAACCATTTTCAAAACAAACATGAAATGTTTTGTTCCAATTTGGGCGATTTGGTCTATACTTGTTTGCTGCGCGCATAACATAGTAATTCTAGGCAAATAATTGGTTTAAGAACACATAAAGTTTTCAAAAACGGATATCACGGTTAGTAGAGGCCGGTCTTCGGACCGGGCGAAAGGGGGTGCTCATAGCTGACCTTCCCCGACCGTACCCAAGTTCCCGAGCCGAGACAACTCCGGTGATGACGGACATGTGGCCTTCGGCACCGAGTCAGGGTTTCCTAAATTTCCCATTTTAAAAAAAAATATTTAGGTGGCGACTCTGTATCTGGCAAAGCAGTCCATGTTTGGCACTACTTTTTCAAAAATCTGTTTCTCAAAATGATTTGCCAGATTTGGACTCTTTGGTTCAAGATTAAGAACCGCGACACAAAATCGAGAGTCCGAACTGTAGCGAGGTCCCCCCCCCCCCCGCGGCTTGTTACAAGACGGCGCCAATTGTACGGGGAAGAAATAATTCTCCTCGTATAATCCTGTTGACTAAGTCCACGCTCCTCCGTACGACGTCGCTTTGTCACCTGAAAACACAAACGTGAGCTGGCCGGCGGTTGTGTGCCGGAAACCTCTCCGATGCTTAAGTCAGAAAACTTGACAAATAGACAAAGCTCTAAGTTCTTAGAAAAATTTGTGTTCAATTACCTCCTCCAAGGTGATGTTTGTGAGCTTTTATAAGTTTCCTGTGGCACAATCCTAGTAGGACTTGTATTTCTCCATGCAGAGTCCTCCTAGGATTCATACTCCTAAGGATAATGCTTATCCTTTTACACCCTCCCCCACTGCTTAAACCAAGTGGGATGGTTTTTACTTTGGCTGAACTACTATATGACCGAAATAAGCTTTGGCTATGCAGAGCCACTGAATAAACCGAACTCATCCTTAGTTCGGTCCTTGTGTTTTCCCTTTCTTATCTCAGTTTTCCATGTAGAACCCATGGTACAGTCTTGGACCGAGCCAACGACTTTCGGCCGATCTAACCCCAATACCGGTATAACTCCAAGTTGCTCTCGGACCGAAGTATCTTTTACAGTCACTGTGCCGAAGTAACTTTGTCTCTCTTAGGCCGGAGTAGCCTTGCCTCTCCTAGGCCGGAGTAACACTGCGGCCTTTCCCAGTCCGGAGTAATATTGCGGCCTTTTCACCAAGCTTTTGGCACTTTGGGCCGCAAAGCCCATCTCATAGCTCGGCCCAATTTTTACCAAAAATTATCCTCTCACCTCTGGAACAGATTAACAAAATAAGGGGCTAGCGGAAGCAAATATCAAACATACAACGTCCATAGAGCTGTGTAGGCTTATATGCTTTGTTACGACTCAAATCCGCCCCTATAGGTTTAGTATCGTAACCGGCTAGTAATTCTAGGATTACCGAAGGCCTATGAAACAGATTAAAAAAATAAGGGGGCTAGCGAAAGCAAATATCAAATATACAATGTCCATAAAGCTGTGTAGACTTATATGGACAGTAAATTTTAAACTTGTTTTTACATATAATATGACGTCAGTCTTACATACAAAAGGAACATAAACTTGTCCTAACAAAAGAAAAGAGCATAAAACTTAAAACTTGAAAACTTGTTTACAAACGCAAGCCACAGAGCTTGGCTACAAAAAAAAACTTCTAGAATCTCCTCGAGAGACACACAAGTTGGCTGACACAAACTGATCTAGACTGGAAGTCTCAAGCCTGGTCACGCGCCTAATCACCTATATACATAAATAATACAGTGAGCTAGAGTCTAGTGAATAACAATGGAATAAAGGTTTTACATGATGTCCATAACTGATTTAGAAATCAAAGTTCAGTTCAAAAACAGATTCATATTCATATCAGATTCTCTCATATAATCATATGTAGTACATCCATTAGCGTTAATAAATCTGATGGCTCATGAATACATGAGACATGCGGATGACCCATAATTTTATGGGACGTTAATAAAGATCCACATACAGATGGCTCATGAGCCGCACAGATGACCCATAATTTTATGGAACGTTAACGAAGCAGATAACACATATCAAATGATATTAAAGATGCCATGAATACATTTTAGAAAAGTGGACAATCATTCATGATTCACAAAATAGCATTCAAAAAATAGATCAGATCATATTGTACAGAAAATAATTAAAGTCAAACATAACTTTATAGAGTTGTTACTCACAGATAGCTCCAAAAGCAAAACAAACAAATCAGACAGATTAGACGGTCTATGGAGCGTGACCTATACAAACACATAACGAACACACATTAAAACACAGGTTCGGAAAATACTTAACTTATTTCTTTTCTATCTTGGTGTGTTTCTAATTCTTATCCTCAATATTGTGTCTTACTTAAGGCTTAGGAATGGTCAGGATGCAATGAGGATGTCAAAATGTACTTGAAAATACTTAGTAAAATTTTTAGAAACATGGCAGTTCGCTCAAGCGCAACTTTGGTCGCTCGAGTGGACCTTTAGTCTCCAAAACTTCTGAGAGCTCTCATTTTACTCTCGAGCGAAGATCTTGGTCGCTCGAGCCAAGACTGAAAACAAAGGGTGGTCACTCGAGTATAGGTTATGTCGCTCGAGCCAAGGCTCATGTCTGCAAAAATACTGGGAGCTTGCATTCTTCGCTCGAGCTAAGCTTTCACCGCTCGAGCAAAGAGTGCGAATTCTAGAATTTCCAAATTGCTCTCCAAGCTTCAAAACATAATTTCTTTGCATCAAAACACATCATCCTTGGGCCAAAACGTAAGAAAATACTTATAAACTCATAGGACTTCATGAATTGAAAGCTATTTCGCAAAATCAAGCCCAAAAGTAAGTGAATTATTCAAACACAAAACTTGAAACTTTGAAAACATAACATGCATGTAATGATTTGAACTCCAACCTTCCAAAACATGATCAATTGGGCTAAAATGATATAAAACATGAATTTCCAAAACCAAGTTAAAACATTAACATGCAAGAGAGAATTCCTTGAAAACAATTACAAAATGAAATGAACATGAATGCATAGAATGATCTTCCATTCCATAATTTTAGCCCAACTCAAGTGTGTAATCACTAAATTCCCTTGAATCTCATGCAATTTTCCTATACAACTCATGAATTCTTCTCCTACAAGAAATAAGCACAAGAATTATGGATTATGATCTTACCTAGAGCTCAAATTCAAGATGTAAAAGCTTAATTCTCTTAGTTTCTTCCCAATTCTCTTTTTCTTTCAATATTGGCTTCAACTCTCTCTCTCTCTCTCTCTCCCCTCTTACGTTTGTATGCTCAAGAGGAAGAATGAGTGCAAGTGTAAAGATGATTCTAGAGTTCCATTAGCCTTATATAGGCTTGGATTAAATTAAGTTAATTAAGTGTAATTAATTATGCTTAATTTATTCTAATTATTTCATTCTGAATCGAATTTCAATTAAACCCACCATAAAATTCTAAAAATTCTCAATTATATGATGACCTAGTCAATTTCATGTTCACATGCCGTTAAGGCCTTCAATTCGCATATTGAAACAGAAATTTAGACAGATATTCATACGTCATACATATATAAGCACAATTAATACAAAACACATGTAATTAACTCATAATTTCTTTTTAATTAATCATTAGGCATTCTTAATCATGGTTTATTGACTAATCACAGATCGGAGTTGTTACAAATATGAAGACAAAAAATTTGCCAAACAAAGTTACAAATACCCTTTTATCACAATTTTTCATTTAACAGAAATAGCTAAAAAAATAAAAAGGGATTAGGGAAGAAGAAGACGAAATGAAGTAAAGAGAAAAGATAGAATAAGAGGTTTTATGGGATGGGGGTTATAAGAAGGATTAAGAGGTCAACAACAGTGCTAGAGTTGTCGGATGAGATTGGAAAAAGAGGTGAGTGTTGAGGGAATGGCAAAGTGATGGAGTGGAAATGGATTGTATAGAATTGAGAAATGTGGGAAAAAGACAAAAGATGGCGAATGAAGTTGTGGAGTGGTTGGCGAGGAAGGAGGGGATGACATCATTAGAAGGGGGTGGCTAGCATTGGATTAGGGTTTCAAATGATGGAATGAGTGAGAGAAAAGAAAGATAAAGGGAGGGAAAAAAAAGTGAGGACAAAAATGTAAATCAACTATATTTTTGCAATGGGTGATTCTATTTACACACCACTAATACTCTCAGGCCATGTTTGTTTGGGCGGACTGGATTAGGTTGGATTAGCATTCCCGTGACTAATAGTCCTTGGACTACGAATCTTTTGGATTATGTATCCTATTTTATGTTTGGATTGAGTTAGGATTATAAGGAGGACTAATAGTCCAAACTTTGGCTTAGTCTTTCAATTTATATCCCACCTCCTTCGTGGGATTGAATAGTCCATCATATGTGGGATATCATATCTAGATGGATTGTTAGTCCGTACTTCAATTGGTTAACTAAACATTGAATTAATAATTTTATTGGACTATTAGTCTAATCCCAAGCTCATGTCCACCCAAACAAACATGGCCTCAGTACATATCATTACTTAGTACACGCACAAAATAATTTTTAGAGTTTAAAAATATCTTATTTTACACCTTAGCTTTCAATTACCAACCCTATATTAACACACCACTAACTATTTGAATACACACCATTACACACATAAAAAACTCTTTATCTTCACCACTACAGACAGCAAAAGCCCCCACAATCTTCAAAACAGCGACCATTTTCATCTATCTTGATCTTCATCACTGGCAGAGGTTCATTCGGCCTCCATCTTCATTGGTGTTGATCTCCATAGTTGGTGTTAAACTTTCGTCATGTCTTATCTCCTCGTCTCATCATTTCAGATCGTCGGCGGAGTGTTTTATTCAGCCTCCATGTTCATCGGTGTTGATGTTCATTGTCGGTGTTGAACTCTCGCCTCTCATCGTTGTTTCAAATTGACATTGTCAGCATTGATTCACACCTTCAATTCTCATGACCAGTTCCAACATTGTTATATTGGGTGGGTATAGAATATTGTAAAAAAAGATAACAAATTCATCATAGTAGTCATGTTCAAGAATACAGAGTTGAACAAACTTGAACGACGAATAAAAGTTTAATTTATTTTAACTGAACTAATTTAAAATTTTCAATTTTTTATATATGAACATTTAATATTTGATCAATCTTAATAATTTGAACAAAATTGTGTTATTCAAATATAAATAATCGAACATTGTGTGAAAATTCAACTCTAAACAAAATCATCTTCCCAACATACAAATGAGACAAATTTTTAAAAAAAAAAGTCAAAAATTTAAGTTATGAACTAACATTTTCAATGTTCAAATCAACGTTTTCAATGTTTATATCGAAACTAATCATCTCAGTGTCATCCATGGTGTGCAAATATTCAAAACTAATTGATTTCAATATTCTTAAACCCTAAATCTTTAAAAGCAATAATGTTTTGAGTTTGAAAATTAAGTATAATGGATAAGCGAATGAAGTGAGCTAATTGATAATAAATGACATCATGAGTGCATGTTAATGGTAAAAATAATGAACAAATACAATGTTTATAGTAGAGGTGAATAGGTAAGAAGTGGAAACCCTCCATATCAATCCATCTCCATAGAAGACACAACCCTAAACCCTATAGGGATGATGGTATGTGAAAAGTATTTTATGTTTTTACATATAAAATTTTTTAATGGGTAGAATACACTCCATGTTACCCTTAATGGTCATTTCATTAAAGAATATTATTGGAATATAAATTTAATCTATTAATGATATGTATTGAAAGTATTAATGGTGTGTAAATAGAATCACCCTTGTGTAATTTTGTTAAAGTTCCCATGTCACATGCAATTAGTTTAGATTCCTATATTCTTGGCAATTATTTATTCTCCTTCCCATTTTTCAATAATTTTCCTTTAATAGAAGTTGACCCATACAATACACGTGTTAATTTTTTTTTTTTCAAAAAATATGTTATAAAAGAATAATTTTAATTTTAATTTAAAATTTAAATTAAAATTAAAGTAGGATTTTAGTTATTTATTTTGATAATATTGACACTATCGTTCTATAAAATTGTTACTTGAATACTTACATATATTAATTTTAGTTAAATTATTTATATATTTTGATAATTTTAATTTTATCATATTATAAAAGTGTAATTATCATATATTAAATTATAATAGGTAAAATAAATACTCACATTGATGTTAAAAATAATAGTTAAATTAGAAAAAGAATTAGTAACATAAAATTAAAAGTAATTCTAATTATTTAATTTTCTTTTATATTTATTTGGAAAATAAAAATATGTAGAAATAGAAATTATATAAATTTTATTTTAAAAGTTAAATATAAAATATAAAAGAATTTACTGTTCAACAATTTAAAAAGTAACTCAAATAGTAAATCTAAACTTTAGAGGTTCCTTAAGAGTATCATTGTTGTGCAAATTTTTCCTCCTGTGAGTTATGATTAGATAAAATAATGTAGGAAATAAAAACCGATTCATATATAGAATCATTATAAAATTTAAACGATAAATCCATAATATAGAATAATATAGAATTGGTATTGGGTATAGAATGGGTAAAATTATTTATAAGTATTATTTGGAAGACTTATTTAATGTGAAATCCTATGAATATTCTTTTAGAGTTTGAAGTCCTATTTAAATAGGAATGTGTTCTATAAGATCCTATAAATTGTAAATGAATGATATTAGTGTACTATTATATCTCTAATTTGTTTTCATATTGTGCTTTATTTTCTCATTCATCATGTCACGTTTGGGAAGGTTTTTAGGAAAGACAAGTCTATAAGCAATGACTATGCAAGTTTTTTTTGCCTTGATTACAGGATTCCAGTACATTTTCAAAATGTTGCTTAAATGGATGTGGACATTGTCGATGATATGATGAAGTTTGAGGATTGTGTGTTGATTCATTCAACCGATTTCGACTCCAATCGATTGAGGGGAAGATGTATGTTTTTATTTATTTATTAAAGTGTGTTGTTGTTTGTTGAAGTATGGATTGTTCTTCTTTAATATGGCATTGACAATCTATTGCACTCATTGATAGTCACACTTTGGCCAATGTTCTAATTAAATGTGTGTGTTTGACATTGTGATGGTTGATGCATTTTGATATGTTCAATGAATGGGGGGTGTGTATGGGTTCAAGGGTTAGGTTAGGGGTATTTGGTTTTAGTTGTTAATTGGATATCGAATATGAACCACGTCGTAGGATGGCAATTGTATATTGGGACCTAGATGATCGTGTTACGATGCATGTTACATTTAGTGTGTAACGTTAATCCACATATAGCATGTAATAGATGATATTTGTGTGTTTGTTCAGTTGTATATGTGTTTGAATTTGTATTGTCTTTGTTGTAATCAGTATTTACATACATGTCATAGTACGTTGTACAAAATTATTGGGGATTTGGGTTTGTAATTGAATGTGGATTGAATCCCATCGCTCGATCTTGAAGTTACGTTGGGTTGGGGGTGATGGTGGTTCAATATATGGGTTGGGTTGGGATGTTACATGTTACATTTAAGAGGTTGCATTATTCATAATTCAACGGCGGAGTATTGGAATGTCACGTTGAGTTTGGGATGAGAAGCATATTGGAATGATGGTGGATTTTGGATGTTACATGTTATATTTACTTTGGGTTTAGGATGGGAAATATATGAGAATGTCACGTTGAGTTTGGGATGTTACATGTTACATTTATGTTTTGAATTTCTAATTTCAAACCATATAAATATAATCAAAATCTATGGTACTATTAGATTTCCCATATATGGTATTGCCATTAATCAAGTTGTTTTGAATTTCATAAGCATATGAAAATTTCACGTTGGGTTTGGGAATGTCACATTGGAGTTGGGATGTTACATGTTACACTTACGTTTCAAATTTCAAATTTCCAACCATATAAATATGATCACAATCTATGGTAACATTGGATTTCCTATATATGGTATTATTATTAATCAGGTTATTAATTAATTAAGATTAGGGGTAGATGTGTCCACAAGAAAATCACAAGACCTATTGGGTTATGAGATTTTTCATAGAACCATATCTTGTATAGGTCTTCCAAATAGGACTTATGAATAATTTACCCTATAGAATAATGCACGGGAAAAAAAAGACAATTTAGCATTTAAAAAAAAAATTCTAATACCCTTGAAATAATTAAGAAGAAAAACATAAAGTGCAAAATTGGCATTGGGTTTGTGGGTTATCTCAATTTGTCATGAAAAATAAATGGAAGACAAATATTTGCATATGAAATAGGTATAATTTAAATTAGGTGTTTGTGTAGAACTTTATATGTAATTAAAAAATACATGCTGACGTGACTGTCTTAAAAAAAAAAAAGCCCTTATAATATGCCACCTAAGCATGAGAAAAATACTACTTTTGATAATATATATACAATATGATTTATTATACATAAGTTAAGGATTTTGTTCTTTATTTTTTAGGGAGAACCTTATCTTGAGTCCTTATTTGGATAGGAGACAAGGGCGCAATTGTGTAGGACGGATAGTGGCCATGTCCCCCCCAAGTTTTGAAATAAAATTCAAATACTACCCCTATATTTCATGATTGTTTATAAAATATATAATGAGGCGATACCTATTATAAAATCACTTGTTAATTTTCTATTTTATCACTATTTTATAATGAGATGCTTTTTAATTATTTCAAATTATAAAATAAAAAATTATTTGTTAGATTTGTTTAATTTTATCCTTATGAAATTATATTTTCCCAATGTTTGTATAAAAAATTATTTTTAATAGTCATGTACCAAAAACTAAGTCAGATTTTTTTATACTTACACCTAGGCTTGACCCTTCCTAAACAATATTTCTAGTTCCACCATTGACTGGAGAGGTAATGTTGGGGCCTGTGAGGCCCACTACGGGTTCTATTTTGATGAATTAGACCGTTCATTTTTTAAAACTATGTGTGCATCAACAACACACACAAAAAAATTAGGTCGATTCGATAATTATTACATCTTTATTTTATCACATCTGTCATTAAAAAATGAGCAACAAGTCTATTTTTAAAAATAGACCGTTTATTTTTTGAAGACAAACATGATAAGATAAAGATATTGCGATTATTAGAGCTGTATAATTTTTGTGTGTGGATGATATACACGAAAAGTCCTAAAATTAGATCATCGAAGCAGGAGCCAGCTAGGGGTGGCTATTGCCCTGCCCAATTCAACCTAATATTTTTAGGGATTGAAAGAAAATATTTAGCCCATAGGACTAAGGTGGACAAAATTTTGTAACCCATTTATTTTTGGGGCTAGATTTGGAAGAGTTTTAGCCTAGTCCGATTCGACCATTTAGAAATTATGAATATTAAATTTTATATTAGTTAGTTATGTTTTTTTTTTTAAAATAATCAAAAGTAAAGAAAAAATAAATATGTATACTATTTTCCATAGCATCAACTAAAACACTTCTTAAAAGATTGTATTTATTTTACAATTGAATTTTACTAATATTTTAAATTTAAATAATTATTAAAAGGGTTTTAACAATTTAATAACCTTTGAAGACGGGAAAAAAAATGAATAGTTCATATTTATTATGTTAAGTGGACGGGTTTGGAATTTAGATATTCTTTTTGAGTCAAGCTTGGGATGATACAGATACTTAAGGGGACTTACGAGCTAGTCCTATTGAGGAGATGTAACCCCGAAATAATTATAATATACCCATCTCATAACAAACAACTGAATTGATAAAATTTCATTAACCAGAGTTTGATATACAAAAGGTGATACATGCGATATACATTCATAAAAAGTACATCCTGAATCTACAGCATGTGTTGCAAGATAGTGAAAATAAATGAAAGCTAAACAGATAATCATATGCCCTAAAGGCTTACATATTTCCAAGGCAATACTTGGGTACATCAAAAGTGAGTTTTAAGCTCAATACAGGCAAAGCCCTAAGCTTGTACAAAATTAAATACAAAATAATAACACTAAGCCTTCAGCTCCACAATCCTTCCAAGCTAAGTCTTTGGTGGAGGCATATCATCAGCACCTGAAAATGGTTTTCCTATATAAGGTGAGCCAAAACCCAGTAGAAACACTACAACACAAGGTATAAATCTTAATAGACCCATAAGGTTTTATGTATGCAATGCCCATGTCAAAACATTTTACATTTTTTTTTCAAAAGCAATGGCATGCTCAGTTTACATTACAATTCTCAAAATCATGTCTTTTACAATAGAAAACAAAAGGGAAATCTTAAACCAGTACAATCTTTCATGGATATTTTGTCCGCGAAAAACCGTCAAACAGCACCCATGTAAACGTAGCCTATACAAGCGTTACTATTGCCACTTTACAGATATTTCATCAGCGAAAATCGGCACCCATGTATACGTGCATTTTTCGGGACTTCCACCTTGGATACACAGGCCAACTTGATTTGGTGACATACACTTCTTTCCAACGTTCACCCATTTTTCTCAACATCATATACATTTTCAATGTAGTAAATAAGCAACAATGTTCAATGCACATGGATAAGAAAATTAGTTTTAGTTCACCTAATTCTTATACAATTTCTACAATACTCATAACTATCCTTCACCGATAACCTAAAACACATATCTCTAAGCAGATAAATAAATTTCATTAAGAATACACTTTTCCACAAATCTCAAAATAGGAGTGATAATACATATCCAACTTCACCCTCATCATTATCATCATTTCAATTTCACAATTTCCATATCAATTCCATTTTCTCTTTACAATCTCAAACATTCACATTTTTGGGTAAAAACCTATTTTTCTTTGAAAATCAATTTCAATGTGGGAAATACCCCATTTCAACATATATCAATCCCAATTTCATACCCACAAGCTTTTCCAAGAGACCATTTGAGAACCCATCTTTATCATTTTGATTTCAAACCCTAGGTTTTACCAAAACAACCCAAAATACTATAATCCTTTGAAATAGCAAATAACTAAGGTAAAACTTATACAAGAGTGTGGAGAATCGCTACCTCAAGCTTACAAGACAAGAGAGAGAGTGAAGAGACTTCAACACCGCCGAAACCCAACTTTGTTTGGATGAAAATGAAGCTCTAAGTGAGCTCTACCTTATTCTTAAAGGGAATAGGGTAGAGAAATCAATGGATCTAGGTGTTTTAGGAGAGAAACTGTGGGTTTTAGAGAGAGAGAGAGTGTGTAGATCTAGGGTTTTTAGAAAGTTTTAGAGAGAGTGAAATGAAAAAGTGATGTAAAAAATGACTTTTACTGACTGATATACGCGCAGTCCGTTCGAGCGCAAGAAGTGACGCTCGAGCGTAAGACACAAAAAATGTGATCGTTTGAGCGCAAGAAGTTGTCACTCGAGCGTGAAATACAAACTCCCAGTAATTTTACAGACAGAAGACCAACGTTTGAGCATAATAAGGGTCGCTCGAGCGAAGACTGCTCAAGCGCAAGAAGTGACGCTCGAGCGTATAAGCAAAATTCTGGGCAACAAGGTTTTTGAAAAATAAGGTACCAACCTATTCCAAATGCAATCAACACAACCCAAAAGCCAAACTCAAAGAGGTATAAGGGAAATAAGACATAAATGACTATACAAGTCAATGAAACCCGGATTCAAAACATTAAATGGTTCCAGTCCAAACCATAATCGCTATAGAAGACTTATTCACCTACAAGTCTTTATCCTTTTTTCACCTATCAATATCCCAAAAATACCATTCTTTTGTTTTCTTCATTCCTATTATCAACACTCTCATTCTCCGCTAACAACCAAGACGGGTCACTCACGACCACCTCTGATGGCGACGGTGATCACCTCTGGCGCCTGCGACCACCTCCAATCAGGTCATCAACGATCATCTTCGGTTACCATCTCTGACCACCATTGGACTCTAGAGATATTTTTGGGCGAGTATCTCTGACTGCCGTCTCTGAAAACATTTTTCAGTGAACATCTCCATTATTTTTTTATTTTTTTTTCAATTCTCAAACCATTTTTACAGCTAGAACAACTTTTATCTCCATAACATCAATACTTCAACCACCTCTTCAGATATGATATGACAAGAGAAATGAGAAAAAAAGAGAAAAATTTAGTAGTGATAAATTTTTTAGTATTTACCAAACCATTTTTAATCAATAATTCTCTCATACTTTGAGACACACTCGTTCATTTATTCATTCACGAAAACTAATTTACACTTACACAACAAGAGAAAGTAAAAGTAGGAGAAAAAATTATCAGTGTTAAATTTATCACGAATAAATGTTAATCATGATAAATTTATCACTGATAAATAACTAAATCATTTAATCAGTACTCTTTTACACTCTCACCCTCATACTCATATACATACAGTTTCACTTACATATTCATTCACAAAGACATTTACACATTTAAATATACAACAAATGTAAGGCTGATAAATTTATCACTATAGATTTATTTAAATTTTACAAATGATATATTTGGTTTAACTAGATTTTCACCAACAAATTCATGGAGATCTATCACATAGTATAGAGAGAGAGGGAGGGAGAAAGAGAGAGAGACCCGATCTCACTAGAAAGAGCTCTAGCGATCATGTAATGGACTGATGATGAAGATGACTATAGTACTAGATCGACATTGTAAATGGCTAGGTTTGAATAATGACGGTGTAGATCAGTGACAAAAGAGGTGGTTAATGAACAAGAGTAGTGGACCGGTAATGGTGACGTATAGATCGAAAGTTGTATAGTATAGATCGGTGATGATGTGTAGATCAGTGATGATGGAGGAAAAAAAACGATAGACATCGTTGGTGAACGATGGCGGAGATCGAACAATGAGGTGGCGACAGCTATGGTCGATAGACAATGGCGGTAGTCGGTGGCAGTGGTGTGAGCGGTTGCAGCAACGGCCGATGGTAGATGGTGATAGTGACGATGAATGGTGGTGGTGTGAACTTGAAAAAATGATCGAAAGATGAGAGAGAGATAATAGAAGAGAAGAGAAGATATTTAATGAGGGTATTAAAAGCATTTAAGGACTTAGTGGTGCATATGAAAAGTCTCAAAGTCCTAAATGGGTAATAAGTTGATAAAATATGATCGACTGGTAACATCCTTTACTATATACTGCATGATCTGATATTTGTCCACCCTTAAGGTTAGCATCCCCCCAATCTAGATGAAGATTGGATAAACTTCTCATATTTTTTATGACTTAGGTCTTGTTTAGGAACAAACTATTTTAGTAATTTTTTAGTTTTTTATGAAAATATATACAGAAAACTAGAGAGAGTGATGTGATAACTTATAATGATTTTTTGACTAAAATATATAGTTGACAAACGAGACCTTATTTGACCAAAAAAATCGAAATGTGAAATAATTAAGACAGAAAAACAAGTAGATTTAAAAATAAAGAAAATCTCATCCACAAGAAGTTTTGTTTGTAAGAAAGCCTATAGTAGTTTATGCCCCTATTATAAATTGTTATAATTTTATGACATTAATAAATAAAAAAATGTGCAACCGCATTATAAATTGACATAATAAAATGTCCAAAATTTTATGATTCGTGTTACAAAAATTTGTAATTTGGTTACGATTTTTTTTGTTATGTCAATTTGCAATGACATTACGTATTTTGTGATAAAATTATACCAATTTGTAATAGGATGCATACGAGTTTCCTAAGTTAAAATAATCAATAAAATAAAATATCATATCACATCATTCTCTCTATTTTTTTAGGCATCATTTTATAAAAAATCAAATAACTAATTAAAATAGTTTATTTTCAAACGGCCATATACGGGCCTACTTTGGCAATTAGGTCAAACAAAAATTGACATTTAAACTTTTTTGAGCCATATCACTTCTTTATTTTTTTACACATTTAAAAAAGGGAAAGTTACGGATAAATCCTAAAATGTGAAGAGGTGGTCCAATTAGTCCTTAAAGATATTTGTTACTCCGTTTGGTCCTTTTGAATGTGTGGTTACCAAAAAGCCCATGTTTCTCGAAATGTGTGTTTGGGCGATTGTATTGTTTTGTTTGGTGTGGGACGTGTTTGGGGTGTCACATTGGCAAAAAGTTGTATAGTAGGTTTTTTTGTTTTGTTTTGTTTTGGGGTATGAAACGGTGTGACGCGGTTCCGATCATTATACGACCCGTTTGAATTGACCCGCGTGTTAAGATATGGAATCCCCAAATCAAGCTTTCGTTTCGGAAGACAAGTAGCGATGCATCCCTTGAATGTTGGTGTTGTCATTATCGTGATCGTGGAATTGGGGTTGGTGTGTGGAATTGGATTTGGGGGTTGTAGAATAAGGTAGGGTTAGGGGTGTTGTCGTTTCTGTGTGTCATTGTTGTTGAATATTGGTGACAGGGATATAGAGGTTAGGGTTTGAAACGGAGGATGGTTTGTGTGCTCTGTGTTGGGCGTGATGGTGACGTGTCGACGATCTGTAACAGGGATCATGGATCATAAGCGTAAGTGTGTTTCTTTCATTGTTTTGTTGTGCAGCCGATTGGTTGGGGTTTAAGGTGTGCGTATTTTGCTAGTAATTGATTGGAGGGTTTCACTGCGCATGTGGTGTGTGAGTGTCATGTGTGTGTGTACGATATGAATGCGTGATAGTTGTGTTTGTTTGTTTTTCCATTGTGTGTTCCATTTTTTGTCCAATGTGCTTGTCCTCAATTGTGTTAGGAGATTTAGTGTATGTCTACATGTCTGTCGATGGGGTTGTTTGTTGGGTACTGAATGTTGTTTGAGAACCAATATGTGGGGTAAGGGGGATCGCTCTGTTTTTGTGATATACAGATATTGGGTCCCCACCATGTCCGCCCACTTGGGGTAGTTGAAATGTGTGACCCATTTATGTAAGACCACTATGTGGCACATGTTAGCATTTATATAGTAAACTAATACATGTGTAGTGGGTGTGCGTGTTATTTTGAAGTAGTTAATGATGTTGTTCATAGGGTATTGTCCGGACATAATTAGATTCCCAATAATATCAAGTCAATGTGCAGATATTGTGTGTGACGTAATGTAGTCTGTACGGTGCTTGGGGCACATTGGTGGGTGAGTTTAACTGCGAATGTCATGAGTTTGTTATTAGGTGGCAATAGTTTTGCAAAAGGGGGATAAGGTGTGTGATTTGAAAGTGTATGTTGTTTGTTGATTGTCAATGGTGGTGAGAATGAGAGTCGGATTGGACCATATTTACGTGTTAACATTGTCTTATATACAGTACATGAATTAATTTATGTTAAAATGACATGGCTATGGTACTGTTCTTGTATCATAGTGTTAATGGTTGGGGTCACATTGTGACTAGTTTTGTTTGTTAAAATGTAGAAGCTGCGCGGATGAGGAGCCCGTGGACTAGGTCAGCTAAGCGTAAACATTGTGAGGCTGCAGGGGGACATCATTGTCCAGACTAGGTGTGAAGCTGCATGGTCGCGTTTTGTTCAAATAGGCACAAACTAGTGTTCAGGAAGGTGTATCACCTGGGAAAGCCACACAACGTATAAATTTCAGGTCGAACATGGCCAGTATCATTAAGGTAGTGTCCGAGTTGGGGTTGAATGAAAGACACTTTCGGCAGCTTAGGTGGACGCCTTTTTGGCTGATGTTTGAAGCCATCATTATCAATAAGCCAGACTAGAATGAGTACAGAAAATGTGACGAGCTGGTGGTTAAAATTCTTAGGACGTTTAATCAATAGGACGATGCGTTTTACATTGGTGGGTGTCCCGTAAAAGTTATGAAAGTCGACATTAGGCTGGTTTTTTGGTTGTAGTGTGGAGTCCAGCAGTTAGACTTATTTTCAGGCATGTGTCCTACTTCTGATTTTATTTAGCGGTGGTGTAGTGGCGTAGGACGGATAACTACAAGTCTGATTAGAAATTTACTTGATGATGCGGTGAAAGGCAAGTCGAGACGCGATGAGGAGGACACTGCCAAACTCCTGTGTTTGTATTTGTGCATGAAGTTTTTCTTCTCAACGTCCCGGGAGACGATCAACTGGGTGTTCGTTCGGTACATTGACAATTTAGAGACGGTGCAATATTATGATTAAACGGTTGCAATTCTGAACACGTTAATGGGATTTGTAAGGGAATTCTGCCAGAAATCGAAAAAAGTAACAGGCTGCGTCGTCGCGCTACTGGCATGTAATTCATGTTAGCTGCTAGTATTTATAGATGTTGTATTACATTCCGAACAATATCACTTTAGCGTAAAGTGTAATAAGTGTATAACGTTATGATTGTTTGACAATTTGAATGGTGTTGTCATTGTTTGTGGACAGTATTGGCTGTGTGAACATACAAACATTGTAACTACTGCCAAACCTATAATGTTCCTGCAATTTTTGAAATGGAACGTGAGCACATTGTTGGCGAGAACACGTGGCTTGGATTTGACATCCACGTCGCTTTTTGAGGTTTATACGTGCGGGTTTCATGTTTGTTATATATGTGCACATAATTGATGTTACGTTATGTTTGGTGTTATAAGTAGTTTATTGATAAGAGTTTTTTGTGTAGCAGGTGAGGCCTGATCGACTTGTGAGTGAACTGTATGAGAAGGTTATAATAGCAGGGGAAGATTTTGATGGAAGAGAAGATGAAAATTTTGACGAATATGGAGAAGTAGGTGCTGAAGACAGGGTTGTTGGTACTGATCAGGTTGCGGGTGGTAGCGGAGACAATGACGATATGAGTTTGGGTGATGAAGGCAATGACGGTATGGATGGAAAAGATTTGGGTGTGGAACATAGTGTACGTGGAATATGTGATTCATGCAGAAGTGGTGCATATCTGGTTGGGGATGGAAGGGGTGAACGGAGTGTCCGGGTTAATGGCACAAGTGCTGGTGGCAGTGGTTGTACAGTTCGTGGAAGTAGTGCTGCGCATGTGGGTGGTGAGATGGGAAAACTAGATACAGCATTAGTCGAAATCGACGAACTTCAGACGTAATGTAAACTGAAAGATTCTATTATAGTTGAGTTGCGAACAGAGGTTGACAAGCTGAAGAGGTTAAAAGAAAAACAAGCTATGGATATAGAAGGTGGTTTCACTTTAGTTTTGAAAGTGGAAGACGACGAGATTAAGAAGGTGATGTGGGAAAATGGTGAGTTACGGAACACAATATGCATACTTGAGGAGCAGTTAGCTGAACAAGATGTGCACAAAGTAACACAAGCATTCCGTACGGTCGATGTTAGCTGCGTTGAGAGGGTGGATGTCGAAAATGTGAACATTAGGGATCGGTCCATAATGGTTGATGGTGGGCGACATGGGGGAGATGGGACAGGTGGGCATGTCAATCCTGGGAGGGACGCTAACGTGACGGGTGGTGAGTTGGTGCCAGTAAGTCCAAATGAATCCGATGTCATTGAAGTAGGTAGGTGTGTGCCTGGAGTTGGTCGTTTGGAAGGTGGGCAAAAATCTTTTGTGAGGAAACTGAAGTGTAAAGTGAGGCAGGGACTTAGAATGCCTGAGTTTGAATACGTAGGGATGCGAAAAATGGGGATGGGGTCGAACGTTGTGAATGAGAATAAGGTGGTGGATATTGAAGGATGTACTTGTAGACACCCCATTTTTGACCGCCCTTAAGACTTGGACGCGACTGATGGTTTACTTGATGGAGAAAGGTGTGCAGGGCAAAGGTTCAGTTTCTTCGGCAAGGAGAGAGTCAAATCTCAATTTCATACCCCTTTTTTGGACCGAAGCAATCTTGATCAAAAGATCTTAGACTTGAAACCCTCTCTTTCAAAACGTTTTGAAAATAAAGTTCCTACGATATTCCGTCGCTCGCATTTCGTTAAATGTTGCGCTTTTCGGTAAACCGAGCAAGGACAAAGTGGAAATGAATGAAAGAGATATGAAATCTTTGAAAAATATTTCAAAAACACCTTACTTAGGGGTTTGGATTTGAAGAAAATAAGAGGAAAGGAGATAAGAAAACTAGTTTAAAAGAAAGTTTGGCATGAATCCGGTTGGACTGAATCTGCGCGGTTTCACCAAAACAGGCATAACTTTTTGTACAGGAGAAATTTTGATACAAGGTTGGCACCATTGGAAAGCTAACTTCCGGGGCTTCAATTTGGACATAAGAATGACTTGAAAAGGAGTTCATAAGGAGAAGTTATGGCCATTTGAAGTTGGACCTGGAAAACAGAATTTTCCTAAAGTAGTAGGCCGACCAGAAAAGGTGGCTGGCCGACCACCCTCTCCTGAAAAAGTGGTCGGCCGACCAGGAAAAGTAGCAGGCCGACCAGGGAAGGTGGCTGGCCGACCACCCTCTCCTGAAAAAGTGGTCGGCCGACCAGGAAAAGTAGCAGGCCGACCAGGGAAGGTGGCCGGCCGACCACTTATGCCCAGAAAGCTCAGAATTGATAGATATTTTCCCTCCAGCTGTCTTCCACAATCTCCAGCTGTCTTCCACAACCTCCAGCTGTCCTATAATCAGATATTTTCGAGCCAACTCTCATTTTTTATATATATGAGATATATCTCTCATTTTCAAGGGGATCTTGGCTAAGGAAGCTTTGGAAGCTTCTCACTCTAAAAAAAACCCCTCTCTCTCTAGAAATTCCAGAGCCAAATCTCTGTCTCTCTCTTCTTCTCTTGCCTTTGTGTGCATAGCAATAGATATACCTCTCCTTTGCCTAAGCACCCTTGATCAAACTCAACTACCATTGGGCTGAGGTTCTTTGAGGATCATTTTGAGCTCCAAAATCTGGTTTTAGCTCAGAATTTGGACCCCTTTTGCTGCTGTCTTCTTGAGCTTCAAGGGTAAGACACTAGTTCCCTCTTTTGGTCATTGTTTTGCTCCATGTTTTAGCTCCATTTGCAAGCATTTCTGCACTTTATTATAAACTGAAAAGTGTCATATTTTGAGCTCCTCTTGAATATTGATTAAGGATACTTTTCTGTTTGAGGCCTCCTACACCCTTGCATGCTTTACCCCTCTTTGTAGGCCTATTTTGCATCATATCTTAGTCCTACTTGTGAGCACTTTAGAGATTTTCTATAAACTGTAAAGTGACTTATTTTGAGCCCCTCTTCAACTTTTTTTAAGGGCGCTTTACTGTTTGAAGTCATTTACTTCCTTGTTTGTTCAATCTCTCTTTTAGGGCTATTTTTGCATCCTATTTTAGCCTTACTTGTGAGCATTTTCGAGATTTTCTATAAACTGGAAAAAGTCTTTTTTTGACATCCTCTTCAAGTTTGGTTAAGGTCCCATTTCTATTTGGGGTCATCTTCCCCCTATGCAGCTTCATTTCTTCATGATTAAGGCTATGCATTAGAGCACTTGCATTGGCCATGGTTTGGCCTCTTAGCCACTGAAATCCAGTGGATTTTCAGTGGCTTAAATGTATTTTTGAGGGCCAAAATTAGAGGGGGGTGACCCCTTCTCTCCTTGTCTTGTTTGGTGGTCTTTTGGGCCTTCCAAAGGGACCCTATTTTGCATGCATCGAAGTCATGTTTCAGGCCTCATTCTGTGAGTTTTGGGGTCTGCCTTGGCTCTGTCCAAGGCTCTTTTGGCTATATTTTATGTCTACAATGCATGTGTAGAGCAATCTCATCCAAGGCCTTTTAAAGGGGCCTTTCTTTGCATGTTTCCTAGACCCATTCCAGGGCCAATTTGGTAAGTTTTAGGGCTGTCATAGTCCATTTCCAGAGGTGGTTTTACTATGCTTCATGTCTATCTTGTATGTGCTTAACAACCCCTTGCAAGGCCCTCCAAAGAAGCCCCTCATTTTTGCATGCATTGACTATATTTCAGTGATTATTTAGGCATATTTTGGCATATTTTATTCACTATTTTTGGCTGGTTTGATGAGTTCTCATTTGCTTCATATACATGCCATGTAAACCATGCTTGCTAGTCAATGTTGCATGCTATTTTAGTCCATCATGTTAGCATCTTTTGGCCATGCTCTAAACTAGAAGTGTGCATGTTTTGGGACTGCCTTGGCTCTATCTTTATACTTCATGGCCAAATAATGCTTGCTTTGCATAGTTACAATTCAATACATGTGCCTAACTTTGAGTTTCGGGGCTTATTTCATGCATCAGGTGCCATATTTTCATGTTTCAGGATCATTTAGCATCATGTTTCAGTGCTGGAAATTACATGTTTGTATGCCATCTTTCATCCCTTGTCATGCCTTGGTAGAGTGGTATTTTATGCCTTAGGTCCGGTCCTCGGTATATGTGCACATGTGCACGCATTTCGATTGTCTCTTTTTCATCTAATGGCCACTGATGTAAGTGTGGCTGAGGTCCACTCATGTTGGTGTAAATCCATCGCGCATTGTGTATGCCATTTCAATCCATAGCATTGCGTATGCTAGGTTGCATCTTAGAGCATTGTGTATGCCATATTGCATCACGCGCATTGTGTATGCCATTTTAGTACAGAGCATTGCGTATGCTAGGTTGCATGTTAGTCGCATTGTGCATGCTATTCCATTTGCATGGTGCTTGGAATAGGATTTAGTCCAAGCACGGGAAACGAGGGGCGTTTCGTACTCCAAGTGACGAAACGTGCCTCGATTCTCGGTCCCCGACGTTCTTGATTATCTATGATAGAATTGTTGGCTTCATATGTTCATACCTGCATTCATGTCATATTAAAATGTGCAATTCGGTCTCTCGGCCATCATGCATCGAGATACGTGATTGGTGGCGCGAGAACCGAGGGCCACACTCCCTAGAGCTTGTGCAAGGACGGGGAGGAGTGGCCGCGCACACATATGTTGAAAATACATTACTTTCTCTCTTTCTTGCCTTTGTTGCAGAAAAACCAGAGTCCAGGGGCATAAAGTGGTCAGTCGACCAGGTTTTCTGGTAGGCCGACCACTTTTTTTGGTTTTCACCATGAGGGGTGGTCGACAGGTGTTTCCCAAGCCAAGAGCTGGTCGGCAGCCTTCCCCAGGTGGAGTTTCAGCCTCCTGGAGCTTTGTGTAAGTTTCTGAAATCAGCTGCAAACAATGGCGGGACAAGGCATCGCGATGGAATTTACCGACAAAGCGCATCGAGCATGCATGCATTCATTGTCATCCAAAACAGAGTCGGGGCAGTCCATTTGCATGCCAGTTTATAGCTTACTTAGCTAATTTGTTAGTTAGTTAGTGGTTATGTAATAATTAGCTGTAATTCGTTATTCATTTCGGGCTGTATTATTTATTCGGACCCTCCAAGCGAGGGCACAATTGTAATAAGTGTGCGTGTGTGTGATGTATGTCTTCCAACCCCATGTCTTTCTCCCTTTTATTTACCCGCTTATGATGGTTAGATTAGGGCATGTTTCAATTAACATACTTATGCTTGCATGTTTACATCATTCATCTGTATTGCATGCACCGGGCTCGGCGCATCATACTAACTGCATTTGTATTTCAATTCCAAATTGAATACATGTTATCTGTTGCATTTCACATACCATCTTTAGAATAGCCGAGCCTATCGTAGTTGCATTTTGCATGTGTTGCATTAGGCATTTCTGTATATTTAGGATCATGCATGATTTCTAATCAGCTTCTGTTTTGGTTTGGAGTACTCGGTAAGTACTCATGCTTTAGCATCCTTGCATGTGTGTGAATGACTGTCATGATAGCATGCTTACCATGAGGCTATGTGCTTATGTGATATAACTGCCTGAATGCTTGTGGATGAAGGTTAGATTATCTGAATTGGAATAATTCATTAAATGTGAGTTTTAAGCCCACTAGATAATGACAAAACCATGTTTTCTAAGCCCACCTGAGGGTGGCAAAATCTGCATTTTAAGCCTACTTGCGAGTAGCAAACCATTTTCAAATAAACAAACATGAAATGTTTTGTTCCAATTCAGGCGACCCAGTCTATACTTGTATGCTGTGCGCATCACGTAGTAAATCTAGGCTAATAACCGGAATAAGAACGCATAACGTTTTCAAAACTAGATATCATGGTTAGTAGAGGCCGATCTTTGATCGGGCGAGTAGGGGTGCTCACGAAGTGACCTTCTCCAATCGTATCCAAGTTCCCGAGCCGAGGCAACTTTGGTGATGACGGACACATGGCCTTAGGCAACGAGTCAGGGTTTCCTAAATTTTCCAAAATAAAATATTTAGGTGGCGACTCTGTATCTGGCAAAGCAGTCCATGTTTGGCACTTCTTTCAAAAAATCTGTTTTCAAAAATGATTTGCTGGATTCGGACTCTTTGATGATTTCATCGGTCTTGCATTGCACTCTACGAGATTAGATACAGGACCGTGACATTGAGTCCTGAACTGTAGTAAGCCCAATGAACAAAACGGGGGGGGATTTCCTCCCGGGATGTTCAAGGCGCGTCTACAGTACTGTGGGACAGCTGGGCGATGTTGACGTTTTTTATGTGGAGGCGTTTCAGAGGAAGAGTAGGCAGTGGTCAGGTTTTGATTTAAACAACCGGCTAGGTGTGTGGAAATTGATGAGTGAAGCAGAGAAAGACAAAGTTAGAGATGCCTACAACAGAAATGGGGACGGGTATATTTTTTTTTTTGGTGTTTATGCGTAGTGATATGGTGTGAGTGTAAGTGTATGTGACATGCATTTTCCATGTATTTGTAGGGGCGGTTATGTGGTATAGCAGTGAACATGAGGCGTGTGTGTATTTTAAAGATATTAAGTCGCTAGTTCGACTGTCGTCACTACATAGCAATATAAGTAATGTAATAGCAGTTGTTGATTATATTTTGTATGCATACATAATATGTGAACGGGTTGTTTAGGTATATGTCGTTGTGTAGCAGGTGATCGACGCCTACGCAGTGTTGTTGATGGAGGAACAAGATAGGCTAGCCGACAGGGTGGAGTTCCCGTAAAAGTCTTATATTTTTAGCAGTATATGCCTTGTAAGTGTGGAATTTTTATTTTCAAGTGTTTGTGTGATTTTGTTGTGTGACATGTGTGGTTGGAAAATGTAATGGGTTAAATAATGATACAGGAGATGTTGAAGAACGACAACACTAATGCACAGGATAGGTTTGTGTTGAACAATTTCGCAGCGTATAAAGATTGTCGTTACATTCACTTCCCAATTTGCTTCCGATCACACTGGACGCCGGTGGTTTATGACACTGAAATGGCGGCTGGAAACATTACAACCCTCCCCAGGCTGGTATGGAAGATAAACACTTTAATGAGGCGATGTTTGTGGTGAATAAATTGTATTGATATGTGCGGGGGTTGGTTTGCTGTTAGTATGCTTGGTTTTTGTTGGTTTGTTGATGTGCTATTTTTGGTGTTGTAAAAGAACACCATACTCGAAATATGATGGGCAGCCGTTGACGAGTTAGTAGACGATGACATGACGCAGGTTGCCGGTACGAGTCTGGAGGCAGTGATTGATTGTCCACGAAGGCTGACTCGTACGTATTTTTTAAATGTGCGAATATTGATAGGTATAGTAGAAGGTAATTTTGTGTACGAAGATTTGTTGGTGTTAATAATATGTTTGGGTTTGTTGTGTTCCACATTTTAGGGAGGACTGTGGCATCATTGTATGTGTCGTGATGCGTCAGTATTACACCATGTCGATGTGAACAGATCATTGCAAGAGGAGAACTGTGTTATCTTGCGCGCCAACTTGGTGAAAGGGTTTGTGAATAACCGTGCGAGGGGGTTGAAGGACACTGCATGAAGGATGACAATGTGTGGTGCTGCAGTTATGGCTGAATTTTTGTGTGAATTGTTGCTGGCCATGACATTGGTGGTTGTATAGTTTGAAGTTTTTTTTGGGTTTTTTTTTTGCACTATGATGAACTCATTTTAGTTATTAGGCGTTAGTGTTTTGTTAATGTTGGAATTGCATATAACGTTATTTAGCACATGGTTTAGTCGCTTGTTGAAACGTGCATGGGGTATTAATTACTAATAATAATTGGCAATGGCCGTCAGACAAAAATGTGTTTTGTTACAAATTAGATTGTGTGTTGCAGTGTATTGTTTATACGTTTGTGGGTACGTCGTGGATTGGTGAACTGTGTACAAACTAAATTGATGTTTTGATGTGTATTTAAGTAAGTGTTTGTGCGTTATCATGTTGTAAGTGTTAGTATGTGTATTTTGTAATATTGAAGAGGTTGTTTTCTGTTTGGTTAAAGTGAGAATGTTGGTGGTGATATGGAGTGTCACACCGGCAACACAGTTGCTAGCATTCAACATATACATAACATTGTATGTGGAACGACGTATAATGGGTACAATAAGGTCCGACTAAAATTTTAATTGTTGCCAATGTGGAAACATTGGCATTGCTTTTAAATCTATTGAAATGAAATGCATACATGGGAAATATGTGTAATCCATACTTCTAAACTGTGTCAAAAAGTAGTTTTAAGTAGTGTTTTCTTGCATGTGTCATTGCCACACATTTACATGAAATATGAAGGACAGCGGAAATCGACATGGTGTGTGTTTTTCATCAATCACAGTTACTTATAAAGGCTATAAAAGTAAGGTAAATGGAATATATAAATCGATTTTGCATGGGAAAAATAAGGTCCCACTACATTATTAATTGTTGGCAATGTGCGAACATAGTCATTGCCTCAAAAGTACTTGAAATTGAAATGCATAAACGGGAAACATGTGTAACTCATGATTATTAACTGGAAGCATAACATAGTTTAAATTGGTAAGTAGTAGTTTCCTCCATGCTTGTGTTAATATGCTATATTGGTTCTTTGCATGTCTTCTGATTGTGATTTCCTATGTGGCCACATCTGCTATAACGTATTGGTTGTACTTGCTCGCCACGTGATAGTACCCTCTTCTTCTTGGGCCTGCAAGGTGGCCGTTTGGCAGTATGACGAAGTTGTTGCCATGGATTTGTGGTTGTTCGACCGTTGATATAGGTGTTATGCTGGGTGTGCATGACAATTGGTACTTTGCGATATGGAAATATGGCTCAATTAGTGCGTTCAAATCTCGTCCACTCTTGCGTGCAACAATTATGGCATACACGCACGGGAAGTCGTTAATCTGCCACTGAAAGCACGAGCATGTGAGTCTGTCAACATCAACCATTACGGACAGGTGTGAGTGGACCTCGTACACAGTGGGACTTGATTGGCTTATAGTCCACGCTCGCCCATCGGTGTATGACTTTTCTAGCCTTTTTTCCATCTTCGGACATATCACACCAGCCCATTTACTTGAAGCTTCCCGTTTGGTGGACATCTGGTTCATTATTTGTGTTCTTATACTGTCCACTAAACGAGTTGTTGGCAGATGACGTGCCTAAGCAATCCAGTTGTTGAATGATTCAACAGCATTGGAGGACATTTCGCTATACCGGTTGCCCCTACATTACAGGGTAATGCCCCCATCCAAGAACAATACAGGGTATGTTGAAATATGAAAATGTAGAACTAGATAGTGAAAAGATATGCACCTGAAACAAGCGTTCGCCTAGTGCCGTGGGGGTAGATTTTCGAGGAAGTTGGTTGTAATTTTTTTACCGGAATTGGTGAATTTCACAACCATCTCTTAAAATGCAGTAACAGTTGTTGCATAGGCACAGTTATTGTATCAACCCAAACCAATGGAAATTGTTACGACCCAAACCTGCCCCCATAGGTTTAGTGTCATGACCGGCCAGTAATTATAGATTACCTACGACCTACATACAAATGGATCTCTTAATATAAAGTATGGGGCTTAGCGGAAGTTTAAAATAACATAAAAACTATCCATTGAGCTGTACGTATATGTAGAGAACTAGTATACAAGCAAAGTTTTTCCAAAAATACATCAATCGCAACTGAACAAAATCATGTCTTGTAAATATACAACCCCAACTATACACAAATACAAAACCACCGAGACACACAAAAGGGGTTCAACTAGCATGGCTCCTCCTGAGCCTGATCACTTCACTTGGAAGATCCTCAAAAGGGTTGACCCGGGTAGACTTGAGGCTTTCTAACTCTGATATTCAGCTTGCCCGCCTACATATATATATAAATAAATAGTGAGCTAGAACCCATTGAGTAATAACAGAATAAAGAGGTTATATAATGAAGTTCGATAACATGCTAATCAAATTCTTATTTCAGTTCTCAGTATTCAATAAATTTCATGATCAATGTCATTCAATATCAAATTAAGTGGCACATCTATGAACAATAATATTCTAATCACAGTGAAGTGAAAACCAGTGGACCATGAATGGTCAAACCAATGGATCACGGAGGGTCTAACACTAGAGATCTTTGTGTTTCAAATAATCTAATAGCCATGGTATTGTTACTCCCAGGCAATAGCCTACAACCAATAGCCGTGGTATTATTACCCCAGGCAAGGGCCTATGCTCAATGGATGCCACAAATACATTTCGAAAATGAACTTCACTCATCATTACAAAATAACTTTTCGATAAGCCATTCAATCAATCACATGTTGATTCCAAGAACAATAACAATTTCAAAAATAATATTACTTGAACATATCTTTATAAAGTTACTACTCACAGTGGTTTGAGTTGTCACTAAGCCTCGGACGTCCACCTAAACAAAACACGTAACAGAAGCACAGTTAAAGCGTCAATTTATTTTAATTCAATTCTTCTCATGTGTTTCTAACTCATTCTACGATTAAATGAGTCCAAATGGTGCCTAAGAACACTTGGAGTGGCATGAGGATGCAAAATATGCACTTAAAAGATTTCCTCGAAATTTGCTAAAAACAGGGTCTTCGCTCCAGCGCAACTTCCTTCGCCTGAGCGGGGGCTCAAAAACAAAGGTGGTAGCTCGAGTGGTCTGCAAACTTGGCAAAAGTACTGGTTGCATGACATTCCCGTTCAACGGTTGCTCGAGCAAAAGACTGAGTAAGAAGGGTCCTCGCTCGAGTGCCACTTTGGTCGCTCGAGCGGACTATTAAATTTGCAAAACTTCTGGGAGCTCGATTTTCATGCTTAAGCAACACTCTTTTCGATTAAAGCGGACACGACGAATTCTGGAATTTCCAAAACTATGTTTAAGCTTCAAAGTTGATAT
Source organism: Camellia sinensis (assembly GCF_055761805.1). Taxonomy (NCBI): domain Eukaryota; kingdom Viridiplantae; phylum Streptophyta; class Magnoliopsida; order Ericales; family Theaceae; genus Camellia; species Camellia sinensis. The sequence goes on from NC_138963.1 coordinate 144,028,484, forward strand.
TCAAAGGTCCAAAACTTGTGTTTTTGGTACAAAAACTTGGAAAAACATTGTATAATATGAAAATACTTCCAATTTGAAACCATTTATTCAAAATCATGCTCTAATTGTCCAAATTTGAGCTTATACTATCAAGTTAAAACCATACATGTTATAGATTGAGTCCTATTCATGTTAAAACACCACAAAGTGATATGAAATGCATGAATCCATGGATGATCTTCAAGTTCATGCCTCCTAAGCTTCATGCATGTATGAATTTCAAGAAATCTAACTCAAAAACGAAACATTAAGCATGTATGTGCATAATTCAACTCAAATTCATCATATTCATGGTAATTCATGCTTAAGCTACTCAAATTCAAGCAAATGATCCTATAACTCCATGCACTTAGTTTCTACATGACTCAATTCCAAGAATTTAGGATGAGTCTCATACCTAATGTGTGAATTCAGGTGTTGGCCTAGTTCAATTCATCAAAATTCTAGCAATTCTTTTCAAATCTCTTATTCTTCTCTCTAAGGTGTTGAGTTCTTTTCTCTCTTCCTCAAATTCTCAGCTCAAAAGTTTGTATATGTGAACTTAACGCTTAATTAGAGCCTTATATAGGATGTAATTAAGTTAGCCTAATTAATATGATTAAGGCTATTTAACTAGGCATAATCTAACTAATTCAATTAGTTTATTCTAATTATTTTGATCCAAATCAAATTTCAGTTAAAGTTGCCATAAAATCCTAAATATTCTAATTAGCCTATTGGGCTAGTCAATTTCAGTTTCTGAAGTCGTCTAAGCTCTCAATGTCTGCCTCTAAGTTGTCAATTCGAACATATATTCCATGTAATAATAGATAATTACGAAATTAAGCATGTAATCACATAAGTAAACACACAATCATGCAATTAGGTTCATTAAAATAACATAATATACTAGTTCGGAGGTCGGGGTCATCACAAAAATTATGCATATATTTCAGTTTGTCCCTTAGGTTCCTCTGAAGGTGTTGCATGCAAAATGCATGGTGAGCATTCGGGAATATGATGGGCACGGCCTCCATAAGACCAACGTGGCGGTCCGATATGAATGTCAACGTCCTGTTTTCACTGAGTGCATTACGTAAATGCTACAAAAACCATGACCATTTCGTTGCATTCTCCGCACCGACAATCGTAAATGCGACTGGGAAAAGTCCTGTGTGGAATCATATTGGTCAGTTGTGTATGCATTTTATGTGTTGTGTGTGTATCAATTCACACTGTCGAGTGGTTTGGGAATTGTGTGACAGGATATATGTTAGTGTGAGACATACCTCGGTTTCCATCCTTAGTCGTGGCAGCAAGTAAATTCCTTTTGAACCTCCCATTCAAGAAAGTGCCGTCTAGGAAAAGTAGTGGGCGACAATGTTTGAATCCGTTGATGCACGCTTTGAATGATATGAAAAATCGTTCGAGACGGTTGTCGTGATCGTAGCAATCAATACTGATGTAAGTTCCCGGATTGTGTTCCATCACGTCACCACTATACCAACGTAGTTGGTTGAAAGATGCGCTATGGGCGCCAAACAACTCGCCTCTGGCTTTCTCGACACCTAACCAAGCAACACGGTAACTTATTTCAAGGCCATAGTTTTTTTTTCAAATCAAATGCAACATTAGTTGGCTTGGTTAAAGGCTTGTCGCGAATGCGTTGTGCAAAAATATCTGACACCAAGTCTGATCCGAGGTGTCGGTTCTTCACTGTGCGAACAATTACGCCACACATGTGTTCACTGTCCCATTTACGAAGGTAGAAAAACCCATTAGCATCTAACACTCGAGCATGCACAAACCATGTGCAACCCTTCAAGTTCCGCTTCGAACACACAGTAGTAATTCGTATCGAGTCATTCTTCAAATACTTGAATTCGAAACCACACTCCACTGCATACTTACAAAGTACTGTCCGAAACTCATGTGCTTCCCCTTCGAAACTTTGTCCAACATGAGTAATTTCGTTAGCCATGTAGTCGATAGGAAAGTGTTTTCATAATGGAGACAGTAACTTGGCAACAAATCAACATCGTAATCTATATCCACCATGCGAACACTCCGTTTGACACCACCCCGTAGATTGGATTGTTGTTAACGAAATCATCGTTGGATGCGACACTGACACAATCGTGTAACTGAACCATAACGTCGATTAGATGCAAGCGGAAAGAGTGTGCAAGGTGAACCATGTTAGGTTTTTATTCTTGGCAATCCCGTTTGACAAAACTCCTTTCAGTTGTATTTGTTTTCGCACTATTATTTCAGTGAGGCTATGAGTTTATTAGATGCGAATCCAACCCGAATTGAGCCTTGCAGAGAAGTTTGTGATGTTAATGCTTTCAAGATTACCACTTCGCTGATTATGACGGGGGTCGAGCTGACCGGTCAGCTCCTCGGTCCAACCCTTTAAGTAGTTGATTTTCTCCCAAAACTAGACTAACTCCTCCAGATCTTCTTTTTGGATATTAAAGTTTATATCTGGGGATATTTAGAGAGTTTTCTTTGATGTTTTATTGAGTATTCAACTCATGGTTTAAAAAGAATACATCAAAGGTTTTGTTTGTTCTACACAAAAGAGAGAGTTGTTCTTCAGTGGATTCTGAAGAATTCAAGCCTGAAGCTTTGGTGGATTCTGGAGTGGCTCATCGTCAACAACTCTCTCTTTTGTTCTACACAAAAGAGAGAGTTGTTCTTCAGTGGATTCTGAAGAATTCAAGCCTGAAGCTTTGGTGGATTCTGGAGTGGCTCATCGTCAAGACAATTCTGAGGTGAAGACGGGGTTGGAAGAGACACATAGGGGTTGGTTCAATTCGGGTGTGGATTCACTAGGTAATTGAGAGTATACCTGTGTAATTCCTTTATATCTTCTTAGTGGATTGTTTTGTGGCTGTTGCCCGTGGTTTTTTTTTATCACAATTGGAGGTGTCCAATTGTGGTTTTTCCACGTAAAATCGTTGTGTCGATTTGTCTTGATTGTTTGATTGAGATTGTTATATACTGCTTAAAATTGTTACATAATTACAAATCAACATCTAGGGGATTTCTAGATTTTTCAATTGGTATCAGAGCGGGTCATTCTATTTTTTAAAAAAATATATATATCTTTTAAAACGAGATCTTGTTTGATTTGTGATAATGGATTCAATTCGTGAGGGAAATTCTATGGTTCGACCACCCCTACTTGACGGATCCAATTATTCATTTTGAAAAGCTCTGATGAGATCATTTTTAAAATCTATTGATGAAAAAGTTTGGCAATCTGTCATGTATGGGTGGACTGAACCGACAATTACTGTTGATGGAGTAATTTTTCCTAAACCAATTGAAAAGTGGGACACAATTGATTACCAAAATAGTAGCTGGAATAGTGAAGCTATCAATTCTCTTTTTTACGCTGTCACACTTGAAGAGTTTAGTCGAATTTGTAATTTTGAAGCCGCAAAAGAGGCTTGGGATATCTTACAAACTATTCATGAGGGCACTCCTTCTGTTAAACGCTCAAAACTTCAAAGGCTCACGTCTAGTTTCGAAAACCTTTCAATGAAAGATCGTGAGACCTTTGATGAATTTTATGCGAAGTTGAGTGACATTGTAAATTCCAGCTTCAATTTAGGTGAAAAAATACCAGAATCCAAAGTTGTGGGAAAAATTTTGAATCCTTGCCCGATCTTTTCCAACCAAAAGTTACGGCTATTGAGGAGGCTCAAGATGTTGACAACCTCAAGCTGGATCAGTTGGTTGGAAATCTCCAAACTTATGAGGCACATAGGAATTTTAAAAAGAAACAAAAAGATATTGCTTTTAGTAGTGCTCATAGAGTTAGAGAGGATTCTGATGAGGATTGTGATGTAGATTCCAAGATTACGGCTGCTTTTGTTAAACAATTTAAAAAATCTTTTTTGAAAAAGAATCCTAATCTTTTGGAATCTACTCATACTCATAAATCTAAAGGCAAAGATAAACTCAAAATTAATTCTATAGCCAAGAAGGAGAAATGAAAGATACAAGGGAACTCTAAAAGAGTCCAATGCGATGAATGCCAAGGATATGACCACTTTGCTCTAGAATGCCCCACTCGGTTGAGGAAGAAGAAAGCCCTCGCCATCACTTGGGATGATGAATCATAATCTGATGAAGATGAAAATGACAACGAAAATCAAGGCGAAGAGGAACATAAACAATTCCTTGCTTTCATGGCTGCTTCCGAAACTGAAGGACGAACAGAGTATCCGAAGAGGTCGGTTGAGAATGCCACTGATGATGAATCCTCGGAGAGTGATGATGAAGAGCTTGAGCAAGCTTATGAAAATTTGTATAAGGAGTCTCTTAACTTATCCAAATTGAACGACAAACTCACTACGAAACTCAAAGCATGTGAAAGTGAAAATGTCAAATTAAAGAAAGAGATTTCCGAGGCTATGAATGATGCCCTTAAGATTTCTAATGATCGACAAGCTCCTTGTGCAAAACTCTTGACTTGTGAGACAGAGAGGAATGAGCTACAGCAAATCTATGCAACATATGAAGAAAAGATTGAAGCTCTCGAGATGTCTCAAGTTACTTTGGAAGAACTAATGATCAAGAAAGAGGAAGAACTCGAGTGTGCTATGGCTACCATTGGTCTTTGGAACAAAGGATCAAAGCCTTTGGATAATATCAGTGGGTCTCAACAAATTTGTTCTGACAAGAGTGACATTGGCTTTGGTGATAACAAAGAGCAAAAACAGAGTGCATCTACATCTCATGACACAAGAACTCAAGGAAAGGGGGAACAAAAAATTCAACATAAGGATGGACTTCTCAAACTTCCTAGAGTTGGTAAGGTAAAAGAAAATAAGGTACACCCTGTACACCCTATTTTTATTTGTCATCATTGTGGTATGCATAGTCATATTCGCCCTTATTGTTATAAGTTGCATGGGAGAGTGTATTTGCCTAGACCTAGGAATAAGAAGTTGGACACCAAGTCTAGACGGGTTCCCATTGAAGGGAAAGGGAACCACAACGTCAAGACACCACCCAAGAACTACAATTCTCACAACTTTGTTCGTACTAAAGCAGTTTGGGTAAGAAAACTTGACTTGTATTAATTTGTTTTGTCTTTTTAGTTTTTGAGTTTCTGTGTGTTTTTTTTGTATTTGTCATTACATGTGTGCTTGTTCGTTTTTTGTCTTGCTTTGGTTAAAAAAAAAAAAATCCCAAAAAGATTTTCTTAGTATGGTTTTGCAAGCTTAAAATTTTTGAGTGGTCCTTGGTGCATATTGGAATTGATGAGAATATCCATTACATGTTAATATATGTGTGCTTTCTGTGGTCATTACTCATTTTGGAGTGTGTGTTTTTTGATTAGTATGTCTCATTCTGTACACACTCTTGGATTAGCAAATATCGGAGTCTTCCGCCTTAGTGATTATTTTTTTTTATGGACTTCTGGCATTGTGTCTTTTGTTTTTCTAGAGGAATTGACCTATACTAGCATATCATGGGTGATGTTGAGTCTCTTAACCATCTTCCATCTTTTTGCACCTCTACGGCTTTCCCCTCAATTCTTTGTAGTCCAGCCATGAGGAAAAGGCTACCTCAGAGTCACCAACTAGGCCATCCTTATTATATCCATGCTTCTCTGGTTCGGTTTCCATACTCTTGAGCGTGTCAGCCGCCAATGAGTGTGCAAAAGAATAAGAAAGAGAAAAAGAAAAAGAAAAAGAAAAAATGTGCACAACAAAGAAAAAAAAATGTGCAGAAGAAAGAAAAGAAATAGTGTGTAAAAAAAAAAAAAAAGATTCATTGATTGAGGGGGAGCCTCCGCCTTTACTCACCAAATACCCATTGATTCCTAGTGGTTTGACTTTCCTTTGTTGTGCTTAGATTCTCTTGACGGAGGTCCAACTTTCAGATCACTACTAGGATTGAATCTAGTGTTTGTCGAACTTCAAGAGTCACACACACACTTTTCTCATGGGATCTATGCTTTCACATAATGCATCACTTTCTTTCATGTGGAATCTTCTACAGACTGTGCACATTGTGTTTTCTTGTAATGGTGCTTCTTGGATAATCTTATGTGTTTCAAGGTACAAATCAGAAATTCCTTGCTTGCTCCACCATAGTATTTTTGTCGTTTTCTTCTTGTTCACTAGTTTTTAGTGTTTGTGGTTGATTTTAGTGAAGGGGAGTTTGGTTCATTTTGATATGTTTGGTAAGGGAGATTGGCTTTATGTTTTGCAAGTTTCTATGCACTGTTTGCTAATTATTTCCTTCTTGCATGTTCTTGGTATTTATATCATCATATCATTGCTTGGGTTGGTTTATGATCTTGCTTTTGTTGTTTGAGAGTTGTTTTTCATGAGTCTTAGTTTTTCATGTTTTCCATCTCATGTTTCAAGATAACCGTGTCATATGTCTATTGCTTTTTCATATACTCTTGTGGGACTAATAGTTGTTTTAGAGATTGTGGCACTAATAACGGCTTTGCAGATCATGACCTTGAGAAAGAAGCTGGCTTTTGTTGGCTGTAATGGGTTGGGGTGTTTAGGATTTTATTTGTTAGGTGTGTTTTGTCACGGCATTGCCAAAGGGCGAGATTGTTAGGTTTTTATTCTTGGCAATCCCGTTTGACAAAACTCCTTTTCAGTTGTATTTGTTTTCGCACTTTTATTTCAGTGAGGCTATGAGTTTATTAGATGCGAATCCAACCCGAATTGAGCCTTGCAAAGAAGTTTGTGATGTTAATATTTTCAATATTGCCACCTCACTGATTATGACGGGGGTCGAGCTGACCGGTCAGCTCCTCTGTCCAACCCTTTAAGTAGTTGGTTTTCTCCCAGAACTAGACTAACTCCTCCAGATCTTCTTTTTGGATATTAAGGTTTATATTTGGAGATATTAAGAGAGTTTTCTTTGATGTTTTATTGAGTATTCAACTCATGGTTTAAAAAGAATACATCAAAGGTTTTGTTTGTTCTACACAAAAGAGAGAGTTGTTCTTCAGTAGATTCTGAAGAATTCGAGCCTGAAGCTTTGGTGGATTCTGGAGTGACTCATCGTCAAGACAATTCCGAGGTGAAGATGGGGTTGGAAGAGACACATAGGGGTTGGTTCAATTCCGGCGTGGATTCGCTAGGTAATTGAGAGTATACCTGTGTAATTCCTTTATATCTTCTTAGTAGATTGTTTTGTGGCTGTTGCCCGCGGTTTTTTTTTTATTACAATTGGAGGTGTCCAATTGTGATTTTTCATGTAAAATCGTTGTGTCGATTTGTCTTGATTATTTGATCGGAATTGTTATATATTGCTTAAAATTGTTACATAATTACAAATCAACATATAGGGGATTTCTAGATTTTTCAAACCATATTTTACATATCTACATCATTTTGTAAGGAGAAATTGTTGTAACCCAGCATCTTGAAGAACAATCAAATATTACCTGGCGTAAGGCCAGCAAATTTGTCACACACAAAAGTAACCAACTCTACAAATGCGTACGAAGGTTTCAGATTATATGCAACATTGGTGGATTGGAAATAGCACAACAACATAACAGCGACATCCATTCCTGCATATAAAATAGTAGGACACTGATTAGAATTTATTAAAGAAGTTGCAAACACACAAACATGGTCGTATGTATGCAGTCCACAAGCACTCCACGATCTCGTACACACGTTTTGGTGAAATGGACATGACAAAAATAGCATTGGGGATGGGTGGTGCCATAAACAAGATGGAAAGCATATGAAACAAACATATACACGGGAAACCTAGTGTGTGTACAACACCGATTCAAACGTCGACGACATGCCTGTTGATGGCGCTGTAGTGGCGACCTTGGCGTACCCCTAAAGAAAAATATGCATGCGATTTCGTTATGTCGCACAATGACCTCACACACATGTGCAAATCTCTGTGCGGCGACTATGGCTATAAAATCTTCCACGATATTCCACTCCTCAAACAGAATCACATGTCATGATCCCTAAACTTGTATGACCCAATCAAGGAAAGGTGATGGATATGGACGTGATTCTTAAACTTGTGTGACCCAATCAAGGAAAGGGCATAAATGTCCATAACATAAACATCCAAATCAAAATGGAACTCACGGGGGAGCCTCTATTTGCACACACCAATTCCACTCTTTGCACACACTTAATGAATTTTATTTTTATTACAATTTTATCCCTAAATAAAATTACCATTATAGACATCTCTCACAATTCAAATAAACACACATCCTCTCAATACACACACAGACGTTGCAATGCCTCTGCTTCCTCATTTTGCTAAATGATCCACACACACACACGTTACTCCATACCAGAGCTCCAAAGTTACTCCATTCTTCATTAGTGTACACTCCTTGCACAAGCTCCACACTCCTTCCACAAGCTGTCTTCCTCATTCTTCCTTCCTCATTCTTCATTACTTATTTGTGATGGAGGATTTGTCTTCTGAAAATCAGCAAATAAGTATTCATGTGAAGCAGAGCGAAGGAAATGTGAGTTTAATTTTTTTTTTTTTTCGCAGCGTCGTTCGGATAACCAGAGCCGAATTTTGTTATTTTGTTCGGAAATGTACTACCGAAATAATTATGTATTTTCGGAAGTTGATGTCCGAATAAATTGATAAATTTCGGAAGTTGTTGTCCGAAAAATATATATAAATTCGGAAGTTGTTGTCCGAAAAATGTTAACTTATACAACATTCAACTTCCGAAATTTGAAAAAAAATTCGGACAACTACTTCCAAATGAAGTAAATTTTTTTTTTCCATTTTATATTCCAAATTTGCAAACTGCATACCAAATTTACAGTTTCAAATTGCAAATTAATCTTTATAATGCCATTAAAAATTTGTAATGTTATACAAAACATGCAGGAATATGTGTCAACTCAAAGAAGTCAGGTTTGCGCGAATTTTGTGTTAGATTACACCACTCATTTCACAACTGAACAGGTTCAGTCTACGAAATTCTAACGATTATGTTTTGAATTGCTCACCAAATGTAAATGTTTGATAATATTTATTTAACTTTGTAGGTATTCAAAAGTAAGGATGAATTGCTCAACTGGGTACGTGAAGTTGGAAAGAGAAATGGTTTGGTCATTGTAATCAAAACATCAGACTATGGTGGAGGGAAAAAAAGACCCAGGATGTATCTTGCTTGTGAGAGGAGTGGCCAATATAAAGCAACAAAGAAGTTAAAACATGATGGCAACAATACATCAAGAATAACCGGTACGAAGAAGTGTGGTTGTCTTTTTGATATGAGGGCTCACAGGTTTACCACATATGATGAATGGACATTGACTGTAGTATGCGGATTGCATAATCATCCACCTGCGGAGCACCTCGAGGGACATTCATATGCGGGGAGGCTATCAAAGGATGAGAAAGCATTGTTAATGGATATGTCAAAGAGCATGGTTCGGCCAAAAGAAATCCTAGTAACCTTGAAACAGCGAGATGCCCTCAATGTAAGCACACTTAAAACCATTTACAATGTACGCCATCGAAACAGGGTGGTACAGAGAGCTGGAAGATCACAGATGCAACACTTATTGGGTGAATTGGCCAAGTATAATTACATTGAGCGCCATCGGTCTGAAGAGTCCACGATGACTGTGACTGACTTGTTTTGGGCACATCCTACCAGTTTGGACTTATTTCGGTCTTTCCCACGTATATTAATTATGGATTGCACATATAAAACCAACAGATATCGGCTTCCTCTTCTTGAAATTGTGGGAGTGACATCAACTGAAATGACATTCTCTGTAGCTTTTGCATACTTACAGTATGAGAGAGTCGATAACTATGCGTGGGTGTTAGCCACATTACGTGATGTCATGGATGGGTTTGTTGTGCCAACAGTTATTGTTACTGACAGAGAGCTAGCCTTGATGAATGCCATACAGAAGATATTCCCGAGTGCCAGACATTTATTATGTCGTTGGCATATCAGTAAGAATGTGTTAACCAAATGCAAGAAAATGTTTGAGACACAGCAAAAATGGGAGAAGTTCAACCATGAGTGGAACTCTATAGTGTATTCATCTTCTGAAATTCAATACGAGGATCGTCTTAAATCATTACTTAAGGAATTCAGTAGTTATCCTGATGCAGTCAAATATGTCATGGATACTTGGTTGGTTCCTTACAAGGACAAATTTGTGGCGGCATGGACAGACACGTGTATGCATTGTGGCAATGTTACAACGAACCGGTAACATTACTTTTGTTAAATATGTTATTAATAACTGCCATGTACTTGATTTTAACTTGACTTACATTGAATTGAACAGGGCTGAGAGTGCACATGCAAAACTTAAAAGACAATTGGGTTCATGTCAAGTCTCATTTCAGGCATCATTTCAGAAAATACACAGTCTGCTTGAGTTGCAACACACTGATTCGGAGGTGAAGCCCAAAACACGTCCTCGGGATCATAAGAAGATCAATGTTTCTACCCGTCGTGACCCGTGTGCATTTGAGTTAGTGCAATCTGGACATGATTCCTTCTCACCTAGGGACACGCAAATCACTACATTAGCTTCTACTTTGCAAACCAAGACGAAGCGACCTGTTAAGGGAAAGGAGAAGGTGAACCCGAAAGGGAAGGCATACATTACTAGAGCAGTGAAACCTGGTGCATATGTTGATGCTTTCCCTACTGGGTTAAAACCATATATTAAGTTTGTCAAGGATGTAGCTGCAGATGGGAATTGTGGTTTCAGGGCTATAGCTGCTTCAATTGGTCATACAGAAGATGATTGGGCTCAGGTTAGGCGTGACCTATTGGGTGAGCTGCACACACACAAAGAGGAATACATTACACTTTATGGGTCCTATGAAAGGTTTGAAGAATTGACAAGCATATTGTCATACTTTGAAGACAGTCCTGGATACTCACATTGGATGACTATGCCAGACATGGGCCATCTTGTTGCATCGTGCTACAATCTTGTGTTATACCACTTGTCTTTACAGCAATGTCTCACCTTTTTACCTCTTAGAACCGTGCCAGTACCTCAACTTGATAGACGTGAGATTGCCATTGGGTTTGTCAACGGAAATCATTTCGTGCAGGTATAACAGAAACTTATCAATTGCGTTTATGCATGTACAAGAAGTTATGAGGTATGACCACTAAGTCAATTGATATTTGGTGCAGGTTTTGTTGCAGCCAGGCCATCCAGTTCCTCCTATTGCCACTAATTGGAGAAAATACCGTCACCCTTGCGCTGTGGACTGGGATGATGCATATGTGCGTTGCATTCAACATTTCAAGGACATTATTCATGATAATGTAGCTACTCGAGAGACTTTTGATGTTGTTGATGTCGCATGACACATGTATGCATTTGACAATGTTACAATTATGGAAGAAATTAATGAATGTGTTTTTTATGTTGATGTGTTATATTTTGCAATGTGGATTGAATGTTATCGACCATGGTTACCATTCCATTGTAATAAGAAAATATCATTTACAAAATCAACGACCATTGTTACCATTTCATTCTAATAATAAAAGGTCATTACAATGTCATTACAATACCCTTGTTGTCATTCCATTCTAATAAGAAAATATTAACCACTGTTACCATTACAACAATGTCATCTTACAAAAAACACCAAACAATATTCATCAACTAACAAAATAACATGTAACAATTCACGACGTCGACCACGACCTCGACCACGACCTTGACCTCGTCCTCGCCCACGCCCTCGTCCTCGTTGATGGTCTACATCCAATTCACGACGTCGTCTATTTGAAGCAGTAGGTGGGACACGTTGTTGATATTCAGAATCCATATTATCTGCAAAAAATACTAAGTGTGTGTAATGAGTGTGTGTGTAAATAATAACGGTCTGTGTGTGTAAAATTAATGAGAGTGTTTTAAAATATAAGTGTGTGTGTAATGAGTGTGTGTGCAAAATTAATGAGAGTGTGCGTGTAAATAATAAGTGTTTTAAATTATAATGAGAGTGTGTGTAAAATTAATGAGAGTGTGTGTAGTGAGTGTTATAATTAAGTGTTTTAATTAAGTGTTAGAAGGAAAAAAAAAAATTATTTTCTGTTCGAAAGTTGTTGTCCGAAAACACCTACTCTGTTCGGAAGTTGTTGTCCGAAAATACCTGTTCTGTTCGGAACTTGTTGTCCGAAATTATAGCTCATATTCGGAAGTTGAAAACTGAAAAAAAAAATTATTTTCGGCACTTGAAAGCCGAACCAAGTCAATATTTTCGGAACTATAGTGCCGAATGGAAGCAGAAATTTCGGAACTCTACTGCCGAACAAAAACAAAAATTTCGAATAACCAGTTCCGAATGAAACACGGCAATCACAGTGGACTGAAAATTTCGAAAATGGTAAAAATTAACCCTACATTACAAATAAAATAGGAATGAGAAGATTATAATCTGTGTAAACTAACCTAAAATGTGAAAATTTCAATGTTCTTCAATGCCCTTCAATGCCAAAACTTCAATGACACAAATGGATGGATGAAGCTTTTGGGGAGGAACGGTGGAGAGTGTGAGAGATGGGTGTGTGTGTGTGAGAGGGGTTCTCAGATGGGTGTGTGTGTGAGAGGGGTCTCACGGGTGTGTGTGTGAGAGAGGGGGTGTGTGTGTATGATTTACATTTGGGGGTATATGTGGAATGATAGGTGTGTGTAGTGAGTCAAATATATTAGGATTTATTTTTTTAGTATGTGTATTAAGAAAGATTTGTATAGAGAGGAAAGGGTGTGTATATATAGAAGCTCCCAACTCACGGGTGATAAAGTTACCACTGATGGGATCTACAAGTGCATGTGTAAAACTTTAGGACTAAATGGGAAAATTGATGTTGAGATTTTTTGGATAATTTTCCCTTTAAAATAATCAAAAAATAATTAAAAAAACAAAATTTTAACCTAATTCACAAAATAACAATTATTATATTGTTATTATTATTTTTGATTTTTTTTAGCATAAACGTAACTCATATCAGTATCACACCGGAATTAATTTCCAAGGCGGGAACAACATCCTCGTTCCCTCCATCCTTTTTCTCTCTAGATCAGATTTTGTTGCTTCTACTCCCAAATCCCCAAATTGTGTCCCTCAACAAAACCCTAATTTCAAAACCAGCCCTAATTGAGCTGATCCAATGCACAACTCAGCCGCGGAGGTTGCCCGTGTCGGTGATCTACAGCAACCCGTCCGCCGGAGATTGGTCCAGTCGACACTGTTCCCGCATAGGTCTCAAGACAATGCAACAGAGAAAGAGGACAAAAAAGGCGATCAAAAGCCCAACGAAGAAGAAGAAGAAGAAGAAGAAGAAGAGTATTGCGCGAGTCAAGGCAAGAAGAAGAGACAGCGAAAGCCCAGAGCTCCTAAGAAGGTGAGTTTCTCAAATTTTGCGACGTTAATTTTGCTTGGTTTGGTGTTATTTATTTTGATTGATTGTTAGTCAATAGGGTGAAAAGATAGAGACGATACAGTCCAGGCATTCAAAATTATGCTTGAATTTAGACTAATTTTAGTTGGTTGGGTGGAATATAAACGAATATCAACGTATGGAATTTTTTAGGGTGTAAATTAACTTAATCCAGGTGATGGAGTCGTCACTGACTTTGATCAAATAATCTAACACAAAACAGAAAAAAATAAAATTTCCTTTGGATAGTGGGTGTTGGGACAATTTGTAAACAATCTGGAAAATAATAAATACAGGCTTTAAGGTGTATATAGTGACACTTTATTTTGAAAGTTATTTGCCCCCACTCCGAAGAGTTTGGTGTTGGGTTGCAGGCAAAGTCGTTCACAGGATGTAACAAAGCTGCTTCGACAAAGAACTGTAACTAGCAAAGTCGGAAAATTTCCATGAAATCGTTTTGGTTTATAGAAATTATGCTGACACAGAGTGATTGATTGTGTTGAAAAAATTTGGACTGTAGTATATTAATAGATAAAGAAGTGTCTTTGTAGAAAGACACAACCCATTTGAAAAAACCCACCCATTCATATAGGCACCCATTAAACCAAAACCAAGCCGTTTATCAATTCGCTAGGATGTACATTAAGAATTAAGAACTTTATCCAAGTGATGGAGTAGTCACTGAGTTCGGTCAAATCATCAAACAAAACATAAAACTTTTTGCCTTGGATAGTGGGCGTGAGTGAACAGTAAGAACTCTTAATATCGATTATGCTTTTTTAAAGAACAGGTAATGGTTGTAAGTTATTTTGCAGTCTATCATTATTGTCAGGCCCAAGGTGGAAAATCTTATTGAGGCTTTTAATAATTTTTTACATTGTAATTATATTCTTGTTATACTACCACTTTTATTTAAAATTCACAACATTCACAATCAAAACAATTTTATTTGTTGTAATTTTAATTTTTTGATGGACAATTATCCGATATGTCTAATTTCACAATCAAAACAATTTTGATAATTAATAAATTAAATCATGTAAGATTTCATACTTTTGTGGAAAACAAAAATAATAAACAATGAAGTGAATATACATGTTATAATTTTGATAACCAAGTAAAGAAGGACAATTTCTTTTTGTAGTGAAGAAGAGGGAGAGGGTTCTTGAACCTTAAACCCTATACTAAAATGCTTGGCAAAGTAGTATTTTGTTTTGATAATAACAATTATTTATGCAAATATTTTTGTTTTCTTTTATGTATGTACACACTGCAGAGTAATGATATAATAAGTGAGGCCTTCCTCTACTAGGCGAGTACCTAAATTGCCTTGAGCCGCCACTGATTGTCATTCTTCTTCATTATTTCAATTTTTTCATAGGAAGTTTATTGGATGCAAGTTTATTGTTTCACCGATTATTTTTAGTGCTGTTATTTTAGATGTCAAAGCAGTTGCACTTATCTGTCTTAATTTGATATAGGTTGCTGTAAATGGCAAACAGATCCCGAGCAAGAAGGTGGATGACAAAGATTGTCCAGCTATTGAGAGTAAGTGCACGCCATGCTGGAAATTTTTTCACTGTTTTTCAAGTTAGGATGTCATGAACTCTTAACCACTGCACTTAGCAGGCCTGCAAATTGTTTAATACGACAAATATTTTGGATTTCATGCAGATCCTGATTTATTCTTAAAAGCTTCTGAAGGACAAAATCCACAAAAAAAGCAGCAATGTGTTGCTTCACCAGAAGAAAATGATAAAACATGTTCTCCTTTAGAATCTCCAACCAGTATGTCTCTTTTCTCATGTTATATGCCTCCAGATTAAGTTTTCCGTAGCCTTTAACTCATCAAATTTACGTGATGATATTGCAAGCTTTTGAAGAGAAAAATGATTCAAGTAATGGAGGACATGGTAGACATCAGGCTTAGTTTTGGCAGATAATGCCATATCGCTGTAAAATGTACAAGAACACTGCAATTGTTTTTGGCCTTATAGTGTAAGGGTTATTTGAAGCCAGACAGGCAGGCAAGTTTGTTGAGGAAAAGCTCAGTAGTAGGAGTATTTGCATTCAACTCTTCATGGGCGTACCTGATGCATGCATCCATGGAAATTATTCTTTACTCAAACTTTGTTGGGGGTAACCATTAATGGTGGGGGTTGGGGGGTGGGTGGTTGGGTGCTATCAATGTAAACCAGGCTTGGGCTAAATACAGACCTGTGATAGAGCAAACCATGCATGCTATTGACTTGCAACCACTTGTAGGAATTAGCCAACCTAACCAAACCAAGTCTTAAGTCCCATCAAATGGGGTTGGCTACATGAATCTTTCTTCCCCACGCGGCTCTATCAAAGGCCATTTTGTTAGTCAAATTAAGTATATCCATATCTCTATTTACAATGCTAGCTAACGTTAATCTAGGTTTACCTGGTCCCCTAACACTTCCATCTACAGTTACTGCATCGCATCTCTTTACTACTGTCTCTGTTGGTTTCCATTGAATATGGCCAAACCATCTCAATCGATTATCTCTCAACTTATCTTCTATTGGTGTTACTCCTACTCATTCCCGAATACACTTATTTCTAATTCTGTATTGTCTAGTCTTGCCACACATCTACCTTAGCATTTTCATCTCAGCCACACTTATCTTATGTTGTTTCTTGGTTGCCCAACACTCCGTTTCATACAACATCGTTGGTCTAATAGCCGTTCTATAGAACTTCTCTTTTAGTCTAGTGGGTATTTGTTTGTCGCACAGTACTCCAGATGTACTTCTCCACTTACACCATCCCACCTTAATCCTATGGGCCAGATCCGCATCAATCTCCCCCGCTGTTATGATAATCGATCCTAAATAACGAAAATATTCACTCTTAAGCAATTCTTGGAAGTTGGATCTCAACCTTCACTTCTCCTCTGTTTTCATTGTTATTGTTATTGTTACTAAATTTAAATTCCATATACTTTGTCTTAGTTCTGCTTATCCGGAATCCTTTAGATTCAAGTGTTTTTTTCTAAATCTCCAACTTTGTGTTAACTCCTTCTCTAGTCTCATCTACTAGGCACGATATCGTCTGCAAATAGCATACACCATGGCATGTCATCCTCAATATTTTTCGTCAACTTATCCATAACTAAAGTAAAAAGATAAAGACTCAAAGTAGATCATTGGTGTAACCCTACAGTGATAAGAAATTCATTTGTCTCTCCAGCAGGCGATCTAACAGTGATTACCATCCTTTTATACATGTCCCTAATCACATCAATGCAACATTTTGTCACCCTTTTCTTTTCTAACACCCACCATATTATATCCTGAGGCACTCTATCATATGTTTTCTCAAGGTCGATAAACACTATATGAATGTCTTTTTTCTTTTCTCTGTACTTTTCTATTACTCTTCTCAAAAGATAGATCGCTTTCATTGTTGACCTGCCAGGCATAAACTCAAATTGATTCTCTAACACCTCTGTTATATCTTGCAATCGGCGTTCTATCACCATCTCCCTCACTTTCATCATATGACACATTAGCTTGATTTCTCTATAATTGTTGCAATTCTGGACATCTTCTTTACTTTTATAGATTGACACTAAAATACTCTTCCTCCACTCATCTGGCATGTTCCTAATCAACAAAATTTTGCTAAACAACCTAGTTAACCAAGCAACTCCCTTTTTACCCAAATACTTTCAAGTTTCAATAGGGATATCATCAGCTCTTAAAATCTTATTTGATTTCATCTTCGTAAGTGCAATCTCTTTTCAAAGTTCCTAATCCTATGATAGAACCTATAGTCTTAGTTTATTGTATTACTGGCTATTTCTTCCCCTATTGACGTACCTTCATGTTCCTCATTTAATAGTTTATCAAAATAGTTCTTTCATCTTTCTTTAATCTCTTCATCCTTCACCAATATCTTAGAATTCTCACTCTTGATGCACTTAACTTGATTAAAATCTCTTGTTTTCCTCTCCCGTATCTTAGTAAGTTTGTACACCCTCTACTCTCCTTCCTTGCTACCTAGTCTAGTGTATAGGTCATCATAAGCTTTCAATTGAGCCTCTCTCACTACTTTCTTGACTTCCTTATTAGCCAATCTATAGCTCTTAAGGTTTTCCTCAGTTCAATTATTCTGCCATTTTTTAAAGCACTCTTTTTTTATCTTAGCTACCGCTAGAATCTCTTCTCTCCACCACCAAGTTTCCCTAGAGCTGGGTCCCGTTCCTTTCGACTCTCCAAACAATCCCTTGAGATTCTTCTTATACAATTGGCCATTGAGTTCCACATAGTGTTAGCATCCTCTTCCAAGTCTCAAGTACCTTCCTTATCCATTCTATTCTTAAATATTACTAGTTTATCACCTTTTAGGTCTCACCATCTCGTCCTACGACATCCACCATCCTTCCTAGCTTGGTATAGCCCTTTAAAACATAAACATAAATCTAATACCAAAATTCTATGTTGAGAGGTCAGGCTCTCTTTGGGAATCACCTTACAATCATTGCATTATAGGCGGTCTACTTTTCTCACTAAGTAATCTATTTGGCTCTTAACTGACCTACTCTTAAAGATTATTAAATGTTCCTTTCTCTTCTTATATATAGTATTGGCAACCACAAGGTCAGAAGCGAACGCAAAATCTAAAATACTCTCTCCAGTCTCATTTCTGTCACCAAAATCGTATCCACCATGCACCATTTCATAGCCTAGTTTATCTATGCCAATATGGCCATTAAAATCTCTACCTATAACCAGGTTCTCTCATACGGGTATCTCCTCTAAAATCTCATCCATTTGCTCCCAAAAATCCTTCTTAGTTCGATCATCTAATCTTACTTGAGGGGCATATGCACTAATAACGTTCACTATATTTCCTCCAATAACTAGTTTAACTAGCATAATCCTATCCCCTTTCCTAATGACCGCCACTACACTCTCCATAAGACCCTTAGCAATTATGATTCCTACCACATTCCTGCGTTTATCCTTACCACTATAATGCAATTTTAAACCGGCATCCTCAATTTCCCCAGTTTTCTCACCTGTCCACTTAGTTTCTTGTACGCAAGCTGTACTAACTCTCCCTCTAATCATAACATCTACCAATTCCATCGTCTTACCAGTTAAGGTTCCTATATTCCAAGTAGCTACCTTAAACTTATAGTTTTGGACTAGCTTCTTTACCCGCGCTCGTCCAGAAAAACGCGGGAACCTTTGCCCATTTTTCACCGCACCCAGTTGCCGATGTGGCACCCCTTGCTCACTTTTCCAAACACCCGGAGGCAGGCACAACGCGTCATTTGAGGGAAACGACCTAGCATTTAAACGATTCAAAGTAGGATTCATTTGAATGGAGATAAGCATGAAAGGAGGAAAGCACCTCCTTCAACTTAGATGAGTTCATCTTTAAATCAACTAGGAAATTTGGGGAAATATCAGAGAGAAACTATAATAATATTAAGTGCATCTGAATGCCTGAAAAGTACTGTGGCTTCTAAATGAAATCCATATAAGGTTTTAATCGCAAATTAGTATACATTGCAGAAAGCAATCTACTTGAAAACACCACCTAAAACTGACATTTGCCACTACATGGAAGTTTCTAGAGAATTTACATTTTGATGCCCCTGACATCTTCTTTGTGGTGTAAAAATCGAACAGTGTACAATTTTCTTAATTGCCCTGGGTCATGACATGTCCAATCTGGTCCATAGTTGGCAGTGTAGTAACCATAGCCATTTGATAGGTCTGTGATAAGGCTGGATAAAATTTATGCAACCTTGGGATAATCACAGAGAAATGTACAGAGCCTTAATATCCAGATGAAGGGATATGTAGAACCATATTGAGGATGGATATCCAGAACACCTGTGAAAGCAATTATGAGGGCCTATTGCTGGTTGGAAGAAAAGCCCCAATTTGTGGTCAATTTGTTCATCACATGTCTGGCACTGTTGTACCAGAAAGTGTGTGAAACCTCAGCTAGCCAATATCCTGATACCTGAATTGGTAACATCCTTGATGTTGCCAAAGTCTCCAAATTATATATAGAATTTTCCGGGATGGCAGTGCTATGCTTCATTTCTTCTCCTCAACCATGTTCTTGGATTTTCCTTTAATTTTCTTCATGTATTGATTATTTCATGAAAGGGCAGGTTGGCCCAATGATAAAGGCTTGGTGTTAATGTCTTAGTGGCATGGGTTTGAGTAAACAGCCTCTCAGAAGCCTGGAAATGGTGGTAAGGCTATGTACATCTTACCCTTCCATGCCCAGCTTTAGTAGGAGCCTGATGCATTGGGTTGCCCCTTTTTTATGTCTTGATTATTTCATGATTCTAAATTAGCACAGTATGGTGAATTCTAGGATTTTGAATTTGTCACCATGGTTAAAGCCAAAGAGCCTCGATGTCCAGACGGACTGAGATCCCTTAGTTCTAAAGGGAGGTAAATTAGGATAACTTAAGGCAAACAATAACTTTACTTCTGAAACTTTGTTGGCAAAATGAGCTAGTTTGATATGGAAAGAGGTACGCCCAAATAAGCAATCACACCTCTTCAAAATGAATCACATCTTCAAATGAAATCCTTTTGATCAATACGTATTTATAAGAATGTCTATAGGCACCTTTATCGAAAAGTCCAAATCCCTTTGAGGTCAATCTGCAACTGGGGAACTAAATCCTTTTGTGAAGCATTTTTGTGTTCATCTTCATCATGCTTTGAGTTCGATATTGTAATTTATTGCTAGGTGCTACACTGTTCCCTACTCCCATTGTTGTTTGAATAAATTTGATATGTAATATGTTATTTGGAAGATATGAAGACGCCTAGGCAGTTGAAGCGACATGCGAATTGTACACCAAAGAAGAAGCAGGTGCAAACTACACCAAGAAAGAAGCGGGTGCAAACTACACCCAAAAAAAAAATTATGAATGGTGTCCCTGAGCAAATATCAGACAGTCCTATACAGAGTGGAAACGCGACACAATCAATTCCTGATCTGCGGTTAGAGGCAAAAATGAAAGCTGAGGTTAGTCGCTTCTATGCTCTGTTCACTTTTATGTCTTTTTAAATTTTCCCCTTATCTTAAATTTATTTCTTGTTGTTGGACTTTGATCCTAGCGCATATTATTTATGTTTTTCTGTGTATACACCCTTTGTAGTGACACATTTTAGAGATGAATCCATATTTGTCTAGCACTTGTTTGAAATTTATTGTTTTTTTTTTTTTGAATTTTTTTGATTATGTGAGCTTTAGCTTGGAAGATAATGAATTTGTTTCACAGATATGCTTATTTACTCCGTTATTACTACAATATGATATTTTCAGTCGCTAAGTGCACTTCTTTTACTTTTATCAGGAAAATGCACGTATGTTTGGAGGAAAGCAAATACATCCATTTTTCTTATCACAGAAAATGGCCAAGAAAAACCAGGAGACGATTGACGTGGAGAGCAATTGCTGCTCTGTTGAGAGGAAGGATAAAAGCACTATCTTCAGCCCTATTCATGTATTTGAAAATTTTCAGGTATATACTGAACTTGAATTGGCAGCTTCCTGATCATCTAGGTTTATGATAGATTGCTTTCATTTAATTTTTTCATTGTTCTCACCTAGAGTGAAATTTGAGATTTGCTTATGCAGGATGATGCTGGTTTACTTGATTGGGGGAATTTGATTCTTTCTGAAAGAAGCTTTATTGGTACCCATTGTGATCTAAAAAGTGCGTGCTCATCGGTTTTTGAAGGATTTGTCAATCCTTTAAATTTTGATGACATTCTAAATCTCGATCCAAGTAGAACATCATTGCTTCAGCATGAGGCTGTTCAACATGAAGTGGTCTCTTTGGATCAGTCTCCTGTTCAACGAAAACATAGGCATGCTGTATCGCCACCATTATCAGCTGATGAGCCAGTGGTGCACTATGAACTATTAAAGGATATAGAAGTGGTAACATATTGCATTTATTAAACTGGATACTATGTTTTTAATTTTCAGTGGATTCTACTGTTGCCATAATGTAAACAATTGTTGCCTGTTTGTATTGTACTTCACAATTTACGAATTCATATTTCACCATCGTTACTGCAGAATTGGCAGGATCATGAAATGGAGAAAGCTGATTTCTTTTCTGGGCATGTTGGTTGTGTAAGAAACTCAGATGTTGAGTGGGAGGGTAGATTTCTTCATGAAAGGTGAGGATTCTCTAGTCTCTTCATGGCACCCATGTATGCTTGAGTTTCCTTTACTTATTTTTCGTTATCACAGTTTATTTTTTATTTTTAGGGAGATATTTAATTCATTGCTTACAAGGTTTGAAAGGTACCTTAAGAGCTTCATTTGGTTTGGTTTATTAATAGCTAAAAGGAACATTGCATGGTAACAGATTTCAAATAAAAGGAGAAACTACCTGAAGAAAAAGTTTGGATAAGCAGTTATCACATACTTTCTTCCCCCTCACCTCCACCTTGAGAGAAAGGAGTCAACTATTACTTATGGTGCTATGAATAATTTTGGAATAACTACGTATCATATGGTATATATTAATTGGTTTCGCTAGATAATGATGTATTGTAGCTATTAGCATGGAACTTCCATTTGAATTCCTACATTTGTGTCTTCTTTCTCAGCTGAGGTGAAATTTGACTTTTGCTATGTTCCTTCTATGGAGAAAATGGAACCTTGTGAGAAAAACTCTACCATTACTAGTTATTCTCTAGAATGCATCCACTCATCACTCTCTGAAGGATCCTTCATGAAAACTGCAAAAACTTTTTAGAAAGTTAGATTGATGGATGTTACCTAAGTACACTGCATATGCTTTTGGATGCATCCTGTATATTTTTCTCCTCTTTTGTACTTGGTGGTTGCTGATGTGAGCAAATTGCAAGAGACAAACTGGAGATGCACCAATTAGACAAACTTGTTCTTTGTACATAAGATTTGGCTTCATGGATATTTATCTACGAACGTTGTTTTCGATTTCCATTCTGTCGATAGGTGCCCTACTTGAAGGGAAGATGCCGAAGCTCAAGAGATACAGAACAAAGTGATTACTCTGCCATGGAACTTCTTATTCAAAGAAGAAACTCTTTTATTTTTATTTATATATATAGTTCCCCCCCTTTATATGTTAAGCTCGCTGTGAGCTTCAACTACTGAAAATTGAAGGGAGTTAATTTAGCAAGAGAGTTTCCTTCACTTTTCTAAAAACGTTCTTCGTTTTTTGTTAGATTGATTGGGCTGATAGATTAAAAAAATGTGGAAATTGTGCAAGTGTTATGTTATTTGCTAAATTTTGTACCACTTTGGATATGATTGTGTGAAGGCAGGATGTAGTTATAAATTCTAGTATCAATTTGCGAACATAAAACTTGTGTAGACTATATTCAGTAGATCATATGCTGCTCAAGATATTTATATTCCATAAAATAGCAGTGTCAACTTTATTATTTGAAAATTGTTTAAGAGCTCTAAAACAATGAGCTCTAATAGCTCTAAACACACTGTAGCTCCAATTGATTTGATGTTTTGCTCTTTGTTTTTTCTTTTTTCTTTTATTTCCTGCACTGCCAGCTCATTAGAGCTGGCTTAATGCTCTCTTTTTAGTGGTATGTATCACCACTGTTATTATTTGCTTTATATTTTTTGGAGCAGAGTTTAATTGCTGATTTTGTCTTAGATTTGACCTTTTATTGTTTGATAGGTTTGAAAGTACTTGTTTGCAGTTATTCATGCACAACATTGTGTTTCAGTGATCATTTGCTTTCCATTCTACTGTTGCTTGCACAGGATGATGGCATATTATCATGGTTGTCGCAATCACCCAGAGAACAGCCTGTGGACAAATAAATACCTGCCTGAAAAGGCCATGGAGGTGAGATATCCTGAAATGTATCAATTAAAAAATCTTCAATGAAATTAGAAAATTTGCTTATAGTTATCATGATAGAAGGGCACCCATTCCTGCTTCCACCTTTAATTAGCTGCCACCACTTCCACCTATAACGCTTTCCTATTGGCATCAATAACTGAACCATACAGTTCCAAAAGTACCCAAGATATCATCAACAATTGAGAGGAGATGGGATGGAGTGGCTTTTTATTTGCACATACATACATTTACATAAGGTATCACCTCGGCACCAACCGTTCCATTGCCCCCAAAAACTCCCAATCCACAAATCTACTCCTGACTGTCTTTATGTTTCTCACAAACACACCACACCAAATGAACTTTCAAGATTGGATCATATGTTCCATAACCGCCATTTGCCCAGATCATTCATGCTCCTTGCATTCCAAGATATGATCTTGACTTCACTGTGATGCTGTAAAGTGTGAACAATCTCTTCTTAACAGAATTGCCCCTTTCCTAACTGCTGCAGTCAATTAAAATGAAACATATTTCTTAACATATATCCATTTCACATAAATAATTATGTATGTGATAAGCTATATTTGCCTATGATGTGTGGTTCTGCAGGTATGTGGTAACGAAGAATCTGTGAATTTCTTAAGTGAGTGGCTACACCTTTGGCATGAAAGTGGTTTTCGATCCAGCAAAGATCGTAATGTTGGTAAAAAATTTATTGTCCAAGACGATGATTATAACTGTTACCAAAGTGACTGTGATTCTGAAAATAAAGATGAAGAAAATGGCCTGAAGAATGTTCTCTTAGTTGCGGGTCCAGTTGGGGTATACATCTCGATTCCTTTCCATTCCTTTTATGGATATGGATATGCACATGCACACACATGCTCACTTTTGAGGTAGAAATAGTGAAAACTGCAATATGTGTTTGCACCTTAGGGTCACCATCTTCATTGCATATTTGATACATTATAACTTCTCATGTTTTTTGTTGAATGCTTATATCTTGTTATACTTGATAAATCTATACTTCATACTACTGCAACCATACTTTTCCAGGCTATAGTGTTGTTGCCTTTTAGTGTGTTGAAGGAATTTATAGGAAATTTACCATCTTTTTGATCCAATGGAATAGATCATATTAGTTTTTAAAAATTACCTATTTTTCCATTAAATTTTCTTTGATTGAATAAAAGATCATGTTACTGCACTGTTGTAGGGTTCTGTTTAGTATTACTGCCAATTATTTTTATCAGTTAAATATATGTGCAATTTTGATTGTAGTGGCTAAAACTATGCCTCTTTAAATGCAGAGTGGGAAGTCTGCAGCTATCTATGCTTGTGCAAAAGAACAAGGTTTTCATGTTATTGAGGTACTGATAAATTGGTGATATCCTTGTTATTGGACCATTTTGCTTATTATCTTTTTGAAAATTAAAGGCACATGCAACTTGAGTGATGGCCCTACCATCTGTCCAACCCACACAGAAACTTCTGAATGCGCAATTTATCATTCAATCAGATACAATTTTCTCTTCCCGAAGTGAATTAAAATCAAGCCTTTTCTTTTTCTATAATTTTATCTAACCATTGAAAGCATCCATAGACTGCAAAGCTCTAACATATGTTCTGTTGTGTTGCTAGGTCAATGCATCAGATTGGCGAACGCGAACTAATGTGATGCAAAGATTTGGGGGTGGTGTAGAATCATATTGGGTTCAACGGTTTGTTAAAATCTTTGTTATTTGTTTCCATTTTGAATGTTGCTTCTCAACTGTTGTTTTAGAACTGTAGATAACATGCCCACAACAGCTTTTCCTTACCTTAATTGTTCATGATTTGAAGTGTAATTTGTTTTGAAAATTAGACCACTTTTTCTTTACTGAACATGATAATAGAGGTCTACATGATTTGCCCATTAGACTTCTTATTGATAATGAGAATAGAGGTCTACATGAATCGTTCGTATGAGATTTTTAGAACTTTCCTATCTTTCAAAGACCTGTTACTTTTCCTTAGGAGCAAATGCAATCTAAGCATGATGATTGATAAATGCTAGCATCCAGAAAATGCTTGAATGGAGGTTTAAAGGCTTCAATGGTAAGACAAAATCTTTACTTGGTGGGATCAATTAAGGGTTGCTATCCCAAAAACAAGACGTAAGCATGGGTCTGTCCCTGGACGGTGTGAAAGGGTTTACATTGACCTTGAAAGGGTATAGCCCATAAAATGGGTCTACATGATTTGCCTATTAGATATGTAGATCATGTTAAGAGTTTTAACTTCTCTAACATTATTCAACCTGATTTGTACGTTAAATGTCCATGTTGTGTTCACACTTCACAGCGATCTACTTTGAAAGGTAATCTGACACTATGTGAGGAGAAAAAGGAAAAAGATCTAAGAACTTTATTTTATTTTGTTTTTAAAATTGGTCGAAGGGCATAGGGGATAGCACGGTGGTAAGGTATCAAGCTTGTTTAGGGAGTACCTCATCCACTAGGTCAACCCCTTGGTCTTGATCTAAGAACTTTACCTGCTCAAGATTTATTCCTATAAACTCAACCCATTGATTGGGAGATAAAAATAAGTACCCATAGACTCTAGAATAACTACTCCAACTAGGATCAACACCTTAAAATAAGAGACTTGCGCACTTTGACTACTAAGAGTATTCTAGAACTAACAATAACCATATGATAACCTAATAACATAATTAGACCCAAAATATGATCCATGTAGAGTCCATGTCCATCAAAATTTAAATATACTAAATTATTGTTGACCCCTAAAACATAAATAAAAATGTGTAAAAGAAAATTAATTTGAATAAAAGTAGATTAGAACCCTAAACTTCCATGGGCATTGGACACTTACTTGCTTCTCAAGGGGTCTGTAGCTTTTGTTATAGGCTTCCAAAATACAATAGGTGTGGCATTGGTTTCTATGGTTAGATGACGGGTTATCACATTAGTCTGTTGGAGCATGTGTGAAGGTAGAGTCTCACATCGGATAAAGAGTAAAAGAGATGAGTCTTAACATACATTAGATGGGCTTTCTATTTGTAGGATTAACCTTTTAAGTGGATATGAGTTCCAAATAATGTATTGTAGAAATTTAATGTATAAAGAGAAATAGAGAATTGTATTATTGATTGATTTATGTTTGTTGTTTTTATTACAATGATTCATGATTCCTATATATAGAAGAGGGTGAGTGTGTAGTAGGTAAGGAGTAGGTGAAGTGGAGGTGGTAGTGGTGTAGTGGGTTAGGTTTAGTGGAGTAGGTGAGGTATAAAGAGAAATAGAGAATTGTATTATTGATTGATTTATGTTTGTTGTTTTTATTACAATGATTCATGATTCCTATATATAGAAGAGGGTGAGTGTGTAGTAGGTAAGGAGTAGGTGAAGTGGAGGTGGTAGTGGTGTAGTGGGTTAGGTTTAGTGGAGTAGGTGAGGTGGTAGTGGTGTAGTGGGTTAGGTTTAGTGGAGTAGGTTTAAGTGGGTGTAGTGGGTTAGGTTTAGTGGAGTAGGTTTAAGTGGGTGAAGTAGGTGATAAATTTTAACAGCCCCCCGCAAACTCAAGGGGGATAGGAACTAGCCAACTTGAGTTTGGAGAGAGTTACAAAACAAGAAAATACATAAAAATAAAAGAGGATAGGTGACACTGTATGGTCGTGTCAGACCATTGGTGAAGACACTGGATGGTGGTGTCATAACGTTGTAGAGGACACTGTATGGTGGTGTCATAATGGTGTAGAGGACACTGGATGGCGGTGTCAGACCGCTGTAGAAGACAGTTTATGGGGTCATGTCGAACCGTTGTAGAAGACAGTTTATGGGGTCATGTCGGACCGTTGTAGCAGACAATGTGGTGACAGTTGTTGTGACAGTTTACGGAGTCTTGCTGGACCCTTGTAGAAACTAACCGGAATCAATGTCGGGACAGTTTACAGAGTCTTGTCGGACCCTTGTAGAAACTAACCGGAATCTATGTCGGGACAGTTTACAGAGTCTTGTCGGACCCATAAAGGAGCTAACCGGAATTAATGTCGGGACAGTTTATAGGGTCATGTCGGACCGTTGTAGAAGTTGCACCCTCAAAAGGTGTGCCCAATTTTGTCAAAAGGCGTGCCTAATTCATCAAAAGGTGTGCCGGACATGATAGCGAGGCACGTGGGCGCCTTGGCTTGCGCGCCCGTTTTGTCGTCTGGTGGCAAGAGGCGCGCGATGCGCGTGGCTGCCTCGGCTATTTAACCAAGACGGAGGCTGAGGCTGAGGCAGACAAAAAACTTCTGAAAATCCTCTGAAACAAACTCTTCCTTTGCTGAGAAACTCTGTAATACTCTGTAACCAACCCGTCTCTGAAACACTCAGCAACATGGCCTCTTCTTCCCGTCCAGCTACCCAGAACATGGCCTCCTCTTCCCGTGGTCTGCTCACGCTCTTTCCAGAACTGAACGAGTCCACAAGAGAAATAACTGGTGCGATGGCCAGTGAACCTCAACCAAACACCTCTGGTTTTGCTCCATTGAACTTTCCGATGCGGTCGGTGGAGCAAAAAATGGCGGTGCAAACTGATATTGAGGCCAATCAGTATACTCTGAAGTCATGTGTGGAAACCATGACGGCGGTCACAAACTTGTCGCACCGGCTGCAGAGCAGGACAAATGAGGTGCAACAGTTAAACTCCCAGCTGGCTCTGCTCCAACGCATGTATAAGGATGCGCGAGCAGAGATAAGTGTGCTAAAGACAGAAAATAAGGAGCTGAAGCGGAAGGCCACCGTGATGTTCCGATTTGGAGGTCCTCCATATGCTGCAGTGGAGGAGTATGGGGGAGTGAACGTGCTCGGTGGACAAGGAAACACGGAGGCAACACCGGCAAGGGCCGTCCAAGACAGAGGCAAGAAGAAGAGACTGGCGGCTGAATAGAGAAGAAAAATCCCACCTGTGGATGTAGTTGTTTTGTGTTTTGTGTTTTTTTTTTTTTTTTTTGGTGTAAAATTCTGATCGGGGTTGATCCCCGGCATGAAGAAATGACAAGTTTGTGGAAGGAAAACGAGTTGCGTGTGAATGGATTTTTTTTTTTTTTTTTTTTTTTTTTTTGTGAAAGAAGGAAGATAAAATAAAATAAAGAAAAGGGTATAGTGGGATCAGACGGCGTGGTGTGAAAGTGGAGAGGGTTTGAATAATATAGGATAATAAAAAGATATATATATATATATATATAAAATAAAGAAAATTTGGAACAACATGATGGCTGTGTGTATGGATGTGATAATGAGAATGAAATGGGTGTGATTAAATAAATAAAAGAAGAATGGGTGTGGACCGTGAGATGTTGAACTAAAAGTGGACTTTGGGCAGAGAGAGAGAAGTTTGGGTTGTAAAGAATTTGTTGACACTGGATTTTTTTTTTTTTTTTTTTTTTAAATATAATATTATATGCAATGACAGCCAGAAAAAGCTACCCATGTTGGACCCCACGTGAGCCATTCATGAACCAGTCAAATACAACCACAAAACCCAACAAAACAGCTATAAGTTTTGAACAAAACAGTGGGCAGAATATCACCCACTTGTACACACTGCAGTACACACGTATGGGCGGGAACGCACTGTCCAATGGCACGTGAACCCATGCTGTATCACACTTAAAAGAACCACTCACCAATGGAGCATGAAACACACCCTCCTCACGCACTGTAGTATCAGCGCCGGAGCTGGTACAAGACACCATGGCCAACGTTGAAGCTCTTCACCAAACCATTAAAACAGCCCACCGGCGACCACGACTGTAACGAACACACCAGGTAACAAGCTGGTACATGCCGCAAACGAGACCACCCGTGAGCAATGAAGGGACGACATCGAGGGGTTAAGGTTGACAGTGGTGACAACAGTGAGAAGAGGACAGTGGTGGTGGTTGTTGTTGTTGTTGTTGAATCTGCCATGAAAGAAGAAATTAAGGAAATTTGTGTTTATCCGGCGGACGGCCAAGGCGAGGTTGCCGCCCGCCGGTGAAGCGGAATGACTAAGTTGTTAACCTTGCTCTGATACCATGTAGAAATTTAATGTATAAAGAGAAATAGAGAATTGTATTATTGATTGATTTATGTTTGTTGTTTTTATTACAATGATTCATGATTCCTATATATAGAAGAGGGTGAGTGTGTAGTAGGTAAGGAGTAGGTGAAGTGGAGGTGGTAGTGGTGTAGTGAGTTAGGTTTAGTGGAGTAGGTGAGGTGGTAGTGGTGTAGTGGGTTAGGTTTAGTGGAGTAGGTTTAAGTGGGTGTAGTGGGTTAGGTTTAGTGGAGTAGGTTTAAGTGGGTGAAGTAGGTGATAAATTTTAACATGTATGTTTGACATGGCGTTTGTGGACTCTAGAGTTTTTCCCTAATGGATTGGGCCGGTATTGATGTGCGCTTATGTGCTCCCTAATTCCCTAAGATAGTCGTTGTCTAAGTGGGTGTTTGGGAAGTGAGTTTTTTTTAGTTGTAGGATATTATTGGAGAAATTTTCTTTTGTGTTTGGGAAGATAGTTGGTTTTTTTGTAGTTGGATGTGATGTTTGTGAGAGAAAAAGTGAAATGATTATGGGGTTTGTTGTGATATTTTGTTTGAATTTGTTTTTTTTTGGTTTTGTAACCAATTTGTCTTTTAGTGAAAAAAAACAAAAAAAAAACCAAAAAACCAAGTTCCCAAACACCGCCTAAGAACACCAACTTTGAGATTAATTAGTCACTGGGTCATAATGATTTCTGAACAAGCTTCTTTATGTTTTGTTTCTCTTATAAATTCATTGCTAAATTGCATGCCTCATGTGTTCACTTGTTCATTAAACTATTTCATGAAGAATTGCCTGATATTGAGAACTCAAAACTTATGAAACCATGCAAAGTACGGAAATTGTAATGCCGTCAATTTTGGTGACCAATAATGACTTGAAGATAAACCACGTCACTTTTTAAGTTCAAGCAATTGTGTAGTTACTTGTCCTATTTCCTTCTTTTTCTCTCTTTCCATTTTCTTCTAATTCGACATGATCACTTATTCACTTTAATTGTTGATATTTCTTCCAGTACGATGGAAACTCCTGTGGGTTCAGAAAGCAAGCAAATACTGAAGTCCTTCCCTATCATGTCTAATACCGTGCCAGTGCAAGGGTGTGACAGTGAAGTAATTGAATTGATTCACTTATCAGATGAGGAAGATTTACAAAATGCCACTGGAACGCCAGGGAAATTTGTCTGCAAGCAGAACAGAACTGCTACTGATCATAAAGAAAGTAAACCCTTGATACTCTTTGAAGATGTGGATGCTATTCTTTCTGAAGATCATGGTCTTATTGCCACTATACAAAAACTTGCGGAGACAGCAAAGCGGCCAATTATATTGACCAGCAACAGTAAGAGGGCTTATTGGTTGAAGTAGTTATATTTTCAAATCAAGCTTGCATTTCATGATTTAATGATTGTTATTGTGATAAATTTTAGGTCACAACCCTGTCTTGCCAAATAATTTGGACAGGCTTGAGTTGTGTTTCACAAAACCATCACTGAAGGAGCTCCTTTGCCATGTAAATATGGTATGCATTTTAAATGTATTTTCATTTTACTCAGATTTTACTTCATGGAAGTCTGTTTACATCATTTGTAATTTCTATGTAGGTTTGTGCCACAGAAAAAACAAAAATTCAACCTTGCTTGGTGGAGCAATTTATTGGCTGTTGTCAAGGAGATATTCGTAAAACCATTATGCACCTCCAGTTCTGGTGCCAGGGCCAGAAGTATAGAAAAGGTTAGTCCCATAGACACATGTATTGATGCAGAATGCATCATGTTGATTGTGAATGTGGCTTGTGCGTAACAGTGCTGAAGGATGCAGTGGCAATTCCTCTCACTGGTTCTAAATTATAACAGAAAGAGAAAAAGAAAAAGGTTGACTTGTTTTATTAAATTAATAAATAGTTGGATGAAACATTGTACACAGGTTCCAATTTCTCTCACATGTTGCGGCCTCTTTTTTACTGGAACAAGGATAGAATGTAAGCAGTACAAGTACAAGTACAAGTACTTAATAAGGAACAACTAAAATACTCCAAATTTTAGAGAAAATTACTCTAGTGATCCCTGTAGTTTTCTGCGTCAATTTTGGTCCCTTGTAGTTCCAATTTTACCAATTTTCCCCTTAAATTTTTTTGGGGGTCAAGTTAGTCCAATTAAAAACAA
The DNA here is from genome assembly GCF_055761805.1 of Camellia sinensis. NCBI lineage: Eukaryota > Viridiplantae > Streptophyta > Magnoliopsida > Ericales > Theaceae > Camellia > Camellia sinensis. The sequence goes on from NC_138963.1 coordinate 144,060,062, forward strand.
TTGTTATGTATGTTGACGGAAACAACCTCGTGTCTCACCTGACCCTTTTTAGGGTCACTATTGTCCTTTTAGTTTTTCTCTCCCTAGCCTAGCCACCACAGTCATCTCCCTCACCTTCGGCAACTTCACTCAGTTTAACCTTGCCACTGAAAAAAGGAAAACATTGTCAGTAAAAATGAAAAGGAAGGACAGGAAATATTTTGTTTTTGATCCAAAAAAGGAAAGTAAGGACGGAGAACAATTTTTTTTTTTCTTTTTCCCCATCTTAAATTATTTGTATAGATTGAGAAAAAAATTTGTTAAATTTTTTGCACATAATTCATTAACAACAAATATTATTTTACGAAGGAATGTAGATAACATGTTCAGGAGTAGTTTTTCTTTTCTTTTCTGTTTTTGCTTAGTTTTGTATCTTGTCATCATAAAAAAAAATAAGAATTATTAAATACGTTTACCTTATATTTTTTAATGCATTTAGAATGAGAAAATGAAACCAGTCAAACCATTATTTTGTAATTCAAATGAACCTCAAAAAGATCTCAGTACACCAACTACTTGGGGACTTGTTTACTTACATAGAGATATGCAAATTTTGATATCGAAAGTTATGTTTAATTCCCCACCACCCCCACCAAGAAACCCACAATCTTTGCAAAACCTTGATCCCGACCTACTTGGGAATGACTATTACTTGTTCATAAATTCCTTTTGTTTGCTGAGTTGTATTGACATAAAATAATGGAGTCATTTTGTTTTGAACACTGCCTTTGTGCCTTTAGATGCTGTATAGAATCAAATCAGGTGGTTTAAGACCACATGGTGTTCAAATGAATGCTCAGTGAATAATAATGCAATGGATCCTGTAATTTAATTATGCCATTCTCTTGCAGAAATTGTTCTGTTCAATTTACTTTTTATCATACTAGCTTAGAACATTGAAAAGTATTTAATTTCATGTTTTAAATTGCTCAGATAGTGAAGAGCAGAGAACGTATAGATATGGTCCACTACTCTTTGATCTTGATGCTGGGCATCGGATACTACCAAAGATAATCCCTTGGAGTTATCCTTCTCAATTGTCTGAATTTGTGGAGAAGGAGATCACTAAGTCATTGTTGATGATGGAAGAAAGCTCAAAATTAATGGAGGTAGTCAAGGAGGGAGAGCTAAATAAAAACGAAAGGCAGAACCGTTTGAAGAGGCATAAATCTGAAACTGATAGTATTGAGGCCAAGAAAGAAGCAATTTTAAGAAGGCATTGCTTCGTTCAGGATGGGAATGAATTTGCAAGTCCATGTAAAACTGCTTGTGAATTTTCAAATTCCTCAGGGTCACCACTTGCATTCACTCGTCGAAATGTTCGGAGAAAACTTGACACAGTATTGTCTTCGAATTCTGGAAACGAGAGCTTAAATGATAGATTTCCTGTAGTTGGGGATAAATTGTTTGAGGACACTAACAGTGAAATGTTCCTTGAAGTAGATAGCAAATCTCTCTCTTACTGTCTGGCAACCGAAACGTGCCTTGATCCAGTACCTGAGAAGCAGCTGCTGCTTAATTTCGAAGGGGAGAAGTTGGAGGAAAACTTCAACCCCTTACCTGAGCAGCTTCTTAATTTTGAAGGGGAGAAGTTGCAGGAAAATGGTTATAACTGTTCAGAAACTGCAGTGTGTACACAGATTAATGGAACACGGAAATCAGTTGAAATATCCTGTGTGCCAGAATCATCTTTTGTTCCTGAAACTGAGATCAATGATGGAACATCACTGTTAAGTAAGACAATCTCTTGTGATCACATTCCTGATATAGCGGAAGCGGTTTCTATATTTAATGATTTGATACAAAATTTGCAGCCAGTGGAGACAAATAACCTAATTCATACGTCTGGGTTACACAAAATTCCAGAAATGGTGGAAAATTTTGATGTTTACAAGGAATCAACTCATGGAGAGGAGGTGGGGGACTCACACACTGAGCATGTGGATGCTCTTCCAAGAGGGTATCAAGTAATGGATGAGTGTAGCCGCATGGACTTTAGTAGGGGTGCCAAGTCCAAGGACGAGCATAGGTCCTGCATGTTAATGGATTCTGTTCAAGAAACATGGAGAAGATTTCGCGCTTGTCATACAGATCTGAGACAGTATGTCACCCCCAAACAGAAAGATGCTTCCCTAGCACTGAAACTTACTTATGAAATGAGTAATCTGATATCAGAAGCTGATATGTTACTTGGTGACTGCCAACCGGTAATTTGTGTAAGTCTCTTGTTGTTTGGATTTTATACATCAAGTGAATTTTTAATTTTTGTTTTATGCATGTGCCTTCCCTGATGGTAGGTCAGTATTTCTGCAGGACTCTTTGGACCCATCAATGGTTCCCTCTGAGAAATCTCATTCATTCAGCTGGTATGATGATCAATTGTGGATGGCATCCACAATTGCACAACATGGGTTTTGCTTTTATGCAAAAGAAATTGTTGCTGTAGGATCAAACGGCAGTTCTGTGAATAGAATGGATTTGGCTTTGGAGATGCTGGCTTCTTCAACTAATACAACTGCATTGGGGAAATTGGTCAGGCGGGATAGGAGAATTGATAATTCAGAGATGGGAAGACTGAAAAGTGTCATTTCCACAAAAAGGTATAGAATCGTGGGCCCAGATTCTTTTTTAATAGTTGTACTTGCACACATCACCCACATTCTGTACATATTGCATCAACATATTGATGTGAATAAATAATCAATCAAAATTCCTGCTTTGTCGATGAACATTAAAAGCAGTGCTTATTGCAAGTCATAACTTCAAGGACCTGTCCCTGGCATATTTGTTCCTTTATTCCTTGTAGGATACTTAGCTGCCTTGAAGGTTTTGCATTAGTGAAAACAGTTTATCCTGTGGAAAGACGGAAACAATATGCATGATTAATCATTAATGCAATAAAATTTACATACTTTTTCCATCCCATAACAAGTGTCATGGTTGAAAATGTGAGGTTTAAGGAAGCTTCAAGAAATGCAGGTCACTTCATCTTTCTGGCATTACCTTTCTGAAATTTCCCTTAACAAAGTCGAGAAATAATGATTGCTTTGTGTTAATGGCATTTGTAATATATATATATATATATATAATATTGTAAGTAAAAGAAGAATAATTTCATTTTGACATTGGTTTTGGGACAATCAAAATGAAAATTAACACATTGATTTTGGGAGTATAGGCTATGCATGGGGCAAAAGTGGTAATGGGTAATCTTATCAACCCCAGCAAAAGACGAAAAATCTTGGTAATAAATGAGGGCTGCTTGGTTAAGAATTATTAGTTGTTGAAAGTCACTTCTTTCGAGATGTACAATGGAGTCTATTTCTTAGATAACTTTTTTCATCCTCATAATATGTGGGGAATAGGGGGAAATCGACATGGTAGAGCCAAGGCTAGTAAAGAATAGTCCAAGCCCCACCTCCGAAAGGTCCTATTTCTTGTATGATTTACATTTCTGTGGATGTAGTTTATGGATAATGACCAGCCATTCCATGCACCCAACCCAAGTGAATTTTCCTTCATTTGCCTTTTTGGTCAATGATGCAACTTGTCTTGCAGCTTGAGGCATCAACATTAGTTTAAAATTCTGTTTCCAGTCTGAGTCTCTTCGGCTTCTCTACTCATCAAGAATCTATTATATGTTAAACATTCTGTTTGTGCCTGTGGTGCAGTGAATTGGACTCACGGCTTATCTCTGTAGTTCAGTCCATAGTACCGTCAAGATCGTTGTTAGCAACAACAAAAGGCGGTGCACTCTACGAATACCTGTCTTCATTGGGCCAGATTTCAAGATCAGAAGCCTCCCGTTTATCTGAAAGCATTGACAACACGAAGCAAAAAAGGTCTGTGCTTGTCTTGTGTGAGGCTTAAAGTGTAGTGTGAAAATATCATTGCACAAAATTTGATGGCGCGGATTAAATTTTTCTGAGTAGAGTTGCACAATGACATTACAGGGTACGTGTTGCTCGAAACTACTTGAGTACTGGTGCGCTGATGTTTTCTCCCAATGATCTGTCAACGGTTGGTAAATATAATTGCTATGGAAGGGGTTCATCTCAATCCATGGATGCAAGTTGGAGATAATCAAGGAAATCCAACAGTTAGATGCATCAACCATTCAATTAAATTCAATGAAGTGGTTATTGGCTCAGCACAGAAAAGCATCATTCAATGGAGAGAATTTTAGACAGGACCTTTTGCCATAAAAAATGACCGAGGTGGCTATTTATCTTGCCATGTGTTGATGGCCATGCTCCCTCACCAAATGGATGCCAAAATTTTTGGACGAAGAATGAAAAAAACAAAGTCAGCAGAAGAAGGTACATTGAGCCTAACTTAGGATAACATTTATTTATTTTCCTAATTGTAGATCTTATGGTTGTTCCTTCGGTTTTTTAGAAATGTAAAACTCCGAAAGTCATTGATTTTTGTTTTTTTGGAGGAAAAAGTCATTGATTGATAAAAGAAAATGTTTGATTTTTTTAAAAAAAATTATTGGAAAAAAGTATATATCAAAATAAAAAACACTCCAAGGTCAATTCAAGTTTCCAACACGTCTCTCTACAAAAAAATTCCAACATGGCATAACCCTCGCCGCAAGTTCTTTACCCAAGTTCATGTTTTCCCCTCTTATGAACTAAAACCCCACCACATATCAACAAAAATAAGGGCAACCATGATTATGAAATTGCTTCTGAGCTGCAATTATCTAATATGAAGATTGGTGATGATTGTTTGAGAAATGTTTTATATATTGTTTCTCTGATGGATGATGGGGTTTGTGGGGGAGGTAGTTATGGACAAATGGGTCTACCCAAGGTAGTTTACAATTGAATTGTTAGTGAGCAACTTGATGATTTTTTTAAGTGCATTTAAGAGTGTGTGAATGCACTGGTGGGGGTGTGGTGGGAGAGACTGAAACAGCTGCACGGAGGGGTGACCATCTGTGGTGAGAGAGAGAGAGAGAGAGAGAGAGAGAGATGTCTTTCATATATTGTAATACCAAGCTATTTGAGCAAATATTAAGTAGCTCATCCACCTCAACCAAACCCACTTCCTACAATTAAAAGGATATTTAGGCTCCGTTTGGGAAGAGTTATTTGGGATTTTTTTGACTATTTTAGTCATAAAAGACAAAATAGGTTATTTTAGTTATAAAAAATAAAACATCACATTCAACTCATAATAATTATACTATTCTCTCACAAAAAAAAGCCAATAAAACTAAAAAGTCATTTTCAAACTAAGCTTTTTAACTCAGGTTAAAATAGCCAAAAAAATTAAAAAATTAAAAAATCAATCCACTTTCCAAACGACACTTTATAAGTTGCCAGTCTTATTAACTAAATTCATTTACTTAAGTTTTTTTTTTTTTTCACTTATCAATATATGGTGGTGGTGACCAGTGACGGTGTGAGGCTCTTGGAGAGAGGAGAAGAAGACAACGTGATGAATGTATAATGAGGACAAAATAAGTATTTTATAACTTACTAGTTTTTCTTTAAAAATGTATAAGATATGAGTATTTAAGTCTATTCAATATGATCAGATAATAATTTTTCTTTTTTTGTTTTTTAATTTAAAAAAAGGATTCAATCAAAATAGATAAATAAATAAAAGAACATTTTCTGGTCCAGTTCACTGTCCTTGGACTGTGTTGGGTTTACATATACATTCCAGGTATATTTCTTTGATTTAATACACAGAATTGAATAACAAATAAAAAAATACACATGTCTAAGTAAGATCTATCTCCAAGTAAAAATGAAAAATACCAACAAATAAGAATATTTTTAATGGGCTATATAGTGTTAACATGTATAGTTTTAAATAATATTTTTATATTATAATAGTACGTTGGTAGAATAATCTCAGAAAAAATAACAAAATATAATGGTCACGAGGAGGAGGAGCTAGGAAGGTGCAGCTGAATGCTAATTCGTCTGTATTCCCTCTCTTTTATTTTTCGAAAGTTTTATGGCTGCTAGTGTGAGTTTGGCCATTTTTAATTTCTCTCTCTCAAGGAAGCTCAAATTCCCATGAAGACCTGCTGACTCTCTCTCTCTCTCTCTGTCTGTCCACTTTGATAAAAAAGTATGTGATAGAGATAAATTGCTTGAGAGAGTGAGTGAGTGAATCTGCAGTGAAACATTTGCATTGTAATCTGCCACACACACATCCACACCCCCCACACTAAAATATTACATATTGAAACTGTTTGGGCTGTGAGATTTTAGATTAATTTAGGTTAAAATTTATAAAATAATAAAATAGGTTAAAATAATTAATAAAATAAAATATTATATTAAATTCATAATTATTTTACTTTTTTTTCTCACAAATATCATATCTAACTATAAAAAAAATTCAATCTTCTCAAACACAAAAAATTTTAGCCTACTAAAATAATCAAAAACTAAAATAATCTATTAAAATAACAACTTCTTAAACACCTACATTATTCACTTTTGAAAAAACATAACTATATATATAATATAAGGGAATTATGCTATGATACACACTCTTAAAAAATGTGTATTGAATTATGATAATTATGTAATTATCATAAATATTATAATTGAATAAGTCCTAATTAAAATAAAAAAAAATAAAAAAACGTGTCATAATCAAATATTACATAAGCTATATTTAAAACATTTTGGATGATAATTTGTCTTGCTATAATCATTTGGTGGGTGTTGCCTACGCGCTCCTTTTACAGTTTCATTCATTATCGGTCTCACACGTTTATAGAGAAGGTAATTTTGTGGCTTATTGTTAAAATAGGTTAACCTTTGACTTTGATTCACTACGCATTTGGATGGAGGAAGTTCCTCCATCTTTAATGGCGTTTGTAGCTTCTAAGGTTCCTTCTTCTATGTAATTACTCTCCCTATCTAATTTTTAATTTTTTTTTTAAATGATAACCAAAATAATATCATAACTAAAATCATTCCCTATATATAATCAAGTTACAACCAACTCTACAATAGATTATAACCAAAAGTTACAAACGTCGTAACTGAAGACATATGATACACACCCATCTTGAAATGTGTATCATAAAATTTCTTATGTAATTAGAGTTAAAATAGTCTTTTTAATAATGATTCCATTATCTAGGATATATTATTAGAATTATATCATTACAATTAAGCTCAAAACACAAAAAGGACCAAAATATGGCTAGGCCTCAATTTTGTTTTAAGTTTTAAGAATTTATTATTTTAATTTTTTACAAAAAGATATATAGAAAATTTTTTAAAAAAAATAATATAACACCTTATAGTGAGTTTTAGGTTAAAATATCTTATCCCAAAAGAGACCTTTTATCAATACAAAAGCCATCATCTTTATTCTTAAGATTTGGATAATTTATAATTTTATATTGTTTGGTATGTTAGAATGGGTTAAAATAAAATGTTGATTATACTCGTGTTTCATTTATCTTTCTATGTAAGTGAGAATACCCATTATTTTTTCTAAATTAAGCAATATCGGTTATATTGTATCATATCAAGTTATGACATTTACCTTATCTAAACATCACATAATGCATAATTAAAGGATTTTTGAATTATAATCAAATAATGTCATAACTAATATTAGTCATAACAATCGCATGAGCCATAATTAAGTCATAACTAGCACCAGAACAAATCATAATCAAATATCACAAAAGTAGTAACAGTGTCACACCCTAAATTTACAGGGTCCAAGCCACGATAAATAAACTCTGGTGACAATAAAATGGCAATAATTAACATAATAAAATAAATCTCTCTTGTGTATATGTATAATCTTTTGTGTAAAATAAATAAAGAATTTATTTACCGAAACAAATAAGTACAAAATTAATCAAGTTGAGTGTGTAACACTCTATCCTTAAGACAAATTCGCCCCGCTTCGGTGTTTACAGATAAATGACGTCTATCTCTCAGAATACAATGATCTTTACATAGATTGTAGTAGCACTCCAAACAATCTGTACGACGAACTAGAACCTGCGTTCTATATTCTCAGAATTTTATCTAAAAAACTAGTATGAAGAACAATGCAAAGAGAGAGCAAAAACAGGAAGAGAATATGATTTTTGGATATAGAAATATGCTGGAATGGTCTAGTATTTATAGGCAAGTGGTGCCTGTTCGGATAGTCTGAACAGGTTCAATTCAAATTGAACAGAAACATAATTTAAACTGAACAGGTGCGGTGTAGATTTTTCAAATCTATTTGATTTGCTGGAAAATGTGGAAGGAAATTTTGGACCGGAAGAGGCACAATTTTGGACACAAAATTTGAATTCAATTTTGGCGCAAAATTTGAATTAATTTCATTTAGAAAAAATAATTTTCCCTTAAATTTTGTCCAAAAAATTAATATTAGGACCGACTAAACCTATAACCCATACCCGCGCTCGGACGGACGCAGCGGCGACGGCGACGCGCGTGTGTGGTGGTTTAAGCCAAAGCCTACTTTGTCCATAACTCCTTACTTCTACAAACTTGGGGTGCCCCTTGGGGTCCAACCCAAGTTTGTTCACCTAGAGTTTATAAACACACACAAGCTCTCTTAACTTTTCAATGTGGGACAACCATTTAAAGGAAACTCACTTTTGACTCTTCAATTGTCTATTCCACGAACCTAAAAACGACGTTAACTTTCCATTCACTCATAAATGGTTTTGACGAACCGCTTGCACCCTGCGACTTGCCTTGCAGCAAGGAGCACGTTACCTCTTTGGACCCACCCTAAAAGACATGTGGGCCCCACTCAAATTTAGGCTCAAAGTTGGCCCAAAATAAGCCTATAAAAAATCATAATTCCAATAATCTCCCACATGAATGGAATTTGACAAAGAGAAAATGTAATAACATGATCTAATTACAGAGAGTATAGAAATCGGTGATGTTCTGCAAAGGATATATAGTTTTTGGCTTTGAACCTTCCCTTATGAGATTATCGAATTTACTAGCTAACCAGTGAACATGACGTCTTGAACTGTTCAGCCATTTGTGCAAACCAAGACAATAGAATTCACACAGTATATTACCAGACACAGGTTAGTTCTCACTATTGTGCTCATTTTGATCCTGAACAACCTGGTCTTTCATGAGTGCTTTAGAGAATTGTAACTCCTCACAAATCTCATATAACCGGCCCAGTTCACACTCATATAGGTGATTCTTATAAAGAATATCCTGCCATACTCCACTAGGTATTCCTAGATATAAGAATCATTAAAAATATTACTTAACCTAAAACGCTGCAGACATCACTATTTCATCATAGAAATGGGTAGAAGTTTGACTCCCTAGTGATCTTTATGAGTCATACACAACTCGGTTGTCCTTTTGAACCTAAATCTTGGGATCTCCAATCGACTAAGTTGGGTTGCCGTTGTGGTAATGCTTATTTAATAGGTTTAAGTCCCATTCCCCTCGATGAATTCTCAGCTAACTTTTTTGCTAACCCTTTGATTAGTGGATCCGCTATGTTGTCTTTAGATTTCACATATTCAATAGAAGTAATTCCATTAGAGAGTAGTTGTCTCACTATGTTATGTCAATGACAAATGTGTCGTGACTTACCGTTATACATATGACTCTGTGCTCTACTAATTGCTGATTGACTATCACAATGTATGCACATAGCAGGCACCGATTTTGGTCACATTAGAATATCTTCAAGGAAGTGACGAAGCCATTCTGCTTCTTTCCCAGCTTCATCTAAAGTTAGAAATTTTGATTCCATAGTAGACCTAGCAATGCAAGCTTGTTTGGAAGATTTCCAAGACACAGTTGCCCTACCAAAGGTAAAGACATACCCACTGGTAGTTTTTGAGTCTCTAGTATCCGAAATCCAATTTGCATCATAGTATCCTTCAAGTACTGATGGATATCTAGTATAATATAGCCCAATGTTATGAGTAAATCAGAGATATCTTAGAACCTTTATAATAGCTTTCTAGTGTTTTACTTCTAGATTACTCGTATATCTACTTAATTTACTTACTGCATAAGCTATATCTGAGCAAGTGCAGTTTATCAAGTACATTAAGCTTCCAATAATTTGGACATACTCTAATTGAGAAATAATTTCCTGTACATTTTTAGAAAGGAATAAATTAACATCCACAGGTGTTCTAGTAAGATGATTATCATCTTTGCTGAATTTGTCAAGTATTTTTTCAATGTAATGTGATTGTGACAAATGATATCCTTATGATATTTTGGTAATTTCATACCAAGAATTACATCAGCAATCCCCATGTCCTTCATGTCAAAATGTTTATTCAGTATTTTTTTAGTAGTTTTAATTATGTCATTATTACTACATATGATGAGCATATTATCCACATAAAGACATACTATTACATAACCTTTGTCTGTACTTTTAATATAAACACATTTGTCACATTCATTAATTTTAAATCCATTTGACATCATTTCCTTGTCAAATTTTTCATGCCATTGCTTTGACGCTTTATTTTAAACCATATAATGATTTAACTAATTTACACACTTTTTTTTTTCTTTTTCCCGGAACAGAAAATCCTTCTAGTTGTTTCATGGAAATTTCTTCATCTAACTCACCATTTAAGAAAGCGGTTTTCATATCCATTTGATGAATTTCTAGATTGTTCAAGGATGCAATGGCAATGAGCATTCTAATGAATGTTATTCTAGTAACTGGTGAGTATGTGTCAAAGTAATCAAGATCTTCTTTTTGTCTATATTCTTTAACCACAAGTCTTGCCTTGTATTTGTCAATTGATCAATCCTCTTTCATTTTTCTGTTGAAAATCCACTTGTACCCAAGAGGTTTACAACCTGGTGGCAAATCCACTAATTCCCAAGTGTGATTTTGCAAGATGGATTTAACTTCACTATTTACAGCCTCTTTCCATAAATGAGCCTCAGGACTGGATATAGCTTCTTTAAAAGTTAAAGGCTCATTTTTTAACAAAAATGTCAGAAAATCTGGAATAAAATATTTTGAGGTTCTAGCACGTTTACTACGTCTAAGTTCCTCTTCCTCATTTTGATCTAACTTTTGCTCTTGTTCTTGTTTGTGATCATGACTAGTAATAGCATCATAAGATCTTTTATTAGTACTAGTCTCTTGTCCAGTTTTATAAGGAAAAATGTGTTCAAAGAATGATGCATTCTGAGATTCTATAATAATATCTACATGCATTTTGGAATGTTCTGACTTATGAATCAAAAAACGATATGCACTACTATTTTTGGCATAACCAATGAAAATACAATCAACAATTTTATGACCTATCTTAGTCTTTTTAGGATTAGGAATAGCTATTTTAGCCAAACACCCCACACTTTTAAGTATTTGTATGATGGTATTATCTCATGTCACATTTCATAAGGTGTTTGATTTACTTTCTTTCGGGTTACTTTATTAAGAATATAATTAGCAGAAAGTATTGCTTCCCCCCACAAGTTCTGGGGTAATCCAGAACTTATTAACTTGGCATTCATTATTTCTTTTAAAGTCTTATTTTTTCTTTCAGCAATTCCATTTTGCTGAGATGAGTAAGAAGCGATGGTTTGATGAATTATTCCATGTTCTTTACAAAACTCACTAAAAGGTGATTCATATTCACTACCTCTATCACTTCTTAGTTTTTTAAATTTTCTTACCAAGTTAATTTTCAGCTTCATTCTTATATTGAATGAAAGTTTCCAAAGTTTCATTGGTTCGAATTAAATAAACACAACTACATCTAGTGTAGTCATCTATGAAAGTGATAAAATATTTTTTTCTACCTCTAGTTTGAATTGATTTAAAATCACAAATGTCACTATGAATTAATTCAAATGGTTCCGTACTTTTTTCAATTATATGAAAATGAGTTTTGTTTAATTTTGCCTCAACACAAATTTCACATTTAGGATTTGGATTAATGTCAAATTTAGGTAAACATTCCATATTAATTAATCTATGCAAAGATCCATAATTAATATGTCCAAATCTACCATGCCATAAATTTGAAGACTCAAGCAAGTAAGAAGACGATGTGTTATCATTAATAATAGAGGGTACAACAATCATTACATTTATTTTGAAAAGGCCATCAGATGTGAGTACAACAGTCATTATATCCCGTTTTTGGTAAGTACAAATCTGTCACTTTCACAAAACTAGCCTAAACCCATTTTTACTTAACAAAGATCCGGAGACTAGATTCTTGCGAATGTTCGATACATGCAACACATTGTTAAGAGTGAGTTCCTTTCCTGATGTTATTTTCAGAATAATATTTCCTTGTCATTCAACTTTAAAAGTCGAGGAATTGCCCATAAAAAGTTGTTTGCCGTTGTCCACCACAGAATAAGATGTGAACATTTTTTTGTCGGCACAGATGTGATGAGTACCACTAGTGTCCACCCACCATTCTTTAGGATTTCCGACAAGGTTTGCCTCGAAAACAACTGCAGAAAGATTTATGTCATTTACACCATTGAAAATTTTGTTCACTTTGGTTATATTGACTTGAGCAGGCTTTTTGCTTGATCTTCCTTTGCCTTTGCGCTTGCTACGGTAATCTTTGGCCCGATGTCCCTCTTTGTCACAGATGTAACATTTGCCATTGAACTTGTACTTCTTAGTTTCCCCTCCTTTAGAGCCTTGTGCAGAACTTTCTCTAGAATACTTATGTTTCTTTGCTTTTGGAGCATGTTCCACCATATTTGCCTTAGACTCCATTGGATGCTTACCAGCCCGCTTCTCAGAATTGCGGTTGTCCTCCTCAATCCTCAAATGCACAATCAATTCTTCCAAAGTCAATTCTTTGCGCTTGTGTTTAAGGTAATTCTTGAATTCCTTCCAACCTTGTGGTAATTTTTCAATTAAGGCAGCAACTTGGAAGGATTCACTGTGAGCCATGCCTTCTGCATGAATGTCATGCAGAATAAGTTGGAGATCTTGAACTTGACTGACCACAGTCTTTGAATCAGTCATCACAAAATCTAGGAATTTGCCAACCACAAATTTCTTTGAGCCAGCATCTTCTGTTTTGTACTTTTTCTCCAAAGCCTCCCAAAGTTCCTTTGCCGTCTTGATAGTGTTGTAGACGTTGTACAATGTGTTATTAAATCCGTTCAAGGTGTAGTTCCGGCAAAGGAAATCAGCATGTTTCAAGGCATCAACCGCAGTAACCACTTGTTGGTCGGCTTCATCCTCGTTCAGAGTAGAAGCATTCTCATGAAGGAAACGTGCCAGGTTGAGAGTAGTAAGATAGAATAACATTTTCTCCTGCCATCTTTTAAAATCAGTTCCTAAGAACTTTTGTGGCTTTTCATCATGATTGACTGGCACAGTCACAATAGGAGGAGGGGTTGGAGCAATAGCAGTCACCATACCAGTGTTAGTTTGACTGGTTTCAGTAACCATAAATTCCAAATTATAAAACAAAATTATAATTAGAGTTTTTATACTTGTAGCTCAACTTTTCGTGCTCTTTTCGGATATGACTAGCCCTACAGTTCGGACTCCCGTAGTTCTGAATCTGATCTCACAAGTGCAATGTGAAATAGATAAACACCAAAGAGTCTAAATCCGACAAATCTTTTAGAAAATAGATTTTAAATCAAAATGCCAAAAATGGGCTACTTTTCCAGATACAGAGTCGCCACCTAAATATTTTGGAAAATTTAGAAAACCTATGACTCGTGTCAAAGGCCACGTGTCCATCATTACCAAGATTGTTTCAGCTCGGGAACCTAAGCATGAGAGGGGAAGGTCATGAATTGATGACCTCACTCGCTCGATCAAAGATCGGCCTCTACTAATCATGATGTGAATCTTATTTACATTACATGCTCTTGTTTCGGTTATTAGGCTAACATTACTATGTGATGCGTACACAAGTATAGACTAATTTGTAAAAATTGGAACACTTTGATTCATGTTTGTTTTGAAAATTGTTTCGAATATGTACCACTTGAAAAAGTGATAGCATAGCCTTCACCCATAGGCGTTCAAGCAATTTATCAATTAAGAACTTAACCTCATGGTAAGCATGCTAGACATGGCAACAATCACACTCATGCGATAAACTAAAGCACAAAAATGCTTACCTAGTATTCCAAGGCGAGCCAAAACAAACAAAATAATTAGAAAATATGCATGTCCCTAATTAATGCAATATGACTAATGCAACACATGCAATGGTGCGACTAATAGGCTTGGCTACTAATTATGCCATGTGAATCAATTTGATAGCATGCGGTTTAAGCACTTTTTCAAAGAAATATTTAAACGACAATGCATTATTAGAATGATGAACCGAGCCTCGATGCATACAAGATAAGTGGATGCAAACATGAAATATGCTAAAAGAAACATGATGTTCTATTCGAAAGCAAGTAAATAAAAGGGAGAAAGACTTGGGGGTGGAAGACATACACATTATTACAATTTGCCCTCGCGTAGGAGGGTCCAAATGAAGAGACTAGCTAATTAATTACCTAATTAACTAACTATTACAAACCCAAATGAAATAAATTAACTAAACTAGCTAATTATTACAATACCACAATAATTAAGTATTCTAGCTAACTATTACAAATTGGAACTAACTAATTAATTACATTAATTAATTAATTACAAATTAACAATACGAATACAACTAAAGAAATAACTAAGCTAAGTAATTAACTACTCTAACTAATCAGCCCCGGGAAGTGACGAATGCTTATGTATGCATGTGGATTTTCAACCGAAAAAGCCCTTTGTTTTGCTGCCAGAATACCTCTGTTGCACAGTTGAAAAATTGCACTGTTTTTTACCTCAGCCTTTGCTCCGCTCTGCTGGAAAAAGGACATTGCCTGCTTGAAAAAAGCGACCGGCAACCCAGAAGTAGTGGCCGGCCACCCACTAAAAGTGGGTTGCCGTCCAGAAAAGTGGTCTGCCGGCCACTGATGTTGGTTCTTTCCTGCAGTAACAGAGGACAAACAGAGCACAAACCAGAGTATTTTCTGGAGATGTTTGTCCATCCTACCTCTCCTTATCAGTAAACAGGTCAAAGGAGGGGTATGCTTGATTCGCAAATCATCAATCAGTGTAATCTCATTGCGTGATGACTTATGAATCAAGGGACATAATTTCAATAAATGCATAACAAAAGACGAACAAAACCTCCTCCCTATCATGGATTGATCAAGGGAAGTGGTTGACCTTGGAAACTTGAACCATTTCATCACTAACAAGTATAAAATGAGCCAAGTCTCCATGTGTTCAATTAACGTCCGATTGAACACTAAAACCTTTTATTATCTTGCATCACTTTTAGTCCCAAGTTTTATTACTTCATTTTAATTACCTTTCATATCTTAATTCATTAAGTCCAAAAATGAGTTTTAAGTCCTATAATGGAAAGGAGCATCAAACAAAGAGTTGTTTTGGGCATGAGAGAAGCACCATGCCATTGGTAATGAACCTCCAAAGGGATTAAACTATTAAGCACAATACCTCTATCTCAAGCTTAAACAAGCAACTAGTTTGAAACCACTTTCAAAACAAAGAAAAAGCCAAGAAAGGAGGAAGGTTGCAGAAGTGATTAGAGATGAATACAAGTATGGAAAGTAAGAAATAAACACTATCAACTCAAATAGGTTGGTGGCTAAGGGCTAAACCACCAAACCTATGAGGACCATTACACTACAAGCCTACCACACAAAGCATGAATGAAGCTAGCTCATAAAAACAGTCCTAAAACAGCCCAAAAAAGTGCTGAAATTAAGACAAAAACCACTAAAACAACTAGCTAAAATATTGAGGTATTAAAACTAGCACACAAGCACAATAATGGGAGGCTAACTCCTCCACTTTTGGGACTTCAAAACATGATTTTTACCTCTGAAATTTTTTTGAAAATCAGTGGTAAAAAGCTCAAAAAAAGGTGATGAGAAGGTGGGAAACACAAGGGCAAAGGCCCTAGAAGCAACGTTTAACGAAGGGTTATCAACCCCTCTACCTTTAATGGCCTTAAACCACAAGTTTCAACCCAAAAACACAGGTAATAAATAGCTCAAAAACAGCAAGAAATAATAGAAAACAAGTAGTGTAAAGATGGTACAAAAAGTACTAAAAGGTATACCTCTTGAAGAGGAATGAACCCTTGAGTTACAAATCACCAATTTCACAATCTTAAGTGCCTCAAGAGCTAAAATTCAAGCCCAAATAACCTCAATAAGGAACTCTTTAGGTTTGCTTTAGAGTGTCTGAGTAAAGGCTATGTAAGTTGCAAGAGAGAGAGAGAGAATTGTAGAGAGAGAGAGAAATTTGCTTTTCTAAAAATATTTTCTCACTTTTTAATTTTTCTAACCTTAAAACTAAAAGGGGAGGTCATCTATATATAGAAAACCATGTACCTATCTCGAAAATATCTACATACATACAACTGGAATGGTTAGGGATGCAATTTTGGCCCGACTCGGCCTATCCGGGCTCTGGCTGGGCCCGGCCCATGTCGGGCCTTGCGAGCTCCCACAAAAAATTGAAACGAGCCGAGCTGGCCCACTGGCCAAAAAACTAGGCCCAGGCCCAAGCACAGGCCTAGGGGTATTCAGGCTTTGGGCGAGCCAGTGGGCCGGGCCTCAGGCCGAGCCGCTGGGCTTAGGCCTGGACTCGGGCTTTGGGTGGGCTTGGGCAGGCCTAAACAATTTATTTTATTTTATTTTTTTCACCAAAATTTTATTATTTTTTATTAAAAATAACACTGGGCCTCGGGTCGGGCTTTTGAGTGGGCCTTGAGCGGGCCGATAGGCCAAGCCAAATGGGCTTAGCCCACAGGTCGGGCCGGGCTTCAAAACGAAGGCCCAAGCCTAGGCCCAAGACCTCAGGCTGGGCTTGGGCCTAAATGGGCCCAACCCACCTTGGGCCGCGAGTGGACTTCGGGCCGCCCACGGGCCACAGGCCATTTTTACACTCCTAGAAATGGTGCATGCACATGGGGGAGGACAACTAGTAGAAAATATCTATTTTTTTTGCATTAGTGGCCAGCCGGCCACTAATAGTGGGTGGCCAGCAGGCCACATTAGTGGGCGGCAAGCCACACTAGTGAACGGCAGGTCCCTGAAGGCACAGGCCTGAAAAACCACTATTTTGGTCCAAAGCAAGGTACAAGATTTGAAGGTTCAAAACTGAGGTTTCCTGCTGAGGAAGTTAAGCATTCGGCAAGCGTACGTATTCATTATTGAGTGATCAATCAGTGGCACCCAAGTCGTAAAGGCGGTCAAAAATAGGGTGTCTACAGTTGCCCCTCTTTGACACTCGAAATCATAGCATGACGTGAGTGAATGGCAAAGCCCGAAGATGAACAATTTTGACAAGGCTGTAAGACTTGGGCAAACAATCAAGACATACATAAAAGTGGTTGAGCTCGCAAGCTACCTGTGTATCCCTTTGCAGGAAATCAAACCAGCGTAGTTTTAGGGCAACATGCAAATGATATATATGGAAAAAACTTTGAAAGCTATACTCACACGCTACGCGAAGCTGGCTATTTTGAAAACTCATGATCATGCAAGATGATGCACTAAGCAATAGCAGATGCGATAAGCAATAACAAATAACAAAGCCTATTTTGTCCATAACTTCTCCCTTTTACAAACTTGGGGTGCCCTTTGGGGCCCAACCTAAGTTTGTCCACCTAGAGCTTATAAACACACACAAGTTCTCTTAAAGTTTCAATGTCGGACAACCATTTAAAGGAAACCCACTTTTGACTCTTCAATTGTCCATTCCACGAACCCGAAAATGATGTCAACTTCTCATTCACTCATAAATGGTTTTGACAAACCATTTGCACCATGTGACTTGACATGCGGCAAGGAATACGTCATCTCTTTGGATCCACCCCAAAAGACATGTGGGCCCGCTTGAATTTGGGCTCAAAATTGGCCCAAAATAAGCCTATAAAAAATCACAATTTCAACATATGAATCATTCAATACATGAGGTTTTCAAGACAAAACGAAATTCGAAAGCATTAACTATCGAATGAAACAACAATGATACATCTCTCTAATTTTGGAACTCTAATTGAGCTCTAATGATATGAAAATTTAAAAAAAAAAAAAAAAAAAAAAAAAAAAAAAAAAAAAACACCAAGACCAAAATATCACATGAATGGATGAGGCCTACCTCCTAGAGCTCCCAAATATTTTTCCAAATGAAATTAAGATTACACTACTAAAAGAAAAAGGATGTAACCCTTAATATACATATGACATTCCGTCTACAAATAAAGGGCCCGTGGCCATAATCAAAAGAGCTCCTCTAGCTCGTGTTCATCTTCCATGCCAACTCATGGTTGTGGTGTTTAACAACATGGGACGAACATATCGCTCAGTAGACAAAATTTTTAATTCCAATTAATATAATTCTACACATGTATATCATCATGATACTCCACATTATACTTATATAATATATTGTTTTTCATTTTGTCCAAAAACACTTGAACATTTTCATGACCTCTTCATTTGATCATCTAGAGTCACATCCATACCTCTTCAACAAATAGTTTACACAATTTATAATAACCTCCAATATATGCGTGATTTATAATTAATCTCAATACATATACATCACTCACAATTAATTCCAATTCACACATATACATATCATTAATGAATTACATGTTCATATATCTATGGTCTCGCCAAGCCCTACATAAACAACCCCACTTCATTAGTTATTAGTTGGAAGGAACGCAATACCTCTATATAGCACATTTCCACTTTATTGAGTGCTAACTAAAAGGAATGCGGTACAACATTTCACATTTTGAATGTATCTCAATTTACTACCATTTGTCACCATTCAATGTTACACAATCATATCAATGATATGTTGGTTTAGTAATAAGGAACTTATCCACCTCGCTCAACATCTAGGTTCAAGTCTCTCCCATAACAGATTATTGGAATTACACCTACTTCTTAATACCCAAAGTACGCTGAAATTTTAGTTTCGGCTCCGACATAGATGCGGTGTTAGTTTCGGCAAATGTCTGTGGGTATTAAGGGCTAATACTTTTTGGCAGATATGTGGAGTAACCTATTTGCACATCCATTTTATGAATAAAAGAAAAATGTTACACAATCATACAACTAATAAAATCCATACATTACTATTATCCTGTTAATTTCTACTTAACGAATCATTAATAATTGGATTTCAATTTACTCTAGGTTGAATTATCTCTACAACAATACAATCCTCCATCGATTGCAAACAAACAATTATTTCTATCAATTGTATTTTGTCAAGACAATACAAGAGAATAAATTCAAAAATTTCTCAGCATTTCCAATATTCCACAGATGATCATGTCACCATGATAATTATCAATTTCTTACATTTAAAAAAAAAAAAGAGAAAAGTTTGATCGTATTAGCACAATATTCATCACTTCCTGACATCTCAAGAAGTTCAATTAGTAATATTCCTCATCAATTTTATATATAAAAATCAATTTTCCAAATCCCTAGAACTCAAATAATTTAGGGCTTTTCATAATATATTCATCATTTCTTCAAATTAAATACTCAAAATCCAATAAAACTTTTGAAAATTACATTTGATGAAGAAAATTTTGAAGGAAAAAAAAAAAAAAAAAAAACTCAATACATGCCAAACCCTAAGTTTTTATATTTCATGCTTTGAAATCTCTACACATTCTCTAAATTTATGCAATAAAACATTATATATCTGTCTATAAATTCATATTAAGAACAATTAAAGAAATCTCTACCTCTTGGAGAGCAAGGTAGAAGGAAGAAAATCATAAACTTGATGAAATGAAGATTGTCTCGAATTGAAGTGAAGCCCTCGGCACACTCTACACTATTAATACTTAGATTTTTTTTTACCAACTCCCACTCTAACTATGGTAGATCTAAGCTTCTATGGTATAAAAATGGTAGAGAGAGAGAGAGAAAAGAGAAAAGTGAGAAGATAGAAAAAGAAAAAAGCAAAAAACTACGTCTAAATGATCGATTGCACTTTAGAGAGATCTATCGCACCAAAGAGGGATCGATCGCACATCGATCCCTTGTCTTTGAAATTTAAAGCGAAGCGATTGATAAACAATTGATCGCATTTTAGAGTGATTGATCGCACAACGATCACTACATATTAAAAATCACATGAAGTCAATCTAAACGAAGTGATCGATTGCCCTAAGGGCTGCAATTGATCGCCAACCCAAAATTTCATGTTTTCACCCTCAGACTCTCAACAACAAACTCCAAAAATACTCTTTTCAAGTCCTAGAACAATCCTATCACATTAACAACATCAATAACAACTACGACAACAATTCAAAATTTAGAGATTCAGTCTCAACGAAAATAAGGCTACCTCTACAACTAACCAAACTAGGATTATGACGATCCTAACGAAATGTAAAAGTAAAAGTATCTTGTCCCAAATAGGTATGTCGTCCAAAGGTTTTCAAGTCGGGTTAAAGAATACAGATTGTTTCATGTGGTTTGAAAAATTACAAATACCTTCTTATCATAATTTTTTATTTAATAAAATTAACTGAAAAAATGAATTCCTAATTGATCTTTTTACAATAATAAAATTACCTGAATTATCAATTAAAATAGATTTCTAACATTATTAAAAAGTGTTAATTGTCATGATGACTTATTAATAAAATAAGTCATTTATTATAAAATTAGAAACTTCAAGAGGCGAGATGTAATTTTCAGAATCACATGAAATAATTCGTATTGTAAATAAATCTTAAAAGATGTATTTACAATTTATTCTAATTATTAATATCTATAAAATTTACCACTTATTTATAATTATTTCTCATAATCCAAACTGAACTGTAGGTTGTGTTTGGTTTATTTTGAAAATGATTTTTGAGACCTTAAAATATAAAATTTGTTTGGTTTATAATTTTTTCAAAACTATTTTCAATTACTTTTTTTTATCTCCTTCCTTATTCTCTCATATCTTACATATCAATGAATTATTATTTGGGTAAATTACACTGACACCCTTTAAGGTTTATATTTATTATAGTTCCCCTTTACCTTTTGAAAATTACATCTCCTTTCTTGAGGTTTA
The DNA here is from genome assembly GCF_055761805.1 of Camellia sinensis. Classification (NCBI taxonomy): domain Eukaryota; kingdom Viridiplantae; phylum Streptophyta; class Magnoliopsida; order Ericales; family Theaceae; genus Camellia; species Camellia sinensis. The sequence continues at coordinate 144,081,218 of NC_138963.1, forward strand.
AAGTTTCATTACAGATTCCCCCTCAGCAATTTAATTTTTTTAAATACTAATTTTGCCATCGCTAGGTAAATTACATTGACACCCCTCATATTTTAGAAATTACAATTCCCTCCCTAAGGTTTAAAGTAGTATTACCAATTACCCCCTCGGTTAGTATTAGTTGGAAAAAAAATTAATTAGAAAAAAATTTTGTTAGTAAATTTTTTAAATTTCTGTTTAAAAACCAACGTAAACTCATTTTTTGAATTTACGTTTTTTTTTTTTCAAATTTACAAACTAAGACAACCATTTATAAGCCAATTTTTTTTTTAATTTTTTTTTGTAAATATAAATTGAAAACTGAAAACGAAATTGTTACTAAACAGGCTTCAGATGGTAAAAATGTCGTAAAATTAACAAATAATTAAATAAGTTACTAACGTAAGAAATGATTTATCAAAAGATTCTTATGCTATGTATGGTTTGATTTTTAGAAATTTTTTTAAAAAATTAAAAATTAATTTGGTTAAGAAATAAAAGATAAAAAATAATTATCATTTTTATATAATTTTTATCTTTCGAGTGGTTAGAAATAATTTTTTACAAATTAAATTGAAACAGCCATACGTATGTATATAACCTGCCCAAAAGTTAAAATTATAATTATTTTTTACCCTTAAATGATAATTATTTTTTATTTTTTATTTCTTAACCAAATTAATTTTTAATTTTTAAAAAAAAATCTAAAAATCAAACCATACATAGCCTAAGAATCTTTTGATAAGTCATTTCTTACGTTGGTAACTTATTTAATTATTTATTAATTTTACGACATTTTTACCATCCAAGGCCTGTTTGGTAACCATTTCGTTTTCAGTTTTCAATTTATATTTACAAAAATTTAAAAAACTGTTATAAAATCTTGTTTAATGATTTTTTTAGTTTATAAATTGTTATCCTAGTTTTTAAATTTGAGAAAAAATCATAAATTCAAAAAATGAGTTTACATTGGTTTTTAAATAAAAATTTAAAAATTTTACTATCAAATTTTTTTTTTCAATTATTATTTTTTTTCAAATAATTTTTTTTTTAGATATTTTTTTTCCAATGAATTTTTTTTTTCAATGAATTTTTTTTTCAACTAATACTAACCGAAGGGGCAATTGATAATGCTACTTTAAACCTTAGGTAGGAGATTGTAATTTCTAAAATGTGAGGGGTATCAATGTAATTTACCCAGTGAGGGCAAAATTGGTATTTAAAAAAATTAAATTGCTGAGGGGGGAATTTGTAATAAAACTTTAAACCTCAGGGAGGAAGATGTAAATTTCAAAAGGTGAGAGGGGAAACTGTAATAAACATAAACTTCAAGGAGTGTCAGTGTAATTTATCCTTATTATTTTTTCCTTCTCTCATTCTTTTACATCTTACATATCAATTAATCACTTTTTTTCTTACAAAACTATCATTCAATTACAATAAAATTGAAATCATATTAAATTACAAAACTCCAACTACAAATTATTTTCAAAATATGTAATCAAATAAAATTTTAAAAACTTTTTTTAAAAACTTTTTTTAAAAAAATTACTCCATCCGTCCCAAAATATTAGTCTTTTATTTCATTTTTCATTGTCCCAAAATATTAGTCATTTTTCAAAAATCAAGTATAAAAGTAATATAAATTTTCTATTTTGCCCTTTTTTTAAATTCATTAACAACATAAAAATATAATTATGGCATTGATATTTTCTAAAAAATATACTATTAAAAGGTAATTTTAGAAAATTAATTTTTTTAAAGTGCAATAATTGTATTATAAAAAAATTGAATTCTCTAAAAAGAAACATTATTTTGAGAAGGAGAAAGTATTTTTTAAAATTGATTTTAAAATTAAGCCAAATGTAGCCGCAACTACTCCTAAATAGGTGTAGGAGAGGGTTCAAGAAAAGAGTTGGAAAATTCGAAGATCTTCAAAGATCCTTGAAGAACAACTTCGAATTCTCTAGAATATGATGAGAGGCTTAGATTCTTCAATAATCTCAACTTGGGAACACAACAACAAAGGAGATGATGGAGATAAGAGATTGGGTGAAGAAGAAGGCAAAATGGCTAGAGAATAGAATAATGGCAAGGCTCTCCCATTGATCTCCCACTTTCACTCTCAAGGTTGATAATGGAGAAGGGAAATTAGTTCTTTCCCAAGAGTTAAAAATCTCCAAAATCCATCCCTTGTAAAGCTATGGGTGGGTGCTATTTATAGGCACCTCATGATGTAGGATGGAGCCCATGTGCAAGGCACATGGGGGATATTCTCTCTAACCACCTTGTCCGAGGAGGTGACCTCTCCGAGGAGGTGACTTCTCCGAGGATGAGAAAACCCCGAAGAGGAGATCACTCCCTCGGCGAACCCTTCTTCTTAGCCACACCTAACCAATGATCCCCAATCATCCCAAAGGGTCAGGGGTAGTCCCAGAGGACGTCCTGCCGCAAAAATATTGCCGAGTCTCATGGACCCCCCGGGGTCGTGCCACCTCGACCCGGGTATAGGCTAGTTTAACCGAAGAGTGAATTTATCTCCACTCACCGTCCTCGGGATCGGGTCCTTTGTTCGAACTCCATTACGCCCATGGTTCTGGTGCGTAGATCCCGGAAAGCTCCGAGCCCGCAAGTGTTCTGGGACTCATTAACGGAGCGGCTTCTAGATTGCATCTGAATCCGTTCGAAGCCAAGTGCTTCGGATCTCTAGATTCATAGGTCCGAATCCTTTCGAGTCCGAGTGCCTCGGATCTCTAGGCTTGTTCAACACCCTTTCGAGTCCGGGCCCGAGTAAGTCTCTAAGTTCGTGGATCCGAACCCCTTCGAGGCTTAGAGCGATTCAGCCCGTTTGATGGCGATAAATCTGGGCCCACCGATTCTTGGACTTGCGATAAATTCGGGCCCACTAATCTTGGGCTATTGGGCTTAAATAATTTAGTGGGCTCAAATTAGCCCCTCTTACAATAGGAAAAGGGTATGGTGCCTCTATTTGAGGTGTATTATGATCTTATTTTTATGATCCAAATCGTTTATTTTATAGCTTTTGTTGAGTACTTTATGCCTACCAAAAATCATATTAATCGGATATCAACAACTATATGATCGATAATCAAAAAAATAAATAATAAGTTTTTCTTTTAAAAAATAGCATAAATAATATACAATTCGATCATATAATTATTAATATTCGATTAATATGATTTTAGTAGACATGAAGTACTTAACAAATCTTCTAAAAGAAGCAATTTGAATTATAAAAATAAAATCATAATACACCTCAAATAAAAACATTACAATTACTACTGTGCTTTTGGCACAAAAGTAAGCCCATTTTCCCCTAAATAATACTACTATGGCCCTGTTTGGTAGGACTTATATCCAATTTATTTTAATTTTTAGCTTAATTTAAGCTATTTTGATATATTTGATTCAGTTTAACAATATAATTTATAACTTTTTATAAATCAAAAATTAACTTATTTTTTTAATGATAAAAGAGAAGCTTAATTTATAAATTTAAAATCAACTTATATTCACAATTATAAAATATAAATTATTAAATTATAAATTATAACCATTTTTTCATAACTCTACCAAAAGAATTTATAAAATGAAGAGCGAGTAGGTCAATTTGTGAATTGAATGTCCAATATTTCAATTTCACGGCTCCCAAAGTCTGCACTAGCTTTGCACTACCAAACAAGCAAAACTTTACCCAAAATTTTGGATTAGTGTCACAGGGAGGGGCCCATACCTATATAGAAGAGACAAAACCCAAAAACAAACACAAAGCAAGGATATAATGGGAATTTCACAGAGGGAAGCATTTTTACCCGGCGGGTTTCTTGGGTGCAATAATTTGGAAAGTACGACCTTTCTTCTGACCCACCCAGATTTGCGACCCATCACAATAGTATTCAATTACCCAATTCACGAGGTGGCCTCATTTCTGACAATTTCTCCTTTAATTAATTTCAATTTATTAATAATTGGTGAAAAGAACCCCTAAACTAACAATGTTAGACTATCTCCAACGGTGAATTAAATTTGACATCAAATTTAAAATTTGGTAAAAAAGTCACTTTTTTAAGCTCCAACGGTTTCACCAAATCGATATCAAATCCAGAATTCAGCAAAAATGGTACCAAACTGAGTGCAGGCGAAGCATTTCACCAAAGCACTGTTCCTAACCGTTGGGATGAGACGAACGGGTCGACCATCCGGTTGACCAACCGGTTAACCAACCGGTCGCCCCGGAGAAAGTTCAGACCGTTCACAAAAAGGTTCAAACCAGTCAAAAAAAAAAAAAAATTTGCCTAGGTGGTCGACCACCCGGTCGACCGGCTGGTTGACCACCCGGTCGACCACCAAAAGTTCAAAAAATTCAAAAAAAAAAGTTCAAACAGGTAAAAAAAAAAAAAAAAAATTTTTTTTGCCGTTACCGGTTGACCGGCCGGTCGATCGGCCGGTCAACCAACCGGTTGCCCAGCGCAAATTTGATGAAACAGATTTGATGTTGAACCGTTGGAGCGCGAAGTATCAAATTAAGGAAATGACCCCTTTTCGACTCAGATTTGGTGAAACATTTGGTACACCGTTGGAGATGCTCTTACACATCAGAAGTGATTGAGATCCATCTCCTCCCACCCCCTAACACACACGCGAGATTGGTGATTGGAGGAAAAAAAAAAAAACTAATCACATATCAGTGAGGGTCGTGAGGTGTCCTGTGGGGGTCCAAATCATTTTTTTACCCATACATAGTGCTCGTTTAGTTATTATTTTGGCTAAAAAATTACAAAATGACAAAAAAAAAAGTTCAAAAATTAGAAAAGGACAAAAATTACAAAAGGACAAATTTTTTTTGTCATTCTAAAGCTAAAAATTCAAAAAATTCAAACAAAAAAACTAAACAATTAAAAAAGTCTCGGGCTAAAATAATTAGAAAAATAAAAAAATCAATTAAACAAATCATTGTCAAACGACCCCATAGAATCAAATATAAAATTAAATACAGAAATCATTTTATTAGATGATCAGTGGTTGGACGACCAAAACAAATTATAATCGCTGTAGTCGATAAGTTTTGATCAAGATGATAGTTGCGGTTGAAAAACTTTGACTGGTTGTCTATCCAAACAATTGGATGCAGTTTCTGTGTTTGAATTTATGTTCGATCATCTGTGCGCTTAGACTTTTTAATACCTAAGCCGGTATTAGTCACTGATTGAATTCAAGAGTGGGTTTGTAATAATTCGTTCCCGTCTCATTTCATATTAGGTGTGGGATAAATCAGGGTAGTGATTGCCGGTTATGAAAGAATTTTTTTATAAGTTAAAAAATAATAATTATAACAAATAAGATATAAAGTAAATAATTAAAAATTAATATTAACGTATAATATTTTAACATTTTAATTTTATTATAATGAAAAAAACAAGATTATATGTTATATACATATAAGTATATTTAATAAATATAATCAGGGCGAAGTTAGATAGAAAGAGATGAGGTTGGATAGAATGGGGTGGGAGAAGCAAAATCCATCCCTGTCCCCTTCCTCAACGGGAAGGGAAAAATGTGTACGGCGCGGAACGAGGGATGCTAGTGCAAGGGAAGGCGGCGAAAAAAATGTTTATCCCTACATCTAGGGGACCCCTAATGGCCCTATTTGAAATTAAGGATTAAAGTTAAAATTAGGGGTGGGCGTGGGTCGGTTGCGGCCACGGAATCTCCAATCTGCCATCCGTCTGCCAGATTGGCAGATTGGAGAAAATCAATCAGCATTCGTCCGCCAATCCAGCGGATGTGGATTGAGCGGATTGGAGGATGGATGCGAATCAGTTTGGTGGTTTAAAATTTTATAAATTTTCAACATAATTCAACTTGTGAACTTCCTCAAAAAAAGAAGAAGAAGAAAAAAGTATTACAGTTAATGACTTAAAAAAATATTACAATCACTGCATGCCTCATCCACATAAAATATTACAATCTATGGTTCTTAAAATATAAAAATAATTCAAACCACCAAAACTATGAACAGAGCAGTAGTAGAGATTGTATGTTTCTATATTGTTACATCTATATTTGTTTTTGAAAATAAAAACCAACCAGCATATATCATATATCATATTTTCTATTTATTATTTTTAGAGATAGATTTAAAAACCAAAAAATATAGATAAATAATACGTTTATTTTTTTTAATTCAAAAAAGATATTCAAGTTGAATTTTTTTTTCAACAGAATATTTAAACTTTTTTTTAATTGAAAACACAAACAAAATATTTAAACAAGCTGAAAACATAAGGTCTTATAAATTACTAGGGGTGTTCGCAGTTTGGCGGTTCGGTTGCGGCCAAAGGAATCTCAAATTCGCCATCCGTCCACCAGATTGGCGGATTGGAGAAAATTAATCCGCAATCGTCCGCTCGTCATCACACATCCGTCCAAAATGCAGCGGTTCGGTTCGGTCAGTTTGGCGGATCAGTATATCCGCTGCTCACCCTTAGTTAAAATAGTCAATCAGACAAAATATTATATTTTTGTGCGGGGGATAAATATTCGATAACGCCCGTACTCCTTGCGTCCAAGCTCCGCTTTTGTCCGATTAACCTGCGAACACCACGGCGGTGAGCTACCCGGCGGTGTGTTGCCGAAAAACCCCTCCGACAGTCAAGTTAGCACACACTCAGAGAGAGAGAGAGAGAGAGGAGCTGGATCAATGTTAAAGTTTCTCTCACCAACTGATGTTCCATCATCCGCATGGGGGGTGCAGTCCCGTTTATATACTTTCTGCGCTCACCTCTGCGTCTATTTGCCTATTGACACGTGGAGCTGCTCTCCTACCTGTCAGCGCAAATTCAGTTAAACACCACCTAATCAAACCGCCAAACAGCATTACCGGGAACGGGCAGCCTGGCGGCACCATCCCGACCTCCTTCGACTGTGCTGCCTAACGAATCCAACAATGCCCCTCGCTGAGCTTTATCACAAACGAGCTCAGTAGCACTCCAGTGCAACTATGCTCCAGCCAAGTTTGGTCGGTCTACGGCAGATCACGATCACCGAGCTAAAACGAACGAAGAAGAGAAACCAAGTTGGCAGAGGATCATCTCGGCTAACTCTGGTCTGGCCTTCGGTCGAGCAAGCTTCCTCTCAGCACGGCCTTGCCCGGCTCGGCCCAAAGACACTGGGACCACTTTCAGCTCGACCAAAACCGCGGTCCAAGCTAAGATTATGAAATCCCTCTCTCAATTACCCCTTAATTCTGTCCGCGTTAGTGTGACTGGGATTACATGCTCCGGCCATGGTTGTTCCTCTGCCCGGCCGTACACCGCAAGACATTAATCGCGTTAAGACCAATGCTCGGTCTATTGACTTGCTCGGTTGGCGTCTCGATTTAGCAACCCGTCTTTTCAATACTGACGCTGCCATCACTATGGACACGCGTCATTCGCTCATTGGCCTCGAACAGCCAACCCCATCGTCTCTTCACATTCAAATTTTGGCGTTTCTTCCTCTCCTATATGCATGTCGTCTACCCCTCATCTTTCTTCCTTATTATTCATCCTCTTCCTCAGACAACCTAGCGACTCATATCTACAGTGCAACCCCCTCTGTCAAACACTATTCTTGCCTACATCACAACATCCATTTGGTGGATTTGGCTTCGCTGTTGACGCTCAGGAGTGTTTCCGCGCTTGAGGATCCGATTCTCGTCTCCAAACTTGTAAGCTCTTCGAATCTCTTCATTGTTCTTCATTTGATACTCATATTTTCTAGGCCTGTAATTGTCGTAGGTGAGTTTAGGACACGATAGTAGTAGGTTTTAGGATGTAGCCCCCAAAAACCACCTCTGCCCCTTCTCCCTCAACTGTTCTTCATTTTCTGTGATGAACATGCGAGGATCTGGGGCAGACTGGGCTCCTGAACCTCTTTTGATCCCAAAACATAATAGAACCGAGAAAATTGGAAGTTTGTGAGAGGGGTGGGAATCTAACAGAACGCTAGACTGCTCAACCGGGCTGATATCTGGTGCGCTCAAGCGACCGAGCTTCTGGGTGCACAGTAGTGACCGAGGTGCTGCTGCACTTATTGTGTCCGAGCTAAAACCGAGCTCGTTTGCGCGACCGCGCTACCACTTACACTTGGCTTTTACTGTAGAGTCCTAGGGGACCAGACACCAACACTGAGGCTCTCTAAGGCCGAGCAGCCATCAAATGAAAGTTTGCCAAACCAACATAGCCGTGCTAAAACCAGTCGGCTTTACATGGGGCGTTACCGCTTCCTTGTTGACACGCGTGGGTGCACTAGCCGTGTTCTGGGAGGAATATGACGTCTCTGCAGACGTACACCTAAAGCTCGGCGTTGAGGACACCACCCTATGGGGTAGATTGGACTAATGCCCCTTTATCGTGCTGTCCATAATCGTGGGAGGCTTACGCTTTCCGGTTCAGCCTCTAATATGTGAGTTCCTAAGGCGTACCCGGCTAGCGCCAACACAAGTCTTCACCAACACATTCAGAATAATAAACGGGGTAGCCGAGCTAAACAACCGGCTCTGCTTAAACCTAGGGCTAGCCGAGATTTTACGCCAATACACCCTGAGCCATACAGGCGACGGGCTTAATTATTATTTGAAGATTAGACCGGGCAAGGAAAAGCTTGTGACCGCACCCCGGATAAAGATATGCATGACGACGACTTTTTCTGGATATCAGGGAATTACGAGACGGCCGATGTGCCTGGCTGGTACATCAGCAAGAACTTCGGTTCGACATGTACGCCGTGCTTATTGACCGGTCAAATTATTTTCCTTTGTTATTTTGTACTAACTGCACTTTTCCTTGCAGCTATTGAAGCCTTGCAAGCGAATTACTTCAACCCAAACGAGGTCGCCATTAGAGTCGCACTACGGTATCATAACCGAGATTGCTACGACCTTCTCGGCTACGTACCGAGCTACCAATACACGACTCCCTGCTGGAGTAGAGTTACAAACTTTCTATGAGCGCCGTCTCCACCTCCCGATCTAACACTACCGGACGTGCCACTAATCTGGTTAACCGAAGAAGAAGAGATGGCCAAACGGAGCCGTATCAAGAACCTTATCACCGCCACATCCACCGAGCTGCCGAGCATCCCTCCTCGGGCCTCAGCAGCCGGACAAACATCTAGGACCGTCATTGCCTTGGCGTTGACCACTACGGCACAGGCCAGCAAGGAAAACTGCCGAGCCGGAAAAAGGCCTCGGTCTGCTGGCGCAACTGCCGAGCTTATGGCCGAACTTAGCTCCGAGCAACCGGTGGAGGGGTCTGACCCAACACTCCCATGGCAACCACAACTGAAACATCGGGGTAGAGAGATCCCGGCCGACGCCTCGGTCAAGGGCGACAAAGAACATCTCTTGGCTTTCGATCTGACGAAAGCGCTACTTCTGCCGAGCGACGTGACCAGTAGTGACCATGTACCCGACACCAGGCTCGTGAAGTCCTCAGTTAAGTCTATGACCCGGGTAAGAACTCTGCATGCTTACTCAAATTTGTTTAAGTGTTTGCACGGCTAATCCTCTTCTTATTTGACCTCCGTCCTCTTGCAGGCCATCCAAAAGCAACATCTTGTGATGGACCGGATTTATAGACTCCGATAAAAGGTGACTAAGGCCTCCAGTCAGGTCAAGCATCTGGAGACCGAGCTGGGACGGTCGAAGGCTTCTTTGGAGATTGCAAACGCTGATAACTCCAAATTGCTCGGCCAACTTGGATCAGCCGAGAAGGAAAGAGACGCTCTTCGAGCCGAGCTGGAAGCGTTAAGGCAATAAAGGAAAGAGGAAGTGGACGCGGCAAACAATCTCGGTTTCAAAGAGGCCGAAGACAGCTACTCCAAGCAAGTCGAGGCCACCAAGGACATATTCTTTAAGTCCGGTTAGAAGGCTGCTTGCGAATAGCTCGGCCAAGAATCTGGAACCGAGGTGTTTACCTCTCCTCCCGCTGCCTTCCTTCTGGCCTACATGGTGCCCTATGCGAATGAAGTCTTTAACGCATTACAAGCGGAGGCCGAGGAAGAGGGCGAGCATGATGCGAAGGAAGAAGGCCGCCCAAAGGATGGAGCCGGGCAGGGAGAGCCGGGCACCTGAGAAATCTCCTTCACGGTTGATCTGGAGGCTGCTGCGGAGGGCACTGGTGATGATTTCGTTGATCTTTCCCCCTTAGTTTAGTTCAGTTTTTGCTTTTGTTTTTTGTTTTTTGTTTTTGTTTTTGGTTTTTTTTTTTTTTTTTTTTTTTTGAGGTTGTAACTGAGCTACATACCCCACTACATGTACCTTTTTTTCCCAATCAATGAAAAGTTCTCCTGCTGTTTGTACTCTTGCAATGTTTTGCTGTTGTTAATTCTGCAACCGTACTATTTCTTCCCGGCAGAAAAAGCATCTCGGCCAGAATCCTGAACTCATTACTTGACAAAAATTGTTGGAGTTGAACCCACCAACCGATTAGCCGAGATAAAACATCTTGGCAAAATGTAATAAAATAAATCCACTTGATTTTTTGAGATAAAACATCTCGGTAAAAATGCTGGAGTTGAACTAAACATCAACTCAATTGACCGAACTAAAACATCTCGGCGAAAATGTTAAAGTTAAGCAAATCATCAACTTAATTGGCCGAGACAAAACATCTCAGAGTTGAACAAGTGATCAACCCGTTTGGCCGAGATAAAATATCTCGGAGTTGAACAAATGATCAACCCATTTGGCCGAGATAAAACATCTCGGAGTTGAACAAGTCATCAACCCATTTAGTCGAGATAAAACATCTCGGCTGAAAATTCAAAGAACTAATCACAAGTCTTTTAGCCGGGGTAATTCATCTCGGTAAAAAATTCAGAGTTGAACAAATCACCAACTCTTTTAGCCGGGGTAATTCATCTCGGCTGAATATTCAGAGTTGAACAAATCATCAACTCTTTTAGTCAGGGTAATTCATCTCGGCTGAATATTCAGAGTTGAACAAATTACCAACTCTTTTAGTCGGGGTAATTCATCTCGGCTGAATATTCAAAATTGAACAAATCATCAACTCTTTTAGCCGGGTAATTCATCTCGGCTGAATATTCAGAGTTGAACAAATCATCAACTCTTTTAGCCGGGGTAATTCATCTCGGCTAAAAATTCAGAGTTGAACAAATCATCAACTCTGTTAGCCGGGGTAATTCACCTCGGCTAAAACGTGAAGCAAAAATGTCAAAAACGAACTTCCTCAGCAAAAATAATTCACTTCTATTACGTTTTTGAATAGAGTATTACATTCAGAAGTAAAGGGGAACAAGTCCTTTCACAAAAAATTACATATGAAGGACAAAAACTAAAAATAGTACATTTTGAGGTTGGCCGCATTCCATGGCCAAGGTATGTTTTTGCCATCCAGGTCTTCTAAGTGGTATGCCTCCTTGCCCGTGAGACCAATTATCCTGTATGGCCCTTCCCAATTTGCCCTTAGTTTGCCTTCGCCCGACACCAGTGTGTTGCCCATCACTTTCCTTAAAATCCAGTCCCCGACTTTAAACGGTCTGGGGTGCACCGTCTTGTTATATTTCCTGGACAACTCTTATTGATATGCGGCCACGTGGATTAGCATCTTTTCTCGATGCTCGTCTGCTAGGTCCAATTCCAGGGCGATGGTTTCAGAGTTCAACTCGGGCTCAAAATTTTCACTGCGGATGGTTGGTATACTGATCTCCAATGAGATGACTGCCTCCATGCCATATGCCAGGGCAAAAGGGGTCTCTCCGGTCGAGCGTCTTAGTATTGTCCGATATGCCCAGAGGACACTAGGGAGCTCCTCGGCCCATTTGCCTTTGGCCTTCTCAAGCCTCTTCTTCAACCCATCTAGGATGGTCTTGTTCGATGCTTCAGCTTAGCCGTTGGACTGAGGGTAGGTTGGGGTGGAATTGTAGAATTCTATCTTCAAGTCCTCACAAAATCCTCTGAATAGCCGTCCGTCAAACTGGGTGCCATTATCAGATACCAAAGCCTTGGGGATGCCAAACCACGTTATCACGTTCTGCCAAACAAACCGCTTGACATCCTTCTCTTTGATGGTCACTAAGGGTTCGGCTTCAACCCATTTTGTGAAGTAATCTATCGCTGTGATGAAGAACTTCCGGTTGCCTGGTGTTGTTGGGAGTGGTGCCACTATGTCCAGTCCCCACATTGCGAAAGGCCAATGACTGGTGAGGGGAAGGAGTTCTCTGGCCGGCTAGTGAATTTGGTGGGCGAACTTCTGGCACTTTTCACATTTTCTAACATATTTATGCGCGTCTGCTTGCATGCACGGCCACCAGTATCCTTGCGAAATAGCGCGGTAGGCCAAAGATCTCTCCCCGATGTGACTTTCATACACACTTTCGTGGATCTCGTACAGAAAAGCTTCCACGCTGTTTGGATGCACACACTTGAGGTACGGACCGGTGAATGACTTCTTATATAGAGCGCCAGATGGAGAGAGCCAAAACCACTCTGACTTCACCCGAACTTTGTGTGTTTCCTTCTTGTCGGCCGAAAGGGTCCGTTTTTTTAGGAAGAAGATGATAGGGTCCATCCAAGAGGAACCAAGCTCGGTGCAGAATACTTCTATCTGTTCTGAGTCCTCAATACTAGGTCTTGGAAGAAACTCGATCAGGAGAGGATTGGGAGTTGAACTGTCGAACATGGAAGCCAGACTGGCCAACTCGTCTGCGCGACCGCTTTCTTGACGGCCAATTTGTTGCACTCTTATCGCTTAGAATGCCTTGATGTGTTTTTCACTAGAGCCTGGTACTTGGCCATTCTGTCATCTTTGGCCTCGTACACTCCAGATACTTGGTTGACAACGAGTTGGGAATTGTTGTATACCATCAGCTAGGTTGTGCGTAACTGGAGCGCGCTTTTAAGTCCGGCCAACAGTGCGTCGTACTCAGTCTCGTTGTTTGACGCTGGAATCCAAGTGCGATAGAGTGTTCGATGGTTAGACCGTTCAGCGAGATCAAAACTATACCCAGTCCGGCGCCGTGTCGATTTGAGGCGCCATCTACGAAAAGTTTCCACATTTCACCAATGAAAAGTTTCCAACATTCTGACGGATCCTGGGAAGCTTGTAGGTTGATGAGATCAAGATCGCTTGGCAACCCGGCTATGCCTGCTGCAAGCTCGCCGCTGATTATCTCAACAGACCAGTCTTCATCCCCCCTCGGTGGTGCTGCGCCGGACCCAACAAGTTGACCTGTCATTCCTGAGTCCATCGTCGCATCGCCGATTTGAGGTAGCCTTTCGACTGAAAGTGGTGCGGACGGGTGCACAAGTTCCGCGTCGCCAATATCATTCCACTGTGCACTCTTTGTTGCTTTTACACTTGTTACCCCAGCTGCCACGGTAAGATCCACCGGGCATGCCGGGTGAACTCCAGGCGAGAATTCAGCAACAAAATCGGCCAATGCTTGGGCTTTGATGGCGGTACGGGGTTGAAACTTGATGTCGAATTGCCCCAATTCAACCGCCCACTTCAAAATTCGGCTGGAAAAGTCCGTCCGTTCAAATAAGGCTTTTAGAGGGAATTCAATCAACACCACGATTTTGTGAGCATAAAAGTAGTGCACTAATTTCTTGGACGCCATCATTAGTGCCGAAACGAGTTTTTCCAGCGGCAAGTACCTTGATTCTGCTGGCAGCAGGGTTTTGCTCACGTAAAAGATGGGGAGGTGCTGGATGCCTTCTACCTGGACAAGCACTGCACTAATTGCATGTTGAGAGACGGCAAGATAAAGGTAGAGCTCCTCGCCGGGCTTAGGTGTTACCAATAGTGGGGCAGAAAACAAATATGCCTTGAGCTCACCCAAGGCCTTGTCGCATTCTACATCCCATGAAAACTTGGACTTCAAAGCTTGAAAGAAAGGTTGGCAACAATCTGATGACCGGCTTATGAATCGATTAAGCGTGACTGCCATATCGGCAAGATGTTGCACGTCCTTTGCTGAGTTGGGCCGCTCTAATCCTTGTATTGCTTTGATTTGTGAGGGGTCCGTTTAGATGCCTCAGTTGGTGACTAGGAAGCCAAGGAATTTCCCTGACCCCACACCGAAGGCACACTTGGACGCATTTAGGCGAAGCTTGTGTTGCTTAAGAATGACGAACATCTTGGCTAGGTCGGACAAGTGGTCGGCCTGCTGCTTGCTTTTGACCACCATGTCGACGATGTAAGCCTCCATCGTGCGGCCTAGCAGAGGGGCGAACATCTTGGTCACCATCCTCTGAAAAGTTGCCTCGGCGTTTTTCAAACCAAAAGGCATGACTCTATAGCAGAACAATTACCTTGGGGTTGTGAAATAAGTTATCTCGCGGTCAGGTGCATGCATGAAAATCTGGTGATAACCGCGATAGGCATCTAAGAAACTGAGCCTGTTATGTCCAGCTGTAAGATCCATCAGCTGGTCTATTCTGGGCAGAGGAAAGCTGTCTTTAGGGCAAGCTCGGTTGACCATTTTGTAATCAACACAAACTCGCCACTTCCCATTCTTCTTGGGTACTACGACCGTGTTGGAAACCCACCGAGGGTAGTGCACCTCCTGGATTGCCCTAGCTTCCAAGAGGTTCTTGACTTCCTCCGCGACTACCTCGGCATGGTGAAGGGCTGACCTACTCGTTCTTTGAATAACGGGATGTGCGTCTGGAAATACATTGAGTTGGTGGCAAATAAAGCTTGGATCAATGTCAGGTATGTCATACGGCGTCCATGCAAAGACTTCGATATTCGCCACCAAGAACTCCACCATCTCGGTCCTTTCTTGGGCGATCAGGCTAGATCCCAACAAAAAGAACCTGTCGGATTTTTCTGTGTCAATTCGCACCTCCACTAATTCTTCAACAACCTTTTCCTCGGCCCTAGTGCCCACATTATCTAGGACACTTTGGTCTTCCGGGCTTTCAATCATTTGTACGAAGCCTTTGGCAGCTCGGCTCCCATTTACTGCCATGAAACACTGCTTCGACATGACTTAATCGCCCCAGATCTCCTCAACTTCCCCCGTAGCCGAGGGTAACCTCATGACCTGGTGGTATGTTGACGCTACCGCTTGCATGGCTTAAAGCCATCCCCTACCGAGGGTCAGATTGTATGTGGACGACACCTTCAATACCCAGAACTCCACATGCTTGACGACGGACCCAGCTTTGACTGGTAAGATTATCTTTTCCATCGGCCACTCCGGCTGTGAGTTGAAACCAACTAGTGGCGAAGTTGCTAGTGCCAAGTCTGTATCCCGGAGTTTGAGCTGCTTGAAGGCATCGTAGTACATGATCTCGACCGAACTTCCTTGGTCGATCAGGATGCGCTTAACATCAAAGTCCTTGACGCGAAGGGTGACCACTAGGGCATCGTTGTGCGGCGTCTGAATGCACTTAAGGTCCCTACTTGAAAAGCTAATAACATTTTTCTCCTCGGTCTTGACCCTTTTGATTGCGGACTGGACTGATAGAACCTCCCTCATATGTTCTGCCTTTTTTTATCATTCCACGGAGCTCATACACCCGCATCGGCTCCACTATACCGTGGATCACATTAACTATTCCTTGGGGGGCGTCTCTAGGTCATCCGAACCAATCGGCTCAGCCGGGGTGTGGTGCGCGGCCCTAACGCCCCTATCGATGTAACGGCCCAAGTGACCGGCTGCGACTAGCTCCTCCAGGTGCTGCTTCAAGGGCAAACAGTCCTCTGTCCGGTGCCCTCGCCCCCTATGAAATGTGCAGCGGTATCGTAGATTGAAGCCGTTTTTCTCATCGCCCAACTTAGCGGGAAACCGGACGTAATCCTCGTCGTGGATTTCACTAAGTATGCAATAGATCGGAATCTTGAATACCGTGGTGATGCCCGTCCAGGCGTTCAACTTTCTGTTCGCAGCTGCAGCGTCATCGCGGGGATATTCTGCTCGGTCACTGCGGCGACCTCTACCCCGATTTCTACAATCCGGACCGCGGTCTGATTCTCTTACACGGTCACTTAGACGGTTTGTCTCCTATCTGACTGCGTGTACTTTCCCAACCACCTTTTTGTCTGTTACCACCGGATTTTCCTTCATGGTGGACGCCGCCCATCATCCTCCACTCGGATGTGCTCGTTGATACGTTGCATCAGTTGCCCATGGAAGTCGGTTGATTCATCGTGAGCGAGTCCCTCAGTCTATGTCCGACCGGGAGACCGCGCTTATACTAGGTGATTGCCAGGTTGGTCGGGCAATCTAGGATCTCGTTGAAGGTTTCCTAATACCTGGCGTTGTATGCTTTGAGAGTGTCGCTTGACTCCATCTTGACGCTCAAGAGGTGGTCCACTTCCTTTGGCGTTTTGGTGTTAGTTTTGAATCGAGTCACGAATGCTTTCGCCAACTGTTGCCACCTGTCGATGCTCTCCTCTGGGAGCCTCTCAAACCATTTCAAGCCCAACTTGCCCAAACTAGATGGGAAAATAAGGCACATGAGAGCATCGTTACGCCTGTGTCCAGCCATGACATGCCGGAAGTGGCTTACATGCATGTACGAATCGCTTTTCCCATCATAAAGCGTAAACTTGGGTTGGTAAAAGCCGGCTGAGAGTGATGTTGTCTCTATCTCAAGGGAGAAAGGGGTGGCATTTAGCTTTGCCAAATCTTTGTCCAGAGGGACAAGCACGGCTGAATGTGGTGGGGGCATCATGACCTCTTCACTGTCGTGACCTCCGTAAGATAACCGCTGGAGCGATGGCACCCTTTGAACCTCCCATCGGCAAGCTCACTCATTCAAGACGTCCCGCAAGTCCTCTGAACGAACGGAGTACGAATACCTCGATGTCGTCGACGGACGTGTGGGTTGGTAGGTACTATCTTGCACGCTAGACTTCTCCGCAGAAGGGTTTGAGTTTCTAACCCCATAGCTTCTGGTGATGGAAAGGGAAGGCGTGTGACGCTGGCTCTGGCTGCCTGAACGGCGGGGCTGGGTACGTTCACTTTGGTCTCCCACCCTAGCAACACCCTTCCCTTTGACTTGTCGTTTGAGAGCTTCCATCTCTGCTACCATTCTCTGGATGACGGCGTCTTGGTCCCTCAACTTGTGCTCTAAGCAGCGAACATGCGACTCCCTCCGTCGCCGGTGTCCGTCTGGACTCCATGAGTGACCAAAGCTTCTGGCGCACTTATCTCGTGCATCTCTTGAAAGTCCTCCTGGGGAAGTCTCCAGGTCCGCCATGTTTGGGACGATGGGGAGTCCGTCTCTCCGTCTGACTGACTCCGGGGTAACACCGTCGATGGCAAACAACGGTATTTCGTCGTTGTTTGCCATGGAAGGCGATCCAATGAGCTTGGAGGGCAAGGTTGTATCTGCAGAGCTTCTCACAGACGACGCCAATTGTGCGGGGGATAAATATTCTACAACGCCCGTACTCCTTGCGTCCAAGCTCCACTTCTGTCCGATTAACCTGCGAACACAACGGCGATGAGCTACCTGGCGGTGTGTTGTCGGAAAACCCCTCCGACGGTCAAGTTAGCACACACTCAGAGAGAAAGAGAGAGAGAGGTGCTAGATCAATGATAAAGTTTCTCTCACCAAGTGATGTTCTATCATCCGCATGGGGGGTGCAGTCCCGTTTATATACTTTCTGCGCTTACCTCTGCGTCTATTCGTCTATTGACACGTGGAGCTGCTCTCTTACCTGTCAGCGCAAATTCAGTTAAACACCACCTAATCAAACCGCCAAGCAGCATTACCGGGAACGGGCAGCCTGGCGGCACCATCCCGGCCTCCTTCGACTATGTTGCCTAACGAATCCAATAATGCCCCTCGCTAAGCTCCATCATAAGCGAGCTCAGTAGCACTCCGGTACGACTGTGCTCCAGCCAAGTTTGGCCGGTCTGTGGCAGATCACGATCACCGAGCTAAAACGAGCAAACAAGAGAAACCAAGTCGGCAGAGGATCATCTCAGCCAACTCTGGTCTGGACTTCGGCCAAGCAAGCTTCCTCTTGGCACGGCCTAGCCCAACTCGGCCCAAATACGTTGGGACCACTTTCAGCCCGGCCAAAATTGCGGTCCAAGCCGAGATTATGAAATCCCCCTTTCAATTTTACATATCAATCAATCATTTTTTCTCTCAATTATATATTCAATTACAAAAAATTCATAAATTATTCCAAATATATATATATATATATATTTCATCTCATAAAATAGATAAAAGAAAATCATAAGTCAATTAAAATAGTAGGCTATGTTTGGCATTTCCTAAAAAAATCAAAAAATCAAAAGTCACTATCTTATTTAAGTCACATCACCTTTCTACCACATCATTTCAAACTCAACCCATATTTCATAAAAAGTCAAAAAATACACTTATTTAGAACATTCCAAACAATTCCTAAACGATATTAAAGAAATTTAATTTTTTACTGATAAGAACATATTTAATGAAGTTGTTTGATGAAAGTAATAAATCATTTTTTTTTTAAATATTCCAATTATACCCCTCCTATCGGGTCATAGACCATAGTCATCATCCTTTAAAAAAGTCGTCGTATGAAACTTACCGACGATGATAGACAGTGGTTAGCAGCGATAGAGATAGTGATGGTGGCGGTGATGGTGATAATATGAACAAATAGCTAGGTTAAATGGATATATATATATATATATATATACACATAAACAAATATTAAAATAACATGTGAATAAATAAATGGTATTTTTAGAAGATGGTTAAAAATTAATTTTTTTTACTTTTTTGATATTTTTTGTTTTGAAAAAAAATATAAAAAATATGAAAAATGATATGAATCAAAATTACACTTCTTAAAAGAGGCCTCAATAGAAGTAAAATGGTTACTGAGTAGATGTTTGGAAAATTAATTTTTGGTTAAAATAATTAAAATGACAAAACATCCAATCGTATCAATTTGTCTAATGGTTTGTCAACACGGCAAGTAAAAAGGCAAAGAAGTAAGCTAGGCGATTATCTTCTTCTGTTATAGGAAGTAGGCACTAGTGAGCAAGGATCCTCTAGAGTGATTTTTTTCTAAAGTTTTCTAGAGTGCTACATTGTGTGGTTGAGATTTACTAGCAAGTCACATCAATTTTTCTGATGTGACTTGCCAGTAAATCTCAACCACACAATGTAACACTCTAGGAAATTTTAAGAAAATTTCACTCTAGAGGATCCTTGTGGGCACTAGTACCTCGCCGTACTTCTAAAGACAAAGTAGAAATGATTAGATAGAGCGGGGAGTGGTAATTGTTTAAACGAAATCTTTCCCGAATTATGATGAGAAAGTGGAAGGAAAGGAGCACTTTTCTTAATGAGCAATGATTTATAAGTTTAAAAAGTATAAAAAAAAAAAAAAAAAAAAAAAGTATATACATCAAATTATTTATGAGTGGAGTTTACTGTCACATAAATAGTGTTCTTAAACATTTTTGTTTCTTAAAAATCAAAAGACTAACCTAAAAAAAAAAAAAAAAAAAAGACTAACTAAAATAGTCAATCATCAAATTTAGTTCCAAAACCATATGCTTTGTTTGAGAATAGATTACTTTAGTTAGTTACTTGATTTTTTTTTTACTATTTTAGTCTGGTTAAAAAAATTGTGTTTGGAATAATAAATTTTTTTTGTAATTGATTTGATGGTTGTGAAAAAAAAGGTAAAACGATTATGCGTTAAATGTGATATTTTCTCTTATTAATTATTTAAATTTATTTATTTTTTAATGAAAAATTTAGCTAAAACCCCTCAATTAGACCCTTATTTGGTAAACATGACAGTCAAATTTATTTGGCTTTTCAAACCCCCTAAGTAAGAGGTGCATAATTAAGTAAAGATAAAATAAAATATTTTTTTTTCTTGAATAATATTGTCAGAGTAACATGTTACTACCAAATAAAATAACATATTACTGCTTATATCAATTTTGAAAATAATAATATATTTTCTTTTAAGAATTTTATAGTCAATATGAATCTTATTTGATAGATTTTAATGAGAGGATTCTAAAAATATTAATTTTATTAAAAATCGACATCTAAATAAAAAGTTACATTGTTTTAAAATTTAACATTTTAATAATAGTAATATATGTTGAATTTTTCAAAAAAAAATTTTGTGTTTGTCCTTAATATACTAAAATTTTATTACAAAAAAAAATTGACAAAACACTCCTAATTTTAATTAGCTATTTTAACTAAATAACCGCTAAACAAATAAGGCTAGAATTTAAAAATGAGTAATACTAAAATTTTAAAATGCTTTACTAAATATTCTATTAAAACCTCGTTGGGAAATGCCTTTTTAATATTTTTTTGATTTTTTGATTAAAATATGATGTAAAAAATTAATATATTCAGGATAATTTTTGAATTTTTTACGAAAAAATATATAAAAAATTGAAAGAAAATGAAAATTTTGATTTTTTAATATAATTTATTGATTTTTTCATTTTTTTATGATTTATTAACTTTTAAACTAAAAAATAATATTATCAAATAAGGTCTAAATATCTCATATAATCGTGAAATTTATGAGTCTTACACGGGATATTTGATTAAACATTCAAGAAAATAATAAAAATGTTTAGGAGGTTTAAATTATGAGTTTTATAGGAGTTTTAGGGAGTGGATCTTACTTATTTTTGATATTTTGACTTTAATTTTTTTTTTTTGAATTTTTACTTTATTATTGTTCAATTAAAATTTTTAAATTAGAGGGATGAGTCATTATTGTAAAACAAATAGGCCAATGGTGTGTTATTTTTTTTGGTTAGGGTATTATTATTGTTATAGGCTGTCATGTCAGAGGTTCTTTACTGTGATTCTCTATCTGACAACAACTCAACCAAACAAGGAAAAGCATCAATAATGCGTGATGTGCCCTTTGAAATTTCTAACGCTAGTATTTGGTTTAATTTTAGATTTGTGATTCTAATAAAAAAAAATTAAAACTTTTGTGTAAACAAACCATTTAAAAATTATTTTGAAACTCATAATTAGGAGGATTGTATGAGACATTTTAAATAAGTGTATTTTTTATTTTTTTAGATTAAAAAGTTAAGGAAAAAAATATAGATATTTGGGTTAATTTTTTAACTTTTTACGAAAAAATGTGTATTAAAAAATTATATAAATAAGTGTGTAGGAGAAATTAGTAAAGTAGCTCATACACTTTAGGCAGTGTAGTAGGCCAGTTAGGAGATGAGAAATGATTGTCTTCTTTTCGGGTTTGAATTGGATGGTGTTGTTCGGCCCGTGAGGGTCCACTACGGGTACCGTTCAATGTGTAGAACTCGTCGAGTACTATATGCTTGTAAAAAAATCGCGTTAATTGGATATCGATAGCTATCTGATCGTGTTAATTTTTTTTGTCAACTGTTAATTATAACACCATCCATTCTTTATACAAAACTGATTTGATTATATAGTTAGCGATATCCGATCAACGTGATTTTTTACAGGCATATAATACTGGACAAGTTCTACATATTAAACGGTTCGGATTATCAAAACGAGACCGTGGTGGACCCCCACGGGCCCAACATTGAAATCTAACTTAGTGAATATATATATGTAATTTTTTTTTTCCTTTCATTGTACTCTCCTTTCACGTCAGTACCTAGAGTGATGTAAAATTGGTTTGAATTAAAATATTATTGAGAGGGAGATTTATGATCTTGAATTGGGCCGAGGCAACGGCCGAGCAGGTTGAGAGCCTAATGGTGCATGGGGCCGAGATGACCGGCGATCCGCCCGGAGATGGGCTGCCAGGACTTGGGTCGGAGTTGGGCCGAGTATGTGCCGCCCCAGACTGTAAAGAAGCTGCTCGGCAAGGTAGTGCTCGGTTGGACCGAGCTGCTTGATCAGGCGATGGTGGAGCCAGTCAAGCTGAGTGACCGGCGCCCGGAAAGGCATGGTCAGCCGAGGTAATCGTTTGATCGGCAGGAAAGCCGACCACAGGAGGTGCCCCGGGCTAGGCTTTGCCGAGATGCCGCCTAGCCCGGTCCTCCTTGGGCTTAGCCAGTGAAGTGCTTGGGTATGAAGCACAACACGACCGTGGATAGAGAAGCTCGGCTGCCGAGCTCCAGCTGAGAAGGCAGGCAGTTGAGATTAGGTGATGTTCAGCAAGGTTTATGTTGACAGATGGGATAGCGGAGCCACGTGTCAGAAGATGACTGGGAGTGGATATGGGGCGCAGAGGGTATAAAAGCATGTCTGCGCCCCCCATACGCAGGGAGACGAACACTTTGTAAGGAACTCCTACACTCAAACACTCTCTCTCTCTCTCCTGTCCCTAAGGTGTGTGCTAATTAGATCGTTGGAGGGGTTTTCTGGCCACACACCGCCGGGTAGCTCACCCTCATTGTGCTTTCAGGTGATCGGACAGAAACGGAGCTTGGAAGAAAGGAATACGGGCTTGCTTGAATATTTGCTCTCCGTACAATTATATATATTAATTTTTTTATATTTTTAATATGTGAATAGTGATGACTTTTTGATTTTTTTTTTTTTTGTAACTTTTTTACTTTTTAGATTTTTTTAAACACCCTAAACTAGGCCTAAATATACAATTTAAAACTCAGGTCTCGTTTAGGAACATGTTATTTTAGTAACTTTTTTATTTTTTGGCTAAAATATGAGGTAAAAAAATTAATATGTTTGGGATGACTTTTGACTTTTTAGGAAAAGATGTGCAAAAAGTAAAGAGCAAATTGAATCTTTGAATTTTTGGTATAAGTTGTTGACTTATTAATTTTTTTAGTAATTTTTTTAACTTTTAGGCTAAAATAGTCACTTGCCAAACGAGGTCTAAATTTAAATTTTTTCCCAAATTTCATAATCAAATTCTTTTTTAAAAAATTCAAATTTTTTATTTTGTTCTTTAAAATTATTTTTTATTTTATATTTATTTGAAAAAATATAAAATTTCAAAAAATATTTTTTATTTTTATTTGATGAAAAATATGTTTTTTAAATTTTTTTGAAAAAAATATTTTGTTATTTTTTAAAGTATTAGCCCAATAATTTGTTATGATTTATTTAGATATATATAGGTGATCTAAATTTTTTTAAAATTTTAAAAGAAATTAAATATTTAAAAATAATACAAAAAATAAAACAAAATATTTAAAATAAAAAATAAAAATACAACTCATTTTAAAATTTTAAATATTTTAAAAAATATTTAATATTTTAAAAAATATAGCGCACATATGTAGTAAATATAACGCAAATTAAAAAATATAAATAAATTTTTACAATAAAAAATATTTACCCTAAAAAATAATATTAAGAAAATTATTAAATATTTTTAAAAAATTAAATCTAAAAAATTTCAAAATACAATTCAAAACTCAAAATTCAAAATACAATTCATTTTTTTTTTTAAAACTCATAATTAAACAAATTTTCTCTTTTTAAAATTTATAACTTAAAACATAACTCCACAGTCAATTCATAAAAAAAATATATATAAAAAAGGGTGGGAGAAGTGTAAGTGTTTTTTATAAGATTTATAAGTTGATTTTTTGTTTATTATAAAAAATATAAAAATAATAATAATATAATTTAAATTAGTCAATACGATAATAAATTAACTGCTTTTTTATGTACCCAAAAGATGCTTAAATTACACTTCTCCCACCTTTTTTTAATTTTTTTATTTGCACAATATTGGCCAGAAAGTTGCTTGGAGCTACTTGGCAAAGTTATCTCCTCCCATGCTTTCATTGAAAAATGTTGGGGGTGAGCATGGTTTGGATTGAATCGGATTAAGATAAAATCAAGATCAATCCGTTATTTACAGTTCTTAAAAAATTAGAACCAATCCAATCCGTTTAAATTATGGAATCAATCCGAACCAATCTATTTAAATATGGATTGGATCGGTTTTGGATCACTGATTCACATAATTAAATAACAAAAATATATTTATAACACTTTAATTTTATAAAAATATAAATATAGCGTTATATTAGTTCTACAATAGCAGCATATTTTTCTATAATAGCGACATATTGTTCTAAAATTTTAACAATCATAAGAAAATTGGTTTCACTTTAAGTACTCCCTCCGTCCCAAAATATTGGTCCCTTTTGGGGAATCCAACTTTTTTTGGTAGTACACTTATTGCATTTGAAAAAAGTTAATTTTCCAAAATTACCCTTTTGATAGTACATTTTTTGGGAATATCAATGTCATAATTGTACTTTTTAAATTATTTATTAGTTTAAAAGAAGGGCAAAATAGGAAATTTACATTATTTTTGTATTTGATTTATAAAGAGTGACTAATATTTTGGGACAATGAAAAATGGAATAAAGGACTAATATTTTGAGACAGATGGAGTATTTAAATCATTACAAATTAAAACTAAAAACCAACAAACAAGAGTAATAAAAGAAGATATTATACGATTTTAGGTTTGAGTTTAGATTTTATATAGAATTAAGAGAAGATACTATGAGAGAAGATATATAATAAAAATATAGACTATTTATATACGGTTCGGATCGGTTCTAATCCGAAACCAATCCGTAGACTACGAATTTTTAATTCTTTAATCCGAAACCAAACCATAAATTCAAAAAATTAATTTAAATTTATCAAATTAAACTGAATTAGATCAAATTATAAATTTTACGGATCACTTGCTCAGCTCTAAAAAAAAATGGTTGTGGTGTGAATAAAACTTGCTTTAAAATGTGCATTGATAATTTGACATGACATGTCATGAGATATGCGTAAAGTGCGTGGGGATTCGTTTGGAAAGAAGTTTCGGGCTATTTTAATTATAAAAGAATAAAATAATTTTTTTAATTTAATAAAATAAAATATCATATTTAATTTATAATTATTATGTTCATTTTTTCACGAAAAGTCAAAAAAGTTAAAAAATTCCTTACAAACGAGACTTTTTGACTCGAGACTAAAATAGTAAAAAATCAATAAATTAAAAAGGCAACCCACTCTCCAAACGAACCCTTAGAGTAAATTACCATTAAGGCCCAGTTTGAAGTGTTGGCTTTTTTATTAAAATAATTAAACAATATTATTATTTTATTATTTTTTTATACGTATTTTTATAGAAAAATTAAACACCCAACTGAAATAGTCACAGTAGTTGTTTTTGAAAAATTATTTTTATTTTTTATTTTTGATGGAGTATTTTTTAAAAATGATCACATCCCTATTAATGATTTTTTCATAATTGTAACTTTTTTTTTTTTTCTTTCTTTTTTTTTTTTATTTTTTTATAATGACTGTTGTAGTTGTGTAATAGGGCAAATTACATATACACCCCTCGAGGTTTGACTAAATTACAGATGCCCCCTGAGGTTTGAGAAATTACGAATTCCCCCCTGAATGCTATATTTGCATAAGAAATTAGGGGGTAATTTGTTATGAAATATAAACCTCATGGGGCAAATTGTTATGAAAATACAAACCTCAGGGGGCAGGATGTAATTTCCGAAACCTCAGGGGGTATCTGTAATTTAGCCAAACCTCGAGGGGTGTATATGTAATTTGCCCTTTGTAATATTGGTAAGACTTCTAATTTGATTTGACATTTTCTTTTCTTCTTATTTTGTAAGATGCTTATTTTTCTTTTTCTTTTTGGTATGAAAAATGAATATGTTGATAGGCTGCTTTACATTGTGGTTACAAGGGAGTATTGTCCCTTAAAAAAAAATTAAAAAAAAAAAAAAAAAAAAAAAAACCTTACAGCACCATTTTTTTCATAACTGTAACTTTTTTTTTATGAGTTTTGTAGTTTGTACTAGTTTGACCATTTTATTTTTTTTCTTATTTTGTAAGATGCTTATATATATATATATATATATATGAACCTTTCTTCAGACCCCTAGTGACGTAGCAGCACGTCATTCGCTGAAAATAAAAAATAAAAAATAAAAAAAAACAGTTTTTTTTTTTTGGCCAATCCCGGCTCGACATGCACGACCCCCAGTACCCCCACTAGGGTCGGAAGCTTTATTCTATATATATATATATATATATTAACATGAAATATAGAAATATAGATAGGCTATTTCACATTGTCGCTAGGGAGTATTAGCTAAAGGTCTAGCATGGTCTAGACGTTAAAAAATACTTTTAACCCTAAGGCCCCGTTTGTTTCGTTGGATATAAAATGGAGGATATAATATGATGTGGGATTTAGTCAGGATATATAATGAATAGGATATAAACATTGGATAGTATATCCCAAGTCATGTTTGTTGACTTGATATATAAGATTGGATATATGTTATGCATGTTTGTTTTACAAAATATATTGTGGGATATAACAAGTAATTTCCAAGATTGCCCTCATAATATTATATTATATTAAATTAAATTAAATAATATTATAGTATATTATATTAAATTCAAAATTTTATATTAAATTAAATTCAATAATATTATATTATATTAAATTAAATTAAATTAAATAATATAATATTATATTATATTATATTCAAAATTTGTATTAAATTAAATAATATTATATTAAATTAAATTAAATTCAATAATATTTATATTAAATTAAATTCAATAATTATATTATATTAAATTCAAAATTTTATATTAAATTATATTATATTAAATTCAATTCAATAATATTATATTAACTTAAATTAAATTAAATAATATTATATTATATTATATTATATTCAAAATTGGTATTAAATTAAATAATATTATATTATATTAAAGTAAATTAAATTCAATAATATTTATATTAAATTAAATTCAATAATTATATTATATTAAATTAAATAATATTATATTATATTAAATTCAAAATTTTATATTAAATTATATTATATTAAATTAAATTCAATAATATTATATTATATTAAATTCAAAATTTGTATTAAATTATATTATATTAAATTAAATTCAATAATATTATATTATATTAAATTCAAAATTTGTATTAAATTATATTATATTAAATTAAATTAAATTAAATAATATAATATTATATTATATTAAATTCAATAATATTTATATTATATTAAATTCAATAATATTAAATTAAATTCAATAATTATATTATATTAAATTCAAAAAAATATATTAAATTATATTATGTTAAATAGAAAAAAGGGTAAATTGGACTTTTTACATCATATCCCCACCAAGGGGATATGATATAATGGGGGGGTGTAGTATTGTATATCCTCCACTTTTGGGGGATATACAATCCCACCGGATATTATATCCCCTTCAAAAAAAAATTGCAAACATGGGATATATGGACCCCACCGGATATTATATCCAATCCCAATCTTTATATCCGCCAATCAAACAGGGCCTAAGAGACTATAGAGACTCGAATTTAAGTTTTGAGTAACAAATCAGAAATGTTAATGCTTATTTTTCTTTTAATATAATTTCATATTAACTTTTCACATAAAAGAAACTTATGACATATTCATGAAAAAAATATAATTTTAATTATTAAGATTTATAAAATTTATCACTTATTTGTAATTATTTTTCAAATTTACACTAAACTAAAATTTCTCCAATCTTTTATGAGGTAATTGCATTTTATTGGGATAGTAAAAGAATAATTGTTATATTGGTGCAAGTTTGACATAAAAAAAAAAAAAAAAAAACTTGCACCGTGTACAAAACAAAGACTTATACAGTACATTAAAAAGACTTAGAGGTCTTTTGGGAACAAAATAAAAAATCAACTTTTAGTTTTTTTATTTATTTTGAGTCATATCACCTCTCATATTTTTTATCTATAAAAAGACAAAATAGGTTAAAAAAACTAAAAAAATCAATTTTTTACAAACTTTTCAAAACACAAATTATTTCTCATGAAAATAAAAAAAAAAATTTACCATCCTATTTATCAACTATGCTAGAGAGGGGGTCACCCCAGCACTGCACTCCCACTGGCATTTCATTAGTCAGTTAGTTTTTTTTTTTTTTTTTTTTTTCAATCCCCCACCCCCACGTAGGGGGTTGCTGGGGTGGGGAAGTACAAGGGGTGTGGGGCATTTTTGCCTATTTATTTCATATTTTATCATATTTGATGATGAGACACATCTTCAAAGTTTCTTTTGTAATCATTATTAATTCTTATTTTTTCTCTTCTTTTCATGGCAAGTTTTCTGACCCAAAATGCTCAAACATGCTACATATTTTATTTTATTTTGGAACAAAACATGCTACATTTCTTGTTAACAAATGTCTTATGTCATCCCAAAAAAACAAAATTATTCAAAAAAATTAAAAATATGAATATTTTTTATTAAAATTAATATATTTTAATTTTTTTACTTATTTTCAATACACTCCTTATCATTTGCCTTAATAAAAATTGTTACAATATTACAATAAATGTCAATAAATTATAATCATAATAACAAATATGAAATAAAAAAAATATGGCCAATACGCAGATGAAAAGATTCAAATCACCGATTCCCTAATAAAATGTTGGAATTCTACCCAATGTGTCTTTAAAGAAAGGGTGCAAATTTCCTCAAGTCGACTGTTTGGATTGGAGGGTCCAATTTGACCCATTAAGGACCCATTTTGAGTTTATCTTATTAATTTGAACCACTTAGTTTTTAGTTTATCTTAAATAGATCATGCATGCAAACAAATAAACTGATTAGATATCGGTAATTATATATTTGAATTACATTTGTTGTAAAAAAAAAATAGATGGCTATTTATTGTCATCTATTTTTTAAAAATAAATGTGATTTAAATATGTAACTATCAAAATCTAATTAATTTAATATTTTGTTTGCATAATCTAATCAAAATGCACTAAAAATTAAAATTTTCGAGGATAAATAAAAGGATTTCAAAGTGAGCCCTCGATGAGTTGAGTTAAAATGACTGGAGGGAATTTGTTCCTTAAGAGCACTCGCATCAGCCTTAGCAAATTTTGAATCAAATTATAATCCAAAATTTATTTTTGTATTTTAGCCAGCCTTTTTTTTTATATACACACTCCATCAAACTCTTTATTCTAAAATTCTATTTCATTAAAATATTATTTTTATTCTTTTATCTTTTTCAATTTTGTTAGCCATATTGTATTTTGATGATTATTTGATTATATTTTGTTTTTGTTCTTGATAAATTAAATTGATCAAATATATTATATTTTATCCATATCAATTTAATCTATCTCTTTAGAGGCTCAAATGATGTTAAACAAATACATTCCAAGACCAAAATAGGTCCAAAATAGTAGCAAAATAGCTCCAGAACTGCAAGAAAAAAGTTGGTAGGCTGCAGAGGCCTTTGGCCGGCCGTACAGATCATTTGACTAACCGACAAATACATTGGTCGGCTGGATAGGTTTTTGGCCGGGCAGAGAAAGCAAATTTGGCCGTGGCGGTCGACCGGTCGAACGTCCGGAAGGACGACCGGCCATGGTATTTTGGTCCAGTTTTGCTCTAGTTCAGTTATGCTTCGCTCCGATTGTCAAACCAGCAATATACTCGACGACCGTGACAATGTCTCGCAGGAAAGAATATATAATAAAAAAATAGATTAACTTATGAATAGTGTCTCGCTTAATCAAGTGAGGGACTGTAGTAGAGTCAAAATGAATGATTGTTATAGAGAGTTTGATGGAGGACGTATTTACAATTTTTGCTCTCTATAATGGTTTGAAAACTATTATGAAAAGTCTGATGTCGATGCTCTAAGAAATGGTTCTATTATTCATATTTTCTTCTTCTTTTCTTTTATTTCTTTTCTTCTTCTTTTTTTTTTTTTCATTTTTGGGTGGAGGGAGGAGGAAAAATTGGTAACGTAGGTTATGGTGGTGTTTGTTTCAGCTTTTCAGAGCCAATTTATGGCTTTTAGCTTTGAAAAAGTTATTTTGGACTGTTTGGTTAAACTTATTTCAAACAGCTTCTGATTCTAACAGCTTATTTTAACTCAAAAAATATGATTCTGAGAAGCTGCTCACCCCTTACTTCTGATTATCAGCTTCTGCTGTGGACATGTTAATTTATGGTTATACTCTTAATTTTTTTTTTTTTAAAAAAAATAGAAAAAGACTCAAATGGACTATAGATTATTATTATTATTTTTTATGAGAAATGTAGACAAACAAAAAATAAAAATTAATTGAAAAAACTATTTCACAGCTTATTTAACAAACACTACTCAGCAATTTAAATCTATAATCCAACAGTTACACCAAACAGATTAACAACTTCTAATTAAAGTCATAATCTATAATCTGTTAAGGTATAATTTATAAATTATTTTAACAGCTACACCAAACGGGCCTATGTTATGGTCAGTGCTGAGAAAAGGTTAGATGCAGGCAGGGCGACCTAGCGAGACATGGGGGCTTTGGTAATCATATGGTTTTAAGGGCGACCGTGCGGGGGACACCCAGGGGCACCCAACGTCTGGAAAAAAAAAAATAATAATAATAGTAATAAGGGATATTTATTCTTAAATTCCCATTTACCTAGTTATATTTTATTTAGTTTAAATTATTTTATTTTATTTTTTTATGTTCTAAGTTGTTTGAAGAAGATCGTTAAAAGTGAATTTTTAATTTTTAATTTTTTTTTAAAAAAAAACGTATAAAAAATGTAAGAGATGATATGATGCAACTCAAAATAAATTAAAAGATAGAAACTGACTACTAATCCACTTCTCAAGAGAGCCCATAATTAACAAACCGACAATGCTACGTAGCTCAAATTTTGTGGCTCAAAAGTGGCTCAAATGGTCAAAACGACGTCGTTTTGAGTACAGAACAACATAAAAATGGCCAAAACTACGTCGTTTTGGCCATTTGAGCCACTTTTGAGCCACAAAATTTGAGCTACGAGACATTTTCCTTAACAAAATATCCTACTAACAATATTCACGCTAACAGTGTGAATGTTACCTGATGTGAATATTTACACTGTTAATATGAATATTCATATCACCAAATTGTTAAACACTCAAAAGATAAAATATCCAACTAACAACATTCACGTTAACAGTGTAAATATTATATTATATGAACATTTACACTGTCGATGTGAATATTTACATCACTAAATTGTTAAGCGCTCAAAAAATATTTGTAAAAATAAAATTGTTAATAAAACATATTAAATATGAGAATTAAGATTAATCAAATGTCTAAATAATATAATTTATTAAAATATAATATTATATTATAGAGTAATTGAGATATAAGTACTTGAAGAAAAAATTTCTTCATAAATCTCCATAATAATAAAGGTAAATTATATAAAATATTCTTCATAAATGACATTTTCAACCGAACAAGTCATTTGAGGATACAAGGTGATTCTGTTGAGGACATAAGGACTAATTTGTTGATCCAAAGCCCTGCGCAAGGATTTAAAAAATCAACAATACTAGAGGGTCACAATTTTTGTGGTTACAATGGCTCAAAACTGTCAAAACGATGTCGTTTTGGCATTTTTGCACCAAAAACGACGTCGTTTTTGACAGTTTTGAGCCATTGTAGCCACAAAAATTGTGACCCTCAAACATTTTTCTTAAAAAATTTAGTTCTATAAATATCACTTATCTATCTAAATTTTTATCTATTTGTTCAATTTTTTGAATCTATCTATCTATCTAAATTATTTTAACATATCTTTCTCAACATTTTTTAACATATCACTCCAAATTATTTTAACCTATATATGCTAATATTTTATTTTTATTTTTAATCTATCTGTCCAAATTATTTTAATATTTTTAATCTATCTGTCTAAATTATTTTAATCTATTTGTCCTAGTATTTTTTAGTTATTTGTCCAAATCAAATTTATCTGTCCTTATATTTTTGCTTATCTGCCTAGTCTCTTTTTTTTTTTTTTTTTTTTTTTTTTTTGCTTATCCGTCCAAATTGATTCTACTTATCCTAGTAAGTCCTCATTATATTTTGCCTTTTTATGTTTAGGGTTGTTTTGGATGACTTATAAGTTTATTTTTTTACTTATTATTAAAAAACATACTAAAAAATAGAGGAGATATGAGCTAAATAAACTAATAAGTCATTTATGGTGTTGTCAAATGAGCCCTAAGTTATTTTTTAATGGGAAAAGTACATCCCAGTGGGATCAGAATTTTTTTTTTTACAAATGCATAGAAAACTTTAGAATTATAATTATTAATGTTTATAAAGCTTTCAACTTATGTGTATTTTTTATTTTATTTTTTTTGTACTTTTACATTGAATTGTTATTTCTCTTTTTTATTTTATTTTATTTTATTTTTTATAATTTTGGCGTATGAATTTTTTGTTTTTATGATTTGACTTTTTATGTTTTATGTTTTTTTAATTTACTCATAAAATTAATTTTTGTTTAAAATTAGATAAAAAACTTCACGTCAGTTGCCATATGACATAAAACATATATTATTTTGGGATTTGAGTTTATATTACAGGTGTGAGTTATATATATAATATTTTTATGGCACATAGTTGTCAATGTGTCATTTTCTGTATAATTTTAAACATAAATTAGTTTTTGGAGTAAATTAAGAAAAACTTTAAACTTGAAAGGTCAAAACTAGAAAATGGCAAAACATAAAAAAGAGAAAGTGTAATTTACCCTAATAATAAAAAAGGATAGATGCCACCATATACATGAAGAGATTCGAATCAAAATAAAAAAAAAATAGCCAAACATATAAAAAAAAAAAATGCCACCATATATACATGAAGGGACTCGAATTGATCAAACATTGTCCATCTAAAAGATGTATTTAAGCTAAGAATTTATCTTGTTCATTATTTATATAGATTATTATAAGTTAAAAGTTGATAATAAACAAATATAAACTAAAAGCACCTCTCTTTTAACTTTTAGATAATCAAATTTTTTTAGCTTATTTAACCTATTTAATGCTTAAAAAGTTATAAAGAGAAGTTACACCAAATAATCTGGTACAGACTCACAAATTAAAATAAATTATATTCACCTCTTTTAAGTTATAAGCATCCCTTATGATTTTAAAAAAAAAAAAAAAAAAAAAAAAAAAGAGGGCATCCCTTATCTCGCTTAGATTTTGTTCTCCAATTTTGTTAAAAATAATATATAGGGATAAGATTACTTTCTCAGTTTTTGAGTCCTTTTGGTAGAATGTATTACAATTTAAAAATTAATAATAGTAAAAAGTACAATTTGGAGAGAATTTCTCTGGACTTAAATTTTTCTGGACTTCTTTTCAAATTTCTCTGGACTTCCCACTGTCCAGAGAAATTCTCTCCAAATTTTTCTGGACTTCTTTCCAAATTTCTCTGGACTTCTTTTCAAATTTATCTGGACTTCCCACTATCCAAAGAAATTCTCGCCAAATTTCTCTAGACTTCTCTCCAAATTTCTCTGGACTTCCCACTGTCCAGAGAAATTCTCGCCAAATTTCTCTGGATTTCCCGCTCTAATTTCTTTGGACAAAGTAAGTTCAAGTCTCATCTTAGCCTAAACTCTCTCTCACTCTCTAATATTTTTTCTTTGGATATATGGTTGCAGAAGAAGCTTCTGATTCTCCAAATTTCTCATAGCCATTATTGGTCATTCAAAATCAAAGAATTTCTCTAGTTACCTACTAGGAAATATTTCTTGGTTATCTAAACTTCTTTATTATTGGTCATTCAAAATCAAACCAAACCAGAGAAATTTGGGCTACCTAGAAACAAAAAAACAATCATAATTTTCTCTGTGTTTTGAACAAACTAGAGAAAATTGTAATTGTTTTTCTCTATGATTATTTTTCTAAGAAACATTTTATCAAACAAGTTAGCTTCAAAGCTCATAGCTTTATGTTTTACAGTTCTAAAAAGAGTTTTGTCAAACCAAATCTCATAGATATGTGTTTTGGAGTTCTAAGAAGCATTTTGTCAAACAGTTTAACTTTATACTATATACATGGATGTTTATATGTGTATGAGTTGTGTGTGTGTGTGTGTGTGTGAGAGAGAGAGAGAGAGAGAGAGAGAGAGCAATCTCCTCTTGACCAGTCAAGAAGAGGAGGATATCACACTCAGGTTCTGTCAAGTGGATCTCTATAACAGTGATTAGAGATATATCTAGGTAGTCACTTTCTGACTATTTGGTGTAGAGTATTTCCATCGAATAAGTTCTTCCAAGAATTGTAAAGATATTGCAGTTAAAGGAATAACTTGAAAATTTCTCTGCATCTAATGTGACAGATGTGACAATCAATCGAAGGTCAAGTCTCATCTTTACAAGCTGCTTCAACAATCCAAAAAGGACATCAATGTGGATTGTCCTCTCATGAGCTTCATCAAGTATTATAACTGAATACTGAGATAAATTCTCATCAATCAAAATCTCTCTCAGAAGCATACCATCTGTCATATACTTGATTACTGTATCCGGTCCGGTCCAGTACAAATGATGACGATGAACTCTGATGATGGAGGTAGAGTTCGTCGGAGAGAGAAGAGCAAAGAGAAAAGAAGAGAGGGAGAGGCGGTTTGATTTAAGGGAATCAAATTTCTCTGTGATATATGGGTGTTGGGAATTGAGGGACCTTAGACATCATAAAATAATATTGTGGATCTCTTCCATTATTAAAAATGGGAGAGAGACCTTAGACTAATTTTTTCTAAAAAGTATTTATCATTCTGATTTTAGTTAATTAATTTTAGTTGTTTCAACTTAATAAATTATGACTTTGTTTTGGCAATACTTAAACTACAATTTGCAACTTTTTAAACTTATTTAAAACTCTTAAATATTTATAGAATATTGACAAAGTAGGCCAATCTGTTCAGATTTATACCTAAAAAAATTATATATTTTTTTTAAGACAAAAAAACTATAGGTGAAATTAAATATGTGTAATATGAAATCTATATATAAAATAAATTTAAATCATAAAATGATATTTTAGATAACAAAAAATTTAAATTTATAATTACTATTTTTAATAAGAACAAATTATCCCTTCATTTTCAATCCGACAAAGGTCACCTTCTCAATTTTTTCCACACCATCACTGCCTTAACAAGAAACAAAAAGGTAAAGGGAAACATAACACCACCGTGCAGGGGCGGAGGCAGGGGGGTCAGGGGGATCCTGCCCCCTTCAACTTTTTGCAAAAAATTTATTTTAGGGCAAATTACATATACCCCTCGAGGTTTGGCTAAATTACAAATACCCCTGAGGTTTGAGAAATTACAAATTCTCCCATGAATGCTATATTTGCATAACAAATTAGGGGGTAATTTGTTATGAAATTTAAACATCAGGGGGCAAATTGTTATGAAAATACAAATCTTAGGGGACGGGATGTAATTTCTGAAACCTCAGGGGTATTTGTAATTTAGCCAAACCTCAAGGGAAGTATATGTAATTTGCCCTTTATTTTATATGTATACTTTTGTCAATTTTTTTTTATTTTATTTTATATATTACATAATGGCCCCTCCAATTTCAATCCGACATTTAATTTTTTTTTTATAAAAAACCCTAATATAATAGAGTTACTGTTCAAAGAAAATATTTACAATAATATTATGGTGATGATATTTTTTTATTATGTATTATTTATCCTCTTATGTGTTAGTGCTATATTAGTATCAAATATGAGTGGTTAAAGTAATAAATAAATTGTGATAAAAAAGATAATCATTCTAACATTATTGTAGTTCCAAAAAAAAAAAAGTTATAACATTATTGAAAAAATTTAATCCGGTCCAATATAGTTTATATATGAGTTTCTATAATGTATTTAATGGAATCATTTGTAGAACTTTACCTAAGGATATTATATAATAAATTAATTATATTAAGATTTTTTTAACTTTTACCAAATATTATCTTAACTTTTATCTATAAATTCTTACATTTTAACCTTCGTAATCATAAAATTCATACAAATAATATTTAATTAAAATTAATCTCTTATTTTTATTTGGTCCAATTAACTTCTATTGACTAGTTTTTAATAACAATTTAATAAAATAAAACTCTAATAAATTCATTGACTGCTTAATAAATTTATCTTATACTTTTTCTTTAACAAAATGACTCTCACCCAAAAAAATCTTGACTCCGCTCCTGCCACCGTGTGAATATCTCTATAAGGTGTGAATGTTAGGGGTGTTCGCAGATCGAATTTGTGCGGTTTATGGTTCGATTTTGACCAGTTCGTATTTATGCGATTTGGAAAAAAGTCAAACTGCAACTGTCCGCAGTACAATTTGGAGTTTGTGTGAATAGAGTTTGCGGATGTGCGGGAGGTTGCGAGCGGTTTGCGGTTTGGATTTTTTCCTTTAAAAATTAATTTTTGAGTTTTTTTTTTTGTCATTTTGTAAATATTTATTTTGGTCATTTTCTTCCAATTTTGCTAAAATGCTCCAACATATTAATTAATGAATTAAAACTTATAAAATTAAAAACACAACAAAATTAATTTCTGACACAGTAAGATCAAAACTTATTATTCAAAGAAATAATAAAAAAAATCAACATTACCACCAGCTCCTTATCAATGGTACTGTTTCATTGCGCATTGAAGACAAAAACCAACTTTAATTAGATGCCATCTTCAATTCATAGAAATCAAATACACATCTATAATATATGTAAATTATAAATACATCTACACAGATGGGAACGAAATAACAAATGAATAAATTAAAGAAAAGGAAGAGAAAGAAAAAAAAAATTGAAAATGAAATTTACCTAAGCATAAAGAAAAGGGTCGGCAACAAAATTACTAGGAAAACCGACTTTGAAAAACAAAAAGAAGAGGTTAATGCGGGGTGGTTGGGTGGTGCGGTTCAAACCCGCAACCCATCAACAACCTGAAAATCAACTAAAATTTAAATCAGATCCAATCTTAGGTGTCGTTTGGGAAGAGCTCATTTGGGATATTTTGGCTCTTTGAGCCACAAAAGACAGAATAGGCTATTTGAGCCACAACAGATAGAACATCACATCCAACCCATAAACATTACTCTTCTCTCACAAAAAAAGTTAAAAAAGTCAAAAAATTAAAAAGTCCTTCCCAAACTAAGCTTTTGAGTCCAGGCTCAAATAGTCAAAAAAACAAAAAAACTAACTTACTCATGTATTTATGAAACCATCCATACGTATGTGGATCGGATCGGGTAAAGTGATTTGGACGGGTTGAATAATCTTATGTCCGGACTTAGTGAATGATAATTTACAGTTTACTATATCTATACAATATAATATAAACATGAAAAATGTTGAAAGGACAGAAACAGATTATTATGACTGATGAGAGAATATGTTAAAATAATGTGGCAGAAGAATCTGATCAAAATATTTAAAAAATAGATTGTACTAGAAAGGAATCCACCATGTCATCATCAAAATAACTGGACTATAATGTTTAATATATCATAGTGTAAAATTATTTTTCTCTTTTCCTTGCTAAAAGACACAACTAGCCAGTGCTTCCCGTGACTTTACCCTGCAATAAAAGATAGCAATAAAATCATGGCTTCGCATCATCATCACTACCCATCGCCTCCCCATCCATTACTCTCTTTCTTTCTCTCTCTCTCTCTCTATTACATACAGCTTAGCTGTTCTCTCTCTCTCTCTCTCTCTCGCCTTTTAGATACTGAGCAATTTACATTTGAGAATATAGACACTATAGATTAAAGACAAGATTTGAGAAGAGTGAAAGTAGGGGGGGAAAAAGGGTGAGACACAAAATGCCAAGTTCAGATTCATTTTTGAGGCAGTTAAGTGGAAGAGAGGGTTGGAAATCAACATCCAAGAGGTGGGGTACTGGTGGTGGTTTGAAGCAAATGGAAGGGCTGAACATGTATTATGGGAATGGTGGTGGAGGTGATCAGAATGGTGGTGGTGGTGGTATGATGATGAGGAAGAGAGTGATGGTGGTGGTGGATCAGAGCTCACATTCAAAGCATGCAATGATGTGGGCACTCACACATGTCACCAACAAGGGTGATCTCCTCACTCTCCTTCACATTATCCCCCCTCCTTCCTCTGAGAGGCCTTCTGACTCTTCCTCCTCCTCCACCTCTCCTTACCTTGCCAGCTCTCTTGGTTCTCTTTGCAAGGCTTGTAAGCCTGAGGTATGCATATACACACACACATATATTTGTTCACTTTCAAGCTTATAATCTTCAAAAAGACATATTCATGTTTGTTCACTTTCAAGCTCATAATCAAATGGATCTATCTATACATGCTTTTATATACATATGCATATATTGGTAGTTACTGGGATCAACATAAACCACAGTTAGAAATGGCTCAAATGGGTCTTTTCTTTTCTTTTGATTTGATAGATCTAAATCTAATTTGTTTACAGGGAGACAAAGAGGGGGAGGTCTTCTCATATTTTTTTATTTTTTTGATTCCCAGATCCTATTCTTTCTACTTTTGTTTAAACTTTTTCAGTGCTATGTGAGGGAGTGAAATCAGAAATTTTTCTTTATTTATTTGAGTCTTGCTTTTTTGCCGCTCTTTTTTTTTTTTTTTCACTGGGAAAAGAGAGACATGTATCCTCTGTTTTCATTGTCATCTTTTTCAGTATTTTCTTTTCCAGAGGACGGACGTGAGTTTTTCAGATGTATTTACCTTTTTCTCCTTTTATATTGTTTCCCAGTTTGTTGTCATATCTATTTATCATTTTCATTTTATCTTTTTGTATGTTGAATTTGATTTGATTTTATGGGGTGTTTAATTTGATTGATATAGCAACAAAAAAGATTTAATTTGATTTTTTTTTTATTTTTATATAGGTGGAAGTAGAAGCATTGGTGATACAAGGTCCAAATCTGGCTACAGTGATGAGCCAAGTGAAGAAGCTAGAGGTCTCTGTCCTTGTCTTGGGTCAGAAGAAGCCCTCTTCCCTCATCAATTGGTCAGTTCCACTCTAATTTTTCTTACTACTAGACTACTATTAAAAAAATATTTATAACATTCAAATCATTTTTTTTAATTAATCATATAATTAGAAAAAAGGAAAATATGTGTGTGTGTTTGAGGTGGAATAATTTGATGATTGCAGTTTGTGTGGGAGCAGCAAGTCGGAGGAGTTAGTGGAGCAGTGTATTAACAGTGTGGAGTGTTGCTTGACAATTGGGGTCAGGAAACAGAGCAAAGGCATTGGTGGTTACCTCATTAGCACCAGATGGCAAAAGAACTTCTGGCTCTTGGCTTAGCTCCCCCCTCTCTCTCTCTCTCTCTCTCTCTCTTTCTCTCTCTCTCGTTTTAATTATTATGATTAATAAATACTCCTACATATCATCTGTATGAAAAGTAAGAAGAAAAAAAAAATTGTGTAGAAAATCTAAGTAGTATTAGTTTGTAGTCTGTTTCACCCTCTTTTTAACTACTAACTAGATCACTTGCATTTGAGGCAAGCTAATCAATCACTTGTATTTGAGACAAGCTAAGCAATCACTCTCTCTCCCTCTCAATGGTCTCAATTAATAATTCTTCCTCACTGTATGTTTTAAGAGCAGTGCTAGGGGCCTCGATAAAGCGGGGCTTGAATGTTTTGATTTTTTTTTTGGAAGGGTAGTTATGTATATAGTTGTTAAAAAATTAGATATCTCATATCAATTCAGTTTTAATAAGGTGAGTGAGTTGGGTACAAAATTATATAGAATTAATAAATTTTAACCAACAGTTTAAATGATCAGTTAATTTTATCACTCAACTAATCTAATTTTATATTTAATTTTTTGACACACCTTTTCATATAACCACCCTTCAAAAAAATAAAGAAAAAAAAAAAAAAATCAACACAACCCAACGAATATAAAAAAACAACTAAACCCACACAGCCCCCCCCAAAAAAAATAAAAAATAAAAATTCAAGGGATTCGAGTCTCGATATGTCGAGCCCAAGCATTAGTCTATTACAATTCTATCCAGCATATCAAGTTTAACTTGAATTTTTAATCAACTTGAAAAAATATTTGTTGTTTAGCATTTTTGCTCCTTATTCATGTGCCATAATACAAATTAAAATTTGCTATGATGTTATGATTTATCAAAGCAATTCTTATTAAAAAAAATTGTAAACTATTCTTTGTAGTTTTAATTGCATTAATTTTATTCTTAATTTTTTTACATTATGTTAATCTAATTGATAATGGACCAGACTAAAATCTAATTATAAGTTTTATTAGAACCAAGAAAAGAGAAAAATAAAAAAGACATTGAAAAGAAAGAGACATAATTTAAAAGAAAATATCTATTTATTTGTAAATACTGTTATTTGTACATATTTATTTGTTGTGTCAAACCTCTTTGCCTACAAATTTAAAATATTTAAATAATTTATCCTCATATTTACATCTTGTAGTTTACTGTTTGGTAACGTTTACGTTTTCAGTTTATATTAACAAAATTTTTATAAACTGGTTTTTATTTATTTTTAGAAAAACATAAACTACAAACGCGTTTAGTTTAGACAAAATGTTTAAAAAAATTTAAAAATATAAAAAAAAAAGTGAGAAATGGCAAGTGGTGACGAGTGGTGACGGCGGAAGACGGTGGTGGAAAATGATGGTAGGTGGTGGTGGCGGAAGACGATGGTGAAAAATGGTGGCAGGTGGTGGATGATGGTGGTAGAAGACGGTGGTGGAAAGTGGTGGCAAGTGGCAGGTGGGTGAGTGGTGATGGCGGAAGACGATGGTGGAAAGTGATGGCAAGTGGCGGGTTGTGTTAGAAGAAGACGGTGGTGGAAAGCGGTGACGGGTGGGTGGATGGTGGTGGCAGGTGGGTGGTGGATGGCGGGTGGTGGTGTGTGGTAGCGGGCGGGTGGTGGTGATGGTGGGTGGGTGGGTGACGGTGGCGGGTGGTGGCAAGTGGGTGGTGGTGGTGGCAGTGGCGGGTGGTGATGGCGGCGGGTGGGTGGTGGGTGATGGTAGTGGTGGTGGCGGTGGTGCTGGTGGCGGGTGGCGGGTGCCGGCGGCTAGTGTTGGATGGTAAAAAAAAAAAAAACTCAAAACTCAAAACGAAAACACATTTTTTGAGTTTACATTTTTTAGCCAAATTTATAAACTGAGACCACCGATTTATAAATTAAAAATTTACCAAACAAGTTTTTATTTGAGTTTTTAAAATTTTTATAAATATAAATTAAAAACTGAAAATGTATGTGTTACCATAAAAAATAAAAAATAAAAAAATGAATTTTGTAAGTATATTCATTATAAACCCTCACAAGATTACAACTCGTCCATAGGAGAAACCTAAGAGTTTAAAGACTAGTTGCATACACTAAATATAATTGTATTTTCTACAAAAATAGTATGGATACAAACCCGCAAGGGTAGCCTAGTTGGTTGAGGGCAAGGGACCAGGGACCTAGGAGTTTGCTCCTCTCTAGATCTCAGGTTCGAATCCCACCCCCAGCTGGCTACTGGCGGGCCACTGCGTCTTTGCCCGGTCGATCGGCTCAGGGCCCCGAGATTAGTCGAGGTGCGTCACTCCGAAGGGGTGCTGGCCCGGATACTCGGTTATCAAAAAAAAAAAAAAAAAAATAGTATGGATACATTTTCTTTTCATTTCTTTTTAGTTTATTTTGCTCCAAGACTAGCAAAATGTAAGTTGGGAGTGTAATCGGAGTTTAAATGTTATACATTTGGTCCTTTAAAATATATTTTATTAGTTCATTAATTTACATTATTTTATAAATGCTTCTGTGTTTTTAAATATTTTAAGTATTTATATATAAATTGTTGTACATATTATATTTTAATATAATTTATATTACATCTCAAAAATAATAAAATAAATAAATAAAGGAAAAACCCGCCGAGGATAAAATCCGACAAGTATGTATATATATATATTATATTATACAATTATAATAATAAAACAAACTCAAAAAATCAAACAAAATAATAAGGGATGGTTTGGGATGATCTAAATAAGTAACTTTTTATGAAATATGGGTTGAGTTTGAAGTGATGTGTTAGAGAGGTGATGTGATTTAAATAAGATGATATGGCTTAAATAAGATAGTAACTTTTTGACTTTTTTAGATTATGACAAACAAAACCAAAATGAGGGAGAAAAACTTCACCACCCCGTCAATCTATCTCTAGTTGGATCTTTATGTCCGCGGAGATCGCATTATTGTTGACAGAAATAATAAAGGCCAGCAAAATTATAACGATTTTTTTTTTTAAAGAAATCTCCAACACAAAATACACGATATTTCTTATTTTCTATTGAATAATCATAATCATAATCATAATCTTACATTTAACGAAATCGTGAACCAAGAAACAAATCCATCCTTGTTGTCCTAAAAAAAAAATTTACTCAGTGGATTAATTAATTTTTAAGAATTTTTAAAATTAACATAGAGAAGAATTTTTAAGAATTTTTGAAAAAAAAATAAAAATCTTCAATTGCTTCTTTTTTCTGGTTGGAAGCGTCACAAACAAATTAATAATATAGACAATAAATGAGACAACTTTTGTGAAAAAATAGCAGTTTTGTGCGACCTGACAGTAACAATATAATCAATCACATTTTGAATAATGGTAAGCGTTTGAGGTGGTGTTTGGCAAGTAATTTTGGGACTAAAGTAGTCACAAAAAATAAAATAAGTTATTTTAGCCATAATAAACAAAACATCACATCCAATTCATAATCATTACACTATTCTTTCACAAAAAAAGTCAAAAAGTCAAAAAGCCATTCCAAAACCAAACTTTTTAACCCAGACTAAAATAGTCAAAAGGGCAATGGTAGAGGGCCACAATTTTTGTGGCTCAAATGGCTCAAAACTGTCAAAACGACGTCGTTTTGAGCACAAAACATGCCAAAACGACATCGTTTTGGCAGTTTTGAGCCATTTGAGCCACACAAATTGTGGCTCTCAAACATTATTCTAGTAAAAAATATCAAAAAGTTAAAAAGTCAATCCACTTTCCAAACGGAGGC
Source organism: Camellia sinensis (assembly GCF_055761805.1). NCBI lineage: Eukaryota > Viridiplantae > Streptophyta > Magnoliopsida > Ericales > Theaceae > Camellia > Camellia sinensis. The sequence continues at coordinate 144,124,199 of NC_138963.1, forward strand.
TGAATTACTTCACGACCATGTGACAAAAAATATGTAAGGAACAATAATACAACTACCAAAGAAAAACATTTATTGTCTGTTAAAATTGATGTATTATTGATTGATGTATGTTATATATTACAAATGGTGAGGGGCTCCTTATATAGGAGATATAGTGGAGTAGGTGGAGTAGGTGGTAGTGGTAGGTGTGTAGTAGGTGGTAGTAGGTGGTGGTAGGTGTGGTAGGTGGAGTAGGTGATGGTAGGTTTTAACAGTCCCCCGCAAACTCAAGGGGGATAGGAACTAACCAACTTGAGTTTGGAGAGAGTAACAAAACAAGAAAATAGTCTAATACATAAAATAAAAGAGGATAGGAGACACTGTATGGTCGTGTCAGATCGTTGGTGAAGACACTGGATGGTTATGTCATAACGTGGTAGAGGACACTGGATGGTTGTGTCATAACGTTGTAGAGGACACTGGATGGTTGTGGCAGACCGTGGTAAAAGCTAACCGGAATCAAATGTCGGGAGCAGTTTATGGGGTCATGTCGGACCGTTGTAAAAGTCGCACCCTCAAAAGGTGTGCCCAATCTTTCAAAAGGCGTGCCATCAAAAGGCGTGCCTAATCTATAAAAAGGCGTGCCATCAAAAGGCGCGCCCAGGTTATCGTCGAGCGCCGAGCGGCGCATGATGCGCGTGTCTGCCTTGGCTATTTAACCAAGACGGAGGCTGAGGCTGAGGCAGAGACAAAGACCTGCGAAAAACCTCTGAAAAACTCTTCGTTTTGCTGAGAGAGATACTCTGTAACACTCTGTAACCCAGAAAATGGCTTCTTCGTCCCGTGGTCTGCTCACTCTCTTTCCCGACCTCAACGAGTCAACAAGAGAGATAACTGGTGCGGTGGCCCGTGAACCTCAACCAAACACCTCTGAGTTTGCTCTGTTGAACTTTCCGATGCGGTCTGTGGAGCAAAAAATGGCAGTGCAAACGGATATTGAGGCCAATCAGTATACATTGAAGTCATGTGTGGAAACCATGACTGCGGTCACAAACTTGTCGCACCGGCTTCAGAGTAGGACAAATGAGGTGCAACAGTTAAACGCCCAACTGGCTCTGCTCCAGCGCATGTATAAGGATGCGCGAGCAGAGATAAGTGTGCTAAAGGCGGAAAATAAGGAGCTGAAGCGGAAGGCCACCGTGATGTTCCGATTTGGAGGTCCGCCATATGCTGCAGTGGAGGAATAGGGAGTAGTGAACGTGCTCGGTGGTGTGGAAAACACGGAGGCAGCACCGTCAAGGGCTGCCCAGGACGGAGGCAAGAAGAAAAGACCGGCGGAATAGGCGAAGAAGTGAGGTCGGTGGGTGGCCGTCTGCAGAAAAGAAAACAAATCTTTTGGTGTTGTGGTTTGGTTTGTTGTTGTTTGTTTTTGTTCTTTTTGTTCTTTTTTTGTTTTTTTTTTTGTGGTGTAAAATTGTGATCGGGGTTGATTCCTGAGATGAATAAAATATAGTTTGTGGAATGTAAATCTATATGGTATGAATGGAATTTTGAAAAAGAAAAAAAAATGTTAAAGAACAATAAAGAAAGAAAGAATAAGAATATAGGTGAAATCAAAATGAAAGAGTGGTTCTGGACGGATTTGTGAAAAACAGCAATGGTGTTGGGAAATGTTTGTTTTTTTTTTTAATTTTTTTTTTTGTGTAGAGTGGGTCACATGCGGGACATGCACAGAATACATGGAACACAAGAAAGAGAAGATAAGAAATAAAGATATGCTATTTTATAGTGAGGGAGTGGGGAACAGAATTGGCATCCGTGTTGGTGAGAGAGTGGGTGTGAGAGAGAGAGAGATTCGAAAAATGTGAGTGGTGTGTGTGTATGAATCTGCTGGGTGTAAAGGTCCTACCCGTGGGTGTGATAAGTGGGTCTTTAGAGAGAGAGAAACCGTGTCTCCCCCCTCCTCCAATGGGTGTGTGTGTATGAATCTGAGTGTGTTTGTCGGATGTGTGGAGTGTATGTTGGGTTGCTGCTGCCGTGTGTCTGTGGCTGTAGAGAATGGAGCTCCCCCCGACGAGAATGGAGCTCCCCCCGAGTGAGTGTATGTTGTAGGTTTCGATCATCACGACGGCTTCAATGAATCCTTGATGAGGCTGGAATGGAGAGCCATACACACACAGCATATATGTATTATCAGACACCGAGGGAGATGTGGCCGTAGTGAATGAGGAGGTCGGCGGAGAGTGCGGCGGCGGAGAGGTCGTCGACGCAGCAAGCGCCGTAGGTGAGGTCGCCGAGGATGAAGCAGGATTCGACGGCGGCGAAGGAAGTGAAGATGTCGGAAAGGACGAGGGAGTACATGAGGAGGCCTTCGTGGAACTGGAGAGCGATGCGCTTGGAGTTTGTGGAGAGGACTCGGTAGATAGATTTGTGGACGTCGAAGTTGTAGTTTGAAGGTGAGAGCTCTGCTTCTTTCTTGTTCTCCATTTTCAGTCGCAGTTGGGAGGGAGAGCGAGAGAGAGAGAAAAAAGGCATGAGAGTGGGTATATTGTTGAGACTGTGTTTGATGGAAGTAAGCTTGGGATTGAGCCATACTCTGTGGAGGTGTTGAAAAACTCCAGCGGGCAGCGAAGGCATGGTTGCCGGCCGGCTGCCCGCCGGAAAGAAAGGAATATAGGCTTAAATCTTATAGCTCTGATACCATGTTAAAATTGATGTATTATTGATTGATGTATGTTATATATTACAAATGGTGAGGGGCTCTTTATATAGGAGATATAGTGGAGTAGGTGGAGTATGTGGTAGTGGTAGGTGTGTAGTAGGTGGTAGTAGGTGGTGGTAGGTGTAGTAGGTGGAGTAGGTGATGGTAGGTTTTAACATTGTCTGGCTACAAGTCAATAGCACTATCGAGTCATAGGAAATATTAGTTGAAGACCAAGTAATCCTTCGAAATATCCTCCTCTATACGCAACCAAAATTGTATAGATAGCCCAATCACTCCAAAACCAAACACCCCATATTTTATTAAACTTTTTAATTACACAAAGATATCAATCCCAACTTTTGAGGGGAAAAAAATTATTTAATTATCAGATTAATGTGTGTTTGATGAATCTTCATTTTTTAGAGGTTGCTCTTGTATCTATTTTATGGCTCTATAGTATGAACAAACTATAAATTTAAAAATTATAACAAACTACAAAATAACACACATAACCAAGACACGTGTGTTCAACAAAAAGTACAACAAACTACAAAAATGCACTTGACTTCACCAATGCCTCTGCCAGTAACATGAGCAAGAAACCTGGGCCTTCCATTTAGTGACTTGTTTTCTACCATGACATCTCATACATGATCTTGCCCACTCCTTGTGAAACATCATCAAAATTCTACTCTTGATGTCATGATTATCAACCTAGACAAGTATGAAAGACAGATTTTAGGAGGCTAACACTAGAAATAACGGTCATGTACCTTTTAAAGAATTTGTTTTTTTGACCGAGAGAAAGTAATTGCAGTACCAAAATCGCAAAAGCTTTGTGAGATAAAATGGTGCCTAATGCTTAGGCTAATATATTATAGCATGCCCGTGTTCCCATTACTCTAGTAGGGGAGTTTTCCACACACTGCAGTCTACAACAATGAACTAGTATGGTTGTCCGCATTAACTAAGTCAATAGGGTTTACAAGTGAACATGAAAGATTTCAATCACATTTTTTGAAGTTCTGGGAATGTTTAATTGAGAATATACAACTTGAGAAGCTTTCTTTAGTGAGTGATAACATTAACTCCGCCATTGAGAATGCTTAAGGAACCAAATATTTGGTTATCTCAGTTTCCTATTTCCTCAACATCATTTCATTCTTTATCTTATTTATTTTCTTCTTTTCTTCCAATTATTTGTAGTTCTAAATTTCCTAGTGTTAAATTCTAATCCACATTTAGCTGGACCAGAAGAAAACCGGTAATACTATCCCATAAACCATCCCCAACCAAATTTTAATCACCCTTACAAATCTACAACCTACATTAGCAATGCTTACAATTATTACATTGAACTTTGAAATATTTGGCATCAATGTTAACTAACATTCCCTTGATTCAGTTTCAGATGAACTCCCCTACACTAACGAATATTAGAATCACTAACCAACAAAGTTGTGTGGTTATTGTCCATGCCTAAAACAGCAGGAGCACCTAAATAAATCCCATTGTCAAAAACATCCCACTATCATAAGGATTTAATACAGTTTATAAACTTGTTGTTTTGTAAAATTGACACACTAAATTTATCAATGTTCTAGAACTTTTTAAATAATTTGCCACTAGTTTGACAGGATTTCTAAATATTGCATTTTTCCTCACAATAACTTACAATCATCAAAGTCAGTGCTACTATTAGACAAAAAGGAAACCCATCTCGGCCCAACCTTTTAGGGTTCTGGAATAAAAAAAGCCACTGCCTCTAGACCTAGTGAGAGGCATAAATCAAGAGCCTACCATCCTCAATATATATATATGCATATATTTTTTATGAATTTTTTTTTTCTGCAACATAAATATAAAGTAGTTCAAAACTTCAATGGAAAGTTAAACCAAGTTGTGAATGGTGGTGAGGCATGCCACCAACTAGATGGGTCTCTAAACATAGACCCTCAAATTTCTGGTGAAAAAAGTCCAAATCATCCAAATAATATATAAATTTACGCTCGGTTTGATCATTCAAACAGTTGAAAGTAGTAGAATAAAAAGGAATCGATTAGAAATGGATTGATAACCAAAATATACATTCAACCAGTTTCTTTTCCTTTTTTCGGCAATTTTTAGCATCCAAACAGAACGAAGAAAAGATTTAGATAACTTTTTCCTGTTCGAATTAAAGCCAGGAATCACAAGAGTGCTACCATAAATCATGGCTCCTTTATGCATTAATGTGTTCCCATGCATTGCCAAGTCTTATGCTTTGTTAATGCTATAATATGTCAACATCATTAAATTCAACTGTAATGTCTCTCTCATTTGGTTTTCTCAACAAAATCTTACAATCACACTTACTTGAAAAAAATACCAATACAACCATAGGCCCAGAAACAAATCACAAACCATGAAAACTTGTATTACCAAAAAATTTGTTAGGGTTTACGTACATCTATTGACTATCAGATACGTCAGCTACATGTGAGGCATAATGAAAAATTATTTGTTGGTGGCCAATCACAATTCACCATGCCGCTCAGGTTCTCTAATCACCCAACATAAAATCGTGAATCTTACACTCTCTACCAATCACAACAAACGTAGGGCACTACCTCGGACCACCAAATAACTTCTCCTATATCACTCATTTCTTTTTTGATTCAAAGAAGAAGAAGGAAAAAAAAAAAGATTACCCCTTTCAGGGGTGTTTTGAGAACTTCATAAAAAGCTAATTTTTTTTAATAGCTTTTTTAGCCAAAAAAAATACAAAAAGTTAGCTGTTTTAGCAAAAAAAAAAAAAAAAAAAGAGTCAAAAAGTCAATTTTTAACTAACTTTCCAAAACATAGGGTAATAAGAAGATAACAATATAACGATTGCATATTGGGAATTTGGGATACGAAATCACAACAGTGAGATGAAGAATACTTTATTTAACAAAAATTTACGACGTTATTGAATCATGGAGATCCAATTAATTACTATTAATTATTCTGTGCTTTCCCTAATGGCACGATTTTGTAGATCTAATAAATAATATGGAAAAACTACAATAACAACAACAACCAAAAAAATAAAAATAAAAAATTCACCAAATTTGATATTATCCATGGTCTGTTATTTTCTATGTGATGTACTTGACGTTGCTTCTCTGATTCAACAAACAACATACGACCCAAAATAACAAACTCAACAAAGCCTCCGTTTGGGAAGTGGGTTGGCTTTTTGGCTATTTTAGCTTGGGCTATTTTAGCTTGGTTTGGGAAGGGCTTTTTGACTTTTTGACTTTTTTGGCTTTTTTTGTGAGAGATGATTGTAATGATTATGGGTTGGATTTGATGTTTTGTTTTTTGTGACTAAAATAACCTATTTTATTTTTTGTGGCTATTTTAGCCAAAAAAGCCTGGCTTTTTTCTTCCAAATGGAGCCAAAGGATCAAAACTCAATTTGAGACGTTGGACCCCTAAAATTCCATCATAAAACTACAATCTTGAGAGAGAGAGAGAGCTAGGATTTTCAGAGAGACACAATCAATTAGATATGATCAATTTTGTTGATAATGGAAGAGAGACTGGCTGTTGGGGAGAGAGAATTTAGAGAGAAAAATGATATTTTTAGATTATGGGTTTTGATCCCACGGTGAATGATGATCTAAATACGTTACATCCGACGGTCAAAAATAAGCAATTGAACAACGTTATCCTGTTAAAAATTCAAAAAAGAAAAGAAAAAGAAGTAACATTCTTTACATTGTAACATTATAATTTGATGTATATGTCTGTTTTATCAAATAAAATATTATTTGTTTTTTTATTTATTTTGTATATTTGATAAAATTGATTTTTTATACCATTGATTTTTATTACAAAATTTATGCGATAAACTGTTCAAATTATAAACTTAAAATAAGATCTATGAAATATAATAATGAAAAATATGAAAAACAATAATACGTAAAGAATCTATTCCCAATATAATAACTTAAATAAGTTTTAAAATGACCATCCTTTTTGCTTCTTTGGACATAAACTTCCACTAACTTATATCACTTTTACAATTAATAAAAATAAAAGTAAAACACCACATTGTATTTCATTACTGTGGATAGAATTCTTCAATGTGCTCATAATAATTCTAAAATAACATACAAGTCAGAATATTCATCCTTTGATATATATGTTTGTTATCAATCATCAACAAATTAATACTTTCAATTGAATGCCAATAGAAAAACAAAAAGGAATTTATATATGTTCTTACGGTTTATTTGGGTTTATTTATTTGTGTAAATCAATGGAGGGGAATGTGAGTCGTATGTCTAGCTTCAATGGAAGCAATTGGGTAACTTGGAAAACAAAAATGGAGGACCTATTATTTTGTAAAGATTTGTATGGACCCATAGAGGGTGATAGTGGCAAACCCGAGGGTATGAAAGATGATGAATGGAATAGGCTTAATCGAAAAGTCGTTGGTGTTATCCGTCAATGGATTGATGACAGTGTGTTTTATCATGTTGCTATTGAAACTTCAGCACATGATTTATGAAAAAAATTAGAAGGCCTTTATGATAGGAAATCAGCCACAAATAAAGCTTTTCTGTTTCGTAAGTTGGTTAATTTAAAATATAAAGAGGGCAGCCCTGTTCCGGAACATCTAAATGAAATAAAGAGTATTATTAACTAACTTGCTTCTATGAAAATTGTTTTTGATGATGAGTTGCAGGCTTTGATACTACTTAGTTCTTTGCCCGAAAGTTGGGAGACTTTGGTTGTGACGGTTAGTAATTCAGCACCAGATGGAGTTGTCACAACGGGCCAAGTCACTAGTAGCTTGTTGAATGAAGAAACTAGAAGAAAATCAGCGGGTTCCTCTCATTTGGAAGCATTTTTTGTGAGAGGCCGAAGCAAAACAAGGGGGAGGAGTAAGACTCCTCATGGTCATGATCAAAGCCGTGACAAATCAAGAGATGGTTCTTTTTCAAAGAAAGACGTTGAGTGCTATTATTGCCATGAAAAATGACACATGAAGCGGGAATGCCGAAAGCTCAAGAACAAGGAGAAAATGCGTGACAAAAGTGTGGATAAGAAGCAAGAAGACACAACGGCAGTTACTACCGATGATCTCATGGTCGTTTGTGAAGATGATTGTATCAATTTTGTGGGCCAAGAGAGCAATTGAGTGATTGATTCCGGTGTTTCTTTTCATGTGACTTCTCGAGCTGATTTCTTCACTACCTACACCAAAGGAGATTATGGTTCTGTTCGAATGGGTAATGAAAGTTTGTCCAAGATTATTGGCATGGGTGATGTTTGCTTGGAAATAAATTTGGGCTGCAAGTTGTTGCTTAAAGATGTGAGGCATGTTCCCGACATTTGCCTCAATTTGATCTCTATTGGAAAGCCAAATGATGAAGGCTTCAACAACAAATTTGGTGATGGAATATGGAAGCTCACAAAGGGTTCTTTGGTGGTGGCTAAGTGCAAGAAGACTCATACACTTTATTCGATGCAAGGAAAAATTTGTAAAGGTGTTGTCAATGCACTTCAAGATGATACTTCTACCGAATTGTGGCACAAGCGGCTTGGCCATATGAGTGAAAAGGGGATGCAAGTTTTGTTCAAGAAAGAGCTTCTACCCGGTTTAAAAGGTACACATCTTAAAACTTGTGTTCATTGTTTGGCGGGTAAACAACATAGAGTTTCTTTTCAGAAAAATGTTACTTCTAGAAAAGAAAATGTTTTGGAGTTGATTCATTCGGATGCTTGTGGTCCTTTAAAAGTTAGAACACATGGTAGTGCACTTTATTTTGTTACTTTCATTGATGATTATTCAAGGAAAGTTTGGGCTTTTCTACTAAAAACTAAAGATCAAGTTCTAGAAGTATTTAAGCATTTTCAGGCCATGGTTGAAAGAGAAACAGGGCAGAAATTGAAGTGCATCCGATCAGACAATGGTGGTGAATACATTGGGCCATTTGATGAGTATTGTCACAGCCAAGGTATTCGGCATCAAAAGACAGTTAAGAAGACTCCTCAACAAAATGGAGTTGCCGAGATGATGAACCGCACCATTGTGGAAAGAACAAGGTGTTTGCTTTCACAAGCTAAATTGCCAAGATCCTTTTGGGGTGAGGCATTGAAGACAGCAGTTGACGTAATCAATTTGTCTTATTCCTATCCTTTGAATGGTGATGTCCCAGAAAGAGTTTGTGTGAAGCCCTTGAAAAATGTTTTCTCTTTGAAAACCTAAAGTTTAAATTAGTTTCTTAAAGCCCCTCAGTTACTAGAATTATTTCGAATTTTGTCGATTAGCATTTCTTTTTATCGAAACAGGAATATCCTAACTTGACCATTCAATTCCAATTAGTGGTCTATTTAATTTTCCAAAAAATGGTCGATTCAATTCCAACTAGTGTCCATTCATTTTCCAACTAGTGGTCCATTAAATTTTCCAAATAATGGTCCATTCAATTCCAACTAGTGTCCATTCATTTTCCAACTAGTGATCCATTCAATTCCAACTAGTGGGCTTTAATGACAAGTAAATCCTAACTTGTCCTTTCAATTCCAACCAGTGGGCTTTTATGCCATGTTACAGCAAGTTTGCCTATAAATTGAGCTCACCTCTCAACTTCTTTCTATGGTTCTTCCCATATCTCTCTCCATTTGTTATATAGATTTAGAGTTTAGATTAAGAATGTTTGAAGTGAGAGTAAGCATTTTCATAAAGGAGGAGAGTTGTAGATTTTGTGAAACCTTACGTACCTTATGGCTTAGAATTTGGAGATTCATGGAGAAAGATCGAGATTCGAGTGTTGGAAACGGAGGAGATTGATTTGAGGTAATTTAGGTGGTATACAATATGCTTCCTCTAAATCTCTTTACAAAGAGTTTATGTTAATTACTTTCAATTTGTAATCCTCTTGATTATTGTGATCATTTGATAAATCCTGTGAATCATTGTCTGTTGACACGTGTGAGTACTCTGGTCATTTGATAAATTCTATGAAGTTGTTTTGTGTAGTTAATGTTGATTTGTCTAGCTAAATGACGTGGAAATGCTCTGTACATGGATCGAGTAGACCTTGCTAATAGCTTGGACCAATAGCCTAGATAAGCGTTTGTGCTTGGGTGAGGTGGGTGAGGCCGGTCATTGGTCATGTACCGAGTAGGACCGAGTATTTGGTTCTGGATAAATTATCATATATCGAGTTGACTTGTTTGTGCAATTTGGTAAATTGTTTGATTATCGAATCTAATCGATTGTGTAATTGCTGAATCTCTGTTAATTTATTTTCTGTTTGAGCCTTGTTATTCCTGTTGTATTGTATACTTCCCGAATTAATTTATTTTTCAGGCATGGAGCAAATTTAGTGGCAGCTGGAGTTGAAGCATCTAAAGAGATTGTTTGAGTTGGAGATTCTTTTAGTCCACAACTATATATTATTTTTGGAGATTTGTATAATTTATGTTTTGGAGACATTTGAATTAATTTTTTTGTAGAGATGATTTGTATATTTGGGATTATGAGTTATCTACGATTATAAATTTGAGGTTGATTTGATTTATTAACGACCCGGAAGTTGGGGCGTTACAGTTTGGACCGGCAAAGATGCGTCTTATGAGCACTTGAAAGTGTTTGGTTGCCGAGCTTTTGTTCACATTCCAAAGGATGAGAGGTCCAAGCTTGATAGTAAGTCAAGACAATGTATTTTTCTTGACTATGGGCGTGATGAATTTGGGTATAGATTGTGGGATCCGGTCGACAAGAAGGTTATTCGAAGCCGTGATGTTGTGTTTCTTGAAGACCAAACAATTAAAGACTTTGGCAAAGGTGATCAACCGGAGCTAAGAACTAGTGATCTCATTGACATAGATTCATCTCCTTCATCTTCAGTTGATGATGAAAACGAGGGAGATGTGCAGCCACCTATTGAAGATGTAGAGGATGATGCTAATCCTAATGAAGTTGAGCCAGAAATTGAGGAAGAGCATCCAACTCAAGAACCGCCACCACAACTTGAGTTGAGGAAATCTACAAGGGACCGACAACCTTCAAGAAAGTATCCTCCCAATGAATTTGTGTTGATTTCCGATCATGGAGAGCCTGAGAGCTACCAAGAAGCAATTGAGCATGCAAAGAAAGGTGATTGAAAAAAGGCCATGGGCGAGGAGATGAATTCCTTACTTGAAAACCAGACTTATGATTTAGTGAAGTTGCCTAAAGGGAGGAAAATTCTGAAAAATAAGTGGGTTTTCAAATTGAAGAATGATGGTAAGATTCTGAGGTACAAAGCACGTCTTGTTGTGAAAGGTTTTAGGCAAAAGAAAGGTATTGACTTTGACGAGATTTTCTCACCGGTTGTAAAGATGTCTTTTATTCGGGTTGTACTTGGCATGGCTGCAAGTATGAACCTTGAAGTTGAGCAACTTGATGTGAAGACCGCATTTCTTCATAGTTACCTTGAAGAAGAAATTTACATGGAGCAATCGGAAGGTTTTATAGAGAAAGGGAAAGAGAAATTTGTTTGCAAATTGAAGAAAAGTTTGTATGGTCTCAAGCAAGCCCCGCGGCAATGGTACAAAAAATTTGACTCTTTCATGATGAATAATGGTTTTTCTAAAACCACTTCGGACCATTGTGTGTTTGTGAAAAAAATTTCGGATGGTAAATTTATTATTCTTTTGCTTTATGTTGATGATATGTTAATTGTGGGCCAAGATTCTACAATGATTAATAGGTTGAAATTGGAGTTGAGCAAGTCTTTTGCTATGAAAGATTTGGGACCGACAAAGCAAATACTTGGTATGAAAATTGTTCGTGATCACAAAGAGGGGCTGATTTGGTTGTCTCAAGAAAGCTACATTGAGAAAGTTCTTGAGAGGTTCAACATGAATAAAGCAAAGCTGGTTGGTTGTCCACTTGCGGGTCACTTCAAGCTTAGTTCGAATCAATGTCCTACAAGTGAGAAAGACAAAGAAGAGATGCTGAAAGTTCCTTATGCTTCAGCAGTTGGTTCTTTGATGTACGTCATGGTTTGTACAAGGCTGGATGTTGCTCACGCCGTTGGTGTGGTGAGTCGTTTTCTCTCTAATCCGAGTAAAGAACATTGGGCAGCGGTAAAATGAATTTTAAGGTATCTTCAAGGGACTTCGAAGGTGTGTTTGTGTTTTGGGAATGGTAAGTCGATGTTTGATGGGTTCACAGATTCTGACATGGCCGGTGATATTGATTCTAGGAAATCTACTTCGGGGTATTTGATGACTTTTGTAGGGAGAGCTGTGGCATGACAATCTAAATTACAAAAACGTGTTACTCTCTCAACTACCGAAGCTGAATCTATTGCCATTACGGAAGCTTGCAAAGAAGAGTTATGGTTGAAGAAATTTTTGCAAGAGTTGGGTTTGAAGCAAGAAAAGTATGTGCTTTATTGTGATAGTCAAAGTGCTATTCACTTGAGTAAAAATTCTACTTTTCATTCGAGATCGAAACACATTGATGTGAGATACCACTGGATTCGTGATGTGTTAGATTCGAAATTGTTACAGCTCGAAAAGGTTCACACAGATGATAATATTTCGGATATATTGACTAAGACTTTGTCGAGGGACAAACATTTAAAGTGTCGAACTTTGGCAGGTATGGTTGATATCTCCACCTAAGTCGGTAAGGGGAGAATTGTTGGGTATACCTCTTTATTGGAGTGTGGGACCCAACTGGTTTTGGAAAAAGAGTTTAATTTGGTTTAATATTAATTATAATATATTTTTATATATTATATTTAATTTGTGGAGACTCAATCCAATTTGGAAACAACTAAGGTTTGATAATAAAACCTAGATTCACAATATTGTTTTTCTTAAGAAAAAGTGGGCGATTGCTACAACTTTGAGAAAACCAAGTCGGTGGAAAAAAGTTGAGGGTGTGTGCTCTGTTTGTTTGTGATGTATTTCGGCAGCTTTGGTGAAGTTGATTTGGGTTAATTATTTTAGGTCTTCTTCAACTTTGGTTCTGAAGATTTTGGTTCTTCTATTTGGTTAGATTTTTTCTCTTTGTTTATTTGTGATTATTTGGAATTCACCTAAGAGTGGTTTGTGAGACTATTTGTGTCTCGTTTGTAATCGTTTAGAAACTTATTTGGTTGATAGTGGAATCGGATTTCGATCCCGTGGACGTACCTCACATTGAGGAAACCACGTAAAAATTCTTGTGTTGCTTTTGATTTAATTTTTTCGCATTAGTTTTTATTTCCATTGATTGATTTACTTGTGGGGAATCACATATTTTCCCTAACAAGCACAACCACAAGCAGTAACACAAAGAAGACAATCAGAATCCCACATTTAGGATTGAAATTCTGGCCTCTATGATTGAAATTCTGGTGTTGCCCAAAAAAGTGTTGGATAATTTTAAAATTCAATTCGCACAAAATTGATTTTAGGATGCAAGTAATCAAAACTTTTTTTTATAGTCTCTCCGGTTGCACCGGCCATATTGGACCGAACTTAAGTTAGAAAAAAACCTCTTTATATGAGTTGAGTGGTATGTGACCATATTGGATTGAGCTTAGGCCTCGTTTGGGAACAGACTAATTTAGTAATTTTTTGGTTATTTGGCTAAAATATGAGCTAAAAAAATTAGTATGTTTGGGATGACTTTTTGACTAATTACGAAAAGATGTGTAAAAAGTAAAGAAAAAAGAGAATCTTTGACTTTTTAATATGAATTATTGACTTTTTAATTAATTTAATAAAATTTTGATTTTTTGACTAAAATAGAGCCTTTTCAAACGAAGCCGTAGTTAGAAAAAGCCTCTTCATATGAGTTGAGTGGCATCTGGCCATGTTGGATGGAACTTAAAGTTAGAAAGAGCCTCTGCGCATGAGTTGACTACTTAAGTTAGAAAGAGCCTCTTTATATGAGTTAGTGGTATGTGGAGCCTCTTGCCTCTGTGACACGTGTTGTGGTATGTTAGGTTGCGAAATGTAAAAATATATTATTTAAATGGTAGATGTGGAAATGTATTATTTAATACTAATGCTTGTCGCCTGATAAATGGAGGCTCGAATGCTTCCAATTGTTTATTTATTTATTTATTTTTTTTGTTTTTGACTGTGTTGGTTTGGTAGTTGTTGTTTGTCTATTTGTTTGTTTTTTTTTGTTTTAATTTTTATTTATTTGTCCGATTTTGTTAGTTTGGTTGTTTTTTTTTTTAGGGCCTGACTTTGGTCCAGTCTATCATCGGATTGGATTGTGCTGTTGAGCCCGTGGAGACCTACCACAGGTCCCGTTTTGAAAATCTGAACCGTTCAATGTGTAGAACTCGTCGTGTACTATATGTTTATGAAAAATCACGTTGATCGGATATCGATAGCTATGTGATCAAAACAGTTTTTTATCAACCGTTAATTTATTCACCGTCTATTTTTTTATACAAAACTGATTTGATCACATAGCTATTGATATCCGATCAACGTGATTTTTCATAGGGATATAGTACTCGACGAGTTCTACATATTGAACGGTTCAGATTTTCAAAACGAGACCCGTGGTGGGCCCCCACAGGCCCAACAGCACGGTCCAGTCCGACTGCGAACTGGACCAAAGCCAGACCCTTTTTTTTAAAAGGTGATTATGTATAGAGGTGTGCTAAAAAAACTCGACATCTTGCACCAACTTAGCCTATGTGATTTAATAAGGTGAGTGAGTTGGGTTGGACTGGTTGGGTAATAAAATTGACTGACCATTTCAATTTCGAGTCTTCCGGATTTGAAATAAAAATATAGTAGAGATTCGTATAAAACTATATGAAATTAACAAATTTTAATCAGCAGCCTAACTGAATCAATTTTATTACCTAATTAATCTAACCTAACTCATTTACCTTATTAAATCACATAAACTGAGTGGGCACATGATATCAATTTTTTAATACATCTATACGCATTTAAAAAAAATAATAAAAATAAATAAATAAATGGAGACATAACTCGATTTGTGGAGTCGCCTAACACTGCTCATGTTTTTAGCCTTAACTTGTCTAATTTCTGAAATCTACCTTTTGGTATATTTAATTGCTGATGTTACTAATGTTGGGAGATGTGAAAGAAAAAGTTCCAAAAAATATAATTTTTATTTTATTCATTTTTTTATTTGTTCCCTGCAAATTTGATTAAAAACCTAGAGAAATACATAATTATTGAATTTGTGTTCTTTTTGTTTTGTAAATATCAATTTTAAATTTTTGATACAATTACGTGATTTTTTGGAAGTTCATTACGGAACTTGTTGATCTGTGTTATTTTTTCTTAATTTTTAGAGTTGTTTCAGTTATTTGTTGATATCTATAATTGTTTTGGAATTTTCTTGTTAATTGTTGATATGTAATTTCTGAAATCTATCTTTTGGTATATTTAAGCAGAATTTTTTTAAAAAGATTTTGATATTAATATTTTATAAAATAAACATATAATATTTTTGTAATAGTTAAAATTTCTAAACATTTTTACATAGAAAATTCGACTCAGAGGAATTTTGGGTGACTCGGAAAAATTTTGCCGCTGACTTAAAGAAATTTTAATTTTCATAGAGAAATTTTGAAATTTTTCTGTGATCATACCGGAGAAATTTCTCTATGAAAATTGAAATTTCTGAGTCGGGGCCTAAACCTCTTTAAGTCGGGTGAAATTTCTTTGAGTTAAGTAAAATTTCTTTTAGCCGAATTTTCTCTGTGAAAATATTGAGAGACCTTAACTAATAAAAAAATATCTAAAATCTTTTTTACTATACAAAATTAAAGAAGGATGTTTCACTGAATTTTTTTATATTTAATTGTTGATATTACTAATGTTGGGATATGTGAAAGAATAAGTAACAGCAAATATATAATTTTCATTTTATTCATTTTTTTATTTGTTCTCTGCAAATCTGATATTAAAACCTAGAGAAATTGTTAGAACTTGTTTGGAAAAAACATATTTTTTCCCCCTAAATTTTGGTCTATTTTTAAAGTGGAACTTATGCGTCAAAGTTGGCGGGTCTATATGGCAATGCATTTTTTGCTGCGTGATGATTCACGTTGTATATTTGGTTATTCAAAACCATTATCAGATGAATGAAAAGTCGATACTAAAGTGAGCTCCATGAAAATAGTATTTTGGTGAGTTTTCTATAAGGGATGAAGAAAGGCTTGTCTCATATTTCTTGGGTGGGCAAACATGGCATAGGTTTACAAGCCTTGAGTTTGCATATTGGGAAGAGCCCCAAAGGGCATGCAAGTTTTGTGAGGGGGGGGGGGTTTATGGATAAAGTCAGCCTTGACCAATTGGATCCAAAAATCACCACACACGTGCCCGGGCTTGGGCCAGGTGCAAGGTGTGAGATTGGGTTGGGCTTGTGTGGTCCAACCCAATGCTTATCTTTTTGGATAAAAAATATTTGAATTTTATTTTTTCTAAATTAAATTCTTATAGTTTGGAAATTAAATTTCTGTTTGAAATTCAAAATAAATTCCGAAATGACCCCAACGTTTCTAAATGTTGGCAGCTTGGTCCAACGCACCTTTTCAGCTTTTTCTTCCACCTTGAACAGGTTTCATAATTGTTCAATTTTGTCTCGAACTGCGACCAGTGCTTCTATAAATAGGCAGTCCTCAATTTGTTCATTCCATTCAATTTTCGGCCTTCTTTTTGTCTGCATTTTTTGTGCATTTCCTGTGTAAGAGAGACTATATACACTGAGTGTGTTCGTTGAATTAGTGTGTAGTATTGCTACTGCTTGTTGTCAATCATTTTATCGCGGGAGATAGACATCCATATTCTGAAAGCACCATAGTTAATGATTTGGTATTAAATTTCAAGAGTTTGAACTTTTGCATGGATTTGAACTTAAGCAGGCCTTCAGTACTCGAACAGAATTTCTTCTATCTTAAATTATTCTTCGAATACAGTGAAGATTGTCTAACAATCTTAAGACAATTTGTTTTATTAATTTAAGACTAGTCTTCTGTCACGACCAAAATCCACCCCTATAGGTTTAGCGCTATAACCAGCCAGTAATCCATGATTACCGAAGGCCTGCTTAACAGTAAAGACAATAGCACAATAATTGGGCTGACGGAAGCCAATCAATGATAGAAAGTAATGTCCAATGAGTCGTGAGGACTTACATGTACAAAACAACTTACATATACTATCATTGCACAATTACTTAAGTCCAAAACACACTTATATACAAAACAAAAGCATCACTTAGGGAATTAAATCCCATTATCTAAAATAATTGTTACAAAAGGGTGAATTCAAGACACCCATGCCATGACACATTTTACTTCGGAACCTTGCGGTGAGACACAATGATTGGCTTGAAAAAATCAGGGTTAGGGTCGACGCTTCTAGCTTTGATTCAATGCTCGATCACCAATATATATATAGTAACCAGTGAGCTAGAGCCCAGTGAATAACAGCTGTGTAAAGAGGTTAAGAATGATGTCCTTACAGTATTTGAAACAATTGATTATCAATAGAACATTTTTAATCAATATCTTTTTGTCAATCAATCGTTCAATTCAATCAATTATATTCGTACAAGTCATACGTGGTACATCCAATAGCAACAATACAATAGGTCTTAAAGACCGATCAATCAATTGATGGCTATCAAACAATAGACAATAGTTCCAAGGATTGGAACTGATAGAAATCTCTGTAACAATAGCGATATCAATAACAATAACAATAGCAATATGCTATGGATGCCACGAATACAATTCAAAAAGAAGATCATCATTCAATCAATAAAAAGTAACAGTTCAGAAACAATATAATTTATCATTCAGAAATAAATACAATTGAGCATATCTTTACAATAGTGTTACTTACAGTGGGCTCCTCGGTACAAGCACTAATGGTTCGCGTCCGAACTAAACAAATAAAGTGAAGCACAACACAATTATAATCACATTCTTATAATACTACTCAATTTGATTGTTCGATCTCTATTCGTTTTCTCTCGTTCGGTTCTAATTCTATTCTTTATTTTGTTTCGTGTCTACAAAATGCACATGAATGCAATGCACATGGAAAAACATTTTAAAATGATACAAACGGAGGCCTAGAAGGTGGAAAAGAGGAGCAGAAACAAAACTGGGACCAACCTAACTTTCGGACGTACGAAGGTTCTGGCCGCACGTACGAAACCTCCACTACACGTACGTCTCGCTGGTGCAATTTAAGCAGAATGCTTGCCTTGGCTGTCCTGTTTTCTGTACGTGCGGGGTCCCAAGCCATACGTGCGGTGCTACTACAAAATAGTCCGAAAATTGCTCTTCATTTTGACATTCATTCTTTTGGAAAATCAACCCCATTTTCATGCATTTCAAGCTCCAAAAACTTCAAGAACACATTGAATTTAACATATTAAGCTTAAACAAAATTCATAACTTCAATATGAAGATCAAATTCATACAAAAGTTCAAACTCTTGAAATTTAATACCAAATCATTAACTATGCAAATTGAGCTCCAACTTTGAATTCATGGAGCTTCCTTCTTAGTTTTCAAACCTCATGCAAGAAACCAAATATAGGAAGAAGGTTGTTATGAAATTATGCCATGCATGTCAATATATTACACCAATTTCCTTAATTTCCTGATTAATGACTATATATGGATTCTTAACCTCATTTCTTTTCCAAGAACTCCTAATTGCTCATAACTTCTTCCTATTTGAACTTAGATTCAAGTGAATTAGGAGTGTACATTTCAATTTTATGAATTTGGGAAAGAATCTTACCTTAATTGGGTGATTTGCTAGAGATTAGCTCAAGCTCCTGTTTCTTATTTCTTCTTGAGTTCAATTGTTCAAAACTCTCTTATTCTCACTCTCCCTCTCTACGTGTATAACTTAAAGGGTTGAAGAAGACCCAGTACTCTCTTATTCTTAATCACCTAATTGATGAGCAGAACACATGTATTGATTAATTGTATTCAATTTTAAAGTTCCTAATTTAATTTACATGGAATTAATTCAAATTAATTTATATCTCATGATCTCATTTACACTATATTAAATTATTCTAACGTGAATTAGGCTCTAATTCCTACCATATTATTTAATTCTAACTTGTTAAAATTAACGAAGTAGACAGGTCCAGTTTACATTCTAACCTATCTGTTCACAACAATACAAATCAATAAATCTCTTGACAATTAATAACACTTAGTAACACAAAAACACTCAATTCACAATAAACATATAATCAATTTAATTAAGTTAATTTAATTGAGGAGGTGGTTGTCACATCTTTATTGTATTCAAAATTCTGATTTTATTTCAAATCAGTATTTTATCTTCTGGTTTGTGTAACTAGCAAATTGTATTGATTTTAATTTGTTTTTCTGATTTTTGTAATCAGAATTGATGGCTACTGAAATAGGTACACTAAATGCGGTTGTTACACCAACACTGGCTATTACCCAAAACCCTGTTTAAGTTCTTATGGTTCCTATGAATCAGTGAAAGAAACCGAAAAAATTTAACGATACATATTTTAAGAGATGACAACAAAAGGTGTTGTTCTATCTTACAACTCTAAATCTTGCCCGATTTCTCTATGAAGATCCTCCATTAATTAAAGAGGATAAAAATGATTGGCAAGTTGTTGCCGCAATGGATGCGTGGAAGCATTTTGATTTTCTTTGCAGGAATTACATCTTGAATGGCCTGGACAACATGCTGTATAATGTTTACAGTCCTCTTACAACAACAAAAGAATTGTGGGATTCTTTGGAGAAAAAATACAAGACAGAGGATGCAAACACGAAGAAATTCGTTGTTGGCAAATTTCTGGATTTTGTAATAATTGACTCTAAGATGGTTATTAGCCAAGTGCAAAGTCTCCAACTTATCTTGCATGATATTCATACAGAAGGTATGTCTCTAAGTGAATCATTCCAAGTTGCTGCAATTGTGAAAAAATTACCACCTACTTGGAAAGAGTTCAAGAATTATCTTAAGCATAAATGCAAAGAGATGACATTTGAGGAACTCATTGTCCAACTAAGGATTGGAGAGGATAGCCGGAATGCTAAAAAGAAGAGTGGTAAAAATCCTATTGAGTCCAAGCCTAATGTAGTGGAACAAGTGTACAAACCACATAACAATAAGAGGAAATATACTGAAGATGGTCCTAAACAAGGCAACAACAATGACAATAAAAAGTTCAAAGGAAAACGCTATAATTATGACAATAAAAAGATGGTCCTACACAAGGCAACATCAATCTCTCTATTGTGGTGTCTAAGGCTAATTTGGTTGGAAATCCCAAGGAGTGGTGGGTCGACACTGGGGTAACTCGTCACATTTGTGCGGATAAAAAGATGTTCACTTCATATAGTAAGGCCGCCAATGGAGAACAACTGCTCATGGACTACTCTTCTACCTCTACAGTGGCTGGACAAGGAAATATGATCTTGAAAATGACATTGGGGAAGGATCTTACTCACAACAACGTGCTGCATGTACCAGATATTCGCAAGAATTTAGTTTCTGGGTCTTTGTTGAGTAAAAATAGTTTTAGGCTTGTATTTGAGTTTGATAAATTTATACTAACTAAAAGTGGTATGTATGTGGGTAAAGGCTACATGACCGATTGGCTCTTTAAGATGAATGTAATGACTGTTGTACTAATTTTTGCTATTAATAAGATTAACACAACTTTTGTTTGTATTCTTGAGTCTACTTTATGGCATGGTAAATTAAGACATGTGAATCTTGATGCTTTGCGTACACTTACAGCTCGTTTGTTTTGAAGGATAACTCATGGGATTAGACTATTAATCCGGAGGGATTAATAGTCCGTTGTTTGGTATGGATTTTTTGGTCCGGATTAATAATCCCTCCGGACTATTAATCCGGAATTCACTGGCTTATTGTATCCTTGGGGGGGGGCCTGGGACAGAATCTATGGGATAATGTATCCCATGGGATTGGCTAGCTTTATTACATCTTTGACCCTCTCATGAAAGTAAAAGTAAAATTTTACTCTGTATGAAAGTAAAACTTTACTCTGTATGAAAGTAAAATTTTACTCTGTATAAAAGTAAAATTTTACATTCTGAAACTAAAAGTAAAATTTTACTCTGTATGAAAGGAAAATTTTACATTCTGAAACTAAAAGTAAAATTTTACTCTGTATGAAAGTAAAACTTTACTCTGTATGAAAGTAAAATTTTACTCTGTATAAAAGTAAAATTTTACATTCTGAAACTAAAAGTAAAATTTTACTCTGCATGAAAGTAAAATTTTACTCTGAATAAGAGTAAAATGTTACACTCTGAAACTAAAAGTAAAATTTTACTCTGTATGAAAGTAAAATTTTACTCTGTATAAAAGTAAAATTTTACATTCTGAAACTAAAAGTAAAATTTTACTCTGCATGAAAGTAAAATTTTACTCTGAATAAGAGTAAAATGTTACACTCTGAAACTAAAAGTAAAATTTTACTCTGTATGAAAGTAAAATTTTACTCTGTATAAGAGTAAAATGTTACACTCTGAAACTAAAAGTAAAATTTTACTCAGTATGAAAGTAAAATTTTACTCTGTATAAGAGTAAAATGTTACACTCTGAAATTGTGATTTTTTATGATAATAAAATTGTGATTTTTTATATCAAGGATTGTGATATATATTCTTTTTATACAAAAATCTAGCTACACTAAAAATCTAGCTAGATGTTTAGTTGAACACTTGAAAAAATTAGAATGACAAGGTAGAATTAGGCATGAAGTCAACAAAATCTGTGACGCATGAAGTCAAGAACTTTGTCATGTTGTTATCACAATTGCTACCTTGTCTTGATCTACTAGAATTACGCATGAAGTCAAAAAAATTTAATATTTGGTGCATTCATGGTATTAATTATACTTAATAAAGTAAAAAAAAAAATTAAACATCTCAATTACAAATTAAAATAAATTTATGTAATATTTATTAATATTCTATTTATTTAATATTTTAAAAGTTATAGTAAACAAATTAAATAAAATTTATAATTTAGATTTAATATTCTTATTATTTAGTAAATAATTCAAAAGGGCAAAATAGTCTTTTGAACATTTATCATTCTCCATAATATCCCAAACAAACATGGGATTCAATAGAATAGTCCAATCCAGACCTCTAATCCCATGACTAAACAAACATAGGATACAAATCTAGTCCGACCAAATAGTCCAGGGACAATGTATCCCAGGACTAACAGTCCGATGGATTACAATCCCTCCTTATCCAGTCCGTCCAAACAAACGCACCCTTATAGGTTTGGATTATATACCAAAATTTCAAATTGATCCTAATCATAAATGTAAAGTATGTGTAGAAGCGACACTAACTAGGGCGCCATTTAAATAAGAAAAATCAAACCTCTAGAATTAATTCATACTAATGTATGTGATCTTTAATTTGTTCAAACTAGAGGGGGCAAAAAGTATTTTATAACATTTATTGATGATTGCACAAGATATTGTTATGTATACTTACTTAGAAGTAAAGATGAAGCCTTAGAAATGTTTAAACTTTACAAAATTGAAGTTGAAAATCAATTAGGTAAAACCATTAAAATGGTTAGAAGTGATAAGGGTGGTGAATATGGTGAACCTTTAAATGAATTTTGTGCATAACATGACATTATTCATCAAACTACATGTAGGAGGGGCCAAGTCGGGTCTATTAAAATTAATTAGGCCCAATCAGAAAGTCCAAAATTGGTGGGCCTAGATTTATCGCCATCAAACGGGCCAGATTGTTTTAAGCCTCAAAAAGGTTCGGATCCACAAACTTAGAGACTTACTGGGGCCTGGACGCGAAAGGGTATTGAGCAAACGTAGAGATCTGAGGCACTCGAGCCTCGAACGGATTCGATTACAATCTAGACGCCACTCCATTGGTGAGTCCCAGAACATTTGCGAACTTGGAGAATTCCAAGATCAACCCACCAGAATCATGAGTGATGTTAGAGCCCGAGCAAAGGGCCCGAATCCTGAGGATGGTGAGTGGAGATGAATTCACTCATCGATTGATTTAGCCTATACCCAGGTTAAGGTGGCACGATCCCAGGGGATCCATGAGACTATGCAATAGTAGTGGTGGGGGGTCCTCTAGGACTACCTCGGCCCTTTGGGATGATTGGGGATCATTGGTTAGGTGTGGCTAAGAAGAAGGGTTTGCTATAAGGTTGATCTACTTTTCGGAGTTTTTCTCATCCTCAGAGAGGTCACCTCCTCGGACAAGGTAGTTAGAGGGAATATTCCCCATGTGCCTTGCACATGGGCTCCATCCTACATCATGAGGTACCTATAAACAGCATCCATCAATTGCTTTACAAGGGATGGATTTTAGAGAGACAATTCTTGGTAGAGAACTAATTTCTCTTCTCCATTATCTACTTTGAGAGTGAAAGTGGGAGATCCATGGGATAGCCTTGCCATTATTCTTTCTCTAACTACTTTGCTTTCTTTTTCACCCAATTTCTTAATTCTATAATCTTTTTTCTATTATGTTCTTATTTGTGATTGTTAAAGAATCTAAGCCTCTCGTCATTTCTAGATAATTCAAATTTTCCAACAAGATTCTTCAACCTTCATATAATTTTGGCGACTCCACTGGGAAAGCGGATTGGTTAATGGTCTCAACAAGATCCGGAACCCACACAACTCCGATAAGGATGGCGGGAGAAGAAGAAGTTTGCCAACAAGGATCCTCTAATGGTGGTGATCATAGGACCTTGGCTCAAGATCAACCACTTTTGCTTGAAGCCATTCAACAACTTCAAAATACCCAACAAGAGATTCTTTCTTACAACTCTTCATAATCTCATTCATACCATGTTGGTGATGAGTTCTAATTTTGCATCGGCATCGAATAGAAATCAAACTAGAGGTGGAGTTGTTTCCGTTGAAGTGAAAAATCAAGCCCAAGGAGAAGTAGGCCATGGCTAGCTCGTGGCTCATGGCAACACAACAACAGCGGCAACATATGCTCAGACCACGGTAGGCAGCAACAGCTTGCTAATGCCTGGGCTCTATGGTGCGCCTAACCATGATCCAATGGTGACTAGAGGAGGTTCCGGCGTAATGAATAGCGCTCCGGTGGCTATCGGTGTCCAAACAAATTCAGGGGGCATGTTTGCACAAAAGGGTGCTCTGCTCGTACCCAATCTCGTTCCACTAACAGTACATGTTACCCATGTACCAAGCAGGTCTTCTTTGGTGCTGACAACGAATTTGCAAGCCCAACCTGGTATAGCTGTGACTTGTAATGGACTTTATGGAACCCAATTCAATGTCCCATCATCAAATGGTTGGTGCATAGGTCCCGATGGCTAATATCGTCATGTGTCATCACCGATGGTGAATTCTCAACACCAAAATAGCAAAGTCGCTCTTGGCTCAGTCTTTGGGTCTATAAGCCAAGTGTAGCCTGAATTTCCACGCTCATTTCAGAAGGCGAATAACCTTACAGTTCAGACTTCACATGTGGTTTTGAATCTGATTTCACAAGTGCAATGTGAAATAGTGAAAACACAAAAAAAGTCCAAATCCGACAATTCTTTTTGGAAAATCAAAGTTTGAATCAAATGTCAAAAATGGACTGCTTTGCCAGATTATAAAGTCGCCACCTAAATATTTTGAAAAAATTTAGGAAACTAGAGACTCGTGCCAAAGGCCATTAGTCCGTCATTACTAAAGTGTCTCGGCTCGGAAACTTAGGTATGAGAGGGGAAGGTCATGAATTGAGCACCCCACTCGCCCGATCAAAGATCGGCCTCTACTAATCATGATGTGATTTTTATCGACATTATATGTTCTTATTCTGGTTATTAGGCTATATTACTATATGATGTGCATACACAGGGTATAGACTAATTTGTAAAAGTTGGAATATTTTGATTTCATATTTGTTTAAAAATTGTTTTGTGAATTTGCCACTTGAAAAAAAAAAGTGGGCTAAAATGGGCATTAATCAAACTATCCCAATCCAAGCAACTAGCCTTCATCCACAGGCATTCAAACAGTTATATCATTTAAGCAATTAGCCTCAAGGTGGACATGCTTGGACATGGTAACACAAACAGTCGATGCAAGATGCTAAAATACAAAATCACTCACCTAGTACTTCGTGTTAAAACAAAGCAAATTATTAGAAAAATATGCATGTTCCTAATTAAATGCAATATGACTAATGCAACACACACATTATGTATTTTTATAGGCTCAGCTATGAACATGGCATATGATTTCATTCAAGACATGAGACAGAGCACGTATTCAAGGAATGAATTTGGACATTGATATCAGGTTAGCATGATGAGCCGAACCTTATATGCATGCAAGACAAATGGATGCAAAACATGAGAATGCTAATGAAATGTAATACTCTATACTAACCATCGTAAGCGAATAAATAAAAGGAAGAAAGACGTAGGGTGGTGCAAATCAATGTCTAAAGTCCAAATTAAACTAATTATTACAAAACCGAATGAATGGATAAATAAGCAACTAGTTAACTACGCTATTACAACAAGGATAACCAAGATAAACAAACTAGCTATTTAAACTAATTAAGTACAACAATTACAAATAAACAATAATGAATAATTACGACACTTAATAATTAACGAGACTAATTACAATAAACAACATTAAATTAATTAATTACAATGATCATAACGTGAGCAAGGATGCGCAAGAATTGCATATATGAACATGCACAATGTTCAAGAACAGCCCTGTCTGCCCCAAGCTTGCTTTGTTTCACCTCAGCCGCTACCCTCTGTTTTCTACAAAAATACACTGCTGACCAAACTTTGAGAGTTGGACGACCCTTAATGAAGCCTGGCCGAGCATAGAGAAAGCCGACTATGCCTCAGTTTTGTGCAAACCTTTGTTTTCTGTTCTGAAGTGAAAACAGTGCAGACAGAGTTGTTCAAGCTCTGTTTGTCCCTTTCTTCCTTCTCTGTCGTGGAAAAGCCTCGAGAGAAGGTTAGAATTGCTTCCAAAGCCATCAATGAACAAATTGATTGCTTGATAATTTCGGATACAACTTTGGACAAAAATCAATGAAATGCAATGGATCTGACCACCCTTCCCACTTATCATGGAATGAACTCAAAGAAGGTGGTAGAGACGCTTCAAGAATCATCAAAACGCCATGAATTAGCGCATGATCACTCTCGACTCGATCAAGCCTAAGTAAGATGACTCATTTTCTATAAGTGTGTTGGTTGCTTTTAAACCAATTCTTTTAGTCATTTCCATTCTTTAGTCCATTTGTCCGAAGTGATGATTAAGTCCTCTAAAAGGAGAGAAGCATCAAATGGGAAGTAATTCTCAACATGAAAGAGAGATTACGCCGTTAACAATGAATCTCAATAAAGATTAAGCCATTAAGCGTAAGTCTCTAGTTCATATGTTGAATAACCATCAACCGATTAAAACAACTCTCAAATGAAAGAGATTAATGGCAAGTTGATTATTAAAATGAGGTTATTAAACATGGAAATGAGTTGAAGAAAAGCTAGAACAACATGCAACAAGCTATGTACAAGGACTTATAATACAACAAATGAACTAATCAAATCTTGAAGTAATTAAATAGAATGAGACAACCCTAAAACAGTCTAAAATAAGCCTAAAACAGTGACTAAAAATGTAAGAAAAGAGCTCAAAAGCAAAGACACTAAAGCTATGTAAGCAAAAGAACTAGGAGGGATGGCCAACCCCTCCAATTTCAAGACTTCAAATCATGTTTTTGGCCTCAGTTCAACTCTAAAAATCAGTTCAAAATCCAAAGAAAAAGAGTGTAAAAGAACCAAGGGTTGAGCTATAAAAAAATATATGCAAGTGAGGGTGTTAACCTTACCACCTTTGGTAGCTTATCCAAACCCAAGTTCCAACACTTAAAATGTATACAAAACAGCCCAAGAATACAAGAAATAAGTAGAAATGAAGAAATCAAAAACAATAACAAAAGTTACAAGCTTATACCTCTCAAAATGGAGTAAGCTTTGGTTGATGATCAAACTCACTCTTGACACACTCTCAAGCTTGAATTATGCTTCTCAAGGGTCAAACAAGGCTCTAAGATGACGAGTCAAGGTGTTGTATGGTGTATATAGATGATACAACATTGGTAGGTCAACTCAAAGGTAGCTTGCAATGGAAGAAGGAGGAAGAATGAGCTCTCTCTATGTGTATAGGCTCTTTCTTAACTGTGTAACCCCCAAAACAGAGGCATATAGTCGTGTTTATAGAATTTGAGCACAAAAGGTGATCAATATCTTCAAAAATGGACAGCTGGCGGGCTCCCGGCTTAAATAGTGTTTATCGCTATTGAAGACTGGCCAACCCTCAATAGCCACGGCCGGCTCTCACTGAGGCATGACCGAGCCTCAATGACTTTCCTTGTTTTTCTGTTGAAGCCTTAACAAAGGATGGCAGAAGGTGTGAAAATGGATTTTTTGGGTGTAATCATTGGGAATATGAAAGGTTTAAGGTTATTTTGGAGCTTAAACAAGACTCCTTCTTTGAGACCTCGAATCACACATAATACCATTTTCATCATCGACTATATCGAGCAAAGCGCTCGAGATTTGCGGGTGGTCAAAAATGGGGAGTCTATAGTTGCCCCACTTTGACAGAGCTCGAAGTCATAAAGTGACGTGAGTGAATGTCAAAGCCCAGTGACGACCCATTTGACAAGGCCGCAAGGTTCGGGCAAGAAATCCAGACATAAATGCAACAATTGAACTCAAGGGCAAAATGCAACAACGAAATGCAGCAAATAACTTATGATCATGCAATGAATAACTTATGATTGTGCAACGAAACATAATGTAAATGAAGCAATGAAACAACGCTACAATCTAGACAAGAAAGCAACGTTCGAAAGACGATGCAAAACAAAGAAAAATAAACCTCGCCGTGTTTCACAAGAAACGAAGTGAATAAACAAGCACGCCTCGCGTGAAAAGCACTAAGAAAACACAAACCAACCTACGTCTCACGTAGAAAGGATGTAAGAAAATGTAACCTAACTACGCCTCGCGTAGGAAGGGGAAAGGGCGACGTAACCATCGAGCGCACCTGAGGTCTCAATCGAGATCCTAACGCGTCTCACGCTATAAGAGGAAGGGTGGTGTAAACAAACAGGCACATCTGATGTTTTGAACCAGGGGTACAATCCTCATATGTCACATGCGAGAGGAGAAAATGCAGTGTGAACACCGGGCGCACCTGAATATTTTTAACTGGAGGTATAATCCTAACGCGTCACACGCGAGAGGAGGAAATGCGGTGTGAACACCAGGCGCACCCGAATTTTTTCAACCAGAGGTACAATCCTAATGCGTCACATGCGAGAGGAGGAAAGGCGGTGTGAACACCGGGCGCACCAGAATGTTCTTAACCGGAGGTATAATCCTAACGCGCCACACGCGAGAGGAGGAAATGTTGGTGTGAACATCGGGTGCACCTGAATGTTTTTAACTAGAGGTACAATCCTAACGCGTCACACGCAATAAGAGAAAATGTTGGTGTGATGACTGGGCGCGCCCAAATATTTTTAACTGAAGGTACAATCCTAACGGGTTATACGTGAGAGGAGGAAAGGTTGGTGTGAACACCAGGCGCACCCGAATGTTTTTAACCAGAGGTACAATCCTAACGCGTCACACGCGAGAGAAGGAAAGGTTGGTGTGAACACCAGGCGCACCAGAATTTTTTTAACCGGAGATACAATCCTAACGCGTCACACGCGAGAAAAGGAAAGGTTGGTGTGAACACCGGGTGCATCTGAATGTTTTTAATCGAAGGTACAATCCTAACGCGTCACAGGTGAGAGGAGGAAAGGTTGGTGTGAACACCGGGCACACCCGAATGTTTTTAACCAGAGGTACAATCCTAACACGTCACACGTGAGAGGAGGAAAGGTTGGTGTGAACACCCGGCGCACCTGAATGTTTTTAATCGGAGGTACAATCCTAACGCATCACACGCGAGAGGAGGAAATGTTGGTGTGAATACCGGGTGCACCTGAATGTTTTTAACCGGAGGTACAATCCTAACGTGTCACACGCGAGAGGAGGAAAGGTTGGAATTGACAAAGAACTAACAAATCACAGAAGTAGGAATCAAAAACATGGATTCTACTCAAAGATATGTAAAATCAAAACAATGCCAATGTGTTAGAACAATGGGCTCAACGCACCGCGTTTCAATCCGATTTTAAAATGAATGATGATTTTAATGTGGCACGAATGATTTTATCTGGAACTCCTCTATATGAACCGTACATACAATATCGGGCACTTCTCTGACACTCTCTGAATGAACCGTACATACAATATCGTTTGGTTTGTTTGGTTACAACATAACGGAACAAACTACGATTCAAGAAAAATAATGATAAATTAAAAAAGAGTTTAAACCAAACAAGCTGAAACAAATTAGATCAAAAATCAAATAAATGCGTTCTCTTTTGTTTGTTTTCACTTTTCCTCAATTTTTCTTCTCTTTTCTTTTTTTGCTTTTTTCCTTTTTGTTTCATCTTTTTTTTGTGTGTGTGTGTGTTTTTTATCACTCCCTAATACCAAAAATAAAGTAAAGCAAAGAAATAAAATAAAGCAAAGAAAAACAAAGGTTGAACTGGGTTTTCACTGAGAGCCGGTTGGGCCTCAACGAAGCACGGCCGGGCATTGCGACAGCTGGTCGGGCTTTAATAGCGGCAGGGGCAAATTCGGTCTTTTCTCGTGATTCACTTGTTTAAAACAAAATAAAACCCTATTTCCTCACTTCCTCACCTCCGAAACTCCCTTCTTTCCCTCTCTGCAATCTCTCTCTCTCTCCCTCTCTCTCTCTAGATTTCCCTTTTTACTTGCGTTTCCCAATAAACCTCACCACTTTTTCTTCGAAACCCTTCCTCTCCTCTACATTTTGAACTGATTAGATTTCGATTTGGTCAAATTTTTTGGGTTTCTCATTGTTTTGCTTTGTTTCTCACGAATTTTCTTGGCTTTTTGAGGACTCACTTTCGCGTTTTTCATTTTCTCCTCTCATTTTCTCTCTTCTAGGGTTTAACCCTCCACATTTTCTCACTTTCTCTTTATTTCCTCCACTTTTCTCCTTGGCTAGCGGCAAAGTTCCCATTTCGAACCCCGCCATTGGCATCAAGGCCACCTTAAGCGCGGATATGGAGACTAAGGATCCCCCTACGTTGTTTCCTCTCAGCGACAAGCCATTTGATGTTGCCACTTAACATCCATGTACACACGTTCCACCTCCAGGTGGAATTTTGAGATTTGAGGGCCTCATTAACGGGATAGACGAGAACGTCTTGTTGCGAGAGCCTGTGGAGCACTTGTCCGCCGATGCCTCCACGGTAAACCATTTTCCTTTATTTTTATACTCTTCAAATTTCACTTGAGCTTGAATTTCACAAGTAGATCACCAATTAATACCATATATATTCCCTATTGACAAGTGGTGGCTATGAGGATTAGTGGCTATGGATCCATATTTGGCCCGCTGCGCTGGTACGAGAGACTACCCGTAGAAGTCCGCGCATCAATTGACGTAACCGGCTTCGGGCCCTTCTACTTAGGGCTCATACAAATGAGGGTCGAGTCATTTTTGTACGGAGCTCTGGTTGAGAGATGGTGGGACACCACCAATTCATTCCACTTCTCGTCAATCGGGGAGATGACCCTGACTCCATACGATTTTTCGATACTCACCAGTTGACGCAAGTGGCTTCGGGCCCTTTTGCTTAGGGCTCATACAAATGAGGGCCGAGTCATTTTTGTACGGAGCTCTTGTCGAGAGATGGTAGGACATCACCGATTCATTCAATTTCTCGTCGATCGGGGAGATAACCCTAACTCTGTACGATTTTTTGATGCTCACCAGCCTACAGGTTGGAGTTGGCGGTCTGATCCCGTATGATCCAAACATGACGCAGTGGAGAGCCGCACAGCATTTGCTTCTTGGAGCAATCCCGGAAACTACTAACCACGGGATGGTGAGGTATAGCTGGTTCTTCAAGTACTTCTCCGATTTTCAGTCTCGCCCAGTACACCCGCGGCTTCCTTATGTATCTCCTCGATACTACCCTATTTGCGAATAGGAAAAATACCATGGGGTTATATCTTCTAGGGGCACTGGTGGACCTCCCTCAGGTATCAGAGTACGATCGGGGTAGCGTTGGCCTGGCCACCCTATACTTTATATGAGCTCTGTCTCCCACAGTAAGGCAGACTCACTCAGCGGTTATTGGAGAGTTTGGGAGGTACGCCTCACATTTATTCTTTCTATGTATTTTGTTTATTCTGCATTTTCTGCTCATTTTCATTTCATTTATGCTTATTGACTCCAGCCATCTTTTCCTGTTTGCAGCTCTGGGTTTACACCTACTTCACCTCTTTGGCACCGGTCCCGGTGAGGCCGATCGAGTTGTCAGTACCCCGCTCCCGATACTACAGCTCCCGATTTGAGTGACATTGCTGCATAGACTGAGATTTCCCTTACCTTCGACATTTCTTTGACACAATCACTACGAACCAGGTAACAAAATACCACCCTTTAACTGTTACATACTGTAAGCAAACTGCACAGTTTCCCACACTACACGATCATTCTCATACTGTTGGTTTCTCACACCACATTGTCATTCTCATACTGCACTGATTTCTGGCATTACACTGAGTACTGATATCATATATTGCACTGATATCTGACATTGCACTGATTTCTAACATTGCACTGATTTTTGCAAGTTGACTGGCACCCTTGGGCGGGCATTCCTCAAGTGTTGAAGACGACCTACACCGCTGCATGGTATGCCTCCACCATGCGAATTCTATTTGAAGGCCCCTTTGGCCCATCGTACTACCTGGGGAAAAGGTTAATCCGCCAGACGCGGGGTGTCGCTAACCCCGACATTCCACACCCGTCTCCTTCGATTATGAGGGTAGTAGATGAGCTACATGACGGTCTTCAGGTCAACCTCCTGATGTTGGGCGAGGATGGCGATCATCATTATGAGCCTGGTGACTTCACTACCTTCTTGCACACCTGGGTGATGGCGCCTCTTACCCCAAGCGTGGCTCGAGCTGTGCTGGAGATTGCCGCTGCTGCTGCGGCTGGCGATGCACCTGCTGGAGGTGCCCCTGCCGTTGCTCCCATTCTTGGATTTCTTGTGATCCCCATTGAGATCATGTACATGCGTCCGGATGGAGTGATCGAGTAGATCCCACTTGAGCACATCGAAGAGAGGGACCGCAGGCTAGTCCATACTGCACTTTAGCATGTTTTCTACCATTTCTGTTCATTATTCTCTATTACTTCTGTCTGCTTTTCTCAAATTCTGTTCTTTTTGCAGATACCCCAGGCGTATGGTGATGACCGCCTTCATACGATCGACCGACTGTTCCTCATGGTACGAAAAAGGTAGACTGCCTTAGTCACCCATGGGATCGAGGTACATTCTATCCGCAACATACTGTTGTTGCCATACTGTATACTCTTGTTAATTCATACTGATACCTGTCTTCCTTTCAGCTTGAGCCGGCGCCAGCAATGCCTGCAGGACCTTCTATAGCCAGTAGATAGAGACGGGATCGCGGAGGAGCCGATCGAGGAGAGGTCGAGTGAGGCAACGCTTGCTTTCTGAGGAGTCTTTTGACAGGTCCACGACCCCCGAGGACGAGGAAGAGGAGGTTGACTTGCAGTCCAGCAGCCTTGGCGACGATAGTAATGCACCTCATTTGCAGCCGAGGAGGAAGAGGGCGAAGATGGGCTACTGATGAGGATGACGATTTTGATTTAGTTGTTTATTAATTTTTTTTTTTTTGCTTTCATTTTGCTATGTAGTTAAAGACTAGCTCCAGATAGACCTTTTGTTTTATTTTGAAAGATTTTATTTTGTTTTATTGCCCTGTAAAACAATGATTAGGGTTGGACCCGCTAGTTTATAAAAGACAAGTTTTTTTTGAATGATCTCTTTACACAATGTGATGAATGGCATTTGCATGCAATGAATGGCGTAACCCTTGCATTGTAACCTTTAGAATTGTGAACGCTTGTTCTTGAATTGATTCATGAATTGGATAATAACTTACAACCGGTCAAAATGTAAAATACAACTCGATAACAGAAAAAAGAAATGAAAACAACTCGAAAATGCTATATAAAAAAAAACACTTGGTACAAACAAAACGAAACTTAAAACAAAGTTGTAGTGCATCTAGACAGAAACCAGTTTTTTCTGCAATTGCACTGGTCTAAGTCATCATTAAGACCCAGTTGGGCCTAAATATGTACGGTCGGGCTTCACTGAGGCACGGCCGGGCCTCAGTGTGAGGTCAGTCAGTGCTGCCTAGCTGTCATGCACTGCTCCTGCTCATCTTCTATAAATGGTGCTTCCCTACTGTTTTTCTGGTGGAACAACAAATCTTTGATATTTTGTTCTCAAGATGGAGGCATTATGCAACAATAAATGCCATTTTTCCTCTAAGCCGCACTTCCCTTTGCTTTCCATTTCTACATGCCGCTGTTCGATATTGGGACCCGGTCACACATGTGTTTCAATTCGGGTCACAAGAGATGTGTCCGACATTCGAAGAATTTTGAGCTTTAATGGAGTCCTGGCGCGACGAAGAAATCATACCGAAGCCCCGTTTGGCCATGCCCAAGCTCTGGGACGGATGTGTGGGTTAACATCTTATGAGGGTCTATCCTTTGCACATGATGGGGAGCTTGACATCCCTGGTTTAGTTCATCGATTTTTCACTTTTGGAGACAGGAGTGACCTTCTTTGGCGTGGCCACTGGCAACATGCTCTCTAATTATGCCTTCTTGCACAATTCCTCCTTGCCCCTAGTTCTGGCGGAGCTAGTATCCAGTTAATTAAAGTGGCCCAAGGCTTGAGAGAGGGCAAGAGTTGCATAGGTTTAGCACTGGCCAAAACTTTGATGCGTTTGGATGCTTTCCGCTGGGGAGAGACTACCCGCTTTGCTGGGAGCCCACTACTTCCCCAGGTATTATTTTCCACCCTTCTAATTTATGATTCTTATATCACTCATCACTCATCACTCATTCTCTGTTTTTTTTTTTCCCTTTTTCTTTTTCCTCTCAAAACATTTTCCTTACTTTTCCTTCAACGCACACCTCTCTATTCTTTAATCCTCTTATTTTTCATCCCTCCCCAGGTATGGTTGATGGATAAACTGCAGATAGTGGGCCCTTGCCTCGAATACTTGGCCAGGGCTTAATTTTTTCACCAACGGCTAATAGATTTCCCCTCAGAGGGTTTATGGTGTGATTGGATGTGCAGCCGGTCCACAGCTGATATATCTTGGCGTTGTCCCTGGTTTAATTTAGCCGAGATAAGCTATAGCATGTCCCAACAGTCGAGTGTAGAGTTAATTGGCTTTACACATTGCGTGTTCTATTTTTCTCTCCGATTCCGATGCCAGTTTGGGCATGATCAGATACGTCCAGATGAGGGAGTGGAATACACAGCTTCATTACCAGTTCACGCCTCGCACCTACCTCGGTATCTTGCAGCCTAGAGAACGGGAGAGATTCTAGCCTCCGCCATTAGTTTCAGTTACACCCTGTCTGAGGAGTGTTTGGCTTGGCTTGAAGAGGAGGCAGAAGTTAGGCTGTCTTTGGCATAGGGCCACCTGACTTAGCTGTGCCCCTAGTTTTACTGCTTTGATATTTTCTTTTCAAGTTTTAAGATGTAAAAAGCAACTTTGATCTGAATCAAAGAGGGAGAATGTACTTATGTTGAAATCAATCAAATTAAAGTTGCGAATACTAAAAATTTTCCTTTCGGTCCCAAAAATGGTCCAAGTTGTAAAAGGGTAAAATTTTGAACAAAATCAACTTTTATTAAAACTTTCCAAAATAATTTTCGAAAGCGATCGCCACCTGACACACATAGAATCGATCCTCAAGATGTGCAATCCCGAATCAAAAGAAATCATAAATCCCCATTCGTTGCATATCATTGCTACTGTTCTGTACTCAACTTTTCTGCCTGAAATATAGAGCACAACCGAACTAATAGATGATGAACAAGGATGACTTGAAAACGGATAGGACAGTTGAACTGGAGATAGTTACAGTCGAACTTCAAGATGAAGTTTCCTACGTATCCCAAAAATGGAAATTAGGTCTTACGTAGTTCGGTTTGGGTTCACTCGAGTATTAATTCTCTCATTTTACGCTCTAACTTTTGCCAAAACTGCCCTTTAGGGTTTTCAACCTTGTGAGCTCAATTTTTCTTTATTTCTCATTTTTCATGCTCTAACTTTTGCCTAAGTCGCCCTTTCGGGTTTTCAGCCTAGCGAGCCTCTCAGGGATAATATTTCTTCAACTTGTCCATGTTGATTGGTTGTGAGAACTCCAGGCCATCCAAGTCTATAAGAATAGCTGCCCCTCCTGACCAGATTGACTTGATGATGTAAGGACCGGTCCAATTGGGTCTGAACTTGCCCCGAGGGTTGTGAATGGGAGCTCGATTGTCTTTCAGTACCATGTCCCATTCCTTGAGCTTCTGGGACTTAACTTTCTTGTTAAAAGACCTAGCAATCCGGCGTTGGTAGCCCTGGACATGATACAATGCCCTTAGTCTTCTCTCATCGAACAACATCAATTTCTCGAATCTGCTTCATTGCTAATCTGCCTCTGCTATCTGTCATTCAGCCATAACTCGTAGCGAGGGCACTTTAATTTCAATTTTCTAGACAGCCTCCATTCCGTAGACGAGAGAACAAGGGGTCACACTTGTAGATGTTCAAATTGAGGTTCTGTAATCCCAGAGTGCAAACGGCAGTTTCTCCAGCCAGTCTTTATAAGTTTCCACCATCTTCTGCAGAATTCTCTTGATATTTTTGTTGGCAGTCTCAATGGCTCCATTGGTCTGGGGCCTGTAGGTTGACGGCTTATGGAAAGCCACATTATATTTTTTGAGCAAATCTATCACCTCTTTCTTGAAGTGCGTTCCATTATCGGAGATAATCTTGTTGGGCACTCGATACCTACAGATGATGTTGTTTTTGATGAACTTAGCCACATGCGTTGCTTTCAATATAGAGAAAGACTGGGCCTCTACCCATTTCGTGAAATAGTCGATTGCTACCAGAATGAACTCATGCCCATTTAGCCCTTTTGGTTTAACTACACCGATAACATCTATTCCCCAAACAGAGAATGGTCATGGTGAGGTCATATTGTAGAGTTTAAACGGTGGAATATTCATGCGATTGGCATGAATCTAGCATTTGTTGCATCGACGAACAAAACCAATACAATCTTCTTCCATGGTTGACCAGTAGTACCCTTGTCTAAGGATTTTTCGGACGAGCATCACACCGTTCATGTGGGCTCCGCACTCTCCTCCGTGAATGGCCTCCATAAGATGCTTTGATTCCTCTTCCTCGATGCATAGCTTATGCATTCCCAGATGGCCTCTTTTGTACAACTTGCCTCCGCAGATGATAAATTGAATAACTAGACACCGTATTCCCCTTTTATCCTTGGCATTTGCTTCTGGTGGATACACCTCCTTTTCCAGGAAATTCCAAATATCATAATACCAGGGGTTCTTGTCTGAAGCCTTATTTATCGCGGCAATGGTTTCATAGGCCGGTATATACTTCTGTTCAATAATGATTGGACGCATCTTGACTCCCAATAGAATGTCTACCATAGAAGATAGAGTTGCTAGTGCATCAACGAATCGATTGTTCTCTCTTAGTAGATGGGTAAACGTCAACTTTTCAAACCTCAGAATTAGCATATCCAAGACTTGATGGTAAACTTTCATTTTCTCCTCTTTAACCCGCCAATCTCCGTTGGCCTGAGACAACCAAATTCGAATCCCCGATGACGTCCAACCTTTTTGCCCCTAATTCCAAGGCGGCTTCTAAACCAACGATACACACCTCATACTCTGCTTCATTGTTGGATACTTTGAACTGGAGTTTGAAGGCTAAGGGTATGTGGGAGTCATCAGGTGCTATTAGCAACACACCGATCCCATAACCGTATTGATTGGCTGCTCTGTCAAAGTACATCGTCCACGTTCTCTCTTCTATTTGTAGAATATCTTCATTTGGGAAAAGCTACTCCACTACTTCATCCCCTTCTACTGGCTGACTTGCCAGAAATTCCGCTACAGCTCTCCCTTTAACAGACTTGCGTGTAACATATGTAAGATCAAATTCGGAGAAAAGAAGCAATCAACGGGCTAACCTATCCATAAGTGCTGGTTTCTCAAAGAGATATTTGATGGGATCTAATCTCGAAACCAGGATTACGGAGTGAGCTAACAGGTAGTGTCTCAACTTCTTAGTAGCCCATGCCATAGCTAGACGAGATTTCTCAAGGGGAGTGTAACGTGTCTCGTAATCTAGCATTTTCTTGCTCAAGTAGTAAACAACATTCTCTACTTTGGCCTCCGACTCTTGAGCTAACATGCACCCCATAGTTGAGTTTGTCACTGACAGGTGTAGACCGCCCTGAACTCCGCTCCGCGCGCGAGGGCGCGAATTTGTAGTTCTTAGCTACTACAGTTCGAATTCCTGTCACGGTTCTGAATCTAATCTCACAAAGTGCAATGTAAGACTGATAAATCACCAAAGAGTCCTAATCAGGCAAATCGTTTTGGAAAATCAATTTTAATCAAGAAGTGCCAAACATGGACTGCTTTGCTAGATTTCAGAGTCGCCACCTAAATATTTTGTTTTAGGAAACCCTGACTCGTGCCTAAGGCCATGTGTCCGTCATCACCAAAGTTGCCTTGGCTCGGGAACTTGGGTACGAGAGGGGAAGGTCCTGAAATGAGCACCCTCACTCGCCCGATCAAAGATCGGCCTCTACTAACATGATATGTCGTTTTCATAAACATATGTGTTCTTATTCCGATTATTTAGCTAACTTACTACGTGATGCACATAGTATACAAGTATAGACTCAATCACTCAAGTTGGAACAAAACATCTCATGTTTGTTTTTCAAAAATGGTTTGAAATTGCTATTCGCAAGTAGGCTAAAGCGCGGATTTTCCACCCTCAAGTGGGCTTAAAACATGATTATTTTGCCACCCTTAAGTGGGCTTAAAACGCACATTTTGATGAATTGTTCCAATTCAAGCAATGAAGCCTTCATTCACAAGCATTTATGCAGTT
Source organism: Camellia sinensis (assembly GCF_055761805.1). Lineage (NCBI taxonomy): Eukaryota > Viridiplantae > Streptophyta > Magnoliopsida > Ericales > Theaceae > Camellia > Camellia sinensis. Next base: position 144,162,129 of record NC_138963.1, read on the forward strand.
AAACACATAAGTGATTAGTCTCATGGCAAGCATGCTATCATGGCAGTCACTTACACACATGCAAGGATGCTAAAGCATAAACACTTACAGTGCACTCCGAGCCAAAACAGAAAACTAATTAGAAATATGCATGATCCTAACTATGTCAATAGTGCCTAATGCAACACGTGCAAAAATGTAACTAAAATAGGCTCGACTATCTGAGATGGCATACAAATGCGACAATTGATACATGTATCCAAATAGGGATTGAAATACAATGCAGTTTGAATGATGCGCTAAGCCCAATGCATGCAAAACAAATGTATGGATGCAAACATGCAAGCATATGGATGCTAATCAAAACATGCCCTAAAACTAACCATCAAAAGCCGATAAGTAAAAGGGAGAAAGAAGTGGGGTTGGAAGACATGCACACACACATGCACCCTTACTACAACATTGTGCCCTCTCGACAGAGGGTCCGAATAATAAGCTAACTAGCTACACTAATTAAGCTAACTATTACAAACCAACTAATTAATCAAATTAATTAAGTTACAAAACTAACTAAGTATGAAAAACATCTAAATTAGGCTGCCACAGCTCCGCTTTGAACAATGAAGGATGCATGCTCGATCGCGTCCTCCCGGAAATCCACTACTGTGCCTAAAGATGCCTCTGTTTGCATTCTTTTAGACCTTTGAAAATTGTGCTAACTTCCTAGATGCTTCTGACCCACCTTAGGAATATGTTGAGGGATGGTCGGCCAAAAAGAATGGCTATCGGCCAGAGTTAATGGCTATCGGCCAATTTTGATAGCCGATCGACAGACTTGGTGGCCGGTTGGCAGCTTTGATGGCCGGTTGACTACTGCTTCCTGCAATTTCTCCTTTTGCTGCAACAGAGCACAAACAGAGGCATGGCAGTGTATTTGCAAGAAAATGTGTGCACAACAACCCTCCCTATCATTTCTTCAAGCTCAAGGGAGTGCAGTACTCGACTCTCGGGCCACCAACCGAGCATCGCAATGCACGATGGCCGAGAAGCCAAGTTTGCACAATTCAATGTCAATGAATGCACAAATAACACATAAGGGCCTTAACCTCTATCATGCATGATCAAGAGGGTCGGCGACCGAGAAATGAGGCACGTTTCATCACTTCAAGTATGAAACGTCCCTCGTTTCTCGTGTTTGGATTAACGTTCAATCCAAACACAATGCAATGCAACAATATTTCAAACAGCATGCAAACAACATGAGCATGTCAAGTTAGAGTCCCTAAGCATGAAAGCTAGTGAAGGATACAACATAAGGGCTATGTAATGCAATGCTCAATGGATCAAACCAGTCCCAAATAGACTTCATGCATGCCAAGACAAAGGTCAAAATGCTCTGAAATGAGGGCATGAAAGGCAAGATAATGCATGCTCATGCATTGGCCCATGAATGGGGCACAAAAGGCACAACTCTCGAGAGCACTTAAAGAGTAAAAAACATGAAAGTGCGACAACACTATATGCTCTGAAATATCATTCCAAATGATGTCAAAACATACACATATGACAAACGAGGCATGCTAGGAGGCTCAAAGCTTGAGACTAGCAATGGTACTTGCACCATAGCCATATCAAGCAAGCCCCAAAGGACCAAGGTGACTCAAAGTAGTCCCAAGGCAGGTCAAAACAAGGCCAAAACATGCATGGACTAGAGCCAAAACAAGCAAGCATGGTAAGCCAAAACACCAAGTAAGCTAGGCCAATGAGCATGGTTACACTACAAGTGTAAGAAGCAAATGAGGGATTCTCTAACCAACCAAAAACAGAGTTGTATCATGGCAAAATAACACCAAAACCACACTGAAATGACATCCTAAAAGCTTAGGCAAGATGGCATACATATTGGCTCACACTTAAGACATAAAGCACCAACCCTCCAAAACATTGAAAGAGTGAAAGATGTGCGGGTATGACAGTGAAACATGCTCTGAAATCACATATCAAATGATGCTAAATCCTGCAAATAGCCCAAGCAATGCATGCTAATGAACTCAAAACACAAAGCTAGTAAGCAATATTGAACTATGGCTATACAAAGCAAGGCATGCATGACCAAACAACTTAAAATAGAGCTAAGGTATGTCAAAACATGAGCAAAAGCTTGCTAGAGTGGAGCCAAAAACATGCTAAAATAATGGTCCAAAGCATGATGCATGTTAAGGCTATAGGGAAGATTGCACTACAAGTACATGAAGCATGCAACAAGTGATCAAACCAACCCAAAACAGAGTTATAACATGTTAGAAAAGTTACAAAAACATGCTAAGATAGAGCCTCAAGAAAGTAGAAAAACATGCTAACTTGGTGAGCCATCAACACAAGCACACAAGATACAAAAGGGGGGGACCACCCCCACCTATTTTGGGTATCAAAACACACTTTTCACCCCTGAAATTCCTCTGGAATTCAGTGGTGAAGAGGCCAAACAAAGGTAATCCAAAGGTCTAAAAGAGATGGCTCAAAACAAGGCCAAGTAAGGCACAAAATGGGGTAAGCCACCCCTAACACCAAAGAAGTCTTAAGCAACCATTTTAAACACTTAAATGCAGAACTTTTTTCAGTCGAAAGTTAAGCCAAAAGAAGCATGCAAAGGTGGCTAAGTACTCAAGCAAAACAAGGCTTAAAGGGGGTAACAACTCACCCTTGAAGAACCATAGCCAAGTAGCAACTTCTAAGCCAACAAAGCAAACTTTGAGAGTCTAAACAAGGTCCTCTAGTACCTCAGCAACAAAGCAATGGTGCTTTACTAGGTGTTGTAGTGCAAAAGTGAAGAGAAAACACACTTTTGAGCACAAACAAGTGCAAATATATAGAGAGAGGGAGATATAGAGAGAGATATATATGTATCACTCTATATCAATTTTCAGAACCCCTGGAAAGGGAGAGGGACCTCCCCTCTTGTAGAAATCCAAGTCTCAAGCTTGTTGAACAAGCTAGAGGCTTGGTTCAATCCCTCCATACACGTGTATGGAGGATGAGTTTTATGCTCACTAGTTGTCACAGCTGGCAACAAAATATCTACAAAAGCAAATAAAAAGGCCTCGGCCAACAAACATGGCCGATCGGCCAATAAAGGTGCCGACCAACCATAAAAGGTGCCGACCAGCCACCATTGATGGCCGATGGAAATGAGGAATGGCCGATAGGCATGAGGCCTGGCCGATGGGTTGTAGGGCTGGCCAACAAGCCACCCCCTTCCCTCAAAAACAAAACCACAAGCTCTTGGTCCACAACCAAGCACAAAACAGACAAGTTGAGAAGCTCAAAGGCAAGGCGTACAGCTGAGACCTTCAGAAACTCAAAATGAACACGAGCATGGATGATCATCGAGTGTTCAAACGATGACATCCAAGTCTTGAGGACGGTCAAAAATAGGGTGTCTACAACAGGTACAAGATCAATTGTTTTCCCAGTTCTGGCGGTGATAACACAGGTGGATTTTACAGGTATTGCTTGACCAGTTCAAAGCAAATTAACAACAATTGTCCCACTAGAACTTCTTTTCTTTCTTCAGGAGATAAAATAGTGGTTCATAGGTCAAGGTTAGTTTTGAAATAAATCGCCTTATGAATTGCACTTTACCTAGAAAGTCGTGCGCCTCCTTTTCAGTCCTTGGTGGTGGCATTTCTAAGATGGCTTTGATTTTGGAAGAATCTATCTCAATTCCTCATTTTGGAAGAATCCTTTTCAGTCCTTGATTTTGTGTGATCAAGAATCCCAGTATTTTTCCCGTTGTTACGCCAAAGGTGCATTTTTGTGGGTTCAACCTCAATCTATACTCTCTGATCCGTTGAAAGAACTTCCCCAAGACAATGTAGTGGCCTCTCGATCTTTGGACTTGACAATCATATCGTCCACATACACCTCAACCTCTTTATGGATCATGTCATGCAGAATGGTAGTTGCAGCCCTCTGATAAGTGGCCCCAGCATTCTTCAACCCAAACGGCACGACTTGGTAACAATAAGTGCCCCACGGAGTGGTGAAAGCAGTCTTCTCCCTATCCTTTGGTGCCATCAAGATCTGGTTATGCCCAGAAAACCCATCTATGAACGAGAACAATGCACGGCCTTTGGTGAAGTCTACCAACTCATCAATATACGACAGGAAAAAATCATCATTCGGTCTAGCCTTATTCAAATCCCTAAAGTCGACACAAACTCTGATTCTGCCATCCTTCTTCGGAATTGGAACAATATTGGCCAACCATGTTGGATACTCAAATACAAGCAAGAACCCTGCCTCAATCTATTTGGTAACTTCTTTCTTAATCATCAAAGCCCAATCTGGGCAAACTCTGCGCAACTTTTGCTTAACTAGCCGTGCCTCAAGGTCGAGAGGGATCCAGTGTTGTACAATCTCAGGATCGATTCTAGGCATGTCTTCGTAGGACCGAGCAAAAACATCTTTGAAATTTTTTAATAAAGCGATTAAACACTCGCGTTCCTTCGAAGACAGTGTGGACCCGATCTAGACCAAGCGAGGATCTTCCTCAGTACCCGCATTAATTGATACGATTTCATCTGTACAGGGCCTAACACGCCTCTCCTCCTCATAATCAACCAAATTTTTCAAAACCCCAAGGAATTTCTCCCTCTTTGTTTAGTCAAAATTTAGAAAATTAAGATCAGTACAACAAACCAAAGGCACAAAGAATTAGGCAACATTCACAGCATTCTCATTCAAAAAGTCTAGATCTTCGGTTACAGTGGACTCAAGGAAAAGTTAAAAGATGACCTGGACAGGACTTTGGCATCCGATCTACCACTCCCAGAAGTACCAGACTTAGAGGAACTCGAATCTGACCCCGACTCCATAGACTCGGTGGAATTAGATCCGAAGTCATTATCCGATTCAGAACCGTCGATGACGCCTTGCTCGAACTTCCAGACCAGGCGTGGAGCCTTAAATGCATCCATGATTGTAATTGGAGAAATTCGCTGCTAGGGTATCCCCGATCATTGAAATAGTAAAACTATCCCCTACGTTGGTGGTCTCAATTCCCGCAGTGAAAGTCATCAGTAAGTCAGCTAGTGCTTTTCCCAACAACTCCTCTTCTTCAATGCCCAGGTTTGAAGTCCTTTCTTGATCCGTATCAGTGCTTAAGTTTGCCTGTTCATCCTCCTCTTCTGGTAATTGGTGCCCGAAAAAGATCTCGAACCCCGGATACCTAGTCTTTGTCTCCCATTTATACCAGGGCTCTGGGAATCCACCGAATGGGAAATCTCCCCCTTGGCAGACAAAGCGTCCGTTCAAGGTTCCCCATATAGGTTTATGGACTAACTCATACTACTTCCGAGTCCTCTTTGCTTTCAGCCTCTCTCTTAACTCTTATCCTTTCCTCAGTCAATCTGCGGCTGTGGGTTTGTATCCCAGCCCGAAAGCATGAGGGTTATGACTCAGCTTCTTAGCAATAGTACCTCCCTACTTACCGCTTCAACCTAGTCCTGACCCGAGCATATGCCCCTGTTTGTTCATCATGTATATGGATTGCACATTCACATAATCTCCATCGCCCTCTGCCATGATGGTTTGAACTAACCGGGCTTCTGCCAGAGAGAAGCCGGAAAGGAACACGTCCTCTTCCCCATGTATGATCTCTAGTAGTGGTGCTGTAGTTCCTTGGGGAGGATGGATTGCAGAGTTACTGTACACGGTGGCAATCCCACTTTTAATGGGGTACTTCACTAATTGATGGACTGTTGATGACATAACCTTCATCTGATGAAGCCAAGGCCTTCCCAGTAACACGTTGAATGTGGTCGGAACATCCATGACATGGAACTCCACTTCATGTTCAGACGGCCGACTAGGATACTGCTTTTGAACGTTCCCTTGACATCCCGACTTGTATTGTCATAGGCCCGGACAGCTTGGGTCGTGGGCATAAATCAATCGGCCTCAAACCAATGGCATAGGTAGTTCTCACTGGGCACATATTAATCGCCGACCCGGTATCTACTAACATCACAAGAATCCACTTTTTTTTACTTTCCAAGTTTACATACAAAGGCAAGTTGTGGTTGGTGCCCTCGGGAGGCAATTCTTTATCCGTAAAGGATATCACTGGCATAACGTCCCCGGAGGTGACCAGTGACACGAATTGGTCAGCGGTGGTGTCAATGGGTAGTTTGGTTCAGTTCATTGCTTCAAGCAGGGCTTGTCTATGTTCCCGAGACGCCATTATCAGTCCCCAGATGGATTAGTTAACCTGAATCTTCTTGAGCTGTTTTAAGATCATGTTCTCTTCCACATCCCTCTCTTTTGCTTTCTCCACCTCCTTTCCAGAGGTCTCTGGCTGGTCTAACACTACGAGTTTGAAATACCGACGGCTCTGGGTCATATGATTGATCTCATCGGTATACCAAGTGTCATATGGGGTATTAGCTTTCCAACCTTCGTCAGTGCATGCATGACTTAGGTCGCTGTCTTCCCGCCACTTTCATGAAGTCATGACCGGATTGGCATCAGGTTCTATCCGGAGTATATTAACATCCCGTGCCCCATCATCATACCATTCTTCTTCCACCATAGCTCGGGTTTCAACATCCCGGTACTTTCTGAGTTTCCTCAATATCCTCTTTTGGTCCTTGGGATCCCATTCTGTTTTCTTAGTGTTTGAATGTTGCCGGTTGTGGACTAAACTTCTTCTTTCCCTTTTTCTTTGCCTTGTTCCAGAGCTATCTTCGCTTGGATTTTCTCTATCCTTTCCTTTTGAAACTATTCCAGTGCCTATTCATTCTCAATAAGAGGTGCAACCTCAGCATTACCCTTAAGAGCAATTTCTTCTTCTCCCCCACATCGAACTCTTCCTCACTCCTGCCTGTTCCTCCACATTAGACTCTTTCTCACTCAACCACCCATCGCTAGTTTCTAGCTGGCTCAGGTCCCACTATCCCATTTGTACACAACTTGTATCATCTTCTTCAACGAAGTAAATATCCTTCAAATCCTCTTCTAATTCTGCCAGATCCTACTCTAGGTTTGCTAAGTCATGTAAGCCTTGCTCGGGCCACTCATTATGATTCTGTGCCATTTGGTCTTTCCTGATAGCATTAATGCTGAGGAAATCTAGCAATATAACCATTGGCTTTGGCTGATCGATGGCCACAATGTATAAGTTGGGATCATACTCCTCCACAAGTGAGACCCCCTTCTCTATGACACAGGTATCAGGCGACCCTACCTTCAATGCATTCTTCTCTTTCTCCATTTCTACTGCCTTAGGTTTGGATTGGGTTTGTGGTGTTAGATCCATCATGCACATGTCTGTGCTTTCTGGAATAATCGCCTCCGGTTTCGGTAAGTGGAATGAGGTAATGTATGTGCTAGGGTTCAAGGTGGGTGGTAGTGTATGGATGTGGTTAATGTTTCTGGGTGGGGGGGACTTGGTTGTGTGCAGGAAGTGGATTGGTTATTACGTTCGGTTTGGCGGGTGGGGAGATGACTTTGTTATCGATGAGATCCCAAGTCTCATGACGTAGGCGGTAGCACATGTCTGTGGGGTGGCCAGGTTATTGGTGGAAGATACAGTACTGGGTAGGGTCATGTTTGGGTGGCAATGGGTTTGGAAGTGGACGAGGATCAAAAGGCTTGAGATGCCCCTTTCACATATGGAGAGGGTAAAGACTCTACGGTTTCGGGGTGGACCGGTATTTTGTGAAGGTTGTGAGGTCGTGGCAGTAGCAAAAGGATTAGCCATTTTGGCCGTTGTGACGACATTGCTGACATCTGCAGGCCGTGGAATAGTGATGCTGCTAGTATTGATATTCCGAGAGAACGACCTTCTTGCAGGTTCACTTGTTTTATAGATGATACCCTTTTTGAATGCACTCTCTATCTGGACCCCCAGCTCATATAAGGAAGCAAATGTGGACAACGATGCCACTATCATTCTTTGCAACATGTCTAGCTTAAGGTTTTGGACCACTAGTCGGACTTGTTCTCTTTCAGCAGGCCTATTTGTCATTCGGGCTACTTTGGCCCTCCACTAGGTGACAAAATCAATAAATGATTCTTTGGGATTCTAGGTTGTAGCCTCCAGCTCACTAATGGTTACTTCTATTTGGGTGTTATATGAGTACTGATTGACAAATGCCTTAGATAGCTCCTCCCAATTTCTTTTTGTAGAGTCCTCCAATTTAGCGTACCAGATGGCCGCCACATCAAACAGGGTCCTTCCAAACAACGAATGCTTCTGCGCCCGAGACAAACCCATAGGCCTCAATACATTTGAAAACAATCAGACATGTACGATTGGATCCCCACTCCCATCGAATTTGTCGATGTGGGGCATCTTAAATTTCTCTGGTAATCTAACCGAAGCCTCAGTGTACCCATCTTCGATATCTAGAATAGAGTTGAAGCCTTAGGATTTCTTCAATGCTTTCTCTAATATGGCGATATTGACCAAGGTTGGATCAATTTCATTGATATCGAAAGGAAAAATCCCTGGAGGAGGTTGAACTGGAGGACGATAAGTTGGAGCTAAGGGAAACATGTCTTGAGGATCTGGGACTGGTAGATTTTCTACTGGTAGGGGTAGATCCGAGTTTGGCTGAGCAGTAGGGATCGGATGCACAGTTGATGCTGATGCCCCAGATGTATGCCACAAATCGGCAATGACTTCATCTTATGCAGCCATCCTTTGGTTTATAGTGTCCATAGTTCTTTGTACGGCAATCATCATGGCAGCAAATTCCTCTGCGTTTGGTGTTGTGTTATGTGTCATTGCTAATCCAGGTGAACTAGATGCTGGTGAATTGATTGATTGAGAACGGGTAGGTGTTCGTGGAGTGCTTTGTATTGAATCTATTGATTGTCTGTTTCTTCTTTGCCGAGTGACTGGAGGAAGCGAGACTAGCATAGGCTGACCACCAACATGGTCTCGAGCATTGCACAGCCTGTCGAAATGAGTCCACACAATTTGGGAAATATCGGGTCTTTTTGAAGCTATGATGGTAAACTACCTAGCAAAAAGAAAGAAAGAAAAACAAAATCAAAATCAAAATCGAACAACACTTCGGCCTCAATCCACAACAATCAAGACACATAGCTGAACTGTAATCCCCACTGAACTCTGTTTTCAAACCTTAATGATATGAACCATCGTGTACAGTCTCACTATAAAAGCATACATCAAGTAAAAAGAACCAAAACACCCCTATGAGGGGGTAAGGTTACCTGTCCTAGATTTTTGGCATGATCTAGGTTGCACTATTTCACACAACGAGTTTCACAACATCCTACACATGGGAGGCACCCTGCCCTAATTTGGAATAGTCACTATAGCTTCACTATATGCAACTAGGTCAAATGGTCAAAAGAGTACCTTGCCAAGATTACCTAATATGCCTCTCACACCTAACACCGAGAAGTGAAAAGTGGATCAAGCGGTATAGCAGTGATCCAGATCCAAGGGTTGTATTTCCAACATGGCAGAGCCCATCACCGGTTAGCCTTTTGGCAAGCCTTTTGGGCAAGCCTCCGGCAAACCGTCCAGGAATAGCAGATGGAAAACACAGTGACTTACCGTAACCAAGCAAATGCTATGCGAAAAAAATAAATAAATAAAATAAATGTAGATAAAAATTCACATCATGAGTTTTAAGTCAAGTTCTCTACTTCCCCAACAGAGTCACCAGAAACTGTAGCTCTACTTTCCACGCTCCTTTCGGAAGGCGAATAGCCCTACAGTTCGGACTCCATTTGTGGTTTTGAATCTGATTTCACAAGTGCAATGTGAAATAGTGAAAACACAAAAAGAGTCCAAATCCGACAATTCTTTTTGAAAAATCAAAGTTTGAATCAAATGCAAAAAATGGACTGCTTTGCCAGATTACAGAGTTGCCACCTAAATATTTTTGAAAAATTTAGTAAACCAGAGACTCGTGCCAAAGGCCATTAGTCCGTCATCACTAAAGTGTCTCGGCTCGGGAACTTAGGTACGAGGAGGGAAGGTCATGAATTGAGCACCCCACTCGCCCGATCAAAGATTGGCCTCTACTAATCATGATGTGATTTTTATCGACATTATATATTCTTGTTCTGGTTATTAGGCTATATTACTATATGATGTGCACACACAAGGTATAGACTAATTTGCAAAAGTTAGAATATTTTGATTTCATATTTGTTTGAAAATTGTTTTGTGAATTTTCCACTTGAAAAAAAAAAGTGGGCTAAAATGGGCATTAATCAAACTATCCCAATTCAAGCAACTAGCCTTCATCCACAGGCATTCAAATAGTTATATCATTTAAGCAATTAGCCTCAAGGTGGACATGCTTGGACATGGTAACACAAACATTCGATGCAAGATACTAAAATACAAAATCACTTACCTAGTATTCCGTGCTAAAACAAAGCAAATTATTAGAAAAATATGCATGTTCCTAATTAAATGCAATATGACTAATGCAACGCACACATTATGTATTTTCATAGGCTCGGCTATGAACATGGCATATGATTTCATTCAAGACATACGAGAGAGCACGTATTCAAGGAATGAATTGGGACATTGATATCAGGTTAGCATGATGAGCCAAACCTTATATGCATACAAGACAAATGGATTCAAAACATGAGAATGCTAATGAAACGTGATGCTCTATACTAACCATTGTAAGCGAATAAACAAAAGGAAGAAAGATGTGGGGTTGGAAGACATACACATTATTACAACATTTGATCGCTCACGCAGGAGGGTGCGAATCAATATCTAAAGTCCAAATTAAACTAATTATTACAAAACCGAATGAATGGATAAATAAGCAACTAGTTAACTACGCTATTACAACAAGGATAACCAAGATAAACAAACTAGTTGTTTAAACTAATTAAGTACAACAATTACAAATAGACAATAATGAATAATTACAACACTTGATAATTAACGAGACTAATTACAATAAACAACATTAAATTAATTAATTACAATGATCATAACGTGAGCAAGGATGCGCAAGAATTGCATGCATGCACATGTACAATGTTCAAGAACAACCCTGTCTGCCCCAAGCTTGCTTTGTTTCACCTCAGCCACTGCCTCTGTTTTCTGAAAAAATACACTGCTGACTAAACATTGAGGGCTAGACGACCCTTACTGAACCCTGGCAGGGCATAGAGAAGGCCGATCGTGCCTCAGTTTTGTGCAAAACTCTGTTTAGTGTTTTGAAGTGAAAACAGTGCAGATAGAGTTGTTCAAGCTCTGTTTGTCCCCTTCTTCCTTCTCTGTCGTGGGAAAGCCTCGAGAGAAGGTTAGAATTGCTTCCAAAGCCATCAATGAGCAAATTGATTGCTTGATGATTTCGGATACAACTTTGGACAAAAATTAATGAAATACAATGGATATGACCACCCCTCTCTCTTATCATGGAATGAACTCAAAGAGGGTGGTAGAGATGCTTCAAGAATCATCAAAATGCCATGAATTAGCGCATGATCACTCTTGACTCGATTAACTTGGCATAACGTCCGGCCAAGCCTAAGCAAGATGACTCATTTTCTTTAAGTGTGTTGGTTGCTTTTAAACCAATTCTTTTATTCATTTCCATTCTTTAGTCCATTTGTCCGAAGTGATGATTAAGTCCTCTAAAAGGAGAGAAGCATCAAATGGGATGTAATTCTCAACATGAAAGAGAGATTACGCCGTTGACAATGAATCTCCGTAGAGATTAAACCATTAAGCGTAAGTCTCTAGTTCATATGTTGAATAACCATCAACCGATTGAAACAACTCTCAAATGAAAGAGATGAATGGCAAGTTGATAATTAAAATGAGGTTATTAAACATGGAAATGAGTTGAAGAAAAGCTAGAACAACATGTGACAAGCTATGTACAAGGACTTATGATACAACAAATGAACTAATCAAAGCTTGAAGTAATTAAATAGAATGAGACAACCCTAAAATAGTCTAAAATAAGCCTAAAATAGTGCTAAAAATGTAAGAAAATAGCTCAAAAGCAGAGACACTAAAGCTATGTAAGCAAAAGAACTAGAAGGGATGGCTAACCCCTCAAATTTCAAGACTTCAAATCATGTTTTTGGCCTCAGTTCAACTCTGAAAATCAGTTCAAAATCCAAAGAAAAAGAGTGTAAAAGAACCAAGGGTTGAGCTACAAAAAAATAGGTGCAAGTGAGGGTGTTAACCTAAGTTCCAACACTTAAAATGGATGCAAAACAGCCCAAGAATACAAGAAATAAGTAGAAAAGAAATCAAAAGCAAGAACAAAAGTTACAAGCTTATACTTCTCAAAATGGAGTAAGTTTTGGTTGATGATCAAACTCACTATTGACATGCTCTCAAGCTTGAATTATGCTTCTCATGGGTCAAACAAGGCTCTAAGATGATGAGTCAAGGTGTTGTATGGTGTATATAGATGATACAACGTTGGTAGGTCAACTCAAAGGTAGCTTACAATGGAAGAAGGAGGAAGAATGAGTTCTCTCTATGTGTATAGGCTCTTTCTTAACTGTGTAACCCCCAAAACAGAGGCATATGGTCGTGTTTATAGAATTTGAGCACAAAAGGTGATCAATATCTTCAAAAATGGACAGCTGGCGGGCTCCCGGCTTAAACAGTGTTTATTGCTATTGAAGCTCAGCCAGCCCTCAATAGCCACGGCCGGTTCTCACTGAGGCACGGACGAGCCTCAATGACTTTCCTTGTTTTTCTTTGCAGCCTTAACAAAGGATGGCACAAGGTGTGAAAATGGATTTCTTGGGTGTAATCATTGGGAATATGAAAGGTTTGGGGTTATTTTGAAGCTTAAACAAGATTCCTTCATTGAGACCTCGAATCACGCATAATACCACTTTCATCATCGATCGATTGTATCGAGCAAAGCGCTCAAGCCTTGCGGGCGGTCAAAAATGGGGTGTCTACAGTTGCCCCTCTTTGACAGAGTTCGAAGTCATAAAGTGACATGAGTGAATGTCAAAGCCCAGAAACGACCCAATTGACAAGGCCGCAAGGTCCGGGCAAGAAATCAAGATATAAATGCAAAAATTGAACTCGAGGGCAAAATGTAACAATGAAATGCAGCAAATAACTTATGATCATGCAATGAAACATAATGTAAATGAAGCAATGAAACAACACTACAATCTAGACAAGAAAGCAACGTTCGAAAGATGATGCAAAACAAAGCAAAATAAACCTCGCCGTGTTTCACACAAAACAAAGTGAATAAATAGGCACGCCTTGCTTGAAAAGCACTAAGAAAGCACAAACCAACCTACGTCTCACATAAAAAGGATGTAAGAAAATGCAACCCAACTACGCCACGCGTAGGAAGGGGAAAGGGCAACGTAACCATCAAGGGCACCCGAGGTCTTAACCGAGATCCTAACGCGTCTCACGTGATAGGAGGAAGGGTGGTGTGAACAAGCAGGCGCATCTGATGTTTTTAACCAGGGGTACAATCCTAACACGTCACACGCAAGAGGAGAAAAGGCAGTGTGAACACCGGGCGCACCCAAATGTTTTTAACCGGAGATACAATCCTAACGCGTCACACGCGAAAGAAAGAAAGGCGGTGTGAACACCGGGCGTATCGGAATGTTTTTAACCCGAGGTACAATCCTTACGCATCACACGCGAGAGGAGGAAAGGCGGTGTGAACACCGGGTGCACCCGAATGTTTTTAACCGGAGGTACAATCATAACGCGTCATACGCGAGAGGAGGAAAGGTTGGTGTGAACAGCAGGTGCACCCGAATGTTTTTAACCGAAGGTACAATCCTAACACGTCACACGTGAGAGGAGGAAAGGTTGGTGTGATCACCGGGCGCACCCGAATGTTTTTAACTAGAGGTACAATCCTCACAGGTCACACGAGAGATGATGAAAGGTTGATTTGAACACTGGGGCACCCGAATGTTTTTAACCGAAGGTACAATCCTAACGCGTCACATGCGAGAGGAGGAAAGGTTGGTGTGAACACCGGGCGCACCCAAATATTTTTAACCGGAGGTACAATCCTAACGCGTCACACGCGAGAGGAGGAAAGGTTGGTGTAGCTCGGCTTTTCACGTTCCCTTTCGGAAGAATGAATAGCCTTTACAGTTTGGACTCCATTTGTGTATTGGTTCTGATTCTGATTTCACAAGTGCAATGTGAAACAGTGAAAACACAAAAAGAGTCCAAATCTGGCAATTTCTTTTGGAAAATCGATGTTTGAATCAAATGCCAAAAATGGACTATTTTTTCAGATATCAGAGTCGCCACCTAAATATTTATTTTTGGGGAAATTTAGGAAATCCATGACTCGTGCCAAAGGCCATTAGTCTGTCGTTACTAAAGTGTCTTGGTTCGAGAACTTAGGTATGAGAGAGGAAGGTCAATAATTGAACACCCCGCTCACCCGATCAAAGATCGGCCTCTACTAATCATGATGTAGTTTTTATTTACAGTATATGTTCTTGTTCTATATGTAACATACAAATATAGACTAATTTCACGAAAAGTTGGAACGTTTGATTTCATGTTTGTTTTGACAAAAGTGTTTGACTTAAAATGGTGATCTCATATATACATGAATCAAGTATCCCAATTCAAGTGATTAACCTTCATCCACAGGCATTCAAATAGGTATATCAAATAAGCAGTTAGCCTCATGGTAGTATGTTTGATATTACAGCATTCACACTTATGCAATATGCTAAAGCAAAAATGCTTACCTTAATGTCTGAAGGCGAGTCTAAAAAGAAAAAAAATAGTTAGAAAAAAATGCATGACCCTAATTAATGACTAATGCAACACATGCAACGTGCAATTAAGGTTCGGCTACTAGTATGGCATGTGAGCCAATTCCAGGCATGTGGTAGCGCATGTATGCAAGTAAGGACTTTGAATTTGACATTTGAATAATATGATGAGCCGAACTTTTATGTATGTAAACGAATGGATGCAAATCATGAAAAATACTAATTTAAACATGATGTCCCTAATCTAACCATCATAAGCAGTAAAATAAAAGGGAGAAAGAATGGGGGTTGGAAGACATACAACTTATTACATATTTGTCCTCGTGAAGAAGGGTCCAAATGTCCAAATGTCCGAATAAATAATTATTACAAAGCCAAATGAATAATAAATGAAAGGGGTTGTCTAATTTATTACAATAAGCCCTGACACAATAAACTCGGTATAACGTCCGACCGAATTCAATTAATCATATTAGTTCTTTATGTCAGTTGTAATCCAATTTTAACCAATTTTATTAGCCTTTTTTATTACCTTTCCATTTCTTTATCTTTTCTCCTGTTTGTGCAAAAGTGATATTTACGTCCACTAAGTCCAAAACACAATAAAGAGAAACAAGCATCAACTTAACCCAAGAAAATTTTCTTCGGGGGAAATTACAAAGGAAGAGTCAAACCTATTTACAAGCGATAAGGAATTCCAAGTCAAACTCAAGATGTACAACAAGGACTAGTCAAACTCAAAATAGTGATAATGACTTAGAAAAACCCAAACATGAGTGATAATGACTTGAAATTCAAACTTGATAATAAGTGATAATGACACTTTCCTTGGTGATTTCCAAGGGTCAATTAGTCCCATAAAAGTAAACACACTGATGAATAAAGAGAAATGAAAAATAAAAGATTGTGCTTTAGTATAAGAACATGTATACATTTGGGGTAGTGAACCTCCAAGGAATTTAAACTGTTAAGTATAGAGCGTTTTATGCCTTTGGTAGTAAATCTTCTAAGAGATTAAATCAGTGAGCATAGAACGTTGTATACTTTTGGTAATGAACCTCTTAAGCATAAAACGTTTTATGCCTTTGGTAGTGAATCTCTAAGGAGATTAAACCATTAAGCATAGAACGTTTTATACCTTTGATAATGAACCTCCTAAGCAAAAAATATTTAATGCCTTTGGTAGTGAATCTCCAAAGAGATTAAACCATTAAGCATAGAGCGTTTTATACCTTTGGTAATGAACCTCCTAAGCATAAAACGTTTTATGCCTTTGGTAGTGAATCTCCAAAGAGATTAAACCATTAAGCATAGAGCGTTTTATACTTTTGGTAATGAACCTCCGAAGAGATTAAACTATTAAGCATGGAAGAGTTCATTTCTTATACTTGAACCACAATCTTAATTTTTACAAATTTTTAATCGAAATAAGCAAAAAATGGAGGGAGGTTGCAGAGATGATTATGTGAAATTGATTAATTGGTTAGTATAAACAAACTTGATATTTAAAACATAAATCATTGAAATAAATTAAACAGCCCCCTAAATAGCATACAATAGTGCTGAAATTAGAAACCTACCACTTTTACTATTCATCGTCGAGGTTACTATTCACCGCCTGAGGTACTATTCACCGCCGGAAGTTACTATTCAACGCCGCAGGTTACTATTCATTTGGTGGGGTAAATTATTTAAAGTAATAAATTACAACAGTTTATATACAATGTTTAAATTACAGCAGATATGTGGGTGGTGCAACCTTCCCATTAAAGCGATAAAAAAAACAGTTATGAAAAGAAGTAAATGAAATATTTAAACAAATTATATCGCATTTTTAAATTAAATAAAAATTTGCGAAAACTCACCTTTTGGGGAAATGATGAATTTTCTAAGTCACAAACTTTCTTTTGATTACTCTCAAGTCTGTGGAATGTGTTCTCAATTCTCAGTCCAAAATTTGGAATTAGAGCTTTAGTGGTTGGTTTTTGAATGGTGTATTGATGAAATAGAAATAAAAATATCAAAAAAAATATTTTATTTTCCATCTCTCTCTTCTCAAACTCTCTCGCCCCACTTCCTTTTCCTCTCCCTGATTTTGATTAGCCTTTCCCTCTTTTTCTTTTTCCTGCTGGGCCTCCCCTTTCTTTTTCTTTTTTTCTTCTCTGCTGGGCCTCTCCCCTCGTCCTTATATAGGCAAAACATAGAATATAATAATATATAATATATATATATATATATATATGCATATAATATAATATTTAATATATATGTGTTTGATGTCGGCAGCCGAGCTGACCGCCATCAAATAGTTTTATTATATAATCTATATAATATATCTATATACATATAATATAATATACAAAATATATAATTTATACCAATATATATAAAAACACTAAAAATATGAATAAACACATAAAATTATGCAAAATTACAAAATACTAAACTAATGAAATATTTATTAGTTTAAAACAATTTAGCCATCATCGTGAAGGTTAGGATTAAAGTTCAAATTCCATCTCTCTTACTGAGGATTCTGTGAGAAACACATTCTAATTGTCATCATCGGGTAATCAAAAGAAAGCGCCCAAGTCTTAAGGCCAGTCAAAATGGGGTGTCTACAGTTGGTATGAACACCGGGTGTACCCGAATATTTTTAATTGGAGGTATAATCCTAACGCGTCACACGCGAGAAGAGTAAAGGTTGGTGTGAACACCGGGCGCACCTGAATGTTTTTAACCGAAGGTACAATCCTAACGCATCACACACGACAGGAGGAAAGGTTGGAATTGACAAAGAACAAACAAATCGCATAAGTAGGAATCAAAAACATGGATTCTACTCAAAGATACGTAAAATCAAAACAATGCCAATGTGTTAGAACAATGGGCTCAACGCACCGCGTTTCAATCCGGTTGTAAAATGAATGATGATTTTAATGTGGCACAAATGATTTTATCTTGAACTCCTCTATATGAACCATACATACAATATCGGGCACTTCTCCGACACTCTCTGAATGAACCGTACATACAATATCGTTTGGTTCGTTTGGTTACAACATAACGGAACAAACTATGATTCAAACAAAATAATGATAAATTAAAAAAGAGTTTAAAACAAACAAGCTGAAACAAATTAGATCAAGAATCAAATAAATGCATTCTCTTTTGTTTGTTTTCACTTTTTCTCAATTTTTCTTCTCTTTTCTTTTTTTGCTCCTTTTTTTTGGTTTCCTCTTTTTTTTTTTTTTTGTGTGCTTTTTTATCACTCCCTAATACTAGAAATAAATTAAAGCAAAGAAATAAAATAAAGCAAAGAAAAACAAAGGTTGAACTGGGTTTTCACTGAGAGCCGGTCGGGCCTCAGCGAAGCACGACCAGGCATCGCGACAATCGGCCGGGCTTCAATAGTGGCAAGGGCAGATTCAGTCTTTTCTCGCGATTCACTTCTTTAAAACAAAACAAAACCAAACCATATTTCCTCACTTCCTTACCTTCGAAACTCCCTTCTTTCCCTCTTTACTCTCTCTCTCTCTCTCTCTAGATTTCCCCTTTTACTTGCGTTTCCTAACAAACCTCACCACTTTTTCTTTGAAACCCTTCATCTCCTCTACATTTTGAACCTATTAGATTTTGATTTGGTTAAATTTTTTGGGCTTCTCATTGTTTTTCTTTGTCTATCACAAATTTTCTTGGCTTTTTGAGGACTCATTTTTGCGTTTTTCATTTTCTCCTCTCATTTTCTCTCTCCTACAGTTTAACCCCCCACATATTTTTAATTTCTCTTTATTTCCTCCACTTTTCTCCATGGCTAGCGGCAAAGCTCCCGTTTTGGACCCCGCCATTGGCATCGGGGTCACCTTACGCGCGGATATGGAGACTAAGTATCCCCCTACGCTACTTCCTTTTAGCGACAGACCATTCGATGTGGCCACTTATTAGCCACGTACACACGTTCCACCTCCAGGTGGCATTTTGAGATTCGAGGGCCTCATTCCCAGGATAGACGAGAACGTCTTGCTGCGAGAGCCTACGGAGCACTTGTCTGCCAATGCCTCCACGGTAAACCATTTTCCTTTGTTTTTGTACTCTTCAAATTTCACTTAAACTTGAATTTCACAAGTAAATCGCCAATTAATACGATATATATTCCCTATTGACAGGTGGTGGCTAGGAGGATTAGTGGCTACGGATCCATATCCAGCCCCCTGCGCTGGTACGAGAGACTACCCGTAGAGGTCCGTGCATCAGTTGACGTAGCAAGCTTCGGGTCCTTCTGCTCAGGCCTCATACAAATGAGGGCTGAGTCATTTTTGTACGGAGCTCTGGTCGAGAGATGGTGGGACACCACCAATTCATTCCACTTCTCATCGATCGAGGAGATGACCCTGACTCCGTATAATTTTTCGATGCTGACGAGTTAACGCAGCTGGCTTCAGGCCCTTCTGCTCAGGGCTCATACAAATGAGGGCTGAGTCATTTTTGTACGGAGCTCTGGTCGAGAGATGGTGGGACACCACCGATTTATTCCAATTCTCGTTGATCGAGGAGATGACCCTGACCCCATACGATTTTTCAATGCTCACCGGCCTGCAGGTTGGAGTTGGCGGTCCGAACCCATATGATCCAGACATGACGTAGTAGAGAGCCATACAACGTCAGCTTCTTGGAGCGATCCCAGACACTACCAGCCACGGGATGGTGAGGTATAGCTGGTTCTTCGAGTACTTCTCCGACTTTCAGCCCACCACTCTAGATGAGGTCGTCCAGTACACCCGCGGCTTCCTTATGTATCTCCTCAGTACTACCCTATTTGCGAACAAGGAAAATACCGTGGGGTTATATCTTCTGGGGGCACTGGTGGACCTCCCTCAGGTATTAGAGTAAGATTAGGGTAGAACTGGACTGGTCACCCTATACTGTTATATGAGCTTTGTCTCCCGCTACAAGGCGGACTCACTCGGCGGTTATTGGAGAGTCTGGGAGGTACGCTTCACATTTATTCTTTCTATGTATTCTGTTTATTCTGCATTTTCTGCTCATTTGCATTTCATTTCTACTTATTAACTTCAGCCATCTTTTCTTGTTTGCAGCTCTGGGTTTACACCTACTTCACCTCTCTGGCACTGGTCCCGGTGAGGCCGATCGAGTTGTCAGTACCCCGCTCCCGATACTATAACTCCCGATTTGAGGGACGTCATTGCGTAGATCGAGATTTCCCCTACCTTCGATGTTTCTTTGACACAATCACTGTGGACCAGGTAACAAAATACCACCATTTAACTGTTATATACTGTAAGCAGACTGCACAGTTTCCCACACTACACGGTCATTCTCATACTATTGGCTTCTCACACTGCACTGACATTCTCATACTGCACTGATTTCTGGCATTACACTGAGTACTGATATCTTATATTGCATTGATATCTAACATTGCACTGATTTCTAACATTGCACTGATTTTCACAGGTTGACTGGCACCCTTGGGCAGGCATTCCCCAAGTGTCGAGGATGACCTTCACCACTGCATGGTATGCCTCCACCATGCGGATTCTATTCGAAGGCCCCTTTGGCCCAACGTACTACCTGGGAAAAAGGTTCATCGGCCAGACGCGGGGTGTCGCTGACCTCGACATTCCACACCCGTCTCCCCCGGCTATGAGGGTAGTGGATGAGCTACAGGACGGTTCTTAGATCGACCTCTTGATGTTGGGCGAGGATGGCGATCATTATCATAAGCTTGGAAACTTCACTACCTTCTTACACACCTGAGTGATGGTGCCTCTTACCCCAAGCGTGGCTCAAGCTGTGCCGAAGGTTACTGTTGCTGTTGCTGTTGCCGTTGGCGATGCGCCTGCTGGAGGTGCCCTTGTCGTTGCTCCCATTCCTGGATTTCTTATGATCCCCACTAAGATCATGTACATGCGTCCGGATGGAGTGATCGAGCAGATCTCACTTGAGCACATCAAAGAGAGGAACCGCAGGCTAGTGTTTGCTCCTGGCGTCGAGCAAGTACATATTCCTTTATGCTAGTCCATACTGCACTTTGGCTTATTTTCTACCATTTTTGTTCATTGTTCTCTATTACTTATGTTTGCCTTTCTCAAATTCTGTTCTTTTTGCAGATCCCACTTGAGCACATCAAAGAGAGGAACTGCAGGCTAGTGTTTGCTCCTGGCGTCGAGCAGGTACATATTTCTTTATGCTAGTCCATGCTGCACTTTAGCCTATTTTCTACCATTTTTGTTCATTGTTCTCTATTGATTCTGTTTGCCTTTCTCAGATTATGTTCTTTTTATAGATACCCTGGGCATATGGTGATGACCTCCTTCGTACAATCGACCGACTGCTCCTCATGGTACGGAGGAGGCAGACTGCCTTAGTCACCCATGGGATTGAGGTACATTCTATCTGCAGCTTACTGTTATTGCCATACTGTCCACTCTTGTTAATTCATATAGATACATGTCCTATTTTTAGCTTGAGTCGGCCTCAGCAGTGCCTGCAGGACCTTCCGCAACCAGTGGCCAAAGATGGGACTGCGGAGGAGCCGATCAAGGGAGAGGTCGAGTGAGGCAGCGCTCGCCTTCTAAGGAGTCTTTTGACGGGTCCACGACCACCAAGGACGAGCGAAAAGTGGTTGACTTGTAGTCCAGTAACCCTAGCGACGATAGTGATGCATCTCCTCCGTAGCCGAGAAGGAAGAGGACGAAGATGGGCTACTGATGAGGATAACGATTTTGATTTAGTTTTTTTTTTTTTTTTTGCTTTCGTTTTGCTATGTAGTTAAAGACTAGCTCTAGATAGACCTTTTGTTTTATTTTGAAAAATTTTATTTTGTTTTGTTGCCCTATAAAACAATGACCGGGGTTGGACCCGCTAGTTTATAAAAGACAAGTTTTTGTTAAATAATCTCTTTGCACAATGTGATGAATGGCATTTGCATGCGATGAATGGCGTAACCCTTGCAATGTAACCTTTAGAAGTATGAATGCTTGTTCTTGAATTGATTCATGAATCAGATAATAACTTACAACCGGTCAAAATGTAAAATACAACTCGATAACAGAAAAACGAAATGAAAACAACTCAATGGTCTAAGTCATCATCAAGACTCGGCCAGGCCTAAATATGCACGGTCGGGCTTCACTGAGGCACGACCTGGCCTCAGTGTGAGGTCAGTCAGTGCTGCCCAGTTGTCATGCATTGCTCCTGCTCATCTTCTATAAATGGTGTTTCCCTACTATTTTTTTGGTGGAATAACAAATCTTTGATATTTTGCTCTCAAGATGGAGGCATTATGCAACAATAAGCTCCGAGACTGGATAGCCACTTTGGACGGCTCGAAAAAAGGTGAATTTTCACAGTTTTGACCTAAATGCCCTTTTTCCTCTAAGCCGCACTTCCCTTTGCTTTCCATTTCTACATGCTACTGTTCGATGTTGGGACCCGGTCACGCATGTGTTTCAATTCGGGCCACAAGAGATGTGTCCAACATTTGAAGAATTTCGAGCTTTAATGGAGTCCTGGCACGACGAAGAAGTCATACCCAAGCCCCATTTTGGCCATGCCCAAGCTTTGGCACGGATGTGTAGGTTAACATCATAAGAGGCTCGATCCTTTGCACATGATGGGGAGCTTGGCATCCCTAATTTAGTTCATCGATTTTCCGCTTTTGGAGACAGGAGTGACCTTCTTTGGCGTGGCCACCGGCAACATGCTCTCTGCTTATGCCTTCCTGCACAATTCCTCCTTGTCCCTAATTCTGGCGGAGCTAGTATCCAGTTAATTGAAGTGGCCCAAGGCTTGAGAGAGGGAAAGAGCTATATAGGTTTAGCATTGGCCAAAACTTTGATGGGTTTGGATGCTTTCTGTCATGGAGAGACTACCCGCTTTGCAGGGAGCCCACTGTTTCTCCAGGTATTATTTTCCACCCTTTTAATTTATGATTCTTACATCACTCATCACTCATTCTCTATTTTTTTTTTCCTCTTTTTTTTCCTCTCAAAACCTTTTCCTTACTTTTCCCTCAACGCATACCTCTCTATTCTTTAATCTCTCTTATTTTTCATCCCTCCACAGGTATGGTTGATGGATAAACTGCAGATAGTGGGCCCTTGCCCTGAATACTTGGCCAGGGCTTACTTTTTGCGCCAACAGCTAATAGATTTCCCCTCAGAGGATTTATGGTGTGATTGGATGTGTAGCCGGTTCGCAGCTGATATATCTTGGCGTTGTCCATGGTTTAATTTAGCCGAGATAAGCTACAACATGTCCCGACAGTCGGGTGTAGAGTTAATTGGCCTTACACATTGCATATTCTATTTTCCTCTCTGGTTCTGACGCCAGTTTGGGCATGATCAGAAACATTCAGATGAGGGAGTGGAATACACAGCTTCATTTCCAATTCACGCATTGCACCTGCCTCGGTATCTTGCGGCCTGGAGTACGAGAGAGATTCTAACCCCCGTCATTAGTTTCAGTTACACCCTGTCTAAGGAGTGTTTGGCTTGGCTTGAAGAAGAGGCAGAGGTTGGGCCGTCTTTGGTATAGAGCCACCTGACTTAGCTGTGCTCCTTGTTTTACTGCTTTGATCTTTGCTTTTCAAGTTTTAAGATGTAAAAAGCAACTTTGATCTGAATCAAAGAGGGAGAATGTACTTATGTTGAAATCAATAAAATTAAAGTTGCGAGTACTAAAAATTTTCCTTTCGGTCTCAAAAATGGTCCAAGTTGTAAAAGGGTAAAATTTTGAACAAAATCAACTCTTATTAAAACTTTCAAAAACAATTTTCGGAAGCTATCACCACCTGACATGCATAGAATCGATCCTCAAGATCTACAATACCGAATCAAAAGATATCATAACTGCCCTTTGGTTGTGTATCATTACTGTTGTTCTGTACTCAGCTTTTCTACCCGAAATATAGAGCATAACCGAACTAATAGATGATGAACAAGGATGACTTGAAAATGGATAGGACAGTTGAACTGGAGATAGTTACATCTGAACTTCAGGATGAAGTTGCCTACGTATCCAAAAAATGAAAATCAGGCCTTACTTAGTTCGATTCAGGTTCACTCGAGTATTAACTCTCTCCTTTTACGTTTTAACTTTTGCCAACGCCGCCCTTTAGGGTTTTTGTAACAACCCTCGTCACTGTTTACCGATAAACACTGATTACCGTTAAACTGAACTGATTATGACTGATGATTGAACTGATTAAAAGTACTGAACTGACTGACTGAAATTGGAAACCGAATTGATTGAGTATATGTTAGTCAAATTGCATTCTATCTGTTTGACTGTATGATTATCTGTTCATGCTTATATGTTTAAACTGCTAATCGAAGGCCTTATCGGCGGCCGAATCCGGAATTGATTAATGTTTTATGATCGTCATAATTAATGTGATTTTATGGTGTATTTACCTGAAAACTGATTAGGTATGATTAAATTAGATTAAATAAGCTAATTAAAGAGTTGGACTTAATTACCGTTTTGCCCTTGAGTGGGCCACTACCTCTACACCTTGAGCTCATTATACTTGAGCCAAAAACATTTTCCTCAGCCTTCTTCTTGTTCTTGCCGACCTTGAGGGAGAGAGGGAGAGAATAGAATTGTTCTTGGGGGTTTGGCTTAGTCAACTTGAAGAATTGCTTGAAATTGAAGTGTATCTGCCTATTTGAGCTCCCTCACTTCTAATTCTACACCTAAGGTAGATCATTCATCATCTTAATGGTGTCTTTGAGTTGTTCTTGCATGATTTATGCTTCATTGTAGAACTAAGTCATGAATTGGTTCATTGTTGTTGAATTGAAGCTTAATTGTTGCATGCATGTACATATATTGAAGTTTTGAGGTTGTAGTTCATAATTCCTCACATGCCTGTTCATAATTTTGTAATGGTCCATGTTTTCAACTTGTTTTTGGATCAATTGGCTCCCTAGAGCATCAAATTGAAGCTTCAAAATGATTTGAATTCATGCATGTTTGCATGTTCATATTGTTCTTGAAATTGGTTTGAAATTGGGTTTGAATTAAACACCCTTAGGCTTTGATTTCTCAAATTGAGCTTTGAACTATGATATTCTATATGTTTGCAAGTGTTTTCTGGAAATTCAGCCCAAGAGGATCGGTTTTGATGCATTTAAACTTGAGTTTGAGCTTGGAGGTGCAATCTGGGTTTTCCAGATTTCGCATTTCCGCTCGAGCGGGGGAAGTGCCGCTCGAGCGTGGAATCCGAGCATCCAGCATCTCTCTGCACTGTTTTACAGTCCGCTCGAGCGGAGGATCGGGCGCTCGAGCGGAGTCATGTCTCAAGCTCGAGCGGGCATCGAGCGGAGATTTCACCCATCTAGTACTTTTACAGTACGCTCGAGCGGGAAAGTTTACGCTCGAGCGTGTACCTTTGTTGCATGACCGCTCGAGCGGGGAAACTTGCGCTCGAGCGGGACTCTGTTTTTTTCTGAATGTTCTGGAACTGTTTTCTGATCACGTCTTTGCATCCTCATCCCATCCTAGGCATTCTTAGGCCTAGTTTAAGACATCTTTTAGAGGATATAGATGTAGAACACACCGAGGCATTAGGGATTCAATTGTTATCTTTCCCAGCTGTGTACCTTAGTGTGTTCAATCTGTTAACTGCGTAGGGTTGGCAACTGGGGAGACACGCTCTAGCATACTGTAGCCCAAACTCTGTGAGTAACGATTGTGTAAAGATATGTTCAAAATGATTATCTTCTGAATACTGAACTGAACTGTTTACTGAACTGATATTGTTTACTGAATGAACGTATGTCCTATATTCTAAACTGTACTGTGGCATCATTGGCATCTACTGTTACTGTTACTGTCACTGTTACAGAGATCTCTGTCGGTTCCCTCGCGGAACCATTACTGTTTACTGACTGATGGCCATCATTACTGTTCGGTCTTTAAGACCTACTGTTTACTGCTATGCTAATGGATGTACCACATATGACTGAATAACTGTTCTGACTGAAAGACTGAAGTATTGTTTAATGAACTGATTTCATTACTGTAAGGACATTTCATTCATAACCTCTTTACGCATTATGTTATTCACTGGGTTTTAGCTCACTGCTCATATATATATGTAGGTGTACAGGCACCAGACTGCGGCTAGGAGCGTCGGGGTTACTCCAGTTTTGTCAAGCCAGCCTATGTGCCTCACTGCGAGGTTCCGAGCCTATTGTGTTAAGGCTTAGGGGCGTTTTACGAATCCCCCTTCTGCACCGTCTTACTGTTCTGTATAGACTGAATGTTTTCTGTACCGTTATGTAGGGTTGAGTCCCTAGTTTGAATGATTGTAAATATTGTGCATACTGTTCTGTATTGTTTACGTATGAATGTATGAAAAATCTTTTTGGCATACAGACTGTCACAGCTCATTGGGCATTGTTTCTTTACTGTATTGGCTTCCGCTAGTCCCTGTACTCTGTTTTACTGTATTACTGTTCTGCAGGCCTTCGGTAATCTCGGATTACTAGCCGGTTACGGTACTAAACCCATAGGGCCGGGTTTGGGTCGTGACAGTTTTCAACTTTGCGAGCTTAATTTTTCTTTATTTCTAATTTTTCATGCTCTAACTTTTTCCTAGGTCGCCCTTTTGGGTTTTCGGCCTACCGAGCCTCTCAAGGATAATATTTATTCAACTTGTCCATGTTGATTGGTTGTGAGAACTCCAGGCCATCCAAGTCCATAAGAATAACTACCCCTCTTGACTAGATTGACTTGATGATGTAAAGACCGGTCCAGTTGGGTCTGAACTTGCCCCGAGGGTTGTGAATGGGAGCTCGATTGTCTTTCAGCACCATGTCCCCTTCCTTGAGCTTTCGGGACTTAACTTTCTTGTTAAAAGACTTAGCAATCCGGCGTTAGTAGCCCTGGACATGATACAATGCCCTTAGTCTTTTCTCATCAAACAACATCAATTCCTCGAATCTGCTCTGTTGCCAATCTGCCTCTGCTATTTGACATTCAGCCATAACTCGTAGCAAGGGCACTTCAATTTCGATTTGCAAGACAGCCTCCATTCCGTAGACGAGAAAATAAGGGGTTGCCCCTGTAGATGTTCAGATTGAGGTTCTGTAACCCCAGAGTGCAAACGACAGTTTCTCCAACCAATCCTTATAAGTTTCCACCATCTTCTGCAGAATTTTCTTAATATTTTTGTTGGCAGTCTCAACGGCTCCATTGGTCTACAGCCTGTAAGTTGACAACTTATGGAAAGCCACGTTACATTTTTTGAGCAAATATATCACCTTTTTCTTGAAGTGCGTTCCATTATCGAAGATAATCTTATTGGGCACTCCATACCGACAGATGATGTTGTTCTTGATGAACTTAGCCACATGCGCTGCTTTCAATACAGAGTAAGACTGGGCCTCTACCCATTTCGTGAAGTAGTCGATTGCTACCAGAATGAACTCATACCCGTTTGACCCTTTTTGACGTAACTACATCGATAACGTCTATTCCCTAGACAGAAAATGGCCATGGTGAGGTCATATTGTCGAGTATAGATGGCGGAATATTCACGCGATTGGCATAAATCTAGCATTTGTGGCATCACCGAACAAAACCAATACAATCTTCTTCCATGTTTGACAAGTAGTATCCTTGTTTAAGGATTTTTTGGGCGAGCATGTCACAACCCAAACCTGCCCCTATAGGTTTAGTATCGCAACCGGCCAGTAATCCTTGGATTACCAAAGGCCTCATGACAGATTAACATATAGATAGGGGCTGCGGAAGCAAATGTACAAAATAGACGAGGTCCAATGAACTGTAATGACATACATGGAATAGAAAAGCTTGAAACTTTTATAAAATGCAAGCGAAGTCAACACACATAATATATACACAACGCACTAAGGCGTACATGAAAAAAATCTCGCCCACAACTTAACAACAAACATAGTCTAATACAGATTACAAAAACAGCCACGAAACCAAACTTCATTGGGTAACCTCCTCGAGAGACGCAAGGGTTGGCTGACAAAACCGAAACGTGGGCCGTCAACTGTGGTCCAGATCACATACCGGCTCACCTACATACATAATATAAACAGTGAGCGGAAGCCCAGTGAATAATAACGGAGTAAAGGATTTTAATGAATGAAGTCCATACGGATTCAGAAATCATAAATCAAATTCAAGTTCATAATCATGTTCAGATCATATACAGAAATCGTAAGTCATGCTTAATCATACGTGGTACATCCATTAGCGCTAACAGAGCAGACACAAAACAGATGCAGAACATGTGGTGGTTATGAATAACCAGTTCCATAAAGGAACCTCCAGATCCGGGTAACAGAGGATAAACATGCTGAGCCCCATGATGGAGCCTCCGGTACGGGTAACAGATGACAGACATAATAAGTTCCATTGAAACCTCCGATACCAGGTAACAGCTAACAGATATCACATGGTGCTAAGGATGCCACGAATACATGCCAGAAATTGGACAATCATTCATTGTACAGAACATAGCATTTCAGAAAACAGATCTCAATTCATCATACAGAAAATAAATAAAGTTAAACATAGCTTTACTAAGTTATTACTCACAATTGGCTTCAAGTGCAGACAGACAGAGCAGACTAATCAACGGTTTATGGCACGTGACCTACACGAACATATAACAAACGCACACTTGAAACACACGTTCAAAACGCACACAACTTACTTTATTTGTTCTTAGTGTGTTTCTAGCCTTTAATCTCATTATGGAGTCTTAATCATGGCCTAGGAATGCCTAGGATGGAAAGATGGCACAAAATGCACTTGGAAACTTTTCTCAAATTTTGCTGAAAATAGGGTCCACGCTTGAGCGTAGATTTCCCCGCTTGAGCGGACATGCAAGATGTGAAGGCTAGCTTGAGCGTGAATTTCCTCGCTCGAGCGGATTGCAAACTTTGAAAAAGTACTGGTTGCATGATTTCTACGCTCGACTCATGCTCGATCCCCGCTCGAGCGTGACACTTAGACTCTCGCTCGAGCGTGACACTTAGACTCTCGCTCGAGCGTGAATTCTTCCGCTCGAGCGGACTACAAAACATATGAACTTCTGGGTATGTGCACTTCACGCTCGAGCGTGATCCACACCGCTCGAGCGGAAGTGCATGTACTCAAATTGCACGCTCGAGCGTGAAGTTCCCCGCTCGAGCATGGATCAAATTTTTGGAATTTCCATATTCGATCCACAAGTTCAAACTCAAACATTAAAGCATCAAACTTCATTTTTTTGGGCCAAAACTTAAGAAAACACTTAGATACTTATAAAACAGCATGTTTAAAGGATCATTTCAAGGAATCATGGCCCAATGACATGCTAATTGTACAAAATTCAACTTAAATTCAAGAATAATCCAAGAACATTGACATGCATGAAATTCTTTGAACCAAAGCTTCTCAAAACATGATCAAATGCCATAAAACAATTTGAAACTTGATGTTCTCCTTAAATTGAAGTGAATTTTAAACATGCATGGAAGAATTTCCTAGCAACATGTTCTCAATGCATTGAAATGTACATGCATGCATGAATTCATCCTTAATTCCATCCTTTAGCCCAATTCTCATGCTAATTCACCTATCACAATTGATTTCATGCATCAATCAACTAATTACAAAGCTAGAGACTAACATTCTTACCTAAGGTTCTCCATTCCTTATGGTCAAGGACATTCTTGAGTAATCCTTCAAGGTCTCCTAGCAATTTCTTCTACCTTCAAGCTTGATCTCAATCTCCACCCCTCTCTCTCTCTCTCCCACGTTTGTGTGTGTGTGGAAGCTCAAAATGTGATGACTATTCAAGAAAAGGGTGAGTGGAGCATGTAGAGAGCTTATAAGAGCTCACTTGGTAGCTATTAATTAAAACAAACTAAATGTGCATTAAATTAATCTAATTCAATCGTTCTAAATTGAATATCGATTAAATTTACCATAAAATTTTATAAATCCCACTTAACACACATATCAAATCAATTTCCGAGTCAGATGCCGTTAAGGCCTTCAATTCACAAACCAAAACTAAAACATGAACAGATCTTTCTACAGCAAACAGATATAACACAATAACGCAAAGCACACTTGCAAATTAATTCAAAATTCCTCTTTAATTACTGATTAAGCATAATTAAGTTTGGATTTACATTAATCAGGGATCGAGGTTGTTACAGTCTCCCCCCCTTAAAAGAGTTTGGTCCTCCAAACTCGAATTGCCTTCGTTCTGGAACAACATTAGGTCCAATGGGAATAAATTTGGATATCTCTTCATCATGTCTTCTTCGGTTTCCCATGTAGCATAAGTTCCCCCATGATTCTACCAATCCACCTTCACTAACAGAATTTCTTTATTTCTCAATCTTTTGATCTGGCGGTTCACAATCTGAATAGGTCTTTCTTCGTAAGTATAGTCATCTTTCAAAAGCACATACGTTGGTTCAATGACATAGAGTGGGTCTCTCAAATATTCTCGAAGCATCGATACATGAAATACATTGTGCATATGCTCCATTAACGGAGGTAGGCCTACCCGATACGTTACCGGGTTGATCTTTTCAAGAATTTCATATGGCCCAACATACCTTGGCGCCAATTTGCCCTTAACACCAAACCGTGTTTGTCCCTTCATGGAAGTCACCTTTATGAACACGTAGTCCCCAACTTCGTATTCTCTATCTCTTCTTCGAATATCAGCATAACTCTTTTGCCGACTCTATGCAATTTTCAAACACTGTTGGATCAGTTTCACTCTCTCTATTGTTTCCTGCACAAGTTCTGGCCCCAACAAGGGCTTATCACCTACTTCAGCCCAACATATCGGAGATCGACATTTTCTTCCATACAAAGCTTCGTAAGGAGCCATTCCAATGCTAGAATGGTAACTATTGTTGTATACGAACTCAGCCAATGGCAAATAGGTTTCCCAATGTCCTTGGAATTCTAATACACACATTCTGAGCATATCTTCCAAAGTTTGGTTCGTCCGTTCAGTTTATCCATCCGTTTGAGGGCGATAGGCACTACTCAACCTTAGTTCAGTTCCCAAAGCCTTTTGCGAACTCTGCCAGAATCTTGACACAAACTTTGAGTCCCTGTCAGATACAATAGATACCGACACTCTCCTCTATGCAATCTCACAATCTCAATCATATAAATATTTGCCAATTTGTCAGCATTGTAAATAGATTTAACAGGTAGGAAATGAGCAGACTTAGTTAAACGGTCTACAATGACCCAAATAGAATCCACACCTCGAGTAGAGCGAGGCAATCCCACAATGAAGTCCATGGTAATATGTTCCCATTTCCATTCCGATATTGGAAGCGGCTGTAACAAACCAACGGGTCGCTGATGTTCGGCTTTAACTTGTTGGCAGGGTAAACATTTAGCCACAAAATCCGCAATGTCCTTTTTCATTCCCGGCCACCAGAAGTTTCGTTTCAAATCATGATACATTTTTGTGTTCCCCGGATACATGGCAAACTTAGTGCTGTGAGCTTCGGTCATAACACGCTTTCTCAAGTCATAACAATCAGGTACACAAAGACGATTCTGAAACTTCAGTACGTTGTTTTCAAACACGAATCCCAGCCTCGGTTTTTTAATCTAGTTCTTCTACAACCTTTTTCAAGTATTCATCTTCAAGTTGCTTTTCTTTGATCTCTTCAACAATTATAGGTTGAACGGAAATGGCAGCTAAAATCCCACCTTGCTCTCGCAAAACAATTTATATCCCATTCTTTTCCAGATCATCTAGCAATTCTTTTTTACTGTACAACAAACATGACAAGTTCCCAATCGATTTTCGGCTCAAAGCGTCAGCTACAGTATTAGCTTTTCCCGGATGATATAGAATTTGTAAATCATAATCCTTGATCAATTACAGCCATCTCCTTTGTCTCATATTCAATTCTTTCTGAGTGAAGAAATATTTGAGGCTTTTGTGGTCCGTATACACTTCACAAGTTGCTCCATACAGATAATGTCACCAAATTTTCAAGGCAAACACCACAGCTGCCAATTCAAGATCATGTGTTAGGTAATTCTTCTCGTGTGGACGAAGTTGCCGAGAGGCATAAGCAATTACTTTCCCATTCTACATTAGCACACAACCCAAACCTTTGTAGGAAGCATCACTGTAAATCTGAAATCCATCGGTATCATTAGGCAAAGTCAAGATTGGTGCAGTCACTCATCTGGTCTTCAACTCTTGAAAGGCTGACTCTCGTTGCTCATTCCAATTAAATGGCATATTTTTCTTAGTTAACTAAGTCAATGGCATGGCAAGTTTTCACAAATCTCCTGTAGTAACCTGCAAGTCCCAGAAAACTTCTAACCTCTGTCACATTTGTCGGTTCTGGCCAGTCCACAATAGCTTCAATCTTCTGAGGGTCAACAGAAATACCATCCCTGGTGATTACATGTCCCAAAAATGTCACATTGTCAAGCCAAAATTCACATTTGGACAATTTAGTATATAATTTCTTTTCTTTCAAGGTCTGTAGAGCAGTTCTCAAATGGTTTTCATGATCCTCCCTGCTTCTGGAATAAATCAAAATATCGTCAATAAACACAACCACAAATTCATCCAGAAAGGGTTTAAACACTCTGTTCATGAGGTCCATAAAGGCAGCAGGTGCGTTAGTCACCCCAAACGGCATTACTAAAAATTCATAATGTCCATATCTAGTTTTGAATGCAGTTTTCTCTATGTCTTCTGCCTTAACCTTTAACTGATGGTACCCAGATCGGAGGTCAATCTTAGAAAACGCTTGGGCTCCTTGGAGTTGATCGAACAAATCATCTATTCGGGGTAAAGGGTATTTGTTCTTGATGGTTACTTTGTTCAATTCCCGATAATCTATACATAACCTCAAGGATCCATCCTTCTTTTTGACAAACAGGACTAGAGCACCCCAAGGTAAAGTGCTCAGGCGAATGAATTTCTTGTTTAATAGTTCTTGAAGCTGTGTTTTCAATTCTTTCAATTCTGAAGTTGACATTCTGTAAGGGGTCTTAGAAATAGGTTGTGTTCCCAGAATTACCTCAATAGTGAATTCAATTTCCCTATCAACTAAGTCCCCAGGTAAGTCATTTGGAAATACATCAGAAAATTCACAAGCAACAGGAATAGTTTTCACATTAGCATGATCAGATGGTGTAGTCAGTATACAACACAGGTAACCCCTACATCCCTTCCTAAGCAGTCTCACAGCCTTCATGGCCAAAATCAGGTATGGGGGAGGAACTACCCCATTTCCAATAAAAATAAATTCAGGCATACCCGGTGCTCTAAACACAACAGATTTACTAGCACAGTCAATAGTAGCACAGTATTTAGTCAACTAGTCCATACCCAAAATACAATCAAAATGATCAATGTTCAAGGGCAACAAGTCAACATACAATATCATATCGCCAACCATAATGTCACATGCTGGATAAACATAAATACATAACACAGAACCCCCAGATGGTGTAGAAATAGATAACACATATGTCATAAGCTCTAGTGGTCTAGTTAAATTCTGAGAGAAAGCATACGATACGAAGGAATGCGTAGAACCAGAATCTATTAATACACATGCATTTTGAGAACATATAGGGAGTATACCTGACACCACAGTTTCGGTGTTCTGTACGTCACCAAGCACTAAGGCAAACACTCGACCTTGTTTCAAAGGTTCTTTCCCAATATTAGCCTTTGTATTTGTTTTGACTGTAGAAGCAGACCCGGGTGAACTCATCATAGGACGGTTGGCATTTTCGGACCCAAGTGGGCAATTGTAGACGTCCCGAACGTCCCGGGAGGAAATCCCCCCCGTTTTGTTCATTTGGGCTCACCATAGTTCAGGACTCAAAGTCACGGTCCTGTATCTAATCTCGCAGAGTGCAATGCAAGACCGATGAAATCATCAAAGAGTCTAAATCCGACAAATCATTTTTGAAAATAGATTTTTTTGAAAGAAGTGCCAAACATTGACTGCTTTGCCAGATACAGAGTCGCCACCTAAATATTTTATTTTTGGGAAATTTAGGAAACCCTGGCTCGTCGCCTAAGGCCACGTGTCCGTCATCACCAAAGTTGCCTCGGCTCGGAAACTTGGGTACGATTGGGGAAGGTCACTTCGTGAGCACCCCCGCTCGCCCGATCAAAGATCGGCCTCTACTAACAATGATATCGGGTTTTGAAAACACTATGCGTTCTTATTCCGGTTATTAGCCTAGATTTACTATGTGATGCGCACAGCATACAAGTATAGACTGGGTCGCCTGAATTGGAACAAAACATTTCATGTTTGTTTATTTGAAAATGGTTTGATGGTGCTACCCGCAAATAGGCTAAGACGTGGATTTGCCACCCTCGGGTGGGCTTAGAAAACAAGGTGATTTGCCACTGTCTAGTGGGCTTAAAACTCACAATTGATGAATTGTTCTAATCCAAATAACCCAACCTTCACCCACAGGCATTTAGGCAGTTATATCATATAAGCACATAGTCTCATGGTAAGCATGTTATCATGGCAGTCACTCACACACATGCAAGGATGCTAAAGCATAAACACTTACCGAGTACTCCAAGCCAAAACAGAAGCTATGTTAGAAATCCATGCATGATCCTAACTATACAGAAATGCCTAATGCAACACATGCAAAATGCAGCTAAGATGGGCTCGGCTATTCTAAGATGGCATATGAAATGCTACAACTAACAAGTATTCAATTTGGAATTGAAATACAATGCAGTTAGTATAATGCGCCGAGCCCGGTGCATGCAAGACAGATGAATGATGCAAACATGCTATCATGCTATATGCTAATTGAAACATGCCCTAAACTAACCATCATAAGCTGGTAAATAAAAGGGAGAAAGACGTGGGGTTAGAAAACATACATCACACGCACGCACACTTATTACAACATTGCCCTCGCTCGGAGGGTCCGAAAGAATAATACAGTCCGAATAATAATACAGTCCAAAATGAATAATTAAATATTACAAAACCCTAATTAATTAACAAATTAATCTAGGAAAGCGAGTAAATTAGCATGCAAGCCTATGGACTGCCTCAGCTCTGTTCCAAATGATGAATGATGCATGCTCGAGTTACCTGGCGCGGAAATCCATTGCGATGCCCCGATTTGCCTCTGTTTGCAATTATTTTCGGACTATTGCGCAAAGCTCCAAAAAGCTGCTGATTTCTGATTTACTGCAACAGAGAGCAACAAAAGGGCATGGCAAAGTATTTCACATATGTATGCATGACTACTCTTCAGGGAGTGTAGTCCTCGATCCTCGTGCCACCAATCACGCATATCGATGCATGATGGCCAAGGAGTCGAATTGCACAACTCAATATGAGATGAATGCACATGAAAACACAACAAGACCTAAACTCTATCATGGGTAATCCGGAGTGTCGGCGACAGGGAATTGAGACACGTTCCGTCACTCGGAGTACGAAACGTCCCTCGTTTCCCGTGCTCGGGCTAACTCCTATCCCAAACACAATGCGAATGAGATGGCATACACAATGCGACTAACATACAACCTAGCATACGCAATGCTATGAAATGGCATACACAATGCTCGATGTAACATGACATACACAAAGCTCTAACACGCAACCTAGCATACGCAATGCTATGAATTGAAAAGGCATACACAATGCATAATGGACTTACACCAACATGAGTGGACCTCAGCCACACTCACATCAGTAGCCATTAGATGAAAATGAGATGACCGAAATGCGTGCACACATGCACGCAAACCGAGGACCGAACCTAAGGCATTAAATGCCACTCTACCAAAGCATGGCAAGGATGAAGCATGGCATTCAAGCATGTAATTTTCAGCACTGAAACATAATGCTAAATGGTCCCGAAACATGGAAATATGACACCCGATACATAGAATAAGCCCCGAAACCCAAAACTAGTCCAATGCATTGAACCACAAGTATACAAAGGAAGCCTTATTTGATCATGAAGTCTAAAGACAGAGCCAAGGCAATCCCAAAAAATGCACATTTCTAGTTTAGAGCATGGCCAAAAGATGCTAACATAATGGACTAAAATAGCATGCAACATTGGCTAGCAAGCATGGTTTACATGGCATGTATATGAAGAAAATGAGAACTCATCAAACTAGCCAAAAAAAGTGAATAAAACATGCCAAAATATGCCTAAATAATCACTGAAATTCAGCCAATGCATGCAAAAATAAGGGGCTTCTTTGGAAGGCCATTCAAGGGGTTGTTAAGCACATATAAGATAGACACTTAGCATGACCAAACCAACTCTAGAAATGAGTTATGACAGCCCTAAAACTCACAAAATTGGCCCTGAAATCAGTCTAGGAAACATGCAAAGAAAGGCCCCCTCAAAAGGCCTTGAATGGAATTGTTCTACAGATACACTATAGATATAAAATATGATCAAAAGGGCCCTGGAAAGACCTAAGGAAAACCTTAAAACCCACAAAATTGGACCCAAAAAGTGACTTCAATGCATGCAAAATAGAGCCCCTTTGGAAAGCCAAAAGGACCCCCAAACAAGACAAGGAGAGAGAGGGTCACCCCCCTCTAATTTTGGCCCTCAAAAATGCATCAAAGCCACTGAAAATCCACTAGATTTCAGTGGCTAAGAGGCCAAACCATGGCCAATGCAAGTGCTCTAATGCATAGCCTTAATCATGAAGAGATGAAGCATGCATAGGGGGAAGATGACCCCAAACATCAATGGGACCTTAACAAAACTTGAAGAGGATATCAAAACAAGACTTTTTTCAGTTTATAGAAAATCTCGAAAATGCCCACAAGTAAGGCTAAAATAGGATGCAAAAATAGCCCAAAAAGAGAGATAGAGGATAAGGGGAAGTAAATGACCTCAAACAGCAAAGTGCCCTTAAAAAAAGTTGAAGAGGGGATCAAAATATGACACTTTATAGTTTGGGTCGAAGCCCAGAAATTCTTGTAAATAAGGCTAACCAATCATGCAAAAAAATGCAAGTTTAGGGGAAATAGGCACTTACCCTTGAAGCGCCGACATCCAGCAGCTTTTGAACCAAGTTGGTGAGCTTTCAACCTCTGCAAATGACTTCCAAGGTGCTGGAATGGATGATGGAGGTGTGGTGCTAAGGGTTGTAGTGCAAATGGACCAAGAAAATGAGGGTTTTGGAGCTTTGAGTAGTGACAATGGAGGAGGGAGGTGATTTGCCTTAAGCAATTTTGTTCAACCCCTCAACAACAAGCCAAGCCTCTCCTTTATAGAGGAGAAGCTTCAAAATATCTCCAAGAGACCTCAAGTATCCTCCATACACGTGTATGGAGGATGCACCAAATGGCCTCCAGCTGGCACAGCTGGATTACACTCAGAGAGAGCAAAAAGCAAGAAGCAGGCCGGCCAGTTCAAGTGGCCAGCCGACCAGGGGTCAAAAGGTTCAAGCAAAATTGCTGGTCAGCCTACCCAGAAAGGTGGCCTCCTAGATGAGCAGAATATAGCTGTGTAGAGAAAAACCAGAAAAAATGACCCATGAGAGAGAAAAACTAGCTTTTAAGCAAGGTTCAAAAGGGTCAAGATGAATTTCTGGCCGACCTATCCATATTGGTGGCCTCCCAGATGAGCACAACACAATGGTGGTATGAAAAGCCAGAAAATGTGGCTCAAAAATGAGAAAAACCAACTTTCTGTCAGAAAAATTGACTTTTGGAGAGAGAAAATGAGAAAACTGGCTTTTCAGGGGAATAGGTGGCCGGCCACCATCCTACCACCTCCCTAACAATGAAAATAGGGTCTCTACCAAAAACGGACCAAAACGGATGCAAAACGAAGGTTCGGGGGCCAAAACGCGCAGTTCGGGGCCCCGAAAACAGGCTGTTAGGCACCGAAAGTGGCGTATGACCACGAAGGTGGTCTCCCGGGCCACAGTGTCCCTCTAAAGGGAGGAAATAAGGTGTGTGCCAAAAATCGGAGCAAACGAAGGTAGTTAAGCGGTCCCGAACCAAGGCACACGGCCGACGGCTCCGAAAATCGGAAATTGGGCTCCAAACGGGAAAAATGGCCTACGACCACGAAACATAGCCTACGGCCACTGAGAGATGGTCTACGAGACCTCTCCCTCCCTTCGGGAAGAGAAAATAGAGAAAGCAGAACCTGGTTCGCAAACCGAGGCAAAGCACAAAAGAGCTCCGAAGTCCAGAGGCAAGGCTCGTAGCCGAGACTCCGAAACCTCAGAACGAGCACAATATGCAACATCACCGAGCGCTCAATTGGTGACGTCTGAGTCTTAAGGTCGGTCAAAAATGGGGTGTCTACAGCAATCCTTCACTACATGACCTGTCTTGACACATCGAAAACAAGCACCGGATGCTCGATAACACACACCCCTATGCCTTCTTCCGCAGTCAGGACAAACCGGAATAGACCCATTGCTCTGGCTCGAACTGCTTGTAGATCCCGTATTCTGTTTCTTATTTCCCTTTTCTGAAACCATACCCAAACCTCTTTCCTCTCCAATTAGTTGTTGTTGTGGCTAGGGCCTTACTTTGCTTCATAGCGACTAGGGTGGCTTCCGCCATTAAAGATTTATCAAGAACTTGCACGTATGTTGGCAACTTTAGGACTCCAACTCGATCAAATATGTCCAAGTCTAATCCTCCCTCAAATTTGCGAGCTTTCTTGTAGTCTGTGTCCACCATATGAGGAGCAAATATGGCTAATTCAGTGAACTTCGCCTCATACTTGGTAGGGGTGGGCGCGGGTCGGTTGCGGCCACGGAACCTCCAATCCGCCATCCATCTGCCAGATTGGCGGATTGGAGAAAATCAATCCGCATCCGTCCGCCAATCTGGCGGATGTGGATTGAGCGGATTAGCGGTTTGGCAGTTTAAAATTTTATAAATTTTCAACATAATTCAACTTGTGCACTTCCTCAAAAAAAAAAAAGAAAAAAGAAAGTATTAAAATCAATGACTTAAAAAAATATTACAATCACTACATGCCTCATCCAAAGTAAAAAAGTTTAAAACTTTAGAATATCACAATCACAACATGCCTCATCCACATAAAATATTACAATCTGTGGTTCTTAAAATATAAAAACAATTCAAACCACCAAAACCATAAACATCGCAGTAGTAGAGATTGTATGTCTCTGTATTGTTACATCTATATCTGTTTTTGAAAACAAAAACCAACCAGCATATATCATATTTTCTATTTATTATTTTTAGAGATAGATTTAAAAACTAAAAAATATAGATAAATAATACATTTATTTTTTTCAATTCAAAAAAGATTTCAAGTTGAAAACTTTTTTTTCAACAGAATATTTAAACTCTTTTTTAATTGAAAATACAAACAGAATATTTAAACAAACTGAAAACACAAAGTCTTATAAATTACTAGGGGTGCTCGCGGTTTGGCGGTTCGGTTGCGGCCAAAGCAATCTCAAATCCGTCATCCGTCCGCTAGATTGACGGATTGGAGAAAATCAATCCGCAACCGTCCGCTCGTCATCACGCATCCGTCCAAAATGTGGCGAATCGGTTCGATTCGGTCGGTTTTGACGGATCGGTATATCCGCTGCTCACCCCTAGTACTCGGCTACATACATTCTGCCTTGTTTAAGTTCTTAGAACTCAGACACTTTTCGATCCCGAAAACATTGAGGAAAATACTTTTCATAAAAGATTTCATTAAATCGAGCCCACGTCATGTTCCCATCAGTATTCCGAATCAGTAACCACCATCTTCAAGCTTCATCTTTCAGAGTATAGGTGGCCAGTAAAACCTTCTGAATCTCGGTACAGGGAAATACTTCAAACAGTTTTTCCATTTCGAGCGACCATGTTTCTGCTTTCAATGGTTCAATTCCACCAAAGAACGTTGGTGGTTTAATTTTCATAAATTTCTGAGTCAAGTTGTAATGTCATTATTATCTGCTTCGGCTTGTGCCGGCGGGCGTGGAGGGGGCAAAGGTTGTTGTCTTTGCTGTTATGTCATAGCTTCAGTCAGCGCCGCAAGCATTTGTTCCATCCTGCTCATACGAGCCTCTGAAGATTCGCTTACATCATTTCCCCTTGCATTCTCCATGTTGCTATAGAGACATCAAATGATAATAAACATAGGAATAATCTCATTCTTTTCTTTCAATTTATTTACTCAGGTTTATACTTAATTTTCATATCCCTTTGGATTACCACACACTCACACATGCAGATGGAATGCCCCTAATTCTTACTAGGACATCCTAAGCTCATATGGACCTGTGTGTGCGGTAGAACATGTGCTCTGATACCACTCTGTCACGACCAAAACCTGCCCCTATAGGTTTAGTATCGCAACCGGCCAGTAATCCTTGGATTACCAAAGGCCTCATGACAGATTAACATATAGATAGGGGTTGCGGAAGCAAATGTACAAAATGGACAAGGTCCAATGAGCTGTGATGACATACATGGAACAGAAAAGCTTGAAACTTTTATAAAATGCGAGCGAAGTCAACACACATAATATATACACAACACACTAAGGCGTACATGAAAAAAATCTCGCCCACAACTTAACAACATAGTCTAATACAGATTACAACAACAGCCACGAAACCAAACTTCATTGGGAACCTCCGCGGGAGGCGCAAGGGTTGGCTGACAAAATTGAAACGTGGGCCATCAACTCTGGACCTGATCACGTACCGGCTCACCTACATACATAATATAAACAGTGAGCGGAAGCCCAGTGAATAATAACGGAGTAAAGGATTTTAATGAATGAAGTCCATACGGATTCAGAAATCATAAATCAAATTCAAGTTCATAATCATGTTCAGATCATATACAGAAATCGTAAGTCATGCTTAATCATACGTGGTACATCCATTAGCGCTAACAGAGCAGACACAAAACAGATGCAGAACATGTGGTGGTTATTGTAGACTGCCCGAACTCTACTACGCGCGCGAGGGCACAAATTGTAGTTCTAGCTGCTACAGTTCGGACTCCTATCACGGTTCTGAATCTAATCTCATAAAGTGCAATGTAAGACTGATAAATCACCAAAGAGTCCAAATCTGGCAAATCGTTTTGAAAAACTGATTTTAATCAAGATGTGCCAAACATGGACTGCTTTGCCAAATTTCAGAGTCGCCACCTAAATATTTTATTTTGAGAAATTTAAGAAACCCTGACTCGTGCCTAAGGCCACGTGTCCGTCATCACCAAAGTTGCCTCGGCTCGGGAACTTGGGTACGAGAGGGGAAGGTCCTGAAATGAGCACCCCCGC
Organism: Camellia sinensis; assembly: GCF_055761805.1. NCBI lineage: Eukaryota > Viridiplantae > Streptophyta > Magnoliopsida > Ericales > Theaceae > Camellia > Camellia sinensis. The sequence goes on from NC_138963.1 coordinate 144,203,214, forward strand.
TCGCCCGATCAAAGGATCGGCCTCTACTAAACATGATATGTTGTTTTTGAAAACACATGCATTCTTATTCCGGTTTATTAGCTAACCTTACTATATGATGCGCACAGCATACAAGTATAGACTAAATCACAAGATTTGGAACAAAACATCTCATGCTTGTTTTTCGAAAATGGTTTGAAAGTGCTACTCGCAAGTAGGCTAAGACGCGGATTTGCCACCCTCAAGTGGGCTTGAAAACAACATGATTTTGCCACTCCGAGCGGGCTTAAAACTCACATTTTGATGAATTGTTCCAATTCAAGCAATCAAGCCTTCATCCACAGGCATTCATGCAGTTAAACACTCGTGCAGTTAGCCTCATGGCAAGCATGCTATCAAGGCAGCCACTTACACACATGCAAGGATGCTAAAGCGTAAACACTCACAGTATACTCCGAGCCAAAACAAAAGCTAGTTAGTAATCAATGCATGATCCTCGCTATGTTAACAATGCCTAATGCAACACATGCAAAATGCAACTAAGATAGGCTCGGCTATTCTAAGATGTTATGTGAATGCAACTAGATAACATGTATTCAAATTGGTATTGAAATACAATGCAGTTTGTATGATGCGCCGAGCCTGGTGCATGCAAGACGAATGAATAATGCATGCATGCAAACATAAGGATGCTAATTGAAACATGCCCTAAAACTAACCATCAAAAGCTGGTAAATAAAAGGGAGAAAGACGTGGGGTTGGAAGACATGCATCACACATACGCACACTTATTACAACAATTGCCTTCTCGACGGAGGGTCCGAATGAATCAACTAACTAGCTACGCTAAGCTAAGCTAATTAATTACAAACCGAAACTAATTAACTAACAAGTTAACTAATTACAAACACAAATGAATAGCTAAGTGCATTAACTACTTAAGTACAGAACCAAATAGTTAACTATTTAAGCAAAGTAGTTAAAAGGAGCCTCGGGGCGAGGGGTGTATGCATGCTCGGTCGGCTTCGCTCAGAAATTCACTACCGTGCCTCGTGATGCCTCTGTTTGCACTCTTTTGGACTTCTGAAAATTGTGCCAACCTCCAAGATACTTCTGATCCACCTTAAGAACATACTGAGGGATGGTCGGCCAAGAGGAATGGCCATCGGCCAGAGTTTATGGTTATCGGCCAATTTCTGATAGCCGATCGGCAGACTTGGTGGCCGGTCGGCAGCTTTGATGGCCGGTCGGCCACTGATTCCTGTAATTTCTCATTTTGCTGCAACAGAGCACAAACAGAGGCATGGCAGTGTATTTGTCAGGAAATGTGTGTACCACCACACTCCTTATCATATCTCAAGCTCAAAGGAGTATGGTACTCAACTCTCAGGCCACCAACCGAGCATCACAATGCACGATGGCCGAGAAGCCAAATGTGTACAAGTTTGATGAATGCATAAATAAGACTCGATGTACTCCACCATATCATGCACGATCAAGGGTGTCGGTGACTAAGAAATGAGGCATGTTTCATTACTTCAAGTATGAAACGTCTCTCATTCTTTGTGTTTGGATTAACGTCTGATCCAAACACATGCAATGCAACACAAACATGTTATCTTGGCATGTTTTACTTGGTTGATTTTGTTTATACATTTTAACATTACCAATCCATTCATTAATCAACTTGTCCAAATATGAGAGTCCTCTAATGAGAGAGAGGTCTATCAAAGAGAATGGTTTAAGGCATGGGAGAGACCAATGCCTTTGACTAGGAGTAACCCTCAAAAGGAGGTTGAAGCCATTTAAGCATAGGCCTCAACCCCAAGCATTAAACATAACCTCAAGACTAACCAATCCTCAAAACAAATCAAAAATGAAGAAATAAGGGAGATGGCAGATTTTTCAGTGCTAAAGTGGCATGATAAATAAGACTCTAACATGCAAACACTTCAAGTACAACATGCTAGAAGGCTTAAACATTGAAACTAGTGAAGGACACAACACTAGAACCATGCAATACAATGCTCAACGGACTAAACCAACCGTAAACAGACCTCATGCATGCCAAAACAGTGGCCAAAATGAGCTGAGGTGATAGAATGAAAGGCAAGAAAATGATGCTCATGCAATGGCTCACAAACAAGGCATAAAGGTGCAACTCTCAAGAGCACTTAAAGAGTGAAAAACATGAGAATATCGCAAGGATATAAGCTTTGAAATACCATGCCAAATGATGCCAAGGCATGCAAACATCACAAATATAGCATGCTAACTGCCTCAAAACTCAAGACTAGTGAAGGCACTTGCACTATAGATATACAAAGCATGGCTCATATGACCAAGACCATTCAAAATAGTCCTAAAGCATGTCAAAACATTATCAAAAATGTGCTGGAATGGAGCCAATACATGCTAACATAATAGGCTACAACATCAAGTATGTTAAGCTAGTAAGCACGATTTGCACTACAAGTGTATAAATCATGCAAGAGGTGAGCAAGACAGTCAAAAACAGAGTTATGGAAGGTCTAAAAAGTCACAAAAATGAGCCTAAACAAAGCCACAAAGAAGTAAAAATGCATGCTCATTTGGTTGGCCATCAACACATGCAAACAAGAGAAGATGAGGGGGGACCACCCCCACCTATTTGGGACCTCAAAACATGGTTTTTACAACTGAAAATTCTCTGGATTTCAATGGTTAAGAGGCCACAAAAATTTGCTTTGAAAGGCCTTGAAAGATAGCTTAAAAAGCTTTACAAGCCAAGGAGCAAAAAGGAAAGACAACCCCCTAGTCAAACAAGGCTTAAACCACTATTTTAGAACCTCAAAATCAGAGTTTTTTATGGTTCAAAACCAGCCCCAAAATAGTACAAAACAATGGGAAAAGGGGGATAAAGCAAGTGTGCAAAAACAAGCTTGAAATGAGGAAATGCTTGCCCTTGAAGCACAACAGCAAAATGGCCAAAATTCTGAGTTTAAACCAGCTTTGAGAGCTCAAAATAGGCTCCAAGGGATCTCAGCCCAATGGTGATCAAGTTTGATCAAGGATGCCTAGGCCAAGGAGAGGTGTATCTCCAAGTATACCTCTTGTATGCACACAAGGGTAAGAGAGAGAGAGAGAGAGAGAGAGAGCAAACTTGAGAGAGAGGCAGAGATTTAGCTCTGAAAATTGTAGAGAGAGAGAGAGAGATTTTAGTGTGAGAAGCTCTCAAACTTTCCAAAATGTTCTAAGTCCATGAATATATGAGATATGGTTTCATATATAGCAAAAAGCAAGAGCTTGGTCAAAAATATCTGAGTTCGGACAATTGGCACAAGTTGGAAACAGCTGGAGGAGAAATATCTGCCAATTCTGGGCTTTCTGGACATTTTTGGCTGACCGGCCACCATTTGTGGCCGATTAGGTTCACTCTTGGCTGACCTATGGCCGATGAGCTCCAATTTTGGCCGATGCACTCCCATAGAGGTCGACGGCAAAAACTAACCCCAGTCCCCGACTTGCACCAGGCATAAATCCTTCATCTGGACTCCTTTTTAGGTCATTCTTGTGTCCAAATTGAATCCCAGAAAGTAAGCTTTCCAATGGTGGAAGCCTTGCATCAAAATTCGAAGTGTGCTTAGAGATATATCTCTTTTAGTGAAGGCTGCTCAGTTTCAGTCCAACCGGAATGATGCCCAACTTCAACCAATCATATCTCCCCCATCCGGACTCGGCTTTAAGAGATTCTTGAGTGAAAAATGAAGCCCTGGAAGTCTTATTTCCAAAGATGGTGGCCTCATAGCTTAAATCCAAGTATACAAAAGGATATGCTTGATTTACTGAGGGCTACCCGACTCTCTCTCAACGGTTCATGCCCAACTCTTTCCCCAACTGGGTTTCTTCCCTCTTCTCCAATTTTCCTCAACTCCAAACCCCTAAACAAGGTGTTTTGAAAGATTTTTCAAAAAGAGTTCATCTCTCCTTCATTCATTTCCACTTTTTCCTTGCTCGGTTTACCGAAAAGTGCAACATTCAACAAAATGCGAGCGTCGAAATATCGTAGAATCATTTTTCAAAAAATATTTTGAAAGAGAGAGTTTCAAGGTCTAAAATCTTTTGATCAAGATCGTTTTGGTCCAAAAGGGGTATGAAGTTGGGATTTGACTCTCTCCTTGCCGAAGAAATTGAACCTTTGCCCTGCACAACTTTCACCACCAAGTAAGCAATTAGTGACGCCCAAGTCTTAAGGACGGTCAAAAATAGGGTATCTACAGTTATGAATAACCAGTTCCATAAAGGAACCTCCGGATCCAGGTAACAGAGGATAAACATGCTAAGCCCCATGATGGAGCCTCCAGTACGGGTAACAGATGACAGACATAATAAGTTCCATTGAAACCTCCGATACCGAGTAACAGCTAATAAATATCACATGGTGCTAAGGATGCCACGAATACATGTTAGAAATTGGACAATCATTCATTGTACCGAACATAGCATTTCAGAAAACAGATCTTAATTCATCATACAGAAAATAAATAAAGTTAAACATAGCTTTACTAAGTTATTACTCACAATTGGCTTCAGGTGCAGACAGACAGAACAGACTAATCAACAGTTTATGGCACGTGACCTACACGAACATATAACAAACGCACACTTGAAACGCACGTTCAAAACGCACACAACTTACTTTATTTGTTCTTAGTGTGTTTCTAGCCTTTAATCTCATTATGGAGTCTTAATCATGGCCTAGGAATGCCTAGGATGGAAAAAGGGCACAAAATGCACTTGGAAACTTTTCTCAAATTTTGCTGAAAATAGGGTCCACGCTCGAGCGTGGATTTCCCGGCTCGAGCGGACATGCAAGATGTGAAGGCTAGCTCGAGCGTGAATTTCCTCGCTCGAGCGAACTGCAAACTTTGAAAAAGTACTGGTTGCATGATTTCTACGCTCGACTCACGCTCGATCCCCGCTCGAGCGTGAGACTTAGACTCTCGCTCGAGCGTGAATTCCTCCGCTCGAGCGGACTACAAAACATATGAACTTCTGGGTATATGCACTTCACGCTCGAGCATGATCCACGCCGCTCGAGCGGAAGTGCATGTACTCAGATTGCACGCTCGAGCGTGAAGTTCCCCGCTCGAGTGTGGATCAAATTTCTGGAATTTCCATATTCGATCCACAAGTTCAAACTCAAACATTAAAGCATCAAACTTCATTTTTCTGGGCCAAAACTTAAGAAAACACTTAGATACTTATAAAACAACATGTTTAAAGGATCATTTCAAGGAATCATGGCCCAATGACATGCTAATTGTACAAAATTCAACTTAAATTCAAGAATAATCCAAGAACATGACATGCATGAAATTCTTTGAACCAAAGCTTCTCAAAACATGATCAAATGCCATAAAACAATTTGAAACTTGATGTTCTCCTTAAATTGAAGTGAATTTTAAACATGCGTGGAAGAATTTCCTAGCAACATGTTCTCAATGCATTGAAATGTACATGCATGCATGAATTCATCCTTAATTCCATCCTTTAGCCCAATTATCATGCTAGTTCACCTATCACAATTGATTTCATGCATCAATCAACTAATTACAAAGCTAGAGACTAACATTCTTACCTAAGGTTCTCCATTCCTTATGGTCAAGGACATTCTTAAGTAATCCTTCAAGGTCTCCTAGCAATTTCTTCTACCTTCAAGCTTGATCTCAATTTCCACCCCTCTCTCTCTCTCTCTGCCACGTTTGTGTGTGTGTGTGGAGGCTCAAAATGTGATGACTATTCAAGAAAAGGGTGAGTGGAGCATGTAGAGAGCTTATAAGAGCTCACTTGGTAGTTATTAATTAAAACAAACTAAATGTGCATTAAATTAATCTAATTCAATCGTTCTAAATCGAATATTGATTAAATTTGCCATAAAATTTTATAAATCCCACATAACACACATATCAAATCAATTTCCGAGTCAGATGTCGTTAAGACCTTCAATTCACAAACCAAAACTAAAACATGAACAGATCTTTCTACGGCAAACTGATATAACACAATAACGCAAAGCACACTTGCAAATTAATTCAGAATTCCTCTTTAATTACTAATTAAGCATAATTAAGTTTGGATTTACGTTAATCAGGGATCGGAGTTGTTACAATCACACCGTTCATATGGGCTCCGCACTCTCCTCCATGAATGGCCTCCATAAGATGCTTTGATTCCTCTTCCTCAACGCATAGCTTATGCATTCTTAGATGGCCTCTTTTGTACAACTTGCCTCCGCAGATGATAAATTGAGCAGCTAGACGCTATATTCCCCTTTTGTCCTTGGCATTTGCTCCTGGTGGATACACCTCCTTTTCTAGGAAATTCCAAATATCATAATACCAGGGGTTCTTGTCTGAAGCCTCATTTACCAAGACAATGGTTTTATAGACCGGTGTGTACTTCTGTTCAATAATGATTGGACGCATCCTGACTCCCAATGGAATGTCTACCATAGACGATAGAGTTGCTAGTGCATCAGCAAATCAATTGTTCTCTCTTAGCAGATGGGTAAACATTAACTTTTCAAACCTCAGAATTAGCATGTCCAAGACCTGATGGTAAACTTTCATTTTCTCCTCTTTAACCCGCCAATCCTCGTTGGCCTAAGACAACCAAATTCGAATCCCTGATGACGTCCAACCTTTTTGCCCCTAGTTCCAAGGCAGCTTCTAAACCAATGATACACGCCTCATACTCTGCTTCGTTTTTGGATACTTTGAACCGGAGTTTGAAGGCTAAGGGTATATGAGAGTCATCAGATGCTATTAGCAACACACCGATCCCATAACCATATTGATTGGCTACTCCGTCAAAGTACATCATCGACGTTCTCTCTTCTATTTGCAGAATATCTTCATCTGGGAAAAGGTACTCCACTGCTTCATCCCCTTCTACTGGGTGATCTGCCAAAAATTCCGCTATGACTCTCCCTTTAACAGACTTGCGTGTAACATATGTAAAATCAAATTCAGAGAGAAGAAGCAACTAACGGCCTAGCCTACTCATAAGCACTGGTTTCTTAAAGAGATATTTGATGGGATCTAATCTCAAAACCAGGATTACGGAGTGAGCTAACAGGTAGTGTCTCAACTTCCGAGTAGCACATACCATAGCTAGATAAGATTTTTCAAGGGGAGTGTAACGTGTCTCGTAATCCAACATTTTCTTGCTCAAGTAGTAAACGGCTTTCTCCACTTTGGCCCCGACACTTAAGCTAACATACACCCCGTAGTTGAGTTTGTCACTGACAGGTACAAGATCAGCGGTTTTCCTGGTTCTGGCGATGATAACACAAGCGGATTCTGCAGGTATTGCTTGACCTATTCAAAAGCAAACTGACAGCAATCATCCCACTGGAACTTATTTCCTTTCTTCAGGAGACCAAATAGTGGTTCACAAGTTAAAGTTAGTCTTGAAATAAACCGCCTTATGAATTGCACTTTACCCAGAAAGCTGTGCACCTCTTTTTCAGTCCTTAGTGGTGGCATTTCTAAGATGGACTTGATTTTGAAAGAATCTGCCTCAATTCCTCTCTATGTGATCAAGAATCCCATCATTTTTCCCGTTGTTACGCCAAAGGTGTATTTTTTGCAGGTTCAACCTCAATCTATACTCTCTAATTCGCTGAAAGAACTTCTCCAATGTGGTGTAGTGGCCTTCTCAATCTTTGGACTTGACAATCATATCGTCCACATACACCTCAACCTCTTTGTAGATCATGTTGTGCAGAATGGTAGTTGCAGCCCTCTGATAAGTGGCCTCAACATTCTTCAACCCAAACAGCATGACTTTGTAACAATAGGTGCCCCACGGAGTAGTGAAAGCAGTCTTCTCTTTATCCTCAAGTGCCATCAAGATCTGGTTATACCCAGAAAACCCATGCATGAACGTGAGCAATGCATGGCCTGCGGTGAAGTCTACCAACTCATCAATATGCAGCAGGGGAAAATCATCCTTTGGACTAGCCTTATTCAGATCCCTAAAGCCGACACAAATTCTGATTCTGCCATCCTTCTTCGGAACTGGAACAATATTAGCCAACCATGTTGGATACTCAGATACAAGCAAGAACCTTGCCTCAATCTATTTGGTAACTTCTTCCTTAATCTTCAAAGCCCAATCTGGGCAAACTCTACGCAGCTTTTGCTTAATTGGCCAGGCCTCAGGGTCGAAAGAGATCTGGTGCTGTACAATCTCAGGATCGATTCCAGGCATGTCTTCATAGGACCACGCAAAAATATCTTTGAAATTTTTTAATAAAGCGATTAAACGCTCGCGTTCCTCCAAAGACAGTGTGGACCCAATCTGGACCAAGCGAGGATCTTCCTTAGTACCCACATTAATTGATACGATTTCATCTATACATGGCTTAACACGCCTCTCCTCCTCATGATTAACCAAATTTTTTAAAACCCGAGAAATTTTTTCTTCTTCTTTTATGTCAAAATTTTCAAAATTAAGATCAATACAACAAACCAAAGGCACAGAGAAGAAGGCAACATTCACAGCATTCTCATTCAAAAAGTCTAGATCTTCGGTTACAGTGGACTTAAAGGAAAAGCTAAAAGATGACCTGGACAAGACTTTGGCATCCGAGTTACCACTCCCAGAAGTACCAGACTTAGAGGAACTTGAATCTGACCCCAACTCCATAGACTCAGTGGAATTAGATCCAGAGTCATTATCCGATTCAAAACCGTCGATGACGCCTTGCTTGAACTTCTAGACCAGGCGTGGAGCCTCAGCTGCAACCACCATCAAATTGGAGAAATCCGTTGCTAGGGTATCCCCGATCATTGTTATAGTAAACTATCCCCCAAGTTGGTGGTCTCAGTTCCCACAGTGGAACTCATCAGTAAGTCAGCCAGTGCTTTTCCCAATAACTCCTCTTCTTCAATGCCCAGGTTTGCAATCCTTTCTTGATTTGTATCAGTGTTTAGGTTTGCCTGTTCATCATCCTCTTCTGGTAATTGGTGCCTGAAAAAGATCTCGAACCCCGAATACCTAGTCTTTGTCTCACATTCATACCAGGGCTCTGAGAATCCACAGAATGGGAAATCTTCCCCTTGGCAAACAAAACATCCGTTCAGGGTTCCCTGTATAGGTTTGTGGACTAACTCATACTGCTTCCCAGTCCTCTTTACCTTCAGCCTCTCTCTCAACTCTTTTCATTTCCTCTGCCAATCTGCGGCGATAGGTTTGTATCCCAGCTCGAAAGCATCGGGGTTATGACTCAGCTTCTTAGCAACAGTACCTCCATGTCTGCCGCTTCGACCTAGTCCTGACCCGGGCATATGTCCCTATTTGTTCATCGTGTATATGGATTGCACACTCACATAATCTCCATTGCCCTCTGCCATGATGGTTTGAACCAACCGGGCTTCTGCCAGAGAGAAGCCGGAAAGGAACACGTCATCTTCCCCAGGTATGATCTCCAGTAGTGGTGCAGTAGTCCCTTCGGGAGGATGGATTGCAAAGTTACCATACACGGTGGAGATCCCACTTTTAATGGGGTATTTCACTAACTGATGGACTGTTGATGACACAACATTCATCTGATGGAGCCAGGGCCTTCCTAGTAACAGGTTGAATTTGGCCGGAACATCCATGACATGGAACTCCACTTCATGTTCAAACGGGCCGATTAAGATATTGCTTTTGAACGTTCCCATGACATCCCGGCTTGTATTTTCATAGGCCTGGATAGCTTAGGCCGTGGGTGTAAAGTCAATTGGCCTAAAACCGATGGCATAGGCAATTCTCACTGGGCACATATTAATCGCCGACCCAGTATCTACTGACATCACAGGAATCCACTTTTTTTAACTTTTCAAGTTTACATACAAAGGCATGTTGTGGTTGGCGCCCTCATGAGGCAATTCTTTATCCGTAGAGGATATCACTGGCGTAACGTCCCCGGAGGTGACCAGTGACACCAATTGGTCAGCGGTGGTGTCAATAGGTAGTTTGGTTCGGTTCATTGCTTCGAGCAGGGCTTGTCTATGTTCCCGAGACACCATTATCAGTCCCCAAATGGATATGTCGGCCTGAATCTTCTTGAGCTGTTTCAAGACCATGTTCTCCTCCACATCCCTTTCTTTTGCTTTCTCAACCTCCTTTTCAAAGGGCTTTGGCTGGTCTAACACTGCGGGTTTGAAGTACCGACCGCTCTGGGTCATATGATTAATCTCATCGGTATACCAAGTGTTATCTAGGGTATCAGCTTTCCAACCTTCGTCGGTATATGCATGACTTAGGTCGATGTCTTCCCGCCACTTTCCCGAAGTCATGACCAAACTAGCATCAAGTTCTATTTGGAGCATATTAACATTACGCACCCCATCATCATTCCATTCTTCTTCCACCACAGCTTAGGTTTCAACATCCCGGAACTTTCTGAGTTTTCTCAACATCCTCTTTTGGTCCTTGGGATTCCATTTTGTTTTCTTAGTGTTTTGAAAGCTGCCAGTTGTGGACTCAGCTTCTTCTTTCCCTTTTCTTTTGCCTTGTTCCAGAGCTATCTTCGCTTGGATTTTCTCTATCCTTTCATTTTGAAACTATTCCAGTGCCTGTTCCTTCCCAGTAAGAGGTGCAACCTCGGCCTTACCCTTAACAACAATTTCCTCTTCTCCCCTGGTCTCTCCTGTCTGTTCCTCTACATCAGACTTTTCTTTACTCAACCACTCATCGCTAGTTTCTAGCTGGTCGGGTCCCACCATCCCATCTGTACACAGCTTGTATCATCTTCTTCGAAGAAGTAAAGATCCTCCAGATCCTCTTCTAATTCTTCCAGATCCTCCTTTAGGTTTGCTAAGTCATGCAGGCCTTGCTCAGGCCACTCATTCTGATTCTGTGCCATTTGGTCTTCCCGATAGCATTAATACTGAGAAAATCCGGCAGTATGACCATGGCCACAATGTATAAGCTGGGATCATACTCCTCCACAAGTGAGACCCCCTGCTCCATGACACAGGTATCAGGCGACCCTACCTTCAATGCATTCTTCTCTTTCTCTATTTCTACAACCTCAAGTTCGGATTGGGTTTATGGTGTTAGATCTATCATACACATGTCTGTGCTTTCTGGAATAACCACCTCCGATTTCGGTAAGTGGGATGAAGTAATGTATGTACTAGGGTTGAAGGTGGGCGGTAGTTTATGGATGTGGTTAATGTTTCTGGGTGGGGGGACTTGGTTGTGTGCAGGAAGTGGATTGGTTGTTACGTTTGGTTTTGCGGGGTGGAGCGATGACTTTGTTGCCGATGAGATCCTGAATCTCATGTCATAGGTGGTAGCACATGTCTGTGGGATGGCCATGTTGTTGGTGGAAGATACAGTACTGGGTAGGGTCATGTTTGGGTGGCAATGGGTCTGGAAATGGACGAGGATCGAGAGGCTTGAGATGCCCCTTTCACATATGGAGAGGGTAAAGACTCTACGATTTCGGGATGGACCGGTATTTTGTGAAGGTTGTGAGGTTATGGCAGTAGCAAAAGGATCAGCCATATTGTCCGTTGTGACGACATTGCTGATATCTGCAAGCCGCGGAATAGTGCTACTGCTAACATTGGAATTCTGAGAGAACGACCTTCTTGCAGGTTCACTTGTTCTATGGACGATACCCTTTTTTAATGCACTCTCAATCTGGACCCCCAACTCATGTAAGGAAGCGAATGTGGACAACGGTGCCAATATCATTCTCTGCAACATGTCTGGCTTGGGGTTTTTTAACCTCTAGTCGGACTTGTTCTCTTTCAGCAAGCCTATTTGTCATTCGGGCTGCTTTGGCCCTCCACTGGGCGACAAAATCGATAAATGATTCTTTGCGATTCTGGGTTGTAGCCTCCAGCTCACAAATGCTTACTTCTATCTGGGTGTTATATGAGTACTAATTGACAAATGCCTCAAAAAGCTCCTCCCAATTCCGTTTTGTAGAGTCCTCCAATTTAGCGTACCAAATGGCCGCCACATCAGATAGGGTCCTTCCAAACAACGAAAGCTTCTGTGCCCGAGACAAACCCATGGGCCTCAATACATCCGAAAACAATCGGACATGTACGATTGGATCCCCACTCCCATCGAATCTATCGATGTGGGGCATCTTAAATTTCTCCAGTAATCTAACCGAAGCCTCAATGTACCCATCTTCGATATCTGGAATAGAGTTGAAGCCCTGGGATTTTTTCAATGCTTTCTCTAATATGGCAATTTTGACCAAGGATGGATCAATTTCATTGATATCGAAAGGAAAAATCCCTGGAGGAGGTTGAATTGGAGGACGATAAGCTGGAGCTGGGGGAAATATGTCCTAAGGATCTGGAACTAGTAGATTTTCTACTGGTGGAGGTAGATCCGGGTTTGGCTGAGCAGTAGGGATTGGATGCACAGTTGACGCTGATACCCCAGATGTACACCGCAGATCGGCAATGACTTCATCTTGTGCAGCCATCCTTTGGTTTACAGTGTCCATAGTTCTTTGGATGGTAATCATCATGGCAACGAATTCCTCTACATTTGGTGTTGTCTTCTGTGTCATTGCTAATCCAAGTGAACTAGATGCTAGTGAATTGATCGATTGAGAATGAGTAGGTGTTCGTGGAGTGCTTTATACTTAATCTATTGATTGTCTATTCCTTCTCTACCGAGTGACTGGAGGAAGCGAGACTAGCACGAGCTGACCACCAACAAGGTCTCAAGCTTTGCACAGTCTGCCGAAATGAGTCCACATAACTTGGGGAATATTGAGTCTTTCTGAAGCTATGATGGTAAACTACCTAGCAAAAAGAAAGAAAGAAAAACAAAATCAAAATTGAAAAACACTCCGCCCTCAATCCACAACAGTCAAGACACATAACTGAACTGTAACCCCCACTGAACTCTGTTTTCAAACCTTAATTATATGAACCATCTTGTACAGTCTCACTGTAAAAGCATGCATCAAGTAAAAAAAACAAAAGCACCCTTATGAGGGGGTAGGGTTACCCTGTCCTAGGTTTTTGGCATGATCTAGGCTGCATTATTTCACACAACGAGTTTCACAACATCTTACACATGGGTGGCACCCTACCCTAATTTGGAATAGTCACTATAGCTTCACTATATGCAACTATGTCGAATGGTCAAAAGGGTACCTTGGCAAGATTACCTAATATACCTCTCACACCTAACACCGATAAGTGAAAGGTGAATCAAGCGGTACAGCGGTGATCCAGATGCAAGGGTTATGTAACCAACATGGCAGAGCCCATGACCGGTCATCCTTTCGGAGAGCCTTTTGGGCAAGGCTCCAGCAAACCGTCCAGGAATAGCAGATGGAAAACATAGTGACTTACCATAACCATGCAAATGCTATGCAAAAAAAAACATATAAATGTAGATAAAAATTCACATAATGAGTTTTAAGTCAAGTTCTCTACTTTCCCAGCAGAGTAGCCAAAAACTGTAGCCCGACTTTCTGCGCTCGTTTCAGAAGGCAAATAGCCCTACAGTTTGGACTCCACTTGTGATTCTGAATTTGATTTCACAAGTGCAATGTGAAATAGTGAAAACACAAAAAGAGTCCAAATCCGGCAATTCTTTTTGGAAAATCAAAGTTTGAATCAAATGCCAAAAATGGACTGCTTTGCCAGATTACAGAGTCGCCACCTAAATATTTTTGGAAAATTTAGGAAACCAGGGACTCGTGCCAAAGGCCATTAGTCCGTCATCACTAAAGTGTCTCGGCTTGGGAACTTAGGTACGAGAGGGGAAGGTCATGAATTGAACAACCCACTCGCCCGATCAAAGATCAGCCTCTACTAATCATGATGTGATTTTTATCCACATTATATGTTCTTGTTCTGATTATTAGGTTATACTACTATATAATGTGTGCACACATGGTATAGACTAATTTGCAAAAGTTAGAATATTTTGATTTCATGTTTGTTTGAAAATTGTTTTGTGAATTTGCCGTTTGAAAATTGTTTTGTGAATTTGCCACTTGAAAAAAAAAAAAAAAAGGTGGGCTAAAATGGGCATTAATCAAACTATCCCAATTCAAGCAACTAGCCTTCATCCACAAGCATTCAAACAGTTATATCATTTAAGTAATTAGCCTCATGGTGGACATGCTTGGACATGGTAACACAAACATTTGATACAAGATGCTAAAACACAAAATCACTCACCTAGTACTCTGAGCTAAAACAAAGCAAAATTATTAGAAAAATATGTATGTTCCTAATTAAATACAATAAGACTAATGGAACGCACACATTATGTATTTTTATAGGCTCGGCTATGAACATAGCGTATGATTTCATTCAAGACATGCGAGAGAGCACGTATTCAAGGAATGAATTTGGACATTGATATCGGGTTAGCATGATGAGCCGAACCTTGTATGCATACAAGACAAATAAATGCAAAACATGAGAATGCTAATGAAACATGATGCTCTATACTAACCATCGTAAACGAATAAATAAAAAGGAGAAAGACGCGGGGTTGGAAGACATACTCATTTTTACAACATTTGATCACTTACGCAGGAGGGTGCAAATCAATGTCCGAAAGTTCGAATTAAACTAATTATTACAAAACCGAATGAATGGATAAATAAGCAACTACTAACTATGCTATTATAACAAGGATAACCAAGATAAACAAACTAGATATTTAAACTAATTAAGTACAACAATTACAAATAGACAATAATGAATAATTACAACACTTAATAATTAACGAGACTAATTACAATAAACAACATTAAATTAATTAATTACAATGATCATAACGTGAGCAAGGATGCGTAAGAATTGCATGCATGCACATGCACAATGTTCAAGAACAGCCATGTCTGCCCCAAGTTTGCTCTGTTTCACCTCAGCCACTGCCCTCTGTTTTCTGCAAAAATACACTGCTGAACAAACTTTGTGGGCCGGCCGGGCATAGAGAAGGCCGGTAGTGCCTCAGTTTGTGCAAAACTCTATTTTATGTTCTGAAGTGAAAACAATGCAGACAGAGTTGTTCAAGCTCTGTTTGTCCCTTTCTTCCTTCTCTGTTATGGGAAAGCCTCGAGAGAATGTTAAAATTACTTCCAAGGCCATCAATGAGCAAATTGATTGCTTGATGATATCGGATACAACTTTGGACAAAAATCAATGAAATGCAATGGATATGACCACCCCTCCCTCTTATCATGGAATGAACTCAAAGAGGGTGGTAGAGACGCTTCAAGAATCATCAAAATGCCATGAATCAACGCATGATCGCTCTTGACTCGATTAACTTGGTATAACGTCCGGCCAAGCCTAAGCAAGATGACTCATTTTCTTTAAGTATGTTGGTTGCTTTTAAACCAATTCTTTTAGTCATTTCCATTCTTTAGTCCATTTGTCCGAAGTGATGATTAAGTCCTCTAAAATGAGAGAAGCATCAAATGGGAAGTAATTCTCAACATGAAAGAGAGATTATGCTGTTGACAATGAATCTCCGTAGAGATTAAGCCATTAAGCGTAAGTCTCTAGTTCATATGTCAACTAACCATCAACCGATTGAAACAACTCTCAAATGAAAGAGATGAATGGCAAGTTGATTATTAAAATGAGGTTATTAAACATGGAAATGAGTTGAAGAAAAGCTAGAATAACATGTAACAAGCTATGTACAAGGACTTATGATACAACAAATGAACTAATCAAAGCTTGAAGTAATTAAATAGAATGAGATAGCCCTAAAACAGTCTAAAATAAGCCTAAAACAGTGGTTGAAAATGTAAGAAGATAGCTCAAAAGCAAAGACACTAAAGCTATGTAAGCAAAAGAACTAGGAGGGATAGCCAACCCCTCCAATTTCAAGACTTCAAATCATGTTTTTGGCCTCAGTTCAACTCTGAAAATCAGTTCAAAATCCAAATAAAAAGAGTGTAAAAGAACCAAGTGTTGAGCTACAAAAAAATAGGTGCAAGTGAGGGTGTTAACCTTACCACCTTTGGTAGCTTATCCAAACCCAAGTTCCAACACTTAAAATGGATGCAAAACAGCCCAAGAAAACAAGGAATAAGTAGAAATGAAGAAATCAAAAGCAAGAACAAAAGTTACAAGCTTATACCTCTCAGGATGGAGTAAGCTTTGGTTGATGATCAAACTCGCTTTGGACACACTCTCAAGCTTGAATTATGCTTCTCAAGGGTCAAACAAGGCTCTAAGATGATGAGTCAAGGTTGTGTATAGTGTATATAGATGATACAAGGTTGGTAGGTCAACTCAAAGGTAGCTTACAATGGAAGAATGAGCTTTCTCTATGTGTATACGCTCTTTCTTAATTGTGTAACCCCCAAAACAGAGGCATATGGTCGTATTTATAGAATTTGAGCACAAAAGGTGATAAATATCTTCAAAAATGGACAGCTGGTGGGCTCCCGGCTAGAACAGTGTTTATCGCTATTGAAGCCCGGCCAGCCCTCACTAAGGCACGGCCGGCCCTTACTGACTTCCCCTGTTTTTCTGTTGTAGGCTCAACAAAGGATGGCACAAGGTGTGAAAATGGATTTTTTAGGTGTAATCATTGGGAATATGAAAGGTTTGGGGTTATTTCAAAGCTTAAACAAGACTCCTTCGTTGAGACCTCGAATCACACATAATACCACCTTCATCATCGACCGTACCAAGCAAAGCGCTCGAGCCTTGCGGGCGGTCAAAAATGGGGTGTCTACACCAAGTCTTGGGAGTTCCATCATCAAATTCTCTCCCTCAACAATTTCTCACTCTTACCAATGTGCTAGCCATGTTCGATCTCGAACGGGACAAGAGGACTTTACCCTCCTTGCCTGACCCTAATGTCAAGCCGCCATACCCTATTGAGATGTTGAGTTATCCATATCCCGAGGGGCATACGGTACTGAAGTTCATCAAAATCAATGGCAAACAAGGAAATGCTCGAGAACATGTTGTGCGATTCATCGAGACTCTGAGCATTCATGGTTCAAACCATGTCCTTCGGCTAAGAGAATTCTCTAAGTCCCTCACTGACAAAGCATATAGTTGGTATGTTAACTTTCCCCCAAACTCTATCCAAAGTTAGGAGGAGATGGTCAACAAATTCTATGCTAAGTTCTTTCAAGTGGCTGAGAAAGTGCCCACACTTACATTGTGTAAGGAAAAACAATGAGAAAATGAGGACATCCTTGACTACGTCAAAAGGTTTCAAGACAACACTGTGGGTTGCCATGAAGCTGTAGAGGAGACTTATCTGGTTCAAATCTATCTAGAAGGGGCATTGAACAGGTACAAATTATTTCCAGTTAATCACAAGCTACCCACATTCTCAGCACTAATAGAAGTAGCTCAAAATGTTAGCACTCCTCAGGCTCAGGAGTCTGGATTTAAGGCCAGTTACAAAACTAGCTTTAAATTGTCTCGTGGACCTATCGTTGCTACTGCCTCTACCCCCGATACCCAGAAGTCACAATGAGGGGTTCATAGAGGCTAGAAGAGAAAACAATATAGTGGTGAAAAGGGCAATGTTTCTTATCCATGTGGAATCGAGGAGGTAAAAGCTCTAGTCAAGGAATGGGTGGCCGACGGAGAGCTAAAATTGCCTTGTGTCGAGGAAGTCTTATCAAAGAAGCACCGTGAGAGCCCCAATTATTGAGTCTATCATCACACATTAAAGCATCCGACAAAGAAGTGTTGGACTCTCAGGAAATTTTTAAGAGATAAAGTCGAGGCGGACTAATTGAGGTTCAAACAGCAAGGAACTCAAGACATCTGAGAACAACCATATCCTCAACATTGAGACAGTGGCAAGAATGTTGTTATGATAGCATATGAAGGCCCGATGATTGAGGTTATCGACAATCTCGATGACGAGATTGTTATCTTAATGACACCTTCGAGTTCGAGGGTGAACAAGTTTATTATGGAAGTGCTCTCGATCCAGAGGGTAGAGCCTTTATGGCTCATGTCGAAGGTCCCTTCAATCTAGAAGGAGAAGAAGAATACTACGGAGGAGGAGGAGGAGGACACCATGTTTGTATGGCATCCTACTTTGAAGAGACCAAGGAGATAGTTAACTACGAGCCTCCAAGAGTGGAGAAAGATCCGGATCATTACGCCAAAACCCTACAAGACGATGTAAAGTTCAAGCAATTCTTTGACCAACTTGGACTTTTCAGGGAGGCAAGAACAGAAATTACCAAGACTATCATTAATATAGCCGAGGCACACCATGAAGAATGCATGTCAACTGAGAGATCCATCCCAAGGAAGGCAAAAGAGCAATTTAGTGCCATTACTTTCTCAGAGACTGACTAGAAGTATCCCTTTTTTCACAATCACCCGCTTTATGTGATTGCTTATATTAACAATGTTGAGTTTAAAAGGGCCTTTCTAGACAGTGGAGCCTCTATCAACATTATGACCCGCACTACTCTAGAGAAGGGCGGAATCTCTGAAGAGCACATTATGAAGCAGCCGATAGTCATCACTGGCTTCGATGGAAAAAGAAGAGTTACTATGGGATACATAACAGTTGATTTAGTTGTTAGAAAGATTCGCTTGGCCACCAAGTTCCATATTATCGATTCCGAGGCAAACTATCACATCATTCTAGGGAGGACCTAGATGCATAGATATGAGGTTGTACTGTCAAGTTATCATCAGTGTATTAAGGCTAAATAGGGAAAGAAGACAGTGAAAATTTAGGCTACAGAAAGGCCTTTCGAGACTCATGAAGCTCATTATTCAAATGCCATTTACTTCACCGAATTGTCTATCGAAGAAAATCCCACCACCTTTAAGCCTTGAGTAGTCAAAATTCCTCAATAGGCAGATATCAAAGATGACAAGGAGCCAAAGGCAGAATCAAGTAAACAGACGACGTCTCGACCAGAAAGTCCGCCTATTTCTTGGAAGGTGATGAAAATCCGAGAAAGAGGCAAGATGGAGTACTATTTGTGAAAGTGTGGGGAGTCGGTTGCTTTAGCAACCAACTCCAAGTCAAAAGAAGAATCACCTGACGATGACATAGTAATAAAGCCTGAAGTGGCTCCAAAATGCATGCAAGACAGGCTGAAACCTCAGCCTAAACAACTTATTGAAGTAGATATGAGCGATGGGCAAAATGCTCCAAGGCCGATATTCATAAGTTCGAGCCTTAGCCCAGAAAAGCAGGAGCAATTGTTAAAGTTGATAAGCCGATACTCGGATGTGTTTGCTTGGTCATATAAGGAAACGCCCAGTCTAGATCCTAACCTAGTCTCCCATTATCTTGATATGTTCCCAAACTCCAAACCGATCAAGCAAGCTACTCGAAAAGATCATCTAGGTCTCGAAAAGAAAATCAAGGAGGTGATTGAAAAACTTCAATAGGCAGGTTTTATCCGGCCAATACAGTACCCCACGTGGCCAGCGAACATAGTGCTAGTAAAGAAGAAAAATGGTTAAATCAGAGTATGTGTAGACTTTCGAGATCTGAACAAATCTTGCCCGAAGGTTGAATTTCCTCTACCTCACATCGACACTCTCGTGGATTCCACCTCAGGACACCAAATGTTCTCATTCGTGGATGGATTCAGTAGATACAATTAGATTAAGATGGCCAAGGCGGATGCAGAAAAGACTGCTTTTAGAACACCTCTTGGAAACTTCTTCTATACAGTCATGCCTTTTGAACTCAAGAATGCCAGAGCAACTTACCAAAGGGCTATGACTGCAATCTTTCATGACATGATCCATCGTGGGGTGGAAGATTATGTTGATGATCTAGTGGTAAAGTCTAAAAAAGAAGAAGACCATCTCCGAGACCTTGAGAAAGTATTCAAGAGGTGCCAAAAATTCAAAATGAGGATGAATCCTCTCAAATGTGCTTTCAAAGTGACAACCGAGAAGTTTCTCGAACTTCTTGTACATAGACATGGTATTGAGACAAATGAAGACAAGGTCAAATCTATCAGAACAATGCCTCCCTCATATTCTTAGAAGGAGTTAAATAAGTTCCTCGAGAAGGTGTCTTATATTCAGAGGTTTATTCCGGCACTTGAGAAACTCTCTGCCCCCTTCAGCTCTTTGTTAAAGGGAGATGCCAAGTTCGAGTGGAACCAAAAGCACCAAAAGGCCTTTGAGAGAAACAAGGCGACCTTGACCTCGTCTCAGACCATGATAGCCCTGCAGCTTAGGGTGCCTTTAATGTTGTACCTAACTTCAACCCCCAAGTCCATAGGGGCATTACTGGTCCAAGATGTATATGGAGTAGAACGCTTGATGTATTACATCAGCCGAAAGATTCCGGGAGCAAAAGTCTGATATACTCTGGTGGAGAGACATTGTTTAGCTTTGGTATTCACCGCCCAAAAGCTCAGACATTACTTTTTAGCACATCAGATTGAAGTTGTTACCAGAATTAATCCAATTCAATACCTCCTTAGCAAGCCTGCTCTAAATGGGAAGATGGCAAGATGGTTGCTAGCACTAGGTAAATTCGAAATCATATATGTAGCTCCCAAGGCAATCAAAAGCCAAGCCTTAGCTGATCTCCTTGCCCAATTTCCAAATGGCGACTATGAACCAGTGAATGAAGAATTAAGAGGATAAATGCATGCATCTATGGTTTCTGAGAAAAGCTTTTGGACATTAAGCTTTGTTGGAGCAGTAGATGGAGGGAAAAGGAGAACCAGAATAATCATTACAAGCAAAAATGGAGAAAAGTTATACTTATCTTATAAACTGGACTTCCATTGTTCAAACAATGAAATCGAGTATGAGACTCTTATTTTAGGCTTGATAGTCGCTAAGAAGCACAGTATCAAGAAGATTCGGATTCAGGGGGACTCGAAACTGATAGTGAAGCAAGTTTCAAGACAATTTGTCTTAAAAGAGTCTGCCTTGGCCACATATCGAACGACAGTCCAAAGACTTCTTGACAAATTTCAGAAGGTCGAAATAGAACATGTGCCTCGCTCCGACAACAAGTTTTTAGATGCCCTCTAGGGGTCAAGAGTTGACATTCCAAAGGAGGAGGCCACAATTGTTATCAAGAAGAGAACTGAGCCTTCAATAATACTCGAGAACAAAGACATTCTGAAGGACTAGAGAGGGGAAGTCCTCGAACAACTCCAAAGCAAAGTTGGAAAATTGACTATGGCCAAGTTTACTCAATTCATAATTATTCGAGGTGAACTTTACTTCCAAGGAAATACCGAATTCCTAGCCCAGTGTGTTGGCCAACAAGAAGCAAGCTTCCAACTTCCTCAGATTCATGAAAATTCCTGTGAGGATAGGGATATTAGTCTGTACTGAAGGATCCAAAGACAAGGCTACTATTGGCCCAAGATGGAGACTTCTCGAACCAAGTACAGAAAGAATGCCCCAAATGCCAGTCATTCATCTGGGAAGATAAGAGTTGCTTTGAAATTGATACCCCCGACTGGAGACAAGTCTACATTGATTATCTCAAAGAAGGGACATTACTTGAGAACCCGAGGGACATTACCCACCTCAAGAGAAGAACGAGGTGGTACTTTCTTGATCAAAACAAGCTTTATAGAAGAAGCATTAAGAGCACTCCCTTGAGGTTTCTTTCCAATGAGGAGTCAAATCTAATACTCGGAAGAGCCCATGAAATTGAACATCAAGGAGGGGATCGGTTGTTCGAGCAATCGATATACCTCGGGTATTATTGGCCAACCATGGAGCCAAATGCCTCCCATTGAGTGAAAATGTGCTAGACTTGCCAGAAACCCGAAAACTTGATCCACGCACCAGCCGTAGATCTGCACAGCATCCGAACGTCGTGGCCATTTCATACTTGGGCTTTTGACCCTATAGGGCCTATCTTTTGAATAAGACCTTGATAAGGATTTTGAGTAAGATAATGGATGAATTCAGTGGGACTTGGTCTGAGTAGTTGATCGTAGCCTTATGTGCATATTGCACCTCAAAGAGAAAGTCAACTCAAGCAACTCCTTACTCCCTTGTGTATAGGTCCAAGGTAGTGTTACCTATAGAGTTAGAGACGCCATCTTCTCAGATGGCTCTCACCTCAAGAAAGGTACTTGAGCCTCAAACCACTAGACTTGAGGCATTAGAGGAAAAACAAGACAAGGCCGCAAAAGTCATGGAAAGATATCATTAGTCCATCACTTGAGCCTATAATCAGATTGTGGTGCCAAGAAAGTTCAAAGAGGGTGATCTAGTATGGAAGGTCGTAGACCCAATCATGCGAGGACAACCGCTGCCCAAGTTTTCTCCGAAATGGGAAGGGCCCTACAGGGTGATCCAAGCAAGCTCAAGCAAGTACTATAGGTTCGTGAGAGTTGAAGATGGCTTCCGAGCAAGCCCACTCAATGCAAAGTTCATCAAGTGTTACTATCCATAAATAGACTCATCTATGTTAAATCTCGTTTTCATTTTCTTGCTTTATCTAAAATTTTTATTTCCCTTATGTTATGAAAAAGTTGATTTCCTTTATGATGTATATGTTTGTTCTATCACTTGAGATGAAAATTTTATATTATTGTCAAGAAAGTTGAAGATGTAATGAGAATATTTCAGCTTTATGAAAATGTGCATGTGATTGTTCTTTCCATGGCATCATTCGAGATAAATGTTTTATCAAATAGAATGAGAAAATCTCAACCAAAAAAAAAAGATTTTTTCATTTCATTGCATTGTCCTAAACAAAACATTTTTATTGAAAAGGGCAAAAAAAAAAAAACCCCTCAATCTCTTCTAAAAACACCCTCGAAAAAGTTGTCCGCCACATCTAGATCCTGAGGACAAGCAGTAGAGTGTGCTTCTAAAACCTCCAAGGCCCGAGCATAACCCAACTCAAGTTCACGAAGATTTGCCTTTGTCTCATCTATAAAGGTCCGATAGGAGGCAAGCACAGACAAAACCTCTACCCGGTGACTGGTATTCGAGGCTATATCCAGGCGCCTCCGAAGCCACGATAGATCCACCTAGTGATACCCCATATTCAAGACCCCCTGATATGCTGTCTCGATTACTTTCCCGTTAAGGTCACACAGTCATTGTCTATCCAAGCTATATAGGATAGTAGCAAAATACTCAAGAAGAGCAGTTTGAATGAGCGAACATTGGCAAGCAAATGAAGCAAAGGTCTAGGGGTAACTCAAATGCACAAGCTATAGAACCGACGCAAACTCAGAAGCTACCCAATAGTAGAGAAATGGTACTTTGCCAGAAGCCGGAGAGGGAGCTAGGGCCAGGAAGGTATTAGTTTCAGGAACCTCTCCAATTTCTACCGGGTTAAATGAACCACTTGAAGGGGTAAGTTTCAGGAGAAGTCTCGAGCCTGAGAATACGGTCCGATGTGGAGAAAGACCACAAAAATACTATCAAAATGAAATTCACTGAGATTTAGATCCAAAACATTCAAAGGCATTTGCGATGAAGAGCCCCTAGCAATCGTCTCAAAGGCAGATGTGTCCCCTCAAGAAGGAAAGCCATGTGGAGTCACAAAGAAAGTCGAAGCAGAGTCTGAGGCAGGTGAAGGCAAGACCCCTGTAGCGGCTAACACTGAAGATAAGAGACAGAAGTTCTATTAGGGGCAAGGAGCAGTAAAGACATTCGAGGAAGAAGCTTTCACAGATAGAGGTACATAACAAACTTCAGAGAGCAAGATTACCTGAAGAAGAATCATTACACGAAGCCAGAGCAATCGGAGGGCTCTTAGCATCAACAAAGTCACTTGGTTGTACAAAGGGTACCTAATCAATCTCAACATCTAATGAAGCTAGAATAGCAGCATTTATCCTCGTGGGAGGAAGGAAAGCCAGAAGATGAGAATCACCATAAGTGTCAAAGCGAGTCTCAGAGACTTCTAGCACATCCACCTCCACACTACTCCCAGAGATGTCACAACCCAAACCCGCCCCTATAGGTTTAGCATCATAACGGGCCAGTAATCTAAGATTACCAAAGGCCTACATAACAATAATACAGTAATAAGGGCTGGCGGAAGCCAATAATTAATAAAATATCATGTTCAATGAGCTGTGTAGACTTAAATGAACAAAACAACCTTTATATATATGCATATATGTACATAAGTCCATGCCAAGTTTGCATACTAAAAAAAATAACAAAACTCAGAGAGTGAATCCCAACGACCAAACATCAATTGTAGACAAAAACATTTTTACATTTGAACACAATCAAAAAGGGTGTACACAAAACCACCCGTGAGCCCAAGAGCTTGACCACTTGGAACCTTGTGGTAAGGCACGAAAGTTGGCTTGACAAAGCAGAGGCTAGGTCGATGCCACTAAGTCCCATCTTGCACTTGATCACCTATATACATAGATAAAGAAATGAGCTAGAGCCCAGTGAATAACAACAGTGTAAAGGGTTATGAATGATGTCCTTACAGTGAGTAAAATCAATCCATTTCAACAATAATTCAGTTCTCAAATCAAAATCATATACTTATCAAATTCATATTGAAAGTATAGCAGTCATACGTGGTACATCCAATAGCAAAAAAATAAACAGAATTAATGGTGGTGCCATCAATACAGTAAATAAAAGTTCCAAGAATTTGGAACTGACAGAGATCTCTGTAACAATAGCAGTAGCAGTAGTAGTGACAGATACTAAGGGTGCCATAAATACAGTTAATAAAATAGAACAATCATTCATTCAGAAAGCAATGCCGATTCAGAAATAGAGTTTAATATTATTCAAAATAAATATAATTTGAACATAACTTTACAACATTGTTACTCACAATTGGCTCCTCGAAACACGTGGTTAGAACGTAGCGTTTGACCTACACAGACATATGCAAGCACAATAGTTCACAATATATTCCATCAATTCAATCGGTTCATAACCTATCTATTACTTTTTCCCTAACCATTCCTATTCGTTATTTCATTTCCTTTGTGTTCATGAAATGCATATGCATATGAAAACATTCGAAAACCATGGAAACAAAGGCCTGGAAATCAGCAAAATAGAAAGAAAAACAAAACTGAGCTTGCCCTGCTAACCGTACGTACAGTGGCCTTAGCTGCTCGTGTGAGCAGAATGCAAGTTGGGTTAGAGGCTGGCAGCTCGTGCTGTCGCCCAGGCCGCTCGAGCGATCTAGGTTGAAATGCAGTCTGAAATCTGCTAAAAAATGGAGTTTTTTCCCTTTACAAAACCAACTGCAATTTCATGAAAATCAAGGCCCAAAACCCTCAAAAACAGATTCACTTTCATAACTCCAACTTCAAACAAAATCATAACTTTAAAACAAAACTCATTTTACCATCCACAAAATCAAAAGCTTGAATTTGAGTAGAAAATCAAGAATCATGCAAGAAACAAGTGATTAAACATGAAAAATGCCATGTATGACAAAATCTTAAGTTATTTCTTACAATTCTTCTCTTTAGGGTTCTTAACATTAACTTACACCACTAAATTCCTAAATTCCACTTAAATTCCATGATTTCATGGATCTCGACCGTCATGATCAGATTCTTCAAAACAAGATCATAGCTCTTATAAAAGTTTTGTGGAGAAATCATTGGGTCGAAGAAGCAACATGGGAAGCGAAAAATCAAATGTTGGCCAAATACTCACACCGTTTCGAAAACCAAGGTACGTCAAGTTTGGGAACAAACTTCTATTTAAGAGGGGAGAAATGTGATAGCCCAAATGTTTAATATCACCACACACAAAAAAAAAAGTGTAATTATTTTGGATATTTGGGCCAAGGTGTAAATAGGCATAAAATCTAAGCTAATTTCCTTGCTTGCTTGGAGATAAGCTTGCTTAGGGACAAACTTTAGCTCTTAGGACAATAGGCATAGGAAAGGTGGCCAAGGTTTATAGTAGTAACGTGTATCTTGGATCCATGCATCTTTAGTAGAAATAGGAGCATAGTGTAACCATTTGAAGATAAGAAAAAAGTGTAAGGAACGGAAAAGGGAAAACAATAGTAGGAATCAATATTAAGGTGAGTTATATTAAACCTTGGGTTACGATAAAATGTTTTATGTAGTATGTTCTTTTGAGTTAGTTGGGTCAAGGGTGATGCTATCTTCAAGAAATCTTGAGCGAAATGTCGGTAATAGTCGGCTAGACCTAAGAAGCTTCGAATTTCAAACAGTAGGTCATGGCCAACCTATTATTGCGGCCATTTTTTAGGGGTCAACCGAGATGCCATCCTTGTTAATGACGTGACTGAGGAAGTGTACACTAGTGATCCAGGATTCGCATTTCTTCAACATGGCATAAATTTTGTGATCACGTAGTGTTTACAGTACCGTTCGCAAGTGTTGCTCATGGTCCTCCGGTGACTTGGAGTATATGAGAATGTCGTCAATAAAAATGATGATGAATTCATCAAAATATGGTTTCAACACTTGGTTCATGAGGTCCAGGAAGGCTGTTAGGGAATTTGTGACGCCAAATGACATGACGAGAAACTCTTAGTGCCCGTAACGTGTTTTGAATGCAGTCTTTTCGATGCTTTCCGTTTTGACTTTTAGTTGATAATAGCCGAAAAGCAAGTCGATTTTCAAGAATACTTGGGTTCCTTAAAGTTGATCAAACAAGTCATCGATTCATGGTAGGGGGTACTGATTCTTGATGGTGACCTTGTTCAATTCTCAATAATCGATACACAATCTCATGGTACCATCCTTCTTCTTTACAAACAGTATTGAAGCTCCCCAGGGCGAGGTACTTGGTCAAATGAAGCCTTGTCCAGTAGTTCCTGGAGTTGGGTCTTCAGTTCTTTCAATTCCATCATTAACATGTGGTAAAGGGATTTTGATATTGGTTGTGTACCTGATTGAGTTTCAATAGTGAATTCGATGTCTCGATCAACTGGGGTACCAGGTAGGTCTTCAGGAAAGACATCGGGGGATTCTCAAACCATAAGGATTGCATCAAGTGTGGGGGCTTCTTACTGAGTATTGATCACATAGCAGATATAACTACAACAACTCTTTCTTAGAAGTCGTTAGGTTGTCATGGAGGAGTGGAAACTCCAGTTCCATCAATGACAATCTTGAGTTGGTTTAGTAACCGGAGGGAGACCTTTTTGGTTTTGCAATCAATAAAGGCGTGATTGGCAGCCAACCAATCTATTCCTAAGATCACATCAAAGTTATCAATGCGGAGGGGAACCAAGTCTATGTATAAGGTTTCACCCTTTAAGAATATAGCACAAGATTTGTACACATCAGTACCAAGGGTAGAATTACCAGAAAGAAATAACACAGACAATATATATCCTAAGGGTTTGGGTGTTGATGCTAACTTGGAAGCAAAGTGTGGTGCAACAAAAGAATGAGTTGAACTAGAGTCAATGAGAACATGAGCTAAATGGCCACAGACAGAAAGTGTACCTGACACAGCGTTCTTGGTAACTTTCGAGTTCCTAAGCACCAAGGCAAAAGCTCTTCCTTAGTGTTTTTGGTCCTTCCTCACTACTCTAGGTACTGCGGGTTTTGGGGCTAGTTCAGAGGGGCCTGCTACAGGATTAGTAAACTTTGGACAATCTCTTAGCAAGTGACCAATTTGCCGTATTTAAAGTATGCTCCCGTGTCTCGATGGCATCGTCTCCAATGAGCCCTCCTACAAGTTGGCCAATTTAGAATGGTGCCACTCATGGGGTTAGTAGGACCTTGATTGCCTGGACTTGTTGAGCCCCGTATTTACCTTCTTTGGGGGTGCAACACCAAATCTTCTGTTGTCTTTCTCCCAAAAT
This sequence comes from Camellia sinensis, assembly GCF_055761805.1. NCBI lineage: Eukaryota > Viridiplantae > Streptophyta > Magnoliopsida > Ericales > Theaceae > Camellia > Camellia sinensis. The sequence goes on from NC_138963.1 coordinate 144,230,943, forward strand.
CGCTTCTTTTGGCTCATTTCCCCGAAACGCGAGACTTTAATCCCTTTTTCAGTGATGTATGCTCGATCCACCACTTCAACATATGTTGGAAACTTCAGAACTTTAATCTTGTTTCTAATGTCATCATCTAAGCCGGCTTTGAACTTCCTAGCTTTCCGGGCTTCGGTGGGAAATGACATGCGTCGCAAATCAAGCTAGTTGCATGAACTTGTTCTCATGTTCGGCCACCATCGTTGATCCTTACGTAACATGTAAGAATTCCAATGCCTTTTGTTCTTGTAGTAAATCCAGAAAGTATTTTTCCAAAAATACTTCTAAGAATCTTGCCCAAGTCACGATTTCTTCTTTTTCCAGGGTGAGAAGCCATCATTCTTGCGCATCGTCCTTAAAAGTGAAGGTGGCAAAAGTTACCTTCTGACTTTGTGTGCAAGGCAGCGTGTGAAAAATTTTCTCCATGTCTATAACCCAAGTTTCTGCTATCAACGAGTTTGAACTGCCAGTAAATGTGGTGGGCTTCAAATCTTGGAACTGTTTTATTGTAACTGGCTCTTCTCGCCGTTCTAGCATTCCATTGTTTATGTTCATTTGCAGGGCCTACAAAAAGCTAGTAACTATTTTTTTCATGATTCTTTTCATTGACTATGCTCCGTTGACTGATGCCCCGATTCTGTTACCATCATTGGCCATTACTACAAAGTACGATTTTAGTAGAATTAATTTAATAAGCATGAAATCACATTCATAAAGTATCATATATATATATCACCAGCTTTACTATTGATACAAATATGGTATTAGTACTACATCCTTATCCAAAAGTTAAAAGTTATGTTAGTGTCTAATCATTTGAGTACAAAAATAGGGATTATGATTAGCTCACAAAAAGGATTCTCCTCTCCAGCGTTTAGATTGGTGAGTCAAACAGCCATGGAAAGTACTACTGCATGAGAAGCTCAAATTCCCATCCCAGCTACACTATCCCAATATAGACCCATGCTACCTGAACTGTATAAATGGGGACGGACTATAGGTATCCCTAAAACGCTGGATCGACGATCCACTTAGGTGTCTCGACATATGTTAAGTTATTACTGAAATCGACATTCTGGACATTAATAATGTCCAGGGGGTTGAGGACGTCGGTGAGTATGTAGTTTCCTGGGAAAACATTTCCCCTCATTTCAACATAATTTAGGAGCAAATGGCCAACTATGTAGTGAGGGCAGTCAGTCCTAGGGCAAAGCTGACCACGTGGGTAGGCCCGAGATACCGTCCTTGAGTATAGGCACGGCTTTATCTCCATGATAGATATGCCAAATTATCAGGATCAGCTTGTAGATATATCGGTCGACCCATTAGCTGGTCAAGGCCTGGGTGTAGCTGTCTGACTATGTCCTCGGAATCTTCTCATCTTTCTAGTGGGGCGGGGGTGTAATGTTCTCCAAAGATTCCTTCCAGACTCTTGGTCTCAAGCTCATTCCAAAATGCCTCATTAAGAATTTGCTCGAACATCCCTACATCACATAACAATTAACTATGGTGCAAAGAAAAAGATCTCTAATGTCGACATATTCTAGAAATATTAATTTCTTGATATATATGTACACATTTTGTTTTTAACTTTATTTTGATACCACCTTTGTCACGACCCAACCCTGGTTGCTTAGGACTGGAATCACAACTTGCTAATTAATTCTAATGTTAACAAATTAAGTGGAGCAGGTAGAGGCAAAATGAAAGTAAGAAAATTAACTTCATTACTTATCTTACTACTTTAATAAAAAGAAATACATCCATCGAGTTTTCTTATTTTATTATTTGGTGACAGACACTTATTACAAAAAAACAAAAACCAAAACAAGGCAAAATGACCACATTAGGTCTTGTGCTAATCCCATTATACGAGGTTACCACTTTTCCTTACACATCATCACTTGAAAGGGAATAACAGTTATAAGCATATAGCAGAGTGAGAAATATTATATCAAGAGTATAGACACAAAATCACCATGGATAATTATTTAGGCTAAAACATTATGCATTATTTAATTTGAGCTGAACAAATAATTTTAAATAGCATAAATGATTTTCAGAATGTAAATAAAGTGATTATAACCACGGTACAGAACAGAATAAAATACAGGTCACAAAAGTGACAATCAGAACAGAGGTTAATGGATCCATGACAAACAGAGAACCACAAAATGACCAATCAGAGGCCAATGATTATTTAAGTCCTCTAAGGCATGGGATCCCGTGGTGGTAATCACAAAATAAATATTGAAATAATCATTGGCAAATTATATCCATGAGTTTTAATTTAAGCAAATAGGGTTCATAAAATAATTAACGTAATCGAAACATTAGCATAATTTATAAATAAGAATTGCATAAAATAAACTATGATAACTTAAAATATACATAAAATATTTTATGATAACCCACAATATAATATAACTCATCTTAATATTGATTCCTAATATTATTTTCCCTTTTCCGTTCCTTACTCTTTCTTCTTATCCTCAAATGGTTACACTATGCTTCTATTTATAATACAGATGCATAGGTCCGAGATACACGTTGCCACTGTAAACCTCTACCACCTTTCCTATGCCTATTGTCCTAGGAGCTAAAGCTTATCCCCAAGTAAGCTTATCTCCAAGCAAGCAAGGAGATTAGCTTAGATTTCATGCCTATTTACACTTTAACCCAAATATTCAAAATAATTACGTTTTATTTATTTTTTTTTTATTTTTGGGTGATATTAAACATTTGGGGTGTCACAGATTAAATTCCCTATCCATTCCTATGATGAAAGTAATATCTGCAACATGTGTTGTATGTAAGGGTTTAAGGATAAGTTTTGCTTTTAATGATTACTTATATCTTGATTTAGGCATAAAAATCAAGATAAGTATAAAGGATACTCACAATAAGAATCACCTATATGAGTGTCGAACTGAAACCGGTTCTATGACAATAAAGAGGCTAAACTCTCTTGAGCACTCATGAATAACCACGAACATTCAGGGCCAAAATGAACACAACCATGAAAACCATGATGTGTTAGAAGATATTTTGTGTGAAATCTATTGTCTTGGCTTACACAAACGACTGAATAATTCAAGGCATCACGTCCATTGGTTAGTCAGTAAGTTCGATAGGTTATCACTAGGGAAAGTTCAAGGCTAAAAGCTACCCTGTCTTGATGTAAGATATTTTTTATTTATACTCTCTCGACAAATTATGCATATTGTTGTATTTTCGTTGTCATCAAATTCCATTCATGTAGGAGATTGTTATAAATGGTTTGGGAAAAACAGACTTTTCCTAAACTTTGGTATATTTTTAAAGTGGGACCCATGCGCCAAAGTTGGCAAGTCTTTGTGGTAACGTGTTCTTTGTCGTGTGATGATTCACATCATATATTTGTTACTCAAAATCATTATCGGGTAAATGAAAATTGATGCCAAAGTGAGCTCTACAGAAATGGTGTTTTGGTGAGTTTTCCATAAGGGATGAAGAAAGGCTTGTCCCACATTACTTGGGTGGGCAAACATGGTACGAGTTTACAAGCCTTGAGCTTGCATCTTGGAGTGGGCCCCAAAAGGCACTCAAGTTTTGTGGAGGGGGAAGTTATGGGTAAAGTCAACCTTGATCCATTGGACCAAAAAACCACCACACACACACCCGGGCCTGGGCCTGGGCTTGGGCGCAGGTGCGAGGTGTGAGATTGGGTTGGGCTTGTGTGGTCCAACCCAATGCTTATCTTTTTGGGCAAAAAATATTTAAATTTTATTTTTTCTAAATTAAATTATTTCGTTTGGAATTTAAATTTCTGTTTAAAATTCAAAATGAATTCCGAAATGACCCCAATGTTTCTAAACGTTAGCAGTTTGGTCCAACACACCCTTCCAGTTTTTCCCTCCAACTCGAACGGGTTCCATGCGTATTCAATTCTGTCCCGAACAGCCACTAGTGCTTCTATAAAGCGGTAGTCCTCCATTTGTTCATTCCATTCAATTTTCAACCTTCTTTTTGTCTACATTTTTTCTACATTTCCTGTGTAAGAGAGAGTATATACACTGAGTGTGTTCGTTAAACAATTAGTGTATAGTGCTACTACTGATTGTTGTCGATCTTTTTATCCTGGGAGATAGATGTTTGTATTCTAAAAGCACCGTGGAGAGAATGAATTTATCTTAAGGAAACAGTATCAAACATTGGACTTGATCAATTTTTTCGAGAAAATAAATACTGTAAGTATTATATTTTATTTCTAATTTTTTCTTTTTTTCCCCCATATTCTGTTTGGCTTTTGTAATTAAAACATGATCTGTTTTTCCAAAAAAAAATTATTATTTATACATTCTATTTCGGTTTAGTACTCGAATAGAATTTCTTCTATCTTAAACTATTCTTTGAATACAGTGAAAATTGTCTAACAGAAATAAACCGATTAATTTTGCATAGAGCTATCAAATGGGTAGGTTTGGAAGAATCAAAATAAATTATGTTTTAAAATAACTCATTTAATAAATTGAATTACGCGGACTGAGTTAAATTGGATATGGTGATGGTGGTGGTGGCGGAGGAGAAGGAGGAGATGCAAGGGCGACGCAACATTACTGTGAGGGGTGTCACTGAGCCCTCCGGCTGAATTTTTTAAAAATTATTTTATTAGATAGTTATTATATTTTTGGGAAAGAAAATAACAAATTGAACCCACTGAAATATAATTTTGTACCCTTAATTTTCAAAACCATTACTTTGAACTCACTAGCTAGTAATAAATCTTATTAATATTAATATACGATAAGTAATATTCATGTGTACTAGTTTGTTTGTATTAGTTGATTATAATTAAATCTATAGATTTATTTCAATATATATTTAAAAAAAAATTGTTATTTTTATAAGTGGGTGTAAATTGATGTTTTTATCTCGTATATCATGGGATTAGATTATGAATCCCAACTGTCAAGAGAACTGGTAGTTCCATAGCATTTTTGCGAAATGAAAATGAATTAAGTGACATTTACTAAATTGTTAATCCAATAGCACCATGTATGGAGTAAAACGAACATGCCTATAATCTTGATGTATGATTATTTAGTTACATATATTGAAAAAGATGTATTTCGTAGTGTTGATAATGAAATTATTATGTAACGATTTTAAAATATCAAATATTATCAAAATGAGTTGTAAAAGCTCATATTAACTTGTGTTTTTTTATTTAGAAAATAGTATTAATTTATTGAAATTTTCTTTTATTATAATTTGAGAATTTAACTTAATTTGCTGCTTTTTTGGAAATAGGTGATAGATATGATTGATGCAAAATTTTATAAAATATGTTGACACTATTGATAAAAATTTCTAAAGTCGCCGCCGAAGAGATGGGAGATAAGAATGACTCACATTAGATGCTTATGTTGGCTATCTTATTGTTATATTTTAACAATGAATATTATATTTTATAATGTTGTTTCAATAGTGATTTTGTTGTTTTTTTGTGCACAACAGACTCTCCATTAATTATTCCATTTTTACTACCATTTTAAAATAAAATAGTATATACAACATATTTAGAATTTACTAAATTTTAAAATTGTATATTGCAAAACAAGACAATCATGGAGGAGGGAGAAGGAACATAATTACTGAATGTGTTCTTTTGGTTTTGTAAATATCAATTTTAAATTTTTGATAGAAGTATTATGTGATTTTTTGGAAGTTCATTGCAGAACTTGTTGGTTTGTGTTCTTTTTTTCTTAATTTTTAGAGTTAGTTCAGTTATTTGTTGATATCTAAAATTGTTTTGGAATTTTCTTGTTAATTTTTGAAATATCTGTTGAGGTGACGATGAACAATATTTTTTTAATACCGTCAAGAAGATGAATATAGTATTTTTTTTTTTTTAATAACTCTGTTGAATTGACAAATTTAACTACCAAATTTAATTCAAGGTATAACATTACTAAAACATTACAAGCATTTTAACTAGCCTTAAAAAAAAGAAAATTTTAAAATTTATACTATTTTTTAGCTTTAACAACTCTTGCAGCATTATACCCCACCTCATAAATTGAATTTTTAATGGTACAACAGTTTTTGTTTTGTTAAACCACTAGGCAACTTAAATGGAACATCAGAGGATTCCGGCGCCCCCCGGGGGGGGGGGATGAGCCTTAAGCTAGGGTTACCTACTTTGAGGTATCAAGAAATGTGAAAATTACACTCTTTCATTGTAGGAGGAATTACACTAATAGTTCTTATAGTTTAAAACTTGTGTCACTTTAGTCTTGACTTTTCAATTGTGACACATTTGATCTTAAATTTTGAATCTTGTTCTAAATAAAGATAATTGAAGATATCATTAGATTTTTTTAAGGTAAAATTGTCAATTTGATAAAATATAAACTAATTTGACAAAAACAAATATCAAATAAATATTTTTTAATTTTTAAAAATTATTTCTACCCATTAAAAATAAAATGATATAAAATTGATAAATCTTTTAGACATTTATTTATTTATTTTACCAAATTAATTTTTATTATTTGTTTGAATGATAATCATTTAAAATTAATTTTTAAAAATTAATCATGTAATTTTTATTAATTTTAATCAATTTTACATAATTTTATCATTGATGGATAAAAATAATTTTTAAAAAATTTAAAATATTTTTTGACATTTATTTTTATCAAATTAGTTCATATTTTATTAAAGTGACGATTTTGCTCTTAAAATTTTACAATAGTATCTTCAATTGTCCTTATTTAGAACAAGATTCAAAATTCAGAATTAAATATGTCACAATTGAAAAGTCAAGCACCAAAATAACATAAGTCTCAAACTATAAGGACTATTAGTATAATTTGCCTGTCATTGTATTGATTCATTTAACACCAAGAAAGGTGAAAATACCAAGTTCCTTTTAGACATTATACTCTTTCATCGTATTGCTTCATTTAACCTGACACGAAAATACCAAGTTTCGTTTGGACATTATAATGTAATAATTATTTTATTTTATTTCATTTCATTCACTAACCATAGTATAGGTGTATAATAAGTGAAATAGAAGGTGTGAGATTGATTCATATTCTATACCATGCTAGAATAGTTCAAGTCATCTCCCATACCATAAGCTAGAACCACCATAATAATAACAATCACTCATAGGCTTGGTTTGAGAAGGGGGTTAACTTTTTGACTTTTTAACTTTTTTTACTATTTTATCCTAAGGCTAAAAAATCTGGTTTGAGAAGGGTTTTTAGCTTTTTTTGACTTTTTTGACTTTTGTGTGAAAGAAAGAATGTAATGATTATAGGTTAAGGAAAATGCTCCGTAGCTTGAGCAAGTGAGGCTCGAATGGCCCGAAAAATACTACTTTTCTCTCTTATCTCTATCTTTCTCTCTCTCTCTCTCTCTCTCTCTCTCTCTAACCTAACCCAAGAAACCTGACCCAAAAACATACATTTTCTCTCTTTATCTTTATCTCTCTCTCTCTCTCTCACTCCCCTGTTTTGCAGACAAACCCACATTAGTCTCCATCACTCTCACTCTTCTCTGTAACTTTCAAATATTTGCTTGAGTTTGATTTTGATTTTGGGTAGTGGGTGATTGAACTGTGGTGTCTTTGATTCTTCTTCCTTTTTTTTCTTTTCTTTTTTTCGAGTGAGTTTTCTAACCCCATTCTTTAATTATCTTCTTCTTCGACTAGATTATCCTTTTTAGATTCTTTTTTTTTTTCTAATCTATAGCCTTATTTCTCCTTTATTTTCATTCTGATTTTTTAATTTGGGTTTGATTTTGATTCGGTTTGGTTTTGGATTTGATTTGATTTCACATTCTGTTTGGTAAGCAAAAATTGATTTTGATTTTGAAGAGGAAGAAGAACATATTCTCTCTTCCACCCACTTTGTTTTTTTCTTCTCTCTTCCTCCCTCTTTTCTCTTTCTCTCGCCTCTGTTTCTAGTTTCAGAGACAAAAGAGAAAAGAGAAAAAAAAGAAAAAAAAAAAAAGAGAGAACAAGTGAGATTATTCCTGGGTTACAAAGATTGGCCAAGAAAGATGATGGTGAAGATCTGGTGAAGCATGGGAGGTTTGGGAGAGAGAGAGAGGAAAGAATCCATTGATGAATCGGAGAGCAGAAGATAGCGGAAGAGACAGGAAAGGGGAAAAAAAAAGGGGTCAAAACAACGTCATTTTGACCCCTCGAGCCTTGTATATTTCGAGCTACCTAGCGGGATTGATAGATTAAATGTGATTTTTTTGTCTTATTGGGGCTAAAAAGCCTTTTTTTTTTGTGTGACTATTTTAGCCCCAAACCCACTTCCCAAACAATGTTTGATTCCTCTTTTCTAAACTTGAAAATTGTAAAGTTTTTGTCTGGTTATTCAGAAAATCTGAAAAAGTTTTCAAAATCTCTTTTTTGAATTCTTTTTTCAAAATCTATGTTTGGTTCCTCTTTTATGTCTTGATACATATATAGTATGTACATCTATAAAATAAAATAAGATGGTTTTTGAATTTGTCCTACACACATTTGTCCTACTAGGACATTTGGACGGCTTAAATATATTCAAATTATAAAATAACATGTGAGATATATTTTGCAAAAAATATCTTATATGTACATTTTTATTTTCCCGCTTCTCTCTCTTACTTTTTCTTTTTCTCATCCATCCTTCCATGATCCCATCTTCCTTTCTCTTTTCTTTTTATTTTTTTTATTTCTCTCATTTTTATTATTCTGTCTATTTGTGTTTTTTTTTTTATTTTCTCCTTTTTGTTCATTATTTTTATTCATATCATATGGAAAAGTCTATGATCCCAAAATTAAGAGCCAGATTTTTTACTGTGTATATTGAAGATTAAATTAATGAATTTTATAGTTCACAAATTAAATGAATTTAAATAATTAATTATTATTTTTAAATATATTGAATACTTTATAGACTTCATGAATTTAGGCTTTATATTTATCTTCAACATCTATATAATAAAGCAAAATGATTTTTGAATTTGTCCTACACACATTTGTCCTACTAGGATATTTGGACGGCTTAGATGTATTCAAATTATAAAACAACGGCTGAGATATATTTTACAAAAAAATATCCTACATGTACATTTTATACTTTCTCACTTCTCTCTCTTACTTTTTCCTTTTTCTCACACATCCTTCCATGATCTCATGATTCCACCTTATATATTTTACACATATTTCCATACATTGTATGTATGCCCGTAATACAGTTAGACATCATAGGTATACATGCAATTTCGATATAGTTATATAAGCAAAAGCAATATTGTATGGATGCCCGTGGAAATTGTATGTATACCAAGCATATCTATCTATCTAGCTATATATTATATAAGCAAAAGCGAGTTTTCATGAGGAGTTTTGTGAGAACTCCAAAATTTTATAATAAGTTTGTGCTTTTATCAAATTAAAAAATAAATTTAAATAATGTTGGGATTACAATTATATTCTAATCCTAATATTATTTACATCGTGTCTTCAGGTACTGGCATACGTTAGTATTTTAATAAAGCATGATGGTTTTTGAATTTTTAACATATTTTTATCTTATTAAGACATTTGGATTACTCAAATCTGTTTAAATTATAAAATAATGACTGGGTTATATTTTTCAAAAATATCCTACATGTACATTTTGTACTTGCCTGCTTCTCTCTCTTATTTTTTTCTTTTCTCACTCATCCTTCCATGATCTCGTGATTCCGCCTTATATATTTTACACATATTTCCATACATTGTATGTATGCCTGTAATATATTAGGACATTATGGGCATACATACAATTTTCATATAATTATATAAGTAAAAGCATTATTGTATGTATGCCTCATAGAAATTGTATGTATGTCAGGCACATCTATCTATCTAGTTATATATTATATAAGCAAAAGCGAGTTTTCGTAAGGAAATTTGTGAAAACTCCAAAATTTTATAATAAATTTGTGATTTTATCAAATTAAAAAATAAATTTAAATAGTGTTGGGATTACAATTATATTCTAATCCTAATATTATTTACAACGTGCCTTGAGGTATTGATATACACTAGTATATATACAAAACAAACATGGTGATACTTTTGATGTGACAATAAATTTTTATATTTTAGTTTTTATTGTTGTATACATCCTTTAGGCTTCTCTCTCTCCACTTGTGAATGGAAATTTGAATTTGCAATAATGAAATTTTTAGAAACCAAACATATATTCATTTTCAAATCACCTTTTTAAAAAATAACTCAAAAAACTAAAACCAAACATGATGAATCAGATTCATAACTATGACCTAGGATCGAATCTTATTCCTAACAAGGATGAGATTGATTCATAGCTAGGTTGAGAGCATCCCAACAATCGAATTCATTGATTGAATCTTATTCCTATCCAGGCCTGGATCCCTAAAACAACAAAACCCATTCTGCAGGAGGAAAACTTGACAGTGTCTTATGAGAGAGAGAGAGAGAGAGAGTTCCAAGCAATCCCCTTGAAACTACCAACATAAGCCAATACTTTCCTGGCATTAACCATAACATTCAATACGTGAACACCAAAAGAAAATTCAACAATAGTCTCAACTGAAAGTATCTGTGCAACCATAAATAGAATTTAATTGTCAATAAACAGAAAACAAACATGAAATTTTTAGCTGAGAGAAAAAATAAAAATAAACTATATTAATGATCAAATGGAAGTTCAAATAGCATAGAGATGGAACTGTATCTTCTCTGTCATATTTGTCCCTATAATTCACTCTCTCTAATTGCCAGAACTCATGCATCTTTACTACATCAAAGCTTATCATCTAATTTATCATTTACCAGAGGAACCAACTCCTTCAGGCTACGTGGAGAGTGGGGCGTACTAGCGGTTGTTACTGGTGGCGGCTGTTGGGAGAGCAAGTGCCTTACATAACCATAAAATGTGCATCCCACAAGTGTCACTCCACAACCAAAGGCATTCATAGCTGAGATTGGGTTTCGGAATATCATCCATGAACATGTAACAGCAACTGCAACCTGTGTGGAAGGAACAATATAACAAGAAATTTGAAATCAGATGACCAGAAATTTGTACTTTGAAGAACAAATATATATAATACACGCTTTCAAAAATGCTTGGGACCTCTAATTAGAGGTGCCACTAGTGATGTGCCACTGTCAGTGCTGTGTCTTTTTTTTTTTTTTTTTTTTTTTTTTTTGGCCTTTTCCACCTCATTAGAGGCGTGTTTAGAGCCTCTAAATTAGAGTTCTCTAGCATCACTGTACACGCTTTAAATATTACTTGTATGCAACATATTTTCATTTTCATATAAAGGGAGATTTACTAGCTACTAAAAAAATATAGAAAGATGTGAGTGAAGGAAAAGAGGAAAATGCTTTCCAGATAGCCAAGTTCATACTAAACTTCCAGTTTATTAATGGATAAAGCTTTTTAAAATAGATATATCTACTTTTTGTAAGTACTTTTTCAATACATGAAGTGTGCAGAAAAATATATTTTTTCACTATTTCAACATTGAAAAATATAAATGTATTATGTAACTTAAAGACAAAGAAACTACCAACTTTATTTATGCACACATATAATATATTTATTTGTTGCCATATCCCTGCCATGTTGTCTCTTGATTTTATATTATTATTTTTAATCCGTGCTGATGTGTCCGTATCCCTGTTTCTTAGATAAGCATAGACACCTAGTACCCATGGGCTGAAGTAGAATTTTGTGAACAATGCTGATGGTGACTATGGTAACACAAGATAAGGAATTAGAAAAATATATGGGAGAACTTTTGAACAATGATAATGATGATGGCACTGACAATGGCAATAAAATGGTGATGTAAGCTTTAAGGGATCCAATTCACAGTTTATCTCACCTTAAGATTTCCAGCAACATTAAACGTGACTGCAGTTGTAGAATGAATCACATAAAAGATAGAGAAATTAAGGCAGAAAGCCAACACTCCAGAGCCAAAAATAATAACAAGAGCAGAAAGAATAGATGTGTGCGATTGAAACCACTGCACAACCCCAACTCCTTCAAGTAATAGTGCTGGTACTGCCAAGATCATGGTTGCATAAGGTGCCATGTAGTACACTGTATTTATGCTGAAGGGTACCAAACAAACAAAAAAAAATGAAAAAGAGAGAGACTTAGCAGCAGATCAGCACCAATCACCAAATAATGAAATAGACTGGAAAATTTGAGACGTTACAATGTATTTAAAAATTTCGGATCAACTCTTTACTTGGTTGAATAAGCAAAAATAAATAAAGCAGCAGTAAAGATAGCACTGTACTACAAGTTTAGAAAGCAATAAACTTAAAAGGTCCCATGTTTTCAATTTGTGATTGTTAAAAAGCCTACCAAAAGCAAAAGGAAAATTGGAATTTGCAACTTGCTGGAAATAATTAACTGTTGTAAATTTCGAAGTTCACATTCTAATCCAACAACTACTCAGCAATCAGATGAAGTATCGAGTCCAGATCAACTCCAAAATATTCTCATCCATTTATAACAACAACGAAAATTTATAAAATAAACTTGGGATAATTACACTTTACCTCCTTATGATTTCACGCATTTATACATTATCTCTCTAAGGTTTATAAATGTACTCATAAACTCCCTATAATTAGGAGTGATGTGCAAAAGTGACGGGACGTAACGGAATTAATGAAAAGATCAAATACCTTTAGATATTTATAGTGCTTACATGCTATAGTCCCTTCAGCTGTTTGATTACAATTTTTAGAGTGAGAGAGAGAGAGAGAGAGAGACATGGGTTTGGGTTTGGGTTTGGGTTTGGGTTTGAAAGGATTTGGATTAAATCGAACTAGTAACAATCGATTAAAGCAACAAAGAATCTGCTTTTAGAAATTTTACTCCAAGTAATGCCAGAATCGCCGACGCCGACAGAGCAATCGCCGTCTCAGACTGGTTTGTAGTACTTGGAGCGATGGTGGAAGGTCTTGTAGGCGGGGTTTGAGGTGGGTTTTGGGGGGTTTGGGATTTGAGAGGTGGCGGGCATTTGGGGATTGGAATGGGGGATTTTGGTGGTGGTGGTGGTGGTGGTAGAGGAGGTTTTGAGGGTGGAGTTTAAGGGAGGGTGGAGAAGAGGTTGGAGTTTGGGAGTGTGGCAAGAATTGCCATTGCTTTAGCTTTGATATGTATTTGATAATAATATTCAGGTTATATATATGTATAGATGATTACAGTAGTATATATAGATTATGTGTTGATGAGGTTATATGGAGATTTTGGTGTTTTTTTCTGTTGCAAAATGAAGAACAGAGCAAGGAAGAGGATAGATAGAGAGACTTAGGCTTTGTTTGGTTTAACTCTCAAAATACAATGTTCGAAAAAAAATTCCAAAATTTTGTTTGGTTGGAATTTTTTTTAAAAAAAATTTCAAAATCACTCTCTCCCACCAATTAATCAATCACTTTTTCTCTCTCCTCTCTCCTCTCTCCTTCTCAATCACTTTTTCTCCCACACACATCTACACAACTATAACAAAATATCAAATCATCCCAAATTCTCATACTCCAAAACTATTTCAAAAATATATAACCAAACAAACTAAAAAAATTTCCAAACTCTTTTCTCAAGATTTTTTTTGAAAATTTATCTCCCAAAACCAAACCAAACCAAACACACCCTTAGATTTTCTCAGATTTTTATGGAGGATGTGGTGGGTGAGCAAGCAATGGCAAAACTGTGTCATATAATTGTGTACCATAAATATGAAAAATGTTACTATTTATCACAACATAATTTTAAATAAATTCAGATACTAAAAATATAATTATAACATTATTATTCACAAATTCAATTGAATGAATTCGCAAAAATATTAATTTTATTTTTATCGTTTACACTATTGTAAATTTGTAATTCTTTCTGTTTTATTTTTAAATTATAAATTTCATATATTTAGTTTTTAAATTCTTTAATTTCAATTTACATAGTCTAATTCAAATTAATAATAACTTGGACATTTGGTCGAGTAATTGTGTAACAATTTTTGTGATGTGAGATTTCAAATTAAACTCTTACGAAGAGAAATTTGATATCCTTTCTTCCCTATTATGGATTTGTAATTAAATATTATATAAACCCTAAATAAATTAATTAATTACTTAATTACTAAATAATGAAAGTGATTACCCCATAATTTGCACATCCTATAATGGAAGTGATCTCAGGATTTTTGGGTAATTAATAGTGGGTTTGGTGGTGTAATGATTCTATAAGGGATTGGAAGGGCAAATTGGTCACCCTAAACCCAAAATTTGGCGCCAACACACTAAATTCTAGTGCAGACACGCTTCTCTGGCACGTTTGCCCGCTGTTAAGTTTACGGGATCCCGTCACTTTTGCACATCACTCTAAATCACAAGGGGTTTACAAGTATATTTATAAATCTCAGGGAGGTAAGACGCGTGAAATCACAAGGGGGTAAGGTGTAATTATCCCAATAAACTTCTACTTCAATTCATAAACAAGAAGAGTTTGGAACAAAAATGAAATTTTTGAATCTTGTAACAATTTGGAATTGGATTAGCTGTTGAAAGGTTTCTAGTTATCTTCTTAACCTTATATCTCCCAGCAATCAAATGAAGCATCATTCCTGAACGCTTGCAAATTGTTATTAGAAAACACCTATTACATTATTAAGAATAATATTGAGTTGATGATTGCTTTTGTCTATTTTATATTTCTATATCTTATCAACTTAGTTTCTTGTGACAAGCTGCACTTCCTTTCCATCCTATCGATTTATCTACCAATTCCATCACTCTATCTAATCATTGGTGTTCCCATATTTCAACTTACCACACAAATCCTACTTTCTCAGACTAGCTTTTACTGAAACTAACACTCTGCTTCGTCAAAGCTCATAAATGAGTTCATATGACAAAGCCACCTACTCAAATTATTCAAATCAATCACAAACCAAGGTCCAATAGGCACCTTAGCCCTGCCCTGCAAAATATGCACATATAAGATGAACGAGAGTACTTACTCAACACCATGCTATGAAGCATAGGCACAGACACGAACACGGATACGGGACACGGTGATTTCAAAAAAATGGGGACACGGACATGGTGGGGGACACGGCAAATTTTGGTTTTTTTTTTATTTTATATATATTTGCTATGTATATTAATATTATGTTACCAAACAATCGAAATATTAAAAAAAAAACTAACATTAATTCAATATTTATAAACTACTATATTTAAACAAATTAATATATCATCCATATTTGGACATGCTTGTCCCCACCGTGTCCCCTGCAAAAAAAAATAATAATAATAATAATAAAATTAAAGGGACACGCTCCTGTGTCCAAATTTGGACACACGTGTCCCTGGTGTCCCTGTCGTGTCCCCTACAAAAAAAATAATAAAATGAAAGGGACACGCCATTTGGCGTAACCCCGGCGTGTCCCCGTGTCCGACACCGCTACAGTGCCTATTTTGAAGTACCCGTTCTTCATAGACACAATGTAATTGGATTAGAAACCAAAAGTTTCAATACCAACACCACTTAGAAAACCTAGAAATCATGTCGATTTTTCATAAATTGAAGAAACAAAGCAGCTCACATGAACATAAGCTTTCACAAACTTTATAGTTTTAGTGTCAAGTGTGAAGATAATAATAACTGAACTATATACAATAATACAACATATAAAAATAAACTTGACTTACAACAGACAGTAGGCAAAAAGTTATCATAACCCAAGTTTTATCATGCCATTGCTAAATGAAGATAAATATCTACCGAAGATTTCATCTTACAATTAGAATTGACATAGATGACAAACTCTGTTATTGATAATAAGCCCCCAGTGGACTTGATCAAAAAAAAAACAATGAGAGTCACTTTCCCTTTATTTACTTTATGTTTTTATTTATTTTTACTAAGAGAGAGAGAAGAAAGTACCTATCAAACTTGTACCCATGCAGTAGAGACTCTGCAAGGATAGTTTTTGTAGAAGTAGCAAGACAACCAAATAAAGCAGCACAAAATCCAAACATATTGAAACTAAGCTCAGTAATGGAAGTAAGAAGAATTCCGCCTACAATGGGCACCAAAGAAGCCCATATTCGCCAATCAAAGTGTTTCCTCCAAACTAGCCACTGCAAAACAACTGTTTCAAATGATGAAATCAAATCAGGTGCAGTTATGACACAATAAAATAAATGACATATGATTAAAAAAAAGATTAACAGAGCATTTGGATGATTTATCTGAAATATAACCTGTTGTTGCCGGGGTAAACGACTTTATGGTTTGCATAAAAGAAACAGGAATGTAACGCAAGCTTACATTCCCCAACACTATGTTAATACAAAACACAAAAGACATGGGAAAGATCCTTCTCCATTGATCTTCAGGATCAACCACTATGAGTGGCTTAAGCTTCAGCACCTTGATTACCAGGTAGGCACCAATAGTCGAGCATATGAAGTGTATACATGATACTGACAAAGGAAACTTGAAATCTAGTTTCTGTGGAAGAAAGGAAAAAGAAAAATAAATGTTTCAGATGCCATAAACAGTAATCATAATCACACAATAGTGTACTTCAACAAAGAGCAACTAATTCCAATGTTCCATATCTAGAAACTTGCTTGAACATATTACTCCCTTTGATAAAATATCAATTTTGTAGCAAGTACAAATGAAATTATGTTACAGAGATAGATAGTGGATTGATAAAACCAAAAGTTGGCCAACCATATGCTCTGCAACTGATTTAAAAGCATAAAAACCAAACACAACACAACATAGAAGACAATATTATTAGATCCATCACGATCATCTTTACCATTCAATGCCAAAAAAGATCCATTCACCAGTAAGCAGTAGCCTAAATGTACAAATTGTTTTCGAACTCAAGAATACACATAATTTTATCTCACATGGCTGAAAACTTAATCAACACAGTGTTTGGACGGACTGGATAAGAAGGGATTGAAATCCACCGGACTGTTAGTCCTGGGATACATTGTCTCCGAACTATTTGATTGGACTGGATTTGTATCCCATGTTTGTTTAGCCATGAGATTAGATGTCAGGAAAAGACTATTTGGTTGGATAGGATATGAATCCTATGTTTGTTTGGGATATTATAGAGAATGATAAATGTTCAAATGACTATTTTAAATACATTTATTTAAAAAAATAAGAATAATTAAATAATAAAATTAAATAAAACATCTATTAAAATTTAAATAATTAAATTAAATAAAATATAAACAAAATTTTAAAATAAAATATCAATAAAATATCTATAAAAAATTATTTTAAAAAATTAAATAAATAAAATATCATATAAAAATTAAATAAAATTATTTTATTTTTAAATTGAGACATTTAAATTTTATTAAATTTTACTAAATATAATACGTAATTAAATAGTAGATGATCAAAATAGTCATTTCACCACCTAATCTCATATCCTTCTTATCCCTCCATTTGTGTCCCACCCCTTCCCATGGGACACAATAGTCCAATGGATTTGGGATGAATAGTCCGGGAGACTTATAGTCCGTTGCCAAAATTTTGAACCAAATAACAGACTATTAGTCCGGAGATAGACTGATAGTCTAATCCCACCCCTCAATCCCTCAAAACAAACGCCGCCAAAGAAACTACTTTGTAATTGAGTCCATAATTACAGGAGCATGCCATTTGTTCCTGAATAATTTATTTGAAATACATGATAAGTTCACTCTGTTTGTTTAGCATCAATATAGATTTCTTTTAGGTATCACAAAATAAAATCAAAATAATAAAACCAAATCAAAACAAGCCTTGTGTCCCAATCCAATCAATTGGAATTGACTACATGAATCCTTTTCCACCATCCACTCTGTCATGAGCCAGCAGCTCATTATAAAGTATATATTGTGCAAAGAAAGACTAATTGTGAGCTTCTTTCTAGTAAGATTCCAACACATTACATTTTACCTAGTTTCACACATTTTTTTCTTTTTCCTTTCCAAATCCCCCAACCAAACACAGGCTAAGGCTTCCAAAAAAGGCGATCCAGTGCAGCAGCTATGGCAAGAAGATGCTCTCAGCCCAAAAAAATGGAACGAATTTAATCACTTCCCACAAAACCATTAGAACATCCTAATTTCAGCCACTCTGGGAAAAAGGAATAAAACCCAATGTCCTGAAATTATTTTGGCACAGCAGCATTCATGATCCATCACAAGCACAACCAAAATTCATCCTTTTTTTTTTAATGTAGAAAAACAAAATTCATTGATGATCCTAATTTCAGCATTGAAGGTGATATTAAAAATAAAAATAAAATAAAAATTCCCCACCAAAAAAGTTGGGAAATTTTAGCAAACCCATTCAACAAAATTACTAGTATATAATTTGTCAGAGAGGTGGTGTGAGGAATATATATATATATATATATATATAATAAAAAGAAAAAAATAATGAACGGACCTGAAAGATCCATTTGTTCATGATAATAACGGTAACATTGAAGCCCCACCACTGAAGGATGGCGAGAATGGATCGAAAGACGGTCCACTGACAGAAGCGACCCTCCTCCATCTGAGACAATCTGAAGCCAAAGTTGAAGATCGACTCAGAGATCCACAACAACGCACTTGGAATCTACAGAGAGGCAATTAGAGAAGATGAGAGAAGCCCTAATTGAGGTGGCTCTTCTTCTCCCATCCCATGTGATGTCGTAGACTATAATGCATATATCTATGTATATAGGTTGTTTGATTATCTGTCTTCTCTCTCTCCCTCTCTTTCTCTGTTTAATTCTAGACGTCTTTGGCCTGTTTCAGTCGCCCATCCCAAACGCCCTCTCTCTCTAGCTCGCTCTCTCTCCACATAAATAAATGCGTGTATCGTATGTATGAACGAGTAACATCAGTGGCACGGCAAAACATTCCAAAACATTACTTTTAAACAAAAATAATAATTACACATGTTATGAACTCGTTTAAAAATTAATTTTTTATAAAAAAATAAAAAAGAGTAATGTTTTTAAAAAAAATTGTTGTTTTAGCATATTAATAAACAAAGCTCAAATATAATTTTAATTTACACAAATTAGGGATTTCAAAAAAAAATATTAAAAAATATATTCAAAACATTGCTCTTAGTTTTAGGATCGGATTGTAAAAATAAAAAAAACATATTCAAAATGTAGAAAAAAATACTAAAAAAAAGGTTAATGATAAAAAAAATTAAAAATTCATCCTCTTTCATTTTATTTCTTGCACATTCTTTTATAATAAAAAAAATTAAAAATTTAAGCATTGATTTCATTCCTCTCATACTAATTTATTTTCATACTTCTCTTGTATTTAATAAAATATTTAATAATTCATTTCATACTCATATTTTTATAAATTTTGTTAATTATTACCTATATCTATATATGTACCTATTAAAATCATATTAATTCGTATTTATTTGTATCGTTTTAATTGTTAATCGTGATTTAAACATTAAAATTTATAATTCGTCTTTCAAATCGCTTCGCTCTACTATATTTAATACATATATATTTTTTAACCTCTAATGAAATATTAAAATAAAAATAAGTGTGAGAGGTATTTAATATATGAAATTTATTAAAAATTAATAGTTATATATATGAAATATATTATGTAAAATTACTTTCTATTATATATATAAAAAAAATATTATACAAATTAGTGTTATATATTATGCAAATATATAATAATTAGTTAGAATATTATTCAATCTACCAATCTGTCAAAAATCGTCCAAACTACAATTTATCAATTCGTTAATCCATCAATCGGTCATTCAATTTATAATTTTACTTTCAAATTACTCGAATTGTACTACACACACCGTAGTGCACACCCCCTACCTGTGCGCATTAGAAGTGAGCAACGGATATATTGATCTGCCTAAACCGACTAGACCGAACCGAACTGATCCGAACCGATCCGTTGCATTTTTTTACAGATGCATGATGACGAGTGGACGATTGTGGATTGATTTTTTTCAATTCACTTAGTTTTAAATTGATAGCGGATTTGAGGTTCCTTTGGTCACAACCGAACCTCCAAATCGCAATCACCCCAAATAATTTGTAAGACTTTGTGTTTTCAATTTATTTAAATATTCTATTTGCGTTTTTAATTGAAAAATTGTTTAAATATTCTGTTGAAAAATAATTTTCAACTTGAATATATTTTTTGAATTGAAAAAAATAAATGTATTATTTATCTATATTTTTTTGTTTTTAAATCTAACTCTAAAAATAATAAATAAAAAAGATGATACATGCTGGTTGATTTTTGTTTTCAAAAATAGATATAGATGTAACAATACAGTAGCATGCAATCTCTACTACTACTCTGTTCATGGTTTTGGTGGTTTAAATTATTTTTTTTATTTTAAGAACCACAGATTGTAATACTTTATGTGGATGAGGCCTGTTGTGACTGTAATATGTGGATGAGGCATGCAATAATTGAAATATTCTAAAGTTTCAAACTTTCTTTATTTGGAGGAGACATGTAGTGATTATAATCAGTATGTTTGGTTTCAGTTTTTTAAATTTAGTTTTTTGAAAATTGAGTTTTTTGTTTTTCGGTTTTTTTTGTTTTTAGTGAATATTTTTAAAATTTTAAGCAATTTTTTTACTTTTTTAGATGCACCTTACTTAGAGGTATCTAAATAATAAAATATTTGTGAAACAATATTTTCAAAAATTAATAAATACACAAAATATGAAAAATGTACTAAAATTTGTATTTTTTATATTTTTTGGTATTTAGTGTATTTTTTAAAGATTTTTTTCACAAATATTATACTTTTTAAGTGTATTTATATTAAGTGCGTCCAAAATTTTTTAAAAATTGCTCAAATATTAAAAAAATCATTGAAGATATTAAAATACGAAAAATAAAAAAGTAAAATTTTCTGAAAATTATTTTCTGAAAACTATAACCAAACAAGCTGAATACTTTTTTAATCATTGACTATAATACTCTCTTCTTTTTTTTTTAAAGAAAGTACACAAATTGAATTATATTGAAAATTTATAAAATTTTAAACCGTCAAACTAATTCGCATCCATCCGCTCAATTCACATTCGCTGAATTAGCGAACAGATGCAGATTAATTTTTTCAAATCTATCAATTCGGTGGACAAACAGTGAATTAAATGTTTCGTGGCCGCAACCATTCCGCCTCCACCTTTAGTGCGCATCATTGGCACCGCAAACTGCATTCTCGGTTAATGTGTTCTTAACGATTGCACCTGATTTTGGTTACCGCATCACCTAGGTCTTACGGTACCCTTACATTCACTAATTTAAGGAAAATGTTTGAGGGCCACCAAATCAGTGGCTTAAATCGTTTTGACAGTTTTGAGCCATTTAAGCCACTGATTTGGTGGCCCTCTAGCATTGCTGCTAATTTAATTAGTTCGAATTCTCCGGAAGAAGTCTCATTTCGGGACGAAATTCGCGTATGAGAGAGTGTCTTAGAAGAGACTCGTTCAGAATAATTCGTAATAAATAAATTTAGTGAACAAATCATTAATCAAGTCATTATAAAATCTTTATTTTTTTAATTACTTTTAACACATTTTTTTAGAGGCACTTTTTCATAATTTTTTTTTTACCTACTATATTTTATGTAGTTCACATTATTTTTTTATATTCTGATAAGTCCAATGGATGACATAGTTATCAAAATATCTCTAATGATATTCACATTTATAGTGCGAATATTTCGTCATGTGAATGTTTATACCGTCAATGTGAATGTTCATATCGTCAATGTGAATGTTCACATTATTAATGTGAACATTCACATGCCAATGTGAATTATGAATTTTCATACTGTCAATGTGAATATTCACGCTATTAATGTAAACATTTACACGTCAATGTGAATATTTACATTGTAAAATATGAATGTTCACATCACTAAATTGCTAATCGTTAAAAAAATATTTGTAATGATAGAAATATCTATAATATACCTTAAATATAAGAATTATAATTTGGCAGATCAAATGTTTAAATAATAGAATTTATTAAAATACAAAAATATCTTATAGACTAATTGAGATATCAACACTTGAAAAAAAATTCTAATATATCTCTCTATTTTTTATAAATATATATATATATATATATATTTAAAAAAATCAATTCCTAAGCAAGCCATTAATTACATTATAATTAAACGAAACCTCTTGATGTAAGTTAATAGCTTAATAGCTTTAGTGATTTTATTTTAATGAAAATAATAATTCAATCATATCATTTTATTACATTTATTTTAAAAAAATTAACAGTCTAATAATTTTAAATATATATCTTTTATTTTTTAAAGATAAATGTGTGAGTGATTTTCTGATCACACTGCCCGCCTAGTAATCAGCTGGAGAGCACCGGCAGAATAGATGGCTTCAGCAAACCTGTAACAAAAAGAAAAGGCTCCGGCGGTGGCTCTTCCACCCGGGGGCACTCCGACGATCAAGTCAGTATATCTCTCAAAGATAATCAAGTGCTAAACTCACTATTCAAAGCATAAAACTGTGTACCTTAGATCCACGGGGTGCCTCTTTTTTATAGTTTACTCAATCCTAGTCCCACTAGAAGCTTGACTTTTATGGACTCCAATTCTGTACTTACTTTGGATTTCTCAAGAGATAAAGATAAACTCCCTAAGAGCTTTATCCTTATCTTAGCAAAATCTTCTCTTTACTCTAGGACTCTTGCCCCTTATCCATTATCCGTTTATCTCGGATTCTGATATCTTCGGAGATAACCTCGGCCTCGCCGAGATAACCTCGGCGTCACAACCAGGACACGTGGCACTTCGAATGACACATCGGCGTCACCTTGCCACGTGTTGGTATTCAGAAAATATATCCCCACAACTGCCCCCTAGGTTCTATTACCTCAGTATTCTGAGGTGATGAAACCCATATCTGTATTTTCTTCCAGTAAATTGGCTTAAAGTTTGATAGCCGAGATCATCCATTTCTGGCCGACATGTATTCCCTAAAAAATCAAAGATTTTTAAGGAACTTTTTACGCGCATAAGCTGTCATGCACTTCAATTCAACCGTTTTAGACACTCGTTTCTTTCTTACTGGCTCGTTCCTGTGACACGCCCATAAGTCATCTCTTCTTCACATGCGCCGTCTGACGTATGCGCTCTTTTAGGCGTATTGATTGCTTTTGCCGCCGTTTTCATTTTCTTGACAAAATCTCTCCCCCTTTCTTTCGTCTCTTCACTTTTGCATCTGAGTTCTCTTGTTTTTTTCTCTCTCTAAAAACTCTTTCTTTCAAATCCGCCATTGCTCAAGCTTCCAAAGCTCTGCATCCCTCTCCGTTCACCCCTTCCGGCGAGATTTCCACCGATCTTCTGCTCTTGCAACCATCGTAGGACGTCGGCAAATCCCTTTCCGGCCTCCCTTTTTCTGGAAAGCATCTGTTTCTTTCTATTCCAGTTCTTGATCTTTCCTGGAATTTCTTGTTTACTACTGTTTTACTTAAGTAATCAATTTGTAGATCAAACATCTGAGTGCGTTGATTTTGTTTTTTGCTTATGCCCTGAATACATGTATTGTTCTTAGTGTTTCTTGCACGTCTTGTTACTGTTTCCTGGCCTTCAACCCTTTGTATTCTTCATGTTCTTGATAGTCCATCTCTGTTCTTGACTCTGAAACTTCGTATTTGTTTTCTGTTTTTTTTTTTTTTTGTATCTTTTCCATATCTGTACCTTTGATCTTCATCTTCATAGCTTTAGGTTTGGGATTTGTTTGTAGAACCCATAACTTAGGAAAAAACTAAAACCTGCACCTACTTTCACTGTTTGCCGAGGTCCCATCAATAAGAAACATCTTTCTGAATTTCAACCCTTCTAATAGAAGCCGATATCATGGGTATGTGGAGACATAGGGTAGATACCCCGACCAAACTTGAGTACTTTAGGCAAGAGTTCTCCATCCCTACCGATGTCCACCTGAGACTGGCTGGGGATGGCGACTTCATCATGCCTATAGAAAATGCTATGCCCCTTCCCATTATAGCTTTTACTGAGTGTGGACTCCGGCTCCCACTCAACATCCTTTTTCGTGAGATTCTTCATTATTATAAGTTGAACCCTATGCAACTAGCAATCAACTCTTATCGAGTGATTTTTGGTATTATCGCCTTAGTTAAACAGGAAAACGTTAGGATCACCTTAGCCGACATACAGTATTGTTACACCATGTGTGCCCTTAATTTGAAAGAAAAAGGCTTCATCTATTATCTTAAAGCCGAGGTCTACAGAATTCAAAATCGTAGCCGACCTCCCAGACTCCAACAAGGGGGCTGGAGATGATTATGTTATTGCTTCGGGAAATTGGAAGTTTGGCGCAGACGAGGACGCCCATCTCTACCCTCTTCCCCAATCAGTTAAAGAGGGTAAGGGTAAGAGTCTAGTGTCAATACTTAGTTGTTTCTGTTCAAATCTTCAATATTTTATCTGTTTCTAATGTTTGTTTCTTCTTGCAGACGTTCGCATTGTAAGGCCCCGGTGTCCCACATCGGGAATGGAGGGGGAGTTCCCGGGCTATAAAAGTAAAAACCTGGACCCTTATATAGCATCGAGGCCTTTTCCCGGGTGGTGAAATCCCTAACAGAACTCCACAGTTAAGCGTGCTTAGGCTGGAGTAGTTTTGGGATGGGTGACCCACTGGGAAGAATAAATCCGTGCGGGCGTGGCCCAAAGCGGACAATATCGATGACGTGTGAAGGGTCAGGGCGTTACAAAATGGTATCAGAGCCGACTCTCCGGAGTACCAAGTGTAGGCCCCTGGCGTCTCTCGGTGTATGTGGGCAGGCTTGCGAG
This sequence comes from Camellia sinensis, assembly GCF_055761805.1. NCBI lineage: Eukaryota > Viridiplantae > Streptophyta > Magnoliopsida > Ericales > Theaceae > Camellia > Camellia sinensis. The sequence goes on from NC_138963.1 coordinate 144,255,911, forward strand.
CTGGCAGGCTACTGCACGTCCCTACTGCACGGGGACGTGCAGCCCTAAGGGGGGGTGATTGTAAGGCCCCGGTGTCCCACATCGGGAATGGAGGGGGAGTTCCTGGGCTATAAAAGTAAAAACCTAGACCCTTAGAGCATCTCCAATGCACTAGGCATATAATACTTGTTAGTTACAATGCCTAGTGTAATTCACTTTTTTCAATTCCAATGCACTAGGCATATGATTAGGCATTTTGCCTCAACTCATATTCACTAGCTACATGTAGCTAGCCTTCAACGCTAGGCAAAATGTATTCATTCATTAGGATCATTTCCCTCCATCTTTGTTGTTGACGTGTCATTCTATAAAATTAATAGTATTTGGATAAATAGCTAAAATAAAGAGCATGGTTGGAGTAAAAACATAAAACAATTGATAGGCAAATAAAATATATACTTTATAGTAATATTCAGATAGGTAAAATGCCTACTACCGTTGGAGATGCTCTTATATAGCATCGAGGCCTTTTCCCGGGTGGTGAAATCCCTAACAGAACTCCACAGTTAAGCGTGCTTAGGCTGGAGTAGTTCTGGGATGGGTGACCCACTGGGAAGAATAAATCCGTGCAGGCATGGCCCAAAGCGGACAATATTGATGACGTGTGAAAGGTCGGGGCGTTACACGCAAGCCAGCGAAAAACTTCCGCCAATCTTACGTTCCCAGTAAGGGCCTGAAAAAACTCCTGAACTTGCCAGTTCACAAAAGAAAAGCACTTCTTCTTCTCAACTTTATTCCTACATACAAATCGATTTTGCCCGACGTCCCCAAAAGAAAGAAGAAAAGCCTTTCTCCTCCTACTGTCACAACTTAAACTGCCTCTACATCACGAACAGATCAAGAGTCAACATCTGACCCAACCAATCAACCATCTACTTCTGCCCCATACTTGGTCCCAATACAAGAACGAAAACGTCGGCGAAGACTTGTCAAAACTGCTAAGATGGGTCGCCCAAAGCCCGTTGCTCAAGACCTCATTGGCGATCTCCCAATTGACGTCGATGCTCAGCCGATGCAAACGATGCCCCCACCAAAGCCGAAACGAACCAAGAAAGCCCAGCCAAAGGCTAAAGCCACTGAAGTTGAGGCTGAGGATACCTTGACAATTTCACAATTAGCAAGGAGTGAGAAGACGACTTCCGTTCCCAAAAAAAGGTCTGCTGAGACACAGCCATCAGAGTCCACATAATCAAAGAAACCGAGGTCATCGTCTGCGACGACCTCGGGGTCTAGAATACCAAAAGTCCCCTGGACACCTGAAATTACTTTAGAATATAAGCCTGTTCTTGTCAGCGATAGTGCCGACGACATTAATGTCGGCGTAGCACTCAGTACCGCCCTACTTCTCCCAGGTGATCTTGAGCGGAATGCCAAGATGAGTGAGTATGAGAACTATGCCTTTATGCTCCAACGTTCTGTCCAAGTAAGTGTCTTTACATGAAAACTTGTCTTCTCTTTTACTTTGTAAAATTTTGTAATAATTTTTGCCCTGTGCTCTTTCAGGCCATTCAACATGCCCACTCTCTCTCTCTATGCAAGCTTTTGAAAACAGGGCAAAGTTGGCCGACATAAAGAGGGAGATTTCTGCCCTTAAAAAGGAGAACAAAACTTTTCAATCAAAAATGAAAAAACTGGAAGACAGGCTGAGGCTGCCACCAAAGCCCAAACCCTAGCCGAAAAAAAGGCTGAATCTGCTGAGGCCATCAAGAAGGTTGCCGAGGCCGAGAAGAGAGAAGCCGAGGACAAAAAGGCCTAAGCCGAAAAGGAACTTCAGGAGGCTTTGGCCACTAAAGACGCTAAAATCAAAGCGGCCGACGAAAAAGTCTATGCCCAAGGAATGGCCGATGTTACAGAGGAATACAAATTACAAGTTAGGCAGGCATTCAACAGGGGCTTTTCCCTTGGTTGGATATCCCTGGCCAAAAAGCTCAATATTCCTGAACATTCAGCTCTGCGCAAGACCGAAGCTATTTCTCTGCCATTCCCTCCTCCTCCTCCACCTCCAAGTCAAGCTGAAGAAGAATCTGAATCTGAGTCTGAAGATGAGGAGGAATGTGAGGATGAAGCTTTAGTAAGGAAATCCAAGGAGGCTGTTGGGCCTAAGTCTCCTTATCTGAATGAGCAGGTCTTGGACCTAACTCAGGATGATGATGGTGATGCTGTAGACACCTCATTTTTGACCGACCTTAAGACTCAGACATCACCGATTGAGCGCTCGGTGATATTGCATATTGTGCTCGTTCTGAGGTTGCAGAGTCCCGGCTGCGAGCCTTGCCTCCGGACTTCCGGACTCTTTTGTGCTTTGCCTCGATTTGCGAACCAAGCCCTGTTTTCTCTATTTTTTTTCTTCCTGAAGGGAGGGAGAGGTCTTGTAGACCATCTCTTAGTGGCCGTAGGCTACGTTTTGTGGTCGTAGGCCATTTTTCCCGTTTGGAGCCCAGTTCTCGGTTTTTCGGAGCTATCAGTCGTGTGCCTCGGTTCGGGACCGCTTAACCACCTTCGTTTGCTCCGGTTTTTGGCACACACCTTATTTCCTCCATTTTGAGGGACACTGTGGTCCGAGAGACCAACTTCGTGGTCGGACACCACTTCCAGTGCCTAACAGCCCACTTTCGAGGCCCCAAACTGCGTGTTTTGCCTCCCGAACCTTCATTCTGCATTTTTGGGCTCCGACCTGAACTTGAGATAATTATATTTTGAGGTCCTTTTCATGTTTGATCAAGGACTTTTTGCTGTTTGTGATCTCCTACTGCCACTTGCTTCTTTACCCCTCTTTTAGGCCTTTTCTTGCATGATAGTTTAGGCCAACTTGTATTTATTTTCGTGGCTTGTCATAAACTATAAAGTGTCTTATTTTGAGCCTCTCTTCAACTTTGTTGAAAAGCTCTCTTCGGTTTGAGATCTCCTACTATCACTCGCCCCTTTATCTCCCTTTTAGGCCAATTTTGGGGGGAAATTTGAATTTCATTTCCCCCCCATTTTTCCCCCTCTTTTCCACCCTCTTGTGTCTATATAACAGACCCCCCAGCTGTGTTTTAGGGGTTAGAAAATTTTGGTTTGGAGCTCTCACATTAAATCTCTCTCTCTCTCTACTCTAAGCCTTAAAAAACCCTTTTGATTCTTACACCATTTCCTCACCATCACCTAGCACCACATCACCACTCCATTCCAGCAACTTGGAGGGTCTTCTCAGAGCTTAGGAGGCAGCATTTCTTGGTCCAAAACACTCTCAAAGATTAGTCTTCAAGGATAAGTCCTCTTCTCTCATTTTTTACCCTTTTCTTGGTTCACATCTTAGCTCTTTGTGCTTGCATGTTGGGGCTCCGACCATAACTGAAAATATTATTTTTTTGAGCTCTATTTCATATTTGTTTAAGGGCCTCTCACTGTTTGAGGCTCCCTTTTTGCACTTGCTTCATTACCTCCTTTGTATGCCATTTTCTTGCATATTATTTTAGGCCTATATGTAAACTGTTTTGAGCTCTAGTCCGAACTGTAAAGAATCTTATTTTGAGCCTTTCTTCAACATTGTTGAAGGGCTCATCACTCTTTGTGGCTTCCATTTTCCACTTTCCTTTATATCTCTCTTTTGGCTCCGTTTTTGCATGATTTGTTAGCCTCTTGTGCTTCTGTTTTTGGGTTCTGGTCCGAACTATAAATAGCCTTATTTTGACCTCCTTTTCATGTTTCATTAAGGGTCTTTTACTGTTTGAGGCATCCTTTTTGTACTTTGTGTTATAGCTCTCTTTTTGGCCTTGTTTTGCATAGTATTTTGAGCATGCTTATGCACTGTTTTGGGTTTGATCATAAACTGTAAAAGGTCATATTTTGGGCCCCTCTTCAACATTGTTGAAGGGCCCTCATCTGTTTGGAGCCAAAAGCTGTCACTTGCTTCATTATCTCGCTTGCGGGGCCATTTTTGCATCCTAGCTTAGCCCCATTTGTGTTCATTTTTCGGCCTTCCTTAAAACTGTAAACATGCTTGTTTTGGGACTGTCTTGAGTCTGTCTTTACATTTCATGTTCAAATAATGCATGTTTTGTATAGCTATAGGCCAATGCATATGCCTAGTTTCGTGTTTCGGGTTCATTCCGTGCATCGGGTGCCATGTTTCCATGATTCAGGGCTATTTTGGGTCATATTTTAGCGCTGAAATTTGCATGCTAATATGCCATATTCCATGTTTTGCCATGTCTTGTTAGAGTGGCATTTCGTGCCTTAGGGTCGGTCCTCGGTTTGCGTGCACGTGTGCACGCATCTCGAGCGTCTCATTTTCATCTTATGGCCTCCTATGTGAGTGTGGCTGAGGTCCACTCATGTTGGTGTAAGTCCCTTGTGCATTGTGTATGTCATTTCATTTCATAGCATCGTGTATGCTAGGTTGCATGTTAGCGCATTGTGTATGCCATGTTACCTCGTGCATCGTGTATGCCATTTCATAACATTGTGCATGCTAGGTTGTATATTAGTTGCATTCACGCATGTCATGCATATTGCATTGTGTTTGGGATAGGCGTTAGCCCGAGCACGGGAAACGAGGGACGTTTCGTACTTCGAGTGACGGAACGTGTCTCAATTCCCAGTCACCGACACTCCGGATTATCCATGATGGAGTTTAGGTTTTGTTGTGTTTATATGTGCATTCATTCCACATTGAGTCATGCAATTCGACTCCTCGGCCATCATGCATCGATATGCGTGATTGGTGGCACGAGGATCGAGGCATGCATACATTTGTGAAAATACATTGCCATACCCTTTTCCTGCTCTCTGTTGCAGCAAATCAAGAATCAGTAGCCTTTCAAAGGCCTTGCACAGCATTCCGGCATCAATCGCAAACAGAGGCTCATTGGGGCATCGCAGTGGATTTCCGTGCCAAGCAACCCGAGCATGCATCATCCATCATTCGGAGCAGAGTCGAGGCAGTCCCTAGCTTGCATGCTAGTTTACAGCTTTCTTAGTTAAATTTGTTAATTAATTAGGGTTTTGTAATTATTTGGGACTGTATATTATTTATTCGGACCCTCCGAGCGAGGGCACAACTGTAATAAGTGTGCGTGTGTGTGATGTATGTCTTCCAACCCCACGTCTTTCTCCCTTTTATTTACTAGCTTATAATGGTTAGATTAGGGCATGTTTCAAGTAGCATATAGTATGACAGCATGTTTGCATCATTCATCTGTTTTGCATGCACCGGGTTCGGCGCATCATACTAACTGCATTTGTATTTCAATTTCAAAATTGAATACTTGTTAGCTGTTGCATCTCATATGCCATGTTTAGAATAGCCGAGCCTGCTATAGTTGCATTTTGCATGTGTTGCATTAGGCATTTCTGCATAATTAGGATCATGCATGGATTTCTAATCAGCTTCTGTTTTGGCTTGGAGTACTCGGTGAGTTTTATACTTTAGCATCCTTGCATGTGTGTGAGTGACTGCCATGATAGCATGCTTACCATGAGGCTATTTGCTTATATGATATAACTGCCTGAATGCCTGTGGGTGAAGGTTGGGTTATTTGGATTGGAACAAATCATTGACTGTGAGTTTTAAGCCCACTAGATAGTGGCAAAACCATTCTTTCTAAGCCCACCCGAGGGTGGCAAATTCACGTCTTAGCCTATTTGCGGGTAACACCATCAAACCATTTTCAAACAAACAAACATGAAATGTTTTGTTCCAATTCAGGCGAGCCAGTCTATACTTGTATGCTGTGCGCATCACATAGTAAATCTAGGCTAATAACCGGAATAAGAACACACAATGTTTTCAAAACTTGATATCATGGTTAGTAGAGGCCGATCTTTGATCGGGCGAGCAGGGGTGCTCACGAAGTGACCTTCCCCAATCGTACCCAAGTTCCCGAGCCGAGGCAACTTTGGTGATGACGGACACGTGGCCTTAGGCAAACGAGTCAGGGTTTCCTAAATTTCCCAAAATAAAATATTTAGGTGGCGACTCTGTATCTGGCAAAGCAGTCCATGTTTGGCACTTCTTTCAAAATTTGTTTTCTCAAAACGATTTGCCGGATTTGGACTCTTTGGTTCAAATTAAGAACCGATTTGAGAGTCCGAACTGTAGTGAGCCCAATACGAGCGGAACGGGGGGGACTCGTTCCTCGCCGGGTGTAGACACCCCATTTTTGACCGTCCTCAAGACTTGGACGTCACCGTCTGAACACCCGGTGATCATCCATGTTTGTGTTCGTTTTGAGTTCCCGGAGGTCTCGGCTCGCGCGCCTTGCCTCAGGATCTCCGAACTCGACTGTTTAGTGTCTGGTTTTGCACCAAACACTTGTGTTTTGTCTTGGAAAGGCAGGGAATGCCTTGTGAGGCATCCCCACACATCACCGACCATGGCCAGAGGCCACCGGTTGGTGTTTCGCTGCCATCGGCAATGTTTATTGCCGGTCGGCACTCCCTTTTGCCAAAATGGCATTTTTGGGCAGCTGACTACTGTTTATCTACTTTTGCAGATATTTTATCACAGCGGTCTTGCATTTGGCTCCCCTCCATACACGTATGGAGGGATCTCCCTCTTTAGAAGCTTGTCTTGTAAGCTTTACAAGACAAAAAGCTCTATAAGAGGAGCCCTTCTCTCCCTTGCTTAGGGTTAGAGACTTGTGAGAGATTTTAGACAGCCATATTAGGGTTTTGAGTTCTAGGGTTAGGATTGATACACATTCTATCTCTATACCTCTCTCTTTTTACCTTTGTGTGTGTTTAAGTGTGTTTGTGTCTTACTATTGCACACAAACACATAGTGTTTCACCTTCACTTAGCTACTGAGGTTCTAAGAGGTTGTTCTTGGTGTTCTTGGTCGGTTTTGAGCTTGAAGAACCAGCTGGTCCACCATTTGTGAAGAAAGTCAACAAGGGTAAGAAACTAGTCCATTTATTCCCTATTTTTGCATTGTATTTTTACCTATCTTAAAATTATTTTTGAGCTTGGTGTATAATATAAAAAAGTTATGTTTTTAGGCCCTCTAAATAGTTTGTTTAGAGTGTTTTGTGGTTTGAAGGAGTTTGACCCCTCTTAGGCCTTGAGAGGCCTCATTTTGTGCTATTTTGTGTAAGCTCCGAGACCTTGGTGTTTGGGCCTCCTCACCACTGAAATCTTGAGGGATTTCAGAGGTGAGGATGGTGCCTTGAGGTCCCAAGAAGGAGAGGGCCACCCCCTCTCCTTATTGTCCTTGAAATGGACCATTTTTTGCCTCTTTAGGGAGCATCTAGCTAAGCTTCATGTTGACCATGCCTTGGCTGTTTTTTGTGCCTATTATATCATAATATGCCTCTGTTTATTGTTGGTTTTGGTACACCATGCATGCTTAGCATACCTACCTTGTAATGCCATGTTTAGGCCTTAACATGCCTTAGGTTGTAAACCTTTGTTCAAGCTTGTTTTGGGTCTAGTTTTGTGAAGCTTCTATGCTTATTTTACCATGCTAGAGGTTTGCCCATAGTTGTTTGGGTCGGCCATGGCATGCATTGTATAGCCCCTTTGCATTTTTGGCTTGTTGGCCTTAAGTGTGTGAATGTATAGCATGCATCCTTGCCTTAATTTAGTGGGTTAGGACCATTTGTCATGTAATTTCAGTCCCTTTGACATGCTTGTATGCTTGCCTTGGACACCTCTTTAATGCTTTGAAAGCTTGTGTAGCACGTTCCATGTTTTGGCCATTGTACATGCCTTTGAATTTGAGCCACTTAGATGCCATCTAGGGGGCCCCCTTTGCATGGTCTAGGTCTGCCTTGAACCTATTTTAAGTCCTCTTAGCCTTGTGAGGCTTGGTTGACTTGGTCATGGTTCAAGCCCCTTTGACTTGCTTCAAGTACTTGGGCCATTTATTGCATGCTTAGTCTATTTTGTTTGCTTGGTTTGACACCATCTTAACATGATTTTCAATGCTTATCTTGCATGCCATATGCCCATGATTACCCTCTTTCAAATGTGCTTGAGAGTTGTCTCATTTGTGCCTAAGAGTTGGCCCTTTAACATGTGCATGTGTGTATGTGTATTTGGTCCTTTATTTTGGTCACTTTGGCCACTGTTTTGGGCCTAATTAGAGCTGCCCGAATCATGTTTAAGTCCATCTCTTTGTTTGTTGCATGTACACCTTGTATGTTGTAGCATATTGGTGAGTTGTTGCATAATTGAACTTGCATGATTGAATGAAGTCACATGTTTGTTTACATGCTTAAACACCCACATTATGCCTTGCATACTTGTTGGTTGCACTATCTCAAGCCTTGTATGCTTGTTTGCTTGTTTGCATAGTTGGTGTGCCTAGTGTACATCACTCGCATTGCATTGCTATGTTGCATACTAGCTCGCATGATTAGGATTGGATTGCATTGGCATGCATGCTCTACCTCTTGACCAAGTCATGATGGAGGTCGAGTCCCATTGGTTTGTTGGTTTGCATTGCATTTGACATCAAAACGTGCACACTTGGTCCTTTGGGCCATCACGCATGGAAATGCGCGATTGATGGTCCGAGAACCAAGGAGCATGTCCCTTTGAAACATTAACATGATAAGGGACATGATTGGTGCATATATGCCTTGAATTGTATTGCCATGCTCTGCCTTGCCCTCTGTTGCTGCCAATTGCAGATTCTGCAGGAGCTTTCTGCCGACCGGTAGTGCTAAGTGCCGACCGGCAATCCTCCCTCTGCCGATAGCTTCACCAACGGCCGGTGATCACATGCCACTGCCGGTGGGCATTCTACCCAGCCGATGGCATTCCCCAGTATCCAGAGAAGCAACCCTGAGGTTTTGGCAGCCTCCAGAGGAGTACATCAAGGAAAACAGAGGCAGCCTATGCATAGCAGTGCACTTCCGAGCAAGATCCGAGCACGCATTGCTTTGAGCTCTCTTCCCGAGGCGGTTTATTGTTTTCCCTAGCTTAGTTAGTTTGTTAACTAATTAGGTAATTTGTAATAATTAATTATCTTGTAGGTTAATTATCTGTATTATTCTTTTGGTCCCTCCGAGCGGGGACGAATCTGTAATAAGTGTGGGTGAGTGTGTGAATGTCTTCCAACCCCCACTTCTTTCTTCCTTTTTATTTATCTACTTATGATGGTAGAATAGGGCATGTTTAAATTAGCATACCTTATGCTATGCATGCGTGCATCCATACATTTGTCTTGCATGCACCAGGCTCGGTACATCACGCTAACTGCATTTGTACTTCAATTCCAAATTGAATACGTGCATCAATTGATTGCATTTCACATGCCATGTTTAGGTTAGCCGAGCCTACTCTAATCGCATCATGTATGTGTTGCATTAGCCATTTTAACATGAACTAGGATCACGCATGTTTGCTAACTAGTTTATTGTTTTGGCATGGAGTACGATGTAAGTAGTTATGCTTTAGCATCTCACATGCGTGTGAATGCTATCATGACAGTATGCTTACCATGTGGCTAGATGCTTATGTGTTATAAACTGTTTGAATGCCTATGGGTGAAGGTTGGATTGTTTGAGTTGGAAAAACTCGTTGAAATCCGTAGTTTAGCCTACTTGCGAGTAGCAAATTCCAAAACATTTTTCCAAAACAAACGGATATGCAATGCTTGTTTCCAAATTAGGCAATCTAGTCTATACTTGTTTGCTGTGCGCATAACGTAGTAATTCTAGGCTAATAAATGGAATGAGAACGCATAATGTTTTCAAAAACGGATATCACGGTTAGTAGAGGCCGATCTTCGGATCGGGCGAGAGGGGGTTCTCATAGCTGACCTTCCCCAATCGTACCCTAGCTCCCGAGCCGAGACAACTCCGGTGATGACGGACATGTGGCCTTCGGCACCGAGTCAGGGTTTCCTAAATTCCCCCATAAAAAAATATTTAGGTGGCGACTCTGTATCTGGCAAAGCAGTCCATGTTTGGCACTTCTTTTTCTAAAAATCTGTTTCTCAAAAATGATTTGCCGGATTTGGACTCTTTGGTTCAAGATTAAGAACCGTGACAATTTGAGAGTCCGAGCTGTAGTAACCCCAAATGAACAGAACGGGGCTCACCCTCCCAGGGCGTTCGGGGACATCTACAATTTCTGGCGACTCTGCTAGGGATTTAGAGAGCTTGACTCGAACTCGTGATATTCTGTTTTGATTTCAATTACGTGTCTCTTTGCATTGCATTTGCATTGGTGCGCCTAGGACACCGTGTTTGCCATCTGCCATTCCTGAACGGTTTGCCGGAGGCTTGTCTTGTCAAGGCATGACCATAAGGCTGACCGGTTATGGGCTCTGACAGTATGGGAACACAAACCCCGGTTTTACCGGGGCACCCTTTTGACCATTCGACCTAGTGCATATTCGGATCCATAGTGACCATTCCAAGTTAGGACAGGCTGCTTACCCGATGTTAGGTTGTTTGAAGACTGCTACGTGTATAGTGAAACCCTAGCTCCTGACAAAATAGGACAGGGAAACCCTACCCCAACATAGGGGTGTTTTGGTTCTCACTTATCTGCTATGTGCTTTTAGAATGTATCTCTACAGGAACGTACATATCAGTTGCGAGTTTGAGTATCGGACTTGAGAGCATCAGTGTCAGTTATGAGAATCAGTTATCCATGGGTATCGGGTTCAGTTTTGGGAACAGTGATTTCTGGGGAACAGTGATCAGCAGTAGGGTACAGTTGTTCCGCTACACCCGTGTTTGACCTGTTTGGGCTGAAATACTATTTGTTGTCTCTTTCAGTTCAGACAGTTGGTACAAAATAGCTAGTGCTCCCCCTTTGCGGAGGCGAGATTTATGATGACGCAGAATTCAGAAGAGATCGTGGTTATGACAGCTGCATTAGATCAAGGGATCACTCTGCAAAGTGAGGCCAACATTGATGTGTCACATCCACCCAGATCGCTTGTTGCGCACCCGGTTTGGGCCCCCCAACTATACCAGGCTCGCGAGCCTACTACATTTGAACTAATGGGGATGATAAGTGATCTCCAGAGGTCTGTGGCGGATCTTACCTACGGAATGTCAGCTTCATCTCCAGCCGCACCATATGCCGGGAGTTTTGTACCCCAGGAGCCCCCGCTGTTGGGGCGAATTGTCATCGAACTTAGCCAACCGGAGATGGCCTCCAGCTATGGTAATGACATGTCAACATCAACCCAGACCCTCGATCAGTCTGAGGCCAGGGGAAAAGACAAAATGAAGGCAGATGCCGATCCCATTAAACAACTGCTGCGGGCAGTCGAGGCTTTGAAGACCGAAGGAATGAACAAGCAACAGGTATCCGCAGTTATGGCAAAAACTGTGGAGGATGCCTTCCCCACTCCACCTGAGGGGAGTTCAAGTCAGTCGAAAAATCGGGATAGGCCCCGTCATGCCAGAACAATTTCTCCTGTTCCCGTCCCTGCACCTGGGAAAGATCAGAAAGCTAAGGTGGCGCCTGCCGACCCTTTCGCTTGTGCGGCTAGTAAGAGCGCTTAGACTCCAAAGTACCTACCCCGGGGGCGCAGGACCTTTCATGCTCTCTACATGCCTCTGTCCAAGGCACTTCAGATCCTTGCTGAGAGGGGACACCTTAAACCCTTGGAGCCTCGGCCTCTCCCGAAGAATCTCCCCGCTACGCATGATGCTGCTCAGTGCTGCGCGTACCACCAGCAGACAGGCCATGCTACCGACAATTGCTTCCGCCTCCGTCATGAGGTGCAAGATTTGATTGACAACGAGGTTATCCTCCCGCCTACCTCAGCCAAGTCCGTTACCACCCAGTTATTGGATTTTGAGGACACAGATACTGCAAGTATGTAATTAGAAGGTGAACCACCTGCGGGCGGCATCTGGTATATTTTGAATGTGGCGTGTGGCACGCATTTTTGAGCGTCTGTGAACACTAGCTTTGTAAATCCTAGCTTGGGTATCGAGTCGGTCTTTTGTTTTGAGTCTGTCTCTTTGTCTTGAGTCAGTTTTTTTGCTTAAGGGTCTGTCTTTTTGTAGCGAGTCAGTCCCCTTTGTATAGAATACCAGGTGATTCTGGGGTTGTTGCCTCGAACACCGTTTTGTCTTGTAATTACCTGTTTTTGTTTTTTGAGTCTGTTTCTGCCGAGGGGCCAGTTACACCAATAAATCTGAATGAAACAGCTGTTGCTATCTCACTTTCATGCTTGCCTTCAGTGTAAGTTAGTTGTGCCAAAGAATTTGAATGGGCTGACAGTACATCTCGCCTGCTCTCCTGTGCGCCAAACTCATTGCATTAACCTAAATTTTTCAAAAAACCCTTTTGAACACTGTGGTGATAAAAACGAAGAGGAAGGAATTCCTCGGGTTTTGCAAAACTTTGATCATTTTGAGAGAATGAGAGACATACTAAGCCCTTAATGAATGAAACCATGCTTGTCGGCGTGAGTACTTGGAAGGACCCGGGCTTGATCCAGATTGGTTCCACACTATCTTCAGCGCGAGCGATTTGTCGCTTTCTTAAAAACTTTCAAAAACAAATGTTTTGCGCGGCCCTGTGAAGACCTGTGTGGAATCGCTCTTGAGATTGTGCAGCCTAGGATCGCTCTCAGCCTCAAGATTTAACCCGTTCGTTTTCAAACCTTGAACCCGTTCAGAACGTTTAACGGTCAACTGTCAGAGGAGGCCCGTGTGGCCAGTTTTGGAGCAGCCCTCGAGCAAGAGGCACCAAAGCCGAATCAAAAAGATTAGATCTCACCAGAAGAAGCTCGTGGAGCAGCCATGATGGATTCTTCTACAAATCATTGCAACAGCCGTTCTCCTAGATACAGAGAGGCTTCAACTCCAAAAACCATTTGGCATGGACTTGTTATACTTTTACCCTTTGAGAGGTTCGCTGGGCCGAAAACCCGGAAGGGCGACCCAGGCAAAAGTTAGAGCAAGAAAAAAATACAAAAAAAAACAAAAAATACAAAAAAAAAAAGGAAAGAAAAGAAAAGAAAAGAAGAGAAAAAATGCGAAAAAGAAAAAAGAATGAAAAAGCAAGAAAATGATCAAAAAAGAAAAATAAAAAGAAGCTCGCAAGGTCGAAAACCCGCATCGGGCGCCTTGGTAAAAGTTAGAGCCTGAAAAGTGAAGGTTAAAATACCCGAGTGTACCTTAACCGGAACTACATAAGGCTTGATTCCCATGTTCGGGATACGTAGGCAACTTCATCCTGAAGTCCAGCCCCCAACGCTTTTGTAGCGTCTCAGTCCATACAATGGTTTCGATTTCATCCCAAAGTCCAGTCGCCAACACCTTCCAAGGTGACTGTGTCCATATATTTGTTATAACCGTCTCCGTCATCTCTGTGTCCAAGAGTTCGACCACCACCAATGAAGACTGTTTGCGCACTGCTGCGGCATCATCCAAACAAGGGGCAACTTTCCGTTGCCACGAGTCGTCGTGAGCCGCCATTCAAACTAGGGGCAACTTTCCGTTGCCACCCCCCCTTTTTTTCAAGCCAGGGGCAATTTTCCATTGCCTCCGATCCGAGGTTGCGCATCTCAAAGAATAAGTCCCATGCTCGGTGAGCACTGACTGTTTGTGAAATAGTTTTTGAAATTTTTTACTGAGGTTGACTATTTTCTCGAAAACTATTCCATTTTCCAAAACTAGACCATTTTCTTGGACCCAAAAAGGAAAATTTTCAATGCTTACAGCCTGACTTGCATGGTTTCCAAATCAAAAATCGAACAAGTGTGTTAATCTAACTCTCATTTTGATCAAAACTGTTTTAGTAGAAAGCAAAAACAACGAATGGTTAAAATGATGAACTAGGGGCATAGTTGAGCCAGGCGTTCTGTCTCCCCCCCCCCCCCGGTCGTCAATATACTCGCCAGAAGGGCACTCTACCCACCAGAAGAAATAGCTGTGAGCTAACGACGTCGGGCATGAACCCGCAACTTCCTATTCACTCATTAATTACCCTGGGGAGGGATGGAAAATGAGAGAATGAAGATTAGAGAGATGTAAGTTGAGAGAAAAAGTGAGGAAAAGGGTTTTGAGAGAAAAATCGAGCCTGAGGGCCGAGTGACGTGAGAATCACAAATGAGAAAAGGGTGGGAAACAATACCTAGAGAAACTGGCTCCTCGTGATCTGAGGTCCCCCGTCTTCGTTGACACGTCTGTGTGTCGTGTCTTTTTGATTTGTCGGTTTCGTCTTTTGTTTTTAGTCTTTCCCGAGCGTGTCTCGTTGTGTTTAGGTCGTGTACCTTTGTCGAGTCCTTTTCCGCTGTATCCAGTTGTTGGCTCGATACCCTGGTTAAGAAAACCCCTTTTCCGAAAATTAGTCGTCTATGCTCAGAGTGCGGTGCCATTCTCTACATCTGTGCGAAGCAAAAGAACAAAAAATTAGGGCGTTTGGTCGTCTCCAACCCCAGCCGGTTTCACCTTTGAAGGCCGTCTTGTCAGATTGGGCTGTTTGTTCAGGATTTGCTGTGTGCGAAATGAACCAAATGCTGTGTTATGGGCTGTATGCAGATTAATCCCTAGTAGAGTAAGGGTTGTGTATCCAGAATCAGGCAGTGGGTTGCTTGGGTTATTTTGCTGTCGACTGTTTAGTTATCTGATTATTACAATGCAAGTGTTCAACATTCAGACAACCAATCAATTTCATTTACATTGAGGTGTAACATGATGCAATGCAGTGGAATATAAAAAAATGTTACGCTTCTTCAGATAAAAAGTTCGTTTCATTTCATCATCTTTTCAAGTACACAAGTTTTGGAAACAAAAATCTGCCTGCGGCAGTACAAAGTATCCTAACAACCAACAAAAAAGAAAAAGTACAAGAAAGAAGAAAAACAACAAAAATTTGTATCCGTGTCAAGCGGCTCCGAGGGCTATCAGTCTGTCCTAGTCCTCTTCCTAGACGAAGGTCCAGGAGCATCATCAGCATCGTCATCAGAGCCCGAGCTAGAACCGCCTCCGGTCTCCTCCTCCGATGACTCCGCCTCCGACTCTGCCTCTGCCTCTGCCTCGGACCCGTCATCGTCATCATCATCTTCATCATCATCGGGGGTCGGCACCCGAGAACTACTCCCTACATGAGTATGCCCTCCCCTGGTACGGGGACGTGCAATATCTCCACGCCCTCCTCGAGCAGGGATAGAAGGCCCAGCCGGAGCGCCACCCACGGGAGGGATCTGGAAGGGAGGCTGAAAAATCACAAAGGGCAAATACATCAGAATAATGTGAGCAGTTTATCAGTGCAGAATGCAGTGTACAGTGTGAGAATGTCGAGAGCAGTGTATCAGTGCAGAATGCAGTGTATGTGTACAATGTGAGAATAATTTGAGCAGTTCATCAGTGCAGAATGCAGTGTATGTGTACAGTGTGAGAATACCGTGAGCAGTTTATCAGTGCAGAATGCAGTACACAGTGTGTGAATACCGTGGGCAATTTATCATTGCAGAGTACAGTGTATAAATGCAGTGTATGCAATGTATCAGATGCTGTGAGATCAGTGTGTTAGGTGTTGTGTCGTGCATCAGATAATGTGAAGCAGTGCATGAATGGTTTGAGGCCATTGTCAGAAGAACATACTGGAATGCTATAGAGGGCCAGGAGGTCAAAAGTCCGCTGCAGCATCCCCATCATGGAGGCATTCAACTCCACGGACTGCCGGGTGTACTCGGAGGACGCCTGCAAGAGTATAAGATACATCAGTATTCTGCGGAATATCAAATAAATTGAAACGAAATGCAGATGCAAGATGTAAAATGAAGTAATACATACCAGAGGCAAGTCGGGAATACCGGCTAACTCATGACCAGCCGGGAGAGGAGCAAAGGGGATCTGGTAGGTCGCCCCATCCTGCCCTCTATATGACAGTACAGTGGGCAAGGCGGGCCAGCCAGTCCCCCGTCCTCCCTGAGCTCCGCTCCTGCCATGCACTCGGGCCCTCCTCGATGTGCTCGCTCCAGCCCCAGCTCCTGCTCCAGCTGCCGGCGCCGCTGGCCTCTCCCCCTCAGCTCGGCGACCACCGCTCAAGGGTCGCATAATATAGGTTCGGACGTACTCTACGTAGTCGCCCTCGCCTCTGTGATGCTCTGTACCCCAGCCAACGGTGTAGTCCCTCATCTACTGGAGAGAGAACCTCTCTGTATACCTCATATGCGTAGGAGGTGGACCCGGAACTATCTGCTCCGGTAAACCCAGGGTCTGGCGCAAGAAACGCTCACCCAGGTACCAAGCCCGACAGACCGGGCCCTCCAACAGAATCTGGCAACGGGCAGTCTCCTCCGCGCCCTCATAGTGATCTCTCACCACAGCCGGCAACGGAGCCCAGGGCAGCCAGGTGACCTGAAAATAACATGTAGTTTATTATCTACCGTTATTGAAAATATACGGTGCGAAGCAAAGCCAAAACAATAATAAACTCTAAAGTTGAACGTACCTCCGCCGCGGTGATGGTGTCGAAGTATCGGCAGAAGAAAATAAGAGACTCCCGTGGTCTCCGCACGCATCGCACATCAAAGCGATGAGAGAAGGGGACGCCAAGTGGGATCTCCTCATCGGGTACTGGGGCAAGCCTAGGAAAGTAGGCATACACCCACAACTGCAAAACAGATATCAGTATGACTATCAGATAAGGCAGGATACAGAATAAAACAGAAATAGCAGAACCGCGTGTTGTGCAGTGTATTGTGCGGAGTGTATAGTGTGTGCAGTATACAGTCGGTGTAAAGCAGAGTATATGTGTGCCGGGTGTGCAGTGTACAGTTAGTGTGGGGCAGTGTACAGTATATGTGCAGTGTACAGAATACAGAAAGCCGAAGACAGGAATGTAAAATAGGAAGAAGACATACCTCCCAGGCTCGCCAGTAGCCACCAAGGAGCTGTCCGCTGAGGCGGGAAGAAGAGCTCATATAACCGTACAAAGTGGCCAGAGCGGCGCCACCCCAGTCGTAGTGGCGGATCTGCCTGACGTCCACCAGTGCGCTCAACAAGCATAAGGGCACGGTGTTCACCCAATCGGGGAAGAGAGTCGTCCCGAAGAGGAACATGATGAAGCCCACGCGTACGGGTCCACCTCCTTCAGGGACATCTGCGCCTCCTCTACCAAGACCGGCTGGATCCGGAAGTGGCTCTCAAACCACGAGTACCTAACGAACCCCGCTCGAGCGAGAGGAGGCTGCGTACCAAGCAAGTATAGCTGGGCAGCGTCCCACTCATCCATGTCCGTGTCAAATGGGATCGGATCACCCCTACCCCAATGCCAGTAAGCATCGAGAAGTCGTAAGGGGTCATCGTTATATCCCCTGCGACGGAGAAGTGGAAGGAGTCGGTGGTATCCCACCACCTTTCCGCCAGAGCGGCAAGCAAGGGCCTGCAGGTAGTCAATCGAGAGAGCCCCCTGTAGAAGATGCCAAAGTCGGCCTCGTCGATGATGTCACGAACCGCATCTGGCAGCCCGAGGTACCAGTCCCGAGCAACGGTGTTCCCATACCCGCGGATGGTATGGGAATCCCCCTGTAATCAAAAACAACAATTGCAAGGCAATGTTCAAAATGCAATTCTGAGAAGCATACAATAAACTACAACGCGTGATGTGTCAGCGTGTTTGGGTGGTTCAAGGCAAATGTAGCATGCGTGCAAGTTTTAACAGATTCAAGCAAATACCGGGTGTCGGTGTGCTTACAGTGAACTGCAACGTGTGATGCGTCAGCGTGTTCGGGTGGTTCAGTACAGTACAACATGTGTGCATATTTTCAGACTCAAGCAAATACCGGGTGCCGGTGTGCTTACAGTGAACTACAACGTGTGATGCGTCAGCGTGTTCGGGTGGTTCAGTACAGTACAGCATGTGTGCATATTTTCAGACTCAAGCAAATACCGGGTGCCGGTGTGCTTACAGTGAACTACAACGTGTGATGCGTCAGCGTGTTCGGGTGGTTCAGTACAGTATAGCATGTGTGCATATTTTCAGACTCAAGCAAATACTGGGTGCCAGTGTGTATGCAGTGAAATACAGTGAGCGCCGTGTGTTCGGGTGATTCAGGGCTAGTGCAGTGTATGTGCATGTGTCAGTCTCGAACAAGTATCAGTTGCACGTATGTTTACAATCAACTACAGTATACAGGGTATCTGAGCTAAAGCAGTTAAAGAGCACAACCAGCTACGACAGTTTTGTGTCCTACATTGCAGAAAGTAAAGCAGAGAAAAGAAAGTTACCTCGGAAGCGCCGAAGGACAGGTGGGTGGTAGGCTCACGCAGTAATAGCTCAGGTGGCACGTGCCTCTCGAAGCTCCGAAACTGGCGAAGTTCGTCAGGAGGTAGCACATGAATCGCCGGCCGGTAGGTCGCCGGGTCGAACGGGCGGACGCTCAGCGGGAGAAGCTCAACGCCGGGATCCATCTCGTGATCCGGGGGAGTCCCGCCCTGTGGAATATCGTCGGCCATGTCAAAAATGGTGAGAAAATAGCCGAAAAAGGAAAACCGGGCAAAAATGTGGAAAGTCAACCGAAAAGTCAAACCCCGAGAGGGTCGGAAAAGGCCGGAAAAGGCCGGAAAAGCCGGAGTACGAAAAAGGTACGAATATCGAGAAAAACTCGTGGGAAATAAGCCCCGAGTGGCGGAAATCAAGAAACAAACACCGAAACGAAGTTTCGTTCGGTTGAAAATGTCCGAAACGCGAAGGAGATCGCGAATCGAACGACGAAATGAGAGCTAGAACGTACGGAAATGAGAGAATCAAGAGAGGAAAACACTCTAGAGGAAGAGAGAGGCGTTTTTCGACCAAGGAGAAGTAAGAAAATAGGGTTAGAAACCCTATTTTAAAAGACTCGTGCCGAAATGACAGAATTGCCCCGATATAGCAATTATTTGCCGGTCGGCCACACTCTTTGCCGGTCGGCAAAATATTGTGCCGATGGAATTGAATGATGGCCGGTGGACGGCCAGTGATACATTTTGATGGCCGGTGGGCATCCGGTGATCTTCTACAGTGATTTTGGAGCCTCCTACACCATTGTTTGAGTTATGTGTGGGGTCCAGGGCCTTTAGTGCTCAAAACAGTGCAAAACAGTGCACTTCCGACGCTCAGCCGGCCTCCGTTTTGACCTCGGGTCGTGTCTTCTGTGCGTGGCGCTCGAATTCGCGCAAGGTGTATCCTTTTCGTATCCTTTTGGCTTTTACGAAATTCAAAAGTTGCCCCATGCGTATCGCATGTCATCGCACTGTTTTGTGCATTTCAAATCATCGCACTGTTTTGCGCATTTCAAATTATCGCACTGTTTAGTGCATCATATATCTATCGCACTGTCTTGTGCATTTCAAACCATGGCACTGTCTTGTGCACTCGCGTTGTCTGACGCATCGCGCTATTTTGCGCATCTCATTGCATTTTGCATATTTGTTCAAATTTCATTACTTGCGTAGACCACATGTATTGCTTGCGTAGACCGCATGTTAAATTCATTACCTGCGTAGACCGCATGTATTGTTTACGTAGACCGCATAATTGTTCAATTTCATTACTTGCGTAGACCGCATGTTTTGCTTGCGTAGACCGCATAATTGTTCAATTTCATTACTTGCGTAGACCGCATGTTTTGCTTGCGTAGACCGCATTATTGTTCAATTTCATTACCTGCGTAAACCGCATGTTTTGTTTGCGTAGACCGCATGTTTGTTAAATTCATTACCTGCGTAGACCGCATGTTTTGCTTGTGTAGACCGCATGTTTGTTCAAATTTCATTACCTGCACAGACCGCGTGTTTTGCTTGCGTAGACCGTATATTTGTTCAAATTACATTACTTGCGTAGACCGCATGTTTTACCTGCGTAGACCGCATGTTTTGCTTGCGTAGACCGCATGATTGTTCAAATTCATTACTTGCGTAGACCGCATGTTTTGCTTGCGTAAACCGCATGATTGTTCAAATTACATTACTTGCGTAGACCGCATGTTTTACTTGCGTAGACCGCATGCATGTTAATTTATTACTTGCGTAGACCGCATGTTTTACCTACGTAGACCGCATATTTTTTTTGCGTAGACCGCATGTTTCGCTTGCGTAGACTGCATGCTTGAAACCAACTTCATTACCTGCGTAGACCGCATGTTCTGCTTGCGTAGACCGCATGCTTATGTCCAAACTCATCGCTTGCGTAGACCGCATGCTCATGATCAATTTCGTTGCCCACGTAGACCGCGTGCTCCGCTTACATGTCTGTGCTTTCACAGCATGGTCGTGTTTCCCACCTGCTTTGCGTTGTCACGCATTTTCAAATACTTTAATACGCATATTGTTAATCACATTGTACCTGTAAAGTTTGTTTTCTTTCTAGGCACGATATTGTATGTACGGTTCATTTGAGGCTGGTGCAACCAGACGAGCCGCACAAGTATACACGGTCTAGGAGACCTTAAATCCTCAGAAGGTGCAAGTCTTTCTGTGTTTGTACATTCCACGGTCTAGGAGACCTTAAATCCTCAGAAGGTGCAAGTCCTTCAGTGTTTGTACATTCCACGGTCTAGGAGACCTTAAATCCTCAGAAGGTGCAAGTCCTTCGGTGTTTGTACATTCAACGGTCTAGGAGACCTTAAATCCTTGGAAGGTGCAAGACCTTTGGCGCATTGATGTGCATAGTTCGTTTGCATTGTCATGCATCTCAAAAGCCGCGTGTTGTCGCGCATTCCATGCAACATGCATTTTATACATCATTTGCATTTCAAAAACAAAAAAACACATGCATTGTCACCCATCATCGTAAATAGTTGCATTGTCATGCATCATTGTAATATTTGTAGATATTGCATTGTAATTCGCATGCATTCACTGCATCACCTCCGCCTATGGCTTGCGCCTTTCCATGTTGAGCTTGGTCTGGTATGTGCCCATACGTCTCGTGTCAAAACATAGTTCAGTGAACCGTTCTATGTTAGACGCGGCTTGTACGCGTACATGCCTTTCCTAAGCAAGATTTGGTTTGGCCCACAGGCCATATCCATTGTAAATATCCATTTCCATTGCATTGTAGTTTACATGCATTAATTGCATCGCCCTCGTTTATGGCTTGCGCCTTTCCACATTGAGCTTGGTCTGGTATGTGCCCATACTTTTCACGTCAAAACATAGTTCAGTGGACCGTTCTATGTTAGACGCGGCTTGTACGAGTACATGCCTTTCCTAAACAAGATTTGGTTTGGCCCGCAGGCCATATCCATTATATTGCATTTCCATTCCATTGCATATTTGTAGATATTGCATTGTAATTCGCATGCATTCACTGCATCACCTCCGCCTATGGCTTGCGCCTTTCTATGTTGAGCTTGGTCTGGTATGTGCCCATACGTCTCGTGTCGAAGCATAGTTCAGTGGACCGTTCTATGTTAGACGTGGCTTGTATGTGTACATGCCTTTCCTAGGCAAGATTTGGTTTGGCCCGCGTGCCATGTCCATTGCCATCTCCCCAGCATATCCATATATATATTGCATTATAGTGTAATTTTTTGCATCCAGCATTAGGATCGTAGTCCTTTCCCCAGCGGGTCGTTACCTCACTTATGTTATTCCCCCCAAATACTTGTTCTTGCGTCCGTCTACATTACTCATAGTTCAGTAGACCGTTCTATGGTAGACGGACTTGTTACCTCCATCAACCTATTTGACATAAGCGTGGTTTCGAACCGCTCATGATTAGATCATGATTCAATTGCTTTGCATATAGTTTGCATTGCTTCAATTACATTGCATCTTCATTTGCATTATTTATACATTGTCTTGTATATATTGCATATCATTTTGCATCTATTTTTGCATTATCATGCATGTTTCTAACAACATCGTACCTGTTGAGTTGTTTTCTTTACAGGCACGATATTGTATGTACGGTTCATTTGAGGCTGGTGCAACCAGACGAACCGCACAGGTATTGTATCCTCCAAGTGAGACGTATCAAGAATTACATAATTCTCTTTCATCCTTTCTGCATTGTAGTGTAGTTTGGTGTATGCTAGCTTAAAACTGTCGCATGTTATGCTTCGTTACAGTTTTTCTTTGGATGATCATAAGTTATGCTCGGCTTCGTGTATTGTCTTGCATTTTGCCCCTGCCTTCGGGCGCATACCTTGTTTGTCTTGCATGTTTGTCAGAGTCTTCAACCTTGTCAAAAATGGGTCGTCTCTGGGCTTTGACATTCACTCCCGTCATTGTTATGACTTTCGAGTTCTGTCAAAGAGGGGCAACTGTAGACACCCCATTTTTGACCGTCCTCAAGACTTGGACGTCACCGTCTGAACAGCCGGTGATCATCCATGTTTGTGTTCGTTTGGAGTTCCCGGAGGTCTCGACTCGCGCGCCTTGCCTCAGGATCTCCGAACTCGACTGTTTAGTGTCTGGTTTTGCACCAAACACTTGTGTTTTGCCTTGGAAAGGCAGGGAATGCCTTGTGAGGCATCCCCACACATCACCGGCCATGGCCAGAGGCCACCGGCTGGTGTTTTGCTGCCATCGGCAATGTTTATTGCCGGTCGGCATTATTTGTTGCCGGTCGGCACTCCCTTTTGCCAAAATGGCATTTTTGGGCAGCCGACTACTATTCATCTGCTTTTGCAGATATTTTATCACAGCTGTCTTGCATTTGGCTCCCCTCCATACACGTGTATGGAGGGATCTCCCTCTTTAGAAGCTTGTCTTGTAAGCTTTACAAGACAAAAAGCTCTATAAGAGGAGCCCTTCTCTCCCTTGCTTAGGGTTAGAGACTTGTGAGAGATTTTAGACAGCCATATTAGGGTTTTGAGTTCTAGGGTTAGGATTGATACACATTCTATCTCTATACCTCTCTCTTTTTACCTTTGTGTGTGTTTAAGTGTGTTTGTGTCTTACTATTGCACACAAACACATAGTGTTTCACCTTCA
This sequence comes from Camellia sinensis, assembly GCF_055761805.1. Taxonomy (NCBI): domain Eukaryota; kingdom Viridiplantae; phylum Streptophyta; class Magnoliopsida; order Ericales; family Theaceae; genus Camellia; species Camellia sinensis. Next base: position 144,278,785 of record NC_138963.1, read on the forward strand.
CTTAGCTACTGAGGTTCTAAGAGGTTGTTCTTGGTGTTCTTGGGTGGTTTTGAGCTTGAAGAACCAGCTGGTCCACCATTTGTGAAGAAAGTCAACAAGGGTAAGAAACTAGTCCATTTATTCCCTATTTTTGCATTGTATTTTTACCTATCTTAAAATTGTTTTTGAGCTTGGTGTATAATATAAAAAAAGTTCTGTTTTTAGGCCCTCTAAATAGTTTGTTTAGAGTGTTTTGTGGTTTGGAGGAGTTTGACCCCTCTTAGGCCTTGAGAGGCCTCATTTTGTGCTATTTTGTGTAAGCTCCGAGACCTTGGTGTTTGGGCCTCCTCACCACTAAAATCTTGAGGGATTTCAGAGGTGAGGATGGTGCCTTGAGGTCCTAAGAAGAAGAGGGCCACCCCCTCTCCTTATTGTCCTTGAAATGGACCATTTTTGGCCTCTTGAGGGAGCATCTAGCTAAGCTTCATGTTGACCATGCCTTGGCTGTTTTTTGTGCCTATTATATCATAATATGCCTCTGTTTATTGTTGGTTTTGGTACACCATGCATGCTTAGCATACCTACCTTGTAATGCCATGTTTAGGCCTTAACATGCCTTAGGTTGTAAACCTTTGTTCAAGCTTGTTTTGGGTCTAGTTTTGTGAAGCTTCTATGCTTATTTTACCATGCTAGAGGTCTGTCCATAGTTTTTTGGGTCGGCCATGGCATGCATTATATAGCCCCTTTGCATTTTTGGCTTGTTGGCCTTAAGTGTGTGAATGTATAGCATGCATCCTTGCCTTAATTTAGTGGGTTAGGACCATTTGTCATGTAATTTCAGTCCCTTTGACATGCTTGTATGCTTGCCTTGGACACCTCTTTAATGCTTTGAAAGCTTGTGTAGCACGTTCCATGTTTTGGCCATTGTACATGCCTTTGAATTTGAGCCACTTAGATGCCATCTAGGGGGCCCCCTTTGCATGGTCTAGGTCTGCCTTGAACCTATTTTAAGTCCTCTTAGCCTTGTGAGGCTTGGTTGACATGGTCATGGTTCAAGCCCCTTTGACTTGCTTCAAGTACTTGGGCCATTTATTGCATGCTTAGTCTATTTTGTTTGCTTGGTTTGACACCATCTTAACATGATTTTCAATGCTTATCTTGCATGCCATATGCCCATGATTACCCTCTTTCAAATGTGCTTGAGAGTTGTCTCATTTGTGCCTAAGAGTTGGCCCTTTAACATGTGCATGTGTGTATGTGTATTTGGTCCTTTATTTTGGTCACTTTGGCCACTGTTTTGGGCCTAATTAGAGCTGCCCGAATCATGTTTAAGTCCATCTCTTTGTTTGTTGTATGTACACCTTGTATGTTGTAGCATATTGGTGAGTTGTTGCATAATTGAACTTGCATGATTGAATGAAGTCACATGTTTGTTTACATGCTTAAACACCCACATTATGCCTTGCATACTTGTTGGTTGCACTATCTCAAGCCTTGTATGCTTGTTTGCTTGTTTGCATAGTTGGTGTGCCTAGTGTATATCACTCGCATTGCATTGCTATGTTGCATGCTAGCTCGCATGATTAGGATTGCATTGCATTGGCATGCATGCTCTACCTCTTGACCAAGTCATAATGGAGGTCGAGTCCCATTGGTTTATTGGTTTGCATTGCATTTGACATCAAAACGTGCACACTTGGTCCTTTGGGCCATCACGCATGGAAATGCGCGATTGATGGTCCGAGAACCAAGGAGCATGTCCCTTTGAGTCATTAACATGATAAGAGACATGATTGGTGCATATATGCCTTGAATTGTATTGCCATGCTCTGCCTTGCCCTCTGTTGCTGCCAATTGCAGATTCTGCAGGAGCTTTCTGCCGACCGGCAGTGCTAAGTGCCGACCGGCAATCCTCCCTCTGCCGATAGCTTCACCAATGGCCGGTGATTACATGCCACTGCCGGTGGGCATTCTACCCAGCCGATGGCATTCCCCAGTATCCAGAAAAGCAACCCTGAGGTTTTGGCAGCCTCCAGAGGAGTACATCAAGGAAAACAGAGGCAGCCTATGCATGGCAGTGCACTTCCGAGCAAGATCCGAGCACGCATTGCTTTGAGCTCTCTTCCCGAGGCGGTTTATTGTTTTCCCTAGCTTAGTTAGTTTGTTAACTAATTAGGTAATTTGTAATAATTAATTAGCTTGTAGGTTAATTATCTGTATTATTCTTTTAGTCCCTCCGAGCGAGGATGAATCTGTAATAAGTGTGGGTGAGTGTGTGAATGTCTTCCAACCCCCACTTCTTTCTTCCCTTTTATTTACCTGCTTATGATGGTAGATTAAGGCATGTTTAAATTAGCATACCTTATGCTATGCATGCGTGCATCCATACATTTGTCTTGCATGCACCAGGCTCAGTACATCACGCTAACTGCATTTGTACTTCAATTCCAAATTGAATATGTGCATCAATTGATTGCATTTCACATGCCATGTTTAGGTTAGCCGAGCCTACTCTAATCGCATCTTGTATGTGTTGCATTAGCCATTTTAACATGAACTAGGATCACGCATGTTTGCTAACTAGTTTATTGTTTTGGCACGGAGTACGATGTAAGTAGTTATGTTTTAGCATCTCGCATGCGTGTGAATGCTATCATGACAGTATGCTTACCATGTGGCTAGATGCTTATGTGTTATAAACTGTTTGAATGCCTGTGGGTGAAGGTTGGATTGTTTGAGTTGGAAAAACTCGTTGAAATCCGTAGTTTAGCCTACTTGCGAGTAGCAAATTCCAAAACATTTTTCCAAAACAAACGGATATGCAATGCTTGTTTCCAAATTAGGCAATCTAGTCTATACTTGTTTGTTGTGCGCATAACGTAGTAATTCTAGGCTAATAAATGGAATAAGAACACATAATGTTTTCAAAAACGGATATCACGGTTAGTAGAGGCCGATCTTCAGATCGGGCGAGAGGGGGTTCTCATAGCTGACCTTCCCCAATCGTACCCTAGCTCCCGAGCCGAGACAACTCCGGTGATGACGGACATGTGGCCTTCGGCACCGAGTCAGGGTTTCCTAAATTCCCCCATAAAAAAATATTTAGGTGGCGACTCTGTATCTGGCAAAGCAGTCCATGTTTGGCACTTCTTTTTCTAAAAATATGTTTCTCAAAAACGATTTGCCGGATTTGGACTCTTTGGTTCAAGATTAAGAACCGTGACAATTGGAGAGTCCGAGCTGTAGTAACCCCAAATGAACAGAACGGGACTCACCCTCCCGGGGCGTTCGGGGGACGTCTACAGTTTCTGGCGACTCCGCTGGGGAATTAGAGAACTTGACTCGAACTCATGATATTTGGTTTTGACTACACTTGTGTGTTTCTTTGCATTGCAATGCATTTGCATTAGTGCGCCTAGGACACCGTGTTTGCCATCTGCTATTCCTGAACGGTTTTCCGGAGGCTTGTCTTGTCAAGGCATGACCATAAGGCTGACCGGTTGTGGGCTCTGCCAGTATGGGAACACAAACCCCGGTTTTATCGGGGCATCCTTTTTGACCATTCGACCTAGTGCATATTCGGATCCATAGTGACCATTCCAAACTATGACAGGTTACTTACCCAATATAGGTTGTTTGAAGCCACTGCATGCGTAGTGAAACCCTAGCTCCTGACAAAATAGGACAGGGAAACCCTACCCCAACATAGGGGTGTTTTGGCTCTCACTTATCTGTTATGTGCTTTTAGAGTGCGTCTCTACAGGAATGCTTGTATCAGTTTGCAAGTTTGGGTATCAGGCCTGCGGGCACCAGTTCAGTATTTTGTGATTCAATTTACCCGAGGGTAACAGTTTACAGGCCGAATTTTGGGACAGAATTCAGTAGAGGGCACAGTCATCTCGTTATGCTCATATCTGTTCTGGTGAAATCAGGCTGAGATGCTGCATGTTTTCTCTTTTGCTAGATAATCCTGGAACCATAGCTTCAGAAGGCTCCAATATCCCCCAGGTACACCGAACTTGTGTTGATAGACTTTGTCGGGTCAGAGATTCAGTTCAAGGGCAATAAAGGCAGGGTAAAAAGGTCAGTCCGGCACAGACCACCAGTACAGTAGCTACCAGCTCAGTGGTCTTTGAACAGCCAGGTTGAGATTTTGAGTCTACTGTAGAGATAGATATACTGGTGGTTCAATCAGATCAGGACAGTATGTTAGGCTTAGAAGAGATGGTGCGCCAGCTCCAAGATAATATGAAAGCCATGTAGCAAGATGTTGTCCGTCAAGCGAAATTCGCCAAGCAACAGGCTGTGGTCATAGCCCAACAAGCAGAGACAATTGTCAGGTTAAAGCAGCAAACCGGAGTATCTACTTCACACCAGGCTCCTCCCCCACCAAGAGTTCCCATACTCGGGGAGGCAACCCACGTCCAGGATGATACGGACATTCCAGGCGGGCCGGCTCCGCCCCCAATCTTACTCCAGCTGTCTAAAGTACCAATCAACCCATCAGACTCTCCCTTTGAGTTCGAGGTAGACCATACAGCGTTGAAGTTGAGCAAGCTTGAAAAGTTGTTCAAGAAATCCCAGGGGGTAAAGTCCATCCCAGACATTGAGGACGGGTACACCGACGCAGTTGTGACACTGCCGGACAGGTTCAAGATGCCTCACATCGACCGTTTTGACGGGTCAGGAGATCCCATGGTCCACCTGAGTTTGTTTTCAGATGTTATGCGCCCGATGGGCTTGACAAGGTTACAGAAGCTTTCCCTTTTTGGCAGGACCCTGTCGGGTATCGCGGCCATTTGGTACGCCAAATTGGAGGATTCAGTGAAACGAAGCTAGGAGGAGATGGCCGAGGCCTTCGTCGCACAATATTCATACAATACCCAAATCGAGATTACGACCCGTGATCTTGAGACGATGAGACAGGAGCCTAAGGAGAGCTTCTCAGAATTCGTAGCCCGCTAGAGGGCCAAAGCCTCAATGATGACCCTTAGGCCCACTGACAAAGATCAAATTCGGATGATTGTGCGCAATCTCCAGCCCAAGCTTATGCAGAAAATGATCGTTCTCCCCTTCCCCACCTTTTCAGACTTACATGAGATGGGAGTACAGATCGAGGATGCTATGAAGCAAGGCCTCATTGACCAGGAGAAGGAGCAGCCCAGGAGGGCGTTTACCCGCAGTTCGAATGCGACTACCAGTGGTGATGCAGCTACAAGATCTTCTGAAGTGGGCATGGTCACCACCACCACATCAAAAAAAGCTACCCCATTCACCGGTGCATTCGAGAGTAGCTCGCAAGCAGCCAAATATCCACCCCAAGCCAAGAAGGTTTTCACCCCACTTTATATGCCTTTGTCAAAGGCTCTAGGGGTTTTGATCAAGAAAGGGCATCTGAAGCCCCTGGAGCTGCAGCCATTACCAAAGAACCTCCCTCTCTCACACAACCCAGTCGACTATTGTGCCTTCCATCAGCGAGCTGGCCATGACACTGACATGTGCTTTCGTCTCCGCCACGAAATACAAGATCTGATCAACAACGGGTCATCGTCGCACCAAGTCCTGCAAAGTCTATCAGCACTTGATTAGTGAACTTGGGGGGAATAATGTGACTATGTGATCGGGGGATGAACCACCTGCGGATGGCACTCGATTTACTCCAGATATGGCGTACGGCACGCACCGTTTTGAGCAGTTGCCGAATGCTACATTCTGACTTGGGTATTGAGTCAGTCTTGTTGTTTTGTTTTGAGTCTGTCTTCTCATACTGAGTTAGTTGAGGTCTGTCTTGTCGTACCGAGTCAGTCCTGTTGTATAGGAGTCGGGTGATCTCAGGGGTGTTATCTCGGACATCACTGTTTTGTTTCATGTTTGTCTTTTTGCTTTCTTTGAGTCTGTTTCTATCGAGGAGCCAGTTGTGCCAACAAATCTCAATGAAACAGCAGTGATTTTCGCACTCTTGTATTTGCTTCAGCCGTGCGCCAGTTGTGCCAGAAGATTTGAATGAAACGGCAATGCATCTCACCTACTCTTTTGTGCCTTGAATTCATTGCATCGACCTAAGTTTTTCAAAACTTTTCGAACACTGCGGTGAAAACGAAGAGGAAGGAATTCCTTGGGTTTTGCAAAACTTTGATCATTCGAGAGAAAGAAAGGCGTGCTAAGCCCTTAATGAATGAAATCATGCTTGTTAGTGTGAGTACTGGGAAGGATCCTGGCTTGATCCAGATTGGTTCTACACTGTCTTCAGCGCGAGCGACTGGTCGCTTTCTTAAAAGATTTCAAAAAATGTTTTGCGCGGTCCTGCGAAGACCTGTGTGGAATCGCTCTTGAGATTGTGCAGCTTAGGATCGCTCTCAGCCTCGAGACTCGACTCCTCATTTTCAAACCTTGGACTAGAACTCAGAAGGTTCAAAGGTCAACTACAATATAAGGCCTGTGTGGCCGGATCCAGAGCAGCCCATGAATTAGCGGCAACAAAGTCAGATCAAGAAGACCAAATGTCATCAAAAGAAGCTTGCGAAGCTAGGTCAGAAGCACCATTCGAACTAGGGGCAAAAAAAAATGTCAGACAGCTCGAAAAGCCAAAGGTGGATCATTCCGCAAGTCAATGAAGATCGGCAAGAATGCCAAATCCCAGAAAGGAGGAAAGAAGAAAGTATTGCTGAAGGACAGCCGAGTTCCTATCCACAACACTAGGGGCAAATTCAGCCCCCATTGGATGGACTTCTACTTCGTCAGCAAATAACAGCCATTCTCCTGCATTCAGACGACTTCAAGATCTCAAAACCATTGGACATGGACAAAGCTACACTTTTACCCTTGAGAGGCTCGCTGGGCTGAAAACCCAGAAAGGCGACCCGGGCAAAAGTTAGTGCAAGAAAAAAAAAATGAAGAAAAATGCAAAGAAAAGAAAAAAAAAAGAAAATCAAAAAAGAAAAGAAATGCATAGAATTGAAAAGAAAAGAAAAACAAAGCTCGCAAGGTCGAAAACCTGCAACAGGCGCTTTGGCAAAAGTTAGAGCATAAAAAGGAGAGGTTAAATACCCGAGTGTACCTTAACCCTGAACTACGTAAGGCTTGATTCCCATCTTTGGGATACGTAGGCAACTTCATTCTGAAGTCCAGCCGTAAAACAATTTGATTGTGTCCATGCGATGGTTCTGGTCATCTTTGTCTTCTCTGTATCTGGGGATTTGGTTGTGTTCGTCACTCTGAGGACTGCCTACAATGCGCTGCGGTGCCATCCAAACGAGGGGCAACTTTCCGTTGCCATTCAATGCGCCGCGGTGCCGTTCAAACAAGGGGCAACTTTCCGTTGCCATGCAGTTTCCCTCAATCAACGGGCAATTTTCCTTCGAATCTGAAGTTGCGCATCTCAAGAGCGGGTTCCGTGCTCGTTGAGCAGTGGCCGTTTGTAAAAATAGTTTTTGAGAATTTTTAATGAAGTTGACTAATTTTCTCTCAAAAATTATTCCATTTTTCCAAAACTGAACCATTTCTTGGACCCCAAAAAGGAAAAATTTTCAGTGCTCACAGCCTAACTTGCATGATTTCAAATCAGAAAATCGAACAAGCGTGTTAATCTAACTCTCATTTTGATCAAAATTGTTTTAGAAAGCCAAAACAAAAAAATGGTAAAATTGATGAACTAGGGGCACAGTTGAGTCAGGCTTCCTGTCTTTTCCTCGTTGTCAATGCATTTGCCAGAAAGGGCACTCTACTTGCCAGAAAGGGCATCGTATTCGCCAGAAGAGGGCACAACTGAAGTTAGCAGAAAAGGGCTGAAAGCTCTCAACATCCTCCAAGCAGCAAGGTATCAAGCCAAGTGCAAACCACGAACTGGAATGATCTGATCACGTCCAAACTCCCCGGTGGAGCATCATCAACCAATGTCAATTACAGATCTACTGCACATCCAGCCGCATCACAACCCCTCTGTGGGAGAAACTCACTGTTGTGAACAAGAAGAAGAATCTATCGGAATGCTAGGGGCAAGAGCCCGCAACTTTCTGTTTGTCCATCAACCACCCAGGGGAGGGATAAAAAATGAGAGATTGAAGAATAGAGAGATGTGCGCTGAGAGAAAAAGTGAGAAAAGGGCTTTTTTAGAAAAACAGAGCCTGAGGGCCGAGTGATGTGAGAATCACAAATGAGAAAGGGTGGGAAACAATACTCGGAGAAACTAGCTCCTCGTGCACCGAGAGGTCTATCGCCTTTGTAACATAGCTGAGTGTTGTGTTTGTGCATTTTGTTTGTCTCGTTTCTTGTTTTAAGTCGTTTGAGTGTCAACAAATGTGTTTAGGTCATTTTACCTTGTTTTTCCTTTGTTGACTTGTATTTAGGTCGTTCTACCTTTGTTTTCCATTGTTGAGTCGTTTTGGCTGTGATCAGTTGTAGGCTCAATACCTGGTTGAGAACCCATTTCTCATTTCAATTTCAAAAATCGTTTGGTGCTCAGAGTGCCGTGTCGTTCTCCACATTTGTGCAAATCAGGATTGGTTCTTTCATAAAGCCGCAGGATTCAACCCAGGTCATGTGAAAACAGTAAAACCAGGACCCATCTGAAGCTATGAAAGTTCCAGGCTACGAAACAAAAGAAAAGAGGGAAAATGTCGGGCATCCGAGATTGTTTAAACTTCTGCAAGTTTCGTCATTGCATCCTGTATGTCCAGAATGAGCAGTGTCTTGTATGAGCTGTGTGCCGAATAAACAAAATACTGTGTTATAGGCTGTCTGTTCAGAATGAGCTGTGTGCCGAATAAACCAAATACTGTGTTATGGGCTGTCTGTTCAGAATGAGCTGTGTACCGAATAAACCAAATACTGTGTTATGGGCTGTGAGTTCAGAATGAGTTGTGTTCAGAACGGACCGTGTGTTCAGAATCAGCGGTGTCCAGCGTGAGCCGTATGTTCCAAAATAAGTAGAATATTGTGTTATGAGCTGCGTGTTTAGAATAAGCAGTATGCAAATACGAGCTGTGTGTTCAAAGTGAACAGAATACTGTGTTGACTGTTTCACTGTTTCAAGCCAGAATGGCGATCAGAAGTGCTCTCCCTGAGTGCCGTTCCCCGTCAGAGTAAAGCGGTTCAGCGCCACTCACTTCATGAGGTGCTTTCTAGAGTGCCGCTTTGTCTATTCATTGCATTCCCTAAACATCATGCTCTACATTGCTTGTAACATGTATTGTATCATCGCACTTGTTGCGTTTATTTGCATCTTGTGTTATCTTATATCCTTTTGCGCCGTGCAGCGTTTAGGATCGTTGTCCCCCGGGACTCAACTTAGGTTGCGTGGAACACGCTCCCGAGTTGTTTACCTCTTCTCACGATTTCAGCGTGTTTTGAGTGTCCCGTTCCTTACACGATTTCAGCGTGTTTGGAATTTATCTCAGGTTGCGTTGTGCGCGCACCTGGGCGGTTATTGTTTGGACCCCTTCTCACGATTTCAGCGTGGTTTGAGTGTCTCATTCCTTACACGATTTCAGCGTATTTGGAATTTATCTCAGGTTGCGTTGTGCGCGCACCTGGGCGGTTATTGTTTGGACCTCCTCTCACGATTTCAGCGTGGTTTAAGTGTCCCTTTCCTCACACGATTTCAGCATGTTTGGAATTTATCTCAGGTTGCGTTGTGCGTGCACCTGGGCGGTTGTTGTTTGGACCTCCTCTCATGATTTCAGCATGGTTTGAGTGTCCCGTTCCTTACACGATTTCAGCGTGTTTGGAATTTATCTCAGGTTGCGTTGTGCGCGCACCTGGGCGGTTGTTGTTTGGACTCCTCTCACGATTTCAGCGTGGTTTGAGTGTCCCGTTCCTTACACGATTTCAGCGTGTTTGGAATTTATCTCAGGTTGCGTTGTGCGCGCACCTGGGCGGTTGTTGTTTGGACCTCCTCTCACGATTTCAGCGTGGTTTGAGTGTCCCGTTCCTTACACGATTTCAACGTGTTTGGAATTTATCTCAGGTTGCGTTGTGCGCGCACCTGGGCAGTTGTTGTTTGGACTCCTCTCACGATTTCAGCGTGGTTTGAGTGTCCCGTTCCTTACACGATTTCAGCGTGTTTGGAATTTATCTCAGGTTGCGTTGTGCGCGCACCTGGGCGGTTGTTGTTTCGGCCTCCTCTCACGATTTCAGCGTGGTTTGAGTGTCCCGTTCCTTACACGATTTCAGCGTGTTTGGAATTTATCTCAGGTTGCGTTATGCGCGCACCTGGGCGGTTGTTGTTTGGGCCTCCTCTCACGATTTCAGCGTGGTTTGAGTGTCCCGTCCCTTACGCGATTTCAGCGTGTTTGAAATTTATCTCAGGTTGCGTTGTGTACGCACCTGGGCGGTTGTTGTTTGGACCTCCTCTCACGATTTCAGCGTGGTTTGAGTGTTCCATTCCTTACGCGTTTTCAGCGTGTTTGGAATTCATCTCAGGTTGCGTTGTGTGCGCACCTGGGCGGTTGTTGTTTAGACCTCCTCTCACGATTTCAGCGTGGTCTGAGTGTCCCATTCCTTATGCGATTTCAGCGTGTTTGGAATCTATCTCAGGTTACGTTGTGCGCGCACCTGGGCGGTTATTGTTTGGACCTCTTCTCACGATTTCAGCGTGGTTTGAGTGTCCCGTTCCTTACACGATTTCAGCGTGTTTGGAATTTATCTCAGGTTGCGTTGTGCGCGCACCTGGGCGGTTATTGTTTGGACCTCCTCTCACGATTTCAGCGTGGTTTGAGTGTCCCTTTCCTCACACGATTTCAACGTGTTTGGAATTTATCTCAGGTTGCGTTGTGCGCGCACCTGGGCGGTTGTTGTTTGGACCTCCTCTCACGATTTCAGCGTGGTTTGAGTGTCCCGTTCCTTACACGATTTCAGCGTGTTTGGAATTTATCTCAGGTTGCGTTGTGTGCGCACCTGGGCGGTTGTTGTTTGGACTCCTTTCACGATTTCAGCGTGGTTTGAGTGTCCCGTTCCTTACACGATTTCAGCGTGTTTGGAATTTATCTCAGGTTGCGTTGTGCGCGCACCTGGGCGGTTGTTGTTTGGACCTCCTCTCACGATTTCAGCGTGGTTTGAGTGTCCCGTTCCTTACACGATTTCAGCGTGTTTGGAATTTATCTCAGGTTGCGTTGTGCGCGTACCTGGGCTCCTCTCACGATTTCAGCGTAGTTTGAGTGTCCCTTTCCTCACACGATTTCAGCGTGTTTGGGATTTATCTCAGGTTGCGTTGTGCGCGCACCTAGGCGGTTGTTTTCGGACCTCTTCTCACGATTTCAGCGTCGTTAGAGTGTTCTTTTCCTCACACGATTTCAGCGTGTTTGGATTTTATCCCAGGTTGCGTTGTAGACGCGCTGGGCGGGTTATTTTTGGACCTCCTCTCACGATTTCAGCGTGATTGGAGCCTTCCCTTCTTCACACGATTTCAGCGTGTTTGGAATTTATCTTAGGTTGCATGGAGCGCGCTCCTGATTGATTTTCTTTGTTCTTCCTCCACTCGTGAGTCCAGCGTGGTTGGCGTGTGTTCACCCTTTGCATCTATTGCATCACATCTATTACATCGTATCTATTTTACTGTCTGGTCTAGGAGACCTTAAATCCTCCGGTCTAAAGAGACCTTAAATCCTGCATCTTTATTCGCACTATCTTGTGCACTCCCCGGTCTAAGGAGACCTTAAATCCTGCATCTTTATTCGTACTGTCTTGTGCACTCCTCGGTCTAGGAGACCTTAAATCCTCTAAAGGTGCAATTCCTTCGGTGTTTGTCGTGGCCGAATGACTTCTGGTGGTCTGGTATAGCCACCTGCCTGTGTTTGCGGTGAGTTCCTAGGAGACCAACTGAGACGGTGGAAACTAGAGTTCGAATGGCTTATGCCTAGAACGCAAAGGTTCGGGATTTCTGAGACTAAAGTCTGATTTAAATACCCAGGGGTGTATCATCGGCTTGAAATCTGTATGGCGGCCCCATAGATTGAGATAGCATGTGTATGCGCCTCAATTCTGGATACTGAACCAACCTAGTCTGTCACCCTGTTGGAGAATAGGGAAAACTGCGACCATAGTCAGGGAGAAAAGTAGTACCTGCAGTTCAACCAAGAAGAAGCGAAAGATCCCTAGCAGCATGAGGTAAGTCATTGCCAATTGCCCCTGTAAGGTACCTTTACCTCTTAGCTATTACATTGCATTTTAGCCACTACATTATAGTGCATTGCATGAATCCTCAATCTTCGAACCGGCTTCGCGTAGCGTATAAGTCCAATTATCAAACCGGCTTCGCGTAGCGTATAAGTCCAATTATCAAACCGGCTTCGCGTAGCGTGTAAGTCCAATTTTCAAACCGGCTTCGCGTAGCGTATAAGTCCAATTTTCAAACCGGCTTCGCGTAGCGTATAAGTCCAATTATCAAAATCTTCCTGCATATCATTTTGCATCTTGCCCCCTGCATGCCTGCGGGCACGCCTCCAAACTTCCGGACTCTTTTGTGCTTTGTCTCGGTTTACGAACCAGGCCCTGTTTTCTCTATTTTTTTTTCTTTCCGAAGGGAGGGAGAGGTCTCGTAGACCATCTCTCAGTGGCCGTAGGCTACGTTTTGTGGTCGTAGGCCATTTTTCCCGTTTGGAGCCCAGTTCCCGGTTTTTAAGAGCTGTCGGCCGTGTGCCTCGGTTCGGGACTGCTTAACCACCTTTGTTTGCTCTGGTTTTAGGCACACACCTTATTTCCTCCCTTTTGAGGGACACTGTGGTCCGAGAGACCAACTTCGTGGTCGGATACCACTTCCGGTGCCTAACAGCCCACTTTCGGGGCCCCAAACTGCGTGTTTTGGCTCCTGAACCTTCATTCTACATTTTTGGGCTCCGACCCGAACTTGAGATAGTCATATTTTAAGATACTTTTCATGTTTGATCAAGGACCTTTTGCTGTTTGAGATCTCCTACTGCCACTTGCTTCTTTACCCCTCTTTTAGGCCTTTTCATGCATGATAGTTTAGGCCTACTTGTATTTATTTTCGTGGCTTGTCATAAACTACAAAGTGTCTTATTTTGAGCCCCTCTTCAACTTTGTTGAAGGGCTCTCTTTGGTTTGAGATCTCCTATTATCACTTGCCCCTTTATCTCCCTTTTAGGCCAATTTTGGGGGGAAATTTGAATTTCATTTCCCCCCAATTTTTCCCCCTCTTTTCCACCCTCTTGTGTCTATATAACAGACCCCCCAGCTGTGTTTTAGGGGTTAGAAAATTTTGGTTTGGAGCTCTCACATTAAATCTCTCTCTCTCTCTCTACTCTAAGCCTTAAAAAACCCTTTTGATTCTTACACCATTTCCTCACCATCACCTAGCACCACATCACCACTCCATTCCAGCAGCTTGGAGGGTCTTCGCAGAGCTTAGGAGGCAGCATTTCTTGGTCCAAAACGCTGTCAAAGATTAGTCTTCAAGGGTAAGTCCTCTTCTCCCCTTTTTGACCCTTTTCTTGGTTCACAGCTTAGCTCTTTGTGCTTGCATGTTGGGGCTCCGACCCTAACTGAAAATATCATTTTCTTGAGCTCTATTTCATATTTGTTTAAGGGCCTCTCACTGTTTGAGGCTCCCTTTTTGCACTTGCTTCATTACCTCCTTTGTATGCCATTTTCTTGCATATTATTTTAGGCCTATATGTAAACTGTTTTAAGCTCTAGTCTAAACTGTAAAGAAGCTTATTTTGAGCCATTCTTCAACATTTTTGAAGGGCTCATCACTCTTTGTGGCTTTCATTTGCCACTTGCCTTTATATCTCTCTTTTGGCTTCGTTTTTGCATGATTTGTTAGCCTCTTGTGCTTCTGTTTTTGGGCTCTGGTCCGAACTATAAATAGCCTTATTTTGACCCCCTCTTCATGTTTCATTAAGGGTATTTTACTATTTGAGGCATCCTTTTTGTACTTTATGTTATAGCTCTCTTTTTGGCCTTGTTTTGCATAGTATTTTGAGCATGCTTATGCACTGTTTTGGGTTTGATCATAAACTGTAAAAGGTCATATTTTGGACCCTTCTTCAACATTGTTGAAGGGTCCTCATCTGTTTGGAGCCAGAAGCTGCCACTTGCTTCATTATCTCGCTTTCGGGGCCATTTTTGCATCCTAGCTTAGCCCCATTTGTGTTCGTTGTTTGGCTTTCCTTAAAACTGTAAACATGCTTGTTTTGGGACTTTCTTGAGTTTGTATTTACATTTCATGTTCAAATAATGCATGTTTTGTATAGCTATAGGCCAATGCATATGCCTAGTTTCGTGTTTCGGGTTCATTCCGTGCATCAGGTGCCATGTTTCCATGATTCGGGGCTATTTTGGGTCATATTTTAGTGCTGAAATTTGCATGCTAATATGCCATATTCCATGTTTTGCCATGTCTTGTTAGAGTGACATTTCGTGCCTTAGGGTCGGTCCTCGGTTTGCGTGCACGTGTGCATGCATCTCGAGTGTCTCATTTTCATCTTATAGCCTCCTATGTGAGTGTGGCTGAGGTCCACTCATGTTGGTGTAAGTCCCTTGTGCATTGTGTATGTCATTTCATTTCATAGCATTGTGTATGCTAGGTTGCATGTTAGCGCATTGTGTATGTCATGTTACCTCGTGCATCGTGTATGCCATTTCATAGCATTGTGCATGCTAGGTTATATATTAGTTGCATTCACGCATGTCATGCATATTGCATTGTGTTTGGGATAGGCGTTAGCCCGAGCACGGGAAACGAGGGACGTTTCGTACTTCGAGTGATGGAACGTGTCTCAATTCCCAGTCACCGACACTCCGGATTATCCATGATAGAGTTTAGGTTTTGTTGTGTTTATATGTGCATTCATTCCACATTGAGCTGTGCAATTCGACTCCTCGGCCATCATGCATCGATATGCGTGATTGGTGGCATGAGGATCGAGGCATGCATACATTTGTGAAAATACATTGTCATGCCCTTTTCCTGCTCTCTGTTACAGCAAATCAAGAATCAGTAGCCTTTCAAAGGCCTTGCACAGCATTCCGGCATCAATCGCAAACAGAGGCTCATTGGGGCATCGCAGTGGATTTCCGTGCCAAGCAACCTGAGCATGCATCATCCATCATTCGGAGCAGAGTCGAGGCAGTCCCTAGCTTGCATGCTAGTTTACAGCTTTCTTAGTTATATTTGTTAATTAATTAGGGTTTTGTAATTATTTGGACTGTAATTATTTGGGACTGTATATTATTTATTCGGACCCTCCGAGCGAGGGCACAACTGTAATAAGTGTGCGTGTGTGTGATGTATGTCTTCCAACCCCACGTCTTTCTCCCTTTTATTTACCAGCTTATAATGGTTAGATTAGGACATGTTTCAATTAGCATACAGTATGACAGCATGTTTGCATCATTCATCTGTTTTGCATGCGCCGGGCTCGGCGCATCATACTAACTGCATTTGTATTTCAATTTCAAAGTTGAATACTTGTTAGCTGTTATATCTCATATGCCATGTTTAGAATAGCCGAGCCTGCTATAGTTGCATTTTGCATGTGTTGCATTAGGCATTTCTGCATAATTAGGATCATGCATGGATTTCTAATCAGCTTCTGTTTTGGCTTGGAGTACTCGGTGAGTTTTATGCTTTAGCATCCTTGCATGTGTGTGAGTGACTGCCATGATAGCATGCTTACCATGAGGCTATTTGTTTATGTGATATAACTGCCTGAATGCCTGTGGGTGAAGGTTGGGTTATTTGGATTGGAACAAATCATTGACTGTGACTTTTAAGCCCACTAGATAGTGGCAAAACCATCTTTTCTAAGCCCACCCGAGGGTGGCAAATTCACGTCTTAGCCTACTTGTGGGTAGCACCATCAAACCATTTTCAAACAAACAAACATGAAATGTTTTGTTCCAATTCAGGCGATCCAGTCTATACTTGTATACTGTGCGCATCACATAGTAAATCTAGGCTAATAACCGGAATAAGAACACACAATGTTTTCAAAACTTGATATCATGGTTAGTAGAGGCCGATCTTTGATCGGGCGAGCGGGGTGCTCACGAAGTGACCTTCCCCAATCGTACCCAAGTTCCCGAGCCGAGGCAAACTTTGGTGATGACGGACACGTGGCCTTAGGCAAACGAGTTAAGGTTTCCTAAATTTTCCAAAATAAAATATTTAGGTGGCGACTCTGTATCTGGCAAAGCAGTCCATGTTTGGTACTTCTTTCAAAATCTGTTTTCTCAAAACGATTTGCCAGATTTGGACTCTTTGGTTCAGATTAAGAACTGTGACAATTTGAGAGTCCGAACTGTAGTGAGCCCAATACGAGCGGAACGGGGGGGACTCGTTCCTCGCCGGGGCGTTCGGGGGACGTCTACAGATGCAGTTGCCAAGGAAACTACTCCTGAACAGGCCTCATCTGACGTTCCTCTAGCCGAAAAAAGTCTTGATGAAACCCTTGCACAGATTGACGCCAAAATCGAGGCGAAAAAGACTGCCAAAGTAGCTCTCTAGGAATCAGCCGAGGTAGTTCTCCAAGAATTGGCCGAGGTCCAGTCTCAAATTGCGCCTGAAGTAGAAGAATCATAACTTTGATGTCCCTCTTTTCTTGTCTTTTGTACTTTTTTGTTTCTTGGACAGTAGAAGCTTCTCTGTACGGCCGATGTGCCTTCTGTTTGTGTTGGATAGTTTAACATAACTATCTTTCTTTGAATGACTGTATTCTTTTTTGCCTCTTCTTTGATTGCCTCTGTTTAATTCTATACTTTGAATTTTTTGTATGCCTTTCATACTTTGCCTCCTTTGTGCAATCTTCTCGGGGTTGCATACCTCGGGTATAATAGCTACAAAACTTTTACTTCGGCAAGATACTGACCTGTAAACTTTTCATAAATTCTAACAAGTGTGAAACATATACTACTCAATGTTAACTTTGCAAACTTTTTCTCAAGTTTCAACAAGTGTTTAAACGGTGATCTCGGTCTAGCCTACTTGTAAATTGCTACAAATTTCAACAAGGATTAACATATACTGTAACAGGGATCAACAAGGATTAACATAACAAGTGTTAAACAATAATCTATTTGTAAATTGTTACGAATTTCAATAAGTGTTTAAACAACATACTTAGCTTTTTTCTCAACCTGTAAATTGCTGCAAATTTCAACAGATAATCATATGTCGGCTTAACGTTATCTTGTAAATTGTTACAAATTTCAACAAGTGTTAAGCATTTTCTTTGGTTTAACCAACCTGTAGATTGCTACAAGTGTTTAGCAATAACCTCGGCTTTGCTTCAACTCGCAAATTACTACGAATTTAAACAAGGGAAGAGAAACAGTAATCTTGGCTTAACTTCAACTTGTAAATTGCTACAAATTTCAACAAGTGAAGATAAGGAATAATCTCAGCTTAACTTCAATTTGTAAATTGCTACGAATTTCAACAAGTGAAGATAAGGAACCATCTCAGCTTAATTTCAACTTATAAATTGCTACAAATTTTAACAAGTGAAGATAAGGAACCATCTCATCTTAACTTCAACTTGTAAATTGCTACAAATTTCAACAAGTGAAGATAAGTAACCATTTCAGCTTAACTTCAACTTATAAATTGCTACAAATTTCAACAAGTGAAGATAAGGAACCATCTCAGTTTAACTTCAACTTGTAAATTGCTACAAATTTCAACAAGTGAAGATAAGGAATAATCTCAGCTTAACTTCAACTTGTAAATTGCTACAAATTTCAACAAGTGAAGATAAGGAACCATCTCGGCTTAACTTCAACTTGTAAATTGTTACAAATTTCAACAAGTGAAGATAAGGAACCATCTCGGCTTAACTTCAACTTATAAATTGCTACAAATTTCAACAAGTGAAGATAAAGAACCATCTCGACTTAACTTTAACTTGTAAATTGCTACAAATTTCAACAAGTGAATTAAGTGTCTCTGTCTTCTCTCTGCCCCCAATGTGAACTTAAGTTCTACTTGGGTTCTCATTATTCATGTCTCCAAAAACACCAATATGTAACTTTATCAATCATATGTGTTTAAAGAAAAGGGAAAAGATTTTATTGATGACCTCGGCAAAAAATAATGCACATCTAATGATAGAAGAATTTCAAATTACAAGTGTTCCAAGGTCTTGGCAGTGCTTTGCCCTCGTTATCTTCAAGTCGATAAGCTCCATTGCCTAATACCGAAGTAATTTTGTAGGGTCCTTCCCAGTTTGGGCCAAGCTTGCCCTCTCCGGGATCCTTCTTGTTGCCGACGACTTTTCTCAAGACTAGGTCGCCGACTTGAAAATCTCTTGGATTGACCTTCTTGTTGTAAGCTTTGGCAAGCTGTTGTTGGTATGCTGCGAGTTAAATTGTAGCTTTCTCCCTTCTTTCTTCTAAGAGATCCAGATCTCGGGCTAGAAATATATCATTTGTGCCATTCTCTACTTCGTCGGTTCTGATCCTTGGGATGCCGATCTCCAGAGGGATGACTGCTTCTGTGCCATAAGCCATGGCAAAGGGGGTTTCCCCTGTTGATCTTCTCGGCGTAGTCCAATATGCCCAGAGTACATTGGGCAACTCGTCTACCCACTTCCTTTTTGCTGCCTGCAGCCTCTTCTTTATCCCATCCAAAATTACTTTGTTAGATGCTTCTGCTTGCCCATTGCTTTGGGGAAAACTTGGTGTTGAAAA
This sequence comes from Camellia sinensis, assembly GCF_055761805.1. Taxonomy (NCBI): domain Eukaryota; kingdom Viridiplantae; phylum Streptophyta; class Magnoliopsida; order Ericales; family Theaceae; genus Camellia; species Camellia sinensis. The sequence continues at coordinate 144,297,409 of NC_138963.1, forward strand.
GTAATTCTTTATTTTGAATTTCGCGCAGAAGTTCTTGATGAGTTTGCTGTCAAACTACGTTCTGTTATCGGCAACTATTGCTCTTGGAATGCCAAATCTGGTGATGATGTTTCTCCATATAACGTTCTTGACGTCCGCATCTCGGATTTTGGCAAGAGGTTCTGCCTCTATCCACTTCGTAAAGTAATCTGTTGCTACCAGCAAGTATTTTCTCTGCCCAGTTGCCTGGGGAAGTTGCCCAACAAGATCCATGCCCCATTGGGCAAACGGCCAAGGGCTGGATACTGGGTTTAGGTCAGCAGTTGGCTGATGTATCAAAGGTGCAAACCTTTGGCATTGTTCGCACTTCTTCACGTAGGCTTCAGCATCCTTTTGTATGTAGGGCCACCAATACCCCTGGGTAATGGCCCTGTGGGCTAATGATCTACCCCCAGCATGGCTTCCACAAATTCCTTCATGAATTTCATATAGGAAATCTTCAACCTGCAAAGGGTGTACGCACCTTAAAAGGGGTCCAGTGAAGGACCTTCTGTAGAGGTGTCCATCTGCTGTCAGACTGAATCTTGCCGATTTCAATCTGACTTTGTGTGCCTCATTACGATCTTCTGGCAGCTTTCTTTTTTTCAGGAATGCAGCAATTGCATCCATCCAGCTTGGCCCCATGTCTACACACATTGCTTCCTGCTCTGTGCTCTGTGGTTCTATGCTCGGGCCCGACATATAATCGATCATAATTGTCCTTGTTTTTCCAGTCTGCATTGAACTTGCCAGGTTAGCCAACGCGTCGGCGTGGGTGTTGTCATCTCGGCTAACTTGGAGTAGTCGGCAGTTCTGAAATAGGGCTGCCAATCTGATGACCTCTTTTGCATATGCCGACATCCTTTCGTCTCTGGCTACAAATTCTCCTGTTGACTGGTTAACAATAAGCTGTGAATCACAAAAAACGATTACCTCATCTGCTTCTGCTGCTGCTGCCAGTTTTAGCCCTGCAATTAATGCTTCGTATTCCACTTCATTGTTTGAGGCCTTAAACCCCAAACAGATGGACTGTTCTATTATTTGTCCATCTGGAGATATCAGCAGTACTCCTACCCCCGCTCATTGTCGGTTCGAACTTCCATCGACAAATAGTCTGAATGAGTCGCCGATGTAAATGCTGCAGGGCCTGAGTTTTTCCTTCCTTTGCTCTTTTGCCTTAGGCTGGGATTCTCCTTGCTTGCTGGGACAATGCTCATCCTGGCTCAACGGAGCCCGATGTTCGATGGTTTCAAGCGTGAATTCTGCCACGAAGTCGGCCAAAACTTGGCCCTTTATTGCTATTCTGGGCCTGAACTCCAGGTCATACTGGCCCAAGGCAACTGCCCATTTTGCGATTCTTCCTGTTAAGTCTCCTTGTTGCAACAAGGACTTCAGTGGGTGCTCTGTGAGCACCACAATCTTGTGCGCCTGAAAGTAATGGTTCAATTTTTTTGAGGCCATTACTAAGGCCAGCATTAATTTCTCTAGTGGTAGATACCTTGTTTCTGCGTCGGCCAATGTTTTACTTACATAACAAACAGCCTTTTGTTCTCCCTGTTCTTCTCGGATTAGCACTGCACTTACTGCGTGTTCTGACACAGCTAAGTACAAAAACAACTCTTCCCCAGGTTTAGGTGTCGAGAGGACCGGAGCCGTGGTCAGATATTTCTTTAGGTCGGCCAAAGCGGCCTCACATTCCTCAGTCTATAGGAAGTCCGTGGTCTTCTTCACCAGGTTGAAGAAGGGTTTACATTTGTCTGAGCTTCGGCTTATGAACCTGTTTAGGGCTACGGCCCTTCCAGTAAGCATTTGTACCTGTTTTGCCGATGTTGGGCTCTGTAGGTCTATGATGGCCTTGATCTGATCTGGGCTGGCCTCTATGCCCTTCCTTGTTACCAGGTACCCCAGAAATTTACCAGATCCAATTCCAAACGCGCACTTTGATGCGTTGAGTCGGAGCCGATATGTTTTGAGGATCTCGAATACCTTTTTTAGGTCGGCAAGATGACTCTTAGGCTCCTTGGTCTTTGCGACCATGTCATCGATGTAGACTCCTACTGTTTGGCCAATCAAGTGTTTGAACATTTTGGTTACCAGTCTTTGGTAGGTTGCTCCTGCGTTTTTCAACCCAAAAGGCATCACTCTGTAACAGTACAGGCCTTTTAAGGTGATAAACGCTGTCTTCTCTTCGTCTGAGGGGTACATGGCTATCTGGTGGTATCCTCTGTAAGCATCCAGGAAGCTCATCCTTCCATGTCCAGATGTGGTGTCTACCAACTGGTCAATCTTGGGTAGAGGAAAGCAGTCTTTGGGACAAGCTTTGTTCAGGCTTGTAAAATCTACGCAGACCCGCCATTTACCGTTCTTCTTCTTTACCACTACTGTGTTGGATAGCCATGTCAGGTAATGAACTTCTCGGATGGCCCTAGCCTCCAGAAGTCAATCCACTTCTTCTTCTACTGCTTCGACGTGCATCACCGTCGGTCTTCTGGCTCGTTGAATCACAGGTTTTGCCAACATGTCGACATTCAGTCTATGGCAAGTGACCTCGAGGTCAATGCCAGGCATTTCGTAAGGTGTCCAGGCGAACACCTCAATGTTGGCTCTTAAAAAAGTCTCCAACTCTTTTTCCTCTTCTTCGGCTAAGCCCGAGCCGAGAAGAAAGAAGCGTTCTTCGTCTCCATTCTGGATGAGGATTTTCTTTAGCGCCTCTTCGCTCTTCTCGGCTGATTCTTTGCCGAAGTCTTCTAGTACTTCCACGTCTACATCTTTGATTTCTGCCTCTTTTGGCTCTCGAACGCTGCAAGTAGACATCATTGCTGCCATGGAGCAACTTTTGGCCTGCAGTTGATCTCCTCTAACTTCTTCAATCCCATGCTCTGTTGGGAACCGCAGTAGTTGATGCAATGTTGAGGGAACTGCCCCCATTGCATGCAACCATGGTCTTCCCAAGATAATGATGTTATATGGTGAAGGTGTGTCAATCACCATGAATTTTGTCCTGATCTTCTTAGTGCCAGCTTGTACTTCCAAGCTTGTTGCGCCCAGTGGCCACGTCGGCGTTCCATTGAAGCCGACCATCGGGCCATTCGATTGCTCCATGTCGTCTGGGTGAAGGCCTAGCTCCTTGTAACATCTAACGTACATGATGTCACAAGAGCTGCCTTAATCTATTAGGATACGTTTCACTTGGCACTCCCCAACCTGGAGGGATACTACCAAGGTATCATTATGCAAATGCTGGACCATCTCTAGGTCAGCTTCAGTGAAGGCTATCATCGGTCATTGGCACTCTTCAGGCCGAGGTCTTTTATGTCCGACCTGGTTCATGTGCTGCAGGTGTTTTACTCTTTGGGTTTCTCCCCGAATGTCGCTTTCGTTCACTTTTGAATGAATTACATTAACCACCCTAGGTCCCCCTCCCTGTGGTTGCTGTGCTGGGGGAGGCGGGGCCGCTGGTGCATGAGGCAATCTTGCCTGCTCTTCTCTTGTCCTGGCTTCGTCAATGAGGTCCCTCAGATGGCCTTGCCTTACTAAGTCCTCTAAGTATGCTTTTAGGGCTCTGCAGCCCTGAGTTGGGTGCCCTTCTTCATTGTGGTAAGCACAACGCCTACCAACGTTCCTTCCCATGTATTCCCCTGGGGCCTTTGCTGGTGCTCTGAAATAAAGTTGATTTCGGATTTGCTCCAGGACTTTGTGTATTGGGATTCGGAACACAGTCGTCACTGCCTGTTTACCCCTCAATTCTATCTCCGATTTGTTAAACCCGTTGTCACCTCGGCTTCGCTTCGGTTCACCGTTCCCTTTTTCCTGCTTTACCTCCTTATTCCCCGACGTGTCCTCCTCGGCTCTGGCATATTTCTCAATTCTTGCCATGAGCTCTTCCATGCTTTTTTGCAGAGTTTTTGCCAAAGACTTCCATAGTGGACAATTGTCTTTTAGACCGTTCTTGAATGAGACGATCGCTACTTCTTGATTACATTCTAGTATTTGATTGAACACCTCATAGTACCTTTTCGCATAGGCCCTAAGGCCTTCGTCTTTGCTGATCTTCAGAGCCATCAATGCGTCCACCCTCAATGGCTGTAGTTTGTTCGTCACAAACCTGGTCACAAACATCTCGGCCAGGCCTTCCCAAGTCTTTACGCTTCCCTTCGATAGTTTATGGAACCAATCTGATGCAATTTTCCCAAAGGACGAGGGGAACACTTTGCAGAGCAACGGCTCGTTCCCACTATATAATGCCATCGAATTCAGGTATAGCCCGACATGGAAGTTGGAATCTGACTTACCATCATATATTTGGAACCTCGGCATACTGAATCGCTTTGGTGCTTGAAATTTGTCCAGTTCCACCGAGAATGGTGTCCTCGGCTTAACCGGGGAAGTTACCTCGGCTTCAGCATTCTGTTGCTTCCTCTTGAGGTAATCTCTCAAGTCTTCTTTACTCCTTCCTGGAGCTCGGCTATCTCTGGACTTCAATCTCTTCAGCACACTACTTTCGGCCTCGTGGTGGGCTCGTTTTGATCTCTCTCCATGTGTTATGTCAAAGCAAAGTGTCTGCCCTTGAACATGCCGATGTTCTTTGGGTTCTAGGTCCTTCGCGTGATATGTTCTTCGGGACTCCTCTCATCTCGGCTCCTCTCGTCCACCTTCCCTGGAAGGTCGGTGAGAGTGCCTTCTGCTCTTGGTGTGCTGAGGGACTTCGGGAATTGTTCTTCTTCCTCCCTTCTGGGTGTTAGTTGCTGGCATCGGTGTATCCTGCAGCGGGTATGGTGGCTGCATGACATTGTTTTGCATCATGAAGTTGACCACTAACTATAGGTCTGCCAACTTGTTTGCCAAGTCTTTTACTTCCCCATCCCTCCGTAGGCACCTATCCCTTCATACCTAAAGGTTATCTTCGTTATAATACTTGCTTTGGTCTGTCCTCTTCGAAGCGTCGCCCTCCTGGCCGACGTCTTTCTCTCCATGGCCCTGGTCATGAGTTTCTGTATTGTGGTTGTCTCCTTCAACGTCAAGGTCAATTGATCTACCGCTCCCAGCAGGAGTGTCGCCCCAAATGTTTTCCCTCTGTCCGTTACTGGCCATCTATTCTTCTAAGTTCCCACAGACGGCGCCAAATTGTGTGAGTGATTTTCTTACCACACTGCCCGCCTAGTAATCAGCTGGAGAGCACCGGCAAAATAGATGGCTTCAGCAAACCTGTAACAGAAAGAAAAGGCTCCGGCGGTGGCTCTTCCACCCGGGGGCACTCCGACGATCAAGTCAGTATATCTCTCAAAGATAATCAAGTGCTAAACTCACTATTCAAAGCATAAAACTGCGTACCTTAGACCCACGAAGGTGCCTCTTTTTTTATAGTTTACTCAATCCTAGTCCCACTAGAAGCTTGACTTCTATGGACTCCAATTCTGTACTTACTTTGGATTTCTCAAGAGATAAAGATAAACTCCCTAAGAACTTTATCCTTATCTTAGCAAAGTCTTCTCTTTACTCTAGGACTCTTGCCCCTTATCCATTATCCGCTTCTCTCGGATTCTGATATCTTCGGAGATAACCTCGGCCTCGCCGAGATAACCTCGGCGTCACAACCAGGACACGTGGCACTTCAGCTGACACGTCGGCGTCACCTTGCCACGTGTTGGTATTAAGAAAATATATCCTCACAATAAATATAACAAAACTATACGACTACAACTATCAAATTAATATAAACTTTTCACTAATGATTTACACACTAGAGTTTTATAGATGAATAAATCAGATCATCAAAATGAGATTCATATGAACCCTACGAATGCAAACAAATTCGTCCAGTCCATAGATAATTTGTTTCTATAATATTTTATGATATTTTTTTTATTCAGATTTGTTATTTACACTAATCATTTTTATAAGAGTAAATAGGTGATAAATTTAATTTAGAGACTGTCTAAGGTATTAGGTCCAATGGATTTTTTTTTTTTTTTGTTGATGAAAAGTCTACCATTTGTGAAATAGTTTGGTGAGAAGTGCTTTTGTTAATTTTGAAGGGCATTTTGTTTTCAATTTTACCCTTTAATTTATCTGTTTATTTTTTTTATCTGTTGACTTTCATTGACTATCTATTTAAAAATTGTCCTACTTGTTCAAAAATTTCCCTATCTCCTGAAATTTTTTCTTATCTGTTCAACATTTTTTACCCTTATATGTTCAAATATCTGTCCAAATTTTATTATCTATTTAATTTTTTCACTTATCTGTTTAAAACTATTTGTTCAGTTTTTTTTCTGTGAAAATTTTAAACATATTTTATTATCGGTTCATTTAGGTTACACATAGACAGGAAAAAAGTGTGGCTCATTTTCCACAATATTCAAGAAAAGAATCTCATATCTATCCACAGTATGAAACTATTTCACAAAATAATGATTCATGCATGTATTACTATGAACAAAGTGATGATTCATTTGATATTACCAGGAACAAAATAAGATCCACTCATGTAAACAACATACATATAAATATACATATAGATATGTATATATATGTCCAAGCAAATCTTTCTTCTTCTTCTTTTCTTTTTCTTTTTGTTTTTTGGGGGCTTCAATGTCTAATTAAGACAAATCCATATTTTGACAACCAAATTACATTTATAGGGAACAACAATTTTGGAAAAATTAAAGGAAAATGCTATAGGCTCCAAATTTTCTACCAAATAAATGACCAAATGCCTTACATGAGTGTAAGGTCCACAAATTTGCGAACCCCACATCTATATGAGGTATTTGGTTATTTATTTGGTAGAATATTTGATATCCTTAACATTACCCTTTTGATAACCTCAATTCTCAAATTAGCTTCAAATTTGAACTGAATAGATAAACATGTGAAGTAATGTAGGTTCCAGATCAAGAATGGGAATTTCAAAAAAATAATAATAATAAAAACCAAATTAGCAGAAAAGGAAAAAAAAACCATTAAATTGCATTATGCCAACATTCAATAGCAAAATATATATATATATATATATACATTTGATACAGAGTATAACTAACATACACAAAAAGGAAGAAACCAAGATATGGATCCTTCATATCACAGATCAGGTAAAAACATAGTAAAAAAATGAATTCATTAATTACATACAAGGGCAATCAAACAGAGTATACACATTCATCATCAAAAATATCAAAGTACAAGAATAGAGTCAGAGAACAAACATAAATCTGAGAGTACAAACACACACAATGCAGTGAGCAAGATTCTCACAAAAAGAGTCTGTCAAATCTGAAGAGAGAACATGTTTTATATATATATACAGATATGAAGAGCAAAACTTTGTGAATCACCAGATCTATTTTTGAAATATATGTGTATAGAGAGAAAGAGGGAGAAAGATTTGACAAAAATACACACATAGATCTAAGAAACTTCAAATTTGTATGATGTAAAATATGTTCTCAAAGTTTGACAAAGATATATACACAGATCTGAACATATGATGTAATCGAGATAGCGTCGGCGTAGAGCTTCATGATGATGACGACGACACCGTCGACGAAGGAACACACGAGAGAGGAAGAGAATGGTGATGATGGAGAGAAAACACACAATAGAGAGAGATGAGTTGATGTGCAATGACCTCCATTAAAGATCAATAGGAGGTTCAGAGAGAAAGAGGGAGATGAAGGACGTCGCCGTATAAGATGTGTTGGAACAATCTTCTGTGTAAAATAAATAATGTGAAACCAAATCAAACAAATAAAAATAAATTACTTACTGAATTTATTCATCGAAATGAAAAGTACAAAATAAATCAAGTCGAGTGTGTGACACTCTATCCTTAAGATAGATTCGCCCCGCTTCGATGCTTACAGTTAAATGGCGTCTATCTCTTAGGATACAATAATCTACACAAATTGTAGTAGCACTCCAAATAATTTGTACGACGAATAAAAACCTGTATTTTATACTCTCCAAATTTTCCCTAAAATAATATGAAGAATAACATGATGCAAGAGAGCAAAAACTGGAAAGAAACAAGTGAATTTCGGATGTCCCAAATTGCTGGAATGGTCCAGGTATTTATAGGCTTGAACAGGTCTGAAATTCAAACCGAATAGGTAGGTTTTTGAATTCAACAGGTGCAAACAGTTTTGGATAGATAACTGCTGCAGTTTTGAATCTGTCCAAACTGTTGGGCAGTTTTATAACTGTTTAGACAGTTTAATCTGCTGGAATTCGGACTAGAGAAGGCAACTTATGGACAAAAAATTAAATTTAAATTTTTGCACAAAATTTGAATTAATTTTGTTTAGGAAAATAAATTTTCCCGTAATAATTTTTTTGAAAAAATCAAATAAATTTTGTCAAAAAAAATTAATGTTAGAATTGACCCGACCCACAACCCACACTCGCGCGCCCGGCACAGCTTGGCTTGGCAGGACGGATGGCGACGGCGTGCGCGCGTGTGTGGTGGTTTAGGCCAAGGTCCACTTTGTCCATAACTCCTCCATTCTACAAACTTAGAGTACCCCTTGGGGCCAAACCCAAGTATTGCCACTTAAAGCTTATATACATACACAAGCTCTCTTAAAATTTCAATATGGGACAAACCATACAAAGAAACCCACATTTTATTCTTTAATTGTCCATTCCACGAACCCGAAAACGATGTCAACTTCCCATTCACTCATAAATGATTTTGACGAACTATTTGCACCATGTGACTTGCCATGCGGCAAGGAATGTGTCACTTCTTTGGATCCATGCCAAAAGACGTGTGGGCCCCACTCAAATTTGGGCTCAAAATTGGCCTAAAATAAGCCTACAAAGCCAAACTTTCCAATAATCCCCCACATGAATGGAATTTAACAGAGAGAAAATGCAACAACAAGATCTAATTACAGAGAGTAGAGAAATTGAAAATATTCTATAAAGGATAGGTAGCTTTTGGCTTTGAACCTTCCCTTATGAGACACTATCGAATTTACTAGCTAACCAGTGAACATGTCTTGAACTGTTCAGCCATTTGTGTAAACGATGACAATAAAGCTCACACAGTATATTACCAAACATAGTTTAGTTCTTACTATTGTGTTCATTTTGGCCCTAAATAACTTGGTCTTTCATGTGTGCTCTAGAGAATTATAGCCCTTCACAAATCTCATAGAATCAACCCAGTTCACACTCATATAAGTGATTCTTCTGAAAAGTATCCTACCATACTAGATGTAAGAATCATTAAAAAATTTACGTAACCTAAAACGCTACTATTGCATAACATAAATGGGTAGAAGTTTGACTCCCCAGTGATTCTTCTGAGTCATACACAACTCGGTTGTCCCTTTGAACCTAGATCTTGGGATCTCCAGTCAACTAGGTTGAGTTGCCGTTGTGGTAACTCTTATTTAATGGGCTTAAGTCACATTCCCCTCGATGAATTCTCAACTAACTTTCTTGCTAACCCTTTGGTTAGTGGATCCACTATGTTGTCTTTAAACTTCACATATTCAATGGAAATAATTCCATTAGAGAGTAATTGTCTCACGGTGTCATGTCAACAACAAATGTGTTGTGACTTACTATTATACATATGACTCTGTGCTCTATCTATTGCTGATTGACTATCGCAATGTATGCATATTGCAGGCACTGGTTTTGGCCACATTGAAATATCTTTAAGGAAATGACGAAACCATTCTGCTTCTTACCCAGCTCTATCTAAAGCTATGAATTCAGATTTCATAGTAAACCTAGCTACGCAAGTTTATTTGGAAGATTTCCAAGATACAACCATATCACCAAAAGTAAAGACATACCCACTGGTAGGGGTGAGCAGCGAATATATCGATCCGCCCAAACTGATCCGCCGTATTTTGGACAAATACATGATGACGAGCGAACGGTTAAGAATTGATTTTTTCAAATCCGCATAGTTTTGGACGGTTGGCGGATTTGAGGTTCCTTTGGCCACAATCGAACCGCCAAACCATGAGCACCCTTAGTAGTTTGTAAGATTTTATGTTTTCAATTTGTTTAGATATTCTATTTGTGTTTTCAATCGAAAAAAAATTTAAATATTCTGTTGAAAATGAATTTTCAACTTGAATATATTTTTTGAATTGAAAAAAATAAATATATTATTTATCTATATTTTTTGGTTTTTAAATCTAAGTCTAAAAATAATAAATAAAAAAAATGATATATGCTGGTTGGTTTTTGTTTTTAAAAACAGATATAGATGTAACAATACAAAGGCATACAATATTTACTACTGCTCTGTTAATGGTTTTAGTGGATTGAATTGTTTTTATATTTTAAGAACCACATATTGTAATACTTTATGTGGATAAGGCATACTGTGATTATAATATATGGATAAGGCCTGCAGTGATTGTAATATTTTTTTAAGTCATTGACTGTAATTTTTTTTTTTTTTTTGAGGAAGTGCACAAGTTGAATTATGTTAAAAAATTATAAAATTTTAAGCCGCCAAACCGATCCAAATCCATCCACCAATCCGCTCAACCCACATCTGTTTAATTGGCGGACGGATGCGGATTGAATTTCTCCAATTCGCCAATTTGGCGGATGGATAGCAGATTTGAGTTTTTGTGGCCGCAACCGACCCACGCCCAACCATACCCACTGGTGGATTTTGAGTCTCTAGTATCCAATATCCAATTTGCATCACAATATCCTTCAAGTACTGCAGGATATCTAGCATAATTTAGCCCAATGTTACGAGTAAATCAGAGATATCTTAGAACCTTTATAATTGCTTTCCAGTGTTCTATTCCTAGATTACTCGTACATCTACTTAATTTATTTACTGCATAAACTATATCAGGGCGAGTGCAGTTCATTAAGTACATTAAGCTTTCAATAATTTGGGCATACTCTAATTGAGAAATACTTTCCTGTATATTCTTAGAAAGAAACAAATTAACATCCACAGGTGTTCTAGCAAGATGATCATCATCTTTGTTGAATTTGTCAAGTATTTTCTCAATGTAATGTGATTATGACAAAGCATAACCTTCTGATGTTTTGTAATTTTCATACCAAGTATTACATCAACAATCCTGATGTCTTTCATGTCAAAATGTTTATTCAACATTTTCTGGGTAGTTTTAATCATGTCATTATTACTACTTATGATGAGCATATCATCTACATAAAGACATACTATAACATAACCTTTGTTTGTATTTTTAATATAAACGCATTTGTCACATTGATTAATCTTAAATCCATTTGACATCATTGCTTTGTCAAATTTCTCATGCCATTACTTTGGCGCTTGTTTTAAACCATATAATGATTTAACCAATTTACACACTTTCTTTACTTTTCCTATAACAAAAAATCATTCTGGTTGTTCCATGTAAAATTTTTCATCTAACTCATCATTTAAGAAAGTAGTTTTTACATCAATTTGATGAATTTCTAGATCGTATAGAGATTCAATGGCAATTAGAATTCTAATGTATGTTATTCTAGTAACTGGTGAGTATGTGTCTAAGTAACCAAGATCTTCTTTTTATCTATATCCTTTGACCACAAGTCTTGCTTTGTATTTGTCAATTGATTCATCCGCTTTCATTTTTCTTTTGAAAATCCACTTGTACCCAAGAGGTTTACAACTTGGTGGCAAATCTACCAATTCCCAAGTGTGATTTTGTAAGATGGATTCAACTTCACTATTGACAACCTCTTTCCATAAAGGAGCTTCAGAATTGGACATAGCTTCTTTAAAATTTAAAGGCTCATTTTTCTAACAAAAATGTTAGAAAATCTAGACCAAAAGACTTTGAGGTTCTAGCATGTTTACTACGCCTAGGTTCCTCTTCCTCATTTTGATCTATCTCTTCCTCTTATTTTTTTATCATGATTAGTAATAACATCATAAGATCTTTTACTAGAACTGGTCTCCTGTCCAGTCTTATTTGGAAATATATTTTCAAAAAACGATGCATTCCAAAATTTAATAATAGTATTGACATGCATTTTGGAATGTTATGACTTATGAATCAAAAATTGATATGCACTACAATTCTTGACATAACCAATGAAAATGCAATCAATAGTTTTAGGACCTATCTTAGTCTTTTTAGGACTAAGAATAACCACTTTAGCCAAACACCCCTACACTTTTAAATATTAGTAGGATAATACTCTCTCACGCTATATTTCATAAGGTGTTTGATTCACTTTTTTTCGAGGTACTTTATTAAGTATATAATTAGCAGAAAGCATTGTTTCCCCCTACAAATTCTGAGGTAATCCAGAACTTATTAACATGGCATTCATTATTTTTTTTAAAGTCCTATTTTTCCTTTCAGCAATTTCATTTTTCTGATATGAGTAAGAAGCAGTGGTTTGATGAATTATTCCATATTTTTTACAAAACTCACCAAAAGGTGATTCATATTCACCACCTCTATCACTTCTAAGTTTTTTTAATTTTCTTACCAAGTTGATTTTTAATTTCATTCTTATATTGAATGAAAGTTTCCAAAACTTCATCATTGGTTCGAATTAAATAAACATAACTATCTAGTATAGTCATCTATGCAAGTGATAACATATTTTTTCTCACCTCTAGTTTGAATTGATTTAAAATCACAAATGTCGCTATGAATTAATTCAAGTGGCTCCGTACTTCGTTTAATTGAATGAAAATGAGTTTTAGTTAATTTTGCCTCATTGCAAATTTCACATTTATGATTTAAATCAATGACAAACTTAGGTAAACATTTCATAGTAATTAATCTACGCAAATATCCATAATTAACATGTCCTAGTCTACCATGCCACAAATTTGAAGACTCAAGCAAGTAAGAAGAAGATGTATTATTATTAGTAACAGAAGGTACAACAGTCATTACATTCATTTTGAAAAGGCCATCAGATATGTAACATTTTCCTACATACATCATGTTTTTGGTAAGTACAAATTTGTCACTTTCAAAAACTAGCCTAAACCCATTTTTACTCAACAAAGATCCGGAAACAAGATTCTTACGAATGTCCGGTACATGCAGCACATTATTGAGAGTGAGTTCCTTTTCATATGTCATCTTCAGAATAATCTTTCATTTTCCTTCAACTTTAGAAGTTGAAGAGTTGCCCATAAAAAGTTGTTCACCGTTGTCCACCACAGAATAAGATGTGAACATCTTTTTGTCGGCACAAATGTGGCGAGTAGCACCAGTGTCCACCCATCATTCTTTAAGATTTCCGACAAGGTTTGCCTTGGAAACAACTGCAGAAAGATTTATGTCCTCAACACCATTGAAAATTTTGTTCACTTCGGTCATATTGGCTTGAGCAGGCTTCTTGCTTGATCTTTCTTTGTCTTTGCGCTTGCTACGGCAATCTTTGGCCTGATGTCCCTCTTTGTCACAGAAGTAACATTTGCCATTAAAGTTGTACTTCTTATTTTCCCCTGCTTTATAGCCTTGTGCGGAACTTTCTCCAGAATACTACTATTTCTTTCATTTTGGAGCATGTTCCACCACATTTGCCTTGGACTCTATTGGATGCTTACCTGCTCGTTTTTCAGAATTGTAGTTGTCCTCCTCAATCTTCAAACGCACAATCAATTCTTCAAAAGTCATTTCTTTGCGCTTATGCTTGAGGTAGTTCTTGAATTCCTTCTAGCCTTGTGGTAATTTTTCAATTAAGGCAGCAACTTGGAATGATTCACTGAAAGACATGCCTTCTGCATGAATGTTATGCAGAATGAGTTAGAGATTTTGAACTTTGCTGATCACAGTCTTAGAATCAACCATCATAAAGTCCAAAAATTTGCCTACTATGAATTTCTTCGAGCCAGCATCTTCTGTCTTGTATTTTTTCTCCAAAGACTCCTAAAGTTCCTTTGCCGTTTTGATAGGACTGTAGACATTGTATAATGTGTTGTCAAGTCCGTTCAAGATGTAGTTCCAACAAAGGAAATCAACAGGTATGTTTGGTTTGTGTTTGAGAGATGTGTTTTAGAGATAAAAAGTACGAAAAGTTGTTTGGTTTGGTTTTCTTCAAAAGATGTTTTGGAAAATTATTTTGAGAGAGAGTTTTGAAAAAAGTGATTGATTTGATGTGTGTGAGAGAGAGATTTGTTTGGAAAACTTGTTTGGTTTACAAGTTTTAAGAAATTTTTTTGGGAAAATTTGTTTGGTTTGATTACTTTTAAAAACTTATTTGTAGAGAAAATTTCCCAAAAATTTTTCCGAAATACAAACCAAACGAACCCAACATGTTTCCATGCATCGACTGCAGCAACCACTTGCCGGCCGGTTTCATCCTCTTCAGAGTTTGAGCATCCTCACGGAGAAAACGTGCCAGGTTGAAAATAGTAAGATAAAATAGCATTTTTTGATACCATCTTTTAAAATCAGTTCATAAGAACTTCTCTAGCTTTTCACCGTGATTAATTAGTACAGTCACAACAGAAAAAGAGATTGGAGCAATTGCAGCCACTACACCAGTACTTGTTTGAGCATTAGTTTTAGTAGTCATGAATTCTAAATTATGAAATAAAATTATAATTAGAATTTTATATTACACAGAAAATTGAAACCAAAACACAAATTTAATTCTGTAAAAATAAACGAAACAAGAATTGTAACTTTTATTTTCAATTAATTTGAAAACAAAAAAAAAATTATTTAGTCAAATTAATTCCACACAAAAAATTAAATTTCTGTAACACTTCAAAAATTAAAATACTGAAACATAATTTTAATTAATGAAAACTCAAATTATTTCTGAAAATCAAAAATTAATTTCTAACCAACTTCACAAATAAATATTTTGAATTGTTAATGACTACCAGTATATTACTACTAGTTGTCAAAGAAAATAAACAGTATATTACTACTATTTTTCAAACAGTATATTGCTACTATTTATTTTTCCAACCAAAAATATTATTTGTAAAACCACAGAAAATAATTTCTGTAAGAATAAGAAAAAAAAAACGAAACAAATGAAAATTTTTGTTTAAACAAAATAATTCGTATCTGTCTTAAGATTGTTGGAACAATCTTCTGTGTAAAATAAATAATGTGAAACCAAATCAAACAAATAAAAATAAATTACTTACCGAATTTATTTACCGAAATGAAAAGTACAAAATAGATCAAGTCGAGTGTGTGACACTTTGTCCTTAAGACAGATTCGCCTCGCTTCGGTGATTACAGTTAAATGAAGCCTATCTCCCAGGATACAATGATCTACACAAATTGCAGTAGCACTCCAAACAATTTATACCACGAACAAAAATCTGTGTTATATTCTCTCAAATTTTTTCCTAAAATAATATGAAGAATAAAATGATATAAGAGAGCAAAAACTGGAAGAAAGCAAGTGAATTTCGGATGTCCCAAACTGTTGTCTGAAATTCAAACCGAACAAGTAGGTTTTTGAATTCAACAGGTGTAAAACAGTTTTGGATAGATAACTGCTACAGTTTTGAATCTGTCCAAATTGCTTGAATTCGGACTGGATGAGGCAACTTATGGACAGAAAATTAAATTTTCCCGCAAGATTTTTTTTGAAAAATTCAAATAAATTTTGTCAACAAAATTAATATTAGTACCGACCCGACCCACAACCCACACTCGCGCCCAACACGGCAACGCTCGACCGGACGGATGGCGGCGCGTGTGATGGTTTGGGCCAAGGTCCACTTTGCCCATAACTCTTCCCTTCTACAAACTTGGGGTGTCCCTTGGGGCTCAATCTAAGTATTGCCACCTATAGCTTATATATATGCACAAGCTCTCTTAAAGTTTCAATATGGGACAAGCCTTACAAGGAAACCCACATTTTATTATTTAATTGTCCTTTCCACGAACCTGAAAACGACGTCAACTTCCCATTCACTCATAAATTGTTTTGACGAACCGTTTGCACCGTGTAACTTGCTATACGATAAGGAACACGTCATTTCTTTGGACACACCCCAAAAGACGTGTGGGTCCCACTCAAATTTGGATTCAAAATTAGTCCAAAGTAAGCCTATAAAACCAAACTTTCCCATAGGATGGAGGTACGACAATGACGGCGGTGGTAGATAAGGCGACGGCGGTGGCGAAGAGGAGACAGTGATGACGAAGACGGAGGTGGTGACAGCATAACCAAGGGTTTATTTCATTGGAAAAATGTAGGTTTGGTTGGTATATATATATATATGCAATTTGGGCATAGAAAATTGGAAATGATTTATAAGCAAAGTATTTTAGAATATGAACCTTTTAGAATATGAGCCTTTGGATTTATGAAACCCTTTTTATAATTACAAATTAAATTTTGTCATTTATTACATATTGGAAATTATGATTTATTAATAAATGTTCTTGTTTTTTTATGCTAAATACAAATATGGAGTACACCAATAAGGATGTGAATAATATTTTACAATTTATTTTGAGCATTTAATATTTAAAATGATTTATAATGCAAAATTAATTTAAATAAGTGGAAGTTTTTTATGATTGAAAAGTTGTGAAATAATGCTTTCAATTTTTATTATCCACACTTTCAAGAATGAAATCAATATCACTTGATTACGACTCGTCTTAGGTTGTATCTCAATTTGGAAAGTATTAGGCCATATTTGCCATAATTTAAAAAAAATCAAAAAGTTAAAAATTCACTATCTTATTTAAGTCATATTACATCTCTATCACATCACTTCAAACCTAACACATATGTACACTTATTTAGATCATCCCAAACCACCCCTTAATTATTTCTTACGTTATTTTGCAGTATTTATAAATTTAAATAATTTAATGTTTAAAATTAATTTTCTTTTCAGATAATTTAGAGTGTTAATTGATTTTTTTAAAAAAAAAATAAATTAAATCAAGCACGTCACGTTTCGTTACAAAACATTTGAATGGCATTTATATTGAAAACAATTCTCCAAATTTAAAAACACAAATATGGCATACATGTTTTGGGACCTGGGAGCGTTTGTGCCATAGGCACACTATGGTGTTTTGTGGCCCATGAGGTCTTATCCTGAATCTCATATTAATCGAAATTATTTACATTATAAGATTTGTTAAGTAAATTCTTTAAAAAAAAATTAGATTAATCAGACATTTGTAACATAAAAACAAAACAACATTTATTTTTAAAGAAAATAAACGGTAAGCATAAATTTGATAATTTGTTTTAAAACAATTAGGAATTGATAATAAGGTTACACACGTACAATTAAATTTATTTTTTTCATGAACAATATATTTAACGATCCTTATAATATGAACGACTTAAATTAACAAAATATATATGGAATAAGTCCCTATGGGATCTCACAACATGCGTAGCACGCTCCTCAAGTCCCATGTTTTGTGTATTTGTTTATGAAAGACCACACCTCTTGGTCAAAACTGGTTTTTTTATTTATTTTTTTATTTTTTGGAGTTTCGATACTTTTACTTTCACAATTTCAGCAGTAAGGACAAAAAAGTATCTGTTGTGTTTGGTTAGCAGATTTGAAGAGAAATTTAAAAAGATAAATGAAAAAAATAGATAAAATGTAAATAAAACATATATATTTCATTTAGTTTCATATACCTTCTCGTTTTTCTTTTCTAAATCCCTTCCAACCAATTTCGTATATGCTTTATAAAGCAAAAGAGACATAGTTATGATTACAAAACAAATAACAATTAATTTTGTAACAAAGTTATTGTATGATATTGGGGGTGTTTGGGAAGATAGATTTGGGGCTAAAATAGCCTCAAAAACTTTTTTAGCCTAAAAGTTCCTACACCAAAAGTTTTTGAAAAATATATATATATATATATATAGGCCGGCAGAGGCTGTCACTGTGACAGTGGTAGGACTGTCACAGTGACAAGTAGCAAAAATACAATTTTACTCTTCAAATTAATTTTGGAAAATGTAAAGTTAGGGACAAATTTATCATTTAATTTCAAACATCATTTCAACACATTTTTTAATACACCAACTCAAATAAAAATCTATCATATCTTTCCAAACACAAAAACTAAAATAACCTATTAAAATAGTCCAAAAAAAAAATCTCTAAAATAGTCACTTTCCAAATACCCACATTGTGACAAAAAAATTCAAAAGTATCACATTTGTGTTGATCCTATTCACTTCATCACTGTTTTTACACAAATGTTTGGTTCTAGTGATTGTTAATACCTATATAAAATGTGACTTTCCACGTTGCTTTAATAATTTAAGGAGTGACATATTTGTGTTGATTTTGTGCACATTGCACTAGTATCCACACAAATGGTTGGTTGGCATGATGGTCAAATCTCATAATAATGTGCGACTCTTAGAATGGAGCCAATGACATTGAATAGCTTCTTGTTCATGTGTCACCACAAAATGTGACATGTCCCAAGAAATGTTAGCCTAAGATAATATGCCAAAAAGATCCTTTGAAAAGGAATTTTTCTCTAGCCAAGCCAGCGAGAAAAACAAAATCACCTCCTCCGCCCATCTTTCTATATGATATGCATGGGTATATAATATGAAAAATGCTTAAGATTCTCATTTTTTAAAGATCTCTATAATTCTCTTTGGATTTTCACTATTGATGTATGTATGAGACTCACTCATGTATGTGGGGGTCCACACTATCAATGGTGAAGATCCAAAAGAATTGTGGGGGTCTCCGAAAAATAGGAGTCTCAATCATTGTTGATATAATATATGCACACATATATATGCCAAAAAGAGTAATGCTAGAGATACAAAAAAATTTACCAAATGAATGACCAAACCTCTTACATGGGTGTGGGGTTCACTTTTTGTGGACCCCACACCCATGTAAGAGGTTTGGTCATTCATTTGGTAGAAAATTTGGGGCCTATAGCATTTTCCTGCCAAAAATAATATGAGTCAAGAACAAGAAAAAACAAAACCCTATTCCTCTACTTGTATAATTTTTGAAAAGAATCAAACTCTATTTGATTTATTTTAAATTTGAAAACATATAGGCTATCTTTAGATTATGAATTGATTCATGAAAATAAAAATGCATTAAAATTCTTCAACTTCATGCATTAAAATTCTTCAACTTTATTTATTCATTTTAATTTTTTTCTATAATTGGTTCAAATTAAACTGTACTTAGCAGTTTGTACACATGCTCTCGAACCCTTGAAAATATAAAATGATATGTGCTCATTTGGGTGTGTTTGGTAACGTTTACATTTTCAGTTTATATTTACAAAAATTTTATAAACTGATTTCTGTTTATTTTTTGGTTATTTTTTGAAAAATATAAACTACAAATGCGTTTGGTAATTGACAAAATATTAAAAAATTTTAAAAAATATAAAAAAGAGTGAAAAGTGGCAAGTGGTGGCAAGTGGCGGCGAAAGATGGTGGTGGAAAGTGGTGACGGTGGGTGGCAGGTGGGTGGGTGACGGTGGCGGGTGGTGGGTGGTAGCGAGTGGGTGGTGGTGGCGGGTGGTGGTGGTGATGGCAAGTGGGTGGCGGATGGCGGGTGGTGGTGGGTGGTAGCCGGTCGGTGGTGGTGGCTGGTGGTGGTAGTGAGTGGGTGGGTGACGGTGGCGGGTGGTGGGTGGTTGGGTGGTAGTGGTGGTGGTGGTGGTGGTGGTGGTGGTGGGTGGTGGGTGGTAGTGGCAGGTGGGTGGTGGGTAGTGATGGTGGTTGGGTGGGTGACGGTGGCGGGTGGTGGGTGGTAGCGAGTGGGTAGTGGTGTTGGTGGTGGCAGAAAGTGGGTGGCGGGTGGTGGTGGGTGGCGGCGGGTAGGTGGCGGGTGGTGGTGGTGTTGGTGGGTGCGTGGGTGGGTGACGGTGGCAGGTGATAGGTGGTAGCAAGTGGGTGGCGGTGGGTAGTGGTGACAGGTAGGTGGTGGGTGGTGGTAGTGGGTGGCGGGTGGGTGGGTGGGTTACAGGTGGCTGGTGGTGGGTGGCTAGTGGTGGATGGTGGTGGTAGGTGGATGGTGAGTAGTGATGGCAAGTAGGTGGCGGGTGGTGGTGGTGGCGGGCGGTGGATGGTAGTGGCGGGTGGTGAATGGCAGGTGGGTGGTGGGTGGTGATAGTGGTGGTGGTGGTAGTGGCAAGGGGTGGGTAGTGGTGGCGAGTGGGTGGCAGCTGGGTAGTGGCGGGTGGTGGGTGGTGGTGGCAGGTGGGTAGTGAGTGGTGGTGGCAGGTGGTGGTGGGTGGTGGGGGGTGGGTGGTGGTGTTGGAAGACGGTGGTGGAAAATAGTAGCGAACAGTGGCTAGTGTTAGGTGGTAAAAAAAAAAAAAAATTGAAAATTCAAAATGAAAACACATTTTTTATATTTTCATTTTTTGGCCAAATTTATAAACTGAGACCACTGATTTATAAATCAAAAATTTTATCAAACAAATTTTTATTTGAATTTTTAAAATTTTATAAATATAAACAGAAAATTAAAAATATAAATGTTACCAAACGGCACCTTAACTTTTCCGTTTCAAGGAGAAACACTTGCTATTAAATTTTAAAAATATCACCATCAAGTTAATATGAGTTTCACCATCAAGTTAATATGAGTTTCTGTATAAGTAATGTTTATGAATTGCTTTTCGATAAGCAGGTAGATATGTACAAAAATCATAGCACTTGTGCCAATATCACACGTTGTGGTGTAAATTTAGCATGCATTTTTATAGGAAGACAAAAAGTATTAAGTGTGTTTGGTTTTAATTTTTTGAATTTAATTTTTTAAAAAGAGTTAATTATCAAAAAGTCCTGTTTATATATTTGGTGGTAGCTTAGGTTCTGTCAAAAAGTTTTTGAACCAATAAGTCTTATTTATAGGTAAAGTTCTGTCAAAAAGTTTTTAAACCAATAAGTCTTATTTATAGGTAAAAAGACGTTTTGCCCTTTAATCCCAAAACTGAGAATGTTCTCAATTTCAAAACTGAGAATGTTCTCAATTTTTAAAACAGATAATGATTTTAGTATATAATTATCAAAACTAAGAAATTTCTGTTTGGCTTTTGAGAAAAGTATGGGATTGAAAAAAAAGATAATTCTGCGAACCTGACACATTAGATTGCTGAATTGAATTTTTTTTCATGATTAAAATTGAGAATATTATAAATTGAAAACATTCTCAATTTCTTTAGCCATTTTACTACGAAAGCTTCATCTCTGGATAAATTGTCCTGCCCGAGACAAAATAATGCCACATATCAGGGATGAAAGGTTCCCGAAGACAAGTTACTAGGTTACAAAATGTGAACAAAATACAGAATAAATAATAAGAAGGGCATCTAAATTCATTATCGAAAATCGATCCTTCTGACCAAAGGATTTGGCAAATCGTTCTTGGTGATGAAAAAGAGATCAGGGCATGTGTATAGGAGAGCTTTGGAGCTTTTGGAGACATTGAAGAAGGTGAAAGGTCAAGCTAGAGTTCAAGCTCTCAAGGAGCTTAGGCAAATCATCTCTGCTCACGATTCGGCCAAGAAAACACTAGCGGAGAACAATGGGTTTTGTCTGATTTCTTCATTGTTGGGTCGTCTCACAACTCATGTTGTTGGCTCGGAGGCTATTGGGATTCTTGTGAATTTCGATCTCGATTCGGAATCGATAACCAATTTGATGCAACCTGCGAAGGTATCGTTAATGGTGGACATGTTGAATGAAGGAGCAAATAATGGGTTTTGGAAGGATAAATTGGGCTATTAAAAATTAATAGGACTTGAATGAGTAAATAATTTTATTTAGGACTTAATGGAGTATAAGTTCACAAAACGGGACTTGTATGTAAATGCCCCTTTTTAAAATTGAGTTTTTATTTTTCATGTTTTTTTATTTTTTGCAAATATTTTTAAAATGTTAAGCAATTTTTTTTTTTACTTTTTTAGATGCACCTTATGTAGATGTATCTAAATAGTAAAATATCTATGAAAAATTAATAAATACACAAAAATACAAAAAATACTCTCTTTTTTTTGTATTTTTTGGTATTTAGTGAATTTTGTAAAGACCTTTTTTCACAAATATTATATATTTTAGTGTATTTATGTTAGGGGAAAATGTTTGGTAACCCAAATTTTGTGGCTCGAATTGCTTGAATGCGTCAAAACGACATCGTTTTAAGTGTTTTAAGCCATTTGAGCCATAATTTTTCGGACCACCTGACATTGTTGTATGTTAGGTGTGTCTAAAAATTAAAAGAAATTGCTTAAAATATTAAAACTATAATTTTTTAAAAAGTGAATTTTGAAAATGGAAACCAAACAGAATAAATCGTATTTTAAACATTACCATATTATTTGACTTTTTTTTATTATTATTTTGGCTACAAGTATGGCCTAGTTTAGGAAGACTAAATAAGTGCACTTTTTGACTTTTTATGGAATATGGGTTGGATTTGGGTTGGATTTGAAGTGATGTGTTAGAGAAGTGATGTGACTTAAATAAGATGATGTGACTTAAATATAATAGTGATTTTTTGACTTTTTGTCTATTTTCAATCATGCCAAACTTGGCCTATATATATGTATGTCAAGAGGGCGCTGCAATGTGAAATCTTTGATAACTTCGATATTGTTAATGCCAATGGGTTAAAGTGTAGTAGAGCACATGTAGGGTTGAATAAGGAATTTGAAAAATATGCAATTCGAATTGTAATCTAATTTGGTAGGTTTTAGATTGATTTGTTGAATCCGTAGTTCCGTTTTGGGTTGTCAAATTAGGAATTTGTTTTTCGCGGATTGGTTCAGGATTGGAATCCACGGTATTGTTGGATAATCTTCAATGTATTCAACGAAAGAATTAAAGAAAGGAGATAAATTATTTGATTACAAAAATGAAAACAGTATATAAAATAAAATAAAACAACAGATTCTTGTTTTGTTACAAAAACAAAATTATAATCTAAAAAAGAAAAAATAATAAAACAAAAAGTAAATTCATTACTTACCTTATTAATTTGTCAAACAATTTTTTGATCAAGTCTAGTGTTTAACACTGTGTCCTTAAGACAGATTCGTCATTTCCACCGTACTTTCAGATTTTGGACGTCTATTTCCTAAGATAAGATGATCAATAACGAATAGTAGCAACACTACAAATTATTCGCACAACGAACATACCTTGTGTTTACACTCTTTCTCATAGGAAAAATAATGCAGCAAAATGCAGAGAGCAATAGCAGAATTGAGGATGAAAATTCAGTGAAAATCCAAATGAAGGACTTGTCTATTTATAGGTGCAATAGTGGCTTTTCAAATTTAAATTCAACATGTAGCAAACCTGTTTGAACAGGTATAGTACCTGTTCGATTTGAATTAAACTGATACAGACCTGTTTGAATTTAAATTAAACAGGTATGAACTTGTTGGGTTTGAACTGAACAAATTTGAATATGTTCGGACAGATATGGAGCCTGTACAAAAAAGTTTCCTCAACCGAAATTGGAAAACAAATTTGGACAGATTTTATTTTTCTAAAAAATAAAAAATAAATTCAAATATTTTTTGCCCAAAAAGATAAGCATTGGGCCAGACAAGCCCAACCCAACCTTACACCACGCACTCAAGCCTAGCCCTACCCGACCTGATAGATGGTGGCACGTGTTTGTTTTGGGTCTAATGGGTCTAGCCCACTTTGTCCATAACTTCTCCCTTTACAAAATTTGAGTGCTCCTTAGGGACTACCTCAAGTTCCAAACCCAAGCCTTATTAACCCACACAAAGTTTGCTTACTAAACCAATGTGGAACAAATCTTAACTCAAACCTTTAAAGAAATTCTACCAAACATACAATTTTCTTGAAGCCCATTTTGGCATCAATTTTCCATTCATCCAATAATGGTTTTGAGCAACTGAATAAACTACGTGAATCACAACGCGGTATAGAACGCGTCACCACTTAGACCCGTCAACTTTGACGTATGGGTCTCACCTAAAAATTAGACCAAAGTTTGAAAAAAATCTATTTTTCCCAATAACATTTTTCAAACCATTTCTAACAGGTTTTAGATTAGAGCTGATCTAGTCCATATATAACTTAAACTATATACAGAATGAAGTAAGACTATTGCATGTGTTAAAATGTAACCATTGTAAAGCTTCCTATGCTTGGGGTTAGTGCAAATGGAGCTAGTATATTGAGAAAATATATTACAAACTGTCCCATTTCTCCTCATAATCAATAGAAAGAAAGACAAGATTTTTATCTAATGGGAATATTATACTTGTTCTTTGTTGAACAATATGTTTATATATTAGATATTATGTTTGTTTATGTTAATTGTGGAATAATATGCATGTTTATATTTCGAAAAATTATGAACAGATTAACGCTGAAATAAAAATGTTACATGTGTTTTTTCTTTGTGAACAAATTATGTGAAACCGTAGTTGCAAATCGAGTCGAATTGTATTTAAATGATTTGGTTCGGATTAGTTTTACAATTTAAGAGGTTGTTTGGGTTGTCCTAAATAAGTGCACTTTTTGTCTTTTTTAACAAAAAAGTTGAGAAAAAAAAATGGATGTTTGGGTTAACTTTTTGGCATTTTACAAAAAAATGTGTAATAAAAATTGTATAAATAAAGTGTATAGTGGAAGAAAATTAATTGATTGTACAGCTCTCCTGCGACTGCGCAGCATGTCTCCACATAAATAATTGCCTCATTCGGGGCAAATAACTTTTGGACTGTGATGGTCGGTTCGTGGGGGCCATCATGGGGCCCATTTTAATAATTTGCATTGAGTAATATGTACAAATCGTCGAGTATTATATGCCTGTAAAAAATCACATTGATCGGATATCAATAGCTATATGATCGGATTGGTTTTGTTCAACAGTTAACTATCACACCATTCGTTTTGTTTATACAAAACTGATTTGATCATATAATTAACGATATCCGATCGACGTGATTTTTAACAGGCATATATTACTCGACGAGTTCTACATATTGAACGGTTTAGATTATTAAAATGGGACCTATGATGGCCCCTACAGACCGACCATCACTGTCCAAAAGTTATTTGCCCCAAATGAGGCAATTTTTTTTTTTGCCCCAAGAGAAGTGTATGATGGCCTGCTTAACGGCTGCGATGTTGTTAGTGAATTTATATTATAAAAATATATAAAATATTTTTTTAATATTTTTATTTATGAATAGTAATATTTTTTTTGCTTTTTATATAACTTTTTGACATTTTGAATTATATTTGACTTGTCAAACTTGACCTAAATAGATTGGCTTAGTTTTAATTTTTAATTTTTATAGAACTATAGGCAACGAATTTGTCATAATTTTATCCTAAATCAAACTAATTCAGACTACACTCACCTCTAACCACATGAGGGAGATGGAGACCTTCAAAAGTAATGGGTCATTGGTTTATTTTCTATTGTGAAAGGGAAATTTGTTCAAACCACAAATTTTGCCTTTACCCTGAAGCATGCATATATGAGTTTAAAAAATAGTTGATGTACCAAATTATGTCAATGGATTATATGGCTGGGGGTGTCATCGAAGATTTTGTGGAAGCCTAAAATTAAATATCAAATACAGTATAAAATTTTAAAATTTGTAGTCTTCGGATCACCTACATTCTGTTAATTTATGGATAAATTAATAATTATTAATTTATAAAGATATTTTAAATTTTTTTCGACTTAACAGTGAACATATTATATTTATTCACTTATCAAGGTTCGATAAATTTGATTTATCACATAAAATACTAAGTTAAAATACAAAGTATTATAAGATATACTTTTATATTTAACAAATTAAGAGTTCATTAAATTATAATTAGCATAAAGATCCAATGTATTAAACTTAATTAAAACAAGTGCATACAATATATTGAATGAAAACAATCACTATTTAACCCAATACAATCTCTTATTGTCCATGGTATCTTTAGTTCAAAAATAACAAAATTGGCTTCGCATCTCAAAGGTGTCAAGAAAAGAACCATGACATACGAAATGTATTATGTATTTTTTAGTTAATTATTAATTTATAAAATATTTGGGGCTCATAAAATACAAAAGAAATATTTGAAATGTATCGTCTTATAATTTTATGAAGATTATTAATTTAGCACATTGGTTCCGAGTCAAAATCAACCGGCTATTTTTTTCTTTTTAATTTTTTTGAAAATATGGGCGGGCGAGCTGGGCGACCGGTCCGACCCGACCCATTCAGAATACATAAAATCGGTGAAGTCCCTTAGCCAAGAGTCTGGATCCTCTGCCGTTGTTCCCTGCAGTGTTTCCTGTGGTGGGACAAAACGACGTCGTTTTGGACAAATTTTTTTTTTTCTTCTCTTTTTCTTTTCTCTGAACTCTCAAACCAAAAAGACGAAGAGGGAAGACGACGGTGCGGCGACAACTGCACGACAAGGCAAAGCTAGGTGACGGCGGCGAGGTGACGCCCTTCCTTCATTGCTCCATCAAATTGCAGAGAATGTAAAGAGAGAAAGCTAGAGAGAGGGCATGCAGACCTTCATTCACCTTTCTACCAATTTATATACCACACATATATATATATATATGCATTCAGTTCTATAATATGATTATTATTGTTCATTTTCACTTCAATTAAGTAAAATAGTGGTGAATCTAAATGTGTTTTGTTTTAGGGATTAGGGTTTTTGATGGAATTTGAATCTTTGCCATTATTCGTTGCGACGTACAAAAAATGTAGCTTTGTCATCACCTCGCCTCGCCGTGCCGATGGCAAGGCGAGCAACAATGGAACTCCACGGCTTACTATGGATGACCAAACTTTTCCTATTCTCAAACACACCAAATGCACTTTTTAGATTTAAAAGTTCATATCCCAAACATTACAATACAACCAAACAGTGCTAAGAATGAATCAATTGAACATAAAATGGTAAAATTAACAAGAACCTATGTGTCAAAACTAGAAATAAGCAAATAAACAATATTCAGAAGGCAACAACAGTGAAACATTTCAAAATTAATACATTCAAATCTAGAAATTTCCATCCCACATATGAGGATCGTTTCGGTCTTTCGTTTGGCTGGGTTGTGTGAGTCCGAATCCTCATCGCCGCTGAAGCTTCGCCACAGCCGTCGCTCTTGTTTTCATCTCTCTATTCGGTCGTTCATGGGTGTTGCTCTGACACGTTTGAGAGCTTAGAAAGAAAAGAAAAAAGAAAGAAGAAAATAAGGAGAAACAAAAAAAAAAAATTATTCCAAACAATGTCGTTTTGTACCACCAACTTTGCTACAGACCCCCACTGGGGGTTGACCCCAGTAAGGTGGCAACCCCCCATTCGTCCAAATCACAAAAAAAAAAAAACAACAAATTTTTTTTTGACCAATGGAAAGCTCCATTCATTACCCCCAGTGACCCCCACTGGGGTCTGAGGCATTTTTCTTTGTACCACCACAAAAAACATTACAAGAAACAATGGCAGAGAATCCGAACCCTTAGCCAAGGCCTTTCGATCATTGCTCACTCGTGGCCGTCGGATCAGCATTACAAGATCAAAACCGATCGCTTACGTAACACGCATCCCAATGGCGGGAGCTTCAGCGCTCAAAATTTCCCTCTTATTCTCTCTCTTCACATTTTTATGATGAAAAAAAAAAAAACACACACACACCCGCAACGGTTCATCAAAACCCTACCCACTCTCTCTTTCCATTGAAACCCAAAACAAAACCCTAACACTCTGCAGATTTTTCGCAGCAACAATGGCCGAAGCCGAAGCCGAGGCCGAGGCCGAGGCCGCGAAGAGACTCATCTTCGACATCGGCAAACAACTCGCCGCCCAAAAATCTTGCCCCAACAAAGACCTTCTCGTAAAATTGCTCAGAGTAAGATCAACTGCACTAATTGCTCACAAATTCAGTTCAATTTTGCTTGCAGATAAAATTTGCACCCGTTTATAATTAAAATTTTGTTAATATAGTGTTTTTAGGTGTCCAGACGCTATTTCTCTACGTTATCGTGTTGGGTTGTGGGTATTTGGTATTCGATATGTTGAATAGAAGTACATTTATCGCATCTCCGTATAATTCTATCTACAATGTTCTATAGATTGTATGATGTTACCCTGTTTTTGGTGACATTGTACTAATTCTTGACACCTAGATGTTCGACTTTATGGGTTTGCTGTATTTTAGTTTTATCCATTATGTTTTGTATTCTAAGACACCAGAGCTATGGTCCCGAGGTTTTTGCATTAGATGTTTTGAATTTTTGACAGCAAGCTGCAAGTGCGTTCCCGGAGTTAGATCAGTCGGCATCTCTAAAACCTGCCATAAAGCCCCTGAGCGATTCTATTGTTAAGCACAGACTGCTTCTGCATAAAGATAAAGACATTAGACTTCTGGTTGCCATTTGTTTCTGTGAAATTATTCGGGTCCTGGCACCAAATCCCGACCTGACAGATGCTGTTTTTAAGGTATCGATTTTAATTTAATATACCATGTAATCGGTTTGTATCCGTGTGGGTTTATGAGAAACTCGTTTCCTTTGTGCTTGTAACTGCAACCCACACAGTATAAGACATTTTGATCTTGATGCAGGACATTTTTGAACTTTTCGTTAGTTTATTTGCGGAGCTTGCGGATAACACAAGTGCATATTTCTCAAGGAGATTAAAAGTATTGGAGACTGTTTCTAAACTCAAATTTTGTGTGCTAATGTTAGACACAGGCTGTGAAGATTTAGTTCTAAAAATGTTCAATACCTTTTTCACTGTTGTGAGGTTTGGTTTCTCCCTTTGCTTTTATGTTTTGTCTAGAGTTTTCTTGGTTATTTGTGCTTGTTCTTACTATGCATTTTGCAATCAACTGACTCTGTCTATGCTGCCTTGCCTTTGATCACTTGATTCTTTTGGTTAGATGTGAGTGTGGGAAAAGCTTGCTAGATAGGAATTACTGATGTTTATCTGTCTTCTTGTACTTTCTTGGTGATCTTTTATTCATGTTACAGGTAGTACAACTTTTCAAGTTGTAAAACATGTCAACCAAAGAATGATGCCTTCTTTTAGTTTGGTAGCTTAGTTGAATTTTTTTATTCCTTTCTTTTGATTTGATAGTCTTACTTTCTCTTGCATGTTTCTATTAATTTTGATTTTCTTATTCCTGAGTGTACATGTGTCTAAATTTTCTAATTGGCACACCATATCATCGTCATGTCATTATATCCAAACATAGGGTCCATACCATATGTCTGTAAGATTTTTGAAAGTTTTCTTTATATTCAATTGTGTGTCATAAAACAAAGAATACATCTGATTATATAGTAAACCTAACCCTAAGACTAAAGGAAACACTGCCATATGTATACATCTAAAACACTGCCATATATATACACCTAAAACACTGCCATGTATATAAACCTAACCTAAAGGAAACACTGCCATCTATATACACCTAAAACACTGTCATATATATACACCTATACAGCTCTCAGAAAAAGAAACACTGCCTAACCTAATATTCTCAGAAAAGGAAACATTGCCTAACCTAATATTTGAAGCTTGAATAATCAGCTTAGGGTATGATGAGATATCATCCCTTATTTATAAATGAAGATTAGGGTTTACAAACAAGACAATTACAAGATGATCCCTGAGGGCATAACAATGATTACAGACCCTAGTGCCTTTCGGCTAATAAAATACTAAGAGACTTTCGGTGATTATAATATGCCAACACTCCCCCTCAAGCTGGTGCGAAGATATCTCTCATGCCCAGCTTGCCTAATATATCATGAAACGGTTTATTTCCAATTCTCTTGGTGAGAATGTCAGCAAGTTGTTCACCAGACTGAACAAAAGGAGTACAAATGGTACCACTAGTGAGTTTCTTCTTAATGAAGTGGCGATCAATCTCAACATGTTTTGTCCTGTCATGTTGAACTGGATTGTGAGCAATGTTGATGGCGGCCTTATTATCACAATATAACCGCATGGAGTCCGTCTGAGCAATACCTAGATCACTCAACAATAATTTGATCCATAAAAGTTCACACACACCTTGTGCCATAGCTCTAAACTCAGCTTCTGCACTTGACCTGGCAACCACATTTTGTTTCTTACTCCTCCAAGTAACTAGGTTGCCGCCGACAAATGTGCAATACCCTGAAATTGATCTCCTATCAGTTATTGACCCAGCCCAGTCAGCATCTGTATAGGCTTCTACACGAAGATGATCATACTTTGAAAAATACAGACCCTTACCAGGAGCAGACTTCAAATACCTCAAGATTCTCATGACAGCCTCAAAATGAATCTGATGAGGAGCATGCATAAACTGACTAACTACACTGACAGCAACAGCAATATCAGGACGGGAGTGAGATAGGTAAATGAGTTTACCCACTAATCGTTGATAGCTCCCCCTATCCACAACTTCTCCTCCTTCATCATCTCCCAATTTTTGATTGGGTTCCAGTGGGGTGGCACATGCCTTGCAGCCAAGCATCCCAGTTTCCTTCAACAGGTCAAGCACATATTTTCTCTGTGAGATAAATATCCCATCCTTAGAGCGAGCAACTTCAATTCCCAGAAAATACTTCAAGCTTCCCAAGTCTTTGATTTCAAACTCTTTGGCTAAGTATTTATTCAACAGAGGTATTTCCCCACTATCATTGCCTGTAAGAACTATGTCATCTACATAAACAATAAGTGCTGTAGTCTTACCGCATGAGGAATGTTTCACAAACAATGTGTGATCTGCCTGACTTTGTTTGAAACCATATTTAAACATCGCCTGAGTGAATCTTTCAAACCAAGCCCTTGGAGACTGTTTGAGACCATATAATGACTTTCGAAGTTTGCATACTTTCCCTGCTGTTTGATGATCCTCACAAAACCCGGAGGAATGTCCATATATACTTCTTCTTCGAGGTCACCATGGAGAAAAACATTCTTGACATCAAACTGATAAAGCGGCCAATCTAGATTAGCTGCTAGAGAGAGAAGTACTCTGACTGAATTCATTTTAGCCACGGGTGCGAAGGTCTCCTGATAATCAATGCCATATGTCTGAGTAAACCCTTTTGCCACAAGTCTTGCCTTGTAACGCTCAATAGACCCATCTGCTTTGTGTTTCACAGTATATACCCATTTACAGCCCACAGGTCGTTTGCCCATAGATAACTCAGTCAAATCCCAAGTGCCATTCTTCCTAAGTGCTTTTATTTCCTCAATCATGGCTAGTTTCCACTCAGAGATAGCAAGAGCATCCTGAAAATGGTTAGGAATGCTAACAGAGGAAATATTGGACACAAACGCCCTATATGAGGATGACAAATGAGAGTATGATACAAACTGTGAGATAGGATGTTGAGTACAAGATCTCACACCCTTCCTTTTGGCAATAGGAACATCAAGATCAATGGACTCATGAGATTCAAAGTTACCTAGACTCTCATCAGAAGCAGGAGATGGCAGTGGAGTAGCAGAAACGGTCCCTTGTATCCAGTTAACTTGTTTTCTGTCGATGTCCCGGACATAAACATGCCCATCCTTATTCCTGGTGACAGTGGGTTCTATAGTTCCAGTAGAAGAGGGGGGTGCAAGAACAACTGGTTCTACCATAGGAGGCACAGGACTCACTTCTACCATAGGAGACACAGGACTCACTTCACACCAAGGCTCCCCCGGAAATGAGGACGGTGACACCGGAGAGGACAAGAAATAGGACTGGGACTCAAAGAAAGTGACATTCATAGACACAAACCACTTACGAGAAGAAGGGTGATAACATTTATACCCCTTTTGAGTAGGAGAATAACCAAGGAAAACACACTTGAGGGAGCGAGGGTCCAACTTGCCACGAGAGGGAGAGTGATTATGGACAAAACAGACACAACCAAATATTTTGGGAGGAATAGAAAACAAGGACTGAGAATCGAGGAGGACGTGAAGCGGAGCCTGTTTGTCCAAGACCTGGGTAGGGAGACGATTAATAAGATGGGCAGCGGTGAGAACAGCGTTGCCCCAATAGGGTTGAGGCACGTTCATAAAAAAACACATGCACCAAGCCATGTCAAGAAGATGCCGATTCTTGCGTTCGGCCACCCCATTTTGTTGAGGGGTATTGGTGCAAGAGGTCTGATGGATAATGCCATTAGTAGAGAAATATTGTCCTAACCCAGAATCTATGTATTCCCCGCCATTATCAGAACGAAATATTTTGATAGTGGCCCCAAACTGAGTACAAATCATCGTATGAAAAGTGCGAAACACAGAGAAAACTTCACTCTTATCTTTCGTGAGATACACCCAAGTAGCACGAGAAAAATCATCAATAAATGTAACAAACCAGCGATGACCTTTCACAGACAGAACACGAGAGGGACCCCAAACATCAAAATGTATTAATGAAAAAGGAACTAAGCTTTTATTCAAACTGGGAGCAAAAGAAGCTCTATGTTGTTTTCCAAGTTGACAAGACTCACAAAGAAAGTCAGACACATGATGATTTGCGAAACTAGAAGGAAATAAATGCTTAAGTAAATGAAATGAGGGATGCCCAAGACGCCGATGCCACAACCATACATCAGCGGGGGTAGTAGAAGACGTGGTGGAAGAATAAGCAAGTTTGTCCGGTTGATCTAGGAAGTAGAGACCATTTTCTGCACTACCACTGCCAATCGTCCTCCCCGTGACAAGGTCCTGAAAAAGACAATGATCAGGAAAAAACGTCACACAACAATTCAAATCCTGGGTAAGACGACTTAAGGATAACAGATTAACAGAAAACTTGGGAACATGGAGAACAGAAGATAGATGCATGGTAGGAGTGACTTGGACTAAACCTTTTCCAGAAATGGAAGAAACAGTTCCATCGGCAATCCTAACTTTGTCCTGACCTGAAGAGGGCTTATAGGCAGAGAAAAGATCAGAGGAGCCAGACATATGATCTGAGGCACCAGAATCAATAATCCAAGGCAAAGATGTATGACACAGGAAAGCACAAGGAACAGATGCTAAGTTACCTGAGCGGGCAAAGGACGAGGAAGCGGTACTGAGAGCAGTAGAAGATCGGCGGTCCAACAATTGGCACAAAGCATCCTCCAGCTCAGTATCAGAAGCTTGGGTAACAGAAGTAGAATTAGAATCAAGGGTATCAACGGCACTAGACTGATGAGCTCGGGAATAGGAACCACGTCCTCGAGAGTGGCCTGACCGACCTCCTCGAGAACTAGACCGATCACCTCGACCCCCAGATGGAGTCCCATGAAGCTTCCAACATGTCTCACGAGTATGTCGCGGCTTCTTGCAATAATCACAGAATACAGACTCCTTAGCAGCAGACTGAGGAGGCAGGCTGAAGCCATCTCGAGGAGTAGACAGTAATGCGGAACGGTCAGTAGAGACAGGGGACATCATAGCTGACCGACGACTCTCCTCATTTTGTACATAGGCAAATGCCTCCTGTAGTGAAGGAAGGGTGTCCATACTCAGAAGTCGACCCCTAACTGGATCATACTCCATATTTAGGCCGGCCAAAAATTTAAAGACCCGTTCCCGAGCGATGAACTTCTTGTACCCGACAGAATCAGTAGGGCAAACGGGCTTATAGTCTTCCAGGTGGTCAAGGCGTTTCCAGCCGTTGGTGAGGAAAGTGAAGTACTGAAGAACAGTCTGCTCCCCCTGAAGTGTGCTCTCAATAGAGCGACGCAACTGAAATGCCTGTGAAAAATTTCCTTTGCGGGAATAGGTAACAGCCACAGCCTCCCAAATGTCCTGGGCAGTCTCCATAGACAAGTAGCCCTCACCAAGTTCTGGAACCATCGAATGGATAAGCCAACTCATAATCAAAGAGTTGGTAATCTCCCATTGGTCATAACCTGAGTCAGTGGTACTAGGTGCCTATATCCTGCCATCAACATACCCCATCTTTCCTCTGCTTTTCAAAAACAAAGTCAAACTTTGAGACCATGCTAGGTAGTTCTGACCATTAAATAGAGAGGTGGTGATTTTCGGACTAGGGTTGGGATTCTCAGTCATGGTAGTAGGTAGAATGAGACTCTCACTCTTTGGTGTTTGAGACGAAGAGGACACACTAGTGGAATCTTTCATGGATACAATACTACCAAACCCATAACAAACTAGTAGAAATTACAAACCCGGAAGGTGGTAGTGAGATAACAGGCACAATGACCACTATAAAGACATAATAAAAAAATTAAGAAATGATTTTTTTTTTTTTTGAATATATATATATATATATATTTATTTCATTTTATTTATTTATTTATTTTATTTATTTTTTATTTTTTTATTCTAAGTTGATTTATTTATACATGTCTTTATATATCACTATATATATATCCGGCTCTATTTATATATATATATATATATATCAGGATATATAGGTATATATATATTTATATACCACAGTGAGATCAGAGGCTGAGGACGACGGAGAAGAGGATCGACGAAATGGCTGGAGGAGGTCGCCGAGCTGCGGTGCTGTCGGCCGAGTGACGATCGACAGAGGAGGTCGACGAGGAAGACGGCTGAGGAAGACGAGCTGAGGGGATGAGGAGATCGACTGAGGAAGAAGGCTGAGGAGATCGACTGAGGAAGATCGACGGAGGACGACGGCTGAGGAAGATCCACCCAGGTAAGCTTCGAACCCTAGAGTGTTGTTGGTGAGAAGGTCTACCAACGAGGGTGAGTCGAAACCCTGTAGGTTAGGCTCTGATACCATGAAGCTTGAATAATCAGCTTAGGGTATGATGAGATATCATCCCTTATTTATAAATGAAGATTAGGGTTTACAAACAAGACAATTACAAGATGATCCCTGAGGGCATAACAATGATTACAGACCCTAGTGCCTTTCGGCTAATAAAATACTAAGAGACTTTCGGTGATTATAATATGCCAACAATATTCTCACATGCCTGCTCAAACTCAAGGTGTTGTAACAGAAAACACTGAGAGTTTGTCAAGAAGAAACTGAAACTGAGCAGTGGTGTGAGTCTTGGTAAAAAAAAAAAGTCAGCAAGTTGTAGAGCCGAAGAGACAAATGGAAGCGAGATAGAGCCAGACTATAAATGTTGACGGAAAAGGCAACTGGAGAGGTGGATAGAGGGAGATTCAAGCTTTCGATCACATAGAGATCTCTAACTCTATGGCCGGTCCTAATTTGCTTCTTAGACACCCAATCCTGAAGAGGACCTAAGCAAACCTAAATGAAGAGATATAAGTGCAGAGGCAGATAGGGATGACTGGGAGGTGGACAAGAGATGCTGAAGCTGAGCAATCTAGGCACTCAAGGAAGCCAAGTTGGGATTAGGAGCTGGAGCAGATGCAGTATAAGTAGCAGGAGGCCAAAAAGTATTCGGAGCAGGACCTCGGAACTAGGTCTGAGGCAACTGAGAAGACTGAGTAGACTGATGTCCTTTCTTGAGACAGTTGTACTTCCAATGACCCTTTTGATAGCAAAATGTACACTCATCAGAGGCTAGTGGCCCTTTCTTAGGCTTCACAGTGGCCTGAAGCTGATGAGATGGTGGGATCGACAACAGAGGAGACTGAGTAGGAGCCAAGAAAACAGATGGAGATAGAGTCTGATTGGCCGTCTTAAGACGGGTTTCCTCGGAAAGGAGCTCACGAACAATAGCATCCATATAGGGAAAAGGAGACCAATGAAGGATGCCACCACAGATAATCTCATACTGAGGGGAGAGCCATTAAGAATTGTACTAAACGACCTTGCTCCTGAAACTCAACATAAGTGTCTAGTGGCTTGAGGTTAGATGGTTCTATGAGAGCCAACTTATCCTAAAGGCCTGTTATCTCAATGTGGAAGTCCTGAATAGATTGATCCCGCCGACGAGCACTTTGAATAGTTGTTTCCAACTCATACCACTTAACAAAGTTGGACTGTTGATACACACCCAATAAATAGTCTCACACCTCATCTCTTTGGCAGTATTGTATTTGGAAAATATCATTCCAATACGGTCATCCACAGAATTATGAAACCAGGTTAGAACTTGGGCATTATCACAATTCGAGTATCACAGGAAGTCAGATATCCTTCTGCTTTCGGGTCCAATGGACGAAGAACAGAACCAAAAACATAGTCCTATTTTTTTTAAACAACAAGGAAATTCTTCATAACACTAGCCCAATATGCATAATTGGCACTAGTGAGTTTACACCTGATGACTTGGATTTTGGTGTCTGTCATTGTAATAAACCAAAGATTGACCGGTTGAAGTATAATAGTCAAATAACAAGGGGGCCAAATTTTAAATAAGAGCCTTTAACCAAATAATATGTTAGAATTAATGTATAGGAAAAGAGAGAGAGAAACAATTATGTATGTATTATGATTGATGTATTATTGATTGATGTTTTTTGATCTCTATTACAATGATTCATGATTCCTATATATAGAAGAGGGTGAGTGTGTAGTAGGTAAGGAGTAGGTGAAGTGGAGGTGGTAGTGGTGTAGTGGGTTAGGTTTAGTGGAGTAGGTGAGGTGGTAGTGGTGTAGTGGGTTAGGTTTAGTGGAGTAGGTTTAAGTGGGTGAAGTAGGTGGAGAGTAGGTGGATTTTAACAGCCCCCCGCAAACTCAAGGGGGATAGGAACTAACCAACTTGAGTTTGGAGAGAGTAACAAAACAAGAAAATACATAAAAATAAAAGAGGATAAGAGACACTGTATGGTCGGGTCAGACCATTGGTGAAGACACTGGATGGTGGTGTCATAACGTTGTAGAGGACACTTGATGGCGGTGTCAGACCGATGTAGAAGACAGGTTATGGGGTCATGTCGGACCGTTGTAGCAGACACTGTGTGGTCGTGTCAGACCGATGTAGAAGACAGTTTATGGGGTCATGTCGGACCGATGTAGAAGACAGTTTACGGGGTCATGTCGGACTGTTGTAACAGACACTGTTGTGACAGTTGTTGTGACAGTTTACGGAGTCTTGCTGGACCCTTGTAGAAACTAACCGGAATCAATGTCGGGACAGTTTACAGAGTCTTGTCGGACCCTTTGAAGGAGCGAACCGGAATCAATGTCGGGACAGTTTACAGAGTCTTGTCGGACCCTTGAAGGAGCTAACCGGAATCAATGTCGGGACAGTTTACAGAGTCTTGTCGGACCCCTGAAGGAGGTATGAATTAGAGTGGGTATGGATTTGTAAAAAATAATAATAAAATAAATGAGTGGAGAAGGTTGGCCCACGCACAATTAAACTATGATCAAAATTAAGGCAATGAGGATACCAAGAACTATAAGCTTTATCTTCATATTCTGTAACCACATTTTCCTCCTCATTTGGGTACCCTGGGTCCTGAAGTCTTGTGCCTGAGAGCGAAGGTTCTCTGTTTTATCCACTAGAAGCTCAATCTTCTCTCCACGATCCAAAACCTTCTCAATATTTTCCATCATCACTCCTTTGACTTCTGAAACCTGAGCCTTTACTTTGGAAAGCTTGCTGATCTCCTCTGGATGATCCACACAGTACTGTATCTGCTCCTTAAGTTTGGGTCCAAACTCCCTATTCAGGCTATTAGCAGCAACAGTTGCAGCTTTTCCACCACCATATCTCTTGGTGAAATCCTCCTTAACTCGTTCAAGAAATGCCATTGGAATCTGTCTGCCAGCAGATTCCACAGCGACGACACAATAAGTGAAGCCGTCTTCGACGAGATAGTTGAAGGTGTGGCCATCGCAGTTGTAGGTGAACTTGTTGTTGGAGGAAGGGAGTTTCTGGAGGCACTGAGAAGCGATGCTCGTGAAATTTCCAGTGAATTCGGTGAATTCGGCGAGAACCACTGTTCCTCTAGCCACGAAGCTGTAGATCAAAGACTGTTGCCCCATCTCTCTCACACTCAAAACCCTAAAACTTAGAGAGACAAAGGGGTAGAGAGATAAACGGACGGAGAAATTTGTAGAGAGAGAAAGTGATATGCCGAGAGGGAGAGGGAGGTTTGAATTGGTTGAGCTCCGGCGGGCGGTCAAGGCAAGGTTGCCGCCCGCCGGAAGGCGAAGAACACCAAGATCTTTAACCTTGCTCTGATACCATGTTAGAATTAATGTATAGGAAAAGAGAGAGAGAAACAATTATGTATGTATTATGATTGATGTATTATTGATTGATGTTTTTTGATCTCTATTACAATGATTCATGATTCCTATATATAGAAGAGGGTGAGTGTGTAGTAGGTAAGGAGTAGGTGAAGTGGAGGTGGTAGTGGTGTAGTGGGTTAGGTTTAGTGGAGTAGGTGAGGTGGTAGTGGTGTAGTGGGTTAGGTTTAGTGGAGTAGGTTTAAGTGGGTGAAGTAGGTGGAGAGTAGGTGGATTTTAACATAATAGTACTGGAATTAGAATCATGAACACACACAGGGAGAGAGAGAGAGAGAGGGAGCGAGAGAGAGTAGCGTAGAAGTTGATCGAGAGGGACAAAATCAACACCTCTTCGATTGCGTGAATCAAAGCTAGAGAGAGAGAGAGAGTTTAGTTGAACCACGATCGTGATTCCATGGAGAGAAAGAGAAGCATCTGATGATCACGAACCAGAGTTGATCTAGAGAGAGACAAAGCCGACAAATCTAGAACACCAAAGAAGAATCTGAGAGCGAACGGCACTAGGGTTTCAAACCTAGCTCTGATACTATGTAAGATTCCTGAAAGTTTTTTTTATATTCAATTGTGTGTTATAATATAAAGAATACATCTGATTATATAGTAAACCTAACCCCACGACTAAAGGAAACACTGCCATATATATACACCTAAAACACTGCCATATATATACACCTATACAATCTCTCAGAAAAGGAAATGCTGCCTAACTTAATATCTTCAGAAAAGGAAACACTGCCTAACCTAATATTCTCACAATGTCAGCTTTATGAGGTGACACATGGGGCAGTCAACCATTTTCATGTGGTTTTGTACTCCTTTTTGGGATTGAGCCACACATTTGTGGTGCCTTAACCTCAAGCATAGGTGCTCAAGGATGATCTCTAAGGTACTTTGTAGTCCGCTTGCCCAAATGCGCCTGATGCATCACCTCAACTTGGCTAAGCGAATATTTGTTACAAGGCATTGCTTCCCCTGCCACATCAACATGCTTGACACCCTCAGCTTGGTTGAGTGATTCTTTGGTCTAGCTTGCCCTTCCTATATGTTAGTTTCTTATCTCCAAGCGACATCCTGATGCTCATGCCAACCTAGGTCGGAGTAGGGATTGGTAACCCCTTTGGGGTTGGTGTCATGCTTACACCAACCTAGCTTTTGCAAAATCTCATAAAAAAATATGAAAGAAAATACTAGATGATCATTGGGGGAGAGGGGGTTGTCATTATCATTTGGTGGATTGGGAGAGAGTCTGTGTTCCTAAGGATAGAGGGGGTTTAGGTGTTCGAAGACTGGTGGTGTTTAATCAGACTCTGTTGGGGAGGTGGTTGTGGCATTTTGTGGAGGAAAATGAGTGGTTATGAAGGAGGGTGATTGTGGCAAAGTATGGAGAGGAGAGGAGGAATTGGTGTTAGAAGAGGGTGGTTTACTCCCATGGTTGTGGGTTGTGGAAGAGGATATGGTTGGAAAGAGGGGACTTTTGGGTTAGGGTTTAGTTTAGATTGGGGGTGGGGGATAGGAATGTTCGTCTTTGCTAGGATGTGCAAGATTGAGAGTTAGACCAATTGATGGATCTTTTGGGCTTTTTATATGGGTTGCAGCAGGGGGGATGGGGTGCATTATGTAGTGTGGGATGTTCGGAGGTTTAAAGGTGTTTTCTCAGTGCCTTTATTTTATGGGGCACTTGCAGGGGATGTTATTGGTGTGTTTCCTTGGAAGTATATTTGGGCGACATGATCTTCAACTAAGGTGGCTTTTTTTGTTTGGATAGTTGCTTTGGGTTGTATTTTTACTATTGATAATTTGATTCGGTGAGGACATAATGCGGAAATGGTGGATCATTTACTTCTTCATTGCCTGGTTGTGTCTAGACTTTGGAATTTCATTGTTGCTTTGTTTGGCTTGGTGTGGGTGCAACCAGGCTCTGTGTTGAGGTTGTTACAGAGTTGGGGTGGGAAAGAGGCACCGGAAGGCTTGGGTGCTTTCTTCCCATTGTTTGCTTTGGGTGGTATGGTTTGAACGGAATAGGCGAGTGTTTCAGGATGAGTGTCATTTCGTTTCATGGTTAGAGAGTAGATTGTTGATGGTGTTGCATAGTTGGGTTACGGGGTAAGGTCGATCCAAATGTTTTGGTTTTTGTAGATTTTGTGGAGAATTTGATTAGTTTTGTTTGTCCTTTTCTGGGCTACATTTTTGTATTCTTTCCATTGTCTTGATGCTTTTTAATAAAGTTTGTTTATTTATCAAAATAAAAAAAATACTGGATGATCATGAGGCGTGAGCTATATAACTATAATTTTTGTGGTGATGTCGAGGGAGTTAGGACAGTTACTGGTTGATAGATATTGAAAATTAATAAGTTGCTTGGATTAGGTGAGAAATAGCAGAAACTCTTTAGAACTTTCAATTTGAATGATTATTTTTTCTTTAATTGTGTATAATGTGAAAAACGTGTATTGTTTTTTCAACTTTAAATTCTGCTCTGAAGTTGCATCCAGTCATTTGCTGTTGATCAACTAGTAGTTCCTAGCTGTAAATATTACTGTATAGTAGTATATAATCTTTGGTGAAGTCTCTATTTTCTTCGAACTGCCATGCCACTTATTTCATATTGAAGATGACATTGTAGATTAAAATATTTGTCATATCATCTTCAATTCCCATTGTCACTAAAATTTCTAATGTGGTGGAGTATTGAACCAAAAGAGAAAACTTTGCAAAAGTAATAATTGCTCATGCATGAGTTTGAAGGTTTGGCTAGTCCATTCAATAATGCCCTATGGGTTGGGACAAAAATAGGACTTGTTATAAGGGATTTTCTATATGTACAAGTCATATAATTCCTTTCACACTTGTGAAGGCTAATTATGTCACCATCACGTTGTCTTGTTTTTTCCTTACTATTTTCTTTTCTATATTCATTGCTAAGATATCTATTGCAAAGACTGAAAGCTAAAGTAACATACTTAGGCCCTAAATGGTGTCTTAATTGTGGTTTCGTAGGGAACACCATCCACAAAGTTTGTTTAGTGCAATGTCAAGTATAATAGCTCTCATTTTGAAGGAGAAGGAGAAAGTTTCTCAGTCGCTTATTGATGTGATTTTGCGGAATATTCTGAAGGAGGGAAAGGTAATTTGTTGGTGAAATGCATTTACTTGTGCTTTTGTGTTGAAAGCATAACCCTTTTTTTTTTTTTAATATTTTAAATTTAATGTTTCCCCCTTCTCATGGTACTTTCTTCATTTAACTTCTCATTAGATTACTGAATTTTAAAATATTGCTGTCAGCATCATTTTTTATATAGAAGTATCTTCTTGTCATAGATGGATAAAAACATAATGAAGTTTGTGCCATCATTATTTGGGTATTTGTCTTCTCAATTTGGCTTGTTAAAATGGGGGAGGGGCAGCTTTGTTATTGTAATTTGTTAGTTGTGTTCATGGAAGTGCTTTTTGAATGAAATCCATGGGGATGTCAGAAAATGCTTTTTGACCTAGGATGCGGTAGTAAAAAAAGTGATTTTTTTTTTTAAGTTGACCTATATAGCCCTTGACAGTGCATAATGGCGAAAAGGAACTAATGAAGCCGACCATACTTGAGCGTGGGACACACGGCTTAGTTTGGTTTGGTTTTTATTTATTTATTTTTTTCTTTCCAGGGTGCATCTCTTGCTGCTTCTAGGCTTGCTGTTTCTGTCATCCAAAATTGTGAAGAAGAGCTTGAGACTCGTGTTTCTGAATTTTTAACTTCATGTATAGTAAACAGAGATGCTGTAGGGAGTGAACTTAAAGAATTTTACCATGAAATTATATTTGAAGTCTTTCAGTGTGCTCCTCGAATGCTCCTGGTTGTCATCCCAACTTTGACTCAAGAATTATTGGTAAGTCTTCATTTTATCTTCATTAGGTTTGACATCGTAGTTTCATAATTGAGATATAGCAGATGTTGTGAGCCTATTATTGCTTCTCTGGAATACGTTTGCATTTTGGAGTTGTTCTAATTGCTTTTCCTTATTATTTTTTTCAGTGAAGTGATATCATAGTTGTAATTTAAGAGAATACAAAGCTTGGGTGATGATTATGATATCATCGCCTTTTATATTAATCAGTCAACTGTTACAAAAGGAAGCCCTAAGACATTGATTAATGAATCACCTTTTATATTGATTGATTGTTTAAGGAATCACAATCAATCAATCTATCAATCAATCACAATCTAATTTAAATAAGGAAACAAGTAAATATTCTAACACTCCTCTTCAAGCTGGTGCGAAGATATCTCGCATGCCTAGCTTGCCTATAATGTCATGAAATGGTTTATTCCCAACTCCCTTGGTGAGGATGTTTGGAAGTTGTTCGCATGACTTTACAAAAGGAGTACATATTATGCTTCTGGTGAGTTTCTCCTTGATGAAGTGACAATCAATTTCAACCTGCTTTGTCCTGTCATGTTAAACAGGATTGTGAGCTATGTTGATGGCAGCCTTATTATCACAATATAGCATAGTCTATCTGGCCCATCCCCAGATCACTCAACAACAATCTGATCTACAAGAGTTCACAGACACCTTGTGGTGTAGCTCTAAACTCAGTTTCTACACTCGATCTAGCTTCCACATTATGTTTCTTACTCCTCCATAGTGTTTTAAAAAGCTCTAGGTGCATCGAGGCACCGAGGTCACTTGGAGCCTAAGTGCTGAGGCGCGAGGCGAGGCGCAAGTTATGGAAGTTTAGCAAAATATTAATATAGCACAATTTTCAACATAAGCAAATATTTAATACGTATATTATTAATTTTTTTAATAAGAAGAGAAGAGGAGAAGAATTTATTTATTTTATTTATTTATTATATTTTTTAAATAATGTGTTTCAATTAATTTTTTTATTTTATTTTACATACATGTGTTTATTTTTTTTATTACTATGTATAAATATATATTATGTTTTATAATATTATATATATATATGAATCAATTATATTTTATATATTAGCTATAAGTATATTATATAATAGGTATTATATAATATATTATATATATATATGAATCAAGCAGATAAAGAGAGAGAGAGACAGAAGCGAGAGAGAGAGAGAGCGATCGTGAGCGAGATAGAAGCGAGAGAGAAGACGATGAGAGTTTTTTTCCACTAGAGAGAGAAGAGGAAGAGTTGTATCAGAGGAGATGAGAACAGGAGTCGAACCTTCGTCGTTGCCTTCTTCTCATTG
Source organism: Camellia sinensis (assembly GCF_055761805.1). Lineage (NCBI taxonomy): Eukaryota > Viridiplantae > Streptophyta > Magnoliopsida > Ericales > Theaceae > Camellia > Camellia sinensis. The sequence goes on from NC_138963.1 coordinate 144,340,728, forward strand.
TCTTCTTCTTCTCCACTAGGTTTTTTTTTTTTTTTTTTCACTTTTGACCCACGTTTTGATCATTTTATATTGTAAATGAGAATTTATTCCATGTGGGTATTCACACCAAAACCAAATGGGCTGTATCAGTAGAAGAAACGCGAAGCGCCAAAAGCGCATGCCTCATCGCCTCAGCTACGCCTCTTCTATGTCGCCTCGCCTCGCTATACATCAGGCGCAGAGCTGCGCTTTGCCTCGCCTTGAGCTTAGGCGCGCTTTTCAAAACACTGCTCCTCCAAGTAACAAGATTGCCACCCACAAAGATACAATATCTTGATATAGATCTCCTATTAGTTATTGACCCTTCCCAATCAACTTCTATTTAGGCTTCCACTCTGAGATGATCATGTTTGGAAAAGTAAAGACCTTTTCTAGGAGAAGATTTCAAGTACTTCAGAATTCTCATAATAACCTCTAAGTGAATTTGATGAGGAGCATGCATAAACTAGCTAATCATACTGACAGCAATAGCAATATTAGGACGAGATTGAGATAAGTAATTAAGCTCACTCACTAGTAGCTGATAACTCTTCCTATCAACAACTGCTCCTCCTTTATCATTACCAAGTTTCTGATTAGGTTCCAGTGGGGTATCATATGTCTTATCTAAGCATCCCCGTTTCCTTTAAAAGTTCAAGAACATATGTCTTTTGTGAGATGAAAATTCTATCCTTGGAGCGAGCAACTTCAATTATCAGAAAATACTTCAAGTTTCCTAAGTCTTTGAAAACTCAGTAGTTAAATATTTTTTCAACAGGGGTAATTTCCTCACTATGATTGCCTGTAAGCACTATGCCATCTATATAAACAATGAGAGCTGTAGTCTTACTACGTGAGGAATGTTTTGCAAACAAAGTGTGATCTGTTTGACTCAGTTTGAAACCATATTTAAGCATAGCCTGAGTGAATTTCTCAAACCAAGCCCTTGGAGACTGTTTGAGACCATATAACGACTTCCGAAACCTGCATACTTTACCCTTTGTCTGATGATCCTCAAAACCAGGGGGAATGTCCATATATATCTCTTCTTCTAGATCACCATGTAAGAAAGCATTCTTTACATCAAACTGATGAAGTGGTCAATCTAAATTAGCTACTAGAGAGAAGTATTATGACCGAATTCATCTGAGCCACTGGTGCAAAAGTCTCATGATAATCTACTCTATAAGTCTGAGTGATGCCTTTTGTCACAAGTCAAGCTTTGTAACGCTTAATGGAATCATCTGCTTTGTGCTTCACAGTATACACCCATTTGCATTCCACCGGTCTTTTGCCCTTAGGTAATGCCTTTCTTACGAAATGCTTTCATTTCCTCAATTATGGTAAGTTTCCATTCAGTGATAGTAAGAGCATCCTAAAAATGGTTAGGAATATTAACAGAGGAAATGTTTGACACAAAGGCTCTATACGAGGAAGACAAATGAGAGTAGGACACAAAGTTTGAGATAGGATGTTGAATACAAGATCTTACACCCTTTCTCTTGGCAATAGGAATATCAAGATCAGTAGGGTCAGGAATAGTAATATTAGTAGACTTAAGAGAAACAGGAGGTTCAAAGTTACCTGGACTCTTATCAGAAGTAGGAGATGGCAGTGGGTGAGCATAAGTGGTTTCTTGTATCCAAGTAACTTTCTGTCTATCTTTGTCCCTGACCTAAACTTGCCCTTCCTTGGCCTTGGTGGCATTGGATTCTATAGTTCCAGTAATAGGTGGTGTAGGAACAATTGGTTCCACCATAGAAGCAACATGGAAAATAGGAATCTCCCTAAAGGGATGATTGTGACACCAGAGAAGACAAGAAGTAGGACTGGGACTCAAAGAAGGTGATATCCTTGGACACAAATCACTTACGAGAAGGAGGGTGATAACACTTATACCCCTTTTGAGTAGGCAAGTATCTGAGAAAAACACACTTGAGAGAGCGAGGGTCCAATTTACCACGAGTAGTAGAATGATTGTGGACAAAACAGAGACACCCAAATATTTTAGAAGGAATGGAAAACAAAGACTTTGAATTGAGAAGGACTTGAAGTGGAGCTTGTTTTTGCAAAATCTGGATAGGAAGATGATTAATGAGATAAGTTGCGGTGAGAATGGCCTCGCCTCAAAAGGATTGAGGCATACTCATAGAAAAACACATGCAACGAGTCATATTAAAAAGATGACGATTCTTGTGCTTTGCAATCCCATTTTGTTGAGGAATATTGGTGCAAGATGTCTGATGTATGATGTCTGATGTATAATGCCATGAGTGGAAAAATAGCTCTCTAACCCCAAATCGATGTATTCACCCCCATTATCAGAACGCAAGATTTTGACAATTGTCCCAAATTGAGTACAAGTCATTTTATGAAAATTTTGAAACACAGAGAAAATTTTACTTTTTTTCTTTCATGAGATACACCCAAGTAGTATGAGAAAAATTATCGATGAAGGTAATAAACTATCTATGGCCTTTTAAAGACACAACACGAGATGGACCCCACACATCAGTATTTATTAAAGAAAAAGGAGCTAAACTTTTATTTAGACTTAAAGCAGAAGAAGCTCAGTGTTGTTTGTTAAGTTGACAAGACTCACAAAAATCATCGTTAAAGGTTGTTGGCATATTATAATCACCGAAAGTCACTTAGCATTTTATATTAGCCGAAAGGCACTAGGGTCTGTAATCATTTTTATGCCCTCAGGGATCATCTTGTAATTGTCTTCCTTGTAAACCCTAATCTTCATTTATAAATAAGGGATGATATCTTATCATACCCGAAGCTGGTTATTCAAGCTTCATGGTATCAGAGCAGAACCTATACGGTTTCGGCTCACCCTCGTTGGTAGACCTTTTTCACCAACAAAACTCTAGGGTTCGAAGCTTACCTGGGTGGATCATCACTCAGTCGTCTTCCTCAGCTCGTCTTCCTCAGCCGTCTACCTCGTCGACCTCCTCGCCACTCAGCCGTCTTCCCCAGCTCGTCTTCCTCAGCCGTCTACCTCGTCGACCTCCTTGCCTTCCTCTGTCGATCGTCACTCAGCCGATCAATCTCCAGCCAGTTCGGCGATCTCCTCCAGCCATTTCGTCGCTCGTCTTCTTCGTCACTCGTCGTCCTCAGCCTCTGATCTCACTGTGGTATATATATATATATATTTATATATAAAGACATGTATAAAACTATAGCCGGATATATATATCCTGATATATATATATATTTATATATAAAGACATGTATAAAACTATAGCCGGATATATATATATTTATATATAAAGATATGTATAAATAAATCAACTTAAAAAAAAAAAAATATATATATATATATATATATATATAAAATTAAAAAAAAAAAAAATCGTTTCTTAATTTTGTTATGTTTTTATAGTGGTCATTGTGCCTACTATCTCACTACCACCTTCCGGGTTTGTGATTTCCACTAGTTTGTTGCGGGTTTGGTAGTATTGTCTCCATGACAGATTCCACTAGTGTGTCCCCTTCGTCTCAAACACCAAAGAGTGTGAGTCTCATTCTACCTACTACCATGACTCAGAACCCCAACCCTAGTTTGAAAATCACCACCTCTCTATTTAATGGTCAGAACTACCTAGCGTGGTCTCAAAGTTTGACTTTGTTTTTGAAAAGCAGAGGGAAAATGGGGTATGTTGATGGCAGGATACAGGCACCTAGTACCACTGACTCAGGTTATGACCAATGGGAGATTGCCAACTCTTTGATTATGAGTTGGCTTATCCATTCGATGGTTCCAGAACTTGGTGAGGGCTACTTGTCTATGGAGACTGCCCAGGACATTTGAGAGGCTGTGGCTGTTACCTATTCCCGCAAAGGAAATTTTTCACAGGCATTTCAGTTGCGTCGCTCTATTGAGAGCACACTTCAGGGGGAGCAGACTGTTCTTCAGTACTTCACTTTCCTCACCAACGGCTGGAAACGCCTTGACCACCTGGAAGACTATAAGCCCGTTTGCCCTACTGATTCTGTCGGGTACAAGAAGTTCATCGCACGGGAACGGGTCTTTAAATTTTTGGCCGGCCTAAATATGGAGTATGATCCAGCTAGGGGTCGAGTTCTGAGTATGGACACTCTTCCTTCACTGCAGGAGGCATTTGCCTATGTCCAAAATGAGGAGAGTCGTCGGTCTGCTATGATGTCCCCTGTCTCTACAGACCGTTCCGCATTACTGTCTACTCCTCGAGATGGCCTCAGCCTGCCTCCTCCGTCTGCTGCTAAGGAGTCTGTATTCTGTGATTATTGCAAGAAGCCGCGGCACACTCGTGAAACATGTTGGAAGCTTCATGGGCCTCCATCTGGGGGTCGAGGTGATCGGTCTGGTTCTCGAGGAGGTCGGTCAGGCCACTCTCGAGGACGTGGTTCCTATTCCCGGGCTCATCAGTCTAGTACCGTTGATACCCTTGATTCTAATTCTACTTCTGTTACCCAAGCTTCTGATACTGAGCTGGAGGATGCTTTGTGCCAATTGTTGGACCGCCGATCTTCTACTGCTCTCAGTACCGCTTCCTCGTCCTTTGCCCGCTCAGGTAACTTAGCATCTTTTCCTTGTGCTTTCCTGTGTCATACATCTTTGCCTTGGATTATTGATTCTGGTGCCTCAGATCATATGTCTGGCTCCTCTGATCTTTTCTCTGCCTATAAGCCCTCTTCAGGTCAGGACAAAGTTAGGATTGCCGATGGAACTGTTTCTTCCATTTCTGGAAAAGGTTTAGTCCAAGTCACTCCTACCATGCATCTATCTTCTGTTCTCCATGTTCCCAAGTTTTCTGTTAATCTGTTATGCTTAAGTCGTCTTACTCAGGATTTGAATTGTTGTGTGACGTTTTTTCCTGATCATTGTCTTTTTCAGGACCTTGTCACGGGGAGGACGATTGGCAGTGGTAGTGCAGAAAATGGTCTCTACTTCCTCGATCAACCGGACAAACTTGCTTATTCTTCCACCACGTCTTCTACTACCCCCGCTGATGTATGGTTGTGGCATCGGCGTCTTGGGCATCCTTCATTTCATTTACTTAAGCATTTATTTCCTTCTAGTTTCGCAAATCATCATGTGTCTGACTTTCTTTGTGAGTCTTGTCAACTTGGAAAACAACATAGAGCTTCTTTTGCTCCCAGTTTGAATAAAAGCTTAGTTCCTTTTTCATTAATACATTCTAATGTTTGGGGTCCATCTCGTGTTCTGTCTGTAAAAGGTCATTGCTGGTTTGTTACATTTATTGATGATTTTTCTCGTGCTACTTGGGTGTATCTCATGAAAGATAAGAGTGAAGTTTTCTCTGTGTTTCGCACTTTTCATAAGATGATTTGTACTCAGTTTGGGGCCACTATCAAAATATTTCGTTCTGATAATGGCGGGGAATACATAGATTCTGGGTTAGGACAATATTTCTCTACTCATGGCATTATCCATCAGACCTCTTGCACCAATACCCCTCAACAAAATGGGGTGGCCGAACGCAAGAATCGTCATCTTCTTGACATGGCTCGGTGCATGTGTTTTTTTATGAACGTGCCTCGACCCTATTGGGGCGACGCTGTTCTCACCGCTGCCCATCTTATTAATCGTCTCCCTACCCAGGTCTTGGACAAACAGGCTCCGCTTCACGTCCTCCTCGGTTCTCAGTCCTTGTTTTCTATTCCTCCCAAAATCTTTGGTTGTGTCTGTTTTGTCCATAATCACTCTCCCTCTCGTGGTAAGTTGGACCCTCGCTCCCTCAAGTGTGTTTTCCTTGGTTATTCTCCTACTCAAAAGGGGTATAAATGTTATCACCCTTCTTCTCGTAAGTGGTTTGTGTCCATGGATGTCACTTTCTTTGAGTCCCAGTCCTATTTCTTGTCCTCTCCGGTGTCACCGTCCTCATTTCCGGGGGAGCCTCGGTATGAAATGAGTCCTGTGCCTCCTATGGTAGAAGTGAGTCCTGTGCCTCCTATGGTAGAACCAGTTGTTCTTGCACCAGTTGGTCTTGCACCCCCCTCTGGAACTATAGAACCCACTGTCACCAAGAATAAGGATGGGCATGTTTATGTCCGGGACATCGACAGAAAACAAGTTAACTGGATAAACGGGACTGTTTCTGCTACTCCACTGCCATCTCCTGCTTCTGATGAGAGTCTAGGTAACTTTGAATCTCGTGAGTCCATTGATCTTGATGTTCCTATTGCCAAAAGAAAGGGTGTGAGATCTTGTACTCAACATCCTATCTCACAGTTTGTATCATACTCTCATTTGTCATCCTCATATAGAGCGTTTGTGTCCAATATTTTCTCTGTTAGCATTCCTAACCATTTTCAGGATGCTCTTGCTATCTCTGAGTGGAAACTAGCCATGATTGAGGAAATGAAAGCACTTAGGAAGAATGGCACTTGGGAATTGACTGAGTTACCTACGAGCAAACGACCTGTGGGCTGTAAATGGGTATATACTGTGAAACACAGAGCAGATGGGTCTATTGAGGGTTACATGGCAAGACTTGTGGCCAAAGGGTTTACTCAGACATATGGCATTGATTATCAGGAGACCTTCGCACCCGTGGCTAAAATGAATTCAGTCAGAGTACTTCTCTCTCTAGCAGCTAATCTAGATTGGCCGCTTTATCAGTTTGATGTCAAGAATGCTTTTCTCCATGGTGACCTCGAAGAAGAAGTATATATGGACATTCCTCCGGGTTTTGAGGATCATCAAACAGAAGGGAAAGTATGCAAACTTCGGAAGTCATTATATGGTCTCAAACAGTCTCCAAGGGCTTGGTTTGAGAGATTCACTCAGGCTATGTTTAAATATGGTTTCGAACAAAGTCAGGCAGATCACACATTGTTTGTGAAACTTTCCTCATGTGGTAAGACTACAGCACTTATTATTTATGTAGATGACATAGTTCTTACAGGCAATGATAGTGGGGAAATACCTCGGTTGAAGAAATATTTAGCCAAAGAGTTTGAAATCAAAGACTTGGGAAGCTTGAAGTATTTTCTGGGAATTGAAGTTGCTCGCTCTAAGGATGGGATATTTATCTCACAGAGAAAATATATGCTTGACCTGTTGAAGGAAACTGGGATGCTTGGCTGCAAGGCATGTGCCACCCCACTGGAACCCAATCAGAAATTAGGGGATGATGAAGGAGGAGAAGTTGTGGATAGGGGGAGCTATCAACGATTAGTGGGTAAGCTCATTTACCTATCTCACTCCCGTCCTGATATTGCTGTTGCTGTCAGTGTAGTTAGTCAGTTTATGCATGCTCCTCATCAGATTCACCTTGAGGCTGTCATGAGAATCTTGAGGTATTTGAAGTCTGCTCCTGGTAAGGGTCTGTATTTTTCAAAGTATGATCATCTTCGTATAGAAACCTATACAGATGCTGACTGGGCTGGGTCAGTAACTGATAGGAGATCAACTTCAGGGTATTGCACATTTGTCGGCGGCAACCTAGTTACTTGGAGGGGTAAGAAACAGAATGTGGTTGCCAGGTCAAGTGCAGAAGCTGAGTTTAGAGCTATGGCACAAGGTGTGTGTGAACTTTTATGGATCAAATTATTGTTGAGTGATCTAGGTATTGCTCATACGGACTCCATGCGGTTATATTGTGATAATAAGGCCGCCATCAACATTGCTCACAATCCAGTTCAACATGACAGGACAAAACATGTTGAGATTGATCGCCACTTCATTAAGGAGAAACTCACTAGTGGTACCATTTGTACTCCTTTTGTTCAGTCTGGTGAACAACTTGTTGACATTCTCACCAAGGGAATTGGGAATAAATCGTTTCATGACATATTAGGCAAGCTGGGCATGAGAGATATCTTCGCACCAGCTTGAGGGGGAGTGTTGGCATATTATAATCAACGAAAGTCACTTAGCATTTTATATTAGCCGAAAGACACTAGGGTCTGTGTTAAAATTGATGTATTATTGATTGATATATTGATTGTTGTGTATTGATTTGTATGTTACAAGCTATTATATAGGAGAGGTGTGAGGTAAGTGAGTGGTGGTAGTGGATGGTAGTGGAGGTGGTGTGAGGTAACCCACTAACCTAACCCACTACATCCACCCCACTAAACCTAACACACTTACCATCTCCACTACCACCCACCACCTCCACTACCATCCACTACCACCACTCACTTACCTCACACCTCTCCTATATAATAGCTTGTAACATACAAATCAATACACAACAATCAATATATCAATCAATAATACATCAATTTTAACATGGTATCAGAGCCTTGTCGGACCCCTAAAAAATACACTGTATGATGGTGTATATAGGCTGCCCAAATATATAGATATATGGATATATAGAGTGAGCCCTCAAAAGTCGCGTGGCTGCCTAAACTATAAGACAGAGGCTATTGTACTGGTTTCTATTCTATTGGTTGTTGGAACACACCTACTGAAAGAGTTTCACCCAAGACTACTATTATTGATTGATATATTGATTGTTGTGTATTGATTTGTATGTTACAAGCTATTATATAGGAGAGGTGTGAGGTAAGTGAGTGGTGGTAGTGGATGGTAGTGGAGGTGGTGGGTGGTAGTGGAGATGGTAAGTGTGTTAGGTTTAGTGGGGTGGATGTAGTGGGTTAGGTTAGTGGGTTAGGTTTAGTGTACATTAACAGCCCCCCTCAAACTCAAGGAGGATAGGAACTAACCAACTTGAGTTTGAAGAGAGTAACAAAACAGAAAAGTAAACTGATAAATAAAAAACAAAACAGGATAGGAGACACGGTATGGTCGTGTCGGACCGTTGTAGCAGACAGTTTACGGGGTCATGTCGGACCGTTGTAGAAGACACTGTGTGGTCGTGTCAGACCGATGTAGAAGACAGTTTATGGGGTCATGTCGGACCGTTGGAGCAGACAGTTTACGGGGTCATGTCGGACCGTTGTTGAAGACAGTTTACGGGGTCATGTCGGACCGTTGGAGAAGACAGTTTACGGGGTCATGTCGGACCGATGTAGCAGGACAGTTTACGGGGTCATGTCGGACCGATGTAGAAGACAGTTTACGGGGTCATGTCGGACCGTTGTAGCAGACACTGTGTGGTTGTGTCAGACCGTTGTAGCAGACAGTTTATGGGGTCATGTCGGACCGATGTAGAAGCTGACCGGAATCAATGTCGGGACAGTTTATGGGGTCATGTCGGACCGATGTAAAAGTGGCACCCTCAAAAGGTGTGCCCAATTTTTTTCAAAAGGCGTGCCATCAAAAGGCGTGCCCACTTTATCAAAAGATGTGCCATGAAAAGGCGTGCCAGTTTGTCGGGCGGCAAGAGGCGCGCGATGCGCGTGGCTGGCCCTGGCTATTTAAAACAAGGTTGAGGCGAAGGCTGTGCATACGAGTCTGAAACCTCTGAACGCTCGGAGAGCTTGTCTCTGCAAATCTTGAAACACCCGGAAACCAACCCTTCTCTGAAACACTTAGCAACTCAAAAACATGGCCTCTTCTTCCCGTCCAGTTACCCAGAACCTGCTCACGCTCTTTCCAGAACTGAACGAGCCCACAAGAGAAATAACTGGTGCGGTGGCCAGTGAACCGCAACCAAACACCTCCGGTTTGGCTCCATTGAACTTTCCGATGCGGTCGGTGGAGCAAAAAATGGCGATGCAAACTGATATTGAGGCTAATCAGTATACTCTGAAGTCATGCGTGGAAACCATGACGGCGGTCACAAATTTGTCGAACCGGCTGCAGAGTAGGACAAATGAGGTGCAGCATTTAAACTCCCAGCTGGCTCTGCTCCAACGCATGTATAAGGATGCGCGAGCAGAGATAAGCGTGCTAAGGACAGAAAACAAGGAGCTGAAGAGGAAGGCCACCGTGATGTTCCGATTTGGAGGTCCACCATATGCTTCAGTGGAGGAGTATGGGGGAGTGAACGTGCTCGGTGGCGTGGAAAACACGGAGGCAGCACCGTCAAGGGCCGCGCAGGACGTAGGCAAGAAGAAGAGACCTGCAGCAGAGTAGAGAAGAAAAATCCCGCCTGTGGATGTGTTTTTTTTTTTTTTTTTTTTTTTTGTTTTGTTTTGTTTTGTTTTGTTTTTTTTTTTTTTTTTTTTGTTGTTATGTAAAATGGTGATCGGGGTCGATCCCGGAGATGAATAAAATAGGGTGTGTTGTGCAAATGTGTAATTTTTTTTTTTTTTTTGTTTTTTTTTTTTTTTTTTGTTTTTTTTTTTGTTTAAATAAAATAAAAGAAAGGAAAAGAAGAGGGACAAAGCAAGTTGGGTGCCGTGTTGTTATTGTTTCAAAAGAGGAAGTAAAATAATAATAAAAAAAAGTTGAGTGGAAAGAATGAAAAAGAAAAAAGATGGTGGAATGGCTCAGGCTTTTGAAGTAAAATAATAAAAAAAGAAAAAGAAAGTTGAGTGGAAAGAATAAAAAAGAAAAAAAAAAATGGTGGAAAAAAGATGGTGGAGATTTACAGGTGGGTTTGAAAATGATGATGATAAATAAGATAAAATAAGGCTTTGATGGGCGGTGGGATAATGTAGTGGATGTGAATATTAAAATAATGTAGTGGATGTGAATATTAAAATAAAAAGAAAGGAAAGGAAGGGTTAAAAGTGAGAGAAAGAAAGCCACTGAGTAGTTGAATATTCAAACAATGCACACTGCCCCAGGTGGGGGTGGGGGAGGAATAGTAGTCTTGGGTGAAACTCTTTCAGTAGGTGTGTTCCAACAACCAATAGAATAGAAACCAGTACAATGGCCTCTGAATCCGTGTGTTCCAACATCCAATAGAATCCACATAAGTTACTGTCATAGCATTCCTTGACTTAAATCCATCCGAAGATCCAGAGACCCTCCACCGAGGACTCTCACTATATGCAACTAGATCAGACACTTCAGTAAACGGAACTGAACTCAGAGTCAGATACTTCACAAACAAATTGACAACCTCTCCCAACCCGGAAGTGGGCGGAATCTCGCCAAGAACCGAACGAAAAGGAAATGACCTCGGATGATGGCGGGGGTGGAGGGTGTGATCGGAAAGAAGGTGAAGACAACGAAGAGGGTGGAGGCCGGGAAGGAGACCAAGCTCCGTTGGGAGGTAGCCGGCGAGGAGACATGTTTAGGCCTGACGGAGACTTCGGGTCTCAAACTGAAGAGCCTTAAAGCAGATCTGAACAATGACAAAGTAAATGAAGATGGTCAACAATTGGAGTCGGCGTCCACCTACCACCACCAGATAAACGCGGAGGAGACATGTGTTACTAGGTTTGTTGCCTTCTGTATTTTGGTTTTGGGAAGGGGTAATGGTGATGCTGTGTAGGAGATGTTGAAAAAACTCCAGCGGGCAGCGAAGGCATGGTTGCCGGCCGGCTGCCCGCCGGAAAGAAAGGAATATAGGCCTAAATCTTATTGCTCTGATACCATGTTAAAATTGATGTATTATTGATTGATATATTGATTGTTGTGTATTGATTTGTATGTTACAAGCTATTATATATGAGAGGTGTGAGGTAAGTGAGTGGTGGTAGTGGATGGTAGTGGAGGTGGTGGGTGGTAGTGGAGATGGTAAGTGTGTTAGGTTTAGTGGGGTGGATGTAGTGGGTTAGGTTAGTGGGTTAGGTTTAGTGTACATTAACAGTCTGTAATCATTTTTATGCCCTTAGGGATCATCTTGTAATTGTCTTCCTTGTAAACCCTAATCTTCATTTATAAATAAGGGATGATATCTCATCATACCCGAAGCTGGTTATTCAAGCTTCAATGGTAACAAGCCATTTATGGCCTTTTAAAGACACAATATGAGATGGATCCCACACATCAGAATGTATTAAAGAAAAATGAGCTAAACTTTTATTAAAACTTGGAGCGAAAGAAGCTCGGTGTTGTTTGTTAAGTTGACAAGACTTACAAAGAAACTCAGGCACATTATCGTCGTCCTCGTGACAAAGTCCTGAAAAAGACAATGATCAGGAAAAAATGTCACACTATAGTTCAAATCCTTAGTAACACGACTCAAGGATAGAAAGATTAATAGAAAAATTGGGAATGTGGAGCACTAAAGACAGAGGTAAGGTAGCGGTGACATGAATTAAACCATTCCCAGATATAGAAGAAACAATACCATTTGCAATCCTAACTTTGTCTTGACCTGAAGAGAGCTTGTATGCTGAGAAATGGTCAGAAGACCCAGACATATGATTTGAGGCACCAGAATCAATAATCCATAGCAAAGACTTATGGGAAAGAAAAGCACTAGGAGAAGATTTTAAGTTACCTGAGTAGGTAAACAACAAGGAAGATGCACTGGGAGTAATAGAAGACCGGCGGGCCATTAAATGGCGCAAAACATCCTCAAGCTCAGGAGAAGTCATGCTAGATAAACTATCATAAGTCGGACCAATTGAAGTGAAAGTAGAATCAAAGGTGTCAACAACGAGTAATGCTAGAGGCACCAAATAATCTATCAAATGTTTTACCAAACCTCTCACATGGGTGTGTGTGTGTGGGTCCCACACCCATGTGAGAGGTTTGGTAAAACATTTGGTAGATTATTTGGGGTCTCTGGCATTTTCTGTCAACAACACTAGACTGATGGGTCCATGGATTAGAGCCACGTCCTTTAGATTGGCCTGATCGACTGCCTCTAGTACCAAATTGATCATCCTGACTCGTTGATGGAGCCCCATGAAGCTTCCAACATGTCTTACGAGTATGCTGCGGCTTGCGGCAGTAATCACAGAACACAATATCCTTCTCTGAAGGATGGAAAGAGGCAGTGACAAACTAGCCTCATCTCGAGAAGGAGCATAAGGTAATGCTGAACGGTCTCCAATAGCCGGTGGTAACATAGTAGAACGATAACTCTCTTCATTCTGTACATATGCAAAGGCCTCTTGAAGAGATGGAAGAACATCCATGCTAAGGACACGACTTCGGATTGGATTAAACTCCATATTGAGGCCTTCCAAAAACTTGAAGACCCTCTCCTATGTAAGAAACTTCTGATACCCAATTGAGTCAACTGTATAGACAGGCTTGTAATCCAGAAGGCGATCTAGGCGTTTCCAACCATTAGTCAGAAAGGTGTAATACTGGAGAACTGTCTGCTCTCCCTGTACTGAGCGCTTAATTGACAGGCGCAACTCAAAAGATTGAGAAAAATTCTCTTTTCGAGAATATGTAGTAGCGATTGCTTTCCAAATATCCTGGGCAGTATCTATAGATAAGTAGCCTTTACCAATCTCAGGAACCATGGAATGAATGGGCTACCCCATGATTAAAGAGTTGGTAATCTCCCATTGGTCATAGCCAAGATCTGTGATACTTGGTGTTTGAACTCTTCCATTAACATATCCCATTTTCCATCTACTCTGTAGAAAAAGTGTCAAGACACTGAGATCATGAAAGGTAATTCTGACAATTAAACAGAGCGGTAGTGATTTTGAGGCTAGGGTTTAGGTTCTCAGATGTAGTAGTCATAACTGGACTGGAGCTCTCCCCTTTACATAGGTGAGAAGTAGTGGTGGATTCACTAGTTAGGTCAGCCATAAGAACTCTACAATTTCAACCCAAAAAACCTTGCACGAATCACAAGAATGGAATGAGCTGGAACAAGTAAAATCATGTAGAAAATTTAATGTATAAAGAGAAATAGAGAATTGTATTATTGATTGATATTTGATTGATTTATTGATACATATTCTGTCTATTACAAATGGTTCCTTATATAGATGTAGGTGTAGTGGATGGTGTGTAGTGGATGGTGATAGTGGTGTAGTGGGTTAGGTTTAGTGGAGTAGGTGAGGTGGTAGTGGTGTAGTGGGTTAGGTTTAGTGGAGTAGGTGAGGTGGTAGTGGTGGTAGGTGATGGTAAATTCTAACAGCCCCCCGCAAACTCAAGGAGGATAGAAACTAACCAACTTGAGTTTGAAGAGAGGAACAAAACAAGAAAATACATAAAAAAAAGGATAGGAGACACTGTATGGTCGTGTTAGACCGTTGGTGAAGACACTGGATGGTGGTGTCATAACGTTGTAGAGGACACTGTATGGGGGTGTCATAACGTTGTAGAGGACACTGTATGGTGGTGTCATAACGGTGTAGAGGACACTGGATGGCGGTGTCAGACCGATGTAGAAGACAGTTTATGGGGTCATGTCGAACCGTTGTAGCAGACAATGTTGTGACAGTTGTTGTGACAGTTTACGGAGTCTTGCTGGACCCTTGTAGAAACTAACCGGAATCAATGTCGGGACAGTTTACAGAGTCTTGTCGGACCCATAAAGGAGCTAACCGGAATCAATGTCGGGACAGTTTACAGAGTCTTGTCGGACCCATAAAGGAGCTAACCGGAATCAATGTCGGGACAGTTTACAGAGTCTTGTTGGACCCTTGTAGAAACTAACCGGAATCTATGTCGGGACAGTTTACAGAGTCTTGTCGGACCCTTGTAGAAACTAACCGGAATCTATGTCGGGACAGTTTACAGAGTCTTGTCGGACCCATAAAGGAGCTAACCGGAATCAATGTCGAGACAGTTTACAGAGTCTTGTCGGACCCATAAAGGAGCTAACCGGAATTAATATCGGGACAGTTTACAGAGTCTTGTCGGACCCATAAAGGAGCTAACCAGAATCAATGTCGAGACAGTTTACAGAGTCTTGTCGGACCCATGAAGGAGCTAACCGGAATCAATGTCGGGACAGTTTACAGAGTCTTGTCGGACCCCTAAAAAGTCTCACCCTCAAAAGGTGTGCCCAATCTTTCAAAAGGCGTGCCATCAAAAGGCGTGCCCAATCCATAAAAAGGTGTGCCAGAGATGATGGCGAGGCACGTGAGTGCCTTGGCTGGCGCGCCCGTTTGTCGTCTGGCGTCAAGTGGCGCGCGATACGCGTGGCTGCCCCGGCTATTTAACCAAGACGGAGGCCGAGGCCGAGGCAGAGACAAAAACCTGCTAGAAAAACTCTGAAAAACTCTTCGTTTTCTGAGAGAGATTTCTGAGAGAGATACTCTGTAACATTCTGTTTTCTGAGAGAGATTTCTGAGAGAGATACTCTGTAACACTCTGTTGTCTGAGAGAGATTTCTGAGAGAGATACTCTGTAACACTCTGTTGTCCAGAAAATGGCTTCGTCTTCCCGTGGTCTGCTCACTCTCTTTCCAGACCTTAACGAGTCAACAAGAGAGATAACTGGTGCGGGGGCCAGTGAACCTCAACCAAGCGCCCCAGGGTTTGCTCCGTTGAACTTTCCTATGCGGTCTGTGGAGCAAAAAATGGCAGTGCAAACTGACATTGAAGCCAATCAGTATACTTTGAAGTCCTGTGTGGAGACGATGACAGCAGTCACAAACTTGTCGCACCGGCTGCAGAGTAGGACAAATGAGGTGCAGCATTTAAACGGCCAATTGGCTCTGCTCCAGCGCATGTATAAGGATGCGCGAGCAGAGATAAGTGTGCTGAAGGCGGAAAACAAGGAGCTGAAGCGGAAGGCTACCGTGATGTTCCGATTTGGAGGTCCACCATATGCTGTAGTGGAGGAGCAGGGTGGAGTGAACGTGCTCGGTGGAGTGGGTAGTATGGAGGTAGCGCCGGTAAGGGACACCCAAGAGAAAAGCAAGAAGAAGAGACCTGCAGCAGAATAGAGAAGAAAAATCCCACTGTGGGTGCGGGTGTGTTGTGGTGGTTTGTTTGTTTGTTGGTTTTTTTTTTTTTTTTTTTTTTTTTTGTGTAAAATTGTGATCGGGGTTGATCCCTGAGATGAATAAAATATGATTTGGTGTGCAAAGCTATATGGTATGAAGGGAATTGGAAAAAGATTAAAAAGAATGTGAAAGAAAAATAAAGAAAAAATAATAAAAATATATTTGAAATCAAAAAATGAAAGATGGAGGAAATAAGGAAAGTGGTTTGGAGAAAATAAATAAAAATAAAAATAATGGAGTTGGAAATCAAACGGAGGAGAGATGAAGATTTTGTTTTTTGTTTTTTGTTTTTTTTTTTAATATAATATAATAAAAAGAGATATATATATATATATATATATATAATAAAGAAAGTGGGGAACAAGAGTGTAAAGAAAAGAAAAAGTATAGGTTGCATCGTGGGTCACATGGGTGAGTAAAAGAAAACAATAAAGAAATGAGTGGGTGCCCCCCATGTGCAAGGATAGTGCTGGCACTTCAATAGGTGGTACAGCCTGCTGAGCATCAGCTTTGACAGGAGCTGCCTTTGGACCTTTTCTCTAATAAATGCGTCAAACTGTTGCTGTTGGTGTTATCAAGAATGTGGAGAAGAGGAGGCTTGTCTGATGGCCTCTTGGGCTGTGTAATCATATCGAGGTTGGTGGACCTCTCAATCATGTTGCCACCCTCAAAACCAGAGATGGGGACAAAAGGAATTTTGTCAGGGTTGTAACCAACCTTCTTCAGATAGGAAGAGACTTCCTGCACAATTTCATCATACCTTGCTTTTGAGTACTTAGGAGTGGTAGCATCCATCTTGTTACAGCAGCAAATCATCCGCCTCACTCCAAGAGTAAAAGGAAGGAGAGCATGTTCACGGAAGAACTTGGGCTCCTTCTCAATCTCCTTGCCAGATCGACGATCAATCTCAGCAAACTTGACAGCAATGTGGGAGGTGTGGCAGTCAAGAACTGGAGCATACCCATTACCAATCTGACCCGGGTGATTCATAATAATAACCTGGGAGGTGAAATTTGCAGCTTCCTTGGCTGGATCATCCTTCGAGTTGGATGCAACAAAACCACGCTTGAGATCCTTCACTGCAACATTGTAGGCGAAGACGATCGAGACGGTGGTGTATGGGAGGACAACAGTGAGAGGAGAGGCAGTGGTGGTGGACTCGAAGAAATTTCAAGGTATGTGTAGAAAATTTTAGCAGATTAGGTTGAGGTCCGGCGGGCGGCCAAGGCGAGGTTGCCGCCCGCCGGTGAAGCGAAAAATACTAAGTGCTTAACCTTGCTCTGATACCATGTAGAAAATTTAATGTATAAAGAGAAATAGAGAATTGTATTATTGATTGATATTTGATTGATTTATTGATACATATTCTGTCTATTACAAATGGTTCCTTATATAGATGTAGGTGTAGTGGATGGTGTGTAGTGAATGGTGATAGTGGTGTAGTGGGTTAGGTTTAGTGGAGTAGGTGAGGTGGTAGTGGTGTAGTGGGTTAGGTTTAGTGGAGTAGGTGAGGTGGTAGTGGTGGTAGGTGATGGTAAATTCTAACAAATCACATACAAACCACTATGGGAGTATAACAATCAGATTAATGGGTTATCTATGGACCCAAAAAATAAATCAAATATGGGAAAACGAACCTCCAATCAAAACAAGTGCTGAACTGTGTTCAAGAAAGTAGAGGGAAAGAAATTTAGGGCAACAAAAGATGGGCAGCCCTCAAACACTCATCCACAGGAGCCGAAATACATAAAGAGAGGCTAGGACAACCCTCACAAGAGTCGACTAGGCCAGAGGGGCCTTTGGCTGAAGCTGAAACACCTTTGTGGGACCTTGGCTGGTTTTGACAGAGACTCGGGGACCAGCGATGGAGGATGGGTGGTGATAGGTGATGGTTGGTTGGTGGTAGTGGCTGTGGGGGTGACGGTTTTTAGGATTTTGACTCTGATATCATGTAATTTAAGGGAATACAAAGCTTGGGTGATGATTATGACATCATCTCCTTTTATATTTAATTAATCAACTATTACAAAAGGAAGACTTAAGGCATTGATTAAGGAATTACCTTTTATATTGATTAATTGATTGACTGATTAAGGAATCACAATCAATCAATCAATTAATCAATCACAATCTAATCTAAATAAAGAAACAAGGAAATATTCTAACAATAATTCAATTTGCAGGCTGATCAGGTTGATGTCCGGATTAAAGCTGTTAATTTAATTGGAAAGCTTTTAGCACTTCCTGGTTATCATGTTGCCCAGGAGTATCGTTATCTCTTCATAGAATTTTTAAAAAGATTCTCTGATAAGTCAGCGGAGGTTAGACTTGGTGCCATATCATGTGCAAAAGCTTTCTACATGACCAATCCATCGGGGACAGAAGCAGTTGATGTTCTCAGTAAGCTATTCAGAATCTATATCTGTCTTGGCAGTGGTGTGCTGCTGGCTTTGTTTTCTCTCATTTCCGGGTTATACTTATTATATGATATTTTTTGATTGAGTAGCTGCCCTTGAGGGTCGACTGTTAGATTTTGATGATAGAGTGAGAACCCAAGCAGTGGTTGTTGCCTGTGATTTAGCTAGGGCTAACCTCAAATCTGTTCCATCTGAACTGATAACTCGGGCTACTGAACGACTTCGTGATAAGAAGGTAACTTTGAGAAGCTTTTGTTTGATTGATATTAAGCTGTCTAATGGTTGACTGTTATTTTATTCTTGCCATGTAGGTGTCTGTTAGAAAGAAAGCATTGCAGAAGTTGCTGGAAGTTTATCGCGATTATTGTACAAAGTGTTCTGCGGGTATCATAGCACCAAGTGATCACTTTGAGCAGATTCTATGTGGAATATTGATGCTTTGCTATGATAAAGATTGTAAGGAGTTTAGGTATGCTTGTTCCTACTCTTTCACTGGTTAAAGCAACATAAATGTTGCATGAATTTGATGTAATTTTCTCTTTATATGATTCTTCAGTCCTCAAAACATGGAGCTTGTGCTTGCAGAGGAAATGTTTCCTACTTCTCTTTCAATCGAGGACAGAACTAGGCATTGGATCTTGTTGTTCTCACTTTTTGAGCCTCCTCACTTGAAAGCTTTGAACTCTATTTTATATAAAAAACGAAGGTATTGATACTTGATAGTCAAATGTTGGTATCCTTACAGTGAAGATATGATATTTCTTTACACGTTCTGTACATTTCAGGTTGCAAACTGAGATGCAAGTTTACCTGACACTCCAGAAAGAAGAGGTGCAGTAATGGAACCTTCAGTTCTATACCACTTAAAGGGGCTTTCTAATTCTTAATTTTGCTGTGCACTAGTGTGAAACTAACATTCCGAAATGAATCTTTTATGACTAACATTCTTGGTTATGAATTTATTTGAGTAACCTTCTATTGAACTTTAGTTTGATGGAAAACTTTTTATGACTGGGATTGGGGGACACGTGTAGGGTTTAGTTGTGTTTATCTTTCAGAAATGAGCAAAGCCTTGGAACTCAGGACTTGGTTGAGCTATTCTGAAGTTCTCATTACTTTATAGAATCTGCCTTTAGGGTGACATGAAATTTCTGCATAGCCAAACTTTTTTGACACGGAAGTTTGGATAACTTACAGGACAAACAACTTAAAAAGGTACTTATGGAACTCCTAGTGATTTGACTTCTTTCCTTCTGTTAAAGTTACTTGGAAAATTAACTTTGTTCAATTTTAGTGGATTTGATATATGAATGTAAAGGCAGTTCAAAATTCTAGCATCATGATTCAGTGCACTTGTTTATACTCAATTAAGGTTAAACAATCACAAATTAATTTGATCACATCTAACAGTTTGACATTAGGACTTGTTTTTTGTGGTTTGTGAGTGTTAAGTTACCAATTTTTCCAAAAGCCTAAGCTATTAGGAATTGGTCCAACAATGTATATTAAGCTATCTAACACCCTCCCTCACGTGCAATTATGTCTTGCACATGGAGAGACAAACAGTGAACCAAACAGAAAGATAAACAAACAACCAAACAAAGAAGAAGAAACCAAACGGTGAAAGAATACGGAAATGCCAAGAGAGACTTGAACCCAAGACCTCTTTTAACTACAACTTTGATACCATGTTAAGCTACCAATATTTTCCCAAGCCTAAGCTATTAGGAAATGGGTCCAACAATGTATATCAAACTATCTAACAATGAGAAGTTGGGATGCAGTCCTTGCATACATAATTTCTATTTCTCAAATTGAAATTTGGAATTTTTTTCCTATTTTGTTTGTTGTCCACTTTGATGTGGAACCTAGTTTAACAGTTTAGTCCATTTGCTTGAGTAAGATAGTCTAGTGCTGCTAATTGTTGAATTTTGTAATATGACAATAAAGTTGAATGTGGAGAGAAAAGAAAAACCAAAAAAGAGAAAAGAAAGAATACAAAGGGATAACGTGGTTCCACCAATCTTGGCTTACGTCCACGCACACAAAGCCTTGTGGGCTGCATATTTCATTCACTCAACTTAATTCTCTTGTTTACATGATATACACCATATATATAGAGTGGGGGAATTTTTTTTTTCCCTTTTGATAAATTATATATAGAGTGGGAGACACAATCAAATCCTTTCAGTTAAGCGATTGAAATAAATTAAAGATACAAAAAATCATGATAAACACAAATATCATGGGATCTCTATATATTTTGATATCTTCTATGATAGAATCTCCAACACTAATGGCCGACCCCCCTTCTTTTTCATTTGACCCCTCACTTCTTTTGACACCCCTACCCACCTAAATTGCTCCCCACCTCTTTTTTTTCCCTTTGAACCACCACCATAATCCCAAATATACCCCTTTCTTTGGAGCCCCTCCCCCCCAACCCCTGCTGCACCCTTCCTCTAGCAACCCCCTTCCCAGCCTACCTGCCCTTTTATGCCACTCCCCCACCTCTAGTGGCCCCCTTCCAGCCTCTCTACTCTTCTTTGCCAACTCCTACCTCCGGCAGCCCCTTCCTAGTCTCCCCATGCATTGTGCCTCTCCTCCGCCTCTCCCCAACCCTTCTCCACTCTCGACTGCCCCCTCCTCCAACATTGCTCAACCTGTCTCCCCCCCGAAACTAAGGAGGTACAAAATCTGGGCCTCAGCCTTCATTTTTTCCCCGCTGAAATGAATTATTCTGGCCAAAATGGTCTTGTACGTAATAGAATCAATAACTCAAACCAGAATATTGGCATCTTTACTATGTATTACTTAATAATTTTCTGAAAAAGTGGGAGCATTCTTGTAGAGAGGATAGGATTGTCGCATAGTGTATTGTGCTACGTGGAGTTTTTGTTTTTGTTGCTTTTGTATAATGACACCTTGTGCTTGTTGCAGAATAATGGCTCTGAAGAAGTGCATAAGAGAATTCAAAACTCTGTAGCAAAAATGTCATCATTCTTTCCAGATTCCTCCAAAGCAGAAGAGTGCTTTGATAAATTGAACTCAGTGAAAGATAGTAACATTTTTAGCACATTGGCGCAGTTGTTGGATGAAGTGACTATAAAAATTGCTCAGGCGACAAGAGTAAGTTGTTTAATACAAACATTTGTCTAGCTTCATTCTAAAAGATACCATGTTTTTGTTCCTCAGATGATGCTACTACTTGAATATCATTTCTTTTGTTCATCATATATTTTGGAGGGTTTATTTTAGATATGTTGTTTTGCATATGGTGATCAGTTGCCATAAATTTTAATATGATATCCTCAAATCTGTTTTCTTGTTTTGCTATAGAATATTGTGTTATATTGTTATTTGTTTGGGGAGCAAGAGTATCAGGTGACCCCATGTCTGATGCTTGACTAATGGAATATTATTTAAAGGGACAAGTTACTGCAAACAAAGTACTATTTCAATGTTATTTGGGGTTACACCAAACTAGCTTGTCAATTGAACCATGAAATGTGCAGTTTCCGTTCATGCATGGATGCTAATCTTGTTCTATGAATTAGTTTATGTTCATTCTTAGTGCATGTTAGTTCATTGCCTGTTGCAACACTTACTGTCATTGCAGCGGTTACTTGTCTTCCGTGTTTTCCTTTTTCATATTTTTTTTTTTTCCTGTTTTAGGTTTTGTTTGTGTAGGAAGTAGATATTCCGCGAAGAGATTGGCATTATTTGGGATATGTCTAGTTATGGTTGGATTTGACATTTTTCTTACCCTTTCAAAACTTTATTCTCTCTGACTGTTGAATCAGTTCCCCCCAGAGAGTTTGTTAGTGGCATGGTGCACAACATATTGAAGCTACTTGGGTTGTTGTTATAGCCTACGAAAAGTGCACTTTTTAGCCCCAATCATATCCCCAACCTTTCCTGCTACCCTTTGGTCACTAATCCCACTCTAAATCACCCTAAAATAGCTTTTGCCCAGAAAAATAATATGCCTAATTTAAAAAATCCTGCAACCTGCAACTTTTGAAAATCAAATCCAAACTCTCTTTTTACATCTGGGAACCCTAAATTTTTTCCCCTCTCTCACAAATCCCTAACCGTAGAAGCTTTTCATAACCAAAACCCAGCACAATTTCAATTGAGTGTAGCAATTCTACAAGTTTTCTAGAGTTGCCTTGCATCAATTTGGTATCAAATGATGAACAGGATGGAAAGAATAAAAGAGCAAATTTGGAATTCCACATAAAGCACGTTTAGGGCATCATGGAGTAGTTTTGGAATAATTTTGTGCTTTTTTTTTTTATTTTAATTTAGTATGCTGCTAGACATATTTTATGTTATTATGTTAATGTTTAGTAGTTAGGGGTATTTTGTTAATTTGTTTTATTTAGTATACATGGATTGTAGGGGTTGCCCATATTTTGTGTTTTGTGAAATTTTTTGTTTTGTGCTCTAATTTTCATTGCTTTTCCCATAACATTTGACATCCATATTTCTGTTGATGTCTCCTATGATGGAACCTTAAAAAATGATTGATATTGATATTTATTCCTTGCTGGTAACTATGGTGAAGAGAATATACACTTTCTTTGTTGCTGCTATAAAGCTATTAATAAAGTATATTGTTCCTGCACTCAAAATGAAGCTTAGAGCAGTGGTATAGTTGTGCTGTATCAGACATGACATAATACTAGCAGGTTGTTGTTTGAAAAACTGTTCTTGAGAATTGAGCTGGAATAATTGATTAGAAAGAAATAATATGAGGCTTGTGAGAAACCTAAGAGAGAAGGGAATTGCATCAGCAGCAACATTTTCAACTTGCTTTGAAGTACCAATCCTCTCTAGTCTCTTGACACCATCAAATTTGAGATGTGAAAAGTTATTTGGCCCTGCTTCTATTTATGCCGGTGGGAGTGTTTTTAATATTATATTGCTGAAAATTGAAATATAATTTTTTTCTATGCTTGTTAATTCATTTATCCCTTTTTTTTTTGGTTTCCTATCTTCTTCACTTTTTGTTTGATTGAATGGTTTATTTTTTATTTTTTAATTTTATTTTTACATTTATAATTTTCTGGCTATAATTTAGGTGATAATTGCTTTTTCTTCTCTAAATTCAGGACAACTTTCTGAGAAAGATGGGGGATAGGCATCCGCATTTTGGGTTTCTACGATTACTCTCCACAAAGTGCCTGTTCAATATATTTAGTTCTGAGCATGTCCATTGTATTTTAGATCATCTTTTGGGTGACAATTTCACAAATAAAAGTCTGGAGGATTCTTCCGTGAAGCTTCTTCTGGTAAGGCAATTGTTTCTTAAATGTCCTGAACCTTGGGATGTGTTTTGGATATAGTTTATTCAATATTTTTGATCAGTATTGGTTGATTTAGGTGTAACGCATCAGTATTGTTTGCTTTAGGCTTATTGATCATGTTATTATTTCTATTGGGCAATTGCTCAACCTGTTGATTTGAAGCACGGCTAGCGATTATGAAGCCATGATGAGGCTTGGGGACTTTGTGCTACATGTTGAGGGTAGAAGCCCATTTTTGTGTTGAAGGCTAGAGGCCTCTTTCATTGTAAGGCCTGCCTATTTGTTGTTGTAAGTCCTTGAGGGCATGATTTGAAATTCCATGTATAAAATGCACACGTGTGTGTTTATTTGATAGAATGAATGAGATATGGAATTATGAGAATGGATGTAAATGAGGCCTATAGTTGCATGCTAGATTTCCATTGAGTATGAATCACATGTTGTCAATTGTTTATGTTTTAGAATGCATGTTGTTGGGTTGGTTGTGGGTCAAAGTGTGACCCCTTCAATGTGTTTCGGACAGGGTGAAGGTTACCTATCTGCTTGGGTTTATGAGACTGCTCAAGCTCGTTACAACCTCTCGGTTTTTGCTATTTGAGCAGAAGTCCTGGAAGTTTACTTTTAGCGCTTGAGCGGTGAAGAGTTCACTTGAGCGATAATTTCTTTCTCTCAGGATCTGTCTTTCTGATTAGGGATGCTATTAGTTTGCAATCACGACTCAAGCGGTAAAGTTTCCTCTTGAGTGGTTTACTTACTTTGACCAACTTTGTTCATTTTTCAACCTTCGATACTTTGGCTTAGTCTGCCCTTTTAGAAACCTCCATGCACTTCTTTGACCATTTTGACCTTCCCCAGGTCATTGGATTCCGTGTGTGTTGAAGCCTTTAGCTTAGATGTTTACCTTAAGAAGAGGGAAAATTTTACGATCTAGAATAATTGATTAAGAAAAAGGAACTGTGGATCAAGCTTGCTTGATGCTTTATGATTCTCAGAGTATCGGATAAACTGCAGTGATATTTTGAAGGAGAGAAGCTGTTATCACTTGTAAGAGAGATTTTCTTCTTCTTCTGTCTTCCTACTAAGCTTTGGCTCTTCATATCTGTAGCTTCATAAAATAGGATGTCAGTGAGAATGTAATGTTGCTTACAGAACATTCAGTTTATAACACCATGTGTTTGCCTTTTAGTGTTGCAAGTTAGCTTGTTTGCTGTATATGCCAGTAGATTAGCAGAATTTCCGTTGTAAATTTTGTACACATCATTGTAAATTTTTTTACTTTTAACTTACCTAGGCTATCATCAGCGCTTTCCCGTCACTCTTGAGAGGTTCAGAAAAGCTGTTCCAGTTGTTGTTACAACAAGATATGCCATTTAATGAAGAGCTGATTCAGATGCTGGCAAAAGCCGGCCCTCATATTGATATTAAACTAAGGTAATTGTTGGAGTCTTCGCTATTTGATGTTGATGTTTGTATGGTTTATTTAGCGATAATGTGACGTTATGAAATTTTTAATCCAAATTAGATATTGTTGGATATTTTCTTCAGATTTCTTTATGTGCAGACATGCCTCTACTTGAGTTTTAGTCATGGTTTTTGGATATGCAGCATTAACTGTTGGGACGAAGTCTTCTCCTTGGTTGTATGAAATGTTAGTCATTGGATTGATTTCTACATGATATATAGCTTTTATTCTTGATTTAGTTGGTTCTTAAGAAATTCTGTCTTTAGCGTTCATGTTTTTGTGGCAGTAGAAGTTCATATTAGTTGGGAGGGAACCTTAAGGTTGTGTTTGGATTTATGGATTTGACACTATTAATCCAAGGAGATTACTCAAATTTAGATTTGATAATTTGGATATGGGTTTGAAGATGGGGTTTGAAGATGGGATTTGAGAGCTTTGTCATGATGGATTTGAAATTACAATGTAAAAGTAGTAATTTCAAAACCTTCATTCTAAGGGTTCTAATTCTACAAGGATCCTAATAAAATATTTCTTCTCCCTCTAATTTATCTCTCCTTTTTGGTTTCTCAATACACCTATAATTGCTTAATTTCCTATATTTTTTATATAAGTCCACCTCAAATCCATTGATTTGAAATTCCTTTTTTTTTTTCTTCTTTTCAAGAGCCTTAGATTGTTCTATGCCATTTAAATATCATGTTTTCTGGAACAAAATGACTTTTAAAAACTTCATTTAACTATTATATGATTCCAGCTGTTGTGTACATCCTGCAATAATTGAGCTTGAGGTATATATTTTTACAATGCTTCTGGGTGTCTGAATTTGGCTATTTGTTTTTTTTGGTTTTCAACAAATGCATGCTTATTGTGGTCTTGGAGGAATTGCTCTAACATGCTTCTTGAATAATCCTACGTCTTTTCTTGTGTTTCTGTTTTATCCATTAACCATGCTTTTTTTCCCCTCCTCCCTGTATGTTTTGAATTTGTTTAGCTGTATGTGCTTTGTTCATGTAGTGATATTTACCCATCATTGGAAAGGGTGTGCCTGGAGGGAACTCGCGCTCAGTCCAAGCTTGCTGTTTCTGCAGTTGCTGCATTGATTGATACTTCTGAACTATTTTTTTTCTCAGAGTTATGCAAGGTCTACTTATCTAAACTTTTGTGTGTAACTACTATAGAATCAAAATTTCTCTCATTTCCTACTGTTCTATGCATTTATTTATATCCAGTTTTTCTGGCATACATTTCCTAGTGTTCCTTAGTTATACATGTCATGTCACACGTGTTATTCACATTTTGGTATATGCTTGTTGACTACCCATGCTAGATTTTCTGTTGTGTGTGAACTGCTTGATAGTGTTGACGATGAGTCTGGTGTTTTTGTGCTTATCTGTATAGACACTTGTGGATGCTCTACATGGTGGACAGAATATTCCAACTGTGTTGCAGGCTTTGGGTTGCCTAGCTCAACATTCTGTTTCAACATTTGAAAGCCGAGATGGAGAGATTACTCAATATATTGTTGAATTTTTTTTCCAATCAGCTGATGTGAGTTTATTTCATAATATTAATATTAATTAAATGGAATAATCTTGAGGAATATCAAAATTTCTTTTTGTGGTCTGTCTCTAACTCTCTCATTTTAAATTTTTTTTGTTATATTTTATATAGGTGGAAACATCAAATTATCAAGATTTACTTGATGAGACTTCTGACTCTAGTGTTTTGTGCAAATTGAAGGTGAGTTCTATTGAAGTTTAACTTGAAGTATAACCTGGCTCAAATAGGGAAAATTGACCATAAAATTTTGAATGCTAACAATTTATAAATCAATCACATAGTTGCAAAAATAGCAAACAAATGAGAATATTGAGACCATGCTGTTGGTTTTTCTATTTAGTTGCTTAGCTAGAATTCTATGTGTTATTTGGAGATTACTAGCAAACTTTGTTATCAGAATCTTACGATTATAATTTTTGCAAAATTGATACGAATCTATAGGTGAATCTATTTTGGAAGTGAATCTTTAGTGAATCACACGATTCACAATCAATTCACAATTCGATTCACTTTTTACGATTCATGCAATTCTTGAAACTGTCGTATCCGACATATTTTCAACTCTTTTTTTCTTCTTCTTTTAGTAAAAATGACATAATATAACTTTTAATAGCATTTAATGCCAAAATAATCAATGTATATACATGATTTGTTGTTATTTTAGTGATCATCGAGTTTTTAATAGGATTCAATTAGATTAAGTTAGACTCAAAATGGTTTTAACCTTTCTTCTCATTTTTTCCTTTTTAAAAAATCATAATATATCTTCTAAAGATGTTTAAGATTAAAGTAACACTTAGAAAATATGAAGAAGAAGAACTCCGAAAATATGAGGAAGAAGGAATATATTTCTGTTATATTCAAAACTTCTTATCTTACAAGACCAAATGACACTCCTTATATAGGAGATATTACAAACATCATCATAACCCATTATATGCCACTTACATATTATATATTACCACTATCTACCACTATCATATTATATACATGCCACTATCTACCATCAACACCACTATCATATTCTATACATGCCACTATCTACAACCAACACCACTATCATATTCTATACATACCACTATCTAACACCAACACCACTATCATATTCTATACATGCCACTATCTACCACCAACACCACTATCATATTATATGCATGAACACAATTTCCAGCACTCCCCCTCAAGCTGGTTTGAAGATATCTTCCATAGCCAGCTTGCTAGTCAGCTTATCAAATTGCTTCTTGTGTAGTCCCTTCGTTAGCACATCAGCTAATTGTTCACCTGTTGGAAGGTAGGTCATACAGATTATGCCAGCATTGATTTTCTCCTTGATGAAATGTTTATCCACTTCTATATGTTTTGTGCGATCATGTAGAACTGGATTATGAGCTATAGATATAGCTGCTTTGTTGTCACAATAGACCTTCATAGGTGTCGGGTGAGAAAGCTTTAATTCTTCAAGAATTCTTTTAATCCACATTACT
Organism: Camellia sinensis; assembly: GCF_055761805.1. NCBI lineage: Eukaryota > Viridiplantae > Streptophyta > Magnoliopsida > Ericales > Theaceae > Camellia > Camellia sinensis. The sequence goes on from NC_138963.1 coordinate 144,368,676, forward strand.
TCACAGATTCCATGGGCAACAGCTCTGAACTCTGCTTCTGCACTACTTCTAGCTACCACATTCTGTTTTTTACTCCGCCATGTAACTAGGTTCCCACCTACAAAGGAGCAGTATCCGGATGTTGATCTCCTGTCTGTAACACTTCCTGCCCAGTCTGCATCTGTGTATACTTCAACTTGAAGATGTCCATGTTTCTTGAATAGTAAGCCTCTCCCTGGAGTTCCTTTCAAATATCTTAAGATCTTATAAACGGCCTCAAAGTGCTCTGCCCCTGGTGAGTGCATGAACTGACTTACCATGCTGACTGCAAAGGCAATATCAGGCCGCGTATGAGACAAGTAAATCAATTTCCCTACAAGTCGCTGATATTGTTCTCTCTCTTTGCCTTCTTCAGCCTTAGCAGCTTGTAACTTCAAGTTAGGCTCGATCGGAGTCTCCGCCATCTTACAACCAAGCATACCTGTTTCTCCAAGGAGATCAAGAACATATTTTCTCTGATTAACAAATATACCTTCCTTGGATCTTGCAAATTCCATTCCGAGGAAATACTTGAGGGCTCCCAGATCCTTAATGTGAAATTCTTTTGCGAGTTTCTCTTTGAGGGCTGCTAACTCTGCTTCATCATTACCAGTTAAAATGATGTCATCAACATAAACAATCAAAATTGCAATTTTACTGTTTTTTGAATGTTTATAAAATATTGTGTGATCTGCTTGACTCTGCGAGAAGCCACAACTGATAACTGCCTTCCCAAAGCGTTCAAACCACGCTCTTGGTGATTGTTTGAGTCCGTATAATGACTTGTTCAATCTGCATACTCTGTCACTTCCAAGTCTCTGCTCAAATCCCGGCGGTAGGCTCATGAACACCTCCTCTTCAAGATCACCATTGAGAAATGCATTTTTAATGTCAAGTTGATGTAGAGGCCAATCTGAATTTACTGCAAGAGATAACAGTACTCTGATGGAATTTATTTTAGCAACAGGAGCAAACGTCTCCTGATAGTCGATCCCATAAGTTTGAGTGAAGCCTTTAGCTACCAGTCTCGCCTTGTATCTCTCAACGCTTCCATCTGCGTTACATTTTATCGTAAACACCCATTTACACCCAACTGTTTTCTTGTCTTTGGGTAGATCAACTATCTCCCAAGTACCACTTCTCCTTAAAGCATTCATCTCCTCCATGACTGCTAATTTCCAATTCGGATCATCCAATGCTTCCTGTATATTCCTTGGAACAAACAAGTGTGAAATCCTAGATGTGAAAGCTCTATGGTTTTTAGACAGTCTTTGATAGGAGAGGTAATTTGCAATAGGATGTTTAATGCAATTTCGGACACCTTTCCTAATTGCTATAGGTACATCAAGGTCGGAAATAGAAGGAATAGGATTACCTAAAATTTCGATGCCAGAACTCGGGTGGACATTCGGGTCATTAGGATGGACATTCGGGTCATTATTCCTCAGATGAAATCGCTTCCTAGTATAAACCTGAAGCTCAGGATTTAGATCATTTTGTAGTACTTCTCCCCCTAAACAAGAATCTTCTTGACTAGGCACCATAGAACTTGGTTCTCCTAAGTGATCATTATCAGACAGATGTGGTTTTTGTGTAGGGTAAATGACATTGGGGAGCGGGATAGAAATATCCCAAAAACGGTCTTCTACTCCACTTGTCTCCCCCTGAAGAGAAGTGTTGGGGAAATAGGATTTTGTTTCCACAAATGACACATCCATACTCACATGAAATTTCTTGTTTTGAGGATCGAAGCACTTATACCCCTTTTTGTTTGAGGAATAACCCAAAAAAACACATTTTATAGCACGGGGGTCAAGTTTTGAACGAAATTGACTGGGAACATGAACATAGGCAGTACATCCAAAAACTTTGGCGCGTAAATCAGAAAATAACCTCGTGTCAGGAAAAAAAGTTTTGAGACAATCAAAAGGTGTTTTGTATGTTAACACCTTTGTAGGCATCCTGTTTATCAAATAAGAGGCTGTTAAAATTGCTTCACCCCATAAATATTTAGGAACATGCATGTAAAACATTATAGCACGTGCTACTTCAAGTAGATGTTTATTTTTTCGTTCTGCAATGCCATTTTGTTGAGGGGTATCCCGACATGTAGATTGATGAAAAATCCCCTTTTTTTCCAAAAACTCACCTAACTGCTCATTGAAATATTCTGTTCCATTATCAGAATGTAAAATACCAATTTTGGTTTGAAATTGGTTTTCAATCATATTGTAAAAATTTGTGAATAAATTTTTCACGTCAGATTTTTTATTCATCAAATAAATCCAACATAAGCGGGTATGGTCATCAATAAATGTAACAAACCATCTTTTACCAGAAAGAGTAGTGATTTTAGAAGGGCCCCAAACATCACTATGAATCAAATAAAAAGGTTTTGAAGCCTGGTAAGGTTTTGGCAAATAAGTAGAGCGATGAAATTTTGCAAAAATGCAACTTTCACAATGAAAAGAAGAACAATCAATCCCTTTAAATAATTCTGGAAATAAATGTTTTAGATAAAGAAAACTAGGATGTCCTAGCCTATAGTGCCATAGCATTATTTTTTCTCGAACAGAGATTGAACTGGTACTATTAAAGCTCTGAGCTTTTTTATTACTAACAGGTACTTCATCAAAGTAGTAAAGACCTTCAAGCATCCTAGCACGCCCAATCATCATCCCCGAGTTCTGGTCCTGAAATTCACAATGGGATTCAAAAAATGTAACACGACAATTAGAATCCTTAGATAGTTTACTGACAGACAAAAGGTTACAGGCTAAGTTGGGGACGTGAAGAACAGCATTGAGATTAATTTTCTCAGTTAGTTTAATAAATCCTTTTCCTGCAATAGGTGAAAAACTACCATCGGCTATTCTGATTTTGTCATGACCAGAACAAGGGAAATAGGTACTAAATAAATGGGAAAAACTAGTCATGTGATCGGAGGCACCGGAATCTATGATCCACGGAGAGAAGTTTAGGCAAGAGAAGGCTTTAGGATTTCTACCTGTTTGTGCCAACAAAACACTAGGAGTACCGGTTGAGGAGTTGGATTTTATCAGCTTTAAGAGTTGATCAATCTGCTCTTTGTTGAAGTGACCTGAATCGGCTTCATTAGCGGTAGGAAAGCCACGATTCTTCTCTCCTTGTTTGCTGCTTTTCCAGTTGACAGGTTTGCCATGAATCTTCCAACACGTTTCGCGTGTATGGCGAGGCTTGTTGCAAAAATCACACCAGACCCGTGGCTTATCATCAAACCTGCGCTGGTAATTTGCAGCCTTGTTGGCCGCAGCATCGCTAATTAAAGCAGAAATTTCAATTGATTCACCATTACCTTTTTTCTTAAGCATGACGCTCCTTCGGCTCTCTTCCCTTCTGACTTCGGCAAATACTTCGCCAATGGATGGGAGAGGAGGTCTGCCAATAATTCTTCCTCGCACTTCATCGAACTCAATGTTGAGGCCGGCAAGAAACTTGTAAATACGGCTGTCTTCCACAGTTTTCTTGTGGTGGTTGCAGTCGTCAACCGATTTCCATTCGTATGTGTTGAAGATGTCAAGATCCTGCCACAACCTTTTCAACGAATTGAAATATTTGGTGACGGAATCATCTCCTTGACGAATCTCTCCCAACTTCAAAGTTAATTCGAAAACTTGAGATTGATTTCCTAGGTCAGAATACATCTGACTAACATTATCCCACAATTCTTGTGCAGTAGTATAGCACATGTAATTAGAGCTTATATCCTCCTCCATGGAATTGACCAACCATGTCATAACCATGGAGTTTTCAGCGTCCCAATTGTCGAACAGCGGATCATTAACAGCAGGAGCCTTCTTGTCACCAGTGATGTAACCGATCTTTCCTTGCCCACGGATATACATCCGGACAGATTGTGACCAGCGGAGAAAATTATCACCATTTAGGCGTCGGATGGTGGTGATTTGGACAGAGTGAGAGTTAGACGTTTTCACCGGAATGGCAGCGGCAGGGGTTGAAGTGGTTCCGGACGTGACTTCCGACATGGCTATGACGGTTTTAGGGCTGCTGTGTTTTTTGTTGCTCTGATACCAACTTAGAAAATATGAAGAAGAAGAACTCCGAAAATATGAGGAAGAAGGAATATATTTCTGTTATATTCAAAACTTCTTATCTTACAAGACCAAATGACACTCCTTATATAGGAGATATTACAAACATCATCATAACCCATTATATGCCACTTACATATTATATATTACCACTATCTACCACTATCATATTATATACATGCCACTATCTACCATCAACACCACTATCATATTCTATACATGCCACTATCTACAACCAACACCACTATCATATTCTATACATACCACTATCTACCACCAACACCACTATCATATTCTATACATGCCACTATCTACCACCAACACCACTATCATATTATATGCATGAACACAATTTCCAGCAGTAACTTACACCATGAATTATCTATTGCTACTTTATTAAATCATATATAGTTTAATATTACATGGGTGAAGTCAATTATACATTTTAAAATGTTTATGCTTTAAAATAAAAGATCCTAAATAATTATTTTTTATTATTTGGTCATTGTTACTTGAAAAAGTATGTATGCTTATTGTCCAAATATCAATATCGTTGTCAAATTATTGTTACTTTGAAAATTGAGAGTTTGTCAGTGTTTATTGTCATTTATTAAGAATGGTCGATAAGGAATATCTAAAAAAGGGAAAAAGTAAGATGGTGATCTCATATAGGAACCTTTGTTAACTTATTGCTTATTAAACTACGTGATCATCATTCAAAACAACGTTTTCATTGATCAAAGTCTAAATATTTCATATTCATAAGATATATTTAACATTTAAGTGTGTAGATATATTTTTCTAAGTAATGTAGAAAAAGTGATTGCATCTTTATGATTCATGATTCGATTCAATTCGTGATTTGGTACGAGAGCATTTCGATTCACGATTTGAATCCTGATTTGACAACTATGCAAGCAAGTTGTTGTATATTTTTGTCATCTTCTTTTATATTGCAGTTGCTCATTTTAAAATTTAAATATCTGGTGAGCTGAAGCTTGAAGAGGTCAAAAATGGGTTGCTCATGCACAGGTTGGCATAAGTGCTTTTGGCATGCCAACTTGTTTTGACATTATTATTATTTTTCAATGCTAAGTAAGAGACAGCTGCTTAAACTTTGGGAAGTGGCATTTCAAGCATGCAGAAATCACTCTCAAACAACCCCAATTCCTGTACCCCACACCTACACTGCTACACAAAGGAAGGAAAATAGTAATTCAGTGTTTTTTTTTTTTTGCTAGTTCTATATGATCAGTTTGTCATTTCGTTGTGAGCAATGCTATACATGATCTCATTTCTTACCTCCTTTTCTCACCCCTAGACACAAAGCAATGGGACCCACATTCATAAATGCAAATGGGACCCTCTCATTTTTGTCTTGGAGTGAGAAAGGGAGGTAAGAAATAGGATTATATGTAGCATTTTCTTTTTGTTGTACTTCAGCAGGTTTTCTGTATACAGCTCCCTGAGCATATATATATATATATATATGGGTGTTAGTTTAGAGCGTAGCAAATGTAGTGGTTCACTTATGAAGGATTGTTAGGTCATTGTTACTCTGTTCTGAGATACAAATATGAATTATCAATTCTTAAGCACTATGCTGGTGGTGATAATTACTATATACTGTTGATTTAAAATCAAACTCAATAAGCAAGGTTTTGATGAAGTGAACTTGATATAAAATCTCATGAAAAAAGAGAATAAAAACTCTAAAATGGTATTTTGTCTGCTGAAGAAATAAAGCATTCTTTGCTTAATTGTGAGCTTGAATATGGTTTGTTATTTTTACCTGAAATTTGTTCGTTCTTAAATATTTGAATGTTCTTTGTGGTGATTTTGTTTTGATGGGACCTTGGTGGATTCAGACATTTTTGATAGATATAATAATAGATATAATTTATGGTTTAATGGAGGAAACTAATGAAACAGGAGCCAAACTGAAAAAAAAAAAAAAAAAAAGAAGGGATAGAGTAATATGGATTGCAGCTTACTTGGCATTGTGCAATCTGGGTTTCATGACACCTTTTGGAAGATGGATTAGCTGGTGCACAATTAAAAAATAATGCTTTTGTCTTTTAATCATTATAGGCGATCATCCTATCAAAAGCCTTTCCATTTATTTCCTTTAAATTGTCTATAACATTGCAAAGACGCACGAGAGTCCACATCGTTTTTTATTGCATGGCCATGGGGTTTATTTAAAACAACTCCTTGGACTTAAAAAGGGAAAAAAAAAGAAGAGGAGAAGAAGAACCCAGAAAAAGGATATATTTGCTGTAGGTTTCTCCCAAATGGAAATTCACCTCTTGAACAAATAACTGAACACCAATGGTTAGCATTGACATTGAAGTTTTTTAGGATTGTTGCCTACAAGGATGCTATTGTGGTGGATTATATCCACTTTGGGATCATGCTTAACATACTACGAAGGAAACATTAAATAATAAGTTTGACCTTAAAAATAATGGAAGCATTACAAACGCAACATTTTGAATTTTTTTTGGTCTTTGATATTGATCGATTTGGTTCTCAGTTCAATTGTATTTCTGTTGCAGATCTTTGGCCTTAAAGCACTTGTCAAGAGTTTTTTGCCTCATAGACCAACTCATGTTAGCCGTGATATTAACCAATTGTTGGATGTTTTGTCACAAATGCTGCAGCATGGTTATATTTCTGATGGCATAATCTCATGGTATGATTCATAAAAGTATAGATGATATTGAAATGCTTTAACTTTTCAAGCTAGCTACATATTACCTTCTGTCACCAATATACTACTGGTTACTGAATTTCAGTCTTCACTTTCAATAAGAACCCTAGTACCTTATTCATGCTTGTAAACTTTTGTACAATACTAAGCCCATATTTTCTTGGCAGTAGAATTGCCAAGTTTTTGCTTCAGTCTTTTGGTAATGTGTGCCCTGACTGTTTGCTTTCAGTTTCTATTGACTTGTGGTCATGTTTTGGAATGCCATTGTTTTCCCTTATGTTTTCTTCATCAAGAACCCATTAAAAGAAGCTTAACTTTGGGCGAAAGAAAATACGTAGGCATAGAACTTATAGGACACTGGATCATGACACTGTTAACATTTGCCTTCTACACTCTGGATCATGACATCGGTAATCTTTATGCTCAAGACTATTTTGCATTTTAAGAAAAGGCTTGCAGCCAATAAGATGAAAACTTGGTGCATAATGAAGAAAATAAAGCTAGTAGGTTGTTACTGTTGGCAATTCTGACCGGTGGTCAGGGGTTCACCGGAGAATGGAAGCACCAGTCACGGACACCGAGGATGAAGGGGATGTCTGGGTGAGAGACAAAAATGGCCTGGAGCTCTTGATTGAAAAACAAAAATCATTTTATTAATAGTAATCCTTTCTTTGATGCTGGTACATAACACATTATAAATGATAATACGTTGTCTACAGAAATCTCTCCTGTACTGCCTTCTATTTGTAGTAGGTCATGTGGGTTGTAATCATAGTTGTCAAATCGGGATTCGTATCGTGAATCGAAATGGCCTTGTACCGAATCGCGAATTGAATCGAATCGTGAATCGTAAAGATTCAGTCACTTTTTCTAAATTACTTAAAAATATATATCTACACATTTAGATGTTAAATATATCTTATGAATATAAAATATTTAGATTTAAATCAATGAAAATGTTATTTTGAATAATAATCACGTAGTTTAATAGGTAAGAACTTAACAAAGGTTCCTATGTAAGATCACCATATTACATTTTTCCTTTTTTAGATATTTCTTATCAACCATTCTTAATAAAGATGTAATATCACCATCTTGTCTTTTTTCTTTTTTAGATATTTCTTATCAGCCATTCTTAATAAAGATAGTAACCAAATAGAAAAATTATCAATTTCCAAAGTAACAATAATTAACAACAATGTTGATATTTGGACAATAAGCATATATACTTTTCTAAGTAACAGTGAGCAAATAATAAAAAGGAATTATTTAGAATCTTTTATTTTAAAGCCTAAAAAATTTTAAAAAGTATAACTAACCTCACACATGTAATATTCAATTTAATAAAATAGTAATAGATAATTTATAGTGTAACTTTAATCTTAAACATCTTTATAACATAAATTATGATTTTTTAAAAGGAAAAAAAATGAGAAGAAAGGTTAAAAATATGTTAGGTCTGATTGAATCTGGTTGGATCCTATTGAAAACTCCATGATCGTTAAAAAAACAATAAATCATGTATATATGTTGGTTATTTTGGTATTAAACGCTATTAAAAGTTGTATTATGCCATTTTCACTAAAAAGATGGAGAAAAAAGAGTCGAAAATATGTCGGACACAATAATTTCAAAAGTTGCATGAATCGTAAAAAGTGAATCGAATCGTGAATCGATTGTGAATCGTGCGATTCACTAGAGATTCACTTCCAAAATAGATTCACTAATAGATTCGTATCGATTTTGCAAAAATTGCGAATCGAATCGTGAATCGAATCGTGAATCGTAAGATTCTGATAACAGAGGTTGTAATAAACTTTCCTAATATTCCTGATAGATAAACTTTACTGTTTGGTGTATTTATTTTTCATCTTAGCATTTCATAATATACAATTTTCTGCATTCCTTTAATAAAGAGATTTAAGTTTGAATCTTCTTAAAATGTTACATGGAAAATACAGTAAGAATATATAAAAGAAAAAAGAAGATCATAGAGAAGAGGATTAAAGATTTTAACATTTGAATAGTTGTTAGTGACGGTGGTGCCAGAGTGATAAACGTATCAACCTTGGTGGTTCCAGAGTGTTGGAATTGGAGCCATGGTTTAGAGGAGCAGCACTATCGGTGGAGTTAACAGTTATTGGGGAAAACCTAAAATCTTATCGTTTATATGTATAATTCAACTTTAAGATGCGTAGGAATCTAATAATGGCTATCATGTACATTTTACTATATCAAACTGGATCCCTAGTAGTTTTGGACTAGCATCTTCAGCAAACTTAGATAAGGAAATGAAAATTGAATTATTTGCCAATGCCACCTTGATTTGGATTCGTGTGGAGATTCATTACATGTGTATGTATGTATATTGCTGGAAAATTACTTGACTTTCTTTTGATTTTTTAGCTCCCTCCTTTGTCTTTGTATTGACTAGCTTACCTCATTTTTAACTGCTTGCTCTGCTGTAAAAATTGAATATTGTCAGAAGTGGAAGCTAAAAAATGCAACAAATTCCCATGTTAGTTTGTCTGCTTCTGGCATTTCTGTATTCACTTTTATCGTTGTTTGTGTTAAAACCTATCACCTACTTCACCCACTAAACCTAACCCACTACACCACTACCACCTCACCTACTCCACTAAACCCACTACACCACTACCACCTCCACTTCACCTACTCCACCTACCACCTCCACTTTACCTACTCCATCTACCACCTACTACCACCTACTCTTCTATATATAGGAATCATTAGGAATCATTGTAATATTCAACACATCAAGAATATACATCAATCAATAATACAATTCTCTATTTCTCTTTATACATTAAATTTTCTACATGGTATCAGAGCAGGTTTAAGAATCTAGTATTTTCGCTTCCCGGCGGGCGGCAACCTCACCTTAGCCGCCCGCCGGACCTCAACCTAGTCTGCTTGTTTTTTTTTTACCCATACCTTCTTCCATAATTAAGCTCTTCTCTGCCTTTACAATAGCTGCCAACGAAGACCAAGCTTTTCCAGACCCATCCTCCACACAGACCACAGACCAGCTCATATACACAAGAGATGCTTGATATCTCTCTCTCTCGGGGTTGGGCTCGGAGAATCATCCACTCTATTATTTCCACCATCCACATCCATCTTTTCCTCCATTTTCCTTTCCCTGTTTTCAATATATTCAACATATTTTGGAGCTGAAACTTCAATTGGTTTCTTGATTTGTACACCATCTGCCCATCTGTACTCATACTTGGGGCCTGCAGTCATTGTAGGACAGTTTTCTGGAGTGCAGAACTCTGTGAGGGTACCATACAGCAAGTTCACCTGGTTGAAGAAGTCCACAGTGTTGACAGCCAGCCATTCATTAGCGTCCTCCCCTGGAGGAAGTCTTACTGCTTCTCTCAGATTTCCACTCCCTAATGTTGCATCAATGTGCTTTCTCAGCTGTGCCCCCTTACTCCGGGCGAAATGTCCTTTGGTTCCTGCCCAGACCGAAGAGACTCATGGATCTAGAGAGAGAGAGAGAGATGCATGTGTGTATGCGTGTGATCTCTTCATCTCCAAACCAGTTCATGCCAGAGAGAGAGAGACCAGGTGCAGAGAGAGAGAGAGATGACTAGCTTTTCACTTTTCAAAGAGACAGAGGTAGTGGTTGAAGAGACCAATATAACTCTGGAACCAACCCATGTGCACTTTTATTATAAACCATCTTTTTGTCCCACCGCCCAAATTTTATTTTTTATTATAAACCTTAATTGGTGCTCTATTTTTATTCATTATTAATATTCATCATCACCATGCTTATCATTTCATCACTATCTCCATATTTTTTTTATTATTCGATTCCCTTACTTTTCAAAAAAAAAAAAAAAAAAAAAAAAATTCATCATTCCACAAACTCATTTTATTCATGTCGGGGCTCACCCCGATCCCCATTTTACATCAAAAAAAAAAAAAAAAAAAAAAAAAACAACAAAACAACCACACCCACAGTGGGATTTTTCTTCTCTACTCTGCAGCCGGTCTCTTCTTCTTGCCTCTGTCTTGGAAGGCCCTTGACGGTGTTGCCTCCGTGCTTCCTAGACCACCAAGCAAGTTGCCTCCTCCTTGCTCCTCCACTGCAGCATATGGCGGCCCTCCAAATCGGAACATCACGGTGGCCTTCCGCTTCAGCTCCTTATTTTCTGCCTTTAGTACACTTATCTCTGCTCGCGCATCCTTATACATGCGTTGGAGCAGAGCCAGCTGGGAGTTTAACTGTTGCACCTCATTTGTCCTGCTCTGCAGCCGGTGCGACAAGTTTGTGACCGCCGTCATGGTTTCCACACATGACTTCAGAGTATACTGATTGGCCTCAATATCAGTTTGCACCGCCATTTTTTGCTCCACCGACCGCATCGGAAAGTTCAATGGAGCAAAACCAGAGGTGTTTGGTTGAGGTTCACTGGCCATCGCACCAGTTATTTCTCTTGTGGACTCGTTCAGTTCTGGAAAGAGCGTGAGCAGACCACGGGAAGAGGAGGCCATATTCTGGGTAGCTGGACGGGAAGAAGAGGCCATGTTGCTGAGTGTTTCAGAGACGGGTTGGTTACAGAGTATTACAGAGTTTCTCAGCAAAGGAAGAGTTTGTTTCAGAGGATTTTCAGAAGTTTTTTGTCTGCCTCAGCCTCAGCCTCCGTCTTGGTTAAATAGCCGAGGCAGCCACGCGCATCGCGCACCTCTTGCCACCAGACGAAAAAACGGGCGCGTAAGCCAAGGCGCCCATGTGCCTCGCCATCATGTCCGGCACACCTTTTGATGAATTGGGCACGCCTTTTGATGGCACGCCTTTTGACAAAATTGGGCACACCTTTTGAGGGTGCAACTTCTACAACGGTCCGACATGACCCTATAAACTGTCCCGACATTAATTCCGATTAGCTCCTTTATGGGTCCGACAAGACTCTGTAAACTGTCCCGACATAGATTCCGGTTAGTTTCTACAAGGGTCCGACAAGACTCTGTAAACTGTCCCGACATAGATTCCGGTTAGTTTCTACAAGGGTCCGACAAGACTCTGTAAACTGTCCCGACATTGATTCCGGTTAGCTCCTTTATGGGTCCGACAAGACTTTGTAAACTGTCCCGACATTGATTCCGGTTAGTTTCTACAAGGGTCCAGCAAGACTCCGTAAACTGTCACAACAACTGTCACAACATTGTCTGCTACAACGGTCCGACATGACCCCACAAACTGTCTTCTACATCGGTCTGACACCGCCATCCAGTGTCCTCTACACCGTTATGACACCACCATACAGTGTCCTCTACAACGTTATGACACCCCCATACAGTGTCCTCTACAACGTTATGACACCACCATCCAGTGTCTTCACCAATGGTCTGACACGACCATACAGTGTCTCCTATCCTCTTTTATTTTTATGTATTTTCTTGTTTTGTTATTCTCTCCAAACTCAAGTTGGTTAGTTCCTATCCCCCTTGAGTTTGCGGGGGGCTGTTAAAACCTATCACCTACTTCACCCACTAAACCTAACCCACTACACCACTACCACCTCACCTACTCCACTAAACCCACTACACCACTACCACCTCCACTTCACCTACTCCACCTACCACCTCCACTTTACCTACTCCATCTACCACCTACTACCACCTACTCTTCTATATATAGGAATCATTAGGAATCATTGTAATATTCAACACATCAAGAATATACATCAATCAATAATACAATTCTCTATTTCTCTTTATACATTAAATTTTCTACAGTTTGGTGGAAATTGGTGTTACATAGTGTGAGGACTTCATCAATGTGTAAGGGAAGCCATCTCTTGCACTTATTTAAGATTTAGAATGTAGGAGTTTCTCAGTGCTACTTAGCACATATTTGGAGTTTTTCCTTAGCTGTAGGATTTTAATCCATTCCTAAATAAGTGGGCGTGCCTGCCCAAATATTGTTTTGAATGTTCCTTTATGTTTGTCATAAGTTTCAAAACATTTCTAGATGGCATGCTTGGTTTAGGTTAAGACTTAGGTTGAACTTTGCAATTGATTAGGTGTATGAATTAACACAAGTATGCCTCATACAAAATTAGACCTGTGGCAAACCATGTTCCATAATACCTGATTGTATGGAGTGAATTCTCCATTAGTTAACAAAGGTTATGAATACAAAAGCTGGCTGCATGTTGTTATTCACCATATCAAAGATTGGGGGATGTTCAGCTAGGCGCAACTACTTGCTGGTGAATCTGTCGATCATGTCAACAAAACTATGTAGATATATCAAGGGAGACTGGGGGTGAGATGAGTGGGCTTGGAGAGTGCATCATAGCTGGGTGACTTTGGAACCTACCAAACAATGGCGTTGTAAAACACAAAGCTAATTATTTGGGGAGTGGGGTCCTCTCTTGTTTTTTAGAGGGGAAAAAGAAGTAGATAGGGAGGGAGGCATTAATTGAATAGTTCCGAAGATATAATAAAATTCTTATTGATGTAAATTTGTTCTGCACTAATGATATATTAGTTTGGTTAGGTGTACATGTGAGCTTGCTTGGTTAGTACTAAACTACAATTTGTTCTATTCTATGCTTTTGTGGCTATGAATTCTTTGTCATGCAGTGAATCTGACAAGGCCAACATAAGACTAGCTGCTGCAAAATCTGTTCTCCGTCTTTCAAGAAGATGGGATTTGTATATTCCACCAGAGATCTTCCGTTTTACAATTTGGATGGCCAAGGTACCATGCCTGCATCTAAAATAGCTATAAAGTATTTTTATTATTTAGAAGATTTTTTTTAAAGCTTTCAAATATATCTTTTGCTGGGTTCAACCGTGATAGTTCAGCTCCTCTCCAGTCCTTCATCGGACTGGAGAAGGTCCAGTCTGGTCCACTGTGGGCCCATATCAGTCCCGCCTTGACTACCCAACTGTGAGATATTCTCTATATATTATGTATATTCTGTAGATATTGTGTGTAATATTCTAGGAATTAAGCTTATTTTCTTTTCTGTTTTAAGGTTAGTCTAGGTTATAAATACTGATTTAATATTTTGTATTAGACGCACAATTGAATATACAGTTTATCTTTTCATCAGAAACTTTCAGCAATGTGTATGACAGAAATAGATTCAGTAGATCACCTCCTGTTCTGTCTGGCTGCTTTCGTTATCTGTGATATTATTTTTACATTCTTTGGTTTGTCTTGGGGTTTTGCCTATGTGATGTACTTTATTAGAGATTTGTGTATGTTACGTTGCTCGTCATTATGTTACATGTCATTTCTCAGGGTAACAAATGTAGGATTCTGAGTTTTTGCACATAAGAGTTTTCTCTATGGAAATTGAGATTAAGAAATATTTCGGTCCTTTATTTGTATCGACTCCTGGTGTGATTTCTGGTGTAAGGACTGGCGTCTTGTTTTGTTGTGTTTTTCTTCATTTAAAAAAAAAAGTTTTAGGATTTGATTCTAGATAAAGCTATCTGTCACAGGGGATTTATGCAGCCAGAAAAGGTTTTGTTGTGTTGAGATGAAATGAAAGATACCTTTTTTGGTGAGGGATTCTTAGGTTATTTGCTTGAGCTCTTGTATACTCCCATCGTATTTTTTTTACACTCCACTAGTACTTGTGTTGACCCTCTCAATCTTTTGGCTACCATGTGTCATTTACTTGGCGTTGGCAATGGTTGAGGTCAATGTGTTAGAGTTGCTTCACTCAATGGTGGAAGAGGGAGAGTTTTTCTAGAGAGAACCGGTTGTAGGTTTCAAGGCCCAAAATTCATTTGGAAATAGAATGGCATGTTCAGGAACCACACTCTGGCATTGGATGATCTTGTGAGCTGCACTAATATGAATTTCTGATTTAAAAGGAGTGAATGGTATGTTATGTTCGGTAGAGATCTGTGTTGTCTATCATGAAATAAATGAAATGTTTGGGAACCAATATACAGCCTGGAATAAACATTTGGTACCGAGTCCCACTGATATTAATTCATGATTTGAAATTAAGGTGTGTTTTTATATATCTACTGCACCAATGAATTATTTCGTTTATCAATTATCACATAAAGCCATTGTTTTGAGTGCTTTACTGATCCTTCATACAAACCTGGCCCATTCAAGAAAACAAATCAGAACATTGGAATGATTACATTGTAAAATGGTGGGTTGAATATGAATATTTGGTGGTTCTACCAAACCAAAATTTCACTTGATGTATCAAATGAATCAGAAGTTTCTGTCATTTTTGTCATTAAAATCCATTACTTCTGTATTAGTTTACTCGCTGGATCAAGGTTTGGTCCTTGTGTCTGAATTGCTCCACAGTCATTTTCTAATGAACAACCATTTTCTTTTATTTTCTATTTTTTCCTGACTAGTCTGTTTCTTCTGTCACATGGCAGGACTCTTCAACTTTTGCACGCAGACTGTTTATTGACAAAATACACAAGCTTTTGAAGCAGCATGCTGTACCTACCAAATATGCATGTGCTTTTGCATTTGCCGCCTCAGATTCCGTAAAAGATCTGCGAGATGATGTAGGTCTGGGAGTTCTGGTCGTGCATGTAGTATGAATTTAACATACATTCATATATTTAACTATGTTTGTTATTTGCTGACTTGCTCTTCATTTTTAGTCACTGAAATATATGGCAGAATTTGTAAGGGAGTACAGTAGAGATGCTCAAATACGCCAAACTTCTGGCAAGCAGCTAGGATTGCCTGATTACCCTGCTTACATTGTTGTGTTCTTGATCCATGTTCTTGCTCACGATTCAGGTTTCCCACCTGAAAATTGTGGCGATGAGGAAATTTATGCTCAGTTTTTCAGGTAGACATATTTATAACAGAAAAGCAATAGTAAATATGAATGTAAATGACTATTATAGTAATATTGTTTGGAATGTATATTTTTTCTTTTTGCAGTCCTCTTGTTTTCACCTTGCAAGCTTTTGTCAATGCTAGTTTTGTTGATGGTGACATGGATGTCGTCAATGCTGCTGTCTTATGCCTTCAGAGTATATTTTTGGCTATTAAGAGGGCTGAGGATGCTGTTGATGCTCACACAACTCCTGTAACTTTTGCTGTTCTCTTTTAAAGGGATATTTCTTGTTCCCAGGCATGTTTTAAATATATATTAATACAGCAATAGGGTTTTTATATTGCAGAAATTGCATATTTTAGCAGACTTTGGAATTTCCATCTTAAATGCATTGAATCATAGTGCCATCACAGCATCACATACCCTGGGTTTGATTTTGTTGCCATCATCATTATACAGAATTAGTCCTGCAGAAAAAAGAGACGAGGTAAGCTTTAAAGTTCATATTAACTGTTGACTGTATGCTAATCATTTAATTGTTTGAATCATTCTAAATTGAGTTTTATTTTTGGTTGTTTACAGGCTAATTCAATTTGTCAAGCTTGGTGTCCTTTTAATGCAAAACTTGCTAATAGAGTGGTTCCTAGTTTTGAATCTCAGATCTCTCGTGTGGGTTTCTTGTAGTCATCATTATATTTTTCTTTATCTTCTCTTTCTTTTTTTTTTCAATATTTATATTTTTTATTTTTATTTCCTGGTGGATTGACATGCTTCAAATTATTGTCCAAATGATCTTCCTGTGCATGTGTCAGCCTGCCAGTACACTCGTTAAACGTGGCCGAAAAAGCCAAGAGGATGTTTCACAGTCAGACTTTATGAAGTGCAGCACGGCGAACTTGGTATTGTGCAAGAACAATGATTTGCTTGTGAATGGGACAAGAGAACGTAGTGAGAGTTCATTTGCTTGTGAAAAAAAGACCCATGAAACTTTGAACCAGGAAATCAACCCTAGAGGAAGACATAAAAGAGCCCTTTCTCCATCTCCTCCTGGATCAGTTGAATTACATAATGAGTTCTCTATTTATGATGAGCATGAAAAGGGTGCATCTGGAAATTCTGAACCACTTATTGGAAGAGGGCATCTTCCATCTTCTTGTGATTCTGTGACTACAAAACCTTCACTGACTGAGAAGGAAGCTTTGAAAAGTTCTTTGATAGTTAATGGTGTGGTAACAAAATCTGACAGTGTTGGTGCTGAAACTTCCAAGATTAAAAGAGTGGCTGGTTTTTGTGGCTTAAAGGTATGTCTGTATTGTGTCTCGTGTGAGGGTTATCCTGCATCGCATTCATTTCTAAAGTTACCGTAACTTTGAATTTCATAGGATGTTGGGAATAACAGTCAAGTGTGTGTTGGGCAGCGGATAAAATTATGGTCCCCAGTTGATAAATGGTGAGAATCTGCAGTTGTAAATACTTTATTCTAGAAAAATATTTGCAGTCTTTTTATATGACATGGTGGATATTCTTCTACTTTTCAGCTACCATTTGGGCACAGTCAGCGGGTTTGATTCTACAAGTGATACTCACAAGGTGAATTGATACATGTTTGGGGAAAAAATGTATTCCTCGCAATCGCATATCCCATAATGCATCCTGATTTGAGTTGGTCTTTCACCCCCTTTTTGTGAATAGTGGATTCATTGTATAGTGGCTTGTTCATCTGGATTTTCAAAAATTTAAATGGTTGCCCATCTATATTCATGAATTGCGGAGGTCAAAGTGAAATTAAATTTTGTACAAAATATAATAAAATAAATTAATTTCTCATAACTAACGTCGATTTTAAGTCCTAACCTACAGAGAAGAGAAAGAGGAGTCGCCACAAAGTTGGTTGATTACATTTATTGAGAAAAATATTGTTTGGAGTCAATAAATTTTCTTTCAGTTGATATCTTTTCCAACTCAACATGGATAAACAAAAACATTTATTTATATTTTTCATATTATTATTTTTATGTTTGTAGAAATTAATGTTGTAGGCCATACTTTTTCCTTTTCTTTTCTTTTCTTTTTTTGTGTGTGGATTTTTTGTTAGTATATATGTTCGACCCCTCTATGGAAATCTTGCTTCTGGCCCTGGAAACATAGACTTCCAAAACATGTAGGACACTGGAAGTTTTTTGAATGTTTTTTTTTTATATATTCATTTGTCTATAATATGTAGATTACAACCGATATATATAGCAAACCTAAACCTAATCTGAAATAGGAAATGGTATCCCTATGCAATCAATTTAATATTTACAAAATCACACAATCAATCTAAATTATATTTCCATAATTAACATATATTCTCACACCTTCCGCTCAAACTCAAGGTGGTTTAGCAGAAAACATTGAGAGTTTGCCAAGAAGAATCTTAAAGCGAGCAGTAGTGTGCGTTTTTGTAAAGAAATCAATGAGTTGCAATGTCGACAAGACGAAAGGAAGCGAGATAGAGCCAGACTGTAGATGCTGATGTACAAAATGACAATCAATCCCAATGTGTTTCGTCCACTCATAAAAGATAGTGTTATGTGCAATCTGAATATCATTGCAGTTCTCAAAGTAAAGGGAGGTCGAAGAAAACTGAGGGACACCCAAATCAGTCACGAACGAGATAACGAAGCTAAATAATCTTAGCAGTAATATGAGCCATAGCACGATGCTTAGCCTCGACAGTGGAACGCGCAACAACAGTCTGTTTCTTGCTCTTCTAAGAAATCAAGGAATCACTAAACAACATGCAGAAGTCAGAAGTGGACTTGCGATTAGTGACATCACCAGTCAAATTAGAATCAGCATAAGCCACCAAGTTCAAAGAGAAAGTAGAAGACAATAGTAAACCTTAAAATATAGGCCTTGTTTGGTTTGTGTTTCTCAAAAAATTTTGGGAAAAATTTTCTACAAATAAGTTTTCAAAAGTAATTAAACCAAACAAATTTTCTCAAATTTTTTTTCCAAAACTTGTTTGGTTTACAAATTTTCCAAACAAATCTCTCTCTCATACACATCAAATCAATCACTTTTTCCAAAACTCACTCAAAATAATTTTTCAAAACATCTTTTAAAAAAAACCAAACCAAACAAATTTTCGTACTTTTTATCTCAAAACATGTTTCTCAAATACAAACCAAACAAGGCCATAGTACCCCGGAGATAGCGAAGAATCTGAACCAAAGAAGCCCAATGTGTAGAACGAGGAGCAGGAACGAACTGACTAATCACATGAACAACATAGGCAAGATCAGGGCGAATAACTGTCAGATAGACTAAGCAATCCACGAGTTCTTGATATAAAGTAGGATCTTCTAGAAGAACACCATCAGTAGTGGTGAGCTTAACATTAAGCTCAATGAAGGTATCGGAAAACTTAGTGTCAGTAAGATTATCACGATGAATAACCTCATTGGCATACTTGGCTTGAGACAAAAAATAGCCATTGGGAGAAGAAGCTACCTCAATACCAAGAAAATGCTGTAAGGGGCCTAGATCCTTCATTTCAAAGGTGCGAAAAAGATATTGTTTGACCTCAAAGATAGCAGAAGAGTCAGAGCCAGTGATGATCATATCATCCACATACAGTAGTAAGGCAGCAAATCCAGCAAATGTGTGTAGAAGAAATAAAGCAGAGTCTTGAGCACAAGGATGAAACCCAAGTGCAGTGACAGCAGTCTGAAAGTGATCATACTAAGCACGAGGAGACTGCTTCAGACCATATAGAGCATGCTGAAAGCGACAAACCTGTCGAGGGGAATGGTGAAGGCTAGGGGGAGGATGTATGTAAACCTCCTCTGCGAGATGGCCATTAAGAAAAGCATTCTTAGCATCCATCTGATAAAAGAGGCTAAGAACGAACAACAGCGACCGAAATCAAAATACGAACAATAATCATCTTGGCAATAGGAGTAAAGGTCTTGTAGAAATCCCTACAGTTTAGGAGTCATATCTAATCCCTATAATTAAGGAATGATTATTGACAGTCCTATTTTATTTTTAGGTATGTAGAGAAGGGTGGTGCTGGTCAATAGGGATTGCCATGATTCTTGTATATTCCTTTATCATAGGATTGTATTTCCTTAAGTTAGCTGCTAGATACAGGTTATATAATAGGGCATATTGTACAGTTTAATTGTATTGTATTAAAAATATAAAAGCAGTTTCCTCACAGCTTTCATGGTATCAGAGCTGGTTTTTTCCTAAACCAAGCTAACTATGGGGGACAACTCCATCAATAGTCGAGGGTCGAAAACCTCAAAGACTTAAACGAGTCGAACCAATTCCATCATCAGTTTGAATGGACTAAGAGGGCTCTTCTGTCCAACAATCGGCAGAAAAACTCAACGGGAAGAACTTCCGAGAATGGGCACAGTCCGTGAAACTTGCAGTTGACGGTAGAGGAAAGCTTGGGTATCTTATCAGCGACTCACAGAAACCTGAATCGACGGATGCTGTGGCACTCCAGCGATGGAGATTAGAGAATTCATTGATTACCTCATGGCTTATCAACTCCATGAAGTCAACTATCGGGAAAACATATATGTTTCTACCCACAACAAAAGATTTGTGGGATGCAGTCTGAGAAACCTACTTTGATGAGGAAAATGCCTTCTAAGTCTTTGAAATTAAGACATGCCTATGGTAGATGAAACTAGGCGAAAGGGAGGTGACAGACTATTACATGGAGATGCTAGCTCCATGGCAAGAGCTAGATTTAAGCAGCGAAGAAGAATGGCGCTGTTCTGAGGAGAGTGTACTGTTCAAGAAGAGACAGGAAAAGGAGAGAGTTTTTGAGTTCCTTGCAGGCCTTAATCGAGATTTAGATGATGTACGAGGAAGGATTCTCAGTCGCCGACCTTTACCATCCGCTCAAGAAGTGTTCGCTGAAGTAAGGCATGAATAGACGAGGCGCAAAGTCATGTTGAAGGAAGTGACAGCCACGGTACCAGAGGGCTCTGCACTTGTATCCTGAGGGACCTATAGTGGGCCAAATACCAAGCAACAAAAGGGACGACCTTGGTGTGAACATTGTCGAAAGCCTGGCCATTCCAAGGATAATTGTTGGGAGGTTCATGGCAAGCCAGCTGGTTGGAAACCACGACAAAGCACCAAAGCCAGAGGCTATCAAGCCTGTTATGAGCCTCAACCCGAGAGGCAACAAGTGGAGAGCAACCATTCTGACAGTGGGAGCAGCAGTAGCAGCAGCACCTCAAGCCACGATCGACTAAAGAAAATCATGGAGATGCTAGTTGCTCTCCAAGCCTCGGGTCAGCCACCAAAAAATACTCCATTTGGTAATTTGGCACACAAAGGTAACTTCCCACAAGCCTTCTACACCTTTCGTAATCATACACCTTGGATTATAGATTCTGGAGCCTCTGATCATATGACAGACTCTTATCATTTGTTCTCATCATATATCCCATGTGCTGGTAATCTAAGAGTCAAAATTACTGATGGATCTCTTGCTCTTGTTGCCGGCATTGGCAAAGGGAGTATTCGGATTTCTGACTCGATTACTTTAGAATCTGTTCTTCATGTTCCAAAATTATCCTGTAATCTTTTGTCTGTCAGCCAACTCACTAAACACTCCAATTGCTTTGCTAAATTTGTTTTATCCCATTGTCTCTTTCAGGACCTGTCATCAGGGATGACGATTGGCAATGCTAAGTATGGGGGAATTTACTATTTTGAGGAAGCTAAAATGCGTGATCAGTGTCAAAGTGTTATTTGTAATTCTGTCTCTATCCCTAAGAATAGTGAGCTAATGTTATGGCATTCTTGGTTGGGTCACCCCAATTTTTAGTACATGTGTCGTTTATTTCCTTCGCTATGTTCGAATAAAAGGTCTCTTGAGGTTCAATGTGAAGTGTGTGAACTCGCAAAACACCGAAGAACTTCATTCCCAAAATCCAACTACAAACCCACAAAACCTTTCATAATCATTCATAGTGATGTATGGGGACCTTCCCGGATCCCTAATCGCACTCACACAAAATGGTTCGTGACATTTATTAATGATCACACTCGTATTTGTTGGGTCTACTTGTTAAAAGACAAATCTGAAGTTCGTTCAGTTTTTATCAACTTTTATGCCATGATCCAAACACAATTTCACACCAAGATTCAAATCTTGCGTACGGACTAGAATATTTCAACCACATGTTGGGTCCTTTCCTTCAAGAAAATGTGATAATTCATCACAGTTCATGTGTTGACACCCCTTAACAAAACGGGGTTGCCGAACGCAAAAATACACATTTTGAGGTAGCACGAGCATTACTACTCACTACCCATATGCCTACAATGTTCTGGGGTGATGCTATTCTAACAGCAACTCACCTTATCAATATAATGCCCAGTCGTGTACTTTCCTATGCTACACCTCTTGACACTTTCCTTGAATTCTTCCCTACCTCTCGGCTGAAGTCCACTCTTCCTTTTCGTTTATTTGGCTGCACTGCCTTTATGCATGTCCATCCTTACCAGCACACCAAGTTGGATCCTCGGGCCACCAAGTGTGGCTTCCTTGGGTATTCTCCATCCCAAAAAGGTTACAAGTGCTATGACCCTATTTCCTGTCGTCTCTTTCTCAGTCTTGATGTCGCCTTTTTCGAGACAACTCCATTCTATCCCAAGTCTTCAATTCAGGGGGAGAATATGAGTGAATCTCAGACTCGACATAACTCTAATGGTGACATGTTTGCCCTAGACTTTCCTCCCACCAATCTACCATCCGACTCCACTTCCTTGCCAGTTACAGAAGGAAACTTAAACTCAGGGGGAGAAATAGAACAACAGAATAAGGAGACACTAGTCTACTCACGAAGGCCGAAACTAAGTGGTAATGAGAAACTCATACCCGAAGCACCAAGAGAGTCAGATCTAGTGGTAGCTCCGAGCAACCAAGAACCTCCCAACAAATTAGAACAGGTGATAAAACTTACTAAAAATGATGATATTGATCTGCCCATTGCTCTCAAAAAACAACCTCGCTCATGCACACTTCATCCAATTGAAAAATTTGTCTCTTATAATACCTTGTCCACGGGATACTGTGCCTTTACTTCTAACCTTGATAGGGTCAAAATTCCGAAGAACGTTGAGGAAGCACTTGAAATTTCAGAATGGAGAGAGGTTGTAATAGAGGAAATAAGGGCATTGGAAAAGAATGGAACATGGGAAATTATGAATTTGCCATGAGGAAAGAGACCAGTAGGCTGTAAATGGGTATTCATTATAAAATACCGAGCAGATGGGACAATTGAAAGAAACAAGGCCCGGTTGGTTACAAATGGATTTACTCAGACCTATGGCATCGATTACACATAACCCTTTGCACCTATGGCGAAGTTGAACACTAACCGAGTACTCTTGTCCCTGGCAACCAATTTGGACTGGCCATTTCAACAACTCGACATCAAAAATGCCTTCCTAAATGGTGAACTGGAAGAAGAAGTGTACATGACAATACCTCTTGGATTCAATAAAAGGGGCGAGGAAAGCAAAGTCTGTAAACTAAAAAAGTCCTTATATGGACTTAAACAATCCCCCAGGGCATGGTTTGATAGATTTACAAAGGTAATAAAAGGAGAGGGATATTGCATAGGACAGTTTGACCATACTATGTTTTTCAAACACAAAAATGGGAAGAAGACTATTCTGATTGTGTATGTAGACAACATTATCCTCACTGGTGATGACATTGAGGAAATGGGAAAGTTGAAGAAAGTTCTAGCCACAGAATTTGAAGTGAAGGATTTAGGGCAAATGCGATACTTTCTAGGGATGGAGGTAGCTAGATCAAAGAAGGGGATTAGTGTTTCACAACGAAAATACACCCTTGATCTCCTGACCGAAACGGGCATGCTAGGTTGCAAACCAAGTGATACACCTATTGAAGCTGGAAGAAGAACAGAAGATGTTGGGAAGCTAGTGGATAGGGAGAAATATCAAAGATTAGTCGGCAAACTAATCTACCTGTCACATACCAGACCAGACATAGCTTTCGCAGTAAGTGTAGTAAGTCAGCACATGCAATCTCCAGAAGAAGCACACCAGGAAGCATCCTTTAAGATCCGAAGATATCTAAAGGGATCTCCAGGGAAAGGCTTATTATTCAAGCCAGGTGAACAAAATTAAGTGGCAACATTCACTGATGTTGATTGGGCCGGCTCCACAAAGGATAGAAGATCCACGACAGGATACTGCACCTTTGTATGGGGAAATCTGGTCACTTTGAAAAGCAAGAAACAAAATGTTGTAGCAAGGAGCAGTGTAGAAGCAGAATTCAGAGCTGTTGCTCAGGCAATATGTGAAGGATTATGGCTGTGGAGGATATTGGAAGAACTACAAGCTGAATTAGAGTTACCTATCAAGCTGTACTGTGATAATAAGGTAGCGATCAATATCTCACTCAACCTTGTCTAGCATGACAAAACCAAACATGTGGAAGTTGACATACGACATTAAAAGGAACTATATGCATGACATATGTCCCTGCTAAGGAGCAGATTGCAGACACATTTACCAGAGGACTACCTCGACAACTATTCAAGGATTTCATTGGCAAGTTGGATATGATCAACATCTATGATCCAACTTGAGAGGGAGTGTAGAAATCCCTAGAAAACTACGGACAGTAGTCATCGTGGCAACATAAGCAAAGGTCTTGTAGAAATCTCTACAGGTTAAGAGTCATATGTAATCCCTATAATTAAGGAATGATTATTGACAGTCTTATTTTATTTTTAGGCATGTAAAGAAGGGTGGTGCTGGTCAATAGGGATTACAATGATTCTTGTATATTCCTTTATCGAGGATTTTATTTCCTTAAGTTAACTGCTGGATACAGGTATATAATAGGGCATATTGTACAATTTAATTGTATTGTATTAAAAATATAAAAGCAGTTTCCTCACAACTTTCAGGTCTCCTCATAATTAATACCATACTCCTGTGAGAAACCTTTGGCAACTAGACGAGCTTTGTAGCGCTCAAGAGAACCATCAGAATGAGTCTTGACTTTGTAGACCCATTTGCAACCAACCAGATTCTTACCAGCAGGCAAAGGAACCAACTCCCAAGTATTAATTTTCTATAAAGCAGACAACTCATCCTCCATAGCTTGAATATAATGGGGATCTTGACAGACCTCCTTGTAAGACTAAGGTTATGAAACAGAATGAATAGCAGACAAAAAAGTACGATATGAAGTAGAAAAACATGTATTAGACAAACCCAACCTGTTTGGAGGATGATGCGCTCAAGTAGGATATTAGTGTGCAGTACGATTAGAGTCGTCAGAAGTAGGAGGAGCAATAATAGGAGTAGAGACAACTGGTGAAGGAAGAGCCTGACGACGAGAATAAACTAACAGCGGAGGAGGAGTAGGTAGGGAAGAAGGAGGAGAAAAGGGAGCAAGGTCATGGGGAACAGTAGAGATGTACCTCAGAAGGAAATGGATCAATGTGAACCAAATCCTCTTTGGAAACCGGAGCAGTGATAGGAGGAAGCTGAAAGTAAGGCAGACGTTCGAGAAAAGAAACATGATGGGAGACATAAAGATGATGAGAAATAGGGTCGTAACACTGATAGCCTTTCTGAGTAGGACTATAACCCAAAAAGACACAAAGAACAGATTGGGCACTAAGTTTGGTTCAATCTTTGTGGGGAAGAAGGACAAAATAGTCAGACTCAAACACACGAAGGAGGGAGTAATTAGGAATTTGGGAGAACAAAGCCTCATAAGGAGACTGAATAGAAAGAAGGGGAGTAAGCATGCGGTTGAGAAGAAATGTAGC
The DNA here is from genome assembly GCF_055761805.1 of Camellia sinensis. Taxonomy (NCBI): domain Eukaryota; kingdom Viridiplantae; phylum Streptophyta; class Magnoliopsida; order Ericales; family Theaceae; genus Camellia; species Camellia sinensis. The sequence goes on from NC_138963.1 coordinate 144,394,165, forward strand.
AGTAAGAACTGTCTCCCTCCAAAACAGAGCCAGAACTAAGGCAGAGAGAAAAAGAGACCTAGTTGTCTCAAGGAGATGACAATGTTACGCTCTGCTCAACCATTTTGGACATGTGTATTTGTATAAGAAGATTGGTGAATGGTATCGAAATTGGCTAAATACTCACAGAACTCATTTTTAAAATATTCTCCTTCCAAGTCTGACTGTAACACTTTAATTGTAGACCCAAATTGAGTAGTAATCATAGACAGGTATGGTATATTTGATAGAAATCGGACTTATGAGTCATAAGATAAACTCAAGAATAACGGGTGCAGTCGTCAACAAGTGACACAGTATGCAAGACCCTTTTGGTGACAACAAGAGAAGGGCCCCAAACATCAGTATGAACTAAAGAAATCGGAGTATCAGATATAGAAGTACTTTTACGAAGAGGTAAGGCTGTCATTTTGACAAGTTTACACCCCCAACATTCAGTAAGTTCACTAGGAGAAACTTTACCCAATATACCTGATTGAGCTAAAGACCGTAAGCGGTCAACAGACAAATGTCCTAATCTAGAATGTAACAAGTACAAAGGACTGGACAAAGAATTTAACTGAAAAGAGGAAAAAGCAGTCGGAGAGGTTGTCATAGGCAGATGCAAGCTTTCTACTACATAGAGGTCTCCAACTCTACGGCCAGTCTCAATCTGCTGCTTGGACATCCGATCCCGCACAGAACAGATAGAAGAAGAAAAGATAACATCAAAACCGTAGGCATCAAGCTGACTGATAGATAAGAAATTGACAGATAACTGAGGAACATAAAGGACAAATGGAGTAGAGACATCAGACATAGCAGACGGTAAGACAAACCAAACAGATATAACAAACATACCAACCCATTAGCAGTATTAACAGTAATAGGAAGAGGAGGGAAAGGGCATGTGAAATCATATAATTGTGTATATTTTTTGTCATATATTTAAATATTATATATTTGTTCTATCTCAAATATTTATTCTTATCAAATTCATCAACCTTGAGAATGCTATTTCGGTGGGAAAAAAAAAACTAAAGAAAAAAATATGGTACACCATATGTCCCCAACGTGTCTCCAACATGTCTACCATGTGTTCCTAGTGTGTTTGAAGCATGTTTGACATGTGTTCGTGTCCAACATGTGTCAGACACCCCCGTATGTGACTGACGGAGAGGTGTGCTCTTATGGCTCTCACCAATTTGGATGCATCATAACTTTGCATTCATAACTTCTACAAGTATAATGGGAAGTTTTCTATAGATGTAATTTAGATATTTTCTTTTTTTGGTGGGGGCATCATGAAATTCTAATGATATGTTGTGGGGACTAGCCAAAACGTATATGGTTGAAGGGGTGCATATGAAATTTCATGCCAATGGAAAAAGAACTTCTTGTTGAGGTAATATGACATGCTTATTTGACTAAGACCCTTGGATTAATGGTGTATCTATTTTTTGTTAAAAGGTGTGCATGTTGGTCTTACCATGAAAGCTGGTTTAGTCACTATCTATGAAGCACGGACACGGACACGGACACGGACACGGACACGCATACGGACACAGACATGGACACGGGACACAGCAAATTTTAAAAAATAGGGACACGAGCACGGCAGGGGACACGGCAGATTTTTTAATTTTTTTATAAATATTTTTATTTTAATACACATTAATTATTTTATTTATTTATTATATTTTTTAAATAATATATTTCAATTAATTTTTTTTATTTATTTTACATACATGTGTTTATTTATTTTTATTAATATGTATAAGTATATATTATCTTATAATATGTATTATATATTATCTTATAAATATATTATATGTATATTAACTATTATATAATATAATAGTTATATAATAATAATAGTTATATAATAATATAATAATTATTACACAATTATAATAGTTATATAATAATAACTAAGTAATGTCATCTTTATAACTATTATAATAATAATAATTGAAAGTAAGTATTATTATTATATAATAATAATAGTTATATTATATATATATATATATATATATGAATCAAAAGATGAAAAAAGATAAGACGAGAGAGAGAGAGAGAGAGAGAGAGAGAGAGAGAGAGAGAGAGAGAGAGAGAGAAGCGATTGATCGCGATCGTGATTGCAAGGGAGAGAGAAAAGGTGAGAGAGAGAGAGCTCGTCGAAGTGGAAGGGCGACAGGATCGTCGAAGTCGAAGGGGATGGAGGTCGAGGTCAACGGTTTACGGTGGTCGAAGTCATGGAGGTCGACGGCGAGTTGACTGGATCGAAGTCCAGGTTTGTTTCAAGACCTTCACTCTTCTCCTTTATTCTTCTTTTTTGCTCTTTGTGTCCAGATTTGGACACGCGTGTCCAGATTTGGTGCACATGCGTGTCTCCGCCGTGTCCACTGAAAAAAAAATAAAAAATTAAAGGGACACGCCACCCGTACGTGTCCACGGCGTGTCCCCGTGCCAGACACCGCCACGGCATGAAATCTGCCGTGTCCATGCTTCATAGGTCACTATTGGAGCCACAAAAAACTGTTTTTCTTATATAGACATTTTGTTGTGTATTAGCTTTAATTTTGATGATGTATTGCAGGTTTCATTTTCTTGTTGCTTGCATGAAATTTTAAGATAGTATACTTTATTTTTATTTCAGAAAAAGTACTTGTTTTCCTCTGCTTTTTCTTTGTCATCAACTTGCAAATCAGGCATTTCTTCTTCTCTCAACTGAAGTGGTACTGTTCAGGACACCTTAAGTGTTTCAATATTATATTATATTTATTTATTTTTATTCTATGTGCATTATCTAAAATAGCTGTACTACTCATATTTTCATACATTGGTAACTCCTTTCCTTTTAATAGCTAACACTGGAATTCTAGCCTGATGTTTCTAATCTGTTCTATAGATCACTTACGACAATGGGGAGGTTGAAGTTTTCAGCTTGGAGACTGAAAACTGGGAGACCATAAGCAATGACTTTCTACAGGAAAAGGTATATAAAAATAATGCATGTTGCCTGCTTTCTTTTAGTCCCATGGGGCTGAAGACCAATGTTCTAAAACTATGGAAGGCCAAATTCCTTCCTATGATTTTCAACTCCCCTAATGACCAAGGAACCAAATATTATGACTTTGAGTCAGTAAGGTCAAAATCTTGTATCAATTTCAATTAGTTGAAGTTATCTGCTATTGAATTCAATCAATGGGCTTGGAATTATGCTTCATGGAATTCCATTTGCTAAATTTTCTATGAAAAATTTGACCGTTAATGATTTTGTGGATCTATTGCCTGAAAAAGATGTAATGTTGATGCAGGAGTTGGACAGTTTTACTTCACAACACTGGTAAGTTGTATATCTTCTCCCATTGAATTGTTGGATATGAAAGGGCATCCTTATCATATTGTTCAACTAAAATATTTGAAAAATTCTGTATGGTTATCTCACATGGTTGCCACTGGATGGTTGAGTCTTGCTCATGTCCTAAATTCTAGCATTAACAGTCACGAGAACTGCTCCTAATTTTATATTTTCTGCATTTCACATTATCAATCAGAGCTAGCTTAGATCATTGACTATGTTATGGCTGTCTCACATGGTTGCCACTGGATGGTTGAGTCTTGCACATGTCCTAAATTCTGGCATTAACAGTCATGACAACGGCTTCTAATTTTACATTTTCTGCATTTCACATTATCAATCAGAGCTAGCTTAGACCATCAGCTATGTTTCTATTCATATAAATTATAACTGATATATCTCCAGTTTTATTTTATTTTATTTTTATTTTTATTTTTATATAACTAAACCTATCTTATTTCATATTGATGCACAACACGTAACAACATGAAAATTTGAGTCGGTGAAATGATTAATATGTGATGTTTAAATGTGTTGATAATTCATATTGACTTGTTAAATGATGTTTATGGGCTTTTAGTTGTTAAATTGTCTTGTTACTACAAATAGCATTTCGTTTCAAAGTGGAGTCCACAGATAATGCTTATTATACTTTTTGTCCAATTTAAATAGAAATTGAATGGCAGTGTCTTTTGAAGGCTTGATTGACTTCATTGTTGAGAATCATTTGAAAAATATGAATATAAAATAAGTAGTAAAGAATTTATTACAACATTTGGTGGGGACATGACAATATATATTTTTTTATATTTGCTATGTAGATTAATATTACATCCACAAATAATCAAAATTAACAAACACTGGCACTAATTCAATATATATAAATAACTCATCACTCTTAAGTTAGCTTTTATCATTTATGTGTTTTTTATGAATGATCTATTAATTATTTAAATCAAAGCAAAAAGTAATAATCATTCTGTTGGGATTAGAATTAATTAGAATCAATTAGGTCTTATTTATGGCCAATGTTTAGGCCTTGATTTTGTTTTCTTTTACAGTATTTTCTATCTTGTAAATCTCTATCAGTATATAATATATATACACAGGGTAGTCTCCATTTTAGCTAAACCATTCTATTCTCTTCATTCTTTATGGTATCAATGTCTAAGAAAAAACCCTAACTGCCTCCTTCTCTCTTCACCCGACAGCCCTAACCCATCACCTCCGGCTGCCTTTTTCTTCCTCCCTAGCCATCGACAGCCCTTCCCAGTCTCTCTCTTGCAACCGACAGCCCTACCCAACCCTCTTAAACCCTTTGCCTAGGCCACCCACCACCTGGGTTGAGGCTGACAACCATTCCTAGGCTGTTTGATAGTCCTGTTTTAGGCCGATAGCCTCTCTAGGGCAGTTCGGCAGGTTCTGTCCCGCTTTTCGGGACTTGGTGCTGATGTGGTAAGCCTTTTTCCTACGTTATTTTTATTGGTGGGCTACCGGCTTGTTCGGTAGCACTTGTTGGATTAGTTACACCGTGTGTTCGGTGTGTTCTGTGATTTGTGTATCGTTCTATATTGATAACTATACAAATCACTTGTTTCTCTAGTAGCCACCATGACTGAGTCTTCATCTGATGTTTCTCCAGATTTTTCTCTCTCACATCATTATCCTGTTTATCGTATCACGAGTGGTGCTGAATGGGAAAAATTTCGTTGCCTGGAGTCGTTAAACTTTATTTGAAGGGAAAGGGAAAAACTCATTGGCTTTCATCTGTCACTACTCAACTAGACACTATAGATTCTACACGTGGTCAATGGGATATTGATAACTACACTATCTTGGGATGGATTTTCAATTCCATAGAGGATTGGATTTATCATATGTTCCTGTATTGTGATACCGTTCTTGGTTTATGGTGCACCTTATCTCAGATGTATGCGCATGCTCATAATGATGTTCGCATCTTTGAGCTCTATTAGGATATTGCTCGTGCTTCTCAGTCTTCTTTGGGTATGTGACTGAATTCTTTGGGTATCTTCAGGCACGCTGGGAAGAGTTGGCTCAATATGAGCCTTTAACCAATCTTCCAGCCGAGGCGACTTCTCTTGTGACCAAGCGTCTTGCTCGGCTGCATACATACATTTCTTGATGGGTTTAAACTTTGAGTTTGAGTCTCTTCATATTCAGATTTTAAACACATCTCCTTTGTCTTTCCTTCATGAGGCCTTTGCTATTATTGATAGCGATGAGCGCTACAGCCGGTTGGTTCAGCCTGTTTTCACTCTAGTTCCTGAGCCTCCTGTCACCTCTAATCAGATGGCTCTTGTTGCATAGTCTATGTCTCGTCCTGCTACTAGGAAGGTAATTTGTCATCATTGTGGAGAACCAGGCCACGCCAAGGCTACTTGTTTCAAACTCCATCATGAGTTGCAACAACGTTTTTCTTGTCCTTGTCCATCCGGTTCCTTCCGCACTGCTGCTGTTATGGAAATTGTCCCGAGTTCTACTACTCTAGATTTGCATCTTCTTCAGACTCAGATTGGTCAGCTTCAGGGTCATCTTGGTTCTATGATATCTTCAGTGCCATCATCCTTGACTGCCACTTTGGCTACGGGTACTCCTACTACTTTCCATGTTTGCTTTGCACATGATAGGTGAGCTTTCCTACCTTTTTTCTCCAATTCTTGCTATAGCCCAAATTGTTTGTCTTGTTGATGGTTTTACTACCTCTGTTCGTCATTGGGGTGGTGTTACTCTATCTCCTAATATTACTCTTTACTCTGTCCTACATGTTCGTAATTTTGCGTATAATCTTGTTCTGTGAGTCAGCTTGCTAGGGCCTTTCACAGTGCTGCCATTTTCTTACCCAATTCTTGTTACAGGATCTGAGTTTGAAGAGGATTTTTGGCAAGGGATATGAGCGTGACGGTTTATACTACTTTAGAGATCCACCAGATTAGCCGCTTCTTTCTAGTTTTTCCGCGTTTGTGTTACTTGAGGATTTATCCTCCTATGTTTTTTCTTTTAAGACTTTAGCATTGTGGCATGCTTGTCTGGGTCATGCAAATTTTCAGCATTTATGTTTATTATTTCCAAATTTTAATAAAGCTTGTAAGATCATAAGTTTCAATGTGATGCGTGTGAGTTAGCTAAACATTGTACTACTTATATTCCTCGTATGCATCGTGCTCCTTTTGTGTTTGATCATATTCATTCTAATGTTTGGAGCTTTTCACCTGTTATTACTGCTTTGTCTGGCCATAGATATTATGTGACCTTTATAGATGACCATATTTGGTGTACTTGGGTTTATCTTATTAAGCATAAATCTGATGTCTTTCACACATTTGTTCAGTTTCTTCAGATGGTTAAAACCTAGTTTCACATTGTTGTTTGAAATATTAGATCTGATAATGGTGTGGAATACATCTCTGATGTTTTTTTGTTCCCATCTTAATTAGGCCAGTATACTTCAACAACTTACTTGTCCTAATACTCTTGAATAAAATGGGATTGCTGAAAGAAAAAAACCGTCACATTATGTCTGTGGCTTGTTGTCTTTTTAGAGGAATGAATGTAACTAAGTCTTACGAGCATAATGTTGTTCTTATCGCAGTTTATCTTATTAATCGCACTCCTAGTCGTGCCTTGCATGGTCTTGCCACTTTCCAGGCCTTACATCTTACTATGACTCTCTTTCCTCTCCTACCTCGGGTTTTTGGGTGCACTTGTTTTGTTCAAAACCAGAGCCCTACTCGCACAAAGTTAGATGATAAGGCTATTGGATATATCTTGGTAGGGTATTCTACTATGTCCAAAGGGTATCAGTGTTATGATCCTAGCACTCGTAGGTACTATCATTCTTGTGATGTGACGTTCCATGAAGAGATTCATTTTTTTGGTACTCACCCTTCTATGTTGGATTCCTCTTTCACTCTTGTTCCATTTGTGGACTCTGATGTTTGGCGTCTTCCCATTTTTGATGAGGTTGTGGCTATCTCTCTTGAGGTTGAAATTGAGGCTCCTTTTCCTCCTCCATTGCAGGTATATTCTTATCGTCCTTGTCTCCTACCAACATCCTTTTCGATACATGCATCAGGTAATTCTTCTGCTTTGGTCATTGCTTATTGTCGTAGCTCTCCTCATAATAGACATCTCCCTAACCATCGTGGTTATCTTTGCAGTATTAATCATCCTATTTTCTAGTATCTTTCTTATGACAGTGTCTCCCCTGCCTGTCGTTTCTTTCTTGGCAAGCTGGAGTTGGAATCTATTCCCCGTTCTGTGTTAGAAGCTCTTCAGAATTCCAAGTAGGTGGCTGCTATGCGAACAAAGATGGCATCTTTGGAACAGAATTAGACCTGACAACTTGTTTCTCTTCCATCTGGTGAAAAGACGGGTGGCTGTAAATGGGTGTTCACTATTAAGTATCTTACAGATGCCACTGTGGATGGCTACAAAGCACGATTGGTTGCCAAGGGCTTTACTCAAGTTCATGGCAAGGATTTTGGGGCTACCTTTGCACCGATTGCCAAGCTTACCTCTGTTTGGCTCCTTATCTCTTGTTGCCTCACATTTTTGGCCTCTACATCAGTTAGATGTGAAGAATGCCTTTCTGCATGGAGACTTACTTGAGACTATTTATATGGATCCTCCACTCGATTTTCGAGTTCAGGTGGAGTATGCACGAAAAGTTTGTCGGCTGCGCAAGTCCTTATATGGGCTTAAACAATCTCCTTGGGCCTAGTTCAGTCACTTTAGTTCTGTTATTTTATCCGTTGGATTTGTTCAGTGCCATTCAGATCATATTTACTTTATTCGCACGACTCCCACTAGTCTGTGTATATGAGAATGATATCATTCTTACAGGTGATGATTTAGTTGGCGTAGCTCAAGGAAAGAGGGATTTGAGTCAAGCATCCTCTGAAATACTTTCTGAGTATTGAGGTTGCTCGCTCGCGTCGGGGGATTTTGTTGTCCCAAAGGAAGTATGTTCTTGATCTTCTACAAGATGCTGGGATGCTATGGTGTAAGCCAACTTTTACTCCTATGGATCCTAACCTCAAGCTTACGTCAGAGTCTGGCGAATTACTAAAGGATCCAGGCATATATTAGCGTCTCGTTGTGTTAAAATTCACCTACTCTCCACCTACTTCACCCACTTAAACCTACTCCACTAAACCTAACCCACTACACCACTACCACCTCACCTACTCCACTAAACCTAACCCACTACACCACTACCACCTCCACTTCACCTACTCCTTACCTACTACACACTCACCCTCTTCTATATATAGGAATCATGAATCATTGTAATAGATATCAATATCAATCAATAATACAATTCTCTATTTCTTTTAAGGGTCCGACAAGACTCTGTAAACTGTCCCGACATTGATTCCGGTTAGCTCCTTCAAGGGTCCGACAAGACTCTGTAAACTGTCCCGACATTGATTCCGGTTAGCTCCTTCATGGGTCCGACAAGACTCTGTAAACTGTCCCGACATTAATTCCGGTTAGTTTCTACAAGGGTCCAGCAAGACTCCGTAAACTGTCACAACAACTGTCACAACAGTGTCTGCTACAATGGTCCGACATGACCCCATAAACTGTCTTCTACATCGGTCTGACACTGCCATCCAGTGTCCTCTACACCGTTATGACACCACCATACAGTGTCCTCTACATGGTTATGACACCCCCATACAGTGTCCTCTACATGGTTATGACACCCCCATACAGTGTGCTCTACAACGTTATGACACCACCATCCAGTGTCTTCACCAATGGTCTGACACGACCATACAGTGTCTCTTATCCTCTTTTATTTTTATGTATTTTCTTGTTTTGTTACTCTCTCCAAACTCAAGTTGGTTAGTTCCTATCCCCCTTGAGTTTGCGGGGGGCTGTTAAAATTCACCTACTCTCCACCTACTTCACCCACTTAAACCTACTCCACTAAACCTAACCCACTACACCACTACCACCTCACCTACTCCACTAAACCTAACCCACTACACCACTACCACCTCCACTTCACCTACTCCTTACCTACTACACACTCACCCTCTTCTATATATAGGAATCATGAATCATTGTAATAGATATCAATATCAATCAATAATACAATTCTCTATTTCTTTTTATACATTGATTTTTTTAACACGTTGGCTATCTCACATACTTGACTAATACTAGACGCGACTTGACTTTTGTGGTTAGTGTTATAAGTCAATTTATGCATGCACCTCGTGCAGAGAATCTTGATGCTATTCATCATATTCTGCAGTATTTGAAGACTTCTCTTGATTTGGGATTATTTTTCAGAACTGATCATCAATCAGGGCTCTCTTGTTTCATTGATGCAGACTATACAGGGTTTAGAATTGATAGACGGTCTACATCTGGTTTTGTTCTTTTTATGGTGATCACCTTGTATCATGTAAAAGTATGAAACAGGCCGTTGTTTCTTGGTCTTTTGCTGAAGTTGAGTATTGGGCAATGGCATAGGATACATGTGAAGTTTTGTGGTTTCGCTTCATTCTTGTAGAATTAGGATTTGCTGAAGATGCTTCCTCTCCTTTGTTTTGTGACAGCAAATCAGCTGTTATGTTATCCTTTGATTCAGTACTTCATGAGTGGATGAAACACATTGAGGTTGACATACATTTCATTTGAGAAAAGGTTCGGACTGGTATTGTGAGTCCATCCTTTGTCTCTTCTTTTAAGTAATTAGCTGATATGTTCACAAAGTTTGTTGGTCCAGCATTACTTCAATCATCCATTGTCAAGCTGGGTTTGCTGAATGTCTTGCACCAGCTCGACAGGGAGTGTTGGAATTAAAATTAATTAGAATCAATTAGGTCTTATTTTATAGTCATTGTTTAAGCCTTGATTTTGTTTCCTTTTACGTTGTTTTATGGCCATTGCCTCCAAGGTTCAGGGATCGAAACCTTTTAGGTGTTAACAATTCCTTGGGGCCATCGGGTTAGGGGAAAACCCTTGAATTAATCATGGTTCACTTGCGGGAAACTCTTTGCCAAGGGCCTGTGTACCCTGGGGATTAGTTGGGCTTAGATTCGGACACCCTAGTGCCAATATATATAGATATATATATATAAAAAAAAATGTCTCCTGAAAACAAATTAATTAAATAAAGGAATATGCCATGTGATGTTTCCTGTACGTGTCCTCTCTGTGTCTGACACCGCTACGGCATTTGTTTTGAAGTGTCGGGTTTCATAGCTTTTCCTATTTAGCTTTTTCATTCCCCCATTTTTCCATCTTTCCATGTTAAAAAGTACTGTAGCATATCGCTTTGTAAGAGGCACAAAGAATATAGTTTGTATGTTATATCAAATCATATATATTTAGTTTTCAAATAAGTAGAAGTAAACCATTTATTATATTGCCTAAGATTCAGATGTCCACTGTTGCTCCTGTTGGACATATTAATTCTTTTAGGGCAAGAAACATCATTGGAAACTCATACAAACCCAACTAATGTACCACTTCCCCCGAAAAGAAACTCCAGTTTGAATCTGCTTGCCTACCTATCATATATATATATATTATATATAAGAGGTTACTGAAAGAAGTTTAGGGTAATTCTGTTATTAGTTTTAATGTTATGTCATCATTGTCATTAGCGTTAAGAAAAAGTCACCAAATCTAATGTTTAAAATATGATCTACATCTTGTCCTGATTGGTTTGGTGGTGGACTACAGTATGTATGTTTGTGTATTAATCCAAGTTTGATTTTGTTAGACTACAAAATTTGCTTCAATAATTTTCTGATTTTAGATTCATTCAGGTTGAACTATCGATGAGCATTACATGAGACAAAACTTTGCCAGTTTTCCATTTTTGAAATGCATGGCAATCCTGTTCATTAATATTTCCTGACAGTTAAAGAGTGAACTAGGGTGATATGGCAATGGTCGTAGTGAATTTGATGAACATGAAATGAGGTTTGATCTAAATTTTACATAAGGAATTTCTAAGATCCCTGCTTTTAGCTAATTTTTGAGAGGCACTTATATATTTGCAGGGGCCTCGGTATGTGCACTCACTCTTAACTCACTTGAAAGAGTCGATACTGTGGATTCGTGATCTTTAAGTTTTTCTGGAGTTGATATATATGAGCCTTTGTGCCTTGAGAAACTGGTTCTCTCAATTAGCTTGATTAGATTTCCCTTTTTTGGGGGCATAACTAGTTTCTTTGCCATTTGACAGTTCAACATGAGAACTTCACTTGATAATAACCAACATTTAAATTAACAGTGAACACCATCTTTTGGGTTTGCGTAGTAAGGCATCTTTATTTTCTTTATCTAGTAAGGTAAGGTGCTTTAAGTGATTAAAAGGAAATTATTCGGTGATTGATCTGCAAAGTGAATAAGTGATTTCATTTTGTGCATATGTGAAGAATGACGTAAACAAATGCAAATGGCTAATTCCTAAATTTTCTTGTTTTGTTGTTTCCACACATTCAATCTTGTGACTGACATGGCTTGTTGCAGTGATTTTGTTAATAGTCAAACAAAAATGGTTGATGCACTTCCGGATGGCGTTTGCCAAACAAAAACCTTTCAAAGTAAGGGAACGAGCTTTTCCAAGAGAAGAATTTCTATGCCTGGTAAGAGTCTATCATTCAAAAAGAATTTTATGTTCTTTAAGTTGTTTTTTACAACTTAACAGAAATTGCCAGTTTCAGGTCATGCAAAAGCCTTCACTTTGCCAACATTGAAATTATATTATTCTGTTGAGCTTATGAATGATGGTATCATCAGTGAATGGTGGGCTAAGAAGCACAAACACTTTTATGAAGGAGGTGTGTTGTGTCAGATTTTCGTGTTGGACACCTTACTCTACGGACACTCCTAAAAGCATGCCCTGACATTTCTTTAATGTGTCTTGATTAAAATTTTAAATGTACAGTTTCGGACATTTGATAGACACTCGGCGACACCATTTCAACTCTCCAGACATGACATATATATGAATCTCTTCATAGTAACAATGTTTGCATTCTTCGGAATGCAACTTGTGTACTCTAAATATGTTTTGAAATATTTATAAGATGAATATAGCATGTGAATTTCAATGTTTTACAAGAGCATGAAATTGTTACGTGAATGATAGTTTGATATTTAAGTTGTGGACTATATTGCTTTTTAGTTTTACTTAGTGTTATGTTGTTTTTTCATTTTATTACCTTTTAATAAACTATTTATATATTTGACATAAAATAAAAAATTTAATGTGTCTCAGGTGTATTGTGTGCTGCATTTTTTGAAAATCGTTTTGTGTCGTGTCACGTATCTGTGTTTGTGCTACTTAGCTAGTGTCAATAGCTGCTGTACCAATAGAGCTATCATTATTTATCAATCTCAGAAAGAACTCTTTTTCTATTTTCTTAATTTTTTTAAAAAGTTTGAATTTCTTTGTTTTGTCTTAGGACCAGACCTTTGTTGTCATAATTATTAAGGTCCTTTCATATTCCATGCGATGATTTGTTTGTTATTCATCCAGGCATATATCCATTGTTGTGCTTTGTTGCTTCTTCTACTTTCCTTCTTTCTTTCTTTCTTTTTTCTCTTTAATTCAGGAAGTTTGGTGGAGTTCATATTTGACATTTTTTTCCCCACAATCTGTGCCAAATTAATTATCATTTATATATATATATATATATATATTCTCCTTAGTGCTATGTTTGGTGGACTGCCTGTTTGATATTTTTCTGCGCAATCCATCAAATTGATTATCAGCTAGCTTCTATGTTGAATATGGAATTTGGACATTTCATGAACAGGAAAATTAGTGTGTGAGAGCACTGTGATGTTTCTTTTGTAATCAATTGAGTTTGTTGGTTTTCTTAGTCCTTGAAAGGGCAGATTCCATTAATTTTGCTGATGATTCACCTGAAGTCTCCATATTATGCTATCAATTTGTCTCTATCTGAAAGTCATACCATGAGAATTATTTGTTCTGTTTAGGCATTCTAAACAAGTTATAGTAACTTGTACTACACTTCCTTGTGGTTGTTCTGGTTGTTTAAGGATAATTCTGTAATTTCTTGGTGCAGGGAAGGAGAACAAGAGGCATAAAGTTTCAATGGATACATCGACATCAGAAGTTATTAATGTGAATGAGGAAGCTGTAAGAATAAACTTTTCCATTTCTCTTTCATTTCTTTTCACTTACACTAAAAGTTGGATTTTTGAAGCTTCTTCTTGTGAGAATATATTTGTCTATATTGTCTATATTTTTAGGAATTATTGTATTTTAGGAATTTGGAATGGTTGTGATTATGATCTCTCTCTCGTCTCGGCTTTAGGTTCTCTCTCTGATTGATATTTGTGGATGATTGGGTCAAAACTCTGGTTATTATAATTTTGACCTAACTAGGTTCTGGTTATTATAATTTTAACCTAACTGGTTCTAATACACTTCATTTAAGCCCTTTATAATTTTTCATAATATCGTCACTGACATGGGTAAGCCCATAAAGATTATAGCCCACTGTTTAGGGCTCAATACATATCCCAAATACTAAAGCCCAGCACTGCTAAAGCCCCATATAGACTTAAGAACCAGTGACATCATGACACGTGGCGAGAGAAGGGCAAGCCACATCGGCAGATAAAGATCTGCAAAGTTATCGCCATGGCACATTGCCATCAGTGAGGCCCCTTACAGCATTTATTGCGATAACCCCTCTCCGTCGGGACAGCACGCCCTCACCCTGAATAAGGTAAGCTACATCATAGACTTTCGGCCAAGGTGACAGGTCGGAAGGGACAACGAAATGATTACCAGAGGATATAAGCAGACGTTGAAGACAAGAAGAAGGTTAAGCTTTTCTATCTCTAGTCTATCTCTACAATCCACTTCTCTTCCTAACTTGATCGTCGGAGAGTTCGCTGGGGGACTCCCCGTTCCCCATTAGACTTTTGTGCAGGTTCCCCCGTGGGCTTGGTCATTCGGACATAGGCTTAAGGAGTGTGAATCAGTCCGACCCGTCCTGTCATCACGAACTGTATCATCAGTCGGCGCCTTCTGTGGGAAACGCTTTGCTCCGCGCGCCAGTTGTGCTCATTGTCGCCGGAAACCATGTCCCAACAACCCTTTCTTGCTACCTATCAAAGTGTATGGTCACAACTAGATCCATGGCTTCTCACCATAACGCTGCCGACCACCAAGCCGACCCTTCCAATCAAAACAACCCACCACAATATTTCATCGAGCTTACCAACAGCATTAACCGCATGGCCGAGCAAAATCAAGCCCTGATAAATGCTCTACTCCAAAGAAACCTTCCTGTGCCTCCTCCACCACCTCTAGATATTCCCCCCAACCAAGAACGAGCCCCGAGCCATACTATCCTGCAGCCTAATCCACCCAACTTGGAAGGTTTGCAACCTCCTCCCCCAAATATAAATCCACCACTCCGACCCCCACATCCATCGGTCCTGGCACCAACCCCTGAAGGAGAGGCCAGTAGCGTCCAGCCCCTGTTGCCTTCCGGTGAAGATAACATTCCACTCTGGGACGCAGAACTCTGAGTCATGAAGCTCCAACTCCAAGGGGTCATGCAGAGCATCCAGCATAAACCTTCTACCACGGCCAACTCGCCATGCGTTGCCTTCATCCGGGATAAACCTCTACCCCCTAAGTTCAAAATACCCACCATCGACTCTTTTGACGGTATGACGGACTCAGTTGACCACTTGGAGACCTACTGGACCCTCATGATCCTCAATGCTTTCCCTGACGAAATCATGTGCCAGGCTTTTCCCGTGACGCTCAAGGGGTCAGCTCGACTTTGGTTTAGTCAACTGCCAGCAAACTCTGTCTCCACTTTCTAATACCTCAGTGACTCTTTCCTCAGCCATTTCATTGGAGCCCAGCGCTAGCGGCGTCCGGCAACCCAACTCCTCAACATCCGTCAGACCGAGGGGGAGTCGCTATGCAGTTTCGTTACCCGCTTCAACATTGAAGCCTTGCAAGTAGCGAAAAACGATGACAAGGTCATCCTTACGGCTTTCATGGCCGGTTTGCGGTCGTCTGACTTCCTTTTCTCTCTCTCCAAAAACCCCCCGACCTCCGTGGCCGCCCTACTCTCCAAAGCCCAAAAATACATGAATGCTGAAGATTCCCTAGCCGCCCAGCAAGATCCTATAACCAAAAATCCGACACCCAGAGAAAAGAGAAAAGATCCAGAAACCATAAATACCTAGTACAATAACCACACATCTCAGTACACTGACCGACCCTCCAAAACCGACCGGTCGGCCCCAGCCTGACCGCCCGGCCAGTTCGAACGGTACACCCTCCTAAACTCTCCCATGGAACAAGTCCTTCATCAAATCCAGCGGGACTACCCCCTAAAATGGCCCCAACCATCACGGACTCCTTCTAATCAGAAAGACCAGTCCAAATATTGTCTTTTTCACCAGGACCACGGCCATAATATCGAGGAGTGTGTTAACCTTAAAGATCAGGTCGAGGGCCTGATTCATCAAGGATGCCTCAGCCGATTCACGAATACTCCCCCTCAGCAGAGGCAGCGGACTGAACCCATTAGAAAGAACCGCCGGCGCACCCCTTCCAGACAGCCAGCACAACCTAACCAAGGTCATGATCGCCCTCCACAGCAACCTCGGGCACAAGGTAACCCCGCCCCACCTGTTGGAAAAATCAGAGTTATCTCCGGCGGGCTCGCCTGTGGAGGACCATCTCGGTCGGCTCAGCGGGCAGAACTCAGAGAAATAAGGCAGGGCTCAGACAAAGAAGTTGCCACGTTGGACCGACCCTCCAAACACCCTAAGCAGTGGACCGAGCCTATCACCTTTACGGACGCCGATTGCACAGGCATCCGTTATCCTCATGACGACCCTCTCGTCGTTTCCGCCCTCCTCTCCAATTACAAGGTCAGACGGGTTCTCGTCGACAACGGCAGTTCTTTAGACATTATCTTCCTCAATTGTTTCCGCCAGCTCAAGATTGGAGAAAAAAGTTTGTCTCCCCTCTAAATCCCTTTGGTTGGTTTCACTGGCGACCGGGTGACCTCTATCGGTTCCATCGATCTTCCAATCACAATTGGCGAGTATCCATGGCAGACCACAAAGTTGTTCACCTTCCTTGTTGTTGACTGCCCCTCTGCCTACAACATCATCCTTGGCCGCACTGCCCTAAATGCTTTCCAAGTTGTCACATCCACTCACCACCTTGCCATCAAGTTCCCCACTGATCTTGAGGTCGGAACAGTGAGGGGAGAGCAGACCGTGGTCAGAGAATGTTATGTCGCCTCACTCAGAGAAGTCAAGCTGAAGGAAGCCATGGTCATCGAGGGACTTGACGTCAGAGACGAGGACGAGCTGGTTAGGGGGGAACCAGTGGAAGAACTTGTCGAGGTCCTCGTCGATCCCACCAACCCGGCCAAAACCGCCAAGATCGGCAGCCAATTGTCCCCCTAAGCCAAGGCCGACCTCACCGCCCTCCTGGTTGAACACAACGACGTGTTTGTCTGGACTCACTCCGATATGCCGGGTATTGATCCCACCTTCATCAGCCACCGTCTCGGAGTTGAGCCCCATTTTCGACCTATCCACCAGAAGCAGCGCATTTTTCACCCGGAACGCAATCACCTTATTGCTTCTGTAGTAGACAAGCTCCTTGAGGCACAATTTATCACTAATGTGGACTACCCCAGATGGCTGTCGAATGTGGTTCTGGTTCGTAAAAATAATGGTAAATGGCGACTCTGTGTCGACTACTCCGACTTGAACCGAGCTTGCCCCAAGGACAGCTACCCTTTCCCTCGCATGGATCTGCTGATTGACGCCACGGCCAGTCATCAAATGCTCAGTTTCATGGATGCCTTCTCTGGATACAACCAAATCTTGATGCACCCATCTGACCAGGAGCACACCTCCTTCATCACCGACCGAGGCACCTACCATTACCGTGTGATGCCATTTGGGTTGAAGAATGCCGAGGCCACTTACCAACTGTTGGTCAATGCTGTCTTTCATCATCAGATAGGCCGGAACATGGAAGTATATGTCGATGACATGCTGGTCAAAAGCAAGCTCTCCACCGATCACCTGGCCGACCTGCGAGAAACCTTCGCCACCCTCCGAAAGTACCAGATGAAGCTCAATCCGGAAAAATGTGTCTTCGGCGTAGGATCTGGGAAGTTTTTGGGATTCATGATCAGTTAGTGGGGCATCGAGGTTAACCTCGAAAAGATCAAGGCCTTAATCGAAATGCAGTCACCCAGGACGGTCAAGGAGGTTCAGAGGCTTACTGGCCGAGTGGCTGCCCTTAACCGTTTCATTTCCCGAGCAACGGATAAGTGCCTCCCCTTCTTCAAAGTCCTTCAGCAAACTTTTGAATGGACGACAGAATCTGAGGAGGCCTTTCAACAGTTGAAACAGTGCATGGCTAACCCCCTCCTACTTTCTCAAGCCATCACGGGCGAACCCCTCTTCCTCTATCTAGCCGTGTCACATATTGCTGTCAGTGCAGCACTCGTCAGGAAAGACAACTCTGTCCAGCGACCGGTCTATTACATCAGTCGGGCTCTTCGGGGGGTGGAACAGAACTACCCATTGTTAGAAAAAATGTCCTTGGCCTTGGTCACCGCCTCTAGACGACTCTGCCCTTACTTCCAAGGCCATTCCACAGTGGTCCTCACTGACCAACCGTTGAAGAAGATAATGCAACAACCAGAGCTTTTCGGCAGACTTATGCAATGGTCGGTCGAACTTAGTCAGTCTGATATCTTCTACCAGCCTCGGACAGCAATTAAGGGACAGGCTGTTGCCGACTTCATCCTGGAATTCACTAACCTCACCCCAGCCACAACTCCACCATCACCAACCCCTACCGAGCCAGAAGAGCTCCATTCTTGGACCCTCAACGTCGACGGATCGTCCTGCAAGGAAGGCAGTGGGGCTTGTCTCATCCTCACCGCCCCTGACGGTGGCTTTTTCAAATGTGCTCTCTGCTTTCTGTTCGATGCAAGCAATAATGAGGCCGAATATGAGGCACTGATAGCAGGTCTCCTCCTAGCCAGAGACATCAGTGTCAGCCACATCCGGGTGTTCAGCGATTCCCAGCTTATCGTCGGGCAAATTACGAGAGACTTCGACGCCAAGGAGGACACCATGCGGGCATATAGGGATATTGTTCTCCCCCTTGCTCGCCTCTTCAATACCTTCTACATCAAACACATCCCTCGGGCTGAAAATTCCAAGGCAGGTGAGATGGCCCAATTGGCTTCTGCAGACCAATCAGACCTTAACCACGGTGTCCACCTCGAATACCTGTCCCACCCGGCTATCTCCCCCAACTTGCAGGAAGTCCACTTCCTCCAAGATGAACATATCCCATGGGTGGCAGACATCTTTCTGTATCTGACAACAGGGGAACTTCCTCACGACAAATAGCAGGCTGCCAAAGTCAGGGTCCGGTCGTCCAACTACATTCTTGTCGGCGACCTCTTATACAAAACATGGTTTTTCACGCCCATACCTCAGATGCCTCAATCCTGCTCAAGCAACCTACGTGATGAAAGAAATCCATGAGGGTATCTGTGGTAATCATTCGGGCGCCCGATCTCTAGCCCACAAAATACTTCGCACCGGTTATTTCTGGCCCACTCTTAATCAGGATGTGACAGACTTCGTGCTCAAATGTGATAAGTGCTAGCGTTTTACCAACATCCCCCATGCTCCTCCTACAGAATTGATCATGCTTTGCAGCCGCTACCCATTCGCCAAATGGGGGATCGACTTGGTTGGCCCATTGCCCACTGGCCGAGGCCAAATCAAATTCGCAATTGTCGAAGCAGAACCCCTTGCTACCATTACTGAGCGAAACACAACCCGATTTATCTGGCAATCAATCGTATGCAGGTTCGGCATCCCTCAAGCCATCGTTTCCGACAACGGCAAACAATTCGACAGCACTAAGTTCAGGAAATTCTGTATAGAACTCCAAATCCAGCCATGTTTCTCTTCCTTAGGTCATCCCAAGCCAATGGCCAAATTGAGGTCACCAACCGTTCTCTCCTGAAGATCATCAAAACCAAACTGGAAGCTGCTAAGGGACTTTGGGCTGAGGAATTACCTAATGTACTCTGGGCTTACCGGACCACCGCTCGGATTCCCACTGGGAGACCCCCTTTCGCCTAAAATACGGCGCTGAGGCGGTCATCCTAATGGAAGTCGGTCTGCCAATCCCAAGGGTTTTACACCCGAATCCAGAACTAACTGAAGAGCTGCGTCGGGCAGACCTAGATCTGATCGAAGAACTTCGAGAAACCACCGCTGTCAGACAGGCCTCATTATCCTCATACTCGAAGGCTTTCTGTGACAAATGTAATGCTCTAACATGTGCACTATGTGCCAAGCATTACTTCAATCTCACAACGTTCATCACTCGAAAAGCTCCTATTCCCTACAATCAGAAGCCATTGTTACAAGAACAACAAGAGTACATCCGATGGTGTGAAGCTGAGATGAAGAGGCTTCGGGAGGAGGCTATCCAGTACAAAACAGAACTTGAGACCAACAAAAAATGAGAACACACTAAAACCGCAAAGTCAGACCGAGGAATTCGCCGTGGGAGACCTTGATTTGCGAGAAGTAACTCTTGCCACCAAAAATCCGACTGAGGGCAAACTGGCAGCCAAGTGGGAAGGACCTTACGTTGTGAAAGCCAGACCACGTCCGGGCACTTACCGACTTCAGGACATGGAAGGTCGAGACCTCCCCCATCCTTGGAACGTTGAGCATTTGAAGCGCTATTTTCAATAAAAGTTATACTTTTGTATTGTCCAATTATTGTATATTCTTTTTGACAATCTGCACATTTGAATGTTCTCATTTTTTCCTCATATGGTGTAAATTTATCATCCAATGAGCTACACTTTGTATGACAACAAGCTTGTATCTCGGTTATTTGTGGTATTCCAATAACACTTTGATTGCAACCTCAACCAGACTGTGCAACAAAAAGCATCAGTCAGACTGAGCACCAAAAGCCTCAGCCAGACTGAGCATGAAGAGTTTGGCCAGACCGAGTCACTAAAAGCCTCAGCCAGACTGAGCACAAAAAGCCTAAGCCAGACTGAGCATGAAGAGCTCGGCCAGACTGAGTCACTTAAAGCCTCAGCCAGACTGAGCACAAAAAGGCTCAACCAGACTGAGGATGAAGTGCTCGGCCAGACCGAGTCATTAAAAGCCTCATCCAGACTGAGCACAAAAAGCCTCAGCCTAATTGAGCATGAAGAGCTCGGCCAGACCGAGTCGCTTAAAGTCTCAGCCAGAATGAGCACAAAAAGCCTCAGCCAGACTGAGCATGAAGAACTCGGCCAGACCGAGTCACTAAAAGTCTCAGCCAGACTGAGCATGAAAAGCTCGGTCAGACCGAGTCGCTTAAAGCCTCAGCCAGACTGAACATGTAAAGCACGTCCAAACTGAGTCACTTCAAACCTCAGCCTGACTGAGCCACCATTGCAACTTCATGATCGTACATAGTGGCCATACTTAGTCAAATTTCAGTCCAACGTTTTCCAAATCAGACTGGTTCTTTAACACTCTTGTAAGTTAAACTTCACTCTGCACTTAGTTTTTCTCACATTCACTCCGCATTGAATTTTTCTTACAAGTTAAACTTCACTTTATATTGAGTTTTCCTTACATTTTGCACTTTACAATGACTTATACACAAGCATTATACAAGTCACCACTCTCATTCATTTCAGATGCACAAACAAAAGCAATAGCATGCAAACAAGACTCAAAATTTTATTTATTTACAAACTCGTACATAAGTTTATTACAGTCATTCAAAAAAAAAAAAAAAAAAAAACACAAACAACCAAAACTCTAAGTACATATTTTTTCTACTCCATTCACTCCTCTTCTTCACTTGAAGCGAGATCTTCCTCTTCAATGCCCTCATCTGGGGGGGTCTGGGCCACGTCGTCTTCCTCAATTCTAACAGGGCTGAAGTTTATGTCTGGGAACAGCTCTTCTGCTTTACGCTTGAACATCTTCCAGCCACTGTCCCAGAATTCAGCCATTTCGTGTTTGTAGAAGTCCGACCGCTGGAAGCTCTAGATCACTTCGTCTTCGCTCCTGCTCCCAACGGTCGTCCCTGATGGACCAGCCCCCCCAGCCCCTTCTCTCGCCAAGTTGCTGGCAATAGCAGCGTCGATGGCCAACTGAAAGTCAGCAGACGCCTTAAATTGCTCTAGTGCTGCGACGTACAGATCGGGGTATGTTGTCTTTTCAGAGGCTGCCTTAGTTTTCTCTTCCTCTAACTCCTCCAACCTCGCCTTGTCCTCCATTGCCCTAGCACGCTCATCTTCCAGCTCCTTCTGCAGCCCAGCAATCTTTAGGTTTGCTTCATCCTTTTCTTTGATTTGCTGGGTGCGCAATTCTTCATTACTGGTCATAGTCTCTTCAAACCGCTCGGTGGCGACCGTGCAGGCATTTTGAGCATCCCCCACCTTCTTCTGCTCGTCAGCCAGCTGGAACTCGAGCGACACTACCTTGCGGCGTTTGACCTCTAGCTCCAACTTGACCGCGAGCAGCTCAGCATGGGCTCGAGTGGCAACATTGCGCTGCACGATCGCAAACACCTCCATCTTCTTCGCTTTCTGGGCCTCTTCCAACCCCCTAGCGCAAACGCTCCGTGCGGTCCTCCTCCACCTCGCAGTTTCACTCCTCAAACTCTCAAGTTAGGCCTTCGCCTCCTCCAACTTGGCCTTCAGAGGCTTCAGTTCACTTTTTGCAGCCGTCACCTTTCTCAGCAAAGCCCCTGCTAAAGTGGTTGCCTCCATTTGGGCAGAGCATAGCCCCTTTAGCAGCTCAGCCTCATTGAACTTGGTGGTAGAGCGCACGGCTGCTTTGTCCACTACCCCTAAGAGAAGATCTGCCACTGTCCTGGCTGGGCCTTCTTCTCCCTCCAGTCGCCCAGCCACTGTGAGGGCGTGATAGATGGCATGCTTCAACCTGACCACCTCTCTTTGGGGCGCAGGCCCCCCTTTAGGTTGCTGCTCCATCACCTCCTTAGGGTCGGCTGACCCACTCTCTACCTGCATCTTGGGCATGGCACTCATGTGCGCTTCTCCCTCCTGGTCCCCCTAACCTTTGTCCCCTTGCACCTCTGGGACAACCACCCTCTCTGGGGTCACCCTCACTCCTTTTTCCCCTGCTTCCTCAGCCATACGGGCGTCCTCCCCACCAACCCTCGCCTTCTTCGATCCAGGCGCATCTGCAGCCCCCTCAGGGACACTCCTCCTTTTCTTCTTCTTCTTCTTCAGAGCCTCCCTTTCCTTGTTCGCCTTTTCCTTCACTGGATCAACTGGGGGCGGTCGTGGCTCAAAACTGCCCAAGTCCTTCTCCCCTAGCTGCTTGGGGCGCTGTCGGATGTGTTCCCTCGCGATCGGTTTCGGAGCAGGTCCTAGTTGGGTCTTCTTGTACTTGTCCGCTCGCGCGAACAACCTCCTCTCCTCCTCCTCCCCTGCCTTCCTCTGCGCCTCTAACTCCTCTCTTACTAGATCCTCCTCCAACGGTTGCGGCCCCAAGTCCAGGGCAAACAACTTTGAAGGCAGGACCAACTCGTCCCACCTCACCCCCTTTTCTTCCCTCCATTCCCTCACCCTCCTCACTCGATCCTCCGCCGCCTTGTCCAGTTTGGGCTCGACCAATTTGGTGGGCACTTTCCATGTCGCGCGAATTCCCTCCCCACCATTCGCTGTTACAAAAAACCACCGCGGCCTCCATCCCTTCACCGACGATGGGAGACCCGCCACTAGCCCTCGCCCCGCCACCGCTTGCAAGGTGAGCCAGGTCTCCTGCTGACTGGATGCCTTGTAACAAGAGAAGAACTCGTCCACGGACATTGCCGTCCCCCCAGTCACCTGCAACCAGGCACTCGCGCACGCCGTTACTATCTTCTAGGCGTTTGGCATCAGTTGTCCTGGCGCTGCCTCCAACCTGTTTAACACCTCCACCACCACTTGGGGGAGAGGTAGCCTCAAACCCCCTCGCAGTGCCTCTTCGTACAAACTAAACTTGCCCGGTCGCACATCTGATGCCCTCTTCGTGGATTCGGGCAGTCTTAGCCCTATCTCTGACGGAATTTGATACTTCTTCCTTATCCCCTCGAGCTCCTCCACTGTCAGTACGAACCTGTCTGGCTTGGTGTGCCAATGGTTCGGCTCCACCTGGCTAATTGGTCTTGCGGCGGAGATCATTGTCCTGGGGCGAGCTCGCCCAACTTGACTCGCTCCCTGCCCCTCCCTACGCTCCATACGATATTGTTCTGCCAAACCTACCGCATCGTCATCGCCTAGTGGATCAACCCTCGCGTTTGTTGCTTCCTCTTGGGCCATCTCTCTCGTGTGTCTGCGAATCGCTTTGGATGCGGGTGCAAGGAAATGCACAAAGTGTCGCAGGGGCGTATCGCTAGCAATGAAGGAGTTTACACTGGGAATGTTTTGATGTTTTGCAAACAGATAGGTAAAGCGAATAATACCAAAGGCCCAAGGCTTGCCTGTATTCCAAGGGTCACAATTAATTCTCGCCAGTTTGAAAATTTTCAAAAATTCGCCCAAACTGTCTTTTCGACACTCTATCATGACCTATCGTTTCACTTATTGCCCAATGCCTAACCTCTCCACTACGCGATTCCGCCACGTGTACGACCACGATCCACTGCCTCTTTCCACTTCCCTGTCTATTCCACTTCACTTCAGTACGTGCCACGCCGCCTCTCGAGCCCCGCGCCACACTACTCGGCCACCCTTCGCGGTCGGCCCTCCTCTTGGTCGGTCCTTCCGCTCGGCCACCTTTTGCGGTCGGCCTTCCTCTTGGTCGGTCCCTCCACTCGGCCACCCTTCTAGGTCGGCTCTCCTCTTGGTCGGTTCCCCCACTCGGCCACCCTTCGCGGTCGGCCTTCCTCCTGGTCGGCCACCCCTCTCGGTCGGCCTTGACCCTGTCGATCCCTTGCAACCCTCATCTTCTTCATTATTCCTTTCGTTGGACTAAAGCTGCACTTGGAAATCGGAGACTACTGACATGGGTAAGCCCATAAAGATTATAGCCCACCGTTTAGGGCCCAATACATATCCCAAATACTAAAACCCAGCACTGCTAAAGCCCCACATAGCCTTAAGAACCAATGACATCAAGACACGTGGCGAGAGAAGGGCATGCCACATCAGCAGACAAAGATCTGCAAAGTTATTGCCATGACATATCGCCATTAATGAGGCCCCTTACAGCATTTATTGCGATAACCCCTCTTCGTCAGGACAGCACGCCCTCACCCTGAACAAGGTAAGCTACAACATAAACTTTCGGCCAAGGTGATAGGTCGGAAGGGACAACGAAATGATTACCAGAGGATATAAGCAGACGTTGAAGACAAGAAGAAGGTTAAGCTTTTCTATTTCTAGTCTATCTCTACAATCCACTTCTCTTCCTAACTTGATCGTCGGAGAGTTCGCTGGGGGACTCCCTGTTCCCCATTGGACTTTTGTGCAGGTTCCCCCGTGGGCTTGGTCATTGGGACATAGGCTTGAGGAGCGTGGATCAGTTCGACCCGTCCTGTCATCACGAACTGTATCATCAGTCACCATGTCAGACGACAAAATTTAATCTTTGACTTGCAAACTTACTGGAGCCAATTATGCTTATTGGTCCATTGTTATGAAATTTTTTTTGCTTGGTCGAAAAAAATAGGGACGTGTTTCTGGTTGTTTCTTGTCGATAAAGGATGGATATCAGGCTGCCTGTGACACTTGAGATTGTGATAATGCCCAAGTTCTGATTTGGTTTCATAATGATGTGAATGATCGTATTGGGATGATGTTTTCCAAATATACTACTACCAAGGAGGTTTGGGACTATTTCTAGGGGGTTTATCAGCAGTCTAACTTTGCCAAACGGTATGAGTTGGAAACAGTTATTTAGAGTGCGCTTTAGCGAGATCGGTCTATTCAAGATTTCTACATTGAGGTTATGGGACTTTAGGATCAGCTTGCTCTCATGGAACCATCTAGTCTTAAGGTAATAGATGCCTATCTGCAGTTTCAGAAAGTGGGTTGTTTGGTGCAATTTTTAACAGCTCTCGCCCCTCAGTATGAGGCTATCTGTGGTGGCATCCTTCACCGGTCTCCTCTTTCCTCTGTGGATGCTATTGTTTGTGAATTCCTTTCTGAGGAAACTCGTCTTAAGATGGCTAGTCAGACTTTTTAGGTCTCTGCCAAACCCAAGAAAGGGCCCTTGGCTTCAGATGAGTGTGTTTTCTACCATCAGAAGGGCAACTGGAAGTATAACTGTCCAAAAAAGGGTCGTGCGACTTTTCAGCAGTCTCAGTCCCAGTTTCAAGCTCCTACTCAGAATCCTATTTGGTAAATTTAGAAAATACAAGATTAGGGAATGATTAGGATATCATCTCTTATTTATATTACTTAGAAAATATGAGGAAGAAGAACTCCGAAAATACGAGGAAGAAGGAATATATTTCTGTTATATTCAAAACTTCTTATCTTACAAGACCAAATGACACTCCTTATATAGGAGATATTACAAACATCATTATAACCCATTATATGCCACTTACATATTATATATTATCACTATCTACCACTATCATATTATATACATGCCACTATCTGCCACCAACACCACTATCATATTCTATACATGCCACTATCTGCCACCAACACCACTATCATATTATATACATGCCACTATCTTATTATATACATTAACACAAATTTCCAGCACTCCCCCTCAAGCTGGTTTGAAGATATCGTCCATAGCCAACTTGCTAGTCAGCTTATCAAATTGCTTCTTGTGTAGTCCTTTCGTTAGCACATCAGCTAATTGTTCACCTGTTGGAAGGTAGGTCATACAGATTATGCCAGCATTGATTTTCTCCTTGATGAAATGTTTATCCACTTCTATATGTTTTGTGCGATCATGTAGAACTGGATTATGAGCTATAGATATAGCTGCTTTGTTGTCACAATAGACCTTCATAGGTGTCGGGTGAGAAAGCTTTAATTCTTCAAGAATTCTTTTAATCCACATTACTTCACAGATTCCATAGGCAACAGCTCTGAACTCTGCTTCTGCACTACTTCTAGCTACCACATTCTGTTTTTTACTCCGCCATGTAACTAGGTTCCCACCTACAAAGGAGCAGTATCCGGATGTTAATCTCCTGTCTGTAACACTTCCTGCCCAATCTGCATCTGTGTATACTTCAACTTGAAGATGTCCATGTTTCTTGAATAGTAAGCCTCTCCCTGGAGTTCCTTTCATATATCTTAAGATCTTATAAACGGCCTCAAAGTGCTCTGCCCCTGGTGAGTGCATGAACTGACTTACTATGCTGACTGCAAAGGCAATATCAGGCCGCGTATGAGACAAGTAAATCAATTTCCCTACAAGTCGCTGATATTGTTCCCTCTCTTTGACTTCTTCAGCCTTAGCAGCTTGTAACTTCAAGTTAGGCTCGATCGGAGTCTCCACCATCTTACAACCAAGGATACCTGTTTCTCCAAGGAGATCAAGAGCATATTTTCTCTGATTAACGAATATACCTTCCTTGGATCTTGCAAATTCCATTCTGAGGAAATACTTGAGGGCTTCCAGATCCTTAATGTGAAATTCTTTTGCGAGTTTCTCTGAGGGCTGCTAACTCTGCTTCATCATTACCAGTTAAAATGATGTCATCAACATAAACAATCAAAATTGCAATTTTACTGTCTTTTGAATGTTTATAAAATATTGTGTGATCTGCTTGACTTTGCGAGAAGCCACAACTGATAACTGCCTTCCCAAAGCGTTCAAACCACGCTCTTGGTGATTGTTTGAGTCCGTATAATGACTTGTTCAATCTGCATACTCTGTCGCTTCCAAGTCTCTGCTCAAATCCCGGCGGTAGGCTCATGAACACCTCCTCTTCAAGATCACCATTGAGAAATGCATTTTTAATGTCAAGTTGATGTAGAGGCCAATCTGAATTTACTGCAAGAGATAACAGTACTCTGATGGAATTTATTTTAGCAACAGGAGCAAACGTCTCCTGATAGTCGATCCCATAAGTTTGAGTGAAGCCTTTAGCCACCAGTCTCGCCTTGTATCTCTCAACGCTTCCATTTGCGTTACATTTTATCGTAAACACCCATTTACACCCAACTGTTTTCTTGTCTTTGGGAAGATCAACTATCTCCCAAGTACCACTTCTCCTTAAAGCATTCATCTCCTCCATGACTGCTAATTTCCAATTCGGATCATCCAATGCTTCCTGTATATTCCTTGGAACAAACAAGTTGGAAATCCTAGATGTGAAAGCTCTATGGTTTTTAGACAGTCTTTGATAGGAGAGGTAATTTGCAATAGGATGTTTAATGCAATTTCGGACACCTTTCCTAATTGCTATAGGAACATCAAGGTCGGAAATAGAAGGAATAGGATTACCTAAAATTTCGATGCCAGAACTCGGGTGGACATTCGGGTCATTAGGATGGACATTCGGGTCATTATTCCTCAGATGAAATCGCTTCCTAGTATAAACCTGAAACTCAGAATTTAGATCATTTTGTAGTACTTCTCCCCTTAAACAAGAATCTTCTTGACTAGGCACCATAGAACTTGGTTCTCCTAAGTGAGCATTATCAGACAGATGTGGTTTTTGTGTAGGATAAATGACATTGGGGAGCGGGATAGAAATATCCGAAAAAATGTCTTCTACTCCACTTGTCTTCCCCTGAAGAGAAGTGTTGGGGAAATAGGATTTTGTTTCCACAAATGACACATCCATACTCACAAGAAATTTCTTGGTTTGAGGATCGAAACACTTATACCCCTTTTTGTTTGAGGAATAACCCAAAAAAACACATTTTATAGCACGGGGGTCAAGTTTTGAACGAAATTGACTGGGAACATGAACATAGGCAGTACATCCAAAAACTTTGGCGGGTAAATCAGAAAACAACCTCGTGTCAGGAAAAAAAGTTTTGAGACAATCAAAAGGTGTTTTGTATGTTAACACCTTTGTAGGCATCCTGTTTATCAAATAAGAGGCTGTTAAAATTGCTTCACCCCATAAATATTTAGGAACATGCATGTAAAACATTATAGCATGTGCTACTTCAAGTAAATGTTTATTTTTTCGTTCTGCAATGCCATTTTGTTGAGGGGTATCCCGACATGTAGATTGATGAAAAATCCTTTTTTTTTTTTTTCCAAAAACTCACCCAACTGCTCATTGAAATATTCTGTTCCATTATCAGAATATAAAATACCAATTTTGGTTTGAAATTGGTTTTCAATCATATTGTAAAAATTTGTGAATAAATTTTTCACGTCAGATTTTTTTATTCATCAAATAAATCCAACATAAGCGGGTATGGTCATCAATAAATGTAACAAACCATCTTTTACCAGAAAGAGTAGTGATTTTAGAAGGGCCCCAAACATCACTATGAATCAAATAAAAAGGTTTAATTTTGCAAAAATACAACTTTCACAATGAAAAGAAGAACGATCAATCCCTTTAAATAATTCTGGAAATAAATGTTTCAGATAAAGAAAACTAGGATATCCTAGCCTATAGTGCCATAGCATTATTTTTTCTCGAACAGAGATTGAACTAGTGCTATTAAAGCTCTGAGCTTTTTTATTACTAACAGGTACTGCATCAAAGTAGTAAAGACCTTCAAGCATCCTAGCACGCCCAATCATCATCCCCGAGTTCTGGTCCTGAAATTCACAATGGGATTCAAAAAATGTAACACGACAATTAGAATCCTTAAATAGTTTACTGACAGACAAAAGGTTACA
The DNA here is from genome assembly GCF_055761805.1 of Camellia sinensis. NCBI lineage: Eukaryota > Viridiplantae > Streptophyta > Magnoliopsida > Ericales > Theaceae > Camellia > Camellia sinensis. The sequence goes on from NC_138963.1 coordinate 144,423,434, forward strand.
GGCTAAGTTGGGGATGTGAAGAACAGCATTGAGATTAATTTTTTCAGCTAGTTTAATAAATCCTTTTCCTGCAATAGGTGAAAAACTACCATCGGCTATTCTGATTTTGTCATGACCAGAACAAGGGAAATAGGTACTAAATAAATGGGAAAAACTAGTCATGTGATCGGAGGCACCGGAATCTATGATCCACGGAGAGAAGTTTAGGCAAGAGAAGGCTTTAGGATTTCTACCTGTTTGTGCCAACAAAACACTAGGAGTACCGGATGAGGAGTTGGATTTTATTAGCTTTAAGAGTTGATCAATCTGTTCTTTGTTGAAGGGACCTGAATCGGCTTCATTAGCGGTAGGAAAGCCACGATTCTTCTCTCCTTGTTTGCTGCTTTTCCAGTTGACAGGTTTGCTATGGATCTTCCAACACGTTTCGCGTGTATGGCGAGGCTTGTTGCAAAAATCACACCAGACCCGTGGCTTATCATCAAACCTGCGCTGGTAATTTGCAGCCTTGTTGGCCGCAGCATCGCTAATTAAAGCAGAAATTTCAATTGATTCACCAGTACCTTTTTTCTTAAGCATGACGCTCCTTCGGCTCTCTTCCCTTCTGACTTCGGCAAATACTTTGCCAATGGATGGGAGAGGAGGTCTGCCAATGATTCTTCCTCGCACTTCATCGAACTCAATGTTGAGGCCGGCAAGAAACTTGTAAATACGGCTGTCTTCCACAGTTTTCTTGTGGTGGTTGCAGTCGTTAACCGATTTCCATTCGTATGTGTTGAAGATGTCAAGATCCTGCCACAACCTTTTCAACGAATTGAAATATTTGGTGACGGAATCATCTCCTTGACGAATCTCTCCCAACTTCAAAGTTAATTCGAAAACTTGAGATTGATTTCCTAGGTCAGAATACATCTGACTAACATTATCCCACAATTGTTGTGCAGTAGTATAGCACATGTAATTAGAGCTTATATCCTCATTCATGGAATTGACCAACCATGTCATAACCATGGAGTTTTCAGCGTCCCAACTGTCGAACAGCGGATCATTAACAGCAGGAGCCTTCTTGTCACCAGTGATGTAACCGATCTTTCCTTGTCCACGGATATACATCCGGACAGATTGTGACCAGCGGAGAGAATTATCACCATTTAGGCGGATGGTGGTGATTTGGACAGAGTGAGAGTTGGACGTTTTCACCGGAATGGCGGCGGCAGGGGTTGAAGTGGTTTCGGACGTGACTTCCGACATGGCTATGACGGTTTTAGGGCTGCTGTGTTTTTTGTTGCTCTGATACCAACTTAGAAAATATGAGGAAGAAGAACTCTGAAAATATGAGGAAGAAGGAATATATTTCTGTTATATTCAAAACTTCTTATCTGACAAGACCAAATGACACTCCTTATATAGGAGATATTACAAACATCATTATAATCCATTATATGCCACTTACATATTATATATTACCACTATCTACCACTATCATATTATATACATGCCACTATCTGCCACCAACACCACTATCATATTCTATACATGCCACTATCTGCCACCAACACCACTATCATATTATATACATGCCACTATCTTATTATATACATTAACACAAATTTCCAGCAATATTAATGAAGATTAATAATTACAAGGGAACCCTAAGACATAGAATGATTACAAAATAATAACCCTAATAATATTATTCTAATACTCCCCCTCAAGCTGGTGTGAAGATATCTCTCATGCCCCGCTTGCCTAAGATATAATGAAATGGCTTACTCCTAACTCCCTTGGTGAGGATGTCAGCAAGTTGTTCACCAGATTGCACAAAGAGAGTATATATTGTGCCACTAGTGAGTTTCTCCTTAATGAATTGGCAATCAATCTCAACATGCTTTGCTCGGTCATGTTGAACCGGATTGTGAGCGATGTTGATAGCGGCCTTATTGTCACAGTATAACCGCATGGAGTCCATTTGATCAATACCTAGATCACTCAACAATAACTTGATCCATAAGAGCTCACACACCCCTTGTGCCATAGCTCTAAACTCAGCTTCTGCATTTGACCTGACAACCGCATTTTGTTTCTTACTCCTTCAAGTAACTAGATTGTCTCCAACAAAGGTGTAATACCCTGAAGTCGATCTCTTATCGATCACTGATCCAGTTCAGTTAGCATCTGTATAGGCTTTCACACGAAAATGATCATACTTTGAAAAATAAAGACTCTTACCAGGAGCAGATTTCAAGTACCTCAAAATTCTCATGACAGCCTCGAAGTGAATCTGATGAGGAGCATGCATAAACTGGCTAACTACATTGACAGCAACAATAATATTTGGACGGGAGTGAGATAGGTAAATAAGCTTATGCACTAATCATTGATAGCTCCCCTTATCAACAGCTGCTCCTCTTTCATTATCCCGCAGTTTTTGATTGGGTTCCAATGGAGTGTCACAGGCCTGCAGCCAAGCATCCCAGTTTCCTTCAACAGATTAAGCACATACTTCCTCTGTGAGATAAATATCCTATCCTTGGAGCGAGTAACTTCAATTCTCAGAAAATATTTCAAGCTCCCCAAGTCTTTGATTTCAAACTCACTGGCTAAATATTTCTTCAACAGAGGAATTTTCTCGCTATCATCGCCCGTGAGGACTATGTCATCTACATAAACAATGAGTGTTGTAGTCTTATCACTTGAGGAGTGTTTCACAAACAAGGTGTGATCTGCTTGACTCGGTTTGAAGCCATATTTAAGCATAGCCTGAGTGAATCTCTCAAACCAAGTCCTTGGAGACTGTTTGAGACCATATAATGATTTCCGAAGCCTGCATAATTTGCCTTATATCTGATAATCCTCAAAACTAGGAGGAATGTCCATACATATCTCTTTTTCGAGGTCACCATGGAGAAGGCATTCTTTACATCAAATTGATGAAGTGGCCAATCTAGATTAGCTGCTAGAGAGAGAAGCACTCTGACTGAATTCATCTTAGCCACGGGTACAAAGGTTTCCTGATAGTCAACGCCATATGTTTGAGTGAACCTTTTTGCCACAAGTCTAGCCTTGTAACGCTCAATAGAACCATTCGCTTTGTGTTTCACAGTATACATCCATTTGCATCTCACAGGTCGTTTGCCCTTATGTAACTCAGTCAATTCCCAGGTGCCATTCTTCCTAAGTGCTTTCATTTCCTTAATCATGGCAAATTTCTACTCAGAGACAGTAAGAGCATCCTGAAAATGGTTAGGAATGTTAACAGAGGAAATATTTGACACAAACGCTCTACATGAGGACGACAAATTAGAGTTGGACACAAAATTTGAGATAGGATGTTGAGTAAAAGATCTCACACCCTTTCTCTTGGCAATAGGAACATCAAGATCAATGGACTCAAGAGATTCAAAGTTACTTGGACTCTCATCAGAAGCAATAGATGGCAGTGGAGGAGCATAAGTGGTCTCTAGTATCCAATTAACTTTCTGTCGGTCTTTGTCCCTAACATAAACTTGCCCTTCCTTATCCTTGGTGACATTGGGTTTTGTAGTCTCAATAGGAGGTGGTGGTGCTGCAAGAGCCACTGGTTCCACCATAGGAATCACAAGAATCACTTGACACCAAGGCTTCCCCTGAAAGGAGGACTGTGACACCGGAGAGGACAAAAAATAAGACTGAGACTCAAAGAATGTGACATCTATGGACACAAACCACTTACGAGGAGGGTGGTAACACTTATACCATTTTTGAGTAGGAGAGTACCCAAGGAAAACACACTTGTGGGAGTGAGGGTCCAACTAACCACGAGTAGGAGAGTGATTATGAACAAAACAGACGTAACCAAATATGTTGGGAGGAATAAAAAACAAGGACGGGGAATTTAGGAGAACTTGAAGAGGAGCTTGTTTTTGCAAGACCTGGGTAGGAAGATGATTAATAAGATGGACAGCGGTGAGAAAAACATCGCCCCAGTAGGACTGAGGCACTCACATAGAAAAACACATGCACCGAGCTATGTCAAGAAGATGGCGATTCTTGCGTTCCGCCACCCCATTTTGTTGAAGGGTATTGGTGCAAGAGGTCTGATGGATAATGTCATGAGTAGAAAAATATTGCCCTAACCCAGAATCTATGTATTCACCCCGATTATCAGAACGTAATATTTTGACAGTGGCCCTAAACTGGGTACAAATCATTTTATGAAAATTGCGGAACACAGAGAAAACCTCACTCTTGTCTTTCATGAGATACACCCAAGTAGTATGAGAAAAATCATCAATAAATGTAAGAAACCAGCGATGACCTTTCACAGACATAACACGAGATAGACCCCAGACATCAGAATGTATTAATAAAAAAGGAACTAAACTTTTATTAAAACTGGGAGCAAAAGAGGCTTTGTGTTGTTTTCTGAGTTGACAAGACTTAAAGAAATTCAGACACATTATTGTGTGAAAAAACAGATGGAAATAAATGCTTAAGTAAATAAAAAGAATGACGTCTAAGATGCTGATGCCACAACCATATATCATCGGTGGTAGGACTCGTGGTGGAAGAATGAGCAAGCTTGTTCGGTTAATCTAGGAAGTAGAGACCATTTTCTGCACTACCACTACCAATTGTTGTCCTCGTGACAAGGTCTTGGAAAAGACAATGATCAGGAAAAAAACGTCACTACAATTCAAATCCTGGGAAACACGACTTAAGGATAACAGGTTAACAGAAAAATTGGGAACATGGAGAACAGAAGATAGAGGTATGGTAAGAGTGACATGGACTACACCTTTCCCAGAAATGAAAGAAACAGTACCATTTGCAATCCTAACTTTGTCCTGACCTAAAGAGGGTTTATAGGCAGAGAAAAGATCAGTGGATCCAAACATATGATCTGAGGCACCAGAATCAATAATCCAGGGCAACGACTTATGAGACAAGAAAACACGAGGAGAAGAGACTAAGTTACTTGAGCGGGCAAACGAAGAGGAAGATGTACTGAGAGCAGTAGAAGACCGTCGGTCCAGCAAGTGACGTAGAACATTCTCAAGCTCAGGAGTAGTCATGCCATAGAGACCATCAGAAGCCTGGCCAACGGAAGCGGAAGTAACATCAAGTGGAACAACGACACTAGACCGATGAGCCCGTAGATGGGAGCCACGTCTTCGAGGCTGGCCTGACCGTCCTCTAGAACCAAACCAATCACCTCGACCCCCAGATGGAGGCCCATTAAGCTTTCGACACGTTTCACGAGTATGCCGCAGTTTTTTACAGGAATCACAGAATAAAGACTCCTTGGCGGCAAACAGAGAAATGAGAGTCAGGCAGAGGCCATCTCGAGGGTTAGATAGTAATGTTGAGTGGTCAGTAGAGACAGGGGACATCATAGTAGACCGGCGACTCTCCTTATTCTGTTCATAGGCAAATGCCTCCTGAAGTGAAGGAAGAGTGTACATACCCAGAACTCAACTCTTAATCGGATCATACTCCACATTGAGGCCTGCCAGAAACTTGAAGATTCGTTCCTGTGCGATGAACTTCCTGTACCTGACTGAATTAGCAGTGTAAACAGGCTTATAGTCCTGTAGGTGATCAAGGCGTTTCCAGTCGTTGGTGAGGAAGGTGAAGTACTGAAGAACCGTTCGCTCCCCCTGAACAGAGCTCTCAATAGAGTGGCGTAACTCAAATGCTTGTGAGAAATTCCCTTTGCGGGAATAGGTGGTAGCCACAACATCCCAAACATCCTCTGCAGTCTCTATAGATAAGTAGCCCTCGCCAATGTTTGTACCATTGAATGAATAAGCCAACCCATAATCAAAGAGTTGGTAATCTCCCATTGGTTATAACTTGGGTTAGTTGTGCTGGGTGCTTGTATACTGCTATTCATATACCCCATCTTCCCTCTGCTCTTCAAAAACATAGTCAAACTCTGCGACCACGCGAGATAGTTTTGACCATTAAATAGAGAGGTAGTGATTTTAAGACTAGGGTTGGGGTTATCCGTCATAGTAGTAGGTATAGGGAAACTCACTCCTAGGTGTCTGAGAAATAGTGGACACACCGGTGGAATCTGTCATAAGTACTGTATTACTGAACCCGCAACAAAACTAGTGCCAATTACAAATTCGGTGGATGGTGGTGGAAGGGAAAAACAAACACAACGACCACTAGGACAGTATAAAGAGTGAACAACTCATATATATAGATATATTTTTTTTTTTTCTGTTTTTTTTTTTTTTAATTTTTAATTTTTTTTTAAGAAAAGAAAAAAAAGAATAACTCAAGAAAGAGAGACAGTTAGAGGAAGACGACAAAGAACCAGAGGCAGTCGGCTAAAGACAGACAGAGGAAGGCGATGAAGAACTAGAAGTAGGTGGCACATGAGTCGAGTAGGGGGAGAGACGAGGTAGTCGTTTGAAGCCAACGAAGGCTTAGGAGCTGTCGCCTGGGTCATCCAGTGGTCGACAAAGCCAATGAAGATGATCTAAGGGTGATTCAGTGGTCCACGTTCATCGCACCAAGTGATTTTCAAATCCTAGGTGAGCCGAAATCCCTCAGGTTTGAGGTGGCTTGAGCCGAAACCCCTTAGGCTGTCTGCTGAAGTGGGTTGTCTCCGGCGGTGGTTAGTGGCTCCGATGGTTACTGTATGGGTAGATGGGTTTAGGTTTTAGGGTTAGGTTGAGATACCATGATAAATTTAGAAAATACAAGATTAGGGAATGATTAGGATATCATCTCCTATTTATATTAATGAAGATTAATAATTACAAAGGAGCCCTAAGGCATAGAATAATTACAAAATAATAACTCAAATAATATTATTCTTACACTTTTAGCCCTCCAGCTACTTATACTGCATTTGCTTCGGCTCCATATCCCGATTTAGCTTTCTTGTGTGTTTCAAATTGTTTAGCTTTAGCATATTTTGTCTACCTCCCAACCATCCTCATCTACTTTCACTCTCACTTCTCTTCATTCAGGTTTGCTTGGTTCTTTTTCAAGTATTTCTTATTCAGTTTGGATTTTTGACTCTAGTGCTTCTCATCATATGATTCCCCGTCTCTCTTTCATAATTGTCATTCTTCCCCTTTTACTATTACTGTTAACACTGCCAATGGGTAATAGGAAAGGTATGTTTGTCCTATTTGTTTGGTCTGCTCTGCAATGTCTATTGCCACTATACCATCTGTCCTTTATGTTCCTCAGTTATCTGTTAGTTTACTCTCTATTAGTCAACTTGATGCTTTCGATTATGATGTTATCTTTTATTCTTTTGTCTGTTAGGTGCAGGAGCGACAATCCAAGAAGCAAATTGGGACCGGTCGTAGAGTTGGAGACCTCTATGTGGTGGGAAGTTTGTATCTTCCTCTGTCTACCTCTCCAATTGCTTTTTCATCCTTTCAGTTAGATCCTCAATCGAGTCTTTTTTATTTATGGCATTCCAATTAGGTCATTTGTTTGTTGACCGTTTACGGTCGTTAGCTCAGTTAGAGGGGTGTAAACTTGCCAAGATGACAGCTTTACCATTTAATAAAAATACTCCTATTTTTTTTACCACCCTATTTTTGTTACCCCATTTTCTCTTGTACATACTGATGTCTAGGAACCCTATCATGTTCTCACTAAAAGGGGCTCTGCTTACTATGTTTCTTTTGTCGATGATTGCACTTGCTATACTTGGGTTTACTTTATGACTCGTAAATCAGACTTGTACTAGATATACCGTACTTTTCAGTCTATGGTCACTACACAATTTGGGTCTACTATTAAGTTGTTATGTTCTGACTTGGGTGGGGAATATTTTAAAACTCAGTTCTGAGTATTTGGCCTCATGGGTACCATTCACCAAACGTCTTGTACTAATACGCCGGCTCAACATAGTCGAGCTGAACATAAACACTGTCAACCTCCTTGAAACCGCTAGGCCTCTTCTTCTCTCTGCCTTTGTTTCGGCTCTGTTTTGGGGGGAAGTAGTTCTTACTACTGTTTTTCTTCTCAACCGTATGTTTACTTCTTTCTGGTTGGTCCCCTTATAAGGCTTTGTTTTCTCAACTTCCCAATTATTTCCTCCTTCGTATTTTTGGATTTGCTTGTTTTGTACTTCTTTCCCAAAAAGATAGGACCAAACTTAGTGCCCGATCTGTCTTGTTTGCCTTTTTGAGTTGCTGTCTTACTCAAAAAGGCTATCGCTGTTACGATCCTGTTTCTTATCGCCTTTACGTCTCCTGCCATGTTGCTTTTCTTAAACGTCTGTCTTACTTTCATCTTCTTCCTATCACTGCTCCGGTTTCCAAAGAGAATTTGGTTCGCATTGGTCCATTTCCCTCTGAGATCCCTCCTGATGAGTACATCTCTACTGTTTCCCTTGAGTTTATTCCTTCTTCTTCTTCTTCTACTATCTCTCATGTTGAGTCCCTTCTTACTGAACCCCATGAGTTTGTTTCCTTTTATCTTTCCTCTTCTCTTTTTGCACCCCCTCCTACTTCGTCGTCTCCTCTGTTGTTACTCTATTCTCGTCGCAAGGCTCTCCGTTCACTAGTTGTCTCTGCCTCTGTTGTTGATCCCCTTACTTCTAACGACTCTGATCTTGCCCATTGTAAGTATCCCCTTCGCAACGGTAAACATGTAGTCAAACTTGGTTTTTTTAAAACATATTTTTCTCCTTTATATTGCACATTTTTGTATTTTATTCACTTTTTTTCAAAACCCCAGTCTTACAAGGAGGCTTGTCAGGATCCTAATTGGATTCAAGCTATGGAAGATGAGTTGTCTGTATTGTAGAAAACTACTATTTGGGAGCTGGTTCCTTTGCTTGCTAGTACGAATTTGGTTGGTTGCAAATGGGTCTATAAAGTCAAGACTCATTTTGATGGTTCTCTTGAGCACTACAAAGCTTGACTAGTTGCTAAAGGTTTCTTCCAGGAGTATGGTATTGATTATGAGGAGACTTTTGCCCCTGTTGCTAAGATGACTACTGTCCGCACTTTGATCTCTGTCGTTGCTGTTTGTCATTGGCCTCTTTATCGGATGGATGTTAAGAATGCTTTTCTGAATGGCCATCTCACTGAGGAGTTTTACATGCATCCTTCTCCTGGCCTTCCTTATTTCTTTGGACAAGTTTGTTAACTTCGATGTGCTTTGTATGGTTTGAAGCAATCTCGTCGTGCTTGGTGTGATCGTTTTCAGACACTATTACTGAGTTTGGATTTCATCGTTGTGCCCATGACTCTTCTTTTTTTCTCCTCCACACCTCTACTGGTTTTGTTGCCCTCTTACTGTACGTGAATGATATGATTATCACTGGTTCTAACTCTTCTGCTATCTCTGAGGTCAAGCAGCATCTCTTCCACACTTTCGAAATGAAGGATTTGGGCCCATTGCGATATTTTTTTGGCATTGAGGTAGCTTCTTCTCTCAAGGGTTACTTTCTGTCTCAGGTCAAGTATGCCAATGAGGTTATTCATCGTATCGCTCTTACTGACACTAAGCTTTCTGATACCCCCATTGAGCTTAATGTGAAGCTCAACACTACTGATGGTGTTCCTTTGGAAGATCCTACTTTATATCGAGAGCTTGTTGGTTGCTTAGTTTATCTGACAGTTACTTGTCTTGATCTTGCCTATGCTGCCTATGTGGTTAGTGAATACGTTTTTGCTCTTTGCTGTACACGTTAGGCTGCTTTGATTTTGATTTTTCGCTATTTTCGCAGTACTATTTTTCAAGGCTTGCTCTTTATCTTCTATGTTTTCCTTGGACTTGGTGGCTTATGCTGATTGGGCTGGTGATGTTAATGATCGCAAGTTTACTTATGGTTTTTGTATGTTTCTTGGCAATTCCCTGATTTCTTGGAAAAACAAGAAGCAAACTGTTGTTGCTTGTTTTATTGCCAAAGCTGAGTATCGTGCTATGGCTCATGCTACTGCTGAAATTATCTAGCTTTGTAGTCTTTTATTTGACTTTGGCATCCTTTAGTCTTCTTTGATCTCTCTCTATTGTGACAATCGAAGTACTATTCAGATTGCCCATAACACTGCCTTTCATGAACGGATGAAGCACATTGAGATTGATTATCACTTTGTCCGACAACATCTGCAATCTGTCTTTATCTTGCTTTCATTTGTTACTTCGACTCTGCAATTTGCTGACTTCTTTAAGAAGACTGACACCATTGCTCGGTTTCGATTTCTTCTTAACAAACTTTCAGTGTTTTCTGCTAAAACACCTTGAGTTGGAGCGGGGGTGTAAGAATATATTTGCCTATATTGTCTATATTTTTAGGAATTATTGTATTTTAGGAATTTGGAATGGTTGTGATTATTTAAATATTCTATGTAGTTTGTATTTCTTTTTTAGGCTTAGGGATTAGAGTTCTATATAAGTAATGTATTCCTTGTATTAATTATTCAGTTGAATATATAGAAATATTCAGAAACTTACACTTCTTGCCATGGAAAGCTCATGCAACTTTTTGCAATTTTAGTCATTGTAAACAAGTTTCATTCCAGATTTCTGCTATCATTTTTTGTTTTGGACATATATGTTTCTTTGGTTGGTTTTTCATCAGAAGGCCAAATTAACTTAATATTACAAATATTGATACACGTTGTTTGTTTGGACTATTTGTTGGCATAACATTTTAGATTTTTGAGTTCAAGATGGGCAAGGTAATATTTTGCTGTTGATGTGGGACATATGACTAGTAGAAATTAGTGTAAATTACACTTTGGATCCCTGCACTTTGCACCGAATTTCACTTTGGCCCCTACACTTGAAATCATGGCAGTCAACTCCCTGCATTTCTGGTCAAATTCCACTTTGGTTGTGGCAGTCAATGCCCTGTATTTTTGGGCAAATCTTAGTTTGGTTCCTAAATAAGTGTCAATGTTTCTTTTCTGTTACTCAATTGTTTAAATCTTTAACAAAATCTAATCATGTGACAAGAATGTGACTATGACGTGAGGGTAAGAGAGGAAAATTATTTACATTTTCCACCAATACACACTTTGTTCCAAAATTTAAATTATGATCATAATCTGGGTTTCTATCTAATGATTTTGTTTGGTTACTGTTAGAATTTCCCATCTTTACCTTCACCTACTCCACTACACACTCCACTTCACCTACCTCCACTTCACCACACACTCCACTTCACCTAACCCACTATCACCTCCACTACACCTACTACCACATTTTCTTCTATATATAGATTGTATAGGAATTGTAATTAATCAATCAACAATACATCAATCATAAACTCATCAATCAATAATACATAAATTCTTACATGGTATCAGAGCAAGGTTGAGAATTTAGTGATTCCGCTTCACCGGCGGACGGCAGCCTCGCCTTGGCCGTCCGCCGGACAAACCCAAAATTTCTAATTCTCTCTCTCCTTCCTCAACAAACTGATTCGTCACCCAACCCGTACTCTTCCTCGGCTCTACTGGACGACACTCGATCTCCCTCGATCCATACCTCTCAATCTCAGAACCACCAGAACCAGAACCAGAAGCACCACCACTTTGCTTCCTCTCATACAAAATCAACTCCAATTTCTGGTCCAAATACAGAGCATAACTCCTCACAAAAGCCGAATGGTCCCACGAATTCGAGTGCGCTTCGTCTCGAAAATCCGACATGTTCAACAACCGAGTCCCTCTACGAGTCGCGTACGTGATCTCTTGCTGAAACACAGGCTCGCCATCGGAGAGAAGGCGATGAATCACGATCGCCATTTCCAGATCCGGAGCCAAGTTGCCTGCTACTTTCGCGATTCCGATGCTTGTTTGATCCTTCACAGCTCCGATCGCTTTGCGGATCGTGCTCGGAGCCATTGTTGCCGATCACGTTGAGTTTGGAGAAAGTTCTTCTAGATCTGCGGCGAAGAGAGAGGGTCTGACCTTTCGAAGGGTCTGTGGTTTTGTGGTGTTGACTTGTCTGGATTCTGGATCAATGGGTTGAAGGAGGTAGCACTGTTGACAAGTCTGAACTCAAAACCATCATCAAGCTCCTCAGAACATACAAACGCTTCTTTTTCTTTTATTATTAAAAATTTAGTTGGTGAGCCCCTTTTTCCACTACCCACGTACCCACCACATTTTTTTTAATATTTCTCTCTCTGGTCTGTTTTTTAATCCACCCACTTCATCACACATCTCCCGCCCCTATCCCCCACTTTCTTTATACCCATCTTTTCTTTTCTTTTATTATATATATATATATATTAACATAATCAATCATACCATCACACCCCTCTGCTGGTTCCACCCATGTAGGCTTGTCCCCTCTTCTTATTATTATTCTTATTATTATTATTAAAAAAAAAAAAAAAAAAAAAAACTTGGCAGACGACGAACTTGCCCAATACACTCATTTTATTCATATCAGGATCAACTCCGATCACCATTTTACATCAAAAAAAAAAAAAAAAAAAAAAACCTCATCCACAGGCGGAATTTTTCTCCTCTACTCTACTGCAGGTCTCTTCTTTTTGCCTCCGTCCTGGGCAGTCCTTGTCGGTGTTGCCTCCGTGTTTCCCACTCCACTGGGCATGATCACTCCCCCATACTCCTCCACTGCCGCATATGGCGGCCCTCCAAATCGGAACATCACGGTGGCCTTCCGCTTCAGCTCCTTGTTTTCTGCCCTTAGCACGCTTATCTCTGCTCGCGCATCCTTATACATGCGTTGGAGCAGAGCCAGCTGGGAGTTTAACTGCTGCACCTCATTTGCCCTACTCTGCAGCCGGTTCGATAGGTTTGTAACCGCAGTCATGGTTTCCACACATGACTTCAATGTATACTGATTGGCTTCCACATCCGACTGCACTGCCATTTTTTGCTCCACAGACCGCATCGGAAAGTTCAACGGAGTATACCCAGCGGTGTTTGGTTGAGGTTCCAGTGCCACCGCTCCAGTTCTCTCTCTTGTTGACTCGTTGAGATCGGGAAAGAGGGTGAGCAGACTCCGGGAAGACGAGGCCATTTTCTGGGCAACAGAGTGTTACAGAATATCTCTCGTTACAGAATATTACAGACTATCTCTCTCAGCACAAGGAACTCTCTTTCTCAGCAACACGAAGGATTTTTCAGAGGTTTCTCTCAGTTTTTCTCTGCCTCAGCCTCTGCCTTCGTCTTGGTTATATAGCCAAGGCAGCCACGCGTATCGCGCGCCACTTGCCACCAGCCGACAAACGGGCACGCAAGCCAAGGCGCCCACGTGCCTCGCCATCATGTCCGGCACACCTTTTGATGACTTGGGCACGCCTTTTTATGGATTGGGCACGCCTTTTGATGGCACGCCTTTTGAAAAATTGGGCGCACCTTTTGAGGATGCGATCCTTTATGGGTCCGACAAGACTCTGTAAACTATCCCGACATAGATTCCGGTTAGTTTCTACAGGGGTCCGACAAGACTCTGTAAACTGTCCCGACATAGATTCCGGTTAGTTTCTACAAGGGTCCGACAAGACTCTGTAAACTGTCCCGACATTGATTCCGGTTAGCTCCTTTATGGGTCCGACAAGACTCTGTAAACTGTCCCGACATAGATTCCGGTTAGTTTCTACAAGGGTCCGACAAGACTCTGTAAACTGTCCCGACATTGATTCCGGTTAGTTTCTACAAGGGTCCAGCAAGACTCCGTAAACTGTCACAACATTGTCTTCTACAACGGTCCGACATGACCCCATAAACTGTCTTCTACAACGGTCCGACATGACCCCATAAACTGTCTTCTACAAACGGTCCGACATGACCCCATAAACTGTTTTTCTACAACGGTCCGACATGACCCCATAAACTGTCTTCTACAGCGGTCTGACACCGCCATACAGTGTCCTCTACAACGTTATGACACCACCATTCCGTGTCTTCACCAACGGTCTGACACGACCATACAGTGTCTCCTATCCTTTTTTATTTTTATGTATTTTCTTGTTTTGTTACTCTCTCCAAACTCAAGTTGGTTCGTTTCTCTCCTCCTTGAGTTTGCGGGGGGTTGTTAGAATTTCCCATCTTTACCTTCACCTACTCCACTACACACTCCACTTCACCTACCTCCACTTCACCACACACTCCACTTCACCTAACCCACTATCACCTCCACTACACCTACTACCACATTTTCTTCTATATATAGATTGTATAGGAATTGTAATTAATCAATCAACAATACATCAATCATAAACTCATCAATCAATAATACATAAATTCTTACAGTTACCTACTTTCCAAAATCACTCTCTCTCTCTCTCTCTCTCATACACGTCAAATCAATCACTTTTTTTAAAACTCTCTCCCCAACACAATTTTTCAAAACCATTTCTAAAAAAAGGCAAACCAAACAAATTTTCGTACTTTTTATCTCAAAAACTACTCTACAAACACAAACCAAACACACCCATTGTATTTTAGGAATTTGGAATGGTTGTGATTATTTGAATATTCTATGTAGTTTGTATTTCCTTTTTAGGCTTAGGGATTAGAGTTCTGTATAAGTGATGTATTCTTTCTATCGATTATTCAGTTGAATATGTAGAAATATTCAAAAACTTACACTTCTTGCCATGGAAAGCTCATGCAACTTTTTGCAATATTAGTCATTGTAAACAAGTTTCATTCCAGATTTCTGCTATCCTTTTTTGTTTTGGACATATATGTTTCTTTGGTTGGTTTTTCATCAGAAGGCCAAATTAACTTAATATTACAAATATTGATACACGTTGTTTGTTTGGACTATTTGTTGGCATAACATTTTAGATTTTTGAGTTCAAGATGGGCAAGGTAATATTTTGCTGTTGATGTGGGACATATGACTAGTAGAAATTAGGGTAAATTACACTTTGGATCCCTGCACTTTGCACCAAATTTTACTTTGGCCCCTACACTTGAAATCATGGCAGTCAACTCCCTGCATTTCTGGTCAAATTCCACTTTGGTTGTGGCAGTCATCGCCCTGTATTTTTGGGCAAATCTTAGTTTGATCCCTAAATAAGTGTCAATGTTTCTTTTCTGTTACTCAATTGTTTAAATTTTTAACAGAATCTAATCATGTGACAAGAATGTGACTATGACATGAGGGTAAGAGAGAAAAATCATCTACATTTTCTACCAATACACATTTTGTTCCAAAATTTACATTAAATTATGACCGTATTAAGTTAAAACAAAATGCAGATTATGATCAATTAAGAAGATGAGCTAAGGTTTTGCATAAATTGGAATCACGAAACTCTGTTTTTTATGGTAACACAATCTTTTGTCTATTCATCGCTTTTGTCTTTGATTCTTTGTCGCATTTTTTTTTATTATTTTAAAAATTCTATTTTCTAGCCTCTTCGTTTCAATTTTTAGCATACGAACATATATATATATATATATATATGCATGTATGTATATTGTATTATATAACTCTAATGTGCTTATCACGTGGGACAAAGTGTATTGGTGGGAAATATGGATGATTTTTCTCTCTTACCCTTGTTTTGTAGTCACATTTTTTGTTATATGATTGGATTTTGTTAAAGATTTACAAATGAAGCAATAGAAGAAAGACATTGACACTTTTGTAGGGATCAAAGTGAGATTTGAGCAAAAGTACGGGGGGTTGACTGTCACAATTTCATGTATAGGGTTCAAAGTGAGATTTGGTCAGAAATGTTGGGGATTGACTATTATGATTTCATGTACATGAGTCAAAGTGAGATTTGATACAAAGTGTAGGGGTGCAAAGTGTAACTTACCCTAGAAATTATTAAAAACATGGATATATGGGAGCATAAAAATGTAGAAAAACCTAGTTGTAGTGGTTGTTCGTCTACTTTGACTTTACCTTTTGAGATATGATGTTTATGGTCTATTTACATGATCGAGCTTTGTACTCATGGATGAATTTGGTAGCTCAAGTAGTTCTCAACTTCTGATGCTAACTGGTGTTTTGATGTTGCTGAATTTTGATTTCTGTAGTTTGCTGGATATGTGGTATTAGCTGACCCCATTTAATTATGTTTTGTTTATTTCAGATTGTTCGAAGAACTCGGAGACGGAAGTGAGTTATTTTTTCATTTTGTAAATGCAGCAGAAATCTGTACCGTCTCTGGGCCAGACATCCTGACATGTAGAATAAAATTATATTTGGGTTTCTATCTAATGATTTTGTTTAAGATGACATGCAAAACTTAGAATGAAATTGTCATTTGCTTGTTTGATGGGTAATTTAGTGTTCAGTTTTCTACCAACACGTGGACACCTGCTGGGAGAAGCCTCTTTGCGATTCTCTGTACTCCAAAGAATACTTAAGGTGAGTTCTGCTTTGACTGTTTGGCACTTGGGAGGGTTTTGATATCATTTGTGTATGGAAAAGAACCTTTGGCAGAAAAAAGAAATTGTGTTGCAAAGATGCTCAAGCTAAATGATGAATTCTGTGTCAACAAATTCTTGCTACTGTTTTATGACAACTCTTTGGACAACAATTGATTTATATTAGATTAGTATTTGCTGTCTGTACCAGATCAGAATGTGAACTATGTGTGTACACATATATTTGTTTTTTTGTTTTTGTTTTTATTTTTTTTCTTTTATGTTTTTGGGTTTGGGTGTGGGTGACTTTTTGGTTCCATCACTAAATAATGAGTTTATAATATATTAATATTTGGTTGCATCATATTCATGGGTCAAAGTTAGGTTGAGACCACCACATTATTAGAAGAGAGTTGTTAAAATCTAGATATAGGTGTGGCAATAGTCATTTGTAGCTATATTATGGCCCACATAAGATTAGTAGTCTGTTTGACTTTGTCTAGTGAAAGATGTAGGGATTGAAGGAAGAACTTGTGTGTGTTGCCTTTTCTTGTTAAGTTATTGAATTATATAATTTTAATTTTAATTTTTATTTTGTTCCTTTATTGATTCAATTCTTTTATTTCAATTTGGTCAAGGTTAATGTACTTCATCAAACTGCAAAATTACAATTTTGATATTCGATAAATGATCAACTAAGTACGGTTTAAAATTTATTTTTATTACGCATTAGTACGTTTGTTAGACGAATAAGTGGAACAGCAAGAGTAGAGCAGCAAGGCATGTAGAATAGTCTAAAGTTGGGAACGTCTATTTATTTTATATGTTGAGATAAAAATGCAGAATTACCGAGTTGTATTCTTAGTCAATGGTATCATAAAATATTTTGTGATTCTTTATTAGTTGAGAGTATCACATAAATAATATTATATGATATTTTGAAGCTAGTTAATAATTTTTTTAAAATTATAAAGGGCCCTAATAAGTTGAGTAACAATACAACAATAATGAGGTGGTGGCAATGAGAGGAGACCTATTTCCAACTTTGGGTCCATGATGTGAACTTGACCTTAAGCCAACCAAAATGGAAACAGCCCTTTCTTTGTCCATGTGACCCTTAGTTTGTTTGTTTACATCACTTTTTCCACCCACTTGCTAGCTAGCTAGCTTCTTCATGGTGAGAAATTTTAGAATGCATATTTAAAAAAAAATGTACCATATATTTGAGTTATGTTTTTTTGATAGTATTTGACTATGATCGATTGTTGTGGTAGTCATGACTTATTGTTATTATTTTGATTATAATAAAAAAAAAAGTTTCAACTTCATCAGATTTAGATTTAAGATTAATTAGATTGGATCGAACCGGATCCTGGACAATTCAACCCAAATCCGGCCTGTTGACAGGCCTAAGAGCATCTCCAATGGTAGTAGGCATTTTATCTATCTAAATATTACTATAAAGTATACCTTTTATTTTGCTTGTCAATTTTTTCATGTTTCTACTCCAACCATACTCTTTATTTTAGCTATTCATCCAAATATTATTAACTTCATAGAATGCCACGTCAGCAACAAAGATGGAGGGAAATAATCTCAATGATTAAATACATTTTGCCTAGTCTTGAAGGCTAGCTACATGTAGCTAGTGAATTTGAGATGAGCCAAAATGCCTAATCATATGCCTAGTGCATTGGAGTTAAAAAAAGTGAGTCACATTAGGCATTTTGACTAACAAACATCATATGCCTAGTGGATTGGAGATGCTCTAAGCTGACTGCGAACTGCCCAATATTACCATTTTATTGTTTTGTTTTGTTTTGTTTTTTTTTTTTTTTTTTGGTTTGCTTGCTCAGAACAGCCGATCATGACCGTTGTATTGAAGAAATATATATATATATATATATATATATATTTATTTATTTATTAAAAATTTGAAAAAAAAAAAAAATAGCGCGGTGATGGTCTATTCCTACAAGAAAAATTGCCCTCAATACACATACAGCCAAAAATTCAATTTAGAAAAAAATATCTATACAATAAATTGTACAGTGTAGATTCAAATTTGGTTTGGTGTGAATTATACTGGGAATAAATTTGGTCGACATTTTTTTTTTTTTTTGTAGACTTTAAAAAAATTATATTAGAATAAAATAAACATTGAGGCCTTGTTTGGAAAAATATGTTAAAATATTTAATAAGATAAAATGTTCCATTTAATTCTAAATTATTTCATTTTTTTTTTCACAATTATCAAATTAATTACAAAAAAAAGTCAACTAACTTTTCATATATAATTTTTTTAGTCAAGTTAAAATAGCTAAGAAATTAAATAGGCAACTAAAATAGTCAACTTTTCAAACAAGGCCTGACTTTTAATAATCTTAGAGTTTAAGTCTTCTAACAAAATAAAAATTCAGTTTTCAATTTGTCAACTTGAATCTTAATTTTTTTGATTTGTTTTTATTTTAAATAATTTGCTTATTTTTATTAAGTAAAATTAACAAAAAAAAATTTTTTTTTTAGCTAACTCAATGTAGATTTACACTTTTTTTTTGTTGTTTTTTTGGGAGAACATGAAAGGCAGTTATATTAAAATAAAACAAACAATATATATACATCAAAAAGAAAAAAAACAAGACTTTAAAGGGACAACCAAACAACAAACTACAAAAATAGGCAAATGATTAAAAAATATAAATATCTTAATTGATTTTACTTAATAAAAATAGACAAATGGTTTAAATTAAAAATAAATAAAAAATTTAGGGTTTTTTTGTTATAAAATTCAAACTTTGTAGTGTTTTTTTTTTATTTTTAATTTCTCCTCGAATATAGAACATTGGTGATATATTTATGGGAGACTTACTTGTAGATCTTAGTAGGTAGGTTTATTGTCTAATAAATCTTATGAGAATTAATGACATTTTTCATTAAATATTATTAAAAAGTGTCACTATCTATTAATTTTCAGTGACAATCTAAATTTTTTATCACAAAAAGTCCCTAATTTTTAACTTTCAGCAATAGTTTGAAAAAGCCATCACAAAAAAAGTAATTAATTATAAATTTTAGTGAGAATTTATAAAAATCGTAACAAAAAAAATTATTAATTGTGAATTTTTAGAGACATGTAAAAAATCATCACAAAAAATTATTTTTAGTAACAATTTTACTGGAACTTATCTTCAATAGGATTTGATGGGAATTAAATCCAACTATTAGGACCTATTAGTAGTTACCCTATATTTATATGCTTTATTATTATTATTATTATTATTATTATTATTATTATTATTATTTTGGGGTTTGGGTAGAAAGTTTGTTTAGATTATTTTTTAACCAATTGGTAAAACAAAATTCTAGAGAAAATTTAAGGTGAATAAGGGAAGTGAATGTTGTTAGAAGAAAATTTAGGAAAGTCATCAATGGAGTACAATTAGTACAAGAAGGATAGAGAAAACAAAAAAAAAAAAAGTCAAATTATGTAATTGTGAAACTCAAATCAAACATCACGACTAAAGGGTGTTTGGGAATTTGGTTTTTTTGACTATAAACAAAAGAAGCAAATCATTAATATTTTGATGCAATTAAAAAAAAAAAGAAGTTATTTCTAAACGCATTAATATTTTTTTTCATCTCATTAAAAATTAAAAAATCACAAAAAAAAAAAAAAAATCAATTTTCAAATCAGGATCTCGTACAAAGCAAATCCTTGATCTACATAAGTTTAGGAAGTCACCAATGGAGGAATATTTCAATTCACCGATACCTCTCGTTTAACCACCCAAAGGAGTGGCGAAGATTGCAGTTCAAAAATTGGTCCAAACATAGGAACTTCATTTTTCTTTTCAAACAATATTGTATAAAGTCAACAAATTAAGAAATTAGGAAATGGCCCAATTAGTACAATGTCTCTAGAAGCATGGCTATTCAAAACATTATGAGTAAAAATATAAAAATTAAAAAATATATATAAAAGAAAATATAGAGTAATATGACTGCAATCTTATCATTTAAAATACAGAATTAAATTACAAAAAATTATGTATACAAATTTAAGGATGAAGTATATTTTCCAAACAATATATACCTATTAGGTTGCATATATTGGTCCATGATGGTGGGCCATTCTTATAACAAATTTCACCCCCTATGACACCATTGTAAATAAATATATATGTACATATTATTTCTCCCCATTTATTTTCTCATCTCTCTCTCTCTCACATTCTCTTCTTGACCTCCTCTCTGAACAAGTCTCAAGAGCCTTAGCTACACTCTTCTTCTATTGCCATGAATGAGTATAGGCAAGACAAACCATGTTGTTATTTCCATCCAAAAGAGATGATTATAGGGGTGTGTCCCTTGTGCTTGAATGAGAAGCTTCTCATCTTGGCTGCAAAACAAGGTCACCGCTCCCAACCTCTTCATCAGAGTCACAGCAGTAATAGTAGTAGTGTCAAACACAGGAAGCTCCCCAAGATTTTTGATTTTGGTTCCCTTCTCAATCGCAAGCAATTTGATAACTCTCATAGTGTTGCTTCCACTAGTCCAGAAGGTAAAGAGTTTTTATTAACTTTGTCTTTCAAGTTCTATTATCTGTGTAGTGTATGCACACTAACACGTACAGAATTGTGGGTGAGAGTGAAGAAAGAGAGTTGTGGTAGTGGATAAAGTGATTTTATTTTTTTTATTGTGACTACTAGACAACATAAATATTAATTTGAGGAAAATATAGTAATATTGTGGGTTTTTTAAGAATCAAAATTGTGTGACAAATTTGTTTATTTCAAGTGAATTGTGTGTTTGATATTATAATATAAATTTGTGTATCGCATGTGAATATGCATCTACACTGTCTCACTTTATATTAAATTAGTGATTTAGTACATAAGACTCTCATCGTTTGGGAACCCTCTCTTTTAGTCAAAAAACCAAAAAGTTACTAAATTAGCCAAAAAGCTAACAACCCATATCAAAAAGTCAAAGATTTTCTTTTCTCTCTACTTTTTTGCACATCTTTTGGTAAAAGGTCAAAAAGTCATCCCAAACATACTAGTTTTTTTTAGCTCATATTTTAGCTAAATAGCCAAAAAGTTACTAAATTAGCCTCTTCCCAAACGAGTAACACAAAAAGTCTAAGGAAGATATCCAGTATATTTGCAGTTTGTCTTCAATTTTTGGAAATGATTTTTTTTGTGACACGAGGATGTTCTAACAACAAAACATTATCATTGTGCCAAATTGCCTGTTGAATTATTTTCTCTGGTAGTACTCAATATCTGCACAAGAAATAGTGAATACAAAGATTGATGATGAGTTCTTCAATACAAAGAATTAATAATGGTATGAAACGGGAACTCAAGACTTGACTTGGATGCATATTTGAAATCTATCATCATGATATGAGAAAGTTGGGAAATCTTTTGACAAGAATGCCATGAATAGATTCTTCAAAAAGATACAAGAAAAAGTGAGATATATACATATATATTAGTTATATATATGTATTTAATAAAAATTACATTGACATTTTATTGATGTAATCAGCTTGCACTCCTTATGCTTTGATTTGCATCAATAGATTCTTTCTTTTTGTTGATTAAAAAAAAAAAAGAGTATACATAGTAAAAATGTAGGCATATATTGTCATTTTAATTAAGATCACTCATAAATCATTAGAGTACAACATTCCATATATTTAGGAAAACCATGACATATAGAGAGCTACAAATGACAAATCAGACAAGGACAGACCAACAAAAAGGTTGAGACAAAAAAATAAAAAATAAAAAATGGTTCAAAGCTGCGTTTTACTTTTCAACAAAATTTTATGCAGGTTAGTTCAATGACAAATCTAAAGGGGACCCTTGAGGGCCTCTCATTCTGTATCCACTAGATGTGTCTTTAATTTCTAGTCACTTTGCATTTTGTGTTTGTCTAATTAATTACTACTTAAAGTAACTAGGTCTATCTTTACTGTTTATGTTCCATCATCATTTGTATTTGTATAATTCAATTTTTTTTCTTATTGATGCAACACAAGTGAAGTCAAATTAGGGTAGCTTATCTTTAACTGTTATGGGTCCATTATGTGTACTGGATGCTGCTGTCTGTACTTGAAGGTTTCACATTCTAATAATTTAATTTATTTATTTTTAAAAATTCTTGTGGGTAAATCATCTTAAAATAATTAAATTAATCTGATAACCGTAATTACATGATTTCATCATAGAATGTCTATTTTCAAATAATATTTATTGTCATTTTTTTAAAGACGAATGTGATAAAATTATGTGACTATGATCATTTAATCAATTTGAAATTTTTCATAAATAATCATCACACTAGGCTAAAAAGATAAAATGATATATCTATAATATATGCCACAAATTATTGGCCACTTGTAATTAGATTGACAATCTTGGGGTTTTGGTAGATTCATTTATATCAATCAAGTTTGGAGAGAATGGGGCTGCTTCATGGGAGAAGAGCACAGTGTCCAGGGTCTCTCTAGACCACTGTAACATCTCCTCATGGAACCACAGCTTGAGCAAGGAGAACACCACCAAGAAGAGTGTGAGTGTAGTAGTAGAGCATGCAAAACCACCACAAGGGGGAGAGCTAAGGTGGCGAAAGCGGATTGGGCACCTGTTCCAGCTCAGCAGATGGAAGAGGTCCAGCAAAGCGAGTGTGTGCCACGTGGGCAGCAAGCTGGAGGGTGTGAAGGTGACAAGTGGATGGATAAGGACCCTCACAACAACAAAGAGGACTAAGGAATAAAGAGAAGGTTATATAGAAACAGACACTTCAGCTTTTCTCATTTTTACCATCTCTCTCTCTCTCTCCATTTTGAGTGTTTGTTTGGCTTCAATGTGAAAAATGTAAAGTCATGATACATTATTGATATATGGTAAAGTGAAATCACTTTTAAAATGTGCTTTTGACAAATAGCCAGGCTATGTTAGTAGGTAATTGATTCATTAAAATAACAATAGCACAAAGCTAGTTTAGGTGTTCACACTAGGAAACACATAAAGCCCAGAAGTGCCCATGGTTGTCTTCTTTCTTCTTTTCCTTCTTTTTTTTCACTAGTTAGAGCATCTTCAATGATTGTTGTTATATTGAGATTGTTATTATTATAATTTAGTAATAAATAATATTATTTTGTTAAATTGTAGCAATGGTACTCCAATGATCATTTATTATTTTTAGTAAATCTCAACCAACTTTCCCTCAAACTTTGTAGGTGTTGTTTGAATATATGTTTTTTGTGATTTTATTTTTATTTATTTTTTGTCTTTTGTGACTTTTTTTTAACAGTTTGTAAAAAAAATTATATATTTATATTATTCCCGACTAGACAAATATAAAAAATGAAAAAAAAATTAAAAAATTAGAAAAATAAATAAATAAATTTAATCTTTTTATTGCCTTCATTTGAAAAAATATATTTATTTTCTCATTATACTTTATTGAAAAAATTAAATTATACTAAACTATTTTGCTACATTATACATTGCAAAAATAATATTACATTCTTTTGTAGAAAATACTCAAAAATAAAAATAAATATGAAATTTCATTACAAAATAAAAATATGAGGACCACTTGGCGAAAATTTCATTACATTATTCCGTAATTATTCATCAGGAGGCAGAGGGAAATAGTAATTTGGGTTGCTAACATTTGAGGACCACTTGGCGAAAATCTCATTTTTTCGCATTGTGTAATACGCTTTCGTCTGAGGGTCCAAATGAGAAATGTCCGTAGTCATTATCATATGTTCTTCCTTTTTCATCTCATGTTCTTGTCTTCTGATCTCAAAGTCATGTTTTTTCATCTCAAGTTCTTCAATCTCCTGCATTGCTTGAATCCTTTTTTATTCTCTTTCATCTTTTTTCTTTTCCTTCTCAGTAAGGTATTGGTTAAATGTGTCCAATTGTGTGCTCATTTTTTGAACTTCAGCTTGAACGACTTGATTTTTTCGAAATAATTCTTTTGCAGATTTCCTACCCATCGGCCTTTTACCCCTTGCAGAGGCACTGCCCTCACCAACAGTTGGATTGTTACCAACACTTGGACTGTTGTCGTCTTTAAGAGAAATGCAGTTTTTCATAGGGGAATCGGGAGCTGAATTAGGGGTAAACACTGCATGCATCCTTGACTTTACCGTATTCGTGGGAGCTACATCTTGCCACCTGATATTGTCTTGCAATATTGGCCAACAATGTTCAAAAGAAAAATGTTTGTTTTCATCTTGATGGTATAATAGTTTTGCTTGAAGCATCTGTTTAAAAAAAATTTAAACATTATTTAATTACGTAGTTTTTATACGATACTAGAATAAGAAACTAAACATAATAACTGAAAATAAAAACTTACTATATCAACTTGAGAAATCCCACTTGGGTGAAGATTTTCGACATGAGCTAAACATCCCCGAAATTTGTTAGAACATTTCATGATTATACCCCATCGAGATTGAAGAGACACTTGTGTTCTGGACTGATCATTCTGAAGCAGGCAATAATTTTCGTAAATTCTCCCCCAAAAGTGAGCATACGATTGCGAATTGCCAACAATTGGGTCTTCTGAAATGTGACACCAAGACTTACAAATTGCCATATCTTCTTCAATGGTGAATGATTTTTCTCTCTTTGTTTTTGATGAACCTTCCATAATGATTGGATGAAAAAACTAAAAAGAAAATAATTTAAGAGATTTGCTGTGAAATCAGATTCAAAGAAGAGAGGAGAAAAGAAAAATTAAATGTAAACGTTTGTGTGAAATAAAAGTGGCATGGAGGGTTTCAATTTATAGAAATTAAAAGAGTTGTTGTAAAAAATAGCTGTTTGGCAAATAGCCGTTTAAAAGAGCTGTTGTAAAAAATAATTAATTTTTTTTTTTTTTTTGTTAAACAAACCAAACAGAGCCCAAGGCATCACCTTTTATTTTGCCATACAAACCAAACAGAGCCCAACGGCTCTTTATTTTATACATCTAGAATGATCCACTCTCTTCTCACTCTCATTCTCCTCCACGCCTCTTCCTCTCCCTCTCATTCTCACTCTGTCTTCTCCTCTATGGCCGAAATCAAACAGGGCACAAACCAAGATCGGTGCACTCTCATTCTCCGAAATCAAACAGAGCACAAACCAAGATTGGTGCACAAACAGAGCCGAACCCGATCTCCCCATTCTCCTCCAAGATCGGAACCCCCTCTCTCTGGTTTCACTCTGTCTCCCTCTCAATCCTCACCTCCGATCTGTGTACTCTCCATCTCTGGTAAGATCTCCATCTATATACATACTCATATATATATATATATATGTTTTGATCTATTTTCATATATATATATATATATGTGTGTGTGTTTTGATCTATCTTGATCTCCATCTATACAATCTGTCTTCATGTGTTTTGATCATCTATACGATCTGTCTTCATCAATTTTTTTTGATATATATGTTTTGAAATTTTTTGATATATATGTCTTCATCAATTTTTCTATTTTTTATATATATATGTATATATATTTTTCATATATATATATATATATCTGTCTTCAATTTTTTATATCTATCATGAACAATTTTTTGATTATCTAGTATATAGAAATTTGCATTGATATATATGTTTTGATATCTGAAACTGAAATTTGCTTGATTATGAAAATTGGGTCTTCAACGGTCTGATTTTTGCTTATCTAGCAAGCTTGGCATCTGCCATTTCACTTGCCAAATTTGAGAACACATATGACATCTGCCATCTTTGGCAAGTGAAATAGCAGACCGTTGGAGACTCATTTTTGCCATTCATGTCATTTTTTAGCTTTGGCAATTGATATAGCAGAACCATTGGAGATGCTCTTAGGCCCTGTTGGGAAATAGGCTATTTTAGTCTAAAAATTAAAAAATTGCTATAAGTTATCGTATTATTATTTTTATTTTTTATACGTTTTTTTTATTATATAGAAAAGGTCAATTAAAATAGTTTATTCTCAAACTAATCTTAAATTTAAAGGAAAAGAGGATCAACTTCAACTACGCCACATGAAATTCAAACTTACAACCTTCATTATAAGGATGGGGGAATGTCTATTGGCCAAATAAGTTTTGGTTGTCTTCTAGTTGTCTAGGTGCAGAGGTGATTTAACCATTAGGTCACTTGAAATGTTGCTTAAGGTTCATAAAAAAAAAAATAAAAAATTCTTATTGTCGAAAGCCCCAACTTTTCAAGGATTTAGTTAGATGAAATCTCATTTTAATGTTTAGCTTAAGACATTCAAAAATCTTGAGCCACCACTATCTAGGTGGAGAATATCTTGATCTTTTGTGTTCGCCACTAAGGCCTCATTTGGTTGATGTTTTTAAGGAGATTTTTTTTCCCCCATAAATATATATATATATATATATATATTTTATTCTAATTTTAATATAAATATATTTTACATCACAATTAATCCTATAAATTTAATTATTTGTTGTAATTCCTAACTTTTTAATCTAATTTTAATTTAATTATATTAAAATCACAATTGATCATAAATTCTTAATTATTTATTGTAATTTCTAACATGCTAATTTAATTTAAGGGACATTTAAACATAAGTCCTAATTTATACTCTATTAAATCCTAACTAAGATTTTTTGAACTTTAAAGTCTCATTAAAATTTTAATAGTCAGAATTGCCTTTCAAATAATGATTATTTATCATTTATAATTATCTATAAAAGAACATGATGATTTGACATTCAACTTGGTTATTTTCAAAAATTTTAAAATATCAACTTTCAAATTGAAAAAATTAAAAAAATATTATGTGCAAAAAATTTTTTTTGAAAAAATTTAAAAAATTGAATTATTTTTTTGTGCAAAACTAAAATTTTTGTATCTATAAAGGAGCATGATGATGGAACCTTGATGTGCAAAACTAAAAAATAAACTTTAAAAATAAAAAAATTGATAATATTCTCAGTTTTAAAACTAATTTTTTTTAAATAATATTCTCGATTTTATTGGGTAGTTGAATCAAACCAATAAGTAAAATAGTAAAAACGTTTAATCTCATACTCTATTTTTTTCATCAATTAATAAAATAATTATATGGAACATTACTATGCAAAATTGATAACATTCTTAATTTAAACAATTGGAAAAAATTGATAATATTCTCAGTTTTACTAAATAGAACTTATTGGTTCAAAAAATCTTAAATAGTACCTAAGCTACCATGACATTTGTAAATAGGACTTTTAGACAATTAACTCTTAATTTAGTTTTAATTATATTTTAGATCAATTCTTAATTATTATTTATTTAATTATATTTCAAATAAGTCATTAATTATATCTTATATTTAGATAAATCCTTAATTTTATTTTAATTAACAAATTAATCTAATTTTAGATTTGGAGAAAATAAGGATAAAATTGTCTTTTATTGTATTAATTTTACTTTATTTTTTCAAAAAACCAAAGCCACTCTAATTTTAGATTAACTCTTAATTTTTTGAAAATCATTTTATTAATTATCTATTTCATTAATTTTTTCACAATGTATGTGATTATAGACACCCCATTTTGATCGGTCCTAAGACTTAGGCGCTTTCCTTTGATTACCTGATGATGAAAACAAGAATGAGTTTATCACAAAATCTTTAGTAAAAAAAAATGTAATTTGAGTTTTACTCTCTACCCTAAGCCTATTTTGACAAAGTGTTTAAGACTCGTCGGGCACTGGAGCGAAGCTGGACTGAACCAAAGAAAAACGACCAACTTCTTCTCTTGCCGGTCGATTGCCCCCAAACAGTGCAGTCCAGATTTTTTTTCTAGTTCATGTGGGCATTCCATTATCCCATTTTCTGATATATTCATGTACTAAATGCATGTATACTCATCCTCCATTGCCTAGTGCTTAATCCATTGAAGGTAATGCTTCACTTTTGTCTTCCATTAGCTCCATCAATGCTTCAATAGTGCTTCATTTGCTCCATTATCTTCATTAATGCTCCATTCTTGTCGTCCACCATTTCTCCACTTGCATTGCTTATATGTATACATTAAATTGTTGAGAGGAGAAGAGAGAGAGAGAGGAAGGGGGGATTGATGAAGAAGGACTAGATTGATAGGGAGAGTCTAAGCTTTGATCAAGAAAGGTGTCAAAGTTGAGAAGTTGAGCTGTGATTTTCATTTACTGTTATATCATCCTTATACACTGTTATTTGATCCAAAAAATTCCATTATAGTCAACTTGTGTAGCTTTGATCAAGGATTGTTCAGTTTGTGTCAAACGTGAGAAAACTAGAGTGAATTGTGAAATCTAGGTCTTCACCGTCTTTCTCCACACACACTGTTAAACAACCCATAATTGTTATTTTGGCTAAAATTCTAAATTTTTGAATTGAGGATTGTAAACATTATTCACAACCTTAAGGGTGATCAAAATAAAGTTTGGGAATCAAGAAATTCATTCTTTCTTTAGAAAGTGAATTTTGAATTTCTTTTAATTTCTTGTATTTTCTATCTTATATATATTTTTTTACTTTAATTTCATATTAGTTTTGTTGTAATCTAACCAGAAATGGTTGGTTGAGCCACCTATATATTCTTTGTTTGTTCTTTTCTCGGTGTTACAACAAGACAGGTTTTGCTAGGCCTAGTTGGTCGGTTGGCCGGTTGGCCGGCTAACTTCTTTTGGACGGAACGGCATAGTCTTCTGACGTTGAACATACCAATTGCCAGTGGTCTTCAAGGCGCATGAAGATTCTATTTGTTTTCATTTGAGTGTTTTGTGAGGTTTTTTTTTTTAATTTTGTTGTAATATTTTCCTCATTCCTTTCTTATTTGGTTTATAATTATGTTTTCAAGTGTTGTAATAATTCTCCACTTCGCTTATTTCTATCTCATTCTTTTACTTGCTTTCCTTATTTGTACATAAGCATTATATTTTGTATTTTCATCATATTCATGATTGGCATCCATGTTTTATGCACCTTGATTCAGCTAAGTTTGCATTTGTGAGTTTAATCAATTCCTATGTGATTATGTGCGCTACCTCATGTTTTTGAGATGATTCACATGTCATATATTAGAAGCCAAATTTTTGGTTGCATCTCATGAATGAATTGCATTAGGATTTTGTATATAAGATCATGCATATTTCTCTAACTTTGTTTTGTATCTGTTCTTGAGATGTCGGTAAACATGTAAGTTTTTTTACTTTAGCATCTTGCTTGTGTGTGTTTTTCTTACTACGGTTAAGCATCCTACCATGTGGCTATTTGTTTACTTGATATAACTGTATGAATGTCGGTGGATGGAGGTTGTGTTGTTTAATTTGGAATGATGTTGATTTTTATGTTTGTAAACTCAATTTCTTTGAGTTGCACATCTTTAAAACTCTTTCAAAATACATGAAATCAAGTTGTTCTAAAATGAATGACATAGTCTATATTTGTATGTTTCACATAGTAACTTTTAGGATTTATTAATAATTGGAACATGAACATATAAAGCAAATAAACTCATATCATGGTTTAGTAAAGGCTAATCTTTGATCAGGTGAATGGGGGTGCTCAATTAATGAACCTCCCCTCTTATACCTAAGGTTCTGAGCCAAGCATCTTTGGTTACGATGAATAGTGGCTGTAGACACCCCATTTTTGACCGCCCTTAAGACTTGGGTGCCACTGATTGTTTCCTTGATGGTGAAAGGTGTGCAGTGCAAAGGTTCGATTTCTTCAGCAAGAGGAGCGTCAAATCCCAACCTTACACCCCATTTTGGACCAAAGCCTTTTGACCAAAATGATTTTTAGACCTTAAAACCCTCTTTTTAAAACTAATTTTTAAAATACTTCTACGATGTTCCGAGACTCGTATTTTGTTAAATGTTGCGCTTTTCGGTAAACTGAGCAAGAACAAAGTGAAAATGAATGAAAGAGAGGTGAACTCTTTGAAAAATATTTCAAAACACCTTATTTAGGGGTTTGGGGTTGAAGAAAAGAGGCGAGGAGAGAAGAAAACTAGTTTGGGAGAAGTTCGGCATGAATTCGGGTAGGATCGAAACTGGGCAGTCTTCACTAAAAGAGGCATATCTCCTTGCACACTTGGAATTTTGATGTGAGGCTGTCACCATTGGAAACAAGACTTCTAGGGCTTCAATTTAGGATCAAGAATGACCTGCAAAGGAGTACAGATGAAGGAGTTATGTCCGGTTGAAGTCCGGCCCAAAAAGTAGATTTTTCTGGCCAACCAGAGGAGGAGGTTTCTGGCCATGAATGGGCTTTTTCAGCCATGTGCCGGCCATGAATGGCCTATGTCGGCCAAGTGCCATCCAAGAGTGACCCTTGCTGGCCAGAAATGGACATGTGCCGGGCATCAATGATGGCTTGCCGGCCATTGATGGAAAAAGTTAGATTTTTGTAGATATTTGTGTTCTAACTATTCCAGCTGTCCCTTTTGGGATATTTTTGACCTGAGCTTGCATTCTTTTATATATAGAGAGCCTTCTCCATGGTTTTTAGGGTTAGAACAATTTAGGAGTGATATATTTTGGGAGCCTCTCTCTCTACAATTTCTCTCTCTCTAAAGCTTTTGTGCTTAGAAGCTTGCATACATCAATCTTTAACCTATCAACCCTTAACAAGAGTGGTTTATCTTTGGGCTGAGGTTTCTTGAAGCTCTCTTGGAGACTCCTTTGAGCTCTAGAAGGTGGTTTAAGCTCAGATTTGTGCCTATTGTGTGCTGTGCTTCAAGAGGTATAACTCTCTCCCTTTAAGCTTGTTTTTCATACTTGCTTTAACATCTTTTTCCACCATTTCAAGGCTGGTTTTGGCATGTAAAAAGTTCTGTTTTTCCATCCTAAAAATGGTGGTTTGAGCCTTTGTGAGTTAGGGGGTTGTCCCCCATTTTGGCTCTTTAGCTTGTGAAACTTTTTGTGCCATCTTTCATCACCTTTCAAACCAACTCTTTTGGCCTTTTAACCACTGAAACTCAGAGATTTTTCAGTGGTAAAAACCATGTTTTGAGGTCCAAAATAGGAGGGGTTGGCCTCCCCTTCTTGTGTCTTGTTTGCATGAGTAGATAGCCTAACATGTGAGCATGTTTTTCTACCATTTTATGACTTGATCTCAACATGTTTTGCTACTTTTTTGACTTGTTTTACCTCTGTTTGGGGCTGGTTAAGTCACTTGAGGCTTGCTTTGTATGCTTGTAGTGCAATGGTGCTTAATAGTCTAGTTTGTGCTATATATTAGCCTCTCATTCTAGCTCTTTTTAGCCTACTTCAAGTATGTTTTAGGGCTCCTTTTAAACTATTTTAGGACTATTTTAAAGTGTTTGTCCCTTATGAGCCTTGTCTTGCATGGTTGTAGTGCAAATGCCTTCACTAGCTTAGTATTTTAAGGCCTTTAACATGTTTTGCTTGTGTTGATTGCATGTTATAGCAACATTTTGCATTTAATTTTAGTGCATATAGCTTTGTCACACTCTCACTTGTTTCACTCTTTCATTGTTTTTGAGAGTTGTGCCTTGAGCCTTGTTTGCAACCTAGCACATGAGCATGTTTTTCTTGCCTTCTATGCTTCAATCTCAGTATGTTTTAGCTACTGTTTTGGCATGTTTTAGCTCTGTTTTGAGCTTGATGTTGCATGCCACTAGTGTAGTGCTCTTCACTAGTTTAATGCTTTTGACTTTTGAACATGATGTGCATGTGTTGCTTGCATGATTTAGTGTCATTTTTCATGCCATTTCAGCACTAAAAAGTCTACAACCTCCCTCTATTCTTCACTTTTTTAATTTGCTTTGAAAGTGGTCTTGAGCCCCTTGTTGGCTTGAGTGTGAAATTAAGGCTCTCATGCCTAATGGTTTTAATCCTCTCTTGAGGATTCCTCCTAACCAACAGCATGAGACCTCTTTCATGATAAAGGCTCTTGTGGTTTAGGCCATCTTTCCAATTAGAGGACTTTCACATTGGACTTAATCGGTTAAAGGATTAATCGGTAATGTAAAATGTGTAAACAAGAATTGGACAAGTAAAACAGGACCAAGATAAGCATGTTGTGTTTGCATTGCATTGTGTTCAATCAGACGTTATATTGAACACAAGGTAGATTGGTCCATTTCATACTCAAAGTGATGAAATGAGCCAAGCTCCATTGTCTCCATCACCCTTGATCATGCACGATAGGGTGGTGGTCCTTAGAGTCTTGTTTTTGTGCATTTATTGAAAGTGTACAACTTGAATCTTTGGCCATCATGCATTGAAAATGCTTGATTGGTGCTTTTGGATCCAAGAGTGCCACTCCTTTGATGTTTTGAGATGATAAGGAGGGGCACAGTACAAACATACCCTTGGAAAACCCTCAATTTTCCTCTGTTTGTGCTCTATTGCAGTGTGGTGATTTAGCACACCAGTGGTTGACAGTGGCTCATTGATGGCCGGCAGTGCTACATTTTTGGCCGGCAGCACACCTTTTTGGCCGGCAGATGGCTGGTAGCAAGCACTCATGGTGGGCAGGCCACTGGTGCAGTCCTCAGCATTGTTTTGGTAAGGTGGAACAGAAAGTTCTTGGAGTAACCCTGCAAACAGAGCCTCTCAAGAGCAAACCGGAAGGCGTTTCGGGGTGAAAACCGAGTGCATGCATATTCAACTTCCTAAAGCAGAGCTGATGCAGTGTAGTTTAATGCTTTACATGTTTAGTTAGCATTGGTTTTGTAATTTAATTAATTAGTTTGCTAATTAGTTAAGTGTTGTAATAATTAAGTAGCTTAGTTTAGCTATTTCCTTATTTTGATAATTAGTCTAACTAGTTTAATTAGATTAGTTAGTTAGCTTAGCTTAGATTAGCTTAGCTTATTCATTCGAATCCTCCTTTGCGAGGGTGCAATGTTGTAATAAGCGTGCGCGTGTGTGTGCATGTCTTCAAACCCCACGTCTTTTTCCCTTTTATTTATCTGCTTTCGGTGGTTAGATTAGGAACACATTTCGATTAGCATACCTTATGCTTGCATGTTTGCATCATTCATTTGTCTTGCATGCATCGGGCTCGGCGCATCATTCAAACTCCATTGTTAATTCAATACTTATTTGAATATGTGTTTCAAAGCATGATATCAAAGTGTTGTAAATACCATGATTAGGTAGCCGAGCCTATTAATTGCATATTGCATGTGCTGCATTAGGCATTTTATATAGTTAGGAATCATGCATTTTTCTAACTAGTTTTTGTTTTGGCTTGGAGTACTCGGTAAGCTTTTACGCTTTAGCATACTTGCATAAGTGCGAATGATGCCATGTTTTGCATGCTTACCATGAGGCTATGTGCTTACTTGATAAATTGCATGAATGCTTGTGGATGAAGACTTGATTACTTGAATTGGAACAATTCGATGATTGTGAGTTTTAAGCCCACTTTGCGAAGTGGCAAATCATGTTTTAAGCCCATCATGTTTGATGGCAAATCTGCATTTTAGCCCACTTAAGAGTGGCATCTTCAAACCATTTTCGAAAACAAACATGAGTCGAAATGTTCCAATTCTTGCGATTTTAGTCTAGACTTGCTTGTGTGTACGTTACATAGTGAAGTTAGCTAAATAACTGGAATAAGAACACATGTGTTTATAAAACAACATATCATGTTTAGTAGAGGCCAATCTTTTAATCGGGCGAGCGGGGGTGCTCGTTTCAGGACCTTCCCCTCTCGTACCCAAGTTTTCGTGCCGAGGTAACTTTGGTGATGACAGACACATGGCCTTTGGCATGAGTCAGGGTTTTCTAAATTTCCCAAAAACAAAATATTTAGGTGGCGACTCTGTAATCTGGCAAAGTAGTCTAGTTTTGACATTATTTGATCTAAAATTTGATTTTCCAAAAATGATTTGTTGGATTGGACTTTTTGATGTTTATCAGTATCACATTGCACTTTGTGAGATTAGATTCAGAACTGTGACAAGAGTCTGAATTGTAGGAGACCAATTCGCGCCTCTCCGAAAGGGGGGCGCGTGAAGAAAGTCAAGTCCACAGTTTCTGGCGACTCTGCTGGGGATTTAGAGAACTTAACTCGAACTCATGATATGTTGTTTTATTTACATTTATGTGTTTCTTTGCATTTGCATTTGCATTGGTGCGCCTAAGTCACAGTGTTTGCCATTTGCAATTCCTGAGCGGTTTGCCGGAAGCTTGCTTGGAAAAACGTGCCATAAGGCTAATCGGTTGTGGGCTTTGCCATGATGGGAACACAACCCTTGGATCTGGACTACTTCTGTACTGTTTGATCCTCCTTTCACTTCTCGGTGTTAGGAGCGAGAGGTATATTAGGTGGTCTTGCTGAGGCACCCTTTTGACCAATCGACCTAGTTGCATATCGGAAGCCATAGAGACTGTTCCAAACTAGGACAGGTTGCTCACCTGAATGCAGGATTGTTTGAAACCGCATGTTTGCGTAGTGAAACCCTAGCTCTTGACGAAACTAGGACAGGGTAACCTTTACCCCCTCTATAGGGGTGTTTTGGCTCTCAATTAATTGGTATGTGCTTTAGGGTGAAACTGTACAGGGATGTGCATATCAATTGCCAAGTTGGTATCTATTTTAGGGAAGAATTCAGTAGAGAGCACAGTCATTCAGCTGTGATCATATCCGTTCTAGTGAAATTGGGCTGAGATGTTGTTTGTTTTCTCTTTTGTAAGGTAGTCCTGGAACCATAGCTTCAGAAGGCTCCAATATCCCCCGGGTACTTGTAGACGTCCCCGAACGTCCAGGGAGGGAAATCCCGTTTTGTTCATTTGGGCTCACTACAGTTCGGACTCAAAAGTCACGGTCCTGTATCTAATCTTGCAGAGTGCAATGCAAGACCGATAAATCATCAAAGAGTCTAAATCCGGCAAATCGTTTTTGAAAATAATTTTTTTTGAAAGAAGTGCCAAACATGGACTGCTTTGCTAGATACAGAGTCACCACCTAAATATTTTATTTTGGGGAATTTAGGAAACCCTGACTCGTTTGCCTAAGGCCACATGTCCGTCATCACCAAAGTTGCCTCGGCTAGGGAACTTGGGTACGATTGGGGAAGGTCACTTCGTGAGCACCCCCATTCGCCTGATCAAAGATCGGCCTCTACTAACCATGATATCGAGTTTTGAAAACATTGTGTGCTCTTATTCCGGTTTATTAGCCTAGCATTACTATGTAATGCGCACAACATACAAGTATAGACTGGGTTGTCTGAATTGGAACGAAACATCTCATGTTTGTTTTGAAAATGGTTTGTTACTCGCAAGTAGGCTAAAATGTGGATTTGCCACCCTCAGGTGGGCTTAGAAAACATGATGATTTGCCACTCTCAAGTGAGCTTAAAACTCACAATTGATGAATTGTTCCAATCCAGATAATCCAACCTTCACCCACAGGCATTTAGGCAGTTATATCACATAAGCAGTTAGCCTCATGGCAAGCATGCTATCATGGCAGTCACTCACACACATGCAAGGATGCTAAAGCATAAACACTCACCGAGTACTTCGAGCCGAAACAGAAACTAGTTAGTAATCATATGCATGATCCTAGTTTATGTTAAGATGGCTAATGCAACATATGCAAAATGCAACTAAGATAGGCTCGGCTATTCTAAAATGGCATATGAAATGCAACAACTAATACACGTATTCAACTCAGAATTGAAATACAATGCAGTTAGTATGATGCGCCGAGCCCGGTGCATGCAATATAGATGAATGATGCAAACATGCAAGCATAAGTATGCTGATTGAAACATGCCATAATCTAACCATCATAAGCTGGTAAATAAAAGGGAGAAAGACGTGGGGTTGGAAGACATACATCACACATACGCACACTTATTACAATTGTGTCCTCGCTCGGAGGGTCCGAATAAATAATACGGTCCGAATAAATAATTAACTACTCTAGCTAATTAAATATTACAAAACCCTAATTAATTAACAAATTAACTAGGAAAGCGAATAAACTAGCATGCAAGCTATAAAATGGACTGCCTCAGCTCTTGTTCCGAATGATGAAAGATGCATGCATGCTCGCGTCGCCTCGTCGGTAAATTCCATTACGATGCCTCGCCTCACCCTTGTTTGCAATTGGTCTCAGAAACTTGCACATAGCTCCAGAAGGCTGAAACTCCACCTTGGGAAGGCCACCGACCAGTTATTAGCATGGGAGACCACCTGCCGACCACCCTTTGTGGTGGAGACCAAAGAGGGTGGTCGGCCTGCCAGAAAATCTGGTCGGCCGACCAGTTTCCACCTCTGGTTTCTAGTTTTTTTTGTAACAAAGGCAATAGAGGGAAATGGCAATGTATTTTCAACAAATGTGTACATGACCACTCTCCCTATCATTGCACAAGCTCTAGGGAGTATAGTCCTCGATCCTCGTGCCATCATGGCCGAGAAGTCGAATTGCACGACTCAATAAGACGTGAATGCACATATAAGCAACTAAAGCCAACGACTCTATCATGGATAGTCAAGAGTGTCGGCGATCGAGAATCGAGGCACGTTTCGTCACTTGGAGTACGAAACGTCCCTCGTTTCCCGTGTTTGGACTAAACCCTACTCCAAACACAAAGCAATGAGATGGCATACACAATGCGACTAACATGCAACCTAGCATACGCAATGCTATGGGCTAAAATGGCATACACAATGCACGTGACATAACATGGCATACACAATGCACTTACGAAGACTATCATGCGCACATGAACTAAATGGCATATACAAATGCAAGATGGACTTATACCAATATGAGTAGACCTCAGCCACACTCACATCAGTGGCCATATGATGAAAATGAGACAACCAAAATACATGCAAGCATGCACGAATGCAATGGACCGATCCTAAGGCACAACATGCAACTCTAACTAAGCATGGCAAAGGATGAAATATGGCATACAAGCATACATTTCCCAGCTCTGAAACATGATGTACAATGGTCCCGAATTATACAAATATGTTACCCAATGCATGCTAGATGACCCGAATACCGAAACTAGTGAAGTGCGTTACACTATAGGTACACAAAGCAATGCACGAATGGAAAAACCAACCCCAAATATACCCTAGGTAGGTCTGAAACAGTGGAAAAATGACCCAAAATGATGGTTCAAAGTGCATGGAAATGAAGCTCATTCAATGGTCCGAAAACAAGGCATTCATGCATAACTCTCAAGCACACTTAAAGAGGAGAAAACATGAGGATATGGCATTCACATAGGCTCTGAAATATGATGCAAAATGACCCCAAAGCATGAAAACACCTCAGTATATGCATGCAATAGACCTCAAATCTCAAAGCTAAGCAAGTGTATTGAACTACAAGTATGCAAAACAAGCATCATTCGACCATGAGACCCAAAAATAGAGCTAGGGCAGTCCAAAATATGCACAAAATCAGTTTAAGGCAAGGCCAAAAAGTGCTAAAATCAAGGGTCAACAAAGCATGCAAAATAAGCTAGTGAACCATGATTTGCACTACAACTATATGAAGCACATGAGAGCTCACCAAACCAGCCAAAAACAGAAGTATGCCATGCCAAATAATGCCCAAAACCCTACTGAAACTCAGTTAATGCATGCAAGAATGATGTGTCCCTTTGAAAGGCCAATAAGAGCGTTGTTCTACACATGCAAGATAGACGTACAAAATGGCAAAACCACCTCTGGACAGAGGTTATGATGGCCCTAAAACTCACTGAAAAGGGCCTGGAATTAGTCTAGGAAGCATGCAAGTGAAGGCTCCTTTGAAAGGCCTTGAAGAAGATTACTCTACACATGCATAATAGACATTTAATATGGTAAAACCACCTTTGGACAGAGGTCATGCAGGTCACAAAACTCATCAAAAATGGCCTGGAGCATGGCTTTAAAACATGCAAATAG
The DNA here is from genome assembly GCF_055761805.1 of Camellia sinensis. Classification (NCBI taxonomy): domain Eukaryota; kingdom Viridiplantae; phylum Streptophyta; class Magnoliopsida; order Ericales; family Theaceae; genus Camellia; species Camellia sinensis. The sequence goes on from NC_138963.1 coordinate 144,461,635, forward strand.
GGGCTCCTTTGGAAGGCCAAGAAAGCTAGTAAAGAGAACAAAGGGTGAGAGGGTCATCCCTCTCTGATTTTGAGGCTCAAAGACACATGTTAGCCATTGAAAATCCATTGGATTTTAGTGGCTAGAATGCCAAACCAAGGCTGACACAAATGCTCTAAAGCATAGCTCAAAACATGAGGAAATGAAGCATGCAAGGGGGTAGATGACCCCTAACAGAAAAATGGTCTTAAACAAACATGTTTAGAAGATCAAAAAAAGACTATTTTAAGTTTATGACAAAGCCTAAATATGCTTGAAAATAGAGCTAAACTATGAAGCAAAATAATGTCAAAAAGAGGGAAATGGAGTGTTACCCTTGTAGCCAAAGGAACCAGCAACTTTTGGACCAAGATAGCAAGTCTTCAACCTCTGAAAATGAGCTCCAAGGTGCTTGGATGGATGATGGAGAGGTTAGGCTAAGAGGTGTAGTGCAATGGTGCAAGAGCAAGGGACCTTTGGAGCTAAAATGGAGAGAAATAGGGAGGGAAGTGTATGTATGCCTTGAAGCAAAATTCTGAACCCTAGCAATGGAAGAGGGCCCTTCCCTTTATAGAGGAGAAGGTCTAAAGCTTCTCAAAGAAGCTTAAAAGCTAGCTTAAACATCCTCCATACACGTGTATGGAGGATGCATTCTGAGGCTTCCAGCTGGCACAGCTGGCTTCAACTCATTGAGACAAAAAAGCAGAAGGCTGGCCGACCAGTTCAGGTGGTCAGCCGACCACTCCCCCTGGTCGGCTGACCAGGGGTCAAAAGGTTCAAGCTGAAAAGGTGGTCGGCCTACCCATATTGGTGGTCTCCCAGGTGAATGCAGTTTAGTGGTGGTATGGGAGACCAGAAATTGTGGCTCAAAAGTGAGGGAGACCAAGGGGTTAAAAGGGTCAAGCAAAAAAGGTGGTCGGCCTACCAAGATTGGTGGTCTCCTAGGTGAATGCAACTCAGTGGTGGTATGGGAGACCAGAAATTGTGGCCCAAAAGTGAGGGAAACCAGCTCTCTAACAAGAAAATTGGGCGGCGAAGAGAAATGTGGTCTCCAAGAAGAAAAGGTGGTCTCCCACCATAGTACCACCTTCCTAACAAAGAAACTAGGGTGCCAAAAATGAACCCACACCGATGCAAAACGAAGGTTCGGGGGCCAAAACGCGCAGCCGGGTGCCCCGAAAACAGGCTATTAAGCATCGAAAGTGGCGTGCGACCACGAAGGTGGTCTCCCGGGCCATAGTGTTCCTCTAAGGAGAGGAAACAAGGTGTGTGCCAAAAACCGGAGTAAATGGAGGTAGTTAAGCGGTCCCGAACCGAGGCACACGGCCGACGGCTCTAAAAACCAGAAACTGGCCTCCAAACGGGAAAAATGGCCTACAACCACGAAACGTAGCCTACGGCCACTGAGAGATGGTCTACGAAACCTCTCACTCCCTTCAGGAAGAGAAAACAGAAAAAACAGAACCTGGTTCGCAAACCGAGGCAAGGCACGAAAAGATTCCAAAGCCCGGAGGCAAGGCTCTCAGCCGAGACTTTGCAACCTCAAAACGAGCACAATATGAAACATCACCGAGTGCTCAGTTGGTGACGTCTGAGTCTTAAGGTCGGTCAAAAATGGGGTGTCTACAGTACTCTGGACTTGTATCGATATACTTTGTTAGGTCAAAATTGGTTCAGAAGCAACCTGTGTTTACTTCACCCTCACCGGTTACAATATGAAGGAGGTTCAGGCAGAATTCACCAGTACAGTTTCTACAACCGTTACCCCTCAGTTCACCCGGGTCTAGTCTGGTTTGGGAACAGTTGTCTGCATTTAGCTCAGCATGAGATCAATCACTCATTTCCATGGCTTAGTATCCCCCAGCCAGTGTGGAAGAACAGATACAACACCTGCAACAGACAATTGAGGCACTGCAGCAGGACGTAGTCCGTCAGGCTGAAGTCACGGCTCGTCAGGCTGAAGTGATAACTCGGCTACAACAGCAACAGCCACAGTCGACCGCGGCTTCTGCATCTCATACACCTCCTACGAGTAACCCGACACCTGAAGCCATTGCCCATAATGCTAATGTCCAAAAGACTCATGGTAATCCGGCGGATCCAATCCCAGCACAGGCCTTTAAAGCTCCTGTCTATCAAACCGAAGTTCCGTCTGAATCTGAGGTTGACCTAACTGCACTTAAGGTCAATAAACTGGAGAAGTTATTCAAACGAGCACATGGAGTGAACTCCATCCCGGATTTAGAGGATAGGCATACTGAATCTGCAGTTACCTTATCGGAGTGGTTTAAAATGCCGCATATTGACCGCTTCGATGGCTCTGGAGACCCAATGGTGCACCTCCGCCTATTTTCTGATGTCCTAAGGCCAATGGGTTTGACCCCAGCCTAGAAGTTGTCTCTCTTCGGCTGAACCATGTCTGGGATAGCCGTAATCTGGTATGCTAAATTGGAGAACTCTGTGAAAAAGAACTGGGAAGAGATGGCTGAGGCCTTTATTGCTCAATACTCCTACAACACATAGATCGAGGTCACAACTCGTGATCTCGAAGTCACCCGCCAAGAGCCAAAGGAGGGTTTCTCAGACTTTGTGACAAGATGGAGAGCAAAGGTCTCGATGGTGACTACAAGGCCTTCCGATAAAGATTAGATCAGGATGATTGTTCAGAATCTACATGGCAAGTTGTTGCAAAAGATGATCGTTCTACCTCTGTTTGCCTTTCCAAACCTTCATGAAATGAGGGTTCAAATCGAGGATGTCCTCAAACAAGGGATCTTTGTGGAAGATAATGAGCCTTTGAAGAAGAATGTTGTTCGCAGTTCCAATGCTACTACTGATGGTAGCACAGCTACGAAATGCTCAGAAGTAGACACTATCACCATTTCCCTCAATGGCCAAAAACTAACCACTTCAAAGCGGCCCCAAGCTCGAAATTTCCATCCTCTTTACATGAGTCTCTCTCAAGCTTTGAAAATGCTGTGAGAAGAAGGGTACCTAGAACTCCTAGAACCCTAACCCCTTTCAAATCCTCTTCCACCAAGATATGACCCAGCTATATACTGTGCCTATCATCAACAGCACGGTCATGATACGAACTGTTGCATCCACCTCCGTCATAAGATTTAGGATCTTATTGACGAAGAGACCATAGCTCCACTTAAAGGACCTTAGGCTAGTACTGACTCGTCACCTCTACATCTCAATCTAATCCATACACTCCCATCCACCTACAACCCCAACATATACATCACCCCGGCCCATCTACCCAAGCTTGAGGTGTTTATTCCAGAAAGCATGGACTTATGCATGATGGATGCACTTGAACCCCAATCATCTCAAACTCGTGAACCCACTACTTCTGAGCTGATGAGAATGATTGAAGATCTTCAAAGAACTGTGGCAGATTTGGCCTTTGGGATATTGGCTCCGTCATCGACCACATCACATGCTAGAAATTTCACGCCAAATGGCTCCCCAATCTTGGGGCGAGTTGCAATTGAAAATGGACAACTTGAAGCCATCCCAGGTCTGGGCAATGACATGTCGACAACAACTGGGCTCTGCTCTGATATAGTGACCCGATCCCTTGACAAAGTGGAGACAAGTGGTAAGAACAAGGTAGGGGCAAGCATTGGTCCCTATGAACACCTTCTGTGGGCTGTTGAGGCTTTGAAGGCTGAAGGACTGAACAAACAGCAAGTGCTTGTAGTTGTTGTAAAGACTGTGGATGAAACTTTTGCCACTCAGAATGAGAGCATTCCGAGTCAAGGGGCAAGCTAAGAAAAAGGATGTCATACTAGAAATGCCCCTTTCAGCTCCAATCATACACTCGGAAGAGATCATCAAACCTAGTCAGCACCTGCCAACCCCTTTGTTGGTACATCTATAACTCCATAAACCTCGAAGTACCAACCTCGGGGCCAGAGGGTCTTTGCCCCGCTTTATATGACCTTGTCCAAAGCTCTCCAAATCCTTATAGAACAAGGCCATCTCAAACCCCTTGAGCCTCGGCCTCTCCTGGATTCCCCTTCCAGCTAAGCATGATCCGGCCAAGTACTGTGCCTTCCATTAATAAACCGGTCATGACACTAACATTTGTTTTCGTCTTCGCCACGAAATACAAGATCTGATTGATAACGAGGTCATCGTCGCACCAAGTCTTACAAAGTCTATCGGTACTGGATCAGTGAACTTGGGGGATAATATGATTATGTGATCGAGGGATGAACCACCTGCAGATGGCGCTCAATTTACTCCTGATATGGGGATGACACGTACAGTTTTGAGCAATTTACGAATGCTGTTTACTTTACTTTCTGACTTGGGTATTGAGTCAATTCTATTGTGTTGTATTGAGTCTGTCTTGTTATATCGAGACAGTCCTGTTGTGTTAGAGTTGGGTGATTTCGGCGGTGTTACCTCGGACATCACTATCTTGTTTTGTGTTTGTCTTTTACACTATTTCTTTTGCGTTTGTTTCTGCCATTGAGCCAGTTGTGCCAGAAGATCTGAATGAAACAACAGATATTTTCATCTACTTTTTCTGTGCCTTTAAGTCATTGCATTGACCAAAGTTTTTCAAAACTTTTTGAACACTGTGATAAAAATAAAGAGGAAAGAATTCCTCGGGATTTGTAAAAAAATTGATCAACTGAGGGAAAGAGAGGCATGCTAAGCCCTTGATGAATGAGATCGTGTTTGTTAATGTGAGTACTGAGAAGGATCCTGGCTTGATCCAGATTGGTTCTACAATGTCTTCACGAGTGACTAGTCGCTTTTTTAAAAGATTTCAAAAAATATTTTGCGTGGTCCTGCGAAGACATGTATGGAATTGATCTTGAGATTGTGCAGCATAGGATCACTCTCGGCCTCGAGACTCAACCCCTTTTGCTTTCAAACCTTGAACCTTGACTCAGAATATTCAATCAAACAATCACAATATGAGGCTTGTATGGTCGGATCGGAAGCAACCCTTGAATTAGGGGCAAGAGAGTCAGATCAAGAAGATCAGATGTCATCAAAGGAAGCTTGCAAAGCTAGATCAGAAGTAGCCCTTGAACTAGGGGCAAAAATGTCAGATGTGCTCAAAGATTCAAAAGATGGGCCATTCCGCAAACCAATGAAGACTGGCAAGAAAGCCAAATTCTAGCAGCTGGAAGAAGAAAATTTATTGTTGAAGGACAATCGAGTTCCTATCCATAACACTAGGGGAAAATTTAGACCCGATTGTATGGGCTCCTACATCATCACTGAATAGCAGCCATTTTCCTAGATTAAGATGGTTTCGAGATCTCAAAACCGATCAACATAGACAAGTTAAACTTTTCTATCCTTGAGAGGCTCGCTGGGCCAAAAACCGGAAAGGGCGACCTAGGCAAAAGTTGGAGCAAGAAAAAGAAAAAAGAAAAGAACAAAAATGAAAAGAAAAAGAAAATAACAAAAATGAAAAGAAAAGAAAAAGAAAAGAAAGAAAAGAAAAGAAAAGAAGAAAAGAAATGAAAAGAAAAGAAAAGAAAAATAGAGCTCGCAAGGTTGAAAACCCGAAAGGGCGGCTTTGGCAAAGGTTAGAGCGTAAAAGGAGAGTGTTAACACCCGAGTGAACCTCAACCCCGAACTACGTACGGTCTGATTCTCATTTTTGGGATACGTAGGCAACTTCATCCTGAAGTTTGGCCCCAATCATTTTCAGCTTGCTTGTCTCATCCACGTTGATTGGCTTATCCTTGTTCAAACTCGACTATCTTATCCATGTGCAAATTGGCTCGTCTTCGTTCAAAATTGATTGTCTTATTTTGTTAGAAGATTCAGCTGCAAGACAATTAAAGTTCAGATCTGAGGTTGTGCATCTCAAGAGTAAGTTCTATGTTGGTTGAGCAGCGGCCATTTGCAAAAACAATTTTGAGGATTTTGAATGAGGTTGACTAATTCTCTTGAAAATTGTTCTATTTTTCCAAAACTGGACCATTTCTTGAACCCAAAAAAGGAAAATTTTTAGTGCTCACAACCTAACTTGCATGATTTCAAATCAGAAAATCGAACAAGTATGATAATCAAACTCTCATGTTGGTCAAAATTGTTTTAGCAGAAAGTCAAAACCAAAAAATGGTCAAAATGATGAACTAGGGACACAGTTGAGTCAGGTTTTCTGTCTTTTTCCCATTGTTAACATACTTGCCAGAAAGGGCACAACTAAAGCTAATAGCAAAAAAAGCTCTCACATCCTCCAAGCAGCGAGGTATCAAGCCAAGTGCGAAGCACGAACTAGAAATGGAGCGGGATATTTGATTCCCTCATTTGGAAGATTACACCCAAATTGGCATCTGACCCAGAATGGGGACGTAGAAAATGCAATGTGTAAGGCCAATCAATTGTATGCCTAGTCGGTGGGACATGCTGTAACTCATTTTGGTCAAGCTAAGCCAGGGGTGTTGTCAACCGATGTTAGTTGCAGATCTGCTGCGCATCCTGTTGCATCATAACCCCTCTGTGGGAAAGCTCACTAGTTGCGAGCGAAAGAAAGAGAATCTAGTAGAATACTAGGGCAAGAGCCCACAACTTCCTGTTTATCCATCAACCACCCAGGGGAGGTATAAAAAATAAAAGAGATTGAAGAATAGAGAGATGTACGCTGAGAGAAAAAGTGAGGAAAGGGCTTGTCAGAGAAATAGAGATTGAGTGCCAAAGTGATGTGAGAATCACGAATGAGAAAGGGTGGGAAACAATACCTGGAGAAACAGGCTCCTCGTGAACCGAAAGGTCTCTCGCCTTCATAACACATATGAGTGTTGTTGTCACGACCCCATTCCACCCCTAGTAGAATGGTGTCGTGATGGCTAGTAATCCGAGATTACCAAAGGCCAACTTACAAAGATTCACACACAATCAGAGTATACATATGGGGCTTACATGTGCAGAAGCAATAAATTTAAATCTAAGTAGTCCATAAGAGCTGTGCATAGATCAAATGAAATGACATACATCTTAACATGGTTTACAACTTGGATATAAATAAAATAAAGTACATGTTACATCTTGATCAAAAGGCTTCTCAAGTCGATATATATAAAAGAAATGAGTTACAAACTAAGAAGCATAATCTTCAAGATGATACGAAACATGATTCCAAAACATCTTGCAAACACATCTAGGTGTCACCGCCTTCTTGCTCGTCACCTACATATATATAAGGAGAGGGTGAGCTTGGATACTCAGTGAATGATATTAGAAATAAAGGTTTAAATGAATGATATCCGAAATCTTTATCAAAACAATACATATCATAGCTTGTACAAAATCAAGGGATGAACCAAGTTCATCTATCTAGTCTTTCAAAACTTCAAGGGATGCTTATTAGCATTAATATAATACAAGGGATGACATTCCTGACAAAATAAGGGAATAATCGACCCGGAATCGATTAGACAAACCCACCCGTACAAGGTCGTCGGTGGCAATGGAGATATCTCAAACAAGGGTACTAGTTGCATTATAGTCCCCTAGCACTAAGGACTTCCCAAGAATGTCATCAAAACAAGATAATACTTGATACAAAACTAGGGATAATCATTCATACTCAAACAAACACTTTTCCAAAACAAGCTTTTATCAAAACATTAGAACATAGTTTTATTAAAAATACCACTTACATAGCTCTTCGGGTGTGGGGATTAAAGCAAGGATCCAAGGCCTACAAGTACATAATAAAACCCCATTGAATGCATTTCAAAAAGACAAGAAGAGATGCTCAAAGATGGATATGAAATGCATCCCTAGAACAAGCTTTACATGAGTGCAAATAATTCCGGCATTTCTTTCAAAACTAAGTCAAGACAAAGCAAAACATGTGTTGGGAGTTAAAACTCTGTTTTTTATCTCGGGAAAACATGCTGGGTACCAACCAGGTCTTGGCCGAGGTCCCGCACCTCTTGGCTGAGGTATGGTCTCCTAGGCCTAGGTGTGCATGCAAGGTGGACTAAGGTGCAAGTGATCATGCAGGGTAGGCCAAGGTGAGATACGATGCTTGGCCTAGGTGCGACATCTAGGCAATAGTGGTCTCGGTGACCACACCTAGGGAAATGAGGTCTGAAAATCTGGGTTTCCCTCTTGATGAACATGAAGAACATGAATGCTAAAATCATAACTTCTTTACTCAAAATCTGAGATTTCATGAGATGAGTTTGAAAACATGGACTTGGGTACCCATACTTGAAGATCTTATTAAAACAAACACAAAAACATGGATCTTGATACAACTTTCGGATCAAAACATGATTTTATTTCAAGAACACAAGAACATCATTTTCTTTTTCTAAAACAAGCTTTAAATCAATGTATGGCTCATGAATCTTGCTAGATCATGCAATGTGATCGAATAAACATAAAGAACAACAAGAGTAAATCAAGAATCTAACCTCGAAACATGGATCAAACGGTTTAAACTCTAAGGATCAAGCTTGGAAATCTACTTCTCTCTCAAGAACTCCTTCTTCCTCTCTTCCTAGAGCTTCTCTCTCTTCTAGGACAAAGATATAGCAAATGATATGTTTTCTCTACTGCCGGCTGACTTAACCCTCTACAGGGACACGTGGAACTACCGGATTGGGCTTCCTCAAAAAGGTGACTGAATGACAAGACAAGAGTATGACAAAGTGTACAACAAGTAAGGTGACAAGGGCACTTTGACAAGGCAATGATCTCGGATTAGGACATAGGCTTCGGCAAGTAAGGCCTCAATGATCTCGGCTAAGAAGGATAACACTTGGCCCAACTGTGCCACACCTCGGCCTAGATGTGCCACACCTCGGTCTAGGTCATACCAGTCCAGGAACAGGATCACTAGGTGCAAGGTTCAAAGATCTAGGACGCTTAGATGATAACATCTCGGCCTAGATGAAGACATCTTGGCCAATATGCTAGGGTGAAGGTGGAGGTCAACCAAAGTGGTTCCAAGATGGTCCTAGGTGTAAGAGGTTCAAAAGTGTGACCTAGGCTTAAGATGACCTCGGTTTAACACACACTAAGCAAGGAACAAAGCATGCAAGCAACACTTAGACAAAACAAATCAAGGTTTGCAAATGCAAGTTTAATCAAGATAAAGATCATGCAAAATGCATATGAGTATGACTAAGACAAAGTGAGGGTTGTTACATCCTACCCCCTTTGAAGAAGTTTGGTCCCCAAACTTAAGTTACCTTGCCCCGAAACAACTCCGGATAACGGATTTTCATTTCCTCTTCCATTTCCGATGTAGCCTCTTTGCCGTAATGCTCATTCCATTCAATTTTCACCATCAGTATCGACTTGTTCCTCAACTGTTTCACTTGCCTATCAAGAATCCATATTGGCTTCTCCTCATAACCTAAATCTTCGTTAATCACAATCCCGAAATGATCAATCACATGCAGTGGATCCTGAATATACTTCCTCAACATCGAAATATGAAACATATCGTGGACTTGGCTTAATTCTGGTGGCAAAGTCAGCCTGTAGGCAACGAGGTTAACCTTCTCAAGAATTTCGAATGGCCCAATGTATCGGGGTGCTAGCTTACCTTTCTTCCCAAATCTTGAAACTCCTTTCATCGGCGAAATCTTCAGGAATACATGATCTCCAACTTCAAATTCTAACTCCCTTCTTCTCTGGTTGGCATAACGTTTTTGTCTACTCTGAGCGGTTTTAATTCTTTGCTGAATGAGCTTAATTTTCTCAGTCGTCACTTGAACCAATTCGGGACCAATCAAAGATTTGTCTCCTACTTCGGTCCAATATATCGGTGATCTGCACTTCCTTCCATACAAAGCTTCATACGGCGCCATGCCAATGCTAGCTTGATAACTGTTGTTGTAGGCAAATTCTACTAATGGCAAATGCTCTTCCCAACTTCCCTTGAGGTCCAATACACATAACCTAAGCATATCTTCAAGTGTCTGAATCGTTCTTTCTGTTTGCCCATTGGTCTGGGGATGAAAAGTTGTGCTAAACCTCAACTCGGCTCCCAAAGCTCCTTGTAGACTCTGCCAAAATCTAGAAACAAACTTCGGATCTCGGTCTGACACGATAGACCTCGGCGTTCCATGAAGTCTAACAATCTCATTCATATACAACAAGGCAAGTCGGTCGGCATTAAATGTAGTCTTAACAGGCAAGAAGTGTGCTGACTTGGTTAATCTATCAACTATAACCCAAATCGAATCCATACCCTTTTGTGTCCTCGGCAAACGAATCACAAAATCCATGGAGATGTGTTCCCATTTCCACTCAGGAATTGACAAAGGTTGAAGAAGTTCTGCTGGCCTCTGATGCTCTGCTTTCACTTGTTGACAATATAGACACTGAGATACAAACTCGGTTATTTCTCTTTTCATATTTGGCCACCAAAAAGTTTGCTTCACATCTTGGTACATCTCGGTATTTCCTGGATGAACGGAAAATCTAGAACCATGGGATTCTTGCAAAATTCTCATGTTCAACTCCGGGACATCGGCCACACACAATCTCCCTTCAAATTTAAGTACCTGATTCTCAATGGTGTACCCTGACCTCGGCTTAGTGAAAAACTCGTCAATTACCTTCTTGAAGAATTCATCCTCCCTCTGTTTTGTCTTTACTTCCTCCATAATAGTCGGCTCCACTGAAATCATTGCCAAACATGCCAAATTCCCAACTAACTTCCTGCTCAATACGTCGGCTACTGAGTTTGTTTTACCCGGATGGTACTGAATCTGCATATCGTAGTCTTTCAATAATTCAAGCCATCTTCTCTGCCTCATATTCAATTCCTTCTGAGTGAACAAGTACTTTAGGCTCTTGTGATCTGTGAAAACTTGGCAAGAGGCTCCATACAAGTAACGACGCCAAATTTTCAAGGCGAATACTACGGCTGCTAGTTCTAAATCATGAGTAGGATAATTCCTTTCATGGGGCTTTAACAGGCGAGATGCATATACTATAACCTTGCCCCGTTGCATTAATACACAACCCAAACCCTTATGTGAAGCATCACTATAAATCTGAAATTCCTCATTACCTGATGGTAGTATAAGAACTGGTGCTATAACTAACCTTATCGTGAGTTTCTGGAAGGTTGTTTCTCTAACCTCGGTCCATTCATAAGTCACTCCCTTCTGAGTCAATTGTGTCAATGGCACTGCAATCTTCGAGAAGTCCTTCACAAACTTTCTATTATAACCTGCCAAACCCAGAAAACTACGAACCTCGGACACATTAATCAGTGTCGGCCAATTCATAATGGCTTCAATTTTGCTAGGATCAACCAAAATACCTTCTTCATTAATCACATGTCCCAAAAATAAAATGTTGGAAAGCCAAAACTCACACTTGCTAGTGTGAGCTTCATTAATCACTCATTCATTTGTATCCTCATGATTTCAGCATGGCTAGAGTGTCATTTTCCTCTCATGATTTTAGCGTATTTGGGATTTGTTCTTCCTCCTCTCACGATTCCAGCGTGGTTGGAGTATGTCACCCTTTTTGCATCTACTACACTATTTGTTACGTCCATTACGTCATACCATTTTATTGCCTGTATCCTTTCCATGTTAAGCTTTGTTTGGCATGTGCTCATATATTTCCTTTGTTAAAGCATGGTTCTATGATAATGTGTACGCGCCTATTCCACTATGAGAATTGTGATTTGAGGGTTTCGGCACCTTTTCTGTGTTAGACGTGGTCAGTTTTGTGTCCATACATTTTCTAGGTAAAATGTGGCTTGGCTTGCATCCCTTTATTCACTGCATCCATTGCATCGTACTTTGTTTTGTTGCATTCAGCATTTAGGATCATAATCTTTCCTTAGCAGATCATTCCTCACTCATATCATCCCACCCGATTATTTGTATTCTTTCTGCGAAACATGTAGTTCTGCATGTGCATACGCCTATTCCACTAAGAGAATTGTGGTTTGAGGATTCCGGCACCTTTTCTGTGTTAAACGTAGTTTGATTTTGCATCTCCATCCCTTTATGGTAGTTGTGTGGTTTGCATTGCTTGTGGTTTGATTATTTCATTTGCATTGTTTTGTTGCATTGCATATCATTTACACTGTTTTGTTGTATTGTGTATCATTTTGCATCCTGTCTCTAAACTACGCTGGTTTGATTCCTTGCAAAGGGATGCGTAGGCAACATTCGGGTTTAATTAACTGCATCAGTATTTTGTTTATTTGTCCAAGTCTTCGGCCTTGTCAAAAATGGGTCGTCTCTGGGCTTTGACATTCACTCATGTCATTTCATGACTTTGAGCTCGGTCAAAGAGGGGCATGCCTTGGCACAAGTCACGGGTTTCTTAATTTTTCCAAAATATTAGGTGTTGACTCTAAGATCCGGTGATGCAGTCCATTTCTGGTAATAGTTTTTCACTAAAATGCATTTTCTATAAAAATTGCCAAATTTGGACTTTCATCTATGTTTCACATTGCACTCGTGAGACTAGATTAAAGAAATCAAGGGTCTGAACTGGTTAACGCGCATGGGTGCCCCTTGGGCATATTATAGTTTCTGGCGATTCCATTGGGGATTTTATGAAATCTTGACTCAAACTCCATGAAATGAGTTTTATTTTCAATTATATGTTCATTGCATTGCATGCATTGGTGTACTTAAAGTCTTTGTGTTGCCTAGATATTGGTGGGAGCACAGACAAGCTTTTTGTGACACTATATCATCTACACTATATCATCTTCGCGTTACTTTTGAGACCTTGTGTTAATACTTTTTAAGATCTATAAAAAAAAAAGGTAGCTTTGCTATCTAAGGTTATCGAACTTTGAAGAGAGGCTATATTGACTCTTTCGACTTCCTGGGATCTTAATTGGTTATTAACTAAAGGGCTCTTTAGTGACGTCACATTGACTTAAACTCCTAGGGTAGAACCAACCTTGTACATATAGTGAGCTATAGCACCTTCCCAACTTACAGTAGGATACTCTTCCATTTCTATGATGTATGATACCACTTGTTTGAATAGTGAAACTCTAGATTATTTCAAAGTTAGGATAAGGTAACCCTACCTCCTATAGTAGTGTTTGTTCTCTTTCCTGCTATGTCCTATGTATGGAAATTTGGAAATTTGTATAGAGGTTTTCAAATTCAGATCAGTGGTTCAAGCGTTTCAGTTTGTGAGGTTGAGTTCAGTTGTTTAGTGGGGCATACAATGATCAGTTGTACGAATTGAGCTGAATTATTGCCAGAATTCTAGTTGGGGGTTTTATTTTTGGTTTTATTTTTGCCAAGTTGTTATAGCACCATAGCTTTAGAAAGTCTGATATCTCACAAAGTCTACCAGTGTAAATCCATAGAACTTGTGGGATATAAGACTGTTTCTGTGAATGGGGAATAACCACTTATTAATTGCACGAGCTTTATTTTGGACACAATAGATGGCTTGCACTTAAAATGACAATTCGAGAAAGGTTTAATTTCAAGTTTTGAATCGGATATTGAGTCCAAGTCTGATTCCATCGAGTCTATGGAGTTGGAGTTAGAGTTAGACTCAAGTTAGTCTAGCCAGTTAGAGTTTGTTGATTTCGAGAGTGCTAACCTAGACATCTCTGTCCTATCTTGGTTTTCTTTGTCGTTTTGTTTTTAGTATGTTGTCATCACTGAGTCGGAGTTTCTTTTGAGTAAAAGTGTTGTAGATTCTGCCTACTTCTTTGTGCTTTTAGTTCATTGCATTTACCAAAAATTTTCAAATTTTTTTCTAGAACTCTAATGAAAATGAAGAGGAAAAATTTCCTCGAGATTTGAAATTTGATCGATTGGGAGAAACAGAGGCATGTTAAGCCCTTGATGGATGAGATTATTTCAGTTAATGTGGGTACTGAGAATGATCCTCGCTTGGTCTAGATTGGTTCCATGTTGTCTTAAAAAAAAAACAAGAGCGATTAGTCGCTTTATTAAAAGATTTCAAAAAATATTTTTGCGTGGTACTACGAACACATGCCTGGAATTGATCATGAGATTGTACAACATAGAATCCCTCTCAACCTGAGGCCTGAACCCCCCAGCTTTCAAACTTGGTTCTGAGTGTCTAATAATCAACCAGAGTATAAGGCGTGCATAGCCGAACTGGAAACAACCTTAAGGTTGGATATGATCAGAGATTCAAATTGTATTGTTTCTCAAGCTAATGGAGACTGGAAAGAAATTCAAATCTCAGAATCTGAGAGAAGAAGATTTAATGCTAAAGGACAATCAAGTTTCTATCCACAACCCTAGGAGCAAATTCACACCTAATTAGACGTGTTTCTACATCACCAAGTCTATCTGGTCAGGAGAAACAGTCGTTTCCATGGATTTAGATGGCTTAGAGTTCTCACAACCAATCAACATGGACAAGCTAACAAAGTACTATCCTTGAGAGGCTCGTTGGGCCAAAAACCTGGAAGGGCGACCTAGGCAGAAGTTAGAGCATGAAAAAAACAAACACGAAAAAGAAAAAAATAAAAATGAAAAAAGAAAAATTGAAAAAATTAAGAGAAGCTTGCAAGGTCGAAAACCCGAAAGAGTGATTTTGAAAAAAGTTAGAGCACAAAAGGAGAGTGTTAGTGAGCCTTACCTCGTGAACTACATAAAGCCTAATTCTTAATTTTGGGTTACGTAGGCAGCGTCATCATGAAGTTCGGCCCCAATCATTTTCAATTCACTCATCCCGTCCATGTTTGATTGATATTATTTTACTTTACTCAACTGTCTTGTCCATGTTCAATTGGGTTATCTTTATTCGGTTTGATTGTCCCATCTGTTCTCTACGGCAGATTCCGCTGCAAGACAAATCAAGCTTAGGTTATCTGATTTTGAGTTTGTGCATCTCATGGGTTGATTCCATGTTGGTCGAGTAGTGGCCATTTGCGAAAACAAATTTTGAGGGTTTTTAGTGAAGTTGACAAATTGTCTCGGAAATTATTTCATTTTTTCAAAAATTAGACCATTCATTGGACCCAAAAAAGGAAAATTTTCAGTATTCAAGCGTGACTTAAATGATTTCAAAACAAAGAGTGGAACAAGCATGCTAATCTAACTCTCATGTTAATCAAAATCTTTTTAGTAGAAAACCAAAAGAAAAAAGTCAAAGCGATGAACTAGGGGCGCATTCAAGTCAGTTTCTCTGTCTTTTCCCTACACTCTCGAGTCCTCGTTACCAATGTCACATTAACTTGTACTTTTTCTTTAAGTCTAGCACTCGTCGAAAAATGCACAGTAGTTGTCTCTGGCGATGATGTCTTTCAGTTAGGCGGTCGATCAGGCAATCAACCGGTGTTGTTTTGTTTTGTGTCCATTTTATTCTAGCAAGCGTAAAGGGGTGTGTGTAGGATGATTTTTTCTTTGTTTTCCTTTCATTGAGTTATATTTTGCGTTTTGGTCAGTTATAGACTCAACATTCAGTTCAGAACTCATTGAATAGCAACCATTTTCAATTTCAAAATTCAAAACAAAATGGTTTTCATGCTCAAGTGTTGTGCCATTCATGCTATTTGGGTTTGCAAAACTAACCTCTTTTTATTATGTCAGGGATCAAACACCAATCAAAGTGATACAAAAGAGAGTTGAAGCTATAAGTGCTCACTCCCAAGCAAAAATACACGGGAAAAAAAAAAAAAAATAGTGAAAACAAAAGAAAGATGGAGGAATTTTCTTGAATCACTGGTTGCCAGCCTGACGATTGCAAACCAACGTTTTCCTTAAATTCATTTTACATGTAAATTCACAATACATAAATTTGAAACATATAATAATTTTTGGGACAATTATAAAAAATAAGAAAACCTCCCAAAGTTTGACCCTTGTAACAAAATAAATTTGAATTTTTAATTTTGTCAATTTAAATCTTAATGTTTTGATTATTTTATTTTTAATTTAAACCATTTGTCTTTGTTTTTGTTAAGTAAAATTGACGAAAAAAATAATATTTTAATCATTAAGCTCAATAAACTTATACATAAAATATCTAAAATACTCTTCTCAATATACCTATTTTTTTGTTGCAGGATTCACAATAAATAAATAAACAACCATGTAAAAAACAATCAATTCATTTTGGATTATCAAATGAAAAAGAAAAAAAAAAAAATTCATGTCTATTTTTTTTAAAATGATAGTAAATGTTTTGTGGAAAATTGAGTGCCATATGCATGCGATTTTATTATGTAATTTTATAGTTTTGAGTTATATATTTTTGTGAGATAGCTTATGTAATTTCGTAAAAACTTTTGTAATTTTTTAATTTTTAAAATTTTTATAACTAAACATACACGAATTTCTCTTTAACTTACACATTTTTATAAAAACTTGATTTTATAAATTGGTTGCACAATAAGTGATCTAATAATAACAAGTGACTTACACTTCCCATGTTTTGTATACTATATAATTAGTAGTTCTATATTATCACAAAAATGTCCAACCGGAATTTCTTCAAATATATCCTGAATTCATTTGAGATGTTTGTAAAACATTACAAAGCTAGAAAAAGTGTTCCATCTCAAAAACAGCATAACCACAAAAGCTAAATAACCATCAAGAAGTGTCGTGGCCTAACTAGAGGACACGACGAATTACAACAAATCTAACACTTGACAACTGAAGATAAAGAAAAAGGAAACAATGAAACAAGACCACCGACCAAAATTTTCCCGATATATTCCAACTCAACTTCATTCTCTCCTGAGACAACTCCTAAAATTAGTTAAAGGCATACTTATGCTGCTCACCGATCCACCAATTCTGTATTAGAAGTTACTCATGCCATCTGACTTGTAATTAGCAGCACTTACATCGAGCACCTGCAGATTAAAAAATTACCAATTCATCGTTCACTAGTAAAAAAACGCATCCTTTGTACATATCACTAGTTATAACACTAAAACATAACTACCATTTATATAGCAGTAACATTTCTCAGATATACGACAGAGACTCAAAAAACTGTTACTTGCAGGGAATGTATATCATATTGTTCAACATATCCAGAAATTCTTGCAAAAGTAATATGTTCTTTCTAGTAACATGAGATCCTAATGTTCCCTTTAGTGTGTCCTAACCACCACCTCACTCTCACCCAACCTTCCCCCGCCGCCCCCACCCTCAGTCAACCAAACCTCAGCCTCCCCCACCACCAAATCAACCATTAACCAAGACCATGTTCACCATTGCAACCAACCGAATCAACCATCCTCCAAATATCCACAAGTTTACCACCCCAAAAAAAAAAAAAAAAAAAAAAAATTCAACGGACAAATCATAAGAGAAGGATTCCGCACACAAGCAAGAGACCATCAAGAAAGAACCACACCGAGCAATTAACACATCACCATCAACCATCAAGCCCGGCCCTCTTTCCTCCCTCTACTTTTTATTTTTCCCACATCACAACATCTTATTACTTTAGGGATGGGGATCGGGTTGAGGTCTGGGTTTACTGGAGTTCAATTTGGGTTATTAAGGTTTAAATTGGTATTGTGATTTTTTTTTATGTTGACAGTCATCAAAATCCGGAAGTTGACTTAATGAAACCTCAAAGCGAAATGTAATTTTCAGAATGTGAGGAAGTCAGTTGTAAATTTTATAAACCTCAGAGGTATTTGTAATTTATCCTTCTAAGAAAAAAAAAAAAAAAAATCTTGAACAGATGAACATTTCTACCTACCTCAATTTCCTGCTTGATACTTTTTAAACAATGACAATCAGCATGGGTAATATGACAATCAAGACAAACAATGACAATCAAACAAACAAGAAAAACAGAGAAAATAGTATCTCAAGATTGCACATTCTTTTGGGCATTTCGGATTTTCAGCATTTAAAGAATACAAACATTATGTTCTTTTATCCTCAGAAAACAACAGTAGATGAAGATGTATTCACAAAAGCATAAATCCACCAAAGAAGGGGAGGGGGGGAAGAAGAAAAAAAGGCATATCATGACAACCACAAACAAGTTCTTGCAAGAGATTTCCTTCTATAGGACCTCTGCCTCAACCATGGGTAATGTTCGGTGCTTCTTTTTACTCTTAGATTTGGAGGGGATTTTTCCATATGCCATAAGCCTCGATGTTGATAGTTTAAGTTCAGCTTGACGATGCCTTCTCTTGCTTCGCCTAGATAGATTGCTCATATCACCATTTGATTCCTTCACTTGTGCTTTCTCCTTTTCCTTGTAAACTGCCACTGTAGTTGATTTCTTATCATCAATTTTCAAGTTCTTACCAATTTTCTTGTCATTCAATATCTTGCCTTGAAGAAGCAGCTTATTCCTCTGTTTTTGGTTCAACACCTGATTTCTGGGCACCTTCCATTCCTTCTCCCTATAAGGAGCAAGTTTCTTCAAGGAAACATATTGGTTCAACTCCTCATCCAGCATTAAAATCTCCTCAGTAGTTAGTCCATATCGTTTAGCACCAACATCTCTGTACTTAAACCTTGTCTTCAAGTCCCCTACCGTATCCTCGTAGTCCAATTTATAGTACTCCTCCAATTCTTTATCAAGGATTTCCTTCTCCAGCTTAGACATTTTTGGCTTTTTTTTTCCTCTTATCCTCTTCAGGCACTTCTTTTTCTGTCTGTTCATGGTGACCTTCATTTTCTGCCCTGCGCTTTAAGTTTCGTTCCCTTGCAGCTAAGAACCCATCACCAGAAACAGACGTATCATCCCAACCTTTTGGAAGTCCAAGCAACTCATCTTCTTTATCAAAATCTGGTTTTTCGAACTCATCACCATCTTCATCCCTATCACTCCCAAACTTAGGGTCTGCATAATCCGCATCATAGTAATCATCATTAAATGCTTCTTTCATTTTTCAATCATGCTCCTCGGGATCAAATTCCTCTTCCAGATCATCCTCATCCTATAGGCAAACCCAATTTTCATCAATCCCTGCAGTATCCCTTATCTTCCTAAGGTTCTCCTTCATTTCTTTCTTCTTCAAATGCTTCAACTCCTCCTTCCTCTCGAATTCAACTTGTGTCATCCTCTCCTCCTTGCTCTTTCTCTACAACTTCCGAGCATTAGTTTTCTTCCTCATTGATCCCTCTACAAACCGTGAATGACCCAACACCCTATCCCCTGCATTCTTCTCAAACCTAAAATTATACTCCCTTTCATAATCCTCTTGCTTCTCAATCTCCTCCTCATCCTCTGAAAAATCTGAAACCACATCATCCAATGCCTTCTTGCCTTTACCCTCGTCAACCCACATCTTGTTCCTAAAATACTTCTTCAAAAACATTTATTCTCATTCAAATGGTCATCTTTGCCAAAATACTCATCCAATTTCTTCTGAACCTCACCAGCATCACTATCATCCACATCTCCCATACTTCTACTCTCTTTCAACCTCAACAATTCTCTATCATCATCACCATCCAAAGCCTCCTCAGCCACCTCCAAGAAAGCCCTCCTGAACTCCTCTTGCTTCTCCAAATAGCTCTTCACTCTCAACTTGTCTACCTTCTCTTCAAATTTTGGCCCCTCCTCAATCAAGTGCCTCGCTGCGACATCCTTCAAATACATTGGCTTCCCCTTCTTATCTTGTTGTCCTTCCTCTCGTTTCCCTTGCTCTTCTTCTTCTTCTTCTTCTTCTTCGGACTCGAATAGCTTAATGTAGCTCGACTTTTCGCGCTCCCTTTCGGAAGAATGAATAAGCCCTACAGTTCAGACTCTACTTGTGGTTCTGAATCTGATTTCACAAGTGCAATGTGAAATAGTGAAAACACAAAAAAGAGTCCAAATTCGGCAATTCTTTTGAAAAATCGATTTAAATCAAATATGCCAAAAATGGATTGTTTTGCTAGATTACAGAGTCGCTACCTAAATATTTTATTTTGAGAAATTTGGAAAACCCGTAACTCGTGCCAAAGGCCATTAGTCCATCATCACCAAAGTGTCTTGGCTCGGGAACTTAAGTACAAGAGGGGAAGGCCATGAATTGAACACCCCACTGGCTCGATCAAAGATCGGCCTCTACTAATCATGATGTGATTCTTATTTACATTATATGCCATTATTCCGATTTATTTAATAAATCCTCAAAATTTATTATGTGAAGCATACAAGTATAGACTATTTTGCTCAAATTGGAACAATTCAATTTCATGTTTGTTTTTCAAAAAGGGTTTGAATTTGCCACTTGACAAAGTGGGCTTAAAGTTTATGAATTTGCCAATACAAAGTGGGCTTAAAACGTATAATCGTTGAATCATTCCAATTCAAGCAATAAGTCTTCATCCACAGGCATTCAAATAGTTTATCACTTAAGCAATTAGCCTCATGGGA
Source organism: Camellia sinensis (assembly GCF_055761805.1). NCBI lineage: Eukaryota > Viridiplantae > Streptophyta > Magnoliopsida > Ericales > Theaceae > Camellia > Camellia sinensis. Next base: position 144,481,939 of record NC_138963.1, read on the forward strand.
GGATACTATACATAATAAGAAAATTATGTACAAGCGGGATGCTAAAGCATAAAAACTCACATATTTACCGACGTCCCGCGAACAAACTTCAAAACAAAGTTAAAAAAAATGCATGATTCCTAACTAAATGCAACCCATTTGATATGCAATTACTAGGCTCGGCTACTAATATGACATATGAAATGATTTGATCGCATGTAGTCTAAGTATGTATTCAAAGAAGTATTGATACGACAATGTAAATGAGAATGATGAACCAAGCCTCGGTGCATGCAATACAAATGGATGTAAATATGAGTATGCTAAATTAAACATGATGTCCCTAATTTAACCATCGTAAGCTGATAAATAAAAGAGAGAAAGACGTGTGGTTGAAAGACATACATATTATTACAAGTTTGTTCACTCTTTCGTAAGAGGGTCCAAATGAACTAACTAGGTAACTAATTAAAGCTAAATTATTACAAAACCAATGAACTATCTATACTAACTAGTTATTACAACATCACAACTAATTAATTATTCTAACTAATTAATTACATTGATTAATTCATTATAAAATTCTAATGAACTAACTATTTAACTAAACTAATTAGTTAATTATAACTTTCTAATTCACTAAACTTATTAATTACACTCATTAATTAATTATAAAATTCTAATGAACTAACTAATTAATTAAACTAATTAATTAATTACAACATTCTAATTCAACTAAACTAATTAATTATAAAATTCTAATGAACTAACTAACTAACTAAACTAATTAATTAATTAATTATAAAATTCTAATGAACTAACTAATTAACTAAACTGTGAAACAAAGTATAAATGCAGCTGATGAAAAATTATGGTCATACCTTTTTCTGCAGAGTCTGAATTGAAAGGATCTCGTGGGTAAATCACGTGCTTCCTGAATCTGATCAATCAGCCCAACAGTGGTGTGATATTACAGAATGAATATCACCCGCACAAGTCACAGTGCAAAATGACTCTTGATCGTTGTATTTTTTGGGAGAGAGTCAGAATATGGGAAACAACATACGACATACGTTATTATTCTCTTAATCATCCATATCCCATATTATCAGATATATAATATGTTTATCTCATTTATCCATATCAATTATATGAGATAATATAAGATATATTATCTATCCATATCAATTATATGATATATATATATATATATATATATATATATATATATATATATATATATATATATATATATATATATATCCTGAGTGGTTATCCAAATAGGTTTGAATTTGAATTTAAAACCCATTTGGATAAGGTTTAAAGGGTTCAGAAAAGGGTCATGCCACATGGGCGCCCAATTTCTAACATCTCTCACTCGCATATGAGTTGGCATGACACTGCCACATCTCTATCTCAATCTCCCCAAAAAATGAACAATCTCATACTAGCCACTGCACCGTGCGACTGCTGAGAACACCTGCATGTGGGAGCTCTATACTAGAAACTCAAAATGAGCCAGCATAGAGACATCAACCCAAAAAGAACAGAAATAGTGTCTCATATACTCCAGACCTATCTAATTACACCGGTCCAAAAAACATCTCTAATCCCTCAAAAAGAGCATGTTTGACCCTCTCAATTCTTGCAATATATTCACACTCAATCCGCCTCTCATACAAAGCGATGTGAGTTGCCGGCAGTGAATATACAACAGTGGTGTAATACTAGATGATCTTCCCTTTGCCCTCATGCCATTTAGTTTAGGATTGACCGTTTTCCCAGTGATGTCCCTTAAGGCCGAATCATACGTGACCGCAGACAACATACCAAAGTAGCAGAACATCAACTCCTTACCTTATGACATAGTCAAAAGTCACAAAAGGGTACATAAATGAAAGTCATATCAATAATGACACATAAAACTCACACGGTGAGGAAACAGGGATCCATTCTCTCACTCATTACTCGGTCGCCAAACATATATAGTATGAATACATGCTACGGTGGAGTAACTCTTCCAAAAGAGTGACGTCATACACGATACATCGTACAGATATTAGTCTAGTCGCTTTCTAGCGCCTAACCTGAATTCTCTATTTGCTCGCCTTCTAGGCGCCAAATGAGATCTCGCATCTGGCTAATCATAATAGGCACAACATGGAAAGTGGGTACTAACATCCATGTTTGGTCCTTAACACGACCTCATCTTGGTTGTAACCAAGGCGACATGCATAGTGGATAATTTAAGCCTCTCTTGGCTCCAAATAAAAAATAAATCACTAGTCTCATCCTTGCTCGCTTCCAAGTGCCAAGGGCGATTGCTCGTGTGAGTGAGCCTATCTTGCCTGCTGACATCATCATCTGCTAATCATTATGACACAAACCATAATAGTGTCCACATCCCATCATCTCACAACAAATAAGTGATAATTTTTTTAAAAAAAAACACAACTACAGTCTACGCAATTCTAGATTCCAAGCATAAGCTTATCAGCACCTCTTGCGATAAGCATATACAACAGAATCCACCATTTGTGCCTCACATGAAGTAGTTCAAGATCACTACCTCTTGTGCAATTACCTCTCTAAAGATGTTTTGGTGACCAATTTGCGTTCATTCTTGATGCGCCCAACTAGCGCATTGAATCTTACAAGGAGCAAATTAATATACCACTAGTAAAGCATTTTATCCAGTCTAATGAGCAAGGTCAATGTCTAAACAACTCAGTTGACCATTTACCAAAGATAACACTTATCATGCCGAATACGCCCACATAGCGTACTTTAGGCTCCCACAACAAAGAAAAGATCAAGGAATATAGGTCATCTGTTTCTCCCAAAGACAATCCGAGGATTCACTCAATAGTTAAGGCTCTAGCTTTTACCGATAGGTAAGTTAATGGGTTTGCAATTTTGCATCTAGAATCATTCTAGGATATTCTTTATGTAAGTCATCAAAGACAAAACAGGAATTCTCCCAAAAATAATCCCTAAAGATCGTACATCCGAGCATATAAATTACATCACCTATGTCCATCATATCTAAAACAGAGGACTGCCCACCCTAGGTGGCGACAACACTATAAATTCCTGGCTCATAATGACTAAGTAAGGAAAAACTTCTTTTGGACCATTGATCATGCCTCAGTGGTCTTCATCGATCATCGTTGGCCTATCATGGCTTGACGAAATCTAAGAACCACTATTTGGATAGCTGTTTTAGGTTGTAAAAGATTTATTGGAACTAGCAACCTTTTTGCGTTCCTAACTTTTCACCATAAAAGTAGAAGGTAAATCCCTACGGATCTACTTATCAAATTCTCTAACGAGAAAGTTGGGTCATAATGTCCACAAATCAATGTTCCGAACTTATGTCAATTATACCCTAAGTCAAAATAACCTCACTTCCCAGGAGGAAGTCTTCTCATGGTCTACACTTTCCTCAATGGTGTGACTTTTCAGTATCTAGCGAGCCTTATGCCTCAACAATGACTATCCAAATTATACATAACTTTAGAACAGTTTCGCGTCATAATGGAAAGTCAACCAAATTATAGAAATGGTTAATCCTCAAAGACTTTGTCTTAAACTGCGCAACATTAATCCACTTTTTAAAAACAGGGGACTAGAGCCTTTGGCATTATTCTAGGCTCTTTATCATCTTGCGGAGCAATCATGAATGTTTCCCTCTCAATCACCCAGTGATGACGTGGAAAAATTTCACAATTGCTACCACACAATTAAGAATGTAGAGCATTCTTCTCTAACAGATTAATCCATTAGTAGGCACATCGCTCCCACTGTCCCTAGGATATTGGAAATTTCTTTCAATTCTCAACTAGGCTACATAAAGCGCTATGCTTAGAATTCTCTATCTTATAGAGTTTCAAAAACTCTATCCATGTCACCTTTACTAAGAAAACTTTATGTGACTTAGTTACACTACCACAAAGCTGCTTATCTATATATACACATGACCCGAAGGGTTTACATAACAGCATACAATAATGCGCCACATAACCTTATGTGTTTACAAGACAGCATACAATATTGCGCTATTGAACCCTAGGTCTTAACTTCGCAACCTTATGAGAAGTAAAATAAAGATAAGCTGCTTAACGGTTACAGATCGCCCATAGATGGCTCTCCGCTAACCCATTACTCAAAATGGAGTGTAAAAACTGATATGAAGGGCATTTAGTTAGGGATATAGGCAACAAACTAAAGTGCAATTCTCAATTGGGAAACATTTTGTGCCATCATCCACCTAACATTAACAATACTTAATTCCTTATCTCTACTACACCATTGTGTTGTTGAGTATTAGGAATAATCAATTTTCTAAGCATCTATTTCTCTTCACAGAGTTTTCTAAAATAACTCAAATAGATACTCGCCACCCTGGTCAAAACTAAAAACACGAAAGTTGTTATCTAATTGATCTCAACGTCATATGTGCAATGTCAAAAATCATCTCAAAACTTTTGACTTATGGGAGATCAAATAGTCTTGACTCAGATGCATGTCGTAATCTATAAATGTGTCGAGATTGAGGCTTAGCTATCATACCCTTACACATATCTAGTTACAAATATCATAGTGGACTAAATGCGCCAATACAAATGACCTTCTACGGCTTTCCTACTTACTTGTGCGCAACCATTGCGGACAAAGTTACACATTTATATGAGAGCAGGATGTCACAAGCGAGTGGGCCCAAGAGGGCCTACTCTAAGCATCCATACATCTTCTCATTAATGTGATTAAGTATAATAAGCCACCAGTTCATGACCAATGTCATAAACTAATTCCAATCATCCTAATATGTGAATTTTTGAAGACAAGTTTTAAAGGTTTAGGCCCAACTAGGTAATGACTTGCGACTAATTCATAGTCACTAGATCATAAAAGGATGTCATGGAGATATTAAGTGCGCCTAAGTCGCAAATTTAACTAGTAAGTGCTAATCTCCTGCACCTTCAAGTCAATTTTATTCTCCATACACTTTAATGCATCTAGTTGAAAGATGATGATACTCTTCCTGCCATATCTATTTCTCGCTTCATAGTTACTTGCAATTAATTCTACTATCCACAAGAAGGATAGAATAAGCTATCAACTATGACAGCTCTTGAAGTAACTTAAGCGCAAATTAGGCTAAAGAGTCTAATTCAACACAATGCTCTCACGAGCCATGCGTCAAATTCTTAGAGTCATAACAACCTTGTCGGCCTTGGCCTTTTCATTATTATGCTGCAACGTTTGCGCTTAGTGGTAAATGTTATTCAAAAATGTTAGCCTAGCTAAGGAATCATACTCAGAAGCCCCTCCTCATGTCTCACACTCAAGTGTCGAAACAGTAAGTGTCCAGACTTGGCAATGCTAATAGATTTTGCAACTTCTAAGCGCTAATCTTTTCATTTAGTATTAATAGATTTTGCAGCTTCTAAGCGCTAATCTTTTAACTTCACGTGATATTTCAACGCACACTATTATAGTGCATGAAATTTTGCTCCATCCACTCCCAATAATTGGGTAGAGAGCAAAACACTGCTCATACTGGCTACTCATCTTACATTTAATGACTAATTTATTTAAACTCGCATTTCTTGGATGACGTGACTCTTGAATGTTACTTCATCCAATGATGTAACATTATTTACAAGTCAAATTACAAAGTCAATCCGCGTAGCTCAATAGTCAAGATTATATACAGATCAATTGAGGGCTTACTAATTTCATAACTCCAAAACTCGCCAACCAAAACTACGTAGCATGCCGCTAACCATAGCGCACACATTAGTTTTTATTGTGCCAAACAAGGCAACAAAATCACGGCGACTTTGAGTCATGTTTCCTTACTTTGGCTTAATTAAGCTTTGACCTAAAGTCTCCAAGACTTTTGCTCATCTAAAGAATGGGATTACATTATTCACATTTGAACATCTCTACTAAGTCTAGGTCAACCAAATCACTTCCATAAGCTAAATCAATTTAGAGAGAAATTCACATTGGGATTAATTTGATTAGCATAATATAATTTTGCCACAAAAATCTAAATTAAATAGTAACAATATTACACAAGTCGCAAGATCGAAAATCCGCTATGCTCGTAATCATCTCTTGCACCACAAGTGACAATTATCCAAAATTTAATTTAATTCATGCGCAAAATATTAGTTTTCGGGAGTAAATCTACAAAGATTTCTCTCAACCGAACAACCTCCCACTGATTATGGCATGTTTAAAAAACATGATAAAATATTCTAATTCCATATAATAGCATCATAATGTAGATTCACAATCAATACATGCTATGTTACATTTAATAACGAAATTAAAATAAAAAATAATTAATCATGCTATTATAATCACAACATATTACAAACCCTAAAAAAAATAATATGCTGTATTTAATATTCAAATTATGCCATAACAAAAAGTATATCATTCTGAAATTTTCTGGAATTTTTTTGAAATTTTCTAGAATTCTAAATAACTAATAAACACACATTAAATTAGAAATAAAAAATTCTAGAATTTGATAAACTGAAAAAATTATTCCAATAAATAATAAAACATTTCAGAAGTCTACAATAAAAAATTCAGCCCTAGAAACTTAATCATGCAACACCAGATGCATTTTAAACAAGAAATAATGAATTATTATTTCAGGAAAAACATTTTTTATTTTCATAAAATTTTCAAAATTTTACAGAAGATAAAAAATTTAATTCTGAGTCTAACGGTACCAACCACGCTTAAAACAAAGCTATAACGAATTAATAATGACCATTTAACGCGATTCAGAATTAAAAACAAAACAAACAGTGCCTTATGCATCAGCAGCCAAGCCAGCCAAGCCGGCGGAGGAAAAACGACGCGGCTCAGCACGCGGCTCGGCGCGCGGCTCAGCACACGACGCGCATGTGTGGCGCGGAGGGCGCGCGCGTGGAAAGCGCGGAACAACGCGCGCGTGGCAGCGCGTCTCAGCGCGTGGAGGCGCGTGAGAGCGCGTGAAAGCACGTAGCAACGCGTGTCCGCCGCTGACGGTGTCATCTGGAGCATGAGGCACACCCGCCGCCTTCCGGGGTGTTTTCTGGTCCGATTTCGATACTCCCGAATTTCATTTTTCACAACAAAAACATTTATGGCATCAAAAAACACATTTAATGAGCATAAAAATGAGGTGTACCACACTCTCAATCTAATGGGAGTTGAAATTTTTCCTCCTTTATAAACATCCATGTATATGATGTGTACATATATATATATATATAAATATACACATGATTAAAGAAAATACGAAAATACCCATTCATGCTCTGATACCAAGGTGAAACAAAGTATCAATGCAGCGGATGAAAAATTATGGTCATATATTTTTCTACAGAGTCTGAATTGAAAGGATCTCGTGGGTAGATCATGTGCTTCCTGAATCTGATCAATCAACCTAGCAGTGGAGTGATATTACAAAATGAATATCACCCACATAAGTCACAGTGCAAAATGACTCTTGATCATTGTATTTTTTGGGAGAGAGTCAGAATATGGGAAACAACATACGACATACGTTATTATTCTCTTAATCACTCATATCCCATATTATCAGATATATAATATGTTTATCTCATTTATCCATATCAGTTATATGAGATAATATAAGATATATCATTTATCCATATCAATTATATGATATATATATATATATATATATATCCTGAGTGGTTATCCAAATAGGTTTGAATTTAAATTCAAAACCCATTTGGATAAAGTTCAAAAGGTTCAGAAAAGGATTATGCCACATGAGGGTTATGCCACATGGACGCCAAATTTCTAACCTAAACTAATTAATTAATTATAAAATTCTAATTCACTAAACTAATTAATTACACTAATCCGGAATCAACAATTTGCTTCTGTAGTGCATCTGCCTTGGCGTAATTCTTCCCAGCTAGGAAGAGAAGATGACTCCTTTGAATCCATGGTGCTCACATGCATTGTTGCCTTTCACTTTCATGGAAATCATATTTCTGGTCCAAAGATGAACTCTTTCACAGACCGTTCTGCTGAATGTATTGCCTTCTAGATTCGAGGACATTGGGTTCAAGACCAAACACTCACACCACAAACATCACTCAATAAAGTTCACTTTCTTTACGAGTTTGAATCACACAACCAGAAGTGGGGTATGAAACGCAGGTGAGCACGTACCTTTTCTTCATCTGATTATCATCAAGAAATGAACCGTTTGATTGGTCCACGGATCCAGAAACCATCATCCCAGCGCACGTAGAGCAGACACCAGCCCTGCACGAGTAGGGCAACTCCAGTCCTGCGTTTTCAGTTGAGTCAAGGATGTATGTATCATTGGGGGCATCAAACTCGTTCTCTTCATCCTCAGGTTCAATCGGTTTCACTTTGTACACTGCCATGGCAGATACTCTGAAGGAGGAAGGGGACTTCATGCCAAATGAACGTGAAGCACAGCATCGTCATGCTCACCATAGCATCAACGCCGAAGTTAGATACACAACACCATGGCCAAAGCTTGATGAACAGGCCACTGAAGATCTCTAACGAGAGAGAGAGAGAGAGAGAGAGAGAGAGAGAGAGAGAGATTGGGTGTCTTGATTGCCTCAGATCAGTTCATGGATTAAAATGAGGTCCAGTGGAATTGCAGCCGTTGGTGGTATCACCGAGGGAGTGAATATGGAAGCCGTGAAGGCCCAGACTGAGGTCGCTTCTCTTCCTCTCTGCTATGGGTTGCTCCTATATATATATATATATATAAAATCAACAAAAGAGTAGAGTGGGGATTGATTAGCCGTTGGTGTCCAGGTGGTGGTTTGTGGATGCGGAGGTGGTGGCTCGGTGCAGAGGTGGTGGTCTAGGTTCAACAGAGAACCTCCATGAAAATGAGTAGAGCTGGTTTGCAGCCATGGACGCTCGCACAGAGCGAGAGAGAGTATGGAGTTATTGAAACCACCATCCAATGATCATGAAAATCCAGAGAGATTAGTCAGATTATGTTCTCCTCCTCATCCCTCCAATGACAGAGAGCGATTTTGGTGAGATAAAAAGGTTGGCGCCGGTGACGGCGATGCACCAGCGACGGCGAATCACGACGGTAATGGTTGGTGGTACAGGTGGGAAGGCAGCATCGCTGGAGTAGCGACGTGATGAGGACAGTCAGCGGCTGGTTTGGACATGTGGTGGTTATGGAGGTGAATGGGTCTGTAGGTGTTGTTTTTGAAGAAAGGAGTGAGAGATATGTGAGTTTTGCTTTTTTAAAAACAAACTGTGTTGGTCCTTGAAAGAAATATTGAGAGAGTGATTGAAAGAGCTAATACACTCTGTGATTCAATTGTGTATTAAACATGAAGAGAAGGCTCCATTATATAGGAGAGCTAATACAACATCATTATGATACAACATTATGAAAGAAAACATATAAAAATAAAAGTAGCCGAAAGTTGAAGGCACTACCTAAAGCACTACAATAAATCATCTGATGGAGAAGCACTAACTATTAAATATATATTAATGATATAAGCATGCTTGGTATTATTATATTAACAAATAGCTTGCTTGATTTCCAATACTCCCCCTCAAGCTACGTTGTAGATATTAATCATTCCCAATTTTTCCGTCAGATCTTCGAAGTGAACGCGAGCAAGAGCTTTTGTGAGAATGTCAGCCTTTTGATAGTTTGTTGGAGTGTAGCTGACTTGAAAAACTCCTTCTTCAATCTTTTCCTTGATAAAGTGTCGATCTATCTCCACGTGTTTCGTTCGATCATGATGAACCGGATTCTTAGCTATACTGATGGCGGCTTGGTTGTCGCAGTATAAAACCATGGGATGCTCAGATGGAACCCGTAATTCTTCTAACATCCTGTTCAACCAGATTCCCTCACAGATACCTAGTGCCATAGCACGAAATTCTGCCTCAGCACTACTACGGGCTACCACTGACTGTTTCTTGCTTCGCCATGTAACCGCGTTCCCCCAAACAAACGAACAATAGCCAGAAGTTGATCTTCGATCAGTCAATGAACCTGCCCAATCTGCATCTGAAAAAATCTCAATTTTTCTATTTGTTGTTCTTTGGAAGAAGAGACCCTTTCCCGGTGTCCTTTTTAGGTACCTCAATATTCTGATCACAGCAGTCATGTGTTTTTCGGTTGGATTATTCATGAATTGACTGACCACACTTACAGAGAAGCCGATGTCTGGCCTTGTATGAGAAAGATAAATGAGTTTTCCCACAAGACGTTGATATCTCCCTTTATCACTTGGTGCACTACCGTCACTTTCTTCCAGTTTGATAGTTGTGTCCATAGGTGTGTCTGCCGGCTTGCATCCTAGCATCCCTGTTTCATTCAGTAAGTCTAGAACGTATTTACGTTGTGAGACTGCTATACCTTTCTTTGACCTAGCAATCTCCATTCCAAGAAAGTACTTAAGGTTTCCAAGATCTTTAATCTCAAATTCCTTTGTTAGGAATTTTTTAAGTAAGCCAATTTCCTCTTCATGATCACCTGTTAGAATTATGTCATCCACATAAACAATGGTAATTGCCAATTTCCCTCCTAGGGAGTGCTTCACAAATAATGTATGATCGGATTGACATTGAACAAAACCGTACCCTTTCACTGCCTTAGTGAACCGTTCAAACCAGGCCCTGGGAGATTGTTTGAGACCATACAAGGATTTTTGGAGTCTGCAAACTTTGTTGAAATTTAATGTTGTCTCAAGTCCAGCAGGAATGTCCATGTAAACTTCTTCCTCTAAGTCACCATTGAGAAAGGCATTTTTCACATCAAGTTGGTGAAGTGTCCAATCGAGATTAGCTGCCAAGGATAAAAGTACACGAACAGTGTTGAGCTTGGCAACTGGAGCAAAGGTTTCTTGATAGTCAATGCCATAGGATTGGGAGAATCCTTTGGCGACCAACCGAGCTTTATAACGTTCTACATTACCATCTGCCTTGTGTTTTACTGTGAAAATCCACTTACACCCAACTGGTTTCTTACCTCTTGGAAGATCAGTAATTGCCCAAGTACCATTCTTTTCCAGGGCCCGAACTTCCTCATTGACTGCCGCCTTCCACTTCGGATACTTGAAAGCTTCCTGAATATTCCGAGGAATGGGTATCTCCGTGATGCTAGAAGTGAAGGCACGAAACGAAGGTGATAGCTTATCATAAGAAATAAAGTTCCCAATGGGATGCTGAGTACATGATCTAACTCCTTTTCTCCAAGCTATGGGCATATTAAGAATACTATTTTCTAACTCAGAATTATCAGTACTATCTGTGGGAGGAAGATTGTCACCTGGAATGTTGCTTGGATTAGAACCCGGTTCAGCCTCATGGGATTGTTGAGAAATTGCTCCTTCCTCCGTTTCCTCTTGGATGTGCTCATTATCCCGCAAGTCAACAATGAACTCAGAATTTTCGACAGGTAAAGATTGATTCAATGACTCAGGAGATGTGGGATTTTTGGTGGTGATGGATGGCTCACTAAATGACTCAAGGGTCCAAAATTGATATTCCTGGGTTGGAGTCTCCCCCTGAAGAACGATTTTAGGGTAGTAAGACTGGGTTTCAAAAAATGTGACATCCATGGAATTGTAGAATTTCCTTGTGACCGGAGAGTAACACTTATACCCTTTTTGATGTGACGAATACCCAATGAAGATACACTTGAGCGACCTGGGATCAAGTTTACTTCGATACTGTTGATGGATATGAACAAAGACAGAACACCCGAAAATTTTTGGTGGGATAGTGGAGATGAGGCGAGTAGTTGGAAAGGATTTTAGGAGAAGTTGACAAGGAGTTTGGAATTGTAGTACCCTAGATAGCATCCTATTGATAAGGTAGGCTGCTGTAAGAACAGCTTCCCCCCAGAAGAATTGTGGAACATTTGTGGAAAACATTAGCGATCTAGCAACATCTAACAAATGTCTATTTTTCCGTTCAGCGATGCCATTTTGTTGTGGGGTGTCAACACATGAACTTAAGTGAACTATCCCTTCTTTGGCTAAAAATTCTCCTAGAATGGAGTTGAAATAGTCCCGAGCATTATCAGATTTTAGAATTTGGATTTTTGACTGGAATTGTGTCTGAATCATAATTTGAAAATTTTTGAAAATTTGGCTTGTTTCAGATTTGTCTTTCATGAGGAAGACCCAGGTTAATCTAGTATGATCATCTATGAATGAGACAAACCACCTAGTACCAGTTACATTTTTTATTCTTGATGGACCCCAGATATCACTATGAATTAGTGAGAATGGACGAGACGCTTTATAGGATTGAATGGGAAAATGGGACCGTACATGCTTAGACAATTGACAGATTTCACAATCAAAAGGTTTTGGAGTTTTAAATAATGAAGGAAATAAATGCTTGAGATACATAACATTCGGATGACCTAAGCGATAGTGCCACAACATAATTGCTCTATCGTTATTTTGACACGAAACCGAAAAAGAACTACCACGAATTGCCGTTTGAGGTTGTTCCTGTGGATAGTGGCATTCCTTAAGGATGTAGAGTCCAGAGCATTCCTCAGCATTGCCAATCGTCTTCCCCGAATCCAAATCCTGAAATTCACAATGAGTGGAGAAAAAATTAGTAACACACCTCTTTTCCTTAGTGAGTTTACTAATTGACAATAAATTACAGTCCAAGTCAGGAACAAGGAGAACAGAGTTGAGAATAAGATTCCTAGACAGCACAACTGAACCTATACCAGCAACCTTTGATAGTGAACCATCTGCTATTCGGACCGTTAAATTATTTTGACATGAGCTATATGTATCAAAAATTGTTGCATCTCCCGTCATATGATCAGATGCTCCTGAGTCCACAATCCAAGATTTTTTACGTTTCTTACCAACAGTAAAGGCGTTCAAAGAATTACCTTTGTGAGCCAAGGTTCCGGATCCAATGATGTGGTTGGAAGACGAACCAGATTGTGACTGTAGTAGTTTCTGGAGCATCTCCATGTGCTCCTTGGTGAAAGGGCTTGCTTCAGGTTGTGGTGATCGTTCATTTGTACCTACATGATTACCTCGTCCTTCTTTCTCAAGAGGCTGACGTGGCTTCCAATCTGCTGGCTTTCCATGAATCTTCCAGCAAGTTTCTCTCGAGTGACCCGGCTTTCTACAATGATCACACCAAGGCCTACCTCCTTTATTTTTCTGACGGTTGTCAATAGGAGCGAATTGAGTCTTAAGAGCCGAGCTTTCTGCCATATTCAGTTGTTGATGGGATCCCATCATGAGTTTTTTCCGGCTTTCTTCGCGACGGACTTCAGAGAATGCCTCTCTAAGGCTAGGTAGCGGTTTTACTCCCATAATTCTTCCTCTGATTTCATCAAGATTTGTGTTTAATCCTAACAAGAATGTAAACACACGCTTCCCTTCGACAATCTTTTTATACAACAAACCATCAGCAACACACTGCCAGTTATGAACCTCAAACGTATCAAGTTGACGCCATAGACGAGTAAGGGTATTGAAATATTCAGTTACCGTAAGATTGTCTTGACGTAAATCGTGGAGGGAGCTTTCAAGCTGGATGATTTCAGATGTGTTTTCCTTGTCTGAAAACGTTTCTTTTGCCATGTCCCAGATCTCTTTGGCAGTATCAAATGACAGAAAATTTTCGCCAATGTCAGTGGTCATAGAGTTGACGAGCCACGACATGACCATGTTATTTTCAGCTATCCACCTTTTGTAGGTTGATGCTGTGGTTTCTGGTAGTGCTGAGGCTCCGGTGATGTAGTCGTCTTTCTCCTTTCCCCGTATAAACATTAATATGGATTGAGACCATTGCAAATAATTTTGCCCATTCAGTTTATGGGCGGTGATCGGAAGATGAGAGGTTTCCATTTGATGAGAGGATAAAGATGATGAGATGATAATATCAGAAGAAGAGGAGGATGAGTCGATAGCCATTCCAAAAGCTGGACCGTATTTAGGCATGAAATAGAAGAATAGATTTGAGTAGAAGAGAGAGACAACAAAAATATTGATGATGAGACAGGATTACACCTGCTCTGATACCATGAAAGAAATATTGAGAGAGTGATTGAAAGAGCTAATACACTCTGTGATTCAATTGTGTATTAAACATGAAGAGAAGGCTCCATTATATAGGAGAGCTAATACAACATCATTATGATACAACATTATGAAAGAAAACATATAAAAATAAAAGTAGCCGAAAGTTGAAGGCACTACCTAAAGCACTACAATAAATCATCTGATGGAGAAGCACTAACTATTAAATATATATTAATGATATAAGCATGCTTGGTATTATTATATTAACAAATAGCTTGCTTGATTTCCAATAGTCCTCTCTCAAAACCGTGAGAGAGAGAGAGATATCAAGTGTTTTGTGTATCTGTGTGTGATAGGAGAGTGCTGTGTGTGTAGATCGGACATGTAAAGAGAACGACGACAGTGCGTGTTGAAGCTATCAATGTGTATCGCCCCCCTCAAAAAACAAAGCTCTCTTTTTTTATGCCTTACCAAAAACACTCCATGTTACCACCACCCTTTTTTTCCGTTTTGCTTTTTAACAATTTGCTCTGTCCCTCTCTTTAATAATTGAGAAAAGTTAGGGGTCATAAATTTTTTTTCATGAAAATGATTATGAAATATTTATGATTATTAGATTATCTTAATTAGTGTGTAATATTTTATTCTAAATATAATTTAAAAATCACAAAATTTTTATAATTATTTTCATAATTTTTTTTTTTTATAATACCTAATATTAGTGTAATGAGTTGTCCCTCCTCTTTTTATCACCCACGAGGCCACTCTCATCAACACACCCACCACTTGGCCGAAAGAGATATATTCCTCCCACTCAAAAACCTCTCATCATCAGTCATCCTCTCCTAAACCCATCTGACCAAATATTCTAACTTTTATATAAATAAATAAATAAATATATATATATATATATAAATTGCATTCAATCTTTTTGTTTTTATTATTATTTATATATATATTTTTGTAATTTGTTTTTTTTTTTTCGTTCTTTTTTTTGTGTTTTGTTTTCATTATTTTCTATTTCTAAAATACACACCTCAAATATGTACACACACATCAAATTATATAAAAATGAGAAAAGTTAGGAATCATGAATTTTTTCATGAAAGTGATCATGAAAGAGTTATGATTCTTGGATTACCTTGATTAGTGTGTGGTGTTTTATTCTAAGTATAATCCAATGGTCACAAAACTTTCATGATTATTTTCATGAAAAGTTTTCATGATACCTAACATTGCTGTATAAAAATATATAAAATTATAAATGTTACTAATTAATAAAATATTAATTATATAAAATTATTTGACCAAAATGGGTGCAATTTGAGATTAAAGCTTCAATTTTATTTTTCTACTGAGAAATTTATAAAATGACATATTTCAATTTTTATCGGTGGGTGTTCAAAAAAAAACATCAAAATCTTACGGCCGATCAAAATGAGGTGTCTACGCTTAGCCTCTTTGTTTTTCAGTTTTGGGTCTTGGTTCTTAACCTTAATCAACGCATTTAAGAACTCCAAATCTTTCTTCGGATTAATTAACTCATCGTCGTTTGATTCATCAGAAGATGCTTCGTCGTCAGACCTGCTATCTGAGGAGTCTTCAACAAGGCCTTTCTTCTTCAACTCCTCGAGCTTCTGCAAGTCCTCTCGCTTCTTGTTGTGCTCATAGCGACGAGCGAACTCTTTGTTGACTTCGATCCTTGATATATCTTCGTTCGAACCATCGCTGCCCTCGAATAGCTTCATACCCATTTTGGTCTAGATTCAACAATAACAGAAGCACAAAGAAGAAGCAGGTAGCAGCACAAAATAATCAACAACGAGCAGCAAATTCTCCCAAGCAACAGCAACCAGCAACAAATTCTTCCCAACAGCCTCACACCTGCAATGTAAAGAAAGGGGAAAAAATCAATTAAAAAATAGCTTTTAATTATCAAATATGTTAAAAACAATAAAGTTAAAATGAAAACCATCAATGGCACCCAATGTTATGAATACATGCAATGTTAGATAATGTCTCAATGGGACTACATAATTAAATGTGGTGTTATCATTTATAAGAAGCCTATAATTTAAGTGATTCAATTTAGTTAATAGGCTTAAGGGTATATGTGTTATGGACCTAATGTGTAGATACTAGTTGTATAATTTCTATTTCTATGAGGGGCAGAAATAGAAATTAAAACATATTGGTTAAAGTTGGTTTTCATTACCTTTCAGTTTTAAAACTAATAAATTAACCATTATTAGTTTTAAAACTGAAAGGTAATAAAAACTAATAAATTAACCATTATTATTATTGGTTTTAAAACTGAAAGGTAATGAAAACCAACTTTAACCAATATGTTTTAATTTCTATTTCTGCCCCTCATAGAAATAGAAATTATACAACTAGTATCTACACATTAGGTCCATAACACATATACCCTTAAGCCTATTAACTAAATTGAATCACTTAAATTGTAGGCTTCTTATAAATGATAACACCACATTTAATTATGTGGTCCCATTGAGACATTATCTAACATGCAACCCCTTGCAAATGTATTGGCATAATCACGAATACAGTAACTTCGTCGTCTACGTCTGAGAGGAGAGGATGAGGCCCTTCTTTCTTCTGGTTGAATGGAAGACCATGAGAAGAAGAGGAACCTAACCCTAACCCTAACCCTAACCTGTAACATTTACACCAACCACCCTCAAGTTTATAAAATTACAAAAATAGAGTCATTTTGTTTTAGGTAATTTACACTGACCCCTCCAGTAGTTGATCTCTCGCTTTTAGTTAGGTTAAAGTGACCAAATTAATACAAATAGTATAAAATTATAATAATAAATAAAGAAATATATATATATATATATATATATGTCATGAATACATGCAACCCCTTGCGAATATATTGGTATAATCATACCAGAAATATTTAACTCATTCAACTTCTTATTGATACACTAAAGCAGGCAACTATATAATCACAGAGATGTAACAACAATTACAAATAAAAATTAAAATTAAAATTAAGAAAAAACTAATTGAAAGTATTATATGAGTTGATAAAATGAACAAAAAAAATGTAAAACTTTGAAAAGCAGATGGTCAATTGACCAAATAATTATGTTGACAGACATTCAAAATAAATTTTATTAGGGAACTATTTTGTCAATTTAGTGTTCAGAAATTCAAGATGATTAACAACTTCTACCCATTTGATTGTAATCAAGTATTTGAACGTGGTTAAAAGCTTCCTAAAATGTTACAGGTAAAATGTTATAGGAAAAATACTGCAAAAGTGAGAACATTAGGCCATTGGAAATTATTTCAACCGGCTGGACTTTGGTGAATTTGATGAACTTAGTGGGATTCATTAATTGCTAGCTTAGGAGAGAGAGGGAGTGCATGAAAGTAAAAGAGACAAAGAGGATTAAACACCAAGAAAGTTGGGTACCAAATCAAATCTGCATAACCAAGTAAACTAATCATGTTTTTGTCCTCGTACTTTTGTCACGTATATTAATCTTCCTTTATTCACTTATGTAATTACTAGTTGAAATTATCAAGTGTAAACATTGAAAGGCACTTAGACTGACAAAGAAGGATTCATACAAATCAATAAACTAAACAACTCTAAAATCCACAACGTCAATT
This sequence comes from Camellia sinensis, assembly GCF_055761805.1. Taxonomy (NCBI): domain Eukaryota; kingdom Viridiplantae; phylum Streptophyta; class Magnoliopsida; order Ericales; family Theaceae; genus Camellia; species Camellia sinensis. The sequence continues at coordinate 144,499,650 of NC_138963.1, forward strand.
CCAACCGTGATACCATAATTACATCATAAATATATTAAAAATATTACATAAATAAAAATTTAGGTATTACAATTACCCCCAGAGAAAAAAATTACCTATCCGTATCAAATTCTTCAACTACAGGGTATAACAATACACAATAAACATAATCAGTTAAATTGCATCAATTGAATAAATAGAAAGAAATCAAATCAAATCAAATTACGAAAATTAAACCAAACACTAAAAACGAATACACAGTAGTGATAATATACCATTAAACTTAGGGCTTCAAGATTCAAACTTTCAAATGAAAATAAAAAAAATAAAATAAAATAAATTGGTGGGTTTAGCATGACGGTTCTGGAAATCATGCAAGGCTATTCTTCAATCAAGTTTCGTGGATTCATTTAAGAATTTGAAGAGAGAAAATTACTTTATTGATTGACAGAAAATTTGGGAGTGATGAGAGTGGGGACGATGGGAGTAATTGGACTGCCGGAGCAATTCACCGGAGTAACTTCGTCGTCTACGTCTTAGAGGAGAGGATAAGACGCTTCTTTCTTCTAGTTGAATGGAAGACCATGAGAAGAAGAGGAACCTAACCCTAACCCTAACCCTAACCCTAACCTGTGACATTTACACCAACCCCCCTCAAGTTTATAAAATTACAAAAACAGAGTCATTTTGTTTTAGGTAATTTAAATTGACCTCTCCAGTAGTTGATCTCTCGCTTTTAGTTAAGTTAAAGTGACCGAATTAATACAAATAGTATAAAATTATAATAATAAATAAAGAAATATATATATATATATATATATGTCACGAACACATGTAACCCCTTGTGAATGTATTGGCATAATCATACCAGAAATATTTAACTCATTCAACTTCTTATTGATACACCAAAGCAGGCAACTATATAATCACAAAGAGGTAACAACAATTACAAATAAAAAATATTAATAACAATAAAAATTAAAAAAAAAAAAACTAATAGGAAGTATTATATGAGTTGATAAAATGGGCAGAAAAAATGTAAAACTTTGAAAAGCAGATGGTCAAATGACCAAATAATCATGTTGATAGACATTCAAAAGAATTTTTATCAGGGAACTATTTTGTCAATTTAGTGTTTAGAAATTCAAGACGATTAACAACTTCTACCCATTTGATTGTAATTAAGTATTTGAACGTGGTTAAAAACTTCCTAAAATGTTACAGGAAAAATACTACAAAAGTGAGAACATTAGGCCATTGGAAATTATTTTAACCGGCTGGTCTTTGGTGAATTTGATGAACTCAATGGGATTCATTAATTGCTAGCTTAGGACAGAGAGGAAGTGCAGGAAAGTGAAAGAGATAGAGACGATTAAACACCAAGAAAGTTGGGTACCAAATCAAATCTGCATAACCAAGTACACTAATCATGTTTTTGTCCTTGTACTTTTGTCACAAATTGTAACGCCCTCAAAATATGAGATAAACCAACCATGAATAAGATCCATAATATAGTAGAAATGTTATATTCTCATTTATCAAAGTTTACATTTACAAAAGATGTTACATGCATTACACTTTCATAAATGTTCACTCTTGAAACTATAGCATGTAACTCTAATAGGTAACAACAAAAGAAATGCCCTACAGGCTTACATCTTTCCAAGTGATAACTTGGTTACAACAAAAGAGAGAGTCAAAAGCTTTTTTACATTTAGAGACCTCTGCTTAAGAAGAAAACATATAAACACAAGAGTAACAAAAATAGAGCTTTCAGCCCCGAAACCTCCAAAGCTATGCCCTTGGAGGTGGAATGTCACCTATACCTGAAAATGGTTTCCCAAGTAGGGTGAGCCAAAACCCAGTAGAGATATGCTAACTAGTATATGAGAATCAACTGAAATATGAGCATCAGATAAATGTGCAACATTCTTAACCAACACATATTCTTTTCAAGGTCATTCAATATAGATAACCAATATCTCAATTCATTTCCATTCTACCATTTCAGGTAAATCAATTAACCAAATTTGTTATTATCAAGCAACCAATATGAGATTACAACTCAATGGTTCACAATGCAATACATTCATCAATCCAACACTTCTATTTCTTGCCATTTTACGGAAATTTCATTCGCGGGAACCGGCACCCATGTATACATAAGATTTCGGGACTTTCACCCTGGACGCTCCGGCCAACTTAATTCTCAATGGAGTCCATCCCCTATCTCCTCCCAAACAACGGAGTACATCTCATTTCTTCTCTCAAACAATATACATATACAATGTATTTAAACGTGTTGTCATTCACAATGACTAACCAAATCACCTATTCAATGGTTCAATCAAACCGTCATATTCAATGACATAACTCACATGATTAGTTTCAATTTACCTAATCCTCATACAATTTCTACAACAATCATGACTATCCTCCACCGATAATCCAAAACAGATATTTCTAGACAGATAAATAAATCTATCAAAATTTATCTTATTTTACACAAGTGAGTGATTTATCAAATCCAACTGCACATTTCATATATACATCTTCCCAATTTCATATTCCTCATATCAATTTCATTATTCAAACAAAATAATTATTCAATTCAAATTAGGGTCATTTTCCCCCTTACACAAATATTACACCCAAGACCAAATTTCACCAATTATACCCAAGCATTAACATGTTCAAGACCTTTTATACACATATGATACCAAATATGGAAGACCTCTCTTTCAAATATCAAAACCCTAACCTTAACTTCACCAAAATCTTCCAAAATCTCACCATTTATACAAAATGACAAATATCTAGGTCAAAACTCATATTAAAGAGTAGAATATCCCTACCTCAAGAAGAGAAGATGAGCCAAGCAAGAGATGAACTCCAAAGATGACGAAACCAACTTCTACTCGGATGAACATAGAGATCTTGAAGAGCTCAATCTTTTTATCAAAGGAATGAGGGTGAGGAGATCACTAGATCTAGGTCAAAATGTAGAGAGAGAGAGAGAGAGAGAGAGAGAGAGAGAGAGAGTATTTTAGAGAAAGAGACTCTCAACTTAGGGTTTTGGGTGAAAAGAGATGAAAAAGTTATGTAAAAAGTCACTTTTACGATCTGATATACGCGTAGTTCGCTCGAGCGGAGAGTTTGACACTCGAGCATCAGATACAAAAATTTCATCCCGCTCGAGCGCAAGAAAGGCCGCTCGAGCACCAAGAAACAACAACAACTACCCGCTCAAGCACAAGGATTCCCGCTCGAGCGTAGAATACACTCGCCCAGGGAGCTATTTTGTAAAACTTTGAAAAGCAGATGGTCAATTGACCAAATAATCATGCTGATAGACATTCAAAAGAATTTTTATCAGGGAACTACTTTGTCAATTTAGTGTTCAGAAATTCAAGACGATTAACAACTTCTACCCATTTGATTGTAATCAAGTATTTGAACGTAGTTAAAAACTTCCTAAAATGTTACAGGAAAAACACTACAAAAGTGAGAACATTAGGCCATTGGAAATTATTTCAATCGGCTGGTCTTTGGTGAATTTGATAAACTCGGTGGGATTCATTAATTGCTAGCTTAGGACAGAGAGGGAGTGCAGGAAAGTGAAAGAGATAAAGGCCATTAAACACCAAGAAAGTTGGGTACCAAATTAAATCTGCATAACCAAGTACACTAATCATGTTTTTGTCCTCGTACTTTTGTTACGGATATTAATCTTCCTTTATTCACTTATGTAATTACTAGTTGAAATTATCAAGTGTAAACATTGAAAGGCACTTAGATTGACAAAGAGGGATTCATACAAATCAATAAACTAAACAACTCTAAAATTCACAACGTCAATTCCAACCGTGATACCATAATTACATTATAAATATATTAAAAATATTACATAAATAAAAATTTAGGTATTACAATTACCCCCAAAGAAAAAAATTACCTATCCGTATCAAACTTTTCAACTACAGGGTATAACAATACACAATACACATAATCAGTTAAATTGCATCAATTGAATAAACAGAGAGAAATCAAATCAAATTATGAAAATTAAACCAAACACAAAAAACGAATACACAGTAGTGATAATACACCATTAAACTTAGGGTTTCAAGATTCAAACTTTCAAATGAAAATAAAAAATAAAATAAAATAAAATAAACTGGTGGGTTCAGCATGACGGTTTTGGAAATCATGCAAGGGTGTTCTGCAATCAAGTTTCATGGATTTATTTCAGAAATTGAAGAGAGAAAATTACTTTATTGATTGACAGAAAATTTGGGAGTGATAAGAGTGGGGACGATGAGAGTAATTGGACTGCCGGAGCAATTCACTAGAGTAACTTTGTCGTCTACGTCTGAGAGGAGAAGATGAGGCACTTTTTTCTTATGGTTGAATGGAAGACCATGAGGAGAAGAGGAACCTAACTCTAACCCTAACATGTGACATTTACACCAACCCCCCTCAAGTCAACCAGCTGGTCTTTGGTGAATTTGATGAGCTCATTGGGATTCATTAATTGCTAGCTTAGGACAGAGAGGGAATGCCGGAAAGTGAAAGAGATAAAGACGATTAAACACCAAGAAAGTTGTGTAACGCCCCGAAATAATCCAACATGAATCTAATGCATCAACCCACATCCACTAAACAATAATAACGATACTCCAATCATTACATCATCAATCACCGAGATTTATACAAAATTCCACATGCGAATTATACATTCAATGATATAGAAATAAATGAATCTATAGCATGTAGAGCATCATGTTCCAAAAATAATAAAATGCCCTCATTGGGCTTACAATTTCCAAGGCCTTAGCTCGGTTCCTCAAAAATGGCCTCTCAGACCCATACATGAATAGCCCTTGGCTAATAATTAAATCATAACAAAAAGAGAGTTTTTACTCTTCACAATATTTCCACACCCTCAACTTGGCGGGATCACCACGTCCTTTCCTGCACAAAAATCCCATAGGGGTGAACATAAAGCCAGTAGAGAATCCTTACAAAGTATATACAGTTATACAAGATTTTCCAATATTGAATGCAAATGCCATGCAATGCCAGTTTAATGAAAATCTCTTTTACATGCTCTTCTTGAAAATCACCATTTTCAACAAGCATTGAAATCTCAACAATTTCAAAACTTACAATTTTAGTCAATAGGGGCGGTAAATACGACTCAAGTAATCCCTAAGGTGTCTGCAAGTAGGCTCGACAAGCACTACCAAAAATCTCACTTTACCGGTTGCTAACCAGAAGGGAAGTAGTACCTCCTCCGTGCGTGCTTTCGGTCTTTCACTCCGGACACTCAGGCCAACTTATCAAATTCATCTACACCTCCTAACCGGACTTACCAACGTATTTACCCCATAACATTAAAATAGTTCTCATTCAAAATATTCTTTTCTCAATGTAACGTTTCCAACTCAATTCAATATGCAAAATAATAATGATAATAACAAATTGAATGAGTCTATGATGCTATAACTAATGCCTTATAACATTTCTGCATTTCCCTCCATCTAATCTTGTTTCACAAATAACCATGTACACAACCAAAGCTATCAACACATAGCAATGTGTTCTCCTTATGCATAATTCTTAACAATTTAGTCCCTTCAAACCTATATGTAATGTTTTCGAACATCAAATTCCAAGATTTACATTTCTCATAATCCATGGTACATAACAACTTGTCATCTCACAACTATACATGTTCATGCATTTAACAATAGTTTTAAAACAAATTCTCCATTCTCATATATCAATAAGATTGCCATTTTGCAAACCACATCATGAAACCTACTCTCATCCATTCCTTTAACACAAGAAAAGAAAGAAATCCATATGCATTTCCATATTTTCCAAAATCCCCAATTTCTAGGATTTTTCATCAAAAACCAAACATTTCCCATACCCTTGGTGAAACCTTACCAAAATCACCCTCTTTAAGTTTAATGAAAAGGAAACCCTCTAGAATTAACAAGAGGGTTGAGATTTAAACCCACTTTTAAAAACTCTCTACATTTTAGATCACAAGATAAAAATCAACATAAGAACTTCAAGAAAACTTTTAAATCAACATCAATATAGCAAAACACACACACATATATATATATATATATATATATATATATATAACTCAAGAAATCCCTACCTCAAAGTTTGATGAAGAAAAAGAGGTGAAACCCTAGAAATCAAAGATGCCCAAACTCAATCTCCACTGCACACAATGTAGTTCTTGCTTTGCTTCCCAACTTTGATGAAGAAACTTGGGTCAAAAAGTGTATGGATTTGGAAGAATCAAAGATCTTGTCGTCTTTTTGGTATGAAATGTCGAGAGAAGGGAGAGAAATATGTTTTTAGAGAGAGAGAGATATAGGATAAATGAGATGCATTTAGCCCCAAAAGAGGGAAAAACACAGAGTTTTGGGCTGCCTAGAATCCTGCACGTGCGGTGCCCTCTCCCGCACATGCGGAGCGTCTTCTTGTACGTGCGGTGGTCTCCCTTGTACCTCACTCCACACCATCCCCTCCATGTGCATTTATTTCAGAATGCACCCAGCATCTCCCCTGTTTTCTATATGTGTGACCTAGCCTCCCGCACGTACGGCTTGTGGCCCCCGCACGTACGGCTCAGACAAACAGCTGGCCCCCGCACGTACGGCTCAGACAAACAGCCCAAAAAAATTTCAGCTCAAGTCTCGGCACTCTGGACCTGACCTCGCACTCCCCGGAACAAGTGAAACCCAACACCGGAATAAACAAGAATAAGAATTTATTTGAAAAGAAAACTTTCGGACACCACAACCCAAAGAAAATAGTCTCCAAGTCAAACCCGACACTCTATTAAGGCAAACCCAACGTTAAACAAAGAAGAGCGAGGCGAATAACACACCCAGTCATCACAACCTCCCCACCATAGGAAATTTCATCCCTGAAATTTAAACAAACTACTTAACAAGGCAAAGACAACAAGTGGTCAAAACTATGCAAAAGTTGTTTCAAAACACAATATCCGTTTTCAACCAAGATTTGCCATTCTCGTCATGGCCTCCAAGTGCCTAGTCCTAAGGCTAACATCAACGTTTTATGATATCATATAAGTACGATATAGTTCAATCAACAATAATGACCACACATAACCATTTTATATTTAAAACACAACACTTATACTGACACATGATAGTAATCTTAGTACATTTCCTTCAACACTAGAGTATATTACAAATTTCAACAACTCAAGCACTCATAAACAAATTCGGATACTTGGAGCGGACTTCCGCCTCCCTTTCCCACATTGCTTCTTTAACCCCATGGTGTCTCCACAACACCTTCACTAACGGTATGGTTTTGCCCCATAGTACCTGCTCCCGGGTATCTAAGATTTGAACCGGTCGCTCCTCATAAGAGGCATCCTCATCTACCTCCAATTCAACCCAATCTAGCACATGAGAAGGGTCGGGTTCGTACTTCCTAAGCATTGACACATGAAACACGTTGTGAACTCCAAAAAGTTATGGCGGTAAAGCTAACCGGTATGTCACTTCCCCAATTTTCTCCAATACCTCGAAAGGCCCAATGAACCTCGGAGACAACTTACCACTCTACTCGAATCTCATTAAACCCCGCCTAGGTGAGATCTTAAGGAACACATGATCACCCACTTCAAAAGACAAAGGTCGTCTCCTCTTATCGGCATAACTCTTCTGTCGGCTTTGGGCCGTAGCTAACCTCTTCCGAATAAGTGTAACTTTCTCAGTTGTCTCCCTAACAATTTCCGGACCCAATAACGATTCATTCCCCACCTCGGCTCAACAAAATGGTGATCTACAAGGTCGGCCATACAAGGCCTCAAACGGCGCCATCTCAATACTAGCTTGATAATTGTTGTTGTAGGCAAACTCAACCAATGGTAAATGCGTCTCCCAAGACCCCTTGAAATCTAGGACACAAGCTCTAAGCATGCCTTCCAAAATCTGAATAGTACGCTCCGACTGCCCATCGGTTTGAGGGTGATAAGCGGTGCTAAAAGTCAACATAGTTCCCAATGCCTCCTGAAGGCTTTGCCACAACCGGGCGGTAAAACGAGGATCCTTATCCGACACGATGGTTACAGGAACTCCATGGAGTCGAATTATCTCTCTAACATACAACTCTGCCAAGTGCTCAACTGAATTGCCGGTACGCATTGGAATGAAATGCATAGACTTAGCCAACCTATCAACAATCACCCAAATGACGTCATTGCCACGCTGCGTTCTAGGAAGCCCAACTACGAAATCCATGGTAACATGCTCCCATTTCTACTCGGCTATCTGTAAAGGTTGTAAAAAATCCGCTGGTCTTTGGTATTCGGCCTTCACTTGTTGACAAGTAAGGCACTTCGACACGAAGGATGCGACATCTCGCTTCATACCCGTCCACCCAAACTGGTGGCCAAGATCATGATACATTTTGCTGCCTCCCGGATGTGTGGCAAGGCATGAGTGATGGAATTCCCGAAGCACTTCGTCTCTACAAGATTTGGGTACAAACAAATGGTCTAGATAACGCACACTTTGATCTGAGTGGATGTTCAAACCCTTTTCTTCATTCCCATTGGAGATTCTATCACGTATTGACTCTATTTCACGATCTCCTTGTTGTGCCTCTACAACTTTGCTAATTAAGATGGGTTGAGCACTCAAGGTAAACAATGTTGCACCCTCTTCAGACTCACCTAAGTGTAACTTAAACTTGCCGATTTCACCCAACATAGCCCACTCCTGAATGGCCACACTCCCCAAACTACTCACGGATTTCCTACTTAGGGCGTCAGCCACTACATTGGCCTTTCCCAGATGATAGTGTAACTCAAAGTCATAATCCTCCAAAAACTCCATCCACCTCCGTTGACGTAAATTCAAGTCTTTTTGGAAAAACAAATATTTTAGACTTTTATGATCGGAGAAAGCGTCAAACTTCTCGCCATATAAATAATGCCTTTAAATTTTCAAGGCAAACACTACTGCTGCTAACTCTAAATCGTGGGTAGGGTAATTCTTCTCATGAGTTTTCAATTACCGTGAACCGTAAGCTACAACCTTTCCCCCTTGCATCAAACATAACCAAGCCCATCCCGAGACGCATCACAATAGACGGCATAACCCAAACCTCTTTCCGGGATTATCAACACCGGTGCGGTAGTCAGCCTAGTTTTAAGCTCTTGGAAAAACTTTTCACAAGCCTCACTCCACACAAACTTAACTCGCTTTCTAGTTAATCTAGTCAAAGGCACGGCTAGTTTACAGAAATCCCTCACAAAACGCCTATAGTACCCCGCCAATCCCAAGAAACTCCGGATCTCAAAAACATTTTTAGGTTGCTCCTAATCTTGTACCGAATCTATCTTTGAAGAATCTACAGTTACTCCCTCTTTTGACACCACATGACCCAAAAACTTCACCTCGGTGAGCCAAAACTAACACTTCTTAAATTTGGTATACAACTGATGCTCCCTAAGCAAGTTAAGTACTACCCTCAAGTGAGCATCGTGTTCCTCATCAGAAGTCGAATAAATTAGGATGTCGTCCACAAAGACGACCACAAAATAATCCAAGTATTCCCTAAAAATTTGGTTCATCAAATCCATAAAGGAAGCCGGTACATTAGTCAACCCAAATGGCATCACAAGGAACTCATAGTGGCCATAATGCGTACGAAATGCCGTTTTTTGGATGTCCTCCTCCCAGACTCTCAACTGATGGTACCCCGACCTTAAATCTATCTTCGAAAAACAACAGGACCCTTTAAGTTGGTCAAACAAGTCATCTATTCTAGGTAAGGGATACTTTTTCTTGACGGTAACCCGGTTCAACTTACGGTAATTGATACACAACCGCAACGACCAATCCTTCTTCTTCGCAAAGAGAGTCGACGCTCTCCAAGGCGACGTGCTAGGGCGAATGAAGCCCTTGTCTAAAAGCTCTTGGAGTTGAATCTTCAACTCGTGTAACTCAGCGGATGTAAATCTATACGGTGCCATGGAAATTGGTGCCGTTCCAGGCACTAAGTCAATGGTGAACTCGATCTCCCGGTGGGGTGACAAACTAGTAAGATCCTCGGAAAATACATTCAGGTATTCACAAACTACCCTTGGCAACTCAACACGAGTCACGTCACTTTCACTATCCAAGAGTGTAGCAAGAAGGCCACTAAGCTCGTTTCTACTACGAGGGTCAAAAACTGGCGACAAGGCCCTATCAACCCGGTCTCCCAGAAATTAAAAACAATCACCACCCGAAATTCACACTGTGACCCTCTGGCGAAAATAATCAATCACCGCTCGATACGAAGACAACCAATCCATGCCTAGGATGACATCAAAATCGACATGTCTAGCAATACGAAAGCAAACGGGAGCCGACGTCTGGCAACCTCTATCTCACAGCCACGACACCCCCGGTCTAAGTCAACTGTTCCTCCAACTGGTGACTCTACTTTGAACAGAGACGCTAACCGTGCCACCTCTAACCCCAATGCAGATGTGAATGCAGTAGATATGAATGAATGAGACGCACCCGTATCTATCAACACATTAGCCAAAAAATTACACACAACAAAAATACCTCTCATAATTGAGGATCCTGGCAACTGCTCTGGCATGGTAACAACATGCACGCGCCCCTGCGGCCTCTGATCAACCTGCTCATCTCTCGGAGCATAGGCCTGCTATACTGACCGAGTCGAAGTGGCTCCTTGATTAGCTTGTGAAGCCTGAATTGAATGAGCTTGTTGGTGGCTCTGAGTCTGCTTCGACCCTGATGCGCCAGATGTGCCTCCCAACTGTGGGCAAGCTCTCTTCATGTGCCCTGACTGACCGCACTGATAGCAAGTGGGTCCCTGCCCCTACTCTGAGATTGACTCTGGGATCGGTTAGGTGGTGGTGGTGGCAACATCTTCTATCCTCCTCCTTTCTGCGGATATGCAAAGGCTTTGTGACCCAGTTGGCCCCAATTGAAGCAAGAAAACCCGTTCGGTGCACTCTTTCCCGAGCCTGGACTAGGCAAAAGGAAGGTGGATCTAGATTGTTGTAGTTGAGACTAGGATGAAAAAGTATTTATGCTCTTCTTGTTGGGCCTGTAATCCCCTTGTGGCTATAGACACTCTATTTTTGACCGTCCTAAAGACTTGGACGTCATCGTTTGAGTGCTCGATGATTGCGCATGTTTGCGCTCGTTTAGAGTCCCTGAGGTTTTCAGCTGCATGCCTTGCCTCTAAGTCTCTGAACTCTCTTGGTTTTGTGCTTGTTTTAAGCCAACTCTTGGTCTCCCCATTTGCCTAGAGGGAGAAATAGTGGTGTAGACCACTTTTCTTCCATATAGACTAGTTTTCTCATTTGTCAGCCACTTTAGGTGGTCGGTTGACTAGGATGGGTGGTCGGTCGACCACCTCAAGTGGTCTGCAGCATGCCACCACCTTCTCCTCTCTTGGGAGACCCCCTTTTTGCCCTGTCGACCAGTTTTTTTCCCTGTCGACCACCTGAGGTGGTTGGTCGACCATTTTGAGTGGTCGGCGGCCATTTTTCACTTTCTGCAGATATTTTTGATGCCAGCTGTGCCAGCTGTTAGGCACATAATGCATCCTCCCTACACGTGTAGGGAGGGATTCAAGCAAGCTTTGGCTTGCATTTTCTATAAAAGGGGAGGTGTCTCACCCTTCCAAGGGGGTTAGATTTTTAAAGAGCAAAAACTCTCCCTCTCTCTCTAGAATTCTCCTCCTCTGTCCATATTTGTACCTTAAAGTGTTGTTTCTTCATACTTTTGCACACAAACACCTACTCAAACACCTTCATCTTGTTGCTGTTTGAGTGGTTTTGACTTGGTTTTGCCTCAGAAGTTGCTATTTTTGAAGTTGTGCTTCAAGGGTGAGTAATAGCCTCTTTAAAGCTTTATTTTCATTGCTCATTTAGCCACATTTGCATACTATTTTAGGCCTTGATTTCAACTACAAAAATCTTTGCTTTAAAATGTTTAAAAAGGCTGTTTGAGGCTTTGTTTGAGTTAGGGGTGGTTTACCCCCTTTGGTGCCTTATTTGCTTAGCTTCTTGCTATCTTTTAAAAGCTTTTGGGACCATATCTTTTTGCCCTTCTTACCACTAAAACTCAGAGGAATTTCAGTGGTGAAAAGGTGGTTTTGAGGTCCCAAATGGGTGGGGGTGGTCCCCCATCATCTTCTCTTGTTTGCATGTGTTGATGGCCCATCAAAAGAGCATGTGTTTCTACTTCTTAGTGGCTTTGTTTAGGCTCATTTTTGTGACTTTTTAGACCTTCCATAACTCTATTTTGGGCTGTCTTGGTCACCTCTTGCATGCTTCTTGTACTTGTAGTGTAATCCTACTTGTAGCCTTGCAAAGTAGCATGTCTTTGTGCTTTGAATTGGCTCAATTTTAGCATGTTTTTAGTCATTATTTTCCATGTCATAACTCTAATTTGGGTTGGTTTGGTTGCCTCTTGCATGCTTCTTGCACTTGTAGTGCAATTTTGTTCACTAGCCTAATGTATTTGGTGTTTTAGCCTATTGATCTAGCATGTGTATGCTCTACTCCAGCATATTTTTGGCTATGTTTTAGCATGCTTTAAGTCTGATTTGAGTGGTTTTGGTCATGCATGCTTGGCTTTGCATAGCTATAGTGTATTTGGCTTTGTTAGCCTTGCACTTTGAGACCTCTAGCATGTCATATTTGAGCTTTTTGCATGGCATAGCATCATTTGGCATGTTATTTCAGACCATATACCTCTGCCATATACTTACATTTATCGCCCTTTTGTTGTTTTTGAGGTTTGGGCCTTATGCTTCTCTTGTGAGCCAACTTGCATGCATGTTTGTCTAAGCTTTTGGGTTATCATTTCAGCATGTTTTGGCCTTTGATTTGGCATGTTCTAGGTCTGTCCATAGCTGGTTTGACCATTTGTGCTTGATATTGCATGCCTCTTGTGTGATGCTCTTCACTAGCCTTAGTGTTTTTGGCCTTTAACATGTCTTGCATGATTTAGCGTCTTTAGCATGTCATTTCAGTGCTAAAATATATGCCATTGCATCCCACTAATTCACTCTTTCAAAATTAGAGGACTCTCACTTTTGGACTTAACCGATTAAGGGACTAATTGGTAATCTAAAATGTGTAAACAAAATGAATCAAGTATAAGATAAGCATGTTGTTTGTATTGCATGTGTTTGGATCAGACGTTAATCCAAACATGAGAAATGTGGAACGTTTCATACTCATAGTGATGAAACGTGTCACATTTCTCGGTCGCCGACACCCTTGATTGTGCATGATAGGATGGAGGCCTTTCGAGTCTTATGTGTGCATTTACTAAGCTTGCACAAGCTTAATTCTTTGGCCACCATACATTGAAAATGTTTGGTTGGCGGCTCAAGAGTCAAGTGCCATACTCCTTTGAGCTTGAGATATGATAAGGAGTGTGGAAATGCATACATTTCCTTGCAAATACACTGTCTTGCCTCTGTCTGTGCTCTGTTGCAGCAATAAGAGGAATTTTAGCCCTCAAGGTGTTCTTGAGATCAGAAAGAAGCAATTTGGAAATCGGTGTAATTTTCAAAGATTCAAAAGAGTGCAAACAGAGGCGTCTTGAGGCAAGGCAGTGGATTTCCGAGAGGACGCAACCGGGCATGCACATCTCCCTCGCCCGCGAGGCCATTTATCGCTTTTGTTAGCTAGTTGTAGTTAATTACCTATGCTGGAATTAATTTAGCTTAGTGCTTTGTAATATTCTAATTAGCTTAGATTAGCTAGTTATTCAATTTGGTTTGTAATAATTAATTAGGTAGAATAGTTAGTTAATTAGTTAGTTTGTAATAGTTAGCTTAATTAGCGTAGCTAGTTAGTTTTGATTTTATTCGGACCCTCCGTCGAGAGGGCAAATGTTATAATAAGTGTGCGTGTGTGTGTGAATGTCTTCCAACCCCAAGTCTTTCTCCCTTTTACTTATCAGCTTTTGATGGCTAGTTTAGGGCATATTTCAATTAGCATACCTTATGCTTTGCATGCGTGCATCATTCATTTGTCTTGCATGCACCGGACTCGGCGCATCATTCAAAATGCATTGTATTTCAATACCTATTTGAATACATGTATCAAAGTGTTGCCTTCATATGCCATCTTAGATAGCTGAGCATACTTAATTGCATTTTGCATGTGTTGCATTAGGCATTGTTGACATAGCTAGAATCATGCATTGATTACTAACTAGCTTCTGTTTTGGCTCGGAGTACACTGTAAGTATTTATGCTTTAGCATCCTTGCATGTGTGTAAATGACTGCCATGATAGCATGCTTGCCATGAGGCTATGTGCTTAAGTGATTAACTGCATGAATGCCTGTGGATGAAGGTTTCATTGCTTGAATTGGAAAAATTCATCAAAAAGTGCGTTTTAAGCCCACTTTGCGGAGTGACAAAATCACGTTGTTTTAAAGCCCACTTGAGGGTGACAAATCCACACTTTAGCCTACTTGAGGGTAGCAACTTCAAACCATTTTTGAAAAACAAACATGAGATGTTTTGTTCCAAATTGAGTGATTTAGTCTATCCTTGTATGCTGTGCGCATCACATAGTAAGGTTAGCTAATAATGGAATAAGAACACATGTGTTTATAAAAACAACATATCATGTTAGTAGAGGCTGATCTTTGATCGGGCGAGCGGAGGTGCTCATTTCAGGACCTTCCCCTCTCGTATCCAAGTTTCCGAGCCGAGGCAACTTTGGTGATGACGGACACGTGGCCTTAGGCACGAGTTAGGGTTTCCTAAATTTCCCAAAATAAAATATTTAGGTGGCGACTCTGAAATCTAGCAAAGCAGTCCATGTTTGACGCTTTTTTATTAAAATCGATTTTCCAAAACAATTTTTTGGATTTGGACTCTTTGGTGATTTATCAGTCTTACATTGCACTTTGTGAGATTAGATTCAGAACCGTGATAGGAGTCCGAACTGTAGTAGCTATGAACCCAAATCCGCGCCCTCTCCGAAAAGGGGGCGCGCGGAGTGAGTTCGCGCGGTCTACAGTGACCCTTGGCCCCTAAACTTCGAACTCCGAATCCTCTCCTCCTCGGCCTCCATGGTAACCTCTACATGTGCGGCCGCCTCCACGAGACGGTCATAATTTTGGGCTATGTCACCTTGCGCCTTCTAACTGTTCCAATGCTATTTAGATCCATTGTTACCAATATAAACTGCCACGTGTTTGTCAATGGTTAGAGATCTACATTAGTTCCCCAAATTACCCTTTACGAGCCACGTGTTAAACTGCGATTGTCTTATACAAAATATGTAGCTAACAATACCCCGCACTAATATAGCCAATATGATAGAGAGTAAAACTCCAAACATGTATAATCAAAGGAACATTTAAAAGTTGTTTGGGATGAACTATATAAGTGCACTTTTTGACTTTTTGGGTAAAAAAGTAGAGGAAAAAAATATGATTGTTTGGGATAACTTTTTGACTTTCTATGAAAAAATATGTATTAAAATATTATATAAAATATCAAAATTACTTTCTTACCCCTCTGAGTATTGAGCTGCAATCTGTGCACGTCAATACGGTTGTGTAATTGATGGTGCACTGGTTTTGTTGTTTTTTTTTTTAAATTTATTTTTTCTTTTGCATCCATGGCAGTACATTGATGGTGCACGGGTTTTATTGTTGGAAAATGGTTGAGAGCACTAATTAGTGGTAGCACTAATGATGTTGGGCCCCACCTATTGCCATAGTGTTGTTGTGCCTTGTTTGTTTGTTTTTTATTTATTTTATTTTATTTTTTTAAGTGTGTGCCAACTCACTAGTGCTGCTTTAGAGCACCACTTTTAATGGTATATATCATTGCCCTTTATTGCTTGGGTACATTGATTTGAACAAGCACATGTGGCAGAATGCTAGTGGTGCATCTCTTCGAGGGATGGACAAAAAGGACAATTTTGTCTTTTTATCTTTTGATTATTGCACCTTTTTCCATCCAAATTTTTTGTGAATAGTATTAACTTTTTTACCTTTTTAATAACTTTTTGTATTTTTTAAAAGACCCCAAACAAGCACTTAATCAAAAACACAAGTATTTCCTTCCTAGTGTCATCATCTGATTTTCCAGTTAAATCCACAATCATCATTGTTATGTTAAAATGAAAAAGATTCAAGAGAAAGAAAAAAAAAATTAACAAAAGGCTTTAAAAAATAATAGAAAAAATAGTTAAAAATAATATAAATAAATAAATAAGAACCCTCTTTTTCACTATCACTCTGCTATTGACCAAGCCGTGAATAATGACAAGGGAGGCAGGGGTCTCGGTGATAGTGGAGGAGGGATAGGAATGAATTCTCATTCACCATCACCACTATGCAAAAATAAAAAGTACACTAAAATTGAAAGTCTAGTAAGAAAATGTAATAGGTAAGGAATTAACAAACTCATGAACAGCCAATAGTATTTTTAAAATTTATTTTTAATTGAAAACAATTTAAAATTTTACTATGAAGAATTAAAGTTCTCATAAGGTTCTTGATTAAAACGACATTTTGCCTTAATATATAATGTAAATAGATTGATTAAGGTTATACTTTCACTCCTAGTCTCCCTTACCTAACCTCTAAAGGGTAAATGCATCTTTCCTATTCTATCTCTCTGGCGTATTCTTTTTTCAAACCTTTACCCAACTTCTCTCATCAATTTCTAAAATGAAAGATTAAGGGCATCTTTCCTATTTTATCTCTCTAACCTAATCTTCTTTCAAAGAAACTTTACATCTAAATCGCTGCAATACTTTAGTTGCATAAAGTAATTTATAAGACTTCACATTCTTTTTGAGAAATTATATTTCAGTGAAACAATACTGAAATAATTTCATTTTATTGGTGGTGCAAGTCCCTTGTGTATATAAAAATGATATTTGTTTGAAAGGATTCAAGTATGGGATATGACTAATAATCTGTTGTTTGATTTAAAATTTTTACACCGGACTATGAATCCCAAATCTATGGGATTGTTCTATCCCATAGGGGGTGGGACATAATTCATAGGATAACTCATCCCTCAGAATTAGGTAGTCATAGGCCTTGTTTGGTTTGTGTTTTTTAAAAAAATTTGGAAAAAATTCTCTACAAATAAGTTTTCAAAAGTAATCAAACCAAACAAATTTTCTCAAAATTTTTTTCCAAAACTTGTTTGGTTTACAAGTTTTCCAAACAAATCTCTCTCTCATACACATTAAATCAATCACTTTTTTCCAAAACTCTCTCTAAAAATAATTTTTCAAAACATCTTTTGAAAAAAAACCAAACCAAACAAATTTTCGTACTTTTTATCTCAAAACATGTTTCTCAAATACAAACCAAAACAAATTTTTAAAAATAAAATTTTGTTTATTAAATTATTTATACTTAATAAATTTATTTAGTAAACAATTCAAAAGGACAAAATAGTCTTTTGAATATTTGTCTTTCTCCATAATATTCCAAACAAACATAGGACTCAATAGAATAGTCTAATCCAGACTTCTTATCCCATGACTAAACAAACATGAAATATAAATTCAGTTCAATCAAATAATCCGAGGATAATATATCCGAAAACTAACAGTCTAGTGAATTATAATTCCTCCTTTTCCAGTCCATTTAAACAAACATGTCCAAAGTGTAAGTTCATTCATACGCTTAGTGCATGTTGCACCAAAAACTATTGTCATCCATGCAGTTATTTTTTAATTGTCCCATCTATTTGTGATTTATCAATGCTTTTTCATGTTGAAAACGTACATATTTTAAGACAAATCAATATATCTATATATCTATACTATATATTAAAAGATGTACTTTTCATTTGAAAAGCTCTATAAACATTAAAATATTAATCTATTTTTTTTTTTAAAATTAAATGTTAAGAAATACAAACAATATATAATATTAGTCCATCTAAATAGTTACTTTTGAAATTTAAAAATCTTACTATAGAAAGTCAAAAAATAAATTTATATTTGACATATCATACTTAAACCATATATAATTTGAAATTTAAAAATCTTCAAAAGAAAATTTCAAATATAACTTTTATCTTATACGATTTCAAATTTTGAAAAACATTTATTTCCAAATTTACAACAGGTTTATTAATTAAAAAATGAAATTCTGCACGGCACATGTAAAGAAATTAAAAAATATATATGTATAATGTATATTTTTATGCTATGTGCGTCCAAAAATACACGCAAGAAAGAATCACTAATATAAGTCAATCAATTACTATAGTCTAACTCATTTAAATTTACACAAACATGAAATCCTAACTGTTGTGTAGAAAATAAAAATAAAAATAGAAAAAAAGGAGAGAGATGAGGAGGGAAAAGAGATAATTGAGAAAAAGAAAAGAAAAAATGGAAAGAGGAAAGAGCTAAAGAAGTATTGAAATTTTTTCAAGCGAGAAATTTATTTTTTGGTCAAGCTAATTTCACCATTAATCTTATATATAGATTGATTTCAACCGTTTTAACCAATTATATGAGAGGTATATTTTTAAAAATCATTCTATTTTATTATATAGATTTTTTCCCTCAATTTACCCTCAATTTACCTTTACTTTTCAAATCATTTTTTAAATCATAATCTGAACACAATATTAAAGTATTATTTTGTTTTATTTCTGTTGTAATACTAGTCTAATCATATATATATATATATTATTAAAAGTAGTATTTTCTCCATATTTAGGTGGGCACATGATAAAGATTTACTTTTTTATAAGAGAGTCACATCAGAATATATTTTCTTAATTACATATAGAGTTCTACATAAACTCAAACATAATTTAAATTATACTAACTTTAACTATTTTATATGGACTCTATTTAACAAATATTTATTTTTCATACTTTTTTATCATTTTTTTTTTAAATTTTCAAAGGTATTTTACTTGTTTTTGGTTTTCCAAAAACACTTTTCAGAAAATTCTACTTTCTTACTTTCCGTGTTTTTTTTTTTGTTTTTACTGATTTTTTAAAATATTTTAAGAAATTTTTTTAATTTTTAGATACTCCTAACATAAATACACATAAAAAGTATAATTTTTGTGAAAAAAAACTTTTAAAATTCATTAAATACCAAAAATACAAAAAAAAAATGAGAATTCAATATATTTTTCGTATTTTTATGTATTTATTAATTTTTAAAAATATGTTTTCATAATTTTTTTACTTTTTAGATACATCTAAGTAAGGTGCATCTAAAAAGTAAAAAAAAATGCTTAAAATTTTAAAAATATTCACTAAAAAAAAAAAAACGCACACACACACACACACAAAACAAAAAACTCAATTTTCGAAAAACTTAATTCAAAAAACTCAAACCAAATTGCCCCCCCTTTTTTTTTCTTGTTTTCTCGTGCATTATTTTATACCTAATACCAATTCTATATTATGGATTTGTCGTTTAAATTTTATAGTAATTCTATATATGAAATTATGCTTCTTTTTCTATATTATTTTATATAATCACAACTCAAAGGAGGAAAAACCTGCACAACAATGATACTCTCGAAGAACCTCTAAATTTGGATTTACTGCTTGAGTTACTTTTTCAATTGTTAAACATTAAGTTCTTTTATGTTTTGATATCATATTACAGATGATTAATCACTTCACACACTGAGATGTATCTATCATTTGGATGTTTTCATTATTTTTTCTTTTGTAGGTTTAGATGTTATTATGTGATTATTTCTTAATTAGTCGTTGTTAAATTTCTTTTATATGGTTGATATTTTAATTTAATTAAAACTATTTATTTTATAATCTTATAATTTAATATAAGTATATATATATATCATATAAAATCATTATATAATAATCTAGTTACAACATATTTATATTTAATTTTTTTAATAAATTTTATATAATTTCTATTTCTACATATTTTTTGTTTTCCAAATGAATATAAAAGAAAACTAAATATTTAGAATTACTTTTAATTTTATGTTACTAATTCTTCTTCTAATTTAACTATTATTTTTAATATTAAAATGAGTATTTATTTTCCTATTTTATAATTTAACATATATCATACAAAATTATTATATGATAATTATATTTTTATAATACGATAGAACTAAAATTATCAAAATACACAAATAATTTAACTAAAATTAATATATATAATTATTCAAGTAACAAGTTTATAAAACAACAACGCCAATATTTTCAAAATAAATAATTAAAATCATACTTTACATTTAATTTTAATTTTTACCATCAAAATTTAAAATTAAAAAAAAAAACAAGTGTATTGCACGGGTCAATTGCTAGTTATCTTTGAAAATTAACATAAAGTGATGAATTTTATTATTTAAATTAGCAAAAACCAAGTTAAAATACCATATAAATTTGTTGTAAAAAAAATTCATAGTTTTTACTTATTTATCGAGAAAAGTGGTAATAAATCCAATCTAAAGAGTGCATAAAATATTAGATCCAGTGGATATTTTTTTATTGGTGAGAGGTCCATACTTTTTGAAATAATTTGATGAGGAGAAGTCTTAGAGAACATTTCGTTTCTAATTTTACCTCTGGACTTATTAGATCTAGTAAAGATTTTTTATTGGTGAGAGGTCCATACTTTGTGAATTAATTTGGTGAAAAGAAGTCCTAGAGAACATTTCGTTTCCAATTTTACCTCTGGACTTTTTTTTATCTGTTTGATTTTTCATTGACTATCTATTCAAATTTTTTTCTATCTGTTTAAATTTTTTCTATTTGTCCAAATTTTTTCTGTGTAAATTTTCTATCTGTTTAAAATTTATCTGTTCAATAGCATCAATTTGTTCTCATGTAGTGAAGATTCACAATCTATACAAATCAAAACCAGTTACCACTGAGGGATACAAACTGTACACAACATTTTCAAAACTTTTTATATGTTTAAACTATCTATTCATCGTCATCATCAACAACGACTATTACCACCAAAACAAAAAAAAAAAATATAGTGAGGATGTATTGAACTGATAAAAAAAGTACAATAGATCTGTTCAATATTTGTTCAATTTTTTTTTTTTTTAAATTCTTATAACTATTCAATATACCCTTCAAATAAATTTATCTGTCCAAACTATCTATTCGGATCTGAGCCATCTCTTCCAAACCTTAGCAGATCTCAGCTCAAAATAAAGACAAATAAAAAAATAAAAAAACACAAACCACAACAAAGAATTCAACATTAGCGCTGTGGTGGTAGAGGAACGCTAATATTTCTACACAATAATAGATCTAGTCCTCATTCTACTGAAATCCACTACAAGTACTCACATAAATACACAAAAATAGATACATATATATACACACACATGCATGAAAGAATAAGCGTAGGAGTTTTACGTTGAAGCAGAGAAGGGGATGGATCTAAACTCCAACCATTGCTCCGCTACCGCCACCGCCACCGCCACCGCGCATGGTGTTGACGTGAACTTGTCTTCAAGGAAGGCAAATCTGAGGCGTTAGATGAATTAGAGGAGCTCGTCTCAGAGGAGATCATTGGGGCTTCGATCTTGCCACAATTGGCGGAGATCGCGGCGGTGTTAGAGAAGAGAATGGTGGCGAAGATCTGGCGTAGATGACGATGCTCAACGTTGCTTATTTGTCACCAAAATGTTCCGATGCAGAGGTGTTAGAGCTTCGATAGTGCGGTGCCACCGAAACCACCCCCACTACTACAAGTGTCAGCGGTGATGGAGGTGGTAATGTCAGAGATGAAGAGGAGAAGAGAGAGAGGGGAGAGAGATGTTTAGGGTTTGGTTGAGAGAGAGAGAGAGAGGACTTTAATTTCAAAAAGGGCAAATTACATATACACCCCTTCAGGTTTGGTTAAATTACAGATACCCCCCTGAGGTTTCGGAAATTACATCCCGCCCCCTGAGGTTTCTATTTTCATAACAATTTACCCCCTGAGGTTTATATTTCATAACAAATTACCCCCTAATTTCTTATGGAAATATAGCATTCAGGGGGGAATTCGTAATTTCTCAAACCTCAGGGGGGTATCTGTAATTTTGACAAACCTGGAGGGGTGTATATGTAATTTGCCCTTTCAAAAAAGAAAGAGTTTTATATGTAGAGGGGTATTTTAGTCATTTTGCTTAGCCATGTCCTTATGGACAAAGGGAAATTCTATTTCCACCCACCTAATAAACTCAGGGCAAATATTTTCTTAATACACATCCCTATTAATTTAATTATTAAGTAATTATCTCAATCTACATCCTTAAAATTACAATTAAATCCTTCACTCATAAAATGTACATACACTTTACTCTCAAATACACACACTTCAATTTACCCCAATTTACATATCTACTTCCACCCACTTTGGTGAAGACCAAAGTGACTTGGTTCAAACAGGAAGAAGTTCGTTCAAACAGGAGAAAAAAAAAAAAAAAAAAAAAAAATCACTTTCCTCACCTCCATTGAAGATTTCAGGAGCTTTATTGAATATCTACTAAACACTGTTGAAAACCTTATTTAAGGTAAGAAATCTTTTAATTTTATTATTACATATATCATTTTGTTACTACATTGACAATTTTCGGATATCTCTTCACTCCATTGGCATAAAAGTGTGATTTTTCTGTAGCTATGTGTGTTGTGTAGATCTCGGCACTGAGTTGTCGAATCTGTGTGTTTCATTCGGAACTTGGTAGCCGAATATTATGTATAATTTCGTCCAATTAGTTCCGAAAAAAATATATAATTTCGCACTTTGATTTCCGAATCTATTCTATGTTTTCGGTTCTTTTATACCGAATAAATGTAATAATTTCGGTACTTAATTGTAGAAATATTTATGTATGTTTGGTCCTGAAGTTCCGAATAGTTTTTTTTTTTTTTTTAATATATGATATAGAACCAGGTTATATAGGCCACCAATATTTGTTTTACTTTTGGTTCTTTTACAAAAATTTTATTTTATGGGTATGTTTATGTATTTTTTTTTTTTCCAAAATTGTATACATAATAATAGAAACAAAAATCTGTGCAGTATTGGTATTTCCACATGATATTGTTAGCTTAGTAGTTGGGTGTTCATAAATTTTGTTAGCTAAATAGCTGAACAAAACAATTGCATTATATAAAGTATTAAAGCTTGAGTTATTTTGCCTTTGGGGTTTGTCATTTCAAAGCATTGAAATTGGTGCCAAATTTGGTCTTTGGTTGTATGCTTACAGCTACAACAAGTTTACAATCAATGGCATGTACAAAGACAAGTGATGGGTAGTCCTTTGATTGTTTGAAAAATGATGTTGGTATTGATTAATGACCATGTTGCCTTGGTAAATTGGCCGAAATGAAGTTAATCTGTCTTTCGCATGTTATGAACATCAACCAAACTAATTGGTGAATGGTCTGTATAGAATAAAAATAGTTTTACTATATCCATGTTTACATTGTAATTTTTCAACAAATCCTAGTCTAAATCTTTCATAAGTAGTAGGGTTATGTATTTAACTTATTTTGTTAATTTCACATCATCCAAATTGTGAATTTGATGGTCTATAATTGCGTATTAGATTTCATTAAGGTGGCATGGTTAGGCTACTTATTACCCGCATTGATGTGATCCTTTTATGGGAGTGCTTATTATGTTTCATTATATTGGGTTGATAAGAACAAATTTTCTTATGCAGATGGATGTCGGTCCTAATGTATGTCGGTCAGTAACAATTTCGAACAGAAGACTCCGTGAATTAGAGAGACGTGGATGTGGACGTGGACGTGCTCGAGTGCATGATGATGACATGCACATTGCCATGGATGATGATCCTATACATGGTGCACCAGTTATGGATGATATTGCTATGGATGGTGACCCTACTAGTGATGATGTTGACATTGTTGATGAAGATATCCTTGCTCAGCCATTTCTGGGAGGTCCAACTGATCCATCAATCCTTAAAAGTTTTAAAAGTCATGTTGCCGCAGCTATTTGGAATGGTGCTTATGAAAGGGGGCCCTTAAAGTGTCATAATCACTCATCTAAGATTCGTTCGTGGCCGTGGTGGGAACAAGGAAACCACGCTACATTTGTAAACATTGTGGAGATGTCAGAACTTGCACAATTCGCTCGTTGCACGTACCGCTTTGTCAATAAAATTGTAGTGTCTAGTTTTGTTGAGAGATGGCAACCGGAGACAAACACTTCCATTTGACTGTTGGAGAGATGACTATCACATCGGACAATGTTGCCACTATCCTAGGGTTTCCCATTGTAGGCAAATCTATTAGTGTGCGTAATGTAATGACTCGGATTTTAAATTCACATCGGATTGATATATAGTGGTGCCTGTCACCTTAAAATTTGTATGGTTGTCGGACTCTTGATATTGATGGGTTGGCAAGTGAACTATAAATATTATAATTGAGGACCTTTGGATGATGTTTGGAATCTTGATCGAAGCATTAACAAGATATATAGATAAGATTAGATAAAAAGTCCCAAATTTGGGTTTGAATTTTTGACCAGCCATCACTCTTTTGCCCTTTTCTCCTTCCATACTTATAATTTGAATGTGAGGTTGGAACCATTGGAAAGCTTGTTTCCGGGGCTTCAATTTGAACACAAGAACGGCCTAGAAAGGAGTCCCGATGAGAGAGTTATACCCGTTTGAAGTTTCCACATCTGTGCTGGAAGCAGAGCCGCACGTGCGGGGAATAGCGCCGCACGTGCGGGACAGCAGCTAAAAAAACGTGATTTTGGGACCATTTCTTACATTTTCTTTTCCTCTCTTCTTCTCCCCTCTTCCATGTCCGAAAACTTAGCCCTAAAAACCTTGATTTCCTCCACTTTTATCAACAAATCAACCATGGATTTTGCATCAACAATGAAGAACAAGTGAAGATCAACATTTTCAACCGATTGGATTTTGAAATTTCGAAGTTATGCTCTTGACCTAGCTTCCTTGCTTTCAATCTTGAGGTAGGGGTCCTAGTTCTCCTTCAATGCTTACATAAATAGATAGATTTTTGGTATTTTGGAGTATATAAATGCAAAATCTACATGTTGAGCATATAGGGTTATATTATGGAAATTTGGGGATTTCGGATTTGAAGAATTTGGGGTTTTATTGTTGGGTTTAGATTATGGATTATGAACCTAGGATATATAATCAAGGGGAAAATTGGAAGAAAAAAATAATGGGTTAAGAAGTTTGAATTTTTTCTTGAAATTTCTAGGTTTTTCTAGAAACCCTAGGTTGATTTTTGATGATAATCAATTATTTGGCCCAAATTGAAAGTTGATTCATGAAATTGGTAGGTTGAATTATCTATGTACAAGTTTAATTGGAATTTGGTTATGTTTGAAAATTATGTTTAAAATTTGCGAATGAATTTTGTTATGAGCAATGTAAATCATGTTATAATGAGAAGGAAATTGGAGGAAATGATTTATAAATGATATAGATGACATGAACTCGGTTATGGAATGTTGAAATGGAATTTAAGAATTTCTCTTGAATTATGTTGAATTATATTTAATGATGTTGAGTTGAATCATGTTGCTTATGTTGAATTGTAGTGATTATGTGAGATGGTATTAACTATGTTGACTTTGATTTTTGTGACTTAAAATGTAGAGTTTTCCAAAATGGGTTAATCCCAAATTATTTTGCTAAATACTTGTGGGCTTGCTTAGTTATTAAAATCAAGAGAATGATTTATTTTTGGAAAAATGTGAAAGATGTCCATACAATTCCTTCCTATCTTGGAATCGAAGTGATTGATTTAAAATTTCATATTGTGTTTGCAAGAATAGTAATCTTCTATTTCTATATATAGATATATTGAGATGGAGGAAATTGTGGTATAATGGATGGATAATGGTAGGCTTGTGAAGAATAATGAAGGAAGGAAAAAGAACTAATGACTAAGTTATATATGTGTACAGGGCATACTTCAGGAGGGCCAAGCACTCCGTTGTAGCACTGTGAGTAGTAGTACTTCGATGTATCTTTAACCATTAATGATTATTGTTATCGACGTTATGATCTTTGTCATAAGAATTATGTTGACACGTATGTTATGTATGCTACGTAAATATTGTGAAATTATGGAAACATCAAAGGTGTATGCTATATGAGGAACATTGTGAAATTATGGAAACATCAAAAAGGATTTGTGAAATATGCATCTCGAATTTGTGAAGTATGGATCACCAACTTGTGAAATATGAAACGAAGTGGCCGAGGGCCATTTGTGAAGTATGAATTTCCGAATTGTGAATTGTGAATTTATGAGGCCAAGGGCCGACTTGTGAATTTATGTGGCCAGGGGCCATTTGTGAACTATGAACCTATGTGGCCAGGGGCCATTTGTGAAATTATGAAGCTATGAGGCCAAGGGCCAAACTTGTGAACTTGTGAATCCAAAGGGCCGAAGGCCGATGTGCTAAGTTGTGAATCTATGAAACCTAAAGGCTATTGTGAATGTGTGAATCCCTCAGGCCAAGGGCCGAACTGTGGAATTGTGAAACCGATAAAGTCATCTGTAATCTAATGAAAATGTGCTTACTTTGTCCTGTTAACTTTATGTTAATTATGTCAACTCGTGGGAATGATGTAACGGTTACCATTAGGACTCTATTAATTACAAGGCAAGGCAACTATGTTAACATATAAGAACGATTAAACAACGGTGTATACTATTGATTAATAGAGCACGTGAATTAAGTCATTTACCCAAAAGAATTTATGTTCATTCTTGAAGAATAGATTCTGAGTAAATATAAGAGTAGCTATGTGTATCCATATGAATTTGAAGTTATGTTGCTATGTTGCTTATGAATTGGAAGTTATTTAGAATCTACGATATAAGTGCAAAGTTTAGCATTATTATGTGACTCTTATGAGAATGTGAATTAGTCTCTTATTGTTAAGCGTATGATAATGACATGACACAACAAGAAACGCTCCAGTTATAATATGTTCCGTTTGACTTAATGAATGATGTTCAAGTATGTTTCAGGTATGTTTCCAGTATGTTACAAGTTCAAGTATGCTGAGGTATGTTTCAAGTATATGTTACAAGTTTGAATATACTACAAGGTCAAACAAGTTTCAAGGGCTTTATGCCAATGTTTCAAGGGCCTCGTGCCACCACATTTCAAGGGCTTATAGCCATCAAGTTTATGTTGCAAGATTGGGCCTAAGGCCATTATGTACTTAGCACAGAATCAGACTATTACATTGACATGTATTATGTTTCAAGTTAAGCATCATTTTATTTATGTATTACTATTCACTGAGCCCGGCTCACTCTCTATTATGTCTGTTTCTGTAGGTCACCAATCAAGTGGTCAGTCCTAGCCAAGACGCCCGCTTTCTTTTGTCAACCTTCGTATGTCCAGGCACTGTATAAGCCATTTATTTTGTCAAGTTGTTACGATGTTGACTTGCTTATGGGTGTCCCTCTAAGGTTGTTGTATATCCTTTCATGTTTGTTTTTTTTTTGTATACGCCCAATCATGGGGCTGGCATTGTAAATGTGTATGTATATGCTCCGAGTTATAGTTGGAACTTTATCTATCCACTATAATGCATGTGATGAATGAGATCCTGGCATGTAGAAGTAGCTCAATGGAGTTTATTTGTTTCATTATTTCCATTTTTTTCGTGCTTCCGATAAGGCCCCGTATGTTATGTTACCAGGTTACATGTCCGTTTCTGAATAGGTCATGCCCAAACTTTTAGGGGCGGGTTTGGGACGTGACACGTAAGTTGTCAGAAAGGCAGGCCATTGCATTAGTAGTTAATGCCTTGGAAATTGATGAGCAAGACGTCAGACATGAGATATGTAATGCCGGAGGCAATTCAATGAGGCTTGAGTGGTTGAGGGCACACTTTCATAATGTCATAGACAATGATTCAATGGAAAGAATTGCATGTGCAGATAGAGCATACTTGCTATTTTTGTTGGGTTGTACACTTTTCAGTGACAAGACTTGTACTAGGGTCCCCGTGTTTGTTATCCGATTTGACGACTGTATCTTCATATGCTTGGGGTGCTGCTGCATTGGCATACTTATATAGACAGATGGGGTACGCTAGCAGGTCCGGTATGAAACAAATAGCCAGTTACATGACACTCCTTGAGGGATGGGTTTATGAGAACTTTCGTGGATTCTGACCACACTTGAATATGAATTACACTCGAGACATGCCACATGTTTACCGTTGGACTTCCCGGAGAGAGTCTGGTGAAGAGACACAGTTGCAGGCTTTTCGAGAGGAGCTTGATAGGTTGGGTGTACATAATGTAAGTTAAAAAGCCCTTCAAAATTTGAAACTCTATATCATACAAAATTTACAGTTGTCATATCTTACAGTTTTTATTATTTGTAGGTTATTTGGGACCCGTACCAGAGTTGCAGAGATGTCCATCCATGTCATCCAGTTACGTTCTACCACAGTTGCCTAAAGTGTTTGGAAGTAGTTGAACCATATCACCCTAATAAAGTGTTGAGACTGTTTGGCAGGATGCAGACAATCCCTAATCCACCACTTGGCCCTATGCGTGCTTCTCAAGAAGCCATAGCTCCATGCTACAATGTTATATATGCATACTTGCACATCATTTGGGAGGCATAGGACAACCATGTGTTATCTGATCGGAGGAGGAGTACACCGGCACGGCAACCTTGGGATTGTGTTCCTGGTTACATGGATTGGTACCAAACCATTACCCATATGTATGTACAAAACCCAGCCCGTCGTTCTCAAGTGGACCCGAATATCCATCATTATCAGTATCCTAGCCAAGACGCACAAGTATCATTTTTTTCATTTACATTGCAAATTATTTATGTAAACTTTTCAAGTTTGTACATAATGTTATATTTGTTCTCGTAATGCAACCTATGTCACAGATATATCAGATTACTCATCCTTTCGTTGAGGCTGGCTATGAGGACAGTGTTCAACATCCTAATAGGCTTTACAACGCAATTGATGCAATCGAACAACTTCTTCAAGATCAGCACACTAGTGAAGCTGCACCCAGCACATCCACTCAGGGTTGGTCTGCACCCAGCTCTCCTACTGCACATCGTTTTGGAGCACATTACACTCGCCGGTCACGTAGTTAATAGTAGTTCATAATGTTAGCACAAGTAGTTTCTGATGGTGTTGGTGGATGTATAAGGAGACAAATATTATTATTATCTTCGGATTATGTATTTTTTGGATTATGTACAAGTACACATGTAGTTTGTGATGATGTAGATGGATTGAACTACTATTTAGTATATATATATATATGTATATATTTTACATACTTGTTTAATCTTATACTTTTTAACAGTAATTGCACTGGGTTAATATTATTTTCATTACGTTTTGTGTTCAAACAATGTAAAAATAATATGACATCCATTCCATAAATTAGAGAACTATAACGCATATAATATTCTATTTTTTTTAAAAAACTGACCATTAGAAAATCCAATGGCAAAATGATATCTACCTCGCTACTCTATGCTAGTAAATCATAAAAACTAATGTCTTAAAGCTGTCATTACTACTCTGTAATACATCAATCTATGTCAACTACATCAAATGTCTCTCGAGTAGCTACATTAGGTCCTATGTTGTCTTTGAATATTTGAATGCAGCTAACATATGCATTCTCCCATTCTGACGCACAAGGGTGATGATGAACTCGCCAAAACACGGCAATGGGAGGAACTGGATGACCGGCTTCCAAAAACACCTGCACGTACATCCAAAAAATTACATATCTTTACCAAATACATAAAATTTGCAATTACACAAATATTAGACAACAATGTTTGGTTATTTTCATAACTTATACTTGTACAAAATGATTTCCATTGACAAATCCAATGGCAATCTCGCGACGATTAGCTAGGGTTACTGGCGGTGATCTCAAAGGTAAGAAAGTGAGACACTATTGCAATGACAAGTTGTCATGACCCAAACCCGCCCCTATGGGTTAAGGACATAACCGGCCAATAATCAAGGGATTACCTACGGCCTCAAACCAAATAAGACATAACTCATCAGAGTAAAAGGGCCAAACGGAAGCAAAATTTAAAACTTTTGTCCATAGAGCTATGCTTACATGGTACATCATAACAGTCCATATATACACCTGTTAATAACTCACATCAAAGGGATAACAACCCAAAGTTCTCTACATATACAGGATCATTCAAGTCTAAGTCAGTCAAACCCAAGGTTTATATACAAAAGTAATCTGATGTTTTCGCCAATATAAACAAACTATATCAAAAGAACAAAAGAGGCGAAGACAAGTCTCGTGCGTGAGATGTTTGGGCTGACTCTTCAAAACCTTGACTGTTTCTCACATATTTCACCGAGGCTGGGTTTGGACGTCCCTTGGCTCACCTACATAGACATGAATAAGCGTGAGCGAAAGCCCAGTGAATAATATCAAATAAGGAAGATACATGAACAATCTTTGAAACAGTTACATCAGACGGCTTTGGGCCCAATTCATGTTTCTATTTAATGTATCAATCGACTAAAGTTCTAGACGTATCAAATGGCCTCGGGCCCAATTAACTCATACCCGACGGCCTTTGGCCCATCCATTCATGTCTAATGACCTTTGGCCCAATCGTTCGTATCCGATAACCTTTGGCCCAATTGTTCAGATCCAACGGCCTTCGGCCCAATCGTTTATATCCGACGGCCTTTGGCCCACTCGTTCATATCAAACTATCATTCCTGTCAGATGACCTTTGGCCCAATCATTCATATGTCAGACTATCATTCGTGTCAGACGGCCTTTGGCCCAATCATTTATATACCAGACTATCATTCGTGTCAGACGGCCTTTGGCCCAATCATTCATATGTCATACTATCATTCATGTCGGACTATCATTCATGTCAGACGGCCTTTGGCCCAATCATTCATGTCAAACGGCCTTCGGCCCAATCCATTGTATCCAACGGCCTTTGGCTCAATCATATGGCATAACAAATATTTATCCCTAATTCAATGTAACAAACTTATAAGACTTATATGGAAGTAAGCAATTGGACAAATAACATACTTCAGATATCTTTATTAAGATATTGCTCACAGTGATCTGCCGGTGGATTTGCCCTCGTACTTGACCCTACACATTTCATGAACATAATGGGTCATAAACGATTCATTCCGTTCTTAATTCATATAATCCTCTTAGGCTTCGTTCTTATTCTTTTAACTCATTTACAATGCTTAATGCATGCCTAAGAGCACTTACAGATGGAAGAGAATGGAAAATGAAACTCAATTCAACTTTACAAAATTTCAGAACAAGGTTCCTCGCTCGAGCGGATCCCTTTGGTCTGCAAAAGTGCTGGTTGCCTCATATCTACGCTCAAGCGTGACTTCGGACGCTCGAGCTGAAAGTCATACTACATGGCTCCCCGCTCAAGCGTGAATGTCCCCACTCGAGTGGACATCAATGTCTGCAAAGAAAATTCTGGAAACTTGCATTTCACGCTCGAGCGGCACTTTCCCCGCTCAAGCGGACATGCCAAATTCTAGGTTTTCCATAATTGTTCTTCAATTCAAACTCGACCTCCAAAGGTCCAAAACTCATAATTTTGGTTCAAAACATGCAAATACATTATACCACATGAGAATAGAAGTATATGGGATAGAATTGTTCAAAATCACAATCTAATTCTCAAATAAATCCTCATTTCTTTTGTATGGTCCAAACTTATGGGCTCAAGCTTCCTACCAATTTCATAACTTCATCAATCATGCATGCATGTTAATTTTTGACTTTATTCCTATTCCAAATGGTGCAAATGGTGTTCAAAATCATGAAGTTACACAAAATTACTCATGCATGTAAAGTTTGGTGCTCAATTCTTCATATTCAACAGGCTTCATGCTTGAACATACAAAATTATAACAATTATGCACATGCATGTTCATACAAGCTCCAAATTCAACAAATTCAATTTAAGTTATGTTCTTGACCACAATTAAACCTTGAATTTACAAAATTACAAACTCAAACTTATGAATCCACTCACCTAGGAGCTTCAAACACCCAAATTCTAGCTAATTCTTTGAGTTTAACCTCCCATTCTCAAGCCTTTAGTTAAATCTTCACTTTGAGCACCCTCTCTGTCTCTAAGTTTGGTTCTCTCTCTCTCTCTAGAGAGCAAAATCTGATTTGAGCTCAAGCAAATGAATGTAAGTGTATATTGGCCCCTTATATATAAGCTCCTTTAATCACATTTGGTTATAGCTAATTAATAGCACTTAATTAATCATTCTGAATCTAATTATTTTGATCCGAATAAATTTGCAATTAAATTTCATCGTAGGCTCTAAAAATGATGCTAATCACAATGGCGTAGTCAATTTTGGCTTCTGTGGCCGATTAGGCCTTCAATTAAATTCTAGAGCAGTTAAATCAAACAGATTTTCCTACGGTGAACAGATAGAAATTCAAAATCACATATATTCACATAATGGCATTCAAAATCATATCAAACACATAATCACAATCACAATTAATATTAATTAGCATAATATGGACCAGGGTTATCACACAAGTGGTACAAGACTACATTATAAAATGATGCAATAAGATGCCCCATGTTAGGCATAGTCATCCAACGATCAAAGCCTGGGCTATTTTCAAAATATGAAATTGCTTCTTCTTATGCACTTTTGAAGTTCTCTTTTTCTTTGACTGACTGGAAGCTAATGTGCTCTGGCTATCATGCCCATCGTCAACCAACTCAAATGCACACGGGTCACGACGACAAGATATATCAATTTTCTTATGTCCTCGACATCGATTAGGTTTCACATCGGGCTCAATAAGAAAAGTGCTCGCTGGATTTGCAATTTCCCTCAATTTCTTCAACATATCCAATTGCATGGCAATATCAGACTCTTTGAACTGTTTCAAAATCAACTCAAGTTCTGGGATACAAGTCAATTCCAACTTCTGTTCCTTTGGATTATGCACACATATAGTAAGGCATGTCCAATGTACATGTATGCTACTGAGTGGAATAGGACGGCCTTGTCTCATGTAATCTGCAATCTCGTGAGCACAAGGTCAACCATGTGTGTGCCTAAGAACACACCCACATGTTGCAACATCAATTCCAACTGAATTTGCTCTCTTACTCTCTACCAACACGTACTCCAATGCACAAATAGACACATTACCCCAGAGCTCTCTGAATTGAGAAGGTTTGAATTGATGTTGCACAGTTGTCAAACTCTTCTCGAATGATGCTTTAACTTGAATGTGCTGCAACTCAAGTAGACAATGTATTTTTTCAAATGAAATCTCAAATGTTGTTTGACTTGAACCTAATTGCCTCTTCAATCTAGCATGAGCACTCTCAACCCTGTTCATATGGATGTAAACCAAAATAGTCAACCATAATAATTAAAAATAACAATATGATTTATAATAAATTAAAAAAATATATATCTTACCGATTGGTTGTAACATTGTCAAAATGCAAACACATGTTTGTATGTACCGCAATGAATTTTTCTTGATACGGATTCAACCAACTCACAGTAACATACTTGATTGCCTCCGAATAGTTACTGGAATCCTTATGTAGTATTGCAAGGTGATCATTGTATTCTTCTTCAGTCGATGACAATATCAAATAGTTCCATGTAGTGTTAAACTTGTCCCATTTTTCTTTTGTCTCAAACATTTTCTTGCATTTTGTCAATACATTCTTATTAATATGCCAACGACATAACAAATGTCGAGCATTCAGAAAGGTGTTGTCAATGGCATTCATCAAAGCAAGCTCTCTGTCTGTGACAATGACTTCAGGTAAAACACTGTCGTCTATAAGATCACGCAATGTTTGTAACGCCCATGCATAATTATCAACCCGCTTAGTTTGCAAGTATGCGATAGCCACGGAGAATGTCATATGAGTTGATGTTATTCCCACAATTTCAAGAAGAGGAAGCCGATATCTATTCATCTTATATGTGCAATCCATAATCAACACACGAGGGAATGTACGAAGCAAATCCAAACTCACCAGATGTGCCCAAAACAAGTCTGTGACAGTCATAGAGCCTTCCTCACATCGATGACGCTCAATGTACTTATGTTTCGCTAATTCACCCAACAGTTGTTCCATCTGGGATCTACCAGCTTTCTGTAGAACCCTACATCGATGTCGTACATTGTAAACTATCTTCATTGTGCTCATATTAAGGGCATCCCTCTATTTGAGTGTAATGAGTGTCTATTTTGGTCTTACTAGGCTCTTTGACATATCTACTAATAACGACTTTTCATTAGCTGACAATCTCCCTGCATATGAATGTCTTTGGAGATGCTCTGTAGCTGGATGATTATGCAGCCCGTAAACTACATTCAATGTTCATTCATCATTTGTTTTCAACTTGAATGCCCTCAAATCAAATGGACATTCGCACTTCTTTGTACCAGTTTGTCTCAATAAGTCTTTTGAACCATCTTTTAACTTTTTACACAATCTATACTTCTCACTCCGCTTACAAGCAAGATAAATTCTTGGTCTCTTACGACCGCCACCATAGTCTGACGTCCTTATAATAATAACAAAGCCATTTATCTTTCCAATGTCACGTACCCAAGTGAGCAATTCATCTTTGTTGTCAAAAACCTATATACAATGTCACACAACTTTCATAAGAACAAACTAAACAAACAAACTAATACAAATTTATGAACTTACAAATTTTATGTTAAAAATTACCTGTTTAGCTGTGAAATGACTAGTACAATCCACCATAATATCCGATCGAACCTCAGGTTCTTCAGTGCATGCCATCTAAAGAGGAGGAAGAAAAAATTTAATTCGGTTCTACAGAGCCAAAATAAATAAAAAAATTCAACCCTAAAAAAATGAAAATAATAACAAATTTCGGCACTCTAATTCCGAAAATATTAATTTTATTCGGAACTTACTTACCGAAATAAATTTAAAAAATCGTAATTAAAGTAACGACATATTCATATTATTTCGGTGGTTGATTTCTGAATTAATTTAAAAAATTCGGCACTATGCTTCCGACTAAAAAACGTAAAAAAACAAAAAAAAAATACTGCACAATTTTACCTTTTCATCACTGATTTTGCTATCACCATTGCTTGAGTTTGAATTTCCATAAGTTTGCAACTCTTCCATATCAAAATCAAGTAAAAATTCTTGAACTAATAATTAAACGAAGTTAATAATCGAGTATAAACTTAATGATTAAAGCAATATGGGAGATGTTTTGTTTGCAAATAACAGAGAGGAGTACAGAGTGTGTAAGAAGTAAAGTGACCACAAAAGAAAAATTAGGGTTTAATTTTTTTGTTTCAAAAACTGTATATTGAGATATTTTTATTCCTAAAAGATGTGTATAGAGAATTTATATATATAATATTAAGAGTGTTGATCAATGGCTATTATAGTAATTTTTAATCATGATATAATTATCATTAAGTTAATTTTTCATTAAGTGTGTTCCCTGAGTTTATCAGGTGGGTAGAAATAGAATTTCCCATGGACAAAGTGTTTCAGTGCCTAAACTTCTGACTAAACAAAATTAAAATTTAAACTTTTGGCCTGAGTGCATTTTTTTTATCTTTATGCTACATAATCATTTGCTAGCAAGGAACAAAAAATTCATGTGAGGGAGGGAGGGTCTGGCTAAGGTGCTACCTTCCTTTTTAAGGTTTAGAAAGTAGGATTTGATGTACGAAGAGACAACTTCTGTGATTGATAGAACGTAACACGTACACTTCGCTCATAGGTGTAGACACCCCATTTTTGACCGTCCTCAAGACTTGGACATCATCGTTTGAACACTTGGTGATCATCCATGTTCGTGTTCGTTTTGAGATCCCGAAGGACTCTGCTGCGCGCTTTGCCTTAGGATCTCTCGACTTGACTGTTTTGTGCTTGGTTGTGGACCACGGATTTGTGGTTTTTTTTTGCACCTGAGGGTAGGAAGTGGCTTGTTAGTCATCCCTTAAACCCACCGGCCGTGGCATGAAGCCATCGGCCTTGCTTTCTTTCTACCGACCAAATGTTTGGTCGGTCGGCCATTTATTTGGCCGATTGTCTCTTTTTCTGGCCGGTACCTCCTTTTTGCCTTTTTCAGGCATTGTGCATGCCAGCCGTGCCAGCTGGAGTGCACAGACTTGTCCTCCATACACGTGTATGGAGGATTTGCACCCTTTGCACCCTTTGCTCTAGCTTCTTGAGGAAGCTTGACCCCTTTGCCTTAGCTTCCTCAAGAAGCTTGACCCTTTGTCTTAGCTTCCTCAAAAAGCTTGAACCTTTGCTCTAGCTTCTTGAGGAAGCTTAACCCCTTTGCCTTAAGCTTCTCTAAGAAGCTTTGGCCCCTTGGTTCCTCTATAAAAAGAGGGCCTCTGCTTCCATTTGGGGGGTTAGAAAAATCAGAGATATATATCATAGATACCACTCTCTCTCTATAGCTTCCTCTCTCTCTACATTTGTGTGTGTTAGAGTGCCTTAAAGTGTGTTTTTTTGTTCTTATTTTTGCACATAAACACCTAGAGTTACACCATCCTTGTGAGCTGAGGTACTAGGAGGTTGTTTTTAAGGTCTTTAAGCTGGTTTTGATCAGAGAGAGCTGCTGGTCTTGTGTTCTTGAGGTTATTCTTCAAGGGTGAGTCTACTTGCTTTATATTCTCAATTTTTGCACTAGATTTTATCCTATCTTGCATGCTGTTTTGAGCTTAGTGTATAACTGATAAAAGTTCTGTATTTTCATGCTTAAGATATTTGTTTAAGGTTATTTTGGTGTTGGGGGTCATCCTCCCTCCCTTAGGCCTTGTTTGGCCTCTTTTTGTGCCTTCTTTGTTGAGCTTTGGAACTTTCATGTATTAGCCTACTCACCACTGAAATCCCTTTGTGTCTCATTTGCTTGTGTTTTTGGCTCATAAGGGTAGCATGCATGCTTAGTTGTTTTTGGCACCATCTCAATGGGTATTTAGTGATATTTTGTCATGTTATGCCTCTGCTTTGAGTTGGTTTAATGGTCTCTTACATGCATCATATGCTTGTCTTGTAATACCATGTTTTGGCCTAACACGCATCATGGTTGTAAGATGGCATTTTAGCATGATTTTGGTTTGGTTCCGAGAACATTATAGCTCTGTTTTGTCATGCTTAAGGTCTGTCTTGGGGCTTTGGAGTCATGCTTGCCATGCTTTGTATAGCCACCTTGCATTTTGGCTTGTTAGCTTTGGGTGTGTGATTCATAAGCATGCATTACTTAGGCTATTTCAGTGATTTGGAATCATTTACCATGCTATTTCAGTCCATATTCCATGCTTGTATGCGTGCATTTGCCATCCTTTCATTGCTTTGAGGGGTAGTTGTTTTGTGCCTTAAAAATGAGTCATTGTGCATGCCTCTTTGTTTAAGTCCTTGGGCTGCCACATCAGTGGGTTTTGGGTTTTGTTTTGATGCATAGAAACTCTATTTTTGGTTGCATAATCCATTCCATGTGTGGTCATGATAGTTGTAGTGGAATGCTCCCTTTTGTAGCCTTGAATGCCCCTTGTTTCATGCCCATTTCTTAACATGTTTTGGTTTCGTTCCATGCATGATTTAGTCTGGTTTTGGAGCGCCCTAGGACTGTTTTAAGTCATTTTGGTCCTTGGGGGTTTGGTTGACATAGCTATGGTTTGACCCCCCCTTTGTTGGCCTCAAGTTTTGGGTCCTATTGCACACCTTGCTTGCATGTTTTGTTGGATTTGGCATCATCCTTCGCATGTTTTTTGGAGTTTAACATGATTGTAAAATGCCCATGTTTGTCTCTCTTAAGTATGCTTAGAGTTGCCTCTTTTATGCCTTTGGTGATGGGCCTTGGTGCATACATGCTTGCATATGTGATTTGTGCTCTTGTTGCATCATTTTTGGCCACTGTTTGGGACATGGCTGAGGTCCCCCATTTTGGTTTAAGTCCATCCTTGTATATAGTTTCATATTTGGTAGGTTGCATCTTGTCACATCATGCTTGCATTATATCATGTTTGCATGCTCTTGTTACATTAGTTTAGCTTGCATTGCATTTGGCATGTTTTGCTAATTTAGTCTCATATTGCATACTTGAGCCATTTTGTATACTTGAGTCATATTGCATACATGCATTGCATTATGTTTGGTTTGGGGTGTCAAATCAAACATGAGGAGTGAGGTGTGTTCGTACTTAAAGTGATGGAACACGTTTCAATCCTCGGTCGCCGACGCCCTTGATCTCAAAATGATAGGGCGTGAAGCATTCATTTGTTTTGTTGCATTCATTTACATTGATTTACAAACTTGGTACCTTTGGCCATCACGTATCGAAATGCGTGATTGGTGGCCCAAGGACCGAGAGCCATGCTTCCTTGAGTTCATCGCATGATAGGGAGAGTGGTTATTCACACACTGTCTTGAAAATACCTTGCCATACACTGTCTGTCCTCTGTTGCAGCAAAACCAGTATTCTGCAGGAATGGATGGCCAGTCGGCCACATTCAGTGCCGGCCGGCTACCAAAGTCTAGCCGGTGGTCCTACTTTTGGTCGATGGCAATTTTCCCATGGTCGGTGGACCTACATTCGGGCCGGTGACATCCCACTACACTCAGGGAGTGATTCAGAAGGGTTCTAGAAACTTTCATAACTTTCAGAGGAACAAGGCAGTGTAAACAGAGGCAACAATGGCTTGGCAACGGGTTTCCGGGCGAGACGAATCGACCATGCATCATCCCATCATTCCGAGGCGGGGCTGCGGCCACCTCCCTTCTGATTTTAATTTGTTAATTAATTAGAAGTTTTGTAATATTTAATTAGCTAGAGTAGTTAATTATTTATTTGGGTTTGTATTATTTATTCGAACCCTCCAACGAGAGGGCAAACTTGTAATAAGTGTGCTTGCGTGTGTGAATGTCTTCCAACCCCACGTCTTTCTTCCTTTTATTTACTAGCTTTTGATGGTTAATTTAGGGCATGTTTCAATTAGCATATTTATGCTCGCATGTTTGCATCATTCATCTGTATTGCATGCATCAGGCTCGGCGCATCATGCTAACTGCATTGTATTTCAATTCCAAGTTGAATACATGTATTGAATTGTCGCATCTCATATGCCATTCTTAGGGTAGCTGAGCCTATTTTAGTTGCATTTTGCATGCGTTGCAGCAGCCATCTTAACATGAACTAGGATCATGCATGATTACTAACTAGTTTCTTGTTTTGGCTCAGAGTACACTGTAAGTGTTTATGCTTTAGCATCTTGCATGTGTGTGACTGACTGCCATGACAGCATGCTTGCCATGAGGATACCTGCTTATGTGATATAACTGCCTGAATGCCTGTGGGTGAAGGTTGGATTACTTGAATTGGGACAATTCATTGAAATCTGCATTTTAGCCTACTTGCGAGTAGCAAACTTCAAATCATTTTCCAAACAAACGGATATGCAATGCTTTGTTCCAAATTAGGCGATCTAGTCTATACTTGTTTTGCTGTGCGCATCACATAGTAATTCTAGGCTAATAAACCGGAAAAAGAATGCATGTGTTTTCAAAAACTTGATATCATGTTTAGTAGTGGCCGATCTTTGATCGGGCGAGTGGGGGTGCTCATTACATGACCTTTCCCAATCGTACCCAAGTTCCCGAGCCGAGGTAACTTTGGTGATGACGGACACGTGGCCTTAGGCACGAGTCAGGGTTTCCTAAATTTCTCCAAAATAAAATATTTAGGTGGCGACTCTGTATCTGGCAAAGCAGTCCATGTTTGGCACTTCTTTCTAAAAATCAGTTTTTCAAAACGATTTGCCGGATTTGGATTCTTTGGTGATTTATCAATCTCGCATTGCACTCTGCGAGATCAGATTAAGAACCGTGACATCGAGTCCGAACTATAGTGAGCCCCAATGAACAAAACGGGATTTCTCCTGGGATGTTCGGGGACGTCTACAGTTTCTGGCGACTCTGCTGGGGAGTTAGAGAACTTGACTCGAACTCATGATATCTTGTTTTGATTACGCTTATGTGTTTCTTTGCATTGCATTTGCATTGGTGCGCCTAAGTCACAGTGTTTGCCGTCTGCTATTCTTGAACGGTTTGCCGGAGGCTCGCTTTGATAAGCGTACCATAAGGCTGACCGGTTACGGGCCCTTCCACGATGGGAACACAAACCCCGATTGTTACTGGGGCACCTTTTTGACCATTTGACCTAGTGCATATCGGAATCCATAGTGACTATCCCAAACTAGGACAGGTTGCTCACCCGATTCTAGGTTGTTTGAAACTGCTGCGTGCGTAGCGAAACCCTAGCTCCTGACAAAATAAGACAGGGAAACCCTATCCTAACATAGGGGTGTTTTGGCTCTAACTCGTTTGCTATGTGCTTTTAGAGTGAGTCTTTACAGGAATACATGTATCAGTTCACAAGTTTGGGTATCAGGCCTGCGAGCATTAGTTCAGTATCTTGAGAATCAGTTATCTGCGGGTTTCAGATTCAGTTTTGGGGGCAGTGATTTGGGGAACAATGATCAGTATTTGAGGACAGTCTACTCAGCTTGTCAACTGTGTGTTGTGATACCCAACTGTGTGTTGTGTTTATTTAAACTGTTATGCTGTCTGTTTTTTGGTTGTTTATTTCCTTATTACTGCTTTATTTATCTTTCTACTAGGTAGTTTAGCACAATTGCTTTCGACCAAGCAGATATTCCCCAAGCACTCTGGACTAGAGGTCGTCGACTCCATCGATCTGAGGATCTGGTAGACGGATAACCAGTGTTCTACTCTTTACCCCCGGTTGCTAGGCGGAGATCGAGAAAACGTAGTGTATCGGTACCGAGATTGCCAAATCAGTGGTCTTTGAACAGTCGGTTTGAGATTTTCGAGTCTACTACAGAGGCAGATACACCGGCAGTTCAGATAAATCAGGGCAGTATGTCAGGGATGGAAGACATGGTGCGCTAGCTCCAAGAGAGCATGAAAGCCATGTAGGAGGACGCTGTTCGTCAGACAGAATTTGCCAAACAGCAGGCCGTTGTTATGGCCCAACAGGCAGAGCTAATTATCCGATTACAGCAACAAACCGGAGCATCCGCTTCACACCAGGTTCCTCCCCCAACAAGAGTCCCAATACCTGAGGAGACGACGAATGTCCAGTATGCCCAAGAGGATACAGACATCCCAACGAGGTTGGCTCCGCCCCCGATTCTACCTCAACTATCCAAGGCACCCACGCCTATCAATCAACCGGACTCTCCCTTTGAGTTTGAGGTGGACCCTATAGCATTGAAATTGAGCAAGCTTGAAAAGTTGTTCAAGAAGTCCCAGGGGGTAAAGTCCATCCCAGATATTGAGGACGGGTATACCGACGCGGTTGTGACGCTGCCAGATTGGTTCAAGATGCCACAAATCGACCGCTTTGACGGGTCCGGGGATCCCATGGTGCATCTACGTTTGTTTTCGGACATACTAAGGCCGATGGGCCTCACCAGACTACAGAAACTTTCACTGTTTGGCCGGACCCTGTCGGGTGTGGTGGCCATCTGGTACGCAAAATTGGAAGACAATGTCAAGCGGAACTGGGATGAGATGGCCGAGGCTTTCATTGCACAGTACTCCTATAACACGCAAATCGAGATTACAACTCGTGATCTCGAGACAACAAGGTAAGAGCCTAAGGAGAGCTTTTCTGAGTTCGTAACTCGGTGGAGGGCCAAGGCCTCAATGATGACCTTAAGACCCACTGATAAAGATCAAATTCGGATGATTATGCGCAATCTCCAGCCTAAGCTTATGCAGAAAATGATTGACCTCCCCTTCCCCACTTTTTCAGATCTACACGAGATGAGGGTACAAATCGAGGATGCTTTGAAACAGGGCTTGATTGACAATGACAGAGAGCAGCCCAGGAGAACCTTCAACAACTGCAGTACGAATGTAGGCACAAGCAGTGCTGCAGCTGCC
The DNA here is from genome assembly GCF_055761805.1 of Camellia sinensis. Classification (NCBI taxonomy): domain Eukaryota; kingdom Viridiplantae; phylum Streptophyta; class Magnoliopsida; order Ericales; family Theaceae; genus Camellia; species Camellia sinensis. The sequence continues at coordinate 144,541,717 of NC_138963.1, forward strand.
AGATCTCAGGAAGTAAGCATGGTCACCACCAACACCCCAAGAACCCTTGCAGCTATGCCATTCACCGGTGCGTCCGGTAGTAGTTCGCAAACAGCTAGATACCCACCCAAAAGCCAAAGAACCTTCGCTCCACTATATATGCCCCTGTCCAAAGCTCTGGGGATTTTAATCAAAAAAGGGCACTTGAAGCCCCTAGAGCCGCGGCCATTGTCGGAAAAACTCCCCCCTTCCCATAACCCAGCCAAATACTGCTCATTTTACCAACAGCACGATCATGACACCGACTAGTGCTTCTGATTATGCCATGAGATTTAGGATCTCATTGATAATGGGGTGTTCGTGCCTCCAGAGAAACCCAATGTCACAACCAACCCTCTCCCACCACACAACCAGGCTCTAACTCCCAAACGCATCAACTTTATCTAGACCGGGATCATGTCATACGACCCCAGTATATATATCACCCCATCCCACCTACCCAAGCCGGAGGTGTTCCTTCCTGACAGCATAGACTTGTGCATGTTGGACATCTCCTGAGCCCGACCCAAGCCAATGGTGGTAATCATCGAAGATGGAACGGGGGTGATTTCGGAAGAAAGTAGGGCTGTTGGCTCAGAATCTGAGGAATCTGGGAGTTTTGCTGAGGAGGTATATAATCCGAGTGATTACATTGTGTCAGCAGGTCAAGCTGGGCCGAATCTGGAATTGCCGATAGGGGCAGAAATTTGTGTACTACAAGGGGATGGATTTGGTCAGAAGATAGATGACTTAGCAGCTTTGGAAGGGGATATGGCCAACCTGCAGTTTTTCAAAGAACAAGACCCAGCAGTCAGCTAGTTTGATTTTGAGGAGTCAACAGAGGCTACAGGGTGGCTTGAGGACCAACCAGATGTTGTTGAAAAATCTCAGCCGGGACAGGGTCTGTCAGGAACAGGGACATTAGTTGTGGCCGGAAGGGCCAAAAATCAGAATGCATAGCCGGAGAGTGCCGGTGCTGAGAATTTCGCTCGGGATCTGAGCATTTTGAATATAAGAGATGTTGAACAACAAACTGCATTAACACAGCTAGAACGGGAAGGAATTGAAGACTCTGAAAGAGCCAAAAAAGCCAAAGTCACTGTAGGGACTGAAAGTGTTATGTGCGCAAGAACAGAGGGTGCTGCGAACACATGGACAGAAGGTACCGTGAGTACAAGGACAATAGTAACGGAGCCGGACAGGTATCTGTTAGCTACCAATGGGATGTGGTGGGAGGATGATGATCTATGTCTCGCCCACACGGATGAGGACTGGGGAAGCAATCAACCGGATGATACTTGGTACATTGGTGAAGTTGACCATATGACCAGGAGTGGGCTGTATTTCAAGCCCCCATACCTAGATCAGCTAGAGGCGTCTGGGAAGGACAAAGAGGCAGAGAAACAGAAAGAGAAGCAGCTCGAAGAAGAGGCTGTGTTGAAACAGTTGAAAAAGATACAAGCAGACATCTCCATCTGGGGACTGCTTATGGCTTCTCGAGTACATAGACAGGCCGTCCTTTCAGCCATGGACAAGGCCCAACTCTCGATAGACACCACGCCGGAGCAGCTACTTGGATTGGTCTTTCTAGGAGGAGGTTCCTCGACGTTGACCTTTTCTGACAAAGAATTGCCACTTGAGGGTGCGAATCACAACAAGTCACTCTACATCTCTGTGGAGTGTAAGAACAAATGGATACCGGTGGTTCTTGTTGATACCAGATCCGCTATCAATGTGTGCCCAGCAACGACAGCCTATGCAATCGGGTTGAAACCTACAGACTTTGCGCCAACCACCCAGGTGATAAGGGCGTATGATAACACAAGTAAAGAGGTGAAGGGGACCGTGCAAATTCAAACTAAGGTTGGTCCGAGACAACATGAGATAGACTTTCACGTCCTGGAAGTTTCTGCAACCTTCAATCTACTCTTGGGGCGGCCGTGGTTGCACCAGGTAAAGGCAGTTTCGTCCACCTTACACCAGATGTTGAAGTATTCCCATGGGAAGGGGGTGGCCATTGTTTTCGAAAATTCGTCGATCCATCCACCGCCAAAGGTATCTACGCCGATTTTGGAAATTGAACATGGTATGGAGGATGTGTTCTTGTCGGGTTTTACCTTAGCCGAGGCTCGGGTTGTGCAGAACATCATGGCTGTTAATGAGGGGGTCTATGTTAGTGCTCAATCAGTATACCTCATGAACAAACTCCAACACATCCCCGGGATGGGATTGGGAAAGAGTGGTCGGAAGGGCGTTGTAGCATTGGTCGAAGCGCCACACAACCCATATACCTTTGGCTTGGGTTATCTGCCCACCAGAGAGGATTGGGTGAGAAAAGGTAAGGAAATGACAGGGAGAGCCAGAGTGAAGCAGGCAGGGAAGCCTTTTGAGCTGATGCACCGGCCCATTCAGGGTACCCTAAACAAACACTTCGTCCGGGAGGGGGAGGATTTTCCGTTCTACGACTTCCCAGAGCCATGGTTGAATGCGGAGAGGAAGCGCGTGCCAGGTTTTGAGATCTTCTTCGACCTGCAGTTATCCGGGGATGATGTTGTCGAGGAGCAGACAGACCCATCAGTTAAGGTTGAGCAGAGTAAAAATGTGGATTCTGAGAGCGCTGAAATTGAAATGAGGGTAGCGCTGGCTTGTCTACTTTTAGATCCTCCGATCGAACAGAAGTGCTTGGGGGATAATTTCTCGGTGTCCATGATCGGGAATGGACCGGCTGCGAGCCCATCATCAAGCATTTTGGATGCATCCATCGCACCCTCTCTCATCTGACAGTACGATGAGGGATTTTTGTCAAGCAGCACCGGGTCAGGTAGTGAGTCGGAATCTGATTCCACCGAATCTGTTGAGTCAAAATTAGGTTCCAGCTCGTCTGAGTCTGAGTCCAGTATTCCTGGGAGTGATAACCCGGATGCCACAGTCCTATCTAGGTCGTCTTTTTCTTTCTCTTTTGAGTCTGTTGTAACAGAAGAATCAGACGATTTGGAAATGCTTAATGAGAATGGAATGGATGTGATTTCTGAGTACTTTTCTGTGCCCTTGATTTATTGTATTAATCAGGACTTTCAAAATTTTGATGAAAACGACGAGGAAGAAATTCTTCCGGTTTTGCAACGCTTAATTGATCAAGAGCATGAAAGATTTGTTAAACCTTTAGTTGATAAAATCACTACAGTTAATGTAGGTACTAAGGAGGACCCGCGGTTGGTCCAGATCAGGTCCACGTTGTCTTCGGAGGAACGCGAGCGCTTAGTCACTTTATTAAAAGATTTCAAAGATGTTTTCGCGTGGTCCTACGAGGACATGCCTGGAATCGATCCTGAGATTGTACAGCGCCAGATCCCTCTTGACCCAGAGGCTCGACCCGTTAAATAGAAACTCAGAAGGATCCGCCCGGACTGGGCCCTCAAGATTAAAGAAGAGGTCACCAAGCAAATTGATGCAGTATTCCTGCTGGTACCCGAATACCCAACTTGGTTGGCCAACATTGTTCCGGTACCGAAGAAGGATGGCAGGATCTGGGTATGCATGGATTTCAGGGATTTGAACAGAGCCAGTCCGAAGGATGGCTTTCCCCTACCGCATATTGATGAGCTAGTGGACTTCACAGCGGGGCATGCTTTGCTTTCGTTGATGGATGGATTCTCAGGCTCTAATTAGATAGTGATGGCACCTGAAGACCGGGAGAAGACTGCTTTCACCACCCCATGGGGGACTTACTGTTACAGGGTGATGCCATCTGGGTTGAAGAATGCTGGAGCTACATATCAACAGGCCGCGACCACAATATTGCACGACATGATCCACAAAGAGGTTGAGGTGTATATGGACGACATGATTGTCAAGTCTAAAGAAAGAGAGGGCCACTACGCTGCCTTGCACAAGTTCTTCCAAAGGATCAAAGAATTTCGGTTGCGGCTTGTCACGCCCCAAAATTTGGACAATTAAATATTAAATTAGGACTAAACCTTAATCAATATTCCATCATCCAAATCCTAGGGGTGAAACAAAAAAAAAACTAAAACGCCAACTAAACCATCCACCATAATCTCATTATTAACAAATACCTCAACATTAAGTGCCAACAACTAGTCCAAACAACTTAAATAAAGTACGGTTACAAACCAATCTAAATTATTCCAATACTAAAGTCATAAAGAGAATAATAAATACATAGACTAATATCAATCCTTAACTCAATAAAACAAAAGAAGTCCAAACGGCAGGTCCAACACTATCGTAAATCCAAGTCACCACCGTAGCCCCAACTAATCCTGCAAATGAAGCTCAGCTACGCTCAAACAGAACGCACCCGAGTTGCCAAGAGACAAAACGGGTCAGTATACAGGTATACTGGTATGAGTACAAGAATTGACACCCACGTGTCCACTAGACACAAACAAAAAGTATATTATTTCTTGTTACGGAACAAGACAAGTAGTTCCAACCGTACCGAGACGAATGAGTAGTTTCTCGAGATACGGTGGCATTTAGTTTCTTGTCCGTATACAACGAAATATAAATTGATTATAGAATAGACAATATAGAAATAAAAATATGGTGGGTCAGCCCTGCATAAAAAGTTAGTAAGACCCACCATCCTGCAAAACAAATAAAATTAGTATAATTTAATCATAAGTAACTTGTTGAAACAAATATAAAATTACATCGTTTCATACTTAAATAATTCGAATTGATCAAAACTCAAAGAACGAAAGTTGTACAGAATCAAATTTCCTAAAAGACAATGTGAACGAATTTAACAAAAACTGAACAGATTAAGAGAAAAACTTGATCTAAAAAAAAAATCTAGACGGAATTCAATCAAAAAATATGAAGCTGAAAACGAACAAAAACTGCCATAAGATGATTTTTTTCCGAAAAAGTTCAAAACATGAAAAGTGTGCAGAATAATGTTTTACTTCAATTTACGCAAAACCAATAAAAATGAACTCGTTTCATGGGTTAAAACAGCCTATAAAATCTGCATTACCAAAGTGAATCAAACCGACAATAACCAAGGTCATCCGATTATAAGTTCTAATCGATCTTTTCAATAAAAAGCTACAACACAAGAGTTGTCCAAAATCACGTATACATGCTTCTACTCAAATTTCATAATTTATCAAGATCGTTTACTATTTTTTTTTATCATGTACATAACAATACCATACACACTATACTAATAAATTCATAATTAAATTCTTTGTTCCTTAACTCCACTACTTCGGCCCTCCACTTCTGGCCTACACATATATCCCATGTGCCTCCCGTATATCTAACACCGCTCCGAAGCCAAACTTGCACGGGGATATCGTCCCGAGTTTGACTCACACTCCCCGGATGGTTAGCATATACGTACGCGCGTAAATCAAAGCACTCGTCTACTCATGAGAACGAGGCAACAATATAAATAACATCTCATCAACATCATGAGACAAATATAACAATGCCGGGCATAAGGCATTAAACAACTCTCATAATCCTCACTTTTTGTTATACACTCTTTCTCACAACACTCAAATACAACAACAACCCATTGAGTCATGGTGGAGTATAAGGAATTTATCTATAGGTTCTTAATTAATTTTAATTTCATATGACCATGAGTGTAATTACAACCATAAAATAAATCCATATAAAATCCTAAACATGGCATATACAACTAATCAAAATAATTAAAATCAATCCATCATCTACATGCAAATACAAAATCAATCCAACATCAAATAAAAATAAATAAATAAAAACAACGAATCAATCCATCATCTAACCAATATCTATGGATTCTAAGTTTATTTTAATTTTATATAATCATGAGTGTGATTACAATCATAAAATCAATTCATATAAAAACCCTAAACCTTGCTTATACAACTAATCAAAACAATTAAAATCAATCAATCATCTAAAAACCCTAAACCTTACATAAACAACTAATCAAAATAATTAAAATGTTAGTCAATCATTTAAAAATTCTAAACCTTACATATCCAACTAATTAAAATAATTACAATCAATTAATTATCTAAAATCTTAAACCTTACATATACATCTAATCAACATAATTAAAATTTATCAACCATCTAAAAATCCTAAACCTTATATATACATCTAATCAACATAATTAAAATTAATCAATCATCTAAAAATCCTAAACCTTACATACTCAATTAATTAAAATTATTACAATCAATTAATCATCTAAAACCTTAAACCTTACATATACACCTAATCAACATAATTAAAATTAATCAATCATCTAAAAAAATTCCAAACCTTACATACCCAACTAATTAAAATTATTACAATCAATTAATCATCTAAAAATCCTAAACCTTACATAAACGTCTAATCAACATAATTAAAATTAATCAATCATCTAAAAAAATCCCAAACTTTACATACCCAACTAATTAAAATTATTACAATCTATTAATCATCTAAAAATCCTAAACCTTACATATACGTCTAATCAACATAATTAAAATTAATCAATCGACTAAAACAATCCCAAACCTTTCATACCCAACTAATTAAAATTATTACAATCTATTAATCATCTAAAAATCCTAAATCTTACATATACGTCTAACCAACATAATTAAAATTAATCAATCGTTTAAAAAATCCCAAACCTTACATACCCAACTAATTAAAATTATTACAATCTATTAATCATCTAAAAATCCTAAACCTTACATATGCGTCTAATCAACATAATTAAAATTAATCAATCGCCAAAAAAAAAATCCCAAACCTTTCACACCCAACTAATTAAAATTATTACAATCAACTAATCATCTAAAAATCTTAAACCTTACATATACGTCTAATAAACATAATTAAAATTAATCAATCGACTAAAAATCCTAAACTTTACATATACATCTAATCAAAGTAATTAAAATTAATCAATCATCTAAAAACCCTAAAGTTTACCTACACAACTAATCAAAGTAATTAAAATCAATCACTCATCTAAGAACCCTAAACTTTACATATACTACTAGTCGAAATACTTAAAATCAATCTATCATCTATAAACCCTAAATCTTATATCCACAACTAATCAAAATAATTAAAATTAATCTATCGTCTTTATGTAAAACAAAATCAAACTAACATCAAACAAATAAAAATAAATAAATAAATAAAACAGCGAATTAAACATAAATCAAGGAAAATAGGTTTTGTACTCACAATTATTTTGAAGATCCAAGAAATATTTGAAAAACTAATGGAGCCACCAAAATAAAACCATAATCTTTTTTTTTTCTTTTTGCTCTTTTTCTTCTTCTTCACTTTCACGCCACACACACACAGCACTCTTTTTTTTCTTCTTTGATGATCAATCTCTCTCTCTCTCTCTCTCTCTCTCTCTCTCTCTCTCTCTCTCTCTCTCTCTCTCTCTGGAGCTTGCCGCCGCAGACAACTTTGTTCTCCTTTTTTCTTTTTTTTTTTCTTCCACCCTTAACTCCTAAATCCTATTTGACTTCCATATTGTATATATATATATATAAACCTAAATCTCATACATAACACCTAATAAACGATCAAATAATATTATACAGCAAATTATAATATATATAAATATAAATATACCGTAATATATATAAATAACAAATATAAATACACCTTTCTTTTTTATGTATAAATGAATATATAAATATAAAGATTCTGGTTAATTATATATGATTATATAAAATTAAATATCACATTAAATTAACTAAATAATACATTAAATTCTCATGAATCCACATAATTAATAAAGTCAAAAATAAAATGAGATAATAATAATCATAATAATAATAAATAATGACTTAAGAAAATTAGGGCGCTACAATATACACACCTCAAAAGAATCTCGTCCCGAGATTCGATAGGAAAGAATAGTAAAGAAAAAGTTCCGGGTGCAATTCCCGACACTAAGTCAATGCACAATTCTACTACCCGTCGGGGTGAAGGACTAAGTGTCTCCTGAAATGTACCTACAAACTCACATACCACATCTATCTCACTAATATTCTGCTTAGAGATTTCTACCGAGCACAGAAGACTTGTCCTCACTAAGACTCTTCTACCGCTATAAGTGTGGATAAGCCGTGACCTACTAGTAATATCTATATTTATAGTCCTCGTAGCACCATCTAGAGTTACAAAATGCTTTCGCAGGCAATCCGTACCCAAAATAATTTCAAACCCCGCAAGCCCTAACATAATTAAGTCTACATGCAAGACTCTACCCGCAAAATCAATCTCAAAATCTTTACACATCTCATAAAGAGTAACTGTCCCTCCTAAAGGGGTTTCAACACAAATAGGTCTAGACAAATGAGGTAGTTACAATATGTTCTCTTTCTACAAACTGCCTAGATATGAAACAATGAGAGACACCAGTATCAAAAAGTACTCTAATCGGTTCTTAAAAAAAAAATTAAATGTACCTTCCAGCCATCACCTTCAAGTTAAATACATAAGAAGAATTCGTTCTTAAATACTTATAATAAATTCCATGACCAAACTAAACCAGCTAACCCCTGTTTCCACAATCCGAGGATCACCTAAACTCTCACAAGTTTAGGGTAACCTAGTGCTCTGATACCAAACTGTCACGCCCCAAAATTTGGACAATTAAATATTAAATTAGGACTAAACCCCAATCAATATTCCATCATCCAAATCCTCGGGGTGAAACAAAAAAAAGCTAAAACGCCAACTAAACCATCCACCATAATCTCATTATTAACAAATACCTCAACATTAAGTGCCAACAACTAGTCCAAACAACTTAAATAAAGTACGGTTACAAACCAATCTAAATTATTCCAATACTAAAGTCATAAAGAGAATAATAAATATATAGACTAATATCAATCCTTAACTCAATAAAACAAAAGAAGTCCAAACGGCAGGTCCAACACTATCGTAAATCCAAGTCACCACCGTAGCCCCAACTAATCCTGCAAATGAAGCTCAGCTGTGCTCAAACAGAACGCACCCGAGTTGCCAAGAGACAAAACGGGTCAGTATACAGGTATACTGGTATGAGTACAAGAATTGACACCCACGTGTCCACCAGACACAAACAAAAAGTATATTATTTCTTGTTACGGAACAAGACAAGTAGTTCCAACCGTACCGAGACGAATGAGTAGTTTCTCGAGATACGGTGGCATTTAGTTTCTTGTCCGTATACAACAAAATATAAATTGATTTTAGAATAAACAATATAGAAATAAAAATATGGTGGGTCAGCTCTGCATAAAAAGTTAGTAAGACCCACCATCCTGCAAAACAAATAAAATTAGTATAATTTAATCATAAGTAACTTGTTGAAACAAATATAAAATTACATCGTTTCATACTTAAATAATTCGAATTGATCAAAACTCAAAGAACGAAAGTTGTACAGAATCCAATTTCCTAAAAGACAACGTGAACGAATTTAACAGAAACTGAACAGATTAAGAGAAAAACTTGATCTAAAAAAAAAATCTAGACGGAATTCAATCGAAAAATATGAAGCTGAAAACGAACAAAAACTGCCATAAGATGATTTTTTTCTAAAAAAGTTCAAAACATAAAAAGTGTGCAGAATAATGTTTTACTTCAGTTTACACGAAACCAATAAAAATGAACTCGTTTCATGGGTTAAAACAGCCTATAAAATCTGCATTACCAAAGTGAATCAAACCGACAATAACCAAGGTCATCCGATTATAAGTTCTAATCGATCTTTTTAATAAAAAGCTACAACACAAGAGTTGTCCAAAATCACGTATACATGCTTCTACTCAAATTTCATAATTTATCAAGATCGTTTACTATTTTTTTTTTATCATGTACATAACAATACCATACACACTATATTAATAAATTCATAATTAAATTCTTTGTTCCTTAACTCCACCACTTCGGCCCTCCACTTCTGGTCTACACATATATCCCATGTGCCTCCCGTATATCTAACACCGCTCCGAAGCCAAACTTGCACGGGGATATCGTCCTGAGTTTGACTCACACTCCCCGGATGGTTAGCATATACGTACGCGCGTAAATCAAAACACTCGTCTACTCATGAGAACGAGGCAACAATATAAATAACATCTCATCAACATCATGAGACAAATATAACAATGCTGGGCATAAGGCATTAAACAACTCTCATAATCTTCACTTTTTGTTATACACTCTTTCTCACAACACTCAAATACAACAACAACCCATTGAGTCATGGTGGAGTATAAGGAATTTATCTATAGGTTCTTAATTAATTTTAACTTCATATGACCATGAGTGTAATTACAACCATAAAATAAATCCATATAAAATCCTAAACATGGCATATACAACTAATCAAAATAATTAAAATCAATCCATCATCTACATGCAAATACAAAATCAATCCAACATCAAATAAAAATAAATAAATAAAAACAACGAATCAATCCATCATCTAACCAATATCTATGGATTCTAAGTTTATTTTAATTTTATATAATCATGAGTGTGATTACAATCATAAAATCAATTCATATAAAAACCCTAAACCTTGCATATACAACTAATCAAAACAATTAAAATCAATCAATCATCTAAAAACCCTAAACCTTACATAAACAACTAATCAAAATAATTAAAAAGTTAGTTAATCATTTAAAAATTCTAAACCTTACATATCCAACTAATTAAAATAATTACAATCAATTAATTATCTAAAATCTTAAACCTTACATATACATCTAATCAACATAATTAAAATTTATCAATCATCTAAAAATCCTAAACCTTACATATACATCTAATCAACATAATTAAAATTAATCAATCATCTAAAAATCCTAAACCTTACATACTCAATTAATTAAAATTATTACAATCAATTAATCATCTAAAACCTTAAACCTTACATATACACCTAATCAACATAATTAAAATTAATCAATCATCTAAAAAAATCCCAAACCTTACATACCCAACTAATTAAAATTATTACAATCAATTAATCATCTAAAAATCCTAAACCTTACATATACGTCTAATCAACATAATTAAAATTAATCAATCATCTAAAAAAATCCCAAACCTTACATACCCAACTAATTAAAATTATTACAATCTACTAATCATTTAAAAATCCTAAACCTTACATATACGTCTAATCAACATAATTAAAATTAATCAATCGACTAAAACAATCCCAAACCTTTCATACCCAACTAATTAAAATTATTACAATCTATTAATCATCTAAAAATCCTAAATCTTACATATACGTCTAATCAACATAATTAAAATTAATCAATCGTCTAAAAAATCCCAAACCTTACATACCCAACTAATTAAAATTATTACAATCTATTAATCATCTAAAAATCCTAAACCTTACATATACGTCTAATCAACATAATTAAAATTAATCAATCATCAAAAAAAAAATCCCAAACCTTTCACACCCAACTAATTAAAATTATTACAATCAACTAATCATCTAAAAATCTTAAACCTTACATATATGTCTAATAAACATAATTAAAATTAATCAATCGACTAAAAATCCTAAACTTTACATATACATCTAATCAAAGTAATTAAAATTAATCAATCATCTAAAAACCCTAAAGTTTACCTACACAACTAATCAAAGTAATTAAAATCAATCACTCATCTAAGAAACCTAAACTTTACATATACTACTAGTCGAAATACTTAAAATCAATCTATCATCTATAAACCCTAAATCTTATATCCACAACTAATCAAAATAATTAAAATTAATCTATCGTCTTTATGTAAAACAAAATCAAACTAACATCAAACAAATAAAAATAAATAAATAAATAAAACAGCGAATTAAACATAAATCAAAAAAAGTGAGTTTTATACTCACAATTATTTTTGAAGATCCAAGAAATATTTGAAAAACTAATGAAACCACCAAAATAAAACCATAATTTTTTTTTTTCTTTTTGCTCTTTTTCTTCTTCTTCACTTTCACGCCACACACACAGCACTCTTTTTTTTCTTCTTTGATGATCAATCTCTCTCTCTCTCTCTCTCTCTCTCTCTCTCTCTCTCTGGAGCTTGCCGCCGCAGACAACTTTGTTGTTTTTTTTTTTTTTTTTTTTTTTTTTCACCCTTAACTCCTAGACCCTATTTGACTTCCATATTGTATATATATATATATAAACCTAAATCTCATACATAACACCTAATAAACTATCAGATAATATTATACAGCAAATTATAATATATATAAATATAAATATACCGTAATATATATAAATAACAAATATAAATACACCTTTCTTTTTTATGTATAAATGAATATATAAATATAAAGATTCTGGTTAATTATATATGATTATAAAAAATTAAATATCACATTAAATTAACTAAATAATACATTAAATTCTCATGAATCCACATAATTAATAAAGTCAAAAATAAAATGAGATAATAATAATCATAATAATAATAAATAATGACTTAAGAAAATTAGGGCGCTACACGGCTGAATCCTCAGAAGTGTACGTTCGGTGTTATAGTAGGGAAAATGCTGGGGTTTCTGATTACACAGAGAGGTATCGAAGTCGACCCTTCCAAAATCAATGCCATCCTAGAAATGCCACCACCAAGGACTGAAAGGGAGGTGCAAGGCTTTCTGGGTAAAGTGCAATTCATAAGACGGTTTATCTCAAAATTAACCTTGACTTGTGAACCACTTTTTGGTCTCCTGAAGAAAGGAAAGAGGTTCCAATTGGACGATCGATGCGAAGTTACTTTTGAACAGATCAAGGAATACTTACAGAACCCGCCCGTGTTGTCACTGCCTGAGCCAGGGAAACCATTGATTTTGTATCTTTCAGTGACTGAGACTACAATGGGCTGCATGTTCGCACAAGAGTCTGAGGACAAGGTGGAGAGGGCTATCTACTATCTGAGCAAGAAGATGTTGGAGTATGAAACCTGCTGCACACTGTTGGAAAAGGCTTGTTCAACCTTGGTATGGGCTACCAAGAAGCTGCGGCACTACCTGTTGGCTCACTCTGTAATGTTGGTTTCAAGATTAGATCCCATCAAATATCTCTTCGAGAAACCAGCACTTACAGGTAAGCTAGCTCGTTGGTTGCTTTTGCTTTTCGAATTCGATCTGAAATATGTGACGCGCACGTCAGTCAAGGGAAGAGCGGTAGCGGAGTTCTTAGCCGATCATCTAGTAGAAGGAGGTGAAGCAGTTGAGTACTTATTCCCAGATGAGGCCATTTTGCATATCAAAGACGAAACTTGGACGATGTACTTTGACGGAGCGTCAAATCAATACGGGTATGGGATAGGGGTGTTACTGATAGCACTCGACAATTCCTGTATTCCTCTAGCCTTCAAACTCCGGTTCAAAGTCTTGAACAACGAAACATAATATGAAGCATGCATTGCTGGTTTAGAAGCAACCTTCGAACTAGGGGCAAAACGGTTGGACGTCATTGGGGACTCGAACCTTGTTGTATCCCAAGCTAAGGGAGATTGGAAAGTCAAAGAAAAAAAGATGATAATGTATCACCAGACCTTGGACTTGCTAATTCCTCGGTTTGAGAAACTAAATTTTGCTCATCTGCTAAGAGAAAACAACAGGTTCGTAGATTCACTAGCAAATCTATCTTCCATGATAGACATCCCTTTTGGAGTCCGGATGCGTCCGATCATTATCGACCAGAAGTTTGCACCGGCCTACGAGTCAATTGCCGCCATAGAAGAGGTTCAAGATGAGAACCCCTGGTATTACAATGTCTGGAACTTCTTGGAGAAAGAAGCGTATCCGCCAGGGGCAAATACCAAGGATAAAAGGGCAATCAGAAGAATGGCTACTCAATTCATCATCTGCGGAGGAAAACTGTATAAGAGAGGTCATCTGGGAATGCATAAGCTGTGCGTTGAGGCTGAAGAATCAAAGTGCCTAATGGAGGCCATCCATGGAGGAGAATGCGGAGCGCACGTGAACGGGGTAATGCTGGCCCGAAAGATCCTCAGACAGGGTTACTACTGGTCCACCATGGAGGAGGATTGTATCGGCTTTGTTCGGCAATTCCACAAATGCCAGATCCATGCAAACCGCATAAACATCCCGCCGTCAAAGCTGTACAATATGACTTCGCCATGGCCATTTTCAGTTTGGGGATTCGATGTGATCGGGGCCGTCACTCCAAAAGGGTCCAATGGACATGAGTTCATTCTGGTTGCGATAGACTATTTCACAAAGTGGGTTGAGGCGCAATCTTATGCGGTGTTGAAAGCGTCGCACATTGCAAAGTTTATCAGGAACAACATCATCTGTCGCTATGGCGTCCCGAACGAGATTGTCTCAGATAATGGTTCCCACTTCAAGAAAGAAGTGATTGACTTGTTGGAGAAATACAACGTGGTTTTTTATAAGTCGTCCACATATCGGCCGCAAACCAATGGAGCAGTTGAGGCCGCCAACAAGAACGTCAAGCGCATTTTACAAAAGATGGTGGAAACCTACCGGGACTGGCCAGATAAGCTGTCATTTGCTCTATAGGGCTACCGGACTTCAATTAGAACGTCTATTGGGGCGACTCCGTATTCATTAGTTTATGGGATGGAGGCCGTTCTACCTATTGAAATTGAGGTTCCGTCATTAAGAGTGCTGGCTGAGTGTCAGATAGCCGAGGCAGACTAGCAGCAGAGCAGATTTGAGGAACTCATGCTCTTTGATGAAAGAACACTGAAAGCACTGTACCACGTTCAAGGTTATCAACGAAGAATTGTCAGGGCTTTCAACATGAAGGTTAAGTCCAGAAATTTGAAGGAAGGAGATTTGGTACTCAAAGACAACCGAGCTCCCATCCATGACCATAGGGGCAAATTTAGACCCAATTGAATTGGTCCCTACATCATTAAGTCTATTTGGTCAGGTGGAGTTGTCGTTCTAATGGACCTAGATGGCCTAGAGTTCTCACAACCGATCAACATGGACAAGTTGAAGAAATATTACCCCTAAGAGGCTCGCTAGGTCGAAAACCTGAAAGGGCGACCTAGGCAAAAGTTAGAGCATGAAAAATTTGAAATTACAAAAACTAAGCTCGCAAGGTTGAAAACCTGCAAAGGGCGGCCTTGGCAAAAGTTAGAGCGTAAAAGGAGAGTGAAAATACCCGAGTGAACCCGAGCCTGAACTACGTAAGGCTTGATTCCCGTTTTTGGGATACGTAGGCAACTTCATCCTGAAGTTCAGCCATAAACTTTTTCCCGATCAACTTTGTCCATTTGATCATCTCGGTCATCTTTGTCTATTTAGTATTCAAAAGCTCGGCTGTGATCTCCGGTGCAGTGCTATTCAGACTAGGGGCAACTTTCCAGTTGCTGGGATCTGGGGTTGTGCATCTCAGTGCTAAATCTCAGGTGTGTCCAGTTCTGATCCATATCGAAAATGGTTTTGAAAAGTTTTAATAAAGTTGATTTTGCTCAAATTAATCTTTTACAACTTAGACTATTTTTGGACCAAACGAAAAATTTTCAGTACCCACAACCTTCAATTTTATTGATTTCAATACAGAGTTCTCATGTTCTTGCATACAAATTGAAGTTGCTTTTCATTACATTCATAAAGAAAACTTGAAAGTTCTGATTAAAGCAAATAAATCAGGGGCATAGTCAGGTGTTCCTGTGTCCCCTCCCAGAGCTGGTCGAAGCTTCTGATGCCAAGCTGGGCCTAATCTGTGCCTCTTCATTAAGCCAATCTATGCACTCACCAGACAAAGTGCAACCGAAAGTGAGAGCGGGGGCTAGGAGCTCTCTAGTCCTCCATGCTGCAGCATGCCGAGAAAGCTATGCACCTCGGACCGGGAATGTGGCTGGATACTCCATCCCCTCTGCCGGGCAAGTCTGATCATGGCCAAACTGGCGTTAGAACCGGAATGGGAAGTAGAATACACAGTGAGTCAAGCCAATCAACTGAATCCCAGTCTGCCGGGACATGCTGTAGCTCATTGCTGGTAGGTTGAGCCAGGGACACCGCCAAGCAATGCGGTCTGCAAACAAATTGCACATCCAGTCGAACCACCATCCCTCATCTAGGGTGTCGACTAGACGACGTCGGAAGAAGTAGCCGCGAGCTGAATATGCTGGGCAAGAGTCCACAACTTGCAACTTATCCATCAACCACACCTGGGGAGGGATGAAAAACGAGAGATTAAAGAATAGAGAAATGTACGTTGAGAGAAAAGTGAGAAAAGGGTTTTGAGAGAAAAACCGAGCCTGAGGGTCGAGTGATGTGAGCAATATATATGTGAGAAAAAGGTGGGAAACACTACCTGCAGCAGTAGTGGACTCCCCGTAAATTTGGTCGTCTCTCGGCGATGAAAAGCATCCAAGCCCATCAATGTCTCGGCCAAAGACATGGCAATGCAGCTTTTGCCCTCCTTTAAGCTTTGAGCAACCTCGTTCAACCGGACACTAGATCCTCCGGAGCCTGAGGTAAGCAAGAAATGAGATAGCATGCACAAACAAAGGGCATGTCGCCCAAAGCCTTGCCAATGATGGTCACCGCGGTCATCGGCATCGAAAAACCGACAAATTAAACTCGGAATATCCAGCATTCCGTCACAAATCAAAGATCGAGCGTCGTGCATAGTGAGTCCACACATTCGCCCTAAGGCTTGGGCGTGGCCGAAGCGAAGTTGGGGTAAGATTTCCTCGGTGCACACGGATTCCATCAAAACTTGGAAGTCTTCAAAGGTAGGACACACCTCTTGCCCGCCAAAGCTAAAGACATGAGTCACCAGATTCTAAAACCTTGCCATGGCATGGAGAAACAGAAAGTGCAGCGGAGTGCGACTCAGCATGAATAGTGCATTTACGCCAAAGCCTCAGAAATTCAGCGTTTTCGAGCCATCCAAGTTGGCAATCCAAGTTGTGAGATTTTGGGAAAGAAACTCCTCCATTTGGTGTAAATGAGTGTTGAAATGAGGAAAACTACGAGGCTGAGGATTTTGTAGAGGATAAGGTGTTGAGTGGAAGATAGGTGTCAACATTCTGGAGGTCCTTACCATTTTTGTCTAGTCAACCAAAAGTAGTGCCGACCAACCATATATTTTGGCCGATCGGATAAAATATTGGCCGACTCCAATTAATTTTGGCCGGTGATGTCGCCCTTTGGCCGATGGCCTCTAGTTGTGCTCTAAGCCGAATAGGTGTTGAGCATGCTGAAAAACTGGTGATTGACGCCACTTCCAATGCCTTCTGATGATGTTTTTGCGACTGTTACTTCGTCTTGTTTATCGAGTTGTTGTACATCTGCTTCTCGAGTTGTATTTTACATCCTTTAAGTCTTTGCTTTGTTTATCGAGTTGTATTTATAGTCGGTTAACTTATCGAGCTCTTTGTTTTGATTATTGAGTTGTTTTTGTCCTTACTCGGTTCACTACCTGATTATTACGTTGCAAGTGCTTAATTTTCAAACAAAGATTCAAATCTCTTTTACATTGTTGTGTAATGAGATGCGATGCGATGTATAAAATATAGCACTTTTTGAACGAAATAGCTGTTTCATTTCCATCATGTCTTTTGTAAAAAGTACATAGTTTTGAGAAAGTGAAACCTGCCTGAGGTAGTGCAATGTGCTTAAACTACCAGTAAAAGAAAAGTAAAGCGAAAAGGGACAGGAGCAGAAGAGTGTCTGGATTAATACCGATGGCCACCCCTTATGGTCGATACACCTCCCACGCCCTTGTTCGGGTCAATCATGTGGTTTGGCACCTTCATTACTTAGGACAGTGCAAGAAATTGCACTTTTGAAACCTAGTAGGCCTTCGTGTTGACCTTGAGTCGAGTCTTCTAAGAGCGATGCTCGGTGCGTACGGGGAGTATCCTTTCTCATATCCTTTTGGTATCTTGCGAATTCCACAAATCGCTTCAATTATGTTTTATTACGTTGCTTCGTTTTGACTTCGACAAAACACGCTCGTTACGCGTCTTGCGTTGAACGATGCCTCGTTTTGAAGTTGCATTTCAACATCACGAATAACATGCCTTTACCATGCTTCAGTTGAATTGCACCTTTCTCCCCTCTTCGCATTGATATACACATTGCATGCATTGTTGCGTCGTGCTTTACTTATATGTGTTCAAGTTCCTATACACATTGCATACGTTGTCACGTTATGCTTTACTTATATGTGTTCAAGTTCCTATACACATTGCATGCGTTGTCGCGTCGTGCTTTACTTATATGTGTTCAAGTTCCTATACACATTGCATGCGTTGTCGCGTCGTGCTTTACTTATATGTGTTCAAGTTCCTATACACATTGTATGCGTTGTCGCATTATGCTTTACTTATATGTGTTCAAGTTTCCATACACATTGCATGCGTTGTCGCGTCGTGCTTTACTTATATGTGTTCAAGTTCCTATACACATTACATGCGTTGTCGCGTTATACTTTACTTATATGTGTTCAAGTTCCTATACACATTGCATGCGTTGTCGCATCGTGCTTTACTTATATGTGTTCAAGTTTCTATACACATTGCATACGTTGTCACGTCGTGCTTTACTTTTAAGTGTTCAAGTTTCTACACACATTGCATGCGTTGTCGCGTCGTGCTTTACTTATATGTGTTCAAGTTCTTGTACACATTGCATACGTTTTCGCGCGTGCTTTACTTACATGTGTTTATGCACCCCTTTTGTACCTACTACACTATCACCTCATCACACTGTTTTGTGCATCCCATTGCATTTTGCATGCATTTCAATCGTGCTATTTTGCGCATCGCACTGTCTTGTGCATTCAATCGCGCTATTTTGCGCATCGCATTGTTTTGTGCATTCAATCGCACTATTTTGCGCATTGCACTGTTTTGTGCACATTACTTGCATTTTGCATGCATTTTATCATGCTATCTTGTGCATCGCGCTATTTTGCGCACACCTTACCCGCACTTGTTAGTGCATTGCGTTGTCACGCACGCCCTCCATGCATTGTTATGCTTATTTCAAATTGCATTGTTATGCACACACTTGGGTTGCGTTGTTATGCACCCCTCTCACCCACATTGTCATGCACCCCTTCGCTTGCATTGTCACACACCTTTCAATCGCATTGTTATGCATGTTTCTAACAATGTTGTACCTATAAGTTTTCTTTCTCTTGCAGGCACGATATTGTATGTACGTTTCATTTGAAGCTGGCACGACCAGACGAACCGCACAGGTATTGTATTCTCCGTATCAAACGTAGTGAGAATTGAATAATTCTCTTACATCCTTTCTGCATTGTAATGTAGCTTAGTTCTTACTTAAAACTGTTACATGTTATTGTAGACGTCCCCGAACGCCCCAGGAGGACGAGTCCCGTTCTGTTCATTTTGGGTTCGCTTCAGTTCAGGACTCTCAAATTGTCACGGTTCTTAATCTGAACCAAAGAGTCCAAATCCGGCAAATCGTTTTGAGAAAAATCGATTTTTAGAAAAGAAGTGCCAAACATGGACTGCTTTGCCAGATACAGAGTCGCCACCTAAATATTTTTTATGGGGAATTTAGAAAACCCTGACTCGGTGCCAAAGGCCACGTGTCCGTCATCACCAAAGTTGCCTCGGCTCGGGAGCTTGGGTACGATTGGGGAAGGTCAGCTATGAGCACCCCCTCTCGCCCGATCCGAAGATCGGCCTCTACTAACCGTGATATCCGTTTTTGAAAACGTTATGTGTTCTTATTCTAGTTATTAGCCTAGATTTACTACGTTATATGCACAACAAACAAGTATAGACTAGATCGCCTAATTTGGAACAAAACATTGCATATCCGTTTGTTTGAAAAACGCTTTGGAATTTGCTACTCACAAGTAGGCTAAAATACGGATTTCAACGAGTTATCCCAACTCAAACAATCCAACCTTCACCCACAGGCATTCAAGCAGTTCATCAAATAAGCATCTAGCCTCATGGTAATCATGCTATCATGTTAACGTTCACACTCATATGCGATGCTAAAGCATAAAGTGCTCACCTAGTACTTCGTGCCAAAACAAGAACATGTTAGCAATCATGCATGATCCAAGTCCATGTTTAAATGCCTAATGCAACGCATACGGAATATCACTAGAGTAGGCTTGGCTAGTCTATAAATGACATGTGAAAATGCACAAGTAGCATGTATTCAAGTTAGATTTGAAATACTTTATGCAGTTAGCATGATGTGCCGAGCCTGGTGCATGCAAGACTAATGAATGATGCACGCATGCATAGCATAAGGTATGCTAAAGTAAACATGTCCTAATACTAACCATCAAAAGCAGATAAGTAAAAAGGAGAAAGAAGTGGGGGTTGGAAGACATGCACACACGCACCCACACTTATTACAAATTTGCCCTCGCTCGGAGGGACCGAAAGAATAATACAAGTTAATTAACCTCCAAGCTAATTAAATATTACAGACCAATTAATTAATTAACAAATTAAGTAATCTAATGAAAGCAGTAAACGGCCTCGGGAAGAGGGTCCAATGCGATGCGTGCTCGATTCCGCTCGGAAGTCACTGCCATGCACAAGCTGCCTCTGCTTTGACTATTCTGCTTCTCTGAAGACTGCACAAGTCCCAAGGTTGTTTCTCTGAGTACTGTGGAGCACCACCGGCTGTGAGGAATAGTCACCGGCCATGGGTAATGGTCACCGGCCATAAATTAATCCATCGGCTGCTTATGGATGGCCGGTCAGCACTTAAGATGGCCGGCCAGCCAAATCTTCCTACAAAAACTGGTTTGACAGCAGCAGAGGACAGAACTTGGCATGGCAATGCATTTCAAGCAATGTATGCACCAACCACACTCCTTATCATATTTATGACTCAAAGGAGGATGGGCCTCGATTCTTGGGCCACCAATCACGCATTTCCATGCATGATGACCCAAAGAATCAAGTGTGCATGTTGATATGGAATGCAATGCACATAATCAAACAAATTGAACTCAACCTCTATCACAAGCAATTCAAGAGGCGAAGCATGCATGCCAATGCAATGCGGTCCTAAGCATGTTGACTAGTATGCAACATGGCAATGCAATGTTTAATGTAGGTTAGGCACACAACCTAAGTAAAGAAGCATGTAAGGCATGAAGCAATGCAACCTACAAGTATGCAAGACATAATATGGATGTTCAAGCATGCAAGCAAGTATGTGGCTTCATTCAATCATGCAACAACACACAAGGTGAGCATGCAACAACATGCAAAGGGGTGGACTTAAACTAATTTAGGCAGCCCTCAAACAAGCCTAAAACAGTGGCCAAAATGATGCAACAAAGGCATGAAAACACACACACAAATATGCATCAACAAGGGCCCAAACATCGAACATAAGCCATCAACTCTTCAAAGCATGAAAGGGATGGAAAATACAAGCATATAAGCACATCATGAGGTCTGAAATAACATACCAAGTGATTCCAAACCACTGAAACAAAGCAAGGATGGCATGCTAGAGAGGCCAAAGCTTAAGGCATTCAAGAGGGAGTGCATGGTAGCTATACAAAGTAAGACATGAATGACTCAAATGACCTAAAACAGTCCCTTAGCACATCAAAATATGCATATAAGCTTCACAAAGCTTAGCCAAAACACATGAGCATGGTAGTCTAAATGCTATGCATGTATTGAGGCAAATCATGGCATTACAAGGCATGTATGCTAAGCAAGCATGGTGTACCAAAACCAACTAAAAATAGAGCTATATCATGACATAATAAGCATAAATATCAGTCAAGGCATGGCCAACATGAACCTAAACATGATGCTCACTAAAGAGGCAAAAATGGCCCTTTTCAAGGACAACAAGGAGAGGGGGTGGCCCTCTCCTTCTTAGGACCTCAAGGCACCATCCTCACCTCTGAAATCCCTCAAGATTTCAGTGGTGAGGAGGCCCAAACACAATGGTCCCGGAGCTCAACCAAAATGGCACAAAACAAAGGCCAAACAAGCCTTAAGAGAGGTCAAACAACCCTAAAGCTTGAAACACCCTTAAGAAACTATTTAAAGCAAGTAAAAACACAACTTTTATATGTTATACACTAAGCTCAAAAATAGATGCAAGATAGGTAAATAAGCTATGCAAAAATGGGAGAAAAATGGACAAAAGTCTTACCCTTGTAGACCTCCTTCAAAAATGGTGGACCAGCTGGTTCTTTGAGCTCAAAACCAGCTCCAAGAAAAAGTGTGATCGTGAGTGTTTGTGTGTAAAACTAAGGCTAAATACACACACAAAACACAAAAAGAAGAGAGATATAGATATAGGATAGATACAAATCCTAACCTAAAACCAGAGCTCTCTAACAATGTTCTCTAAGTTGTCTAACCTTTAAAAGAGGGAGAGGAGGCCTCCTCTTATAGAGCTTCAATCTTGTAAGCTTACAAGACAAGCTAGCTAAGGGGGAAATCCCTCCATACACGTGTATGGAGGGGAGCCAAGTGCATGCCAGCTGCATAAAAATATCTGCAAAAGTAGATGCACTGTAGTCGGCCGGCCAAAAGTGCAATTGACCAAAAAAAGATAGCCGGCCGGCCATCTATAGTGCCGGCCGGCCAAGCACTTGGCCGGTGGCAACAAAACACAGCCGGTGGCCTCAAGCCATGGCCGGTGATGTGTGGGGATGGCTCACAAGCCATTCCCTGCCCCTCCAAGGCAAAACACAAGTGTTTGGTGCAAAACCAAACACAAAACAGTTGAGTCGAGAGATCCTGAGGCAAGGCGCGTAGCCGAGACCTCCGGGAACTCAAGACGAACACAAACATGGATGATCATCGAGTGTTCAAGCGGTGACATCCAAGTCTTGAGGACGGTCAAAAATGGGGTGTCTATAGTTGCCCCTTTTTGACAGAACTTGAAAGTCATAATAATGACGGGAGTGAATGTTAAAGCCCAGAGACGACCCATTTTTGACAAGGCCGAAGACTTAGACAAGCATACAAGCCGCAGATAAGATATGCGCTTGAAGGTAGGGGCAAAATGCACCTGACAACACAAGAAGCCGAACATAACTTATGATCATGCAAAGAAAACTGTAACGAAGCATAACATGCGACAGTTTTAAGCAATCATAGACCAAACTACACTACAATGCAGAAAGAATGTAAGAGAATTATGCAATTCTCGATACGTCTCACTCGGAGGATACAATACCTGTCTGGTTCGTCTGGTTGCACCAGCCTCAAATGAACCGTACATACAATATCGTGCCTGCAAGAGAAAGAAAACTTAACAGGTACAATATCGTTAGCAGCATGCATAACATGCAAAATGATATGCAATATATACAAAACTATGTATAAACAATGCAAATGAAAATGCAATGCAATTGAAACAATGCAAACGATATGCAATGCAATTGAATCATGATCAAATCCTGAGCGGTTCAAAACCACACAAATGTCAAATAGATTGATGGAGGTAACAAGTCCGTCTACCATAGAAAAGGTCACACAAAACTATGAGTGATGTAGACGGACACAAGAACAAGTAATTTGGTGGAATGACACAAGTGGGGAATGATCCGCTAATGAAAGAACATGATCCTAATGCAGGATGCAAAAATTACACTACAATGTAATATGTATGATGGATATGGCGCACGGGCCAAACCAAATCTTGCCTAGGAAAGGCATGGACACAAACAAACCACGTCTAACATAGAACGGTCATACATAACTATGAGTGTATAGACGTGAAAAGTATGGGCACATACCAGACCAAGCTCAACAAGGAAAGGCGCAAACCCTGGATGGAAGTGATGCAATGAATGCATGCAAGCTACAATGCAACATGCACTGGAATGGAATATATACAATGGATGAGGCACGCGGGCCAAACCAAATCTTGCCTAGGAAAAGCATGGACACAGACAAGCCACGTCTAACATAGAACGGTCATACAGAACTATAAGTGTATAGACGTGAAAAGTATGGGCACATACCAGTCCAAGCTCAACAAGGAAAGGTGCAAACCCTAGATGGAGGTGATGCAATGAATGCATGCAAGCTACAATGTAACATCTATAATATGCAATGGAATGGATATAGTGGATTAAGGCCTACGGCCAAACCGTATCTTGCCTAGGAAAGGCATGGACACAAACAAACCACGTCTAACATAGAACGGTCATATAGAACTATGAGTGTATAGACGTGAAAAGTATGGGCACATACTAGTCCAAGCTCAACAAGGAAAGGTGCAAACCCTAGATGGAGGTGATGCAATGAATGCATGCAAGCTACAATGCAACATTTACAATATGCAATGGAATGGATATAGTGGGATGCATGACATATGCAATATATTACAATGAAATGCATGACATATGCAATATATTACAATGAAATGCATGACATATGCATGTTGTTTTTTTTTTTTTTTTTGTTTGAAATGCAAATGATGCATGTTGATGCATGCTGATGTAAACGCGTGACAACGCACGCCTTGTGATATGCATGACAATGCATAAGATCTTGAATGTGCGACCACGTGTGTCGTTCGAAATGCTTATGAACTCGAATGCGCGACGACGCGCATCACTTGAAATGCATGATAATGCATGTGAACTTGAATATGCGACGACGCGAGTCGCTTGAAATACATGTACAATGCAACTTACCAAAAGTCGTTCGGGCACGACAAACACCAAAGGACTTGCACCTTCAGAGGATTTAAGGTCTCCTAGACCGAACGTATTTAAGGTCTCGCCAGACCGTGACGAATGCATGATAATGCATGTGACCTTGCCAACAGTCGTTCGGGCACAACAAACACTGAAGGACTTGCACCTTCAGAGGATTTAAGGTCTCGCCAGACCATGGCGAAAATGCATAACAATGCAAGCATAATGACATATAACTCAACACGTGTTTGCAAAACAACGCATGTGGGGTAACTTTCGAATCGTAAAAGAGACAAAAGGATATAAAAGGGATACACCTTGCACATATTCGAGTGCCATGCACAGAAGACACGGTCCGAGGTCAAAACGGAGGCCGGTTGAGCTTCGGAAAGGCACTGTCTTGCACTTTCTTGAGCAATGGAGGCCCCAGACCACACATATCACCCTAACAAGGTTGTAGGAGGCTCACCGGCCATCAGAGGAGGTCACCAGCCATCCACCGGCCACAAAAATAGTCCACTGGCCAAATATTTGGCCGACCGGCCAACAACAAAACAACTCAAACAAACCACTGCCCATTTTGAACACTCAGCTCGTAACACAGTGCTTGGTTTAATCTGCATATAGTCCACATAGCTCACAACTGATTCTGAACACTGCTAATTCTGAACTCTGCTCATTCTGAACTTCATAGCCCATAACACAGTATTCTTAGTTCATTCTGCACACGGCGAAAACAGTTCAAATCTGAAAAGATGGAATACAAAGGTGGGATCGGCTGAAGTTGAAGCACACTCAGATGCAATCTGGAACCCACATGTTCACTGTTTCCAAGTGACCCGGGTTGAACCCCTGCGGTTTTACAAAAGAACCAAACCTGTTTTACAGAAATGTGGAGAATGGCACAGCACTCTGAGCACAAAACGATTTGAGAAAAAGGGTTTTCAACCGGGTATTGAGCCTACGACTGAACACAGTGAAAAAGACTCAATAACGAAAAACAAAAGGTAAACAATCTAAACACAACGAGACACGCTCGGAACCGACTCAAAGCAAGAGTTAAGGTAAACAAAACAAAAGACACGACACACAGACGCGTTATATAAACGAGAGACTTCTCAGATCACGAGGAGCCAGTTTCTCCGGGTGTTATTTCCCACACTTTCTCATTTGTGTGATTCTCACATCACTCGGCTCTCAGGCTCGATTTTTCTCTCACAACCCTTTTGCTCGTTTTTTCTCTCAACTTACACCTCTCTATTCTTTATTCTCTCATTTTTATCCCTCCCCGGGGTGTTTAGTGGATGAATAGGAAGTTGTGGGTTCACGCCTGACATGGTTAGCTCACGGTTGTTTCTTCCGGTGGCACTTGGTCGATGCCCCAGGTAAGGGAACAGAGTACCTTGATCCCTTCAGATTCGTGCTTCGCACTTGGTTCGATACCTCGTTGCTCGGAGGTTGAGAGAGCTTTCAGCCCTTTAATAACAGCTTGAGTTGTGCCCTTCTTGGCAAGTATGTTGGCGATGGGGGAAAGACAGGAAGCCTGACTCAACCGTGCCCCTAGTTCATCATTTTGACCATTTTTTGTTTTTGGTTTTCTACTAAAATAGTCTTGACCAAGATGAGAGTTAGATCAACATACTTGTTCGATTTCTGATTTGAAAATTATGCAAGTCAGGCCATGAGCACTGAAAATTTTTCTTTTTTGGGTCCAAAATGGTCTAAGTTTTGGAGAAATGAAATAGTTTTCGAGAAAATAGTCAACCTCAGTAAAAATTTTCAAAAACTATTTTCGCAAACGGCCGCCGCTCAACGAGCGCGGAGCTTACTCTCGAGATGCACAACCTCGGATCGGAGGCAATGGAAAATTGCCCCTTGTTTGAAGAGAGCTGCATGGCAACGGAAAGTTGCCCCTTGTTTGAACGGCACCGCAGCGCATTGAATGGCAACGGAAAGTTGCCCCTTGTTTGAACGGCACTGCAGCGCATTGTATGGCAGTCCTCAGAGCGACGAACACAACCAGACTCTCGGATACAGAGAAGGCGAAGATGATCAAAACCATTACATGGGCACAATCAATTTGAAGTGTTTTACGGCTGGACTTCAGAATGAAGTTGCCTACGTATCCCAAAGATGGGAATCAAGCCTTATGTAGTTCGGGGTTAAGGTACACTCGGGTATTAACCTCTCTTTTTTTACGCTCTAACTTTTGCCAAGGCCGCCCTTCCGGGTTTTCAACCTTGCGAGCTCTGTTTTTCTTCTTTTCAATTCTTTTTGTTCTTTTCTTTTCTTTTTCATCTTTTCTTTTCATTTTCTTCATTTTTTTTCTTTTCTTTTCTCTTCTTTTTCTTTGTTCACTTTTCTTCTTTTTCTTGCTCTAACTTTTGCCTGGGTCGCCCTTCCGGGTTTTCGACCCAGCGAGCCACTCAAAGGGTAAAAGTGTAACAAGTCCATGCCAAATGGTTTTAGGGTTTTGAAGCCATCCGTATCCAGGAGAGTGGCTGTTGCATTGACTTACTGAAGGACCCATCTTCGGCTCTTCAAGCAAATCGGACATTTTTGCCCCTAGTTTGGAGGGGTGCTTCTGTTCTAGCTTTACAGGCTTCTTCTGACGAGATCTGATCTTCTTGATCTGACTTTGGTGCCTCTTGTTCGAGGGCTGCTTCCAATCTGGCCACACACAGGCCTCTCTTGATGGTCGATCGTTGAACACTCCGAATTGTGGTTCAAGGCTTTAAAACAAGGGCCTGAGTCTTGAGGCTGAGAGCGATCCTAAGCTGCACAATCTCAAGAGTGATCCCACACAGGTCTTCGCAGGACCGCGCAAAATATTTTGTTTTTGAAAGTTTTTAAAGAAGCGACAAATCGCTCGCGCTGAAGATAGTGTGGAACCAGTCTAGATCAAGCCAGGGTCCTTCTCAGTACTCACGCTGACAAGCATGATTTCAATCATTAAGGGCTTAGCACGCCTCTCTTTCTCTCAATTTGATCAAAGTTTGCAAAACCCGAGGAATTCCTTCCTCTTTGTTTTCACCGCAGTGTTCAAAAAGTTTTGAAAAACTTAGGTCAATGCAATGATTTTCAGGGCACAAGAGAACAGGTGGAATGTACTGCTGTTCCATTCAAGTCCCTTGACACAACTAATTCAGAATAGTAGTAAGCATGGAAACATGATAGCCGCAGCTGTTTCATTCAGATTCCCTGGTTGCAACTGGCTCCATGACAGAGACAGACTTAAAAGAAAGCAAAAGGGTAATTACAAAACAAAACGGTGTTCGAGGCAACAGCTCTGGAATCACCCGACATTCTATTCAAAGGGGACTAACTCGCTACAACAAGACAGACCCATAAGCAAAACGACTGACTCAAGACAATGAGACAGACTCAAAACAAAACAAAAGACTGACTCGACACCCAAACCAGAATTTACAAAACTAGTATTCGCAGATGCTCCAAAAATGCGTGCCAGATGCCACATCCAAAATACACCAAGTGCCGCCCGCAGGTGGCTCACTTCCTGATTACATACTTGCAGTATTAGTATCCTCAAAATCCAATAACTGGGTAGTAATAGACTTGGCTAAGGTGGGCGGGAGGATAACTTCATTGTTGATCAAGTCTTGCACCTCATGATAGAGGCGAAAACAATTGTCGGTAGCATGACCGGTTTGCTGGTGGTACGCACAGTACAAGGCAGCATCATGTATAGTAGAGAGATTCTTTGGGAGAGGCCGAGGCTCCAAGGGTTTAAGATTCCCCCTTTCGGCAAGGATCTGAAGTGCCTTTGACAATGGCATATAGAGAGCGTGAAAGACCCTACGCCCTCGGGGCAGGTACTTTGAAGGTTGAGTATTCTTGCTAGACGCACTAGCGAAAGGGTCAGCAGACGCCGCCTTGGCTTTCTAATCTTTCCCAGGTGCAGGGTTGGGAGTGGAAGGAACTGTTCTGGCATGACGGGGCCTATCCCGATTTTCTAACTGGCTTGTACTGCCTTCGGTTAGAGTGGGGAAAACATCATCCACAGCCTTAGCTACGACTACGAATACCTGTTGTTTACTCATCCCCTCGACTTTCAAAGCCTCGACTGCCCACAGCAGTTGTTCAATGGGATCGGCATCTGCCTTCATTTTGTTCTTGCCTCTGGCCTCATCCTGATCGAGGGTTTGGGTTGATGTTGATATGTCACTGTTATAGTTGGAGGCCACCTTGGGTTGGCTAAGTTCGATCACAATCCGTCCCAACAGTGGGGGCTCCTGTGGTACAAAATTCCCGGCATACGGTGCGGCTGGTGGCGAAGTTGACATTCCGTAAGCGAGATCCGCCACGGACCTCTGGAGGTCACTTATCATTCCCATCAATTCGAATGTGGTGGGCTCACGAGCCTGATACAACTAGGGGGTCCAGACCGGGTGCGCAACAGGCGACCTGGGTGGATGCGGTACATCGACAATGGTCTCGCTTTGCAGAGTGATTCCTTGATCTAATGCGGCCGTCATAACCACAATCTCCTCTGAATTCTGTGTCATGATAAGTCCGCTGTACTGAACAGTGACTGACGGATTAGATATCTATCTTGCCTCAGTAAGGGGGAACACTAGCTATTCTGTATCAACTCTCTGAACTAAAAGGAAAAACAAGCAGCGTTTCAGCCCAAATGGATCAAACACAGATGTAGCCGAACAACTGTACTCTACTGCTGACCATTGTTGCCCGAAATCATTGCCCTCAAAATACTAAATCGGATACCCACAGATATAACTGATTCTCATAAACTGATACTGGTGCCCTCAGGCCTGATACTCAAACTTGCAAACTGATATGTGTGTTCCCTGTAGAGATGCACTCTAAAGTACATAGCAAGTAAAGAGAGCCAAAACACCCCTATGGAGGGGTAGGGTTTCCCTGTCCTATTTTGGTTAGGAGCTAGGGTTTCACTATGCACGCAGTAGTTTTCAAACAACCTAACATCGGGTAAGCAACCTGTCCTAGTTTGGAATAGTCACTATGGATTTCGATATGCACCTAGGTTGAATGGTCGAAAAGGGTGCCCCGGTAAAACCGAACCGGGGTTTGTGTTCCCACACTATCAGAGCCCACAACCGGTCAGCCTTATGGCATGCTTTGACAAAGTCAAGCCTCTAGCAAACCATTCAGGAATGGTAGATGGCAAACACGGTGTCCTAGGCGCACCAATGCACATGCAATGCAAGAAACACATAAGTGAAATCAAAACAGGATATCACGAGTTCGAGTCAAGCTCTCTAACTCCCAAGCGGAGTCGCCAGAAACTGTAGACGTCCCCGAATGCCCTGGGAGGACGAGTCCCGTTCTGTTCGTTTTGGGTTCGCTACAGTTTAGGACTCTCAAATTGTCACGGTTCTTAATCTGAACCAAAGAGTCCAAATCCGGCAAATCGTTTTGAGAAAAACAGATTTTTAGAAAAGAAGTACCAAACATGGACTGCTTTGCCAGATACAGAGTCGCAACCTAAATATTTTTTATGGGGAATTTAGAAAACCCTGACTCAGTGCCAAAGGCCATGTGTCCGTCATCACCAAAGTTGCCTCGGCTCGGGAGCTTGGGTACAATTGGGGAAGGTCAGCTATGAGAACCCCCTCTCGCCCGATCCGAAGATCGGCCTCTACTAACTGTGATATCCGTTTTTGAAAACGTTATGTGTTCTTATTCCAGTTATTAGCCTAGATTTACTATGTTATGCGCACAGCAAGCAAGTATAGACTAGATCGCTTAATTTGGAACAAAACATTCCATATCCGTTTGTTTGAAAAACGCTTTGGAATTTGCTACTCACAAGTAGGCTAAAATACGGATTTCAACGAGTTATCCTAACTCAAACAATCCAACCTTCACCCACAGGCATTCAAGCAGTTCATCAAATAAGCATCTAGCCTCATGGTAATCATGCTATCATGTTAACGTTCACACTCACGTGAGATGCTAAAGCATAAAGTGCTCACCTAGTACTCCGTGCCAAAACAAGAACGTGTTAGCAATCATGCATTATCCAAGTCCATGTTTAAATGCCTAATGCAACGCATACGGAATGTCACTAGAGTAGGCTCGGCTAGTCTATAAATGACATGTGAAAATGCACAAGTAGCATGTATTCAAGTTAGATTTGAAATACTTTATGCAGTTAGCATGATGCGCCGAGCCTGGTGCATGCAAAACTAATGAATGATGCACGCATGCATAGCATAAGGTATGCTAAAGTAAACATGTCCTAATACTAACCATCAAAAGCAGGTAAGTAAAAGGGAGAAAGAAGTGGGGGTTGGAAGAAGTGGGGGTTGGAAGACGTGCACACACACACCCACACTTATTACAAATTTGCCCTCGCTCGGAGGGACCGAAAGAATAATACAAGTTAATTAACCTCCAAGCTAATTAAATATTACAGACCAATTAATTAATTAACAAATTAAGTAATCTAATGAAAGCAGTAAACGGCCTCAGGAAGAGGGTCCAATGCGATGCGTGCTCGATTCCGCTCGAAAGTCACTGCCATGCACAAGCTGCCTCTGCTTTGACTGTTCTGCTTCTCTGAAGACTGCACAAGTCCCAGGGTTGCTTCTCTGAGTGCTGTGGAGCACCACCGGCCGTGAGGAATAGTCACCGGCCATGGGTAATGGTCACTAGCCATAAATTAATCCATCGGCTGCTTATGGATGGCCGGTCGGCACTTAAGATGGCAGCTGGCCAAATCTTCCTACAAAAACTGGTTTGACAGCAGCAGAGGACAGAACTTGGCATGGCAATGCATTTCAAGCAATGTATGCACCAACCACACTCCTTATCATATTTATGACTCAAAGAAGGATGGGCTTCGATTCTTGGGCCACCAATTACGTATTTCCATGCATAATGACCCAAAGAATCAAGTGTGCATGTTGATATGGAATGCAATGCACATAATCAAGCAAATTGAACTCAACCTCTATCACAAGCAATTCAAGAGGCGAAGCATGCATGCCAATGCAATGCGGTCCTAAGCATGTTGACTAGTATGCAACATGGCAATGCAATGTTTAATGTAGGTTAGGCACACAACCTAAGTAAAGAAGCATGTAAGGCATGAAGCAATGCAACCTACAAGTATGCAAGACATAATATGGATGTTCAAGCATGCAAGCAAGTATGTGGCTTTATTCAATCATGCAACAACACACAAGGTGAGCATGCAACAACATGCAAAGGGGTGGACTTAAACTAATTTAGGTAGCCCTCAAACAAGCCTAAAACAGTGGCCAAAATAATGCAACAAAGGCATGAAAACACACACACAAATATGCATTAACAAGGGCCTAAACATGGAGCATAAGCCATCAACTCTTCAAAGCATGAAAGGGATGGAAAATACAAGCATATAAGCACATCATGAGGTCTGAAATAACATACCAAGTGATTCCAAACCACTGAAACAAAGCAAGGATGGCATGCTAGAGAGGCCAAAGCTTAAGGCATTCAAGAGGGATTGCATGGTAGCTATACAAAGTAAGACATGAATGACTCAAATGACCTAAAACAGTCCCTTAGCACATCAAAATATGCATATAAGCTTCACAAAGCTTAGCCAAAACACATGAGCATGGTAGTCTAAATGCTATGCATGTATTGAGGCAAATCATGGCATTACAAGGCATGTATGCTAAGCAAGCATGGTGTACCAAAACCAACTAAAAATAGAGCTATATCATGACATAATAAGCATAAGTATCAGTCAAGGCATGGCCAACATGAACCTAAACATGATGCTCACTAAAGAGGCAAAAATAGCCCTTTTCAAGGACAACAAAGAGAGGGGGTGGCCCTCTCCTTCTTAGAACCTCAAGGCACCATCCTCACCTCTGAAATCCCTCAAGATTTCAGTGGTGTGGAGGCCCAAACACAACGGTCCCAGAGCTCAACCAAAATGGCACAAAACAAAGGCCAAACGAGCCTTAAGAGGGGTCAAACGACCCCAAAGCTTGAAACACCCTTAAGAAACTATTTAAAGAAAGTAAAAACACAACTTTTATATGTTATACACTAAGCTCAAAAACAGATGCAAGATAGGTAAATAAGCTATGCAAAAATGGGAGAAAAAGGGACAAAAGTCTTACCCTTGTAGACCTCCTTCAAAAATGGTGGACCAGCTGGTTCTTTGAGCTCAAAACCAGCTCCAAGACTTCAAAACAACCCTCAAGGGCCTCAGCTCCAAGAGAAGGTGTGATGGTGAGTGTTTGTGTGTAAAACTAAGGCTAAATACACACACAAAACGCAAAAAGAAAAGAGATATAGATATAGGATAGATACAAATCCTAACCTAAAACTAGAGCTCTCTAACGATGTTCTCTAAGTTGTCTAACCTTTAAAAGAGCGAGAGGAGGCCTCCTCTTATAGAGCTTCAATCTTGTAAGCTTACAAGACAAGCTAGCTAAGGGGAAAATCCCTCCATACACGTGTATGGAGGGGAGCCAAGTGCATGCCAGCTGCATGAAAATATCTGCAAAAGCAGATGCACTGTAGTCGGCCGGCCAAAAGTGCAATTGACCCAAAAAAGATAGCCGGCCGGCCATCTATAGTGCCGGCCGACCAAGCATTTGGCCGGTGGCAACAAAACACAGCTGGTGGCCTCAAGCCATGGCCGGTGATGTGTGGGGATGGCTCACAAGCCATTCCCTACCCCTCCAAGGCAAAACACAAGTGTTTGGTGCAAAACCCGACACAAAACAGTCGAGTCGAGAGATCCTGAGGTAAGGCGCGTAGCCGAGACCTCCGGGAACTCAAGACGAACACAAACATGGATGATCACCAAGTGTTCAAGCGGTGACGTCCAAGTCTTGAGGATGGTCAAAAATGGGGTGTCTACAGTTATGCTTCGTTACAGCTTTCTTTGCATGATCGTTAGTTATGCTCGGCTTTGTGCATTGTTTTGCATTTTGCCCCTGCCTGCGGCGCATATCTTTGTTTGTAGCTTGTATGCTTTGTCCAAGTCTTTGGCCTTGTCAAAAATGGGTCGTCTCTGGGCTTTGACACGCAGTCCCGTCATTGTTATGACTTTCGAGTTTTGTCAAAGAGGGGCAACTGTAGACACCCCATTTTTTACCGTCCTCAAGACTTGGACGTCATCATTTGAACACTCGGTGATCATCCATGTTCGTGTTCGTTTTGAGATCCCGAAGGACTCGGCTGCACGCCTTGCCTTAGGATCTCTCGACTTGACTGTTTTGTGCTTGGTTGTGGACCAAGGACTCGTGATTTTTTTTTTTTGCACCTGAGGGTAGGAAGTGGCTTGTTAGCCATCCCTTAAACCCACCGGCCGTGGCATGAAGCCACCGGCCTTGCTTTCTTTCTACTGACCAAATGTTTGGTCGGTCAGCACGGATATCTGGTCGGTCGGCCATTTATTTGGCCGATTGTCTCTTTTTCTGGCCGGTACCTCCTTTTTGCCTTTTTCAGGCATTGTGCATGCCAGCTGTGCCAGCTGGAGTGCACGGACTTGTCCTCCATACACGTGTATGGAGGATTTGCACCCTTTGCTCTAGCTTCTTGAGGAAGTTTGACCCCTTTGCCTTAGCTTCCTCAAGAAGCTTGACCCTTTGTCTTAGCGTCCTTAAGAAGCTTGAACCTTTGCTCTAACTTCTTGAGGAAGCTTGACCCCTTTGCCTTTAGCTTCTTTAAGAAGCTTTGGCGCCTTGGTTCCTCTATAAAAAGAGGACCTCTGCTTCCATTTGGGGGGTTAGAAAAATCAAAGATATATATCATAAATGGCACTCTCTCTCTATAGCTTCCTCTCTCTCTACATTTGTGTGTGTTAGAGTGCCTTAAAGTGTGTTTTTTTGTTCTTATTTTTGCACATAAACACCTAGAGTTACACCATCCTTGTGAGCTGAGGTACTAGGAGGTTGTTTTTAAGGTCTTTGAGCTGGTTTTAATCAGAGAGAGCTCCTGGTCTTGTGTTCTTGAGGTTATTCTTCAAGGGTGAGTCTACTTGCTTTATATTCCCCATTTTTGAACTAGCTTTTAGCCTATCTTGCATGCTGTTTTGAGCTTAGTGTATAACTGATAAAAGTTCTATATTTTCATGCTTAAGATGTTTATTTAAGGTCATTTTGGTGTTGGGGGTCGTCCTCCCCCCCTTAGGCCTTGTTTGGCCTCTTTTTGTGCCTTCTTTGTTGAGCTTTGGAACTTTTGTGTATTGGCCTACTCACCACTGAAATCCAAAGGATTTTCAGTGGTGGTGAAGTGGTTTTGAGGTCTTGTATAGGGGAGGGACACCCCTCTCCCTTTGTGTCTCATTTGCTTGTGTTTGTGGCTCATAAGGGTAGCATGCATGCTTAGTTGTTTTTGGCTCCATCTCAGTGGGTATTTAGTGATATTTTGTCATGTTATGCCTCTGATTTGAGTTGGTTTAATGGTCTCTTACATGCATCATATGCTTGTCTTGTAATACCATGTTTTGGCCTAACACGCATCATGATTGTAAGATGGCATTTTAGCATGATTTTGGTTTGGTTCCAAGAACATTATAGCTCTGTTTTGCCATGCTTAAGGTCTGTCTTGGGTCTTTGGAGTCATGCTTGCCATGCTTTGTATAGCCACCTTGCATTTTGGCTTGTTAGCCTTGGGTGTGTGAGTCATAAGCATGCATTACTTAGGCTATTTCAGTGATTTGGAATCACTTACCAGGCTATTTCAGTGATTTGGAATCACTTACCATACTATTTCAATCCATATTCCATGCTTGTATGCTTGCATTTTCCATCCTTTCATTGCTTTGAGGGGTAGTTGTTTTGTGCCTTTAAAATGAGTCATTGTGCATGCCTCTTTGTTTAAGTCCCTGGGCTGCCACATCAGTGGGTTTTGGGGTTTGTTTTGATGCATAGAAACTCTGTTTTTGGTTGCATAATCCATGCCATGTGTGGTCATGATAGTTGTAGTGGAATGCTCCCTTTTGTAGCCTTGAATGCCCCTTGTTTCATGCCCATTTCTTAACATGTTTTGGCTTCGTTCCATGCATGATTTAGTCTGGTTTTGGAGCGCCCTAGGACTATTTTAAGTCATTTTGGTCCTTTAGGGTTTGGTTGACATAGCTATGGTTTGACCCCCCCCCCCTTTGTTGGCCTCAAGTTTTGGGCCCTATTGCATGCCTTGCTTGCATGTTTTGTTGGATTTGGCATCATCCTTCGCATGTTTTTCGGAGTTTAACATGATTGTAAAATGCCCATGTTTGTCTCTCTTAAGTATGCTTAGAGTTGCCTCTTTTATGCCTTTGGTGATGGGCTTTGGTGCATGCATGCATGCTTGCATATGTGATTTGTGCTCTTGTTGCATCATTTTTGGCCACTGTTTGGGACATGGCTGAGGTCCCCCATTTCGGTTTAAGTCTATCCTTGTATATAGTTGCATATTTGGTAGGTTGCATCTTGTCACATCATGCTTGCATTATATCATGTTTGCATGCTCTTGTTACATTAGTTTAGCTTGCATGTTTAGTTTGCATTGCATTTGGCATGTTTTGCTAATTTAGCCTCATATTGCATACTTGAGCCATTTTGTATACTTAAGTCATATTGCATGCATGCATTGCATTATGTTTGGTTTGGGGTGTCAAACCAAACATGAGGAGTGAGGTGTGTTCGTACTTAAAGTGATGAAACACGTCTCAATCCTCGGTCGCCGACGCCCTTGATCTCAAAATGATAGGGCGTGAAGCATTCATTTGTTTTGTTGCATTCATTTACATTGATTTGCAAACTTGGTACCTTTGGCCATCACGCATCGAAATGCGTGATTGGTGGCCCAAGGACTGAGGGCCATGCTCCCTTGAGTTCATCGCATGATAGGGAGAGTGGCTATGCACACATTGTATTGAAAATACCTTGCCATACACTGTCTGTCCTCTGCTGTAGCAAAACCAGTATTCTGCAGGAATGGATGGCCGGTCGGCCACATTCAGTGCCGGCCGGCTACCAAAGTCTAGCCGGTGGTCCTACTTTTGGTCGATGGCAATTTTCCCATGGTCGGTGGACCTACATTCGGGCCGGTGACATCCCACTACACTCAGGGAGTGATTCAGAAGGGTTCTGGAAACTTTCATAACTTTCAGAGGAACAAGGCAGTGTAAACAGAGGCAACAATGGCATGGCAACGGGTTTCCGGGCGAGACGAATCGACCATGCATCATCCCATCATTCCGAGGCGGGGCTGCGGCCACCTCCCTTCTGATTTTAATTTGTTAATTAATTAGAAGTTTTGTAATATTTAATTAGCTAGAGTAGTTAATTATTTATTTGGGTTTGTATTATTTATTCGAACCCTCCAACGAGAGGGCAAACTTGTAATAAGTGTGCTTGCGTGTGTGAATGTCTTCCAACCCCACGTCTTTCTTCCTTTTATTTACTAGCTTTTGATGGTTAATTTAGGGCATGTTTCAATTAGCATATTTATGCTCGCATGTTTGCATCATTCATCTGTATTGCATGCATCGGGCTCGGCGCATCATGCTAACTGCATTGTATTTCAATTCCAAGTTGAATACATGTATTGAATTGTCGCATCTCATATGCCATTCTTAGGGTAGCCGAGCCTATTTTAGTTGCATTTTGCATGCGTTGCATTAGCCATCTTAACATGAACTAGGATCATGCATGATTACTAACTAGTTTCTTGTTTTGGCTCGGAGTACACTGTAAGTGTTTATGCTTTAGCATCTTGCATGTGTGTGACTGACTGCCATGACAGCATGCTTGCCATGAGGCTACCTGCTTATGTGATATAACTGCCTGAATGCCTATGGGTGAAGGTTGGATTACTTGAATTGGGACAATTCGTTGAAATCTGCATTTTAGCCTACTTGCGAGTAGCAAACTTCAAATCATTTTCCAAACAAACGGATATGCAATGCTTTGTTCCAAATTAGGCGATCTAGTCTATACTTGTTTTGCTGTGCGCATCACGTAGTAATTCTAGGCTAATAAACAGGAATAAGAACGCATGTGTTTTCAAAAACTCGATATCATGTTTAGTAGTGGCCGATCTTTGATCGGGCGAGCGGGGGTGCTCATTGCATGACCTTCCCCAATCGTACCCAAGTTCCCGAGCCGAGGTAACTTTGGTGATGACGGACACGTGGCCTTAGGCACGAGTCAGGGTTTCCTAAATTCCCCCAAAATAAAACATTTAGGTGGCGACTCTGTATCTGGCAAAGCAGTCCATGTTTGGCACTTCTTTCTAAAAATCAGTTTCTCAAAACGATTTGCCGGATTTGGACTCTTTGGTGATTTATCAATCTCGCATTGCACTCTGCGAGATCAGATTACGAACCGTGACATCGAGTGCGAACTGTAGTGAGCCCCAATGATCAAAACGGGATTCCTCCCGGGACGTTCGGGGACATCTACAATATGCTAATAAAGAAGTTACATAATATTATTATTGTTATTAGCAATAGCCATTAAAACTCGGCATCATAGGCCACTACATAATAAAAGAGCATTTATGTTATCCCTAGTTCAACCTTGCCCATCATTTGACTTTAAAAAACTTTCAAATTCTAAATCCATTCACCTAATTCAAATAAATGGACTATTTTTTTATTTTTTATTTTTGTCTTGGAGGACATATAAATGAATTCGGCATTTAATGAATAATTATTGTATGAATTTGGGACATTGGCCATTACAATTAGCAAATGTTTGAATTTAGATCTTTTAACAAATGTTTTTTAGTACAAACCATAGAAAGAGGTTCTTATTTTATTATTTAATTAAATAATGTACAATTTTATAAATGGGTGGAGGGAAGGTGGGTCAAAACACCTCATCTCAAGTCCATCTTGAAAACAAAGACTCAAAATCTCAGCCCAACTGATTTTATGAGCCAAAATTTTTCTATATCCTAAAAATATCAGAATGGCAGGCCACAGAGCTAGTAGCCACCCTCTTTAACAGCGAGAGAGTTTTCAGCCACTACTAAATCCTAAAATAGATATATATTTATGTTAAAAGGATGTGTGCAAAACTTGATCACAGAAGTCTTGATAGCTGTCCACATTTATGCATTGTAATATATGAGTTGAAGACTACTATGAAACCATCAAACGCAATCAAAACAATTCCCACAAAGAACAACTAGAAAACACTAGATACACTTGACAGAACTTTATTTATTCAAAGAGATTAAAGCTTTTGTCTTCTTTTGTTCATGTTTGTGCTTCATTTCCTCTCAAGGCTCTAACAACATTCACAGGAGAACACAAATTCTACCATATCACTTCATAAACTGCTTCCAAAAACATTCAAAACATTTTGATAGACATCATAAGCATATAACTCTAGCCCTTCAGCCGCAGCAGGAACCATAAGCAGGAAGAGAACCTGTGAGTTTAGCAAAAGAAATTTAGGTAGCGTTTGGTAAAGTTTTAGAATTATGATTTGAGAATAGAGTTGTATTTTGAATTTGTGAGTTTTGAAATTATGATTTGAGTATGAAAATTTTGTTGAGGCTTTTCCCATATTAAGCCAATTTACTATCTTAATTCTCAAACTAAGCCTAGTTGGATAGAATTTCCAAACTAGGCTAAAGCGCTATTACAAATCATGCTTTCACTGTTTGGAGCAAAAAATTTGATGAATAGTGAAAGCGCTATTACAAACCACGCTTTTAATTAAGAAAGCATGGTTACAAACCACGCTTTTAACATAAATTTATTTTCTGAAGAAAAAGTGGTTTCAAACCACGCTTTCACTGTGCATATTGTTGAATTTTGTTTTCTGAAGAAAACGTGGTTCCAAACCACATTTTCACTGTGCATACAATTTAAGTTTGTTTTATGAAGAAAACGTGATTGTGAATCACGCTTTCACTGTTCACTACAATAAGCATGGGTTGAAACCACGCTTTCACTGTTCACTACAATAAGCGTGGATTGAAACCACGCTTTTACTGTTCATTTATTTATTTATTTATTTATTTTTTTCTATTGTCATTGTTTTGGTGATAATGTAATTCATAAAATTTTTTTGACTTTTCTAAAGCCGTTCTCATGTTAATTTTTTTTTTCTTTTGTCTTTGTTTTGGGTTAGAAGGTGTAATTCAGAATTTTTTTTGGCTTTACTAAAGCCGTTTTCATGTAAAATTTTCTTTTTTTTCTTTTGTCTTTGTTTTGGGTTAGAAGGTGTTATTCAGAAATTTATTTTGGCTTTACTAAAGCCGTTTTCATTTAAATATATATATTTTTTATTTTGTCTTTGTTTTGGGTTAGAAGGTGATAATGTAATTCAGAAAATCGGTTTAGTAAAACCGTTTTCTAGCCGTTTTCATTAAAAAAAAAAAAAAAATTTCTTTCGTCTTTGTTTTGGGTTAGAAGGTGATATACATGGTCTACAGTCCGAAGCACACCCAAACACTGTGCAGTTCGACGAACAACGACGAAGGGTGAGACGCAAAGAGCACCGCGGTGTAGGCCAAGAAGACGAAGGCCACCACGAGAGCTGCAGCAAGAAAAAAGAAGAGAAAGACCTCAAATTTTGGTGATGTATTTTTTACATACGAATGGTACTTTTTCTGTTTTTTGCTATGTAATGTAACTTGTATGTAATTTGAATTCGGATTACTAACATGAACTTATGTAATGTAAATATTGGGTTGGAGTTGATGTTATTGTGATTCAATTGGTTTCGCTTATTTCATAAGACTGATGTTGTGCAATGAATGAATGAATGGAAAGATTGTTTGTTTTATTCAATTGGTAGTGTATTTTTTGTAAGAATGAGAATGTTATTTGTTATATTCAATGAATAATGGTTACATTTTTGGGTTGTCATGATTGAGAAGATGAACAAGTTAAGAGAATGTGTATTTCTCCTAAAATAAATTTTGTCAACATTTTTGTAATAAAACTTAATACATAATATACGAAGTCACTAATTTACTAAATACTCATACAGGCATGAAAACAACATAACTGAAGTTGCAAATGTAATAGTTTCCAGTTACATAGGTAGTACAGACATAAGTCTCCCACAAAAATATATTCTGGACACCATAAACTAAACACACAATACATACATCCTGGACACCCTGAACTGAACATACAATACATAAACATAACAGTTAGACAAAGAACTATTAGGCAAACAATCTGACAAACTCATTACGGAAACACTTAGTCTAACACAGACATTACATATTAATGCATGACCTAATATTGCCGAAGTGTAGACATTAACACCTAATTCGCGCTTAAATCGGCAATCTCTGAGTCTGAATAATCCGAAAGCTCAACGTCAGAGACAAGTTCAGGATCCTCCATGATACCCTTGATAGCCACAACATTTGGTTCTATTCTGTTCTTCTGGGCATCCTTCTTAACTATGTATAGTTGCATATCGCGGGCTAACCTACGGCGTATTTGAGAAATCTCACGTTGTAGTCTTTCACATAGTCGATCAACATTATCAGGATCCTCCTTTTGGATCTCAACAGAACGTGCTTTTGGCACCTTAACTTGATTTTCCCGACTTAAGGTTTTTAGCTGTACCCGCTCTATAAATAGTGCAGGCCACTTGAGACGAGCAGCGTCAGATAAACCATATCCTGTTTGATTGTCAGATGGGTCCATACATGAACCTCCTTGAACTCGATAATACTTGGGCATCAAAAAATGTCTCCCAAACCTATCATGATAACCACAAGCATAATCTAAAACAGGTATTGTTGCTTCGTCTTCAGCATCGCCACGTCCCCTTCCCCCTCCTCGTCGTGAACTGTCATCCCTTTGCAAGTTCCTACCACCTCTGCGATTCCCACTCCCTCCCATGAATCGTGTAGCCATGCTAATTTTTTTAAACAAATGAATGATAATTTCGTAGGGCGAAATGAGTTGTAAGGTTGTGTCTTCACCTTTAGTCGTTTAAATAGTTGGTTATGAACGGCTTTAGAAAGATGCCCCTGCATCACAATCCCACATATACGAACAAGGTATGAGTTGTCACTAGAATGACAAAACAGAGAAAAGCAAATACTGTGTACCAAGTCACGTTACTTGACAATCCATCTGCATATACCGACAAAATAAGGGCATGCTCACTGTAAGGTAAATCAGTGAATTCACTGTTGCCATGTGACTTTCTGAATTGACAATCCCACATATATCAATAAGAGATGAGTTGTCACTGTAATCAGAAAACAGAGAAAAGCAATGCCTGTGCATCAAGTCACATGACTTGACAATCCATCTGCATATACCGACAACATAAGGGCATGCTCACTATAAGCTAAATCAGTGAACTTACTTTGTCATGTGACTTTCTGAATTGAGAATCCCGCATATATCAATAAGAGATGAGTTGTCACTGTAATAAAAAAATTAAGAAAACCAAAGCCTGTGCACCAAGTCAAATAGTGATCCTCTAGGTAAAGAATTTTTACAGTTGATTAATTACATATTCAATTGCATATCAGAATTTTCTCATAATTTTTGGGAGTCAAAATCTACATTAACTAGTGCATTCAAATATGTCCAGAAAATTGGTGTTAAACAGTAATTTCGGAAGTGTTGTTCTCTTTGGGTATAAATTCGGAAAATCTCAAATCAGCGTCATTAGAACTGCTTAGAAGTCTAGTTTCTTACATTTTTGGCCTTGCATTGAATACTATTCTATACGAAGAGAATCGTCAATTTCTTTAAAGAGGTGCATAACACAATCTGTTTCGGTATAATTAATTGTAAATAGATATTTTGACAAGCAAATCAAATAAAACCAATTGGGTTTTAAACTTAGTCCCCCAACTAGACCAACCACTTGGCTTTGAGCTTGTTTGTCCAGCCCCCAAGTTTAGTTTTCTGTCAACCCCCCATTCCTTACCAGGGTCATTATGTTGACTGGACTTCCAGGAATTGGAAGGCTACTCTTTCTTCTTTCCTGATGGAGATTGAAATTCTTTACCTAGAGGATGACTATTTGACGAGCCTCAGTTAAGGGAAGCTTTTCACTGAGCTACCT
Source organism: Camellia sinensis (assembly GCF_055761805.1). NCBI lineage: Eukaryota > Viridiplantae > Streptophyta > Magnoliopsida > Ericales > Theaceae > Camellia > Camellia sinensis. The sequence continues at coordinate 144,584,417 of NC_138963.1, forward strand.
GTTCTGTTTTATGTGTTGTTGAAGGCGGTAGTTCATTTGTCTAAACTTTATTAGTCCCCCGACTGGACCAACCACTTGGCTTTGAGCTTGTTTGTCCAGCCTCCAAGTTTAGTTTTTTGTCAACCCCCCATTCCTTACCAGAGTCATCATTTTGACTGGACTTTTAAGAATTGGAAGGCGACTCTTTCTTCTTTCCTGATGGAGATTGAAATTCTTTACCTAGAGGATCACTATTTGACGAGCCCCAGTCAAGGGAAGCTTTTCACCGAGCTACTCCCATCCTGTTTTATGTATTGTTGAAGGCGGTAGTTCGTTTGTCTAAACTTTATTAGTCCCCCAACTGGACCAACCACTTGGCTTTGAGCTTGTTTGTCCAGCCCCCAAGTTTAGTTTTCTGTCAACCCCCCATTCCTTACGAGAGTCATCATTTTGACTGGACTTCCAACAATTGAAAGGCGACTCTTTCTTCTTTCCTGATGGAGATTGAAATTCTTTACCTAGAGGATCACTATTTGACGAGCCCCAGTTAAGGGAAGCTTTTCACCGAGCTACTCCCAATCTGTTTTATGTGTTGTTGAAGGCGGTAGTTCATTTGTCTGAAGTTTATTAGTCCCCCAACTGGACCAACCACTTGGCTTTGAGCTTGTTTGTCCAGCCCCAAAGTTTAGTTTTCTGTCAACCCCCCATTCCTTACCAAAGTCATCATTTTGACTGGACTTCCAACAATTGGAAGGCCACTCTTTCTTCTTTCCTGATGGAGATTGAAATTCTTTACCTAGAGGATCACTATTTGACGGGCCCCAGTTAAGAGAAGCTTTTGACTGAGCTACCTATTCTATTTTCTGTGCTGTTGAATGCGGCAGTTCGTCTGTTGTAACTTTATTAATCCCCTAATTAGACCAACCACTTGGCTTTCAGATTGTTTCTCCAGCTAACAAATTCTGTCTCTCTCTCTCTCTCTCCCGGGTTGGGTTTCATAAAATACTCTCATAAAAATCATAAAAAAAATTATTACCACTAATTTTTAAAATAAGTTTAAGTTTTTTTAAATGTCTTCATAAACATCTAACATGTAAATATTTGTTTGGAATACTTCAAAATTTTATAAATATGTCATAATTAAATATTATCTAATTATCAACCAATCATCTTCTTCACACATCACTGAATCTATAAAGTGGGTACAAAAAATGGAGTTGTATATCATGTTTGAAAAATAAATAAATAAATAAAAATAACCTTAACTATTCACATAATTCAACATACATTAATCCATTCATTAATCCAGAACATTCATTAACTCATTGCAATTCAATAAAGAAAGTCATGAACTAATAAAGAAAATGCTTATAAATCTAGTTATTTCATAAACTTCACGTTCATATAACAACTACTTGAAATACATCCGTAAGTTAGATGAACAACAACATTGTCTTACACTCCAGTAACGAAAATACGACACAACATACAAACATATATGAAAGATAAAGGTGTTTGATTTCTCATTCCTCATCTGACATGTAGTAGTCAGAGAGATATTTTTCATTGTTTAAGACATTATTTCGCTCAATCACTGTCAAATCTCTATTGCTTGTTTCTGCCATTTCGGTGGCTAGCTGAAGCATGAAATGTTGACATTTCCGCATCAACATCCTGTTGTTCTCCTTCTTAATTCTACTAACTGCTTTTTCATAGTCACTCACATTTCGTCTAGCCATGGTCAATGAACTACGATGAGGTACCGGTGCCCCAAAGTTATGTAGATCATTAAACAATCCTTCTTGCTCCGTTACCTTGAACGCCCATTCTGCTCGGATACCAGCATAATAATCCTTCGGACTCAAGTACTTTTCGCTCTTGTAGTCATAAGTAAATGGAGGTAGCAGTCACACTTTCGGATTTCTTTGCCGGCGTGAACTTTATGCACCTCTTGAAAACATTGTTCATAAAATAAAAAAATTAATAATAATAGTGATTGTATATATATTACTATTGTTATGACTTGAACAAATATCATACTGGGGGTAGCGCTATTTATAGACATCACACTGGGGATTAACTACAGATGATCTGGTGACGATAATTGAGTTGGGGCACTATGGAAGAAGTGATACCTGTGATATTATTTGATCTTATTCATTTCATGCAATCCTGAGTACCCGTGACTTTGTGTACCTGAATTGATGTAGTCACGGACGTGGTTGTCAGATAAAACCATAATTGTAGGCCGTTCTTTTCACAATGCAATCCCTTCATATTCGAGCAGTGAGTTGTCAAATTAATCAGTAATGCAGTGAGTTGTCACATCGCCACATGAAACTATTTTTTCGTGCTTATGTTTTTTAATACAGTAAGTAATCGCTTCGAATTGACGATTTCAGTACAAATTGGGGTTTTCAACAATTTATGAATGAAATCATAAAATGAAATAACGGCTTTAATTTTCTTTGTTTTAAAGTAATATTGTTCATCAATAACTATGAACCAGAGTGCAAGTAAATACACAACTGTCCAATTCACTTCGACTTACAAAACTATCGTTGATTTTTTCAGCAAAATAATAAAATGGTCACCTGATAAAAAGTAACAAGATTGGCACTGCAACCTATATTTTATCTTATTTTCACTTAATGAACTTCACAGTCATCCTCTTTTCTCCTCTTTGCATTTTCTGCTTCTTTTTATATTCAGTGAATTACACTTGACTCTTTCAGTCCTTTATATAATTGTTTATCAACATTATTGCCATGTGGTCGTATTAATGTGACTTACATGAATTCAGAAATGTAAGGAAAAAACAAAGCATCTAAGTTGCACTGCACAAAGTCACATGCATCTCGTAATGTGAGGAAAAAATTCACAAAGTATACAAGCATGCCAAAGTCAGAAAGTCACATGCATCACTGCATAAAGTGACATGCATCACTGCATCAGTGCACAAAGTCACATGCATCACTGTATCAGTGCACAAAGTCACATGCATCACATGCATCACTGCATCGCTGCACAAAGGCACATAGCATCTGAGGAAAAAACAAAGCATACAAATTATTACGTCTGTTCAAGTCACTGGCAAGCATCACTGAGAAATGTTGAACGTATCATTGCGCCGAGTTACAATTTATTATCGTACCATACCTACTATGAATTATGCAATTCATAAAATTTTTAAGGAGGTGTCAAAACAAAATAACAAAACAATTAGACCCTTTGTGTTTAAAAAGCCACCCTATGCAGCCCCAAATAGATTCATAAACGTTGAAGATAAAATATTATACAGTTAGAATGTATTGAAGATTAATTTGTAGTAGAGTTAGAATGAATGGGTTTTTCGTCATTTCGTAACTTGAAAGTGTTACAGATAAAACCTAGCCTAGTATGCAGACAAGAACAACACCGACTTAAATCAACACATAATTAACAAAGTATTAAATTGGTTAAATTTCTCCAATTAAATTAAATGAAATATGTAAGGTAAAAAATGAAATTAAATATGTTGTCAAGGAAAAATAAATTGAATTATATTTGTAAGCAGAAAAATTAAATTAAATTTCCAAGCAGATTTGAACTTCGCTTAAAACCTTCAGATATGCACTGAGTAGTAAATAAAAGTCGAAGTGACAACTCCTATCAAGTTGATGCATAGTTGTTCAGGTCATAAAAGTTAACGTGACAACTCTGATGCATAGTTGTTTACTGTAATTTCATACATACAACTACCATGTGCATATATGGTATAAATATCGCATCATACCACAACAAAAGTTTTATAACTATTTCGAGCGATATCATCATGAGATATACGGTGGTTGATCTATATTTAGCAATGGGTCATTATTGGGTTGCAGATGGGGATAAATTTCAATACCCATTAAATCCAAATTTGCGTTACTCACATGCCACCGTCAATACCATGAGAGCTGAGTGGGAATTTCGCATAACTCGAGCAAACGTTCTCGTTGAGTTATGTCATGAAGTTAATATTAAATTTCCTCGCCGGTTAGCCATGCGTATGCCAACTGACACTCCACAGTTGTTGCAAAGGGCATTGCATCGTATCCGTGACGAAATTAATCGCATGACCCAACGTTTGCAAAAGGTCCTCACTAATGAAGACCGCAAATGAGCGTGCCGAAGATGGGTTAATGGATGATGCACACCAGTACTTCGCCTGGTGCATGGATGTTATGTATGAATCTGATATTGAGATGTTAGATGATGATGATAATGAATGAAATTGTTTGGATGAATGACCAAACCATTTATCTTGTAATAGATTTGTAATGCTTATCCACGATTTATCAATGAAGGAAGATATTTCAATTGTTTTTGAAGAGTTCTTGTAATTTTACAAATAACAAATACCTTTGCTTTCTCTCCGTTATTGTTATTTTGAAGAACACTTTCAATATTAGCCACTCCATGCACTCACTTTACGCACTCACTGTTCTCTTCTCTCTCTCTCTCTCTCTGACACACAAACACTCATCCCCCACACACACACCAAACCCCACACACACACACCAAACCAATATAAATTTTAATATATAAATATTTTATTTTATAAAATTAAGACCAATATTAAATATATATATATATATATAATAAAATTTTTAATAGCAAATAATAATCAATTATATGAAATTAAGACCAATATTTTCAAATAATTTTTTTTCCAATTAATTTTTTTTTCAATTAATCTTTTATTTCAATTAAATTTTTTTCAATTATAATATGTGTGATCCCATTGTTATAAATAATAAAAATAAATATAAATATTTTAGGCCTCAACAAATATATTTTTTTTATTTTATGTTTTTAAATCTTTTTAAACATTTTGTTCAAACCAAACGCGTTTGTAATTTATGTTTTTCTAAAAATAAACAAAAATCAGTTTATAAATTTTTTGTAAACATAAACCAAAAATGTAAACGTTACCAAACGCTACCTTAGTATTTAGGGATAAAATATATTTTTTTTATTATAGGGTTTAGGGTTTAATTCTTAAAATTTATTTATTTTTATTTTAGGGTTTAGGATTTATAGTTTAATTCTTAAAATTTATTTTAACTTCAATTTTATAAAAAAAATAAATCCTAAACCCTAAAAAATAAATTTGATAATTTTTTTTTTCTAGAAAACGTGATTAGGAACCGCGCTTTAATGAAATCATAAAAACATGTTTTGAAAACACGTTTTCACTGTTGCACTCACTCTTCATTTTCATTCTCACACTGACACTCACACACACACACTCACTCTCTCTCTCTCTCTCTCTCTCTCTCTCACACACACACACACACACATACACATACACACACACCCACCACACTCACATTTTGTTAATATATATAAATTTTCTTTTATAAATTTGGGACCAATATTAAATATATATAATAATAATTTATAATAGCAAATAATAATCAACTATATAATTTTTGTAATTTTTGTAAATAAAAATAATTTTTATATAATTTTTTTTTCGAGTGGTTAGAAATAATTTTTTACAAATTAAATTGAAACAACCATACATATATATATATATATATATATAACCTGCCCAAAAGGTAAAATGATAATTATTTTTTACCCTTAAATTATAATGATTTTTTATTTTTTATTTCTTAACTAAATTAATTTTAAATTTTTTGAAAAAAATTCTAAAAATCAAACCATACATAGCCTAAAAATCTTTTGATAAGCCATTTTTTACGTTGGTACCTTATTTAATTATTTATTAATTTGAAGACATTTTTACCAAATTTTAAAAACTATCATGAAAACTTGTTTGATAATTTTTTTGGTTTATAAATGGTTGTCTCAATTTGTAAATTTGAGGAAAAAACATAAATTACTATAAATAATGCGGAGACTACAAAGAATGAGAGAGAGATAGAGATGTGAAAGAGATTTGTGTGATTCATCAAAATAAGTAAGAATAAAAAATTGTGAAATTATATTTTCGAATAAATAAGTATGACACATTTACATCATCTGTACAAGTTTGATATACAAAAACTATAACAATTACTACAAATAAAAAAAAAAAAACTATACACTTCATGTCACACCCGCTAATGTCCTAACCTGCCCCCAGTCCCACAACCCCGACCGTGGACCTCCCTCCTCGGTCTCCTGCGGTAGACTCTCTAAATATCTGGCAATCCCTCCCCTGCATGTGGCCCTCCACTGACTGTCTGTGGAGCCTGTGAGTCTGACCCCCCCTCTCTTGCATATGCTGCCCCTAATCCTGTCTCTGGCTGAAGATCGGATACTGTGTGAGCTGTGAAACTCCCTCATCTGGTGCAACTGTATCACGATCTGTAGCTGGACCTCGACCTCTGCCTCTGCCCGTACCCCGACCTCAGCCGCGACGTCCGCCACGACCATAACCTCGGTCTCTCTCTCACGCTCTGGGGGGGGCTCAATATGGGTCTCATCCTCAACGTGGGAGATGTCAGTGAGAACTGCATCATGTGTACTCATGGTCACGGTCGAACTAGTGCCCAGAAAAGCAGGTGGCAACTGGTGAGTGAGGTAACAACGTCATGCATGTATCGGGGCAGTGTCCGATTAGGGTCAGCATGCTGGGTAGGATATACGTGTGGGGAATCTGGAGAAATGTATGGGGTACCATGCGGTGGGGTGACTGAAGTCCACGGACCTGCTGTGGCTGGCGTTGAAGTGGAAGACACTAACGTGGACGGGACTGATGTGTCTGGAGCAGCTGCTGCACTGTGTACACCGTAGTGGCCAAAATGCAGACGATCTACCCGATGGGCTTGCTAGATCCCCTCGTATAATAACTCTCGGATCTCTACAAGGGCCTGCATCGCATGCTGTCCATCACATCTGAAAAGGGCGTCCTCAGCCAAGTGATATGACCTCCCAGCTCAAACCACCTGAACAAAAATTCAGACGTATTAGGCTATAGTTGACTGAAAGTAAATCAATTATGATCTTAATAATTATCTGATGCATACTATGATACTCACCAATGTCTCAAGAGAAGGCCCAAGTCCCTGATATCCGGACTCAGACAGGTGGCTCGGATTACCAACTAGTAGGTGTGTATGTCGCCGATACCACAACATGTAAGGGTCGGAAGAGAGGAGGACCTCATCGCTCCAGTCAGCCTGTACAATACTGTCACGACGGGCATCCCACAATTGTATATATCGCATATGAAACAGACTCCAGTCAGTGCCGGGTCGGCCACGTCTATCAGTCGAATGCAACCGTCACTCAGTGTCACACCGATCCGACACGGATTAGACCCGACCAAACTGTCAGAGGACACGATCAGGGAGATGCCACTCAACCACGTCAAAACAAATGAGTGGCACTCTCGCCATCCATATCTCCTCACCTAGTCGGCAATAGTCTGGGAGCGTACTGAGGACCCCAACATAAGGCTGCCAGATAAATTACAATAACGACAAGTCTATTAAAAATCGCTCATGAACATATACACAACATATGAAAATTAAAATTTAAGTATTTAAATTTCATACCTCGCCCTCTATCATCCGGTCAAGCTGGTCTCTATACACGACGACTACGTGGGTCGATACGACCTCGTGGCCCATGTCAACCCTCCACCGGCTACCTCGGGGTCCGGCTGGCAATTGCATGTCTCCCTGGCTGATAGGAACCTCACCAGGAGCAACCACTTGCCGCCTAGACGGGGCAATGCGAATCAATCTCTCCTACGCCCAAATCTACAATAGTTTGAACGTAATTACAATACTGATATATGCCATACAATATGAATTGACATGTTATAAAATTCTTACTAACCTGTAGCAAGACAAGGAGTCCTCCAATCTCCTTTGCACCCACCTGAGATGCTCGACATAGCATCTATACAAGCATGCCAAAGCCGCGGCGCCCTAGCTGTACTGGCCGATCGCGTCAATGTCTCTCAACAATGGCAAGTACATCAGTTTAAGCAGGTTCTGTGATTTATCAAGGAGAAGTATCCCCTCAATAAGCAACAGAATATATGCTCGAGCATGATGCAGTACTAACTCATCTGGAGCCGGATCTGGAAGATGGCCCTAAAACTGCTCGGACAGCCACCTCACCCTCAGTCTACCTACCTGTAAGTCTGCAGGTGTAGGTGCTACTCTCAATAGCTCAGCACATAGGGCTATCCACTAGTCCCTCGTCAATGATGGGTTAGCTCTAGTAACTGCTCGCCTATCAATCCGTAGACCATATAGGACAGATACATCCTGCAATGTGATGGTGGCCTCCCCGATCGGGAAATGAAATGTATGAGTCTCTGTACGCCACCTCTCGACGAGAGCAGTAATGAGTGGGTGCTCCAGTCTAATATGGCCTATACAATAGACACCATAAAATCCCGCGCATAGTAGACACTACAAGACTCTATGGTTCAATGGACGCTCCCACAGGCCGGAATCTTCTCGCCGGCATGTCACCACGGTGCGTGTTTCGTCCTGCATGACAGAAGGACTAGTTTAAATTATAGCATTATCACGTAATATAAAACAAAATGCAGGGTACTTTCATTGTAAGCGTAAAGTCCAACAAACATTATTGCATACCGGATCCTCCCGTATACTGTCAGCCCGATGTGGATGACTGAAAAGTGGGACCTCATCAGGTAGATGTGCCATGAAGCCTGTACAAGTGAAATACTAGATCATAACAATAAAAGTCTCATTTAATCATAACATGAAAACTGTAATTATTCCATAAATTACGATTTGTAAAAGAAAAGTATGCTCAACTATTTACAAATTTATATTTGTGTGACACCATATACGAAAGCAATTCACTAAAATGTAATTAATTTTTATTTAAAAAAACCGTATTGGTGAGCATGTAATTTAACTATAACAATTAAACTCTAATTATTCCATACATGACGACTTGAAAAACAAATGTGGTCGATTAATTTAAAATTATCAATTTGTGTGCCACTAACATGGAAGAAATTCACTAAAATCTAAATTTATCAATTTATGTGCCATTAAATATGATAAGCAATTCAGCAGAACCTACTGTTATCTATGCTATAACTAATATAGAAATCTTTTACAAAATAATTTTAGGGTCTCAGTTACATAAGCTTAATAATGACCAGTAACATGTGGATAGTTTTCCTACATAAATATTTGCAAAAAAATTGAATGAGAATTTTTTCGCCAATAAGAGGTTGCTAATTACATTTATGGCATATTTGATAAAACTTCATTATTGATTTTGTAATGGTAAAAGTTCCAATAAAGTATAAAATTTGTAAATTACGTAGATCTGATTCATAAATTGTAAATGTAAAAAATGTTTGCAGCATTCGAAAATAATAAATTTATTCATAAATAATAAATTTTAAAATGATAGAAGAACTATGTGATTTTCACTAAAATTTTGTAATAGACATTTTCAATCAAGTAGAGAATAAAAAATATAGGCCTATGTAGTATAGTTAAATGTTTTTGCATACATATTTAGTTTAATTTATTTGTTTAGTATGTTAGTTGTAAATTTTTTCAAGGAAATCAAACAATTACAATATATAAAGAATTAAAAATTAGAAATGATCTATTACAAATAAAAAATGATCTATTTAAATGTACGACCCCGTTTACAAATAAAGAATTAAAAAATAAAGAATTAAATGATCTATTACAAATAAAGAATTAAAAAATCATCTATTACAATATGTAAGTATTACATAGTCTTCATCGACCAAGTCGCGCCGGACATGTTCGCCTGTCATGACCTGTCTACTGGCACTCACTGCAACGAGCGGTCAAACGCATATCTGATATATCCATCTCATTCGAAATACGAGACATAGATGTACGACCCCGTTTTACTTCTCGCAGATGAAGTACATTAGGCATTAAGGTCCACTGCAGATCATCCCAATAATCTTGATGTGGTATTAGATTGAATTTAGTTTCCCAAACCCTCATGTATACAGGAAGCCTATATACTAGATCAACGTACTCTAATGGATTGTCACCGCATTCAGACATTACAGCGAGCATATGGGAACATCGATAGTGTCTTATCTCATATTTTCCATAACTGCACGTGAGTTGATTCATCCGCACAATTTGTGTATTGCGACCTCGTCCATGGCAAAAAGATGTTTGCCCCTCAAATACGCGGCGGGGCCTATCAGAAAATTGTAATATAAACTAATCAAGTTCATGTTTGTTAGGTGTACTTAACTTCACAACATAATAAGAACAATTTAGTTTATATTACAAACTAACCTGTTATACGATATCAACTTGAAAGTATTTACCCTTGTGATGTCATCCTCAATAGTTTTTTGCATCTCTCTAGGGTATTAGAACTCATTTCGTACATCTATTTCAGCTTGTGCTCCCATCTCGTCAAAATATTTTACGAGCCGCCAAAATGTAAATTCAACCATAGCTGAGATAGGTAAGTTCCTTGCACCTTTCAAGACGCTATTGAAGCACTCTGCATCATAGCTGGTCAATACCCCCCACCGATATCCACCGTCATACGCAAGGGCCCACTCCACAGGATTCATCTTGTGAACCCAATTGATGGCATCTTGGTTAATAGCCTGTATCTGTTCTAAGTAACCATTACACTTTCGTCGTTGATGAGCACTCCCTGCTTTCCATAGAAGTTGTTTCAGCTCCTTATTTTTTAACCTAGTGTTAAAGTTACTACAAACATGTCGAAGGCAGTGCCGATGATATCCAACAAATTGGAGTGAGGAATTCAGCCAATGCCGCCTCACAGTAGCTAAAATACTCTCAGCTCGACCAGATATCAAAGCCACTCCCTGTCGGTCCATGACAATATGTTCCTTGATATTTGAAATGAAGAACGATCAAGACTCCAAACTCTCCCTGTCGACAACAGCGAATGCAAGCGGTAATACTTTGCCATTGGCAGTGACAATCGTTGCTACAAGCAATACACCAGTGTATTTCCCGTATAAGAATGTATCATCTATGGTTATAATAGGCCTACAGTATCTGAATCCATCGATGACGGGTTTGAAAGACCAGAAAACAAAGTGGAAGACGGGCATAATGGTTGTACCTCCGATATATCTATGCTTCCATTGCACGATGGTGCCAGGATTAGATGTTTGTAATGCATGCATGAATTTAGGCAACAACCTATATGATTCATCTCAATCCCCGAATACCATTCTAATTGCCTTTGCCCTTGCATGCCACGCCTTCTTGTATGATATACTATATATAGTTCGTGGTCTTTTTGATATCTTCGATGATATTCTTAATTGGCATATCAGGTTCATTCTGTATACGATAATACCTATGAGTCAGATTATTTTGTTGTGAACACTATAAACAAACAAATATGTATATGTATGTAAACATTTATTTTGTATACTCACCGCAACTTGTCCCAAAAAATGAGAAGCAATGTAACTGGAGCTAATATTAGTGTGGCCCCTATTCATTCGTGGGTATAAACAATGGTGAGGACCCCTATACTGCTTTATTTCAAAAAGACCATGTTTCCTACTAAGAGATGCACGCAACCACCAGCTGCAATTGTGCTTGCAAGCACACACCCAAACGTCTCGCTTGGAGGTTACAACTTTATACTCTCGATTATTTGTTGCATGGTACAATTTCACAGCATGTACGAGTTACTTCTTATCAACGAAAACCATCCCTTTGCCCAACTCTGGATTTTCAGCGTTCCAAATTCGATTACGGGGAACGACGTCGCAATTACTAATGTCAAAGTCACCACCCATGTGGATGTTTTCATAGAAAGGGATTTCAGGTCTAGGTGGAATGGGGGCATTGTCAAGGTCAACGGGAGCATCGGTATCATCTTCTTCATCATCATCATCTGATCCGCCCAATAAATTTTCTTCATCATACATTTCATTCTCATCATTGTCTAGGGCGACATCAGGACCGTACATGTCACTGTCAGCAAACTGCACATAATTCACCGTTTCAGCCATATTACCAGCAACTTCAACTGGAGTGGTATGATGGCTGTAGGTGGGCACATCTTCTGTGTTATTGTGAAATTCAGTCTCATATCCACCACGTGAACTAGATTCTACACCATGGCCCTGAAATGTCTGTTGTGTGTAGCCCACTGCATAACATTCATTTGATTCATACATAGGAGACTGAAACGTTGTCGTGTCAATCCCATGTGTCAGCAATGTAGTGAACGGATTTGAACTTTCCATCTGTGTCATATTCGGGACATTGTGTACAACCTCTTTATCAATGTACACTTCCAAACAATTTGGTGGTTGAAAACTTTCACCGATACTTAATACGGTGTTCAACGCCTCATCGTCATTGATCGGTAATATTTTGTATTTGCTGGTTGCTTGCCACTAGCGATATGGATATCTACTTTTGAAGATCAATCGAACAGTTTACCCATAACTTGCCACCTTGGACATGAACATCTCCTCCAAATTGCTAAGTGTGGTGCCAAGTTGCACCCCATATATCCCTTTCGACTCAGCATCATATGACACACCTTCATCAGGATCCCGAATTATGTTTCCCCCCCAGTAGAAGATAATTGGAACAGTTGCCATATACTTGCTTCAATGAAACAATAAACATTAAAATATCAACAATATACATATATCGAATTTTACTTCTAAAATAATTGTATGAATTTTAAATCATTCAATTACAATTACTTGGGAGGCAATAACTTTATTTAAGTAATCAGTAATTGTAAACCAACAGTAGTTATTCATTTTTTAATTAAAATATGAGTTAAAATAAACCTTATGTTTTGGATTTTTTAGTGTTTTAAGAAAAAAAACTTACAACACATAAAGAATGTTGGTTTGTTTGGACATAATAAACTATGGAACTCCTGTGTTCTGCTTTTTCCATTATTTATTACGATTAACATCATGCTCTTGTGCACGGTAAATGTAAATTTTTCTTTTTCCATGTTTCTTCTTCTTTGTTTTGATAACATTTCAGTGTTGATTTGATTTTTGTAAATTAACCTGCTTTTATTTTTGTGTTCGTTATTTGAATTTGTTTAGGCGGACACTTGGTGAAAGGAAGTTGTGGGACTCAAAAGTGATTGATTTGATGTGTATGAGAGAGAAAGTTATTTTGGAAAGTAGGTAACCAAACAAAATTTTGAGATTTTTTTTGAAAAAATTTGTTTGGTTTGATTACTCTTGAAAATTTGTTTGTAGAGAAATTTTCCCAAAACTTTATATGACAAACAAGCCCATTATTTCTATGATTTGAATCCATAACACTCGAATTATAATAGATTTATTTTATTTTATATTGTTATCAGCATAATAAAACAACCTTACCATTGCGGCAATGGCTTCCCTCCCTCAATATGATCAATTTTTAAAAGGCATTCACTCAAAATAAATAAATAATAATAATGACTACAGAACCGTTAATTTAGGCAATGATTTAATCGTACGCATGTAAGCGGGACTAATTTTAAAAACACTTATTTTGTTTTCTTTTCATAAATCTTGATCTATTTTTTAGTATTTTCATAAAGTAGACAGATATATCGCACATTTAAAAAATACTTCATTCTATCAAATATTTTTCTTATTCAGTGAGATTGGACAAAATTGGACATGTCATACAAACATCTTAAATCATAGTGTAAGTTTTGTATGAAATTATTATTTTTTTCATTGTCAATCCCATGTGTCAGTAATTTTAATTTCTACTATAATGCTATTATATGTATTACAAATTCAGCTCATTAAATTTTTTAAAATAACTCATTACAAGATTATAAAATTAAATGTTAGTATTTTATGATGAAATGTCTTCAAATTATTCTAATATCAAAGTTAATATTTTTTATAAAAATTATTAATTTTATTGAATGTATATTAAAAATAATACATGCTATAGCGATTTGGTTTGATTTTTAAAACTATTTTTTGATTTTTTTGAAAAAATATAAATAAATTTGACAAAAATAAATTGTTTGATTTGATTTTCCAAATGGTTGTGGAAGAATGTGGCACCTCCCAAAATTCAGTTTATTTTGTTGGTTAGCTTGGAGGGGCAGAGTGCAATCCGGTCTAACATACAATTTACAAGTGCTTATGTGCTTATATGCAGACACCTGCAATAAGCTATGTCCTAAAGTATGGATTTAGGTAGTTAACAACTACGTGGAAACCTTTAGCGAAACCCAAATGAAACTAAATCCTAAGAATTTTTTATAATATTTTGGGTGCCTGACTCCAAATACAGTGAAATAAACCAAACGAAACTAAACCAAACAAAGCTTTATGTCCCAATCAAGTGGGCTACGATACGTTAATCCTTTTTTCGTCATTTCGTACTATTAAAAGCTATATGCTCGGTTAAATTAAATAAATTCGTTTAATTTTTTTACTATCACATCCCAAGTGAATTTACGTCTTCCCCTAATATTTCCTTTTACGGTGATCCTATCACATTCTTCTCTACCATTTCATCTGCTAGTCTTCATTGTACATACCAAACCATCTTAGTTTGTTCTCTCTCAACATATTTTCAGTTGGTGCTACTCCTACCATTTAATGTATATTCATTTCTATTTCTCTCTGTCCAAAACTTACCAAACACCCACCTAAGCATCCTCATCTTAACTACACTCATTTCATGAGCTTGTTGTTTCTTAATTGTCCAATATTATGTGAACTGCAAAGTATCACTGGTCTTACAATTGTTTTATAAATTAACAACATCAATTTTGTTAGCATCATTGATCACATAATATGCCGAAGGCACTCCACTTGAACCTACTTTGATTCTATTACATGTGGGAATTTCTAACAAAACATGATTCGTACAGGAAGTTAGGGGTTAGGGTTGAACATTTTCAACACAAACACAAATATGGCACTATATAATAACATGATAAATAAATAGGGTTATGTCAAACCTGCATAATATGAAATTGACACAGATAACCCATTTAATAGATAATTAGTTACAAATTTCAATGTTATTTTCATTAAAGAATGCCAGAAATGTTTAAATCTCTTATGTAACCTACACAATTAAATAAAGAAAATATGCAAAATAGTATTTTCAGGTTACTATAGTCATTTTGTCTTTTATTTGAGAGAACATGATCTTTTCATTTATTATTTTGAAGTTAATAAAAATATTTTTTTTTTAATAAAATAAAGTCAAAATTAATTTTTTTTTTTTTTGAATAATTTCATTTAATAGAGATTAGTTTCATGAAATTTAACTTAGGAAAAAACGTTAATCTTTCCATAAACTTAGTGTTTTTAATTGAAATTCATATTTGTCATTTTTTTGAAAGATAAAATTGACTTTAACCCCCTTTGGTTTACTCCACGTGTGATTTACCTCTGATATTTGAAAATAAAAACATAACCCCCTTATGACCTAGCACATGTTTCACACTTGATGTTAACTTGGATTGAACATCTGACGGCATACTTCATTTAGTCCACAAACCACAAGAACATTATAGTTATTTCCAAATTATATGGGTAGTTTGCACATGCACATTGAAGTGAAATTTGCCCTTTATTAAATATGCACAATGTCTTGAATTGAATAAATACACTTAGAGGGTAAAATAGTATAGTGAAATAAATCAAGTGACAAATACCATTTCTAATATAGTATAATAGACAACAGATTCAAGTATACAACCCCACATTGATATTACCAAGTGAAATACTGAATAAAGGTGTATATATATCTAGTACTATTATAAAGAGAAGTCTTCTCTGTTTTGGGTTTTCTATTAGATAATTAGATAATTTTCTCAGTTTTATTAGATAATTTCGCAAACTGAGAAATTGTTAGTTTTGTAAAACAAAAAAATAATATTTTATTTTTATTAAATTTTAAATTCAATATTGGTCATGTTTGATAAATCTCATTGTGTAGACTCCAAAAATATATATTTTATTAAAAATAAATGTGTATAATAAAAATTATGAAATATGTAAGTTTTGAAAAAAAAAACAAACAAACAAACAAAATTAAAATTCCACATCAGCAATACTATTTGAATAAGAGAAAATAGCTAGTACTTTTGAGGCATGGTTAGGTGATTTTCAAAATATTTATGATTGATGGGGAGGTGGGGCCTACAATTTTGTATTAGGGCATAAGGTATAATGCTTGGTGATTAGTAGATAACATTGTCATGTGGTGCACTTGTAACACCTAATAATTTTCTACTAACACTCAAGGAATTGACACAATTCCTTCTTCTTTTAATAAAGGTAAAACAATTTTATATAAATAAATATTTTGAAAATAAGATTTTATGGGTTAACAAAAAAGAAAGAGAACTTAATGGAACATGAACATTACCAATAGGACTTTTAAGTAATTAACCAAATTATTAAGACTTCCTTAAAATTTAAGTAAGACAAAAAGAAAATTTGATATTGAAGATTAAATTTAAAAAAAAAAATTAATAGAGCAGCGATATATACTGACAAAATTTGTATAAATTTTTTGGGTTTGATGCGGATCTTTCCCCTAAAAACAGTGTAGATGATTTTCATTTGTAATAAAAGGCAAATTGAATCCCTAATCATGCAGTTTGCTTCTTGTCTCAAATCAATTTGATTCTTGAAGCTCTAATTGCATCAACTTTTATCCTTTAATTTTACACAATGCATGAATTAAGTGCAACGGATAATATCTATGAAGAGATTAGACCAAAATCAAATGCAAAATAATTCATTCAAAAGGAAATAGATCACTCACACTAATCCCTTAATTACTTTGAGAATAATAAATTGACTATTTTAGTCTTGATTTTAATCCAATTTCTAAACACTGAATAAAGGTGAAACACTAAATAAAGGTTTATATATATCTAGTACTATTATAAAGAGAAGTCTTCTTTGGGTGTTTATGTCTCATATTTTGGGTTTTCAAAAAATATCCCTATATCAGTTATATGGGCAGTTATGCACTAAATTCATTTTTTTTTTTTTTTTTGTTTCAAATCTCTCAACTTTTGAATTTTTCAAATTCATTTCAATTTTCAGATTTTGAATTCAATCATACAATTTACAGTCTTATTTTCTGAAACAAAATGATAATATATATGTAAGCATGTGGACCTCGAATTGAAATTGCCAGTCCACCTTAATTCTCAATTCATGAATTTCATAATATGAATTTCAATTCTCAATTCTCAATTAACAAGCAAAAAATAAGAAGCAAAATATGAATTTCATAATATGAATTTCAAATCTCAATTCTTAATTCTCATAATATGAATTAGGGTTTTGAATTAGGGCTTTGAATTCACAATATGAATTTCAATTCTCAATTCAATTCTCAATTCTCAATTCTCAATTAGGGTTTTGAATTTCATAATATGAATTTCAATTCTCTATTTTCAATTCTCAATTCCTTTTATTAACAAGCAAAAAATATAATTTCCAACTCAAAATTCAAAATTCACAATTCAAAATTCCAAACCCTAATTTCAAAAAATATAGACAGGATTCATAATTCAAAATGCAAAAAATATAGACACGATTCAAAATTCAAAACCCTAATTTCTGAAACCACAAGCATAATTTCTAATTTCACAATTCAAAACCCTAACATTTTATGATTTCATAATTTCATAACCACACATTTAAAACCCTAACACATTTCATAATTCAAAACCCTAACACATACAATTTATGATTTCATAATTTCAAAACCCTAACACATACAATTCAAAACCCCAACACAAGCATAATTTATGATTTCATAATTTCATAACCACACATTTCATAATTGAAAACCCTAACACATTTATGATTTCATAACCCTAATTTCTAATTTCATAATTTATGATTTCACATTCAATTGAAAACCCTACAAAATTTTCACAATTCAAAACCACACATTCACATTTTAACAATTACAATAAACACATAAAATTCAAATGAGATAGAGAGAGATAGATGCCATACCACGGACAGAGAGAGAGCAGAGACAGAGAGTGAGAGCAGAGAGAGAGTCTGAGAGCATAGGAAGAGGGAGAGCGAGAGCGAGAGTCTGAGCGCAGAGAGAGAGCGAGAGCAAGAGTCAGAGCAGAGCAAAGGGGAGAGCGAGAGCGAGAGTCTGAGGAAAACCTAAGTGTAAAAAACGTGATTGCAAATGAGAGGACTTGGGGGGTTTTTATATAAGTTGTAAAAGCGTGGTTTCAATCCATGTTTTCATTTATCAACAGTGAAAGCGTGATTGTGAATCACGTTTTCTTAACAAAACAAATATGCACAAGGAAAGCGTGATTGTGAATCACGTTTTCTTAAGAAAACAATATGCACAGTGAAAGCGTGGTTTGGAACCACGTTTTCTTCAGAAAACAAAATTCAAACAATATGCACAGTGAAAGCGTGGTTTGGAATCACGTTTTCTTCATAAAACAAATTTATGTTAAAAGCGTGGTTTGTAATAGCGCTTTTACTATTCATCAAATTTTCTGCTCCAAACAGTGAAAGCGTGATTTGTAATAGCGCCTTATAGTTTGGGAATTCCGTCCAAACTAGGCCTAGTTTGGGAATTAGGATAGTAAATTGGCTTAATATGGGAAAAGCCTCAATTTTGTTTGGTTATGAGTTTTGAAAAGAGTTTTGAATTAAGTTTAAAATTTTTGATGTGACATATGAACACACAACCCAAAATTCTATTCAAAGCTCTTAAAAAATTTTAAAAAAAAATTGAAAATATTTTTTATTTGAAATATAAAAATAACAGGTGCAAAAAAAAAAAAGCAAACGTTGTTCCAGTCAATCGGCCGGACGTTCGAGAGGATGACCGGGTAGACGTGTTTTCAACCGTGGGTGTGAAATCAATTTTTGAAAGCTCTCACCAAACACCACACTCAAACCGTTTGTTGGAATTAACTTTCTAAAGCTCTACCAAATAGAGCCTTAGTTTTTTACATAGGTAAAAGAGAAAACATTATAAATACAACCAAAAAGGAAAAACAAAGACTCACTATGATCAATTCCGCGAACGTTGTCTAATCCACAAGATGGACCACGTGAACCACCACCATATGGGCCGCCGCTTCCAGGACCACCTGGACCTCCACCATCCCATTTCTTCCCAGAGGCTGAGCCTTTTTTATAAGCATCTGATTTTTCCATCTGAAAGCATTGAAGGTTCAGAGAAGATGAGTATCTGACATCTGAGCTAGGGAGGAAAAGAAGTATTGAAATCAACTTACCGAAAACATTGTTGCAAAGAACACACCAATGAAGTTAACAATGGCCCAGACGAAATCAGTGATTGTTCTCAACCTCCATATGGATCGCTTGGATTTCACAACACCTGAGGGCATATATAAAATCATAAATACAGTTTGCGGAAAAAAATTCCAACCGAAGAATAAATTTAGTGAACAAAAAGGGCAGTCCCAGTGGGCGAGAGTACCAGGTTATAGGGTTTGAGGATGTGAATTACAACCATGGCAACCCCTCCCACCCAACCAGAAAATTAAAAAATGACAGAAGGAAAAACAACAAAAGGAAACAATATTGAAAAACTCCATGGCCCCTTTTTTGCAACTCGATGTGAAGACAAATATATTAATGTCAAGCCGTACAAATTATTTAGGGTGTGTTTGGATCATTAGATTTGAGTATTTTTGGAACTTTTCACTTCTCTTTTCCTTTCCCTCCACAAATTACTACTCAAATCAACGATCCAAACACAGCCTTAAAGAACATATTGCCTTACAAGATTTAGACCACTGTTTTGGCAATAAAACACTTAAAAGAAAAAAGCTCTATGGACAACCTTTTTATGACATTGCAAGCATCAGATAACAAAGAACTAGCATTCTCTGGTCACCAATAACACAAATATCAGTAGACACAATAAAGACAAAAGCATGATTTCATTAAGGAGAAGGCCCTCTATTGTCTTGAATTTCTTTCCCAGGTTTCTAGCTAAATTAATGAAGCCTCACATCTACAGAGAAATAACTGTATGTGGCAAAATAAAAGTAAAACAAAAGAGTACTTGAAATCATCAAAAACAAGGAGACTTCATAGATAGAGGGGGGGGGGGGGGGATAAGTTAGCAGAAAGACGTACAACGAAAAAACAATGAAAACAACAGAAAAGGAAATGAAAAAAATAAAGAAAGAAAGGTGAATGTATTAAAAAAAATAAGGGGGGAAAAAAACGATCTAAATCAGCCAAGTATAGCCAACACTACCTCATAGAAAGGACAATAATTTCACCAATCTTTGCAGGGTAAGACACAAGGCTGGTTTGTCTTACGAAAAAAAAAAATCACAATCAGAATCAACCAAGTATAGCCACCACAAGGCTTGTTTTGCCTTACCACAATTCTAAACTTAACACCATTACAAGCAAGGGCAAGTGTTTACAATATCAGTATCATTTTGGAGCCCATTCTAAGACACACAAGTCGGACATTATACCCAATTGAATCAAATCTCAAACCTGATCACAGCATAAGCTAAACAAGAAGAAGCTTATCAAGATTAGCCAACTTGACAAGGCTTGAATTCAGCTCACTCTTACGGCCAGTCCAAAACCCACTTCTGGATTTACAATTATTTTTACGAATTTTTGAACCGATAAAAACAATTATCAACTCTGGTATCAGAAGTTATTCCTACTATCAATAACTTAAGTGAATTTTCCCAGTATGGTAGCAAATCAATTAGGTGTCCCATCATCCAATAAGGCTTACATTGTCGACTTTTATTTGTAATTGAGTTTTCAACTCAGCTGGGTTAGCATATTGAAACCCTAACGGCTTGTTTGATTTGGCGGATTATAGCATAGGATTGGGATTATTACTGTATGGGACTCACATTCCATTGCTTAGATACAAATTTTATTATTCGGATTAGATTCCAATAGCCATTCTACCCTACAAAATTGACTGAGATTATATATTTTCATATATATTGCAAAACAAGCGTGATATCTCACTAATCCAACTGAATAACCGATCTTACACTAATCTCAAAAATTGTTAATCCTACACCCCTTACTATTAATCATGCCAATCAAACAAGCCCTAAATATAGTCAATTGTGAATAACTGCCATCCAATTCATGCTACAAGATAAATATTATTTAAATAAAATCCTAATTATAACAAAAATTATCACTTAAAATTTATTATATAAGAATGATTGCAATCTAAACAAACTTTTCAAACGAAACACCCAATTAAAGGATTAATAAATCCAGATTTGTTAACTTCTACAATATTCTGATTAACAGAACCCTAGATTCAAAGAATCGATATCATTTGAAGACAGAGAGATCAGTATTTAGATCAATCAAACAACTACAAAAGCACAATGTTGAGAAATAAAACCAGTTGGACTTGTAGAGAGAGATAAATAGAGAATTAGGGTTACCTCTCTCGACATAAGCCATTGAAGCTTCTCGTTCGTTCCGGGTCGCCTTTTGGTCTTCGAAGATGATCACTGTATGTATTATATAACTGTGCAAAAATTTTGTAATTTTGTAAATTTCAAAATTTTTATAACTAAACTTACACGAATTTCTCTTTAACTTACACATTTTTATAAAAACTTGATTTTATAAATTGTTTGCACAATAAGTGATCTAATAATAAGAAGTGACTTACACTTTCCATGTTTTGTATACTATATAATTAGTAGTTCTATATTATCACAAAAATGTCCAACTGGAATTTCTTCAAATATATCCTGAATTCATTTGAGATGTTTGTAAAACATTACAAAGCTAGAAAAGTGTCGCATCCATCTAAAAAACATCATAACCACAAAAGCTAAATAACCACCAAGTGTCGTGGCCTAACTAGAGGACACGACGAATTACAACAAATCTAACACTTGACAACTGAAGATAAAGAAAAAGGAAACAATGAAACAAGACCACCGACCAAAAATTTTCCGATATATTCCAACTCAACTTCATTCTCTCCTGAGACAACTCCTAAAATTAGTTAAAGGCATACTTATGCCGCTCACCGATCCACCAATTATCTCTATTAGAAGTTACTCATGCCATCTGACTTGTAATTAGCAGCACTTACATCGAACACCTGCAGATTAAAAAATTACCAATTCATCATTCACTAGTAAAAAACACATCCTTTGTAAATATCACTTGTTATAACACTAAAACATAACTACCATTTATATAGCAGTAACATTTCTCAGATATACGACAGAGACTCAAAAAACTGTTACTTGCAGGGAATGTATATCATATTGTTCAACATATCCAGAAATTCTTGCAAAAGTAATATGTTCTTTCTAGTAACATGAGATCCTAATGTTCCCTTCAGTGCATCCTAACCACCACCTCACCCTCACCCTCACCCTCACCCAACCTTCCCCTGCCACCCCCACCCTCAATCAACCAAACCTCAGCCTCCCCCACCACCAAATCAACCATCAACCAAGACCATGTTCACCATTGCAACCAACCAAATCAACCATCCTCCAAATAACCACAAGTTTACCACCCAAAAAAAAAAAAATTTTTTAAATTCAACAGATGAATCACAAGAGAAGGATTCCACACACAAAGCAAGAGACCATCAAGAAAGCACCACACCGAGCAATTAACGTATCACCATCAACCATCAAGCCCGGCCCTCTTACCTCCCTCTACTTTTTATTTTTCCCACATCACAGCATCTTATTATTTTAGGGTTGCGGATCAGGTTGAGGTATGGGTTTACTGGAGTTCAATTTGGGTTATTCAGGTTTAAATTGGTACTGTGAAATTTTTTAATATCTAGAGATTGCACATTCTTTTGGGCATTTAGGATTTTCAACATTTAAAGAATACAAACATTATGCTCTTTGATACTCGGAAAACAACAGTAGATGAAGATGTATTCACAAAAGCCACCAAAGAAGGGGAGGAGGGAAGAAGAAAAAAGGGCATATCGTGACAACCACAAACAAGTTCTTGCAAGAGATTACCTTCTATGGGACCTCTGCCTCAACCATGGGTAATGTTCAGTGCTTCTTTTTACTCTTAGATTTGGAGGGGATTTTTCCATATGCCATAAGCCTCGATGTTGATAGTTTAAGTTCAGCTTGACGATGCCTTCTCTTGCTTCGCCTAGATAGATTGCTCATATCACCATTTGATTCCTTCACTTGTGCTTTCTCCTTTTCCTTGTAAACTGCCACTGTAGTTGATTTCTTATCATCAATTTTCAAGTTCTTACCAATTTTCTTGTCATTCAATATCTTGCCTTGAAGAAGCAGCTTATTCCTCTGTTTTTGGTTCAACACCTGATTTCTGGGCACCTTCCATTCCTTCTCCCTATAAGGAGCAAGTTTCTTCAAGGAAACATACTGGTTCAACTCCTTCTCATCCAGCATTAAAATCTCCTCAGTAGTTAGTCCATATCGTTTAGCACCAACATCTCTGTACTTAAACCTTGTCTTCAAGTCCCCTACTGTATCCTCGTAGTCCAATTTATAGTACTCCTCCAATTCTTTAACAAGGATTTCCTTCTCCAGCTTAGACACTTTTGGCTTTTTCTTCCTCTTATCCTCTTCAGGCACTTCTTCTTCTATCTGTTCATGGTGACCTTCATTTTTTGCCCTGCGCTTTAAGTTTCGTTCCCTTGCAGCTAAGAACCCATCACCAGAAACAGACGTATCATCCCAACCTTTTGGAAGTCCAAGCAACTCATCTTCTTTATCAAAATCTGGTTTTTCGAACTCATCACCATCTTCATCCCTATCACTCCCAAACTCAGTGTCTGCATCATCCGCATGATAGTAATCATCATTAAATGCTTCTTTCATCTTTCTATCATGCTCCTCGGGATCAAATTCCTCTTCCAGATCATCCTCATCCAATAGGCAAACCCAATTTTCATCAATCCCCGCAGTATCCCTTATCTTCCTAAGTTTCTCCCTCATTTCTTTCTTCTTCAAATTCTTCAAATGCTTCAATTCCTCCTTCCTCTCGAATTCAGCTTGTGCCATCCTCTCCTCCTTGCTCTTCCTCTGCAACTTCCGAGCATTAGTTTTCTTCCTCACTGATCCCTCTACAAACCGTGAATGACCCAACACCCTATCCCCCGCATTCTCCTCAAACCTAAAATTATACTCCCTTTCATAATCCTCTTGCTTCTCAATCTCCTCCTCATCCTCTGAAAAATCTGAAACCACATCATCCAATGCCTTCTTGCCCTTACCCTCATCAACCCACATCTTGTTCCTAAAATACTTCTTCAAAAACATTTCATTCTCATTCAAATGGTCATCTTTGCCAAAATACTCATCCAATTTCTTCTGAACCTCACCAGCATCGCTATCATCCTCATCCCCCATACTTTTACTCTCTTTCAACCTCAACAATTCTCCATCATCATCACCATCCAAAGCCTCCTCAGCCACCTCCAGGAAAGCCCTCCTGAACTCCTCTTGCTCCTCCGAATAGTTCTTCACTCTCAACTTGTCTACCTTCTCTTCAAATTCTGGCCCCTCCTCAATCAAGTGCCTCGCTGCCACATCCTTCAAATACATTGGCTTCCCCTTCTTATCTTGTTGTCCTTCCTCTCGTTTCCCTTGCTCTTCTTCTTCTTCTTCATTTTCGGACTCGAATAGCTTAGCCTCTTTGTTTTTCAGTTTTGGGTCTTGGTTCTTAACCTTAATCAACGCATTTAAGAACTCCAAATTCTTCGGATTAATTAACTCATCTTCGTCTGATTCATCAGAAGATGCTTCGTCGTCAGACTTGCTATCTGAGGAGTCTTCAACAAGGCCTTTCTTCTTCAACTCCTCAAGCTTCTGCAAGTCCTCTCGCTTCTTGTTGTGCTCATAGCGACGAGCGAACTCTTTGTTGACTTCGATCTTTGATATATCTTCGTCCGAACCATCGCCGCCCTCGAATAGCTTCATACCCATTTTGGTCTAGATTCAACAACAGAAGCACAAAGAAGAGGCGGGTAGCAGCACAAAATAATCAACAAGAAGCAGCAAATTCTTCCCAAGCAACAGCAACCAGCAACAAATTCTTCCCAACAGCCTCACACCTGCAATGTAAAGAAAGGGAAAAAAATAAATTAAAAAATAGCTTTTAATTATCAAATCTGTTAAAAATAATAAAGTTAAAATGAAAACCATCAATGGCACCCAATGTCACGAATACATGCAACCCCTTGCGAATGTATTGGCATTAGGGGTGGGCGCGGATCGGTTGCGGCCACGAAACCCCTAATCCGCCATCCGTCTGCCAAATTGGCAAATTGAAGAAAATCAATCCGCATCTGTCCGCCAATCCGGCGGATGCAGATTGGCGGATTGGCGGATGGATACGATTCAGTTTGGCGGTTGAAAATTTTACGAATTTTCAACATAATTCAAATGTACACTTCCTCAAAAAAAAAACATTTTCAACATATCACATTGACGAGGGTAATGAATTTAGAGGAAGCTGAAGATATCACATTGAATTCAAGCTTGGGGCTCTATATGCTCAAACCCAAAAATCTATACCCCAAACCCACAAATTATATAAGCCTATTTGTACATATATACGTATATCCATACATATCAGAGAAATCAGATCGTTATGGACTAATTTAGAGGAATTTGAATATCTGTATTCTCAAACCCAAATATCTGCAACCAAAATCCACAAATTATATAAGCATATTTATACATATACACACATACATAGCAAAGAAATCAAATTAATTTTTGGACTAATTTAGAGAAAGTTGATCAGAAATTTAAACACTAATACACAGCACACAGTTACAAAATCAAGTTCCTTCAATACCAGAAATCATCACAGTTCAAAATCAAATAAACAAAAAATCATCACATTAGGAAATTAAAATCATCACAGTTCACAAACAAAGCCCCAATTAATTAATAGAAGCCCTAAAAAAATAAGCAGATTTGTACAAAGACAAGAAGCCAAAGCCCTAAACACAGTCGCCGATCGTCGCTGATCAAAGACAAGAAAAGAAAAAAAGAGGAGAAGATTACCTGTTGCTAGCCGATCATCGAAGAGAAGACACAGAACACAATTGCCGATCGTCGCCGATCAATTCTCGTCACCTCCGTTCAAGTGTGTGTGAGAGAGAGAGAGAGAGAGAGAGTTGAGAGAGACGAACTCGAAACCTAGGGCTCAAACCTGAAATGAAAAAAAGGGGGGGCAAATGCTGGGTGAAAAAGAGGGGAAATTTGTGTGGGGGCAGTTGGGTCAGGTACATCAATAGAATTGGCGGATCACTGGCGACCCGACCCGACTCGAACCCGCGAAATTGGTATTTCTAGACCCGCACCCGTTCGCTAGGTGTCACGCATCCGTCCGTTGGGCCTCTGGTCAGGTCGGGTCAGGTGGATGGGGTGGGCCGGCAGATCCGTTGCACACTCCTAATTGGCATAATCACGAATACAATAACTTCATTGTCTACGTCTGAGAGGAGAGGATGAGGCACTTCTTTCTTCTGGTTGAATGGAATACCATGAGAAGACCCTAACCCTAACCCTAACATTTACACCAACCCCCCTCAAGTTTATAAAATTACAAAAACAGAGTCATTTTGTTTTAGAAAATTTACACTGACCTCTCCAGTAGTTGATCTCTTGCTTTTAGTTAGGTTAAAGTGACCAAATTAATACAAATAGTATAAAATTATAATAATAAATAAAGAAATATATATATATATATATATATGTCACGAATACATGCAACCCCTTGCGAATGTATTGGCATAATCATACCAGAAATATTTAACTCGTTCAACTTCTTATTGATACACCAAAGCAGGCAACTATATAATCACAAAGAGGTAACAACAATTACAAATAAAAAATATTAATAACAATAAAAATTAAAAAAAAAACTAATTGGAAGTATTATATGAGTTGATAAAATGGGCAGAAAAAATGTAAAACTTTGAAAAGCAGATGGTCAATTGACCAAATAATCATGCTGATAGACATTCAGATGGAATTTTTATCAGGGAACTATTTTGTCAATTTACTGTTCAGAAATTCAAGACGATTAACAACTTCTACCCATTTGATTGTAATCAAGTATTTGAATGTGGTTTAAAACTTCCTAAAATGTTACAGGAAAAATACTGCAAAAGTGAGAACATTAGGCCATTGGAAATTATTTCAACCAGCTGGTCTATGGTGAATTTGATGAATTCCGTGGGATTCATTAATTGCTAGCTTAGGACAGAGGAAGTGCAGGAAAGTGAAATAGATAAAAACGATTAAAACACCAAGAAAGTTGGGTACCAAATCAAATCTGCATAACCAAGTACACTAATCATGTTTTTGTCCTCGTACTTTTGTCAAGTATATTAATCTTCCTTTATTCACTTATGTAATTACTAGTTGAAATTATCAAGTGTAAACATTAAAAGGCACTTAGACTGACAAAGAGGGATTCATAAAATCAATGAACTAAACTACTATAAAATCCACAACGTCAATTCCAACCGTGATACCATAATTACATCATAAATATATTAAAAATATTACATAAATAAAAATTTAGGTATTACAATTACCCCCAGAGAAAACAATTACCTATCCGTATCAAATTCTTCAACTACAGGGTATAACAATACACAATACACATAATCAGTTAAATTGCATCAATTGAATAAACAGAGAGAAATCAAATCAAATCAAATCAAATCAAATTACGAAAATTATACCAAACACAAAAAATGAATACACAGTAGTGATAATACACCATTAAACTTAGGGCTTCAATATTCAAACTTTCAAATGAAAATAAAAAAATAAAATAGAATAAACTGGTGGGTTCAGCATGACAGTTCTGGAAATCATGCAGGGGTGTTCTGCAATCAAGTTTCGTGGATTTATTTCAGAAATTGAAGAGACAAAATTACTTTATTGATTGACAGAAAATTTGGGAGTGATGAGAGTGGGGACAATGGGAGTAATTGGACTACCGGATCAATTCACCGAAGTAACTTCGTCATCTATGTCTAAGCGGAGAGGATGAGGCACTTCTTTCTTCTAGTTGAATGGAATACCATGAGAAGAAGAGGAACCTAACCCCAACCCTAACCCTAACTTGTGACATTTACACCTACCCCCCTCAAGTTTATAAAATTACAAAAACAGAGTCATTTTGTTTTAGGTAATTTAAATTGACCTCTCCAATAGTTGATCTCTCGCTTTTAGTTAGGTTAAAGTGACCGAATTAATACAAATAGTATAAAATTATAATAATAAATAAAGAAATATATATATATATATATATATGTGTGTCACAAATACATGCAACCCCTTGCGAATGTATTGGCATTATTATACCAGAAATATTTAACTCATTCAACTTCTTATTGATACACCAAAGCAGGTAACTATATAATCACAAAGAGGTAACAACAATTACAAACAAAAAATATTAATAACAATAAATAAAAATAAAAATAAAAAACTAATTGGAAGTATTATATGAGCTGATAAAATGGGCAGAAAAAATGTAAAACTTTGAAAAGCAGATGGTCAATTGACCAAATAATCATGCTGATAGACATTCAAATGGAACAGGAAAAAGGCAAGCTACCAACATTAAAAAAGGAAACACCATGGAGCTCCAATGCCCAAAAAAAAAAACAGAGAGGAACACTTTAAGCTACAATTACTCAGTAAATTCTATATGCTAGAGGCTAAGCAAGATGGGTTTGAGTTAAACTTGGCTACTTAAGTTAACGTAACAATTAGTTGCCTAAGGTAATTAGTCCCTAGAACAACGGATAGATAGACGGAGATGGACAGGGAGAGTTAGAGAGAAACTTTCTTCTTGAGAGCTAGAAGATAAAGTCAGTGAAAAGAACGAGAAAGAAAAAGAAAATCAAAGTGAATTCAAGTTCATTCTTTTCGGTTTGAGAACTAAACGCGTGGGCGATTTAGAAAACCTTAAATGAGGTGCTTAAGTTAAACTAATATCGTTAAACTACAATTACTCAGTAAATTGTCTTTCTTAGAGGCTAAGCACGATTAGTTTGAGTTAAACTTGGGCACTTAAGCTAATGACGCAATAAGTTGCCTAAGCTAATTAGTTCCTAGAACAAAAGAGAGATGGCCAGAGAGCGACTGGGAGAGTTAGAGAGAAATTTTCTTCTTGAGAGCCAGAATAGAAAATTAAAGAAGAGAGTGAGAAATAAGAAGAAAGTCAAAGGAAATTCGAATTCATCCTTTGCGCTTGACAATTGGACACTTAGGTGATTTAGAAAACCTTAAATGAGGTGCTTAAGTTAAAATAATGTCGTTAAGCCACAATTACTCGGTAAATTCTATTTCTTAGAGGCTAAGCAAGATTAATTTGACTTAAACTTGACCATTTAAACTAATGAAACAACTAGTTGCCCAAGGTAATAAGTTCCTAGAACAAAAGAAAGAAAGACGGAGAAGGACGGAGAGAGTTAGAGACAACCTTTCTTCTTGAGAGCTAGAAGAGAAAGTTAGAGAAAAGAAAGAGAAATAGGATTCAAATTCATCCTTTTGGACCTTAGTTGCACGAAGCAGGAGCGGGAGCGGGGGCAGGAGCGGGAGCGGGGAAGCGTGAGCTGATAGAAGGTTCTTAGGTTGGGAGCGCCTCGAGAAGCGGTAATATATATATATATATATTTAATAGTTATTTCTAAAATATATTTATTATATAAAGGTGAGTTAAATAATTATTTTTAAATATATTTATTATTTTTATCTTAAGTATTATTTTTATAGATAATGTTTTTAATTTATTTATATATATTTTTTAATTTTTAATTGATATATATTATAAATAAAAAATAGTAAAATAATAAAATATGTTAAAAAACAGTAAAATAATAAAAAAAAAAATAGTAAAATAATGATTTATTTTATAAATCTTATTAGATTTTTTTTATTATGTTTGATTTAATTAGATTTATTATATTATTATATAACAAATTATATTATTTATATAACAAATTATATTATTTATTATATTATTACATTATTATTATATAACAAATTATATTATTTATATAACAAATTATATTATTTATTATATTTATTATATGTTAGAAACGGGAGGAGGGAAGACAGGGAAGACAGGGAAGACAAATCGAAGAGAGAGAGAGAGAGAGAGAGAGAGAGAGAAGAAGAAGAAGAGACGGAGGTGAGCAAATCGAAGGCGATGGCCATGGCAATCGAAGGCGAGAGCGACGAGGAGTAGATCGCGAGCAGATCGCGAGAGCAGATCGAAGGTCGATCATCGATGTCGAAAGTCCAGGAGCAGGCAGCTCGTGAAGGAATGGCCTTGAAGCGACGAGTCAACTGGATGTTCGACGACGACGACGACGACTGGAGTTGAAGGTTTGTCTTCTCACTCTCTTCCTTCACACTCTCTCTCCTCTGTCTCTCTCTCCTAGGGTTTTTGTTCTTCACCAGCGATCCCATCTTGGCTAGGATCGCGTTTCTCTCTCTACGGAAACGCGATTCCTACACGTTTCTTTCTAAGAAACGCGGAATCGCGTTTCTTACTAAGATTCGTCACATGTTGGGACGATTCCTGCAACTAAGTTTTGGACTTGATAATTGAACACTTGGGCGATTTAGAAAACCTCAAATGAGGTTCTTAAGTTAAACTAATATCGTTAAGCTACAAGCACCCGGTAAATTCTCTTTCTTAGAGGCTAAGCAAGATTAGTCTGAGTTAAATTTGGCCACTTAAGCTAACGACACAATTAGTTGCCTAAGCTAATTGGTTCCTAGAACAAAACAGAGATGGATGGAGAACGACGGAGAGAATTAGAGAGAAACTTTCATCTTGAGAGCTAGAAGATAAAGTTAGAGAAAAGAAAGAGAAATAGGAAGGAAATCAAAGGGAATTCAAATTCATCCATTTGGACTTGAGAATTGCACACTTGGGTGATTTAGAAAACATTAAATGAGCCGCCTAAATTAAACTAATATCGTAAAGCTACAAGTACTCTCGATAGATTCTCTTTCATAGCGGCTAAGCAAGATTAGCTTTCGTTAAACTTGGCCACTTAAGCTGTTGAAACAATTAGATGCCTAAGCTAATTAGTTTCTAGAACAAAAGAGAGAAGGATGGAGAAGGGCGGAGAGAGTTAAAAAGAAGCTGTCTTCTTGAGAGCTAAAAGAGAAAGTTAGAGAAATAGGAAGAAAATCATAAGGGAATTCAAATTAATCCTTTTGGACTTGAGAATTGAACACTCGGGTGATTTAGAAAACCTTAAATGAGGTGCTTAAGTTAAAATAATGTCGTTAAATAACTCTGCCTTAGTCTAAGCAAGATTAGTTTTAGTTAAGCTTGGCTACTTAAGCTAATGAAACAATTAGTTGCCTAAGGTAATTAGTCGCTAGAACAACAGATAGATAGACAGAGAATGACAGAGAAAGTTAGAGAGAAACTTTCTTCTTGAGAGCTAGAAGAGAGTTAGAGAAAAGAAAGAGAAATAAAAAGAAAATCAAAGGGAATACAAAGTCATCCTTTTGGGAATGAGAATTGAACACACATAGGTGATTTAGAAAAAAAAAAAAAACTCTTAAATGAGGTGCTTAAGTTAAAATAATATCGTTAAGCAACAAGTACCTGGTAAATTCTCCTTCTTAGAGATTAAACAAGATTAGTTTGAATTAGACTTGACCACTTAAGCTAACGAAACAATTTGTTGCCTAAGTTAATTAGTTCCTAGAACAAAAGAGAGATGGATGGAGAATGACGGGGAGAATTAGAGAGGAACTTTCTTCTTGGTTGCTAGAAGAAAAATTTAGAGAAAGAAAGAGAAATGGGAAAAAAATCAAAGGGAATTCAAATTCATCCTTTTGGACTTGAGAATTGAACACTCGGGTGATTTAGAAAACCTTAAATGAGGTGCTTAAATTAAAATAATATCGTTAAGCTACAATTTTTTTTGGTGAATTAAGTCATAAAATAAAACAAGAGAAATTACAAGAATACAAGGGGCAAACCCCAGGCCCTAACAACAGCTAAATAACAAACATAAAACTACACTATTAGTATAAACAACATACAATCACAGTTATTTAGAAAATATGATTAAAAAATAATCACACTTATTTAAAAAAATGCGATTAAAAATAAATACTATCACTCACTCAAATTAAATGTGATTAAAATATCAATGTAATTTTTTTTTTTTATCACACTTACAATAAAAATGAGATAGCTTTTTGTAGTAGTGTTATTTTGTTTATTGATTAATATGCAATTAAAAGTAAGGTTCGAGTTTATGTAAACGATGCAATTTAGGAAACGATATAAATGAAGAAATAATTCTAAATAAGGAAATAATGCAAAATTTGACTTGATGAAGATTAAACACCAAATCATTGACAGAAAACACAATAGCAGGGGATGAATCATTTACCCACGTTGCAATTCTTACTTTTATAAGCTCACAGACTTCCTCCAGATTTGGCTGCACCCCATTAAACACAATATCTTTTTTCAATTTCCAAATAGACCACAAAATTGCAATTGGGGTGGCATTCCAAATTCTTTATTCTAGCTTTTTCATGAGTCCCAGCTCAAAATTGCAGCAGACTTACCACTACCTAGGACATGGTGTCACTTGTGATGTTAAATAGATGGTTTTGATTGAGTTTTAAAAGAATATTGAAGAACACTTTGAAGGTCTGGCGTGTTCTTGAGGCTTGGGGTTTACTTGCACCATTCGAACCATCAAGTCTATCTTTGAAGGCTTGGCGTGTTCTTGAGTTTTAAAAGAATATTGAAGAACACTTTGAAGGTTTGGCGTGTTCTTGAGGCTTGAGGTTTGCTTGTGAAGTAGGAGGGAAAAGATAGACTTGATGATTTGAATGGTGCAAGCAAACCCCAAGCCTCCAGAACACGCCAAACCTTCAAAGTGTTTTTCAATATTCTTTTAAAACTCAATCAAAACCATCTATTTAACATCACAAGTGACACCATGTCCTAGGTAGTGGTAAGTCTGCTACAGTTTTGGGCTGGGACTCATATGAAAAAGCTAGAATAAAGAATTAGGAATGCCACCCCAATTGCAATTTTGTGGTCTATTTGGAAATTGAGAAAAGATATCGTGTTTAATGGGGTGCAACCAAATCTAGAGGAAGTCTGTGAGCTTATAAAAGTAAGAATTGCAACGTGAGTAAATGATTCATCCCCTGCTATTGTGTTTTCTGTCAATGATTTGTTGTTTAATCTTCATCAAGTCAGATTTTGCATTATTTCCTTCCTTAGAATTATTTCTTCATTTATATCGTTTCCTAAATTGCATCGTTTACATAAACTCGAACCTTACTTTTAATCGCATATTAATCAATAAACAAAATAACACTACTACAAAAAGCTATCTCATTTTTATTGGAAGTGTGATTAAAAAAAAATATTACATTGATATTTTAATCACACTTAATTTGAGTAAGTGTGATAGTATTTATTTTTAATCGTATTTTTTTAAATAAGTGTGATTATTTTTTAATCATATTTTCTAAATAACTGTGATTGTATGTTTATACTATTAGTGTTTTAATATGCCATAAAATATATTTTTTAATGTTTGACGTGAAAATCCTAAATAAATTAAATAATCATTTATTTTGATTTCATAGAAGGCTAACAATAATGTACTCAAAGTTTATAAAATCATGCAAACACTAACCCTTTTGAAGGTTTTATAGTGATACTTCCAACTTAGTTCAAACATGAGTTATTAACCATGAAACAAAATATGAATAGGAATTTAACTTAACACATTCAAAACATGGATTTTAATAGAGCATTAATTTCATGGACTGAAATATATCAAACTACTCAAGAATACAAAACTAACTCGGGAATCATTCTATTAGTTAAAAATTGAAACCCTAGCATGCTTCTAATGAAGAGGTGAGAAGACCCTTGGGTTCAGCATGACGGTTCTCGAAATCATGCAGGGGTGTTCTTCAATCAAGTTTCGTGGATTCATTTCAGAAATTGAAGAGAGAAAATTACTTTATTGATTGACAAAAAATTTGGGAGTGATGAGAGTGGGTACGATGGGAGTAATTGGACTGCCGGAGCAATTCATGGGAGTAACTTCGTCGTCTACGTCTGAGGGGAGAGGATGAGGCACTTCTTTCTTCTGGTTCAATGGAAGACCATGAGAAGAAGAGGAACCTAACCCTAACCCTAACCCTAACTTGTGACATTTACACAAACCCCCCTCAAGTTTATAAAATTACAAAAACAGAGTCATTTTGTTTTAGGTACTTTAAATTGACCTCTCCAGTAGTTGATCTCTCGCTTTTAGTTAGGTTAAAGTGACCGAATTAATACAAATAGTATAAAATTATAATAATAAATAAAGAAAAAAAAATATATATATATATATATATGTCACGAATACATGCAAGCCCTTCCGAATGTATTGGCATAATTATACCAGAAATATTTAACTCATTCAACTTCTTATTGATACACCAAAGCAAGCAACTATATAATCACAAAGAGGTAACAACAATTACAAACAAAAAATATTAATAACAATAAATAAAAATAAAAATAAAAAACTATTTGGAAGTATTATATGAGTTGCTAAAATGGGCAGAAAAAATGTAAAACTTTGAAAAGCAGATGGTTAATTGACCAAATAATCATGCTGATAGACATTCAAAAGAATTTTTATCAGGGAACTATTTTGTCAATTTACTGTTCAGAAATTCAAGACGATTAACAACTTCTACCCATTTGATTGCAATCAAGTATTTGAACGTGGTTAAAAACTTCCTAAAATGTTACAGGAAAAATACTACAAAAGTGAGAACATTAGGCCACTGGAAATTATTTCAACCGGCTGGTCTTTGGTGAATTTGATGAACTCGGTGGGATTCATTAATTGCTAGCTTAGGACAGAGAGGGGGTGCAGGAAAGTGAAAGAGATAAAGGCGATTAAACACCAAGAAAGTTGGGTACCAAATCAAATCTACATAACCAAGTACACTAATCATGTTTTTGTCCTCGTACTTTTGTCACGTATATTAATCTTCCTTTATTCACTTATGTAATTACTAGTTGAAATTATCAAGTGTAAACATTGAAAGGCACTTAGACTGACAAAGAGGGATTCATACAAATCAATCAACTAAACAACTCTAAAATCTACAACGTCAATTCCAACCGTGATGCATATGTTAAAAATATTACATAAATAAAAATTTAGGTATTACAATTACCCCCAGAGAAAAAAATTACCTATCCGTATCAAATTCTTCAACTACAGGGTATAGCAATACACAATACACATAATCAGTTAAATTGCATCAATTGAATAAACAAAGAGAAATCAAATCAAATCAAATTACGAAAATTATACCAAACACAAAAATTGAATACACAGTAGTGATAATACACCATTAAACTTAGGGCTTCAAGATTCAAACTTTCAAATGAAAACAAAAAAATAAAATAAAATAAAATAAACTGGTGGGTTCAGCAGGACGGTTCTGGAAATCATGCAGGGGTGTCCTGCAATCAAGTTTCGTGGATTCATTTCAGAAATTGAAGAGAGAAAATTACTTTATTGATTGACAAAAAATTTGGGAGTGATGAGAGTGGGGACGATGGGAGTAATTGGACTACTAGAGCAATTCACAGGAGTAACTTCGTCGTCTACGTCTGAGAGGAGAGGATGAGGCACTTCTTTCTTCTGGTTGAATGGAACACCATGAGAAGAAGCGGAACCTAACCCTAACCCTAACCCTAACCTATGACATTTACACCAACCCCCCTCAAGTTTATAAAATTACAAAAACAGAGTCATTTTGTTTTAGGTAATTTACACTGACCTCTCCAGTAGTTGATCTCTCGCTTTTAGTTAGGTTAAAGTGACCGAATTAATACAAATAGTATAAAATTATAATAATAAATAAAGAAATATATATATATATATATGTCACGAATACATGCAACCCCTTGCGAATGTATTGTCATAATCATACCATAAATATTTAACTCGTTCAACTTCTTATTGATACACCAAAGCAGGCAACTATATAATCACAGAGAGGTAACAACAATTACAAATAAAAAATATTAATAACAAAAAAAATTAAAAAAAAAAAAACTAATTAGAAGTATTATATGAGTTGATAAAATGGGCAGAAAAAATGTAAAACTTTGAAAAGCAGATGGTCAATTGACCAAATAATCATGCTGATAGACATTCAAATGGAATTTTTATCAGGGAACTATTTTGTCAATTTACTGTTCAGAAATTCAAGACGATTAACAACTTCTACCCATTTGATTGTAATCAAGTATTTGAATGTGGTTAAAAACTTCCTAAAATGTTACAGGAAAAATAATGCAAAAGTGAGAACATTAGGCCATTGGAAATTATTTCAACCAGCTGGTCTATGGTGAATTTGATGAACTCAGTGGGATTCATTAATTGCTAGCTTAGGACAGAGAGGGAGTGCAAGAAAGTGAAACAGATAAAGATGATTAAAACACCAAGAAAGTTGGGTAGCAAATCAAATCTGCATAACCAAGTACACTAATCATGTTTTTGTCCTCGTACTTTTGTCAAGTATATTAATCTTCCTTTATTCACTTATGTAATTACTAGTTGAAATTATCAAGTGTAAACATTAAAAGGCACTTAGACTGACAAAGAGGGATTCATACAAATCAATGAACTGAACAACTATAAAATCCACAACGTCAATTCCAACCGTGATACCATAATTACATCATAAATATATTAAAAATATTACATAAATAAAAATTTAGGTATTACAATTACCCCCAGAGAAAAAAATTACCTATCCGTATCAAATTCTTCAACTACAAGGTATAACAATACACAATACACATAATCAGTTAAATTGCATCAATTGAATAAACGGAGAGAAATCAAATTACGAAAATTATTCCAAACACAAAAAATGAATACACAGTAGTGATAATACACCATTAAACTTAGGGCTTCAACATTCAAACTTTCAAATGAAAATAAAAAAATAAAATAGAATAAACTGGTGGGTTCAGCATGACAGTTATGGAAAGCATGCAGGGGTGTTCTGCAATCAAGTTTTGTGGATTTATTTCAGAAATTGAGGAGAGAAAATTACCTTATTGATTGACAGAAAATTTGGGAGTGATGAGAGTGGGAACGATGGGAGTAATTGGACTACCGGAGCAATTCACCAGAGTAACTTCGTCATCTACGTCTGAGAGGAGAGGATGAGGCACTTCTTTCTTCTGGTTGAATGGAATACCATGAGAAGAAGAGGAACCTAACCCTAACCCTAACCCTAACCCTAACCCTAACCCTAACTTGTGACATTTACACCAACCCCCTCAAGTTTATAAAATTACAAAAACAGAGTCATTTTGTTTTAGGTAATTTACACTGACCTCTCCAATAGTTGATCTCTCGCTTTTAGTTATGTTAAAGTGACCGAATTAATACAAATAGTATAAAATTATAATAATAAATAAAGAAATATATATATATATATATATGTCACGAATACATGCAACCCCATGCGAATGTATTGGCATAATCATACCAGAAATATTTAACTCATTCAACTTCTTATTGATACACCAAAGCAGGCAACTATATAATCACAAACAGGTAACAACAATTACAAATAAAAAATATTAATAACAATAAAAATAAAAATAAAAATAAAAATAAAAATAAAACTAAAACTAATTGGAAGTATTATGAGTTGATAAAATGGGGAGAAAAAATGTAAAACTTTGAAAAGCAGATGGTCAATTGACCAAATAATCATGCTGATAGACATTCAAAAGAATTTTTATCAGGGAACTATTTTGTCAATTTACTGTTCAGAAATTCAAGACGATTAACAACTTCTACCCATTTGATTATAATCAAGTATTTGAACGTGGTTAAAAACTTCCTAAAATGTTACAGGAAAAATACTACAAAAGTGAGAACATTAGGCCATTGGAAATTATTTCAACCAGCTGGTCTTTGGTGAATTTGATGAACTCGGTGGGATTCATTAATTGCTAGCTTAGGACAGAGAGGGAGTGCAAGAAAGTGAAACAGATAAAGACGATTAAACACCAAGAAAGTTGGGTACCAAATCAAATCTGCATAACCAAGTACACTAATCATGTTTTTGTCCTCGTACTTTTGTCAAGTATATTAATCTTCCTTTATTCACTTATGTAATTACTAGTTGAAATTATCAAGTGTAAACATTAAAAGGCACTTAGACTGACAAAGAGGGATTCATAAAATCAATGAACTAAACAACTATAAAATCCACAATGTCAATTCCAACCGTGATACCATAATTACATCATAAATATATTAAAAATATTACATAAATAAAAATTTAGGTATTACAATTACACCCAGAGAAAAAAATTACCTATCCGTATCAAATTCTTCAACTACAGGGTATAACAATTCACAATACACATAATCAGTTAAATTGCATCAATTGAATAAACAGAGAGAAATCAAATCAAATTACGAAATTTAAACCAAACACAAAAAACGAATACACAGTAGTGATAATACATCCTTAAACTTAGGGCTTCAAGATTCAAACTTTCAAATGAAAATAAATAAAATAAAATAAAAATAAACTGGTGGGTTCAGCATGACGGTTCTGGAAATCATGCAGGGGTGTTCTTCAATCAAGTTTCGTGAATTGATTTCAGAAATTGAAGAAAAAGAGAAAATTTACTTTATTGATTGACAGAAAAATTGGGAGTGACAAGAGTGGGGAAGAAGGGAGTAATTGGAGTGCCGGAGCAATTCGCCGGAGTAACTTCGTCGTCTACGTCTGAGAGGAGAGGATGAGGCACTTTTTCTGGTTGAATGGGAAACTATGAGAAGAAGAGGAACCCTAACCCTAACCTGTGACATTTATACCAACCCCTCTCAAGTTTACAAAATTACAAAAACAGAGTCATATTGTTTTAGGTAAATTACACTCGCCTCTCTTATAGTTGATCTCGCTTAGTAAGGTTAAAGTGACCGAATTAATATAAATAATGTAAAATTATAATAATAAATAAAGAAATATATATATTTCAATGTAAAGAAATATGATATCATTATTTTTTCATTTATATTAATAATGAATTATTGATGAACAAAGTTTTGTTTTAGATATGGCTTATAAGTTGATTTTTTTGTTTATTACGAAAATACGTAAAAAAAAATAGATAAATAATATAATCCAATAAGCTAATAAGCTACTAAATTAACTTTTTTACATATTGTAAAAAGATATTAAGTGAATTAAAATTTTAAAGAAACTTACCTCTTTAGTGAAAACAATTCTTTGGGGCTAACAAATTAGGAGAAAATTCTTAAATTAACCGTGGTGCACTTGCGAAAAACTTCTCACTGAGGACTTATGTACCCTTGTAAATTAATAGGGGTTTGATCCAAACACTTTGGTGCCGATAAAAATAAATAAACAAACTTAATGTAATTAGAATAAATTATAAATGCATCTCTTGATATTTGCTTAAAATAGGATTTGTCTTTTATAGTTTCAGAAATCACATCTCGCTTTTTAAAGTTTCTAATTTCATAACAAATAACTAATTTTATGAATAAATTATCAAATTAATTAATAATTTTGAATATTGTCATAAATTTATTTCAATTAATAATTGAGTTAATTACCAAAAAGTCTTGTTTATAAATGTTATGGTAGTTTAGATCTTATCTAAGATTTTTTGAACCAATAAGTCCTATTTAGTAAAACTGAGAATATTATCAGTTTTTTCCAATTTTTAAAATTAAGAGCATTATCAATTTTCCATAATAATGTTCCAGATAATTGTTTCATTAACTGATAAAAAAATAGAGTATAAAATTAAATATTTTTACCCTTCTACTTATTAGTTTGATTCAATTATCCAATAAAATTGAGAACATTATCTATTTTTTTCTGTTTTAAAACTGAAAACATTATCAATTTTTTCATTTTTAAAGTTTTTTTTCCCAGTTTTGCACATCAATGTTCCATCATCATGTTCCTTTATAAACACAAAATTTTTAGTTTTGCACAAAAAAATAATTCAAATTTTTTTTTTTTCCAAATTGCACATATATTTTTTTAGTTTTTTCAATTTGAAAGCTGATATTTTAAAATTTGAAAAATCAAAATAAATGTCAAATTATCATGTTCCTTTATAGATAATTATAAATGATGAACAATCATTATTTGGAGGACAATTCCAATTATTAAAAATTTTAATCGGATTTGAATGTCTAAAAATTCTTAGTTATGACTTAACAGAATATAAGTTCATAAATTAAAACTTGTGTGTAAATGTTCCTTATTAATTTAGGTAATTTCTAGCATTTTTTAATTTTATTATTATTGTATAAAGGAACAATTAAAAGTTTTAGAATATGATTGTTACTTAAAAATGACATTATTAACCTGTTCTATCAGCTTGAAATACAATATAAAATGGGGAATTTTTTTTAAGGTCCCTAATAATAATAATTTAAAGCATAAAGGACACCCAAAAAATAGTGATGTATCAGGTCCCTGAACAACTTGGCTTGCGTTTTTAATTATTTTGTGGACCAAAATACCCTTGCCAAAATCAACACAGAAACGAAACTCATTCCGACGTCTGAGTTCCATTCCAAACATCCAGCATCTTCACGAACAGGAGAACAGCAAAATTAGGGTTTCAACATCATCTGCACCATCGACATTAGAGCTTCGTTATCTTCTCCAAAAATCATTCACATTCCTTCCTCACAAATTTATCTGACCTAGGTTAAAGCTTCGTTTTCACTGCTCATCATCATCTTAGTCCATCTTCGTCACGTCGCATCTTCATCTCGGGCCATATCAGCTCGTCATTCAAGTTTCATCCTAACTCTGATCAATTTTTCTACAATACAACTAGATTTTCTCTGGAAGCACAGTTAATAGCATTTTATAATAACCTTCCATAAATTAGGGTTTCAATTTCGTAATAAAAAGCTACCTGAATTTGGAAAAAGATATTTCTGTGTGTTTTGAACTTATTCTTGAACATGTTTGTGTGATTTTATCTATAAATTTCTCTGGCATTTGAATTTCTCTGATTTTTGCTTGATGTATGTTTCTTCTTTCAATTTTCTCTGGCATGTTTATTTTCACAAAAATAATTTTTTGTGTTTTTATCTTATTCTTGAACATGTTTCTGTAATTTTGTTTATAAATTTCCCTACTCTATAAATTTCTCTGTAATATGTATTTTTAATTGGAATGTCTATCTTTCTCTGGAATGTCTATTACTCTCTTGCCTCTGTCTAAGTTTCTCTGGTATTTATAATTTTCTTTGACCACATCACATCACTTTCCTCCCTTGTGTGTCTCTCTCATTTTTTATTTTCTCTAGAATTTTAATATTATGGACTGGAATGAATGTTTCTTCTTTGAATTTTCTCTGCCATGTGTATTTTGAGAAAAAGTTATTTCTCTGAATTTTGATCTTATTCTTGAACATGTTTCTGTGATTTTGTTTATGAATTTCTCTGCTTTGTAAATTTCTCTGGAATATGTATTTTTCTCTGCAATGTCTATTACTCTCTTGCCCCTGTCTAAGTTTCTCTGGTATTTATAATTTTCTCTGACCACATCACATCACACCACTTTCCTCCCGTGAGTGTCTCTATCATGGTTAATTTTCTCTAGTTGTGTATGTAAATTTCTCTTGCATTTTAATATTATGAATTGAAATTTTCTCTAGAATGGAAATTTTCTCAAGAATGTGTAATTTTCTCCGGAATGTGTATTTTTCTCTGGTATGTTTATTTTGTTCAATTCTTGGTTTCAATATGGTGTAATTCTCAGTGGCATGTTTACATTACTTTGTTTATTTTATCTTGTTAATTGTGGAATGGAAATTTTCTTTCGCTTGCCATGTTTACTTTTTTCTATCATTCATTTTCTTTGGTATGTTTACTTCTATATGTAATTTTAACAATTATTGAAAATTTTTGTCCCATGTTTATGATGCTGTGTTGATTTTCTCTGACATTTAATTTTTAATGTCCAATTTTCTCTGGCATATCAAATTTTCTCTGGCATGTCCAATTTTCTGTAATTTTTCCTTATTTGTAATTTTCTCTGGCATCTCCAATTTTCTCTTTTCTGTAATTTTCTCCCTTATCTGTAATTTTCTCTGACATGTCCAATTTTCTCTGGGATTTAATGTTGACATCTTTATGTTTTAATCATTGTCTAGAAATGGCAAAACGTAAAAGTAACGAAACACCGGAAACACCAAGTAAAAAACAGAAACTCTCTCAGTCTTCTTATGGACTAAGATCAAAAACCAGTAGCAAAACACTAGAAACACCAAGCAAGAAAGAATAACTCTCTCAATCTTCTTATCATCTAAAATCAAAAACCAACAGCAAAACACCACAAACTCCTCACCAAAACACACAAGTCCAAGCTAATGAAGCAACTAGCATCCAGATGAGTACCCCAACTTCAAAAGACTCAAGCTCAAGGGGGAAAAAACCTGTTAAACTCCACAGAAAGAGAGCTCACTACAACATTCAATTCCGATCTAACCTCTCATCTGTCGTCTCCTTTTTTCAAACACTTAAATTCAATTCAAAACAACTTCTAAAGCTTCAAAAGACCCCATTCTGGTATTTGATCCAAGCTCTAACCACTGGAAGGATGGATCCAAAGAAATCTAGGAAATCCGATGATGATGTAGTTGCCATAATCCAATGTTATAATGAAAAAACAAAAGCATTCACAGTTGGTAAGAAGAACCTGACCTTTACAACAAATGACATGACCTTGATTTTTGGTTTGAAAGGAGGTAAAGGAGCCATGTCATTAAAATACTCTAAAAAGCCAAAATCTACATTCCTCAGGAGAAGATTCCAAAAGGACACAAGGCTCACTGGTTCCGTTCTTAAAAATGCCTTGGTCAAAGCAATGAAAGGCAAGCAACCAACTGACTTTAAAGATGTAGCAATCATTGTTACATTGTACTTGTGTCTCGCCCTATTTTTTGCAACAAGTGGGAATTCAATAGGTTGGGTTTTTATAAAGTATGTGGAACCTCTTGAATCAATGAAACAGTATGATTGGCCAGAAGCAATCACATCAACATTGATTGATTCTATCATGGAATTGCACAAAACTCCAGAAAAAGTTACGGGGTGTGTCATTGCATTGCTGGTAAGTATAATATCCATTCAAATTTGCAGTTATTATACT
Organism: Camellia sinensis; assembly: GCF_055761805.1. Classification (NCBI taxonomy): domain Eukaryota; kingdom Viridiplantae; phylum Streptophyta; class Magnoliopsida; order Ericales; family Theaceae; genus Camellia; species Camellia sinensis. The sequence goes on from NC_138963.1 coordinate 144,627,665, forward strand.
TACAAATTTGTGCGTTTAGAAAATTTTATTTACTTTCATTTTCATCACAGTATTGACTATGTGAACATGCAACTATCATTGACTCGGAAGACAGTAACACAACTGACTTCCCAAGATGTGCCAAGTGGAACCTACAAACCTTGACGAAACAGCTGCAGAAGACACCAGTCCACTCTCTTGCACCTCGGCAGGTTAGATTCCTATTGCTACTGAAATCTCAGTGAAATTCCAAAATTTCTCTAACTACTACTTTGTTTCCCTCCTTGTGCATTGATTGATTAAGATCAATTTTCTCTGAACTATCCATTTATGTTTTCTTCTTTGGTTACCACTGGTTTATTTCTGCCATTGTAATCAATTTTCTCTGCCATCTAAATTTCTCTGACCACAATTGTAACACATTAACTTATATGCCCTGATTGATTTTCTCTGATATCTAAATTATGTTGGTTGTTTCATAATTTTCTCTGGCCCATCAAATTTTATCTCCTTGTGTGTAATTTTCTCTGCCCATAACTTATGTGCCTTGCATCTTTGATAAACACTATTTATTTCTACCTTTCTAATGAATTTTCTCTGGAATCCAAATTTCTCTGACACAATTATAGTAAAACTTTAACTTATATGCCTTGATTGATTTTCTCTGATATCTAAATTATGTTGCTTGTTTCATAATTTTCTCTACCTCATAAAATCAACTCCATGTCTCTAATTTTCTCTGGCCCATACAATTTTCTCTGAAGTTTGTTTCCCATTAGTATCATTTAGATGAATTTTATTTTCCTTATTTGAATTTTTCTCTCAGTGAATTTTGTAACATTTCTCTAATAAAAGAGTCTCCTGTTACAGATAGATAACAAGTAACTAGTCAAAAACCCATCAGAGGAGTTCTACCTTAGCAAAAAGACGAAGAAAGAATCAAAAAAGACAATTGTCAAATTCAAGGAGACATTACAAGATCCATCTGAAGATGGAGGGAATGAACAAGCAGAAGGCAACATAGAAGAATACGAAGCCAGCTATGAACAAGAACATCAAGCAAGCAGCGGAGAAGAAGAAACCAGAGAAGAAAGTGAAGAAATAGAAGCAGAAGACAAAGAACAAAATGAACAGAAAGAAGAAGACAGTGAACAAGAAGATGAAGAAGAAGATAAACAGCAAGAAGAAAACAAGAATGAAAGTGATGAAGAAAAAAATAATGAGCCGATGGACCAACAACGTGATAGCATTTGTGGCTCAACAATGCATCAGTCTGAAGAATTTGAGAAATCAAAGGATGCCCAAATTGCTGATCTACGTCAAAGACTGAAGGCACTTTCTCAATCTAAAAAAGAAGAAGACATAAATTGGATTGAATTACTTGCTGAAAAGGATATTTCAATAAGAATCCTGACATTACTTAACTCAGAACTTTAAGAAAAAGAAAGCACAATCCAAATAAAACTAAGGATGTTGAAGGTTGAAAAAGCAGACGATACAAAAACAATTCAACAGTTGAGATGTTCAAATTCAAAGCTTGAAACTGAAAATGCTAAATTGCATAAACAAATTCAAGAACTATCCGTCCAACTAGCAACACAACCATACCGAACAACAACACAACTTCAACCACAAGGTCAGTGAAAATCTTGAGCCACAAAAAGTTATGTCCTTGTGTCGACATAACTCAGAGAAATTTCTATTTATTATAATTTTCTCTGTCATTGGTAATTTTCTCTAGAAGTTATATTTCTCTGAACACATTAGTTATATTTCTACTGCTCATTGCATTTTCTCTGTATATTTTCTTATTCCATTGTTGGGGCTTGTTTGATTTTCACTGTGTATAATTGGAATGCAAGTGGAACAACAACCAACAACCCAACAAGAACAAATGGCACACAAAGAACAACCGAAACAAAAGACAAAAGTCTATGGTAACTGCAAAATATTGAATCAAATAAATTTACATATTGAAATATCATCTGTTACTTCAGAGAAATTTTACTTTTCCTAATATTTTCACTGTCTACAGTAAAAGAAGATCCGACGTCAATGATAAAAAATTTAAAGGCAAAAGAAAGGAATGAAAAGCAGCATGATCCAGAATTCCAATATCCCAAAGTTGCGAAAGTGACTAGAGCTTCAAAACAAGCTGCAAAGCAAGTTGAGCAAAGCACGAAGGACAAAGAAGTGCTTGATGTTGATGCGTACATCTTGCCTCAACCTATAAACATCAAAAAATCTTGGGTCTTTCCACAAACTCTTCCGATTTCAAAATTGATAAAAGATCATGTAAAAGACATCTTGCAGCACATATCAAATGTGTCTGGGCTTGAGTAAGTACAGCAAACAAAATAGAACATAATAAACAACAAATTACAAACTTATATTGCATTAACAACAATTCAATCCCTTCTTTGTTATCTTGTAGAGCTTTAATTTGGACAAGTGAGTTGAATCTCATTACCTTTGAAGACATTGGAAATCTAATAAAGCAAAAAGAAATTGCCAACAATGTAAGTCTTTTCCTTTCATTAAAATTTCTTTGCAATGTTCCATCAGCCTTTATAAACCAATATTATAATTATAAATCATATTTTTCAGGTCATTGATGGCTATGGAGAGATCCTTTAGGTTGACCAAATGAAAGAGACACCAACCAACCTCATTTTTTTTCACATCCATGAGCTTAGTATGTTACTACTATTTTATTTGATTTTCTCTGGAATTTACTAACTACTTTCTCTTCTTAATATACTTCTTGAAGCCAGTTGTGTCACTAGTCATAACAAAACCATTTTTTGATTTTCTCTGAACACTGAATTCATCAAGATGACAGAAAATCAAACTTTTCGAGTGTCTTTATTTGACAAGCATATTGAAACAACATGGAGGAACTACAGGTTCCTCCATTTCCCAATAAATACTGGAGGTAATGAGAAGTCCACACATGGAAATCACTGGACCTTGTTTATCCTGGACAAACAAGACAATTTATGAAGGTTCTACAACTCACTGAGGCCAAGGAGGGATGATACAGAAGACAAATATGTCAAAGATGCAAAACAATTGGTAACGAGTGCAAATTTCTCTGATCCATCATCAGCTTTATGTGATGATAATTTTCATAAAATCCCATTGATTTGTCCGTAAATTTCTCTGTTATTTAAAAATTACTTTTTTGCAGCAAGATTACGTGGAGAATTTTTTGAAAGCTTGCCTTGAAAGAGACGCTCAATCAAAACCCTCTTTCAAATTAATAAACTCACAAAACACAAGTTACGACTTTGAGTATGTCAACAGTGCTCCACAACAAGAAAGTGATTCGTAAGTTTTATACATCTATAAATAAGATAATCTGATTTGCATGTTTCTTAAAACTAACCATACCTATAATTTGTATACAGCCTGGATTGTGGCCTCTTTGTCTGCTATATAATGAAACAATATAGCAAGCATGAACCTATCAGCTCCAAATTGTCCACACAAGAGATAAGGTTGATGAGGGCATAACTCATAGAGAGATTTGTGACCGAAGTTGGCCGGTCATGGACTGCACCAATTGAAATACCTCCAGAAGAACCACAAATGTAATAGTGAAACTAGTGAAAGGAAGACAATGCACATATCCACACAGAGAAAATTGTCTCACATATATGTATATATCCATACAGTATTAACCATTCAGTTTTTCATTGATACATTGAAGGAATGATGATCCTTGACATATATGTATATATCCTTTCTTGACTAATCTAAATTTCATTTTTTTTTATTTCGACTAATGTGAATTTCATACCTATCGATGGTTAAATATATATATATATATTTTTATTGTCATTCACAGAGAAAATTGTTTGCAGAAATTTCTCTGGTATGAACTACAAGAAATTCATAGAGAAATTTGACTTGTAATTGTTTGCAGAAATTTCTCTGGTATGAACTACAAGAAATTCATAGAGAAATTTGACTTGTATCGTCCTAAGGGGTTGCCTATATGATCATGTAATCTATAATACTTTGTGTTGGTACAAAACAATCATCAAACTCAACAAAACACAAAGCACACAGTAATTTTATCTGCCACTGGAAAATTTCACTGCATGAATTTCAAATTTCAAAACACAATGCCCAGATAGTTTTCTCTGATGGTGGAAAATTTCTCTAGATGAAATTGACGGATTCAAATGGTGATAGAAAATGGAATTTCTGAGTTATGAATTTCTCTGGGTTGAGTGATTTGGAGAGGAGGAATTTCTCTGTGTTGGTGAGGAAAATTTCTCTGGCTTTGACACAAATTTCTGAGTTAAAGTGAGTCCAGAGAAATTCTTCCCTGGTCTAGAGAAATTCTCAACTCAGAGAAATTTCAAAAGAGCTTAATTTTGTTTCTTGGTTATACAATAATTTTTTGTATGCTCTGTCTGGTGTGCACATTTCTTGAAATGACTGGTATGAAGCTACTTGAAATTCACAGAGAAATTTAACTCATATCTCGCCAAAGAAGGTGCCTATATGATCATTCAATCTCTAATGCACTGTGTTAGTACAAAACAATTATCAAATTCAAAAAACACAATCCACACATTACTTTAGTCTGCCATTGTCAAATTTATGTGGATGAATATGAAGCTTCAAAATACAATACACAGAATTTTCTCTGCCATAGGAAAATTTCTCTGGATGAATTTGACAGGTATTACAAACCTACTGCCTATAGTATATATGCACACTTTAGCTGATATTGAAAAATTTCTCTGGATGAATTCGATTGATATTATTATATACACTGTCTAAAAAATACATTTCATAAAACAAAATACACAAAGTAATCATCAAATATATTATTCAATCAATAAAATGTATAATCCTCAACTATTTAACAAAGGTTCCTTGCATGTCCTCTTATTATGGTGATCAATACTCTCACAACGACCACACTTAATCACCCTTTTAAACTCTCCAGCAGAAGCAATTCTGTTTTTCTTCGGCCTCCCAGCAGGTCTCTTGCTCAATGGAGGTAAAATCATAGCATCTTCAATGCTACACACAGGTTTTTCAACAGTTGGAACTGGGCTAATCGAAAATGAGTATGCTTGACGATACATATCAGCATGAAAAAATGGTTCAACAAATGAATTCAAATTCTTTCTACTCCTAAAAATTGCAGCAACAGCATGTTGACATGGATACCCATTTATTTCCCATTTTCGACATGAACAAGTTCTCAACCCAAGAACAACCATAACCGAAGGAAAATAATGCACTTCAAAGACATTATCAGATGATAAACTCACATTCCATGTCCTCCCATCCAAAAAAGACTTCTCCAACACACTATCCATTCGAGGACACAGAATTTTATTCCATTTACTAAAGAGCCGCCTCCTATTAGACCTCATATTCATGATTTGCAACCGTATCATGTCCACCAAATTTGTTATTGGCAAGTGCCGAGCTTCTCATATCCATGAATTGAATGACTCAGCAACATTTGAATACATCTCACCATAACGTTTCCCCGCAAAATATGCATCACTCCAATTTTCATATGGTAAACTTCTCAAGAAAACACTCACAATGTCTCCTCCCTCACTTTTTAATTCATTTAACTTGAAATGAAATGATGCCTTTGTTGGAGCATATGCACATTCTGAAAACTTGGACACAATCGTTTCCCTAACCAAATTTGTGTTTCCACATGACAACTTATCCCTCAAATTTCTCTTCAGATGTTCCAGACAAAATCCATGAAAGCAGTTAGGGAAAAACCTAGCAATTCCCTCCAAAATATCACAATGTCGATCTGATATGAAACTTATCACCCTTTCTGATCCCAATACTCCACATAAATGTTCAAGAAACCAACACCAATTGTCTTTATTCTCAGCATCAACAACAGCAAAAGCTACAGGAAAAAAACCTACAAAACAAATAGGAACAAGCATATTAGATATACACATGCAGAGAAAAATAGAACAATAAACAACCAGAGAAGTTTGACACTGCCAACATCCAGAGAAAATTCACTTAGTGCCCAACTCTAGAGAAAATTCGCACATTGGCAACATCTAGAGAAAATTGACTTAGTGACCAACTACAGAGACAATTCACACAATTATAATATCCAGAGAAAATTCACTTAGTGACCACCTATAGATACAATTTACACAATGACAACATCCAGAGAAAATTCATACACTGACCAAAATCCAGTGAAAATTCTCACAGTGGCCAAAACTAGAGAAAATTCACATTCACTCAATTCCTATATGTATAGAAAATTCACATACTTAGATAAAATTAGATATATTTACAATTACCTTCATTCCCATCTTTCTCCGTTGCAGCAAGCATAACTCCTTTGTATCGTCCTTTCAAAAATGTTCCATCAAGAAAAAGCAATGACTGACAATATTTGAAACCAGCAATGCATGCATGAAAAGCCACAAACACTCTTTTGAAACGCTTGTTATCTTCAAAATCTAACTCAAAACGACTACCTGAATTGTTCTTCAATGCCTCATCAAAATACCACCGTAATTGATCAAATGACAAACAAGAATCCCCATATGTACTACATTTTGCTTTTTCAACACCCAATCAACCACAGTTATAACTGATTGAGACCCCATACTTGTCTTTCATTTCTTTCACAATATCCACTGGACGAGTTAAAGGTTTTGCACTTACCTCTTCAAGTATCAGCCCAGAAACTAAGCTAGAAGTCATCCTCGAATGTTTACTCGTACAAACCGCCACACCACACGTATGTTCATTGTTCAAAGTCTTTATGTAGAAAAACCTATTTGTTTTTTCAACAGAAGCATGTACACGCCACATACATCCCCTTGATTCCTTATATGCACATTCTGCCGTAACCCTCAGCTTGTCATTTTTAACATACGTAAACTGAAAACCAACCTCAATAGCACACTTGCATAAAAAAGTACAGAACTCAACCACACCACCCTCAAACTTTTGTCCAACACTCGTAATATTATTCCGCCAATTAGCCGACAATAACACCTTTTCTTGGTGAGAACAAAACTTAGAGAGTGAATTCCTTTCAATAGCCACCAGCCTATCACACTCACCATCCATAACATCTACCCAATTAGACCCCACTTCATCCTCTTCATCAAAAGTACTACATCTAGTAACTGAAACATCAACTATATCAACACCGCGTGCACAAACAACCCTCAACATATTCAGAAAATCAATATTATTTCGAACCATACAATTCGGATGGCCCAAAATAGAATATGAAATACATAGTCTCAGGTTTCAAATTCTCTCATGTTTTACACAAAATGCCAACCAATTCCTCAAAATTCAATTCGTATGAAACATTAATGACAATAGTATCATTCCCATATTTGCACAGCAACAACACTGCACTGTCCATTGAAACTGAAACAAAAAACAACAAAAATAATTTGTTTAACATAGAAACACTTCACAAGAACAACATAAAAGTCCAAAGAAATTTCTAAAAATTATAATTTTCTCTAAACTTAAAATAAAAGTCCAAAGACATCTACAAATTGATATTCACCTTCAAAATGATAAAAAACAAAATCACAGAAACTTAATGAATCACAGAGAAGTTTATTGCTAACTATTAAACACAATCATAGAAAAAAATCACACAGAATATCTGTTATAAAATTATAGGCTTCTCCATGATTTTCACCTCACTACAAGCTAATAATTTTTTATGCGTCATTCTGTAATATTGCACTCATAGAAAAATTCAGAGAAATTTACAAACTTATATACATCTTCAAGATAACAAAAAACACTGCATTGTCCATCTAAACTGAAAGAAAAAACACAAAAAATAACTTTTGCTTAGAGAAACAAAAACTTCTATTCATCTTCTACAAACATATAATTTCCTCTGAACTACAAACTAAAAGTGAGTAACAAACTTACAATTTTCTCTGAGCTACAAATACAAGTCCAGAGAAATTTATGAACTTACATTCACTTTCTCATATTCTATCTGCATTAGAAACTTCTAATAATATGTCCATATGCACTTATAATTTCCGCTGGACTATACAAACAAAAGTGCAGAAAATGAAATTTCTCTGGTTTGAAAAAACATAGAACAAAACTTATCATTGATCAGTATGTTGATAAAAAACAGAGCACGAAAAAATGAACTCTAAACATCAAAATCACCTACACTGTCAACACTATTTGAAATTGATCAAAAAACAAAGAATGAAAAATTAATTCCAAAAAATAAAATCAACTCTATCAAGCTGGCCTCTCTCTAAACAAAAATTCAAAACAAAAATCAAAATCCATGTGGAATCTAAATCGAAAACAAACCTGATTCAACTACACTCAAAAACCTACGCGATCAACACACTGTCAACACTCTTTGAAATTGATTAAAAAACGAATAATAAAAAATTAATTCCAAAAATAAAAATCAACTCTATCAAGCTGGCCTCTCTCTAAACAAAAATTCAAAACAAAAATCAAAATGTATGTGGTATCTCCATCGAAAACAAACCTGATTCAACTCCACTGAAAATCTACGCGATCAACACACTGTAACACTACTGAAATCTCCGACGAAATCTCCAACGAAATCTACACGATCGTAGCAATCTTTCTCGTCAACTCCACTGAAATCTCCGACGAAATCTCCACCATGAAATCTCCACTGAAATCTCCGACAAAAACTCCACTGCAAATTTGGTTTCCAAAATCTATCAGTTAAGTCAACAATATAATATTCAAACAAATTTATGTTATAAAGGAAGGGTAATTAAGGTACTTTGCAACCTAAAATAAATTTGAGGGACTTTAGCCATCAAAACATATTATTTTGGACCTCTCCTCCTATCAAAAGTAGAGGAGGGACCTTAGGCCAATTTTCCCATATAAAATTAGGCCATGTTTTACTAACATTTTTAATACAAAATCTAAGATTATAAAATATTATAAGGGGCATTTTTCATAAATCTTTTTTTACCTACTTATGTTCTATTTAGTCTATATTATTCTTATATTTCAATAAGTCCTATGAGTGACATAATTACTAAAATATTCCTAATAATATTCACATTTACAGTGTGAATGTTTCGTGATGTGAACATTCTATAAGTGACATAATTACCAAAATATCCCTAATAATATTTACATTTACAATGTGAATGTTCCATGATGTGAATGTTCACACCGTCAATGTGAATATTCACATTATAAAATATGAATGTTCACATCACCAAATTACTAACCGTTCAACAAATATTTGTAAGGGGAGTTTGTCCATAAAATATTTTAAATATGAGAATTAAGATTTGGTAAATCAAATATTCAAATAATAGGACTTATTGAAGTACGAGAATATCTTATGGATTAATTAGGATACAAACACTTGAAAAAAAATTCTAATAAATCTCTCATATTATAATGCTATCAAATTCATTATTTATCAGCATACGTCATTGCTAATAATATTTTATATAATATACTTTATTTCATCATTAAACTTTAAAAGAAATATAAAAAAAAAAAAAAAATTAGTCTCACTATCACCACTACCAAAAAAAAAATTATGAAGGCGCATTGCATTTTTTTATTTTCCATTTATTTACACAAAAAAGGCATGAGTTTTGTAAATTACTTTGGCAACATAAATATAATATCAAATTTAAATTAAAATGGTTTTAAATTTAAAAATTCAATGTCAATCACGTTGAATTATGTCAAATTGTCGAAAATCACAAAAAATTACTTACAAATTACAATATTAAGACTGTATGTTAAACAATATAATTGATTTCACTTGATAATATAATATTTTCAAATTCTCAATAATATTTGACGTCTAATTTCTTAAAGTAATTTGTAAGAAAAATATTTTATATACTAAAATCACATCCACGTAAAACAACTTTTTGTTTTTCGCTAAATAAAAGGCAAAGAGTTAAGGCTTGAAACAAATTGAAACCCCGGGTAGAACACTAATGTGACAATAAATTTTAAGGAAAATATTTGGGACTCCCTTCGGAGATGACCTCCACATTTCTAAAGTGATCTTGGTCCTCTATGTATGTGTATGGCTTTTTTATATATGTGTGAGATTCATATAATGAGTGATCTAAATCTGTAGGGGGCTTGTGGAGGTAAGAGTCTCAATCATTGCACAAATTTTAAGTGCCATTTACTGTCACATAAATGAATATTTTGTGTGCTTGCTAATAAGGGCTGGTTTGGCAAGTTTCAAAAAAGTCAAAAAGTCACTATCTTATTTAAGTGATATCATTTTATTTAAGTCACATCACACCTCTAACACATCATTTCAAACCCAACCCAAATCCAACCCATATTTCATAAAAAGTCAAAAAGTGCACTTATTTAGATCATCCCAAACAACCCCTAAGTGTCACATGACACAGACAAAAAAAAGTCACAAAAAAAAAAAAATGGGGAAAAATATTTACACTAAAACTTAACAAAAAAAAGTATTGAGTTCTATTATTTTAATCAGTCAATATCAAATTGGAAGATACACATGTATGTAAATCACTTTTAGAAATGTCTGGTATAAAATAGAAACTTTAATTAATAGAATGATATTTTATATTATGATATGTGTTACAAAAAAATAATATTAATTTTAATTAAAAATAAAATTTAAATTTAAATTTAAATTATTTATTTTAATAAGCTTAACTTTATCGTTCTACAAGAGTGTAGTTGGATGCTTATATATAATAAATTTAGTTAAATTATTTATTTATTTATTTTGATAGTTTTAGTTTTATTGTATTATAAAAGTGTATTATCATATAATAATTTTATATTATATATATAAATTATAAGATAGTAAAAAAAACACTCATTTTAATATTAAAAATAATAGTTAAATTAGAAAGATGATTAGTAACATAAGGTATTTGAGATGATCTAAATAAATATACTTTTTGATTTTTTACGAAAGAATGTGAAATAAGGGTTGGGTCTAAAGTAATGTGGTAGAGAGATGATGTGATCCAAATAAGATGATTGTGATTCAAATAGGATGATTTGCTAAAATAGCATGTCAAACACCCTCTAAAAGTGATTCTAATTATTTAATTTTATTTTAAAAATAAAAATATGTATAAATAGAACTATGTAAAATTTATTTAAAAAATTAAATATAAATATGTTGTGGTTGGATTAATAAAAATATATATAAATTAATTATGTAGAGTATTGATGTCACGACCCAACCCGCCCCTATAGGTTTAGTGTCGTAACCGGCCAGTAATTCTTAGATTACCAAAGGCCTCTTAACATAATAATGTACAATTAAGGGCTGCGGAAGCAAATACATAAAATATACATAGTCTATCGAGCTGTGAAGACATACACCAGACAGATAATCTTACACTTTTATAAACATATGAGTGACGTCAAAAGATACAATATTTATACGTTATTTCATGTACATAAAAACAAAAAGACTTGTTCATATAGCAAAAGAAATAAAGTCTTGTACATTCATAACAACACAGCCACTAGACTTGACTTAATTTGGAACCTTCTCGGGAGGCGCAAAGGTTGGCTGACAAAAACTGAGACGCCAGGTTCTCAACTCTGAGCCTGATCATATGCCTGATCACCTACATACATAATTTAAATAGTGAGTAGGAGCCCAGTGTAGACGTCCTGGAACGCCCCGGGAGGGTTAAGTCCCGTTCTGTTCATTTGGGGTCACTACAGCTCAGGACTCTCAAATTTATCACGGTTCTAAATCTGAACCAAAGAATCCAAATCCGGCAAATCGTTTTGAGAAAAAGATTTTTGAAAAGAAGTGCCAAACATGGACTGCTTTGCCAGATACAGAGTCGCCACCTAAATGTTTTTTAATGGGAAATTTAGGAAACCCTGACTCGGTGCCAAAGGCCACGTGTCCGTCATCACCAAAGTTGCCTCGGCTTGGGAACTTGGGTACGATTGGGGAAGGTCACTTCGTGAGCACCCCCGCTCGCCCGATCAAAGATCGGCCTCTACTAACCATGATATCTATTTTTGAAAACTTTGTGTGTCCTTATTCCGGTTATTAGCCTAGGTTACTATGTGATGCACACAACATATAAGTATAGACTGGGTCGCCCGAATTGGAACAAAACATTTCATGTTTATTTTTGAAAGATGGTTTGCTACTCGCAAGTAGGCTAAGACGTGGATTTGCCACCCTCGGGTGGGCTTAGAAAACATGATTTTGCCACTATCTAGTGGGCTTAAAACATACATTTGATGAATTATTCCAATTCAGCTAACCCAACCTTCACCCACAGGCGTTCAGGCAGTTATATCACATAAGCATATAGCCTCATGGTAAGCATGCTATTCATGGCAGTCACTCACACGCATGCAAGGATGCTAAAGCATAAAGCTCACCGGGTACTCCAAGCCAAAACAAAAACTCATTAGAAATCATGCATGAATCCTAAGTATACAGAAATGCCTAATGCAACACATACAAAATGCAACTATAGCAGGCTCAGCTATTTTAAGATGGCATATGAAATGCTACAACTATCATGTATTCAATTTGGAATTAAAAGTACAATGCAGTTAGTATGATGCGCCGAGCCCGGTGCATGCAATACAGATGGATGATGCAAACATGCTGTCATACTGTATGCTAATTTAAACATGCCCTAATCTAACCATCAAAAGTGGATAAATAAAAGGGAGAAAGACGTGGGGTTGGAAGACATACAACACACACACGCACACTTATTACAGTTGTGCCCTCGCGCAGAGGGTCCGAATAAATAATACAGTCCCAAATAAAAGAATATTACAGTCCAAATATTACAGTCCAAATAATATACAAATTCCTAATTAATTAACAAATCAACTAAGAAAATAAATAAAACTGGCATGCAAGCCAGGGACTGCCTTGACTCCGCTCCGGATGATGAATGATGCATGCCCGGGTGCCTTGCGCGGAAATCCACCGGGATGTCCCAATTAGCCTCCGTTTAGCAGTTATTCTTAGAAAGCGTGCCAAACTCCGAAAAGTTGCTGATTCTTCATTTTGCTGCAACAGAGAGCAGGAAAAGGGCATAGCAATGTATTTTCACAGATATATGCATGCCTCGATCCTCATGCCACCAATCACGCATGTCGAGGCATGATGGCCGAGGAGTCGAATTGCACAATTTAATATGGGATGAATGCACATGAAAACACAACGTGACCTAACTCCATCATGGGTAATCCGGAGTGTCGGTGACTGGGAATTGAGACACGTTCCATCACTCGGAGTACGAAACGCACCTCGTTTCCCATGCCCAGACTAACTCCTATCCCGGACATGATGCAATATGCGCGACATGCATGAAATACAACTAAGATACAATCCTAACATACACAATGCTATGGAATGACATGCCTCGAAATGCGTGCACATGGGCACGCAAACTGAGAAAATGACATACGCAATGCAAATGACATGGAAATGTGATATGGGCTTACACTAACATGAGAGAGCCTCAGCCACACTCACATAAGAGGCCGATGAATGAAAATGAAGTGCCTCGAAATGCGTGCACACGGGCACGCAAACCGAGGCAATAGCATACGCAATGCAATATGGCATGGAATGGCATATAGAATGCAACATGGACTTATACTAACATGAGAGAGCCTCAGCCACACTCACATAAGAGGCCGATGGATAAAAAAATGAAGTGCCTCGAAATGCGTGCACACGGGCACGCAAACCGAGGCGGTGACATATGCAATGCAATAACATGGAAATGATATGCAAACATGCCAATGGGATTTCAGCAGCAAAATGAGGGGGAAAACAGCCCCGAAATGAGGCGAAAACACACCCGATGCATGGAATAATCCCGAAATGCAAAATTAGGCACCCGAAATGGCCTATAGCTATACCAAACATGCATAATTGGCACATGGAATGAAAAGACAGAAGCAAGGCAGCCCCAAAATAAGCATTTTACTAGTACAAAACAAGGCCAAACAGCAAGCAAAGATAGGGCAAAATTAGCATGTGAAAATGGCCCTAAACATGGGATTAAGAAGCAACTCATAGCTTCTGTCCTCAAACAGGTTAGGACCCTTCAACAACATTGAAGAGGGACCAAAAATAAGCACTTTCACAGAACTGTAAAAACCTCAAAAACAAACATAGATAAGGCTAAATTTTTATGCAAGAAAACGGACCAAAAGGTGGCCAAAGAGGCAAGTGGTATATGCACAGCCCAAATTGAAAAATTCCCTTCTACAACATTGAAGAGGGACCAAAAATAAGCATGTTTACAGAACTGTAAAATGTCCAAAAACCAAAGCATGATAGGCTTCCATAGCATGCAAAAATGGGACCAAAAGGGGAGTATAAAGGCAAGTATAACATGGAGGTCCCAAACAGTGTTGAGCCCTTCTTCAATGTTGAATAGGGGCTCAAAATAAGCCTATTTACAGTTTATGTCATGCTCCAAAACAGATTACAAACGAGCTAAAAAAATCATGCAAGAAAACGGTATTTACGAAGGGTATTGAAGCAAGTGGCATATGGAGGGCTCAAACAGGGTTGAGCCCTTAATGAGACATGAAAATGAGCTCAAAAGAAGGCCACTTTCAGTTATGGCCGGAGCTCAAAGCAAAAAGAATGGATGGCTTGCAAAAGATCCAAGAAAAGGGCTAAAAAGGGGAAATTGCAACTTACCCTTGAAGACCAATTCTTTTGTTGCTTCTTGGGCCAAATTTGTTGCCTCTTAGCTGCTGGAATTCCTCCCCTTGCTGCTGGATTGGAGTGGTGGTGGTAGAGCTTGGTAGTGATGAAGAAAATAAGGTATAGGACTTAAGGATTTTTAGGAAAATGAGAGGGATGGAGGAGGATTTGTGTCTTGAGGCTTGAAGAACAAATTTTCTAACCCTCATCACAAACAATGGCAGCTGGTTATAAGGACCAAAAGGAGGGTGTAAAGGTGGGGGAAAAGGAGGCAAGCTTTCCCCCCACAAAATATCCCCCGGATTGGGATATTTTCTGGGGGAAACAGCTGCACAGCTGTAAAGTACCAAGCATGAGGAACATGGCCGGCCCCTTACTTTTGCTGCAGGTGGCCGGCCGGCCACCCCCCCTAGCCGGCCAGCTAGGGGTCAAAAGGGTCAAGTTCAATTAGTGGCCGGCCACCACAAAAAGGTGGCCTCCCAGGTCTCCTCTTCACAACCCTGTGGTTCGAATTTGGAAACTCTGAAACAGGAGAGAGAACAAGCCATTTTCAAGAGGGGTTCAAAAGGGTCAAATGGAATTAATGGCCGGCCACCAACTTTTAGGGTCCTCCCATGTGTGTACATCACAAATATGTGGTTCAAAGTTCAAGAAAGTGGCCCAAGGGTGTTCAACATTGGCTCGGAAGGAGGGGTTCAAAAGGGTTAAGAAGCATTAGTGGCCGGCCATGAACTTTTAGGGTCCTCCCATGTGTGTACATCACAAATATGTGGTTTGGGTTTGAAGAAAATGGCTCCAAGGTGTTCAACATTGGCCCGGAAGTGTGAAAAACGGGCGTCGGAGGGGGCCGGAGGAGTAAAAAACTGGTTGTTGAAACAATTGCTGGCCTCCCACCCTTCCATGACCTTCCTAGTGATGAAACAGAGGTACCTGCCAAAAACGAACGAAAACCGATGCAAAACGAATGTTCGGGGGCCAAAACACGCAGTTCGGGGCCCTAGAAACTGCCCGTTAAACACCGAAAATGGTATTCGACCTCGAAGTGGGTTTCTCAGACCCCAGTGTCCCTCAAAAGGGAACAAATAGGAAGTATGCCAAAAAAACAGAGCAAACGGAGATGGTTAGGTGGTCCCGAACCGAGACACACGGCCTGACGGTCCCGGAGAACCGGAAACCGGGCTCCGAAATGGGCAAAATGGCCTATAGCCACAAAATGTAGCCCATGGCCACTGAGAGATGGTCTACAGGACCTCTCTCTTCCCTCAGGAAAAAAAACAGAGAAAACCGAGTCTGGTTCGCAAACCGAGACAAGGCACAGAAGAGGGTTCGGAAATCCGGAGGCAGGGCTCACGGCTGCGACTCTGAAACTTCTGAACGAGCACATTATGTAATATCACCAAGCGCTCAATCGGTGACATCTGAGTCTTAAGGTCGGTCAAGAATGGGGTGTCTACACCCAGTGAATAATAACAGAGTAAAAGGGTTAAATGAACGATGTCCCATGACTAAGCTAGTTCACATTCGTATTCTTATTCAAATCATATACAGAATTCAGAATTCATGCTTGTTCATACATGGTTTATCCGTTAGCACTAACAGATCATATACAGAGCATCATAGATTATACTTGTCAGTTCCATAGAGGAACCTCCGACTGGATACGAATAACTTGTCAGTTCCATAAAAAACCTCCGGACTGGAAACGGATAACTTGTCAGTTCTGTAAGGGAACCTCCAGTCGGGTATAGATAACTTGTCAGTTCCATAAGGAACCTCCGGTCCGGGTACAGATAGCATACTTAGATCATAGCATAATACCACAAACATTTGTTAGAGTTGGACAATCATTTATAGTAAAAAAACATGGCATCTCATAGAACAAATCTTATTTCATATACAGAAAATAATTTAACTTGAACATACCTTTACTAAGTTATTACTCACAGGTAATAGATGGCTCCATGTAAGGGACAGAGTAGGCAATTCAAATATCTTATAGTATGTGACCTACACAAATACAGAATGAATACGTACTGAATTTCACACTCGGAATCATTAACTTAGTTATTTCTTGTCTTGGCGTGTTTCTACTTCTTTATCCTCATTATGATGTCTTAATCTTAGGCCTAGGAATGTCTAAGATGGAAAGATGATGCAAAAATGCACTTGAAAACACTTAACAAAAAGTGCTGGAAGTAAAGTCCTCGCTCAAGCGTGACTTCCTACGCTCGAGCGGACATGTAAAATGTGAGTGGTCGCTCGAGCGCAAGGTCTGTTGCTCGAGCGATCTGTAAACTTTTGTAAAAAATGCTGATTGCTTGATTTTTCCGCTCGACGCTTGCTCGAGCGTAAGAGACAAGCCCTCGCTCGAGCGCAACTTTTGTCGCTTGATCATGCTGCAAAATATAAGAACTTCTGGAAGCTTGCATTTTACGCTCAAGCGGAAGTGCACACTCTCAAAGTGGTTGCTTGAGCGTGGATTCCTACGCTCGAGCGTAGGTGCATAATTTTGGAATTTCCAAAATTGTTTCCACTCTGCAGATCTTGATTTCAACACTTCAAAACACATCATTTGGACCAAAAACTTGAGGAAACTTGTCTAAACTTGAAAACATTGAGAATTAAAGGTCATATCATGAAATCAAGGTCCATAAGCTTGACGATTGAGCAAAATTCAAACTTGAATTGTGAAAACTTGACATGAATATGACATGCATGAAGTGATTTGAGCTTCAAGTTTCCAAATCATAAGCAAATGAGATGTTTGGGTCAAAGACGTGTTGAGTTCCTTGAACAAAACCCAAGTATAGACATGCATGTGGAGATTCTTGAAAATCAACTTATCAAATTATGATAATTATGCATGCATGCATGATATACTCCAAAAATCAACTATCTAAGCTTAATTCTTGCCTTCCTATAGGATTTCTTTTAAATTCACGAGTTAGCTAACTTAATTATATTATCAAAAGCTTGAATTCTCACATAAACTTCTCAATTGAGCTTCAAGTAGACCAATTCTTGAATAATCAAGCAAATCCTCCCTAGTTCTCTTCAATTCTCAAGCAAGTCTCACTTTGGTTGAATTCACGTCTACCTACCTCTCACTCTCTCTCACGTTTGTGTGTGTGAGTAAACTCAAAAATGTGTTGAAAATGAAAGAAAGAGATGAGTGGAGCATGTAGAGAGTCTTATATAGGCACACTTGGTGGTAATTAATTAGAATTAATCAAATGGGCATTAAATTAATCTAATTTAATTATTTTGAATCGAATTTCAATTAAACCTATCATAAAATTCTAAAAATTCCAATTAACTAAAAAATCAAGTCAATTTCTGAATTGGATACTGATAAGGCCTCAATTTACAAATCGAAACGAAACATGAACAGATCTTCTTACGTTAAACAGATATAAACACAAATAATGCAATGCACATTTAATTATCTCAGAATTTCTTCTTAATTACTTGTTAGGCATACTTAAGCATGAATTAATGTTAATCATGGGTCGGGGTTGTTACAATTGATTTTTTCTTTAATATATTTTTTTGAATTATTTATACATATTGTATATAGGTATATAAAATTTAAATTAAATATAAATATTTTGTAATAAATAATTTCATGTTAAATAAAAAAAATCAAATATAAATTAATATTAGGACATTAATAAGATAGATAAAAAAATAAAAAATAAAATTATTTGATCCGTGCGCTACATATAATTAAACATATTCTGTCTTATTTATTTATTTATATATTGAGATAATTTTTTTCATATATCATAATAATTAAATTATAATTATATATATGAAAAATATGTATTTCTCAAATAGAATCCATATAAAATTAGTTATTATAATCGAAATTGAGTTTTTGTAGAATTTTATATATAAATAAAAAAGGCACACTGATGTGGTTTTTTTAGAAAAAAAATAAGCCTTCAGAACGTACCACATAAGAAAGAGAAAAGCATTACTCTTATATATATATATATATATGACACGATATAATTTTATTTCATTGTTTTCTTGATAGTTATTTTCAAATAAAGAATGAGTCTTAAATATTATTTTTTTTGTAATGAGAAAAAAGGACGCTCCGCGGAGATATCATAGCATCTGTGGACCCTGACCTTATGGTAACTAGTTGCCAGTTAGGTTTAACCCAACCCAATGAAGGGACCCACCACCAGGTTAAACAGGGAATGCACTAACTCCCAAACATAGGAGGAAAAGTCACAATTGAAGAACATCACGATCAATTTCAACCAATTAAGAGAAACGCTAGTTATGCCTCCTCAAGAGTCGAGTTCTATTAAGGAAGGCACCTTTGCCCATTTTATATTTGGCCACTTGCTATAAAATGGTAGGGTAAGTTACAGTTTGTCCATTTTATATTTTAGTTACTTTTTCATTGTGAGTCTTAAAATTTATTTTTTTCTCATTTTGGCCCTTTATGTCTCAAGTTTTTTTTTATTTATTTTTTATTTTTTTATTTTTTAATTTACTCCTAAAACTAACTTTTGTTAAAAATTAGACAGAAAATGACACATTTACAGTTACATGATATAAAAATATTTTATTATATATAACTCACACATTTAACACAAACTCAAACCCAAATATAATAATTTATTTTTTTATATTATGTGACATTTTTTTTAGATAGGATGTTGTGTGATAGTTATCATGACATTTTTTGTTTAATTTTAAACATAAGTTAGCTTTAAGAGTAAATTGGGAAACTTGAAATACAAAGAGCCAAAGTGGGAAAAAAAATAAAAAAAATTTTGGGCCAAAAGAGAAAAATGACCAAACATAAAGGGGCAAAGTGTAATTTATCCAAAATGGTAAAAAAAAAAAAAATAATTTTAGGGAAATTTTACTTACACCACAATTTTACCTCTTTACACCTATTTTCTCATTACTCCATTAAAAAAATTAAATTAAATTAAATTCTCTAAATTTATGAAGGGCCTGTTCGGTTATGCATTGTCGAACAATTTGGATTATTCCAGTGTCATGTTGTCGAACAAACTAGATTTTTCCAGTCATCTGTTGTCGCACGTTTACAAATTCACTTTCCTTAAAACATTAAGCATCCCTAAAAACATAAAGCGTACAAATATTCATAAAATCTATCAATACAGACATCTATATAAAAATACACTGAGATGTTATCGTAATCCATCTATACTGATAGTTTCGGTAGTTACTACATCAGGACTACAAACGTACGAAATTAATCAATATGGGTAGTATATGCTTTCTCCCATCCATTAGTACATGGGTGATGAAAGCGAATTCATTACTTGTTATCGAAGGTACCAGATGACCAGGAAGTAAATAAGTCTAACAAACCTCGTTAGTAATGAATTCATGGTTGTAACCTATTAACAATGCACTATTAGCATTACTGCAATAAGTAGAAGGATAATCCTTCAAAGCAAAAAAATAAAAATGTAAAAAAATGAAACTGAAAATGTTTGATAGTGAGCTATCAAACATATACTTTTTGTTTTGTAGTAGGTTACTGAACAAGTATTTTTTGTTCAGCAGTGGGTTACCAGATATGTATTTTTTTTTCGATAGTGTGATTTCAGACTATTTGATTTTGTTTGGTTTTGGTACACTGAACAAAAGTCGACCAACCCTTTTCAAAAACGAAATGAAAACATAAAAAACAAAGAAAAAAACTCACCATTTCACTTTTTTGGCTAGTCATTCACCACCATTTATTCGTCCATTATTTTCTTTTATGATTAAAACATTATGATTCTCACTTTTTGAAAGTAGATGTATATAGTAGAAAAGAAGAAATGAGAAAGGAAGGAAAGAAGTAGTGGGATTGATGTCACGACCCGCTCCCTATACCCAAGGGTTAAGCATCATGATGGCCAGTAATTGAAGTTACCTAAGGCCAATTCTTGAACAAATAATAAACGCGAGTGGAAATAATATTTCAGTGAGGGTACCAAAATAATCATCAGAGCCTCTATTTTTATAACAAAATTTATTGACCAAAAAAGTCGATATAATATTTACATATGAAGAATAGAATTATAAATACTATAAAAGTGCTATGTGTGTCTATTCCGTAGCCCTACATCTAAGACTTTCCAAAAACTATTTCTAAATTGCATTGTTTCTTGAAAATTGGTAAACAGCTATAAGCACATGGCAGATTAAGAAATATTATACCAAGAGTATAAGAGACACAAAGTAACCATGGATAGTTATTTAAGCGAAAATATTAACATAACTTAATTTGAATAACAAATTATTTAAGTGGCAGAAATTGAAATACATAAATTATGTAAATAAATAACCGTAATCATGGTACCGAACAAAACAGAACAGAGATCACAGGAGTGACAGTCAGAACAAAGATCAATGGATTTATGATAATACAAAGATACGGATTCAAGAGGTGGCTCCTACGGATTCTAGAGGTGGCTCCCACAGTAGTGTAGTATTTAGCTCCGTACAACACTTTGTTCCGCACAGAATGGAGGTCAATAGATCTATGACAAACAGAGGATCACAAAGTGGCCAAACAAAGGCCAATGGTTATTTAAGTCCCCCAAGGCATAAGACTCTCGTAGTGGTAATTACAAAACATAATTGTTTATAAAGTCATTGTCAACTAATTATTAAAAGTTAAATAAACATATTCATGGGTTTCAATTTAAGCAAAACGTAATTGTAATATTAATATAATTTATAAAACATAAATTGCGTAAAATAAATTGTGGTAACTCAAAATATATGTAAAATATGTTATGGTGAATCAAGATATAATATAACTCACCTTAATGTTAATTCTATCTTTTACCTGTCGTTCACTGCGACTCACTAAACACTCCGAACAAAACTCAAAGTTTTATATATAAACCAAGCAATTAGAGGCAGGGAGAGAGAGAGAGAGAGAGAGAGAGAGAGTTGATGAGGATGCTGTTGATGGATAGCTTTATATATAGTAAAGAAGGCGTGCAGAGCAAGACTGTTTGGGGCGCAAGTATTTCGTTGTATAGAAAATATTATATTTTAGTATATTTTAGTATAGGAAAAGTATAGAGAAAAATATAATAAAAATACCATAATACTCAGAAAATAATTTCGAATAATAATATAAAGTTAAAATTATTTTTTTGAAATCATTTATAATTAAATAATATTAATATAAAATTTAAGGGACAACTTAAATTATCGAATTGTTACAATTGAAGTGTTATGGGTGTAAAAAGATAATCAAATCTATTTAATTTTTATCCTCAACCATGCTACATCCTACCATATAGCACCCTTAATCTACCCCTAATGACGTGGAAGATAGAGAGAATAAAGAGATAGAGAAAGGAGGCTAGGCCCATCCCTTCACATGCTCCCAAGCATTTTTCTTTTCGTCTTTAAAGTTAATTTCACATATGGGTACAATTGAAAACAAAAAAGAAAACTCAAATGAAGAGTGTAAAGAGGTAATGTGTTGTGCAAGTAGAATTTCCTATAATTTTATATACATTAACATTTTTATTAAATTGGATAGGTTTCTCTCATGTTGATATCTCTACAAGAGAGAATTTGACGGGCCCCGTGGAGCCTACCACATGTCTTATTTCAATGATCCGAACCGTTCACTTTTTAAGACTCATTGAGTAGAATATTCATGCAAAAAATCAAAATGATTGAATATCGGTAGCTGTATGTTTGATTCAAATTTGTATTACAAAAAATGAATGGTTATTTTTTGAATTATATTTGTCGTCCATTTTTTTAAAATAAATATGATTCAAACATATTGCTACAACATGTGCAATTTTGACTCAAATAATTGTTTGGTTTTAGGTACAGTTTCTTACGAAGTAGTTAAGCTATTATTTAACTGTAATATACTATTCTACTAATGTAACCACATGTGCTATGTTGTTTACGCAGCCTCTTGAATGGAAACAAGTTATCAGGCTTTTTACCCAGTGAGCTTGGGTATCTTTCCAATTTGAAAAGACTCCAAATAGACCATAACCAGATATCAGGACCAATACCTGAATCATTTTCAAATTTGGATAGTGTTAGACATCTGTGAGTGGCTTTTTAAGCTAATTCACTACAAGAAAAAGAAGAATTGGCGACTAAAAATTTAATTTTCGTTGCTGAAAGTAGCAGAATTAGCGACTAAAATGGAATTAGTAGCCAAAAGTGAAGACTTTTGGTGACTAAAACAGTTTAGTAGCCAAATGTGTAGTTATTGGCGACTAAAAATCAGTTTAGTCGCCGATTATATGGGTTTTAACGACTAAAAAAATTTTAGTAGCCAAAAGTGAAGGTTTTTGGCGACTAAAAAAATTTAGTAGCCAAAAGTATAGGTTTTGGCGACTAAAAAATAGTTTGGTCTCCGATTATACGTGTTTTACCGACAAAAATAAATTTTGTAGCCAAAAGTGAAGCTTTTTGGCTACTAAAAAAAATTTAGTAGCTAAAAGTGTACAATTGGCGACTAAAATTCAGTTTAGTCGGCGACTAAAAATAAGTTTAGTCGCCAAAAGTGGTTATTTTTAGGCGGGAATTAATTTTTTTAGCGACTAAAAAATAATTAGTAGCCAAAACTATAGAATTGGCGATTAAAAACCAGATTTAGTCGCCAAAAGTACTCTCATTTTTTTTTAGTAAATAATTTATTTTTTACATAAATTATATTGAATAAAAATAATTATGTTTATATATATAGTTTTATATTAATATGGGTCAATATAGTATATAAATAATATATGTTGCATATATATTCATGTGGTGTTGTAATGGCATAGTGGAGAGAGTGTGTTGCTAAAGGTTTACAATGTTGAAAGGTTGGTGGTTTGAATCTCAGAAAAAGCAAAAAAGTTAGTTTTTTTTTTTCACGGAACAACCTTTGGCGACTAAAATTATTGGTTGCTAAAGACTTATTTTTTGGCGACTAAACGATTTAGTCGGCGATTTATTGACTATTGGCGACTAAAAGATAGTCGCTAAATGTATAATTTTAAAAAGTGCAATTGACTATTGGCGACCAAAACTTTGGTCGCTAAAGACCTATTTTTTGCCGACTAAAACTTTTTTAGTCGCCAATACCTCCGGCGACCATGTTTTCGCGACAAAACTGGCGACTAAAAAATTTAGTCGGGGAAACTAAAAAGTTGACTTTTGACGATTAAAAATGGACTTTTGGCGACTAAAAATTTAGTCGCCAAAGGTACTTTTTCTTGCAGTGATTGTTACTTAAGTTTGACAAGGAGTTTAGTTTTTCCACTGTGTTATATATCCACATGTATGTAACTTTTTCAGTCACTTGAACAATAACTCGCTCAGTGGTCATATTCCTCCCCAGCTTTCCAACTTATCCAATCTCCTTCACATGTGAGTTATGTAACACATTCCCCCCCACCCCCACAAGTATTGTACTATTTTAGTGATAGTTGTTTTAAATAGAAGTTTGTTAACTACTTCTTGTGGGTTTTTCATATTGGCAGAATGTATACAGGCTGCTGGACAATAACAACTTAACTGGACATCTTCCACCAGAGTTCTCCAACATTCCAGAGTTGCGTATACTGTAAGTTCGTTCCCGAAGTATCATTAGGTCCTTCTCTATTCAATATTCTAGCTTTGATGATACCAATAGAACAAAATATTATCAGCCATAATATTACAATTAATTTCTGTTAATGTTTCTGTTTTCCTTTTGCAGTCAACTTGACAACAACAATTTCAACGAGGCTAAGATTCCAGCTTCTTATGGAAACCTATTGACACTAGTGAAATTGTAAGTGCTATTTATAGAATGTCTTCCCTGTAGCTGTTTTGAGATTTTGTTCAGTGAAGAGAAATGCCTTGCTTCTAACCCTGGTATCTTCAATCCATTTCCACAGTCAGCATATCTAAGAAGCTAGTTCTTCACATGATTGAGAAACTGGTTTTGGATTACGCATATGGAAGCTATCGTTTTCATACATTTCCAGTGTATTTTAAGGTGTTTATAAAGTCAATACCAAACTAATAGCATCTTCTTAGGTTCATTAGTGTTTATAAATTGCCAGAGTGCCTAATCCATCTGTAGAAGAATGCATCATCTTATCAAATTGCACATTTGTGATTTGAGAGAAAATATGCAGATGGGAATCATACACAAGTGCAGATTTGTAGATGCTCACTCCATTTAGATTGAGGGGTTTGTGAGAAAATAAAAGAAATAGAGAGAATGAGGTTTCTCATCACTTGTTTGGATGATTAATGAGTCGAGTAATGGTGAGAAAGACAAATCACTACAAACTTAAGTTGTGTTTCTCACCAAAAGGAGTGAAATTTGATGAGAAACCAAAATTACTCTTCAAAAAAAATTTATAGTACCTAAACTATCCCTCTAAATACAAAGCAAATAAAATAAAAACACATGTATCCTCTTTTAATTATTATCCATCCAAAATAGAAGGTGAAAAACCACAACCATTACTTTTCTTTTCTTCTCCCACAATCCAAATGGAGTGAATCAAAATTTAAAAGCCTAACCCATACTTCTCCTTAAAACCCATATATTAAGGAGGAGAACTGGAGTCTTATAACTATTGGTATATATTTCCTTATTGGAGTTTGAGACCCAATTGGTTTGTTAAAAGAATTTTAATTTGGTTTGGTTTAGGTATAATATATTATATATATATATTATATCTAATTTGTGGAGACCTAATTCAATTTGGTAACAATTAGGGTTTGATTACAAAACCCAATACTCAACTACGTATATATATTTGGTATTGGGTTTTCCTAAGAAAATATATCAGTGCTGTATGGCTCATACAAATTGTCTTCGGTGGGTTCTGTTATCAATCACAAGTTTGCTGTGTGATTGGTTTTTGGGTGCATATTGAAGGTGTGGTGTTAGTGTATTGCTTGGGCAAATAAGCAATAATGCTCTTTGTTCGTCTGGTTCAATTTCTGGTTCTGATTTGATTCGTTATTTTTGATCTTCTTCAACTCTGGTTCTGAAGATTTTGGTTCATCTATTTGGTGAGGTCTTTCCTTTTGTTTATTTGTGATTATTTGGAATTCACCTAAGGGTGGTTTTGTGAGACCATTTTTGTCTCGTTTGTAATCGTTTGGAAACTTATTTGGTTGATAGTGGAATCAGATTTCGATCCCATGAACGTACCTTACATTGAGGGAACCATGTAAAAATTCTTGTGTTGTTTTTTATTTAATTTTTTCGCATTAGTTTTTATTCCCATTGATTGATTTACTTGTGGGGAATCATATACTTTCCCTAACAACTGGTATCAGAACTTAAGGTTTATTTGGGTTTATTTATTTGTGTAAATCAATGGAGGGGAATGTGGGTCGTATGTCTAGTTTCAATGGAAGCAATTGGGTAACATGGAAAACTAAAATGGAGGACCTATTATTTTGTAAAGATTTGTATGGACCCATTGAGGGTGATAGTGGTAAACCCGAGGGTATAAAAGATGATGAATGAAATAGGCTTAATCGAAAAGCCATTGGTGTTATCCGTCAATGGATTGATAACAGTGTGTTTCATCATGTCGCTACTGAAACTTCAGCACATGATTTATGGAAAAAATTAGAAAGCCTTTAAGATAGAAAATCAGCCACAAATAAAGTCTTTCTGTTTCGTAAGTTGGTTAATTTAAAATATAAAGATGGCAACCCCATTCCAGAACATTTGAATGAAATAAAAAGTATTGTTAACCAACTTGCCTCTATGAAAATTATTTTTGATGATGAGTTGCAGGCTTTGATGCTACTTAGTTCTTTGCCCGAAAGTTGGGAGACTTTGGTTGTGACGGTTAGTAATTCGGCACTTGATGGAGTTGTCACAATGAGCCAAGTCACTAGTAGCTTGTTGAATGAAGAAACTAGAAGAAAATCAGCGGGTTCCTCTCATTCGGAAGCATTTGTTGTGAGAGGCCGAAGCAAAACAAGGGGGAGGAGTAAGACTCTTCATGGTCGTGATCAAAGCCGTAACAAATCAAAAGATGGTTCTTTTTCAAAGAAAGACATTGAGTGCTATTATTACCATGAGAGAGGACACATGAAGCGAGAATGCCGAAAACTCAAGAACAAGGAGAAAAGGCGTGACAAAAGTATGGATAAGAAGCAAGAAGACACAATAGCAGTTACTATCGATGATCTCATGGTCGTTTGTGAAGATGAGTGTATCAATTTTGTGGGCCAAGAGAGCAATTGGGTGATTGATTCTGATGCTTCTTTTCATGTGACTTCTCGAGTTGATTTCTTCACTACCTACACCAAAGGAGATTATGGTTCTGTTCGAATGGGTAATGAAGGTTTGTCCAAGATTATTGGCATGGGTGATGTTTGCTTGGAAACAAATTTGGGCTGCAAGTTATTGCTTAAAGATATGAGGCATGTTCCCGACATTCGCCTCAATTTGATCTCTACTGGGAAGCTAGATGATGAAGGCTTCAACAACAAATTTGGTGATGGAATATGGAAGCTCACAAAGGGTTCTTTGGCGATGGCTAAGTGCAAGAAGACTCATACACTTTATTCGATGCAAGAAAAAATTTGTAAAGGTGTTATCAATGCACTTGAAGATGATACTTCTACCGAATTGTGGCACAAACGGCTTGGCCATATGAGTGAAAATGGGCTACAAGTTTTGTTCAAGAAAGAGCTTATACTCGGTTTGAAAGGTACACATCCTAAAACTTGTGTTTATTGTTTGGCGGGTAAACAACATAGAGTTTCTTTTCAGAAAAATGTTGCTTCTAAAAAAGAAAATGTTTTGGAGTTGATTCATTCGGATGTTTGTGGTCCTTTAAAAGTTAGAACACATAGTGGTGTACTTTATTTTGTTACTTTCACTGATAATTATTCAAGGAAAGTTTGGGCTTTTCTGCTAAAAACTAAAGATCAAGTTCTAGAAGTATTTAAGCATTTTCAGGCCATGGTTGAAAGAGAAACAGGGTAGAAATTGAAGTGCATCCGATCAGACAATGGTGGTGAATACATTGGGCCATTTGATGAGTATTGTCACAGCCAAGGTATTCGGCACCAAAAGACAATTAAGAAGACTCCTCAACAAAATGGCGTTGCCAAGAGGATGAACCGCACCATTGTGGAAAGAACAAGGTGTTTGCTTTCATAAGCTAAATTGCCAAGATCTTTTTGGGGTGAGGCAATGAAGACAGCGGTTGACGTGATCAATTTATCTCCTTCATATCCTTTGAACGGTAATGTTCCTGAAAGAATTTGGACCGGTAAAGATGTGTCGTATGAGCACTTGAGAGTGTTTGGTTGCCGAGCTTTTGTTCACATTCCAAAGGATGAGAGGTCCAAGCTTGATAGTAAGTCCAGACAATGTATTTTTCTTGGCTATGGACGTGATGAATTCGGGTATAGATTGTGGGATCCAGTCGACAAGAAATTTATTCTAAGTCGTGATGTTGTGTTTCTTGAAGACCAAACAATTGAAGACTTTGGCAAATGTGATCAACCGGAGTCAAAAACTAGTGATCTCATTGACATAGATCCATCTCCTTCATCTTCAGCTGATGATGAAAATAGGGGAGATGTGCAACCACCTATTGAAGATGTAGATGATAATGCTAATCCTAATGAAATTGAGCATGAAATTGAGGAAGAGCATCCAACTCAAGAACCGCTACCACAACTTGAGTTGAGAAAATCTACAAGGGACCGACAACCTTCGAGAAAGTATCCTCCCAATGAGTTTGTGTTGATTTCTGATCAAGGGGAGCTCGAGAGCTACCAAGAAGCAATTGAGCATGCAAAGAAAGATGATTGGAAAAAGGCCATGGAAGAGGAGATGAATTCCTTACTTGAAAATCACACCTATGATTTAGTGAAATTGCCTAAAGGGAGAAAAATTCTGAAAAATAAGTGGGTTTTCAAATTGAAGAATGATAGCAAGAATCTGAGATACAAAGCACGTCTTGTTGTGAAAGGCTTTGGGCAAAAGAAAGGTATTGACTTCGATGAGATTTTCTCGCTGGTTATGAAGATGTCTTCTATTCGGGTTGTACTTGGCATGGCTGCAAGTATGAACCTTGAAGTTGAGCAACTTGATGTGAAGACCGTATTTCTTCATGGTGATCTTGAAGAAGAAATTTACATGGAGCAACCGGAAGGTTTTGTAGAGAAAGGGAAAGAGAAATTTGTTTGCAAATTGAAGAAAAGTTTGTATGGCCTCAAGCAAGCCCCGCGGCAATGGTACAAAAAATTTGACTCTTTCATGATAAATAATGGTTTTTCTAAAACCACTTCGGACCATTGTGTGTTCGTGAAAAATTTCCCGGATGGCAAATTTATTATTCTTTTGCTTTATATTGATAACATGTTAATTGTGGGTCAATATTCTACCATGATTAACAGGTTGAAATTGGAGTTGAGCAAGTCTTTTGCTATGAAAGATTTGGGACTAGCAAAGCAAATACTTGGTATGAAAATTGTCCGTGATCGCAAAGAGAGGCTGATTTGGTTCTCTCAAGAAAGCTACATTGAGAAAGTTCTTGAGAGGTTCAACATGGATAAAGCAAAGCCGGTTGGTTGTCCACTTGCGGGTCACTTCAAGCTTAGTTCGAATCAATGTCCTACAAGTGAGAAAGACAAGAAAGAGATGCTGAAAGTTCCTTATGCTTCAGCAGTTGGTTCTTTAGTGTATGCCATGGTTTGTACAAGGCCGGATATTGCTCACGCCGTTGGTGTGGTGAGTCGTTTTCTCTCTAATCCGAGTAAAGAACATTGGGCAGCGGTAAAATGGATTTTAAGGTATCTTCGAAGGACTTCGAAGGTGTGTTTGTGTTTTGGGGATGGTAAGTCGATGCTTGGTGGGTTCACAGATTTTGACATGGCCGGTGATGTTGATTCTAGGAAATCTACTTCGGGGTATTTGATGACATTTGTAGGGGGAGCTGTGGCATGTCAATCTAAATTACAAAAATGTGTTGCTCTCTCAACTACCGAAGCAGAATTTATTGCCATTACAGAAGCCTTTTGTGACTCGGTTTAGCCGAGCTCTTCATGCTCAGTCTGGCTGAGGTTTTTGTGACTCGGTCTGGCCGAGCTCTTCAACCTCAGTCTGGCTGAGGCTTTTTGTGCTCAGTCTAGCTGAGGCTTTTTGTGACTAGGTCTGGCCGAGCTCTTCATGCTCAGTCTGGCTGAGGCTATTTGTGACTCGGTCGCTCTTCAAGCTCAGTCTGGCTGAGGCTTTTTGTACTCAGTCTGGCTGAGGCTTTTTGTGACTTGGTCTGGCTGAGCTCTTCATGCTCAGTCTGGCTGAGGCTATTTGTGACTTAGTCTGGCCGAGCTCTTCATGCTCAGTCTGGCTGAGGCTTTTTATGCTCAGTCTAGCTGAGGCTATTTGTGACTCGGTCTGGCCGAGTTCTTCATGCTCGGTTTGGCTGAGGCTTTTTGTGCTCAGTCTGGCTGAGGCTGCAATCAAAGCGTTATTGGAATTCCACAGATAGTTGAGATATAAGCTTGCTGTTATACAAAGTGTAGCCCGTGGGGTCACAAATTTATACTATATGAGGAGAAAATGAGAACATAGATTGTCTAAAAGAAAATACAACATTTTGGACGATACAAAAATACAACTTTTATTGAAAATAACGCTTCAAATGTTCAGCGTTCCAAGGGTGGGGGAGGTCTCGACCTTTCATGTCCTGAAGTCGGTAAGTGTCCGGTCGTGGTCTGGCTTTCACAACGTAAGGTCCCTCCCATTTGGCTGCCAGTTTGCCTTCAGTCAGATTTTTGGTGGCAAGAGTTACTTCTCGCAAAACAAGGTCCCCTACGGCGAACTCCCTAGATCGGACTCTGCGGTTGTAGTGTGTTTTCATTTTCTGTTGGTAGGAGGCCAGTCTGACAGCAGCGGTTTCTCTGAGCTCTTCGATTAGGTCAAGGTCAGCCCGGCGGAGCTCCTCGGCTAGTTCTGGGTTCGGATGTAAAACCCTTGGGGTAGGCAGACCAACTTCTACTGGGATGACCGCCTCAGCGCCGTATGTTAAGCGAAATGGGGTCTCCCCAGTGGGAGTCTGAGCGGTAGTATGGTAAGCCCAGAGTACATTCGGTAACTCCTCAGCCCAAAGTCCTTTAGCAGCTTCTAGCTTAGTTTTGATGATCTTCAGAAGAGAACGGTTGGTAACCTCGACTTGGCCATTGGCTTGGGGATGACCTGGGAAGGAAAAACAGGATTGGATCTGGAGGTCTGCACAGAACTTCCTGTACTTGGCGTTGTCGAATTGTTTGCCGTTGTCGGAGACGATGGCTTGAGGGATGCCAAACCTGCATACGATCGACTGCCAGATGAATTTGGTTGTGTTCCGTTCGGTGATGGTGGTAAGGGGTTCTGCCTCTACCCACTTGATGAAGTAATCAATGGCGACAATCGCGAACTTGGTCTGGCCTCGGCCGGTGGGAAGTGGTCCAACTAAGTCGATCCCCCATTTGGCGAATGGATAGGGACTGCAAAGTGTGATTAGCTCAGTAGGAGGAGCATGAGAGATGTTGGTAAAGCGTTGGCATTTATCACATTTGAGTACGAAGTCGGTCGTATCTTGGTTGAGGGTAGGCCAGAAATAACCACTGCGAAGTATTTTGTGGGCTAGGGACCGGCCGCCTAAATGATTACCGCAGATACCCTCATGGATTTCTCGCATCACATAGGCTGCTTGAGCTAGACTGAGGCATCGCAGATACGGGCGTGAAAAACCACATTTGTACAAGACACCACTGACGACGATGTAATTGGACGACCTGGCCTTAACTTTGGCGGCTTGCTGTTGGTCATCTGGAAGTTCCCCCGTTGTCAAAAATAGAAAGATGTCCGATGCCCAAGGGATGGGCTCATTCTGGAGGAACTGTACTTCTTGTTGATCAGGAGAAATGGCAAGGTGGGCAAGGTACTCGAGACGGACACCATGACTGAGGCCGGACTAGTCTGCAGAAGCCAACTGAGACGGCCTTTGAGTTTTCTGCCCGAGGAATGTGCTGGATGTGAAAAGTATTGAAGAGGCGAACAAGGGGAAGGGCAATATCCCTATAAGCCCGCATTGTGTCCTCCTTTGCATCGAATTCCCCCGTAATTTGTCCGATAATGAGCTGGGAGTCGCTGAACACCCAGATGTGGCTGACACTGATGTCCCTGGCTAGGCGGAGCCCTGCTATAAATGCCTCATATTCGGCCTCATTGTTACTGGCATCGAACAAGAAACGAAGAGCACATTTGAAATAACCACCCTCAGGGGCGGTAAGGATGAGGCCAGCCCCGCTGCCTTCTCTGTGAAATGATCTGTCGACGTTGAGAGTCCAGGAATGAGGGTCCTCTGGCTCGGTAGGGGTTAGTGGGGGTGGAGTGGTCGTGGTTGGGGTAGGATTAGTGAACTCCAGGATGAAATCGGCGACAACCTGCCCCTTAATGGCTGTTCGAGGTCGGTAGGAGATGCCAAACTGGCTGAGTTCCACTGACCATTGCATAAGTCTGCCAGAGAGCTCTGGTTGCTGCATTACCTTCTTCAAAGGTTGGTCAGTGAGGACTACTATGGAATGGGCTTAGAAGTAAGGATGGAGTCGTCTGGAAGCAGTGACCAAGGCCAGGGACAATTTTTCTAACAGTGGGTAATTCTGCTCGGCGCCCTTGAGGGCCCGACTGATGTAGTAGACCGGCCGTTGAACAGAGTCGTCTTCTCTGATAAGAGCTGCACTGATTGCGATGCTTGAAACGACTAAGTAGAGGAAGAGGGGTTTGCCAGTGATTGTTTGAGAAAGGAGGGGGGGTTGGCCATGCACTGCTTCAACTGCTGAAAGGCCTCTTCGAACTCGGTCGTCCATTCAAAAGTTTGCCTAAGAACTTTGAAGAAGGGAAGGCACTTATCCGTTGCACGGGAAATGAAGCGGTTGAGGACGCAACTCGGCCAGTGAGTCTCTGAACTTCCTTAACCATTCTAGGTGACTGCATTTCGATCAAGGCCTTGATCTTTTCAGGGTTAGCTTCAATGCCCCGCTGACTGACCATGAAACTCAAGAACTTCCCAGATCCTACGCCGAAGGCGCACTTCTCTAGGTTGAGCTTCATTTGGTACTTCTGTAGGGTGGCGAAGGTCTCTCACAGGTTGGTCAGATGGTCAGCGGTGAGTTTGCTCTTGACTAGCATGTCATCGACATATACTTCCATGTTTCGGTTGATCTGGTGATGGAAAACGGCGTTAACCAACCGTTGGTAGGTGGCCCTAGCATTTTTCAGTCCAAATGGCATCACTTGGTAATGGTAGGTGCCTCGGTCGGTAATGAAGGAAGTCTGTTCCCGATCGGATGGGTGCATCAGAATTTGGTTATACCCAGAGAAGGCATCCATGAAGCTGAGCATTTGGTGACCGGCCGTGGCGTCGACCAGCAGATCTATGTGGGGAAGAGGATAACTGTCTTTGGGGCAAGCTCGGTTGAGGTCTGAGTAGTCGACGCAGAGTCGTCATTTACCATTGTTCTTGCGGACCAGGACCACGTTTCACAACCATCTAGGGTAGTCCACGTTTTTGATGAATTGTGCCTCAAGGAGCTTGTCGACCTCTGCGGCAATGAGCATATTGCGCTCCGGATAGAAAATGCGCTGCTTTTGGCGGTAAGGTCGGAAATGGGGTTCAATGTTGAGGCGATGGGTTATGAATGAGGCGTCAATGCCCGGCATATCTGAGTGGGTCCAGGCGAATACATCGTTGTGCTCAATCAGGAGGGCAGTAAGGTCGGTCTTTGCTTGGGGGGACAGTTGGCGGCCAATTTTGGCAGTTTTTGCCGGGTTGGTGGGGTCGATGGGAACCTCAACGAGCTCCTCCACAGGCTCCCCTCTGACCAGCTCGTCCTCATCCCGGACGTCAAGTCCTTCAATGATCATGGCTTCCTTCAGCTTGACTTTTTTTTAGTGAGGCAACATAGCATTCCCTGGCCACAGTCTGCTCTCCCCTTACAGTCCTGACCCCCAGATTAGTGGGAAACTTAACGGCAAGGTGATAAGTTGATGTGATAGCTTGGAAGGCATTTAGGGCAGTGCGGCCAATGATGATGTTGTAGGCGGATGGGCAGTCAACAACAAGGAAGGTAAGCAACTTTGTAGTCTGCCGTGGGTACTCGTCGATTGTGATGGGAAGATCGAAGGAGCCGATGGAGGTGACCCGGTCACCAGTGAAACCGACCAAAGGGGTTTGAAGAGGAGACAGACTTTCCTCTCCAATTTTGAGCTGGTGAAAGCAGTTGAGAAAGTTGATGTCTAAAGAACTGTCGTTGTTGATGAGAACTCGTCTGACCTTGTAGTTGGAGAGGAGGGCAGAAATGACGAGAGGGTCATCATGAGGGTAGCGGATGCCTGTACAGTCGGCGTCCGTGGAGGTGATAGGCTTGGTCCACTGCTTGGGCTGTTTGGAGGGTCGATCGACCGTGGCAATTGCTTTGTCTGAGCCCTGCCTTATCTTCCTGAGTTCTGCCCTCTGAGCCGAGCGGGATGGTCCCCCGCAAGCAAGGCCACCTGAAATGACTCTGATTTCTCCAATAGGTGGGGGGGTTGCCTGGCGGTCGAGGTTGCTGTGGAGGGCGATCATGGCCTTGGTTAGGTTGGGTTGGCTGCCAGGGGGGTGCGCCGGCAGTTGTTTCTGAGGGGTTCAGTTCTCTGCCTCTGCTGAAGGCGGGTGTCCGTGAACCGACTAAGACGTCCCTGGCGTATGAGGGTCTCGACCTGATCTTTGAGGTTAACGCACTCATTGGTGTTATGGCCATGGTCCTGGTGAAAGCGGCAATATTTGGACTGGTCTTTCCGATTGGAAGGGGTTCGTGAAGGTTGGGGCCATTTAAGGGGTTAGTCCCGTTGGATCTGATTGAGGACTTGTTCCATGGGGGAATTAAGGGGTGTGCACTGCTCGAACCGACCGGGCGAGTTTTTGGTTATTGGATCTGAGTCTTTTCTCTTTTCTCTGGGGGTCGGGTTTTTGGTTATTGGATCTTGCCGGGCAGTTAGGAAATCCTCAACATTCATGTATTTTTGGGCCTTGGAGAGTAGGGCTACCATGGAGGTTGGGGGGTTTTTAGAGAGGGAGAACAGGAAGTCAGACGACCACAGACCGGCCATGAAATCGGTGAGGATGACCTTGTCATCATTTTTTGTTACTTGCAGGGCCTCGGTGTTGAAGCGAGTAACAAAACTGCGTAGCGACTCCCCCTCGGTCTGTCGAATGTTGAGGAGTTGGGTTGCCGGACGTCGCTGGCGCTAGGCTCCAATAAAATGGCTGAGGAAGGAGTCACTGAGATGCTGGAAAGTGGAGACGGAGTCTGTTGGTAACTGGCTAAACCACAGCCGAGCTGACCCCTTCAGTGTCACGGGGAAAGCTCGACACATGATCTCGTCAGGGAATGCGTGGAGGATCATGAGGGTCTGTAGGTCTCTAGATGGTCGACTGGGTCCGTCGTACCGTCGAAAGAGTCAATAGTGGGCATCTTGAACTTGGGGGGTAGAGGTTTTTCGCGGATGAAGGCGACAAATGGTGAGTTTGCTGTGGTAGAGGGTTTATGCTGGATGTTCTACATGACCCCTTGGAGTTGGAGTTTCATGGCTCGGAGTTCCGCGTCCCAGAGAGGGATGTGGTCACCTCCGGAGGGCAACGAGGGCTGGACGCTGCTGGCCTCTCCTTCAAGGATTGGTGCCGGGATCGATGGTTGTGGGCCCTGGAGTGGCAGGTTTATACCTGGGAGAGGTGGTCGCAAGCCTTCTCTGTTGGGCGGATTAGGCTGTAGGATAGTATGGCTCGGGTCTTGTTCGTAGTTAGGAGGAATATCGGGAGGTGGTGGAGGGGGCATAGGAAGGTTTCTTTGGAGTAGGGCATTGATTAGGGCTTGGTTTTGCTCGGCCATGCGGTTAATGCTGTTGGTAAGCTTGATGAAATATTGTGGTGGGTTGTTTGGATTGGGGGGGGTCGGCTTGGTGGTTAGTAGCATTTTGGTGAGAAGCCATGGATCTAGTCGTGACCATACACTTCGATGGGTAGCGAGAAAGGGTTATTGGAACAGGGTCTTCGGCGACAGTGAACACAACTGGCGCGAGGAGCAAAGCTTTCCCACAGACGGCGCCAACTGATGATACAATTACTACACAACGGGTCCCAGGTGGAATGGGTCGGACTAATCCACGCTTCTTCAATCGGTAACTGGCTGTTTAAGCCCACCAGAGAACCTGCACACAAGTTCAATAGGGGAACGGGGAGTCCCCCAACGAACCCTCCGACGAGCAAGTTAGAGAGAGAGAAGTGTAATGTAGAGATATGAATTGGAGATAGAAAACTTAACCTTCTTCTTGTCTTCAACGTCTGCTTATATCCTTTGGTAATCATTTCGCCGTCCCTTCGGATCTGCCACCTTGGTCGAAAGTCTATGCTGTAGCTTACCTTGTTCAGGGTGAGGGGGTGCTGTTTTGACAGAGAGGTGTTGTCATAATAAATGCTGTGATGGACTGCATTTAATGGCGATGCGCAGTGGCAATAACTTTGCAGATCTTTGTCTGCTGATGTGACTTGTCCTTTACCTGCCACATGTCTGAATATCATTGGTTCTTCGTGCCATGTTGGCTTCCAGCTGTTCAGGATCTCATTAGTTGGGTTATGTGTTGAGCTCTAAGTGATGGGCATGCGTTGTTCATAGTGGGCTATGACCTTTGTGGGCCTAACCACGTCATTCATGATTACCAACATGTCTTGTGCAGCAACCTGTCAAATAACCAACTTAATGGATCCATTCCAGAAAGTTTCTCAAATCTCCCTTCTCTGCAGAAACTGTGAGGATCTTCATACTTCTTTTCTTTGGTTTTTCGTTTCCTATTACAAAATCAATGTAATGGTAATCCTTATGTGGGAAATATGTGTGGTTTAAACTTAATCAATATTGATAAAAATTAGTATTTTCTTTTTGGTGGAACCTTTTTCAAATTAAGGATTCTGGTGGACTATATTTTGGAATAGTCTTCTCATGCATACTTGATGACAGATTTGAATGATTGTTTATTATAGGTCACGTGAGAATAATTTTTTGATTGGTCCTGTCCCTGCTAGTATTTGGCAGAACATGTCCTTCGGTGCTAAGGCTAGACTTTTACTGTAAGAGCTTGAAGCATAAAACTAGTGTCGCTCTTTGGAATGAAATAACATTAATTTTATAAATGAACTTCCTATATATTACTCTGGCTCTATGTGAAAGCTGTGTCTAGCTAATTTTCCCTTCCATGTACTTGACAATTGCAGTGATCTTCGGAATAATTCACTTTCAAACATTTTAGGAGTTCTGAATCCTCCAGAAAATGTTACCCTTAGGTATGTTTTTTTTATCTCTTATAAATCCTGTATATTCTATGTAATTCAATGACTAGATTTAACTAAACCTAATATATTCTTCCAATAGTGCTCAACTACAAGTGAAGTGCATTTTATGTTAAACTTTTCACTGCATAAGGAAAATCAAGTTGTCTTATGCTCCCGCTTTCTGATAGTATTTCAGTAAGTGTTTTTTTAACCAAGAAGGCTGATGGTCTTTAATCTAATTGATTTTACATACCATTAGATTTACGTCATTTCACAACAAGTGAAACACACGTTGACATGATCCATTAAGGGTGCATAATTTGATTTCAATGATACTGTTGTTTAATGTGAATTTTTGTGCCCAGTGGAGAGGAATGAAAGAAATGTGGAAAAGGACAGAATTAGAATATAAGAAGTTCATTTGAACACCAGTAAAAGGAGAAGATGCCGAAAGTTAACAGCGATAAAATAAAAGAGTAGAATAAAAATTTCAATTATTTTCCTTTATTTGTTTTGGCAGGCAGCAGGGAGAGAAAAGTAGAAGAAAATATTTCACCCTTTATGACATGCTTATACGTCTGTTGATATAGGGCATCCCAACATTAATTATAAGCTCTCCATCCCCAAGTCCATCCTCATTTGAGAGAAAAACATTGTGGGAAAAATAAAAAAAGTGTTTAAAACGTTTTAACCATTTTCATTTCATTTTCCTTGTTTGCACTTATCAGCAATAATAGGTATAATTTCCATTTTTCTGCCCCCTCCCCCCCCCCCCCCCCCAAAAAAAAAAAAAAATCCATTTCTTTTCATCTTTCACCCAAATGTAGTGGAAGTGTTCTAAGGGATTGATGCATAAATGTAACTGCGACATTTCATTGTACACTTAAAACACTCTAGTATATTCCATGAGCATCAAGAGTCCATGTAAAGAAGCTTACCATTAAGTTTTGATTTCTGATGTTGAAATGGATGTCGACAGTTCCATGTACAGTATTGTTGATTGATTTATGAATTTTTAGGAAATAATATAGAACTAGCAAAGAATGGGAAAAAATGCATATTGAAAGTGGAGTTTCAAACTGTGGAAAGTATTAGTTTTAGATTGTTGTCATGTAATGCGTCTTAATATGTACATATTTGTGATGACTATTTCATTACCACCCATAAAAAACCACTAAACTATAAGAGCAGATAAATTGCTGTTAAAACATGTATGGAGCATGATATCTAAAATTTGTTGCACATTCAGGTTTGCCAAGGAGACCTGGTATGCAGTACACTGGTCATGACTATCTGTTGTAGATCTGATTGTTGTTTGTTTAACCACAATAAACAATCTATTGTGGTTATGAATCTTTAGCATTTTAGTTCAAATGGAGTTGAGCTCCCAATTAGCAGTCTAAAAGGATTGATGCAAGGGAGGAGTGCCCTTTTTATATTGACTCTTTTGTACAGCTCATTGATAATCTATATATGCCTCTAGATATATAGCTTTTAGCTTGATTTTTGTGTACACCTTCTCTTCATTTTATTTGTGGTTCTAATAATAATCAAATAGCAGATGTAAACATTATTATACTTATTGCTAGGTTTCTTGTGCCTTCTCTGTGCTTTCCATTTTAGCAGTTGTACTTCAGGCTACAAGGCAATCCTATCTGCAGCTTTGCAAACATAAGAAATATAGACCAATTCTGTGGACCCGGGGCTGGAGGGGATGACATTCCTGTAAAGTAAACAAATTCAACTATGATTTGTCCTATTCATGCATGTCCCATAGATGATAACTTTGACTATATCCCTGCATCTCCACTGCCATGCTTTTGTGCATCACCTATTAGAATTGAGTATTGGCTGAAGAGTCCTAGTTTCTCTTATTTCCCTCAATATGTTTATCCATTTGAGATGTACTTGACAAGTTCTCTTAACTTGGACCTTTATCAACTATCTATTGAATCGGTTATTTGGGAAAAAGAACCTCGTCTGAGGATGTATTTGAAGCTTTTTCCAACGGTCAATAATGGTCACTCGAGCACTTTCAATATAAGTGAGATTCTCCGAATTAGAGGCATATTCACATCGTGGGAATTTCCTGGTACTGACTTGTTTGGGCCTTATGAGCTTCTCAGTTTCACTCTTGTGGGACCATATTCATATGGTAAGCACTCAAACTGACATCTTTTTCTAAGTTGAATTGAAGTTTTGAGAACCAATGATTCTGAAAATCATATATGTTTATGGCCTTTACAATATTCAGTATGATTTATGATGTGTTTGATTGGGGGTTTTGAGGAGATTTGGAAAAGGAAATGGAAAAGGCAGGTGAAATGTGAATAAAATATACTTACATATCACCTAGTTTCACACACCTTTTCCCTTTCTCTTTCTAAATCCTTCCCTAAATTCCCCAACCAAACGCAGCATTAGTGGAACTTAATCCTTAGATGTAGCTGGTTGTTGGAAGAGGATTCCAGCTGCCACCCCAAATAGTTGTGTTTTATACCTTTCCTAAGTTGTTTGTACATACATAGGCAGATGTTTACATTAATCACTACGGGAAAAAAGTAAAAAGCAATACTAAGCAAACTTTTATTCGTATTTATATTTATTTTCTTGGGAATTGTACCCTCATATGAATTGTTATTGTTGTAGTGAATTTTGAGACTGGTGGGAAAACTATAAGCAAGGGCATTTTGATAGCCATTGTTTTAGTAGCTATTGCTTGTGCTGTCACAACCTCTACAGTAGTCACATTTTTTGCTGCCAGAAGACATTCTAGAAACCAGCATACCATTTCAATTAATAATTTATGTGAGTTTTATATAAATACTGAAAGTTAATTCTCTTTATCAATTTTATCATGTATGAGAATTACAAACGAGAGCCACTTCGTTATAATCTTTGCAGCCTCAAAGATGTCTATAAAAATTGATGGCGTTAAAAGCTTCACCCTTGAAGAAATGGCATTGGCAGCTGACAATTTCAATAGATCAAGTCAAGTTGGCCAAGGAGGTTATGGGGAGGTTTATAGAGGAATTTTATCTGATAACACAGTTGTGGCCATAAAGCGTGCAAAAGAAGGGTCTTTTCAGGGAAAAAAGGAATTCTTGACAGAGATAGAAATGTTGTCAAGGTTACATCATCGAAATCTAGTTTCATTGGTTGGCTACTGTGGGGATATATTTTCTGAGTATCAACATGTGGAAAGGTGATGCCGACGTGTCAGCCGAGGTGCCACGTGTCCTGGTCATGACGCCGAGGTGATCTCGGCAAGGCCGAGGTTATCTCCGAAGATATCGGAATCCGAGATAAATGGATAAAAGATAAGGGACAAGAGTCCTAGAGCAAAGAGGAGACTTAGCCAAGATAAGGATAAAGCTCTTAGGGAGTTTATCTTTATCTCTTGAGAAGTCCAAAGTAAGTACTGAATTGGAGTCCATAGAAGTCAGGCTTCTATTGGGACTAGGATTGAGTAAACTATAAAAAAGAGGCACCCCCGTGGGTCTAAGGTACGCAATTTTATGCTTTGAATTATGAGTTTAGCACTTGATTATCTTTGAGAGATATACTGACTTGATCGTCGGAGTGCCCCCAGGTAGAAGAGCCACCGCCGGAGCCTTTTCTTTCTGTTACAGGTTAGTTGAAGCCATCTATTCTGCCCGTGCTCTCCAGCTAGTTACTAAGCGAGCAGTGTGGTCAGAAAATCACCCACACAATTTGGCGCCGTCTGTGGGAAACTTAGAAAAATAGATGGCCAGTAACGGACAGAAGGAAAACATTGGGGGTGACACTCCTGCTGGGAGTGGCAGACCAATTGACCTTGACATTGAAGGAGACAACCACAATGCAGAAACTCATGACCAGCGCCACGGAGAGAAAGACGTTGGCCAGGAGGGCGACATTTCGAAGAAGACAGACCAAGGCAAGTACTATAACAAAGACAACCTTCAGGTATGGAGGGATAGGTGCCTGCGGAGGGATGCGGAAGTTAGAGAATTGGCAAACAAGTTGGTAGACCTACAGTCGGTCGTCAACTTCATGATGCAAAACAATGTCATGCAGCCACCATACCCGCTGCAGGATACGCCGATGCCAGTAACTAATACCCTGAAGGGAGGAGGAAGAACAATCCCCGAAGCCCCTCAGCACACTAGAAACAGAAGGCACTCTCACCGAACTTCCAGGGAAGTCGGACGAGAGGAGCCGAGACGAGAGGAGTCCCGAAGAACGTATCACACGAAGGACCCACAGCCCAAAGAACATCGGCATGTTCAAGGACAGGCACTCTGCTTTGACACAACACATGGAGAGAGATCAAAACGAGCCCACCACGAGGCCAAAAGTAGTGTGCCGAAAAGATTGAAGTCCAAAGATAGCCGAGCTCCAGGGAGGAGTAAAGAAGACTTAAGAGACTACCTCAAGAGAAAACAACAGAATGCTGAAGCCGAGGTAACTTCCCCGGTTAAGCCAAAGACACCATTCTCGGTGGAACTGGACAAATTTCAAGCACCAAAGAGATTCAGTATGCCGAGATTCCAAATATATGATGGTAAGTCAGATCCCAACTTTCACATTGGACTATACCTGAATTCAATGGCGTTATATAATGGGAACGAGCCGTTGCTCTGCAAAGCATTCCTCTCATTCTTCGGGGAAATTGCATCCGATTGGTTCCATAAACTACCGAAGGGAAGCATAAAGACTTGGGAAGGGCTGGCCGAGATGTTTGTGGCCAGGTTTGTGACAAATAAACTTCAGCCCTTGAGGGTCGACGCACTGATGGCTTTAAAGATTGCCAAGGATGAAGGCCTTAGGGCCTACGTAAAAAGGTACTACGAGGTGTTCAATCGAATACCTGATTGCAACCAAGAGGTGGCGGTCGTGTCCTTCAAGAACGGCCTGAAAGATGACTGCCCACTAAGGAAATCTTTGGCAAAGACATTGCCAAAAAGCATGGAAGAACTCATGGCGAGAATAGAAAAGTACGCCAGAGCTGAGGAGGATACATCGGGAAATAAAGAAACAAAACAGGAGAAAGGAAACGGCTCGCCGAAGCGAAGCCGGGGTAACAATGGACTGACCAAACAAGAAACGGACTTAAAGGCAAAACAGGCAGTAACGACTATATTCCGAGTCCCGATCCACAAAGTCTTGGATCAAATAAGAAATCAACCCTATTTTAGAGGACCGACAAGAACACCAGGGGAATTCATGGGAAGAAACGTCGGTAGGCGTTGTGTTTACCACAATGAAGAAGGGCACCCAACCCAGGGCTGCAAAGCCCTAAAAGCACACTTAGAAGACTTGGTAAGGCAAGGACATCTGAGGGACCTTGTTGATGAGGCCAGGACTAGAGAAGAACAGGCAAGATTGCCTCAAGCACTAGCAGCTCCGCCTCCCCCAACTCAGCAACCACAGTTAGGAGGACCACAAGTGGTCAATGTAATTCACTCAAAGGTGAACGAAAACGACATACGAGGGGAGACTTAGAGGGTGAAACACCTACAGCACATAAACCAGGTCGGACACAAAAGACCTCAGCCTGAAGAATGCCAGGGACCGACGATAACCTTTACTGAAGCCGACCTAGAGATGGTCCAGCATCCACATAATGATGCCTTGGTAGTATCCCTCCAGGTTGGGGAGTGCCAGGTGAAACGTATCCTGATTGATCAAGGCAGCTCTTGCGACATCATGTATGTTAGATGTTACAAAGAGCTGGGCCTTCATCCTGATGACTTGGAGCAATCCAATAGCCTGATGGTCGGCTTTAATGGAACGCCGACGTGGCCACTAGGCGCAACAAGCTTGGAAGTACAAGCTGGCACTAAGAAGATCAGGACAGAATTCATGGTGATTGACACACCTTCGCCATACAACATCATCTTGGAAAGGCCATGGTTGCATGCAATGGGGGTAGTTCCCTCAACATTGCATCAACTACTGCGGTTCCCAACAGAGCATGGGGTTGAAGAAGTCAGAGGAGATCAACTGCAGGCAAAGAATTGCTCCATGGCAACAATGAAATCCACCTGCAACATTCAAGAACCAGAAAAGGCATAAATTGAATATGAGGACGTGGAAGTCCTAGAAGACGTCGGCAAAGAACTAGCCGAGAAAAGCGATGAGGCACTGAAAAAAATCCTCGTCCAGGATGGGGATGAAGAACGCTTCTTTCTTCTCGGCTCTGGCTTAGCCGAAGAAGAGGAAAAAGAGTTGGAGATTTTTCTAAGAGCCAACATTGAGGTGTTCGCCTGGACGCCTTACGAAATGCCTGGCATCGACCCCGAGGTCACTTGCCACAGACTGAATGTCGACAGGTCAGCAAAACCTGTGATTCAACGAGCTAGAAGACCGACGTTGATGCACGTCGAAGCAGTAGAAGAAGAAGTGGACAGACTTCTGGAGGCCAGGGCCATCCGAGAAGTTCATTACCCGACATGGCTATCCAACACAGTAGTGGTAAAGAAAAAGAATGGTAAATGGAGAGTCTGCGTAGATTTTACAAGCCTGAACAAAGCTTGTCCCAAAGACTGCTTTCCTCTACCCAAGATTGACCAGTTGGTAGACGCCACATCTAGTCATGGAAGAATGAGCTTCTTGGACGCTTACAGAGGATACCACCAGATTGCCATGTACCCCCCAGACGAGGAAAAGACAGCGTTTATCACCCCAAAAGGACTATATTGTTACAAGGTAATGCCTTTTGGGTTGAAAAACGCAGGAGCAACTTACCAAAGGTTGGTAACCAAGATGTTCAAAAATCTGATTGGCCAAACAGTAGAAGTCTATATCGACGACATGGTCGTGAAGACCAAGGAACCAAAGGGCCATCTTGCCGACCTAAAAGAGGTCTTTGATATACTCAAAGCATACCAGCTCCGACTCAACGCATCAAAGTGTGTGCTTGGAGTTGGATCAAGTAAATTTTTGGGGTACCTGGTAACAAGAAAAGCCCGACGTCGGTAAAACAGGTTCAGATGCTTACTGGAAGGGCCGCAGCCCTAAACAGGTTCATAAGCCGAAACTCAGACAAATGTAAACATTTCTTCAACCTGGTGAAGAAGGCTACGGACTTCCTATGGACTGAGGAATGTGAGGCCGCCTTGGCCGACCTAAAGAAATATTTGACCACGGCTCCAGTCCTCTCAACACCTGAACCTGGAGAAGAACTGTTTTTGTATTTGGCAGTTTCAAAACACGTAGTAAGTGCAGTGCTAATCCGAGAGGAAAAGGGGGAGCAAAAGGCTGTTTACTATGCAAGCAAAACCTTGGCCGATGCAGAAACAAGGTACCTCCCACTAGAGAAATTAATGCTGGCCTTAGTAATGGCTTCAAAGAAGTTAAACCATTACTTTCAAGCACACAAAATTATAGTGCTAACAGAGCACCCGCTGAAGTCCTTATTACAACAAGGAGACTTAACTGGAAGAATAGCAAGATGGGCAGTGGCCTTGGGCCAGTATGACCTGGAGTTCAGACCGAGAACAACAATTAAGGGCCAAGTTTTGGCCGACTTCGTGGCCGAATTCACGCCAGAATCCATCAAACATCAGGCTCCGTTGAGCCAAGATGAACGATGTCCTAGCAAACAAGGAGAAGCCCAGCCAAAGGCAAAAGAACAAGAAAAACTCAGACCCTGCAGCATTTACATCGGCGACTCCTTTCGCTTGTTTGTCAATGGGAGTTCAAACCGGCAAGGAGCAGGGGCAGGAGTAGTGTTGATATCTCCTAATGGGGAAATATTAGAACAGTCTATTCGATTGGGGTTCAAGGCCTCAAACAATGAGGCAGAATACGAAGCACTGATTGCAGGACTGAAGCTAGCAGTGGCAGCAGAAGCAGATGAGGTAATAATTTTTTGTGATTCACAACTTATAGTAAATCAAACAACAGGAGAGTTTGCAACCCGAG
The DNA here is from genome assembly GCF_055761805.1 of Camellia sinensis. Taxonomy (NCBI): domain Eukaryota; kingdom Viridiplantae; phylum Streptophyta; class Magnoliopsida; order Ericales; family Theaceae; genus Camellia; species Camellia sinensis. Next base: position 144,672,641 of record NC_138963.1, read on the forward strand.
ATGAGAGGATGTCGGCATACGCAAAGGAGGTCATCAGACTGGCAGCCTTGTTTCGTAAATGCCGACTTCTCCAAGTCAGCCGAGATGATAACAACCACGCCGACGCGTTGGCCAACTTGGCAAGCTCAATGCAAACTGGAAAAACAAGAACAATAATGATTGACTATCTGTCAAGCCCGAGCATAGAACAGCCGATCACAAAGCAAGAAGCAATGTGTGCAGACTTGGGTCCAAGCTGAATGGATGCAATTGTTGCATTCCTGAAAAAGGGAAAGCTGCCAGAAGACCATAAGGAGGCACACAAGATCAGATTGAAGTCGGCAAGATTCAGTCTGACAGAGGACGGACATCTCTACAGAAGGTCCTTCATAGGACCCCTTTTAAGGTGCGTACACCCTTTGCAGGTTGAAGATTTTCTATATGAAATTCATGAAGGGATTTGTGGAAGCCATGCTGGGGGCAGATCACTCGCTCATAGGGCTATTACCCAGGGGTATTGGTGGCCCTACATGCAAAAAGATGCAGAAGCCTACATGAAGAAGTGTGAACAATGCCAAAGGTTCGCACTTTTGGTACATCAGTCAGCTGCAGACCTGAACCCTGTATCCAGTCCATGGCCATTTGCCCAATGAGGCATGGATCTCATTGGGCAGTTGCCCCAAGCAACTGGGCAAAAGAAGTACTTATTGGTAGCAACAGATTACTTCACGAAGTGGATAGAAGCAGAACCTCTTGCCAAAATCCGAGATGTAGACGTCAAGAATTTCTTATGGAGAAACATCATCACCAGATTTGGCATTCCAAGAGTAATAGTTGCCGACAACGGAACGCAGTTTGACAACAAACTTATCAAGAACTTCTGTGCAAAATTTAAGATAAAGAATTACTTTTCAACACCAAGTTTTTCCCAAAGCAATGGGCAAGCAGAAGCATCCAACAAAGTAATTCTGGACAAGATAAAAAAGAGGCTGCAGGCAGCAAAAGGAAAGTGGGTAGACGAGTTGCCCAATGTACTCTGGGCATATTGGACTACGCCGAGAAGATCAACAGGGGAAACCCCTTTTGCCATGGCTTACGGTACAGAAGCAGTTATCCCACTGGAGATCGGCATCCCAGGGATCAGAACCCATGGGGTATAGAATGGCACCAATGATATACTTCTAGCCCGAGATCTGGATCTCTTAGAAGAAAGAAGGGAGAAAGCTGCAATTCAGCTCGTAGCATACCAGCAACAACTTGCTAGAGCTTACAACAAGAAGGTTAATCCAAGGGATTTTCAGGTCGGCGACCTAGTCCTACGAAAAGTTATTGGCAACAAGAAGGATCCAAGAGAGGGCAAGCTTGGCCCAAACTGGGAAGGTCCCTACAGAATTACTTTGGTATTGGGCAATGGAGCATACCAACTTGAAGATAATGAGGGCAAAGCATTGCCAAGACCTTGGAACACTTGTAATTTGAAATTTTTCTATCATTAGATGTTCTTTGTTATTTTTTGCCAAACATCATCAATAAAATCTTAGCAGAATTCTCCAATACTTGTGAATTGATAAAAGATACATAATGATTATTTCTGAATAATGAGAACCCAAGTGGAACTCAGGTTCACATTTGGGGGCAGAGAGAAGACAGTAATGCTTAACGCTTGTTGAAATTTGTAGCAATTTACAAGTTGAAGTTAAGCTGAGATAATTGTTTATCTTCACTTGTTGAAATTTGTAGCAATTTACAAGTTGAAGTTAAACCGAAGTAATGCTTAACGCTTGTTGAAATTTGTAGCAATTTACAAGTTGAAGTTAAGCCGAGATAATTGTTTATCTTCACTTGTTGAAATTTGTAGCAATTTACAAGTTGAAGGTAAACCGAAGTAATGCTTAACGCTTGTTGAAATTTGTAACAATTTACAAGTTGAAGTTAAGCCGAGATAATTGTTTATCTTCACTTATTGAAATTTATAGCAATTTACAAGTTGAAGTTAAGCCAATATATTGCTTAGCACTTGTTATAACTTGAGAAAAGTTTTTAGAAATTAAACCTTTATATGTTTATCCTTGTTGAAACTTATAAGCAATTTACAGGACAAGTACTTGCCGAGGTAAATTATCGGGTGGCATAACCGAGGTATGTTACCCCGAGAAGATTGCACAAAGAAGAAAGAGTACTTACGATATATGCAGAATATTCTAAGTATAGAATCATACGAAGAAAAAGAAGAGAAGACAGGAGTACAAGCATTCCATAAAAGAAAAACGTTGTATTAACATTCAAAGAAAAAAAGAGGCACATCGGCCATACAAAGAACATACATTGTTCCTCAAGATAAAGAAACAAGAAAATACAAAGAAGACTTAGAGCTAAGGCTCCTCTCCGCCAGATTGTTGAATTTGAGGATCAAATACGACCTCGGCCTCCTTCTCTGCCGCTATCTCGGCGTCAATTTTTTGAAGAGTTTCTTCAACCGACTTGGCCTCAGAAGGGATGTCAGCTGGTACAATGTCGGGAACAGCTTCTTGGATAACTTCATCACCTTCCTCATCCTGAGTCAAGTCTAGGACTTACTCATTCTGAGGAGGGGACTTGGCCCCATCAGCATCTTTTGATTTCCTTATCAAAGCCTCGTCCTCTTCCTCCTCGGCCTCATCCTCAGCATCAGATTCGTCGACATCTTCACTTGGAGTTGGGACTGGAGGAAATGGCAAGGGAATGGCGTCGGCCTTCCGCAACGGAGAATCATCAGGAATATTAAGCTTTTTTAGAAGGGACATCCAACCAAGGGTGAAACCCTTGTTGCATGCCTCCTTCACTTGTTTTTCATAGGCCTCAGTGACGTCGGCCATACCCTGTGAATATGCCTTTTCGTCGGCTTCTTTGATTTCAGCTTCTTTGGTGGCCAGGGCCTCCTAAAGCTCTTTCTCAGCTTGGGCCATCTTTTCCTCGGCCTCTCTCCTTTGAGATTCAGCCACTTTTCTGATAGCCTCAGCAGCCTCGGCCTTCTCTTCGGCATTATTTTGAGCTTTAATTACAGCTTCGGCTTGATCCTCCAGCTTCTTCATTTTTGATTCAAGGCCTTTATTGATCTTTTGAATAGAAAAGAACTTCTTCTTCATGTCGACCAGCTTTTGCTAATTCTCAAAAGACTGCATCGAGAAAAAATGGGCGTGCTGGATGGCCTAAAAGAAAACAAAGGTATTAAAGAATATTCAAAGTGTGAAATAAAGAGAAAGAAAAATTTACCAAGAAGAAGACGTTTACCTGAACAGAGTGCTGTAACATTAAGGCATAATTTTCATACTTGCTGTACTTGGCGTTCCGCTCCAAGTCGCCTGGGAGAAGTAAAGCGGTACTGAGTGCAACGCCGACATTAATATCGTCGGCACTGTCACTTGCCATTACAGGCTTATCCTCTAGGGTGATCTCGGGGGCCTAGGGGACAGCTGGTTTCTTTGACCCCGAAGTCGTTGCGAATGACCTCGGCCTTTTTGATTTGGAAGATTCGGAAGGAAGTACTTCGGCAGACCTCTTCGAAGGGACAGAGGCAGTTTTCTGACTTAGAGCCAGTTATGGGGCTGGCAAAGTGTCCTCAGTCTCAACTTGAGCCACTTTCGCCTTCAGTTGAGCTTTTTTAATTCTTTTTGGTTTTTTTGGAGGTTGGATTTGTGTTGGTTGTTCATCAATGGATGATGGAATGTCGGCTAGGAGGTCTTTAGCAACTGGCTTTGCGCGACCCATCTCGGATGCAAGAACAAGACGTCGGCGACGTTGTCTTTGGGATGGTGGAATGAGGTATAGAGCCGAGGTCAACGGCTGTTCTGCTGGATCAGAGGTTGATCCTTGGTCTGTTCGCGATGTTAATGCAGCTGGAAGAGTTGTAGCAGAGGGAGGAGATGAGCTCTTCTTCTTCTTTTTCCTGGGGACGTCGGGGAGAGTTGATTTGTATGTTGGGATGAAGTTGAGAAGCAGGGGTGCCTTTCGCTTCTGAGCTGCCAGGTCTAGTAAATTCTTTAAATCCTTGCTGGGAACAAAGGATTGGCAAAAGTTTTTTGGCGGTTGAGGAAGAACTACAAAAGTAAAGACAAAGCAGACATTAGGAAACAGATAAAGCATACAAAACTTTAAAAGTAAAACAAGTATGAATGTAAGGCTCTTACCATTACCCTCTATAAAGACTGATCGTGGGAGAGGGAAGAGATGGAGGTCTTCATCTGGGGCAAACTCCCAGTTCCTCAAGGTAATGAAATAATCATCTCCAGCCCCCTTGTTGGAGTCTGGGAGGTCGGCTACAATTTTGAATTCTGTGGACCTCGACTTAAGGCAATATATATAGCCTTTTTCTTTCAAGTTAAGGCTACACATGGTATAGCAATATTGGATGTCGGCAAGGGTGATACCAAAGATCACTCGATAGGAATTGATTGCCAGTTGCATAGGGTTCAACTTATAATAATGGAGAACTTCACGAAACAGAATGTTTAGTGAAAGTCGAAGTCCACACTCTATAAAGGCGACTACGGGGAAAGGCATGGAGTTGGCAGTGGGCATGATGGAGTCATCATCCCCAGCCAACCTCAAATGGACGTCGGCTGGGATCTCAAACTCCTGTCTGAAGTATTCTAGTTTGGAAGGGGTGTTTACCCTATGTTTCCACATACCCCTGATATCGACTTAATCTTAGAAGGTGGGTCTCAGAAGATGTTTTTAAAAGGTCATTGGGACCTCGACAAACAATAAAGAAAGTGCAGGTTTCAGTTTTTTCCTAAGTTATGAGTTCTACATACAAATCCCAGACCTAAATCTATGGAAACACGGATTGAAAGCAAGAATCTGGAAAAGATGCAAAAAAAAAAACAGAAAAAACGAAGTTTCAGAAACAAGAATTGAGATGGGCTATCAAGAACATGACGAATACAAGAGTATATGGCCAAGAACAGTGGCAAAAGTGTAAAGATGGGGTGAAACAGTGCGTATGTTCAAAATATGGGCAAAGGCAAAATCATGGATGAATGCATTCAGATGTACGATTTATAAATTAAAAAAGCTTGAAACAGTACAGTAATGGCGACAGCAAAAGAGGAAGAAACATCAAAGAACTGAAAACGAAAGGAACAGTAGCTTACCAGAAAAAAGGAAGCCGGAAAGGGATTTGCCGATGTCCTACGACAATTTCAGGAGCAGAAGACCGATGGAAATCTCGCCGAAAGGGGTGAACGGAAGAGATTGCAGAGCTTTGGAAGCTTGAGCGATGGAGGATTTCGAAAGCTAGAGAGAGAGCAGGCGATTCGAATGAAAAAGTGAAGAGACGAAAAAAAGGGAAAAAAGTTTTTGATTAAACAAAAACAGCGGCAAAAGCAATCAATACGCCTAGAAGAACGAGGGCGTCAGACGGCGCACATGAGAAAAGAGGTGGCTAACGAAGCGCGTCACGTGTATGGACCAATAAGAGGGAAACGCATGTCTAAAACAGTTGGGTTGAAGTGCATGACAACTCATGTGCGTGAGAAGTTCCTTAAAAATCTTGACTTTTTAGGGAAAGCATGTCGGCTAGAAATAAATGATCTCGGCTGTCAAATTTTAAGCCGATTTACTGGAAGAAAATACAGTGTAGGTTCCATCACCTCAGAATGCCGAGGTAATAGAACCTAGGGGGCAGTTGTGGGGATATATTTTCTGAGTACCAACACATGACAAGGTGACGTCGACGTGTCAGCCGAGGTGCCACGTGTCCTGGTCATGACGCCGAGGTGATCTTGGCAAGGCCGAGGTTATCTCCGAAGATATCGGAATCCAAGATAAATGGATAAAAGATAAGGGACAAGAGTCTTAAAGCAAAGAGGAGACTTAGCCAAGATAAGGATAAAGCTCTTAGGGAGTTTATCTTTATCTCTTGAGAAGTCCAAAGTAAGTACTGAATTGGAGTCCATAGAAGTCAGGCTTCTATTGGGACTAGGATTGAGCAAACTATAAAAGAGAGGCACTCCCGTGGGTCTAAGGTACGCAATTTTATGCTTTGAATTGTGAGTTTAGCACTTGATTATCTTTGAGAGATATACTAACTTGATTGTCGGAGTGCCCCCGGGTAGAAGAGCCACCGTCGGAGCCTTTTCTTTCTGTTACAGGTTAGCTGAAGCCATCTATTCTGTCGGTACTCTCCAGCTGGTTACTAAGCGAGCAGTGTGGTCAGAAAATCACCCATACAGCTACTGTGGTGAAGAAGGAGAACAAGTATGATATGTTGGGAAGTTTTTCAACTAAATATGAAAGAAACAGTTCACATGTGAATCCAACGTTGAGATATGAAAGATACATTCATATCCCAATATTGGAAGTTTCTGGTAAACTGAATATGATCAAAAAAAAAAAAAAAACTTTGAAAGATACATTCATATCCCAATATGAAAGATACATTCATATCCCAATAATACATTCACATGTGAATCCAACGTTGAGAGATGAAAGATACATTCATATCCCAATATAAACTTTTCAATAACAAAAAAAAAAAAAAAAAAAACAGTAATTGCTAAACATAGCATTTTTTTTAGCATTTAGTTAAAAATAAAAAATAAAATAATAACTAAAAAAGAAAGTGCTAAACCAAATGTATTATTGTTTGCATTTTTTTATTTTACACAGACATGATTAACCAAATAATTAGATTTTTTTTATTAAAACAAAAAAAAGAAGCAAACAAAAAGGAAAATAACAACTAGGTCATTTCTCGATTGTGCAATGAAAGTATCAAGACAAATAAATAAAATTTTATTGATGAGTATTCCAGAAATTATTGATGAATAACAAAATATAAAATTATATACATTTGTAAGACATAGACTTTCATTAAAAAAAATATAAATAAATAAATAAACAAACAAACTTTCATTAGGTAATATAAAGTTTTGATTTTTTGTTTATTTATTTATTTAATTTTTTGGATTCAGCAGCTGCTGCTGCGTGGGCGTGGTGGCATTACTAAAAGAGGTTTTTCTACTCAACAATTGAATTGAGAGAATACATACATACATACGTGTGGGCGTGGTGGCATTACTAAAAGAGGTTTTTCTACTGAACAATTGAATTGAGAGAATACATACATACATACGTACACACGGCTTGCCTTTCTTTCTTTGTTTGCTGGTTTTTCCCCAAAACAACGAGCAGATTATAGATAGAGTTAGTTAGGTCTGCATTTAATTAGGGTTTACTTTACGCGTTGTTTTGGTGGACCATGATACGAGGCCACTACGACTCCTGAATAATCCTATTCTTTCTTCTTTCTGCAAGTCGAGCTTTTCTCATTGCGAATTTTGATTCAAACTTTTCACCATTCCAGTCTTTTCTCACTTCCCAATCCAATTGTGTTCCTTAATTCTAATTTCTGTTAATTTTTGTCTTTTTAAAACTATCCATTTTGTTTTCTGTATAGTTGCTGAATTCTTTGACACCTGGATGGGGGTAAGTGGATTTCATTGTTTGAAATCGATTTCTGATGGATTTAGCATGTTGCGAGGATTTATAACCCCCACTTTCACTTTGAGAAGAGCAACTTCTTTGATTTCTTCATTTGTGGCCATAGAAAATGTTGTTATGTTTCCTAATTACGGTTAGTAATTAGTTTTTGTAGTCTTAGTTGAATGCGAATTGGGATTTCAGAGACAATGCTAGCTGTCGATTGATCATGTGAGTTTTGGTGAAAGGGGGAGTCTTTGGGTTGTTAAATTATGTGATATTGGTTTGGTAGTGAAGCTATATATACTTGTTGTGAGATCTTTTTGCTTATGTAAGTTATATATTGTTTCGGTTTTGTCATCCTGCAGACATTGGTCCAACCTCGCTTCCAACTACATGTCGGTATCTGATTTTCTTGCTGATTCTTTTACTGGGATTTAATCAGGATGTGTTTTATTTGATCGTGTATGTGCATCTGACAATCAAGTTAAAGTGGGTGTGGATAAGATTGAGTTGAAGGCTTTGGAGCAACTTCTACTCTGGTTGATTTTGTGACTATTATTGGATGTTTCTTTTGACATTCTTGAGTGGAGAAATAATTTCCTTTCGGCGTGCGTACAACCAAAAATGGATTTGAGATTTAAACAGGTCCTGTTATTTATGCTATTTCTTGTGGCTTTGAATGGTTATGCCACAGCAGAGTCAGAAACAGAGAGTTTACCAAGGTTAAGAGCTGCTCCATTCAGGAATACAGGGGGTAGTGTTATAGATGGCATAGGAATAGAGGATGTCCTTATATCTGATAGTGATACGAATGGACTGGATGAAAGGAAGGTTGTGGCAGAGTCTCAGTGTCCGCAGTTGCATTTCTCACGCTGGCAATGGCTGCTGCTACTGATTTAGGTGCAGTACCATTCTTCTTTGTGGAACTTGATCCCCAGTGGGCGGGAATATGCAATGGGATGGCTGCTGGGGTGATGTTGGCAGCAAGCTTTGACTTCATACAGGAAGGACAAGAGCATGGTAGTGGAAATTGGGTTGTGTTTGGAATTTTGACAGGTGGAATTTTTATTTGGCTTTGTAAGAAGGTGATGACTCTCCACCTTTCATCTTTTGAAAAATGGGAACTTTTGCTTTCTGTAATATTACGAAGTTTTATTTCTATTACTATTGTCATTGCTATTGCTGATCGACCATAAGCAATCCTAACTCATGTTATTAATTGTTGGTAGTGTTACTGTTGTTATTCCTGTCGTTGTCATTGTTGTTATACTCTTCACATCCCTAATTTCAAGTTTCCTGATGAATGCTCTTGTAACTCGATTTACATGCTTGACTATTTTTCCTAGCATGTTTATGTGAGGACAGTTGGTGATGGTGGCATTCATTTTTTAAAAACCACCTATGGTCGTTTTGACATGTGTCCAATAAACCTTCTTTTTGAATGGTCTAGCAATGCAGAAAAGAGTCTAAAATAAGAGAGTTGTCTTGTCGATTATGAAAATTCATTTTTGTACTTGCTCAGTGATTCATAGTGTTATTTATTTGTTGAATTTTTTTTTTAAGTATGCAGGGTATTCCCAAGTTTTTGTCCATACTAGCTATCAAACGGGTATCCAAGTTCCTAATTTCTTCCTTCACTATAAAGCATATGCCCCTTCACAGAGTCCAAATCCATCAATAAGAATCCTATAACCAAAAACTTTTTTTCAAAAGAAAAACCATTGCGCTATGTATCTTGGTCAAAGGATACACTAATTTGGCATTGAATCATAATTTTTACAGATAGTGCATGTTACCTTCTTCAGAATTATATCCAACTATATAAGTTTATGCTTCTAAGCCCATGAAGTGTGATCCTTAAACTTGCTGGAGCTAACTTTCCATGTCTTTTTATTTTGCTGGAAGCTTATTGCCTACCAATGCAACCGAGTTTAGTTGTGCTGAACATATTGGAGTTACAAGAATAATATGCCACCCCTTTCTGCCATATATATAATCATTAAAGTGGAAAGTGTATCAATTTAAGATTCTGTAATTTGTTTCCATAAAAGATAACAGAAAAAGTATATTCATTTTAGAATAATGTACCAGTAATTTGGAAAGTCTGAATGAAGTGTGGATAAGCTAAAGAGTCATAAGTGCTAAAATTTTCTAGTATTCCATAACCGAAGCACTTCTTCATCCTATCTTTTATTTCAAATTTGAATTTCCATGTTGGTGACATCACTTTGATTTTTCAATCAGGGTATTCGTTTGCTTCTTTGTGGAGTTTGTACTGTTACACCATACGTCCCTATTCGTATTGAATTTTAATTGCATTATAAGAGAATATAGCAATTAGGTGAATCACAGCTTCAATAACTTAGATGTCTTGTTCTTGATGTTTCAATACCAAGACTTTGGTGAGCGGAAATGAAGCACTAAAAACCTGACACTGGCAGAAGCTTATAGCATAAGTTAAAAGCAAACAATTTGTCCTGCTGAAAACATGAAATAGGAGTCCATTTCTCTCCACTCCTGGCACATATAATCTGATCTGCCGTGCCGATTTGCGTGCTTTTTGGCCAGTATTATTGACTTACATTATTATTTTTTGTTGTTCAGTTTTTGGAGCAATATGGTGAAGTAAGCATGTTAGACATAAAAGGAGCAGATGCAACTAAAGCCATTCTTCTTGTTGGAATAATGACACTTCATTCCTTTGGGGAAGCTTCTGGCATTGGAGTGTCCTTTGCTGGCTCAAAAGGTTTATCTCAAGGCCTTTTGGTAACTTTGGCTATTGTTGTGCGTAACATACCTGAGGGCTTAGCTGTTAGTATGGTGCTGGCATCAGGGGGGTTTCTCCACATAATGCAATGTTGTGTAGTGTAATTAAATCGTTGCCCCAGGTAATAATATAGTTGTTCTTATTGATATCTTCAAATTCACTGGTTGGAAAATGGAAATATATGTTTCAACCTAAAAAGCAACTGGGCATGTAAGAGACCTGATTTCCTTTCTGTGGGAACAAAACCATATATTGCATTACGTACCCATGATTTGCTTTTTGTTGTTTATAACAGAACCTCTATGTTGATTTGGGATAGACATGATACTCCTATGCTTCATCATATGGTGCATTCACGATTACTTGATGAACGAGCAATATATATAGTGCAAAGGCCTTTTAATAGAGCAATGTCTGACATTTCGAAAACTTACTTGCATCATATATATTATTGATACAAGTGAAGCATGCAATAGGCGCTTCTAGTATTAGGAAATGAATATAACAATAGAGAAAAATAAATAAATAAATAAATAATCATGACATGAAAGTACTAGCAATATGCATATATAATATTTTGTTAAGCTATTTATTTATTTATTTATTATTTTTTTTGAACGATTGTCTGTATAAGTATGAATTTTCTGGTGTTTGTGTCACATATCTATAGCTATCTATAAGGATAGCCATGTCCAATATATCATCTGGAATAGGGTAACTCAAAATATCAACCTTATTTTTGTTCCTTTCAAAATTAAAAAGAGAGGGGGGGGGGGGGGGGTTATTAGGAGATTCATGAAGTTTCATTTTCCATATTATGCAATTATTAACATGGAAATTTTGAAAACTAATCAAAGTTGTATAATTTCTTTTAGCACATGTATATATATATGAGAATATATGATTTACTAAAAATTTCCTTGCAATGTTGGCGCGCTATTGTTTTAGAATCTTGTATGTGAATCTATCATGTTTGTGTCCATGTCATGCTACTTAGACAATATCGGTTCCATTTATCAGAGACATCTCTAATGGGAAAAAAAAGCATAAAAGGAACTGGTTTTTTAATCAATGTTGAGTAACGAAAGGTTTAAATAATGATATTCTTGCTTATATGTGCTTAAAATGCCTTTTCTTATTAACATGTTCGCATCTTTGTTGCTGCAGCCTATTGTAGCAGTTCCTTCATTTATATGTGCAGATGCTTTTAACAAATTCTAGACATTCTGTACGGGCCTTGCAACTGGGTGTATGATTTGGATGGTCATTGATGAGGTCCTTCCCGATGGACTCAAGGTAACATTCCTCATTGTCTGGTTGAATCTTTGATCTTAAAGATTTGTGCACAGCACTAAGGTTTCATCTTCTTGTGACTCAGTAATAGGTTAACCAATTTCCTTTCAATCAAATTAGCGAAGTTAGGACAATTGCTTGGCTTATGCCTATCGTTCACTTGATGGTTCAGATAAATCTTGATGAATTGTCTTTTGCTTCTCATATTTTTCCTTTCCCATATATGTAACTGTAGACCGGACTTTCTTCGTGTGCCCCCCTTTCGGAGAAGGCGCGAATTTGGTCTTACTACAGTTCGGACTCCTGTTACGGTTCTGAATCTAATCTCACAAAGTGCAATGCGAGACTGATAAACACCAAAGAGTCCAAATCCGACAATTGGTTTTGAAAAATCAATTTTGAATAAAAAGCGCCAAACATGGACTGCTTTACCAGATTACAGAGTCGCCACCTAAATATTTTATTTTGAGAAATTTAGGAAACCCTGACTCGTGCCAAAGGCCACATGTCCGTCATCACTAAAGTTGTCTCGGCTCGGGAACTTGGGCACGAGAGGGAAAGGTCATGCAATGAGCACCCTTACTTGCCCGATCAAAGGATCGGCCTCTACTAAGCAAGATATGTTGTTTTAAAAACCTCATGTGTTCTTATTCCAGTTATTAGCTAACATTACTATGTGATACGCGCAGCATACAAGTATAGACTCAACCGCGAGAATTGGAGCAAAACAACTCATGTTTGTTTTTGAAAATGGTTTGAAAGTGTTACTCGGAAGTAGGCTAAAGAATGGATTTGCCACCCTCAAATGGGCTTGAAAATATGGTTTTGCCACTTCACAAAGTGGGCTTAAAACTCACAATTATCGATTTGTCCCAATTCTGGTAATCAAGCCTTCACCCACAGGCATTCATACAATTAAGCATTTAAGCAAATAGCCTCATGGCAAGCATGTTATCATGGCAACACTCACACTCATGCAAGGATGCTAAATCGTAACACTTACAGTGTACTCCGAGCCAAAACAAAAGCTAGTTAGAAATATGCATGATCCTAACTATACTAGATGCCTAATGCAACACATGCAATAGAATGCAATTAAATAGGCTCGGCTATCTAAGATGGCATATGAATGCAATAACTTGATAACATGCTTTGAAACAGGTATTCAAGTAGGTATTGAAATATAATGCAGTTTGAATGATACGCCGAGCCCGGTGCATGCAAGACAAATGAATGATGCACGCATGCAAATCATAAGGTATGCTAATTGAAATATGCCCTAAACTAACCATCGTAACCGGTTAAGTAAAAGGAAAAAAAACGTGGGGTTGGAAGACATACACACACACACACACCCTAATTACAACATTGCGTCCTCTCGAAAGAGGATCTGAATGAATATGCTTAGCCAATCTAAGCTAAGCTAATCTAATCTAACTAATCTAATTAGACTAATTATTACAAACCAATAAAAAAATAGCTAAACTAAACTACTTAATTATTACAACACTTTAACTAATTAACAAATTAATTAAATTACAAAACCAAGCTAACTAAAGCCCTAAACTTGTACTGTCTCACCTCTGCTCTAAGAAGTTGAACATGCATGCCTCGATTTCCGTCCCGAAAAGCTCTCCAATTGCTCTTTAGAGGCTCTGTTTGCAGGGTGTCTTCAAGGACTTGCTGCTGAACCTTACCAAAACAATGCTGGGGAGTGCACCAGTGGCCTGTCAGCCACTTGCCGGCCAACAATGAAAGGGTGCCGGCCATCAGTGTGGCACTGCCGGCCACTGGTGTGTTGTGACACCAAACTGCAGCAGAGCACAAAACAGAGGAAATTGAGAGTCTCTCTAGGGCATGTATGTACCGTGCCACTCATCATTTCAAAACACCAAGGGAGAGGCACTATTAGATTTAAAACCATTAATCAAGCAATTCACAATGCATGATGGCCAAAGATCCAATTTGCACAAATTCAATAAATGCACGACAAACAAGACTCTAAGACCACAACCTTATCATGAAAGATCAAAGGCAATGGAGACAAAGGAGAGTGGCTCATTTTCATCACTTCAAGTATGAAATGAACCAATCTTCCTTGTGTTCAATATAACATCCGATTGAACATAATGCAATGCACGCAAAATATGATTAGCTTGGTCATGTTTTACTTGATTCGATTCTTGTTTACACATTTTACATTACCGAGCCATTCATTAACCGGTTTGTCCAATGTGAAAGTCCTCTAATGAGAGGGAAGCCAATCAAAAGATGGCTTAAGACATGAGAGAAGCCATGCCTTTAACTAGGAGGAACCCTCAAAAGAGGATTAAAGCCATTTAAGCATAAGCCTCAATCCCATGACTTAAGTACAACTTGAAGACTAACCAAACCTCAAAACAAATCAAAAGATGAAGAAGTGAGGGAGATGGTAGAATTTCAGTGCTAGAATGACATGAAAAACAAGACTCTAACAATAGGGGCTGACTTTTTATATGTTCTAACTTTTTCCTAGGTCGCCCTTCAAGGGTAAAAAAGTGTAACATGTCTATGTTGAATGGTCGTAAGATCTCGAAGCCATCTGAATCCAGGAAAATGGCTATTGTTTGCTGATGGTGTAAGAGTCCATCCAATAGGGGCTGAATTTGCCCCTAGTGTTGTGGATAGGAACTCGATTGTCCTTCAACAATAAATTTTCTTCTCCTCGTTTCTCGAATTTGGCTTTATGGCCAGTCTTCATTAGTTTACGGAATGACTCATCTTTTGAATCTTTGAGCACATCTGCCATTTTGTTGCCCCTAGTTCAAGGGCTACTTTTGATCTAGCTTCGCAAGCTTCCTTTGATAACATCTGATCTTTTTGATCTGACTTTCTTGCCCCTAGTTTGAGGGCTACTTTTGATCTGGCCTGGCGGGCCTCCTTTGATGTCATATGACCTTATTGCCCCTAGTTCGTGGGTTGCTTCAAATCTGGCCACACAAGCCACTGCTTTAAATCTGGCCATGCAAGCCCCACATTGTGGTTGACCGTCAAACATTCTGAATCCAAGTTTAAAGTTTGAAAGAAAAAGGGGGTTGAGTCTTGAGGCTGAGAGTGATCCTATGCTGCACAATCTCAAGATCAATTCCACGCATGACTTCGCAGGACCACGCAAAACATTTTTTGAAATCTTTTAAGAAAGCGACTAATCGCTCAGGCTCCTCTGAAGACAATGTAGAACCAATCTGGATCAAGTCAAAATCCTTCTCAGTACTCACATTAACAAACATGATCTCATTCATTAAGGGCTTAGCATGCCTCTCTTCCTCTCAATTGATCAAATTTTTACAAATCCCGAGGAATTCCTCCCTCTTTGTTTTCATCGCAGTGTCCGAAAAGTTTTGAAAAACGTAGGTCAATGCAATGATTTCAAGGCACATAAAAGTAGGTGAAAAGCACTGCCGTTTCATTCAAATCTTCTAGCACAACTAGCTTCATGGCAGAAACAGACTCAAAAGAAAGATTGTAAAAGACAAACACAAAACAAGCAAGTGATGCCCGAGGTAACACCCTCGAAACCACCCGACTCTAACACAATAGGACTGACTCGATACAACAAAACAAACCCGACTGACTCAGCACAAAAAGACTGACTCAATATAACACAACAAGACTGACCAAATACCCAAGTCAGAAAGTAAAATTAACAGCATTTGTACATTGCTCAAAACAGTGCATGCCATCCACCATGTTTGGAGTAAACTGAGCGCCATCCGCAGGTGGTTCATCCCCCGATCACATAATCACATTATCCCCCAAGTTCATTGGTCCAGTGCCGATAGACTTTGCAGGACCTGGTACGACAATGACCTCGTTGTCAATCAGATCTTGTATTTCGTGGCGAAGACGAAAACAACTATCAGTGCCATGACCGGTTTGTTGATGGAAGGCACAGTACTTGGTCGGATTATGCTTAGCTGGAAGGGGGTTCGGGAGAGGTTGAGGCTCAAGGGATCTGAGATACCCTTTCTTGATCAGTACCTTCAATGCATAGGTTAGGCTCATATAGAGTTGGGTGAAGGTTCGTTTGGGGGAAAAGGAAACACTAGGTTTAGAAACATCGGCAAATGGAGTAGCGGGTGTTGGTCGGGTATCCATAGGCTTTGAATCGAAATTATGATGGATATTTTTGGTAAAGCATCCCTTTCCGTTGGTTGCCTCCTAATTCAGAATGCTCTCATCCTAGTAGCAAAAGTGTACTCCATAGTTTTTGCAACGGCTATAAGCACTTGCTGTCTGTTCAGCCCTTTATCCTTCAATGCCTTGATAGCCCATCGAAGTTGTGCATAAAGATCAACACTTGTCCCGGCTTCGTTCCTAACACTTGCTTCAGCTTGGCCAAGGGATTGGGTCGCTATATCAGAGCGGAGCCCGGTTGTGGTCGACATGTCACCACACAGATCTGAGATGGCTTCAGGTTGGCCCTTTTCAATTGCAGCTCGCCCTAAGATTGAGGAGCCTTTTGGATTGAAATTTCTGGCCCTTGATGTGGTTGATGATGGAGCCAAAATCCCAAAGGCTAAATCTGCCACAGTTCTTTGCAAATCTTTTATCATTCTCCCCAGCTCAGAAGTAGTGGGTTCATGGGTCTGAGATGATTGGGGTTCCGAGACTGGATATGTGGTAGGTGCCCCAGATGGGCGTTGCATTTCGGCATTGGTCTCACCCTGTATGGTGATTCCCTGGTTTAATGCCGCTATCATGGCCACAACTTCTTCCGAACTCTGCGCCATCATGGTCTGCTGAGTTTGAACAAAGGTGATGTGACTGGTGACTGTCAGATCAGTTGAACCAATGAGCCCTGACTGGCCTTTCTTTGTCTTGCCTCTAGTGAAGGAAACATTGGTTGCCCTTGAACTGAATCTCCGACCTGACAAAGTCTATAAACCCAAGTCCAATGTACCCAAGGGATATTGGAGCCTTCTGAAGCTATAGTTCCAGGACTATGTTACAAAAAAGAAAACAAACAGCACCTCAGTCTGGTTTCACTAGAATAAATATGAGCGTAGCTGAATGACTATGCTCTCTACTGAATTCTGCCCCAAAACAGATACCAACTTGGTAACTGACATACACATCCCTGTATAGTATTACTGTAAAGCACATACCTATTAAAGAGAGCCAAGACCCCCTTATGATGGGGTATGGTTACCCTGTCCTAGTTTGTCAAGAGCTAGGGTTTCACTACGCACGCATGCGGTTTCAAACAACCTACATTCGGGTGAGGAACCCGTCCTAGTTTGGAACAGTCTCTATGGCTTCCGATATGCAACTAGGTCGAATGGTCAAAAAGGGTGCCTCGGCGGTGATCCCGATCCGAGGTTTGTGTTCCCATCGTGACAGAGCCCGCAACCGGTTAGCCTTATGGCATGCTTTTCCAAGCAAACCTCTGGCAAACTGCTCAGGAATAGCAGATGGCAAACACAGTGACTTAGGCGCACCTATGCAAATGCAATGCAAAGAAACACATAAGTGTAGATAAAACAACATATCATGAGTTTCGAGTCAAGTTCTCTAAATCCCCAACAGAGTCGCTAGAAACTGTAGACCCGACTTTCTTCGCGCGCCCCCATTTCGGAGAGGGCGCAAATTTGGTCTTACTACAATTCGGACTCTTGTCACGGTTCTGAATCTAATCTCACAAAGTGCAATGCGAGACTGATAAATACCAAAGAGTCTAAATCCGACAATTGGTTTTGAAAAATCAATTTTGAGTAAAAAGCGCCAAACATGGACTACTTTGTCAGATTACAAAGTCGCCACCTAAATATTTTATTTTTGAGAAATTTAGAAAACCCTAACTCGTGCCAAAGGCCATGTGTCCGTCATCACCAAAGTTGCCTCGGTTCGGGAACTTGGGTACGAGAGGGGAAGGTCATGCAATGAGCACCCCCGCTCGCCCGATCAAAGGATCGGCCTCTGCTAACCAAGATATGTTGTTTTAAAAACCTCATGTGTTCTTATTCCGGTTATTAGCTAACATTACTATGTGATGAGCGCAACATACAAGTATAGACTCAATCACGAGAATTGGAGCAAAATAACTCATGTTTGTTTTTGAAAATGGTTTGAAAGTGTTACTCGCAAGTAGGCTAAACCGCGAATTTGCCACTCTCAAGTGGGCTTGAAAATATGATTTTGCCACTTCGCAAAGTGGGCTTAAAACTCACAATTATCGATTTGTTCCAATTCAGGAAATCAAGCCTTCACCCATAAGCATTCATGCAATTAAGCATTTAAGCAAATAGCCTCATGGCAAGCATGATATCATGGCAACACTCCTACTTATGCAAGGATGCTAAAGCGTAACACTTATAGTATACTCCGAGTCAAAACAAAAGCTAATTAGAAATATGCATAATCCTAACTATACTAGATGCCTAATGCAACACATGCAATAGAATGCAATTAAATAGGCTCGGCTATCTAAGATGGCATATGAATGCAACAACTTGATAACATGCTTTGAAACACGTATTCAAGTAGGTATTGAAATACAATGCAGTTTGAATGATACGCGCGAGCCCGGTGCATGCAAGACAAATGAATGATGCACGCATGCAAATCATAAGGTATACTAATTGAAATATGCCCTAAACTAACCATCGTAAGCGGTTAAGTAAAAGGGAGAAAGACGTGGGATTGGAAGACATGCACACACACACACACCCTGATTACAACATTGCGCCTTGTCGAAAGAGGATCTGAATGAATAAGCTAAGCTAATCTAAGCTAAGCTAATCTAATTAATCTAATTAGACTAATTATTACAAACCAATAAAGAAACAGCTAAACTAAGCTACTTAATTATTACAGCACTTTAACTAATTAACAAATTAATTAAATTACAAAACCAAGCTAACTAAAGCCCTAAACTTGTACTCTCTCAGCTCTGCTCTAAGAAGTTGAACATGCATGCCTCGATTTTAGTCCCGAAAAGCTCTCCAATTACTCTTTGGAGGCTCTGTTTGCAGGGTGTCTTCAAGGACTTGCTGTTGAACCTTACCAAAACAATGCTGGGGAGTGCACCAGTGGCCTGCCGGCCATGAATGGTGGCTGCCGGCCAAGGATGGGCCTCTGCCGGCCAACAATGAAAGGGTGCCGGCCATCAGCGTGGCACTGCCGACCACTGGTGTGCTGTGACACCAAACTGCAACAGAGCACAAAACAGAGGAAATGAAGGGTCTCCCTAGGGTATGTATGTACCGTGCCACTCCTCATCATTTCTAAACATCAAGGAAGAGACATTATCGGATCCAAAACCATCAATCAAGCAATTCACAATGCATGATAGTCAAAGATCCAATTTGCACAAATTCAATAAATGCATGACAAACAAGACTCTAAGACCACAACGTTATCATGAAAGATCAAAGGCAATGGAGACAAAGGAGAGCGGCTCATTTTCATCACTTTAAGTATGAAATGAACCAATCTTCCTTGTGTTCAATATAACGTCCGATTGAACACAATGCAATGCACACAAAACATGATTAGCTTGGTCATGCTTTACTTGACTTGATTCGATTCTTGTTTACACATTTTACATTACCGAGCCATTCATTAACCGGTTTGTCCAATGTGAAAGTCCTCTAATGAGAGGGAAGCCAATCAAAAGATGGCTTAAGACATGAGAGAAGCCATGCATTTGACAAGGAGGAACCCTCAAAAGAGGATTAAAGTCATTTAAGCATAAGCCTCAATCCCATAACTTAAGCACAATTTGAAGACTAACCAAACCTCAAAACAAATCAAAGGATGAAGAAGTGAGGGAGATGGCAAAATTTCAATGCTAGAATGGCATGAAAAACAACATGCAAACAACTCATGTACAATATGTTAAGAGACTTAAGCATTAAGGCTAGTGAAGGACACAACACTAGGACCATGTTCTACAATGCTCAAATGATCAAACCAGGCCTAGACAGACCTCAAACATGCCAAAACAATGGTCAAAATGTGCTGAGATAGTAGCATAAAAAGCAAGAATAATCATGTTCATCCATTGGCTCACAAACAAGGCATATGACACAAGTCTCAAACACAATGAAAGAGTGATATATGTGAGTGTGTGACAGAGAAGTATGCTCTGAAATCACATGCTAAATGATGCCAAATCATGCAAACATCACAAGCTAAGCATGCGAGAGGCCTCAAAACACAAGGCTAGCAAGGGCCTTTGTACTACAACCATGCATAACAAGTCTCATATGACCAAAACCACTCAACACAGAGTTAAAGCATGCAAAACCAGTGATAAAAGCATGCTAAAGTTAGACTAACACATGCTAGAAAGATGAGCTAAAACATTAAGCATACAAGGCTAGTATGCAAGATTTGCACTACAAGTGCAAGATGCAAACAAGAAGTGACCAAGCCAACCAAAAATAGAACTAAAACATGTTAAAAAAGTCACAAAAACATGCTTAGATCAAGTCAAGAGATGGTAGAAAAACATACTCATCTACTAAGCCATCAACACATGCAAAGGAGAAACAAGGAGGGGAGGCGCCCTCCTATTTTGGTCCTCAAAACCAAGCTTTTGCCACTTAAAATCCCCTGAATTTTAGTGGTTAAAAGGCCAAAAAGAGATTGTTTTAAATGCTTTTAAACATGGCACAAAGCTTAGCAAATAAGCCACAAAAGAGAGGAGAACACCTCTAATCTCAAAAGAACCTCAAACTACCATTTCAAACACTTGAAATTAAAGGTTTTTGTAGTTGACAACTAGGCCAAAAACAACATGCAAGGGTAGCCAACCATTGAAGCAAAACAAAGCTTAAAAGGGGGTAACTTCTTACCCTTGAAGACAGCAGCAAAACAGCAAGCAAACAATCAAACTTCTGAACCAAAACCACTCCAAGGATCTCAAACAAGGCCTCCAAGAACCTCAAGTCTAAGGCTAAGGTGTTTGGCTAAGGATGATAGTGCAAATATGCAAAAAAAGCTCACTTTCAAGGCTAAAATGTAAAGAGAGAGAATTTGAGTTCAGCTCAAATTTTGTAACCCTTTGCATGTATATAGATAGCTTCTATATATAGAAGATACAAAGGAGCCTTGAAGAGATCCAGCCATTCACGTGGGTGAAGATGAGCTAATCTGTACAAACAACTGTCAAAATATCTGCAAAAATATCTACTGAACAGTTGGTGGTCGCAGGGCCTATTTATGGCCAGCAGTGCATCAAAGACACCACTATGCAAAGACCAACACATGGTCAAAATATGAGAGAGAATGGAAATAGGGTCTGGAAGGATCAAACCTAGAGCATTCCGTCGCGAAAGTCGAGTACTCGATGAGCGATCAAACTTGTTGCTGGATGTACCCTGCAAGAAAACATCTAAGTCTTGAGGACGGTCAAAAATGGGGTCTACAGTAACCTTGTAAATTGTAACAGACACTAGTTGACGAACTCTGGAATTTTTCTGATTGTTAAACAAGGCAATGTACCCAAGTGGATGAGTGCATTGAATGGAATTTTTGGTCAGAAGTATATGATTTTATCTTAGGGATTCCTGAGGATGATGAATTTTATTATGTAACTAAAATGAAATGTGAATGGTGTTTTGAGGGAGGATAGTGAAGGACACCGGTGGTTATGGGTATGAGAATATGCCTATATTCACTCCTTTTAGGATTAGGACTTAGTGTTCTATATCTATTAGAATTCTATATCAGTGATGTATTCATTTAAGATTAGGAATTAGTGTTCTATATAAGTGATGTATTGGTGTATTCTTTGTTCAATTAATTCAATATAATATACAGTTTCATTCAGAAAACTTACATGGTATCATAGCCTGGTTTGAAACCCTAGCAGCCATTGTTGAAGCTTTTTTGTTTCGTTGAACTCTCTGGTTTAACCTTGTGAAAACGTGTGACCCATCTTATTCGAGATTGGGTTCGGTTCATCTGGTCTTGGTTCAAGTCGACCCATCTGGTTGGTTTGGTCTCTGTTCAAGTCGATCATGGTTGATCTCCCCTTTCACCAGACTCGCGATCCTGGTCTGTCTGTCTGTCTCTTCTTCAGATCGTTCAGATCCGCCGTCGCCATTCAAATCCGTTGTCTCGCCTTCGCCTCACACCTCCTTACCGCCGCTGTTGGAGTCGTTTCAGATCCACCGTTTCTTCTTCAGATTTATTCAGTTACATCGTTGACGTTCAGCTCTGTCATCTCTCTCGTATCAAGCTCTCTGTTTAACCCCTCTGATTAATTTATTTTATTTATACTTGGACACCATAAAACCTTGTTTTATTACAATGTCAGATACTAAAATCCAAGCCATCAAATGCAAACTCACTGGTGGCAATTATGCCTATTGGGCTAGTGTTATGAAGAATTTTCTTCTTGGTCAAAAAAAATGGGGCAATGTTTCTAGTTCTGTTCCTCGACCATTGGACCCGAAAGCGGAAGGGTATCTGACTTCCTGTGACACTTAGGACTGTGATAATGCCCAAGTTTTGACCTAGTTTCATAATTTTGTGGATGACTGTATTGGAATGATATTTTCTAAGTACAGTACTAGAAACATAGCCCAACGGGGACCCGACCCCCTGACCCCGATCATAATTGTTTTCCCTGAAAAATACCCATGTGGGGACGGGGATGGTATTTGAAATTAAATCCCCGATTAGTTTCGGGCCGGGGACGGGGATGGCTTTCATAGCCCCTGACCTGGCCCATCCTCGTCCCCGTTTCTCCCCGAGGAAGTAAATATTGGCAGGCAATATTGGGCCAGTGTTATCAAGCTTTTACCTAGTAAATACCTTTCTCTTCTAAAGCAGGCAATATTGGCACTTTAGAGACTATGACATGCTCTAAGTTGGCAAAAATCACTTGGACATCCTCTATCAATTTGAAGGCTACAAAAATGACCCCTTACCATTGCAAATTCAAATTACACATCTCATGCCTCATTTATTGTTAAGATGAGTGGGTCCCATTGTAAGTTTTCTGAATGAAACTGTATATTAGATTGAATTAATTAAACAAAGAATACACCAATACATCACTTATATAGAACACTAATTCCTAATCCTAAATGAATACATCACTGATATAGAATTCTAATAGATATAGAACACTAAGTCCTAATCCTAAAAGAAAACACTGAATATAGGCATATTCTCACACCCTCGCTCAAACTCAAGGTATTTTAGTAGAAAACACTGAGAGTTTGTCAGGAAAAAACTGAAACCGAGGTGAAGAAGTCAGCAAGTTACAGAGTCGAAGAGATAAAAGGAAGCGAGATAAAGCCAGACTGTAGATGCTAACGGACGAAGTGATAATCAATCTCAACGTGCTTTGTCCGTTCATGGAAGACAGTGTTATGAGCAATTTGAATAGCACTTCGGTTGTCACAATAGAGAGAGGTTGGGGAAGATTGAGGGGCACCTAAGTCAAATAAGAGACCACGAAACCAGACAATTTCAGCAGTAGCATAAGCTATAGCACGATATTCAGCTTCGACAGTAGAATGAGCAACAACAGTTTGTTTATTGCTTTTCCAAGAAATCAGAGAATCGCCAAAAAACACACAGAAATCAGAAGTAGATTTACGATCATTAACATCACCAGCTCAATCAACATCAGCATAAGCCACCAAATCTAAGGAAGAAGTAGAAGAGAATAGCAAACCCTAAAAGATAGTATTGCGAAGACAGCGAAGAATTCGAAACAAAACGGCCCAATATGTAGAGCGTGGGTTGTCAAAAAGCTTAGTATCAGTAAGTCCGGCACGATGGATAACCTCATTCGCATACTTAGCCTGGGACAGAAAATAATCTTTGGAAGAAGAAGCCACCTCAATACTAAGAAAATACCGTAATGGTCATAGATCCTTCATTTCGAAGGTGCGGAAGAGATACTACTTGAACTCATAGATAACAGAAGAGTCAGAGCTAGTGATGATCATATCATTCCTATATAGTAAGAGAGCAACAAAACCAGCCGAGATATGTCGTAGAAATAAAGTAGAGTCGGAAGCAGAACGATGAAACTCAAGCTCGATAACAGCAGTTTAAAAGCGATCATACCAAGCACGAGGAGACTGTTTCAAATCATACAGTGAGATTGCCATTAAGAAAAGCATTTTTAACATCTATCTGATAAAGAGGCCAAGATCGAATAGCAGCGACAGAGATCATGTTAGGAATTGACCCTTCCTAATCAAGATCGGTGAGACACAAAATAACAAACAAGAAAAAAATTAACGAATCAAACAAATCACACACACAAGAACACAAGGATTTACGTGGTTCACCCCAGAATAGGGTAACGTCCATGACTGCTGCGGTTTTCACCATGATAAGAAAAATACAACTCTCTCTTAACCTAAAAGAGGCGCCCCCTCATTTATTTATAAGTATAGAATTAGGGTTACACGGAAACACATAGGAATTACGAAAGTAACCAAACCCCCCATTGGACCCATTATTTGACTGAACAGTAAAGTTGAGTGAACAATACTTATCAAGGTCCACCGACCTAACAATCTCCCACTTGAAACATGATAACACAAGCTCTCCATCATCTTCATTATATAGAGGAACGCCGTAACAACTCGATCTTCCTTCATCAATCTTGAAGGCCAACTGAAGTTGCACACAACTTCAATTTGTCAATGGTGACTGTCTTGGTCAACATGTCTGCTGGATTCTTACTGCCTTGAATCTTCTCAAGAGACAAGACTCCATCATCTACAAGTGAACGAATGAAATGGTATCACAGCTGAATGTGTTTCGTTCTAGAATGAAAAGCCGGATTCTTTGCAAGATGAATAGCACTTTGACTGTCACTATGCAAAATACTCATCTCTTGCGTCTTACCCAACTCTGCTAGGAAATCCTGTAACCAAGTCATCTCCTTCCCAGCTTTAGTAATAGCAACATACTCAGCCTCTATTGTAGAAAGAGCCACAATCTTCTGTAACTGTGAAATCCAACTCACTGTTGTACCACCCAATGTGTAAACATTACCAGTAGTACTCTTTCTGTTATCCATATCACCAGCCAAGTCTGCATCAACATAACCATGTAACCCAATGCCGATTTGTCTGAAACAAAGTGCCATGTCTGCAGTACCACTCAAGTATTTAAAGATCCACTTCGCTGCCTTCCAATGCTGTTCATGTACCTACTAACCACTCCCACTGCATGTGCAATGTCTGGTCTAGTACAAACCATAGCATACATTATGCTATCGATAGCTAAAGCATATGGAACATGTTCCATATAAGCCTGCTCTTCTTCCGTCTTTGGAGACTGCTCTTTGGTAAGTCTAAAGTGGCTAGCCAATGGAGTGCTCTCTGGTTTTGCACCATCCATGCTAAACCTCTTGAGAACTTTCTTGACATACTCAGCCTGTGACAACTTTAAAGTACCATTTGCCTTGTCCCTGTGAATCCTCATACTAAGGATTTTGTTTGCAACTCCAAGATCCTTTATTTCAAATTGGTTGGACAAAAGTTTCTTCAATCTTTTTATCTCTTCAATGCTAGATCCTGCGATAAGCATATCATCAACATAGAAGAGCAAAATAATATAATTTTTGTCAAACCTCTTGAAATAACAACTATGATCTGCTTGACATCTTATAAAACCGCTGCTACATATAAACCCATCAAACTTATTATACCACTGCCTTGGGGCCTGTTTCAAACCATACAAGCTTTTTCAAAGTTTGCATACAAACTCCTTTTTGCCACGTGCCAAGAAACCTTGTGGTTGCTTCATGTAAATTTCCTCCTCCAAATCACCATGGAGAAAAGCCGTCTTCACATCCATCTGCTCAAGATGCAAATCTTCAGCAGCCACAATTCCTAGCACCAATCTGATAGTGGTCAACTTCATAACTAGAGAGAAAATTTCAGTATAGGCAACCTCTTCTTTTTGCTGAAATCCCTTTGCAACAAATCTGGCCTTGTAGCGTTTACTCCCATCATGTTCCTGTTTGACCTTGTGTACCCACCTGTTGGCCTTGTAACGTTTACTCCCATCATGTTCCTATTTGACCCTGTATACCCACTTGTTGTGCAAAGCTTTCTTACCCACTGGGAATTTAGTCAACTCCCATGTCTGGTTTTCCATGAGTGAATCCATTTCATCCTACATAGCTGACTCCCACTTAATTAAATCAACCTGCAAAGCCTCATCATAACTATCAGGTTCACCCCCATCAGACAACAACAAATAATATAAAGATGGAGAGCAACGTTGTGTAGGTTTAGACTCTCTTTCTGATCATCTCAACTTAGGAGTAGGAGTATGTGGCTTAGTTTGTAGAATAAGTTTTTCAGGATTATTCGGAATCTTATTATTCAAATCACTCTCACTAATTTCTTCTAACTCGACATGCTCATAACAAGTAACAGATTCAGATTCACATGCGGACTTATCCCTATCTCTATATATTACTTTCTCATTAAATATGGCATCTCTACTTCTGATTATTTTTCGATTTTTATCATCCCAAAACCGATAACCAAATTGATTAATGCCATATCCAATAAAAGTACATATAACATATTTCAGATCATGTTTACTTATATCAGTAGAATCTATATGCACATATGAAACACAGCCAAATACCTTCAAAAAAGAAAGATTTACCTCTTTATCGGTCCAAGCTTCTTCTGATGACTCTCCATCCAATGGAACAGATGGACCATGGTTAATCAGATATGCTGCAGTGTTAACTGCATCTGCCCAAAACATCTTTGGTAATCCGGCCTGTATCCTCATACTTCTAGAACGTTCATTCAGAGTTCTATTCATGTGTTCTACAACGCCATTTTGTTGAGGTGTCTTTCAAATAGTCTTCTTCATTCTAATTCCACTTTCTGCACAATATTTCTTGAACTCATTGTTCTCATATTCCCCTCCATTATCTGATCTCAAGCACTTAATTTTCAGACCTATTTCAGTCTCCACCAAGGCTTTCCATTTCTTAAAAGTAGTATAAACTTCAGATTTATGTTTCAGATGCAAGTACCTTTATCCCTTTTTGACTCATATGCCCAAGCCTTTGGTACCACAGATTTGAGTCTTTTTTCTTGCCAGCAACTGCTACTACATCACTATTGTTCGTAGTCATGTAAAGGGTGCCTCCTTTTTGACCGCAAACAACAACCATGGCTCCTTTGGTGATTTTTCACAAACCACCCATGAAGGTTACAACATAACCTTCATCATCAAATTGTCCAACAAAAATCAAGTTTCTTTACAAACCAGGAACATGTCTGACATTTTGTATCATCCAAACAAATCCGTTTGGTAACCTGATTGTTACATCCCTTTTACCCACAATCTTCAAAGGTTCATCATCAGCTGGATAAACCTTTCTGAAATCACCACCAATGTAATTGTCCATGATTTCCTTCCGTGAAGTAGAATGGAATGATGCCCAAAATCTAAAATCCAAGATTCAAGAGGACTGTCAATACTCAAGATCAAAGCATCATAAATCTCTTCCGTTGCAGCATTAGCAGACTTCTGATTTTAATCACCTTTGTTCTTATTCAATGTTGGGCAATCTCCCTTTAGATGTCCCTTCTTTCCACAGTTCTAGCAACTCCGTCCCTCTCCAGTTCTTGACTTACTTCTGTGTTTGGATTTTGATCTGCTGTGGTTTGGGTTTTTTTCTGCTGATCTTCCTTTGGCTTTTGTATGCAGGACAGAACCTAATGTTTCCCCTAATTCCCTCTTGCGAATTTCTTCACTTAGAATTAAATCTCGAATATCATTGTAATTTAACTTTTCTTTTCCTGAAGAATTACTTACTGCCTTTACAATACCATTCCAACTTTTTGACAAACTAGATAGAAGAATCAAAGCCCTAACTTCATCATCAAATTCGATAGATACAAAACTCAATTATGTTACCACAATATTGAATTCGTTCAGATGCTCAGCTACCGAAGCACCTTCTGTCATCCCCAGATTAAACAATCTACGCATTAAATAAACTTTATTTGAGGCAGAGGGTTTTTCGTACATGTTTGAGAGTGCCACCATGAGACCCACTGTAGTCTTCTCCTTCGCTATGTTAAACGTAATGTTACGAGACAACGTTAGCCGAATAAAACCTAGCGCTTGGCGATCAAGAAGAGTCCACTCATCATCCTTCATCTTTTTTTGCTTTGTCCCTGAAAGGGGCTCATACAGTTTTTTCTGATACAAATAATCTTCAATTTGCATCTTCCAAAAGCCAAAATCTGTGCCATTGAATTTATCAATTCTAACTTTTTCATCTGTAGCCATTGCTTCCACTCGAACCAATGCTCTGATACCAATTATTAAGAATTAACCCTTCCTAACCAAGATCAGTGAGACACGAAATAACAAACAAAAAAGAAATTAACGAATCGAACAAATCACATACACAAGAACACAAGGATTTACGTGATTCATCCTAAAATAGGGTTACGTCCACGGCTACTGCAGTTTTCACTATGATCAGAAAAATACAACTCTCTCTTAACTTAAAAGAGGCGCCCCCTCATTTATTTATAATTATAGAATTAGGGTTACACGGAAGCACATGAGAATTACGAAAGTACCCAAACCCCCTATTGGACCCAGTGTTTGAGTGAACTGTAGGGTTGAGTGAACGGTACTTATCAGGATCTACCGACCCAACAGATCAAAGTACGAACAGTAGTTATCTTGGTAATAGGAGCAAATGTCTCTTCATAATCAACACCACACTCTTGGGAGAAACCTTTGGCAACCAGACGAGCTTTGTAGCGCTCAAGAAAACCATCAAAATGAGTCTTAACTTTGTAGATCTATTTGCAACCAACTAGATTTTTACCAACAGACAAAGGAACCAACTTCCATGTACTAGTTTTCTGTAAAGCAAACAACTCATCCTCCATAGCTTGAACCCAATAAGGATCCTGACAGGCCTCCTTGTAAGACTGAGGTTCTACAAAAAAGTGAATAGCAGACAAAAATGTACGATAAGAAGCAGAAAAACAAGTATTAGACTAACCCAACCTGTTTAGAGGATGACGCGCTCGAGGAGGATATTGGTGTACAGTAGGATCAGAGTTGTCAGAAGCAGGAGGATCAACAACAAGGGCAGAGACAACTAGTGAGGGAGGAGCCTTGCAACGAGAATAAACTAACGGAGGAGAAGAAGAAGCCGAAGGAGAAGAAGCAGCCAGATGTGAAGCAGAAAGAGAAGATGAAATAAGCTCAGGAGAAACTGTGGAGATGTACTCATCAGACGGGACCTCAGAAGGAAATGGATCAACCAAATCCTCTTTGGAAATTGGGGCAATGAGAAGAGAAAGCTAAAAGTAAGATAGACGTTCGAGAAAGGCAACATGGCGGAAGACATAAAGGCGATGGGAAACAGGGTCATAACAACGATAATCTTTCTGAATGAGACTATAACCTAAAAAAACACAGACAGATCGGACACTAAGTTTGGTCCTATCTTTATGGGGTAAAAAGACAAAACAAGCAGACCCAAACACACGAAGGAGAAAGTAATTAGGAAGTTAAGAAAACAGAGCCTCATAAGAAGACCAACCAGAAAGAAGGGGGATAGGCATACGATTGAGAAGAAAAGCAGCAGTAAGAACCGTTTCACCCCAAAACGGAGCCGGAACGAAGGCAAAGAGGAGAGACCTAACTTTCTTAAGGAGATGACAGTGTTTATGCTCAACTCGACCATTTTGGGCATGTGTATCAGTATAAGAAGTTTGGTGAATGGTTTCCAATTTGGCCAAATATTCACAAAATTCGGTTTTGAAGTATTCCCCACCTAAGTCAGACTGCAACAATTTAATAGTAGACTCAAATTGTGTAGTGACCATAGACTGAAAAGTACAGTATATCTGGTAGAAGTCAGACTTCTTAGTCATAAGATAAACCCACGTGTAACGGATGCAATCATCAATAAAAGACACATAGTATGCAGAACCCTCTTTAGTAAGAACATGAAAGGTCCCCAGACATCAGTATGCACAAGAGAAAAAGGAAAAACAGAAATAGATGTACTTTTATTAAATGGTTAAGCTGACACTTTAGCAAATTTGCACCCCCAACATTTATCAATTTGACTAGGAAAAACTTTACCGACCAACCTTGACTGAGCTAAAGACTGTAAGCGGTCAACAAACAAATGACCGAGACGAGAATGCCATAAGTAAAACTGACTCAACTGAGAATCTAACTGAAACGAGGAAAGTGTAGCTGGAGAGGTGGATAAGAGGAGATGCAAGCTTTCAACCACATAGAGATCTCTAACTCTACGGCCGATCCCAATCTGTTTCTTGGACACCTGATCCTGCACACAACAGACAAAAGAGGAAAAGATAACATCAAAACTAGACGCATCAAGTTGACTGATCGATAATAAACTGACAGATAACTGAGGGACATAAAGAACAGAAGGAATAGTAACAGCAGACATGGCAGAGGGTAAGACAGACCCAATAGACAGAACAGACATACCAGATCCATTAGAAGTATTAATAGTAATAGGAACGGGTGGGGGAATACAGTTTTGAAGTAAGAAAATGTGAGGAGTCATATGATGCGAGGCACCAGAATCAAAAAGCCAGACAGAAGAAGAGATACCTGAAGAGATACCTGAAGAGAACCCAAGCAAACCTGAATAAAGAGAGGTAAGAGCGAAGGCAGATGGGAATGGCTGAGAGGTAGACAGGATATGCTGAAGTTATGCAACTTGAGCACTCAAGGAAGCCAGGTCAGGATCGAGAATCGAAGTAGATGCAGTATAAGTGGCAGGAGGTCGGAAAATACCCGAAGTAGGACCACGAAACTGTGTCTGAGTAGATGGAGCAGGCTAATGTCCCTTCTTGGGACAGTTGTTCTTCTAATGACCCCTCTAATGGAAAAAAGCACATTCATCTGGCCCTAATAGTCCTTTCTTGGGTTTCGCAATGGCCTGAAACTGATGAGGAGGTGGGGTCGATAACAAGGGAGACTTGGCAGGAGCCAAGAAGACAGAAGGAGGCAGAATCTAACTGGCCATCTTAAGACGGGTTTTCTCGGAAATGAGCTCACGAACAATAGCATCCACAGAGGAAAGAGGAGAGCGATGAAGGATGCCACCTTGGATAGCCTCATATTGAGGGAAGAGAGCCATTAAGAACTGCACTAAACGACCCTGCTCCCGAGACTCAATATAAGCGTCCAGTATCTTGAGACTAGGTGGTTCTATAAGAGCCAACTGATCCCAGAGAACGGTCATCTCAATATAGAAGTCCTAAATAGTCTAATTCCGCTGACGAGCACTCTGAATAGCTGATTTCAACTCATACCGCTTGGCAAAGTTGGACGGCTGATAAACACCTAGTAAATAATCTCACACCTCCTTGGTAGTACTATACTTAGAAAACATCATTCCAATACAGTCATCCACAAAATTATGAAACTAGGTCAAAACTTGGGCATTATCACAGTCCTAAGTGTCACAGGAAGTCAGATACCCTTCCGCTTTCGGGTCTAATGGTCGAGGAACAGAACTAGAAACATAGCCCCATTTTTTTTGACTAAGAAGAAAATTCTTCATAACACTAGCCCAATAGACATAATTGCCACCAGTGAGTTTGCATTTGATGGCTTGGATTTTAGTTTCTGACATTGTAATAAAGCAAGGTTTTATGGTGTCCAAGTATAAATAAAACAAATTAATCGGAGAGGTCAAACAGAGAGCTTGATACGAGAGAGATGGCGGAGCTGAACGTCAATGATGTATCTGAATAAATCTGAAGAAGAGACGGCGGATCTGAAACAACGACTCTAACAGCGACGGTAAGAAGGTGTGAGGCGAATGCGAGACAACGGATCTGAATAGTGACGGCGGATCTGAACGATCTGAAGAAGAGACAGAGAGACCAGGATCGCGAATCTGGTAAGAGAGGAGATCAACCACGATCGACTTGAACAGAGACCAAACCAACCAGATGGGTCGACTTGAACCAAGACCAGATGAACCGAACCCAATCTCGAATAAGATGGGTCGCACGTTTTCACAAGGTTGAACTAGAGAGATCAACGAAACAGAAAAGCTTCAACAATGGCTGCTAGGGTTTCAAACCAGGCTCTGATACCATGTAAGTTTTTTGAATGAAACTGTATATTAGATTGAATTAATTGAACAAAGAATACACCAGTACATCACTTATATAGAACACTAATTTCTAATCTTAAATGAATACATCACTGATATAGAATTCTAATAGATATAGAACACTAAGTCCTAATCCTAAAAGGAAACACTGAATATAAGCATATTCTCACACCCATAACCACTGGTGTCCATCACTATCCTCCCTCAAAACCCCATTCACATTTCATTTTAGTTACATAATAAAATTCATCATCCTCAGGACTCCCTAAGGTAAAATCATATACTTATGACCAAAAATTCCATTCAACGCACTCATCCACTTGGGTGCATTGCCCTATTTAACAATCAGAAAAATTCCAGAGTTTGTCAACTAGTGTCGGTTACAATTTACAAGAATGTTACATATATGGGAAAAGAAAAATATGAGAAGCCAAACACAATTCATCAAGATTTATCTGAACCATCAAGTGAACGATAGGCATAAGCCAAGCAATTGTCCTAACTTCGCTAATTTGATTGAAAGGAAATTGGTTAACCTATTACTGAGTCACAAGAAGATGAAACCTTAGTGTTGTGCACAAATCTTTAAGATCAAAGACTCAACCAGACAATGAGGAATGTTACCTTGAGTCCATCGGGAAGGACCTCAACAATGACCATCCAAATCATACACCCAGCTGCAAGGCCCGTACAGAATGGCAGGAATTTGTTAAAAGCATCTGCACATATAAATGAAGGAACTGCTACAATTGGCTGCAACAACAAAGATGCGAACAGATCAATAAGAAAAGGCATTTTAAGCACATATAAGCAAGAATATCATTATTTAAACCTTTCGCTACTCAACATTGATTAAAAAATCAGTTCCTTTTATACTTTTTTTTCCCATTAGAGATGTCTCTGATAAATGGAACCGATATTGTCTAAGTAGCACGACATGGACACAAACATGACACATACAAGATTCTAAAACAATAGCACGCCAACATTGCAAGGAAATTTTCAGTAAATCACATATTCTCATATATATACATGTGCTAAAAGAAATTATACAACTTTGATTAGTTTTCAAAATTTCCATGTTAATAATTGCATAATATGGAAAATGAAACTTCATGAATCTCTTATACATAATTATAATATGCATGCTACTTTTGTATTGTATCTTTCTATGTATGGTTCTATTTTCACATGCTTCCATGTATGGTTCTATGTATCTTTCTATGATGTCAATAACCCCCCTTTTCTCTCTTTTTATTTTTGAAAGGAACAAAAATAAGGTTGATATTTTGAGTCACCCTATTCCAAATGATATATTAGACATGGCTATCCTTATAGATAGCTATAGATATGTGACACAAACACCAGAAAATTCATACTTATACGGACAATCGTTCAAAAAAAATAAAAAATAAAATAAAAATAGCTCAACAAAATATTATATATGCATATTGCTGGTACTTTCTTATCATGATTATTTATTTATTTATTTATTTTTCTCTATTGTTATATTCATTTCCTAATACTAGAAGCGTCCATTGCATGCTTCACTTTTATCAATAATGTATATGATGCAAGTAAGTTTTCGAAATGTCAGACATTGCTCTATTAAAAGGCCTTTGCACTATATATATATAGCTCGTTCATCAAGTAATCGTGAATGCACCATATAAAGAAGCATAGAAGTATCATGTCTATCCCAAATCAACATAGAGGTTCTGTTATAAACAGAAAAAGTAAATCATGGGTACGTAATGCAATATATGGTTTTGTTCCCACTGAAAGGAAATCAGGTTTAGTTGCATCTGCTCCTTTTATGTCTAACATGCTTACTTCACCATATTGCTCCAAAAACTGAACAACAAAAACAATAATGTAAGTCAATAATACTGGCCAAAAAGCACACAAATCGGCACGGCATCAGATTATATGTGCCAGCAGTGGAGAGAAATGGCCTCCTATTTCATGTTTTTAGCAGGACAAATTGTTTGCTTTTAACTTATGCCATAAGCTTCTACCAGGGTCAGGTTTTTAGTGCTTCATTTCCGCTCACCAAAGTCTTGGTATTGAAACATCAAGAACAAGACATCTAAGTTATTGAAGCTGTGATTCACTTAATTGCTATATTGTCTTATAATACAATTAAAATTCAATACGAACAGGGAAGTATGTAATGAAGTTAACAACGGTGTAACAGTACAAACTCCACAAAGAAGCAAACAAATCCCCTGATTGAAAAATCAAAATGATGTCACCAACATGGAAATTCAAATTTGAAATAAAAGATATGATGAATAGGTGCTTCGGTTATGGAATACTAGAAAATTTTAGCACTTATGACTCTTTAGCTTATCCACACTTCATTCAGACTTTCCAAATTACTGGTACATTATTCTAAAATGAATATACTTTTTCTGTTATCTTTTATGGAAACAAAATTACAGAATCTTAAATTGATACATTTTCCACTTTAATGATTATATATGTGGCAGAAAGGGGTGGCATATTATTCCTGTAACTCCAATATGTTCAGCACAACTAAACTCTGTTGCATTGGTAGGCAATAAGCTTCCAACAAAATAAAAAGACAAGGAAAGTTAGCTCCAGCAAGTTTAAGGATCACACTTCATGGGCTTAGAAGCATAAACTTATATAGTTGGATATAATTCTGAAGAAGGTAACATGCACTATCTGTAAAAATTATGATTCAATGCCAAATTAGTGTATCCTTTGACCAAGATACATAGCGCAATGGTTTTTCTTTTGAAAAAAAGTTTTTGTTTATAGGATTCTTATTGAATACAAGTGTAACAGGATTTGGACTCTGTGAAGGGGCATATGCTTTATAGTGAAGGAAGACATTAGGAAATTGGATACCCGTTTGACAGCTAGTATGGACAAAAACTTGGGAATACGCTGCATACTTTAAAAAAAAAAATTCAACAAATAAATAACACTATGAATCATTGAGCAAGTACAAAAATGAATTTTCATAATCGACATGACAACTCTCTCATTTTAGACTCTTTTCTGCATTGCTAGACCATTCAAAAAGAAGGTTTATTGGACACATGTCAAAACGACCATAGGTGGTTTTTCAAAAATGAATGCCACCATCACCAACTGTCCTCACATAAACATGCTAGGAAAAATAGTCAAGCATGTAAATCGAGTTACAAGAGCATTCATTAGGAAACTTGAAATTAGGGATGTGAAGAGTATAACAACAATGACAACGACAGGAATAACAGCAGTAACACTACCAACAATTAATAACATGAGTTAGGATTGCTTATGGTCGATCAGCAATAGCAATGACAATAGTAATAGAAATAAAACTTGGTAATATTACAGAAAGCAAAAATTCCCATTTTTCAAAAGATGAAAGATGGAGAGTCATCACCTTCTTACAAAACCAAATGAAAATTCCACCTGTCAAAATTCCAAACACAAACCAATTGCCACTACCATGCTCTTGTCCTTCCTGTATGAGGTCAAAGCTTGCTGCCTACATCACCCCAGCAACCATCCCATTGCATATTCCAGCCCACTGGGGATCACGTTCCACAAAGAAGAATGGTACTGCACCTAAACCGGTAGCAGCAGCCATTGCCAGCGTGAGAAATGCAACTGCGGACACTGAGACTCTGCCACTTCCAACCTTCCTTTCATCCAGTCCATTCGTATCGCTATCAGATATAAGGACATCCTCTGTTCCTATGCCATCTATAACACTACCCCCTGTATTCCTCAATGGAGCAGCTCTTAACCTTGGTAAACTCTTTGTTTCTGACTCTACTGTGGCATAACCATTCAAAACCACAAGAAATAGCATAAATAACAGGACCTATTTAAATCTCAAATCCATTTTTGTTTATACGCACGCCGAAAGACAATTATTTCTCAACTCAGGAATGCCAGATGAAACATCCAATAATAGTCACAGAATCAACTAGAATAGAAGTTGCTCCAAAGCCTTCAACTCAATCTTATCCACACCCACTTTAACTTGATTGTCAGATGCACATACACGATCAACTAAAACACATCCTGATTAAATCCCAGTAAAAGAATCAGCTAGAAAATCAGATATCGACATGTAGTTGGAAGCGGGGTTGGACCAATGTCTGCAGGATGACAAAACCGAAACAATATATAACTTACATAAGCAAAAAGATCTCACAACAAGTATATAAAGCTTCACTACCAAACCAATATCACATAATTTAACAACCCAAAGACTCCCCCTTTCACCAAAACTCACATGATCAATCGACAACTAGCATTGTCTCTGAAATCCCCATTCACATTCAACTAAGACTACAAAAACTAATTACTAACCGTAATTAGGAAACATAACAACATTTTCTATGGCCACAAATGAAGAAATCAAAGAAGTTGCTCTTCTCAAAGTGAAAGTGGGGTTATAAATCCTCGCAACACGCTAAATCCATCAGAAATCGATTTCAAACAATGAAATCCACTTACCCCGACCCAGGTGTCAAAGAATTCAGCAACTATACAGAAAACAAAACGGATACTTTTAAAAAGACAAAAATTAACAGAAATTAGAATTAAGGAACACAATTGGATTGGGAAGTGAGAAAAGAATGGAATGGTGAAAAGTTTGAATCGAAATTCGCAATCAGAAAAGCTCAACTTACAGAAAGAAGAAAGAATAGGATTATTCAGGAGTCGCAGTGGCCTCGTGTCGTGGTCCACCAAAACAACGCGTAAAGTAAACCCTAATTAAATGCAGACCTAACTAACTCTGTCTGTATTCCGCTCGTTGTTTTGGGGAAAAACCAGCAAACGAAGAAAGAAAAGCAAGCTATGTGTACGTATGTATGTATTCTCTCAATTCAATTGTTGAGTAGAAAAACCGCTTTTAGTAATGCCACCACGCCCACGCAGCAGCTGCTGAATCCAAAAGATTAAATAAATAAATAAATAAACAAAAAATCAAAACTTTATTTTACCTAATGAAAGTTTGTTTATTTATTTATTTATTTATATTGTTTTTTTAATAAAAGTCTATGTCTTACAAATGTATATAATTTTTTATTTTGTTATTCATCAATAATTTCTGGAATACTCATCAATAAAATTTTATTTATTTGTCTTGATACTTGCATTGCACAATCGAGAAATGACCTAGTTGTTATTTTCCTTTTTGTTTGCTTCTTCTTTTTTTTTTTTAATAAAAAAATCTAATTATTTGGTTAATCACGTCTGTGTAAAATAAAAAAAATGCAAACAATAATACATTTGGTTTAGCACTTTTTTTTTTAGTTATTATTTTGTTTTTTGTTTTTAACTTAATGCTAAAAAAAATGCTATGTTTATGTGTCGTTTGGTAACACTACGTTTTCAGTTTTCTATTTATATTTACAAAAATTTAAAAAACTCAAATAAAAACTTGTTTGGTAAAATTTTTGATTTATAAATCAGTGGTCTCAGTTTATAAATTTGGCCAAAAAATGAAAACACAAAAAATGTGTTTCCATTTTGAATTTTCAGTTTTTTTTTTTTTTTTTTACCACCCAACACTAGCCATCACCCGCCACCATTTTCCACCACCGTATTCCGCCGCCGCCGCCGCCACCACCACCACCCACCTGCCACCACCACCCGCCACCACCACCACCCACCAGCCACCACCACCCAGCTACCACTCACTCGCCACCACTACCCACCCCTTGCCACTACCACCACCACCCACCACCCACCTGCCATCCACCACCCGCCACTACCATCCACCGCCCGCCACTACCACCCGCCACCCACTTGTCATCACCACTCGCCATCCACCTACCACCACCATCCACCACCTGCCACCACCAACCACCCACCACCACTACCACCAGCCACCTGTAACCCACTCACCCGCCACCACCACCCGCCACCCACCACCACCACCACCACTATCACCCACCACCCATCCGCCACCTACCTGCCACCACTACCCACCACCACCCACTCGCTACTACCTACCACCCGCCATTGTCACCCACCCACCCACCCACCACCACCACCACCACCACCCGTTACCACCCACCACCACCCACCACCCACTTGTTGCTACCACCACCACCACCACTACCCACTCGCTACCACCCACCACCCACCACCCACCACCCGCCACCGTCACCCACCCAACCACCGTCACCACCCACCACCCACCCGCCACCACCTACCACCACCCGCCATCCGCCATCCACCTGCCACCATCACCCACCACCCGCCACCACCACCACCACCCACTCGCCACCACCCGCCACCGTCATTCACCCACCCACCCACTACCACCACCCGCCACCACCTGCCATCCGCCACCCATCTGCCACCACCACCGCCACCGCCACCGCCACCACCCACTCGCTACCACCCACCACTCGCTACCGTCACCCACCCACCCATCACCATCAGCTATCCACCACCCACCGTCACCACTTTCCACCACCGTCTTCCGCCGCCACTTACCACCATTTACCACTTTTCACTCTTTTTTATATTTTTTAAAATTTTTAAATATTTTGTCAATTACCAAACGCGTTTGTAGTTTATGTTTTTCTAAAAATAAACAAAAACCAATTTATAAAATTTTTGTAAATATAAACTGAAAACGTAAACGTTACCAAACACACACAATTACTGAATTTTTTTTTTTTTTTTGTTATGGGAAAAGTTTAACGTGCTTTTAAACTTTGTTTTTTGAAAAAAATAAATAAATAAATAAATAATGTTTCAAGCTAATGAAGTTTAATTGGCCTATTTTGAAAAAGTATGTTAAAAGTTAATTTTTAACTTTTTTTTTATAAAAAACATGTAAAAAAATAGAGAAGTGATGTAACTTAAAAAAAATCAAAAAATTAAAAGCTGACTTTTAATGTAATTGCCAAATAAAATGAAAAAAATAAAAAAATAATTCATAATTTTAACATGATTTTATCTTTTTTTGAAAGGTAACTAATTATTGAAAATTTAGAATTATCTATTTTGTGTTTATTTTCGTCAAACAAATTTTGAAAACTACATTAAAAAAACCTTGCGCCTTTGTTCACTGCCGTATGAGTTGTGTGACAAAAAGGAACGTAAAGATAAGCTTCTACAAAAACAAACTTGTATTACATTTTGAAAGCCTAAACAAATAGTGTACATCAAATTTTCTTCCGCTCACAATTTAAACAGCAAAATAACAATGATAGAATGCGGTTTTCACTCCCAAAATACAGATTTCGATAATTCCTTTACTTCTTTTTAAATTTTCCAGGCAATTCAGCGAGGTGTGATGGTGGGCATGACACCACTGATAAGATCATTTGACCATACATATAGACCCCTGCTTACAAAGGGCAACGAAGACGATGGAGTTGATTCACCAAAATATGTGTACAGGGGCGAAATATCCTTAGCTTTCTGTACTCCTTAAACTCAAGCTTCACGTAACGACGCCTAACTTGAAGACAAAGAAATGGTGAGCTGTCCGGTGGTGTGCTGCCGGATAGACCCTCTGACGATCAAGTCATACTACTTGAAGAAGAAGAGAGCACTTTCTAGAGAGAGAGAATTGTTCAGATCGCATGAATTGCTTACCTCCAACGTTCCCCACTTCTCCTTTTTCTAGGCTGGCTATGCAGCTTCAGGGGTTGTGCGCGCACTACCTCTGTTGTCCTTCCCTGGACAGGTAGCAATGCTCGCCCCTCACTACCTTACGCGTGTAAAGGCCAAAACCTTCAAACAATATGTGTGGAACTGCCAAATGGTATTGACGCGTGCCAGGAACGGATTTTCCCTCCGTCACACCATTGGTCCAGATGGCATACTCTACCGGGCTGTCACGACTGACCTATCCCTTGGGAGGAAACGCAGTCACAATTAATACGGCCGAGCTATAAGAAGTCGATCCTTCCGGACTGACTGGCCGTGAGGCGCGCCGGCCTTCGCCCCAGTCTAAATTCATTCCGGGCCATGCTTTGCCTAATCCAGACGCACCATTGCGGATCCAACCGAACGCCTAGCCGAATCACAGCTCGGTCTGGCTTACGCATGATTCCACGCTCCGGTCAACAAATGTAGCTCGACCCAGCGTGACGGGACGGGGAACCGCTTTGCACCGAGCAAACGGCTCTCGCAAGGTCCGTCATAACTCGCGTTATTGTAGCTCGACCGTACTTGTCCGGCGCAAATCTCCCTCTCAATTGCCCCTTAATCCCATCGGAGCTGAGCGTGATTGGGATTACCGCCACTACCGAGCTATCATATTTGGTCGGTCTTCTAAATTGGGCCAGTAGTCTTGTCATCAATCGTACAGCCATACTGACAGAGCCATCTCTTCGATGCCACGTGGCTTCATATCATTGGACCCGTGCAACCCCACAACTGTCTCCCTCACGCGCAAAATTCAAACGGTCGCCGCCCTTTGGCTTCCCCCCTCTTTCATATATGCACGCAAGGGGTCACATATGCCCCCTACTGTTCATCTTCTCTCTCAAGCCAACCCTAGCCTCCAAGTTTCTACCATTACCGCTCCACGCCTCATTTTCGTCCATTTCTGTTCCTCTAGAAGCTGCAATCAAGTTCATGGTTGACTGATCTCTTCTTGGCACCCGATGTCGATAAGTCTCTCTACTCCTCCCTCATATTTTTATGTCAGTGTTCTTCGTGTCTGTTTTCCAAACTTTTGACTGGATTGTTAGAATCTTACCAGTGCCCCTACTTTGGGATAACACTGGTACACCCTAGGGAAAACTGGAATTTGAGAAGTAGATGGGGCTCCCATGCCCCTTGTTTCCCCAAGTTTCAATGCATAAATTTCAAATTTAAGATAAACAGCCTGAAACCCGAGCGAGACTGAGCAAAATTGAACCTTTTGATCTATAAATAGGAGTTAGCCAAGCAAAAACTTGTTTGCGGTCTTGTTTTGAGGATGAGACCGAGCTGCAACTAGGGGCCAGAATCGATCCAGGAAGGCCACGTCGGCCAGATAGTGAAGTCGAGATAAGAGAAGTAAACCGATCAAACACCCTAGGATTCTAAACCGAGCTAGACACTTCCCTATTGGAGCCGTGCAATTTATGCCGCACTAATCCTTGGACTTACTTGTTAATAATGCAGAACAAACTAGGACCAACCAAGCCCGTTCGATGCTATCACCGTTGAAGCTCAACGTCCAAGCAAACACTGACCAAATTTTCACCGAGATACGACCTAAGTCACCCCACTAAATAAAACCGGGATAGATGGGGAAGTACCGGTTCATGGTGAGTCCTCCCGGGGCCCTTGCCGAGTTCCGTAGAGAGTACAACATTCCAGATGATGTCCACCTGGAGCTCGCCAAGAAAAGAGACACTCCCTGAGGCGAGCTGGACAAATGCCCCTTCACGGTGGTGTCCATTGTAGAAGGAGGCCTGCGTTTCCTGGTCCAACCGCTTATCTGCGAGTTTTTAAGGCAGACTAGGCTATGCCCGACCCAAGTCTCCAACAATACGTACAAGATAATAAACGGTATGGCTGAGCTAAATAGAATACTCGGTCTAAATCTCGGCCTCGCCGAGATATTTCACCAACACAGTCTTAGCAAAAATAAAGGTGGGCTTTGCTGGTATTTGAAGGTCAAAAAAGGCCGAGCAAAACTCATCGAGGGTAATCCGGATAAAGAATCAAACGATGACGACTTCCTGTGGGTGTCCAGTCGTTATGAGGACACCGAGGCACCCATACCGGGCTGGTACATTAGGAAAGATTTTGGGAGTGCCGGTGAGCATCTCGGCGAATCATCTTATTTTCTCTCTGCATTGGTCTTCTTATTGTCGATCTAACACTTGTCTTCTTTTTGCAGATTATAAGCTCTTGGCAGAGGATTATTCCCGCGCTAACCAGGAAGCTATAAGGGTTTTGTTGCGCCTTCCGGTCAAGGAGCGAGAATCACCAAAGTTGCTCGGCTTCAAACTGAGCTACCGCTACATGGCGTCGCACAAGAGTAGGGTGGCCGACTTTCTACGTGCGCCCTCTCCAGAACCAGATCCAAGCCTTCCACCGATCAAACTTGTTCCTCTGACAGCCAAGCAAGAAATGACGAAAATCCGAGCAATCAAGTCAATGATCACCGGTGAAGCAAGCGACTCCCAGCCACCGGCGGCGTCTTGAGGGACTTCTTCCATGTCGGTCGTGCAAGAAGAGGAAGCTGTGTTAGCTCTTGCCAGCGAACAAGCTGCTGGCCGGTCGAAGAAGAGACCGAGAAAAGATCAGACCGAACAGCACCGAGCGGATGAGGATTCAACCGAGCACGCTTCTACCGACTTAGGGGACCAGACCGAGCAATCGCTTACCAGGCCATCCGCACGATCTAGTCCCTCCCCGGTCTGGTCGCCCGAGTTCACATACAAAGGTCAGGCTGTCTCTGCTGCGGACTCAGTCTACGCGGACAAGGATTACTCTCTCGGCTTCAATATGACCAAGGGGCTAATCCTTCCCGCCGACATGAAGAAGCATAAAGAGCTGTCTGACCTGAAGGTGCTCCGCTCGGCCGCGAAGTCCATAGTGTTGGTAAGTTGGCATTCTCATTGGTTGTCAAGTCGCTGCTCGGTCTTTTCCATTCTGATAATCTTCATGTGTTTGCAGGCCGCGCAGAAGAACTATCTCACCCACGAGCAAATGATAGCCGTGAGGAAGAGTCTACGGGAGGCCATTACTGACAACAAGGCCAAGACGGCCGAGCTGGAAAAATTTAAGGCCGCGCAGGAAGCATTAGTGGCCAAGCGCGACCAACTATCAGAATGGTTGGCCCGGGCTGATGAGGAGAAGCAGAGGGCCCTCCAGATGACCAAGGCTCGCTACATCTCCGAGCTGCGCAAACTTCACGACGCCCATAAGGCCAAAGTGGATAAGAAGGTCGAGGACGCTGAAGACCATGGGTACGCGAAAGGTAAAAGGACTTATGAGCGGCAAGTTCAAGCGACCAAGGACATCTTTTTCCAGTGCGGTTAGAAAGCCGCTGTGGAAAGACTTGGCCTTGGTTAAGACGCCGAAGTGTTCCAAAACCCGCCCGCTGCCTTCATTCCGGCCTATATGCAGGCTTATGCAAGCGCCGAGCAAAAAAGGCTTATTGAAGAGGCGAAGAAGGCAGCTAAAGAAGAAGCAACCACCGTGCAACCAGCCGAGCAAAATCCTTTTGAAGTCTCCAAGGGGGCCGAGGATCAAGAAGCCGAACAGGAGGTTGTCGCGGTGGTTGATGCTGCGACAAACGAAGCCGAGGTGAGAGTGGCCGAGCGAGATGCTCTTGTTGACTTAGATTGATCTTCAGTTCCTTTTTTTTTTTTTTTTTTTGAATGTAACTAGGCTTGGCCCCACTTTTGTAATACAACTTGCTCCATCAATGAAGATTTGATCTTTTCGCCCGCCACGTACTTGTTCCTGTGCGGTCGTTATTGTCTCGGTTATAACGTATAAATATTCTTTGATTTAAAATGTTTATCGAATACAACTTCCAGCTCGGGCGAGCAAAATCAGCTCGGCCCTTACATCAGTTCGGCCGGTCAAGCAAAATCAACTCGACCTATAAGGAGATTGGACAAAACACCAACATTTTACTCGGGCGGGCAAAGACAGCTCGGCCCATAGCAAGTTTGACAAAACGCAAACATTTTACAGGGGCGAGCAAAATCAACTCGGCCCTTATATGTTAACCAAAACGCCAACATGTCACCTGGCCAAGCAAAATCAGCTCGGCTTTTATAAGTTGTGCAAAACGCCAATATTTCATTTTGGGCAAGCAAAAATCAGCTCGGCCCTTACAAGTTGGGCAAAACACCAACTGTTCGCTTCAGGCAAGCAAAAATCAGCTCGGCCCTTACGAGTTGGGCAAAACACCAACTGTTTGCACGGCCTGTCTCCACTCCGGCGAGGAAAAACCAGCTCAGCCCAGTGCAAGTTGGTCTCCTTGCCCCTGGTATCCATAGTGGGCCAATGTCCTTTATGATGTCTTTGTACAGAAACACACAATATAAGAAAAAAGTAGCGCTATCTGTCATTACATGTCAGCGATTTACGTCAAATGCCAAAAGGCTAAAGGTTCAAAAGGCTAAGGAACAAAAACGATTGCATTTCAAAAGTAAAAAATCTTAAGATTAGTTGCATTCCATGGTCTGGGGATAGCTTTATCATCTAAGTCTTCCAGGTGGTATGCCCCTTTGCCTATTAGGCCAGTCACTTTATACGGCCCTTCCCAATTTGCACCAAGTTTGCCTTCGCTAGGGACTACTGTGTTGCCCATCACCTTTCTCAAGACCTAGTCCCCGATCTTGAATAGCTTTGGATGCACAACCTTGTTGTATTTTCTGGAGAGTTCTTGCTGATAGGTTGCTATGTGGATCAGAGCCTGTTCCCTTCTTTCTTCAGCTAGGTCAAGTTCCAAGGCCACTGCTTCATTGTTCAAGTCTGGCTGGAAACTTTCAGACCGAATGGTTGGCATGCCGATTTCCAGTGGGATGACGACTTCCATGCCGTAGGCCAGGGCGAATGGTGTTTCCCCGGTTGAACGTCTCAGCGTAGTGCGGTATGCCTAGAGCACATTGGGGAGTTCTTCAGCCTACTTCCCTTTGGCTTTCTCTAGCCGCTTCTTCAGCCCATCTAGGATGGTCTTGTTTGAGGCTTTTGCTTGACCATTTGACTGAAGGTAGGCCGGTGTTGAGTTGTAGAACTCGATCTTTAACTCCTCGCAAAATCCGCGAAAGAGTTTCCCATCGAACTAAGTGCCATTATCCGAGATGAGGGCCTTCGATATACCGAAGCAAGTGATGACATTTTGCCAAACGAACTTCTTCACATCTTTTTCCTTTATGGTTGTCAATGGCTCGGCCTTGATCCACTTAGTGAAGTAGTCGGTAGCAGCGATGAAAAACTTGCAGTTACCCGGAGCTGTTGGGAGTGGTCCCACAATATCCAACCCCCAAAGCACGAACGGCCAAGGACTTATAAGGGGGAGCAATTCTCTGGCCGGCTGGTGGATTTGGTGAGCAAATTTTTGACATTTTTCACACCTACGAACGTATTTCTGCGCGTCCGCCTGCACGCAGAGCCACCAATAACCTTGGAAAATTGCTCAGTAAGCCAAAAATCTTCCCCCAATATGACTCCCGTAAATATCTTCATGAATCTCATAGAGGAAAGCTTCCATCTTGTCGGGGTGGACGCACTTCAGAAACAGCCC
Source organism: Camellia sinensis (assembly GCF_055761805.1). Taxonomy (NCBI): domain Eukaryota; kingdom Viridiplantae; phylum Streptophyta; class Magnoliopsida; order Ericales; family Theaceae; genus Camellia; species Camellia sinensis. The sequence continues at coordinate 144,717,503 of NC_138963.1, forward strand.
GGTGAAAGACATCTTGTATAAGGCTCCAGATGGAAAGAGCCAAAACCGTTCTGACTTAGCCCGGATTTTGTTGGCCGCCTTCTTTTCTTCCGGTAGAATTCTATCTTTTAGGAAGGCGATGATAAGGTCCATCCAAGATGGTCCTAAGTCGGCGCAGAGTACTTCGGACACTTCTGGTTCCTCAATGCTAGGCCGAGGTAGGAATTCTATCATCAAAGGATTGGGGAAAGTTGTTTGCATGGATGCAAGGACGGCCAGTTTGTCAGCTGTGTTGTTTTCTTCGCGGTTGATTTGTTCTACTCTTATCGCAGTGAACTTTTTGATTTTTGCGCATACCAGCGCCTGATACTTGGTCATTCTTCTATCCCTGGCTTCATACTCCCCAGAGACCTGATTGACCACCAGTTTGGAATCGCTAAATAACATAAGGGTTGACGCTTTCATTCTTAATGCACTTCTCAATCCGGTGAGGAGGGCCTCATATTCCGCCTCATTATTGGATGCCGGGAAGCCGAGCGTAATTGCTTGCTCGATAACTAGCCCGTCCGGGGAAGTCAGCACAATACTTAGCCCAGCGCCATGTCTGTTGGATGCCCCATCGACGAATAGCTTCCACATCTCGCCAATAAACAACTTCCAGCAGTCTGATGGGTTTTGGGAGCTTCTCAACTCCAAGGTGCCGGTCGGTTCATTCTGGTCTCCTTCCATGTCTTGGTCGGGCTTGTCTTTTGATGAGTTATTCGACTTCTCCACTTCGGCTTTCATTTGCCCTTCTCCTAGTTGTGATCCACCACTTGTCCTTATTGCCTGAACCATTGGCCGCGCCAAATCCGCGCTAGCCAAATCAACCGAGCAAATCGGATGCATTCCAGGGGCAAACTCCGCCACAAAGTCTGCCAGAGCTTGAGCCTTGATTGCGGTACGTGGTTGGAACTTGATGTCGTATTGCCCCAATTTTACGGCCCATTTCAAAATCCTCCCAATAAAGTCCGCCTTTTCAAAGAGCACCTTAAGTGGAAACTCAGTTAGCACGACTATTGTATAGGCATGAAAATAGTGTGCCAGTTTTCTGGAAGCCATCATCAGGGCCAGGGCCAAGGCCAATTTTTCCAGAGGCAGATATCTTGATTTAGCCGGGAGCAAGGTCTTGCTTACGTAGAAGATGGGAAGGTGCTAGGTTCCTTCAGCACGGACTAGGACGGCGCTCACCGCATGTTGAGAGACTGCCAAGTAGAGACACAGTTCCTCGCCCGGTTTTGGTGTGACGAGGATAGGGGCTGAGGAAAGGTATACTTTTAGATCCGCCAAGGCACGGTCACATTCGTCATCCCAAAAGAACTTGGCCTTCAATGTTTTGAAGAATAGCCTGCAACGATCTGAAGACCGGCTTATAAATCTATTCAGCACGACTGCCATCCCGGCAAGATGTTGCACGTCCTTTGTGGAGTTTGGGTGCTCCAGCTCTTGTATCGCCTTAATTTGAGAAAGGTCGGCTTCAATTCCTCGGTTTGTGACCAAAAAATCCAGAAACTTCCCGGTGCCAACTCTGAAGGCGCACTTGGAGGCATTCAAACGCAGCTTGTGCTGTTTAAGTGTAGCGAACATCTCTGCTAGGTCGGCGAGGTGTTGAGACTTTTCCTTGCTCTTTACCACCATATCATCGATGTAAGCTTCCATGGTGCGGCCTAGAAAAGGGGCGAACATCTTGGTTACCATCATCTAAAAAGTTGCCCCGGCATTTTTCATTCCGAACGGCATGACTTTGTAACAATGCAGACCTCTTGGAGTGCTGAATGAAGTGATCTCTCAGTCCGGTTCATACATGGCAATCTGGTGGTAGCCACGATATGCATCCAGGAAGCTAAACCTCTGATGGCCAGCGGTTAAATCTACCAGCTGGTCGATTCTTAGAAGGGGAAAGCTATCCTTTGGACACGCGCGATTAACCGTCTTATAATCAACGCACACCCGCCATTTATCGTTTTTCTTCGGCACCACGACCGTGTTAGAGATCCACCGAGGATATTGCACTTCTTTTATTGCCCCTACTTCCAACAAGTTCTTGACTTCCTCCGCCACTATCTCGGCATGGTGCAGGGCCGAGCATCATGTCCACTGGATGACCGGCCGTGCATTCGGAAAGACATTCAATTGATGGCAGATGAAGCTAGGGTCGACGCCAGGCATGTCGTAAGGCGTCCATGCAAAAGTTTCTATGTTGGAAACCAAGAAGTTGACATATTCGAGTCGCTCAGCGCTGGACAAAGATGATCCCAAAAGAAAGAACTTAGTTGGATTGTTCTCATCAATATGTACCTCCACAAAATCTTCAACCGATTTCTCCTCGGCCTTTCTTCCTACGCCTTCCAAGACTTCCTTTCCCTTCGGGCCCTCTATCATTTGAACGAACCCTTTGGCGGCTCGGCTGTCATTCACCGTAATGAAGCACTGTTTTGCCATTACCTAGTCTCCCCAAACCTCTTCAACCTGCCCGGTCGGCGCCGGGAAGCGCAAAATTTGATGGTAGGTCGACGCTACAGCTTGCATGGCGTGCAACCAACCCCTGCCCAATATTAAGTTGTAGGTGGATGGGACCTTAAGCACCCAGAATTCTACTTGCTTCGTGACCGAACCCGCTTTGACCGGCAATATGATCTTTCCAATCGGCCATTCTGGTTGAGAGTTGAAGCCTACCAAATGAGACGTTATAGGGGCTAAGTCCTTGTCCTCCAACTTCATTTGCTTGAACGCGTCATAATACATGATTTCGACTGAACTCCCCTAGTCAATCAAAATTCTTTTGATGTCGAAGTCTTTGACGCGAAGAGTCATTACTAGGGCGTCATTGTGGGGCACTTGAATTCTCTCCAAGTCCTTACTTGAAAAGGTAAGGATATCTTTTTCTTCGGTCTTTCCTTTCTTCACAGCGGGCTGAACGGAGAGTACCTCCCTCATGTGCTTGGCTTTCTTGATCATTCCTCTCAGCTCGCAGACCCGTGCCGATTCAATGATGCCATGGATGACATTAATTACGCCTTGCAGCACTGCGTCCAGGGCGGCTAGGCCGTTTGGCTCGGTTTGTCCCAGTGGAGCGGCTTTCATACCCCCATTTATGTATTGGTCCAGATGTCCTGCCGCTACCAGCTCCTCCAAATGTTGTTTGAGCGGCAAGTAATCCTCCGTTTGGTGCCCCCGTTCCTCGTGGAAGGTGCAGCGATATCTTGAGTTGAAGCCTCTCTGTGCACTCCCCAACTTGGTCGGCCAATAAACGAAAGGTTCACCTCGGATTTCACTCGGGATGCGGTAAATAGGGATTTTAAAGACCGTGGTGATACCGGTCCGCGCTTTCAATTTTCTCTTGGCATCTTCCTCTTCGTTACGGGGAGCGTTAGCTCGGTCGTTTCTGCGACCTTTGTTTCTATCATCGCAGTTCGAGCCATGACGTTGATCTTTTGACCGGTCGTTTGGGCAGTTGTCCTCCTGCCCCACCGAGTGAACCTTCCTCGCCATTCTTCTGTCCGCCGCGACCAGATTAGCCTTCTCGATTGCAGAAGCGGCATCATCCTCCATACGGATATGTTCATTGATCCGTTGCATTAAGGACTCCATGGTTGTAAGCTGGTGCATTGTAAGCGAGTCTCGCAGCCTATGTTCGACTGGGAGACCACGCTTGTATTGAGTAATCGCCAGATTGGTAGGGCAGTCGAGGATCTCATTGTAACTTTCCCAGTACTTCGCATTGTATGCCTTCAGCGAACCTCCAGACTCCATCTTAACGCCCAAGAGATGATCGACCTCCTTTGGCGTTCGAGTGTTGGTTTTGAATCTGGTGACAAAAGCCTCCGCTAGTTGCTGCCATCCTTCGACACTCCCCTCCAGAAGCCTTTCGAACCATTTCAAGCCCAGTTCTCCCAAGCTTGTTTGGAACATGAGGCACATCAAGGTGTCATTGCGCCGGTGTCCTTCCATTACTTGCCGATAATGACTCACATGCATGTACGGATCCGTCTTGCCGTCGTACAATGTGAACTTAGGCTGGTGGAATCCGACAGAGAGTGGTGCTCTCGATTTCTGGAGACAACGACGTAGCTGTAAGTCTCACTAGCTCGTTGTCCACGAGCGCTGGGGTCACCACTCTGGGTGCTGGCATTGCCACTTCCTCACTACAACGAATTTAGGAACTTAGCCTCTGCAATGCCGGTAATCTCTGAGTCTCCCTACGGCGAGCCCTCTCCTCCAACACATCCCTCAGGCCTCCCGAACGGGCAGAAAAAGAGTATCGCGATGTCGATGATGGGTGTAAGGGACAGTAGGTGCTGTCGCGAGTGTGAGATTTGCCTACCTGTGGGTCGGAGTCCCCGACCCCATAGCTTCTAGTGATAGAGAGAGTGTGCATCCTTTCTTGGCGGCGACTACCAGAACGAGGAGACGGGGTGCGCTCACTGAGGCTGCCCTCTCCAGCAACACCCTTTCCCCTTGATCTGGCGTTTCAACACCTCTATTTCAGCCGCCATCTTGCGAATGAGGGCGTCCTGGTCTTTGAGTTTGTGCTCCAGGCGCTGTGCATGCTACTCCCCCCGCCATCGACGGCCCTCTGGACTCCTCAAGCGATTAGTACTCCTTTCACGTTTGTCTCGCGCACCTCTCGAAGAGGTTTCCAGGCCCGCCATAGCTGGAATAGCAGGGGGCCTTCTCTCCATCGAACAGATTCTGGCGTGACACCATCGACGACGGACAGTGGAGTTTCATCACTGTTAGCCATGGAAACGGTCAAAAAATCTTGAAAGGCAAAGTTTGTGTGTCAAAGTTCTTCCCACAGACAACGCCAATTGTACGGGGGCGAAATATCCTTAGCTTTCCGTACTCCTTGAACTCAAGCTTTACGTAACGACGCCTAGCCTAAAGACAAAGAAATGGTGAGCTGTCCGGTGGTGTGCTGCCAGATAGACCCTCCGACGATCAAGTCAGACTACTTAAAGAAGAAGAGAGCACTTTCTAGAGAGAGAGAGAATTGTTCAGATCGCATAAATTGCTTACCTCCAACGTTCCCCACTTCTCCTTTTTCTAGGCTGGCCATACAGCCTCAGGGGTTGTGCGCACACTATCTCTACTGTCCTTCCCTGGACAGGTAGCAGTGCTCGCCCCTCACTACCTTACGTATGTAAAGGCCAAAACCTCCAAACAGTATGTGTGGAACTGCCAAACGGTATTGACGCGTGCCAGGAGCGGATTTCCCCTCCGTCACACCATTAGTCTAGGTGGCACACTCTACCGGGCTGTCACGACCGACCTATCCCTTGGAAGGAAACACAGCCATAATCAATACGGCCGACTTATAAAAAGTCAATCCTTCCGGACTAACTGGCCGTGAGGCGCGCTGGCCTTCGCCCCGGTCTAAATTCATTCCGGGTCATGCTTTGCCTGGTCCAAACGCACCATTGCGGATCCGACCGAACGCCTAGCCGAATCACAGCTCGGTCTGGTTTATGCATGATTCCACGCTCCAGTCGACAAACGTAGCTCAGCCCGGCATGACGAGATGGGGAACCGCTATGCACCGAGCAAACGGCTCTCGCAAGGTCCGCCATGACTCGCGTTATTGTAGCTCGACCGTACTTGTCCGGCGCAAATCTCCCTCTCAATATGGATGTTGATTCTGACGTGTTCAGTCCAGTTTCTAGCATCGTTCGCAGTATGTTTTCTAGCTTCCTGACCACATCCAACATTGAAGGCCGTTCTTCTGGATTGTCCTGGCAACATCTCAGTGCCAAATCTACAAACCTCTCCACGCATTCAGACGGGTAAGAAACCATTCTGCTGTCTATTATAGAGAACATTGTGCCTAATCGATGTGCCAAATTCACCTGAATTCAAAAATTCCAAATGCAGGTAAGGAAATGTTTTCAAGAAACACAATTACTACTAAGGCTCATATAGCACAACTTAACATGAAGTAAATTGTACTAATCTTTCTGGCAGCATAAATTTTGTTGTTTTATACACAACATCTAATTGAAAAATCATGGAAAAAAAAATGATTTCAACTCTCATGAGGGAGAGCAGAGTTGTATCAATTATACACCTGCTATGCTTGACACCAGTAAGTAGACAAGAGAGAAGAGAACTTATAAAAAGTATAACATATAGTCAGAGGAACTACCTCGCAGATAATGTTTTTGCCGTGTGATATTGGTTGCATTCCTGTCAATATCTCCAGAAATACAACACCAAGGCTATAAACATCACTTTTGTCAGTTAATTTACAGGTCAAGAGATATTTAGGATCAAGGTAACCCTGCAAATATATGCCGCCATAAGAGAGTTTTTTGAGAACAGAAACAATTGAACCTCGAGACATTCGACAGTACTAGAAAAGTTAGATATCAAATAAACAGGAAAGTCCAACCAATTATATAACCTTTATTCTGTCTCTGATGGTGTTTCATAAATGAATAAATAAACAAATACTGTAAATAACTTCTACGACTAGAATACAGCTAAGAACTAGTTTAAAGACTCTAAAATTACATTTAACCTTAAAATGGACTGTCAGGAGGAGACATGATCATACAAATTACCACATTCTTATTTGTATCATCAACAAGAATGAAGATAACGTGCAAAGAATAACAACCAATGATCTTTCATAACTTTCACATCTTCATGGCAAAAAAAAAAAAAAAGAACTCTACATCTTTCACTTTTCACATTGATATTTAATTAGAACCTAAGAAAATTACAAAGCAAGTTAGCATGAAGATGTATACATACGCATGTGAATATAGTTTCCTGATTTTATAAACTTCAAGAGTGTTAGCAGAGTTAGACTTACTGGTGTTCCCCTCACAATTGTGGATACATGATTAGGCACATTCGCTTCATTGTCCAAAAGTGATGCAAGTCGTGAAAGTCCAAAATCAGAGACTTTAGCAGAAAATTTGGAGTCCAGCAATATATTGTTGGCCTTGATATCTTGATGGAATATAGGTGGATGAGCTTCAGTATGGAGATAAAGGATGCCCTTGGCTGAACCCAACGCAATTTGTAACCTCACACCAAAATTCAGAGTTTCCTTAGATTTAGCTGTTGAAATCCAAAAACCATCAATTAGAGCTTAGGGAGAACTTCTCAACAAAGATGTAGAAACATGAAATTTGAACTCACAAAATTGTTGATGCAAATTGGATGAAATAGAAAACTTCTCAATGAAAGAAAACTGGAATTATCTACTAGCAACAACAAGCAAAGAGTATAAAGTTTTTATTTTGGGGGGTATTTTTAACACTTTGCTTTGATGTCGGTTTGTCAATAGTTGTGGAGCCCTCGCTAATGTTCAGTTGAATTTTTAAATTTATTAGCCACTTGACCTTCTAGAAAATGATGAGAAGAAAAGAATAGATGCATAACAAGGGTCAAATGGATGGTGTTCGATCCAAAACCACTAAGCTACAGGGTTCTCCTGAAGAATAATAGGTTGATGCAAATCAAACTGGCCAAAGACATCAATAAAATTCTTTTCCATCTACACATCATGGTCATTCCAATCTAATGCTAAAACACAAAAAAAATAAAATAAAATCTTCTGGAAGACCAGAACAGTACCTTGAACCTTCAGTGGGGAAAGGGGAAAAAAAAAGTACAGAAATTTAACCATGCGCAGAATCAAGAAATGACAAATCTTGAAAAACTAACTTACCAGAAAGCCAATCTTTCAATGTGCCACTAGGCATGAACTCATAAACCAGCATCTGTGCACATGCACCAAGAACATAATCAGATGAATAAGTTTCTACACTGGAATTGACCTCATACATCCAAACACTGAACTACATCACGTCCAGCCGTTGATTGGACAACAAAAGCATAAACACCTTCAGTCTTGCAGTGTGCATAAGATACTAGTAAGTTCGACATAACACAAACGTACCAAGTATACAAGGAAAGGATATCATCTACATAAACAAAATTAAAATGCCTAAACGCATAAGGAGTTTGAAACTTGCTTGAAAAATCACGATAGACATTTAGACACATTGAATGGAATTCGCATGTGAAATGTTTCTTTTGTATACAGTTGATATTCAGTTTACCAGAAACTTCCAATATTGGGATATGAATGTATCTTTCATATCTCAACGTTGGATTCACATGTGAACTGTTTCTTACATATTCAGTTGAAAAACTTCCCAACATAACATACCTGTTCTCCTTCTTCACCACAGTAGCCAACCAATGAAACTAGATTTCAATGATGTAACCTTGACAACATTTCTATCTCTGTCAAGAATTCCTTTTTCCCCTAAAAAGACCCTTCTTTTGCACGCTTTATGGCCACAACTGTGTTATCAGATAAAATTCCTCTATAAACCTCCCCACAACCTCCTTGGCCAACTTGACTTGAGCTATTGAAATTGTCAGCTGCTAATGCCATTTCTTCAAGGGTGAAGCTTTTAACGCCATCAATTTTTGTAGACATCTTTGAGGCTGCAAAGATTATAACGGAGTGGCTCTCCTTTGTAATTCTCATACATGATAAAATTGATAAAGAGAATTAACTTTCAATATTTATATAAAACAACTCACATAAATTATTTCTTGAAATGGTATGCTGGTTTCTAGAATGTCTTCTGGCAGCAAAAAAATGTGACTACTGTAGAGGTTGTGACAGCACAGGCAATAGCTGCTAAAACAATGGCTATCAAAATGCCCTTGCTTATAGTTTTCCCACCAGTCTCAAAATTCACTACAACAATAACAATTCATATGAGGGTACAATTCCCAGGAAAATAAATATAAATACGAATAAAAGTTTGCTTAGAATTGCTTTTTACTTTTTTCCCGTAGTGATTAATGTAAACATCTGCATTTGGATGTACAAACAACTCAGGAAAGGTATAAAACACAACTATTTGGGGTGGCAGCTGGACAAAGTTCCACTAATGCTGTGTTTAGTTTGGGGATTTGGGGAGGGATTTAGAAAGAGAAAGGGAAAAGGTGTGTGAAACTAGGTGAAATGTAAGGGTGTGTTTGGTAACATTTACGTTTTCAGTTTATATTTACAAAAATTTTATAAACTGGTTTTTGTTTATTTTTTGTTTATTTTTAGAAAAACATAAACTACAAACGCGTTTGGTAATTGACAAAATGTTTACAAAATTTAAAAAATATAAAAAAGAGTGAAAAATGGCAAGTAGTGGCAAGTGACGGCGAAAGACGATGGGTGGTGGGTAGCTGGTGGTGGTGGGTGGTGGCGGGTGGGTGGGTGACAGTGGCGAATGGCAGCGAGTGGGTGGTGGTGGTGGTGGTGGCGGTGGCGGGTGGTGGAAAGTGGTGACGGTAGGTGGTGGGTACCTGGTGGTGGTGGGTGGTGGCGGACGGGTGGGTGGGTGACAGTGGCGGGTGGTGGGTAGTAACGAGTAGGTGGTGGTGGTGATGGCGGTGGCGGATGGTGGGTGGTGGTGGGTGGTGGGTGGCGGATGGCGGGTGGTGGCGGGTAGGTGGCGGATGCTGGTAGTGGGTGGGTGGATGACAGTGGCAGGTGGTGGGTGGTGGCGAGTTGGTGGTGGTGGTGGTGGTGGCGGTGGCGGGTGGTGGATAGTGGTGGCAGGTGAGTGGCGGATGGCGGGTGGTGGTAGGCGGTGGCGGGTGGGTAGTGGGTGGTGATGGTGGTTGGGTGGGTGACGGTGGCAGCGAATGGGTAGTGGTGGTGGTGGTGGCGGCGGATGGTTGGTGGTGGTGGCAAGTGGGTGGCGGATGGCGGGTGGTGGTGGGTGGTGGTGGTGGCGGCGGGTGGTTGGTGGTGGTGGCAAGTGGGTGGCGGATGGTGGCGGGTGGTGGTGGTGGTGGGTGGGTGAGTGGGTGACGGTGGCGGGTGGTAGGTGGTAGCGAGTGAGTGGTGGCGGCAGGTAGGTGGCGGGTGGGTGATGGTGGTGGCGGTGGTGGTGGTGGTGGGGGGGGCGGGTGGGTGGGTGACAGGTGGCTGGTGGTGGTGGGTAGGTGGTGGTGGTAGGTGGTGGATGGTGGTGGTAGGTGGTGGATGGTGGTGGCAGGTGGGTAGTGAATGGTGATGGCAAATAGGTGGCGGGTGGTGGTGGCGGGCGGTGGATGGTAGTGGCGGGTGGTGGGTGGTGGATGACAGGTGGGTGGTGGGTGGTGGTGGTGGTGGCGGCAAGGGGTGGGTGGGTGGTGGTGGCGAGTGGATGGCAGGTGAGTGGTGGTGGCAGATGGGTGGTGGTGGCGGGTGGCGGGTGGTGGTGGCAGGTGGGTGGTGAGTGGTGGTGGGGGGTGGCGGGTGGGTGGTGGGTGGTGGTGGCGGAAGACGGTAGTGGAAAATGGTGGCGGGTGGTGGCTAATGTTGGGTGGTTAAAAAAAAAAACAGAAAACTCAAAATGGAAACCCATTTTTTGTGTTTTTATTTTTTGGCCAAATTTATAAACTGAGACCACTGATTTATAAATCAAAAATTTTACCAAACAAGTTTTTATTTGAGTTTTTAAAACTTTTGTAAATATAAACAGAAAATTGAAAACGTAAGTGTTACCAAACGTCACCTAAGTATATTTTATTTACATTTCACCTACCTTTTCCATTTCCTTTTTCAAATCTTCTCAAAACCCCCAATCAAACACAGCATAAATCATGCTGAATATTGTAAAGGCCATAAACATATATGATTTTCAGAATCATTGGTTCTCAAAACTTCAATTCAACTTAGAAAAAGATGTCGGTTTGAGTGCTTACCATATGAATATAGTCCCAGAAGAGTGAAGCTGAGAAGCTCATGAGGCCCAAACAAGTCAGTACCAGGAAATTCCCACGATGTGAATATGCCTCTAATTCGGAGAATCTCACTTATATTGAAAGTGCTCGAGTGACCATTACTGACCATTGGGAAAAGCTTCAAATACATCCTCAGACGAGGTCCTTTTTCCCAAATAACCGATTGGGTTTGTGGGGCCATTATCGGCAATTGGAGCAATACTCACAGGAATTGATTACAGTGGTTTGGACCATTTGATGGTGTTTGCATGTGGGGGATTAATCCCATGTTTTGGGAGCATTGTGAGGAGAGTAGTGAGGTTAGATACAAAGAAGGGAAGCTTTGGTCTCATGATGGGTGTAGGGTTCGCTACTGTGTGCCTAACATGCACCAAGTTGGTTTGCTTGCACACTCCTTACTGCAACTCTGCACCAGAGGCCGTCAGATGATTTTACATCAGAGCTCACATTTGACTTGGTCACTGAAAAGGTGTAGTTGGAACACCCATGTGTTTTGTGTACAGAAAAAAAAAATGCTATGCTGGATAGAAGGACAAATTATGTAGGCAAGATTTATTATGCAGAGAGGGGAAATGGGTATAAATTTAATTTCGGCATTTGGTTTGTTAGTGCTGATGTCTTTCTCTACCATTCATCTGGCTGGCAATGGACCTGCTGACCTAATTTCGCTTTGTATGCAGATAACCTCAGCTGCAGACAGTAGATTGCAACTGTCAGTTTAGAATTTCATCCTCAGGTGCCATTAGTAGATTGCAACTTTCAGTCTAGAATTTCATGTGTGCTGAGTGTAAATTACCACTTCTTAGTATAGCATAATTACTCATGGAATTTGTTGAACATAGTAATTAATAACCCAATGTGGTCAAATGGGAAATGACAATTTTGATAGAGATTTTTTGTTATGAAATAATGACAAACTGCAAATTTCAGTCTCAGAGCGTCAAGAAGGTGGTGACGCCAACAATGCAGTTTAGATAAATTGTTTCTCTTTTTAATAAACTTCACTTAACCTAAAGTTGTGCAACTGCAGCAAAGCTCCTTATCAGGCATCTTCTGTTCTCTGCCCGTGTCATTTCAGCAGTATAATAAAAAATATGGAACATTTTTGTGCAATTTGTAAAATTAAAAAAATGAAAAACAAAGTTGAGCAGGCCCCAATTTCCTAGCCCATTTGTATCCCCAGAACGGCTGAAAAATAAAATATGAGAATTACAATCATGACGTGCATAACTTGATATATTAGAGGTAATCCAATTCGAAGCTCAACTCCCGTCCTCAAGCAAAGTCTGCTACCCACCAAAGTCTGCTACCCACCGTAACCAGAAGGGGCAGGGTACTTCACATTGTAGTTCAATATGCCCATCTTTAAATTTCAATATGCTCAATATGTCCAATCTTGTCAGCAACAAAATCCAACCAGAGCAGAGCCAGTTACTGGCAGCTAAATTGGCAAAAGATCTCAAGGGTCAAAAGCCAAAGTGCACCAGCTCTGTTTTTCAAAGTTTATAAAATTCTCTACAAGATTCCCGGAGAGGAACATAATATAAATTGAAAACTAAGATTTAATAACATGATGATATATTCAAAATTGCTGTGTCTAAATATACCAAGAAACAATCCAAAATCTTTGAAAGATTTGAATTGGACCAGATACTTGCAGCTTTGAACCAACAACCAAAACTAACATCCACAATGTTGATAATCACATAACCATAAAATAAAAACACAAGAAAACAAGCCTAACAAGCCTAACCCAACCATTAGCAATTAGATCATCAAATCTCACAATGGTCATGTTCATGCCGAAAGTTTGTTTCTTCTGCAGTACCAGGGGAACCACCAAATGTGGGTTTATTCATAGATAAACATGAGAGAGAGTTGGCACCCACCCCCCCCCCCCCACAAAAAAAAAAAAAAACACAAAAAAACACCAAAAAAAAAGAGTAGACATTTGTGAAGCACAGCCATTGAGATGAATGAAATTACTTTCAAGTGGATTGATTACTTGAAGAATCCTCCTCGCTCCCATTAATCAACTTCTCCTTCCCTGCAGCTAATCCAGCTTCATCTGTAACCAGCTGCTTCTCTTCACCCACGCTTTGAGCTCCCGTCAATCTTGCCAATATCACAAAGGACATTCCTCCAAGAACATTGTTCAAGCATCTAAGAACCACCACCGACGACTTAAACAATACAAGCGGAAACAAATTGGCTAGCAAAAACTCCACCCCATTCAAAATTTGGTATCGCAAGTTACTGCTCACGCCCACGTGGATTGCCCAGGTGGCTGCATTCAAAATGGTAGGCAGAGCCTTGTTAGGTGTCTCAAAATTGGGATCCATCTTCTTCCTCATCTTAATCAGTCCATTGGAGATGGCAGTTCCAACAAGTCCGGCAGCGAAACCCACAGCAGAAAAGGGTACACCTTTATAGACAAAAGTTCCAAGTCGACTGATAAGACCGTAGGGTCCAGGTTCAAACATGCGGCTGGCGGGGCAATTCGCGAAAATGGAAGGGAGGGTTGAGGTGGAAACAGACATGGTGGGAGCCAAGAGATACATAAGAACAAAATTGAGAATGCAACCAACAACCAGAGTGGAGAAGACGAAGTCAAGCTCATTGAGACCGAAATTAGGGTGGGAGGCCATGTCCCCAATAACACAAGCAGTTACACCCACCAATTCCTCCATGAGAACCTTGAAAGGGAATTGGGGATCTGCGGCAACTCTAGATCTCCATCCATTCAGAAATGCCCCAATGGGTCCAACCCACGATGGCGATGAATCATTGGAATTTTCAGTTGAGTCCCAGCCACCGCCACTGCCGCCAGTTCCCCGTCCAACGCCGTCACTGCCATTGCCGCCAGCGGCGCATGAAAAATGGAATTTTTTTAGGAGGAAGGGGGTTTGGGTGCGGAGAGGAGGCATAGAGGGAGACGAAGAATGAGGGAAGGATACAAGTGAGGATGAGGGCGGTGATTGATCAGAAAGATGGCAATGATTTCGGATGAAGTGATTGTTGTAGTGCCTTGAGGAGATAGGAGGAAAGTTGCGTAGCTGAGCTGCAGTCGCCATCTTTTTCTCCTGCTGCAATCTTCAATCAAAAAAGATGTATGGTACCCAAAACAAATCCTCCGGCTGCTGATATAAAAAAAAAAAAAAAAAAAATTAAAAAGGGTAAAATTTAAGGAAAAAAACAAAATAGTAATGAAAATCTGAGATCAAATAATTATATATATATTTTTTCAAAGAGTAAAATTTAGGATGGCAAGTGTGATTGTGTGGGAGTGAGCGCGTAGAGCGAAAAAGAGAAGATGTAGAAATAATAGAGAGAGAGAGAGAGAGAGGCGATTGAACACAAGAATAAGCAAAATGGTGTATGGGGAAGAGAATGAAAAGAAAGTACCTTATTGGTTTAGGTTACAAGTGAAATGATGGGAAGGAGAGGGGGAAGGACGGGCTTCTTCCAGTTTCTGTTCCTGTTCCAGTTCCAGTTCCATTTCTTTTATACTCTAGTAGTAGACAACTAGAGTATAAACGAAAGTAGGTAAATAGTGACATACAATCACAACTACTGCACACACACGCGCAAAAAAAAATAAAAACAAAAAAGAGAGAGAGAGAGAGAGAGAGAGAGAGAAGCTAAGGCAGTGAAGCCAAAAATTTTGTTTGCATTATTGCATTTCATAAACAGATCTATGTTATGCTCGCAGCAAAAGCTTTCGATATCATTAGCCATGTTCCAACCCCACATTATACAATATTGTCTAACTTTGGGCTAGGCTCACATGACTTTAAAACGTGTTTCACAATAAAGGTCCACATATCTCACCCTAAGTCACTTTGACACTTACTTCATTAGGCAATGTGGGACTTGGTACTCTTGTATATTGTCCATATGAGCGAACCATCCCAACAATCACCCCATTCCGCACAAGTGCGATGGATGGAATGTTAAGTCTGCTACTCGGTCTTCTACAAGTTCTCCAAAGATAACCAGCGTTGATCTTCATTGCTCGTCAATCCACCATATTCAACCCAGTATTGCCCAGACCCTCTTTCATTGAGTTAACTGCACCCCCTAGCCAGGGGTGCCTTGCAAAGAAGTCCACCATACTCAAGCCGGTATGGCCTGCACTCTATTTACCAAGTTGACTGCACTCTCTTTACCAAGGTTTTCACACCCCCTCACCCGGGAATCCCTCAGAGTATACCACTTTTGTGAACATCTCGCATGTAACTGCAGGGACCATCTTCACTAGCAACTTTTATCCAATTACATTAACCTGTGGACAATATGAACGCACATTGCTCTGCCAACCTGTGGAAGGTTTACCATTTTTTTTTTCAATTGACGCTACCTTGTATCCAGTCTTTCCCCTCCAACAGGTAGTGTCCTTTTGTCCTTTTTTCTTTGGTTGCTTGGATCCTGAGCCACTAGTATTGAAGTCTATATTGGAAGGGTACCATGTTAGGCATGAACTAGCAATTGAAAACAGTTTCCAACACCGTACCAGTTGCAAAGGATATCCTGGTTATATTAATTTTAAGTTTTTAACATAAATCAGCTCGAAGATCAAACTAACCACCTAATTTCCACCCACAAAACATCAAATGCATGACTTCAATCTGTTCTGTCTTGCATACCAGCAACTACTGAGAAGTTATGATGTCACATCCCATGATCTAGAGAGATTGGCTCTTATCAAAGGGTTGTCCTTTAACATTTCATTCATCCTCCTCCTTTTGTGTGATACCATAAAACAAAATCTCTACCAAACTTGCCAATATTGAGTAGCATACATCAATTAGTAATTTTGCAATTCCCCTTCCACACTAATTTAAATGTAACAAATATATCTCAACAAATTAGCATATTCATGATTTCATGAACATTAACACTATTTCAGACTCAACACATCTTCAGTAATTGAGTCCTAATCTTACCCTGATGGCTTTAACAAATAAAACCATCAAAAAACAATTTTCTTCAGTAGGCGATAGAAACCAAAAAGCAATATTGCAACACATCATGATTAGGAATTATCAACTCTAGATTATGCTCGAATTTGAGTTAAAAACATTAGTTTAACATGCATACTTACACCATCTATTAGAAAATGTAATAAAAGTTCACATTAATTTATCTCAAGTCAATTATGGTTTGCATTTTTTTATAATCATTAATGTGATTTCGCCTGACAGCTTGCAACAATGAGTCAGCGATTATTCCACAAGTTGCATACCACTTAGATAAGGGAAAACACAATACACAATAGGGGGAGTTGGGGTTAAAACCATAAATCCAAAACAGCAAACAAAAACAAAAACCAAAAAAAAAGAAAAAAACAGCATCCTTGTCCCATGAGTCAATTTAAGTTCAGAAGCCAGGCAGCTATGGGTACGATTACAAAGACAAACCAATTAACATTGACAATACAAGTTCTTCACCTTATCACACTAATTTCATCTAGGTAGGTATGATCAGATATTGCACATCCATAAGTGGTATGTAGAACTATAAAATTGTAGATGGCAAACAAAAATAAAAAGTTACGCAAACAAAATAAAATTAAAATTAAAATAAAAGAAGAAATGACAAACAGAAAACGATGCTAAAGTAAAACTGAGGAGACCAATTACCTCCTGAGGAAGGCCA
Source organism: Camellia sinensis (assembly GCF_055761805.1). Taxonomy (NCBI): domain Eukaryota; kingdom Viridiplantae; phylum Streptophyta; class Magnoliopsida; order Ericales; family Theaceae; genus Camellia; species Camellia sinensis. The sequence continues at coordinate 144,733,940 of NC_138963.1, forward strand.
TTCCAGCCACCTAATCCTGTCCCTGAAACATTTGACATAAGGTTTGAAGAAGCCATGGGACTGGGGCTTCCATGCCTCAATCTATCAAGTTCACCAAAACCTTGATTAGGCATCATCCCTGACACCCGTAAAATCTCTGAAAATATAAAAGAGCAATAGAATGTAAGATGCTAACCTCCACTGTCAGTATAAAAATCAAAACACCAACAAGTGATTAAAGCTGGAAGCATACAGCTAAAAGGTTGGAAAAGACTTATAAGCCGATTGAAGGTGGTGATTTGGGCATCCTTCTATGGTTCAAGCTCACCACAGCACTAGTCAGATATCCTTTAGCATACAGGTCATAGAATATTAATCAAAACCCAAAACAACCAAATCAATAAATACTATGTCCAGCTACACAAACTGAATCTTTATTCATAAAGCTCTACCAGTTTCCACACCAGCTTTTGAGTTCACAAATGCTTCATTCTTTAAAAGATGCTGAAGCCCAAAAGTGTTTTATAGTCTATAGTGATACAAATCAAGCAACTTTAAGCACCATTTCACACATGAAATAAACAATTTACAAACAAAAACTGATTTTGATTGATAATCACACAATGTATGATATTATTATGCTTTTCCATTCACATTCTAAAAAAATAAAATTCCACATTGCTATGAAGCTCAGGTCTGAACTTAAAGAGGATTTGTAGGTCATTAACGCTGTGTTTGGTTGGGGTTGGTTGGGGGGATTTGGGAAGGAATTTGAAAAGGGAAAGGGAAAAAGTGTGTGAAACTAAATCTAAGTATATTTTATTCATATTTCACCTACATTTTCTTTTTTCTTTTCCAAATTCCTTTCCAAATCTTCCAACCAAACACATCGTAAGTGGTTCAGAAATCCTTGCCTTGCTGTGTTTTATACATATCCATTCACAAACTGTAGTAAAGGTTGCCAAAGCTCACATAAAAAAAACAATTACACTTTGATAAGACAATTAAGTGTTATCAGGTCAGTCTGTATATCCATATAAGAAAATACAAACAAATAGCATTCCCATGAAAATTGAAAAAATCAGTTGTGCTTCGCGTTGCGGCGAGAAATTAATTTCCATTTTTACAGCATTCTTTTAGATCCATGAACTCTTCTTCAGACCAATTGAACAAAGGACCTCTCTACTACTAGGCCTTTGGAGATTATATGGGTGACCCACATTGTACCATAACTACTTGATGCTGTGCCAAACACAATTGAGTGATTACTCTGCCATGGGCAGTCCAATTGCCCCTTGGAAAAATCAAAATCAAATGTGTCAAGGCTCTTCTTGACCCTGTCCTTGAAGGAAGAATTTTTTTTTTTTTTTTTGGGGGGGGGGGGGGGGGGGGGGGGAACCGAGGAAAGAAATGAATAGAAGAATGCATGAAGCATGACCAAGGCCTAAGAACAGGATAAGAGAATCAAGAAAGCAAGCATGGTTCATGAAAGTAAACCCTTTTGAGTGGGATCTAAAAAAGAGTCTTGTGTGTGCCTAAGTAATACAGTTAAAAGCCATAAAAAAAAAAAACCTAGATCCAAAACGCAGAAATGGTGAGCCCAGTATGGAAACTAACCTTGATTCAAGAGTCTGCTACACACCGGAAGGACCTGCATGAAGGGTGCAATCTTCTGATGCTCTCCCAACAGCTCCGTAAAGTAGTGATTACTGCACATGAATTGAAACAAAAATTGAATGAAACCCACCACCACATCGATCAAAAACAGGGAAGGATTGATGGGAGCGAAAAAGAAAATCCAGAATAAAATTAAAGAGCGGACCTGTCGACATCTGGGGTACTTCTAATCTGAGGGGAAACAGGTCTTGCAGGTGAGAAGTTAGGATTATAGAGACCTGACATTGATTATCGAAGAGACCACTAATAATCAATTGAATGTTAAAAAATGGTCTAGTTGCAGGAGAGGGGGAGAGAGATGGAGATAACATGAGAAGATGAAGAAGAAGAAAAAAAAAAAAAAAGGTCGAAGCTCGAAAGGTATGTGAAATTTTTGCAGAGAGGAAAAGAAATTTTTACCACTAACTTCTTGCAACTCTTTAATTTGATATACTTTTATAATCTATCAATAAATTTAAAAAAGAAAATTAAGGTAGGGGTTGTTTGGAATGACATAAATAGTGTATTTTTTGTCTTTTTATGAAAAAATGTGTAGAAAAGTAAAGAGGTGATGTAATGAAAAAAAGATAAAAAGATGAATTATTTTGCAATGGCCAAACTTGGCCTTAGTTAATATAAATTTTATAATATAAAAGATATATAGGCCTTGTTTGGTTTGTTTTTCAGAAAAAAAAAATTGGAAAAAATTCTCTACAAACAAATTTTTAAGTATAATCAAACTAAACCAATTTTTTTAAAAAAAATCTCAAAATTTTGTTTGGTTACCTACTTTCCAAAATTACTCTCTCTTTCATACACATCAAATCAATCACTTTTTTAAAACTCTCTTCCCAAAACAATTTTCCAAAACTATTTTTTTAAAAAGACAAACCAAACAAGTTTTCGTATTTTTTATCTCAAAAACTACTCTATAAACACAAACCAAACATACCCATAATATTTTTTATAATAATTAATTTTTTTTAATATTTTTATTGAAAAAATTCAATTTAGAGAAATTTTATCTGATTCAAAAAAAATTTAAATTTCTCTGTGAAATCAGATAAATTTTTTTGAATTAGTGACGAAATTTCTTTGAGTCGAGCGAAATTTTTTGGTGAAAATGTTGAAAAACCTTAGTTAATAAAAAAATATAAAATAAAATAAAAAAACATTCACTTCTTCTACTACACAAAATTAGAGAGAGATGTTTCACTAATTTTCTCCTAAATTTATGGTGAAGTACCTATAAATTCTAAAATGTGATATTGTAAATTGTTTAATTTTTAATTTTTATTATGAATCTAAAGTTCTCATTAAAGTATAAACTATACAAAAAGATAGTCATTTACGCATTTTGGTTTAAATTTTGAAGAATAAAAGTCAGTTTCTCTAAATGTTAATTTCACATTTGGGCAATCCGTTTTAAATTTTTCCTCATTCGGTAACAAATCCCACATTATGAACAAATATGTAACACTCCAATGTAATATTTGAATAACGTAACACTCTAATGTAATACGCTAAAAACTTTTTAGTGTATTTTTCTCAAACGTAAGAGCATAACACTTCAAAAAAAAACTTTTTAATGTACTTTTTCCAAACGTAATACTCTTATGTAATACACAAAAAAATTTCTTAGTGTGTTTTTCCTAAATGTAACACTCTAATTAATGTAATTTCAAACGTAACACTCCAATGTAACACAACCTAATGGAACACACAAAAACACTTAAAAATTTATTAGTGTATTGAGAGGGAGATTTATGAGCTGGAATGGGCCATGGTAAGGCTGGGCAAAATGAGGGGCCGAACATGTTTGGGCCGTGATAGCTTGGGCTAGTCCAGATAAGGTTTTGCTCGGTTGAGGCCCAGGACCATGTGGGGATCGAGCTACTTGGGCTTGTCTATGTAGAAAACCAAGCTACTTGAGTTGCTTGGCCGAGATGATTGCATGCCATGCTGGATTCCACGATTCACGCGTTTAGCGCGGCAAGAAGGCCTTCGGTTTGCTAGCTCGACCTATCGTGAACTCGGCTTTGCTAGAATGCAACCGAGCTCAGTCGTTCTGGAGCTCGGTGAGTGGAGCACTCGGGTACGCTGCGCAGCGCGGTCGTGAAAGACCGAGGTGGTTCCGCCGGTCTGCCGAGCTCCGGTAATATAGCTTGACGGTTTGGTTAGGTGGTGATTGTAGGATTTGTGCTGACAGATGGGAGAGCAGCACCACGTGTCAAGAGACTAATGGGAGCAGATTTGGGCGTAGAAAGTATATAAGCGTGTCTGCGTCCCCCATGCTGGGGACAGAACATCATTTGGTGAGAACACCCTAAACACAAAACTCTCTCTAGATCCTTGAGTGTGTGCTAACTTGACCGTCAGAAGGGTTTTTCGGCCACACACCGCCGGGTAGCTCACCGCCGTTGTGTTCGCAGGTCGGTCGGATGGACAAGGAGCTTGGTAGAAAGGAGTACGGGCTTTGCAGAATATTTGCTCCCCGTACAATTGGCGCCGTCTGTGGGAACTTAATAGACATAACCTTGTCTTCCAAGCTTATCTGATCGTCTTTCATGGCGAACAACGACGAGATACCGTTGTCCGCCATCGACTGAGTTACCTCGGAGTCAGCCAGACAGACTCCCGGCCATTCCACCCATGGCGGACCTGGAGACTTCCCCAGGAGGACATTCGAGAGACGCGCGGGATAAGCACGGAAGGAGTTTTGGTTACTCTCGGAGCGCAGACAGACACCGGCGACGGAGAGAATCACACGCCAGACGTCTGGAGCACAAGTTGAGGACCAAGACGCCATCATCCGAAGAATGGCGGCAGAGATGGAAGATCTCAAGCGACATGTCAAAGAGAAGGGTGTTGCTAGAGTGGGAGACCACAGTGAGCGCACCCAACCACGCCGTTCAGGCAGTCAGAGCCAGCGGCACACTCCCTCCCTTTCTATTACCAGAAGTTTCAGAGTTGGAGATTCCGATGCGCCTGCAGAGAAGTCGAGCGCGCAAGACAGTACCTATCAACCCTCACGTCCGGCGACGACGTCGAAGTATTCCTACTCCGCGCGCTCCGAGGACTTGCGGGTAGTGTTGAAGGAACGGGCTCACCGGCGAGAGACTCAAAGGGTGTCGGCGTTCCAACGGCTATCTTACGGGGGTCATACCAATGAAGAGGCCATAATGCCACCACCCCACCCAGTCGTGCCTCTCCCTCTAGACACAGATTTGGCGAGGCTGAGCGCCACCCCTTTCTCCCTTGAGATAGAAACCACTCCACTTCCCACAGGCTTCCACCGGCCCAAGTTTACGCTCTACGACGGAAAGACCGATCCATACATGCATGTAAGCCACTTCCGACAGGTCATGGTTGGACATAGGCGCAATGACGCTCTTATGTGCCTAATCTTTCCGTCGAGTTTGGGTAAGCTGGGCTTGAAATGGTTTGAGAGGCTGCCGGAGGGAAGCATCGAAAGGTGGTAATAGTTGGCAGAAGCATTTATGACTCGTTTCAAGACCAACACAAAAACGCCAAAGAAGGTGGACCACCTTCTCAGTGTCAAAATGGAGCCGAGCGACACACTCAAAGCATACAACTCCAGATACTAGGAAACCTTCAATGAGATTTTGGATTGCCCAATCAACTTGGCAATCACCCAATATAAGGGCGGTCTCCCGGCCGGGCATAGATTGCGGGACTCGCTTACCATGAGCCAGCCAACATCCATGGGCCAACTAATGCAGCGAATCAACGAGCACATCCGAGTAGAGGATGATGCAGCGGCTTCCACTGCAAAGACAACTCCAGTGGTAGCAGACAAGAGGTCGGATGGCAAGGTACACATGGTCGGACAAGAAACTAATCGATCAAATGATCACGCCGAGGAATCTGACCGAGGGTCAAATCGTCGTAACCGAAGAAGGGGTCGTCGAAATGACCGAGAGGAATACCCCCGCGATGATGTAGCTGATGCTAACAGAAGGTTGAAAGCTCGGACAGGCATCACCACGGTCTTTAAGATTCCAATCTATCGCATACTTAGTGAAATCCGTGATGAGGATTATATCCGATTTCCTACTAATTTAGGCGATGCACAAAAGGGTTTCAATCCGCGGTACCGCTGCACATATCACCGGGAGCGAGGACACCGGACAGAGGACTATTTGCCTCTGAAGCAACACTTGGAGGAGTTAGTCGCAGCCAGACACTTGGATCTTTACATTGACGGGGAAGTTAAGGCCGTACATCCCACCCCAGCTGATCAACATGGATGGGATGACTTGGAGGCGCCCCCTCAAGGAGTGGTTAATGTGATCCATGGCATAGTGGAGCCGGCGCGTGTATGCGAGCTCCGAGAGATGATTAAAAAGGCGGAACACATGAGGGAAATGTTGTTAGTCCAGCCCGCGATCAAAAGGGGCAAGACCGAGGAGAAAGACATGATTAATTTCTCCACGAGGGACCTAAAGCGCATTCAAACGCCACACAATGATGCCCAAGTGGTCACACTCCGTGTCAAAGAATTTGATGTCAAGCGCATCTTGATCGACCAGGGGAGCTCAGCCGAGATCATGTACTACGACGCGTTTAAACAACTCAAACTCCGAGATACAGACTTGGCTCTGGCAACTTCTTCACTGGTTGGTTTCAACTCGCAACCGGAGTGGTCTTTGGGAAAGATAATTTTACCGGTCAAAGCCGGATCCGTGGTCAAGCAGGTGGAGTTCTGGGTATTGCAGGTCCCGTCTATGTACAATATGATCCTCGGTAAAGGATGGCTTCACGCTATGCAGGCTGTGGCGTCAACCTACCACCAAGTTATGAGATTTCCCTCGGCTATGGGGGAAATTGAGGAAGTTCTGGGCGATCAAGTCATGTCGAAACAATGCTTCGTGGCAGTGAACGGGAGCGGAGTTGCCAAAGGTTTCGTCCAAATGATTGAAGGACCGAAAGACTGCGGAGTCCTTGAAGATGTGGGCACCAAGGCTGAGGAAAAAGTTGTCAAGGAGTTGGTAGAAGTGCGGATTGACACTGAAAGCCCGAACAAGTTCTTCTTGCTCGGCTCAAGCCTTACTGCCCAAGAAAGGACCGAGATGGTAGAATTCTTGATGGCAAATATCGAAGTCTTCGCATGGCCGCCCTACGACATGCCCGGCATCGACCCGAGCTTTATTTGTCATCACCTCAATGTTTTTCCCGGTGCAAGGCCAGTTATTCAGAGAACCAGGAGATCGGCGTTGCACCACGCCGAGGTAGTCGCAGAGGAGGTAAAGAACTTGCTTGAAGCTCGGGCTATTCAGGAAGTGCACTACCCTCGGTGGATTTCAAACACGGTCGTAGTACCCAAGAAGAATGGGAAGTGGCGAGTTTGCGTCGACTACAAGACCGTCAACGAAGCATGCCCTAAAGACAGCTTTCCCCTGCCTAGAATAGACCAGTTGATGGATCTAACGGCCGGACATAACAAGCTCAGTTTCTTGGATGCCTACTGCGGCTATCATCAGGTTGCCATGCATGGCCCTGACTGTGAGATCACCTCTTTCACTACTTCACGGGGACTCTTCTGCTACCGAGTCATGCCTTTTGGTTTGAAGAATGCCGAGGCAACTTTCCAAAGGATAGTGACCAAAATGTTTGCTCCTCTGCTAGGCCGGACGATGGAGGCTTATATCAATGACATGGTGGTTAAAAGCCGGCATCAAGCAGACCACTTGTCCGACCTAGCCGAGATGTTTGCCATCCTCAAACAACACAAGCTACGCCTGAATGTATCTAAATGTGCCTTTGGCGTGGGATCTGAAAAATTCTTGGGTTTCCTAGTCACAAACCGAGGCATCGAGGCAGACCTCACACAGATCAGAGCCGTACAGGAATTGAAGCAACCCAACTCGGCTAAGGATGTGCAGCATCTGGCCAGGATGGCCGCCGCGCTTAACCGATTCATAAGTCGGTCATCAGATCGCTGCCGCCATTTTCTTTCGAGCCTTGAAATCCAAGTTTTCATGGGACGAGGAGTGTGACCGGGCTCTGGCCGAACTTAAAAAGTATTTGTCTTCTGCACCACTATTGGTAACGCCCAAGCCCGGCGAAGAACTCTACCTTTATTTGGCCGTGTCCCAGCATGCAGTTAGCGCAGTGCTTGTTCGGTCAGCAAGTATCCAACATTTACATATCTTCTACGTAAGCAAAACCTTGCTATCGGCAGAGTCGAGATACTTGCCACTGGAAAAACTTGCCTTAGTATTGATGATGGCCTCTAAGAAATTGGCACACTATTTTCACGCCCACACAATCATCGTTTTGACCGAGTTTCCCCTCAAAGCCTTGTTCGAACGGGCAGACTTCTTTGGTCGAATTCTAAAGTAGGCAATCGAGTTGGGACAATTCGACGTTAAGTTTCAACCCCGAACGGCCATAAAAGCTCAAGCATTGGCAGATTTTGTTGCCGAATTCTCGCCCGGGATTCACCAAGTATGTCCGGTGGATCTTACCATGGTAGCCAAGGAGGCCAACGAAGATTCCACCGAAATTGAACAGTAGGGCGGTGTTGGCGACGCGAAACTTACGCGCCCCGCCGTAGAACCTCCAGCCGGCATGTCACCGCAGCCCGGCGATGCGACGACGAACTTCGAGATAACAGACCAACCTGTTGGGTCCGGTGCCGCGTCACCGAGGGGGGAGGAAGTGGAATCGATCAGCATTAAACCTGAAGCCAAACAGCCTGTAGACACCCCATTTTTGACCGACCTTAAGACTCAGACATCACTGATTGAGCGCTCGGTGACGTTGCATATCGTGCTCGTTCAGAAGTCTCAGAGTCGCGGCCGTGAGCCCTGCCTCCGGATTTCCGAACCCTCTTCTGTGCCTTGTCTCGGTTTGCGAACCAGACTCAGTTTTCTCTGTTTCTTTTCCCGAGGGGAGGGAGAGGTCCCGTAGACCATCTCTCAGTGGCCATGGGCTACATTTTGTGGCCGCAGGCCATTTTGCCCATTTCGGAGTCCGGTTTCCCGTTTTTCGGGACCGTTGGCCGTGTGCCTCGGTTCGGGACCGCCTAACCATCTCCGTTTGCTCTAAAATTTGGCATACCTCCTATTTACTCCCTTTTGAGGGACACTGGGGTCTGAGAAACCCACTTCGTGGCCGAATGCCACTTTCGGTGCTTAACAGCCCATTTTCGGGACCCCGAACTGCGCGTTTTTGCCCCCGAACATTCGTTTTGCAACGGTTTTCGTTCATTTTTGGCAGGTACCTCTGTTTTATCACTGGGAAGGCCGTAGAAGGGTGGGAGGCCAGTAATTGTTGCAGCAACCAGTTATATATCCTCCGACGCCCTCCGATGCCCGTTTTTCACACTTCCGGGCTAATGTTGAACACCTTGGGGCCACTTTCTTGAACTTGGGACCACATATTTGTGATGTACACACTTGGGAGGATCCTAAAAGTTAGTGGCCGGCCAATAATGTTTCTTGACCCTTTTGAACCCCCTTTCCGAGCTAATGCTGAGCAGCCTAGGCCATTTTTCTTGAATTTTGAACCATAGGGTTGTGTTGTACACACATGGGAGGACCCTAACAAGTGGTGACCGGCCACTATTTCAACTTGACCCTTTTGACCCCTAGCCGGCCGGCTAGGGGAGGTGGCCGGCCGGCCACCTGCAACAAAAATACTTGGCCGGCCATATTCCTTGCAGTGCACACTTTACAGCTGTACAGCTGTTTCCCCCAGAAAATATCTATATCCGGGGGATATTTTGTGGGGGAACAAGATGCTCATTTTGGCTCCACTTTGGCCTAGAGTCTTCTCTCCCTCTCTTGCATATATTGCTGGCCTCCCAACTCAAGAGGAGAGGTTAGAAGAATTGGTTGGAGCATATACATACATATCACCCCATTTCCTTCAAGTTTTGGGCTCCATTTCTTCATCATCTTCAAGCTCTACCATCACCACTCCATTCCAGCAGTAAGGGGAGGAATTCCAGCAGCTTAGAATCATCAAATTTGGTCCAAGAAGCAACAAAAGCATTGGTCTTCAAGGGTGAGTAGCATTTCCCCCTTTTTTGGTCCATTTCTTGCACCTTTTGTAAGCCATACATGCTTATTGATTTGAGCTCCGACCAAAACTGAAAAGGTCACTTTTTTGAGCTCATTTTCTTGTTTCATAGAGGGCTCAACCCAGTTTGAGCCCTCCATATTGCACTTGCTTCAATATCCTCCTTGAATGCCGTTTTCTTGCATGCTTTGGCAGCCTATCATGCTTCTATTTTTGGTCTTTTTACAGGCCTAGAAATAGTCTTATTTTGACCTTATTAACATGTTTCATCAAGGGTCTTTGGTTGTTTGATGAATATTTTGTATACCTCATGTTATAGCCTCTTTTGAGCCTCATTTTGCATTGCATTTCTAGCATGTTTGTATACTGTTTTGGAGTTTTTACAGTTCTGTAAATATGCTTATTTTTGGTCCCTCTTCAATATTGTAGAAGGGAATTTTTCAGTTTGGGCTGTGCATATACCACTTGCCTCTTTGGCCACCTTTTGGCCCTTTTTCTTGCATAAGAGCTTAGCCATATCTATGTTTGTTTTTAGGGTTTTTACAGTTCTGTAAAGTGACTTATTTTTGGCCCCTCTTCAATGTTGTTGAAGGGCCCTAACCTATTTGGAGTTAGCAGCTGTGAGTTGCTTCATAATCTCATGTTTAGGGCCATTTTTGCATGCCATTGTTGCCCTATCTTTGCTTGCTGTTTGGCCATGATTTGTACTGTAAAAATGCTTATTTTGAGGCTGCCTTGCTTCTGTATTTTCATCTCATGTACCAATTATGCATGCTTTGTATAGCTGTAGTTCATTCTATGTGCCTAATTTTGCATTTCGGGAAAGATTCCATGCATCGGGTGTGTTTTCGCCTCATTTCGGGGCTGTTTTCCCCCACATTTCAGTGCTGAAATTCCATTAGCATGTTTGCATATCATTTTCCATGTCATTTGCATTGCGTATGCCATTGCCTCGGTTTGCGTGCCCGTGTGCACGCATTTCGAGGCACTTCATTTTCATTCACCGGCCTCTTATGTGAGTGTGGCTGAGGCTCTCTCATGTTAGTATAAGTCCATGTTGCATTCTATATGCCATTTTAGCCATATTGCATTGCGTATGCCATTGTCTCGGTTTGCGTGCCCGTGTGCACGCATTTCGAGGCACTTCATTTTCATCCACCGGCCTCTTATGTGAGTGTGGCTGAGGCTCTCTCATGTTAGTATAAGTCCATGTTGCATTCTATATGCCATTTCCATGCATTTGCATTGCATATGCCATTGCCTCGGTTTGCGTGCCCGTGTGCACGCATCTCGAGGCACTTCATTTTCATCTACCGGCATCCTATGTGAGTGTGGCTGAGGCTCTCTCATGTTGGTATAAGCCCATATCATGTTTTCATGTCATTTGCATTGCGTATGTCATTTTCTCGATTTGCGTGCCCCTGTGCACGCACTTCGAGGCATCTCATTTTCACAGCATAGTGCATACTAGGTTGTATCTTAGATCGCATTCATGCATTTCCTTGGTTTGCGTGCCCGTGTGCACGCACTTCGAGGCATCTCATTTTCATAGCATTGTGCATGCTAGGCTGTATCTTAGTTGCATTCATGCATGTCATGCATATTGCATCGTGTTCGGAATAGGAGTTAGTCCGGGCACGGGAAACGAGGTGCATTTCGTACTCCGAGTGACGGAACGTGTCTCAATTCCAAGTCGCCGACACTCCGGATCATCCATGATGGAGTTAGGTTTTGTTGTGTTTTCATGTGCATTCATCCTACATTGAATTGTGCAATTCGACTCCTCGGCCATCATGCATCGATATGCGTGATTGGTGGCACGAGGATCGAGGCATGCATATATTTGTGAAAATACATTGCTATGCCCCTTTCCTGCTCTCTGTTGCAGCAAAATGAAGAATCAGCAACTTTTCGGGACTTGGCACGCTTTTCAAGAACAGGTGCAAACAGAGGCTAATTGGGACATCCCAGTGGATTTCCGCGCAAAGCAGCCTAAATATACATCATTCATCAGAAGCAAGGCAGTCCCTGGCTTGCACGCCAGTTTTACAGTTTTCTTAGTTAATTTGATTAATTAGGAATTTGTATATTATTTGGACTGTAATATTCTTTTATTCGGGACTGTATATTTATTCGGACCCTCTGCGCGAGGGCACAACTGTAATAAGTGTGCGTGAGTGTGTTGTATGTTTTCCAACCCCACGTCTTTCTTCCCTTTTATTTATCCGCTTATGATGGTTAGATTAGGGCATATTTCAATTAGCATACAGTATGACAGCATGTTTGCATCATTCATCTGTTTTGCATGCACCGGGCTCGGCGCATCATACTAACTGCATTGTACTTTCAATTCCAAATTGAATACATGATAGTTATAGCATTTCACACGCCATGTTTTGAATAGCCGAGCCTGCTATAGTTGCATTTTTGCATGTGTTGCATTAGGCATTTCTGTATACTTAGGATTCATGCATGATTTTTAATGAGTTTCTGTTTTGGCTTGGAGTACTCGGTGAGTTTTATGCTTTAGCATCCTTGCATGCGTGTGAGTGACTGCCATGAAATAGCATGCTTACCATGAGGCTAGTTGCTTATGTGATATAACTGCCTGAATGCCTGTGGGTGAAGATTGGGTTATTCGGATTGGAACAAATCATTGACTGTAAGTTTTAAGCCCACTAGATAGTGGCAAAACCATCTTTCTAAGCCCACCTGCGGGTGGCAAAATCTGCATTTTAAGTCTACTTGCGAGTAGCAAACCACCTTTCAAACAAGCAAACATGAAATGTTTTGTTCCAATTCAGGCGACCTGGTCTATACTTGTAGGTTGTGCGCATCACATAGTAACCTAGGCTAATAACCGGAATAAGAACATACAATGTTTTCAAAAATAGATATCATGGTTAGTAGAGGCCGGTCTATGACCGGGCGAGCGGGGGTGCTCACGAAGTGACCTTCCCCAATCGTACCCAAGTTCCCGAGCCGAGGCAACTTTGGTGATGACGGACACGTGGCCTTTGGCACCGAGTCAGGGTTTCCTAAATTTCCCAAAATAAAATATTTAGGTAGCGACTCTGTATCTGGCAAAGCAGTCCATGTTTGGCACTTTTTTCAAAAATCTGCTTTCTCAAAACGATTTGCCGGATTTGGACTCTTTGGTTCAGATTTAGAACCGTGACCACAAATCGAGTCCGAGCTGTAGCGAGGTCCCCCGCGAGCGTGTTACACAGTCGAGCGACCATGATCCCATCAACCTTCAAGCCTCCCAGGACCCCTCAGAATGTTGGAAGCTCTTTGTTGGCAAAATGTGGAAACTTTTTGTAGATGGGGCCTCGAATCGTCACGGTGCTGGCTAGGCATAGTCTTGGTCTCGCCAGATGGTCTGACCATTGAGCATTCTATCACCCTCGGATTCCCTACATCAAACAACGAGGCCGAGTACGAGGCGCTACTAGCCGGACTTAAGAACGCGCTCCAGGTGCGTGCGTCCGAGCTGATGGTCTATAGTGATTCCCAACTGGTTGTCAACCAAGTATCTGGGGTTTATAAAGCTAAGGATGATAGAATGGCAAAGTACCAAGCTCTGGTAAGGGACCACATCAAGCGATTCCAAACGATTAGGGTCCAACAAATTGGACGGGAAGACAATCGCAGCGCAGATGAGCTGGCCGGTCTGGCTTCCATGGTCGATCGAACCTCTCCCAGTCCTCTCCTGATTGAGTTTCTTCCAAGGCCTAGTATAGAGGAACCGGAGCAGACAGAAGTACTTTGCACCGAGCTTGGCCTGGACCCTATTATCCTCTTCCTGAAAGAACAGACACTTCCAGCCGATAAAAAGAAAGCGCATAAAGTCAGAGTGAAGTCAGAGTAGTTTTGGCTCTCTCCATCTGGCACCTTATACAAGAAGTCTTTCACTGGTCCTTATCTCAAGTGTGTACACCCAAACTGCGTGGAAGCTTTCCTATACAAAATTCGCAAAGGCATATGCGATAGTCACATAAGGGGTAGATCTTTGGCCTACCGTGCTATATCGCAGGGATATTGGTGGCCGTACATGCAAGCGGACGCTCAGAAATATGTTCGCAAATGTGAGAAGTGCCAGAAGTTCGCCCACCAAATTCACCAACCGGCCAAAGAACTCCTTCCCCTCTCAAGCCCTTGGCCTTTTGCGATATGGGGACTAGACATAGTGGGACCACTCCTGTAGACACCCCATTTTTGACCGACTTTAAGACTCAGATGTCATCGATTGAGCACTCGGTGATCACGTATGTTGTGCTCATCCTGAGGTCACGAAGTCTCGGCTGAGAGCCTTGCTTCCGGACTTCGGGACTTTTTATGCTTCGCCTCGGTTTGCGAACCAAGTTTTGTTCTCTCTTCCCGAAGAGAGGGAGAGGTCTCGTAGACCATCTCTCAGTGGCCGTAGGCTACTTTTCGTGGTCGTAGACCACTGTTCCCGTTTGGAGACCAGTTTTTGGTTTTCGGAGCCGTCAGCTGTGTGCCTCAGTTCGGGACCGCTTAACTACCTCTGTTTGCTCCAGTTTTTCGCACACACCTTGTTTCCTCTCTTTAGAGGGACACTGTGGCCCGGGAGACCACCTTTGTGGTCGCATGCCACCTTTGATGCTTAACAGTCAGTTTTTGGGGCACCCGACTGCGCGTTTTGGCCCCCGAACCCTTGTTTTGCGTCCGTCTTGGTTCATTTTTGGCATAGACCCTAGTTTCATTGTTAGGAAGGTGGTACAAGGGTGGGAGACCACCTTTTCTTCTTGGAGACCACCATTCCCTGGTCGGCCGATTTTTCTTGACAGGTAAGTGGTCTCCCTCCCTTTTGAGCCACATTTTCTGGTCTCCCATACCACCACTGAGTTGTTTTCACCTGGGAGACCACCAATCAAGGCTGTCGACCAGCTTTTGATGATTGACCCTTTTGAACCTGGTCGGCCGACCAGGGCAAGGGGTCGGCCGACCACCTGAACTGGTTGGCCAGCTTTCTCCTTTTTTGTCTCACTGAGTGTTAGCCAGCTGTGCCAGCTGGAAGCCTCAGAATTGATCCTCCATACATGTGTATGGAGAATCTTTAAGCTTGGTTTTAAGCTTCTTGAGGAAGCTTTAGCCCCTCTTCTCTATAAAGGAAGATGTTACGACCCAAACCCGCCCCTATGGGTTTAGCACCGTAACCAGCTAGTAATCTGAGATTACCGAAGGCCTGCTTAACAGTAGAACAGTAATACAGAGTACAGGTGCTGGCGGAAGCCAATATAGTAATTAAAGTTGTCCAATGAGCTATGACAATCTGTATGCAAAAGACTTTTCATACATGTATACAGTCAGTACCAAACAGTATGCACAATATTTACAATCTTTCAGGACAGGGACTTAATCCCTATGTAAACAGTACAGTTCAAAAAAATTCAGTCTATACAGTATTACAGAACAGTGACAGTTGGGTGAAACTAAGACACCCCAAAAGCAACCTAAGCTTGATCACACTTGGAACCTCGCAGTGAGGCACAATGGTTGGCTGACAAAACAAGAGCCTGCTTGACGCCCCTAGCAACGGTCCGGTGCCTGAACACCTACATATATATATATATATATAAGCAATGAGCTAAAACCCAGTGAATAACATATGTGTAAAGAGGTTAATAATAAATGTCCTTTCAGTATTGAAAACAGTCAATTAAACAGTATATCAGTCATTCAATTTATGGCTCATATTTCATGCCAACAGTCATTCAGAAACTATAATAATCATATGTGGTACATCCAATAGCAAAACAGTATAGTAGGACTTATAGACCGAACAGTCAGTTGACGGCCATCATATCAGTAAACAGTAGTGGTTCCAACATGGAAACCGACAGAGATCTCTGTGACAGTAGCAATATAGTACAGTAACAGTAGGTTGCTATGGATGCCACGAATATAGTTCATAAATAGGACATCATTCATTCAGTAACAGTATCATTTCAGAAAACAGTACTGTTCAGTTGTTCAAAAGGTAATCATTATTGAACATATCTTTACAACATTGTTACTCACAGAGTTCTGGGCTATAGATAAGCTAGAGCGTCTCCAGAATGCCAACCCTACACAGTTACAGATTGAACACACACTAAGCTACACAGTTGGGAAAAATAATAACTTAATCCCTAATTTGCCTCGGTGTGGTTCTACATTAATATCCTCATTAAGATGCCTTAAACTAGGCCTAGGAATGCCTATAATGAAATGAGGATGCAAAGATGTGCTTTAAAAATATTTTCAGAATTTTCAGAAAACAGAGGTCCCGCTTGAGCACGATTATCTCCGCTCGAGCGGACATGCAACAAAAGGGTTCCGCTCGAGCGTATACTTCCCCGCTCGAGCGGACTGTAAAACAGTCAAAAGTGCTAGATGTGTGAAAATCACGCTCGATAGGCGCTCTACACCCACTCGAGCGTGAGACACAAGATCCCGCTCGAGCGTCCAATACCCCGCTCGAGCAGACTGCAAACACAACTAAAGTGTTGGATGCACGAATTTTACGCTCGAACACCAGTCACCCCGCTCGAGTGTGAGTTCAAAATCTGGAATTCCCAGATTTGAACCTCAAGCTCAAAATCAACTTCAAATGTATCAAATTCGATCCTTTTGGGCTAATTTTCTGGAAAGCACTTCAAAACTCATAACATTACATGTTTCAAAGATCCATTTGAGAAATCGAAGCCCAAAGGTAGTTCAATTAAACCCAATTTCAAACTAAATTTCATGAACATGACCTCAATGCAACATGCATGAGTTAAATCAACTTTAAAGCTTCAAATACATGCTCAAGTGAGTCAATTTCTTCAAAGACAAGATGAATTCATGGATTTTAACACAAACATGAACATGCATGCAAGATTCCCATGAAATCCAACCTCCAAACTCAACAATGTAAACATGCATGCATGATTTGAGCTACAATACAACATACTAGAGCCAATTCTAGACTTAGCTCTCTAAACTACCACGATCCATGCTAGATACAACTTAGATACACAATTAAGAGAGTGATTTCTCTACCTTATACCTTATGTCTTCAATTCAAGTGTAGAAGCACAAATATGCAAGAATCCCTTCAATTTCTCTCAATCTCCAAGCCAATTCTCAAGAACTCAAGATTTTCTCCTACCCTCTCTCTCTCTCTAGTCGATTGTGACTCTCAAAATGGGCTGATGAAATGTTTAGTCAAGAGTGTATGAAGTGGAGAGGAGTTGCCTAGATTAATCCACTAGGTGGCAAATTGGTAAATAGGGCCAACTCTTGTAATCTAGCTTATTTTAATCTAATTTAATCATACCAAATCGCATTTTAAATAAATATACCATTAAATCACATAATTTTTAATGATCATAAAACATTAATCAATTTCTGATTCGGCCGCCGATAAGGCCTTCAATTTGCAGTTTAAACACAGAACATGAACAGACAATTTACCAGTCAAACAGAGAGAAATGTAATTAAACTCATATACTCAATCAATCAGTTCAGACTTTCAGTCAATCAGTCAATTAACATGCTTAGTCTCAGTTTAGCAATAAACAGTGGTGAGGGTTGTCACAGAAGAGGTCCTCTTCCATTACAAGGGTTCAGACTTTGCTTCTAAGGCATACAATATACACCTCTCTATATCTCTCTCTTTTGTGCTCAAATATTCCATAGTTCTTGGCCCTTTACACACTAACCCTTAGCTTAACCTTTCCACTATCCATCCAAGCACCTTGGAGCTGCTTTTTAGAGGTTGATGGTTTGCTACTTTTGTCCAGAAGCTGCTGGAGGTCTTCTCTACAAGGGTAACACTCATTTTCCCCTTTTAATCATTATTTTGCTTCACATCTTAGTTCCATTTGCAAGTATATTTGGGCTTTGTCATAAACTGAAAAAAGTCTTGTTTTAAGCTTCTTAACATGTTTGTTTAAGACCTCTTTTCTGTAGGGGGTCACCTACCCCCTTTGCATGCTTCATTTCTCTTTGTTTTGAGCCATGCATTAGGGATTTTGTGTTGAGCTTTGTTGGCCTTGTTTATTATGTGTTTTTGAGTATCAAAATCAGAGAGGGGTGATCCTCTCACCCTTTGTCTTGTTTACTAGCTTTCTTGGCCTTACAAAGGAGCTCCTATTTGCATGTTTTCAAGCCATGTTTCAGGCTATTATTTGTGAGTTTTATGACCTGCATGACCCTGTCCAGAGGTGGTTTTGCCATGTTAAGTTTCCATCTTGCATGTGTGGAGTAACCCTCTTCATGGCCTTTCAAAGGAGCCTTCACTTGCATGCTTCCTAGCCCCCTTTCAGGCCATTTTTGAGGAGTTTTAGGGCCCTCATAACCTCTGTCCAGAGGTGGTTTTGCCATTTTGATGTCTATCTTGCATGTGTAGAGTAACCCCTTGCATAGCCTTTCAAAGGAGCACCTCATTCTAGCATGTGTTGACTGAGTTCCAGTGGGTTTTGGGTCATATTTTGGTATGCCTTGTTTCTGTTTTTGGCTGGTTTGGTAGTCCTTCACATGCTTCATATAGTTGTAGTGTAAGTCATGGTTCACTAGCTTGTTTTGCATGATGTTTTGGCCGCCTCATATTTTGGCCTTGCCTTAAACTGATTTTGTGCATGTTTTGGACTGCCTTAGCTTTGTTTTTGGGTCTCATGGTCGAATGATGCTTGTTTTGCATGCCTGTAGTTCAATATCCATGCTTAACTTTGAGTTTTGAGGTCCATCACATGCATATACTAAGGTGTTTTCATGTTTTGGGGCCATTGCACATCATATTTCAGAGCCTATATGCATGCCATATTCCCATGATTTTCACTCTTTAAGTGCATTAGAGAGTCGGGCTTGTATGCCTCATTTACCGACCATTGCATGGGCTTCATTTGAATGCATTCTGAGCCATCATTTTAGACCAATTTCCCACTATCTTGGACCTGCCTAAGGTCTGTTTGGGGTTGGTTTTTCCATTTGTTCATTGCTTTGTGTACCTCTAGTGTAACGCACTTCACTAGTTTCGGTATTCGGGCCATCTAGCATGCATCGTGTGAAGTGTTTTCATGATTCGGGACCATTATGCATCATATTTCAGTGCTGGATCATGTGCCATTCTATGTCATATTTCATCTTTTGCCATACTTTGTTAGAGTAGCATGTTGTGCCTTAGGATCGGTTCTTTACATTCGTGCATGTTTGCATGTATTTCGGTTGTCTCATTTTCATCATATGGCCACTGATTTGAGTGTGGCTGAGGTCCACTCATATTGGTTTAAGTCCATCTTGCATTGTGTATGCCATTTAGCTCATGTTGTTGCACGTTTGGCCATCGCATTGTGTATATTTTGGTTATGTCTTTATGTATGTCCATCTTCGTATGTGTGCATTGTGTATGCCATATAGCTCATGTGCATTGAGTATGCCATTCTAGGTTCATAGCATCGCGTATGCTAATTGCATGCGTGCATATCATCCCTCACATGCCAGCATGATTAGGTTGCGTTGCATTTAGGGTTGCATGTTAGCCACATCGTGTATGCCATCTCATTGCATTGTGTTTGGAGTAGGGTTAGTCCAAAAACGGGAAATGAGGGACGTTTTATACTCAAAGTGATGAAACGTGTCTCAATTCTCGGTCACCGACACTCTGGATTGCCCATGATGGAGTTTAGGCTTTGTTGTGTTTATATGAGTATTCATTTCATATTGCGTCTTGCAATTCGACTCCTCGGCCATCATGCATCGAGATGCGTGATTGGTGGCACGAGGATCAAGGCCTACACTCCCTAGAGCTTGCGCGATGATAGGGAGAGTGGTCGTGCATATATATGTGAAAATACTTTGCCATGACCTTTTCTTGCTCTCTGTTGCAGCAAACCGGAAACCGACAGGAAAAACTAGTCAACAACCTTCTGGAGTTTTGTACAGCATTCTGAGATCAATTGCAAATAGAGGCGAATCGGGGCATCGCGATGAATTTCCCGACGAGGCGGTTCGAGCATGCATGCATCTTTCATCATTCGGAACAGAGCTGAGGAGGTCCATTTAGCTTGCATGCTAATTTATTTGCTTTCCTAGTTAATTTGTTGATTAATTAGGGTTCTGTAATATTTAATTAGCTAGAGCAGTTAATTATTTATTCGGACTGTATTATTTATTCGGACCCTCCGAACGAGGGCACAATTGTAATAGGTGTGCGTGTGTGATGTATGTCTTCCAACCCCACGTCTTTCTCTCTTTTATTTATCAGCTTATGATGGTTAGATTAGGCCATGTTTCAATTAGCATACTTATGCTTGCATGTTTACATCATTCATCTGTATTGCATGCACCGAGCTCGGCGCATCATACTAACTGCATTGTATTCCAATTCCAAGTTGAACATATGTTAGTTGTAGCATCTCATATGTCATTCTTAAGATAGCCGAGCCTATTTCTAGTTGCATTTTGCATGTGTTGCATTAGCCATCTTAACATGAACTAGGATCATGCGTTGATTACTGACTAGTTTCTGTTTTGGCTCGGAGTACTCGGTAAGTGTTTATGCTTTAGCATCCTTGCATGCGTGTGAGTGATTGCCATGATAGCATGTTTACCATGAGGCTAACTGCTTTATGTGATATACCTACTTGAATGCTTGTGGGTGAAGGTTGGATTATCTGAATTGGAATAATGCATTGACTGTGAGTTTTAAGCCCACTTGAGAGTGGCAAATCATCTTGTTTTCTAAGCCCACCTGAGGGTGGCAAATTCGCATTTTAGCCTACTTGCGAGTAGCAAACCGTTTCAAAAGCAAACATGAGGTGTTTTGTTCCAATTCAGGCGATCCAATCTATACTTGTATGCTGTGTGCATCACGCAGTAAATCTACGCTAATAACCGGAATAAGAGCACATAATGTGTTCAAAACTCGATATCATGGTTAGTAGAGGCCGATCTTTGATCGGGCGAGCAGGGGTGCTCACGAAGTGACCTTCCCCAATCGTACCCAAGTTCTCGAGTCGAGGCAACTTTGGTGATGACCGACACGTGGCCTTAGGCAAACGAGTCAAGGTTTCCTAAATTTCTCAAAATAAAATATTTAGGTGGCGACTCTGTATCTGGCAAAGCAGTCCATGTTTGATACTTCTTTCAAAAAAAATCTGTTTTCAAAAACGATTTGCCGGATTTGGACTCTTTGATGATTCATCAGTCTTGCATTGCACTCTACGAGATTAGATACAAGATCGTGATATTTGAGTCCTAAACTGTAGTGAGCCCATATGAACAAAATGACATTTCCTTCCCAGGGTGTTCGGGGACGTCTACAGTTTCTGGTGACTCCGCTGGGGAGTTAGAGAACTTGACTTGAACTCATGATGTCGTGTTTTGACTACACTTATGTGTTTCTTTGCATTGCATGTGCATTGGTGCGCCTAGGGCACCGTGTTTGCCATATGCTATTCCTGAACGGTTTGCGGGAGGCTCGTGTGACAACCCTCACCGCTGTTTATTGCTAAACTGAGACTAAGCATGTTAATTGGCTGATTGACTGAAAGTCTGAACTGATTGATTGAGTATATGAGTTTAATTGCATTTCTCTCTGTTTGACTGGTAAATTATCTGTTCATGTTCTGTGTTTAAACTGCAAAATTAAAGGCCTTATCGGCGGCCGAATCAGAAATTGATTAATGTTTTATGATCATTAGAAATTATGTGATTTAATGGTATATTTATTTAAAATGCGATTTGGTATGATTAAATTAGATTAAAATAAGCTAGATTACAAGAGTTGGCCCTATTTACCAATTTGCCACCTAGTGGATTAATCTAGGCAACTCCTCTCCACTTCATACACTCTTGACTAAACATTTCATCAGCCCATTTTGAGAGTCACAACCGACTAGAGAGAGAGAGGGTAGGAGAAAATCTTGAGTTCTTGAGAATTGGCTTGGAGATTGAGAGAAATTGAAGGGATTCTTGCATATTTGTGCTTCTACACTTGAATTGAAGACATAAGGTATAAGGTAGAGAAATCACTCTCTTAATTGTGTATCTAAGTTGTATCTAGCATGGATCGTGGTAGTTTAGAGAGCTAAGTCTAGAATTGGCTCTAGTATGTTGTATTGTAGCTCAAATCATGCATGCATGTTTACATTGTTGAGTTTGGAGGTTGGATTTCATGGGAATCTTGCATGCATGTTCATGTTTGTGTTAAAATCCATGAATTCATCTTGTCTTTGAAGAAATTGACTCACTTGAGCATGTATTTGAAGCTTTAAAGTTGATTTAACTCATGCATGTTGCATTGAGGTCATGTTCATGAAATTTAGTTTGAAATTGGGTTTAATTGAACTACCTTTGGGCTTCGATTTCTCAAATGGATCTTTGAAACATGTAATGTTATGAGTTTTGAAGTGTTTTCCAGAAAATTAGCCCAAAAGGATCGAATTTGATACATTTGAAGTTGATTTTGAGCTTGAGGTTCAAATTTGGGAATTCTAGATTTTGGACTCACGCTCGAGCGGGGTGACTGGCGCTCGAGCGTGAAATTCGTGCATCCAGCACTTTAGTTATGTTTGCAGTCCGCTCGAGTGGGGTATTGGATGCTCGAGCGGGATCTTGTGTCTAACGTTCGAGCGGGTGTAGAGCGCCTATCGAGCGTAGTTTTCACACATCCATCACTTTTGACTGTTTTACAGTCCGCTTGAGCGGGGAAGTATATGCTCAAGCGGAACCCTTTTGTTGCATGTCCGCTCGAGCGGAGATAATCACGCTCGAGCGGGACCTCTGTTTTCTGAAAATTCTGAAAATGTTTTTAAAGCGCATCTTTGCATCCTCATTTCATTCTAGGCATTCCTAGGCCTAGTTTAAGGCATCTTAATGAGGATATTGATGTAGAATCACACCGAGGCAAATTAGGGATTAAGTTATTATTTTTCTCAACTGTGTAGCTTAGTGTGTGTTCAATCTGTAACTGTGTAGGGTTGGCATTCCGGAGAGGCTCTAGCTTATCTGTAGCCCAGAACTCTGTGAGTAACAATGTCGTAAAGATATGTTCAATAATGATTATCTTCTGAACAACTGAACTGTACTGTTTTCTGAAATGATATTGTTACTGAATGAATGATGTCTTATTTGTGAACTGTATTCGTGGCATCCGTAGCAATCTACTGTTACTGTACTGTACTACTACTGTCATAGAGATCTCTGTCAGTTCCCATGTTGGAGCCACTACTGTTTACTGATATGATGGCCATCAACTGACTATTCGGTCTATAAGACCTACTGTACTGGTTTGCTATTGGATGTACCACATATGATTATTATAGTTTCTGAATGACTGTTGGCATGAAATATGAGCCATAAACTGAATGACTGATATATTGTTTAATTGACTGTTTTCAATACTGAAAGGACATTCATTATTAACCTCTTTAAGCATATGTTATTCACTGGGTTTTAGCTCACTGCTTATATATATATATATATATATATGTAGGTGTTCAGACACCGGACCATTGCTAGGGGCGTCAGGCAGGCTCTTGTTTTGTCAGCCAACCATTGTGCCTCACTGCGAGGTTCCAAGTGTGATCAAGCTTAGGCTGCTTTTCGGGTGTCTTAGTTTCACCCAACTGTCACTGTTCTGTAATACTGTATAGACTGAATGTTTTTGAACTGTACTGTTTACATAGGGATTAAGTCCCTGTCCTGAAAGATTGTAAATATTGTGCATACTGTTTAGTACTGACTGTATATATGTATGAAAAGTCTTTTGCATACAGATTGTCATAGCTCATTAGACAACTTTAATTACTGTATTAGCTTCCGCCAACTCCTGTACTCTGTATTACTGTTCTACTGTTAAGCAGGCCTTCGGTAATCTTGGATTACTAGCCGGTTACAGTGCTAAACCCGGGGCGGGTTTGGGTCGTGATAGCTCGCTTCGAGAAGCGTGCCATAAGGCTGACCGATTGCGGGCTCTGCCACGACGGGAACACAAACCCCAATTTTACCGGGGCACCCTCTTTGACCATTCGACCTAGCGCATATTCAGGATCCATAGTGACCATTCCAAACTAGGACAGGTTGCTTACCCGATCATAGGTTGTTTGAAACCGCTGTGTGCATAGTGAAACCTTAGTTCCTGACAAAATAGGACAGGGAAACCCTACCCCAACATAGGGGTGTTTTGGCTCTTACTTGCTTGCTATGTGCTTTTAGAGTGCGTCTCTACAGGAATGCATGTATCAATTTGCAAGTTTGGGCATCAGGCCTGCGAGCACCAGTTCAGTATTTTGGGAATCAGTTATCTGCGGGTATCAGATTTAGTTTTTGGGGACGGTAGTTTGGGAACAGTGATCAGTGCTTTTGAGAATAGTATATTCAGCTTATTGACTGCGTGTTGTTATGCCTGACTGTGTGTTGTGTGTTTATTTTAAGCTGTTATGCTGTCTGTTTGTCTGGTTGTTTATTTCCTTATTATTGCTTTATTTATCTTTTTACTTGGGGGTAGTGTAGCACAATTGCTTCAGATCAAGCAGATATTCCCCAAGCACTCTGGACAAGAGCTCGCCGACTCAATCGATTTGAGGATTTGGTCGACGGACAACCAGTGTTCCACTCTCTACCTCCGGTTATTAGACGGAGGCCGAGAAAACGCAGTATATTCGAGCAGTGGTTGCCAGAGCAGTGGTCTACCCCATCAGTGGATAGTCGGGCCGAGGTCTCAATTGTTGCCATAGAGATAGATATACCAGTCAATCAGCAGGATTAACAAAACAGGGCCGGGATGGAAGAAATGATGCGTCATCTTGAAGAAAGTATGAAACTCATGGAGGAGGACGTTGCCCGCCAAGCGAAATTCTCCAAACAGCATGCTACGATCATGGCCCAGCAGACAGAGCAAATTACCCGGCTACAGCAGCAAGCCGGAGCATCAACCTCACATCAAGCTCCTCCCCCACCAAGGGTCCCGCTACCTGGGGAGACACCGAATGTCCAGAATATCCTGCCAAATGTCCAAAAATATCCAGGAGAATACAGACATCCCAACGGGGCCGACTCCGCCCCCGATTCTACCTCAATTGTCCAAGGCACCTACGCCTATCAATCAACCGGACTCTCCCTTTGAGTTCGAAGTGGACCTTACAGCATTGAAGTTGAGCAAGCTCGAAACGTTATTCAAGAAATCCCAAGGGGTAAAGTCCATCCCAGACATTGAGGACGGGTATACTAACGTGGCTGTGATGCTGCCAGATAGGTTCAAAATGCCACAAATCGACCACTTTGATGGATCTGGGGATCCTATGGTGCATCTCCGGTTGTTCTCAGATATACTACGGTCGATGGGCCTCACCAGACTGTAGAAGCTTTCATTATTCGGCCGAACCCTATCGGGTGTGGCCGCTATCTGGTATGCAAAATTAGAAGACGATGTCAAACGGAACTAGGATGAGATGGCCGAGTCCTTCGTTGCGCAATACTCCTATAACACGCAAATCGAGATTACAACCCGTGATCTTGAGACAACAAGGCAAGAGCCTAAGGAGAGTTTTTCTGATTTCGTAGCCCGCTGGAGGGCCAAGGCCTCAATGATGACCCTTAGGCCCACTGACAAGGATCAAATCCGGATGATTGTGCGCAATCTCCAGCCTAAGCTTATGCAGAAAATGATCGTACTCCCCTTCCCTACCTTTTCAGATTTGCATGAGATGGGAGTACAGATTGAGGATGCCTTGAAGCAGGGTTTGATTGATAATGGCAAAGAGCAACCCAGAAGAACCTTCAACCGCAACACCAATATAGGCACCAGCAACACCGCAAATAATAGAACTTCAGAAGTAAGCATGGTCACCACCATTCCCCCTCCAAGACCCATGGCAGCTACACCTTTCTCTAGTGCGTCCGGAAGTAATACACAAACAATCAAATACCAACCTCGAGGCCAAAGAACCTTCACCCCATTATATATGCCCCTGTCCAAAGCTCTGGGGGTTTTAATCAAAAAAAGGCACTTGAAGCCCCTTGAGCCGAGGCCATTGCCAAATCCACTCCCACCCACTCATAACCCGGCAAAATACTGCGCATATCACTAACAACACGGTCATGACACCGACCAATGTTTCAGATTGCATCATGAGATTCAAGACCTCATTGACAAACAAGTGATTGTGCCTCCAGAAAAACCCAACGTCACAACCAACCCTCTCCCACCGCACAACCAAGCTCCACCTCCCAAACGCATCAACTTTATCCAAACTGGGGTCGTGTCTTACGATCCTAGCATATATATTACCCCGTCCCACCTACCCAAGCCGGAGGTGCTCCTTCTTGACTGCACTGACTTGTGCATGTTGGACATCTCCAGAACCCAACCCGAACCAATGGTGGTGACTATCGTAGACAGAACAAGAGAGACTTCAGTGGAGAATGGGATTGTTGAGTCAGAATCTAAGGAATCTGGGAGTTTTGCTAGGAGGTATACAGTCCGAGTGACTACATTCTGTCAGTAGGCCAGGTTGGGCCAAATGTGGAATTACCGGCAGGGGCAGAGCTTTGTGTGATACAGGGGGATGGATTTGGTCAGAGGATGGATGACTTGGCAGCTGTGGAGGGGGATTTTGCTAACCTCCAGTTTTTCAATGAACAAGATCCAGAGGGCGTAGCAGTCGACTGGTCTGATTTTGAAGAGTCAGCAGAGGTTACCAGGTGGCTTGATGACCTACCAGACGTTGTTGAAGAATCTCAGTTGGAACAGGGCCCGGCAGGGGCAAGGACATCAATTGTGGCCGGAAGGGCTGGAGATCAGAATGCATCGCCAAAGAGCACCGGTGCTAAGAATTTCGCTCGGGATCTGGGCACTTTGAATACGGGAATTATAGAGCAGCCAGTTGTACTGACGTAGTTGGAACAAGAAGGAATCGAAGAGTCTGAGAGAATTAGGAAAGCCAAGGCCCCCGTGGGGATTGAAAGTGTTGTGTGCACGAAGACAAAGAATGCTGCGAGCATGTGGATAGAAGGTACTGCGAGTACAAGGACAGTGGAACCGGAGTCGGACAGGTGTCTGTCGGCTGTCGATGGAATGTGGTGGGAAAACGATGATCTATGTCTCGCCCACATGGATGAGGACTGGGGGAGCAATCAACCAGGCGATACCTGGTACATCGGCGAAGTCAATCATATGACCAGGAGTGGGCGGTATTTCAAGCCCCTATATTTAGACCAACCAGAAGCATCCAGGAAGGACAAGGAGGCCGAGAAACAGAAAGAGAAGCAACTCGAAGAAGAGGCTGTACTGATGCAGCTGAAAAAGATACAAAGCAGACATCACCATCTGGGGACTGCTTATGGCTTCGTGAGTACATAGACAGGCTGTCCTATCTGCTATGGACAAGGCTAAGCTCTCCATTGACACCACACCAGAGCAGCTAGTTAGACTGGTCTTTTCGGGAGGAGGTTCCCCGACATTGACCTTTTCGGACAAAGAACTACCGCTTGAGGGCGCAAATCATAACAAACCCCTCTACATCTCTGTGGAATGTAGAGACAAGTGGGTGCCAGTGGTTCTTGTCGGCACGGGGTCCACCATTAATGTGTGCCCGTCAAGGACGGCATATGCAATTGGGTTGAAGCCCACGGACTTCGTGCCAACTACTCAAGTGATCAGAGCCTATGATAACACAAGCAGGGAGGTGATGGGGACTGTCAAAATTCAGACCCAGGTTGGTCCAGGACAGCATAACATTGAATTCCATGTCTTGGACGTTCCTGCAACCTTTAACCTATTTTTGGGGCGACCGTGGTTGCACCAGGTCAAGGCAGTCTCTTCCACCTTGCATCAGATGTTGAAGTACCCTCACGGGAAGGGTGTAGCTATTGTTTTTGGGAACTCGTCAATCCATCCGCCGCCGGAAGTGTCTACACCAGTCTTGGAAATTGAGCACGGCACGGAAGATGTGTTCTTATCGGGGTTTACTCTGGCGGATGCCCGGGTCGTGCAGAACATTTTGGCTGTTAATGAGGGGGTGTATGTCAATGCGTAATCAGTATACCTCATGAACAAGCTTCAACACATCCCTGGGATGGGATTGGAAAAGAGTGGCCGGAAGGGCGTCGCTGTATCGGCCGAAGTGCCGCACAACTCGCATACCTTTGGTTTGGGTTATCTGCCCACCAAAGAGGACTGGGAAAGGAAAGGTAAGGAGATGGCCAGGAGAGCCAAAGCAAAGAAGGCCGAGAAGCCTTATGAGCTAATGCACCGACCCATTCAGGGTACCCTAAACGGACGCTTCGTCCGGGAGGGGGAAGATTTTTCGTTCTGCGGCTTCCCAGAACCATGGTTGAACGCGGAGAGGAAGTACGTGCCAGGGTTTGAGATCTTCTTCGACCTGTAGTTATCCGGGGATGATGTTGCCGAGGAACAGACAGACCCATCAGTTAAGGTTGAGCAGAATGAGGCAGTGGATTCTGAGAGCACTGAAAATTAAATGGGAGTAGCGCTGGCTTGTCTACTTTCAGATCCTCCGATCGTACAGAAGTGCTTGGGGGATAACTTCTCGGTGTCTATGATTGGGAATGAAACAACTGCGAGCCTACCAGCAAGTATTTTGGATCCATCCATTACACCCTCTCTTATCTGGCAGTACGAGGAGGGATTTTTGTCAAGTAGCACGGGGTCAGGTAGTGAACCGGAATCTGATTTCACCGAATCTGTTGAGTCAGAATCAGGTTCCAGCTCAACTGAGTCTGAGTTTGGTATTCCTGGGGGTGATAACCCGGATGCCACAGTCCTGTCTAAGTCGTATTTTTCTTTCTCTTTCGAGTCTGTTGTGACCGAAGAATCAGACGATTTGGATATGCTTAATGAGAATGATGTGACTGTGGTTTCTGAGTACTTTTCTATGCCTTTGACTTATTGCTTGAATCAGGACTTTCAAAATTTTGAAAACGACGAGGAAGAAATTCCTCCAGTTTTGCAACGATTAATTGATCAAGAGCAGGAGAGATTTGTTAAACCTTTAGTTGATGAAATCACTACTGTGAATATTGGTACTGAGAAGGACCCGCGGCTCGTCCAGATTGGGTCCACGTTGTCTTCGGAGGAACGCGAGCGCTTAGTCGCTTTATTAAAAGATTTCAAAGATGTTCGTGTGGTCTTACGAAGACATACCTGGAATCGATCCTGAGATTGTACAGCACCGGATCCCTCTTGACCCCGAGGCCTGACCCGTTAAACAGAAACTCAGGAGGATCCGCTCCGATTGGGCTCTCAAAATTAAAGAAGAGGTCACCAAGCAAATTGACACAGGGTTCCTGCTGGTATCCGAATACCCAACTTGGTTGGCCAATATCGTTCCAGTGCCGAAGAAGGATGGCAGGATCCGAGTATGCGTGGATTTCAGGGACTTGAATAGAGCCAGTCCGAAGGACGACTTCCCCTTGCTGCATATCGATGAGTTAGTGGACTTCACAGCGGGGCATGCTTTGCTTTCATTCATGGATGGCTTTTCGGCTACAACCAGATAGTGATGGCACCTGAAGATCGAGAAAAGACTGCATTCACCACCCCATTGGGGACTTATTGCTACAGGGTAATGCCATTTGGGCTGAAGAACGCTGGAGCTACATATCAACGGGCCGCGACCACAATATTGCACGACATGATCCACAAAGAAGTTGAGGTGTATGTAGACGACATGATTGTCAAGTCCAAAGAAAAAGAGGGCCACTACACCGCCTTACAAAAGTTTTTCCAAAGGATCAGAGAGTTTCGGTTGCGGCTGAATCCTTAGAAGTGTACGTTCGGTGTTACAGCAGGGAAATTGCTGGGGTTTCTGATTACACAGAGAGGTATCGAAGTCGACCCTTCCAAAATCAAGGCCATCCTAGAAATGCCACCACCAAGGATTGAAAAGAAGGTGCGAGGCTTTTTGGGTAAAGTGCAATTCATAAGACGGTTTATCTTAAAATTAACCTTGACTTGTGAACCACTTTTTGGTCTCCTGAAGAAAGGAAAGAAGTTCCAATAGGACGGCCGATGCCAAGCTGCTTTTGAATAGATCAAGGAATACTTACAGAACCCGCCCGTGTTGTCACCGCTTGAGCTGGGGAAACCGTTAATTTTGTATCTTTCAGTAACTGAGACTACAATGGGCTGCATGCTCGCACAAGAGTTTGGAGACAAGGTAGAGAGGGCTATCTACTATCTGAGCAAGAAGATGTTGGAGTATGAAACCCGCTACACACCGTTGGAAAAGGCTTGCTTAGCCTTGGTATGGACTACCAGGAAGCTGCGGTACTACCTATTAGCTCACTCTGTAATGCTGGTTTCAAGATTAGATCCCATCAAATATCTCTTCAAGAAACTGGCACTTACGGGTAGGCTAGCTCGTTGGTTGCTGTTGCTTTCCGAATTCGATCTGAAATATGTGACGCGCGAGTCAGTTAAGGGAAGAGCAGTAGCGGAGTTCTTAGCCGATCATCCAGTTGAAGAAGGTGAAGCAGTTGAGTACTTATTCCCAGATGAGGCCATTTTGTATATCGAAGATGAGTTTTGGACGATGTACTTTGACGGAGTGTCGAACCAGTATGGGTATGGGATAGGGGTGTTGCTGATAGCACCCGACAATTCCCGTATCTCTTTAGCATTTAAACTCCGATTCAAAGTCTCGAACAACGAAGCAGAGTACGAAGCATGCATTGCTGGTTTAGAAGCAGCCCTGGAACTAGGGACAAGACAGTTGGACGTCATTGGGGACTCGAACCTTGTTATATCCCAAGCTAAGAGGGATTGGAAAGTCAAAGAGGAAAAGATGATAATGTACCACCAGACCTTGGACCTGCTGATTCCTCAGTTTGAGAAGCTAAACTTCACTCATCTACTAAGAGAAAACAACAGGTTCGCAGATTTACTAGCAACTCTATCTTCCATGATAGACATCCCTTCTGGAGTCCGGATGCGTCCGATCATTATTGACCAGAAGTTTGCACCGGCCTACGAGCCAATTGCCGCCATAGAAGAAGTTCAAGAAGAGAACCCCTGGTATTACGATGTCTGGAACTTCTAAGAGAAAGAAGCATATCCGCCAGGAGCAAATGCCAAAGACAAGAGGGTAATCCGAAGGATGGCTGCCCAATTCATCATCTGCGGAGGAAAACTGTATAAGAGAGGTCATCTGGGAATGCATAAGCTGTGCGTTGAGGCTGAAGAGTCAAAGTGCCTAATGGAGGCCATCCATGGAGGAGAATGCGGAGCGCACATGAACGGGGTAATGCTGGCCCGAAAAATCCTCAGACAGGGTTACTACTCGTCCACCATGGAGGAGGATTGTATCGGCTTTGTTCGGCGATGCCACAAATGTCAGATCCATGCAAACCGCATGAACATCCCGCCGTCGAAGCTGTTTAATATGACTTCGCCATGGCCATTTTCAGTTTGGGGAATCGATGTGATCGGGGTTGTCACTCCAAAAGGGTCTAATGGGCATGAGTTCATTCTGGTCGCGATAGACTATTTCACAAAGTGGATTGAGGCCCAATCTTACGCGGTGTTGAAAACGTCTCACGTTGCAAAGTTTATCAGGCACAACATTATCTGTCGTTATGGAGTCCCGAACGAGATTATCTCAGATAATGGTTCTCACTTCAAAAAGGAGGCGATTGACTCGTTGGAGAAATACAACATGGCTTTTCATAAGTCATCCACATATCGGCCACAGACCAACGGAGCAGTTGAGGCCGCCAACAAGAATGTCAAGCTTTTTTTACAGAAGATGGTGGAAACCTACCGGGACTGGCCAGATAAGCTATCATTTGCTCTGTAGGGCTACCGTACTTCAATTAGAACTTCTACTAGGGCGACTCCGTATTCATTGGTTTATGGGATGGAGGTCGTTCTACCTATTGAAATTGAGGTTCCGTCATTGAGAGTGCTGGTTGAGTGTCAGATAGCCGAAGCAGATTGGCAGCAGAGCAGATTTGAAGAACTCATGCTCTTCGATGAAAGAAGACTGAAAGCACTATACCATGTTCAAGGTTATCAGCGCAGAATTGCTAGGGCTTTCAACAAGAAAGTTAAGTCCAGGAATCTAAAAGAGGGAGATTTGGTGCTCAAAGACAACCGAGCTCCCATCCACGACCCTAGGGGCAAGTTCAGACCCAATTGGACTGGTCCCTACGTCATTAAGTCTATCTGGTCAGGTGGAGCTGTCGTTTTGATGGACCTAGATGGCCTAGAGTTCTCACAGCCGATCAACATGGACAAGTTGAAGAAATTTTACCCCTGAGAGGCTCGCTAGGCCGAAAACCCGAAAGGGCGACCTAGGCAAAAGTTAGAGCATGAAAAATTTAAAATTACAAAAACTGAGTTCGCAACGTTGAAAACCCGCAAAGGGCAGCCTTAGCAAAAGTTAGAGCACAAAAACAGAGTGAAAATACTCGAGTGAACCAGAGCCTGAACTACGTAAGGCTTGATTCCCATTTTTGGAATACGTAGGCAACTTCATCCTGAAGTTCAACCATAAACTTTTCCCCGATCAACTTTGTTCATTTGATCATCTCGGTCATCTTTGTCTATTCAGCATTCAAGAGTTCGGTTGTAATCTCCGGTGCAATGCTATTCAAACTAGGGGCAACTTTCCAGTTGCTGGGATCCGGGGTTGTGCATCTCAGTGACAGATCTCAGGCGTGTCCAGTTCTGATCCACTCCGAAAATGGTTTTGAGAAGTTTTAATAAAAGTTGATTTTGCTCAAATTAATCTTTTTACAACTTAGACCATTTTTGGACCAAAGCGGAAAATTTTCAGTACCCACAACCTTCAAATTCATTGATTTCAATACAGCGTTCTCCTGCTTTTGCATACAAATTGAAGTTGCTTTTTATTACATTCATAAAGAAAACTTGAAAGTACTGATAAAGCAATAAATCCGGGACATAGATAAGTCAGATGTTCCTGCGCCCCCTCCTAGAGTTGGTCGAAGCCTCTAATGCCAAGTTGGGCCCAATCTGTGCCTCTTCATTGAGCCAATCTATGCACTCATCAGACAAGGTGCAACTGAAAATGGGAGCGGGGGCCAGGAGCTCTCTAGTCCTCCGTGCTGTGGCATACCGGGCAAGCTGTGCGCCTTGGGCTGGGAATGCAGCAGGGTACTCTATCCCCTCTGGCAGGCAAGTCTGATTATGTTCGAACTGGTGCCGGAACCGGAATGGAAAATAAAAGACACAGTGTGTCATGCCAATCAATTGAATCCCAGGTTGACGGGTCATGTTGTAACTCATTGCCGGCAGATTGAGCCAAGGGCAACGCCAAGCAATGTGGTCCACGGACAAACTGCACATCCAGTTGTACCACTACCTCTCATCCCGGGCATCGACTAGACGTCGTCGGAATAAATAGCCGCGAGCTGAGTATACTGGACATGAGTCCACTACTCTCAACTTGTCCATCAACCATACCTGGGGAGGGATGAAAAATGAGAGATTAAAGAATAGAGAGATGTACGATGAGAGAAAAGTGAGAAAAGGGTTTTGTGAGAAGAACCGAGCCTGAGGGCCGAGTGATGTGAGCAATATATATGTGAGATGGGGTGGGAAACATTACCTGCAATAGTAGTGGGCTCCCCGCAAGCCTAGCCGTCTCCCAGCGATGAAAAGCGTCTAAGCCCATCAATGTCTCAGCCAATGTCATGGCAATACAGTTTTTGCCCTCTTTCAGGCCCTCGGCCACTTTAATCAAATGAGTGCTAAACCCAACGGAGCCCGGGGCAAGCAAGAAATGAGATAGCAAGCATAGACAAAGTGCGTGTCGCCGATAGCCCTGCCATTGATGGTTGCCGTGGTTACCAACATCAGAAAACCAGCAAACCAAGCTTGGGATGTCTAGCTCCCCGTCGTGAATCAATGATCGAGCAACATGCAAAGTGAGGCCGCACATTTGTCCTAAGGCTTGGACGTGGCCGAATCAGAATTGAGGCAAGATTTCCTCGTTGCGCTCGGATTCCATCAAAGCTTGGAAATCTTCGAAAGTAAGACACATCTCCTGCCCGGTAAAGCTAAAGACGTGTGTTACTGGATTCCAAAACCTCGCCGCAGCATGAAGGAAAGGAAGATGCAGTGGAGTACGGCCTAGCGTGAATAATGCATTCAAGCCAAAGTCCCGGAAGTTCAACTTTTCTGAGCCATCCAAAGTAGGCACCCAAGCTGTGAGATTTTCAGTAAGGAACGCCTCCATTTTGATGCAAAACTGAGATGAAATGAATGAACCACGAAGCTGGGACCTTTATAGAAGATAAGGCACTGTTCGGGGGACATGTGTCACAAATCTGGTGGTTGCCAAACTAGGTGGTCAGCTGACCACTTTTTCTGGTAGGCTGACCACCCCTTTGATCTCCAAGACAGAAAACTAGTCGACCAGCTTCCTTAGGTGGTTGGCCATGGAGAGAAGTGTGGCTTTGGTCTTGTTCTAGCCTCTAGAAGAGAATTCCTAGCATTTCCATGTGTTGGGAGTATCAAAGGTCTCCGTTTTCCTCTGTTTCGGATGCGTTCCGTTACCTCGATTCTCCGAAATGCATTTTCTTATTGAGTTGTTGTTAAGTCTTGCTTATCGAGTTGTTGTTTTGCTTATCGAATTGTTGTTTTGCTTGCTGAGTTGTTTTGTTTATCAAGTCGTTGGGTTTTGTCGAGTTGTCGAGTTTTGTATAGTGAGTTGTTACTTTTTGTTTAATCAACATTGTCAAGCTTTGCTTATCGAGTTGTAAACTTGCTAAGGTTTTGTTGTTTCTTAATAAGTTGAGTTGTTTAGTTTGTTGTGTCGGTTCACTACCTGACTTGGCAATATTCGTTATTCAATTTTCATTCAAATCTCATTTTTGTGCAAAATGATGCGATGCGATGCTGAGAACATAAAATGCAACACTTTTTCAAAAAAGTTGTTTCATTCCATCTTGCTTCCTTTGTTACAACATTTTACAACAAGGGTACAAGTTTTACAGAAAATAAAACTGCCTAATAATATACAATGTGCTACAACTACTAGTAAAAAAGGCAAATAAAGCAGGAACAGCTGCATCAGTGCTATCAAGCACAGGAATAAGAGGCCCGCTTCGTCCTCTTCTGCGGAACAACCTCTGCACCATCATCATCATTTGAATCGGAGTCGCCGCCCTCGAAATCCTCCTCGGCATCATCTTCACTATCGGAACCGGAACCAGAGTCACCCTCTCTGCCAGCGGATGTCTCTGACTGGGGATGTGCAGACTCCTCCTCCTCCTCGCTGGACTCCTCCTCTATGACAGGCGCTCTGTGTCCGCCTCGGCTGCAGGTCGAACCCCCTCTCCTAGCTCCCCGAGAAAGCCTAGATGGCCCGGCTTGTGGCTCAGCCTGTAGTGGAGGCATTTGAAAATGAAAAGTGCAATTTGAATACATTAGCCAATATGTATATCAGATGCAGTGGCAAGAAAACTACATGGAGTGGGTGCATGCAGATATAGTATATGAATGTGGTGTGTGTTAGATGTGCTCTACACATACAGTCAACCAATGCAGTGAAATAGTCGAATTCGGCATGTCATCAAAAGTATGATAAATGCAAGAAAATTGAAAAGTACTGAAACACCGACAATGAATAGCTGCGTCTCTCTCCGCAGGACCATACCCTCAAGTGAGGCCACCAACCCGAGCAACCCGTCAGTATACTCGCTGGAAGGCTGTAGATGCAATGCAAGTTATCAGTAAATGAATGAATGTCCAAGTATCTGAGTGATAAATCAAAATTGTAAAGCATACCGGTGGCGAGTCAGGATCTCTAACGTATCGGTGATCAGGCAATGGAGGCTCTATTGGGATCGGCTAAGATACCCCGTATCGCCATCCTGTCAGCTCGGTCGGAATACCTGGCCACCCAGCGTGCTGATAAGTCGGGGGAATCGGGGGGACCAATCCAGCCCCACCTCTCGATGGGCCGGCCCTGTTGGTCGAAGGGATATTTATAGCCCGGGCTCGACTCGATGATGGCATGCCAGCAGACCTCCTCGTGGGAGTACGGACGCCTGTTAATGGAGGCATCAAGTATGTATGACGGTAGGTCGTGTACTTCCGTTCCTCTAAATGTAGAACTACATCAGTGCCCAGTATAGCCGAATCAACCTCCTGGGGAGTGAGCTCCTCAGTGGACCGCATATCGTCCGGAGGTGCTGCGGGGACACTCTGCTCGGGGTAGCCCATCGTCTGGCGCATGAAGCGGTCTCCCAGAAACCAGGCCCTACCAACGGGCCCCTCAAATAGGATCCTATACCGAGAAGCGGCCCATCTCCCAGCAAACTGAAATCGGGTATCTCCACCCAAGGGCGCCCAGGGCTACCATGTGATCTGCGGATAACCAATGCATAAGCCGATTAGAAATCATAAATGCGCAAGATGAATCAAAGAAGAAAACAGAGAGAATTGAGTGTTCTGAATTATCTCGGTCGTCCGCACTGTGTCAAAAAACTGTCGCAGGTAGGGCAAAGTCTCCCGAGCCCTCGGCCGGTACTGGCCCTCAAATACGAGCGAGTAAAGAATCGTAAGAGGCATCTCCACCTCGAGCTCCGGGGCTAGCGTCGGAAAGTACGCGAAAACCCATAGCTATGGAAAATAGGGCAATATCTATCAGAATACAGAATGTCGAGTGCAGAATGTGAATGCAGAATGTACAAAGAATACAGAATGTTGAGAGTGGAATGCAAAGTATAGAATGTAAAGTGTACCGTGTGTGCAGTGTACAGATAATGAAAAGCAGAAATGTAAATCAAGAGGGCAAAAAGTACCTCCCAGGCTCTCCAATAGCCGCCAACTATGTTCCCCCATCCGCAGGAGGTCGCACTCATGTAACAGTAGAGGGTAGCCAGGCCAGCGCCACCCCAGTCATACTGGTTGAATTGTGATAGGTCTATCAGAGCACTCAGCAGATAAAGTCCAACGGTGTTCCCCCTATCGGAGAACAGAGTGGTCCCAAGAAGGAACATCAAAAACTTGTGAGCGTACTGTGCAATCTTCTCGAGAGTCTCGGGCACAGTCTCCCTGTACTACGTAGAGAACCAGGTGTATCGGACTCTACTCAAAGATCTGTCAATCGGTGGGCGAGCTCCCAACAGATAGATCCAGGCAGCCTCCCACTCGCCCATATCCTCGTCGTAGGGGATCAACCAGCCTCCTACGTCAAGGCTTGTTAGCATGGCAAAGTCAAACGGGGTCATCGTCATATCCTCGGTAGCTGAGAAATGAAAGGAGTTGGTGGTGTTCCATTATCTCTCTACGAGGGCGCCCATCAGGGTCCTGCTTGCCGGATAGCGTGATATCCCCGTGCAAAAGGGCCCGAACCCTGCCTGGTCAACCAGATCACGAACAGCCTCCGGGAGCTCCGCGTACCACTCCCTAGCAATGATCGAGCCATAGCCTCGTGTAATACGGGAAGATACCTGCATTCAGAATGAACACATGTATTCAGTTTCAAAATGAAAGTGTGAACTGTGTGCAAATTGAATCAGATACAATGCTGTGAGCTGCGTGTTCAACATGAAGTGTAGTGAGCTGTGTGTTCAGAATTGAAGTATGAGCTGTGTGTTCAGATTTCAGAAATAGTGGGCTGTGTGTTCGTCTCAAAGTTCGAGCTGTGTGTTCAACATCAAGTGTTTGAGCTGTGTGTTCGGACTTCAAAAATAGTGGGCTGTGTGTTCATAATCAACAAGTTTGGACTGTGTATTCAGACTTCAAAAACAGTGGGCTGTGTGTTCATCTCAAAGTTCGAGCTGTGTGTTCAACATCAAGTGTTTGAGCTGTGTGTTCAGACTTCAAAAACAGTGGGCTGTGTGTTCGTAATCAACAAGTTTGAGCTGTGTGTTCAGATTTCAGAAATAGTGGACTGTGTGTGTTCGCCGTCAAATAGTGGGCTATGTGTTCATCATCAAAGTATGAGCTGCGTGTTCAGGAATTCGTGTGCTTGAGCTGTGTGCCGACTTAACAAGATACTGTGCCGTGAGACATGTGCTAAAATAAGCAGAAGTATGGTGTGCAAATGTGTTCAGAATGAGTAGATGAACATATATAGCAAAAACATGAAATGCGCAAGAAATGCAAAATACATTGCAGAGAATGTAAAAATAAAGTACGTACCTCTCGCGCCTGGTGAGAGAGGTGAGACTCCGGCTCCCGTAGCAGGAGATCCGTAGGTGCTCATCGATCAAAATCGATAAAATGATAGAAAACACTCGGGGGGAGGATGTGCTCCTGAGGGTCGTACCTCTCGGGGTCAAATGGTCGAACTCTCGGGGGCAATGACATAATGTCCGGATCACCCTCGACACCTAGAGGACCTCCACCATGAGGGAAATGACCCGCCATTTCAAGAAATCTGCAAAAAAAGGAGCAAAAATGAGCAAAATTAGCCAAAATTGAAAAAAGTCAACAAAAGTCAACTCTCGGGAAATGAAAAAGTCAACAAAAGTCAACTCCCGAGAAAATGTTCCAAATATCGAGACAAACTTACCTCAAGTGGTGAAAATGGAGAAAGAAGCTCCGAAATCAAATTTTAATTGGTCCAAAGTGAAGAAAACTGAAAGATTTCGCGAAACAACTTTGCGTGGGGCGTTGGAAAACGCGTATAGAGCACAGATCTGAGAGAGAAAATGGTCTAGGAAGGAATGAGAGCTAATTTCGGACCTGAAGTTGTGAGGAATAGTGAGTTGGACATGTGTATTTAAAGAAACAAGTGTAAAATGACCAAACTGTCCGAAATTTAGCAAGGTGGTTGGCTGACCCCCTTTTCTGGTAAGCCGACCACCTCCTTGTACAAAACCTGGTCGGTGGCACTCCTGGGTGGTCTCTAATGTCTCTTTGTTCTCCCTATAAATTTTGGTGGTGATTGGAGTCCCCGGCACTCAAGAAAGTACAAGGAAAGTGTACTTTTCAGCGCGAAATTCCTCCGCGGGAACTTCAACTCCAACTTTCGATGCGTGTTTTATCGTTACTCATCAAGAGCAGGATGTATCCTTTTTCAGTAAGTTACGACCCCTCCGGGAGGTAAACCAGAGGTCACATTTGAGTTGCCCTCGCCAAAGCTTGCATTTCTTTGCTCGATGTTTTGTTTGAAACCTACTTTTAAAGTTGCACTTATCCTACATTATTATGCACGTCACTTGCATTAGTATGCACGTCACTTGCATTAGTATGCACATCGCTTGCATTGTTGTGCACGTTTCATTGGTATTGTCATGCCTCCATGCTTAAATTTGTGTTGTCGCGCACGTTTCTTCTTGCATTGCGATGCGCTTTTTCATCGGCACCATGTCTATCCACATTCGATGTAGTGCTGAACATGTGTTGCTAACTATGTTGTGCTTGTTAAGTTTCTCTTTTTTGCATGCACGATATTGTATGCATGGTTCATTTGAAGCTGGCGCGACCAAACGAGCCGCACAGGTATTGCATCTTCTCCGTGTGAGACGTAGCGAGAATTATAATTCTCTTACACTCTTACTGCATGAAATGCAGTTTTGCCTCGCATTCTTGCTTAAAATTGTTGCATTTATTGTGAATATTTGCTTCATTATACCTTGCTGCATTGCATGATCACGAGTTACGTTCGGCTTGGTGCATATCATTTTGCATTTTGCCCCTTGCCTTCAGGCACACTTCTTGTTTATTTCGCCTGTTTGTCTAAGTCTTCGGCCTTGTCAAAAATGGGTCGTCTCTGGACTTTGACATTCACTCTCGTCACTTATGAATTCCGAGTTCTGTCAAAGAGGGGCAACTGTAGACACCCCATTTTTGACTGACCTTAAGACTCAGATGTCATTGATTGAGCACTCGGTGATTGCGCATGCTGTGCTCGTCCTGAGGTCACGAAGTCTCAGCTAGGAGCCTTGCCTCCGGACTTCGAGACTTTTTGTGCTTCGCCTCGTTTTGCGAACCAAGTTCTATTTTCTCTTCCCGAAGGGAGGGAGAGGTCTCGTAGACCATCTCTTAGTGGCCGTACGCTACTTTTCGTGGTCGTAGACCACTGTTCCCGTTTGGAGACCAGTTTTCGATTTTCGAGCCGTCGACCGTGTGCCTCGGTTCGGGACTGCTTAACTACCTCCGTTTGCTCCGGTTTTTGGCACACACCTTGTTTCCTCTCTTTAGAGGGACACTGTGGCCCGGGAGACCACCTTTGTGGTCGCACGCCACCTTTGATGCTTAACAGTCAGTTTTCGGGGCACCCGGCTGCGCGTTTTGGCCCCCGAACCCTCGTTTTGCATCCGTCTTGGTTCATTTTTGGCATAGACCCTAGTTTCATTGTTAGGAAGGTGGTACAAGGATGGGAGACCACCTTTTCTTCTTGGAGACCACTTTTCCCCGGTTGGTCGGTTTTTCTTGACAGGTAAGTGGTCTCCCTCACTTTTAAGCAACATTTTCTGATCTCCCATACCACCACTGAGTTGCTTTCACCTGGGAGACCACCAATCACGGCTGCTGACCAGCTTTTGATGATTGACCCTTTTGAACCTGGTCAGCCGACCAGGGTAAGGGGCCGGCCGACCACCTGAACTGGTCGGCCAGCTTTCTCCTTTTTTATCTCACTGAGTGTTAGCCAGCTGTGCCAGCTGGAAGCCTCAGAATTGATCCTCCATACACGTGTATGGAGGATCTTTAAGCTTGGTTTTAAGCTTCTTAGGGAAGCTTTAGCCCCTCTCCTCTATAAAGGAAGAGGTCCTCTTCCATTGCAAGGGTTCAGACTTTGCTTCTAAGGCATACAATATACACCTCTCTATATCTCTCTTTTGTGCGCAAATACTCCATAGTTCTTGGCCCTTTGCACACCAACCCTTAGCTTTACCCTTCCACCATCCATCCAAGCACCTTGGAGTTGGTTTTCAAAGGTTGAAGGTTTGCTACTTTGGTTCAGAAGCTGCTGGAGGTCTTCTTTACAAGGGTAACACTCATTTCCCCCTTTTAAGCATTATTTTGCTTCACATCTTAGCTCTATTTGCAAGCATATTTGGGCTTTGTCATAAACTGAAAAAAGTCTTGTTTTAAGCTTCTTAACATGTTTGTTTAAGACCTCTTTTCTGTTGGGGGTCACCTACCCCCTTTGCATGCTTCATTTCTCTTTGTTTTGAGCCATGCATTAGGGCTTTTGTGTTGAGCTTTGTTGGCACTTTTGACCAGATTTTCAATGGTTATTATGTGTTTTTGAGCATCAAAATCAGAAAGGGGTGATCCTTTCACCCCTTGTCTTGTTTACCAGCTTTCTTGGCCTTACAAAGGAGCCCCTATTTGCATGTTTTCAAGCCACGTTTCAGACTATTATTTGTGAGTTTTATGACCTGCATGACCTCTGTCCAGAGGTGGTTTTTCCATGTTAAGTGTCCATCTTGCATGTGTGGAGTAACCCTCTTCATGGCCTTTCAAAGGAGCCTTCACTTGCATGCTTCCTAGCCCCCTTTCAGGCCCTTTTTGAGGAGTTTTAGGGCCTTCATAACCTCTGTCCAGAGGTAGTTTTGCCATTTTTGATGTCTATCTTGCATGTGTAGAGTAACTCCTTGCATAGCCTTTCAAAGGAGCACCTCATTCTAGCATGTGTTGACTGAGTTCCAGTGGGTTTTGGGTCATATTTTGGTATGCCTTGTTTCTGTTTTTAGATGGTTTGGTAGTCCTTCACATGCTTCATATAGTTGTAGTGTAAGTCATGGTTCACTAGCTTGTTTTGCATGATGTTTTGGCCGCCTTTCCTAGCATATTTTGGCCTTACCTTAAACTGATTTTGTACATGTTTTGGACTGCCTTAGCTTTGTTTTTAGGTCTCATGGTCGAATGA
The DNA here is from genome assembly GCF_055761805.1 of Camellia sinensis. Taxonomy (NCBI): domain Eukaryota; kingdom Viridiplantae; phylum Streptophyta; class Magnoliopsida; order Ericales; family Theaceae; genus Camellia; species Camellia sinensis. The sequence goes on from NC_138963.1 coordinate 144,775,438, forward strand.
TGCTTGTTTTGCATGCCTATAGTTCAACATCCATGCTTACCTTTGAGTTTTAAGGTCCATCACATGCATATACTGAGGTGTTTTCATGTTTTGGGGCCATTGCACATCATATTTCAGAGCCTATATGCATGTCATATTCCCATGATTTTCACTCTTTAAGTGCATTAGAGAGTCGGGCTTGTATGCCTCATTTACCGACCATTGCATGGGCTTCATTTGAATGCATTCCGAGCCATCATTTTAGACCAATTTCCCACTATCTTGGACCTGCCTAGGGTCTGTTTGGGGTTAGTTTTTCCATTTGTGCATTGCTTTGTGTACCTCTAGTGTAACGCACTTCACTAGTTTCGGTATTCGGGCCATCTAGCATGCATCGTGTGAAGTGTTTTCATGATTCGGGACCATTGAGCATCATATTTCAGAGCTGGATCATGTGCCATTCTATGCCATACTTCATCATTTGCCATACTTTGTTAGAGTTGTATGTTGTGCCTTAGGATCGGTTCTTTACATTCGTGCATGTTTGCATGTATTTCGGTTGTCTCATTTTCATCATATGGCCACTGATTTGAGTGTCGCTGAGGTCCACTCATATTCGTTTAAGTCCATCTTGCATTGTGTATGCCATTTAGCTCATGTTGTTACACGTTTGGTCATCGCATTGTGTATGCTTTGGTTATGTCTTTGTGTATGTCCATCTTCGTATGTGTGCATTGTGTATGCCATATAGCTCATGTGCATTGAGTATGCCATTCTAGGTTCATAGCATTGCGTATGCTAATTACATGCGTGCATATCATCCCTTTCATGCCAGCATGATTAGGTTGCATTGCATTTAGGGTTGCATGTTAGCTGCATTGTGTACGCTATCTCATTGCATTGTGTTTGGAGTAGGGTTAGTCCAAACACGAGAAACGAGGGACGTTTCGTACTCAAAGTGATGAAATGTGTCTCAATTCCCGGTCGCTAACACTCCGGATTACCCATGATGGAGTTTAGCCCTTGTTGTGTTTATATGAGCATTCATTTCATATTGAGTCGTGCAATTCGGCTCCTCGGCCATCATGCATCGAGATGCATGATTGGTGGCACGAGGATCGAGGTCTACACTCCCTAGAGCTTGCGCAATGACAGGGAGAGTGGTCGTGCATACATATGTGAAAATACTTTGCCATGCCCCTTTCTTGCTCTCTATTGCAGCAAACCAGAAACCGACAGGAAAAACTGGTCAACAACCTTCTGGAGTTTTGTACAGCATTCCGGGATCAATTGCAAACAGAGGCGAATCGAGGCATCGCGAGGAATTTCCTGACGAGGCGGCTCGAGCATGCATGCATCTTTCATCATTCGGAACAGAGCTGAGGAGGTCCATTTAGCTTGCATGCTAATTTATTTGCTTTCCTAGTTAATTTGTTGATTAATTAGGGTTCTGTAATATTTAATTAGCTAGAGCAGTTAATTATTTATTCGGACTGTATTATTTATTCGGACCCTCCGAGCGAGGGCATAATTGTAATAAGTGTGCGTGTGTGCGATGTATGTCTTCCAACCCCACGTCTTTTTCCCTTTTATTTACCAGCGAATGATGGTTAGATTAAGGCATGTTTCAATTAGCATACTTACGCTTGCATGTTTGCATCATTCATCTGTATTGTATGCATCGGGCTCGGCGCATCATACTAACTGCATTGTATTTCAATTCCAAGTTGAACACGTATTAGCTATAGCATCTTATATGCCATTCTTAGGATAGTCGAGTCTATTTCTAGTTGCATTTTGCATGTGTTGCATTAGCCATCTTAACATGAACTAGGATCATGCGTTGATTACTAACTAGTTTTTGTTTTGGCTCGGAGTACTCGGTAAGTGTTTATGCTTTAGCATCCTTGCATGCGTGTGAGTGATTGCCATGATAGCATGTTCACCATAAGGCTAACTGCTTATGTGATATACCTACCTGAATACCTGTGGGTGAAGGTTGGATTATCTGAATTGGAATAATGCATTGACTGTGAGTTTTAAGCCCACTTGAGAGTGACAAATCATCTTGTTTTCTAAGCCCACCTGAGGGTGGCAAATTCTCAATTTAGCCTACTTGCGAGTAGCAAACCGTTTTAAAAGCAAACATGAGGTGTTTTGTTCCAATTAAGGCGATCCAATCTATACTTGTATGCTGTGTGCATCACGTAGTAAATCTACGCTAATAACCAGAATAAATCTAGGCATGATGTTTTGGACTTTTTGATGATTCATCGGTCTTGCATTGCACTCTGCGAGATTTGATACAGGACCGTGAGATTTGAGTCCTGAACTGTATTGAGCCCATATGAACAAAATGGGATTTCCCGCTCGGGGCGTTCGGGGACGTCTACAAATGTGAGGAGTGCCAGAAGTTCACTCACTAAATTCACCAACCGGCCAAAGAACTCCATTCCCTCTCAAGCCCTTGGCCTTTTACGATGTGGGGACTAGACATAGTGGGACCACTCCCAGCGGCACCGGGCAACCGGATGTTCTTCATTGTTGCTACGGACTACTTCACCAAGTGGGTTGAAGCTGAATCCCTAGCAACTATCAAGGAGAAGGACGTTAAACGGTTTATCTGGCAGAATGTGGTAACGCGGTTTGGCATCCCCAAGATTCTGATCTCTGATAATGGCACCCAATTTGACGGCCACTTATTCAGAGGATTTTGTGAAGAATTGAAGATTTAATTCTACAACTCCACCCCGGCTTACCTGCAGTCCAACGGCCAAGCCGAAGTATCAAATAAGACCATTCTTGACGGATTGAAGAAAAGACTTGAGAAGGCCAAAGGAAAATGGGCCGAGGAACTCCCAAGTGTCCTTTGGGCATACCGGACGACCCCGAGGCGATCTACCGGGGAGACTTCTTTTGCCTTGGCATACGGCATGGAGGCTGTCATCCTATTGGAAATTGGCATGCCCACCATCCGCAGTGAAAATTTTGAGCCCGAGCTGAATTCTGAAGCGGTCACCCTGGAATTGGACCTTGCTAAATAGCACCGCGAAAAAGCTTTGATTCACGTGGCTACATACCAACAAGAGTTGTCCAAAAAGTACAACAAAACTGTGCACCTGTAAACGTCCCTGAACGCCCCGGAAGGGATGAGTCCCGTTCTGTTCATTTGGGATTCACTACAGTTCGGACTCTCAAATTGTCACGATTCTAAATCTGAACCAAAGAGTCCAAATCTGGCAAATCGTTTTGAGAAAACAGATTTTGAAAGAAGTGCCAAACATGGACTGCTTCGCCAGATACAGAGTTGCCACCTAAATATTTTATTTTGCGGAAATTTAGGAAACCCTGACTTGTTTGCCTAAGGCCACGTGTCCGTCATCACCAAAGTTGCCTCGGCTCGAGAACTTGGGTACGATTGGGGAAGGTTACTTCGTGAGCACCCCCGCTCACCCGATCAAAGATCGGCCTCTACTGACCATGATATCTATTTTTGAAAACATTATGCGTTCTTATTCCGGTTATTAGCCTAGATTTACTATGTGATGCGCACAGCATACAAGTGTAGACTGGATCGTCTGAATTGGAACAAAACATTTCATGTTTATTTTTTTTAAAGTGGTTTGATGGTGCTACCCGCAAGTAGGCTAAGACGTGGATTTGCCACCCTCGGGTGGGGTTAGAAAAACATGATTTTGCCACTATCTAGTGGGCTTAAAACACACATTTGTTGAATTGTTCAAATTCAAATAACCCAACCTTCACCCACAGGCATTCAGGCAGTTATATCACATAAGCATATAGCCTCATGGTAGGCATGCTATTCATGGCAGTCACTCACACGCATGCAAGGATGCTAAAGCATAAAACTTACCGAGTACTCCAAGCCAAAATAGAAGCTAATTAGAAATCCATGCATGATCCTAATTATATGGAAATGCCTAATGCAACACATGCAAAAATGCAACTATAGCAGGCTCGGCTATTCTAAACATGGCATATGAAATGCTACAGCTAACATGTATTCAACTTGGAATTGAAAATACAATGCAGTTAGTATGATGCGCCGAGCCCGGTGCATGCAAAACAGATGAATGAATGCAAACATGCTATCATACTGTATGCTAATTGAAACATGCCCTAATCTAACCATCATAAGCGGGTAAATAAAAGGGAGAAAGACGTGGGGTTGGAAGACATACATCACACACACGCACACTTATTACAACATTGCCCTCGCGCAGAGGGTCCGAATAAATAATATACAGTCCCAAATAAATAGTACAGTCCAAATAAATAATACAGTCCAAATATGTACAAAAATCCTAATTAATTACCAAATTAACTAAGAAAACAATAAACTGGCATGCAAGCCAGGGGACTGCCTTGACTCTGCTTCGGATGATGAATGATGCATATCCGAGTCGCTTTTGCACGGAAATCTACTGTGATGCCCCAATTAGCCTCTGTTTTGCAATAATCTTTGGAAAGCGCACCAAGCCCCAGAAGACTGTTAATTCTTGATTTGCTGCAACAGAGAGCAGGAAAGGGACATGGCAATGTATTTTCACAAATGTATGCATGCTTCGATCCTCATGCCACCAATCACGCATCTTGATACATGATGGCCGAGGAGTCGAATTGCACGACTCAATATGAAATGAATACACATATAAACACAACAAAACCTAAACTCCATCATGGGTAATCCGGAGTGTCGGTGACTGGGAATTGAGACACGTTCCGTCACTCGGAGTACGAAACGTACCTCGTTTCCCGTGCTCGGGCTAACTCCTATCCCAAGCACAATGCAATATGCATGACATGCATGAGTGCAACTAAGATACAACCTAACATGCACAATGCTATGAAATGGCATACACGATGCACGAGGTAACATGGCATACACAATGCTCTAACATACAACCTAGCATACGCAATGCTATGAAATGAAATGGCATACACAATGCACGAGGGACTTACACCAACATGAGTGGACCTCAGCCACAATCACATAAGAGGCCATGAGATGAAAAAATGAGACACTCGAAATGCATGCACACATGCACGCAAACCGAGGACCGAACCTAAGGCACGAAATGCCACTCTAACAAAGCATGGCAAGGCATGGAACATGGTATGCAAACATGAAAATTTCAATGCTGAAATATGACGTAAAACAGCCCCGAATCATGGAAACATGGTACCCGATGCATGAAATGAATCCCGAAACATGAAATGAGGTACATGGAATGACCTATGGCTATGCAAAGCATGCATTATTTGAACATGAAGTATGAAGACAGAATCAAGAAAGTCCCAAAACAAGCATATTTACAATTTCAAGCAAGGCCAAACAATGGACACAAATAGGACTAAACTAGCATGCAAAACATGGCCCCGTAAGAGAGGTAATGAAGCAAGTAACAGCTTCTGGCCCTAAATGGCCAAGAGCCTTCAACAAAGTTGAAGAGGGGCTCACAATGAAGCACTTTACAGTTTACAACAAGCCACGGATCTAAACACAAACAGGCCTAAAACAATGTGCAAGAAATGGGCCAAAAGGGAGACAAAGAAGCAAGTGATGGTTTCTAACCTCAAACAGAAGAGGAACCTTCAACAAAGTTGAAGAGGGGCCCAAAACATGGTATTTTACAGTTTATGATCAAACCCAAAACAGTGCACATGCAAGCTTAAAATACTACGCAAAATAAGGCCTAAAAAGAGATTTAAACACAAAGTGTAAAAGGGGAGCCTCAAATAGTAAAAGGCCCTTGATCAAACATGAAGAAGGGGTCAAAATAAGGCTATTTACAGTTCGGACCAGAGTCCAAAAACACAAGCACAAGGGGCTAACAAAACATGCAAAAATGAGGCCAAAAGAGGGATAAAGAGGCAAGTGACAAAAGGAAGCCTCAAACAGTGAAGAGCCCTTCAAAAATGTTGAATAAGGGCTCAAAATAAGCCCCTTCACAGTTTATAACCAAGCTCAAAACAGTTTATAAATAGGCCAAAAATACTATGCAAGAAAGAGGCATACAAGAGAGGTAAAGAAGCAAGTGTTAAAAGGAAGCCTCAAACAGGGAGAGACCCTTAAACAAACATGAAAAGGGGCTCAAAATAATTCTATTTTCAGTTAGGGTCGGAGCCCAAATATGCAAGAAAGTATAGCTTAGATTGTATGCAAAAATAGAGCCAAGAAGAGGAGAAAGAGACTTACCCTTGAAGACCAATCTTTGACAGCCTTTTGGACCAAGTTTGGTGGCTCCTTAGCTCTGGAAAACAGCTCCAAATGGCTGGAATGGACGGTGGTGGTGTGGTGTTAGGTGGTGGTGTAGAAATGGTGTAGGGTTTGGAAGGTTTTTTGAGGGTTGGAGTGTAGGGAGAGAGAGATACAATATAGGAGGCTTAAAGAAAATTTTTGTAACCCTGAAACAGGAGTTGGAACTGCTATTATATAGGCCAAAGAGAGGAGAAAAAGGGAGGAAAAAAGGGGGGGGGGAAAGAATTCAAGTTTCCCCCCAAAAGTGCAGCCTTCCGGATACAAATTCTGGGGGGAAACAGAATACACTTCTGTAATGTACCTGGAGAGAGGATCATGGTCGGCTGGTTATTGAGGTTGCAGGTGGCCGGCTGGCTCTCCCCATGGCCGGCCGACCAAGGGTCAAAAGGGCCAATCATGGTTAGTGGCCGGCCACCCTAGAAAGAGGGCCTCTCATGTGTGCACAACACAACCATGTAGTCAAAAACTGGAGAAAGTGAACCAGGAGAGAGAAAAGGCCACTTTTATGAGGGGTTCAAAAGGTTCACACAGAATTACTGGCCGGCCATGTGATATTGGTGGCCTCCCAGGTGTGTACAACACAAATATGTGGTTTGGGGCAAGAAAAAGTGGCCTTAGGGTGGTCAACATTGGCTTTTAAGTGAGAAAAAACGGGCGACGGAGGGCGCTGGAGGAATAAAACTGGTTGTCAGAACAATTGCTGGCCTCCCATCCTTCTACGACCTTCTTAACAATGAAACAAAGGTCCCTGCCAAAAATGAACCCAAACCGATGCAAAATGAAGGTTCGGGGGCCGAAACGCGCAGCCCGAGGCCCCGAAAACTGACTGTTAGGCACCGGAAGTGGTGTTCGACCACGAAGTTGGTTTCTCAGACCCCAGTGTCCCTCAAAAGGGAGCAAATAAAATGCATGCCAAAAATCGAAGCAAACGGAGGTGGTTAAGCAGTCCCGAACCGAGGCACATGGCCAGCGGCTCCGAAAAATCGGAAACCGGACTCCAAACGGGCAAAATGGCCTACGACCACGAAACGTAGCCTACGGCCACTGAGAGATGATCTACGAGACCTCTCCCTCCCTTCAGGAAGAGAAAATAAAGAAAACAGAGTCTGGTTCGCAAACCGAGGCAAAGCATGAAAGAGTTCGGAAGTCTGGAGGCAAGGCTCGCAGTCAAGACTCTGAAACCTCTGAATGAGCACGATATGCAACATCACCAAGCGCTCAATTGGTGACGTCTGAGTCTTAAGGTCGGTCAAAAATGGGGTGTCTACAGTTGCCCCTCTTTGACAGAACTCGGAAGTCATAAGTGACGGGAGTGAATGTTAAAGCCCAGAGACGACCCATTTTTGACAAAGCCGAAGACTTAGACAAACAGAGATGTGCCTGCAGGCAGGGGCAAAATGCAAAATGATATGCACAAAGCCAAATGTAGCTCATGATCATGCAAATGCAGCAAGCTGTAATGAGGCAAGTATTCGCAAATAGATGCAACAGTTTTAAGCAAGAATGCAAAGCAACAACTACATGTCATGCAGTTAGGAATGCAGAGAATTATTCAATTCTCGTCGCATCTCACATGGAGAAGATACGATACCTGCGCGATTCGTCTGGTCGCGCCAGCCTCAAATGAACCGTACATACAATATCGTGCCTGCAAAATAAAGAAACTCAACAAGCACCACATATATAACAACATATGTTCAATGTGATATCGAATGCAGACAATCGCGGTGTTGATGGAAAAGTGCATCGCAATGCAGGAAGAAACGCGCGTGACAACGCGAGTTTAAGCACGGAGGCTCAGTGATATCAAAAAGACGTGCATAACAATGCAAGTATGTGCATGAGAATGCAAGTTATGTGCATGATAATGCAGAACAAGCGTAAACCAGGATGTATGTTTGTCACAAAACAACGAGCAAGGAAATGCAAGTTTCGGCGAGGGCGGCTCGATCGCGGCCTCCGGTTCACCTCCCGGAAGGGTTACAACATGTTCAAAAGGATACATCTCACTTTCGACGAGTAATGATGAGACACGTATCGGAAGTTGAAGCTGAGGTTCCGACGGAGCGATTTCGCGACAGAAAGTGCACTTCTCTTGTACTTTTTTAGGTCCCGGGGACTCCAATCCTCCCCAAAATTTGCAGGGACCTTGGGGGGCATATGGGCAACACCACCGGGCAGTTTTATTGGGAGAGGGAGGCCACCGGCCAGTTTTTGAAAAGAGAATGGCCGGCCTGCCAGAAAAAGTGGCCGGCCGGCCACTTAGCCCAGATTCGGGGCAATTTTGTCTTTTCAGCCTTTTTTCTATAAATACACTCATCCAAACACTTCGTGCTCACAAGTGCAGCTCCGAAAACATCTCTTCTTCCTTCCCAAAACATTTTCTCCCTCAGATCTGGGCTCTATACGCGTTTTCCAACGTCCCACGCAAGTTGTTTTCGCGAAATCTTTCAGTTTTAAACACTTTGAACCGATTAAATTTTGATTTCGGGGCTTCTTTTCTTATTTTCGCCACTTGAGGTGAGTTTGTCTCAATATTTGGAAGATTTTCTCAGGAGTTGACTTTTGTTGACTTTTTCATTTCCCGAGCGTTGACTTTTGTTGACTTTTTCCAATTTTGGCTCATTTTTGCCCCTTTTGCAGATTTCTTGAAATGGCGGGTCACTTTCCCCACGGCGAAGGTTCTCCAGGCGCCAAAGGTGAGCCTGACATCATGTCTTTGCATCTGAGGGTTCGCCCCTTTATCCCCGAGAGGTACGACCCACCGGCTCATATCCTCCCGCGGGCTGTTTTCTATCACTTCACTGATTTCGACGAGCGAGCACCCGGGGATCTCCTTCTGCGGGAGCCAGAGTATCACCTCTCCCATGAGGCACGAGAGGTATTTACTTCGTTTTTACCTTTTCTGTAACATATTATGAATTTTTCATGCATTCTGTTTGCACTCTGAACACACGGTTCAATCGCTTGAATTCCCAAACACTCAGCCCATAAATTGATTGTGAACACACGGCACACACTGATTGAGAGTTGAACACGCAGCCCAAAACACTGATTTTCTGAACATAGCTCAAATTGAAGGTGAACACGCAGCACACACTGATTGAGAGTTGAACACGTAACCCACACACTGATTTTCTGAATACACAGCCCAAATTGAAGGTGAACACGCAGTACACACTGATTGAGAGTTGAACACGCAGCCCAAAACACTGATTTTCTGAACACACAGCCCAAATTGAAGGTGAACACGCAGCACACACTAATTGAAAGTTGAACACGCAGCCCAAAACACTGATTTTCTGAACACACAGCCCAAATTGAAGGTGAACACGCAGCACACACTGATTGAGAGTTGAACACGCAGCCCAAAACACTGATTTTCTGAACACACAGCCCAAATTGAAGGTGAACACGCAGCACACACTGATTGAGAGTTGAACACGCAGCCCAAACACTGATTTTCTGAACACACAGCCCAAATTGAAGGTGAACACGCAGCACACACTGATTGAGAGTTGAACACGCAGCCCAAAAACACTGATTTTCTGAACACACAGCCCAAATTGAAGGTGAACACGCAGCACACACTGATTGAGAGTTGAACACGCAGCCTAAACACTGATTTTCTGAACACATAACCCAAATTGAAGGTGAACACGCAGCACACACTGATTGAGAGTTAAACACGCAGCCCAAACACTGATTTTCTGAACACACAGCCCAAATTGAAGGTGAACACGCAGCACACACTGATTGAGAGTTGAACACACAGCCCAAACACTGATTTTCTGAATACACAGCCCAAATTGAAGGTGAACACGCAGCACACACTGATTGAGAGTTGAACACGCAGCCCAAACACTGATTTTCTGAACACACAGCCCAAATTGAAGATGAACACATAGCACACACTGATTGAGAGTTGAACACGCAGCCCAAACACTGATTTTCTGAACACACAGCCCAAATTGAAGGTGAACACACAGCACACACTGATTGAGAGTTGAACACGCAGCCCACAACACTGATTTTCTGAACACACAGCCCAGATTGATTGTGAACACGCAGCCCACACTAACTGAGAGTTGAACACGCAGCCCACTTACTTTACTTTGCACGCAGCCTATTCATTTTATTTGTATGCAGCTTATTCATTTTATGCTAAAACATGTATTCATTCTGAATGCAGGTGACTTCTCGCACTGTGCGGGGATATGGCTCTACCGCGGCGAGAGACTGGTACGCCGAGCTCCCAGAGGCTGTTCGGGATTTGGTTGATTTGGCGAGGTTTGGGCCCTTTTGTACTGGACTATCTCGTTGTCCTGCCAGGAGGACGTTGATGGCCGCCTTGGTGGAGAGATGGTGGGACACCACCAACTCCTTCCATTTTTCTGCCATGGGGGACTTAACTATGACCCTGTTTGACTTTGATGTACTGACTGGCCTTGACGTGGGAGGTTGGCCTATCCCTTACGACGAGGACATGGGCCAGTGGGAGGCTGTTTGGATTTATTTGTTGGGGGCTCGCCCGCCTGTTGATAGAGCTTCGGGGAGAGTCCGATACACCTGGTTCTCTTCCCATTTCCGGCGGGTGGAGATGGAGCCTGGGACTCCTGAGGAGGCAGCACAGTATGCCCGCGGCTTTCTGATGTTCCTCTTCGGGACCACTTTGTTTGCCGACAGGGGGAACACTGTTGGGCTTTATCTATTGAGTGCTTTGGTGGACCTGTCACAGGTCAGACGGTATGACTGGGGTGGCGCCGGCTTCGCTACCCTTTATTGCTACATGAGCGCGACCTCCCGCGGACGGGGGGACTTACTTGGCGGCTATTGGAGAGCCTGGGAGGTACTTTCTTTCCTCTTGATTTACATTTCTGCTCCTCATTACTTGCACATTGCACACATGGCGCACTTTATACTCTGTATCATGCACTTTGCCCTTAGCACTTCGTATTCTGCTTTGTTTTCCACAGTTGTGGGTCTATGTGTATTTCCCGACATTGGCCCTGGAGATGGTGGTAGAGGGACCTCTCGTGACCCCGTACTCACTTGTGTTTGAAGGCCAGCACCAGCCGAGACCTCAGGAGTCCCTCCTTTATCTGCGGCAATATTTCGACACTGTGCGGTCGACGGAGGTATTTCAAAACTCTCAGTTCTTTCTGTTTTCATCTTTGTTTTGTCCTGTACATTTTCGATTTTCTGCTTGGTTTACGTGTCTGTTATCCGCAGATTACATGGCAGCCATGGGCACCTTTAGGCGAAGGTCTCCGATTCCAGTTTGCTGGAGGGTGGGATGCCTCCCGGTACAGGCTCCTGTTCGAAGGGCCAGTTGGTAGGGCCTGGTTTTTAGGGGATCGCTTCTTGCGTCAGGTCTGGGGGTACACTTCTCAAGACCCTCCCTCAGCACCCCTAGTCGATATGCGGATTGCTGATAGGCTCTCTTCCCGGGATGTTGTTAATGCTATGCTGGGTACTGATGCCTTGCTACATCTTGAGGAGGGGGATTACGCTACTTACCGTCACATATACCTGATGCCTCCATTGACGGGAGTTCGTACTCCGACGATGAGGCCTGCCGGCATGCCATCTTCGAGCCAGGCCCGGGCTCGGGCTGCAAACGCCCCTTCCACCAGCAGGGCTGGTACATCTAGAGGTGGGGGTGGATTGGTTCCCCCGATTCCTCCGACTTATCCTCATCCTGGATGGCCGGACATGCCGACCGAGTTGATGGGGTGGCAGTATGGGACTACCTCTCCGATTTCGATCCCGATAGAGCCTCCGATGCCGGCCATCGATATGTCAGAGACCCTGACTCACCACCGGTATGTTTTACAGCTTTGATTCATTACTCAGATACTTGGACGTTCATTCCTTTACTGATACCCTTGCCTTTGTATCTGCAGCCCCCTGTTGAGTACATGGATCAGGTGCTCGAGATGGTAGCCTTACTTGAGGGGATGGTCCTGAGGAGGGAGGCGCAGTTGTCCATCATGGGCTTCCAGGTACCCTTTAGTTCTCTGGTATTTATCATACTTCTGATGATATGCTGATTTCCATTGCATTGATAGGCTACTTGTGTAGAGCACATCTGACACACACCTCACTTATATACTGTGTTTACATGTTCCCACTTCATGTAGTTTTCTTGTATCTGCATCTGATGTACATATTTGGACTAATGTATTTAAATTGAACTCTTTATTCTCAGATGCCCCCGGTATATGCTCAGCCGCAGGCCGGGCCACCTAGGCCTTCTTTGGGAGGTGGACCATCCGGGCCTTTTCGAGAAGCTGGGCAATCTGGGCTTTTTCGAGGAGCTGGGCCATCCAGGCCTTTTCGAGGAGCTGGAGGGAGGTCGTCTTGTAGATGCAGAGCACATATTATAGAGGATGAGCCTGGTGAGGATGAGGAGGAGGAGGCTGCAGACCGTCAGTCGGAGACATCTGCTGACAGAGAGGACGGCTCCGGTCTTGGTTCCGGGAGTGGAGGTGAGGCTGAGGGGGATCCCGAGGATGACGACTTCGATTCAGATGATGGTGATGGCGATGGTGGCGAAGAGTCTATTCCGCAGAAGAGGACGAAGAGGGCCTCTTATTACTGCTCTTGAGAGCACAGATGCGGCTGTTTCCTGTTTTATTTATCTTTTTGCTAGTAGTTGTAGCACATTGTACATTATCGGGCAGTTTTATTTTTTGTAAAACTCGTGCCTTAGTCTGTAAAATGTTGTAACAAGCGAGGCATGACAGAATGAAACAGCTCTTGAAAAAAGTATTGTATTTTAAACTCTTAGCATCATATCGCATCATTTTGCACCAAAATGAGATTGAATGGAAATGTGCATTGTGCATTTTGTCCAGTCAGGTAGTGAACCGACGCAACAACTTAACTTTCTAAGATATAACAAAACCTTAGCAAGTTTACAACTCGATAAGCAAAACATAATAGTGTTGACAACTCAATAAACAAGACTCAAACAAAAGTTGCTTAAACAAAGAGTAACAACTCAAAAACACGAAACACGATAGCTCGACAAACAACTCCATAAACAAAACGACAACTCGATAAACAAAACTTAACAAAACAAAGTGTATTTCGGACGATCTGGGCGACAGAACGCATCCGAAACAGAGGGAAATAGGGGCCTTCGACATACCCGTTGCATGGAAATGCTTGTAACTTTCTCTTGGAGGGTAAAACAGGGCTAAAGACACACATTGGAGCATGGCCGGCTACTTTTGGGGGCCGGCCGGCCAGATTTAGTGCAAAGGGGAGGCCGCCGGCCAGGTTTTGAAAAAAGAAATGGCCGACCTGCCAGAAAAGGTGGCCGGCCGGCCACTCAGCTCAGCAACCGTCAAATTTTTGACACTTGTCTCCCGAATAGTGTCTTTTCCTCTTTAAAAGCCTTAGCTCCGTGTTTTGATTCAATTCATCTTAGTTTTGCACGGAAATGGAGGCGTTTCTTGTTGAAAATCTCACAGCTTGGATCGCTTCTCTAGATGGTTCGGAAAAGTTGAACTTCCGGGGTTTCGGCTTGAATGCACTGTTTACGCTGAGTCGCACTCCGCTGCACCTTCCTTTCCTCCATGCCACGGCGAGGTTTTGGAACCCGGTGACGCATGTCTTTAGCTTTGGTGGGCAAGAGGTATGTCCGACTTTTGAAGATTTTCAAGTTTTGATGGAATCTGAATGTCATGAAGAGATCTTGCCCCAGTTCCACTTTGGCCACGCCCAAGCTTTAGGGCGGATGTGTGGACTCACCGCACATGACGCTCGGTCTTTGATCTGTAATGGGGAACTAGATATCTCGGTTTGATTCACCGCTTTTCTGACGCTGGTGACCGCAGCAACCATTATTGGCAAGGTTTCCGGCAACACGCCCTTTGCTTGTGCCTGCTGTCTCACTTTCTGCTTTCCCCAGGCTTTGGCGGATTTAGTATTCGTCTGATTGAAGTTGCTCAAGGCTTGAAAGAAGGAAAGCGCTGCATCGCCATGACCTTGGCCGAGACGCTGATGGGCTTGGATGCTATCTATCGCCGGGAGACGACTAGATTTGCTGGGAGTTCACTGCTGCTGCAGGTAATGTTTCCCACCCATTCTTACATATGTATTTGCTCACATCACTCGGCCCTCAGGCTCGGTTTTTCTCACAAAAACCCTTTTCTCCCTTTTCCCTCACCATACATCTCTCTATTCTTTATTCTCTCATTTTTCATCCCTCCCCAGGTATGGTTGATGGACAAATTGCAAGTTGTGGACTCTTGCCCAGCCTACTCAGCCCGAGGCTATTTCTTTCGACAGCGCCTAGTCGATGCCCCTGATAAAAGGTGGTGGTTTGACTGGATGTGCAATTTGTCTGCAGGTCGCATTGCTTGGCGTTGTCCTTGGCTCAATCTCCCGGCAATAAGCTATAGCATGTCCCGGCTGATCGGGATCCAGTTGATTGGTCTGACCCACTGTGTGTTCTACTTTCCATTCCGGTTCTTGCGCCAGTTCGGTCATGATCAGATTTGCCCGCCAGAGGGGATTGAGTACCCGGTTGCTTTCCTGGTCCGAGGTGCACAGCTTGCCCGATATGCCACAGCATGGAAGACTAGAGAGCTCCTGGCCCCTGCTCCCACTTTCAGTTGCACTTTGTCTAACGAGTGCTTGGATTGGCTCAATGAGGAGGCACAGATTGGGCCTAGCTTGGCATCAGAGGCTTCGACCAGCTCTGGGAGGGGGCATAGGGATACTTGACTTGACTATGCCCCGGATTTATTGCTTTACTAGTACTTTCAAGTTTTCTTTATGAATGTAATAAAAAGCAACTTCGATTGTATGCAAGAGCAGGAGAACTCTGATTTGAAATCAATGAATTTGAAGGTTGTGGTACTGAAAATTTTCCGCTTTGGTCCAAAAATGGTCTTAGTTGTAAAGAGATTAATTTGGACAAAGTCAACTTTTATTAAAACTTTTCAAAACCATTTTTGATATGGATCAAAACTGGACACGCCTAAGATCTGTCATTGAGATGCACAACCCCGGATCCCTGCAACTGGAAAGTTGCCCCTAGTCTGAATAGTACTGTGACACCTTGTGGCAACGGAAAGTTGCCCCTAGTTTGAATAGCACCGCGACACCGTGTGGCAACGGAAAGTTGCCCCTAGTCTGAATAGCACTGCACCGGAGATTGCGATAAATGCTGATGGATAAAGATGACTGAGATGGTCAAAATGGACAAAGTTGATTGGGGAAAAGTTTATGGCTGAACTTCAGGGTGACGTTGCCTACGTATCCCAAAGATGGGAATCAAGCCTTACGTAGTTCAGGCTCAGGTTCACTCGAGTATTTTCACTCTCCTTTTACGCTCTAACTTTTGCCAATGTCGCCCTTTGCGGGTTTTCAACCTTGCGAGCTCAGTTTTTATATTTTCTAATTTTTTTGTGCTCTAACTTTTGCCTAGGTCGCCCTTTTGGGTTTTTGGCCTAGCGAGCCTCTCAGGGGTAATATTTCTTCAACTTGTCCATGTTGATCGGTTGGGAAAATTCTAAGCCATCTAGGTCCATCAGAACCACAGCTCCACCTGACCAGATAGCTTTAATGATGTAGGGACCAGTCCAATTAGGTCTGAACTTGCCCCTTGGGTCGTGGATGGGAGCTCGGTTGTCCTTGAGCACCAAATCTCATTCCTTTAGATTCCTGGACTTAACTTTCTTGTTGAAAGCCTGGGCAATTCTGCGCTGATAACCTTGAACGTGGTACAGTGCTTTCAGTCTTCTCTCATCAAAGAGCATGAGTTCCTCAAACCTGCTCTGCTGCCAATCTGCTTCGGCTATTTGACACTCAGCCAATACTCGTAATGACGGAACTTCAATCTCGATAGGTAGAACGGCCTCCATCCCATAAACTAATGAGTACGGAGTTGCTCCGGTAGAAGTTCTAATTGAAGTCCTGTAGCCCCACAGAGCAAACGGCAGCTTATCTGGCCAATCCCGGTAGGTTTCCACCATCTTTTGCAGTATATGTTTGATATTCTTGTTGGCGGCCTCGATCGCTCCGTTGGTTTGCGGCCGGTATGTAGATGACTTATGGAAAGCCACGTTGTATTTCTCCAACAAGTCAATCACTTCCTTCTTAAAGTGGGAACCATTATCTGAAATGATCTCGTTTGGGACCCCATAGCGACAGATGATATTGTTTCTGATAAACTTTGCAACGTGCGACGCCTTCAACATCGCATACGATTGGGCTTCGACCCACTTTATGAAATAATCTATCGCAACCAAGATGAACTCATGCCCATTCGACCCCTTCGGAGTGACAGCCCCGATCACATCGATTCCCTAAACTGAAAATGGCCATGGTGAAGTCATGTTGTACAGCTTCGACGGCGGGATATTCATGCGGTTTGCATGAATCTGACATTTGTGGCATCGCCAAACAAAACCGATACAATCCTCCTCCATGGTGGACCAGTAGTAACCCTGTCTGAGGATCTTTCATGCTAGCATTACTCCATTCATATGCGCACCGCATTCTCCTCCATGGATGGCCTCCATCAGGCGCTTCGATTCCTCGGCTTCAACACACAGCTTATGCATTCCCAGATGACCTCTCTTATACAGCTTACCCCCACAGATGATGAACTGAACGACCATTCTTCTGATTGCCCTTTTATCCTTGGCATTTACCCCTAGCGGGTATGCTTCATTTTCCAAGAAATTCCAAATGTCATAATACCAGGGGTTTTCGTCCTGAACCTTATCTATAGCAGCAATCGACTCGTAGGCTGGCGCAAATTTCTGGTCAATGACGACTGGACGCATCCGGATTCCAAACGGGATGTCTATCATGGAAGATAGAGTTGCTAAAGAATCTGCGAACCTGCTGTTCTCTCTTGGAAGATGAGCAAAGTTTAGCTTTTCAAACCAAAGAATTAACAAGTCCAAGGTCTGGTGGTACATCATCATCTTTTCTTCTTTGACTTTCCAGTCTCCTTTTGCTTGAGACACAACAAGGTTTGAATCCCCGATGACGTCCAACCGTCTTGCTCCTAGTTCCAGGGCCGCTTCTAGATCGGCAATGCATGCCTCATATTCTGCTTCGTTGTTCGAGACTTTGAATCGGAGTTTGAAGGCTAGAGGGATATGGGAATTGTCGGGTGCTATCAGCAACACTCCTATCCCATACCCGTATTGATTTGACGCTCCGTCAAAGTACATCGTCCAATATTCGTCATCGATGTGAAAAATGGCTTCATCTGGGAATAAGTACTCGATTGCTTCACCTCCTTCGACTGGATGATCGGCTAAGAACTCTGCCACTGCTCTTCCCTTGACTGACTTGCGTGTCACATATTTTAGATCGAATTCGGAGAGCAACAACAACCAACAAGCTAGCCTACCCGTAAGTGCTGGTTTCTCAAAAAGATATTTGATGGGATCGAGTCGTGAAACCAACATTACAGAGTGAGCTAACAAGTAGTGCCGCAGCTTCCTGGTAGCCTATACCAAAGCTAAACAAGCCTTCTCCAGCGGAGTGTAGCGGGTCTCGTAATCCAACATCTTCTTGCTCAGATAGTAGATGGCCCTCTCCACTTTATCCTATGATTCTTGTGCGAGCATGCAGCCCATTGTAGTCTCAGTCACTGAAAGGTACAATATCTACGGTTTCCCCGGCTCTGATGGCGACAGCACGGGCGGGTTCTGTAAATATTTCTTGATCTGTTCAAAAGCAGCTTGGCATCGGCCGTTCCATTGGAATTTCTTGCCTTTCTTCAGGAGACCAAAAAGTGGTTCATAAGTCAAGGTTAATTTTGAGATAAACCGTCTTATGAATTGCACTTTACCTAGAACGCCTCGCACCTCCTTTTTAGTCCTTGGTGGTGGCATTTCTATGATGGCCTTGATCTTTGAAGGGTCGACCTCGATGCCCCTTTGTGTAATCAGAAATCCCAGCATTTTTCCCGCTGTAACACCAAATGTACATTTCTGAGGATTCAGCCGCAACCGGAATTCCCTAATCCTTTGGAAGAACTTCTGTAAGGCGGTGTAGTGGCCCTCTGTTTCTTTGGACTTGACAATCATGTCATCCACGTACACTTCAACCTCTTTGTGGATCATGTCGTGCAATATTGTGGTCGCGGCCCGTTGATAAGTAGCTCCAGCATTCTTCAACCCAAATGGCATTACTCTGTAGCAGTATGTCCCCCACGGGGTGGTGAATGCAGTCTTTTCCCTATCTTCAGGTGCCATTACTATCTGATTGTACCCTGAGAAGCCATCCATGAATGAGAGCAAAGCATGCCCTGCTGTGAAATCCACCAACTCATCGATATACGGCAAGGGAAAGTCGTCATTCGGACTAGCTCTGTTCAAATCCCTGAAATCCACGCATACCCGGATCCTGCCATCCTTCTTCGGCACTGGAACGATGTTGGCCAACCAAGTCGGGTATTCGGACACCAGCAGGAAGCCTGCATCGATTTGCTTGGTGACCTCTTCCTTAATCTTGAGAGCCCAGTCTGGGCGGATCCTTCTGAGTTTCTGTTTGATAGGTCGGGCCTCGGGGTCAAGAGGGATCCGGTGCTGTACAATCTCAGGATTGATCCTAGGCATGTCTTCGTAGGACCACGCGAAAACATCTTTGAAATCTTTTAATAAGGCGACTAAGCGCTTGCATTCCTCCGAAGACAATGTGGACCCGATCTGGACCAGCCGCGGGTCCTCCTCAGTACCAATATTCACGGTAATGATTTCATCCATTAAGGGTTTGACAAATCTCTCCTGCTCCTGCTCAATTAAACATTGCAAAACCGGAGCAATTTCTTCATCGTCGTTTTCATCAAAATTTTGAAAGTCTGCGTTTATGCAATAAATTAAGGGCACAGAAAAGTACTCAGAAACCACAGTCACTTGATTCTCATTAAGCACATCCAAATCGTCCGAATTCTCGATTACAACAGACTCAAACGAGAAAGAAAAAGACGACCTGGACATAACTGCGGCATCCGGGTTATCATCCCCAGGATTACCAGACTCAGACTCAGTCGAGCTGGAACTTGATTTCGACTCACAAGATTCGGTGGAATCAGATTCCGGCTCACTACCTGACCCAGTGCTGCTGGACAAAAACCCCTCCTCGTACTGCCAAGTGAGAGAGGGTGCGATAGATGCATCCAAAATAGTTGCTGGCAGGCCCGCAGCCGTTCCATTCCCGATCACGCATACCGAGAAGTTATCCCCCAAGCACTCCTGGGCGATCGGAGGATCTGAAAGTAGACACGCTAGCGCTACCCCCATTTCAAATTCGGTGCCCTTAGACTGCACTTTCTTACTCTGTTCAACCTCAGTTGATGGGTCTGTCTGCTCCTCGGCAACGTCATCCCCGGATAGTTGCAGGTCGAAGAAGATCTCGAAACTAGGCACGCGCTTCCTCTCCGCGTTCAGCCATGGCTCCGGGAAGCCACAAAATGGGAAGTCCTCCCCCTCCCGGACGAAGCGTCCGTTTAGGGTACCCTGAATGGGCCTATGCATTAATTCGAAAGGCTTCCTAGCCTTCTTTGCTCTGGCTCTCCCAGCCATCTCTTTACCCTTCCTCACCCAGTCCTCTTTAGTGGGCAGATAACCCAAGCCAAAGGTATGAGGGTTGTGTGGCACTTCGGCCAATGCTGCGACGCCCTTCCGGCCGCTCCTTCCTAACCCCATCCCGGGGATGTGTTGTAACTTGTTCATGAGGTAGACGGATTGAGCACTGACGTATACTCCCTCATTAACGGCCATGATATTTTGCACAACCCGGGCCTCAGCCAGAGTAAATCCTGATAAGAACACATCCTCCATGCCGTGCTCGATTTCCAAGACTGGTGTAGACACTTCTGGCGGTGGATGGATTGATGAATTCCCAAAAACAATAGCTACCCCTTTCCCGTGAGGGTACTTTAACATCTGATGCAAAGTGGAAGAGACTGCCTTGACCTGGCGCAACCACGGTCGCCCCAAAAGTAGGTTAAAGGTTACGGGAACGTCCAAGACATGGAATTCAATGTCGTGTTGTCCTGGACCAACCTGAGTCTAAATTTTGACAGTCCCCATCACCTCCCTGCTAGTGTTATCATAGGCTCTGATCACTTGAGTAGTTGGCACGAAGTCCGCGGGCTTCAACCCGATCGCATATGCCGTCCTTGATGGGCATACATTAATGGCGGATCCCGTGTCGATAAGAACCACTGGCACCCACTTGTCTCTACATTCCACGGAGACGTAGAGGGGTTTGTTGTGATTTGTGCCCTCAGGTGGTGGTTCTTTGTCTGAAAAGGTTAATGCCGGGGAACCTCCTCCGGGAAAAACCAGCCCAACCAGTTGTTCTGGTGTGGTGTCTATAGAAAGCTTGGCCTTGTCCATGGCTGAAAGGACAGCCTGCCTGTGTACTCGCGATGCCATAAGCAGTCCCCAGATGGAGATGTCTGCTTTTATTTTCTTTAACTGCTTCAATACAGCCTCCTCTTCAAGCTGCTTCTCCTTCTGTTTCTCAGCTTCTTTATCCTTCCCAGATGCCTCGGGTTGGTCTAGGTGCGGGGGCTTGAAGTACCGCCCGCTTCTTGTCATGTGATCAACCTCATCGAGGTACCAGGTGTCATCTGGTTGATTGCTTCCCCAGTCTTCGTCTGTGTGGGCAAGACATAAGTCATTGTCTTCCCACCACATTCCGTTGGCATTCAAAAGGCACCTGTCTGGCTCAGGCATGTTTGTACTCACAGCACTTTCAGCCTGCCTTCCCACAGCATCCTCTGTTCTTGTGCCCACAGCACTTCCGATCCCCTCATGGATTTTGGCTTTCCCGGTTCTCTCAGATCCTTGTTGTTCTACCTGCATCAGTGCAGTTTGTTGTTCAACTTTCCCTACATTCACAATGCTTTTGTCCTGAGCGAAATTCTTTGTACCGACACTCTCCGGCAATGTAACCTGACTTCCGGCCCTTCCGGCCACAGTTGATACTCTCGCCCTTGTCGGGCCCTGTTCTGGTTGGGATTCTTCCACCACATCTGGTTGATCATCCAGCCACCCAGTGGCCTCTACCGATTCCTCATAATCAAACCAGTTGACTGCCGCACCCCCTGATTCTTGGTCATTGAAAAACTGTAGGTTGGCAAAGTCCTCCTCCACAGCTGTCAGATCATTTGCCCCTTGCTCAAATCCACCCCCTGGATCACACACAGCTCTTCCTTCTCTGGCAATTCTATACCCAGCCCAATCTGGCCTGTTGACAAGATGTACTCACTTGGATCGTAGGCTTCCCAGCAAAACTCTCAGACTGTTCAATCCCAGACTCAACAATCCCATTCTTTCCTGAAGTCTGCCCTGCCCCATCTTCGATGGTCACCACCGTTAACTCGGGTTGGGTTGTGGAGATGTCCATCATGCACAAAAAGTCAGTGCAGTCGGGAAGGAGCACCTCCGGCTTAGGTAGATGGATAGGAGTAATATAGATGCTAGGATCGTAAGACACGACCCCAGTCTGGATAAGATTGACTCTTTTGGGAGGTGGAGCTTGGTTGTGTGTAGGGAGTGGATTGGTTGTGACGTTAGGTTTCTCTGGGGGTAGAATCACATTTTTATCAATGAGGTCTTGAATCTCGTGACGCAGCCTGAAACATTGGTCAGTATCATGACTGTGCTGCTGGTGATATGCACAGTACTTGGCTGGGTTGTGAGAGGGTGGAAGTGGATTTGGTAATGGCCTCGGCTCCAGGGGTTTTAGATGCCCCTTTCTGATTAAGACCCCCAGAGCCTTAGACAAAGGCATGTACAGTGGGGTGAAGGTTCTTTGGCCTCTGGGCTGGTATTTAGTGGTTTGGATATTACTTCCGGATGCACCGGAGAAGGGTGTGGCTGCCATGGGCCTTGGAAGGGGAGGGGGAATAGTGGCGACCATGCTGACCTCCGAAGCTCTTACGGTTGCAGCGCCACTCGGGCCTGCGTTATTGTTGCAGTTAAATGTTCTCCGGGGCTGCTCCCTGTCCTGGTCAATTAGACCTTGCTTCATTGCATCCTCGATTTGTACCCCCATCTCATGTAGATCCGAAAAGGTGGGGAAGGGGAGTACAATCATCTTCTGCATCAATTTTGGTTGGAGATTGTGCACAATTATCCTGATTTGGTCCTTATCAGTGGGCCTCAACGTCATCATCGATGCCTTTGCCCTCCACCGAGTTACGAAATCTGAGAAAGTCTCCTTGGGCTCCTGCCTCGTTGTTTCGAGATCACGAGTTGTAATCTCGATCTAGGTATTGTATGAGTACTGTGCGACAAAGGCCTCGGCCATTTCATCCCAACTTCTTTTTACCTCATCTTCCAACTTCGCGTACCAGATAGCGGCCACGCCCAACAGGGTTCGGCCGAACAGCGAAAGCTTTTGTGGTCGGGTTAGGCCCATTGGCCGCAGTATATCTGAGAATAACCGGAGGTGAACCATGGGATCCCCGGACCCGTCGAAACGATCAATCTGCGGCATCTTGAATCTATCTGGCAACGTTACAGCCACATCAGTATATCCGTCCTTGATATCCGGAATAGCCTTTACTCCTTGTGATTTCTTGAAAAGCTTCTCGAGCTTGCTCAGTTTCAGAGCTATATGGTCTATTTCTAACTCGAAGGGGAGTCCGGGTGGTTGGGTGTATGGGTCTTGGACAGTTGAGGCGGAAGTAGGGGCGGAGCTGGCCCCGTTGGAAGGTCCGTGTCCTCTTGGATGTTCTGGACATTGGGTAAGGTGTTCTGGGTGTTTGGCAGGGTATTTTGGACAATAGGTGCCTGCTCGGGTAACGGGATCCCTGGTGGGGGAGGAACTGGATGTGAGGCAGATGCTACATTTTGCTGTTGCAGTCTAGTGATTAGTTCGGCCTGCTGAGCCATGATTGTGGCCTGCTGTCTAGAGAACTATGCTTAGCGGGCAGCGTCCTCCTGCATTTGTCTCATGCTCTCTTGGAGCTGACGCATCATTTCTTCCATCCTGGCGGTATTCTGCTGATCTTGCTGACTGACTGGTATGTGTATCTCTATGGCAGAAACTGACACCTCAACCCGGCTGTTCGCTGCTAGGGTAGACCACTGTTCTGGTAACCTCACTGCGTTTTCTTGGCCTTCTTCTGACAATTAGGGGTAGAGAATGAAACACTGGCTGTCCGTCAACCAGATCCTCCAATCGATTGAGCCGGCGACCTCTTGTCCAAAGTGCTTGGGGAATATCTACTGGGTCGGAAGCAATTGTGCTAAAACTACCCCTAGTAAAAAGATAAATAAAGCAATAAGGAAATAAATAAACAGATAAACGGACAGCGTAACAGCTTAAAGTAAATGCATGACACACAGCCGGGCATAACAACACACGGTCGATAAGCTGAATACACACTGTCCTCAATCACTGATCATTATCCCGAATCACTGTCCCGAAAACTGAATCTCTGATACCCGCAGATAACTGATTCTCAAACACTGACTGATGCCCGCAGGCCTGATGCCCCAAACTCATAAACTGATACATGCATTTCCCTGTAGAGACGCACTCTAAAAGCACATAGCAGATAAGTGAAAGCCAAAACACCCCTATGTTGGGGCAGGGTTTCCCTGTCCTATTTTGTTAGGAGCTAGGGTTTCACTACGCACGCAGCGGTTTCAAACAACCTATAAACGGGTAAGCAACCTGTCCTAGTTTGGAATGGTCACTATAGATCCGAATATGCACTAGGTCGAATGGTCAAAAATGGTGCCCCGGTAAAATCGGGGTTTATGTTCCCATACTGGCAGAGCCCACAACCGGTCAGCCTTATGGTT
Organism: Camellia sinensis; assembly: GCF_055761805.1. Lineage (NCBI taxonomy): Eukaryota > Viridiplantae > Streptophyta > Magnoliopsida > Ericales > Theaceae > Camellia > Camellia sinensis. Next base: position 144,799,510 of record NC_138963.1, read on the forward strand.
ATGCCTTGACAAGACAAGCCTCCAGCAAACCGTTCAGGAATAGCAGATGGCAAACACGGTGTCTTAGGCGCACCAATGCAAATGCAATGCAAAGAAACACATAAGTGTAATCAAAACAAGATATCATGAGTTCGAGTCAAGTTCTCTAACTTCCCAGCAGAGTCGCCAGAAACTGTAGACGTCCCCGAACGCCCCGGGAGGGATGAGTCCCGTTCTGTTCATTTGGGGTTCACTACAGTTCGGACTCTCAAATTGTCACGGTTCTAAATCTGAACCAAAGAGTCCAAATCCGACAAATCGTTTTGAGAAAACAGATTTTGAAAGAAGTACCAAACATGGACTGCTTTGCCAGATACAGAGTCGCCACCTAAATGTTTTATTTTGGGGAAATTTAGGAAACCCTGACTCGTTTGCCTAAGGCCACGTGTCCGTCATCACCAAAGTTGCCTCAACTCGGGAACTTGGGTACGATTGGGGAAGGTCACTTCGTGAGCACCCCCGCTCGCCCGATCAAAGATCGGCCTCTACTAACCATGTTATCTATTTTTGAAAACATTATGTGTTCTTATTCCGGTTATTAGCCTAGATTTACTATGTGATGCGCACAACATACAAGTATAGACTGGATCGTCTGAATTGGAACAAAATATTTCATGTTTATTTTTTTTAAAGTGGTTTGATGGTGCTACCCGCAAGTAGGCTAAGGCGTGGATTTGTCACCCTCGGGTGGGCTTAGAAAAACATGATTTTGCCACTATCTAGTGGGCTTAAAACACACATTTGATGAATTGTTCCAATTTAAATAACCCAACCTTCACCCACAAGCATTCAGGCAGTTATATCACATAAGCATATAGCCTCATGGTAAGCATGCTATTCATGGCAGTCACTCACACGCATGCAAGGATGCTAAAGCATAAAACTTACCGAGTACTCCAAGCCAAAACAGAAGCTAATTAGAAATCCATGCATGATCCTAATTATATGGAAATGCCTAATGCAACACATGCAAAAATGCAACTATAGCAAGCTCGGCTATTCTAAACATGGCATATGAAATGCTACAGCTAACATGTATTGAACTTGGAATTGAAAATACAATGCAGTTAGTATGATGCGCCGAGCCCGGTTCATGCAAAACAGATGAATGAATGCAAACATGCTATCATACTGTGTGCTAATTGAAACATGCCCTAATCTAATCATCATAAGCGGGTAAATAAAAGGGAGAAAGACGTGGGGTTGGAAGACATACATCACACACACGCACACTTATTACAACATTGCCCTCGCGCAGAGGGTCCGAATAAATAATATACAGTCCCAAATAAATAGTACAGTCCAAATAAATAATACAGTCCAAATATGTACAAAAATCCTAATTAATTACCAAATTAACTAAGAAAACAATAAATTGGCATGCAAGCCAGGGGATTGCCTTGACTCTGCTTCGGATGATGAATGATGCATATCCGGGTTGCTTTTGCACGGAAATCCACTGTGATGCCCCAATTAGCCTCTGTTTTGCAATAATTTTTGGAAATCGCGCCAAGCCCCAGAAGACTGTTGATTCTTGATTTGCTGCAACAGAGAGCAGGAAAGGGGCATGGCAATGTATTTTCACAAATGTATGCATGCTTCGATCCTCGTGCCACCAATCACGCATCTCGATGCATGATGGCCGAGGAGTCGAATTGCATGACTCAATATGAAATGAATGCACATATAAACACAACAAAACCTCAACTCCATCATGGGTAATCCGGAGTGTCGATGACTGGGAATTGAGACACGTTCCGTCACTTGGAGTACGAAACGTACCTCGTTTCCCGTGCTCGGGCTAACTCCTATCCCAAACACAATGCAGTATGCATGACATGCATGAGTGCAACTAAGATACAACCTAACATGCACAATGCTATGAAATGGCATACACGATGCACGAGGTAACATGGCATACACAATGCTCTAACATACAACCTAGCATACGCAATGCTATGAAATGAAATGGCATATACAATGCACGAGGGACTTACACCAACGTGAGTGGACCTCAGCCACACTCACATAAGAGGCCATGAGATGAAAAAATGAGATACTCGAAATGCGTGCACACATGCACGCAAACCGAAGACCGAACCTAAGGCACGAAATGCCACTCTAACAAAGTATGGCAAGGCATGGAACATGGTATGCAAACATGCAAATTTCAATGCTGAAATATGACGCAAAACAGCCCCGAATCATGGAAACATGGTACCCGATGCATGAAATGAATCCCGAAACATGAAATGAGGTACATGGAATGACTTATGGCTATGCAAAGCATGCATTATTTGAACATGAAGTGTGAAGACAGAATCAAGAAAGTCCCAAAACAAGCATATTTACAGTTTCAAGCAAGGCCAAACAATGGACACAAATAGGACTAAACTAGCATGCAAAAAATGGCCCCGTAAGAGAGGTAATGAAGCAAGTAACAGCTTTTGGCCCTAAATGGCCAAGATCCCTTCAACAAAGTTGAAGAGGGACTCACAATGAAGCACTTTACAATTTACAACAAGCCACGGATCTAAACACAAACAGGCCTAAAACAATGTGCAAGAAATGGGCCAAAAGGGAGACAAAGAAGCAAGTGATGGTTTCTGGCCTCAAACAAAAGAGGGCCCTTCAACAAAGTTGAAGAGAGGCCCAAAACATGGTATTTTACAGTTTATGATCAAACCCAAAACAGTGCACATGCAAGCTTAAAATACTATGCAAAATAAGGCCTAAAAAGAGGTTTAAACACAAAGTGTAAAAGAAAAGCCTCAAACAGCAAAAGACCCTGGATCAAACATGAATAGGGAGTCAAAATAAGGCTATTTACAGTTCGGACCAGAGTCCAAAAACACAAGCGGAAGGGGCTAACAAAACATGCAAAAATGAGGCCAAAAGAGGGATAAAGAGGCAAGTGACAAAAGGAAGCCTCAAACAGTGAAGATCCCTTCAACAATGTTGAAGAAGGGCTCAAAATAAGCCCCTTCACAGTTTATAACCAAGCTCAAAAAAATTTATAAATAGGCCAAAAATACTATGCAAGAAAGAGGCATACAAGAGAGGTAAAGAAGCAAGTGTTAAAAGGAAGCCTCAAAAAGGGAGAGACCCTTAAACAAATATGAAAAAGGGCTCAAAATAATGCTATTTTCAGTTAGGGTCGGAGCCCAAATATGCAAGCAAGTATAGCTTAGATTGTATGCAAAAATAGAGCCAAGAAGAGGAGAAAGAGACTTACCCTTGAAGACCAATCTTTGACAGCCTTTTGGACCAAGTTTGGTGGCTCCTTAGCTCTGGAAAATAGTTCCAAATGGCTGGAATGGACGGTGGTGGTGTGGTGTTAGGTGGTGGTGTAGAAATGGTGTAGGGTTTGGAAGGTTTTTTGAGGGTTGGAGTGTAGGGAGAGAGAGATACAATATAAGAGGCTTAGAGAAAATTTTTGTAACCCTGAAATAGGAGCTGGAGCTGCTGTTATATAGGCCAAAGAGGGGAGAAAAAGGGGGGAAAAGAATTCAAGTTTCCCCCCAAAAGTGCAGCCCCCCGGATACAAATTCTGGGGGGAAACAGAATACACTTCTGTAATGTACCTGGAGAGAGGATCATGGCCGGCTGGTTATTGAGGTTGCAGGTGGCCGGCCGACTCTCCCCATGGCCAGCCGGCCAAGGGTCAAAAGGGCCAATCATGATTAGTGGCCGGCCACCCCAGAAAGAGGGCCTCTCATGTGTGCACAACACAACCATGTAGTAAAAAACTGGAGAAAGTGAACTAGGAGAGAGAAAATGCCACTTTTAGGAGGGGTTCAAAAGGGTCACACAGAATTACTGGCCGGCCATGTGATATTGGTGGCCTCCCATGTGTGTACAACACAAATATGTGGTTTGGGGCAAGAAAAAGTGGCCTTAGGGTGGTCAACATTGGCTTTTAAGTGAGAAAAAACGGGCGACGAAGGGCGATGGAGGAATAAAACTGGTTGTCAGAACAATTGCTGGCCTTCCATCCTTCTACGACCTTCTTAACAATGAAACAGAGGTCCCTGCCAAAAATGAACCCAAACCGATGCAAAATGAAGGTTCGGGGGCCGAAACGCGCAGCCCGAGGCCCCGAAAACTGACTGTTAGGCACCGGAAGTGGTGTTCGACCACGAAGTTGGTTTCTCAGACCCCAGTGTCCCTCAAAAGGGAGCAAATAAGATGCATGCCAAAAATCGGAGCAAACGGAGGTGGTTAAGCGGACCCGAACCGAGGCATACGGCCAGCGGCTCTGAAAAATCGGAAACCGGACTCCAAACGGGCAAAATGGCCTACGACCACAAAACGTAGCCTACGGCCACTGAGAGATGATCTACGAGACCTCTCCCTCCCTTCGGGAAGAGAAAATAGAGAAAACAGAGTCTGGTTCGCAAACCGAGGCAAAGCATGAAAGAGTTCGGAAGTCCGGAGGCAAGGCTCGCAACCGAGACTCTGAAACCTCTAAACGAGCACGATATGCAACATTACCAAGCGCTTAATTGGTGACGTCTGAGTCTTAAGGTCGGTCAAAAATGGGGTGTCTACAGCACCCCAGACCGTTTAAAGTTGGCGACTGGGTTTTAAGAAAGGTCATGGGTAACACCCTGGTGCCAGGCGAAGGCAAGCTAGGGGCAAACTGCGAAGGACCCTACAGAATAACCGGTCTAGCGGGCAAGGGTGCATACCACTTGGAAGATTTAGACGGCAAAGGCATACCCCGACCACGGAATGCAGCCAACCTCAAACTGTACTATTTTTAGTTTTCATAGTTGTTATTCTTTTGAGCAATGACTTGTTTGCCTTACATTTCAGAATGTAATACTCTTTTTGTCAATATAATAGAAGTGATTTACCTTTGTTGAAGCAATCTGTTGTTTTCGATGCTTATTTCGTGATTTTAACTGAGATGTTTTATTCTGTTTGATCGAGTTGATGACTTGCTCAACTTTGGTATTCTAACCGAGATGTTCTAGTCCGGTTGGTTGAGTTGATGATGTACTCAACTTTTTAGATTCCAATGGAGATGTTTTATTCCGGTGGATTGAGTTGATGACTTGCTCAACTTGATATTGAAACCGAGATGTTTTACTCCGGTTGGTTGAGTTGATGATTTACTCAACTTTTAGATTCTAACCGAGATGTTTTACTCCGGTTGGTTGAGTTGATGATTTACTCAACTTTTAGATTCTAACTGAGACGTTCTAGTTTGGTTAGCTGAGTTGATGATATACTCAACTTTTAGATTCCAACCGAGATGTTTTATTCCGATTGATTGAGTTAATGGCTCGCTCAACTTTGATATTGAAACCGAGATGTTTTTACTCCGGTTGAATAAGATGATGTTCTACTAAACTTCGAGATTTCAACCGAGATGTTTTACTCCGGTTGAAAAAGTTGATGTTTTACTCAACTTTGTGATTGCAACCGAGATGTTTTATTCTGGTTGAATAAGTTGGTAATTTGGTCAAGGGCGAGTCAATGGTTTGCCTAGCCAAGGTCGTTTGCCTGGCTGAAGTTGTCTAGCTTAAACACAGTGCAAACACTTGACGAAAATAGAACTTTTCATTAATGAGGAACAACATTACAAAAGGTGGGGCACTAGCCCGGTTACATTTTCAAACGAAAAAGAAAGAAGACAAAGAAAACTAAACCAAGGGGGAAAGGTCTGTGAATTCATCCCCGGTCGCGGTCGCCTCCAGGTCGACCGTGGTTATGGTGTCCTGGGCGCCGGTCTGCTTCTGGCTGGCCTGCTTTGGGCGGTTGTCACCCTCGGCATTTTTCTCGGCGTCTTCCGCTTTATCTTCCTCGACCTCAATCTACAACGCGCTGAAGATGTCGTTGGCATATGGCACAAGGTACGTCGGCAGGAAGGCAGCTGGGGGAGAGGCAAACACGTCGGTCTCAAATCCTTGGCCGAGCTGTTCACAAGCAGCCTTCCAGCCCGCCTTGAAGAAGATGTCTTAGGTGGCATGGACTTGCTTTGTGTAGTTCTCTTCAGCCTCCTTGAAACCGGCGTTGTTGGCGTCCTCCAGCTTCTCCTTCCTTGACTGCTTCAACGCCTCCAGCTCGGTCCAGATGGCGTCCCTTTCTTGTTCGGCGACACCAAGCTAGCCGAGCAACCTGGAGTTGTCTGAATTCGCTATCTCCAGCGAAGCCTTGGATTGTCCGAGCTCGGCTTGAAGGTGTTCAACCTGGCTGGCAGTGTCGGTTGCCTTCTGCCGGAGTCAGTGGATCCTCTCCATCACCAAGTGTTGTTTCTAGATGGCCTGCAAGAAGAAAACTTTATCAGAGGAAGGAAACCGAGTAAACACTTGGAAAAATTTGAACAAAGTACGCAAAGTCCTTACCTGGGTCATGGACTTGACCGAGGACTTCACCAGCCGGGTGTCCAGTACGTGGTCACTGCCGACCATGTTGCTCAGTAACAACAAGGCTTTGGTTAGGTCAAAGGCGAGTAGATGCTCCTTGTCACCTTTGACCGAGGCAGTCGCCGGGATCTCCCTACCCCGGTGCTCGAGCTGTGGCTTCCATAGCGGTGTTGGGTCAGTTGTCACCGCTGGTTACTCGGTGTTCAACTCAGCAACTAGCTCAGCAGAGGGGTCGGTACGTGGCCTTTTCCCAGCTCGGCGGCTTTCTTTGCTTGCCTGCCCAGCGGCAGGAGATACCAGTGCAACTACAGTCCCGCTCGATTGACCGGCAGCGGCTGTGCGGGGCGGGATGATCGGTAGCTCGGTAATGTAGCAGTGAGGAGGTTTTTGATGCGGCTTCTTTTGGCCATCTCTTCTGCCTCGGTCAACCGGATAAGTGGCACGTCCGGTAATGTGGGACCGGGAGGGGAAGATGGTGCACGGAGGAAGTTTGTAACCTTACTCCGGTGTGGAGCTGAGTACCTGTAAGTTGGCACGTAATTGAGGAGTTCGTGGCAATCCCGGTTGCGGTAACGACGCACAGTTCTGATGGATGGTTCGTTGGGATAATGGTAGTTGGCTTGCAAAGCTTTGATCGCTACAAAGAGGATAGGAACAAAGCATATTAGTACAAAATGGTTAAGGAAAGTAATCTAACCGAGTAGTTAGCACAACTTACATGTTTCGCCGAAATTCTTGCTGATAAACCAGCCCGGCACATCGGCTGTCTCGTAATTACTGGACACCCAGAAAAATTCGTCGTCATGTAAGTCCTTGTTTGGGGTACCGGTCACTATTTTCTTCTTGCCCGGTTTGATCTTTAAGTAATAGGCAAGACAATTGCCTGTATGCCCGAGGGTATGCTGGCGAAGTATCTCAGCCATTCCTAAGTTGGTTCCTAGCTGGTTGTTCAGCTCGTGGATCCCGTTAATTATGCGGTAGGTGTTGGTTGAGACCTGGGTTGGAGCTAGCCCAGTGCGCCGCAAGAATTCGCAGATCAACGGGTTAACCGGGAAACGGAGGCCACCTTCGATGATGGAAAACACGGTGAAGGGGCACTGGTCTAATCTGCCCCACGGGGTCGTGTCCTCGGCCCCGAGCGCTAGGTGAACGTCGCCCGAGATACCATATTCTTCCCGGAACGTGGCTAAAGCGACTAGCGTGTCAACCAGGAAGCGGTAGCACCGCATGTGTGGTCGGCTGGTTTTAGCGCGGCTGAGGTGGTTTGGCACAAATTCTGGTTTGGTGGCTACTCGGTCTTTGAGAGCCTCGGTGTTGGTGTGTGGTCCCCTTGGACTCTGCAAGAAAAGGAGGGTAAGTGTAAGCAGGAGCGCGGTCGCGCAAAACGAGCTTGACTTCAGCTCGGTCAGGTAGAGTGCCAGACCACCTCGGTCACGAAGGTAAACATAAGAGTTCGGCCGCTTGAGCGGACCAAATGTTAGCCCGGTCGAGTGGTCAAATCCTCTGCCTACCTCGGTTTCTACAAGGGTTTTTGCAAACTTGCAATTTGCTCGGTTTAGATATTTTTTTGGGATTGAAAGAAGACCAGGAGCCCGGTCCTGTAAAACCCCATATTTTTATATAATAATAATAATAACATATATTTTTAATTTTCTTAAATAATTAGTCACAATATTTTGAATTTAATAATCTGTATAGTTTTATACTGAACATTTATTTAAAATAAAATAAAATAAAATATTTTTTTGACTTTATATTATCACTCAATATAAATTTATGAACCTTATGATATTTTTATTTAAATTACACTGAAACCTAATATTTTATATACTAAAACCTAAAAAAAAAATATATATATATATATACATATTTAATCAGACTCTAATGGAAGTCAATTAGACTAATTAAATTAGGTGGGATTTGAGATTAGATATAATTAACTAATTTTGTGTCAATCAAGACTTATTAAGAATATGTATTATTTAATTAAATCAATCTTAATCATAAATTAAACTATGGAAAAAAAAAAAAATTTATGGGTGTATATGAAGTGAGGGTGTGCTGAGAAACCCAAGTCTGTGTACTAAGAAATCTGTTTGTGTGTGCATGTGTAAGTGATGTGCTGGAAGCTTGACCAAGGTGCACGTGTGCAATATGTGTCAACAAGAGAAGTGCATGTGTTTGTGTATAACTAAGGAGTTAAAGGTGTTTGGGCGAGGAATTGGTGGGTATGTGCTGTGAGAGTCCTAGAGGGAGAGAGAGAGAGAGAGATAGAGAGAGAGAGCCGAGAATGAGAGAGAGGGAGTGAAAAATAAGAGAGTATTGAAGCCTATTCAATTTTCTTTGCTAGAAGGAATTTCATGGGAAGCAAAAAAAAAAAAAAAAAAAAAAAAAAAATTTAAAGAAAGGAAGATCTTGAAGGCTAATAGTTAAGAAAACCCTCTCAACCTTCTCATTTTTTTTTTTTATATAATTGAAATTTTCAGATTGTATACATATGATACATTGTCTAAATTGTTTTGAATCTGCCCGCATGTTTACCCGAATTTTTAGATAATTTTATACTCAAAATTTCGAGATGATTTCTTCTACAAAGTTGTTGATAATGATGTCTAGTTTGTCCAGAAATTTTTGGAAATAATTTTTGAGCTTTCTACGAATTTATACAAATTTTTAACTAAATCTGAAACTGTGTTGAGAATAAACTGTTTTGAATCTGCTCGCATGTTTACCTAAATTTTTAGATAATTTTATACTCAAAATTTCGAGATTATTTCTTCTACAAAGTTGTTGATAATGATGTCTAGTTTGTCCAGAAATTTTTGGAAATAATTTTTGAGCTTTCTACGAATTTATACAAATTTTTAACTAAATCTGAAACTGTGTTGAGAATAAACTGTTTTGAATCTGTCCGCATGTTTACCCGAATTTTTAGATAATTTTATGCTCAAAATTTCGAGATGATTTCTTCTACAAAGTTGTTGATAATGATGTCTAGTTTGTCCAGAAATGTTTGGAAACAATTTTTGAGCTTTTTACGAATTTATACAAATTTTTAACTAAATCTGAAACTGTGTTGAGAATAAACTGTTTTGAATCTGCTAGCATGTTTACCCGAATTTTTAGATAATTTTATACTCAAAATTTAGAGATTATTTATTCTACAAAATTGTTGATAATGATGTCTAGTTTATCCAGAAATTTTTGAAAACAATTTTCAAGCTTTCTACGAATTTATACAAATTTCTAACTAAATCTGAAACTGTGAGACAGATTTTACCATGTATTTGAAAATTTATTTAAAATTCTATACTAAGCCAAATCTGGTAATTTCTAACTAGAAGATGAAATTTAAGAAGTCTAGTTTCATAATAAATTTTTAGATTATGGGTTTGATCTATAAATTTAAGCATGGAATTAATGTAAGGAAATGTGACAAATCTGTGTCATAAACACCCTTGGAATTTGTTTAGAATTATTTATAAGTTATTTTTGGAAAAAGTTTTCCGAAAAATAACCATAACATGTTTATTGAGTATCCTGTAGATTGATATGAATTTTAGAGTTGTATAAGTAATGTATTTATAATTTTAATTGCAAGATATATACTCTGAAAATTTTTCTGGACAGAATAAAATCACCACTTTAATATTATGCTAGTCTAATTTTGTAAATCAAAAATTGTGCATGTGTGTGTTTAGGGTTTAATTCTTGTATCTAAGTTATTATTTCATATCATGGTTTAAATAAATTGTTTATTTAAATTCTGTACTTTTATTTAGTATTGTGTGACACATGCAATATTCTATGATTGGGAATTTTAATGAGTTGGTATAACATTATTTGTGATTAAAAATTTGGAATTATTTGTGATTAATATCAAAATTAACTGAAATGATTAACGGCATATACAAAGTTAACAATTGACGGTTAATACCAGTTGTTCGGGGTGAGTCTTGGTTTAAAGACTTTACGGAATTAAGGGCTGACGGTTAACACCGATTGTTCAGGGTGAGCCCTGGTTTTGAGAATTCTCACGTAAATTGTGTTGCGAAACTCTAAGATGGCACGGGACTTATTTGAACCCTTTTCGGTATTCGGTTTTGGAATAAGGGTGGATGTGCAGGTGGCACACAGGGGGGTTGCTTACCCCTGGCAGACCGTTTCCTTGGGGCAGACCACGGATGCCACTACTTGGGTATATAACTCCGGACGTGGGCATCCCTGGTAGTTACGGTTGGTAACACTTAAATATTTGACCAAGGGAGGGTTTCAAATTAACCGTTGCCATGCTTAGTGGTTGGTAAGTTAAATCTCTTTGGTGAGATTTCGAGTGTCACCTAAATTATTAAAATTACTGAAACTATTCTAATGGTTGTAATTTCTGTGTATAATTATATTGTTATCTCATGTTTAGAATATTATTATTTGTCTCTTAAAAAGTATGGTAGGTTGGTTACGTTTTCTTACTGTGTTGCAAAACTCATGGCATATATTTTGTTGCCCTGGCGTTTCATGCCAGATTATGTTGAAGAAGGGACTGAGGCTGAAATTGGAGCTGCTGCCAATATCGAACCTTGGCTGACTTAGAGTCAATATTTTGTCAGAATAAAATCCTGTTATCCCTTGTATTAGGATTAAACTATGTTGTGACGTTGTATGTGAACTTGTAGTTTTATTTTGTCGTTGGACTTTGGCTTTGTAAGAACTTAAAAGTTCCTAACTAGTAGTTAAAATTTTATCTAGCAAGTTATTGTTATTTAAATCTTATGGCGTTTCAAAAAAATTTTTTTGGGGCGTCACAGGTTCGCTCCAGATCTTCTTGTGTTCATCACTGGAATTGAAGAACAACGAAAAAGAACAGGGGCATGAAAGGGTCTTTGGGGAGGGTATATTCTAAAACCTATGGACTCTATGCCCTAGAATGTGAAATACCAAATAAAAAAAGAGTAACAAAGAGGATTCGAAGAACTTACCAGTTTGGAGGCAAATGCTACTTCTTTGAGCACAAACGAAGAAGAAGAACAAGAATGGAGGTCAAGCACTGTAGCTCAAAGGCGCCAGGAACGGAAGAGAGGCAGTAAGAAGAGAAAGTGAAGGGAAAATGACGTACTTATAGGAGTGAAAAGCCGCCTAAATTTGAATATGAAAGGACGTCTGGGTTGGCTGCCCGAGGCCAATAAATGCACGACGCGTGTTCATAATGGCGGCGGCGTCAGTTCTGAAGAGACAAGATGGCAGATTGAGGCAATGACCGAGCAAGCCCAGAAACCGGGCATGGAGATTAGAGCGGTTAACATCTTGCAAACTTGGGATCAAGAAAGAGTCTACCCCGGATGGACCATGTAATCCCAGTCACGCTTACGCAGACGGAATTAAGGGGCAATTGAGAAGGAGATTTATGAGCTGGAATGGGCCATGGTAAGGCCGGGCAAAATGAGGGGCCGAACATGTATGGGCCATGATAGCTTGGGCTAGTCTAGATAAGGTTTTGCTCGGTTGAGGCCTAGGGCCATGTGGGGACCGAGCTATTTGGGCTTGTCTATATAGAAAACTGAGCCACTTAAGTTGCTCGGCCGAGATGATTGCCTGCCATGTTAGATTCCACGGTTCATGCGTTTAGCGCGGCAAGAAGGCCTTCGTTTTGCTGGCTTGACCTATCGTGAACTCGGCTTTGCCAGAATGCAACCGAACTCGGTCGTTCTGGAGCTCGGTGAGTGGAGCACTCGGGTACGCTGCGCAACACGGTTGTGAAAGGCCGAGGTGGTTCCGCCGGTCTGTCGGGCTCCGGTAATATAGCCTGACGGTTTGGTTAGGTGGTGATTGCAGGATTTGTGCTGACAGATGGGAGTGCAGCACCATGTGTCAAGAGACTAATGGGAGCAGATTTGGGTGCAGAAAGTATATAAGCGTGTCTGCGTCCCCCATGCTGGGGACAGAACATCATTTGGTGAGAACACCCTAAACACAAAACTCTCTCCTCTCTCTCTAGATCCTTGAGTGTGTGCTAACTTGACCGTCGGAGGGATTTTCCGGCCACACACTGCCGGGTAGTTTACCGCCGTTGTGTTCATAGGTCGATCGGACGGACAAGGAGCTTGGTAGAAAGAAGTACGGGCTCTGTGGAATATTTGCTCCCCGTACATGTACTTTTTTCCAAATATAGCATTCACAGTTTAAAATTATACATAATTTTTGTATTCCTTTTGGAATGGTTTGAAGAATCACACATCTTCTTTTCGCAGTATTACATTGGAGTGTTACTTTTGAAAAAAGTATACTAAGAAGTTTTTTTATATGTTATATTAGAATGTTATACTAAGGAGTTTTTTTAAGATGTTATATTAGAATGTTACATTTAGAAAAAGTATACTAAAGAATTTTTTTGAAATGTTACAGTTTAAAATTATAAATTTCCAAAGCTTAGTAAGGAGTTTTTGTGCTCTTTAGTTTGAAGAATCTCATATCATTTTAGAATGTTTAAAAAATCTCACATTTTAAGTTATTCTTATACTTATTTTGAAATGTTTTACAAATAAAAAAGATTTTCATACAAAAATTCATCATAAATTTGATTCTCATAAATTGTGCATTTTACCTCTCTAACACAAAATAAAAGGAGAAAAAAAAAAGAAAAGGAAAAACATAATAGAAATAAGGGTATAACCGCAAATCTAATTTTCAAATAATAGTATATTAAATTTACTTTTTCAAAATCAATGAATTAATTGGTTCATAAAAAAATTCTTGGAACTAAACAAATCACTATTCCTTAAGATTGGATTTATTGGTAAATTTTTCTAAATTTATTAGAACAATAAATAATAAATTTATGATGATTTACCCTAATTTCTTTTACAAATTAAAATATATAAATAACTACGCTGAACTTTATAAATTTTACCGTAATTACTCTATGCAGGGGCGGAGGCACAACAGGATCAGGGGAGTCACGTGCCCCCTTAGTTCTGAATTTTTTATTTATTTTTTTGTTATTGTCATGTATAAAATGTATTCTATTTTTTTCTTAACATGATCTTTGGCTAAATGTTTATTGTATTGTTCACAACAAGTAGTTATTTGATACTTTGGGAACACAATGTGGTTTATTTATGTAGTAGCTTAAATCAATAGTGTAACAAAAAAATATTATAAATTAGATATAATGAACTCATTATTTTCAAGGAATTGACATACCACTTAGATTTTTATTTTTTACTTTAATCATTTTATTTTAGTGAGTTATGTTTCAACCTTGAAGATAAATTACTGCATGTTATATATATATATATATATATTTACTTATTATCAAAAGCACAACATGACTTTAAAATAAAAAATAAAAAATAAGTCCTAAGAGCTTTTATTTCGACACCTCTTCTAAAACTTTAAAATTGGGTGGCAAACATATCCTTACAATGCAACATTCACAGCTTTGAGTTTTTTATTTTTGTTTTAAATCAATTTCAAATTCCACTACTCTAAGAAAAAAATTAAAATTTGTGTTTGAAAATATATTTTAAAATTAAATTTTGTAAATAAAAATGAAAAAATTAAAATTAAGATGGGTTTGGTAAATACAGCTCTTCCATTGAAATATAAAAAGGGGGGGGGAGCAAATTACAAATATATTCATGATGTTTACTTAAAATACGATTTGCTCCATATAAGTCTAAAAATTACACCCGGTCTCTTGAAATTTCTAATTTCATAACAAATGGCTCATTTCGTTAATAAATTATTAAGTCAATTAACAGTTTTTAATGATATCAGTAATTTATTTCAATTAATATTTCAAGCAATTTTATCATTATATAGAAGAGTAGTTATGAATATCATTTTTTTAATTATTTCTATTAAACAAAAAATTTAAACAAGGGATATTTGCAATTTTTAAAATCAAATGGGACAATTTGTATTTTAAACAAATATCAAAGAATGTATTTGTAATTTATCATAAAAAATATAGAAAAAACAAATACTCAAGTAATAAATCTAATTTTTAATTTTTTTGAGTAATAACTCCAAGTTCTTATGTTTTGGAGTCACAAAAATAATAACAATTTACAAAATTATATTACTCTTACCTATATATCTATTTGTTTGCGTTACTTGTCTATTGGGTGCTTTGGAAAGTTAGTTAAAAGTAGGTTTCTTGACCTTTTTGTCTTGTTGTGTATAAAAAATATGAGAGATGATATGAGAGTACCTCTATTTACACACCATTTTTTTATCTCAAGGCACACTAAAAAAAATATAATTACAATTATATCCATCAATTAAATATCCAAATTACCCTCATCTTCTTTCTTGAAACCCTAACAGCCAACCCCTCAACTCAACGAAAATGTGTTGCTACCGCCATCACTCCCAGCACAACGCCAACCATCTCCTAACTCTCCACTTTCGTGATCTCTCTCCATAGCCACTCCATCACTGATATCACTCATCTTCTCCTCGCCCTTCTTCACCCCACCGTTCTTCCATCTTCTTAGAACCACTGCAACCCCTCCCTCTTTAACCGGAACCATCATCTTCTCCTCTACCTTACGCACAACTACTACCTCTCCCATTTTCTTCTTCTAAAATCGCTGCCCTCTTCCACTGCTCACCACTGCTAGATCGCAAAACCACGTTTGGTTTGCAACATCCGAACTCGCGACTGAAGTTCGTTTTGCAACTTTCGAACATTGTAAACTAGTTCGGAAGACAATATCAGAACATCGATAATTTGTTCGACACTGGTTTGCTGCTACTATTTCTTCACTTCTTCGTTGAATCTCTCTATTTTCTCTTGCTCAAGATTTACAGGGTTAGGGGTTATGGCATTGACAGAAGAGGGTTAGGGAAGGGGTGGCGGGGAATAGGAAGGAGTTGGGAAGAATTGGTGAGAAAAAGAGATGGCTAGATAGAGGAAGAGACAGTACGAGTGAGGGAGAAATGAGGAGACCGGGGAATGACGATACTTGTGACGAAGAAAAGAGAGAAAGGGAAAGGGGCTACATCGGCGCCAGCGACGGAGTTGGGTTACAAGTGGTAGCAGTGGTGGTGGGTGTGTGACTAAGGGTAAAAATGAAACATTGTGGTGTGTATTGAGGAAAATTCTTATTTTTTAAATTACTAAAGGCGTGCATTGAGTAATGGTGTGCTTTAAGATAAAAGGTAGTGTGTAAATAGAGGCACCCATGATGTGACCTAAAATGAATTAAAAGTTAAAAACTAACTTTCAAAATTGTCTCTGTACATGTGTTACCTATTTGTCAAGTGTCACTTATTTGTGTATATCACTACCACCACCAACTATTGCTGACTTTCTTCGCCAACTTTTTCGATACCAATGCACTTTCTAGTGATAGTAGAATAGTGACAGCAAAATAAAGTAAACAAATATTTATTATTGTCACAAAATTATTCTATTAATCAAATCTTTATAATTCAGACAAAATAATTTTTAGATTTTAATGTCATACGTATCTATAAAAATGAACCTTTTTTTTATATATAAATTATATATATAAATTATTACGCTTTATATTTTGGGGGATGCATCAATAAATCCCAAATTAATAATTTATACACTGTTTAATCTTAAAAGTTTTCTTATAGACTGAAAGGTCCCATTACAATGTTTCAAACATCAGATTAATGTTTCGAACATTAGCTTTCGAACATCAAATTAATGTTTCGAACATTAGATTAATGTGCAAATGGGACTAAATAGAGTATAAGAAAACTTTTAAAACTAAATGGTTCAACTTTTCAGAAACTAGGACTTATGGGTAAATTTTACTTATATTTTTCTATATATTTTTTAATAAAAAATTGAAATAAAAAAGAGATAGATGATGATGGGGGCAAAAAGGTGAACGAGGGAAGACAAAGAAATCAGAGTCGGCGCCCATGTCTTTCGCCGACCAGTTAAAGGTAATAACGTCCCTTTCAATACTTCCTTCCTTCCTTCAACCACCTCTCCTCTCTCTCTCTCTCTACGATTATATATAAAACCCTATCTCTATCCATCCTCTCTTCTCTCTCAGATTCTTTTGTTCTTTCTCTCTTCCCCCCTTCTCTCTTCATCGGTTTCTTCCGTAAATATTTTTTACCAATCGGAAGATTTCCGACTCTCAGCTTAGCCTAGGGTTTCCTTTTTTTTCTTCGATCTATTATTTTTTTTTGAGATTTAGTTCCTTGGGTTTAATTGATTTGTTATTTGAATTTCTGGGTTGTTAACAATTTTGGATTATCAGCTGAATTATGAGAGGGGCAGTTGTTGAGCAATCTCAAGTTGAGAAGACTGAGGATGTTGATAAGGATAAGAAGAAGAAGCGTCGATCCAATCGACGATCCAAACAAAATTCCTCTGTTTCAGGTAGTTTCACATATGTATATATATATATATATATATATGTTAAATTGTTTGACATCTTCTTTGAAATTCTTGTTGTAGTCATTGCTATCAATCAGTGGTTTTTTGTTTTTTGTTTTTGGTTGGCAAAGTGAAAACCATTTAGTTGTTGGATGTGAACTATGATTTAAAGGCTATTTTTGGTGGCTGAGAAACTGAAGGAAAGAAAAGTCATGATTTTGAATTTGGGTTTCCACTTAAATTGATTCTACTGCAAATATTTGTCTTTAGTTGAATTAAGGTTCTCTTTATTTATATATTTATATATATATATATATATATATGGTTGTCCTTTATTCTTTGTGACAAAGTGAGAGGAAGCAATTTTGTGTTTTTCGTGTGGAAAAGATACTCTGCCTGGTAATGAGAAGACAATTTATCTGTTAAAAAAATTTGCATCTAGGAAAAACAAGAACATCTACATAATTGTAATCGTTCGATTATTTGACCTTTGAGTTCTTTTTGGAAACCAAATGGCCATGTGAATCAAAATTCTGGCTATGTTTGGTAGAGTTATTTAAAAAAAAATGATGTTTTTTGTTCTCAAAGTAGCATAAAATAGAAAAAGAAATTGAAAATGGTTGGGTTTGTTGTTGTCGGAAACTTTTCTATAAACCTGAGTTAAAAAGAACCAGTTTTAACTCAGGCTATTTGGGAATTATCTAAATGTTGTTTCCTGACTCTGTTTTTTTAAACTACTTCAGACAGGTTATTACTTATTTTCATTCCGTTAGTTTTGTTGATAACATCATGCGGATGGAGTTTTCAAGAGTATAGATCATACATCTACTTGCTTTTCAACTGCAACTTGATTCTTTTGGAACGTGAATTTTATTAACTGTTTATGGTTTCTAAGTTTTGGTTCCTCCTCGTTTGTCTACACTCTCCCCTATATTTGTGAAATGGATGTGTTTGTTGGGTACTGAGATTATCTGTGCTAGCTCTGATGTTTCAATTTTGTGTTTTTGGAGCAGATTGTTGTTCGCTAAATGAATTACCTGCAGAACCTTCAGAAATCATGGGGAGTAGTGGCACACCAAACGAGCAACAACTGCCTGGAGCATGTAATGTTGCTTTTAATTCATTGCCAACAATACATATAAATGAACAAACAGCACCACAGGAGGTTAGAAGTATGCAAAATCAGCTACTGTTTTCGTCTGATTCTGGTGGAAGAATGCTTTTAAAATCATATCCCAAGACAATTGCTTGTGAGGAGTCAATGGGGTTATATGCAAGTAAGGATTTTCTTATGTTGCATCAAACCTGTCATCAGAGAAAATATTTTGCTCCTCACTGGTCTGTTGAATCTGTTAATGAGGCATTAGAGGTCAGTCTGCCAATGTATTTCAATCAGCATTTGTTTTGATGCTGTTTATTATTGCTCCGAATTATTGATCTTTTTAGACCATGTAAATACATCATGGAGAAGAAGAAGGTTGTTATCATATTTAGTGTTTAATTCTGCAGAAAGGCAATGTCTTTAAAGCGCTGTTTCGTGTGAATGCTCACAACAGACTTGAGGTGCGTTATAATTTTTTCCCTGTGTTTCTGTTGCATCTCCTTGTTCTATTATGATGCAAATATTATGCACTGTTCTGTGTTGTTAGGCCTATTGCAAAATCGATGGAGTTCAAACAGATGTTCTCATCAGTGGAATTGCTGCTCAGAATAGAGCTGTAAGTCTGGGGTTGCTTTTTCTAGTGATTTTCTAAATGAAGTGCTGCTGACTTCAATTGTCTGCGTACTTTTTGTACATTGTGCATTTAATGGATATAAAGTGATAGGAAGTTAACTCACTAATCATGATTTGTTTGCTTTCTGTTCCTTCATCAGCTGTATACTGTTAATCATTGGCATTCCCATTTTTTCTTTAATTCATTGCCAAAGAATGACATCTGAGTATATCATAAAATACAAACTGTTGGGTTGATCAGTATTATCTTTACTTGAGGTCCATTTATTTTTATTTTTTAGATCTTTTGAACTATTATCTTAAAGCATTTATTTGTGCATCCAGAAAGGTAGTCAATGATTCAAATTTGTACTTCATTGTTTTTCGTTTCAGAAGTTAACAAGTTTGATTTGTTAGTCTATGCAAACACCGTGGATGCAATTAGTGAATTGTTACATTAGATTATAAATGCAATAACATTTTTTTTGGGATGGGTATGCATTGACAACTTTTTACAGTCTTGGGGAAACCATTTTTGCCTTTCATTTGAAGCAACAAGGGGTCAAAATTCAAGGACATGAAACATGCAATTTACTTAATCGGTCATGTGACTAATTTTGGACATTTTACCTGGCAATACTTTACATTTACATTGTTACCAGATGCTTAAAAGGAAGATTACTATTGTTATTCACCCAAAAAAAAGATTACTATTGTTATTATGGTGGTTCATATTGAAAAAGTTATAGCTTCTTCAGACAGGCAGCATGTGTGCCCAAATTGTGCCTCTTTTTTCCTTTTCATTTCCTTTCAAAAAAAAAAAAAAAATTATAGTTCACACATTAAATGTGTTTTTAAGTTATATACTGATCCCTGTAGCGATGTATTTTTGATGGAACATTTTCTGTCACATAGGTTGAAGGAGACATTGTTGTGATAAAAGTTGATCCTTTCTCAGCATGGACTAAGATGAAAGGGTCTACCGGGACTTTCAACAATTCTGCTCCGTTGGAGGATTATAACTCCGTCTCTGATGCCACTGAGTTGGTTGGTGATAGCTGCAAAGGAAAAAACAAGGTAGATGCAGTTTATGAGTATGTAAATGGTAGAAATGGCTCATTTTCTCCAGAGAAGGGTTTTCAATATGAGGTTGGTACTTCCTCTGGTGCAAATGTTGGTCCGGAAGTAATTGGACAGCACAACTCTGTGTCAGAATATAGTTATAGTTCTGTTAATGGACACTGTTCTTCTGCACTGGATCTTTCACAGGCAGGTTGTTCCAATGACCGGAATGATGTTACAAGTTCAGTAGAGAAGTTGTGTGCACTGATAAGCTCATTCCCATCAAAGAGACCAACTGGCAGCGTTGTGGCCATTATTGAAAGGTCTCCTCGTCGGGATGCTGTTGTTGGATTTCTTAGTGTTAAGCAATGCCTTTCTTATAGGGAAGGTTGCGGTAAGGGAAATAAGAAGAAAAAGAATTTATTGTCATCTACCAACCGGGAGTACATTATGTTGACACCAACTGACCCAAAGTTTCCTAAAATGATGGTATTTGTGAGAGACTTGCCTGATGTCATCAAGAAAAGATTGGAGGATGGTGATGAAACAATAGAAATGGAACTTGTTGCCGCACAAATTGATGATTGGAGGGAAGAAAATTATCTCCCGCAAGCTTGTGTCATGCATGTTTTCGGGAGGGGTGGAGAGATTGAATCACATATTGCTGCAATTTTATTTGAAAATGCAATTCAGTCTTCTGAATTTTCTGCTGAATCACTTTCTTGCCTTCCACGTGTTCCTTGGGTGGTTCCACCGGAGGAACTTAAGAGCAGAATAGATCTAAGAAATATGTGCATATTTACTATTGATCCTTCCACTGCGACTGATCTTGATGATGCACTATCAGTCGAAAGGCTATCCAATGGCATTTTCAGAGTCGGTGTGCACATCGCTGATGTATCATATTTTGTTCAACCCGACACAGCATTAGACATAGAAGCTCAAATTCGATCTACTGATGTCTATTTATCGCGGGGTAAATTACCTATGTTGCCCCCATGGCTTTCAGAGAAACTAGGATCACTTAATCCTGGAGTAGACAGACTCACCTTCTCAATTTTCTGGGACATGACTCTTGCTGGTGAGATTCTGGACCAGTGGATTGGCCGTACTGTCATAAAATCTTGTTGCAAACTCTCGTATGAAAATGCTCAGGCCATTATTGATGGGCTATTTAATGTGGGTAGTTTTAGTACCTTAGACGGTTGCCCTCAATTGCATGGCCAGTTTGAATGGTCTGATGTTATTAGATCTGTTAAAAGCCTTCATGAAATTTCGAAAACATTGAAGGCGAAGAGGTTTGACGATGGGGCATTGCGTTTGGAAAGCTCCAAACTGGTTTTCTTATTTGACGAAGATGGAAATCCTTACGATGGTATACTTTCAGAAAGGACGGACTCAAATTTCCTCGTTGAGGAATTTATGCTTTTGGCCAATAGGACAGCTGCAGAAGTAATAACTAGAGCTTATCCTGATAGTGCATTGTTGCGTAGGCATCCGGAACCTAACTTGCGGAAGCTGAGAGAGTTTGAAGTTTTTTGTAGCAAACATGGTTTCGAATTGGACACTTCTTCTTCAGGCCACATTCATCATTCATTAGAGCGGATTAGAGAGACACTCAAGAATGATTCTGTGTTGTTTAATATTCTCTTGTCGTATGCTACGAAGCCGATGCAATTGGCAACATATTTTTGTAGTGGAGATTTAAAAGACAGTGAAAATGATTGGGGGCACTATGCTTTGGCTGTTCCTCTCTACACTCATTTTACTTCACCGCTGCGTAGGTATCCGGATATTGTAGTACACCGGACATTGGCTGCTACAATTGAAGCTGAAGAGATGTATTTGAAGTATAAAAGAACTATGCAAAAACTGAAGAATGGGAAGGAATTGACAAGATGGTGCTTCACTGGTATTTGTTTTGATAAAGATGCAGCAGAATCGAGTGAAGGTCAGGAAGCATTATCTGCTGCAGCATCAAAACACAGAATTCCATGCATGGAAATCCTTGCAGACGTTGCTGCTCATTGCAATGAGAGGAAGCTGGCTAGTAAGCATGTCAAAGATGCTAGTGATAAACTCTACATGTGGTTTCTTCTCAAGAAAAAGGAGGTATTTGTTCTCTTTTCGAATGTAGTCCTCGTCCACTTTTATAACTGAACTTGTACTGCATTTAAATTATGTTTCTCTTATGATTTACCATAGTTTTATTTGCTTATCTGTCAATCCTCCTAACTGTTGTTAGGTCTTGTGCAGATTGTATTGAGTGAAGCAAGGGTACTGGGTCTGGGGCCAAGATTCATGTCAATATATGTCCACAAGTTAGCTGTGAGTAGTTTCCCTACCCATCTCTTATTCTTTTAGGGTTAATTACACTAAGACCTCCTCAACTATTAATGAAAATCAGTTTACTCTCCTCATTTGTGAACCGTTACAGTTTGACCCGTCAACTATAAAAACCGTACAGATGTCCCCATATTTGGAGGGGGTAAGAGTGATGCATTTTTATAGTTGATGGCTTCAAAATATACGGATTTATGGATGAGGGGTAAACTAATATTCACTAATAGTTGGGGGCTTTTTGGTGTAACTAACCCATTTTAGTTATTTATTTCCTTCTCCATTTAGTTAATGTGTGTCCTGCTTGTTAACATGCTTCTAGATTGAGCGGCGTATATATTATGATGAAGTTGACGACCTGAATGTAGAATGGCTTGAATCAATATCCACATTGTTGCTCAATTTATCCACACATAAACGCTTCCAGAGGAGAGGTAGCCCAGGTAACTACAGGACAATTGAAGATGTTGCACTTATTATGAGTCCATTAGAGTTGCCATTGGATTTTCCCGGAGATAGTGGTGACAAGGGCTGTGCAAAAGGGAATATTGAACCAAGTAGCAGCGGCTGTGCATCTCAAATAGTAGGGGATACTGGTGTAGCATCACTGGATGCGGCACCCATATCAAAATCGGGAATTGCAGAAGCCAATGAAATTGAGCCTTCTGTATTCCCCCTCACGCTACCCCTTCTTTCAACAATTCCCATTGCTCTTCATGCTGTTGGTGGGGATGATGGTCCCTTTGATATAGTTGCAAGACTGTACATGAGCTCATATTTCAGGTAATTTGGTGTTTGGGAGTCATATACTAGTTGTTGCAGTTGACGGAATTAGGATGTGGAAACAGAGTTTCGTTTTTTGTTTTTGGAATGGAATCTCTGTTGTAGATATGAAATAGAATATCGTTGAAGTAGTTTTTGAAACTGAATAATCTATGGCTGATGCAATTATGTGTTCGATATTGGATATACATCTTGTGGGGAATAGGCCTTTGTTTTTGTTGGCCATTTCCACGCAGGATAACTCGGTTGACATGCCTGTGTCCAGTGTTTCAGTGCCATGCATTGGAGTTGGAGTCTGAGTCTGGGTCCCAGTCTAATTCATTTTGTATCGGAAGCTTTAGCTTTGTTAGACTGCACAACCCAACTAGTTTTTAATGTTGGGTGGTCTGTTGTAGTTGAATTAGTTTCCAAGACATTGATGCACCATCTTGGCTCTCTGGAGTTTGGTGACTGTTGCGGCTTCATATACTCTTTCAATCTTTGCTTGAACTTTTTGGGATATGTATATTGCTGTGCTTCTGTTGGTCAGCAATTTAGCAAATTTTTGAAGGGACAATTAAACCGACATTGCGTTGTTGCAATGCTAATGATGTGTCATTTAATTATGTTTCATATTTTCATAGGAGCAGTTTGGGCCTTTCTTGTGAAACATTGTTTGCTTGTTTGGTGTTAAGAAAACATCATATATGTCTTCAATAACACTAAGCAATTATATGGGGGGGCTTTTCTCATGATAACTTGCTACTATTTGTCGGGTTGAGTTTTTCAATATTTGCAATCTTATTAAAAATTATGTATGTTATATATAAACAGGTCTTCTGTATATAAACAGATTTTTACTACTAGACATGCTGGTACATCATATATGTCTTCATTAACACTTAGCTACGTTTGTTTAGTGAATAGATTGTTAATGTGAGAATTGTTAGTAAGGGAATTAAGTAAAAGTGTATTTATTTTGATAAAGTATGAGAGATAGTTAGTGATGAGATTGTTAAATTATTTTTATATAAAATAAATAAATAAATTATTTTTATATTAAAAAAATTAAAACAAATATTAAAATAAACAGGTGCACTTGGTAAAAAAAAAAAAATTAATTTAAATTTTTTCTTTATTATGCACAATAGATTTCATTCTCTTACTATTTTCTTTATCTCATCTAAAATATAGGTAAACTAATCCTCCACTGAGGGGATTACTAAACCCCTTAGATTATGAATCCGTCCATCCATTTCACTACTAAACATGCTTTGGATGGGATTCACAGCCGCCATAATAGTCAAATTTGACTCCTCAAACTGCGAAACAAGCATGGCTTTAGAGATTATATTTGGGGCTTATCTCATGATAATTTGTTACTATTTCTCGGATTGAGTTTCCAATCTCATTAAAAATTATGTATGTTATATATAAACAGTGTCTTATGTACATAAACAGATTTTTACCAATAGACAAGCAGGTTTTGAAGTTCATAATAAAATATGGGTCTGGCTTTCGTCCAGTCCGCCATCGGAGTGGACTGTGCTGTTGGGCTTGTGAGGGCTCACCACAGGTTCCGTTTTGAAAATCTGAACCGTTGAATGTGTAAAACTCGTTGAGTATTATATGCTTGTGAAAAATTACGTTGATCGGATATCGATAGCTATGTGATCAAATCAGTTTTGTATACAAAAAATAGACGGTGAATAAATTTACGGTTGATAAAAAACTGTTTTGATCACATAGCTATCGATATTCGATCAACGTGATTTTTTACAGCCATATAGTACTTGACGAGTTCTACACATTGAACGGTTTAGATTTTCAAAAAGGGACCCGTGGTGGCCCCCAAGGGCCCAACAGCACGAACCAATCTGATGATGGACTGGACCAAAGCCCGGCCCTAAAATATACTCGTCAGATTCACTATTTTTCTGTTTAATAATGATGCACAGTACATTTATGCATAATATGAGTTTCATTTACATGTAAATTAGAAATTACGGAAAAAAAGAAGAAGAGTGTCAACCCTTGTAACAAAATAAGTTTTTAATTTTTAATTTTGTCAATTTAAATTGTAATATTTTTATTTATTTTCTATCAAAACTATTAAGTAAAAATGATGGAAAAATTGTAATAAGAAATGTTAGCGCAATTAAAACCGATCAATTATATATATCACTTATTCACGTTTTTTTTTATAATCAAATTAGAAAAAATAAATATTCTCAAACACACTGTTAATTATTTTTTAATCTCATTAAAAAGTTAAAAAAATTGTAAAATGAATAAAAAAAATCAAATCCCCAAATCCAGAGAGATTCATTTTGGAAATTGATTTTTAATATTTTTTGACTTTTTATGAATTTTATTATTATTTTTTAAATAATAATAATTTAATAAATCACATTTATACAAAATGAAAAATCCTGGCCCTGCATAAGGTTATCCCCCAACTAGTAGTGGCTAGAATTACCTTTGCAGCCAAACACTCCCTTAAATCCCTAAACAGAAATTTACGCGCCAAAATATTTTCAGAGGAGCCAAGAAGGAGAAGAAGAAGAATGATAGGATTATCATTATATATACATCGATAATTATGGCCGCAATCGGATGGTACGGACCTCTGATCGATCTCTCCAAAGCTTCTTCTCACATTGGCGATTACGTTCAGTTACTCGTTTTCATTCACAGATCTACTCCCATTCAGGTCTCTCTCTCTCTCTCTCTCAAGCATTATTATTTGCTCAATTATTGTATAGTGTGTACTTGAAATTGTAGCTTCGAAGAAATAAAATTAGTTGGTTTGATTTTGGGATTGTAAATTTGAAAGATTTCAATTTTGGGCAGTATAAGATGGCGAAAGGAGGTGGAGAAGTTATTAGGACAGACATTCAGGTCGGTGACGATACACGCAGATTTTTTTCTGTATCCATATGGCAAAAGCAAATTGGTTCCATGGTTTTTGCTGGTGATATTGTTTTGCTGCAAAGTAAGGTCTTCTTTTGTGCTCCTAATTAAGCTCTTTTTAATGACAATTACATATATTTGAAAGCAGCATGTGATTATTGGGCCCTCTTGTGCTTCAACTATGCTCGATTTCGCAAGCATAGCTGTATATATGTACTCACTACTCTGTTTGCCTGATTATTTTGTTTGTTACTGTGATTTTTCATTGTTTTTGTTTCTGGGTATGTTTTGTGGTGGTTGGGTTTTCACAATGTAGTCCTATTGGTTTGAGAACATTTTTTTGCCCCTTTTTGCCTTTACATTTCATTGGAAAACCTACATTTTTCGCACTGATGTTGAGTTTATAAAGTGGCTACTTGGCAAGACAGTGAGTGACAAATTTGAGGTAAGTTCAGTGGAAATAAACTTTTGACAAGCAAACAGCTCTGAGGTTTGTGGATTCTTGCCAAATTTTAAATTAATGGGAATTAATAAAAGCATGAGAGATGCTCTCAAAACCCCCCAAAAGGTCCAATCTAGGAGAATTAAAAAAAAAATTCCATTTAGAAACTTGAGGAAATCAAATTGCAAAACCCTTGGAAGCTTGTTAACAAGCAAAAAGGGGAAATATCCTAGCCCAAAGCGTCAAGACAGTTAGGGTGCAATTCCCTCAAGAGCCATCAGGAAGAATCTTGTCTAGTATTCTAATTTGGTCTAAAAAGAGCCTCACTAAGAGACCTTCTAAATAAAGCTGAAATCAAAGGCTCTAGAACTTGGCATCAGGAACCTCCTTCTTGGGATGAGGAATCAATATGAGATCGCATGATGAAAAAAAAGTCATGAGTGGAATACATTTTCTCTTTGGTTTATGTAAAGTGGACTTGGGTATGGATATTGAGTGCAGATATGTGTGTCAGATTCATCTAATTCTCATGTCCAAGGACGTGTGGACATTGCAAAATATGCATATTACTTAATATATACTTTTTTTTTTTTCTAGGGAAAAATGGTATTTACAAAATGTCTTATCTATGAAGCATGGACACTCCAAAAATGGTGCCGTGGCAGTGTCCGACACGCGGACACGCCGGGGACACGGGGACACGCCGGGGACACGTATGGGACACGCCAGATGGCGTGTCCCTTTAATTTAATGATTTTTTTGGAAGGGGACACGGCAGGGACACGGCGGGGACACGCGTGTCCATATCTGGACACGCCATGGGACACGGCGGGGCTCTTTTTCAAATTTTTTATATTTATTTGGGGTCAAAGAATAATATTTAAAAAGTTTAAAAAAAAAAAAAAAAAAACACCAACGGGCAAAGCCCTAATCGAACAACTAGGGATTAAATGAGTAAAATCAGACCTGCGAAGCCCTCCTCTCTCTCTGTCGAAGCCTTCTGAAGTCGATCGAAGCTCTCTCTCAGTCGCAGCCCTCCATTGTCGATCGAAGCCCTCCGACGTCGATCGTAGACCTCTAATCCAGTCGTCTCTGTCTCTGTTTCAATCGATCCAGTCGTCTTCGACCCTCGATCCACTCGTCTTCGAAGGTAACCCTCTTTCGCCTCTGCCTCTCTCTTTTGCTCTCTCTCTCTCTCTGCTTTGCCTTTGTTCGACTGAGACAGACTGATTTTTAGTTTTTTTTATATTTTTTTTATACGTTTATATTTAATGGTATGTAAGACTTTTTTTTATTTTTATTTTTATTTGTTTATATGTTTATATATATATATATATATAAGACTTTTTTCTTTTCTTTTTTTATAATTATATGTTTATATATATGTATATATATAAAACTGTATATAAAAAAAAATAATTATAGGTTTATATATATATATATAGTATGTAAACTCTGTTTTTTATTTTTATTTTTTTGTAACTAAAACATTTTTATATAACTAAAAAAAACATACATTTAGAATTTAATATAACTAAATGAAAAATCTTACTGATTCTCTATCATTTAGCACTAAGAACTTTCAAATGCTGAATTTTCAAAATTCAAAAGCCAAGGAGAAATTTTTATATATGTTTATATATATATATATATATAACTGTATATAAAAAAAATAATTATAGGTTTATATATATATATATATATGTAAACTCTATTTTTTATTTTTTATCCTTCTAATGTTAATGTTAATTTATAGGAAAAATGTTTAGTTCAAATTCTGCCAATAACACACAATCTGCCTTTGATGTAATACAAATCTACATAACACATAAAAATATATATATATATAAAAAAAAAAAAATCGCCGTGTCCCCCGCCGTGTCCGTGTCCCCATTTTTTGGAAATTCCCGTGTCCCGTGTCCGTATCCGTGTCCGTGTCCATATCCGTGTCCGTGTCCGTGCTTCATAGTGTCTTATAGCAAGCAGTTTATGCATAATATGGAGTTTTATGCGTAGTTATATGCTAAACTTGAATTATTAAATATTTTCTATGGGTCAATGTTCAACTGCACATGTTGGACACATATCTCTTACCCTTACCCTCACCTAAGTGTTGAGCATCCAACATGAGTACTTCATCCATTTGATTTAGAAAAGTTCATGTAATATAGCTTCTGGAATTATTGAATTTGTAATAACATAAGTGTATAGCATACATAAGATATAGAAACTACATGAGGATCTCCAATGGCAAATGCTATAATAGCATTGCCATTGCCAAATTATGGCAATGAACAGTAGAAAATGGTAGAATTATAGCAATTGTGCTCCAATGGAGGTTTGTCATTTTTGCCATTTTGACACAAAAATTGGTGTGTGTTTGGAGTCGGACGACCTGCCCACACCAGTTTTCAGCTTTTGTCTGCAAAAATGGTGGATGGGAGAGAGGGAGGGATGTTTTGCTGGGAGGGAGGGGGTGAGGGAGGGCAGCTGTTTTTGTGAATTGGCAGTTATGGCAGCTGCCAAAGCTTGCGTCAAATTTGTGTGTGCCAAATTTGACACAAGCTTTGGCATTTGCCAAATTTGGCAGCTGCCATAACTTGCCATTGGAGCAAGGTTTGGTCTTTCTGCCGCCAAATTTTGGCAATAACAGCTCCCATTGGAGATGGCTGAAGAGTTATTTGAGTAGATGGGGTTGTATATCTAATGCAGTTAGTGTTTGCTGCTTCTTTTCTTTCTTTCAGTTTCGGTTTCTGTTCAGTGGTGCAGGTTGTTCTGCGTCCATTTAGTATTTTTTAATTGGGATTGTTTAAGCTTTGATTGTTTTTTCATTCTTGGAATTTGGCTGCATATTTTATTCATTGAAATATTATTCTCTCAGGTAGTCAATGTATTTAATTCCTTTCTTTTTATGCTATGCCAGTTTTGAAGTTTTGTATCGTAAATACTATAACTGATTCTTGTCTGACGTGGAGTTTTGATATATTTGTATATCATACAGATGTCAAGATAACAAAATTTGGAGATTTTGTTGAGGCCAGAACCATCCAATGCTCATCTTTACTATGTTTAGTCCACCCTAGTGAATCACTTGTTTCTAAGGGTATGTGTTCTTTTCCTCTTGTTTTAAGGGATTTATTTTTTATTTTATTTCTGTTGGTTTCGTGGTAAGGTGGCATAATGTCCTTTCTCTGTTGCTTAAGGTTACTTGGTAGTTTGAAATGACTTTCTTTGCTTGGGATGTTGCTTGCCGTGAATTCACTGAATTTATTCATATTATTTTATGCATATGTTTCAATTTAAGTGGATATTAGGATTGCAATCATAATGATATCTCACTTGATTGCCTTGTTATGTTTCTGTTAATCTATCATAGCAAATGCAGCTTACTTAACTCTACTCGATAAATGGAATATAAGATGTTATCTTCATGTTTTAGGTGTGGAGGGCATCATAGGGGAATGTCGAGTTGGTGTAAGAACAAAGGAAAAGCTTAGGAAAGTTATTGAGTGGGTGCAGCAAACTGGGTCTACTCTTTGCAATGTGCAATTGCACAGGCACCAAGTATTCTCTTTGACTTTTAAGTTCTTAGAAAGAAGTATTTTAATCAGCCAGTTCCTTGTTTCATGCATGATACATGTTTGATTTTCACTGTTTATAACTTCTGCAGCCTATGAGGCAACAATCTATAAACTGGAAAGTACATGAAGAGAGAGGCTCTCAGGACTTCTTTTCTCTTTTAGAAGTGTCACATCTAACTGATTCTTGCAAGGCTACTTTCTATGCATCCATTGGTGAAATTTTTCTGAAACATCTTCATGAATCTGAGGAGGAGAGGATGTTCATCAGTAGGAGATTATGGACAACGGGAGAGAATAATTTGACTGAAGATCTCATTTGCTCTGGTTGCCAACTATGTGGCTCTCCATTGAATTCTGAGTTGGGGCATGGAGAAGACTCAGTTCTGCTTTCAACTGTTTCATGATTTATCATGATCATATTAGTTACTGAATTAGCGTGTCATCCATCCTTGTTTGCAGGTCTACTACGTTCGACCAAAGCACCATTCCACTCTATTGTCCAAAAAGCACTAGTCACCTCCATTTAATAACCTCAATATACAGACCCTTCATGGTATGGCTGCCTTGTTGGTCTTAATTTGATTTTTATGGGAGACTTTCTTACTTGTGACATTATGAATGTCGTATACTTTATGGAAAAAACTTGCTGTCCAGGGTTGCAAATTTACTTGATTCTTCTGTTTAATTATTCATAATTGGCTTATTCTCTTTATGCATTTACTTGTATCATCATCCTGAAGATAAGAATTTCAAAAGATAATTTCTAAACTCTCCTAATCTACAATACTTCATTTTGTGGAACATTGTATCTCTTAATCGAAGGTCCTTTGAAAACCCTTTGAATACCAAGTACCACATTGAGCTTCAGCTTGGCTTATAATCTATACTAATATATAAAGGGAGAGCACCAGTTTGGTATTCCCCCCATTTATTGAAGTCGTGTCAATTTTTCACTTCACAAAATTATCTAAATACAAATTTGTTATACACAGTTCAGTGAGTTCCATCTTTGTTGAATTTAAGGTAAGATATGGAAATACACAGTTAACCCCAAAGGGTTGGCCTGGTGGCAAGCCCTTGGTCTTGGAGGTGTGCTCCCTCTAAGGTTTAGGGATCGAGACCTTCCTTGCCAAGGGCCTGTGCACTCCTGGGAATTAGTCGGGCTTCGATCCTAACACCCCAGTGCCAATAAAAAGAAAAAGAAAAAAGAAATGGAAATACACAGTTAGAGATAAGCTCCAAATCTTAATACTCCTTGAAATTCTTGGTGATCTTCCTAACTATAACATCAAATGCACCTAAATATGGATCAACTTGAATAAAGTGGTAGGTGTTTTT
The DNA here is from genome assembly GCF_055761805.1 of Camellia sinensis. Classification (NCBI taxonomy): domain Eukaryota; kingdom Viridiplantae; phylum Streptophyta; class Magnoliopsida; order Ericales; family Theaceae; genus Camellia; species Camellia sinensis. Next base: position 144,830,441 of record NC_138963.1, read on the forward strand.
TCTTCTTGTTGATAAATTTGCAATTGATTCTTCTTCATTATTTTGAAAATAAATTGGCGGCTGATTGTCACCATGCGAGCATTGGAATATTATCTTTGGACTTCGTACTAGATTCATACAATTTTATATATTTATTTATTATTATTTTTGAATGTGGCAATCTCCTATAAACTTGCTAAGCATAACTGACTTCTGTCTTCATTTGCAGTTATACGTATGGGATGACTCGAAATATATTCCTCTCCTTGTCACAAACAAGGCTGCTGAACTCTTGTTTGGAAACATCAAGGCTGAGAGAGTATACTCCTGTTATAAAGAGCGAAATCATGATCAAACCCCTAATCCAAACAATGTTCAGAACAAGGATCATTCTGATGCAAGAGCTACTACTACTCAGCTGAATGCTGCCGAGAGTGAAGTTAACTGTCTTCACCCTCCACGGGAAGGTAAGAGTTTGGGACGAAAGGGAAAACAGAAGTCTGCAGCCCCTAACTTGTATTTGATTTGGTTAGTATTGCTTAAAGTTTTGATGCAACAAGGGAAGAATAGTCCTCTGAAATTCAAAGTTACAGTCAATGTGGGCAGAGATTGGGAAAGCGGGAGATTTGAAATGGTTTCTGTGTCGATACCGTGCTTTGGAATGATGGCGTCCTTGGTTTAGGTTACTGTTATACTTCTTTATATATCTATATCTATATATATATTTATGAGCATATAGTTGCAACAAAATAGCAAAAAACAACTCATGCATCCAAGTCTAATTGATTGGAATACAAGGCTTTGTTGGTTTGCAGGTTCTTATTGTTTACTGACCAATTAGTTTGGTTGTATTTTCGTTATGTTTTCTATTTTCATTTTCTGGAAAACACAAGAAACTCATTTGAATAATTGGTATTTAGGAACTATTTTAGGGAAACTCATTAACAGTCAGTATGCCTTCAACTCTTTTTTTGGTCATGGTAACAATTTCAACTTGGTTTGCCATTGAATAATTGACGAAGTAATTTCTGTTAAAGAGATCCCTGATAAATGAAGATATTAGATGAGGTGAATCGAAGCTAGCTCAGTGAAACAGGATTCAAAGAAAGGCATTGGATTCCGTAAAGATATTCATCTAAAAATGCAGTTGCTCCAAAGAGGATTCAAACTGATTCAGCGTCTGTAACAACTTCATGGCTTTTCAGAACATGATCTTACAGCATAAATGGACCTCCTTCGACACTAAGAACATTATTTAATATCAGAGCGAAAAAAAAAAAAAAAACTGTGGAGACAGCCACACAAGTGGAGAACAAATTTTCAACATGAGAACATGACGTTCATATCAAGACTCGGTTCCTGTCTCTGTCAAAGCGCCCATAGCAGCAGCATTTTGTTCTTCTAAAAGCTTCATTTGGCGTTCTGCATGTTCCCTTTCACATTGGCTAATTCCCATGATTATATCTAGCATCGTACCAGTTGTGCCAAAGAACACGAGGGGTGCCAATGATTTCCGCTTTATCCCCACTGGTATTGCGAGCAAAGCACCAGCAACGGAGAATACCCATGTGCCCAGTGCACTGCAGACAATTCCACATTTAGTAAGTTTACGATGCATGACAATTCAACTAAAAAGACTCAAAAATAAAAGACGGACATTTATTATGTCAAAACCAAAATTCAATGTGATGATCATATATGCAAATATTTAGCAGAAACCAACTAATGAACAAAGCATGTTTTACTCAAACCAATTTTAACAGCTTATTCTACCAGAAATTATATAGAAATGAGTGACACTGCAGTTCTGATGATTTTCAATTAAACCATTTGAAACCATCGTTTAAAAGTTATGCTTGGTTCGACAATCCGGAGGTTTCCAACTACCCATTGTGAAATAAATGAAAGTGTACCACTTCTTGGATCATGTCATCTAATTCACGGGCTGCTTGCTGCTATCAACCAGTATAATTTCAAATAACTAGATACAATAGATTTGGTGTAAAAGAGAAGCAACAGAATTAAACTACAATAATGGGCATCCACATGGTTGATGTGCCAAACCAATGGCCAAAAGTGACATTCACCTAGATTTCTAACATCAAAACTAGTTCAAAGCTGATAAGGAAAACTACAGCTTACTAATACACAACACAAGTAACAAAGCATATATGACATAGACTAAATGATTCAATCGTCAATATTATAGCTTAACCAATTTAGTAAAATCCTCTAAATTTTTATTCAAGTTTCAAATTGTTATTCACATTGCCATAGACCATTCACAACCTGATCTTATTGCATTTAATTCAATGAAACGCGAATTAACACAAATATAACCAATTTATTAGAAATCATTCACATATTATTTGGGAGAATTAAGAAATTTCAAATAAAGATTATCCTTGTCACCATATTTTTTTCCATTGTCACAACATAGATTTCTATTTTTCCAACTCAATGTCAACCTTTTCTCCCCATTAGTAACCAAATTCCAATTCCTCTCTAGATAATTATAGAACCAAAGGTTTTTGTCATGATTCAACCTAAAAGCATACACACCGACCCACCCCATAAAAACACCCATAAAAGAAAAGGAAAAAAAAAAACAGAATATTGTAAGAAGAAAAGGTGATTGTTTGAAGTAATAATTAAACAACGAGTTTCAATGAGGAACATGACAAACAACGTATGCATCATTACATGAAATTCCAGAATGTCTTGTCAAGAGACATGGTTGCCACAATCACATGTACATTGCATAACTAATATCAAGTGCCAATTGAGATTTAAAATTGAACACATATCATCATATGTTCAAGTTGTATCCACACAAAATTATTTGAAAATATGCTTAGGCAACCTTGATTATGTGCTCATTTCTCTTAGATGCAATGCAAGATACAAGGAAAGTTACAAATAAAGCCCCCTTGCACCTAAACCGTCTATATTGGATATATAATTTGTGATCTGGGACCCTGCAATATCAAGTACTATTTTCCCCCATCATTGTGGCATAGATTTGAGTCATAGAATCAACCTCTCCTAGAAAAAAATGAAGTAATCTCTGCTTCTCCCCAACCCTATTGGATGCAGAAGTCAAGTGCACTAGGTACAACATATTTCGTTTCTTTTCTCAAATGCTAGTAAACCAAACAGATTGTTTAAGAATACATGGAAAAGAAAAAAAGAATTTCCATTGGCTTCTCCCTAATTGTATTTTGGGATTATATGCTCTTTTAAAAAGTTTTAAACTTTGAACTTTAAAATCCCAAAAAAATATTTCAAACACGAATTTTCCTATATCCTAAATCTGAATAGCCATTGTGCAATTTCCATTTTACTTTCAGATAATTGAAACTATGAAACAAACTTAGAGAGCATACTTTGTGATTTTCAAAGCATCATTTTCAGTTAATTAGGCATAATGAATACACATCATATATATATATGCTAAATAGGTGAACAGAAAAAAAAGGTAAACATCTGACTTGGAAACAGAGCAGTCTTCAAGATGCTTCTCAGTCTCTTGGCCTGGCATCTCTCTCTTATTAGCTACCTGCTTTCTAGTTATTATATCTTTCTTTGTGTATTCAAAGAAGGGAAGTCCTCTTCGAACCTGTTTGAATATTTTTGTTAGCTCAGTTCACAATTCTCATATGCAATGCAGAAGTCGAAACAAACATAGAAGATAAAGATACCCAAAACCCCACACCCCACCCCCCCCCCCCCAAAAAAAAAAAAAAAAAAAAAAAAAATCAAAGAAATTAATCTCCGCAAACACCCAACAAGGAGTGTGCAACCGAAATTCCAGTTCATAGAATCATACATAAAAGGGATATATAAAAATAGTAGAGGAGTACTCTGTAAAGGTAAGTAACAGTGGAGAAAGAAACTTACAAGATCGGAGGAGAGGAAACCACAAACAGTGGAGAGAGCGAGAGAGATAGGGGTGGTTTGCTTGAAATGCTGAAGGGAAAAAAAATAAGATTAGGGCTTGCCGCGGAGCAACTGAGTCCTGACAATGGAAGGCAGTGGCAGTCCAGTTACTGGCCCGACCCGAACTCATTGGGTCAAATCCGACCAATATAAAGATTTGCAAGACTAGGGTTTATTGGTAAATTTATACTATGGCTCCGTTTGGATGTTACTTTGGACTAAAATAGTCATACATGACTGACTATTTTAGTTAAGGCCAAGTTTGGCGTATTTGAAAAAAGACAAAAAGTTAAAAAGTCACTATTCTATTTAAGTCAAATCATCTTATTTAAGTCACATTATCTCTCTAACACATCACTTTAAACCTAATCTAAACCCAACCCATATTTCATAAAAAGTCAAAAAGTGTATTTATTTAGATCATCCCAAACAACCCCTAAATATAATAAAATGTCACATTTAACTCATAATTATTTTATTTTATTTCTCACAAAAGTTAAAAAAGTCAAAAAACTTATCCCAAACGAGAATTATAATCCCAAGCTAAAATAACCAAAAAATTAAAAAGCAAACCAACCCACGTCCCAAACGAACCCTATATCCTTATGACCCTCATATTGATTATGTTTATTGTAACTTAAATAAGCTTATTATAATTTATTTTAATTTAAAATTTTGTGATCGATTGTTTAGTGCAGTGTATGCTTATAATGTATTAGGCATAAATAACTTAAATAAGTTTTTTTAAAAAATTGATTATCTGAAAATTAGAAGAAATATATTTTTTTACCTTTTACTTTTTAATTATCATTTTTTACCTTACAATAAGTGTGCGGGGAGCAAATATTCAGGCAAGCCCGCACTCCTTTCTTCCAAGCTCCGTTTCTGTCCGATCACCTGCGTGCACAATAGCAGCGAGCTACCCGGCGGTGTGTGGCCGGAAAACCCCTCCAACGATCAAGTTAGCACACACCTGAGGATAGAGAGACTGAGGAGAGAGTTGAGTGTAAGTATTTCTCTTACCAAATGTTCATCTGTCGCAGCATAGGGGGCACAGACTCGTTTATATACCTTCTGCGCCCCAAATCTACTCTCATTCGTCTCTCGACACGTGGTGCTGCTATCCCATCTATCAGCACAAATCTTGCTAAACACCACCTAACCAAACTGCCAGCCCACTCTACTGGGAGCTCGGCAGCCGGGCTGAATCTTCTCGGCTATCAACGACCGTGCTGTGCAGCTGGCCAGAGCGCTCCGCTCGCCGTGCTTAATGAGGACCGAGCTCGTCTGCATCCCAGCATAGCCGAGCTCGGGACAGTTCATGCTGGTTTTGCCGCTGGCCTTCCTGCCCGGCTAACTCATGAACCGTAGAACAACAACGTCGTTCCTGGCGTCGGACATCTCACTTGCCCGGCCTCTATACCATGCAGCCAAGTAGCTCGGTCTAACCACGCCTTGCCTTAACCGAGCCAATTCGGATCATAAATTTCCCTCTCAATTGCCCCTTAATTCCGTCCGCACAAGCGTGACTGGGATTACCTGTTCTGACCGGGGTAACACTTTCTCGGTCCTCGGTTTGCAATACGGTGACTGGGCTAGTTGGCATGCCTGTCTTCAAAACTTGCCCGGTCGACGCCTCGATTCACCATCTTGTCTCTTCAATACTGACGTCGCCGTCAATAGAGACACGTGTCGTGCGCTGATTGGCCTCGAACAGCCAAACATCACATCCGTTCAGATTCAAATTTTTGGCGGTCTTCCTCTCTTATATACGCCATTTCCTTCTTCATTTCGTCTTTACTGATTTTCCTTCATCCTTGCTGATCCAGAGCTTCTGCCCTTCCTTTCTTGCCATTATTGAGTTCGTGTTCGAGGAAGTACACTGCTCTCAATTGGTAAGTTTTTCAACCCTTTTTGTTGTTATTTCACTTGGTATTTCGCATATTAGGGTACTAAATCTGTAGGTTTTAGGACATAGGCACCCAAAACCGTCCCTATCCCTTCACTCTCCTTGTTGTTCTTCATTTTCTCTGATGATTTTCTCTAATGAACACTGAAGATCTGGGGCGGACCGGGCTCCAGGTCTTCCTTTGATCCAAAAAATCATTCAGACCGAGCAAATAAGCAGTTTGTCCCAACCTTAGTAGAAACCGGGGTAGCAAAAAGGACTTGGCCGCTCGGCCGGGCTAATCTCTGGTTCGCTTGAGCGACCGAGCTCCTTGGCTAGCCTTTACGACCGAGGTGGTTTGGCACAATCCATGACCGAGCTCAAGTCTAGCTCATTTTGCGCGGCCGCGCTCCCACTTACAATTACCCTCCATTTTCCTACAGAGTCCAAGGGAACCAAAGACCAATTCTGAGGCTCTCAAGGACCGAGCAGCCATTAATTCCTAGTCTGTGCCAAACCACCTCAGCCGAGCTAAATTAGTCGGCCACACATGGGGAAATTCCGTTTCCTTGTGGACACACCTGCTGCCTTGGCTGCCTTCAGGGAAGAATACGGTATCTCGGCAGATGTCCATTTAGAGCTCGCCGAGATGGAAACAACCCCTTGGAGCAGGCTTGACCAATGCCCCTTCACCGTGCTGTCAGTAATTGAAGGAGGCCTCCGCTTCCTGGTCAACCCTTTGATGACCGAATTTCTGTGCCACACTGGGCTAGCACCCATCCAAGTTTCGACCAATACTTACTGAATAATCAATGGCGTGCATGAGCTAAACAACCAGCTAGGAACAAACTTAGGTTTAGCCGAGATACTACGACAATACACCCTTGGGCACACCGGCGACGGCCTGGCCTATTATTTAAAAATAAGACCGGGCAAAGAGAAAATAGTGACCGGCACCCCAGACAAGGACTTACATGATGACGACTTCTTCTGGGTGTCTGGCAATTATGAAACAGCCGACGTATCGGGCTGGTTCATCAGCAAGAACTTTGGTTCCACATGTAAGCCGCGTTAATTTGCTCGGTTAATTTCCTACCTTCAACATTCTGTACTTAACCATTTTTCCTGTTTCTTTTGCAGCAATTCAGGCCTTGCAATCCAACTACCAATATCCCAACGTAGAAGCCATCCGGACCGTGCTCCGTTACAGCCACCGGGATTGTAATGAGTTGCTCGGCTACACTCCAACCTATAGATACTCAGCTCCACGCCGGAGCAAAGTTATAGACTTTCTCCGTGCTCCAACACCTCCTTCAGACCCAACTCTACCAGACGTGCCGCTAATCCGGCTGACCGAAGAACAAGAGATGGCAAAATGAAGCCACATCAAGAACCTCCTCACAACAACCTCAGCCGAGATACCGAGCATCATCACCCACTCTCAAGCTGCCGGACAATCCAGCGGCCCCGTGGTCACCTTGGCATCTCCAAGTACCGGGCAACCCAGACAAGAAACTCGCCGGGCTGGCAAAAGGCCTCGCGCAGACCTATCTGCCGAGCTGGTTGCCGAGCTAACCACCGAGCAATCCACCGACACTGTCGACCCAACACCACCGTGGCGACCGCAACTAAAGCACCGGGGAAAGGACATACCGGCTACCGCTTCCATCAAGGGCAACAAAGAGCACCTGCTCGCCTTTGACCTTTCCAAAGCCCTTCTCCTACCGAGCGACGTGGTCGGCAGCGACCACGTTCCTGACACCCGGTTAGTGAAATCGTCTGTTAAGTCCATGGCCAGGGTAAGTCTCAATCTTTCAATGAAATTTTTACCAAGTGTTTGCACGGTTTCCTCTCTGATCAAACTTTCTTCTTGCAGGCCATCCAGAAGCAACACTTGGTCATGGAGCGAATCCATCGACTGCAGTAGAAGGCGAATGACACTGCCGGCCAAGTCCAGAGTCTTCAAACCGAGCTCGGCCGAGCAAAATCTTCACTGCAAATTGCTAACGCTGACAATAACAAGTTGCTCGGCCAGCTCGGTGAGGCCGAAAAAAAGAAGGATGAGTTCCAGGCCGAGCTGGATGCATTGAAGAAGTCAAGGGAAAAAGAACTTGAGGATGCCAATAACGCTGGCTTTAAGGAGGCCGAAGACAGCTACAAAAAGCAAGTCTTTGCCACCCAAGACATTTACTTTAAAGCTGGTTGGAAGTGTGCCCGTGCTCAGCTTGGTCAAGGTCCCGAGACCGACGTATTTACCTTTCCGTCGGCTGCCTTCCTGTCGGTGTACCTCGTGCCCTATGCCAACGACGTCTTCAGCGCGTTGCAAGCTGAGGCCGATGAAGAGCTTGCCAAAGAAACCGAGGCCAATGCTGAGGAAAGAAGCAGCCAAGAGCAACCCAGAGAAACTGAGACCGGTGTCCAAGAGCAAACAACGGTCAACCTGGAGGCAGCTGATGACGAATTCACTAATCTTTTCCCCCTTGTGTAGTTTTCTGTTTTCTTTCATTTTGCTCAAAATGTAACCGGGCTAATTACCCCATCGTTTGTACTCATTTTTCACATCAATGAAAAACTCAGTTTCCTTCAAGTGTTTGCACGGTCCTAGAGCTGAGTAACTTCAACTGGACAAAATATCTCAGCAAGACAAATTTCATTAATTAACTCATATAACCGGAATAAATCATCTCGGTAGTACACCCAGAGTTAAGCAACACATCAAGTCTTTCAACCGGAATAAACATCTCGGTTGAGAATACCTAAGTTGAGCAAAATATCAACTTTTCAACCAGAATAATCGTCTCGGTTGAGGCGAACTAATTTGAACAAAACATCAACTTTTCAACCAGAATAAACATCTCGGTTGAGAGTGACTAATTTGATCAAAACATCAACTCTTTCAACTGGAATAAACATCTCGGTTGAGAATACCTAAGTTGAACAAAACATCAACTCTTTCAACCGGAGTAAACATCTCGGTTGAGAGTACCTAAGTTGAACAAAACATCAACTCCTTCAACCGGAGTAAACATCTCGGTCGAGAATACCTTAGTTGAACAAAACATCAACTCTTTCAACCGGAGTAAATATCTCGGTTGAGACTACCTAAGTTGAACAAAACATCAACTCTTTCAACCGGAGTAAACATCTCGGTTGAGGGTACAACTTGAGGTTAGCTGCATTCCATGGCCGGGGTATTCCTCTACCATCCAAGTCTTCCAAGTGATATGCCCCCTTGCCCGCCAGACCGGTTATCTTGTAGGGTCCTTCCCAATTTGCCCCTAGTTTGCCTTCGCCTAGCACCAGGGTATTGCCCATGACCTTCCGCAAGACCCAATCACCCACTTTGAACGGTCTGGGGTGCACGGATTTGTTGTATTTTCTTGAAAGCTCTTGTTGGTAGGCGGCCACATGGATAAGAGCCTTTTCCCAGCGTTCTTCCACTAGGTCCAATTCTAAGGCCATGGCTTCGGCGTTCAGCTCGGGCTCAAAACTTTCACTTCTGAGGGTGGGCATACCAACTTCCAAAGGGATAACCGCCTCCATGCCATATGCCAAAGCAAAAGGAGTTTCCCCGGTAGATCACCGCGAGGTTGTTCAGTATGCCCAAAGGACACTGGGGAGTTCCTCAGCCCACTTTCTTTTGGCTTTCTCAAGCCTCTTCTTCAGTCCATCAAGAATGGTCTTGTTCGAAGCCTCGGCTTGACCGTTGGACTGCAGGTAAGCCGGAGTGGAGTTGTAGAATTCGATCTTCAAATCTTCACAGAACCCCTTAAACAGGCGGCCGTCAAATTGGGTGCCGTTATCAGAGATCAGAATTTTGGGGACGCCAAACCGCGTGACCACATTCTGCCAGACAAATCGCTTCACGTCTTTCTCCTTGATTGTTGCCAAAGGCTCCGCTTCAACCCATTTGGTGAAGTAGTCTGTGGCCACGATGAAGAACTTCCGGTTGCCTGGTGCGGTTGGTAGCGGCCCCACTATATCTAGCCCCCACATCGCGAAGGGCCAAGGGCTGGTGAAGGGAAGAAGTTTCCTAGCCGACTGGTGGATCTGGTGGGCAAACTTTTGGCATTTCTCACACTTGCGAACATATTTCTGGGCGTCGGCTTGCATGCACGGCCACCAATAGCCTTGCGAAATAGCGCGGTAGGCCAAGGACCTGCCCCCTATATGACTGCCACAGATGCCTTTGTGAATTTCGTAAAGGAAGGCTTCCATGCTACTCGGGTGCACACACTTCAGGTAGGGACCGGTGAAAGACTTCTTGTATAAAGCGCTTGATGGAGAGAGCCAAAACCGCTCGGACTTCACCCGCACTTTATGCGCTTCCTTCTTGTCGGCTGGAAGGGTCCGTTCTCTGAGAAAGAGGATTATGGGGTCCATCCAAGAAGGACCTAGCTCGGCGCAGAGTACTTCTGTCTGCCCGGTTTCTTCAATGCTGGGCCTCGGAAGGAATTCAATCAAAAGAGGGTTGGGAGATGTGCTGTCGACCATAGAAGTAAGGCCGGCCAACTCATCTGCTCGGCCGTTTTCTTCTCGGCCAATCTGTTGGACCCTGATCGCCTGAAATCGCTTGATGTGGTCTCTGACCAGAGCTTGGTAGTTCATCATTCTGTCATCCTTTGCCTCGTAAACCCCAAAAACTTGGTTAACCACAAGCTGGGAATCACTGTAAACCATTAGTTCAGATGCTTGCATTTGAAGCGCGCTCTTGAGACCGACCAATAGTGCCTCGTACTCGGCCTCATTGTTGGATGCTGGGAAGCCAAGAGTGATAGAATGTTCTATAGTCAGTCCGTCTGGCGAAATCAGAACTATACCTAACCCGGCACCGTGACGGTTCGAGGCGCCATCAACAAAAAGTTTCCACATTTCTCCGACAAAGAGTTTCCAACACTCTGAGGGGTCCTAAGAAGCTTGAAGGTTGATGGGATCACGGTTGCTCGGCTGTTCGGCTTCCGGTCCCGTACTGAGCGGTTCCACTTCAGCCCCCCTTGGTGATTCGGTGCCGGACTCAGCAAGTTGATCCATAATGCCTAAGTTCGTAGGCGAATCGCTAGGTTGCGGTATTATGCCGGCCGCAGGCTCTGTGCTGAGCGGTTCCATTTCTTTCCTCCTCGGTGATGTGGTGTCGGACAAAGCGGGTTGGTCAGTGATAGCTAACTCTGTCATTGCATCATCGGGCTATAGTATCGTATTAACTGAAGGGGCTTCAGCGGGGCGCGCAAGTTCTGCATCGCCAATGCTGCCAAGCTGTGGTATTTCGGTCGAGCTTGCATTCACCTCTTCATCTGCCATGGCAATATCGACCGGGCATACTGGATGAGTTCCAGGTGAGAATTCAGCAACGAAGTCGGCCAAAGTCTAGGCTTTTATGGCTGTGCGCGGTTGGAACTTCACATCAAACTGTCCCAATTCGACCGCCCACTTAAGAATCCGACCGGAGAAGTCTGCCTGTTCGAACAAAGCTTTGAGAGGGAACTCGGTCAAGACGATGATGGTATGGGCATGGAAATAGTGTGCCAACTTCCTTGAAGCCATCATCAACGCTAACTCAAGTTTTTCCAGTGGCAAGTACCTCGACTCTGCCGGTAGCAAGGTTTTGCTGACGTAGAAGATGGGTAGATGTTTGATTCCTTCCGACCGGACAAGCACTGCACTGACTGCATGCTGCAATACGGCCAGATAAAGGTAAAGTTCTTCTCCGGGCTTCGGTGTGACCAACAACGGTGCTGAAGACAAATACTCCTTGAGCTCGGCCAAAGCCTGGTCACACTCTTCATCCCATGAGAACTTTGATTTCAAGGCTTGAAAAAAAAGGGTGGCAGCGATCTGATGACCGGCTTATAAATCGGTTAAGCGCGGCGGCCATTCCGGCCAGATGCTGCACATCCTTAGCTGAGCTAGGCTGTTTTAGCTCTTGCACGGCTCGGATTTGTGTAGGGTCTGCTTCGATACCTCGGTTCGTGACTAGGAAACCCAAAAATTTTTCGGATCCCACGCCGAAGGCACACTTAGATGCATTCAGGTGTAGCTTGTGCTTTTTGAGAATGGCGAACATTTCGGCCAAATCAGACAAATGGTCTGCTTGATGCCGCCTCTTAACCACCATATCATCAATATAAGCCTCCATTGTCCGGCCTAGCAGAGGAGCGAACATCTTGGTCACCATCCTTTGAAAAGTTGCCCCGGCTTTCTTCAAACCAAAAGGCATGACTCGGTAGCAGAAGAGTCCCCTTGGTGTAGTAAACGAGGTGATCTCTCGGTCGGGCCCATGCATGGCAATTTGATGGTAGCCGCAGTAGGCGTCTAAGAAACTGAGCCTATTATGTCCAGCCGTTAAGTCCATAAGCTGGTCTATTCTAGGCAGAGGGAAGCTGTCTTTCGGACAAGCTCGGTTGACAGTCTTGTAGTCAACGCAAACTCGCCACTTCCCATTCTTCTTGGGCACCACGACCGTGTTTGAAATCCACCGAGGGTGATGCACTTCCTGAATTGCTCGCGCCTTGAGCAAGTTCTTCACTTCCTTCGCAACTACCTCGGCGTGATGCAACGTCGATCTCCTTGTTCGCTGAATGACCGGCTTGGCTCCGAGGAAGACATTGAGATGATGGCATATAAAACTCGGATTGAGACCGGGCATGTCGTAAGGTGACCACGCAAAGGCTTCGATGTTGGCCATCAAAAACTCAACCATATCGGTCCTTTCTTGGGCTGTAAGGCTTGAGCCGAGCATGAAGAACTTGTCCGGATGCTCTGTATCAATGCGCACTTCCACCAACTCCTCGATAGCTTTGTCCTCGGCCTTTGTGCCCACGTCGTCAAGGACTCCTCGGTCTTCCAGTCCCTCAATCATTTGAACAAAGCCTTTGGCAACTCGGCTCCCGTTGATCGCCACGAAGCATTGCTTCGACATGACTTGATCGCCCCAAAACTCCTCGATTGCCCCCATAACCAAGGGGAATCTCACCACCTGGTGGTAGGTTGACGCTACGGCTTGCATAGCGTGAAGCCATCCCCTTCCAAGGATCAAATTATAAGTAGATGGCACCTACAACACCCAGAACTCCACCTGTTTGACCACGGATCCCGCTTTGACCGGCAGGATAATCTTTCCCAAAGGCCACTCTGGTTGTAAGTTGAAACCAACGAGTGGCGAAGTCGCCGGGGCCAAATCTGTATCCCGGAGCTTGAGCTGTTTGAAAGCGTCATAGTACATGATCTCGACCGAGCTTCCCTGATCGATCAAGATTCGTTTGACATCAAATTCTTTGACGCAGAGTTTTACTACTAGGGCATCGTTGTGCGGCGTTTGAATGCGCTTTAGGTCTCTTGAGGAGAAATTGATCACGTCATTCTCTTCGGTCTTCCCCCTTTTGATCGCAGGCTGAACCGACAAAACTTCCCTCATGTGTTCTTCCTTCTTGATCATTCCTCGGAGCTCGCATACACGCGCTGGTTCCACTATGCCGTGGATGACATTAATAACCCCTTGGGGAGGCGCATCTCGGTCATCCGGAGCTTGATTGGCCTTCACCCCGTCATCAATGTAAAGGTCCAAGTGTCCGGCTGCGACTAGCTTTTCCAAGTGTTGCCTCAAAGGCAAACAATCCTCTGTCCGATGGCCTCGCTCCTGGTGAAACGTGTAACGGTATCGCGGATTGAAGCCCTTCTGTCTGTCACCTAACTTAGCAGGAAATCGGACATACTCCTCGTCACCAATTTCACTAAGTATGCGATAGATTGAAATCTTAAAGACCGTGGTGATGTCTATCCTTGCTTTCAACCTTCTGTTTGCATCAGCTACGTCATCCCGATCATTCCGACGTTCTCTACCTTGGTTTTTACGATTAGTGCCACGGTCCGATTCCTCAGCGCGGTCGCTGGATCGGTCGGACTCCTGCCGACCGCGTGCACTTTGCCAGCTGACCGCTTGTTTGTTGCTACCGGAGTTGCCTTCACGGTAGATACTGACGCATCATCCTTCACTCGGATGTGCTCATTGATGCGCTGCATTAGCTGGTCCATGGATGTCGGCTGGTGCATGGTAAGCGAGTCCCGCAGTCTATGTCCGACCGGGAGACCACGCTTGTATTGTGTGATTGCAAGGTTGACCGGGCAATCCAAGATCTCGTTGAAGGTCTCCCAATATCTGGAGTTGTATGCCTTCAATGTGTCGCTCGGTTCCATCTTGACACTTAGGAGGTGATCAACTTCCTTTGGTGTTTTGGTGTTGGTTTTGAAGCGCGTCACAAAGGCTTCGGCCAACTGCTGCCACCTTTCAATGCTTCCCTCCGGCAACCTCTCGAACCATTTCAAACCCAGCTCGCCCAAACTCGACGGGAAGATCAAGCACATAAGAGCGTCATTTTGCCTATGTCCAGCCATGACCTGTCGAAAATGACTTATATACATATACGGGTCGGTTTTTCCATCATAGAGCGTGAACTTTGGCTGGTAGAAGCCCACCGGAAGCGGTGCGGTCTCTATATCCACGGAGAATGGAGTGGCACTCAGCCTTGCCAAGTCTGTATCTACAAGGAGAGGCGCGGCTGGGCGGGGTAGAGGCATTCCGACCTTCTCACTGGCGTGAACCCCATAGGATAGCCGCTGGAATGCCAGCACCCTTTGAGCCTCCCGCCGGCGAGCCCGTTCCTTCAAAACTACCCACAAATCCTCGGAACGAGCAGAATAAGAATACCTCGACGTCGTCGCCGGACGTGAGGGTCGATAGGTGCTGTCTTGCGCGCTAGACTTCTCTTCGTGCACGTCGGAATCTGAAACCTTGTAACTTATGGTGATAGAAATGGAAGGAGTGTGCCGCTGACTCTAACTGCCTGAACGGCGGGGTTGGGTGCGCTCACTATGGTCTCCCCCTCCAGCTACACCCTTCCCTTTGACATGCCGCTTTAGCTCCTCCATCTCCGCCGCTATTCGCCGGATGACGGCGTCCTGGTTCTGTAACTTGTGCTCCAGACGTTTGGCGTGCGATTCTCTCCGCCGCCGATGACCGTCTGGACTCCGTGAATGACCATAGCTTCTTCCGCGCTTATCCCGCACGTCTCTTGAGTGTCCTCCTGGAGAAATCTCCAGGTCCGCCATTGGAGGAATGATAGTGGGATGTCCTTCTCTCCATCTACCTGACTCTGGGGTAACTCTGTCAACGGCGGACAGCGAAATCTCTTCGTTGTTTGCCATGGACGGTGATCAGACGAGCCTAGAAGACAACGTTTTGTCTGCAAGTTTCCCACAGACGGCGCCAATTGTGCGGGGCGCAAATATTCAAGCAAGCCCGTACTCCTTTCTTCCAAGCTCCGTTTCTGTTCGATCACCTGCGTGCACAACAACAGTGAGCTACCTGGCGGTGTGTGGCCGGAAAACCCCTCCAACGATCAAGTTAGCATACACCTGAGGATAGAGAGAGTGAGGAGAGAGTTGAGTGTAAGTATTTCTCTTACCAAATGTTCATCTGTCGCAGCATGGGGGCCGTAGACTCGCTTATATACCTTCTGCGCCCCAAATCTACTCCCATTCGTCTCTCGACACGTGGTGCTGCTATCCCATCTATCAGCACAAATCTTGCTGAACACCACCTAACCAAACTGCCAGCCCACTCTAATGGGAGCTCGGCAGCCGGGCTGAATCTTCTTGGCTATCAACGGCCGTGCTGTGCAGCTGGCCAGAGCGCTCCGCTCGCCGTACTCAATGAGGACCGAGCTCGTCTGCATCTCGGTATAGCCCAGCTTGGGACAATTCCCACTGGTTTTGCCGCCGGCCTTCCTGCCCGGCTAACTCATGAACCATGGAACAACAACGCCGTTCTTGGCGCCGGACATCTCACTTGCCCGGCCTCTATACCATGCAACCAAGTAGCTCGGTCTAACCACGCCTTGCCTTAACCAAGCAAATCCTTTCAAGGCACGAGCCGCGCTACCTCGACCCAATCTTGTTCGGCCCAAATCTGTCCGGCCATTACCACGGCCCAATCCAGATCATAAATTTCCCTCTCAATAAGGTATACCAAATAAGCCTAATGCACTTTGCGTCCTGCTTATATTTTTTTATTTTTTTTTCTCCACTTAAATATTTTGAAATTTTCTTTTTTGCCTTTTGGAATACTAACCTTTTAACTCCAATACTACTATCATTCATAACCTTGTGAAACTCTAATTCTATCTAGCATTTTGTTATTGTTACTTTCAACTCCGCATTCTTGCCTTATCCACTATCCCCAACCTCTTTTCATTCTCTTAACTACCTCTGTCCATCTACACCACCATGATGCCTAGCATTTCTTCTAATAACCATTGTGACCACATTCAGGAATGGGGTTAATGCTGTACTTTTGACACAGTAGTAACTGTTGTGCCTCAGTTGGAGATTTATTATAGGCTTATTTTTATGATCCGAACTGTTCATTTTGTAGGGTTCGTTGAGTACTTCATTCCTACCAAAAATCATATTAATCAGATTAATAACTATATGATCAAATGTCATATTTTTTATGCTATTTCTGAAAAGAAAAACTTATTGTTTATTTTTTTTATGATAAATGTAATTCGATTATATAGTTATTGATATCCGATTAATATGATTTTTAGTAGGCATGAAATACTCAACGAACCCTACAACATGACGGTTCGGATCATAAACATAAGCCCATAATAAACCTCCAATTGAGGCACAACAGTTATTGTTGTGCCAAAGCATAGCAGTAACCCCACTATTATTATTATTATTATTATTATTTCTCTTTGTGTTTTCCTTCGTGATTTTCTCTTTGTTGCTCTATTTTTATTTTTATTTTATTTTTGGTCAAAGACTGCAAGTTATAGAATGGACAGAAAAGTTAGATAATAAGGTAACAGGAATGAATGGAGGCAGCGGTGATAATTTTTTTTAAAGATTGGTAGTAGTGGTCCTTAGAAGTGAATAATGTTGAGTGGTGTAGGGTTAAATTAGATTTGAAAGATTAGAAATATAAACTAGGTTGAAAGTTTACATCAACATAGAATGGAAATAAATAAATAAATAAATAAATAAATATATATATATTATTAAATGGCAAGGGGTTCAATAAAATAAAGCGGGGCTTGGGTTTGGCTTTATATTTCACAAACATCTATGGATATCTTTGTAATTATTATAAGATTGTTACATTTACCAAATTTCAGCTCACCTAAATTGCTTAAATTTGTGCATACTGGTTGTCAGTCATTCGGACGAATGTCGATGATTCGGACGAATGTCGATTGACATACTGGTAGACAAGGGTGACAATTAAGATTGATAAGGGTGATGCCGGTCATCTGAGATGTCACCTAGCCAGACGTTAGTGAGGCATTTTGCCAATCAAAAGTATGCAAAAATATATTTTTTATTTTGCCAAATCACTTTAGTTAACTTGTACTCTGACAATACTCTATAGTTAGCCATGTAGGCATTACAGAGAGAAAGCATTTCCCTAGTCTCTCTTGGTTCTCCAATTGTAGCTAGTCCCCTTGCAGATGAGGTATAATGCCTAATGTATTGCCTAACTTGTTGGAGCATTGAAATTGTGATTTGATTGGATAAAATGCCAAACAAGCACAATATTAGAGAGCTTGTTAGAGTTGCATGTTTGGATTTTAGATTTACGTAGGAAAAAGAAAAGAGATAGGAAAATAAAGTAATTTCTGTGGGTGTTGATTTCCGACCACACAACTAAACGAGAAACTCAGTTGGAGAGAATCTCCAACCATTGTTGTTATAATGCCATCGTTGTTGCTATAATGCCATTGCTATTGCTATAATTTGGCAATAAATAGTGCTATTTTGCTAAATTATAGCAATGGTGCTCCAATTGTCATTTGCTATTTTGGCAAATCTCAACCAACTTTCCCTCCAAGTTTGTAGGTGTTGTTTGGATATAGGTTTTTTTCTAATTTTATTTTTGTTTATTTTTGTCTCTTATGATCTTTTTTTAATTGTTTGTAAAAAAAATTATATATTTATATTATTCCTGACTAAACAAATATAAAAAATGAAAAAAAATTGAAAAATTGGAAAAAAAAATATAGTTCACCCCAGCAAAAAACATATATCACTACAAAAAAAAAAAAAAAGAAATAATAATTTTGGTTACAAAATTAAAAAAATACATTAAATAGTAATTTGGGTTGACATTGCAAAATTAAAAAATACATTAAAAAACAATAAATGACATTACAAAGTTAAAAAATACATTCTTTCGTAATTATTCATCAGGAGGCAGGGGAAAATAGTAATTTGGGTTGCTGACGTGTGCGGATCACTTGGCGAAAATCTCATTTTTTCGCATTGTACAATACGCTTTCATCTGAGGGTCCAAATGAGAAATGTCCGTAGTCATTATTAAATGTTCTTCCTTTTTAATCTCATGTTCATGTCTTTTAATCTCATATTCTTGTCTTTTGATCTCAAGTTCTTTCATCTCCTGTAGTGCTTGAATCATTTTTTCTTCTCTTTCAGTTTTTTTCTTTTCCTTCTCAGTAAGGTGTTGGTTAAATGTCTCCAATTGTATGCTCATTTTTTGGACTTCAACTTCAATGACTTTATTTCTCCGAAATAATTATTTTGCAGCTTTCCTACCCATAGGCCTTTTACCCCTTACAGAGACATTGCCCTTACCAACAGTTGGATTGTTACCAACATTTAGATTGGTGTCATCTTCAAGAGAAATACAATTATCCATAGGGGAATCGGGGCTGAATCAAGGAAAACGATGTATGTATCCTTGACTTCACCATGTTCATAGGAGCTACATCTTGCCACCTGATGTTGTTTTGCAAGATTAGCTAACAATGTTCAAAAGCAAAATTTTCTTTTCATCTTGATGGTATAAAAGTTTTGCTTGAAGCATCTGTATCAATAAAATATTAAATTAAGTAATTAGTTAATTTTTATATGAGGCGAAATAACAAAAACAAACGTAATAAATGAAAATGAAATCTTACCATATCAACTTGAAACATCCCACTTGGGTGTAGATTTTCGACTTGCGCTAAGCATCCACGAATTTGTTGGAACATTTCATTATTATACCCCATCGTGATTGGATAGACACTTGTGTTATTGATTGATCATTCTGAAGGGAGCAATAATTTTCAAAAATTGTTCCCCAAAAGTGAGCATAAGATTATGAATTGCCAACAATTGGATCTTCAGAAATATGACACCAAGCTTTACAAAGTGACACATCTTCATTAATGATGAATGATTTTCCTCTCTTTATTTTTGATGAACCTTCCATAATGATTGAGTGAAAAAAACTATAAATAAAAATACACTTTGGGAGGTTTGTTGTGAAATGAAATTGAGAAAAAGAGAGGAGAGAAAGAAAAAAGATTGGTGTGAAATGAAATTGAGATTCAAGATTTGTATTTATAAACAAAAAAAAAAAGAGCCATTTTTTTTTATAGCCGTTATAACATAAAAACATGACCGTTTGTAATGGTTGTGGGTTTGTTTGTTTCCTTTTTTTTTAATCAACAAAATAGCACACTTGGATTGATCTTGGGGATTGATCACTGAACAAGATCTCAGTCGTTGATTCCGGTGATTAAATAACAATCCAACGGCTGAGATCAATACTCTAGAATAATCTGCTCAGTCCTCTTGATCACTGTCTCTCTCAACAAACCCCTTTGCTGGTTCTCAACTTCTTTATGACCGATTCACCACAACATTTTGATCACTGTCTCCTTCATTCTCACCATCTTCATCTCTCTCTCTCTCTCTCTCTCCCTGGTTCTCACCTTCTTTATGACCGATTCACCACACATTTGTTTGATTGTTGAGAAACAGAGCAAAGGATAGTGATTGTTTATATATTTGTTCTCATCTTCTCCGATCTTGATCTTCTCCAAACTTCTTCGATTTGATCTAGAAGCTCTCTACTCTTATTTTCTTTGATCTTGATTTTATTTATTTGTTTATTTTGTTTCAAAATACAGTCTCATTAACCAAAAACAAGTTTTCTTTTTGTTTGTTTGTTTGTTTGTTTTTTTTTGTTTTTTGTTTTTCCAAGATTCTCAACTACTAAACAAATAATGTTTGTGCAATGAATTGAGTCTTAGGTGAATTTTGTTGTTGTTTCAGATGTTGTGCAATGAATTTATTTATTTGTTGTTTCAGGATACTCCGAATTGAATTTTTTTTCGTTGTTTAATTATTTGTCTTTGTTTTAGATATTGTGTTGTGCAAAGAGTGTCTGTGCAATGAATTGATTTTCAACTACCAAAAAGTGCCTTTATATCTCCAAACATGCATTGGTTTATGGTTTTCAGATTGCCTCAGATTTACAAGCATGTACATCACTCCTCTTCTCGATGCAGGAAACTTCATTTTGATGAACGTATTAATATATCTAATTCATATTTATCATACACAAACAAATCTGGGCATACACACATTACTCCAATTTGTGATTTTTCATTGAAATTTTTGAGTAATTGGTGAATTTGGTGTTGCTGAAATTTGGTGATTTTTGTATTAGTAAAATTTGTCTGGGAAAGGCACAAATTAGTGAATTTGTTTTTTTTTTTTTTGGACACACCTTGAAGTAATTGGGGAATTCTGTTTTAAACAAAATGGTGAATTTTATTTTATTTTATTTTTAAAAAAAACTTCAAACATTCTGGAAAAGTCCCAAATGAAAGGGAGGGAGGAAAGGAAGAAATCAGTTGGTTTTTGGGTGACTTGGCAGATTTGGCAGTTGCCAAAGTAGCTGCCAAATTTGGCAACAGATTTGGCAACTGTAAAATTTTCAACTGCTATAGCATGACATTGGAGAAGCCATTTTTGCCCAAGCTGCTATACTAGTTGTTCGGTCGGTCATTCGTACAAATGTTGATTGACATACTGGTAGACAAGGGTGACAATTAAGATTGATAAGGGTGATGCCGATCATCTAGCCAGACGTTACTGAGGCATTTTGCCAATGCTAATCAAAAGTATGCAAAAATATATTTTTTATTTTGCCAAATCACTTTAGTTAACTTGTACTCTGACAATACTCTATAGTTAGCTATGTAGGCATTACAGAGAGAAAGCATTTCCGTAGTCTTTCTTGGTTCTCCAATTGTAGCTAGTCCCCTTGCAGATGAGGTATAATGCCTAATGTATTGCCTAACTTGTTGGAGCATTGAAATTGTGATTTGACTGGATAAAATGCCAAACAAGCACAATATTAGAGAGCTTGTTGGAGTTGCTTGTTTGGATTTTAGATTTACTTAGGAAAAAGGAAAGAGATAGGAAAATAAAAGTAATTTCTGTGGGTGTTGATTTCCGACCACACAACCAAACGGGAAAATCAACTGGAGAGCACCGGCAGAATAGATTAAGCTCAAACAACCTGTCACAGAAAGATAAGAATTCAGAGATGGTTCGTCTACCCGGGGGTACTCCGACGATCAAGTCAGTAATCAATATCTTTCAAATATAGCAAATTGTGCTTAAACTCACAAGAAAGGACTTACTTTAGACCCACGAGGGTGCCTTGCTTTTATAACTAGCAGTGACCTGGTCTCATTAGAAGCCTCACTTCAATGGACTTAAGCTCAATGCTCATCCTGGACCTTCATCTAGATAGAGATAAACTCTTCTTGAGCCTTATCCTTATCCAGACTGAGATCCTCCCTTGTTCTAGAACTCTTGTCACTTATCCGCTCATTTCGGATTCTGGTATCTCTACACATAAACCCGGCCTAGCCGAGATCACCTCAGCACATAACCAAGCCACGTGATACCTCGGCTGACACTTTGGCGTCACCTTAGTCATGTGCTGTCATTCACAAAATACTTCTCCACAATTGCCCCCTAAGTTCTATTACCTTGGTCACTTGAGGTGATGGAACCTACACCGTGTGTCCACATTTCATGTCAGCTGAGAATTCATTTATCTCTCCGACCGAGATCATGACTCGTCAGCTTCATATAACCAGGACTCAATTGTCCACTTTATCAAGGATCAAGTTCTTTATGCATCTCAACTGAGATCGCTTCTCTAACCGAGGTTTTTGCTTCATTAATTAAGAATGCCAAGAGTTTTGACTGTGCATGAGCTGTCATACACAGTCTTCCTGCATGAGCTGTTACGCACAGTCTTCCCAACCGTTTCCTCCACACATCCCTTCCTCATTGATTCGTACCTGACACTCGCTATCAGGTTGTGTCGCCTCTGCGCACGCCGCCTGACAAGCACGTCGTCCAAGGTGCCTCATTATGTTTTGTCGCCTTTTCGTATATTTGACAAAACTCTTTCTTCTCTCTCCATCTTTTTACTTTTGTAATCCATAATTTCCCTCGTCTCTCAAACTTTCTCTCTCTTTCAAACCTCCATTTTTGCATTTTCAAGCGGATTGACATTTTTCACCAAGGCTAACCTTCTTTCATCTACCATTGTCACCACCATGGGTTTGGGTTAGAGTGTAGACGTGTCCACCATGCACAAGTCTGTGCTCTCACGGATGAACAACGCTGGTTTAGGTAGGTGAGAAGGAGTGATATATATACTAGGGTCATAAGGGACGGCCAGTGTATGGATGAGGTTTACATGCCGGGGTGGAGGGACTTGATTATGTGGTCGAAGAGGATTTGTAGTGACGTTGGGTTTTTGGGGAGGTGCTATCACCTTACTGTCGATGAGATCTTGAATCTTATCGCAGCCTATAACATTTATCAGTGTCATGACCATGCTGCTGGTGAAAAGGCCGAGTTGTGTTTCAGAGGGAGAGGATCGAGTAGAGGGCGAGGCTCTAGTAGCTTAAGATGCCCCTTTTTGATCAATACGCCCATGACTTTGGATAAGGACATGTAAAGCAGGGTGAAGACCCTTTGGTTCCAGGCTTGGTGGCTCGAGGTTTGTGGAGTTGTGTTGGATGTACCAGCAAAAAGGTTGGCGGTCTTGGGTGTGGTGGTGACCATACTCACATCCGAAGGTTGTGCAGCTGCATTACCAGTAGTGGTTGCATTGGAACTGCATGTGAAAAGCCTCTTGGGCTGTTTTTTCTCATCATTTATCAACCCCTGTCTCATTGCATCTTCAATATGAACTCTTATCTCATGGAGATCAGCAAATGTGAAGAAGGGTAAGACAGTCATCTTCTGTAGCAATCTCCCCTGCAGGTTGCGGACTATCATACTAATTTGATCTTTCTCGGATGGCCGGGTAGTCATCATCGAAGCCTTGGCCCTCCACCTTGCCATAAAATCCGAGAAGCCCTCATTTAGCTCCTAACGGGTTGCTTCAAGATCACGAGTGGTGACCTCGATCTGTGTGTTGTATGAATATTGTGCGGCAAAGGCCTCAGCCATTCCTCCCAGCTCTGTTTCATAGAGTCTTCTAGTTTTGCATACCAGATAACCGCTATCCCTGACAAGGTTCGGCCAGAAAGCGACAACTTTTGGAGTGTAAAAAGGCCCATTGGCCGTAGGATGTCAGAGAATAACCGCAAATGGTCCATGGGATCACTCGAGCCATCGAAGCGGTCGATACGTAGCATCTTGAACCTATCTGGCAAGGTTACTATCGAGCTAGTATAAACATCCTCAATGTTAGGTATTGAAGTAACACCCTGTGCCCACTTAAGAAGCTTTTCTAGCTTGTTGACTTTAATTGCAGTAGGGTCGACCTTGAATTCAAAGGGAGCCTCCGTTTGGTAAAACGGTGCCTTAGAGGCTTGAGGTGGAATTAGATCTACTGGAATGCTCAAATTTTCTTGGACATTAATAGCGACTCCGGGTGCCGGAATACCTATAGGAGGTGCATGGGAAGCAGAAGCTGCTGCTTGTCGTGGTTGCTGTTGCTGTTGCTGCAGCCTATTTATTACTTTAGCTTGTTGGGTTGTAACTTTAGCTTGGCAGGTAGCATCTTGCTGCATAGTTTCAATGGTTTGCTGGAGATGACAGATCAAATCTTCCATACCGGTTGGGTATTGAGCCAATTGAATGGGCGAGTGATTTCTTACTAGAGTGAAAATAGAAGATCGAATAGGACTAGGCACAAATGAAGTAAAAGGTAATTGCTGGATTGGTGAATTATGCCTAACCCTTCTCCGTCTCGTAACCGGTGGGAGTGAAGCAAACACTGGTTGTCCTCCAACAAGATCCCCGGATCTGTAAATTCTCCATATACGAGTCCAGAGTGCTTGGGGGTGTAGACACCCCATTTTTGACCGTCATCAAGACTTGGACGTCACCGCTTGAACACTCGGTGATCATCCATGTTCGTGTTCGTCTTGAGTTCCCAGAGGTCTCGGTCACGTGCCCTGCCTCAGGATCTCTCAACTCGACTGTTTTGTGCTTGGTTTTGCACCAAACACTTGTGTTTTGCCTTTGAGGGGCAGGGAATGGCTTGTTGGCCATCCCCACACTCCACTGGCCATAGCTTGAGGCCACCGGCTGTGTTTTGTTGCCATCGGCCAAATGTTTGGCCGACCGGCACTCTAGATGGTCGACCGGCCATCTATTTTGGTCAAATTGCATTTTCGGCTGGCCGACCACTGTTCATCTACTTTTTCAGATATTTTTGTGCCAGCTGTGATAGCTGGCACCCACTTTGCTCCCCTCCACACACGTGTATGGAGGGATCTCCCTCTTGACTAGCTTACTTGAGAAGCTTTGCAAGAGTGAGCTCTATAAGAAGGAGCCTCTTCTCCCTCCATTAGGGTTGACAAAAAAAGCTCCAGAGCTCTGAGTTTTAGGGTTAGGGTTTACATATACTCTATCTCTATATCTCTTCCTCCTTTTGGTGTATTAGTGTGTGTTTGTTCTTACTATTGCACACAAACACCTACCATTACACCTTTCCTTAGTTGCTGAGGCATTAGAGGGTTGATCTTGAGTTTTTTAAGCTAGTTTTGATCCAAGAAGAGGTCTGGTCTTGTGATCTTGGAAGTGTTTTTCAAGGGTGAGTGTTCTTGCCCTTTATTCCCCATTTTTGCATAGCTTTTTTGACTACCTTACACCTGTTTTCGAGCTTAGCTTATAGCATATAAAAGTCTTTTTTTTGCTTGCTCTAAATAGTTGTTTAAGAGTGTTTTGTTGTTTGGGGTTATTTGACCCCACTTAGGCCTTGTTTGGCTCTATTTTTGTGCTATTTTGGTGAGCTCCGGGACCACTTTGTTTGGGCCTCCTCACCACTGAAATCTTGAGAGATTTCAGTGGTGAGGATGGTGCCTTAAGGTCCTAAGAAGGAGAGGGCCACCCCCTCTCCGTGTTGTCCTTAAAAAGGTCCATTTTTGCCTCATGTGTGAGTACCTAGTTTAGGTTCATGTTGACCATGCATTAACTATTATTTGGTAGTATTTTGCCATCTATTACCTCTGTTTCATGTTGGTTTGGACACACCTTGCATGCCTTGCATACATGTCTTGTAATGCCACATTTTTGTCTTAACATGCTTTAGGTTTAGACCCTTGTTCTAGCATGATTTAGGCTTAGCTTTGTGAAGATTTTGTGCTTGTTTTAGCATGTTGAAGTTCTATTTTTGGTTGCTTTGGTCGACCATGGCATGCTTAGTATAGCCTCTTTGCATTCTTGGCTTGTGAGCCTCAAGTGCATGGACCATGAGCATGCATTACTTGAATTATTTTAGTGGTTTGGAACCATTTACCATGTTATTTCAGTCCTTATAACATGCCTATATGCTCGCGTTTGATGCTCCTTCAATGTGTTAAAAGGTTGTTGCCTTATGCTCCATGAATGTACCTCTTTGTATGCTTGCATATTTAGACCACCTAGATGCCATCTAGGTACATCCTTAGCTTCGTTCAGGTCTGCATTGGACCTGTTCTAAGTCCGCTTAGCCTTGTGAGGCTTGGTTGACTTGGCCTTGGTTTAAGCCTCCTTGGCTTGCCTTGAGTACTTGGACCATTTGTTGCATGCTTAGCTTGTCTTATTGACTTGGATTGGCACCTTTCGTGACATGATTTTCAGAGCTTATAATATGTGCCATTTGCCCATGTTTGCATCCTCTTAAGTGTGCTTGAGAATTGCTCTTTAATGCTTAAGTGTTGGTCCTTGTGTGCATGCATGTTTACATGTCATTTTGCCTTCATTCTTGAGCATGTTGGCCACTATTTTGGGTTTAGTATAGCGCTGCCCGAATCAGTTTAAGTCCATTGTTCGCATGTTGTTGCATGCTCACCTTGTGTGTTGTCGCATACTTGTGTGTTGTTGCATGATTGAATGAAGTCACATGCTTGCTTGCATGTTTGA
The DNA here is from genome assembly GCF_055761805.1 of Camellia sinensis. Classification (NCBI taxonomy): domain Eukaryota; kingdom Viridiplantae; phylum Streptophyta; class Magnoliopsida; order Ericales; family Theaceae; genus Camellia; species Camellia sinensis. Next base: position 144,856,485 of record NC_138963.1, read on the forward strand.
ACACCACATTGTGTCTTACATACTTGTTGGTTGCATTGCTTCATGCCATGCATGCTTGTTTGCCTAGGTTGTGTGTCCAACATACATTACTTGCTTGCATGCCCATATTGCATACTTAGGCTCACATGCTTAGGATTGCGTTGCATTGGCATGCATGCCTTGCCTCTTGAATTGCTTGTGATAGAGGTTGAGCTCCATTTGTTTGTTTATGTGCATTGCATGACATTTGAAATCAAAGTGCACACTTGGTCCCTTGGGCCATCACGCATTGAAATGCGCGATTGGTGGTCCGAGAACCAAGAACCATGTCCCTTTGAGTCATAAACATGATAAGGGATGTGTTGGTGCACACATTGGCTTGGAATGCATTGCCATGCCTTGTGTTGCCCTTTGCTGCTGTCAAAACAGGATTCTGCAGGAAGCTTTGGCCGGCCGGCCATCTTTAGTGCCGACTGACCAAGTATGGATGGCCGAGAGCTTAACCAGTGGCTGGTGATCATTCCCCATGGCCGGTGACCATTCCTTATGGCCGGTGGTGTTCCCTAATGTCCAGAGAGTGTTCCTTGGGAATTATGCCATTCTCAGAGGAGTAGAGCAGGGAAAACAGAGGCAACTTGTGCATGGCAATGGACTCCCGAGCGAAACCGAACGCGCATGCATTGGACCCTCTTCCCGAGGACTTTTATCGTTTTCTTTACTTAATTGATTTGTTAATTAATTAGGTAGTCTGTAATATTTAATTAGTTTGTAGGTTAATTAATTGTATTATTCTTTTAGTCCCTCCGAGCGAGGGCAAATTTGTAATAAGTGTGGGTGCGCGTGTGCATGTCTTCCAACCCCCACTTCTTTCTCTCTTTTACTGACCTGCTTTGATGGTTAGTACTAGGACATATTTAATTTAGCATCCTTATGCTATGTATACGTGCATCATTCATCAGTATTGCATGCATCGGGCTCGGCGCATCATACTAACTGCATAGTATTTTAAATCTAAACTTGAATATATGCATCAAATGGTTGCATTTCACATGACATCCTAAGATTAGCCGGGCCTATCCTAATTTCATTCTGTATGCGTTGCATTAGGCACTTAACATGGACTTGGATCATACATTGATTGCTAACGAATTCTTTGTTTTGGCTTGGAGTACCCTGTAAGTATTTTGTGCTTTAGCATCTTGTACGAGTGTGAATGTTAACATGACAGTATGCTTACCATGTGGCTAGATGCTTATGCGATATGAACTGCCTAAATGCCTGTGGGTGAAGGTTGGATTGCTTGAGTTGGAACAACTCATCAAAATCCGTGTTTTAACCTACTCGCGAGTAGCAAATTTCAAAACATTTTCCAAACAAACGGATATGCGATGCTTTGTTCCAAATTAGGCGATCTAGTCTATACTTGTTTGCTGTGCGCATAACATAGTAATTCTAGACTAATAACCGAAATAGGAACACATAATGCTTTCAAAACAAGATATCACAGTTAGTAGAGGCCGATCTTTGATCGGGCGAGACGGGGTGCTCATAGCTGACCTTCTCCAATCGTACCCAAGTTCCTGAGCCTAGACAACTTTGGTGATGACGGACACGTGGCCTTTGGCACCGAGTCAGGGTTTCCTAAATTTTCCAAAATAAAATATTTAGGTGGCGACTCTGTATCTGGCAAAGCAGTCCATGTTTGGCACTTCTTTTCTAAAAATTTGTTTTTCTTAAAACGATTTGCCGGATTTGGACTCTTTGGTTCAGATTAAGAACTGTGACAATTTGAGAGTCTTGAACTGTAGTGAACCCACAAATGAACAAAACGGGACTCATCCTCCCGAGGTGTTCGGGGACGTCTACAGGGGGTATCCGAACTGTCTGAAGCAATTGTGAAAAACTACCTTGCAAAAAGAAATAAAGCAAAAGGGAAAACAAAAATCAGAAACCACACAGCACCTTAGTTTAGATTTTAATAAATACACTGATGTAATCAAAAATTGTAGGACCATGCTTAACACTGAATTTTGCCTCCAAAAACTGATACCTAGACTTGCAACTGATAGGTACGTTCCTGTAGAGTTTCATTCAAAAAGCACATAACAGTTAAGTGAGAGCCAAAACACCCCTATGATGGGGTAGGGTTACCCTGTTCTAGTTTCGTCAGGAACTAGGGTTCACTATTCAAGCAAAGTGTTTCACACAATCTTGAATTTGGGTAAGCAATCTGTCCTAGTTTGGAACAGTCTTTATGGCTTTCGCCATGCAACTAGGCCATTTGGTCAAAAAAGGGTATCTCAGCAAGACTACCTAATATACCTCTCACACCTAACACTGAGAAATGAAAGGAGGATCAAACGGTACAGTGGTAGTCCAGATCCAAGGGTTGTGTTCCTATCGTGGCAGAGACCGCAATCGATTAGCCTTTTGGCAAGCTTTTTCCAAGCAAGTCTCCGGCAAACCGTTCTGGAATAGCAGATCGCAAACACAGTGACTTAGGTGCACCAATGCAAATGTAAATGCAAAGAAACACATAAGTGTAGATAAAAGTTCATATCATGAGTTCGAGTCAAGTTCTCTAAATCCCCAGCAAAGTCGCCAGAAACTGTAGCTCCATTTTTTTGCGCCCCTTTTCGGAAGTTCAAAAATAATCCCTATAGTTCAGACTCCCGTGGTTCTGAATCTAATCTCACAAGGGCAATGTGAAACTGATAAACACCAAAGAGTCCAAAACCGACAAATTGTTTTTGAAAAATCGATTTTAAATCAAATAATGCCAAAATTGAACTGCTTTGCCAGATATAGAGTCACCACCAAAATATTTTTTCTCTTGGGAGAAATTTAGGAAATCCTGACTCGTGCCAAAGGCCACGTGTTTGTTATCACCAAAGTTACCTCGGTTCAGGAACTTAGGTACGAGAGGGGAAGGTCATGAATTGAGCACCCCTGCTCGCCTGATCAAAGATCGGCCTCTACTAATCATGATAGAATTTTTGTCAACATTATGTGTTATTATTTCGGTTATTAGGCTAGCTTTACTATGTGAAGTGCACAAGCAAGTGTAGACTAAAATTGCAAGAACTGGAACAATTTAATTTCATGTTTGTTTTGCGAAAAGGGTTTGAATTTGCCACCTCAAGTGGGCTTAAAACTTGCAAATTTGCCACTCAACAAAGTGGGCTTAAAACTGTGAATTTGCCACTAGACATAGTGGGCTTATACACACATTCGTTAAATCGTTCCAATTCAAGCAACAAGTGTTCATCCACAAGCATTAAAACATTTTAACAAATAAGCACTTAGTCTCATGTCAAGAATGCTAGACATGGTAATCACTCATACTCATGCAAGTATGCTAAAGCACTAAAAACTCACCTAGTACTCCAAGCCAAAATAAACAAAAAGAGTTAGAAAAAATGCATGATTCCTAACTATGCCAAATGTCTAATGCAACACATGCGACATGCAATTACTTGGCTCGGCTAGTAAGATGGCATATGAATCAATTTGATAACATTCGGTTAAACGTGTATTCAACGAAGTATTGAAATGACGATGCAGTTTGAATGATGCGCCGAGCCTCGGTGCGTGCAATACAAATGAATGGATGCAACCATAAGGTATGCTAATTCAAACATGTCTCTAATCTAACCATCAAAAACGGATATAAAAAAGGGAGAAAGACGTGGGGTATTATTACATTGTGCTCTCACAAAGGAGAGTTCGAATGAATTAGCTAACCAACTAGCTACGCTAATTAAGCTAACTAATTATTACAAAACTTGAATTAATTAACTATTCTAGTTAACTAATTACAAAACGAAATCAAATAACTAGTTAAGCTAACTAATTAATTAGAACTCTTAATCAGCTACAACCACCTAATTACAACACATATTTAAGCTAGATATTTAAATGTTAAATAAGCTTGGAATGTAAGGGAGGCTCATGCACGTCCTCAATTTCTACCCGAAAAGCCACCATTTTGCTGCTGCAAGCCTCTGTTTGCACATTTGAACACTAACAATGTTGCCCACTTCTAGAATACCTCTCCTCCACCTTACCAACACACTGCTCAACATTCATGGATGGCCAACAGGGTGCCGGTCGGCCAATGTTTTAAAAACCGGACCGGTGAACGAACCGGAAAAAGGATTGGGTGGACGGGTCACCGGTTCAACCGTCGGGTTGAATCGGAATTGAACCGTGACGTAATAAATATATTAAAATTATATTTAAATAAAAATATAAGTAATAAAATTATAAATTAAAAATATTAAATTACCCTAAATATTTGTCTTAATATTTTTTTTACTGAAAAATATAATAATATATTTTGAAATATTATTAATTTCAATTTTCGAAGATGAAATCAAATATTTAATATTCCCTCCATATGATTTTAATTCAAATAATTTGATTGAAAGGAGAGCAAAAATTTTGGAGGGATATCAAAATTTCAATATTCCCTCCAATACATTTAATTGAATCCCACATGGATTTCTTGAGTCTTTTTGAAAGAATTTTTTTCTTATAAATAGGTGAAGACTTTCACAATAATTTCATCAAAACTCTTAATGGGATTCCTCACAAGAGGAGACCCTTAAAAAAGAGTTTCAAATTAAAATTTTCTTATAGAAAGAAAGAAAAGAAAGAAAGAAAAACTGAAAAAAAAAGGAGCCGGACCAGTTCGATCAACCCGTGACCGGGTCAACCGGTTCACCAGTTTAACCAGTGGGTTCACCGGTTTTCAATAAATAGTCCGGTTTTTGCAATTGGCCGGTTTAAGAGGGCTAACCGGACCGGAACCCCATCCGGTCATCGGTTCAACCGGTTGAATCGGCCGGTCTGGTTTGGGTTTCAAAACCTTGCGGTCGGCTACTGGTGGTGGCTGTCAGCCACTAATAACCTAAACTTCCTTACTGCAACAGAGAGCAAATAGAGCAAAACAGTGTATTTCTCAAGGGTTGTTTGTACTGTATATCTCTCCTTATCATTGAAACAAGCTCAAAGGAGTGATACACTTGGCTCTCAAACCATCAACCAAGCAATTTCATTGCATGATGGCCAAAGAACCAAGTTGTACAAGTTCAAGAAATGCACAAACAAGACCAAAATGACCATCATCCTATCATCCATGATCAAGGGCAATGGAGACCTAGGAAACTTGATACATTTCATCACTTTGAGTATGAAATGTCTCAATTCTCCTTGTGTTCAATTAACGTCCAATTGAACACATCAAAACAAAACCAATTCCTTATCTTGCACACTTTTAGTTTTTACTTTTGTTTACTCATTTTAGATTGCCAACCATTTTTTAACCAATTAAGTCCATTGGTGAGAAGTTTTCTAAAGAGAATGAATGGTCAAACAAGGGGTAGTTTAAGGCAAGAGAGAGGTGTCATGCCGTTGGTAATGAACCCCCAAAAGAGGATTAAACCATTAAACATGACCCTTAATCTCAAGCTTAAACAACCCTAAGGTTAAAACAACCCTCAAAGAAAATGAAAAAGTGAAGAAGTGAGAGAGATTGCAGAGATTATAAGTGCTTAAATTAGGTGAGAAAAACACTAAAACATGTAATCAACTCAAACCAATGGTGGTTAAAGCCTTAAAACACCAAGCTAGTGAAAGGACTTACACTACAACTATGCAAAACAAGACTCAAAGGCAACAACCAGCCTAAAATAGAGTTGAAACAACCCTAAATATAGCCTAAAACATGCTGGAATTAAGCTACAAAAAGCTTGAAAATCAAGCTAACACACAAAGCTAACTAGGCTAGCAAACAAGACACAAGGAGAGGAGGCTAGCCCCTTCTATTTTGGACTTCAAAACATGATTTTTACCATTGAAAATACTTTGAAATTCAGCTATCAAAATCCCAAAAAAAAAATGGTTGGAAGGTGGGAAACAAAGGTGTAAAAGCCTTAGAAACAAGGAATAAAGGAGGGTGAGACACCCCCATAACCTTTAATGGCCTAAAACACCAATTTCAGCCCACAAAATAGACTTCTTATGACCAAAAAACAGCCCAAAAACAATGGAAAGAAATAGGAAAACAAGTATGCAAAACAAGCTTGAAAGACTAGTATTATACCTCTTGAAGCAAAGAACAATTTTAGGTACAAATTCAAGCCAAAACCACATTCAAGAGCTCCAAGAAGGCCCTAAGGAACCTCAACCCAAAGGTGAGAGGATTTGGTTAAGGAAGTGTATGCAAAAGTGTAGAGAAACTAGGCAAGTGTACACAAAATTGCAAGAGAGAGAGAGAGAGAGAGAAATTTTGTAGAGAGAGAGATATTTTTGTTCCAAAATTTCTAACCCTCAAAAATGGGGGAGGAACCCCCTATATATAGAAAAACATGCCTTTAGCTTAGAAACATCCCACCATACACGTGTAGGGAGATGCAGTTAATTGTGTTAACAACTGGCACAACTGTCACAAAATATCTGAAAAAAGACACTGGTGGCCGCCGGCCACCACAGGTAGTTGATCGGCCACCATTGATGGCCGACCGGCCACACCAATGGCCGACAACAAAGAGACAAGGCCGACAACCTATGTTGGTGGCCGACAGGTCACCAAAAGTTCCAGACTTGAAATACCAACGTTTTGGTCCAAAACAAGGCACAAAATGGACAAGGCTTAAAGGCTCAAAGACAGGGCGTTCTGCCGAGGACTTTGAGCACTCAAAACGAACACATACAGTTAAAATCATTGGGTGCACAAACGATGACGTCTAAGTCTTGAGGTCGGTCAAAAATGGTGTCTCTACGACATCGTATAGGTTTGCACCTGCTGAGTTGAGTGAGTTGAAGATTCAACTCCAAAAATTGTTAGATAAGGGTTTTATCTGCCCTAGTACTTCACCTTGGGGAGCAAGGCTCTCTTTACCAAAAAGAAAGATGGTGTGTTGCGACTTTGTATTGATTACCGAAAGTTGAACCGGGTAACTGTTAATAACAAGTACCCAATGCCTCGTATAGATAATCTGTTTGATCAGTTGAAAGGGTTTTGTTGTTTTTCCAAGATGGACCTAAGATCGGGTTATCACCAGTTGAGGGTAAGGGAGGAGGATATCTAGAAAATGGCATTCCGGACACAGTATGGTCATTATGCGTTCCTAGTGATTTCTTTTGGGCTAACTAGTGCACCAGGCTTGTTTATGGATTTGATGAACCAGATCTTCCGTGAGTTCCTGGACCATTTTGTGGTCGTCTTTATTGATGACATCTTGATTTACTCACCCTTTGAGAAGGAACACGAAGAACACTTGCAGGTAGTACTTGAGTTGTTTAGAGCCCACAAACTTTATACTAAGTTCAGGAAGTGTGAATTTTGGTTAGGAGAAGTAAAGTTCTTAGGCCATGTGGTATCCGGAGGAGGGGTGACTGTAGATTCATTCAAGATAGAGGCGGTGCAAGATTGGGAACAATGTAATAATGCTTTTCAGATCTGTAGTTTCTTGGGGTTGGTTGGGTATTACCAGCGGTTTGTGAAAGATTTATTTAGATTAGCCTCACTGTTGACTAGACTGACGAGGAAAGGAATCAAGTTTATGTGGAGCAAGACTTGTGAAAATTCATTTCAAGAGATTAAGGTTAGACTTACCACTGCTCCCGTATTGATTATTTCAGAGAGGGGTTTGGGCTATTTAGTGTATTGTGATACTTCACAGGAAGGTTTGGGTTGTGTTTTGATGCAAGAGGGGAAGGTAGTAGCTTATAGCTCGTGACAGTTGAAAACACATGAGAGAAACTACCCTACTCATGACCTAGAGCTAACAGTGGTAATCTTTGCTTGAAAGATTTGGAGGCATTATTTGTATGGTGTGAAGTTTGAAGTGTTTTTTGATCACAAGAATTTGAAATATCTGTTTGCACAGAAAGACTTGAATCTGAGGCAAAGGAGGTGGATGGAGTTTATAGAGGAATATGACTTTGAATTGCATTATCATCCGGGGAAGGCCAATGTTGTGGCTGATGCCTTGAGTAGGAAATCCATCAGCAGTGTAGCTAATATTGCCATTCAAGAATGGAAGATGTTCGGTGCTATTGGTGAGTTCGACTTGCATCTTAGTGAGTTCGTTGAGTCTACAACCTTGTTCTTGGTAGTTACACAACCTACACTTGTGAGCCGAGTGGTAGAAGCATAGAGGGGTGACCTTGAAGTAGAATCCCTCTGGGAGAAGATCTCTAGTGGAAAGGTAGAAAATGGCTTGAACATATATTTTGACTCGAGTGTTAGATACCTTAACCGTCTTTTCGCGTTGGAGTCTTGACAAGAGGAAGTACTCTAAGAGTTTCACCATTCACACCTTGCGGTGCACTCAGGAGGCACAAAGATGTATCACGACCTTAGTCGTCAGTTTTGGTGGAGGGGAATGAAGAAGGATATGGCTTTGTTTGTATCTAGGTGCCTTACTTGTCAACAAGTGAAGGCTAAACATGAGAGACCAGCGGGTTTGTTGCAACCCTTGCCTATAGCCGAGTGGAAGTAGAAGTATGTCACATTGGATTTTATTATGGGTCTTCTAAGGACTCAATGAGGTGGTGATGTAGTTTGGGTGGTATTTAACCAGTTAGCCAAGTCGGCGCACTTTATACCTATGCGTGTAAATAACTCGGTAGATTATCTTGCCGGCCTTTATATTAGGGACATAATGAGGTTGCACGGGGTCCCTGTAATGATTGTTTCAGATAGAGATCCACGTTTTACGGCTCGATTGTGGCATAGCCTACAGAATGCCTTGGGTACGAAATTGACTTTTAGCACTACGTATCATCCTCAGATGGACGAGCAGTCCGAGCATACTATTCAAATCCTTGAGGATATGCTTCGAGGTTGTGTCCTTAACTTTAAGGGATCGTAGGAGAGGCACTTCCCCTTAGTGGAGTTTGCCTATAATAATAGCTTCCAGTCGAGTATTGGCATGGCACCGTTTAACGCCTTGTATGACCAACCCTGTAGATCTCTTGTGTTTTGGGCTGAGGTGGGTGATGCACCTTTGTTAGGCCCTGAGTTGGTTCGGGAAATGACTGAGAAAGTCACTCTTATCCGTAAGAGGTTGGTTACTGCCCAGAGTCACCAAAAAAGTTGTGCCGACCGTAGGAGGAGACCTTTATCTTTTGAGGTGGGAGATCATGTCTTCTTGAAGATATCACCTAGGGGGGTTGATGACGTTTGGGGAAAATGGGAAGTTGTCCCCTAGATTTATTGGGCCTTTTGAGGTCCTTGAGCGGATTGGAGAGGTAGCTTATTGCTTGGCCTTGCCGCCACAGATTTTTGGGGTCCATAATGTATTTTATATTTGTAAGCTTTAGAAGTATGAGCCGGATCCATCGCACTTGTTGGATTGGACCGACTTAGAGGTAGATAAGGATGCCTCGTATACGGAGAGAAGAGTGAGAGTCTTGGATATTTGAAATCAAATCTTGCAAGGCAAGATAATTCCTTTAGTAAAAGTATTGTGGCGACATAAAAGAGTCGAGAAAGCTACTTAGGAACGTGAGTTGGAAGTCCGTGAGAAGTATTTGGACCTATTTGTTGATGTTTGAGCATGTATTGAAACTTTTGTTATGTTGATTACATAAGCATTGTATATGTTCTGGAAATGTGAATTGTATATTAAGTGTTGAGAACTTATTTATCATATTGATGAGAATGAGTGACCAGCGAATGGGCCATGGTATTGGAATTGATTGATTATCATTGTTGAAATTTGTTTAAACATGATTTTAACTTTTGATTTATAATTTCGGGAACGAAATTCCTTAAGGGGAGGAGGTTATAGCGTTCTTGGTTTAGACCCAACCCGTCGATGTTTTGAATCCAGGCTTCTTTTGTCTAATTTCTCCTTAGTTCTCATTGAGTTTGAGTATTGGAGTGTCTTGCTTGTGTTTGGAATAGGTTGGTTGCTAGTTGGTTCAAACTATTGTTGTCTAGAGTTTGGCCTCTTCGCTCGAGCGAGATTTGTAAGCTCCTCATACTTTTTGCAGGCCTGCAGAGATACTGGGGAGGTAGTGTTCTTCGCTCGAGCGAGACTTCTTGCGCTGGGGCGACAGTCTTCTGTCTATAAAACTTCTGGAAGTGTGTATTCTATGCTCGAGCAGAACAACTTATTGTGTCTGGTCGTTCGAGCGAGCTGTGCGTATATCAGTTCGTGAAAATGCCAATTTACATCACTTTTTCATCTCTTTCTCCTTCTAAAACATTTCAAAACCCCAAGTTGAGACCCTCTCTCTCTCTAAAACTTATTCTCTTTCTACAAATACACTAAGATTTACCCATTTCTTCACCCTACTCCCTTTGTTAAAAATGTAGAGCTCACCTAGAGCTTCGTTTTCATTCGAATAGAGTTCGGTTTCGGCATTGTTGAAGTGTCATCTCTTTCTCTCTCGTCTTGTAGCTTCGAGGTAGGGATTTTCTACGCTCTTTTATGATTTTTAACTTAGCTATTTATTTTTATAAAACAATCTTGTGATTTTGGAGGATTTCGAACAAACTTAGGATTTAATTTAAAACCAAAAGAGGGGCTTTCAAATGGATGTATTAAAAATGGTTGGGGGGTTGGAAATGAGGTTGGGTTATGATCAAACTATTGATTTTGATACTTGGAATGAATTTTGGAAGAAAAATAGGGTTTTACCCTAAATGGCTCAAGCGTTTATTTTGTATAAATAAATGCAATTGATGTTGAAAATGTAAAATTGGATAGATATTGATATGGATGGAGTTGGATATGTATTATAGCTCACATCTTAAAGTTTGGAAAGTTTATCTGTATTAGAGATTTTATATCTGTTTAGAAATATCTGTTTTGTGTTATCAGTGAAGGATAGCTATGATTGTTGTAGAAATTGTATGAGAATTAGGTGAATTGAAACTAATTTCTCATCCATGTGCATTGGACATTGTTGCACATTTAATACATTGCATATGTATACGAATTTGAGAAAAATTGGTGAATGTTGGAAAGAGGTGTGTATCACCAAATTAAGTTGGCCTGTTTGTCTAGAGTGAAAGTCCCGGAAAACACGCGTATACGTGGGTGCCGATTCTCGCGGACAAAATATCCATAAAATGGTAATAGTAGTGCTTGTATAGGCTACGTTTACATGGGTACCATTTGACGGTTTCTCGCGGACGAAATATCCGTGAAAGGTTGTACAGGTTGAGAGTTCCCTTTTGTTTTCTGTTTTAAAGGACATGATTTGAAAATTGAGATATAAACTGAGCATGACATGGTTTGAGAAAGAAATGTAAAATGTTGTGGTCATAAGCATTGCATATGCATTTCACCCTTATATTTTTGTTAAGATTCATATATGGTGTTGAATTATTTCTACTGGGTTTTGGCTTACCTTATATGGAAAACTATTTTCAGGTGCTGATGAGATGCCTCTGCCAAGGCAGTAGCTTGGGAGGATTGGAGCAAAGGCTTCATTTTTGTTTACTTCTTATTATTTTGTACAAGTCTAAGGCTTTATATGCATTGGATTTACATCCATTTTAATGTAACTAAGTATAGTCTTGGAAAGTTGTAGCCTTGAGGGCATTTCAATTATCTATTGAACTTCTATTTGACGTAGTTGTTGTTGTTCGCACATGCTATAGATTCAGGGTTCGAACTTATGAATGTATATCCACTTTTGTCACTCTTTTGTACATTTGAATCTTATATAATAGAATGATCTTATACTCTGATTCACATCGTTATTTACTTATCGTAATGGATGGTTTATCATATTTTCGGGGCGTTACACTATAGATCTTGTTTCGATGATTCGAATTATTCATTTTATAGATAATAAATATCACATGGCGTTATTTAAATAATATTCTTGACAAATTAAAAATCGTAACACGCTCAGTGAATCTTCTTTTATTTTTCAACTACATTATAATTTACTTATAAAATTTTCTGCTACAATATTAATTTTACACACCATATCATGCATACCATGTAAATAAAAGCACTCAAAAAAATTAAAGTAATACATGTCATCCCCCACTTTTTGATCACAAACTCAAAATAAACAAAAAAGATTGAGAAAAAAATACTTCTTCTTTATATTGACATGTTTGGATGCTATATTAAGGTGAGCTTGTGATCAATATAAAGTTGTATTTTTTTTCTCAACTTTTTTGTTTATTTTTTTTTATTTGTGTAATTTTTTTTTTTCTTTTCAGGTTCAAAGAGTTTAAAAAGTAAAACAAAAAAATAAAAAAATCATTGATACCAAAAAAAAAAAAAAAAGTGTAACAAGTTGATTATTTAGTGCCTTTCGTAGACTTTTTTTTTTTTTTCATATACATATATATTTAATTTTCTAATTTGGCTTGTCAAGTAGAACTTAAAAATATAAAATCTTTTTTAAAAAACATAATTGTGTATGCTATTTTCTAACCACACTGTCAATCAGGTACTCAGCTGGAGAACACAGAGAGAATAGATTGCGCCCGGACGACCTGTCACAAAAAGAAAAGACTCCGGCAGTGGTTCGTCCACCCGTGAGCACTCCGATGATCAAGTCAGTTATCTCTCAAAGATATCAAAAGTGCTTAACTCACTAATCAGAATACAAAAAGCGTACCTTAGACCCACGAGGGTGCCTTACTTTTATAACCAACACTGACCTGATCCCTATAGAAGCCTGGCTTCAATGGACTCTGGCTCAATGCCTATCCAGGACTCCCAGTTAGATAGAGATAAACTCCTTAAGAGCTTTATCCTTATCCAGGCTGAGGTCCTCCCTCATTCTAGAACTCTTGTAACCTATTCGCTCATCTTGGATTCCGGTATCTTCGCAGATAACCTCGGCCTAGCCGAGATCACCTCGGCGCCATGACCAAGGCACGTGGCACCTTGGCTGGTACTTGGTACCACCTTTTCCATGTGTTGCCATTCAAGAAATATGTCCCCACAATTGTCCCCTAGGTTCTATTACCTTGGCATCCTGAGGTGATGGAACCTATATCATTTGAACCATACAGCACGTCGGCTAAGTTTGCTCTATCCTTCATTACCGAGGTCATCATTCGTCGGCTCCATAGGACCAAGACTTGTAGTCTGTTTTCATCAATGCCTTAGAACCAATAGTCAAGTTTGTTCTTAGCCGAGATCATCCCCCAAGCCGAGGTCTTTGCTTCATTAAATCAAGAACTCCAAGAGTGTTATCACGCGTATGAGCTGTTACGCATAGTAATTTAACTGTTTCTGCCACGCGTATCTTCCCCACTGAATCGTACCTGACACGCGCCATTAAGTCGCATCGCACTTGTGTGTGCCGTCTGACAAGCACATCATCCTAGGCACACTAATTGCGATGTGCCGCCTTTTCGTGTTTTGATTAAAAACACTTCTCTCTCTCTTCGCCGTTTCACTTTTACATCTTCGTTTCTTTCCAAACTCTCTCTCTCTAACTTTCTTTCCCAAATCCTTCATTGTTGCCTTATTCGAGCTTCTGCAACCACTCCGTTCACCTCCTCCGGTGAAGTTTTTGCTGCTCTGCTACTTGTTCCACAGTCGTTCAACTCCGGCGTACCTCACATCGGCGTCACTTCCTTCTGGTAAATCACTACTCCCCTCTTTATCAATCTATGTTTTTTCTGTAGAAAACTCTACTGCATTATTTGCTGCCATTGGCAATCCATTCATGTTCTTGATTATAAATTTGTGTTGAATTCTATCATGTATTTGGGCATGTTTGTCTCATGATTTTGCTTTTGCCCAATCTCTTCTTGAGTGTATGCACACTACTCACATACTTGTTTATTTTGTTAATGATCTTGGCCTCGCATTCTTGTACACACTTCGTCACAGTGTTCTTGATAGTGCATCACTATTTTGGATTCTGAATCATGTTCTTGTTTCTGTTTTCTTGTTGTAATTTCCAGATTTTTGCATTCAATTCTTGTTTTCATAGTCTTAGGTTTTGGGATTTGCTTTAGAACACCAATCCTTAGGAAAAACTGAAACGAATTCTTTCTAGATTCTGAAAAACCCTTGCTGCTCCCGATTTGAGTTTTAAGCCGAGGTCCTTTAAACCTTAACAAACCAGTTCTTTTTGAAATCCAACACCTCCCCACTCTAGCCGACATCATGGGTATTATGGAGATGTGGTTTGGAAATACTCTTCAGATCCTGGGAGACGCTAGTGATCCTCAGCTAGTCACCTGAAAAGATACAAGCACTCCGGTCGGGGGTGCCGGAATTAGCACTTCGACGGACAAGTCAGTTCAAACACTCAGGATAACTTGTTTACTAAGTTAAATGAAGTCATTCTTGCATACCTTTCCCAATCCATTGTTCCTGTATTTATACCTGTTCCTTTTGATCCTCGGGGCTAGGGCCTACTTTTTAATCGTTCTCCTTTCTCTTATTCGGCTCTAAGGATCTACACTTATTCGGCATATGTATTGTATTCGGCTTCCCATTCTCGTAGGATACAACCGATTAAAATCAGTCTTCTAAGGTACGCACTTTCTGATCCTTCCATTTATTCGACTCCCACAATTGCTCCCCGAACTCCCCATTGACGGTAGTTAATCGGCGTGTTTGGTCTTGAATTGGAAAAGTCGAAATAGGTCAGGCAGCTTCGCGTGCCCCAATACAGATGTCAGGACGCGCACACCTTTTTGGTCATCATTACATTTTCCCGCCTCATTCGTGCGTCTTGCATTTATTGTGATTTGAAATTTCAGTCCTTTTGAGTGCACATTTTGTCGAGTATTTGAGACTCTTGGACCGCTAGCGGGCAATCCTTCTCTGACTCACGTTTTCTGCAACTCTTCTCTGTCTATCCTTGCCCCGTCTACTCATAAGTCTTCTTCTCTCTTCTTTGCAACCCTATTTTCTGTTTGTCATTTTGATTTCGGCGGAACCTTGAATCCCCGCGAAGATGGCTACACACTTGAAAGGCCTCCTTTCTGAGGGTCGTATTTCCAGATTCTGGCGACACTTTTCCATTCCCGACGATGCCCACTTATCTCTTGTAACGGACAGTACTCTTGATATGGAGAGGGAGGATCCAAATACGATCGTCTTCCCTCTCTTATCCATAGCGGAGGGCGGAGTCCGTTTTTCCCTACATCCATTGCTTAGGGCTGTCCTTCGCTATTAGAGTCTGATTCCTTCTCAACCCAACGTAAATTTCTTTCGAATCATCATGGGGGTGATAGAGTTGAACCGACGCCTTAGGATCAACCTTGGCATTCCGGCGATTCGGCACTGCTACGCTTTGGCCAAATCTTCCGGTCGACTGGGGCGATACTTTCTCAAGGCCAAGGACACTGACCATCACTTGATAACCATGCTTGCCAGTTTTGGTAAGAGAGTTGACGATGTAATGGTTAATGTCTGAGGTAATTGGGAGTTCGGTGAAGGCGAAGACCGCCTAGACCCTATTCCTAGACGTAAGGGTGATCTAGGTTGCCATGTAACGCCTCGTGTTAGTTGATCTGCCTTTTATTCGCCTTTTTTCCTTTATCACCCCTTGTTCTTTGTAGGCAACAGATTGAAGAAGATTCTTCCCTCAACCGACGACGCAGTCCTTGAGAAAATTAAGTCTGCACTCAGATACTTCGGCCGTCCAAATGTACAAAGCAAGGGAGAGTTGCTCACATACTCCTCCGATACAAACCTATTTATACTACTTTCTCGGCCGCGGATGGCATTCCAATTCCATCCAGCAATCAACACCTTTCGGCTCTTCTCTTTCCCAGCTTCAAGAGCCTTAGGCAAATTGGCATCGAAGATTCGGATTCGGGGGAAGACGCGGAGCCGGTGGTAGAGGTAGTTGCCGAACCAACTAGAGAGGTCGCTGAGGAGGCCAAAGAGGTCGACGAGGCGATACGCTCGGCGTTCGAGGCTGCCAGACTTAACCAGGCTTCACCGTCCACTTCGGGTCGGGCAGAGTTCTCTTCTGGAGATATTTTTGCAAATTTGAGAGGCCTACCCGACGATTTTTTTGAAGGTATGGCTGGGGAAAGCCTTACGCAGATGGCGCGAAAGAAAAATGCCGAGCGAATGGCTACTTGAAAGAAGGCCGAGGCTGCCCATTCTGAGCCCACCGTGATTGAAACCTTCATACCCGTTATTGAAGAGACGGCTAAGGTTGCTGCGGCCGAAGCGGGGAAAGAGGTTGAACAGGTGATTGAAGAACGTCTGGTTCTGGAGGAGCGGGGCAAAAAGCGTAGTGGTGAGGGAGAGGCTGGGTCAGAGATTAGCCCTGCTTCCAAACAGCCTCGTTTAGAAGAGTCGGACGTGGGTGCTTTTTTTTATTGTTCGGCCAAAGATCAAAGATACGCCGATTTTTTCAGACGCTTCAGCCATTGAGGATCCAGCCGTGGCGTTAAGCCTGGCGGCTTCAATTTCATTACCGGCTGACACCTCAGCCTTTCGCGCCGTGGCGGATGTTATGGCCGTAGCCCTATCTGTGCAGTCGGCGCTCTTGGTAAGTGACCATCTCAAATTCTCTTTAATTTGTTTTCGTTAAGGTATCTGACGATCCCAACTTATTTGGAAGACGGTTGGCAGGATCGTGGATCTGGGCCGCCGCCTGCATGATGCCCTTGGCAGGATTAATCGTTTGCAAACGGAGGCAGACGTTCAAAAGAGTAGGGCCGAGTTTGAAGTGATGGGAGCCGCAATGGAGAGTGCGCGAGCTGAAGCAGAGTGTAGACGTCCCCGAACGCCCCGGGGGGATGAACCCCCGTTCTGTTTATTTTGTGGGTCTACTACAGTTTGGACTCAAATTGTCACGGTTCTTAATCTGAACCAAAGAGTCCAAATCCGGCAAATCGTTTTGAGAAAACAGATTTTTGAAAGAAGTGCCAAACATGGACTGCTTTTCCAGATACAGAGTCGCCACCTAAATATTTTATTTTGGGGGAATTTAGGAAACCCTGACTCGGTGCCAAAGGCCACGTGTCCGTCATCACCAAAGTTGCCTCGGCTCGGGAACTTGGGTACGATTGGGGAAGGTCAGCTATGAGCACCCCCTCTCGCCCGATCCGAAGATCGGCCTCTACTAACCATGATATCCAATTTTGAAAACGTTATGTGTTCTTATTCCGGTTATTAGCCTAGAATTACTATGTTATGCGCATAGCAAACAAGTATAGACCAAATCGCCTAAATTGGAACAAAACATAACATGTTTGTTTTGAAAATGGTTTGCTACTCGCAAGTAGGCTAAAATGCAGGTTTTGCCACCCTCAAGTGGACTTTTAGAAAAAATGGTTTTGCCACTATCGAGTGGGCTTAAAACTCACAGTTTTAATGCATTATCCCAATTTAAGCAATTCGACCTTCATCCGCAGGCATTCAAGCAGTTATATCACATAAGTAACTAGCCTCATGGTAATCATGCAATTATGGCAACACTCACACGCATGCGGTATGCTAAAGCAAAAGGACTTACAGAGTACTCCAAGCCAAAACAGAAACTAGTTAGTAATCATATGCATGATCCTAGTTCATGTTAAGATGGCTAATGTAACACATGCGGGATGCAGCTAGAATAGGCTCGGCTATCTTGAATATAGCATGTGAAATGCAACAGATAACACGTATTCAATTTGGAATTGAAATACAAATGCAGTTAGAATGATGCGCCGAGCTCGGTGCATGCAAAACGAATGAATGGATGCAAACATGCTATCATACTGTATGCTAATTGAAACATGCCCTAGACTAACCATTGAAAGCTAGTAAATAAAAGGGAAGAAAGACGTGGGATTGGAAGACATACACACACTCACACACACTTATTACACAATTGCCCTCGCTCGGAGGGTCCAAATAAATATTACAGTCCGAATAAATAATACTAAATTAATTATTACAGAACTTCTAATTAATTAACAAATTAAATACAAAAGGAAGGGGGCCACAGCCCTGCCTCGGAATGCGTGAATGATGCATGCTTGACCCATCTCGCCCGGAAACTCGCTGCCATAGCACTGTTGCCTCTATTAACACTGCCCTGCTCCTCTAGGGACTGCCAAAGTTTAAGAGTATGCTCTCTGGATGTTAGGGAATACCACCGGCTAGGACAAAATTCCACCGGCCGAAGGGGATGATCACCGGCTGCCTTTTGATCTATCGGCCACAGATTACTGGCCGGTCGGCACTGTATTTAGCCGACCGGCCAAATCTTCCTGCAAAACCTGCAATTGACAGTAGCAGAGGGCAAGCAGTGTATGGCATGAAATTTTTAGGCAAATGTATGCATGGACACACTCTCTATCATGTAATGGACTCAAGGGAGCATGGACCTCGACCTTCGGGCCATCAATTATGCATTTTGATGCATGATGGCCTAAGAGGCCAAGTTAGCAACTTTGATATCAAATGGAATGCACACACAAAACACATCAAAGGCCCCAACCTCTATCATGCTTGATCAAGAGGCAAGGGATGCATGCACAATGTAATGCAACCTAAGCATGCAAGCAAGGCTAATGCAACATGATTATGCAATGCATCTAATATGCAATAGGCACACAACCTAAACATGTAAGCATACATGGCATACAACAACATGCGATGATGGACTTAAACTAACGTGGATAGCTCGCAAGCATGCCAAAATCAGTGGCCATTAGATGAAAATGAGACAATCGAAATACGTGCACACATGCACGCAAACCGAGGACCGAACCTAAGGCATAAAATGCGACTCTACCAAGGCATGGCAAGGGATGCAATATGGCATACAAACATATGATTTTAGCATTGAAACATGATGCTAAACAGCCCCAAAACATGGAAAAATGGCACCCGATGCATGAGACAAACCCCGAAACTCAAAACTAGGCACATGGAATGACTTATAGCTATACAAAGCATGCATTATTTGATCATGAAGCGTGAATACAGAGGCAAGACAGTCCCAAAACATGCATATTTCCAGTTTATAACAAGTCTAAAAAATGAACACAAATAGGGCTAATATATCATGCAAAAATGGCCCTAAAAGAGAGATTCAACACAAGGGACAGTAGCTGACCCCAAATGGAAAAGAGACCTTCAACAAAGTTGAAGAGGAGCTCAAAACAAGGCACTTTACAGTTTACATCAAGCCACGAAAATACTCACAAATAAGGCCAAACTATCATGCAAGAAAAGGCCTAAAAGAGGGGTAAAGAGACAAGTGGTAGCTTCTGTTCTCAAACAGATGAGAGCCCTTCAAAAAAGTTAAAGAGGGGCACAAAACAAGATATTTCACAGTTTATGTTAAAGTCCAAAACAGCTCACAAATAAGCCTAAAATACTATGCAAAAATTGGCCTAAAAGAGAGATAAAGAGGCAAGTGATAGTAGAAGACCTCAAAAAGCCAGAGGTCCTTGATACAACATGAAAAAGGGGTCAAAATATGACTATTTACAGTTTAGGTCGGAGCCCAAAAATGTAAGCAATAAGAGCTAAGATATCATGCAAAGTAGGGCAAGAAAAGAGGAAATAGGGACTCACCCTTGTAGCACAGGTTTCCAGCAGCTTTTGGTCCAAGAATATGAGCTCTCAACCTTTGAAAATGAGCTTCAAAGGGCTGGAATGGATGAGGGAGGTGGCAGGCTATGAGTTGGTGTGTAAATGGCCAAGGATAATGCACTTTAGAGCTTGGAAGGGAGAGCTATGGAGGGAGATGGTTGTGTGCCTTAGCAAAAATCTCTAACCATTGAAAATGAAGGTGAAAGGCTTCCTTTATAGAGCCAAGAGACTAAAGCTTCTCTTAGAAGCTTCAAACCAAGAGCAAAGATCCTCCATACGTGTATGGAGGATCCAGTTTGTGCCCTCCAGCTGGCACAGTTGGCATCCACTCAATTTGTAGAATACACCGGAAGGTCGTCGGCCAGCAACATTGGTCGGTCGGCTATTTTAAATGGTCGGTCGGCCATCTATTTGGCCGGTCGGATAAATTGATGACCGGTGGTGGCTTCCAAGGCCAAAAAGTGGCTGGTGGGTGTCCAGATTGAAGCCCCGGAAGTTAGCTTTCCAATGGCGCAAACCTTGCATTAAAATTCCTCCTTTGGAAAAAGTTATGCACATTTTGGTCAAGCCGCGCAGATTCGATCCAACCGGGATGATACCCAACTTCAACCAATCATATCTCCCCCACCCGGACATGGCTCTAGGAGATTCTTGAGTGAAAAATGAAGCCCCGGAAGTAAGCTTTCCAACGGTGATGGCCTCATAGCTAAAATCCAAGTATGTAGATGAATAGGCCCGATTCAGCAAGGGCTGCTCGACCCTCTTCTACCCGGATTCATGCCGAACTCCTCCCGAACTAGTTTTCTTCTCTCCTTTCCTCTTTTCTTCAACTCCAAACCCTTAAACAAAGCGTTTTGAAAGATTTTTCAAAGATTTCATCTATCTTTCATTCATTTCTCCTTTGTCCTTGCTCGTTTTATCGAAAAGCGCATCATTTGACAAAATGTGAGCCTCAGAACATTGTAGAAACTTTATTTTCAAAACATTTTGAAAGAGAGGATTTAAGATCTAAAATCTTTTGATCAAGATTGTTTTGGTCCAAAAGGGGTGTGAAGTTAGGATTTGACTCTCATTGCTGACGAATTTGAACCTTTGCCCTGCACACCTTTTACCACCAAGTAAACCATCAGTAACGCCCAAGTCTTAAGGGCGGTAAAAAATGGGGTGTCTACATAGAGGCGGAAAAGGCTCGCTCAGCTGAACAGCTCCGTTCTGACGCTGAGAGTAGGGCAAATGCGAGCGAAGAATCGCTCAAGTTAGCCAAGGAGGCGCTTGCCGAGGTGAAGGTTGAGTTAGAGGAGCTCAAGGCGGCCAAGGAAAAAGTCAATTCTGAGGCTTCTGCGGCATTTGAGGTAGGAAAAAGCGCTGCTTACACGGAATTTGTAGATGAAGTCCCCAAATTCAAGAATTGGGGGTTCAAACATGGGTGGCTCAAAGCCCTTGCTGTCGCTGGAGTTACATTGGCCTTGCCAATTCCCTACGAGCAAGTGGACATTGAGCCACTCGAATCTGACCCCGAGGATTGATCTGGGACACATTTCAATTTTATTAAGTATTTTTAATTCCGATGTAAGTTTTTGTTTGGTAGACTTAGACTTTTGTTGGTTCAGGGTAGTTTTTATGTATAAATTAGTTACTATTTGCACTCAATTTATTAATGAAAATTTCCTTGTTATTTCACCATCACTAGTACACAGTTTGTGAAGTTATGTTAATGAAGAATGTTTTGCCTTTAACTACTTTGGATAAAATCATTGCTGTGTTTGAGCTTTCAGAGATTGAATATCTTATGACAATATTGATTTATCACTCGTATGCCGAGTACTGTGGGCATTCAAGTCGAATATATTGATGAATCTTAAGTATTTTGAATAATCGATTCATGAGCCGTCTGGGACATTTAAGCTGAATAAATTGATGAATCTGCCCTTGCCCCAGGGGGTGCATGATCATTCGGGAGCCGGATGAGACGGCCTTGGGAACTTTGAATTCGATTCATGAGCTGTCTGGGGCACTTGAGCCGAATAGATTGATAAATCTGCCCTTGCCCCAGGCGGTGCATGATCATTTGGGAGTCGGATGAGACGACCTTGGAGATTTTAAAGTCGATTCATGAGCCGTCTGGGCACTTGAGCCGAATAGATTGATGAATCTGCCCTTGCCCCAGGCGGTGTATGATCATTCGGGAGCCGGATGAGATGACCTTGCGAATTTTGAAGTCGATTCGTGAGCCGTCTGGGCACTTTAGCCGAATAGATTGATGAATCTACCCTTGCCCCAGGCGGTGCATGATTATTCGGGAGCCGGATGAGACGACCTTGTGAATTTTGAAGTGGATTCATGAGCCGTCTGGGCATGTAAGCCGAATAGACTGATGAATCTGCCCTTGTCCCAGGGGGAGCCTGATCATTCGGACGGCCTCGGGAATTTTGAAGTCGATTCATGAGTCGTTTGGGGCACTTGAGCCGAATAGATTGATGAATTTGCCCTTGCCCCAGGCAGTGCATGATCATTCGGGAGCCGGATGAGACGGCCTTGGGAATTTTGAAGTCGATTTATGAGTCGTCTGGGCACTTGAGTTGAATAGATTGATGAATCTGCCCTTGCCTCAGGCGGTGCATGATCATTCGGGAGCTGGATAAGACGACCTTGCGAATTTTGAAGTCGATTCGTGAGCCATCTTGGCACTTTAGCCGAATAGATTGATGAATCTGCCCTTGCCCCAGGCAGTGCATGATCATTCGGGAGCCAGATGAGACGACCTTACGAATTTTGAAGTGGATTCGTGAGCCGTCTGGGCATGTAAGCCGAATAGACTGATGAATCTGCCCTTGCCCCAGGGGGAGCATGATCATTCGGGAGCCGGATGAGACGGCCTTGGGAATTTTGAAGTCGATTCATGAGCCGTCTGGGCATGTAAGCCGAATAGACTGATGAATCTGCCCTTGCCCCAGGAGGAGCATGATCATTCGGGCGCCGGACGATTGGGGTTTTTTGCAATTAATGAGATTGCCTTGAGGGCACTGCCTCTGTAAAGGATAAATGAACAAAGGTACAACCTTTATGAGCTTAGTAAACGATTGGCTCTAGCTCTTGGAGGAAGATTTATTGTGTGAATGTCGAACAGACTTTTCTTTAACAGTAGAGGGGAAGCGAGGACGCTAGCTGAGCTGGGCGGAGACATGAATTGAGGTGGTGAACCTTCGCGCACAGGAAGTAGGAGTTCGAGGGATCGAGAGAGGCGCCAGTCTCCTTGACGTCGAAGCAGGTCACCCAGGCGGGACAAGCAGTCGCAGGGCAGATCTCCGCAACTCTGAGTCGAGAGGGGATCTGACATGAATCTGTGCCCACTAAGATTTACGGTATTTGTGGGGAACAGACCCATGGCAGAGGTGGACTCGATCGTTCGGGACCCAAATGTAGCGGTCGAGTTTGCTCGACAAATTTTTCCTCTTGAGGTGCAGCAGTCAATGGTAGGTCGCCAGGACTATGACGTATTTTGCGAAGGCATTCACGGGGCGGTGAAGGGGCTTTACACTGCCTATGAAATTGGCATGCGGCTGCGCATTTCCCGTCGACAATTGGAGAAGAAGGAGGAGCGTATTAGAAGTTTGGAGGCTCGCGCGGAGGCAGCTGATTGTGAGTTAAGGAAGACTAGGGCGGCTCAGGCACAACCCGCCAGTTAGGGAAACCCAATTGTAGAGGAAAGGGTTACCAGTCGGCTCATCAGTACCTCGTCGATCGTGAGATGGCGAGTATGTTTGCAATAGAGTCTGCGAAGGAGAGGGCCTATGAAAAAGGTTTTCATGAAGGTCGAAAAGTTGGAATCGAAAAGACCAAGGAGAAGCTTGCCGAAGAGGTTTGCCGATGTGAGAATCGTGGATTTAGGCACGGTTGGATCAAGGCATCTCAAGCCGCGGAAGCTCTTTGAGCGTCGGGCATTGATTCGGCATCGCCACTCTACCACAGTAGACATTTTTCGTTTTCCGCTTTTGAAGTCGAGAAAAGTGAGGATGAGGGTGATGCCGTAAAAGAATATGCATTGTAAGGTTGAATCGTAATAAAAACTATGTAATTTATTATTGGATTGAATAGAAACGTTCGATTATAAATATTCCATCGTAGTTCGTATTCGGTATATACGTGTTTCGTTTTATTACACGGATGTTTGAATGAATGTACAAACATTGATTGTATAATGATACGCCGGCTTATAGGCGGGGTCGGCCCAATCGCGATGGCCGTTTATTCTTGAATGTGGCTACTGTAATTTCAAGAGGCCAAAAGCTAGTCCGTGGAGTGGCTGTGGCAAATTCCCGTCGGCGCGGGGTCTAAATGCTTGGCCGGTTGGATGGATAGCGCTGCCCCTGTCCCAGTCCGTACGTGTTCTAAAAAGCCGTTTGGGTACCTAGGCCGTGGTGAATGTCAACCGACGTTCGTCTCGTGGGGTTTTGGCGTTAATGAAATTGCCTCGGGGTCACTGCCAGCATTTAAAAATAAATGGAATGGACTCTTCGTGCTAGTGACCTTATTAATATAACGCCATTTATTGCGTGGGGTTATACAATATTGTGGATGTAAAACAGAGTTTCTTTAATCAGCCAAACTCGAACTTTGGCCGAGCTTGATGCCGCAATGGATCGCAACGGAGAATTCTCCGGTATGGGAGGTAGGTCGTTAAAAAAGAAACGGGAGGCGCATCAGCCTCCAAGTCGTCGAAGCAGATCGCCCCGAAAGGAGACACAACGACCGTTGCCCTTAACCTTCCTCGTCTTGGATCTTGGCCTTGGCATTGACGATGGAGTCAGAGGGAGGTCCAGAGATACGCTGATTCGGGCACGGTTGGATCAAGGCATTTTGAGCCGCGGAGGCCTTCCAAATGACGTGCATTGATTCGGGGCCTCCGCTGTATCAACGCGATTAATTCCCCATTTCGCCTTAGAAGTTAAAGATAGATATTGTAATGGTCAAACGCAGATTGCATCTATGTAACAACTGTTTGATCAAATAAAAAGTTTTATTTCAAACATTTGTGTCTTACTCTGATTTTTATTTTTTTTTATATTTATATTTTTTATATTTTTTATTTTTTATTTTTTGTTTTTTTAGCTAAGCAACTTATTTCGAATGTTGGCATATGTTGTTTCGTTTTGTTCATGCCGAAGAGTCTTAATCGGCCCAAAGACATCTTGCGCCGATGGGGCTCCGTAACCGGCGTTTCGATACAGAGACTTTAATCGGCCCCAAGGTGTAATACACCAAAACTGGGGGGGGGGGCGGGCTCCGAATCCGGAGACATAGTTTGGCCAATCGTGATATTCACGCAGGGTGCTACGAATCCGGAGTCTTAGTCGGCCCCTAAGGTGTCACGCACAAAAGGAGGCTCTGAATCTGGAGACTTTAATCGGCCCTAAGGTGTCATACACCAAAGGGGGCTCCGAATCCGGAGACTTAGTTTGGCCAATCGTGATATCCACGAAGGGCGCTTCGAATCTGGAGTCTTAGTTGGCCCTGAGGTGTCATGCACCAAAGGGGGCTCCAAATCCGGAGACTTTAATCGGCCCTAAGGTGTCATACACCAAAGGGGGCTCTGAATCCGGAGACTTTAATCGGCCCTAAGATGTCATACACCAAAGGGGGCTCTGAATCCGGAGCCTTTAATTGGCCCTAAGGTGTCATGCACCAAAGAAGGCTCCGAATCTGGAGACTTTAATCGGCCCTAAGGTGTCATACACCAAAGGGGGCTTCGAATCCGGAGACTTTAATCGGCCCTAATGTGTCATACACCAAAGAGGGCTCCGAATTCGGAGACTTTAGTTTGGCCAATCGTGATATCCACGAAGGGCGCTCCGAATCCGGAGTCATAGTCGGCCCTAAGGTGTCATGCGCCAAAGGGGCTCCGAATCCGGAGACTTTAGTTTGGCCAATCGTGATATCCACGAAGGGCGCTCCGAATCCGAAGTCTTAGTCAGCCCTAAGGTGTCATGCACCAAAGGGGACTCCGAATCCGGAGACTTAGTTGGGCCAATCGTGATATCAACAAAGGGCGCTCCGAATCCGGAGTCTTAGTCGGCCCTAAGGTGTCATGCACCAAAGGGGGCTCCGAATCCGGAGACTTTAATCGGCCGTAAGGTGCCATGCACCAAAGGGGGCTCCGAATCCGGAGACTTTAATCAGCCCTAAGGTGTCATACACCAAAGGGGGCTCCGAATTCAGAGACTTAGTTTGGCCAATCATGATATCCACAAAGGGCGCTCCGAATCCGGAGTCTTAGTCGGCCCTAAGGTGTCATACACCAAAGGGGGCTCCGAATCCAGAGACTTTAATCGGCCTTAAGGTGTCATGCACCAAAGGGGGCTCCGAATCGGGAGACTTTAATCGGCCCTAAGGTGTCATACACTAAAGGGGGCTCCGAATCCGAAGACTTTAGTTTGGCCAATCGTGATATCCACGAAGGGCGCTCCGAATCTGGAGTCTTAGTCGGCCCTAAGGTGTCATACAAGAAAGGGGGATCCGAATCCGAAGACTTTAGTTTGGCCAATCGTGATATCCACGAAGGGCGCTCCGAATCTGGAGTCTTAGTCGGCCCTAAGGTGTCATGCACCAAAGGGGGCTTCGAATCCGGGGACTTAGTTTGGCCAATCGTGATATCCACGAAGGGCGCTCTGAATCTGGAGTCTTAGTCGGCCCTAAGGTGTCATGTACCAAAGGGGGCTCCGAATCTGGAGACTTAGTTTGGCCAATCGTGATATCCACGAAGGGCGCTCCGAATCTGGAGTCTTAGTCGGCCCTAAGGTGTCATGCACCAAAGGGGGCTCCGAATCCAGAGACTTAGTTTGGCCAATCGTGATATCCACGAAGGGCGCTCCGAATCTAGAGTCTTAGTCGGCCCTAAGGTGTCATGCACCAAAAGGGGCTCTGAATCTGAAGACTTTAATCGGCCCTAAGGTGTCATACACCAAAGGGGGCTCTGAATCCGGAGCCTTTAATTGGCCCTAAGGTGTCATGCACCAAAGAAGGCTCCGAATCTGGAGACTTTAATCGGCCCTAAGGTGTCATACACCAAAGGGGGCTTTGAATCCGGAGACTTTAATCGGCCCTAATGTGTCATACACCAAAGAGGGCTCCGAATTCGGAGACTTTAGTTTGGCCAATCGTGATATCCACGAAGGGCGCTCCAAATCCGGAGTCATAGTCGGCCCTAAGGTGTCATGCGCCAAAGGGGCTCCGAATCCGGAGACTTTAGTTTGGCCAATCGTGATATCCACGAAGGGCGCTCCGAATCCGAAGTCTTAGTCAGCCCTAAGGTGTCATGCACCAAAGGGGGCTCCGAATCCGGAGACTTAGTTGGGCCAATCGTGATATCAATGAAGGGCGCTCCGAATCCGGAGTCTTAGTCGGCCCTAAGGTGTCATGCACCAAAGGGGGCTCCGAATCTGGAGACTTTAATCGGCCGTAAGGTGCCATGCACCAAAGGGGGCTCCGAATCCGGAGACTTTAATCAGCCCTAAGGTGTCATACACCAAAGGGGGCTCCGAATTCAGAGACTTAGTTTGGCCAATCGTGATATCCACAAAGGGCGCTCCGAATCCGGAGTCTTAGTCGGCCCTAAGGTGTCATGCACCAAAGGGGGCTCCGAATCCAGAGACTTTAATCGGCCCTAAGGTGTCATGCACCAAAGGGGGCTCCGAATCGGGAGACTTTAATCGGCCCTAAGGTGTCATACACTAAAGGGGGCTCCGAATCCGAAGACTTTAGTTTGGCCAATCGTGATATCCACGAAGGGTGCTCCGAATCTGGAGTCTTAGTTGGCCCTAAGGTGTCATGCACCAAAGGGGGCTCCGAATCCGGAGACTTAGTTTGGCCAATCGTGATATCCACGAAGGGCGCTCCGAATCTGGAGTCTTAGTCGGCCCTAAGGTGTCATGCACCAAAGGGGGCTCCGAATCCGGTGACTTAGTTTGGCCAATCGTGATATCCACGAAGGGCGCTCCGAATCTGGAGTCTTAGTCGGCCCTAAGGTGTCATGCACCAAAAGGGGCTCTGAATCTGGAGACTTTAATCGGCCCTAAGGTGTCATACACCAAAGGGGGATCTGAGAAGTGAATTGAGCGACAAAGAAAAATGGTTTGCATTGCAGAAGTGATATATATACAAGTATCAAAGCCCACAGGTCAGGTCAGTGATCGGGTTTTCATAAAATCTCTACTTGTGCCGATTGCGGGGAGCCACGGATTTCTTCAATGCCATGGGCTGTCGGGAAGCGCACAAGCTGATGATAAGTACTTGGAACGGCCTTCATAATATGTAACCAGGTTCGCCCCATGATGACATTATACGGCGAAGGGAGCTTTATGACCAGGAATTTTACTTCGATCGTTCTGGAGCTCGCTCGAACAGGCAGTATGATCTTCCCTAACGGGTACTCAGGATTCGTATTAAAGCTGAACAATGGGTGAGGCGCCGAAGACAGATCTGACTCGTTAAAGCCGAGTTTGATGAAAGTTTTGTAATACATAACCTCTGAAGTACTCCCTGGGTTTATGAGAATACGTTCAATGGTGAACCGTTTTACGTGTAATTTGATGACCAACAGATCGATGTGGGAGGCTGTTGTGCCGCTAAGATTGGAGTCATTGAAAGTAATTGTCGGGGCTCCTCTAGGCCGTTCGGTCAGAATACGTTGCTTTTGGGGGATTGGATGCGATTGAATTGTGTGCATGGTTGGGGACACAGGCAGGCTGTAGATTATATGGATCACGCCAAGTGGAGGTGAGTCCTGCCTCAAGGCTAATGCCTGGATTGACTTTCCCTTTCTCACGTACTGTTACAGTCGGCCGTCTTGCACTAGTTCTTCCAGGTGATCCTTTAATGCATAACAGCTCTCGGTTTCGTGGCCGTGATCTTTGTGATACTCGCACCGCCTATCCCTTCTTCACGTGTCGGGTGGCCCCACCATCTTTGACGGCCATTTGAAGAATGGAAAATGTTGGACTTTGTTCATTATTGCAGTGATTGGTTCTAACAACTTTGCGTACTACTTGTCGGCACGCCTCGAGCGTCTGTTGTCGACTTGCAGTTGTTCATTCGTCCAGTGGGAGCATTGATCGCTTGATCGACGAGAATTCTGCCTTTTGTCTCGTTTAGTGCGTTGTCGTGACTCAGGGCTTGGAGGTGGCATGGAACTTATTGGTTGAGCGCTTTCGAGGGGGGCCGTTTTGTTGGGCATTTGTCTGGCTTTTATTCTCAAGGCATCATCTTTCACTTTGCAATACCCTTCAACTTTCTTCATCAACGCCCAGACTGTTTTGGGGGGTCTTTTGGTCAAGGAACTGCGAAGAGTACTGTCGGGATGTTGTCCCATTTTGAAGGCGGTGATGGCCATGGAGCCGTTGCAAGCGTCGTCAACGAGGTTGAAGCACTCCCAATAGCGCGCCAAATACGCTCTGAGCGTTTCTTCTGACTGGATCTGCATAGCCCAGAGAGAGTTGGCCTGTTTTGGCTGTACCTTGTTGGTGATGAACCTGGCCCTGAAGGATCTGTAATTGATGGAAGCTTTTGATCGAAGCTGGCTCCAGCTTGTAATACCACTTGACAGCTAATGGCCCCAGGCTGCTGGGGAATATTCGGCACATGAGGGCTTCGTTGTCTGCATGTAATGTCATGGCTTGCTTGTAGTGACGGATATGATCAGTGGGGTCTGATTTTCCATCGTAAAGAGTGAATGACGGAGCCTTGAACTTCTTGGGCAGGGCTGCCCTTGCGATCCGTCGGACGAAAGGATCGTGCTGGTCTTCTTCGTTTGAACTGCTTCTTCTGCGCTTTTTCCTTGTATGTAGACTCTTTTCGAAGGAGCTGGAAGTTTTGGATCGCCCCTTCTTGATGAGCTCTGTGGGTGATGAGTTAGAGTTGCTATCGGTCTCCTTTGGTCGAGCTCGAGGTCGTTGTCCACCTGCCCTCGGAGGTCGTTCGGGATCTTGGCACACGACTTCTTTGGATTTTGCTACTTCCAGGGCCAAATCTTGACGGAGACGTTCATTTTTAGCGATCATGTTCTCCAGTCTTTGTTCATTCTGCTTTGCTTGTTCCATGATCGCTCGCATTGTCTCTTGCGCTGAAGTCGTTGGTGATTCGAAGTTCAAGGCGCGTCTTGCAGCGATGGTTTCCTTTCTGAGCATATTTACTGGAGTGAGGTCATCTCCCTGTGCGGTCTCGTCAGTGGCTATCGGAGGATCTTCAGGCACGCCTGCCATGGATGTATTTGAGTATTCCCATAGACGGCGCCAATTGTGGAGATGTGGTTTGGAAATACTTTTCAGATCCTAGGAGACGCTAGTGATCCTCAGCTAGTCACCTGAAAAGATACAAACACTCCGGTCGGGGGTGTCGAAATTAGCACTCCGACGGACAAGTCAGTTCAGACACTCAGGATAGCTTGTTTACTAAGTTAAATGAAGTCATTCTTACATACCTTTCCCAATCCATTGTTCCTGTATTTATACCTGTTCCTTTTGATCCTCGGGGCTAGGGCCTACTTTTTAATCATTGTCCTTTCTCTTATTTGGCTCTAAGGATCTACACTTATTCGGCATATGTATTGTATTCGGCTTTCCATTCTCGTAGGATACAGCCGATTAAAATCAGTCTTCTAAGGTACGCACCTTCTGATCTTTCTATTTATTCTGCTCCCACAGGTATGTTTAGGTGGAGGGTGGATACCCCAACTAAGTTAGAATACTTTAGGCAAGAGTTCGTCATTCCTGCAGATGTCCACCTTAGGTTAGTTGGGGAGGACGACTCCATTATGCCCAAAGATAACTTTATGCCCTTCCTAGTAGTAGCCTTTATTGAGTGTGGGCTTAGGTTCCCCCTTGACATCCTCTTCTGCCAAATTCTGCACTACTACAAGCTTAACCCGATGCAAATAGCCATCAACACTTATCGAGTTATCAACGACATAATTGCCTTGGCCAAGAAAGAGAATGCTAGGATTACTCTAGCCGATATCCAATATTGCTATACCATGTGCGGCCTTAAGTCAGAAAAGGGCTACATTTACTACTTAAAGCCGAGGTCAACCGAATACAAACTCATCGCCGACCTCCCTGATTCCAACAAGGGTGTTGGAGACGATTACTTCATCGTCTCAGGTAACTGGGAGTTCCCTCCAGATGATGACCTCCACCTCTATCCTTTAAGCCGAACGCTTTTCAGAGAGGGAGATGATAAGAGTGGGATGTTACTCTTACTTGCTTTCAAGTCTTTATACTTTGACATTTTTGTATGTGCTAATGTCTGTAAGTTTTTTTCTTTGTAGTTCTTCCTCAGCCCCCAAAGGACTTCCGCAAAAACTTCTATCCCAGTAAAGATTTCAAGAAGCTACTGGACTTGCCTGTTAATTAGCGCAAGGCTCTTGTGCTCTTGAATTTCATCCCAACCTATAAATCAACTTTGCCCGACGTTCCCAAATAGAGCAAGTCCTGTCATTCTGCTTCAGCTCCTGCCACAACTTCTTCACCTCGGCCAGATCAGGGGTCAACCTCGGATCCAGCAGCAGAGTAGCCATCTACTTCAGCTTCACAACTGATTCTGCCCTCTCAGCGCCAACGCTAACGTCGAGCTCCACTTTCTGCACCGGCAGGCAGGACTCAAAGCCAAAGACGCTGAAGTGTTGAGTCGTCGGCCTACGACCCAGCAAATCCACCAACAGCTCTACCAGCAATTTGCCTTGGTACTAAGGTCACCATTGCCGCTACAGTCGACGAGATGGGTCGCAAGATGGCAGTTGCTGATGATTTTCTGGCCGACATCCCCAACATTGTCTCCATACAATCTTCACCATCACAATCTCAGCCAAAGCCAAAGCCAAAGAGGCTGAAGAAGGCCCAAGCTAAGGCAACGGTGACTCAGATTGATACTGAGGACACCTTGCCGATTTCAAAATTAGCCGAGGGTGAGAAGACCTCCTCCGCCGCCGAGACTGAACCATCCGAATCCACCAAGTCAAAGAGGCCGCGATTGGCCTCTGCGGCCCCCTCGGGGTCTTTCAAATCTGATGCCCTCTGGGCCCCTTCAATCACAATTGAGGACAAGCCAGTCAGAGCTGGTGACAGCACCAATGACATTGAAGTCGGCGTTGCCTTTTCTACTGCCTTGCTCCTCCCCAAAGATCTCGATCGCAACGCCGAATTCAGCGAGTATGAAAATTTTACTCTGATGTTGTAGCACTCCGTACAAGTAAGCCCCTGACACTTGGTACTTTTCATTCTTTGCTATTTCATACTTCGAGAGTTTTACTAACTTGTTTTTTCGATTTCTTCTAAGCGATCCAGCATGCCCACTCCTTCGGGATGCAGGCCTTTGCCATCAAGAAGGAGTTGGTCCAAAAAAGCTCAGGCCAATGCAGCCAAGAAAGCTCAAGATGAGGCTGAGGAGAAGGCAGGCGCTGCTGAGGCCATTCCTAAGGTCTTTGAAGCCCAGAAGAAAGAGGCCGAAGCAAAGATGATCGAGGCCCAAAAAGAACTCCGAGATGCCTTGGCCACAAAAGAGGCCAAGATCAAAGTGGCGGACGAGAAGGCGTACACCAAGGGGGCAGCCGACGTCAAAGAAGACTACAAGAAACAAGTCAGATAGGCATGCAATAAGGGCTATACCTTTGGTTGGATGGCTGCTCTGAAGGAGTTGGCTGTTAACGAAGCTGAGTCCGAGGAGGAAGCTGAGGTCGAAAAGTCCGAGAAGACTGTTGATGTTGAGGCCAAGTCGCTAACTTTGAATGAGCAAGTCTTGGACTTGACTCAGGATGAGGAGGACGAGGTCTCAAAAGATGCCACCCCTGAGAAGACAACATCTGATGCTCCTATCGCCGAGAAGAGCCTCGACCAGACTCTTAATGAGATCGATGCTGAGCTTGCGGCCGAGAAGGCGACCGAGAAGAGTTCCCAGGTGTCATCTGGGGCCGAGACACAACTTGCCACAGTCGACGATGTAGTTTAGTTTTGAAACTTTTCTTTATTTCTTGTACCTTGTACTTTCTTCTTTTGAACAATGTTTTTAGCTTTTATTTGGCCGATGTGCCTTTTTCTACCCTGAAACTTCCTTATCCGAATGCAAGTATAACTTTCTTTTTGTATTTCTTCTGAGTGCTTGGATGTATGCCTTTTCTTTACTGTCATGAATGATTCCACACTTAGAATAATTTGCAGGTCTTCGAAGTACACCTTAACTGTGCAATCTCCTCGAGGTAAAGTATCTCGGCCTTGGCTTAACGCTTGAAAATATTTTCATAAGTGTGTGTTTAAAACTTGCCACTTCACTTTTATTTATCAAGATCTCTATCTTCCATTATCTTCCAAGTCTTGGAAACATGGTAATCTCGGCAAGTATGTAGATACTTTTTTCAGCTTAACCTTAGCTTAACTTTAACTTGTAAATTTTTCTCAAAAATTTCAACAAGTATTGTAACATTTCAACGAGTGTTAAACTAACCAAGCATATCATTCTCTAGCTTTCTGCCCCCTAATGTGAACTTAAGTTTCACTTATGTTCACATTAAGTATGTACCTATGATCTTGTTGCCGAGGTCAGATTTAAACAAAGATTGGCCGAGGTGATCAACCTTGGTTTCTCTGTTAATCTAACTGACATGTACTTAGTACCGTTCAAAGTTTTAATTCAACTCTATTATATGCAAGTATAATTCAACTCTGCCATATAATAAGTCTAAGTTATTCGTCATGTTTCAATTAGAAAAATCGCCAACTTAGTTCAACTCTATTATATGCAAGTATAATTCAACTCCGCCATATAATAAGTCTAAGTTATTCGTCATGCTTCAATTAGAAACGTCGCCAACTTAGTTTAACTCTATTATATGCAAGTATAATTCAGCTCTGTCATATAATAAGTCTAAGTTATTTGTCATGTTTCAATCAGAAACATCGCCAACTTAGTTCAACTATATTATATGCAAGTATAATTCAACTTTGCCATAAAATAAGTCTAAGTTATTCATCATGTTTCAGTCAGAAACATCGCCAAGGGACTGGTCAATCGTATTACACAAGTTTGAAATAAAAAATCGAGCTAAAATTTTATTAATTACTTCGGCTAATAACAGAGAAAAATAAAAAATCTAATGATAGAAAAACTTCAGGTTGCAAGTATTCCAGGGTCTTGACAACTCTTTGCCTTCACTGTCTTCAAGCCGATATGCCCCATTTCCCAGGACCGAGATGATTCTGTAAGGACCCTCCTACTTTGGGCCAAGCTTGCCCTCTCTAGGATCTTTCTTGTTGCCGATGACCTTTCTCAAGATGAGGTCACCAACTTGAAACTCTCGTAGGTTGACCTTTTTGTTGTAAGCCCTAGCAAGCTGTTGCTGGTATGCCCCCAGCTGAATTGCTGCTTTTTTCCTTCTTTCTTCTAGCAGATCCAGATCTCGGGCCAAGAGTGCCTCATTGGTCCAATTTTCTACTCCCTGGGTTCTGATCCCTAGGATGTCGACCTCCAATAGAATAACTGCTTCTGTGCCAAAAGCCATGGCAGATAGAGACTCCCCAGTTGATCTTCTTGGTGTAGTCCAATATGCCCAGAGTACACTGGGCAACTCATCCACCCATTTTCCCTTTGCTGCTTCCAGCTTCTTCTTGATCCCATCCAAAATAACTTTATTGGATGCTTTTACTTGACCATTATTCTGAGGGAAGCTTGGAGTAGAGTAGTAATTCTTGATTTTGTATTTTGCACAGAAGTTTTTGATCAGCTTGCTGTCAAACTGTGTTCCATTGTCTGCTATTATCGCCATTGGGATCCCAAACCTAGTGATAATATTCTTCCATATGAAGTTCTTTACATCAACATCTCAGATCTTTGCAAGGGGTTCTGCTTCAACCCACTTGGTG
Organism: Camellia sinensis; assembly: GCF_055761805.1. NCBI lineage: Eukaryota > Viridiplantae > Streptophyta > Magnoliopsida > Ericales > Theaceae > Camellia > Camellia sinensis. Next base: position 144,890,872 of record NC_138963.1, read on the forward strand.
AAGTAGTCTGCAGCCACTAACAGGAACTTTTTTTTGTCTAGTGGCTTGAGGCAGTTGTCCAACAAGATCCATGCCCCATTGGGCAAATGGCCAAGGGCTGGATATTGGGTTTAAATCTGCTGCTGGTTGATGTATCAAAGGTGCAAACCTCTGACACTTCTCACACTTTCTGATATAAGCTTCTGTAGCTTTCTGCATGAGGGCCACCAGTACTCCTGAGTAATGGCCCTATGAGCAAGTGACCTGCCCCCAGTGTGGCTTCCACATACCCCTTCATGTATTTCATACAAGAAGTCTTCAACTTGTGAAGGATGCACACACCTTAAATGGGGACTAGTGAAAGATCTCCTGTAGAGATGCCCCTCTGCTGTTAGACTGAACCTTGCCACTTTAGTCTGATCTTGTGTGCCTCTTTGTGATCATTTGGCAGTTTCCCATCTCTAAGGAACACCATTATCGCATCCATCCAACTTGGTCCCATTTCCACACACATTGCTTCACTCTCTGTGTTCAGTGGTTCTACACTTGGACCTGACAAATAGTCAACTATTATTGTCCTTGCCTCTCTAGGTTTCATTGCACTAGCTAGGTTGGCCAAGGCATCAGCATGGCTGTTGTCACCTCGGCTAATTTGCTGTAGCCGGCAATTATAGAATAAGGCTATCAATTTGTCCACTTCCCTTACGTAGGCTATCATCCTTTCATCTCGGGCTGCGAATTCGCCCGGTGCTTGGTTGACAATAAGCTGGGAGTCACAGAAGACCATTACCTTGTCGGCTTCCATTGCTGCTGCCAACTTTAATCCTGCGATCAGTGCATCATATTTTGCCTCGTTGTTTGAGGCTTTAAATCCCAAATGAATGGATTGTTCCAGTATCTGTCCATCCGGTGATAGTAGCACTACTCCTGCCCTCGCTCCTTGTCGGTTTGAACTTCCATCAACAAACAGGCGGAAGGAGTCGTCGACGTAAATACTGCAGGGCCTAAGTTTGTCTTCTTTCCTCTATTCTGCTATCCCTAGTTGGGTTTCTCCTTGTCTACCTGGACCTCGGCTCAACGGAGCCCGATGTATGATGCCGCCTGGTGTGAACTCAGCCACGAAGTCGGCCAAAACTTGGCCTTTGATTGCTGTTCTGGGTCTGAATTCTAAGTCATATTAGCCTAATATCACTGCCCATCTAGCTATCCTCCCTGTTAGATCTCCTTGCTGCAACAGGGACTTCAGCGGATGTTCAGTTAACACCACAATCTTGTGGGCTTGAAAGTAACGATTCAGCTTCTTAGAGGCCATTACTAAAGCCAGTGTCAGCTTCTCCAAGGGTAGATATTTGGTCTCTGCATCTGTTTGGGTTTTACTTACATAGTAAACAGTCCTTTGTTCTCACTTTTCTTCTCGGACTACCATTACACTCACTGCATGTTTTGAAACTGCCAAGTATAAGAACAGCTCCTCTCTAGGTGCTGGATTTGAGAGGACTGGAGCAGTGGTCAAGTATTTCTTCAAGTCGGCCAAGGCAACTTCGTATTCTTCTGTCCATAAGAAGTTTGTGGCTTTCTTCACTAAACTAAAGAAAGGTTTGCACTTGTCAGAACTTCTGTTTATGAACCTATTTAGGGCCGCAGCCTTTCCAATTAACATCTATACTTATTTTGCCGACGTTGGGCTCTCCAGCTCTAAGATGGCCTTGATCTGATCCGGGCTTGCTTCAATGCCCTTCCTAGTGACCAAGTATCCCAAGAACATACCAGACCCAACTCCAAATGCGCATTTAGAAGCATTGAGTCGGAGCTGATATGTTCTAAGGATATTGAAAACTGCCTTTAAGTCTTCCAGATGATCCTCAGGTTCCTTGGTCTTCACGACCATGTCATCTAAGTATACCTCCATTGTTCTACCTATAAGATGCCTGAACATCTTGGTCACTGATCTCTGGTAAGTTGCTCCTGCATTTTTCAACCCAAAAGGCATCACTTTATAGCAATATAGCCCATTTGGGGTGATAAATGCAGTATTCTCTTCATCTGGGGGGGTACATGGCTATTTGATGGTAGCCCCTGTAAGCATCCAGGAAGCTCATCCTTCCATGCCTTGAGGTGAGATCCACCAGTTGGTCAATTTTGGGGAGTGGAAATCTGTCTTTGGGACAAGCCTTGTTCAGGTTGGTGAAGTCCACGCAGACCCTCCACTTCCCATTCTTTTTCTTCACAACAACCGTGTTCAATAACCATGTTGGGTAATTTACCTCTCTAATGGCTCTGGCCTTTAGGAGTTTATCCACTTCCTCTTCTACTGCCTCAACATGCATCAACGTTGGCCTCTTTGCTCGTTGGATGACAGGTTTAGCCGACCTGTCCACATTCAGTCTATGGTAAGTGACCTCGGGGTCAATGCCAGGTATCTCGTATGGTGTCCAAGCAAACACTTCAATGTTTGCTCTCAGGAATGCCTCTAGCTCTTTTTCCTTTTCCTTGGCCAAGCCCGAGTCGAGAAGAAAGAAGCACTCTTCATCCCCTTGCTGGACAAGGACTTTCTTCAGGGCTTCTTCACTCTTCTCGGCTGGCTCTTTGCCGACGTCCTCTAGGACTTCCGCGTCCTCCTCCTCAATTTTTGCTGATTCTGCTCCTCGCATGCTGCAGGTAGACTTCATTGCTGCCATGGAGCAATTCTTTGCCTGTACCTGATCCCCTCTGATTTCTTCAATTCCATGCTCTGTTGGGAATCGCAACAACTGGTGCAGTGTTGAAGGAACGACCCCCATTGCATGTAACCATGGCCTTCCCAAAATGGCATTGTACGGGGAGGGGGTGTCAATTATTGTGAACTCAAGTTTTACCTTCTTGGTGCCAGCCTGCACCTCCAAACTTACTGCTCCCAGGGGCTACGTTGGCGTTCCATTGAACCCAACCATTGGACTGCTCCAGATCATTTTGGTGAAGGCCAAGCTCCTTGTAGCATCTGGCATACATGATGTCACAAGAGCTGCCCTGGTCGATTAGTATTCACTTTACCTGACACTCTCCAATCTAGAGGGATATTACCAAGGCATCGTTGTGTGGATGCTGCACCATCTTAAGGTCGTCTTCAATGAAGGACATTATTGGTCCCTGGCACTCGTCTGCCCTAGGTCTTTTCTGCCAGACCTAACACACATGCTGCAAGTGTTTTACCTTCTGAGTTTCCCTATGTATCTCATTCTCATTAACCTTCGAGTGAATCACATTGATCACTCGAGGTTCGCCTGCTTGTGGTTGTGGTGCTGGTAGGGGGTGGTGCTGCTGGTGCTTGAGGCAGCCTTGCTTGTTCTTCCCTTGTCCTGGCCTCATCTACTAGGTCCCTTAAATGACCTTGCCTTACCAGGTCTTCTAGGTATGCATTTAGGGCTCTGCACCATTGAGTCAGATGCCCATCTTCATAGTGGTAAGCACAGTGCTTGCCAAGGCTTTTTTCTATAAATTCGCCAGGAACTCTTGCTGGTGCTCTGTAATAGGGCTGATTCTAGATTTTTTCCAAAACTTTGTAAATCGAAATTTGAAATACGATTGTGATTGCCTATACAGCCTTTAACCCTGTCTCCTGCTTATTGAATCCACCATTATCTCAGCCTCGCTTCGGCGAGCCGTTTCTCTTCTCTTGTTTTGACGCCTTTGTCCTCGGTGTGTCCTCCTCGGCCCCGGCATACTTCTCGATCCTGGCCATGAGTTTCTCCATGCTTTGGGTAGCGTCTTTGCTAGTGACTTTCGAAGTAGACAATCATCTTTCAGGCCGTTTTTGAAAGACATAACCTCCACCTCTTGGTTGCACCCGGATATTCGGTTGAACACCTCATAATACCTTTTGGCATAGGCCCTAAGGCTTTTATCCTCACTGATTCTCAAAGCCATCAGGGAGTCCACCCTTAATGGCTGTAGTTTGTTTGTCACAAACCTGGCCATGAACATCTCGGCCAGGCCTTCCCAGCTTTTCACAGTTCCTTTCGGCAACTTGTAAAACTAGTCTGATGCAATTTCTCCAAAGGACGAGGGGAACACCTTGCAGAGCAACGGCTCGTTCCCGGTGTACAATGCTGTTGAGTTCAGGTACAAGCCAACATGAAAGTTAGGGTCAGACTTACCGTCATATATCTGGAATCTCGGTATGTGGAACCTTTTTGGGGCTTTGAATTTGTCCAATTCAACCGAGAACGGCGTTCTCGGCTTGACTGGAGAGGTTACCTCGGCATCTTGTCGCTTCCTCTGGAGGTAATCCCTCAGATCCTCTTTGGTCCGTCCAAGAGCTCGGCTATCAATGGATTTTAGCCTCTTTGGTGCGCTACTCCCGATGTCATTGTGAGTTCTTTTGGACCTCCCCCAATTGGTTGGGTTGAAACAAAGCTTCTTCCCTTAAACACACCGATGTTCTTTGGTGCAAGTTTCTTTGGTTCGACGTGTCTTCTGCGACTCTTCTCTCATTGATTATCCATGCTCGACCTCCCTTGAAGGCCGGTGAGAATATTCCTTGGTCTTATCATGCTGAGGGACCACAGGGACTATTTTATACCCCCATTTCTGGGCATCTTTCTTGGCTGCTGGAATCGGCGTATCTTGTAACGGAAACGGTGGCTGCATGACGTTGTTCTGCATCATGAAATTGACGACCGATTGCAGGTCCGCCAGTTTATTCACCATTCCCTTCATCTCTCCGTCCCTTCGCAGGCATTTGTCTTTCCATACCTGGAGGTCGTCCTCGTTATAATACCCGTCTCGGTTTGACTTCTTTGGTACGTCGTCCTCCTGGCTGACGTTTTTCTCTTTGGGATTCTTATTCCGAGTTTCTTTGTTGCAGTTATCCTCCTCCACGTTAGGGGCAATGTGTTTTCCACTCTCAGCAGGGATTTCGTCCCCAACCTTCTCTTTCTGTCCGTCCTTGGTCATCTATTCTCCTTTCTTTCACAGACGGTGCTAAATTGTGTGTACTGTTTTCTGACCACACTGTCAATCAGGTACTCAGCTGGAGAACACTGGCAGAATAGATTACGCCCGAACGACCTGTCAAAAAAAGAAAAGACTTCGGCGGTGGTTCGTCCACCCGGGGGCACTCCGACGATCAAGTCAGTTATCTCTTAAAGATAGCAAAAGTGCTTAACTCACTAATCAGAATACAAAAAGTGTACCTTAGACCCACGATCGCCTTACTTTTATAACCAACACTGACCTAATCCCTATAGAAGCCTGGCTTTAATGGACTCTAGCTCAATGCCTATCCAAGACTCCCAGTTAGATAGAGATAAACTCCCTAAGAGCTTTATCATTATCCAGGTTGAGGTCCTCCCTCATTCTAGGACTCTTATAACTTATCCGCTCATCTCAGATTCCGATATTTTCCCAGATAACCTCGGCCTAGCCGAGATCACCTCGGCGCCATGACCAAGGGACGTGGCACCTCGGCTGGTACTTCGGTACCACCTTGGCCACGTGTTGCCATTCAAGAAATATGTTCCCACAATAATATAAATACATATATATATATATATATATATATATATATATATATATATATATATATATATTTGGACAACAATAATACAATTTTGCTATAAACTACTCATTTTTGACCACACGAATTTCTACTTTTTATTTCTTTCAAATATTTCTCTGCTCTTTTTCTACCATTGTTGTCCCATTGGCAACTCTTCGTAATTATTGGCAAGTCTCCGCTTTTCATTGAAGGAATGTTGTAACAATTTTTTAAATTGATATAAACAATGGTAAAAAAGTTTATGATGTAATGAATCCTTTTTAAAACGAAGAAATGGGAAGCATTTTGTGATTCTAGAATTCACAATGTAAATCATAATACAAATATGTGGTGAGAATTTATTATTTATTTACTATAAAAAAATTAAAGTTTTAGAGATTAAAATTTGGAGGCGAAATTATTTTTGAAGGACCAAATAATTTTGTTGTAAAAAGTGTCGTTATTATATTTTTAGCAACAAAAATTGGATATTAGTGATGAATTATTATCATTTTGGGACCAAATTTTTTATCTAAAAAAATAAATCATTTTGAGACCAAATTATTTTGTTCCTAAAAGTCTATTTATTAGTGATATTTTTAAAATTTTGTCGTTAAAAGCCTTGTTTTTGACTTTTTGGAACGACCTTTTAGCGACTATTCTCATGACATAGAAATTGGTCCTTAAAACTCTTAAACTCTTATATGTTGTAGTAATTCACCCAAAAAAGTGAGATTTTATTCAATTTATTATTTTAGTGATTACAGTTGTAACAAGAATAGAAGAAATGCATTATGATAAATGCAAAAGCAAATTACAATCGAATCACTATGATTCAAAAAAAAAATAAAATTTAATGTGCTTCATCTAGGTGGTAGCTGCAGAACATTCAGCAGGAAGACCTTGAGGAAATTTATTTATGTCGGTGAGATAGTTATAGCTCATGTAGTTGTTCTACACCCATTTTAATCCCTCTTGAGATTTGGGATCGAGTTCTTGCGTGAACCAGGAGGATGAATTTGAATTGCAAGAAGACGTCGCAGAGGACCAAATGCAAGACTCTGCATCAAGATTTTGAAAACCGGTTGCGGTCGCCGTAACGGTGGCGGTGGCGCGGTTGCGGGGTGTAAAGGCCGTAGCGTAACGGTTGCGGTAACCGAAACCGTGAATTTTTTTATTTTTCACACAATTTGAAAAAAACTTACCGATACGCATATTTTTTTTCCATAATCATATTTATTGGGTTTAAAATAAATATTGATCAATTTTATAAATTTTTAAGTATGATCCAATATATTTCATATTTTTAAGTCACTATAAACTGAGTTTTTTACATTTTATTTTAATAATTAATGATTTTATATTATACAAAAAATCAATCACTAACTATTATGTATAAGATAAACAATAACAAAAGTAAGAGAATAAATAAGAGCCTAAATATATATATATATATATATATATATATTTTAACCAAGCCAAATAGATAATGATCACACTTATTATTATTATTATTTTCAAACAATATATAGATAGACACACACAAACAAAATGGTTGAGTGATAGCAGCTGAATAGAATAGTATAGGTCTTACAACTTCAACAAATCAATAACATGTTCTTCATCTTCCCTCTTCTCTCTCTCTAGCTCTTGCTCCTCCATTTTCTCTCTTTATTTTCCCTCTTCTCTCTACCCTTCTTTCCCCATTTTCAGTTTTTTTTGTGTGTTTTTTCGAAAGAAACAGTTAGGAACCGTTACGTAACGGTGTGTAACAGGCCGTTACGGCACCGTTACGACCGCAACGGCAGCCGCTACGGCCGACACATCTGTGAATCTCAATCACACTGCAAAAGCGGCTGTAACGGGTGGCGGTAACCACCAAAACCATTACGTAACGGCGTTACGTAACGGTTGCGGCCGTTGTTACGTAACGGTTGCGGCCGCTTTTTAAAACCTTACTCTGCATGGAATTTTCTATAGTAAGCAATGAAGGGAGCTTGAGTCTAGTTTATCTTCACAATGCCACCTCTTGTGGCCCAGAAATCAGCATTCCATATTCTCCCAATTATCCTCTTGACTGGTTATTTGGGTATGGAACACCTATGGATTCCAGGTTTTTGAATTCTCTAATGGGTGTTCCATCCACAGACAAGCTGAAAATTAGAGTTAAAAAACAAAGGTGAATATACTCACTCCTGTTTGGATATTGAATTTATTTATCAAAGAAATGAAACTACATATCTATGTAAGTGTAATTAAAAAAATAAAAAAAAAAAGATTGCCTTTTTTCTACTATAAATGGTCTATTCATTTTCTCTCATTTTTGTTACCCAACTGAAAAAGAGAGACATTTAGGTTCATTAATTCAATTTCCCCCTATATTTTCCATTATCATTGTTTTTTTCTTATGTCCAGCCAGCGTAGGCTCGTTGTTCACATGTAGGTTGTGACTCCTTGACGGGGAGCCTTTTGGCTTTACGAGAGAGAGCCCGCTAGAGAAAAAAGTTTTGGGTAGGGATACGGAAAGTGAAAGGAAAAAAGTAAGTGGAGTGTGAATAAAATATAATTACATTTCATACACTTTTCTTATTTTCCTTTCTGAATCCTTACCCAAATCTATACTCTAAACATAGCCTAAGATTTTATTTGATTATCCAGAGATAGTGACACCAAGAGCACAATATCAAAATAAAAAAAAATATATAAAAAAAAAAAATCGAACTTTTTTGGTCTTTGTTTAGCAAGAGAATTGTAGAAAGAGTTGCAAAATGAAATTTCTCCTAAAACACTCTTAACCTTTTAAACTTAGATTTTAGTTTCCTAGAAATATGTAAAGAAAGTTTGTTTCTAAAAGTGGGGAACAATTATCACATTACATTTGACAAAAAAAAGTTTAAATGCAAATTTTATGGATAATCCATATATTTTGTCTGTTATGTTATTTTGGTTTTTACATTTTTAATTAGTTCAATTTTGACTTTTAATTTTAAATTTTGTGTCTATTTGGTTGAATTGATAACATTTTTAGTATTTTTTATGAAAAATTATCATTGAATTAGTTGAAATTAACTCACTGAGTTAAAATTTTTGCCTTGAAAAACATGACACAAATAACCCATGTGCACATTTTTGTATTAAAAAATGTAAACAATTGGATTAAATTGAGACAAAATTATAAATTCAAGATCAAACACTACAAGAAAAGATAGTAAAAAAACACGGAAGAATTAGCGATGGCGCGCCTCCCGTTGCAGAAAATGTTTTTTTGCGACGGCAACTTCAACCGTCGCAAATAAAGGCTTTAGCGACGGCGCTGTCCCATCGATAATATAACTACGGATAGGGTCGGAAGTGCGGAAGTATTAGCGACGGCTTTTTTTCCCGTCGCAAAAAACTTCTTTTGAGACGGCATATGTTTGCTGTCGCAAACAGTGGCCCATTTACGACGGCAAGTTTCCGTCGCAAAAAAGGATTAATTAAAATGGCGCCATTTTATGAACAATTGACTACCATTTGCGACAGTCTAAAACATACCGTTGCAAAAAGTAAAAAAAAAATTCCCTCACTCTTCCCTTTCATCTTGCTGCTCGATCCTTTCATCCAAATCCCTAACTTCATCCAAATCCAAATCCCTTTCATCTTCCCCCAAATTCCTCAAACGAGCTACGAAGGCGGAAGGCTCTCTTTGGACGAACGGTGGGCAAGCTAGCGGTGGTGCGGCGGCGACGACGACAGGTAGCGGTGGTCCGGCGACGACGACAGGTAGCGGTTGTCCGGCAACGAGTCTCTCTCTCTCTCTCTCTGTATATATATATATATATAGATGAATGTATATTGATAAATAAATCTGTAGATATATATATATATATATATGGAATTTTTTTTTATAGATAATTTGCAAATAAATGTGTATAATTTATATATATATATATACATAAATCTGTAGATAACTCCCTATAGATAAATCTGTATATAATTTGCAAATAAATCTGTAGATAAATCTCTAAATGAATTTTATATATATATATACATAAATCTGTAGATAATTTTTTTATAGAGACCTAAAAAGTAAACGACAAATAAATAAACTCGAATAAATAAATGTGTTTGAAAATTTGAAAGCAATTTTTTGGAGGTTTTCTTAGAAAGTGGTTTGTTAACAGAAATTTATTTTAAAAACAGTTCATTAAACAAGTTTTGTATTTTTCAAAAAATGAAAACAGAAAATGATAAGAACTTCCATGGCAAATCTGATATACATATATAAAAGGGTAAGCTTTTTAGTCATTGATCAATTCAAAAACTAATTTGTATAGTTGTATGCTATGCTATGCTCCACGCTGTTTGTTTTAGTGGAAATGTTTTTGGTATTTTATACATTTGGTATGATTGGAAAAAAAAGTTCGATTTGTTGTTAATAGAAATTAAGTTAATTTGAATATAAAATATTTTTCCGCCCATTTTTCACTTTAAAGGTGAAAATCAAGTTTTTTTTTAAAAAAAATTAAAATCTTACAAATATTTCTACGCATAAGAAAGGCCAAACAAATTGTAAATGTAAGCGATTAATTAAAATTTTAGTTATGGAGATGTGGTTAGACTTTAAAAATATTTTCACTTATTTATTCTGTTTATTAGGTTTTTTTTTTTTTTTTTTTGTATTTTTTGACGTTTAATATGACAATTTATTTATTTATTTTTGTAATCAATAAAAAATATATTTATTTGGGTAAAAAATAATTTTCACTTTTGAAAAACAAGAAAAACATATTGTCAGATGTAAGCAATTAATTAAAATTTTAGTTCTAGAGATGCGATTAGACTTTGAAAATATTTTTAATGGACTTTGAAATAAAGAGTAGTTTTGGATATGCTTATGGTATTTATCAACAAAGTTTTAAGTTGAAGAGTGGTATTCTCTTCCCACCTCGAATAAAGAATTAAAAAGAAAGGGTTAGTCCATTTAAGCATTGTTTAATGTAGGAATTTGATTTTGGTTTATTGTCTTCCCTCTTTCTTGGTTTGCGGAGAGGAATGATATCATTTACTTGGTTTGCGTAGGTATTATATTTAGAGTTACTTTGGTGAGATATTTTTGTGGATGTGTACAGATGATGGATAAGAGTTGGATTGATTAGCCAAATAGGATGTCGAGCGAATACATTAATGGGATTGATGAATTCCTTGTGTTTGCCTACACCAATAGGGTTAAAGGTTCGATGATCAGTTGTCTGTATAGGAAGTGTGAGAATCGATACTATTTTGTACGAGAGGGTGTACGGGAGCATCTGATTTTGAATGGTTTTTAAAAAAAATACAAACATTGGATTAATCATGGGAAATCTTACGTATCTCTGCATGGTAATCGAGAGAATGAAACATGAGCTAATTTAGACATTGGGGATGATATGATTGGAATGATACAAGGGGCTATGGGAAATCCATATGCCGGTACAAGTGTTGAGGGTGATGAACCACAGGGGCCTGATCCCCATGCATCTGAACCCTAGCTCGGTCCAAATGCAGAGACTGCAAAGTATTTCAAACTTCTTCAAGATGCACAAAGTAAATTGTATCCGGGTTGTCAGAAGTTCACATCTTTGTCATTCATTGTTCGACTTCTACATTTGAAGGTGCTTAATCAGTGGACAGACAAGTCTGTTGACATGTTGCTTGAGTTATTGAATGAGGCGTTCCCATTGGGTGTGAAACTCCCGGACTCATATTATAAAGCTCAAAAGGTCACAACAGATTTGGGCTTCACGTATGAGACGTGGGATGCATGTCCCAACAGTTGCATGCTGTTTCGAAACGAGGACGCCAATCTTGATAAATGTGTCATATGCAACAGTTCTAGATGGAAATTAAATGGTGATGGTGGTTCAAATGGTCCTAACGAAGGTGGCAAACAAATAGCTGCAAAACAGATGAGGTATTTTCCTTTAAAGCCAAGGTTGCAGAGGTTGTTTATGTCATCCAAGACGACCAAGTTCATGAGATGACATGCAGAGGAACGAACTGATGATGGTGTCTTCAGGCATCCTGCTGACTCCCTTGCATGGAAAGATTTTGACCATCGGAATATTGACTTTAGTAATGATTGCCGAAGTGTAAGGCTTGGCTTAGCATCTGATGGTTTTAACCCATTCAGGACGATGAACATAGTTCATAGCACTTGGCCTGTTGTACTCATTCCATACAACTTACAGCCATGGATGTGCATGAAGCAACCATTTCTAATTTTATCCGTGCTTATTGACAGCCCGAAAGGACCTGGTGACAAGATTGATGTGTATATGCAACCGTTGATTGAGGAGTTGAAAGAACTATGGAATGAGGGTGTGTCAACATTTGATGCATTAACAAATCAAATGTTTCAAATGCATGCAGCTTTACTGTGGACAATTAGTGATTTTCCTGCATACGCAAACTTGTTAGGATGGAGCACTAAAGGCGAATATGCATGTCCTTGTTGCAATAAGGAAACTACATCGTGTTGGTTGAAGCATAGTAGTAAACAATCATACTTGGGTCATCGCAGATTTTTACCTACTGGCCATAAATTTCGGAAGGATAAAGTATCATTTGATGGTAGTCGGGAAGTCAGACTCAAACCAAAATTGTTGTCTAGAACTGAGATGTTGCTACAATTAGAATCTGAGGGTATTTTAACCCAATACAAGAGGGATGACCTTAAGGAGAGGCATAGGAGACAGGTAGAGAAGGAGAAAGCTGGGCATCGCACCCATAGTTGGAAGAAAAAGAGTATCTTTTATGAATTGCCATATTGGGAGCACAATCTAATAAGACACAACCTCGATGTGATGCATATAGAGAAGAATGTTTGTGACAATGTGTTGTGGACAATATTAGGGGTTGCAGGAAAATCGAAGGATGGTGTTAATGCTCGGCGTGATTTACAAGATATGAATATTAGAAAACCCTTACATTTGCAGTTAAGAGGGTCGAATAAAGCCTATTTACCAGCAGCACAATTCACGATGACCAAGGATGAGAAAGATTTATTCTTGAAAGTGTTGAAGGAAGTAAGAGTTCCCGACGGGTATTCATCCAATATATCACGTCGTGTGCGCTCACATGATAGAAGCATTGGGGGTCTTAAGAGCCACGACAGTCATATTATGATGCAACAACTTATTCCATTGGCTATTCGAAGATCGTTACTGAAGAATGTAATTGAACCCTTGATTGAATTGAGCAATTTCTTTAGACAATTGTGTTCGAAAGTGAATCGTGCGACGGATTTGCAATATATTCAAGATCGTATCGCTATAACACTTTGTCATCTAGAGAAAATATTTCCTCCAAGTTTTTTTGATATAATGGAGCACTTGCCTATACATCTAGCTGATGAAGCCTTATTGGGTGGAGCGATTCAGTTTCGATGGATGTATCCAATTGAGAGGTATCTTCTTACTTTGAAGCAATACGTGCGTAATAGAGCTCATCCTGAAGGATCAATTGCTAAATGATATCTTATGGAAGAATGCATGAATTCTTGTGCACAATATCTCAATGATTTGGAAACCAAATCTAGTCGACCCGTGAGGAACTATAGTGGTGCTGATAATTTGGGTCATGCTATTGGTGAAAACACAAGCTTTTATCTTGATAATACTTCTTGGGTACAAGTTCATCGGTACATCTTATTCAATACAAGTGCGGTTTAACCATTCATAAAGTAGGATAAGTCACTCACTCAATATTTTATTATGTTTTATTGAATTTTCAACAAAATTTTTTGTATTGCTAAAATTTCAATCTACACAGCAAACACCTTGAAGTACTTAAGCTCAAAATGTCTCGTGTCGACGATCATCAACTTCGGCGTGAACATTTTGAAACTTTTCACATTTGGTTCAAGGAACATGTATGTATTTAACTCTATAGATTCTAGTTACTTAAGTTGATCTACATTTTAAATTTTACATTTTCGTGTTAAATAGGTCCAAACTTTGCGAAGGACTACTGATGTCATATTTTCTGAAGAGATTATTCTATTGGCAAATGGTCCTCATAACTTGGCAAGGAGGTTCAACGGGTATATACTGAATGGGTTTCGGTATCGAGTAAAGGCCATGGATGATCGTTGAGCCACACAAAATTGTGGTGTAGCTTTGAAGACAGATACCATAAGTTATGCTAGTCGAAAAGACAAGAATCCTCGTGTGGGCTCTGTGTACTATTATGGACAATTGACAGATATTGTTGAGATTTGATATTCCAATGAGAAGAAACATGTGTTGTTTAAGTGTGATTGGATTGACAACATTCACGGAAAGAAAGAATATGTCTTCAATTTCACGTTGGTGAACTTCAATCATTTATTGTACCGAGATGATCGAATTACCAATGAACCTTTCATCTTGGCGCCCCAAGCAGAGCAAGTTTGGTATGTTGCAGACCCGTTACAACCAGACTGGCAAGTCGTGGTGAAGATGTCTCAAAGAGGTTTATTTGATATGAGTTCAACTGATCCACAAATCGAGCCCTACATGAGCCAACAATTGGAAGAAAATATAATGCTTCGTGATGAAAAAGTTGGTTGGGTGAGGGAAGCCGTAGAAGGGGAAACAGTTGATGTTCAAATAGGCTGATATTTAATCAACATTAGTAATTCAATTAAGGCCAAGGTTGTAGTTAATCATCAATTTCTTAATTTACTTTGTCTTTGTAATCGTATTAGTTCAATTAATGTCATATTATAGTTGATGACAAACCATTGTCTATGTTTCTAATGTCAATTAATGTTATATTGCTTGCAGAATATTATGGGAAAGAAGAGGAAGCTTGATCATCCCCGGCGCATGATGTCTGATGTGCTACATAACAGGACATCAGTAGCACCACCATCAGAGGAGGCATCACTTCGGTCACCATCGGAGGGGCCATTCGTGCCACCACCATCTGAGGGGCCATTAGTACCACCGTATTGACCACCATCAGTGGCACCACAGCAGCTATCATCATCAGCTTATGAGCCATCCTCAGGTATATAAATTTGCTTTGATTTGTATGAAAATTATTTAAACATACATTTATTTATGCTCATTATATATAACTTGTTTATTCTCATTGTATTTTGCAGACCCTTCGACTTCTTCACAGCCCACCTCAGGTTTATTTGATATGATTTGTATTCACATTATTTAAATTTGCATTTGTTTATTAACATTGCATATTGTTTATTGTTATTGTATCTCGCAAGTCATGTTAGTTCCTCATCAACCTCGATTAGGCGTGGCAGAGGATGTGCCAAGGGCATTAAAGAGTGGGGTAATGGTAAAAAGCTGGACATACAATTTGATGAAAATTACTGCCCAATAGGGGATAACGTGGCTAAGTTAACTACTCAACTTGGCATTATTGTGCAGAATGGTAACATTGTTCCTTTTACTTTTCTTGACTGGAACAATGTGTCTGATGATATTGTTGATGTTATCTGGAAGGATGTGAAGGTAAAAGTATATTTTTGTCCACAAATTCGAATTCCAAAATTGTGTTATACTTAGCCTTAAACTTTGAAATTGTGTTTTATAGGACAATTTGAATATATGTCCAGAGGAGTACAAGCCAATCTGCATGAAAAACTGCAACAGCATATGGAAGGATCACAAGAACAAGATTAAGGCTAAGTATTTCAAGCCTAGAAGTTCTGATCCTAATCTGAAGGATGATGCTCCTATGCACATTATGCCAAGCCAGTGAGAACAACTTGTGGAGTATTGGTGTACTTCCCATGCTGAGGTATACAAATAAGTTATATTTATGATATGTAAACATACAAATCATATTTACATACTTACATTTGTTGAATGTGTTATAGAAAATTACAAGTAGGAATGCTAAAAATCAGCGAGCTCACGGCATAGCTCATACCATAGGGCGTACTACTTTCTCTCAGATACAGCATGAGGTTTACATTTTATTGTTTTATTTTTGTATATAAATAAACATTGTATATTTGCAAATTATTTGGATTCTAATTTTCATATTTCTAAAAAAATATAGATGACCAGTAAGGGGGAGTCTACTGATAAGATGAATGTTTGGC
The DNA here is from genome assembly GCF_055761805.1 of Camellia sinensis. Taxonomy (NCBI): domain Eukaryota; kingdom Viridiplantae; phylum Streptophyta; class Magnoliopsida; order Ericales; family Theaceae; genus Camellia; species Camellia sinensis. The sequence continues at coordinate 144,906,441 of NC_138963.1, forward strand.
TTATGACACATAGAGTAGATGACCCAGAGGTTATCCAGACCTTGGTAGTTTCCAAACACCTTTGATTGTATTTAAAGTTTATTTTTGTGTGTCAACCATCTTAATTTGGCATATACTTGTATGTCTTATTCAATACAGGATGAGTTTAATCGTCAACTCTCTATGCTACCCGAGGATGGTCGGACTTTGGAGGCTAGAAATGCCATTTTCCATGAGTTGATAGGTCATGACGGACATGGATATTGTTGCACATACGGGAGAATTGTCCCTCGGAGAGCGGTGTATAAACATGGTGCTGGGCCATCACAGTCAACACCCCAGCCATCGACTATTGATCAGATCACGCAGCAGGTTCGTGTAGAGCTAAGGGATGAGTTGAGGGAGGAGCTGCGAGCAGAGTTCTTTACACATTTACAGCAGATGAGAGCTGAGATGATGGCCCTTGTGTCACAGGGGGCGAGTGTGGATCCCAACAGAATGGTTCCATATAAATTAAATTGTTTGATAGTTCAATTTTCACTCAAGATTATGTATAAAATTTGAATATGATTAACACATTATGCATTGACTATCATAGGTTCGTGATGCATCGAGTGGCCACCGGGCATTTAGGGAATCTGCAGAAGACGAGAATCCATATACACCACCACCAGAAGATCAGGTATAAAATGTATCTTTGCATTCTAAGCTAAAATGTATCTTTGCATTCTTTACATTCTAAGTTAAGAGACTTGTGAGGGAAGACGGGACTAGTTAGAGCCGGATTTAGCATGAAACTTGGCACACATGACCGCCTAGGCAAGAGAGACTTGTGGGAGAAGACGGGGCTCGAATCGGGTTCCCGGTTTGGGAGTGAGAGCCGAATTTCACATTAGGCAAACTAGTTTCTTAAGAAACTTGAATTCGAGGTGTTAACGCCCCAAAATCACCAAACGGCGTCAGTTTAGCACGAAACTTGGCACACACGACCGCCTAGGCACAAGAGACTTGTGGGAGAAGACGGGGCTCAAATCGGGTTCCCGGTTTGGGAGTTAGAATTGGATTTCACTTTAGGCAAACTAGTTCCTTAAGAAACTTAAATTCGAGGAGTTAATGCCCCAAAATCACCAAACGGCATCGGTTTAGCACAAAACTTGGCACATACGACCTCCTAGGCACAAGAGACTTGTGGGAGAAGACGGGGCTCGAATCGGGTTCCCGGTTTGGGAGTTAGAGCTGAATTTCACTTTAGGCAAACTAGTTCCTTAAGAAACTTGAATTCGAGGTGTTAACGCCCCAAAATCACCAAACGACGTCGGTTTAGCACGAAACATGGCACACACGATCGCCTAGGCACGAGAGACTTGTGGGAGAAGATGGGGCTCGAATCGGGTTCCCGGTTTGGGAGTTAGAGCCGAATTTCACTTTAGGCAAACTAGTTCCTTAAGAAACTTGAATTCGAGGTGTTAGCGCCCCAAAATTATCAAACGGCCTCGGTTTAGCACGAAACTTGGCACACACGACCGTCTAGGCACGAGAGACTTGTGGGAGAAGACGGGGCTTGAATCGGGTTCCCGGTTTGGGAGTTAGAGCCGAATTTTACTTTAGGCAAACTAGTTCCTTAAGAAACTTGAATTCGAGGTGTTAACGCCCCAAAATCACCAAACGACGTCAGTTTAGCACAATACTTGGCACACACGACCGCCTAGGCATGAGAGACTTGTGGGAGAAGATGGGGCTCGAATCGGGTTCTCGGTTTGGGAGTTAGAATCCGATTTCACTTTAGGCAAACTAGTTCCTTAAGAAACTTGAATTCGAGGAGTTAATGCCCCAAAATCACCAAACGGCGTCGGTTTAGCACAAAACTTGGCACACACGACCGGCTAGGCACGAGAGACTTGTGGGAGAAGACGGGGCTCGAATCGGATTCTCGGTTTGGGAGTTAGAATCGGATTTCACTTTAGGCAAACTAGTTCCTTAAGAAACTTAAATTCGAGGTGTTAATGCCCCAAATTCACCAATCGACGTCGGTTTAGCACGAAACTTGGTACACACGACTGCCTAGGCATGAGATACTTGTGGGAGAAGACGGGGCTCGAATCGGGTTCCCCGTTTGGGAGTTAGAGCCGGATTTCACTCTAGGCAAACTAGTTCCTTAAAAAACTTGAATTCGAGGAGTTAATGCCCCAATATCACCAAATGGCGTCGGTTTAGCACAAAGCTTGGCACACATGACCGCCTAGGCACGAGAGACTTGTGGGAGAAGACGGGGCTTGAATCGGGTTCCCGGTCTGGGAGTTAGAGCCGAATTTCACTTTAGGCAAACTAGTTCCTTAAGAAACTTAAATTCGAGGTGTTAATGCCCCAAATTCACCAATCGGCGTCGGTTTAGCACGAAACTTGGCACACATGACCGCCTAGGCACGAGAGACTTGTGGGAGAAGACGGGGCTTGAATCGGGTTCCCGGTTTGGGAGTTAGAGCTGAATTTCACTTTAGGCAAACTAGTTCCTTAAGAAACTTGAATTCGAGGTGTTAACGCCCCAAAATCACCAAACGGCATCGGTTTAGCACGCAACTTGGCACACACGACCGCCTAGGCACGAGAGACTTGTGGGAGAAGACGGGGCTCGAATCAGGTTCCCGGTTTGGGAGTTAGAGCCGAATTTCACTTTAGCCAAACTAGTTCCGTAAGAAACTTGAATTCGAGGTGTTAACGCCCCAAAATCACCAAACGGCGTCGGTTTAGCACGAAACTTGGCACACACGACCGCCTAGGCACGAGAGACTTGTGGGAGAAGACGGGGCTCGAATCGGGTTCCCGGTTTGGGAGTTAGAGCCGAATTTCACTTTAGGCAAACTAGTTCCTTAAGAAACTTGAATTTGAGGTTTTAACGCCCCAAAATACCAAACGGTGTCGGTTTAGCACGAAACTTGGCACACACGACCGCCTAGGCACGAGAGACTTGTGGGAGAAGACGGGGCTCGAATCGGGTTCCCGGTTTGGGAGTTAGAGCCAGATTTCACTTTAGCCAAAGTAGTTCCTTAAGAAACTTAAATTCGAGGTGTTAATGCCCCAAATTCACCAATCAACGTCGGTTTAGTACGAAACTTGGCACACACGACCGCCTAGGCATGAGAGACTTGTGGGAGAAGACGGGGCTCGAATCGGGTTCCTCGTTTGGGAGTTAGAGCCGGATTTCATTTTAGGCAAACTAATTCCTTAAGAAACTTGAATTCGAGGTGTTAATGCCCCAAAATCACCAAACGGAGTCGGTTTAGCACGAAACTTGGCACACACGACCGCCTAGGCACGATAGACTTGTGGGAGAAGATGGGGCTCGAATTGGGTTCCCGGTTTTGGGAGTTAGAGTCGGATTTCGGTCTAGTCAAAATTATTTGCTAAACTATCTTTCTAATTATATAGTAGTTAATTTTTTTATATTTTTCTGTAATTAAAATATTAACACCATTATATTGTTATTAATTATTTTTATTTTGTTTTTTTCAGATATTTTTTGAGTAGCAGTTTGCTTCTTGTGGAATGCGGGCGTGTAAAGATTATGACCAACTTCTGTTTTTGTAACCCACGAAAGAATCAAGACGAAAACTTTTGGTTTTGATTTTGATTTGTTATTTAAATTTGTGAACAACATTATGTATGTATCATGTGACATTATGTAGTGGCATAATTTTTATTGTTATGAATTTTTATTTATGTATTGTTATGAATGGAACAACATTATGAATTTTCATCATTTGTCAACTTTTGTTTATGTATGTATTTATATTATTATGTAATTTTTGGATTTTTTTTAGTTATTTTTCATTTAATACAGGTAATTTTTATATTTTTAATAATTTTAAAACAGAGTTTTTTTTAAATTTTTTTTTTTGAGACGGCAGAACACCCCATTGCAAAAAAGAAATTATACCAGGCTTTTCGCGACGGCACCCATACTGTCGCAGAAGGTATGGAATTTAATAGAAAAACAAGGCTTTAGCGACGGTATAATTGTCGTCGAGAATAGTCATTAGCGACGGCTCAGGTTGCCGTTGACTATAGTCAACAGCGACGACACTTTTTAGCGACGGGATTTTTGCCGTTGCAAAAACCTCTTTTACCGACGGCAAGACTGTGCCATCGCAAAAAAAACCCAGATTTCCATCCATTATTGGCGACAGAAATTTGCCGTCGCAAAAAAAAAAATTTCCTGTCGCTCAAACAATGGCAAGCCCTTTTGCAACCCCCTTTGTTGCGACCCCCACTTACAGTTGCAAAAAGATATTTTACCGTCACAAAAAGCTTTTGAGACGGCGTGCAGAGTATTTGCGACGGCATTTTGCCGTCGCAAAAAACAATTTTTTTTGTAGTGAAAATTGAATCAATTAAAATTATAAAGACCAAAATGATTCAACAACTAAAATTCAGAGACTATCAGCGTAATTTGTTCAAAAAAATTAATTAATATTTGAATGGAGATGCAAATGCAAATGCAAATGCAAATGCAAATGCTTTGATGATTAGAAGAAGTAAGAAGTTAGAACATAAATACATAAAAGGAAGTGTCGGTTCCAGCAGAGTTTCCGGGTGCAAGCTTGAGTTGCATCTCAAAGAGTCCGAATAGATATTGGTTCTTTGATTGGAATCCAGAACCAGAGGATTGGTCAAGAGAAAGTTTGAGAAGCTCGCCATTGTTGAGTATTTGAGCATGGTCATTTCCCCATGTTATGTAAAGCCTTGGTTGATGTTTTCATCACAATCAACCATTGAAGAACTCAATACTACAACAAGAAGGAACACTAGCAGTAGCAGCACAGCTAAATGAGCTGGTGGATTAGCCACGATGTTTTCAAGTCGGTCAAAACTCAAAAGTGGGGATGATGATGATGATGATGATGATGATGAGGCAAATTAATAAGTGTTTGAACATGGTTTGAAGTGAATGGATGTCAGCCTGATTATTTATAGTAGTAAGGCTTTTTTTTATACTGAAAGGTAGTTGATTATTATATTGACGCTACTAACCAATATATATTTTTTATGGTAGATATTTATTGTATTTCAATTGGATAGTGGAATAATAATTTTATTTTTATAATAGTATAAGTATATATTATATATATTTTTTCTGTATTTGATAAAAGACTTTTTTTTGTATATCAGAGTTGCGAAAAAAAAAAATATATCTATAATATAATTATTTTACGATTGCCCTATTTGTAATTTCTCTTATTTTTTTTTTTTATTAAATCTAGCTTCTCTCCCAACTACTAAAGAGAAATTGTGGGCTTGTTTGGTTTGTATCTTTGGTTACAATTTTTGATTTTTTTTTTTAAAATTTTGTTTAGTTCAAATTTTTTAAAAAAATTTCCAAAATCATTTTTTCTATTCTACACATCAATCAATTATTTTTTCTCTCTTCTTTCTTTTTCCCAATCACTTTTTTCTATCACACACATTTATTCAACTATAACAAATATCAAATCATTTCAAACTTTCAAACTCTAAAACTATTTTCAAAATATATAACCAAACAAACTACGAAAAATTCCAAACTCTCTCCAAATTTTTTTTTCCCTGAAAATTTATCTCAAAATACAAACCAAACAAACTGTGTATCTCTTAATTAATTAGACTTTTGTGAGCTCACCGTCAGGCCAATTTTAATAATTCAGTTGCTTCATTTTGTATATCACTTTGGATAAATCAATCAATAAAATGTCAGATTCATTATAGTCATAGGCTTTTATCATATTTGTCTTTAAATCAATAAACACTAACAATCTGTTGAAAGATAAATATGTTGAAATAAATCAATAAACACTAACAATCTTTTGAAAGATAAATATGTTGAAATCATATGACTACGCTTGTTGAATCAGTCTAATTTTTTCTTTATCATATTTATCTTCAAATAAATGGGACTAGAAATTTGTTTCGAGACAGATGTGTTTGAATTGTATGGATACCTTGTTCTATCAATAATTTATTTTGAAAAATAGTACACATGTAAATTTTTTAGATTTATTTTTTAAATTGAATGATATGTGAGTGAAATGATTGGTTGATAATTAACAAATATATGAGAAAGAGAAATAGTACATGAGAGTGATTAATTGATCGATCATTGAGTTTGAAAAGTGAAACTAATTTTTAAGTTTGAATAGCATTGCTCACAAATTTTTAGAACAATTTCCATGTAGCAGTCCAAAAAATGAGAGGTTGTTTGGGATGATCTAAATAAGTGCATTTTTTGTCTTTTTACGAAAAGATGTGCAGAAAAGTAGAGGTGATGTGATGAAAAAAAGATAAAAAGATGGATTATTTTTAGGTTACCAAACTTGGCCTAAATCACCAAAAATAGGTCCCATGATAGGCCCACAAGAAAAACAGCAAGATCCGTATATCATTTTTTATTTGAAAAATGGTTGAGATATCTAATTTATCATTCCTAAAAACTATCCTAATGATGTGTTTGATAAGTGTTAAATTTTAATTTGTTAAATATTTCATCATGTATGGTCTAATCTTAATATCATATCATTAGAGATGATTTAAGGATGATAAATTAAAGAGATATAACATTGTTATTTTTATTTTTATTTTTATTGATATACTCAATATGTGTGTAATCACCTGCAAATTACGTGTGTCGTATACAGTATGGATTACGAGAAAAGTAGAGGTGATGTGATGAAAAAAAGATAAAAAGATGGATTATTTTTGGGTTACCAAACTTGGTCTAAATCACCAAAAATAGGTCCCATGATAGGCCCACAAGAAAAACAACAAGATCCGTGTATCATTTTTTATTTGAAAAATGGTTGAGATATCTAATTTATCATTCCTAAAAACTATCCTAATGATGTGTTTGATAAGTGTTAAATTTTAATTTGTTAAATATTTCATCATGTATGGTCTAATCTTAATATCATATCATTAGAGATGATTTAAGGATGATAAATTAAAGAGATATAACATTGTTATTTTTATTTTTATTTTTATTGATATACTCAATATGTGTGTAATCACCTGCAAATTACGTGTGTCGTATACAGTATGGATTACGAGAGGAAAAATTATTAAGTACACTAGTAGTATTACGTGTCCATACTTCTTCACCAATCATCATGCATCATGCTCCTTCACATTTCTCAATCACTCAACACAAAATTATAATATTTACTACAACATATAAGAGTTTTGAAGACCAAATGTTTTGGTCTCTAAAAGTGAAAATTTTGTTGTAAAAGACATTTAGAAATCAATTTCTATCATCGTATGAATAGTCGCTAAAAGGTTGTCCTGAAAAGTAAAAAATAAGGCTTTTAGCGGCAAAATTTTGAAAATGTCACTAATAAATAGACTTTAAGGGATAAAATAATTTGGTTTCAAAATAATTTATTTTATGAGACAAAAAATTTGGTCCCAAATAGATAATAATTCATCACTAATGTCCAATTTTCGTTGCTAAAAATATAATGACAATATTTTTTACAATAGAAATATTTGGTCCATAAAAAATAATTTTATCCTTAAATTTTCGTTTCCAAAACCTTAATTTTTTGTAATGATTTCACTCCATTCACTAATCATAATACCATAAAATATTATGTAATCGTACTCTCAAGCAATGTTTTGAAACCCGGACCGGATCGGTTGGATCGAGAACCGAGCCTTGTTCCGGTTCGGTCAACCCTCTAAAACCGGACTGGGAGCAAAACCAGTGTGGAAATGAAAAACCGGAAGACCCGGCGGTCGAATCGGCAAAACCGGTGACTCGGACCGGGTTTTGAGGGTTGGCCCCTTTTTTTTTTATATATATTCTTTTTCTTTCTTTCTTTCTCATATATATACATATATATATATATATATATATATTTCAAAATTTTAACTAAAAATTCTTACTTCAAGAGTCTCCTCTCATAAGGAAGAGTCTTATTAGAAGCTTGAGAAGATTATGAAAATCTATTCTTATTTATAGGAAAAGATTTTTCAAAGAGAACTTATAAAATTTTATATGGGATTCAATCAAATTATTTGAAACATATTGATTGGAGAGAGAGTTGAAAATTTCATTTCCCTTTAAAATTAAATCTAGTATTCAATCAATTTGTTTAGAGGGAATGTTTAAAAAATTTAATTTCTTTAAAACAAGTGACTTTTTTTTTTTTTTTTTTTATCAATTATGACTTTATTAAATATTATTAATAAATACTATGTAACAATTTTTATTTTTATTTGAGTATTTATATATATTTTTATTTATTTACAATTTATAGTTATATTTTTTAATTATATAATATTCATTATGACATCACAGTTCGACCATTTTAACCTGACGATTGAACCAATGACTTATTCACCTAATTCTTTTTCCAATTCACATACCGATCCAATTTTTAAAACATTACACTCAAGGGTATCCAATAATCTCACGAAGGGAGTACATTTGCTCCCACCATAGGCATGGAACCCGATAGTCACCGGGTCGCCCGTACTGTGCGAGTTGGCAATTTTTTATTATATTATTATTATTATTGTCGGTGAATTTTGATATGACGTTGGGTTGCACAAAAATGTTTTAAGAAAATGGTCGTTGAAATCTCAGTAGCTGATCCGATTATATCATAATAATTGAACAAAACACATCCACGTCCACATCCACATCCAGTTGGAATGATGTTGTTTGAAGAATGCTTCCATTAATTCCATTTCAAGGAAAATAGATATATGTGATAATATTAATTTTTTTTTGTTTTTGTTTTTAAATTTATAGAATTGATCAACTTTTTAAATTATTTAGGAAACTAACCTACTTTTTCAAATCGCACTTTGAAAATGCAATTTTAAATTAAAAATTGTATTTTCAATATGAAATTTCAACTTGAAATCACATGATAAAAATGCAATATATCTTAGTGAATTCCATGATAAAATTACATTTTAGTCATTTTTGTCATTTTTAGTTAACGAAAATAAACAAATAGTTTAGATTGAAAAACAATCAAAATATTAAAATTTAAACTGACAAAATTAAAAATTTATTTTATTACAAGTTCAAACCCTAAGTTTTTTTTATTTATTTAATTTTTTTTTATACAATTGTCTCATATTTCTTTGGTAATTATGCTAAGCTCATGCTTAATTATGTTTCCCTTCTCTATGAAATAATAAGGATCTTACAGTTTCCTAATCATTGATAGTCTGCTTTGTTTCAAAAAAAATAAAAAATAAAATAAAAAAATAAAAAAATTTCCAATCAAATTACTAAAGTAGTTAAATTTTGGGACAGTTACATAAATAACCCCAAGGTTTTAACCTTATAACAAAATAAACCTTCACCTTTTAATTTTGTCAATTTAAACTATAATCTTTTGATTTGTTTTTAATTTAAATCATTTGTCTATTTTTTTTAAAGTAAAATTGACAGAAAAATAGTATTTTGATCATTAAATTATATGTAGGTATTCATAAAATGTCTAAAATATCCTTTTTTTTATCGAGTTTAATGGCTAAAATATCCTCTTTTTTTTATATTATTTTACTTAATAAAATAGACAAATGGTTTAGATTAAAAACATATCAAAAATTTAGGGTTTAAATTAATAAAATTAAAAACTCAGAATTTATTTTGCTACAACACTCAAACTCTGAGATTTTTTTTATAATTTTCCCTTAAATTTTCTTACTTGTATCAATTAGTCATTTAAAATTTCAATTGTGATATATTTATCCTTTAATTTATAAATTTGTACCAAGATAAACCAATTAAAGGGAGGAACATAAAGGGTATTTTAAACATTACACCTAATGCAACTCACTAATTAGTTAGTTAAATTATCAATTTAGTTAAAATAGCCACCCAAACTCAAGAAAAATCTCCCTAACAGTATTTTCATTGAACTAGTTAAATTTTTATTACATTTTAGTTTAGAAGTTACTTTCTTTCTTTCTTTTTTTATATTTTTTATTTTGATAGATTATATTTTAATACACTCTCCAACAAATCTATCATTTTGACATGCTATTTAAACATTATTTTTTTTATTAATTTTAATTTAAAATTATTTTTATAAACTCTACCTAACTAATTCCAAAATATCAAAAGCGTTCAGGGCTTTTGGTCCAAAGTCCAATTTTAAATTTTTTTAGTCTAAAAGTCCGCGCACTTTTTCATTTTGTCCATAAGGGGCATCCTTCTACAAAATGGCCAAACTACCTATTCACTTGTCAATCACGCTTCTGTAAGCAAACCAATTTCTCTCTCTCTCTCTCTCTCTCTCTCTCTCTCTCTCTCTCTCTCTCTCTTACACACACACATACACATCGTCACTCTTCTCTCTCTCAAAAAAATGTCAGAAAATGAGTGAGAGCACTAATTAGTGCTATCACTAATGATGTGACAGTGGGCCCCACCAAGAATGATTTGATGTTTTGGCTTTGGTGTTGTATTTTTTTTCTTTTTTTTATTGAATGCCATGTCATTAGTGATCTTTTTAGAGCTCCAAAATTAGTGATCTCTATCATTGTTGAAAAATGTCCAACTGCATCGTCAGCACAGCGTCGACAAGGATGAGAGGTGGCGTAGGCAGTGATTGAAGTGGGTGAGACATACAGATTGTGCACATGAGACTCCCCTAATCTCCACTTCTAGCTACAAAAGAAAATTGACCTAGATAGAACTCCAAAATACTCACTCCAAACTTATGTACGCAATCGTCCCAACCGCCGAGTTACATGGATCTATCGTCTGAGATAACACTCTAGAAAACCAAAAGCAGCAATCTTTACATGTTTTCAAGAATTAATCAATAGATTCGAAGGCTTAGTGTCTCTGTGAACGATCTTACGCTTGTGGAGATAGTATAGGATAGAGAGAAGTTGGAGAGAGATATTGATGAGGTATGAGTCGTTGTGGATAGGCTTAACTTCGCGAGATCCATCGTCTATGTACTCGAGAAGAAGTTGAATCTCGCTGGTGTGATTGAACATGTCGTGACACTTGACAACGTTATGGTTATCAACATCGTGACGGATCTCGATTTCACGGAAGATCTGGTGACGAACCGTGTCTTTGTGGTTTTCGAAAATTACCTTCAAGGTGTAAAGCCTCCAAATCGGTGTGTATAAATTGATATATAAGGGGGATTAGAGAAAGAAGCTATGGTGGTGTCTTTGATATTTTTTTATAAGGAACCCAATGAGGAAGCTCTTATCTATTCAAAATTTCAACAGATAAAAGGAAAAGAATTGAACAGATATGGAAAAAATTGAACAAATCTGTTTCAACACATAAAAAAATTAAATTGCTATTTTAATAGATAAAAAAATAAGACTGATAAATATTGAACAGATAGAAGGAAAATTGAATAGATAGGAAAAAAAATTGAATAGATTGATATGACTTTAAACGGATAGGTTCTAAGAAATTGAACAGATAAATTTTGTTTAACAGATTGATTAATGAAATCTGTTTCATGTTGATTAATGAAATTTTTCTTTGCTGATAAAAAAAAAAACAGATTGATTTAGGGGTAAAATTGAAAATAAAATGTCATTCAAAACAACAAAATGTACTTGTTACCAAACTATTTCACAAAACGTAGACTTCTCACCTAACCAAAAAATATCCATTGGACCTAACGCCTTACACAATTGCTAAATTGGATTTTTCAACAATTTTCTCTATTTTTTAATGGTTGGCTAACCCAAACAACTACCTATATTTATTGAACGAAATCCGCCAAAACTAAAATAGTTGACTTAATAACTAGTTTGATGGAGTTGAAATTTAATAATTTGCTTACTATTTAACAAAAGAATAAAAATAACTAACTTGATAGAGATGCTCTAACAAACCGATTAACAATTTAGTTAGAGTAGTTTTGTGAATTGTAATTAGCTACGTTTTTTTGGACACCATTAAGGCTCTGTTTGGGATGTGGGTTTATTGGCTATTTTAGTCAAAAAAATAAAAAAATAAAAAATGTTAAAATAGCCAATAACACAAAATGTTACATCCAAATTATAATCATTTTATTTATTTTTTCGCAACCATCAAAAAAAAAAAAAATTCCAAATCAAACAATTTTTTAGCCATATTAAAATAGTTAAAAAAAATAAGGTTAAAAAAGCCCATCCAAATGAGGACTAAGTAGTTATTTACTTTTTTGTTCTTAACTTCTCTCTCATAAAAACAATAAATGAATTTTTTTTTACGAGAATATAGTTAAAATAAATAATATTTATAGTGTATATTAAAAAAAAAATTAGCTAATCTAATATAAAATAAGATTTTGACTAGTATTATTAGAGACACTATTAATCAGAGTGTTTACTACCAAACTCGTCATCATCAACCCCACCGATCGCCATTGCCCTCCAGCCGCCATCCACCATCCACAATCAACCGTGAGAGTCGTCACCATTCGTGTAATTTGCTTAATTTTTTCTCTTGCAATCCATAATGTTGTTGTTGTTTTACTTCGAGCCTGTTGATATAATATAATAATTTCAAATGATTTGAATATATATTTTATATGCTTAGATTATTCGGTGCAGGTATTAATCAACGTGGTGTATTGTATGATATGCTTAATTTCTTCCATTGGTTGGTGTTGTTGATTCTAAACTAAGGTTGTCACGACCCCAACCCGCCCCTAGTAGTTTGGTGCCGTGATGGCCAGTAATCCGTAATTACCGAAGGCTAACTTTCAAAAACTTAACACAATCAGAGTATGGATATAGGGGGCTCACAAAATGCGGAAGCGATAAATCAAATACAAGTGGTCCATAAGAGCTGTGCATAGATCAAATGCAATGACATACATTTTACAACTTGAATACAACAAAGGAAAATATGTGTTACATCTTGATCAAAAGGCTTTTCGAGCCGACATACACAAAAATACGGTAAATACAAGTCAAGAAGCATGATTTTCAAGATTTGCCGACATGAAGGTGAATAACATTGCCAACGTAAATACAAAACAAGGCCGACATAATCAAGAGTCCAAATAAGCTTTCAAAACAGACTAGGCGTTGCCGACGTCCTGCTCATCACCTACATATATATAGAGAGGGTGAGCTTGGATACTCAGTGAATAGTACTAGAAATAAAGGTTTTGCATGAATATAGCCGAAGTCTTTCAAAACGAAACACATCAAAACTTTAACGAACAAAGGATGAACCGTATTCATCAATCAAGTATTACAACATCGGCGAAGCAAGGGATGAACCGTATTCATCAATCAAGTATTACAACATCGGCGAAGCAAGGGATGAACCGTATTCATCAATCAAGTATTACAAGTATCAAGGGCTGTACGATCCGTAATCGTTTAGTCAAAGGTACTGCGAAAGTTTATAGTCCTCTAGCACAAGGGACTTGCGTCACTTAGGCCCGTAGCCCGATTTAACAAGGACCGTATCCTTTTATGCTTAGTGCTGCGAAAGTTTAGAGTCCTCCAACACAAGGGACTTTCCAAGAGATGGCATCAAAACCAGGATTATACTTGATACATCAAAACAAGAGCCATTCATTCATGCTTAACAAAACACTTTCGTCAAAACGAAGCAAGCAAGATTTATCAAAACAAGTATAACATAGCTTTATTAATAATACCACTCACCTGGTTCTTCAGGTGTAGACTCAAAGCAAGGATCAAGGTCCTACAATCACATGGCAAATCACATTCTCAAAACGAGCTACCTATATACGAATGATCTCGGCATTCTTAACAGATCCAAGTAAACATCAAAGCAAAACATGCTGGGAGTTTAAACACTGCTCCTGACACATGAAAACACACTGGGTACCAACCAGGTCTTTGCCGAGGTCCCACACATCCTTGCCGAGGTGTGGTCCCGCTGGCCTTAACCAAAAGCAAAGTCGGGGAAAACCTGGGTTTTCCCCTTTGAAGAACACGAAAAACATGATGAACAAGGTCGAGAGGAAGATGGGTGCAAGGTTCAAAACTTGTTACAAAAGTCTGAGGTTTCATGCCAAGAGTTCCAAACATGGACCTGGGTACCCTTACAAGAAAGTCATGCAAGAACAAACATAAAAACATGGCTTTCGTTCCAAACTTTTCGATCAAAACGAGACTTTCTTCAAGAACATATGAAAAACCATTTTCTCTTTCCAAAACCAACTTCAAATCGATGCATGACATGCAAAACAGATTCGATCATGCAATGCAGCTAGATGATCAGCAACAACAATCAAAGTAGATCAAGATTCAAACCTCAAAACTCGAATCCAACGGTTCAAACCACGAAGATCAAGCTTGGAAGATCACTCTCACTCAAGAACTCCTCTTCTTCCTCTCAAGAGCTTCTCTCTCTAAAGGCAAAGATTTGAGACAAGAAAAATGATGTGTTTCAAGGTCTGCCGGCTGTCTTAACAATCAGCTCGGACACGTGGCGCTATCGGGTTGGTTCAGCTCAAAAAGGTGATTGATTGATAAGACAAGTCTCTGACAAAGCGTATGCAGCAAGCTCGGTAAGACACATCGGCAATAAATGACATCGGCTCAAATCAAGGATCCGGCAACAGGATAACAAAACATCGGCTAGGGAGGACGACACTTGACTAAGCTGTGCCACATCTCGGCCTAGGCCATACCTGCCTGCGGACAAGGTTCACTGAGTGCGAAACATCTCGGCAATAAATGCCCGAGGTGAAGGTGGGGGTCGACCAAGGGGTTCCAAGACAGTTCTAAGTACAAAGGTTCAAAGGCGAACTAAGCTCAAGGCGACCTCGGCCACACACACACAATGCAAAGATCAAAATCATGCAAGCAACTTTAAGCAAATCAAGGCAAGACAAAACCTTCAAAACAATATAACAAGGCAGGATCATGCATGAATGTATGCAGTATGACAAGAGTAAGGTGAGGGTTGTTACAAAAGTTGTTGTTAGTTCAACAATTTAGTGATATGATTAAGACATTATTTCTAAAAGTCTTCACCTAAAAAAATTGATCAATGTGAGATACGATGTGGTAAGGGTAAGTTTTGTTAGTGAAAAACTTCTTAATTTCTTCATTTGGTGGTCTTCAAGTCTTTAAAATTGGCAATCAAAATTGTCTATGTAAATAGAAAAATTATTGTTTCAAGTCACGTTACTAAGTCACTTTCTTAAAAATAATATTTGCACCCATCAAATAGTGTGCAGCGAGTTATAACAAATTTGTCTCCAACATACAATGAAACTTGATCTAAGAATCAAGTCTACTGATGTCTGCATTGACGACAGTAGATCAGAATACTCTTGATATGATCAAGAGAACCAAGACACTAATAATCAAATCTGCAGAAAACGACTATCAGTAATTGAAGGTAGAAACTTTGTTTAAAAATTCTTGATTGAAAACTCAAAATCGAGAGAGAGAGAGAGAGAGTTGTAAGAATGATTCTGAAAATTGGATGATGGAAATGGCAAGATTCGCAGCCTATTTATAGGCCTTGATGCACATGATTGGATGGGTCATGTCCCTTGATCACATTCGATCAGATATGACCATTGGATCGTCAAGTTATGGTGCAAATTAGTTACACACTGAATCGATGTCTTGACTGGTTACACCTGATCACAATCGGTTGTCATTTGATCTGTTCGATCATGCGCTTCTCCAATCAATGACTAATAAGATCAAGCCACTTCAGATCGGGCACACAACCGTTTGATCAGTTGATTGAGTCATCGCCAATGTACGCCACATCATTGCTGCACAGAACTGACTATGTTCCTTGTCATCTATGCCATGTCGGATCGACATCATCACTCCAACTTGTCTGAAGTAAATAGAAAGGTGCCCTTGTGGCATTGGTGCAAAGTGCGTTATCAAAGCCTCGCACAGCCTATGCCACGCGCGCGTATTGATGTGGTAACGATTGGGAAAAATTTGAACTCACTACAAGAAAACGGACTATTTGAGTCAAATTATTTGTGACGAAAACACTTGCCAACTTAAAAATGGATTATTAGCGTTAGCAAAATAGGACTGTCTCCAAAAAAATCTACTGACTATTTATTATTTAAGTCGGTAGATTATATCGTCTAAAAAATATATTATTTGCCTCGGCAAGATTTTTGCCATATCAAAAAATATTATCTAATTTTTTATCCATTTTTTTTCACTCCAAAATTTCCCTCGCGTGCCTTTGTCTCTCGCCTATTTCAGGTAGCTTTTGCGTCCACATTGTTTGCTGTCGCAAAAAGTGCAAAAAGTGCAACAAGTAATGAAAAAAATTAAAACAGCATAAACCTTGCTATATATATATATATATAAATATCCTTATTCCTCAGTTTTGTTCTCTTTTTTCCGTAAGAGCATCCACATCAGCCTCTTCAAATTTTTAGGCTAATTTAACTCCAAATCTACTTTTTCTATTTTAAGTAGTCACCTTTTTTGTAATAACCCAACCCTCGTGCATGTTTTCTGATATATTTTCAGACCCTATTTTGTGTTTTTGAATGTTTATTGTGAATTTCTATGAGAAATTAAGGTTAAGTAAGTGAACTCCATGTTTATAGGTGTCTATCTGTTTAAACAAGAAAAGTATCTGTTACATTAGAATGTTTGAATCAGAAATTGGAAGCCTTAGGGGCTTAATTATCTGAAATTGATTTTATATATGTGATCAGCATAATTTTTAGGTAATATTAAGCGTTTCTGTGAAATTTCAATTTCGGATGTTTAAACGATTAATTTTTGTCCGTATTTACGCTATATATATGTATGACTATAAGCTTCTCTTTGAGCTCAAGACTTAGGAACCTTCTCATAAGTTTCCCTGGGAAGAGAAAAGTGAAGAGAGGATAGGAACAAGAAAGAATTGAGAGAGATCGAAGCTAAGGTAAGTTTGAATTCCCTAATCCAATCCTCTTCCTCAATTTGAAATAGAAAGTTCTTGATTGGGTATGATCTAGAGTGTGATGAGAATCTTGGTTGTGTATGTTGAAGTTTTGGTATGATAATCCTATCATTTATGTGTCTTCTTCCTCATCCAATTGGTATTCATTCTTATGATCATGATTTTGGGTCTCTAGGTTATGTTAGATGCAAGTGAAGTTAAGAATTTCAAGAAATGAAATTATGTTTATGAGTCTCAATTCTTGGTTGATCAAATTGAGTTGTGTTCATGATTAATGCAAGTTAGATTGTGTACGTGATACCTTGAATTACATGTTTTTGAACCATGATTTAGCATTGAAAAGATCCATCCTTGAGCCTTGGAAACATTCCCCAAAAGATGAGATTTTGTTGCAAATTTTGGACCAAAACTGGGCAATCGCTGCACGTGCGGGAGTCACTGCCGCACGTGCGGCAAATGCTGAAATTTTGTGGTTTGGTTCTACCTAAAAGGCACGTGCGGGACCTCAGGGCCGCATGTGCGGGGCCAACTGCCACACGTGCGGGGCTCATAGCCACACGTGCAGCTCATGCTGAAAAACACTGTTTACTTCGTTTTGCGTGTAGAATCCTCTAATATTGTCGGAATATGTATTTGAGGTTTTTTTTTTGATATTGATACACTCCTTTGAAGTGAAGTGAAACAGAAGGTAAATTGATAAGAAAAATGGACTAATGTGTAAGTTTTTAAATGTGTGCAGGACACACTCCGAGAGGAAGTAACACATCATCTCAACACTGTGAGTAGTAGTATCATTATCCGCTTTATATATGGCTAATGATTCTCATTAGCATTTTGTTTACGCAACTATGTTAATGTTTCAAGTATGCAACTATGTTAATGTTTCAAGTATGTATGTTAATGTTTCAAGAATGTTTCAAGTATGTAAAGAAAGAAATGGGAAAGATGAAATACCTTCCTTCTATAAGACTCTGGGCCTACGGCCATTTAATATAAGTTGTTATGATATGAAACAAAGTGCTACACGGAACTAAGTGCTACGACGCGAGCCATCTTTAGAATCCGTGTGAGACACCTCTTGAGTTCGTATAAGTATATTCAAGGGCTTAATGCCAAATTACCCAAGGGCGTAATGCCACTCTATTTAAGGGCTTTATGCTGCCATGTTTAAGGGCTTTGTGCCGCCATGTTCAAGGGCATTATGCCACCATGTTCAAGGGCTTCAAGCCATTATGATTTTAGATGTGATATTTCAAGCTGTTATGTTCAAGACTGGGCCTAAGGCCGTTATGAGATGAACACAGAATCAGGCTAACTATGTGATCTCTGCACTTCCATATGTATTGATATATGTCATGTTTCAAGTTAAGCATTGTTTCATTTATATATTACTATTCACTGAGCCCGGCTCACTCTCTGTTATGTCTGTTTCTGTGGGTAACCAACCAGGTGGTCAGTCCTAACCCGTGACGCCCGGTTTCTTTTGTCAACCTTCGTGTATCTAGGCACTATACGAGGCCACTTATTTTGTGAAGTTTATTAAGATAATTGGCTTAGTTTTTGACTAGCCTTCCAAGGTTGAATGTATATAACTTCAATAGTTTTGTACATGCTCGATTATAGGGCTGGGTCTGTATATGTGTTTGTGTATAAGTACCATGGTTTTAAAAACCGGACCGGACCGGCCGGTTCAACCGCCGACCGGTCGAGGTTCCGGTCCGGATATACCCATAGAACCGGTCGCAGTGAAAAACCGGCCTATTTTGGGAGAACCGGGAAAACCGGCGGTCGGACCGGTGAACCGGTCGACCCGGTTCCGGTTCTCCGGGTTGATAAAAACGAAATTTTGAATTTTTTTTATTCTTTCTTTCTTTTCTCTCTTTCTTTCTTATATTATATATATATATATATATTATATATTATATATATATATAATAAAAATTTAATTGGAAACTCTCTTTTAAGGGTCTCCTCTTGTGAGGAATCCCATTAAGAGCTTGAAATTATTGTGAAAGCCTCTATCTATTTATAAGAAAAAAATTCTTCCAAAAAAACTCAAGAAATCTATGTGGGATTCAATCAAATCTATTGGAGGGAAACTTAAAGTTTTGATATCTCTCCAAAATTTTTGCTCTTCTTTCAATCAAATTATTTGAATTAAAATCATATGGAGGGAATATTGAATATTGAATATTTGATTTCTTCTTCCAAAATTAAAATTAATAATATTTTTAAATATATTTTTATATTTTTTAATAAAAAAAATATTAAGAGAAATATTTAAGATTATTAAAATTTTTAATTTATAATTTTATTACTTATATTTTTATTTAAATATAATTTTAATATATTTATGACGTCACGGTTCGATTCCGGTTCAACCTGACGGTTGAACCGGTGACCCGTCCACCCGATCATTTTTCCGGTTCACTCACCGGTCCGGTTTTTAAAACATTGATAAGTACTACTAAGGAATATTTTTGGACTTTATCTGCCTATTATGGTGCATGTGATGTATGAGATCTTGGCATATTAGAAATAGCTCAATGGAGTTTGTTTGGTTCAGTATTCTTTTAATATTTGTGCTTCCGATAAGGCCCCATATGTTCTAGATACCAAGTTATATGTCTGTTTCTGAGTGGGTCATGCCCGAACTTTTAGGGGCAAGTTTGGGGCGTGACATTTTTAGTATTCACTACATCAGACTCTCTATTCTAACTCAATCTTATTAAAATATTAAGTTCTTATTGTATTTGTTATTCTTTCTTTTTTATTAAATTGATGAGGTGTCACCCAAACAATTCTTAAAAAATGCAAAAAAAAAAAAAAAATGCCTTTGACCGGTCGACCGGCTGGTGACCACCCAGTCGACCGGTTAGGCTAATTTTCAATATTTTTCTTCTTCTGCTACAAGCACTCACGGGACATCCGGTAGGATATCCGAGTGGACGACCGGTTTAAAGATTTTGGCCCAATTTTGCTCCAGAAAATATAATAAAAAATAATGTAGCTAATGAACAGTGCCTCTTTATTTTTGTTGAGGTACTGTAGCAAATTTAACAAAACGTTAATTTACAAAAAAATTGTTGAGGCTGATGGAGGAAGGATTTGATGCTGATGCTCTCTACAGAGCCTGATACTGATGCTCTAACTCTTCATCGGCACCATATCACTCTCCATCTCCACCAGCACCACCGACTCTCCATCTTCACTGGCACCACTGACTCTCCATCTCCGCTGGCACCACCGACTCTACTCTTCCATCGGCTCACCAATTGTCCTCCTCCTGAGGGTAAGTACTCTCTTTCTCTCTCTCTCTCTCTCTATATATATATATATATATCAGTCTCCCTCACTTTCTCTTTCTCTGTTCTGCCATTTCTTTCAGATCAATTTCTTCTTGTCCAGCGAGTAAGCAATCTCTCTCTCTCTCTCTCTCTCTCTCCCTTAATTTCTTTCTTCTCCTCTATCGTTTTCCTCTGTCAAATATGAAACCATATCTCTCTCTCTCTCCCTTAATTTGTTTCTTCTCCTCCATTCTTTTCCTCTATCAACTATGAAACCAGAGATCCTATATTGATTTTGAACTGAAACGAGAGATCCCACATTGAGTTTTACAACAAATTATGTAAATATTTGTGCAATAATAAATGTTTAATTTTTAAAATTTTGTAGATATATTTAATATTAGACTCATTTTAAAGTATAAATTTAATCTTTTGAATAAAATCAAATTATAAAAATTAGATGTACATATTAAAAGTTATTTGTCTTTAATAACATACAAAAATAAAAAATGAAAAATACAAAAGAATATAATTGGTATATAAATTTGGAAGGAGAAGGTCATGAGGATAAATTTAGTATTTTAAAAAAATGACTAGTGTTATAGAGGTATCTTCTATTTTTCATACTTCCTCTATATGTGGATGATTTTTAGATGATAGGTTGAAGTGGATAATCATTCATATTTAAAGATATAGGGTGTGAATTGGAGATACTCTAACACTATTTCCAATCTTTCACCAAAATTTTCATTTAATTTGATTTCTAATTTGAATAAAAAGTTAGAGTTGATGTGAACTACTCCAATCATCTCACTAAATTTTTATCAAAACATTAAAAAAAAAAAAAAATCATTTATCCCAAATTTGTCTTTTCATCAAATTTGATGAGAAAAGCTCATCTCTAATACTTCATCTTTTTAAATTATTTGACGAAGGATTTGATGAATTCTCCATTGATGAAAAATATGACTACTCCTTGATTTGATGAATATTTGAGATATAAATATGTGTTCTTTTTATGTGTAAATTATGCTTTTAGGACTATTTTTTTCCTCCCCTTTCTTGTAGATGAGTCGTGTAGTAGCCAACTGTTGAACTTTTCATAAGTTAAACTAATATAGTACTCGTTGAATGTGTAGTTAACTATTTATTTCTATTTTTTAATTGGAAGAAAAAAGAATGAGAACTCTAAAAATTCTCCTAATGTACCCATGATGGCATGAATATAGAGTTTGTTGGATGGTGTGTTAAAAATTACATAATCAAAATAAAAAAAATTAAAAAATTAAAAAAAAGAGTGTAACATTTAAGCTAAAATATAACCAAAAAAATAAAAAAATAAAAAATTAACTAATCTGATGGAGATGCTCTAAAGCTAACTCATTTCATTGTGGGTGAATTGTGATTTCATAGCATTTCTCTTTTTAATTTTAGAAAAGAAAATGTCATTTTACAAGTACGCGACATAGTCACTCAGGACATTGAGGAAAAGCTCACGGCTGAGATTGAGCAGAGGATTACCAACAAGTTAAAGACACAGGTTGAACAAGTGAGAGCATGGATGGACTTCATAAGATCCCAAGGGGGCACAGGTTCTATACAGGTAGAGTATAATTAACCAATTGAATATTTTTAAGAAATATTTTTTCCTATGTATTATATTTAATAACAAATATCAAATTTCGTTTATATAGATTCCAGATGTCTCTAGTGGACATCGACAAATTAGGGAGTCCGTGGGAGATGACATAGAAGATGATGAATTGTTGGATTCTCATGAGCTGGTATCTCTTTTCTACTTAATGCAATATTCACAAACACACATACGATTGAGGTTAAGGTTTAGCCTACTGAAAATCCTTAGTGATGTTAGGAGGTTGAGGGTGAGCCTAATGAAAACCCGGATATGTTGTATTTATTGCATAATGTAGTATTAGTGGTGTTAGGAGGTTCGAGGGTGAGCCTACTGAAAGTTTGGGACTGTCCATGTCAGATAATTAACCATGATCCTCTCTCTTAACATTGCGGGGACTGTCCAGGTCATGTTCCATTGGTTGGGAAGACTCATCTTCTGCTGAGATTGATTTATGCATTCTATTAGTTTCAACTGTTACATATCTGTCTTTATCTCTCCATGAGTGATTGTTATCCTCACTGTTGAGTAGCCGAATCAAGGATTCATTCTCATCAACGTATGGCAACAAATCCATTTGTGCATAGATTTTATTTACCACATTTCCAAGAACATGATGATACCTTAAAATTTATGCATTCAAACATCATTTAATATGACTGACTCTAACTTTAGGTAATAATGTGATGCTCATACTTAATGATCCACATGTTAAATGAGTCATATAAAGAGCTAACCCTTTTTTTTTATTTTTTAATGTGGATCTTGTGGAACTTGGATGTAGAAGTGGCTCTGATAAAGAGCTAGTCAATGAGGAAATAATAAAAATATTTCTGTTTCACATCAGAAATGGTTACTGAAAGCATAATGTTTAAAACAAATTTGTAGTTTTCAAATCAAAAGCACTCTGGATGCATTCTACTAGATTCTGCTTCTGTATCTGGGCTGGTTATTCATATTTCATTCATTTCATACGCTGCCAAATACTTGCTACAACACACTGATGTTACAGCCCTAGATTATTATATGAGCAGTTACAACCAAAATTTAGTCTCTATTCATTCTAGTTATTTCAGAATGAAGAGGAGCTTCATTTATTTATTCTTTTACATTTTCATTTGACTCAAAAACAGAGTTTATTTTTTGTAGAGATTTTTCTTTCTTTCTTTCTTTTTTTTAATGGAAAACTGCAGGTGCTACTCTTGCTGGAAATATTTTATAAGATTAATTGTTCACCGACTTGGCGGTATTGTTGACCTTCATTACATGCTTCATTTGATTGTTTTCTTGGCCTATTTGTTTTTTTGTTTTGTTTTTGTTTTCAGGTTATGCAAAAAGATTAGTGGTGGTAGAGATCAATGGTGGCATGGGGCTAATTGTTTTTTTGAACATCTATCTCAATGTTTTGGGCCTACCATTTTTCTATTTCTGTTTTCAGGTTTTGCAGAAAGATTAGTGGTGAGGTAGAGATTAATGTTGGCATGGGGGCTAATTGTTTTTTTTTTTTTTTTTTTTTAAACATGTATCTTTATGTTTTTGCTGCCATTTTTCTATTTTTGTTTTTAGGTTTTGCAGAAAGAATAGTGATGGTAGATATTGATGGTATGGCATTGGGGCTAATTGTTTTTTTGGACATATTTTTTGGCTGCCATCTAGACTTAAGTTTTGGATAATTCTGTAATTAATATTTAGAGCTTATTGATATCTTATGGTTTGTATTGACGAATTATTGTTAATATTTTGATGTAATTGAACAGATGGTGGAATTATATTAATTCAATATGTTTATATTAATATATGGTTTGAATGTGAGTGAATGTGTATTGAAATGTTTTTTTTTTAATTTTTGCTTGGCAAAATATTTGAATTTGAATGAATAATACATAGGAAAATTTTAAATAATTAAAATCTTATTTATAAAAAATAAATATCTATTTAGGACTGTCAAAATACCGTTGCAAATAGAAATTTATTTTTTTTTAAAATTATATTTTTTTACGGCAAAAAAGCATCGCTAAATTTGACGGTGATTTTTTTTTTTGTTGTGAAATATGATTATTACCAACAACAATAAATCGATGCAAAAGATAGTTTTAGTGACGGCATTTGTCTTGGAAGCGAGAAGTAAATTTTTTTCATGTTTATTTGAGTTGGTAAATATTCGTCTTATTTAGTATTCATTACCATCGCAAATATTTAGAGACGATAGGTTTGCCGTCGGTTAATTTTTAGCGTGACTGTCTTGGTTTGCATGCATTGATTCTCGAGCCATTCGGGACTCAAGGGATAGACACTCTGGGCCTAGTAGAGTGTGTTAATATGATCATATGGTCAATCATGTACAAATAGATTGGAACAAGGTTGTGTTTGTGATCATTATCTAGGAGGTAGGTCTCTAGCTTTCTTCCTCCTTTTGCTTTTGTTCTTTATCCTTACTGCATTATCATTTAATCCATTGATGGAGAGGTTGTAGGTGTGTGTATTTTGTGTATATATATACTGCTAAGAAATCTGATGAGCTAAATTAATGTTTAAATGATTGGTGTAACTTTTAGTCTAAAAATTCTGCACATAATCACAAACTTTAAAAATCAAGAAACCATATCAAACGAATGAATTTTAAACGGAAATTTTTACAGTAACTTGTTACATATTGAATTTCATAAACAAATTTTCTCATAATTTTTAGGAGTCTAAAATCACATAAACTGATGCGTTCAAATTTGTCCAGAATACTAGTACAAAACAGTAACTTCAGAAGGGTCGTTTTCTTTGGATATAATTAAGAAAAATTATCAAATCAATGCCACTAGAACTGTTTATGAGTCTAGTTTCTTACTTTTTTGGCCTTGCGTTGATGGTTCATGTATGTTTAGTGGACAATTAATTTCTTTAAGGTGCTTTAGAAATCGACCTATTTAGATATAATTAATTGCAAATAATTCTTTTGATAAGCAAATCAAGTCAAATCAATTGGGTTTGAAACTTAGGATATAGTAGTTGATATCTGGATGGTTTCAAAAAAAATATTAGAACGATGTAAAGTGGGTTTTTAATTTTTAAGATTAGTGAATAGATTGAGAAAACCTATTTAAAGTTTGGTTTTATTTGAAAGCAACAGTTACTTAAGTTTTGACCGTAACCGATGTCACTACCCCATTCCGTCCCCAACAAAATGATGACGTGATGGCCAGTAATCTTAGATTACCGACGGCCAATTTACAAATATTCACACATACGGAGTATAAATGTAGGGCATACATGTGCGGAAGCAATAAATTCAAATCTAATTAGTCCATAAGAGTTGTGCATAGATCAAATAAAATGACATACATATTAACATGGTTTTATTACTTGGATACAAAAGATAGTAAGCTTGTACATAAACATCCTCATGTTACATTTTAATCAAAAGGCTTCTCAAGCCAAAACATACAAAAGAAATGATCGATAAAGCTAAGAAACATAATCTTCAAGATGAATACAAAACATGAACAAAACATATCTTCCACAAAGCTTAGGCTACATCGCCTTCTTGTTTAAGTAATAAAGGCTGAAAAATCAGTGAATGATATAAGTAATAAAAGTTTGAATGAATGATCCGAGATTTTATCAAATCAATACATATCATAGCTTGTAAAAGAATCAAAGGATGAATCGATCAAAGGCTTTCAAAGCTTCAAAGGATGTTTACTAACATTTACAAAATACATAATGAACATTCATTGACAAAACAAAGGAATAACCGACTCGGAATCAATTAAACAAGCCCACCCATCGGTGGCAAATGAGATATCTTAAACAAAGGTACTACTTGTATTAAAGTCTCATAGCACACAAGAACCTTTCAAGAGTGTCCTCAAAACAAACATAATACTTGATACAAAAACTAAGAGATAATTATTCATGTTTAATCAATTATTTTTTCAAAACAAAGTAATGCTTTTATCCAAAACATTATAGCATAACTTTATTAAAAATACCACTCACAATAGCTCTTCAGTTGAGGGGAATTAAGACAAAGATCCAAGACCTACAAATACGTGGTAGCTCATATGCACTTCAAGAAGACAAGAAGAGATGCTCAAAGATGGTTATACAATGTGTAGACACCCCATTTTTGACCGTCCTCAAGACTTGGACGTCATCGTTTGAACACTCGATGATTATCCATGCTCGTGTTCATTTTGAATTCCTGAAGGTCTCGGCTGTGCGCCTTGCCTTAGAACCTCTCAACTTGTCTGTTTTGTGCTTGGTTGTGGACCAAGGACTTGTGGTTTTGTTTCTGAGGGAAGAAGGTGGCTTGTTGGCCAGCCCTACAACCCATCGGCCAAGCCTCGTGCTTATCGGCCATGTTTTCTTGTCATCGACCATCAATGATGGTCGATTGGCACTCTTTTTGGACGATCGACCATATCTTTTGGCCGAGGCCTTTTTATTTACTTTTGTAGATATTTTTGTGCTAGCTGTACCAGCTGGTGAGCACAGATTTCATCCTCCATACACGTGTATAGAGGGATTGAATCAAACCCTTAGCTTGTCCAACAAGCTTAGGATTTGATTTTCTATAAGAAGGGAGACCCCTCTCCCTTTCCAGAGGGTCTGAAAAGTTGATATACAAAACATATCTCTCTCTCTCTCTCTCTATATTTCTTCTTCTCTCTCTATATTTGTGCTTGTTTATGCTAAAAGTGCCTTTCCTTCACACTTTTGCACACAAACACCTAGTGAAACACCACACTCTTGTTGCTGAGGCACTTTGAAGTTGGTTTTGGTATTTTTGGACTGGTGTTGATCAAAAAAGGCTGCTGGAGTTGTTGCTCTAAAGTTGTTCTACAAGGGTGAGCTTCTAACCTCTTAAACCTTTGTTTTTGATTAAGCTTTTGGCCCTATTTGCATGTTGTTTTAGGCCTAACTTTCTACTACAAAAAATTCTAATTTTTAGTGCTTAACATGTTTGTTTAAGGCTTCTTTGGTGTTGGGGGTGATCCACTCCCTTGCATGCATTGTTTGGCTTTGTTTTGCACCATCACTTTAGGCCTTTGAGATCACTTTCTCTTGGCTTTTTAACCACTGAAATCCAGTGGATTTTCAGTGGTAAAACTTGTGTTTTGAGGTCCCAAATAGGAGAGGGTCATCCCCTCTCCTTGTGTCTTGTATGCTTGCCTTGTTGGCTCATCAAATCAAAGTAGCATGTTTGTTAAGCATGTATTGGCACAATTTCAGTATGTTTTTGGTCATTATTTAGCATGCCATAACTCTATTTTGGGTTAGTTTGATAGCCTCTTTCATGCTTAATATACTTGTAGTGCAATCCTCTCTATTGCCTTAACATGTATCATGCTTTTGACCATCACTCTAGCATGATTTTGGCTCAACTCCAACAAGCTTTTGTTCATATTTTATCATGCTTTAGCTCTGTTTTATGTTGTTTTAGTCATGCGTGACTTGCTTTGTATAGCCATAGTGCATTCTAGCTTGTTAGCTTTGAATTTCTAAGTAACTAGCATGCATTGCTTAGGTGATTTCAGTACATGTAATGTGGTCATACACTGGTATCTGTCACTCTTTCAATGCTTTGGAGAGTTTGTGGTTTATGCCTTAAATATGAGTCATTGTGTATGCCTTTATGCCTAAGCTTGCGAACTATCATTTTAGTGTGTATTTGGGGTTATTTTGCCATGATATAACTCTAATTTTTGTTGGCGAAGCCATCTCATGCTTGGTCTTGGTAGGTGTGGTGTAATCCTCCCTTTTGGCCTTGCATACATCATGCCTTATGCCCTTCATGCTAGCTTCTTTTAGCTTTGGTCCATGCATGTTTTAGTATCATTTTAGCATGCTTTAGGACTGTTTTGGGTTGTACTTGCCATATGGTTCTTATATTGCATAGCTATAGTGCAATTAGCCTTGCTAGCTTTGAGTTTTGAGTACCATAGCATGCTTCATTTGTGACATGTACATGATTTGGCATCATTTATCATGTTATTTCAGAGCATATAGCATTGCCATGTTCTCACTTTATTCACCATTTGAGTGCCTTTAAGGGTCGTGCATTATTGCCTTGTTTGTGGCCTAGTGTAGACACCCCATTTTTGACCGTCTTCAAGACTTGGACGTCACCGGTGGAACACTCGGTGATCATCCATGTTCATGTTCGTTTTGAGTTCCCGGAGGCCTTGGTTGCGCGCCTTGCCTCAGGATCTCTCAACTTGTTCGTCTTGCGTTTGGTTTTGCACCAAATACTTGTGCTTTTGCTTTGAGGGGCAGGGAATGGCTTGTTGGCCATTCCCACACCCCACCGGCTGTCCCCTCACATCACCGGCCGTTTGTTGGTGCCACCGGCAGTGGTTTCTTAAAACCAATGGCCGGTCGGCACTATATTTTGCCGACCGGTACTTTGTTTTGGCTGGTGACCTCTTTTTCTGGCTGGTGTACCCCTTTTGCACCCTTCAGACTCGGTGCCTGCCAACTGTGCCAGCTGGAATGCACCAACACTCCTCCCCGTGCATGAAGTGGCTGTTTTGCCCCTTTTGCCCCCTTTTGGTCAAAGCTTCTTGAGGAAGCTTGACCCTTTGTCAAAGCTTCCTCAAGAAGCTTGGCCAGCTATCCTAGCTTCCTCAAGAAGCCTTGACTCGTTTGCCCCCTTTGCCCCTTTCACTTAGCTTCTTTGAGAAGCTTAAACCATTTCCCTTTGCCTATATAAGCACCTCTCTTCTTCCATTGTAAAGGGTTGGAGTTTTGAACATAAAAACCAGAGCTTATATACATATACATCTGATATATACACACACACTCTCTCTATATTTCCCTCTCTCTCCTCCCTTGTGTGTGTTTTCTTGGCCTAAAAGTGCATTTTGACCTTACTTTTGCACTAATACACACACCATTACACCTTGCTTCGAGATTGAGAGGCATTGAGGGTTGTTTTTTGAGATTTTGGACTGATTTTGCTCAGTAGAGTGTGGCTGGACCAACTGTTCTTGAAGTGTTCTTCAAGGGTAAGACTTTCACTTTATTATCCCCAATCTTGCATTGGCTTTTGACCTATCTTGCATATTGATTTGAGCTTTGTGTATAACTAAAAAAAGTCTTATATTTTCATGCTTAAGAACTATCATTAAGGGTGTTTTGGCATTGGGGGTCGAAATCCCCCTCTTAGGTCTCTTTTGGCCCCTTTTGGTGTCTTTTTCTTTAAGCCTTATTTGCTTTGTTGTATTAGCCTTCTCACCACTGAAATCCAGTGGATTTTCAGTGGTGAAGAAGATGGTTTGAAGTCTTGTATAGGGGTGGGACACCCCTCTCCCTTTGTGTCTCATTTGTGCATGTTTTGGGCTCATAAGGGTAGCATATATGCTTGGTTGTTTTTGGCTCCATATCAGATGTTTTTGGTGCTATTTAGGTCACATGTTATCTCTGTTTTTGGTCGGATTGGTGGCCCTTTGCATGCTTAACATACTTGCTTTGTATTCCCTTGCTTGTGCCTAGAAATGCATCATGACTTTTGACTACCATGCTCTTATATTTTGGCTTCACTTTGTGAAGTTCTTGACCATATTTTGTCATGTATGAGGTCTGTTGGCCACTGATTTGGTCTTGTTTAGCATGCTTGATATAGTTGCTTTGCATTTTGGATCATGAGCCTTGAGTGTATGGATCATTAACATGCCTAGCTTGGCCTATTATCATCATTTGGCATTAGTTGAGATCATATTCCAGTCCATATAATGTGGTCTTACATTGTCCTTTGTGTCTCTTTCAATGCCTTGAAGTGTTGTGTTTTCATGCCTTGACATGTGCATTGTGTATGCCTATGTGTTTGGGTCATTTTAGGGCTGCCATACCAGCAGGTTTTAGAGCTATTTTGCACGCTAAAATTCTGTTTTTGGGTTGTATAGTTCATGCCATGCTTGTTTGGGTTAGTGGTGGTAGAATGCCCTTTGTTATGCCTTAGCTTTGCCCCCCCTTTTGGCTTGCATGTTTGTAGTGCATTTTGTCCATCACTTGAGGTACTTTTAGTCATTGTTTTTGGGGGTGTTTGAGGCCTCCCATTTCAGTCTAAGTCCCTTCTTGGACATGGTTGTATGTTTGACTTGTTGCCTCTAATTGCATGCGTGCATTGTACCATATTAGCATTACGTGATGAGTTGCATTGTAGCATTTCATGTTAGGAACATTGCATGCTTGCTGTACGGGAAAGAAATACACCTTCTCGTATAATCCTGTTGACTAAGTCCACGCTCCTCCGTACGACGTCGCTTTATCACCTGAAAACACAAACGTGAGCTAGCCGGCGGGTGTGTGCCGGAAACCTCTCCGATGCCTAAGTCAGAAAACTTGACAAATAGACAAAGCTATGGGTATTTAGAAAGCAAAGTTGTGAATTGTGTTCTGTTACCTCCTCCAAGGTGATGTTTGTGAGCTTTTATAGGTTTCGAGTGGCACAATCCTAGTAGGACTCATACTCCTCCATGCAGAGTCCTCCTAGGATTCATACTCCTGAAAGATAACGCTTATCCTTCAACACCCCCCTCACTGTTTAAACCAAGTGAGATGGTTTGTACCATGGCCGAACTACAATACGACCGAAATATCCTGACTATGCAGAGCCATTGAGTAGGCCGAACTTCCTTAGTTCGGTTTTGCTTTTACTCCTCCTTATCTCGGTTCTCTCTTGCTCAACCCATGGCACGGTTGGAATAAACTTAACCAATTGCGACCGGTATAACTCCTAGGTCGGTCTAACTCAAAGGCTCTGTCAGACCGACCTATTCAGGGGACATCACGACCGGACTAAATCCGCGACCGGACCTACTCCAAGCTACCCCGGACCGGAGTAACTTTACATCATCTTGGGCCGAAGTAACTTCATCCCTTCTTGGGCCGGAGTAATTATACCTCTTCTGGGCCGGAATAACATTACGGCCTTTTACTGAGTCCTTCATACTTTGGGCCACAAAGTTCATCTCACAGCTCGGCCCAATTTTCTCCAAAAATTACCCTCTCAATTGCCCCTTAATTCCATCTGCACAGCATGATTGGGATTACTAGTCTACTGGCCGAGCCGGAGTTTTTAAGCCTTTCCAGCCGAGCTAAAAACCCTTTAGCCTCTCCAGCCGAGTTAAAAACCTTTCAGCCTTTAAGCTGAGCTACTTTTACTCCGGGCTCTGTTTCGTCCGGTCAAAACGTCTCTTCAATCACAGCGACTATATCGCTTCACTTTCCAATGACACGTGGCAGGTTCTGATAGGCTGTGGGTAGCTGTCACGCCGCCCCGTTCTACGAAATTTTTGAACAGTTCCCGCCCTTTCTCTTCTCTTATTTTTCACAAAACAGCCCTTTCATCTTTGGATCATTCACTTATTCTATTCATCTTCTCTCTTCGTGGCTCTGTTTTTCCAACTACCAAGCTCGTTTTCATTTGCCGTTACTGTTTCCATCTCCAGTCCTCTTTTTCTTCAATCTTGGTAAGCAAATCTACTTTCCTTCCCTGTTTTTGCTTTTGTATCTGCTCTATGCATTTGGTTTACTGTATTTTTGCAAAACATGTTCTTCCCTTTCTGCTTCGCTTCTGTACTTTCATGAAAAAACAATAGCAAAACTCATGCGCATATGAACTTCTGTAGAAAACTAGTCTTAGATCCAAAATAATGTAGCAACCGAACTAGGGTACTGTTTGTCCTATATAGGTAGATCACTTTAGTCAATAACCGAACTAGGATCGACCAAGTTTTAACAAATCACCAACTCCAGATTCACTGTAGCCAAAATAAAATCACCGAACGAGGTTTGAATACACTAGACTAGGAACCACGATCTTCAACCGAGTTAAGCCTTGGGGCTATGCCAGCTTTCTTAGTTTCTAAACCAAACTCAGAAAGCTGCCCCTAGTGGCTTAACCGAAGTAAAAAACCCACTGTTCAAACCGAGATAACAAACCTTTTACTGAAACCGATCTTGCGTACCTTAAGTTCAAACCGAACTACCAAGTATTTTGCCGAACCGAGACAGCACCTGCCCACAAAGCCGAAGTAGGGCTCATTTACCTTGCTTTTAATTTGTAGCACGGTCCAGTGATCTGTGCTTAACCCCTTTGTTTTCTACTTTGCAGACTTAGGTTACCTAGGCACTCCTGCGTGTGCTCAACCGAGCTACTGAGCACGATTTTTGCACCGATATAACTTATTCGTAAATTATACATCAGATGGGCAAGTATAGGTATTTGGTAGAGACCCTTGGTGGCATGGCCGAATTCCAAAGGGATTATGGCATTCCAGACGATGTACACCTTACCCTAGCCAAAAAGGATATCATACCATGGGGCGAGGCAGGCTTTGTACCTTTTACCCTGCTTTCAATTATAGAGACCGGACTAAGGTTCCCAGTCTAGCCTTTAATTTGTGAGCTTCTTAGGCAAACCAGACTATGCCCAACCCAGCTATCCACCAATACATACCGGATAATAATGGGTATAGCCGAGCTAAACTGCCAAGCAGGCCTGAACCTCGGTTTAGCCGAAATCTTTCACCAGTACTCCATAGGTTCCAAGGACGATGGCTGGGTTTATTACCTTAGGATACGCCGCCGTAGAGAGAAGATAATAAAAGATACGCCGGACAAGGACGTAAATGATGATGACTTTTTCTGGGTATCGGGCAATTTTGAAGATCAGCAAGCCCAAATCCCAGGCCGAAGTATAAACTGGAAGAAAGGAGAACCTGGTAGAGTTACTTCGGTTTTATGCATGTTTTTCTTTTACTTCGGTTTCAGATATCATAACCGATCTAACAGTTGTATGCTTTTTGCAGATTCATCTCATCTTGCATCCCTGTACAGTTACCCAAATCTGAACACACTCCGAGCCGCATTACGGTTTAAAGAAAGGAGTTGGACTAAGCTTCTAAACTTTGAGCCGACCTACAGATATAGCGGTCGTCGAAAAGCCAGAGTGACCGATTTCCTTCTCGAAGACGCACCTGAACCGGACCCAACCTTGCCCGAAATACGCCTTGTCCCACTAACCGCTGAAGAAGAGATGGCAAAGAAAAGCAGAGTTAGGGCCCTTCTGACCGCAACAACCAGGGCCGAAGTACCGCAATCAATCCAAATGCAGCCTGCCGTTGTGGCCCTCCCTTCTCAACAGCCTTCTTCATCTTGCCCCTCTAAACGAGCCCGATCTACATCGACCAAACATCAACTTGTCGATGAGGTTGAATCCATCCCCCAAAGTCCTCAACATACCGTTCAACCGGAGCAAACTGACCGAGCAGATTCTTCTAAATGGGCTCCGAAGCTAACCTTCAACGACCGAGATATCAAAGATTCAGATTCGGTTGTTGCTGAAAAAGATCATCAATTGGCCTTCAACCTGGCCAAGAGTGTGTGCCTCCCTAAAGACATGGAGCACCACCTAAAGCAATTAAACACCGAATTGAAGTCCATCCGGTCTTCATCGAAGTCCATGATTTTGGTAAGTAACTGTCCGTTTTTTCTGTCTAATTTTTTGAACTTTTACTTCGGCTCAAGGGAAATCTTCGTTTTGTCAGGCCTTACAGAAAAATAACATTACTTACAAGAAAGTCCAAGAGCTTAGAAAAACCACAAGGCAAGCAATGGCGGAAGCCGAAGCAAAGGTGGCCGAGCTAGAAGCAGCCGAAAAGAAAATGGCCGAGCTGGAAGCTGAGAACGGCCGACTTGCCG
This sequence comes from Camellia sinensis, assembly GCF_055761805.1. Taxonomy (NCBI): domain Eukaryota; kingdom Viridiplantae; phylum Streptophyta; class Magnoliopsida; order Ericales; family Theaceae; genus Camellia; species Camellia sinensis. The sequence continues at coordinate 144,939,928 of NC_138963.1, forward strand.
GTCTGGTTAGTTCGGCCGAAGCAGAGAAGCAGAAAGCCGCCATCGCTATGAAGGACAAGTATCTGCGTGAGTTGGTAAAGCTTGAAAAGAGAAAAGATACCGAAATAACTCAGCTGAAACAGAGCGCGAAGGGAGCCGAAAAGAAGGGCTACAAGAAGGCAGAGGATGCATATGTCAAACAGTACGATGCTGCCAAGGAGCTGTTCTTCAAGTGCGGCTGGAGGGCGGCTGTGGAGAAGCTCGGTCACGATCCACAGACCGAGGTCTTCAACCCTCCAGCCTATTTTATACCGAGCTCCCTTGCGGACTATGCTAATGCCCTGCAACAGGAGTTTCTATAAGACTCAGATTCCGACGACTCCTCTGCTTCTGAAGATACTCCGGTTGTCAGTGCGGACCCATTAGTATTGAACTGCCAGGTGAAACCGTGGTTCCAACCGAAACCACCCTGGCAACCGAGAGCGAACTTCCTCTTGAAACCGGTCTTCAAGTTGATGGTGATGTGGCTTTTGATGCCGAAATTGAAGAACTTTTCTCTTGATTTTGTATTTTTTCCTTTTGTTACCTTTTGTCCTTGTAACCGGGCTACGCCCCCTTTGTAATTACCTTTCAATGAATGAAAATTGTTTGAACTCTTATTCCGGTTTTGATTCGTATGCTTGCACTCCTAATGTCTTCTATTACTCCAACTGTTATTTCGGTTTTAGCTGGTTAAACTATGCTTACAAGCCAACAACTCCTTAGCCGATATATTAACTTCGGCTGAGGAGTACACAGCTTGTTTAATCCAGCCAATCCAGTTTCAGCCATATCCTTACTTCGGCTGAAGAGTAACAAGAGTTTGGTTTATTCCAACCGACCACTCTTCAGCCATACCCTTACTTCGGCTGAGGAGTAACAAGAGTTGGTTTATTCTAGCCAACCACTCTTCAGCCATACCCTTACTTCGGCTGAAGAGTAACAAGAGTTGGTTTATTCCAGCCAACCACTCTTCAGCCATACCCTTACTTCGGCTGAAGAGTAACAAGAGTTGGTTTATTCCAGCCAACCTCTAAGTTAATTTTTTCAGCTATCTTAGAATAATGTCTGGTTATGCCGACCAAACGTCCTACAGCCTGGATCCTTATCCTGGGCTTAGGAAGGGTGTTGGTTTATTCCAGCCAACCTCTAAGTTAGTTTTTCCAGCTAACTTAGAATAATGTCTGGTTATGCCGACCAAACGTCCTGCAGCCTGGATCCTTATCCTGGGCTTAGGAAGGGTGTTGGTTTATTCCAGCCAACCTCTAAGTTAGTTTTCTCAGCTAACTTAGAATAATGTTTGGTTATTCTGACCAAATGTCCTGCAGCCTGGATCCTTATCCTGGGCTTAGGAAGGGTGTTGGTTTATTCCAGCCAACCTCTAAGTTAGTTTTTCCAGCTAACTTAGAATAAAGTGCTTGCAATGTACCTAATCTCCGTTAAAGCGAACTTTTACAAAGAACAACTTGTGCTGAAAAGAATTGCTTGTTTTATTGAAGAAAGAAAAAATTACATATGTTTGAAAAAAGAAAAGCTAAAAGTAAAATAGCTTGAGATTGGCAGTGTTCCATGGCCTTGGGATTGCTTTGCCGTCCTTGTCTTCCAGGTGGTATGCCCCTTTTCCTGCTAACCCAACCACTTTGTAAGGACCTTCCCAATTTGGTCCTAACTTGCCATCTCCTGGAACCAAGGTGTTTCCCATTACTTTGCGCAGTACCCAATCGCCAATCTTGAATTGTCTTGGATGCACCGTCTTGTTATATTTTCTGATTAACTCTCGTTGGTATGAGGCGATGTGAATCAGTGCTCTTTCTCTTCTTTCTTCTGCAAGGTCGAGTTCCAATGCTATGGCTTCTGCATTCAAGTCTGGATCAAAATTTTCGCTTCGAATTGTGGGGAGGCCAACTTCCAGTGGGATTACTACTTCCATTCCGTAGGCTAAGGAGAATGGTGTCTCTCCTGTTGATCGCCGAGGTGTGGTGCGGTAAGCCCATAAAACATGAGAAAGTTCATCCGCCCACTTGCCTTTTGCCTTCTCTAGCCTTTTCTTTAGTCCATCCAAGACGACTTTATTTGATTCTTCTGCTTGCCCATTTGCTTGAGGATATACCGGTGTAGAATTGTAGAATTCTATCTTGTATTCTTCACAAAAGCTTCTGAAGATTCTGCCGTCAAACTGAGTACCATTGTCTAAGATTAGTGCTTTTGGTATGCCAAACCGAGTGATGATATTCTGCCAAACGAACTTCTTCACATCTTTTTCTTTGATTGATGCCAATGCTTCTGCTTCCACCCACTTTGTGAAGTAGTCTGTTGCTGCGAGAAAGAACTTCCTGTTGCCGGGTGCTGTTGGAAGTGGTCCTACTATGTCCAAGCCCCACATTGCGAAAGGCCATGGGCTAGTTAATGGTAGGAGTTCTCTTGTTGGTTGATGTATTTGGTGCGCGAATTTTTGGCATTTCTCACACTTCTTCACATATTTCTCTGAGTCTGCCTGCATATATGGCCACCAATATCCTTGCGAAATGGCCCTGTAAGCTAGCGATCTTCCCCCTTGATGACTTCCGCACACCCCTTCGTGTATTTCGAACAAGAATTCTTCCACTTTGCTGGGATGAACGCACTTTAGGTAGGGCCCTAAGAATGACTTCTTGTATAACGCCAAAGATGGAGATAGCCAAAATCGCTGTGACTTCGCTCTTATTCTGTTGGCTTCTTTTTTCTCTTCTGGTAAGATGCCGTCTTTTAGGAACAAGATGATGGGATCCATCCAAGAGGGGCCTAATTCTGCGCAAAATACCTCTTCTGCTTCGGGGTCTTCTATGCTTGGTCTTGGTAAGTAGTCGATGAGCAATGGATGAGGGATGGATGTATCTGCCATTGAGGCAAAGCCTGCTAGTTTGTCTGCTCTGCTGTTTTCCTCCCTGCCAATTTGTTCTATACTTACTACATCAAACTTCTTGATCTCTGTTCTGACCAGCTCTTGATACTTGGCCATTCTGTCATCCTTTGCTTCGTAGTCGCCAGAAATTTGGTTTACCACCAGCAGAGAGTCACTGTACACCATTAGTTCGGTGGTTTTCATGTAGTATGCTGATTTGAGTCCTGCAAGAAGCGCTTCATACTCTGCTTCATTATTGGATGCTGGGAAGCCAAGGTTGATTGCTTGCTCTACAACCAGGCCGTCTGGAGAGATGAGGACTATGCCAAGTCCTGCACCATGCCGGTTGGACGCTCCATCCACAAAGAGCTTCCACATCTCTCCAACGAACAACTTCCAGCAAGTGGAAGGGTCAGATGATGTCGTGGGGTCAAGAGTGGTGTTTTCTTCAATGTCCATGCTTGCTGTCTGCCCCTCGCCATCTGATTGGACTGTTGGTGAGTCTTGGTTTGCTTCTTCCTTGCTGTTTTTAGTCTGGTTTGTCTTTGAGTCTGACTGAGTGCTTTCTTCTAGGGGTTGCGCTATTCCGGCGTCAACTTCCATCCCTAGTTTGGTTGTCTCAGTTAGGTCGATTGGGCAGATATGATGACTTCCAGGAGTAAACTCTGCGACAAAGGCTGCCAAGGATTGGGCTTTTACTGCGGTTCTGGGTTGAAACTTGATGTCGAATTGTCCCAACTCTACTGCCCACTTCAGGATTCGCCCAGAAAAGTTCGCCCTCTCAAACAAAGCTTTTAATGGAAAAGCAGCGAGGACAACTATGGTGTGGGCATGAAAGTAGTGTGCCAATTTCCTAGAGGCCATCATTAAGGCCAATGCTAGTTTTTCTAGTGGCAAATACCTCGTTTCGGCTCCCAGCAATGTCTTGCTGACATAATAGATGGGCAGGTGTTGGATTCCTTCTGCACGAACCAAGACTGCGCTAACTGCGTGCTGAGAGACTGCGAGGTACAAGAAGAGTTCTTCACCAGGTACTGGGGTAACAAGCAGTGGTGGGGAAGACATGTATTCCTTTAAGCTCTCTAGGGCTTGGTCGCATTCTTCATCCCACTCAAACTTGGCCTTTAGAGCTTGAAAGAATGGTCGTAGTCTGTCTGACGACCTGCTTATGAACCGATTGAGCGCAGCCGCCATGCCGGTGAGATGCTGCACTTCTTTGACTGAGTTTGGTCTCTCCAACTCCTAGATTGCTTTGATTTGAGAGGGGTCTGCTTCTATACCCCGGTTGGTCACAAGGAAGCCCAAGAATTTGCCTGATCCTACTCCAAATGCGCACTTGGATGCATTGAGGCGTAACTTGTGCTTCTTCAAGACTTCAAACATTTCTCCCAAGTCCCTGAGATGGTCATTCTCATCCTTGCTTTTGACCACCATGTCGTCGATGTAAGCCTCCATTGTTCTGCCTAACAATGGTTCAAACATCTTGGTGACCATCCGTTGGAATGTCGCCCCTGCGTTCTTTAGGCCAAAGGGCATGACCTTGTAGCAATATAGTCCCCTTGGTGTTGTAAAGGATGTGACTTCCTGGTCTGGTTCATGCATGGCGATTTGGTGGTAGCCTTTGTATGCGTCCAGAAAGCTAAGTCGATTGTGCCCCGCCGTTAGGTCTACCAGTTGATCTATCCTTGGTAGAGGAAAGCTGTCTTTTGGACATGCCTTGTTGACTGTTTTGTAGTCGACGCAGACACGCCATTTGCCATTCTTTTTTGGCACTACGACCGTGTTGGAGATCCACTTTGGGTAGAGCACCTCTCTAATTGCTCCTGCCTCCAGCAGGTTACCTACTTCTTCTGCCACTATTTCGGCATGGTGAAGTGCCGATCTGCGAGTGCGCTGAATGACTGGTTTGGCGGATGGGTGGACATTGAGTTGATGACAGATGAAGTTTGGATCAATGCCTGGCATGTCGTAGGGTGTCCAGGCGAACACTTCGATATTAGAGGTCAAGAATTCCAAGACCTCTAATCTCTCAGTGCTGGATAACGACGAGCCAAGCAAAAAGAACTTATCCGGGTTCTTTTCATCTATTTTAACCACTACCAAGTCCTCCACTGCTTTCTGATCCACTGCTTTGCCGACATCTGCGAATAGTTCATTACTTTCTGGTTCTTCCACCGAATGAACATATCCTTTGGCAGCGCGGTTGCCATTCACCGTGGCGAAACATTGCTTTGACATGATCTGATCTCCATAGACTTCTTCAATTATTCCGGCGTCGTTGGGGAACTGCATCACTTGGTGGTAGGATGATGCCACCGATCGCATGGAGTGCAGCCATGTTCTGCCCAAAATGATGTTGTAAGTGGAGGGGACTTTCAATACCCAAAACTCTACTTGTTTTGTCACGGTTCCTGCTCTGACTGGAAGAATTATCTTACCAACGGGCCATTCTGGCATGGAGTTAAACCCAATCAGGGGGGAGACGGCAGGTGCCAAGTCTTTGTCTTGCAGCTTCAACTGTTTGAATGTTTCGTAGTACATGATCTCACATGAACTACCCTGGTCAATCAGAATCCGCTTGACGTCAAAATCCTTGACTCGGAGAGTGACGACCAGGGCATCATTATGGGGGCAGTAAATTCGATCCAAGTCTTTATCCGAAAAGGACATGATGTTTGTTGCCTCTGTCTTTCCCCTCTTAAAGGCAGGTTGGGCACTTTGTACTTCTCTAAAGTGTTCAGCCTTTTTGATTGATCCTTTGAGCTCGCATACACGCTCAGGTTCAAAGATTCCATGTATCACATTGATAATGCCTTGAGGTGGGGCGTCGATTGGCATTCCATTAGGGTTATTATGATCCTGGGGGGCTGGTTGTGTCCCTCCTTCAATGTATTTGTCCAAGTGGCCTGCTGCCACCAGTTCTTCCAAGTGCTGTCTCAGTGGCGTGCAATTCTCAGTTCGGTGCCCCTTTTCTTTGTGGAAGGTGCACCGTGATCTGTCGTCATAGTCTTTCTGAGCTTCTCCCAGCTTGGCTAGCCACTTGACGAAAGGCTCATCTCTTATTTCGCTCAGAATCCGATATATTGGTTTTTTGAACACCGTTGTTATGGCAGTGCGGATTCTCAACCATCTTTTGTCTGGGTCTTCTCCGTTATCTCGTTTGCCACGCCCGTTTCTATTCTGACGATCTACTGCGTTGACCTTTGCTGAGGTTTTCTTTTCTGGTACTGCGGTCGCACTAGATTTTGCTTTGGCACGTGCGCCATCCTCTTCTACCCTGATGTGCTGATGCACTCTTTCCATCAGGGCCTCCATGGTGAGGGGTGGCATCATGGTAATCGAGTCCCTTAGTTTGTTCCCGACTGGAAGGCCTCTTTTATACTGAGTAATGGTGAGATTGGTGGGACAGTCTCCAATCTGATTGAATGTCTCCCAGTAGCGACTGTTGTAGGATCTAAGGGTCTCTTTATCTCCCATGTCGATGGAGAGTAGCTGGTCGATCTCCACTGGTGTTTTAGTGTTTGTTCGGAACCTTGTTACGAATGCTTCTGCCAATTGAGCCCAAGAGGCTATGCTGCCCTCTGGAAGTTTTTCGAACCAAGTCAAGCCTAGGTCACCAAGGCTTGATGGGAAGAGTATGCACATTAAAGCCTCGTTTTGCCTGTATACAGCCATGACTTGGCGAAAGTGGCTCAAGTGTGAATAGGGGTCCGTCTTCCCTTCATATGTAGTGAATTTCGGCTGAAGGAAGCCTGATGGTAGGGGCGCGTTTTCAATCGCTGGAACAAACGGCGAAGTCTGCAGTCTTGCCAATGCTTTGTCAGTTGGTTCATAGGCTGGGTGCGGTATTGGCATTCCAACCTCGACGCTTCCATGCGTCCGAGGAGCCAACCGCTGTAAGGCAGAAATTCTATGTGGATCCCGTGCCCTGGCATCCTCCTTGCATCATGCTTTTTCTTCTAGCACGGTTCGTAAGTCAGATGACCTGGGCAGCTCTGTCTGTCTAGATCTGGTTTGGTGTGAATACGAGGGCCAATACGTGCTTCCTTCAGTGTATGATCCCTCAGATCTCGTCCTCTCAGACCTTGAGTGACGAGTTCTGGAAGACCAAGATTGAGTGTCGCCTGTCCTAAGGCTTCTGCTTTCTCCTTGCGAGGGTGTAGTATTCCTACTACGATTTTCTGAGTGGCGAGGGGGCGTCTTGTTTTTGCGCCCCTCTCCTGTCGCCACTTCTTTTTTCTTCATCTGGCGTTTCAAAGCCTCCATGTCCGCCGCCATCTTCCGTATCAATTCATCTTGCTCCTTTACGCAGTCTTCTAGGGCTTGAGGGTCAATCCTTCTCCTTTGCCTGTCAGGACTTTGCGAATGAGAGTGACGAGGGCTGTTATTCCGCCTTCCCCTGCCACCCCTCCTGGAGTTATGTTGTTGGGGCTCCAAGTCCGCCATGGGAGGGATAGAGGGTAATCCTTCACGTCTTGCGCCCCCATCTGGAGTTAGCCCGTCGACGGCGGACTGTGGTAGTTCCTCAATATGTGCCATTGATTGAGAAAAGGAGAAGCTTAGTCAAGAGGTTTCTTGTCTGTTCTTTCCACAGACGGCGCCAATTGTACGGGAAAGAAATACACCTTCTCGTATAATCCTGTTGACTAAGTCCACGCTCCTCCGTACGACGTCGCTTTATCACCTGAAAACACAAACGTGAGCTAGCCGGCGGGTGTGTGCCGGAAACCTCTCCGATGCCTAAGTCAGAAAACTTGACAAATAGACAAAGCTATGGGTATTTAGAAAGCAAAGTTGTGAATTGTGTTCTGTTACCTCCTCCAAGGTGATGTTTGTGAGCTTTTATAGGTTTCGAGTGGCACAATCCTAGTAGGACTCATACTCCTCCATGCAGAGTCCTCCTAGGATTCATACTCCTGAAAGATAACGCTTATCCTTCAACACCCCCCTCACTGCTTAAACCAAGTGAGATGGTTTGTACCATGGCCGAACTACAATACGACCGAAATATCCTGACTATGCAGAGCCATTGAGTAGGCCGAACTTCCTTAGTTCGGTTTTGCTTTTACTCCTCCTTATCTCGGTTCTCTCTTGCTCAACCCATGGCACGGTTGGAATAAACTTAACCAATTGCGACCGGTATAACTCCTAGGTCGGTCTAACTCAAAGGCTCTGTCAGACCGACCTATTCAGGGGACATCACGACCGGACTAAATCAGTGACCGGACCTACTCCAAGCTACCCCTGACCGGAGTAACTTTACATCATCTTGCGCCGAAGTAACTTCATCCCTTCTTGGGCCGGAGTAATTATACCTCTTCTGGGCCGGAATAACATTACGGCATTTTACTGAATCCTTCATACTTTGGGCCACAAAGTTCATCTCATAGCTCGGCCCAATTTTCTCCAAAAATTACCCTCTCACTTGCCATGATATGTTGCATAACATTTGGCATGCTTTGCATTTTAGTGATATGTTTCATTTTCGAGCCATGTTTGCATAACATGCATTGCATTGCTTGGTTTGGGGTGTCAAACCAAGTGTGAGGGGGGAAAAGTGTTCATACTACAAGTGATGTAACGCGTCTCAACTCTCGGTCACCGAGGCCCTTGACTTTGGCATGATAGGGTTTTGGTATTCATTTATATGTTGCATGCATTTTCATTGAATTGCAACCTTGGCTCCTTAGGCCATCACGCATCAAAATGCATGATTGATGGCCCGAGGGTCGAGGGTCATGCTCCCTTGAGTCCCTTACTTGATAGGGAGTGTGCCCGCGCATACATTTGCTTGAAATTCCATGCTATACACTGTCTGTCCTTGTTGCTGTCAAAAACCAGTTTTTGCAGGGAGTTTTTGCCGACCGGCACTGTAGAGTGCCGACCGGCCATGGATTGGTGGCCGATAATATGAAACCCCAGCCGATGGATAAGTTCCATGGCCGGTGTGTATTCCCTTCAGCCGATGGTGTCCTACAGGGTTCAGGGAACCTGTCCCAGGATTTTGGCAGTTTTCAGAGAAGCAGGGCAGTGTAAACAGAGGCAGCAGTGGTATGGTACGGGCTTTCGGGGCAAGATAAATCCGAGCATGCATCATTCACGCATCCCGAGGCGGGAGCTGCGGCCATCTTCTCTTTGCATTTAATTTGTTAATTAGATTAGAAATTTTGTAATAATTAATTTAGTATTATTTATTCGGACTGTAATATTTATTTGGACCCTCCGAGTGAGGGCAATTGTGTAATAAGTGTGGGTGCGTGTGTGCATGTCTTCCAACCCCCACTTCTTTCTCCCTTTTATTTACCCGCTTATGATGGTAGACTAGGACATATTTAAATTAGCATACCTTATGCTATGCATGCGTGCATCCACACATTTGTCTTACATGCATCGGGCTCGGCGCATCACTCTAACTGCATTTGTATTTTAATTTCAAATTGAATACGTGTTAGTTTTAGCATTTCACATGTCATTGTAGATTAGCCGAGCCTATCTTAGTTGCATTTTGCATATGTTGCATTAGCCATCTTAACATGAACTAGGATCATGCATATGATTACTAACTAGTTTCTGTTTTGGCTTGGAGTACTCTGCAAGTTCTTTTGCTTTAGCATCCTTGCATGCGTGTGAGTGTTGCAATGATAGCATGATTACCATGAGGCTAGCTGCTTATGTGATATAACTGCTTGAATGCCTGTGGGTGAAGGTTGGATTGTCTGAGTTGGAATAACTCATTGAAATTTGTGTTTCAGCCTACTTGCGAGTAGCAGATTCCAAAATATTTTTTCAAAACAAACGGATATGCAATGTTTATTTCCAAATTAGGCGATCTAGTCTATACTTTTGTGCTGTGCGCATAACATAGTAATTCTAGGCTAATAATCGGGATAAGAACACATAACGTTTTAAAAAACGGATATCACGGTTAGTAGAGGCCGATCTTTGGATCGGGCGAGAGGGAGTGCTCATAGTTGACCTTCCCCAACCGTACCCTAGCTCCCGAGCCGAGGCAACTTTGGTGATGACGGACACGTGGCCTTTGGCACCGATTCAGGGTTTCCTAAATTCTCCCTAAAAAATATTTAGGTGGCGACTCTGTATCTGGCAAAACAGTCCATGTTTGGCACTTCTTTTCTAAAAATCTGTTTTCTCAAAACGATTTGCCGGATTTGGGCTCTTTGGTTCAGATTAAGAACCGTGACACAAAATTGAGTCCGAACTACAGCACGAGGGCCTCACGCGGGCGCATCTACAGTTTCTGGCGACTCTGCTGGGGATTTTAGAGAGCTTGACTCGAACTCATGATATCCTGTTTTGATTTTATTTATGTGTCTCTTTGCATTGCATGTGCATTGGTGCGCCTAGGACACCGTGTTTGCCATCTGCCATTCCTGAACGGTTTGCCCGAGGCTTGACTTTGTCAAAGCATGCCATAAGGCTGACCGGTGGTGGGCTCTGACAGAATGGGAACACAAACCCTAGTTTTACCGGGGCACCCTTTTCGACCATTCGACCTAGTGCATATCGAAATCCATAGTGACCATTCCAAATTAGGACAGGTTGCTTACCCGATGTTAGGTTGTTTGAAAACTGCTGCGTGCATAGTAAAATCCTAGCTCCTGACAAAATAGGACAGGGAAACCCTACCCCAACATAGGGGTGCTTTGGCTCTCACTTATCTGCTATGTGCTTTAGAGTGTATCTCTACAGGAACGTACATATCAGTTTGCATGATTGAGTATTAGGCCTGAGGGCACCAGTATCAGTGTTGTTGAGAAATCAGTTATCTGCGGGTATCAAGTTCAGTTTTGGGAACAGTGATTTGAGAACAATGATCAGTATCGAGGAACAGTGTGTTCGGCTTACCAACTGTGTGTTATAAATACCCAACTGTGCGTTGTGTGTGTTTATTTTACGCCGTTATGCTGTCCGATTGTCTGGTTATTTATTGCTTTATTTATCTTTTTGCTAGGTAGTTTAGCACAATTGCTTCCAACCCGGTAGATATTCCCCAAGCACTCTGGACTAGAGGTCGTCGACTCCATCGATCCGAGGATCTGGTAGGCGGACAACCAGTATACTATTCTTTACCCCCGGTTATTAAACGGAGGGCAGTTAGGCCAAGGGCATCAGTTCAGCAGTCAGTTCAGAGGGCCTTATCTACCCCACCAGAGTACAGTAGGGATCAGGGTTCTGTTTCACCCACAGAGAGGGAACATATACCTATAATTCAGTCAGAACAGAACAGTATGGCTAGTTTAGAGGAGATGGTGCGCCAACTCCAAGAAAGCATGAAAGTGATGCAGCAGGATGCTGTCCGACAGGCAGAGTTCACCAAACAGCAGGCCACGGTTATGAATGAACAAGCAGAGTTAATCGTGATGTTATAACAGCAAACCGGAGCATCTGCTTCACAGCAAGTCCCTCCCCCACTAAGGGTTCCAATACCCGAAGAAACACCGAATGTCCGGAATGTCCAAGAGGATACAGACCTTCCAGCGGGGCCAGCTCCGCCCCCGATTCTACCACAACTATCCAAGGCGCCCACGCCTGTCAATATACTGGACTCTCCTTTTGAGTTCGAAGTGAACCCCACAGCCTTAAAATTAAGCAAGTTGGAAAAGATGTTTAAGAAGTCCCAGGGAGTCAAGACCATCCCTGACATCAAAGATGGATACACCGACACAGTTGTGACGCTGCCTGACAGATTCAAAATGCCGCACATTGATCGATTTGATGGGTCCGGGGATCCCATGGTGCACCTGAGGTTGTTTTTAGATATCCTAAGGCCAATGGGCCTCACTAGACTGCAGAAGCTGTCTCTATTTGGCCGGACCCTATCAGGTGTAGCGGCCATATGGTATGCCAAATTGGAGGATGACGTCAAGAGAAGCTGGGACGAAAGGGCTGAGGCCTTCATCTTGCAGTACTCATACAATACACAAATCGAGATTACAACCCGGGATCTCGAGACAACGAGGCAAGAACCCAAAGAGAGCTTCTCAGAATTCGTGACCAGATGGCGGGCTAAGGCTTCGATGATGACCTTAAGGCCCACAGACAAAGATCAGATTCGAATGATTGTGCGCAATCTTTAGCCCAAGTTAATGCAGAAGATGATCGTACTCCCCTTTCCTGCCTTTTCCGATTTACATGAAATGGGGGTACAGATTGAGGATGCACTGAAGGAAGGCTTAATTGATAATGACCAGGAGCAACCCCGCAGAACTTTCAATCGTAACACTAATGTAGGCCCGAGTGGCACTACAACTACCAGGACCTCCGAAGTGAGTATGGTCACCACCAACCCTCCCCCAAGAACTATGGCAGCCGCACCATTCTCCGGTGCATCCGGAAGCAACCCACAAACAGCCAAATACCCACCCAAAAACACCAGAACCTTCGCTTCGCTTTATATGCCCTTGTCCAAAGCTTTGGGGGTTTTAATCAGAAAAGGGCATCTGAAGCCCCTAGAGCCACGACCCTTACCAGAAAGACTCCCCGCTACCGACAACCCAGCCAAATATTGTGCATTTCACCAACAGCACGGTCATGACACCGATATGTGCTTCTGATTACGTCATGAGATTCAAGATCTCATCGATAATGGGGTGATTTTGCCTCTCGAGAAACCCAACATTACTACAAACCCTCTCCCCACACATAACCAAGCTCCACCACCCAAAAGAGTCAACTTCATCCAAATTGGGGTCATGCCTTACGATCCGAGCATCTATATCACTCCTTCCCACCTGCCTAAGCCGGAAGTGTTCCTTCCCGATTGCACCGATTTGTGTATGATGGACATCTCCATAACCCAACCTAAGCCAGCGGTGATGACTGTCGAGGACAGGAGAGAGAAGGTTCCAAAGGAGAAGGGGGTTGTTGAGCCAGAGTTTGCGGAATCTGGGAGTGGTGTTGAGAAAGCTTATAGTCCAGGTGACTACATTTTGTCAATAGGCCAGGATAGGCCAGATATGGAACTACCAACAGAGGGGGAGCTGTGTGTGATCCAAGGGGACAATCTGGGACAGGGAACAGATGATTTAATGGCTGTGGAAGAGGACCTTGCCAAGCTCTAGTTTTACAGTAACCAAGATCTAGGAGACTCAGCCGTCAACTGGTTCGATTATGAGGAATCGACGGAGGCTACGGGATGGTTGGACGATCAACCAGATGTGGTAGAAGAGTTTCAGTCACAACAAGGCCTGGCAGGGGCAAGAATGTCAGTGACAGCCGGAAGGGTTGAAGAACAGAGTGCATCGCCGGAGAGCGCCGGTGTTAAGAATTTCGCTCGGGATTGGAGCATTTCGAGTACGGGGATTATTGAACAGTCGGAACAGGAAAGATTCGAAGATTCTGAGAGAATCAGGAAGGCAAAAGCCCATGTGGGGACTGAGACTGCTGTGAGCACAGAAATGGAGAATGCCGCGAGCATAGGGATAGAAGGTACTGCGAGTATGAGAACAGTCATGCCAGAGCCGGACAGGTGCCTGTCGGCTGCAGATGGAATGTGGTGGGAGGACGATGATCTATGTCTTGCCCACACAGACGAAGATTGGGGGAGTAACCAACCAGATGATACCTGGTATATCGGTGAAGTCGATCACATGACTAGGAGTGGACGGTATTTCAAGCTTGCACACCTAGATCAACTAGAGGCGTCTGGAAAAGATAGGGAGGCAGAAAAGCAAAAAGAAAAGCAACTCGAGGATGAGGCCGTATTGAGACAATTGAAAAAGATACAAGTAGACATCTCCATCTGGGGGCTGCTTATGGCTTCTCGAGTACATAGACAGGCTGTCCTTTCAGCCATGGACAAGGCCAAACTCTCGATAGAGACTACGCCAGAGCAGTTGGTTGGATTGGTTTTTCCAGGAGGAGCTATCCCGATGCTGACATTTTCCGACAAGGAATTACCACCCGAGGGGGAAAACCATAACAAGCCACTCTACATCTCTGTGGAGTGTAGGAATAAATAGATGCCGGTGGTCCTTGTTGACACAGGGTCCGCCATCAACGTCTGCCCGGCAAGGACAACCTACGCGGTCGGTTTGAAAATCGCGGACTTTGTGCCAACAGCCTAGGTGATTCGGGCGTATGACAACACAAGCCGGGAAATAATGGGAACAGTTAAGATTCAAACAAAGGTTGGGCCGGGATAGCATGAGATAGATTTCCATGTCTTAGAGGTTCCCGCCAATTTCAATCTACTCTTGGGGCGGCCGTGGCTGCATCAAGTCAAGGCAGCCTCTTCTACCTTGCATCAAATGGTGAAATACCCCTATGGAAAGGGAGTAGCCATTGTTTTTGGGAATTCATCGATCCATCCACCGCCGGAAGTATCTACGCCAGTTTTGGAAATTAAGCACATCATGGAGGACGTGTTTATGTCAGGTTTCACCCTTGCTGAGGCTCGGGTTGTACAGGACATCATGGCAGCTAATGAAGGGATATATGTCAGTGCTTAAGCAGTCTATCTCATGAACAAGCTCCAACACATCCCCGGGATGGGATTGGGAAAGAGTGGCCGGAAGGGCGTCGCAGTATTGGCCGAAGTGCCACATAACCCACATACCTTTGGCTTGGGTTATCTGCCCACTAAAGAGGATTGGGTGAGGAAAGGAAAGGAAATGGCCGGAAGAGCCAGAGCGAAACAGATGGGGAAGCCTTTTGACTTAATGCACCGGCCCATTCAGGGTACCCTAAATGGACGCTTCGTCCGGGAGGGGGAGGACTTTCCGTTCTGTGGCTTCCCAGAGCCGTGGCTGAACGCGGGGAGGAAGTGCGTGCCGGGGTTTGAGATTTTCTTTGACCTGCAGTTACCTGGGGATGACGTTGCCGGAAAGCAGACAGACCCATTAGTTGAGGCTGAGCAGAGCAAGGAAGTGCAGTCAGAGGACGCTGAAAATGAAATGGGGGTAACGCTGGCATGTCTACTTTCAGATCCTCCGATCGAACATAAGTGCTTGGGGGATAACTTCTCGGTATGCATGATCGGGAATGAAACGGCTGCAGGCCTACCATGAACTATTTTGGATGCATCCATCGCACCCTCTCTCATTTGGCAATACGAAGAGGGATTTTTATCAAGCAGCATCGGGTCAGGTAGTGAGCCGGAATCTGATTCCACCGAGTCTTGTGAGTCAGAATTAGGTTCCAGCTCGACTGAGTCTGAGTCCGGTATTCCTGGGGGTGATAACCCGGATGCCACAGTCCTGTCTAGGTCGTCATTTTCTTTCTCTTTTGAGTCTGTTGTAACAGAAGAATTGGACGGCTTGGAAGTATTTAATGAGAATGTTGTGGATGTGGTTTCTGAGTATTTTTCTGTGCCTTTGATTTATTGCTTAAATCAGGATTTTCAAAATTTTGATGAAAACGACAAGGAAGAAATTCCTCCGGTTTTGCAACGATTAATTGATCAAGAGCAAGAAAGATTTGTTAAACCCTTAATGGATGAAATCACTACTGTGAATGTTGGTATTGAGAAGGGCCCGCAGCTGGTCCAGATCGGGTCCACGTTGTCTTCGGAGGAACACGAGCGCTTAGTCGCTTTATTAAAAGATTTCAAAGACGTTTTCGCGTGGTCCTACGAAGACATGCCTGGAATCGATCCTGAGATTGTACAGCACCGGATCCCTCTTGACCCCGAGGCTCGACCGATCAAATAGAAACTCAGAAGGATTCGTCCGGACTGGGCCATCAAAATTAAGGAAGAGGTCACCAAGCAAATCGATGCAGGCTTCCTGCTGGTATCCGAATACCCGACTTGGTTGGCCAACATTGTTCCAGTACCGAAGAAAGATGGAAAGATCCGAGTATGCATGGATTTCAGGGATTTGAACAGAGCTAGTCCGAAGGACGACTTTTCCTTGCCACATATTGATGAGTTGGTGGATTTTACAGCGGGGCATGCTTTGCTCTCGTTTATGGATGGTTTCTCAGGCTACAATCAGATAGTGATGGCACCCGAAGATCGGGAGAAGACTGCTTTCACCACCCCGTGGGGGACTTACTGCTACAGAGTGATGCCGTTTGGGTTGAAGAATGCTGGAGTTACGTATCAACGGGCTGCGACCACAATATTGCATGACATGATCCACAAAGAGGTGGAGGTGTACGTAGACGATATGATTGTCAAGTCCAAAGAAAGGGAGGGCCACTACACCGCCTTGCAAAAGTTGTTTCAAAGGATTAGAGAATTCCGGTTGTGACTGAATCCTCAAAAGTGTACGTTCGGTGTTACGGCAGGAAAAATGCTAGGGTTTCTGATTACACAAAGGGGCATCGAAGTCGACCCTTCCAAAATCAAGGCCATCCTAGAAATGCCACCACCGAGGACTGAAAATGAGGTGCGAGGCTTTCTGGGTAAAGTGCAATTCATAAGTCGGTTTATCTCAAAATTAACCATGACTTGTGAACCACTTTTTGGTCTCCTGAAGAAAGGAAGGAAATTCCAATGGAACGGCCGATGCCAAGCTGCTTTTGAACAGATCAAAGAATATTTACAGAACCCGCCTGTGTTGTCACCGCCAGAGCAGGGCAGACCGTTGATATTGTATCTTTCAGTGACTGAGACCACGATGGGTTGCATGCTTGCGCAAGAATCAGAGGACAAAGTGGAGAGAGCCATCTACTATCTGAGCAAGAAAATGCTAGAGTATGAGACTCGCTACACACCGTTGGAGAAGGCTTGCTTAGCCTTAGTATGGGCTACTAGGAAGTTGCGACACTACCTGTTAGCTCACTCCGTAATGTTGGTTTCACGACTGGATCCCATCAAATACCTTTTCGAGAAACCAGCACTTACGGGTAGGCTAGCTCGTTGGTTGCTGTTGCTCTCTGAGTTCGACCTGAAATATGTGACGCGCAAGTCAGTCAAGGGAAGAGCAGTGGCAGAGTTCTTAGCTGATCATCCAGTGGAAGGGGGTGAAGCAGTTGAATACCTATTCCCAGATGAAGCCATTTTGCACATCGACGATGAGTATTGGACGATGTACTTTGACGGAGCGTCAAACCAATACGGGTACGGAATAGGAGTGTTGCTAATAGCACCTGATAATTCTCATATCCGTCTAGCCTTCAAACTCCGGTTCAAAGTCTCGAACAACGAAGCAGAATATGAGGCATGTATTGTCGGTTTAGAAGCAGCCCTGGAACTAGGGGCAAGACTGTTAGACGTCATCGGGGATTCGAACCTTGTTGTGTCTCAGACAAAAGGAGACTGGAAAGTCAAAGAAGAAAAAATGATAATTTACCACAAGACCTTGGACTTGTTAATTCCTCGGTTTGAGAAGCTAACTTTCACTCATCTAGTAAGAGAGAACAACAGGTTCGCAGATTCGCTGGCAACTCTATCTTCTATGACAGACATCCCGTCGGGAGTCCGGATGCGTCCGGTTATCATTGATCAGAAATTTGTGCCAGCCTATGAGTCAATTGCTGCTATAGATGAGGTTCAGGATGAAAACCCCTGGTATTACAACATTTGGAATTTCTTGGAGAAGGAAGCATACCCGCCAGGGGTAAATGCCAAGGATAAAAGGGCAATCAGAAGAATGGCCGTTCAGTTCATCATCTGTGGGGGTAAGCTGTATAAGAGAGGTCATCTGGGAATGCATAAGCTATGCGTTGAAGCTGAAGAATCAAAACGCCTGATGGAGGCCATCCATGGAGGAGAGTGCGGTGCACACATGAATGGAGTAATGCTAGCACGGAAGATCCTCAGACTGGGTTACTACTGGTCCACCATGGAGGAGGATTGTATCGGCTTTGTTCGGCGATGCCACAAATGCCAGATCCATACGAATCGCATGAACATTCCGTCGTCGAAGCTGTACAATATGACTTCGCCATGGCCATTTTCAGTTTGGGGAATCGATGTGATCGGGGTTGTTACTCCGAAGGGGTCGAATGGGCACGAGTTCATCCGGGTTGCGATAGATTACTTTATGAAGTGGGTCGAGGCCCAATCTTATGCGGTGTTGAAGGCTTCACATGTTACGAAATTCATTAGAAACAACATCATCTGCCGCTATGGGGTCCCAAACGAGATTATTTCAGACAATGGTTCCCATTTCAAGAAGGAGGTGATTGATTTGTTAAAGAAATACAATGTGGCTTTTCATAAGTCGTCCACATACCGGCCGCAGACCAACGGGGTAGTTGAGGCCGCCAACAAGAACATCAAGCACATACTATAGAAAATGGTGGAAACCTACCGGGATTGGCCAAATAAGCTGCCGTTTGCTCTGTGGGGCTACTGGACTTCAATTAGAACTTCTACTGGGGCGACTCCATATTCATTGGTTTATGGGATGGAGGCCGTTCTACCTATCGAAATTGAGGTTCCATCTTTGCGAGTATTGGCTGAGTGTCAAATAGCCGAAGCAGATTGGCAGCAGAGCAGGTTCGAGGAACTCATGCTCTTTGATGAGAGAAGACTGAAAGCACTGTACCATGTTCAAGGTTATCAGCGCAGAATTGCCCGAGCTTTCAACAAGAAAGTTAAGTCCACGAATCTAAAGGAAGGAGATTTGGTGCTCAAGGACAACCGAACTCCCATCTACGACCCAAGGGGCAAGTTCAGACCCAATTGGATTGGTCCCTACATCATTAAATCTATCTGGTCAGGTGGAGCTGTGGTTCTGATGGATCTAGATGGCCTAGAGTTCTCCCAACTGATCAACATGGACAAGTTGAAGAAATATTACCCCTGAGAGGCTCGCTAGGCCGAAAACCCGAAAGGGCGACCTAGGAAAAATTTAGAGCATATAAAAAATTGGAAAATATAAAAACTGAGCTCGCAAGGTTGAAAACCCGCAAAGGGCGGCCTTGGCAAAAGTTAGAGCGTAAAAGGAGAGTGAAAATACCCGAGTGAACCCCAGGCCTGAACTACGTAAGGCTTGATTCCCATCTTTGGGATACGTAGGCAACTTCATCCTGAAGTTCAGCCATAAACTTTTCCCCGATCAACTTTATCCATTCGATCATCTTAGTCATCTTTGTCTATCAGCATCCGTTGGAATCTCCAGTGCAGTGCTATTCAGACTAGGGGCAACTTTCCGTTGCCATGTAGTGCCGCAGTACTATTCAGGCTAGGGGCAACTTTCCAGTTGCAGAAATCTGGGGTTGTACATCTCAGAGACAGATCTCAGGTGTGTCCAGTTCTGATCCATATCGAAAATGATTATGAAAAGTTTTAATAAAAGTTGACTTTGTTCAAATTAATCTTTTTACAACTAAGACCATTTTTGGACCAAAGTGGAAAATTTTCAGTGCCATAACCTTCAATTTCATTGATTTCAAAACAGAGTTCTCCTGCTCTTGCATACAATCGAAGTTGCTTTTTATTACATTCATAAAGAAAACTTGAAAGTACTAATAAAGCAATAAATCCGGGGCATAGTACAAAAGTTGCTTTTTATTTCGGCCATGTTTTCTTGTCATCGACCATCAATGATGGCCGATCGGCACTCTTTTTGGACGATTGACCATATCTTTTGGCCGAGGCCTTTTTATTTACTTCTGTAGATATTTTTGTGCTAGCTGTACCAGCTGGTGAGCACAGATTTCATCCTCCATACACGTGTAGAGAGGGATTGAATCAAACCCTTAGCTTGTCCAATAAGCTTAGGATTTGATTTTCTATAAGAAGGGAGACCCCTCTCCCTTTCCAGAGGGTCTGAAAAGTTGATATACAAAACATATCTCTCTCTCTCTCTATATATATATATTTCTTCTTCTCTCTCTATATTTGTGCTTGTTTATGCTCAAAAGTGCCTTTCCTTCACACTTTTGCACACAAACACCTAGTGAAACACCACACTCTTGTTGCTGAGGCACTTTGAAGTTGGTTTTGGTATTTTTGGACTGGTGTTGATCAAAAAAGGCTGCTGGAGTTGTTGCTCTAAAGTTGTTCTACAAGGGTGAGCTTCTAACCTCTTAAACCTTTGTTTTTGATTAAGCTTTTGGCCCTATTTGCATGTTGTTTTAGCCTAACTTTCTACTACAAAAAATTCTAATTTTTAGTGCTTAACATGTTTGTTTAAGGCTTCTTTGGTGTTGGGGGTGATCTACTCCCTTGCATGCATTGTTTGGCTTTGTTTTGCACCATCACTTTAGGCCTTTGAGATCACTTTCTCTTGGCTTTTTAACCACTGAAATCCAGTGGATTTTCAGTGGTAAAACTTGTGTTTTGAGGTCCCAAATAGGAGAGGGTCATCCCCTCTCCTTGTGTCTTGTATGCTTGCCTTGTTGGCTCATCAAATCAAAGTAGCATGTTTGTTAAGCATGTATTGGCACAATTTCAGTATGTTTTTGGTCATTATTTAGCATGCCATAACTCTATTTTGGGTTAGTTTGATAGCCTCTTTCATGCTTAATATACTTGTAGTGCAATCCTCTCTATTGCCTTAACATGTATCATGCTTTTGACCATCACTCTAGCATGATTTTGGCTCAACTCCAACAAGCTTTTGTTCATATTTTATCATGCTTTAGCTCTGTTTTATGTTGTTTTAGTCATGCGTGACTTGCTTTGTATAGCCATAGTGCATTCTAGCTTGTTAGCTTTGAATTTCTAAGTAACTAGCATGCATTGCTTAGGTGATTTCAGTACATGTAATGTGGTCATACACTGGTATCTGTCACTCTTTCAATGCTTTGGAGAGTTTGTGGTTTATGCCTTAAATATGAGTCATTGTGTATGCCTTTATGCCTAAGCTTGCGAGCTATCATTTTAGTGTGTATTTGGGGTTATTTTGCCATGATATAACTCTAATTTTTGTTGGCGAAGCCATCTCATGCTTGGTCTTGGTAGGTGTGGTGTAATCCTCCCTTTTGGCCTTGCATACATCATGCCTTATGCCCTTCATGCTAGCTTCTTTTAGATTTGGTCCATGCATGTTTTAGTATCATTTTAGCATGCTTTAGGACTGTTTTGGGTTGTACTTGCCATATGGTTCTTATATTGCATAGCTATAGTGCAATTAGCCTTGCTAGCTTTGAGTTTTGAGTACCATAGCATGCTTCATTTGTGACATGTACATGATTTGGCATCATTTATCATGTTATTTCAGAGCATATAACATTGCCATGTTCTCACTTTATTCACCCTTTGAGTGCCTTTAAGGGTCGTGCATTATTGCCTTGTTTGTGGCCTAGTGTAGACACCCCATTTTTGACCGTCCTCAAGACTTGGATGTCACCGGTGGAACACTCGGTGATCATCCATGTTCGTGTTTGTTTTGAGTTCCCGGAGGCCTTGGTTGCGCGCCTTGCCTCAGGATCTCTCAACTTGTTCGTCCTGCGTTTGGTTTTGCACCAAATACTTGTGCTTTTGCTTTGAGGGGCAGGGAATGGCTTGTTGGCCATTCCCACACCCCACCGGCTGTCCCCTCGCATCACCGGCCGTTTATTGGTGCCACCGGCAGTGGTTTCTTAAAACCAATGGCCGGTCGGCACTATATTTTTCCGACCGGTACTTTGTTTTGGCTGGTGACCTCTTTCTGGCTGGTGTACCCCTTTTGCACCCTTCAGACTCGGTGCATGCCAACTGTGCTAGCTGGAATGCACCAACACTCCTCCCCGTGCATGAAGTGGCTGTTTTGGCCCTTTTGCCCCCTTTTGGTCAAAGCTTCTTGAGGAAGCTTGACCCTTTGTCAAAGCTTCCTCAAGAAGCTTGGCCAGCTGTCCTAGCTTCCTCAAGAAGCCTTGACTCGTTTGCCCCCTTTGCCTCTTTCACTTAGCTTCTTTGAGAAGCTTAAACCATTTCCCTTTGCCTATATAAGCACCTCTCTTCTTCCATTGTAAAGGGTTGGAGTTTTGAACATAAAAACGAGAGCTTATATACATATACATCTGATATATACACACACACTCTGTCTATATTTCCCTCTCTCTCCTCCCTTGTGTGTGTTTTCTTGGCCTAAAAGTGCATTTTGACCTTACTTTTGCACTAATACACACACCATTACATCTTGCTCCGAGATTGAGAGGCATTGAGGGTTTTTTTTTTTGAGATTTTGGACTGTTTTTGCTCAGTAGAGTGTGGCTGGACCAACTGTTCTTGAAGTGTTCTTCAAGGGTAAGACTTTCACTTTATTATCCCCAATCTTGCATTGGCTTTTGACCTATCTTGCATATTGATTTGAGCTTTGTGTATAACTAAAAAAAGTCTTATATTTTCATGCTTAAGAACTGTCATTAAGGGTGTTTTGGCATTGGGGGTCGAAATCCCCCTCTTAGGTCTCTTTTGGCCCCTTTTGGTGTCTTTTTCTTTAAGCCTTATTTGCTTTGTTGTATTAGCCTTCTCACCACTGAAATCCAGTGGATTTTCAGTGGTGAAGAAGATGGTTTGAAGTCTTGTATAGGGGTGGGACACCCCTCTCCCTTTGTGTCTCATTTGTGCATGTTTTGGGCTCATAAGGGTAGCATATATGCTTGGTTGTTTTTGGCTCCATATCATATGTTTTTGGTGCTATTTAGGTCACATGTTATCTCTGTTTTTGGTCGGATTGATGGCCCTTTGCATGCTTAACATACTTGCTTTGTATTCCCTTGCTTGTGCCTAGAAATGCATCATGACTTTTGACTACCATGCTCTTATATTTTGGCTTCACTTTGTGAAGTTCTTGACCATATTTTGTCATGTATGAGGTCTGTTGGCCACTGATTTGGTCTTGTTTAGCATGCTTGATATAGTTGCTTTGCATTTTGGATCATGAGCCTTGAGTGTATGGATCATTAACATGCCTAGCTTGGCCTATTATCATCATTTGGCATTAGTTGAGATCATATTCCAGTCCATATAATGTGGTCTTACATTGTCCTTTGTGTCTCTTTCAATGCCTTGAAGTGTTGTGTTTTCATGCCTTGACATGTGCATTGTGTATGCCTATGTGTTTGGGTCATTTTAGGGCTGCCATACCAGTGGGTTTTGGAGCTATTTTGCACGCTAAAATTCTATTTTTGGGTTGTATAGTTCATGCCATGCTTGTTTGGGTTAGTGGTGGTAGAATGCCCTTTGTTATGCCTTAGCTTTGCCCCCCCCCCCTTTTGGCTTGCATGTTTGTAGTGCATTTTGTCCATCACTTGAGGTACTTTTAGCCATTATTTTTGGGGGTGTTTGAGGCCTCCCATTTCAGTCTAAGTCCCTTCTTAGACATGGTTGTATGTTTGACTTGTTGCCTCTAATTGCATGCGTGCATTGTACCATATTAGCATTACGTGATGAGTTGCATTGTAGCATTGCATGTTAGGAACATTGCATGCTTGCCATGATATGTTGCATAACATTTGGCATGCTTTGCATTTTAGTGATATGTTTCATTTTCGAGCCATGTTTGCATAACATGCATTGCATTGCTTGGTTTGGGGTGTCAAACCAAGTGTGAGGGGGGAAAAGTGTTCATACTACAAGTGATGTAACGCGTCTCAACTCTCGGTCACCGAGGCCCTTGACTTTGGCATGATAGGGTTTTGGTATTCATTTATATGTTGCATGCATTTTCATTGAATTGCAACCTTGGCTCCTTAGGCCATCACGCATCAAAATGCATGATTGATGGCCCGAGGGTCGAGGGTCATGCTCCCTTGAGTCCCTTACATGATAGGGAGTGTGCCCACGCATACATTTGCTTGAAATTCCATGCCATACACTGTCTGTCGTTGTTGCTGTCAAAAACTAGTTTCTGCAAGGAGTTTTTGCCGACTGGCACTGTAGAGTGCCGACCGGCCATGGATTGGTGGCCGATAATATGAAACCCCAGCCGATGGATAAGTTCCATTGCTGGTGTGTATTCCCTTCAGCCGATGGTGTCCTACAGGGTTCAGGGAACCTGTCCCAGGATTTTGGCAGTTTTCAGAGAAGCAGGGCAGTGTAAACAGAGGCAGCAGTGGTATGGTATGGGCTTTCGGGGCAAGATAAATCCGAGCATGCATCATTCACACATCCCGAGGCGGGAGCTGCGGCCATCTTCTCTTTGCATTTAATTTGTTAATTAGATTAGAAATTTTGTAATAATTAATTTAGTATTATTTATTCGGACTGTAATATTTATTTGGACCCTCCGAGTGAGGGCAATTGTGTAATAAGTGTGGGTGCGTGTGTGCATGTCTTCCAACCCCCACTTCTTTCTCCCTTTTATTTACCCGCTTATGATGGTAGACTAGGACATATTTAAATTAGCATACCTTATGCTATGCATGCGTGCATCCACACATTTGTCTTACATGCATCGGGCTCGGCGCATCACTCTAACTGCATTTGTATTTTAATTTCAAATTGAATACGTGTTAGTTTTAGCATTTCACATGTCATTGTAGATTAGCCGAGCCTATCTTAGTTGCATTTTGCATATGTTGCATTAGCCATCTTAACATGAACTAGGATCATGCATATGATTACTAACTAGTTTCTGTTTTGGCTTGGAGTACTCTGCAAGTTCTTTTGCTTTAGCATCCTTGCATGCGTGTGAGTGTTGCCATGATAGCATGATTACCATGAGGCTAGCTGCTTATGTGATATAACTGCTTGAATGCCTGTGGGTGAAGGTTGGATTGTCTGAGTTGGAATAGCTCATTGAAATCCGTGTTTCAGCCTACTTGCGAGTAGCAGATTCCAAAACATTTTTTCAAAACAAACGGATATGCAATGTTTATTTCCAAATTAGGCGATCTAATCTATACTTTTGTGCTGTGCGCATAACATAGTAATTCTAGGCTAATAATCGGGATAAGAACACATAACGTTTTCAAAAACGGATATCACGGTTAGTAGAGGCTGATCTTCAGATCAGGCGAGAGGGGGTGCTCATAGCTGACCTTCCCCAATCGTACCCTAGCTCCCGAGCTGAGGCAACTTTGGTGATGACGGACACGTGGCCTTTGGCACCGAGTCAGGGTTTCCTAAATTCCCCCTAAAAAATATTTAGGTGGCGACTCTGTATCTGGCAAAGCAGTCCATGTTTGGCACTTCTTTTCTAAAAATCTATTTTCTCAAAACGATTTGCCGGATTTGGACTCTTTGGTTCAGATTAAGAACCGTGACACAAAATTGAGTCCGAACTGCAGCACGAGGGCCTCACGCGGGCGCGTTTACACTTCGCTTGTATGCATGCGTGCCTAGACTTTTGAGCTCCTAACTTAGCATGTTTTGGTCATTGTCTTGACCTATTTGAGCTCTGTCCATGTTTGGTTCATTCATTTGTGCCATGTATTGCATGCCACTTGTGTAGTCCCCTTTACTAGCCTTCTTGCTTAAGGACTCTTGTATGCCGTACTTGTGTTGTTTGAGTGGTTTGACACCATTTCATACATGATTTCAGTGCATTTGATGTTGTCACACTTCCATGTTTGTCACTCCTTGATCATGTTTGAGAGTTGTGTTGTTATGCTTAGTTGATGGGCACTCACATGAGCATGTGTTCTTGGCCCTTTTATGCCTTAGTTTTGATGCATTTTGGCCACTGATTTAGGCATGATTGAGGTCTGTCCATATCCGGTTTAAGTCCATATAGCATGTTGTTTCATGCTTGTTGCATTGCATGATATTTGCATGCTTGTTGTTTGCATTGTGTTGACATGCTCATGTTGCATTGTATTTGTGTTTGGATAGGGTGTTAGTCCAAACACGAGAAACGAGGGACATTTCGTACTTGAAGTAACGAAATGTGCCTCAATTCTCGGTCGCTAACCCTCTTGATTGTGCATGATAGAGGTTAAGGCATTTATGTGTTTTTGTGCATTCATTTGACATTGATTTGTGCAAGTCGGCCTCTTTGGCCATCATGCATTGAGATGCGTGATTGGTGGTTCGAGAGCCAAGCACTATACTCCTTTGAACTTTAAACATGATAAGGAGCGTGGTGGCACACGCATTTTCTTGAAAACACATTGCCATGCCTCTGTTAGTGCTCTGTTGCAGCAAAAGGAGGAATTTGCAGGAAGCAGTGGCCGATCGACCACTTAGTATGCCGATCGGCTATCAAAATTGGCCGATAGCCATAAAATTGGCCGATGATCATTATACTTGGCCGATGGTCTTTCCTCTTGGCCGACCACCCCTCAGATTGTTCCTAAGGTGGGTCAGAAGCACTATGGAAGTTGGCACAATTTTCAGAGATACAAAACAGTGCAAACAGAGGTAACATGAGGCACGGTAGTGGATTTCCGAGCGAAGTCAACCGAGCATGCATACACCCCTCTCCTCGAGGATGTTTTAACTGCTTTGTGTAGTTAGTTAATTTGAAAATTAATTAGTTAATCTATTTGCTAATTAATTCCATCTTTGTAATATTATAATTAGCTAGGTATAACTAGTTTTAATTTGGTTTGTACTTAATTAGCTTAGCTTATTCTTTCGGACCCTTCGTCGAGAGGGCACAATTGTTGTAATAAGCGTGCATGCGTGTGATGCATGTCTTCCAACCCCATTTCTTCTCCCTTTTACTTATTAGCTCTCGATGGTTAGTTTTAGGGCATATCTCAATTAGCATCCTTATGCTTGCATGCGTGCATCCATTCATCTGTCTTGCATGCACCGGGCTCGGCGCATCATACAAATTGCATTGTATTTCAATCCCTATTTGAATACATGTATCGAGTGTTGCACTCATATGCCATCTTAGAATAGCCGAGCCTATCTTAGTTGCATTTTGCATGTGTTGCATTAGGCATTCTTGACAGAGCTAGGATCATGCATTGATTACTAACTAGCTTCTTTTTTGGCTCGGAGTACACTGTGAGTGTTTTCGCTTTAGCATCCTTGCATGAGTGTAAGTGACTGCCATGATAGCATGCTTGCCGTGAGGCTACCTGCTTAAGTGTTTAACTGCATGAATGCCTGTGGATGAAGGTTGGATTGCTTGAATTAGAACAATTCATCGAAATGCGAGTTTTAAGCCCACTTGAGAGTGGCAAAATCATGTTTTTTTAAGCCCACTTGAGGGTGGCAAATCCATGACTTAGCCTACTTGCGAGTAGCACCTTCAAACCATTTTCGAAAAACAAACATGAGACGTTTTGTTTCAACTCGAGCGATTTAGTCTATACTTGTATGCTGTGTGCATCACATAGTAAGCTAAGCTAATAAACCGGAATAAGAATGCATGTGTTTTCAAAAACAACATATCATGTTAGTAAAGGCCGATCTTTGATCGGGCGAGCAGGGGTGCTCATTTCAGGACCTTCCCCTCTCGTACCCAAGTTCCCGAGCCGAGGCAACTTTGGTGATGACGGACACGTGGCCTTAGGCACGAGTCAGGGTTTCCTAAATTTTCCAAAACAAAACATTTAGGTGGTGACTCTAAAATCTGGCAAAGCAGTCCATGTTTGGCGCTTTTTGATTAAAATCGATTTTCCAAAACGATTTTCCGGATTTGGACTCTTTGGTGATTTATCAGTCTTACATTGCACTTTGTGAGATTAGATTTAGAATCGTGACATGAGTCCGAATTGTAGTAGCTAGAACTACAATTCGCGCCCTCGCGCGTGGAGCGGAGTTCGGGGTGGTCTACACAATGCACTCTCAAAACAGGCTTCAAATGAGTAAAATAGATCTCTACATTTCTTTCCAAAACCAAGTCAAAACAAAGCAAAACATGTGCTGGGAGTTAAATCAATATTTTTCTTCTTGAAAAAGCTGTTGTGTACAAATCAGGTCTAGGAATGGATGCACAGAGATGAGTTGGGCCGAAATGGCCTAACTGGGTGAACTCAGGAGGTCATGGCCGAGGTTCCACATCTCTTGGCTGAGGTGTGGTCTCCCTAGGTGGGATGTTGCAAGGCGTTGACAAAGATGTATTGTAACGACCCCAAAATGCGTATAAGAAATTATCTTTATTTACCTATGAGTTAATGTGCTTTAATGTGATTATATCTTTTGAATTGAAACAATAACTGTTGAGTTACGACTTTAAAATTGGAATTACCGACCTTTATGGGTTCAGAAATCAAAATCGAGTACTTGCATATGTTAATGGGAATTTTTAGAACTACTTGGGAAAATTAATTGGAAATTTAATTCGTCTGATTCGTTAATGCATGTTTGGGTGGCTAACTTTGTACTGCAAATTGAGGGCCTTAGAGACTTCAGAAACTAGAACAGGGGTTATATTTATGATCATCATAATTTTTAGAGTCATCTGGAAAGTTTAATTGAAATTTGATTTTGTACGATTCGTAAGGGCGTGTTTGGCTCTTCCTATTGTGTTAAGCTTATGTGTGTGTATATATATATATATTTAGATATGCCATATGAGTGGAGGAACTCATCATTTTGGAGTCAAAACAAAATATTTGAGGGAGAGAACCGAGAGAAAGAGAGACCAAAAGAGAGAGGAAGCTTCTCTATGAGAGAGAGAGAGAGAGAGAGCTCACCATCCATGGGAAGCTTGAGGATAAACTTGAAGAGATTGAAGATAGAAGAAGGAGATCAACCATGGAGGCTTGGGAAAATTGAAGAGAACTAAGAAGAAGGACAAAGATTGAACTAGGTATGAAAATCTATCTTGAAACCTTATGTTTAAAGCATCAATTTGGTGAAATCATAAAGATATTGGAAGATTTGGACCCATTTGGGTTAGGGTTTTATGTATGTATTTGCTCGAGCTAAATTGGAGGAATTAGAATTTGAGTTATATAATTTTGTTTATCATTGAAGCTCAACTTTATGGACCGTCCTCAAGACTTGGACGTCACCGTTTGAACACTCGGTGATCATCCATGTTTGTGTTCGTTTGGAGTTCCCAGAGGTCTCGGCTACGCGCCTTGCCTCAGGATCTCCGAACTCGACCGTTTAGTGTCTGGTTTTGCACCAAACACTTGCATTTTGCTTTGGAGGGGCAGGGAATGTCTTGTGAGGCATCCCCATACACCACCGGCAGTGGCTAAAGGCCATCGGCTGGTTTTTGCTGCCATCGGCACTGTAGTTTGCCGGTCGGCATATTTTATTGCTGGTAGGCACTTTTTAGTGCCGGTCGGCACTACTTTTGGCCAAAATGGAATTTTTGGCCGGCCGACTACTGTGCATCTGCTTTTGCAGATATTTTAAGACAGCTGTCTTACTTTTGCTCCCCTCCGTACACGTGTATGGAGGGATCTCCCTCTTATGAAGCTTGTCTTGTAAGCTTTACAAGACAAAAAGCTTCTATATAGAGAGGGGCTCTCTCTTGTTGCAAGGGTTAGAGAGTTTAGACATTTTAGGGAGAGAAAAACACAGACCAAGCTCTGGTTTTAGGGTTTGAGTTACATACACATCCTATCTCTATATTACTCTTGTGTGTGTTTTAGTCCATACTATTGCACACAAGCACCTAGTGTTTCACCTTCCTCTTGAAACTAAGGCTCTAAGGGCTTGTTCTTGAGGTTCTTGACTGGTTTGGAGCCTAAGGAAGGCCATTGGAGCATCATTTGTGAAGGGATCTTCAAGGGTAAGAATCAAGCCTTTTTATTCCCCAATCTTGCATTGTATTTCTACCTATCTTAAAATCGTTTTTGAGCTTAGTGTATAATACAAAAAAGTTCTGTTTTTAAACCCTCTTGGTTGTTTGTTTAGAGTGTTTTGTGGTTTGGAGGTGTTTGACCCCTCTTAGGCCTTGAAAGGCCTCATTTTGTGCTATTTTGTGCAAGTTTCGAGACTTTGGTCTTTGGGCCTCTTCACCACTGAAATCTTGAGGGATTTCAGTGGTGAAGATGGTGCCTTGAAGTCTCCAAAAGGGGAGGGCCACCCCCTCTCCTTGTTGTCCTTGAAATGGACCATTTTTGGCCTCTTGAGAGAGCATCATGTTAGAGGGTGTGTTGATCATGTCTTGGCTGTTTTTTGTGCCTATTATATCATGATATACCTCTATTTATTCTTGGTTTTGGTACACCATGCATGTTTAGCATACCTACCATGTAATGCCATGTTATTGCCTTAATATGCCTTAGGTTGTTAGTCTTTGTTCAAGCATGTTTTAGGCTTAGTCTTGTGAAGCTTTTGTGCATATTTTGCCATGTTTTAGGTTTGTCTATAGTTGTTTGGGTCGGATTTGGCATGCTTAGTATAGCTCCTTTGTATTTGGGCTTGTTGGCCTCAAGTATGCGGATGTGTAGTATGCGTTGCTTGCATCATTTCGGTGGTTTGGAACCACCCTACATGTTATTTCAGTCCTTTTAGCATGCCTAAATGTTTGTATTTTGTGGCCCTTTTGTTGCTTCAAGAGTTGATGCTCCATGCTTCATATTTGTGCCATGATGTATACCTCTAGGATTAGGTTGCTTAGATGTCATCTAAGTGACTCTTGAGGCTTGTTTTTGCATGATTTGGGACTGTTTTCGTTCGATTTGGTCATTTGCTTCATGAGTCATATGATCATGCTTTAGGTCCTTGGGCCTCGTTGCATATATAGCTTGCATGAGTAGGTTAATTCGGCATCATTTCCTACATGTTTCCAAGGCTTACAATGCATGCTAGTTAGTCCATGATTCCCCCTTTCAAGTGTGCTTGAGGGTTGTCTAATTTGTGCCTAAGTGTTGGCCCTTAATCATATGTATGTGTGCATGTGTTTTGGCCCCTTGTTTTGGTCATCTTAGCCACTGTTTTGGGCCTATTTAGAGCTGTCCAAATCATGTTTAAGACCACCTTTTCATTGGTTGGCATTGCCTTATGTTTGCTTGTATGCTTGCATAAATGTCTTGCCATGCCATGTTGCATCCTTAGCTTGCATGCCTAGGTTGCATTGCATCTTGCATACATGCCTTGTTCCTTGACTTGGTGATAGGAATTGGGCCTTAGTTTGTTTGATTGATTTGCATTTCATTTGACATGAAAGTTGCATACTTGGTTCTTTGGGCCATCATGCATGGAAATGCGTGATTGGTGGTCCGAGAATCGAGACACATGCCCCTTTGAGTCATTAACATGATAAAGGACATGATTGTTGCACACATGCCTTGAATTGTGCTGCCATGCTTTGCCTTGCCCTCTGTTGCTGTCATTTGCAGATTCTGCAGGAACACTCTGCCGATCGGCAGTGTAAAGTGCCGACCGGCAATAATTTCTCTGCAGACAGCTTCATTTTGTGCCGGTGGCCACATACCACTGTCGGTGGCAATTCCATGCAGCCGGTGATGTCTCCCAACATCCAAGGAAGCAGTCCTGAGGTTTTGGCAGCCTCCAGAGGAGTGAAGGAAGGAAAACAGAGGCAGCCTATGCATGGCGGTGCATTTCCCGAGGCGATTTACTGTTTTCTTAGCTTTAGTTAATTTGCTTAGTTGAATAGGCAGTTTGTAATATTTAATTAGCTTGCATAGTTAATTAATTTGTATTATTTATTTGGTCCCTCCGAGTGAGGGCAAATCTGTAATAAGTGTGCGTGAGTGGTGTGTATGTCTCCCAATCCCCACTTCTTTCTTCCCTTTTACTTACCTGCTTTGTTGGTTAGTATTAGGGCATGTTTAATTTAGCATACCTTATGCTATGCATGCGTGCATTCATGCATTTGTATTACATGCACCAGGCTCGGTACGTCACGCTAACTGCATTTGTATTTTAATTCCGAATTGAATACGTGCATCAATTGACCGCATTTCACATGCCATGTTTTAGGATTAGCCGAGCCTACCTAATTACATCCTGTGTGTGTTGCATTAGACAAATTAACATGAACTAGGACACGCATGTTTTGCTAACTAGTTTACTATTTTGGCACGGAGTACGATGTAAGTATTTATGTTTTAGCATCCCGCATGCGTGTGAGTGTTGCCATGACAGTATGCTTGCCATGCGGCTAAATGCTTATATGATAAACTGTTTGAATGCCTGTGGGTGAAGGTTGGATTGTTTGAGTTGGAAAAACTCATTGAAATCCGTGTTTTAGCCTACTTGCGAGTAGCAAATCCCAAAGCGCTTTTCAAAACAAACGGATATGCAATGCTTATTTCCAAATTAGGCAATCTAGTCTATACTTGTTTGCTGCGCGCATAACATAGTAATGCTAAGCTAACAATTGGAATAAGAACACATAACGTTTTCAAAAACGGATATCACGGTTAGTAGAGGCCGGTCTTCAGACCGGGCGAGAGGGGGTGCTCATAGCTGACCTTCCCCGATCGTACCCAAGCTCCCGAGCCGAGACAACTCCGGTGATGACGGACATGTGGCCTTCGGCACCGAGTCAGGGTTTCCTAAGTTCTCCCATTTTAAAATATTTAGGTGGCGACTCTGTATCTGGCAAAGCAGTCCATGTTTGGCACTACTTTTTCAAAAATCTGTTTCTCAAAACGATTTGCCAGATTTGGACTCTTTGGTTCAGATTAAGAACCGTGACACAAATCGAGAGTCCGAACTGTAGCGGGGTCCCTCCGCGGGCGCGTGTTACACCTTGTTTGTCTATAAGAAAGGCCTTCCCCCTCCTTGAATGAGGTTCAGATTTTCTCTAAGGGCAAAACAATACATATCTCTCCATATCTCTATATTTGGGCTCATAAGGTGCATTGTTCTTTACCCTTTTACACTACTCCTCATAGCCATACACTTCCACCATTGATTTGAGGTCCTTGGAGGTTGTTTTCAGAGGTTAAAGAGTTGGTTTTTGGTCCCAAAGTTTGCTGGTTTTGCTGAGCTTCAAGGGTAATCACTTTTCCCTCTTTTAAGCATTATTTTGATCCTTCTCTTAGCTGCATTTGCATGCTTATTTGAGCTTTGTTGTCAACTGAAAAAAGGTTCATATTTAAGTGATTTTCATGTTTGTTTAAGACTCTTTTGGTGTTGGGGGTCATCTACCCTCTTGCATGCTCTATTTAGCCTTGTTTTGAGCCATGCCATGAGACCTTTGTATTGAGCTTTGCTTGGCCCTTTAGCCACTGAAATCCAGTGGATTTTCAGTGGTTGGCATGTTGTTTTGAGGGTCAAAATTAGAGAGGGGTGACCCTCTCTCTTTTGGCCTTGTTTGCTTGCATTTTTGGCTTTCCAAGGGAGCATATATTTCCACACTTCCTAGCCTTGGTTTAGGCCCTTTTTAGTGACTTTTAGGACCTTCCTAGACTCTGTCTATGGCTGGTTTGGTCACCTTTTGTTTGCCTCTTGCATGTGTAGAACAATCCCTTGCATAGCCTATCAAAGTAACACCTCATTCTTGCATGTATTGGTCATGTTTCAGTGGGTTTTTGGCCGTCATTTGGCATTACATGATTCTGTTTTTGGCTGGTTTGGTAGCTTCTCATATGATTCACATGCTTGTAGTGTAAATCGTGTTCACTAGCTTGTAATGCATGTTGTTTTGGCCCTCTATGCTAGCATATTTTGGCCAGGCTCTAAACTGATTTTGTTCATATTTTGGGCTGCCTTAGATCTTTTTTGAGGTCCCTTGGTCGAATGATGCTTGCCATGTATGGTTGTAGTGTAATAGCCTTGCTTAGCCTTGAGTTTTGAATCCCCTTGCATGCTTAACTTGAGGTGTTTACATGTTTTAGCATCATTAAGCATGATATTTCAGAGTTTATTTCTCGGCCATATTCTTATGTTTCACTTTTTCAATGTGTTTGAGAGTTGCATCATTATACTCCATTTATGAGCCTTTGCATTGAGCTTCATTCTTATGCCTTTCAAGCCACCATCTTGGCTCGTTTTGCCACTATTTTGGGCCTGCTTAAGGTCTGTTTGGAGTTGGTTTTGTCATTTGAGCATCGCCTTGCCTGCCTCTAGTGTAATGTGCTTCACTAGCTTCGGTACTTGAGCCTTTCAACATGCATTGTGTGAGTTGTTTGCATGATTCGGAGCCATTTTGTATGTCATTTCAGAGCTGGAACATGTGTCATTGTATGCCATATTTCATCCTTTCAATGCCTTTGTAGAGTTTCATTTTGTGCCCTTGGGCTTAGGTCCTTGCATTGTGTATGCTAGCATGAGTTTTGGAGTCTTGTTTTCATCATGTTTGGCCACTGATTTGGGTGTGGCTGAGGCCCATTCATTTTGGTTTAAGTCCATTTTTGCATTGAGTATGCCATTGTATTTCATAGCATTGAGTATGCCACATTGTCGCATGATTGATCATTGCATTGTGCATGCCTTGTTCATCTCATTGTGTATGTTAGTTTTTAGGTGCATTGTGTATGCTAAATACCACGTGCATTGAGTATGCCATTGTTAGTTCATAACATTGTGTATGCTAGTTGCATGTTTGCATGTCATCCTTTGCATGTTTGCATCACTTAGTTGCATAGCATTTAGGTTGCATACTTAAAGTTGCATTGTGCATGCCATTGTTTGTTGCACGGTGTTCGGAATAGGAGTTAGTCCGAACACGGGAAACGAGGGACGTTTCGTACTGAAAGTGACGAAACGTGCCTCGATTCCCGGTCGCCGACACTCTTGACTACCCATGACGGAGTTGTTGGCTTTAGGTGCTTGTATGTGCATTCATTTCACATTGAGTCGTGCAATTCGACTCCTAGGCCATCATGCATCGAGATGCGCGACCAATGGCCCAAGGGTCAAGGACTACACTCCCTAGAGCTCATGTAATGACGGGGAGAGTGGTCATGCACACATGTGTTGCAAATACCTTGTCGTGCCTCTCTCTTTCCCTTTGTTGCAGAAAAACAGAATCCAGGAGAAGAAACTGGTTGGCCGACCAGGTTTTCTGGCAGGCTGACCGCCTTCTTTGGTTTCCACCACAAAAGGTGGTTGGTAGTTGGTCTCCCATGCCCATAAGCTGGTCGGCAGCCTTCCCACAGTTTCCCGGGGTGGAGTTTCATCTCTCTGGAGCTTTGTGCAAGTTTTTGAGATCAATTACAAACAAAGGCGAGTTGGGGCGTTGCGAAGGATTTCTGAACGAGGTGACTCGAGCATGCATGCATCCTTTATCATTCAAGGCAGAGTTGAGGCAGTCCACATTCATGTAGTTTGCATGCTAGTTTAATTGCTTATTTAGTTAGTTTGTTAATTAATTAGAGTTGTGTAATAATTAGCTGTAATTTACTATTCATTTTGGTTGGGTAATAACTAGCTTAATTAGATTAGCTAGTTGGTGTTTTATTATTTATTTGGACCCTTCGTCGAGAGGGCCAACTGTTGTAATAAGCGTGTGTGTGTGTGATGCATGTCTTCCAACCCCACGTCTTTCTCCCTTTTATTTACCAGCTTATGATGGTTAGTCTTAGGGCATGTTTCAATTAGCATCCTTATGATTGTATCCATTCATCTGTCTTGCATGCACTGGGCTCGGCGCATCAAACTAACTGGATTGTATTTCAATTCCAAGTTGAATACATGTTATCTCTAACATCTCATATGCCATTTTAGAATAGCGGAGCCTATCTTTGTTGCATCCTGCATGTGTTGCATTAGGCATCTTAGCATAGTTAGGATTCATGCACGGAGTACTCGGTGAGTGTTTATGCTTTAGCATCCTTGCATGTGTGTGAGTGACTGCCATGATAGCATGCTTACCATGAGGCTAACTGCTTATGTGATATACCTGCCCAAATGCTTGTGGGTGAAGGTTGGATTATTTAAATTGGAACAATTCATCGATCGCGAGTTTTAGGCCCACTTGAGAGTGGCAAATCACCATGTTTTCTAAGCCCACTTGAGGGTGGCAAAATCCGCATTTTAGCCTACTTGCGAGTAGCAAACTACTTTAAAAAACAAACACGAGATGTTTTGTTCCAACTTAGGCGATCCAATCTATACTTGTATGCTGTGCGCATCACATAGTAATTCTAGGATAATAACCGGAATAAGAGTAGATATGTTTTCAAAAATAAAATATCGTGTTTAGTAGTGGCCAATCTTTGATCGGGCGAGCGGGGGTGCTCATTGCATGACCTTCTCCAATCGTACCCAAGTTCCCGAGCCGAGGCAACTTTGGTGATGACGGATACGTGGCCTTACACACGAGTCAGGGTTTCCTAAATTCCCCCAAAATAAAATATTTAGGTGGCGACTCTGTATCTGGCAAAGCAGTCCATGTTTGGCACTTCTTTGTAAAAATCAGTTTTTCAAAACGATTTGCCGAATTTGGACTCTTTGGTGATTTATCAATCTCGTATTGCACTTTGCGAGATCAGATTAAGAACCGTGACATTGAGTCCGAACTGTAGTGAGCCCAATGAACAAAACAGGATTTTCCCAGGACGTTCAGGCGCGTCTACACAACTCTGTTCTCTTTCAAAAGTACACTGCTGGATTTTGCACTGGTGGCCGGCAGATGGCTTGTCGTCCACTGATGGTGGACTATCGGCCACTAATGACTGGATTGTCTTGCTGCAACAGAGAACAAACAAAGTAGGGACAGGGTATTCTCAAGAGTTTGTTTGCACAATTTACCCCTCCTTATCATTTGAATAGCTCAAAGGAGTAGTACACCCGTGTAGACGTGCCCGAATGTCCCGGCTCCGCGCGAGTGGCGCGAAATCTGTTTTGTTCATTAGCTACTACAATTCGGACTCAAAGTCACGGTTCTGAATCTAATCTTGCAAAGTGCAATGCAAGATTGATAAATCACCAAAGAGTCCAAATCCAGCAAATTGTTGTGGAAAATTGATTTTAATAAAGAAGTGCCAAACATGGACTGCTTTGCCAGATACAGGGTCGCCACCTAAATGTTTTTGTTTTGGAAAATTTAGAAAACCCTGACTCGTGCCTAAGGCCACGTGTCCGTCATCATCAAAGTTGCTTCGGCTTAGGAACATGGGTACGAGAGGGGAAGGTCATACAATGAGCACCCCCGCTCGCCCGATCAAAAAGATCGGCCTTTACTAACATGATATTTTGTTTTTGAAAGCACATGTGTTCTTATTCCGGTTATTAGCTAGCTTTACTACGTGATGCGCACAACATACAAGTATAGACTAGATCGCCTAAGTTGGAACAAAACATCTCATGTTTGTTTGAAAATGGTTTGAAGGTGCTACTCGTAAGTAGGCTAAGACGTGGATTTGCCACCCTCAAGTGGGCTTAGAAAACATGATTTTGCCACTCTCAAGTGGGCTTAAAACTCGCATTTCAATGAATTGTTCCAAATCAAGCAATCCAACCTTCACCCACAGGCATTCAGCCAGTTATATCATTTAAGCAAGTAGCCTCATGGCAAGCATGCTAAACATGGCAACATACACACATGCAGTATGCTAAAGCGTAAAAGCTTACCTAGTACTCCGAGCCAAAACAGAGAACTAGTTAGAAATCATGCATGATCCTAATTCATGTTAAGATGTCTAATGCAACACATGCAAAAATGCAACTAAGATAGGCTCGGCTATTCTAAGATGGCATGTGAAATGAGAAAATTGATACATGTATTCAAATTGGAATTGAAATACAATGCGGTTTGTATGATGCGCCGAGCCTGGTGCATGCAAGACAGATGAATGATACACGCATGCGAAGCATAAGGATGTTAATTGAAATATGCACTAAAACTAACCACTGAAAGCTGGTAAGTAAAAAAGAGAAAGAAATGGGGGTTGGAAGACATGCATCACACACACGCACGCTTATTACAAAAGTCTCCCTCTCGACGGAGGGTCTGAATGAATAATACAAACTAGCTAAGCTATGCTAAGCAACTAATCTAATAATCTAATTAGACTAATTATTACAACACCAAATTGGAAATTAGCTATGCTAAGTTAAGTAAGAATTTACAACAATGAATTAAAATAGCCAACACATTAACTAATTAATTAAAAATTAACTAACTATACAAAGCAGTTAAAACAGCCTTGAGAAGAGGGGCATATGCATGCTCGATTGACTTCGCTCAGAAATCTGTTGCCATGCCTCATGTTGCCTCTGTTGGCACTGTTCTGCACCTCTGAAAATTATGCCAACTTCTGTGATGCTTTTGACCTGCCTCATGGACATTTTGAGAGGTCATCGGCTAAAAGGGGTGGCCATTGGCCAGTGGATAATGGTCATCGACCAATTTTGAGACTATCGGCCAAATATTTGTAGCTGGTCAGCATACTAGATAGCCGATCGGCCATCTCTTCCTACAAACTCCGCCTTTTGCTGCAGCAGAGTACAAACAGAGGCATGACAATACATATACAAGAAAATGTTTGTACAACCACACTCCTTATCATGTTTGAAGCACAAATGAGTGTAGTGCTCGACTCTCAAGCCATCAATCAAGCATTTCGATGCATGATGGCCAAAGAGGCTGAGTTGCACAAATCAATATGGATGAAATGCACAAAAACAAATAAATGCCTTAACTTTTATCATGCATGATCAAGAGGGTCGGCAACCAAGAATTGAGGCACGTTTCATCACTTCAAGTATGAAACGTCCCTCGTTCCTCGTGATTGGTTTAACACCCAAACCAAACACAATGCAATGCAATGCATGCACAACTTAACAAAGCTAATGGCATGTAAACAATGCAATGCAACCTAAACATGTAAACAACATGGCATGCAACAAGTATGCAACAATGTTATGTAATGCAACTAGCATGCAACAATATGCAATGTACCAAGCATGCAAGAATATGCAATGCGACAAGCATGCAACAATATGCAAAATGGACTTAAACTAAAATGGACAGATCTCAATCATGCCCAAATCAGTGGCCAAAACACCAAAACTAAGGCACCAAAAGGGAAAACATGCATGCACACATATTGGTCCACAAGCTAGGCCACAAGAACACAACCCTTAGAGGCAAACAAAGGGTGACAAAAGTGGAAGTGTAACAACACTATAAGCTTTGAAATTAAGTATGGAATGATGCCAAATCAACCAAGCAAGACAAGTATGGCATGCAAGAAAGCTCAAAGCTTGAAACTAGCATAGGAACTTGTACCAAAGCCACATGAATCAAACCCCAAAGGGCCAAGGACAACCAAAATAGCCCTAGATCATGCCAAAATGAGTCTAAAACATGCATGGGCCAAAAGCTAAAACAAGCCAACATGAAGGGCATAAGGCATGATGCATGCAGGGCCAATAAAGAGGGTTACACTACACCTACCAAGATCAAGCATGGCATGAGTTAACCAATAAAAATCAGAGTTATGACATGTCAAAATAAGCCCAAAAACCCACTGAGATGGCATCCCAAAAGCTTAAGCAATAAGACATGCATAATGGCTCATGCTCAAGGCTTAAAACACAAACCTCCCAATGCATGGGAATGGTGACAAATGTGAGTGCATGACCACACTATATGAACTGAAATCATATATGAAACGATGCCAAATCATGAAAATGGTCTAAGCAATGCATGCTAGTGACTTGGACACTCGAAGCTAACAAGCTAGAATGTACTATGGCTATACAAAGCAATGCATGCATGACTAAAACAACATCAAATAGAGCTCAAGCATGGTAAAACATGAGGGAAAGCTACTTTGAGTTGAGCCAAAACATGCAAGAATGATGATCCAAACACAAGATGCATGTTAAGGCAATAGAGAGGATTGCACTACAAGCGCAGGGTGCATGCAAGAGGCTATCAAACCAACCTTAGACAAAGGTATATCATGCTAAAATAAGGTCTAATACATGTTAAGATGGAGCAAAAACAAGCTTAACAAACATGTTACTTTTATGAGCCATCAATACAAGCATATGAGACATAAGGAGAGGGGATGACCCTCTCCTATTTGGGACCTCAAAACCACATTTCCACCACTGAAAATCCTCTAGATTTCAGTGGTGAGAAGGCCAAAACAAGGTGGTCCCAATAGCTTAAAAGCAAGGCACAAGAACAAGACCAAACAAGGACTAAGAGGGGGTAGACAACCCCCAACACAAAAGTGACCTTAAACAAATATTACAAGCATGAAAAATCAAAACTTTTTACAGTAGAAAGTTAAGCTTAAATCAGCATGAAAATAGGTCCAAAAGATTAAACCAAAATAAGGGT
Source organism: Camellia sinensis (assembly GCF_055761805.1). Classification (NCBI taxonomy): domain Eukaryota; kingdom Viridiplantae; phylum Streptophyta; class Magnoliopsida; order Ericales; family Theaceae; genus Camellia; species Camellia sinensis. Next base: position 144,979,687 of record NC_138963.1, read on the forward strand.
TTAAAGGCTAGTTGACCCACCCTTGCAGAACACCTTCAAGAACACAACTCCAGAACTCTTTTCTGACCAAAACCAGTCCAAAAACACTAACACCAGCTCCTAAGTACCTCAACAACAAAAGGATGGTGTTCTAGTAGGTGCTTTAGTGCAAAAGTATGAAGAAAATACACTTTTGAGCACAAACTAGGGTAAAAATGGAGAGATAGGTAAAATATATAGAGAGAGAGTGATATATGTTTTGTATATCAACTTTTTAGAACCTCTGGAAAGGGAGCGGGGTCTCCCTTCTTATAGAAATTCAATTCTCAAGCTTGTTGAACAAGCTTCAGTCTTGATTCAATCCCTCCATACACGTGTATGGAGGATGAGAACTGTGCTTACCAGCTGTCACAGCTGGCAAGAAAATATCTGAAAAAGCAGATGGAAAGGTCTCGGCCAAGAAATATGGCTGATCGACCAAAAAGAGTTCCGGTCGGCCACCATTTATGGCCAATGGCAAGAAAACAAGGCCGATGGCACAAGGCCTTAGCCGATGGGTTGTAGGGATGGCCAAGAAGCCACCCTCTTCCCTCAGAAGCAAAAAAAACCACAAGTCCTTGGTCCACAACCAAGCACAAAACAAACAAGTTGAGAGATCCTAAAGCAAGGCGCGCGGCCGAGACCTTCGGGAACTCAAAACGAACACGAGCATGGATGATCATCGAGTGTTCAAACGATGACGTCCAAGTCTTGAGGATGGTAAAAAATGGGGTGTCTACAACTCGGCTCACAAACCATCAATGGATGCAATATCATTGCATGATGGCCTATGAACCAAAGGGTGTAAGTTCAATGAACGCAACAAAACAAGACTCTCAAAACTACCTCCCTATCATGAAAGGTCAAAGGAAGTAATTGACAATGAATCTTGAGCTGTTTACATCACTAATGAGTATGAAACGAATCAAGACCCAAGGGTTCAATTAACGTCCGATTGAACCCAAACCAAATTATTATCTTGCATCATTATTTATTCACCAATTTTATTACTTCGTTGTAGTTACCTTTCAATTCTTTAATCAATTAAGACCCCGTTTGGGAAGGACCAGTTTAGCCAAAAAGTCAAAAAGTTAATAAACTAGCCAAAAAGCCAACAACCCATACCAAAAAGTCAAAAATTCTCTTTTCTCTTTACTTTTTGCACATCTTTTTGTAAAAAGCTAAAAAGTCATCCAAAACATACTAGTTTTTTTTAGCTCATATTTTAGCTAAATAGCCAAAAAGTTACTAAATTAGTCTGTTTCCAAACGAGGCCTAAGTCCACAGTGAATTTAAGTTTTTTAATGGAAAGAGGGCTCAAACCAAGTGTTTTTTTGGGGATGAAAGAGACATCATACCATTGGTAATTAACCCGCAAAGAGATTAAACCATTAAGCATGACACCTCAATCTCATGCTTAAACAAACAAATAATTTGAAACCACTTTCAAAGCAAAGAAAAAGCCAACAAAGGAGGGAGGTTGCATAGGTGGTTAAAGGTGAGAACACGTAAGAAAAGCACTAAATAAATGAAATCAACTCAAATAAGGTGGTGTCTAAGGCCTAAAACACCAAACTTATGAGGACAATTACACTATAAGCATTCAATATAAGGCTCAAATGCAATGACAACTTAAAAATAGTCCTAAACAGTGCTAAATAAGTCCTAAAACATGCTGGAATTAAGACAAAAATAGCTAGAATAATAAGCTAAAACAAGGAGCATGCTAGGCTAGTAAGCAAAACATAAGAAGGGGAGGCTAACCCCTCCAATTTTGGACTTCAAACCATGATTTTAGCCACTGAAATAACTCTAAAAATCAGTGTTTAAAAGCTCAAAAAAAAAAAAAAGAAAAAAGAAAGATAGTGAAGGTGGGAAACACAAGGGTAAAGGCCTTGAAGCAAGGTGTAAAGAAGGGTGAACCACCCCTCAACCTTTATTCGCCTTAAAACCCAAGTTTCAGCCCAAAAATACAGAGTTTTTATAGCCCAAAAAATAGTGGGAAAATAGTGGGAAAAAGAGTAAATAAAGCAAGAAGAGGGGCAAAGCTTTATACCTCTTGAAGAGAAGAACCAATTCTAAGCAACAAATCAAGGCAAACACACCCTCAAGAGCTCAAACAAGGCTCAAAGGTACCTTAGCTAAAAAATGGAGAGGTTTGGTTAACAGTGTATAGGCAAAGGTGAAGAGTGTATAGGCAAAGGTGAAGAAATTTTCAAGAGAGAGAGAGAGAGAGAGAGAATTGTAGACAGAGAGGAAACATTTTGTTCCAAAATTTTTCTAACCCCAAAGCAAGAGGGGAGGTCCTCTATATATAGAAAAACATGAACCTTCCTCAGAAACATCCATCCAAACACGTGGGAGTAGATGCATGCATCTGTGCAAACAGCTGGCAGAGCTGGCAGAAAATATCTGCAAAACAGATTGGTGGCCGGCAACCAGAAGTAATGGCTGGCAGCCAATAGCAGTGGCCGGCAGGCCACAAAAGGTTGCAGGCTTGAAAATCTGAGGTTTTGGTCCAAAAACAAGACAACATGGGTGCAAGGTTTGAAGGCTCAAGCCTGTGGCATTCCGCTGAGGACTTTGAGCACTTGACAAGTATATATACTCATCATTGGTGTGCAAGTGGTGACGTCCATGTCGTAAGGGCGGTCAAAAATAGGGTGTTTACAGTTGCCCCTCTTTGACAGAACTCGGAGTCATGAAATGATGCGAGTGAATGTCAAAGCCCGGAGACGACCCATTTTGACAAGGCCGTAAGACTTGGACAAACAATCAAGACAGAAATAGATGGTTGCACTTGCAGGCTGCCTATGTATCACTTTCCAAGGAATCAAACCAGCATAGTTCTGGGGTAAGGTGCAAATGATATGCACAAAAACTTTGAAAGCTGGACTCACACGCTTTGCGAAGCCAGCTATTTTGAAAACTCATGATCATGTAAGATGATACAATAAGCAATACAAATGCAATAAGCAATAACAAGATAACAACATATGACTGAGCAGCTTCAAGCTTAAAACCAACACAAGTTCCCTACAAAAAGATCTAAAACACATTCTAACCACTCCAAAACGCGGGATGAGGAAAGAAAACACCTCTCAGAGCTACGTTTCACGCATCCCAAGAAACTAAGAAATGAAAACTACTCGGGGTCGTGTTTCACACGTCCCGAGATAAAAGCCACTCAAGATCCGTTTTACGCATCCTGAGATAAAAGTAAAACCACTCAGGGTCGCCTTTCACGTGTCCCAAGATTAAAAGCAAAACCGCTTAGGGTTGTATTTCACGCGTCCTGAGATACAAGAGAAACTGCTTAGGCTCGTGTTTCACGCGTCCTGAGATAAAACACACCAGGGCTGCGCTTCGCGCGTCCTGAGATAAACAAGAGAAACCGCTCGGGGCTCGCGCTTCATGTGCCCTAAGATAAAACACGCCTAGCACCGCGCTTCACGTATCCTGAGAAAAATAAGAGAAATGTGCACGATAGATGCACAAAATGAACAAGTGCAATAGGTGCACAAAGTGAACGTGTGCGATAGATGCACAAAGTGAACAAGTCAATATACTGACAACACATATTCCATGCAAGCTAGACAACTGACATGTGATGTTGATTGAAGGCTTGTTCTATGCAAGAAACAAAAGCATATTCTATGCAAAATTGACAAGAGCACATTCTATGCATGAAACAAGAGCATATTCTATGCATGAATCATAAATGATGTAAGACACGCATGCAGCATATGTATACATGAAAATGCACATTCTGTGCAATGGAAGAGAATAAAGACGTAATTTGACAAAACGAATAAAACAATAATCGGTGGCAACTTCCGATTTACCTCTCGGAGGAATTGCAACATGTTAGAAAAGGATACACCTCGTTCATAGCAGCAAGTAGGACATGTTCACACACCGGAATGCAGCTGCAAGCTTTCAAAATAGAACCTTCGATATACTAGTCAAGAAGTAGAAGCACAGAACAGAACCAGGACCCAACTGAGAGCCACCGGCCACCTGTTGGCCACTATGAGAAGTCGTCGGCCACATATGTGGCAGATTCGGTGCAAAACTGTCTTTTAACACGTGGGTCTTTAAGTATACATCTCAAGGCTTCATTTCCTCACTTCTTCAAGCTTGAAAATCCTCTCCCTCTTTATCTAGGTACTTTCTCTCTCTAGATCCGTGCTTTATACGCGTTTTCCAATGCCCCACGCATACTTTTTTTTGTAAAACCCTCTTAGTTCTCTACATTTTGAACTGATCAGATTTTGATTTCATCGCTTTTTCTTGAATTTTCACAACTTTAGGCTTATTCCCCTTGAGTTTCTCTCGGGTTCCGTGAACTTTCCTGGATTTTGACTTCTCCAATTTTCTCTCTCCTAGGGTTGACTTTTTTCAAAGTTTATCCTCTTTTCTCCATTTTTCTTCACTTTTCACGTACTTTTCACCCATTTTCCATATGGCAGATGATATTCCTCATGCCGGAGCTCCTCTCGAGGTTCCACCTGTGTTTCCACCCATTGCCGAGGTAGAGGAGCCAGTAGTTACTGAGGCTGGTGGGGCAGCAAAGGACATTGAGGTTGACCTCGATCCAGAGCCATTACCATTGAGAGTGCGACCCTTCGATCTGGTGATATACCATCCCCGCACACACATATTACCGCCTGGAGGCATTAGGCGTTTTAGCGACTTTGCTTGTGGCGTACCAGAGGACCTCTTGTTGAGGGAGCCACCCTCCTACATTTCTTCTAGCGCCACTGAGGTATGAACTCTGTTTTCATGCATTCCTTCCTTTCTTTTAACTGCATTTCTTGCACTACCTTTCATCTGATTACTCTTTCATCTTTGTCTTTCGTCTGATTTACCTGTTCTTTGTCACAGGGAGACTTTCGTGCTTACAGGGGGTACGGAGCAATGACGGTGAGGGATTGGTACAATGAGCTCCCTGCCGGGGTCCGCGACATCGTTGATGAGGCTGGCTTCGGCCTTTTCTACTCTGGACTGACACACGTCATAGCAAACCGCCCTCTTCTAGGAGCGCTAGTGGAGAGGTGGTAGGACACCACCAACTCCTTCCACCCCTCTACTGCTGGGGAGATGACGATGACTCCCTATGACTTCGCTATGATCACAGGCTTAGGATTAGGGGTGATTCGATCCCTTTTGACATAGGCATAGACGAGTGGGAGGTTGCTTGGATCGACCTATTGGGGGCGCGCCTACCTCTGTACCGGTCGGCTATGGTGAGATACAGTTGGTTCGCCAAGTAGTTCCGCGAGTGCGAGCCTGAGACGCTGGAGGAGATGGAGTAGTATGCCTGGGGCTTCTTGATGTTTGTCTTCGGTACCACCTTGTTTTCGAACAAGTGGAACACCGTGGGTTTATATTTGTTGAGTGCCTTGGTGACCCTTCCTCGGATGAGATTCTATGATTGGGGCAGAGCAGACCTCGCCACCCTTTACGGCTATATGAGCTCCACCTCCTGCCTGAAAGGAGAGCGGATTGGAGACTACTGGCGAGCTTGGGAGGTATGCATTTCAGTTCCCTCTTTGCACTTTACACTTTCTACTTCATATTTTCTGTTTTATATCTGTTCAACACTTGTGCTTTCTGCTTTTCACTTTCTATATCTGTTTATGCTGTGTGCTTTCTGCTTTGCACTTTCTATATCTGTTCATTCCTTGTGCTTTCTGCTTTACACTTTCTATATCTGTTCATTCCTTGTGCTTTCTGCTTTGCACTTTCTACATCTGTTCATGCCATTAATAACATCGCTGCCTTTTCCTTGTAGCTATGGGTTTACGTATATTTTTCAGCCCTCACTTCAGAGCCTATGGAGGAGCTCCCTCTTGTGGTTCCCTACTCGCGATGGTACAATGGTCGGTGTTAGTGCTAGAGTCGCGAGACCTTTGCCTTCTTCTGCCATTACTTCGATACAGTGGTCACCACTGAGGTAACCCGAAACTCATAGCCATTTTTTCTCTAATACTACTTTAATTCGCACCTTGGTAACTGATGGCAACTAACAATCTGTACATTCTCTGTTTGCAGATCGCGTGGCAGTCCTGGGCCGTGAGGCCGGCCGGGGTGAGAGACCAGTATGCAGGAGCTTGGGGCACATTGCGCTTCCGAATTCTACTGGAGAGCCCAGTCTGCCGAGCTTGGTTTTTGAGCAAGAGATTCATTCGCTAGAGTATGGGCTTTCTTGTTCCAGTCGTTTCGATGCCACCCCCGGAGTCTGTGAGGACAACAGATAGCCTATTTGTTGACGCAGCCATACAATTCATGTTAGGCATGGATGCAGATTTCTTCAGAGGAGAGGGTGACTACACGAGATTCATTCAGACCCATCTTATGCCTCCTCTGACGGGCGCTTGTGCAGGCAAGGGAGCAAGGGCTCCTGTGGCGGGCGAGGCGACTTGGGCAACTAGGGCACATACTAGAGGGGTTCCTCCTATTGAGTAGACTATCTGTTGGCCAGAGCTTTCCACCGCGCTCACATGCTGGCAGCCTATTGGGACTACTTACCAGATTCCGATCGAGTAGGCCGAGGCTGGGCACGAGTTTGTTAGAGTTTGAAGCACGTCTCAGGTATGAACCATACTTTATAATTTGCACCCCACATTTCCATTTTAGATATGTTTATTTCAGACATTAATTATCCAAATGCACTTGTATGCAGCTATAGAATATACCGGGAGCCTCCTCAAGCTGGTGGCTTCTTTGATGGGTATAGTGCAGAGGAGGGAGATACTGCTTGGTCTCCACGGTATCTAGGTAATATTCCTCAGTTCAACATACATTTCAATACTAACTCTGTTTGTGCATCACGTTATCATATTTCCACTGATACACTGGCATACACCATAATCTTTCCCAAACTGCACTGATACACTACACTGGCACACTGTACTCACACATTGTACTCATACTATATCTGATTCCTGCATGACACTTATTCTGCACACTTTGCCTATATTTGATACACACACTATAGCTAATATGTTGACAACTATTTTTTACAGATTCCATCCGTGCCAAGGACACCAGCAGCAGCAACAGCAGCACCGGTAGTACCTTCTCTAGCAGTAGGGAGGAGAGAGAGGTAGGTCCCAGCACGTGGCCAAGATGTGAGTCGCGGTCAAGGCAGGAATAGGGGCACCCGGCCAGAGTAGTCCCTCAGAGCCCATTTTGAGCGACAACGATGTTGAGACTAGTGACTCTGAGGAGGCAGTGAGCTGGAATGTTGAGTCATCCGAGAGTCGAGATGATGATGCTAGCTCAGGGTTCGAGAGCGGAGGTGACACCGAGACGGACTCTGAGGCAAGGAGTAGAGATGATACCAGCTCTGGTTCAGAGTCTGATTATGATAGTGGTGCTGATGGAGATAGTGCTCTCGAGTCCTCTCCGTAGAAGAGGACGAAAAGGGCCTCTCGAGCTTGAGATGACCGGCGCTGATGTTTTTGTCCCTTTTACTTAGTTTCTTTTTGTTTGGTAGCATTAGAACATGTATAGCTTCGGATAGGTTTTATTTGCTTTTGAAACTTGTACTTCTCTTTTTTAAAAACCATGATCGGAATAAAACTTCGCAATTTTTATGAAAAGAGTTATCATTTTTGCATTATGAGCACCATATTTGCATGAAATGGAAATGGAATCGAATTTGAAAATGAGAGTGCAGTTGATTGAAACAATGTGCTTAATTGGGTAATGAGCCGACCAACAATCAAGATACAAAATACAAAATACAACTCGATAAACAAAGAAAAAACAACTCAAAAACAAATAAAGGCACTTGCTAAAACCAAAAGACTCAAAACAAGACCTTAAAACACTCAAAGACCAAAACAAAACCCAATGCCAACACTGTCCAGCACCCAGGTGGACGACAGGCCAGAAAGAGGGACTGCCGGCCACAAAGAGAAGTTGTCGGCCAGAGGGGGGTGGCCTGCAGGCCACCAAAGTAGCCTGTCGGCCACCAATGTGAGGAACCTCCAGATTGTTCACAGCTGGTTTTCACTAGAGCCTTATCTTCTACAAAAGTTTTTGTTTTGTGATTTCTTCTGCAGAACTTCATTTTAGTAGCTATTTCTTCCACAAATGGAGCCATTTCTTGCCAAAAAACTCATGGATTGGATAGTGACTTTAGACGGGTACGAAAAAGGTGAATTTTTAGGGTTTTGGCATAAACACACTTTTTTCTTTGAGCCATACTCCGCTTGGCTTTCCATTCCTCCACACCGCGGTTCGATGCTGGGATCCGATTACGTATTTCTTTCGCTTCAGAGCACAAGAAATATGCCCGACACTTGAAGAATGTCAGGCACTAATGGAATCCCGACACGATGAGGAAATCATGCCTAAGCCCCATTTTGGCCACTCCCAAGCTTTGGGACGGATGTGTGGGCTCACTTTACACGAGGCTCGATCTTTGGCCCAAAATGGAGAGCTAGACATACCCAGCTTGATTCATCAATTTTCCAACATCTGTGACAGAGGTGACCTTCTCTGGCGAGGTTTTCGACAGCATGCTCTCTGCTTATGTATGCTTGCTCATTTCCTTCTTGGCCCTAGCTTTGGCGGGTCCAGCATTCGGTTGATCGAAGTGGCCCAAAGCAGAAAAGAAGGTAAGAGTTGGATTGGTTTGGCGCTGGCCGAGACGTTGATGGGTTTAGATGCCTTTCATCGGCGAGAGACGACCAGGTTCACGGGGAGTCCACTACTTGTTTAGGTATTGTTTCTCACTCTTTCTCATATGTGTTTCTCACATCACTTAGCACTCATGCTCTATTTTCTTCTCAAAGCCCTTTTCTTACTTTTCTTCAACGCACATCTCTTTATTCTTTAATCTCTCTTCTTTTTTGTCCCTTCCCAGGTGTGGCTTATGGATAAGTTGAAGGTAATAGACTCTTGCCCTAAGAACTCTGCTCGAGGTTATTTCTTCCACCACTAGCTAGTGGATTTCCCCAGCGAGAGATGGTGGTGCGACTGGACTTACAGCAGGTCTGCGGCTGACATAGCTTGGCACTGCCCTTGGTTTGATCGAGATGAGTTACACCATGGCTCGGTAGCCTGGCATATAGTTGATCGGCCTTACGCACTGTGTGTTCTACTTTCCCTTCCGATTTCGACGCCAGTTCGGGCATGATCAGACCTGTCCAGAGAAGGGGGTAAAGTACCTAGCTTCATTTTCGGTTCATGGTTCGCACTAGGCTAGGTACCTCGCTGCTTGGAGGATGAGAGAGCTTCTATCCCCTGCCCCTAATTTCAGTTATGTCCTTTCTGGTGAGTGCTTGGATTGGCTTGAGGATGAGGCGCAAGTTGGGCCTACTTTGGCTTCATAAGCTTCCACAAGCACGAGTAGAGGACTCAGGAGCACCTGACTCACCTATGCCCCTAGTTTATTGCTTTGACCTTTGTTTTCAAGCTTTATGATGTAAAAAAACCAACTTTGATTTGTATCAGAAAGTTAGAGAACTTCATATTGAAATCAATGAAATTAAAGTTGTGAGCACTAAAAATTTTCCATTTGGGCCAAAAATGGTCTAAGTTGTATGGTAGTCGAATGTTTTTATACTAAGGAAAGTCAAATTAATTTGATCAGGCGAAAGACAATTTGGCTCTGTCCAACGGCTCTTGAAGTCAAATATACAAGTCGACTGCGTAAGGAGCCGAGTAGGTACCAGCACACAACTGGAAGGCCAAATAAGCGATCATACGATGGATTAAGAGTGGGCCCGACCCTAGGGCCCAGAAGTTAATATAAATAGAGGAACATCAATCAAAGAAATGTATGTAAGAATAGATAAAATAAATTAAGGTAGAAGTAAACTTGAGAGCATTCTAACTTATCCGTCGGACTGCTAATTCTGGCATCCCAGACCGGGGTGTTCATCCATTTTTTAGGTAGCAATTAGAGGATCAAGGATGTCTGACTGGATCCTAGAGTATTTCCAAACCACATCTCCACAATTGGCGCCGTCTGTGGGAATACTTAAGCACATCCATGGCGGGCGTAACAGATGATCCTCCGGTAGTCGCTGATGACATTACGCCAAGAGATGACATCACTCCAAGAAACATGCTTGGACCAGAGAATATTACTGCACGACGGGCCTTGAACTTCAACTCAATAGCTTAGACCTCACCCTCAACATTGGTGCAAGAGATAATGCAGACAATCATGGATCAAGCAAAGCAAAATGAACAGCGTCTGGAAAACATGATGGCTGAGAACGAGCACCTGCGCCAAGAATTGGTCCTGGAGCTAGCCAAATCCTAGCAGGCCGCATGCCGCGACCGGGGTTGACCTTCAGGAAAGAAGGATGATCGACGATGTCGACTTCGGGAACACGTTAATGACAGTGATTCTGAATCACCATCCCCAGAACCCAGAAAAAAGGGACGAGTCGATGTATCCAGCTCATCCGAAAAAAGTCCATATGTACGACAGAAGCGAGGGAGAAGAAGTGATGATTCAGATGAAGAAGACAAGCATGACCCTTTTGTGCGACAAATTGCAAGGGCTGTGCTACCCAAGAAGTTTAAAGCACCGTCGTTCACCCTGCATGATGGAAAATCAGACCTCACTGACCACATTCGTCATTATAAACAAGCGATGACACTGCATGCTGACGATGAAGCCCTCATGTGTCGAATGTTTCTGAGCAGTCTGGGACCACTGGTCGTCAGACGATAGTATAAACTGGAGCCGGCATTGATAAAGAGCTTCCACCAACTCCAAAAGTCTTTCAGGGCAAGATTCATCACCAATGAAACCGAGTCAAAGCAAGCCGATTCTCTCTGGGCAATGCAAATTAAACGAAAAGAAACCCTTCGTGAATATTTGGCACGATATTGGGAATGCTTTAGCTTGGTAGACGATGCCTACAATGACTCCATGGCCATCATTACCTTCAAAATGGGGTTACATCCTGATAGTCCCCTCCGCAGCTCGTTGACCAAATGGCCTCCTAAAACAGTTTGGGCGTTAATGAAGAAAGTTGAAGAGTATTGTAAGGTGGAAGACAATGCCCTGTGGTTCAAAGCAAGACAGAAAGCCGTAAAGATAACTCTACCTAGAATCGTTCAGCTGATAAGTGTCGTGCCGTCAAGGAGCCCCGAACTGCAAAACCAGGCTAAATGAGACAAAAGGCGTGACTCGCGCCGAAGAAATGATCAGTGTTCACACTGATCAAATGAACAATATCAAGTGGATAGCAGGCGCACAAGACGCTCGGATAAAAAGTACACGGACTTAGCAAAGTCTGTCAGCAAGATTTTATTGAAAGTTCAACATCTTCCGTTTTTCAAATGGCCGCCCAAAATGATGAGACCACCCGATACAAGGAGAAAAGACAAGCGGTGTGAGTACCACAAGGACCATGGTCATGACATCGACAGTTGTTATGCATTGAAGGACCACCTGGAGGAACTAGTACAAGACGGACGGCTGGCGCAGCATGTCTGAAAGAATAATCCATTGAACACGGTAGCCCTACAGCCAGATTCACCTCCAATTGGTGTAATTCACATGATATACAGCCTGTTGTCGTCAGTCGAGGTACAAACAATTCAGTTGCAACCTAGCCTGTATAGGCCGATCACACCAGCAAAAGGACCCCACGAAACTGAGAGGATTAGTTTCAACGACACCGACTTGATTAGAGTAGCTTTCCCCCACACCGATCCCCTCGTCATTGAGCTACGCGTGAACATATTCACTGTTGAACGTGTTCTCATTGATCGGGGAAGCACTTCGAAAATAATGTATTACAAAATGTTTGTTAAACTCGGCTTCACTGACTCGGATTTGTCGCCGGCCGATTATCCATTATTTGGCTTCAACGCTAACCTTGAGTATCCTTTGGGCAAGATCACACTACCAGTTCGGGCGGGCACCAGATCAGTAGATGTAGAATTTCTGATTGTCAAACTTCCTTCGCCATACAATCTAATCATGGGAAGAGCTTAGTTGCATACCATGCAAGCTGTGCCAAGCACCTACCATCAGTTACTTCATTTTCCAACTGAATATAGCATTGAACAGATTCGGGGTTTTCAGAAATCGGCACAGGCATGCTACCTTCTTGCTGCTGTAAAGAAACCAAAAGAACTAGAAGTGAATTAGATTGAAGTACTAGATTGGGAGAACCTCAAGGACATTAGGAAGATCCCCAGCAAAAAGGCAACTGAAGACCTGGATCGGATTGAAATTAATGGGAGTCCTGAATAGTTCTTCATGATCGGCACTTCTTTGAATGAAGTTGACATGCACGAGCTTATATCCTTCCTACTCGGCAACCTTGACGTGTTTGTGTGGGCACCATACTGTAACACGCGCCCGCGAAGGGGCCCTCGCTACTACAGTTCGGACTTGATTTGATTTCATGGTTCTTAATCTTGAACCAAAGAGTCCAAATCCAGCAAATCGTTTTGAGAAACAGATTTTTGAAAAGTAGTGCCAAACATGGACTGCTTTGCCAGATACAGAGTCACCACCTAAATATTTTTTAATGGGGAAATTTAGAAAACCCTGACTCGGTGCCGAAGGCCACATGTCCGTCATCACCGGAGTTGTCTCGGCTCGGGAGCTTTGGTACGATCGGGGAAGGTCAGCTACGAGCACCCCCTTTCGCCCGGTCCGAAGACCAGCCTCTACTAACCATGATATCCGATTTTGAAAACGTTATGTGTTCTTATTCCAGTTATTAGCCTAGAATTACTATGTTATGCGCACAGCAAACAAGTATAGACTAGATTGCCTAATTTGGAAATAAGCATTGCATATCCGTTTGTTTTGAAAACACTTTGGAATTTGCTACTCGCGAGTAGGCTAAAACACGGATTTCAACGAGTTTTTCCAACTCAAACAACCCAACCTTCACCCACAGGCATTCAAGTAATTTATCACATAAGCATTTAGCCGCATGGAAAGCATATTGTCATGGCAACACTCACACGCATGCGGGATGCTAAAGCATAAACACTTACATCGTACTCCGTGCCAAAACAACAAACTAGTTAGCAAACATGCATGTCTTAGTTCATGTCAATTTGACTACTGCAACACATACAGGATGCAATTAGATAGGCTCGGCTAACCTAAGCATGGCACATGAAATGCGATCAACTCGATGCACGTATTCAATTTGGAATTGAAGTACAAATGCAGTTAGCGTGATGTAGCGAGCCTAATGCATGCAACACAAATGTATGAATGCAGGCATGCATAGCATAAGGTATGCTAAATTGAACGTGCCCTAATACTAACCAACAAAGCAGGTAAGTAAAACGGAAGAAAGAAGTGGGGATTGGAAGACATACACACCACTCACACACACTTATTACATAATTGCCCTCGCTCGGAGGGACCAAATGAATAATACAAATTAATTAACTACGCAAGCTAATTAAATATTACAAATTGCCTAATCAGCTAAGCAAATTAATTAATCTAGGAAAAGCAGTAAACCGCCTCGGGAGGAGAGCCAGATGCAATGCACGCTCGGTCCTGCTCGGAAATGCACCGCCATGCATGGGCTGCCTCTGTTTTCCTTCCTTTACTCCTCTGGAGGCTGCCAAAACCTCAGGACTGCTTCCTTGGACATTGGGGGACACCACCGGCTAGATGGGATTGCCACCGGCAGTGGCATGTGGCCATCGGCCATTGATGAAGCTATCGGCAGAGAAGGAATTGCCGGTCGGCACTTGGCACTGCCGGTCGGCAAAGTGTTCCTGCAGAATCTGCAATTGACAGCAACAGAGGGTAAGGCAAAGCATGGCAGCACAATTCAAGGCATATATGCACCAATCATGTCCCTTATCATGGTAATGACTCAAAAGGACATGTGTCTCGATTGTCGGACCACCAATCACGCATTTCCATGCATGATGGCCCAAAGAGTCAAGTGTGCAATTTTCATGTCAAATGAAATGCAAACCAAAACAAACAATCCAAGGCCCAATTCCTATCACCAATTCAAGGAACAAGGCATGCATGCAAGGTGTAATGCAACCTAGGCATACAAGCTAAGGATGCAACATGGCATGGCAAGGTACTTATGCAAGCATACAAGCACACATGTAGCAATGCCAACTAATGGCAAGATGGAGTTAGACACGATTTAGGCAGCTCTAAGAAGGCCCAAAACAGTGGCTAAAGTGACCAAAACAAGGGACCAAAATACACATACACGCATGCACATGTTAAGGCCCAAATGCTTAAGCATCAAAGGGCTATTTCTAAGCACATTTGAATGACGCAATCATGGACAAATAGCATGCAAGGTAAGCATTGGAAATCATGTTAGGATGGTGTCAAACCAAGCAACAAGGCAAGCTAAACATGCAGCAATGGTCCAAGTACTTGAAGCGAGTCAAGGGGACTTGAACCATGGCTAAGCCAACCAAGCCTCACAAGGCTACGAGGGCTTAAGATAGGTTCAAGACAGACCTAGACTATGCCAAGGGGGGCCCCCTAGATGGCATCTAAGTGGCTCAATTTCAAAGCATACACAATGGCCAAAACATGGAACATGCCACACAAGCTTTCAAGGCATTAAAGATGCGTCCAAGGTAAACATATAGGCATGCAAATGGGACTGAAATGACATGGTGGATAGTTCCAAATCACTAAATCAATGCAAAAATGTCATGCTATACATTCACACACTTAAGGCCAACAAGCCGGAATGCAAAGGGGCTATACTAAGCATGCCAAATCCGACCCAAACAACTATGGACAGACCTAAAACATGGCAAAATATGCACAAAACCTTCACAAGACTAAGCCTAAAACATGCTTGAACAAAGGCTAACAACCTAAGGCATGTTAAGGCATAAACATGGCATTACAAGGTAGGTATGCTAAGCATGCATGGTGTACCAAAACCAACAAAAAAAAGAGGTATGTTATGACATATTAAGCATGAAAAATAGCCAAGACATGATCAATACACACTCTAAAATGGTGCTCCCTCAAGAGGCCAAAAAATGGTCCATTTCAAGGACAACAAGGAGAGGGGGTGGCCCTCCCCTTTTGGAGACTTCAAGGCACCATCTTCACCACTGAAATCCCTCAAGATTTCAGTGGTGAAGAGGCCCAAACACCAAAGTCTCGAAACTTACACAAAATAACACAAAATGAGGTCTTTCAAGGCCTAGGAGGGGTCAAACACCTCCAAACCACAAAACACTCTTAATAAACAATCAAGAGGGCCTAAAAAAAGAACTTTTTTGTATTATACACTAAGCACAAAAACAGTTCTAAGATAGGCAAAAACAAGATGCAAAATATGGGGTAAAAAGGGGTAAGGTTCTTACCCTTGAAGACCTCTTCAACAATGATGCTCCAATGGCCCTCCTTGGCTTGAGTCCAGCTCCAAAACACCAAAACCAAGCTCTTAGAACCTCAGTAGCTAAGTGAAGGTGAAACACTAGGTGTTTGTGTGCAATAGTATGAACTAAAACACCTAGAACACAAAGAGAGAAAAAGAGAGATAGGATATGTATGGATCCTAACCCTAAAAACCAGAGCTTCTCTCTGTGTTTTTTGTCTCTAAAATGTCTAAAGTCTCCAACCCTTGCAACAAAAGAGAGCCCCTCTCTTTTAGAGCTTATTGTCTTGTAAAGCTTACAAGACAAGCTTCCAAAGAGAGAGATCCCTCCATACACGTGTATGGAGGGGAGCAAAAAGCAAGACAACTGTCTTAAAATATCTGCAAAAGAAGATGCACAGTAGTCGGCCGGCCAAAAATGCCATTTTGGCAAAATTGAGTGCCAGCCGGCAACAAAAAGTGCCGGCCAGCAATATACATTGCCGGTGGCATCAAAAACCAGCCGGTGGCCTCTGGCCATGGCCGGTGGTGTGTGGGGATGCCTCACAAGGCATTCCCTGCCCTTCCAAGGCAAAATGCAAGTGTTTGGTGCAAAACCAGACACTAAACGGTCGAATTCGGAGATCCTGAGGCAAGGCGCGTAGCCGAGACCTCCGGGAACTCCAAACGAACACAAACATGGATGATCACCAAGTGTTCAAACGGTGACGCCCAAGTCTTGAGGACGGTCAAAAATAGGGTGTCTACACATACGAGATGCCAGGGGTGGATCCATCTGTGGCCCAGCACCGTTTAAACGTTGATCCAAAATTTAAGCCGATCATTTAGAAAAGTCGCTGATCAGCCGCGGGGCACGCTTCGGCCGTTGTAGAAGAAGTTGACCAATTGCTTGAGGCTGGGGCAATTCATGAAGTAACCTATCCTACATGGTTGTCCAATACCGTGGTTGTAAAGAAGAAGAATGGATCTTGGCGTATTTATGTGGATTTCACGGATTTAAACAAAACTTGTCCCAAGGATTGTTTTCCCCTCCCCAGAATTGACCAACTCATAGATGCGACGGCACATCATCAACGCATGAGCTTCTTGGACACCTACAGAGGCTATCATCAAATTGCCATGCATCTAGAGGATCAAGAAAAGACCTCATTCCTCACCCCAAGAGGAACCTATTGTTACAAGGTCATGCCTTTTGCACTGAAGAATGCGGGGGCAACGTACCAGAGATTGGTTACTACCATGTTCAAGGAATGGCTCGGCCGCACCATGGAAGTATACATCGACAACATGGTGGTCAAATCCAAGGAAAAGCACGCCCATTTAGCCAATTTGGCAGATACATTTGACATTCTTCGAAAGTACAAAATGAAATTGAACGCCTCAAAGTGTGCATTCAGCATCGGATTTGGCAAATTCCTCGGCTACATTGTTAACCATCGCGGAATAGAGGCCAACCTGAGAAAAATCACTGTAATTCTAGAACTTGGCTCTCCTCGGTCGGTCAAAGAGGTTTAGAAGCTGATAGGAATGGCCGCCGCACTCAACAGGTTTATTTTCCGTTCCACAGATCGTTGCCGACAATTCTTTCACACACTTCGGCAAGGAAAAGCTTTTGAATGGACCCCCAAGTGCCAGGCCGCTTTGGATAGCTTGAAAACCTATCTCCGATCAGTACCACTCTTAGCAATCCCCTCGGCAGGCAAACCCCTCATTTTATACCTGGCAGTATCCGACCAGGCTGTCAGCGCCGTACTTTTAAGGGAAGAACTCGGGAAGTAGCGACCAGTTTACTTTGTAAGCAAAACAATGGCTGATATCGAAACACATTATCTACCACTGGAAAAGCTCATCCTTGCTCTCGTCATGGTTGTAAGAAAATTGATGCATTACTTTCAGGGACATACCATAGCTGTACTAACGGACTATCCCCTTCGGTCGGCGCTCTTTAGCGTGAAAACATCAGGGCGCGTCTCGAAATGGGCTTTGGAACTTGGCCAGTATAATATCCAGTTTCTACCTAGAACTTCCATCAAGGGACAAGTGCTCGCTGACTTTGTAATCGAATTCACGGGATGTGTTGCCGACTTTAAGGCCGATCAAGTCCAACCTAAACCCAACTGGAGAATATACGTTGGAGACATTTGGCAGATGTACTATGACGGGTTATCCAACCAACGTGGCAGCGGAGCAGACGTAGTAATTATGACCCCCGAAGGGAAACTAATCGAGTAAGCGGTCAAATTGGGCTTTGAGGCATCAAACAATGAGGTCGAATATGAAGCATTGCTAACCGGCCTTTAGAATGCACTTCACCTTGGTGCGTGGCGGTTGTTTGTTTTTTGTGACTCGAAATTAGTCATCAATCAGTTGAAAGGGGAGTATGCAGCTAAAAATGACTGCATGGTAGCCTACATGAAAATGGCAAATCTCCTGCTCGCGAAATTCAACCACCACAAATTGAATCAAATAGCCCAGGATCAGAACATGCATGCGGATGCCCTCGCTTGCCTAGCCTCTGCCATCATTTCAGAAATTAAGCGGACAATCGAAGTAGGATTCGTCCCTAAGTCGAGCATTACCTCTTCTGAACCAGTTCAGATTAACATCATTGAACCAGGACCAAGTTTGATGGACTTTATCGTTGCATTCCTTTCCTCAGAACAGCTCCTAATGGACAAGAAAGAAGCCCACAAATTGCGAAATAAAGCCCTACGATACTACTTGGATCCGCATGGAAAACTCTACCAAAAATCCCTTTATGGGCCGTACTTAGAATGTGTTCACCCAAATAAAGTTGAGGAGCTCTTAACTGAAATACATGAAGGTAGCTGTGATGCCCATTCTGGGGGATGCTCATTGGCCCACCGAGCTGTAACACAGGGGTATTATTGGTTGACCATGTGAACAGATGCTGAGAATTACGTCAAGAAATGTGAACAATGCCAGACGTTTTCCCCTTTAACTCATCTGTCTGTCGAGGAATTAAACTCTATCAGTAATCCTTGGTTGTTCGCTCAATGGGGACTCGATATCGTTGGACCACTACCGCGAGCTCCAGGTAATGTCGAAATAGATTATTTTACAAAATGGGTTGAAGAAGAGGCCTTAACACATATTCGCGATGTCGATGTTATGCATTTTGTATGGAAAAACATCATAACACAATTCGGCATACCCCAATCACTTGTTTCGGACAACGGCACCTAATTTGATTGTGGCGTTTATCGGGAATTATGCAACACGTATGGTATCCAGCCTTACTTTTCATCGCTGACATATCCACAAAGCAATTGCCAGGCGGAGGCCTCCAATAAAGTCATCCTGGACGGCATCAAGAAAAGGTTGGAAAAAGCTAAAGGTAGATAGGTCAAAGAATTACCCAGTGTGTTGTGCGCTTATCACATTACTCCAAGGCCACTGAGGAAATGTCATTCGCTTTGTGTTTTGGAACCCAGGCAATTATCCCCCTAGAGATCGGCCTACCTACACTGAAATTCAGGGTTTTTGACATGGGTCGTAATGATATGATATTGGCCTTGGACTTGACTCTGATTGAAGAATGCTGAGATCGTGCCCTTGCTTACATGGCACGGTATCAGTAACAGCTCGCTAAATCATATAATCAGCACATACAGTTGTGTCGTTATACACTTGGAGAATTGGTCCTCAAGAAAGTGCTCCCTGCTATTAAGAATCTGGTTGACGGAAAATTAGGCCCTAACTGGGACGGCCCTTATCAGGTTGATTCAATCGCCAGAACACGGGCATATCGGCTCAAAGATATGGCTGGGAGAAGTTTGCCATACCCCTGGAATTCCACACATTTGCACAAATTTTATCATTAAGCCAACTGGTACGGCATGCTAGATTGTTTTGAATTTTCACTGAAATGTTATGTATACATCTTTCAATTCCCCAATGCAATCCATTTCTTACCTTAGTCTCCTTAATAATGGTTTAGTAGCGAATAGAAGACTCTGAATTCATAGCCCCATTCGTGAATGTCACGTTTGGGCCGAATAAACCTCTGGATTCGGAGCGCCTTTCGTGGATATCACGATTGGCCAACACAAAAAGACTTCGAATTCGGAGCCCAATACGTGGAACTCACGTTTGGGTCGAATAAGCCTCTGGATTCGGAGGGCCCTTTATGGATATCACGATTAGCCAACACAAAAAGACTCTGAATTCAGAGCCCCATACGTGGAACTCACGTTTGGGCCGAGTAAGTCTCCGGATTTGGAGTGCCCTTCGTGGATATCACGATTGGTCAACACAAAAAGACTCCGAATTTGGAGCCCCATACGTGGAACTCATATTTGGGCCGAATAAGCCTTCGGATTTGGAGCACCCTTCGTGGATATCATGATTGGCCAACACAAAAAGACTCCGTATTTGGAGCCCCATACGTGGAACACGTTTGGGCCAATAAGCCTCCGGATTCGGACCTCCCTTCATCGATATCACGATCGGCCAACACAAAAAGACTCAGAATTCGGAGCCCCATACGTGGAACTCACATTTGGGCTGAATAAGCCTTTGGATTCAGAGTGCCCGTCATGGATATCACGATTGGCCAATACAAAAAGACTCTGAATTCGGAGCCCCATACGTAAAACTCACGTTTGCATCGAATAAGCCTCCGGATTCGAAGCGCCATTCATGGATATCGAGATTGGCCAACACAAAAAGACTCTGAATTCAGGGCCCCATACATGGAACTCACGTTTGGGCCGAGTAAGCCTCTGGATTCGGAGTGCCCTTCGTGGCTATCACGATTGGCCAACACAAAAAGACTTCGAATTCGGAGCCCCATATGTGGAACTCACATTTAGGTAGAATAAGCCTTTGGATTTGGAGCACCTTTCGTGGATATCACGATTGGCCAACACAAAAAGACTCTGAATTCGGAGCCCCATACGTGGAATTCATGTTTGGGGTGAATATGCCTCCGGATTCGAAGTGCCCTTCGTGGATATCACGATTGGCCAACACAAAAAAAACTTTGAATTCGGAGCCCCATATTTGGATGCCACGTTTGAGCAGGATAAGCCCCCAAATTTGGAGCACCTTTCGTGGATATCACAATTGGCCAACACAATGAGCCTTTGAATTCGGAGCGCCCTTCGTGTTTTACCACGAATGACCGAATAACCCTTCGAATTTGGAAGGACCACATTTGGCAATGGAATGACATGGATTAATGAACGATTGTCATGGATTAATATACAAACATTAATTGAAACAATATAGCAAATATGTGTTTCATTAAATAAAGCGTAAATACACTGCTTTTGACAAACTCAAAGGTACAATGTGTATTAACATAAAAATTTATTCAGCACCCTCTTCATCGTCGGTCTTCTTGGCATCGTAAGCTTCAAAGGGAAATTTGTAATTTTGATATAGAGGTGACGCCGAATTGATACTCACGGCTTGAAGAGCCTTGATCCACCCATGCTTAAATCCATCATTTTCACACCGACAGACATCATTGGCTAACTTTTCCTTCATTTTTTCAATAGCAATCTTTCGGCCGTCAAAAAAGCCTTGTTCGTAGGCCTTCGTTCTTATTGCTTCTCTTGCGAACATACTCGCCGTGCCTCGCTCAGCAATCACATGATCCAAAAGCCACTGATTAACTCTTTTCGCGACAATCGGGTTCACTTGACTCGTCGACTGCGTTTCGGACGCTTTAGTTTTCTTCAGCTCACTCTCGACTTTCTCTGCACGAGCTTCCAAGCTCCGAATGCGACCATCTTTCTGTTCTATCTCTCTTCACGGGCACGAAGATGCATGCCGATTTCATAGGAGGTATATAGTCCCTCTACCGCTCCATGGACGCCCTCCCGAAAAACTTCATAATCAGGCTGGCCGACCATCGATTGCTGGACATCTGGCGGAAAAATCCGTTGAGCAAACTCGACTGCCACATTTAGATCTCGGATAATCGAATCCGCTTCAGTCATCAGTTTATTCCCAATGAAGACCGAAAAACTCAACGGGTGTGGTAGGCTACTGGTTTCGCTTCGCGAATGGGTGGAGTTCTATCGTTGCTGCCTCTCCTTCCTGGGTGACCTCTTTCGACGACGTAGGGAGCGACGCCTCTCACGCTTCTCTGATGTCCTATTTCCCGTTTATGTAGATTCGCTACCTCAATTCATCTGTGAGTCCAGTTCAGCTAGTGTCCTACCCTCCCCTTTGCTGTTGAAGAATATTCTTCTTGACATTCAAATTTGTCCAGTGTAGTTCGACACAATGCGCTTTTCCCTCTCGCAGTCTATTGAATTTGAACACAACTATGTGCACACAGCCCCCACTACACTTATTAATTACGGGTGCAACGTTCCCAAAGCAATCACTTCAATGCTTTGCGCCGAAAAGTTACTGTGCCCCAACCAACCCATGAACTACCAATATTCAGCGGTTCTATTCATTAATCAGCTGGAGCATGGGCAGAATCATTAATATATTCAACCCAATCTCAATGCTTTGCGTCGAAAAGTTACTGTGCCCCACCCAATCCATGAACTACCAATATTCGGCAGTTCTGTTCATTAATCTGATGGGGTAATAGCAGATTCATTAATCTATTCTGCCTAATCTCAATGCTTTGTGCTGAAAAGTTACTGTGCCCCACCCAATCCATAAACTACCAATATTCGGCCGTTTTGTTCATTAATCAGCTGGGGCAAGGGCAGATTCATTAATCTATTCGGCCCAATCTCAATGCTTTGCGCCGAAAAGTTACTGTGCCCCACCCAATCCATGAACTACTAATATTCGGTGGTTCTGTTCATTAATCAGCTAGGGCAAGGGCAGATTCATTAATATATTCGACCCAATCTCAATGTTTTGTGCCAAAAAGTTACTGTGGCCCACCCAATCCATGAACTACTAATATTCAGCGGTTTTGTTCATTAATCCGCTGGGGCAAGGGCAGATTCATTAAGCTATTCGGCCTCTATTGATAAATATATTAACAATGCCCCATCTGATTGGCAAATTTTGCAAGCTGTATGTTTTATTTGGTTCTTCAAAGTTCAAATTGGCACAAGACATGATGAATCTTCATAATTTACATCACCTTACTTGGCTATTAATTAGCACATGCAGATTGTGTTATAGCCAATTATGTTATCTTCGAATTAAATTACATCATCCTACTTAGCTATTAACTAGCACATGCAGAAGACAAACAAAAAGGAAAATTTCATTAATAAATTGAGCACAAACAATTGTCATTTTACACATGAAAATTACCCTATATTTAATTTCTAATCAAAATAAATAAACAAAAATCTACAAAAACTACGTACACAAGATACCAAACAAAAAGCAAAATTACATTGGCCCTAATCAGTCTTCAGGGTTAGACTCCAGCGGCTCAACCTCTAGCTGCTCGTATGGAATTGGCTGCTCCAATGTCACATTAGCGGCAGCCAGGGCTTTGAGCCAGCTATGTTTGAAGCCCCGATTTTCGAACTTGGGTACTTCCTCCACATATTTTTCTAAGGCGGTGTTTTCCCCAACTTGGAACGCCTTGGAGATCTCGGAGTCAGTGATTTCCTTTGCCTTCTTCGATTCTTCCAAATCGGCCTCCAGTTTATCAATCACCTCCCTGGATAACTTGAGCGCATCATCGCTCGTGTTTGCCCTTTCTTCCACGGCCAACCTGAGTTGATTGGAGCTCTTGGCTTTCTCTGCCTCGGCATCGACCCTCGCTCGCTCTTCCTCCGCTTTGATCACCTCGAACTCGGCTCTGAGAGAGGCCTCCGTAGCCTTGCTCTTTTCAATTTCAACTTCGACTATGAGTGTAGACACCCCATTTTTTACCGTCCTTAAGACTTGGGTGCTACTAATTACTTACTTAGTGATGCAGGTTGTGTAGTGCAAAGGTTCAATTTCTTCGGCAAGGAGAGCGTCAAATCCAAACCTCACACACCATTTTGGACCGAGACTATTTTGAATGGTTTTTAGACCTTAAAATCCTCTCTTTCAAAATATTTTTGAAATAAAGTTCCTACGATGTTCCGACGCTTGCATGTTGTTAAATGTTATGCTTTTCAGTAAACCAAGCAGGGACAAAGTGGAAATGAATGAAAGAGAGGTGAACTCTTTAAAAAATCTTCCAAAATATCTTGTTTAGAGGTTTGGAGTTGAAGAAAAGAGGAGAAGAGGGAAGAAACCAAGCTGGAGAAGAAGATGGGCATGAATCGCTAAGAGAGAGTTGAGCGGCCCTCGCTAAA
This sequence comes from Camellia sinensis, assembly GCF_055761805.1. NCBI lineage: Eukaryota > Viridiplantae > Streptophyta > Magnoliopsida > Ericales > Theaceae > Camellia > Camellia sinensis. Next base: position 145,003,298 of record NC_138963.1, read on the forward strand.
TCAGGCCTATCCGTTTGCACACTTGGATTTCAACTATGAGGCCACCACCGTTGGAAAGAAGACTTCAGGGGCTTCATTTTGCACTCAAGAATCCTCTAAAGCCAAGTCCGAATGGGGGAGATATGGTTGGTTGAAGTAGGGCATTAATCCAGTTGGACCGAAACTGAGCAGTCTTTACTAAAAGAGGGATATCTCTTAGCATAGTTGGAAGTTTGATGTGAGACTGCCACCATTGGAAATCCTACTCCTGGGGCTTCAATTTGCACACAAGAATGATCTGAAAAGGCATCTAGATGAAGGAGTTAGGCTTGCTTCAAGTCGGGGACCAGGACTGATTTTTGCTGCAGACCACTAAGGGAGTGTGCCGACCCCAAATGGAGCAGGCCGACTATATGCCGACCAGAAATGATCCTTGTCGACTAGTTGGGTTGGTCGGTCGGCCACTTATTTCTAGAAAGCCCAGAATCTACAGATTTTTTGGTCCAGCTGTTCCAGACTGTCCTAGATATTTCTGAATTGAGATATTTCGACCAATGCTCATATATTGCTATATATTGAGCCATATCTCTCATTTTGCAAGGGTTGGCAATTGTGGGAGCTTCTCACACTAAAATTCCTCTCTCTCTAGAAATTTTGGAGTTGAAAACTCTCTCTCTCCCTAGAAGCCCCTCTCTCTTCTTATTTTGAGCCTTAAGCTTAGAATCCTCTACACTTTTGCAAAGAGACCCTTAACCAAACTTGACCACCATTGAGCTGAGATTCTTTGGGACTTTGTTTGAGCTCCAAAAGGTGATTTGAGCTCAGATTTGTGCCTGTTTTATAGCTGTGCATCAAGGGTAAGAACTCTCTCCCTTTTAGCTTATTTTGCATGCTTGCTTGGCCATCTTTTCACACTACTTTGGGGCTATTTTTGGGGTGGTAATGTACTGAACAAAACTCTATTTTTCAATCCGAAAAAGGGTAGTTTAAGCCCCTTTTGTGTTAGGGGGTTGTCTCTCCCTTTGCTCTTTGGCTTGTAAAGCCTTTTGAGCCAACTCTCTAGGCTTTTGAAACCATCTTTGTTTGGTCTTTTAACCACTAAAATCCAGTGGATTTTCAGTGGTAGAAATGTGGTTTTGAGGTCCAAAATAGGAGGGGGTGGTCCCCCCTCCTCTTCTGTTGTTTGCATGTGTTGATTGCCCTCCAAAAGAGCATGTGTTTCTACTTCTTGGAGGCTTTGTTTAGGCTCATTTTTGTGACTTTCCAGACCTGCCATAACTCTATTTTGGGCTGTCTTGGTCACCTCTTGCATGCTTCTTGTACTTGTAGTGTAATCCTACTTGTAGCCTTGCAAAGTAGCATGTCTTTCTAGCATGTATTGGCTCAATTTCAGCGTGTTTTTGGCCATTATTTGACATGTCATAACTCTAATTTATGTTGGTTTGGTTGCCTCATGCATGCCCCTTACACTTGTTGTGCAATTTTGTTCACTAGCCCATTATATTTGGTGTTTTAGCCTAATGATCTAGTATCTATATGCTCTACTCCAACACATTTTTGGCTATGTTTTAGCATGCTTTAGGTTTTATTTGAGTGATTTTGGTCATGCATGCTTGGCTTTGCATAGCTATAGTGTATTTTGCTTTACTAACCTCGCACTTTGAGACCCCTAGCATGCTATACTCGTGATGTTTGCATGCCTTGGCATCATTTGGCATGGTATTTCAAAGCTTATATCTTTTCCATACTCTCATGTTTATCACTCTTTAATTGTGTTTAAGAGTTGTGCCTTTATGCCTTGTTTGTGAGCTAATACATGAGCATATCTTTCTTGCCATCTATGCTGCGAGTCTAGCATGTTTTTGCTACTATTTTGACCTACCTTAGGTCTGTTTTGAATGGTTGAGGCCATTTCAGCATTGCTTAGTATGGTTGTAGTGTAAAGGGCCTTGCTAGTCTTGTGTTTTGAAACCCCTAACATGCCTTATTTGTGATGTTTGCATGATATGGCATCATTTGACATGTAATTTTGGAGCATATGTCATTGTCACGTTCTCACTTCTTTCACTCTTTAAGTGCTTTTGAGAGTTGTGCCTTATGCCCTACTTGTGAGTCAATTTGTGTGCATGTTAGTCTAGTCTTTTGCGCTTCAATTTCAACATGTTCATGTCACTAATTTGGCATGTTTTAGGTCTGTCCATGGCTGGTTTTGTTGTTTGAGCTAGATAATACATGCTTCTAGTGTAATTCACTTCACTAGCTTTGATGCTTCATGCCTCCAACATGCATTACATGAGTTGTTTGCATGATTTTAAGTCATTGAGCATGTCATTCCAGTGTTGAAATGTGTGTCATTGCACTCCATTATGTCACTCTCTAATTTGCCTTGAAAGTGGTCTTAAGCCCCTTGTTGGCTTGAGCATGGAATTGAGGCTCTCACGCCTAATGGTTTTAGCCTTCTCTTGAGGGTTTCTACTAACCAAAAGCATGAGGCTTCTTTCACGCTCAAGGTTCTTGTTACTTAGATCCTCTTTCAAAATTAGAGGACTCTCAATTTTGGACTTAACCGATTAAGGGACTAATTGGTAATCTAAAAAGAGTAAACAAAATGAACAAAGTAAAACATGTGAAAGATAAGCATGTTGTTTGCATTGCATTGTGTTTGGATCGGACGTTAATCCAAACACAAGGAATGTGGCACGTTTCATACTCCAAGTGATGAAACGTGTAGCATTTCTTGGTCGTCGACCCTCTTGATCATGCATAATAGAGGTGGAGGCTCTTATGTGTTATTTGTGCATTCATTGACTCATGCAAACTTGGCTTCTCGGCCATCGTGCATTGCGATGCTTGGTTGGTGGCCTGAGAGTCGAGTACCACATCCCCTTGAGCTTGAAAAATGATAGGGAGGGTGGTTGTGCACACATATCTTGCAAATACACTGCTATGCCCCTTGTTTTTCTCTGTTGCAGCAAAATTGGAGTTTGGCAAATTAGCTGGTCGACCGACCATAGAGAGTAGTCGACCGACCAGTAAGGGTGGTCGGCCAACCAGTTTTTCTGGTCTACAGCCCCCTTTTCTAGTCGGCAGCCCACCAGAGAGTCCCTGTGTTGGAGCAGAAGCAATCTAGAAGTTTGTGCAACTTTCAGAGAAAAAATCAAGTGCAAACAGAGGCAATTGGTGGCATAACAATGGATTTCCGAGCGAGGCAATCGAGAACGCATGCATCCCTCATCCTGAGGCCATTTTAGTGCTTTTGTTAACTTAGAATAAGTTGTTATCTTAGTTATAAAGGTGTTGTAATTAATTAGTCAATGCTTTTAATTGATCAATTCATTTTGTGCTTTAGTTAGCTTAGATTAGCTAGTTATTCAATTTGGTTTGTAGTAATTAATTAGCTAGAATAGTTAGTTAATTAGTTGGTTTGTAATAGTTAGCTTAATTAGTGTAACTAGTTAGCTTTCATTTTATTTGGACCCTCCGTCGAGAGAGCGGAGGGTAATAAGGGTGCGTGTGTGTGTGCATGTCTTCCAACCCCCATTTCTTTCTCCTTTTTACTTATCAGCTTTTGATGGTTAGTTTAGGGCATTTTTCAATTAGTATCCTTATGCTTGCATACGTGCATCATCCATTTTGTCTTGTATGCTCCAGGCTCGGCGCATCATTCAAACTGCATTGTATTTCAATACACTTTCTTGAATACGTGTTTCAAGGCATGTTATCAAGTGATGCATTCATATGACATCTTAGATAGCCGAGCCTATTTTAGTTGCATTTTGCATGTGTTGCATTAGGCATTGTTGATGCTAGGATCATGCATTGATTACTAACTAGCTTCTGTTTTGGCTTGGAGTACACTGTAAATGTTTATGCTTTAGCATCCTTGCATGTGTGTAAGTGACTGCCATGACAACATGCTTGCCATGAGGCTATCTGCTTAAGTGTTCAACCGTCTGAATGCCCGTGGATGAAGGCTTTATTGCTTGAATTGGAATAATTCGTCAAAATGTGAGTTTTAAGCCCACTTTGCGGAGTGGCAAATCATGTTGTTTTAAGCCCACTTGAGGGTGGCAAATCCGCACTTTAGCTTACTTGTCAGTAGCACTTTCAAACCATTTTCAAAAAACAAACATCAAGATGTTTTGTTCAAAATTGAGTGATTTAGTCTATACTTGTATGCTATGCGTATCACATAGTAAGGTTAGCTAATAAACCGGAATAAGAACACACGTGTTTTGAAAAACAACATATCATGTTAGTAGAGGCCGATCCTTTGATCGGGCGAGCGGGGGTGCTCATTTCAGGATGTTCCCCTCTCGTACCCAAGTTCCTGGGCCGAGGCAACTTTGGTGATGACAGACATGGGGCCTTAGCCATGAGTCAGGGTTTCCTAAATTTTCCAAAACAAAATATTTAGGTGGCGACTTTGAAATCTGGCAAAGTAGTCCATGTTTGGCGCTTTTTTTGATTAAAATCGATTTTCCAAAACAATTTGCCGGATTTGGACTCTTTAGTGATTTATCAGTCCTACATTGCACTTTGTGAGATTAGATTCAGAACCGTAACAGGAGTCCGAACTGCAGTAGCTATGAACGCAATTCGCGCCCTCGCGCACGGAGAGAGTTCGGGCGGTCTACAGTGAGCAAGCCGATTTGTTCGATAGCATCATAATGACGACGGCCAATCTCAGCTATCCTGCTCACCGCCTATAAAACAAGACATTAATAAGTTAGTTGGCATAAAAATGAACCCAAGGCTGCAAACAAAAGAGTAAGTTATATACCAATATCTCCGGTTGAGCGGCTAATGCTATCGACACCACATCTGGCTATGCACGAAAGGTTGCTCTGTCAATCGGTAGAGAAATTGAAGAGGCCACGCTTAAGGCAACTGTTGCGTGCTTCACAGCTGATGCATCAGAAGCAACCGGCATGTTCTTTATTCTTGGTTGTATGATAAACGACGCAATCAAGTCCGACTCCTCTATGCGCGGCCATTTATCAGTTAGGTTTTCTGAAGAGTCGGCTTTGTGCTCGGCAGGGCTTTTTTCCCCCCTGTGCTTGGCCTCCAGATTGTCCGGTTGATCAAGGACAATTTACTCCATTTTGGCCATAACAATTTGCTCCGTTTCCTCAACAAGAGCAGGCGGAGAAGACTTAGCCCCAGCAACAGGTGGTGGGGGTTCAGACTGGGTGGCTTTGGCCCTCCTTTGGGCTGCCATCCTCTTCATGTTTTTTCTTCTGGCCATCTGTGCGAGCGACTCCCCAGCCATGTTCTTAGGATATGTATCGGGAAGGTCCCTTATGTCGGTGAAAATATCATCTTCTAATGAGACATCTACTTAACCTAAAGTGGATGGAGGGTTGAAGCCGGCTTCCTCAAAGGCCAAATTTAGAGCCGCGTCAACTTCTTCCCCTAGACTATCGGATCTTTCCAAGTTGGACTGATTCGGCTGCTCAACGACTTGTTAAGCTATTTGCTCGGCAACCGGATCTAAATTCGAAGCTTCAGGACCAATCTCCCAGATTCTTGAAATTTGGGAAAATGAGCGTCGTAAGTTGCTATTCGCCCTTTGGAATTGGAATGTGATCTGCGGCCGAAAAGGTGGCGTAAGTTGGCTCGTATCTCAGAAGGACGTGGGCGGACCTCCCTTGCTTTTGGAGGTTTGGACAGCCGAAGAATTGAAGTGCAATTTTGATTTGCCCAAGTACAATGTCATCGGCCGAGACAAGTACTTTTTTCAAATTGTTACCTGCATAAATGAAACGGTAAGCACATGGAATCTAAGCCAAGTAAACGTATACCAAATACACATACAAAGGGGACTATACGGTCACCTGGTTCGCCTTTTTGTCTAGGCATAGGATCTACGTGATCTTCACCTTCGGCGAATTCCTAGTTGCCATGGACAATGACCATGACATCGTCGACACGCTTACCAGAGCTGGCAAGCATAGTCATCAGATGGTGTTCAGTGTCCTTGGCCCTGAGAAAGTAGTGTCCCTGCTGACCAGAGGATTTCACCAAGGCATAACTATGCCGAATAGCAGGGATTCCTAAATGAATCCTACGTTGGCGATTTAGTTCTACTATTCCCATTATGATTCGGTAAAAGTTTACATTAGGTTGTGAAGGGAGAAGACCCAGTAACGAAAGACGGCCCTTAAAAACGAGTGAAGGGGGAAACAGACTCCGCTCCCAGCAATTGATAGGAGGTGAAAGATGATCATACTTGTATCAGTCCTCTCCATGTCAACCATGCTATTTGCCACAAGTGACAAATGGACGTCGTCTGGAATGGAAAAATGGCGTCGAAAAGCGGAAACACGATCTGTAGAAAGAAGGATTTCAAATGTTTTTCCATTTGAGTCAGAATAGAAAGTACTCTAAACAAAAAAAACAAGCAAGGAAATGGGAGTTGGAATGAAGAAGAGAAGACCTTATAAGGTGCAGAGAGGACAATGGGGAATGGATGGAAGTTGCAGAGGTCATGAAATGAAAGAGAGATGCTGAGAGCCAACCAAAGAGCCTTGTATATTCAAAAAATATCCGAAGGGACAACACGGTTTCAAATCACATTAAATGAACGACATGTACGAAGGGGCGGGAAATTATAATGATTTGTAAAACGTGGACGTTTTGACGCTTTAGTATTAGAAGGAGTGCAAGCGCTATATTTTTGACTTTCCATATATAAAACCAAACATGTCGACTAATTGGTGTTAGTCGTATGTTTGGGGGGCAATTGTGGGAGCCGAATATTTTACTAAGGAAAGCCAAATTAATTTGATCAGGCTAAAGACAATTCGGCTCTGTCCAAGGGCTCATGAAGTAAAATATACAAGTTGGTCTCGTAAGGAGCCGAGTAGGTATCGGCACAAAACCGGAAGGCTGAATAAGCCATCATGCGATGAATTACGAGTGGGCCCGACCCTAGGGCCTAGAAGTTAATATAAATAGAGAAACATCAACCAAAGAGAGGTATGTGAGAATAGATAAAATAAATTGAGATAGAAGGAAACTTGAGAGCATTCTAACTTATCTGTTGGAGTGCTAATTCCGGCATCCCTGACCGGAGTGTTCATCACTTTTTCAGGTAGCAATCAGAGGATCAAGGACGTCTGACTGGATCCTAGAGTATTTTCAAAACACATACCCCCAAGTTGTAAAAGGTAAAATTTTGAACAAAATCAACTTTTATTAAAACTTTCCAAAACCATTTTTGAAAAGGATCACCACCTAACACGCATAGAATCAATTCTCAAGATGTACAATCCCGAATCAAAAGATCATAACTGCCCCTTGATTGCATACACTATTCTACATTGTAACCAACTCTTCTTCTCAGAGTAAAGATCACAACCGAACTCTCAGGTAAAGAACAGACAAAGATGGCTTGATCAGACACGTGGACAGGACAATTGAGTTGGAGGTGATTACAGCCTAACTTCAGGATAAAGTTACCTACATATCCCGAAGATGGAAATCAAGCCTTAAGTAGTTTGGTTAAGGTTCACTCGAGTATTAACTCTCTCCTTTTGCGCTCTAACTTTTACCAAATTGCCCTTTAGGATTTTCAACCTTGCGAGCTCACTTTTTCTTTATTTTTAATTTTTCATACTCTAACTTTTATCTAGGCCGCCCTTTCGGGTTTTCGGCCTAGCAAGCCTCTCAGGGATAGTATTTCTTCAACTTGTCCATGTTGATCGGTTGTGAAAATTCCAGGCCATCTAAGTCCATGAGAATAATAGCTCCACCCGACCAGATAGCTTTGATGATGTAAGGACCAGTCCAATTGGGTCTGAACTTGCCCTTAGGGTCATGAATGGGAGCTTGGTTGTCTTTCAGCACCATGTCTCCTTCCTTGAGATTCTAAGACTTCACTTTCTTGTTAAAAGACCTAGCAATTCTGCACTGGTAGCCCTGAACATGATACAATGCTTTTAGCTTTCTCTCATCAAATAGCATTGACTCCTCAAATCTGCTCTGTTGCCAGTCTGCCTCTGCTATCTGATACTCTGCCATAACTCGCAGTGATGGGACTTGTATTTCAATTGGCAAAACGGCTTCCATCCCATAGACAAGAGAATAAGGAGTTGCCGTGTAGATGTCTGGACTGAAGTTTTATAGCCCCAAAGTGCAAATGGCAATTTATCTGGCCAGTCTATGTAAGTCTCAATCATCTTCTGCAAGATGTTCTTGATGTGCTTGTTGGTGGCTTCAACAGCTCCATTAGTTTGCGGCCTGTACGTAACTTATGAAAAGCCACATTAAATTTCTCCAACAACGCTATCACCTCTTTCTTGAAGTGGGAGCCATTATCTTATATGATCTCACGGCAAATGATATTGTTTCTGATAAACTTAGCCACATGCGATGCTTTTAACACTGCATAGGACTGAGCTTCCACCCACTTCGTAAAGTAATCAATTGCCACCAAGATATATTCATGCCCATTCGACCCTTTTAGTATGACTGCACCGATAATGTCAATTTCCCAGACTGAAGGCCATGGCGAAATCATGTTGTACAATTTTGACGGCGGGATATTCATGCGATTGGCATGAATTTGGCATTTGTGGCATCGCCGAACAAAACCAATACAATCCTCCTCCATAGTGGACCAGTAGTAACCTTGCCTGAGAATCTTCCAGGCTAACATTACACCGTTCATATGGGCTCCGTATTCCTCGTTGTGGATGGTCTCCATCAGGCGCATTGATTCCTCTTCTTTGACACACAACTTGTGCATTTCCAGATGACCTCTTTTATATAGTTTACCTCTGTAGATGATAAATTGGACGACCATTCGCTGTATCCCCCTTTTGTCCTTGGCATTTGCCCCTAGTGGATAAATCTCATTTTCTAAGAAGTTCCAAATAGTGTAGTACCAGGGTTTTTGTCTTGCGCTTCTTCTATTACGGCGATAGTTTCATAAGCTGGCATGTGTTTCTGCTCAATGATAATCAGGTGCATCCAGACTCCAAGTGCGATCTCTACCATGGAAGATAGAGTTGCTAAAGCATCAGCGAACCTGTTGTTTTCCCTTAGTAGATGCGCGAAAGCCAGCTTTTCAAACCTACGAATCAGAACATCTAGGGTCTGGTGGTAAACTTTCATCTTTTCTTCTTTGACTTTCCAGTCTCCATTTGCTTGAGAAACAACTAAGTTCGAGTCCCTAATGATGTCCAATCTTATTGCCCCTAGTTCCAGGGCGGCTTCTAAACCAGGAATACACGTTTCATACTCTGCTTCATTATTGGACACCTTGAACCAGAGTTTGAAGGCTAAAGGTATATGGGAGCCGTCGGGTGCTATCAGCAACACACCTATCCCATAACCGTACTGATTGGATGCTCCGTCAAAGTACATCGTCCAAGTTTCCTCCTCAACTTGCAGAATAGCTTCATCTAGGAACAAGTATTCCACCGCCTCATCTCTTTCTACCGAGTGGTCTGCCAGGAACTCTGCTATAGGTCTTCCCTTGACCGACTTGCGGGTGACATATTTGAGATCAAATTCGGAGAGAAGAAGCAACCAACGGGCTAGCCTACCCGTAAGCACTGGTTTCTTAAAGAGATATATGATGGGATCTAATCTTGAAACTAGGATTACAGAGTGAGCTAACAGGTAGTGCCTCAACTTCCTGGTAGCCTATACTAAGGCTAGGCAAGCTTTCTCCAACGGAGTATAGCGGGTCTCGTAACCCAGCATTTTCCTGTTTAAGTAGTAGATGGCTTTTTCCACACTGTCTTTAGATTCCTAAGCGAGCATGCATCCCATAGTCGTGTTTGTTATTGACAGGTACAAAATCAAACGGGACAACATAGGCGAATTCTGGAGGTACTGCTTAACCTACTCAAAGGCAAATTGACATCGATCATCCCATCGAAATTTCTTCCCTTTCTTCAGGAGACCAAATAGTGGTTCACAAGTAAAGGTTAATTTGGAAATAAACCATCTTATGAATTGCACTTTAGCTAGAAAGCCTCGCACCTCCTTTTTAGTCCTTCGAGGTGGCATTTCGGGGATGGCCTTGATTTTGGAAGGATCTACTTGAATGCCCCTCTATGTGATCAGAAAGCCTAGCATTTTCCCTACCGCTACATCGAAAGTTCATTTTTGCGGGTTTAATCTCAACCTATATTCTCTGATCCATTGAAAGAATTTCTTCATGGCGGTGCAGTGGCCCTCTCTTTCTTTAGACTTGACAATCATATCATCCACGTACACCTCAACCTCTTTATGGATCATATCATGCAGAATGGTGGTCGTAGCCCTTTGATATGTGGCCCCAGCATTCTTTAACCCAAACGGCATAACCCAGTAGTAATAGGTATCCCACAGCGTAGTGAATACGATTTTCTTTCTATCCTCGGGCGCCATTAGAATCTGGTAGCACCTGAAAAACCCATCCATAAATGACAGCAATGCTTGGCCTACAGTGAAGTCCATAAACTCATCAATGTGCGGCAGAGGAAAATCATCCTTCGAACTGGCTATGTTCAAGTCTCGGAAGTCGACGTACACCCAGATTCTACCATCATTTTTCGGCACTAAGACGATGTTGGCCAACCAAGTCAGATACTCAAACACTAACAAGAAACCTGCCTCGATTTGTTTGGTGACCTCTTCCTTGATCTTTAATGCCCGATCCTGATGGATTCTACACAGCTTCTGCTTGATCGGTCAGGCCTCGGGATCAAGAGGGATCCGATGCTGTATAATCTCAGGATCGATCCCAGGCATGTCTTCATAGGACTACGCAAAAACATTTTTGAAATCTTTTAACAAAGCGACTAAGTGCTTGCGCTCCTTCAAAGATAAAGTGGACCCGATCTGAACCAGATGCGAATCCTTCTCAGTACCCACATTAATGGCAATGATTTCATCAGTACAGGGTTTAGCAAACCTCTTCTCCTTTCGATTAATCAAGTTTTTCAAAACCAGAGGAATTCCTTCCTCTTTGTTTTCATTAAAATTCTGAAAATCTTGGTCAATGTAATAAACCAACGGCACAGAGAAGTATACATAATTCGTAGAGTTCTCATTCCAAAGGTCCTGATCTTAGGTTATAGACTCAAAAGAAAAGCTAAATGAAGGCCTATACAGGACTTTGGTATCCGGGTTACCATCCCTAGAAATACTAGACTCAGAAGAACTGGAATCTGATTCCAACTCCACAGACTCAGTGGAATCAGATTCTAGCTCATCACCTGACTCAGAACTGGACAGATAGCCTTCCTCCAGCTGCTAGATAACAGATGGCGCCTTTGATACATCCAAAATACTGTTGGATGGGTTCACACTCGGTTCTTCCCTGATCATGGAGATGGTAAGGTTATCCCCCAAGTTCTCTGAGTCAGCTGCAGGATCTGTCAGGAGACAAGCCAGTGCTGCCCCTACTCCAAGTTCGCTGCTGTTTGAGTCACTTTCCATGCCCTGTTCAGCTTTAGTACTTGGTTCAACCCTTTCCTCCTCATCATTGTTCTGCAGCTGCAGGTCAAAAAGATCTCGAATCCAGGGACACGCTGCTTTGTGGAATTTATTCAGGGCTCGGAAAAGTTATAAAAGGGGAAATCTTCTCTCTCCTAAACAAAGTGACCATTCAGTGTCCCCCGAATTGGCATGTGGATAAGCTCATAGTGTTTCTTGGCTTGCTTGGCCCTGGCTTTGCCTTTCATCTCTTCCCTCTTCCTAATCCAATCCTCTTTGGTGGGCACATAGCCCAGTCCAAAGGCATATGGGTTGTGTGGCACATCTATCAGTGCTACAATGCCTTTTTGGCCACTCTTTCCGAGTTCCATTCCTGGAACATGCTGCAGTTCGCTCATGAAATAGATAGACTGGGTGCTGACGTATGTGCCTTCTTTTGCGGCCAGTATGGTTTGCACTACCCGGGCTTCAGCCAGAGTGAACCCTAAGAGGAATACATCCTCCTTGCCATGAGTGATCTCCAACACTTGAGTAGTTACCTATGGCGGGGGATGAATGGATGAATTCTCGAAAACAATCGCCATTGCTTTCCCATGAGGGTATTTCAACATTTGGTGGAGAATGGAGGAGACGACTTTTATATGATGCAACCAAGGCTGCCCTAGTAGTAAAATGAAGGTAGCCGTCACATCCAAGACATGGAACTCGACATCTTGCTCAGCTGGACCCACCTGGACTCTGATTTGCCTCGTGCCTATAGACATCCCATTTTTGACCGACCTTAAGACTCAGACGTCATTGATTGAGCATTTGGTGATTGTTCATGTTGTGTTCGTTCTGAGGTTTCGGAGTTTTTGGCTGAGAGCCTTGCCTCCGGGCCTCTGAACTCTTTGTGCTTTAGCTCGGTTTGTGGACCAAATCTTATTTTGGCCCTGTTTGGTAGAGCTGTGGAAAAGTGCTTATAGCTTATGCCTAAACAGCTTTTAGCTTATAACTATGAACATAAGCTGATTTCTGACTTTTAAATTAAGCATCTCCTGCCCCACTCAGAGAATAAGCCGATTTCTGACTTCCAGAAAGCTATAAGCTATAAGCTATAAGTTAAACCAAACACATCAAAATAGCTTAAATTAAGCTGAAAGCTGAAATAAGCTGCTTTTAAGTTCTGCCAAACAGGCACTTTCTCTTCCCGGAGGGAGGGAGAGGTCTTATAGACCATCTCTTTGTGGTTGTAGACCACTTTTCGTGGTCGTAGGCCACTTTTCCCGTTTGGAGACTAGTTTTTAGTTTTTAGAGCCTTCGGCCACGCGCTTTGTCTCGGGACTGCTTAACGTTCTCTGTTTGGCACGATTTTTGAACCATGCCTTGTTGCCTCTGCCTAGAGGAACACTATAGTTTGGGAGACCACTTTTGTGGTCGTATACCACTTTTGATGCCGGTAGACTAGTTTTTGAGGCTTTCGGCCGCGTGCTTTGCCTCCCGATCTCTCGTCTTGCATCCGTTTTGCTTTGTTTTTGGTACAAACCTTGTTTCCCTTGTTTGGAAGGTGGTACAAGGGTGGGAGACCAGTTTTTTCCCTTGGAGACCACTGTTCCTCCTGCCAGTCAGTTTTCTGATCGGATAATTGGCTTTCTTGGTGTTTGGGCCACCTTTTCTTGTCGGCCACCGCACCACTTGTTTGTTTTTAGTGTGTAGACTTCTCCTACCCCTGGCCGACCAGTTTTTGTTGTAGGGGACCACTTAAAGTGGTCGGCCGACCACTTTAAGTAGCTGGTCGACCACTTTGAAGTGGTCGGCTGCTTTTTGTCTCCTTTTTGGAGATATTTTTGGTCAGCTGGCACAGCTGGAGAGCACTAGAACCGTCCTCCATACACGTGTATGGAGGGATGGCCTTGAAGTTTAGCTTCCTTGAGAATCTTTAGCTTTTGTTCTCTATAAGAGGGAGGCTCCTCCTCCCTCCTCCAGGTTCAGAAATTGGTGGTTTGAGATATACATACAAACTTGTATCTATATCTCTCTTTTGCTCTTGTTTTGTGCCTTAAAGTGTCATTTTGTCTCACTTTTGCACTCAAACACCATCCTTTTGTTGCCGAGGTGCTTAGGAGCTAGTTTTGGTGTTCTTGGGTTGGTTTGAGCTTGAAAAACCTGCTGGAGTTGCAGCTTTAAAGGTGGTCTTCAAGGGTGAGTTTCTAACCCTTAAATCCCCCATTTTTACTTAAGCTTTTAGCCTTATTTGCATGCTTATTTAAGCTTAACTTTCTACTACAAAGAGTTCTACTTTTGCATGCTTTAAGTGTTTGATTAAGGTCACTTTTCTGTTGGGGGTGATCTACCCCCTCTTAGGCCTTGTTAGGCCTTGTTTTGAGCCATCCCTCTAGGCTCTTGTTGTAGCCTTTGCATGACCTTTCTACCACTGAAATCCAGAGGATTTTTAGTGGTGGAAAGGTGGTTTTGAGGTCCCAAATAGGAGAGGGTCATCCCCTCTCCTTGTGTCTTGAATACTTGCTTCATATGCCTCATGTGTGAGCTTATGTTGGCCATATCTTAGCTTGTATTTGGGCTTATTTTAGCATGGCATGCCACTGCTTTTACTTGGTTTTGTCACCCCATGCATGCCTTATACACTTGTAGTGTAAATCTTACAAACTAGCTTTGTGTGCCTCATATTTAAGCATGTCTTTCTAGCTTGTTTTGGAGCCATCTCAGTAGATTTTTAGTGTTTTTTTAACATACCTTAGATCTTTTTTGGGTTGGTATAGTTGGCTCTTGCATGCCTTATACACTTGTAGTGTAAATTTCATAAACTAGTCTTGTATGCTTCATGAAGTAGCATGTCATTCTAGCGTCATTCGAGTCCATCTCAACATGTTTTTAGTGATGTTTTTCCATGTCATACCTCTGTTAGAGTTTGGTTTGGTCACCTCTTGCATGCTCCATGCACTTGTAGAGCATTTCCATGAATTAGCCTAACATGCCTCATGCTTTGACATGTCATTCTAGCATTCTTTTGGCTTAACTTCAAGAAGATTTTGGCCATGTTTTAGCATGATCTAGCTCTAATTTAGGTTGTTTTGGCCATGCATGACTTGCTTTGTATAGCCATAGTTCAATCTAGCTTGTTAGCTTTGTGCACCAAGTCCACTAGCATGCTTTACTTGGACTATTTGAATGATTTGGCATCATTTATTATGTGATTTCAGTCTATGTTTCATGCCCATGTACTTGCATTTATCACTCATTCAATGCGTTGGAGGGTTTCCCCCTTTATGCCTTAACATGAATCATTGCGTATGCCTTCATGCCTTAGCTTGCAAGCCATCATTTCAATGTGTTTTTAGGGTTATCTTGCCATGATATAACTCTAATTTTTGTTGGTTAAGTCATCACATCTTTGGTCTTAATAGGTGTGACACCCCTGTTCTGTATTATGCTAATTGGTCCTTAATTTGTTTATGGTTATGTGTTTAGCATGATTTTGTGTGCCATTATGTGAATATATGTGATTTTGAAGTTTTACCTGTTCACCGTAGGAATATCTGTTTGAATAACCTGCTTTGGAAATTAAATTGAGGGCCTTATCGGCCACCGAACCCGAAATTGATTACGCCATTGTAATTGGCATAATTTTTAGAGCCTACGGTGAAATTTAATTGAAAAATTGATTCAGGCCAGATTAAATTGATTAATTAATGAATTGGTGCTCAAATATGTGATATTAAATAATGGGGCTTAGTGGGGTTATATGGGACCCTTATGTATTCAACTCCCTCATTTTACTTCATTCTGGGCTGATCAAACTCTCCAGAGGAGGAGAGACCCGAACTAGAGAGAGAGAGGGGAGGAAATCAAAGTTTTGCTCTTGAATTTTGGAAGTCTTGAAGACAACTCTAGACTTAACCATAAATTGGAAGAATTGAGCCTCTAGGTAAGCATTGATTCTTGAATTCATGAGCTAATGTGTAATCTTGTAAGTAAGTTCAAGGGTTGTTGTGATCAAGAGCATGTAATGAGTTGATTTTGTTGAGTTTGAAGTCTTAGAACTCATGCATGTAAGAAATTACTTTGAATTTGCATGTTTGAGCTTGAAACACATGATTCATGTAGAGTTTTGGTTAAAGCTCATGTTGTAATCACCATTTGTACCATCTAAGTTGAGAATGATGAGCATCTCCCACATGCATGTACAAATCATGGGAGTATAAGTCTTGAATGTTTGAATTTGAGCATGTTGATGATGGGTTTGAGATATTTTGGGACATGCATGTAGATAAATCATGAAATTGAGCTTCCTGATGTTGTAATCTTGTATTAGTAGCATGTTAGCATGTGTAAATGTGTAATTTGAGCCATTGCATGCAAGTAATGTAGCTGGAAAACCGATTTGGAGCTCAAGAACACAATCTGGGAAACCCAGAATTTTGATGTCCGCTCGAGCGGGGTAATGGCCGCTCGAGCGGGAAAATCGTTCTCCCAGCACTTTTGCAGAGTTGGATGTCCGCTCGAGCGGGACACCTCACGCTCGAGCGTGGAGTTTTGTAGACAGGCCTTCATCTCGAGCGCTCTATTCCACGCTCGAGCGCATTTTTCATGCAACCAGTACTTTTGCAGGCCTTAAGGGTCCGCTCGAGCGGGTAAGTACACGCTCGAGCGAGGACCCTGTTTTCTGAAATTTTGTTCATGCATCCTGTGTTTCGTTTTCTGTTCTCTTTCACTTGTAATCACTCTTAGGCATGTGTTAAGCGTTACAAATGAGTTAATGAGATAGGAATAAAGCCTAAAGAGGAATATGTGAATTAAGGAACGGATTGAATTGTTAATGACCCTTCTGTGTTCATGGAATGTGTAGGGTCAAGCTCCAGGGCGAATCCACAAGCCGATCACTGTGAGTAATATCAATATTTAAAAGCTTGTCAATGTCCAATTGTTTATTCCCTTATAAACTCTATGAGCTGTTAATTGGGATGGTGGACAAAAGTTTTGATATAAATGAATGGGCCGAAGGCCGTTTTGATATAAACGAATGGGCCAAAGGCCGTTTTGATATAAATGAATGGGCCAAAGGCCGTTTTGATATAAACGAATGGGCCAAAGGCCGTTTTGATATAAATGGATGGGCCGAAGGCCGTTTTGACACGAATGGATGGGCCGAAGGCCGTTTTGACAGGAATGGAAACCAGAACGGGCCAAAGGCCAGTGTGTGGGAACTACAGTCACTTGATCTAAATTTTGTATAAGTATATATGTGTTAAATATTTATGTGAATTGGGCCAGAGGCCGTTTGGAATACGTCGTCCTACATTGTTATGTAATTTTTGTATTTGATATTATTCACTGGGCCATTGCTCACGCTCATCCATGTGTTTGTAGGTGAGCCAAGAGAAGTCCAAACCCAGCCCCAGTGAAGTCTACCAGGAACAACACGAGTTTTGAAGAGTCAGCCTTGCGTCTCACGCACGAGACCCACCCTTGCCATTTTGTTTGCATTCATAGTTTGTCTTGTTGGCAAGGACTTTATGTATATCCGTATATAGTTTTGATATGGGTTGACTCAGTTTAGATGATCCTGTCTGTAAAGTTTTTATGGTACTGTATTTTGTTTGTGGGTTATTAACATATACGTGTATGGTTTGTTTGATGTGCATATAAGCACGGCTCTATGGACAAAGTTTTAAATTTGGCTTCCCTTTGGCCCCCTTTACTCTGATGTCTTAAGTCTTCTTTTGGAGTTGAGGCCGTAGGTGATCTTAGGACTACTGGCCGGTTACGTCCTTAACCCATGGGGGCGGGTTCGGGTCGTGACAATAGGTGTAGTGTGATCCACCTTATTCGCCTTGTATGCATCATGCCTTATGCCCTTTATGCTAGCTTGTTTTGGCTTCCTTCCATGCATGTTTTAGTATCATTTTGACATGTTCTAGGACTATTTTGGGTTTCCTTTGCCATATCCTTCATGTTTTGTATAGCTGTAGTGCAATTGGCCTTGCTAGCTTTGTGTTTTGTTGACTCATGCATGCTATCTTTGAGCTATTTAGATGATTTGGCATCATTTAATACTTCATTTCAGAGCTTATAGCATTGCCATGTTCCCATTTCTTTCATGCTTTGAGCGCCTTTGAGTGTCGTGCATTGTTGCCTAGCTTATGGCTTAGCTTGTATGCTTGCATGCCTAGGTCTTTGAGCCCCTACCTTAGCATGTTTAGGCCTTTGTTTTGACCTATTTCAGCTCTGTCCATGTTTGGTTCATGCATTCATGCCATGTATTGCATGCCTCCTTTGTAGTCCTCCTTATTAGCTTTTATGCTTTAGGACCTTTGCATGCCATGCTCGCTTTGTTTGAATGATTTGGCATCATTTCTTACTTAATTTTAGTGGATTTAGTGTTGTTACACTTTTGCCTTTGTCACTCCTTGAGCCTTCTTGAGGGTTGTGCTCTTAGGCTTACTTGGTTGGCCAATGCATTGTACATGCATGCTTTGTATTTTGTGCCTTTTATTTTGGTGTTATGGCTACTGACTTGGGCATGATTGAGGTCTACCCCCTTTTGGTTTAAGTCCATTTAGCATGTTTGTTTACATGTTGTTTGCATGCTTATTGTTCATTGCATTAAGTATGCCATCTTATGTTGCATTGTGCACGCCATGTGGTTATTTCCATTGTGTATGCCAAGTTGTTTCTTTGCATTGAGTATGCATGTTCCTAACATTGCTAAGTTGCCTTTGTAGCATTGCATTGTGCATGCATGCATTAGCATTGTTCGCATGTCTTTAGCTTTGTTAAGTTGATCATGTCACATTGCATTGAGTATGCCATGTTGTTGTTTGCGTTGTGTACGCCATGTTGTTGCATTGTTGTTTTGATTAAGTGTTTATCCGAGCCCGAGAAATGAGGGACGTTTCATAGTTGAACTGATGAAGCGTACCTCAATTCTCGGTCGCCGACACTCTTGACCAAGCATGATAGAGTTTTAGGCTTTATGTGTTTACTTGTGCATTCATTTTATATTGAATTGTGCAATTTGACTTCTCGGCCATCACGCATTGAAATGCGCGATTGGTGGCCTGAGGGTCGAGAACTACACTCCTTTGAGCTCATGAAATGATAGGGAGGGAGGTTGTGCACACATATCTTAAAAATACATTGCCATGCCCTTTCTTGCTCTCTGTTGCAGCAAACTGGAGAAATGTAGCAACAACTGGTCGGCTAGCCAGAAAAACTAGCTAGCCGACCATTTTTTCTGGTTTTCAGCACATAAAGTGGTCGGCCAGTGGCTAGTGACATCCCTAGGTGGTCAGCCAACCTCCCACAGGTCTCCAAGGTGAGTTGGAAGCTTTCTGGAGCTTGGTACAAGGTTCTGAGGACAATTGCAAACAGAGGCAAATTTGGGGCATCGCGACGGATTTCCGAACGAGGCGACCGAGCATGCATCGATTCTTCTCTCTCTGAGAACCTCCTATTTTATTGCTTTATTTAGCTTCTTTACTTAGCTAGATTAGGCATTCGTTTTATACGTTAATAGTTAATGCATTTAGCTATTTCAATTTGTTTTGTAATAATTAGTTTAATTAGCTTAGATTAGCTAGTTAGCTCTTTATTCGGTCCCTGCGTCGAGAGGGCCAACTGTTGTAATAAGCGTGCGTGTGTGTGATGCATGTCTTCCAACCCCCATTTCTTTCTCCCTTTTACTTAACTGCTTATGATGGTTAGTTTTAGGCCATATTTCATTTAGCATACCATATGCTCGCATGCGTGCATCCATTCATCTGTCTTGCATGCACTGGGCTCGGCGCATTATACTAACTGCATTGTATTTCAATTCCAAGTTGAATACATGTACCAAGTTGCATTTCACATGACATTCTAGAATAGCCGAGACTATCTTAGCTACATTTTTGCATGTGTTGCATTAGCCATCTTAACATGAACTAAGATCATGCATGATTTCTAACTAGTTCTTTGTTTTGGCTCGGAGTACACTGTGAATGTTTACGCATTAGCATACTGCATGTGTGTTAATGTTTCCATGAAAGCATGCTTGCCATGAGGCTAATTGCTTATTTGCTATAATTGCCTGAATGCCTGTGGGTGAAGGTTGGATTGCTTGAAGTGGAACAATTCATCAAAATCCTCGTTTTAGCCTACTTGCGAGTAGCAAACTTCAAATCATTTTCATAAACGAACATGCAATGTTTTGTTCCAAATTAGGCGATCTAGTCTATACTTGTATGTTGTGCACATCACATAGTAATTCTAGGTTAATAACAGGAATAAGAACGCATATGTTTTCAAAAACAAAATATCATGCTTAGTACAGGCCGATCTTTGATCGGGCGAGCGGGGGTGCTCATTGCATGACCTTCCCCTCTCGTACCCAAGTTCCCGAGCCGAGGCAACTTTGGTGATGACGGACACGTGGCTTTAGGCACGAGTCAGGGTTTCCTAAATTCCCCCAAAATAAAATATTTAGGTGGCGACTCTGTATCTGGCAAAGCAGTCCATGTTTGGCACTTCTTCATTAAAAATCAGTTTTCCAAAACGATTTGCCGGATTTGGACTCTTTGGTGATTTATCGATCTTACATCACACATTGTGAGATTAGATTCAGAACCGTGACATGAGTCCGAACTTGTAGTAGCTAGAGAACAAGACGGAATTCGTGCCCTCGCAGCGCGGTGCCCAGAGAGTTCTCGGGGCACGTCTACAGTTTCTCCATGCCAATGACCTCCCTGCTCGTATTATCATATCCCCGAATTACTTGGGCTGTAGGTACAAAGTTTGCTGGCCTAAGGCCAATTGCATAAGCTGTGCAGGAAGGATAGACATTGATAGTCGAACCGGTGTCTATTAACACCACCGGCACCTATTTCTTCTGGCACTCAACAGATATGTACAACGGTTTGTTGTGAGTTGAGCCTTCCGACGGCAGTTTTTTGTTAGAAAAGGTTAGGGTTGGCCCGGCGCCACTTGGGAAGACCAATCCCACAAGCTGTTCGGGGGTAGTATCAATGGGCAATTTAGCCCTGTCCATTGTTGACAATACTGCATGTCACTGTACCCGGGAGGCCATCAGAAGACCCCAAATTGAGATGTTAGCTTGGATTTTCCTAAGCTGCTTCAACACTGCCTCTTATTCCAACTGCTTCTCTTTCAATTTCTCAATCTCTCTGTTTTTTCCAGATGCCACAGCTTGATCTAAGTGTGGTGGCTTAAAATATCGCCACTTTTTGTCATGTGATCTATTTCTTCAGCATACCACGTGTTGTCTAGAAGGCACTCACCCTAGTCTTCGTTGGTGTGGGCTAGATGCAGATCGTCATCGTCCCACTATACACCATCAGCAGCCGAAAAATAGTTGTCCGGCTCCGTTTGTATTACTTCCACATCACAAGTATCCCTCACAGGGTGTTGGGCTAGTATTGTTTCTGGTTGTCTTCAACCCTCTCTCGTTCAAACTACTTCAATTCAGCTTCCTGTTTTGTGTCCGCAGTGCTCAAAGCACCTAGTTTCTGAGTTGAATTTCCCATGCCAGTGTTCTTCGGCAGTTTTCCCTTTTTATCGGTCTTTCCGACCATTACAACAATTCCTGCTTCCTTTTCCTCTAGTTTTATTTCAGTTCCTTCCTTCTTATCCGGCTCATCACTCATCCAGCTAGAGTTGTCGGTTGATTCGTTCAAATCAAACCAGCCAATCTGCACATTCCCTTGATCCTCTTCGTCAAAGAACTGCAGGTTGTCTAAATCCTCCTCGAGTTCTGCCAAATCATCTAACCCCTAGCTCGAGCCATCTTTCCTAACCATATTAACCTCCACTATAGTTGGCAGTACCAATTCTGGCTTGTTTTGACCAGTCAGCACAATGCAGCAGGTTGGATCGTACACCTCATTAGGTAAGCCCTCTGAACTCTCCGGTAACGGACTTATAACTTCCTCCAAGGTCGGCCTCCCTTCTACTGCAACTATCACCACCACATGCTTAGGTTGAAATGCGGACGCGTCTATCATGCACAAATCTATACTGTCGGGAATGAACAACGTTGGTCTTGGTAGGTGCGAAGGGGTAATATATACGCTGGGGTCATAAGGAATGGCCAGTGTATGGATTAGGTTTAGATTTTGAGGTGGGGGAACTTAATTGTGGGCCGGGAGTGGGTTTGTAGTTACATTTGGTTTCTAGGATGGAGCGATCACCATGTTCTTGATGAGGTCTTGAATCTCATGACGCAGTCGGAAGCATTGGTTGGTATCATGACCATGCTGTTGGTGAAACGCGCAGTACTTTGCTAGGTTATGTTTGGGTGGAAGAGGATCAGGCAGTGGTGAGGCTCTAATGGTTTGAGGTGCCCCTTTTTGACCAGTACCTTCATGGCTTGAGACAGGGTCATGTAGAGTTGGGTAAAGGTCCTCTGGGATCAGTTAGGGTTGGCTGAAGTTTATGGAGCTGTGTTGGCAAAGAGATGGGCAGTCTTGGTTGTAGTGGTGACAGTGCTCACATCTAGCCTCACAGATGTGCTACCACTGGTGGTAGTATTGGAACTGCGCACAAAAGGCCTTTTTGCCTGCACTTTCTCATCAATAATCAGCCCTTGTTTCATGGCGTCTTCAATCTGCACTCCCATCTCATGGAGCTCGGTGAATGTGAACAGAGGTAGGACGATCATCTTCTGTAACAACTTCCCATGCAGATTGCGGACTACCATCCTTATCTGATCCTTCTCAGAAGTCCTGTTGTCATCATTGAAGCTTTAGCTCTCCACCTCGTCACAAATTCTGAAAAGCCCTCCTTCGGCTCTTGGCGCGTTGCCTCAAGATCACGAGTTGTGACCTCGACTTGTCTGTTATACGAGTACTGAGTGATAAAGGCCTCAGCCATTTCCTCCAAATTACGCTTAACAGAATCCTTAAACTTTGCATACCAAATGGTTGTTATACCAGGCATGGTACGGCCAAAGAGAGACAGCTTCTGTAATCTGGTCAGGCCCATCTGCCATAAGATGTCTGAAAACAGCCATAGATGAACCATGGGATCTCCAGAGCCATCGAAGCAATCAATGTGTTGCATTTTGAACCATCTAGCAATGTCACTGCAGAGTCGTTATACCCATCCTCTATGTCCGGGATAGAGTTAACACCTTGTGCTCTCTTGAATAGCTTCTCCAGTTTGTTGACCTTGAGTACAGTTGGGTCAACCTCAAATTCAAACGGAGCATCAGTTTGATACACAGGTGCTTTAGAGGCTTGTGCTGGGATCGGGTCTGCTGGATTGCCCTGATTTTCTTGGACATTAGCCGTATGGCCAGCGGCTCTAGGTTTTGGGATATCCATGGGAGGTGCATGGGATGTAGAGGCCGTGACCGGTTGCGGCTGTTGTTATTGTTGTACCTAGTTTATTACCTCAGCTTGACGAGTTGTGACCTCGACCTGACGAACAACATCTTGTTGTAGGGTTTCAACTGTTTGTTGAAGATGATGTACCAATTCCTCCATACTAACTGGGGGATACTGTGTCATCGGAATAGGCAAATAATCTCTTGCTGGACTAGAAGTAGAAGACTGTCCCTGAGCCTGGTAGGATGCAGGTGAATTGAGGGGTAACTGTTGTAAAAACTGGACCGGTGAACTCTGCTTGACTCTCCTCCGTCTCGTAACCAGTGGTAGTGAAGTAAACACGGGCTATCCCCGAACAAGATCCCTAGCTTTGCAAAGCCTTCTGACTTGGGTCCAGAGTACTTGAGGGATATCTGAACTTTCTGAAGCTATTGTGTTAAACTACCTAGCAAAAAGAAATAAAAGCAAAAAGAAAATAGTAATCGGCAACCTCACAGCACCTTAGCTAATGATGTTACCAACACAGATGTAATCAAAGCTATAGGACTACACTCAACACTGAATTCTGCCCCCAAAACGGATACCAAACTTGCAACTAATACATACATTCCCGTATAGTTTTGCTAGAAAGCACATACCAATTAAGTGAGAGCCAAAACACCCCTATAAGGGAGTAAGATTACCCTATCCTAGTTTCGTCAGGAACTAGGGTTCATTATTCAAACAAAGTGGTTTTACGCAATCCTATATTTCGGGTAAGCACCTTGTCCTAGTTTGGAACAGTCTTTATGGCTTTCCGATATACAACTAGGCCGAATGGTCAGAAGGGTACATCAGCAAGACTACCTAATATACCTCTCACACCTAACACTGAGAAGTGAAAGGAGGATCAAACGGTACAGCGGTAGTCCAGATCCAAGGGTCGTGTTCCCATCATGGCAGAGTTCGTGACTGGTTAGCCTTTTGGCTAGCTTTTAGGCAAACCTCCTGCAAACCATCCAGGAATAGTAGATGACAAACACAGTGACTTAGATGCACTAATGCAAATGCAATGCAAAGAAACATATAAGTGTAGATAAACTTTCACATCATGAAGTTCAAGTCAAGTTCTCTAATTTCCCCAGTGGAGTCGCCAGAAACTATAGCTCAACTTTTTCGCGTCCCCTCTCGGGAGACGAATAAGCCCTATAGTATCAAACTCCCGCCGTTCTGAATCTGATCTCACAAGTGCAATTTGAAATAGATAAATGCCAAAGAGTCCAAATCCAGCAAATCTTTTGGAAAATCAATTTTGAATCAAATTGCCAAAAATGGGCTGCTTTGCCAGATACAGAGTCGCCACCTAAATATTTTATTTTTGGGAAATTTACGAAACCCATGACTCGTGCCAAAGGTCGTCATTACCAAGATTGTCTCAGCTTGGAACTTAGGTACGAGAGGGGAAGGTCATGAATTGAGCACCCCCACTCACCCGATCAAAGATCGGCCTTTACTAATCGTGATGTGATTTTTATTACATTATATGCTCTTGTTCCAATTATTAGGCTAGCATTACTATGTGATGCGCACACACACAAGTATAGACTAAGTTTGTAAGAATTGTAACACTTGATCTCATGTTTGTTTTGCAAAATTGTTTCAAATATGTACCACTTGAAAAAGTGATCGCATATAAACATTACTCAAATTATTCCAATTCAAGCAATTTAGCTTTCATCCACAGGCATTCAGCCAATTTATCAGATAAGCATTTAACCTTATGGTGAATATCATTGACATGGCAACAACCACATTCATGTGATATGCTAAAGCGAATAAAGGCTCACCTAGTACTCCAAGCAAAAAACAATGATAGAGTTAGAATAATGCATGATTCTAACTTATGCAATATGACTAATGCAACACATGCAATATGCAATCTAAAGAGGCTCGGCTACTAGCATAGCATATGAAACAGTTTGATAGCATGCGGTCTAATCACGTATTTAAAGAAGCTTTTAAACTAACAATGCAAGTTAGAATGATGAACCGAGCCTCGGTGCATGCAATACAAGTGGATGCAAACATGACGAATTCTAATCAAAACATGATGTCTAATCTAACCATCGTAAGCAATTAAATCAAATGGAGAAAGAAATGGGGTTGGGAGGCATACACATTATTACAACATTGCGCTCTCACAAAAGAGAGTCTGAATGAATTAACTAGCTATTACAAAACGAAACGAATTAACTAACTGTGCTAGCTAGTTATTACATCATTACAACTAATTAACTATTCTAGCTAATTATTACAAATTGAAACTAACTAATTAATTACACTAATTAATTAATTACAAAATTCTAATTAGCTAACTAATTATTACAACAAATTAACTAACTAATTGAACTAACTATTTACATGAATACAACATGAAAAGAGTGCTAAGCTAGCTATTCTAATTTCTCCTCCTCGGGAAGCGAGGAATGCTTATGCATGCACGGACTTCTACTCGAAAAGCCACTATTTCTGTTGCCAGATGCCTCTGTTGCATAGTAGAACATTTGCACTGATTTGCACCTCAGAACCAACTCTGTTCTCCTTCAAAAGTACACTGCTGGATTTTTCACTAGTGCCCCATAGATGGCCTGTCGTCCACTGATTGTGGCCTGTCGGCCACTGATGACTGGATTGTCCTGCTGTAACAGAGAGTAAACAGAGCAGGGATATGATATTCTTAAGGGTTTGTTTGCACAATTTACCCCTCCTTATCATTTGAACAGCTCAAAGGAATAGTACACTTGGTTCACAAACCATCAATGAATGCAATTTCATTGCATGATGGCCTATGAACCAAAGGGTAAAAGTTCAATGAATGCAACAAAACAAGACTCTCAAAACTACCTCCCTATCATGAAAGATCAAGGGAAGTAGTTGACAATGAATCTTGAGCCGTTTACATCACTAATGAGTATGAAACAACTCAAGACCCAAGGGTTCAATTAACGTACGATTGAACCCAAATCAAATTATTATCTTGTATCATTCTTTATTCAACAATTTTATTACTTCATTTTAGTTACCTTTCAATTCTTTAATCAATTAAGTCCACAAGTGAATTTAAGTCCTCTAATGGAAAGAGGGCTTAAACCAAGTGTTGTTTTGGGCATGAAAGAGACATCATACCTTTGGTGATGAACCCTTAAAGGGATTAAACCATTAAGCAAGACACCTCAATCTCATGCTTAAACAAACAAATAATTTGAAACCAGTTTCAAAGCAAAGAAAAATCCAAGAAAGGAGGGATGTTGCAGAGGTGATTAAAGGTGAGAACAAGTAAGAAAAGCACTAAATAAGTCCAATCAACTCACATAAGGTGGTGTCTAAGGTCTAAAATACCAAACTTATGAGGACAATTACACTACAAGCATTCAATATAAGGCTCAAATGCAATGAACACTTAAAAATAGTCCTAAAACAGTGCTAAATGAGTCCTAAAACATGCTGAAATTAAGACAAAAATAGCTAAAACAATAAGCTAAAACATGGAGCATGCTAGGTTAGTAAGCAAAATACAAGGAGGGGAGGCTAACCCCTCCAATTTTGGACTTCAAACCATGATTTTAGCCACTGAAATAACTTTGAAAATTAGTGTTTAAAAGGTCCAAAAAAAAAAAGATAGTGAAAGTGGGAAACACAAGGGTATTAGCCTTGAAAGGAAGGTGTAAAGAAGGGTGAACCACCCTTTAACCTTTATTGGTCTTAAAACCCAAGTTTCAGCCCAAAAATACAGAGTTTTTATAGCCTAAAAATAGTGGGAAAAAGAGTAAATAAAGCAAGAAGAGGGGCAAAGCTTTATACCTCTTGAAGAGAAGAACCAATTCTAAGCAACAAATCAGGGAAACACACCCTTAGAGCTCAAACAAGGCTCAAAGGTACCTCAGCTCAAAAATGGAGAGGTTTGGTTAAGAGTGTATAAGCAAAGGTGAAGAGTGTATAGGCAAAGGTGAAGAAATTTGCAAGAGAGTGAGGGAGAATTGTAGAGAGAGAGAATTTTTCTAACCCCAAAGCAAGAGGGGAGGTCCTCTATATATAGGGAAACATGAACCTCCCTAAAAAACATCCATCCATACACATGGGAGTGGATGCATGCATCTGTGCAAACAGCTGGCAGCAAAAAATATCTGCAAAACACATTGGTGGCCGGCAACCAGAAGCAATGGCCGGCAGCCAATAATAGTGGCCGGCAGGCCACAAAAGGTTGCAGGCTTGAAAATCCAAGGTTTTGGTCCAAAAACAAGGCAACAGGGGTGCAAGGTTTGAAGGCTCAAAGCTGTGGCATTCCACTTAGGACTTCGAGCACTTGACAAGCATATATACTCATCATTAGGTGTGGAAGCGGTGATGTCTAAGTCGTAAGGGCAGTCAAAAATAGGGTGTCTACAAAGTCGTAGAAAGCATGTAATCGTTTGGCGCCCAAATAAAGCGCATTACGAAGGTCGGTTAACAGTGCTTTGTATTTGGCCTCATTGTTCAACGCTTCAAAACCCAATTTAACTACATGCTCGATTATTGCCCCTTTGGGAGTCATGATTACTACGCCGGCCCTACTGCTACGTTGGTTAGACGATCCATCACAATACATCTGCCAAATATCTTCAACAAACATTCTCCAGTCTGGTTGAGGCTGGCGGGAGAGTTTGTCGGACTTGAAGTAGTCATGGCACCCTATAAACTCAGCTACAAAGTCAGCCAACACTTGACCCTTGATAGCCATTCTGGGCAGAAATTGGAGATTGTATTGGCCGAGTTCTAAGGCCCATTTAGATACTCGTCTTGATGCTTCTGTGCTACGGAGCGCTGCTCGAAGAGGAAAGTCCATTAATATCCCTATAGTATGAGCCTGAAAGTAGTGCATCAGCTTTCTGGCAGCGACCACAAGAGCCAGAATAAGTTTTTCCAGCGGCAGGTATCGCGTTTCGGTATCAACCATTGCTTTGCTTACATTGTAAATTCGTTGCTGCTCCCCAAGCTCCTCCTTTAATAACACGACGCTAATCGCCCTATTGGATACTACAAGATACAAGATGAGCGGTTCGCCCGGTGATGAGGTTGCCAAAAGTGGCATCGAATGAAGTTATGTGTTCAACCCATCTAGTACAGCCTAGCACTCAGAGGTCCATTCAAATGCTTTGCCTTGCTGAAGGGTGTGAAAAAAAGGTCAGCATCGGTCTGAAGAATGGCTGATGAACCTATTGAGCGCGGCCGCCATTCCCATTAACTTCTGAACATCTTTGGCCGACTGAGGTGAGCCGAGTTCCGTTATGGCCGTAATCTGCGTCGGGTTGGCCTCTATTCCGTGATGGTTCACGATATAATTGAGGAACCTGCTGGATCCGATGTCGAATGCACATTTCAAGGCATTGAGCTTCATTTTGTACTGTTGGAGAATGCTGAAAGTCGTGGTTAGGTCAGCTAGATGAGCATGCTTTTCCTTGGATTTTACCACCATATCATCGATGTATACTTCCATGGTGCGGCTGAGTTGTTCTTTAAACATAGTGGTCACCAACCTCTGGTATGTTGCCACCGCATTCTTCAGTCCAAACGACATGACCTTCTAATAATAGGTTCCTCGAGGGGTGAGGAATGCGGTCTTTTCCTGGTCCTCTAGATGCGTGGCAATTTGGTGATAACCCCTATAAGCATCCAAAAAGCTCATGCGTTGGTGGTGCGCAATTGCGTCCACTAGTTGATCGATTCGGGGAAGAGGAAAGCAATCCTTGGGGCAAGCCCTATTCAAGTCCTTGAAGTCTACGCAAACATGCCAAGACCCATTTTTCTTCTTTACAACCACGGTATTGGATAGCCAAGTGGGATAAATAACTTCACGAATTGCCCTGGCATCCAGTAGCCTGTCGACTTCGTCAACAATGATTGAAGTGTGCTCTACAGTCAACCGTCAACTCTTTTGGATGGTCGGTTTAACTTTTGGTTCAATGTTCAGGTGGTGTTGGGCCTGGCTTAGATCCACCCCCGGCATCTCATATGGTGTCCAGGCAAATACGTCGATGTTGCCGAGTAAGAAGGCCATGAGCTTTTGTCACTCAGATGTATCCAAAGAAGTGCCGATCATAAAAAACTTGTTGGGCTCCCCATTGATTCTGACCCGATCGAAATCCTCGGTTGCCTTATCGTTGGGGTTTTTTCCAACGTCCTCTAGGATTTCTCGGTCTGGGACTTCAACTAAATTCACTTCCAGCTCCTTCGGCTTCTTTGCCAAAGCAGTGAGATAACATGCCTTCGCAGACTTTTGAGAGCCTCGTATTTGCTCAATGCTGTGTTGTGTTGGGAAGCGGAGTAATTTATGGTAGGTACTTGGTACAGCCTGCATTGCATACAACCAGGTTCTTCCCATGATGAGATTGTATGGTGACGGAAGCTTGACGACCAGAAACTCCATGTCAACCAACCTGGTTCCTGCACATACTACACATTGATCTTGCCTAAAGGGTACTCGAGGTTTGCATTGAAGTCGAATAGGGGATACTCAGCCGGTAGCAAGTCCGATTCGGTAAAACCCAGTTTGAGGAATGTCTTGTAATACATGATCTCTAAGGTGCTTCCCTGATCAATCAAAATACGCTTGATGACGAATCTACTAACGCACAATTCAATGACAAGGGCATCGTTATGGGGGAGCGTGACCCCTTCGAGATTGGTGTCGTTGAAATTGATTTGTCTGGTTTTATGACGCTGTTTGGCTGGTGTGAATGACTTGGATGGGCTAGGTTGTATCTGAATCGTATGCACCTGAGTTGGGGGTGGAAGACTATATATCATGTGAATCACACCAAGCAGAGGCGAGTTCAGCTGTAGGGCAGCCGTGTTTGATGGGCTACCCTTGCGGACGTGCTGTGCTAATCGGCCGTCCTGCACCAACTCCTCTAGATGGTCCTTTAGTGCATAATAACTGTCAGTGTCGTAGCCATGGTCCTTGTGATATTCACATCGCCTATCTCTACATTTGGTGTTGGGGGGTGTAATCTTCTTGGATGGCCATTTAAAGAACGGTAGATGTTGGATTTTGGGTAGGATCTTACTAATCGGCTCCGCCAACTCTGTGTATTTCTTGTCTGATTGTCTGGGGCACCTACCATCCACTTGATATTGCTCGTTCGAATGGCGTGAATATTGTTCACTCGATCAACACGAATCCTGCCGATAGTCTCGGTTTGCTCGGCCTCGTTGATCAGGGCTCCTTGGTGGAACAGCACTTATTGGTCGAACCACACTAGATGGAACCGATTTGAAAATTTTTTGTTCGGCCTTAATGCGGAGGGCATCATCATCCACCTTGTAATACTCCTCAACTTTCTTCGTTGGCGCCTAGACTATTTTGGGGGGCCATCTGGTCAACGAGCTTCTAAGAGGGCTATCTGGGTCCAACCCCATTTTGAAGGCAGTGATAGCTATAGAACCATTTTAAGCATTGTCCACTAAGTTATCGTGCTGAATACTCGCAGAGGGTTTTTTCTGGTTTAATTTGCATTGCCCAGAGGGAGTCGGCTTGCTTTAGCTGGACCTTGTTGGTGATGAATCTTGCCCTAAAGGATTTTTGAAGCTAGTGAAAACTTTTAACTGAGACCGGCTCCAGTTTATAATACCATCTGAAAGCCATTGGTCCTAGGCTGCTCGGAAACATTAGTCACATGAGTGCTTCATCATCAGCATGCAACGTCATCGCCTGTTTATAATGACGAATGTGATCCGTGGGGTCTGATTTGCCGTCATACAGAGTGAAAGTTAGTGCTTTGAACTTCTTAGGCAATGTAGCCCTCGTAATGCATCATACAAAAGGATCATGGTTATCCTCCTCCTCCGAACCATCATCTCCTTTTCTTTGCCGGTGCCGCACATACGGGCTTCCCTTGGATGAGCTGGATTTGTTGATTCGTCCCTTCTTCCTGGGTTCTTGAGATGATGAGTCGGAAGATATACTGCTAATGTCGTGTTTCCAATGTCGATGCCGTCGATCATCCTTCGCCTTCTCTGGTGACTGTCCACGGTCATGACGCAGTGCAGTTTGTTAGGATTTGGTCAACTAAATGGCCAACTTCTTTTGTAGGCATTCGTTCTCAACCGCCATGTCTTCCAAATGTTGTTCGCTTCATTTTGCTTGATCTACGATCGTCTGCATGGTTTCCTGCATCGAGATTGTAGGCGACGTTTGGGCCACTGGGTCAAAGTTTAGGGCCCTTCGAGCAGTGATGTTTTTCGAACAAAGCATAGTTCTTAGTGTAACGTCATCTCTTGGTGTATCATTGTCGACAACGAATGGAGGATCGTTTGCTACATCTGCCATGATCGTGTTTGAGTATTCCCACAGACGACGCCAACTGTGGTTGCGTGGTTTGATAATACTCTCCTGATCCAAGCAGATAACTTTGAGCCTCGCGGTGATACCTAAAATAAGAATGACCACTCTGGTCGGGGGTGTCGGAATCAGCACTCCGACGGGCAAGTTAGTATACTCTCAAGTTTTCTTTTATTACAAGTTATTTTCTTTTTCTCACATACATTCCTTTTGGCTAATGCTCCTTCTTTTATAATACTCTTCTGGGGCCCACTTTCTCATTTATGAAAACCCTGCCCTCACAGCTAGGCCCTCAATTACGCCATATGATCTACGGCCTACTTGGCCATAAAGGTAGGCTTATTCAGCTGAGGCGAACCCCCACTTAATTCATCGGCCCTTAAGAGCCGACTTACATATGGCTTCACTAAATTGTGGCTTTTTATATTCGGCCACCACAATACTCAATCATCAAAATAAAGTATCATGGTCACAACAAAACCACATAATCATCCTCAAAATAAAGAGATACTAGGTTAAAAGTAACCCTACCTCGAGAAAAGAGCAAGAAAGCTAGACTTTAGGAAGAATCCTTCGTAGAATCGAAATCCAATTGGTAGAAAGTAAGATCTTTAAGCAAACTCCACTTCTTGCAAGGGATTTTGGCTTGAATCTTAGTGAAATGAGAGATATATAGAGAGGGAAATTTAGGGTTTTTGGAATTAGAGAGAAAAGGAAAAGTGAAAGAAATGATCTAAAAGTGACTTTTAAGTTGCTGAATTCGCATAGACCACTAAAGCGATCTTTTCACCGCTCGAGTGGTGAATAAGGCCTCTCAGTATCTTTGCTTGCAAAACTAGATACTGGGAACCCCTCATCTTGGCTCAAGATTGAGCGGTCCCTCGACCTACAAAACAAACTACTAGGATCACCTCATCCTCACTCGAGCGGTCACCTAAAACAAGTTGTCACAATCTCTCCCCCTTAAGGGATTTTTCCCTCACAATGACGTCAATCCCCAACACAACATCAACGATATGCTAATAACGTAATAGTCATCAGTTCTTACAATTCCTAAATTGTGAATGAACTATTTCTAGTAGCAAAAGAAAGAAAATAAATCAGAAAGTATGGGTTACACTTAGTTTACCACATATTAAAGTAAAAACAATACAAGTGGATACATCACATATTTTGAAATAAATCCAGGTATTTCTCGTAGACCTCGGCTTCACGCTCCCAAGTCGTTTCCTCAACACCGTGATGGCGCAACAACACTTTGACTAATGGAATGGTCATACCTCTCAATACTTACTTGCGGGTATCTAGAACTTAAATCGGTCTTTCCTCAAAAAACGCATCCTCATCAGCCTCAACATCTGTCCAATCTAACAGTTGGTAGGATCGGGCTCACACTTGTGAAGCATTGACACGTGGAACACATTATGCACTCTAGAGAGTTGTGATGGTAAGGCAAGACGATACACGACTTCTCCTATCCGCTCTATGATATCAAAAGGGCCAATAAACCGAGGAGATAATTTTTTGATTCTACCAAACCTCATTAATCCCCTCCTAGGCGAGATCTTTAAGAATACATAGTCTTTTACTTCAAAGGACAACGGTCTCCGTCTCCAATCAGCATAACATTTTTGACGACTTTGAGTCCTGACTAATCTCTTTCGAATGAAAGCTACCTTCTCGGTGGTCTCGCAAACCAACTCGAGCCAAAACATAGGTGAATCCCCTACTTCTGCCCAATAAACTGGTGATTTACAAGGATGTCCGTAAAGAACTTCTAAAGGTGCCATCTCAATGCCAGCCTGGTAACTATTGTTGTACGCAAACTCAACTAAAGGTAAGTGTTTCTCCCAAGACTCTTTGAAGTCTAACACACATGCTCTTAACATGTCTTCTAAGGTTTGTATAGTACACTTGGATTGTCCATCAATCTGAGGATGGTAGGCAGTACTAAAATTCAGTGGAATACCCATGGCACTCTGAAGACTCTGCTACAACCTAGTAGTGAAATGAGGATCTCTATCAAACACTATGCTCACTGGAACTCCATAGAGTCGAATAATTTCACAGATGTAAAGTTCAGCTAAATATTTAACAGAATCACCCATACTCATGGAAATAAAATGAGCTGACTTGATGAGTTCGATCTACAATCCCCTATATCGCATCATTACTCATTTCCGTTCTTGGAAGATCCATAACGAAGTCAATGTTGACACGTTCCCACTTCCACTCAACAATTGGTAGAGGTTGTAATAATCTCGCGGGGTTTTTGATGTTCGGCCTTGACTTGTTGACAAGTTAGGCACTTAGACACAAACGAGGCTACATCTTTCTTCACACCTTTTTACAAAAACTAATGACTAAGGTCATGGTACATATTTGTGCCTCCTGGATTTATCGTAAGGTGAGAGTAATGAAATTCTTGAAGAACTTCATCTCTAATAAGCTCAGGCACAGATAACCAGTCAAATAACGGACACTTGCACCAGCATAAACATTCAAACCTTTCTCTTCCTTTCCCTTGGAGATCCTCTCCGGAATAGTCTCCACTTTTAGGTCATCTTGTTGTGCTTCCATTACTCGTGTGACAAGTGTAGGTTGTGTGATAGCGGTGAACAGGGTAGCTTGCTTAGTGGACTCGCGAATTTGCAAGTCAAACTCACTAATATCCCCCATCATCTTCCATTCCCTTACTGCAAGACTAGCTATGGCACTTATGGATTTTCTACTCAAGGCCTGAGCCACTATATTGGCCTTTTCGAGATGATAGTGTAATTCAAAATCGTAATCGTAAATTCTATCTATCTCCATTGACATAAATTCAAATCTTTCTAAGAAAATAGGTAGTTCAAACTCTTATGATTAGAGAATACTTCAATTTTTTCACCATATAAATAATGTCTCTAAAGTTTCAAGGCAAAAATGACAGTGGCAAGCTCTAGGTCATGGGTCGTGTAATTTCTGTCATGAGTTTTTAGTTGTCGAGAACAATATGCAACTACCTTGCCCTCTTGCATCAAAACACACCCCAACCTTTCTTTAGAAGCATCGCAATATACCGTATACCCTAAGCCACATTTTGGTATAATGAGAATAGGAGTGGTAGTCAACCTAAGCTTTAGTTCCTGAAAGGATTTCTCACAAGCTTCACTCCAAATGAATTTCACTCCCCAGCAGAGTCGCCAGAAACTGTAGCTTGACTTTTTCGCGACTACTTTTGGAAGGTTCGAATGAAAGCCCTACAGTTCGGACTCTTGTCATGGTTCTGAATCTAATCTCACAAAGTGCAACTGTAGACATGCCCGAACGTCCCGGCTCCGCGCGCGAATGGCACAAAATCTGTTTTGTTCATTAGCTACTACAGTTTGGACTCAATGTCATGGTTCTGAATCTAATCTTGCAAAGTGCAATGCAAGATTGATAAATCACCAAAGAGTCCAAATCCGGCAAATCGTTTTGGAAAACTGATTTTAATAAAGAAGTGCCAAACATGGATTGCTTTTCCAGATACAGAGTCACCACCTAAATGTTTTTGTTTTGGGAAATTTAGGAAACCTTGACTCATGCCTAAGGCCACGTGTCTGTCATCACCAAAGTTGCCTTGGCTCGGGAACTTGGGTACGAGATGGGAAGGTCATGCAATGAGCACCCCCGCTCACCTGATCAAAGATTGGCCTTTACTAACATGATATTTTGTTTTTGAAAACACATGTGTTCTTATTCCGGTTATTAGCTAGCTTTACTATGTGATGCGCACAGCATACAAGTATAGACTAGATCGCCTAAGTTGGAACAAAACATCTCATGTTTGTTTGAAAATGGTTTGAAGGTGCTACTCGCAAGTAGGCTAAGACGTGGATTTTGCCACCCTCAAGTGGGCTTAGAAAACATGATTTGCCACTCTCAAGTGGGCTTAAAACTCACATTTCGATGAATTGTTCCAATTCAAGCAATCGAACCTTCACCCACAGGCATTCAGGTAGTTGAACACTTAAGCAGTTAGCCTCATGGCAAGCATGCTGAGTATGGCAACACTTACATGCATGCAAGATGCTAAAACATAAACACTTACAGTGTACTTCGAGCCAAAACAGAAAACTAGTTAGAAATCTTGCATGATCCTAGTTCATGTTAAGATGGCTAATGCAAGACATGCAAAATGCAACTAGAAATAGGCTCGGCTATTCTAAGATGGCATGTGAGATGCAACTTGATAACATGCTGTTGAACACGTATTCAAGTAAATGTATTAAAATGCAATGCGATTTGCATGATGTGCCGAGCCCGGTGCATGTAAGACCGATGAATAATGCACGCATGCGAAGCATAAGGATGCTAATTGAAATATGCCCTAAAATTAAACATCAAAAGATGATAAGTAAAAGGGAGAAAGACGTGGGGTTGGAAGACATTTACACACTCACGCACACTTATTACAAAATTCGCCCTTTTGACGAAGGGTCCAAATAAATACGCTAAGCTAGCTATGCTAAGCTATTCTAACTAATCTAATAATCTAATTAGACTAATTATTACAAAACCAAATTGAATAACTAGCTAACACTAAGCTAATTATTACAACATGTTAACTAATTAACAAATTAGCTAGTTTAATTAAAAATTCAAAAGCTAATTAATCAAGTAAAGCTAATTACAAATTATAAAGCCTCGGCTTAGTTCTAAGAGTTCGAAGATGCATGCTTGATCGCCTCGCTCAGAAATCCGTTGCCATACCTCAAGTCGCCTCTGTTTGCACTGTTTTAGACTTCTGAAATTTGTGCCAATCTCCAAAACAATTCTGATTCACCTCATGGACATGCTGTATGGCCTTTGGCCAAAGGATAAAGGTCATCAACCAATTATGAGGATATCGGCCAATCATTGATAGCCGATCGGCACACTGTACAGCCGATCCACCAATTCTTCCTGCAAACTTCTCCTTTTGCTGGAACAGAGCACAAATAGAGGCATGGCAATGTATTTGCAAGAAAATGTGTGTACAACTACACCCTTATCATGTCTCATGCTCAAAGGTGTGTAATGCTCGGCTCTCGAGCCATCAATCACGCATTTCGATGCATGATGGCCAAAGAGGCCAAGTTGCACAAATCAATGCCAAATGAATGCACAAAAACACATAAATTCCTTAACCTTTATCATGCATGATCAAGAGGGTCGACGACTAAGAATTGAGGCACGTTTCATCACTTCAAGTATGAAGCGTCCCTCATTTCTCGTGTTTGGCTTAACACCCAAACCAAACACAATGCAATGCATGCACAACTTAACAAAGCTAATGGCATGCAAACAATGTGATGCAACATGAGCATGAAAGCACCATGCAATGCAACTCAAGCATGCAACAACAATACAATGGAACAGGCATGCAACACCAATACAATGGAACAAGCATGCAACAACATGCTACAACATGCAAATTATAATGTCATGCAACAATATGCAAACAACAATGCAATGGCAATGGACCATGTAATGCAACACTTAGTGGACTTAAACCGCATATGGACAGCCCTAAGGGGGTCCAAACCAGTGGCCATAACACCAAAACTAAGGCACCAAAAGGCAAAACATGCGTGCATACATATTGGTCCATAAGCTAGGCAACAATGCACAACCCTTAGAGGCACTCAAAGGGTGAAAGAAGTGGGAGTATGGAAAGTCTATATACTCTGAAATGTCATGGTAAATGATGCCAAATCATATACATGTCACAAATTAAGCATTCTATGGTGCTCAAAGCTTAAAGCTAGCAAAAGGGACTTACACCAAGGCTATACAAAGCAAGCCTTGAGGGGCCAAGGACAACCAAAACAGCCCTAGATTATGCCAAAATGAGTCTAAAACATGCATGGAGCATCACCAAAATAAGCTAGTATGAAGGGCATGAAGCATGAACTCGCAAGGCTAATAAGGAGTATTACACTACACCTATCAAAACCAAGCATGAGGTGACTTTAACAAAAAAATTCAGAGTTATAACATGTCAAAATAACCCCAAATACACACTAATATGGTAGCTTACAAGCTTAGGCAAAATGGCATACGCAATGGCTCATTCTTAAGGCATAAAGAACCAACTCTTTAAAGCATTGAAAGGGTGACAAATGTGAGAACATGAACATGAAACATGGACTGAAATCACATATGAAATGATACCAAATCATGCAAATGGCTCAAACAATGCATGCTAGTGGACTCAACACACAAAGCTAGTGAGCTTGATTGAACCATGGCTATACAAAAAAATCCATGCATGACCCAAGACACTTAAAATAGAGCTAGATCATGGTAAAACATGAACAAAAACTTCTTGAAGTTAAGCCAAACATGCTAGAATGATGGTCTAAACACATGATACATGTTAGGCTAGTGAATGGATTTGTACTACAAGTACAAGGAGCATACATGATATGATCAAACCAAGCCAAAACAATGTTATATCATGGCAAAACAATGCCTAAGACATACTGAAATGGAGCCACAAAGAGGTATAAAAACATGCCAACTTGGTGAGCCATCAACACAAGCATATAAGATACAAGGAGAGGGGGGCGTCCCTCTCCTATTTAAGGCCTCAAAATACCCTTTCCACCACTAAAATTTCTCTTGAATTCAGTGGTAGAAAGGTCATGCAAAGACAAGAACAAAAGCCTAAAGGGGTTGCCCAAAACAAGGCACTCAAGGGGGTAGATCACCCCCAACACCAACAAGACCTTAAACAATCATTTCAAACACATGAAAATGAAGCTTTTTACAGTTAAGAGTTAAGCCAAAATAAGCATGAAAATTAGTCCAAGTAAGCAATGAAGACAAAGCTTAAAAGAGGGTTAGAGACTCACCCTTGTAGAACACCTTCAAAGAGACAACTCCAGCAACTTTCTGAGCCAAAAACCAAACTTTAAGTTCAAACAAAAACCTCAAGTACCTCAGCAACAAGAATATGGTGTTCTAGTAGGTGCTTTAGTGCAAAAGTGTGAAGAAATTACACTTTTGAGCACAAACAAGGGTAAATATATATATAGAGAGAGAGAGAGGAAATATAGAGAGAGTGATATATAACTTCTATCCCCATTTTTCAGAACCTCTGGAAAGGGAGAGGGATCTCCCTTCTTATAGAAAATCAAATCTCAAGCTTGTTGAGCAAGCTTGAGACTTGTTTCAATCCCTCCATACACGTGTATGGAGGATGAAAACTGTGCTCACCAGCTGTCACAGCTAGCATGAAAATATCTAAAAAAGTAGATAGAAGGGTCTCGGCCAAAAAATATGGCCGATCGACCAAAAAGAGTGTCGATCGGCCACCACTTATGGCCGACGACAAGGAAACAAGGCTGACAAGCACAAGGCTTGGCCGATGGGTTGTAGGGATGGCCAACAAGCCACCCTATTCCCTCATAAATAAAACCACAGGTCCTTGGTCCACAACCAAGCACAAAACAGACACGTTGAGAGATCCTAAGGCAAGACGCGCGGCCAAGACCTCTGGGAACTCAAAACGAACACGAGCATGGATGATCATCGAGTGTTCAAACGATGACGTCCAAGTCTTGAGGACGGTCAAAAATGGGGTGTCTACAGCAATGTGAAACTGATAATCACCAAAGAGTCCAAATCCGGCAAACCTTTTTGGAAAATCGATTTTCAATCAAATAATGCCAAAATCAGACTGCTTTGCTAGATACAGAGTCGCCACCTAAATATTTTGTTTTTGGGGAAATTTAAGAAACCCTAACTCGTGCCAAAGGCCACGTGTCCGTCATCACCAAAGTTGTCTCAACTCGGGAACATGGGTACGAAGGGGGAAGGTCCTGAAATGAGCACCCCTGCTTGTTCGATCAAAGATCGACCTTTACTAATCATGATATGATTTTTATAAACATTATGTGTTCTTGTTCCGGTTATTAGACTAGCTTTACTATGTGACACACACAAGCAAGTATAGACTACGTCACAAGAATTGGAACATTTCAAGTCATGTTTGTTTTGCGAAAATGGTTTGAATTTGCCACCCTCAAGTGGGCTTAAAACATAATTTGCCACTCAACAAAGTGGGCAAAAAATATACATTCGCAATTCAAACAACAAGCCTTCATCCACAAGCATTTAAGCACATAGCCTCATGCAAGCATGTGAAACATGGTAATATGGCAATCACACTCATGCAAGTATGCTAAAGCATAGAAACTCACCTAGTACTCCAAGTTAGGAAAGAAATAAGTTAGAAAAATGCATGATTCCTAACTATACAAAATGCCTAATGCAACACATGCAATATGCAATTTAATAGGCTCGGCTACTAATATGGCATATGAATCAATTTGAACAACATGTGATTAAACACGTATTCAAAGATTTATTGAAATGACAATGCAGTTTGAATGATACGCCGAGCCTCGGTGCATGCAGGACAAATGAATGAATGCAAATATGCAAGCATGCTAATTGAAATATGTCCCTAATCTAACCATCAAAAGCGATTAAATAAAAAGGAGAAACACGTGGGGTTGGAAGACATACACACACGCACGCACACTTATTACAACATTATGCCCTCGCGAAGGAGGGTCCGAATGAATAAGAGATGAGCTAATCTAAGCTAAGCTAATTAAATTAATCTAATCAAGCTAATTAGACAAATTATTACAAACCAATCGAATAACTAGCAAACTAATTACTAATTATTACAACACTTTAACTAATTAACAACTAATTAATTAAAACAAATACACACTAACTAAACATGCAAGGCATTAGACTATGCTGCCACTGCTCTGCCTTGGGAAGTGGAAGATGCATGCACTCGGTTTTCTCCCCGAAAAGTCACTGTTTTGCTCTTGAAAGGCTCTGTTTGCAGGGTTGAACGTATTTCAGAACCTTTATGCTCCAACTTACCAAATCTCTGCTGAAAATTGCATCAGTGGCTTGCCGGCGATGGATGGTTACTGCTGGCCCCCTGCTGGCCAAAGAGGTGACTTGTCGGCCAGAAATGAGGCACTGCCGGCCATGGATGGGGCACTATCGGCCACTGATGCTCTGAGTCTCCACACTGCAACAAAGCACAAACAAAGCAAAAAGAAGGTTTTTCCGAAGGTTTATTTGTACTGTGCCCCTCCTTATCATCTCAATATCTCAAAGGAGTGACACATTTGGATCCAAAACCACCAATCAAGAAATTTCATTGTATGATGGCCAAAGATCCAAGTTGTACAATTTCAATAAATGCACAAATAAGACTCGAAGGACCACAACCCTATCATGCATGATCAAGGGCAATGGAGACCAAGGAGATAGGCTCATTTCATCACTTTGAGCATGAAATGCTCCAATCTTCCTTGTGTTCAATATAACATCCGATTGAACACATGCAATGCAACACAACATGCTTTATCTTGCTTCTTTTACTTGTTCATTTTTTGTTTACTCATTTTAGCTTACCAAATCATTCTTTAATTGATTTAGTCCATTGGTGAGAGTCCTCTAAAGAGAAAGAAGTGTCAACCAAAGGATGATTTAAGGCAAGAGAGAGGTCATGCTTTGGTTAGTAGAAACCCTCAAAAGAGGATTAAAACCATTAAGCACAAACTCTATCTCAAGCTTAAAGGATCCCAAACTTGAAACAACTCTCTTAAACAATTGAAAGAGTGAAACAAATGAGAATGTAACAGAGCTATATATGCTGAAATTACATGCAAAGTGACACTACAACATGCAACCAACTCAAGCAACTCATGTTTAAGGCCAAAAACAATGAGCTAGTGAAGGAATTAACCCTACAACTATGCAAAACAAGGCTCAAATGAATTAACCAGCCCAAAACAGAGCCATAACAGGTTAAAGCAGTGGCAAAAACATGCTGGAAATAAGCTAAGTTAAGCTAGAAAAACATGTTAACACACAAAGCTATCTAGGCATGCAAACAAGACACAAGGAAGGGAGGCTAACCCTTCCAATTTTGGACTTCAAAACATGTTTTTTGCCACTGAAATAACTCTGAAAATTAGTGGTAAAAGCCTAAAAAAAAGATGATTTGAAAGTGGTGAATAATGGCACAAAAGCTTAACAAGCAAAGGAGCAAGAAGGGTGGATAACCCCTTAACTAAAAATAGCCTCAAACCACCATTTTTAAGTCATAAAAACATAGGTTTTTTTAGTTCAAAACCACCCCCCCCCCCCCAAAAAAAAAAAGTACCAAAAGATGGGCAAAACAAGTATCAAAAACAAGCTTAAAGGGGAAAGGTTATACCTTTTGAAAGGAAGAGTGATTCTTGGCACCAATTCAAGCCAAAACCCACTTAAGGAGCTCCAAGAGAGATTCGAGCAACCTCGGCCCAAAGATGAACAACTTTGGTCAAGGGTTGATAGGCAAAAGTTTGAAATATGCAAGCTTCTAAGCACAAAAGCTCAAGAGAGAGAATCTAAAGAGAGAGACTCCCAAAATTTTTCCAACCTTCAAAACAATAGAGAATGGCCTCTATATATAGAAAAATGAGAGCCATGGTCGAAAATATCAAGGTAGAAATATCTGGAGCAGTATAGAGACGGCCAGAGGTAAATATCTGCAAAAAAAAATGATTTTTGACACCAGTGGCTGGCAAGGCATCATTGATGGCTGGAAAGGTTCATTTGTGGCCGGCAAAGACCATCAATGGTCGGCAATGCATCATCCATGGCTGGCACACTTCACCAGTGGCTGGCAGAAAAATCTGCTATCTAGGTCCAACTTTAAATGGGCATATCTCCTTCATCTGGACTCCTTTGCAGGTCATTTTTGAGTCTAAACTGAAGCCCCGGAAGTCTTATTTCCAATGGTGGAAACCTCACATCAAAATTCCAAGTGTGCAAAAAGATATGCCTATTTTAGTGAAGCTGCTCAGTTTCGATTCTAACCGGATTCATGCCTAACTTCTCCTCAGCTAGTTTTCTTCCCTCGTCTCTTATTTTCTTCAAATCCAAACCTCTAAACAATATGTTTTAAAGATTGTTTCAAAGATATCACCTCTCTTTCATTTATTTCCACTTTGTCCTTGCTCGGTTTATTGAAAAGCGCAACATTTAACGAAATGCGAGCCTTAGAACATCGTAGGAACTTTTTTTTCAATAATATTTTGAAAGAGAGGTTATTAAGGTC
This sequence comes from Camellia sinensis, assembly GCF_055761805.1. Taxonomy (NCBI): domain Eukaryota; kingdom Viridiplantae; phylum Streptophyta; class Magnoliopsida; order Ericales; family Theaceae; genus Camellia; species Camellia sinensis. The sequence continues at coordinate 145,045,542 of NC_138963.1, forward strand.
TAAAAATCATTTTGGTCAAAATAGTTTTGGTCCAAAATGGCATGTATGGTTGGGATTTGAAGTTCTCATTGCCGAAGAAATCGAACCTTGCACAACATAGCCTGCTCCATCGAATAACAATCAGTAGCGCCCAAGTCTTAAGGGCGGTCAAAAATGGGGTGTCTACAATACTATATACCCTAAGCCACGTTCTGGTATAATGAGAATAGGAGCGGTAGTCAACCTAAGCTTTAGTTCCTGAAAGGATTTCTCACAAGCTTCACTCAAAATGAATTTCACTCCCTTACGAGTCAATCTAGTCAAAGGTAATGCTGTAGAAGAGAAATTCCTCACAAAGCGGTGGTGGTGACCACCTAGACCCAGGAGTATGAATTTAAAAGGCATTCTTAGGTTGATCCCAATTCTGTGCAGCTTCAATTTTTGAATAATCCATTGTAACCCCATCCCCGGAACATGGTCCACAAACTTCATTTCTGATAGCCAAAACTCACACTTTTCATACTTCACATACAAACGATGTTCTCTGAGGAGTTGTAGGACAATGCGGAGGTGCCCCTTGTTCTCCTCATCGGAAGGTGAGTAGATGAGAATGTCGTCTATAAAGACAACTACAAATTGTTCAAAAAAATCTTAGAAGATTCAGTTCATCAAGTCCATGAATGTAGCAGGTGCATTGGTCAACCCAAAAGGCATAACTAGAAACTCGTAATGGCCATATCTAGTACGAAAGGTTGTCTTAGGAATATCCTCATCCTTGACTCGTAGCTGATGGTAACCTGACCTCAAATCTATCTTTGAGAAGCAATGTGAACCTTTGAGTTGGTTAAAAAGATCATATATTCTAGGTAAGTGATACTTATTCTTAATCGTAACTCGATTCAGTTTGCGATAATCTATACACAATCTCAACGAACCATTGTTCTTTTTAACAAATAGGCCCGAAGCTCCCCACGGTGAGGTGCTATGGCATATGAAGGCCTTATATAGCAACTCTTGTAATTGTTCCTTCAAGACAACCAACTTAGCTAGTGCAAATCTATACGGTGACATGGAGATAGATGTCATCCCGACACTAAGTCTATGGAAAACTCAACCTCCTGGTGAGGCGGTAATTTGGTGAGATCCTCTGGGAAGGCATTTGAGTACTCGCAAACCACTCTAGAAAAAATATCTTGAACCTTACCACTCCCATCATCTAAGAAGGTTACCAGGAGAGAGCTTAGTTCACCTCGACTACGTGGGTCATACAATGGCGGCAACAATCTGTCAGTTCTATTCCCCAAGAAAGAAAAACAATCGGTACACATAGTAACTCTCATACAGTAGTAGTCTATGATGGCACAGTAGGAGGAAAACCAATCCATGTTGAGGATGACATCAAATCCGAACATATTTAACAACACAAAGTTGAATGGAAGTCGACAGTCAACGACCTCAATTACACACCCACGATATCCCCGATTCAAGACAGTCTTACCCCCAACGAGTGACTCTACCACAAGCAGAGACTCTAGTTGCTCACTTTCTAACCCCAACATGGATGCAAATGCAGATGCTATGAATAAATGAGATGCCCCGTTATCTATCAACACACTGGCCCAAGTATTGAAAATAAGATATGTAGCTCTTACAACATATGGTCCTGAAGACTGCTCTAATGCGGTGATGGCATACAAACTTCTCTGTGGCCTCTGCTCTCCTAGGTCGCCTCTCAGAAAATAGGCTTGCTGTACAAATTATGCAAATGTGTCCTCGTGTACTGCTCTGGATGCCTGACCCTATTGGGCCGGCTAATAAGACTATCTCTGCCCTTGGCTTGTCTAGAAGTCCCATGACTGGCAAGATCCCAATGCATTACTAGTCCTTTCTTTCTGTGGGCAAAACTTTTTCAAGTGCCCCGGTTGGCCGCACCGGTAGCAAGATGGTGCTTGGCCCCTAATTTGGGATTCACTATAGGAGTGAGGCAACTGTGTCTGAGCCCTAAGTCTCTGACCACACTCTGAAACCTTGTGACCCAACTGACCACATCTATAAGAAGCACCACGGGTTTGACCCGTGTTCCCTGAACCACCAATCGTAATTGAACGAGAAGACTTAACTTGTTATGGTGATGATTGAGAGAACGATGAGCTCCTAGACTTTTTCGAAGACCCCGAATGACCTCTAGACTCTTAGTACCCCAACCTCTTTGACTTTTTCCTGGTTTCCTCAGCCTTCAACATAATCTCTACATGAGTTTCAGCTTCCACAAGCCGGTCATAATCTCTGATCAGGTTACCCACTACCTTTGTTAAAAAAATTAATCTCAACCTTTTTCTCAAATTCTAAGCATTGGCGCTCTTCAGTTGCTATCAGATCGAGTGCAAAATGGGATAAACTAGTAAATGTGGCTTCAAACTCGGCCACAGGTGTGTCGAGCTGCAATAGCCTTTCAAACTATCTCCTCAACCATTCTCTAGTAGTAGGAGAGAGGAACTTCTCCTAGAAGGCGTGCATGAATGCCTCTCAAGTGTGCTCAATGCGTTTTTTGGCATACTTTCACCATTGCCCAGCCTCTCCTTTCAATTGGTAGGCCACTAATGTCACTCATAACTCACCCTCACGGATTTGACAATTTGCTCTAACCACTCATCTGCTTTCATAGGGATGGGCGCGCCACTGAACTCAACGGGGTTTGAACAAAAGAATTCCTTTTTCAGGAAAGTAGTTCTAGTCTCTCCTTTGATGGTCCCAGCTACTTGTTCAGCTTTTAGTATGTCCATGGACTCTCTAAGAGCCCCTTCCATCTCCAGGACCAAAGCCCCAATTATGTTTTGGGCCGGTGGAGCGGCCACATTATTCTGACCCACTTCTTCTTGTGGAGGGATCTCCAGTTAGGTAGGCATATTTTGAACATCCCAGCAATGTCTACCACGAGCTCTAACACGTCTAGACGTCCTATAAGAAATAGAGATAAAATTAAATTTGTGACTCACTTTGCTTACATAGTCTCACCTGTCCCACATACACTAGCATGAGACCACACATACATTTAGATCACATTAGGCAAACCACACAAGCACCTTGTCATATAGAACACATATGAACCACCCCTCGAAGATATAAACATGTCCCACGGTGCTCAAAGACATCCAAGCAGAAAGGGCATTGATCAAGTGCCTTTCCAAAAGGACTTCAATGAGTGTGGTGGATCCAAGTTATATCCTAGAAGTTTCATTCCATACCCACATAGTTACAGATACACATAATCATGTTAATCAATTAGCATCCTTCCTTGCATGGCAAACTCACTATAGCGTTAGCCATTTTTCACGAGCTCAAGGTAGTCAAACCTGGTTAGTTCTGATACAATTTGTAACGCTCCTAAATAATTTAATGTAAAAAATGGTTGAACCAAAATCTTATCATCACCATAATAACATTAACCTAAGAGGTCCTCTTTCTCATTGAACTAAGGTTTCCATTTACAGTTCCATCTTCAACAAATTAAATACACTTTCATATGACATAGTTCAGCAAGTTAGAGGATACAAAAAAGAGGCCTTAATGGATTAAAAAATTCAAGGCATGGCCTTGTTACAACAAAAATGCCCACACAGTCCTAAACAAAGAAGCTCAGAGCTTTCACATTAAACATCCAGGAGCCTCGGTGCTCCAATCAAACAAAAGAGTCTACTCATTCTTACTAAGGTGGTGGCACATCACCAATTCCTGAAAATGTTTAGATAGGGATGAGCTATATGTCCAATAGAATATATTTAACAGAGTATCTAATTACTTCAATATCCATATGGCAATATCATAACCCAAAACACAATTTAAAATTTATGTTCACAAATAAAAAAGAGAAGAAAACGTGTACATCTTTGTTCCACTTGAAAACCTTTCTCAACACTAGGGTGGTAAATATGCCATGAATCCCTCGTAGAAGCCCCATACTATATATACATATATTTATAACCAAAACTATCCCCACATTTGCTGGCTATTAATACGGCGGGTGGTCGACACTCAAAATCCTTCATTTTTTTCACTTTTACTAGCTATTATTGTCATGGCCCGAACCCGCCCCTATGGATTAGGGTCATAACCGGCCAGTAATTATGAGATTACCTATGACCCCAGTTAGAAATCAAAAGAGATTTAATTACAGGGGTGTAGACGTCCCTGAACGTCCCGGGAGGGAATCCCGTTTTGTTCATTGGGCTCACTAGTTCGGACTCAAATGTCACGGTTCTTAATCTGATCTCGTAAAATGCAATACGAGATTGATAAATCACCAAAGAGTCCAAATCCGGCAAATCATTTTGAAAAACTAATTTTTAGAAAGAAGTGCCAAACATGGACTGCTTTGCCAGATACAGAGTTGCCACCTAAATATTTTATTTTGGGAGAATTTAGGAAACCCTGACTCGTGCCTAAGGCCACGTGTCCGTCATCACCAAAGTTGCCTCGGCTCGGGAACTTGGGTACGATTGGGGAAGGTCACTTCGTGAGCACCCCCGCTCGCCCGATCAAAGATCGACCTCTACTAACCATGATATCGAGTTTTGAAAATATTATGTGTTCTTATTCCGGTTATCAGCCTAGAATTTCTAGGTGATGCACACAACATACAAGTATAGACTAGATTGCCTAAGTTAGAACAAAACATCGCATATCCGTTCGTTTTGAAAATGGATTGAAGTTTGCTACTCGCAAGTAGGCTAAAACACGGGTTTCGACGAATCATTCCAATTCAAGCAACCCAACCTTTACCCACAGGAATTCAGGCAATTATATCATATAAGCACATAGTCTCATGGTAAGCATGCTATCATGGCAGTCACTCACATGCATGCAAGGATGTTAAAGCATAAATACTAACCGTGTACTCCGAGCCAAAGAAAGAAGCTAATTAGAAAACATGCATGAATCCTAACTATGCTAAGATGCCTAATGCAACACATGCAAAAATGCAACTAAGATAGGCTCGGCTATTCTAAGATGGCATATGAAATGGTACAGATAACATGTATTCAACTCGGAATTGAAATACAATGCAGTTAGCATGATGCGCCGAGCCCGATGCATGCAATACAGATGAATGGATGCAAACATGCGAGCATAAGGATGCTAATTGAAACGTGCCCTAAAACTAACCATCATAAGCTGGTAAATAAAAGGGAGAAAGACATGGGGTTGGAGGACATACATCACACACACGCACACTTATTACAACATTGCCCTGGCTCGGAGGGTCAGAATAAATAATATACAACCAACTAGCTAATCTAAGCTAATTAAACTAATTATTACATAACCCTAATTAATAAACAAATTAACTAAGAAAGCAAATGAATTAGTATGCAAGCTAAATGAATGGACTGCCTCAGCTCTGTCTTGAATGATGATGCATGTGTGCTCGAGTCGCCTTGTCGGGAAATCCATTGCGATGCCCCGATTTGCCTCTGTTTGCTACTGATCTCGGAACACTGTACAAAGCTCCAGAAGGCATGTTGACCAATTTTGGCTGCTGGTTTCCGGTTTGCTACAACAGAGAGCAAGAAAGGGGCATAACAAAGTATTTTCAACGTATGTGTGCACGACCACTCTCCCCGTCATTGTATAAGCTCTAGGGGGTGTAGACCTCGATCCTTGTGCCACTAATCACGCATCTCGATGCATGATGGCCGAGGATTCGAATTGCACGACTCAATGTGGAATGAATGCATATGAAAACACAACAAGGCCTAAACTCCATCATGGGTAATCCGGAGTGTCGGGGACCGAGAATCGAGGCATGTTTCGTCACTTTGAGTACGAAACGTCCCTCGTTTCCCGTGTATAGACTAACCCTTCTCCAAACATAATGCAACAAGATATCATACACAATGCGACTAACATGCAACCCTAAATGCAATGCAACCTAATCATGTTGGCATGCGAGGGATGATATGCAAACATGCAACTAGCATACACAATGCTATGAACTAAGGATGGCATACTCAATGCATATGAACCATATGGCATACACAATGCACATATGAAGACTATCATGCACAGATGAAGACTATCAATGAGATGATCAAGGCATACACAATGCAATGGCCAAACATGCAACAACATGAACTAAATGGCATAAACAATGCAAGATGGACTTAAACCAATGTGAATGGACCTCAGACACACTCAAATCAGTGGCCAAACACAATTGAAATTAGACAAGAACGCTCATGCAAACATGCCCAATGTAAGGGACCGAACCTAAGGCATCAAATGCCACTCTACCAAAGCATGGCAAGGGATGACACATGGCATACAATGACACAAATTCCAGCTCTGAAATAGCATACAAGATGGTCCCAAAACATGCAAACACCTCACCCGATGCATGCTAGATGACCCGAATACCGAAACTAGTGGAATGGATTACACTATAGGTATGCAAAACAATGCTCAAATGATGAAACCAACCCCAAGCAGTCCCTATGTAGACCAAAATCAGTGGCAAAATGTGTTGGGATGGTGGCTCGGAATGCATTCAAATGAAGCTCATGCAATGGCCGGTAAATGAGGCATTCAAGCATAACTCTCAAACGCATTTAAAAAGTGAAAATCATGGGAATATGGCATATATATAAGCTCTAAAATATGATGTGCAATGGCCCCAAAACATGAAAACACCTCAGTATATGCATGTAATAGACCTCGAAACTCAAAGCTAAGCATGGATATTGTACTACAAGCATGCAAAACAAGCATCATTTGACCATGAGACCCAAAAATAGAGCTGAGGTAGTCCAAAATATGCACAAAATCAGTTTAAGGCATGACCAAAAAGTGCTAGAATCAAGGGCCAACATAGCATGCAATGTAAGCTAGTAAAGAAAATTTGCACTACAAGTATGTGAGGCAATCAAGACGTCACCAAACCAGAAAAATTCAGAAGTATGCCATGTCAAATAATGTCCAAAAACTCATGGAAAAAAGGTCAATGCATGCAAGAATGATATGTTCCTTTGAAAGGCCAAAAAGAGGGTTATTCTACACATGCAAGATGGACACCCCACATGACAAAACCACCTCTGGACAGAGGTTATGAAGGCCCTAAAACTCACTGAAAAGGGCCTGAAATGAGGCTAGGAAGCATGCAAGTAAAGGCTCCTTTGAAAGGTTATGAAGAGGGTTACTCTACACATGCAAAAGGGACACCTAATATGGAAAAAACAACTCCGGACAGAGTTCATGCAGGTCCTAAAACTCATCAAAAATGGCCTGAAACATGCTCAAGAAGTGTGCAAATATGGGCTTCTTTGTAAAGCCAACAATGCTAGTAAATAAAACAAGGGGTGAGAGGGTCACCCCTCTCTGATTTTGGGGCTCAAAATAGCACACTAGCCACTGAAAATCCACTGGATTTCAGTGGCTAAGAGGTCAAACAAAGGCCAATGCAAAGGCCTAGATGCATGGCTCAAAACAAAGTCAAAACAAGCATGCAAGGGGGGAGATGACCCCCAACAAAAAAATGACCTTAAACAAACTTCAAGAGGAGCTCAAAATAAGACTTTTTTTAGTTCATGACAAAGCCGAAATATGCTTTCAAACTAGGCTAAGAGATGGAACAAAACAATGCCAAAAAGAGGGAAATAGAGTGTTACCCTTGTAGCCAAAGGGACCAGCAGCTTCTGGACCAAAACAGCAAGCCTTCAACCTCTGAAAACTAGCTCCAAGGTGCTTAGAGTGATGGTGGAGGTGTTAGGATAGGAGGTGGTGTGTAATAGCCAAGAACAATAGAGCTTTGGAGCTTGAAATAGAGAGATATAGGGAGAGGTGCATGTATGCCTTAGCCAAAAAATCTAAACCTTTGCTAATGAGGGAGAGAGCTTCTCTTATAGGAGAACAAAGGTCCAAGCTTCACTTGGAAGCTTGGAGCAAAGGGCCAAGCTTCTTAAGGAAGCTAAAGCAAAAAAGGTCAAGCTTCTTGAGGAAGCCAGAGCAAAGGGGTCAAGCTTCCTCAAGAAGCTAAGAAAGGTTCAAGCTTCTCTTAGAAGCTTGGAGCAAAGGGTCAAGCTTCTTTAAGAAGCCAAAACAAGAGGGTCAATCCTCCATACACATGTATAGAGGATGGAGCAAATGCCTCCCAGCTGGCACAACTGGAAGCAACTCAGTGAGACAAATCTGCAGAAAGCTGGCCGACCACTTGCCCTAGTCGGCCGACCAGGTCAAAAAGTTCAAGTTGATGAACGGTGGTCGACAGCCCTAATTGGTGGTCTCCCAATTCAATGCAAGCTAGTGGTGGTATAGGAGACCAGCAATTGTGGCCCAAAAGTGAGGGAGACCAGCTCTCTAACAAGAAAACTGCCGACGAAGAGAAAGGTGGTCTCCAAGAAGAAAAGGTGGTCTCCCACCCTGGTACCACCTTCCTAACAATGAAACTAGGGTCCATGCCAAAAATGAACCCACACCGATACAAAACAAGGGTTTGGGGGCCAAAACGCGCAGCCGGGTGCCCCGAAAATTGACTATTAAGCATCGAAAGTGGCATGCGACCACGAAGGTGGTCTCCCGGGCCACAGTGTCCCTCTAGAGAGAGGAAACAAGGTGTGTGACAAAAACCGGAGCAAACGGAGAAAGTTAAGCGGTCCCAAACCGAGGCGTACGGCCGACGGCTTCGAAAATCGAAAACTGATCTCCAAACGGGAACAGTGACCGACGACCACGAAACGTAGCCTACGGCCACTGAGAGATGGTCTACGAGACCTCTCCCTCCCTTTGGGAAGAGAAAACAAAACCTGGTTCACAAACCGAGGCAAAGCACAAAAGAGTCCCGAAGTCCAGAGGCAAGGCTCTCAGCCGAGACTCCGTGACCTCAGAACGAGCACAACATGCGCAATCACCGAGCGCTCAATCGATGACGTCTAAGTCTTAAGGTCGGTCAAAAATAGGGTGTCTACAAGGGGCCAAATAATGGAAGTAAAAATTTACAAAGATTGTCCAATGAGCTATGCATACATTGTTTAACCAAAAACTTTCTCATAAGTGTAATAACTCACACTATACACACATTCATGTTATGCACTACATAAGTCCAAGATCATTTAAAAGTCAGTGTTAACAAAAACCAAGGTTATACACAACTCGGCCACATAAGACCGCAAAAGAACAAAAGGAAAAGCAAAATAAAAACAAGGCCTCATACGTGAGGCGACCTTGGTTGACTCCTCAAAACTTGGTGTCTCATAGCTCACTAGGGCTGGGACTGGACATCTTGTTGCTCACCTACATACAAATAAATAAAGAGTGAGCTAATGCCCAGTGAATAATACCAAAGCAAATGGGTTCATGAACAAAATTCTCATAATCATAATTCACTATTACACTTGGAAATCAATAATAAAGCAAAACGACCTCAGGTCCTTTCTATCACTTCCCAAACACAAAATGACCTCGGGTCCATGTAGCATACAAAACGACCTTGGGTCCATCATATGCAAAACGACCTTAGGTCCAACTCATATACACGTTTGTGGGCACACATTTAGCTCCATGGTCATATACATATTCATCTTTGCATCCAAAACGACCTTAGGTCTATTCAATTCCTTATTCCAAACGGCCTCCGGCCCATTTAACAATTATACAAAGCGGTCTTAGGCCCATTTAACAATTATACAAAATGGCCTTTGGCCCATTTAACAGTTGTACAAACGGCCTTAGGCCCAATCCACATCCTTACTGAATATACTGAACGGCCTTAGGCCCATTTCATACTCATACGTTAATCACTTCGCATATTTCATTTCTAATTAAGTGATTAGAATACTCATTCATCATATCACTCCAAAAGTTTAGAACCTTACCACATAGGCATCATCTAGAAAATAATATATATATATACAAAATTATCCTTGCTGAGATATTACTCACAGTGTTTCGGTGCGTGGTTCGCCCTTGCACTTGACCCTACATAATTCATAAGACATTGGGAAATAATACAATTCAATCCATTCTTTAGTTTGCTTAATGTTCTTAGGCTTCTTTTATGGCCTTTAATTCATTTAGGATGCTCAATGTGTGCCTAAGAATACTCAGGAATAGAAGAGAACAGAAATTGGAACATATTACAGCTTTTCAAAAGTTTCTGAAACAAGGCACCTCACTCGAGCGGTCTGTAAAACTCTGTAAAAGTATTGGTTGCCTGAATTTTACGGTTGAGTGAGGCTTATGTCGCTCGAGCGACGTGCCATGTCAAACAGGGTTCACTTGAGTGCAAGGTTTGTCGCTTGAGCTACCGTACAAATCACTGTAAAACTTCTGGGAGCTTGATTTTTACGCTCGAGCGACACTTTTCTTGCTCAAGCGGACATGTTGAATTCTGGAATTTCCAGAACTATGTTTGAAGTTCAAAACTTGATTCCAAAGGCTCAAAACTCGTATTTTTGGTACAAAAACATGGAAAACATTACATGACATGGGAACATAGGTAATTTGAGACCAATTGATCAAAATCATGATCCAATTCTCAAATCATTTCACATTCTTCTTGGTATGTTCAAAGTTCATGTAACCAAGCTTCATATCTTCATGGACTATGCATGCATGTGAAATATAGACTCTAATTCCATTTTGAATGATACAAATGTTGTTCAAAATCATGAAGCTCAACAAAATTATACATTTGGTACCATATTCTCCATGAATTTGTCAAAATGATATTCCAAACTCTCATGCATGTATGATCTTACATGAATTCTTATCCTATCATCCTCAAAATATGCAATTAAGCCTCATAACCTCATCATTCATGGATGCATGTCTCGAATGACTACCAATTCAATTTGTTTAACATGCTATAAACTCAAATATGAAGATTCTTCGCAATTTGTTACATGCGTATACATATTGATCCCATTTTCATCATTTTTAGCTCAAACCTTGTTCTTAATTTCATATCATCTTTGAATTCACTTAGTTATGAATGTAAACCCATGAATTTGAGTTCAATTACTCACCTAGAAGCTTCAATCTTCCAAATTCTAGCTAGTTCTTGAGTTAATACTCCTAAATTCTCCAAGCTTGAGCTAAATCCTTCAAATTGTGTTTTCTCTCTCTATAATCGGTTCACTCTCTCTCTCTCTCTCTCTCTCTCTCTAGAGTGTATTTCAGATTTTGAGCTCAGAATATGAGTTTATTGGCCCTTATATATACTAGGTCATTAGTTTAAACTAATCAAACTCTCTTATGGTTAATAAACCACACTTAATTTAATCCAATTGTTTTGATCTGAATCAATTTTTAATTAAATTTCACCATAGGTTCTAAAAATTACGCTAATCACAATGGTACAATCAATTTTGGTTTCTAACGCCTCTATAGCCCTTAATTTTTAATTTATAGAAGCATACATAACATATTTTCCTATGGTGGATAGATATAGTTTCAAAAACACATATAATCATACAATTAGCACACAAAATCATGTCAAGCACATAATGATAAGCATAATTAAGATTGATTAGCATAACACAGAGTAGGGTTGTCACAATTATACGGCAGGAACAGTGGACACCCAAAAACATTTTCCCACATTCATTCGGCGATAAACTCAAGACAGGCCATTTGGGGACCTAAACTCCCTGTGCGAGTACCAACACAACACATCGTTCTAAAAAATTGACTCTCTACCTAGACTTCTTTTTTCCACCTTCTAAGTAACCAATCATTCATAAATACATGAGATGAATAATAAAATATACAATACATGGATTAACAATTTCCAAATCCACAAATTCCAATTAACACACATTAATAATGTACTCCAAAATCTAGTTATCCATTTATGTATGTCTAATGCCTATTAAATTTCAAAAGTTGAGAGTCAATTCCATCCAAACATCATTTTTCATAAAAATCAAAACTAGGGTCTTTATTTCTTTAATAAATTTGGGGCTTTTATGCCCTCTTCATACATGTGATAGTTCTCAACATCAATACTCATAATCCATAAGAGTTTATTTGAAATTTTGATAAACCTTTGGGTAAAATCCCTTTTTGTTAAAGATAAAACTCAATTTACACTCAATCATCAAAACAAAGTATCATGGTCACAACAAAACCACATAATCATCCTCAATATAAAGAGATACTAGGTTAAAAGTAACCCTACCTCAAGAAAAAAGCAAGGAGAAAGCTAGACATTAGGAACAATCCTTTATAGAATCGAAATCCAATCGGTAGAAAGTAAGATCTTGATGTAGACTCCACTTCTTGCAAGGGATTTAGGCTTGAATCTTAGTGGAATGAGAGATATATGAAGAGAGAAATCTAGGGTCTTCAGAATTAGAGATAGAGGAAAGAAGATAGAAAAGGAAAAGTGAAAGAAATGATCTAAAAGTGAGTTTTAAGTTGTTGAATGCGCGTAGACTCCTCGAGCGGTCTTTTCACTGCTCGAGTTATGAATGAGGCCTCTCAATATCTCTTCCTGCAAAACGACATACTGGGAACCCCTCATCTTCACTCGAGTGATCATTTGTTTGCTCGAGCGACCATTTGTTCGCTCGAGCAGTCCCTCAACCTGCAAAACAAACTACTAGAAGCACCTCATCTCCACTCGAGCGGTCTTTCCACCATTCGAGCAATCACCTGAAACGAGTTGTCACATAATAAGTCTAGAAAAAACCATGATTTACAATAAAATGCGGGGAATAAATTAACAATTGTGAAGTTTAGTCCAGAACGTTGGAAATAAATTAACAATGCTGAAATTTGTAAAAAAATGTTAGGAAAAGTCTTTTTTATTGTAGTGCAAAAGAATCAATTTTCCTCTAATACTTCTCTCCCAAACCGAGACAACCTCCTCCCTCATTTCCCTCTCTCTTTTGTCTTGCATGTCCACCATTGTTAGTGCTAAGGTTTTGGTTCCACCTCCTCCTTCTCTTATACTTGAGGAGTTAGAAATATCAATCCCTTGTATGATTAGTATGTATTTATAATAAGGTTTGTGAGAAACATTCGAAACTTGGAGGAGAAATTAAGGCCTTGGAACACTTAAGTTAGATCATCCAACTTCTCTCTCTTTTTCCTCATTTGTTTAAAGCTTCAAGTAAAGGTAGGGGTTCTCTCAACTTCTTCGTAGAAAAACCTGCTAGGGTTTGTTTCAAGTTAATTATTACATGATTTCATGAGTTAATGACATGATTAGTTTATGAAATGCATTTGTTTGTTTGTTTGTTTTTTTTTTCTTCTTCTTCTTCTTCTTCCTTTTTTTTTTTTTTTTTTGGTATATATTCAAATCCATGAGCTATATGTTTGATACATATTTTCTTGAATCACTTTTCTAAGTAAAAGTTAGATTCTTATCTTGAAATCCCTAAATATGTTCTTGTTTTGTGATTTCATGAATTTTGAATATAATATTTTCATATTTATCTTGAAATCATGAAAAGTAATTAATTAATTAATTTAGGTTTTTTTTCTTCAAACCTCAAAAAGTGTAATCTATGACATGTTTGATGACTAATGGTAACATGTGATTTGAGCAACTCTAAATATTTGAGAAATATTTAAAGTGTTGAGAAATTGGGAAAAATGATGTAGTTAGATTAATCATGGGTTAAAATGAGGTAGTCGAAAAGATCGTGTGATTTACAGTTGATTTACTATTTTCCATGATTTTTACCCTATTTTTCTTACTAGTTTCTTAAAATATATGTTTCCATGACTTTTTTATTATTTCAATTGTGTTTATGAGCTATTTGGATTATTTGATGAATTTGGGACTTATGAGAGAAGAAATGTAATTTTGACATTTTAGGGGTAAAATAGTCATTTGAGAATATTTTGAATTATTTGATTGAAATTGCCACGTAAGAAATTAACTTGGGGTTAATGAAGGGTAAATCGATAATATCATGCTTTGAGGGCATTTTGTCAATTCAAACCTTAGGGATAATTTGCTAAATTATATTGATCATTTCACACTAACGTTGTGTTTGGTTGCGGATTTGGGGAGGGATTTTGGAAAGGGAGAGGGAAAAAATGTGTGAAACTATGTGAAATGTAGGTATATTTTATTCACAGTTCACCTACCTTTTCCATTTCCCTTTCCAGATCCCTTCTCAAATCCCCAAACCAAACACAACATAAAAGTATCTATCTATTTGCCTATCTTCTTCTATACTATTATTAAGTGAAGGCCTGAATTGGTATAGTGAAGCTTTGCTCTTCTCATGCCACGTGACAATATTTTTTATTTTTTAATAAAAAATTTACATGAGAAGGTGGGCAAGACTTAAGCCCATGATCATGGGTTTAAGGTAGGAAAACATATACCACTTAAGCTAAATACACATTATATTATTATTTTGTTTTATTCTTACTTATTTTGAATTACATACGTATCATGTGTGTCACCTGGTAATTATTATTATTATAGCCCTAGGGGCAAATTAGTAAAGTTGGCTAGAAAGACCATTGCTGGCAAAAAATGGCTAAGTATTGGAAATTACTCTAAGTACAGAAAAGTGGGAATCTAACTAAGTATTAAATAACCAGTGTTGGTATTTACTATACTTAGTTGTTTTTTGGGTGCATCTCGGTATTATTGATTTACGGGCTTGGCCAGGGACATAGGCTTATAGCCAATATTGTGGTCCAGTATGCTTGAAGAGATAGTGGATCCAACTATCTGCGGATTAGAACCCCAGACACTACATAGTTTAGAGGAGTCGTAGCCTTTGGTGGTTGAGAGTGGAGTTTCTTTCTGACATGTAGCTCAAAGAGAGCCTTAGGCATGATCTGGGTAGAACCTAATATGTATTTATTTATGGCTTAGACATGGTATGTGTTGGTGAGGCTAGATTTTTGCCCCATTGACAAGTTATTGACGCTCTGTTGGTGGTTATTGATTCTGGATTATTTCTTTTATTTAATTATTCTAATGTGAGTTAATTAAATAAGATAGACTTAATAAGATTAAGTAAGTTAATTCGAAAATTGGACATTACATTGCATAATTTTACTTATCTCAACACTAACATGTTTACTTAGTAAGAAATGAGATTATTGTCGAGTGAGTATCAAGACTCAACCCCCTTGCATTGTGTAGGTACCGATGGACACCCGTCGGTTAGAGCATCAAGATGTTGTTTATTTTGTTAAGTATAGACCCTAGGCCAATTTGGGCATGCATGTCTTGGCATCTTTTGTCGGATTATCAGATTATTGTATTAATTCATTTCGGATTTGTAACTTTAATGTTTATTTCCATTATTGCATGATCTATTTCATTTGATAGGTTTGTGCATCAAGTGAGGATGTCTTTAGTATGTGACAGAACACTAGAGTTTTTGAACTTAAAGGGTGAATTATTTCAAAAGCTATCAAACTGCATGTTTCTCAATGCAAGCTGAATTTATCAAAAACACCTTGTTTTGTCACCTAAAAGTTAGGTCCTATAAAAGAATGGAAGTGTTTGGGTGTGCAAAGTGCATACCACCTTACTTATGTTTGTGAAAATTTATGCAATTTTGTGAGGTAACTTACTTATATTTGTGAGAATTTACGCAATTGTGTATAGTATGCACTTGCACACTTGAGAATTGCCCATAAAGAAAAAAAATGGACATCTTTTCCAACCTTATCCAACCTAAGCCTATTAGGCACATTATATGTGGTAAACCCAATGTAAAGCCTTTGACTTTTGTAATTTCTTTTTAGACCCTTATTTTTGAATTATTTCAATGAAAGACCCTCGATTCCTTAATTGATTTCAATTTTAACTCTAGAGTTGAAAACGAATGCCAACCAAAAACTCGCAAACCCTAATTGAACCCGAGAACGTAGGGATCATTTCCAAGGCCTTAATAATAATTAAATTAATTCCCTAATTATATTTACCACTCAAAAGCTTAAGTTTTTTGCTCTCATTACGATTCACAATTTAATTCAAAATGAAAAAACTTTAACTGAATTCCCAAATCCTAATTTAAATAAATATTACACTTAAATAAATGTTCTAGTTTATAAATTAAGGCCTTAGCCCTCATAATTTACTTGAATTATAAATTGTCCCCAAGTTACTACCATTATATATATATATATATATATATATTTGTACCAATTTTCTTAAACAAATAAGTTTGTACATAAATATCTTCATAAAACATATAAATTGTACACAAAATAAATCATAGAAATCCCTCAAATCCTAGGTGATATGGCCGGCCACCCCATTGTACATATATATAGGGTACTTTTGAGATAAATTTGCATAATTTAAGGAAGAATAATTTGACCTAAGTACAAATTTGAATATATTGATATATATATATATATATATTTATGCATGTACTAGTAACTAGAATGAATTAAATTAGATCTAAGCCTAACTAAATTAAGTACATAATTAAGGTCCTAATCATCTCTCATTCCATTACATTCAAACTAAATCAAAGAACTATTCAATTGAATTGGAACCAAAGGCAAAATAGTTTTTTATCAATTTTTTCCTATAAATATACCACCCAACTCTACTTGTTGAACACACGTACACACTCACACACCCAACCCACGTCTAAGAGGAGAAAGAAAGAGAGAAAGAGCTTGGTGGTGGAGGAAATGAATGAAAGGAAAGATTGTGCGATCAACCTATCTAGGCACCAAGTAAGCCACATTACCATCCTTCCTTCTATATTTCTCTTTCAAATACATGTTCTTAGAGGTCTTAAACATTTTTTTTTCAGATGTGTTTTCTCTTAATAGACGCAAAACTAATCTTTTCTACACCTATCTCACATGATTTCCAAAGGCACACATTGAATCTAAAATTCTAAGTTAAATAAATATCATTTAGCATGTTTCTATCACAATAGAAGTGAAAAAATTATCCATGGTTACCCTCTATTCTTACTTTTTCTCTTATTTCAAACTTTGTGCTGAAATATCTAGTATTTACAGCCCACTTGAAAAAAAATTAGAAAAATGCAGAAAAATCCCCCTAACCTCAATTTTTATGTCAAAACTTTCCTTTAAGTGTTATCTTTCATGAAAAAATGTTTTGTCAAGAAAGAGTAAGTAGTTTGAGAGAAAATCCAATTTTCGTAACAATCGACGAATTTAGATAGCGCTGGAGTATTTCTAAATAACTAAAAATCTAGGAAAGCTATGCCACTTATGAAAAATGTTTTGAAAACTAAATAAAATTTTATACAAACCATGGGACGGCTAAGTTTGGAAAAAAATCTAAAAATGTCTCTTTAAATGTAATCTTTAAAGTGCATCAAATCTGAAAATTTGCTATTGTTAATGAATTCATGCTCTTACCTTCATGGATGTGTTTATGATTTTATTCATGTCTTTGCATGATATTTGCATGTTGTTAGACATATTTGATTTGGATGATTGTTTTTGCTTCTCTTTCGATTTATTTTGATGAGTTAAATTGATCAAACATAATCTAAGTCAATAATCTAATTTTGTTGGTTTTTGAGATCAAAACTTAGCTTAAACAAATGATGAATTAAGCCCAAAACAAATAGCAGAACAACAATAGCAGAGAGCAACAGCTAAAGCAACCAAGCCCATAAGGGGCCGGACAACCAGGCGGTCGATTGGTCAAGCCAAAACTATGTCGTTTTGTTCTTCAGCTTTGGGTATGCACGGACATCTAGGCAAACATTCGAGCGGATGACCAACTATGGCATTTTGGCCCAGTTTCGCTTCAGTTTAGTTCTACTTCGCTCTGGACATCAGACTAGCAGTATGCTCGATGACTGTCGATGATAACCTTAAAGACTGGGACTTTACGAGATATCCAGGCAAACATCCAGATAGACATTCGGGCAAACATCCCACAGACACAAAGCTTGGCTTTGGACATTCGGGCAGATGCCCTTCTATGTATTGCTGCATATATCAGACTGTACTGAGGAAATGAATAAAAAATGTTTGGCCCATTCTTTTTCCATCACTCAACGGGTGAAACACACATGGGTGACAGAGACTCTCGCTAAAGCATAAAATTAATATCACCTCATCCCATCACTCAACGAAAGAATTGGATGGGCACTGTTAGAAGAGCTGAAGAACAGAGCACTCAACTTTATTTTATATATAGAGCTCTGTGAAGTACACAAATATAGATATAGTGAGCTAGAAAACATTCTTCATCATTCATCACTCTCATTCTCTCAAATCTCTGAAGTAATCTTCATATGTATTTCTTCTGCTTCTTCAAAAATTAATCTTGAGCTTTTGCTTTAACCATATACACCTATGAGACGTTCCTTTACTAATATAACTCAAAACTTTAATCTTTGTAATATTTCTTGAGAGAGTTCCATTATAGCTTTCCTTGAAAGCAAAAACACCATTTTGATTTGTAAGAGTGTAGCAGAGTGTTCTTGAAACCTTGAGAGTGATTAAGAATCATCTAAGGATTTCAAGGTTCTGAAGGCCTGTAATGCCTATGTAAAATCTATGAAGGATTGCTCCATTTGTGAAGAGGTTGCTAGCATCTCTGTGAAGCTGGAGAAATAGTGGAAAATCTCAAGTGAAGCTTGAAGAGTGGATGTAGGTTTGGTTAAAGCTGAACCACTATAAATCTGTTTGTCTCCTCTTCCCTTATCTATTTACATTTCATTTACTTCTATAGTTGATAGTGTTATCTGTTGTTGAGTTAATCTCAAATTCTGCGCCTTTCTACCATAGCCAATTGATATTTCATAACCAATTCATTTTCCGTAACTATCTGATACTATTGTGTTTATCATTTAGCCTTTATAATATATCAAATATACTCATTGCTATAATATGTCTCTTCTTACCATCTAATACACATTCTATATTTGTTGTTCTTATTAATTTAATTTTTATTAGGTAATTGTTAGCATTTGAATTGCAGAAACCTAATTCACCCCTCTCTTAGGTTGTATTTTGGGTAACAATTGGTATCAGAGCCTAGACTCTTGTATAAGACTTAACCATCTTTGTGTTTTCTGAACACCGATCGTGTTATTCATTTAATCCTTTATGTTTAACCTCGATTTACTATTGTATTAGTGTCGGATTTTAATGTAAGGCTTTGGTTTGACCGTTGAATTGTTGTTTTGAAAACTTCCTCTTAAAATTTTGCATTTAATTTGGTTTGATTCCGTGAGTTCCTGTAGACGTGCCCGCGTGGGGCCCCGCTACAGTTCGGACTCGATTTGTGTCATGGTTCTTAATCTGAACCAAAGAGTCCAAATCCGGCAAATCGTTTTGAGAAACAGATTTTTTTGAAAAAGAAGTGCCAAACATGGACTACTTTGCCAGATACAGAGTCGCCACCTAAATATTTTAAAATGGAAGAATTTAGGAAACCTTGACTCGGTGCCAAAGGCCACGTGTCCGTCATCACCAAAGTTGCCTCGGCTCGGGAGCTTGGGTACGATCGGGGAAGGTCAGCTATGAGCACCCCCTCTCGCCCGATCCGAAGATCGGCCTCTACTAACCGTGATACCCGTTTTTGAAAACGTTATGTGTTCTTATTCCATTTATTAGCTTAGCATTACTATGTTATGCGCACAGCACACAAGTATAGACTACATTGCCTAATTTGGAAATAAACATTGCATATCTGTTTGTCTTGAAAAACACTTTGGAATTTGCTACTCGCAAGTAGGCTAAAATACGGATTTCAACGGGTTTTTCCAACTCAGACAATCCAACCTTCACCCACAGGCATCGAAACAGTTTATCACATAAGCATCTAGCCACATGGTAAAAATACTGTTATGATAGCATTCACACGCATGCGATATGCTAAAACATGAAAATACTTACATCGTACTCCATGCCAAAACAATAAACTAGTTAGCCATCATGCATGGTCCTAGTTCATGTCAAATTGACTAATGCAACACATACAGGATGCAATTAGAGTAGGCTCGGCTAACCTAAACATGGCATGTGAAATGCAATCAATTGATGCACGTATTCAATTTGGAATTGAAGTACAAATGCAGTTAGCATGATGTACCGAGCCCGGCGCATGCAAGACAAATGTATAGATGCACGCATGCATAGCATGAGGTATGCTAAATTAAACATCTCCTATTACTAACCATCAAAGCAGGTAAGTAAAAGGGAAGAAAGAAGTGGGGATTGGAAGACATGCACACACACGCATCCACACTTATTACAGATTCGCCCTCGCTCGGAGGGACCAAATAAATATTACAGATAATTAACCTACAAGCTAATTAAATATTACAGGCCATCTAATTAGCTAAGCAAATTAACTAATCTAGGGAAAACAGATAAACCGCCTCAGGAAGAGAGCCTAATGCAATGCGTGCTCGGTCCTGCCCGGAAGTACACTGCCATGCACAAGCTGCCTCTGTTTTCCTTGCTGTACTCCTCTGGAGACTGCCAAAGTCTCAGGATTGTTTCTTTGGACATTGGGAGACACCACCGGCTGAGTAGAATGGTCACCGGCAGTGGTTTGGTGTCCCTCGGCACATAATGAATCCATCGGCTGCCGATTGATTGCCGGTTGGCAATCCATTCAGTCGATCGGCAGAGAATGCCTGCAGAACCTATTTGACAGCAACAGAGGACAGAACTTTGCATGGCAATGCAATTCAAGCCATGTATGCACCAATCATGTCCCTCATCATGTTAGTGACTCAAAGGGACATGCTCCTTGGTTCTCGGACCACCAATCGTGCATTTCCATGCGTGATGGCCCAAGGGACCAAGTGTGCACATTTTGATGTCAAATGCAATGCAAACCAACAATCGAACCAAGAGGCTTCTACCTCCATCATGACTTGGTCAAGAGGTGAAGCATGCATGCCAATGCAATGCAATCCTAAGCGTAGGAGCTGGCATGCAATATGAGCGTGCAAACAAGCAATGCGAAACATACATCAATCATGCAAGGCATAGACAACAATCATGCAAGACATGAGGCAAGCATGTTAATATCAAGCATGTGAGATGTGACCTAAATGTACAAATATGCAAGGCACGCAACATCATACAGATGGGACCAAGCATGTGACAATATACAGAGTAAGCATGCAACGCAAGCTAAGAGAGGGAGTTACACTAATTGGATAGCCCTCAATCAAGTCCAAAACAGTGGCCAAAGCCAAGGAAATGAGGCCCAAAACACACGCACACATGTATGCAAATGTGGTCCAATTCTTAAGGCCCACCAAAGAAGCATTGAACTACACTTAGTGCAACCACACATGGCATGAATTAAATGACTAAAAACAGAATTTTAGCATATTAAGACAAGGCCTAAAGATCACTTAGATGGCATCCAAATGACCTAAATTCAAAGGCATGCACAAATGCCAAAACATGAAGCATGCTACACAAGCTTTCAAAGCATTAAAGAGGTGCCCAAGGCAAGCATACAAGCATGTCAAAGGGACTGAAATTATGCTACAAATGGTGCCAAACCACTGAAATAAAGCAAGGATGCATGCTATGCATTCACACACTTAAGGCCAACAAACCAAAATTGCAAAGGGGCTATACAAAGCATGCCAAAGTTGACCCAAACAACTATGGACAGACCTCTAGCATGGCAAAATAAGCACAAAAGCTTCACAAAACTAGACCTAAAACATGCTTGAACGATGGTTTACAACCTAAGGCATGTTAAGGCCTAAACATGGCATTACAAGGTAGGTATGCTAAGCATGCATGGTGTACCAAAACCAACTAAAAACAGAGGCATATTATGACATAATAAGCACAAAAATCAGCTAAGGCATGGTCAACATGAAGCTTAGCTAGGTGCTCCTTCAAAGGGCCAAAAATGGTCCTTTTCAAGGACAACAAGGAGAGGGGGTGGCCCTCTCCTCCCTAGGACCTCAAGGCACCATCCTCACCTCTGAAATCCCTCAAGATTTCAGTGGTGAGGAGGCCCAAACACCAAGGTCCCGGAGCTCACTCAAAATAGCACAAAATGGGGCCTCTCAAGGCCTAAGAGGGGTCAAACACCTCCAAACCACAAAACACTCTAAACAAACTATTTAGAGGGCCTAAAAACAGAAATTTTTTACATTATACACTAAGCTCAAAAATAGTTCTAAGATGGGAAAAAGTAGTATGCAAAAATGGGGAATAAAAGGACTAGTTTCTTACCCTTGTAGACTTTCTTCAAAAATGGTGGACCAGCTGGTTCTTCAAGCTCAAAACCACCCAAGAACACCAAGAACAACCTCCGATCCTTCAAGAATCAAGCAAAGGTGTAACACTATGTGTTTGTGTGCAATAGTATGGACAAACACACCTAGAACACAAAAGAGAGGAAAAGAGAGATAGAATAGCTACAACTATACTAACCCTAGAACCAGGGCTCTCCTCTGTATTTTTTGTCTCTAAAATGTCTAACCCTAAAGCCAAGAGGGGAGGGCTCCTCTTATAGAGGAGCCAATCTTGTAAAGCTTACAAGGTAAGCTAACAAGGAAGCCATCCCTCCATACACGTGTATGGAGGGGAACAAAATGCCATACAGTTGTATTAAAATATCTACAAAAGCAGATGAACAGTAGTCGGTTGCTCAAAAATGCCATTTTGACAAAATTGACTGCCGACCGGCAACAAAGAATGCCGACCGGCAATACACATTGCCGATGGCAACAAAACACCAACCGGTGGCCTCTGGCCATGGCCGGTGGTGTGTGGGGATGCCTCACAAGGCATTCCCTGCCCCTCTAAGGCAAAACACAAGTGTTTGGTGCAAAACCAGACACTAAACAGTCGAGTCGAGAGATCTTGAGGCAAGGCGCGCAAGCCGAGACCTCCGGGAACTCAAGATGAACACAAACATGGATGATCACCGATTGTTCAAACGGTGACGTCCAAGTCTTGAGGATGGTCAAAAATGGGGTGTCTACAGTTCCACTTGTTCCAGAGGGTGCGAGATGAGGTTCAGAATGTCTGGAGATGAGTCGAGAAAATTCTAGGCTAGAGAACAAGGGTTGCATGTGCGGGGGGCTTGGGCCGCACGTGCAGAATACAGGGAAAAATCTAGGTGCACAATGAAATAAAAGCACGTGAAGTAGCAAGTGCGGGGAGGAGGCAGCCGCATGTGCGGGGATGAAAGTCGTGCATGCGAGAAGCACACTCCGCACGTGCGGGACGGGTTGAGTCCGAAAATCATCTTTTTCTTCTTCTTTTGTGCTGTGTGTATCACTTTTGGGACATTTCTCTCTCACTCTAAATATCATTTTGGTCCTCCTTCTCTCTAAAAACTCTCACCAAACACCAAAAACCTTTGATTTCTTGCAATCTGTTGAGTTTTGATCCATCTTTTTCACAAATCTTGGTAAGCAAAGCAAGAACTTCACTTTGTGTGGTAGAGTTCGAATTTCTTCAACTTTAGATTCTAGGGTTTCATCAAATCTCTTCATCAAGCTTGAGGTAGGGACTTCTTTGAGTTATATATACTTGTTTACGTAAGATTGGTGTTGATTTTGAACCCTCCTTAAAGATATTATAAAGGTTTTGGTTTTTGACTCATGGAATTGGTAACTTGTTAAAGAAATTCATCTTTTGTTTTATTGGAAGGTTTGTTTTGGATAGTTTAAGCACATTGATATAAAAAAAAAGATGTTTTTAATGAGATTTTACCAAGAAAAGAAGAAATACATTGGTTGGGTGAAAAACCTAGAAATTGGGGATTTCAATAGACATAGAGGTGCATGTGAATGACATTGTTAATATGCTATCTTGTGGGCCAAAGTTTGAATAGGACAAGAACTCTTTTATTATTATTATGTATATAATGATGATTTTCATGGGGCATGAGGATTGCAAATGTGGTAAATTGTTGTTCAATGTTGATATAGTCTTGTGAGGGCTAAAATGTTGGAAGAAGTAGGGAATAAAGAAATGTTGTTGTTTATTGATAGAACAAAATAATCATGTAGCCATTTTGCGAAATGGCATGGAAAGGAGAGATGGGGATTTTGCTCCTCTTGGGACTATTGTTGAAATATGTGAACTTAGGAAAAATTAATATTGTTGCATTGGTTTTGTTACATTGCTTATCCATTCAATTGGTTATCATATGTTTAATTTGAGTTTGGAAACTTGCATTGAGAAAGGAAAGTTTATAATTGAGATTTTATTGAAATGTTTAGGGGGTAAATATGTTGGTAAGTCCGGATAGCGAGTGTGGATGAAATTGGTTAAGTTAGCCTGAGTGTTCTGGGTGAAAGACGGAAAACACGCGGAGGAGGTAACACTTCCCTTTTGGTTAGCAACCAGTAAAGTGGGGTTTTTGGTAGTGCTGGTTATGCCTACTTGCAGACACCAACCTAGGGATTACCTGAGTCGTATTTACTACCCCGATGAATTAAACTATAAATTTCTAAATTTTATAGAATTTCAAGTTATCATTGTGCATGGTGATTTTTCAAAGAAATGTAAACGAATTTTTCTTAAGGCATTGCATGGCATGTGCATTTCATATTGGGAGTTCTTGCATAAATACATATACTTTGTTAAGATTTCTCTACTGGGCTTTATGCTCACCCCTATGGGATTTTGGTGCAGGAAAATACGTGGTGATCCCGCCGAGTTGAGGACGTGGATACATTTTGTGAAGAGTAAATGACTCTATTTTGTTGTGATTTATTTGCTAGCCAAGGGCTTTAAATGTATGGGTTTGTGAAACCATTTTTGTGTAACTGGGCTCAAGTTTGGGAATATGTAAGCCCTTAAGGGCATTGTAATTATCTTGGGATTTGATGTTCTACATGCTATAGATTCATGTATTTCTATATCATTGAATGTATAATTTGCATGTGGAACTCTTGTACAAACCTTATTGATTAATGATGTGAAGGTTGGAGGTTTGCTATTGTACTTAATTTATGTTGGATATTTTTTGGGCGTTACAACTTGGTATCAGAGCTACCGGGTTTGAATACTTGAGGCTCGCGGGGAGTGATTGTTTTGCCACAATGGGTTCATTTCGCATGATTAGGAAATGTTATGTTTTTCATGATTAGGTGATAACATGCTTATGTGACTATATGGGTATGAGATTGGACTTTTGGGATGTTATTTGCGCCTATTAAATTCCTTAAGGTCTTAATAGAAGGGTATTTGATCAATACTCGTTCTATTAAGAATTCTTGGTTTTTCGCGGGAGAAATTTCATCACGAAAGAATAATTTGTATGTGTTTATGTGACAAAATGTTTATGTGGAGTGAATTGAATTGTTTGTGTGGTTGATCATATACATAATTGTTGTAGTCTAATGTGTGAGGCAAGTTGCGAGCACATTTGGAATTGTGTGCTAAATTGTTTATCTTGATTCCTTAATTAGGATGTCAGGAGGGGGTCAAACTTGAGGTGGTAGAGGTGGAAGGCGTGGTAGGGGTCGCCGGGGTGTGCATGATGCATCGGTCCATGAGGTTCCGGTGCAAGAAGAGGGGTTGGGCCAACCTAATATGGCTGAACAAGTGAGGCAAGTGGAAATTCTGGGGCAAGCGGGTCAAGCCGCAATGGGGGTCCTAGCCCGAGAAATGGCGGGGGCCTTGAGGGAGTCGATGAACATACTAAGGGTGGAGAACCAAGCTAGAGAGAATGCCGTAGAGATGAGGGCAAGTTTTCTCACTAGGGATTTTTTGCAGGCCAAGCCGGATGAGTTCCATGGTGGCCCCGATCCTAAGAAAGTGGATGAGTGGCTCGAACAGACAGTGAAGACATTTGGGATGCTTCACATCGAAGACAGTGAGCTTAGAGTGACTCTTGTGAGTTACTACCTCAAGGGGGATGCGAGCCAATGGTGGAAATATGCCAAGGGCCGAATGAAACTGACATGGGAGGCATTTGTGGTGGCTTTCCAAAACAAGTACCTACCTCCCACTGCTAGGGAGAGATTGAGGCAGGAATTTCAAGACCTTATGTAACTTAACATGTCTGTGGCCAAGTTTGAAGCGGCCTTACCTAGTTTGTCCTGGTTTGCACCGGAATTGGTAGCAATGGAAGAGCATCATTGCATTAAGTTTGAGAAGAAACTAAGAACCAAGATCTTGTTCAAGGTTGCCGAGAACATGAGTCGGAACTATGACCGTCTTGTGAAGGCAGCGTCACATGTAGAGATTACTGTGGAGACCGAGGATGAGAGAATCTGGGGTTCGAGATCGAGGGGTCAAGGGTCACAGGGAGACTATAGGCCCCACAAGAAGAGCAGAAACACCTTTTTATCCTAGTCTCAACCATAGCAGTCTAGATCCACTTTTCCCTTGCCTAGTGCGGGCCCGGGAAAGAGTGCACCGAGTGGCTTTCTCTTGCTTCAAGTGTGGCCAACCGGGTCACAAGGCCTTTGCATGTCCCAGAAGGGAGAATGACAGCAGATGTTGCCACCACCACCACCCAACCGATCTCAGAGTCAGTCTCAGAGTAGAGGGCAGGGCCTACTTGCTATCAGTGCGGTCAGTTAGGGCATATGAAAAGAGCTTACCCGCAGTTGGGAGGTGCATCTGGCGCATTGGGGTCGAGGCAGACTCAGAGCCACCAGCAGGCTCACTCAGTTCAGACTTCACGAGTTAATCAGGAAGCCACTTCGGCTTAGTCAGTATAGCAGGCCTATGCTCTAAGAGATGAGTAGGTTGATCAGAGGCCACAGGGGCGCGTGTATGCTGTTACCACGCCAGAGCAGTTGTCAGGATCCTTAGTTGTGAGAAGTATTTTTGTTGTGCGTAATTCTTTGGCTAATGTGTTGATAGATATAGGTTCGTCTCATTCATTAATATCTACTACATTCGCATCTGCATTGGGATTAGAGATGGCACGGTTAGCATCTCTGCTCAGAGTAGAGTCACCAGTTGCGGGTACAGTTGACTTAGATCAGGGGTGTCGTGGTTGTGAGATAGAGGTTGCCAGACGTTGACTCCCATTTGCTTTTGTGTTGCTAGACATGTCGAGTTTTGATATCATTCTAGGCATGGATTGGTTGTCTTCGTATCGAGCAGTGATTGATTATTTTCGTCAGAGGGTCACAGTGTGCACCTCGAGTGGTGATTGTTTTTACTTTCTGGGGGACCGGGTGGATAAGGTCTTATTGCCATTATTTGACCCTCGTAGTAGAAATGAGCTTAGTGGCCTTCTTGCTACTCTCTTGGATAACGAGAGTGACGGGACTCGTGTTGAGTTGCCAAGGGTAGTTTGTGAGTACCCGGACGTGTTTCCCAAGGATCTTACTAGTTTGCCACCCCACCAGGAGATCGAGTTCACCATTGACTTAGTGCCTGGAATGGCCCCAATTTCCATGGCGTTGTATAGATTTGCACCTGCAGAGTTGCATGAGTTGAAGATTCAACTCCAAGAGCTTTTAGCCAAGGGTTTCATTCGCCCTAGTACATCACCTTGGGGAGCACCGACCCTTTTTGCGAGGAAGAAGGATGGGTCGTTATGGTTGTGTATTGATTATCGCAAGTTGAATCGGGTTACCTTTAAGAACAAGTATCCTTTACCTAGAATAGATGACTTGTTTGACCAACTTAGAGGGTCTTGTTGCTTTTCGAAGATAGATTTGAGATCGGGATACCATCAGTTGAGAGTTCGGGAGGAGGACATCCAAAAAACGGCCTTCCATATGCGTTATGGCCACTATGAATTCCTTGTAATGCCTTTTGGGTTGACTAATGCACCAACTTCCTTTATGGACTTGATGAACCGAATTTTTAGAAAATACTTGGATCACTTTGTGGAAGTCTTTATGGATGACATCTTAATTTATTCAACCTCCGAGGAGGAACACGAGGCTCATTTGAGGGTAGTGCTTGAATTGCTTAGGGAGCACCAATTGTATGCTAAATTTGAGAAATGTGAGTTTTGGCCCACCAAGGTGAAGTTTATGGGTCTTGTGGTGTCAAGAGAAGGGGTAACTATAGATTCTTCAAAGATAGATGCTATACACGATTGGGGACAAGCCAAAATTATTTTCGAGATCTGGAGTTTCTTAGGAATGGCAGGGTACTATCAGCGTTTTGTAAGGGACTTTTCTAGACTAGCCGCACCTTTGACTAGATTGACTAGAAAGGGAATTAAGTTTGTGTGGAGTGAGACTTGTGAAAAGTTATTCCAAGAGCTTAAGACTAGATTGACTACCACACCGGTATTGATAATGCCGAAAAGGGGTTTGAGTTACATCGTGTATTGTGATCCGTCTCTAGATGGGCTCAATTGTGTCTTAATGCAAGGGAGAAGGGTTGTAGCTTATGGTTTACGACAATTGAAGACTCATGAGAAGAATTACCCCACCCATGACTTGGAGTTAGCTACAGTAGTGTTTGCCTTGAAAATTTGGAGGCATTATTTGTATGGCGAGAAGTTTGAGGTTTTCTCCGACCATAAGAGTCTAAAGTATTTGTTTTCCCAAAAGACTTGAATTTACGTCAATGGCAGGTGGATGGAATTTTTTTGGAGGATTATGACTTTGAATTACACTATCATCCAAGGAAGGCCAATGTAGCGGCCGACGCCTTAAGTCAGAAATCCGTGAGTAGTTTGGCGAGTATGGCCATTCGGGAGTGGGTTATGTTGGGGGACATAGGAAAGTTTGGTTTGCAATTAGGTGAGTCTGATGAGGGTGTAACTTTGTTTACTTTGAGTGCTTAACCTACTTTGATTAGTAAAGTTATAGAGGCACAACAAGGGGACTACGAAGTATAGTCAATCCGTAGTAGAATCTCTAACAAAAAGGAAGAGAAGGGTTTGAACGTTCACTCGGATCTGAGTGTACGGTTCCTAGACTGTTTGTTTGTACGAGAATCTTGTAGAGAGGAAGTGCTTCGGGAGTTCCATCACTCATGCCTTGCAGTACATCCAGGAGGCACCAAAATGTATCGTGATCTTAGCCATCAGTTTTGGTGGAGGGGTATGAAGTGGGATGTTGCTTCCTTTGTGTTGAAGTGTCTTACTTGTCAATAAGTGAAGGCCGAACACCACACCAAAGACCAGCAGGTTTGTTACAACCCTTACCAATAACCGAGTGGAAAAGGGAGCACGTTACCATGGATTTTGTAGTTGGGCTTCCTAGAACACAGCGGTGCAATGATGCCGTTTGGGTAATTGTTGATAGGTTGACTAAGTCTACGCATTTCATTCCAATGTGCACCAGTGATCCAATTGAACATTTAGCAGCATTGTACATTAGGGAGATAGTTCGACTTCATGGAGTTCCTTTAACCATTGTGTCGGATAGAGATCCTCGTTTTATTGCCCGGTTGTGGCAAAGCCTTCAAGAGGCGTTGGAAACTAAGTTGACTTTTAGCACCGCTTATCACCCTCAAACCGATGGGCAGTCGGAGCGTACCATTCAGATTTTGGAGGACATGCTTAGAGCTTGTGTCCTTGATTTCAAGGGGTCTTGGGAGAGACATTTGCCATTGATTGAGTTTGCCTATAACAATAGTTACCAAGCTGGCATTGAGATAGCACCGTTTGAGGCCTTGTATGGTTGACCTTGTAGATCACCAGTTTGTTGGGCTGAGGTGGGGGATGCACCATTGTTGGGTCTGAAAATTGTTAGGGAGATAACCGAGAAAGTTGCTCTCATTCGGAAGAGGTTAGCTATGGCCCAAAGCCGACAAAAAAGTTACACCGATAAGAGGAGACGACCTTTGTCTTTCGAAGTGGGTGACCATGTTTTCCTTAAGATCTCACCTAGGCAGGGTTTGATGAGGTTCGGTAAGAGTAGTAAGTTGTCTCCAAGGTTTATTGGGCCTTTCGAGATATTGGAGAAAATTAGGGAAGTGGCGTATCAGTTGGCTTTACCGCCACAACTTTCGGGGGTTCACAACGTGTTTCATGTATCTATGCTTAGGAAGTATGAACCCGACCCTTCTCATGTGCTAGATTGGGTTGACTTGGAGGTGGATGAGGATGCCTCTTACGAAGAGCGACTGGTCCAAATACTAGATACCTGAGAGCAAGTATTACAAGGTAAAACCATATCGTTAGTGAAGGTGTTATGGAGACACCATGGGGTTGAAGAAGCAACATCGGAACGGGAGGCGGAAGTCCGCTCCAAGTATTCGGATTTGTTTATGAATGCTTAAGTTGTTTTAAATTTGTAAAATTCCTTAGTGTTGAAGGAAAAACATTAATAGTATTAACCATAGGCTATTATAAGTATTGTTGTTTTGAGTATGAGATTGTTATGTGTGGCCATTGTTGTTGATCGAAATATTTCATGCTTATATGGTATTATAAACCATTGTTGTTAGCCTTGAGACTAGATGCATGGAAACTATGATGAGAATGATGAATTTTGAATGAAAATAGATATTATGATTTGAGAACAACATGTTGTATGGTTTTGATCACTTGTCGTCTTTTTCCCGTTTGTACTATTTGAGTAATTTCGGGGATGAAATTTCCTATGGTGGGGAAGTTGTGAAGACGGTCGCGTTATTCATTTATTCCTCTATGTTTAACCTCGATTTACTATTGTATTAGCGTCGAATTTTAATGTAAGGCTTTGGTTTGACTGTTGAATTGTTGTTCTGAAAACTTCCTCTCAAAATTTCGCATTTTATTTGGTTTGATTCGTAAGTTCCACTTCTTCCGAAGGGTGCGAGATCAAGTCCAGAATATCTGGAGATGAGTAGAGAAAATTCTAGGCTGGAGAACCAGGGCCACACGTGTGGGGGCCTTGGGCCTCACGTGTGGGATATGTGCCGTACGTGCGGTACGAGAGGCCGCACGTGCGGAATACAAGAAAAAATCTAGCTGCTGTAGACACCCATTTTTGACCGTCCTCAAGACTTAGACATCATCGTTTGAACACTCGATGATCATCCTTGCTCGTGTTCGTTTTGAGTTCTCGGAGGTCTCGGCTACGCGCCTTGCCTCAAGATCTCTCAACTTGTCTGTTTTGTGCTTGGTTATGAACCAAACACTTGTGTTTTTGCTTCTAAGGGAAGAGGGCAGCTTTTTTGCCATGCCCTCAACCCACCGGCCAAGGCTTGAGGCCACCGACCCTGTTTTCTTTCCATCGGCCAAGTGTGTTGGCCGATCAGTACTGTTTTTGGTCGGCCGGCCATTGTGTTGGTCGATCAGCCATTTTTGCTGGCCGAATCCTGTTCATTTGTTTTATGCAGATATTTTGTGCCAGCTGGCACAGCTGGCATCCATAATTAACCCTCTCCATACACGTGTATGGAGGGATTTACAACCTTTGCTTAGCTTCTCTTAGAAGCTTTGGATTGAACTTCTATAAAGAGGGAATTCCTCCTCCCTCCTCAGAGGTTCAGAAAAATGAGGGGAGGAGAGTAAGATATAGTTTTGTATCTATACTCCCCTGTTTGATCCTCCTTTGTGCTCAAAAGTGTAGTATTGTCTTACTATTGCACACAAACACACACCAGAACACCATCATCTTGGAGCAGAGGTCTCTTGAGGTTGATTTCAGAGTTCTTGGATTGGTTTGAACTCAGAAAACCTGCTGGAATTTTGTTCTTGAAGAGGTTCTACAAGGGTGAGTTCTTTACTTTAGATACCCATTTCTTACTTAAGCTTTTAGCCCTTCTTCCTTATTGTTTTAAGCTTAGTTTATAACTAATAAAAGTTCTAATTTTGTGTGCTTTAGATCTCTGTTTAAGGTCATTTTGAGGTTTGGGGTTGTTTACCCCCCTCCAAGGCCTTGTTAGGCCTTGTTTTAGGCCATCCCTTTTGGCCCTTGCTTTGAGCTTTGCATGACCCTTCCACCACTGAAATCCAGAGGATTTTCAGTAGTGGAGAGGTGATTTTGGTGTCCTAAATAGGAGAGGGCCATCCCCTCTCCTTACTGTCTTGAAAGCTTACACAAATGGCTTATGTTTGTAGCATGTGTGCTTAGCTTGTTTTAGCTTCATTTCAGTATATATTAGGCTTTGTTTTGCCATGATATAGCACTTTTTTGACTTGGTTTAGACATACCATGCATGCTTCATGTACTTGTCTTGTAATCCCATGATTTACCTTAACATGCATCATGCTTTAAGCCATGTTTCTAGCATGATTTTGGCTCGACTCTATGAAGCTTTTAGTCTTGTAACATGCTTAAGCTCTGATTTAAGTTGTTTTGACCATATATGCCATGCTTTGTATAGCCACCATGCATTTTAGCATGCTAG
Source organism: Camellia sinensis (assembly GCF_055761805.1). Classification (NCBI taxonomy): domain Eukaryota; kingdom Viridiplantae; phylum Streptophyta; class Magnoliopsida; order Ericales; family Theaceae; genus Camellia; species Camellia sinensis. Next base: position 145,077,663 of record NC_138963.1, read on the forward strand.
CTTTGAGTGCTTTACTTGGCTCATTTCAGTGATTTGGAATCACTTGTTATGTTATTTCAGTCCATATAGTATGCTCATATACTTGCATTTGTCACTCCTTTATTGTTTTGAAGGGTTTGTGTTTTATGCCTTATGAATGTGTCATTGTGTATTTCATCATGCTTAGGTCTTCAGGATGCCATCTAAGTGGGTTTTTAGGCTTACTTTGACATGCCAGAACTCTGATTTTGGTTGCTTAAGTCATGCCATGTTTGGTTATGTTAGGTGTAGAGTAACACCTCTTTTGTGGCCTTGCATGCCTTATGTTTTGGCATTGTGTTCTAGCTTGTGTTGGCTAGTTTTGAGCTCACTTTTGGTCTTGTTTAGACCTGCCTTGGGACTATTTTAGGTCCCCTTGGCCCTTTGGGGCTTGCTTCATGTAGCCTTGGTTTGAGTCCCTTGGCTAGTTTCAAGTTTTGGGCTTTATTGCATGCCTTACTTGCATTATTTGGTTGATTGGGCATCATCCCTAACATGATTTCAGAGCTTACCATGTTTATCATATGTCCATATTTGTCCCCTTTTAGGTGCGCTTAAAAGTCGCCCTTTTATGCCTAAGTGTTAGGTTAATTAGCATGCATGTTTGTATGTATTTTTCATGCCTTTGTCGCATCATTTTGGCCACTGATTTGGGCCTATTTGAGAGCTGTCCATTTTGGTTTAAGTTCTTCCTTTGCATGTTGTTGCATGCTTGCCTTGCATGTTGTCGTATGCTTGTTTCATATTTAGTATCTTGCATGTTGTTGCATGCTAGTATGTTGTATGCCTGTTGCATGCTTATCCCTTTATCATGTTATCACATGCTTGTCTCATTTTGTATGTCGTTGCATACTTGTTCATCTTTGCATGCCTTGCATGCTTGAATGTTCATGTTATATCTTGCATACTTGTTTGGGTTACAATGCATTTGGCATGCTTATTGTCATTAGCTTTGTTTGGTATTGTCATTAACATGCTTATGTTGCTTTGGATTTGCATCATGCTTGAGTTGCTTGCATACTTGCTTGCATGCTTAGGTTGCATAACATTGTATGTGCATCCCTTGCCTCTTGATCAACCATGATGGAGGTTGAGGCCCCCTTATGTGCTTTTGTGCATTTCATTTGATATTGAATTGCACACTTGGCTCCTTTGGCCATCATGCATTGGAATGCGTGATTGATGGTATGAGGGTCGAGAACCATACTCCCTTGAGTTTGTAACATGATAGGGAGGGTGGTTGTGCAAACATTGCCTTGAAAATGCATTGCCATGCTCTGTTTGTCCTCTGCTGCAGCAAAACAGCATTCTGCAGGAAGATATGACCGGTCGGCCATCTTAAGTGTCAGTCGGCTAAACATTGTTGGCCGAGAGCCTTACATTTGGTCGATGACCAATTTCCCATGGCCGATGGCTCTATCTCTTGGCCGATGGACTCTCAGAAAGTCCCCAAGCTGGTTCAGAAGTGTCACAGAAGTTGGCACAGTTTTCAAAAGTACAAAGCAGTGTAAACAGAGGCAACATGTGGCATGGCAACGGATTTCCGAGCGAGGCGATCAAGCATGCATCATTCAATCATTCCGAGGTGGAGCTACGGCGGCCTCCTTTTGTAATTAATTTGTTAATTAATTAAGGGTTTGTAATAATTAATTAGCTAGGATAGTTGATTAATCATTTGGTTTGTATTATTTGTTCGGACCTTCCGTCGAGAGGGCGAATTTGTAATAAGTGTGCGTGCGTGCGTGTGTAAATGTCTTCCAACCCCACGTCTTTCTCCCTTTTACTTACCTGCTTTTGATGGTTAGTTTTAGGTCATGTTTCAATTAGCATACTTATGTTAGCACGTTTGCATACATTCATTCGTATTGCACGCACCGGGATCAGCGCATCATACTAATTTCATAGTATTTCAATTCCAACTTGAATACATGTATCGAGTTGTCGCATTTCACATGCCATTCTTAGATTAGCTGAGCCTATTCTAGTTACATTTTGCATGTGTTGCATTAGCCATCTTAACATGAACTAGGATCATGCATGATTTCTAACTAGTTTCTTGTTTTGGCTCGGAGTACTAGGTAAGTGCTTATGCTTTAGCATCTTGCATGAGTGTGAGTGTTACCATGATAGCATGCTTGCCATGAGGCTAACTGCTTATGTGATATAACTGCCTGAATGCCTGTGGGTGAAGGTTAGATTACTTGCATTGGAACAATTTATTGAAATGCGAGTTTTAAGTCTACTTGCTTGTGGCAAAATCATGTTTTCCTATGCCCACTTGAGGGTGGCAAATCCGCGTCTTAGTCTACTTGCGAGTAGCACCTTCAAACAATTTTCAAACAAACATGAGATGTTTTGTTCCAACTTAGGCGATCTAGTCTATACTTGTGTGTTGTGCGCATCACATAGTAATTCTAGGCTAATAACCGGAATAAGAACACATGTGTTTTCAAAACAAGATATCATGTTTAGTAGTGGCCGATCTTTGATCGGGCGAATGGGGGTGCTCATAGATGACCTTCCCCAATTGTACCTAAGTTCCCAAGCCAAGGCAACTTTAGTGATGACGGACACATGGCCTTAGGCAACGAGTTAGGGTTTCCTAAATCCCCCCAAAATAAAATATTTAGGTGGCGACTCTGTATCTGGCAAAGCAGTCCATGTTTGGCACTTCTTTCTTAAAAATCAGTTTTTCAAAATGATTTGCCGGATTTGGACTCTTTGGTGATTTATCGGTCTCGCATTGCATTTTGCGAGATGAGATTTAGAACTATGACACTTGAGTCCGAACTGTAGTAAGCCCAAATGAACAAAACGAGATCTTTCCCGGGACGTTCGGGGATGTCTACAGCTGCACAATGAAATAAAAGCACGTGAAGCAGCAGGTGCAGGGAGGAGGCAGCCACACATGCGGGGATGAAGGCCACACGTGCGGGAAGCACGCGGGGCAAATGCCGCACGTGCGGGACGGGTTGAGTCCGAAAATCAACTTTTTTCTTCTTCTTTTGTGTTGTGTGTATCACTTTTGGGACATTTCTCTCTCACTCTGAATATCATTTTGCTCCTCTTTCTCTCTAAGAACTCTCACCAAACACCAAAAACCTTTGATTTCTTGCAATCCATTGAGTTTTGATCCATCTTTTTTCACAAATCTTGGTGAGCAAAGCAAGAACTTCACTTGGTGCGGTAGAGATCGAATTTCTTCAACTTTGGATTCTAGGGTTTCATCAAATCTCTTCATCAAACTTGAGGTATGGACTTCTTTGAGTTATATATACTTGTTTATGCAAGATTGGTGTTGATTTTGAACCCTCCTTAAAGATATTATAAAGGTTTTGGTTTTTGACTCATGAAATTGGAAACTTGTTAAAGAAATTCATCTTTTGTTTCATTGGAAGGTTCTTTTTGGATATTTGAAGCACATTGATATAAAAAAAAGATGTTTTTAACAAGATTTTACCAAGAAAAGAAGAAATACATTGTTTGGGTGAAAAACCTAGAAATTGGGGCTTTCAATAGATATAGAGGTGTATGTGAATGACATTGTTAATATGCTATTTTGTGGGCCAAAGTTTGTATAGGACAAGAACTCTTTTATTATTATTATGTATATAATGATGATTTTCATGGGGCATGAGGATTGCAAATGTGGTAAATTGTTGTTCAATGTTGATATAGTCTTGTGAGGGCTAAAATGTTGAAAGAAGTAGCGAATAAAGAAATGTTGTTGTTTATTGATAGAACAAAATGATCATGTGGCCATTTTGCGAAATGGCATGGAAAGGCAAAATGGGGATTTTGCTCCTCTTGGGACTATTGTTGAAATATGTGAACATGGGAAAAATTAATATTGTTGCATTGGTTTTGTTGCATTGCTTATCCATTCAATTGGTTATCATATGTTTAATTTGAGTTTGGAAACTTGCATTGAGAAAGGAAAGTTTATAATTGAGCTTTTATTGAAATGTTTTGGGGTAAATATGTTGGTAAGTCCGGATAGGGGGTGTAGATGAAATTGGTTAAGTTGGCCTGAGTGTCCGAGGTGAAAGACCGAAAAAACGCGCGGGAGAGGTACCACTTCCTTTCCGGTTAGCAACCGGTAAAGTGGGGTTTTTGGTAGTGCTGGTTATGCCTACTTGCAAACACCAACCTAAGGATTACCTGAGTCATATTTATCGCCCCGATGAATTAAACTATAAATTTCTGAATTTTAGAAAATTTCAAGTTATCATTGTGCATGGTGGTTTTTCAAAGAAATGTAAACGGATTTTTCTTAAGGCATTGCATGGCCTTTATGCCCTAAATGTATATACTTTGTTAAGATTTCTCTACTGGGCTTTATGCTATGGGATTTTGGTGCAGGAAATGTATATACTTTGTTAAGATTTCTCTACTAGGCTTTATGCTCACCCCTGTGGGATTTTCATATTCGGAGTTCTTGCATAAATGTATATACTTTGTTAAGATTTCTCTACTGGGCTTTATGCTCACCTCTATGGGATTTTGGTGCAGGAAAAGACGTGGTGATCCCACCGAGTTGAGGGCGTGGATGCATTTTGTGAAGAGTAAATGACTCTATTTTGTTGTGATTTATTTGCTAGCCAAGGGCTTTAAATGTATGGGTTCGTGAAACCATTTTTGTGTAACCGAGCTCAAGCCTTGGAATGTGTAAGCCCTTAAGGGCATTTTAATTATCTTGGGATTTGATGTTCTTCATGCTATAGATTCATGTATTTCTATATCATTGAATGTATAATTTGCATGTGGAACTTTTGTACAAACTTTATTGATTAATGATGTGAAGGTTGGAGGTTTGCTATTGTACTTAATTTATGTTGGATATTTTTGGGGCGTTACAAGTTTTGATCTATGCAACCACTGTAGAAGAGCAATCAACAAATAGACCACCTTTGTTTGATGGTAAAAACTATGGCCATTGGAAAGAAAAGATGATGTTATATTTTCAAGCCACAGATTATACCTTATGGATCATTGTCAATAAAGGCCCTAAAACCCCACTAAATTAGTAGACAATATTAGCATAACTAAAACCGAAGAAGAGTGTGATGCAAAAGATCAAGGACTTTTGCAAGCAAATGCTAAGGCCAAACTCACCGTTATTTGTGGATTAGATTCCAAAGTATATAATAGAATTTCTAGTTATAGCACTGCCAAAGAAATATGGGACAAACTTGAAGTTACTTATGAAGGAACCAACCAAGTTAAAGAATCGCGTATTGATATGCTTGTTCATAGTTATGAATTATTTAAGATGAAATCTGATGAATCTATTTCAAGCATGTTTACTAGATTTACTGAAATTGTAAATTCTTGAAAATCACTTGGAAAAAGTTATACTAATAGTGAGTTAGTGAGAAATATTCTTAGGTGTTTACCAAAGAATTGGTAAGCAAAAGTCACTCCCATTATAGAAGCAAAGAACCTCTCCACACTAGGATTGGATGAGCTCATGGGTTCTCTTATGACTCATGAAATCACCATGAGAGGACATGAGGATGATGAGGATAAAAAGAAGAAAGGAATTGCATTCTAAGCCTTATCCCATGAAGAAAAAAAATGAAGACTCTAGTGAAGATGAAGGGTATGCCATCTTTAGTAGAAATCTCAAAAAATACTACAAGAAAAGCAATCATGAAGGAAGAAGACATTTCAAGAAAGAGTGCAAAAATTCAAGACAGATCAAGATAGATTGTCCAAAATTGAAGAAACATGGAAAAGACTGCAAAACAAACAAGAAGGCTACGGTAGCAGCTTTGAGAAAAAGTGATGATGATAGTTCAAATTATGAAGCTGAAAATGATGAAGTAGCCAACTTGTATCTCATGGCTCTAGGAGAAGAAGAATCCACTCAATATGAGGTTACTTCAATTATGAAGAACTTGAGAGTGCTTTTAATGAATTACATGATAAGTTTAGAAAAGTATGTACAAAAAATAATGTGTTAAAGAAATTAGTTGCATCTTATCTAACAATGTAGATGAATTGAAGAAAGAAAACCTTATTTTGAAAAATGACTTTAACACTATCTCTAATGAGAAAATTTTCTTAAAAAATAGTGTTGATAATTTGAATAAAACTCTTGAAAATTTTGTAAAAAGAAGAGATAATCTCAACAAGCTTCTTGATAATCAAATATGTGTTTTTGATAAAGCCGGTATTGGCTATGATCCTATTAAGAAACAAAAGAATCTCAAAACAATTTTTGAAAAATCTCCTCCTATGACACACTCTCATATTACTTGTCATTATTGTAGGAAGAAAGGTCATTATATATCTACTTGTCTTTTTAATAAGAATATGAACATGGGAATTAAAAAGATTTAGATTGTAAAAGAAACTAGCAATACTAACCAAGAAGGACCCAAGAAATCATGGGTACCAAATCTGACATTTGATTATCTGATTGTAGTTATGCCTTAAGTCTAATACTAAAGAAAGAATGTGGTACCTTGATAATGGATGCTCTAGACACATGACCGGAGACAAATCATTCTTCACTACTCTATCATCCAAAGATGGAGGATTTGTCACTTTTGGAGAAAACAAAAAGGGAAAAATTATTGGCATTGGTAGCATCGGTATCTCTCATAATCCTTATATTGAAAATGTTCTCCTTGTAAATGGACTTGAGCATAATTTACTTAGTATTAGCCAATTATGTGATAAGGGTATTCGAGTTATTTTTGATAAATCACATTGCACCATTGAAAGCACAATTGATCACAAAGCACTATTTGTTGGTGAGCCTTGACAATGTTTATGTTTTTCATCTCAATGATCTCTATGCTTGTAAAGTGAAATGTTTATATGCTAGTAATGATAGTAGTTGGTTATGGCATAGAAGATTTGGTCATGCTTATATTGATTTAATTGCTAAACTTTTGAGAAAGGATTTGGTCGTTGGACTTCCAAAAATTAAATTTGAAAAGATTGACTTTGTGGTGTTTGTCAACAAGGAAAACAAACCAAAACATCTTTTAAATAAAAATCTCATATTTCCACCTCTAGACCTTTATAATTCTTGCATATGGATTTATTTGGTCCCTCAAGGACATCTAGTCTTGGTGGTAAACATTATTGTCTCGTTATTGTTGATGATTTTTTAATATTTACATGGGTTATGTTTTTAGCACACAAAGATGAAAACTTTTCTTCCTTCACAAAACTTTGTCGCAAAATTCAAAATGAAAAAGCTTTTCTTACTAATATTCAAACCAACCATGGTAGAGAACTTGAAAATGAAAATTTTGAATTGTTTTGTGATGAGCATGGTATTAGGCATAATTTTTCAGCATCTAGAACCCCTCAACAAAATGGTGTAGTAAAAAGGAAGAATAAAACCTTAGAAGAAATAAGTAGAACAATGCTTTGCGAAAATAATCTTCCTAAATATTTTTGTGCCAAGGCCGTTCACACCTCATGCTTTATTTTAAATTGTGCCTCGATTAGATCTATTCTTAAAAGAAAAACTCCTTATGAAATTTGGAATGGTAGAAAGCCCAACATGAGTCATTTACATGTATTTGCTTGTAAATGTTATGTACACAACAATGGTAAAGACAACTTAGGTAAGTTTGATTCAAAATCCGATGAAGCATTTTTTCTTGGCTATTCTTTGACTAGGAAAGCTTATCGTGTTTTTAATAAAAGAACTTTTGTTGTTGAAGAATCTATACATATGGCATTTGATGAAACTAACATTTCTTCTCCAAAGTAAGTTGTTAGTGATGATTTTGTAGAATTGAAAACAAATGTGGAAGATTCAAGCATCTACAAAGAAAAGGATCAGCCATGTGAAGAGAACAAAGAGGATGATCAACCCATTCTCTGCCCTCAAGAAGAAGATGGAAACAATGATGATTTGCCGAGAAAATGGAAATTTGTTCAAAATCACCCTAAGAATTTAATCCTAGGTGACCCCGCCAAAGGTATAGCTACTCACTCTTCAATTAGAAATATTTGTGGCAACTTGGCTTTTCTTTCACAGTTTAAGCCAAAGAATTTTCACGAAATCGAATTCGATGAACATTGGATGATGGCTATGCATGAAGAACTCAACCAACTTAAGAGAAGCAAAGTATGGAATCTAGCACCAAGACCAAAGGATCACTCCATCATAGGTAGAAAATGGATTCTTAGAAACAAACTTGATGAGTCTGGCACCATTGTTAGAAATAAAACTAGACTTGTAGCATAAGGGTATAATCAAGAAGAAGGTATTGATCTTGATGAAACTTTTGCTCATGTTGCTAGATTAGAAGCCATTCGCATGCTACTTGCATTTGCATGTTTTAGAAATTTCAAACTTTACCAAATGGATGTAAAAAGTGCATTTTTAAATGGTTTCATAAATGAAGAGGTATATGTAGAACAACCTCTTGGTTTTCAAAATCATGAATTTTCAAATCATGTTTTCAAACTTACGAAAACACTATATGGCTTCAAACAAGCTCCACGAGCTTAGTATGAAAGACTTAGCAAGTTTTTTTTCATTGAAAATGGTTTTTCAAGAGGAAAAATTGATACTACGCTTTTTATAAAGTCAAAAAATCATGATATCTTACTTGTGCAAATATATGTTGATGACATAATTTTTGGAGCAACTACTAAATCTTCGTGTAAAGAATTTGCTCACGTCATGCAAGGTGAATTTGAAATGAGCATGATGGGGGGCTAAATTATTTTATTGGACTTCAAATCAAACAAAGGAATGAATCCATATCAACCAAGCTAAGTACATAAAGGAACTACTCAAATGGTTTGGTATGAATGAATTAAAAGTAGCTGCAGCACCAATGAATACTTCCATTAAGCTAAACAAATAAGAGAAGGGCAAGTCCATTGATCAAACAAAATATCAAGGTATGATCGGCTCACTTCTCTATTTAACCGCAAGTAGACCAGATATTATGTTTAGTGTTTGCATGTGTGCAAGATTTCAATCTTGTCGTAAAGAGTCTCATCTGACTGTCGTTAAACGTATTTTTTGATATCTAGCTAGCATTTCTAAATTGGATTTATTTTATCCTAGAGGTGTCTCAGTTGATTTGATTGGTTACTCAGACATCGACTTTGTTGGATGCAAACTTGATAAAAAAAAAAAAAAAAGGACTAGCAGCACTTGTCACTTTCTTGGTAACTCATTGGTATCTTGGTTTAGCAAAAAGTAAAATTATGTTACTTTATCAACTGCCGAAGCTGAATACATACTTTCCAGAAGTTGTTGTGTCCAAGATCTATGGATGAAACAACAATTAGAGGATTTTGACTAGCATTATGATCATATCCCTATTAAATGCGATAATACTAGTGCCATCAATTTAAGCAAAAATCTGGTTCAACACTTTCGAACAAAACATATTGAAATTCGACACCACTTTTTAAGAGATCATGTTCAAAAATGGGATATTGCTCTTGAATTTGTAAACACCGACAAGTAGCTGGCGGATATTTTCACAAAACTTCTAAGTGAGGCATGTTTTAATTTTATTTGTGGCGAAATTAGAATGTCAAATTCTACATATTCACTTTTTTGAGATTGTCAAACTGAAGTTTTGACTCAAATTGAGGAATAAGTATTGTTGCATTAATTTGAAATCAAAGATATCAGTTGAATGCTTTGAAAATACTCATACATTTTATTCTCTCTAAACATGTATTGTATGTTACTTTGTTAACCTCATAAAAGCTCAACCTCATTAGCCCTAGCCACTATTTTAAGCAACTAGCAAAGGGACTTCAGTACACAACAACACATAAATTTTTTATTTTATTTTTGCCTTACCAGTCATCTGGTGGCCACCTGGGCAGATTTTAAAAGCCCCCAAAACCGACTACTTTTGTTCCTGGCTTTTCTCTGCTTTGTCTTTGCAAGCCTTAACCTCCATATCTCTCAATCTTCATCTTTCAAACCCTCTAAAAACTCAGTCTCTATCAATTTCTTGTGCAAACTAAGGTAAGTCTCTATGCTTTCCTTGATTTCTTTACATTTACACCATGATTTTGCTTTAGATTTAAATGATTTTCCTTGTGTCATACATCGATATGTGGGATTGTTTAAAATTGATTAATGGTGCCCATATTCTTGCTCATGCTTCCATATTTCATATTCACACTTGTCTGATTCGTTGAAAATTGATCAATTTTGTTTTGGGTTTACCCTATATCAGTGTGTGGAGTGAGATTTTTTCACGGCGTTCGACATAACCTAAGTTGAAATTTTTTTTGTCAACTTCCTCATATCCCTTTGTTATGTTTGATCCTTAAATAATTCAATTAACCTCAATGCCTATTGATCATTGATTTAACATTTATTATTTCATAGTGGCCTTGATTATTCGTTCTCTGGTTGTTCCTTGATAGTAAAATCAGATCATGGCTCCTAGAACCAAAAAGACTAGAGCTAGAGAGGCCAGACAGTCATCAAATTCTAATCAAGCATATCCTTCTACTAACTTCCACTCTTAAATAAAAGAACAGGGATTCACCGCCATGGCTAACCAATCCATCATTCCTGGCAGAAAAGTAAATCTAGCACCAAAGTATGATGGGTGGGCCAACTTGATCAATTTACCGAAAAAAGGTATATCCCCGCCTTGTCTCTCTCTTATACTTACACCTCAAGCACTCACACAAAGAAGAGGACAACTTTACCATTGACTCTTATGTCAAAGGAAAATTTCTTGAGTTTGATGCTCCCACTTTAGCACAAATCCTTAGGGTTGAGATGGGTGATCGACAACATTACTTTCAAACTGATGAACAAATGGCTCAATGAGTTGGGTGTATTACTGAAGTTTATTCAACTATCTGCACTAGCAAAACCACTGGCTCCCATTTACTTAACAAACACCTCAAACCCCATTTTCACATTCTCCATAGATTTTTGTTAGAAAATGTCACTCCTAAGGCCGACCATTATGATTTTGTTCCTACGTTCAATGCCTTTCTGTTATATTGTTTTGAGATTGGTCAAAGCAATGATTTAAGCTATATCATTATGAGAGAAATGGCTATTTTCTCATCCTTTCGAGACAAATCTTTACCTTTTGGAGCCCTGTTAACAAAGATTTTAAGACACTTCAAAATCAGTTTGTCAAATGAGCCTGACTCTAAAAAAGCCTCTGACATAAGTGAATATACTATCAACCGGGCTGGAGGAAGTGATGTTTTGGGTAGCAGTTTGCATGCGTCTGATGCACCTATGGAGGATCCTTAAGAACAGAATCCGAATGACATGCCTCCACTGCCCCAGTCTCCACCTTCTATATATTGGACATATTTTATGGCTATGGAACAAGACTGCTATAATCAGCGCCTCCAATGAGAACAACAAATGTCCACTCAAATGGCTAACTTTGGAACTCAATTGGAAGATTTTGGGCAAGCTCAACACTCTTTGATTCTGCAATTTGGTGACTTTCGGGTAGCCACTAAACTTCATCATCAAGCCTTGAACGCCTGCATGAGAATTGAGTTGATGGCATCTATCAGCACTTCTATCATCCACCTCCACCTGATAAACCTTGTGAACTCTATTTCTTATATTTATTTTGATAATGTTGCAGGGGGAGAAAATGCGGTGATCTTTTTGTTTGGGTGATCCTTTTGCTTTTCTGTAGGAACATAAGACATAAATCTTCTTATTCTAGTATGTTGTGCTTAAACAAGTAACTTTAATTAATCTAATTTATGTCAGTTTTTGCTTATACTAATCCTTATTGTTTTGAGCTAATATTCCGTTAAGCAAACATTCAGGGGAAGCATGACTTAAGGAGGAGCTTTCCTCGTTTCATACAAATCAAAACATCATGTTGTGCCATACCAAAAAGGGAGAGATTGTTAGAGATATTTTATTTGATGATTGTTTTTGTTTTTTTTTTTTTTTGATTTATTTTGATGAGTTAAATTGATCAAAATTAATCTATGTCAATAATTTAATTTGTTGGTTTTTAGATCAAAACTAATCTTAAACAGATGATGAATTAAGCCCAAAACAAACAACAACAGCAGAGAGCAACAGCCGAAGCATCTAAGCCCACAAAGGGCCGGACAACCGGCCGGTTGACTAGTCAGACCAAAACTACGTCGTTTTGTTCTTCAGCTTTGGGTATCCACGGACGTGGAGGCGAACATCCAAGCAGACGACCGGCCATGGCATTTTGGCCTAGTTTCACTCTAGTTCAATTCTTCTTCACTCCGGACGTCAGACCAACAGTGTGCTCGATGACTGCGAACGACAACCTTGACGACCAGGACTTCACGAGACATCTGGGCAAACGTCCTAGAGACACAAAGCTTGGCTTTAGACATCCAGGCAAACATCCCTCTGTGCACTACTGCATATATCAATCTGTACTAAGGAAATGAATATGAAATGTTTGGCCCATTATTCTCCCATCACTCAATGAGTAAAACACACATGGGTGACATAGACTCTCTGAAGTATCAATTTAATATTATCTCATCCCATCACTGAATGGAAAGAATAGAACACTTAACTCTGTTTTATATACAGAGCTCTGTGAGGTACATAGATACAAATACAACGAGCAAGAAAACATTTTTCATCATTCATCAGTGTAGACACCCCATTTTTGACCGTCCTCAAGACTTGGACGTCACAGTTTGAACACTCGGTGATCATCCTTGTTTGTGTTCGTCTTGAGTTCCCGGAGGTCTCGGCTATGCGCCTTGCCTCAGGATCTCTCAACTCGACTGTTTTCTGTCTGGTTTTGCACCAAACACTTTTGTTTTTGCTTTGGAGGGCAGGGAATGGCTTGTTGGCCATCCCCACACCTCACTAGCCATGGCTTGAGGCTACCGGCCATTGGTTTGTTGCCATCGGCCAAATGTTTGGCCGACCGGCACTCTTTGTGGTCGACTGGCCATCTTTTTTGGTCAAATAGCATTTTTGGCTAGCCGACCACTGTACATCTGCTTTTGCAGATATTTTTTATGCCAGCTGTGCTAGCTGGCATACACTTTGCTCCCCTCCATACACGTGTATGGAGGGATTTCACTCTTGCTTATCTTATTTTGGAAGCTTTGCAAGAGTGAATCTCTATAAGAGGGAGCCTCTTCTCCCTCCATTAGGGTTACAACATTTTTCTAGAGGGCTCTGACATTAGGGTTAGGGTTTGCATATCCCCCATCTCTATATCTCTCTCTCTTTTGTGTATAAGTGTGTGTTTGGTCTTATTATTGCACACAAATACCCACCATTACACCTTACCTTGGCTACTGAGGTGCTAGGGAGCTATTCTTGAAGTTCTTGACTGGTTTTGAACTCAAAGAACCAGCTGGAGCATTGTTTGTGAAGGAGGTCTACAAGGGTAACAATCTTACCCCATTTTCCCCATTTTTGCATAGCTTTTTAACCTATTTTGCAACTGTTTTAAGACTTTGTATATAACTAATAAAGGTCTTTTTTTTAGTGTTTTAAATAGTTTTTTAAGGTCACTTTGTTGTTTGAGGTTGTTTGACCCCTCTTAAGGCTTGTTTGGCCCCGTTTTTATGCTATTTTGGTGAGCTCCGGGACCAACTTGTTTGGGCCTCCTCACCACTGAAATCTTGAGGGATTTCAGTGGCGAGGATGGTGGTTTAAGGTCCTAAGAAGGAGAGGGTCATCCCCTCTCCTTGTTGTCTTTAATATATGCCATTTAAACCTCGTGTGTGAGCACCATTTTTGAACTCATGTTGGCCATGTTTCAGTAGGTATTTGGTAGTATTTTGCCATGTTTTACCTCTGTTTTTACTTGGCTTGGACACACCATGCATGCCCTGTATACATGTCTTGTAATGCCATGTTTTAGCCTTAACATGCTTTGTGTTGTCTTTAATATATGCCATTTAAGCCTCATGTGTGAGTACCATTTTTGAACTCATGTTGGCCATGTTTCAGTAGCTATTTGGTAGTATTTTGCCATGTTTTACCTCTATTTTTACTTGGCTTAGACACACCATGCATGCCTTGTATACATGTCTTGTAATGCCATGTTTTAGCCTTAACATGCTTTGTGCTTTGAGCCTTCTTCTAGCATGTTTTTGACCAAGCTTTGTGAAGCTTTTGTGCTTGTTTTGATGTGCTAAAGGTCTATTTTTGGTCATTCAGGTAGTCCATGCTTTGCTTTGTATAGCTACCATGCAACCTCTCTTGTATGCTCTAAGCATTAACCCCTCTAGCATGCCATCCTTGCTTTGTTTCAGTGGTTTAGAACCACTTTCCATGCCATTTCAGTCCTTGTGGTGTGTTTGTATGCTTGCATTTGGTGTTCCTTTAAGGCCTTAAAGGGTTGGTGTTTCATGCTCCATGTTTGTGCCTTCATGTATGCCATCATGTTTAGGCCTCTAGGATGCCATTTCATTGTGTTTTTGGCTTTGTTTTAACATGCTAAAACTCTGATTTTAGTTGTTCAATTCATGCCATGTTTGGTTTTGTTAAGGGTAGTTCAATACCCCTTTGGTGAGCCTTAGACCTTGGACTTTGTTTGCATACTTTGATTGCCTTGTTTAGATTGATTTGGTATCATTTTATAACATGATTTCAGAGCTTATAATGTATGCCATATGTCCATGTTATCCTCTTTTAAGTGTGCTTAAAAGTTGTCTCCATATGCTTAAGTGTTTAGGCCTTAACATGTGCATGTTTGTGTGTGTTTTGCCTCTCATTCCTTAGTATGTTGGCCACTGTTTTGGGCCTAGTATAGGGCTGCCCAAATTGGTATAAGTCCATTGTTTGCATGTTGTCGCATGGTCACCTTGTGTGTTGTCATATACTTAGCCTATTGCATGTGTTGCATGCTTCAATCACTTTGCATTTGGCACGCATTCTCTTGGCTAAGTTGCCTAACATGTTGTCCATGTTGCACCTTGCATGCTTGCATGGTTAAGCTTGCATAGTTATTCCATGTCTTGCAAACTTGTTTGCTTAGGTTGTGTGCCTATTGCATGCTTACTTGTTTGCATCTCATGTTGCACACTTAGCTCACATGTCTAGGTTGCATATCATTGCATGCATCTTTCACCTCTTGATCAAGCCATGATAGAGGTTGAAAGCCCCTTGGTATGTTTCTATGCATTGCATTTCATTTGAAATCAAAATGCATGACTTCGTTCTTTGGGCCATCACGTATTGGAATGCGCGATTGGTGGTCCGGGAATCAAGGAACATACCCCTTTGAGTCACAAACATGATAAGGGATGTGTTGGTGCACACATTTGCTTGAAATACATTGCTATGCCTTGTTTTGCCCTCTGCTGCTGTCAAAACAGGTTCTGCAGGAAGACTTGGCCGGTCGACTACATGGAGTGCCGTCCGACCAATTATTGATGGCCGAGAGCTCAACAAATGGTCGATGACCATCCGGACATGGTCGGTGGGGTTTCCACTTGGTCGATGATGATCCACAGTGTCCATGGAGCATTCCTTGGGAGTTGTGCAATTTTCAGAGGAGCAGAACAGGGGAAACAGAGGCAAACTTGTGCATGGTGGTGGGTTTCCGAGCGGAGCCGAGCGCGCGTGCATTTGGCCCTCTTCTCGAGGCTGCTTTTACTGCATAATTAGCTTAGTTAATTTGCTTAACTAGTTAATTGTCTGTAATACTTAATTAGCTTGATAGTTAGTTAAATTGTATTATTCTTTCGGTCCCTCCGAGCGAGGGCAAATTTGTAATAAGTGTGGGTGCACATGTGCATGTCTTCCAATCCCCATTTCTTTCTCCCTTTTACTTACCTTCTTTGATGGTTAGTACAAGGGTATATTTAATTTAGCATCCTTATGCTATGCTTGCGTGCATCGTTCATCAGTATTGCATGTACCGGGCTCGGCGCATCATACTAACTGCATAGTATTTCAAATCAAACTTGAATACATGTTATCTGTCGCATCTCACATGCCATTCATAGATTAGCCGAGCCTATTCTAGTGACATTTTGTATGAGATACATTAGCCACCTTAACATGAATTAGGATCATGCATATGATTACTAACTAGTTCATTGTTTTGGCACGGAGTACGACGTAAGTATTTATGCTTTAACATCTCGCATGAGTGTGAATGTTAACATGATAGCATGCTTACCATGTGGCTATATGCTTATGTGATATAACTGCATGAATGCTTGTGGGTGAAGGTTGGATTGTTTGAATTGGGATAATTCATCGAAATCCGTATTTTAACCTACTTGCGAGTAGCAAAATTCAAACCATTTTCCAAACAAACGAAAATGCGATGCTTTGTTCCGACTTAGGCAATTTAGTCTATACTTGTTTTGCTGTACGCATCACATAGTAATTCCAGGCTAATAACCGGTATAAGAACGCATAATGTTTTCAAAACAAGATATCATGGTTAGTAGAGGCCGATCTTCGGATTAGGCGAGAGGGGGTGCTCATAGCTGACCTTCCCCAATCGTACCCAAGTTCCCGAGCCGAGGCAACTTTGGTGATGACGGACACGTGGCCTTAGGCAAACGAGTCAGGGTTTCCTAAATTTCCCCATAAAAAAATATTTATGTGGTGACTCTGTATCTGGCAAAGGAGTCCATGTTTGGCACTTCTTTCTAAAAATCTGTTTTTCAAAACGATTTGCCGAATTTGGACTCTTTGGTTCAGATTATGAACCGTGACGATTTGAGTCCGAACTGTAGCGAGCACACAAACGAACGAAACGGGATTCATCCTCCCGGGACATTCAGGGACGTCTACAGTTTCTGGCAACTCTGCTGGGGAGTTAGAGAACTTGACTCGAACTCATGATATCTTGTTTTGACTACACTTATGTGTTTCTTTGCATTGCATGTGCATTGGTGCGCCTAGGACACCGTGTTGGCCATCTCCTATTCCTGAGCAGTTTGCTGGAGGCTCGCTTTGAGAAGCGTGCCATAAGGCTGACCGGTTGCGGGCTCTACCAGTATAGAAACACAAACCCCAATTTTACCGGGGCACCCTTTTTGACCATTCAACCTAGTGAATATTCGGAATCCATAGTGACCATTCCAAGCTAGGACAGGTTACATACCCGATTATAGGTTATGTGAAACCGCTGCGTGCGTAGTGAAACCCTAGCTCTTGACAAAATAGGACAGGGAAACCCTACCCCAACATAGGGGTGTTTTGGTTCTCATTTACTTGCTTTGTGCTTTTAGAGTGTATCTCTACAGGAACGCACATGTCAGTTTGCAAGTTTAGTACCAGGTCTAACATCAATATCAGTGTTTTGGGAAATCGGTTATATCTGCGAGTATCAGGTTTTGTTTTTTGGGGTAGTGATTTTGGGGAACAGTGATCAGTAGTAGAGTACAGTTATTCAGCTACGCCTGTGTTTATTTTGTCTGGGCTGAAATGCTGCTTATTTTCCCTTTCAGTTCAGAGATTTGGTGTTCTCCTTCGCTGAGGCAAGGTAGACGTCTGATCCATCAATCGCCGGTTGCATCATCACTGTTCAGTTTAGCGGACTTATGATGACGCAGAGTTCAGACGAAATCGTGGTTATGGCAGCCGCACTGGACCGAGGAACCATCTTGCGGGATGAGCCCAATGTCGAAATACCACATCTGCCCAAGTCACCCGCCACGCGCCCAATCTGGGAGCCCCAATTGTTTCAAGCTCGTGAGCCTACCACGTTTGAATTGATGGGAATGATCGGCAACCTCCAGAGATCTATGGCCGAACTGGCCTATGGAATGTCGGCTTCACCACCAGCTACACCATATGCCGGGAATTTCATACCACAAGAGCCCCCGCTACTGGGACGAATTGTGATTGAGCTGAACCAACCTGAGGCTGTCCCAAGCTATGGCAATGACATGTCAACAACAACCGGGTTCCGCTCTGATATAGCAACCCAAACCCTCGATCAGGCTGAGGCTAGAGGTAAGAATAAAGTGGGACCAGATGCTGATCCCGTTGAACAACTACTGTGGGCAGTCGAGGCTTTGAAAGCCGGAGGAATGAATAAGCAGCAAGTATTCGCAGTTATGACTAAGACTGTGGATGATGCTTTCCCCACTCCAACCGAAGGCAGTTCAAGCCCGGCGGAAAATCGGGATAGGCCCCATCATGCCAGAATAGTTCCTTCCGCCCCCAACCCTGCACCGGGAAAAGATCAGAAAGCCAAGGCAGTGCCTGCTGACCCTTTCGCTAGTGCGTCTAGCAAGAACCCTCAGACTTCGAAGTACCTGCCTTGAGGGCGCAGAGTCTTTCACGCCCTCTACATGTCTTTGCCTAGGGCATTTCAAATTTTGGCTAAAAAGGGGCATCTTAAATCCCTCGAACCTCGACCTCTCCCGAAGAATCTCCCTCTTACACATGATGCTGCCTTGTATTGCGCATACCATCAGCAAACCGGTCACAACACTGACGGTTGTTTCCGCCTTCACCACAAAGTGCAAGATTTGATCGACAATGAGGTCATCCTCCCACCCACCTCAGTAAAGTCTGTTACCACTGAGTTGTTGGACTTTGAGGATACTGCGAGTATGTGATCAAGGGTTGGACCACCTGCGGGCGGCGCTCGGTGTATTTCAGATGTGGCGTTTGGCACGTACTGTCGGGAGCATTGGCGAATATAGTTTTGTAATTTCTGGCTTGGGTGTTGAGTCAGTTCTTCGTTTTGTTTTGGGTCTGTCTCATTTCCTTGAGTCAGTCTTTTTGCTTAAGGATCTGTCTTGTTGTGTCGAGTCAGTCCCATTGTACAGAAATCAGGTGATTCCAGGGTTGTTGCCTCGGATATCATTATTTTGTTTTGTAATTATCCTTTTACTTTCTTTTGAGTCTGTCTCTGCTATGGAGCCAGTTGCAACCAGGAAATCTGAATGAAACAGTTGCGGCTATCATGTTTCCGTGCTTATTGCTACTTTGAGCTAGTTGTGCCAGAGCATTTGAATGAAACGGCGGAGCATCTCACTTACTCTTCTGCACCTCGAATTCATTACATTGACCTAAGTTGTTCAAAACTTTTTTCTAACATTGTGATATTGAAAATGAAGAGGAAGGAATTCCTCGGGATTTACAAAACTTTGATCAAATTGAGAGAAAGAGAGGCGTGATAAGCCTTTAATGAATGAAATCATGTTTGTTAACGTGAGCACTAAGAAGGACCCTGGCTTGATCTAGATTAGTTCCACACTATCTTTAGCGCGAGCGATTTGTCGCTTTCTTAAAAACTTTCAAAAACAAAATGTTTTGCGCGGTCCTACGAAGACCTGTGTGGAATCACTCTTGAGATTGTGCAGCTTAGGATCACTCTCAGCCTCAAGACTTGAGCCCTTGCTTTCAAATCTTGGACCTTAGTTCAGAAGGTTCAACGGTCAACTACAACATGAAGCCTGCGTGGCCAAATTTGAAGCAACCCTCAAACGAGAGGCCAAGAAATTAGATCAAGAAGATCGGTCCTCATCAGAAGAAGCTTGCGAAGCTAGAACAGAAGCATCCCTCGGACTAGGGGCAAAAATGTTCGATGTGCTCGAAGGGCCGAAGATGGATCCTTCTGCAAGTCAATACAACAGCCGCCCTCCAGGATACGGATGGCTTCGAAACCCTAAAACCATTTGGCATGGACTTGTCACACTTTTACCTTTTGAGAGTCTCGCTGGGCCGAAAACCTGGAAGAGCGACCCAGGCAAAAGTTAGAGCAAGAGAAAAATACAAAAAAAGAAAATGCAAAAAGAAAAGAAAAAAAAATGAAGAAAATGAAAAGAAAAGATGAAAAAAGAAAAAGAAAATACAAAAGAATGGAAAAGGAAAGAAGAACAAAGCTCGCAAGGTTGAAAACTCGCAAAGGGTGGCCTTAGCAAAAGTTAGAGCATAAAAAAGTGAGGGTTAATACACGAGTGTACCTTAACCGGAACTACGTAAGGCTTGATTCCCATGTTTGGGATACGTAGGCAACTTCATCCTGAAGTCCAGCCCCACACACTTTCAAAGTGACTGTGTCCATAAATTTGTTTTGACCATCTTCGTCTTCTCTATATCCGAGAGTTCGGTTGCGATCATCACTAATGAGGACTGACTACAGTATGCTGTGGCGTTATCCACCCAAGGGGCAACTTTCCATTGCCAAGAGTCGCCATCCAAACCAAGGGCAACTTTCCGTTGCCATGCTGTGCCCTTTGGAACAAGGGGCAATTTTCCATTGCCTCTGATCCGAGGTTGTACATCTCGAGAGTAAGTTTCATGCTCGTTGAGCACTGGTTGTTTGCCAAAATGATTTTTGAGAATTTTTTTACTGAGGTTGACTATTCTCTCGAAAATTATTTCACTTTCCAAAACTGGACCATTTTCTTGGACCCAAAAAAGGAAAATTTTCAGTGCTCATAGCCTAACTTGCATGATTTGAAATCAAAAATTGAACAAGCATGTTAATCTAACTCTCATCTTGATCAAAATTGTTTTAGTAGAAAGCCAAAAACAAAAATGGTCAAAATAATGTACTAGGGGCACAGTTGAGTCAGGCTTCCTGTCTTTCCCCCATTTTCGACATACTTGCCAAGAAGGGCACTCTACATGCCAGAAGGGCACAGCTGAAGCTGTCAACAAAGGGCTGAAAGCTCTCTTAACCTCCGAGCAGTGACGTATCGAGCCAAGTACGAAGCACAAACTAGAATGGATCAAGATACTCCACTCCCTTATCAAGAACATCGACTAGACGTCACCGGAGGAAATAGCTGCGAGCTATCAGTGTTGGGTATGAACCCACAACCTCTTGTTTATTCGCCGACCATGTCTGGGGAGGGATGAAGAATGAGAGAGTGAAGAATAGAGAGGTGTAAGTCGAGAGAAAAGTGAGCAAAAGGGGTTTTGAGAGAAAAACCGAGCCTGAGGGCCGAGTAGTGAGAGAATCACAAATGGAAAGAAGTTAGGAAATAATACCCGGAGAAACTGGCTCCTTGTGATCTAAGAAGTCTCTCGTTTTTATAACGCGTCTGTGTGTCGTGCCTTTTGTTTTGTTTACCTTAACTCTTGCTTTGAGTCGGTTTCGAGCGTGTCTCGTTGTGTTTAGATTGTTTACCTTTTGTTTTTTGTTATTGAGTCTTTTTCACTGTGTTCAGTCGTAGGCTCAATACCCGGTTGAAAACCCCTTTTCTCAAATCATTTTGTGCTCAGAGTGCTGTGCTATTCTCCACATTTCTGCAAAACAAGTTTGGTTCTTTTGTAAAATTGCAGGGGTTCAACCCAGGTCACTTGGAAATAGTGAACATGTGGGTTCCGAATTGCATCTGAGTGTGTTTCAGCTTCTGCCGATTCTACCTTTGTATTCCATCTTTTCAGATTCGGACTATTTTCGCCGAGTGTAGAATGAACTAAGAATACTGTGTTATGGGCTATGAAGTTCAAAATGAGCAAAGTTTAGAATGAACAGTGTTCAGAATTAGTTGTGAGCTGTGTGGGTTGTATGCAGATTACACCAAGCACTGTGTTACGAGCCGAGTGTTCAAAATGGACAGTGGTTTGTTTGAGTTGTTTCACTGTTGGCCGGTGGACTATTTTTGTGGCCAGTGGATGGCCGGTGACCTCCCCTGATGGCTGGTGAGCCTCCTACAACCTTGTTTGGGTGATACGTGTGGTTTGGGGCCTCCATTGCTCAAGAAAGTGCAAGAGAAGGCATTTCCGAAGCCTAACCAGTCTCCGTTTTGACCTCAAGCCATGTCTTCTGTGCGCGATCCTCGAATACGTGCAAGGTGTATCCTTTTCGTATCCTTTTTGTACCTTGCAAAGGTTTGGGAACTACTTTAGATACATTGCATTGTTATGCATGTTTACACGCATTATCATGCACACAACTCGCATTGTTTTGCACCCTAGCTGCGATCTGGCGAGACCTTAAACCCGCTCGGTCTGGGAGACCTTAAATCCGTCGGTCTGCATTGTCATGCATGATCCTCATCACGCGTTGTCATATGCATCTTACATGCGTTGCTTTACAATGCTTTGACGTGAACGCGCATTGGGTTATACGTCATTATGCTTGCATTGTATGCACCTCGCAACGGTCTGGCGAGACCTTAAACACGCTCGGTCTAGGAGACCTCAAATCCTCTAAAGATGCAAGACCTTTGGTTTTGGCATGCATACACACGTCGTAACAAGCACAACTTGCATTGATGTGCACTGCTCACATGCATTATCATGCATCTCAACCGACACGCGTTGTCGTGCATTCGAGTCCACATGCATTATCATGCATCTCAAACAACACACGTTGTCGCGCATTCGAGTCCACACGCATTACCATGCATTGACGTGTGTTGTTACATATTCGAGTTCACATGCATTTCAAAAGCCACGCGTTGTCGCGTATTCCAAGATCATTTGCATTGACATGCATCTCAAAAGCCGCTCATTGTCGTGCGTTTCAAAATCATGCATCATCATGCATTTGCATTTCAAAAAAAAAGAAAACAACAAAAACAACATGCATCATTTGCATTTCAAAAACCAAAACACAAAAAAAAAAACATGCATTATCATGCATTTTCCCTTCATCATGCATTGTCATGCATTCAAAAAACAAAACAAAAAAACAAATATACATATGTCATGCATTTCATTGTAAATAGTGCATATGTCATGCATCATTGTAAATAGTGCATATGTCATGCATTTCACTGTAAATAGTGTATATGTCATACATTTCACTGTAAATAGTGCATATGCCATGCATCACTGTAAATATTACATATGTCATGCATTTTACTATATATATTCTATTCCATCGCATATTTGTAAATATTGCATTGTAGCTTGCATGCATTCACTGCATCACCCCCATCTATTGCTTGCGCCTTTCCATGTTGAGCTTGGTCTGGTATGTACCCATACTTTTCACGTCGAAGCATAGTTCTGCATGTGTACGTGCCTATTCCACTGCTGGTATTGTGGTTTGAGGGTTGTGGCACCTTTTCTGTGTTAGACGTGGCTTGTTTGTGTCCATGCTTTTCCTAGGCAAGATACGGTTTGGGCCGCCGGCCTTATCCATTGTAAATATTATATTCCATTGCATATTTGTATATGTTGCATTGTAGCTTGCATGCATTTGCCGCATCACATCCAGCTATGGCTTGCACCCTTCCATGTTAAGCTTGGTCTGGTATGTGCCCATACTTTTCACGTCGAAGCACGGATCTGAGACTTTTGTGTACGCGCCTATTCCACTGCTGGTATTGTGGTTTGAGGGTTGCGGCACCGTTTCTGTGTTAGACGCGGTTTGCATGTGTACATGCCTTTCCTAGGCAAGATATGTTTCAGTCGCGCGCCATATCCACTGTATATACCGCATTGTAATGTAGTTCAATTGCATCCAGCATTAGGATCATAATCTTTTCTTAGCAGAGCATGCCTCACTTATGTCATTCCACCCAATTACTTGTTCCTGTGTCTGTCTACATCACTCATAGTTCTGCATGTGTACCCGCCTGTTCCACTGCTGGTATTATGGTTTGAGGGTTGCGGCACCTTTTCTATGGTAGACGGACTTTGCATCTCCATCAATCTATTTGACATTTGTGTGGTTTTGAACCGCTCATGATTGGATCATGATTCAATTGCATTGCATATCGTTTGCATTGTTTATACATAGTTTTGCATATTATTTGCATTATTTTTACATTTGTTTTGTAATTTTGCATATCATTTGTATTACATTAGATTCAATTGCATATCACCGCACTGTTTGTGCAACCCCTTGGTCTAAGGAGACCTTAAATCCTACATTCGCATTGTCGCTCAGCTTTCGATTGCATTGTTATGCATGTTGCTAGCGATATTGCACCCGTTGAGTTTTCTTTCTCTTTCAAGCACGATATTGTATGTACGGTTCATTTGAAGCTGGTGCAACCAGACGAGCCGCACAGGTATTGTATCCTCCGAGTGAGACGTATCGAGAATTGCATAATTCTCTTGCACCCTCTCTACATTGTAGTATAGTTTGGTTTGTGCTAGCTTAAAACTGTTGCATTGTATGTGCTTCGTTACAACTTTCTTTGTATGATCATAAGTTATGCTCGGCTTCTTGCATTTTCAGTTGCATTTCGCCCCTGCCTTCGGGTGCATATCTTTATTATCTTGCATGTTTGTCTAAGTCTTCGGCCTTATCAAAAATGGGTCGTCTCTGGGCTTTGACACTCACCCCCGTCATTCTTATGACTTTCGAGTTCTGTCAAAGAGGGGCAACGGTAGACACCCCATTTTTGACCATCCTCAAGACTTGAACGTCACCATTTGAACACTCGGTGATCATCCTTGTTTGTGTTCGTCTTGAGTTCCCGGAGGTCTCGGCTACACGCCTTACCTCAAAATCTCTCAACTCGACTTTTTGTGTCTGGTTTTGCACCAAACACTTGTGTTTTTGCTTTGGAGGGCAGGGAATGGCTTGTTGGCCATCCCCACACCTCACCGGCCATGGCTTGAGGCTACCAGCCATTGGTTTGTTGCCATCGGCCAAATGTTTGGCCGACCGGCACTCTTTGTGGTCGACCGGCCATCTTTTTTGGTCAAATAGCATTTTTGCCTGGCCGACCACTGTACATCTGCTTTTGCAGATATTTTTTATGCCAGTTGTGCTAGCTGGCATACACTTTGTTCCCCTCTATACACGTTTATGAAGGGATTTCACTCTTACTTAGCTTGTTTTGGAAGCTTTGCAAGAGTGAATCTCTATAAGAGGGAGCCTCTTCTCCCTCCATTAGGGTTACAACATTTTTTCGGAGGGCTCTAATATTAGGTTAGGGTTTGCATATCCCCCATCTCTATATATCTCTCTTTTGTGTATAAGTGTGTGTTTGGTCTTATTATTGCACACAAACACCCACCATTACACCTTACCTTGGCTACTGAGGTGCTAGGGAGCTGTTCTTGAAGTTCTTGACTGGTTTTGAACTCAAAGAACCAGCTGGAGCACTGTTTGTGAAGGAGGTCTACAAGGGTAACAATCTTACCCCATTTCTCCCATTTTTGCATAGCTTTTTAACCTATCTTGCAACTGTTTTCAGACTTTGTATATAACTAATAAAAGTCTTGTTTTTTAGTGCTTTAAATAGTTGTTTAAGGTCATTTTGTTGTTTGAGGTTGTTTGACCCCTCTTAGGGCTTGTTTGGCCTCGTTTTTGTGCTATTTTGGTGAGCTCCGGGACCACCTTGTTTGGGCCTCCTCACCACTGAAATCTTGAGGGATTTCAGTGGTGAGGATGGTGGTTTAAGGTCCTAAGAAGGAGAGGGTCATCCCCTCTCCTTGTTGTCTTTAATATATGCCATTTAAGCCTCATGTGTGAGCACCATTTTTTAACTCATGTTGGCCATGTTTCAGTAGGTATTTGGTAGTATTTTGCCATGTTTTACCTCTATTTTTACTTGGCTTAGACACACCAGGCATGCCTTGCATACATGTCTTGTAATGCCATGTTTTAGCCTTAACATGCTTTGTGCTTTGAGCCTTCTTCTAGCATGTTTTTGACCAAGCTTTGTGAAGCTTTTGTGCTTGTTTTGATGTGCTAAAGGTCTGTTTTTGGTCATTCGGGTAGTCCATGCTTTGCTTTGTATAGCTACCATGCAACCTCTCTTGTATGCCCTAAGCATTAACCCCTCTAGCATGCCATCCTTGCTTTGTTTCAGTGGTTTAGAACCGCTTGCCATTCCATTTCAGTCTTTGTGGTGTGTTTCTATGCTTGCATTTGGTGTTCCTTTAAGGCCTTAAAGGGTTGGTGTTTCATACTCCATGTTTGTGCCTTCATGTATGCCATCATGTTTAGGCCTCTAGGATGCCATGTCATTGTGTTTTGGCTTTGTTTTAACATGCTAAAACTCTGATTTTAGTTGTTCAATTCATGCCATATTTGGTTTTGTTAATGGTAGTTCAATACCCCTTTGGTGAGCCTTAGACCTTGGACTTTGTTTGCATACTTTGATTGCCTTGTTTAGATTGATTTGGCATCATTTTATAACATGATTTTAGAGCTTATAATGTATGCCATATGTCCATGTTATCCTCTTTTAAGTGTGCTTAAAAGTTGTCTCCATATGCTTAAGTGTTTAGGCCTTAACATGTGCATGTTTGTGTGTGTTTTGCCTCTCATTCCTTAGTATGTTGGCCACTGTTTTGGGCCTAGTATAGGGCTGCCCAAATTGGTATAAGTCCATTGTTTGCATGTTGTCGCATGGTCACCTTGTGTGTTGTCATATACTTAGCCTATTGCATGTGTTGCATGCTTCAATCACTTTGCATTTGGCACGCATTCTCTTGGCTAAGTTGCCTAACATGTTGTCCATGTTGCACCTTGCATGCTTGCATGGTTAAGCTTGCATAGTTATTCCATGTCTTGCATACTTATTTGCTTCGGTTGTGTGCCTATTGCATGCTTACTTGTTTGCATCTCATGTTGCACACTTAGCTCACATGTCTAGGTTGCATATCATTGCATGCATCTTTCACCTCTTGATCAAGCCATGATAGAGGTTGAAAGCCCCTTGGTATGTTTCTATGCATTGCATTTCATTTGAAATCAAAATGCATGACTTCGTTCTTTGGGCCATCACGTATTGGAATGCGCAATTGGTGGTCCGGGAATCAAGGAACATACCCCTTTGAGTCACAAACATGATAAGGGATGTGTTGGTGCACACATTTGCTTGAAATACATTGCCATGCCTTGTTTTGCCCTCTGCTGCTGTCAAAACAGGTTCGACAAGAAGACTTGGCCGGTCGACTACATGGATTGCCGACCGACCAATTATTGATGGCCGAGAGCTCAACAAATGGTCGATGACCATCCAGACATGGTCGGTGGGGTTTCCACTTGGTCGGCGGTGATCCACAGCGTCCATGGAGCATTCCTTGGGAGTTGTGCAATTTTCAGAGGAGCAGAGCAGGGGAAATAGAGGCAAACTTGTGCATGGTGGTGGGTTTCCGAATGAAACCGAGCGCGCGTGCTTTGGGCCCTCTTCCCGAGGCTGCTTTTACTGCTTCATTAGCTTAGTTAATTTGCTTAGCTAGTTAATTGTCTGTAATATTTAATTAGCTTGATAGTTAGTTAAATTATATTATTCTTTCGGTCCCTCCGAGCGAGGGCAAATTTGTAATAAGTGTGGGTGCGTATGTGCATGTCTTCCAACCCTCATTTCTTTCTCCCTTTTACTTACCTGCTTTGATGGTTAGTACTAGGGCATATTTAATTTAGCGTCCTTAAGCTATGCATGCATGCATCGTTCATCAGTATTGCATGCACCGGGCTCGGCGCATCATGCTAACTGCATAGTATTTCAAATCAAACTTTGATACATGTTATCTGTCGCATCTCACATGCCATTCATAGATTAACCGAGACTATTCTAGTGACATTTTGTATGAGATACATTAGCCACCTTAACATGAATTAGAATCATGCATATGATTACTAACTAGTTCACAGTTTTGGCACGGAGTACGATGTAAGTATTTATGCTTTAGCATCTCGCATGAGTGTGAATGTTAACATGATAGCATGCTTACCATGTGGCTATATGCTTATGTGATATAACTACATGAATTCCTTTAGGTGAAGGTTGGATTGTTTGAATTGGGATAATTCATCGAAATCCGTATTTTAGCCTACTCGCGAGTAGCAAAATTCAAACCATTTTCCAAACAAACGAAAATGCGATGCTTTGTTCTGACTTAGGCAATTTAATCTATACTCGTTTTTCTGTACGCATCACATAGTAATTCTAGGCCAATAACCGGTATAAGAACGCAAAATGTTTTCAAAACAAGATATCATGATTAGTAGAGGCCAATCTTCGGATCGGGCGAGAGGGGGTGCTCATAGCTGACCTTCCCCAATCGTACCCAAGTTCCCAAGCCGAGGCAACTTTGGTGATGACGGACACGTGGCCTTAGGCAAACGAGTCAGGGTTTCCTAAATTCCCCCATAAAAAAATATTTAGGTGGCGACTCTGTATCTGGCAAAGCAGTCCATGTTTGGCACTTCATTCTAAAAATCTATTTTCCAAAACGATTTGCCGGATTTGGACTCTTTGGTTCAGATTAAGAACCGTGACAATTTGAGTCCGAACTGTAGCGAGCACACAAACGAACGAAACGGGATTCATCATCCCGGGACGTCTACAATCGGTCTCATTCTCTCGAATCTCTGAGGTAATCTTCATCTATATTTATTCTTCTTCTTCTTCAGAAATTAATCTTGAGCTTTAGCTTTAAGCATATACACCTGCAAGAGGTCCCTTTACTGATATAACTCAGAACTTCAATCTTTGCAATATTTCTTCAGAGAGTTTCATTACAGCTTTCCTTCAAAGCAAAAACACCATTTCAATTTGTAAGAGTGCCGCACAAAGTTCTTGAAACCTTGAGAGTGATTGAGAATCATCTAAGGATTTGAAGGTTTTGAAGACCTCTAAAGCTTGTGTGATAACCTTGTTCCGTAATTAGCTAATTGGTCCTTATTATGAGTTTGATTATATGTCTGATATGATTTTGTGTGCCAACTATGTGAATATATGTGGTTATGAATTTCTATCTGTTCGCTGTAGGAATATCTGTTTGATTATCTACTTTGGAAATTTAATTGAAGGCCTTATCGACCGTAGAAACCGAAATTGACTGCGCCATTGGGATTGGCGTAATTTTTAGAGCCTATGGTGAGGTTTAATTGAAAATTGATTCAGATCAAATTAAACATATTTAATTAATGGAATAGTGCCCAATTATGTAATATTGATAAAATATGTTGAGTGGGAGCTTATAAAGGGCCATTAATCACCTCACTCCTCCCTTTTGAGTCATTCGGCTGAGATCAACTCTCTAGAGAGAGAGAGAGATCTGAATTAGAGAGAGAGAGAGAGAGTGTTGGAGATTGGGGTTTTGATCTTGAGGCTTGAAGATTTTTCAAGAAGCTTGAAGGTTTGGAAGTGTAACTCAAGAATTAAGCTTACATTGGGAAGATCGAGCTCCTAGGTGAGTAAATTCATGAGTTTGAACTTGTAATTTTGTGAATTAAAGATTAATTGGTGACCAAGAACAAGAGTTGTGCTATAATTGATAAATTTGGAGTTAATATGCACATGCATGTATAGGATCACCATGATTTTGCATAATCAAGCATGTTTTTGTTGAGTTCCATGAGAATGGACACCAATTGCATTATTTGGAATAGAGATGAAGTCAAAGTTTACATGCATGCATGATTGAAGGGGTTATGAAGTTTGAATGTATGGATTTTGATCATACAAAAAGAATGTTGATTAAATTTGAAGAATTGGACCATGATTTTGGAAGATTGGCTTCATATTGTTTACATCCATGTGTTATATGATGTATCTGCATATTTTTGGTGCCTTAGTTCGAACTTAAAGCCCTTTGAATGTTGAATGTGAGCTCAAGAGCATTGCTGGAAAACCCAGAATTTTTGGTGTCTGCTCGAGCGGGGAAACCGCCGCTCAAGCGGGAAAAATGGGCTCCTAGCATTTTTGCAGACATGGACTTCCGCTCGAGCGGGAGCCATGTAGCGAGGCCTTCCGCTCGAGCGCCAGACTTCACGCTCGAGCATAGAAATGACATATCCAGTACTTTTGCAGACCTCATGGGTCCGCTCGAGCGGGGACCCTGTTTTCTGAAATTTTGAAAATGCATTCTGTGTTCTGTTTTCCGTTCCCTTTCACTTCTAAGTACTCTTAGGCATACATTGAGCATTGTAAATGAGTTAGAAGAATAAGAATGAAGCCTAAAGAGGAATATGTGAATTAAAGAACAGATTGAATTATTTGTGACCCATATGTGTTACATGATATGTAGGGTCAAGCTCAAAGGCAAATCCACAAGCCCATCACTGTGAGTAATATCTTAACAAGATATTTGAAATACATTATTGTCCAATTGTTTACTTCTATGTAAGTTTTGTAAGTTCACTAGTTTGAATTATGGACAAACGTTTTGACATGAATGAATGGGCCGAAGGTCGTTTCGATAAGAATAAATGAAAGGCCTAAAGGCCAGTTTGATATGAAAGTTCGAAAGGCCTAAAGGCCAGTTTGATATGAAAGTCTGAAAGGCCTAAAGGCCAGTTTGACAAGAAAGAATGAATGGGCCAGAGGCCGTTTTGACATGAATGGATGGGCCAAAGGCCGTTTTGAAATGAATGGATGGGCCAGAGGCCGTTTTGACAGGAATGAAAGAGAAATGGGCCAAAGGCCAGTATGTTTGGAACCATAGTCACTTGACTTAAATTGTGTATATAAATGTTAAATAAAAATGTGAATTGAGCCCAAGGCCGTTTGGAGTATATTGTTCTACATATCGTTTGTATCTTCTTATTTGATATTATTCACTGGGCTATCACTCACACTCTTTCATGTGTTTGTAGGTGAGCCAAGAGAGGTCCAGACCCAGCCCCAGTGAAGTCTGTGTGGAACAACCGAGTTTTGGAGAGTTAGCCCTAGTGTCTTACGCACGAGACTCGTCTTCGCCTTTCTGCTATGCTATGTTATTTTTGTCATGTTGGCGAGGACTTTGCATATGTCTGTGTATAGTTTTCACGGGTTGACTTAGTTTTTGGATGATCCTATTTGTACAGAACTTATGCTATTGTATTTCTTTTGTGAGTTACTAACATATATATGTTTGGTTGTTTGGATGTGCCATATAAGCACGGCTCTATGGACAAAGTTTTAAAATTGCTTCCGTTTGGCCCCCGTTAACTCTGTTAAAATACGTCTGGTTTGGTTTGAGGCCGTAGGTAATCTCATGATTACTGGCCGGTTATGTCCTTAACCCACGGGAGCGGGTTCGGGTCATGATAGCTTGTGTAAAATTTGTAAAGGATTGCTCCATTTGTGAAAAGGTTGCTAGCACCCCTGTGAAGTTAGAGAAATAGTGAAAAATCTCTAGTGAAGCTTGAGGAGTGGATGTAGGCTTGGTTAAAGCTGAACCACTATAAATCTGTTTGCCTCATCTTTGCTTATCTCTTTACATTTCATTTACTGCTATAATTGATACTGTTATCTGTTGTTGAGTTCATCTCAAGTTCTTCACCTTTCTACCATAGCTGACTGATATTTCATAACCAATTCATTTTCCATAACTATCTAATATTATTGTGTAAATCATCTAGCCTTCATAATATATCAAATATACTCATTTCCATAATCTACCTCTTCTTATCATCTGATATACTTGCTATATTTGTTGTTCTTGTTGATTAAATTTTTATTAGGTAATTATTAGCATTTTAATTGTAGAAACCTAATTCTTCCCCCCCCCCCCTTCTCTTAGGTTGTCTTTTGGGTAACACATGTGTTAACGTTATATTTATGGGCATATTCCTTTGATGATGATCATGCTTATGTAGAAGATTATTGTCTCAATAAGTTTGTTCTAACGTTAACTTAAAACATCTAACTCAATAAGAAACTTAATTAGGGTGGTGATTGGGTTCCAATCACCTGACTAATTTTATAAGATAATATGTTGTGTTTGAATTGCATTGGTTGGTGAGACGTCTAATTAAAGGAAAGTCTTGCTCAAGTGGTATTTTGGAACCCTTGAATGGATCGATTGTATTCCAACCCTAGGTGTTTTGGCGTAAGGAGGGAATGGGCAAGGCCCATATTTTTTGCCTTCTATTTTGAGGTGCTCGATTGGCGTTACGCAATACGTAACTGTTGTAAGTATCTGGGGTAAGGTTTGCAAAGTAGTAAAAGATGGGACATACCGAATAATCAAAGTCCGTTTCTTTTGGTTGGGATGATGAAATCTCTTTGGGAGATTTCTAGATTCTAACACCTATCTTGTAACTCTCTAATTTTTTACTCGCTTACTTATTCATCATGCTTAAACATTCAGTTGTACACTTGTAAGTGTATTATACTAGAAAAAAGGGAAGGAGTGTGTATGCGTTTATTGGATATTCCAAACTCATAGCGTTTCATGTCAGGTATTGAAGAAACATTCGGGGCTGACGAGGAACCAAAGATGGTTGAAGATTTCTGGCTATGATTAATGAAGTTAGAAGCCGTTTTGTTATAAGTCCATCCAAGGCTTTTTTTTTTTTTTTTTGAGATTGTAATAGTGATGGAACTTTGTTTTGTAAATAAAATTTGTAACTCCATAATTATTATTTGCTTATTTTTATAAGTCCTTTTGTGATCCTATATCTATCTCTGTGTTACATATGAGACCTAGTGTTAATACCTCTTAAGATCTTTCAAAAATAAAGCTTTGTTATCTAAGGTGGTTGGACTTAGAAGGGAGCCTATATTAACTATTCTGACCTTCCTGAGATCTTACTTGGTTGTTGAGACTCTTTAGTGACATTACATTGACCTCTACCTTTAGAGTAAAGCTTGGGGCGTCACACCTACTTTTGAGAATTTAATGAAAATTGACCAAGAAAAGTGATTTCAAGTATGAACTATGCAATAAATAGGGCTTTTACTTAAAAAGTTCACGCTTAGGTTAATTAGTTTCTGTCTAATTGATCTTTAAAATGGGGGCGTGACAAATGATGTTGCGGCGTGAGCACATGCATACTAGCATCCATTCCATAATTCCCTATTAAAAGAATATTTCATGTAACTCTTTATTAAGTACTCCATATTTTCTTCTCTTTTTGATGTGGGACAAGTTCCAAAGCTTGTTTCAAGTTTTCCAAAAAAAAAAAAGGTTTTAAAAACACCCAAAAACTAAACAATTATTTTTTTAAAACTCTTTTGAAAATTCCCCAACAATTTTAATGGTCAAAATTATTTTTTAACTTGTTATAGGGTGAACAAGTTAATTATTTTATTTTTTATTTTTAAACAGTAGCACTCCAATAATGACTAACCATTTTGGCACATGGTGTTCACTTCCTTAAGAATGTATATCATAGGTACTTATCATAAATTGATATAATTTTGTTATAAAATTTTGTAATATCAATCACAAAATGCGTAATCTCACCATGAATTAGTATAACAAAATATTCAAAATTTTGTGATTGATGTTACAAAGTTTGTGGCTTAGTTATGATATTTTTTATTACGTCAATTTGTGATAAAATTACGCACTTTGTGATTGATGTTACAAAATTTTCTAATTTAGCTATGTTAAATTGTGGTAGAGTGCACACCACAGACTTTCCCATTGATGTATGCTCAGTGAATCGAATCTTTTTTTCTCTCACTCATCCATCAAGTATCAAGTTTATTTATTTATTTATTTATTTATTTATTTATTTTTACTTCTTATTTCTTTAAGATGGATAAAGTGTGATAATCCACTATAAAAAAAATTAAAATTTTAGAGATCAAAATTTAGAGACAAAATTGGTTTTTAGAAATCAAATATTTTTGTTGCGAAAAATGTTATTATTATATTTTTAGCAATGAAAATTAGATATTAGTGATGAATTATTATCCTTTTAAAACCAAATTTTTTGTTTCAAAAAATAAACCAATTTGAGACCAAATTACTTTGGCCCTAAAAGTCTACTTATTAGTGACGTTTTCAAAATTTTATCACTAAAGTCTTGTTTTTGACTTTTTGATACGACATTTTAGCGACTATCTTTATGACGATAAAAATTGGTCCCTGAATGTTTTTTGCAACAAAATTTTCACTTTTAGAATCCAAAACATTCGGTCTCTAAAACTCTTATATGTTGTAGTGATCGGTATAATTTAAGTTCAATAATTATAACTTTTAGTACCATATTGTGTTTGGCTTCAGTTTTCTGAATTCAATTTTTTAAAAATTGAGTTTTTTGTTTTTTGTATTTTTTTTTAGTGAATATTTTTAAAATTTTAAGCAATTTTTTTCTTTTACTTTTTTAGATGCACCTTACTTAAATGTATCTAAATTGTAAAATATTTATGAAAAAATATTTTTAAAAATTAATAAATACACAAAAATACAAAAAAACATACTGAATTTTTGTTTTTTTTTTTTGTATTTTCTGTATTTATAGAATTTTTTAAAGATTTTTTTTACAAATATTATAATTTTTAAGTGTATTTATGTTAGATGTGTCTAAAAAATTTTTTAAAAAAATGCTTAAAATATTAAAAAAAATTAGTGAAAACAAAAAAAAAATACAGAAAATGAAAAGATATAATTTTTCGAAAAGTGATTTCTTAAAACTAAAACCAAAGTTTCGTAATTTGTAGAATTTTATGTAATTTTATAATTTTTGAATGAGTTTTGATTTGTGGAAGTTACAAACTCTGGTAGAAAAAATAATTGAATTTTTTTTTTATATAGAAAATTAGTTGTGGTAAAAATTACTTTGCCAATTTTGACAATGATTTTAACTCACTATTAAAGAGAAGTTTTTGTGAGTTGTAGCCATTAGGCTTTGTTTGATTAACAGGATAAATAGTGAAATGATTGATAATTTTATAAATTAGTATATGATTAGTTATTCAATTAAGTGAGATGACTATTTATTATGTATTCATCTTTTTTTTCTTTCATATTCGAAATTATGATCCCCAATCTCTCTCTCAATATTAAAAATTTGTCAATTTGGTTAGATTGAACGTCCGCAGTACATGTAATCCGAGAAATAAAATTTACAATCAAATGTGAAATTGTAAGTTCATAAACTAACAATTCAATCATATATTATAATTTTACTAATCAACCATGTCCGTAGAGTACTATTTCTTAAATTTTTGATAAGAAAATCATGGTCGATGTGATACAAAATGCTTAGATCTATCTAGGTCAAGTTGATTCCAAAAAAAAAAAAAAATGTTTGTTGCCTTTGTTTAATAAGTAAATTGTACGCGCCATGAGTGAATTGCACACACCTCTCCTGAGTATAAAAACAAAAAAAACAAAATTTATAGTTTTACAATTTGTGTCCTTTTTAAAAATATATATATTTGATATATTTTGTTTCATACCATTCGTTATGCAGGTGATGTTTGATAACATAATTTAACATTTAAAATTGAATGCATTAAGTGAAAATCAATTAAATTCATTTGTTCCTTTCCAGAGCACCCAAAATAAAATAAAATAAACTCATTTGATAATCATAATAAGTATCACTTAAAATTTTAAGAGTTACTTAAAATGTAGATTAAAAGTTATATATATATATATAATAATAAAAAGTTTAAGTGATAAAAAGCATATTTAATTATGTCTAAATTATAAATAATTATACACACGTGTCAACATACATGCACTACTACAAAAAGCACTTTTGGCGACCAAAACTGAATTTTTCGTCGCTGAAAGTAGTAGAATTGGCGACTAAAATGGAATTAGTCGCCAAAATTGATCACTTTTGCCGACTAAAAGAGTTTAGTCGCCAAATATAAGGGTATTAGCGACTAAAAGGCAATTTAGTCGCCGAATGTAGGGGTTTTAGCGACTAAAGGTTGTTTAGTAGCCAAAAGTCACGGTTTTTGGCGACTAAAAATGATTTAGTAGCCAAAAGTGATGGTTTTGGCGACTAAACGGCAGTTTGGTCGCCGATTATAGGTGTTTTGCCGACTAAAAACAGTTTAGCCACTGAAAGTGAAGCTTTTTGGCTACAAAAACAAAATTAGTAGCTAAAGGTCAAGAATTGCCGACTAAAATGCAGTTTAGTCGCCCAAAGTAGAGGTTTTGGCGACTAAAATTCAGTTTAGTCGCCAAAAGTGCTATCCTTAGGCGGGATTTAATTCTTTTAGCGACAGAAAACAAATTAGTAGCCAAAAAATGGAGAATTGGCGACTAAAATTCAGATTTAGTCGCCAAAAGTGCTATCCTATTTTTTTTAGTAAATAATTTATTTTTTACATAAAATATATTAAATGAAAATAATTATTTTTATATATATAATTTTGTATTAATACCAGTCAATATAGTATATAAATAATAAATGTTGCACTAATATTCATGTGATGTTGTAGTGGCGTAGTGGGGAGAAAGTGTTGGTAAAGGTTGACAATGTTGGGACGTTGCGGGTTCGAAACTTGGGACTAGCAGAGGCTATTTTTTTTTTTTTTTTTGAAAAATGGTTTTGGCGACTAAAGTCTGTGGTCGCCGAAAGTATACTTTTTGGTGACGAAAATTTAGTCGGCAAATGTTTAAATAATAAAAAAAAAATCAATATTGGCGACTAAAAGTTTAGTCGCGAAATGTATAATTTCCAAAAATGGAATTGCATTTGGCGACAAATTCTTTCGTCGCTGAAGACCTGTATATTGCCGACTAACAATTTTTTAGTCGCCAAAGGTATTCGCAACCATGTATTCGCGATAAAACCGGCGACTAAAAGTTTTTGTCGGGGAAAGTAAAAATTCAACATTTGGCGACTAAAAATTTAGTCGCCAAAGGTGTTTTTTCTTGTAGTGATGATTGTATGGGTGTACACAGATTGAGTCGGCTCGGTTTTATCATAGAACCATCACTCGAATCGACCTGCTTCGAGTAAAGAAATTTTTATCCAATGTCAATCGAGGTAATGATCGAAATCGTGCACATCAGGTGTTCGGTTTGGCAGGCAGTTTTCGATCGATTGATTTTCATTCTCCATTTCAGTTTTATGGCTTCTATTCCTCTCACCTACAAAATCAATACCAAACAAATATACAAAAAAAAAAAAAAAAAAAAAAAAAAAAAAAAAACCACAACACATACTGTACAAATCTGCCTCTTTCATAGACACACTAAATATGATAGAAAACAATGGACAAAATTGAAAATAGAGAGGAGATACTTACCTTTCTACCTTGGCATAATGCCACCATCGTCCTTACCCGCCGTACATCTCTTCAATTGTCTCTCTTTTGCGAGAAAGGTTTCAGATTCGGTAGATTTATAAGCTAAAAATGAGGATTTTAGTGTTCAATCAAGTAAATCAGAGAGAGAGGGTGAGAGAAAGAAAGAAACAGAAGAATAAGAGAGAGAGAGAGAGAGAGAGAGAGACAGACAGAGAGAGAGAGAGAGCCTTCGTTTGAGAAAAGAGAGGGATGTGGGATATCAGTTGGTGAGATATATATATATATATATATGTGAGAAGATAAATGTTTAACATTCTTTTGGGGAAGAGAGACAGAGGTAATGGAGGAAAAGAGGAGAGAGAGTAGGTGAGAGAATTGAGGAGTGAGGGAGACAAGGTGGTAGGTGAGACGTCAATGTCTCTACCCTTGGGAGAAGTGTAATTTGTCTTGGGAAGATTTTTGTATTAAAAAAAATATTTATATTTTGAGTGGTGGGGGCTGAGTTAAGATAAAGATATTAGCTTTAGTTGTTTGAAGTTATCAATGCTCTAACATAAAAATAATGAAAGTGTATATATATTTGTATATAATTTTGTCGGTCGGTTATAATGATTTTTAAATTTTTTTTAAGCCCGACCACTTACTGAAAATAGATGAAAAATTTCAAAATAGAACCGCAAGCGACCGTTAAAGTGGTTGAAACCATCCATAACAATAGCGGGCCGGGCTTGTCTAGGCAAGTCTGTTGATAATTTGGATTTTTGAACGCCTCTACATGGTTGTATATAACCTATTCGCCACAGCCATCACCACCACCACTCTTAACACTGCCACTGTCATTACCGCCACTATCACACCACCACCATAACTACTATCACCGCTTCCACCCCTCCACCATCATCACCACTCGTACCACCGCCATCGGCACCACCACCACCAGAACCTCAACTTCCACAATTATCCTATCTTCACTGCTATCACGCCACTTCCACAATCACTACTGCATTATCACTATCTCTCCACCACCCTTACAACTACTCTTCATTTCTACAATTATTGCCATCATTATCATAACCACTACCATCATTACATCACCGCCACCACCCACTTTTACTTCCACTACATTATCCATCCACCATCATCACAACTACTATATCTTTATCTCTATCACCAGTATCATTGGTGCTGCCACCATACAATATAAAAATTAGTAGTTACAATTTAAAAATAGTATGTGTGTGTGTGGAGAAGAAATCCAAATGAGCAAAAAGTGCGAAAGTTCATAATTTTTAATCGAATGATTTTTGTATTTTTAAAATAGAAAAAGAATATGCATGTTCACACTTTTTTATTAGATATTTAAGTCTCAAATAAAATATGTTGAATGTTCATATTTTTAATTGAATGGTTTAAAGATGTAAGTGTTTAAAAATGTGAAGTTTTATATTTACAACTTTTGTCTCACATAATTAAGTGTGAACATT
This sequence comes from Camellia sinensis, assembly GCF_055761805.1. Taxonomy (NCBI): domain Eukaryota; kingdom Viridiplantae; phylum Streptophyta; class Magnoliopsida; order Ericales; family Theaceae; genus Camellia; species Camellia sinensis. Next base: position 145,115,870 of record NC_138963.1, read on the forward strand.
TACAGTTTATTACTTTACACTTTTCAAAATTTTATTTTTATTTACAAAAAAGTGTGAAAATTAGATCATTTAATTTCAAAAAATCTTGAATGATTCTTCACTGTTGAATTAATGTCTTCCTATACAAAATAAATAAATAAATAAATAAAAATAAATAAAATAAAATTCTCTAAATTTTATCTCATTTACAATTTTTGAATTTTTAAATCTATTTCAATATGCTTACTTATATCCATTTATGTAACTAGTGACAATACAATCATTTTGTATTACACAAAACTTAATGGGTTATAATAATTTTCATAGGACTAAATGAGATATAAATTATCTAAAAGGGATTTTCTAATAAATGTTTCGAGATGATCCATACAATATCTTCACCAAAATTCAAATATTTTAACATTCAATATTAATCATGTTTGTTAAATGTCAACAATTTAGAACAATTCCAACACCACTTTTCATTTTTCAGTAATTAAAATATATATATACACACTTTATTTTGATTAAAATACACTTTTTTATCCCCATTTTGATTATATAAAAAAAAATGGTACTTTGGGCCAATGGCGGCTCCAAAATATTTTGTTGATGCACTCACTCAAAATTTTAAGGGCTTTCTATCCAAAGGTCTAAATTTGGATTTTCTTTGTCTAAAGGTTCAAGCATAAAAATATTAAATCTATAAGGACAAATTAATGCAAAATGACCAAAATACTCATTCCTTTATACATACACGCATAGATCTGTTGAAATTGATTTCTTCAAACCCTCTACCTCCTCCTTCATTTTTTCCTCTCTTTTTTTTTTCTTCCTCTCCTCCTTTTTGTTGAATTCGTCGTCCTCTCGATCTCAAATGCTTCAATCAACAATGAATCTCCTGCCCTTCCATGAAGGCTCCACTTCCGTCGATCTTTCTTCTCCGTTTTCTTCAGCCCCTGGCGTTGTCTTCTCCTTCTTTTGCCGCCTTCGTCTCTCGCTCTCTCTCTCTCTCTCTTCCCACCATACCACCTCTTTCTCCAAAACCTTAGAGACATTCGCCAAAAAAAAAAAAAAAAGACAAACGGATGAGAAGTACTTGAAAGAAGGGAGAGTGGGTTTTGGTAGGGAGAAAGGTCGTGATGGATCTATACTTGGTTCAAGAAAAAAGAGATAAGAGAGAGATTTTTTTTTCCTCAAATCCAATGAAGGAAGGAAGAAATGGTGGGAGAGAGAGAGAGAGATACCGACCAAAGTTAAAAGCATGACCATTGAACGACATGGGCTGCTTGTTGGCCATGATGATTCCAATTGAACTTATGACGTTCATTGCCCACGCATCCACGTCGAATATCATTGAAGGTTTCTTACCGTCCTCAAAAGAATGAAAAGATTTATTTGGCTTACTCATGAATGAGGTAGAGGCCGTGTATATATAATAAATTCATGATACAATTTAAGAAACGATATAAATAAGGAAACAATACTAAATTAATGATTGACACAATCACAGATTATATACATATTACTAAAAATAAAAAGATTTTATGTACTCTAATTTCTATATTCAACACTCTCTCTTAAGTTGGTGTAAAGATATTCAACAATCGTAACTTGTCAATGGATGACTGGAAGAAGCTAGAGAAAACTCAATGATAGTCCAAATAAATGCTACAGAACAAATATGGTAGTCCACTAAATAAAAAAGGCCAAAAAGTGTTTAATACATCAGCATCACACCCTAGAAAAGAGGGGGAAAGGGACTAAACTACCCTAGAAGAGTTGTCAAAGTATCTATGGCCAGGAAACACCCTGGTCGGCAGCTAACAAGACCCTGGTCGACATCAGAGGTCGGAGCTAATGTTGGGAGATAGTTTATGATAATGTCGGACCATTGTAGAAACTGGTCGGAACTAATGTCGGGACAGTTTAAGGTCAAGCTAGACCATTGTAGGATCTAACCGGAATTAATGTTAGGACAATTTACGGGGTCATGCCGGACCGTTGTAGGAATGAACCAGAATCAATCTCGGGACAATTTAAAGGGGTCATGTCAGACCAATGTAGAGAACTGGATGTTGAACTAGCAAGCGTGGCATACACATAACTTATGACGTAGTGCTAAACGACGATGGCAACAGATGACTGAGTGAGCCTAAAACGATTCTAGTTTAGACCCGACCTGTTTATTATTTTGAATCCGGGATTTCTTATCTTATTTGGTTGTTCAACTCCTTTTCATCTTATTGTTTGTTGGTTTTGGTTGTTAGGAGTTTTGGTTAAGTTTCAAACAGGTTTGGAGGTTAGTTTCTCAAATTGTTGATGTCCAGAAATTTGCATGTTCGCTTGAGCGACCATATCTGTGCTCGAGCGGTCTTTTATAGTTTGCAAAAATACTGAGAGTTTGAGTTCTTTTCTCAAGAAGTCATTCTTGCGCTCGAGTGGTGTCTTCGTTGTGTCTGGTCGCTCGAGCGACCATTCTTGCGCTCGAGCGATCTATGTGTATATCAGTCTGAGGAAGTCACTTTTTGGATCACTTTTTCATTTCTCTCTCTCTTTTTCTAAATCTCATATCTACGCTCTCCCCTTCTAGAAATCATCTCTAGACTTCAAATACACCGTCATCCATCGATCTCTACACCCTAGTCCCTTTGATAAAAAGAGAGAGCACGTTGAGGGCTTCGTTCTAATCGGAGAACTTCGTGTTTTTGGCTCCGTCAATCTCTTCCCATATTTCCTTTGTGTCTTCTTCTTTGAGGTAGGGATTATTTTGACTCTTTTTATGATTTTTAGCTTAGTTGTTTGTGTTTTAAAAAGGCTGTTGTTATTTGGGGATTTTTGATAAAAATCTAGGGTTTTGGTTGGAAATCAAAAGAGGGGTTCTCAAAATGGGTTCTTGAATATATATATGGGTTTGTAATTGTGGTTGAATTGTGATGAGACGGTGGATTTTTATCCTTGGAGTTGATTTTTAAAGAAATAGGATTTTGCCGTAAATTGTGAACATTTGATTTTGTAAAGAGAAATGGAATCGATGTTGGTTTTATGAAATTAGAATGATGATGATGATAGTGGTGGAGTTGGATATGAATTATCACTCCTATTTTGAAATGTTGGAAAGTATATGTTTATTGGAAATTATGTATCTATCTAGAGATATCTATTTTGCGCTATCGGTGGAGGATAGTTATGATTGTTGTAGAAATTGCATGAGAATTAGATGAATTGAAACTGATTTCTCATCCATTTACATTGAGCATTGTAATATATTTAATACATTGAAAATGTTTATTGTTTTGAGAAAAAGAGGTGAATATCTTGGTGAATCTGGGTAGGGAGTGTAGTTGTGGTATTAAGTTGGCCTGTGTGTCCTTGGTGAAAGTCTAGAAACTTGCGCGGATAAGTGCCGAGGTTTTTGGTTAATACCGGTAAAAATGGCGTTTGGTAGTGCTTGTAGCCTACTTGCAGACACATCCTAGGGATTCCCAGTTTTGTATCCATTACCTTGTTTTCTATTGCAAAAAAAAAAAGTGATTTTATGAATTGTGATATAACTTGGCATTACATGGTTTTTTTTAAAAGAGATGTAAAATGTTTTTGGCATGAGCATTGCATATGTATTCACCCTATAACTCTATTATGATTTATACACTGTGTTAGAGGATCTTTACTAGGCTTTGGCTCACCCTATGTAGAAAACCATTTCAAGTGCTGATGACATGCCTCTGCCAAGGCAGTAACTTGGGAGGACTTGGAACAAAGAGTTTTTTTTTATTATTATTATTGTATTTATTTTGTAGGAGCCTAGGGCTTTATTCATATTTGGTATAGGAATAAACTAGTGGATAGCGAAAGAGATCACCACGAAGTGATACTGAAAGAAAATATGGCAGTGGAATGGGTTGAAGTCCGGCGGGGGGCCAAGGCAAGGCTACTGCCCACCAGTGAAGCCAAATTATTAGGTACTTAACCTAGCTCTGATACAAAAAAGAATGAAAAGAATTATTTGGCTTATCCGTGAATGAGGTAGAGGCCATGTATATATAATAGATTCATGATACAATTTAGGAAACTATATAAATAAGGAAACAATACTAAATTAGTGATTGACACAATTATAGATTATATACATAATACTAAAAATAGATAGATTTTATGTACTCTAATTTCTATATTCAACATCCTCATTTTTATCTTCCTTTACCTGGCCAATAGACACTTCAAATCTAATACTTATAATATAATTACACCATTTAAAGGAAAGGAATCTGAGAGAGAGAGAGAGGGAGAGAATGTGTGTGTGTGTGTATGCCTGATGGTCGCAGATATGAATATCAAATTGTAAAGAAGAAGAAGAAGATCATATCAGATCTTGAAACATTTCGATGAGGAATGATGGGGTTAGGGCTGGTGAAAATGTTTCAACAGATCAGATCTTGAAATCCTCTCTTGAAATTCGAGTATCTGATTTGTTTAACAAAAATTGAATTGCTATTTTGACAGATAAAAAAATTAACAGATAAAAAATTGTATAAATAAAATTTGTACAAATAAAATTTGAACAGATAGATATAAATTTAAACAAATAAGTTCAAAAAAATTAAACAGATAAAAAAAATTAAATAGACAGGTTAAGGGGTAAAATTAGATAACAAAATGTTCTCCAAAATAACAAAATGTACTATCACCGAACTATTTCACAAAGTGTGAACTTCTCGCCATAAAAAAATATTCATTGGATCTAACACCTTACGCAATTGTTAGATTGAACTTTTCAACATTTTCTCAAATTTTAGATACTAATTCTTACATCATAAATGAAAAAAAAAATAAAGAAAAGGAATTGACCAATAAATCCCATTTTTTGATCTTCTGTTCCATAAGGTCCTATGTTTTTGTTTTGTTAACCGTCTACTTCCATTGACTGGTTGTTTACACATTTTCCCACACTTAACGATCGTTGGGTTTGGTTAGTGGAGTAAGGGTGTGTGTGTTTCACGTCGCCTAGAAAAGCATACTAGTAGTATATTCTTGTTTGGAATATTTTCGGCGTAAATGTTGGGATGTGAACAGGGCCCACGTATTTGGGTTACTAAATTTTGACTTGTTTGACGTGAAGTAGTCGAACCCCACATGACACGTAGTGTTTTGACCCGTTCAAATTTTAGTGGGCCAACCCGATTCAGCTCGCATTTTGTAATTGTGGGTGAACCCTCAAATTGGAAACAAACAACAATGTTGAATGCGACGGAACCCTAAGTGTATGTGAACGTAGTTTTGATGATTCAAATTTTAAGAAGGGATGTTATTGATTCCTACGTTGGAGATTCGAGAGATGTTTCGCAAAGGAGTTGGAGGATCGTCGGTTGCTAGGCTAAGGTATTATAGTGAGATTGGTGTTGTATAAAACCCTAGCTTTAGTGGGACTGTTGTTGTTGATGTGAACCACGCCAAGTCGGTTTCTTCCAGTTAATCAGTTCACGAAATATGGTTGCCAAATGTCTGGAAAACGTAAGTATCTTCTATTCGACCGTTTTATTTGATTATTTATTCATCGTTTGCTTCGTAGTTGTGGTTTTGGTGGATGTCATATGGGTTTCTTGAGATTAGTTTATTAGGTGATATATATATATATATATATATATGTTTGAAATCATGTTCGTTGGCTAAATGAGAGGTTATTGTATTTGATATGTTGTTTGTGGGTTGTTGTGGGTGTGGGGTTATGTTTCTACATTCGATAGCTTGCGTGTGTGAACCATGAAATTGATGTTTTGCGATATTTTTGGTATCGGTGGGTGTTGGGGGTAGGGTTTGCTTTGATATGCTGGTTAGGATGGTTTGGTGCTGGTACATAGGGGATGTGGGGTCTTGGAGGTGGGTGGACATTTTGTGTTTGTGGGCTAAAAGGGTGATGTTGTGTGGATTGTTGTCGCATATGGTTTTGTTTTCATGTGTCGTGGCATACATTTATGTGTATGTGTGGTAAATTATGGCTGACCGTAATTTAGTGTGAAGCACGGCGGTTGCATTGTCATCTTTGTTCTACAGTCAACATCATGTGGGGTTCAGATGTGGTTGGAAAATGAGATGTTGTGAGCCAGTGTCACATCGTTGTTAATACTGCATGTGTGTCTAGGGTAAGTCAAGTTGGTGGAATTGTGTTATGTGTTGTATTGGGTGTATGCGTGTCGTATGTGACGTGTTTTTGAGTCCAATGTTTTTAGTGTTTTCATGTATGTATGACGAGTAGCCAGACAGATAGCCTTAAGAGTTGTTTGTTGTTGTTTTTGTTTCATTGGGTCGTTTGTGTGTTGTTGTTTAAATGTGTGATGTCTCTTGGTGCAGAATATAGGCGAATGTGTAGTCCTTGGACGCGGTCTTGTGAGCGTAAACGAAAGGCAGCAAATGATGATGTGACACACGTCAAATGTGGGAGTAACATGCAAGGACGAACCCTGTTCAAGCAACCGAATACTGTAACTTGTGTTGTTGTTGGTACAAAACATCCGAAGCAGAGGCTGAATTTTCGTTCCAACATTGCAGGTCTCATAAAAATGGTGTACGCAGTGAAGTTGATAGATCGGCACCTTGTTCATCTAAGGAAGACACCATTTTGGTTACTGTTCGAAGCCGTATTGATTGATGAGCTTGACCACACAATGTTCAAAAAGTGCGACGATATGGTGGTGAAGATTATACAGACTTACAGTGTACATGAGGGAAAGTTCGTGATTGGTGGTCGGCCCATGGAACTTACGGATGAAGATGTGAGGCTCTTGTTTGGGTTGCAATGTGGGGATGCATTCCTAGACCTGACGGCACGACCTAGGCCTGTTGTGGATTTTGTGCAGCGGAGATGTCAGGGTGTCAGTTGCATTATGATGAAATTTGTGAGGGACTTGCTAGTTGATGCGGTGGTGGGTTGTACGCTGATTGATTATGAGGATACCGCGAAGTTACTATGCATGTACGCTTGTGTGAAGTTTTTTTCGACTTCTAGAGAAAGTGTGAGTTGGACTTTTGTTCGGTAAACAGACAATCTAGATGCAATGAAGTTGTATGACTGGGCAAGTGTGGTATGTAGTACGTTAATGTGTTCTGTTAGGGATTTTCATCAGACGCCACATAAAGTGACAGGATATGTGATTGCTTTGCTAGTAAGTGTTCTACATAAATTTGGGATTGGTAGTTGTGTGGTTTTTAGCATGTCTGTGTTGTGTGTGTTGAACGATGTTTCTTAAATGATGAGCATTTTGTTGGTTGTGTGGCTTGTGTTGTAGTACAAGTTATGTGAACACACATCGATTGTTGAAGCAAAATGGGCGCACATGTTCCCGAGGTTCCTGAAATGGATTGTTGGAGAGTTGCTAGCCAGTACAAGGGGTAAGAAATTAACTGGGGCAATTGGTTTTCAGGTGTATGTTTTTTATGAATTATTAAATTCGATGAAGTTCATACAGTAATAGAAGGTGCTAATTTGTTTGTGTGTTGGTTGTAGGTGAGCTCGGGATAGCTGGTTGTTGATGAGCGCGAGGTTAATATATTGAAGGGTGTAGGCATGGTCGAGGGAGAGAATGATGATGTGAAGGGAAATGAAATTCTCAATGTTCTGATCAAGGTAGATACGACGAGGAGATGTGGGATGGGTCGTGCTATCGGTGTAAGTAAACATGGTAAAAGTAAGGTTAGCGGTGAAAGTGGTGATGAGTTTCCTTCAACACCGATCATGTGTGGATGAAGCAGCATGGCTGGACCTAATGAACCTAGTGATGGTGAACTTTTGGGAGCGAAAGGTGGAACGTACAAGCCGATTGTTGTGAGGAGTGACCAGAAGGCAAATTATGACCGGGGTGCGATGGATGGTAAGGAGTTTGGAGTGCAAAACATTGACAAAGACAAACTTATAGCCAAGTTAGAGGAAGAAGTTAATAATTTGAAGAACAAGAATGAGATGCAAGTTGTGTATTTAGTATGTGGTTTTGAAAGTGTATTGATGGTGAAAGAAGAAGAGAACAAAAGACTAGCAATGGAGAATTCTGAATTACAGAGAACTGTTACCGTACTTGAGGAGCAGTTAGCAGAATAGGTAGTGCATAATGTGACGTAAAGGTTTGGCAGAGTTGATGGGGGCGATGGGGGTTTAGGTGGTGTTAGAATTGGCGATGTGCGCAACGTAGATATTGTGGAGAATCTAGTTAGGTTAGACTGTATGATAAATGTGTTAGATTCATCTCCCATATCATGTGTCTGTGCGGTAGGCGACCATGGTCGGCATAGTTTTGTCGCTGATGTTGTTGATGTTGGTGTACATGAAGTGATTGTTGTCAGTTTTGTCGCTGATGTTGTTGATGTTGGTGTACATGAAGTGATTGTTGTCAGTCCTTTAATGGCAGAAGGTGGACAAGTGCGTGATGGACCTAATTCCTTTGTACGTAACATTAAAGGAAAGGTCAAAAAAAATTTACAATTGCCGGAGTTTGAGTATAAAGATTTGAGGATGAGGCAACGTAACGTGGTTAGTGATGGAAATAGGATGTCGGCCGATGGGGAGGGAAGTAGTAGGGTGCGTAAGGTGCGAGGTAAGGTTGTTGACGTGGATGCTATTGGTGGTGGGGATATAAAAGTCACTGGGTTTGGCATTAACAATTGGCATATGGTTTGGAAGATAATAATGGAGCGAGAGAATGACATGATCAGCGTTGCATATGAAAGCTATGGGGACAGGTGAGTTTTGTTGTTTGTGTTGTTGTTTTTGGATTTCATTTACATTATGCTGGCAATGTTGTTTATGTTATCTGAATTCTTTTTTTACGTTTGTAGGACAGTCATGTGGGTTGGATGGGTTGACGTTAATGCTGTGTGTTTCTCGGATGTCAGAGATATTGTCTGCCAAACTGGTATTCGGGGAAATGTATGTTGTATTGTGTGCATATGAAGTTGTATTTTGATTTGATTATGTTGGTTTGTTGTGAATGGGGATATGTGACGTGGGGTTGGTGTTGGTGTTTACTAAATTATTTTATGGCAAGTTATTGATGTGTATGCGGAGATGTTGTCGGAGGAGCAAGAAAGGTTGAATGCTGGTAAGGACTTTGTAGAAAAGTCATTTTTTTCAGCAACATATGTTTGGTAAGGGTATTGAAGCTACGGGTGTGTATTTAATGCATAGTTTGTGGTGCACCAGTCTAAAATTTGATTTGTGTTGTACATGATATGTTGAAAAATGACAACTTGTCGGCACAGGATAATTAGGTGACGAGTAACTTGGCTGCTGCTAGAGGTGCACGCTACATTCATTTCCTTATCTGCCACCTATCCCACTAGACGCTTGTTGTGAATGACACAGAGGTTGGGAGCTGGAAACATTTCAATTCCATGCGTGCTAGAAACGGTGCAGAAGGTGTGCATTATGCTGAAGCTCTTAAAGTAGTAAGTTCAGGATAAAATAATACAATTTATGAGTGGTACTAACCTATGATTGTGTCCCTTGATTTCATGTGTGTGTATGTATTTTTATTTTTTATTTTTTTGTAGAAGAATATTGTGACGGAAGTACAGCGCGAGTCATTGGCAACACGTGGAATGGAAGGGCTTGTGGCCACACAAGAATTTGACATATCGCTTGAGTCTGTGTCTGATTGTCCGTAACAACATCCAAAATTGTAAGTCAGGTGTCATGATGTGAGGGTGCTTATGTGATTGTCAATTTGATAAAACTGTTTTGTTAATTAATTGGTTTTGTTTATTGTACCATAGTTTGGATTGTGCAATAATTGTGTGTGCAATAATGAGGCAGTACGTGAATCAAGTGGAAGTGGGACGATCACTGCAAGGCGGCAACTGTAGGGTACTGCAAGCTAACATGTTGAAGTTATTTTTGAATGACTCGGAATGTGGTTTGACAAGTGGCTGGCCGCTGGCAATAGGTTAAGATGGCAACGATGTCGCATCGTTTTGGTTGGGATGATTTTTTTTTTTTTTTTTTTTGCCTAGTTAATAATATTTTATGTAAGTAGTTTGCAATAGTATCACAATGTTCTGGACAAAGTTAGGTTGTTTTGTGTCATATGACTGGATGTGGGTTTGTTTTTTTTGTGGGACAAATTTGTCGTTTTTGTGTTATCTATTATTTGGTTAACTTTCGGTAACGGCCGTAGAGTAACGTTCTATTTATTTCTTTAATGGTAATGAGTTGTTGCATTTTTGGTTTCAATGTGTATGTTGGTGTGAATGTCTGTTGTTGTTTGTTGAGGGTTATAAGGTGGGCGTTGTGTGTTACTGTCGATGTTACGGCATTGAGCGTGAGGGAGGGGTTAGTAAATGCAAAAGGTTGAGCTATGTCTGGTTGTTTTGTGATTCATATGAGCATGGTTGGAGGGTTTTGGGTGAATATGGCCTGCAATCGGCTACATATAAGTGTCGGTGTGAGAGGTTTGAGTTGTGATGTTTTTGTTTGGGTGGTACTGTTGGATTTTGGTGGTGTGATTGATGTCACATTAAGTCACGTAATTTAGTGTGGCAGAACTAATTGGTTGGTAGTTCTGATGTCACGTTGGGTGGGTTAAATTGTGGCAAAAAAGGATGTGTTGCCATGTTGTACGTGACTTTTGTCCAAAGTGTTATAGGGGTTTTATGTGTAACACATACGTGTGGGTCGTTACTTGATGATGTCTGTGTTCAATGTGTGTAGAAGTGCTATGTGGAGAAGTCAAAGTGGTTAATGAGTCGACTCCAACGGCGTGGTCAGATTAGGGGAAACAATTTGTCGTACCGATTGTACTGTTGGCGTGGGGCTTAGTTGTTCATAGGTTGGGTTTTTTTTTTTTTTAATTGCCTTTTGTGATGTGTGAGTTTGGTGGGGTCATTGTGCTGATGTGTTGAGATCAAGTTGGATGTGGCATGATGTGATCGTGCAATGTGGCATTCTATTTCCTGGCGGGAGTTATGTGCGGCATGTTGGTTGAACAGGTGTCTGTATGATAATGTGTACTTTTGGGTTAATTTTTGTAATTTTATTTTGATGTGTTAGTTTAAACTTGTGGGATTTTTTAGAAAGGTAGTATATGATTGAATTTGAGGTAGGAAAGTCCAACTGTGTGGGTAGGTTATGATGTTTTTGGTAACATTAAATTATATACTAATATAATGCACACAATGGTGGGAGAAAGTGTGAAACATACTGAGAGATGTGTTCGTAAAAAAAATTATTTGACGGAAGTAAATGAACAATAAGTTTTTGAAAGTGGAGCATAATAATAGTAGATGTTCATCGTTTTATTGGTGTCGTTACACCATGACGACTTTTTATAAAAAGTTGCGCTGCTCGTGCCACACTACATGACGTTGGACTATATTGGTTCGTTGCATCTCTTCCTGTTGTGGTTCCCCATGCAGCCACAACGTCCAAAATGGATTTATTGGACATGCTCCCTCCTTTTATAGGAACCACTTCTTCTTTGGCCTGCCTGGTGGGCATTTCAGCAGGGGGCTTGATGATGTACTCATTTGGTTTGAACGGTGGTTGTTCCATAGTAGGTATTGGGTAAATGGCTGGTGCGTAAGTCGCACGGTATTCAGACACATGGAAAAACAGTTTGACCAAGTCATTAGGATCCCTACCGCTTTTTCGAACGGTGACCATAGCATGCGCTCAGGGGAACCCATTAAGTTGCCATTAGAAGCACGAACATGCACACCTGCCAACGTCAACAGTGACTGACGGGAATGAATGGACTTTATATACGTCTACATTTGACTGACTAACTTTCCAACATTTGCCTTTGTTGAAAGCTTTTTGCAAACGGGATTCCATTTTCGGACAGATTGCACCAATCCATATTAGGGCTGCCACATGACGTTTTGGCTTTGATGCTGTCAATCATGCAAGTAATTGGGACATTGTGTGCCTCACGCATCCATACGTATCCATGAGTTGAATGACTCAGCGGCATTGGAGCGCATTTCGCCATAGCATCTGCCACTGTAGATAACAATGTGAAGCAATAGTTAGGTGTGTATTATTATGGGGTAATGGGTGTGTGAACATGAGTTGGGTGAAAAGATTTATGGATAAACCCAAAGATGCGTACCAGAAGAATGCATTTGCCTAATGTTGTGGGTGCACAGTGTCAAGAAATTGGGTTGTAACCACACGTCCTGATTTGTGGAATTGTCCAACCTTCTGATTGAATGCATCGATGGTTGGTGCGTATGTGCAATTGCGTAGTTTGCTAATCAAACTAGCACGATGCATGTTATTGGAATAACGTAACCAGTCCCTCCAGTTCTGTTGTAAATGTTGAAGGTAAAAAGCATGTTCCGCATTAGGGAATACGTGTGACGACCTAGTATGCCATTCGTCTCTTTTCCTTTGTTTAACTTCGAATTTGTCACGTTAGTGTGTTGGGTCTCACTTGAAGCCTTGTTAATCATCTAGGTTATTGCGCTTGGAAGCTTTTCTTTTTCTCGAAATTCTTGTTCTTGTCTCTTTAGTGTTGATTCCCACTTATTCCAGGGAGTGCGAGGTCTGGTTTGGAGTGCCGAGACTTGAGCTGAAAATTTTCTAGGTTGTTTGGTTGAGCCGCAGGTGTGGGGGCCACAGGCCGCACGTGCGGGAGAGGGCCGCACGTGCGGAATGCAGGGGAGGTCTTGGTTACACAATGAAATAAAAGCACGAGGCGCAGCAGGTGCGGGGAGGGGGAGGCCGCACGTGCGGGAAGAAGGCTCCATACGAGCAGGACGGTCAGATGCCCGAAAACTCTGTTTTTTCATTTGGGTTGTTTGTATATCATTTTAGTTACATCTCTCTCTCTCTCTCTCTCTCTCTCTCTCTCTCTAAAAATACATCTCTCTCCCTTCTCTCTACATTTCTACCTCAAGAACAAGATCAAAATCCTTGATCCTCTTCCATTCACTTGGAATTTAACCATAGCTTCTACATCAAAGTTATCGAACTCCTCAAGAGCTATTTTGTGTGCAGTGGAGATTTGGTTCTTGGCACCATCAATTCTTGGGTTTCATCTTTTTCTCCTTCAAGATTTGAGGTAGGGAATCACTTAGAGTTATATATATATATATATTGCAAGCTTTTGATTGATTATTTTTTAGAACTCTTCCTTGATTGATTTCGAAAATAGGTTTTGATTTAAGAAATTGGGGATGTTGTAGAAGAAGCTCATCTTTTACTCTTTTTAAGGATTTTTCTTGAAATATTGGGCACATGGGTTGAGATTGAGGTGTATAATGAGGTTTTACAAAAGGAATGGAAAATGTTAGGGTTTTGTGAAAACCTATAAATTGGGGGTTTCCTTTGAAAGATGTGAGTATTCTATATTGAATGTTTGTAAGTATAATGACCCCTTTGAAGTATGAGAAATTGGGGACTATATTTGAACTTGTTAACAAATGATTATACATGCATAGTGATGAGTTGATCCATTTATTGAGTTCCATGAACTATGAACATTGAAATCATTAATGTTCAAGGATATTGCATATGGCCTTGAAATGGCAAAGGTATTGAGGATGGTACAAAATGTGGAAGGTTGTCATATGTTGTTGCATTTAATTGAACTTGTACTATTTTTGTTGATTTATGTTAAAAGGAGGAAAAATGGGTTATGTGGTTGTCATTGTAGCATTGATGGGATACTTAAAAATGGAAGGATGTTATGAAATTTTGAGCATCATTTGCATTATACATTCTTTCAATTGATTATATTGCATCTTAATTTGAGTTGAGAACGTTACATTGGGAAAAGAATATTGTGAATGAGAACAATTGAAATGTTATGGGGTAAATACGTTGGTAAGTCCGGTTAGGAGGTGTAGATGAATTTGAGAAGTTGGCCTGACTGTCCGGGGTGAAAGACCGAAAACACGTACGGATGAGGTACCACTTCCCTTCTAGTTAGTAATCGGTAAAGTGGGGTTATTGGTAGTGCTTGTTGAGCCTACATGCAGACACCAACCTAGGGATTACCTGAGTCGTATTTACCACCCCTACTGTTTAAAATTGGAATGTTTTGAAATTGTTGAGATTGTAAACTATTGTTGAAATATGGTGCTTTTCTAGAAGAGCATGAAATAATTTTTTTCTTAAAACATGGCATTGCATGGCATTTGTATCTACATTAATATTGGAGGTCTTGCATAAATGTATATACTTTGTTAAGGGTTCTCTACTGGGCTTTATGCTCACCCCTATGGGATTTTAGTGCAGGAAAGGACGTGGTGATCTCGCCAAGTTGAGGGCATGGATAATTTGTGAAGACTATATAGCTCTATTTTGTTGTGATTTAATTGCTAGCCAAGGGCTATTTTTGTATGGGTCCAAGAGGCCATTTTTGTGTAACCAGGCTTAAGCCTTGGAAGTTGTAGCCCATGAGGGCATTTTATTTATTTTGAAACTTGACGCTCTACGTGCTATAGATTCATGTATTCAATATCCTTGAATGTATAATTCACATGTGGAACATTTGTATTAACTTGTTGATTAACAATGTAAAGATGGGAAAATTGTTGTTGTTATTTAGTGGATGTTGGTTGGCGTAGTTAGTTTATATTGGTTATTTTCAGGGCGTTACAATACGGTTGGCATCGCTTCAAGTAAACCCGCATTGTGGTCTGAAATGAACGTGAGTGGTCTGGCCACGTTGACCACCTGTGCAAGATGTTGGAGAAATCATGCCCAGTTCATGGTATTTTCAGAGTCAACCACTGCGTATGCAAAGGGAAATAAACCTGCCAAACACAAAGTGTGTGTTGATCATTTAGTGTTGAGGATGGGGTGTAAGTGACATGTGTTGGGGTCTGTGTGTGACAAATTGCGTGAGTTTGTGGGCAACTTGTTCAGTTACAAGGTTGATGATTTATTGGTAATTGGGCAGCATGATGGATTGACCTTGGTTGCCGTCTTTCGCAGTGGCACCGAGCAAGAATCCTTTGAACCGACCCTTGAGGAATGTGGCATCCAAAACTAGTAAGGGACAATAATGTTTGAACTCGTTGATGCAAGCTTTGAATGATATAAAGTATCGGATGAACCTATGTATGTGGTCATCGTACTCCATGTTAATGTAGCTTTCGGAGTTATGTTCCATGACAGCGTCACTGTACCACCGTAACTGATCGAACGAACTTGAATGGGTACCAAAGAGATCGCCCCTAGCTTTCTTGACTTCTAACCACGCGACACGGTAAGTAATGTCCAAACCGTAATCTTATTGCAAATCAAGGATAACTTCAGTGGGGCGTGCGAATGACCTGTCACGCACCTGTTCGGTGATAATATCCGCAACTAATTCCGACCCAACAAGCGGGTTTTTTGAAGTACGAATAGTGACACCACAAATATGTTCTATGTTACACTTGCGTAGGTAGAAAAGCCCGTTCGCCTCTAATTTTCGGCCATGAACAAACCATGTACACCCATTAGTTTCGTGCATTGCGCAAACTGTTATTATACGGACGGAGTCATTTTTCTTGAATTTAAACTGGAACCCACATTCGACAGCAAATTTGTGTAATACGTTACGGAACTCTGAAGCTCCACCTTCAAAATGCTGCCCTATGTGAGTGAAGTTGGTCACCCATGGAGCTGAAAGGAACACCTTCTCATTGTGTGGGCAAAAATCTGGCAGCAAGTCAACCTCGTCATCAAACTCCTAATTGGTTCGTGCCCTTGTCTCGTCTTGAGATGTTGCCCTCATGTTGGACTGTTCATTACCATGAGGGCTGTTCCTTTCCCCACGATGTTGTTCGATGATCACGTCAACCATCTACAAATGGACGAACGAGGCAGACACACCATGTTCTGCATGTTCACGTCATTGTGCAAAGCAAAATTATTGTAACCCAGAATCTTGTAAAACAACACTACTTCCCCCAGTAGTAGCCCATTGTATTTGGTACACGAAATCAACAAGGTTTGCGAAATTGTATGGCGATTGCAGTTCATATGCAACATTGATGGAGTGGTAACAGCACAGAAGCATGAAAAAGGATTCCATCTGTAAGAGTAAACATGCAATTGTTAACAAATACGACCATGTATGTATCAAATAATGTGTGCCTGTAACAGTAAACATATTTTGACAGCGTTCGTTCTAAAATCAATTGAAGCATTAGTTTATTGTGTTAGATGTGTGGTACACAAATTGAGATCTTGTCCTAATCAAACAATGGTGGATGACTAGTAATGAATGCTAACGTACGGACGATGAACAAATCGCGTCATGGGTTGTTCTCACAGTAACCGAACGACCACACATGGCAACACCCTCATTGACATGTTGGTGCGACACTACTAGAAGTCAGATTTCCCAAAATATTCACCATTGAAATTTAAAAAAAAAAAAAAAAGATTGATTCTGGAGTGAAGTAAACGTGTATACAACCAATACTCACCCATGGTGCAACAAACATGATGAACTGTTGAAAACGTGGCATACCTGAATACGACCGACACTATTGACATTGCCTATGAAAACCCTCTTGTCCACTTCACGCACAGAAGTGATGCAAAACCCTCTCCCTCCCCCCCTCCCTCCTCTGCAATCTTTAGAAACATAATATACCCCTCTCCAGAAGCGTGTGATGGCACATTCTAAAACCACAGAAGCTCTCCGCATATAAACTAATAAGGGCATAGCCATCCAACCAATATCTAGCTACATTTGGAAAAAGGACTTATTGGTGACAATTTACCACTACAAAATACTTGGCAATCAAACATTTGGAATGTGGGACCAACTGGTGCAACAATTCCCAAATCAGGACTTTTCAATAAATTCCCCCCTCCCTCCCCCCCCCCCTCCCAAAAAAAAAAAAATCTTCATATATTGACATTTTTCTAATAAAAAAAAGAAAGAAAATATATAGTTTTACAATTGTCCTCAACAACATTACATATTTTGTTGCTTAATAATTGGAATAGCAAGAGCACCAGTTGGATTTGGATCCTAATCCAAATCCAAATGGGGTGTTTGTATCAACACTGTCAATTATGTTCTTAGTTGAACTGGAAAAAAAAAAATAGAAAAATGATATATATACATAATTTTTATATAAAATTTAAGATAAAAATGATATGGTAATGATATTTTTGCAATTATATACCAAAATGATGGGTATTTTGATGAATAACTATAAATGAGATATCATTCTATATGAGTTTTATGTATACAAATTTTGTTTGTATAGCCATACACAAAAAAATATGAATACTTGCAAGAAATAAAAATTCCATAATACACTCCTCCTTTTGGGGCATCTATTACAGGCCTTTACTTATGATGTTAGTAATTTTTAATTATGATTTATTATGATATTAGTTATTCTGACTTAATTATATATATTGCGGTGCTAGTTTTGACTCATTATGATATTAATTATGACAATTATTTTGATTTTGATTCAAAATGTATTTATTTATACCTTATATGTTATTCGATTATTCTCAATTTTTTTTACTTATGACATTTATGATAATTAACTCCATAAGTGTCTTGACTCACATATGACACAACTTTTAATCCCAAGAAAAATTATGTAATTATTTATTCATATTAAAACAGTAAATCAACAAATATCTAATGGACACCTGTTATTGAGAAAAAATTAATTAAAGTAGTGTTGTGTGCATATTAAAGTACATTAAAAATTCAATTAATCAACAGTCAGCCTTCATAAAATGTACGATGAATTCAAATTGAATTAATTGAAATTTAAAATAAAAAAAAATGGATACAAATTTGTGATATAAAACTACTTGAGTGATGCAATTCTCCATTGGCTCTCCCTTTTTGAACCAATGCACACTTTCTTTTCAATTGATTCAATGGGATCAATATTTTAAACAATGGTTGCAAAATTTTCATCAATTTATTTTTAACATAAGAAAATATTAGAAAGGTTAATTATACCATAATTCCATCAATTGTTACTGAGAATCATTTTATCTTTTTATTTATAAATGCGTATAAATTAACTCTCTCAATTATAAGAATCATAGAAATATACCTCTTTTGAATGTGGTCTAAAGAGAATGCAAGTAATATATTTTCAAAATTTAAAGAGTTAAAATATAAGGGTTTATAAATAAAGGAGTCAATTAATATTTACTAATAATTGAGGACTCTTAACTCTGTTGGGACTGTTTAACAACTCTGCCAGTCCCATGCTTGGGTAAAGGAGGAGCTTGTGTTTTAGGTAACCAACAATCAACACATAAAAAAAGTTCCTCGGATCCCTTATGAAAATAAATCCTACTTTGAATCGATTAAATGTTAGTCATTCTCCTTAAGTGACGCGTTGCGTCTGCCTTCAAGTGGTTCGAAAAATGAGCAAGGGGTGCCGCATTGACGCTTGGGTACGATGCAAAATGAGCAAAGGTTATCATGTTTTTTTTGGACGAGCGGAAATAAAGAAGCTAGTCTAAAACTATAGGTTTAGAGTAGCCATATCGAATGTAGGAACTTTAACTCGTAAGACTATGAAATTGGTAGATATCATGATGAGGAGGAGAGTTAATATAGCTTGCGTACAAGAAACTTAGTGGACAGCGAAGAAAGCTAGGGAAATAGAGGATAACAGTTTTAAACAATATTATAGTGGCAATGATAGATACAAGAATGAGGTAGGAATAGTAGTTGCCAAGGGTCTTGTACAAAATGTAGTTTCCAAGGATCTTGTACAACATGTAGTTGCGGTCATTAGGAAAGATAATAGGATTACGTTAGTTAAACTAGTTATTGGAAATAATACAGTGATCGTTATTAGTGTATACGTCCCCAAGTAGGATTAGATAATCAGATTAACAGAGATTTTTTGGATCAAATGAATGAGGTATTACAAGATATACCCATAGGGAAGAATCTATTTATCAGTGGAGATTTCAAGAGACGTCCTTGGAGAGTCGAAAGGAAAGAGACCCAACTCTAAGGAAACTTGGTGGTGGAGGAATGGGGTTTAAGCATAGTAAAGTTGAAAAAGGAGTGTTGTAAAAAGTGGCAAAAGCATAGAACTGAGAAAAACGTTAAGAGCTACGAATTGGTTAATAAGGTGGGTAAAAAAGTAGTGAGAGGCTCAATTGAAAGCCTATGATGACCTATGCACCAGAATAGATAATAAGGATAAAGATAATATAATATACAAACTTGCTAAGATAAGAGAGAGGAAAACAGTAGATTTTAATCAGGTTAAGTGTATCAAGAGTGAGGACTCTACGATGTTAGTGAGGGATGAAGAGATTAAAGAGAGTTGGAAGAACTATTTTGAGAAGTTGTTAAATGAAGAACATAGAGGAAGGTCAAAAGGGAAAAAACTAGCCAGTAATAAGAAAAACTAAAACTACATGTTCTATTGTAGGATTAGGAACTTTGAAGTGGAGATTGCATTTAAGAAAATGAAATCGAATAAAGCTTTAGGACCCAATGATATTCCTATTGAAGTTTGGAAATACTTGGGTAAAAGGAGGGTTGTTTGGTTGACTAGGTTATTTAGCAAGATTTTGTTGACGAGGAAAACGCTAGAGTAGTGTAGGAAGAGTATTTTAGTGACAATCTATAAGAATAAATGAGATGTCCAGAATTGCAATAACTATAGAGGAATTAAATTGATGTGTTATATAATGAAAGTGTGGGAGAGAGTGATGAAACATTGATTGCGAGATATAATAGAGGTGTTAGAGAATCAATTTGGATTTATGCAGGGTAGGTCAATAATGGAAGCGGTCTATCTTTTGATGAAAGTAATATAAAAGTATAGAGAAAATAAAAGAGACAATCATATAGTTTTTATCGATCTTAAGAAAACATATGATAGAGTGCCTCGGGATATAATGTTATGGGTGTTAAAGAAGAAAGGGGTGACAAAAGGGTACATTGATGTGATTAGAGACATATATAAATGTGTAATGACCACTATTAGATCACATGTTGGAGAAACAAGTGAATTTTCAATTATTGTGGAGTTACACCAATGATCAACCTTAAGTTCTTATCTTTTTGTTTTTAGTTATGGATAAGTTAACGAGAAATATTCAGAATGATGTGCCATGTTGTATGTTTTTTGTATATGATATCGTGTTAGTGGATGAGATTAGAAAAACAGTTAACACTAAGTTGGAGACTTTGAGAGAAGCATTTGAATCCAAAGGATTTAGGATAAAGAGAACTAAGACAGAGTACATGGAGTGTAATTTTAGTAACAATAACAATGGAAGTAGATGAGAAGTGAAGATTGAGAACCAATAACTACCTAAGAGTGAATATTTTCGTTATTTAGGATCGATTATCACAATGGTTAGGGGGATTGGAGCGGACGTGATCTATAAAATTAAGGCAGTGTGGCTTAAATAGAGGACTGTGTCTGGGGTACTGTGTAATAAACAAGTACCCACTAGACTAAAACGAAAGTTCTATAGAATGGCTATTAGACCAACAATGTTGTACCGGACAGAATGTTGGACAACTAAGAAACAACATGTAGATAAGATAAATGTTGCTGAGACGAGGATATTAAGGTGGATGTGTGGCAAGACTAGAAAAGACAGAATTAGAAATGAGTATATTCATAAATGGGTAGGAGTGGCACCTAGGGGTGCTATAAAATGTTTTTTTTTTTTTGACAGTTTGGTTTGTGATTTAGACTTGATTGCATGTCTGCGGTTTGGAAAAGATTGAATTCACAACCGCCTGCAATGCAGGTTGCGGTTTGTGCGGATAGGGTTCGCGGACGTACAGATAGTTGCAAGCAATTTGCTGATTGAATTTTTTTCCTTTAAAAATCCATTCACTATCTAGTACCCAACAACACAATTAAAGTAAAATTATTCAAAATTCAAAACTTACCTAAAAGAAATTCTTCATTAACTTTTACATTCATCCAAAACCCAAAATGCAAAAACAATAACTAGTTAGGAACCAAAATAAATTGTTGTCAAACTTTATCCAAACCCATAAAATAAAATAAAATAAAATAAAATAAAAACATTTGCAAACTCGCAAACTTCATAGAAAATGAAAGTTATATAATTTATTCAATCTTCAATCTTCATAGAAAATCTCAGTGCTCTTTCAAAGAATTTTCTTTAGAAGAAAGAGAAAAAAATAAAAATAAAGGTTTTATACTCTTGTTTTGTGGTTTAGAAAACAAAGAAAATAATTTGTGAAACAAACTTTGAAGTTTTGTCCAAAGATTACAGAGAACTCAAATGCTGAGAAAGATTCTAAGATAAAAAAAAAATTGCCACCAACTTTATCTTTCCTTTCTACAAAACTTACAAAAGAATCTGACGTTCCAAATTTTAAAAAAAAAATGTATAAAGATGTGGGCGGGTAAGTGCGAGTGCGGGTAAAACCCGCGACCCACCCGCAACTCACAAAATAGAAAAATCCTAACTTGCATTCGACCCTAACAATTCTGCGAAACCGCTCAAATAGGTGCAGGCAGTTCAAGTTTGGCAGTTTTTGAAGATTGGATAACCCTATGCCCAGCCATAATAACATTGATAGAAGATAAGTTGAGAGAGAATATATTGAGATGGTTTTGTTATATACAATGGTCAACAGAGGCGGTAGTAAAGAGATGTGATACAGTGACGATAACTAGAAGTGCTATAGAAAGGGAAAGGGCTAGATTGACATGTAATAAATAGATATATGAATCTTCAAAATTTGACTAACTAAATAACCGTTGATTGAGTCAAGTAAATAAGAAAGATTCATATAACTGATCTCATTTAATAAAATTTAAGTTTTGATTTGATTTGATTTAATAATTGAAGACGCTAACTGTAACTAACCCTATTAAAGAGTTAGTAACGTTTTAAAGGTGAATGGAATTTAAGTTTTGATTTGATTTGATTTAATAATTGAAGACGCTAGCTGTAATTAACCTTATTAAAGAGTTAGTCACGTTTTAAAAGTGAATGAGCTCGATTGACACCACAATGTTGTATGTGGTGCCCACCTCTGCCGAGGGCTTACACGGCAACATTTGTAATGAAATAATTGATGTATTGAAATTTTAAATAATTTTGAATGTCAATTTAGTTTTTGCGATTGTAATTGTATCAATTTTACTTTTAAAATTTTTTATAGTCTTAATTTAATTGAATTGATAATATTTGTTAAGAATTTTGAAAAAAATCAATGATAAAATATTCAATTAAAAAGGAAATAGATTATTTTAAATTAGATACTAACCACTCAATCATTATAGGAATAGTAAATAACCATTTTGATCATAGATTTTAGTTCAATTTCTAAAATAACATTACCAATCGGATTAGATTGACATTATATGATCTCATTTAACCATATTAAAGAGCTGGTAACATTTTAAAGGTGAATAAAATTTAAGTTTTGATTTGATTTGATTTAATAATTGAAGATGCTGACTGTAATTAACCCTATTAAAGAGTTAGTAACGTTTTAAAAGTGAATGAGCTCAATTGACAGCACAGTGTTGTATGTGGCGCACACCTCTGCCTAGGGCTTACACGTCAACATTTGTAATGAAGTAATTGATGTATTGAAATTTTAATCAATTTTTAATGTCAATTTAGTTTTTGTGATTGTAATTGTATCAATTTTACTTTTTAATTTTTTACCGTCTTAATTTAATTGAATTGATCATATTTGTTAAGAATTTTGACAAAAATCAATGATAAAGTATTCAATTCAAAAGGAAATAGATTATTTTAAATTAGATACTAACCTCTCAATTATTATAGGAATAGTAAATAACCATTTTTGTCATCGATTTTAGTTCAATTTCTAAAATAACATTACCATTCGGATTAGATTGACATTACATGATCTCATTTCACCCTATTAAAGAGTTAGCAACATTTTAAAGGTGAATGAAGTTTAAGTTTTGATTTGATTTGATTTAATGAGTTTGTAAACGTGAATGAAATTTGAGTTTTGATTTGATTTGATTTAATAATTGAAGACGCTGGTTGTAATTAACCCTATTAAAGTGTTTGTATGTTTTAAAGGTGAATGAGCTCAATTGACACCACAGTGTTGTATGTGGCGCCCACCTCTACCCAGGGCTTACACGTCAACATTCATAATGAAGTAATTGATGTGTTGAAATTTTAATCAATTTTTAATGTCAATTTAGTTTTTGCGATTGTAATTGTATCAATTTTACTTTTTAATTTTTTACAGTCTTAATTTAATTGAATTGATAATAATTGTTAAGAATTTTGACAAAAATCAATGATAAAATATTCAATTCAAAAGGAAATAGATTATTTTAAATTAGATACTAACCTCTCAATTATTATAGGAATAGTAAACAACCATTTTGATCATCGATTTTAGTTCAATTTCAAAAATAACATTACCAATCGGATTAGATTGACATTATATGATCTCATTTAACCCTATTAAAGAGTTAGTAATGTTTTAAAGGTGAATGAAATTTAAGTTTTGATTTGATTTGATTTAATAATTGAAAACGCTGGCAGTAATTAACCCTATTAAAGAGTTAATAACATTTTAAAGGTGAATGAGCTCAGTTGACACCATAGTGTTGTATGTGGCGCCCACCTTTGCCCAGGGCTTACACGTCAACATTTGTAATGAAGTAATTGATGTATTGAAAATTTATTAATTTTTAATGTCAATTTAGTTTTGCGATTATAATTCTATCAATTTTACTTTTTAATTTTTTTTATAGTCTTAATTTAATTGAATTGATAATATTTGTTAAGAATTTTGACTAAAATCAATGATAAAATATTCAATTCAAAAGGAAATAGATTATTTTAAAGGGTCCTGCTACGTTTCATGAAAACTGTCATGAAAACTGTCATGAAAATCATCTGCACCGTTGGATCATGAGACACATACCTAATCTAACGGTGCAGATGGTTTTCATGACAGTTTTCATGAAAATTCTTCATGAAACCTAGCATTTCCCTATTTTAAATTAGATACTAACCTCGCAATTATTATAGGAATAGTAGATAACCATTTTGATCATCGATTTTAATTCAATTTCTAAAATAACATTACCAATCGAATTAGATTGACATTATATGATCTCATTTAACCCTATTAAAGAGTTAGTAACATTTTAAAGGTGAATGAAATTTTGAAATTTAAGTTTTGATTTAATTTAATAATTAATGACGCCTGCTGTCTATTAAAGAGTTAGTAACGTTTTAAAGGTGATTGAGCTCAATTGACACCACAGTGTTGTATGTGGCGCCTATCTCTGCCCAGGACTTACACGTCAATATTTGTAATGAAGTAATTGATGTATTAAAATTTTAATCAATTTTTTTTATGTCAATTAAGTTTTTGCGATTGTAATTGTATCAATTTTGCTTTTTAATTTTTTATAGTCTTAATTTAATTGAATTGATAATATTTGTTAAGAATTTTGATAAAAATCAATGATAAAATATTCAATTCAAAAGAAAATAGATTATTTTAAATTAGATACTAACCTCCCAATTATTATAGGAATAGTAAATAACTATTTTGATCATCGATTTTAGTTCAATTTCTAAAATAACATTACCAATCGGATTAGATTGACATTATATGATCTCATTTAACCCTATCAAAGAGTTATTGATGTTTTAAAAGTGAATGAAATTTAAGTTCTGATTTGATTTAATAATTGAAGATGCTGGCTGTAATTAACCCTATTAAAAAGTTAGTAACGTTTTAAAAGTGAGCTCAATTGACACTACAGTGTTGTATGTGGCACCACCTCTGCCCAGGGCTTGCACGTCAATATTTGTAATGAAGTAATTAATGTATTGAAATTTTAATCAATTTTTTATGTCAATTTAGTTTTTGCGAATGTAATTGTATCAATTTTACTTTTAAATTTTTTTATAGTCTTAATTTAATTGAATTGATAATATTTGTTAAGAATTTTGACAAAAATCAATGATAAAGTATTCAATTCAAAAGGAAATAGATTATTTTAAATTAGATAGCAACCTCTCAATTATTATAGGAATAGTAAATGACCATTTTGATCATTGATTTTAGTTCAATTTCTAAAATAACATTACCAATTGGATTATATTGACACTATATGAAAAATTTAAGATCAAAATTGATGCAAATAATTTAGAAGAACCACCGGAGAAATTTGTCCCAAAAAAATAATAATAAAATAAAATAAAATAAATTCAAGGTCAAACACGTGTTACTTGTATTACAAGGAAACTTCATATATGGAAACTCAATATTTGCCGCTTTTAGTTTCCCCTTGTGGAACGTTTTAATTATTATGTAACGTTTTAGTAACGCTTCTCTCTTAAATTTGCTTCTCCTATATTCCTTTCCTTCTTCATAAACTTTTTCATGGAGCAATTTTCCTACTTGATTTTCCAGAGAAAATCCTAGTGATATCCCAAGAGAAAACCAAAACAAAACCCACTTTGCAAATTGCATATATCTTGGTGAAGATATTCTCTTTCTTCAAATAATAATAATAAAAGTGTTTTCATTATGTCAAAGATTGAGGTTGCTCATGTGAGTCGGGCGGCACCACTGCAAAGCAGAGTGAATGCCAACTTTCCGGAGGGTTTGAGTGTTCTTGTGGTTGATGACAACGTTGTCTGCCTCAAACTTGTGGCTGCACTTCTCAACAAGTGTCGCTATAAAGGTTTCTATTCTCAATCCCAATATATATAGACTTATATGCTTGAAGATCACAAATAGGGTTTGGTTTATTATTTGAACAAGTTCATAATTCTTGAGGATATGAAAATTTTTGTGGAGAGTACTTATCGAATATGATTCTTGGATTTTTTTTCTTTGAATTTTCAATGTATACATGTGATTCCTAATTTTAAATGTATACATTGTGCGTAACATAACCATAATAGTTACATAAATTGATAATTTCGAATTGTAGAATTTATGAATTAATTGTGGACATCTTATTAGGTTGTTTGTTTATTTTATTTTCATTTTTTAAAATGATTTTCCTAGTTTGGGTTTGTGAACATAATGGAGTTATAGCATTTTTGTTATATCTTTGCTATGACGTTCTCGGCATCCTTTGATTTTATTGTTTGATGTCAATGTATTATTGCTTGTTTATTATAAATAAAGTGCTTTTTTGGTGCTTCAAAAAAAAAAGGGGACTTTGGGCAATTGCTCCATTTTTCTCTCTCTATTTTTAAAGGCAACAGCCAAGGAAGTATAATGTTACTAAATTGTCGGATATTTAAATTTAAAGAAAATTGCAAAAGAAGCTGAATTTTTAATTTTGTCAATTTAAATTTTAAATTTTAATTTGTTTTTAATTTAAACCATCAACCTATTTTCTTAAGTAAAACGGATAGTATTTTAGTCATTAAACTCAATTTATATGTACATAAAATATCCAAAACACTTTTTTGTTGATTTTAATGACTAAAATATCATATTTTTCATTGATTTTACTTATCAGAAATAGGGAGATAGATGGTATAGATTGAAAAATAAATAAAAATTTTATGATTTAAATTGATAAAATTAAAAAATAATGTTTATTTTATTACAATGGTCAAACTAGAGTTTCCCCCAAAATTGACCGTTATTGTGGGTCTGACTAGTTCTCGGTTATAAAAACACAAATATGATTCTTAGACTTTATGTGGAGAGTACTTATCAAATATGATTCTTAGACTTTTTTCTTTGAATTTTCAATGAATACATGTGATTCCTAATTTTAAATGTATACATTATGCGTAACATAACCATAATAGTTACATAAATTGATAATTTCGAATTGTAGAATTTATGAATTAATTGTGGACATCTGATTAGGTTGTTTGCTTATTTTATTTTCATTTTTTAAAATGATTTTCCTAGTTTGGGTTTGTGAACATAATGGAGTTATAGCATTTTTGTTGTATCTTTGCTATGACGTTCTCGGCATCCTTTGCTTTTATTGTTTGATGTCAATGTATTGTTGCTTGTTTATTATAAATAAAGTGCTTTTTTGGTGCTTCAAAAAAAAAAAAAAGGCGACTTTGGGCAATTGCTCCATTTTCCTCTCTCTATTTTTAAAGGCAACAGCCAAGTAAGCATAATGTTACTAAATTGTCGGATATTTAAATTTAAAGAAAATTGCAAAAGAAGCTGAATTTTTAATTTTTTCAATTTAAATTTTAAAATTTAATTTGTTTTTAATTTAAACCATCAACCTATTTTCTTAAGTAAAACGGATGAAAAACATAGTATTTTAGTCATTAAACTCAATGTATATGTACATAAAATATCTAAAACACTTTTTTTGGTTGATTTTAATGACTAAAATATCATATTTTTCATTGATTTTACTTATCAGAAATAGGGAGGTAGATGGTTTAGATTGAAAAATAAATAAAAATTTTATCATTTAAATTGATAAAATTAAAAAATAATGTTTATTTTATTACAATGGTCAAACTAGAGTTTCTCCCAAAATTGACCATTATTGTGGGTGTGACTAGTTCTCGGTTATAAAAACACAAATATGATTCTTAGACTTTATGTGGAGAGTACTTATCGAATATGATTCTTAGACTTTTTTCTTTGAATTTTCAATGTATACATGTGATTCCTAATTTTAAATCTATACATTGTGCGTAACATAACTATAATAGTTACATAAATTGATAATTTCGAATTGTAGAATTTATGAATTAATTGTGGACATCTTATTAGGTTGTTTGTTTATTTTATTTTCATTTTTTAAAATGATTTTCCTAGTTTGGGTTTGTGAACATAATAGAGTTATAGCATTTTTGTTGTATCTTTGCTATGATGTTCTCGGCATTCTTTGCTTTTATTATTTGATGTCAATGTATTGTTGCTTGTTTATTATAAATAAAGTGATTTTTTGGTGCTTCAAAAAAAAAAAAAAAAAAGGCGACTTTGGGCAGTTGCTCCATTTTTCTCTCTCTATTTTTAAAGGCAACAGCCAAGTAAGTATAATGTTACTAAATTGTCGGATATTTAAATTTAAAGAAAATTGCAAAAGAATCTAAATTTTTAATTTTGTCAATTTAAATTTTAAAATTTAATTTGTTTTTAATTTAAACCATCAACCTATTTTCTTAAGTAAAACGGATGAAAAACATAGTATTTTAGTCATTAAACTCAATGTATATGTACATAAAATATCTAAAACACTTTTTTTTGGTTGATTTTAATTACTAAAATATCATATTTTTCATTGATTTTACTTATCAGAAATAGGGAGGTAGATGGTTTAGATTGAAAAATAAATAAAAATTTTATCATTTAAATTGATAAAATTAAAAAATAATGTTTATTTTATTACAATGGTCAAACTAGAGTTTCCCCCAAAATTGACCATTATTGTGGGTCTGACTAGTTCTCGGTTATAAAAACACAAATATGATTCTTAGACTTTATGTGGAGAGTACTTATCAAATATGATTCTTAGACTTTTTTCTTTGAATTTTCAATGTATACATGTGATTCCTAATTTTAAATCTGTACATTGTGCGTAACATAACTATAATAGTTACATAAATTGATAATTTTGAATTGTAGAATTTATGAATTAATTGTAGACATCTTATTAGGTTGTTTGTTTATTTTATTTTCATTTTTTAAAATGATTTTTCTAGTTTGGGTTTGTGAACATAATGGAGTTATAGCATTTTTGTTGTATCTTTGCTATGACGTTCTCGGCATCTTTTGCTTTTATTGTTTGATGTTAATGTATTGTTGCTTGTTTATTATAAATAAAGTGCTTTTTTGGTGCTTCAAAAAAAAAAAAAAAAAGGCGACTTTGGGCAATTGCTCCATTTTTCTCTCTCTATTTTTAAAGGCAACAGCCAAGTAAGTATAATGTTACTAAATTGTCAGATATTTAAATTTAAAGAAAATTGCAAAAGAATTTGAATTTTTAATTTTGTCAATTTAAATTTTAAAATTAATTTATTTTTAATTTAAACCATCAACCTATTTTCTTAAGTAAAACGGATGAAAAACATAATATTTTAGTCATTAAACTCAATGTATATGTACATAAAATATCTAAACACTTTTTTTGGTTGATTTTAATGACTAAAATATCATATTTTTCATTGATTTTACTTATCAGAAATAGGGAGGTAGATGGTTTAGATTGAAAAATAAATAAAAATTTTATCATTTAAATTGATAAAATTAAAAAATAATGTTTATTTTATTACAATGGTCAAACAAGTGTTTCCCCCAAAATTGATCATTATTGTGGGTCTGACTAGTTCTCGGTTATAAAAACACAAAACGAATTTGAATCTTACAGTTTGGGGATTAGGCAGATGATCATGTCTTCCCTATGAATCAAGATTTATATTCCAATGTTTTTATGCAGTTACTCTTACAAAATTTTCAGAGGGAGTTCAATCAAAACTTATAAAGCCAACTGAATTGAATTTAATGCATTGTTTCATAGAATTTTTTCTAAAACTACATTCCTTACTCTAGAGAGCAGAGGTACAGAAATCTTGACTATTGAAAGGGTCATTGAACTGTTAGGCCTATTTATTCCAAAATTTTATGTATTTTGATATGTATGCAGTAACGGCGACAACAAAAGCAACAGAAGCTCTTAAAATGCTGAGAAAGAACAAAGAAAAATATGATATTGTGATTACCGATGTTATAATGCTCGATATGAATGGTTTCGAGCTTTTGGAGATAATAGGCCTTGAAATGGACATGCCAGTAATAAGTAAACTCATCATTTCTTAATCAGTATACATTAACTTGGATGAGATTAAATCTTAAACATAAGTTTGGAATTGCAGTGATGTCTACAAACGATGACAAAGAATCGGTGATGAAGGGGGTAAAGCATGGAGCTCGAGACTACCTGATTAAGCCACTTCGGTTGGAAGAAGTGAAGAATATTTGGCAGCATGTGGTCCGGCAGAACCTATTTAATACAACGAAATCTGGCACCGTGCAAGAAGGAACAGATCAAAACCCCCCAATTCCATCTGCTCAGAAGAAGAAGAAGAAGAAGAGGGTTAGTTGGACTGTAGTGTTGCATAACAAGTTTGTGGATGCTGTTCGGCTGCTAGGAGTAGAGAGTAAGCCTTGGATCTTCATTTTATTTTATTTTACAAGCTTAAAAAATATACACCTTATTGATTCCCAATACATAAGGCTTGATACTTCCAATAAGGTTACACTGTAATCCATACTTAATCATCTTTCGATACCACTATGTAAAACCTTGCTCCTTGCACTAGCT
Source organism: Camellia sinensis (assembly GCF_055761805.1). Classification (NCBI taxonomy): domain Eukaryota; kingdom Viridiplantae; phylum Streptophyta; class Magnoliopsida; order Ericales; family Theaceae; genus Camellia; species Camellia sinensis. The sequence continues at coordinate 145,146,083 of NC_138963.1, forward strand.
TAGCTGCTAATATCACACAAACATAGCAAAGGTAAAAGTATGTATTGGGGTGTATCCTAACATTATTGGGTCTGTGGTTTTGTACCTTTGCAGAAGCAGTTCCAAAGGAGATACTCCAAATCATGAATGAACCGGTGATCTCTCTAGCAAGTGTTGCTAACCACCTTCAGGTTAGTTTGGTCTTTCCATCATGCTTCCAAAATGGCATTCTAGGCTATGAGTCCTCTGTTATCTATATCCTGCATCATGGACTAGTCAGATATGTAATGCAAGTGAAACTAAACTGTGATTCTTTAAATGTTTGTATTTTGATACTCCTTTTTCTTGATTGCAGAAGTACAGAAATGCCTTAAGGAAGGAGAACACAAAAGCTAAAATGACCCAAGAAAGCGAGAACAATATCAATTCAAACAGAACAAATGGTCTTCTATCTGATACAATCACCACAGCTTGTATTAATCAAGGCCTAAACACCCTCAATCATCACAATAGATTTGCAGAACAAGACATGAGTACTGGGATCACCTCATTTGGTAGCCGGCTTCAAACATTTGGTGCTTCCACATCAAATGCAAAACTCCTCCAACAAAACCAACTACCTCCCAAAGTAGTAGCAGATCAAATGCGCCCAACCGTGCTTGGAAGTGTCCCTCCATCTCAATTTTTTGCGGCAAATCCATCTCCCCATCATGAATTGAATGGGACGAGGTTTCACTCTATTAATTCGAGAACAGAGATTTTTGATGACAATTTCAAGATGTCTTCTTCTCAGCTTCCTAGATTTCACACAGGACAATCTGGTCCAAGCAGTATGCCTGTTAGCTTTGGGCCATATTCATGTCCTCCTACAGCCTTCAACCTTGGCGGTGTTCCTTTTCAAATGCCCAATGCTTCAGATCAATTGAATCCAATTTTTCAACCTGATTCTCTTGCCATGCTGCTTCCATGTTAGTTATCATCCCTTTATCTTTCTGTTTGGTATAATTGTTTTTATTTTTGTTCCCCAATATCATTGAATTCTGTTTGGTTTTTAGTATTTCGCTAATTTGTTCTTTGTCCCCTCCTATATCAATGGAACCAAAATTGAAATAATTCTATAAATTGACAGAATTTCAAGCTTTCAGACCATAAAATAAGAATGTTATATCAATTATTATACTTAAATTTGAGAGCAGATTTCACTGTATGTCCACTTAAAACAAAAGGGTTTCTTCCTTTAATAAATTTTTGATTGATGGAGTTTCAGTAGACACTAGTTTTGCTTTGTTTTTATCATTCTTGTATTTGGTATGGATATTAAGTCAGCTACATATATATGTACTGAGTGAACAATTTTGAGTTTTATAGAGCTCATCATTTTGTTGTTTTCCGATTTCAGGGCCACGTGAAGGAAGAAATTTAGCTAATCTCAAAGTAAAAGAAGAACCAATTAACTTTCCATTTGACATGCGACAAATCACAGATGACTCAATCAAAAAAGGACAGTTTGTGCAGCATCGATATCCCTTTGAGAATACAGAAAAAGAAATCAAGAGCCATCACAATATTAGCAGCAGTTTGTCGGATGATGGCCTCCTTAGCAGTATAGTAAAACAGGTGACACATTTTTCAGCTGTAATTCCTCTTTTTCAGAATTAGAAATGTCCCCAATCCATTGAAGGACAAACATATTTAGCAATCTTTTTTTTTTTTTTTTAAATTCCCCATGATTGATTATTGGGTCTTTGCTTTTGATTGCCTAGGTATGTTAGTCTTTTCTCAAGTCACACAACCCTACATGAGACACTTATCAAGCATATCCAATAAGGAAAAGGGCTAATTAACATGATCATATGCCTATCTAAAAATCAGTTTTAAACACTATCCCACAACGGCAGCTTGTGGTTCACTTAATCTGATTGATAACATCTTGGATGATATTTTGTAAATAAATCCTACCATATATACTAAATGGGATTGGACTCCTCAAAGCATGAATCTCTTTTAACCTTAGGAATTAAGGCAATGAATGTAGCATTAAGGCCCTTTACAATTCTCTCATTCTTGTAAAATTCCTAAGACAAAGACCATAACATCCTTTTTAATGATGCTCCAAACCTTCTTGATAAGAGAAAAATTAAACCCATCGGAATGCTTCACTGCTTACAGCTTCTTCAACAACAGATATCACATTTTACATGTAGCTAATTGTATTTGAACTTGATTGAAAAAATTATTAGGTTAGCTTCACAATAAATAAGATTTGATTCCAAAACCACAGTTAGTTGTGACTTGCAAGATTGATCATTGAAGCAGTCATGAATCACAATAGTAATAACTTAACTTATTCCATTAAAATATCTAACATTTAAGATTGATTCTCTTCAACTGCTTATATACGAATCTATATAAACAAGGACTTGCAATTGTTTCTTGACAAACTTTTTTGGCTTCTGTATTGCAGTTTAGTAGCAATTCGGCTCCTAGGTTGTAATCACAGGGCATCCTATTTTAAATTGAAGCTAATTTATGAAATCGAAGAAGAAGAAGAAGATTTGTCGATGCCTACACTGATAAAAGATTTTTTGTGTTCATGATTGTTTAGAGCTGCTTTCCATATTGTGAGATTTGAAGATTGATGCTTTCTCTATGGGAGGCAAATGATAGTTTTTAAAGGGTTTAGACCGTGGTCTAATTTACTGATCAGATAAATCATGATTTATTCTAGATTTCTTTACATTGTTAGATGTCCATAGTCATGCATTAATTCTCTAGGACATATATATTTTTAATTTGCCTCATTTTATGGAATTATGGAAGTTGAAAAACATGCCATCATAAATCATTTTGTGTAGAATCTTAAGTTTCGCTTATCTAGTTAAAGGGACGATAGAACTTATTTTAGGGGCAATTCCTGATGTTTTTGTTGATTTTAATGCTTTAACTATAATGGACATAATGTCTACTGGTAAGGTAAAGTGGTGATTATTTAGTAGTTTTAGAATACTATCTAATATTGTTCACGTGTATAAATGGTAGTTTAGAGATAAAGGACGACTTACATAGTGCGTTTGCAGTTGGTATAAAAATAATGACATATGGTATTATGAGACTATATAATGCCATCTTAGGAGGTATTTATAATTGAATTATTTCATTAGGTTGTTGCCAAATTAGGCTTGCCATTTTAGATAATCAATATGCAAACTTGTGAATCATTTTTTATTTTTATTTTAATTGCCTCGTATGTTTAATGCTAGAAGCTAAAGGAGAAATGTCATGACACTACAAGGAAACAGAGCAACATTTATAAACAAAAAATAATAAATAATTTATTCACCCAAAAAAAAAAACATTCATAAATGAAATTGGGCCATAATGGAATGGGAGAAACACCAATTAGTGTTGCTATCTTCCGCATTGGCTGAAGTATATTGGGGTTATTTGGTATAGCTTATATGAGTTGGCTATAATTTATTTTATTTTGCGAGTCTATGTTTGATATAATTTATGCTTAAAACTTATTAGATAAAAATAACTTAAATAAAATAATTATCAGGAAGCTGGGGAAGTGCATTTTTTACTTTTGCTTTTTAATTATCAATTTTTATTTTATAATAAGTTGCATTAAATAAGACCATTGTCAGTCATTTATACTTCAACTAATGAAATGTTTGGTTAGAGTGTTTTTGAACATATCTTTTTGGATAAAAAAACAATTTCAGTACTTAAAGTATGCGTTACTTGTTATTTTAGTCTCTCAAATTTCAATCTTATCATTTTGGTCTTATCTTTAAAATATTTTGTCCTTAGGTAAAAGATAGTTTTGATCTTTAAAGTATGCATTTCTTACCATTTTAGTACCCCCAAGTTCTAAAATTTATAATTTTGGTTATCAAAGTTGTCAATTTGAGTTAGGATCAAATTGGTTCAAATTGACAATTTTAAGAATCAAAATGACAAAATATAAAATTTGAAGGACTAAAATGACAATAGACACATACTTTTTAGACCAAAACTAGTTTTTATTCATATTTTCGTAAGTATTGGTTTATACTTGATTGAGAACTAATAATATATTTAAAATCAAAGAGGGTGTCTATACTTGAAGGGTCCATTTGGGATGAGACGGTTTTAGGCGCGCACACACATAAATATATATATACTAGTGGGTGGCACACACGATGTGTGTACAATTTAAATAAGTAGAAATAAAAAAAAATAATAATGAAATTAATATTATAATGTGTATTTAGCTTAAGTGGTATGCGTCCTCGTACTTAAACCCATGGTCATGGGTTCAAGCCTTGCCCATCTCTTTGTTTAACTTTTTTTTAAAAAATAAAAAATACTGCCACATGGTATAAGGAGAGTAAGGCTTCAGGACACCAAAGTTCCTGTTCACTTTATAATAGTATAGATATATATTTAAAAAGTGGGAGAAAAAAAGTCAAAAGTAGCATCATACAGAAAAAATCAAAAGATATAGGTCAAATTTGACATTTTCAAAAAAATTTAAAAAGTCAAAAAGTCACTATTCTATTTAAGTCGCATCATCTTATTTAAGTCACATCACCTCTCTATCACCTCACTTTAAACCCAACCCATATCCAATCCATATTTCATAAAAAGTCAAAAAGTGCACTTATTTAGGACATCCCAAACAATCCCTTATTTCCATTTGCTTCACTTTGTAATTTTTTTTAAAAAAAATTCAAAAAGTAATTCTCAAACATTTCAATTTATTTTATCTCATATTTTAATTAAAAAAAATTAAAATAAAATAAAATTACTTCCCAAACCAACCCTACGTAGGTAACATGGCAAAACCAAATTCTCTCCGTTAAGATTTTTTTTAAAAAAAAAATAACCTACAAAACTTGTATATTAAGGCCTCGTTTAAAAATATATTATTTTAATAATTTTTTAATATTTTATAAGAAGATGTATAAAAAAATAAAAAGTGATATAATAATTTATAATAAATTTTTAATTAAAATATAATCTCTAAACGAGGCGTAAACTACTACATCTTAACACATACATGCAGTTCAAAGGCTATGGAATTGCGAATGGCCTAAAAGACAAAAGTAATGGGTCCTAATGAAAGTGGCTTAACAATCCAACTACCAGGAAAGTAATTTAGGCCCACAAAGACAGAAGTAATGGGGCATCATAAAGAAACATTAAATGGAAAATGACCGGTAAGTATAAAGTTTATATATTTCATCCGTCTCAAAATAATAACTTTTTTTTATATATTTAGGTAAATTATATTAAGATATCATAAAGTTTATGTTTATTATAGTTTCCTCTTACAGTTTTTAGAAATTACATCCCCTCCCTGAGGTTTAAAATTTCATTACAAATTGTTCCCTCCAGTAATTTAATTTTTTTTAAATACCAATTTTTCCCTTACTGGGTAAATTACATTGACACCCCTCACATTTTAGAAATTACAATCTCCTCCCCAAGGTTTAAAGTAGCATTACTAATTGTTCCATCGGTTAGTATTAGTTGGAAAAAAACATTCATTAAAAAAAGAAATAATTGAAAAAAAAAATTACTGGTCAAATTTTTAAATTTCTGTTCAAAAACCAACATAAGAAAAAAATTACACTGATACCCCCTGAGTTTTATGTTTATTACACTCAACAGATAAAAATTATATAAAAATGATAATTATTTTTTATTTTTTATTTCTTAACCAAATTAATTTTTAATTTTTAAAAAAAAATTCTAAAAATCAAACCATACATTGTCTAAAAATCTTTTGATAAGTCATTTCTTACGTTGATAACTGATTTAATTATTTATTAATTTTACGACATTTTTACCATCTGAGGCCTGTTTGGTAACCATTTCATTTTCAGTTTTCAATTTATATTTTTAAAATTTAAAACAATGTCATAAAAACTTGTTTGATAATTTTTTTGATTTATAAATGGTTGTCTCATTTTGTAAATTTGAGAAAAAAACATAAATTCAAAAAATGAATTTACGTTGGTTTTTAAACAGAAATTTAAAATTTTGACTAACAAAATTTTTTTTCAATTAATTTTTTTTTTAATGAATTTTTTTTTTTTCAACTAATACTAACCAAGGGAGCAATTGGTAATGCTACTTTAAACCTTGGGGAGGGGATTGTAATTTCTAAATTGTGAGGGGTGTCAATGTAATTTACCCATTGAGGGCAAAATTGGTATTTAAAAAAATTAAATTGCTGGAGGGAGCAATCTGTAATGAAACTTTAAATCTTAGGAAGGGGGATGCATTTTTGAAAATGTGAGAGGGGAAACTGTAATAAACATAAATCTCAAGGGGTGTCAATGTAATTTACCCTATATATTTTTATAAGTTATACAGTTATTTGAAATTTATTAACAAATGACCTTATGACATGTGTCTGTAAAATATGGTATAGTTGTTAATGTTCTATTATTGTAGCACTTGTACCTTTTTAAAACTTTTGGGAAGTGTATTTGAATCCTCTATTTTATTTCGGGAATCTTTAGTGTTGTTGTATGTTAGTTTTGGAGGAGTATAATCTAATCCAAACTCGTTGGGTTTGGTTGTTCGCACTTGTTCTTGTCAAAAAGTTGTTTGAAAACTTAGAAATTCTATTTTAGGGTCGACACCAACCTTCCTAAGGGTCAACCCTTACCTATTGGTGAAATTTATGGAAGTGTTGCTGGAAAATAGGGTAGACACCAGTCTAGAGAGGGTCGACCCTCTTATGTTGCAGAATCTGTGTATGTTAGTTGCTGGAAAATAGGATCGACCCCCTCTTGTCTAAGGGTCGACCCCCTTGCTTGTGCCAAATTACTTTCTCTACCTAAAGGGTCGACCTCCTTGCCTGAAGGGTTGATCCTTGCGTGTTTTTTTTTTTTTTTTCAGATTTTTGGGTTGGTCTGGGCCCTACTTTTTGGGAGTTTTTACTTGTTACTTTCATTTGACTTTGGGACTATTATTCTATTATTACCTTGTTACTATAAATAGGCTCCAAACATATTTCATTTCACTTTCCCCCTCTTTTTCCCCTCTCAAACCGTGAGTTCTCTTCTCTCTCTCTAAAACTCTAACTTTTTCACTTAAATCTTTAGATCTACTCACCTAGAGTGATCTTTTCACCTTGGTCCTTTGAGAAAGAGTGTAGATCTCGTCAAGAGCTTCGTATTGATCCAAGTAGTTCGTGGTTTCATCGCCGGTAATTTTTGGGTTGTTTTCCCTTCGCTTCAAGAGGTAGGGATTTCTTTGATTTTTTTCAAGACCTCTTTTATAGATAGACATGTGGTAAGTTTTTATTGCATAAAAAACCATGTTATGGATTTTTCAAAAATCATGATAGAGGATTTAAGATTTGGTAGTGGAGATTGAAATTTTGCGAACTTGGTTGTTATTTGGGTTAAATTGGGGAGTGGCTAACATATTTATGTTAAGAAAGAGGTGAAGTCCTAAATTTTCTTTTTATATAATGCTTAATGGATAAAGAGGGTTGAAATTGTGAAATAATCATGTCATGAGTTAAGAAATTTGATTAATGATTTGGTAATTGATTTGAGATCAAATTGGGTCTTATGATTTAAGCATTAAATTGTGTTGGGTTGATTACATTTAAGGGCAAATTACATGTACCTCCCTTGAGGTTTGGGTAAATTACAGATACCCCCCTAAGGTTTCGGAAATTACATCCCGCCCCCTAAGGTTTGTATTTTCATAACAATTTGCCCCTTGAGGTTTAAATTTCATAACAAATTACCCCTTAATTTGTTATGCAAATATAGCATTCAAGGGAAAATTTGTAATTTTTCAAACCTCAGGGGGATATTTGTAATTTAGCCAAACCTCGAGGGGGGTATATGTAATTTTTCGTATATTTAAATATAACGAATTGATAATTTGTTGATTGTTAAAAAGGGGATCTAGGATTTGATATTTGTAATTGGAGTTGTTAAGTGTTTGTTGTTGGGTTATTTGGGAAAATGATTTGTTGTGTTTGTGAAAAATAGAGAAAAGCCCTAATTTAATATTATTGATATAATGGATCTAAAAGGGAAGAAGTTGAATAATCTTTATATTTTGTTAATATGGGTTGTATAAATGTGTTTATATCAAAAGAAAATAAAAAGAGAAGTAACCACGGTGTCGGTATTATTTTAGACAAATCATAGAAAGTTGAGTTGAGTAATGGTTTTGATACCAATGGAATTGGTTTTGTAAAATAAAGAGAATGGATTTGGAATTGGTTTTGTAAAATGACGAGAATGAATTCTTAGAAAATGGTTGGAGTTTTGTGGATTTGAAAATAAAGAAAAGTGGTCTTTTTGAAAGAAAATGAAATCATCACCCTTTTAAATTGATAATGAACTTGAGGTCGGATTTTGGGAACCTTTACATAATATCATTGTTATTTGATTGAAAATCTTGCGAGAATTGGATTGTTGTTTTAAAAGTATTAAGTACATTCACTTAGAGGTTTTGTCCTTGGTCATCGGTGAAGGTTGGCATTGTTGTGTTGAATAATATTGTGTATGTATTACACTTGTGTTATTATTAGGGATGGCAATTTGAAACCGGCCCGACGGGGACCCGATCCCCCGACCCCGATTTGAACGGGTTTTCCCCGAAAAATACCCCCGACGGGACGGGGATGGTATTCAAAAACCAATCCCCGATTAATTTCGGGCGGGGGACGGTGATAAGTGCCCAATCCCCGGCCCCGGCCCGGCCCTGCCCCATACGTCCCCGAACTGGTCTATATATATATAATATATATTTTTTTATTATTTGTTTCCGTCTCTCATTTCAGCCCTCTCTCATTTCTATTTTTTTGTTTCATTAATGAATGCTCTTCTCTCTCTCTTCCCTTTTCTTCCTCTCTCTCTCTTCCTCTCCGTCTGAAACGCTACATCCGACTACGACGACGGTCCGTCTCTGACGACGCCACCTCCGACTCGGACGACGACGACGAGTGCCACCTCTGACGACAACGAGTAGCAGAGAGATGGAAGGACAACGGACGACGAGCAGATCGACTCAGATCAGATCTCTACTCCCTCTCTCTCTCTCAGATCAGATCGACTCAAAAAAAAAAAAAAGCATCAGATCTGCCCTGATGTTGATGATGTTGTTTGTGATGTTTATGATGTATATCAATGTATATCAGATCTCTCCCTCTGTTTGTTTGTTGTTGTTGGCAGAGGTACCATTACCTTCTAGCCGGTGTTTGGTAAATTGACATTTTGTTATGGAAAGGTGTATCCTTCACTTGGCATTTCGTTATGGATAGGTGTATCCTTAGCTTACCTTGCTTAAGGCAGGCAGAGCAGAACTTATTTATCATTACTGTCTCAGTGTATCTGTGTATATTATGGGTTATGATGGTTATGGTTTTGGAAGGTCGAGTTGCCTCATTCCTTGAGTAGATAGTTATTGGTTGCTTGTTGCTTTCACTTTGTACTGAATGTATATATGTATAGACATAAATGTGTTGGAAACGGATGTAAGTACTGTATTGAAACTGTGAATAATATGAAGAACATCGAATACTTGTGTTGGCTTTTTGGCTTTTCGAAGGGTATTTTTGTGAATGTGAGCGTGCCAGCAAGGATCAATCAGTCCTTACAGAAATTGTGATTGCCAACCAATTATCAGACGATTGTGTTTTAGTTCTTTTCAGCCTCAATGAAGAGGACTTTTACTGGTGGCTTGACTTAGGAGAAATTAAGAGAAATAACAGTGATATGAAGAACAATTGAAGTATTTCATAAAAATGAACACTTACAATGGTCCAAACTCAGCCTCGGAGAGGTTTACAACAGCAATCTACTTGAATCTACTTGAAGCTACTCCTACGAATCGAAGTGCAGTGTGGGTATTTAAAGTACAGGTATTTAAAGACTGGAAATGTAAAAGACTGGAAAAGAAAATATATGAAGTAAATGACTGATTTGTATGATCTGAGTCCGTCCTCTTTTTCTGGGGTTACCCTGCTATTTATACTCGTTAGTGATGACCTTCGAACTGCACTTCGAACCGTCGAACTGCTCCTCCATGATCGCTGATCATGCTTCCTTACAAGTAGCTCCATTACGCCATTACTGGCAGTTGAGCTTCTCTCTTGTACTTGAATTTGAATATGAGTAATCGTTGAAGACACGTCATCTTGCATCCCGTTATTGATCTAGTGTTACTCAGATCATGTGAGGACCAATATTTATTGCCACGTGTACGATCAGGATTAAAGGCTCGAATAACCTTCCTTTATTACCCTTACTCTGCCACGTGTCGAACTGTAACTGGCTTTTACAAAATATGTAGCCAACATTACCCCCCGCACTAATATACCCAATACTTGGCGATATTAGTGGATTGCAGTTTTCCCGCGCTTCTAGAACGTGTATGGAGTCCATATTCTGGAAACACAACCGTCATCCCTTTGGAGATCATCTGCATTAACTCGTCGAACATCCCAATACCTTAGTATTCGAACAGGCTATGGCTGCATCAACTTCCCTTTCTATTGATCAAGCATATGAAGAGCCTTTGAGTGATGTTGTTCCCCCTCGAAAGAACCTCCACGCATTCATTAGCCACCTTTACCCGCCCTTCTATATTCAGGTAATGGAGGCTTTTGCAGATTATAAACCTTTGGACTATGAACACATTGCCTTTAATCCCTTGGTTTACAAACTTACAGATACAAAGAGTTCTTCCCCTAAGCTCCCTTTGTATTCTGACCGAACTACCCTCGAGCCTTTGCTTCGACAAGTTGCAAATATGGATCTAGGAAACTCTTCCTCACAGACCTCTGCATGGGATGAAACTGTGACCTCTTCATCCTCTGGGGCTTCTGGCTGGACAAGCTGGTCAACTCCTGAGACTTATGATTTAAGGGAACGAATCAATCGCCATTTTGTTGAGTTTACTGACCCCTTGGAGTTTCCCTCCTACGCTCGAAGCTCAGTGGTCTACCCTTACGTGCCCATTGACCTTCGACGTAGCTTGGAGGAGAATCTGCTTGTGGCTTGGTATACTTCTTCCATGCCTACGAAGATAATGCACCCTGCCCAACGTCCAGAAGAAGCACAAGGGTACACCCCTTCATTTTTAGCCAAAAAGGCGAAGATTTGTTCTTCTGATTGGCTTGACTACATTAATGCCTTTGTTCCCTCTGCTCCCGTGCCATCTCCCATAATAGAAGCATCCACACCTTCTTCTGCATCGGCATCTTCTGAGATAGAAGCACCTGCTCCTTCTCCTTTGTCTTCTGAAGCAGAACCATCTTCTCCTTCTCCTTCTCCCATCCTTTCCTGGACAGAGAAACTAAGACTTGCCCTTCCAATGGACAAAGTTTTTCCGCCTTACCAACCTCCGTCACCCCCTTCTCCAGCCGAGCGAAAGCAAGCTCAACTTTTGCTCGCAGCTTTCTCCCATCTGCCCTTCAATGTTCTTGAGGATGACTTTCCTCTTGAGAACTTTCAATGGGCTTGTGGTATCTTGACTAGAGGTCATGTTCTCAACCCTATTGCCCAGGCAGAGCTTCATTTGTTTTTGGACCAACTCCCAGTGCTCCTCTACTGGCATCGAAATTCTAAGATCACTATCCAAAATCTGGATCAACTTTTATCTCTCCGAATTCATGCCCAATATGAAGCAGAGAATTTTATCGAAGAGTTCGATGACTTCAGGAATAAAGATTCTGCGTACTGGGATGATTTGGTTATAGATGAATTGGAACAAAAATCGAGGGAAGAGGCTTTCGAAGCAAAGGCTGAAGAACTCTATTATGAAGTGAGAGCTCATCAGCTTATGCAATCAACTTTAGAAGAGATAGAAGAAATAATAAAGAAAGAACAGAAATTTATTGACCATTGCTGGACAAAATTTCATGACCTTGTTATTTATTCTATTCCTTATTTTTATGAGCTTGAATTTGTACCCAGATAGAGTTACTTAATGTAATCATCTTGACTTTAATATAAACAAAGTCTTTCTGTACTTAACACTGTTTGACTCTGTTTCCTTTCATCTCTAAAAGCTAACTCATAACTTCGAATTGAACCATCTCATCCTTCGAATCAACTGTTTTATGAAGTACTAAAAGAACCAATCATGTCTTTTTCCAATTCATGGAGTAAAATTGACAATTCTGACAGATATTATTTTAGTACTTCGATTTCAATAACTTTACTTTTCAACACTAACTGTAACCAATATATGGTCATGGTTGATATAGCCAATCAATTTTAAACTGAACTCTTTTGGCTTCGAAGGGCAACCTATGGCAATTCCCTCTTGCTCATACAGAAACCAATGATTGGTCTTGGATGTTTCGAACAGTGCCCCTCTTCCTTAAAGAGTCCTAGGGTTTGCTTCGAATGTTGTCATTTTGACTGATAACCTTCAAACGGGTCTTTGGATTTTTGAAGTAGACCAATACCTTGAGCATTCAGGCATTTTTAAGCATGTAGTATGCTCTGAACAGCGTTTCTCATACTCAGAGAATACTAGGGTTTGCTCCGAAGGTTGTTACTTTGATTTATAACCCCTAAACAGACCCATAATCAAGTAATTTAGCACCTTTAAGCATATACTAGGCTTCGAAGCTGACTTATGTATTTCGAAGCCGTTGTTATTTGACTTTTTGACGCCAAGATATTGTTTTCGAAGCCAAATATTTCATTTCGAAGCTGGCCCCAATCCCCGGAATAAGCTCTTCCCTCCAAAACTATCAATTTGGAAGAAATTCCTCGCATTCGTACTTTTAGTACTTAACGACTTACGGGGTATAATTTCGGACACAAAGGTTTTAAAACCCTCTCGTTTTGTGTTCCGAAATTTCTTGCCTTTTACAAACCCTTCTCTCTACTGGTTCTTCTGATCTTCTTTGCTCTTCTTTTGCTTACTACCAATGGATCCATCTTCTCTAAAAGTACTTGCTGGCGACTATATCAGCCCTACCATGGCTTTGAAATATTGTATCGATGAAGAAATCAGCAAGCTGACATCTGGTGAGTCAAGTAACATCGATGGTCGTCTTTTCGTTCCTCGCCACAGCAACAAACAGGAGTACGTCCTAGGTCCTATCTTCCGGGAGGCTCCTGCTCAACTCCCAGCTCTGTACCCTCGTTTGGAGGACCATTTCCTTCTCTACGAAGGAAGGCTTGATTGGGGAAGTTAGAGGGTAAATCGTCCTCATCGTTGCTGGCCGACATTGAGGACTGAATGGGAGGAATGGTATGACAGAGTGGTGCCTGCGAGAGAAGATGACCTGCAAGAGCTTTATATCCTCGATGCCCTTCGACTTTCCAGGTTCATTATTCCTGAAGACCCCTTTTTGATTCCTGCTGCCTTATGTTTTTGGAATATGGCTTTCAATTTCTTCCAGTTTCGGTGCGGTATGATGGCCCCCACCGTTCTTGATATTTTCCATCTCCTAGGGCTTTCACCCCATGGTTCTCCTTTTACTCCCAACTATCCAGACCTTCCTGTCAAATTTTCTCTTCTAGCCCTAAGCTCTTCTTATAGTGACTTCGTAAAGGCTGAAAACAAGAGAGAAGGTCCTGTGCGGGACAGAGAATTCTTCTCCTTCATATTATACTGGTTGTGCAAATTCCTCTTTTGTACCTCATCTCAGAGGATTATGCCTGAGTTTGCTCCACTTGCGAAGGCACTCATCTTGAAGAAACATATCGCTCTTGCTCCTTATCTTCTAGGTCATGTCTACAGAGCCTGCTCCCAATTTTGCGAAAAACCCCTCGATGCTAACCAAGGAGGTCCCCTCTGGGTGCTCCAACTCTGGCTCTTTGCTTATTTCACTGACCTACATCCCAAGTGTTTAGGATTCCTTGTTCAGGATCCTAGTACTTACGGGGAAAAATATGCCAGGATTGCTCTTTACCCTGCTTCCTTTGCTTATTACTTCACCTTCTTTTATCAACTTCCTATCTCTCCATCTGCTTCCTTCTTTTGTCCTTTCGAAGCCAATAGAGGGCCAACCTGGCTACAATCTTTTCTGGCTGATAAGGAATGTTCCACTTCTCCCCATAAAGATATGTGGGCCTCTATATTATTACCAAGGGAGCTGTTCATTGGCACTCTGAACCCTCGAGCCTATAAATGCATATCTGAGGTATACTGCCCTTCTCAATTTGCAAGGCAATTTGGGCTCTCTCAAGGGATACCTGTTCCTCTTTGCAGTCTTTCAAATGTCCATCTCACTGCCAGAGATTTGAGAATACCCAAATCCAAACCAGAGGCAGCAGTACTCAGACTGCTGAAGGAATTGAGTGAATTCCAATTTATCCCCTTTCGCCCTTTTGGCTCAGTCTTAAAAAGGTTTAAGAACTGGTGGACAGCCAATATGGAAGTGCGTCTCTCTGCACATCCTCATGACTTATTGGTGGGGTTGGGATTGCCTTCGAAGGATAAGTCAACAACAGCCCAGAGCACTTCTCCCCCTCCTGAAGTTGTCACCACTACTCCTGCCACTTTACCCCTTCCAGCCAGGGTTACTAGAGCTGCTTCGAAGAAGGGTGAGTATCTTCAAGTTCTTCTCCTCCCCTTTTATTTCTGAATCTTTTGTTGGTTTTCTTATACTCATGCTTTTGGTGTAGGGTCTCCACAATAAGAGTCTCCCAAGAGAGCCGAGACTTTAGCTATTCTCAAGAAGAAACAACAACAAAAAACAAAAAGGAGACTAGTCCTTCCTCCTGAAGTACCTGAATCTCTTGAAGAAGAAAGAGAGGTTGAGTCAGAGAAGGAAGTGCCCTTACAAAGAACAAAGAGACAAAAGGTAGCTGTGTCTTCATCTGATGCCATTGAAAATCCTGTTAGCGAGGCAATCGTCATAGTAGCGGAGAAAGAACTTATCTCTGGAGAGTCTGAACCCCGATCTGAAGAAGGGGAGGTTGGAAAAGAATTGGTTGTATCTCTGCCGATGGAGAAGAGAAAGAGAATGACTGTTCCTGTCATTGACCATGTTGAGGATTCTACTCATAAGGCAGTCGAACAAGAACATTCCAAGGCAATCTTTGTATTTGAGAGGGCCAAGAAAAGATGGCAAGAACAAAGAGAGGAAGCTGCTGCTGCCGATGCAGCACAAGGGGAAATGGTAAGAAGGCAGCAGACTGCTGGACATTACTCTCGCCGCAGTTCTCCCATCAGTACTAGCGCCTCTGGAACAAGTAATTTCTTTCATACCTCTGCTGTTTTTTACTTTGTCAGCTTGTGGTATTGAAGTTTAACATTGTTCTGCATTTCTTCCTTTTGCAGCGACAACTACTGCACTCACCTTTCCAATGAGACCTTCCTCAATTTCGGTTGAGGTTGACCAAATGCAGAATGTCAGGGTTGTTCGAGTCGTGCTTCCACTTCAAAAGCCTATATTTGTCATATCTTCTTTAGACTCCAGTAGTCCTGCATCTCCTTTTCTTAGATTAAGGCCATACCTCCCTTTTTTGGCTCGTAACCTACCTCAATCTATTTTTCCTTCGAGCCTTGCTCTTTCTCCATCCTTTGTAGAAAATCCAACTGCTACTCCATTCCCAATGGCAGTTGATTCTTCCACAGAAGACACTGGTAGCCCTTCAATTCATGGTTCATCACCAATGCCCACTTCCAGTCCCTCTTCTCTTGATTTGCTGGTGGCCAAGACCATAGAGGCTGCCAAAGATGCTCCATCCGTTTCTCCCATCCCTATGCAGCCCTTTGCGTCTTCCACTACAACACTCTCTATGCCCTTAATGTCAAGGGATGAGGTAGACATTTTTGAAGGAAGACTAGCTAGTCTCTTTGACACACCTTCTACCTCTCCCACCTCTACTGCTGAAGCTGAGCCATTAGCCTTGGCTAACTCCTTATTGGAAATCTTCGAGAGTTCTCCTTCCTCCAGTAACAAGCCTTTTGTACCTTCAGTAGATTTGGACACATGCTTGCAACTGCTGACTTCCTTTTCAAGGATCCCCTTCGAGGCTCTACAAAGGCCTATCATCAGGAATGGGTTCCTTCAATGCTGTAACATTGCTGAGCAGTCTGCCATGAGTGTCTCAAGTCATCTATCTCAGGCTGCAGCTACTATTGATTTTTATCTCAACATTTGCCATGCTGCTAAGGCTGCGGATGATAAGCTGGCTAAGGACCAGAGCTTTGTTTCTCAAGTGCATACCGAAGTATCATCTCTGAAAGAACAACACTCTTCTGCCTCCCACTTTCGAGTCCAACTTCTGGAGAAGAAAGCTCAGCTCGAAGAGGAGTTAGCCGCAGTAAACCAAGCCTTGGTTCGAACTGATAAGAAACTGCACATCACCAATCAAGGGCTGGCTAATCGAAAAGAAGACATGGCTGCGGCTATCCAATTATTTTCTTCCCTTAGCAATAGGAAAGCTATTGTACAAAAACAACTAAAGCATTGTAATGATTTTTGGGCCAATTTGTGGCACAATGTACTTAATTCTTTATGAAAGCACAATATTTTGAATATTACTTGAACAAGCTTGTGTTTTTGCATATGGTGTTCACTCTATCCCTTGTGTTTCCCAAATGGTTGGAAAATAAGGTTTTAAATATCTGCCATTAATCTTTTTGGGATGTACATAACCATTCAAATTTCTTAAATGGTATGCTCCAAAAGGCAGAACCCTATGAATTTGATATGGTCCTTCCCAGTTAGGTGACCATTTGCCAAACTTGTGGCTTTTAATCCCAATTGGGAGTATTGTCTTCCATACCAAATCTCCTTCATCAAAGCCAATGTGTTTGACTTTCTTATTATAATTCTTGGCTGCTTTCTTCTTTTGGAAAAGAATGCTATTTAATGCCAAAATTCTGGCTTCATCTATGCCTTCTAATTCTAAGCACATACTTTGATGGTATTGTTCAGGATTCAACTGATCTTGACATCTTACTCTCAAAGTTTTAACATTAATCTCTACTGGTAAGACTGCATCGTGTCCATACACCAGGGCATAGGGAGTGACTCCTGTGCTTGACCTTGGTGAGGTTCTATATGCCCACAGAACATCCAATAACAGGTTATGCCAATCCCTAGGATTGTCATCCACAACCTTTTGTATTCCTTTTTTCAAGGATTTATTGGATGACTCAGCTTGACCATTAGCTTGTGCATAATAGGGTGTGGAATTAACAAGACTAATTCCAAATTCTGCCACAAAAGACTTCACCATCTTCCCATCAAACACAGTTCCATTATCAACTGTTATGGTTTGCGGGATGCCAAATCTATGGATCAAATCTTTAATAAAACCAATAACCTCTGTTTGGTCTATAGCCTTGTATGGCTTAGCTTCGACCCATTTAGTGAAGTAGTCAGTGGCCACTAAAATGAAACAATGATGCTTCGAAGAAGGTGGGTGTATTTTTCCCATCATATCCATGGCCCACCCTCTGAATGGCCAAGGCTTCACTACTGCATGTAGGTCAGTTATGGGCACGTGCCTTATTGTGCCATGCTTTTGACATGCCTGACATCCCTTTGCATATTCTATGCAGTCTTTAAGGATGGTTGGCCAATAATAGGAATGCCTTCGAAGCAACCATCTCATTTTTACACCAGGTTGATGAGCACCACAGATGCCTTCATGAACCTCAGCCATGGCTGTTAATGCTTCTTTCGGGCCTAGACATTCTAACAATAAGCCATCTCCCCCCCTTTTGTAGAGAGCATTACCATATATCATATATTGCATAGACTGCAACTTAACTTTTCTACTGGCCTTCGAAGATGGACCAGCCAAGTACTGCATTATTGGATGCCTCCAATCTTGTTCTTGTAAGTCATTATGATTGACTTCCAAGATCACATTCCTTTTATTCAAAGGTTGTATTAATCTCTGATATGTTGTTTGGCTTTTGTCCCTTTGGGTATTATCCCTTCTCTTGAAGTTCGAAGCCTTTTGAGCCACATCATTGGCTCTATTGTTCAAGAATCTTGGAACATGGGTTACATTTGCTATTTGAAACTGAGAAAGCAAATGTAATGCAACAACATAATATGGTAGGATACTTATGCTTTGACACTTGAAAATTCCTTTCACTTGGTTAACCACCAATTGAGAATCTCCAAATATGTCAACTGCATGTACTTGTAATCCAATAAGAATCTCTAGTCCCACAATTAAGGCTTCATATTCAGCCTGGTTATTGGAACAGGTAGCTTCATCCACTCTAAAACCATGGGTAGTTTCTGTCCCCTGTGGAGACTTGATTACAATACCAATTCCAATTAACCCATTTGCTTTCGACCCATCGAACCACATTTGCCATGGCTCAACACTGGTCATACCAAGTTCCATTATCTCCTGGCTCTCTGTTTGAGATGGATGATCTGCCAAGAAATTGGCTAAAACCTGCCCTTTTACTGCCTTTTGAGGGACATATTCTAGATGAAATTCTGATAAGGCAAGTATCCATTTGCCAATTCTTCCCCTCAACATTGGTCTAGATAACATATATTTAACCAAATCTGTGGTTGCAATTACCAAGACAGTTGTAGGCAAAAGATAATATCTTAATTTTATTGCAGCAAAATACAAAGCAAGACACAGCTTTTCAACAGCTGAATATTTACATTCACAAAAATTTAAAAACCTACTAAGGTAATAAATAGCTTGCTCCTTGCCTTCTTCATTGTCTTGAGCTAAGAAAGCTCCCAATGAATCCTCTGCTGCAGCTATGTACAACTTCAAGGGCTTGTTCCCCTTTGGTGGCATCAGCACTGGAGGATTAGCCAAGTAGGCCTTGATACCTTCGAAAGCAATTTGATGCTCTGCTGTCCACACAAATTCCTCTTCATCTTTCAGCCTTAACAAGGAAGAAAATACTTTAGTTTTCCCTGCAGTGTTAGAAATGAACCTTCGAAGAAAATTAACCTGCCCAAGGAACCTTTGTAATTCTTTCTTACTTGATGGGGGTTTGGCTTCAATGATTGCTTTGGCTTTATTCTGATCAATCTGTATTCCTTTCTTGTGAACAACATAGCCCAAGAAATTTCCAGATGATACACCAAAAGCACATTTAAGAGGATTAAGCTTTAATTTGAACTTCCTCATCCTTTCAAAAGCTGCTTCTAAGTGAAACAGGTGCTCTTCCATGGATTGGGATTTAACCACAATGTCATCAATATAACATTCCAGATATCCTCCAATAAGATCATGAAAGATAGTGTTCATGGCTCTTTGATATGTAGCTCCAGCATTCTTTAGACCAAATGGCATTTTAACCCATTCAAAGGTGTCAATATTCCCAGGACATCTGAATGCTGTCTTGTGGATATCTTCCTCTGCAATGCAGATTTGGTTATAGCCGGAATGCCCATCCATCATTGACAAGACTTGGTGACCCGCTGAACTGTCCACCAGCAAATCCACTATAGGCATAGGGTACTCATCTTTGGGAGTTGCCAGATTTAAATTTCTGAAATCGACACATACCCTCATTTTGCCATTCTTCTTGACTACAGGCACAATATTAGATAGCCACTTGACATACCTGGCTGTTCTAATAAAACCTGCCTTGAGGAGTCTAAGGATCTCTTCCTTGACCTTCTGAATTACTTCTGGACTCATCCTTCTTGGTTTCTGCTTATATGGCCTGAAATTAGGCTTCATAGGGAGCCTATGTTCCACTAATGACCTGTCCAATCCTGGTAGTTCATTATAAGACCATGCAAAGCAATCTTTGCATTTATTCAGAACAACCAAAAGCTGGTTTCTGTCCAGAGCATTCAAACAAGCACTTACATAAGTGGGCTGTTGTACAGAACCTTCCCCTAGATTTACTTCTTCTAAAGGGTCTTGTGCATGAGAACTCCCTCTGGTTTCTGCTACCTTTGAAGTGATCTTCAAGCTTGGTTCTGCCCCCAGGTTCTTCAATTCAATATCTCTGTCCTCCTCCTCATAGACAAAATCTGTCCATAAGGCTTCCTCTTCCTGTATCTCCTGGACTTTTGCTTCAATGTCCAAGGCACAGTACTTACCAAGAGTCAAGACTCTAGCCTGTTGCTGCTGCTGTTTGCAGCCAATTATCATGGCCTCTCTCTCTTGCTCCTGAACTTTCTGGACTATTGCTTTTATATCCAATGCTAAAAATTTAATCAAAGCCAAGGATCTGGCTTCCTGTGGTTCCTCTCTTTGCCTATAACCAGGCATCATTGTCATCTCTAAGGACAACCTCTTCATCAGCACTTTTTTGGACTAAGTGCTTCAAGTGTGCCACTTCCTCATCAGCCGTCACTTCGGCTGAATCGTCATCTTTCATCAGTATACTGAGCGGCGACACTCCCTCAATATACAATTTAGCCTCCGCAAAGTCTGCACAGGCTATGAAGGGTTGAGGATCTGCATCGATTTCCTCTGTCTCTCCATTGCCTAAAGCCATCATGATTTTCTGATGTAAAGAAGAAGGCACACATTTGTTAGTGTGGATCCAGTCCCTTCCAAGCAAAGCATTATATTTAGCATTACTGTCGATTACAAAGAATGCTGTCATACAATCCCTGGTTCCCACACTTAAATTAATGGGTAGAATCCCCTGAGCCATTTGCTTATCTCCAGCAAAACCAGCAATGGTTGTGCTGGTTGGTATCAACCTGGGATTCTTTTTCCCTAGTTTCTTCAAAGAAGATTTCGGGAGTAGGTTTACTGCTGCCCCATTATCTATCAGGACTCGGTTCAGCTGTATTCCATCAAAGAAAGCCTTGATGTACAAAGGCCTGACGTGCTGCGTCATCGAATCTGAGGGGTACTCGAATGGATACGATAGATTGATGCTTACCACTTCCTCACTTTCATATTCATCTTCCATCGGTGTAACCATTTCGAAGTTATCTTGCACCATGCTTGCTTGCGAGTCTTCACTAGAGATCTGAACTGGATCAGCTTCCTGCCCCTCTTGGTTTTCATCTCCAGCTTGGAATTCCTGTGGTAGTATGTGTACCATGTTCACTGAGACTGGGGGAAACGAGCCAAACTGGATGGCTGGCTGTACTTGTTCCCCCTCTTGGTTACTTTGGTCGACTCCCTCAGAAACATCCTGCATGATGCATTCTGGTATTTCATTGCTAACTGATCCCTTCGAAGGATCTTTCTCAACCGGCTCTTCAGTCAGAAACGTTTGCTCAGCCATGAAGGCTTCGAACATCTCTTCCTCTACGACCTCTTTCTTCTGGCTTACGCTACTCTCTTCTTCGGTCTCGCTATCTGTCTCCATCAGAGTCTTCTCCAATCCAACTAAACTAGACTTTTCTCTGGCTGTTAGTTCGGCATGAACCTTAGCCAATTGTTCTCGGCTGCAGACCACTTTGCTCTGTGGAACCGGCTTTGGAGCATGGTCTGACTTTGGGTTCTTCCTTCCTTCCGTTTTGACTGGTGAAGAATTTTCTTCACTTTCCTTCAGATCTTTCTGGTACTGGGTGTACCTGCGCTGAATTTTTCTCCTCTGTGATCTTGAGATGACTGGGACCATGTCTGGCTCCCTTGTCTTTGGGTGTTTAAGCAGCACCCAGTTATTCGGAGCCACCATAGGAGGCCTGATCATCCTGCCTTGGTTTACAACATCTCTTCGAACAGGCAATTCTCTAGGTTTGTTTTGCATTACAAACCAGTCTGGGACTCCAGGTACCCATGAACTTGCTGATTCAGATGCTGAACTGCCCTTTTCCACCTTCGAAGCCATCTTCAAAACTGGCCGTGAAGGTAAGTGCTTGTCTTCATGTTTTGAATCTGATTCAGACCTTCGATAAGGGTGACCATTTTCTGTCCTGCGTGAAACTGGTCTAGGGGGCCAATCTCTGGCTTTGATTCCGTGAACTGAACCCCTCTCCAGTTTTCTTTCAGAATGGCTACTCTCCATTCTATAATAGTTATGTGGCCTGGATTCATGCAAGAGCTTCTTGCCTTTGTCATGCATTCTGTTCACCACAGGCTCAACCACTGGTGATCTCTGCCTATCACTAGCCGGATACGGCCTTTTGTTGTAAGCATTGGTTGACTTAGGACGTCTCTGAACATCCCTATAGTATTGCTTCCCATCAGTTGGAAGCCCCTTCAACCACTTGTAACTGAGTCTGCACCTGGGGCACATTCTCTGCATCACCGCTGCTTCCAAGGAGTTGTCATCTAGTGTTTCTTCGTCAGATTGCTCCTCCTGATGTGAGAAACCTTGTCCAATAGCTGGTGGGTTTCTAGCCTCCTTCTTAGCAGTTATCTGGTTGGCAGTATGCATTTGCACGTTGACCTCTTCCAACTCTTGTAGAGATAGATTCTGGAAGTTTGGTACAACCACATTAGCTGTGCCTTCTCCAACTTCTGGAAACGGATCACTGTCAATTCCCATGGCTTTTTCTGTTTTAGCTGGGAACTTCAAACTTCCTTTCCGAATCTGTTCTTGGATCCTGTCTCGAAAAACAATGCAGTTTTTAGTCGAGTGAGACCAAGAATTATGCCATTTACAGTATACTTTTCCTTTCAGTTCATCTGGAGATGGTAGTTTTACTCCTTTTGGTAACTTAAGGAAATTAGCCGCGAGCAAATAATCAAAGATGTCATCTGCTTTTGTTAAATCGAAAGAGTATTTTCTGTGAAAGTCTTTCTTTTTAAACTGCTGGTCTATAGTTGTATCCTTATGAATTAATGCTTCACAAATTACAGGTTCTTTGCCTACAATCTCTGCTGCATCTATTTCATAATTAGGATCTCTATAATATGTCTTATATGATGCATTATTTCAATCTTGTTCCTCTTCTAATAATGCTTCATATCGAGACACCTTATAGATCAATTCGACCAAATCTCTGAATTCAGTTGAATCAAACTTCTTTCGAAGCCTGAATTCTAAACCATTTTGAGCCAATCTGACGAATTCTGGCTCTGGCAGGATGACTCTACATTTATTTCGAGCCCTTTTAAATCTGGCAATAAACTGAGTAGCCTTTTCTTCAGGCCTTTGACTCAATCTGGCCAAGTCTGCCATAGATACTTCTGGCTCTGATTGGAAGAATTGGGCATGAAACGCCTCTTCCATCTGTTGCCAATTTTGAATGGAGCCAGGTGTAAGGTTGATGTACCATACAAAAGCTCCCCCTGTTAGGGAATTTGGAAATAATCTCAGTTTCATATAGTCATGGTTAGTAAATTCACCGCATTGAGCAGCAAACCTAGCAATATGTTCTATCGTTGATTGATTTCCAGTCCCATAAAAAAGGGTAAAATCTGGTATCCTGAATCCCCTTGGGTATTCATGTACCCTA
This sequence comes from Camellia sinensis, assembly GCF_055761805.1. Taxonomy (NCBI): domain Eukaryota; kingdom Viridiplantae; phylum Streptophyta; class Magnoliopsida; order Ericales; family Theaceae; genus Camellia; species Camellia sinensis. The sequence goes on from NC_138963.1 coordinate 145,169,328, forward strand.
TCTACCCATTCTGGGTATGGTTTTCTGTATATAGGAGTCTGGACCCCCCGAGCCATTGGTCCACATATCTCCCTAACAATATCAGCAATCTGGTCTCTAGGGACCATATTTTGTGCCTGCTGAACCACTACTGGAGGGGCAAACACAGGATTTGGTGGACAAACTTGTGCTTGTGGTCCTCTTGGTCCATAAGGTGGTAAATTTGGGGCTGGTTGTCCTTGCGGTGCAGGTTGCTGTTGAGGGTATGGATAACCCCTTTGAGCATTACCTGCGAAAGAACCTGCAAAAGGTGCTGGAACAGGTGTTGTGTCTCTACCATTTGTAGGAAAACCCTCCAACCCCCCGGGTGTAAATTCGAATAAGGGATTAGTGTACCCCCTTGTGCCAGGTATGGCTTCGAACACGGGATTTGTAACCATTCTTATGCCAGTTTCTTGTATTTGGCCAGATCCACCAACTTGTGTGGCTTCATTATTAAGTACTGGGGCATTTTGGCCTGCTATAGGCCTTGAAATGGGTTCGTACCAAGACTGGGGTGATGGTCTTTCAAAGTTTTGGGTACTAGTTTGACCATTAGAATGTCCATTAACTTGCATAGGCTGTTTTTCTCTAACCAATCTTTGTTGGGGGACATTTACAACTTCCTCCGTGTGTCTTGTGTTTGTTGGTTGGTGGTTATTCATTCGATCCAAAAAGGATGTTGCCCACCTTTCCATTGTGTTCATTAATTGTTGTCCCATGGCATCTACTAAACCATCCCATGGATTTGTTGGTTGAGTAAATGGCACAGTGGATGGTCCAATTCCTTGGTTTCGTCCAATAATATGAACATATGGTTCTTGTCCAGAAGTACTGGTCTGTTCGACCATAGGTTCTGACAATATAGGAGTTTCCACAGGATGTGTTACCACATTATCCTCTGGATTTGGTATTTCTACCTCTCCTTCCACGCCTTCTTCCAAGCGTTCATTTTCTTCTTGTCGTCTTCTTCTAGCCATTTTTAATTAGGTCCCACTGGGCGTGCCAAAAATATATGTTGGCTTTTTGGCTTTTCAAAGGGTATTTTTGTGAATGTGAGCGTGCCAGCAAGGATCAATCAGTCCTTACAGAAATTGTGATTGCCAACCAATTATCAGACGATTGTGTTTTAGTTCTTTTCAGCCTCAATGAAGAGGACTTTTACTGGTGGCTTGACTTAGGAGAAATTAAGAGAAATAACAGTGATATGAAGAACAATTGAAGTATTTCATAAAAATGAACACTTACAATGGTCCGAACTCAGCCTCGGAGAGGTTTACAACAGCAATCTACTTGCATCTACTTGAAGCTACTCCTACGAATCGAAGTGCAGTGCGGGTATTTAAAGTACAGGTATTTAAAGACTGGAAATGTAAAAGACTGGAAAAGAAAATATATGAAGTAAATGACTGATTTGTATGATCTGAGTCCGTCCTCTTTTTCTGGGGTTGCCCTGCTATTTATACTCGTTAGTGATGACCTTCGAACTGCACTTCGAACCGTCGAACTGCTCCTCCATGATCGTTGATCATGCTTCCTTACAAGTAGCTCCATTACGCCATTACTGGCAGTTGAGCTTCTCTCTTGTACTTGAATTTGAATATGAGTAACCGTTGAAGACACGTCATCTTGCATCCCGTTATTGATCTAGTGTTACTCAGATCATGTGAGGACCAATATTTATTGCCACGTGTACGATCAGGATTAAAGGCTCGAATAACCTTCCTTTATTACCCTTACTCTACCACGTGTCGAACTGTAACTGGCTTTTACAAAATATGTAGCCAACAACTTGTGAAAATGTTTCGAGAAGGTAAATCAGGTGTATGTCCGGAAAGTGGGAGAAAACGTAATGGGCTTTACGAAATTGTTTTCAGGAACTTGTTATTGTTATATAAATTTTGGAAAAGAAATAACATGAAGAAAGAAAAGTAAATTGCTTATGTTGTTGAATGAAATGTATGATTTTGAGAAAAGTTCCTATATAAGTATATTTCTGTATAAAACATCACATTATGTATATGATATGATTTGAAGCATTCATGATCATAACTATCTGTATGTTGTTATTGTTCAGAATCATATTGGGATCCTTACTAGACTTTATGTTCATCCCACGTTGCTAATCCTTTTTCAAGTGAATGTCGAGATGAGTTTCAAGATCGAGAATCTTCTTAATGTATTGGCCACGGGGCCTTTTATTTGTCGGCAGAATGCCATTGATGTAAAAAGGGTTAAACCCTTTCTTTTACTTTAAAGATGTAAGCCTGCGGGCAATTTATTTAGTTATGTACATGCTGCATTTAATTTGCGTTTCGGATGAGAGAATCTTTATTTATTCTTACAAATGATGTAAAGAGTTTCCGCATATTATCTCTGAAATTGAATAAAACTTAATGAAATTGATAATGGATTCCAAGTATTAAAAAGTAGGGCGTGACAACTATCAACTCACAAGAGACATCAAAAGTAGAAATTGAGATTGTTTTGAGAATTAGTTGTTTTAATTGATTTGTTAATTTTATATGAAGAATGTGTGGATAAGTAATGAAAATAGTTGACTTTTTAATTATTTTAGATAATTCCCAAACTTGCTTGTGTTTTAGAAAGATTATGTATTTGTGTGCCAAACTAATGATATTTTATTATTTTCTCATATTATTGTTATTTTACGGGATTATGTAATAATATAAGTACACAACTTGTTATTGAATGGGCACAACAAGACCTTGAAATTCTTGGAAGACTAGATAAGATAATTATTCCTTAAAAAGTCACATCTTAGTTAGACCTCATTTGGTTTGTGATTTTTTAGTTAAAATTTTTTATAAACCCACAAAAAAACTATAAAAAAAAAAAAAAAATCTAAAAAGTCAAAATGTCATATCATATGTATCTATCAATCACTTTTTCTCTTACAATTATATCTATTCAACTAAAAACTTTATTCCATATTAAATTATTCCACTTCATAAAAAAGTCAAAAAGTCAAAAATTACTAAAAAAGAGAAATTGCCAAACCAACACTTGGACATTATTTGTTACAGTTTCTAAGAGGTAATTATAACTTATTTTGATTTGAAAGTCTGTATTAGATTGTTTGGTGTTGTTTTTACTTATAACTTATTAGACAAAAATAGTTTAAATAAATTATATAAAAAAAAAGTTGATTATTTAGAAGTTGAGAAAGTGGTGCTTTAGTTTCTACTATCTGATTATCATCTTTTAAGTTAAAAAAAGTTCTACCAAATAGGACGTGAGTATAGCAAGAAATGACAAAATCATTTTGAGGACTTGGGCAAAATCTTGTATGAAGGCATTTAGTGTTGCTTATTCATTTAATTTTTTGTGAAAATTGTATTTTAGTTCAACAACAAATTAATGTTACTTTCAATGCGCTGGTGTAAAACACTTATGTATATTCAAGTATTTTTCATGTGTTCAAATTTGTCAAAAAAATAAAAAAGTAAAACAAGTTTCCAAAAGAAAAGACAATTTTTTTTTTTAATATCTATTTTGTGGAAAACGGTATGGAAAACATGGAGGAGCGATGATGGTCGTAGTGAGAAGGAAAATGATACCCAAAAGGACAACTTTGTCCATTTTGTAATTAAGTTCCTTGTATAAAGACTAGAAATAAAATTTTATTTTCATTGTATTTAATCATAAATGAAATAAAATTTCATTTACCGCCTCAATTATAATATTTGATAATTTTTAAAATTAAATAAGAAATTAAACATGTCTATTAAATTGTTCTAACCTACTTTCAATTGATGAAATAGTAAATTGTTCTAACCTATTAAACATGTAAGAAATAATAAATTTTAAAAGAAATTTCAACATCAAATTGTTTCTCTAAGTTAGACATTCTCCTCCACAAATACAAATTTGATTTTTAATTTTCTGCAATCACAATAAGATATAATTTTTTTTTAGTTTTTTTTTTTTAAAAAAAAAGAGATATTTTAATTTTATCAAATAAGTTGTCTAAATTGACTAAGGTCTATGATTCTCATTTGAAAAATCATAAGTTTGAACCTCAAGAGGTGGACCAACATTGAGGTCACCCAAAGGGTTAGGCTCCATAATTATATGATATATGCTAGATAGAGAGAGTACATGTACTTAAGGCGAAAAAGAGAAGGCATTTTATAAAAGAATTATATATAAAAAAAATCACAAAATATCAATTCTTTTAGTCATTATTTATTCATTTTTATAAGTATATAGTTATTTGAAATTTATTAACAAATGACCTTATGACATATGTTTGTAAAATATTGTATAGGTATTAGTGTTCTATTATCAACTCATAAGAGACATCAAAAGCAAAAATTAAGGTTGTCTTGAGAACTAGTTATTTTAATTAATTTTTTAGTTTCATATGAAAAACGCATAGAAAAGAAGAGAGAAGAATCGATTTTTTGGTTATTTTAACTAATTCCCAAACTTACCTATGTTTCGGAAAGATTACGTATTTGTGTGCCTAACTAATCATGTTTTATCATTTTCTCATATTGTTGTTATTTTTTGGGGCTATGTAATAATGTAAGTACACAACTTCTAGCTATTGAATGGGCGCACTATCGCCTTGGAATTTTTGAATGATCATATAATTACTCTTTAAAAAGTCACATTTTGGTTAGACCTCATTTGATTTGTGAATTTTTAGTTAAAATTTTTTATAAAGCCACAAAAAAACTATAAAAAAAAAAAGAACTCAAAATGTCATATAATATATATCAATCAATCACTTTTCTCTCACAATTATTTATTCAACTAAAAAATGATTCCACATTAAATTATTCACTTCATAAAAAAAGTCAAATAGTTAAAAAACTACTAAAAAAGCGAAATTGCCAAACCAACACTTTAGGCACTGTTTGTTACAGTTTCTTAGAGATGATCATAACTTATTTTAATTTAGGAGTCTGTACCAGACTGTTTAATGCAGCTTTTGCTTATAATTTATTAGATAAAAATAGATTAAATAAGTTAAAAAAAAAAAGAATCTGGTTATTTAGAAGTTGGAAAAGTGTAGTACTTTTAACTTTTACTTTCTGATTATCAATTTCTAACTTAAAAAAGAGTTCTACAAACACAGGACCTGAGTATAGCAAGAAATGGCAAAATCATTTTGAGGGTTTAGGTAAAATCTTATATGAAGGCATTTAGTGTTGCTAATTCATTTAATTTTTTACGAAAATTATATTTCAATTGAACAGCAGGAACTTTAATCTTATTTTCAGGCTTGTGTAAAACACTTATGTATATTCAAGTATTTTTCATGTGTTCAAATTTGCCAAAAAAATAAAAACAAGATTTCAAAAGATAAGAGATTTTTTTTTTTTTGTATTTTTTTTTCATTTATTTTTTTTTCCCATTTTGTGTATAGCAGTATGGAAAACATGGAGGAAGGGATGATGGTTATAGTGGGAAGGGAAATGCCAGCCAAAAAGACAACTTTGTCAATTTTGTAATTAAGTTCCTTGTATAAAGACTTGAAATAAAATTTTATTTTTATTTGATTTAATCGTAAATGAAATGAAATTTTATTTACTGCCTAAATTATAATAATCAATAATTTTTAAAATTAAACATGTCTATTAAAATTGTTCTAACCTACTTTCAATTGATGAAATAGCACACCTACTACATGTAAGAAATAATAAAATTTAAAAGAATTGTCAACATCAAATTGTTTTTCTGAGTTAGACATTCTCCTCCACAAATAAAAATTTGGTTTTAATTTTCTGAAATCGCAATAAGATATAATTTATTTATTATTTAATATTTTTGTAAAAAGAAGAGATATTTTAATTTTATCAATCGAGTTGTCTAAATCCTAAAAAAAGTAGTTTTTGCGACAGTTACAAACTGTTGCAAATAATAAAAATACAGTTGCAAAATATCTTTTGCGATGGCCCATGCGACGGCAAATGGAGGTCGCGAATATGAGGGTGGCAAATACTTTTTGGGATGACAAAGGAACGGTCGCAAATTATTTGTGATCATCTAAACTACTTATGCAACTGCTATTTTGCCGTAGCAAAAAATAAAGAAAAATGCTAACATGTTTTTTGGTGACTATCTTGTTACCAGCAAAAAAAAAAAAAAATAAATAAATACAAATAAAAATAAAAATAAATAAATAAATAAAAATAAAAATTCATAGAAGTGTAACATTAAACACTCTGGGAATAGCAATGACAAGAATTTAGACAGTATAGGATTATAGTTTAATTAGGCATTGCATTTGAGTCTCAAAATTGGAGCCATATGTGAAAGTTATTGTCACGCCTTGAAAATAACCATCCAACTCTTGTTCTCCTCGACATTTCCACCACACAACACACATACAAGATGGAAACATATATGATACATTTTTTACATTTCTATCCCTCTGTACTATTCTTCAACATTTACAATATTATTCCATTACATCCCAAATAAAGCAAAACAGTTCGAAAGGAAAGAAATGTCTACAACAATTACGTCCCAACTAAACTTCTTACAAAAGTACATCTTCAAAATATAACAACATATAATAACAACCCTTGTTAACCAAGTTCAACAAAATATGACAAAACATGCCATTAAGCTCCCAAAAAGGTTCATTCTTATCAAAACAATCACTTGGTTAGCACTTCATCTTCATATCCTGAAAATTGTTAGCTTTGGGGTGAGCATAAGCTCTGTAGGTGATGAATTTAACAAGTTATATATAGCCAATTGAAAGACTCATGATCATGCAATGCAACAGTTGAAAACATGGAAATGAAGAAAGGTACAGTGTTTATGTAGGTAAAAGAAAAGATGCGATGTAAGAACTTTGTTCTATCTTCCACATTCACTTCAAGTGGTAAACGTACTATGACATCCCAAGTAAGAGTCGAAAGTCAAAACATAAATATGTAATTATAGTTTTGTACACTGAAAATAGTTCTACATTTCTCGGCTCTATAAACGGCGAGGCAATGGGCACTCAAAAACTTTTCCCACTTCCACATTTGCCGACTCCATAAACGGTGGGGACGTGGATACCAAAAACCATGTTTTTCCACATTTGTCGGCTCCAGAAACGGCGGGCTCATGGACATCCAAGGACATTCAAAAACATTTTCCTACATTTGTCCGCGCGATATACCCAGATAGGGCAATTAGGTACCTTGACTCCCCGTGCGGGTACCAATTACAATACACAACTCAACTCAACCCGACTTGCTACTTGGACTTATAGACAATTTGCCCCCTTACAACCTTTTAACCTTCATTTCATGATGATGTCAAGAGAGAATGTAAGATGCATATGATGCATGAATTTGGAAAACCTTTGATATTCCCTAAATAATCCCAAATCATAACGATTCAACATTTCTCACATCAATAATAAAGAATGCCTCATAAGCAATGTTCATTATCATCAAGGGTTATATAGGGAAAGAGCTTCAAAACATGCATTCCACCCTTACTGTTAAATAAATACATTCAATTTTATGTTTTTGAAACCAATGCAGCAAAACCCCTCTTTATTGAATAGGTCTCAAGGTTAGGGTATTGGGAAAATTGGGGTTTTCTCTCTAATGTACAAGTTGGAGATCAACTCTCATCAGCACTTCTATAATCTTCAATAATAAACATGATTTCATCCATAATCATAGAATATCGCCACTTTTTTCCAAAATCACTTACTAGCAACACAATTTATGCATAGACGTATATACATATATATATATATATATGTATATATATAACATGGATAGCTAATGAAATTATCACATAAGTGGTTCAAATTGAAGATATAGTGAGTTAAAGACACTGCTACCTCGAAATTGGAAGCTAGGCTTGAGAATCACACTTGAAATGTTGATGAACTCGCGAAACAATCGATAGAAATGTTGATCTAAGCCTTCTTTCAACTTTTCTTGAAAGATTTTGGGTAGATCTTAGGTTGAAATTAGGGAAATCTAGAGCGGATGGACTAGGGTTTTCGGAAGGTAAGGTTTGACAAAGGGAGATATGAAAAAGTGAAGAGAAAAGGAGTAAGAATCAACTTTTAAAAATATGTTGTCCCGACTGATCGCTCGAGCACAACTTCCTTCGCTCGAGCAAACAACACAAATTTAGAAGGGTCGCCAGAGTGAAACTTCCTACACTTGAGTGAAAAATGAGAGGTCCTAGAAGTTTTGCAGAGCTACAGAGAAATTACTAGGAGAAAACATTCTGAGCTCGAGTGACAACTTCTTCGCTCGAGCAATCCGCCTATAGAACTGCCAACTACTAGGAGTTAAAGATCTACGCTCGAGCGACAAAAGCGTCACTCGAGTGGTCTGAAAAACCCAAGTGTTATAGCCTACCCTCTTTAAAGAATTTCGCCTCTGAAATTTCGATAATCCCTATCAAAAGCAACTCCAATAATTCCCAAGAAGACAATTACTACTCTTGTAATGTCTCTAATCATCATAACATTATTACAATACAATAATTCAAATTATTAATAACTAAAACTCGTGAACTTCTCACACTTACAACACATGATGTCCACCAAAAAGTTTATTCACATTTTATTGGGCACATTACAAACATCAACATCATAAGTCAATAAAATTACATATTCTAAACAACTCAGGGTATCTCTCTTGAACTTCAACTTCTCTTTCCCAAGTGGCTTCTTCTACTCTGTGATAGTGCCATAATACATTGACTAAGGGAATAGTTTTGCCCCTTAATACCTTGACTAGGATCTTCAACTTCTCTAAACTACTTATGGTGACTCTGTGATGGTGTCATAATACCTTCACTACAAGAAAAGTGGGCTTAAAAGACGAAACTTTTTGCAATGACACAACTTGTCATTGCAAAAAATGTGACTTTTTGAGACGGCACAACTTGCCGTCGCAAAAAAATGTGACTTTTTGTGACGGCACAACTTGCTATCGCAAAAAATAGAGTATTTGCGACGGCAAAAATTGTTGTCGCAAAAAAAATAGAGTATTTGCGATAGTAGAGATTGCTGTCGCAAAAAAATAGAGTTTTTACGACGGCACCAGTTGCAGTCACAAAAAAAAAAGAGTTTTTTGCGACTGTAATAGGTACCGTTGTAAAAAACAAAAAAGTAAAATATATATATATATATATATATATTGTGGCTTTGAGACGGCTTCATATATATATAGTCACAAAATGGTTTAAATAAATGTAACGGTATTTTTCTGTCACAAAAAAAAAAATTAAAAAAAACGACGCTGTCTTACTCTTTTGATATAACATTTCTCTTTTTACCCATTTTTTCATCCTCGTGTCTCTCTGTCTCTCTTCTCTTTCTCTCTTTCACTCATCACTCTTCTCTGTCTATCTGTCTGTCTGTCTCTCTTTGTGTCTCTGTCTCTTTTCTTTTTCTCTTTCTCACTTATCACTCTTCTCTATCTGTCTGTCTGTCTCTCTTTCTCTCTGTGTCTCTCGCCCATCTCTTTTCTCTCTCTCTTTTCTTTATCTCTCTCGCTCATGTCTCTCTGTCTCTCTCGTTTATTTCTTTTCGCTCTATTTTTTTTTTCTCTCTCTCTTTGTCTATCTCTCGCTCATCTTTTGTTTTTCTCTTTTTTTTTCCCTCTTTCTCTCTCTCTCTCTCTCTGTGAGTGTGTCTATCTCGTTCATCTCTCTTCTCTCTTTGTCTTTTTTTTTTCTCTGTCTCTCTCTCGTTAATCTCTTTTTGCTTTTTTTCTCTTACTTTTTGTTTATCTATTGCTCATCTCTTGTTTCTCTCTGTCTCTCTCTCTTTATGTCTCTGTCTCTATCTCTTTCTCTCTCTGTCTCTCTCTCTCTCTCTCACTCATCACTCTTCTCTATCTCTGTCTGCCTGTCTGTTTGTCTGTCTGTCTGTCTCTCTCCCTCTCTCTTCCATTATGCTTGCTTTGCTCACTCTCTCCCTCACCTCTTCTCTATTTAGTGAGCTCACTCTCGATTTATTGATCCACTACAAGAAAATGCGCTTTTAGCGACCAATTTGTTTCTTTCTCATTTATCTCTCTCTCTATCTTTCTTCTCTATCTGTCTCTCACTCATCTCTTTCTCTCACCATCCATCTCCTCTACCACATTTACCATTACTACAAATGCCATTCCACCACTACCACTAATACCATTGTTGCCACTCCATCTCTACGACTACCATTACTACTTCCATTGCCACCACTCCATTACCACTACTACCACTATTGCCACTACTACTACCATTACCTCTCCTCCACCACCACCACTCCATCTCCTCTACCACTACCACAACTTCACCACTAATCTCCTTTGCCATCACCACCACCACCACCTCTTGTCCACCACCTTCACCACTATTGCCACTCCCTCTATTCTACCACAAAAAATTAGTTCTTGATTTTTAGTAACAAAAAAAAATGGGCCGCAAAATTTTTTTTTTCATTGACCAAAAAAAAATTAACTTCATGTTAACGGAAAATATTTTTCATTAAAATATTACCCCTACTTCTACCAAGTAAATAAATAAAATTTCATTAAAATAAAAATGAAACAAATAAATTTTCAACTTTAGTAACTAAAAAAAAATAAAAAATAAGAAAAAATTCATTAACTACAAAAAAAAATTTATTTTAATAAAAAATAATTTTTTTTGGCAACGACAACTCCCGTCGTAAAAAAAATAAAAATAAAATTAAACGGCATCGTTTTATTAGTTAAATATTTATTTGTGACAGAAAAAATAAAAATAAATAAATAAAAATAAAAGAATTTGAGGCTTAGCCCTTTTTGTCCCATTCCCGCTCGGTTTTCCCTCCTCAACCAAATATCCCCAATCTCAAAAACCAAAAACCAAAAATCCCTAATCTCTTCTGATGGCGCGCTCTCTCTCACTCTCTCGTTTTTCATCTGGATCGATCGGATCAACCTCGTAAGAGATCGACTCTCTCTCATCACAAGATCGATCGATCGACCGACTTCACTCTCTCATATCGCCAATCGAGCTTCTCGGCGAAGAGACCGATTGACCTTCGAAAACACCAATTTGCTCTGCAACTCATAGGTAAGCCTCTCTGTCTCCGACTCTCTCTCTCTCTCTCTCTCTCTCTCTCTCCTCGGCCTTCTCCTCTTTTATGTCTGACTATTTTTTTTTTTTTTGTTCATCTCTGTGTAAATTCATCAAATTCGTGATCTAGGCTACTGTGTAAATTCATCAAATGAATCAATGGCTACTGTGTAAATTCTTGATCTAGAAGAAAGGGAGGTTCTGAAGTGTTGTTAGGTCTGTAAAAACATGAATCTTGAGATTTTCATGCATAAGTACATTGGATTGATTGGATATTGGTCAGTGTAATTATGGATTTTTTTTTTTACTATGCTTATACTAGGTTGATTGTTTGTTTTATTTTTGTCAGTATAAACATGACTATTGAGATTGTTTTTCCACTATCCAATCAATCCCTACCGACATGCCTCACCTCTCTCGAGTGCCCGGCATTCTTTCCACTGGTATTTATCTATTTTTTTACTGTTTGGTTTGTTGGAAACACTGGGAAATTATAAAATAGGTGAGTTTGGAAAACATGAAGATAAGTGACATTTAATATTTTTGTTTTCATATTGCAGCCTATTCATTTTGCACTCATTTGTTGGTGTTTTTAAGCAGGTGAACAGAATGATGCTACTTCCTCTCCTGCTCAAGGAGAAAGGAAAGGGGATAATGTTAGTAGGTCAAGTAGTTCAAGCAGTTCTAGCAGCGACTCTAGTTCTTCTTCAAGTGGTATGATATTTTTAGAAGTTTTTCCACTGTAAACTGCCATTGAAGCAAATACATTTATTGATTTAATGTGATACTCTTCTTGCAGATTCTGATAGCGATAGTACCTCTACTTCTGGATCAAATGCAGGGCATTCACCTAGAACTTGAGTGGATTCAATTAAGGTAGAAGGCATTGTTTTGAATTCTTTTCTGATATGATTTGTGCTGATATTGACTTTCAATGTCTCAAATGTGTGGATTCTACACCATATGTTATGGTTGCACCAGTATGGATGGCAGGATGATCTGTAAATATCATGTAGCACAAAGATTATTGGTTTGTAGATAGTTTAGTAGAACTTTGGGTTGTAATGGTATGTGTAACATGATGCACTGTTGTTTTTGTCATGGCCAAGATTTGAATCATACCACTTAGTCTGACTTTTTTTGAAGTGAGTGGTATAAAGAGGTAGCAAATGTTAGAAGCCAGTAAATTTTTATTCAATTAACAGTTTCTCAAGTTGAGAATAGAAATTTGGTGTTTATGCCCCCTGCATGCGCCGGTGGGGTGTGGGGCATGGTATTCTTAAGTGTGGATCTAAGAGTCTGAAATTGTGTCAAAATTTTATTTTTAATCGTCGCTTGATTTGTGTTTTAACAAAAGTTGATTACTACGTAGGTTTATGCAAAGAACATCACTTCCGGTAGAAAACATTATGTTTTTTTAGAGAAATGGATGTTTGAGCTTAGTTCAGTGTAATGTTGTAAAAAATAATTGTAGGAAGGCATTCCATAGTTTATGTAGGGTTATCTAAGGATAAGGAGTCTTTCCATGCTGGACATGTTACATGTTTTTATTTATCTGTTGAGTTTTCCATGCTGGACATGTTACATGTTTTTATTTATCTGTTGAACTAGTAAGATTTCTTCTTGGTCAAGGACTTGGGAGTTTCTTTGCAATAGGCCGAATTTTTTCTAAAAAAAAATTTAAATTCCTATTTTTTCTGTGCATGGAAATCCGCTTGTCAGTGTATGAGATTCAACTTTATGTAATTTGTTGATAGTAATTGTCGTGCAAATTTATCAACATTTGTTCAGGCATAGAGAGAATAGGTGGACAAACAAAAATCAGATGTGGATGCAATGCTGTTGTGTTTAACCTTGAGGATAATCATAGTTTAGCCCCTAAAACCTTGTTTTACTCCACCAATTAGGTGTCATATTTCGTGGGTTAAGTCCCCTTGTTCTGTTCCTACTACTCGTTGTGGCTACCATCCTTATATTTGTAAGTTTTTATTCCCTTTGCAGTTCACAAGGTCATTCCATCAACTTAGTAGAGGACTTCTGTCCTTGTTCAGCTTGGTTCTTCTGATTACAGCTAGGAGAGTTAGTCCTTTGTTTAATATATGAACTAACATTGTGGTGGACTTCCTAAACACTCACCTGATTTGCTTGCCATTGCTTGCTTTCTTCATATATGTAAAGCTTAGAAGTTAGAATTTTATTGGCTAGAGCCCAATTATTGATTCAGATGGGCACCTTTTTAAAATTTTTATTTATTTATTTATTAGTAGATTAAGATGGGGCTATACAAGGAAAAAGCAAACCATTTAAAATAATTTAAGGGATTATTTGAAAGCTAAATGTCATTTTTCTCCCACTTTTCCCTCCAGTATTCTTATGAGCTTCTGCTGCAATATTTACACAAGACACAATCCATTACAATGCTTGGGGTTATTAATGAGCATATTAACTTTAAAGGTACAACTCCCTGCTCGTTAATTGCATGTTTTCCATCATGATAATATTTTTTTCTACTGTATCTTGGTGTTTTAGTTAATTTTTTTCTTTTTCATTGAGCTAACAATACCTCTTTGCGGTTTCTCCTGGACAACCAAGCTCAATTTCTGATGATGAAGGTGTTACACTTGTTGGGAGTGGCCAGGATGCAGCTAATCTGATAAATCAGAAAGAAATAGACTGGGGGGTAAGTTACTCTTATTTATGTAGTGTTTCTTAACTGAAGATTCAAAAGAATTATAGTTTATTTATTATTTGCGTAGCTGTATACAAAAGGTATTAATTCTGGCATCTGCTGATAGTATTTTTTTTTTTGGATGTAGCTGCTGGTCAGTGGTTTTTCTAAATGTATACAATTGTTGTTATATATATATATATATGTATAGAAGAAATGACAAAGGCATAGAAATGAGATGTATAGAGATGACAAAGGCATAGAAATGAGAACATAGTTTGTGTTAAGGGAGAAAGATGGACACAGAGATGACTAGTTTGTATCAATCAATTCATCTTCTAGAACATCATGAATAATTGCAATCAAGAAACTTTTTTGTTCAATATTCTCATCCTCATACATTAGTTTATAAAATATTATAAATTATAATGCATCATATTTTTGGAACTTGCCTTTTCATTTCTTGGTTCAGTTATAGGGCACAATTGTTAAAATTTGATTTAACTTTAAAACAGTTGCATTTAGTTCAAGATGATAAAATACTAAAAAAAATTTACTGTAGGCAAATAGTTTCTTAAGAAACTTGAATTCAAGGTGTTAACGTCCCAAAATCACCAAACAGCGTCGGATTGGCATGAAACTTGGCACACACGACTGCTTAGGCACGAGAGACTTGTGGGAGAAGACGAGACTCCAATCGGGTTCCCGGTTTGGGAGTTAGCCGGATTTCACTCTAGGCAAACTAGTTCCTTAAGAAACTTCAATTCGAGGTGTTGACGCCCAAAATCACCAAACGGGATCAGATTAGCACGGAACTTGGTACACACGACCGCTTAGGTATGAGAGACTTATGGGAGAAGACGAGACTCCAATTGGGTTCTTGGTTTGGGAGTTAGTGTCGGATTTCGGTTTAGGCAAACTAGTTCATTAAGAAATTTGAATTCGAAGTGTTGACGCCCCAAACTTTCCAAATAGCATCGGATTAGCACGAAACTTAGCACACACGACCGCTTAGGCACGAGAGACTTGTGGGAGAAGACGGGACTCCAATCGGGTTCCCGGTTTGGGAGTGCCGGATTTCACTTTAGGCAAACTCTTTGCTTAAGAAACTTGAATTCGAGGTGTTGATGCCCCAAAATCGCCAAACGGTGTCTGTTTGGCATGAAACTTGACACACACGACCGCCTAGGCACGAGAGACTTGTGGGAGAAGACGTGACTCCAATCGGGTTCTTGGTTTGGGAGTTAGAGTCGAATTTCACTCTAGGCAAACTAGTTCCTTAAAAAACTTGAATTCGAGGTGTTGACGCTCCAAAATCACCAAACGGGGTCGGATTAACACGAAACTTGGCACACACGACCACCTAGGCACGAGAGACTTGTGGGAGAAGATGGGACTCCAATCGGGTTCTCGATTTGGGAGTTAGAGTCGGATTTCGGTCTAGGCAAACTAGTTCCTTAAGAAATTTGAATTCGAAGTGTTGACATCCCAAAATCGCCAAACGGTGTCGGTTTGGCATGAAACTTGGCACACACGACCGCTTAGGCACGAGAGACTTGTGGGAGAAGATAGGACTCCAATTGGGTTTCCGGTTTAGGAGTTAGAGCCGAATTTCACTCTAGGTAAACTAGTTCCTTAAAAAACTTGAATTCGAGGTGTTGACGCTCCAAAATTGCCAAACGGGGTCGGATTGGCACGAAACTTGGCGCACACGACCGCCTAGGCACGAGAGACTTGTGGGAGAAGACGAGGCTCGAACCAGATTCTCGGTTTGAGAGTTAAAGTCGGATTTCTGTATAGCCAAAATTATTTATCTAATTATCTTTGTAATTATATAATAGTTAATTTTTTTATGTTTTTTTTAATGAAAATATTAACACATAATTATATTGTCATTAATTATTTTTATTTTTTGTTTTCAGATATTTTCCCAGTAGCAGTTTGCTTCTTGTGGAATGCAGGCATATGAAGATTGCGATTAACTTTTGTTTTTGTTACCCACGGAAGAATCATGACGAAAACTTTTGTTTTTGATTTATGTTATTTTGAATTGTGAACAACATTATGTATTTAAACATTGTATATGTATTATGCAACACTATGTAGTGGGATAGTTTTGTTGATGTACTGTTATGAATGGAAGAATATTTTTATTATGGATGAATTGTTATTTTTATACTGAAATTTTTATATTATTATGTAATTATCGGTTTATTTTTAAGTTATTTTTCATTTAATACAGGTAATTTTCATATTTTTAATAATTTTATTGTAGTTTATTTATTTATTTTTTATTTTTTTGAGACGGCACTACACCGTCTCAAAAAACATTAGAACCAGATTGTTTTTGTGACATAAGAAATGTCGTCGCAAAAGATATTGGCAACTGTTGAAAAAAAAAACCTTTCGCAACGGTATTATTTGCCGTCGCAAATAACCTTTTAGAGACGGCGTTGTGCTGTCTCAAATAAACTTTTAGTGACGGCAGGTTACCCATCGCAATAAATCACTTTCGTGACGGTATTTTTACCGTCGCAAATGATACTTTTAGCGACGGCAACACAGTGTCGTCTAAAAAAATCTCAGATTTTTACATATTAATAGCGACGGCAGAATTCCGTCGCAAAAAGGCAACTTTGCCATCACGAAAAAATGGCGGCGGCATCGTATTGTCGCTAAAACCTTTTAGCAACGCCATTTGTTGCGACCTCTCACTTGCTAACGCTAAAAGTCATCTGTCGTCACAAAAAAGCTTTTGAGACGGCATTTTGAGTATTTGTGACGGTATTTTACCGTCGCAAAAAGTCAAATTTTTTGTAGTGCTTGACTCAGTTATTATCTAGCAGAACTGTTGTTATAGGCAAACTCAACTAATGGTAGATGTTTCTCCCATGACCCTTTGAAGTCTAGTACATAGGCCCTCAACATGTTTGCTAAGATTTGAATTGTATGCTCAGACTGACCGTCAGTTTGAGGATAGTAAGCGATGCTAAAGTTCAATTGAGTTCCCATAACGGTTTGCAAACTTTGCCATAACCGTGCGGTGAAGCGAGGATCTCTATTTGAGAAAATACTCCTCGGAACCTCATGAAGCCGAACAATCTCCCTAACATACAATTCTGCTAGATAATCAACTGAGTCACCCATGCACATTGCTAGAAAATGTGCCAACTTTGTCAGTCGATCCACTACGACCCAAACAATGTCATTACCTTTATGAGTTCTTGGGAGACTCACAACAAAGTTCATCGTAATGTGCTCTCATTTCTTGCAACAACCTAGCTAGTCTTTGATGTTCTGCCTTGACTTGCTGACAAGTTAGACATTTTGACACAAATTGAGCCACATCTTTCTTTATGCCTCTCCACCAAAATTAACTGCTCAAGTCACAATACATTTTTGTACCTCCAGGATGAACAATAAAGTGGGAGTGATGGAAGTCTCGTAATACATCATCTCTACAAGATTGTGGAACAAATAGACGATCTACACATCGAATACTTGAGTCAGAATGCACCCTTAATACCCTTTCCTCTTTTCCTTACAAGATTTTCTTTCTAATAGCCTCGACTTTTGGATCATTTTGTTGTGCTTCCAAGACTCGGGTAATTAATGTTGGCTGAGCTAAGATTGAAAGCAAGGTAGCTTGACTAGGTGGTTTGCCAAGCCGTACATCAAACTCGTTTAGGTCACCTAACATCTTCCACTTCCTTATGGCAAGGCTAGCAACTGCACCAACCGCACTCATATACTTTCTGCACAAGGCATCGGCAACTACGTTTGCCTTTCATGGGTGATAGTGCAATTCAAAATTGTAGTCCTCCATATACTCCATTCACTTTCTCTGACGCAAGTTTAAATATTTTTGAGAAAACAAATACTTGAGGCTCTTATGATCAGAAAATACATCAAATTTCTCTTCATAAAGATAGTGTCTCCAAAGTTTCAAGGCGAAGATGACTGTGGCCAACTCAAGATTGTGAGTGGGGTAATTTTTTTCATGAGTTTTCAGTTGGCGAGAATTGTAAGCTACAACTTTGCCATCTTGCATCAAAATGCATCCCAACCTCTCTCTAGAAGCATCACAATAAACAATATAACCCCTTCCTCTTTTTGGGATAATCAGAATAGGTGTAGTAGTTAATCTAGCTTTTAACTTAAGAAACAATTTCTGACATGTATCATTCCAAACAAACTTCACCCCTTTTCTGGTTAATTTGGTCAAAGGCACTGCTAGAGTGGAAAAATCCTTTACAAAATGCCTATATTACCCAGCAAGACCTAAGAAGTTATGAATCTCAAAAACATTTCTAGGTCGTTCCCACTTTTTCACTGCTTCAATTTTGGAAGAATCTACTGTAACTCCCTCCTTTGAGACCACGTGACCTAAAAACTTCAATTCTGAGAGCCAAAACTCACATTTCTCGTATTTGGCATACAACCGATGTTCTCTCAGGAGTTATAAGGCAATGTGAAGGTGCTTCTCGTGCTCCTCTTCAGAACGCGAGTAAATAAGAATGTCATCTACAAAAACTACCACAAACTTGTCAAGGTAGTCTCAGAAGACTTGATTCATTAAGTCCATGAAGGTAGTAGGAGCATTGGTCAAGCCAAATGGCATCACAAGGAATTCATAGTGCCCATATCGGGTACGGAAGGCCGTCTTAGGAATATCCTCCTCCTCCACCCACAATTGATGGTAACTCGATCGTAAATCTATCTTTGAGAAACACCAAGAATCCTTAAGTTGGTCGAAAAGATCATCTATCCGAGGTAAAGGGTATCTGTTCTTGATTGTGACCTTATTGAGCTTACGATAATCGATGCATAACCGTAACGAACTATCTTTCTTCTTGGCAAAGAGGGCCGGTGCTCCCCAAGGAAAAGTGCTAGGGTGTATAAAACCCTTGTCTAACAATTCTTGTAACTGCTCCTTTAAGATAGGCAGCTCCACTGGGGCAAATCTATATAGTGACATAGAGATAGGTGTTGTACTGGGAACTAAATCTATAGAAAATTCTATTTCACGATGAGGTGGTACGTCAGTGAGATCCTTAGGAAAAACATCTGTATATTCACAGACTACCTTAGGAAACATCCCCCTAACCACATTATTATTATTATCATCTACAATGGTTGCAAGAAGGAAACTGAGTTTGCCCTTAGTTCGCGGGTCATACAATGGTGACAACCCTCTGTTAGCACTATCCCCCAGAAAATAAAAACAGTCCCCTTCTGCGGTACACACCGTAACTCTTCCACGGTAGCAATCTATAATAGGACGATAAGAGGACAACCAGTCCATACTAAGAATGACATCAAAGCCTGACATTTCTAACAACACCAGATTAAAAGGGAGTTGACGTTCAGCTACCTTGATTATACACCCACGACACCCATAATCCAAAACGGCTTGACCCCCAAGTGGTGACTAAACCATAAGTGAAGATTCTAATCGTTCTACTTTTAGACCCAACATGGATGCAAATGCAGATGCTATGAATGAATACGATGCCTCGATATCTATCAATACATTGGCCCATGTGTTATAAACGAGATAGGTATCTCTCATCACCGATGGCTCGGATGACTATTCAGGAGTAGTAACAACATAGACTTGTCCTTGGGGTCTTTGAACACCCTGATCACCTCTCGAAGTATTGGCTGGTTGTGTTGACTGTGCTGATGTGGCTCCTTGTACTACCCTCGATACTTGCCCAGACTGAACTGACTGATAGTTTTGCCTCTAACCTTGACTTGCTTGATAACCCCCAAAATTTCGAGACCCCAAAGTACTCTCCACTCCCACTAATTGTGGACAAGATCTCTTCATATGACCTGATTGCCTGCAATGGTAGCACGCAGGCAGTTGGCCCCTCCCTTGGGCTTGACCTTGAGAACGAGTTGGTTATTGATGACTAAGATTCTATTTGCAGTGTGATGCCTTGTGACCTTGCTGGCCACATTTGAAGCAGGTGACATGATAGGGACCTGCACTTCCTAAACTTCTCATAGAAACGAATCCTGATGATTTGGCTTGTTGGGGTGTAGACTGAGAAGATGAAGAGAAAGAATCCCTAGATCTCTTAGAAGATCCTGTATCACCCTTAGATTTGGTGTACCTCGGCCTCTTGTGCTTTTGTTTCGCTTCTTCGGCCTATAACATAATCTCTACATAGGCTGCAGCCTCTACCAATCGATCATGCTTCCGGTACACATTACCGATCACCTTTATCAGAATTTTGGGCCTCAATCTCTTCTCGAATTTTATACACCAACATTCGTCGTTCGCTACAAGCTTAGGCGCAAAACTGGCTAAGCTAGTGAATGTGGCCTTAAATTTTGCCACTGCTGTGTCTAATTTTCTCAAGTCTTCGAATTGCTTCCTCAACCTCTTCCTTACTGTGGGACGCATCGACTTCTCCTGGAAAGCGTGGGTGAATGCCTCCCAGGTATGCTCCACTCCATGCTTGATCGATTTCCACCATTAGCCAAACTCCCAATTTAACTGATAAGTCATCAATGCCACCCGAAGTTCTCTGTCACAGATATCTAGAATCTCAAATGAATTGATAATCTACTCTAGCCATTTGTCTGCCTTCATTGGATCATGCACACCACTAAACTTGGCGAAGTTAGAACAAAAAAATTCCTTCTTCAAGATGGAGACTTGAGTTTCCTCTTCAATTGTCCTTGCCGCTTGCTCAGCTCTGAGTATCTCCATGGACTCATGAAGAGCCCCTGCCATCTCTCGGGCATTGCATCTTAGGCCAACGGAACAGCCGCATCATTCTGCCCCACCATTCTTCTTGGAAGGGAGATCTTGCTGTGTCAACATATCCCAATGACCTCTATGGAGCATACCTCGACCTCTTCCTCGTCTCGACATCCTATATAAAGATAAGGAAAGAATGAATTAACTCAAAGCCTATGCATCACCAACCAACTCACAAGTCACACATGAATTAGACATATGTTTATGCAAATGTCTATATCACGTAAAATACACCATGTAGTCATATAAACACATAGAGCACACCCGAGTTACTCTCCCAAGACTCTGACTAGTCCCAAAGTATTGATCAGGTGCCTTTCCAAAAGGATTTCAATAATTGTAATAGGTACAAGTCATATCCTAAGAGATCAACTCCATACCCACATCATCACATAAACAAATAAGACGCACAAGACAAATTAATGTCCCTACTAACATAATAGCCCTATGTGGCAAAACTGCTTCCCACAAGCTCCAGGTATTTAACCTGGTGTAACAACCCCGACCCATGATTAACTGTTAAACCATGATTAAGAATGCCTAATTAGTAATTTGGAGGAAATTTTGTGTTAATTGCATGTGTTATATGTTATTTGCATTTATATCTGTTCATGGTATGCATATCTGTTTGTGTTTCCGATTCGGTATGCGAATTGAAGGCCTCATTGGCATCTGATCGCGAAATTGACTTGGTTTATGTGTTATTTAGGATTTTTAGAATTTTATGGTAGGTTTAATTGAAATTCGGTTCGGAACCAAAAAATTAGAATAACATGGGTATAGTTGATTAACTTAAGCATACATTGATTAAGCTCCGTAATGAGCCTATATATGACCACTTCCAACACCTTTGATACACTTTACACTCTCAACCTCTTATCCTTGAGACTAAACCGAGAGAGAGAGAGAGAGAGAGAGAGAGAGAGAGAGAGAGAGAGATCAAACAAGGGAAATTAAAGAGAATTTGGAAGAATTAGCTTGGAAACTCAAACAATTGGCCATCTAAAGCTCAATTGAGAAGCCAAGGTAGGAGTTAAACCCTTAGTTATGTAATTGAGTTAGCTAATGTTAGAATTCAAGTGAATTGAGAGATAAATCACAAGAATTAAGCTAAACTTTAAGAATTAAAACTCAAGCCATGTATGTATGCATATTTCATGGCATTTTGAAGTGTTTTTCAAAGAATTTCTTCTTGCATATTCTCATTTTAGCTTTATTCTAAGAATTCAACATGTATTTAAGTTAAACACCTTATTTGATCATGTTTTGAAAGCTTTGGAGCCAAGAAAATTTATGAATGTTATCTTCATGTTACGTTCTTCAAGTTCCAACTTTGATTTTGCACAATTGACATGCTTTTGGGCTTTGATTTTGCGAAATGATTTTGCATTCATGTTTTATAATTTTACATATGTCCTCAAGTTTTGGACCAAAAAGGATGTGTTTTGTAGGTTTGAATTTGAGCTTTGAACATAAATCTGCAATCTAGAAATTCCAAAATTTACACCCTCCGCTCAAGCGTGGAGTCTGCACTCGAGGGGAGGATGCGAGCTCCCAGTACTTTTGCAGAATTTGGGGGTTGGCTCGAGTGGCAGAATTTGAGCTTCAGTGGCCATCCTTGACCTTTTGCTCGAGTGACCGAAATTGAGCTCGAGTGTAAAATGAAAGCTCCTAGAAGTTTTACAGACTATTGCAAACCGCTCAAGCGACTGAAGTCGCGCTTGAGCGAAGACCCTTTTAACTCAGCCTTGCACTCGAGCGACTAGAAAATTCAAGCAACCAATACTTTTGCGGACTTTGCATACTGCTTGCGCGACCTCTCCGTGTTCTTGCTTACTAGCCTTGCTTCTTCTCTTTGTTGTTTAGCTTTTTTAGGTTTTTTTCATGCATTTTTAGCCACTATTTTTCATCACTTGAAGGCTGTTTTAGGGCTGTTCTAAGTTGTTTAAATAGTTCATGCATTGATTAGCTTGGTTGTTATCTCGTAAGTTTGCATACATAGCTTGTAGTATATTGTTCTAAGCTTTTATTTGATTCATTTCCATGTTTAAGAAGCCCCAATCCAGTCAAAACCTGTCTAGACTAATCCAGCTCACATACATTAAGTATAACCGGGTTGAAATCCTTGTTAGTCAGCTCTCACCTTACACCCATTTATTTTCCGATTGCCAACTTAGCAGACCCGTGATGGCTTAGAGTCCAGAAGAAGTTGTGGCCATGATAACGACCCTAAACTAGGGAATTGACATGGAGGATGAGACCAATGCTGAAATGCCATGCCTATCTGGGCCATCTACCACGCATCCAATCCCGGGCCCCCAGCTGAACTTTAATCCATCTTTGCCAGCTAAAGATTTGCTAGGTCCAGATCCTCGAGAAGGGTTGGCTTAAGCTCAAGTTTTCAGACCCCTAGTATAGCCTAATAAGGGGCATTATCCCCTTGATATGACCCAACCTTATTAAAAATTGCCAACCTTGAGAAGCAATTCAAAAAGGCACAGGGACTTAACTCAATTCCCGACATTGAGTATGGGTACACTGAGGCTGCCATAAGACTCCTAGACAGATTCAAAATGGCACCCATTGAGCGTTTTGATGGGTTTGGAGATCCGATGGTACATATCTGGCTTTTCTTGAAACTGATGGGTTTGACTAAGCCTCAGAAACTCTCTCTGTATGGAAGAACCCTGTCAGGTGTAGCAGCCATTTGGTATGCCAAGTTAGAGGATAAAGTGAAGCAGAACTGGGAAGATTTGGCTGAGGCATTCGTCAATCAATATTCTTACAATACCCAAATTGAAATGACCACTCAAGAGCTTGAAGCAACCCACTAGAATCTTGAAGAACATTTTGTGGAATTTGTTACAAGGTGGAGAGCAAATGCAACACAAATGATAGATCGACCTTCTGAGAGGGACCAAGTGCGGATAGTGGTGCAGAACCTTGAGCCTGATATGTTACAAAAGTTAATAGTCTCTCCACTGTTCACTTTCAAAAATTTGCAAGAATTGGAAATTCAGATTGAGAGCGCATTTAACAGAGTGATTATTCCCAGAACAAGCGAACCAACAACGAGGGTGTTTTCTGGGAATACCAATGCTAAAAGTAGCACTATTCCTAAACCCACTGAATTCAATACTGTCACCACTCCTAAAACTGCCTATCCCTTCGCCAATACCAACCCACAAACAGCCAGCCCAACTCGAGCTCAAGGCAAACTTTCAACCCTCTCCATATGAGCCTAACTAGCGCATTAAAAGTCCTGATGGAAAGAGGGTATCCCAAACCCTTTTATCCCCAACCTCTTCTTGACCCACTCCCTGCTAGACATAACCCTACCAAATACTGTGCGTATCATCAGCAACGCAGTCATGGCACCGATCGTTGCTACCGCCTTCGTCATGAGGTTCAGAATCTCATCAACAACCAGACAATAGCTCCACCTCAAGACCCCAATGTTACCACCAACCCACTTCCCATCCATGACCAAGTATCTCCTGCCCACCTTAACCTTATCCATACATTACTTCCTACCTTCAACCTCAGCATATACATCACCCCGGCCCATTTACCCAAGCCTGAGGTGTTCATTCCAAAAAGCACTGATTTATGCATGGTGGATACACCCACTCTGGTTCAGACATATCAAGAGTGCCAAATGGCCGAACCCACTACTGCTGAGATGTTGAGAATGATTGAAGACCTTCAAGGAACGGTGGCAGATTCAACCTTTGGGGTTTCAAACCCATCAAAGGATTCTCCAATCTTGGGACAAACTAAATGTGAAATGGGCCAATCAAAAGAGAACATGGGTGTAGCAAGTAGTAAGAATGAGTCTGGGGTAGCTATTGATCCCTATGCACA
The DNA here is from genome assembly GCF_055761805.1 of Camellia sinensis. Taxonomy (NCBI): domain Eukaryota; kingdom Viridiplantae; phylum Streptophyta; class Magnoliopsida; order Ericales; family Theaceae; genus Camellia; species Camellia sinensis. The sequence continues at coordinate 145,193,708 of NC_138963.1, forward strand.
TCTTCAGTGGGCTATTGAAATTTGAAGGTCAAAGGGTTCAACAAACAGCAAGTGCTCGCAGCTGTTGCAAAGACTGTGGACGACACGTTTATCGCTCAGGTTGAGAGCATTTTGAATCAGGGGGGCAAGCAATGAAAAGGGACGCTTCACCAGAAACATTCATCCTGATTTCCATCCCAAGCCCGTGAATACCCCAGCCAGCACCCGCTAACCCATTTGCCAATGTTTCTAAACCTTGTGCCTCATTCTCCTAAAAATGAACCTTCTCCCATTTCCATGTGAGCCCAGCCCTCACCTTGAAGGTACTAAAGGAGAAAGGGTATCTCAAACCCCTCAATCCTCCACCTCTCCCTAATCCGCTCCCACCTAGACATGACCCTACCCAATATTGCACATTTCATCAGCAGTACGGTCACCATACTGATCATTGCTTTCGCCTTCGCCATGAAATTCAAGACTTGATTGACAATAAGGTCATCACCCCACCTACAAATCCCAAAGTTGTCAACAAACCTCTCCCTGGAAATAGACCATTTCATAACGTAAACCCCATCCACGGTTCGCCAACAACCAATTTTGACCCTAGCCAACCCAGTCAAAGAGATATGTAGGGACTACCAGGGTAATTGTGAGGCTCAATCTGTGAGACTTAGTATGGAAGCTTGAAATCCATCCTACTGGGTGTGGATGTTAATGCTGACTTGAAGGTAGGTTTGGACCCTCTTGTGGGCTACTTGAAGTTGTTTTTGAATTTTGCTAACGGACTTGGAGAGTGAAAACCCCATTTTGTCTCAAGGATGCTGATTTTTTTTTGAATCGTGTCCTGTAAATAGTTGAGTTATGCGTTTTATTTTCGATGTCTTTTCTTGTGTTGTTGTGTCAGTTGAGTCTTTTCATTTAATTTTCTCTTGTGTACCCTCAGGTCTTTGTTTTTTTAAATAAGAAAGTGGGAGTGAAGTTTCTAATCATTTTATTGTGCCTATAGTAATGCATGCGTGACCTTTTTGAAAATGGAAAAAGCTTTGATTTTTTTGTTTTCGAATGAGATTTCGTTAATAAGCATGAGTGTTGAGAAGGCTCCCCCAAATGGTTTGAGTGGATTCTGAATTATTGGCGCAAAGACCTTCATGATTTCCAAATTTTAAACTATTTCTTTCGCAAACTTGCAAAGATCAATTCAGAATTGTGTGGGGTATTCTACACTGTCCTGGGGTTTTTCTTCACCTTGGAGATTATTTTGGCAAAGCACAAGACGGATTTCAGGCCTCACAATCATAGAATTTCTTCCCTTGGTGTTTTCATTACTTCAAAAGGAAATGGATAAAAGAAACCAAAAAGAAGAAAAGGAAGAAGAAAAGAAACCAAAAAGAAAAAAAGAAAAACTAAAAAGAGATAGAAAAAAAAAAAGAAAGAAGAAAAGACAAGAGAAAAGGAAAAGAAAAAGAAAAGGGAAAAAAGTTAGCCATCAAGCTAGGGGCATCCATTGGAATGAAATCCAAGTAACTGTGATGGGAACTTTTGTCTGAATTTAGAGAGGCCAATGCGAGGAAGTACCACATTGCAAGAAGAATCAACTCTGAAAATGAAGCAAAAGAAAAGAAGAAGACATGCATAAGGGAATGGAGAACCAAACTCAAATCAAGGCGAAGCCAATTCCCATGTCAGGGCAAGGATGACTATTGATCAAATTCACTACAAATGTTATGACGCTATCCTTGAGAGGCTTGCTACGCCGAAAATCAAAAAGGGCGACCTCGGCAAAAGTTAGAGCGTGAAAATGAGAAATCAAACAAATAGAGCTAGCAAGGTTGAAAACCCCAAAGGGGCAACTTTGGCAAAAGTTAGAGTGCAAAGGAGCGTGTCAACACCTGAGCAAACCTTAGCCAGGAACTACGTTGACCTGATTCCCATTCTTGGGATATGTAGGCAACTTCATCCTAAAGTTCGGTCTTAACCATATCCATCTCATCCATCTCAACCAAGTCACCTTGTTCGATTCACATCGACAGCTTCACATCAGTCCATGAGCTACACCGATTGCTGCATATATCATATTTGCGTTGGGTAAGAAAGAACTAGCTTGAACCAACAAGTGGAGCAATTTTCAATACTTGAACTTATCAGTTGAATCTATAAATTAAGAAAAAAAAAAAAAAAAAGAATCAAAACTCGAGTTTTGCGAAATTGAGTTTTAAAGGGAACATAAGTAATACTAGGGGCACTATGAATGATCAGCCACCTTGAGTCTTTTTCTACTTTTAGGTTAATTGTGAGTTTTGTTGTGTTGTGCTTGGTGTTTGTCTCAGTCTGTGCTCTTTATCGAGTCACCATCACGTGTTTGTTTCAGTCTACACTATTCATCATGTCACCATAACGTGTCTGTTGCCCAAAGGTGCTCTTTATTGAGTCACCATTGTCATGACCCGAACCCGCCCCTATGGGTTAAGGACATAACCAGCCAGTAATCCTGAGATTACCTACGGCCTTAAACCTTAACAGACATAACTCATCAGAGTAAAGGGGCCAAACAGAAGCAAAAATTTAAAACTTTGTCCATAGAGCCGTGCTTATATACACTCAAAACAAACCATGCACATATACGTTAATAACCCACAACAAGTACAGTATCACAAAATCCTTTACAGACAGGATCATCCAAACCGAGTCAACCCATATCAAAACTATATACAGATGTACACAAAGTCTTTGTCAACAAGACAAAATATAAATACATAACAAAATGGCAAGGATGGGTCTCGTACGTGAGACATAAGGCTGACTCTCCAAAACTCATGTTATTCCTAGCAGACTTCACTGTGGCTGGGTTTGGACTTCCCTCGGCTCACCTACAAACACATGAATGAGCGTGAGCGATAGTCCAGTGAATAATATCGAATACATATGTTACATAAGCAATATGAAGAACAACATGCTCCGAACGGCCTTGGGCCTAATGCATCTTTCTGCTTAACATATATACACTTATACAAAATTCAGATCAAATGATTGTAGTTCTAAACATACTGGCCTTTGGCCCAATCAGATTTCCATTCATGTCAAAACGGCCTTCGGCCCATTCATTTATGTCAGAATGGCCTTCGGCCCATTCATTTTTGTCAAAACGGCCTTCGGTCCATTCATTTCTATCAAAACAACCTTTGGTCCATTCATTTCTATCATGTCAAACTTTTGTCCACAATCCCAATTAGCAACTCATAAAGCTTATAAGGGAAATAAACAATTGGACATTGACGAGCTTTCAAATATCGATATTACTCACAGTGATCAGCTTGTGGATTTGCCCTGGAGCTTGACCCTACACATTTCATGAACACAAAAAGGGGTCACTAACAGTTCAATCCGTTCTTTGATTCACATATTCCTTTTTAGGCTCTATTCTTATCTCACTAACTCATTTACAATGCTTAACATATGCCTAAGAGTGCTTACAAGTGAAAGAGAACGGAAAACGAAACACAGAACGAGCATACAAAATTTTAGAGAACAGGGTCCGCGCTCGAGCGTCAACTTCCCTGCTCGCGCGGACCCTTAAGGCCTGCAAAAGTACTGGTTGCATGAAAAATACGCTCGAGCGTGGAATAGAGAGCTCGAGCGGAAGGCCTGTGTACAAAAACTCCCCGCTCGAGCGTGAGATAGCCCGCTGGAGAAGACATCCAACTCTGCAAAAAGTGCTGGGAGCACGATTTTTCCGCTCGAGCGGCTCTTCCCCCGCTCGAGCGGACATAAAAAATCTGGGTTTTCCAGATTGAGTTCTTGAGCTCCAATTCGAATTTCAACCAACAAAACATGCATGTTATGGCTCAAATCTCAAATATAGTTATGCTAACATGCCATAAACACCAAAACACATTACAATGGAGCCCAATTCACAATTAATTCACATGCATGCCCCAATCTCCCATCAACTCATTCTAACACAAACAAAATCATACATTCAAAGCTCATATCTTAATTATTCAAACATGCATGCTAATCTTGATTTCATTTCCATCCCAAACAATACAAATGGTGTTCATTCTCATGGAATACAACAAAAGCATGCTTGCATGTAATATTTAACACCTTTATTTCGATGTTCAACTCAATACATGCTAGATTATGCATTTCCACAACAATTATATACATGCATGCCTTCATTGACCTTCAATTGAACACAAGCAACTCCATTCCCTTACATTCAAACTAATTCATGCTCTTGACCGTCTATTAAACTTGAATTCACAAGATGATGACTATAAATGCATGAATCACTCACCAAGGAGCTTTAATCTTCCCAATTTAGCAATACTTGAGCTTAATCTCCAAAAGTTCCAAGTCTTGAACCACAAATGCAATATTCTCTCCTCTCTCTCTCTCTAATAGCCGACTCTCTCTCCTTTTCTCAAGTTTTGATCAGCCAAAATGAGGTCACAAGAGAGAATGAGATGTGTAGTGCTCAAATACAACAAACCCCACTAGCCACAATTAAAAATATTAACAATTTGAGCACAATGCCATTAAATAAATCAATTTAATCTGATCCAAATCAATTTTTAATTAAATTTCACCGTAGGCTCTAAAATTTACGCTAATCACAATGGCGTAATCAATTTCAGGTTCCGTGGCCGATAAGGCCCTCAATTTAATTTCCAAAGCAGATTATTCAAACAGGTATTCCTACGGTGAACAGATAGAATTCCAAAATCACATATATTCACATAATGGCACACAAAATCATATCAAAACATATAATCACATACGTATTAGGGACCAATTAACATAATACAGAACAGGGGTATCACAGTCTTCCCCCTTTTAGGAAGTTTGGTCCTCCAAACTTAAGTTACCTTCGTCGGGAAACAAATGTGGATAGCGTAGTCGCATTTCCTCCTTTTTTTCCCACGTGGCATTTGTACCAAAGTGTTCCTTCCCTTCAACTTTCACCATCGGGATGGTCTTGTTTCTCAACTGTTTCACTTGCCGATCAACAACTCTTTCCGGCTATTCGGCATATTCCATATTGTCATCAATAGCTACCCGGTGATAATCAATCACATGGAACGGGTCTCGGAGGTAACCCCTCAACATCGACACGTGAAACACATTATGAATTTGTTCAAATCCCGGTGGCAAGGCAACTCTATAAGCAACTGGACCAAGCCTCTCCAGAATCTGAAACGGCCCAATGTAATGGGGCGACAACTTGCCCTTTTTCCCAAATCTGACTTGGCCTTTCGTCGGAGAAACACGAATGAACACATGGTCACCAACCTCGTACTCAAGAGGTCTTCTCCGAACGTCTGCATAATTCTTTTGTCGGTCTTGAGCTGTTTTGAGCCTTTGCCGAATGGTTTTGATTTTCTCAGAGGTGTCTTGCACAATTTTTGGCCCAAGCAAAGCTCTATCCCCGACCTTTGTCCAACAAATAGGTGATCTACACCTTCTACCATACAAAGCCTCGTATGGTGCCATACCGATGCTGGAGTGGAAGCTGTTATTATAAGCAAACTCTGCAAGTGGCAAATAATCTTCCCAAGTCCCCTGAAAATCCAAAGCACACATGCGAAACATATCTTCCAAAGTTTGTATCGTTCATTCTGATTGCCCATCTGTCTGTGGGTGAAATGCAGTACTGAATCTTAATTCTGTTCCCATAGCTTCCTGCAAACTCTTCCACAATCTAGATACAAATTTCAAATCTCTATATGATACAATGGACACTGGAACTCCGTGTAAACGGACAATCTCATCAACATAAATGGTAGCCAATCTGTAAGCAGTAAATGTAGTTTTGACAGGGAGAAAATGTGTAGATTTAGTCAGTCTATCAACCACAACCCAAACAGAATCCATACCTCAAAAAGTCCGAGGTAGGCCAACAACGAAATCCATAGTCACATGTTCCCACTTCCATTCAGGAATAGGGAGAGGTTGAAGTAGACCGCCTGGTTTCTGATGTTCAGCCTTAACTTGCTGACACTGAAGGCACTTGGACACATATGCTGCAATCTCTTTCTTCATTTTAGGCCACCAATAGGTCTGTTTCAAATCCCGGTACATTTTATTGTTGCCCAGATGCATAGCAAATACGGATTTGTGGGCTTCATCTAAGACCCTCTTCTTTAGTTCCGGGATGTCAGGGACACATATTTGGTTCCGGAATTTCAACATTTCATTTCCAATGCTAAATTCTTCTTTTGGACTTGTCTCAAACTCATCAATCACCTTTCTGAGGAACTCATCCTCTTTCTATTTCTGCTTGATTTCATCAACAATTGCCGACTCGGCTGTAATAGCGGCTATCAATCCGCCCTGTTCACCTACTGCTACTCCAATTTCAGACTTCTCAAAGTCTTGTAAAATCTCCATTTGTTCAGTAAGCAACCAAGCCATACTCTCTGTTGATTTTCTGCTCAAAGCATCAGCCACTGTATTAGCTTTCCCGGGGTGATACTGAATCTCTAGATCGTAGTCTTTTATCAGTTCTAGCCATCTTCTCTGACGCATATTCAACTCTTTCCACGTGAAGAAGTATTTCAGGCTCTTATGATCCGTGTAGACTTCACACTTTGCCCCATACAAATAATGCCGCCAGATTTTCAAAGCAAAAACAACTGCGGCCAATTCTAGGTCATGTGTTGGATAATTCTTCTCATGTGGCCTCAACTGTCGAGAGGCGTAAGCAATAACCTTTCCGTTCTGCATTAACACACAACCCAAACCCTTATAAGATGCATCACTGAAAATTACGAAATTTTTCGTACCTGAAGGTAATGTCAAAATTGGTGCAGTAGTTAATCTCGTCTTCAATTCATGAAAGACTGATTCTCTTTCTTCGTTCCAGTCAAATGGTTGCCCTTTACGTGTCAATTGGGTAAGAGGCACAACTAATTTTGAAAAATCCTGCACAAACCTCCTGTAGTACCCAGCTCAGCCCATGAAGCTATGGACTTTTGTCACATTAGTTGGTGTAGGCCAATTCACAATTGCCTCAATTTTCTGCGGGTCTACGGAAATTCCCTCTTTGTTGATCACATGTCCTAAGAAAACAACTTCATCCAACCAAAAATCACATTTCTTTAGTTAGGCAAATAATTTCCTTTCCCGAAGTATTTGTAAAACAGTTCTCAAGTGATGTTTATGTTCAAGTCTATCTTTAGAGTATATCAAAATATCATCGATGAAGACAACAACAAACTCATCAAGGTAGGTTTTAAAAATTCTATTCATTAAGTTCATAAATGCTGCCTGAGCATTAGTCACTCCAAACGGCATGACAAGAAACTCAAAATGACCATACCTCGTTCTGAATGCGGTTTTCTCAACATCCTCTGCCTTAACTTTCAGCTGATGATAACCGGATCTCAAATCAATCTTAGAAAACACCTGTGATCCCTACAACTGGTCAAATAAGTCATCAATACGGGGTAAGGGACATTTGTTCTTTATCGTTACCGTGTTCAATTCCCGGTAATCAATGCACAGGCGCAAGGTACCATCCTTCTTTTTCACAAATAACACTGGTGCACCCCAAGGCGAAGTGCTAGGCCGGATAAATCCCTTGTCAAGCAGGTCTTTCAACTGTTCTTTCAATTCTTTCATCTCGGCGGTAGCCATTCTGTAGGGAGTTTTAGAAATGGGTTGGGTGCCTGGCATAGTTTCAATAGTGAACTCTATCTCCTTGTCTACCAATTTCCCTGGTAATTCATTTGGAAACACATCTGGAAAGTCTCTAACAATAGGAATATCTTTCAATTCAACATTCACAGATTGTTCAGATAATACATAGCACAAATAACCCTGGCACCCTTTCCTGATCAGTTTACATGCTTTCATTGCAGATATCAAATATGGTGGAAGCACTACCCCATTTCCCACAAACACAATCTCTTTCTATTCTGGTGGTTTAAACACAACCCTCTTTGTCACACAATCTATGGTGGCACAATATTTGGTCAACCAATCCATGCCCAAAATTACATCGAAATGTCTAAAGTTCAGGGGCAACAAATCTACATATAGGATAGCATCTTCGACATGCATGTCACAAAATCGATATATATATTCACATAACACAGATTCCCCCGATGGAGCATACACACATAACAAATATGGCAATAACTCTAGGGGTCTATTCAGTCTAGATGCAAATGTATATGTCACAAATGAGTGTGTTGATCCAGAATCAATTAATACAAAGGCATCCTGATTACATATTGAAATAGTACCTGAGACAACGGCATTGGCATTCCGTGTATCGCCCGGAACAAGCGCAAAAACTCTCCCTTGTCTCACTGTATCCCCAGTAGTGGCAGATCTCAAAGTATTTCCTGGCTTTGGGATCGATGCAGTGGAACTAGCAGCTATCTTTCCACCATTCTGATTACACTCTCGGGCTATATGCCCTTGTTTCCCACACCTGAAACAGGCTCCTGATGCACGGTAACAGACTCCACGGTGCCTTTTGCTACAAATGTTGCACATGGGAGCTGTGTCTCGGGAAGAATTTGAAGTATTTGAGGAGCCCGTGTTTTGCTTTTTCAAAAATTTCTTCTTCGAAAAGAAGCCTTGTCTTTTATTGCCTTTCCATTCCGTTACTAGCTTAGCTTGTCTAGCTATGTTGGCCTCTGATATGATGGCCCTGTCAAGCACCCCAATGTAGGTTTCCAACTTCAGGACATTCACTCTCTCTAGGATGTCACTTCGGAGCCCACCCTCAAAATGTCTTGCCTTCTTATAATCAGTGTCAATTACATGTGATGCAAGCCTGGCCAACTCAGTGAATTTGGCCTCATACTCCGCTATAGTCATACTGTCTTGCTTGAGTTCCATGAACTCGGCTACTTTCCTATCCTGAACACATTGAAGGAAGTACTTGTCATAAAAGATCTCCAGAAATTTTACCCAATCCACATCTTTATGATTTTCTCCCATCAACATCCACCATCTTCTTGCTTCGTCTTCTGGCATAAAAGTGGCTAGAAGCACTTTCTGGGTCTCTGAACAGGGGAACACTTCAAATAATTTCTCAATGCCGAGGACCCACACTTCGGCTTTCAACGGATCTAATCCCCCATGGAACTGTGGTGGTTTCATTTTCTTGAATTCCTTGGTGAGAGCTATTATCCAATCATCATTTTGATTGTCTGGCACGGGTGGTGCCGGAGGTGGAGGTGGCGGGTGTGGTTGCTGCCACTGTTGTTGCCACTCCTATTGCTGTCTCAAAGCTTCTGCCATTTCTTGGATCAGTCTTTCCATCCTGTCAATTCTGGCAGTAGAGGACTCCTCTATCTCATCACCTCTGGTTCTCACCATCTGATTAAACTTGCGTTATATTTTATACAAAAGATACACAAGTGTGCATATACTAAGAAGCGCATATATTCAGATAATTTGCAATGCAAGTCGTTCACAACTTATAACATATAATTGTTCATATCAAACATTTAAGCATATAATCAATGCTTCCAAATTCATATTTATCACATGAATGCATCCTAGATCTTATCTAGATGCTTATTGCTCTTTTTGGACAAGTGTGTGAGTTATTAACTCATGCTCTGATACTACTCTGTCATGACCCGAACCCGCCCCTATGGGTTAAGGACATAACCGACCAGTAATCCTGAGAATACCTACAGCCTTAAACCTTAATAGACATAACTCATTAGAGTAAAGGGGCCAAATAGAAGCAAAAATTTAAAACTTTGTTCATAGAGCCGTGCTTATATACACTCAAAACAAACGATGCACATATACGTTAATAACCCCAACAAGTACAATATCACAAAATCCTTTACAGACAGGATCATCCAAACCGAGTCAACCTATATCAAAACTATATACAGATGTACACAAAGTCCTTGCCAACAAGAAAAAATACATAACAAAATGGCAAGGATGGGTCTCGTACGTGAGACACAAGGTTGACTCTCCAAAACTCATGTTGTTCCTAGCAGACTTCACTGGGGCTGAGTTTGGACTTCCCTCGGCTCACCTACAAACACATGAATGAGCGTGAGTGATAGCCCAGTGAATAATATCGAATACATAAGTTACATAAGCAATATGAAGAACAACATGCTCCGAACGGCCTTGGGCCCAATGCATCTTTCTGCTTAACATATATACACTTATACAAAATTCAGATCAAATGACTGTAGTTCCAAACATACTGGCCTTTGGCCCAATCAGATTTCCATTCATGTCAAAACGGCCTTCGGCCCATTCATTTATGTCAGAACGGCCTTCGGCCTATTCATTTTTGTCAAAATGGGGTCACTAACAGTTCAATCCGTTCTTTGATTCACATATTCCTCTTTAGGCTCTATTCTTATCTCACTAACTCATTTACAATGCTTAACATATGCCTAAGAGTGCTTACAAGTGAAAGAGAACGGAAAATGAAACACAGAACGAGCATACAAAATTTCAGAGAACAAGGTCCTCGCTCGAGCGTCAACTTCCCTGCTCGCGCGGACCCTTAAGGCTTGCAAAAGTACTGGTTGCATGAAAAATACGCTCGAGCGTGGAATAGAGAGCTCGAGCGGAAGGCCTGTGTACAAAAACTCCCCGCTCGAGCGTGAGATAGCCCGCTGGAGCAGACATCCAACTCTGCAAAGAGTGCTGGGAGCACGATTTTCCCGCTCGAGCGGACATAAAAAATCTGGGTTTTCCAGATTGAGTTCTTAAGCTCCAATTCGAATTTCAACCAACAAAACATGCATGTTATGGCTCAAATCTCAAATATAGTTATGCTAACATGCCATAAACACCAAAACACATTACAATGGAGCCCAATTCACAATTAATTCACATGCATGCCCCAATCTCCCATCAACTCATTCTAACACAAACAAAATCATACATTCAAAGCTCATATCTTAATTATTCAAACATGCATGCTAACCTTGATTTCATTTCCATCCCAAATAATGCAAATGGTGTTCATTCTCATGGAATACAACAAAAGCATGCTTGCATATAAGATTTAACACCTTTATTTCGATGTTCAACTCAAAACATGCTAGATTATGCATTTCCACAACAATTACATACATGCATGCCTTCATTGACCTTCAATTGAACACAAGCAACTCAATTCCCTTACATTCAAACTAATTCATGCTCTTGACCGTCTATTAAACTTGAATTCACAAGATGATGACTATAAATGCATGAATCACTCACCAAGGAGCTTTAATCTTCCCAATTTAGCAATACTTGAGCTTAATCTCCAAAAGGTCCAAGTCTTGAACCACAAATGCAATATTCTCTCTCCTCTCTCTCTAACAGCCGACTCTCTCTCCCTTTCTCAAGTTTTGATCAGCCAAAATGAGGTCATAGGAGAGAATGGGATGTGTAGTGCTCAAATACAACAAACCCCGCTAGCCACAATTAAAAATATTAACAATTTGAGCACAATGCCATTAAATAAATCAATTTAATCTGACCCAAATCAATTTTCAATTAAATTTCACCGTAGGCTCTAAAAATTACGCTAATCACAATGGCATAATCAATTTCGGGTTCCGTGGCCGATAAGGCCCTCAATTTAATTTCCAAAGCAGATTATTCAAACAGGTATTCCTACGGTGAACAGATAGAATTCCAAAATCACATATATTCACATAATGTCACACAAAATCATATCAAAACATAAAATCACATACGTATTAGGGACCAATTAACATAATACAGAACAGGGGTATCACAACCATAGTGTGTTTGTCGCTCAAACTTCAACAAAGTGGCATCGCTAAGATTCCATACACGAATGTTCGCTCCAAATTCAAAAACAAGTCCATGTATGAAATTTATAAACAAACTGAGAGTGCGCATACAAGGGGCATCACATTCATGATCATTGTAAAGTGTATGTGAGGGATCTGTCACTACTTTGGAGGAAAATGGTGTAGATTCTCAACATACTGAAGAGAAACATGAGTCCGATGGGTTAGCAATTGTTCTAGGGTCTGATGATCCTCATTACACGTGCTTGCATAATGTTAAAAAGGTGGCTGGTGACTAGACACTAGGGGCACTTTTCAGTACATCAGACTGCGCCATCCATCAAATAAAGGGCATAAACCCGATTGGTGGCTAGTGATTAGACACTAGGGGTAATTTTCAATGCATCTGATTGGGTCATCAATTGAACAAGGGGCATGAACCCAACGTTCCCAACCTTTCCCTCCCATGCCAAAGCCATATGTCGGGCACTTTCCCCTAGATTAGGGTGGGCTCACCCCTATGATGATTTTGATATGGTTCAGCTTTTGAAAGTTGTCTCTGGACATTTTCAAAACTCTCTTGGGATTATCATCTTCCCTTTGATTAAAACATGTGCTTTGGATTATGCATGGATGCTCATACATTCTGGTTGATTTGAATTGCGTGATTGGTTGCTCTTGTTTCGTTGAGTTACCTTCCGCAGTGTTTTTCAATTACATTGCAATAAGTTGTGGCAAGTTGATTTCAAATAAATTGTGGCAAGTTACCGTGCACTTATTTCATAGAGTATATGACGCATTACTCTGAGTATTGCTCATTTCCCTCTACATACCATGCATCTTTTAGTTTGCATTGCACTGTTTTGGGCACTTTGTAAAGCGGGGCAAAGACCCTCTGGGATCGGGCTTGGTTGTTTGTGTTTTGTGGAGTTGGGTTGGATGTACTGGCAAAAGGGGTGGCGGTCTTGGGTGTGGTGGTGACCATACTCACATCCGAAGGCCGTGTAGCTGCATTACCAGTAGTGGTCGCATTAGAACTACGTGTGAAAGGCCTCTTGGGCTGCTCCTTTTCATCATTTATCAACCCTTGTCTCATTGCATCTTCGACGTGAACTCCTATTTCATGGAGATCAGCAAATGTGAACAAGGGTAAACAATCATCTTATGCAATAATTTCCCTTGCAGATTGCGGACTATCATTCTGATTTGATCTTTCGCGGAAGGCCGGGTAGTCATCATCGAAGCCTTGGCCCTCCACCTTGTCACAAAGTCTGAGAAGCCCTCCTTTGGCTCCTGATAGGTTGCTTCAAGATCACGGGTGGTGACCTCGATCTGCGTGTTATATGAATATTGTGCGACAAAGGCCTTAGCCATTTTGTTCCTACCTCGTTTATCAGATCTTCCAGTTTCACATACCAGATAGCCGCTATCCCTGATAGGGTCTGGCCGAAAAGCGACAGCTTCTAAAGTCTGGAAAGGCCCATTGGCCGCAGAATGTTTGAGAATAACTGCAAGTGAACCATAGGATCACCTGAGATATCAAAGCGGTCTATATGCGGCATCTTGAACCTATCTGGCAAGGTCACTGTTGAGTCAGTACAACCGTCCTCGATGTCAGGCATTGAATTCACACCCTGTGCCCGTTTGAGAAGCTTTTCTAACTTGTTAACCTTTAGTGCAGTGGGGTCCACCTCGAATTCAAATGGCGCCTTAGTTTGGTACATTGGCGCCTTAGAGGTTTGTGGTGAGATCGGATCTACTGGAATGCCCAAATTCTCTTAGACATTGACAGTGACTCCGGGTGCTGGAATACCCACTGGAGGTGCATGGGAAACAGAAGTCGTTGCTTGTGGTGGTTGCTATTGCTATTATTGCAGCATGTTTATCACTTCAGCTTGTTGGGTTGTAACTTTAGCTTAGCGGCCAGCATCTTACTGCATAGTTTCAATGGTTTGCTGGAGATGACAGATCAAGTCCTCTATACTAGCTACAGGATATTGAGTCATTCGAACAGGCGATTGATCTCTTATTGGCCTAGCTGCCGAAGATTGTCCCTGACTAAATTTAGGTGATTGTTGAACTAGTGAATTATGATGAACTCTCCTCTATCTAGTAACCGGTGGGAGTGAAGTAAACACAGGTTGTCCTCTAGAGTGCTTGGGGGGTATTCGAACTATTTGAAGCAATTGTGAAAAACTACCTTGCAAAAACAAATAAATCAAAAGGGAAAACAAAAAAAAAAAGTCAGAAACAGCACAACACCTTAGTTCAGATTTTAACCAATACATTGATGTAATAAAAAACTGTAGGACCATGCCCAACACTGAATTCTGCCTCCCTAAACTGATACCCAAACTTGCAACTGATACGTGCATTCCTGCAGAGTTTCACTCTAAAAGCACATAATAGTTAAGTGAGAGCAAAAAACACCCTTATGATGGGGTAGGGTTACCCTGTCCTAGTTTCCTCAAGAAGTAGGGTTAGCTATTCAAACAAAGTGGTTTTACCACAATCCTGCATTCGGGTAAGCAACCTATCCTAGTTTGGAACAATCTCTATTTCTTTCGATATGCAACTAGGTCGATTGGTCAAAAAAGGGTACCTCAGCAAGACTACCTAATATACCTCTCACACCTAACACCGAGAAGTGAGAGGAGGATCAAACGGTACAACGGAAGTCCAGATCCAAGGGTTGTGTTCCCATCGTGGCAGAGCCCACAACCGGTCAGCCTTTTGGCAAGCTTTTCCGAGCGAGCCTCCAGCAAACTATTCAGGAATAGCAGATGGCAAACACTGTGACTTAGACGCACTAATGCAAATGCAAATGCAAAGGAACACATAAGTGTAGATAAAATGTCATATCATGAGTTCGAGTCAATTAATCTAAATGCCCAACAGAGTCGCCAGAAACTGTACTCGACTTTTTTGGGCCCTCTTTTGAAAGGTTTGAAAGAAAGCCCTATAGTTCAGACTCCCGTGGTTTTGAATCTAATCTCACAAGTGCAATATGAAATTGATAAACACTAAAGAGTCCAAATCCGACAAATCATTTTTGGAAAATCGATTTTAGAATAAAAAATGCCAAAATTAGACTGCTTTGCCAGATACAGAGTCGCCACCTAAATATTTTTTGTTTTGGGAAAATTTAGGAAACCCTGACTCGTGCCAATTGCCACGTGTCTGTCATCACCAAAGTTGCCTCGGCTTGGGAACTTGGGTACGAAGGGGAAAGGTCATGAATTGAGCACTTCCGTTTGCCCGATCAAAGATCGGCCTCTACTAATCATGATATGATTTTCATGTACATCATGTGTTCTTATTCCGGTTATTAGGCTAGCTTTACTATGTGATGCACACAAGCAAGTGTCGACTAAAATTGCAAGATTTGGAACAATTCAAGTTCATGTTTATTTTGTGAAAAGGGGTTTGAATTTGCCATTTCAAGTGGGCTTAAAATTTGTGAATTTGCTACTAAACAAAGTGGGCTTAAAAAAAATGTGAATTTGCCACTTAACAAAGTGGGCTTAAACATAAATTCGTTGAATCGTTCCAATTCAAACAACAAGCCTTCATCTACAGGCATTCAAACAATTTAGCAAGTAAGCACTTAGCCTCATGGCAAACATGATAGTCATGGGAATCACTCACACTCATACAAGTATGCTAAAGCACTAAAAACTCACCTTGTACTCCAAGCCAAGAAGATATGAGTTAGAAAATAATGTATGATTCCTAACTATGCAAAATGTCTGATGCAACACATGTGAAAATGCAACTAATAGGCTCGGCTACTAATATGGCATATGAATTAATCCAAGACATGCGGTCTAAGCACGTATTCAAAGAATTATTGAAATGACAATGCAGTTTGAATGATGCGCCGAGTCTTGGTGCATGCAAGACAAGATGAATGGATACAAGCATAAAGTATGCTAATTGAAACATGTCCCTAATCTAATCATCGAAAGCGATAAAATAAAAGGGAGAAAGACGTGGGGTTGGAAGACATGCAAATTATTACATTACACTCTCACGAAGGAGAGTCCAAATGAATAAACTAAGCTAAGCTAATCTAAGCTATGGTACTTAGAGCTAATTAAGCTAATGAAGCTAATTATTACAAAAACCAAATGAATAACTAGCTAAACTAATTAACTAATTATTATAACACTTGAATGAACTAACTAGCAAGCTAACTAATTAAGTTACAACACAAATATAAGCAAAATAAGTAATTAAAACCTCTAACTACATTGCCACTACTCCGCCTTGGGAAATGAAAGATAGACATGCTCGAATGCCACCTGAAAAGGCCTCCATTTTGCTATCGAAAGTCTCTGTTTGTAGAGTTGAACATTTCCATAACCATTTTGCTCCACCTTACCAACATTCTGCTGAGGTTTGCATCAGTGGCCAGCCGGCCATTGGTAAACACTGCCGGCCTCTTGCCGGCCTTAGGAGTCGCTTGCCAGCCAGGGATGGTGCTCTGCCGGCCAGGGATGGTGGCTTGTCAGCCACTGAAGCACTGCTTCACCTGCTGCAACAGAGGACAAACAGAGCAAAAAGGAAGGCATTCTCACAGATTGTTTGCACAATTCACCTCTCCTTTTCATGAACAAATCTAAGGAAAGGTGAATTTAAACTACAAACCACCAATTCAAAAATTTTATTGCATGATGGCTTGTAATTCAAGATATGCGAGCACAATAAATGCAAAACAAGAAACTCATGAATCATCACCCTATCATGCATGATCAAGGGCAATAAAGACCTAGGAAATTTGGTACATTTCATCACTTTGAGTATGAAATGTCCCAATTTTCTTTATGTTCAATTAACGTTCGATTGAACACACAACACACAAGTTATTATCTTGCTCAATTTTACTTGCCACTTTTATTTACTCATTTTAGTTATCACCCATTGCTTAGTCAATTAAGTCCATTGGTGAGAGTTTTCTAAAGTGAAAGAAGTATCAACCAAGGGGTGGCTTAAGGCATGAGAGAAGCTTCATGCCGTTGGTAATGAACCCTCAAAAGAGGATTAAACCATTAAGCATGGACCTTAATAGCTCAAGCTCACGGAATCCCAAGTTTGAAACAACCCTCAAAGGAAATTAAAGAGTGAAGAAATGAGGGAGGTTACAGAGCTTTAGGTGTTGAAATGAAGCACAAAATGTCACCAAAACATGCAATTAACTCAAACAAGGGCTGTTTAAAGGCCTAAAACACCATCCTTGGGAGGGCCTTTACACTATGACCATGCAAAATAAGACTCAACTGACCCAAACAGCCCAAAACAGAGCTAAAGCAGTCCAAAATAAAGAAAAAACATGCTGGAATATTTCTACAAGAAGCTAGAAAAGCATATAGAGTTAACTAGGCTAGCAAACAAGACACAAGGAGGGGAGGCTAACCCCTCAAATTTTGAATTCAAAACATGTTTTTTGCAAACGAAAATACTCTAAAATTCAGTGGTTAAAGGCCCCAAAAAAGTTGGTTTGAAAGTGGGAAACAAAGGTGCAAAAGCCTTAGAAGCAAGGAATAAAGAAGGGTGAGACACCCTCCTAACCTTAAATGGCTTAAAACACCAATTTCATCCTATTAAAACATAGATTTTTACAGCTAAAAAATGGCCCAAAAATAGTGGTAAAAGATGGAGAAACAAGTATACTAAAACAAGTTAATAGACAAGTGTTATACCTCTTGAAGCCAAGCACAACTTTAGGCACAAATACAAGCCAAAACCACCTTCAAGAGCTCCAAGAAGACCGTAAGGGACCTCAGCTCAAGGTGATCAATTTTGGTTAAGGATATGTATACAAAAGAGTGATAGAACTAGGCAAGTGCACAAAATTTTGAGAGAGAGAGAGAAAGTTTTGTTCCAAAATTTCTAACCTTCAAAAATGGGGGAGGACACCCCATGTATATAGAAAACATGAAATCTATACAAGGAGATCCAGCGCTCCACGTGTGGACAGATGTAAACATCTGTGCAAACAGCTAGAATAGCTGGCATAAAATATCTACAGAAAACACTGGTGGTCGGCTGGCCATCAGTGATGGCTGGCAATGCATCATTGATGGCAGACAAGGCACATCAATGGACAACAGACCAGAAGCTCTGGCCGACAGCCTCCATGGATGGCCGATAGGCCACCAGAAGTTGCAGGCTGGAAAGACCAAGGAATGGTCCAAAAATGAGACAAAATGGATACAAAGTTTGAAAGGCTCAAAGCAGCGGCGCTCTGTTGAGGACTTTGAGCGCTTGGCGAGCAAACTGACTCATCGTCAGATGTACTTATAAGAACATCCAAGTCTTAAAGTGCTGTAAAAAATGGAGTGTCTACAGTTACCCCTCTCTGACAGAACTCGGAGTCATGAAATCACGTGAGTGAATGTCAATGCCCAGAGACGACCCATTTTGACAAGGCCGTAAGACTTGGACAAACAATCAAGATAGAAATAAATGGTTGCACCCGCAGGTTGCCTATGTATCCCTTTGCAAGGAATCAAACCAGCGTAGTTTTGGGGCAAAATGCAAATGATATGCATGATGCAGGAACATAACTTATGATCATGTAATGAGGCTGTGCAATGAAACGTTTGAATGCAAATGCTGTCAAAGAAATGCCACAGTTAAACAAACTGAAACAAAGCACAATAATTCCAAACATGAAAAGAAATAAGTAAATGAACACGCCACGCATAAGAATCACGAGCCAAACCATATTTCATGCAGAAAGGATGTAAGAAAATTAAAGCTCAACTACGCGATGCGCAGGAAAGGTGAAAAGTGACATAGCCAACGAGCACACCCGAGGTCTCAACCAAGGTTCTAACGTGTTGCATGCAAAAGGAGAAAGGATGGTGTGAACACTGGACGCACCCGAATGTTTTTAACCGAAGAGGGGGGAAGTGAACACCGGGATGCACCCGAATGTTTTTAACTGAAGGGTTGGTGTGAACACCGAGACACATCCGAATATTTTTAATCGAAGGGGTGGTGTGAACACCGGGATGCACCCAAATGTTTTTAATCGAAGGGGTGGTGTGAACACCGAGACGCACCCAAATGTTTTTAACCGAAGAGGTGGTGTGAACACCGGGATGCACCCGAATGTTTTTAACCGAAGAGGTGATGTGAACACCGGGACACACCCAAATGTTTTTAACCGAAGGGGTGGGGTGAACATTGGGACGCATCGGAATGTTTTTAACCGAAAGGGTGGTGTGAACACCGGGACGCACCCAAATGTTTTTAACTGAAGAGGTGGTGTGAACACTGAGACACACTCGAATGTTTTTAACTGAAGGAGGGGTGTGAACACCGGGATGCACACGAATGTTTTTAACTGAAGGGGTAGTGTGAACACCAGGACTCACCTGAATGTTTTTAACCGATGAGATAGAGGGATATGATTCGAAGGGCATGAATGATTTTACCTAGAACTCCTCTGAATGAACCCTACATACAATATCGTGCTTGTATAAGAAAGAGACTTAACAAATGCGATATAGTAGAAATGCATGTTTTATGCAAGACAAACAACCGAGACGCAATGGCATGTTCTATGCAAGAAACAAAAAGTCGAAGCATATGCTATGCATAATTCGTAACAAGAGCATATTCTATGCGTGATACAAGAGTGGATGCATATTCTATGCATGATTCATAATGGATGCAAGACGTGCATGCAACATATATGTGAAATACTTATTGTATGCTACAAAGTGAGGTGCACGTTCCATACAACAACGAATATGACATGCATGTTCTATGCAAGGTATCAAAGCATGATTTGAGGAAAACAAACACAATGGCAACTTCCAATTCACCTCTCAGAAGAGTTGCGACATGTTTAAAAAGGATACACCTCGTTCACATTGACAAGTGACGAACATCGCGGACCAGAAACACAATTTTGAGCTTCCGCAGAGACATTCTGAACTCAACAGTGAACAATCCCTTCAATTCTTAGAGACCAAGGACACAAAACAGCATCAAGCACCCAAGGAAATCAACTGGCCACCTGCCGGCCATGAGGGAAGGCCGTTGGCCAGGCCCCGGCCACCAATGATCATTGCTGGCCATCGATGGCAGATTAAGGGTTTTTTGATCATTTCGGCTTGGGTCTTTAAGTATGAGCCACCACACTTCATTTCCTCACTTCTTCATGCCTGAAAATCATCTCCCCCTCTCTCTCTAGACACTCCTCTCTAGATTTGCACTCTCTACTCGTTTTCCAATGCCTTGCGTGAAGTTGGTTCACTAAATCCTTTTTATTCTCTTCACTTTGAACCGATTGAAATTTGATTTCGGTGCTTCTTTCTTTATTTCCACCATTCTAGGCTTATTCCCCTAGAGTTTCTCTCGAGTCTTGTGCACTTTTCCTGGCTTTAACTTTTTTCTCTATTTTCTCTCTCATAGGGTTTGACTTTTTCCAAGTTTGCCCTTTTTCTTCATTCTTCTTCACTTTTCACCCATTTCGCACCTATTTTCAGATTGTGGGTGGTATTCCACATGACGGGGCTCCTCCAGAGGTTCCCCCAGTAGTTCTACCTGTATCGGAGGTAGAGGAGCCGATAGATGACCTTGAGGCCAACTTGGAAGCGGAGTTCGAGCCCGAGGTCGAGCCAGAGCCGCTACCACTGCGGGTACAGCCTTTCGACGTGGTGAGATATCACCAACAAACACACATATTGCCCACTTTCAGAGGCATCAGACGCTTCATCGAGTTCGCCTGCGGTGCACCGGAGGACCTTTTGCTGAAGGAGCCAGATTCTCACTTGTCGGCCATTGCCGTCGAGGAATGCACCCTGTTTTCATGTATTTATGCCTTTAGTTACTTACAATTCCTACACTACCTTGTATCGAATCCACCTGATTGCATTTCATACACTGCCCTTATCTGACCATGTACTGCCTTCATTGTTTTCATCTGATTGCATTTCATGCACTACCCTTATCTGATGCATTGTTTTCTTCCACAAGGCAAGTCTCCCGTATTCAGAGGCTATGGTGCTACGACCACTAGAGATTGGTATAACGAGCTCCCAGCTGGAGTTCGAGACATCATCGATGAGGCAGGCTTCGGCCTCTTCTGCTCTAGCTTGACTCGGGTCACCGCGAGTCGTCCCCTCCTAGGAGCACTAGTGGAGAGGTGGTGGGATACCACTAACTCCTTCCACTTTTCCACCGCAGGGGAGATGACGATGACTCCTTACGACTTTTCCATGATCATCGACTTAGAAGTAGGAGGCGATCTGATCCCTATCAATACAGATACAAAGGAGTAGGAGACAGCCTGGTTCAAGCTGCTGGGGGCACACCCACCCATACACTAGACGGGGATGGTTAGGTACACTTTGTTCGGTGAGCGATGCAGAGGGATTGAGCCCGAGACGATAGAGGGGATCGAGTAGTATGCCAGGGGCTACCTGATGTTCGTCTTCAATACCACCTTGTTTTCGAATAGGTGGAATACCGTAGGCCTGCATTTGCTGATTGCCCTAGTGACCCTCCCTCGGGTTCGTTTCTATGACTAGGGCGGAACTGGCCTCACTACGGTGTACGGATACATGAGCTTTACCTCCCGTTTGCGGGGAGATTTAATTGGAGGCTACTGGCGAGTCTAGGAGGTACACATCTCAGTTCCCTCTTTGCACTTTATATTTTCTTTGCAATTTCTGCTTTATATCTATTTCAACACATGCTTTTTGCTTCGCATTTCTATATTTGCTCACACATAGTTCATACACTGTGCTTTCTGTTTTGCACTTTCTTCATCTGTATGATACTGTTCATACACTGATCACATACCGTTGCATTTTCCCTGCAGCTATGGGTATACACATACTTTCTGACTCTCGCCCTGGAGCCTGTAGAGGAGCTTCCATTGACAGTACCCTATTTGTGAGTATATGACAGTCAGCTTCACCGTAGGACCCGTGAGCCTTTCACTTTCTTCTGCTGATACTTCAACACGGTAGCAGCCTATGAGGTAATCCAAAACACATCATTTTTTCTTTGAAACTATTCTACTTCACACATTTAGCAACTAATAACAACTAGTAATCTGTACAACTTCTGTTTGCAGATCACGTGGCAGCCGTGGGCCACGATGCCCGTGGGGATTCAAGGCTAGTATACCAGGGCCTGGGTTGTTTCTTGCTACCGCATTCTACTCAAGGGCCCAGTCTGCTAGGCTTGGTTCTTGGGTGAGCGCTTCGTGCGCCAGATTATGGTCCTACTTGACCCGATTGTCCCGATGGCTCCACCAGAGTCCATGTGGTCCACAGAGAGCCTATTTGTTGAGGAGGTCATCCAGTTCATGGTGGGCCTCAACGTCAACTTCTTCTGAGTGGAGGGCGACTATGTAGCTTTCATCCTGACACATCTGATGCCGCCCCTGACCGGTGTTTGTAGAGCTAAGGAGGTGAGAGCTCCCGCCGCGAGAGAGGGGCCTAGAGCGACTTGAGCGAGCAGGGCTCGTGGTAGAGGGGTTACCCTGGTGGGGTAGAGTACCGGTTGGCCGAAGTTGCCTACTGCACTCATATGTTGGCAGTATACTAGGAAGGCATACCAGATCCTTATTGAGCCTGCAGCAGCTGGGCATAGATACTTCAGAACTCACAACGCACCTCCGGTATGTACCACATTTTTTTAGCTTTCCGTTTTCTTTCTGATATTTGTTCTTTCCAGACATTAATCATTTCCAATGCATTTGCAGGCACCCCCATGGTACACTGAAGGCCTGCTCGAGCTACTGGATTCGTTCGAGGGCATGATATTGAGGAGGGAGGCACTGCTCAGTTTCCATGGCATTCAGGTAATTTTTTCAGTTTTACATTCTAGTCATCAAATTTCCACTGACACACTGAAACTGACATCTCAACTGAGAACTTTCCCACACTGCACTGATACACTGCATTTGAAATACTGCACTTCCATACTGTATTCATATATTGTATCTAACTTCTGCATATGCTCATTCTGCATACCATGCTTGCATCTGATACACATACTATGGCTGACATATGACGACTATCTTTTCAGGTCCCATCGATGCCGATGGCACCAGCGGCAGCTGCAGTACCTGCACCAGTAGTTCCTCCTCCATCAGCAAGGAGAGGGAGACAAATTTCAACACGCGGCCGAGGCAGAGCTAGGGGCACCCGAGCCGAGAGAGGCCCTTCAAAGCCCATTCTGAATGATTATGATGTTGAGACGAGTGACTCTGAGGAGGTAGCGAGTCAGCATTCAGATTCATTTGAGAGTGAAGGTGATGATGCTAGTTCAGGTTCCGGGAGTGGAGACGATGCCGAGGCGAGCTCCGAGGTGAAGAGCGGAGATGGCTCCAATTCAGACTCTGGTTCTGATTCAGATAGCGGTGCCAATGGAGACAGTGCCACAGAGTCCTCTCCTCCGAGGAAGAGGACGAAGAGGGCTTCTCAAGCCTGAGGTGACCAGTGCTATTTTTTTTGTAGTTTTGCTTAGTTTCTTTTGTTTTATGGTTTTGGCACATTGTATAGCCTTAGACAGGTTTTATTTGCTTTAAAAACTTGTACTACATTTTTGTAAAAACAACCATGATCGGAATGAAAACCACATTTTTTTGAAAAAAGTGTTATATTTTGCATTATGAGCACCGCATTGCATGAAAATGAGATTGAATTTGATAATGAAACTGAACACTGTATTGGCACAACTTTCTTAATCGGGTAATGAGCCGACCAACTATTGAAATAAAAAGAAAAATACAACTCGATAAATAAAACGACTATAACTTGATAAACAAAAACAACACAAATACAACTCGATAAGCAAAACAAAACAAATAGAACTCAACAAACTAGCTAAAGCCCAAAAAGACTTAAAACAAGACTCTAAAACACACAGAGAGCAGAATAAAACACATGCTTCTCGCAATGTTCAGCACAAAGAAGAGCAATAGGTTAGTGTGAGAGACTACCAGCCATGAGTGGTGGTTGCCGGCCAAGTGAGGTGGCCCCTCTGCCGGCCATGAATGAGCCTTGCTGGCCATCGATGTACAGGACCTCCAAATTGTTGACACCTGGTTTCCACTCACTGTCTTATCTTCTAGAAAATGTTGAACTACGTAGTTTCTTCATTTCAACTGCAAATTCTTCACAAATGGAGCCGTTTTTTGCCGTAAAACTCTCGGAGTGGATTGCAACTTTAGATGGCTTGGAAAAGGTGAATTTTTAGGGTTTCGACATAAATACACTTTTCCCCCTGAGTCGTTCTCTGCTTTGTTTTCCGTTCCTTCATGTCGCGGCTAGATGTTGGAACCTGATTACACACGTCTTTAGCTTTGGGGGATAAGAGATATGCCCGACAATCGAAGAATTTCAAGTATTAATGGAATCCCGACATGCTAAGGAAATCTTGCCTCAGCCCGTTTCGGCCACATCCAAGCTTTGGGATGGATGTGTGGGCTCACTCTACATGAGGCCCGATCCTTGGTTCGCAACGATGAGCTAGATATTCCCAGAATGATCCATCGATTTTCTGAGGTCGGCGACCAAGGTAATCTTCTTTGGCGCGATTTTTGGCAACACGCCCTTTGTTTGTGTATTTTAGCTCATTTCCTTCTTGCCTCTAGTTTTGGAGGGTCGAGTACTTGATTGGTAGAAGTAGCCCAAGGTTTGAAAAAGGGCAAGAGTTGCATTGGCTTGGTGCTACCCGAGACTTCAATGGGCTTAGACGTCTTCCACCGGCGAGAGACAAACAAATTTGCAGGAAGTCCACTACTTCTTCAGGCAATGTTTCCCACATTTTCTAATATGTGTTTCTCACATCACTCGGCACTCATGCTCTTTTTTTTTCCTCTCAAAGGGATTTTCTCACTTTTCTCTCAACATACATCTCTCTATTCTTTAATCTCTCTTTTCTTTCATTCCTCCCCAGGTGTGGCTCATGGACAGGCTGAAAGTAGTGGATGCATGGCCTAAATACTCAGCACAGGGCTATTTCTTTCACCATCGCGTAGTGAATTTCCTAAATGAAGGGTGGTGGTGCCACTGGATGTGCAACAGGTCTGCTACTAACATTGTTTGGTGCTGCCACTGGCTTAATCTAGGCAAGTCTGATCACGTCCAAACTGATGTCGGAACCGGAAAGGGAAGTAGAATACACAGTGTGTCAGGTACCCCACTGCTTGGAGGACGAGAGAGCTTCTGGCCCCTGTCCCTAGTTTCAACTGCGCCCTTTCTGGCGAATGCTTGACTTGGCTTGAAGATGAGGCACAAATCGGGCCCACTTTAGCATCAGAAGCTTCCACGAACACAAGCAAAGGACGCAGGAACACCTAACTCATCTACGCCCCTAGTTTATTGCTTTAATCTTTACTTTTCAAGTTTTTGTGATGTAATAAAAACATCTTTGATTTGTATCAAGAATTGGAGAACTTTGTATTGAAATCAATGAAATTAAAGTTGTGAGCACTGAGAATTTTCCTTTTGGTCCAAAAACAGTCTAAATTGTAAAAGGGAAAATTTGAACAAAAATCAACTTTTATCAAAACTTTTCAAAATCATTTTCGAAAAGGATCACGACTTGACACACATGGAATCTATCCTCGAGATGTACAACTCCGAATCCAAAAATGAAAAATTGCCCCTTGTCTGAATAGCACTGCTCAGCATTGTAACCAGCTCTCAGAATAAAGATCACAACTGAACTTTCAGATAAAGAACAAACGAAGATAATCTGATCGAACGCATGGACAGGACAGTTGAGTTAGAGGTGTTTACAGTCGAACATCAGAATGAAATTGCCAATGTATCCTGAAGATGGAAATCAGGTCTTACGTAGTTCGGTTCGAGTTCACTCGAGTATTAACGCTCTCCTTTTGCGCTCTAATTTTTACCAAGGCCACCCTTCCGAGTTTTCAACCTTGCGAGCTCAGTTTTTCTTTATTTCTAATTTTTTTGTGCTCTAACTTTTGCCTAGGTCACCCTTCTGGGTTTTCGGCCCAACGAGCCTCTCAGGGATAGGATTTCTTCAATTTTCCCATTTTGATTGGTTAGGAAAATTCTAGGCCATCCAGGTCCATGAGAATAATAGCTCCACCTGACCAGATAGTTTTGATGATGTAAGGACCAGTCCAATTAGGTCTGAACTTGCCCCTAGGGTCATGGATGGGAACTCGGTTGTCTTTCAGCACCAAATCCCCTTCTTTGAGATTCTGGGACTTAACTTTCTTGTTAAAAGCCCTGGTAATCCTACGTTGATAACCCTGAATATGGTACAATGCTTTCAGGCTTCTCTCATCAAACAGCATCAGTTCTTCGAACCTGCTCTGTTGCCAGTCCGCCTCTACTATTTGACACTCAACTATAACTCGCAGCGACGAGACTTCTATTTTGATTGGCAGAACAGCCTCCATTTCGTAGACAAAAGAATAAGGAGTTACCCCTGTAGACGCCTGTGGGGGCTGAATATCAAGAGACGTAAAGAGGCTGAATAATTGGACATGGAGAATCAAAATATATACATCATATTCGGCCTCGTCTTATACATACAAGTCCTACCCAATTCGGCTAAATAACCAGTTGAATAAGGGGTCGAGTGAAGAGCGATTTGCAACCAAAGGAGCCAAATAAATAGTTTTACAGTGAATTGGAGGTGGGCCCAGCCCCGAGGCCCAAGAAAGAAAAGATATAAATAGAAGAACATTAGCCAGAGAGAGGTATGTGAGAACTAGTATGCTTAACTTAAAATACAAGCAATCGAGAGGGTATATACTAACTTATCCGTCAGAGTGCTAATTCCAACACCCTCGACCAGAGTGTTCATTCTTTTTCAGGTTACCAGCTGAGGATCTCAAGTGCCCTATTGGATCCAAAGAGTATTTCTAGAACCACTTCCCCACAATTAGCGCCGTCTGTGGGAATACTCAAGCACATCCATGGCGGGCGTGACGGAAGATCCTCTGGCAGTCGCTGGCGACCCTACGCCTCAAGATGAAACCACTCCAAACAATATGCTTGGGCTAGAGAATATTACCGCAAGAAGAGCCTTGAACTTCGATTCACCCTTGACATCAGAACATGAGGCAATGCACACGATTATGGAGCAAGCAAAGCAAAACGAACAGAGGTTGGAAAACATGTTGGCTGAGAACGAGAGCCTTCGACAGGATTTGGCCTTCGAAGTGGCAAAATCCCGATAAGTTGCGCGCCAAGACTCGGGACGACCTCTAAGAAAGGATGGCCGACGATCCTGAAATCAGAAACAAGACAGTAGTAGTGATTATGACTTGTCATCCCCAGATTCCAAAAGGAATGGACGAGTAGCACTCTCCAGTTCTTTTGAAGGGAGCTCGCGTTCAAGGATTAAATGAAGACGGGATGACTCGGACGAAGAGGATCAACATGACCCCTTTGTGCGACGGATCGCAAGGGCGGTATTGCCCAAAAAGTTCAAAGCTCCGTCATTCACTCTCTATGATGGAAAATCAGACCCCACCAATCACATCTGTCACTACAAGCAAGCTATGACATTGCATGCAGACGACGAGGCCCTCATGTGCCGAATATTTCCTAGCAGTTTGGGACCATTGGCTGTTAGGTGGTATTATAAATTGCAGCCGGCTTCAATCAAGAGCTTCCACCAACTCCAAAAAACCTTCAGGGTAAGGTTCATCACTAATGAGGTCCAACTGAAGCAAGCCGATTCTCTATGGGCAATACAGATTCAATCGGAGGAAACCCTTCATGCGTATTCAGCGTGATATTGGGAATGTTTTAATCTGGTAGATGATGCTTGCAATGACTTTATGGCCATCACCGCCTTCAAAATGGGGTTACATCCAGACAGTGCCCTTCGCAGCTCTTTGACCAGATGGCCCCCAAAAATGGTCTGGGCGTTGATGAAAAAAGTTGAGAAATACTGCAAAGTAGAAGATGACGCCCTCCGAGTCAAAGACGGGCATAAAGCTGCTAAGTCAGCCCAGCCTGAAGTCGTGCATCCAATAAACGCTGTACCACCATGGAGCCCTGAATCACGGAATCGGGCTAAGCAGAGATAGAAGATGGGATTTACGCCGATCAAACGACCAGTGTCCACATCGAGCTAATGAGCAGCTTCAAGTGGATAGTAGGCGCGAGGTGCGCCAAAAAGAAATACACGGAGTTATCGGACCCAATCAGTGTGGTTATGGCTAAGGTTCAACACCTTCCGTTCTTCAAATGGCCATAAAAAATGGTGGGATCTCCCGACATAAGAAGACGAGATAGGCGGTGCGAATATCACAAAGATCATAATCATGATACTGACAGTTGCTATGCTTTGAAAGACCACCTTGAGGAGTTGGTACAAGACAGTTGGCTCTAGCAACATGTCTGAAAGAACTCAACCAAAACAGTTGCCCTTCGGCAGGATTCACCTTCGCTCGGCGTCATCCATATGATATACAGCCTACCAACAGCCCCAACCGTGCATGCAATTCAGTCGCATCCAGTCCCTTAAAAGCAAATCACACTAGCAAAACGGCCCCATGAAGCTCCGAATATTACCTTTGACGATTCTGATTTGATCGGCGTAACACTCCCCCACATTGATCCATTGGTCATTGAACTGTGTGTAAATCGATTTACCGTTGAACGTGTTCTCATGGACTAGGGGAGTACTTCAGAGGTTATGTATTACAAGACCTTCATCAAACTCAAGTTCAACAAGTCAGAACTATCTCCGGCTCCTTATCCATTATTCGGCTTCAATGCTAATCCAGAGTACCCGTTAGGCAAAATCACACGACCAGTTCGAGCGGGCTCCCGAACAGTGGATGCGGAATTCTTGGTCGTCAAGTAGCCTTCTCCGTATAATCTCATCATGGGGCGAACTTGGCTACATACTATGCAGGTTGTGCCAAGCACCTATCATCAACTGCTTCGCTTCCCGGCAGAACGCGGCATTAAGCAAATCTATGGTTTCCAAAAATTGGCACAAGCGTGTTATCTCCTTGCTGCAAAAACACCAAAAAAGTTGGAAGCAAATTCTATTGAGGTACCTGATCGAGAGAGCCTCGACAATGTTGGGCGGCTCCTAAGTGAAAAGGCCACCGAAGACCTGGATCGAGTTGAAATTGGTGGGAATTTAGAGAGGTTCTTCATAGTCGGCGCCTCCCTAAATGAAGTCGACAGGCAGCAGCTAATTGCCTTCTTGCTCGGCAACCTTGATGTATTTGCGTGGACACCATATGAAATGCCGGGTGTGAATCCGTCTGTTTCGCAGCACCATTTGAACGTTGAGCCTAAATGCAAGTCGATTATTTAGAAAACCCGGCAGTCAGCCGCAGAGCACACTGCCACTGTTGTTGAAGAGGTTGACCGGTTGCTTGACGCTGGGCAATCAGGGAAGTGACCTACCCTACATGGCTCCCGAATACTTTGGTTGTGAAGAAGAAAAATGGGACTTGGCAAGTCTGTGTTGATTTCATGGATCTAAACAAAGCCTGCCCCAAGGATTGTTTTCTCCTCCCCAGAATAGACCAACTTGAAGATGCTACGGCACGTCATCAGCGTATGAGCTTCCTCGATGCCTACAGAGGCTACCATCAAATCGCCATGCATCCGGAGGACCAAGACAAAACTGCATTCCTCACCCCAAGAGGAACCTATTGCTATAAGGTTATGCCTTTTGGGCTGAAGAATGCAGGGGCAACTTACCAAAGACTAGTCACCGCCATGTTCAAGGAGCAACTCGGCCGTACTATGGAAGTGTACATTGACGATATGGTGGTTAAAAGAAGAGAAAACTCATTAAGCCGATCTGGAGGAAATATTCGACATTCTACGCAAATACAGAATGAAGCTGAACTCTTCCAAATGTGCGTTTGGGATCCTGCTTTGGCAAATTCTTGGGTTACATTGTCAACCACTGAGGAATCGAAGCCAACCCGACGCAATTCACAGCAATCCTGGAACTTGGCTCCCCTCGATCGGTTAAGGAGGTTCAGAAGTTAATGGGGATAGCTGTCGCACTCAACAAGTTCATCAGTCGTTCCATGGACCGCTGCCGACAATTCTTTCACACCCTACGGCAGGGTAAAGCTTTTGAATGGACCTCTGAGTGCGAAGCCGCTTTCAACGGTCTGAAGACTGTGGGGGCCGAGTATCAGGAGGCTTAGAGATTCTAAATAGTCAAACCTAGGAGAGTTGGAATACGTGGCACTCAGCGCAGGCTCGCACGCTAGAATACAGCTCTACTCGGTCAAATAGCCGATTAAGCAAGGGGCCAAGTAGAGAGCGAACTATTACGAAATATGCCGAATATAGAATTGGAAATGGACCTAATCCCGAGGCCCAAGAAATAAAAGATATAAATAGGAGAGCATCAACCAAAAGGAGGTAGGTGAGAACCACTACGCTTAACTTAGAATAGAAGTAATCTTGAGTGTTGAGACTGACTTGTCCGTCGGAGTGCTAATTCTGTCACCCCCGACCAGAGTGTTTATTCCTTTTTAGGTGTTTAGCAGAGGATCACGAGCGTCCCCCAGGATCAGAAGAGTATTTCCAAATCACATCTCCACAATTGGCACTGTCTGTGGGAATACTCAAACACATCCATGGCGGGCATAATGGAAGACCCTCCGATGGTCACTGATAAAACCACATAGAGAGACGACCTCACTCCACCAAACATGCTTGTAACCAGAGACCGTCCCCGTAAGACGTGCTCTGAACTTCGCCTCACCCTCGACTCCAGAGCATGAAGCAATGCAAGTGATCATGGAACAAGCAAAGTAAAACGAACAAAGGTTGGAGAACATGATCTCAAAGAACGAACGTTTCTGTAAAGACTTGGCCTTGGAAGTGGTGAAGTCCAAACAAGTAGTACGCCTAAATCCGAAACGATATCCGAAGGCAGGTGGTCGACGACCTTGAGCCCGACAAGATGACACTGATAATGATCTCGACTCGTTATCCCCGAAGCCCAGGAAGAAGGGGCGGCCTGAAACTACTAGTTCTTTTAAAGAAAATCCTACCAGGAGAAACACTAAGAGCATATTCGGCGCGATATTGGGAATGCTTCAATCTTGTCGATGACGCTTGCAATGACTCCATGGCCATCACCACCTTCAAAATGGGATTACATCCAGATAGTGCCTTCTATTGTTCCTTGACTAGAAGACCCCTCAAAACAGTCTGGGGGTTGATGAAGAAAGTAGAGGAATACTGCAAAATGGAAGATGACGCCTTACGGGTTAAAGCTGGACACATGGCCAACAAAACGGCCACTCCTGAAATTGCTCAGCCAATAAGTTCAGTACCACCTCAGAGCCCTGAACTATGACAGCGGGCTAAATGAGACAAGAGACGGGATTCTCGCCGATCAAGCGATCAATGCTCACATTGAGCAAATGAGCAGCTGTAAGTTGATAGTAGGCGCATAAAGCGTACCGACGAGAAATATATGGAGCTGTCAGAGCCAATCAGCTCGGTTATGTCCAAAATCCAACATCTTCTGTTCTTCAAATGGCTATCCAAAATGGTGGGACCTCCTAACACGAGAAGGTAGGACAGGCGGTGTGAATATCACAAAGATCACGGTCATGATACGGATAGTTGCTATGCTTTGAAAGACCACCTTGAGGAATTGGTGCAAGATGGTCGGCTCCAGCAACATGTCCAAAAAAGCGCAGTCAAAACAGTTACCCTTCGGTAGGATTCACCTCCGCTCGATGTCATTAATTTGAAATACAGCGTTCCAACGTCTCTTATCGTACACGCAATTCAGTCAGCCGCCCAGAAGCAACACACACCAACGAAACGGCCTCATGAAGCTCCGAGTATTATCTTCGACGATTCTGATCTAATCGGCATAACACTCCTCCATATTGATCCATTGGTCATCGAACTACACGTAAATTGATTTACCGTTGAACGCGTCCTCATAGACCAGGAGAGCACTTCGGAGGTTATATATTATGAGACCTTCACCAGACTTAGCTTCAACGAATCAAACCTGTCTTCGGATCCTTACCCATTATTTGGCTTCACCGCAAATCGAGAGTACCCGTTGGGGAAGATCACACTACTCGTTCGAGCGGGCTCCCAAACAGTGGATGTAGAATTTTTGGTCGTCAAGCTCCTTTCGCCGTATAATCTCATCATGGGGCGAACTTGGTTGCATACTATTCAGGCCGTGCCAAGCACCTATCATCAGCTACTACGCTTCCCGACCGAACACGGCATTGAGCAAATTCATGGTTTCCAGCAATTCGCAAAATCATGTTATCTCCTTTCTGGAAAGACACCAATGGAGTCGTGGGTCAACTCCATTGAAGTGCCAAATCGAAACAACCTAGATGATGTCGGATGACTCCCTAGCGAAAAGCCACTAAAGCCCTAGGCGATACCAACAACAGCGGGTAAACTCATATAATCAACGCGTTCAGCTGCACTATTACGCTCTAGGAGAGTTGGTCTTGAAGAAGGTGCTTCCAGCCGACAGGAAACCGGCTGACGGAAAATTGGGTCCAAATTGGGACGGCCCCTATCAGATAGATTCCATCGCGGGAGCAGGGGCGTATCGGCTAAAAGACATGTCAGGAAGGAGTCTTCCACGGCCTTGGAATTCGACTCATTTACATAGATTCTATCATTGACCCGACTTGTGGGACTTGATACTTGTAACAGATTTCACTTCTGCAATGAAAAGTTTCTTATTTCTTAATCACGAAATTCAGCTCATGAGCTCTTTGGGCTGAAAAAGCCTCTGGATTTGGAGCACCCTTCGTGGATATCACGATTGGCCAAAAAGTCTTCGGATTCGGAGCCCCATCGGTGCATGACGTCTTTGGGCAGATAAAGGCTTTGGATTCGGAGCGCCTTTCGTGGATATCACGATTGGCCGAAAAAGTCTCTGAATTCGGAGCCCCGTTGGGGCATGACGTCTTTGGGCCGAAAAAGCCTCCAGATTCGGAGCGCCCTTCGTGGATATCATGATTGGTCGAAAAAGTCTCCGGATTCGAAGCCCCATCGGCGCATGACGTCTTTGGGCCGAAAAAGCCTCTAGATTCGGAGCGCCCTTTGTGGATATCATGATTGGTCGAAAAAGTTTCCGGATTCGGAGCCCCATCGGCGCATGACGTCTTTGGGCTGATCAAGCCTCTAGATTTGGAGCGCCCTTCGTGGATATCACGATTGGCTGAAAAAGTCTTCGGATTCGGAGTCCTATCGGCGCATGACGTCTTTGGGCCGAAAAAGCCTCCGGATTTGGAGCGCCCTTCGTGGATATCACGATTGGCCAGTCTCCAGATTCGGAGCCCCATCGGCGCATGACGTCTTTGGGTCGAAAAAGCCTCTGAATTTGGAGCGCCCTTCGTGGATATCATGATTGGCCAAAGTCTTTGGATTCGGAGCCCCATCGGTGTATGATGTCTTTTGGTCGATAAAGCCTCCGGATTCGGAACACCGTTCGTGGATATCACGATTGGCCGAAAAAGTCTTTGGATTTGGAGCCCCATCTGCGCATGACGTCTTTGGGCTGATCAAGCCTCCGAATTTGGAGTGCCCTCCGTGGATATCACGATTGGCCCAAGTCTCCAGATTCGGAGCCCCATCGATGCATGACGTCAAAGCCTCCAAATAAAAAAAAAAAAAAAAACGGCATAACCACATCCACAAAACAACATTTACACATCAAAGCAGGGATATGTAAGTTGAGCCGGCACAACCGCATCAACAAAACAAAACGTGCCAACATTCGAAAAAAGATGCTTAATTAAGCATATAAAAATTCTGAATGAGATACAAGCATTTAAAATGGAACATTTTATTTGATTAAATAGTAATTACATAAACGCAATCCACGTTCGAGCATTACAATATCTATTTTCATACGACGGCATCGTCGAATCAACGCCGGCTGCTCGGAGAGCATCCGCAGCTTGAAATGTTTTGATCTGACTGCGCTTGAATCCACAATGTTCACACCGGCGAGACAATTACCCTCGAGGTGGAGAGCTCTGACACCATAGACAACATCAAGGCCAAGATCCAGGACAAGAAAGGAATTCTCCGTGAAAACAGTAAAATTCAACGGTCGTGGTGCTACATTGGCCTCATCTCTCGGTCGCGGTTGCGGAGAACTTCCATGTTGTTGTTTCTCCTTTTGGGGTGATCTGCTTCGACGACTTGGAGGCTGACGTTTTTCCCGTTCTTCGAACACCCTACCTTTCGCACGGGTGGGTTCTCTACTGCGATTCATTGCAATGTCAAGCTCCGCCAAAGTTCGAGCTTCTCCTTTGCTGTTGAAGAAAACTCCATTTGACATTCACACTTATCTTACCCCACGCAACAAAATTGTTTTAAATCAAGTCTGAACACAGTAAGTGAAGTTACTGGCACGAAGAGTCTGATGTGATTTATTTCTAATCCTTGCAGTGACCCCGAGGCGATTTCATTAACACTAAACTCCAAAAGACGGACACCGATCGATATTGGCCACAGCCATTCCATGTTCTAATTTTTGGCTTTTTGTAGTTAAAATGGCCTAATTATATGAACGACAATTATAGATGGGCCGACAGTCTCCGGATTTGGAACCCCTCTGGGACATGACACCTTTGGGCCGATTAAGCCTCTGAATTTGGAGCCCCATCGGCGCATGACGCCTTTGGGCCGATAAAAGCCTTCGAATTCGGAGCCTCATCGGTGCATTGACCGTGCGTAACACGTATGCCAAATAAATATTTAATGAAGAATGCTCATGACAAGCCGGCATATAACCGTTCGGAATTGAATGAAACAACATGCAAACACATGTGCGCCGAATGGAAATTACAATGAAACATTTAAAGTAAAACATTTTATTCATTCAACCAATGATTACGTAGTTTTTAACGCAATCTGCGTTTTGAGCATTACAAGGTGTTTACATAATTTTTATCTAGCGTCTCCCTCATCATCACTCTTTTCGATTTCAAAAGCGGAAAAGGAAAAACACTCACGCTGGTACAGCGGCAATGCCGAATCAAAACCCTTTGCTTGGAGAGTCTTCACAGCTCGAAGCGCCTCGATCCAACCGTGCCTGAACCCCCGGTTCTCACATCGACAGACCTCCTCTGCAAGCTACTCTTGGTTTTGTCGATCTCAATCTCCCGGCCCGCATGAAAGCCTTGTTCATACCCCATGGCCCTTGCATTTTCCACAGCAAACATGCTTGCCGTCTCCCTGTCAGCTATCGCGTGACTTAACAGCCATTGGGTCACCCTTTCGTTCACGACTGGGTTAGAGGAACCTGCCACGCGAGGCTCGATGGTTTGAACCTTCTTAAGCTCCCTGAGCTCGTGCTCGGCATTTTTTGCGCGAATCTCCAAACTACGTATTCGTTCTTCCTTCTTCTATATTTCCCGCCGCGCGGCGCGTAGACGCATGCCGACCTCATAAGCGGTGTACAGCCCTTTTACCGCTCCATGGATGCCTTGTCAAAATACTTCGAAATCTTGTCGTCCAACCATCGACTGTTGGACCTCTGGTGGAAAGATCTGTCGAGTGAACTCGACTGCTACGCCTGGGTCATTAACGATGGAATCCGCCTCCGTCATCGGTTTATTTCCCACGAAAATCGTAAAACTCAACAGTCATGGCGTCGCCTCAGGCTCGCTTGTTGGTTGCGGTTGCGGGGAGCTTCCCCGTTGCTGTTTCTCCTTTCGGGGTGATTTGCTTCGACAACTAGTGGGTTGACGCCTTTCCTGTTCTTTGGACGCCCTTCCTGCCGTGCGCATAGGCTCGTTACTGCGAGTCATTGCAGCGTCTAATTCTGTCAATGTTCGTCCTTCTCCTTTGCTGTTGAAGAACAGCCTGTTCGACATTCGAACTTATCCCAGGCTAGTTCAAATCAAGTCTGAATAAAAATAAGTGGCATCACTGGCGCGAACTCACCCCATTTTATATGCAACGCCCCCAAGGCAATGCCCCCGAGGCGACGCCATTAATTCTAAACGCCCAAAAGCCAGATGCCGATCGGACCACTCCACGAACTAGTCCCATCCGGCTTACGAAGTTCATGCACTGGCGGGGCAAGGGCAGATTTATTTATCTAACCGGCCAAACATCTAGGCCCCTTGCCGATCGATATGTGCCGCAGCCACTCCATGTACTAATTCTCAATTTTTTAAATGGAAACGCCGATTATAGATGAATGCCTTAGAGTTCATGCACTGGTTGGGGCAAGGGCAGATTTATTAATCTAACTGGCTAAGCATCTAGGCCCCTTGCCGATCGATATGTGCCGCAGCCACTCCATGTACTAATTCTCGGCTTTTTAAATGGAAACAACGGTTATAGATGAATGCCTTAGAGTTCATGCACTGGCTGGGGCAAGGGCAGATTTATTAATCTAACCAGCTAAGCATCTAGGCCCCTTGGCGATCGATATGTGCCGCAGTAAGTCCATAAACTTCAAGAACTCGACTTTTTGGAGTTAAAATTGCCTAATCAGATAGTCAGCAAGTATACACGAACGTTTTATTCAAAATAGCAACAAAACAATACCATTCATTAATACAATTTGGCACAAATAATAGTAACGTACAAAATGAATTTTCATTAAGTAAATTGGGCACAAATTGTAGCCATTTTACATATGAAAACTGCTAAACGAAAAGTTGTAAAAAGCTGAAAATTACTAAACAAAAAGCTGTAAAAATACACGAAATTCCTAAAAAAAAAACAAGACCCGCCCAAATTAGTCCTCAGAGTCAGACTCCAGCGGCTCAACATCCACTTGCTCGTATGGAATTGGCATAGCCAATGTCACATCAACAGTAGTAAGGGCTTTGAGCTAGCCGTGTTTGAATCCCCGATTTTCAAATTTGGGGACTTCGTCTACGTATTCATTGAAAACAAATTTTTTCCCAGTGTTGAATGCCCTAGAGGCCTCCAGGTCGGCTGCTTCCTTCGCCGCCTTTATTTCTTTCAACTCAGCCTCCAATTTAGAGATCACCTCCTGGGCCAATTTAAGCGTGTCCTCGCTCGTATCCGCCCTCTTCTCGGTGACTGATCTCAATTCTTCAGTGTTGTGGGCTCTCTCCATCTCAGCCTCGGCGCGGGCGCCCTCTATTTTCGCCCTTAAGACCTTGAACTCGACCCTACTCCTTTGGCCCTCGACCTCCGCTTATAAATGGCCAATTTTCTCAATGGCATCATGATGGCGACGATCCATATCGGCTATCCTTCCGACGGTCTGCAAAATAGGAAGTTAAGACCAAAACAATATTTGCATAAATTGAAAAGACAAAGTCAAGATATATACCAAAAGAGCCGATTGTGTAGCCAACACAATTACAACTAGATCCGGCTCCGCCCGAAAAGCCGCCTTGTTAGCAGTCAGTGAAACGGACGTAGCCATGCTGAGTGCGACAGCTGGAACTTTGATTATCGAAGCATCTGAGGAGATCGGCGTATTTTTTATCTTCAGCTGAATAACAAAAGGTGCAGTCACATCTGACTCCTCCAAACGAGGTCATTT
The DNA here is from genome assembly GCF_055761805.1 of Camellia sinensis. Taxonomy (NCBI): domain Eukaryota; kingdom Viridiplantae; phylum Streptophyta; class Magnoliopsida; order Ericales; family Theaceae; genus Camellia; species Camellia sinensis. The sequence continues at coordinate 145,230,946 of NC_138963.1, forward strand.
GTTGGCGCGGTCTTCCTCTAAGCCGGTCTCGACCTCGGCACGGTGCTTCTCCACCCTTTGCTCAGCCTCTACACTTGCCTGAACAACCGGTTCTACCTCGGCAGTTCGGTTTTTTTCCGTTCCCTCCTCAATAACAGACAAAGAGGGTTGAGATTCGCCAATAGGCAAGGGGGACTGAGATCCGACAACAGTCTGGAAGGGTTGAGATTCGGCAGCCCGAATGGCCTCCGCCCTTCTCCGTGCGGCCATCCTTTCTGCGTTTGCCTTCTTGGCAAGTTTAGTGAGGCTCAAGCCAGTCATATCTTCTGGGTATGCGCTGGGAAGGTCCTCCAGACTGTGAAAAATACCGTCAAATGGAAGGTCCCCTCGACCCGAAGTGGACGGAGGATCACTTGAATTGAGGTCGGCCTCTTCAAACACTAACTTCAAAGCCTCGTCGACCTCGGCTTTGGACTGGTCTGACTCGGTGGCCTCAGCTACTTCCGGTCTCTCCGAATCTGATCTCTCAAAACTGACTTGCCTCAAATTTTTGAAATCAGTCAAGATAAGGGCGGTAAGAAACTCCTCACCCTTCAGAATTGGGATGTTTTCCGCCGTCTAAAAGGTCGTATAAGTCAGCTCGTAGCAGAGCAGAACGTGGGCCACCCTCCCCTGTTTCTGAAAACTTGGCCAGCCGAAATACTTGAGCACAACCTTGATTTCCAAAAGAACGCCGTCGTCGGTTGAGATCAGGATTTTCTTCGAATTGTTTCCTGCATAAGCAAAACCGTGAGGTCCCGAGAACGAAGCTTTATAAATATAACAAAAAATGAGTAAATGGAGAGGGTTGATGAAACCACAATCGTCTTCCCTTTCCTGTCAATTGCAGAGGATGGAGTCCGTTTCCCCCTTCACCCACTCCTTAGGGCTGTGCACTGCCATTGGGGCTTAATCCCATCTCAACGCAACGTTAACTTCTTTAGAATCGTGATGGGGATTATCGCACTAAACCGTCGCCTTAGGCTTAACCTTGGCATTCCCGCTATTCGGCATTGCTATGCCTTGGCCAAGTCTTCTGGTCAGCACGGGCGTTATTTCCTTAGGGCCATTGACACCGACCATCAACTAGTGACTATACTTTCCAGCTCTAGGAAGCGAATCGATGATGCCGTCTGTCACAAGTGACACAAGTGACACAAGTGACAGATGGATGTCATCAGGAATGGAGAAATGACGTCGAAAGCTAGAAATTCGATTCGGTGGGAGGAGATCTTTCAAATGTTTCGCCATTTCCCCCAGCCAATCGGAATATGCTAAGCCAAAAACAAAGCAAGAAAAGAGATTCAAAGCAGAGAAGGAGAAAACTTACAAGAGGCAAAGAGGATAGAGAGGAAAAGGAAATTGCAGAGGTAATTCGGAAGGCAGTCTAGCGACGAGCGTCTGAAAGCGTGTATGTATTTAAAAAGACGTCGAAATTTTAAATCACAATAAATAGAAGTGTACGAAGAGGCAAGAAGTTGAAATGACAGCCGAGAAGCGTGCGTTCAGACATTTGCGTTGGAATACGGTCAATCGCCGAATTTTGGCTCTGACTTTTCAAGTTCGAAGCCAAACACTCTAGCCAACTGTCATTAGTGAAGTGTTCGGGGGGCAATTGTGGGGGCCGAGTATCGGGAAGTGTAGAGATTCCGGATAGTCGAACCTGGGAGAGTCGGAATACATGGCACTCGGCCCAGGCTCGCATGATAGAATACAACTCTACTCGGCGAAATAGCCGGTTAAGCAAGGGGCCGAGTAGAGGGCGGACTATTACGAAATATGCCGAATATAGAAGTGGAAATGGGCCTAATCCCGAGGCCCAAGAAAGAAAAGATATAAATAGGAGAGCATCAACCTGAAGGAGGTAGGTGAGAAGCACTACGTTTAACTTAGAATAGAAGTAATCTTGAGTGTTGAGACTGACTTGTCCGTTGGAGTGCTAATTCCGGCACCCCCAACCAGAGTGTTTATTCCTTTTCAGGTGTCTAGCAGAGGATCACGAGCGTCCCCCGGGATCAGAAGAGTATTTCCAAACCACATCTCCACAAAGACCTATCTCCGATCAGTTCTACTATTGACAACACCATCGGCAGGCGACCTGCTCATTTTATATTTGGCCGTCTCTGACCGGGCCGTCAATGCCGTACTGTTAAAGGAAGAGCTTGGGGAGCAGCGACTAGTGTATTATGTGAAGAAGGCAATGGTTGACGCCAAAATACGTTATGTTCCGTTGGAAAAACTCATCCTAGCCCTCGTCATAGCAGCAAGAAAATTGATGCATTACTTTCCGGGGCATACCATCGGGGTACTAACGGACTACCCCCTCCAGGCAATACTCCGCAGTGCAGAAGCATCAGGGAGCGTTTCAAAGTGAGCTCTTGAACTCGGCAAGTACGATATTCAATTCCTGCCTAGAACCTCAATCAAGGGGCAAGTTCTTGCCGACTTTGTGGCCGAATTTACTGGTGGTCTTGCCGACTTGAAGTCTGATAAAATTCAACCTGAGCCAAACTGGAGAATTTATGTTGGGGACATTTGACAGTTGTACTGTGATGGATCGTCCAATCAACGCGGCAGCGGAGCCAGAGTAGTGATCATGGCTCCCGACGGAGCAATAATTGAGTAGGCTATCAAACTCGGCTTCGAAGCATCTAACAATGAGGCCGAATATGAAGCCCTGTTAACTGGCTTGTGGAATGCACATCTCCTGGGTGCTCAGCGTTTGCTTATATTTTGTGATTCAAAACTTGTGATCAATCAAATAAAGGGGGAGTACGCAGCCAAAAACAACCGTATGGCCGCTTACATGAAAACGGCAAATTCCTTGCCGGCAAATTTTGATCATCATGAATTGAACCAAATAACCCGTGATCAAAACACGCATGTGGACGCCCTGGCTTGCCTAGCCTCTGCAATTAACTCAGAGATTAAACTGACAATTGAAGTGGGTTTTATCCCTAAGTCAAGCATTGGCCCTTCAGAAGAAGTCCAGATCAATGTCATAGAGTCAGGTTCGAGTTGGATGGACTCCATTGCTGCATTCCTATCTTCCAAACAGCTCCCATTGAATAAGAAAGAAGCGCAGAAGCTGCGAAACAAAGCCCTGCGATACTACTTGGATCCACAAAGAAAGCTTTACAAAAAATCCCTTTCTAGCCCATACCTAGAATGCGTTCATTCGGATAAAGTCGAGGAACTCCTGACTGAAATACATGAAGGTAGTTGTGGTGCTCATTCTGGCAGGCGCCCTTTGGCCCATCGAGCTGTTACACAGGGGTATTATTGGTCGACAATGAGAGCTGATGCTGAATGTTATGTAAAAAAATGTGAACAGTGCTAGAAGCTCTCTCCCTTAACCCATCTTCCTACTGAAGAGTTAAGCTCTATAACCAGTCCTTGGCCGTTCGCCCAATGGGGACTTGACATCGTCGGGCCATTGCCTCGCGCACCAAGCAACAAGTGATTTTTGATTGTCGCAACAGATTATTTCACAAAATGGGTGGAAGTGGAGGCACTAACGCACATTCGAGATACTGATGTGAAGCGTTTTGTATGGAGAAATATCATAACACGATTCGGCATTCCGAGAGCACTTATTTCAGACAACGGCACCTAGTTTGATTGCAGTGTCTACCGAGAACTGTGCAGCAAGTATGGTATTCAGCCCTATTTTTCCACCTCTGCTTATCCTCAGAGTAATGGCCAAGCTGCAGCTTCCAACTAATCTATTTTGGATGGCATCAGGAAGAGGCTGGAGAAAACTAAAGGAAGATGGCTCGAAGAATTGCCGAGTGTGTTATGGGCTCATCACACTACTCCGAGGCGGTCCACTGGGGAGACGCCGTTCGCTTTGTGCTTCGGTACGCAGGCAATCATCCCCTTGGAGATCGGCCTCCCAACCTTGAAATCAAAAGTTTTTGATATGGGCCGAAACGACATGATGCTGGCCTTGGATTTGATTTTGATTGAAGAACGAAGAGACCGTGCCCTAGCATCCATGGCACGGTACCAGCAGCAGCTATACACCAGGAGAGTTGGTCCTGAAAAAAGTGCTCCCAGCTGCTAGGAATCCGGCTGAGGAAAAATTGGGTCCTAACTGGAACGGCCCCTATCAGATTGACTTAATAGCGTGAGTAAGGGCATATCGGCTCAAAGACATGTCTGGGAGAAGTCTTCCACGGCCTTGGAATTCAACGCACTTGCATAAATTCTATCATTGAACTCGACCTGTGGGGCATGATACTTGTTTTGAATGGTTCACTATGTACATACTTCACTCCTACAATGCAAAGTTTCCTGTTTTCTCATTACCAAATTCACTTCGAAAGTCTTCCGGTTTAAGCCTCCGGATTCGGAGCGCCCTTCGTGGATATCACGATTGGCCAAGACAAAAAAGCCGTCGAATTCGGAGCCCCATTGGTGCATGACACTTTTGGGCCGATTAAGCCTTCAAATTCGGAGCGCCCTTCATGTATCACGATTGGCCAAGTCTGCAGATTCAGAGCCCCATTGGTGCATGACACTTTTGGGCCAATTAAGCCTCCGGATTTGAATCGCCCTTCGTGTATCATGATTGGCCAAGATTTAAGTCTCCGAATTCAGAGCCCCATCTGTGTAGGTCATGTTTGGGCCGAATAAAGACTCCAGATTCAGAGCGCCCTTCATAGATATCACGATTGGCCATGATAAGTCTCTGGATTCGGAGACCTATTGGTGCATGACACTTTTGGGCCGATTAAGCCTCTGGATTCGGAGCGCCCTTCGTGTATCACAATTGGCCAAGATTTAAGTCTCCAAATTCGGAGCCCCATCCGTGCAGGTCACGTTTGGGCCAAATAAAGACTCCGGATTCAAAGTGCCCTTCGTGGATATCACGATTGGCCAAGACAAAAAAGCCTCCAAATTCGAAGCCCCATTGGTGCATGACACTTTTGGGCCGATTAAGCCTCTAGATTCGAAGCGCTCTTCGTGTCACGATTGATCAAGTCTCCAGATTCGGAGCCCCATTGTTGCATGACACTTTTGGGCCGATTAAGCCTCTGGATTCGAAAGCGCCCATCGATTGGCCAAGACAAAAATCCTCCAAATCTGGAGCCCCATACGTTTATGACACGATTAGGCCGAATAAGACTCCGGATTCAGAGTACCCTTCACCGGTATCACGATTAGCCGACAGCAAGCCTCCGAATTCGGAGCCCCATCCGTGCGGGACATGCTTGGGTCGAATAAAGACCCTGGATTTGGAGTGCCCTACGTGGCTATCACAATACACAAAAAATTGAAGCATGCGAGCATTCAAAATGAAATGTTTCATTTAATTGAACTGGGACAAGCCGTATAAACGTAAGCTGAAACATGCAAACATTCAAAATGAAATCTGTCCTTAGATTAATCGATTGGCATGAGGTGTATTAATATAAGTAGAAAGTACGTTAACACTTGAAAACGAAGCGTTTTATTAAATTAGCCAATAATTACATAATTTTGTACTCAATCTGCGTTTGAGCATTACAATGTCTACTTTTATCCGGTGTCTCCCTCATCATCACTCTTCTCGACTTCAAAGGCAGAAAAGGGGAAATGATCACGTTGGTATAGCAGCGACGCTGAATCAACGCCTGCTGCTCGGAGAGCCTCTGCAGCCTGAAGTGCCTTGATCCAACTGTGCTTAAATCCACGATTTTCACATCGACAAACTTCCTCGGTGAGCTTTTCCTTGGTCTTCTCCATCCCAACTTTTCAGCTTTCATGGAAGCCTTTTTCATAAGCCCTTCCCTTTGCGGCCTCTCTCGTAAACATGCTCGTTGTATCACGATCGGCAATTGCATGACTGATAACCCGTTGGGTCACCCTTTCTTCCACAATTGGGTTAGCTTGTCCGGCAGGTTGTGTCTGAGCGACTTTGACCTTCCTCAACTTGCGCTCAGCCACTTTCGCGTGAGCTTCCAAGTTTCAAATGCGTTCATCCTTCTTCTCTATTTCACGTCATGCGGCACGAAGGTGCATGCCGATTTCATAGGAGGTGTACAGCCCTTTCACCGCCCCATGAATGCCCTCTCGAAACACCTCGAAGTCAGGTCGACCAATCGACTGAACGACTTATGGCGGAAAAATTTGTCATGCAAATTCGACTGCCATGTTCGGATCGCGGATGATGGAATCTGCCTCTGTCATCAGTTTGTTCCTGACGAAAACTGAAAAGCTCAATGGGCGTGGTGGCCCACTGGCCTCACTTCATGAACGAAGGAAGCTCCTCCGTTGGCACTTATCCTTCCTCGGTGACCTGCTCCGTAGACGTGGAGAGCGGCACCTCTCATGTTTTGCAGATGCCCTACCTCCCGTACGGGGAGGCTCACCAACGCGATTCATTGCTGAGTCCAGCTCAGCCAGAGTCTTACCCTCTCCCTTACTGTTGAAGAACAGTCTATTTGACATTCGTACTTATCTAACCTTCCGCAACAAACTAGTTTAAATTCAGTCTGAACACAACAAGTGGAGTTACGGGTGCGAAGAACCCACCCCATTTATTCCTAATGCATGCAGCGCCCCTAAAGCGATTTCATTAATGCTACTTCAAAAGCCCGATGCTAATCGACGTGCGCTGCAGCCATGCCGTGAAATAATGATATTCGGCTTTCGAAGTTCATACATTAGCTGGGCAAAGGCAGATTTATTAATCGGATCGGCCAAATATCTAAGCTCGATGCCGATCGATCTGTGCCGCAACTACTCCATGAACTAATGATATTCAACTTTCAAAGTTCATACATTGGCTGGGGCAAGATCAAATTTATTAGTCTGATTGGCCAAATATCTAAGCTCGATGCTGATCGATCTGTGCTGCAGTTACTCCATGAACTAATGATATTCAGCTTTCGGAGTTCATACATTGGCTGGGGCAAGGGCAAGTTTATTAATCTGATCGACCAAATATCTAAGCTCGATGCCTATCGATCTATGCCGCAGCCACTCCATGAACTAATGATATTCGGCTTTCGAAGTTCATACATTGGCCGGGGCAAGGGCAGATTTATTAATCTGATCGGCCAAATATCTGTACCGCAGCCACTCTATGAAATAATGATATTCGGCTTTTAGAGTTCATACATTGGCTGGGGCAAGGGCAGATTTATTAATCTGATTCGCTATTCGACGAGGATAAATTACTAAATTGCCTAGTTATCTAATCGGCAAGTGTACACGAATGTTTTATCCAAAGTGGCAAAAAGCAATACCATTCATCAATAGCAAAATTAAACACAAATAATAACAAAGTATAAAGGAAATTTTCATTAGTAAATTAGGCATAAACTGTAGCCATTTTACATATGAAAACTACTAAACAAAAAGCTACAAGTTTGCATGAAAATGCCAAGCAAAAACTTAAAAACTGCAGTCATTTTACACATAAAAACTACTAAACACAAAACTGCAACAATACATTCAAAATCGTTAAACAAAAACAACTAAAGTGTCGCCCTAATCAATCCTCGGAGTCAGACTCCAGCGGCTCAACGTCCACTTGCTTGTATGGAATCGCATAGCCAATGTCACGTTAGCAGTAGCAAGGGCTTTGAAGTAGCCATGTTTGAATCCCCAATTTTCAAATTTGGGGACTTCTTCCACATAATTTGCGAGGGCAGCGCTTTGCCCAGCCTCGTACGCCTTGGAAGCCTGGGAGTTGGCTACTTCCTTCGCCTTCTTCAATTTTTCTAAGTCAACCTCCAGTTTGGCAATTGCCTCTCGGGCTAACTTGAGTGCATCTTCGCTCGCTTTGCCCTCTCCTCGGTGGCCAATCTGAGCTGGTCTGAAGTTCTCGCCCTTTTCATCTCGGCCTCAGCCCTTGCAACTTCCATCTTCGCCCTCGCTGCTTCAAACTCGGCCCTGCTCCTCTGGCCCTCAACTTCCGATTGTAAACGGCCAATTCGTTCGATAGCGTCATGCTGGTGACGGCCTATCTCGGCTATCCTTCCGACCGTCTGGAAAACAGGAAATTAAAACCAAAACAATATATGCATAAAAGGGAAAAACAAGATCAAGGTATATACCAAAAGAGCCGATTGAGCGGCTAATGCTATTGCCAACAGATCTGGCTCTGCCCGGAAAGGCGCCTTGTCAGCTGGCACTAAGACCGACGAAGCCATGCTTAACGCCATGGCTGGATCTTTCATAGCCGATGCATCAAAGGAGATCGGCATGTTTTTTATCTTTGATTGAACGGCAAAAGGCACAACCACATCCGACTCCTCTAAGCGCAGCGGTTTGTCAGCCAGGTTTTCTTCAGAGCCGGCCTCCACCTCGGCAGGACGTTTCTCCGCCCTTCGCTCAGCCTCCTGATCAGTCTGCACAACCATCTCTGACTCGGCATTTTGGGTTTGAGCCGTCTTCTCCTTGATAACAGGCAGGGAGGGCTCAGCTTCGGTGGCAGGTGGCACTTCAGATCGAATGGACTTTGCTCTCCGCTTCATGGCCATTCTTTTCGCGTTTTTCTTTTTGGCGAGTTATGTGAGTGAAAACCGGCCATGTCTTCGGGGTACGCGCCGGGAAGGTCTTTTAAACCAGTAAATATGTCATCGAAGGGAAGGTCCCCTCAACCCGAAGTGGATGAAGGGTTGGCTGAATTGAGGTCGGCTTCCTCAAAGGCCAACTTCAAAGCCTTGTCTACTTTGGCTTCGGACTGGCCTGACTCTTCAGCGACCTCAACTACTTTCGTCCGCTCCGAGTTGGATCCGTTGAAACCAACTTGCCACAAGTTTTTGAAGTTGGTTAAAACAAGAGCCGTCAAAAACTCTTCACCCTTCAGAATTGGGATGTTTTCTGCCACCGAAAATGTCGTGTACGTCGGCTTGTATCGAAGGAGAATGTGGGCCGCCCTCCCTTGTTTCTAAAGGCTTGGACGACCGAAGTATTTGAGCGCAACTTTAATTTCTATAAGAACGGCATCGTTAGTTGAAATCAAAACTTTTTTCAAATCGTTTCCTGCACAAGCAAAACCACGAGACCGCAAAAATAAAGCCTTGTAAATATAAGAAAAATAAATGCAAGGAGTTATATGGCCATTTGGTTCGGCCCTTCGTCTAGGAATAGGATCTAGGCGGTCCTCGCCTTCGCCGAATTCCCAGTTACCTCGGATAACGACCATGACATCATCGACTCGCTTGCCAGAGCTGGAAAGCATAGTCACTAATTGATGGTCGGTGTCCTTGGCCCTAAGGAAATAGCACCCATACCGGCCAGAAGACTTGGCCAAGACATAACAATACCGAATAGCAGGTATGCCGAGGTTAACCCTAAGGCGACGGTTTAACTCTATAATCCCCATTATGATTCTAAAAAAGTTGACATTGGGTTGGGAAGGGATTAGACCCCAATGACGAAGGACAGCCCTAAGAAATGGGTGAAGGGGGAAACGGACTCCGCCCTCTGCAATTGATAAGAGAGGGAAGACGATTGTGCTTTCATCAGCCCTCTCCATATCAAGGGTGCCGTTTGTCACTTGTGACAGACAGACGTCATCAGGAATAGAAAAATGGTGTTGAAAGCCAGAGACTCGATCCGCGGAGAGGAGGTCTTTCAAATGCTTTGCCATTTTCGTCATCCTATAGGAGTATGCTAAACTAAAAACAAAGCAGAAAAAGGGATTCAAAGCAGAGAGGAAGAGAACCTACAAGAGATGGAGAGGACAATGGAGGATAAAAGGAAGTTGCAGAGGTGAGTCGGAAGGCAGTCCAAAAACTTCAAGCATCTAAAAATGTGTATGTATTAAAAAAGAAGACAAAATTTTAAATCACAATAAATGGAAGCATACGAAGGGGAAGGAAGTTGAAATGATGATCGAAAGGCATGTGCTCTAACATCCGCGTTGGAAAGAGGTTAGCCGCCGAATTTTGGCTCTGACTTTTCGAGTTTGAAACCAAACACACCAGCTAACTGTCGTTAGTGGAGTGTTTGGGGGGCAATTGTGGGGGCCGAATATCGGGAGACATAAAGAGGCCGAATAATTGGACATGGAGGATCAAAATATATACATCGTATTTGGCCCCGTCTTATACATACAAATCCTACCCTATTCGACTAAATGACCAGTTGAAGAATGGACCGAGTGAAGAGCGGTCTGCAACCAAAGGAGCTGAGTAAATAGTTATACGGTGAATTAAAGGTGGGCCCAGCCCCGAGGCCCAAGAAAGAAAAGATATAAATAGAAGAACATCAGCCAGAGAGAGGTATGTGAGAACTAGTACGCTTAACTTAAAATACAAGCAATCGAGAGAGTATATACTGACCTATCGGTCAGATTGCTAATTCTGGCACCCTCGACCAGAGTGTTCATTCTTTTTTAGGTTACCAGCTGAGGATCTCGAGTGCCCCCTTGGATCCAAAGAGTATTGCCAGAACCACTTCCCCACAATGTCCGAATTGAAGTTCTGTAGCCCTAGAGCGCAAATGGCAATTTATCTGGCCAGTCCCTATATGTCTCAACCATTTTCTGCAAAATATGTTTGATGTTCTTATTGCAGCCTCCACAGCTCTGTTGGTTTGCGGCTGGTAAGTAAATGACTTATGAAAAGCCACATTGTATTTCTCCAACAAGTCAATCACTTTTTTCTTGAAATGGGAACCATTATCTGAAATGATCTCGTTTGGGACCCCATAACGGCAAATGATGTTGTTTTGGATGAACTTAGCCACATGCGCTGCTTTCAACACTGCATAAGACTAAGCTTCCACCCACTTTGTGAAGTAATCAATCGCCACCAAAATGTACTCATGTCCATTTGACCCTCTCGGTGTAATTGCGCCGATGACGTCGATTCCCCTGACTGAGAAAGGCCATGGTGAAGTCATGTTATACAGCTTCGACGGTGGGATGTTCATGCGATTAGCATGGATTTGGCATTTGTGGCATCGCCGAACAAAATTGATACAATCCTCCTCCATGGTAGACCAGTAGTAACCTTGCCTGAGAATCTTTCGGGCTAACATTACCCTGTTCATGTGTGCTGCACACTCTCCTCCGTGGATGGCCTCCATCAGACGCCTTGATTCTGTTGCTTCAATACACAACTTGTGCATTCCCAGATGGCCTCTCTTGTATAGTTTACCTCCGCAGATGATAAATTGAGTGGCCATTCGACATATTGCCCTTTTGTCTTTGGCATTTTCCCCTGGTGGATAGGCTTCCTTTTCCAAGAAGTTCCAGCTATCATAAAACCAAGGGTTTTGATCTTGCACTTCATCTATTGCGGTGATAGTCTCGTAGGCCAGCGTATATCTTTGGTCAATGATGATCGGACGCATCCGGACTCTAAGTAGGATGTCTATCATAGATGATAGAGTTGATAAAGTGTCAGCAAACCTGTTGTTCTCACTCAGTAGATGCATGAAAGTCAATTTTTCAAACCTAGGAATCAGAACGTCTAAGGTCTGGTGATAAATCTTCATCTTTTCTTCTTTAACCTTCCAATCTCCTTTTGCTTGAGATACAATAAGGTTCGGGTCCCCAATGACATCCAACCTTTTTGCCCCTAATTCCAGGGTGGCTTCCCAACCAGTAATGCATGCCTCATACTCTGCTTCGTTATTGGATACCTTGAACCGAAGTTTGAAGGCTAAGGGTATATGGAAATTGTCGGGTGCTATCAGCAATAAGCCTATCCCATAATCGTACTGATTAGATGCTCTGTCAAAGTACATTGTCCAAATCTCTTCCTAGACCTGCATAATAGCTTCATCTGGGAAGAGGTATTCTACCGCTTTATCCCCTTCAGCTGGGTGATCTGCCAAGAACTCCGCTACCGCTCTCCTTTTGATTGACTTGTGAGTAACATACTTCAGATCAAATTCAGAGAGAAGAAGCAACCAACGAGCTAGCCTACCCGTAAGCGCTGGTTTCTCAAAGAGATATTTGGTGTGATCTAATCTTGAAACTAGAATTACGGATTGAGCTAACAAGTAGTGCCTCAACTTCCTGGTAGCCCATACTAAGGCTAGGCAAGCTTTCTCTAGCAGGTAACGGTCTCATAATCCAGTATTTTCTTGCTCAAGTAGTAGATGACTTTCTCTACCTTATCCTCAGATTCCTGAGCAAGCATGCATCCCATCATTACGTTCGTTACTGATAGATACAGAATCAAAGGCTTCCTTGGCTCTGGCAGCGACAACACAGGCGGATTCTGAAGGTATTGCTTGATTTGCTCAAAAGCAAATTGACATTGGTTATCCCATCGAAATTTCTTTCCTTTCTTCAGGAGACCAAATAGTGGTTCACAAGTCAATGTTAATTTTGAAATAAACCGTCTTATGAATTGCACTTTACCTAGAAAGCCTCGCACATCTTTTCAGTCCTTGGTGGTGGCATTTCTAGGATGGCCTTGATTTTGGAAGGATCTACCTCGATGCCCTTCTGTGTGATCAAGAAACGTAGCTTTTCCCTATTGTTACACCGAAAATACACTTTTACAGATTCAACCTCAGTCTGTGTTCTCTGATCTGTCGAAAGAATTTCTTTAAGGCGGTGTAGTGGCCCTCTCTTTCCTTGGACTTAACAATCATGTCGTCCATGTACACCTCGACCTCTTTGTGGATCATATCATGCAGAATAGTGGTTGCAGCCCTTTGATAAGTAGCCCCGGTATTCTTCAGCCCAAACGACATCACTCTATAGCAGTAGGTTCCCCACAGCGTAGTGAAGACAATTTTCTCTCTGTCCTCAAGTGGCATCAGAATCTGGTTTTACCCAGAAAATCCATCCATGAAGGAGTGCAATGCATGACTTACGGTGAAGTCCACTAATTCATCGATGTGCAGTAAGGGAAAGTCATCCTTTGGACTGGCTTTATTCAGATCCCTAAAGTCTACACATACCCAAATTCTATTGTCTTTCTTTGGCACTACGACGATGTTGGCCAACCGAGTTGGATACTCAGATACTAGCAAAAAAACCTGTGTCTATCTGCTTGGCGACCTCCTCCTTAATCTTCAGAGCCCAATCCGGGCGTATTCTCTGCAACTTCTGTTTGACTGGTCGGGCTTTGGGGTCGAGAGGGATCTGATGTTGTACAATCTCAGGATCGATTCCAGGCATGTCTTCATAGGACCATGCAAAAACATCTTTAAAATCTTTTAATAAAGCGACTAAACGCTCGCGCTCCTCCAAGGACAATGTTGACCCGATCTGGACCAGACGCGGATCCTTCTTAGTACCCACATTAAAGGAAATGATTTTATCAACAAGGGGTTTTGCAAAACCTCTCATACTCTCGATTAATCAAATTTTCAAAACCAGAAGAATTCCTTCCTCATTGTTTTTATCAAAATTTTAAAAATCATGATCGATGCAATAAACAAGAGGCATAGAGAAATACTCGAAATTTGTAGTGGCATTCTCATTCACAAGGTCAAGCTTATCCAGTTCCTCGGTTACAACTGACTTAAAGGAAAAAGAAAAGGATAACCTGGACAAAACCTTGGCATCCGAGTTATCATCCCCAAGAATATCGGACCCAGACCTAGAAGAATCGAGATCTGATTTCGACTCCACAGACTCTATGGAATCAGATTTTGGTTCACTACCCGACTCAGAACTACTAGATAGGTAGCCCTTCTCTAGCTGCCAAACGAGAGATGGTGCGTCAGATGCATGAAAAATGCTGCTAGAAGGGTTCACACCCAGTTGGTCCCCGATCATGGAAACGAACAGGTTATCCCCCAAGCTCTTTGAGTCGATCAGAGGATTTGAAAGGAGACATGCTAGTTCTGCTCCTACTTCAAGCTCGCTGCTGTTGGAATCACTTTATGTGCTCGTTGCAACTTTAGCAATCGGTTCAGCCATTTTCTCCGTATCACTGTCTTGCAGTTGCAAGTCAAAGAAGATTCAAAACCAGGAACCCGTTGCTTCTCATAGTTGATCTAGGGTTTGGGGAAACCACAGAATGGGAAGTCTTCACCCTCTCGAACAAAATGACCATTCAGGGTTCCCCGGATAGGTCGATGTACAAGCTCATAACGTTTCCCTGTCTGTTTAGCTTTGGCTCTTCCTTTCATCTCTTTCTCTTTTCTAACCCAATCCTCTTTGGTGGGCGTATAGCCAAGACCAAAGGCGTGTGGGTTATGTGGCACATCGGCTAATGCAGTAACACCCTTCTGGCCACTCCTTTCTAATCCCATTCCGGGCATATGTTGTAGCTTGTTCATGAGATATACAGATTGGGCGCTGACATATAAGCCCTCATCAACAGCCAAGATATTTTGCACTACCCGGGCCTCGGCCAAGGTAAACCTCAAAAGGAAAATAACCTTTTTACTATGCACAATCTCCAGCACAGGTGTAGTGACCTCTGGCGGAGGATGTATAGATGAATTCCCGAAGACTATGGTCACCCCCTTCCCATGGGGGTACTTCAGCGTTTGGTGGAGAGTAGAAGAGACGGCTTTCACTTGGTGCAACCAAGGTCACCCCAGCAATAGATTGAAAGTGGCTGGCACATCCAGGACATGGAACTCAATATCCTATTGAGCTGGACCAACCTGCACTCTGATCTGTACTATACCCATCACTTCTCGACTAGTGTTGTCATACGCCTGGATCACCTGGGCTGTAGGCACGAAATCCATTAGCTTCAGGCTAATAGCGTAACTCGTACGGCAAGGGCAGATGTTGATTGCTGACCCGGTGTCGACTAACACGACTGCTACCCACTTTTCTTTGCACTCCACCGATATGTACAGAGATTTGTTGTGTGCAGAGCCTTCTGACGACAATTCCTTATCAGAAGAGGTTAGAGTTGGTGCAACACCTCCTGGGAAGACTAATCCCACCATGTTGTTCCAAGGTAGTGTACAGCCAGTCTATACACTACCTTGGAATAACACCTCCTGGTGCAACACCTCCTGTCGATGGATAACTTAACTCTATCCATTGCCTATAGTACAGCCAGTCTGTGCACCCGAGAAGCCATAAGCAGACCCCAGATGGAAATATCGGCTTGGATCTTCTTCAACTGTTTCAGCACTGCTTCCTCTTCAAACTGTTTTTCTTTTTGCCTTTCAGCTTTTTTATCTTTCCCGGATGCTTCAGCTTGGTCCAAGTGTGGGGGCTTGAAGTACCACCCACTTCTAGTCATATGTTCCACCTCTTCAGAGTACCAAGTGTTGTCAGGCAGGTTTTCACCCCAATCCTCGTTGGTGTGGGCGAGATGCAGATCATCATCTTCCCACCATATTCCTCCGGCAACTGAAAAATAATTGTTCGGTTCCATTCTAATCATTCTTACATCCCCTGCAGAGTGTTGGGCTTTTCTAGCTTCCTGCTTGTCTTGGGTCCTTTCCTGCTCAAACCGCTTCAGTGCAGCTTCTTGTTAAGCATCTGCAGTACTCACGGTGCCCAGTTCTTGAGCTAAATTCTTAATATCGGTGCTCTGCGGCAATTTACCCTTCCCATCTGCCACTCTGGCCATTGTAGCGGTTCTCATTTTCTATTCTTCCAACTTTAATTTAGTTTCCTCCTCAATGTCGGGTTCATCACCTAACCACCTAGAATTATTTGTCGACTCATTCAAATCAAACCAATCAATATGCACGTCCCCTTGATCTTGCTCATCAAAGAACTGCAAATTATCTATGTCCTCCTCTAGGTCGGCCAGATCATCTAATGCTTGATTTGGGCCATTCTCTGGAACTACGCTGACCTCTATCCTAGCCGGCAACACCACTTCTGGCTTGGCTTGATTGATTGGCACAATATAGCAGCTCGGGTAGTATACCCCTTCAGATAAGTCCTTAGAGCCCTCGGGCGATGCAGTGACATTTTCCACCAAAGCCAACGTCCCTTCATCTACCATTGTCACCACCACAGGTTCAGGTTAGAGGGTTGATGTGTTCATCATGCACAAGTCCATGCTCTCAGAGATGAACAACGCTTGTTTGGGTAGGTGAGAAAGGGTGATATATATATACTGGGGTCATAAGGGACGACCAATGTATGGATGAGGTTTATATGCCGGGGTGGAGTGACTTGATTATGTAGTAGGAGAGGATTTGTAGTGACGTTGGGCTTTTGGGGAGGTGCTATCACCTTATTATTGATGAGATCTTGAATCTCATGACGTAGCCTATAGCATTGATCAGTGTCATGACCATGCTGCTAGAGAAAAGCATAGTATTTGGTCGGGTTGTGTTTTGAGGGGAGGGGATCAGGTAGAGGGTGAGGCTCTAGTGGCTTAAGATGCCACTTTTTGATCAACATGCCCATGGCTTTGGATAAGGACATGTAAAGCGGGGTAAAGACCCTCTGGCATCGGGCTTGGTTGTTTGTGTTTTGTGACGTTAGGTTGGATGTACTGGCAAAAGAGATGGTGGTCTTGGGTGTGGTGGTGACCATACACACATCCAAAGGCCGTGCAACTGCATTACCAGTAGTGGTCACATTGGAACTGCTTGTGAAAGGCCTCTTGGGCTGCTCATTTTCATCGTTTATCAACCCTTGTCTCATTGCATCTTCAATATGAACTCCTATCTCATAGAGATCAGCCAATGTGAACAAGGGTAAAACAATCATCTTCTATAATAATTTCCCTTGCAGATTGCGGACTATCATTCTGATTTGATCTTTCTCGGATGGATGGGTAGTCATCATCGAAGCCTTGGCCCTCAACCTTGTCAAAAATTCTGAGAAGCCCTTATTTGGCTCCTGATGGGTTGCTTCAAGATCACGGGTGGTGACCTCGATCTGCTTGTTGTATGAATATTGTGCAGCAAAGGCCTCAGCCATTTCGTCTCTACTCCGTTTCTTAGAGTCTTCCAGTTTCGCATACTAGATAGCTGCTATCCCTGATAGGGTCCGCCGAAAAGCGACAGCTTCTGAAGTCTGGAAAGGCGCATTGGCCGCAGAATGTCTGAGAATAACCGCAAGTGAACCATGGGATCACCCGAGCCATCAAAACGGTCTATATGCAGCATCTTGAACCTATCTGGCAAGGTCAGTGCCGAGTCAGTATAGCCGTCTTCGATATCAAGGATCGAATTCACACCTTGTGCCCATTTGAGAAGCTTTTCTAGCTTGTCAACCTTTAGTGCAGTGGGGTCCACCTCGAATTCAAATGGCGCCTCAGTT
The DNA here is from genome assembly GCF_055761805.1 of Camellia sinensis. Taxonomy (NCBI): domain Eukaryota; kingdom Viridiplantae; phylum Streptophyta; class Magnoliopsida; order Ericales; family Theaceae; genus Camellia; species Camellia sinensis. Next base: position 145,248,074 of record NC_138963.1, read on the forward strand.
TGATACACTGGCGCCTTAAAGGTTTGCAGTGGGATCGGATCTAGTGGAATGCCCAAATTCTCTTGGACATTGACAGTGACTCCAGGTGTTGGAATACCCACTGGAGGTGCATGGGAAGCAGAAGTCGCTAGTTGCGGTGGTTGCTGTTGCTGCAGCTTGTTTATCACTTCAGCTTGTTAGGCTGTAACTCCAGCTTGGCGGGCAGCATCTTGCTGCATAGTTTCAATGGTTTACTGGAGATGATGGATCAAATCCTCTATATTGGCTACATGATATTGAGTCATTCGAACAGGCGAGTGATCCATTACTAGCCTAGCTACCAAAGTTTGTCCTTGACTAAATACAGGTAATTGTTGAACTGGTGAATTATGCTGAACTCTCCTCTGTCTAGTAATCGGTGGGAGTGAAGCAAACACAGGTTGTCCCTCAACAAGATCCCCAAATCTGTAAATTCTCCTTATACGGGTCTAGAGTGCTTGGAGGTATTCGAACTGTCTGAAGCAACTGTGAAAAACTACCTTGCAAAAAGAAATAAAGCAAAAGGAAACACAAAACAAAAAAATTCAGAAACCGCACAACACCTCAGTTCAGATTTTAATCAATACACTGATGTAATCAAAAACTGTAGGACCATGCTCAACACTAAATTCTGCCTCCCAAAACTGATACCCAAACTTGCAACTGATACGTGCATTCTTGCGGAGTTTCACTCTAAAAGTACATAATAGTTAAGTGAGAGCCAAAAACGCCCCTATGATGGGATAGGGTTACCATGTCCTAGTTTCGTCAGGAAGTAGGGTTAGCTATTCAAACAAAGTGGTTTCACCACAATCCTGCATTTGAGTAAGCAACATATCCTAGTTTGGAACAGTTTCTATGGCTTTCGATATGCAACTAGGTCAATTGGTCAAAAAAGGGTACCTCAGAAAGACTACCTAATATACCTCTCACACCTAACACCGAGAAGTGGAAGGAGGATCAAACGGTACAACGGTAGTCCAGATCTAAGGATTGTGTTCTCATCGTGGCAGAGCTCGCAACCGGTCAGCCTTTTGACAAGCTTTTCCAAGCGAGCCTCCAGCAAACCGTTCAGGAATAGCAGATGGCAAACACTATGACTTAGGCACACCAATGCAAATGTAAATGCAAAGAAACACACAAGTGTAGATAAAATGTCATATCATAAGTTCGAGTCAAGTTCTCTAAATCCCCAATAGAGTCGCCAAAAACTATACTCGACTTTTTCTCGCCCCCTTTCGGATGGTTTGAAAAAAAGCCCTACAGTTCGGACTCCCGTGGTTCTGAATCTAATTTCACAAGTGCAATGTGGAATTGATAAACACCAAAGAGTCCAAATCCATAAAATCGTTTTTGGAAAATCAATTTTAGAATAAAAAATGCCAAAATTGGACTCTTTTGCTAGATATAGAGTCACTAGCTAAATATTTTTTTTTTTTTGGGAAAATTTAGGAAACCCCGACTCGTGCTAAAGGCCACGTCTCCGTCATCACCAAAGTTGCCTCAGCTTGGGAACTTCGGTACGAAGGGAGAAGGTTATGAATTGAGCACCCCCACTAGCCCGATCAAAGATCAGCCTCTACTAATCATGATATGATTTTTATGTACATTATGTGTTCTTATTTCGGTTATTAGGCTAGCTTTACTATGTGATGCGCTCAAGCAAAGTATAGACTAAAATTGCAAGATTTGGAACAATTCAAGTTCATGTTTGTTTTGTGAAAAAGGGTTTGAATTTGCCACTCAACAAAGTGGGCTTAAAAAAACGTGAATTTGCCACTTAACAAAGTGGGCTTAAATATATATTCGTTGAATCGTTCCAATTCAAACAACAAGCCTTCATCCATAGGCATTCAAACAATTTAGCAAGTAAGCACTTAGCCTCATGGAAAGCATGCTAGTCATGGGAATCACTCACACTCATGCAAGTATGCTAAAGCACTAAAAACTCGCTTAGTAGTCCAAGCCAAGAAGATATGAGTTAGAAAAATATGTATGATTCCTAACTATGCAAAATGTCTAATGCAACACATGCAAAAATGCAACTAATTGGCTCGGCTACTAATATGGCATATGAATTAATCCAAGACATGCTGTCTAAGAACGCATTCAAAGAATTATTGAAATGACAATGCAGTTTGAATGATGCGCCGAGCCTCGGTGCATGCAAGACAAGATGAATGGATGCAAGCATAAAGTATGCTAATTGAAACATGTCCCTAATCTAACCATCGAAAGCGGTAGAATAAAAGGGAGAAAGACGTGGCGTTGGAAGACATGCAAATTATTACATCACACTCTTGTGAAGGAGAGTCCAAATGCATAAACTAAGCTAAGCTAATCTAAGCTATGGTACTTAGAGCTAATTAAGCTAAAGAAGCTAATTATTACAACACTTGAATGAACTAACTTGTAAGCTAACTAATTAAGTTACAACACAAATATAAGCGAAATAAGTAATTAAAACGTCTAACTACACTGTTACTACTCTGCCTCGGGAAATTGAAGATATACATGCTCAGAAGCCACTTGAAAAGACCTCTGTTTTGCTCTCGAATGTCTCTGTTTGTAGAGTTGAACATTTCCAAAACCATTTTGCTCCACCTTACCAACATTCATCTGAGGTATGCATCAATGGCCAGCAAGCCATTAGTAAACACTGCCGGCCTCCTGCCAGCCTTGGAAGTGGCTTGTCGGCCAGGGATGGTGCTCTGCCGGCCATGGATGGTGGCCTGCTGGCCATTGATGCGCCATTTCACCTACTACAGCAGAGGACAAACAGAACAAAAAGGCACGCATTCTCACAGATTGTTTGCACAATTCACCTCTCATTTTCATGAACAAATCCAAGAAAAAGTGAATTTAAACTACAAACCACAAATTCAAATAATTTTATTGCATGATGGCTTGTAATTCATGATATACAAGCTCAATAAATGCAAAACAAGACACTCAAGAATCGTCACCCTATCATGCATGATCAAGGACAATAGAGACCTAGGAAATTTGGTACATTTCATCACTTTGAGTATGAAATGTCCTAATTTTCCTTATGTTCAATTAATGTCCAATTGAACACGCAACACACAAGTTATTATCTTGCTCAATTTTACTTGCCACTTTTATTTACTCATTTTAGTTACCACCCATTACTTAGTCAATTAAATCCATTGGTGAGAGTTTTCTAAAGTGAAAGAAGTGTCAACCAAGGGGTGGTTTAAGTCATAAGAGAAGCTTCATGCCATTGGTAATAAACCCTCAAAAGAGGATTAAACCATTAAGCATGGACCTCAATATCTCAAGCTCAAAGAATCTCAAGTTTGAAACAACCATCGAAGCAAATTAAAGAGTGAAGAAATGCGGGAGGTCATAGAGCATTAGGTGCTGAAATGAAGCACAAAATGACACCAAAACGTGCGATCAACTCAAACAAGGGGTGTCTAAAGGCCTAAAACACCATCCTTATGAGGACCTTTACACTACGACCATGCAAAACAAGACTCAACTGACCCAAACAGCCCAAAACAGAGCTAAAGCAATCCAAAACAAAGGAAAAAACATGCTGGAACATTGCTACAAAAAGCTAGAAAAAACATATAGAGTTAACTAGGCTAGCAAACAAGACACAAGGAGGGGAGGCTAATCCCTCCAATTTTGGACTTTAAAACATGTTTTTTGCCACTGAAAATACTCTGAAATTCAATGGTTAAAGGCCCAAAAAAAGTTGGTTTGAAAGTGGAAAACAAAGGTGCAAAAGCCTTAGAAGCAAGGAATAAAGAAGGGTGAGACACCCTCCTAACCTTAAATGGCTTAAAACACCAATTTTAGCCCATTAAAACAAAGATTTTTATGGCTCAAAAATGGCCCAAAAATAGTGGGAAAAGATGGAGAAACAAGTATACTAAAACAAGTGAATAGACAAGTGTTATACCTCTTGAAACCAAGCACAACTTTAGGCAAATACAAGCCAAAACCACCTTCAAGAGCTTCAACAAGACCTTAAGGGACCTTAGCTCAAGGTGATCAATTTTTGTTAAGGATGTGTATGCAAAAGAGTGATATAAAGGCAAGTGTGCACAAAATTTCAAGAGAGAGGAAAATGTAGAGATAGAGAGAGAGAGAGAGAGAGAGAGAGAGAGAATTTTGTTCCAAAATTTCTAACCTTCAAAAATGGGGCAGGACACCCTATATATATAGAAAACATGAAATCTATACAAGGAGATCCAGCCCTCCACATGTGGACAAATGCAAGCATCTATGCAAACAGCTAGCATAGCTGGCATAAAATATCTGCAGAAAACACTAGTGGCTGGTCGACCATCAGTGATGGTCGGCAAGGCATCATTGATGGCAAGCAAGGCACATCAATGGCGGGCAGACTAGAAGCTCTGGCCGGTAGCCTCCATGGATGGCCGATAGGCCACCAGAAGTTGCAGGCTGGAAAGGCCAAGGCATGGTCCAAAAGTGAGACAAAATGGATGCAGGGTTTGAAAGGCTCAAAGCTGTGGCGTTCCGCTAAGGACTTTGAGCACTTGGCGAGCAAACAGACTCATCATTAGATGTACCTGTAAGAACATCCAAGTCTTGAAGGGCCGTAAAAAATGGGGTGTCTACATGCACCTTGCATCGTACTGTTTTGTGCACCTTGAGTTCACATTGTTTTGTGCATTCACTTTGTATCGCATTGTTTTGTGCACCTTGAGTTCGCACTGTTTTGTGCATTCACTTTGTATTGCACTGTTTTGTGCACCTTGCATCGTACTATCTTGTGTATTTCACTTTGTATCGCACTATCTTGTGCAAACTTGCATTGCACTATTTTGTGTATTTAACCTACATCGCACCTTCCACAACACTGTTTTGTGCATTCACTTGCATCGTACTATCTTGTGCACCCCGTATTGCATTGTCTTGTGCATTCGCATCTATTTCGTGCATTCCACCCATATTGCACTGTTTTGTGCACCCTTATCGCAGTGTCTTATGCACCTTGAGTTAGCACTGTCATGTGCATTCATTCACCCCACACTGTCTTGTGCACTCATCAGTCTAGGAGACCTTAAATCCTCTAAAGGTGCAATTCTTTTGGTGTTTGTCATGCCCGAACAACTTTAGACGGTTTGGTATAGCCACCTAACTGTGTTTGTAGTGAGTTCTTAGGAGACCAATTGAGACGGTGGAAACTAGAGTTCGAATGGTGATGCCTAGAACGCAAAGGTTTGGAATTTCTAAGACTAAAGTCTGGTTTAAATACCCAGAGGTGTACCCTCGACTTGAAATCTATATGGTAACCCCATAGGTTGAGGTAGCTTGTATGCGCCTCAATTCTGGATACTGAACCAACCTAGTCTGTCACCCTGTTGGAGAACAGAGAAAGTTGCAAACATGGCCAGGAAGAAAAATAATACCTGTGGTCTGGAAGCGCAACCAAAAAGAAGAGGAAGATCCACAGCAGTTTAAGGTGAGTCATCGCCAATTGCTCCTGTAAGGTACTTTCACTTCCTAGCTGCTACATCGCATTATTATCTATTACCTCTATCACATTGCATATAGAATTTATTGCATGCATCTACTGCATATAGCATCGATCTATTACATCGTACCATTTTACTACCTACCACCTTGAACCTATATTCATACACCATACACACCTTCATACCTTGGTCTAGGAACCTTGGTTGAACCTTGAACACCATAATTCAAGCTTGAGAGTGTGTTAGAGCTTAGTTTGATCACAAACAAAAAGCTTACTCCCTTGAGAGATATAAGCTTGCTATCTTCTCTCTTGCTTTTATTTCTTTCATTTGCTACCTAGTTCTTATTATTTGTGTTGTTTTGATCCTACTTTAAGTGTTTAAGTTTGGGTTTGAAGAGCTACCAAAAGGGTAAAGAGAGTTTGCTCTTTCTATATCTTTACCTATAGCTCAAACCTTACTTTTACACTCTTTTTCTTTGTTCTCTACACTGATTTTCAGAGTTTAAAAAAGGCTAAAAACCATGTTTTGAGGTTTCAAAAGTAGAGGGGTTAGCCACCTCTCCTTGTTCTTGCTTACTAGCCTTGTTTCCTCTCTTTGTTGTTTAGCTTTTTTAGGCTTTTTTCTTACATTTTTAGCCACTGTTTTTCATCATTTGAAGGCTGTTTTAGGGCCGTTCTAAGTTGTTTAAATAGTTCATGCATTGATTAGCTTGGTTGTTGTCTCATAAGTTTGCATACATAGCTTGTAGTATATTGTTCTAAGCTTTTCTTCAATTCATTTCCATGTTTAAGAACCTCATTTAATAATCAATTTACTATTCATCTCTTTCATTTGAGAGTTGTTTCAATCAGTTAAAGGTTATTTAAAACATGAACTAGTGACTTACGCTTAATGGTTGAATCTCTACGAAGGTTTATTGCCAACGGTGTAGTCTTTCTTTCACGTTGAGAATCACCTCTCGATTGACAGATTTCTCACTTGGTGGATGGAATCCCTAATGGACGTAACAATCACCTTGGACTTAATGGATTAAAGGATGATGAAGGCTAATGAATTTGGCTTAAAATGAATCAACTCACATAAAGAAAATGAGTTATATAGCTTGGGGTTCGACCGGACGTTATGCCGAATCTGTTGTGTCAAGAGTTGTCTAACATCAATTCATGATGCTCTGATGGATCTTGAAGCGTGTCTACTTCCCTCTTTGAATTCACTCCATGATAGGAGGGAGGGGTGGTCGTTGTTCATTTCATTTATTGATTTTTGTCCAAGTTGTGCATCGAAATCATCAAGCAATCAATTTGCTCATTGATGGTTTTGGAAACAATTCTAACCTTCTCTCGGGGCTTTCCTATGATAGAGAAGTGTGAGAGGGACAAACAGAGTTCAGAACACTCTATCTGCCCTATTTCCACTTCAATACACAAAACAGAGTTTTGCACAAATTTGAGGCACGGCCGGGCTTCTTTAGGCCCGACCGGGCATCATTAAGGGTTGGCTGGTCCTCAATGTTTGGTCAGTAGTTGTAGACGCGCCCGCGGAGGGGGCCTTCGCTACTACAGTTCGGACTCGATTTGTGTCACGGTTCTTAATCTCGAACCAAAGAGTCAAAATCTGGCAAATCGTTTTGAGAAAATAGATTTTAGGAAAGAAGTGCCAAACATGGACTGCTTTGCCAGATACAGAGTCGCCACCTAAATATTTTTTATGGGGAATTTAGGAAACCCTGACTCGGTGCCGAAGGCCACATGTCCGTCATCACTAGAGTTGCCTCGGCTCGGGAGCTAGGGTACGATTGGGGAAGGTCAGCTATGAGCACCCCCTCTCGCCCGATCCGAAGATCGGCCTCTACTAATCATGATATCCGTTTTTGAAAACGTTATGTGTTCTTAAACCAATTATTAGCCTAGCGTTACTATGTTATGCACGCAGCAAACAAGTATAGACTAGATTGCCTAATTTGGAAATAAGCATTGCATATCCATTTGTTTTAGAAAACACTTTGGAATTTGCTACTCGCAAGTAGGCTAAAATACGGATTCCAACGAGTTTCTCCAACTCAAACAATCTAACCTTCACCCACAGGCATTCAAACAATTTATCACATAAGCATTTAGCCGCATGGCAAGCATACTGTCATGGCAACACTCACACGCATGCGGGATGCTAAAACATAAATACTTACATCGTACTCCGTGCCAAAATAATAAACTAGTTAGCAAACATGCATGTCCTAGTTCATGTTAAGAATGGCTAATGCATCGCATGCAAAAATGCAATCTAGACAGGCTCGGCTAACCTAAACATGGCATGTGAAAATGCACAACCAACATGTATTCAGTTTGGAATTTGAAATACAGATGCAGTTAGCATGATGCACCGAGCCCGGTGCATGTAAAACAAACGGATGAATGCACGCATGCATAGCATAAGGTATGCTAAATTAAACAAGTCCTAATACTAACCATCATAAGCTGGTAAATAAAAGGGAAGAAAGACGTGGGGTTGGAAGACATACACACACTCACGCACACTTATTACACGATTGCCCTCACTCGAAGGGTCCGAATAAATATTACAAATTAATTAACTACGCAAGCTAATTAAATATTACAAATTGCCTAATTAATTAACAAATTAAATAAGCTAAGAAAAGCAGTAAACTGCCTCGGAGGGAGGGCCAAATGCAGCGCATGCTCGGATCTTGCTCGGAATCGCACCGCCATGCATAGTCTGCCTCTGTTTTCCTTCCTTCACTCCTCTGGAGGTTGTCAAAACCTCAGGACTGCTTCCTTGGACACTGAGGAGTGCCACCGGCCGAATGGAACTGTCACCGGCAGTGTGTTACGTCCATCGGCACAAAATGAAGCTGTCGGCAGAAAAGGGATTGCCGGTCGGCACTTAACACTGCCGGTCGGCAAAGCGTTCCTGCAGAATCTGCAATTGACAGCAACAGATGGCAAGGCAAAGCATGACAGCACAATTCAAGGCATATGTGCACCATTCATGTCCCTTATCATGTTTGTGACTCAAAGGGGCATGTGTCTCGATTCTCGGACCACCAATCACGCATTTCCATGCATGATGGCCCAAAGAGTCAAGTATGCAACTTTCATGTTAAATGAAATGCAAACCAAACAAACACATCAAGGCCCAATTCCTATCATCAAGTCAAGGAACAAGGCATGCATGCAAGATGCAATGCAACCTAGGCATGCAAGCTAAGGATGCAACATGGCATGGCAAGGCATTTATGCAAGCATACAAGCAAACATGAGGCAATGCAAATGGATGAAAAGATGGACTTATACATGATTTAGGCAGCTCTAATTAGGCCTAAAACAAGGGCCAAAGTGACCAAAACAAGGGACCAAAACACACATACACGCATGCACATGTTAAGGCCAACACTTAGGCACAAATTGGACAACTCTCAAACACATTTGAAAGAAGGTAATCATGGACATGTAGCATGCAAGGTAAGCATTATAAATCATGTTAGGATGATGTCAAACCAAGCATCAAGATAAGCTAAACTTTAGCATGTAAATGGTCTAAGTACTCAAAGTAAACCAATGGAGTATTGAACTACACTTAGCAAGACCAAACATGGCATGAACTTATTGACCAAAAACAAGGTTTTAGCACATTAAGACAAGGCCTAAGGATCACTTAGATGGCATCTAAGTGGCTCAAAAACAAAGGCATGCATAATCACCAAAACATGGAGCATACTACACAAGCTTCCAAAGCATTAAAGATGCATCCAAGGTAAACATATAGGCATGCAAATAGGACTGAAATGACATGGTGGATGATTCCAAAACACCAAATCAATGCAAAAATGTCATGCTATACATTCACACACTTAAGGCCAACAAGCCGGAATGCAAAGGGGCTATACTAAGCATGCCAAATCCGACCCAAACAACCATGGACAGACCTAAAACATGGCAAAATATGCACAAAACCTTCACAAGACTAAGTCTAAAACATGCTGCAACAAGGGCTAACAACCTAAGGCACATTGAGGCAATAACATGGCATTACATGGTAGGTATGCTAAGCATGCATGGTGTACCAAAACCAACAAAAAACAGAGGCATAATATGACATATCAAGCACAAAAAACAACTAAGGCATGGTCAACATGAAGCCTAGCTAGGTGCTCTCTCAAGAGGCCAAAAAAGGTCCATTTTAAGGACAACAAGGAGAGGGGGTGGCCCTCTCCTTTTGGAGACTTCAAGGCACCATCTCCACCACTGAAATCCCTCAAGATTTCAGTGGTGAAGAGGCCCAAACACCAAAGTCTCGAAGCTTGCTCAAAATGGCTCAAAATGGGGCCTTTCAAGGCCTAGGAGGGGTCAAACACCTCCAAACCACAAAACACCCTTAATAAACAATCAAGAGGGCTAAAAAATAGAACTTTTTTGTATTATACACTAAGCACAAAAACAGTTCTAAGATAGGTAGAAATAAGGTGCAAAAATGGGGAATAAAGGGGTGAGATTCTTACCCTTGAAGACCTCTTCAACAATGATGCTCCAATGGCCTTCCTTGGCTTGAATCCAACACCAAAACACTAAAATCAGTCCCTTAGAACCTCAGTAGCTAGAGGAAGGTGAAACACTATGTGTTTGTGTGCAATAGTAAGACACAAACACACTTTAACACACACAAGAGGGAAAAAGAGAGAGATAATGTGTATCAAACCCTAACCCTAGAACTCAAACCATGAAAATGGCTGTCTAAGCTCTCTAAAATATCTCAAGTGTCTAACCCTTGCAACAAGAGAGAGCCCCTCTCTTTATGGAACTTCTTGTCTTGTAAAGCTTACAAGACAAGCTTCATAAGAGGGAGATCCCTCCATACACTAAAATATCTGCAAAAGCAGATGCACAGTAGTCGGCCGGCCAAAAATGCCATTTTGGCAAAAAAGAGTGCCGGTCGGCAACAAAAGGTGCCGACCTGCAACAAAAAGTGCCGACCGGCAACAAATAGTGCCGATGGCAGCAAAAGCCAGCCGGTGGCCTCTAGCCACTGCCGGTGATGTGTGGGGATGCCTCACAAGGCATTCCCTGCCCCTCCAAGGCAAAACACAAGTGTTTGGTGTGAAACCAGACACTAAACAGTCAAGTTCGGAGATCCTGAGGCAGGGCCCGTGAGCCGAGACCTCCGGGAACTCCAAACGAACACAAACATGGATAATCACCGAGTGTTCCAAGCGGTGACGTCCAAGTCTTGAGGACGGTCAAAAATGGGGTGTCTACAGTAGTGTATTTTTGCTGAAAACAGAAAGTAATGGCTAAAGGTGAAACAGAATGGTCTAGGCAGACAGTGCTGTTCTTGGACGCTGTGCATGCGAACATCGTGCATCCTTATGCATCCTTGTTTGATGATTAAATTATTAATTAATTGTCATTTTCGTAATTAATTATTGTTATTATAATTAACCATGTTTATTTGTAATCGTTGTAGTTAATTAGCTTAAATAGATAGTTTACTTATCATGGTTACCCTTGTTGTAATAGTCTAGTTAGCTAGTTAATGCTTTAATTTATTCATTCGGTTTTGTAATAATTAGTTTAATTTGGACTTTGGACTTTAGCTCACACCCTCTTGCATGAGGGCAATGTTCTAATAAGTTGTACGTCTTCTAACCCCACGTCTTTCTCCCTTTTGCGTATTTTCTTATGATGGTTAGTTTAGAAACATCACGTTTTCATTAGCATTCTTATGCCTTGTATCCATTGTCTTACATGCATCCAAGGTTCAGCTCATCACGCTAACTCGATATCAAATGTTCAAATTCATTACTTGAATATGTGCTCTCTCGCATGTCTTGAATGGAATCATATGCCATGCTCGTAGGCGAGCCTATAAAATACATAATGTATGCATTGCATTAGTCATGTTGCATTAATTAGGAACATGCATATTTTTCTAATTATTTTTCTTTGTTTTGGCATGGAGTACTAGGTGAGCATTTACTTACTTTAGCATATTGCATTGAATGTTAGTGCTACCATGTCAAAGCATGTCCACCGTGAGGCTAAGTGCTTAAGTGATAAACTATTTGAATGCTTGTGGATGAAGGTCAGTTGCTTGAATTGAGATGGTTTGATTAAATGTCCATTTTAGCCCCTTTTTTTTTTCAAGTGGAAAAATCACAAAACAGTTTCGAAACAAAACATGAGATCAAGTGTTCTAATTCTTGCAAACTAGTCTATACCTTATGTGCGCATCACATAATAAAAATAGCTAATAAATCAAAACAAGAGCATATATTGTAGATAAAAATTACATCATGATTAGTAGAGGCCGATCTTTGATCGGGCGAGTGGGGTACTCAATTCATGACCTTTCCCTCTCGTACCTAAGTTCCCGAGCCGAGACACTTTGGTGATGACGGATTAATGGCCTTTGGCATGAGTCTTGGGTTTCCTAAATTTTCCAAAAATATTTAGGTGGCGACTCTGAAATCTGGCAAAGCTGTCCATTTTTGGCATTTGATTCAAACACCAATTTTTCAAAAAGAATTGTCGGATTTGGAATCTTTTTGTGTTTTCACTATTTGACATTGCACTTGTGAAATCAAATTCAGAACCACAAGTGGAATCCGAACTGTAGGGTTATTCGCCTTCCGAAAGGAGTGCGGAAAGTCGAGCCACAACTGTTAGTTGTTGATCAATTTGTTCTGTTATCAAAACTATCTGTGAGTAATAACATTGTAAAGCTATGTTCAATATGAAATACTTTTTGAACATTATGATAAGATATGAATTGTTTTTGAAAAGAATAGTACAAAATGCTATTTGAAATTACATGAATAATGGCCCAATTGTTTGAAAGTATTTGTGGTATCCTTGGCAAAGGCCTTCGCCCATGAGAGATAATATTGTGGCTTATGGTCATGAGGCCCTCGCCCGAAGGAACAATACCGTGGCCGACGTATGTTATATGATACCGGGTACCAAAGGTTCCATTATGGAACTTGATATAAATGACCAATGTGATTTGTTAACGCTAATGGATGTGCCATGCATGATTTCAACATGAATATGACTCTGTTTCTGATACGAATACGGACATGATTATGTTTCTGACTTGATAAGAAATTTGTAATTTGTTTCCTGAATCTGTTATAGGCAGCATTCATTAAAATCTTTACTTTGTTAATATTCGCTGGGCTTCAGCTCACTGTATTATTTATGTATGTAGGTGACCAAGCTCAATGATGATCGCCTGGACTTTTGTTTTGTTGGCCAACCTTTGCGCCTCTCGAGGAGGTTCCGAAAAGAGTCAGTGGTCAAGTTTTGTGAATCAAATTATAAGTTTAAGACTTTTGGTTGTTCTAAGTGAACAGTTCTTTTGTATTATATGTTAGTGACGATGTAGAATGGATGTGTATATGATGTCATATGTGGGTATATGTATATAAGTTTTATATTTACTGTCCCATGTATGTCTGCACATCTCTATGAAAAATGTATTTTGTATAATTGCTTCCGCAACCCCTTATATTACATGATATTCTATTTAAAGGCCTTTGGTAATCCCAGGATTACTGGCCGAGTACGATGCTAAACCTATTGGGGCGGGTTTGGGTCGTGATAGAGTGGTATTAGAGCATAAGTTATACCACACACACGAGTCCATATGAACTATAGGATGTCCTAAAAAGAATTAGGGACATTACACCTACATGTGTGAGTGTGTGTGTTAATTTCTATAAATGTGAAAATTGAATTTGAACATGAACCAATAAAATTGAAAAGAATGAATTGAAATTGAACACAACAAAGAGAATTATTTTCCTATTTTTATTAGTGCTTTGTTTACCTATAGCAAATGGAAAATACAAGAAGTGATGGTACAGCTGAATCTTTTGAGACTCAGATGAACCTAATGGAAAGAATGCTTGAAGCTTTGACAAAAGCAATAATATAACAAAAAGACAACAACCTTTGCCTCATCCGCCTCCTCTGGTCGAAACAGAACCGGTAAACAATGACATCATCAACTTGACTCAGAGATTCAATAAGATGAAGCCACTGACTTTCTTGGGTGGAATTGAACCTTTAAAGGATGAGACGTGGATGCTAGAAACTGAGAAGTTATTTGAAGTCTTTCCATGTACCGAGACTCAGAAAGTTTTATTGGCCACCTACACCTTAAAGGACAAAGCCCGACGTTGGTGGATGGCTGTCCATGAAAGCAATGGGACTTTGACTTGGGATAAATTGAAAGAGATTTTCTAAGAAAAGTACTTCTCCCAATCCTTTCGAGACCGCAAAGTGTCCGAATTCCAAGAACTCAAATAAGGCAATATGTTAGTGGTTGAGTATGACGCTAAATTCACTGAGTTAGCCCGATTTGCTCCTCACGTGGTAGATACAAACTATATGAAAGCTTGAGATTTGGAAGGAGGGTTGGATCTAGATGTGTTTGATCGGGTTGGTGTATTGAAATTGCCCAAGTACGTTGATGTGCTTGATAGAGCTCTAATGGCTGAAGCCAACTTAGTTGTAAAGAGACAGACCAAAGCCCCAACAACTGAATGGAGAGGTAAGAGATCCAGATTCAATTTCAAAAAGGGTCAGTCATTTTCAAAGAAGTAAAACACGGGATCCTCCAGTAGCTTTAGTTAGAGTAGTGGATCTACACCTATTTGTTCTGAATGTGGAATGAAACATAAGGGTATATGTTACCATGCATCTGGTGCCTGTTACCGGTGTGGCAAGGTTGGCCACAAGATGAAAGATTGTCTGCTTGGGTCCGAGAATGCCAATATCCCCACAGCAAGTTCAGCTGAATTTGCTTTTGTATCGAGGTCAAATGCAAGAACCAATGCTAGAGGTAACACCGGGAATGAAACATTAAGGCGAGGGAGAGTGTTTGCACTAGTGCCTAGGGATGTGTAGAACACCGAGTTTGTAGTGTCAGGTAAAATTTCTATTTGTGCCCAAAATGCATATGTCTTGATAGATTCTAGTTGTACACACTCTTTTGTGTCGTATGCCTTTTCCCAGAAATTAACTAGACCTTTAGAACTCATGAATTATTTATTGTCTGTATCTACACCATCTGGGGGTTCTATGATATGTGCTTATGTTTATCCGACATGTGATATTGTGATTGCTGATGTGACGTTGTATATTGATTTTTTGCCATTGGGTATTGATCATTTTGACTGCATACTGGGTATGGACTAGTTGACAAAGTACTCTGCAATTATTGATTGTATGAATAAATCTATTGTGTTTCGTCCACCTGGTTTACCTAAATTTGTGTTTGCTGGGAATGGGGTAGTTTTTCCCCCATCCTTGATTTCTTCTATGAAAGCTGTTAAACTGCTTAGGAAGGGATGTAGGGGTTATCTGTGTTGTGTTTTGACTGAAACTTCTAATTGTCCTAGTGTGGAAACTATTCATGTTGTTTGTGAATTTTTCGATGTGTTTCCAAATGACTTGCCTCGGGACTAAATTGATAGGGAGGTTGAATTCATTATTGATGTAATACCTGGAACACAACCAATTTCTAAAACCCCATATAAAATGTCAACCTCTGAATTGAAAGAATTGAAAACTCAACTTTAGGAATTGATAAATAAGAAGTTTATTTGCCCGAGCACTTCAACTTGGGGTGCTCCAGTTTTGTCCGTCAAAAAGAAATATGGATCTTTGAGGCTGTGTATAGACTATCAGGAATTGAACAAAGTGACTATCAAGAACAAATACCCACTACCCCAAATAGATGACCTATTTGACCAACTCCAAGGAACACAAGTGTTCTCTAAGTTAGAACTTAGATCTGGGTATCACCAGCTAAAAGTTAAAGCGGAAGACATAGAGAAAACTACATTCAGAACTAGATATGGGCACTCTGAGTTTTTGGTAATGCCATTTGGGGTAACTAATGCTCTTGCTACCTTCATGGACCTTATGAACATGGTGTTTAAATCATATATGGATGAATTTGTTGTTGTATTCATTGATGATATTTTAATCTACTTTAAAAGCAAGAAAGAACATGAGAATCATCTGAGAATTGTGTTACAGACTTTGAGAGAAAGAAAATTGTAGGCAAAATTTTCAAAATGTGATTTTTGGCTAGATAGTGTGACATTTCTGGGGCATGTAATTAATAGGGACGGCATATCAGTTGATCCACAGAAAATTGAAGCAATTGTATACTGGCCTAGACCAACAAATGTGTCAGAAGTCAGAAGCTTTCTGGGGCTTGCAGGGTATTATCATAGATTTGTGAAGGATTTCTCTAAACTTGCCCTGTCGATGACGCAATTGACACAGAAAAATGTATCATTCGATTGGCATGATCAACGAGAGTCAGCCTTTTAATAACTAAAGACTAGATTGGTAACTGCACCTATTCTGACATTGCCCAACGGAATCGATGGGTTTCAAATTTACAGTGATGCTTCATACAAGGGTTTGGGGTATGTGCTAATGCACAATGGTAACGTAATTGCTTATGCTTCTCGTCAACTCTGACCACATGAAAAGAACTACCCAACACATGATCTTGAACTAGCAGTTCTGGTGTTTGCTTTGAAAATCTGGCCCCACTATCTATATAGAGTGACTTGTGAAGTATACACTGACCATAAAAGCCTGAAATATTTCTTTACTCAAAAAGAACTGAACATGAGACAGAGAAGGTGGCTTGAGTTAATCAAGGATTATGACTTGCAAATCCTGTACCACCCAGGGAAAGCCAATACAGTTGCAAATGCTTTGAGCCAGGAGGCTATTGGGAATTTGTCATGTTTGCTCACTGGCCATAAAGAATTGTTGTGTGATTTGGAAAGAAATGAAATTGAAGTAGTTTTGCGTGAACATGGTGGAATCCTAGCTGCCATTCCTTCTCAGCCGACTATACTTGAGGAAGTTAAAGAAAAGCAATTACAAGATGAATTTTTGAAGAAGATTGTTGATTAAAATGAATCAAAACCGAGGCTAGGATTTGTGTATGAAAACAATGTGTTGAAATTTCAGGGTAGACTTTGTGTACTAGACCACTTAGAACTGAGAAAACGTATTATGACTGAAGCTCACAACTCAAAATTTGCTATGCATCCAAGGAATACAAAGATGTTCCATGACTTGAAACAAAATTCTGGTGGCCTGGAATGAAGAAAGGTATTGCTGATTTTGTGGCTAGGTGTTTGTAATGCCAACAAATAAAAGTTGAACATCAACGACCTGCTGGATTACTTTAGCCATTTCCAATACCGAAATGGAAATAGGAGCACATTATGATGGACTTCATTATTGAATTGCCTCGCTCCTCCTGAGGTATGGACTCTATCTAGGTAATTATTGACTATTTGACTAAATCTGCACACTTCTTACCTGTCAAAACTTTATATAATGCGGATAAATTGGCTAACATTTATGTGAATGAGATTTTGATATTACACGGTGTGCCAGTATCCATTGTATCTGACAGAGATTCTAAGTTCACATCAAGATTCTGGCAGAGTTTACAACAGGCTTTGGGAGTTGAACTTAAACTGAGTAGTGCTTATCACCCATAGACTGATAGCCAATCTGAATGAACCATTCAAACCTCGGAAGATATGCTTAGAATATGTGTTAGACTTCCAAGGAAATTGGGAGACTTATCTACCTCTGTCTAAATTTGTATACAACAATAGCTATCATTCAAGCATTAGAATGGCTCCCTATGAAGCATTGTATGGTAGGAAATATTGATCTCCAATTTTTTGGGCCGAAGTAGGCGATAGACTATTATTGGGACCGGAACTTGTGCAGGAAACAATTGAGAAAGTGAAACTGATTCAACAACAATTGAAAACTTCACATAGCCATCAAAAAAGTTATGCGGATGTCTAAAGAAGAGACAAATAATATGAAGTCGGGGATCACGTTTTTATCCAAGTAACTCTGATGAAAGGCCAAACACGGTTTGGTGTGAAGGGCAAGTTGGCACTGAGGTACATTGGACCGTATGAAATTCTTGAGAAAATCAATCCGGTAGCATATCGAGTGGCTTTACCTCCGATCATGGAACAAATGCACAATGTCTTTCATGTTTCAACAGTATTTGAGAGATCCAGTCCATGTGATTGAACCAACTCATGTACTTCTAAAAGATGATTTTAGTTATGAAGAACGGCCAATACAGATTGTTAACTGTCAAATCAAAAGCCTGGGAGACAAAGAAATCCCATTGGTGAGGTTGATTGGAAAAATCATGGAGGAACTTATGCAACATGGGAAACTGAAGAAGATATGATGAAGAGATACCCTGACTTGTTCCCTTTGGATCCGATGTTTTTCCAAAATGAAGGTAATTTGAGTTTGGAGGACCAAACACTTTAAGAGGGGCGGGGGAAGACTATAACAACCCCGACGTGTGGTTAACTGTTAAACCTTGATTAAGAATGCCTAATAAGTAATTAAGAGAAAATTTTGCGTTAATTGTAGGTGTTATATGTTATTTAAATTTATATTTGTTCATGGTAGACATATCTGTTTGCATTTTCGATTTGGTATGCGAATTGAAGGCCTCACCGGCATCTGATCGTGAAATTGACTTAGTTTATGTGTTATTTAGGATTTTTATAATTTTATGGTAGGTTTAATTGAAATTCGGTTCAGAAGCAAATAGTTAGAATAACATGGGTATAGTTGATTAACTTAAGCATACATTGATTAAGCTCCCAAATGAGCCTATATAAGACCACTTCCAATACCTTTGATACACTTTACACTCTCAACCCCTCATCTTTGAGACTAAACTGAGAGAGAGAGAGAGAGAGAGAGAGAGAGAGGGAAATTAAAGAGAATTTGGAAGAAATAGCTTGGAAACTCAAACAATTAGCTATCTAGGGCTCAATTGAGAAGCCAAGGTAAGAGTTAAACCCTTTAGTTACGTAATTGAGTTAGCTAATGTTAGAATTCAAGTGAATTGAGAGATAAATCACAAGAATTAAGCTAAACTTCAAGAATTAAAACTCAAGACATGCATGCATGCATATTTCATGGCATTTTGAAGTGTTTTTCAAAGAATTTCTTCTTGCATGTTCTCATTTTGGCTTTATTCTAAGAATTCAACATGTATTTGAGTTAAACACCTTATTTGATCATGTTTTGAAAGCTTTGGAGCCAAGACAATTCATGCATGTTATCTTCATGTTATGTTCTTCAAGTTCCAAGTTTGATTTTGCACAATTGGCATGCTTTTGGGCTTTGATTTTGCATTCACCATGTTTTACAAGTTTACATATGTTTCCTCAAGTTTTGGACCCAAAAGGATGTGTTTTGTAGGTTTCAATTTGAGCTTTGAATTTGAATCTGCAATTTGGAAATTCTAGAATTTACACTGTCTGCTCGAGCGGTGGAGTCTGCGCTCGAGAGGAGAATGCAAGCTCCCAGTACTTTTGCAGAATTTTGGGGTTGGCTCAAGCGACAGAATCTGTGCTCGGGCGGCCACCCTTGACCTTCCGCTCGAGCGACCAAAATTGAGCTCGAGTGTAAAATGAGAGCTCCCAGAAGTTTTACAGACTATTGCGGACCACTTGAGTGACCAAAGTCGCGCTCGAGCAGAGACCCCTTTTACTCAGCCTTGTGCTTGAGCGACCGTTGAGTGGAAAATTCAAGCAATCAGTACTTTTGCAGACTTTGTATACTGCTCAAGCAACCAAAGTTGCGCCCGAGCGGACTACCCTGGTTTCTTAAATTTTGACTAAGTGTTTTGAAGCACATTTTGGCATTCTCATTGTATCTTTGGTATTCTTAAGCCCTAATTAAGACATAATAATGAGGATAAAGGATAGAACACACTAAAAACGAAACGAAATAAGTCAAGTACTATTTGAGCATGTGTTTCAATATGGGTATATGTTCTATATTTGTGTAGGTCACGTGCCGTGAGTTGTTGATCTATTTATTCTGTTATCAAAGCTATCTGTGAGTAATAACACTGTAAAGCTATGTTCAATATGAAATATTTTTTGAACATTATGATATGATATGAATTGTTTCTGAAAAGAATGGTACAAAATGCTTTTTGAAATTACATGAATGATGGCCCACTTCTTTGAAATGTATTTGTGGTATCCTTGGCAAAGGTCGTCACCCAGGGGAGATAATACTGTGGCTTATGGTCATGAGGCCCTCGCCGGAGGGAAACAATACCGTGGCTGACGTATGTTATATGATACCCGGTACCAGAGGTTCTATTATGGAACTTGATATGAATGACCAATGTGATTTGTTAACGCTAATGGATGTACCACGCATGATTGGAACATGAATATGACTCTGTTTTTGATACGAATACGAACATGATTATGTTTCTGACTTGATAAGAAATTTCTAATTTAATTTTTGAATCTGTTATAAGCATCATTCATTAAAATGTTTATTCTGTCATTATTCATTGGGCTCCAGCTCACTGTATTATTTATTTATGTAGGTGACCAGGTGAGTGACCGTGCTCAATGATGATCGATTGGACTTCTGTATTGCCGGCCAACCTTTGCGCCTCCCGAAGAGGTTCTAGAAAGAGTCAGTGGTTGAGTTTTGTGAATCAAATTACAAGTTTAAGACTTTTGGTTGTTCTAAGTGAACAGTTCTTTTGTATTATATGTTTATGACGATGTAGGATGGATGTGTACATGACGTCATATGTGGGTATATGTATATGAGTTTTATATTTACTGTCCCATGTATGTCTGCATGGCTCTATGGACAATGTATTTTGTATAATTGCTTCCACAACCCCTTATATCACATGATATTCCGTTTAGAGGCCTTTCGTAATCCCAGGATTACTGGCCGGTTACGATGTTAAACCTATAGGGGCAGGTTTGGGTCGTGACACTCGGTTAGTTCTGATACCAATTTGTCAGGCCCTGAAAAGAACCATCCAAATCTTGTTCTCCTTGGCATTTCCACCACACAACACACATACAAGATGGAAACATGTATGATTCGAAGAGTATAATATTCTATACATTTCTATCCCTTTGAACTATTCTTCAACATTTACAATATTGTTCTATGACATCCCAAATAAGGCAAAACAGTTTGAAAGGCAAGAAAAGTCCATGTCTCAATTGAACTCCTTACAAAAATACATCTTCAAAATATAACAATGTATAATAACAACCCTTGTAAACCAAGTTCAACAAAATATGACAAAACATGCCATCAATCTCCCAAAAAGGTTTCTTCTTATCAAAATAGTCACTTGGTGGGCACTTTATCTTCATATCCTGAAAATTGTTAGCTTTGAGGTGAGCATAAGCTTAGTAGGTGATGACTTTAACAAGTTATATAGCCAATTGAAAGACTTATGATCATACAATGCAACAGTTGAAAACATGGAAATGAAGAAGGGTACAGTGTTTGTGTAGGTAAAAGAAAAGATGTGATGCAAGAACTTTATTCTATCTTCCACATTCACATCAGGTGGTAAACATACTATGACATTCTAGGTAAGAGTCGAAAGTCCAAACATACATATATAATTATAGTTTTGTTTACTAAAAATAGTCCCACATTTCCCAGCTCTATAAACGGTGGGGCGATGGGCACCCAAAAACTTTTCCCCCTTCTACATTTGTTGGCTCCATAAACGGCGGGGATGTGGACACCCAAAACCATGTTTTTCCACATTTGACGGCTCCAAAAACGGCGGGCTCGTTCACACCCAAAAACATTTTTCCATATTCATCTGGCGATATGTGCAGACAGGGCAATTGGGCACCTTGACTCCCCATGTGGGTACCAATTAAATGCACAACTCAACTCAACCCAACTCGCTACTCGGACTCATAGACAATTTACCTCCTTACAACCTTTTAACCTTCATTTCATGATGATGTCAAGAGAGAATGTAAGATGCATATGGTGCATGAATTTGGAAAACCTTTGATTTTCCCTAAATAATCCCAAATCATAACAATTCAACATTTCTTACATCAATAATAAAGAATACCTCATAAGCAATTCTCATTATCATCAAGGGTTATATAGGCAAAGAGCTTCAAAACTTGCATTCCACCCTCAAGGTTAAGTCAATACATTCAATTTCATGTTTTTGAAACCAATTGAGCAAAATCCCTGTTTATTGAATAGGTCTTAAGGTTAGGGTTTTGGGAAAATTAGGGTTTTCTCTCTAATGTACAAGTTGGAGATCAACTCTCATTACCACCTCTATAATCTTCAATAATAAACATGATTTCATCCATAATCATAGAATATTGCCACATTTTTCCAAAATCACTTACTAGCAACACAATTTATATATACGTATATATATAACATGTATAGCTAACGAAATTATCACATAAGTGTTTCAAATTGAAGATATAACGAGTTAAACACACCCCTACCTCGAAATAGGAAGCCAGGCTTGAGAACCACACTTGAAATGTTAATGAACTCGCAAAAAAATCGGTAGAAATGTTGATCTAAGCCTCCTTTCAACTTTTCCTGAAAGATTTTAGGTGGATCTTAGGTTGAAATTAGGGAAATCTAGAGTGGATGGGCTATGGTTTTCATAAGGTAAGGTTTGAGAAAGGGAGATATGAAAAAGTGGAGAGAAAAGGAGTAAGAATCAACTTTTTAAAATCTGCTGTCCTGACTGACCGCTTGAGCGCAACTTCCTTCGCTCGAGTGACACTTCTTACACTCGAGCAAAAAATGAGAGGTCGCAAAAGTTTTGCAAAGCTATCGAGAAATTATTGGGATCAAACATTCTACGCTCGAGCGACAACTTCTTTGCTCGAGTGATCCGCCTGCAGAACTGCCAACTACTGGGAGCTGAAGATCTATGCTCGAGTGACAAAAGCGTCGCTCGAGTAGTCCGAAAAGCCCAGGTGTCACAGTTGTTATAACTAAAAATCAGGAAAAAGTTCTTTAGACACCATTATTAGCATGTCAAAATTAGGAAAACACAGGAGGCCACATACCACCCCTTGAACATCTAAGATTGTTGTACTTGAAACTATATGCCTTTTTGCAGCAACAGTACAAGTGGGAAACTTAATTGCAAAGTTTTTCTCAAATTCCCTGACACGGTATTTTATTTACCGATCCATTGTGGTAACTTGCATAAGTTTGTTTGGATCAACTTTTCCCAATCTTTCAATATAGACAAGTCTTTCCTCCCTATCCACACCGTGATTACCATGTGGGAAATTCTTCAAAACTTCATTTAACTCTTGAAATTCAAAATCTCGATGAAAAAAATCAGCGAGTAAAGCATAGATTAATTCAAATCCACGGCAGAAAACAATATAGAGAGCCACACAACAAAGCCAAGGCAAAATGTCCAATGAAATTACATCCATAATAGTGTCAACACCAAAATCTTTTCTCCATTGGAGCATTTCAGCCCACACGTGCTTTGCTTTTTCAATATCAAACTTCCTTGCTTTTAAGAATCTGCAGTTTGAACTCATTTATGAATATCATAAACCCAAACACAACAATCTGAATTTCAAATGAAATCTTTCTCAAATCTAACACAATTACAAGATATCACAACAAATGAAAGAAACTAGTGCAGAAAAAGAAGCCGAAAGCAAACAGGATTGTGGAGAAAAATGGTGAAAGAAAAGTACACCAGATAGAGAAAGTGAAAAACAAGCTTGAAAGGCTTACGGACTGAATCAGCAATCTTTCATCTGTGAGAAGTTATAACTTCAGTGTGCGTGTGTGTGCGTGAGAGAGAGAGAGAAAGAGAGATACTGAAATTCACAATATTTCAAATATCCATCATTGATCAATTTAAACTAGTGGAATATGTAAAAAATTTCCAACACATGATGTACATCATTCATATATGTTAATTGAAGCAGACTGATTGTACCTTGTCTAATGCCAATCTATTAAAAAAGGATCAATTAGAGTTGGAGTATGATTAAGTTAATGGATCAGACCTTTTTTTACGAAAGTACAATAAAACATATCATAACACACCAGACAGTGGTGTAACCTCTACACACCAAGAATATATAAGGACCATACACTCTCATCAAAAGAGAGCTCTCCCAAAAAATCTATAAGAACAAAAGATGACTGACAATTTAATTAGTAAACCACTCAAACATTTCTGATTCAGTTCACAGTAAACGAATCTGTCATCTGAAACAAGAAAGTACTAGTGTGAAATCACTAATTCTAGTCTTATTAAAAAAAGTGTAACTAAAAGCATAATCTAATGATTAAAAAGTGCACTGAAACAAAAGATCGTGTATACATGAAACACCTATGTATGATTACGTTGAGAGCACTCACCGTTCTTACGTGCACATTTCAAAATTATTCAAAAGATTTAAGCAAGAATAAGGTATTCAATACCATTATGATATAGTGTCACTATCTTCCCTTTTACTTTTTCTTTCTTGTTCTTCTCTCCTAATATGTCAGGCAATGCAAAAGCTTTTCATTGTAACTAAAACCTATTCACACGTTTGGTACAAATGTTATTAATGAATTTTCATATGATGAAGATGATAATAATAATAATAATAATAATAATAATAATAATAATAATAATAATAATAATAATAATAATAATAATAATAAAAGATAATACAAATTGTAACATCAGACTTTTATAGAATAAATTTGCAATGATATATGATCAGCAAGAGAGAGCAACTCAGGCTCTAGTACGAGAGGAGGAATATCCTCAGCCGCTAAGTCCTCGCCAAGGATGGCTCCAATATCTGCAGCAGGGTCTAGAATGGGAACCTTATTACCAGCTGTGGGAGAAAATGAGAAATGTGAGAGAAAAGTAAGTGGGTGAGTGAGATTAAGTGAGAAATCTTAAAATCCAAACCCTAGGAGAGAGAAAAGAAAGAGAGAATGAAGAATCAAAGAGGAAGGAAAAGAAAGATTGAGCAAACACGTGAGAACCCAAGAAAAACCAAGAGAAATTCCAAACTAAACCAAGACAAAATCTGATCGGTCCAAAATGTAGAGAAATTAAAGGGTTTTCAAGGAAAAATTCGCAAGGGTTATTGGGTAATGCGAATGGACGAAAAATCTAGAGAGAGAAGGATCCTAGAGAGAGAGAGAGAGAGAGAAGGTTTTCGGATGTGGGTGTGTGTGAAATGAAGGTCCCAAGATGTTTTAAAGGGCCACAGGTTTTGAAATTCCCTGATCTGCCATATGCCGCTATCGTAACTTGGTCGGGTTTATTGAAGCCCGACCGTGTCTTTTTTGACCCAGTCGGCTCCAAAAATGAAAAACAACCTAATTTTGATTCTGTTTTGTGGCCCTGGGTATGGATAGGTCCCAGTTGGAAAAGAAGAAAGGTGTTTTTTTTTTTTTTTTTTTTTTGTTTACATCAGAGCCTATCCCAGATTTCAAGGACTACGGAGCAATTATTCAAAATAAATTTCAATTCATCTCGCTATTTTCGTGGGTTGTATTAAATCGCAGATTTGGGCCCATTTTCAAGAGAAAAATTAGCATAGTTGTTTCTATTTTATATATGTGTCACTTTCCCACAACGTGGTACGCATAAGTCCAAATTCGGTTCATATATGAAATGAGGTAACCTCTGTGAGCATCGCCCCTCGGCACATTTTCTAAAAATGTTGCTTCCTCGAACATGTTAGTTTCATACATCGGGTTCCAGAACCTTTGCACCTTTAGTATTCGAGGAGCATATTTGCACCTTTAATGTTCGAAGAACATTAACCCCCTGTGTAGCTTTCACCATTTTCGCGGTTTTCATAACCATTTCATCACTCTCACCTGTTCTGTGTAGAAAATGTAGTTTGGCTTGAATTTTTTCCCTTTCTACGTGGAAACATATGTTAGATTTGCATTCACCCTTTTCGCATTTCCTGCGTTTAGGCTTGTAATTTCACCTTTATCACATGATCATGATTTGGCATGCACCCTCACCCTTTTCGCATTCCCTATGTCTAGGCTTATAATTTCATCCTTGCCACACGAGTGTGATTTGGCTAGCATCTTTCACCCTTTCTACGGGATGCATAGTTTGGCTTGCATGTTTTACCCTTTCTATGTGATGCGTAGTTTGGCTTGCATCTTTTACCCTTTCTACGTGATGTGCAGTTTGGCTTGTATTTTTCACCCTTTCTACGTGATGTGTAGTTTGGCTTGCATCTTTCACCCTTTCTACGTAATGCGTAGTTTGGCTTGTATCTTTCACTCTTTCTATATGATGCATAGTTTGGCTTGTCTGTCTTACCCTCTCTACGTGGCGCGTAGTTTGCCTTGTCTCTTTCACCCTCTCTGCGTGATGCGTAGTTTGGCTTATACCCCCTCTCCTCTTTATGATTTTCGAGCGTTTTCCCCGTTTGTGGTTTTGATTGTTACATTGTATATCATTTGCATCTTGTCCCTCAACTATGCTGGTTTGATTCTTTTTGAAGGGATACATAGGCACCCCTTGGGTTCAACCAATTGCATTTGTATTTTGTTTGTTTGCCCAAGTTTTACTGCCACATCAAATGGGTCATCTTCGGACTTTGACATTCACTTACGTCATGAAATGACTCCGAGCTCTGTCAAAGAGGGGCAATTGTACACATCCCATTTTTTACTGCCCCTAAGACTGGGGCGCTTTATTCCAAACACCCAATGATGAAATTTACGCTGTATAAATCATTTGAAACTCTCAGCAAAAGAATTCGGATTCGAGCTTTAATATCCGAACCTTACACTCTAGTTTGGCCAAAATGTTTTAGACCTCAAAAACCTATTTTTGAAGCATTTTTTATTTTTACCTGCATTGAGCCTGCAACAATGAGCCAGGGAACACCATTGGGACCTAGCCAGATCTAATGGGCGATAAACAAAATATCTGGTGGGAATCTTCTTCATCAATAAAGGATTTTCTTCACTGATCAAAAAAAAAAAAAAAAAAAAAGAGAACTAGTGGCGTGTATGATGCAGGCACGAATTGGTCGATAAGAGAGAGTTTGAAAGTTTTAAGGTGATGGGGGGTCGGAGAAGATGGCTTGATGGTTTCTCTAGCGATTACCTCAACCTTAATCTCCATCATCGTTGTCGTTGTTGTCATCGGTTGTTGTTATGGTTTGTTGCTATACCTATGTACTATAATGAGTGAAAACTTGGTTTGTTTATCAATTTTCAGTTGTGTGAAAAAACTTTGCATGGTTTGTCATTTAAATATGTAACCTAACATATGTTCATACACCGATTCCACGTTCCTAGATTTGACTCTAAATTATTAAAGGAATGAAAATGAAAGTTGTTGACATTTGAGTTAGTTTTTTTTTCTTCAATGAATGGGCAACAGATTTTTTTTTTTAAAAAAAAATTAGACATAAATATAAGATAATGAATAAGTGACACATGTGATATATAATCTCGAGAAGAAAATGATCCTATTTGACAGCTATACATTGCTAACAGATCTTTTGAGGGATGAAAAATTGTATGGACCCCTATCCATTAAGGACATTTCATCTCTCGTGCCATCTCTGCGTAGCAAAGTTTCTATGTTTTTGAAAGCTATCAATCCCCTCTTCTCCTGTATTTATTTTCAGTCTCGCGTTGGTTCTGCGGCTTTTAGATAGCTAACAATTAAGTCACTAATCACACAACTAAAAAAGTTGGTCACTATAGAGATAACTCATAAAAGTAGTTTAACATACATGTGACATCTATTCTCTGTCTTACATCTATCTCATTGTGTGAAAATCTTCTATACATTTATAGCATAAAGTATTCATTTGGGTTCTCAATTCAAGTATCCATCAGTAAAATAAAAAAAGAAAAATCCTTCCAAATAATTTTTGGTTGCACCAAAATTATGTATTATTCAATGATGAATTATACCCTAATAAAAAATTTCTTGCAATTATTCATTTGCAATTCAATGTTTTTGTTAATTTTAATGAGTACATGGTATTTCACGTGTTACTTACTCTTCATGCCTTTATCTCATTTTAGCAATTGACAAAACTATATTTATCTATTACTTTTTCTCTATACAAAAATATACACATTTAATTTTTTTTCACTATTTATATAATTTACACATTTTATAAAAATTAGTTTAGAGAATATTTTAAAACTTAAAGTATATTTATGAAAATTTTGGAATGTTTGTAGAGTTATAATTAATTTTTATTAAATTAGATATTCTAGATATAATGATAATTTTTTTAGGCTGTGTATGATTTGAGTTTTTTGGATTAAGTTTTTTAAAAACTGAATTTTTTAGTTTTCGTGTTTTTTTATTTTTAGTGAATACTTTTAAAATTTTAAACATTTGTTTTATTTTTTTTAGATGTCCTTTACTTAGATGTATGTAAAAAGTAAAAAATTTGTGAAAAAATATTTTAAAAAATTAATAAACACATAAAAATATAAAAAATGTACCGAATTCTTTTTTTTTTTTTTTTGTATTTTTGGTATTTTGTGAATTTTTAAAAGGTTTTTTCACAATTTTTTTACTTTTTAGGTATATTTATGTTAGGTATGTCTAAAAAGTAAAGAAAAAATGGTTAAATATTAAAAAAATTCAGTAAAAACAAAAAAAATACGAAAAATAAGAAAGTAAATTTTTTTGAAAATTGTTTTTACAAAAGAGGAACCAAGCAAAGTGAGCCCAATAAGATCATCTATGCCAACAATTGGTGGATTCTATTTTAAGGTTAGAAGGAAAGGAAATCATTCGATTGAGATGGTATCATATCAATTAATTGTCAACTCTAACAAGGGTTCATTATTAAAAATGCTTTTTATTGATTATAAGAAAAGAAAATTACAAAAAAAAAAAGAAAAAGAAAAAGAAAAGTGACATAGATAAGCCCATAAAGGTTATAGCCCACCACTTAGGGCCCAATACATAATTCAAATACTAAAGCCCAGCATTGCTGGACCTCAACATGGCATTAAGAACCAATGACATCTAAACACATGGCATGAGAAGGACAAACCACATAAGTAGACAAAGATCCTGTAAAATTATTGCACTGCACATCAGCCATTAATGAAGTCCCTTACAGCATTTATTGCGATAACCCCTCCTCGTCGAGACAGAACGGCCTCACCATGAACAAGGCAAGCTAGAGCTTAGACTTTTGGCCAAGATGACAAGTCGGAAGGGACAACGAAATGATTACCAGAGGATATAAGTAGACGTCGAAGACAAGAAGAAGGTTAAGCTTTTCATCTCTAATATTTCGCTATATTCCATCTCCCTTTCTAACTTGCTCGTCGGAGGGTTCACTGGGGGACTCCCCGTTCCCCGTTAAACTCTTGTACTGGTTCCTCCGTGGACTCGATACCTCGGACACTGGTTTGGGAAGCGTGGATCAGTCCGACCTGTTCCATCTGGAACACGCTGTATCTTCAGTTGGCGCCGTCTGTGGGAAACCTTTTGCTCCGCTCGCCAGTTGTGCTCATTGTTGCCGGAGACCCTTTCCCAATAACCCCTTCCTACCACCTGCGAAGGTGGATGGTCACAACTAGATCTATGGCTTCTCACCACAATGTTACCGACCACCAAGCCGACCCTCCCAATCCAAAACCCACCACAGTATTTCACTGAGCTCACCAACAGCATTAACCGCCTGACCGAGGAGTGTGTTAACCTCAAAGACCAGGTCGAGGGCTTGATACGTCAGGGACGTCTCAGTCGGTTCATGAAAGTCGACCCTTAGCAGAGGCAAAGGACTGAACCCATCAGAAACAACCACCAAGGCACCCCTCCCCGCCAACCAGCACAACCTAACCAAGGTCATGATTGTCCTCCAAAGCAACCCCGGGCACAAGGTAACCCCGCCCCCCTGTTGGAGAAATCAGAGTCATTGCTGGCAGGCTTGCTTGTGGAGGACCATCCCATTCGGCTCAACGAGCAGAACTCAGAAGAATAAGGCAGGGCTCAAACAAAGAAGTTGTCATATTGGACTGTCCTTCTAAATAGCCCAAGCAGTGGATGGGGCCGATCACCTTCACGGAAGCCGACTGCACAGGCATCTGTTACCCCCATGACTACCCCCTCGTCATCTCTACCCTCCTCTCCAATTACAAAGTCAGACGGGTTCTCGTCGACAATGGCAGTTCTTCAGACATCATCTTCCTAAATGCCTTTAGCTAGCTCAAGGTCAGGGAAGAAAGTATGTCCCCTCTCCAAACCCCATTGGTCGGTTTCACTGGAGATCAGGTGACCTCCATCGGCTCCATCGATCTTCCCATCTGTAGACACCCCATTTTTGACCGACCTTAAGACTCAGACGTCACCGATTGAGCGCTTGGTGATATTGCATATCATGCTCGTCTAGAGGTTTCAGAGTCTCGGCTGCGAGCCTAGCCTCCGAACTTTCGGACTCTTTCACGCTTTGCCTCGATTTGGGAACCAGGCTCCGTTTTCTCTGTTTTCTCTTCCCGAAGGGAGGGAGAGGTCTTGTAGATCATCTCTCAGTGGCCGTAGGCTACGTTTCATGACCGTAGGCCGTTTGGCCCATTTGGAGTCTGGTTTTCGATTTTTCAGAGCCGTTGGCCGTGTGCCTCGGTTTGGGACCGCTTAACCACCTCCATTTGCTCTAGTTTGTGGCATACATCTTATTTGCTCCCTTTTGAGGGACACTATGGCTCGAGAAACCAACTTCGTGGTCGAACATCACTCCCGGTGCCTAACAGCCGGTTTTCGGGGCCTCGGGCTGCACGTTTCGGCCCCCGAACCTTCATTCTGCATCGGTTTGGGTTCATTTTTGGCAGGGACCTCTGTTTCATTGGTAAGAAGGTCGTAGAAGGGTGGGAGGCCAGTAATTGTTCTGTCAGCCAACTTTATCCTTTCATCGCCCTCCGTCGCCTGTTTTTTCTCACTTCAAAGCCAATGTTGACCACCCTTGGGCCATTTTCTTGCACCCTAAATCCCATATTTGTGATGTACACATCTGGGAGGCCACCAATATTTGGTGGCCGGCCAGTAATTGCTTTTGAACCTTTTGAACCCCTTTGAAAAGTGGGTTGTTCTCCCTCCTGGTTCACTATCTCCAGCTTTTGACCACATAATTGTGTTGTGCACACCTGAGAGGCTACATTTTTGGTATGGCCGGCCACTAATTCTCATTGAACCTTTTGACCCTTGGCCGGCCGGCCATGGGAGGTAGCCGGCCGGCCACCTAAACCCTAGATAACTGGCCGGCTAGAATCCTTGTATCAAGTACAGTGCAGATACACCCTCCTTTTCCCCTCAGATTCTGTATCCGGGGGGGGGCATTTTTGGGGGGAAACTTGATTCATTTCCCTCCATTTTTTTCCCCTCCTTTTTCCCCCTCTTTTTTCCTATATAGCAGGCCCTCCAGCTGCATATTTAGGGTTACAAAAATTCCCCCCAAGCCTCTTGCCTTGTATCTCTCTCTCTCTCTCTCTCTATATATATATATATATATTTCCAAGCTCCAAACCCTCAAGTCCTACACTCATTTCTTCATCAACCCATACCCCCACCCTTCCATCCTCCATTCCAGCAGTTTGAGGTTGTTCTTCAGAGCCTAGGAGTGCTTCATTTTGGTCCAAAAGTTGTCAAAGGCATAGTCTTCAAGGGTGAGCTTCCTTTTTTCCCTTTTCTAGCCTTTTCTTGATTTATTCATAAGCCATACTTGCTTGCTGTTTTGGGCTCTGACCCTAACTGGGAATAGTATTATTTTGAGGTGTTTTTCATGTTTGTTTAAGGGCTTCTCACTGTTTGAGGCCTCCTTGTTGCACTTGCTTCATTACTCCCCTTGTATGCCATTTTCTTGTGTAATATTTTTGGCCTATGTATAAACTGTTTTGAGCTCTGTAATAAACTGTAAAGTGGCTTATTTTGAGCCGTTATTCAACATTGTTGAAGGTCTTATCACTGTTTGAGGCTTCCATTTGCCACTTGCCTTTGTATCTCTCTTTTTGCTCCATTTTTGCATGATTTGTTAGCCTCTTATGCTTCTGTTTTTGGGCTCTAGTCCGAACTAAAAATGACCTTATTTTGACCCCCTCTTCATGTTTTATTAAGGGTCTTTCACTATTTGAGGCATCCTTTTTATACTTTGTGTTATAGCTCTCTTTTTGGCCTTATTTTGCATAGCATTTTGAGCATGCTTGTACACTGTTTTGGGTCTGATCATAAACTGTAAAATGACATGTTTTGGGTCCCTCTTCAACATTGTTGAAGGGCCCTCTCATGTTTGAGGCCAGAACCCATGACTTGCTTCTTTATCTCACATTTAGGGCCATTTTCGCATGCTAGCTTAGCCCAATTTGTGTTCATTTTTTGGTCTTGATTAAAAATGTAAACATGCTTGTTTTGGGGATGCCTTGAATCTGTCCTCACATTTCATGTTCAAATAATGCATGTTTTGTATAGCTATAGGCCAATGCATATGCCTAGTTTCGTGTTTCGGTTTCATTTCATGCACCGGGTGCCATGTTTCCATGATTCGGGACTGTTTCGGGTCATATTTTAGCGCTGAAATTTGCATGCTTGTATGCCGTATTCCATGCCTTGCCATGTCTCGTTAGAGTGGCATTTTGTGCCTTAGGATCGGTCCTCGGTTTGCGTGCATGTGTGCACGCATTCCGAGTTGTCTCATTTTCATCTCATGGTCTCTTATGTGAGTGTGGCTGAGGTCCACTCATATTGGTGTAAGTCCATCGTGCATTGTGTATGCCATTTCATTTCATAGCATTGTGTATGCTAGGTTGTATGTTAGCGCATTGTGTATGCCATGTTATCTCGTGCATCGTGTATGCCATTTCATAGCATTGTGTATATTAGGTTGTATCTTAGTTGCATTTCATGCATATCATGCATATTGCATCATGCTTGGGATATGAGTTAGCCCGAGCACGGGAAACGAGGGACGTTTCATACTCCGAGTGACGGAACGTATCTCAATTCCCAGTCACCGACACTCCGGATTATCCATGATGGAGTTAGGTCTTGTTGTGTTTTCATGTGCATTCATTTCATATTGAGTTGTGCAATTCGACCCCTCGGTCATCATGCATCGAGATACGTGATTGGTGGCACGAGGATCGAGGCATACATACATCTGTGAAAATACATTGCTATGCCCCTCTCCTGCTCTCTGTTGCAGCAAATCAAGAATTAGCAACCTTCCGGAGCTTGGCGCGCTTTCCAAGAATAATTGTAAAACAGAGGCTAATTGGGGCATCCTAGTGGATTTCCGCGCAAGGCAGACCAGACATGCATCATCCATCATCTGAAGAAGAGTCAAGGCAGTCCCTGGCTTGCATGCCAGTTTATTATTTTTCTTAGTTAATTTGTAAATTAATTAGGAATTTGTATATATTTGGACTGTATTATTTGGATTGTACTATTTATTCGAACCCTCTGCGCGAGGGCAATGTTGTGATAAGTGTGCGTGTGTGTGATGTATGTCTTCCAACCCCACGTCTTTCTCCCTTTTATTTACCTGCTTATGATGGTTAGATTAGGGCATGTTTCAATTCGCATACAGTATGATAGCATGTTTGCATTCATTCATCTGTTTTGCATGCACCGGGCTCGGCGCATCATACTAACTGCATTGTATTTTCAATTCCAAGTTGAATACATGTTAGCTGTAGCATTTCATATGCCATGTTTAGAATAGCCAAGCTTGCTATAGTTGCATTTTTGCATGTGTTGCATTAGGCATTTCTGTATAATTAGGATCATGCATGGATTTCTAATTAGCTTTTGTTTTGGCTTGGAGTACTCGGTAAGTTTTATGCTTTAGCATCCTTGCATGCGTGTGAGTGACTGCCATGAATAGCATGCTTACCATGAGGCTATATGCTTATGTGATATAACTGCCTGAATGCCTGTGGGTGAAGGTTGGGTTATTTGAATTGGAACAATTCATCAAATGTATGTTTTAAGCCCACTAGATAGTGGCAAAATCATGTTTTCTAAGCCCACCCGAGGGTGACAAATCCAGGTCTTAGCCTACTTGTGGGTAGCACCATCAAACCATTTTCAAATAAACAAACATGAAATGTTTTGTTCCAATTCAGGCGATCCAGTCTATACTTGTATGCTGTGTGCATCACATAGTAAACCTAGGCTAATAACCGGAATAAGAACACACAATGTTTTCAAAACTTGATATCATGGTTAGTAGAGGCCGATCTTTGATCGGGCGAGTGGGGGTGCTCACGAAGTAACCTTCCCCAATCGTATCCAAGTTCCCGAGCCGAGGCAACTTTGGTGATGACGGACACGTAGCCTTAGGCAAATGAGTCAGGATTTCCTAAATTTTCCCAAAATAAAATATTTAGGTGGCGACTCTGTATCTGGCAAAGCAGTCCATGTTTGGCACTTCTTTCAAAAAAATCTGTTTTCTCAAAACGATTTGCCGGATTTGGACTATTTGGTTCAGACTTAGAACCGTGACAATTTTAGAGTCCTGAATTGTAGTGAGCCCAATATCGAACGGAACGGGGGGAGCTCGTTCCCCTCCCAGGGCGTTCGGGGGACGTCTACACCATCAAAATCGGCAAATACCCGTGGCAGACCACAAAGGTACTCACCTTCCTTGTCGTCGACTGTCCTCTTCTTACACCACCATCCTCGGCCGCACTGCCCTGAATGCTTTCCAAGCTATCACATCCACTTTCTATCTTGCCGTCAAATTTCCCACCGACCATGGGGTCAGCACGGTGAGGGGAGAGCAGACCGTGACCAGAAAATGTTACGTTGTTTCACTTAAAGAGGTCAAGCTAAATGAGGCTATGATCATTTTATGTTATTTTTGACAATCTACACACTTGGATGTTTTTGTTCTTTTCTCACATGGTGTAAATTTGTGATCAATGGGCTACACTTTAAATGACAACAATCTTATATCTCAGTTATCTGTGTGGTATTTCAATGACACCCTGATTGCAGACTCAGCTAGACTGAGTTACTTAAAGCCTCAACCAGACTGAGCACGAAGAGCTCGGCCAGACTGAGTTACTTAATGCCCCAGCCAGATTGAGCATAAACAGCTCAGCTAGACTGAGTTACTTAAAGCCTCGGCTAGACTGGGCATGAAGAGCTAAGCCAGACTGAGTTACTTAAACCTCAGCTAGACTGAGTTACTTAGAGCCCCAGCCAGACTGAGCACGAAGAGCTCAGGCAAGCTGAGTTACTTAAAGCCTCAGCCAGACTGAGTTACTTAAAGCCTCAGCCAGACTGAGCATGAAGAGCTCAGCCAGACTGAGTTATTTAAAGCCTCAGCCAGACTGAGCATGTAGAACTCAGCCAAACTGAGTTACTTGAAAAGTCGACCAGACTGAGTTAATTATGGCTCAACCCAAACTGAGCACAAATGAAGAGCTCGGCCAAGGCCATTCTTGCAACTTCATGATTGTGGCATAGTTGCCTCTTAACATTCTTTACATTTTTTAACTTTCATTTTCCACCCCAACCTTTCATTTATCAACACTCTCACAACATGATTTAAAACTTCACATTTTAGGACCTTTACGATTCAACGTTGTACAAGTTAGACCGGCTCCCTACTGGGTTGTGATTTGAAACTTCACATTTTTTAACATTCTCACATTTTAAACTTCACTTTGCATTGTGGTTTTCTTACTAGCTAGGCTGGCTCCCTACTTCTCAACCTTTACTATGATTTATACACAAGCCTTGTTTGAGCGACCATCCTCATTCTTTTCAGATCTACAAGAAATAAAGGCACCAGTATGAAAAAATACAACTCATAATTTTATTCATTTACAAACTTACACATAAGTTCACTACAAAAATTACACAACAAAAAACAAAAACAAAAATTTTGTATACAAATTTTCTTTACAATTAATCACTCCTCCTCGCTTGAGGCCAGGCCTTCTTCATCCACCTCCTCATCAAGGGGGGTCTGGGCCACGTCGTCTTCATCTATTCTTACATTGCTGAAGTCCAAGTCTGGGAACAGCTCTTCTGCTTTGCGTCTGAAAGTCTTCCAGCCGCTATCCCAGAACTCAGCCATCTCATGGTTGTAGAAGTCCGACCGCTGGAAGCTCTGGATCACTTCCTCCTCACTCCTGCTTCTAGCGGTCGCTCCCGACGGGCTAGCCCCCCTATCTCCCTCTCTTGCCAAGCTACTGGCGATAGCAGCATCAATGGCCATCTGGAAGTCGGCGGACCCCTTGAACTGCTCTACCGCTGCAACACACAAATCGAGGTACGCCGCCCTCTCAGATGCCAACTTGGCCCTTTCCTCCTCCAAGGCTTTCTCCAACCCTGCCTTCTCAACCACTGACCTGGCCCGCTCGTCCACCAACGCCCTCTCCAACTCAGTGATCTTCAGGTCTGCTTCATCTTTTTCTTTGATCAACTGAGCGCGCAGATCTTCATTGCAGACCATGGCCTCGTCCTACATTTCGTTGGCGACGATGAAGGCCTTCTGGGCCTCTTCTAGCTTTTTCTGCTCGCCACCCAATTGGAACTCGAGCGACTCCACCTTGCGGCGTTCCGTCTCCAGCTCTAACTTGGTCGCGAGCAGCTCAACATTCGCTCGACGATTGAATAACCCTGCACCATCGCCAACACTTCCATCTTCTTGGTTTTCTGGGCCTCTTCCAGCCCCCTAACACACGCACTCCGCGCGGTCTTCCTCCAACCTGCGGTCTCCCTCCTCAAACGTTCAAGTTGGGCCTCTACCTCCTTCAACTTTGCCATCATTGGCCTCACTTTGCCTTTTGCAGTCGCCGCCTTGTTCAGTAGGGCCCCTACTAAGGCAGTTGCCTCTATCTAGGAAGAGCACAACCCCCTTAGCAGTTCGACCTCAGTGAAACTGGCCATCGAACGCACTGCCCCATCCTCCACCAAGCCCAAGAGCCGATCGGCAGCAGTCCTGGCTGGGCATCCTTCTCCCTCCAGTCGCCTAGACATTGCTGGTGCGTGGTAGATGGCAGTCTTTAACTTGACCCCCTCTCCCTCTCCTTGGGGCGCAGGACCCCCCATGGGCTGCTGCTTTGCCCCCTCCTCAAGGCCGGTTGCCCCGCCTTCCACTTGTTTTTCAGGGCCAGTCGCCCCATCCTCCATCTCCTTCGTTGTTTTCTCCAACCCCACTTCAGGGGTCTCCTCTGCCATCACCTCCTTCATCCTTTTCAAGGCTGGCCTCTCCTCCTTCTCCCTTACTCTTTTCATCTTCTTTAACACAGCCTCCACCTCCTTTTTGCTCTTCTCCTTTAGAGGATCCACTGGAGGTGGTCGTGGCTCAAAACCACTCAGATCCTTCTCCCCCAGCAGCTTGGGGCACGGTCGAACTCGTTCTCTCTCGCTCAGTTTCAGAGCAGGCCCCAACTTTGCCTCTTTCTATTTTCTGCTCTGGCGAACAATCTCGTCTCCTTCTCCGCCTTCCGCTGCACCTCCAGCTCCTCCCTTGCCGGATCCTCCCCCAACGGTTGCGGTCCCAAGTTCAGGGCAAACAACGTCGAAGGAAGGACCAGCTCGTCCCACCTCACTCCATTCTCTTCCCCCCATTCCCTTACCTTCTTCACCCGGTCTTCGACCGCCCCGTCCAACTTGGGCTCGACTGATTTGGTGGGGACCTTCTACGTTGTCCGAACTCCCCTTCCACCATTCGCCGACACAAAAAACCATCTCGGCCTCCAACCCCTCACCGCAGACGGCAGCCCTGCCACTACACCTCGCCCTGCTACTGCCTGCAACGTCACCTATGTCTCCTATTAATCGGAGGCCTTGTAGCAGAAGAAAAATTCCTCCACAGTCATGGCCGCCCCTCAAGTTGCTTACTGCCAGGAACTCGCGCAAGCCATTACTATTTTCCAGGCGTTTGACATCAACTGCCCTGGCGCCACTTCTAGTTTGTTCAGTACGTCCACCACTACTTGAGGGAGAGGTAGCCTCAACCCTCCTCGCAACGCT
This sequence comes from Camellia sinensis, assembly GCF_055761805.1. Taxonomy (NCBI): domain Eukaryota; kingdom Viridiplantae; phylum Streptophyta; class Magnoliopsida; order Ericales; family Theaceae; genus Camellia; species Camellia sinensis. The sequence goes on from NC_138963.1 coordinate 145,285,459, forward strand.
TCCTCATAGAGACTGAATTCGTCTGGCCGCACATCCGATGCCCTCTCCCTGGATATGGGCAACCTCAACCCTATTTCCGAGGGAATTTGGTACTTCCTCCTTATTCCCTCCAACTCCTTTGCCGTTAGTATGGATCTGTCTGACTTGGTGTGCCAGTCGTCCGGCTACACTTTACTAATGGCTTTTGCCGTTACAATCATTGTCCTAGGACGAGCCCGCACCGCCTGACCACTTACTCCCCCTCCCTTCGCTCCGCACGATACTGTTCTGCCAACCCTACTCCATCGTCATCGCCTAACGAATCAAGTCTTGCGGCTGCTACTTCCTCTTGAGCCATTTCTCTTGTGTGTCTGTGAATGGCTTTGGACGCGGGCATGTAGACACCCCATTTTTGACCGTCCTCAAGACTTGGACTCGGTGATCATCCGTGTTGTCGGAGGTCTCGGCCACGCGCCTTGCCTCAGGATCGCTCGACTCGACTATTTTGTGTTTGGTTTTGCACCAAACACTTGTGTTTTTGCTTTGGAGGGTAGGGAATGGCTTGTTGGCAAACCCCACACCTCGCCGGCCATGGCTTGAGGCCACCGGCCATTGTTTTATTGCCATCGGCCATATATTTGGCCGGTCGGCACTATTGATGGTCGGCCGACCATTGTTTTTGCCAATTTGTCATTTTTGGCTGGCCGATCACTGTGCATCTGCTTTTGCAGATATTTTTATGCTAACTGTGCTAGCTGGCATACACCTTGCACTCCCTACATATACGTATATGGAGGGATTTCACTCTTGCTTAGCTTGTCTTGTAAGCTTTGTAAGAGTGATCCTCTATAAGATGAGGGCTTCTCCTCCCTCCTCAGAGGTTAGAGGGTTGAGTTCTAGAGGTCTGGATTAGGGTTAGCCATAGTGTATCTATTCTATCTCTATATCTCCCTCTCTTTGTGTATAAGTGTGTGTTTGTCCTTACTTTTGTGCACAAATACCTAGTTTTACACCTTACCTTGGTTGTTGAGGAGCCATTAGGTTGTTCTTGAAGTTTTGAGCTGGTTTTGAGCTAAGGAAAGCAGCTGGAGTGCTGTTCTTGAAGGGGTCTACAAGGGTGAGAACTTTACCTTGAAATACCCCATTTTTGCATAGTCTTTTTTCCTACCTTGCATCTATTTTTGAGCTTAGTGTATAACATATAAAAGTCTTATTTTTACTTGCTTAAAATAGTTGTTTAAGGTTGCTTTGAGCTTTGGGGTTGTTTGACCCCTCTTAGGCCTTGTTTGGCCCCCATTTTGTGCTATTTTGGTGAGCTCCGGGACCACCTTGTTTGGGCCTCCTCACCACTGAAATCTTGAGGGATTTCAGTGGTGGGGATGGTGCTTTAAGGTCCTAAGAAGGAGAGGGCCATCCCCTCTCCTTGTTGCCTTCGATATTGACTATTTTAGCCTCATGTGTGAGCATCTTGGTAAGACCATGTTGGCCATATCTTAGTGGGTATTTGGTAGTATTTTGCCATGTTTTACCTCTGTTTTAACTTGGTTTGGACACACCATGCTTGCTTTGCATACTTGTCTTGTAATGCCATGAAATTGCCTTAACATGTGCCTAGCATTTAGACCACTATGCTTACTTGTTTTGGCTTAGCTTTGTGAAGCTCTTATGCATGTTTTAGAATGCCTCAGGTCTGTTTGTGGCTGTTTTGGCCATCCATGACATGCCTTGTATAGCCACCTTGCATTTTGGCTTGCTAGCCTTGGGTGTGTGAGTGTTGAGCATGCTTTACTTGCTTTGTTTAAGTGGTTTGGAACCATTTACCATGTCATTTCAGTCCTTGTGGCATGCTCCTATGCTTGTATTTGATGTTCCTTTAAGGCCTTTGAAGGTTTGTGTTTCATGCTCCATGAATATGCCATTGCGTATGCCATCATGTTTAGGCCTCTAGGATGCCATATCGATGTGTTTTTGGCTTTGTTTTAACATACTAAAACTTTGATTTTGGTTGTTCAAATCATGTCATATTTGGTTTTGTGAAGTGTAGTTCAATACCCCTTTGGCGAGCCTTAGGCCTTGGACCTTAGTTGCATGCTTTGCTTGGCTTGTCTTGTTCACTTGGTTTGGCACCTTTTATAACATGATTTCAGAGCTTAGTATGCATGCCATTAGTCCATGATTGTCCTCCCTTTTAGTATGCTTAAAAGTTGCCTTTTGATGCTTAGGAATTGGATCGTGTATGCATACATGTTTGTATGTGCATTTGGCCCCATTTCCATAGCCTTTGGCTACTAATTTTAGGCATGGCTGAGTCTTGTCCATATTAGTTTAAGTTCACCTTTTGCATGTTGCTCAAATGTTGTTACATTGCTTCATGTTTGCATGCTTTGGTTGCATGATGTTTTGCATGCTCATTATTTACATTGTTGACACATGCTTTGCCATATTGCATTTTGTTGCATTGCTTGAGCTATATGACATGTTGTTGCATGCTTAGGTTGTAACGCATTTGGCATGTATTCTCTCTTTTAGCCACTTAACATGTTGTTACATGTTTGTGTGTTGTCCATGTTGCATATTTGCATTGCTTGCCCTCATGTTCATGATGCATACCTAGCTTGCATGCCTAAGTTGCATTGCATTTTGCATGCATGCCTTGCCTCTTGAAATCACAATGATTGAGGTTGGGCTTTATGTGCTTATTTGGTTTGCATTTCATTTGACATGAAAGTGCATAACTTGGTTTCTTGGGCCATCACGCATTGAAATGCGCAATTGGTGGTCCGAGAATCGAGTACTATCCCCCTTTGAGTCATAAACATGATAAGGGTTGTATTGGTGCACACATTTGCTTGAAATGCATTGCCATGCCTTGTTTTACCCTCTGCTGCTGTCAAAACAGGTTCTGCAGGAAGCTTTGGCCGGTCGACTATATCAAGTGCTGACTGACCAATTATTGATGGCCGATAACTCCATATATGGTCGATGACCACTTCTATTTGGCCGGTGACCATTCCTCATGGCCGGTGGCATTCCCCAGTGTTCATAAGGTATACCTTGGGAATTGTGCCATTTTCAGAGGAGCAGAGCAGGGAAAACAGAGGCAGCTTGTGCATGGCATTGGATTTCCGGGCGAAGCCAATCCGAGCACGCGTGCATCCCTCTTCCCGAGGCCTTTTAATGCTTTCCTTAGCTTAATTGATTTGTTAATTAATTAGGTGGTCTGTAAATTATTTAATTAGCTTGTAGGTTAATTAAAGTGTATTATTCTTTTGGTCCCTCCAAGCGAGGGCGAATTTGTAATAAGTGTGAGTGCGTGTGTGCATGTCTTCCAACCCCCACTTCTTTCTCCCTTTTACTTACCTGCTTTGATGGTTAGTATTAGGGCATGTTTAATTTAGCATACCTTATGTTATGCACGCGTGCATCATTCATCAGTCTTGCATGCACCGGGTTCGGCGCATCATGCTAACCGCATAGTATTTCAATTCCAAACTTGAATACATGCATTGAGTTGTCGCATTTCACATGTCATCCTTAGATTAGCCGAGCTTGTTCTAATGACATTCGGTATGCGATGCATTAGCCATTTATTAACTTGAACTAGGATCATGTATGATTACTAACTAGTTCATTACTTTGGCACGGAGTAAGATGTAAGTATTTATGCTTTAACATCTCGCATGAGTGTGAATGTTAGCATGACAGCATGCTTACCATGTGGCTATGTGTTTATGTGATATTACTACCTAAATGCCTGTGGGTGAAGGTTGGATTGTTTGAGTTGGAACAACTCATTGAAATCCATGTTTTAGCCTACTCGTGAGTAGCAGATTTCAAATCATTTCCAAACAAACGGATATGCGATGCTTTGTCCCAATTCAGGCGACTCAGTCTGTACTTGTCATGCTGTGCGCATCACATAGTAAATCTAGGCTAATAACCGGAATAAGAACGCATAATGTTTTCAAAACAAAGATATTATGGTTAGTAGAGGCTGATCTTCGGATCGGGCGAGAGGGGGTGCTCATAGCTGACCTTCCCCGATCGTACCCAAGTTCCCGAGCCGAGGCAACTTTGGTGATGGCAAACACGTGGCCTTAGGAAAACGAGTCAGGGTTTCCTAAATTCCCCCAAAATAAAATATTTAGGTGGCGACTCTGTATCTGGCAAAGCAGTCCATGCTTGGCACTTCTTTACAAAGATCTGTTTTCCAAAACGATTTGCTGGATTTGGACTCTTTGGTTCAGATTAAGAATCGTGACAATTTGAGTCCGAACTGTAGTAAGCCCAAATGAACGAATCGGGATTTCTCTCCCGGGATGTTCGGGGGACGTATATAGGGCACAAGGTAGTTCACAAAATGTTGCAGAGGTGTATCGCTCGACATAAAAGAGTTTACTTTTGGCACGTTTTGGTTTTTTGAGAAAAGATAGGTAAAGCGGATGACACCAAAAGCCCAAGGCTTACCTATATTCCAAGGGTTACAATTAAATTTTGCTAGCTTGAAAATTTTCAAAAAATTCGCCAAAATCGCCTTTTCAACGCCTTATATTAACCTACCCTTTCGTTTCTGGCCCAATGCCCAACCTCCTCCATCACGGGATTTCGCCACGTGTACGACCACGATCCACTGCCCCATTCCCCTACCATGTCTTTTCCACTTCAAATCACCACGTGCCCCTGCCACTCCTCAAGCCCTGCACACTGCCATTTGCCCCTCCACTCGGTCACCCTTCGCAGTCGGCCCGCTTCATGGTCGGTTCCTCCACTCGATCACCCTTCGCGGTCGGCCCTCCTCATGGTTGGGCCCTCCACTAAGTCACCCTTCGCGGTTGGCCCTCCTCATGGTCGGTCCCTCCACTCGATCACTCTTCGCGGTCGGCCCTCCTCATGGTCGGACCCTCCACTCGGTCACCCATCGCTGTCGGCCCACCTATCGGTTGGTCTTTGCCCCCCCGATCTTTCACAACCATCGTCTTTTTCATTATTTCTTTTGTTGGACTAAAGCTACACTTGGGAATGAGGGACTACTGACATAGGTAAGCCCATAAAGGTTATAGCCCACCACTTAGGGCCCAATACATAATTTAAATACTAAAGCCCAGCATTGCTGGAGCTCAACATGACATTAAGAGCCAATGACATCTAAACATGTGGCAAGAGAAGGACAAGCCACACAAGCAGACAAAGATCCTGCAAAGTTATTGCACCGCACATCAGCCATTAATGAAGTCCTTTACAGCATTTATTGTGACAACGACTCCCCGTCGAGACAGAACGGCCTCACCATGAACAAGGCAAGCTAGAGTATAGACTTTCGGCCAAGATGACAGGTCGGAAGGGACAACGAAATGATTACCAGAGGATATAAGCAGACGTCGAAGACAAGAAGGCTAAGCTTTTCATCTATAATCTTTCGCTATATTCCATCTACCTTTCTAACTTGCTCGTCAGAGGGTTTGCTGGGGAACTCCCCGTTCTCCGTTGAACTCATGTGCAGGTTTCTCTGTGGGCTCGGTACCTCTCCTCTGTGGGCTCAGTACCTCGAACACTTGTTTGGGAAGCGTGGATCAGTCCAACCCGTTCCATCTGAAACACTCTGTATCTTCAAAAAGAAAAGAGAATCTAACTCTTGTAATAAAATATATCTTATTCACCCAAAAAATAAAATATATTTGGAGTTTCTAATTTAAATTTTAAATATTTTGATTTATTTTTAATTTAAACTATTGACTATTTTTGTTGAGTAAAACTGATAAAAAAATTTTTTTAGTCATTGTGTATACTTATATTAAGATTAATGACTAAAAGACTTTTTGAATCATTTTTATTTAATGAAAATAGACATATAATTTAGATTGAAAATATGTTATAAGATTACGATTTAAATTGATAAAATTAAAATCCAAACTTTATTTTCTTAAAATTTGTTTATTTTTAGTCAATTGACGTTTTATACAAAAACATGCAAACAAATGAAAATGTGATATAATAACTTGTAATAAATAAATAAACCGTTTATTTAGGGTGCGTCAAACCATCCTAAAAAATAAAAAAAGGGTTTTGAGATTTTTGGAGATGCATGATGATGGCACAGTGGGCTGATCTGGTCATTTTGATGAAAATATCTCTTCTTGAATGATCGTCAAAATTGGTGGTGATTAATTAATTAATTTTAGATAAAAGTTGTGTGGGTGTAACTATAACTTGCATTTTTTATATTTGTGTTAAAAAAAAAACAAAAAAAAGGTCTCATCGAAAAGTAATATTTCCCCACTTTAATACGCCATCGCAGGGTTTAGATGTGAAAGGTGCACTTTAAATTTGTTTTCAAAAGGTTTATTATGGGTCACATATGTTGGCCTCGTTTGATTGAGTTGTGAAAAAGTGATTATATATTATAATTTAATAGATTATGACTTATAACTGTGAACATAAATTGTTAATCTGTGTGGTGCAATTATGAGATTATGAATTTAAGCAGAAGAGTAATGTTTGGTTAATAAGCTGTAAATTGTCCTTTTTACCCTTATATGATATAAAAATGACTATTTTGTCATTTTTTTTCAATTTTAATTTAAAAAAAATTTATTTCATTAATAAAAGTTAATATAATTAGTATTAATTAGTATCAATTAATATAAAAATTGATATATTTGATAAAAATGTAATAGAAGTATTATTGTTATAATTTTTTTCCATTATAAATTAATTAGCATCAATTAATTACTTAATTAGTATCAATTAGTACTAAAATTATTAATTAGTATAAATTAATATTAATAATTAATTTTTATTAGTATCAATTAGTATTAATAATCAACAATTGTTATTAATTAGCATCAATTAATAATTAATTCATTAAAAAAGTATACAATATTAATTTAATAATAATTAATACCAATTAATATTGATTTCAGTCAGTTCTAGGTCAACAACTTTGCCCTTAATACCTAATTAAGGATTAGTAATTAATGAAGAAGAATTAGAAATACAAAATGACAAACTGGATTTAAGTTGGAATATACCAAAATTATCAATTAAAAAGATTTATAAAACTACGTTTTTACAATCTGCTTTTAATGTTAATTTGCATGTTAAAACATTAGAGCAAGTTTATGCTTTAGAAAAGCCTAGAGAAACCTGTCACTTATTTGATGCTAACACTATTAAACGTCATTTAAAAACTGGTCACAATTTTATTCATTTAGAATTAATTCAAGTTGGAATCAAAACCATTAACTCCACAAGGTAAAAATAGTTTTGTTTTATTATGTTTAAGAGATGCTCGTTTTCTTGATTATAATGATAGTTTAATGGGTATGGTGGAAACTGGTCTTCACAAAGGACCTATTCATTTTAATTGTTTTCCTGATTTCACACCCAGTCTTAGAGATCCACACATATTAGATGCATTAACTTTAAATATTCAATTAAATGGTTCATTTACTAATATGAAAGAAAAAACTCATAATATTGCTTTAATTTACTGTGTCCATTATAAATGCATTAAAACTAATTTAAATGTTTAAACTTTACATAAAAGTCCCAAGGACAAAACATTACTGATTCAAACTAGTAACAATGATACTAATATAAATATCCCTCAAATGATAGAATGGAAAGATATTACTCTTCCTGATCAATGGATTACGGTCAATGAAAATTACAAACATAATCAACAACAATCCACTAGTCAAGATATCCAAGATATTTAATGATTTACTGACGGTTCAGTCCGTATTAAATTTAATCGTAGTCAATCTTCTAGACATAGTACTTCTAGTATACCTACTGATCTTGAAACTGAAGATGAAATATTTAATACTCCTTCATTCCAAAAAAAATAGTTAAATTAATCTTGGTCAACCCTCCCAGAGTAAATTAAAAGGCATTGATAACTCTACTACCTCTCAAATTAATAAACCTGCTTATTCTACTCATACACATTTTCGTGAAGAAGATACTGAATCAAATAATTCTCCGACTCAAACTGATTTCGAAGTAATACCTCAAATCAATCCTCAATTAATGACAATTAGTAAATCTTTTGCTCCTGATCTTGATAAATTACATGTCGAATTTAAATCTAAAAAAATAGGACTAAAAGACATGTTTATCGTGCTAAATATGATTCTACTCAACAATCTAAACTTATTAGAAAATGGTATGATTTTATAATTGAATATAGTATGAAAATTCTTTTCTTTGAATATTTAGACAACTATTACAAAAAGGTTAATACAATCACAAAATATAAATGGAAAACTTCTCCAAATACTTCTGTTAGCTCTAGGCATCCTCCTTTATCTAATATTATTATTGAACATCAAGGATCTGAAGTCCCAGCCTCTCCTTTTAAGTTGCCTGGCACTGACCCTGAAATTAAAAAAGTTATTGAACAAAATAATTATACTAATCAATGTTTAAAAACAATTGGTAAACAATTAGATAAACTAGAAACTAATTTAGATGATTATTCTGCTAACACTACATCCACTAAACAATCTTTAGATCAATCTTTGATTAACTTACCTAGTAATCGTTCTAAAAGAAATAGTTTAGTCACTCAAGATACTTCTACTGTTAAAGGTATAGAACAACTATTCACTAAATTAACTGCTTCGGATCAAGCTTCACCATCAAAGGAAAAAGGTCTTACTGTCCTAAACCAACCTTTAGACAAGACTTCTACTCAATCAGAAACTGAGACAACTGATAATGAAATTGATCAATTAGCTCAACAATTTCAATCTTCTCATCTTAATAAACTCCACTATCCTAAACCTCAACCGACTACTCTTACTAAAAATTGGTATTCTCGACCTACTCCACCTGACCTCCAATATGAAGAAACTAATCTTTCTAATCAATTTTCTGTATCTGCTAAAAAATTATATGAATGGAATATTGATGGTCTTAGTGAAGATCAACTACTTCAAATATTAAATCACTTATCTATGGTTGCAAATAGTTATCTTACTAACTACCCTGATTACTCTCAACCTGAAATTACTTCTTTAATTACCTCCTATTTTACCGGTATGCTCAAATCTTGGTGGGAAAAATGCCTTACTGAAGATCAAAGAGAATCAATCTTACATGCTAATAAAAAAGATGAAAATGATTTGCCAATCTTTGATGAAACTATTGGCTATTACAAACCTGATGGTGTTAACACATTAATCTATACCATAGTTAGACATTTCATAGGTACTCCTACTAATATATATTCTCGCATACATGATCAACTTAGTAACCTTACTTGTCCAAAATTAAGTGATTTTAGATGGTATAAAGATGTATTTACCTCTAGAGTTATGTTAAGAGAAGATTGTACTAAATCTTTTTGGAAAGAAAAATTTATTAACGGATTACCTAGTTTGTTTGCTCACAAAATTAGAGATGTTCTTAGTCAACCTACTGGTATCATTGAATATGACACTTTAACTTATGGTGATATCATTAGCACTATTCAAAAAGAAGGATTAAAAATGTGTATTGATCTTATACTCAGTCACCAAGCTACTAAAGATAAACATAAGGCTAAATATGAATTAGGTAATTTTTGTGAACAATATGGTTTACCTCCTGTTGCACCTTCTCATAAAAAAACACATAAAAAACATAGTAAATCCCATTACAAATATTCAAACAAGTATAAAAAGAACTATTCACCGTCTAAATCAAATGATAAATTCTATACTAAACCTAAAAAGAAATATTACAAGAAATCACATCCAAAAGCTAAATCTAATAAAGATATTACTTGTTACAACTATGGTAAAAAAGGTCATTATTTTAATAAATGTAAAGAAAAACAGAAATTAAAAGATAAAGTTAATCAACTTCAAATTAATGATGAATCAAAAAACCAATTATTTGAAATCTTTCAATTAAATCAATCTGTTAGCAATTCCTCTCCTGATAATTCTAATACTTCATCTAATTACAATTCACCTAGTGAAGATTCTGATAATAATATAGAATTAGGATGTAATGATGTTTGTTGTAAACCTGTTAAACAAATTACTATTCTTACTAAACAAAATCAAGAAGAAACTGTTCTTATTAAATTAATTAGTAGACTTGAAGATTCTGAATTAAAAAAGAAATATACTGATAAATTAAAATTTTTGTTAATCAATACTAATCATAAACCTAAGTTTGATAAGCCTATTATTAGTCTATCTAAAACCTTAGAAAGATTTAAAAATAAACACAAAGAAGTTACCTTACAAGATTTACAACAAGAAATTAATCAGATTAAACAAATCATTAAAGACTTACAAAATAAAGATCAATATTTAGAAGATGAAATTGTTACATTAAAACTTAATAAAAATTTAGATAATTTCAAAACCAATAATGTTTCTCTTAATGAATCTGAACATGAATCTGATGAACCTACTAACCCTGATAATCTTTTATTTGATAATCGATCACATCAATCTCAATCTCATAATCATGAAGATAATAGATTAAATCTCCTTAATAAAATCCATATTAAAAAATTGTATTCTAAAATTAAAATAGTTATTAGTAATTTTGAATTAGATGTTATCACTTTAATTGATATTGGTGCTGATGGTAATTGTACTCAAGAAGGATTACTCCCTACTAAATATTATGAAAAATGTCGTGAAAAATTAACTTCTGCTAATGGTAGTAAAATGCATATTAAATATAAAATACCTAAAGTTCATATATGTCAAAATAATGTTTGCTTTAAAACTTCCTTTGTTTTGGTTAAAAATATGACTGATAAAGTTATCTTAGGAACACCATTTATATTTTACTATACCCATTTACCACCTCTAGTGAAGGAATAACTACTCATGTTTTAGGGCAACTTGTTACTTTTAAATTCTTATCTCCTCCTGAAATATTAGAATTAAATCAATTAAACGATTGTTCTATTTCTCAAATGACTAATCGATTAACTCGTCATTTAAGATATCTTAAAGAAGAAATTAATTACAAAAGAATTGATCAACAATTAACTAATCCAGTTATTATTTCTCAAATTAATGAATTTAAATTAAAATTAGAAACTACCGTTTGTTCTACTTTACCTACTGCATTTTGGCATAGGAAAAAACATATAGTCACATTACCATATATTAAGAATTTTCATGAAAGTCAAATTCCTACTAAATCTAGACCTATTCAATGAATCATGAATTACTTGAAATGTGTAAAAAAGAAATCAATGAACTATTAAAAAATCGAATAATTAGTCCAAGTAAATCACCTTGGTCATGTCCTGCTTTTTATGTAAATAAAAATGCTGAATTAGAACGAGGTGTCCCTCGCTTAGTCATCAATTATAAACCATTAAAAAAAGTTTTAGAATGGATTCGATATTCTATTCCTAATAAAAAAGATTTTATTAAAAGACTTAGTCAAGTTGTTATTTTTAGTAAATTTGATTTAAAAAATAATTTTTGGCAAATACAAATTCATCCTCAAGATAGATATAAAACTGTTTTTGCTACCCCTTTTGGTCACTATAAATGGAATGTCATGCCATTTGGGTTAAAAACTGCTCCTAGTGAATTTAAAAATATAATGAATGATATTTTCAATCCATTTAGTCATTTTTCCATAGTTTATATAGATGATATTCTTATTTTTTCAAAATCAATTAGTGAACACTGGAAACATCTTACTGCATTCTTTTATACCATTAAGAGTCATGGTCTAGTCATTTCTGCTCCTAAGATTAGATTGTTTTAAACCAAAGTCAGATTTTTGCGTTATGATATTCACCAGAATACTATTTTACCTATTAGTCGTTCCATTGAATTTACGTCTAAATTCCCTGATGAAATCTTAGATAAAACTCAGCTACAACGTTTTTTAGGATTGCTGAATTATATTGCTGAATTTTACAAAGACCTTAGGAAAACTTGTCAACCCTTGTTTGATCGGTTAAAACACAATCCTCCTCCTTGGTCTTCTACTAGTTAAACAGGTTAAACAATATGTCAAGTCTCTTTCTTGTCTTGGTATTCCTACTGAAAATTCATTCAAACTTATTCAAACTGATGCCTCTGATATCGGTTATGGCGGCATCCTTCTCCAGCAAATTACTCCTCAGTCATCTGAACAAATTGTTCGTTATTATTCTAGTGTCTGGAATAAAGCACGAAAGAATTATAGTACTATTAAAAAAGAAATTTTATCTACTGTTTTATGTATCAGTAAATTTCAAGATGATATTTTAAATCAACAATTTTTACTTCGTGTTGATTGCAAATCTGCTAAATATGTTTTAGAAAAAGATGTTCAAAATATTGCTAGTAAGCAAATTTTTGCTCGTTGGCAATCTATTTTAAGTATTTTCGATTTTACTATTGAATATATACTTGGTTGTCACAATTCCATTCCTAATTTCCTTACCCGGGAATTTTTACAGGGGGGATAGGGATGGCCACTTCATTTATTGCTTACCATAAAACCCAAATTACCCATTACCGTGATCTGATTCACCAAACTGCTTATCGCATTGCCCAGTTAAAATTAGCCAGAAAAACTACTAAACGTGCGCAATACATTCAGTACCACCAAATTCAAGCTCGCCGCCATTTACTTGCTGATTATTACAACTGTTTGGATTTTCATCAAACTTATTTAGATCTCCTTAGTGGTTGCTAATTTTTATTGCTAACCTTTATTTCTTTTCAAACAGATGTCTCACCCAAGGCCCCCTTCTAAAGCCTTGGTCCCAACTAGTGAACCTTTTATTCCTTCTTTGGAGTTAGTCACCCAATACCATCCTATTGAAATGATTAACCGTTACCAAGTTCTTGGTAATATTCCTCGACCTAGTTTCACATTTGCTTTGGCCACTGATCCTTTTGCTTCATCCAGCCAAGCAGTTACTCCATACCCTCCTAATCCTATTAAAACTGCTCGATCTGATGATGTTGACTCAACAACTACTAATCTCTTTTTCAAAGAACCTAGTCACCCAAAGAGTCAATCTATTAATGATCTGGTTAAAACTTATTTCCCTCTTGGATGGCATTTTGTTCCTCTCCATCCAGAGAAAACAATCACCATCTATAAAGACATCCTGCTCAACCATCAGTCAATTGTGATTAAACCCATTTATGATCGTACTTACACTAGTAAAGTGGTTTACCATTCACTTTATATTCACAATTTTGTTTCCTTAGTTGAATGGGGTTCTCCTTATCAACTTCGAGATTTACCTAATCACTCCCTTCAGTATAATTATTATGATTATATTGATGGCTGGTTCAAAGTCCTCCTATATCAAAATGAAACATTTAGTCACTCCTGGTTTCTTCAATTTGATCAAAAGTTTAAGCCAGAATTACCTACTTGGTTTCTAAGATGGTGGACCCATTATGGTGCCATTCCAGACATCTTCCCATCAGTAATTTTGGATCAAGTCAATTACTTCTCCACTGTTTTCTCATTTACCCCACAACAAAGAGAATTCCCTCAATTGCTTATTTTTATATCCAAATATAAAATCCATTGGATATTCAAATGGCAATATGGTATTTCTGGTAAAGTAATTCAGCGGCTACATAAGGTTAAATGGTGGGATAACTTCAAGATTCAACGAATTGTTGAAATTGTTCAAACTGAGTTCCCGATTAACATTCATGCTCCTTCACCTGCCATGGTTAAAGCTCAATAGATCCCAACTGCTCTAGTCACTCAAGGAAGCCAACTTCCTCCAGTCAATCTTGGAAGCCCATCATCCAGTTCTTTCAAGCCCAAGTCATCCAAATCAAAGATTAAATCCAAGTCGGCAAAGCCCAGTTCTAACCAGCCCAAGTCAAAGGATAAATCCAAATCAAAGATTAAGCCCAAGTCCAAGTCATCCAAAGATGAGCTCCTCCAAATGGCTCGTCTACTCATGGCCCAAGCCAAGTCAGACTCGGATAATAGCAGTTCAGAAGATGGTTCAGACAGTTCAAGCTCTTCTGGAGGTTCAACTACTCAAAATCCATATGGACCCGAGTTCCAAGATGCTCAGGACCCATATGCTTAATTCAGTCATTGGATTCTATATAGCTATAATTATCAGCTTCAATCAATACTCGTCTTCTGAGAAAAGCTGCTGGTATATATATCTATATTGATTCCATCAGTCACACACCTCCAAACAATGAATAGTAAAAAAGTCAACTTTACTGTTCACTATTCATTAAAAAGTCAACATTACTATTCATCATGATTCATGATTCATCCCACCGACAAATTCAGCACAGTAAAAGTTTTAGTCACTCACCGAAAGCAGTAGACAACTCCCATGTGCTTCTGATGCTCCTTTCAAGTCAAGACTATTCACTCACAAGGCTCATAGTATTCACTCACAAGGCTAACAGTGGTCTCTTTTGATTATAAAAGGGCCTCTTCAGTTAAGAATAAGGCAGAGTGAGAAAAAATTGAGAGCATTTCTTCCTCAAGAGAAAAACCTATCTCTGTAATTTTCTTTTCAAGTTACGTATTTTGAAGAATTGTTTATTTCACTCCATTAAACAATTGTAAGTTTTATTATTAATGTTTATTTAAACTGTTTTCTTTTAGTATTATATTTCAGTTTTAACTTAGCTTATTTTTAGTATTATTAGTGTTGTTTCCTTCTTCATGTTCTTTATATTTCTGTTTCCGTCCCTTTTGGTATCAAAGCCAAGTTATGTTGAGATCTCTTGCTTACTGCTTTGCTACTTCTATTGAGTCAACTTGCTCAACAAAAGGGATGGAAGCATAGTATCGGAATTCTCAACATAACTTGGCTCTCAATTGACAGAAAAAGCAATTAATATTGATTTTTTTCTTTTTCTTAAAAAATATACAATTTTTTATTTTTTTATTAATATAAAAATATACAATATGAATTGATTAATAATTAATACCAAGTAATATTTATTTTTTATTTAATATCGATTTTTTTTCTTTTTCTTCATAAATATACAATTTTTTATTTTTTTTAATTAATATAAAAATATACAGTATGAATTTATTAATAATTAATACCAATTAATATTTATTTTTTTCTTTTTTTTATTAATATTAATATTTGGGTATTGATGAGGGCATTTAAGTAATTTTAGCCCCCTACACCAACTGCGTGCTTAAGTCGAAAATTTAGGCACTCCCTGACCAACGTTTGAGATAAGCTAAGAAATAGCTTGATTTAAGCTATAAGCTGTACCAAACATAATATTTTAACTTAAATTAAGCTAAAAACTGAAATAAGCAGCTTATAAGTCCTACCAAACAGGCCTGTTGTTATTATATGTATGAATGTTTTGTGTGGGTGATATTAATCTTATTCTTTTTATTAAAATTTAAAGTATGTAACAATTTTAAAGTTAAAATAAAATTACATTGTTTGTGGTCCATGATTTTTTTTTTTCACAAAAATTAAAAACAAATGCGTTTTAATATTATTTTATTTTATTTTTGAATTCGAAGTATTTTTGACATTTATGATGTTGATTACCATAGCACAAATGTCATAACTAAATCATTGTCAATTATAACTAAAAAAAATATTATAACTAAACGCCACATGAGGTATAAGAAAAGATATTTAGATCATAACTAAAATAATATTATAACCAATATCACAATAATACTAAAATGAGTAATAACTAATATCACAATAAATCATAATAAAAAATCACAAATATTATAATTAAGGTATATGGTACACACCCTCCGAAAAGAGATGTGTATAATAATTTTTTTTCCTTATTAACATCTTATTATGATAAAAATATGTTTCTAGAAAGGAGGAAAATTTGGACTAGAGGGTAGGGGTGTAAATTTGGCTTGACTCACTGTCGAGCCGTGCGGACTCTCGCAAAAATTCGGATTAGACCAGGTCGGCCCACTTGTGCAAAATTGCGGCCAAAGCCCAAGCCTAGAGGGTACTCATGCCTTGAGCAAGCTGGGCCTTGGGCCTGACCATTTTTTAATTTTTTTTTAACTAAAATTTTATTTATTTTTCCATAAAAAATGACACTAGGCCTCGGACTAAGCCTTGAGTGGGCCGATAGGCCGGGCTTTGGACTGGGTTGGGCTTTGAAATAGACAGCTTAGTCCTAGGCCCAAGGTCTTAGGCTAGGCCTTGTTGGGTCAGGCTACGTAGGGTCACGGGCAAGCTTCAGGTGGATCGCGAGTTAATGGGCCAAATTTACTGTCACTACCTTAGCCCACCTCTAGAGGTTTAAGTTGTGGCTGGCCAGTAATCCTGGATTACCTTCGACTTCAAAGTCAAATCAATCATAATATAACAATGGGGTTTAGCAAAAATAAAAGCATAAAATAATAATGAGCCATTGAGCAGTGCATACATGTCGAAATCATAAGTAGTAAAAACCAACTTTAATTTCATAAAACTTATGTACAATAGTCCAAAGTTAGACTCCTCAGCCCACATCATTCATACAAGTTGCAAAATTATTTAAAGAAATAAGAACAAAACAAGACAAAAGTTGGGTTGACAATGCTTGATTCCTTTCGAGTCCAAGCTCGCCCCTTTATGGAGGCACTTTCCAAAAGGCTTTAACAGGGTAGACGTCGAGGCGACTTTAAATGTGATGTTCCGCTTGTTTACCTACATATATATAAAGGAGAGAGGTGAGGTGGAGCCTAGTGAGTACTATCAATATAAAGGTTTATATGAATGAAGTCCAACAATTACAATAATATCTCCTATTTTCAAAACAATATAACAATGCCAATAAGTGATTCGATAGAATTCAATCATTTCAACCCCCTTTTTCCAATAACAATTAACAATCAATCAATTTACGTGGTACGTCAAATAAAGTTCAATAAACAATGTGTCGAAGCCAATAGGACCATTAGGGTCAATCCAATGGGACCTCATCAGGTCAATCAATAATTCAATGTGGATCTTGAAGGTCTAACATCAGAGATCCCTGTGTTTCAATTAATCGAATGGGATACGGTATTGTTTCTCCCAAGCGAGGGACAATGGGTCATGGTATTGTTTCCCACAGGCAATGGCTAATGAGCCATGGTATTGTTTTCCCTAGGCGAGGGCCTATTAATCAATGGACCACAATATTGTTTCCCTCGGGTGAGGGCCAATAGGCGATGGTATTGTGTCCCGCAGGCAAGGGCCTCACTTAAGGATGCCACAAATATGTTTCAAAAAGGGACATTCATTCATTCATATAAAATAACATTTCAAAATCATCATCGTGTAGCAATTTTCAAAACATATTTCAAACATATCTTTACAAGGATATTACTCAGAGTGGGTTAGATCGATACTAGGCCCCGGACGTCCACCTACACAAATACACATTGAAGCACACGTTCAAAATGCATAACCTATCTTAATTATTCTCTTATGTGTGTTTTAGCTTATTGCATGATTCAGGATGTTCAAATAAGGCTTAAGAATGCCTAAATGGGCATGAGGATGCAATTATGTAGTCACAAGTGTTAGTCAAAAATTGCTAAAACAGGGCCTTCGCTCGAGCGCATACTTGGTTTCTCGTGCCGTCTGTAAAGACTGCAAAAGTACTGGATGCTTGATTTTTATGCTCAACGGTCGCTAAATAGTTGCTTGAGCCAAGTGTTGTACAAAAGTGGGTTCGCTCGAGTGCACACTTGGTCGCTTGAGCAAACGGCCAAGTGTCTATAAAAATGCTGGATGTCTTCCATGTTCGCTCAAGCCGTGGTTCCTTCACTCGAGCGAACTGTGCGAATTTTGAGTTTTCTAGATTTGTGTTTGAAGTTCAAAACCAATGCTCTCATGTTCAAAACTTGTATGGTTGGTCTCAAATGCTTAGAAACGATTTATAAAACATTTACCTTTGGAAATTATGAAACCATGATCCCAAATTCTTTCCAATTTTTCAAAACAAAGCTCAAAACATCACGTTCTTGACATGCATGTAACAAACTCAGCTGTTTTCTTTCTAAAACATGTTTATATGAAAGGTTTAGTGCATGTAGACGTCCTCGAACGTCCCGGGAGGGAAATCCCATTCTGTTCATTTGGGCTCACTACAGTTCAGACTTAATGTCACGGTCCTGTATCTAATCTCGCAGAGTGCAATGCAAGACCGATGAATCACCAAAGAGTCCAAATCCGGCAAATCGTTTTTGAAAACTGATTTTTAAGAAAGAAGTGCCAAACATGGACTGCTTTGCCAAATACAGAGTTGCCACCTAAATGTTTTATTTTGGGAAATTTAGGAAACCCTAACTCGTTGCCTAAGGCCACATGTCTGTCATCACCAAAGTTGCCTCGGCTCGGGAACTTGGGTACGATTGGGGAAGGTCACTTCGTGAGCACTCCCACTCGCCCGATCAAAGATCGGCCTATACTAACCATGATATCGAGTTTTGAAAACATATGTGTTCTTATTCCGATTTATTAGCCTAGAATTACTATGTGATGCGCGCAGCATACAAGTATAGACCGGATCGCCTAAATTGGAACAAAACATTTCATATTTGTTTTTGAAAGCGGTTTGCTACTCGCAAGTAGGCTTAACATGTAGATTTTGCCACCCTCGGGTGGGTTTAGAAAACATAGTTTTGCCACTATCTAGTGGGCTTAAAACTCGCAATCAATGAATTGTTCCAATCCAAGTAATCCAACCTTCACCCACAGGCATTCAGGCAGTCATATCACATAAGTAGTTAGCCTCATGGTAAGCATGCTATCATGGCAGTCACTCACACATATGCAAGGATGCTAAAGCATAAACACTTACCGAGTACTCCGAGCCAAAATAGAAACTAGTTAGTAATCAATGCATGATCCTAGTTTATGTTAAAATGGCTAATGTAACACATGCAAAATGCAACTACAATAGGCTCGGCTACCCAAAGAATGGCAGATGAGATGCTACAGCTAGCATGTATTCAACTTGGAATTGAAATACAATGCAGTTAGCATGATGCGCCGAGCTCGGTGCATGCAATACAGATGAATGAATGCAAACATGCGAACATATAGATGCTAATTGAAACATGCCCTAATCTAACCATCATAAGCTGGTAAATAAAAGGGTGAAAGACATGGGGTCGGAAGACATACATCACACACACGCACACTTATTACAATTGTGCCCTCGCTCGGAGGGTCCGAATAAATGATACAGTTCGAATAAATAATTAATTACCCTAGCTACTTAAATATTACAAAACCCTAATTAATTAACAAATTAACTAGGAAAGCGAATAAACTAGCATGCAAGCTATAAAATGGACTGCCTCAGCACTTGTTCCGAATGATGAAAGATGCATGCATGCTCGCGTCGCCTTGTCGGTAAATTCCAACGCGATGCCTCGCCTCACCCTTGTTTGCAATTGGTCTCAGAAACTTCACAATGCTCCAGAAGGCTAAAACTCCACCTTGGGAAGGCCACCGACCAGTTATTAGCATGGGAGACCACCTACCGACCACCTTTTGTGGTGGAGACCAAAGAGGGTGGTCGGCCTATTAGAAAATCTGGTCGGCCGACTAGTTTCCACCTCTGGTTTCTGGTTTTTCTACAACAAAGGCAAGAGAGAGAAAAGGCAATGTATTATCAACAAATGTGTGCATGACCACTCTCCCTGTCCTTGCACAAGCTTAAGAGAGTGTAGTCTTCGATCCTCGTGTCATCAATCATGCATCTTGATGCATAATGGCCGAGGAGTCGAATTGCATGACTCAATGGGACATAAATGCACCTATAAGCAACTAAAGACAACAACTCTATCATGGACAGTCAGGAGTGCCAGTGACCGAGAATCGAGGCACGTTTCGTCACTTGGAGTATGAAACATCCCTCGTTTCCCGTGTTCGGACTAAACCCTACTCCAAACACAATGCAATATGCATGAATGTAACTCTAACATGCAACCTAGATGCAAATGCAACTGAATGACGCAAACATGCGAGGGATGACATGCAAACATACTACTAGCATACACAATGCTATGAACCTAGAATGGCATACTCAATGCAAAATGATTCTATATGGCATACGCAATGCAAGACGGACTTAAACCAACATGAGTGGGCCTCAGCCACACTCACATCAATGGCCCTATGATGAAAATGAGACAACCAAAATACATGCAAACATGCACGAATGCAAAGAACCGATCCTAAGGCACAACATGCAACTCTAACAAAGCATGGCAAAGGATGAAATATGGCATACAAGCATACATTTTCTAGCTCTGAAACATGATGTACAATGGTCCCGAATCATGCAAATATGTTACCCAATGCATGCTAGATGGCCCGAATACCGAAACTAGTGAAGTGCGTTACACTATAGGTACACAAAGCAATGCATGAATGGCAAAACCAACCCCAAACAGACCCTAGGTAGGTCTGAAACAGTGGGGAAATGGCCTAAAATGATAGCTCGGAATGCAAAGAAATGGAGCTCATTCAATGGTCAATAAATGAGGCATACAAGCCCGACTCTCAAACGCATTTAAAGAGTACAAAACATGGGAATATGGCATTCACGTAAGCTCTGAAGTATGATGTATAATGGCCCCAAAACAAGAAAACATCTCAGTATATGCATGTAATGGACCTCAAAACTCAAAGCTAAGCATGGACATTGAACTACAAGCATGCAAAACAAGCATCATTCGACCATGAGACCCAAAAATAGAGCTAAGGCAGTCCAAAATATACACAAAATCAGTTTAAGGCATGGCCAAAAAGTGCTAAAATCAAGGGTCAACAAAGCATGCAAAGAAAGCTAGTGAACCATGAGTTGTACTACAACTATATGAAGCATATGAGAGCTCACCAAACCAGCCAAAAACAAAAGTATTCCATGCTAAAATATGCCTAAAAACCCACTGAAACTCAGTCAATGCATGCAAGAATGATAGACTCCTTTGGAAGGTCGTGCAAGGGGTTATTCTACACATGTATGATGGACACACAAAATGGCAAAACAACCTCTGAAAAGAGGTTATGAGGGTCCTAAAACCCACCAAAAAGGTCCTAAAATTAGTCTAGGAAGCATGCAAGTGAAAGCCCCTTTGAAAGGCCTTGAATAGGATTGTTCTACACATGCATAATAGACACTTTATATGGAAAAATGGGCTCTGGACAGAGCCTATGCAGACCTTAAAACTCACCAAATAAGGCCTGAAATATGGCTTTGAAATATGCAAGTAGGAGCCCCTTTGGAAGGTCAACAAAGCTAGTAAACAAATCAAGGGGTGAGAGGGTCACCCCTCTTTGATTTTATGGCTCAAAAACACATGTTAGCCACTAAAAATCCGCTGGATTTCAGTGGCTAAAAGGCCAAACCAAGGTCAACACAAATGCTCTAATGCATAGCCCTAAACATGAGGAAATGAAGCATGCAAAGGGGAAGATTACCCCAAACAGAAAAAATGTCTTAAAAAAACATGTTTATAAGCTCAAAATAAAACTTTTTTCAGTTTATGACAAAACCCAGAAATGCTTGCAAATAAGGCTAAAGAATGAAGTAAAATAAAGCTACAAAGAGGGAAATGGTGACTTACCCTTGTAGTACAGCAATGCAGCAAGCTCTGGACCAAGAAAGTGAGCCCTCAACCTCTGAAAAAAAACTCCAAGGTACTTAGGATGGTAGTGGGGGTGTTGTGCTTGGAGGTGTAGTGCAAATGGCCAAGAACCATGGAGCTATGGAGCTTGGATGTAGGGATATAGAGGGAGAGTATATGTATGCCTCAGCCAAAAATGTTCTACCCTTGCAAATGGAGAGGAGAGCCTCTCTTATAGAAGAAGAGGTCCAAGGCTTCTTGGAGAAACCTCAAGCAAAGGGACCAAGCTTCTAAAAGAAACTAAACCCAAAGGGTCAAGCTTCTTGAGGAAGCTAGACCAAAGGGGTCAAGCTTCCTCAAGAAGCTTGACAACAGGTCAAGCTTCTCTTAGAAGCTAAGCAAAAAAGGCCAAAGCTTCCTTAAGGAGACAAACAAAAAGAAGCTTGACAACAGGTCAAGCTTCTCTTAGAAGCTAAGCAAAAAAGGCTAAAGCTTCCTTAAGGAGACAAACAAAATGGTTAAATCTCGAAGGATGAGGCAAATGCCTCCAAGCTGGCACAGCTGTATGCAACTTAGGAAGGCCAAAAAGGAGATGGCTGGCCGACCAGTTCAAGTGGTCGGCCGATCACTTCCCCTGGTCAGCCGACCAGGGGTCAAAAGGGTCAACAAGAAAAGGTGGCCAGCCATACTAGAAAGGTGGCCTCCCAGGTGAATGCAACACAGTGGTGGTATGAGAGACTAGAAAATGGGGCTCAAAAGTGAGGGAGACCAAGGGGTCAAAAGGGTCAAGCACCAAAGGTGGTCGGCCATACCAAATAGGTGGCCTCCCAGATGAATGCAACACAATGGTGGTATGGGAGACCAGAAAATGTGGCTCAAAAGTGAGGGAGACCACCTACCTGTCAAGAAAACCGGCCGACCGGGGAAAGGTAGTCTCCAAGAAGAAAAGGTGGCCTCCCACCCTACTGCCACCTTCCTAACAATGAAACTAGGGTCCATGCCAAAAAAGAACCCACACCGATGCGAAACGAAGGTTCGGGGGCCAAAACGCGCAACCGGGGGCCCCAGAAACTGACTATTAAGCATCGAAAGTGGCGTGTGACCACGAAGGTGGTCTCCCGGCCCACAGTGTCCCTCTAAGGAGAGTAAACAAGGTGTGTGCCAAAAACTGGAGCAAACGGAGGTAGTTAAGCGGTCGTGAACCAAGGCACACGATCGACGGCTCCGAAATCTGAAAATCGATCTCCAAACAGGAAAAAATGGCCTACGACCACGAAACATAGCCTACGGCCACTGAGAGATGGTCTACGAGACCTCTTCCTCCCTTTAAGAAGAGAAAACAGAGAAAACAGGACCTGGTTTGCAAATCGAGGTGAGGCACGAAAAGGTTCCGAAGCCCGGAGGCAAGGCTCTCTGCCGCGACTTTGCAACCTTAGAACGAGCACAATATGCAACATCACCGAGCGCTCAGTTGGTGACATCTGAGTCTTAAGGTCGGTCAAAAATGGGGTGCCTACAGTGCAAAACCAAGAAGGACTTCAAAAAATAACTCAAGTAAGGCCCATGCATGTATGAATTTTGAAGAAACTAAGTTCAAAAGTAAAGAATTATGCATGCATGTACACAATTCACTTGCATTCACTAAACTCTTGTTGATTCTAGCTCAATTCTTTCAATTACATGCAAATGGTCCTACAAATTGGTGAATTCATCTTCCTACATGGTTTAACTTCATGAGTTGTAGGTTAGAATCATATCTAGAGATTGAATTTAGCCTCAACTAAGCTTAATCTTTACAACCTCCCTTGGTTTCTCTTGAATCCTTCTTCTTCTCTCTCTAAATTATTGAATTTTCTTTCTAGCTTTCAAACTTTTAACACAAAGTTGATGTAAAATGAAGTCTAAGCATGTTTAACAAATATATATATGGTGATTAAGGCCTCACTAATCACCTATGCTTAAGCCTAATCAAGTGGGCTTAAATATAATCAATTATGATTATTTTATTCTAATTATTTTAATCCGAATCAAATTTTAATCAAACTTATCATATGATTCTAAAAATTTCAACTAGCATATTGAATTAACCAATTTTGGTTTCTGAAGTTGTTTGGGCTTTTAATTTCAAATTCTAAGTCGATAATTAAACAGAAAATTCACATACAAACAGATAAGCTTCTAATAAACACAAAATTATGCAATTTATGCCCAATCAAATACTAGATAAAAATAATACGGAGATCAGGGTTGTTACAGTCTTCTATCCTTAAGTAGTTTGGTCCTCCAAACTTAAGTTACCTCCATTTGGAAACAGATACGGGTACCGTTGTTGCATTTCTTCTTCTTTTTTCTATGTAGCATCCTTCCCGTAGTGTTCCTTCCATTATACTTTCACCATTAGGATAGATTTGTTCCTTAGTTGCTTCACTTGCCAATCAAGGATCCGCACTAGCCATTCCTCGTATCTCATGTCATCGTCTAAAGCTATTCAATGGTAGTCAATTACATAAAACAGATTTCTAAGATACCCGCGAAGCATTGATACATGGAAAACAATGTGCATTTGCTCCATTCGTAGCTGTAAAGCGATACAATAAGCAACAGGGGCAAGCCTTTCCAAAATCTAAAATGGCCCGATATACTGCGAAGTTAGTTTCCCTTTTTTGCTAAATCTTTTTTGCCTTTTCATTGGTATCACTCGAATAAACACATGATCTCCCACTTCAAATTTCAAATCTCTCATTTTCTAATCAGCATTACTTTTCTGTCAGCTCTAAGTAGTCTTGAGCCTCTATTAGATGACCTTTATCTTCTCAGTTGTTTCTTGCACAAGTTCAGACCTATACTGTCACGACCTATTCCGTCCCTAATAGAATGATGCCATGATGGCCAGTAATCTGAGATTACTAAAGGCCAACTTACAAAGATTCACACAAACGAAGTATACATATGGGACATACATGTGCAAAAGCAACAAATTTAAATCTAATTAGTCCATAAGAGCTGTGCATAAATTAAATGAAATGACAAACATATTAACATGGTTTTACAACTTAAATACAAAATAAAATAAACTCAATATTACATCTTGATCAAAAGGCTTCTCAAGCCAAAACATACAAGGCAAATGATTTACAAAACTAAAAGCATAATCTTCAAGATGCTACAAAACAAGAACCAAAACATCTTCCAAATAAAGCTTAGGCGACATTGCTTTCTTGTTCATCACCTACGCATATATAAGAGAGAGGGGTGAGCTAAAAACTCAGTGAATGATATAAGTAATAAAAGTTTGAATGAATGATATCTGAGATTTTTTCAAAACAATACATATCATTGCTTGTAACAAAATCAAAGGATGAAATGAGTTCATCAATCAAAGGCTTTCAAAGCTTCAAGTGATGTTTACTAACATCTACATAATACAAAGGAATGACATTCATCGACAAAACAAAGGAATAATCGACCCATAATCGATTAGACAAGCCCACCCGTCGGTGGCGAAAGAGATATCTCAAACAAAGGTACTAGTTGCATTAAAGTCCCCTAGCACTAAGACCTTTCAAGAATGTCATCAAAACAAACATATTACTTGATACAAAAACTAAGGGATAATCACTTATGCTTGATCAAATACTTTTTCAAAACAAAGCAAAGCATTGATCAAAAAATTTTAACATAATTTTATTAAAAATACCACTCACAATATCTCTTCGGTTGAGGGGATTAAGGAAAAAATCCAAGACCTACAAGTACATAGTAATTCCATTGAATGCACTTCAAGAATGTAAGATGATATACTCAAAGATGGTTATGAAATGCACTCTCAAGACAAGCTTCAAATGAGTGAAATAGATCCCGACATTTCCTTCCAAGACAAAGCAAAACATGTGCTGAGAGTTAAATCAATATTTTTCATTTTAGAAAAGCATGCTGGGCACAAACTAGGTCTTGGAATGGATGTACAACGATGAGCTGGGCCGAAATGGCCTAGTTGGATGAACCCAGGAGGTCTTGGCCGAGGTTCCACACCTCTTGGTTGAGTTGTGGTCTCCTTTTCAAAGATGTGGATTGCTCCCCTGAGATGTTACAAGGTGTCGACAAAGGTGTACATTGGTCAGCCTAGGTGTGCAGTGGTCGATCTAGGTGTGCATGGAAGATAGACTAAGGTGCAAGTGATCATGCAAGGTAGGCCAAAGTGAGATACAATGCTTGGCCTAGGTGTGAGGTCTGGACAAGAGTGGGTCTCAGTGACCACACTTAGAGAAATGAAGTCTGGAAATCTGGGTTTCAGAAAAGAAGGCCCTGTCTCAGCTATTGGGGCCTGAACTTGACTATCAGTTATGAGAATGTGCATAGATTCCCTTAAAGTTTTAGCCATTTCGCGGGCTAAGGCACCCATGGCCTGTTGACCAATCGGTTCGGCTACATTGTCCTGACCAACTCCTTCTTCCTGTGCTGAAACATCATTCGGTGAAGGCATCTCGTGCCTCCTAGCCCTACCACACCTGCCACCACCACGTCCACGTCTTGACATCCTAATAAAGGTAACAAAAGGATTAGCACATTTACAAATGTGTCAAAGTTAACTCACTCGTGTCCTAATATGATGGACAATAGTAAATCACTCTATATAGGCATGTAATCACGTAAACACATACGAATTTCCTTCCTCGATAGTGACTGTCCCGCGGCGTTGGTAGAGTTCTAATTAGAAACCGCAGTGATCAAGTGCTATTCCAATAGAACTTCCAGAAACCCGTAGACCCAATCACCATCTTAGGAACTAAATCCCATACTCACATAAGCATATAAGCATGTTATGACATAAGCATACAATACATGCTAACGTCTCAATCAAGCGAGACAAACCCATTGTGGTACTAACCACTTCCCACGTACCAAAAGTATTCAAACCCGGTACGCTCTGATACCAAGTCGTAACACCCACAAAATAATACAATAAATCCAACTGTTACGTGGAAGATATAACTGAAATAAAATACTTTCATTCATTAGAGTTTGTTTATAAAGTTTAACATACAGTCAAATGCCTTGTAGGCTTACATCTTCCCAAGTCATTGCTTGGTTACACAAAAGTGAGCACAACTCATTACAAATAAAGCCCTTGGCTAAACACATAACAATACACAATAAAGAAGCTCTTGCTTCCCTTAAGTCCCTGCACGCTATTGCCTTGGTGGAAGCATATCACCTGCACTTCAAAATGGTATTCCCATATAGGGTGAGCCACAGCCCAGTAGAAATAATCTAACACAATATATGAGGTTTAGCAAAGGTATAATTACGAAGTGCATAAACAATGCCGGTACTAAAACATCTACAAACTTGTATATCCATATGATACTAAGGCCAAACCTTATTCCATTTTCCTTTAATTCATTTCTAGCTCATTTATACTTCTCAATTCATGAGTCAAGACCATTATCTTTCAATTCAATTCTAGTTCATTATTCTACACAATTCATGAGTTAAGTCCACTATCCTTCAACAACCAAACTGAGACTACAACTCAATGGTTTTCCAATTATGCAAAACACACATAAACACTTCAAACTTGCCATTTTATGAAAATTTCGTCCGCGGGAATCGGCACCCATGTATATATAAGATTTCGGGACTTTCACCCAGGACACTCTGGCCAACTTATTATCAATGGAGTTCATTCCCTTTCTCCTCCCAACAAACATACATATACAATGTATTTATAAACATAATTACTTATGGATTACATCCCCTTTCTTCTCCTTAACAAGCATACATATACAATGTATTTATAAATGTAATCATACGTATGGAGTACATCCCCTTTCTCCTCCCAACAAGCATACATATACAATGTATTTATAACGTGGTCATATTCAATGACAACCAACAATGGATTAGTTTAAATCACATAATCCTCATGCAATTTCTACAACAATCATAGCTATCCTCTACCGATAGCCCAATACAATTATTTCTAAAGAGATATTCAATCTCAAGACAAATAATTTATTCAAAACTTATAAATGTGTGAGATAATACATATCCAATTTCACCATCCATATCAATAGCCATCCAATTTCACATTCAATGTAAATTTTAATTTTTTATACAAAATAATTATTTAATCAAATTAGGGTAAAATCCCCATTTTCCAAATATCAACCCAAACACCAAAATCAATCATTTTGGCACAATACAACCTTGTATTCAAATCCCAAACCCATTTATTCCATGTTCATCAAAAACTCCTCTTTTGATTTCATACCCAAATCCTAGATTTGTTCAATCCTCTCCCAAATCTCATCATCTATACACAATAACAAATAATTATGCTAAAAACCATATGAGAGTGTAGAAAATCCCTACCTCAAGTATAGAAGACCCAACAACAAGGAGAAAGTTCAACGATGATGAAACGAATTTCTTCTTGGATCAAAATGAAGCTCTTGAAGCACTCTACCTTATTCTCAAAGGCACTAGGGTAGAGAGAAGTCAAATTCTAGAGAGAGAGCAGCTGATTTAGGGTTTTTGAGTGAAAAGAAATCAAAAAGTGAAGTAAAATTGCGCTGCTGGGAACTGATATACGCCAGGCTCACTCGAGCAAAGGAATGGTCGCTCGAGCGATCAGACATAATAAGTCGCCTCACTCTAGCGCAAGAAGTGTCGCTTGAGCGCAGAATACATGGCTTCAGAAGTTTTTCAGACGCACACTGTCGCTCGAGCTCAAGAAGCCTCGCTCAAGCGAAGAACACTACTCTGTAAAAATGCTGGGAGCTCACATAGCTTGCTCGAGCGCAAAAAGCCTCGCTCGAGCGAAAAGGAAAATTTCTGGACAATAATAATTTGAAGAACTTGCAACTAACCTATTCCAAACATGCAAGACACTCCAAAACTCTAACTCCAAGACAAATGAGGGAAAATAAGACATGAATAACCATTCAAGCCATACCAACCCGAGTCCGGAACACCACAAGAGACGGGTCAACAACCGGGATCGCTATAGCCAATATAGTAGCTTCTACATCAGAAGTAGCAGAACTTGTAGCCTATCAGGATGTTAGGGAAGCCTTAGATAAATGGACTATCCCTAATGTGAAACCAGATACAATTTATAAAGTTGGAACTTTTGATTTTACTAGTAAGAAGGTAATTAAGACTTTTGAACGTGTCGCGCCTCTCTAGAATAATGATGAAATTATTCATTTAATTCACATCTAGGATCTTGTACCCTTTTTAAAGAAGTAAAAATATATATTCATATAGGATTGGTCTAGTTAGCTTTTAAGCCTTTGACTTAGGCCAAAATACCAGTATCTAATGCACCCTTAGAGATGGTAGGTGTCTTGGTTGGAAAGCCTCGCATATGGGAGCCATAGAAACCAGTTTATGTCATGGACCAATATATTTCAACATATATCCAAATCTAAGTGTAGCACTTATTGACCCTAACCTGTCAAAAGTTTTAGAACTTAGAGTTTTATCTCATGGTTACCAGTATTTGCCAGGAACACCCCCTGTTACAACAATTTTTAGGATTCACCTTAAGGTTCTTACAACCTTAAATCCGTATATGAGAAAACAAAGTGAGCTACGACACACTATTCTTGTAGACACAAACCTATTTAGTAGCCAAGTTGCTGTTCCTAGAATGATCCCTTGGCAAGAGATTAATTTTCTTGAAAGATGGAAAATATCAAATTCAGTACCAGTCAAACCAGTAATTCGTCAAACTTTAGAAGATGTTATCCAGACACAAGAAGGCAATGTCTATCTCAAATTTCAGAAACCTCTACGCTTAACTGGAAGTATGTCTAGTACAAGTTTTAGAACTGCTCCCTCTTATAGAGTAGATCTTCTAGAGTCTTCTAGACAATCATATTCAGAATCAGTAGAATATGTGTTACATGGTATGTCCTTTAGACCACCTAGTCGACCACCTAG
Organism: Camellia sinensis; assembly: GCF_055761805.1. Lineage (NCBI taxonomy): Eukaryota > Viridiplantae > Streptophyta > Magnoliopsida > Ericales > Theaceae > Camellia > Camellia sinensis. Next base: position 145,314,922 of record NC_138963.1, read on the forward strand.
TGACCCTTCAGTAGACCCTGTCATCTAGGGAATCCATGTATCAGAAAATCAAATACCTCATGGAGTATATGAAAACAAAAGGCCTTACAGCCCAACAGCTAGTGATATGAATTTTGAAATATAATGGATTTTACAACATGTAGTGAAATAAGAAAACAATTAAACCAGGAGTTTATGCAAGATAAATACCAGGAATTAAGGACATGGTATTTTAAGATCCATAGTTCTTCATAACTTGAACGACTTAAAACCAGTATTATTTTCATCTTGAAAAATATCAGATAATGAAACCTTTTATTGAATGGTATTATGAATATACAACTGTAATGAAATATCTTTCATCATCAGAATTAAATGTTTTAGATGAACTACAGAAATCTTGGATCACTACAGATGGCCAAAGCATTAAATCTATGCACCCTCCTTTATCTACAGAATTGGCACCAGGGGTAAATTATTCTAGTCAACCTTTACACATTACCGCTTTTGTAAAACCACCTGATGTATCTGAAAAATGAGATATTATTTGGGTCAAAGATCTTGCCCCAATAATGAAACAGAATAATTATACAAATCTTCATTTACAAACAGTAGGTAATCAATTAAACCAAATTGAAACATCTATAACAGAATTAATCCAAGTTCAAAAAACTAACCAAAAGAAACCTACACTAGGACTTATACATCCTGTTAATATTAAACCACCATTAGAAGTTTCTAATTTTAAACTAAGGTCAGTTAAACAGGATAATGAATTTCTAGATGTTCTTGTGAAAAAATCAAAGACATGAAACTACGACAATCCAGTTCTCAAATCAAGATTTAAAGCAGTTAGAATTACCAGCAATCATTAGATGAGGATGAGGATGAGGATGATGAATTGTCACCCTTTCATATTCTTGAAATCCATAATAATTTTCAGGACATCCAACATGTAAATAAAACCTATTTCCCTAAACAGACGGCTCGAATGGCTTTAACAGGACTTAGTAGGTATTATTACTCCCGACCTACACCCCAGGATATTTTATATGAAGAAGACTTTTTTCATTCCCAGAAAGCCTACCATGGTAAGACCATTTATGAATGGAATATTGATAGATATACAAAATACCAGATCTTTGAAACCATCAACCAGATTATGATGTATGCCACTATTTACAAACAGAATGACAATTCTGACAGCCAAATCGCTCAATTTATTGTCAATAGTTTTACCGGTATCCTTAAAGGATGGTGGGATAATGTTCTTACCGTCACACAACAAAACGAAATTCCTAATTCCTTTAAGATATATACCGATCAAATAACAGGAACTATGAGAAATAGGGAAGATGCAGTCTACACTCTTACCCAAACCATCCTCTATCATTTTGTAGGACCGGATGTAGCTAACAGTGATACGAGTAGAGAACTCTTACAGAACCTTCGTTGCCCATCTCTCACCCATTTTAGATGGTATAAAGATATGTTTATGTTAAAAGTAATGCAACACTGGGATGCTAACAGTGAACACTGGAAAGTCAAATTCATTGATGGTCTTCCTAACCTTTTTGCAAGAAAAATCTGTGAAAAACTTAGGGATCGCCATAATAGGATGTCTATTCCTTACAACCAGTACACTTACGGTCAACTCATAGGAATCATAGTTGAACAAGGTCTTTCCCTTTGTAATGACCTCAAACTTCAGTATCTTATGAAGAAGCAGAATTTAACAGACCGAAAAGAATTAGATGAATTTTGTGATCAATTTGCATATGAAACCAAAATCCAGTATCCTTCTAAGTCTAAAAAACAGAGACCACACAAGTTACATTAAAATAAAAAATCTTTTTGAAAATCATACTCCAAAAAGAATAAATATAATCCCCAATAGGTTTATCAGAAGCCTAGAAACTCAGATAAAGGAAAACAAAAATCTTATCCTAAGAAAGATAAATCACAAATCACTTGTGTGGACTCACTTTTTCTTCACGCCCCACCTTTCGGAAAGGTTTGAAATGAAAGGCCTCATAGTTCGGACTCCCGCAGTTCTGAATCTAATCTCACAAGTGCAATGTGAAACTGACAATCACCAAAAAGTCCAAATCCGACAAATCTTTTTGGAAAATTGATTTTAAATCACATAATGCCAATAATGAATTGCTTTGCCAGATACAGAGTCGCCACCTAAATATTTTATTTTGGAGAAATTTAGGAAACCCTGACTCATGTCGAAGGCCACCTGTCAGTAATCATCAAAGTTGCCTCAGCTCGGGAACTTGGGTATGAGGGAGAAGGTCATGAATTGAGAACCCTTGCTCGCCCGATCAAAGATCGGCTTCTACTAATCATGATATGAGTTTTTATAAACATTATATGTTCTTATTCTGGTTATTAGACTAGCTTTACTATGTGATGCGCATAAGCAAGTATAGACTAAAATTTCAAGAATTAGAACAATTCAACTCATGTTTGTTTTTGCGAAAATGGTTTGAAGTTGCCACCTCAAGTGGGCTTAAAGATGCGAATTTGTCACCAAACATAGTGGGCTTAAAACATGATTTTGCCACTCAACAAAGTGGGCTTAAAACATACATTCGTTGAATCGTTCCAATTCAAACAACAAGCCTTCATTTATAAGCATTTAAGCAGTTTAGCATTTAAGCACGTAGCCTCATGGCAAGAATGCTAATCATGGCAACACTCACACTCATGCAAGTATGCTAAAGCGTAAAAACTCACCTAGTACTCTAAGCTAGGAAAATATGAGTTAGTGAAATATGCATGATTCCTAACTATACAAGATGCCTAATGCAACGCATGCAGTATGAAATTAATAGGCTCGACTACTAATATGGCATATGAAGTGATTTTGAACAACATGCGATTAAACACGTATTCAAAGAATTATTGAAATGACGATGCAGTTTGAATGATGCGCCGAGCCTCGGTGCATGCAATACGAGATGAATGGATGCAAGCATAAGGTATGCTACTTGAAATATGTCCCTAATCTAACCATCAAAAGTGATTAAATAAAAGGTAGAAAGATGTGGGGTTGGAAGACATACACACATGCACGCACACTTATTACAACGTTATGCCCTCGCGAAGAAGGGTCCAAATGAATAAGCCAACTAACTAGCTACACTAATTAAGCTAATTAGACTAATTATTATAAAACGAATTGATTAACTACTCTAGTCAACTAATTATTACAAACTGAAATTGAACAACTAGTTAAACTAACTAATTATTTGCAACTTAATTAGCTACAACTAATTAATCACAACATGTATTCAAACTATTGCTAATTAAACTAATTAGCTAATCCCCGAAAGTGAGAGAGGCTCATGCATGCTCGGTTTCCACCCGATAAGCCACTGTTTTGCTACTGAATGCCTCTGTTTGAGCATTTGAACACTAAAAAAGTTGCCAACTTCTAGAACACCTTTGCTCTAACTTACCAATACACTGTGCAAATTTCATTGATGGTCAGTCGGCTACCAATGGTGGCCGTCGGCTACCATTGGTGGCTGGTCGGCTATTGCTGGTGCTCGGTCGGCGACTGCTGGTGGCCGTCGGCCATTGCTGATGGTCGATCAGCCATTGTTGTCCTGAACTTCCTCTTGCTGCAACAGAGAGCAAACAAAGGCAAAACAGTGTATTCTCAAGGATTGTTTGTACTGTTACCCTCCTTATCATCGAATAAGCTCAAAGGAGTATGACCCTTGGCCCTCAAACCATCAACCAAGCAATTTCCATGCATGATGGCTAAGGAACCAAGTTTGTACTAGCTTAATAAATGTAAAACAAGACTCTAAAAGACCACCACCCTATCATGCATGATCAAGGGCAATGGGGACCAAGGAAAATAGCACATTTCATCACTTTTGAGTATGAAATGCTCAATTTTCTTTGTGTTCAAACTAACGCCCGGTTCGAACACATGCAATGCAACACAAAGAATGCTTTTCTTGCCTCTTTTACTTGTCAATTTTTGTTTACTCATTTTAATTAACAAATCATCCTTTAATCCATTTAGTCCATTGGTGATTGTCCGCTAGTGGAAAGATGGCTCAAACCATGACTTGCTTTGGGCATGAAAGAGGCATTACGCACCTCAATTTCACACTTAGGCAAACAAGTGGTTTAAAACCACTTTCAAAGCAAACAAAAGAGTGAAGAATTGAGGGAGATTGCAAAGATTAAAGTGCTGAAATTAAGTGCAAAACAATACTAAAACATGCTATTAACTCAAAACAATGGTGATTAAAGCCCTAAAACACCAAGCTAGTGAAGGAAATTACACTACAACCATGCCATACAAGGCTAAAATGAATTAACCAATCCAAAATAGAGGCAAAAAAGCCCTAAATATAGTCTAAAACATGCTGGACTTGAGTGACAAAAAGCTAAAACAATAAGCTAATAAATGAGGCTAACTAGGCATACAAACAAGACACAAGAAGGGGAGGCTAACCCCTCCAATTTTGGACTTCAAAATAAGGTTTTTGTGATTGAAAAACCTCTGAAATTTAGTGGTTAAAAGGCCCAAAAAAGTTGGTTTGAAAGTGACGAATAATGGTACAAAAGCTTTACAAGCAAAGGAGCAAGAGGGTAGACCACCTCCTAACTCAAAATGACCTTAAACCAACACTTTTAAACCATAAAAACAGAGTTTTTGACAGTTCAAAATCAGCCCAAAAATAGTTGAAATAGATGGCAAAACAAAGATACAAAACAAGTATAAACAAGGTAAATGCTATACCTTTGAAGCAAAGCACAAATTAGGCACAAATTCAAGCTCAAAACTCCTTTTAGACCTCAAACAAGACTCCAAGGAACCTCAGCTCAAAGATGATCAAGTTTGATTAAGGGTTGGTTTGCAAAAGTATAGAGAAACTAGGCAACCAAGCACAAAATATCAAGAGAGAGAGAGAAAGCTAGAGAGAGAGAGATATTTTTTTGGTCTAAAATTGCTAACCCTCAAAAATGGGGGAGGAACCCCCCCTATATATAGAAAAACAAGTCTTGAGCTTAGAAACATCCTACCATACACGTGTATGGAGATGCAGCTCAATGTGCAACAGTTGGCACAACTGTCAATAAATATCTGGAAAAAGAGACTGTGGCCATCGGCCGCCACCGATAGTCGACCGGCCATCACTGGTAGTCGACAAGCAAAAGCCAAGGCCGACAGCGTATGGGGCTGGCCGACAAGTCACCCACTCTTCCAGACTTGATACAACAAGCTTTTGGTCCAAAACAGTGCACAAAACAGATAAGGTTTCAAGGCTCAAAGGCAAGGTACTCCACCGAGGGCTTCGAGCACTCAAAACGAACACAAACAAGCACAATAATCGAGTGCACAAGCGATGATGTCCGAGTCTTGAGGACGGTCAAAAATAGGGTGTCTACAACTTGTTATAAGTGTGGAACAATAGGACATTATGCGAATAAATACAGAGCTAAATTAAAACAGAAACTTAATGAGATGTCCTTGGATGAGCATCTTTAACAACTGATTTTGTAAAACCAGTAATGTGAATGCTCTAGCAGAAGCAAATTATTGGAAAGCTAAGGATCTAGAAATGAAATTAAAATTCTTAGAAATTTGTTATCAAAATCAGAAAATAGAAAAAGTAATCCTAATTGAACATTACAGTATGAAAGAAGTTCTTAACCGCATGCAAGTTTCTCAATCAATTAAAAAACCAGTAACTATCCAAGATTTAAAAATGGATATTAATTGTAACAGCGCCCGCGGGCCTCATGCTACAGTTCGGACTCAATTTTGTTGTCGCGGTTCTTAATCTGAACCAAAGAGTCCAAATCTGGCAAATCGTTTTGAGAAACAGATTTTTTTGAAAAAGTAGTGCCAAACATGGACTGCTTTGCCAGATACAGAGTCGCCACCTAAATATTTTAAAATGGGGGAATTTAGGAAACCCTGACTCGGTGCCGAAGGCCACATGTCCGTCATCACCGGAGTTGTCTCAGATCGGGAGCTTGGGTACGATCGAGGAAGGTCAGCTATGAGCACCCCCTTTCGCCCGGTCCGAAGACCGGCCTCTACTAACCGTGATATCCAATTTTGAAAACGTTACGTGTTCTTAAACCGGTTATTAGCCTAGAATTACTATGTTGTGCGCGCAGCAAACAAGTATAGACCAAATCACCCAAATTGGAACAAAACATTTTTGAAAATGGTTTGCTACTCGCAAGTAGGCTAAAATGCAGATTTTGCCACCCTCAAGTGGGCTTAAAACTTACAGTTTTAATGCATTATTCCAATTTAGGTAATTCAACCTCCATCCACAGGCATTCAAGCAGTTATATCACATAAGCAGCTAGCCTCATGGTAATCATACTGTCATGGCAACACTCACACGCATGAGATATGCTAAAGCATAAAAGCTTACCTAGTACTCCGTGCCAAAATAATAAACTAGTTAGCAAACATGCATGTCCTAGCTCATGTTAAAAGTGGCTAATGCATCACATGCAAAATGCGATCTAGGCAGGCTCGGCTAGCCCTAAACATGGCATATGAAATGCGATCAACTATCACATAGTCAATTTTTGAATTGAAGTACGAATGCAGTTAGCGTGATGTACCGAGCCTAATGCATGTCAACAAATGCATGAATGCACGCATGCATAGCATAAGGTATGCTAAAATAAATGTGCCCTAATCTACCATCATAAGCAGGTAAATAAAAGGGAGAAAGAAGTGGGGGTTGGAAGACATACACACACGCACCCACACTTATTACAAGTTTGCCCTGGCTCGGAGGGACCAAATAAATATTACAAATTAATTAACTACGCAAGCTAATTAAATATTACAAATTAACTAATTTAATTAACAAATTAAATTAAATTAATTAAAGCAGGAAAGCGCCTCGGGAAACGCGCCACCATGCGCAAGCTGCCTCTGTTTTCCTCCCTTTCCTCCTCTGGAGGCTGTCAAAGCCTCAGGACTGCATCCTTGGACAGGAGGGATCATCACCGGCTGAATGAAACTTCCACCGGCAGTGTAGTATGTCCATCGGCACAAAATAGGGTCTGTCGGCAGAGAAAATTGTGCCGGTCGGCACATTAAACTGCCGGTCGGCAGAGTATTCCTGCAGAACCTGCAACTCACAGCAACAGAGGGCAAAACAAGGCATGGCAGCATATTTCAAGGCATGTATGCACCAACCATGTCTCTTATCATTGTAATGACTCAAAGGGACATGTGCCTCGGTTCTCGGACCACCAATCACGCATTTCCATGCATGATGGCCCAAAGAAACAAGTATGCAACTTTGATTTCAAATGCATGCAAACCAATCAAACAAATTAGGCCCGATTCCTATCACCGATTCAAGGAACAAGGCATGCATGCAAAATGCAATGCAACGCAACCTAGGCATACGAGCTAGGAATGCAACATGACATGGCAATGCACTTATGCAAGCATACAAGCATGCATATGGCAATACAAATGAGTGCAAAGATGGACTTAAACATGAATTAGGCGACTCTAAAATAGGCCTAAAACAGTGGCCAAAGTGCTATAAAATGAAGGCTAAATGGCATGCATGCACACATGCACATAAGGGCCAACACTTAAGCACAAATCAAACAACATTCAAGCACACTTGAAAGGAGGGATCATGGACTAATTAGCATGCAACATGAGCCCTAAAATTATGTTATAAAATGATGCCAAATCAAGTTATAAATCAAGCCAAAACATGCAAAGAGTAGTCCAAGTGTTCAAGGCAAATCAATAATGCATTGAACTACACTTATCATGATCAAACATGGCATGCATTAAGCAACTAAAAACAGATTTTTAGCATGTTAAAACAAGGCCAAAGGACTCCTTAGATGGCATCTAAGTGGCCCAAATACAAAGGCACACACCATGGCCAAAACATGAAGCATTGCAACACATGCTTCCAAAGCATTAAAGAGACATGCAAGGCAATCAAACAAGCATGGAAATGGGACTGAAATAGCATGTAGGATGATTCCAAATCATCAAATTCATGCAAAGATGTCATGCTACACATGCACATACTCAAGGCCAACAAGCCCAAATACAAAGGAGCTATATAATGCATGCAAAGATCAACCCAAACGACTATGGACAGAGCTAAAGCATGGCAAAATAAGCACATAAACTTCACAAATGCAAGCCTAAAACATGCTCCAACAAAGGCTAACGACCTAGAACATGTTAAGGCGCAAATAAGGCATTACATGGCAACTATGCTAAACATGCATAAGGTTCCAAAACCAACTTGAAATCATGTTATATCATGGATATATAAGCATGAAAAACAAATCAAATATGCTCAACACACACTCAAGCATAGGCTTCCTTAAGAGGCCAAAATGTGCCCTTTTCAAGGACAACAAGGAGAGGGGGTGGCCCTCTCCTTCTTGGGACTTCAAAGCATCATCTTCACCACTGAAATCCCTCAAGATTTCAGTGGTGAAGAGACCTCAACACCAAAATCCCGGAGCTAACACAAAATGGCTCAAAATGAGGCCTTTTGAGGCCTAAGGGTGGTCAACAACCCTCAAACAACAAAACACTCTTAATAAACAATAAAGAGGGCTTAAAAATAGAACTTTTTTATGTTATACAATAATCACAAAAACAGCTCTAAGACTAGTAGAAAATTGATGCAAAAAAGGGGAAAAAAAGGACTAGTTTCTCACCCTTGATGCCTTCTTCAACAATGGTGCCCCAATGGCCTCCTTGAGCTTGAATCCAAGACCAAAACTTCAAAACACACTCTTTAGAACCTCAGCTCCTAGAGGAAGGTGAAACACTAGGTGTTTGTGTGCAATAATAAGGCACAAAACACCTAGTGTGCAAAATGAGAGGGAAAGAGAGATAGGTGAATGTATCTAACCCTAACCCTAGAAAAACCAGAGCTCTCTCTGTATTTTCTCTCTCAAAAATGTCTAAGCCTCTCTCTTTTTTGCCTTAGAGAGAGCTCCTCTCTATAAGCCTCTTGTAAAGCTTACAAGACAAGCTTTGCAAGAGGGAGATCCCTCCATACACGTGTATGGAGGGGAGCAAAAGTTATACAGCTGTCCAAAAATATCTGCAAAAGCAGATGAACAGCAATCGGCCGGCAAAAAATGCCATCTTGGCCAAACAAAGTGCCGACCGGCGCAAAAAAGTGCTGACCGGCAACAAATAGTGCCGGCCGGCAAACTATATTGCCGGTGGCAGCGAAAACCAGCCGGTGGCATCTAGCCACTGCCGGTGATGGGTGGGGATGGTCTACAAGCCCCACCCTGCCTCTCAAAGGCAAGATGCAAGTGTTTGGTGCAAAACCAGACACTAAACGGTCGAGTTCGGGGATCCTGAGGCGGGGCGCGCGAGCCGAGACCTCCGGGAACTCCAAACGAACACAAACATGGATAATCACCGAGTGTTCAAACGGTGACGTCCAAGTCTTGAGGACGGTCAAAAATGGGGTGTCTACAGTTGCCCCTCTTTGACAGAACTCGAAAGTCATAACAATGACGGGAGTGAATGTCAAAGCCCAGAGACGACCCATTTTTGACAAGGCCGAAGACTCAGACAATCATGCAAGACAAATGAGATATGCGCCCGGAGGCAGGGGCAAAATGCAAGACAATGCACGAAGCCGAGCATAACTTATGATCATGCAAAGAAAGATGTAATGAAGCAAACATGCGACAATTTTAAGCTAGCATACCAAACTACACTACAATGCAGAAAGGATGTAAGAGAATTATGCAATTCTCGATACGTCTCACTCGGGAGATACAATACCTGTCCGGTTCGTCTGGTCGCACCAGCCTCAAGTGAACCGTACATACAATATCGTGCCTGAAAAGAAAACAAACTTAACAGGTACAATATTGTTAGCAACATGCATGACAATGCAAAATGGATGCAAGACGACATGCAATATATACAAAACAATGTATAAACAATGCAAATGAAGATGCAATGTATTTGAAACAATGCAAGCTATATGCAAAGCATTTGAATCGTGATCCAATCACGAACGGTTCGAAACCACACCTATGTCAAATAGATTGATGGAGATAACAAGTCTGTCTACCATAGAACGGTCAACTGAACTATGAGTATTGTAGACAGACGCAAGAACAAGCATTGGGTGGAATTGACATAAGTGGGGAAACAACCCGCTGGAGGAAGGACTACGATCCTAATGCCGGATGCAAAAATTACACTACAATGTAATGGATAGATATGGCACGCAGGCCAAACCAAATCTTGCCTAGGAAAGGCATGCATACATACAAGCCATGTGTAACACAGAAAAGGTGCCGCAACCCTCAACCAACATATCAACGTGGAATCGGCGCGATACACATACAGAACTGTGTTTTAACATGAAAAGTAAGGGCACATACCGGACCAAGCTCAACCCGGAAAGGCGCAAGCCATAGGCGGAAGGTGATGCAATGAATGCATGCAATCTACAATGCAATATTTACAAATATGCAATGGAATGGATACAATGGATATGGCATACAAGCCAAACCAAATCTTGCCTAGGAAAGGCATGTATACATACGAACCATGTGTAACACAGAAAAGGTGCCGCAACCCTCAACCAACATATCAACGTGGAATCGGCGCGATACACATACAGAACTGTGTTTTAACATGAAATGTAAGGACACATACCGGACCAAGCTCAACCTGGAAAGGCGCAAGCCATAGGCGGAAGGTGATGCAATGAATGCATGCAAACTACAATGCAAATGCATGACAATGCACTATGATGCAATGACTATGATTGCAACTTTCCCTATCTTACCAACAGGGTGATATACTAGGTTGGTTCAGTATCCAGAACTGAGGCGTCGACACGCCGCCTCAACCTATGGGGCTTCCATACAGATTTCAAGCCGAGGGTAAACCTCTGGGTATTTAAACCAGACTTTAGTCTCGGAACTCCCGAACCTTTGCGTTCTAGGCATAAGCCGTTCGAACTCTAGTTTCCACCGTCCCAGTTGGTCTTCTAGGAACTCATCGCAAGCACAGACAGGTGGCTTTACCAGACCACCGAAAAGTCGTTCGGGCACGACAAATACCGAAGGAATTGCACCTTCAGAGGATTTAAGGTCTCCTAGACCGGAATGCAAAATGTATGCATGACAATGCACGTTTTTGTTGTTTTTTTGTTTTTTTTTTTAATGCAAATGATGCAAGTGATGCATGTTGCATGAAATGCGCGATAACACGCGGCTCTCGAAGTGTACGACAATGCGAACACTAAAGGTCTTACACCTTCCAAGGATTTAAGGTCTCCTAGACCGTACGTGTTTAAGGTCTCGCCAGACCATGCGTGTTTAAGGTCTCGCCAGACCGTGCGTGTTTAAGGTCTCGCCAGACCAGCGTATTGCACAACGGTATGATGCGCAAAATAGCACAATGCGCTAGGCAACGCGAGTGCACAGGACAGTGCGATGGAATGCATGCAAAATGCAATGAGATGCGCAAAACAACGCGAACAATTTAATGCACAAAACAGTGCGATGCGCAGAACAGCGCGAACAATACAATGCACAAAACAGTGCGATGCGCAAAACAGCGCGAACAATACAATGCACAAAACAGTGTGATGCGCAAAACAGCGCGAACAATACAATGCACAAAACAGTGCGATGCGCAAAATAGCGCGAACACATGCAATGCACAAACAAGTGCAATAAAAAGTGTGACGTGCATGTCACACGGAGTGTAAATGGGCTTAAATGCGCGACAACGCACGTATTCCGGAATGCATGACAATGCATGGAATGGAAATGCAATGATGATGCATGAGAAATGTGCACGACAATGCAAAGGGGTGCGTCTTGCAACGCATGTAACATGTGCATGACAATGCAAATGTGTGGCGCGTGAAAGCGCGATGTAATGCACCGAAGTAGTGTGATGAGTTCGTGCAACACACATGGGGCAACTTTTGAATTCAGAAGGATACAAAAAGGATACACCTTGCATGAATTCGAGTGCCACGCACTGGAGACACGGCCTGCGGTCAAAACGGAGGTCGGTTGAGCGTCGGAGATGCACTTTCTTGCACTTTCTTGAGCTATGAAGACCACAAACTTCTCATATGGCCTAACCAAGGCTGTGGGAACCCCACCGGCAGTAAGGGGAGGCCACCGGCTGGCCATCGGCACAAAAACAATTCCATCGGCACAAAAAAGTGCCGGCCGGCACAAAACATTGCCGACCGGCAAACAGTTGCTGGTGCGGGGCAGTTTTGACTTTTCACCTTGGGTGTTATAAAATAGGGCTTCAAGCCCTATTTCCTCACTTCTCCACCGCCGAAAACCTTCACACTCTCTCTCTAGAGCGTTTTTCCTTCCCCGTTTCTCCGTTTCTTCGCGTTCTACGCCCGTTTCGTCGTCGGATTCGCGTTTCTCTTCGCGTTTCGGACGTTTTCCACCGATCACATTTTCGTTTCGGTGCCTCGTTTGGCGTTCTCGCCTTTTCGGGGTTTGTTCCCCTCATTTTCCTCTTCATTTCCGTGCCTCTTCACATTCCGGCCTTCCCGGCCATTTCCGACCCTCTCGGGAGTTGACTTTTCGGTTGACTCTTCGCATTCCGGCTCGGTTTTCCTTTTCCGACCATTTTTCACACCACTCTCTACATGGCGGACGACATTCCACGTGGTGGGACTCCCCCGGACCACGAGATGGATCCCGGGGTCGAGCTCTTACCACTGAGCGAGCGCCCGTTCGACCCGGCGACCTACCGGCCGGCGATCCACGTTCTGCCCCCAGACGGCCTGCGCCAGTTCCGGAGCTTTGAGAGGTACGCGGCCCCTGAGCTACTACTACGCGAGCCTACCTCCCACCTTTCATTCGGCACTCCCGAGGTAACTCTTCATCTTCTGCTTTACTTTCTGCAATGTAGGATACAAAACTGCCATAGTTAGCTGTATTCTTTAATTGCTGAAATCTGATATGCCGTAGACCGTAGTTGACTGTAAACATACATACAACTGATATCTGCTCGAGACTGACACATGCACACACACTGCACTAGCCCTGAATCACCCAAACACACGGCACTCACTGTATTCTACTGCATACACACTGGCACCCAGTATTTGTCTGAATCTGTCAAACTTGCATACATGCCACATTTGTTCTGAAACACCCAAACACGCTGACACAGCACACGTATTTTACTGTAAGCACACCGGTACCCGGTATTTGCCTGAATCTGACAAACTTGCATACATGCCATATCTGTTCTTTCAAAATTGCATTTTGAATGTTGTCTTGCAATTGTCATTTTCTGTTTGCAGGAGGGTTCCCATACCATTCGCGGGTATGGGAATACTGGTGCTCGGGAGTGGTATGATGAGCTCCCTGATGCGGTCCAGCGCATCGTGGACCGAGCGGGCTTCGGCACGTTCTGTCGAGGGCTCTCTAGGTTGTCCACCTGCAGACCTCTTCTTGCTGCTTTGGCGGAGAGGTGGTGGGACACCACCGATTCTTTCCATTTTTCTGCTGCAGGGGATATGACGATGACCCCTTATGACTTCTCGATGCTCACAGGCATCGGGGTAGGGGGGGATCCGATCCCTTTCGACACCGATATGGATGAGTGGACCGCCGCTCAGGTCCATTTACTGGGGGAGGCCCCACCGCTAGCTCGTCCAGGCTTCGTCCGATATTCCTGGTTCGAGGCACAGTTCAGGGTCCAGCCCGCATTGGGGGAGGAGGTGCAGATGACCGAGGAGGACGTGGAGAGGTATGCCCGCGGCTTCCTCATGTTCCTGTTCGGGACTACTATCTTCGCCGACCGGGCGAACACCGTGCCTCTCTGCCTTCTCAGCGCACTGGTGGACGTCCGAGACATCTTGCACTACGACTGGGGCGGCGCTGCTCTGGCCACCCTGTACGGCTATATGAGCTCGGCTTCTCGCGGCAGCGGCCAGCTGCTCGGAGGTTACTGGCGGGCTTGGGAGGTACATTTCTTCTCCGCTTTTCATTTCTGTCCGATATTCTCTGCACTCTGTACACTGCGCACACTGCGGTCTGCTTTACACTCACTGTATACTGTACACACGGCACACACATACATTCTGTTTCACACTGACTGTACACTGCTCACACTGTACACAATACACGGCTCAACACACGGCTCTGCCATTTCTACTTCATTCTGTATATCCTGCTTTATCTGATGGTCATACTGACATCTGTTTTGCAGTTGTGGGTTTACGCCTACTTCCCTAGGCTTGCACCCGTGCCAGTTGCGGAGCCTCCTCCGGTTGTCCCGTTCTCGAGTCGCTTCGACGGGGGATGCACCCGGCGACCACGGGAGACATTCGGCTTCTTCCGCCGATATTTCGACACCATCACCCCGGCCGAGGTATGTTTTACTTTCAGTTCGTTTAGCTTCGCTTTCCCACTGCATGTTTCAATAACAGTAGATAACAAACTGTGTGTTACTTTCAGATCACATGGCGGCCATGGGCTTCGCTGCCGTCGGCGATACGGGGTCGGTTCCCTGGTGCTGAGGAGACCTCGCGTTTCCGGATTCTGCTTGAGGGCCCGGTCTGTCGAGCTTGGTACCTGGGGGAGCGTTTTCTACGCCAGACCCGCGGGTTACCTGAGCAGATAGTCCCGGTTCACCCTCCTGCGGAGATGAGGGAGACCGAGGGGCTGACCCCTGAGCAGCTGGATGATTACTCCATCGGCTGGGAGGAGGCCGGCTTCCGAGGCACCGGCGACTATCAGGAGTACGTGCGGACGTACTTGATACGCCCCCTGAGCGGTCGTCGAGCAGAGGGGGCCAGGCCTGTAGCATCGGCGGCTGGGGCCGGAGCAGGAGTAGGGGCCGGATCTTCGAGGAGGGCCCGAGTCCGTGGCAGGGGCGGAGTGCGGGGTGGACGAGGAGCTGGGTGGCCTGCCCTACCCGCTGTGCTGACTTTCCAGGGGCAGGGTGGGGCGACCTATCAGATCCCCTTCGCCCCTCCACCGGCTGGGCATGAGTTCACTGACATCCCCGACCTTCCGCCGGTTTGTATCACTGCACTTCGTACAGTTATTTCATTTCAGTTTACTTGATATTCCACAGAATACTAATGCATCTGATACCTTTGCAGGCTTCTTCTGAGTACACCCGTCAGTCGTTGGCGATGAATGCCTCGATGATGGGGATGCTCCAGCGGACATTTGACCTTCTAGCCGTCTACAGCATACCGGTATGTCCTTCTGACACTGGCCTCAACCATTCATACACTGCTTTACATAATCTGATGCACGGCACAACACCCGACATACTGATCTCGCAGCATCTGATACACTGCATACACTGCATTCTGCACTGTACTCTGTACTGATAAACTGCTCACGGCATTCATACACTGTATTCACACACTGCATTCTGCACTGATAAACTGCTCACGGCATTCATACACTGTATTCAACATTGCATTCTGCACTGATAAACTGTCTACAGTATACTGATGCATTTCACTTTTGTGCACTTTTTCAGCCTCCTTTCCAGATTCCCATGGCAGGAGGTGCTCCAGCTAGACCTGCTGTCCCTGCTCGGGGGAGAGACGAGGAGGGCAGGATATTTCCCCGCACTAGGGGTGGGCGTACTCACGTCGGGAGCAGCTCGCGAGCTCCAGCCCCGGACGATGATGACGACGAGGAGTCAGAGGCGGAGGCAGGGTCATCGGAGGAGGAGACCGGAGACGGTTCTAGCTCTGGCTCTGACGATGACGCTGATGATGCTCCTGGACCCTCGTCCAGGAAGAGGACCAGGACCGACTGACAGCCCTTGGGGTGCTTGACATAGATGCAGATTTTTGCTACCTTTTCTTTCTTTCCTTGTACTTTTCTTTTTGGTTGGTAGATAGATTACCTTGTACTGCCGCAGGCAGATTTTGTTTCCAAAACTTATACATTTGAAAAGATAATGAAATGAAACGGACTTTTTATCTGAAAAAGTGTTTACATTGACACATTTCATGCATTGCATCGCATCTCATCATGTTACACCTCAATGTAAATGGAATTGATTGGTTGTCTGAAAATTAAACGCTTGCACTGTAATAATCAGATAACTAAACAGCCAACAACAAAATACACCCAAGCAACCCACTGCCTGATTCTTGAACACACAGCCCTTACTTTGTTGGGGATTGATCTGCATACAGCCCAAAACACAGCATTCGGTTCATTCTACACACAGCAAACTCTGAACAAACGGTCCAATCTGACAAGACGGAGCTCAAAGACGGAACCGGTTGGAGTCGAAATACGCTCGAATGTAGAGAATGGCACGGCATCCTGAGCATAAATGATTTTTGAAATCAAATGAGGCTTTTTCAAACCGGGATATCGAGCCTACCACTGAACACAGCGGGGAGGACTCAAACAAAGAGGTACACGACCTAAACACAACGAGACACGCTCGGGAGAGACTCAAAACAAAAGACGAGACCGTCAAATGAAAGAGGCACGACACACAGACGCGTAAGCGAAGATGGGGGACCTCAGATCACAAGGAGCCAGTTCAATCTGGGTATTGTTTCCCACCCTTTCTGATTTGTGATCCTCACATCACTCGACTCTCAAGCTCGGATTTTCTCTCAAAACCCTTTTCCTCACTTTTCTCTCAACTTACACCTCTCTATTCTTCATTCTCTCATTTTTCATCCCTCCCCGGGGTGATTGATGAATAAATAGAACGGTGTGGGTTCAAGCCCAATGCCGTTAGCTCACAGCTATTTCTTCTGGTGGGCAGAGTGCTCTTCTGGCAAGTACGTCGATGACGGGGGAGAGACAGAACGCCTGGCTCAACTGTGCCCCTAGTTCATCATTTTAACCATTTTTCATTTTTGCTTTCTACTAAAACGGCTTCGATCAAAACGAGAGTTGGATTAACGTACTTGTTCAATTTTTGATTTGAAAGGCATGCAAGTCAAGCTGCAAGCACTGAAAGTTTTCCTTTTTGGATCCAAGACAATGGTCCAGTTTTGGAAAATGAAATAGTTTTCGAGAAAATAGTCAACCTCAGTAAAAATTTTCAAAAACTATTTTTCAAACAGCTGATGCTCAACAAGCATGAAACTTACTCTTCGAGATGCGCCACCTCGGATCGGAGGCAATGGCAAATTGCCCCTGGTTTGAAGGGGGGTGGGAGGCAACGGAAAGTTGCCCCTAGTTTGAATGGCGGCTCACGGTGGCTTGTGGCAACGGAAAGTTGCCCCTTGTTTGGGATGGTGCCGCAGCAATCCGCAGACAGTCTTCATTGGCGGTGGTTGATCTCTTGGACACAGAGATGACGAAGACGGTTACAACACATATATGGACACAATCACCTTGAAGGGTGTTGGCCACTGGACTTTGGAACGAAATTGAAACCATTGCATGGACTGAGACGCTTATGAAAGCGTTGGGGGCTGGACTTCATGATGAAGTTGCCTACGTATCCCAAACATGGGAATCAAGCCTTACGTAGTTCCGGTTAAGGTCCACTCGGGTATTTTAACCTTCACTTTTTTAGGCTCTCATTTTTGCCAAGGCGCCCAATGCGGGTTTTCGACCTTGCGAGCTTCTTTTCATTTTCTATTTCTTCTTTCTTTTTTCTTTTTTTTCTTTTCTTCTTTCCTTTTTTCTCTTTTTTTTTTCTTTTCTTATTTCCTTTTTTCTCTTTTTTTCTTTTTGTATTTTTCTCTTGCTCTAACTTTTGCCTGGACCGCCCTTCCGGGTTTTCAGCCCAGCGAGCCTCTCAAAGGGTAAAAGTGTAGCAAGTCCATGCCAAATGGTTTCTTGAAATTGAAGCCTCTCTTTGTCTAGGAGAACGGCTGTTGCACTGATTTGCAGAAGAATCCATCAGGGTTACTCTACGAGCTTCTCCCGGCGAGATCTACTCCTTCTGATTCGGCCTTGATGCTTCTTGATAGAAGGCTACCTCAAAACTGGCCACACGGGCCTTTCATGGCGTTTGTCCGTTGAGCTTTCTGAACATTCTGAAAGGGTTCAAACTCGGAAAACAAATAGGTTGAATCTTGAGGCTGAGAGCGATCCTAGGCTGCGCAATCTCAAGAGCGATTCCACACAGGTCTTCGCAGGGCCGCGTAAAATATTTGTTTTTGAAAGTTTTTAAGGAAGCGAGAAGTCGCTCGTGCCGAAGATAGTGTGGAACCAATCTGGATCAGGCCAGGGTCCTTCTCAGTACTCATGCCGACAAGCATGGATTTATTCATAAAAAGACTTAGCACGCCTCTCTTTCTCTCAAAATGATCAAAATTTTACAAAACCCGAGGAATTCCTTCCACTTCGTTTTCATCACCGCAGTGTTCAAAAAGTTTGTTTTGTTGAAAAAATTAGGTTAATGCAATGAGTTTGGCGCGCAGGAGAGCAGGCGAGATGTACTGTCAGCCCAATCAAATTCTCTGGCACTTATGCTGAAAGCAAGCATGAAGGTTGAGATAGCAACAGCTGTTTCAATCGGCTTTGTTGGTGCAACTGGCCCCTTGGTAGAGACAGACTCAAAACAAAAACAGATAATTACAAAACAAAACGGTGTTCGAGGCAACAACCCCAGAATCACCAGGTATTATATACAACGGGGACTGACTCGATACAACAAGACAGACCCTTAAGCAAAAAAAAGACTGACTCAAGACAAAGAGACAGACTCAAAACAAAACACTGACTCGACATCTAAGCCAAGATTTACGAAACTCGGTTTCACCGATGCTCAAAAATACGTGCCAGACGCTTCATCAAAAATGTACCAAATGTTGCCCGCAGGCGGTTTACTTTACATACTCGCAGTATCTGAGCCCTCGAAATCCAACAACTGAGTGGTGACGGGCTTGCCTGAGGTGGGTGGTAGGATAACCTTGTTATCAATCAAATCCTGCACTTCATGACGAAGGCGGGAACATCCATCGGTACTGTGACCGGACTGCTGATGGTACGCGCAGTACAAGGTAGCATCATGAGTGGCGGGGAGATTCTTCGGGAGTGGCCGGGACTCCAAAGGCTTAAGATGCCCATTCTTTGCCAATATTAACAATGCCCTAGACAAAGGCATGTAGAGGTCGTGAAAGGCCCTGCGCCCTCGGGGCAGGTACTTTGCAGTTTGAGGATTCTTGCCAGACGCGCTGGCGAAAGGATCAGCTGGCGCTGCCTTGGCTTTTGGAACCTTCCCCGATGCAGGGGTGGGAGCTACTGGAATTGTCTGGGCATGACGGGGCCCATCCCAGTTTTCTGTCTGGCTTGAACTGCCCTTGGTTGGAGCGAGGGAAGCATCATCTACAACTTTGGTCACTATTGCAGATGTTTGTTGCTTGCTCATTCCTCTGGCCTTCAGAGCCTCGACTGCCCACAGCAGTTGCTCAATGGGGTCGGCATCTATCTTTGCCTTGTCCTTTCCTCTGGCCTCAGCCTGATCGAGGGTCGGGGTTGGTGCTGACATATCGTGGCTATAGCCGGAAGCCACCTCTGGCTGGCTGAGCTCTATCACAATCCGCCCCAGTAGCGGGGGCTCCTGTGGTACAAAATTCCCGGCGTACGGCGCCGCTGGCGGTGAAGCCGACATTCCATAGGCGAGGTCTGCCACAGACCTTTGGAGATCGCCTATCATCCCCATCAATTCGAAGGTGGTGGGCTCACGAGCCTGGTATAACTGGGGAGCCCAAACCGGGTGCACAACGGGCGACCTGGGCGGGTATGACATACTGATATTGGCCTCACTCTGCGGAGCGGTCCCCTGCTCCGATACAGCTGCCATAACCACAATTTCTTCTGAACTTTGTGCCGCCATAAATCTTGCCTCAGCAAAGGGGGACACTGGCTATTCTGTTTCAACTCTGCGACTCTCTGAACTGAAAGGAAAAACAGACAGCATTTCAGCCCAAACTGATCAACCACGGGTGTAGCTACACAACTGTTCCCTTCTACTGATCACTGTTCCCAGAAATTACTGTTCCCGAAAACTGAACCGATACCCGCGGATAACTGATTCTCACAACTGATACTGATACTGGTGTTCCCAGGTTAGATACTCTGACTTGCAAACTGACATGTGCGTTCCTGTAGAGCAACACTCTAAAAGCACATAGCAAGTAAAGAGAATAAAACACCCCTATGTTGGGGTAAGGTTTCCCTGTCCTATTTTGTCAGGAACTAGGGTTTCACTACACACACAGCGGTTTCAAACAACCTAACATCGGGTAAGCAACCTGTCCTAGCTTGGAATGGTCACTATGGATTTCGATATGCACTAGGTCGAATGGTCAAAAAGGGTGCCCCGGTAAACCGGGGTTTGTGTTCCCATGCTGTCAGAGCCCATAGCCGGTCAGCCTTATGGACATGCCTTGACAAGACAAGCCTCCGGCAAACCGTTCAGGAATGGCAGATATCAAACACTGTGTTCCTAGGCGCACCAATGCACATGCAATGCAAAGAGACACATAAATGGAATCAAAACAGGATATCACGAGTTCAAGTCAAGCTCTCTAAAATCCCCAGCAGAGTCGCCAGAAACTGTAGCAGCACCCGCGTGGGACCTCGTGCTACAGTTCGGACTCAATTTTGTTGTCGCGGTTCTTAATCTGAACCAAAGAGTCCAAATCTGGCAAATCGTTTTGAGAAACAGATTTTTTTGAAAAAGTAGGGCCAAACATGGACTGCTTTGCTAGATACAGAGTCGCCACCTAAATATTTTAAAATGGGGGAATTTAGGAAACCCTGACTCGGTGCCGAAGGCCACATGTCCATCATCACCGGAGTTGTCTCGGCTCGGGAGCTTGGGTACGATCGGGGAAGGTCAGCTATGAGCACCCCCTTTCGCCCGGTCCGAAGACCGGCCTCTACTAACCGTGATATCCAATTTTGAAAACGTTACGTGTTCTTAAACCGGTTATTAGCCTAGAATTACTATGTTGTGCGCGCAGCAAACAAGTATAGACCAAATCACCCAAATTGGAACAAAACATTTTTGAAAATGGTTTGCTACTCGCAAGTAGGCTAAAATGCAGATTTTGCCACCCTCAAGTGGGCTTAAAACTTACAGTTTTAATGCATTATTCCAATTTAGGTAATTCAACCTCCATCCACAGGCATTCAAGCAGTTATATCACATAAGCAGCTAGCCTCATGGTAATCATACTGTCATGGCAACACTCACACGCATGCGATATGCTAAAGCATAAAAGCTTACCTAGTACTCCGTGCCAAAATAATAAACTAGTTAGCAAACATGCATGTCCTAGCTCATGTTAAAAGTGGCTAATGCATCACATGCAAAATGTGATCTAGGCAGGCTCGGCTAGCCCTAAACATGGCATATGAAATGCGATCAACTATCACATAGTCAATTTTTGAATTGAAGTACGAATGCAGTTAGCGTGATGTACCGAGCCTAATGCATGTCAACAAATGCATGAATGCACGCATGCATAGCATAAGGTATGCTAAAATAAATGTGCCCTAATCTACCATCATAAGCAGGTAAATAAAAGGGAGAAAGAAGTGGGGGTTGGAAGACATACACACACGCACCCACACTTATTACAAGTTTGCCCTCGCTCGGAGGGACCAAATAAATATTACAAATTAATTAACTACGCAAGCTAATTAAATATTACAAATTAACTAATTTAATTAACAAATTAAATTAAATTAATTAAAGCAGGAAAGCGCCTCGGGAAACGCGCCACCATGCGCAAGCTGCCTCTGTTTTCCTCCCTTTCCTCCTCTGGAGGCTGTCAAAGCCTCAGGACTGCATCCTTGGACAGGAGGGATCATCACCGGCTGAATGAAACTTCCACCGGCAGTGTAGTATGTCCATCGGCACAAAATAGGGTCTGTCGGCAGAGAAAATTGTGCCGGTCGGCACATTAAACTGCCGGTCAGCAGAGTATTCCTGCAGAACCTGCAACTCACAGCAACAGAGGGCAAAACAAGGCATGGCAGCATATTTCAAGGCATGTATGCACCAACCATGTCTCTTATCATTGTAATGACTCAAAGGGACATGTGCCTCGGTTCTCGGACCACCAATCACGCATTTCCATGCATGATGGCCCAAAGAAACAAGTATGCAACTTTGATTTCAAATGCATGCAAACCAATCAAACAAATTAGGCCCGATTCCTATCACCGATTCAAGGAACAAGGCATGCATGCAAAATGCAATGCAACGCAACCTAGGCATACGAGCTAGGAATGCAACATGACATGGCAATGCACTTATGCAAGCATACAAGCATGCATATGGCAATACAAATGAGTGCAAAGATGGACTTAAACATGAATTAGGCGACTCTAAAATAGGCCTAAAACAGTGGCCAAAGTGCTATAAAATGAAGGCTAAATGGCATGCACGCACACATGCACATAAGGGCCAACACTTAAGCACAAATCAAACAACATTCAAGCACACTTGAAAGGAGGGATCATGGACTAATTAGCATGCAACATGAGCCCTAAAATTATGTTATAAAATGATGCCAAATCAAGTTATAAATCAAGCCAAAACATGCAAAGAGTAGTCCAAGTGTTCAAGGCAAATCAATAATGCATTGAACTACACTTATCATGATCAAACATGGCATGCATTAAGAAACTAAAAACAGATTTTTAGCATGTTAAAACAAGGCCAAAGGACTCCTTAGATGGCATCTAAGTGGCCCAAATACAAAGGCACACACCATGGCCAAAACATGAAGCATTGCAACACATGCTTCCAAAGCATTAAAGAGACATGCAAGGCAATCAAACAAGCATGGAAATGGGACTGAAATAGCATGTAGGATGATTCCAAATCATCAAATTCATGCAAAGATGTCATGCTACACATGCACATACTCAAGGCCAACAAGCCCAAATACAAAGGAGCTATATAATGCATGCAAAGATCAACCCAAACGACTATGGACAGAGCTAAAGCATGGCAAAATAAGCACATAAACTTCACAAATGCAAGCCTAAAACATGCTCCAACAAAGGCTAACGACCTAGAACATGTTAAGGCGCAAATAAGGCATTACATGGCAACTATGCTAAACATGCATAAGGTTCCAAAACCAACTTGAAATCATGTTATATCATGGATATATAAGAATGAAAAACAAATCAAATATGCTCAACACACACTCAAGCATAGGCTTCCTTAAGAGGCCAAAATGTGCCCTTTTCAAGGACAACAAGGAGAGGGGGTGGCCCTCTCCTTCTTGGGACTTCAAAGCATCATCTTCACCACTAAAATCCCTCAAGATTTCAGTGGTGAAGAGACCTCAACACCAAAATCCCGGAGCTAACACAAAATGGCTCAAAATGAGGCCTTTTGAGGCCTAAGGGTGGTCAACAACCCTCAAACAACAAAACACTCTTAATAAACAATAAAGAGGGCTTAAAAATAGAACTTTTTTATGTTATACAATAATCACAAAAGCAGCTCTAAGACTAGTAGAAAATTGATGCAAAAAAGGGAAAAAAAAGGACTAGTTTCTCACCCTTGATGCCTTCTTCAACAATGGTGCCCCAATGGCCTCCTTGAGCTTGAATCCAAGACCAAAACTTCAAAACACACTCTTTAGAACCTCAGCTCCTAGAGGAAGGTGAAACACTAGGTGTTTGTGTGCAATAATAAGGCACAAAACACCTAGTGTGCAAAATGAGAGGGAAAGAGAGATAGGTGAATGTATCTAACCCTAACCCTAGAAAAACCAGAGCTCTCTCTGTATTTTCTCTCTCAAAAATGTCTAAGCCTCTCTCTTTTTTGCCTTAGAGAGAGCTCCTCTCTATAAGCCTCTTGTAAAGCTTACAAGACAAGCTTTGCAAGAGGGAGATCCCTCCATACACGTGTATGGAGGGGAGCAAAAGTTATACAGCTGTCCAAAAATATCTGCAAAAGCAGATGAACAGCAATCGGCCGGAAAAAAATGCCATCTTGGCCAAACAAAGTGCCGACCGGCACAAAAAAGTGCTGACCGGCAACAAATAGTGCCGGCCGGCAAACTATATTGCCGGTGGCAGCGAAAACCAGCCGGTGGCATCTAGCCACTGCCGGTGATGGGTGGGGATGGTCTACAAGCCCCACCCTACCTCTCAAAGGCAAGATGCAAGTGTTTGGTGCAAAACCAGACACTAAACGGTCGAGTTCGGGGATCCTGAGGCGGGGCGCGCGAGCCGAGACCTCCGGGAACTCCAAACGAACGCAAACATGGATAATCACCGAGTGTTCAAACGGTGACGTCCAAGTCTTGAGGACGGTCAAAAATGGGGTGTCTACATTAATGTATTAAAAACAGAAGTAAAACACCTTCAAACAACTAATCAATCTATTCTTAATGATATTAAGAAGATTAACAGTCAACTTAAAAATGAAGGACAAACTTCAGAACAAAACGAAAGTCATGATAAACCAGAGAATCAGTATTTAATGCTTATGAATCAAATTACTTTAGTGGTATATCAGAATCACTTTTACAATAAAACCTGATTTTATTATAAAAGATGCCCTCGCACTTGTTGATAGCGGCGTTGATATGAACTGTATTCAAGAATGATTAATTCTTACTCAATATTTCTAGAAAACCACTCAATCATTAACCTATGCAAGTGGTAATTCTATGAAAATTAAATTTAAAATACCAGAAGGTTTCATCTGTAATCAAGGCATATGTCTTCCCACTGCTTTTGTTCTTATTAGAAACATGTCTCAAAGTATTATTTTAGGGACTCCATTCTTGTGTTTACTAATGCCTATCACCAAGATAGGCTTCATAGGTATTCACACAACCATCAGTAATCAACCCATTATTTTTGAATTCATAACAGAACCTTATACCAAAGAATTAGATCAAATCAAAGATCTAGTTAATTTCAAAGAAAAAAAAAATCAATTTTCTTCAAACAGAAATTAGCTTTCTCACTATTGAGCAAAGATTACAACAATCATCTTCACAGAACCGAATTAAATTAATTGAAAAAGAATTTCAAACAGAAATTTGTAGTGATATTCCAAATGCCTTTTGGGAAAGGAAGAAACACGTAGTGTCTCTTCCCTACGAACCAGACTTTGATGAACATTTCTGTAACGCCCAAAAAATAATACAATAAATATGAATCAAAGTATAAGTGACAATTACATAAATCAGAGTGCAAAATCCTTTCATTACATGAAGATCATATTACAAAAGAGTCTAATATAAATAAATGCCCTTTGGGCTTACATCTTTCCAAGTCTAGGCCTGGTTACAACAAAAGGAGACTAGCTCATACAAATTTAGCCCTAGGCTATACAAAAATAAAACAAAACAAGAAGGTCTTGCTTCTCAGAAATTACTCCAATGCTATTACCTTGGGGGAGGCATTCCATCATTACCTGGAAATGTTTTTTCCAAATAGGGTGAGCCACATCCCAGTAGGAATAATCTAACACAATATATGAGATTTAACGAAGATATAAGTACATTATGCATAAACAATGTCCGGGATAAAACATTCATGCCCTTATATACATTCATAAAATATCAGTTCCATATTACATTTCATTCTCTTTCAATTCATCTCAATACATGAGCCAATTTCATTACTTTTCAATAACCCAAATGAGACTACAACTTAATGGTTCAACAAATTTCACACTCAACGCATAACACTTCCAACTTGCCATTTTACAGATATTTCGTCCGTGGGATTGGCACCCATGTATAATTTTGAGACTTTCACCCAGGACACTCCAACCAACTTAATTATAATGGAGTCCATCCCATTTCTCCTCCCAAACAATCATTCATACATATGTAATGTATTTAAACACATAATCATATATGGAGCACATCCCCTTTCCACTCCCAAATAATCATACATATACAATGTATATCAACATAGTCATGTTCAATAACAACCGACAAGTGATTAGTTTCAATTCACCTAATCCACATGCAATTTCTACAACAATGAAAGCTATCCTCCACTAATAGCCCAATATAGATATTTCTAAATAGGTATACAATTTCAAGACAAGTAAATTATCTAAAGTTTCCAAAGGTGAAACATTCCATCTATTCAATTTCATCATCTACTTCAATACTTGCCCAATTCCATGTTTACAATATCAATTTCAACTATTTATACAAAATAGATACAGTATTCATTTTAGGGCAAAATCCTTCTTTTCAAAATATCAACCCATGTACAAAAATCACCCATTTTGACACAACAAATCTTCATTTTCAAACCCCACATTCATTTATCTCATCTCCATCCAAAACCCCTCTTTTACATCATATATCCAAACCCTAGGTTTGTCTACAATGCCCCAAATTCCACCATTGTTATACAACCACCAATAGCTATGTTAAAAATTATAACAAAGTGTAGAAAATCCCTACCTCAAAGAGAGAAAACGTGCCAAGCAAGAGTGGAACTCCAAGAACACCGAAACCCACTTCTATTTAGATCAAAAGGAAGTTCTTGAGACGCTCTACCTTTTTCTCAAAGGCACTAGGGTGAAGAGATCAATGGATCTAGATGAAATAGAAGAGAGAAAGTGAGTTTTAGAGAGGGAAACTCAAGATTTAGGTTTTTGGAAAGTTTTAGAGAGAGAGAGAGAGGAATGAAAAAGTGAACAAAAATGTCATCTTCACGGACTGTTATATAGGCAGTTTGCTCGAGTGTGGAAAGTGACGCTTGAGCGTCAGACACAAAGTTTCGCTTGAGCGTAGGATATGCACTTCTAGAAGTTTTGCAGACGAAGGACCCTGCTCGAGTGTGAAACTGGACACTGTAGACACCCCATTTTGACCGCCCTTAAGACTTGGGCGTTACTGATTGTTTACTTGGTGATGAAGATGTGCAGTGTAAAGATTCGATTTCTTCGGCAAGAGGAGCTTCAAATCCCAACTTCACACCCCTTTTTGGACCAAAACCATTTTGACCAAAATATTTTAGATCTTAAAACCCTTTCTTTCAAAATAGTTTTTGAAAGAGTTCCTACGATGTTCTGACGCTCGCATTTTGTTAAATGTTGCGCTTTTCGATAAACCGAACAAGGACAAAGTGGAAATAAATGAAAAAGAGGTGAACTATTTGAAAAATATTTCAAAATACCTTATTTAGGGGTTTAGGGTTGAAGAAAAGATGAGAGGAGAGAAGAAACAAAGTTGGAGAGGAAGCTAGGCATGAATCCGGGTAGGATCGAAACTGAGCAGTCTTCACTAAAAGAGGCATATCTTTTTGCACAGTTGGCATTTTGATGTGCGGCTTTCACCATTGGAAAGAAGACTTCAAGGGATTTAATTTAGGCTTAAGAATGACCTGCAAAGGAGTCCAGATGAAAGAGTATGTCGGGTTGAAGTTAGGCCCAAAAAGCAGATTTTTTTGGCCAACTAGAGGTGGAGGATACTGGCCATGAATGGGCTTTTCTGGCCATGTGCCGGCCATGAATGGCCTTTTCCGACCCCCTTCCATCTAAGGGTGATTCTTTCCGGCCAACAATGTACATGTGCCGGCCATCAATGAAGCAGTGCCGGCCATTGATGCAAAAAGTTAGTTTTTTTGCAGATATTTGTTCTCCAGCTGTTACAGCTGTCCATTTTGGGATATTTTCGACCAAGGCTTGCATTCTTCTATATATAGAGAGCCTTCTCTATGGTTTTGGAGGTTAGAACAATTTAGGAAGAAGTTTGGCAGCCTCTCTCTTTACAATCCTCTCTTTAGATTTCTCTCTCTCTAAAGCTTTCGTGCTTAGAAGCTTGCATACATCAATCTTTAACCTATCAACCCTTAACAAGAGTGGTTCATCTTTGGGCTGAGGTTGCTTGAAGCTCTCTTGGAGCTTCCTTGGAGCTCTTGAAGGTGTTTTAAGCTCATATTTTTGCCTAAAGTGTGTTGTGCTTCAAGAGGTATAACTATCACCCTTCAAACTTGTTTTGCACACTTGTTTTGCCACCTTTGCAAACTGTTTTTGCACCTTTGCAAACTGTTTTTGAGCTGATTTTCAACTGTAAAAAACTCTGTTTTTCAGTCCTAAAAATGATAGTTTGAGCCTATTTTGTGTTAGGGGGTTGTCTCTCCCTTTTTGTTCCTTAGCTTGTGTAGCTTTTTGTGCCATCTTTCATCACCTTTCAAACCAATTTTTTTTGACCTTTTAACCATTGAATTCTCGGGGAATTTCAGTGGTGAAAACCATGTTTTAAGGTCCAAAATAGGAGGGGGTGGCCTCCCCTCCTTGTGTCTTCTTTGCAAGCGTAGATGGCCTAACATGTGAGCATGTATTTATACCTTTTTGTAGCTTAATTCAAGCATGTTTTAGGCTCTATTTTGACATGTTTCAACTCTATTTTTGGCTGGTCAAGTCAGTTGTTGCTTGCTTCTTGCACTTGTAGTGTAATTATGCTTACTAGCCTAGCATGCCTAATGAGTTAGCCTATCATTCTAGCTTGTCTTAGCTTGACTCCAGCACATTTTTACTAATGTTTTGACATTCTTTAACTCTATTTTGAGTGGTCTTGGTCATATGAGCCATGTATTGCATAGCTATAGTGCAAATGCCTTCACTAACTTAGTGTTTTAAGGCCTCTAACATGTCTTGCATGTGTTGATTGCATGTTGTAGCATCATTCAACATGTGATTTCAGTGCATATATCTCTGTCACACTCTCACATATCTCACTCTTTTATGGCTTTTGAGAGTTGTGCTTTGAGCCTTATTTGTAGCTTAACATGTGAGCATGTATTTCTACTCTTTTGTGCTACCATCTCAGCATGTTTTGGCCTCTATTTTGGCATGTATAAGCTCTATCCAGAGCTGGTGTGGTCATTTGTGCTTGGTATTGCATGCCTCTAGTGTAGTGTTCTTCACTAGCTTTAATGCTTTGGTACTTAAACATGTTGTGCATGTGTTACTTGCTTGTTTTAGCATTATTTTTCATGCCATTTTAGCACTAAAATTCTGCAACCTCCCTCATTTCTTCATTTTTCCATTTGTTTTGGGGGTTGGTCAACCTTAAGGTTGTGCTTAAGCTTGAGATAGAGCTTGTGCTCAATGGCTTTAACTCTCTTTTGAGGGTTTCTACTAGCCAAAGGCATGATCTCTCTCATGTCTTGAACCATGTTTTGGTTGACCCCTCTCTCATTAGAGGACACTCACCTTAGATAAATTAATTAAAGAATGGCTTGGTAATGCTAAAATGAGTAAATAAAATGAACCAAGTAAAACATGACTAAGTGTAGACACCCCATTTTTGACCATCCTCAAGACTTGGACGTCATCGTTTGAACACTCGATGATCATCCATTGTCGTGTTCATTTTGAGTTCCCGAAGGTCTCGGCTGCGCGCCTTGCCTTAGAATCTCTCAACTTGCCTGTTTTGTGCTTGGTTGCGGACTAAGGACTTGTGTTTTTGCTTCTGAGGGAAGAGGGTGGCTTGTTGGCCATCACCTCAACCCATCGGCTAAGGCCTTGTGCCATCGGCCTTGTTTCCTTGCCATTGGCCATAAGTGTTGGCCGATCGGCACTCTTTTTGGTTGATCGGCCATATTTTCTGGCCGAGACCTTTCCATCTGCTTTTTGCAGATATTTTGTGCCAGCTGTGATAGCTGGTGAACACAATTCTCATCCTTTATACATGTGTATGGAAGGATTGCATTCAGGACTCAAGCTTGTTGAACAAGCTTGAGAATTGAAATTCTATAAGAAGGGAGGGCCCTCTCCATTTCCAGAGGTTCTGAAATCTTGAGATACAAGTTCTATATCTATCTCTCTCTATATTTTACCTCTCTCTCTCTCTCTCTCTCTCCTTTTGCTCTTATTTGTGCTCAAAAGTGTAGAATCTTCACACTATTGCACACAAACACCTACTAGAACACCATCCTTTGGTTGCCGAGGTCCTTAAGAGTTGGTTTTAGAGTTCTTGGAGTGGTTTAAGCTCATAAAAGGTGCTGGAGTTGTGTTCTTGAAGGTGTTCTTCAAGGGTGAGTAAACTACCTTTTAATCCCCCATTTTGGCTTAAGCTTTTAGACCTGTTTGCATGCTGATTTAAGCTTAACTTTCTACTGTAAAAAGTTCTAATTTCTCATGCTTGTTATGATTGTCTAAGGTCACTTTTGTGTTTGGGGTTGTCTACCCCCTCTTAGGCCTTGTTTGGCCTTGTTTTGTGCCTTTCTTTTTGAGCTTAGGAACCATCTTGTTTTGACCTTCTCACCACTGAAATCCAGAGGATTTTCAGTGGTGGAAAGGTGGTTTTGGAGTCTTAAATAGGAGAGGGACACCCCCTCTCCTTGTGTCTCATATGCTAGTATAAATGGCTCATAATGGTAGCATATTTGCTTAGCTTGTTTTGGCTCCATTTTAGCAAGTATTTGGTGTCATTTTTCCATGTTAGACCTCTGTCTAAGGTTGGTTTAATAGCCTGTTGCATGCACTATGCACTTATCTTGTAATCCTCTCTATTGCCTTAACATGCATCATGTGTTTGGATCATCATTCTTGCATATTTTGGCTCAACTCAAAGGTGCTTTTAGTCTTGTTTTACCATGCCCTAGCTTTGATTTGCATTGTCTTGGTCATGCATGCATTGTTTTGTATAGCCATGGTTCAATCTAGCTTGTTGGCTTTGAGTGTCCAAGTCATTAGCATGCATTGCTTAGACTATTCTCATGATTTGGCATCATTTTAAATGGTATTTTAGTCCATGTAGTGTGGTCATACACTTGCATCTTTCATTCTTTTGATGTTTTGAAGAGTTGGTGTTTTATGCCTTAGGAGTGGATCATTGTGTATGCCGCCATGCTTAGGCCTTTGGGATGCCATCTCAGTGGGTTTTTGAGCTTATTTTGACATGCCATAACTCTAATTTTTATTGGTTAAGTCATGCCATGTTTGGTTTTGATAGGTGTAGTGCAATCCCCTTTGTTGGCCTTACTTGCATCATGCCTTATGCCTTTCATATTGACTTGTTTTGGCTTTGGTCCATGCATGTTTTAGACTCACTTTGGTATGCTTAGGACTGTTTTGGTTTGCTTAGGCCATTTGCTTCATGTTTTGCATAGCCTTAGTGCAAGTCCCTTTGCTAACCTTGAACTTCGAGCCTCTTAACATGCCATACTTGCATTATTTGGTTGATTTGACATCATTCCATGCTTAATTGCAGGGCCTATAGTATTGTCACTTGTCCACACTTTTCACTCTTTAAGTGCTTTTAAGAGTTGGTGTCTTCATGCCTTATTTCTTAGGCCAATTGGCATGCATGCTTGTCTCGCATTTCATGTCATCAATTCATCACTTTGGCCACTGATTTGGGCATGGCTGAGGTCTGCCCATTTTGGTTTAAGTCCATATTTGCATGTTGGTGCATGCTTGTCACATCACATGTTGTTGCATGCTTGCTAGTTTGCATGTTGTTGCATGCTAGTCCATCCCTGCATGTTGTTGCATGCTTATCCATCTTGTATGTTATTGCATACTTGCTAGATTGCAAGTTGTCGCATGCTTGTTGTTGGCATTGTTGTTGCATGCTTATCTTTGCATTTTGCATGCTTGGTACATTGCATGTTTGCATGTCTAGGTTACATTGCATTTTGCATGCTTGTTACATTGCATTTGGCATGTTTATGTTGCATTGCATAGTTTCTCCATGTTGCATAGGGATCTCGAGTTGGGCTAGAACATTCCAGCCTCCCCTATGGGGTTTACCTTGACCTCTGACATGCCCAGACATCCTATAATAAATAGAGACAATATTAAGTTCAAGATCAACTTTCCGCATCTAAGTTCCCCACTCAAGATCTTCGTACTTTACACAAAATCCCAACAAGGGTTTACACAAGTACCTACTTTCACATAAAACAATCCACATAGTCAAACAATTACAAGAAACACACACAAGTCACCCTCATGGGATACTAGCTATTTCCATGGCAATCAAGGACCTCCAAGTGGAAAGAGCATTGATCAGTTGCCTTTCCAAAAGGATCTCGATGGATGCAATGGACAATAGCTATATCATAGAAGTTTAACCCTATGCCCACATAGCCACATAAATACACAAGGCACACAAAACACATAATAGGAACCTTACTGTGACAAATGTCATTTCCCACGAGCCTAAGGTATTCAAACCTAGGAGCTTTCATACCAATTTGTAACACCTTGTAATTTTATACCGGGATACACCACAACAAGCCTAGCGATATATAGAAAAACCATCTTTCTCATTGAACTAAGATCCAAGAAATTACAATTTCAAAGTTTACATTTTTCCAAGATACTTTAAACTCATCTCCAAGTTCAATGAATTAGATGACATTACAAAAGAAATAAGCCCTAAAGGCATACGAGACAACAAGGCATTGCCTATACAACAAAATAGATTTACAAGTCTTAACACAAAACTTCAAATCTTGAATAACAAATGTTCTTGAGCTTTCACTCCCAAACTGAACGATCAGTTACTCCAAATCATCACTGTGGAGGTACTTCGTCATGACATTGAATTCATATGGACGGACAAGAATTTCATAACTGAGTCCCACTAACAAATTCTGTAAATTTTATTTGTTTATATGTAGTTTGATAAGTCTAGAAATAAAAACATGATACAAAATGATATGAACGGACAAGATTAATGAAAAGTGAGCGAGTCACTAACAAATTTTTACATAAGAAAGTACAAGAAATTTAAAAGAAGTAATCACCTATATACAGGTGTAACAATCCATCAATGAAGTTTTTACCATGGTGGACAAGCACAAAACAATCAAATCACCTCCCACCATGCAATAGCATATCTTCCGCCATGCTATCAACCCTAGCTATTGTTGTGTTGCTTTTATAACCTCCAACTACATATCCTGTTGATGCCTTACCAAGCAAGTACTCAATCTCTACAGAATTCAAATCATTTCTAGATGTCTTTTTCCTGATCAACCCCTCCAGTTCCATTGCTTCATTCATATAAGGCCTTTCCACCCCTTTTACTCTCAAGCATCTCTTTGCAAGATTAGTAACTTCTTTGAACTCCTCAGTGTTTCCTTCAATTACCATGTGTTCATCAATGATTTGGTTCAAATAATCACTGTTCATACAAGAAATAAAATACATAGCCAGGCATCTCTCCTCTTCTGGCCTATCAAATGACAACGCCTTCTTTTCGGTGATTAACTCCACAAGGAGTACTCTGAAGCTATAAACATCACTTTTCACAGTCAACTGGCTTGTGAGCATGTATTCAGGGTCTAAGTATCCAAGAGTTCCTTGTACCACTGTGGCTAATTGATTTTGGTCTAGTGGAACAAACCTTGATGCTCCAAAGTCCGACACTTTTGCAGTGTAATTATCGTCTAAGAGTATATTTGTAGACTTAACATCTCTATGGAAGATAGGAATTGATGTTGCATAGTGCAGATATGACAATACTCTAGCAGTTTCAGCAGCTATTTGCAAACGATTTTCCCGTGACATATTAGATGCCTTACTTTGGTTATTTGTATGCTCAAAGAGAGTGCCATTGGTGATGCATTCATAAACAAGTAAAGGGACTTGAGTTTCCAAACAACAACCTAAGAGTTTGACCACATCCCTGTGATTGATCTGTGAAAGCGTGACCACCTCGTTGATGAATTGCTCTATTTGAATTTCATCCACCATTTGGGATTTCTTAATAGCCACTGTCTTGTTCTCTGGTAGAATTCCCTTGTAAACTATTCCAAAATGTCCTCGGCCAACAATTCTACTCTCATTATCGTTATTGGTAGCCTGCTTGAGCTCTTCTGAATTAAATATTTTGATCAATTGCCGAGTTGATCTCTCTAGTCTAGAGAGTTGTTTCAACATTAATCCACTGTTAATCCACCATTCTACTTGAAGAATTTTTCTTTAAGCATGATGAGCTTTCTTTTCTTGAAAATTTAGTATAACCAGGAGCAACTCACCAAAATAGCCAAAGCCCCAATGGCAAAACCTGCATTTCAAATAAGTTGTAAGTAACAACTAATATAAACATCTTGCCAATATATTGATTCTAAATTAAGCATATAAAGAATTTTATACTTGAGGAAAGAAACAATTAGTTATAGAAACATCTCAATTGTATGATGAATTGGAATGCTTCTATATGTTAAAGATCAAAGTTTTAGCTCAATAGGATTGTAACGCCCCCAAATTAATTAAATTAATTCACTTCTCATAATCTGATAAATCCAAAATCCCTCCAAGCCAAACAAAAACGTTAATCTCCAAAGTCCTCTTTTCCATTGAACTACATATCAAATATTACAATTTTCATATTCTTGTCTTAGTAATAATAACATTTACATAGTTCAAGAAATTAGAGAATAAAAACAATAATGCCTTAATGGCAAACATCAAGGCAAGGCCTTGTTACAACAAAATGGACATGTGGTCCCAAACATATATGCTCGAAGCTTCCACGTAATACATTTACAAGCCTTCATGCTCCAACAAAACAAAGAAGTCCACCTCTTTCTCGTAGGGGTGATTGCACATCGTCAATTCCTGAAATTTTTAGATAGGAATGAGTTAGATGCCCAGTAAAAATAATTTTAACAAAGTATCTAATTATTTTAAAATTCATATGGCATTATCACAACCAAAACATTTTCTTGTTCAACTCATTTTAGGAGTTTAAACAACAAAACTTAGATGTTATAATTTCCATGAAAATCACATTTCAACACCGGGGGGGTAAATACACCATGAAGTCCCTAAAGAGAGTCCCAAATCACATACACAAGTCACTTTCATTTAAAACCGCCCCACATTTACAGACTATTACACGGCAGGACGAGGGCACCTAAAATCATTCGTTTTTCCACTTTTACCGACTACAATACCGCAGGACTGTAGCTCGCATTTTTCGTGCCCCCTTTCGGAAGTTTGGAAAAAGTCCTACAGTTCGGACTCCTGCGGTTACGAATCTAATCTCACAAGTGCAATGTGAAATTGATAAACACCAAAGAGTCCACATCCGGCAAATCTTTTTGAAAAATCGATTTTAGATTAAATAATGCCAAAACTGGACTGCTTTGCCAGATACAGAGTCGCCACCTAAATATTTTTGTTTTGGGAAAATTTAGAAAACCCATGACTCGTGCCAAAGGCCATGTGTTCGTCATTACCAAAGTTGTCTCGGCTCGGGAGCTTAGGTACGAGAGGGGAAGGTCATGAATTAAGCACCCCCACTCGCCTGATCAAAGATCGGCCTTTACTAATCATGATATGATTTTTATCAACATTATGTGCTCTTGTTCTGGTTATTAGACTAGCATTACTATGTGATGTGCACAAGCAAGTATAGACTAGATCGGAAGAATTAGAACATTTCAAGTCATGTTTGTTTTGTGAAAAGGGTTTGAATTTGCCACCTCAAGTGGGCTTAAAGTTTGTGAATTTGCCACTCAACAAAGTGGACTTAAAACAGTGAATTTGCCACTAGACATAGTGGGCTTAAACATACATTCATTGAATCGTTCCAATTCAAGCAACAAGCCTTCATCCACAGGCATTCAAACAGTTTAGCAAGTAAACATTTAGCCTCATGGCAAGCATGCTAGTCATGGAAGTTACTCACACTCATGCAAGTATGCTAAAACATTAAAACTCACTTAGTACTCCAAGCTAAGATAAACAAAAGAGTTAGCAAAATATGCATGATTCCTAACTATACAAGGCGCTTAATGTAACACATGCAATAATGCAATTAATAGGCTCGGCTACTAATATGGCATATGAGTCAATGAAATAACATGCGATCTAAGCACGTATTCAAAGAAGCATTGAAATGACAATGCAGTTTGAATGATGCGCCGAGCCTCGGTGCATGCAATACAAGATGAATGGATGCAAGATTAAAGTTTGGTAATTGAAACATGTCCCTAATCTAACCATCAAAAGTGGATAAATAAAAGGGAGAAAGACGTGGGGTTGGAAGACATAGACATTATTACAATATGCTCTCACGAAGGAGGGTCCGAATGAATAAAAGCTAACTAGCTAACTAGGCTAAGCTAATTATTACAACACAAATGAAATTAGCTAACTACTTAGCTAATTATTTCAACACTTGAAATAAATTAACTAATTATTCTAAGCTAATTAATTATTACAACACAAACTAATTGGCTTCAACTAATTAATTTACAACAAATGAATAATTAAACGCTAATCAAACTAATTAGCTAGTTAAGTAATCTCGGGAAGCGGAAGGGAATCCATGCATGCTCGGTTTTCACTCGAAAAAAAACCGGTTGTTTGCCCTCGAAAGTCTCTGTTTGCACAGTTGAACACTTCCAGAATAATTGTATTCCACCTTACCAATATTTTGCTGATGTTTGCATCAGTGGCAAGCTGGCCACTGGTGAATGCTGTCGGCCTCCTGCCGGCCTTGGGAGTGGCTTGCCGGCCAGAGATGGTGCTCTGCCGACCATGGATGGTGGCCTGCTGGTCATGAATGGTGCTCTGCCGGCCATGAATGGTGGCCTGCCAGCCACTAATGCACTGGTACGTCTTGCTGTAGCAAAGTACAAACAGAGCAAAAAGAGAGTATTCCCACAGATTGTTTGCACAACTCATTCCTCATTTTCATTGGAAAATCCAAGGATTGATGAACTTAAGTCACAAACCACCAATTCAAACAATTTCATTCCATGATGGCTTGTGATTCAAGAGGTGCAAATTCAATAAATGCAAAATGAGACACAAACCTCCCTTTTTTCATGGAAGATCAAAGGGAGAAGTCAACCTTGGAGACTTGGATCATTTCATCACTAACAAGTATGAAATGGTCCAAATTTCATGTGTTCAATTAACGTCCGATTGAACACATAACACACAAGCAAATTTTATCTTGGCTCACTTTTAGTTGCCACTTTTATTTACCCATTTTAATTACCAACCATTACTTAATCACTTAAGTCCAAAAGGTGAGTCAAAGTCCTCTAATGGAAAGAAAATCTCAAGTCATAAGTTGCTTTCGGTATGAAAGAAGTCTCATACCATTGGTAATGAACCCCCTAAAGGATTAAACCATTAAGTTTAAAATCTCAATTTCACACTTAGGCAAACAAGTAACTTGAAACCACTTTCAAAGAAAAATTAAAAGCCAAGAAAAAGGGAGGTTGCAGAGATGATTAATGCTGAAATTAAGCATGAAAATCACCAAGAACATGCAATCAACTCAAACAAGAGGTGTCTAATGGCCTAAAACACCATTCTTGTGAGGACCTTTACACTACAACCATGAAAAATAAGACTAAACTGACCCAAACAGCTCAAAACAGAGCCAAAGCAATCTAAAACAGAGACAAAAGCATGCTGGAATTAAACTAAAACAAGCTAGAAAAATAAGCTACCACATAGCACTAACTAGGCTAGCAAACAAGACACAAGGAGGGGAGGCTAACCCCTCCAAATTTGGACTTCAAAACCTAATTTTTACCACTGAAAAAGCTCTGAAAATCTGTGCTCAAAGGCCCCAAAAAAGATGGTTTTAAAATGGGAAACAAAGGTGAAAAGGCCTTAACAACAAGGAATAAAGAGGGATGAACCAACCCCTAACCTCAAATGGCCAAAATACCAATTTCAGCGCATAAAAATAGAGTTTTCCAAAGCTCAAAAATAGCCCAAAACAATAGGAAAAAGATAGGAAAACAAGTAAGCAAAGCAAGCTTAAAAGTCCACTATTATACCTTTTGAAGAGGAGTGATTCCAAACAACAACTCAAGCCAAAAACCACCTCAAGAGCTCCAACAAGACTTCAAGGAACCTCAGTTCAAAGGTGAGGGGATTTGGTTAAGGAAGTGTAGGCAAGAGTGTAGAGAAAGTAGGCAAAAATGTAGAAAATTTATAGAGATTAGTCTAAAATTTTCTCACCCTCAAACATGAGAGAGAGGGTCCCTATATATAGAAAACATGAAATCTATACAAAGAGATCTAGCCCTCCACGCGTGGATAGATGCAGGCATCTGTGCAAACAGCTGGTACAAAATTTTTGCAGAAAACACTGGTGGTCGGCCGGCCATCAGTGATGGCCGACAAGGCATCATTGATGGCAGGCAATGCACATCAATGGCCGGCAGAAAAGAAGCCATGGCCAGTATCCTTCAAGGTTGGTCGGCAGGCCACCAGAAATTGCAGGCTGGAAAGACCAAGGCATGGTCCAAAAATGAGACAAAATGGATGTACGGTTTGAGGGGCTCAGAGCTGTGGTGTTCCGCTAGGACTTTGATCGCTCGGCGAGCAAACAGACTCAACATTGGATGTACCTAGAAGAACATCCAACTCTTGAAGGGCCGTAGAAAATGAGGTGTCTATAGTTGCCCCTCTTTGATAGAACTCGGAGTCATGAAATGACGTGAGTGAATGTCAAATCCTAGAGACGACCCATTTTGACAAGGCCGTAAGACTTGGATAAACAATCAAGACAACAATAATTGGTTGCGCCCGCAGGCTGCCTGTGTATCCCTTTGCGAGGAATCAAACCAGCGTAGTTCTGGGGTAAGATGAAAATGATATGCATAATGCAAGAACATAACTTATAAGCATGCAATGAGGCTGTACAATGAAACATTTAAATGCAAATGCTATGCAAAGAAATGCCACTGTTAAGCAAACTGAAACAAAGTACAGTGATTCCAAACATGAAAAGAAATAAATAAATGAACACTCCGCGCATGAGAATCACGAGCCAAACTACATTTCATGCAGAAGGGATTTAAGAAAATTAAAGCTAGCTACGCGACGCGCAGGAAAGGCGAAGAGCGACATAGCCAACAGGCGCACTTGAGGTCTCAACCGAGGTTCTAACGCGTTGCACGCGAAAGGAGAAAAAGGATGATGTGAACACCGGGCGCATCGAAATGTTTTTAACCAATAAAAACAATCCAAATGCGTCTCATGCGATAAGAGGAGGTGTGGTGTGAACACCGGGACGCACCCGAATGTTTTTAATCGAAGGGATGGTGTGAACACTGGGATGCACCCGAATGTTTTTAACCGTAGGGATGGTGTGAACACCGGGACGCACCCGAATGCTTTTAACCGAAGGAATAGTGTGAACACTGGGACGTACCAGAATGTTTTTAATCGATACAAACAATCCTAATGCGTCTCATGCGATAAGAGGAGGTGTCATGTGAACACCGGGACGCACCCGAATGCTTTTAACCAAAGGAGGTGGTGTGAACACCGGGACGAACCTGAATGCCTTTAACCGAAGGGATGGTGTGAATACCGGGTGCACCCAAATGCTTTTAACCAAAGGGATGGTGTGAACACCGGGATGCACCCAAATGTTTTTAACCGAAGGAGGTGGTGTGAACACCAGGACGCACCCGAATGTTTTTAACTGAAGGGTGTGGTGTGAACACTGGGACGCACCCGAATGTTTTTAACTGATACAAACAATCCTAACGCGTCTCACATGATGGGAGGAGGTGTGGTGTGAACACCAGGACGCAGCCGAATGTCTTTAACCGAAGAATGTGGTCTGAACACCGGGACACACCCAAATGTTTTTACCCGACGGGATGGTGTGAACCCCGGGACGCACCTGAATGCTTTTAATTGAAGGGATAGTGTGAACATCGGGACGCACCTGAATGTTTTTAACCGAAGGGATGGTGTGAACACTGGGACACACCTGAATGTTTTTAACCGACGGAGGTGGTGTGAACACCGGGATGCACCCAAATGTTTTCAACCGATACAAACAATCCTGTCGTGTGTCACGCGATAGGAGGAGGTGTGATGTGAACACCGAGACGCACCCAAATGTTTTTAACCGAATGAGGTGGTGTGAACACCGGGACGCACCCGAATGTTTTTAATCGAATAGATGGCGTGAACACTGGAACGCATCCGAATGCTTTTAACCGAAGGGATGGTGCGAACACCAAGACGCACCCGAATGTTTTTAACCGAAGGGTGTGATCCTAAAGCGTCTCACGCGATAGGAGAAAGAGTTGAAGGATGTGATCCGAAGGGTACGAATGATTTTACCTGGAACTCCTCTGAATGAACCGTACATACAATATCGTGCATATATAGGAAAGAAACTTAACAAGTGAGATACAGTACGAATGCATGTTCTATGCAATATAAACAACCGAGATATAATGTTAATAGCACGTTCTATGCGAAACAAATAATCGAAAAGCATATTCTATGCATGATTGGTAATAGGAGCATATTCTTATGCGAAAAAGCGGATGCACGTTCCATGCATGATTCCAGAGCGAATGCCAGATGAGCATGCAATTCCCGTGAGATGCACATCTTACAACAACACATATGAGATGCATATTCTATGCCACAATGTGAAGTGCATATTCCATGCAACAACGAATAAGAAATGCATGTTCTATGCAAGATATCAAAGCATGATTTGATGAAAACAAATTCAATAGCAACTTCTGATTCACCTCTCTGAAGAATTACAATGTACTTAAAGGATACGCCTGGTTCATATTGACAAGTGGCGAACATCATGCACTGAAAACACAGTCCTGAGCTTCTGTAGAGACATTCTGAACTCAATAGTGAACAATCCCTTCAATGCTTGGAAACGAAGGACACAAAACAACATCAAGAACCCAAGAAAAGCTGCTGGCCACCCGCCGGCCGTGAGCCGGCCATTGATAGGCCTTGCTGGCCATCGATGAGCCTTGCCGGCCACCTGCCGACCATCATTGTACAAGACCTCCAAATTGTTGACACTTGGCTTCCACTCACTACCTTATCTTCTACAGAAGATTGAACTTCATAGTTTCTAAATTTCAGCTGCAAATTCTTCATAAATGGAGATATTTTTCTTGAAAAAACTCTTAAATTGGATTGCGACTTTGGATGGTTGGGAAAAGGTGAATTTTTGGGGTTTCGGCATAAATGCACTTTTCCCGCTGAGTCATTCTCTGCTTTGTTTTACATTCCTCCATGCCGCAGCTAGGTATTGGAACCTGATTACATACGTCTTTAGCTTCGGGAGACAAGATATATGCCGACAATCGAAGAATTTCGAGTGCTAATAGATTCCCGGTGCGATGAGAAAATCTTACCTTAACCCCGTTTTGGTCACATCCAAGCTTTGGGATGGATGTATGGGCTTACTCTACACGAGGTTCGATCTTTGGTCCACAACAGAGAGCTGGATATTCCCAACCTGATCTATCAATTTTCTGAGGCCGGTGACCGAGGCGACCTTCTTTGGCGGGATTTTCGGCAACACGCCCTTTGTTTGTGTATGTTGGCACATTTCCTTCTTGCCCCTAGTATCGGAGGGTCTAGCATTCGACTCATCGAAGTGGCCCAAGGTTTGAAAGAGGGTAAGAGCTGCATTGGCTTCGTACTGGCCGAGACTTTGATGGGCTTAGACGCCTTCCATCGGCGGGAGACAAACAAATTCGTGGGGAGTCCACTACTTCTTCAGGTAATGTTTCCCACCCTTTCTAATATGTGTTTCTCACATCACTTGACACTCATGCTCTGTTTTTCTCTCAAAGCCCTTTTCTCACTTTTCCCTCAACATACATCTCTCTATTCTTTAATCTCTCTTTTCTTTCATTCCTCCCCAGATGTGGCTCTTAGAAAAGCTAAAGGTAGTGGACTCTTGCCCTGTATACTCAGCCCGAGCATATTTTTTTTCCAACAGCTAGTGGATTTTCCAAACGAGGGTTGGTGGTGCCATTTGATGGGCAATAGGTCTGTTGCCGAC
The DNA here is from genome assembly GCF_055761805.1 of Camellia sinensis. Lineage (NCBI taxonomy): Eukaryota > Viridiplantae > Streptophyta > Magnoliopsida > Ericales > Theaceae > Camellia > Camellia sinensis. The sequence continues at coordinate 145,356,657 of NC_138963.1, forward strand.
GTTGCTTGGTGTTGCCCCTGGTTTGATCTGCCCGAGATGAGCTACAGCATGACTCGGCAACCTGGTATTTAGCTAGTTGGCCTTACACACTGTGTATTCTACTTCCCTTTTCGGTTCCAACGTCAGTTTGGACATGACCAAATTTACCCTAAAAAAGTGGTAGAGGACCCGATTTCATATCCCACCTGAGGTTCACAGTTGGCTAGGTACCTCACTGCTTGGAGGACGAGAGAACTTCTGCCCCTTACTCCTAGTTTCAGCTACGCTCTTTCTGGCGATTGCCTGACTTCGCTCGAAGATGAGGCACAAACCGGGCCCATTTTAACATCAAAAGCTTCCACAAGCACGAGCGGGGGACGCAGGAACACTTGACTCATCTATGCCCCAAGTTTATTTCTTTGATCTTACTTTTCAAGTTTTATGAATATAATACAAACAACTTTGATTTGTATCAAGATTTGGAGAACTTTGTATTGAAATCAATGAAATTAAAGTTGTGGGCACTGAAAATTTTCCTTATGGTCCAAAAATGGTCTAAGTTGTAAAAGGTAAATTTTGAGCAAAATCAACTTTTATCAAAACTTTCCAAAACCATTTTCGATAAGGATCACCACTTGACAGACATGGAATCTATCCTCAAGATGTACTACCCCGAATCCAAAAATGAAAAATTGCCTCTTGTCTGAGTAGCACTGCTTAACATTGTAACCAGCTCTCAAAGTAAAGATCACAACTGAAGTTTCAGATAAAGAACAGACGAAGATGACCTGATTGAACACATGGACAGGATAGTTGAGTTGGAAGTGTTTACGGCCGAACTTCAGGATGAAGTTGCCTACGAATCCCGAAGATGGGAATCAGGCATTACGTAGTTCAGTGCGGGTTCACTGGAGTATTAACACTCTCCTTTTACACTCTAACTTTTGCCATGGCCAACCTTCCGGGTTTTCAACCTTGCGAGCTTAGTTTTGCTTTATTTCCAATTTTTTGTGCTCTAACTTTTGCCTACGTCACCCTTTCGGGTTTTCGGCCTAGCGAGCCTCTCAAGGGTAGTATTTCTTCAACTTGTCCATGTTGATCGGTTGGGAAAATTCTAGGCCATCCAGGTCCATGAGAATAATGGCTCCACCCGACCAAATAGTTTTGATGATACAAGGACCAATCCAATTGGGTCTGAACTTGCCCCTAGGGTCATGGATGGGAGCTCGATTTTCTTTCAACACCAAATCCCCGTCTTTGAGATCCCAGGACTTAACTTTCTTGTTAAAAGTCCTGAAAATCCAGCGTTGATAACCCTGAACGTGGTACAATGCTTTCAGCCTTTTCTCATAAAAAAACATTAGTTCTTCGAACCTGCTCTGTTGCCAGTCCACCTTTGTTATTTGACACTCAGCCATAACTCGCGGTGACAGAATTTCTATTTTGATTGGCAAAACAGCTTCCATCCCATAGATTCCGTCCGGATTGAAGTTCTATAACCCTAGAGTGCAAATGGCAATTTGTCTGGCCAATCCCTATAGGTCTCAACCATTTTCTGTAGAATATGCTTGATGTTCTTGTTGGTGGCCTCAACCATTTACTATCATAAATAGTAAAAATGCAGTCTACACTCTTACCCAAACCATCCTCTACTATTTTGTAGGACCAAATATAGCTAACAGTGATACGAGTAGAGAACTCTTACAGAACCTTCATTGCCCATCTCTCACCCATTTTAGATCGTATAAAGATGTGTTTATGTTAAAAGTAATGCAACGCCAGGATGCTAACAGTGAACACTAGAAAGCCAAATTCATTGATGGTCTTCCTAACCTTTTTACAAAAAAAATCCATAAAAAACTTAGGGATCGCCATAATAGGATGTCTATCCCATACAACCAATACACATATGGTCAACTCATAGGAATCATAATTGAAGAAGGTCTTTCCCTTTGTAATGACCTTAAACTCCAGTATCTTATGAAGAAGCAGAATTTAACAAGCCAAAAAGAATTAGATAAATTTTGTGATCAATTTGCATATGAAACCAAAATCCAGTATCCTTCTAAGTCTAAAAAACAGAGACCACACAAGTTATAAAAAAATAAAAAAATCTTTTTGATAATCATACTCCAAAAAGAATAAATTTAATTCTCAACAAGTTTATCAGAAGCCTAGAAACTCAAATAAAGGAAAACAGAAATCTTATCCTAAGAAAGATAAATCACAAATCACTTGTTATAAGTGTGGAGCAATAGGACATTATGCAAATTAATGAAGAGCTAAATTAAAACAGAAACCGAATGAGATGTCCTTGGATGAGCATCTTCAATAACAGATGCTTGTAATGTGAATGCTCTAACAGAAGCAAATTATTGGAAAGCCACAGTTGAAATGAATGGTTTAGACATAGGATGACCCAGCCTCAATGTCTTAACTGATGACCAGAAATCTATGCTAAACTTAGCAGATCAGTTTAAGGATCCAGAAATGAAATTAAAATTCTTAGAAATTTGTTATCAAAATCAGAATACAGAAGAAGTAATCCCAATTGAACATTACTCTTAACCGCATGCAAGTTTCTCAATCAATTGAAAAACCAGTAACTATCCAAGATTTTAAAATAAAAATTAATGTATTAAAAACAGAAGTAAAACACCTTCAAACAGCTAATCAATCTATTCTTAATGATATTAAGAAGATTAACAGTCAACTTAAAAATAAAGGACAAACTTCAGAACAAAACGAAAGTCAAGATAAACCAGAGAATCAGTATTTAATGCTTATGAATAAAATTGCTTTAGTGGTATATCAGAATCACTTTAACAATAAAACCTGATTTTATTATAAAAGATGCCCTTGCACTTGTTGATAGCGGCGCTGATATGAATTGTATTCAAGAAGGATTAATTCCTACTCAATATTTCCAGAAAACCACTCAGTCATTAACCAGTACAAGTGGATATTCTATGAAAATTAAATTTAAAATAGCAAAAGCATTCATCTGTAATTAAGGCATATGTCTTCCCACTGCTTTTGTTCTTATCAGGAACATGTCTCACAGTATTATTTTAGAGACTTCATTCTTGTGTTTACTAATGCCTATGACAAGATAGACTCTATAGGTATTCACATGTAGACACCCCATTTTTGACCGTCCTCAAGACTTGGACGTCATCGTTTGAACACTCGATGATCATCCATGTTTGTGTTCGTCTTGAGTTCTTGGAGGCTTCGGTCGCACGCCTTGCCTCAAGACCTCTCGACTTCTTTGTTTTGTGCTTGGTTATGTACCAAACACTTGTGGTTTGCTCATGAGGGTAGGGAATGGCTTGTTGGCCATCCCCACACCTCACCGGCCTTGTTTTCTTGCTACCGGCCAAAGTTTTTGGTCGGTCGGCAATGTTTTTGGTCGGCCGGCCATTTTTGTTGGTCAATCAGCCATATTTTCCAGCCAACCCCTTTCCATTTTCTTTTGACAGATATTTTATGCCAGCTGTCACAGTTGGCATCCACATTACACCCCCTCCATACACGTGTATGGAGAGATTTGCTCTTTGCTTGGCTTCTCATGGAAGCCTTAGAATTTGAGCCTCTATAAAGAGGGAGCCCTTCCTCCCTCCTCCAGGGTTCAGAAAATTAGGGTTAGGGAGGATAGATATAGTGTTGTATCTATTTTTCTTGGTTTAGGCTTGTTTTGTGACCTAAGGTGAGTTTTGTCTTACTTTTGCACTAGAGCACCTGGCATTACACCATCCATGGGTTGTTGAGGCCTTAGAAGGTTGTTGTTGGGGTTCTTGGACTAGTTTTGACCAAAGAAAGGTGCTGGAGCTTTGTTTCTAAAGAAGGTCTACAAGGGTGAGCATCCTTACTTTAGTTACCCCTTTCTTGTTTAGGCTTTTAGCCATCCTTGCTTATTGTTTTAAACTTCGACTATAACTGATAAAAGTTCTGATTTTGTGTGTTTTAGAACTTTGTTCAGGGTCACTTTGAGGTTTGGGGTTGTCTCCCCCCTCCAAGGCCTTGTTAGGCCTTGTTTTAGGGCATACCTTTTGGCCATTGTTTTGGTCTTTGCATGACCTCTCTACCACTGAAATCCAAAGGACTTTTAGTAGTGGAGAGGTGGTTTTGAGGTCCTAAAAAGGAGAGGGCCATCCCATCTCCTTGTTGTCTTTAATGCTTGCATAAATGGCTTATGTGGTAGCATGTGTGTTTAGTTTGTTTTAGCTCCATTTCAGTATGCATTAGGCTTTGTTTTGCCATGATACACCTCATTTTTGAGTTGGTTTAGACATGCCATGTATGTTTCATGCACTTGTCTTGTAATCCCATGTTTTGGCCTTAACATGCATCATGTTGTAACATGTGTTTTTAGCATGATTTTGGCTCAACTCCATGAACCTTTTAGCCTTGTTGTAGCATGCTTAAGCTCTGTTTTTCATTGTTTCGGTTATGCTTGGATTGTTTTGTATAGCCACCATGCAATCTAGCTTGTTAGCTTTGAGTGTTGAATCCTCTAGCATGCTCTATGTGGATCATTTCAGTGGTTTGGCATCACTTAAAATGTTATTTCAGTCCATATTTCATGCTTATAAACTTACACTTATCACTCCTTTAATGTCTTAAAGAGTTTGTGTTTTATGCCTCGTGAATGTGTCATTGTGTATGCCATCATGCTTAGGTCATTGGGATGCCATCAAAGTGGGTTTTTCGGTTCATTTTGACATGTCATAACTCTGTTTTGGGTTGCTTAAATCATGCCATGTTTGGTTGTATTAAGTGTAGTGTAACACCTCTTTGATGGCCTTGCATGCCTCATGATTTTGCCCCTTTGTTTTAGCTTGTTTTGGCTTTGGTCATTGCATGTTTTAGGCTCACTTTAGCATGATTTAGGACTGTTTTGGGTCATACTTGCTATATGCTCTTTGTTTTGGGTAGTTTTGGTTTAAGTCCCTCGACTAGTCTTAGGCTTCAATCTTGGACATGCCATGCTTGACTTGTTTATGTGATTTGGCATCACTCCTAGCCTCATTTCAGGGCATGTAATGTTGTCACATTTGCATGCCTTCCTTTCCTTTTAAGTGTTCTTAAAAGTTGTCCTTTTATGCTTAAGTTTTGGACCATTTAGCATGCATGTTTGTATGTGCATTTGTCCTCATGCCCTTAGCATTTTGGCCACTGATTTGGGCCTATTCGAGAGCTGCCCATTTTGGTTTAAGACCATCCCCGCATGTTGTTGCATGCTTGCCTTGTATGTTGTCACATACTTGTTGCATATTTGGTAAATTGCATGTTGTAGCATGCCAGTTTAATTGTGCCTCGGTGTGTACTTAATCCATGACATGTTGTTGCATACTTGGCTTATTAACATGTTGTTGCATGTTTAAGTGGTATTGCATTTGGTATGCATCTCTCGTTAAGTTACCTAACATGTTGTTACATGCTTGCCTATCCTCACATGTTGTCACATGTTCACCTTGCATTCTTGAACGTCCATGTTGCATCTTGCATGCTTGTCTAGGTTGCATTGCATTTGGCATGCTTGTCACCCTCGCCATGATCACGTTGCACTAGTTTTGGTTACATATTTGCATCCCTTGCCTCTTGATCAACCATGATGGAGGCTAGGACCCCCTTTTGTGTTTGTGTGCATTTCATTAGATATCAAATTGTACACTCGATACCTTTGGCCATCATGCATTGAAATACGTGATTGGTGGCCCGAGGGTTGAGAACCATACTCCTCTAAGTCTCAAACATGCTGAGGAGGGTGATGGTACATAAATTGCTTTGAAAATGCACTGCCATGCTCTGTTTGTCCTCTGCTGCAACAAAACAGGATTCTATAGGAAGAGATGGTCGGTCGACCATCTTCAGTGCCGGTCGGCCATTGATTGTTAGCCGATATTACCACAAATGGTCGATGACCAGTTCTCCATGGCCGGTGGCCTCACCTCTTGGTCGGTGACATCCCACAGTGCTCAGGGAGTGATTCTGAAGCTTCCTTGGGACTTGTGAAGTTTTCAGAAGTACAAATCAGTGTAAACAGAGGCAGCATGAGTATGACGATGGATTTCCGAGCGGAACCGTACAAGCATGCATGCATCCTTCGCCTCGAGGCCATTTCAGCGTTTTAATAACTTAGACTGGTTATTTATTTCAATTTGGTTGTGTAATTAATTAATTAGCTTGTTAGTTGATTAGTTAGTTGATTTGTATTATTTATTCGGTCCCTCCCTCGAGAGGGCACAATTGTGTGATAAGCGTGCGTGTGTGTGATGCATGTCTTCCAACCCCCATTTCTTTCTCCCTTTTATTTAACTGCTTATGATGGTTAGTTTTAGGGCATATTTGATTTAGCATACCTTATGCTATGCATGTTTGCATTCATTTATTTGTATTGCATGCACCGGGCTCGGCGCATCATACTAACTGTATAGTATTTCAATTCCAACTTGAATACATGTATCAAATTGCCGCATATCATATGCCATCTTAGATTAGCCGAGCCTATTCTAATTGCATTTCGTATGTGTTGCATTAGCCATCTTAACATGGACTTAGATCATACATTTGATTACTAACATGTTCATTGTTTTGGCTCGGAGTACACTGTGATTATTTATGCTTTAGCATCTTGCATGTGTGCAAGTGTTAACATGAAAGCATGCTTACCATGAGGCTAATTGCTTATGTGACATAACTGCCTGAATGCCTATGGGTGAAGGTTGGATTACTTGAATTGGAACAATTCATCAAATCCGCATTTTAGCCTACTTGCGAGTAGCAAAACTTCGAACCATTTCCAAACAAAACGGATATGCGATGCTTTGCTCCAAATTAGGCGATCTAGTCTATACTTGTGTGTTGTGCGCATCATATAGTAATTCTAGCTAATTAACCGAAATAAGAACACATATGTTTTCAAAACAAAATATCATGCTTAGTACAAGCTGATCTTCGGATCGGACGAGTGGGGGTGCTCATAGCTGACCTTCCCCAATCGTGCCCAAGTTCCCGAGCCGAGGCAACTTTGGCGATGACAGACACGTGGCCTTAGGCACTAGTCAGGGTTTCCTAAATTCTCAAAAAATAAAATGTTTAGGTGTGGCGACTCTGTATCTGGCAAAGCAGTCCATGTTTGGCACTTCTTTCTTAAAAATCTGTTTTCCAAAATGATTTGCCGGATTTGGACTCTTTGGTGATTTATCAGTCTTGCATTGCACATTGCGAGATCAGATTAAGAACCATGACATTTGAGTCCGAACTGTGGTAGCATAAAGCCTGAGGGCGCGTCCACATCACACAACCATCAGTAATCAACCCATTATTTTTGAATTCATAACAAAACCTTATACCAAAGAATTACATCAAATCAAAGATCTAATTAATTGGAAAAAAAAAATCAATGTTCTTCAAACAAAAATTAGCTTTCTCACTGTTGAGCAAAGATTACAAGAGTCATCTTTACAAAACAGAATTAAATTAATTGAAAAAGAATTTCAAACAGAAATTTGTAGTGATATTCCAAATGCATTTTGGGAAAGGAAGAAACACATAGTGTCTCTTTCCTACGAACCAGACTTTGATGAACGTTTCATCCCAACCAAAGCTCGCCCTAGTCAAATGAAAAAGGGATATTTAGAAATGTGCAAGACAGAAATTCAAAATCTTCTGCAAAAGAAGTTAATCAGAACTAGTCGCTCTCCTTGGAGTTGCACAACATTTTATGTAAATAAAAATGCCGAAATTGAACAAGGTGTGCCAAGATTAGTTATTAATTATAAACCTTTTAGCGATGTCTTAAAATGGATCAGGTATCCAATTCTGAACGAAAAAGATCTTCTAGATAGATTACAGGATGCAGTCATATTTTCTAAATTTGACTCGAAATTAGGATATTGGCAAGTGCAAATTGTTGAACAAGATCGATACAAAACTACTTTTACTATACCCTTTGGGCATTATGAATGGAAGGTTATGCCATTTGGCCTAAAAAATACACCATCAGAATTCCTGCATATCATGAATTGTATATTTACTCCTTATATAGAATTTTCCATCTATTACATTGATAATGTTCTGATCTTCTCTTCATCAATAGATCAGCATATTAAACATCTTAATATTTTTAAGCATGTTATTATCAGAAATGGTTAGTTATATCTACAACGAAAATGAAACTTTTTCAAACAACAGTACGTTTTCTTAGTCATAATATACATGATGGAGCTATCGTACCAATTGACAGAAGTATAGAGTTTGCCTCTAAATTTCCAGATGAAATAAAAGATAAAACTCAATTGCAGAGATTTCTTGGTAGTCTAAATTATATTAGAGACTATTATCATCAGTTATCCCAAGATGCTGCTATCCTTTACACCAGACTACAAAAAAAATCCTTCTCCCTGGACTGATGCTCACACTACTGCAGTACAGAAAATTAAAGCAAAAGTTAAACAACTCCCATGTCTTGCTTTACCCAATCTAGAATGGAAGAAAATAGTGGCAACTGACGCCTCTAACTATGGTTATGGAGGCATTCTGAAACAGTTTAACCCTACCAGTCAAAAAGAAGAATTACTAAGATTTACATCAGGAAATTGGACTAAAGTTGCTTTAAATTATCCAACAATTAAAAAAGAATGTTTAGCAATTGTTAAATGTGTCTTAAAATTTCAAGATGATTTATTAAACCAACACTTTTTAATTCGTGTTGATTGTTCAGCAGCCAAACAAATATCCAAAAAAAGATGTGCTTAATCTTACTCATAAACAGATATTTGCAAACTGGCAGAGTGCATTATTAGCATTTGACTTTGATATTGACTATATCAAAGGTGAATAGAACTCTTTACCGGATTTCTTAACCCGTGAATATTTGCAGGGATCATGACCAGTAGAGGTCGTTGTGGTCAAAGTCGTTTGGGCCGAGGCAAGGGAAACCCTTACCAACATTCATATACAACAGAATTTCCAGGGCTACATGCCTCAAACAGTAATAAAGGGGAATCTTCTAGTCAATCTGCTAAGGATGTCCACCTTACTCCTGAACAGCACATTCCTAACAATATTACTGAAGAAACAGTTCTTTACAATGAACCAGCATACGATAAATGGATGACTGATCCATGGGAAATTAAACGTCGTTATCTTACGACTCAACAATTTTCTTTCCATTTTGACTAGTGTTGCTATATTTACAAACATATACTCATTGAGACTACTGCTATGGAAATCAAACATACTTTGCATGATCCTTCCAAGACTGCCAGTCCCATCAAATTCAGTAAAACTACCATTCGCAATATCATGCCCATTGCTACATGGAGCATTCATCTGTATACCACTCGTCAACTTGACATTCGTAGCAGGGAAACTCGTTATAGCTATTGGGACTATATCGATGCATTTTCTTATGCCTTTTATTACTAGAATCCCATCCGCAATCACTCTTGGTTTATCCGTATTTGTCCCGATGTTCTCAAAAAATGATCTACCAAATTGGTTTCTCGTTTGGTGGGATAAATTTGGGTTACAACTCGAAGTCTTACCAGTATCTATCCGAGAAGCTTTTAATGAATGGCAAATTGCTTATTCTCATTTACCAGGACATAAAGATATTTCTATGACCAAATCACTGGTTCATTTTACTGTCCATTTTAGTATTCCATGGATATGGAAATCGGATTTACAGTGCGATTAGCAAAATAAGATCCCACGTCTCAAAAGCGTTTTCCTTGTAAGATGGTGGACAAGGGTATGAGTCCCACTGTACCCGAAACTGTCAAGAAGATAAAGGCACATTCTCAAGCTTGCTGAGACGCTGTTCCCAAATCAATTCCTAGCCAACCAGTTATTCAAAACCCTTTTTTACAAATCCAAACAGAATTATGCCAAAAATATTCGGATTTGTCAGAAATAGAATTAGTCAACAAAAGCATGGATTTTATGAATGAACAATTTCTCCAAACTATTTCCAGTGACGACACCTCCATGAAATCTGTTACTAGTAGTCAAGATCAGGATGATCCAGACCAGGATGAAAATGAATTTTCTATTCTAGTCAGAGAATCACATGATCCTGTTGATGATGAACCCAATTTTGGTGATTTTTGGGATTCACTTACCAGCATGATTACTGAAAAGATTGACAAGGAAAAAGACAAAAAAGGAAAAGGCAAAGCATGAGCCTTTGTCCCCTACCAGCATGATTCATCAGAAGCGTTGGCATAAAACGACAACTAACAGTGAAGATATTTTTAGAATAGCAAATACCTTGTCTGCCATCCAGCACAGAACTATCCAGCTGTCCCGATCTAGCCCTACGAAGATAAGGATGCTACGTCCAAAGAAAAATCCATTCAGCCATGAGGATAAGATTGATCGACTCCCAGCTATCTAGGACATGCCACCTGTCATCTACCTTATCTTATCTTTATTTTTGTTTTTCTATTCAAGGGGTACCCTCACCCTTGTTGAGGCAGAGTTGGTTTAAGCGTTAAAAATTTTCTCTTTCAGTGTGCTTTGGAGTGTACCTCTCTTTCTCTCTTGTAAAATTTCTCAGTTTATGTTATATAAGTTAAGTATTGATGAACTATGTTGTTTTGAAGACTTTGATTGTAAGTATTTTCTTCTTTACTTTCATATTTATGTATGTTTGTAAATTTACTTATTGAATTACATGAAGTATTAGAGTTTTATCTTCAACGTCGTAATTCATACACAAACCAACAACAAGATCGGTATTTATAACCATTTATTAATCAGCAATTAGAATTTATTAATCAACAGATAAGATTAACTGAACAGCGGATCCAAGAAGTGATCTGCAGCTTGGTGGCCGCTAATTGACCTCCACCACCTCAACAGTAAATCACGAGACCATATATGTAGGAATTTAAATCTAATATAATAATAGTACTAATTATAATAATAATGTTAAAAAAAAAAGAAAGTAATATTCCTGGGTTTGTGCTTTGTAAGGGTAGAACTGGGTTAAGTTTAGTGGAGCGTCACCCAAGTCGCGTTTAGGTATAGATCTGTGTTGTAGACAGAGCATAGAAAATTGTTTCCTTGTAAAGCGTTGACAGACGTGCTAAGACTAGACCCTGGTTTGGATTGACATATTTTTTTTTTTCGATTCAACTCTTGTTTTTTTCGATTCAACAATTTGGATATACATTTGGAATATAGGTGTATGCAAACATGATGAGATTATGATGAAATTGGCTAAATTATGATATGAAAGTTCAAAACGTACTACGCCACATTTCTTTTTATGCAATATTGAACATTTCTTAAGCAATTTATTGAACATGTCATTTTCTTTTTCTTACAAAATAAAAATGTATTCAAATTATAGACTTCGTGTGTTTTGGGAGGTGGGGTAGGAAATTAAAGACTTGAATGAAAGATAATCATTACATAACTGTTGGAATTTTTTGGGTTCATCTTTCTTTGATTGGAGCCATTGGTTTGCTCTAGCAATCAGGTTGACCTACGTTTGAAGCATTCAAGGCCGGCCATATTGGGCCCGCAAATTCTTACAAAAATTTGGTTTCCAAATATTTTTAATCCAATATAATACGAGTGAATCTATTTGTATTTAAAAAATTATTTAATTTCTTAGTACTCATTAAATTATTTACGATTGTAATTTATTCTCAATACACTCTATGTCTTTTCACAAATCACCTTTTCAGATAAAATAATAATTTATGATACACACAAATAATAAACAAATTAAAAATCCTAAATTACACCATTTAAAAACTCTTATACAGATTTCTTAAATAATATCTTCCATGTTTAATGATGCAGATGGTGGGCAAGTTGCAGAGATTCAGTAGAAACGAATGGTGGATGATGTATCCAACAAGGGGAAATTAAAGAATTATCTAACCGTCTATGATGTATCGAGTAGTATGAAAGGCATTCCAATGGAGGTCTCTGTTGCTCGTGGTGTGTTTGTTTCAGAACCAAGTGAAGAGCCATGGAAAGGAAAACTCATTACATTTAGTGAAAACCCAAAGCTTCATATGGTCGAGAAGACGATTGGATATCGAAAATTTGAGTGTGTAAGGCGTATGGAATTGAGGATGAACGCTAATTTCCAAGCAGTGCTAGATTTGATATTGCAAGTGGCTGTAAATGGGAATTTGTGCGAAGAAGAGATGATTAAGACAGTGTTTGTGTTCAACGACACGGAATTTGATCACACGTTGTTTCAGGTGAGACAAAATGTTGAATACACACATAATTGAGTGATGGATTGCTTAAAAAAATTATCATTATTCTCATTTATTATTTAATTTTATTCTATTTGTAAATAAAAACATAATAAGAAATAATGATGTTGATGATAATGGTGATGAAGCACATGAAGAAAAAAAAAGAAAAAAAATTAAAACTTTGGAAAGAAGATGAAGAGACTTGAATATGAAAGGGTACGGCTTCTGTCCAGTCTGGGATTGGACTGGAGCGTGCTTTTCAGCCCGTGGCGGCCCACCACGGGTCCCGTTTTGATAATCTGAATCGTGCAATGTGTAGAACTCGTCGAGTACTCCATGTCTATAAAAAATCACGTTGATTGGATATCGATAGCTATGTGATCAAATCAGTTTCGTATTAAAAAAATTGGACGGCGAACAAATTAACGGTTGACAAAAAACTATTTTGATCACATAGCTATCGATATCCGATCAACGTGATTTTTTGTAGGCGTATAGTACTCGACAAGTTCTACGTGATTTTTTATAGGCGTATAGTACTCGACAAGTTCTACACATTGACGGTTCAGATTATCAAAACGGGACCTGTGGTGGGCCCCCACGGGCCCAACAGCACGGTCCAGTCCGGTCCGATCCCGGACTGGACCGAAGCCATACCCAATATGAAAAATATATATAAGTAATTAGGGTGTATCATGAGAAAAAATATATTTTTATTTGAGGGTTTAATGTTTATTGTCCTTATTAGTAAATTTACATTTGAATATAACAGGAAGTAAAATTTAAAAATTTTAGTTGAACATACTGAGTTAATATTTGAGTATAAATAGAATCACCCATGTAATATTAGTAGCCTAAAATTGAAGTCCAACCTAATATTCTTTACTTTCAACACACAACACAAAAGGCCCAAAAAAATTTAGGGGTACAAATTTAATTATAAAATATAATGGGTGAGGTTTGTCAATACCAAAATCTTATCAATTTAATTCCTAGTGCACGGAATCTACAGCCCAATAGGTTTTACAAGGGTGAATCGCTAATAAATTTTAAAATATGAACTTGTGAACCATTTAGTTCTTCTTCTTCTTCTTTTATGAATTCAAAAGTCCTATTAAAATGGAAATTATACAAAAGGATAGTCATTTACACATTTAAGTTTAATTTTTTAGGGATAAATATGGATTTTTCGAAATGTGAAATTACACATTTGGACAATCTGCACTATAAAGGCTATGAATTTTCCCTCATTCTGGAACAAATATCACATTGTGAATAACAACATAGCACTCCAACGTAACATACTAAAACTTCTTAGTGTCCTTTTCCCAAACGTAACATCGTAACACGCTAAATTTTTTCCAAACGTAACACTTCAATGTAACACACTCCAATAATATAACACACAAAATAACTCCTTAGTATATTTTTTCCAGACATAACACTCCAATCAATGTAATCTCAAACATAACACTCAAATGTAACACACATAAAAACACTAAAAAACTACTTAGTGTACTTTTTTCAAACGTAACACTCATAGTTTGAAATTATACATTTTTCTAAAGCTTACTAAGGAATTTTTTTACTCCTTTTTGGAATGATTTGAAGAATCCCACACCTTTTAAAAATGATTTCAAGAATTCCACATCCTTCTTTTTTTGGAGTGTTTCATTGGAATATTACGTTTAGAAAAAGTACACTAAGAAATTTTTGTGTGTGTTACATTGAAGTGTTATACTAAAGAGTTTTTTTAGAGTGTTACATTTGGAAAAAGTATAATAAAGAGTTTTTTTTTTTTTTGAGTGTTACATTGAAGTGCTATGTTCGGAAAAGTATAATAAGATGTTTTTTTGGAGTGTTATATTGGAGTATTACAGATTGAAATTATATATTTGCTCAAAACTTACTAAGGAGTTTTTGTACTCCTTTTGTGTAAGATACAGATAATGCAGCGGGTAAAAAGGATCCAAACAAGCTGTACGCCAAGATTTGGAACGACCTCTAAGGACAAGTGGTCGACGACCTCGAGCCTGACAACAAGACACTAATAGCGACTCCGACTCATTATCCCCGGAGCCCAAGAAGAAGGGACGACCCGAAACTTCCAGTTCCACTGAAGAGAGTCCACGTATAAAGCATAAGCGCAGAAGAAACAGTTCAGATGAAGAAGGCCAGCATGATCCCTTTGTATGACAGATTGCCAGGGCGGTTCTGCCCAAAAAATTCAAAGCACCATCATTCACTCTCTATGATGTAAAATCGGACCCCACCGATCGCATCCGTCACTACAAGCAAGCCATGACATTGCATACAGACGACGAGGCCCTTATGTGCTGAATATTTCCCAGTGGTTTGGGACCATTGGCTGTCAAGTGGTATTATAAACTGGAGCCGGCTTCGATCAAAAGCATCCATCAATTACAGAAATCCTTCAGGGCCAGATTCATCACCAACGAGGTCCAGCCGAAACAAGCCGACTCTCTCTGGACAAAGTAGATCCAGCCAGGAGAAACACTAAGAACGTATTCGACGCGCTATTGCGAGTGTTTTAATCTTGTTGATGACGCTTGCAACGACTCCATGGCCATCACCGCCTTCAAAATGGGTTTGCATCCTGATAGTGCTCTCCGCAGTTCTTTGACTAGAAGACCCCCCAAAACGGTCTGTCATTGATGAACAAAGTCGAAGAATACTGCAAAGTGGAAGATTACGCCTTGCGGGTTAAAGCCGGAAACACAGCCAACAAGACGGCTCCTTCTGAAATTGCTCAGCCAATAAATTATGTACCACCTCAAAGCCCTGAACCACGGTATCAGGCCAAACGAGACAAGAGACAGGATTCTCGCCGATTGAGCGACCAATGCTCCAACCGAGCAAATGAACAATTGCAAGCTGACAGCAGGCGCACGAGGCGAGCCGACAAGAAATATATAGAGATGACAGAGCCGATTAGTGTGGTTATGTCCAAAATCCAACACCTTTCGTTCTTCAAATGGCTGTCGAAAATGGTGGGACCTCCCAACAGGCGAAGATGGGATAGGCGGTGCGAGTATCACAAGGATCATGGCCATGATACTGAGAGTTATTATGCAATGAAAGATCACTTGGAGGAATTGGTACAAGATGGCCGGCTACAACAGTACGTCCGGAAAGGCAACCCAACCAACGCAATAGCCTTAAGACAGGATTCACCTCCACTCGGCGTGATCCACATGATATACAACCTACCAATGTCATCTGCGGTGCATACGATTCAGTCGAATCCCGACCCTCAAAATCAACTCTCTCCGGCTAAATGGCCCCATGAAGCTGCAAGCATTGCTTTTGATGATTCAGATTTGGCCGGAGTGACACTGCCCCACATTGATCCCTTGGTAATTGAGTTACGCGTAAACCGGTTCACCGTTGAGCGCGTACTCATTGACCTACGGAGCACATCGGAAGTCATGTATTACAAGACATTCATCAAACTCGGCTTCTCTGAATCGGACCTTTCTCCAACTTTTTATCCACTATTTGGCTTCAATGCCAATCTAGAATACCCGTTGGGGAAAATCACACTACCCGTTCAAGTGGGATCCCGAATAGTGGATGTGGAGTTCTTGGTCGTCAAGTTGCCGTCGCCGTATAATCTCATCATGGGGCCATCTTGGTTGCATACTATGCAGGCCGTGCCAAGCACCTATCATCAGCTGCTACGCTTCCCGACGGAACGCGGCATTGAGCAAATCCGTGGCTCCCAGAAATCGGCACAAGCATGTTATCTCCTTGCAGAAAAAAGCTAAATGAGTTGCAAGTGAACTCTATTGAAGTGGCGGATCGGGAGAGCCTCGATGATGTTGGGCGGCTCCCCAATGAAAAAGCCACGGAAGCCCTAGATCGAGTTGCAATCAACGGAAACACAGATAGGTTCTTCATGGTCAGCGCCTCCTTGAATCAAGCCGACAGACATGAGCTAATTTCCTTCCTGCTCGGCAATCTTGATGTATTTGTGTGGACTCCATATGAGATGCCGGGTGTAGAGCCATCGGTTTCACAGCACCGTTTGAATGTTGACCTAAATGCAAGCCGATCATTCAGAAAAGCCGACGATCAACCACAGAGCACACTGCCGCCATTGTTGAAGAGGTTGACCGGTTGCTTGATGCCGGAGCAATCAGGGAAGTGACCTACCCTACATGGCTCTCTAATACTGTGATTGTGAAGAAGAAAAATGGGGCTTGGAGAGTCTGCGCCGATTTCACGGACCTAAACAAAGCCTGCCCCAAAGACTGTTTTCCTCTCCCAAGATAGACCAACTTGTAGATGCTACGGCGCATCATTAGGGAATGAGCTTCCTCGATGCCTACAGAGGCTATCATCAAATCGCTATGCATCCGGAGGACCAAGACAAAACTACATTCCTCACCCCAAGAGGAACCTATTGCTATAAGGTTATGCCTTTTGGGCTGAAGAATGCAGGGGCAACTTACCAAAGACTAGTCACCACCACGTTCAAGGAGCAACTCAACCACACTATGGATGTGTACATTGACGATATGGTAGTCGATCATAATAATATAGCCAATCTGGAAGAGACATTCAGCATTCTTCGCAAATATGGAATGAAGCTGAACGCTTCCAAATGTGCGTTTGGTATCGGCTCTGGTAAATTCTTGAGTTACATTGTCAACCACCGAGGAATCGAAGCCAACCCAAGGCAAATCACAGCAATCCTGGAGCTCGGCTCCCCTCGTTCAGTAAAAGAGGTTCAAAAGTTGATGGGGATGGCCGCCGCACTCAACAGGTTCATCAGTCGGTCCACAGATCACTGCCGACAATTCTTTCATACAGTACGCAGGGCAAGGCTTTTGAATGGTCCACCGAATGTGAAGCCGCTTTCAATGGCCTCAAGACTTACCTCTGCTCAGTACCGCTCTTGACAACACCTTCTGCTGGTGACCCGCTCGTTTTGTATCTGGTAGTTTCCGACCGGGCCGTCAGCACCGTACTGATAAAGGAAAAGTTGGGGGAGCATCGACTAGTGTATTATGTGAGCAAGGCAATGGTTGATGTCGAAACACGCTACCTTCTACTGGAAAAACTCATTCTAGCCCTAGTCATGGTGGCAAGAAAACTGATGCATTACTTCCAGGGGCATGGCATTGGGGTGCTAACAGATTATCCCCTTCAATCAATACTACGTAGTGCAGAAGCATCAGGAAGTGTTTCAAAATGGGCTCTTGAACTTGGCCAGTACGATATGCTGTTTCTATCTAGAACCTCAATCAAGGGACAAGTGCTTGCCGACTTTATTGCCGAATTCACTGGGGGTCTTGCCGACTTCAAGTCTGATGAAATTCGACCAAAGCCGAACCGGAGAATTTATGTTGGGGACATTTGGCAGTTGTACTGTGATGGATCATCCAATCAGCGGGGTAGTGGAGTCGGAGTTGTAATCATGGCTCCCGGTGGTGCAATAATTGAGCAGACCATCAAGCTCGGCTTTGAAGCATCAAATAACGAAGCCGAATACGAAGCCCTTCTAGTCGGTTTGCGGAATGCACATCTTCTGGGTGCTCGGCGTTTACTTGTATTTTGCGATTCAAAACTGGTGATCAATCAGCTAAAGGGGGAGTACGTGGCAAGAAATGACCGTATGGTAGCTTACAGGAAAACAAGCAACTCCTTGTTGGCAAAATTTGACCATCATAAATTGAACCAGATAACACGTGAATAGAACACACGGACCATCGAAGTAGGTTTCATCCCGGAGCCAAGCATTGGTCCTTCGGAGGAAGTCCAGGTCATTGTTATAGAATCTGGACCGAGTTAGATGGATCCTATTGCTGCATTCCTGTCTTCCGAACAGCTCCTAGAGGACAAGAAAGAAGCGCACAATCCACAAGGAAGGCTTTATAAAAAATTGCTCTCTGGTCCATATTTGGAATGCGTGCACTCGGACAAAGTCGAGGAGCTTTTGAATGAAATACATGAAGGCAGTTGTGGCGCCCATTCTGGCAGACGCACCTTGGCCCATCGAGCCGTGACACAGGGGTATTACTGGTCGACAATGAGAGCCGACGCCGAATGTTACGTGAAAAAGTGTGAACAGTGCCAGAAGTTCTCTCCTTTGACTCACCTGCCTACTGAATAGCTAAACTCCATAACCAGTCCTTGGCCGTTCGCCCAATGGGGACTTGACATCGTCGGACCACTGCCTCGTGTCCCGGGTAACAAGCGATTTTTGATTGTCGCGACTGATTATTTTACAAAATGGGTAGAAGCGGAGGCACTAACGCACATCCGAGATACCAACATGAAGCGTTTTGTTTAGAGAAACATCATAACACGATTCGGCATTCCAAGAGCACTTATCTCAGACAACGGCACCTAATTCGATTGTGGCGTCTTCCAAGAGTTGTGCTGCAAGTATGGTATCCAGCCTTACTTTTCCACGCCAGCTTATCCACAAAGCAATGGTCAAGCTGAAGCCTCTAACAAATCCATCTTGGACGGCATCGAGAAGAGGCTGGAGAAAGCTAAAGGCAAGTGGGTCGAAGAATTGCCGAGTGTGTAGTGGGCTCATCAAACTACGCCGAGGCGATCTACTCGAGAAACGCAGTTTTCTCTATGCTTTTGAACCCAAGCAATCATACCCCCGAAGATCGGCCTCCCAACCTTGAAATCAACAGTTTTTTATATGGACCAAAACGACATGATGCTGGCCTTGGATTTGATCCTGATTGAAGAACGAAGAGACCGTGCCCTCGCATCCATGGCATGGTATCAACAGCAGCTTGCTAAGTCTTATAATCAACGTGTTCAGCTGCGCCGCTACACACCAGGAGAGTTGGTCCTGAAGAAAATACTCCCAGCCACCAGGAAGCCGGCTGATGGAAAGTTTGGTCCTAACTGGGACGGCCCCTACCAGGTCGATTCGATCGCAGGAGTAGTGGCGTATCGGCTCAAAGACATGTCTGGAGGAGTCTGCCACGGCATTGGAATTCAACGCACTTGCGCAAATTCTATCGTTGAACCTGACTTAAGGGAAGTGATACTAGCTTTGAATGGCTCACCATGTACACATTGCACTTTTGTAATGAAAAAATTCAATGTACACATTTCTACTTACTACGAAATCTAGTTCAAAAGTGTTCCGATAAAAGCCCCCGGACTCAGAGCCTCATTGGCACATGACGCCTTTCGGCCGAAAAAGCCTCCGGATTCAGAGCGCCCTTCATGGATATCACGATTGGCCAAATAAAGTCTCCGGATTCGGAGCCTCATCGGCGCATGACGCCTTTCGACCGAAAAAACCTCCGGATTCGAAGCACCCTTCATGGATATCAGGATTGGCCAACCAAAGCTTCCGGATTCAGAGCATCATTAGCACATGACGCCTTTGGACCGAAAAAGCCTCCAGATTCGGAGTGCCCTTCGTTGATATCAGGATTGGCCAAATAAAGTCTCCGGATTCGGAGCCTCATCGGCGCACGACGCCTTTGGGCCGAAAAGGCCTCTAGATTCGGAGCGCCCTTCGTGGATATCATGATTGGCCAAATAAAGCCTCCGGATTCGGAGCGCCTTTTGTGGATATCACGATTGGCCAAATAAAGTCTCCAGATTCGGAGCCTCATCGGCGCATGACGCCTTTGGGCCGAAAAAGTCTCGGGATTCGGAGCGCCCTTCGTGGATATCACGATTGGGCAAATAAAGTCTCTGGATTCGGAGCCTCATCGAGGCATGATGCCTTTGGGCTGAAAAAGCCTCCGGATTCGGGGCCTCATCGGCGCATGACGCCTTTGGGCCGAAAAAGCCTCCGGATTCGGAGCGCCCTTCGTGGATGCCTCCAAATTCGGATCCTCATCGGCGCATGACGCCTTATGGCCAAAAAAGTCTTCGGATTCAGAGCACCTATCATGGATATCACGATTGACCAAAAAAAGCCTCCGAATTCGGAGCCTCATCGACGCACGTCGCCTTTGGGTCGAAAAAGCCTCCAGATTCGAAGCGCCCGTCATGGATATCACGATTGGTTAAATAGTCTCCGAATTTGGAGCCTCATCGGTGTATGACACCTTTGGGCCGAAAAAGTTTCCGGATTCGGAGCGCCCTTCGTGGATATCACGATTGGCCAAATAAAGTCTCCGGATTCGGATCCTCATCGGCGCATGATGCCTTTGGGCTGAAAAAGCCTCCAGATTCAGAGCCTTATCGGCACATGACGCCTTTGGGTAGAAAAATCCTCCGGATTCGGAGCGCCTTTCATGGATATCACGATTGGCCAAATAAAGCCTCCGGATTCGGAGCCTCATCGGCGCATGACGCCTTTGGGCTGAAAAAGCCTTCGGATTTAGAGCGCCCTTTGTGGATATCACGATTGGCCAAATAAAGTCTCTAGACATGACGCTGTAGACACCACATTTTTGGCCGTCCTTAAGACTTGGGCGTTATTGATGGTTTACTTGGTGGTGAATGATGTGCAGTGCAAAGGTTCGATTTCTTCGGCAAGAGGAGAATCAAATCCTAACCTCACACCCCATTTTGGACCAAAGCTATTTCTAATGGTTTTTAGACCTTAAATCCCTCTCTTTCAAAATATTTTTGAAATAAAGTTCCTACGATGTTCCGAGGCTCGCATTTTGTCAAATGTTGCGCTTTTCGATAAACCGAGCAAGGACAAAGTGGAAATGAATGAAAGAGTTGAAATCTTTGAAAAATGTTTCAAAACACCTTGTTTAGGGGTTTGGAGTTGAAGAAAAGAGGAGAAGAGGGAAGAAACCTAGCTGAGGACGAAGTTGGGCATGAATCGTTAAGAGAGAGTCGAGCAACACTCACTGAATCTGGCCTATTCGTTTGCACACATGGATTTCAGCTATGAGGCCACCACCGTTGGAAATAATACTTCCGAATCTCCATTTTTCGCTCAAGAATTTCCTAAAGACGAGCCCGGATGGGGGAGATATGATTGGTTGAAGTTGGGCGTCATTCCGGTTGGACTGAAACTGAGCAACCTTCACTAAAAGAGGGATATCTCTTAGCACAGATGGAATTTTGATGTGAGGCTTGGATAATTGGAAGGAAGACTTCCGGAGTTACAGTTTAGGCTCAAGAATGACATGAAAAGGACTCCAGATGAGGGAATTAGACTTGCTTCAAGTCGGGACTAGGACTGATTTTTGCCGCCGGCCTCTATGGGAGTGTGCCGGCCATGAATGGCCAATGCCGGCCCTATTCCGTCCAAAAGTGACCCACTGCCGCCAAATAATGGTAAGGTGCCAGCCAACAGTGATAAGGTGCAGGCCATTGATGCCAGAAAGCAGATTTCGACAGATATTTTGCTCCAGCTTGCTCCAGCTATCTTTTTTGAGATATTTTCGACCCAAACCTCTCTTTTTGCTATATATGGAGGCCTTATCTATTGTTTTGGAGGGTTAGAACATTGGAGAACTTCTTGACCAAGTTTTGAGAGCTCCTCTCACTAAAACTCCCTCTCTCTCTATAATTTATAGAGTTTGATCTCTGCCTCTCTCTCTAAAGCCTCTCCCTTTTGCCTTTTGTGCATGCAAGTAGAGAAATACCTCTCTTTTGCCTACACATCCTTGGTGAAAGTGGTCCATCTTTGGGAGGAGGTTTCTTGAAGCTTACTTGGGACTTTGTTAGAGCTCCAAAAGGTGTTTTGGCTCAGATTTTGGGCTGGTTTTGCAGCTGTGCATCAAGGGTAACATCTCTCTCCCTTTAAGCTTGTTTTACACCTTTGCTTGGCCATCTTTTCACACTTCTTTGGGGCTGTTTTGGGGGTGGTGTTGAACTACAAAAACCGTTGTTTTTCCTCTGTTTTGCAGTCCTAAAAGTCTTGGTTTGTACCTTGGTTGGCTAGGGGGTTGTCCTCCCTTTTGCTCCTTGGCTTGTAAGGCCTTGTGAGCTAACTTTCAAACTTTTCAAACAAATTCTTTTTGGCCTTAGAACCACTGAAATCTAGAGGATTTTTAGTGGTAAAAACACTATTTTGAGGCTCCAAATAGGAGGGGGTTGTCCCCCCCTCCTTTTTTCTTGTTTGCATGTCCTATTGGCCTATTAAATGAGCATGTATCTCTATACTTTTGAGGCCTAGTTCAGGCACTTTTTTGTGACTTTTAGGGCCTGCCTTAACTCTGTCCATGGCTGGTTTGGTCACCTTGTGCATGCTTCTTTTATGTGTAGTGTAATCCCATTTGTGGCTCATCAAAGCTTGCTTACTAGCCTTGTATGCATGCGGTTTTGGCTCATCATTCTAGCATATTTTGGCTATGCTCTAGCATGATTTTATTCATATTTTGGGTTGTCTTAGAACTTTTTTGTGCTGCCATGGTCATATCACTCATGTTTTGTATAGCTATAGTGCAAATGCTTTGACTAGTCTTGAGTTTTGAGGCCCCTACCATGCTGCACTTGTGATGTTTGCATGCTTTGGCATCATTTGAAATGTTATATTAGTGCATATTTCATGGTCACACACTTGCATCTTTCACCTATTCCATGCTTTGGATAGTTTGTGTTTTATGCCTTAAAATGAGTCATTGCGTATGCCTTCATGCCTAAGCTTGCGAGCTATCATTTTGATGTGTTTTTGGGGTTATTTTGCCATAATATAACTCTTATTTTTATTGGTTAAGTCATTCCATGCTTGGTCCTAATAGGTACAGTGTAATCCACCTTGTTTGCCTTGCATTCATCATGCCTTATGCCCTTTATGCTAGCATGTTTTGGCTTCCTTCCATGCATGTTTTAGACTCATTTTAACATGTTCTAGGACTGTTTTGGGTTGCCTTTGCCATATGCTTCATGCTTTGTATAGCTGTAGTGCAATTGGTCTTGCTAGCTTTGTGTTTTGATTACTCGTGCATGCTATCTTTGAGCTATTTAGATGATTTGGCATCATTTAATACTTCATTTTAGAGCTTATGGTATGACAATGTTCTCACTTCATTCATGCTTTGAATGCCTTTGAGGATTGTGAGTTGTTGCCTTGTTTATGGCCTAGCTCGTATCCTCGCATGCCTAGGTCCTTGAGCCTCTATCTTAGCATATTTTGGTCTTTGTTTAGACCTATTTCAACTCTGTCCATCATTGGTTCATGCATATTTGCCATGTATTGCACGCGTCCTTTGCAGTCATCTTTATTGGCCTTCATGCTTTAGGACCTTGGCATGCTATACTTGTGTTTGTTTGAATGATTTGGCATCATTTCTTACTTAATTTCAGTGCATTTAGTGTTGTTACACTTCCGCATTTATCACTCCTTGAGCCTTCTTGAGGGTTGTGCTCTTAGGTCTAGTTGATTGGCCAATGCATTGTGCATGCATGCCTTGTCTTTTGGTGCCTTTGTTTTGGTGTTATGGCCACTAATTTGGGTACGGTTGAGTCCTATCCATTTTGGTCTAAGTCTATTGAGCATTGTGTATGCCTTGTAGTTCACCACATTGTGTATGCCATGTTGTATCATTGCATTTGTGTATGCCATGTTCATAGCATTGTGTATGCTAGTTGTTGTTCTTAGCATTGTGTATTGTGCATGCCATTAGCCTTGTTAGGTTGCTCATATTGCATTGCATGTTTGCATGCTTAAGTCGCATTGTATATGCAATGCTGGTATTGCATTATTGTTTGGATTAAGTATTAATCCAAACACGAGAAACGAGGGACATTTCATACTTCAAGTGATGAAACATGCCACAATTCTCGGTCGCCGACGCTCTTGACGATGCATGATAGAGTTCTAGGCACTTATGTGTTTTTGTGCATTCATTTTACATTGAATTGCACAAGTTGGATCTTTGGCCATCATGTATCGAGATGCGTGATTGATGGTCTTGGATCCGATTATGCCTCTCCCTTGATGTTTCGAGGTGATATGGGGTGGCATAGTGTGCACATATCCTTGGGAGACACTCTATTTCCTCTATTTTGTGCTCTGCTGCAGCTTGGTGTCACAGCACACCAGTGGCCGGCACCCTTTTGTTGTTGGCCGGCAGTGCTTTGTTTGTGGCCGGCAGTGGTCCATCTTTGGCCAACAGGGTGGTCGGCAGTAGCTCCACATGGCCGGCAGGCCACTGCTGTAGTCTCCAACAAGGATTTGGTAAGATCCAGTAGCTAATTCTCAAGGACACCCTGCAGACAGAGCCTCTAAAGAGCATTTGGAGGGCTTTCGGGACGGGAATCGAGCATGCATCTTCAACTTCTTCAAGGCAGAGTTGAGGCAGCCTAGTTTACATATTTTAATGCATACTTGTTAGTTAGTATTCGAATTTGTAATTAATTAATTAATTTGCTAATTAGTTAAAGTTTTTGTAATAACTAGTTGTAGCTTGTTATTCAATTCAGTTGTGTAATAATTAGTCTAATTAGATTATTAGATTAATTAGAATAGCTTAGCATAGCTAACTTAGCGTATTTATTCGAACCCTCCATCGCGAAGGCGAGTTTTGTAATAAGGGTACGTGTGTGTGATGCATGTCTTCCAACCCCATTTCTTTCTCCCTTTTATTTACCAGCTTTCGATGGTTAGTTTTAAGGCATGTTTCGATTAGCATCTTCATGTTTGTATGTGAGCACCCAATCATTTGTCTTGCATGCACTGGGCTCGGTACATCATACTAACTGCATTGTATTTCAATACCAAGTTGAATACATGTATCAATTGTTGCATCTCATATGCCATTTTAGAATAGCCAAGCCTATTTCTAGCTGCATTTTGCATGTGTGGCATTAGCCATCTTAACATGAACTAGGATCATGCATGATTACTAACTAGTTCTCCGTTTTGGCTCGGAGTACACTGTGAGTGTTTACGCTTTAGCATATTGCATGAGTGTGAGTGTTGCCATGAAAGCATGTTTGCCATGAGGCTAACTGCTTATGTGATATAACTGCCTGAATGCCTGTGGGTGAAGGTTGGATTGCTTCAATTGGAACAATTCATCAAACCCCTGATTTAGCCTACTTGCGAGTAGCAAACTTCAAACCGTTTTCAAACAAACAAATATGCAATGTTTTGTTCCAACTTAGGTGATCTAGTCTATACTTGTATGCTATGCGCATCCCATAGTAATTCTAGGTTTAATAACCGGAATAAGAGCACATGTGTTTTCAAAAACAAGATATCATGTTAGTAAAGGCCGATCTTTGATAGGGCGAGCAGGGGTGCTCATTCCATGACCTTCCTCTCTCGTACCCAAGTTCTCGAGCCAAGGCAACTTTGATCGTGACGGACACGTGGCCGTAGGCACGAGTCAGGGTTTCCTAAATTTCCCCCAAAACAAAATATTTAGGTGGCGACTCTGTATCTGGCAAAGCAGTCCATGTTTGGCACTTCTTTATAAAAATCAGTTTTCCAAAACGATTTGCCGGATTTGGACTTTTTGGTGATTTATCGGTCGTGCATTGCACTCTGCGAGATTAGATTCAGAACCCGTGACATTGAGTCCGAACTGTAGTAGTAAGCCTAATGAACAAAACAGGATTTCATGCTAATTTTCGCGCAGAGAGCCTAGGACGTTCGGGGCGCGTCTACAAACGCCTTTGGGCTGAAAAAGCCTTCGGATTTGGAGTGCCCTTCGT
The DNA here is from genome assembly GCF_055761805.1 of Camellia sinensis. Taxonomy (NCBI): domain Eukaryota; kingdom Viridiplantae; phylum Streptophyta; class Magnoliopsida; order Ericales; family Theaceae; genus Camellia; species Camellia sinensis. The sequence continues at coordinate 145,382,453 of NC_138963.1, forward strand.
GGATATCACGATTGGCCAAATAAAGCCTCTTGATTCCGAGCCTCATCGGCGCATGACACATTTGGGCCGAAAAAGCATCCAGATTCGGAGCGCCCTTCGTGGATATCACGATTGGCCAAATAAAGCCTCCGGATTTAGAGCGCCATCCGTGGATATCACGATTGGCCAAATAAATTCTTTGGATTCGGAGCCTCATCGGCGCATGACACCTTTGGGCCGAAAAAGCCTTCGGATTCGGAGCACCCTTCGTGGATATCACGATTGGGCAAATAAAGTCTCCGGATTCGGAGCCTCATCGGTGCATGACGCGTTTGGGCTGAAAAAGCCTCCGGATTCGGAGCCCCATCGGCGTATGACGCCTTTCGGCCGAAAAAGTCTCCGGATTCGGAGCGCCCTTCGTGGATATCACGATTGGCCAAAAAATGCCTTCGGATTCGGAACCTCATCGGCGCATGACGCCTTTGGACCGAAAAAGCCTCCGGATTCGAAGCGCTCTTCGTGGATATCACGATTGGCTAAATAGTCTCCAGATTCGGAGCGCCCTTCGTGGATATCACAATTGGCAGTCTCCAAATTTGGAGCCAAGGCCGTGCGTAATGAGACATACAAACACGTGTGTGCCGATTGTTGAATAGATATTTAATGAAGAATGCTCTGTGATGTCAACCCGGCAAAGACCGTTTACACATTAAAGCATATAAACATTCAAAACGAAATGCTTTACTAACTCAGGCTGGTCAATGTCTATTCAATCATTTAAAATACATTTATTCAAACATTTATACAAAGAGACATGCAAACACGTGTGTGCTGAATAAAAATTACAACGAAACACAAACATTGAAAATAAAACATTTTCTTCGATCCGCCAATAATTACATAGTTTTCAACGCAATCTGTGTTTGAGCATTATAATGAGTATTTTTATCTGGCGTCTCCCTCATTCTCACTCTGCTCGACTTCGAAGGCGAAAAAGGGAAAATGATTACGTTGGTATAGTGGCAACGCCGAATCAATGCCCGACGCTCAGAGTGCTTCCGCGGCTTAAAATGCTTTGATCCAACCATGTTTAAATCCATGATTTTCACATCGGCGAGCTTTTCCCGGGTCTTCTCTATCTCCACTTTCCGGCCTTCATGGAAGCCTTTTTCATAAGCCCTCCCCTTCGTGGATTCTATCGCAAACATGATCGTCATATCACAATCGGTAAGTGCAGTACTGATAAGCCGCTGGGTCACACTTTCTTCCACGATTGGGTTAGCCTGTTCGGTTGGTTGTGTCTGAGTGGCCTTGACCTTCCTTAGCTCACACTCAGCCGCTTCAGCGCGAGCTTCCAAGCTTCGAATGCGTTCATCCTTCTTCTCTATTTCTCGTCGCGCAGCACGAAGGCACATGCCGATTTCATAAGCGGTGTACAACCCTTTCACCTCCCCATGAACGCTCTCTCGAAACACCTCAAAGTCAGGTTGACCAACCATCAACTGCTGTACTTCCGGCGGAAAAATCTGTCGCGCGAATTCGACCGCTACGTTCGGGTCCCAGATGATAGAATCCGCCTCTGTCATCGGTCTGTTCCCAACGAAAACAGAAAAGCTCAATGGGTGTGGTGGTCCGCTGGCCTCACTTCGCGAATGAGGAGAGCTCCACCCTGGCGCTTCTCCTCCCTTGGTGACCTGCTTCGTCGACGCGGAGAGTGGCGCCTCTCGTGCTCTGCAGATGCCCTACCTCCCAGATGGGGAGGCTCACCACCTCGATTCATTGATGAGTCCAGCTCCGCCAAAGTCTTATCTTCTCCCTTACTATTAAAGAAAAGTCTGGTTTACATTCACACTTTTCTGGCCACGAAAGACGAGCAAAATCGAGTCGCTTTATGAAACCTAGATGGAATTTCTCAACCCCATTTTAATCACTCAGGAGTTCACCTCACTCCCGAGGCGACATCATCAATTCACGCACTCTAGCGACCACCAATATTTAGTATTATTGATTCATTCTGATCTAGAAGTGCTATTCGGCTTTCGGAGTTCATACATTGGCTGGGCCAAGGGCAGATTTATTAATCTGATCGGCAAAATACCTATGCCTAATGCCGACTAATTTGTACCGCAGCCACTCCATGAACTAGTTCTATTCAACTTTTGAAGTTCATTCATTGGCCAGGGCAAATTTATTAATCTGATCTGCAAAATACCTAAGCCTAATGCCGACCGATTTGTGCAGCAGCCACTCCATGAACTAGTTCTATTCAGTTTTCGGAGTTCATTTGCTGGGGCAAGGGCAGATTTATTAATCTGATCGGAAAAATAGCTAAGCCTAGTGCCGACCGATTAATATAGTCGGCCAAATACCTAAGTCCTATGAACTAATGATATTCGACAAGTCTACACGAACATTTGTCTGCCGCGCGAGAGACGGCAATAGTTTTACCCAAAATACCAAAAACAAAACAGTAATCTTCATTGATAACTACAATTAAATATAGGAAATAATGCAAGGTAAGGGAAATATTCATTCATAAATTGAATACAGCATAGTCATCGTTTTATACATGAAAATTACCCCAAGCAAATAGTTGTCTACTAAGAAAACAAAACATGATTACAAAAAGATAAATTGAAACTACCTAAAGTGATCCCCAAATCAATCCTCGGGATCAGACTCAAGCGGCTCAACATCCACTTGCTCGTATGGAATCAACATGTCCAATATCACTCTAGCGGCAGCAAGGGCTTTGAGCTAACCATGTTTGAATCCCTGATTCTCTAATTTGGGGACCTCGTCTACATAGTTTTCAAGAGCGGCGCTCTTCCTAGCCTCGAATGCTTCGGATACGTCGGAGTCAGCTTTTTCCTTCACCGCCTTCGACTCTGCCAACTCGGCCTCCAACTTGGCAAGCGCCTCCTTGGCTAACTTGAGCGATTCCTCATTCGTGTTGGCCCTTTCCTCGGTTTCCGCTCTCAGCTGGTCAGCAGTCCGCGCCCTTTCGTTCTCTGCTTCGGCCCACGCACTTTCCATTGTCGCTTTCATTGCCTCAAACTCAGCCCTACTCCACTAACCCTCCACTTCTAACTACAAATGGCCAATCCTTTCAACGGCATCATGCTGGCGGCGGCCTAATTCAGCGATCCTTCCGACCGTTTGCAAAACAAGTTGGGATTGTCACATACCAAGAAATACCGCTTGCAAAACAAGTTAGAATGAAGTTACATACTAGGAGGGCCGACTGGACAGCTAATGCTATTGCTACTAAATCCGGCTCCGCTTGAAAGGTTGCCTTGTTAGCCGGCAATGAGACCGAGGCAACCAATCTCAACGCCACAGCGGGATCCTTCAAGGTCGACGCTTCAGAGGGGATCGGTGTGTTTTTTTTATCTTTGGTTGAACAACGAAAGGAACAACCACATCCGATTCCTCTAAGCATAGTCGTTTATCAACAGGGTTCTCCTCTATGCCGGCCTTGCACTCGACGGCACGTTTCTCTCCCCGATCTGAAATCGGTCGTTCTTCTGGATTCAGCCGATTGGCCGCCTTTTCCATCTCGGCCACGTCAACGTGAGCCATTTCTTCTAAAACAATAGGTTCCACAGATTCAGTCGGGACAAGTTCGGAACGGATGGCCTCGACTTTCTGTTGGGCGGCCATGCATTCGGCGTTTCTCTTTCATGCCATCTGCATGAAATTTTCCCTAGTTATACCCTCAGAATAATCGCCGGGAAGGTCTTCCAAATTTGTAAAAATATCTTCGAAGGTGTCCCCTCAGCCTGATGTAGACAGAGGGACAGACGAGTTTAATCCGACTTCCTCAAAGGCTGAGTTAGTAGCTTTGTCAACTTTCGCTGCCAACTGGTCCGGGTCCCCGGCGATTGGTTCGCCCGCTTGCTCTTCTACGTGTTCAGAATCGGATGTTTCTAAACCAATCTGTCTTAAGTTTTTGAAGCTGGAGAAGATGAGGGCTGTAAGATGGTTGTCGCCTTGCGAGATCGAAATGTTGTTTGCCGCTGAGAATGCCGTGTAAGTCGGCTCGTACCACAGAAAAATGTGAGTCACCCTCCCTTGCTTTTGAAGGTTTGGACGACCAACGAACTGTAGCGTAGTTTTAATTGTTGCAAGCACAACGTCGTCGTCTGAAACTAACACTCTCTTCAAGTCGCTTCCTGCATAAACAAAACGATTAGATGTGCATAGTGCCGAATATAGACATGGAAATAATAAAAACAAAAGTGATCTAATCGGCCACCTGGTTCGCCTTTTCGCCTTGGCACAGGGTCTAGGTGATCTTCATCTTCACCGAATTGCCAATTGCCGCGAACAATGACCATCACGTCATCGACACGCTTGCCAAAGTTAGCAAGCATGGTCACTAAGTGATGATTAGTATCCTTGGCTCTAAGAAAGTAGCGTCCTAGCCGGCCAGTGGATTTGGCTAGGTCATAACAGTGCCGAATGGAAGGTATACCTAAATTAATCCTAAGACGTCAATTTAGCTCTACAATTCCCATTATGATGCGAAAGAAATTCACATTGGGCTGGGAAGGGATTAGACCCCAGTATCGAAGAATGGCCCTCAAAAATGGGTGAAGGGGAAAGCGGACTCCGCCCTCAGCAATTGATAGGAGAGGAAAGACGATTATGCTCTCATCATCCCTCTCCATATCAATGGTGCTGTCTGCCAAAAGTGACAGATGGACGTCATCGGGGATGGAAAAATGGCGTTGAAAGCCAGAGATTCGGTCCGCTGAAAGGAACTCCTTCAGATGTTTTTCCATTTTTTTGGCAAGCCCAAGGATTATGATAAACTAAAAGCAGACGAGGAAGTGGGATCAAAAATGAAGGAGAAGAAAACTTACAGAAGACAAAGGGAAAGACGAGAAACAAGGAGTTGCTGAAGCCACGAAGTGAAAGAGTTGCACTAGAAGGCGAGCCAGATATTTTTGAGTATTCAGAACATACATTCGAAGAGACAATTTCAAATCACATTAAATGGAGGCAGTGTACGAAGGGGCCGGAAATCGTTACAATGACCAAAAAGCGTGTACGCGTTCTGACAAGCATTGGGAAGAGAATTAACCACCGAATTTTTGACTTCCCAGGCTAGAAGGCAAACACGCCGACTAACTGATGATAGTGGAGTGTTTTGGGGGGCAATTATGAGAGCCTAATTTCCTTGGATTAATAGAGATGAATGGACTAGTCCGGTCCAAAACATAGCTTCTATTCGGCTTTGATCCTAGTCAATTGAAGAGCCGAATAAAATAGTCGGCATTCGGAGCAGTAGAAAAAAGGCCGAGTAAAAGTACATGTAAAGGATCAGGGATGGGCCAGGCCCTAGGGCCGAAGAGAATACTATAAATACAGGATCTTCAATAAGAGAAAGTTATGTAAGAACTAACACGTTTAACTTAAAATACAAGCAATCAAGAGAGTATACCCTGATTTATCCGTCGGAGTACGAATTCCGTCACCCCCAACCGAAGTGTTAATTCTTTTTTAGGTGGCTAGCTGAGGATCACGAGTGTCCCCTAAGATCTAAAGAGTATTTCCAAACCACTTCTCCACATAATGTTAAGCAACAATATGCAAACAACAATGCAATGGCAAGGACCATGTAATGCAACACTTAGTGGACTTAAACCGCATATGGACAGACCTAAGAGGGTCCAAAACAGTGGCCAAAATGCTATGAAAATGAAGTACAAAAGGACATACAAACATGATAACAACTCGCAATCATAAGCAAGGAGTAACAAACATGGAAGTGTGACAACACTAAGTGCTCTGAAATCAGGTATGAAATGATGCCAAATCATTCAAACGACAAAAGCATGGCATGCTAGAAGGCTTAAAGCTCGAAATTAGCATAGGCACTTGCACTATAGCTATGCAATACATGAAGCATATGGCCAATGCAACCCGAAACAGTCCTAGAGCATGCCAAAATGAGACTAAAACATGCATGAACCAAGGCTAAAACATGCTAACATGAAGGACATGAGACATGAGCTCGCAAGGCTAATAAGGAGTATTACACTACACCTATCAAAACCAAGCATGAGGTGACTTCAACAACAAAAATCAGAGTTATATCATGGCAAAATGAGACCAAATACACACTGATATGGCAGCTTACAAGCTTAGGCAAAATGGCATACGCAATGGCTCATTCTTAAGGCATAAAGAACCAACTCCTTAAAGCATTCAAAGAGTGACAAATGCAAGTGTATGATCAAACTACATGTACTGAAATCACATTTCAAATGATGCCAAATCATGAAAATGTCCAAGCAATGCATGCTAATGGACTCAACACACAAAACTAGTGAGCTAGATTGAACTATGGCTATACAAAGCAATGCATGTATGACCAAAACAACACAAATCAGAGCTTAAGCATGGTAAAACATGGACAAAATCTTCTTGGAGTTGAGCCAAAACATGCAAGAATGATGGTACAAACATAAGATGCATGTTAGGCTATTGAATAGAATTGCACTACAAGTTCATGGAGCATGCAAGATGCCATCAAACCAACCTTAGACAGAGGTATAGCATGGCAAAACATCAACAAAAACATGCTGAAATATGGCCAACATATGCTAGATAAACATGCTACTTTTATGAGCTATCAATACAAGCATATAAGACACAAGGAGAGAAGATGTCCCTCTACTATTTAAGGCCTCAAAGCACTCTTTCCACCACTAAAATTCCTCTAGAATTTGTCATGCAAAGACAAAAACAAAAGCCTAAAGGAGTGGCCCAAAACAAGGCAAAACAAGGCACTCAAGGGGGTAGATCACCCCCAACACCAACAAGACCTTAAATAGTCATTTCAAAAACATGAAGATGAAGCTTTTCACAGTTAAGAGTTAAGCCAAAATAAGCATGCAAATAAGGCTAAGTAAGCAATGAACACAAAGCTTAAAAGGAGGTTAGTGACTCACCCTTGTAAAACCACTTCAAAGAGGTAACTCCAGCAACTTTCTGAGCGAAAAACCAAACTTAGAGTTCAAACAAAACCCTCAAGTACCTCAGCAACAAGAGTATGGTGTTCTAGTAGGTGCTTTAGTGTGAAAGTGTAAAGAAATTACACTTTTGAGCACAAACAAGCACAAATATATATATATATATATATAGAGAGAGAGAGAGAGAAAATATATATAGAGAGAGTGTGATATATATCTTCTATATCAAGATTTCAGAACATCTGGAAAGGGAGAGGGGTCTCCCTTCTTATAGAAATTCAATTCCTAAGCTTGTTGAACAAGCTAAGGACTTGAATCAATCCCTCCATACACGTGTATGGAGGATGAAATCTGTGCTCACCAGCTGTCATAGTTGGCATAAAAATATCGGCAAAAACAGGTGGAAAGGTCTCGGTCAAAATATATGGCCGATCGACCAAAAAGAATGCCTGATCGGCCACCACAAATGGCCGATGGCAAGAAGACAAGGCCGATAAGCACAAGGCTTGGCCGATGGGTTGTAGGGATGGCCAACAAGCCACCCTCTTCCCTCAGAAGTAAAACCACAAGTCATTGGTCCACCACAAGCACAAAACAGACAAGTTAAGAGATCTTAAGGCAAGGCGTGTAGCCGAGACCTTCGGGAACTCAAAACGAACACGAGCATGGATGATCATCGAGTCTTCAAACGATGACGTCCAAGTCTTAAGGACGGTCAAAAATAGGGTGTCTACAGTTGCCTCTCTTTGACAGAACTCGAAAGTCATAAGATGACGGGAGTGAATGTCAAAGCCCAGAGACGACCCATTTTCAACGAGGCCGAAGACTTAGACAAGCATACAAGATAACAAAGAGACGCGCCCGCAGGCAAGGGCAAGATGCAAATGACATGCACAATGCCGAGCATAACTTATGATCATGCAAAGAGAACTGTAATGCAGCATTTACGAAAAACAAATACAACATTTTCAGCAAGCGAATAAGAAAGAATAGTCCCACACATTCCAACAGGAAGGATGTAAGAAAATTATACAATTCTCACTGCGTCTCACTCGGAGAAGGCTAAAAGCGACTACCGAGAATACCCGGAGTCTCAAACACAACATCTCTCAGCGTATCACACGCAGGAGAGGAAAGGACTATGCAAGAAAGCGCAGTCATCTAGACGCATGCCAAACGCGAGGGGAGAGAGATACATCCAAACGCATGTCAAACGCGAGTGGAGAAGGGTAGCAGTCAAACTGAACCGGGACTTCTCTTGAATGAACCGTACATACAATATCATCTAGTTTCACTAACTTCAAATGAACCGTACATACAATATCATGCCTGGAAAAGAAAGAAATTCAACAGGTACAATATAGTAGAAACACACGTTCAACGTTAGTTCAAGAAATCATTTAAATATGAGATAAACACATGCATATACAACGCGAGCGAGAAGATGCATAGCAATGCAAGTGAAAAGATGCATGACAAAAGCATGCGCGACAACGCAAGCAATGTGCATAACAATGCAAGGAAAAGCATGCGTTATAACGCAAGTAATGTGCATAACAATGCGAGTGAAAAGCATGCACGACAACACAAGCAATGTGCATAACAATGCGAGTGAGATGTGCATGATAATGCAAGGAAAAGCATGTGCGACAACGTAAGCAATGTGCATAACAATGCGAGTGAAAAGCATGCGCGACAACGCAAGCAATGTGCATAACAAAGCGAGTGAGATGTGCATGATAATGCAAACAAAATGTGTGCGACAACGCATATAGTGTGCGCATAACAATGTGAGTGAGATGTGCATGATAATGCAAACAAAACATGCGCGACAACACATATAGTGTGTGCGTAACAATGCGAGTGAGATGTGCATATTCAACGTAAGCATGGTAAAGGCATGTTATCCACAATGTTGAGATGCAACTTTAAAATGAGATGAGGCATGCTCAATGCAAGAGCGAAAAGACGTATAACAAATGCGCGCATTACAAACATGACGAAACACTCGTAAGGCAAGATATTCAAAAGCAATTTTTGAACAATTCTTTCAATATAGAAAAGGATACGAAAAAGGATACACCTCGTGCGTATCGAGTGCCGCACATGGAAGACACGGTTCGGGGCCACCACAAAGGCCGCTTAAGCTTCATAAGTGTATTTCATACACTTTCTTGAAAAATGAAGGTAGCAATCAATAGAACTATCCCAAAAATGGGCATTAAAGGTCCATCGGCCACAAGAGGGAGCCATCGACCACAAGAGGGAGCTATCGACCATCCATCAGCCATCAAATGAGCTTATCGGCCAAATATTTAGCCGATCGGCCAACAATTTGGCCGATCGGCCAAAAGTGGCAGATTTGGGGCAATTTTGTCCATTTGCTTCGGGTTTTTAAGTATAGGGCTTGAAACCCTATTTCCTCACTTCTCCTTAGCCGAAATTCTCTCTCCTCCTTCTCTAGGTCATTTTCCTCCCTTCGATCCGTGCTTTTCTCCCATTTTAAAACCTCCCGCGACGTTCGATTCGCAAAACCTTCTTCATTCTCAACGTTTTAAACCGATTGAAATGTGAGTTAGGTGTTCTTTTCTTGATTTCCGTCACTTGGGGATTGTTTCCCTCGAGTTAGCCATGGTTTCCATGCCTCCTTCCATACTTCGACCTTTTCTCCCATTTTTCACCCCTTGGGGTTGACTTTCGGTTGACTTTTGGCATTTTTACCCACTTTCCATACCCTCGACCATTTCCTTCCTCTTCTTGAGATGGTGGACGATATTCCACGGGGTGGGACTCCCTCAGAGATGGATATGGATCCCGAGGTCCACCTCTTACCTTTTAGTGTTCAACCTTTTGATCCGGCGACATACCAGCCCGCGATACATGTATTGCCTCCCGACAGTATTCGCCAGTTCAGGAGCTACACGCGAGGTGCGCCATTGGAGCTCCTGCTACACGAGCCGGAGTCGCACCTTTCTTACGGTGCCGCTGAGGCATATTTTTCCTCTTTACTTTCTGCAATGTAGGCCATATACCTTGAATAGCTGATACTGCACCTTATCTGATCATCACAAACAAACTTGTAGATCACATGCTTAGTTCACCGTGAGCACACTCATACACGATATCTGTGTAAACTCGAACACATGCACGCACACTGCCTTTTCATCAATTCTGAACATTTTCAAACACTGTATTTCTGATACTGCTTCGCATCTTTTTGTCTTGAATACAGGGAGATTCCCATGCCTTCCGAGGGTATGGGAATACCATCGCATGGGGTTGGTACATGGAGCTACCCGACGAGGTTCGCCATATCGTTGACGAGGTCGGCTTCGGCATTTTCTGCATGGGACTCTCGTGCCTCACTACGAGTAGGCCCCTTCTAGGCACGCTGGTGGAGAGGTGGTGAGACACCACCGATTCCTTCCACCTTTCCACAGCGGGGGAGATGACGATGACACCCTTCGACTTTTCCGTGCTCACTGGCATTGGAGTTGGGGGTGATCCGATTCCCTTCAACACCGACATGGGTGAGTGGGATGCTACCCAGATCTTCTTGCTTGGCACTCGCCCACCTCTCTCCCGGCCAGGGTTCGTGAGGTATTCTTGGTTTGAGGACCAGTTCAGAGTACAGATGCCGACGACCTGCAAGGAGGTCGAGCAGTACGCCCGAGGGTTCATTATGTTCTTACTGGGCACCACTCTTTCTGCCGATCGGGCGAACACAGTTTGCCTCTATCTATTGAGCGCACTGGTGGACGTGACCCGGATTCGATGCTACAACTGGGATAGCGCAGGCTTGGCTATGCTTTACGGGTACATGAGCTTTTTCTCCTGCCGCAACTGACATCTATTAGGAGACTACTGGTGAACCTGGGAGGTACAGTTTCCCTTTCTGTTTTACAGTTTTTCCTTACACTATCTGTACACCACACACACTACATACACGCAATCTGCTTTACGTTGGTCGTACACTACACACACTGCACAATACACTGCACATCATTTTCTGGTTTCTGCTTTATCTGTATACTGCCTTACTGATAAGCATACTCATTCTCACCCTGTTACACTCTGTAGTTATGGGTGTATGCCTACTTTCCGAGGCTTGCTCTAGAGCTAGAGGTGGAGATGCACCTTGTTGTCCCATATTCTCATCAATACGATGTGAGGTGCGAGCGGATGCCACGGGTGTCTTTCTTGTTCTTTTGTAGATACTTCGATACCATTACAGTAATAGAGGTATTTCAAACATTATAGTTCATTTAAGCTTTACTCTATATTGTACTTTCAACAGCAGATAACAAACTGTATATCCTATCATTTGCAGATCACTTGGTAGCCCTGGGCCGTGTTGCCTGATGCAGTTAGAGACCAGTACATAGATGATCGAGAGACTGCCCGATTCTGAGTCATACTGGAGGGTCCGGTCTGTCGGGTTTGGTACTTGGGAGAGCGCTTCCCGCGTCAGACCCTTGGTTTACCTGAGCAGATAGTCCCGAGGCCACGTCCCACCCATATGAGACATGCAGAGAGGTACACCCCGAAGGAGATGATCGATTTCACTATTGGCTGGGACGCTCACTTTTTCAAAGATGAGGGCGACTACACCGTCTTCATCCAGACACATCTTATGCGGCCTCTGGCCAATGCTCGACGAGTTGAGAGAGAGAGGCCTGCAGCCCCAGTAGGAGGAGCGGGAGCACCGAGGGTGACTCAGGACCGCGACTGGAGTAGGTCCCGGAGGGGACGGAGAGCGGAGTGGCCAAAGCTGCCCACCACCATGACATGCCGAGAACAGGGTGGGGAGACTTATCAGATACCCATCGCTCCTCCCCCGGCTGATCATGAGCTTGTCGGAGTTCCCGGCTTGACCCCGGTATGTGCTCTATTTTTCATTCTGTACAGTCATTTCAATTCAATTGATATCCCGCAGAATACTAATTACCTCAACACTTTTGCAGGCTTCGATCGAGTACACTGGGCTGGCACTGGAGTTAACAGCCTCAGTGATGGAGATAGGCCCTGTTTGGTGTAGCTGTTAAAACAGCTTATAGATTATAGCTTAACAGATTATAGATTATGACTTTAATCAGAAGTTGTTAATCTGTTTGGTGTAGCTATTGGATTATAGATTTAAGTTGCTGAGTAGTGTTTGTTAAATAAGCTGTGAAATAGCTTTTTCAATTAATTTTTATTTTTTGTTTGTCTACGTTTCTCATAAATAATAATAATAATAATCTATAGTCCATTTGAGTCTTTTTCTATTTTTAAAAAAATAAAAAATAAAAAAATTTAAGAGTATAACCATAAATTAACATGTCCATAGCAGAAGCTGATAATCAGAAGCAAGAGGTGAACAGCTTCTCAGAATCAGCTTTTTTGAGTTAAAATAAGCTGTTAGAATCAGAAGCAGTTTGAAATAAGTTTAACCAAACAGTCCAAAATAACTTTTTCAAAGCTAAAAGCCATAAGTTGGCTCTGAAAAGCTGAAACAAACACCCCCATACTTCAGAGGAGTATGGACCTACTGAGCATCTACAGTATCTCAGTAAGTTCTTTCAAACCCAGTCTCAAAACTTTGCATAATCTGTTCCATACTGATCTGACACATCACATTATCAATACGGCACTTGATACACTGCACTCACATACCACTCATGGCACTGATACACTGTAACTCATATACTGCTCACAGCATTCATACTTTGTAATCATACATTGCTCATGGCATTCATACACTGTAACTTATACACTACTCATGACATTCATACACTGTATTCGATACCATACTCGACTTTGCATAGCATAATTGATAAATTTGCCTGTTGTTCTTTCCAGGCCCCATTCCGGATACCGGCCGCAGGGAGTGCTTTAGCAGGACCTTCAGTACCTGCCCGAGGAGCGGGGAGAGTAGGACGAAGGATCTCAGTGCGTAGCTGCAGCAGAACCGGGCGTACTCACTCTGGGAGTAGCTCACGGGCGCATGCCCCAGATGATGACAAGTCTGATGCAGAGGTTGAGCCATCTCAGGATGAGGGTGGAGATGGCTCAGATTCAGGCTCAGACAGCGGAGCTGATGGTGATGATCCTGGACCTTCGTCCAGGAAGATAACAAGGAGAGACTCCCGCACTTAAGGCAATCGGTGCCGATCCAGATGCTGCTCTTTTTTGCTTTATTTTTCTTTTTACTAGTAGTTTTTGCACATTGTACTGCCTCAGGCAGGTTTTTATGTTCTTCAAAACTATGTACTTTTGCAAAAGAAAATATGATGGAATAAAACAAATTTTTGTTGAAAAAGTTTTACATTTGTACATTCTAGGCATCGCATCCAATCACATCGCATCATATAACAATGTAAATGAGATTGAACTTTTGTTTTGAAAGCTAAACAATCAAATTGCATTAATCAGGTAGTGAACCGACTGACAACAAAATAACTCGATAAGCAAAACAAAGAACTTGACATACTAATCAAATGCAAATACAACTCGATAAGCAAGACAAGAACTTAACAATTAACACAAAACACAACTCGATAAATGAAAATACAACAACTCGATAAACAAATTGAAGTAACACAGGCGCGACTTTGCAAAATCATCACTTAAAGGCATTCGAAGTGGAACAAGTCACAAGTTCTTAATATCTCCAACACATAGACAGCTCAAAGAACAAAAGGAGAGGCCATCGGCCAAAATGATTGGCCATCGACCACAAAAAATGACCATCGGCCATCATTACTAGCCGATCGGCTACAAAAGATGGTCGGTCGGCACTCTTTTTGGCCGATCGGCCAAAAATGGCGAGAACCTCCAGAATGCTGCCACCTGTCTTCCACTTAAAACCTTATCTTCTACCAAAACCCCAGCTTCGTAGTTTCTCCATTTCAGCTTAGTTTTTGCACCAAATGGAAGCATTTCTTGTCCAAAATCTCACAAATTGGATTGTCAACTTGGATAGCTTAGAAAAGCTGAATTTTCGGGGCTTTGGAATAAATGCATTATTCACGTTGAGCCGCACCCCGCTGCGTTTTCCATTCCTTCATGTCGCGGCAAGATGTTGGAATCCGGTTACGCACGTTTTTAACTTTGGCGAACAAGAGATATGTCCCACTTTCGAAGACTTCTAAGCTTTGATGGAATCCAAGCGCAATGAAGAAATCTTGCCTAAGCTCCAGTTCGACCACGTCCAAGCCTTAGGACGGATGTGCGGGCTTACTTTGCATGACGTTCGGTCATTGATTCGCGACGGAGAGCTAGACATTCTGAGCTTGATTCGCCAGTTTTTTGTTGCCGGTGGCCGTGGCGATCATGACTGCTGGGTTTTCGGCGACATGTGCTTTGCTTATGCATGCTGTCTTATTTCTTGCTTGCCCCAGGCTCTGGTGGGATTAGCACCCGTTTGATTGAGGTTGCGAAGGGCTTGAAAGAGGGCAAGAGCTGCATTACCATGACATTAGCCGAGACATTGATGGGTTTGGATGCTTTCCATCGCCAAGAGACGACTAGATTCGCGGGGAGTCCACTACTGCTGCAGGTAATGTTTCCCACCCTATATCACATATATTTCTCACATCACTTGGCCCTCAGGCTCGATTTTTTTCTCAAAACCCTTTTTCTCACTTTTCTCTCCACGTACACCTCTCTATTCTTTAATCTCTCATTTTTCATCCTTCCCCAGATATGGTTGATGGATAAGTTGAAGGTTGTGGACTCATACCCAGCATATTCGGCCCACGGCTATTTCTTCCAGCGACGTCTAGTCGATGCCCCAAATGAGGGATGGTGGTATGAATGGATGTGCAGTTTGTCTGCTCTCGACATTGCTTGACACTGCCCCTAGCTCAATTTACCGGCGATGAGCTACAGCATGACTCGCCAGCCCGGGATTTAGTTGATCGGTTTGACACACTGTGTCCTTTACTTTTCTTTCCGAATCCGGCGCCAATTCGGCCATGATCAAACTTGCCCAGAGGAAGGAATAGAGTACCCTGCCGTATTTTTAGTCCAAGGCGTACAGCTAGCTCGGTATACCACATCATGGAGGACGAGAGAGCTTCTGGCCCCCGCTCTCACTTTCAGTTGCACCCTCTCTGATGAGTGCATAGCTTGGCTTGATGAGGAGGCGCAGGTTGGGCCTACTTTGGCATCAGAGGCTTCGACCAACTCTGGGAAGGGACGCAGGAACACCTGACTATGCCCCGAATTTATTTGTTTTAATTAGTACTTTCAAATTTTCTTTATGAATGTAATAAAAAGTAACTTCAATTTGTATTCAAGAGTAGGAGAACTCTGTACTGAAATCAATGTAATTGAAGGTTGTGGGTATTGAAAATTTTCCGTTTGGTCCAAAAAAATGGTCTAAGTCATAAAAAGATTAATTTGAGCAAAATCAACTTTTATGAAAACTTTTCAAAATCATTTTCGATATGGATCACAACTGGACACGCTCGAGATCTATCACTAAGATGTACAACCCCGGATCCACAGCAACTTCAAAGTTCTCCCTAGTCTGAATAGCACTGCACTGGAGATCACAACCGAGCTCTTGAATACAGAATAGACAAAACTCACCAACAAGATCACATGGACAAAGTTAATCGGGGAAGGGTTTATGGCTGGATTTCAGAACGAAGTTGCCTACGTATCCCAAATATGGGAATCAAGCCTTACGTAGTTCGGCTTGGGTTCACTTGTGTATTAACACTCTCCTTTTACGCTCTAACTTTTGCCAAGGCCACCCTTTTTGGGTTTTCAACCTTGCGAGCTCAGATTTGTAATTTCAAATTTTTTGTGTTCTAACTTTTGCCTAGGTCGCCCTTTCAGGTTTTTGGCCTAGCGAGCCACTCAGGGAAAGTATTTCTTCAACTTATCCATGTGGATCGGTTGGGAGAACTCTAGGCCATCTAGGTCCATCAGAACGACAGCTCTACCCGACCAGATTGACTTAGGTTTGAACTTGCCCCTAGGGTTGTGGATGGGAGCTTGGTTGTCTTTGAGCACCAAATCTCCTTCTTTGAAATTCCTTGACTTAACCTTCTTGTTGAAAGCCCTGGCAATTATTCGTTGATAACCCTGAACATGATACAGTACTTTTAGCCTTCTCTCGTCAAACAGCATGAGTTCTTCGAACCTGCTTTGCTACAAATCTGCCTTAGCTATTTGACACTCAGCCAATACCCGTAATGATGGAACCTCAAATTTGATAGGCAGAACAGCCTCCATCCCATAAACCAAGGAATACGGAGTTGCCCCAGTAGAAGTTCGAATTGAAGTTCGGTAGCCCCAAAGAGCGAACGACTGCTTATTTGCCCAGTCCCGGTAGGTTTTCACCATCTTCTGCAGAATGTGCTTGATGTTCTTGTTGGCGGCCTCAACTGCTCTGTTGGTTTGCGGGCGATATGTAGATGACTTATGAAAAGCCACGCTGTAGTTCTCCAACAAGTTGATCATCTCCTTCTTGAAGTGGAAGCCATTATCTGAAATAATCTCATTTGGGATCCCGTAGTGACAGACGATGTTGTTTCTAATGAACTTAGCAACGTGCAACACCTTCAACACCGCATAAGATTAGGCCTCAGCCCACTTTGTAAAGTAGTCTATCGCTACCAGAATGTACTCATGCCCATTTGACCCCTTTGGAGTGACAGCCCCAATTACATCAATCCCCCAAACTGAAAACAGCCATGGCAAAGTCAGGTTGTACAGCTTTGACGGTGTAATGTTCATGCGGTTTGCATGGATCTGACATTTGAGGCATCGCCGGACAAAGCCAATACAATCCTCCTCCATGGTGGACCAGTAATAACCCTGTCTAAGGATCTTCCGGGCTAGCATTATCCCGTTCATGTGCGCTCTGCACTCTCCTCCATGGATGGCGTCTATCAGGCGCTTGGATTCTTCAGCATCAACACACAGCTTATGCATCCCGAGATGACCTCTCTTGTACAGTTTACCCCCGCAGACGATGAACTGAGCAGCCATTCTTCGAATTGCCCTCTTATCTTTGGCATTTGCCTCTGGTAGATACACTTCTTTTTCCAAGAAGTTCCAGAAATCGTAATACCAGGGATTCTCATCTTGTACCTCATCTATGGCAACAATCAGCTCGTAGGCCGGCACGAACTTCGCTCCTTTGATCCTGATTCCTGATCGGACGCGTCGGGACTCCGAAAGGAATGTCTATCATAGAAGACAGAGTTGCTAATGAATCCATAAACATGTTGTTCACGCTTAACAGAGGAGCGAAGTTCAGTTTCTCAAACCGAGGAATCAGGATGTCCAAGGTCTGGTGATAGATTCTCATCTTTTCTTCTTTGACGTTCCAATCTCTTTTAGCTTGAGATACAACAAGGTTCGAGTCCCCGATGACGTCCAACCGTTTTGCCCCTAGCTCTAGGGCGGCTTCTAGTCCAGTAATACATGGCTCATACTCTGCCTCATTGTTCGAGACTTTGAACCGGAGTTTGAATGCTAAACGTATACGCGAATTGTCGGGTGCCATCAGCAACACCACTATCCCATACCCGTATTAGTTTGACGCTCCATCAAAGTACATTATCCAAGTTTCTTCTTCGACATACAAAATGGCCTCGTCTGGGAATAGATACTCAACTGCTTCATCCCCTTCCACTAGGTGATCGGCTAGGAACTCCGCTACCGCTCTTCCATTCACTTACTTGCGCGTCAAGTACTTCAGATCAAATTCAGAAAGCAGAAGCAACCAACGGGCTAGCCTACCTGTAAATGCTGGTTTCTCGAAAAGATACTTGATGGGATCTAATCTCGAAACCAGTATTACAGAGTGAGCTAACAGGTATTGCCACAGCTTCCTGGTAGCCCATACTAAGGCCAGACAAGCCTTCTCCAGCGGAGTGTAGCGGATTTCGTAATCTAGCATTTTCATGCTCAGGTAGTAGATAGCTCTCTCCACTTTGTCCTCAAACTCCTGTGCAAGCATGCAGCCCATTGTAGTTTGAGTCACTAAAAGATACAGAATCAACGGTTTCCCCGGCTCTGGCGGGCACAGCACAAGTGGGTTCTGTAAATGTTGCTTGATCTGTTCAAAAACAGCTTGGCATCGGCCATCCCATTGAAACTTCTTTCCGTTCTTCAGGAGACCAAAGAGTGGTTCACAAGTCAAGGTTAATTTAGCAATAAACCGTCTTATGAATTACACTTTACCCAGAAAGCCTCGCACCTCCTTTTCAGTCCTCGGTGGTGGCATTTCTAAGATGGCCTTGATTTTAGAAGGATCAATCTCGATACCTCTCTGTGTGATCAAGAACCCTAGCATTTCCCCTGCTGTAACATCAAACGTACACTTCTGAGGGTTTAGCCACAACTGAAACTCTCTGATCCGTTGAAAGAATTTTTGCAAGGCGGTCTAGTGGCCCTCTCTTTCCTTGGACTTGACAATCATTTTGTCCATGTACACCTCAACCTCTTTATGGATCATATCGTGCAATATCGTGGTCCCCACCCGTTGATATGTAGCTCCAACATTCTTCAGCCCAAACGACATAACCCTATAACAATAGGTCCCCCACGGGGTGGTGAAAGCAGTCTTCTCACGATCTTCAGGTGCCATCAAAATCTGATTGTACCTAGAAAATCCATCCATGAATAAGTGCAATGCATGCCCAACAGTGAAGTCCACTAATTCGTCGATATGCGACAGAGGAAAGTCGTCCTTCGGACTGGCTATGTTCAAATCCTTGAAGTCCACACATACCCGAATTCTGTCGTCCTTCTTCGATACCGGAACTATATTGGCCAACCAGGTTGGGTATTCAGATACCAGTAGGAACCCTACGTCAATCTGCTTGGTGACCTCTTCTTTGATCTTGAGAGCCCAGTCCGGGCGGATCCTTCGGAGCTTCTGCTTAACAGGTCGAGCCTCTGGGTCAAGAGGGATCCGATGTTGTACAATCTCAAGATCGATTCCAGACATGTCTTCGTAGGACCATGCGAAAACATCTTTGAAATCTTTTAATAAAGCGACTAAGCGCTTGTGTTCCTCCAAAGACAACGTGGACCCGATATGGACCAGCTACGAGTCCTTCTCAGTACCCACATTAATTGTGGTGATTTCATCAACCAGCGGTATTACAAACCTCTCTTGCTCTTGATCAAGCAAATATTTCAAAACTGGAGGAATTTCTTCCTCGTCGTTTTCATCGAAATTTTGAAAGTCTTGATTAAAGCAACAAATCAAAAGGCACAAAAAAGTAGTCGAAGGCCACAGCCGCACAATTCTCATTAATCACTTCCAAACTGCCTGATTCCGCTGTTGCAATAGACTCAAAGGAAAAAGAAAAAAATGACCTAAACAGGACTGTGGCATCCAGGTTGTCACCGCCAAGAATACCGGACTCAGACTCAGACGAGCTGGAACCTAATTTTGACTCCACAGACTTAGTGGAATCAGATTCCGGCTTACTACCTGACCCAGTGCTGCTCGATAAAAATCCCTCCTCATACTGCCCGACGAGGGAGGGTGCGATGGACACATCCAGAATGTTTGAAGATGGACTCACAGCCGCTTCATTTCCAATCATGGAAACTGAGTTATTCCCCAAGCACTCTTGTACGATCGGAGGATCTGAGAGTACACAAGCCAATGCTACCCACATTTCAATCTCGGTGCTCTCGGAATCCTCTTCCTTACACTGCCCAGCCTCAGCTGGTGGGTCTATCTGCTCTTCGGCAACATTATCCACGGACAACTGTAATCGCAAATCCCGGCAAGCGCCGCCTCTCGGCATTTAGCCATGGCTCTGGGAAGCCGCAAAACGGGAAGTCTTCCCCTTTCCGGACAAAGCGTCCGTTTAGGGTGCCCTGGATAGGCCGGTGCATCAACTCATAAGGCTTGCTGGCTTGCTTGGCTCTGGCTCTTCCAGCCATCTCTTTCCCTTTCCTCACCCAGTCCTCTTTGGTAGGCAGATAACCTAAGCCAAAGGTATGCGGGTTGTGCCGCACTTCGGCCGATATTGTAATGCCCTTCCAGCCACTTTTCACTAGTCCCATCTTGAGAATGTGCTGGAGCTTGTTCATGAGTTACACAGACTGCGCACTGACATATAGCCCCTAATCAACAGCTAGTATGTTCTGTACAACCCAGGCCTCGGCTAGGGTGAATCTTGACAGGAACACATCCTCCGTGCCATGCTCAATATCCAGAACTGGTGTAGAAACCTCTGGCGGCGGATGGATTGAAGAATTCCCAAAGACAATTGCCACCCCCTTCCCATGGGGGAACTTCAGCATTTGATGCAGGGTGGAAGAGACCGCCTTCACCTCGTGCAGCCACGGGGCTACCCTAGGAGTAGATTAAAGGTTGCGGGAACGTCCAAGACATGAAAGTCAATATCCTGTTGTCCTGGACCAACCTGAGTCCGAATCTTCACGGTCCTCATCACCTCTCTGCTAGTATTATCATATGCCCTTATCACCTGGGCAGTTGGTACAAAATCCGCAGGGTTCAACCTGATATCATATGCCGTCCTCGACGGACACACGTTGATAGCAGATCCTGTGTCGACAAGAACCACTAGTATCCATTTTTCTCTACACTCCACAAAGATGTAGAGTGGTTTGTTATGGTTTGAGCCCTCAGGCGGCAGTTCCTTGTCAGTGAAGGTCAACATCGGGGAAGCTCCTCCCAAAAAAACCAACCTTACCAACTGTTCAGGCATGGTGTCGATTGAAAGTTTGGCCTTGTCCAGCGCAGAAAGGACAGCCTGTCTATGAACTTTTGAGGCCATAAGTAGTCCCCATATGGAGATGTCTGCTTGTATCTTCTTAAGCTATTTCAGTACAGCCTCTTCCTCGAGCATCTTTTCTTTCTCCCTTTCGGCCTCTTTGTCCTTTCCAGACGCCTCTGGTCGATCCAAGTATGGGGGTTTGAATTACCGTCCACTTCTAGTCATGTGGTCAACCTCGCCAACATACCAGGTATCATCCTACTGATTGTTCCCCCAATCTTCATCAGTGTGGGCAAGACATAAGTTATCGTCTTCTCACCACATGCCATCAGCAGCCGACAGACACCTGTCCAGCTCTGTTACAACTATTGTTGTGCCCACAACACCTCCCGTTCCTGTGCTCACAGCATGTTCCGTTCTTGTGCACACAGCACATTTTATCCTTACAAGGGCTTTGGCCTTTCTGGCCCTCTCAGAATCTTCGATCCTTTCCCGCTCAAACTGCTTCAGTGCAGCCTGATGTTCAGTATCTTCCGTACTCAAACTGCCCATATTCTGAGCGAAATTCTTAACACCGGTGCTCTTCGGCGGTGCATCATGATTCCCAGCACTTCCGGCCACTGTTGACATCCCAACTCCTGGTTGCCCCTGCCCTGGCTGAGGTGCCTCAACAACATCTGGCTCGTCGTTGAGCCACCCAGTAGCTTCTGCCGACCCTTCCAGATCAAACCAGTTGACAGTCACGTCCCCCGAATCCTGTTTATTGAAGAATTGCAAACTCGCGATATCCTCTCCCATTTCTGCAAGGTCATCCAGCCCCTAATTAGGTCCATCCTCTCGAACCACACAAATCTCTGCCCCCACCGACAATTCCACATTCGGCCTAGCCTGGCCTGCTGATGTGATGTAACCTCTCGGGTTGTACATGAAGCTTGCAGACCACTCAGGCTCTGTATCGTCATTCACATCTGCCTCCACAGTTGACCCAATTCTATCTTCGATAGTCACCACCACCGTTTCAGGTTGGGTTTGGGAGATGTCCAACATGCACAAGTCAATGCTATCAGGAATGAACACCTCCAGCTTGGGTAGGTGGGAAGGGGTGATATATATGTTAGGGTCGTATGACACAACCCCAGTTTGGATCAGGTTGATGCGTTTGGGAGGTGGAGCTTGGTTATGTGGTGGGAGAGGGTTGGTTGTACCCTTTGGTTTTTCTGGGGGTGCGATCACCCTATTGTCTACGAGATCCTGGATTATGTGACGCAATCTAAAGCATTGGTCAGTGTCGTGACCATGCTGTTGGTGATATGCGCAGTACTTCGCTGGGTTATGGGATGGAGGAAGTTTTTCTGGCAATGGCCACGGCTCCAGGGGCTTTAAGTGCCCTTTCCTGATCAGAACCCCCAGAGCTTTGGATAGAGACATATACAGCGGGGTAAAGGTTCTCTAGCCTCGGGGTGGAAACTTGGTTGTTTGCGAGCTACTTCCGGACGCGCTGATGAATGGTGTAGCTGTAAGGGTTCTTGGGGTGGTGGTGGTGACCATGCCCACGTCTGAAGTCCTGGTAGCTGCGACACTGCTTGTGTCTGCATTCGTATTGTAGTTGAATGCCCTCTTGGGCTGCTCTCTCTCATGATCAATGAGGCCTTGTTTCATAGCGTCCTTGATCTGTACCCCGATCTCATGTAGATCTGCAAAGGTGGGAAGGGGGAGGACGATCATCTTCTACACGAGCTTGGGCTGGAGGTTGCGCACAACCATCCATATTTGGTCCTTGTCAACCGGCTTGATGGTCATCATCGAGGCCTTAGCCCTCCAGCGGGTCACAAAATTAGAGAAGCTCTCCTTTCGCTCCTGCCTAGTTATCTCGAGATCACGAGTTGTGACCTTGATCTATGTATTATAGGAGTATTGAGCTACAAAGGCCTCAGCCATCTCCTCCCAGCTCCTCTTAACAGAGTCCTCCAGTTTTGCATACCAAATAGCCGTTACACCCGACAGGGTCCGGCCAAATAGGGAAAGCTTCTGTAATCTAGAGAGGCCCATCGGCCTTAGTATATCCAAGAACAGTCGTAAATGCACCATAAGATCCCTAGACCCGTCGAAACGGTCTATGTGCGGCATTTTAAACCGGTCTGGCAGAGTCACGGCCGAGTCGATGTACCCATCCTCTATATCTGGAATGGATTTCACGCCTTGAGACTTCTTGAACAACCTTTCTAGCTTGCTCACTTTTAGCACTGTGGGATCCATCTCGAACTCAAACGGTGTGTCCACTATATTGGTCGGCGCTTTGGATAGCTGGGGTAGGATTGGGGACGGAGCTGGCTCTGTTGGAACGTCCGTATTTTCCTGGACGTGTGCGGTCTCCCCGAGTATTGGAACTCTTGGTGGGGGAGGAGTTGGGTGCGAAGCAGATGCTCCGGCTTGCTATGGTTACTGCTGTTGCTGAAGTCTAGCAATCAGCTCTGCTTGTTGGGCCATAACCTCGGCCTGGAGCGCGGTAAATTCTGCTTGACGGGCAGCATCCTGCTGCATAGCTTGCATACTCTCCTGGAGCTGAGGCATCATCTCTTCCATAGATTCCATAGGATGTTGGTCTATCTGAACAAACGGTATATCTGTCCTTGCAGTAGAAATTGAGACCTCAGCCTGACTGTTCACTGGTGGGGTGGACCACTGATCTGGCGATCGATATACCGATACACTACGCCTTACTGACCTTCGTCTAGTAACTGGGGGTAAAGAAAGGAACACTGCTTTTCCGCCTATCAGATCCGCGGATCCATTAAGTCTTCGACCTCTAACCCGGAGTGCTCGAGGAATATCTGCCTGGTCGGATGCATTGGTGCTAAACTACCTTGCAAAAAGATAAATAAAGCATAATAAGGAAACTAATAACCAGAAAAACGGACAGCATAACGACTCAAATAAAGACAACACACAGTTGACATTTGTAAGCAAAAATAACTATTCTCAACCACTAATCACTATTCCCAAATCACTGCGCCAGATCTGATACCCTCAGGTAAAACTGATTCCCCAAATACTAATGTCCGCAAGCCTGATACCCAGACTTGCAAACTGATACTTGAATTCTTGTAGAGGCACACTCTAAAAGCACATAATCAAGCAAGTAAGGGCCAAAACACCCCTATGAAGGGGTAGGGTGTCCTTGTCCTATCTTGTCAGGAGTTAGGGTTTCACTACGCACACATTGGTTTCAAACAACCAACAATCGGGTGAGCAACCTATCCTAGCTTGGAATGTTCACTATGGATTCCGATATGCACTAGGTCGAATGGTCAAAAAGGGTGCCCTGGTAAAAGCCGAGGTTTGTGTTCTCGTCGTGGCAGAGCTCGCAACCGGTCAGCCTTATGGCACACTTCTCAAAGTGGGCCTCCGGCAAACTGTTTAGGAATAGCATACAGCAAACACGGTGTCCTAGGTGCATCAATGCAAATGCAATGCAAAGAGACACATAAGTGTAGTCAAAACAAGATATCATGAGTTCGAGTCAAGTTCTCTAAATCCCCAACAGAGTCGCCAGAAACTGAAGACCGCCCGGAGCAACCGGCTCTGCGGGCGAGGGCGCGAAATTGTTTGTTCTTAGCTACTACAAGTTCAGACTCGTGTCACGGTTCTGAATCTAATCTCACAAAGTGCAATACGAGACCGATAAATCACCAAAGAGCCCAAATCCGGTAAATCGTTTTGGAAAACTGATTTTTATAAAGAAATGTCAAACATGGACTGCTTTTCTAGATACAGAGTCCCCACCTAAATGTTTTGTTTTGGGGAATTTAGGAAACCCTGACTCATGCCTAAGGCCACGTGTCCATCATCACCAAAGTTGCCTCGGCTCGTGAACTTGGGTACGAGAGGGAAAGGTCATGCAATGAGCACCCCCGCTCGCCCGATCAAAGATCGGCCTTTACTAACATGATATTTTATTTTTGAAAACACATGTGTTCTTATTCCAGTTATTAACCTAGAATTACTATGTGATGCGCACAACATACAAGGATAGACTAGATCGCCTAAGTTGGAACAAAATATCTCATGTTTGTTTATTTGAAAATGGTTTGAAGGTACTACTCGCAAGTAGGCTAAGACGTGGATTTTTCCACCCTCAAGTGGGCTTTAGAAAAATAAGATTTTGCCACTTCTCAAAGTGGGCTTAAAACTCACAATTTCGATGAATTGTTCCAATTCAAGCAATCCAACTTTCACCCACAGGCATTCAGGCAGTTAAACACTTAAGCAGCTAGCCTCATGGCAACACTTACACACATGCAAGGATACTAAAGCGAAAACACTCACAATGTACTCCAAGCCAAAAAAGAAGATAGTTAGTAATCATGCATGATCCTAGCTATGTTAAGATGCCTAATGCAACACATACAAAATGTACTAAAAATAGGCTCGGCTATTCTAAGATGGCATATGAAATGCAACTTGATAACATCCTGTTGAACACGTATTCAAGTAAATGTATTGAAATACAATGCGGTTTGCATGATGCGCCGAGCCTGGTGCGTGCAAGATAGATGGATGAATGCAAACATGCAAGCATAAGGATGCTAATCAAAATATGACCTAGAACTAACCATCGTAAGTGGTTATGTAAAAGGGAGAAAGACATGGGGTTGGAAGACATTCACACACTCACACACACTTATTACAAAATTCACCCTCTTGACGGAGGGTCCAAATGAGTATACTAAGCTAGTATAACTAATCTAATAATCTAATTAGACTAATTATTACATAATCAAATTGAATAACTAGCTAACACTAAGCTAATTATTACAACATTTTAACCAATTAACAAATTAGCTAGTTTATTTACAAATTCAAAAGCTAACTAACAAGTATAGCTAATTACAAATTACAAAGCCTCAGCTCAGTTCAAAGAGTTCGAAGATGCATGCACGATCGCCTCACTCGAAAATTCGTTGCCATGCCTCAAGTTGCCTCTGTTTGCACTGTTTTAGACTTCTGAAAATTGGGCCAATCTGTAAAACACTTCTGATTCACCTCATGGACATGATGAGAGGTCATCGGCCAAGAGGTATGTCCATCGGCTAAAGGATAAAGGTCATCGACCAATTTTGAGGCTATCGGCCAATTATTGATAGCCGATCGGCACACTAGATAGCCGATCAGCCATCTCTTCCTGTAAACTCTCCTTTTTGCTGCAACAGAGTACAAACAGAGGCATGGCAATGTATTTGCAAGAAAATGTGCGTGCAACTACACCCCTTATCATGTCTAAGGATCAAAGGTGTGTAGTGCTAGGCTCTCGAGCCATCAATCACGCATTCCAATGCATGATGGCCAAAGAGGCCGAGTTGCACAAATCAATATCACGTGAATGCACAAAAGACACAAAAATGCCTTAACCTCTAACATGCGTGATCAAGAGGGTCGGCGACCGAGAATTGAGGCACGCTTCATCACTTTAAGTATGAAACGTCCCTCGTTCCTCGTGTTTGGACTAACACCCTATCCAAACACAATGCAATGCATGCACAACTTAACAAAGCTAATGGCATGCAAACAATGTGATGCAACATGAGCATGCAATCACCATGCAATGCAACTCAAGCATGCAACAATAATACAATGGAACAAGCATGCAACAACATGCTATATATCAAGCATGTAACAACATGCTATATATTAAGCATGAAACGACATGCTATCTAATCAACATGCTAAACATCATAAACATGCAACAACATGCGAATAATAATGCTATGCAACAATATGCAAACAACAATACAATGGCAACGACCATGTAATGCAACACTTAGTGGACTTAAACCGCATATGGACAGACCTAAGAGGGTCCAAAACAGTGGCCAAAATGCTACGAAAATGAATTACAAAAACATATACAAACATGCATACACTATGGTTCACAAACAAGGTATGAAGATAACAACTCTCAAGCATGAGCAAAGCGTAACAAACATGGAAGTGTGACAACACTAAGTGCTCCAAAATCAGGTATGAAATGATGCCAAATCATTCAAACGACAAAAGCATGGCATGCTAGAAGGCTTAAAGCTCGAAATTAGCATAGGCCCTTGCACTATAGCTATGCAATACATGAAGCATATGGCCAATGCAACCAGAAACAGTCCAAGAGCATGCCAAAATGAGACTAAAACGTGCATGAACCAAGGCTAAAACATGCTAACATGAAGGACATGAGGCATGAGCTCGCAGGGCTAATAAGGAGTATTACACTGCACCTATCAAAACCAAGCATGAGGTGACTTCAACAACAAAAATCAGAGTTATGTGATGGCAAAATGAAACCAAATACACACTGATATGGCAGCTTACAAGCTTAGGCAAAATGGCATACGCAATGGCTCATTCTTAAGGCATAAAGAACCAACTCCTTAAAGCATTGAAAGAGTGACAAATGCAAGTGTATGATCAAACTACATGTACTGAAATCACATTTCAAATGATGCCAAATCATGAAAATAGTCCAAGTAATGCATGCTAATGGACTCAACAAACAAAACTAGTGAGCTAGATTGAACCATGGGTATACAAAGCAATGCATGTATGACTAAAACAACACAAATCAGAGCTTAAGCATGGTAAAACATGGACAAAATCTTCTTGGAGTTGAGCCAAAACATGCAAGAATGATGGTACAAACATAAGATGCATGTTAGGCTATTGAATAGAATTGCACTACAAGTTCATGGAGTATGCAAGATGCCATCAAACCAACCTTAGACAGAGGTATAGCATGGCAAAACATCAACAAAAACATGCTGAAATATGGCCAACATATGCTAGATAAACATGCTACTTTTATGAGCTATCAATACAAGCATATAAGACACAAGGAGAGAAGATGTCCCTCTCTTATTGAAGGCCTCAAAACACTCTTTCCACCACTAAAATTCCTCTGGAATTTAGTGGTAGAAAGGTCATGCAAAGACAAAAACAAAAGCCTAAAGGGGTGGCCCAAAACAAGGCAAAACAAGGCACTCAAGGGGGTAGATCACCCCCAACACCAACAAGACCTTAAACAGTCATTTCAAACACATGAAAATGAAGCTTTTCACAGTTAAGAGTTAAGCCAAAATAAGCATACAAATAAGGCTAAGTAAGCAATGAACACAAAGCTTAAAAGGAGGTTAGTGACTCACCCTTATAGAACCACTTCAAAAAGGTAACTCCAGCAACTTTCTGAGCTAAAAACCAAACTTAGAGTTGAAACAAAACCCTCAAGTACCTCAACAACAAAAGTATGGTTTCTAGTAGGTGCTTTAGTGAAAAAGTGTGAAGAAATTACACTTTTGAGCACAAACAAGCACAAATATAGAAATAGAGAGAAAATATAGAGAGAGAGTGATATATATCTTCCATATCAAGATTTTAGAACCTCTGGAAAGAGAGAGGGGTCTCCTTTCTTATAGAAATTCAATTCCTAAGCTTGTTGAACAAGCTAAGGACTTGAATCAATCCCTCCATGCACGTGTATGAAGGATTAAATCTGTGCACAAAAATATTTGCAAAAGCAGGTGGAAAGGTCTCGGCCAAAATATATGGTTGATCGACCAAAAAGAGTGTCGATTGGCCAGCACAAATGGCCGATGGCAAGAAGACAAGGTCGATAAGCACAAGGCTTGGCCGATGGGTTGTAGGGATGGCCAACAAGCCACCCTCTTCCCTCAGAAGTAAAACCACAAGTCCTTGGTCCACAACTACGCACAAAACAGACAAGTTGAGATATCTTAAGGCAAGGTGTACAGCTGAGACCTTCAGGAACTCAAAACGAACACGAGCATGGATGATCATCGAGTGTTGAAACGATGACGTCCAAGTCTTGAGGACGGTCAAAAATGGGGTGTCTACAGAACTCTATACTAGGAACTCAAAATGAGCCAGCATAGAGACATCAACCCAAAAAGAATAGAAATAGTGTCTCATATACCCCAGACCCATCTAATTACACCGGTCCAAAAACATCTCTAATCCCTCAAAAGAGCATGTTTGACCCTCTCAATTCTTCTAATATGTTCACACTCAATCCACCTCTCATACAGAACGATGTGAGTTGCCGACAGTGAATATACAACAGTGGTGTAATACTAGATGATCTTCCCTTTGCCCTCTTGCCATTTAGTTTAAGATTGATTGGTTTCCCAGTGATGTCTCTTAAGACTGAATCATACATGACCGCAGGCAACATACCAAAGTAGCAGAACATCAACCTCTTACCTTATGACATAGTCAAAAGTCACAAAAGGGTACATAAGTGAAATTCATATCAATAATGACACATAAGACTCACATGGTGAGGAAACAGGGATCCATTCTCTCACCTCATAACTCGGTCGCCAAGCACATGTAGTATGAATACATGGTACAGTGGAGTAACTCTTCCAAAAGAGTGACGTCATACTCGATACACCGTACATATCTTAGTCTAGTCGCTTTCTAGCACCTAACCCAAATTCTCTATTTGCTCGCCTTCCAGGCACCAAATGAGATCTCGCATCTGGTCCTTAACACGACCTCATCTTGGTTGTAACCAAGGTGACATACATAGTACATAATTTAAGCCTGTCTTGGCTCCAAATAAAAATAAACCACTAGTCTCATCCTTGCTCGTTCCCAAGCACCAAGGGCGGTTGCTTGTGTGAGTGAGCCAATCTTGCCTGCTGACATCATCATCTGCTAATCATTATGACACAAACCATAATAGTGTCAACATCCCATCATCTCACAACAAATAAGTGATCGATTGAAAAAAAAAAAAAAAA
Organism: Camellia sinensis; assembly: GCF_055761805.1. Classification (NCBI taxonomy): domain Eukaryota; kingdom Viridiplantae; phylum Streptophyta; class Magnoliopsida; order Ericales; family Theaceae; genus Camellia; species Camellia sinensis. The sequence continues at coordinate 145,411,931 of NC_138963.1, forward strand.
CCACAATCTGTGTAATTCTAGATTCTAAGCATAAGCCTTATCAGCACCTCTTGCGATAAGCATATACAACGGAATCCACCATGTGCGCCTCACATAAAGTGGTTCAAGATCACTATCTCTTGCACAATTACCTCTCTAAAGATATTTTGGTGACCAATCTGCGTTCATTCAAGATGTGTCCAACTAGCGCATAGAATCTTACAAGGGGCAAATTTATATACTACTAGTAAAGCATTCTATCCACAGTCTAATGAGTAAGGTCAATGTCTAAACTACTCAGTTGACCATTTACCAAAGACAACACTCATCATGCCGAATATGCCCACATAGTGTACTTCAGGCTCCCACAACAAAAAAGATCAAGGAATATAGGTCATTATTTCTCCCAAAGACAATCTGAGGGTTCAATCAATAGCTAAGGCTCTGGCTTTTACCGATAGGTAAGTCAATAGGTTTGCAGTTCTGCATCTAGAATCATTCTAGGATATTCCTTATGTAAGTCATCAAAGACAAACCGGGAATTCTCGCAAAAACAATCCCTAAGGATCGTACATCCGAACATGTAAATTATAGCACCCATGTCCATCATATCTAAAACAGAGGACTGCCCACCCTAGGTGGCGACAACCTTATAAATTCCTGGCTCATAATGACTAAGTAAGGAAAAGCTTCTTTTGGACCATTGATCATGCCTCAGTGGTCTTCATCGATCATTGTTGGCCTATCATGGCTCGACGAAATCTAAGAACCATTATTTGGATAACTGTTTTAGGCTGTAAAAGATTTATTGGAACTAGCAACCTTTTTGCGCTCCCAACTTTTCACCATAAAAGCAGAAGGTAAATCCCTACAGATCTACTTATCCAATTCTCCAATGAGAAGTTGGGTCACGACGTCTACAAATCATTGCTCCGAACTTATGTCAATCTTAGCCTAAATTGAAATAGCCTCACTCCTTAGGAGGAAGTCTTCTCATGGTCTACACCTTCCTCAATGGTGCAACTTTTCGGTATCTAGCGAGCCTTACGCCTCAACAATGACTATTCAAATTGCGCATAACTTTAGAACAGTTTCGCGTCATAATGGAAAGTCAACCAGATTATAGAAATGTTTAATCCTCATAGACTTTGTCTTAAATTTTGTAACATTGATCCACTTTCTAAAAACAGGGGACTAGAGCCTTTGGCATTTTCCTAGGCTCTTTATCATCTTGCGGAGCAATCATAAATGTTTCCCTCTCAATCACCCAGCGATGACGTGGAAAATTTTCACATTCACTACCACACAACAAAGAATGTAGAGTATTTTTCTCTAATGGAGTAATCCACTAGTAGGCACATCGCTCCCACTGTCCCTAGGATATTAGATATTTCTTTCCATTCTCAACTAGGCTACATAGAGCGCTATGCTTAGAATCTCTATCTTATAAAGTTCCAAAACCCGATTCACATCACCTTTACTACGAAAACTTTATGTGACTTAGTTACACTCCAACAAAGCTGCTTACCTATATGCACATGACCCAGAGGGGTTTACATAACAGCATACAATAATGCGCCACATGACCCTAAGTGTTTACAAGATAGCATACAATAATGCACCATAGAACCCTAGGTCTTAACTTCGCAACTTTATGAGAAGTAAAATAAAGATAAGCTGCTTAACGGTTACAGATCGCCCATAGATGGCTATCTGCTAACCCATTACTCAAATGGAGTGTAAAATCTGCTATGGAGGGCACTTAGTTAGGGATATAGGCAACAAACTAAAGTGCAATTCCCAATTGGGAAACATTTTGTGCCATCATTCACCTAACATTAACAATACTTAAATCCTTATCTCTACTACACCATTGTGTTGCTGAGTACTACGAATAATCAATTTTTTAAGCATCTATTTCTCTTCATAGAGCTTTCTAAAATAACTTAAATAGACACTCACCACCTTGGTCAATACTAAAAGCACGAAAGCTGTTATCTGATTGATCTCGACCTCATATATGCAATGTCAAAAATCATCTCAAAACTTTTGACTTATGGGAGATTAAATAGTCTTGACTCAGATGCGCATTGTAATCTATAAATGTGTCAAGATTGAAGCTAGTTATCATATCCTTACACATATCCAGTCACAAATATCATAGTAGACTAAATGCGCCAATACAAATGCCCTTCTGCGGCTTTCTTACTTACTTGTGCTCTGCCATTGCGAATAAAGTTACACATTCACATAAGAGCAAGATGTCACAAGTGAGTGGGATTGAGAGTGCCTACTCAAACCATCCATGTCATCTTCTCATTAATGTGATTAAGTATAATAGGCCACCGGTTCATGACCAATGTCATAAACTAATTCCAATCATCCTAATACGTGAGTTCTCGAAGGCAAGTTTAAAAGGTTTAGGCCCTACTAGGTAATGACTCACGACTAATTCATGTTCACTAGATCATAAAAGGATGTCATGGAGATATCAAGTGCGCCTAAGTCGCAAATTTGACTAGTAAGTGCTAATCCCCTGCACCTTCAAGTCAATTTTATTCGCCATACACTTTATTGCATCTAGTTGAAAGATGACGATACTCTTCTTGCCATCTCTGTTTCTCGCTTCATAGTTACTTGCAATTAATTCTACTATCCACAAGAAAGAGAGAATAAGCTATCAATCTATGACAGCTCCTGAAGTAACTTAAGCCCGAATTAGGCTAAAGAGTCTAATTCAACACAATGCTCTCACAAGCGAAGCGTCAAATTCTTAGAGTCATAACAACCTTGTCGGCCTTGACCTTTTCATTACTACGTTGTAACATTTGCGCTTAGTGGTAAACGTTATTCAAAAGCGTTAGCCGAGCTAAGGAATCATACAAAAAAGCACATCCTCATGTCTCACACTCAAGTGTGGAAACAGTAAGTGTCCAGACTTAGACAAGTTGGCAATGCTAATAGATTTTGCAGCCACTTGCCACTAATGTTTTCACTTAATGTCAATAGATTTTGCTGCTACTAAGCACTAATCTTTTAACTTCAAGTGATACTTTAATGCACACTATTATAGTGCGTGAAATTTTGCTCTATCCACTCCCAACAGTTAGGTAGAGAGCAAAACATTGCTCATACTGGCTACTTGTCTTACACTTAATGACTAATTCATTTACGCTTGCATTTCTTGGATGACGTGACTTTTGAATGTTACTTCATCCAATGGTGCAACATTATTATAAGTCAAATTGCAAAGTCAATCCGCGCAGCTCAATAGTCAAGATCATATATAGATCTATTGAGGGCTTACTAATTTCACAGCTCCAAAACTCGCCAATCAAAGCTATGTAGCATGCCGCTAACCATAGCGCACACATCAGTTTTTATTGTGCCAAACAAGGCAACAAAACCACGGCGACTTTGAGTCATGTTTTCTTACTTTGGCTCAATTAATGTCTGACCTAAAGTCTCCAAGACTTTTTGCTCATCTAAAGAAAATGATTGCATTGTTCATATTGGAACATCTCTACTAAGTTCAAGTCAACCAAATTAACTTCCATAAGCTAAATCAATTTAGAGAGAAATTCGAATTGGGATTAATTTGATTAGCATAATATACTTTTTCCACAAAAAATCTAAATTAAATAGTGACAATATTACACAAGTCACAAGATCGAAAATCCGCTATGCTCATAATCATCTCTTGTGCCACAGGTGACAATTATCTAAAATTTAATTTAATTCATGCGTAAAATATTAGTTTTCGAGAGTAAATCTACAAAGATTTCTCTCAACTGAACAACCTCCCACTGACTATGGCATGTCAAAAGCATGATAAAATATTCTAATTCCATACAATACCATTATAATGTAGATTCACAATCAACTCATGCTATGCTACAATTAATAATGGAATTTAAATAAAAAAACAATTAATCATGCTATTCTAATCACAACATATTACAAACTCTAGGAAAAAAATAACAATATGCTGTGTTTAATATTTAGATTATGCCCTAACAAAAAGTATATCGTTTCTGAAATCTTTCTGGTATTTTCTGGAATTTTTTGGAATTTTAAATAATTAATAAATACACGTAAAATAAAAAATAAATATTCCTAAATCTGGGAAAATACAACAATCATACCAGTAAATAGTAAACCATTATAGTAGTCTACTATAAAAATTTCAGCCGCAGAAACTTAGTCATGCAACCATAGAACCATTTAAAGTAGAAATAATGAATTATTATTTCAGGAAAATTATTTTTTATTTTCATAAAATTTTGAAAATTTTACAGTAGATAAAAAATTTAATTCTGAGTCAAACAGTACCAACCACGCTTAAAACAAAGCTATAACGAATTATTTATGACCATTTAACGCGATTCAGGATTTAAAAGAAAAACAAACAGCGCCTAAACGTCCAGTCACCAAGCCAGCCAAGCTGGTGCAGAAAAACGGCACAGTGCGGCGCGGCTCGGCTCGGAGCAGTGCACGACACGCGTGTGGCAGCACACATGGGGCGACTCAAAGTAGCGCAACTCAGCGCGCGCGTGGGAAGCCCACAAGTCGAGCGCGTGGGACGCGCGCCTGAAGTGTGCGGCTGACGGTGACACGTGGCATGCACGTGATGGCGCATGAAAATGCGTGGGATGGGCACCTAGCGTGTGGAAACGCATGGCCCGCCGCTGACGGCATGAACTAGCGCGTGAGGCACACACGTCGCCTTCCGCGGTGATTTCTGGTCCAATTTTGGTACTGTCGGACTCCATTTTCCAAAATAAAAATATTGGTGGACTCAAAAATGGCATTTAACAAATACAAATAATAGAGTGTAGCACACTCTCTCTCTCTAATGAGAGTGGAAGTGCAGAAACTCTGCACTTCATCTTCTTCCTTGAGGCACCAAAAACACAAAACGAACCCTAATTAAGGTTTGCTTTTTCTCAACAACCGTAAGTCAGAATCAGGCCCATAATATACCATTTCGAAGGTAACAAAACAAGGATTCCAAGTATATAATTTTCATAACATAAAAACAAAGCATGTAAAGCTAGCATGCAGTCAAAGTTACGAAAAATTAAATACGAATCTCCATTTTTCTCAAAATTTGACCGTTGAATTTTCATGAAACTCTGCAGATATATTCTACATGAAATATACTACAACATATGTAAATTTCAAGTTGATTGGAGAAAGTTCAGAAAAATATTAATTTTTCATGCATATATCATGTGTACATATATAATTATATACATATTTTAATGCACAAAAAATAAGCACGAAAATACCCATTTATGGCTCTGATACCAATGTAAGATACAGATAACGTAGCGAGTAAAAAGGATTGAAACCATACCTTATTTAAAAGAATTCGAAACGAAGAACCTTGTAGATAAATCACATGCTTCGCAAATCATGAACTATGAACACCCAGGAATGTAGTGATACCACAGTATGAGTATCACCCACTCTATTTATAGTGCAAAGGCTGGATCATTATCTGATGGGAGAGAGTTAGAGAGAGAGTATATGGAAAAATGTTATAGGTAAAAAATACATAACGTATCTAATATTCTATATATTCAAATATGTAATCAGATATATAACCATATATATTCATCTATCCATCTCTCCTAAGGATAGGATAGATGTAGATAGATAGAGGGTTATCCTAACAAATAGGATAATCAGGAAATCAAATTCAAATTACATGGGTAATTTGAATGGGCCATGGGTCATGCCACATGGGCGCCCAAAGTCGGGTCCAATACCTGGCCCAATTTCCAACATTTTGAAATACTTGAAGAATCCCACATCTTTTTAGAATGTTTGAAGAATCCCATATTTCAAGTCATTTTTATACTCCTTTTGAAATGTTTAAAAAATCTTACATTTCAAGTCATTCCAAATAAAAAAGATTCCCATATAAAAATTCATCTCAAATTTGATTCCATATGTTGTATATCTTACCTTTATAGCAAAAAGAAAAAAAAATATAATAGAAATAAGGGTATAACCGTAAATTCAATTTTCAGATAATATATTAAATCTACCTTTCCAAAATCAATGGAACCAATTGGTTTATAAGAAAACTCTTGGAACTAATCGGATCACCACTCATCAAAATGGAATTTATAAGTAAATTTTCCATTTTAATAGAATAATAATAATTGAAATATATGGAAAAATTTATAATATTAATTATTAATATTTATAAAATTTATCATTAATATGAAATTAATTTTGAAAATTCCCACTGACTTGTATTTTCCCCTTATCTATTCCTAATTACAAACACAACTCTTAACTAAGAAGCAAAAGGAATGGGCGACGAGTACAGTACTACAGGCGACGAAGTAATGGTGCGGCATTGTATCACTGACGGTGAGTCCTCTCTCTCTGGCCTAAATTATTTTTTGTGCTCTAATTACTTTTTAATATTCATCGTTTATTTATTAATGTTATTTCTTTATATATTATTGAATTCATTGCTCTTTTTTGATTTGAAGACTTTGTTTAATTTTGACTTGTTCTTTAAATCTAATTTTAGTGTTCTAATTTTTTATCTAATTTTTTTTTGGCAATAATTATGTTAATTTTTGTTTAATTTTAACTTTGTCAAGCTTTTGTTTTGCTTGGATCGCATATTGTCATCAATTGTTGGTGAATTGTTGTGGCTGTTCTTTGGATTCTTTGCACACTTCCTAGTTCTTTTGGAAAGATAGCGAGTGAAATTTTCTTCACACACTTTTCAAAATTTTAAATTTTATTGTCCAAAGTAATTGGTTCATAATTTTGAATAGAGACAATACACTTTAATATTTTATTTTATTTTATTGAGACGAATCGCGCACTTTATGACTATGTTGACAAAATCATTTTCCACGATAGCTATATTTTTTTTTATTTTATATTTTATTTTTGACCTCATCTAGATGACTGAGTTTATTTGAATTGACTGAAGATTATTATTGATGTGGAGAGTAAAAAATATCTTGGTGACTTTGGAATCCGATGTAGTGTTGTTTGGATGGATGTGTCTCTCTGGCCCAAATTGAATGGAGATTTAGAGCGATTGTGGATTGCCAATTCTCTATAAGAGCAATTCTAATAACCGCGGTAAATACCATCTGAATTGTTTTTGTCAAATGTCTCAAATTTTATTTAATCCATTATATTAATTACGCAATCCTAAAATATCATGTAACGTTATTGAGAATGCATGATCATATAACTGTTTTACTTTCTTGTATATGCAAATCGTGAGACGAGTCATGCTTAGGGAAGAGGAATCATGTTGCAAACTTAGTTTAGTCTAGATGATTCGTGCCAATTGAAGATGATTCGTGCTTACGTTTTGAATATACTCATCCTCTTGACAATGATATCGGGGCTTGTAGCCATGATACATCATTATTATCTGGGCCATTGATTTGTTAGAATTGGGTATTTTAATTACATGAAATGCGATTAGTAGTGGATTTGACATCCTAAGTCTCTCTCCATATTCGGACAACTCTCTTTATTTGTGCAATTACTATGGTTTTAATTTAAATTCTCATTATCAAAAATCAATCATCCTCTCTTCAAATTAAATTAAAAATTACCAATTGAATTGATACAACTCAGCCTAAAATCCTCGTGGTACGATCCTGGGCAATCCACTGTCTTTCTGAATTAGTATTTTGTTAGTTCTTTATTTTTTATTGAAACACGACCGATCAGGTAGTTTCTTTACGAATCTACCCATCTCTAGCATGTGTTGCTATTGCCACGACCAAAACAAAGCCACTGTTTATCGTCGACTACCTCTTTGGTTCCTCAATGATCTCTTGGGCTTTGTCACTGATCTCATCCATCTCTCCAACAACACACTATTTGTAAAACCTTCCATTATAACAACAAAATGATTGTTATAATATAATTGACTTTTAAAGAAAGAACAAATATATTTCTCTTTGGCAATTTTCATATTGTATGACACATATACAGACTTTTGATAATATATCCAAATCAAAAATTGAAATTTTGTGCATGAAAAAGATTCAAAAACTTTAAAACTCAAATTCTAAAAGTTCCAAAAGTGGAGAAGAGAGAGAGGTTGTCGGTAGAGATGTTAGGGTTATGAAGTTAAAGAGAAGAGAGAGATAAACATAAAGTAGAACTAAACTAACCTTCTTTAAAATCTAACTTCAAGAATGAGAATGAAGCCCTTATGGCGATTAGAGATGGGTGGTGTGCCTAGAATCAACCGGAGGAAAAAATTACAGTAATCGGGGATGGGTTGTGAGGTGGTGAAATGGGAGAGAGGGCTTGCAGCTATTGGAGTCGGAAAGGACGTAGGTGAGTTGCGGTGGGAAAGAGGTTAAGAGGTAGGAAAAGTAGACTTGAGAGGAAGAAAGAAACTAAAGAGAGGAGGCCTGCTACCAAAGGTGAGAGAGACTAGGAGTGAGATAGAGAGAGAAGAGCAGTGGGAGGGAATTTGTCTAGGTGAATCATGCAATGCCTTGCAATTTTATACCGAGATACACCACAACAGGCCTAGCAATATATAGAACATCCATCTTTCTCATTAAACTAAGATCTAAGAAATTAGAATTTCAAAGTTTACATTTTTCCAAGATACTTTAAACTCATCTCCAAGTTCAATGAACTAGCTGACATTACAAAAGAAATAAGCCCTTAAAGCATACAAGACAACAAGGCATTGCTTATACAACAAAATAGATTTACAATTCTTAACACAAAACTTCAAATCTTGAATAACAAATGTTCTTGAGCTTTCACTCCTAAACTGAACAACCAGTTACTCCAAATCATCATTGTGAAGGTACTTCATCATTTCCTGAAAATTAAAAAGGGTTGAGCTATATGCCCAGTAGGAATACATTTAATCAAGTATTTAATCATTTGAATAAGCCGATTACACCATTGAGACGAGACACAATAAGTAATTAATATACACATACAAATATAGTCCATTATGTAAACGAATCTAACACTTGAATAATCACATTTCCATCTCACACTAACCGTCATCAAATCAGAAGGGAAACTATACCATGAGTCCCTTATAAGAATTTGAATAAAAAATACAAGTCACTTTATTTAAAAACCATCCCCACATTTACTAACCATCACATGGTAGGGTGTGGGCACCCAAAAACATTTTAATACTATCCCCACGTTTACCAACTATCATACGGCAGGACGTGGGCACCCAAAACCATCCCTTTTTCCACTTTTACCAACTACAATACAACAAGACCAGTGGACACCCAAAAACATTTTCTCACATTCGTTCAGCGATAAGCTTAGACAGGGCAATTGGGCACCTTAACTCCCCGCGCGGGTACCAACACAGTACAACCACATTAAAATCGACTCTTAATCCAGACTCATGCTCTATTTACCAAATTTTATTCAATCAGCAAGTATTCAACATTATACGAGATGAAACACAACACAACACTCAAGAAGAACCAATTCCCAAGTCACAATTTCATTGTCATAACAATATTCACATCTCTTATTATTTATTGTTCACAAGATCCGAATCTAAATACTACTTTCTACTTAGTTGGAAATTAGGGTTCTTAGTCACATTTGGGGCTTCCTCCCTATCTTTATATATGTATATATTCTCAACACCAATATTCCTCTTTTATGTTAAACTAGATGAAATTTTAATAACAATTGAGTAAAATGCCCCCTTTTTGCTAAATACAGAATTTAATTCAACTCAATCATTTAATCAAGCCCTATAATCACAACAATACCTTATAAACTTCTTCAAAGCAATAAATACGAGGTTAAAAGTAACCCTACCTCAAGCTATGAGGAAATAGACCAAGCTTCTAGAAGAATCTTTTGCAAAAATGAAATTCAATAGATAAGAATGAAGATCTTCATGTGTACTTCACTCCTTGCAAGTGATTTCAACTAGATCTTAGAGGAATGATGAGTATTTAGGACAAGAAACCTAGGGTTTTTCGGGCTTGAGACAAGAAAGAGGAAGAAAGAAAAGAAAAGTGGATAGCATGCTGTAGAATTGTCCTTTTTAAGAGCAGAATTCGTGCAGACCGCTTGAGCGGTATTTTCATCGCTCGAGTCGTGAACAACATCTCTTGATACTTTTGTCTAGAAAACGAGATTTTGGGAAGCCTACATCTTTGCTCAAGCGACCATTAGTTTGCTCGAGCGGTCCACCCTGACCTGCAAAACTATTAAACCTACCAATCTACCCCGAGCGTGTAGACCGCTCGGAACTCCGCTCTGTGCGTGAGGGCCCGAATTGGGTTCTAGCTACTACAATTCGGACTCCTGTCATGGTTCTAAATCTAACCTCACAAAGTGCAATGTAAGACTGATAAATCACCAAAAGAGTCCAAATCCGGCAAATCGTTTTGGAAAATCGATTTTAATCAAAAAACGCCAAACATGGACAGCTTTGCCAGATTTCAAAGTCGCCACCTAAATATTTTATTTTGGGAAATTTAGGAAACTCTGACCCGTGCTAAAGGCCACGTGTCCGTCATCACCAAAGTTGCCTCGGCTCGGGAACTTGGGTACGAGAGGGAAAGGTCCTGAAATGAGCACCCCCACTCGCCCGATCAAAGGATCGACCTCTACTAAACATGATATGTTATTTTGAAAACACATGTGTTCTTATTCCGATTTATTAGCTAACCTTACTATGTGATGTGCACAACACACAAGTATAGACTAAATCACTCAATTTGGAACAAAACATCTCCTGCTTGTTTTTTTTTTAAAATGGTTTGGAATTGCTACTCGCAAGTAGGCTAAAGCGCGAATTTGCCACCAAACAAGGTGGGCTTAAAACATGATGATTTGCCACTTCAAGTGGGTTTAAAACTCATATTTCGATGAATTCTTCCAACTCAAGCAATGAAGCCTTCATCCACAAGCATTCATGCAGTTATAGCAATTAAATAAATAGCCTTATGGCAAGCATGTTGACATGGCAACACTTACACACATACAAGGATGCTAAAGCGTAAACACTCACAGTGTACTCCGAGCCAAAACAGAAAACTAGTTAGAAATCGATGCATGATTCTATCTATGTTAAGATGCCTAATGCAACACATGGAAAATTGTAACTAAAATATGCTCGACTATCTAAAATGGCGTATGAATGTGACATTTGATACATGTATTCAAATAGAAATTGAAATACAATGCAGTTTGAATGATGCGCTGAGCCCGGTGCATGCAAGACAAATGAATGATGCATGCATGCAAGCATAAGGTATGTTAATCGAAATATGCCCTAATCTAACCACTGAAAGTGGGTAAATAAAATGGAGAAAGACGTGGGGTTGGAAGACATGCACACACACACACACCCTTATTACAACATTTGCCCTCTCGACGGAGGGTTCGAATAAATAGGCTAAGCTACGCTAAGCTAAGCTACTTATTAAAAAATAAAACTAATTAACTATTCTAGTTAACTAATTAGTTATTACAACACAAATCGATTAGCTGAGTACATTAACTAATTAAGTACAAAATCGACGAATTAACTAGTTAATCAAAGCAATTAAAAGGATCCTCGGGGTGAGGAATGCATGCATGCTCAGTTGCTTCTTCCCGAAATCCCGTCGCCTTGCCACCGATTGCCTCTATTTGCGTTCGCTTTGATTCTGAACACCAAATCAATTCCCAGACTGCTTCTACTCTAGAACTAGAACAATTTTGAACCATCTTCAGGCTGGTGGGCTGCTGGCCACCAGGGGAGGCTGTAGGCCACCTGTCGGCCAGTTAAGGAGGCTGTAGGCCACTTAAAGTGGCCGGTCGGCCACTTCCTCTAGCCAATCGGCCAGTTGCTTCTGTACACTTCCATTTTGCTGCAAACTGAGTTCAACAAGGGCAAAGCAAGGCATTTGCAGGGTATGTGTGTACAACCACCCTCCTTATCATTTCTCAAGCTCAAATGAGTGCGGTACTCGACTATCGGGCCACCAACCGAGCATCACAATGCACGATGGCCGAGAAGTTGAGTTTGTACAAGTTAATGAATGCACAAGTAACACACAAGACTCGAGAGGCCTCCACTCTATCATGCACAATCAAGGGGGACGGTGACTAAGAAATGAGGCACATTTCATCACTTCAAGTATGAAATGTCCCTTGTTCCTCGTGTTTAGATTAACGTCCGATCTGAACACATGCAATGCAACACACATGCAAATAACATGCTTATCTATCAATGCTAGAGTGGCATGTACGAGGCTCTATCATATAAGCAATGCATGCATGGCATGTTTAGAAGCTAAGGCATCAAAGATAGTGAAGTGTATTACACACGAGGCATGCAATATCAATCTCAAATGTTCAAACCAACTATGGACAGACCTATACCATGCCAAAACAATGGCAAAAACGTACTGGAAATAAAGCACCAAAAGCTACAACAACGTGCACATGCATTCGCTCGCAAGCTAGGCATTTAAACACAACTCTCAAACACAATGAAAGAGTGATAAATAAGAGAGCATGGTAGAGATATAAGCACTGAAACCATATGCCAAATGATGACATATCATGCAAACAACACAAATATATCATGCAAGAGGATTCAAGCATTAAAGCTAGTGAGGTACACAACACTAGGACCATGCAATACAATGCTCAATGGACTAAACCAGCCCTAAACAGACCTCATGCATGCCAAGACAATGGCCAAGATGTGCTGAGATGGTAGCATAAAAGGCAAGAAATGCATGCTCATGCATTGGCCCATGGACAAGGCATAAGGCTTAACTCTTGAAAGCACTTAAAGAGCGACATAAATGAGTGTATGATGGAAGTATATGCTCTGAAATACCATGCCAAATGATGCCATATCATGCAAATAGCTTAAATAAAACATGCCAAGAGACTTGAAATACAAAGCTAGTCAAGGGCTTTACACTGCAACCATGCTAAGCAATGCTCAAATGACCTAAACCACTCAAAACAGACCTAAGGTAGGTCAAAATAGTAGCAAAAACATGCTAGACCTGCAGCATAGATGGCAAGAAAGATAGGCTCATGTATTGGCTCACAAATAAGGCATGAGGCTCAACTTCTCAAAAGCATTGAAAGAGTGATACATATGAGAGTATGACAGTGAAACATGCTCTGAAATCATATATCAAATGATGTTATATCATGAAAATAGCCCAAGCAAAGCATGCTAGTGGACTCAAAGCACAAAGCTAGGGGAGGGGCTTTACACTATGGCTATACAAAGCAAAGCATGCTAGTGGACTCAAAGCACAAAGCTAGTGGAGGGGCTTTACACTATGGCTATAAAAAGCAAAGCATATGTGATCAAGATCACCCAAATCAAACCTAAAGGATGTTAAATCATTGACCAAAATGTATTGGAACCAAGATAACACATGCTAGAAAGGTGGGCTAAAGCATCAAGCATGTAAAGCTAGTGAGCATGATTGCACTACAAGTGCAAAAACCAAGCAAGAGGTGATCCCACCAACCAAAATCAGAGTTAAAGAATATTAAATAATGGCCAAAAACATGCTGGAATTAAGCCAATACATGCTAGAATAATATGCCAAATCATGAAGCATGTTAGGCTTATGAGTGGGATTGCACTACAAGTACATGAAGCAAGCAAGAGGTGACTCAACCAAGCTAAAAAAGAGCCACAACATACTAAAATAAGACCAAAAGACATAGAACCAAGAAGCAAGGAGGGGGGCCAACAAGTCATAGAACCAAGAAGCAAGGAGGGGAGGCCACCCCCTCCTACTTTAGACCTTAAAACATGGTTTCTACCACTTAAATTCCTCTAAGTTTCAGTGGTAGAAAGGCCAAACAAAGGGTGCCTCTAAAGCTTTAAAAGATGGCACCAAACTTAAGCAAATAAGGCACACAAGAGACTAGAACACCCTCAACACCAAAGAGGCCTCAAACAGCCATTTTAAGCACTTAAAAATAGAAGTTTTTGTAGTTGCAAGCAAGGCCTAAAATAGCTTGCAAGGATGGCTAAATAAGCTTAAAAGAGGATAAAGGGATTACCTTTGAAGCGTAGCAACAACAGCAACTTCTTGAGCCAAAAACCAGCTTTTAGGCTCCAAACAAGACCCTCAAGCACCTCAGCAACAAAGTAGGAGTGTTTCGCTAAGAGGTTGTGTGCAAATATGTGAAGAAAACTCACTTTTGAGCACAATGTAACACAATATAGAGAGAGAGATGGAGAGAATTCTAGAGAGAGTGAAATTTTGCCTCTCAAATTTTCTAAACCCTGGAAAGGGAGAGAGAGCCTCCCTCTTATGGAAATCCAAGTCTCAAGCTTGTTAGACAACTAGAAGCTTGGTGCAATCCCTCCATATGGAGGATGCATTCTGTGCTCACCAGCTGGCACAGCTGGCAAAAAAAAAATTTGCAAAAGTAGAAAAATGGCCGTAGGCCACTTCAAGTGACCTACAGGGGGAAAAAGTGGCCTACAACAGCCAAAAATGCACAGCAGCTTCTCCCCTCTCTCTAGGCAAGGAGTAACAAGGTATGGCACAAAAACAAGCCAAAAGGAAGAGATCCAAGAGGCCTCGACAAAAGGCGCTCAGCCGAAAGCCCCCGAAACTAGCCTAACGGCCACTGTAAGTGGCCTACAAGAGAGAAAAGTAGCCTACAGCTACAAAAAGTGGCCTACATGCCTCTTTCTCCCTCCAAGCAAGGGCACCTAGGCATGGCCCCAAAAACAAACCAAGAAGACAAGAGTTAAGAGGTCCCGAAACAGGGCACTCAGTCGAAAGCCCCGAAAACTCAAACGAGCGCAAACATGCACAATCATCGAGTGGACAAAGGATGACATCTGAGTCTTAAGGTCGGTCAAAAATGAGGTGTCTACAGAGAGGTACTTTTACCGCTCAAGCGGTCACATGGAACAAAATGTCACAATTTCTTTTCCTTAGGGAATTTCGTCCCCGAAATAATGTCAACGCTCACTACGAAAACAAATACAACAACAATAGTGTACTAATTGTTCCTTAACGACTCCCAACTAGACAATAGATCAATTCAAAAGCAAAGACAAGAAAGAATTAGAAAATTTATGATTTACATTCACTTTATCATATACAAGGGAGAAGCAAAGAAACAACTACATCATGAATTTAGGAATAAGCCCAGGTATTTCTCACGGACTTCGGCTTTGCGCTCCCAAGTTTCTTCTTTCACTCCGTGATTGTGATAACCCTATTTCGTATTATGCTAATTAGTCTTAATTGTGATTGTGATTATGTGTTTGATATGATTTGGTGTGCTGTTTATATGAATATATGTGATTTTGAATTTCTATCTGTTCACCGTAGGAATATCTGTTCAACTTACTGTTATAAACTGAAAATTGAAGGCCTTATCCACCATAGAAACCGAAATTGACTACGCCTTTGTGATTAGCGTAATTTTTAGAGCCTACGGTGAAATTTAATTGAAAATTGATTTGGATCAAAATTATTAGATTCAGAACGATTAGTTAAGCTTTATTATTTAACTCTAATCAAATGTGATTAGTGAGAGACTATAAAAGGAGGTCCATTATGCTTATATTTGAGCTCAAAATCGAAAATTGCTCCAAGGAAAGGGAGTGAGGGTTGGCTAGAGAGAGAAAGAGGGAAACAATTGAAGTTTGATCTTGAAGCTTGAATAATTTGAAGACCAACTCAAGAATTAAGCATAAGTTTGGAAGACTAAAGCTCCTAGGTGATTAATCAACCCTTAACTCATGAGTTTGAGTTGTGATTTTGTGAATTGAAGATTAGATGATGAGTTAGATCATGAGTTGAGCTGATTAAGTTGAGATTGAAGTCCATGTGTGCATGCATGTAGAGAATTCCTATGAATTTACATAATCTAGCATGCAATATGTAGATTTTGAAAGATTAAGTATTGGATCATACATGCAAGCATGGTTTTGTTGAGTTTCCTGAGAATGAACACCATTTGCATCATTTGAAATAGAAATGAAGTCAAAATTGGCATGCATGTTTGATTAGTAAAGATATGGAGCTTATATGAGGTTTGAATGCATGAGCCATGATTATACAAAGGATTGTTGATTAATTTTGAAGAATTGGGCCATGATTTTGAGCAATTGACCTCATCTTGCTTGTATACTCATGATATATAATGTAATTGCATGTTTTGAAGCCAAAATTATGAGTTTTGGTCCCTTGGAGGTCGAGTTTGAACTTAAAGAACAATTCTGGATTTTCCAGAATTTGGCATGTCCGCTCGAGCGGGAAATACGAGCTCCCAGAAGGTTTGCAGACATGGATGTCAGCTTGAGCGGGGATATTCATGCTCGAGTGGGGAGTCATGTAGCGAGATCTTTAGCTCGAACGTCCGACTTCACGCTCGAGCGTAAAAATGAGGCAACTAGTACTTTTGCCGACCTAATGGGTCCGCTCGAGCGGGAAAGTCCACGCTCGAGCGGGGACTCCTATTTCAAAAAATTTGTAAATGTGTTCTGTGTTTCATTTTCCGTTCTCTTTCACTTCTAAGCACTATTAGGAATGCATTGAGCATTATGAATGAATTAAAGGGATAAGAAAGAAGCCTAAGAGGGATGTATGAATTAAGAACGGATTGGATTGTTTGTGACCCATATGTGTTGTGTAATGTGTAGGGTCGAGCTCAAGGGTGAAACCACCGGCAGAACACTATGAGTAATATCTTAATAAAGATGGTTTAAAGTATGCTATTTGTCCAATCGCTTATTTCCCTATAGGTCTTATAAGCTCGTTAATTTGAATTGTGGACAAATGTTTGCTATGACAAATGAATGGGCCAAAGGCCAGTCTGACATGAATGAGAGAATGAATGGGCCAAAGGCCAGTCTGACATGAATGAGAGAATGAATGGGCTGAAGGTCGTTTGACATGAATGGATTGGGCCCGAGGCCGTCCGATGTGTTTGGAACCACAGTTAATTGATATATATATACTAGATAGAAATATGAATTGGGCCGAAGGCCGTTTGGTGCATGTCGTTCTAAATACTGTTCGTGTATCTTCCTTATTTGATATTATTCACTAGGCTTTCACTTACGCTCATTCATGTGTCTGTAGGTGAGCCAAGGGAGGTCCAAACCCAGCCTCAATGAAGTTTGCGAGAAACAGTCAAGGTTTTAAAGAGTCAGCCTGTACGTCTCACACACGAGACTTGTTCTCGCCCTTTTGCTAGTTTGCCACATTTTGTCATGTTGGCGAGAACTTTGGTTTACAGTTGTATATAGTTTTGATTGGCTGACTTAGACTTGAATGATCTTGTATGTATAGAACCTTGTGTTATTACATAATCTGATGTGAGTTATTAACATGTATATGCATGGGTTGTCATGATGTGCCATGTAAGCACAGCTTTATGGACAAAAGTTTAAATTTGCTTCCGTTTGGCCCCTTTACTCTGATGAGTTATGTCTTGTTTGGTTTGAGGCCGTAGGTAATCCCTTGATTACTGGCCGGTTATGCCCTTAACCCATAGGGGCGGGTTCAGGTCATGACAGTGATGGCGCCATGATACTTTAACTAATGGAATAGTTTTACCCCTTAATAGTTGTTCCCATGTATCAAAGATTTGGATAGGTCTTTTCTCATAAGAGACATCTTTATTAACTTCAATTTCTGCCCAATCTAACACGTGGGAGGGATCAAGTTCATAATTGCGAAGCATTGATAAGTGGAGCACATTATGCATCCTCGAGAGTTGAGGTGGTAAAGCAAGTCGATAAGTAACTTCTCCTATCCGCTTGATAATGTCAAAAGGGCCAATAAATCTGGGAGATTACTTTCCACTCTGGGCAAATCTCATCAATTCCTTCCTTTGAGAGATCTTTAAAAATACATGGTCTCCTACTTCAAAAGATAGCGGTCATCGCCTCCGATCGGCGTAGCTTTTCTGATGGCTTTAGGCCATGATCAATCTTCTTCAAATAAGCGCTACCTTCTCCGTAGTCTCACGAACTAACTTGGGATCAAGCATAGATGAATCCCCTACATCCGTCCAACACACCAGTGATCTACAAAGATGTCCATAAAGAGCTTCAAAAGGGGCCATCTCAATACTAGCCTGGTAACTATTGTTGTGGGCGAATTCAACTAAGGGTAGGTGTTTTTCCCAAGACCTTTTAAAATCTAATATACATGCCCTCAACATATCTTCTAAAATTTGAATGGTACGCTCATATTGTCCATTGGTTTGCGGGTGATAAGCAGTACTGAAATTTAAGTGAGTACCCAAAGCACTCTGAAGACTTTGCCACAGCTTGGCTGTAAAAGGATGGTCTCGATCAAGCACTATACTCACTAGAACCCCATGGAGATGAACAATCTCACAAATATAAAGTTCAGCTAGAAATTCTATGGAGTCCCCCATGCTCATGGCGAGGAAGTGAGCTGATTTGGTGAGTCTATCTACTATCACCCATATTGCATCATTGCTTCTCTGTGTTCTAGGAAGACCTATAACAAAGTTCATATTGACATGCTCCTATTTTCATTTTTCAATTGGAAGAGGTTGTAGTAATCTCACCAACTTTTGGTGTTCCGTCTTGACTTGTTGATAGGTCAAACACTTGGAAACAAATAAGGCTATATCCTTTTTCATACCTCTCCACCAAAATTGTCAGCTGAGGTCATGACACATTTTGGTGCCTCTCAGATGCACGGCAAAGCGCGAGTGACAGAAGTCCCATAAAACTTCATCCCTCATTGATGTAGGCACAAACAACTAGTTAAGGTAACGAACACTAGAGTTCGAATAAATGTTCAGGCCCCTCTTTTCTTTCCCTTGGGAAATTCTCTCTCTAATTGTATTCACTTCCGGATCACACAATTGTGCTTCAACTACTTTCGTAACAAGGGTGGGTTGCAACAGTGGTAAAAGGATTCGTGAAGTTGCAAGTCAAATTCACTTACGTCCCTCATCATCTTCCATTCTCTCATAGCTAAGCCGACTAGAGTACTTACGGATTTTCTACTCAAGGCATCCGCCACAACCTTGGCCTTACCGGGGTGGTAGTATATTTCAAAGTCATAGTCTTCCAAGAACTCCATCCATCTCCGTTGACGCAAGTTCAAATCTTTTTGGTAGAACAGGTACTTAAGGCTCTTGTGATCAGAGAAGACTTCAAATTTCTCACCATACATCCACAATTTTAAGGCAAAAACAGCGGCGACAAGCTCTAAATTGTGTGTCGGGTAGTTTCCCACGTGAGGCTTTAATTGCCGCGAACCATACGCTACTACTTTGCCTTCGTGCATCAAAACACATCCTAACCCTTCCTTAGAGGCATCACGATATACAATATACCCTAAGCCACATTCTAGAATAATAAGAATAGGAGCAATAGTCAATCTGAGCTTTAGTTCTCGGGAAGAGTTCTTACAAGCTTCACTCCAAACGAATTTCACTCCCTTATGAGTTAATCTGGTCAAAGGTGAAGCAATTGAAGAAAAGTTCCTCACAAACCAGCGGTAATAATTGGCTAAACCTAGGAAACTACGAATCTCGGAAGCATTTTTAGGTTGTTTCCAATTTTGCACAACCTCTATCTTTGAAAAATCCAATATAACTCCATCTCTAGAGACTACATGACCCAAAAACTTCACTTCTGGAAGCCAAAGCTCACATTTTTCATACTTTGGATAGAAACGATGTTCTCTAAAAAGTTATAAGACAGTATGAAGATGCCCTTCACGCTTTGCTTCAGAAGGCAAATAAATTAGAATATCGTATACAAGGACAACCACAAATTTGTCAAGAAACTCTCGAAAAATTCGATTCAAAAGATCCATGAAAGTAGTTGGCGCATTAGTTAAACCGAATGGCATAACCAAGAACTCGTAATGACCATATCGGATACAAAAAACAGTCTTGGGGATATACTCCCTAACTTGAATTTTGTCATAACCCGACCTTAAATCTATCTTTGAAAAACAACATGAACCTTTAAGTTGACCAAAAAGGTCATCTATTCGGGGCAAGGGGTATTTATTCTTAACTGTAACTTGATTTAATTTACGGTAATCAATGCACAATCTTAGTGACCCGTCCTTCTTTGCAAACAAGGTTGAGGCTCTCCAAGGTGAGATGCTAGGGCTTATGAAGCCCTCACTTAGCAACTCCTGTAATTGTTCCTTTAGAACAACCAATTCAGCTGGAGCAAACCTATATGGCGACAAGGAGATAGGTGTTGTACCCAGTATTAAGTCTATAGTGAACTCAACTTCTCGGTGAGGAGGTAATTCAGTGAGATCTTCAGAAAAAATGTCAAGATACTCACATACTACCCTTTGAAACCTATCCCCGACCGTACCACTTCCGTCATCTAAAAATGCTACTAAAAGAGAACTTAATTCACCTCGGCCAAGTGGATAGTACAATGAGAGTAAGAATTTATCGTTCCTGTCTCCCAGAAATGTGAAACAATCACCACCCAACGTTCATACTGTAACTCTCCCATAATAATAATCTGTAATAGCCCGGTAAGTAGACAACTTGTCCATGCCGAGAATAACATCAAAACCTGGCATTTCAAATAATACAAAATTAAGTGGCAATTGTTGGCCCGCAACCTCAATTACACACCCCTAACATGCTTGGGTCATAATGACTTTACCCCTAATGGGTGACTCTATAGTAAGTGAGGATTTTAACTGTTTACTTTCTAACCCCAACAACGATGCAAATGAAGTCCCTATAAATGAATGAGATGGCCCAATGTCAATCAACACACTAGCCCAGGTATTGAAAGTAAGAAATGTACCTCTCACAACTGACAACCTAAAGTCTACTCCGAAGCGACGATGACATACACTCTTCCATGTGGCCTCTGCTCTCCCAATTCACCTTTATGAGCATAAGTTTGTAGCACCTACGGTACAGATGTAACACTATTTCTATCTTTGGCCCATCTGAAAACCTCTAGATTGTCGAGATCCTACAATAGTAGTAGTCTCTGCTCTTTGTGGGCAACACTTCTTCAAATGTTCTGGTTGACCGCACTGATAGCAAGATGGTGATTGGCCCCTATTTTGGGATTGGCTTTGCGGATGCACAGGTTGGGTCTGTGATCCACCCTTCTGTCCACACTTAGAAGATTTGTGACCCAATTGGCCACATCTATAGCAAGCACCACCGATTCGACCCACACTCCCCAAACTTGCATCTATCGTAGAATCAGAAGATTTGGTCTGTTGTGGGGGTGATTGAAATGATGATGATGAACCCCTAGACCTTTTTGAGGGGCGCGTGTCACCCCTAGAGTTAGAATATCCCGGTCTTTTCAACTTTTGTCTTACCTCCTCCGCCTCAGCCATGATCTCAACATGCGCTGTAGCCTCTACTAGTTAATCATAATCACGAATCATATTTCCTACAACCTTCATTAAAATCTTTGGCCTCAGCCTCTTTTCAAATTCTAAACATCGGCATTCTTCCGTTGCAACTAACTCTGGTACAAAATGAGATAGACTAGTGAATGTGGCTTCAAACTCAGCGACGGGTGTATCAAGTTGTAAAAACTCCTCAAACTGTTTCCTCAGCTTCTCCTTAGCAGTGGGAGGGAGAAACTTTTCTTGGAAGGCATGTACAAATGCCTCCTATGTGCGCTCCATTCTGTTTTTGACATATTTCCACCATTGTCCAGCCTCTCCTTCCAACTGACAGGCCGCTAATGCTATCCATAATTCATCATCTCGGGTGTCTAAAATCTCAAAAGACTTGACAATTTGTTCCAGCCACTCATCAGCCGTCTTTGGATCGAGCCCACCACTGAATTAGGCAGGGTTAGAACGAAAAAACTCCTTTTTCAAAAAGGAAGCTCTAGTTTCCCCTTCAACTGTTCTAGCTGCTTGCTCAGCTCTAACTATCTCCGTAGATTGCTGAAGAGCCCTTGCCATCTCCCTGGCCAAGGCCCCCATTGCATCTTGGGGAAGTAGGGTGGGTATGTTGTTTTGACCCACTCCTTTTTCTTGCGAAGGGATCTTGAGTTGGGCTGGAACATTTCGACCTCCCCTATAGGGTTTACCCCGACCTCTAACATGCCCAGACATCCTATAATAAATAGAGACAATATTTAGTTCAAGATGAACTTTCTGCACCTAAGTGCCGCACTCAATATCTTCGTACTTTACACAAAATCCCAACAAGGCTTTACACAAGTACCTACTTTCACATAAAACAATGCACATAGTCAAACAATTACAAGAAGCACACACGAGTCACCCTCTTGGGATACTAGCTATTTCCATGGCAATCGAGGACCTCCAAGTGGAAAGAATATTGATCAAGTGCCTTTCCAAAAGGATCTCGATGGATGCAATGGGCAATAGCTATATCATAGAAGTTTAACCCCATACCCACATGCCCACATAAACATGCAAGGCACACAAAGCACTTAAGCGTCCCGTCCTAACCTTCGAACCCCACAGTGACAAATGTCACTTCCTATGAACCTAAGGTATTCAAACCTAGGAACTCTGATACCAATTTTGAAACGCCTTGCAATTTTATATCAGGATACACCACAACAAGCCTAGCAATATATAGAACAACCATCTTTCTCATTGAACTAAGATCCAAGAAATTACAATTTCAAAGTTTACATTTTTCCAAAATACTTTAAACTCATCTCCAAGTTCAATGAACTAGATGACATTACAAAAGAAATAAGCCCTAAAGGCATATGAGACAACAAGGCATTGCCTATACAACAAAATAGATTACAAGTCTTAACACAAAACTTCAAATCTTGAATAACAAATGTTCTTGAGCTTTCACTCCCAAACTGAACGACCAGTTACTCCAAATCATCACTGTGGAGGTACTTCATCATTTCCTGAAAAATTAAATAGGGTTGAACTATATGCCCAGTAGAAATACATTTAACCAAGTATTTAATTATTCGAATAAGCCCATGGCACCACTGAGACGAGACACAGTAAGTAATTAATATACACATACAAATGTAGTCCATTATGTAAACGAATCTAACAGCTAAATAATCACATTTTCATTTCACACTAACCATCATCAAATCAGAAGAGAAAGTATACCATGAATCCCTTACAAGAGTCTGAATAAAAAATACTAGTCACTTTTATTTAAAAACCATCCCCACGTCTACCGACTATCATACGACGTGGGCACCCAAAAACATTTTAATACCATCCCTACATTTACCAACTATCATATGGCAGGATGTGAGCACTCAAAATCATTCGTTTTTTTCACTTTCACCGACTACAATATGGCAGGACCAGTGGACATCCAAAAATATTTTCCCACATTCATGCGGAGACAAGCTCAGATAGGGCAATTGGGCACCTTAACTCCCCGCATGGGTACCAACACAACACAACCACATTCCAGATTCGTGCTCAATTTACCAAACTTTTATTCAATCAGCAAGTATTCAACATTATATGAGATGAAACACAACACAACATTCAAGAAGAATCAATCTCTTATCCTTTATGTTATTTTGAATCCTAAATTTTCTTTGGGAGGCACAATTTTCACTTGCGCTATGTGAATTTATAATTACTTTTTCGATTTGCCATTTATATATGAAATTCTCCATAAATATCATGAATTATCTGAATAATTGATTTTTAGAAATACAAAAATTGATGTCGCAACGTGACATTGAATTCATAGGGATGGACAAGAATTTCATAACTGAGTCCCATTAACAAATTCGATAAATTTTATTTGTTTATATGTATTTTGATAAGTCTAGAAATAAAAAAATAAAAACATGACACAAAATGATATGAACGGACAAGATTAATGAAAAGTGAGCGAGCCACTAACAAATTTTTACATAAGAAAGTATAAGAAATTTAAAAGAAGTAATTACCTATATGCAGGTGTAACAATCCATCAATGAAGTTTTTCCTATCATGGATAAGCACAAAACAATCAAATTACCTCCCACCATGCAATAGCATACCTTTTGCCATGCTATCAACCACATCTGCTGTTGTGTTGCTTCTATAACCTCCAACTACATATCTAGTTGATGCCTTACCAAGCAAGTACTCAATCTTGGCAGAATTCAAATCATTTCTGGATGCCTTTTTCCTAATCAACCCCTCCAGTTCCATCGCTACTTCCTTCATATAAGGCCTTTCCTCCATTTTCACTCTCAAGCATCTCTTTGCAAGATTAGCAACTTCTTTGAGCTCATCAGTGTTTCCTTCAATTACCATGTGTTCATCAAGAATTTGGTTCAAGCAATCACTGTTCACACAAGAAATAAAATACATGGCCAAGCATCTCTCCTTTTCTGTCCTATCAAATAACAATGTCTTCTTTCCAGTGATTAACTCTACAAGAACTACTCCAAAGCTATAAACATCACTTTTCTTAGTCAACTAGCTTGTGAGCATGTATTCAGGGTCTAAGTATCCAAGAGTTCCTTGTACCATTGTGGCTAATTGATTTTGGTCTAGTGGAACAAACCTTGATGGTCCGAATTCCCACACTTTTTCACTGTAATTATCGTCTCAGAGTATGTTTGTAGACTTAACATCTCTATGGGTGATAGGAATCGATGCTGCAGAGTGCAAATATGACAATACTCCAGCAATTTTAGCAACTATTTGCATATGATTTTCCCATGATATATTAGACGTCTTACTTTGGTTATTTATATGCTCAAAGAGAGTGCCATTGGTGATGAATTCATAAACAAGTAAAGTGACTTGAGTCTCCAAACAACAACCTAAGAGTTTGACCACATTCCTATGATTGATCTGTGAAAGCATGACAACCTCGTTGATGAATTGCTCTGTTTGACTTTCATCCACCACTTGGGATTTCTTAATAGTCACTGTCTTGTTCTCTGGTAGAATTCCGTTGTAAACTGTTCCAAAATGTCCTCGGCCAACAATTCTACTCTCATCATCGTTATTGGTAGCCTGCTTGAGCTCCTTCGAATTAAATATTTTGATCAATTCCTGAGTTGATCTCTCTAGTCTAGAGAGTTAGTCTCAACATTAATCCACCATTCTGCTTGATGAATTTTTCTTTAAGCAAGATTGTAGACACGCCATTTTGACCGGCCCTAAGACTTTGGCGTTTTTTTTTTTTTTGAACACCTGATGATGAAATTGGAATATGTTGTTTTATGAATTTCTCAGCAAAAAAATCACGTTGAAACTTTAATTCCAAACCTCACCCATTTTGGCTAAATTATTTTATATCACTAAATTTTTTTATTATTTTATTCTCATTTGTAGTATTTTATAATTTTATATAATTTTATGTGTTTGCACATATTTTTAGGTGTTTTTAATCGGTATAGATAATACATTTTAGATATTTTATAAATAGAAAATAATAAATAAAAAAAGAAAGAGAGGTCGGGGCCGACCTCCGCTGCTTGCTGGATTCAACTTGCATATATATATATATATATATATATATATGTTAATATATTATAGATGGGAGCATAATATAGAAGATAGATTAAAAACAGATGTTTTGGTCAGATGAGTTCGGTGGAAGATAGACTATATTATTATGGGTTTTGGGATGGAAGATAGGGGATAATTGGCCAATTTCCCTCTTTGTGCCATTTTGAACATTTTAGTCCCATTTTAGGGTGTACTTTTATCTTTATTTCCAAAGTAGGGTAAAACGGTTTTTCAAATGCCGTTTTTCAGAAACCGGCTTTCACAAAACCGTATTCATCGATTAAAATAATAATAAAATTTGAAAATGGAAACCGGCTTTTCTAAAGCTGTTTTTGATTAAGATTTTAATTATTCTGAATTAATTAAAAACGGTTTTCGTAAAACCGTTTTCCCATTAATTTTTTTTATTTATATTTTCAACATAAATACTTTTTGTTCAAATTTTTTTTTTCATGAAAACCGGTTTTAGAAAAGTCGGTTCCAACATTAATTTTTTTTTTATTTATATTTTCAACATAAATACTTTTTGTTCAAATTTTTTTTTTTCATGAAAACCGGTTTTAGAAAAGCCGTTTTTTAACATTAATTTTTTTTTATTTATATTTTCAACATAAATATTTTTTGTTCAAAATTTTTTTTTTTCATGAAAACCGGTTTTAGAAAAGCCGTTTTTTAACAATAATTTTTTTTTTATTTATATTTTCAACATAAATATTTTTTGTTCAAAATTTTTTTTCATGAAAACCGGTTTTAGAAAAGCCGTTTTTCAACATTAAATTTTTTTTTAATTTATATTTTCAACATAAATATTTTTTGTTCAAAATTTTTTTTTAATAAAAACCAGTTTTAGAAAAGCCGTTTTTACATTAATTTTTTTAAATAAATATGTTATGACAAAAAATATTTTTTAATAAAAAACGGTTTTAGAAAAATCGTTTTTCACATTAATTTTAAATTTTTTAAAATTTATATTTTCAACTTAAATATGAAAACTACCAAATTTTTTTTTAATAAAAAGTGGTTTTAAAATATAAAGTTTTTACATTAATTTTTTTAAATTTAAATTTTCAACACAAATATTTTTTGACGACAAATATTTTTAATAAAAAATGGTTTTAGAATTTTTTTTTTTTAATTATGTTTTCTCATGTGCGAAGGTTGGACTTGGGAATGAAAAGATGAGTAAGAGAGCAGCAATTTCAATGCATTCAAAGATGGGTTTCTTTAGAAAATTACAGCACAAATAAAAATAAAAATTAAAACGTAATGCTTGCTTTGAGTTTTCTAAAATATTTTTTAGAAAATTCTATTTTCTTATTTTTCAAATTTTTTTGTTTTTGTTGAATTTTTTAATATTTTAAGTTTTTAAACATACCTAGCATAAATACACTAAATGCCAAAAATACAAACAAACAGAAAAAACGAATTTTTGTAGTTCAAATTTTTTGAAAAAAAAATTCCAAAATCACTTTTAAAAAATTTTCAAAATTTCAAAGTGTTTACAAAACCCACCCTAGAGTGGGAATAAATATTTTATGTTTAAAATATATATATATTTTTAATGTGCACTATATTTGGGAGCTTTTTCCATATTAAGCCAAATTATTATCTTAATTCTCAAACTAGGCCTAGTTTGGACGAAATTTCCAAATTAGGCTAAAGCGCTATTACAAAACACGCTTTCACTATTTGGGGCCGAAAATTTGATGAACATTGAAAGCTTAATACAAATAAAAGTGTATTTCTCCACAAATAAATTTTGTCAACATTTTTGTAATAAAACTTAATACATAATATAAGAAGTCACTAATTTACTAAATACTCATACATGCGTGAAAACAACATAACTGAAGTTGCAAATCTAACAGTTTTCAGTTACATAGGTAGTACAGACATAAGTCTCCCACAAAAATACATTCTGGACACCATGAACTGAACACACAATACATACATCCTGGACACGATGAACTGAACACACAATACATAAACATAATAGTTAGACAGACAAATATTAGGTAGACAATCTGACAAACTCATTAGGGAAACACTTAGTCTAACACAGACATTACATATTAATGCAAGTTGTTATATTGCCGAAGTGTAGACATTAACACCTAATTCGCGCTTAAATCGGCAGGTGGCTCAGAGTCTGAACAATCCGAAAGCTCAGCGTCAGAGACAAGTTCAGGATCCTCCATGATACCCTTGATAGCCGCAACATTTGGTTCTGTTCTGTTCTTCTGGGCATCCTTCTTAAGTATGAGTAGCTGCATATCGCGGGCCAATCTACGACCCATTTGAGAAATCTCACGTTGTAGTGTTTGACATAGTCGATCAACATTATCAGGATCTTCCTTTTGGATCTCAACAGAACGTGCTTTTGGCACCTTCAGTCGTCTTTCCCGACATAATCTTTCGTTTTGCACTCGCTCTATAAATAGTGCGGGCCACTTAAGAAGTCTAGCCTTTGCATAACCATATCCTGTTTGATTTTCTGATGGATCCTCCACCAAACCACATGGATCTCGATAGTACTTGGGCATGACAAAATGTCGCTTCCCAAACCTATCATGATAAGCACAAGAGGCATCCAAGAAAGGAAATGGTGGTTCATCTTCAGCATCGCCACTTCCCCTTCCCCCTCCTCGTCGTGACCTTTCATCCCTTTGCAAGTTCCTACCACCTCTGCGACTCCCACTCCCTCCCATGAACCATGTAGCCATGCTAATTTTTTAAAACAAATGAATGATAATTTCGTAGGGCGAAATAAGTTGTAAGGTTGTGTCTTCACCTTTAGTTGTTTATATAGTTGGTTATGAACGGCTTTAGGAAGATGCCTCTGCATGGCAGTCCCACATATACGAACAAGGTATGAGTTGTCACTAGAATGGAAAAACAGACTAAATCAAATATTGTGTGCCAAGTCATGTGACTTGACAATGCATCTGCATATACTGACAAAGTAAGAGTATGCTCACTGTAAGGTAAATCAGTGAATTCACTGTTGCCATGTGACTTTTTGAATTGAGAATCCCACATATATCAATAAAAGATGAGTTGCCACTGTAATAAAAAAAAATCGATGAAAAAATCGAGAAAACCAAATCCTGTGCACCAAGTCACATGACTTGACAATCCATCTGCATATACGGACAAAATAAAGGCATGGTCACTGTATGGTAAATCAGTGAATTCACTGTTGCCATGTGACTTTCTGAATTGAGAATCCTACATTTATCAATAAAAGATGAGTTGCCATTGTAATAAAAAAAATCGAGGAAAAAATCCAGAAAACCAAAGCCTGTGCACCAAGTCACATGACTTGACAATCCATCTGCACATACGGACAAAATAAGGGCATGCTCACTGTAAGGTAAATTAGTGAATTCACTGTTGCCATGTGACTTTCTGAATTGAGAATCTCACATATATCAATAAAAGATGAGTTGTCACTGTAATCAAAAAATCGAGTAAAAAATCGAGAAAACCAAAGCATGTGCACCAAGTCACATGACTTGACAATCCATCTGCATATACGGACAAAATAAGGGCATGCTCACTGTAAGGTAAATCAGTGAATTCACTGTTGCCATGTGACTTTTTGAATTGAGAATCCCACATATATCAATAAAAGATGAGTTGCCACTGTAATAAAAAAAAATCGATGAAAAAATCGAGAAAACCAAATCCTGTGCACCAAGTCACATGACTTGACAATCCATCTGCATATACGGACAAAATAAAGGCATGGTCACTGTATGGTAAATCAGTGAATTCACTGTTGCCATGTGACTTTCTGAATTGAGAATCCCACATATATCAATAAAAGATGAGTTGCCATTGTAATAAAAATAAATTGAGGAAAAAATAGAGAAGACCAAAGCCTGTGCACCAAGTCACATGACTTGACAATCCATCTGCATAAACGGACAAAATAAGGGCATGCTCACTGTAAGGTAAATTAGTGAATTCACTGTTGCCATGTGACTTTCTGAATTGAGAATCTCACATATATCAATAAAAGATGAGTTGTCACTGTAATCAAAAAATCGAGTAAAAAATCGAGAAAACCAAAGCCTGTGCACCAAGTCACATGACTTGACAATCCATCTGCATATACAGACAAAATAAGGGCATGCTCACTGTAAGGTAAATCAGTGAATTCACTGTTGCCATGTGACTTTCTGAATTGAGAATCCCACATATATCAATAAAAGATGAGTTCCCACTGTAATAAAAAAAAATCGAGGCAAAAATCGAGAAAACCCAATCCTGTGCACCAAGTCACATGACTTGACAATCCATCTGCATATACGGACAAAATAAATGCATGGTCACTGTAAGGTAAATCAGTAAATTCACTGTTGCCATGTGACTTTCTGAATTGAGAATCCCACATATGTCAATAAAAGATGAGTTGCCATTGTAATAAAAATAAATCGAGGAAAAAATAGGGAAGACCAAAGCCTGTGCACCAAGTCACATGACTTGACAATCCATCTGCATATACGGACAAAATAAGGGCATGCTCACTGTAAGGTAAATCAATGAATTCACTGTTGCCATGTGACTTTCTGAATTGAGAATCCCACATATATCAATAAAAGATGAGTTGCCATTGTAATAAAAATAAATCGAGGAAAAAATAGAGAAAACCAAAGTCATGAACTACTTGTTCTGTTTTATGTGTTTTAAGTATTCACATAATTCAACATACATTAATCCATTCATTAATTCAGAACATTCATTAACTTATTGCAATTTATTAAAGAAAGTCATGAACTAATAAATGGGCAGTTATAAATGTAGTTATTTCATAAACTTTAGGTTCATAAAACAAATACTTGAAATACATTCGTACGTTAGATGAACAACAACATTGTCTTACACTCCAGTAACGAAGATACGAGAGAACATACAAACATATATGAAAGATAAAGATGTTTGATTTCTCATTCCTCATCTGACATGTAGTAGTCAGAGAGATATTTTTCATTGTTTAAGACATTATTTCGCTCAATCACTGTCAAATCTCTGTTGCTTGCTTCTGCCATTTCGGTGGCTAGCTGAAGCATGAAATGTCGACATCTCCGCATCAACATTCTGTTGTTCTCCTTCTTAATTCTGCTAACTGCTTTTTCATAGTCACTCACATTTCGTCTAGCCATGGTTAATGAACGACGATGAGGTACCGGTGCCCCAAAGTTACGTAGATCATTAAACAATCCTTCTTGCTCTGTTACCCTAAATGCCCATTCTGCTCGGATACCAGCATAATAATCCTTCGGACTCGAGTACTTTTCGCTCTTGTAGTCATAAGTAAATGGAGGTAGCAGCCACACTTTTTGATTTCTTTGTTGGCGTGAACTTCCTGCACCTCTTGAAGACATTGTTCATAAAATGAACAAACAAATAATAATAGTAATTGTAGATATATATTACTATTGTTATGACTTGAACAAACACCATACTAGGGGTATCGGTATTTATAGACATCATAGTGGGGGTTAACTAGAGATGATCTAGTGACGATAATGCATGCTGGGGCACTATAGAAGAAGTGATACCCGTGATATTATGACATGTTATGCATTTCATGCAATCCTGAGTACTCGTGACGAAGTGTACCTGTGATGTAGTCACGGACGTGGTTGTCAGATAAAATCATATGCATCAAGTGGCATGCATCTATGCATCACTGAACAAAGTCACATGCATCACTGCACAAAGTCACATGCATCACTGTATCACTGCACAAAGTCAGATACATCACTGCATCGCTGCACAAAATCACATAGCATCTGAGGAAAAAATAAAGCATCCAAATTATTATGCCTGTTCAAGCCACTGTCGAGCATCACCAAGAAATGTTGGACGTATCACTGCGCCGAAGTACAATTTATTATCGTACCATACCTACTGTGTCCATGTGAATTATGCAATTCATAAAAATTTTGAAGCGGTGTCAGAACAAAATAACAATAAATTAATAAATATTTCAATACACCTAAAAAGTAAACAAATTTTGCTTGTAAAATATTTTAAAAAATTAATAAATACATAAAAGTAAAAAAAATTGTAGAAAAAGTGGTTTGAACAATGGGTAGAAAAATATATTGTAGAAACATATTGTAAGAAGACAAAAAATACACTTATTTAGATCATCCCAAACAACCTCTTAATTTTCAACTTGCCTTTGAAAGAAGGTAAAGTTACATTTTTACAGCAGCCAGGCTGACACCATCTGTGGCACAACAGCCGATGCTACATGCCTTAGATTCGTTCATGACTTGACAACAGTGGAGTCCTGGCATCCAAATGCACTGTATAAGGCCAGTGGCATGCATGTGATCGAACAGGAAATGCTCTATTAATTTTTTGAAATAATTTTTCACAAATTTTTTACTTTTTGTTTTGAAATAGCAATAAATTATGCAATTCATAAAAGTCGAAGTGACAACTCCTATCAAGTTGATGCATAGTTCTTCAGGTCATAAAAGTTGACATGACAACTCTGATGCATAGTTGTTTACAATAATTTCATACATACACCTACCATGTATATATATATGGTATAAATATCGCATCATACCACAACAAAAGTTTTACAGCTATTTCGAGCGATATCATCATGAGATATACGGTGGTTGATCTATATTCAGCAATGGGTCGCTATTGGGTTGCAGATGGAGATGAATTTCAATACCCATTAAATCCAAATTTGCGTTACTCGCGTGCCACCATCAATACCATGAGAGCTGAGTGGGAATTTCGCATAACTCGAGCAAACGTTCTCGTTGAGTTATGTCGTGAAGTTAATATTAAATTTCCTCACCGGTTAGCCATGCGTATGCCAACTGACACTCCACAGTTGTTGCAAAGGGCATTGCATCGTATCCGCGACGAAGTTAATCGCATGACCCAACGTTTGCAAAGGTCCTCACTAATGAAGACCGCAAATGAGCGTGCCGAAGATGGGTTAATGGATGATGCACACCAGTACTTCGCCTGGAGCATGGATGTTATGTATGAATCTGATGTTGAGATGTCAGATGATGATGATAATGAATGAAATTGTTTGGATGAATGACCAAACCATTTATCTTGTAATGGATTTGTAATGCTTATTCTCTATGTTATCAATGAAAGGAGATATTTCAATTGTTTTTGAATAGTTCTTGTAATTCTACAAATAGTTCAATGAATGGATTTGTGTACTTATAGATGTAGTTATTTCATAAACTTCAGGTTCATATAACAAATAGTTGAAATACATCCGTACGCTAGATGAACAACAACATTGTCTTACACTCCAGTAACGAAGATATGACACAACATACAACCTAGAAGTCGGACTAAAATATTCAAAATGCCCCAAACAGAGAAATTGGCCAATCAATCCCAACAGCCGCACCATTATTAATCAATCTTCCATCATAAACCCTAACCCTAATTTTCTCTATTCAGCCTAACAAAACTTCTTCAATCCAACACACTTAACCCTACTAGTTCAATAAAATATAAACTACCCTTAACAACAACTACTCAAAACAAAAACCCTATTAAATCGGACTTCAAATTACATGTGCTATATATAGCAATGTTTTCTCAAGGCTGATTTCCTCTTCCTCTTGTAATTCCTGGTATGATCTGAGAATTCAAAAAAAGTTTGAATTTGGAATTGGAAATGAGAGATCGGATTGGATTGGATTGGTCTTACAAAGGATTTGAAAGTCACTGCTCAACATAAAAACTAGAATAAAAGAGCTCAAGATAAATAAGAGGTGCAACCATAAAGAAAGGAACAAGCCTTTATCATTATACACAAAATTGTTAATAGACAATTCTACTTCATCAAGTTATGCTGCACAACCAATAAATTCCTCCGCTTGTGCTTTAAAGGGTTGAGAATCAACAAACAGAGCATCTAACAAAAAATGAAACAGGCCTCTAGGATCATAGACTCATGATCATGAAAATCCTTGGACTTCAAAACATTGAGAAGATCATGCTGAAGGCACACTGCAGCCTGCTTGAATACCTCAACAATTGAATTTGTCATGGTGTTTCCTTGTAAAATTTTAGGGGGAGGGCTGAGACCTGATGGCCCCGAAAGAGAAGAACCTAAAGGCTAACCAAGAGGAGTAAGCAAAGATTATTTGTTAGATTGAGCAGGTGACAGACTCGGCATTGCAATGTTTGCTGCTTCAACATCAAATGTGTCGACATCTTGAGGGACAAAAATGGGATGAAATGCAGGGACAACACCTGAGAAGAAATGCAAAATAAATTTGAAACTTGGTTGCCAGACGTGAAGAAAAAGCTAACTGAAGTGTATATTCATACTTACAACAAAAGAAAGGCTTAGGAGCAGGAAATATCAGGCATTGAGATGGTGAAAACACAAGCCGTCCACACCAGCCCTTAACATTAAACCCTAAAATTTGACATATGGTCGTTCCCTTCAAACAATTATCTGTCAGGGCCACTGTGGTCGTAGGCAAGGCAGAATCATTGTGGTAGTAAGTAGAACCTACACAAGGTGAATTCATATAAGAACCACATTAACAAAATTATTTCTCCACAACCATTCATTCATTCAATTATTCATCCAAAATTATTTCTCACCTGTAACCTGTGCATATACAAAATTATTTCATTCAATTATTCATTCAAAATTATTTCATACAATTATTTGTCACATGTAACCTGTGCATATACAAAATTATTCATCCATCCATTCATTCATTCAATTCTCAACCATTCAATAAAAATATTTCTCCACAGCCTGTAGCATTCAATTTTCAATCATATACACAACTTAACTATTAACCGTACATATCAAAGAAAATAAGAATCCATAAATATAGTATAATCTAACAAATACATATACTATCCGAACCAACAATTACAATTAAAACTAAAAAAAAAAAAAAACTTAATAACAAAACATATCAGCTGTACATGTTTTCCATAAAAAAAAAATATAATGTAAATTGCGCCCATGCAAACATCATCAATTTGGCCCAAAAACATCATTGTATCCATGCCAACATTATCAATCTGCAACAAAAACCAGTGAGGTAAGTAATAAAAAATGCAGAGCTTGATTTTTTTTTAAACAGAATATGGTTAAATTTATTTAACAAGTCGAGTTAGCTTATGGAGAAGGAAAAAATTAGATAACTAACTCAGATGATTTTAGATGAATAACACAACGAATATACCAATTGATATACCAAGACTATATTAATAAAAATCAGTCAATGATTCCTTTCAGCTTAACATATTGTTATTTCAACTAAAATAGGCAAATAATGATTTATGAGGATAGAACACACAATATCAATTATACAACAACAAAGTGAGTTTATCAATTAGCTTTTTCGCACTGTTAACGCCCTTTTTGCTTGTTCGCACCCTTAACGCCATTTTTCAATTAAGTTTAATGCATTTTCAGCTCTAACTCCCAACCTGCTCGTGCTAATTACATTTCGTCTGTTGTCACAGGTCCTATTTGTCACAGGCAATGTAGCCGTGACATCCGTAACGTGGTTCGGGGGCTGTTTCGCAGTTTCGCCCCTTTAACGCCAATTTTCGGTTAAGTTTAAGGCGTTTTCGGCTCTAACTCCCAACCTACACGTGCTAATTACAATCCGTCTATTGTCACAGGTCCTATTTATCATGGGGAAGGTGGCCGTGACATCCGAACGGTGGTTGAGGGGCTGTTTTGTATTGTCGCTCTCTTAACGCCCTTTTTTGGTTAAGTTTAACGCGTTTTCAGCTCTAACGCCCAACCTACACGGACTAATTAAATTCCATCTGTTGTCACAGCTCCTATTTATGATGGGGAAGATGATCGTGACATCCATATGGTAGTTTGGGGGCTGTTTCATATTTTCGCCCCTTTAACGCCCTTTTTCGGTTAAGTTCAACGCGTTTTCGGCTCAACTCCCAACCTACACGGGCTTATTAAATTCCGTCTGTTGTCACAGCTCGTATTTATGATGGGGAAGGTGACCGTGACATCCATACAGTAGTTCCGTCTGTTGTAAAGTTTTGCAAATCAGAAAGAGCATATATGAGTAAAAGTAGTTCCGAGTACAAAAATATCAAAGGATAGGTTAAGTAGATAAATGATTCCCATCTTTGGTTGGGAAGTTAAATTTTGTTCTTTTGTTCTATTGTTAATATTTACCTAAGTTGAGGGTACGATGGTCATATTGCCATGTTAGGGTTTTGTATATATATTTGACTGATGTAAAGTTGAGGTTAATGCTTATTTCAATATATAAAACTTCTTCTTCTTCCTCCTAAATCTCAACCCTAAATTCCTTCATTTTACGTTATGACTGATGACATCTAAGGAATTTAGGTAAAATTCCCAAAAATTTCTTTTCCACAAGAAACAACTGAATTATTTTTCATATGTGACTGCTAACACCCTCCAAATAGTTGACATTTCATCTCCAAAACCTCACTCTACAAAATCATCACCCTAACCTTGTACCCAAGGAATGAATATGAAACAGTGCACCATAATTAAAACACAACACATGGGATAAAAGCATGGAACTACCTGCATGTCAATGGAAGTGCCAGTAGTAACAAAAAATAACCCAAGCAGCAAGCCTCTAAATGGCCTTATATCAGCTTCAATCTGTGTTCGGAAATTTGTTTCTGCTAATAATGCCCCAGCCAAAAATGTTCCAAGCTGCACAAAGAAAGAAAGAAACGAAGAAAGAAGGGAAATATTAAGCAATACTTGAGCAGTAAAACAGGAAGCACGAAGAAGCTAAATTGATTTTTTACTGATTACAAAAAAGAGTTCAATTAACTTAATGATAGAAATGTAATTTTTGCATAAGCCATGCTGCAAATTCGCAAGGCCAATGCTGGCAAACTCTAACGAACTTATTTAATCGACAGAGCAACCTTGAGATACCTACAACAAAATTACCTGCAGGACAAAGCAACCTTCATGGTTTTGGCATTGTGGACAGTTTTGCTCTCTATCCGACTAAATGTTACTGAAGAAATAAAATCAAACTTCAGCACAGAAATAACTCACTATAAATTCAATCAAACACTTCCATGGGCCACTTAGGAGAGGGAAGTTGAAGTGAAGAGACAGCAATTGAAAAACCACCAAAATGCACAAGCATAACTTTTATGCTACGTCACTAAATGATCAAGATAGGCATTAACAATTCTTTTCATCAGTGAACAGAGATAAACAATAAATTATGAAAGATATTCAAGCAATACCAAACCATGCAGACAAAATACTCCAAAGATGAAAAGGCATGGATGAATAAGGAACAACAGTAAGCGAGGTCTCAACCAAAAGGACCACGATAGTAATATGTTACAACATTCATCTCAACCTAAAAGCATCACTCTCAGCTACATGGAAGGGAACCATTCAACTAAAGCAAAGGTTGGAATCTCCCAAAGGGTTGTTTTTCTAGCATTTAACAATGTCAGAAAGTTACCTACGTCACCAGCTTGCAACTGCATTGACTGTATACAAGGAGTGACCCCCTCTAGAACATACATTCTGCTGTTATTGTTGGGCCAAAATCGGAATTGAAACATCCATTCCTTCCCTTTTGAATCCTGGACTTTGAGAGGCAAACCATCTGGCTGAGAAATTGGCGGAAAGTAAGCCTGTTTCATAGTAAGAATACACAACTATATCAGGAATGTTTAAAAGCTAGAAAATGTTACCATCCGAATTTATTTATCCAGTTTTATTTGAATAAACATTTTTTTTTATGTATTTATCAAACGGGCTTAATTGATTTTCACTTAATACATTTAGTAGTGCTAAATTAGGTTATCAAACACTACCCATAAATTAAGCATGAAAACTCACCTCTGCGCATTTTTTTGGAAGCACTAAGCGCCCTATCCTCCCTGCATCACTGGCACTTAACATCTTCTCAAATAAAGGAGTAATTACAGAATTTGAACTTACATGTGGTTAAGGTTAATAAGGTGCTAAACTGCTTAATTACAAATTAGAAAAATTTAGGATAACAAGAAACTAGATTGTTTAATTGCACATTAAAATAGCCTTTTCACCAAATAAAAATAAAAATAAACTTTAGCATCTTCTGTGAAAACCAAAAAATTAAACTTCAAAGATTTTGCATACAGGAAATCTGAATTCAGAACAACCTGCTTCTACAACTATAATCTTAAATACCAATATCATTGGGTAAACATATCATAAAATCTTAAACACAGCACCATGTAGAACAATAGGATACTCTCCAGAGATTTGCTGGAGCTCTTGATCAGTTATCCTGGGCCAGTACCGGGGAAGTAACTGATTTCGTGATCGGGCATCACCTCGAGGCCTTCTATTTCGTATCTGAGTTTCCCCAGAGGAGTCGGCTCCATCATGCCCACAGAACTGCTTCCCAATTAGAGGTGGAGGAGTTGGTCGTGGTACATGAGTGCCAGAAGCCTTTGTTTGATCATTTGCAACATTTGGCGGCACAGAAGATACAGCCAAACTATAGTGTGAACCAGAAGTGTCATTTTTTGAGAAGGTCAATTTTTGAGAAGGTCAATTTCTGAGGAACATTTACACATGGATTAGCTTTCTCACCACAGTTGATTCCTGCAACAAAATGCCCACATCAAGATAACCAACGACTCATGGTGAATATTAGAAAACTTTCCCCTGGATGTAGGAGGAGCATAGCAAGTAATAAACTTTCATTCATTGGATCATATATAGGTAGGAAAAGATCAATACCTGCATTCCCATTTTCAAGTGTTTCGGATGTACCAAGCTTCAGGGTACCATTCATTAATCTTGCAGATGAATCATCTACTTTCTTCTTCTCCAAAGAAGA
The DNA here is from genome assembly GCF_055761805.1 of Camellia sinensis. NCBI lineage: Eukaryota > Viridiplantae > Streptophyta > Magnoliopsida > Ericales > Theaceae > Camellia > Camellia sinensis. The sequence continues at coordinate 145,450,242 of NC_138963.1, forward strand.
GGCAGATGGTCGCTCACTGCTAACAAGTCTATCAATGCCACTTGGTATGTGAACTTCAAAAGGCATCCTTGGTTGCAAGTCAGATTGGGCAGCCGAAGAACTGAATAAACTGGGTGCTTCCCGCCATGGCACTAGACCTGATCCAGCCATCTGACGCCAAGTTTTGGTAGAGAGGTCTTTAATTCTTTCAGGCATTACAGGAAGGAAGAGAGAAGGTGGAGGCCAGGCAGGATTTGGTGTCTGAAACATGCAATAAGATATTGTACTGTAACATGATTTTTTGTAGACGCAGAGGAGCATAATATTATTATGTGACAGTTGAAGCAGGCTGCTAGATAATCCTTAAGAGAGAAAAGACACTAGACCTGGTCCCACCCCGTGCCCATCCATAATTTGAATCAATCATATGATAAGCTCAGTTTTAGTTGCAGTAACTAACTAGTAAAAGGATATCAAAACAATTCAACCCATAGTAGAGAATCAGCATTAATACATGGAATTTGCCTGGCAAGTTTCACTAATATGGCATTACTGATAACCCAGTGGTCGCAAAAATTAAAAAAATAATAATAAATAATCATTAAAAAAAATGTAGAAAACTCACCAAAATGAAACTTTTTCTTGCACACGTTATGCACTCAATTCCTCCAGCATCCAACAGTACAAACATATGGAATGACACGATGCATCCACAATGAATTTACTGCAGAGAAAAAAAAAATAACATTAAAAGATTTGCAATAAATTACCATATGACAAGAAAGAATTAAAATTTTTAAAAAAGTCCTAGGAAGACACAATTCACCTAATCTCATGTCAACTCTACAGAAGAAAGCACGTGAATCAACCAAACTAGCCAGGAAAAATAAAATCTTCACTTACCTTCCCACAAGACTCGCAGCACCTCCAACCAGAAGCATCCAAGTGGAAAGTCTCACAGAACTTTCCCTCCTCATAAGCCGAACTAGAGCCATGAAAAACTATAGTCATTACCTCAAAGTAAAAAAAAGAGAGAAATGGATACATGTAAAACACATATAAAATGATCTTTGAAACATCCCAAACTGTTAAGATAACACAGGTATGGAACATTTAATTGAGGGATATGGTAGTTTTGAATTGGATGCAAACTAATATTAGCACCTTCCCCATGGGGAAAGGAAGGAAAAGAAGGTGAAGAGTGATGAATTCTGGTAAATATGAATATCAAATCATTACACATTCGAGAGCAATCATTTTGGTAAATAAAAATATATCATCAAACCACCATACTCAGCCACAATATAATGTGTACTAGATTTGACGTTGATATTAACTGTAAAAGTTTTGAGAATACTTTTCACATATATAATACTGCCAGAGAAAAAAAAAATACACACTCATTAAAAAAGTTGAGAGTATGAAGGACAGTGTAAGCAATATCACTCCCCTATGTTCACCAACACATGTAATTCGCAAGTGGTGTCCTCTGCCACCTGTTCCCATTACAAAGGAGGCAAGAGGATATCATTTGCCAACATCCAGTGCAGTTCTCACTATCATCCTTGTTGTCATTAAATGTTTCGCATAAAAAGTATAAAATGGTTCAAACTGAGGCTTTGTACAATTTCTATTTTCTACTACAGACCTAGTTCTCAATCACCACTGGTGGGATTTTGAGCCAGCAACTTTCTTTGTTGAGGGAATTGGTTTCCACAGGAGGGATGCTAACTAGCGTTTGTGGGTTAACCTTCTTCATCTACTGAATTTGGTTCTGTGGAATTATACTATAGACGCAGAGACTTTGCAGTGGGGGATGAAGCAAGAAGCTATAAAAGACCCTAAAAAAATGAGGTAATCAGTCACCTGCAGATATGAAACAAAAGGGCTACAAAGGAAAAAACCAGAGATCAAGGGACCAATATGCAATTGAAATGGGTACATACTAACAATTAGTTATTACTTACTACTTTTTAAACTTAAACCTCCTCACCATCAACTATGAGGTGTGCAAAAAATTCAAAAGTTAATGAGCTTTCTATAGTTAATTTGATTGAGTTTTGTTTTTTTCCAAGTTATGTCACAGGTTTATCTGTTGCCAAATCATGTCGTCAGAATGGTTTGAACTTCTAAAAGCCTCTGGAGAAGATTTTAAAAATTATGTCTAACTTTGCAAATTCATATGCCCATTTTGCTAGTGAACAATGTTAGCCTAGATCAATTATTAAGACCTTGATCAATCTACAAATGAAGAAGCAGTAGCCAATTAACAGCTATTTTAAGACCAATTATTAAGACCTTGACACATCCAAAGCTATTTTAAGACCATAAAATTCATACCCAATTATCAGCTCACTGATCCAAGCCAGCAGTAGCAACACACAGTCGGCAGCAACCAGAATGAAGAAGCAGCAAGCAACCAGCAACACAGCAAGCAGCTACCCCTTCCTTCAAAACAGTAACAAAAATAGCAGCAGCATCAACATCTAGAATCTTATAAAATAAGCGACAATTACAAGATAAGATAAGCCAAAAGCCAGAACTATATAATAAGCCACAACTTAAACAATGTAAACTAATCCACGTGAAAACACCACCTGAACATAATGTTTGAATATACTTACCAATGCTGGTTGTTCCTAATGTCCTAATTTTCCCCCTGTTCCACAACCCCTTCCATGGGTTTGTCTCCTGGGTCTCTTACTATATACTCTCAGTATATCTTGCGCTGCCGCACGTACGACTCCCTCGTTCGCTTCTATAGAAGCTGGCTGCACATCACCAATGGCTGCAGTACAATCATTTGATACCACCTCTGGCACACCTTCACATACGGCACTAAGCTGTGAAACGCCATCATCCGCTGCATTATTGTCATGGTCTATTGCTTGGCGTCGCCCTCGGCCTCGGCCTCGGCCTCGGCCTCGGCCTCTACTTACACCACGACGGCCGCCACAACCTCTACCCCTACGTGTCCCTCTGGTAGGTGCATGGACCTGGCCCTCCCCCTCCCCGTCAATGTGGAAGTCATGGGTAATGAATGGATCAACATGGTAGGTGAGGGATATATGTGGTGTAGGAGATGATGGTGGGGTAGGAGATGATGGTATGGTCAAAGGGTCGGGTGCGGTCAATGTCGATGCAGAGGGAATCATAGTAGACAGACATGCAGTAGACAGTGGTGCTAAGGGAGTCACCGGGGTACCAACTGCTGTCCTATATGGGGGTGGTGACCAGGAGGGGTCCAATATATGGCCATGGTGTATGGAAGTATGTTCAGACATTAGAGGATCTACCTCAGGGGCAAACTGGGATGTGTAATTGGTACATTCAGGTGGGGAAGTCTGCGGTGTATGCATTGCTGTAGATGGACCATGAGGGGACAGGACCATGGAAGGTCCCTCACCAAAGTGTTCCATATCGAAATAGTCCGATTGATGTGCATGACGTGCGGTAGGATGCGGTGGAGGCATTGATGTCGATGGCTCAGTGGATGGCATATTCGGGTGCGGCATTGATGGCACTGTAATATCTACCCCCATATACGGATCCTCGCCAAAGTGGTCGAAATCTAGTCGGTCACGTCGGTGTGCCTGTTGCAAACCATCGCACAATAACTCCTGTATCTCGGCAATGGCATCCGATTTTTCTCTAGCATCGCGTGTAACATGGGTAGCGTCTGCCATGTGATATGTCCTCGCAACTCTACGAACCTGTAATGTAATGGTAGCTGTGTTACATAACCATCAATGCCAAATAACAAACATATACAAACTTAAGCAAATGTTGTTTTGGAGAATATAAATAACTTACCAATCCCTCTAAACTGCCCCCGATGCCTTGGTATCCGAAGGCAGCAATGTCACTCGGATTACTAAGCACTAGACATGTATGGCGGCGAAACCATAACATGTATGGGTCCGAAGATGTAAGCACTTCATTGCTCCTCTCAGCATGGACAATGGTGTTACGTCTGTTGTTCCACTCACCAATAAATGACTGGTATTCGTTTGCCCAATCAATGCCCATTTTGCCACGCCTATCCCTAAAATGCATAGCCAAGTGGGCGCCAAATCGATCAGGCACACTCTGAACTCGCCCAAATTGTCTAAGCACCCAATCGGGAAGATGCCAGTCAATGATATCGAATCATATAAGTGGCACTCGTGCCATCCATATGTCTCAACCAACAGTGCAATATGATGGGAAGCTGGTTATGATGACATCCTCCGTCCCATAAGGCTCCCATATGAACTGCAAAAGCAATGCAATAATTTAGAGATCTATTCATACAACGGAGGTTGACAAACAAAAAAATGGGTAAATTCACATGAACAAATTACAAACCTCCCCCTCCACCATGCGGTCGAACTGGTCCCGGAAGATGACACCGACATTAGTCGATATCACCTCATGGCTGAAGGGAACCCTCCACCTGCAAGCTCGCGGGCCAGGTGGTAACAGCTGGTCGCCCTCCCCTATGGGACGCTCGCCAGCAGCAATGTTCGACTTCCGACTAGGGGCGATCCTGCTCAATCTCTCCCACGCCCAAACCTACAATGAATGATGCCATTATTAATTTATTACAGTAGGCAATTTAGAAAACATGGCAATTGAGAATATGAGATAAAACTACAAGTCATTGCAACTCACTTGTAACAATACTAGTGGGCCAGCTATCTCCTTCGTATCAGCCTTAGTTGCCCGACACAACATCCTGTACAAACATGCCAATGTGGCACCACCCCAGCTGTACTCCTGGATACGGTCAAAGTATCTAAGTAGTGGCAAAAACATCATCTTGACTATATTTTGTGACTTATCGGGGACGAGGACCCCCCCAATAAGCCACAAAATATAGGCTCGAGCATAATGATGAACTGTCTCATCGGATGCATCATGTGGAAGGTGACGGAAATGCTCGGATATCTATTTCAACTTAAGTGATGAGCCTATGAAGTCTTCTTGTGTAGGTGCTGCTCCTAACAACTCCACACATAGCGCTATCAAATCATCCAACATATTTCCTGGGTCTTTTCCTGTGACTGCGTGTCCGTCAACCGGTAGGCCAAATAGAATAGCCACATCTTGTAATGTAACTGTGGACTCTCCAACAGGAAAATGAAATGTGCGCGTCTCTATGCGCCACCTCTCTACGAGAGTTGTAACGAGATGGTGGTCCAATCGAATAGGTCCAATCCGATACACCCCGTAGAACCCCGCACGGAGTAGGTAACGTAGGACTCTATGGTCCAAGGCGGTGTCCCATAAGCCTGAATCAGATCGTCGGCATTTCAATTTCGGCTGATCTTTCGCCTGCACAAGACAACGTTGTGTGTAAGAGACATAATGCTTGTACAAATGACAATTGAATTTTCATAATGAACCCATCTTCTATTAACTGAAACAGTGGGTGAGATAACCAACATTTTAGTGGTGCATAGTGCGTAAGTGGTGTAAATGTACAAAGATAAATACATACAGACACAGATTTGCAGTGTCATGACATACAAATAAAAGGCTCCATCAAAACTAATATAAGTTCTAGAATGTTTGGTACACCTGTTAACGAAGTTGGGTTGTTTCCTTTACTGTAGACTGCAATGGGGGTTTATGTGGTTTTTAGTTAAATTAGAAGGGCGTAAAATATAACTAAGCCGTCATTTCATCATTGAGATAAGAATTGAATAAGTTGGGGATCAAATGAATACAATGAAATATTACAGACTAATATAACATATAATGAATATATTTTGAAGAGTTTAAAGTCCTTTATTTTGAAATGAAAAATGTCGCTCGAACTATATTAATGCAAGTTGTTGTACTATGAAATAAGTTAAAAGTTATTTAAGGAGACGAACAAGCTAAAATAGTCACTTTGTCAATAATTGAAATTGTTTGTGTTCTTATTTTATATAATTTTTAAGACAGTGAAAATATAAAGTAAGAAATCGCTGGCAAGTAGAAGATTATGTTATTCGGAATTGGCAAAACGCTTCACAGATGAATCAACAAATGAGAAATCATAACATATTAAGTGAATTATTTATTATTTCTTAAATTTTAAACAAAAGTGAATCAACATATTTTTCTCCTAGAGTACTACATAATTAGCCAGTTAGTAAGGATAATTATTGAGTCATCCAAGAGTATCATGTGGTGTTATTTATTTCATGTTCCCAACTACTTACGTGATGACAATTTTGACAAGAAATAATGTTGACTCACTCTATTAACTAGGTAGAAGAGAAGGAATGAACAACTGGTCCTTCGTTTGCCATGGCAAAAAGACAAAATAGGCTAAAAAGCCAATAACACAAAATAGGCTAAAAAGCCATTAACTTTTTCAACTTATTTAAAAATAAAAGTTGCAACAACAGGGCAATACGCAACTCTGAAATTATAGTTAAAAAAAAACTACAAACAATTCATGTAAATTATTCTGAAAATCGTCTCATAAAAATTGAAAAAGTCAATGTGGGTTACAACACTTAACTATTTTTGAAAGGGCAAACTCCACCTAGATTTAAAAATTTTTATTGAAATTTATCAAATGAAATAATGTTGTTCAAGTAAGGAAGTAGACAGATCTACTTTTCCACACTCCGATGGTACTATGAGTCGCTGAAATTGGATTATTTAAAAAAATTTTGAGTAGGTAATGGGTGATGAACTAGGACTTCTGATTTGATGATTATATAATATTATTTTGTGCTATAAGATTATGAATTCAACCTCTATAAAAACAGAATTTTGTTTGTGATATTTATTTCTTCTTTTATTTTAGGAATTGTATTTAAAAGTCCTTTCTATTAAACGTCCTTTGTGATGATTATATAACCAATTACCTGTGATTTTTTTTTTTTTTTGGTTAAGCTAGCGGTCCATTTAATATAATCTTCTTCGTTCTCTCTCTATGGACTAACGTTCACACTTGGGGAAATTTGTCTAAGCCATTGAAATGTCCAAATAGGATGATCCATGGACAAACATTTACAGTTTCACATTATATTATGTAACAACTACAGTGTTTGTGTAGTATTCAAATATCAATTATAAGTAAATAATTCATACCGACTGATGCCATATCGTATCAGCTTGATGCTGATGAGTCAATAATGGGATCTCCTCTGCTAAATGAGTCATAGACCTGCACAAGTTTTCATATATGAAATGGATATCCGATAACAAGAAGTTTGACAACAGTACATACATATGCTGACAAAATTAGAATACGACCTGACAGTATATCGCAAGTATACAAACTGCAACAAGTTAGGGAAAACAAAAAGAAAGGGTTGCGTGGAAAAATTTCTTGATAATTAAAAAACAGTTCACCACCTAACAAAATATGGCTACGCAATGAATATTACATGCATTTATATTGTTGATTAGTAATTCATTTCACATTATTGTCATAGGAGATAAGGTACACATGGTACCCGTGAGTTTAAAGATATTGTCAGTGCGTTGTCACGTCAAGCTTTATGACATGAAAACCCATGCTTTAAGTAGATTTCAAATCCACTACTCACACTTTTTAGAACAACTAAGCATTTACCAATATGTACTAAATTTAAGACACATGATTGAATTGATAAAATGGTCTTCCCTCACGTAATGAATTTTTGAAAACTAAAAAAAAAATTCACGACGTAACAAAATGTGGCAATGCATTAAATATCACATGCATTTATATTGGTGATTAGTAATTCATTTCACATTATTGTCATAGGAGATAAGGTTCACATGGTACCTATGTGATTAAAGTTATTGTCAGTGTGTTGTCACGTCAACCTGTAGGACATGAAAAAACGTACTTTCACTTTAAAGGAGTTGTCATTTGGACAGGAAAGAAGCACAAAAGTTTGAAGAGTGTTTTATGCAGATTTGAAAATACATTAGTCAAAGTTTTACAAGAACTAAGCATATACGAATACGTAGTAAATGTCCGAGAAATGATTGAATTCATAAAATAGGCCTTCACCCACGTAATGGATGTTGGAAAAAAAAAATTAAAAAAAAATTAGTTTCCCACATAACAAAATGTGGCAAAACACACATTGAATATAAACTGCATTTATATTGGTGATTATCAAGTCATTCTATGAATATTTGCATTTTTGTAACATTAGATAAATTGGTGTCCATCGAGGTCAGGACACAATCGACCATCAACGCACCAAAGTCTGCACAATCCAGTGCACAAAGGACACTTGCAACAACTAAAGCAATTAAAGAGATTTGCCACATTTGACCAAATCTATGTCATTAGTAATTGAAGTCGTAAATACATTATCAATTTACTGAATACTGACTCCAATTCAAAGAAAGTAGCGTGGAACTAATATGTAAAGAAGACAAACAACTACTGTCGAATCGATCGGATTCTCGCTGGACATTTTCTCTTATCATGCCCTCTTTGCAAACACAAACTACAATGGTGCAATCCACTTTGTCTGGAAGTATCCATTTCGTTGTGTATGCGGCTATGTTGAGGACGACCCGTTTTAACTTCACGTTGTCGAGCTGGAATAGCAAGCAAAGTTGGGTAATCATTGTCAGGCCAATATTGCTCGTGCGGCATGGGCCTAAACTTCTGCGCGAAGATACGCTTGTGGACTTCCAACCTATACTCTGGTGCAACGAAAGGAAAAGGGTCCTCGCCCAAGTCTGCTGTCACAGCAAGCATGTGGGAACATGGCAAGTGAAATAATGTGTACTTCCCACATGAACAACTCGGTGGTCGGAGACTAACTATTTGACGAGCACCACCCCCCATCCCATGCGGTGCTGTCCTCACCTCAGATTCCCCTATTCCCCTGCAGGAAAAATGTATGTACGTGGATGAATATGCATATATGATAAAATTATGACACAACATCAATGATCGACGAGTGCACAATGTTAAAGTGTAGTGAATTCGATGCATCCAATAAAAATTACCTATTAATCGGTACCAACATATGCACATTCGCTTTAGCTTGGTGCTCGTCAATCCATCGTTGAACATTAGTCGTGTACAAGTGACCCCGATTACTTGCATTTTCAGCAATGGTCCTGCCCTCGTCAAAATATTTCACGAGCCGATAAAAAGTGATCTCAACTGATGCTGTAATGGGAACACTGCGTGCGCCTTTCAATACACCATTGAAGCCCTCTATATGGTTTGTCGTCAATATGCCCCAACGACAACCACCATCATGGCACAATGTCCAATGAATAGGGTTCATCCGTCTAAACCACCGTTCAACATTCTTCTCGAGCTTGTAGATATCGTCCATAATCTTATTAAACTTCCGCACTTACCGTGCAGAACCAGCTCTCCACACAAGATCCTTGGCTACTGTATTGCCAAATTTTTCATTGAAATTGCTACATATGTGTCGCAAGCAATACCTATGGTACCCTCTTGGTTGAACTGCTGGATTGTCCCAAATTCTGGACAGGACACTAAGCAAAGCTGTGTGTCGATCGGATATCAATGTGACCCCCTCTCGGTCACGGCACACATGTCGCCTAAGCAGAGTAATGAACCAACCCCAACTCTCGATCATCTCCTTGTCAACAACGGCAAAGGCAAGAGGTATAATCTTGTCCGCAGCAGTCACTGCAGTGGCCGCAACAATCTTCCCTTCGTATTTCCCGTACAAGTGTGTGCCGTCAATGCATATCACTGGACGACAATACTTGAAGCCTTCTATTGCAGGTTTAAATGCCCAGAACACATAGTTCATGTACATTTCAGTTTCGATTGAGGTAGAGTGCAAATTCGGAATCATGTCCCACATGACAACTGTGCCTGGATTGAATGACTGCAATGCAGCCATATATCTAGGCAACCTTCGGTACGACTCGTCCCAGACACCAAACACCATTGCAACTACCTTCGTCCTTGCAAGCCACGCTTTCTTATATGATATAGTGAACTGAAACTTCTCCTTCACGACCTCAATTATGGTAGCAAGAGGCAATTCTGGTGATATCTGCAAATATAAATTATATTTGAATACATTACAGTCATAATGAAATCCTAAAAACAATAATCTATCTACCATGGCACTTACCGCAATTTGTGCCTTGATGAAATGAGCAATGACCTCGGACTTGAGGTTACAATTGTCCCTATTCATTCTGGGGTACACACACTGATGCGGTGCTTCAAACCTTCTAATTTGAAAGAAATCTTTGTCTTTCAACTTCGTTGCTCGAACCCTCCAGTTGCAGCCGTCCTTGCACTCGGCCACCCAACTGTTTCCTTTGGATTCTACAACCCTGCATTCTCGATTGCGCTTCAGGTTATACAACTGAACAGCGTGCACTAGTCTTTTCTTATTAGTAAATATCATTCCTTTCTCCAAATGAGCAGTTTCGAAGTCCCACAATGGCCAACGTTCGACAACATCACGGCTAGTGATGGAACCATCATTGTCCAAATGCAAATTATGGTAGAAAGGGATATGGACATTTGTGTGTACCTCCTGCATATCATGATGCCCTCCAACTTCATCATTGCCGGAGTCATTGTCTGCACCTTCCCATGCGACATCCAAATCTTCCACGGAATCTTCATCACTTACTCCAACCTCGTCAGACAATGGCACTGTATCATCGGAGTATGCATAATTTTGGACAGCCGTCTCCGATGTACGTTGAACATTACAAACCGGTGGACATTCTTCATTCCAGTGGGGATATGGGGTTGTAAGAACCATCGGATTATACGCTGTCGGAGCACTTGGACCTGCTCCGGCACTGTAATAACCATCTACGTTCTGTGATTCATTTAATTCATTGTAACTCTGAGAATGATTGAATAGAGGGTAATCTGCAGGGAACATGTGTGCAGACTGTGTAAGTGTATTGTTAGCGGATTGCAATTGTGTCAACATTTGAGTGAATGTCCCACCCACCGGAAATGGCATCCCTGTGCTACCAAAATTGCTCTCCTTCTCCACATAGATTTCCAAAAAATAATCAGGGCCTAATTTATGTGGGAGGTCTAAGACATTACTTAAAGTCTTATTATCTTTGATTGGCAACAACCTATACTGCCCCCGACATGGGAGTCTACATTTAAACTCTAATCGCATTATTTCCCCATGCGTACCAACCTTCGGCACCATCATAGCCTCCAATTCGGACAATGTTATCCCCCTGTACACATTATACAACCCCTGAGGTTCGATGTCGTAGGACACACCTTCATCGCGATTGCTCCAAAATCTTTCCACCCCAATAGAACATAATGCTCACAACTTCCATACCTACACTTTGCATTCAAAGTAACTCAATTATTTCAAAATAATGAAGTAAGCACATTTGAGACCAAACACCACATATATTACACAGGAGTGCCTTTAGGCATGGGTCTTTTGGCTAAAAATCACCACAACAATTAAGACCAACCAAAAAAGATTTTTTGAGACTTTATTGTGAGAACAAATTAGCTACCAATTGTGCTCGTAGTATAAAATCCATTAAGCAGCAATGCACCGATTGTTTATTTTTCCATGCCTACTGTTACAAGAATTTCGCAATTTATTTAAATATACTTTTCTTAAAATGGGAAACCCCTTTATCCAACTAAGCATGCATAACACTCAACATGTTCAAGTAAGTAACTATTGAGAATTTATTAACATCAATCAAAGTTTTTGTTTTTTTTCCTAAATATTTTCAGACGCTTTCAAATCCTTTTGTTGTTTTTTAAACTTTTCAAAAAGTTTAAAAAGTTTCCAATTCTATTTTCATTTCCAACCTAACCGAAAGAACGTAGGGAAACGAAATTTTGATCCTATTAGAGAAGATTATTAAAATTATCACATTTTAATAACAACATTTGATTTCTTTAACATCAATTTATAACCCAAGTTTGACATCACATAAGCACACCCATACAGTACCACCGAACAAAGTACTAGCCAAAATTAACAACAAACAAACAAAAAAAGAAAAAAAAAAAGCTTAGTGGGTTGGGCTAGGCTGTGGGCTCGATTTAGATCTGTTGTTATTGCATACGATGTAATGGGTTGGGCTAGGCTGTGGGCTCATACAAGAAAATTGTGGGCTTATTGTAGGGCTTGGCCCAAACGGGCCAGACTTCTATATCTAGAGGCTCTGAATTATAGATTTTTCCTTTCTTCAAAAAAGGTTTGATTCCCTTTGTAGATGTGGGCTTTTTCTTTTTATATGTGTTTTGAGGATCTTTCTTGCACATATTTATAATTTTCTTTTTATGTACTAACAAAAAAGTAATTAAAATACAAGGAAAAATATGTTAAGTTTGTTGTGAAGTTTTCTCAAACCTATTATATTATTATTTGAAGGCATTTGTTATTTCCAAACTTGTAGAATTATGAATTTTTTTATCTTGTTTTTTCTTTTTTTTCTTGCCATTTCTATTGACAAATTTAAAATCCAAATGTAGAAATTAAAATTAAATCTTCTAAAATATAGCCCTCCATTCCTCGGTCATTTGGCATATTAATTCCATGTTGATCACTCAACAGGTAAAGTCTCAGAAAATTATGAAGTCCAAGTGTCCATCAATGGCCGTAGGGGGTTCGAGGACAACAATGTGATGTTCAATCACCAAAAACTCCAAGCAACTCATTGTTGTCCTTTGTTTTTAATCTTTCCTCAACCCACTTACAAAAAAATATATATTTTTTGATTGGTATCCGGCCGTAATGACTGACTAATATGATCTCAAAAATACATATATATATATATATATATATATATTTGGATTGATATCCGGCCGTATTGACTAACTAATATGAGAGATGAATCCCAACGCAGGATTTATACAAAAAATTACTTAGTAGTTTACCTAACTCTGATACTATATTAGAATATGTAAGAGAGAGAGAGAGAAAGAGAAATTTGTATCATATTAAATGTTGTAATAATGTATACAAGATTGCTTCATATAGAAGGAGATAAATCTAAGTATAGTAATGAATATAATATGGTATGTATAATAGATAAAATATATAGTTACTATATTTAACAAGTAGAATATTGATGATGTTAACTTTGATAAGTAAATTACTCTATTGCCCTTCATGATGTAAAATGAATTACTTAACTACCCTTGCCCTGTCTTTCCCTTGACAGCAATACAGCCACCATAGGCCCCTTACGGTAATTGGTCTCAGAGGTATTGATGCAGGGAAGGTAATGAGATGAACATTCGAACACAAACAACAACAACAAATTTAATAAAAAGATATTCTCTTTGGTAATAATACTAATTCTCCAAAATAAATTGGTTTTTTTTTTTTCTAAAGTTTACAATAGTTATTTATAATAGAACGAGGTTCTAATTAAGCTAAAAGATAAAATGAAAAAAACAATATGTGCTCATCAATCTTAAATCAAAGGAATTATAAAAATTATCAAAAATGAAAATATTTGCGTTAAGCTCAAATCTAAAAATTACAATGAAAAATACATGTTATGAACAAAAAAAAATCTAGTCCCAATTGGATTCGTTTAAATTGAGTTATATGTGAATCAATTATTTTCAAAACTAGCAAAATTACAAAATTGAAGACATAAACATTAAAAATTGTTCAAAATTCATCGTATGCCATGACGAAGCAATGAATATTGTTGGCCATGTCATTTTTCATATTTCGATCAAATTTCACATGATTCTAAAGACATGTCGTATTACGTCTATTAATGTTTTAACATTTATTTTGTTTTTCCTAAATTTCAAAAATTCTATAGCAAGCATGTATCCGATATGCATCAAATTCTCAAGTTAAAAATTGTATTTGCCGCGTATATCAATTGATGAGAGAGAGAGACGTGCGATATACGTAAGTTCTAGAGAGAGAGAGAGAGAGATTGGAGACATATTTGCATGGGGAGTGTTTCTTACCATATCCGGAAGTTGGGCAGAAACATAGGAGAAAAATTTGTGTAATGATAGGGTAGGGATGCATGTGTGAATAGCTAAGAAACAAATAAAGAGTTGCATGAATCAATATAAAACGTGGCTGATAATACTCTTTTGACTATTTTGTATCTATCTATATCTCTATAGGTTCGTATGTGCACTTGTCCCTCTTTATCACCCCTACCTCTTTTCTACAAAAACCAATCTCTACCATCCATTTCTTTCTCTTCTTCTATCATCGTAATCCACCTCACTTTCCTTTCACATGGATTCTCTCTCTCTCTCTCTAATTATATGTTTGTATGTGCACTTGTCCCTCTTTGACACCCTAACCTGACTTTTCAACTACATCAAATCATTACCAATCATTCCTTTCCATTCTATTTAAGCTAATCCACCACACTCTCATTGACAATCCCCAACTCAGCAATTCTCTCTCTCTCTCTCAAATTAATTAGAAAAACTGTCATTTGTTGTTGATTATCTTGAGCTTTGTTCTAAAAGAGAGACAGAACTGAAGAATCATCTTTGCACTTCTCTCTCCTATATTGGTTGTGAGCTTTTCTTTGCTTCGCTTCTCACACCAATTTGTATCTGTGAGAGAGCTTTCTCTTTCTTTGGGTTTCTCTTTTCCAGCTCTTATTCTTGATACATTTATATAACTACATTTGCACATGTAAGCTCTCTCTCTCTTTCTTTTCCTTGAATCTCTATTTCAATCACATTCTGTATGATAAATCTCAAGACATACTTCATTTTGAAGGTGGCTGTTAGGTCTTCAATAAGATATTGGCTTGTTATTAGGAAGAAATGGTTGGAATCATCATGCTATTCATCTAAATATAGGCATTTGATTGATTTATTCATCATTACAGCTCCTAATATTAACTAAGTTTTCGTCAATCTTACAAAATTCTTTAAAATATCATGGAAACTATTTTCATATATATGATCATAACCTATCAAATTAATTTGAAAAATTATTCACAAATATCATTTTTATATCATGGAACTGACGAGAAAAGGGGTTTGCAACCAACTCAGGATTTACACAAAAAATTCTGGCGTTGTTGAATGAAAAGTTTACAACCCTAATTTCGAAATTTAAAATCCCAAATCTGAATCCCTAATTTCGAAATTTAAAATCCCAAATCTGAATCCTTAATTTCGAAATTTAAAATCCCAAATCTGAAACCCTAATTTCGAAATTTAAAATCCCAAATTTGAAACCCTAATTTCGAAATTTAAAATCCCATATCTGAAACCCTAATTTCAAATTTTAAAATCCCAAATCTGAAACCCTAATTTCAAAATTTAAAATCCCAAATCTGAAACCCTAATTTCAAAATTTAAAATCCCAAATCTGAAACCCTAATTTCAAAATTTAAAATCCCAAATCTAAAATGAAATCCCTCATTTATGCGATACAAACCTGAAGTGGGTGTTTGATGAAGGTGTTCCGCCGGTGGTGTGCTTCCTCTTCGTCGCCGGTCTTCTTCGGCTGAGAGAGGGAGAAGAAGATGGGTTGGATCAAACACGGCCTCTTCGTCGTCGGTCTTGTTCGGCTGAGAGAGAGAGAAGAAGATGGGTTGGATCAAACACGGCCTCTTCGTCGTCGTTCGGCTGAGAGAGGGAGAAGAAAATGGTTTGGATCAAACACGGCTTTCGTAAGGGAGAAGAAGGAATGAAATGGTTTTTCTAAAACCGGTTTTGTATTAAAAATATTTTTGGTCAAAAAACGACTTTTGTAAAACCGTTTTTTAAAAAAAAAAAAATTCTCAAAAACGACTTTTCTAAAACCGTTTTTTATGAAAAAAAAAATTTGGTCATAAAATATTTATTTAAAAAAAATTAATGCCAAAACGGTTTTTCTAAAACCGGTTTTTATTAAAAAAAAATTTTGATCAAAAAATATTTATGTTGAAAATATAAATTAAAAAAAAATTAATTGGAAAATGGTTTTATGAATACCGTTTTTAATTAATTCAAAATAATTAAAATCTTAATCAAAAACGGCTTTAGAAAAGCCGGTTTCCATTTTCAAATTTTATTATTATTTTAATCGATGAATACGGTTTTGTGAATGCCGGTTTCTGAAAAACGACATTTGAAAAACCGTTTTACCCTACTTTGGGAATAAAGATAAAAATACACTCTAAAATGGGACTAAAATGTTCAAAATGGCACAAGGAGGGAAATTGGCCGGGATAATTATGTTTTTGGGTGGTGAAATGTTTTTTTAGAAAAGGAGAGGAGAGACAAGAGGCGCCAACAGCTCTCTCTTCTCTTGACCATCCCTTATTCCGATCACCAAAGGTGGTGGTCTTCAGAAACTATTGCTGCGGATTAGGAGGGAGAGAGAGAAAGTGAGAGAGAGAAGACAGAGAGAAAACCAGAGAGAGAGAGAAAGAAGTGTAGAAGACAACCTCACCACCAACTCACAAACAAAACAATCCAGTTTACACAGACCATCACAGAACCCAGAAAATATTGTTCCAACTCATCTCTCTCTCTCTCTCTAGACTCCACCAATGATGATCCTAGACTCGCCGGAGAGCGTCGGCACCACGATAACCACGACGTCGACTGTAGATCCCGGCACTTGCGTTCGGCGGAAACCAAGCGCCGTTGTCGGAGGAGGAGGAGAAGAGGTCATTTTTTATTCGCTCTCGAAGACGAGCTCGTTGGAAACTGATAGTTTGGTTTTTGGTTTGGAAAATGATCAGAGTCAGATCGGGGATGGTGACGACGACGATAAGGTCGCGAATGGAGAGGATAGGGAGAAGGGCAATTTGGCGAAATTCTCGTACCGGCCGTCTGCTCCGGCTCACCAGAGAATCAGGGAAAGTCCTCTCAGCTCTGGCGCTATATTCAAACATAGTCATGCTGGTCTCTTCAACCTCTGTATAGTAGTTCTTGTTGCTATAAACAGCCGGCTTATCATTGAAAATCTGATGAAGTATGGCTGGTTGATTAGGTCTGGTTTCTGGTTTAGTTCAAAATCATTGAGGGATTGGCCACTTCTAATGTGCTGTATTTACTCTCCTGCTTTTCCCACTTATTGCCCTGGTTGAATCATAAATATTTTGTCTGCATGGTGGATTGTCCCCATCTATTGAGACCCTTGATAATATACGGAATTTTGATCGTGTGCAAGAAGTTCCACATGAAGGTCCTATGTGTGATATGTTACGGTCTGACCCTGATGATCGCTGTGGTTGGAAAATCTCTCCACGTGGCGCTGGATACACTTTTGGCCAAGACATATCTGAGCAATTCAACCATGCCAACAACATAAAACTGATTGCTAGAGCTCATTAGCTGGTTATGGTGGGACATCATATCTCTCTCTCTCTCGTGGTGTGTGGCCGTGCCCTGGTTTGATCTCCAGCTACGCTTTCCAGATGTCTCAAAGGTACGAGAGTCGTACAACAATCTTCTCTCCAGAAGGTTGTCTTTAGCAGGTCGAATAAGCGATGGAAGCGATTGGAAGCGTCGGGACTGCAATTGGGATACTATCAAAAGACGGGGTTGTCCTAGTTGGGGAAAAGAAAGTCACTTCCAAACTCCTACAAACCTCAACATCCACTGAGAAAATGCACAAGATCGATGACCATGTTGCATGTGCAGTGGCTGGAATCATGTATGATGCCAACATTCTTATCAACACAGTTCGAGTCCAAGCGTAACGCTACACGTATGCTTACCAGGAGCCAATGCCAGTCGAACAGCTAGTTCAGTTTCGATGTGACACCAAACAAGGTTACAGACAATTTGGTGGCCTTCGACCATTTGGTGTGTCAATTTTGTTTGCAGGTTGGGATAAAAACTTTGGGTTCTAACTTTACATGAGCGACCCTAGTGGAAACTATGGTGGTTGAAAGCTACGGCGGTTGGTGCGAACAATCAGACCGCGCAGTCAATGCTTAAGCAAGATTACAAGGATGATATTTCCGGAGAAGTGGCGGTATAACTTGCGCTGAAGGAGCTTAGTAAGGCTATGGATAGCACAAGTCTTACATCCGATAAGCTTGAACTTGCTGAGGTGTTCTTGTCTTCTGGGAAAATGAAGTACCAGGTGAGCTCGCCTGAGTCGCTTAGTAAGTTGCTAGTGAGCTTTGGACACGTTCAAGAGATATTCAGTTAAAGAAGAAGACATTGATATAGTGTGGGTTGCCTGGAGATGTTGGCTGTTATTGGGGACTCAAGAACATATTAAGGATGTATGTTAAGAAGTAATTAATTAGTTAGTTAATTAGAATTTTATAAGTAATTAATTAGTGTAATTAATTAGTAAGTTCCAATAATTAGTTAGAATAGTTAATTAGTTGTGATGTTGTAATATCTAGCTAGCATGGTTAGTTAATTTGTTTTGGTAATAGTTTAGCTTTAATTAATTAGCTAGGTAGTTCATTCGGGCCCTCCTGGGTGAGGGCAAGTAAACTTGTAATAATGTATATGTCTTCCAACCTCACATATTTTTTCCTTTTATTTAACTGCTTACGATGGTTATATTAGAGAATCTTATTTTGTTCAGCGTACTTCACGTTTGCATCCACTTATATTGCATGCACCAAAGCTCGGCGCATCATTCTAATTCACATTGTCGTTTAAATACTTTTTTGAATACATGCTTAGACCGCATACCACATGCTATCAAATTATTTCATATGCCATATTTTAGAAGCCGAATCTTTGGTTGCATCTCATTTGTAAATTGCATTAGGATTTTGTATATAAGATCTTGCATATTTTACTAACTTTGTTTTGTAGTTGTTTGCAGGACGTTAGTAAATATGTGAATTTTTATGCTTTAGCATTCCGCTTGTGTGTGTGTGTTTTTTCTTATTATGTTTAAGCATCCTACCATGTGGCTACTTGCTTACTTGATATAACTGCATAAATGCCAGTGGATGGAGGTTGTGTCGCTTAATTTGAAATGATGTTGATTTTCATGTATGTAAACTCAATTTATTTGGATTGTACATCTTCAAAACCCTTTCAAAATACATGATATATAATTATTCCAAAATGAATGGCATAGTCTATACTTGTATGCTTCAGATAGTAAATTTTAAGATTTATTAAATAATCCAAACATGAACATATAAATAAAATAAAATTCATATCATGGTTTAGTAAAGGCTGATCTTTTGATTAGGTGAGCGGGGATACTCAATGAATGACCTTCCTCCTTCATACCTAAGGTTCGGAGCCAAGCATCCTTGGTTACGATAAGCAGTGGCCTTGGCACGAGTCACGGGTTACCTAATTTTTCGAAATTAAATATTAGGTGGCGACCCTGAGATCTGATGACACAGTCCATTTTTGAAAAAATTGCAATAAAATGGATTTTCAATAAAAGTTGTCAAATCTGGACTCTCATCTATGTTTCACATTCCACTCGTGAGACTAGATCAAAGAAATCGAGGGTTCGAACTGTTTAACGCGCACGGGTACCTGTAGACACCCCATTTTTTACCGACCTTAAGACTCAGACGTCATTAGTTGAGCACTCGGTGATAGTGCATATTGTTCTCGTTTCGAACTTCGGAGTTTTGGCTGAGAGCCTTGCTTTCGAGTCTCCGAACTCTTTGTGCTTTGGCTCGGTTTGTGGACCGAACCTTGTTTTCTCTTCCGGGGAGGGGAGTGAGAGGTCTTGCAGACTATCTCTTTGTGGTCGTAGACCACTTTTCGCGGTCGTAGACCACTTTTTCCCATTTGGAGATTAGTTTTCGATTTTCGGAGCTTCGGCCGTGCGCTTTGTCTCGGGACCGCTTAACGTTCTCCGTTTGGCGTGGTTTTTGAACCACACCTTGTTTCCTCTATCTAGAAGGACACTGTGGTCTGGGAGACCACTTTTGTGGTCGTATGCCACTTTTGGTGCTCAACAGCTGGGTTTCGAGCCTCCCAGCTGCGCGCTTTGCCTCCCGAACTCTCGTTTTACGTCCGTGTTGGTTTGTTTTTGGTGCAAACCTTATTTTCCTTGCTTGGAAGGTGGTACGAGGGTGGAGACCAATTTTTTCCCTTTGAGACCTCTTTGGGCCACATTTTCTGGTCTCCCACCCCACCATTGGCTTACTTTCAGTGTGGAGACCACCAATTCCCCCTGCTGACCACGTTTTTTCTGGAAGACCACTTGAAGTGGTCGGCCGACCACTGCAAGTAGCAGGCCGACCACTTTAAGTGGCCGACAGCTATTCCCCTGTTTTGGCAGACTGTGTGGATACCAGCTATGCCAACTGGAGGGCACAGACTGTATCCTCCATACACGTGTATGGAGGGATGACATCCAAGTTTTAGCTTCTCCAAGAAGCTTGAACCTTTGTTTTTCTATAAGAGAGGCTCTCCCTTTCCATGGCAGAGGTTCTGAAATTTTCCTAAGGCATAAGTATATCTCTCTCTATATCTCTATATTTGGTGCCTAAAGAGTGTGTTGTTCTTCACTTTTGCACCACAACCCTTAGCCATACACCCCCATCATTGAACTGAGGTTCTTGGAGGACATTTTTGGAGGTTAAAAAAGCTAATTCATGGCTGAGAAATCTACTGGTTTTGCAGTGCTTCAAGGGTAACCTCTTTTCTCCCTTTTAAGCTTTATTTTGGTTGCTCTCTTGGTCTCATTTGCATGCTTATTTTGGCCTTGCTTTCAACTGGAAAAAGTTTTGTATTTAATTTTTTTTTTTATGTTTGTTTAATGCCTCTTAGGTGTTGAGTGTCTTCTACCCTCTTGCATGCCTTGTTTGGCCTTGTTTTGTGCCATGGTTTAAGGCCTTTGAGCTGGTCCTTGCTTGGCCTTCTAGCCACTTAAATCCAGTAGATTTTCAGTAGTAGGCATGTGGTTTTGAGCTCTCAAATCAGAGGGGGGTGATCCCCTCTCTTCTTGTTTTGTTTGCTTGCATTTTTGGCCTATCAAAGGAGCATGCTTCTTCATACTTTCAAGGCTTGGTTCAGGCACTTTTTCATGAATTTTAGGGCCTGCCTTAGCTCTATCTATGGCTGGTTTGGCCACCTTGTGTTTGCTTCTTGTATGTGTAGTGTATTCCCATTTGTGGCTCATCAAAGTGGCATGTCTTTCTAGCATATATTGGCTCCATTTCAGTAGATTTTTTGCCATCATTTGACATGTCATGACTCTATTTTTGGCTGGTTTGGTAGCCTCTTGCATGCTCCATATGCTTGTAGTGTAAATCTTGTTTACTAGCTTTGTATGCATTATATTTTGGCTCATTATCCTAGCATATTTTGGCTATGCCCTAACATGATTTTGTTGTTATTTTGGGCTATCTTAGCTCTGTTTTGAGGCTTCTTGGTTGAATGAGGCTTGCCATGCTTGCTTGTAGTGTAATAGCCTTGACTAGCTTTGAGTTTTGAGGTCTCTTGCATGCTTAACTTGAGGTATTTGCATGTTTTGGCATCATTGAGAATGATATATTAGATCATGTAGGGCTGTTACACTTTCATATTTTTCGCTCTTTAAGTGCTCTTGAGGGTTGTGCTTTTGTGCCCTGTTTGTGAGCCATTGCATGAGCCTCATTTTCGTGCGTTTCAAGCCATCATCCCAACTCATTTCCGCTACTGTTTTGGCTTGCATAGGGTCTGTTTGGGGTTAGTGGGCCATTTGAGCATTATCTTACATGCCTCTAATGTAATACACGTCACTAGCTTTGACGCTTGAGCCTTTCAACATGCATTACATGGGTTGGCATGATTCTAAGTCATTTTGCATGCCATTTCAGTGCTGGAACATATGCCATTGTACCCCATGTTTCATCCTTTCAATGCTTTTGGAGAGTTATGTTTCGAGCCTTAAGCTTGGGCAGATATGCATACATGTTTGTATAGCATTTTGAGTTTTTATCTTAGCATGTACGGCCACTGACTTGGACATAGCTAAGGCCTATCCATTTTGATTTAAGTCCATCATGCATTGAGTATGCCATGTGGTTCATAGCATTGAGAATGTCGTGTTATTACATGATTGATTATTGCATTTGTGCATGCCATGTCCATTGCCTAGCGTATGCTAGTTACCATGTGCATTGTGTATACTAGTTGTCATGAGCATTGTCTATGCCATGTAGTTCATAGCATTGTGTATGCTAATATGTTAGTTGCATGTTTTCATGCTTGTCCCTTGTATCGTGTTCATACGCTTGTTTCATTGCATTGAATGTTTGCATGCTTGAGCCGCATTGTGTATGCCATGGCATGTTATTTGTTGCATTGTGTTTGGAATAGGAGTTAGTCCAAACACGGGAAACGAGGGACGTTTCATACTTGAAGTGATGAAACGTGCCTCAGTTCTCGGTCGCCAACACTCTTGACTATACATGATGGAGTTTTAGGCTTTATGTGTTCGTGTGTGCATTTATTTCATATTGAGTTGTACAATTTGGCTCCTCGGCCATCATGCATTGAGATGGGTGATTGGTGGCCCGAGGGTCGAGAACCACACCCTATTGAGCTTATGTAATGAGAGGGAGGGTGGCTGTGCATATATATGTTGCAAATACTTTGCCATGCCCCTTTCTTGCTCTCTGTTGCAGCAAACTGAAGTCTGGCAGCAGAAACTGGTCGGCCGACTAGATAAAGTGGCTGGCCGACCACTTTTTCTAGTTTTCAGCACAAAAAGTGGCCGGCAGGTGGTCTCCAATGCCAACAACTGGTCGTAAGGCCTCCTACAGATTCCCATGATGCAGTTTCAGCCTTCTGGAGCTTTTTGCAGTGTTCTAAGACCAGTTGCAAACAGAGGCAAATCAGGGCATCGCGATGGATTTTCGCACGAGGTGACCGGGCACGCATCATTCGCCATCCAAGGCAGAGTTGAGGCAGCCTATTTCATTTAGTTTACATGCTTATTCAATTGCCAACTTAGTTAATTGGTTAATTAGTCAGAGTTGTGTAATAATTAGCTGTAGCTTATTATTCATTCTGTTGTGTAATAACTAGTTTAATTAGATTAGCTTAGATTAGCTAGTTGGTTCTGTATTATTCATTTGGACCCTCCGTCGAGAGGGCACAACTGTTGTAAATAAGTGTGTGTGTGTGTGTGTGTGTGTGTGTGTGTGTGTGTGTGATGCATGTCTTCCAACCCCCATTTCTTTCTCTCTTTTATTTACCAGCATACAATGGTTAGTTTTAGGGCATGTTTCAATTAGCATACTTACGCTCGCATGTTTACATCCATTCATCTGTCTTGCATGCACCGGCCTTGGCGTATCATACTAACTTCATTGTATTTCAATTCCTGTTTGAATACATGTATCAAATTGCATTTCACATGACATTTTAGAATAGCCGAGCCTATCTTAGTTTCATTTTGTATGCGTTGCATTAGGCATTCTTAACATAGCTAGGATCATGCATTGATTTCTAACATAGCTTTTGTTTTGGCTCGGAGTACTCGGTAAGTGTTTATGCTTTAGGATCCTTGCATGTGTGTGAGTGACTGCCATGATAGCATGCTTACCATGAGGCTCACCGTCTATGTGATATAACTGCCTGAATGCCTGTGGGTGAAGGTTGGATTACTTGAATTGGAACAATTCATTGATTACGAGTTTTAAGCCTACTTGAGAATGGAAAATCACAATGTTTTATAAGCCCACTTGAGGGTGGCAAAATCCGCATTTTAGCCTATTTGCGAGTAGCAAACCGCCTTAAAAAACAAACATGAGATGTTTTGTTCCAATTTAGGGGATCCAGTCTATACTTGTATGTTGTGCGCACCACATAGTAATTCTAGGTTAATAACCGGAATAAGAGCACATGTGTTTTCAAAAACAAGATATCATGTTAGCAAAGGCCGATCTTTGATCGGGCGAACGAGGGTGCTCATTGCATGACATTCCCCTCTCGTACCCAAGTTCCTGAGCCGAGATCACTTTGGTGATAACGGACACGTGGCCTCAGGCACGAGTCAGGGTTTCCTAATTTTTCCAAAAATAAAATATTTAGGTGGCGACTCTGTATCTGGAAAAGCAGTCCATGTTTGTCACTTCTCTCTAAAAATCAAATTTTCAAACGATTTGCCGGATTTGGACTCTTTGGTGATTTATCAATCTTGCATTGCACTTTGTAAGATCAGATTAAGAACCATGACATTGAGTCCGAACTGTAGTGAGCCCAATGAACAAAACAGGATTTTCCCGGGATGTTCGAGCGCGTCTACAGTACCCCCTAGGCATGTTACAGTTTCTGGCGACTCTGCTGGAGACTTTTATGAAACCTTGACTAGAACTCCATGATATGACGATTATTTTCAATTATATGTTTATTGCATTGCATGCATTGGTACACTTAAAGTCCCTATGTTGCCCAGATACTGGTGGGAGCACAGGCACACTTTTTGTGGCACTACACCTATCTTTACGTTACTTTAGAGGCCTTGTGTTATAACCTTTTGAGATTTGAAGGTTATCAGACTTTGAAGAGAGGCTATATTGGCTCTTCTGATTTCCCAAGATCTTCATTGGTTATGACCCAAAGCACTCTTTGGTAATGTCACCTTGACTTTAACCCTTAGAGTAAAGCCAACCTTATGCATATAATGAGCTATAGTACCTTCCAAAAGTAGGACAGGATGCTCTCCCATTTCTAGGATATATGATACCACTTGTTTGAATAGTAAAGCCCTAGATCATTTCAAGCTAAGACAGGGTAACCCTACCCCCCCCTTCCATAGGGGCGTTTGTTCTCTTTCTTGCTATGTGCAATGTATGAGATCTATACAGAAAATCTCAAATTCTGAACAGTGGTTCAGGCATGTCAGTTTGTGGGGTTCAGTTTTTTCAGTGGGGCCATATAACGATTAGTTGTGCGAATTGGGCTAAATTGCTACCATAGTTCTGATTGGAAGTTTCATTTTGTTTTTGCTAAGTTGTTGTAGCACCATCACTTCAAAAAAGTCCGATATCCCGCAAAGTCTACTAGTGTAAATAAATAGAACTTGTGCGATATCCGACCATTTATGTGATTGGGGAGTAACCACCTGTTGATTGCACGGGCTTTATTTTGAATGTTGTGGATGGCCCACACTTTGACCAGCAATTTGAGAATGGTTTTATTCTAAGTTCTGAATTGAGTATTGAGTCTAAGTTTGATTCCACCAAGTTTGTAGAGTTGGGATCAGGCTCGAGTCATTCTAGTGATTCAGAGTCTGTTGATTTCGAGAATGCTAACCTAGACATCTCTGTCCTATCTAGGTCTTCTTTGTTATTTTCTTTTGAGTCTGTTGCCATCGCTGAGTCGTAGTTTCTTTTCAATAAAAAGTGCCATACATTCAGCTTACTTCTCTGTGCCTATAATTCATTGCATTGACCAAAAATTACAAAAAAAAATTTTAAACGCTGATAAAAATGAAGAGGAAGAAATTCTTTAGGATTTGCAAATTTTGATCGACTAAGAGGAAGAGAGGTGTGGTAAGCCCTTGATGAATGAGATCATTTCTGTTAATGTGGGTAATGAGAAGGATCCTGACTTGGTCCAGATTGGTTCTATATTGTCTTCGTAAGAGCATGAGCGATTAGTCACTTTGTTAAAAGATTTCAAAAAATATTTTTCTGTGGTCCTTTGAAGACATGCTTGGAATTGATTTTGAGATTATACAGCATAGGATCCCTCTTGACTTAAGGTTCGACCTCCTTAGCTTTCAAACCATGATTCAGAATATTCAATGATCAACTAAAGTCTAAGGCTTGCATAGCCGAAATGGAGGCAGCCCTTGAACTAGGGGCAATGATGTGATTCAGATTGGAAACAGCCCTTGAACTAGGGGCAATGATGTGATTCAGATTGGAAACAACCCTTGAACTAGGGGCAATAAGGTCGAATGTGATATAGATTGGAAGCAGCCCTTGAAGTAGGGGCAATAAGGTTGGATGTTATCAAAGATTTAAAA
Organism: Camellia sinensis; assembly: GCF_055761805.1. Classification (NCBI taxonomy): domain Eukaryota; kingdom Viridiplantae; phylum Streptophyta; class Magnoliopsida; order Ericales; family Theaceae; genus Camellia; species Camellia sinensis. The sequence continues at coordinate 145,476,035 of NC_138963.1, forward strand.
CTAAATCATTTTCCAATGAAGACCACCCAAAAAGTCAAGACCCAAGATTTGGGAGAAGAAGGACAATCGAGTTCCTATCCAATACACTAGGGGAAATTTAGACCGAATTAGCCTAGTCCCTATATCATCATATCTACTGGTCAAGTGTACCAGTCAGTCTTGCAGATTTGGCCTAGAGATCTCACAATCAATCAACATGGACAAGCTAAAATGAAAGTACCACCCTTGAGAGGCTCGCTGGGCTGAAAACCCGAAAGGGCGACCCAGGAAAAAGTTAGAGCAAAAAAACAAAACAATAGAAAGTAATAAAAAAAATGAAAAAATGAAAAAAAATGAAAAAGGAAAGGAAATAAATGAAATGAAAAACTTGCAAGGTTAAAAACCCGAAAGATTGGCTTTGGCAAAAGTTAGAGCACAAAAGGAGAGTGTCAATACCTGAGTGAACCTTAGCCGGAACTACGTATGGCCTGATTCCTATCTTTGGGATACGTAGGTAGCTTCATCTTGAAGTTCGGCCCTAATAATTTTTCAACTCATTCATCTCGTCCATGTTTGATTGATGTATCTTTAGACGACTTGGTTGTGCTATCTGCGTTTGCTTGGCTTGTCTTTGTTCTGCTCGGTTCAGTTTGTTCGATTCAAGTTGGCTCCGTTCGGTCCAGTTCTGCTCGGTGTCATTCGGTTCGGTTCAGATCAGCTCGGTTCGGTTCGGTTATCACCATTGTTATCAGGATTATCTGGCTTGGGGCTATGCACCCCAATGGTTGATTTCATGTTGGTTGGGTAGTGGCCATTTGCAAAAATAGGTTTTGATTATTTTGAATGAAGCTGACTAATTTTTCTCGAAAATTTTTCCATTTTTGCAAAACTAGAACCATTCTTTGGACTTAAAAAAGGGAAAAAATTTCAGTGCTCATAGCTTGACCCACATGATTTCGAAACAGAAAATGGAATAAGTATGCTAATCTAACTCTCATGTTGATCAAAACATTTTTACAAAAAAATCAAGAGAAAAAAAGTCAAGGCAATGAACTAGGGGCATAGTCAAGTCAGAGATTCTGTCTTTTCCACCGCTCGAGTCAACTATTCACTGCTGGAAGTTGCTATTCATCAATCTTTCAGCTGGCACGACAACTCTTTGGCTAGTTCATCAGTTTGTCGGCCAACTTTTTGGTCGACCCACCAGTTTCAATTTCAACCCATCATGACAAACTGCAGAATCGCTTAGGCTCAATGGTTGTGTTTCAGATTCACGTTTGTTTTAAGTTCCTTTTCATACCAGTCAGTGTATATAAGTGTGTTTGGATTGTTTTGCTTCATTTTTCTTTCATTAAGTCATTCTTTGATTCAAGTCAGTATGGAATCAATGTCCAATTCAGAGTTCGAAATTCAATCATTCTAAAATTCAATCAAACAAATTGTTTCCAAGCTCAAAGTGATATGCCAGTCACGCCATTGATTGCAAAAACGAAACTTATTTTATTGAAGTCAGGGGATGACATCCCCGATGACAGAGACAAAAAAAAAAAAAAAAAAAAAAGAGTTGAAGTTATACTTGCCCACTCTAAAAGAATAAACAAACAAACTCAGAGAAAAAAAAAAAAAAAAAAAAAAAAAAAGAGTTGAAGCTATACTTGCCCACTCAAAAAAAAAAAAACAAAAAAAAATTCAAAAGAGAGGGATCTTTTTTTTTTTTCTGATGATGGCCACACGCCAACCTCACTTACTCGACTCTCCCGCTCATATCTTCCTCTTGTTTTCATCTTGGGAGACCCTTGAAGGCCCTGCCCCAGTGCTTTCACCAAGAGAGTCGACTCCCCGCCGGCCATCAAAGGCAAAATACGAAGATGCTCCAAATCGGGCTATGGAGGTAGCCTGCCGTTTCAACTCTTTATTCTCCACCTTCAGTGTGCAAATCTCTGCTCTTGCGTCCTTGTACAGGCGCTGGAGCAGAGAGAGTTAGGCTTTGACCTGGTGTACCTCCCTTGTCCTGTTCTGCAGTCGGTGAGCTAATTTGGAGACCGCAACCACCGTCTCCATACAAGACTTTAGCATGTAGTGGTTGACTTCAATGTCAGATTGAGCTGCCATTATTTGCTCAACTGACAACCTAGGAAGGTTAGGAAGAGTAAGAGCGGGGCACTAGGTCCAGGAGAGCTTATGGGATCATTAAGGTCTGGAAAGAGAGTGAGGGGACCGGACGAGGCCATGTATTAGAGGTAAGAGGTGTAAAAGAAAGGAGTCACAGACTAATAGTAGAGAGCGGACTGAGTTTTGGAATCCTTTCTCCTCTGCTCAGTCTCTCTGTTCTATCTTTTGATGAGAAAAGAAGACGGACAAAAAGAAGGAGGCAGAAGAGAGTAATGAAGAAGAAGACGGAAGAGGAGAAGAAGAAAGAGATAGAAGAGAAAGATGAAGAAGAAGACGGAAAAGAATGATTAAGAAGAAGACAGAAGAGAAGAAGACAAAGAAGGAGAGAGAGCTGAGGCAATCGTTACAAATCGAGAAGGGCTAGCTTTTGTCAGCCGGCTAACGCAAAAGGCAAGGTCGCGTGTTAGACGCTGTTTTCGAAGGAAGAGAGAGAGAGGCAGGAGTGTTGTATACATATGTATATATGTATTGTATATCTATGTATTATATATATTTGTTTGAATATTTGGTCACAAGAGTGGCTTGGGTTCAATGGTTTGGCTCAGTGGTTGAGAACTGAAAGGTTGAACCTAAGGTCAGAGGTTTGAACTCCCATAGCAACGAGTGTTTCTTTTGTTTTGTTTTGGTTTTATGTATATATGTATTGTATAAGTATATATATATATATATATTTGTTTGAATATTTTGTCACAAGAGTGGCTTGGTTCAGTGGTTTGGCTCAATGGTTAAGGATTGAGGGGCTGAGCTTGAGGTCAGAGGTTCGAGCCCCCATAGCAACGAGTGTTTCATTTGTTCTGTTTTGGTTTTATGTATATATGTCTCATAAACCTATGTATTATATATATTTGTTTGAACATTTTGTCACAAGAATGGCTTGGTTCAGTGGTTAAGGATTGAGGGGCTGAGCTTGAGGTTAGAGGTTCGAGCCCCCATAGCAACGAGTGTTTCTTTTGTTTTGTTTTGGTTTTCTGTATACATGTCTTGTATACCTATGTGTTATATATATATATATGTTTGTTTGAATATTTTGTCACAAGAGTGGCTTGGTTCAGTCGTTTGGCTCAATGGTTGAGGGTTGGGAGACTAAGCTTGAGATCAGAGGGTCGAACCCTCGTATCCATGCGTTTTGTGTTTTTCCTTTCCTTTTGCGTATTTTCCGTACGTGCGTTGACGTTAGCAAACGGAATATGCCTTCTCAGTAACGGCATCTTCTCGTTGACGACCGCAAATAGAATATTTTTTGAATTTGTATATGTGTACCGTATGTTCATCTCTGTGTGTGTTTTGTCTGTATATGAATATATGTATACCGTATGTACATATCTGTGTATTTTGTCTGTATATGTATATATGTATATTGTATGTACATAGCTATATGTATTTTGTCTGTATATGAATATGTGTATACCGTATGTAAATATCTGTGTACATTTATATACATACATATATATATATATGTGTGTGTGTGTGTGTGTGTGTGTGTGTGTGTCTGTGTGTCTCCGTGTAGCTTGCATGTGTGTGCCTGTGTACGTATTTGTATTATGTATATGGTGTGTATATATATACGATATTTGGTATTTAAAAAAAATAAAACAACAATAAATAAATAAATAAATAAATCGTTTTGTGCTCAGAGTGCTGTGTGATTCCCAACATGGTGTGCAAATCAGGGTTCCTTCTTTCATAAAAATGCAGGGTCTAACCCTGATCGAAAGAGAGAGCATTAGAACAAGGACCTATCTGAAGCTACATAGGTTCCAAACTACAAAAAAAAAAAAAAAAAAAAAAAAAAAAAAAAGAGAAAAGAGAAATTTGGAGCATCTAAGTTTCTTTCAATTTCAACAATTTCCGGGACTGCATTTCGTAGTCACCTTTTCAGGTCTTGTCATTTCTTAGGAGTATGAGTGTACCTCTACCACAAGCTCAAGCTCAAGCCTGCTTCAAGCCAGAATGGCAATCTGAGTGCTATCCCTGAACACCATTCCCTATTAGAGGCATCTTGGCTGTGTTTGCAATGAGTTCCTAGGGGACCAATTGCGACGGTGGAAACTAGAGTTCGAATGGCGATGCCTAGAATGCAAAGGTTTGGAATTTCCGAGACTAAAGTCTGGTTTAAATACCCAGGGGTGTATCCCTGGCTTGAAATCTGTATGGCAGCCCCATATGTTAAGGTAGCGTGTATGCGCGTCAATTTTGAATACTGAACCAACCTAGTCTGTCACCCCGTTGGGGAATAGGGAAAGTTGTGAATATGATCAGGAAGAAAAGCCGCATCCATGGCTTCTACATGTAAAGGTTACCCCTTGTCAGCATTTGAGGGCCTTTGAACTGTGAGTTGAAGGTAAAAGTTTGAAGAATACAAGAGGGAGATCCTTGTAAGAGTAGAACGGTTCATCGCCACTCGCCCTATGAGGTGCTTTCTAAAGCGCTGCTCCGCTTGTTTATTGCATTCCCTAAACATCATGCACTACTTTGCTTGTAACATGTATCATATCATCGCACTTATTGCATTTATTTGCATCTTGTGTTATCTTGTATCATTTATCCTTTTACGCTGAGCAATGTTTAGGATCGTTGTCCCCTGGGGCATTTCTTAGGACCTCTCCTTACGACTTCAGCGTGGTTGGAGTGTTCTTTTCCTCACATGATTTCAGCGTGTTTGGAATTTATCTCAGGACACGTGGAACGCAACCCTGAGCGGTTTTCTCAGGACCTCTTCCCACGATTTCATGCGTGGTTTGAATGCTCCCTTCCGCACATGACTTCAGCGTGTTTGGAATTTTTCTTAGGACGCATGGAACGCGACCCTAAGTGGTTTTGTCAAGGCCTTTTCTCACAAAAACAAAGAAATCATTCTACCATACATTCTTCCACTCGCATGAGAAGTGTTTGGACTAAGAAATTTACCTCTGCTCCTTGCACATTAAACGAGTTAGGATGTAACATTTAGCCCGGTTAAAATCTTTCCCCCTTCTGTATGAGATATGGTTAGGAACGTCTGTTTGTTATACCACCATTTCTCCTCTCGCATGAGACGCATTCAGATTCATTCACTATTTATCCTCTCGCATGAGATGCGTTTGGATTCATTCACTATTTATTCTCTTGCATGAGACGTGTTTGGATTTGTTCATTATTTATCCTCTTGCGTGATATGTATTTGGATTTATTCGCTTTTTATGCTCTCGCACGAGACGCGTTTGGATTTGTTCATTATTCCTCCTTTCACGTGAGACGCGTTTGGATTCGTTCGTTATTTATCCTCTTACATGAGACGTGTTTGGATTTATTCACTATCTTTCCTCATTTCGCTTCCTCCTTTCCCGTGAGACGCGTTTGGATTCATTCCTAATTTATCCTCTCGTGTGAGACGCATTTGGATTTACTCTCGCGTGAGATGTGTTTGCATTCGTTTATCGTTTATCCTCTCGCGTGAGACGCGTTTGGATTTATTCACTATTTATCCTCTCGCGTGAGATGCGTTTGGATTCAGTCATTATTTATCCTCTCCTGTGAGACCCTTTTGGATTTATTCACTATTTATCCTCTCACGTGAGACGCGTTTGGATTCGTTCATTATTTATCATCTCACATGAGATGCGTTTGGATTTATTCCCTTCCTTTCCTCCTTTCGTGTGAGACGCGTTAGGATTGTAAATCGATTAAAAACAGTAGGTGCGCCTGTTCGTTCACACCGCCCTTTGTCCTCTTATTTGCGACGCGTTAGGATTGTAAATCTATTAAAAACAGCAGGTGCGCCTGTCTGTTCACACCACCCCCTCCTCTCGCGCGCGACGTGTTAGGATTGTAAATCAGTTAAAAACAGCAAGTGCCCCTGTCTGTTCACACCACCCCTCATCCTCTTGCGTGCGACGCGTTAGGATTGCAAATTGGTTAAAAATAGTAAGTGCACTTGTCTGTTCACACCACCCCTTCAATTCTCGTGTACGACGTGTTAGGATTGTAAATCGGTTACAAATAGCAGGTGTGCCTGTCTGTTCACACCACTCCTCCTTCTCTCGCGTGCGACGCGTTAGGATTGCAAATCGGTTAAAAACAGTAGGTGCGCCTGTTTGTTCACACCACCCCTTCTCCACTCACGTGCGACGCGTTAGGATTGCAAATCGGCTAAAAAACAGTAGGTGTGCCTGTCTGTTCACACCACCGCTCCTCTTCTCACGTGTGAGGCGTTAGGATTGCAAATCGATTAAAAATAGTAGGTGCGCCTGTCTGTTCACACCACCCTTGCTCCTCTGGCATGCGGCGTGTTAGGATTGTAAATCGGTTAAAAAGAGAAGGTGCACCTGTCTATTCACACCGCCCCTCCTCCTCTCACGTGTGATGCACTAGGATTGCAAATCGGTTAAAAACAGCAGGTGCGCCAGTTTGTTCACACCACCCCTCCTCCTATCGCGTGCGACGCATTAGGATTTCAAATTGGTTAAAAACAGCAGGTGCACCAGTTTGTTCACACCATCTTTCCTCCTCTCGCGCGCGATGCATTAGGATCTCGAGTCCTCAGTTAAAAATGTCGGGTGTGCCCGGTGTTCACACCAACTTTTTCTCCTCTTGCGTGAGACGCGTTGGGATTGTTAATAACATCAAGTGTGCCTAGTGTCAACACCATCTTTCCTCTTTTCTTGTGAGACGCGTTCGGTTGTTTATTCACTCGGTCAAAAACATCAGGTGCGCCTATTGTTCACACCATCTTTCCTCCTTTCACGTGAGATGTGTTAGGTTGTTGGTTAAAAACATCTGGTGCGCCTTGTGCTCACACCATCTTTCCTCCTTTCGCGTGAGACGCGTTAGGTTGTTGATTTACTCGGTTAAAAACATCAGGTGCGCCTAGTGTTCACACCATATTTCCTCGTTTTGCATGAGATACGTTAGGTTGTTGATTTGTCTTGGTTGAGGTCTTCCCACTCTTTTCGTGTGCAATGCGAGGAGATGTTTATGATCGACTTTTTCAAAAATAATCGGCTTCGCATAGCATATAAGTCCAGTTCCCAAAATCTTCCTGCATATCATTAGCATCTTGCTCCTGAACTATGCTGGTTTGATTCCTTATAGTGGGATACGTAGGCAAACTTCTGGTTCAACCACTTGCATTGCATCTTGTTTTTCTGCCCAAGTCCTATGGCTTTGTCAAAAGGGTCGTCTTCGGGCTTTGACATTCACTCACGTCATGAAATGACTTCGAGCTTTGTCAAAGAGGGGCAACTGTAGACACCCCATTTTGAACGGCCCTAAGACTTGGGCGCTTTCTTTTGAACACCCGATGATGGAAATTGAAATATACTATTTTATGAATTTCTAAACCAAAAAAAAAATCAAATTGAAGTTTTAATCCTAAACCTCACTCATTTTGGCCAAATTAATTTATATCACTAAAATATTTTTTATTATTTTATTCTGATTTGTAGTATTTTATAATTTTATGTGTTTGTACATATTTTTAGATGTTTTTAATTGGTATAAATAATACATTTTAAATATTTTATAAATACAAAAATAATTTAAAAAAAAAGAAAAGAAAAGAAAGAGAGGTCGGTGCCGACCTCCCCCGCCTGCTGGATTCAACTTGCATATATATATGTGTGTGTGTGTGTGTGTGTGTGTTAATATATTATAGATGGGAGCATAATATAGAAGATAGATTAAAAAAATATATTATGGTCAGATGGGTTTGGTGGAGGATAGACTATATTTTTATGGGTTTTGGAATGGAAGATAGGGGATGATTATGTTTTTGGGGTGGTGAAATGTTTTTTTAGAAAAAGAGAGGAGAGACAACAGGCGCCAACAACTCTCTCTTCTCCAGACCATCCCTTATTCCGATCACCAAAGGCGGTGGTCTTCAAAAACTATTGCTACGGACTAGGAGGGAGAGAGAGAGAGAGAGTGAGAGAGAGAGATGACAAAGAGAAAACCAGAGAGAGAAAGAGAGAGAGAGATAAAGAAGTGTAGAAGACAACCTCACCACCAACTTACAAACAAAACAATCCAGTTTACACAGACCATCACAGAACCTAGAAAATATTGTTCCAATCCATCTCTCTCTCTCTCTAGACTTCGCCAATGACGATCCTAGACTCGTTAGAGAGTGTCGGTACCACGATGACCACGACGTCGACTACGGATCCCGGCACCTGCATTCGGCGGAGACCGAGCGCTGCCGCAGGAGGAGGAGGAGGAGGAGGAGAAGTGGCCACTTCTGATTTGTTCTCGAAGACGAACTCGTTGGAAACTGATAGTTTGATTTTTGGTTCGGAAAATGATCAGAGTCAGATCAGGGCAAGGTTCCAAATATCGGCCGGTACGTGCCGTACCGGCCGGTTCGTAATGGAAAATGAGAGTGCCGAGTCGGATACTCACCGATATACCGGTGAGAACGAATTTCACGTCCGTAGCGGCCGATTCCCGACACGTATCGGCTTGTATCTGATACGTGAGCGTTCCAGTTCCGATATAGTTCGATTCGGCTAAAAAACGAGCAAAGCATATGGAAAAATAATTGAGGAAAGCAAGTCACATGGAAAAGCAAATCACCTGGAGAAGCATCGAATCGGACCAAACCTCAAACCCAAATCAAACCCAATCGGACCAAACTTAACTCGGACCAAACTCAACTCAACTCCCCAAAGTTTTCCCTCAATCGGACCAAACTCATCTCCCCAATCAAACCCAAATCCATCTCCCAGGGGCATTGATCTTGTAAAGTGCTGCAAGGAGAAGCATCGAATCGAACCCAAACCATCACCGATTTCAAGCTTCTTCATTGAAGGTTTTTCTCTCATGCTCTGTTTACATTTGTTTCGTGCTCTGTTTTTTGCTTTGGCTGAACACTTCTTCAAATGGTTTTGCTTCTGTTTGGTTTGTTTATATTATATTATGTTATATTATATTATTTTATGGTTTTGCTTCTGTCCAGTTTGCTTCTGTTCGGTTTGTTTATGTTATATTATGTTATTTTTTTTCTTCTTCAAATGGTTTGTTTATATTATATTATGCTCTTCTTTTCTTTTCTCTATGGTTATTTTTTTATTTATATTATGGTATGGGATGGTTTTTCTTGGTAAGTTGCGTTTGGTTTGTTTATAATTTATTTATTTATTTTTTTCTAGTTAGTTGTTTATAATGGTTTATAATTTGTTTGCTTGGTAAGTTGTGTTTGGTTATTTTTTTATTTATATTATGGTATGGGATGGTTTTTTCTTGATTTTTTTAAATAACCAAACTATATATAATAAAATATTAATAATACAAATAAAAAAATTTCACAGCTTTTGTTTGCTTGATGGGGGATGAGACTAGAGTCACCCTGATTATTGATTGAAAGTGCATTAAAATAGATCAAAAAAATAAATAAATAAAATAAATAAATTAATTAAGGCTAAAATAAATACATATCATTTAGTTAAAAATGAGTCAAAAGTGCCTTTACATATCAAAATTTTGATTAAAATGTGATAAATTAAGGCTAAAAGAGTGAAAAAATACATAAAATTGAGTTTTAGAGGGATTGCTAATGATTTTTGAAATTTCACAGCCGCGACGTGCGATACCCGATACGTACCGGTCGATACTCCCGATACCGATACTCCGCGATCGATACCGTTACATTACCCAATACCGCGATTTAGAACTATGGATCGGGGACGGTGACGGCGGCGGCGGCGATAAGGTTACGATTGGAGAGGACAGAGAGAAGGACAATTTGGAAAAATTCTCGTGCCGACCGTCTACTCGGCTCACCGGAGAATCAAGGAGAGTCCTCTCAGCTCTGTCGCTATATCCAAATAGAGTCATGCTAGTCTCTTCATCCTCTGTATAGTAGTTCTTGTTGTTGTAAACAGCCGGCTTATCATTGAAAATCTGATGAAGTATGGCTGGTTGATTAGGTCTAGTTTCTGGTTTAGTTCAAAATCATTGAGGGATTGGCTACTTCTAATGTGCTGTATTAGTCTCCTGCTTTTCCCACTTACTGCCCTGGTTGAATCATAAATATTGTCTGCATGGTGGATTGTCCCCATCCATTGAGACCCTTGATAATATACGGAATTTTGATCGTGTTCAAGAAGTTCCACATAAAGGTCGTCTGTGTGATCTGTTATTGTCCGACCCTGATGATCGTTGTGGTTGGGGAATCTCTCCACGTAGTGTTGGATACACTTTTGGCCAAGACATATCTAAGCAATTCAACCATACCGACAACCTAAAATATATTGCTAAAGCTCATCAGCTGGTTATGGAGGGACATCATATCTCTCTCTCTCTCTCTCTCTCTCTTGGTGTGTGGCTGTGCCCAGGTTTGATCTCTAGCTATGCTTCCCAGATGTCTCGAAGGTATGACAGCCGTACAACAATCTTCTCTCCAGAAGGTCATCTTTACCAGGTCAAACACGTGATGGAAGTGATTGGAAACGCCAGGATTGCAATTGGGATACTATGAAAAGACGGGGTTGTCCTAGTTGGGGAAAAGAAAGTCACTTCCAGACTCCTACAAACCTCAATATCCACTGAGAGAATGTACAAGATCGATGACCATGTTGCATGTGCTGTGGCTGGAATCATGTCTGATGCCAACATTCTTATCAACACAGCCTGAGTCTAAGCACAACGCTGCACATATGCTTACCAGGAGCCATTGCCAGTCAAACAGCTAGTTCTCTATGCGACACCAAACAAGGTTACACACAATTCGGTGGGCTTCGACCATTTGGTGTGTCAATTTTGTTTGCAGGTTGGGATAAAAACTACGGGTTCCAACTTTACATGAGCGACCCTAGTGGAAACTATGGTGGTTGGAAGGCTGCGACAATTGGTGCGAACAATCAGGCCACGCAGTTAATGCTTAAGCAGGATTACAAGGATGATATTTCAAGAGAAGAGGTTGTACAGCTTGCACTAAAGGTGCTTGGTAAGGTTATGGACAGCACAAGTCTTACATCCGATAAGCTTGAACTTGTTGAGGTGTTCTTGTCTTCTGGGAAGGTGAAGTACCAGGTGAGCTCGCCTGAGTCGCTGAGTAAGTTGCTGGTGAACTTTGGACACGTTCAAGAGATATTCAGTTAAAGAAGAAGAATGATGGGTTGCCTGGAGAAGTTGGCTGATATTGGAGACTCAAGAACATATGAAGGATGTATGTTAAGAAGTAATTAATTAGTTATTTAATTAGAATTTTATAAGTAATTAATTAGTTAGTTCCAATAATTAGTTAGAATAGTTAATTAGTTGTGATTTTGTAATAGCTAGCTAGCATAGTTAGTTAATTTGTTTTGGTAATAGTTTAGCTTTAATTAGTTAGCTAGGTAATTCATTCGGACCCTCCTGCGTGAGGGCGAGCAAACTTGTAATAATGTGTATGTCTTCCAACCCTACGTCTTTCTCCCTTTTATTTAACTGCTTACGATGGTTAGATTAGAGCATCATGTTTTATTCAGCATACTTTATGTTTGCATCAACTTATATTGCATGTACCAAGGCTCGGCGCATCATTCGTATTCATATTGTCGTTTAAATACTTCTTTGAATACATGCTTAGACTGTATACCGCATGCTATCAAATTATTTCATATGCCGTATTTTAGAAGCCGAATCTTTGGTTGCATCTCATGTGTAAATTGCACTAGGATTTTGTATATAAGATCATGCATATTTTACTAACTTTGTTTTGTAGCTGTTCGCGGGACGTTGGTAAATATGTGAGTTTTTGTACTTTAGCATCCCGCTTGTGTGTGTTTTTTTTTATTATTATGTTTAAGCATCCTACCATGTGGATACTTGCTTATTTGATATAACTGTATGAATTCCAGTGGATGGAGGTTGTGTCGCTTAATTTGGAATGATGTTGATTTTTCATGTTTGTAAACTCAATTTATTTGGGTTGTACATCTTCAAAACTCTTTCAAAATACACGATATCAAATTATTCCAAAATGAAAGGCATAGTCTATACCTGTATGCTTCACATAGTAAATTTTAGGATTTATTAAATAATCAAAACATGAACATATAAACAAAATAAAATTCATATCATGGTTTAGTAAAGGCCGATCTTTTGATCTGGTGAGCAAAGGTGCTCAATTAATGACCTTCCTCATTCAAATCAATGGTTCGGAGCCAAGCATCCTTGGTTACGACGAACAGTGGCCTTGGCCCAAGTCACGGGTTTCCTAACTTTTCAAAAATAAATATTAGGTGGCGACTCTAAAATTTGATGACGCAGTCCATTTTTGAAAAAATTGCAATAAAATGGATTTTCAATAAAAGTTGTCAAATCTGGACTCTCATCTATGTTTCACATTGCACTTGTGAGACTAGATCAAAGAAATTGAGGGTCCGAACTGTTTAACACGCACGCGTGCCCTCCGCTCATGTTACAATGATGACCTTTCTTTTCTTGGAAATCTAGTATAACCAGGAGCTACTCACCAAAATAGCCAAAGCACCAATGGAAAAACCTGCAATTCAAATAATTCGTAAGTAACAACTAATATAAACATCTTGCCAATATATTGATTCAAAATTAAGCATATAAAGAGCTTTATACTTGAGGAAAGCAACAATTAGTTATAGAAAGATCTCAATTGTATGATGAATTGGAATGCATCTATATGTTGAAGATCAAAGTTTTAGCTCAATAGGATTGTAATGCCCCCAAATTGATTAAATTAATACACTTCTCATAACTTGATAAATCCAAAATCTCTCCAAGCCAAACAAAAATGTTAATCTCTAAAGTCCTCTTTTCCATTGAACTGCATATCAAATATTACAATTTTCATATTCTTGTCTTAGTAATAATAACATTTACATAGTTCAAGAAATTAGAGAATAAAAACAATAATGGCTTAATGGCAAACATCAAGGCAAGGCCTTGTTATAACAAAATGGACATGTCGTCCCAAACATATACGCTCGAAGCTTCCACATAATACATCTACGAGCCTTCATGGTCCAACAAAACAAAGAAGTCCACCTCCTTCTCGTAGGGATGATTGCACATCATTAATTCCTGAAATTGTTAGATAGGAATGAGCTAGATGCCCAGTAAAAATAATTTTAAGAAAATATCTTATTATTTGAAAATTCATATGGCATTATCACAACCAAAACATTTTCTTGTTCAACTCATGATAGGAGTTTAAGCAACAAAACTTAGATATTATCATTTCCATGAAAATCACATTTCAACACTTGGGGGTAAATACACCATGAAGTCCCTAAAGAGAGTCCCAAATCACATACATAAGTCACTTTCATTTAAAACCACCCCACATTTACCGACTATTACACGGCGGGACATGGTCACCCAAAATCATCCATTTTTCCACTTTTACTGACTACAATACGGCAGGACCAGTGGACACCCAAAAACATTTTCCCACATTCATCCGGCGATAAGCTTAGACTGGGCAATTGGGCACCTTTACTCCTCCCGCGGGTACCTATAGACATCCGTTTTTGACCGCCTTAAGACTTGGGTGCCTCACTCTGAACACTCGATGATAAAATGTTATGCTGTGCAATCGTTCGATTTCTTTAGTAAAAGGCTTCGGTTTCAAGCTTTAAAACCTAAACCTTGTACCCCCTTTGAACCAAAACCTTGTTGGCCAACAAATGGCAAGCATGCCATTTTTACGGCCGACTATGTTTGCCAACAGTAGATATTTTACAATAGCCAGCTGTCCCCATGTGTATGCTCTGCACCAGCTGTCTGTTTGCTGATATTTCCTATGTGAGAAGTTGTTTTTCTATAAATACAAGACCCCCCCTCATGGTTTAGGGTTAGAAAAAATCCTCCGAGAGCTATAGCTTGTCCAACACACTTCCTTCTCTTCTTGCAATATGCATACACTATACATACACCTTCTAAACTTAAACTTGAAGCTTTTGCTGGGGTTATTGAATCTAACTTCAGCTCCTTGAGAGTGCTTGGTTTGTGGTTTGTTAACTAAGAAGCTTTTCCTCTTTTTCAAAAGGTAGACTTTAAACTCTTTTACCATCTTGTCTCTATCTTTTCTTTGCCTTTTCATACTGATTTTTGAGCTATTTTAAGCTTAAAAATGTGATTTAAACCTCACAAAAAGAGGAGTGGTTAGCCACCCTTCCTTAGGCTTTGTTCCATAGCTTGTTGCTTGACCTTTTCTACTTTGTTTCTTTTGATTTGACCACTGCTTTTTTGAGTTTAGGGGCTGTTTTATGTGTTTATTTAATTTATGCTTTGAATATCATACTTGTGTTGTTGTAAGTCCTCATGGGTTTGGTGTATAGGCCATAGCTTCCAATCCATTTGAGTTGATAGTCTTTTCTTTCCTTTTTTATTTATTTATTATTGTTTTCATGCGTATATTCATGTCATTGTAATCATCCACTTTTCATTCATACTCTGCAACCTCCCTCATTTCTTTGTTTCTTTTAATTAAGGGTTGTATTAACCAAAAGATTTTCGCTCACGGCATAAGAAAAAGGTTCCATGAGCTAATGTTTAACCTCTTCGGAGGTTCATTATTAGGGCATCATGTCTTCCTTATGCTAAGTGGGATCTCTTGTTCGATACCTCTCTTAATCGTTGGTGCATCATTTCTAAGGGACTCATTTTCTAGTTAGACCCTTGGAAATCATAAAATAAAATTTCATTATAGCTCATTTTTAGGTTTGGATCTGGACTCATTAGCGCTCTTTTCAGGTTTGACTCCGAATTCATTATTGCTCGTAGATGGGTTTGATTCTTACTTTGTAGTTTCTACCGTAGAAAATGGCTTGAAAAATTCATTTATTGGGTCAAGTCATGCTTGCTATTCTTTATTTCTTTGGGACTTAGTGGACTTAATCATCACCTTTGGACAAAAAGGAAGGAAAAAAAAAAAGAAAATGGAAAGGTAAAGTAAAAATGCTAATAAAATTGGAATAAAAAGAGGTAAAAAGATAATATAAATTGGGTTAGGTTCAGTCGAACGTCATACTGAATCTATGGCGTCTTGAATCATCGCATCCGATTTCAGTGATATTTGATGATTTATGAAGCAAGTCTACCCCCTCCTTTCAGGTAACTCCATGATAGGGAAGAAGCATTCTTTATCTTTTGTATCATTTATTGAGCTCTTGTCCTATCGCTTCTAAAATCATCATGCAACAAATGTTCAATGATTGATGATTTGACAATCGATTATGCTCCTTCCATGATCATCTTCATGATAGAGAAATGCAGAGAGGATAAACATCTTCTTGAAACACTTTGTCTTGCTCTATTTCAGCTCTATTGTAGCAAGGTGTTCCCCAGAAACAGTGGCAGCCGACCATCATTCTGCATGGCCGACCATGCTCTTAGGCCGGTCGGCCACCCATTTTGTATACATCATGGTATTTTTATAGTAGAACAAAACAGATTCTGAGGCCAAAACAGAACAATTTTCTGACTATAAACAGAGCAAGTTATGGCAGCAAATAGAGAGGTTTCCGTAGGGTGTTCTCGATTGCGCGCATGCAGTTCCTCACCTCCCCTTCGAGTCCATTAGATTAGTAGCTTTAATATTCATATTTGTAATAATTTGTAATTAATTAGTTGTTTTGCTTTCATTTGAATTTGTAATAATTAATTAGTTTCGTTCATCAATTGTGTTGCAATAATTAGTTAATTAGGACATTAATTCTGACTCTCTTGTGCGAGGGCAAACTAGTAATATTTGTTTATCTTCTAACCCCTATTTCTTTCTCCCTTTTACTTATACGCTTACCGTGGTTGTATATAGTATCATGTTTTTGTTTCATATCATTACCATGCTCTGTATCCATTTTTATATGCATTAAGGTTTGGCTCATCATTTTGAATATCATTGCCATTTCCTACTTACTTGAATACGTGCATTACCGCATGCTTTGAGTTAATCCATATAACATATTAATAAGTCGAACCTGGGAGTTTCATTTTGTATGTGTTGCATTAGCCACTTGCATATCTAAGATCATGCATTTTTCTAATTGTTTTCTTTTCTTTTCTTTGGCTTGCCTCGGTTGAGTACTAGGTGAGCATTTTTGCTTCAGCATATTGCATGTGTGTTTGTGTTACCATGTTAAGCATACTACCATGAGGCTACATGCTTATTTGAAATACCTCTTTGAATGCCTGTGGATAAAGGCTATTTCGCTTAAGTTAGAACGACACGACTTTGAAAATTGTACATATAAGCTTGTTTTTATTCATTCAAGTAGCACATATTCAAAACTCTTTTCAAACAAACATGAAATCAAAGCATTCCAAAAGTGGGTGACGTAGTCTATATTTGTGTACCTCACATAATAAGTTAGCATTAATAATCAGAATAAGAGCATATAACATTGATAAAAATCACATCATAATTAGTAGAGGCCGATCTTTGATCCGGTGAGTAGGATGCTCAATGGATGACCTTTCCCTCTCATGCCTAAAGTCCCGAGCTGAGACACTTTGGTTATGACAGATAAGTAGCCTTTGGCATGAGTCACAAGTTTCTTAAATTTCTCAAAAATATTTAGGTGGCGACTCTAAAATCTGGCAATGTTGTCCATTTTTGGCATCTCCGATAATTGATGGATGTTCTAAGATTTGTTGGATTTGGACTCTCATCATTTTTCTGTTTTACATTGCACTTGTGAAACCAGATTCAAAACCATGGGAGTCCGAACTGTAGGGTTATCGTATTTAGGAAGACTAATCCCCTCTGAGGAGCGCAAAGAACCAACTACAGTTTCTGGCGACTCTGTTGGGGAATTTAGAGAACTTGGCTTGAACTTTATAATGTGACATTTTCTTTACATATATATGTTCTTTGCATTGCATTTGCATGTTGCTCTTATGTCACAGCGTTTACCATCTGATATCTGGGACAACTTGCTGGAGGCTTGCCAAAAGGTTGGCAAAAGGCTGGTCGGATATGGGCAATGTCACGTTTGGAATATAACCCTTGGATCTGGGTTACCGCTATATCGCTTGATCCTCCTTTCACTTTTCGGTGTTAGGTGTGAGAGGTATATTAGGTAACCTTGATGAGGTGCCCATGTGACCAATTGGCCTAGTGCATATAGTAAAGCTCTAGTGACTGTTCCAACATCAGATAGGATGCTAGCCCAAGTGCAGGATGTTATTAAACTACTTGTTTGAAGTAGTGAAACCTTATATCATGCCAAAGCTAATACAGGGTAACCCTCCCCCCCTCATAGGGGTGTTTTTGGCGCTCTTTACTTGGTATGTACTCTACAGTGAAACCGTACAGGGGTGTTTCATATCAGTGGATCAGTTAACATCAGTTTGTGGGGCAGAATTCAGTGAGGAGTACAGTCTTACATCTATGATCACATCTGTTCTGATAAAATCTCGCTGAGGCGCTATCCAGTTTCTAATTTTTTCATTTCTTTATTTCTTTTGCTAGGTAGTCTAAAACCATAACTTTAGAAGGTTCTGATATCCCCCAAGCGCTCTGGACCTGTGTTGGAAGACTTTGTAAGGTAGGAGATCTTGTTTGGGGACAGCCAATGTTTGCCTCACTATCACCAGTTGTAAGGCGAAGAAAGGTCAGACGGGGTTCACTAGTTCAGTTATTTCATCAATCACCTCTGAGATCACTTCTATTCAGTCCACCTCAAGCATAGTCATCTACTCCCCATAATGGCACAATATCCCTCATTAGACCCGGTGGAATTACTGATTAGTCTTCAGCAATCAGTCGACTCACTCTAGTACGGCATGGCCCGTCAAGTCGAGGTCATGAATAGGTTGGAACAACAACAATAACAACAACAACAACAGCCGGCTGCGGCTTCTGGTTCACATATACCTAACGTGGCTACTCCTATGCTCGGTACCACTACCAATGTTACTGCAGCTCAAGATCCACCAGCCGAGGGTGTTTCGGCCTTTCTTATCCAGGCAGAGCCAATTTTAGTTCAGATGTCTAGAGCTCCAGTTTACTCGATTGCGGCGCCTTTTGGGTTAGAGTTTGACCTGACCTTTCTTAAAGTCAACAAACTTGTGAAACTGTTCAAGAAGGGGCAGGGGGTTAACTCTATTCCAGATATTGAGGATGGATATGCAGAGTCAGTTGTTACTCTGCCAAAGTAGTTAAAGATGTTGTATATTGACTGCTTCGATGGCTCTGGAGATCCAATGGTGTATCTGCGCTTTTTCTCTAATATCCTGTGACCAATGGGTTTGACCAGACTTCAAAAGTTGTCACTCTTCGGCTAAACCATGTCTAGTATAGCTGCCATCTGGTATGCTAAATTGGAAGACTCTGTGAAACAGAGCTGGGTGGAGTTGGCCGAGTCTTTTGTTGCCCAATACTCCTACAAAACGCAGATCGAGGTCACAACTCGTGATCTTGAGACAATGCGTCAAGACTAGAGGAGGGTTTCTCAAAGTTTGAAACTAGGCGGAGGGCCAAAGCATCGATAATGCCCACCCAACCCTCAGAAAAGGATCAAATGTAGATGGTTGCTTGGAATCTTCACGGCAAACTGTTGCAGAAGATGATCGTTCTCCCCTTGTTCACATTTAAGGAACTTCATGAAATAGGAGTTCAGTTTAAGAGGCAATAAAGCAGGGGATTATCGTAGATAAGAAGGAGCTGGCCAAGAGGCCTTCTATTCGCAGTATCAATGCTATCGGGGGTAGCACAACTGTGAGGCCTTCAGAGGTGAGTGTTGTCACCACTGCCAAAATCGCCGACCTCTTTCCCAATATGAGCCCACAAACTTCCAATCCTACCCGACCTCCAGTTAGGACATTCAATCAGCTTCACATGACAATCTCGGGCTATGCAAGTGTTAATGAAAAAGGGACATCTAAAGCCCCTCAATCCTCGACCACTTCCAGAACCTCTTCCACTTAGACATGATCTCACCAAGTACTGTGCCTTCCATCAATAACATGGTCAGGAAACAGACAGGTGCTACCGCCTACGTCATAAGATCTAGGATCTCATTGACAACAAAGTTATAGCCCCACCTCAAAAGTCAAACACTGTAACCAACCCACTGCCCAACCATAAACAGGTACCACCCCCACCACACACCAACTTCATCTATACACTACCCTTTTCCTACGACCCAAATGTCTATATCACCCCATCTCATCTACCAAAGCTGATGTTGTTCATCCCTGATGGCACAGACTTGTGCATGATGAACACATCTAACCCATAATTCGAACCTCATAAACATATGGTGACAACACCCAAAGAGGATGAGGTTTTGACCTTGAAAGGAGGTACCGGTTAGTCACTAGAAATTCCCGGGGAGTTATCTGAGGAGGAATATGACTTGAGCCAATACACTGTTCCCATTGCTCAACCCAAGCCTAAGGTAGTACTGCCGAGCTCAGTTGACGTTAATGTGGTTAGTGACAACGGCCCAAGCCAAGGGTTGGATGATCTTGCAGATCTTGAAGAAGATTTGGACAACCTCCAATTCTTCGAAGAGCAGGACCAGGGTAATGTGCTGATTGGTTGGTTTGATTTGAGCCTGTCAGCTGATAATCAGGGATGACTGAGTGATGAATCAGACAAAGAAGAGGAAACTAGAGTTAAATCTGAGGTAAAGAAGACTATAGTAGCTGTGGCAGCCGGGGCATCCAAAGAGAAAGGAAATGTGCCAAAGAGCAGTGGCATAGAAAAACAAACCCCAGAATCGGGTTTTGATACAATTGAAAGTGCTAAGCTAGAAGCAGTACTAAGGAAGTTTGAACAGGAGTGGATTAAAGAAAGTCAAAAGGCTGCAACACCTTGCCACCTTAAGGGAAATAATTATCATGTGGGAGTAAATTGAGTGGAGCCAGACAACTGTCTGTCAGCAATTGAAGGTTAAGGTGAATAGTGGGAAGATGACAATCTGCATCTTGACCACACAGATGAAAACTGGGGAGACCATATCCCGGATAGTACTTGGTATGCAAACGAGATAGACCACCTGACCAGGAGTGGACAGTATTTCAAACCTCCACATTTGGATCAGGCTGTACCATCACGAAAAGACAGGGAGATTAAGAAGGAGAAGGAGAAGAAACTAGAGAAAGAGTTGGTTCTGAAACAACTAAAAAAGATCTAGGCTGACATTTCCATTTGCGGTCTCCTCATGGCTTCACGAGTATCGACAGGCAGTTTCATCGGCAATGGATAAGTCCAAGTTATCCATCGATATTACACCAGAGTAGCTTGTTGGCTTGATCTTCCCAGGTAGGACTAAGCCTATGCTCAGTTCTTTTTGATAAGGAGCTGCCACCGGAAGGATTGACTCACAGCAAGCCATTGTACATATCTGTTGAGTGCAGAGGAAAATGGGTTCCAGTGGTTCTAGTGGAAACCGACTTTGCTATCAATGTATGTCCTTCTTGTATTACCAATGCAATAGGCCTGAAGCTGGCAGATTTCGTCCCCACAACCCAGGTGATCCGGGAAAACGACAATACGAGTAGGGAAATTATAGGGACGGTGAAAGTACAGATCCAAGTGGGCCTTCCGGGCATGAGATTGAGTTTCATGTGCTCAATGTGCCGGCTATCTTTAACCTACTTTTAGGGAGGCCCTAGTTGCATTACATGAAGGTTGTGTCCTCCACCCTGCACTAAATGTTGAAATACCCTCATGAGGGAGGAGTTGCTACAATTTTTGGAAATTCATTTATTTATCCACCACCAGAGGTTACTACACCTTTGCTAAAAATCAATCGTAGTGATGAGGATGTGTTTCTTTTAGGTTTTACTCTAGCAGTGGTATAGGCAATCTTAGCCGAAAACGAAGGCATGTATGTTAGTGCTTAGTCTATTTATTTTATGAATAAACTGAGGTACATTCCCGGGATAAGGCTCAAAAGGAGCAGAAGAAAAGGTGTTGCAGTGCTAGCTGAAGTGCCACACAATCCATGTGCCTTTGGATTGGGCTATTTACCCACCAAAAAAGACTAGAGCAGGAAGAGAGAAGAAATAAGAGAAAGGGCCAAGGCCAAGAGAGCCGGGAAACATTATGAGCTGGTTCACAAGCCAATATGGGAAACGTTGAATGGGCGTTTTATCAGAGAATGAGAGGATTTCCTCTTCTGTGGCTTTCTTGAGCCTTGGGTCGATTCCTCAACAAAAAAGCATTTCCCCGAATTTGAAATCTTCTTCAACCACCAGCTTCAAGATAGTGATGAAAAGAGGGCTAATCCAAGTATCAGCACCGACCATAGTAAAAATGACAATTCAGACAGCAGTGAGACTAGAGTTGGGGCAACATTGGTTGATCTTGTAATAACCCGACCCTCGTATATGATTTTGGTATTCTTTTTCGTCCTCTATTCTGTACTTTTGACTGCTATTTGTGAAAGTCTATGTGGAATTACGTATAATTCAGTGAACCGTGGGAATATGGACTCCTATCTGTTTAATAAGAAAATTATCTGTCACACTTAAGATGTTTAAATTAGGAATTAAGAGCCTTAGAGGATTGATAATCCGAAATTGACTTCACATTTAAGAACAACATAATTTTTAAGTGATAATAAGCAATTTTGTAGGAATTTGATTTGGAATGATTAAATTCATTAAGTTTGTCCTATTCAACTTTGTCCTCCTATTATATATATGTGTGCTTCTTTGAATAAGAAACTTGAGAACTTCAAAAATAATATCTCTAGAGAGGAAATTAGAGAGGAAAGGGTTTGAAGAAAAGGTGAGAGTTCTCAAGACCAAAGAGTGGGAAATTAAGAAGAATTCAAGAGCATTAAGCTTAAAGTAAGTCTAACCCCTCTAATTCCACTTTCTTTCTTTGCTTTAAAGTAGGAATTTCTTGATGTGGTGGGTTGGAGTTGTAATGGAATTCATATATTTGACTAAATGGTTATATGTGGGTGTGATGGAAATACTTGGAATTAAGTTATGTTGTGAATTTAAGATTAAGGATTTAGTTCATGTTTGGATTAATACATGTTTATAGTCTTTATTTACATGTTTTTGAACCACACTTTATCAATTAAAGGGCCTATTTGGAGCCTTATGCAAGCTTACAAAAATGGGGTTTTGTTTGGGAAAATTTCGGACTACACTGCTGGAATCGCCGCACGTGCGGGGATCACTGTCGCACGTGCGGAAGGCCTGCCGTACGTGCGGGGCTCACAGCCGCACGTGCGGTCCATGTTGCAAAAATTTGTTTGCTCGGTTTTACGTGCTTAACCCTCTGGTATTTTTAGAATTTGTGTTTGATGCCCTTAAGATGCTTGTAAATTCATTCGAAGTGACATGAAGCAGGAAACGAATTAAAGAAAAGAAAAGGAATTAATGTCTAAGTTGTATATATGTGTAGGCCTAACCCGGGAAGGACGAGCATTCCGTTATAGCACTGTGAGTAGTAGTACTTTGATGTACCTTTAACCATTTATCGTTATTGATGTTAAATCTTCGTCGTAAGAATTATGTTGACATAAATGTTATGAATGCTATGTGAGAAACACTGTGATATTATGGAAACTTCAAAAGAGTTTATGAAGTTATGTATGTTTTGTGCGAAACATTATGGAATTATGAAAACATCAAAGGAACTTGTGATTGTGTGAACCCCTCAGGCCAAGGGCCGAACTGTGAAATTGTGAAACCAATAAAGTCATCTATATGTACTTACTTTTCGTTACTAGTTATCAGGAATGTCCTGTTAACTTTACGTTAATTATGTCAACTCATGGGAATGATGTAACAGTTACCATTAGGACTATGTTAATTACAAGGCAAGGCAATTGTGTTAACATATAAGAATGATTAAACAAAGGTGTATGCTATTGATAAGAGAGCACGTAAAGTAAATCATTTACCCAAAAGAATTTATGTTCATTCTTGAAGAATGGATTCTGAGTAAATATAAGAGTAGCTACATGTATCCAGATGAATTGAAGTTAATTTGTTATGGTGCTTATGAATTGGAAGTGATCCAGAATCTACGATATAAGTGCAAAGTTTAGCATCATTATGTGACCCTCATGAGAATGTGAATTAGTCTCTCATTGTTAAGTGTACAATAATGACACGATACAACAAGAAATGCTGTAGTTATGATATGTTTCGTTTGAATTAATGAATGATGTTCAAGTATGTTTCAGGCATGTTTCCAGTATGTTACAAGTTCAAGTATGTTCAGGTATGTTTCAAGTATATGTTACAAGTTTAAGTCTGTCACAAGTTTACGTATGTTACCAGTTTATGTATGTACATGTTCAAGTATGCTACAAGTTCACAATGTTGGGGGATTCCTTTATGGAACGAACAGAAAAAAGAATACTTATTATTGATTTGCTAGCACTATTACGGTGCCAAGTATAAGCAAATATGAATTCTGATTTCTATTTATGATTCAAGCATAATGCATATGTATGAATTTATTTCTGGGGTATGACATTACATGTATGGTTTGGTCTGTAAGACCTAATGATTATTGGTATGGAACAAAGTGCTACTTGGAACTAAGTGCTACATTGTGAGCCACCGCTAGAGTCCATGTGAGACACCTCTTGAGTCCATACATATGTGAAAGTTATGAGGTTTATAGCCATCCGTATAAGTTGTTATGAAATGAAACAAAGTGCTACACGGAACTAAGTGCTACATTGTGAGTTACCTCTAGAGTCCGTGTGAGACACCTCTTGGGTTCATATATGTATGTTTCAAGGGCTTTATGCCATATGTTTCAAGGGCCTTAGTGCCATATGTTACAAGGGCTTAATGCCACATGCTTCAACATGTTCCAAGGGCTTATAGCCACCATGTTTCAAGGGCCTCGTGCCACCATGTTTCAAGGGCTTATAGCCACCATGTTTATGTTGCAAGATTGAACTTAAGGCCGTTATGTACGTAGCACAGAATCAGACTAACTATGTGAACTCTACATCTTTATATGCATTGCTATGTGTTATGTTTCAATTTAAGCATCGTTTTATTTATGTATTACTATTCACTGAGCTTGGGTCACTCTGTCTAATGTCTGTTTCTGTAGGTAACCAACCAAGTGGTCAGTCCTAGTCATGACACCTGTTTTCTTATGTCAACCTTCGTGGGTTCAGGCGCTGCACAAAGCCATTTATTTTTGTAAAGTCTATTGAAATGTTGGCTAAATTTTGATTACCCATTTAAAGTTAAAGTGGTAGAACTTCAATGATTTTTATATAAGTCCAATGATGGGGCTGGGTCTGTACATATGGTTGTTTATCATCGATGCTACAACATATGGTTTGGAGCTTTATCTATTTTCCATGATGAATGTGATGTATAAGAGGTCCTGGCATGTAGATGTAGCTCAATGGAATTTATATGTATAGTTATTTTCCTACTGTATGCTTCCGATGAGGCCCCATATGTTATTTATTACAGGTTAAGTGTTCGTTTTCAAACGGGTCATGCCCAAACTTTTAGGGGCGGGTTTGGGGCGTGACAGATCTCTTGACAGATCTTGAGACCAGTACAAAGAACTTGGGGGATAACTTCACTATTTCTATGATTGGAGATGAACCGGTTGTGGAGTCCACCAGTTGCATTCTGGATACGTCGAGGGCACCACGCCTCATTGAGAAGGGCTTTATTGCAAGTTCTGAATCGAATGATGAGGCTGAGTTTGGCACTTCCGGGGGTGGTAACCCGGGCGTCAAAGTCCTGTCTAGGTCTTAAGTTAGTTTTTCTTTTGAGTCGACTGTAATAGAGAACCCGGACTTTATCAATGAAAATGCAGTGGACTTTACCTACTTCTTTGTGCCTTTAGTTTGCTGCACTGATATAGATTTTTAGAATTTTGACTTAAACAAAGAGGAAGAAATTCCTCTAGCTTTGAAAAACTTGATTGACCAAGCGGAGGAGGGGCATGCTAAGCCTTGCAGGGATGAGATCATTTCAATTAACGTGGGTATTGAGAAGGATCCTCGCTTAGTCCAGATTGGGTCCACGTTTTCTTTAGAGGAACGCCAGCATTTAGTTGCTTTGTTGAAAAATTTCAAAGATGTTTTTGTGTGGTCCTACGAAGACATGCCTAGAATCAATCTTAAGATTGTACAACACCAGATCCCTCTTGACCCCGAGGCCTGACTAACCAAGCAGAAACTTCACAGAATTCATCCAGATTGGGCACTGAAGATTAAAGAGGAAGCCACCAAGCAGATTAATGCCGGATTCTTGACGGTTTTTGAATTTTCAACTTAGTTGGCCAACATTGTTCTAGTTCTGAAGAAGGATGACAGAATCAGAGTTTGCATCAACTTCAGGGATTTTAATAAGGCTAGTCCAATGGAAGACTTTCCATTGCCACACATTGATGAACTGGTAGACTTCACCGTCGGTTACGCATTGTTGTCATTCATGGATGGGTTTTTGGGGTACAACCAGATCTTGATGGTGCCTGACAACAGAGAAAAGACTGCGTTCACCACACCTTGGGGTACCTACTGCTATAGGGTCATGCCACTGAACACCGCCAGGGGCTACATATCCGAGGGCTGCAACCATAATCCTAAGGAAGTCGAGGTGTATGTGGATGATATGATTGTGAAATCTAAAGAGCGAGAAGGCCACTACATCGCGCTGGAAAAATTCTTCAAGAGGATCAGAGAGTACAAGGCGAGATTAAATCCGCAAAAGTGCCCTTTTGGGGTGACTCTAGGAAAAATATTACGTTTCCTGATTACACAGAGGGGAATTGAAGTAGATCCATCCAAGATCAAGGCCATCTTAGAAATGCCACCACCAAGGACTGAAAAGGAGATGCGCGGCTTTTTGGGAAGAGTGCAATTCATAAGACGGTTTATCTCAAAATTGACCTTGACTTGTGAACCACTATTTGGTCTCTTGAAAAAGGCGAAGAAGTTCTGATGGGACGATCAATGTCAGTTCGCCTTCGAGCAAGTTAAGCAGTACCTTCAGAATCTGCCTGTATTGTCTCAGCCAGAGTTGGGAAAGCCACTGATCATGTATCTGTTAGTGACAAAGTAACCATGGGATGCATGCTAGCACAAGAATCAGAAGCTAAGGTGGAAAAATCTATTTACTGGCTGAACAAGAAGATGTTGGATTATGAAACCTGCTACACTCCTTTGGAGAAGGCTTGCTTAGCTTTGGTTTGGGCCACTAAGAAGTTGAGACACTACCTGTTAGCTCACTCCGTATTTCTGGTTTCAAGATTAGATCCCATTAAATATCTCTTTGAGAAACCGACACTTATGGGTAGGCTAGCTTGTTGGTTGCTTCTTCTCCCTGAATTTGACCTTAAGTATGTCACTCACAAGTCGGTCAAAGGAAGAGCAGTAGTGGAATTTCTGGCAAACAACCCAGTGGAAGGAGATGAAATAGTAAAGTACCTGTTCCCATATGAGGAGATCCTATAGGTAAAGGAAGAGACATGGACAATGTACTTTGATGGAGTAGCTAATCAATACGGTTATGTGATAGGTGTATTGCTCATAGCACCCGATGATTCCCATATATCCCTAGCTTTCAAACTCCGGTTCAAAGTATCCAACAACGAAGCAGAGTACAAGGTGTCTATCACTGGATTAAAAGTTTCCCTAGAACTAGGGGCAATAAGGTTGGACGTCATCGGAGACTCAAACCTGGTTGTTTCTCAAGCTAATGGAGGTTGGAAAGTCAAAGAAGAGAAAATGAAAGTTTATCACCAGAC
Organism: Camellia sinensis; assembly: GCF_055761805.1. NCBI lineage: Eukaryota > Viridiplantae > Streptophyta > Magnoliopsida > Ericales > Theaceae > Camellia > Camellia sinensis. The sequence goes on from NC_138963.1 coordinate 145,502,838, forward strand.
CCTGGACATTCTGATTCGAAGGTTCTAAAAACTGAAATTCACACACTTGTTAAGAGAGAACAACCGGTTTGTTGATGCACTGAGAACTCTATCCTCTGTGGTAGACATACTGCTTGGAGTTAAGATGCTTTCGATTATCATTGAACAGAAGTGTGCGATTTCTTACGAGACAATTGCTGCAATAAATGAGGTTCAGGACAAGAACCCCAGGTATCATGGCATCTGGAACTTCCTGGAAAAGAACATGTACCCATAAAGGGAAAATGCCAAAGATAAATAGCGAATACGGCATCTGGTCGTTTAGTTCATCATATGTGGAAATAAGTTATACAAAAGGGGGCATCTGGGAATACACAAGCTTTGTATCGAAGATGAAGAGTCAAAATGTCTCATGGAGGCCATCCACGGAGGAGAGTATGGGGCACACATGAATGGTGTGATGCTGGCTAGGAAAATGCTCAGGCAAGGCTATTATTAGTCAACTATAGAGGAAGATTGTATCAACTTTGTTTGGCGATCCCATAAGTGTCAAATTCATGCCAATCGCATGAATATCCAGCCATCAAAGCTCTACAATATAACTTCACCATGGCGTTTCTCAATCTGGGGAATTCACATCATCGGAGCAGTCTTGCCAAAGGGCTCGAATGGACATGAGTTCATTTTAGTGACAATCGACTATTTTACCAAATGGGCAGAGGCACAGTCATATTCTTTGTTGAAAGCATCGCATGTGGCCAAGTTTATCAGGAATAACATCATCTACAGGGATAAGGTGCCAAATGATATAATCTAGGACAATGGCTCACACTTCAAGAAAGAGCTAGCAGATTTGCTTGAGAAATATAACATGGCTTTTCACAAGTCATCAACATGTAGGCCACAGACCAATGGAGCCATTGAAGCCGCAAACAAGAATATCAAAAAAATTCTGCAAAAGATGGTGGAGACCTACAAGGACTGGCCAGATAAACTGTCTTTTGCACTCTGGGGTTATAGAACATCAATTGAACATCTACTGAGGCAACCTCCTACTCTTTAGTATATAGGATAGAAGCTATTTTGCTGATCGAGATTAAAGTACCATCGCTGAGAATTATGGCTGAGTGTCAGATAGTAGAGGTGGATTGGCAGCAAAACAGATTTGAAGATTTGATGTTGTTTGACGAAAGAATTGAAAGCGTTGTATCACATCCAGGGATATTAGCGCAAAATTTCCACGGCCTTCAACAAAAAAGTCAAATCTAGAAATTTCAAAGAAGAAGACATGGTGCTCAAAAACAACCAAGCTCCCATTCATGAACCTAGGGGCTAGTTCTTACCCAATTAGACTGATCCCTACATCATCAAATTTATCTGGTTAGAAGGAGCAATCATCCTTATAAATCTGGATGGCTTGGAGTTCTCGCAACTGATTAACATGGACAAGTTGAAGAAATACTCTCTTTGAAAAGCCTCTAGGCCGAAAACCTGAAAGGGTGACCTATGTAAACGTTAGAGCATGAAAAATTAGAGATAAAAGAAAAATAGAGCTCATGTGGTTAAAAATCCAAAAAAGCAGCTTTGGCAAAAATTAGAGTGCAAAATGAGAGAGTTAATACTCAAGTGAACCATAACGAACTATGTAAGTCCTGATTATGTTCGGCCATAACCATTTTTAACTCAGCTGTCCTATCCATTGTTTGGTCGGGCTATCTTACCATCAGCTGGCTTGGTTGTTTTATCTCTATTTGGTAGAAGGGCCAGTTGCAAGATAAAGCAAGGGGCAGAATAATAGTAAAGGTGAATGCAGTAGTGGGCAGTTATGATCCTCTGGATTCGGGGTTATACGTCTTGAGGATTGATTCCATGTGTGTCAGGTAATGACCGTTGGCGAAAATTTGTTTTGAAAATTTTTAATGAAGTTGATTTTCTCAAAATTTCACTTTTTTCAACACAAACCATTCTTTGGTCTAAAAGGAAAATTTTCAGTGCTCACAATTTTAATTACATGATTTCAACACAAGTACACCCTCTGACTCTCAGGTTAAATCAAAGTTGCTTTTACATCATAAAAACTTGAAAAGAAAAGTCAAAGCAATAAACTAGGGGCACAAATAAGTTAGGTAGTGGTCCTCTGCCTCCTGTCTGCCCTCTCTAAAGTCTCTACCACAAAGGATGGTCCAACCTGTGTCTTGTCCTCAAGCCAAGCCAAACACTCACCACAAAGGGCATAACTGAAGCTAGTACCAAGGGCCAAAAGCTCTCTCATCCTCCAAATAGCGAGGTATCGAGCAAGTTCGCAGCACAAACTGAAAATGAGGTAGGGTATTCAATCCCCTCATCTGGACGAGTATGATCATGCCTGAACTGGAGTCTGAACTAGAATGGGAAGTGGAAAACACAGTCTGTAAGACCGATCAACTGTATACCCAGCTAACGAGACATGTTGTATCTCATCTCAGCTAAGTTAAGCCAATGGCAATGCCAAGTGATGTCAGTTACAGATCTGCTGCACATCCAGTCATACCATAACCCCTCTGTGGGAAAGCTCACTAGCCAAGGGCAAAAGAAGAAGGATCTAGCTGAATACTCCGGGCAAGGGTCCACGACCTTCAGCTTATCAATCAACCACACCTGGGAAGGGATAAAAAGAGGAGAGATTAAAGAATAGAGAGATGTGTGTTGAGAGGAAAAAGCAAGGAAAAGGTTTTGAGAGAAGATAGAGAGTGAGTACTAAAGTGATGTGAGAAATCATAAATGAGAAAGCATGGGAAATAGTACCTGAAGAAGCAGTGGACTGCCAGCAAACTGAGAAGTCTTTCGCTGGTGAAAGGCATCCAAACCCATTATGGTTTTGGTCAGTGCCAAGCCTATACAGCTTTGGCCCTCCTTGAGCCATTGAGCCACTTCAATCAGTCGAATGTTGACTACGCTAACACTAGGGACAAGAAGATAATGGATGAGCAAGCATATACAGAGGGCATGTTGGCAGTAACCCTACCAAAGAAGATCACGACTATTTCCTATGTCGGCAAAACAGTGAATCAGGCTAAGAATGTTCAACTCTTCATCACGAGCCAAAGATTTAGCCTCGTTGGAAGAGAGGCCACACATCCATTCAAGAGCCCGTGCATGGCCAAAAAGTGGTTTAGGCATAACTTCTTCATTGTGTTGGGATTCCACTAACGCTTGAAACTCTTCAAGAGTGGGACACATCTCTTGTGATCCAAAGTGAAACACGTGAGTAACTGGATCCCAACAGCAGGCAGCAGCATGGAGGAATGGAAAACAAAGTGAAGTGTGGCCAAAGAAAAAAGAGCCTTTATGCTGAAACCGGTGAAATTCACTTTTTTCATGTCGTCCAAACTGGTCATCCAATCTTTGAGCCTCTCAGTAATAAAAATCTCCATTTTCAAAGAAAAATGCCAAAAAGATGATGTTCTGTCAAAAGAAGGAGTGATAGAATACCTTTATAGAAGATAGCAGTGTGTGAGTGGCTAATAGCTGTTGCCAGCTGTCCAGCCACAAGTCTTGGCCAATCGACCACTTCACCAGCCGACCATCCATTTTGATGGCCGGTCGACCAAGCATGCTAACCAAACAGCTGGGTAGCAGTGTTATGTTGTCCCTTTTTGCTTTTGAGTCTTTTATTTCTAGCAAGTGTAAATAGCAGTGTTTAGGTAGTTTCTACTTTGTTTTTCCTTTATTGAGTTGTATTTTATATTTTGGTCGGTTGTAGGCTCAGTATCTGGCTACGAACTCATTCAAATGTGAGCATTTTGTGTTTCATATTCAGTTACAAATTTATGCGAGTGTTGTGTCATTCTCGAGATGTTGTGCAAAACAAATTCTTTCTTTTATAAAACTGTTGGGTTTGACCCCGATCATAGTTTTTACAAAATAAAATACAAGTGTTTAAAACAAAAGTAAAGAACTTATTTGAAGCTATACAAGTTTTGTACTAAAGCAAAAGAAAAGAAAAAAGAAGACTGCAAAAATTAGTGTCAGTCGTATCAGGTACGTCGAGAGGCCCTCTTCATCCTCTTTTGAGGAGGGAACTTAGGATCACTATCACTGTCAGCATCGCTGTCATCAGAGGAGTGTGACTTAGAGCCGACATCATACTCTCCGCTTTCAGACCCGAAGCACTCGCTTATCATCGCCTCAGTGCCCACTAGTCTTGGCATCGTCGCCACTCAAAGTTGGCTCTGGGACTCTCCACTCTGATTTTGGGCACCTCTACCCTCACCCCTGCCACGTACATAAGCCTGTCAACATCACCTTCCCGCAGCCAGATGAGGTACCGTTGGTGCCATCGGTGCTGCAAGTACAGGTGGAGGATGAAAGCAAGAAATAAAGTATCAATACAGTTTGGTGTGCATGTCACATGAGAAAAACTAGAGTACCTGGTGACTGTGGTAAACAAGCAAGGCCTCCCGCTACCCTACCATCTGGACTAAGAAGTTGACAAACTGAAGGAGGCTGTCCACGTACTCCACCGACACCTACAAGTGAGTTTGTACATTAGTATACAAGAAAGAGAATACAAAACACAAACTGCAAGACAAAGTGCAAACCTGCTACACGTCGAGGTCCTTGACGTACTCGCGCTCCTCTAGGTACTCGACCAAAATCTGGTGGGTTGTCCCGCTCCTCCGCCAGTAAGTGAGCACTGTCAGAATCTCAAGTAGACTGGCTACATGCACAGCGGGGAGAGCCCCTCTAATATTGGGCTCAGCTGCAGGAATAGCGCCTCCAGCAGCAGGTATATTGGCAGTACCAGCTACGTGAGCTCTGGTAAGAGGTGATATGCGGTGGGTTCGAATGAACTCAATATAAACCCCAACCGCACGGAATAGATCAGGGTCTGGCCCCACTGTGAACTGGACGATAGCCTCGACTGGTAGGTTATCAATGGTCCTCATGGATGCATAGGGAGGAGCAGGAACGATGGAATGAGGAAGACTTAGGGTCTGGCACACGACCCTCTCACCCAAGTACCAGGTTCGGCAAAAGGGACCCTCCAGCAAGATTCGCAACCTGGAGGTATCCCAAGGCCAAGCATACTCACCTCTCATCCCTACCAGCATGATCGCCTATAACTTCCATGGAACCTGCAAACAAAGAATTCACAACTGTCAGCTGTCTCAGTTGCTAGAGTATGGAATGAAAGCAAGAGAAATGGAATGGAATGGACGTGAGTTTCAGATTACCTCGCGCACTGTCACAGTATTAAATAAATGGCAATAGTAGGCAAATGTGGTGATGCTGCAGCGTCAGGGATAGCACTTATTGTCATATTGCCTCCAGTGAGGGATGGCTGCCTCCACCTCATCTCTAGAGACCAGGGCGAGGACGGGAAAGTTTGCATATACCCAAAGCTGTGATAAAAGATTAGTTTGTGAGTTAACAAGATGAAATAGAAATACAGGTAGAAAATGCAAAGCAGAAAGCATTGTTTATAATAGAAATGGAAACAAAAAGTGCAATATGTACCTCCCAAGCTCTCCAGTAGCCTCCATCCTTGTTCCTCTTCTTGCCGGAACCTGAGTTCATGTATCCATATAGAGTGGTAAGGCCAGCACGAACTCAGCCAGGAAAGTATAACCGGGGCAACACCACTAAAGTGCTGAACTGATACATGTCTACAATGTTCCACCTATTCACAAACAAGGTGGTACTAAGAAGATAGATCAGGAAGCCCCGGGTGTACTGGTCGATCTGCTCTTGAGTCTCTGGCTGACTCCTATGGAAGTGGTCATAGAACCAGTTGTACCTCACCATAGCCAGCTTATCCAATGGAGGGCATGCTCCAAGTAAACAGATCCAGGTTGCCTCTCATTGGCCCATAGCAAGATTGAAGGGGATCGGATCACCCCTACTTGCAGCCCCGTGATCATGGAGAAGTAGTATGGGGTCATCGTCATCTCCCTTGTGGAGGAGAAGTGGAAGGAGTTGGTGGTGTCCCACCACCTCTCCACCACAGCACCGAGCAGGGACTAACTTGCCTACAACCTCGAGAGCCTCGAGCAAAATAGGCTGAAGCTTGCCTCATCGATCAACTCAAAGACTCTGGCAAGGAGCTTCTGATACCAGTTCTTTGCCGTCACCACCCTGTAGCCGCTCCAGCCAAGAGCATTACCCTGTGTTGAAAGAGGAATTTTTAAAATCATAGCAGATGAAAGATTGTAATGAATGTGAAAGCAAGCAAAGTGCATAAAAAAGAGCAAAGGTTCTTACCTCAGAGGCATCGTGGGAGAGATGTGATGCATGCTCCCTCAAGAGAAAGTCCTCGGGCGTGCCCCGAGCAAAGTCCTCAAATAGCAACATGCCGCCAGGAGCCATCACATGTGTACACGGATGGTAGGTGGCTGGATCAAAGGGTCTCACCCTCAGCGGTGGTAGCTTGGGCTCAGGTTCTGGAGAAAAATCTTCTTCACAGCAATGTTAAGGCAATGTCTCTTGCCGTTCCATCTTCATCCTCAATCATCGGCTCCTCTACACCCACAGCGGGTGGAAGCACTGGCTCCTCGGTAAGGGCACCATCATGTGGGATATTGTCAGCCATAAAGAATATGGTGGGTGGTAAGAAAAAAATAAGGAAAATGAGGGAAATAGGTGGGAAACCCAAAAACCCAAACGCTGGGGAAGAGAAAGAGAGAATAAAAATTCAAAACTCGGTAGAGAGTATAGAAAACCCATAAAAACCTGTGAGAATGAGCCTAAAACAATGAGAGATGCAAAAACTCAACCAAATCAAATTCTAATCAGTTCAAAACGTAGAGGGCCAAAAGGATTTTACGAAAAAAGTTTGCGTGGACGTTAGGTAACGCGAATAGAGTGAAAATCTAGAGAGAGAAAGAGCACCTAGAGAGAGACGTAGAAAGTTTTAGGATGCAAGGTGTATGAAAAAAGAGGCTTAAGTTGTGTTTTAAAGGGCCTCAGGTACGAAAACCTGATTCTGCCCCCAAAACAAGTCGGGTGGCCAGTCGTCCAACATTTTGGCCAACCATCCATCATTTTGGCCGGGCGACCCATTTATTTGGTAGGCCGATTCTTCAAGTGGTCTTGATGTGTTTTTCCCTGAGATCTTGCTTATTCTGTACATATTTGATCTTATATTCATCTTAAAAGTGGAAAATTAAAGAATTTGGGTTCGTTTTAGTTATAGAAAGTTCTGAAATTCCGTTCTGGGTGCACCGTTCCAGGTCCCACCATTTCTCCAAAGTGAGAATGTGCCTCGACCTTGAGTTCAAGCAGGTTTTATCCTCTTTTCATTTTGTGAGAACCTTTGACTGTGAGTTGTAGATGGAAGTTTGAAAAATAGAAAAAGAAGAGAAGAATACCCGGCAGAACAGGGTTGTTCGCAGCCATTTTTCCCCCCATGAGGTGTTTTCAAAGCCACTGTTTTTTGTTTATCTTTTCAATTATGTTGCATAGAATATGCATCGCATTGTTTCTTGCATCAACTGCAGCAATTATATCGCTTATCCATGTGCATCGTGCTTTTCATTTTATTGTGTTCACCCTTGTCACATGAGTGTTGTTTGGCTTGTATCTTTCACCCTTGTCACATGAGTGTGGTTTTGCTTGTATCTTTTACCCTTTCTGTGCGAAGCATAGTTTGGCTTATACCCCTTACCCTCTCTACATGAGACATAGTTTAGCTTGTACCTTTCCTCTCTATGTGAGATGCAGTTAGGCTTGCATTTCTTTCACCCTCTCTACATGAGACATTGTTTGGTTTGCCCCTTTTCATCCCTCTCTAAGTGAGACGTAGTTTGGCTTGTACTTTTACTCTCTACGTGAGACGTAGTTAGGCCTGTATCTTTTACCCTCTCTGTGTGAGACGTAGTTGGGTTTGCATCTTACACCCTTTCTATGTGAGACATAGTTTGGCTTGCATCTCTTATCCTCTCTATTGAAATGTAGGTTGGTTAACCTTTTCTCTCTCCGTATGAGATACGGTTAGATATGCCTGTTTGTTGCACCACCCTTCCCTCATTTCATGTGAGACGCGTTAGGATGTTGATTTACCTGGTTACAACCTTCCATCTCTCCGTATGAGATACGGTTAGATACACCTGTTGGTTACACCATCTTCCCTCATTTCACGTGAAACGTGTTTAGAATTATTGTTCACTTACTCCTTTCTGTGTGAGAGACAGTTGGACTTATTTTGATTTAAGATTGAGGCTTGTTTCACTCATATGCTATCATCTTGTTATTACTCATTGCATTGTCTTGCATGATCATGGATTTTCAAAAATAACTGGCTTTGCAAAGCTTGTAAGTCCAATTTCCAAGTGTATTCTTGTGCTTATCATTTGCATTTTACCCTTGAACTATGCTGATTTGATTTTTGCAAAAAGATACGTAGGTTCAACCAATTGCATTTACATTTTGTTTGTTTGCCTAAGTCTTACGGCCTTGTCAAATGGGTCGTCTTTTGGCTTTAACATTCACTCACATCATTTCATGACTTCTAGCTCTGTCAAAGACGGACAATTGTAGACACCCCATTTTGACCACCCTTAAGACTTGGGCGCCTCACTCTGAACACTCGATGATGAAATGTTACACTATGTAATCGTTCGATTTCTTCAGCAAAAGGCTTCAGTTTTAAGCTTTAAAACCTAAACCTGGTTATAACTGGTTTTTCGTTGCTCCTCGGAGAGGTCTAGTTCCTTGGATATGATAGCCCTATAGTTCAGACTCCCATGGTTCTAAATCTAATTTCACAAGTGCAATGTGAAACAGGAAAACACAAAAGAGTCCAAATTCGGCAAATATTTTAAAAATCAATTTTCAATCAGAAATGCCAAAAATGTACTACATTGCCAGATTTCAGAGTCACCACCTAAATGTTTTTGGAAGATTTAGGAAACCCATGACTTGTGCCAAAGGCCACATATCCATCATCATCAAAGTGTCTCGGCTCGGGAACTTAGGTATGAGAGGGGAAGGTCATGAATTGAGCACCCCATTCACCCAATCAAAGAGCGGCCTCTCCTAATCATGATGTGATTTTTATGTACAGTTTATGCTCTTGTTCTGATTATTATTCTATCTTTACTATGTGATGCACACAAATATAGACTAACTCACTCAATATGGAATGCTTGATTTCATGTCCATTTGAAAATTGTTTTGAATAAGCGCCACTTGAAAAGTGAGCTCACATGTACATTTAACCAAATTACCCCAATTTAAGCAAATTAGCCTTCGTTCACAGGCATTCAAGAGATATATCAAATAAGCACTTAGCCACATGGCAGATATACTGGATATGACAACACTAACACACATGCAATATGCTAAAACAAGAAATGCTCACCTAGTACTCCGAGGCAAGCCAAAGAAAGATAAAATAATTAGAAAATTGCATGTTCCGGAATATGCAAATGCCTAATGCAACACATACAAAATACAATTAATAGGCTCGATTGTTAGCATGGCAAGTGAGTCAATTCAAGGCATGTAAGAAAGCACGTATTCGAGCAAGGAATTTGAAATTGACATTGATTAGTATGATGAGCCGAACCCTTATCCATGCAAAACAAATCGATGCGAGTCATGGGAAATGCTAAGGAAAACATGATGCTATACAACTACGGTAAGCGGATAGATAAAATGGAGAAAGAAATGAGGGTTGGAAGACATACACAAATATTACAAGTGTGCCCCCATGCAAGAGGATCTGAACGTCCAAGTGTCCGAATTAACTAATTATTACAACACCAAATTAATTAACTAAGCTAATTAGCCAGCTATTACAAATCCAGATAAATCTAATGAATTAATTACAACATATTACTATTAAAACATTAAATTGAAGGACGGGAGGCGAAGAGCCGCGTGCACACAAATGAGAACGTCCTCCCGGAAGCTCTCTATTTTGCTGCCAGAATCTGTTCTGTCTGCAATCAAAAAATTGACAACTCCGCCTATCCCAAGCCCGAGTTAAGGAGGGTTATGTGTTAGGTAGCCGACAGCCAACACGTATAAAAACCGCTCAGATTCCTTATGACAATGAATCCTACTTTGAATCATTTAAATGCTAGGTCATTAGCCTCAAGTGACACGTTGTGCATGCCTCCAGGTGTTTCGAAAAGTGAGCAAGGGGCGCTGCATCGACGGCTGGGTGCTGTGAAAAATGGGCAAAGGTTCCCACATTTTTCTGGACTAGTGCGGGTAAACAAGCTAGTCCAAGACTATAGGTTTAGGGTAGCCACTTGGAACATAGGAACCTTAACTGGTAAGATGATGGAATTGGTAGATGTTATGATTAGGAGAAGAGTTAGTATAGCTTGCGTACAAGAAACTAAGCAGACCGGTGAGAAAGCTAGGGAAATTGAAGATACTGGTTTTAAATTGTATTATAGTGGTAAGAATAGACGTAGGAATGAGGTAGGACTCGTAATTGCCAAGGGTCTTGTGAAGAATGTAGTCGTGGTCATTAGGAAAGGGGATAGGATTATGTCAGTTAAACTAGTTATTGGAGGAAATATAGTGAACGTTATTAGTGCATACGCCCCTCAAGTAGGATTAGATGATCAGACTAAGAGGGATTTTTCGGAGCAAGTGGATGAGATCTTACAAGAGATACCCATGGAAGAGAACTTGCTTATAGGTGGAGATTTTAATGGCCATGTAGGCATAGATAAACTATGCTATGAAAAGGTGCATGGTGGATACGGTTTTCGTGACAGAAATGAGGCTGGAGAGAGTATCTTAGATTTTGCATTGGCTTCTGACCTGGTGGTGGCCAATACTATGTACGAGAAGAGGGAGGAGCATTCGATAACCTTTAAGAGTGGGTTAGTTAAGAGCCAAATAGATTACTTCTTAGTGAGAAAAGTGGACTGTCTAAAATGCAATGATTGTAAGGTGATTCCTGGAGAGAGCCTGGCCTCTCAACATAGAATTTTGGTACTAGATTTATGTTTTAGAGGGCAATACCAAGTTAGGAAGGATGGTGGGCGCCATGGGACGAGATGGTGGGACCTAGAAGGGGATAAACTAGAAATATTTAAGAATAAAATGTATAAGGAAGGTACTTGGGACTTGGAAGGTGATGCTAATACTATATGGTACTCAATGGCCAATTGTATGAGGATAATCTCAAGGGAAGTGCTTAGAGAGTCAAAAGGAATGTGACCCAACTCTAGGGAAACTTGGTGGTGAAGGGAAGAGGTTCAAGCAGTAGTTAAGGCAAAAAAAGAGTGCTTTAAAAATTGGTAGAAGGATAGAACTGAGGAAAACCTTAAGAGCTGTATATTGACTGATAAGGAGGTCAAGAAAGTAGTGAGAGAGGCTAATTTGAAAGCTTATGATTACCTATACACTAGACTAGATAGTAAGGTGTGAGAGAAGAGGGTATACAAACTTGCAAAGATACGGGAGAGAAAAACAAGGGGTTTTAATCAAGTTAACTGCATCAAGAGTGAGGATTCTAAGGTATTTGTGAAGGATGAAGAGATTAAGGAAAGATGGAAGAACTATTTTGAGAAACTATTAAATGAAGAACATGGACGTACAACAATAGGGGAAGAAATAGCCAGTAATACGATAAACGAAGACTATAGGTTCTATCACAAGATTAACAACTTTGAAGTGGAGACTGCACTTAAGAAGATGAAATTAAATAAGGCTTTAGGACCGGATGATATTCCTATTGAAGCTTGAAAGTGTTTGGTTAAAAAAAGGGTTGCTTGGTTAACAAGGTTGTTTAGCAAAATTTTGTTGACTAGGAACATGCCAGATGTGTGGAGGAAGAGTATTTTAGTGCCAATCTATAAGAATAAAGGAGATGTCCAGAATTGGCATAACTATAGACTAATCTAGCTAATGTGTCATGTAATGAAAGTGTGGGAGAGGGTGATGGAATGCTGATTGCGACATATAACAGAGGTGCCAGAGAATGAATTTGGGTTTATGCCTGGCAGGTCAACAATGGAAGCGATCTATCTTTTGATGAGAGTAATAGAAAAGTATACACAAAAGAAAAGAGACATTCATATGGTATTTATCGACCGTGAAAAAGCATATGATAATGTGCCCTGAGATATAATATGGTGGGTGTTAGAGAAGAAAGAGGTGACAAAAGGTTACATTGATGTGATTAGAGACATGTATGAAAGGGTAGTGACTTGTAGATACCCCATTTTTTACTGACCTTAAGACTCAGACGTCATCGATTGAGCGCTCGGTGATGGTGCATGTTGTGCTCGTTTAGAGGTTTCAGAGTTTTGGCTAAGAGCCTTGCCTTCGGACCTCTTAACTCTTTTGTGCTTCGGCTCGGTCTGAGGACTGAACTCTGTTTCTCTTCCCGGAGGGAGGGAGAGGTCTCGTAGATCATCTCTCAGTGGTCGTAGGCTACTTTTCGTGGTCGTAGGCTACTGTTCCCATTCAGAGACTAATTTCTGATTTTCGGAGTCGTCGGCCGTGTGCCTCGGCTCGGGACCACTTAACATTCTCCGTTTGGCACAGTTTTTGGAACACACCTCGTTTCCTCTGTCTAGAGGGACACTGTGGTCCGGGAGACCACTTTTGTGGTCGTACGCCACTTTTGATGCTCGGCAGCTGGTTTTCGGGGCTCCCGGCCGCGCGTCTTGCCTCCTGAAACCTCGTCTTGCATCCGTTTTGGTTTTTCTTGGGTACAAACCTTACTTTTCTTGTTTGGGAAGTGGTACAAGGGTGAGAGACCAGCTTTTATCCTTGGAGACCACTTTTCTCCCCACCAGCCGGTTTTCTGGTCGGGAAACTGGTTTTCTTGGTCTTTGGGCCACATTTTCTGGTTTTCCACCCCACCATTGGCTTGCTTTCAGTGTGGAGACCACCAATTCCCCCTACCAACCACTTTTTTCCTGGGAGACCACTTTGGGTGGTCGACCGACCACTAAAAGTAGCAGGCCGACCACCTTTTCTGGTCGGCAGCTTTCCTTCTATTTTGGCAAACTGTGTGGATGTCAGATGTGCCAGCTGGAGGGCATAGACTGTATCCTCCATACACGTTTATGGAGGGATTAAAACCAAGTTTTATCTTTTCCAAGAAGCTTGAACCTTTGCTTTTCTATAAGAGAGAGGTTTCCCCTCCCTTCTCTAGGTTCTGAGTTTTGCCGCACAAGTGTGTATCTCCCTCTATATCTCTATATTTGGTGCCTAAAGTGTGTGTGTTATTCTTCACCTTTACACTACAACTCTTAACCACACACTCCACCATTGAACTAAGGCTCTTGGAGGACCTTTTTGGAGGTTGGTTTTTGGTTCAAAAAACCTCTTGGTTTTGCTGAGCTTCAAGGGTAATCCCTTTTCTCCCCTTTTAAGCTTTGTCTTGATCATTCTCTTAGCCATACTTGCATGCTTTATTTGAGCTTTGTTTTCAACTAAAAAAAGCTTCATTTTTGAGCACTTAACATGTTTGTTTAAGGCCTCTTGGGTGTTGAGGGTCTCCTACCCTCTTGCATGCCTTGTTTGGTCTTGTTTTGTGCCATGCCTTAGGGCCTTTGAGCTAATCCTTGCTTGGAATTTTAGCCACTGAAATCCAGTGGATTTTCAGTGGCTGGAATGTGGTTTTGAGGTCCTAAATCAGAGAGGGGTGACCCTCTCTCTTTTTGTCTTGTTTACTTGCATTTTGGCCTATCAAAGGAGCACACATTTTCATACTTTCAAGGCTTGGTTCAGGCACTTTTTGGTGACTTTTAGGGCCTGCCTAGACTCTTTCCATGGTTGGTTTGGTCACCCTTGGCATGCTTCTCATATGTGTAGTGTGTTCCCATTTATGGCTCATCAAGGTAGCATGTCAATCTAGCATGTTTTAGCTCCATTTCAGTGGGTCTTTAGTCATCATTTGACATATCATGGCTCTATTTTTCGCTGGTTTGGTAACCTCTCACATGCTCTATATGCTTGTAGTGCAAATCTTGTCTACTAGCTTGGTTCACATGATGTTTTGGCTCTTTATTCTAGCACATTTTGGCTTTGCTCCAACATGATTTTGTTCATATTTTGGGCTGCCTTAGCTCTGTTTTGAGGCCTCTTGGTCGAATGATGCTTGCCATGCATGCTTGTTGTGTAATAGCCTTGACTAGCTTTGAGTTTTGAGGTCTCTTGCATGCTTAACTTAAGATATTTGCATGTCTTGGCATCATTGGGAATGTTATTTCAGAGCATGTAGGGCTGCCATACTTCCATATTTTTCCACTCTTTAAGTGCTCTTTAGAGTTATGCTTTTATGCCCTATTTGTGAGCCATTGCATGAGCCCCATTTTTGTGCCTTTCAAAGCCATCATCCCAACTCATTTTGCTACTGTTTTGGCCTGCTTAGGGTCTGTTTGGGGTTGGTTTGGTCATTTGATGCTTGCCATGCATTCTTGTAGTGTAATATGCTTCACTAGCTTTCGATGCTTGAACCTTTCAACATGCATTACATGAGTTGTTTTGCATGATTTCAAGTCATCTTGCATGCCATTTCAGTGCTGCAACATATGCCATTGCACTCCATGTTGCAATCCTTTCAATGCTTTTGGAAAGTTGTGTTTTGTGCCTTAGGCTTGGGCCCTTGCATTGCGCATGCTTGTATGTGTTTTGTTGCCTTGATTTCATCACCATTGGCCACTAATTTGGACATGGTTGAGGTCTATCCATCTTGGTTTAAGTCCATTGTGTATTGAATATGCCATGTGGTTCATAGCATTGAGTATGCCATGTTGTTGCATGATTGATCATTACACTTGTGCATGCCATTTTCATCGCATTATGTATGTTAGTTACCATGTGCATTATGTATGCAAGCGTCATGAGCATTGTGTGTGCCATGTAATTCATAGCATTGTGTATGCTAGTTGCATGCTTGCATGTCCATCCCTTGCATGTTCGCATGTCTAAGTTGTATCGCATTAGGTTGTATACTTGAGGTCGCATTGTGCATGACATGATTTGCTGCATTGTGTTTGGGATAGGAGTTGGCCCAAACACGAGAAACGAGGCACGTTTCATACTCAAAGTGATGAAACGTACCTTGATTCCCGGTCGCCGACACTCTTGACTACACATGACAGAGTTCTAGGCTTTAGGTGTTTGTATGTGCATTCATTCCATATTGAGTTGTGCAATTTGGCCCCTCGGCCATCATGCATCGAGATGCGTGATTGGTGGCCCGAGGGTTGAGACCTACACTCCCTTGAGCTTATGTAATGATAGGGAGGGTGGTCGCACATACATGTGTTGCAAATACATTACCACACCCCTTTCTTGCCCTCTGTTGCAGAAAACCAGAAACCAGCAACAAAAACTGGTCGGCCAACCAGATAAAGTGGCTGGCCGACTACTTTTTCTGGTTTTCACCACAAAAACTGGTTGGGCGGTGGTCTCCAAGGCCAATATCTGGTCGGCAGCATCCCTACTGATTCCCATGGTGAATTTTCATCTCTTTGGAGCTTGGTGCAAGTTTCTGAGATCAATTGCAAACAGAGGCAAATCGGGGCATCGCGACGGATTTTTGAGCGAGGCGATTCGAGCATGCATGCATCCCTCGTCATGAGGCCATTTCAGTGTTTTGTTAGCTTAGAATGTATATTTGTTTCAATTTTGGTTGTGTAATAATTAATTAGCTAGAATAGTTAGTTAATTAGTCGGTTCTGTATTATTTATTCGGACCCTCCGTCGAGAGGGCACCACTGTTGTAAATAAGTGTGCGTGTGTGTGATGCATGTCTTTCAACCCCCATTTCTTTCTCCATTTTATTTACCAGGTTACGATGGTTAGTTTTAGGGCATATTTCAATTAGCATCCTTATGTTCGCATGTTTGCATCCATTCATTTGTCTTGCATGCACCGGGCTCGGCGCATCATACTAACTTCATTGTATTTCAATTCATGTTTGAATACATGTATCAAAATGCATTTCACATGGCATTTTAGAATAGCCGAGCCTATCTTAGTTGCATTTTGTATGTGTTGCATTAGGCATTCTTGACATAGCTAGGATCATGCATTGATTTCTAACATAGCTTTTGTTTTGGCTCGGAGTACTCGGTAAGTGTTTATGCTTTAGCATCCTTGCATGTGTGTGAGTGACTGCCATGACAGCATGCTTGCCAGAGGCTAACTGCTTATGTGATACAACTGCCTGAATGCCTGTGGGTGAAGGTTGGATTACTTGAATTGGAACAATTCATTGATCGCAAGTTTTAAGCCCACTTCAAAGTGGCAATATCATGTTTTCGTAAGCCCACTTGAGGGTGGCAAAATCCGCATTTTAGCCTACTTGCGAGTAGCAAACCATTTTCAAAACAAACGAATATGAGATGTTTTGTTCCAACTTAGACGATCCAATCTATACTTGTATGTTGTGCGCATCACATAGTGATTCTAGCTAATAAACCAGAATAAGAGCACATGTGTTTTCAAAAACAAGATATCATGTTAGTAAAGGCCGATCTTTGATCGGGCGAGCGGGGGTGCTCATTCCATGACCTTCCCCTCTCGTACCCAAGTTCCCGAGCCGAGGCAACTTTGGTGATGACGGACACGTGGCCTTAAGCACGAGTCAGGGTTTCCTAAATTTCTCAAAAATAAAATATTTAGGTGGCGACTCTGTATCTGGCAAAACAGTCCATGTTTGGCACTGCTTTCTAAAAATTAGTTTTTCAAAACGATTTGCCGGATTTGGACTCTTTGGTGATTTATCAATTTCGCATTGCACTTTGTAAGATCAGATTAAGAACAGTGACATTGAGTCCGAACTGTAGTGAGCCCAATGAACAAAACGGGATTTTCCCGGGACGTTCGGGTGCGTCTACATGACCACTATTAGATTGCCTGCTAGAGAGACAAATGAATTTCCTATCACTGTAGGGTTACACCAAGGATCTACCTTAAGTCCTTATCTTTTTTCTTTAGTTATAGATGAGTTGACGAGAAATATTCAGGATGACGTGCCATGGTGTATGCGTTTTGCAGAGGATATCGTGCTAGTGGATGAGACTAGAGAAGGAGTTAACACAAAGTTGGAGATTTGGAGGAAAGCTCTTGAATCTGAAGGATTCCAGATAAGCAGAACTAAGACAGCGTACATGGAGTGTAAATTTAGTAATAGAAACAATAAAAGCAGAGGAGAAGTGAAGATTGAGAACCAAGAGCTGTCTAAGAGTGAACATTTTCATTATTTAGGGTCAATTATCACAACAATGGGAGAGATTGATTCGGATGTAGCCCATAGGATTAAGCCAGGATGGTGTGAGTGGAGAAATGTGTCTGGGGTACTGTGTGATAAACGAATAACACTAGACTAACAGGTAAGTTCTATAGAACGGCTATTAGACCAGTGATGTTGTATGGCATGGATTGCTGGGCAACCAAGAAACAACATATAGATAAGATGAGTGTGGCTGAGATGAGGATGCTAAGGTGGATGTGTGGCAAGACTAGACAAGATAGAATTAGGAATGAGTGTATTTGGGAATGGGTAGGAGTAGCACCGATAGAAGATAAGTTGAGAGAAAATCGATTGAGATGGTTTGGTCATATTCAACGGAGACCAACAGAGGCAGCAGTGAAGAGATGCGATATTGTAACGGTAGATGGAAGTGTTAGGGGACGGGTAGGCCTAGATTAACGTTGGCTAGCGTTGTAAATGGAGATATGGATCTACTTAATTTGACTAATAAAATTGCCTTTGATAGGGCCACGTGGAGAAAAATGATTCAAGTAGCCAACCCCATTTGATGGGAGTTAAGACTTGGTTTGGTTTTACCCCTGCTTCTGCTCTGTTCTGCCATGAAAATGGCACTGCTTGTCTGAAATAGAGTGGACGGCCGGCCTTGAAAAGTGGTAGGCCGGATTGAAGGATGGTCGGTCGATCACTATTTTTGGGCTCTACCCTACTATAACAGAATGGAAACAGAGTACAAACAGAGTGTTTCCAGGGGATGTTTGTCCTCTCTGCCACTCCCTTTCATGAAACTGGTCAAGGGAGGAGTAGAATTGGTTCATAAATCATCAATATTCGCAAGGTTGTTGCGTGATGATCTATGAACCAATAGAACAAAAAGTTTGATTACATGAAATGAAAGACTAACAACACCTCTTTCTCATCATGGTGTTACCTCAAAGAAAGGGGTGGATTGCTCCTTGAACCATTAATCATCACTAAGAGTATGTAATGATTCAAGACTCAATGGGTTCAATTAACGTCCGATTGAACCCGACTTGATTCTAGTCTTATGCCTCTTTTAGTCCAATTTTATTAGCCCTTTTTCATTACCTTTCCATTCTTTAATCATTTTGTCCAAAGGTGATAATTACATCCACTAATGAAGAGAAGTGTCAAACAAGAAGTTATTCTGGCATTAGAGAGATGTAATGCCTTGGTAATGAACCTCCAAAGAGATTAAACCATTAAGCATGGAAGGTCTCTTTTGCATGCTTTAACAACAATTGTTTGAAACAACTCTAAAAAAAAAAAGGAAAGAAAATCAAGAAAGGAGGGAGGTTATAGAGATGATTATTGCAAGTGTAACCATATGTATGAAAACTATGAAATAAAGGCTATCAACTCAAATAGGTTGGTGTCTAAGGACTAAACCACCAAACCAATGAGGACTTACAACAAAACAAGCCTAACATTCAAAGCATGAATGAAGTAAACGCATCAAAATAGTCCCAAAAACAGCAAAACAGTGCTAGAATTACTTTGAAAATGCTATAAAAAAAAAAAAAAAAAAAAACAAGTAAGCAAAATGTAATAGGATAAAAACTAGCAAGCAAGCCTAAGAAGGGGTGGCTAACCCCTTCACTTTTTGGACCTTCAAACCACATGTTTTAGCCTCTAAAAACTCTGAAAATAAGTGACCAAAAGTAGAGAAATAAGTTGGAAACACAAGGACAAAAGCTTATGGAATAAGGTTCAAGAAATGGTGGTCAACACCTCCACCTTTGGGAGCTTTAAATCACAAGTTTCAGCCCACCAAAATAGTGTAAAAATAGTATAAAAATAGCAAGAAAAAGATGGGAGAATAGTGGTTTAAGTAAGGCAAAAGTTATACCTTAGAAGAGAAGGCACTCTTTTGTTCACAAACTACATGGTGCTCACTCTCAAAAGTTGAAATTTCAGCTCATTGTCCTTAATAAAGAGCCTTAAAATATTGGTTTAGGAAGTGTATGTATATTGCAAGGTAGAGAGGGAGAGTGTTTTACAAGTTTTCGTCATCTTGAGAATTTTTCTTGCCTAAAACCATAAGGGATGGTCAAGTATATATAGAAAAACAGATTTCTATCGTAGAAATATTCGTATTAAGCCAGCTGGTGTAGTGCATGCACATAGGGGGACAGCTGGCAGTAAAATATCTGCCAGCCGAGATATAGCGATCCTGGTTTTGACCCGACGCTTGTGGTAGTCCGAACTCAGGTTCACAGTTTCTGAGTGTTGCTCATTGTCTTTTCCTCTTTATTTCTCCTTAAATTTGGTTATTTGGGCATTTTGAGTGTGTTTGGAAGGGGTTGGTTGCTTAGTTTTTAAACCTTGTGCTACCCAGAATTTGGTCCTCCACTCGAGAGGCCCTTTCTGTGCTCGAGCAAGGTTTGCAAACTCTCAGTACTTAGCATGTTTGCAAAAGTACTGGTGGGGTGATTTTCACAATCGAGCGACATTTTCTATGCTCAAGCGGATGGGCACTCGAGCAGTCTTTCTTGCACTCGAGCAGTTTGTCTGTTCTCTGCAAAAGTACTGGAGGTGTGCATTCTGCACTCAAGCGAGGCTTTTTGTGCTCAAGCGGAACAAATTTTTTTGATTGACACTCGAGAGTCAACTCTTCCGCTCGAGCAGACTGTACGTATATCAAATCACGAAAATGACATTTTATATCACTTTTTAATTCTTCTCTCTTCCTAAAACTTTCGAAAAACCTAGATCTTGACTCTCTCTCTCTAAAATACTCTCTCTCTCTCTCTCTCTACATTTTGACCTAGATCCTTTGGTTTCTCTATCCTAGTGTCTTTGAGAAAACGTTAGAGCATTCCAAGAGCTTCTTTTTTATCCGATTGGAATTTGGTTTCGGCGTTGTTGAGGTTTCCACTTTGCTTTGCTTGGTCTTCTCAGGGATTCTCTACACCTGAATATGAGTTTCAACTAGATTGTAGGTTGTTGTCTGAAAATGGTGGGATTTAGGCATGTTTTTGGCTAACCTAGGGTTTGGGTTGAAGTTTGAAAAGAGGGTTTTCAATGTGGGTGTTATATAAATGATTATGGGGTTTGGATATGAACTTATCATGTGTCAAAATGGTTGATTTTTGGCCATTGGGTTGATATTCGGAAAATGAGGGGCTTCGCCTTAAAATGCATTGGATAATTATTTTGTACAAATAATGAAATTGGCATGGGGAATGTGAAATTGAGAGGATGTATACATGAATGGTGTTGTTGGATTCGTTTAATCACTCACCTATGGAGATTTGACGAATTATCTATTATAAAAGATTGAATATCTGTTTAGAGATAACTGTTTTGGGCTATCGGTGGAGGATAGTCATGATTGTTGTAGACATTGTATGTGAATTAGGCGAATTGAAACTAACCCTTTAACCATTATCATTGAATATGATTTTGAATGATATACATTGTATATGTATGATATTTGAGAGAAGAAAGGGGATGTGCTCCATGTTTTGAGAAGAGGAAAGCGAATGAACTCTATTGAACTAAGCTGGCCTGTGTGTCCAGAGTGAAAGTCCCAAAAACTATTTGTATACATGGGTGTCGATTCCCACGGACGAAAGTTCCGTAAAATGGAAAATAGAAGTGAATGTATTGTGTGATGATTTTTAATTTGTTAGAAGCTTGTAAGGTATATCCTCTGTTGAGCAGATTAAATGTAGTGGATATATATATATATATATATATATCAGACTAAAATGAATGGAATGAAACGTAAGTTTGGCACCCCATGGTTTTGGAGAAAGTTATAAAGATTTTGTTGTAGGACAACGAAAACGTGCATCATACTTATATCTCGTTAATTCTCATATACTGTGTTAGATTGTTCTATTGGGCTTTGGCTCACCCCACTTTGGGAGAACATTTTCAGGTACCGGTGATATGCTCTCTCCAAGGACGTAGCTTGGGAGGACCTAGGAGTTGGATGCTCTATTTTGTTGTTTTGTACTTAATGTTTTTTCAAGCCAAGGGATTTATATGTACAGAGTTTATGGCACTCTCTTTTGTTGTAACCAAGCAATATCTTAGAAAGCTGTAAGCCCATAGGGCATTTATTTTTGTTAACTATTAATTGGTAGTTAATGAATGTATACTGCATGTGTTATCCTTTGTAATACGAACTCTGATGAGTGAAAGTATATTATTTCTGTCAACATTCTGTTTTAGGGATTGGATTTATTGTAATAATTTTGGGGTCGTTACAACTTGGTATCAGAGTGTATCGGGTTTGAATGTTTTGGGTACATGGGAAGTGGTTAGTACCACAATGGGTTTGTCTCGCTTGGTTATGACGTTAGTATGTATTGTATGCTTATGTGATAAAATGCTTATATGACTATATGGGTATGGAATTTAGTTCCTAAGATATCAATTGGGTCTACGGGTTTTCAGAAGTCCCATTGGAAGAGCACTTGATCACTGCTATTTCTAATTGGAACTCTAGTGACGCCACGAGATGGTCTACTGTTGTCCATTACATTAGGACGCGAGTGAGTTAGCTTCAACATATTTGTAAATGTGCTAATCTCTTTTGTTAGCTTTTTTAGGATGTCAGGATGTGGACGTGGTGGTGGTAGGCGTGGTGGGCCTAGAAGGCATGAGGTGCCTCAACCGGATAATATTCTAGCACTGGAAAAGGGGGTTGGTTAGGCCAATGTGGCTGAACCGATTGGTCAACAGGCCATGGGCACCTTAGCCCATGAAATGGCCAAAGCCTTGCGGGAGTTCGTGGACATTCTCCGGGCTAAGAATCAAGTCCAGGCCCAAGTAGTTATGGCAAGGCCATCTTTCTTGAAGAGGGAGTTCTTCCGGTCGAATCCGGACGAGTTTTTGGATGACTTCAAGGAGCCGCTGGAGGCAGATGAGTGGCTAGAGTAGACAGTGAAAACGTTTGAGATGCTTGACATCGAGGACGACCAGTTGAGGGTGACCTTGGGGTCTTTCCAGTTGAAGGAGGATGTAGGTCAGTGGTAGAAGTATGCGCGTGGGCGCGTTGGTGTGACGTGGGAGGCTTTTGTCAGCGCCTTCCAGGGGAAATTTTTGCCTCCCAAAGTTAGGGAGAAGTTGAGAGACCAGTTTTCTAAGCTGGTGCAGTTGAACACACGTGTGGCACAGTTCGAAGCCACCGTTACTAGCTTGTCTAGGTTTGCACCCGAGCTAGTGGCGACTGACAAACTCCATTGCTTGCAGTTTGAGAAGAGATTGAGGATCAGGCTAATATTTAAGGTGGCCGGTTCGATGATTAGAGATTACGGACGCCTTGTGGAGGCGGCAGTTTATCTTGCGACCGTGATGCAGATGGAGGAGGAGAGGATGAGGGGCTCTAGGAAGAGTCAGGATGCCCAAGGGGATAGTAAGAGGAAGAGATGTTCAAATCCTCAGCAATCCCAGGGAGCACAGTCGAGGTCTACCTTTCCAGTACCAAGTTCGGGTTCTGGGAGAGGTGGTCAGGAGGATTTCACTTGTTTTAAGTGTGGCAAGTTGCGCCACAAGTCTCCGGCTTGCCTGTAGAGAGGAGGATGGCAGCGAGTAGCTTTGTCTTTGGCTCGTTCTCAGAGCCAGAGTCAGGGGAGAGGGCAGCCGCTCACATGTTATCAATGTGGGCAGGCGGGTCACCTGAAGAAATTTTTTCCATAGTTTGGTGGCACACCTAGTGCGTCTGGTTCGAGATAGACACAGAGCCACTTGCCATCATAGTCAGCATAGGCCTTGAGGGCCAATCAGGGAGACTCTTTGGCTCAGTCAGTGTATCAGTCTTATGCTCCGAGGGGTGAGCAGGTGGACCAAAGGCCTACAGGACGTTTGTATGTTGTTACCGCACCAAATTTAGTACCAGTGCCTTCTGTTGTGAGAGGTACTTTCTTGTTTTGCAATTCAGTTGCTAATGTGTTGATTGATACGGGTGCATCCCATTCTTTTATCTCGTCTGCATTTGCATCGGTTTTGGGGTTAGAGTTGGCACTGTTAGCATCTCCTATTTGTGTAGAGTCACCTATTGGTGGTGAAGTTATTCTTAGACAAGGGTGTCGAGGTTGTGACATCGAGGTTGCTGGTCGTCAATTACCTTTTGCCTTTGTATTGCTTAACATGTCTAGTTTTGATGTTATTTTGGGTATGGACTTGTTATCGTCTTACTGGGCAGTTATAGATTGCTACTGCTGGAGCGTCACTATATATACCTCGAGCAGTGATTGTTTTTACTTCTTGGGGGACCGGGTGGATAGAGTCTTATCACCGGTGTATGATCTGCGTGGGCAGAGTGAACTTAGTTGTCTACACTCCAGCTTCTTGAATAGTGAATGTGATGAAATTCGGGTTGAGTTGCCAAGGGTGGTTTGTGAATACCCCGATGTCTTTCTTGAGGACCTTACTAGTTTTCCACCTCACCGAGAGATCGAGTTCTCTATTGATTTAGTGCTTGGCACGACACCGATTTCTATGGCACCATATAGGTTTGCACCTGCCGAATTGAGTGAGTTGAAGATTCAACTCCAGAAATTGTTAGATAAGGGTTTCATCTGCCCTAGTACTTCACCTTGGGGATCACGCCTTGCTTGCCAAAAAGAAAGGTGGTGCGTCGCGGCTTTGTATGGATTACCGAAAGTTGAACCGGGTAACTGTCAAGAGCAAGTACCCAATGCCTCGTATAGATGATCTATTTGATCAATTGAAGGGGTCTTGTTGTTTCTCGAAGATAGACTTGAGATTGGGTTATCACCAGTTAAGAGTGAGGAAGGAGGACATCCCAAAGACGGCATTCCATACGCGGTATGGCCATTACAAATTCCTAGTGATGCCTTTTAGGCTGACTAATGCACCGGCCATGTTTATGGATTTGATGAATCAGATTTACCATGAGTTTCTCGACCATTTTGTAGTCGTCTTTATGGACGTCATCCTGATTTACTCACCCTTTGGAGAGGAGCACGAGGAACACTTGCGAGTAGTACTTGAGTTACTCAGAGCCCACAAGTTGTATGCTAAGCTTGGGAAATGTGAGTTCTGGCTGTAAGAGGTTAAGTTCTTAGGTTAGGGAAGGGGTGATTGTAGACTCATCCCAAATAGAGGCAGTTCAAGACTGGGAATAACCTAAGAATGCTTTCCAGAGGCCGGGTATTACCGCCAATTTGTGAAAGATTTTTCTAGACTAGCCTCGCCATTAACTAAGCTGACAAGGAAAGGGATTAAATTCGTGTGGAGTGAGACCTGTGAGAAATCATTCCAAGAACTTAAAGTTAGGCTAACCACTACTCCAGTTTTGAATATTCCGGAGAGGGGTTTGGGCTATTCAGTATGTTGTGATGCCTCGTAGGAAGGCTTGGGCTGTGTTTTGATGCAAGAGGGGAAGGTGGCAGCCTATGGCTCGCGGCAGTTGAAAACACATGAGAGGAATTACCCTACTCACAACTTAGAGTTAGCGGCGGTGATCTTTTCCTTAAAGATTTGGAGGCACTATCTGTATAGCGAGATATTTGTGGTATTTTCTAATCACAAGAGCCTAAAATATCTATTTACACAGAAAGACTTGAATTTAAGGCAGAGGGGGTGGATGGAGTTCATAGAGGATTATGATTTCAGGCTACATTATCATCCCAGGAAGGCCAAGATTGTGGCTGATGCATTAAGCAGAAAATCTATTAGCAGCATAGCTTTCATTGCCATCCAGGAATGGGAGATGTTGGGTACTATTGGGGAGTTTGACTTGCATCTTGGCGAGTCTGTTGAGTCTGCCGTGTTGTTGTCAATAGCTGCACAACCTACATTTGTGAATCGAGTGATGGAAGCACAGAGGGGTGACCTTGAGGTGGAATCCCTCTAGGAGAAGTTCTCCAATAGGAAGGTAGAGAAGGGCCTGAATGTGTATCCCGACCAGAGTGTGAGATACCATGACCGCTTGTTCATACCAGAGTCTTGCCGAGAGGAAGTGCTCCGAGAGTTTCATCATTCACGCCTTGTGGTGCATCTGGGAGGCACAAAGATGTATCACGACCTTAGTTGCCAATTTTGGTGGAGCGGTATGAAGAAGGACGTGGCAGTATTTGTATTGAAGTGCCTTACTTGTCAACAAGCGAAGGCCGAACACCAGAGACCAGCAGGTTTGTTGCAACCCTTGCCTATAGCCGAATGGAAGTAGGAACATGTCATGATGGATTTCATTGTGGTTCTTCGTAGAACTCAACGGGGCAATGATGCCATTTGGGTGGTAGTTGACCGGTTGACCACATCAGCGCACTTTATACCTATACGTGTGAGTGACTCAGTAGATTTCCTTCCAGACTTGTATATTCAGGACGTAGTGAGGTTGCACGGGGTCCCATTAACGATTGTATCGGATAGAGATCCGCGTTTTACGGCCTAGTTATGGCAGAGTTTCCAGAGTGCCTTGGGCACTAGACTGACTTTTAGCACAACTTATCATCCTCAAACTTATGGGCAGTTAGAGCGTACCATTCAGATTTTGGAGGATATGCTTCGGGGTTGTGTCCTTGATTTTAAGGATTCGTGGGAAAGGCATTTGGCCTTAGTGGAATTCACCTATAATAACAGTTTCCAATCGAGTATTAGCATGGCACCATTTGAGGCCTTGTATGCCTGACCATGTAGGTCCCCTATATGTTGGGCCGAGGTGGGTGATACACCTATGTTGGGCTTGGAGTTGGTCCAGGAAATGATGAAGAAGGTTATGCTTATCTGTAGAGGTTGATTACGGCCTAGAGTCATCAGAAAAGTTACGCTGACCGTAGGAGGAGACCCTTGTCTTTTGAGGTGGGGGATCATGTGTTCTTGAAAATATCACCGAGGAGGGGTTTGATAAGGTTTGGAAAGAGTGGGGAGTTGTCCCCTCGATTCGTTTGGCCATTTGAGATCCTTGAGCGGGGTCATAAAGGTTGCTTATCATTTGGCATTGCCGCCACAACTTTCAAGAGTCCATGATGTGTTTTGATATTAGCATGCTTCAAAAATATGAGCCGAATCAATCGCATGTATTGGATTGGACCGACTTAGAGGTAGATGAGGATGTCTCGTATGAAGAGAGACCGATGAGAGTCTTGGATACCCGGGATCAAGTCTTGTGAGGCAAGACAATTCCTTTAGTAAAAGTATTATGGAAACATCACGGGGTCAAGGAAGCGACTTGGGAGCGTGAATTGGAAGTCTGAGAGAAATATCTGGACTTGTTTGTGGGTTCCTGAACATGTATTGAGATTTTGATTATGTTAATGGAATGTAATAACATTGTATATGTCTTAAATTATGAGAACATTGTATATGTTATGGGAGCTTGGAATCATGAGTTCAATATAAGCATTGTATATGTTTTGAAAATATGAAATATTGTGAATGCTGTATCACTTTTGGGAGCATTGTATATGCTGTATAAATTTCAGAAAAAGAACTTGGATTTTGATTAAACATTGCACATGATTTGGGAAAGTATGAATTGTATATTCAGTTTTGAGATATTGTTTAACTTGTGGCTGGGAATGGATGATCTGTGAATAGGTCATGGTGATAGAATTTAATGATTATCGCTGTTGTAATTAGTTTTAACAGTGTTTTAAAACTTAATTTGAAATTTTAGGGACGAAATTCTTTAAGGGGACAAGGTTATAGCCATCCCGATTTTGACCCGACGCTTGTGGTAGTCCGGACTCGGGTTTATGGTTTCTGAGTGTTGGTCATTGTCTTTTCCTCTTTATTCCTCCTTAAATTTGGTTATTTGGGAGTTTTGAGTGTGTTTGGAATAGATTGGTTGCTTAGTTTTTAAACCATGTGTTGCCCAGAATTTTGGTCCTCTACTTGAGCGGCCCTTTTTGCGCTTTAGTGGGGTTTGCAAACTCTCAGTAGTTTGCACGTCTGCAAAAGTACTGGAGGGGTGTTTTTCATGCTCAAGCAGATGGGCGCTTGAGTGGTCTTTCTTGCGCTTGAGCAGTTTGTCTGTTGTCTGTAAAAGTACTGGAGGTGTGCATTCTGCGCATGAGCGGAACAAATTTTTGTGTCTGACGCTCGAGCGCCAACTCTTCCGCTCGAGCAGACTGTGCGTATATTAGATTACGAAAACGACATTTTATATCACTTTTTCATTCTTCTCTCTCCCTAAAACTTTTGAAAAACCTAGATCTTGACTCCCTCTCTCTAATATACTCTCTCTCTCTCTGCATTTTGACCTGGATCCTTTGCGTTCTCTACCCTAGTGTCCTTGAGAAAAAGTTAGAGTATTCCAAGAGCTTCATTTTGATCCGATTGGAATTTGGTTTCGACAATGTTAAGGGTTTCGCTTTGCTTTGCTTGATCTTCTCAAGGACTCTCTACACCTTAATATGAGTTTCAACTTGGTAATAGGTTGTTGTGTGAAAATAGTGGGATTTGGGCATGTTTTGGGCTAACCTAGGGTTTGGGTTCAAGTTTGAAAAGAGGGTTTTCAATATAGGTGTTATATAAATGATTATGGGGTTTGGATATGAGGCAATCATGTGTCAAAATGGTTGATTTTTGGCCTTTGGGTTGATATTTGGAAAATGAGGGGTTTCGCCTTAAAATGTCTTGGATAATTATTTTATACAAATAATGAAATTGCTATGGGGAATTTGAAATTGAAAGGATGTATACATGAATGGTGTTGTTGGATTTGTTTAATCACTCACCAATGGAGATTTGATGAATTATCTGTTATAAAGATTGCATATCTGTTTAGAGATAATTGTTTTAGGCTATCAATGAAGGATAGTCATGGTTGTTGTAGACATTGTATGTGGATTAGGCGAATTGAAACTAATCCTTTAACCATTATCATTGAATATGATTGTGAATGACATGCATTGTATATGTATGATATTTGGGAGAAGAAAGAGGATGTACTCCATGTTTTGAGGAGAGGAAAGGGGATGGACTCTATTGAACTAAGTTGGCCTGTATGTCCAGAGTGAAAGTTCCGAAAACCATTTGTATACATGGGTGTCGATTCCCGCACATGAAAGTTCCGTAAAATGGCAAATAGAAGTGAATGTATTGTGTGATGATTTTTAATTTGTTAGAAGCTTGTAAGGTATATCCTCTGTTGAGCAGATTAAATGTAGTGGATATATATATACATATCAGACTAAAATGAATGGAATGAAACGTAAGTTTGGAACCCTATGGTATTGGAGAAAGTTATAAAGATTTTGTTGTAGGACAATGAAAACGTGCATCATACTTATATCTCGTTAATTCTCATATACTGTGTTAGATTGTTTCTACTGGGCTTTTGCTCATCCTACTTTGGGAAAAAATTTTCAAGTACTGGTGATATGCTCCCTCCAAGGACGTAGCTTGGGAGGACCTAAGAGTTGGATGCTCTATTTTGTTGTTTTGTACTTAATGTTTATTCAAGCCAAGGGATTTATATGTACAGAGTTTATGGCAGTCTCTTTTGTTGTAACCAAGCAATGTCTTGGAAAGGTGTAAGCCCGTAGGGCATTTATTTTTGTTAACTATTAACTGGTAGTACATACTATAGATTCAGGGTGAACATTAATGAATATATACTGCATGTGTTTTCTTTTGTAATACAAACTCTAATGAATGAAAGTATATTATTTCTATAAATATTCTGTTTTAAGGATTGGATTTATTATAATAATTTTGGGGTCGTTACACGAGAAGCATGGCCAGCCGGCCGGCCAGGTAGGGGACGACCTGCCACTGATTTTTGGCCAGCCGGCCACCTGTCGGCCAGCAGGCCTCTGAGTGGTCAGGCTAGAAAAAAATTAGGTTTTGATCCAAAGGAGGTGCAAAGTTCAAGGCTTTGAAACTCAAAACCGAGGCTTCTTGCTGAAGAAATCGAACGTTTGCACAGTGTACTAATTCATCATTGAGTCTTCACCCTAAGGTGCCCAAGTCTTATGGGCAATCAAAAATGGGGTGTCTACAGTTGCCCCTCTTTGACAAAGCTCGAAGTTATAAAATGACGTGAGTGAATGTCAAAGTCTGAAGATGACCCATTTGACAAGGCCGTAAGACTTGAGCAAGCAATCAAAATGCAGATGCAGTTAGTTAAACCTGAGGGTTGCCTACCTATCTCTTTGCAAGGAATCAAACCAGCGTAGTTCAGGGGCAGAATGCAACATGATATAATATAATGCAATGCAACAGTTATGAACACAATCAAGCATACCGCCCAAAAATTATGAAAATGAGATTCAATACAATGCAACAATTGAAACCATAAACGAGCATACCGCCTGAAAATTATAAAGAAAATGGGCATAAGCTGCACTACGTATCACATAGAAATGATGTATTGAAACAAGCATAACTACGCTTCCACATAGAAAGGTTAACAGGAAACAATCCTAATTAATGCTTCCGCGTAGAAAGGTTGACGAGAAACAAACCTCACCACACTTCTGCGTAGAGAGGAACAAGAACAACCCAAACTACACTTTAGCGTAGAGAGGAACAAGAACAACCTAAACTACACTTCCGCATAGAGAGGAACAAGAACAACCCAAACTACACTTCCCCATAGAAAGGTTATCAAGAAACAAACCAAACTACACTTCCACATAGAGGGGTTAACAAGAAACAAACCAAACTACCCTTCCACGTAGAGAGGTTAATAAGAAACAAACCAAACTACACTTCCGCGTGGAGAGGTTAACAAAAAACAAACCAAACTGCACTTCAGCGTAGAGAGGTTACCAAGAAACATACCAAACTACACTTCCGCATAGATAGGTTAACAAGAAACAAACCAAACTACACTTCCGTGCAGAGAGGTTAACATGAAACATACTCTTCCATGTAGAGAGGTTAACACAAAGAGTATGATGCATATGGATGCAACATAATGTGATATAATTGAAAAGAAATATGATGTGATGCATGTTTCATGCGATAATAGGCAACACAATTGAAAAACAAAAAGTGGTATTTTGAAAACACCTCATAAAGATCTCTGGCTTACCACTCGGAGGTTCTCAAATGCCCAAAAAGGATACAACATGCTCAAACCCAAGGAAGCATATCCAGAATCACATTTCAAAATTTTCTGAAGCTGAAACAAACCCAAAATTATTTAATTCTTCACTTTAGGATGCATACAGGACCCTCCATGTATAGAATAGGCAAAGGTCTCAGCAAAAACCAGCTCTGGACCAGCTGTAGAGCCGGCTGGCCACATACTTAGCCGGCCGACCAATCGATGGGATTTCGGGGGCATTTTTGAGTTTTAAAGCCGTAACCTCTTTAAAACATAACGAAAGCTCATTTTTTCACACACAACCTAACCGAAATGACTCCCTCTCTCTCTAGGTGTTCTCTCTCTCTCTCTCTCTCTCTATCCAGATTTATGCTTTATACACATTACCCAATGCTCACACAAACTTTTTTTGTAAAACACCTTTGACCCTCTACGTTTTGAACTGATTGGATTTTGTTTTGGTTGAGTTTTTGTCTTTTTCATAGCTTTGAGCATATTTCCCTCGTGTTTTTCTTGGGTTTCGCACTTTTTTTTTGGGTTTTGACTTTTTCTTTCTTTTTCTCTTTCCTAGGGTTTGACTTTTGACATTTTCGCCCTTTTTCCCTTGCTTTTCACCATTTTCACCCACCACCAACTATCTTCACTTGGCGGACGACCTTCCACATGAAGGTGCCCCTCCTGAGATACCCGTACTTCCACCTGTTACAAAGGTCGATGAGCCTATGGCTGACGAGGCTGGCGGGGCGGCGAAGGACATCATCGTCGACATTGAAGCGGAGGAGATATACCCTCCTGATCATGAGCCAAAGTTGCCACCACTGAGGGTGAAACCCTTTGACCTAGCCACTTACCATCCTCAGACCCATGTGATGGCCCCCGGGGGGATGCTGTGGTTCGAGGATTTTACCATGGGCCTTCCCGAGGATGTCCTGTTGAGGGAGCGGACCTCCCATCTTTCTCATGACGCCTCTGAGGTAAAAACTTTACTTTCTTACACTTTGCTTGTCTTGCCATTTCATTACCACCTTTCATTCTGTCACACATCTGACATACTCCTCTTTCCTTTTTAACACAAGGTGTTGCTGTTTGCTAGAGAGGATATAGGGCTGTGATAGCGAAGGATTGGTACCAAGTGCTCCTTGCTCGGGTCCGCGAGCTTGTAGACGTGGCAGGCTTTGGCCTATTCTGTTTCGGGCTCTCATGACTATTTGCCAGCCGGGCCTTGCTCGGAGCTTTGATAGAGAGGTGGTGGGACACAACCAACTCCTTCCACCTCTCTTCCACCGGGAAGATGACGATGACTCCCTATGACTTTTCGATGATCACTGGTTTGAGAGTAGGAGGTGATCCGATCCCTTTCGACCTCTACATGGGCCAGTGAGAGGCTGCTTAGATTTACCTTCTCAGTGTACGCCCTCCCCTAGATAGGCCGGTGTAGACACCCCATTTTTGACCGTCCTCAAGACTTAGACGTCACCGTTTGAACACTCGGTGATTATCCGTGCTTGTGTTCGTTTGGAGTTCCCGGAGGCCTCGGCTACGCGCCTTGTCTCAGGATCTCCGAACTCGACTGTTTTGTGCTTGGTTTGACACCAAACACTTGTGTTTTGCCTTTGAGAGGCAGGGTAGGGCTTGTAGACCATCCCCACCCACCACCGGCAGTGGCTAGAGGCCACCGGCTGGTTTTTGTCTCCATCGGCACTGTAGTTTGCCGGTCGGCACTATTTGTTGCCGGTCGGCACTTTTTAGTGCCGGTCGGCACTCTTTTTGGCCAAGATGGCATTTTTGGCCGGCCGACTACTGTGCATCTGCTTTTGCAGATATTTTAAGACAGTTGTCTTGCTTTTGCTCCCATCCATACACGTGTATGGAGGGATCTCCCTCTTATGAAGCTTGTCTTGTAAGCTTTACAAGACAAAAGCTTTTATATAGAGAGGGGCTCTCTCTTGTTACTAGGGTTAGAGACTTGAGATATTTTAAAGAGCTTAAACAGCCATTGTTAGGGTTTGAGTTCTAGGGTTAGGGTTTGATACACATTATCTCTCTCTTTTTCCCTCTCGTGTGTGTAATAGTGTGTTTGTGTCTTACTTTTGCACACAAACACATAGTGTTTCACCATCACTTAGCTATTGAGGTTCTAAGGGACTGATTTTGAAGTTTTGGTGCTAGATTCAAGCCAAGGAGGGCCATTGGAGCATCATTTGTAAAGGGATCTTCAAGGGTGAGAATCTAGTCCCATTATTCCCCATTTTTGCATCTTGTTTTTACCTATCTTAAAATTGTTTTTGAGCTTAGTGTATAATACAAAAAAGTTCTGTTTTTAGACCCTCTTGATTGTTTATTCAGAGTGTTTTGTGGTTTGGAGGTGTTTGACCCCTCCTAGGCCTTGAAAGGCCTCATTTTGTGCTATTTTGTGCTAGTTTCGAGACTTTGGTGTTTGAGCCTCTTCACCACTGAAATCTTGAGGGATTTCAGTGGTGAAGACGGTGCCTTGAAGTCTCCAAAAGGGAAGGGCCACCCCCTCTCCTTGTTGTCCTTGAAATGGACCATTTTTGGCCTCTTGAGAGAGCATCATGTTAAAGTGTGTATTGACCATGTCTTGGCTGCTTTCCATCCTTAATATGTTGTAATATATCTATGTTTTTTGTTGGTTTTGGTACACCATGCATGCTTAGCATACCTACCATGTAATGCCATGTTATTGCCTTAATATGCCTTAGGTTGTTAGCCTTTCTTCGAGCATGTTTTAGGCTTAGTCTTGTGAAGATTTTGTACATATTTTGCCATGTCTTAGGTCTGTCCATGGTTGTTTGGGTCGGATTTGGCATGCTTAGTATAGCCCCTTTGCATTCCGGCTTGTTGGCCTTAAGCGTGTGAATGTATAGCATGGCATCTTTGTATTGATTTGGTGATTTGGAACCACCCTACATGCTATTTCAGTCCCATTTTCATGCCTATGTGTTTTCCTTAAATGCTTCTTTAATGCTTTGAAAGCATGTGTAGCATGTTTCATGTTTTGGCCATAGTGCATGCCTTTGAATTGAGCCACTTAGATGCCATCTAGGGGACCCTCTTTGCATGATCTAGGTCTGCCTTGAATCTATTTTAGGTCCCCTTAGCCTTGTGAGGTTTGGTTGGCTTGGTCATGCTTCAAGCCCCTTTGACTTGCTCCAAGCACTTAGGCCATTTATTGCATGTTTAGCTTGACTTGTTGCTTGGTTTGGCACCTTGTTTTAACATGATTTTCAGAGCTTATGTTGCATGCTAATTGTCTATGATTGCCCCTTTCAAGTGTGCTTGAGGGTTGTCTAATTTGTGCCTAAGTGTTGGCCCTTAATCATATGCATGTGTGTATGTGTTTTGGTCTTTTGTTTTGGTCATTTTGGCCCTTGTTTTAGGCCTTATTAGAGTTGCCTAAACCATGCTTAAGTCCATCTTGACATCCATTAGCATTGCCTCATGTTTGCTTGTATGCTTGCATAAATGTCTTGCCATGCCATGTTGCATCCTTAGCTTGCATACCTAGGTTGCATTGCATCTTGCATGCATGCCTCGTTCCTTGAATTGGTGATAGGAATTGGGCCTTAGTTTGTTTGATTGGTTTGCATTTCATTTGATATGAAAGTTGCATACTTGGTTCCTTGGGCCATCATGCATGGAAATGCGTGATTGGTGGTCCGAGAATCGAGGCACATGCCCCTTTGAGTCATCACCATGATAAAGGACATGATTGTTGCATACATGCCTTGAATTGTGCTGCCATGCTTTGCCTTGCCCTCTGTTGCTGTCATTTGCAGATTCTACAGGAACACTCTGCCGACCGGCAGTGTAAAGTGCCGACCGGCAATCATTTCTCTGCTGACAGATTAATTTTGTGCCGACGGCCACATACCACTTCCGGTGGCAATTCCATTCAGCCGGTGGTGTTCTCCCATGTCCAAGGAAGCAGTCCTGAGGTTTTGGCAGCCTCCAGAGGGGTGAAGGAAGGAAAACAGAGGTAGCTCATGCATGGCGGCGCGTTTCCCGAGGCGATTTACTATTTTTTCTTAGCTTAGAATAATTTGCTTAGTTGATTAGGCAATTTGTAATATTTAATTAGCTTGCGTAGTTAATTAATTTGTATTATTTATTTGGTCCCTCCGAGCGAGGGCAAATCTGTAATAAGTGTGGGTGAGTGGGTGTATGTCTTCCAATCCCCACTTCTTTCTTCCCTTTTACTTACCTGCTTTGATGGTTAGTATTAGGGCACGTTTAATTTAGCATACCTTATGCTATGCATGCGTGCATCCATGCATTGGTATTGCATGCATTAGGCTCGGTACATCATGCTAACTGCATTTGTATTTCAATTCCAAATTGAATACGTGCATCAATTGATCGCATTTCATATGCCATGCTTAGGTTAGCCGAGCCTACTTCGATTGCATCCTGTATGTGTTGCATTAGTCAAATTGACGTGAACTAGGACATGCATGTTTGCTAACTAGTTTATTGTTTTGGCACGGAGTACGATGTAAGTATTTATGCTTTAGCACCCCGCATGCGTGTGAGTGTTGCCATGATAGTATGCTTGCCATGCGGCTAAATGCTTATGTGTTAAACTGTTTGAATGCCTGTGGGTGAAGGTTAGATTGTTTGAGTTGGAGAAACTCATTGGAATCCGTATTTTAGCCTACTTGCGAGTAGCAAATTCCAAAGTGTTTTCTAAAACAAACGGATATGCAATGCTTATTTCCAAATTAGGCAATCTTGTCTATACTTGTTTGCTGCGCGCATAACATAGTAACGCTAGGCTAATAATTGGTTTAAGAACACATAACGTTTTCAAAAACGGATATCACGGTTAGTAGAGGCCGGTCTTCGAACCGGGCGAGAGGGGGTGCTCATAGCTGACCTTCCCCGATCGTACCCAAGCTCCCGAGCCGAGACAACTCCGGTGATGACGGACATGTGGCCTTCGGCACCGAGTCAGGGTTTCCTAAATTCCCCCAAAATAAAATATTTAGGTGGCGACTCTGTATCTGGCAAAGCAGTCCATGTTTGGCACTACTTTTCAAAAAATCTGTTTCTCAAAACGATTTGCCGGATTTGGACTCTTTGGTTCAGATTTAGAACCGTGACACAAATCGAGTCCGAACTGTGGTAATCCCAAATGAATAGAACGGGACTCATCCTCCCGGGGCGTTCGGGGGACGTCTACAGCCGGCCATGGTCCGATACAGCTGGTTTTATGATCACTTCAATGGGACTCATCTAGAGACGTAAGAAGAGAGCGAGCAGTACACCTGGGGCTTCGTGATCTATGTCCTCGGTACCACCTTGTTTGTGGAGGTGGAATACTGTCGGTCTATATCTATTAAGTGCCCCCTAGTATAGCTTGGGTCAGATTCTATGATTGGGGTGTTGCTGGCCTCGCCATCCTATATGGCTATATGAGCTCTGATTCCCGCAAGAAAGGGAACATGATCAGAGGCTACTGGCGAGCTTGGGAGGTACGCACTGCACTTTCAGTTTTAGGTTTTTTGCTTGTTCCTTATACTTTCTACTTTGCACTTTCTACCTTTATCTTTGTTCATACATTGTGCTTTCTGCTTTGCACTTTATGTCTTTGTC
The DNA here is from genome assembly GCF_055761805.1 of Camellia sinensis. Taxonomy (NCBI): domain Eukaryota; kingdom Viridiplantae; phylum Streptophyta; class Magnoliopsida; order Ericales; family Theaceae; genus Camellia; species Camellia sinensis. The sequence continues at coordinate 145,538,612 of NC_138963.1, forward strand.
TCTGTTAATACATGTTGACTCACACAAATGATCTCTCCTTGCAGCTATGGATCTATCCTTAATTCTCTAGCCTTGCCCCGGTTTTGAGAGACGAGGTAGAGTCGGTCGTACCTTACTCTCGACAGTACGACGGAAAATGCCACCCCAGACACCGCGACGATACCACTTTTGTTTATTACGACCGATATTTTGACACGATGATGGCTCGTGAGGTAGTCTGAAACTCATACACATTCCATTCCATTATTATGCTTTGATCCACTTTGTGACAACTACCGACAACTAACAATTGTGAATTCTCTATTTGTAGATCACATAGCAACCCTAGGCAATGATGTCGGTCAGGCTACGAGATCAGTATGCTGGGTCTTAGGCTACCTCCTGATTTCAGATCTTGTTTGAGGGTCCATTTTGCTGGACCTCGTATTTAGGAGAGCGGCTCGAGCGCCAGACCCTGGGCCTACCTGCTCCCGTTGTTCTTGCTCCATCTCCACTGTATGTGAGGACAACTGATAGCCTCCTAGTTAAGGCTATCATACAGTTCATGGCAGGGTAGGACGTTGATTTCTTCCATGGGGTCAGAGACTATATTGAGTTCATCAGGACTCATCTCATGTCGCCCCTATCCAGAGTTCATGCTGGAGGTGCTACTCATGCACCCGTGGCTGGAGGTGTTGCTCATGCGGACGAGGCTAATATTGATTGGGCCCCTCCTGTTGTACACGTAGCCGGTTGGCTAATGCTTCTGACCGCGATCCCATGCTAGCCACTGAGCGAGACGACCTATCAAATTCTGATAGAACCATTGGAGGAGGAGTTCGGGTACGTTAGGGATCCTAATGTGCAGCAGGTATGGACCTTACTTTATACTTGGCATTTCACATTTCCCTTTTGGATATTGATTGTTCAAACTCACTTGCAGGTGCCTATGGAGTATGTAGACGACCTTCTTGGGTTGGTCGCTTCACTGGTCCAGATGGTACGGAGGAGAGAGACATTACTGGCTCTCCACAGTTACCAAGTATCCTTTATTTTCTCATTCGTTTAACTGCTTACCCATACTGTTATGCACCACACTGTACCGATATGCCATACTGATACTGAATTTGCGCATCATACTGTACTAATATGCCGTACTCATACTACCTCTGCATCATACTCATACAGTATATATATTCTGTATTATAGCTATACTGTATTGACATATGTACTCATACTGAATCTGCATCATACCATACTGAATCTGTATTATGCATCATACTCATACCGTATTTTAACACTCTGATTCTTGTTTTCAAGCATCACCTGTACTAGTGGCACCAGCGGCATCTCCTCCAACAGTGGGGACAAGAGGCAGACAGGCCCCAACACGTAGCAGGAGCAGGGGCGGGGGTGCCTGGGGTTAGAGTAAAGAGTCTGAGGCAGAGAAACTTCCTTCTCCTTGGAGCCGATTCTAAGCAGAGACGCCACCGAAACCCGCAGTACTGAGGAGGCAGCGAGTGGAAGTTCTAAGTCTGAGAGTGAGGATGACGATGCCTGGTCAGGGTCATGGAGTAGAGAGGACAATTACAACTCCGGGTCGGGAAGTGGAGAGGATAATGAGAGTTTTGCGTCTCGCTCTTCCGATGATAGCAGTACTAACGGTGAGAGTGCCGTTGAGTCCCCTTTCCAGAAGAGGACGGAGAAGGCCTCTCGAGCTTGATATGACTGACACCACTTTTGCTCTTTTCTTTTGTTTTGGTAGTTTAGCACTTGTATAGCTTCAGATAGGTCTTTACTTTTGTTTTCAAACACTTGTACTCCCTATTTTCTAAAACCTATGATTGGGGCAAAACACTGCAATTACATAAAAGGATTTTTATTTTGCATCTCAAGAATGGCACCACACTTGCACAAAATTGATTGTGTTTTTGAATTTTGAGACTAAAAATGCTTGTATTTGAACGGTGTTTGTAACTGGATATTGAGTCGACAACTGACCAAAAATATGAAATACAACCCGATAAATGAAAAACAAACTAAAAAAAAAAACCTAAACACAACTATTTACAATTACTGGAAACAAGAGACTCAAAACAAGACCTCAAAGCAAAAAAGACCAAAGCAAAACACTACTGCCCAGATGCCTAGCCAATAGATTTGGTCGACCGGCCACCTGAAGGGACGGTCGGCCAAGTGTTGTGGTTAAACAGTTGGCATCTACTCACACAACCTTATCCTCTATAAAAGGTCGTTTTTCGCTATTTCTTCGATAGAATATCAACCTTGCTGTTGTTTTCTCTGAAAATGGAGATATTTCTTGCCGAGAGGCTCAAGGATTAGGTAGCCAATTTGGATGGCACGGAAAAGGTAAATTTCTGTGGTTTAGGCATAGACTCTCTTTTTCCGTTGAGCCATACTTCGCTTTCTTTTATGTTCCTTCACGCCACGGTTCGATGTTGGAACCCGGTTACACATGTGTTTCACTTTGGAGCATAAGAAATGTGTCCAACTCTTGAAGAGTTTCAGGCATTAATAGGATCCTGACAAGATGAGAAGATTATACCCCAGCCCCGTTTTGGCCATGCAAGGGTCTGGAACAATTGTGCGGGCTTACTTTGCACGAGGTTCAATCTTAGCTCATGACAGGGAGCTGGATATACCCGGCTTGATTCATTGGTTTTCGAGCATTAGAGATAGAGTTGACATTCTCTAGCGAGGTTATCGTCAACATGCCCTCTGTTTGTGTTTGTTTGCACACTTCTTTCTTGCCCCTAGTAGCGGCGGAGCCAGCATTAGGTTAATCGAAGTGGCCCAATGTCTGAAAGAGGGTAACAGTTGCATTGGTTTGGCACTAGCCGAGACTTTGATAGGTTTGGATGCCTTCCATTGGTGAGAGACCACTCGGTTTACAGGGAGTCTGCTGCTTCTCCGGGTATTGTTTCCCACCCTTTCTTATTTATGATTTCTTACATCACTCGGGCACTCATTCTCTATTTTTCTCTCAAAGCCCTTTTTTTACTTTCCCTTTCAACGTACATCTCTTTATTCTTTAACCTCTCTTATTTTTCATCCCTTCCCAGGTGTGGTTGATGGATAAGCTGAAAATAGTGGACCTTTGTCTCGAGTATTCGGCCAGAGCTTACTTCTTTTGTCTGCAGTTGGTGGACTTTTCCATAGAGGGATTGTGGTGCGATTGGATGTGCAACAGGTCTGCGGCTGACATCACTTGGCGTTGCCCCTGGCTCAATGTGGCTGAGATGGGCTACAACATGTCCTGACAACTGGGTACACAGTTGATTGGCCTTATGAACTACATGTTCTATTTTCCATTCTAGTTCAAACACCAGTTTGGATACGATTAGACCTGTCCGGAGGAAGGGGTGGAATACTCGGCTCTATTTCCAGTTCGTGCTTTGCACTTGACTCGATACCTCATTGCTTGGAGGACGAAAGAGATTTTGGCCCCTGTTGTTAGCTTTAGTTACATCCTTTTTGGCAAATGCTTGGTTTGGCTTGAGAACGAGGCACAGGTTGGGCAAACTTTGGCGGCAGAGACTTCCACGAGCGTGAGCAGAAGACATATGACCACTTGACTTGTGTGTGCCCCTAATTTATTGCTTTAACTTTTCTTTTCAATTTTTATGATGTAAAAGAAACTTTGATTTAATCAGAGAGTTAGACGATGTACTTATATTGGAATCAATGGAATTAAAGTTGAGAGTACTAAAAGTTTTCCATTTTGGCCTAAAGAATGGTCTGTGTTGTAAAAGGATAAAATTTTGAGAAAATCAATTAATTAAAACTTTTCAAAACAATTTTCGGAAATGGTTTCTACCTGACACACACGGAATCAGTCCTTAAGACATATAGCCCCAAATCAGAAGATCATAACTGCCCACAACTGCATTCACCATCACTGATCTACATTGCAACAGGCCTTTTTACCAAATGAAGGTAACACTACCAACCTAGAAGACAATGGGCAAAGATGGCCCGATCAAATAGATGGACTGGACAGTTGAGTTAGAGATGGTCATGGCCAAACTTCAGGATGAAGTTACCTACATATCCGAAAGATGGGAATTAGGCCTTACGTAGTTTGTTTAGGGTTCACTCGAGTATTAACTATCTCCTTTTGCGCTCTAACTTTTGCAAAAGCCGCTTTTCGATCTTGCGAGCTCAGTTTTTCTTATTTCCAATTTTTCATGCTCTAACTTTTGCGTAGGTCACCCTTTCGAGTTTTTGTCCTAGCAAGCCTCTCAGGGATAGTATTTCTTCAATTTGTCCATATTAATCGGTTGCGAAAACTCCAAGCCATCTAAATCCGTAAGGATAATCGCTCCTCTTGACCAAATAGATTAAATGATATAAGAACCAATCTAATTGGGTCTGAACTTGCCCCTATGGTTATGGATGGGAGTTCAGTTGTCTTTTAGCACCATATCTCCTTCTTTGAGCTTTCTGGATTTGACTTTCTTGTGGAAGACCCTGGCAATTCTGCACTGATATCCTTGGATGTGATATAATGCCTTCAATCGCTTTCGTCAAACAACATCAATTCTTCTAACTTACTCTGCTGCCAATCTGCCTCCGCTATCTAACACTCAACCATAATTCGTAGTGACTCAATCTCGATCGGCAAAACACCTTCCATCTCGTATACCAGTGCATAAGGGGTTACCCCTGTGGATATTCAAATCAACGTCCTATAACCCCAGAGTGCAAAAAGAAGTTTATCTGGCCAGTGTTTGTAAGTCTCAACCATCTCCTGCAAGATGTTCTTGGCATTCTTTTTGGTGACTTCAACGGTTCTTTTGGTCTGTGGTCTATATGTTGATGACTTGTGAAAAGCCACATTATATTTCTTAAGCAAATCCACCACCTTTTTCTTGAAGTGCAAGCCATTGTCCGAGATGATCTCATTTGGTATCCTATACCTACAGATGATGTTGTTTCTGATGAACTTGGTCACATGTGACACCTTCAACACAGAATAACACTGAGCTTCCACCCACTTGGTGAAATAGTCGATCGCCACTGGAATGTACTCATGTCCGTTTGAACCCTTTGGCAAGACTACCCCGATGACGCCAATTCCCCAGACTGAGAAAGGCCATGGCGAAGTCATGTTGTAAAGCTTTGATGGCGGGATGTTCATGCAACTAGCATGGATTTGGCATTTGTGGTATCGCCAAACGAAGTTAATACAATCCTCCTCTATAGTTGACCAATAATAGCCATGCTTGAGGATCTTCTACGCCAGTATCACCCCATTCATGTGTGTCCCACATTCTCCTCCGTGGATGGCCTCCATGAGACGCTTTGACTCCTTTTCTTCAATGCTGAGCTTTGTATTTCCAAATGGCCTCACCTATATAGTTTATTTTCGCAAATGATGAACTGGATGGCCTGACGCCATATTCCTCGTTTATCCTTAGCATTTGCCCCTGGTGGATACGTATCCTTTTTGAGAAAGTTCCAAATGTCGTAATACCAGGGGTTCTTAGCTTGAACGTCATCCACTGCGGCTATCATCTCATAATCAGGCGTATACTTCTATTCAATGATGATCAGACGCATTTTAACCCCGAGCGGTATGTCTACCATGGAGGATAGAGTGGCCAGCGCATCAGTAAATCAGTTGTTCTCTCTTAACAGATGTGTGAATGTTAGTTTTTCAAACCTTAGAATCCAAATGCCCAGGGTCTAATGATAAACCTTTATTTTCTCTTCTTTGACCTTCCAGTCCCCGTTGGCTTGAGAAACAACTAGATTCGAGTCTTCGTTGATGTCCAACCTTATTGCCCCTAGTTCTAGGGTAGTTTCCAATCTAGCGATGCATGCCTCGTATTCTACGTCATTATTAGAAACTTTGAACCAGAGTTTGAAGGCTAGAGGTATATGGGAATCATCTGGTGTTATCAGCAACACGCCTATCCCACAACTATATTGATTATAGCTGCTCCATCAAAGTACATTGTCCATGTCTGCTCTTGTACTGGCAGAATTTCTTTATCCGGAAATAAATACTCTACTACTTCATCTCCTTCCATAGGGTGGTCTGCCAAAAGTTCTGCTACTACTCTCCTTTTGACAGACTTGCAAGTGACATACTTGAGGTCAAAGTCAAAGAGAAGAAGCAACCAATGAGCTAGCCTGCCCGTAAACACCGGTTTCTCAAAGAGATATCTGATGGTATCTAATCTCGAAACCAGAATTACGAAGTGAGCTAACAGGTAGTGTCTTAACTTCCTAGTTGCCCATACTAAAGCTAAGCAAGCTTTCTCCATGGGAGTGTAACTGGTCTCATAATCTAACATCTTCTTGCTCAAATAATAGATGGCCTTCTCCACATTCTCTTCAAATTCTTGCAACAGCATGCACCCTATGGTTGAATCTATTACCGACAAATACATGATCAGTGGCCTTTTTGGCTCTAGCGGCGACAATATAGGTGGATTCTGAAGGTACTACTTGACCTGTTCGAAAGCAAACTGACATCGATCATCCCATCGAAACTTCTTTCCTTTCTTCAATAGACCAAACAGTGGTTCATAAGTCAAGGTTAATTTAGAGATAAACCGTCTTATGAATTGCACTTTCCCCCAGAAAGCCATACACCTCATTTTTAGTCCTCAGTGGTGGCATTTCTAAGATGGCCTTGATTTTAGAAGGATCTACTTTAATTCCCCTCTACGTAATCAGAAATCCTAGCATTTTTCCTACAATCACCCCTAAGGCACATTTCTGTAGGTTTAACCTCAGTCTATACTCCCTGCTCTGTTCAAAGAATTTTTCTGGTGTGGTGTAGTGGCCTTCTTGCTCTTTGGACTTTACAATCATGTCATCCACATACACCTCAACTTCCTTACGGATCATGTCATGCAAGATTGTGGTCGTAGCCCTCTCATATGTAGCCCCAGCATTCTTCAACCCAAAAGCAATAACTCTCTAGTAGTAGGTACCCCATGGCGTGGTGAATGCAGTTTTTTCTCTGTCCTCCGATGCCATCAAAATCTAATTATACCCGAAAAACCCATCCATGGATGACAACAATGCATGGCCTGCGGTGAAATCTACTAGCTCATCGATGTGTGACAATAAAAAGTCATTTTTTGGACTAGCTTCGTTCAGATCCTGGATGTAATAACCCGACCCTCATATTTGTTTCTGGTATACTTTTAGTCCTTTATTCTGTGCATTTAAATGCTTACTGTGGAAATTTTATGTGAAATTAGGTTGAGCAAATGGATCTTATGAATAGAGACCTATATCTGTTTAGTAAGAAGAGCATCTATCACAATTAAAATGTTGGGATCTGAAATTGAGAGCCTTAGAGGCTTGATAATCTCAAATTGATTCTATATTTGTGACTAGCATAACTTTTAAGTCATATAAGCATTTTTGTGAAATTTCAATTTGGAATGATTAAATTGATTAAGTTTTGTCCTATTCAACTTTATATATTTATATATATGTGTGTGTGTGTGCCCTTTGAACATTTGACTTAGGACTCTTGTGTTAATTCAAAATATCTCCTGAGAAAGAACTTGGAAGAGAAGGGTCTTAGAGAAAGAGGAGAAGTCCAACAAGGGAGGAATTGGGAAAAAATTGAGGGGTTATCTGGGAATTGAAGCTCAAGGTGAGTCTAAACCACCTAATTCCACTTCCTTTTCTTGAATTAGAGTAGGAATTCTTTGTTGTTGTGTGACCTAAGGATGTATTAGAGATCTTGTAATTGTGTGTTGGATATTTGGCAGGATAATCTTCTCCCTTAATTATTTTGACTTAACTTGAACTATCTAATGAGGAACTACATCTTACCTCTTCAATCATCAAGCTGGAACTCACCTGTACGAACAAATGGTTGTATATGTGTGTGTGTGTTTGTGTGTGTGTGTGTGTGTGTGTGTTTGTGTGAGGAAGTTGGAATATTATAGAATTGAGTTATGTTTATGAATTTTAAGGATTTAAGATCCAATTTGTACTTAGGTTGAGATATAATTGTAGTTCTATTTGCATGATTTTGTACCTATTAGAAGCCTTGTAAACATTTACCAAAAATGAGACTTTTGTCTAGAATTTCGGACTGACTTTGTACAGAATCGCCGCACGTGCGGGGGTCATGGCCGCACGTGCGGGAACACTGCCGCACGTGCGGGAGTCATGGCCTCACATACGGGAAAAGGGGAAATTTGGAGTTTAGGCTACCGCTTAAAAGGCACGTGCGGGGCTTCCCAGCCGCACGTGCGGGACCAACCGCCGCATGTGCGGGGCCCACAGCCGCACGTGCGGCCCATGTTGAGAAAGATAGTTTGCTCCGTTTTACATACTGAACTCTCTAATATTTTTGAAATCTGTATTTTGATATGTTTTTTTATGTCTGTAAATTCCTTCGAAACGAAGTGAGTCCGAAAACAATTCAACAAGGAAAGGGACTTATTGGTGAGTTATGTATGTTTACCGGACACACTCCGGGAGGGACTATCACTCTGCCACAACATAGTGAGTAGTAGTACTGTCATAGTACACTTTACTTATAGCTAATGATTACCATTAGCACTCTGTTAATAGCAAATTAATTATGCTAACATATGTGAACGGTTAAACGAATGTGAGTACTTCCATCTAATTCTGGAATTCTGAATGACTCTGAACTAATCTGCTCTGATGATATCTGGGCCTATGGCCAATCTGTGACATTTGTTATGCCTAGGGTCAATCTGTGCAATCTGTTGGGCCTACGGCCAATCCGTGGAATCTGTCAGACCTAAGGTCGTTATGTGTATCTCTGGGCTTGAAGCCACTCTGTCTAAAGACTGGGCCCAAGGCCATTCTGGAAATAGTTACTACATCAGATTAACTATATGTCTTTTACATTGATATACGCACTGATATGCATTATAATTCAACTCAATTATTGAACTGTTTACATACTATTGTTCACTGAGCTTCGCTCACTCTGTAATTGTTTTCTTCTGTAGGTAATCAACCTGGAGGTCAGTCTTAACCCCTGATGCTGGTCTCCCTTTTGTCAACCTCAGTGTGTCCAGGCACCTAGTTGAGGCCATGCATCATGTGGAGTTTTGCTAAGCTTTTGGCTTGTATTCTAATTGTCAGTCTACAATTAAAATGCATATATTGCTTTTGTTATACGCCCAACCATGGGGCAGGGTCTGTGTATGTGTATATATATGTCTAACTCTCAGATATAAGTCACTGTATGTTTATTCATCTTATGCTATGTGGTGATCCTGGCATAATAGTGATAGCTCAATGGATGTAACTATATGTTATTGTATGTTATCAAATGCTTCCGTCCAAGCCCTATACGTTATGATTATTGAGTTAAGTGTCTATTTCTGACATGGTCATGCCCAAACTTTTAGGGACGGGTTTGGGGCGTGACACTGGAAGTCGACACAAATCTGAATTTGGGCATGTTTCTTTGGAACAGGAATGATATTGGCCAACCATGTCAGATACTCAAACACCATCAAGAATCCCACATCAATCTGCTTGGTTACCTCTTTCTCGATTTTCAGTGCCCAATCCGAATGGACTCTACAGAGTTTCTGTTTAACTGGTCGGGCCCTCGGGGTCAAGAGGGATCTGGTGCTATACAATCTCTGGGTCAATTCTGGGCATGTCTTTGTAAGACAACGTGAAAACATCTTTGAAATCTTTTAATAAAGCGGTTAAACGCTCACGTTCCTCCAAAGACAACGTGGACCCGATCTGGATCAATCATGGATCCCCCCCCAGTACCCACATTAATTGCAATGATATCATCTTGTAGACACCCCATTTTTTACCGTCCTCAAAACTTGGACGTCATCACTTGAATACTCGATGATTATCCATGTTTGTGTTCGTTTTGAACGCCTAAAGTTCTTGGTGGAGTGCCTTGCCTTTGAGCCTGATTTAGAAATACAATTAAAGTGGTTACACCATCACAACCGTAAGGGTACAATAATTAACAACTCCATTCCAAAAGAAGGTTTTCATCTCTTTATATGCAAAATATATATTTTTTTTTTTTCCAAAGGTGTTCTAAACTCACACCGGTCACAAGTCAAAATGCATTTTCTTCCCATCAAGTAAAAATCCAAGATTCGTTCATTTTAATTTCCGCTCCACCGTAACAATCGACGGATCTCTGCCGTTGACCAACAACACCTATCGCTCACATGGTGATGCCACAATCATAACCACATAACATAGCATTTTCACAATATTAATTAACAAAATGCAACAACTATACCATTCCGTTCGGCCAATAACATTATTATTACCACACAAGTTATTATTCACACAAGATAACGACACGATCACATAATCTAGTTAAAATAGGAATCGTTCTTGTCATCTTAAAAGAAAGAGAATCTTTTTCTTATTTACACATTTTCTCCAAAATTTTACTTGAATTCATGCTATTTTCCAATGAAGGATCCGTGTTATAAACTTCAAGTAAAACAATTTATTTTGAAATCATTTTTCCAAAACAAGTTTTAAAATATCACCCCAAGGGTTTAAGTTGAAATAGAAGTGCCATGGAAGTTTTCAAAAACCAACAATCACTTATCAATTTATCTCCCCAACAAACAACCGGTGACTCCCAACCATCACCCACTCATATCCATCATACCTACAGTGACTTCCAAAATGCGACAATCACATTTTTATAACAACAATAACTAGAAATAACATGGTGCTAAAAAAAGCAGTGTAACACACACAACTTTCCAAACTCCAAAAGTTCCATACCAATACGAACATTAACCAAGAAGGAACAACTATGCCCGAAGATCTATGAGTATTCCCAATCAAGAAGCTAACACTCTACCCCGATTCACGGGCTTCAAAACTTACACAAAGATGCACACACCGATAACCACACACAAACACAGGGCCCAACACCCTAGGCACAACCCACGGCACCACGCCGCCTTCTAGCCAAAATGTACTAATTTTCCAAAAGATCAACTTTACAACCCACATCTAAGCCATTCTAAAGTGACTAATTGTCACCCACCTTGATACCACTCAACTTAACTAATTACTCGAGAGTTTCCGCTCCCGGTCTTCAAACACCTACATACCATTCCCAAAGGAATTCTATTCACATGCCTAGATGGCCAACACACTCTTATACCCAACACAAGACCGAGTTGGTCAACAACGATCACACGATCCGGGTTACCCAAGACAATTCTTACCAATGGTACACTCGTTACCTAAAAACACCAACCAATCATTACTCTCCCGAGATGCGAATCTCATATTCCCTAGACATTCCCACATCACTTCCACCAATCTTCACAAAACTCCAAGGTCTCACACTTCCTCAAATTTAACACAATAAAGCTTTTAAAACCTTGGCCCTCATCCTAACACTACGTTTGCTACAAGAATTCCTCAGACTTCCCAATCTCCATCAACAATTTCTAACTAATCAAGAATTAAAGGCCATCACAAAATTCAACTGTGGATATGTTATAATACTAGGATCACCAAGTCCATTTACGCATACATAACAAGGAATTCAAGTTTCATTAGAAAGCCCCAACATGTGAGGGTAACAAACAACAATACATACACAACACATAACTACGGTGCCTTAGCATCCTACAACACACCAATCAATCATAAAATTTCACAATTTATAACATAGATCTCCAAAACAAAAGTTCCTCTCAAGGGTGATACTACCGTGCTGGTTTAAAGGTCGACCCTCACAAAGTTTCCGAAGCCTGGCCTCTTCGGGTCTGATACCAATAATGTCCCCGACTAGACTGATGGGACAAAGTCTGACTAAATTCTGAAACACCGGAAAGACCTACACGTAAAGGGAAAAAAACGTCCAGCATGGCCCCTCTGACCACGATTAAAACAAACAACGGCCTCCCAACTCTGAACCTGATTTGGAGCCTGAACCTCACTAGATCCCCCAACGGACAAACTCGAAACCCCTGATGAAACCAAATCTATAAGTGAGCATGCGCTCGCCTCCACCTCTTGCTAAGTCCAGTGTACTTATGAACTGTAGGAGTTACCGAAGTGGCCTCCTCCCTGACTCGACCAACACTACTAACCACTGCCTCTGCATGGGCCACCGCCTCAACTAGATCAAAATAATTCTTCCACTTAGATCTAACCACCTTCTCCCAGATATCATCACGTAACCGCCTCTCAACCTCATAACAACGACGCTCCTCTGTTACTACCAATTCTGGAGCAAATCTCGACAAACTAGTGAACCTCATCTCAAACAGAGCCAAAGAAGTAACATCTTGACGCAACTCAACAAACTGTTTCCCTAACCTTTCCCGAGTAGAATGAGGGAAATACTTGGCCAAGAAGGCCTCGGTAAACGCAACCCAAGTGACACCTACAGTACACTCCACATACTTTCACCAATAACTCGCATTTCCCCTCCAATAGGAAGGTTGCCAAAGAAACCCTCAACCCCTCATCCTCGACTCTGAGCATGTCAAGAGTCTTGGTAATCTGTTCCAACCAACTCTCCACCTCCAGTGGTCTTGCATCTCCCAAAAACTCCGATGGATTGGAGCAAAGAAACTCCTTAATAAGCTTGAGGGTACGCCCGTTGTCCCCCTCAGTGCGAGCTAGAGCATCTTGCACCGCTCTCACATCCTCGTGTGCAACTTCCTCACCGACAACCGATGTTGTAACGACAGGTGCTAAGGAGACCGCCATGCCCCTACCGGCACTCCTATTACCCATTCGTCCTCTATTTCCTCATGTAGACATCCTACAAAATCAACTAAGTGCACGACGCAACAGCCTCCCCGAGGCACACACTCTCACCACCACGACTTGAACCCTTCCTGACATCCTAATTAAGAAACAGGATAGATAAATTAGTACATAATTCTAAATGTACTCGCAACTCGACTCACACGTAAAACTAATACAATTATATATATTCTAGCACATAAGCAATCCAATTCACTCCACATAAGCACGTAGTCACATAAGCACATACGAATTATCCTTTAGTGATGCGATTCGTCCCACGAGAAACCAGGAATTCTTAGTAGAAGAAGTATTGATCAGGTACCCTTCTAATAAGACCTCAAGGAATCTAATAGGCGCAAATAACATCCCAAAAGTCTAATCCCATACCCACATAGTCACATAAGCATGTTATCACATAATCAGATAGACAAAACATTTCCTAATCATGCGAAATGAACCCATTGTGGTATAACAACCACTTCCCGCAAGCCCCAAGTATTCAAACCCGATAGCTCTGATACCAAGTTGTAACGCCCCGAAATATTTTAACATGAACTACCCACACTAATGACCATTCACTAATCAATGACAATAATCCCTCCAACATCACATATACAATAAAAGGATTAAATACAAAAGGTTCGTTTGCAATTCACATTCACAACATAACGAATACATAAATCTATAACATGTGAAGCATCTAATCTCAAAAACAATTAAAATGCCCTTAAGGGCTTACATCTTCCAAGGCGATAGCCCGGTTACACAAAATGGTCTCTCGGACCCATACACATTAACCCTTGGCTTTACAAAATGATCACAACAAAATAAGAGCTATGTACTCTTTACAATTATCCGCGCCCTCAACTTGGCGGGATCACTACGTCTTTGCCTGCACCAAATTCCCATAGGGGTGAGCATAAAGCCCGGTAGAGAATTTTAACAAAGTATATACAATTATGCAATTCTCAATAAAAATGCAAATGTCAATGCCATGCCATGCTCTTTTAAGGAAATATCATTTCATGTTCTTTGAAGATTTCAGTTTTTCAAATAAAATCTTGCAATCTCAACACATGTCAAACTTCCAATTTTAATCAACAGAGGAGCGGTAAATACGACACTGGTAATCCCTAGGCTGATGTCTGCAAGTAGACTCTGCGAGTACTACCAAACTGTCATTTTTACTGGGATTAACTGGAAGGCTCGACACCTATCCGTGCGGCTTTCTGGTCTTTCACCAAGGACACTCAGGCCAACTTAACAAAATTCATCTACACCCCCTAACTGGACTTACCACCGTATTTACCCCTTTTCACATTTCCATAATTCATATCACAACTTTATTTTCTTTCATGAAATAAGTATCTTCAATCAAAATTTACAATACAAAAATAATAATTTAATGCATATGCAATGCAATGACTTTCGTACAACTCAAAACGTTTCTCCATTCAAGTACATGACAACAATATTGAATAAATACATTTCTCATTTTTTTTCTTCAATGTTATTTCACAAAATAATATATATACTTGCAACTCATAGCAATTCCCGCAATCCATGGTACATACCAATTTTCCATTCCTCGATCATGCATACTCATGTATTATATAATAACTTCATAAATACTTCTCATTTTCCAAGTCTCCACAATAACATCAGCAATCACATTTTTCCATTACCTCTTTTCATTACTCTTTCCCAAGATAACCACATGTTATCTACACTTAGCCACAATTTCACCTTTCACAATTCTTAGCAATATAGTCTCATCAATACAACATGTAATGTTTTTCAAACATTAATTTTCACAATCCATAATGCACAACAATTATCATCTTCCACTTAAATATTTCCATACATTCAACAATAGTTTAAAAATAAGTCCTCCATTCTCTTATATCATGAAAATTATCATTTCTTTATATCACAATGTGAAACCCACATTCATTTACTTGTTTAACGCAAGAAAAGAGAATTTCATAGTTTTCCTCATGTTTTCAAAAAAAAAACCCCAATTTCTAGATTTTTACAAAAACCTAACATTGTTCATCTCTTTTATAAAATCTCACCACACACTTCAATCTCGGCTCAAGTTGTCTAAAATTTCAAGAAAATCTCTAAATGTACACAAGGTAGAGTTTGTTTTACAAAAACAATCAATCCTTTGAGCCACCAAACCCGTTTTCGAAATTTCTCAAGGAGAGTTACAAGATCAACTAAAAACATCATAGATATATATATATATATATATATAACTCAAAGGAAAACCTTCTAGGATTTATAAAAGTGTTGGGATACAACCCACATTTAAAACATCTCTACATTTCAAAACATAAGATTGAAATCAACAAGGAACTATATACAAAATCTTAAAACCAACATAAAGATAGCAAAACTTGTATATATAACTCAAGAATGTCCCTACCTCAAGCTTGGAAGAGAAGATGAGCAAAAAGGTTGAAACCCCAAAGTTGTTGAAACCAACTTCTACTAGGATCAAAACAAAGCTCTTGACGAGTTCTACAATCTTTCTCAAAGCAGTAAGGCAAGAAGAAGCTTCCAAGAGAGTAGATCTAAAAACTTTTGAGCAAAAAGCGGTTTTGGAGAGAGGGAGAGAGAGACCCACGGTTTAGATGGAGAAAAGAGAGAAAGAAAAAAAAGAAAAGGGTCAAGTGAGGGCCTATTTATAGCACTAGGTAAAATTAGAAATAAGTCCCAAAGTCAACCCAAAATATCAAGTCAAAACCCCCAAAAAGTAGGGCCAAAAGTCGGACTAAAATCTGAAAAAAAATTTGCCGGGGTTGACCCCTACAACAGTGGTGTTGACACCAAAGAGGGAAAATTTGGGAAAATTAAGCTTGACTGCTCTGCTGGTGTCGACCCTACCCCAGACTAGTGTCTACCCTATGTTCCAGCAACCAACACACCGACAGAAGAGGGTCGACCCTTTCCCAGTCTGGTGTCTACCCTATTTTCCAACAACTCCTCCAGAACTTCACCAACAGGTAAGGGTCGACCCTAGGAAGGATGGCGTCGACCCTAGGATGGAATTTCTAAGTCTCCAAGGAACTTTTGACAAGAATAAGCGCGAACAACCAAACCCAACAAGTTTAATTCGGATTATACTCCTCCAAAACCAACCCATAACAACACCTAAGGTTTTCCAAAACATAATAATGATTCAAATACACTTCCTAAAAGTTTTAAAAAGGGTGCAAGTGCTACAACTCTATAATGTGTCTAAAGGCATGTAAAATTATGTGGCATTGTAGGGATACCTCGATGACCAATTTATTCAACTAGAGGGTTTGCAGGATGATGCTAACCCAAATTTCGTAGAGGAAATTGTCACATTGTTTTGCACTAATTCATAACATTAATGATGGACTGTAAGTAGCTAAAACCAACAACACAAAAGTCAACAGAACATTCACTTTTTGGTTTTGATCAATGATACAGTCCTGTAGCAAAAATTTTGAGATTGTTCATTGATTATGGATTTGAATCTTATAAATTTCTTCTTTGTCAAACCCATAAAACTAAAATCAAATCTATTTTGGACATGAAGAATATCATAATTTCATATAAATCAAACACTTCAACCAAACCCATTTACGAAATCAACACAAAATTAAACTAAAAAAATCATATAAACCCTAGGTGAAATGTGAGAAATAGGAAATAGGGGAAGGGGGAAAGAGAGAGAGAAAGGGAACCAGAGAGATGGCAAGAGAGAGAAAGAGAGGGAGAGAGAGAGAGAGAAACCTATGATTTGCGATAGTAGTGGTGGTGATTTCGGCGATTATGGTGGCGATGTGCAACAGTGGGGACCGACGGTGGCCAGCGACGGTGAGGTAATGACAGTCGGCGGTGAGCCGGCGTCAGGTTTGTGGTGGGTGGTCTATGTATTTGTGAGACAGAATAGATACAAAAGATCTGTGTGAGACAAATTGGGAAGGGCGCCAATATTCATACGCTTCCCTCAAAAAAAAATTTCTTCGGACCTTTAGCGACTAAATTTTTTTTATCGACAAATATAACTCAATATTTGTCTAATTTGGCTACTAAGTATTCTTTTTGTCGAAAAACACTAACTATACAACGACTAAATTGTTTGTCACCGATTGTTTATATTTCCCTACTAAAGTTTTGGATGGCAGAGAGTACACTACAAGAAGTTGGATCTTGAATGACGATTTTTTTTTGTCTCCAAAGAGGTAACTTCGTCACTATAGCTATTTGTGAAGAAATATTTTTGTCACCGATTTTGTCATTGAATGTTTGTCACTAAAAATCGCTGTGAGGAAAAATAATTTCGCCACTAATGAAATTACTTTAGTGACGAAAAATTTTGTCGTATAAGACAACATTTTATCACAAAAAATCGTCATTTTCGTTACCAAATAATTATTTAGTACCGTGTATATAATTTTAGTTGACGAATAAATTTGTCACACATACTGATCATTGATGAGGAAATAATTGTCATGGTAAGATGTAAAGTTGATGAAATTTTTCGACTCCAAAAGTCAAACATGGGTGACGAAATGTATTTCGTGGCAAAAATATATATACGTGACGAAATTTTTAGTCACCAAACAACAAAATCAATTAAAACTCACATATAAGCAACAATAAATTTTTGTCACAAAAAATAGTTATTAGCGACGAATAATCACGTTGTCATAATAACAAGTACCTATGACAAAAAAATCCGTCACTAAACTTGTTCCATATTTTATATTTCAATTTCAATTATTATTTTACAAATATCCCTGCTCATATCCCAATAACCTTCTAAATGTACAAAGAAATCCACTAACTATTATACACCGCTCCACACAAAACATTCGCTAAACAATTATATTATAAATCAAAATATATCCATCAAACAAATTTAATAACAATTCCTTAACTATAACAAAGACCAAATCACAGCAAATCCCAAAATGAACTAAGTATCAGTCCACAAAAAAATCAACACTTGATCTTGAGTTGCAAGTAGAACTAAGTATCAGTCCACAAAAAAAAATTAACACTTGATCTTGATTTGCAAGTATGCTTCCAAATGTCATCAAAAATCAATCTGCGAAGAAAATAAAAAAGGAAAACATTAATATATTATCAGTTACATCTAAACTCATATATAAATAATTTTATGTATGAGTAAACCAATTTAGTAAAAATGCATTTTCTACCGAATCTTAACTTTCATCTGTACTAAATCACAAAACAACAGCTAATCTAATTGGGGGCAAGTTCTTGCAAGTTAAATGAACACCTATGAACCTGCCAATATTGAAAACAATCAAGCAACATGATGACTTTTATTGTCATATAGAATGGTTCAATAAAACTTGGATCTCTCTTGTACTGACTCCAGTTTTCTCCACAAATTTCACTATCTACCAGTCGATGTCCCTTTGATACAACTTCACTATCTCACTCACTGCTTCTCCAACTTTTTTTTGAAATAAATGAGAATCACTGATATGGTTTGATTGTTTTTAATGGGTTTTCAATTTCACAAAATTCGAGCTAGGATAGATCGACATAAACAATATAAAACTAAGCATTTCAGTATCTTATCTTATGATCATTTTCAGTGTTTCAATGTTTGTACTAGCAATTAAACAATGTTGCAAAGTTTCTCTTGATTTTAGACCCTTCAGCAAGTGTTGATCTGGCTATGTTGTTAATGCAAGAGGGATTGCCACATAGGTTCCTTATTGGTAAAAGGTAGCCTAATTGAGTTTGACAGTGTAACTTTCTTAAACAGTTGTGCTTCAACCAATATATACTAACCAACATGAGAAAAATGAAAAAGTAAAGCAAGATAGACTTACCAAAAAGGCGATCTACGAGTTCATGGGATGCCTCCCCTAAATTGTCCGTTGAAACCTTGTTTCTTAAGAAACTCCATGATGATTGACGTCATCTCCAAATGCTCCTCACTTGAGTCATTCATCTTCACTATCACATTATTTTGTGCTTGAATTTCCTCTTTTTGAGCTTGAATTTCATGTTTCTATGCTGTAATTTCCTCGTTTAAATAGAAAAGACAGTCCAAAGAAATCACATATAGGACACTACGTATCTCATTAGTCTCGAAAAATTTGGGAAAACATTAATTCTAAAAACTAAAAAAATAATCATGTAAATATAGATATCACAAGCCAATAAAACCTGTGATAACATCATAAATGATGATCAAGTCACATTGCAATGAGAAACAAGAAGAGAAGCTTCAAGGAACTATAAATGAAGATGACAAGTTTGCACTTCACATAAATATAAGAAAGGTGAAGTAAAACACCTTAGTTTGGGTTTGAGAACTTATGTACGGTTTTGAGACCTTTTATTTCCAATCCATTGATGTCTTGCCTGAATCCAAAGAACAAGACCTGGACAAACGAAGGATTAAATTTAGTAGACAAAGAAGCACACTACTGGAGAAGTCTCATATGAGAGTGCCCTTAAAAGCTCTTTGTGGCCTAGGGGAGATGCAAAGCATTTAACTTAACAGATCAGTAATATAAAACATGTATTGTGGAAGTTACTACATGCTTCTTGAATCAAAATAGCATGGATATTGGGGCATTTTCAAAATTTGATCAAATGCCCAGACTCCAGAGTCCACAGACCAAATATAAAAGAAAAAAAAATAGTGCTTCCAACCATACATCTATCCAAAGAACCACCACTAATCTAAATAAAGATTGATAATCATCTAGTTCACAGTTTTGTGGCCTAGAAGATATCTTAAGAGGATGAGTAGAGGTGATTTGTCAGAAACAATGGCTAAGCAACACGTTGACTGATATTATATGGAATGCAAGCAACCATTCTGGTAAGCAGTTAACAATAGAAAGAATTAACTTATTTTTTGAATTTGCCATGATTTACAAATTCAGTAGGATTACTCGTGCTTCCAGCACTGTTGTGGGGATCTAAGGGTGGATTTGATGTGCTCATTGATGATCCACTTCTCTGGGACTGAACAATACTATTGTCCATCTCACAAGTGCTAGTGCTCCAAAAATCCTCTGAAATGCTTGATTTCTTGACTGTTCGGCCTCGAATTCTCAGTCTCTTGGATGGCTTGTCAGCAGCAATTATCAAAGGGGGCTTAGTACAGCATCCAAGACAACCTCTGCTCTGTTGCAAATCAAATTGATAACCATAAAAATGATTAGTACAAAAGAAAATGGGAAAAAAACAATGCTTTCACATTTTTGACAAACACCTATGTTATTATTTATAACTAATTATCATTTGGTGCGTCTTAAAGTAAACTAGGCTTAATTCCTCTGCTTTTCTTTTTTTTTTCTTTTTTTTTTTCCAGTAGCAATCTCAATTAATTCATGTCTTCAAAAAGTAGCATCCATGAATTAACTAATAAGACCATGATATTGAAAAATAAGACAAGATCTCTCAATCAAGTTAAACTAAAGAAATTTGGCCATGTGGTATCTGCTTATTAGCAGAAAATCCTGTGACGACATGATATATGCCAATTAAACATTTTGCAGAAAATTTACAAACAATACAATCCACTTATAAATGGGGCATTGGGGATATATAAATATATATAATCTATTTTCCCATTTAAAAATGATGCACAGTAATTGATCACTATGTCATAGAATAACTAGCTTAAAATTCCGGAAAACATGGAGATCAATGTATCATGTTGAAAGAAGCTTGGTTTAGGAATTCATAATATCCATATCAAATAATATTGACAATGTATCCAAACTCTTACTAGCAGATATAATTTAAAAAAAAAACAAAAAACAAAAGCCAAGTATTATAGCTTTAAACTACTTTAATGTTAAACGAATGACACAATTAGATTATATGATGCACGGGGAGCCACACATGCACAAGATAAAATGTGTTAACAAGGAAACTAAATTACAAATCACCCACTTTATTCATCAAGTTGAATAGATAACAAGCTTGACATCAAGAGAAAGAACAATAGAAGAACATGAAGGAATTACAATAACATAATTAAATAAATAAAATGCCCCACATCCAACAAGTTCTTATTTGTTTGTCCTAGGGAGAAATCTTTGTAATAGTCAACTAGCAGTTAGAAAGTATGGGCTAGCCACGGGTATTAAGGACATTGGGTGAGCTCATTTAGAAGAGTCAAGCACAATCCCAGGCATGGGTAAAACTGAAAACGATAATTGGAATTCCAAAAAATGATTATATCAGAAGGAAAATGTGAATGCAATTACAAAAGGGAGGGTTATATATGGAAAATAGAAGTATGGGAGACAAGATACTTTACACACCTTTCGAAATACTATTCATTGTTGCCAGAATCCAACATGAGTATTGAGTTCTTCCAACGATTTGGTTCTCTCAGTGAATCTTGTCATATAGTTACTTCCTTTTCCGTGGCCATACCATTCAGTCATCCACTATAAGATGTGAAATCAAATTACTGATTGTGGCTTCAATCAGTTTTGTATAAACCTCCTTCCAACACTCCTCTTTTTCAAACAATTCAGACTCAATAATTTAAGTTTATCTTTCCAAATTATTGCAAGTGTCTCTACCACAAAGGTTAAGATGCCATAGATTCTAACAATATCTTCCCTAAATGTGCCACAAATTCCTTGAAATGTTCTCAAGCACATTTGTGTTATTATGTAAATAATAAGATTAAAAAAAATGGGATACCTACAAAATCTTCCAACTGTTTCTATCATAGAGATTAAGATGCCTTCTAACAATATGGTCTCTAAGTATGCCAAAAATTCCTTGAAATGTTCTCAAGCTATTGGCATGTTATTATGTAAATAATAACACACAAAAAAAAAAAAAAAAAAAAAAAAAAAAAAAAAAGAGGGGGATACCTACATAATCCTACAAGAACCAACAATAGAAAAGAAAAATACTAAAAAATCCTATGAAGGATCATGTTCAAAAAATAGTTTGCTCTAATTCAAATCACCTAATCAAAAACTCTATCTAGCCTACAATGCTTATTTGTATATACTTGCAAATTAGAAAGATCATTCTTTTTACAGTTTGAGCAAATAAGATGCCTCGTTTTTTAAGAAATCATTTGGAAAACAGTCTCCCAAAAAGCCAGGAAAAATATTTTTTTTCCACACCATAGTCTTTTTAATCATTGAAAACAGAATCAGTTCTTAAGGATAATGCCAAACAGATCATTGCCACGCCTATTCAATAGATTGAGGGAGAAATATCTGTTTACGACAATTTACCTAATTAACTGGCAACATTTTAGTTTTCCATCTAAACAAACAGAGCCCTAGTAGATGTCTGATACCTCAAAGCACAAAATATAACAAAAACAAAAACAAAGCATATATATTTGAAAGAGAGGACCATACGTGAAAATAGAAAAATAGGGAAATCAAATAATAAAAGGTGCTGATGGAAGAGAACACGCGACACTGAAGGAGAAGGGCGGACGAGCTCAGAGATGCCACATAGGCGGCGGCACTGAAGGAGGAGAACGAGAAACGTCGGTGGCGGCGCTAGAGGAGAACACGCTGGAGGAGGACAAGGGCTGTTAAACGAAGAGAGCCAACATGTGTTTTGTTTTCTAGTTTGAGAGAGAGACGAGGGGAAAACTGATAAACAAAAAAAAAGAGGGAAAGAAAATTCCATTACCGCCCAATATATCAAAATTTTTCCTCCAAAATTAGTGACAATATAGTTTCTTCACCAAAAGGTCTCAAAAATATTAAAAATTATTAGTTTGAAAATATATTTTTCACAAAATGGTTTTAAAATATTTAAAATAAAGTTTTTCAAAATATATATATATATATATATATATATATGTAAAATTATTGGTGACAAAAATATATTGCTCACTAATAATTTTATGATGGGTGACAAATTTTTTTCTCACCAAAAGTCTCAAAATTTTGGCGCCACCAAAAAAAAATTAGCAAGAAAACCTTCGGTAACGAAATTTAATTTTCCCTCACCTAAAAAGAAATATTTATTGACGAAAATAAATTTCGTCACCTATTATTTTTATTTATTTTTACACGTGACAAAATTTTATAATTTGTCACGGATTATTCTTATTTAGTGACGAAATTTATTTTCTTCACTACTTTTCGTCACTATAGATTACTTTTGTTGTATCTAATAAAATAAGCCCATCTTTTGGTAACTAAAATTTTTTTGGTCGGCAAAAGGTCGTGTACGCTGACTAAAACCAGAATTAGTAGTCTAAAACATAAACAAACGCCGACTAAAACTTTTGTAGTTGCCTATTCACATGATTTTTAGTGACCAAAATTGTTTTTAGTCGCCAATAACTAATATATGGCTACTAAAAAATTTTAGTAGCTAAAATGCAAAATATTGCCGACCAATAGAAAAATTAGTCGGTAAAGGTCTAACTTTTGGCGACTAAAAAAAGTTTTAGTCACCAAATTTAGTTGCCGAAGGTGCAAATTGTTGTAGTGTAAATAACCGAGTAAATTACACTTTGCATCCCTACACTTCGCACACTTTAGCCCTACACATGAAATCATGACAGTCAACTCCCTTCACTTCTAGTCAAATCCCATTTTGATCCATGCACATGAAATCTTGACAGTCAACCCCCTGTGTTTTTGCTCAAATCCCCTTTTGGTCCCTATACAAGTGTCAATGTCTTCCTTTTGTTACTTCATTTTTAAATCTTTAACAAAACTCAATCATGTGACAAAAATGTGACTAAGAAATAAGAGTAAGAGAGGAAAATCACCCATGCTTCTCACAAATACACTTTGTCCTACGTGATAAGCACGTGAGAGTTATATAATGCAACATATATAGAGATTTTGAAATAAAATAAATACGCCAAATAAATCCAACAGAAAGAAAGATGAATAGATAGAAGATTGTTCATGAAAAATAGAGTTTCATGATTTCAATTTATGCAAAACCCTAGTTCATCTTCTTAATTGTTCACAATCCGCGTTTTATTTTAGCCTAATACAATCATATTTTGCTGTAAATTTTGAGACAAAATATATATTGGTAGAAAATGTAGATAATTTCCCTTTCTTACCTTCAAGTCGTAGTCATATTTTTTTCATATGACTAGACTCTATTACAGATTTAAACAATTGAGTAACAAAAAGAGGATATTGATATTTGTGTAGGGATCAAATTGAGATTTGACCAAAAATACAAGTGTTGACTGTTACAATTTCATATGTATGGACCAAAATGGAATTTGACCAGAAGAGCAAGATATTAACTATCATGATTTTAAATGTAATGATCAAAATAAGATTTAATACAAAGTGCAGGGTGAAAAGACAGTGTGTCGGGAATGGACTAAACTTTAGATTTAAATTCCAAATAAGAATAATGAGTATAAAAATTGGATGATGGGTAAACCTGTTTACCATGAATAAAGATATACCTGATATCATTGACTTGGTTGGTTTTGATATTTAATTCGTCCATTCACCAAATTGACATTTTATTTTTATGTTTTTTTAAGTTGAATTTTTTATTTTTTGGTCATTATCACAAGGAGCGTATCAAAGCAGAAGTGACGAAGTCAGGATTGTGTTCATTTTCATTCCAAAGATGTAAAAGAGGATCTCTATTACATTATTTAAGGATTTGAAATGATTTTTTCTAAATTTAAAATATTAATCAATTCGTATAATTATTTCGCAACCCTTAAATGGTGTAATGATATCTTCCATTACAATTATAAAATGGAGAGGATCTTAGTCCCTGAAGTTATTGTAAATCATAGTATAAAAAATGCAGCGGATAAAATATTTAGATCATACCTTTAGATGATAGAACCTCGTGGGTAAATCACCTGCTTCCTGAATCTTCAGATGAACCAACCCAGCAGTGAAGTGATATTACAGAATGAATATCACCCACACAAATCACAGTGCAAATGACTTGATCGTTGTTTTTGGGAGAGAGTCAGTATATGGGTAAAACTCAGATCATACGTTGTTTTTCTCTTAATCACCCATAACCCATATACCAGATATATAATATGTTATTATTATCTATCCATATCAGTTAATGGAGATAATATCTGTATCCTGAGTGGTTATCCTAAATAGGTTTGAATTCAATTTCAAAACCTATTTGGATAAGATTCAAATTCAAATTCAAATGGTCATGCCACATGGGCGCCCATTACTAACATCTCCCACTCGCACATGAGTTGGCATGACACTGCCACTTCTCTATCTCAATCTCCCCAAAAATGAACAATCTCATACTAGCCACTACACCGTGCGACTGTTGAGAACACCTGCATGTGGGAGCTCTATACTAGAAACTCAAAATGAGCCAGCATAGAGACATCAACCCAAAAAAAACAGAAATAGTGTCTCATATACCCCAGATCCATCTAATTACACCGGTCCAAAAAACATCTCTAATCCCTCAAAAAAAAGAACATGTTTGACCCTCTCAATTCTTGCAATATATTCACACTCAATTCGCCTCTCATATAGAGCGATGTGAGTTGCCGTCAGTGAATATACAACAGTGGTGTAATACTAGATGATCTTCCCTTTGCACTCATGCCATTTAGTTTAGGATTGACCGCTTTCCCAGTGATGTCCCTTAATGCCGAATCATGCATGACTGCAGGCAACATACCAAAGTAGCAAAACATCAACCCCTTACCTTATGACATAGTCAAAAGTCACTACAGGGTACATAAATGAAAGTCATATCAATAATGACACGTAAGACTCACACGGTGAGGAAGCAGGGATCCATTCTCTCACTTCATTACTCGGTCGCCAAGCACATATAGTATGAATACATGCTACGGTGGAGTAACTCTTCCATAAAGAGTGACGTCATACTCAATACACCGTACAGATATTAGTCTAGTCACTTTCTAGCGCCTAACCCGAATTCTTTATTTGCTCGCCTTCTAGGCGCCAAATGAGATCTCGCATCTGGCTAATCATAACAGACACAACATGGAAAGTGGGTACTAACATCCATGTTTGGTCCTTAACATGACCTCATCTTGGTTATAACCAAGGTGACATACATAGTGGATAATTTAAGCCTCTCTTGGCTCCAAATAAAAATAAACCATCAGTCTCATCCTTGCTCGCTCCTAAGCGCCAAGGGCGATTGCTCATGTGAGTGAGCCAATCTTGCCTGCTGACATCATCATTTGCTAATCATTATGACACAAACCATAATAGTGTCAACATCTCATCATCTCAAAATAAGTGATCGATTTTAAAAAAAATGACCACAGCTTGCGCAATTATAGATTCCAAACATAAACCTTATTAGCACCTCTTGCGATAAGCATATACAACGGAATCCACTATGTGCGCCTCACATGAAGTAATTTAAGAACACTACCTCTTGCGCAATAACCTCTCTAAAGATATTTTGGTGACCAATTTGCGTTCATTCTTAATGCGCCCAACTAGCGCAGATGCGCCCAACTAGCGCATTGAATCTTACAAGGAGTAAATTAATATACTACTAGTAAAGTATTTTATCCACAGTCTAATGAGCAATGTCAATGTCTAAACAACTCAGTTGACCATTTACCAAAGATAACACTTATCATGCCGAATACGCCCACATAGCGTACTTTAGGCTCCCACAACAAAGAAGATCAAGGAATATAGGTCAACGGTTTCTCCCAAAGACAATCCGAGGATTCACTCAATAGCTAAGACTCTGGCTTTTACCGATAGGTAAGTCAATGGATTTGCAATTTTGCATCTAGAATCATTCTAGGATATTCTCTATGTAAGGCATCGAAGACAAATCGAGAATTTTCCTAAAACAATCCCTAAGGATCGTACATCCGAGCATATAAATTACATCGCCCATGTCCATCATATCTAAAATAGAGGACTGCCCACCCTAGGTGGCGACAACCTTATAAATTCCTGGCTCATAATGACTAAGTAAGGAAAAAAAAATTCTTTTGGACCATTGATCATGTCTCAGTGGTCTTCATCGATCATCGTTGGCCTATCATGGCTTGACGAAATCTAAGAACCGCTGTTTGGATAACTGCTTTAGGCTGTAAAAGATTTATTGGAACTAGCAACCTTTTTGTGCTCCTAACTTTTCACCATAAAAGCAGAAGGTAAATCCCTACGGATCTACTTATCCAATTCTCTAATGAGAAATCGGGTCACAATGTCCACAAATCAATGTTCCGAACTTATGTCAATCATAGCCTAAGTCAAAATAACCTCACTCTCCAGGAGGAAGTCTTCTCATGGTCTACACTTTCCTCAATGGTGCGACTTTTTGGTATCTAGCGAGCCTTATGCCTTAACAATGACTATCCGAATTACGCAACATTGATCCACTTTCTAAAAATAGGGGACTAGAGCCTTAGGCATTATCCTAGGCTCTTTATCATCTTACGGAGCAATCATGAATGTTTCCCTCTTAATCACCCAGTGATGACGTGGAAAATTTTCACATTCGCTACCACGCAACTAAGAATGTAGAGTATTCTTCTCTAATGAGGTAATCCATTAGTAGGCACATCACTGCCACGGTCCCTAGGATATTGGAAATTTCTTTCCATTCTCAACTAGGCTACATAAAGCGCTATGCTTAGAATTCTCTATCTTATAGAGTTCCAAAACTCTATTCACGTCACCTTTACTAAGAAAACTTTATGTGACTTAGTTACACTACCACAAAGCTGCTTACCTATATGCACATGACCTGGAGGGTTTACATGACCTCATACAATAATGCGCCGCACGACCCTTTGTGTTTACAAGACAGCATACAATAATGCGCTATAGAACCCTAGGTCTTAACTTTGCAATCTTATGAGAAGTAAAATAAAGATAAGCTGCTTAACGGTTACAGATCGCCCATAGATGGCTCTCCGCTAACCTATTACTCAAAATGGAGTGTAAAATCTGATATGGAGGGCACTTAGTTAGGGATATAGGCAACAAACTAGTGCAATTTCCAATTGGGAAACATTTTGCGCCATTATCCACCTAACATTAACAATATTTAATTCCTTATCTCTACTACACAATTGTGTTGTTGAGTACTAGGAATAATCAATTTTCTAAGCATCCATCTCTCTTCACAGAGTTTTCTAAAAAAAAAAAAAACTCAAATAGATACTCGCCACCTTAGTCAAAACTAAAAGCATGAAAGCTGTTATCTAATTGATCTCAACCTCATATGTGCAATGTCAAAAATCATCTCAAAACTTTTGACTTATGGGAGATCAAATAGTCTTGACTTAGATGCGTATTGTAATCTATAAATGTGTCGAGATTGAGGCTTAGCTATCATACCCTCACACATATCTAGTCACAAATATCATAGTGGACTAAATGTGCCAAAACAAATGACCTTCTACGGCTTTCCTACTTACTTGTGCGCACCCATTGCGAACAAAGTTACACATTCACATGAGAGCAGGATGTCATAAGCGAGTGGGCCCGAGAAGGCCTACTCAAACCATCGTGTCATCATCTCATTAATGTGATTAAGTATAATAAGCCACTGGTTCATGACCAATGTCATAAACTAATTCCAATCATCTTAATGTGTGAGTTCTCAAAGACAAGTTTTAAAGGTTTAGGCCCAACTAGGTAATGATTCACGACTAAGTCATATTCACTAGATCATAAAAGGGATGTCATGGAGATGTCAAGTGCGCCTAAGTCGCAAATTTAACTAGTAAGTGCTAATCCCCTGCACCTTCAAGTCAATTTTATTCTCCATACACTTTAATGCATCTAGTTGAAAGATGACGATACTCCTCTTGCCATCGCTATTTCTCGCTTCATAGTTACTTGCAATTAATTCTACTATCCACTAGAAGGAAAGAATAAGTTATCAATCTATGACAGCTCCTGAAGTAACTTAAGCGCGAATTAGGCTGAAGAGTCTAATTCAACACAATGCTCTCACAAGCGATGCGTCAAAATTTTTTAGAGTCATAACAACCTTGTCAGCCTTGACCTTTTCATTACTATGCTGCAACGTTTGCGCTTAGTGGTAAACGTTATTCAAAACGTTAGCTTAGCTAAGGAATCATACAAAGAAGCACTTCCTCATGTCTCACACTCAAGTGTGGAAACAATAAGTGTCCAGACTTAGACAAGTTGGCAATGCTAATAGATTTTGCAGCTTCTAAGCGCTAATCTTTTCACTTAGTGTTAATAGATTTTGCAGCTTCTAAGCGCTAATCTTTTCACGTAGTGTTAATAGATTTTGCAGCCACTAAGCGCTAATCTTTTCACTTAGTGTTAATAGATTTTGCAGCCACTAAGCGCTAATCTTTTAACTTCACGTGATATTTCAACGCACACTATTATAGTGCATGAAATTATTTTTATTTTTATTTATTTATTTATTTATTTATTTTTTTGCTCCGTCTATTCCCAATAATTGGGTAGAGAGCAAAATACTGCTCATACTGGCTACTTGTCTTACACTTGATGACTAATTTATTTAAGCTCGCATTACTTGGATGACATGACTCTTGAATGTTACCTCATCCAATGATGTAACATTATTTACGAGTCAAATTACAAAGTCAATCCGCGCAGCATAATAGTCAAGATCATATACAGATCTATTGAGGGCTTACTAGTTTCATAACTTCAAAACTCGCCAACCAAAACTACGTAGCGTGCTGCTAACCATAGCGCACACATTAGTTTTTATTATACCAAACAAGGCAACAAAACCACGGCAACTTTGAGTCATGTTTCCTTACTTTGGCTCAATTAAGACTTGACCTATAGTCTCCAAGACTTTTGCTCATCTAAAGAATGGGATTACATTGTTCACATTTGAACATCTTTACTAAGTCTAAGTCTACCAATTAACTTCCACAAGCTAAGTCAATTTAGAGAGAAATTCGCATTGGGATTAATTTGATTAGCATAATATAATTTTGCCACAAAATCTAAATTAAATAGTGACAATATTACACAAGTCGCAAGATCGAAAATCCGCTATGCTCGTAATCATCTCTTGCGCCACAGGTGACAATTATCCAAAATTTAATTTAATTTATGCGCAAAATATTGGTTTTCGGGAGTTAATCTACAAAGATTTCTCTCAACCGAATAACCTCCCACTGACTATGGCATGTCAAAGCATGATAAATTCCATACAATAGCATCTTAATGTAAATTTACAAATAACTCATGCTATATTCATTTAATAATGGAATTCAAATAAATAAATAAATAACTAATCATGTTTTTCTAATTACAACATATTAGAAACTCTAAAAAAAAATAATATGCTGTATTAAATATTCAAATTATGTCATAACAGAAAGTACATCATCCTGAAATTTTCTGAATTTTTTTTGAATTTTTCTGGAATTTTAAATAGCTAATAAACACACATAAAATCAGAAATAAATATTCCAGAATCTGATAAAATGTTATAACTATACCAGTAAATAGTAAACTATATCAATAGTCTACAATAAAAAATTCAGCTCCAGAAACTTAATCATGCAACACCAGATGCATTTTAAACCAGAAATAATGAATTATTATTTCAGGAAAAATATTTTTTATTTTTATAAAATTTTCAAAATTTTACAGAAGATAAAAAATTTAATTCTGAATCTAACGGTACCAACTATGCTTAAAACAAAGCTATAACGAATTAATTATGGCAATTTAACGTGATTCAGAATTAAAAACAAAACAAACAGCGCCTAACACATCAGCAGCCAAGCCAGTTGAGCCGGCGGAGGAAAACAGCGGGGCTCAGCACGCGGCTCGGAGCGCGGCTCAGCCCGCGACTCAGGGCACGACGCGCGTAGACAGCATCGCGGACGCGCGCGTGAGGGCGCGTGCAGGCGCGTCGGCAGAGCATCTGGCGCGTGGGAGCGCGTAGGAGCGGCTCACAGCGTCAGGTGGCGCGTGCAGACCACGCACCGCCTTGCAGGGTGTTTTCTGGTCCGATTTTTGTACTGTCGGACTCCATTTTTCACAATAAAAACATTTATGGTATTAAAAATGACATTTAAACAACATAAAAAAGAGGTATATCACTCTCTCAATCTAATAGAGTTAAAATGCAAAAAACCGTGCACTTCATCTTCCTCCTCCATTAATATTCATGCATATATCATGTATATATATTTATATAAAAAATATACACATATTTTAATGCATAAAAATAAGCACGAAAATACCCATATTTATGGCTCTGATGCCAATGTAAATCATAGTATAAAAAATGCAGCGGATAAAATATTTAGATCATACCTTTAGATGATAGAACCTCGTGGGTAAATCACGTGCTTCCTGAATCTTCAGATGAACCAACCCAGCAGTGAAGTGATATTACAGAATAAATATCACCCACACAAATCACAGTGTAAATGACTTGATCGTTGTTTTTGGGAGAGAGTCAGTATATGGGTAAAACTCAGATCATACGTTATTTTTTTCTTAATCACCCATAACCCATATACCAGATATATAATATGTTATTATTATGTATCCATATCAGTTAATGGAGATAATATCTGTATCCTGAGTGGTTATCCTAAATAGGTTTGAACTCAATTTCAAAACCTATTTGGATAAGATTCAAATTCAAATTCAAATAGTCATGCCACATGGGCGCCTATTACTAACAGTTATCATAATTAGCTCAATCAGTTAATACGTCTTTGTTGCACCAGTAAATGAAAGAATGGGTCACTCAATTTATCCTATGTCTGTGTATATCTATGTATAGATTTTTTTAAATTGATAAGTTTCAAACTAAATAACCTAATCAAAACCATAGACATACTGCCTAAACCGTGCTGGCTTATGAAGTGTTTTTAATAACTGTAGATCATAATATTTTCTAAGTATTTATTTGAAAGTTTATTGAATTTTTAGATTTTACAATAGTATATTTGTCAAAGAAACAACATTTCCTCTAAAATCTTCATATCAAGATTATTCTAACATAATTTCATTTTTTGATAAGAAATTCGAACATAATTTTATGTTACTTAGCAGTTAGCGGACTTGATATAGTAAATGACATGATCACTTTGATTTTGATTGAGTGATTTTAATGATTAAATGCAAGAACTTAAGAACAGTTAAAAAATTTAAGTTTACATTAGAGTCAATGAAAAAAAAAAAATCTTATAAATTTTAACAAAAATTTAATAAACTTAATTTAATTTAGTAATAAATTCTTAATTCAATCAAACAAAATGTCTAAATAGTTTTTAATTTTAATTTTAATATTTATAAGTAGTTTTTGTTGTATATGAATCGAATAATTTAAGTCACAAAATTTACCTAAACTAGCATGTACATAACATTTTAATTCATTTATGACATACATAAATTAAATTTTTAAAAAAATAAAAATAAAAATAAAAAACTCGAATTTGAACTATTCAAATCCAAATGTCCTGAAAATATTTCTTTTCCTATTATTTTACTCCTAGTAGTTACATAAAGACAAACTCACCTTTCCTATATTTCCCAAATATGACTTGGTTATTTCAGTTGGTTGTATATCGCATACATTAACCATCTTAAGTCACCATCATGTATGTGATTAAACAGCAACAGCCCCGACGACTTTAAAAGATGATACATTTTTTTTTTAGAGTAAATTACCAATAGATCCTAATAGTTATACTTAATTCTTATCAAGTCCTATTAAAAATAAATCTTGATAAAATTGTCGCTAAAAATAATTTTATTGTGACAATTTTTTATATACGTCACTAAAACTTACAATTAGTGACTTTTTTATGACAAATTTTTTTCATAGGATCTATTAGACCATAAGTCTACTTATTAGGATCTACACGTAAATACTCTTCTTTTTTATCTTTAAAAAAAATGTCTTTCAAAAAACTTTTACTGAAGAATATAGAAAAAATTACAATCCAGTTGATATTTTTTAAAAATAATTACAAATGAGTGATAAATTTTTATAAATATTAATAATTAAAATCATAATTTTTTTATGATTTTGTAATAAATTTTACTTGTTACTCTTAGATTCACTTTTTGGTGAGGTCCATTAGCCTCTATATTTTTTAACATGTTTTTATGTCATTTGGAATCCTCAAATTTGACAAGCCAATATATTAGTTAAAGTTTAGAAATTAGGATTTTAAATATGGAATAATTACTCTTATAAGCTAAGAAGAAAACCTTGATAGATAGGGATTCTTCTGACACAAGGATCCTCTAGAGTGATTTTTTCCTAAAGTTTCC
The DNA here is from genome assembly GCF_055761805.1 of Camellia sinensis. NCBI lineage: Eukaryota > Viridiplantae > Streptophyta > Magnoliopsida > Ericales > Theaceae > Camellia > Camellia sinensis. The sequence continues at coordinate 145,571,602 of NC_138963.1, forward strand.
TAAAGGATCCTCTAAAGTTTAATTTTTGCATTATTATTATGAATATATGGATGTTAATTTTTTACACGTGTACGTTTATTTTTGGTTGTACGTTTAATAATGCCATTGGAAGAGATGAAGTCTCAATTATTTGATCTAATCAAACGTGAAATAACTATCTATTCGTCAGTTTTTGGTTTGATTTATAAAGTTAAAATCTTTGTATGACTCTTTTACAATTAATATGAATTGTTGTTCTGCTATGTTTAGCCCTGTTTGGGAAGTGGATTTATAGTTGTTCAATAGGTTAAAATTCACAAAAAGACAAAATAGGTTAAATAGCAAATAAGACAAAATATCACATCAAATCCATAATCATTTCACTTTTTCTCTCACAAATATCACATCTAAATACAAAAAAATCTAACCATATTCCCAAACACAAAAATGTTAGCCTCCTAAAATAGTCAAAAATTAAAATAACCTACTAAAATAGTCAATTTTCCAAATGAGGCCTTTGTTTCTGTAATGTTTGCTATTTCTCGGTTACTTGTAAAGGAGTTTTTCAAATATTTTAAACTAATTTGAATTTCTGATCCTATACATCACCACTTGGTGATATTTAAATATTTTGTTAAATAATAATAATAATTTATGAGATTTCGATTTCAACGTGAATGTGACTTATACTTTTATTACGTAAGAAGCAGGTAGGTGCAGAACAATTTAATTAGAATATTAATTTATATTCTAATGGTGTACCTCTGTTGCGTGGTCAACAATGAAATAAAAGGTGACTTTAAGATATCATAAACTATCTATTGAATTTATCTCATAACAGTGTATGTGCATTTAATAGTTGTTTCTATTTTCTATAAATCACTTTATTAATAATTCATTGTGTAGTGAATTTTTAAAAATTCAATTCAATTTATTGCAATAATAAATTATATATCCCTATACTTTCGTTTGATTTGATTCTTGTGATATAAATGTTAATATTCACATACTTTTATGATTTAAATTCAATATCATGATCTGAATTTTTGAAGTACTAAAATTTTATGGTATTGAATGTGAATATACTGTGTATTATGAAATTATTAGAGTATTTAATTTCATTGTTCTAGAAATATTGGGCATAAATTTTGTTGACATCGTATATATGCTATTTATGTTTCTCATACTGCCTAAAATTTGAGTTACTATTATTATATTGTCATTTAACAGAAACTTCAACCATATAAGGGAAATATTAAAAGTCATAAATTGTTGATTTTATTATAGCAGTGATAACATTAAGGCAATAATATTCTCAATTACAGCCATAATTAGGAGATTAAGATTAACCCGAAAGAGAGTTGCTTTCAATTAATTACGAACTGAACAATTTGGTTTATCATCACTTGGATATGAAGACAATTGTTCTTTCAATAATAACCAACCATTCCGTTTAAAGAACTTTTCTTTTCGCTTCAACTGCTTGTTGTTTCTTTTCCTTTCTTTTCTTTTTTCTTTTTTTTTATTTTAGTTTTTCCCCCTATACTTCGTATAACCACTAAGAAGCAATAATTAAAAGCATCGCTACAATTCCAACGCACACAAAATATAAAATAGACTTATAAGAATTAGACAATTGGTTTGATGGGTGAATAAGAATAAATAATTAAAAGAAAAGGATATGCCATTATTACTATTAGGGGTTTTGCACGTCTCTTGCAATAAAAATAACAATTTTGGGAAGATCGAAATGGAAAATATTTTTTGTTTGCTCTTTTTATTTTGAAGGCTAACTTAGCTGGTTTACTAGCTCATATCATCCTTTACAAAATGCATAATTTTACAATTATGATTCTTTGATCAAAGTTAGGATTAAGCGTTTGTCATCTCACCAAAACTTATAGGTAGTGGTGAAAGTGTAACTTTATGTCCATATATGCTTGACAGCGCAAAGACCCGCACTAAGTGGTAGGTGGGTATGAGGGCTGCGCTATAAGGGCTAACAGGATAGGCTGTCAAGCACCGATGTCACACCCATACGTGATAGCGAGTCTATAAGGTGATCGTTGGCTCCATAATCAACAATCTCCCTTCTAGCGACACTTGGGGGACTCAAACCTATGACCTCGCTCTAATACCAATTGCTAAGATCTCCAAATTCGGGTTTAGAAACACCTTTTTAAAGAAGAAAAATGTTTTCCAAAACAAAATAGTAAGAATATGTATGCAAACATTACCTTGATGGGTAAAGGATTGAATCTTCCAAACTTGTTGCATGGGGCCGATTGAGCATGTGCAATGACCGAAATTCCCTCACACAAATATTATCGGATGTCCTCTCACACAAGTAAACTACCCTTAATCCCAATTTTGATCGCCAAAAATAGCCAACACAAAATATCCTATTTTAATTTCTCCCTTTGGCATTTTTGTAACAAAATATTACAACTCGATTTATACAAATTACAATTTGACAAAAGACATATCCACAAACAGAGAATTCTAGGCAATCTTTTGCAAAGTAATCATAAAGTCAACTTCATAGTTCTGAAATACATCAAAAACAAGAATACTTCATGAAGCACAATGTGATAGGAAAATAAAGTGACACAACACATGCAAGCAGGGCAAATTACCAACACCCCCCTCGAGGTTTGACTAAAATACGGATTCTCACCTAAGGTTTGAGAAATTACATCCCGCTCCTAAGGTTTATATTTGCATAACAAATTGGCCCCTGAAGTTTATATTTTCATAACAAATTGCCCCATCATTTGTTATGAAAATATAACCCTCATGGGGTAATTTTTAATTTCTCAAACCTCAGGGGGGAATCCGTATTTTAGTCAAACCTCGAGGGGGGTGTTCGTAATTTCCCTATCCATAAATATCAACTAGTCTCCCTAACTCACGAAACTCTCTCTAAACAACTCTATTCCTTTTTGTCACAAGAAGACAAAGGAACGATCCTCTAAGCCATGAAAAAAATCATCACCAGCACCATCATCAAGAGCTCTAGGATAGCGGAATTGTGCAAAGTCATTGGCAAGAGAGTCAATCCAGGCCTCAAGAGCATCAAGTCAAGACTTCATCCTATAGAAGTGGGTATCCATGCGAAGCTGCATACCCTAAAGATAGTCCATAATAGAATAGAGGGTGACAAGGGGATTAGAAAGTTCGACCTCGTCGAGGAGATCTATGCCTCTACGACGTCAAGGAGACAGAAGAGTGTTGACAAGAGGAGCGCCTAGTGTAATAGCAGCAACCTGTGCAATAGGAGGAGGAAGATAAGAATCATTTCGTGAAATAGTGTGGGCCATGATAGGACCTGTTTTCTCATGAAAGTGTCACACCCCAAATCCAGGCATGACCGGTCGTGGCCCACAGGGACTAAGCCCAAGGCACACGTAAGCCTTAAACACGAATCCATAATCACATTAAACAACTATACAATAGTCCAATAATAAATAACCAAAACTCAATCCAGAGATATGCCACAATTATAAACAGCAAAACTAACCGTAATCAATACCATTTAAACTTATGGGATATAAGCAGCCCACATATCAAAATAATCCTAAATGAACCTCAATAAGAATAAAAAGAAATATGCACAAACTTGACATAACAATGTAAAACAAAATAAATGAATGTCCCAGAGGTCCATGTAATTGAGTCCCCACTACGCCACAAGTCCACTATAAGTCCTTCTAACAACTGGAAATGATAAACAACTAAGTCAGCTGATATCTTAGTGAGTAGCAACATGGATAGTATATGCAGTTTTGAAAACAGAGATCAATTCCAAAATAAGATATATATCACAAAAACTAGATTGACATACAGTTTGGTAAAAAGAATCTGTTTCAAAAAAAAGGTTTCATAGTTCAACAGTTAAAATACTCACGTCTCTCAAGAACATGATAAACGACATTTTTCACTTAAAACAGATTACAACATGAACACCAATAATTTTCTGGGTACTATAGACACCTCATTTTTTACCGCTCTTAAGACTTGGGCGCTACTGATGGTTTACTTAGTGATGAAAGGTGTGCAGTGTAAAGGTTCTATTTCTTCGGCAAGAGGAGAGTCAAATCCCAACTTCATACCCCTTTTGGACTAAAATGATCTTGATCAAAAGATTTTGAGACCTTGAAACCCTCTCTTTCAAAATACTTTTGAAAATGATTTCTACGATGTTCCGACGCTCGCATTTTGTTAAATGTCGCGCTTTTTGGTAAACCGAGCAAGGACAAGTGGAATAAATGAAAGAGAGATGAAATCTTTGAAAATATTTCAAAACAACTTTTTTAGGGGTTTGGAGTTGAAGAAAAGAGGAGAAGAGCGAAGAAACCAAGTTGGGGAAGAAGATGGGCATGAATCGCTAAGAGAAAGTCGAGCAGCCCTCACTAAATCAGGCCTATCCTTTTGAATACTTGTATTTCAGGTATGAGGCCACCACCGTTGAAAATCTTACTTCTGGGGCTTCATTTTTCATTTAAGAATCTCCTAAAGCCGTGTCCAGATGAGAGAGATATAGCTGGTTGAAATTAGGGATCAATCCGGTTGGACTGCAACTAAGCAGTCTTCACTAAAAGAGGGATATCTCTTAGAACACTTCGAATTTTGATGCAAGAATACCACCATTGGAAAGCTTACTTCTGGGGGCTTCACTTTGCACACAAGAATGACCTGAAAAGGCATCCAGATGAAGGAGTTAGGCTTGCTTCAAGTCGGGGACTAGGAATGATTTTTGCTGCAGACCACAAAGGGAGTGTGCCGACCACAAATGGAGCATGCCGAACATATGCTGACCAGAAATGATCCTTGTAGACCAAAAAAAGTAGCTGACCGACCAGAAAAAGTGGTCGGTCGACCACTTATGCCCAGAAAGCCCAGAATCTGCAGATATTTCCTCTCCAGCTGTTGTGCGCTGCTTCAGATATTTGCAAATCAGATATTTTGACCAAATGCTAATATATTGCTATATAGGAGCCATTTCCTCTCATATTCAAGGTTAGGCAATTGTAGGAGCTTCTCACACTAAAAGTCCTCTCTCTATAGAAATTTTGGAGCTAAAACTCTCTCTCGCTCTCTCCCTAGAAGCCCCTCTCTCTTCTTGTTTTGAGCCTTAAGCTTAGAATCCTCTACATTTTTGCAAAGAGACCCTCAACCAAACTTGACCACCATTGGGCTAAGGTAGCTTGGGACTTTGTTTGAGCTCCAAAAGGCTAATTTTGGCTCAGTTTTTGGCTGGTTTTGCTGCTATGCTTCAAGGCGCTTCAAGGGTAAGCACTTCCCCCTTTCAAGCTTGGTTTTACACACTTGCTTTATACCCCTTTTCCCATTGTTTTGGACTATTTTGGGGCTGGTTTTGAACTGTTAGAAACTCTGTTTTTTAGGCATAAAGTGTTGGTTTGTGCCTTGTTTGGCTAGGGGGTTGTTCTCCCTTTTTGTTCCTTGGCTTGTGAGGCATTTTGTGCAACTTTTCACCACCTTTCAAACCAACTTTTTTTGGCCTTCCAACCACTGAATTCTAGAGGAATTTCAGTGGTGGAAAGGTAGTTTTGAGGCCCAAAATGGGAAGGGGTCATCTCCCCTCCTCTTGTCTTGTTAGCATGTGTTGTTGGCCTATCAAATGAGCATGTATTTCTCCCTTCTTGAGGCTTAGTTTGAGCATGTTTTGTGACTTTTTGGGCCTGCTCTAACTCTGTTTTAGGGTGGTTTGGCTGTTGCTTGCATGCTCCTTACACTTGTAGTGTAAACCTTGCTCATTAGCTTTGTATGCTTGCTATTTTAGCCTATAATTCTAGCATGTTTTGGCTCCACTCCAGCACATTTTTGGCCATTATTTGACATGCTTTAACTCTGTTTTTAGTTGGTCCAATCACTTGTTGCATGCTCTTTACACTTGTAGTGTAAATCCTCTTTGCTAGCCTTGCATGCCTAGTGAGTTAGCTTGTTATTCTAGCATGTGTTGGCTTAGTCTCAGCCTATTTTTGGTGTTATTTTGACATGCCATAACGTTGTTTTTGGTTGGTGGAGTCACCTCTTGCTTGGTTTTTGCACTTGTAGTGCAATCTTGCCCATTGGCCTAGTGTACTTGGTGTTTTGGCCCTTCATGCTAGCTTGCCTTGGCTATACTCCATACATATTTTAGCATTATTTTGACATGCTTTAGGACTATTTTGGGTTTTCTTGGCCTTTTGGGGCTTGCTTTGTATAGCTATAGTGTAAATGGCTTCACTAGTCTTGAGTTTTGAGGCCACTACCATGCTATACTTGTGATGTTTGTATGTCGTGGCATCATTTGGCATGGTATTTTAGAGATTATATCTCTGTCATACTCCCATTGTTACCACTCTTTAATTGTGTTTAAGAGTTGTGCCCTTATGCCTTGTTTGTGAGCTAATACGGGAGCATATTTTTCTTGCCATCTATGCTGCAAGTATAGCATGTTTTTGCTACCATTTTGACCTGCCTTAGGTCTGTTTTGAGTGCATAAGGTCATTTGAGCATTGATTAGCATGGTTGTAGTGTAAAACCCTTGACTAGCATTGTATTTTAAGTCTCTTGGCATGCTTTATTTGAGCTATTTGCATGATATGGCATCATTTGGCATAGTATTTCAGAACATATACTTCCATCATACACTCATATATATCACTCTTTAATTGTGTTTAAGAGTTGTGCTCTTATGCCTAGTTCATGAGCCATTACATGAGCATGCATATCTTGTCTTTTTGTGCCCAAGTGTTAGTGTGTTGGCCACTGTTTTGGCATGATTTAGGTCTGTCCATGATCCGTTTAAATCCTTTGAGCATTGTATTGCATGTGCTCTTGTGAGATGCTCTTTTCTGGCTTTGATGCCTTAAACTTCTAAACTTGCCATGCATGCATTGTTTATACGGTGGAACCTTGTGCAGGGCACATTAGCATTGACATATAGGCATGTTGTGTGTGTTGCATTGTGTTTGGATTGGGCGTTAATCCAAACACCAGAAACGAGGGACGTTTCATACTTGAAGTGATGAAACATGCCTCATTTCTCAGTCACTGACCCTCTTGATCAAACATGATAGAGGCGGAGGCTCTTATGTGTTATTTGTGCATTCATTAACATTCTATTGGGCAAACTTGGCTTCTCGGCCATCGTGCATTGCGATGCTCTGTTGGTGGCCTGAGGGTCTGGTACTGCACTCCCTTGAGCCTAAGAAATGATAGGGAGAGTGGTTGTGCAGATATACCTTGCAATTACACTACTGTGCCCCTTCTTGTTCTCTGTTGCAGCAAATTGGAGCTTGGCAAAATTTTCTGGTCGGCAGACCAGAAAAAGTAGCTGGCCGACCACTTTTTCTGGTCTGCAGCATGTTTAGGTGGTCTACAGGTGGTCTACATCCCCATTTTCTAGTCGGCAGCCCTCCTGGAGGTTCCCATGTTGGAGTAGAAGCTATCTGGAGGTTTGTGCATTGTTCTGAGATCAAATGTAAACAGAGACAAGTTGAGGCATAGTAATGGATTTCCGAACGAGGTGATCAAGCATGCATGCACCTTCCACCTTCTTGAACAGAGCTGAGCCAGCCTCATTTATAGCCTTGCATGTTATCTAGCTTGAATTTATAACTTAGTTAATTTGTTATTTAATTAGAGTATTATAATAATTAGTTGTAGCTAGTTATTCAACTTGTGTTGTGTAATAATTAGTCTAATTAGATTATTAGATTAGTTAAGTAGCTTAGCTTAGTGTAGCTAGCTTAGCTTATTCTTTCGGACCCTCCGTCGAGAGGGCCAACTGTTGTAATATGTGTGCGTGTGCGTGTGTGTGATGCATGTCTTCCACCCCCATTTATTTCTCCCTTTTACTTACCAGCTTTTGATGGTTAGTTTTAGGGCATGTTTTCAATTAGCATCCTTATGCTTGCATGCGTGCATCCATTCATTTTGTCTTGCATCCACCGGGCTCGGCGCATCTTACAAACTGCATTGTACTTCAATACACTTTCTTGAATACGTGTTTCAAAGCATGTTATCAAGTGTTGCATTCACATGACATCTTAGAATAGCCGAGCCTGTCACGACCCAAACCCGGCCCTATGGGTTTAGCACCGTAACCGGCCAGTAATCCGAGATTACCGAAGGCCTGCTTAACAGAAATACAGTAAAACAGAGTACAGGGCCTGGCGGAAGCCAATACAGTAATTAAACAATGTCCAATGAGCTGTGACAGTCTGTATGCAAAAGATTTTCCATGCATTCATACATAAATGGTACAGAACAGTATGAACAATATTCACATCCATTCAAACTAGGGACTCAACCCTACATAACAGTACAGAAAACATTCCGTCTGTACAAAACAGTACGGTCTATACAAAATTTACAGTCACACAGTACAGGGACCTAATCCCTGTATAACAGTACAGTAAACAGTCAGTCTATACAGAACAGTTAGACAGTACAGAAGACAGGTGGGGGAAACAACCAAAACACCCCCAAGCCATAGCATGGCAACTCGGAACCTCGCAGTGAGGCGCAAAGGCTGGCTTGACAAAACTGGAGTAACCCTGACGCTCCTAGCTCCGATCTGGTGCCTGTACACCTACATATATATATGAGCAGCGAGCTAAAGCCCAGTGAATAACACAATATGTAAAGAGGTTAAGAATGAATGTCCTTACAGTATGAAAACAGTTCATTTCAATCAGTCATTCAGTTGTTCAGTACAGTAAACAGTCATATGTGGTACATCCATTAGCACAACAGTAACAGTAGGTCTTAAAAGACCGAACAGTAATGATGGCCATCAGTCAGTAAACAGTAGTGGTTCCACGAGAGAACCGATAGAGAATTCTGTCGCAGTAACAGTAACAGTAAACAGTAGGTACTAAGGATGCCACAGTACAGTTCAGAAATAAAGGACATACATTCATTCAGTAAATAATACCAGTTCAATAAACAGTTCAGTTCAGTATTCAAAAGATAATCAGTTGAACATATCTTTACACAATTGTTACTCACAGAGTTCTGGGCTACAGTATGCTAGAGCGTGTCTCCCCAGTTGCCAACCCTACACAGTTCACAGGTTGAACACACACTAAGCTACACAGTTGGGAAATCTCATAACTTAATCCCTAATTTGCCTCGGTGTGTTCTACAACGATATCCTCATCTAAATGTCTTAAACTAGGCCTAAGAATGCCTAGGATGGGATGAGGATGCAAAAATACACTTAGAAAATATTTCGCAAAGTTTGCTGAAAATAGGAGCCTCGCTCGAGCGAGACTTTCTACGCTCGAGCGTAAGCCCAAAATCAAAGGCTTCGCTCGAGCGAGGAATCCTTCGCTCGAGCGGTCTGCAAAACAGTAAAAGTACTGGATGCTGAAATTTTACGCGCGATCGTCGCTCGATGGTCGCTCGAGCGGAGCCCTGGACAAAGGTGCTCGCTCGAGCGGGGAATCCTTCGCTCGAGCGAGGAAGCCAAATCTGGAATTTCCAGATCTGCCTCCCAAGCTCAAACCAAGCATTCAACCACTCCAAACTCGACCTCTTGGGCCCAAATTCTGGAAAACATCATTAAATTCAATGTATAACAAGTTTCAAAGCTCAATTTATGAATTCAAGCCCCAAAGGTGAGTCAATTAAAACCACATTCAAACCCATTTTCAAGAACAACATTCAAACATGTCATGCATGAGTTTCAAACCAAATTAAATCTTCAAAGCTTGTTCAAATGGACTCATTTCTTCAAGAACATGATGAATTCATGGGGTATGACCAAAAGATGGACATGCATGTAACCTTTTGCCATGGAAACAACTCAAATATCTACATTACAAACATGCATGCATGAAATGAGTTCCAAATCAACACAATGAACCAATTCTAGACTTGAATCACTAGAGGCTCAAGAATCTAACATGAATGAGCTCAAACACATTACAAAGAGGGGTTGAATTCCTTACCTAGAGCTTTAGTTACAAGGTGTGGAAGTTAAATTTGCAACCTATGTTCCAATTCCTTTAATTTCCAAGCAATTCACAAGGTAGAACTCAATTTCTCTCCCTCTCCCTCTCTTGGTCGGTTAAGCACAAGAAAATGGCTGAGCAAATGTGTTTTGATTCAAGTATAAGGCTCAAGTGTGTGTATATGAGATAGTGGCAAAATGGTAAATATGGTAAACTCTTTAATTGGCTTATTTTAATCTAATTTAATCATACCTAATCAGTTTTCAGATAAATATACCATAAAATCACATTAGTTATGAGGGTCACGGAACATCAATCGGTTTCTAATTCGGCCACCGATAAGGCCTTCAATTAGCAGTTTAAACATATAAACATGAACAGATAATCAGACAATCAAACAGATAGAATGCAATTAACTAACATATACTCAGTCAATTCAGTTTCAATTTCAGCCAGTCAGTTCAGTATTTCATTCAGTTCGATTATCAGTCAGTTATCAGTTCCGTTTAGCAGTAATCGGTGATTATCGGTAATCGATCAGTCCTTAATCAGTAAACAGTATGAGGGTTGTTACAGTCTCCCCTCCTTATAAAGAGTTTAGTCCTCTAAACTCGAGTTACCTTCATTCTGGAAGAAAACAGGATTCAGTGGAAACAGTTCAGGATATCTTTTGGCCATGTCATCTTCCCTTTCCCAAGTGGCATACACGCCACCGTGGTTTTGCCAGTCAACTTTCACTAACGGGATCTCTTTGTTCCTCAGTTTCTTGATTCGTCGGTTTACAATCTGTATAGGCCGTTCCTCGTAAGTGTAGTCATCACTCAACACTATCCGAGTAGGCTCAATCACATGGAAGGGATCCCGGAGATAGTCTCTTAACATAGAAATGTGGAAGACGTTATGCATATGCTCCATTTCAGGAGGAAGCGCAACTTGATACGCCACCGGATTGATTTTCTCAATGATCTCATATGGTCCGACGTATCTCGGTGCTAACTTGCCTTTGACTCCAAAACGAGTCTGGCCTTTCATTGGTGTCACTTTCACAAAAACATGATCACCCACTTCATACTCTCTGTCCCGTCTTCTGACATCTGCATAACTTTTCTGTCTACTCTGTGCAGTTTTCAGTCTTTGCTGTATCAGTTTCACTTTTTCAGTTGTTTCATACACAATCTCGGGCCCAAGCAACGGCCCATCTCCAACTTCTGCCCAGCAAATTGGAGATCTACATTTTCTGCCATACAATGCCTCAAAAGGCGCCATACCAATACTCGAATGGTAGCTGTTGTTGTAGGCGAATTCAACTAAGGGCAAGTGACTTTCCCAGTTTCCCTGATAATCAAGGACACACATTCTCAATAAATCCTCCAGAGTTTGGATGGTCCTTTCTGATTGGCCATCTGTCTGAGGGTGATAGGCACTACTCAGTCTCAGTTCAGTACCCAGTGCAGTTTGTAGGCTTTGCCAAAACCTCGATGTAAACTTCGAATCCCTGTCAGAAACAATAGACACAGGCACTCCATGCAGTCTAACGATTTCATCAATATAGATAACAGCCAATTTGTCCGCATTATAAATCGTCTTGACAGGTAAGAAGTGAGCAGATTTGGTTAGTCTATCAACAATAACCCAAATTGAATCCATACCTTTTCTGGAGCGAGGTAACCCAACGATAAAATCCATCGTGATGTGCTCCCATTTCCATTCCGGTATGGGTAAGGGTTGCAGTAATCCGACAGGTCGTTGATGTTCAGCTTTGACCTGTTGGCAACGAAGACATTTGGATACAAAATCAGCAATTTCTTTCTTCATTCCCGGCCACCAGAAATTCTGTTTCAGATCTTGGTACATTTTCGTATTCCCCGGGTGGATAGACAATTTCAAATTGTGGCCTTCTTGCAGGACTCTTCTTTTCAGTTCAGTATCATTCGGTACACACAGTCTTTCTTGAAATTTCAGTACATTACTCTCACATTTGAATCCCGGTCTCGGTTTAGATTCTCTTTCTTCGATGATCTTTTTCAAGAAGTCATCCAGTTGTTGTTTCTCTTTAATCTCTTCAACCAGTGCTGGTTGAGCAGAAATAGCAGCCAAGATTCCACCTTGTTCTCTCAAAACAATTTCAATCTCAGATTTTTCAAGGTCACAAAGCAACTCTTTCTGTCCGGTGAGCAAACAAGCTAAGTTGGCAATTGACTTTCGGCTCAATGCATCGGCAACAGTATTGGCTTTTCCCGGATGATACAATATCTGTAGGTCATAATCTTTAATCAGTTCTAGCCATCTCCGCTGTCTCATGTTCAGTTCTTTCTGTGTGAAGAAATACTTTAAACTCTTATGGTCGGTGTATACTTCACATGTCACCCCGTACAGATAGTGACGCCAAATTTTCAGTGCAAATACTACTGCAGCAAGTTCCAGATCATGGGTCGGGTAATTCTTTTCATGTGGTCTCAGTTGTCGGGAAGCATAAGCTATAACCTTCCCATTCTGCATTAAAACACATCCCAAACCCTTATGAGAAGCATCACTAAATACAGTATAACCATCCGTACCTGAGGGTAAAGTCAAAACTGGTGCAGTCACGAGTCGAGTTTTCAACTCCTGGAAAGCAGATTCTCTTTGGTCGGTCCAGTCAAATGATGTCCCCTTTTGAGTTAACTGAGTCAATGGTAGGGCAATTTTGGAGAAATCTTTGACAAATCTTCTGTAATATCCAGCCAATCCCAAAAAGCTTCGGACTTCAGTCACATTTAGACAGTTTAGCATACAGTTTCTGTTCTCTTAAGGTTTGCAGGGAAAGTCTCAGATGATGTTCATGTTGTTCTATACTTTTGGAGTAAATCAATATGTCATCGATAAATACAACAATAAAGTCATCAAGGTACGATTTAAAAATTCTGTTCATGAGGTCCATAAAAGCAGCAGGGGCATTCGTGACTCCGAAAGGCATAACCAAAAATTCGTAGTGTCCATACCTTGTTCTAAAAGCAGTTTTATCAATGTCTTCCGGTTTAACCTTCAGTTGATGATACCCCGATCTGAGATCAATCTTAGAAAACACTTGTGCACCCTGTAACTGATCAAATAAATCATCAATGCGTGGCAATGGGTATTTGTTCTTTACAGTTACCTTATTCAGTTCACGGTAGTCAATGCACAGTCTCAGTGAGCCATCTTTCTTCTTGACAAACAAAACAGGAGCACCCCATGGCGAAGTGCTAGGTCTGATGAACTTTTTGTCTAACAGTTCTTGCAGTTGCACTTTCAGTTCTTTCAGTTCAGTTGGAGCCATTCGGTAGGGAGCTTTAGAAACTGGTTGTGTTCCGGGAATCACATCAACGGTAAATTCAATCTCCCTGTCAGTCAAGTCTCCTGGAAGATTATCTGGAAAAACATCTGGAAATTCCCTGACTATAGGAATACAATTCACATCAGTTTTAACACTATCATCAGTAGACACAGTCAGTACAGAACACAGATATCCTTTACACCCCTTTCTAATTAATTTAACAGCTTTCACTAACGAAATCAAATACGGAGGAGGTACTACTCCACTCCCATTAAACACAAATTCAGGTAAACCAGGTGGACGGAAAACAACTTGCTTGGTCACACAGTCAATAGTGGCATAATATTTTTGTAACCAATCCATCCCCAATATTACGTCAAAATGATCAATGTTCAATGGCAGTAAATCAATAAACAGATGCATATCCCCAACAATGATTTCACATGCGGGGTACATATAAGCACATGTCATGGATCCCCCTACGGGTGATGATACGGCTAGCAGATAGTTCATAGGTTCTAAGGGTCTATTCAATTTCCGTGAGAAAGCATGCGATACATAAGAATGTGTAGACCCCGAATCAATCAATACATATGCATTTTGTGTACAGATAGAGAGGATACCTGACACAACGGTCTCAGTATTTTGCACGTCTCCCGGTACTAGGGCGAACACTCGGCCCTGCCTCATGGGCTCTTTCCCGGTAGCTCTGGGGTTAGGCTTTGGTGCTACAGTTGATACTGCTGCGCTTGGTGCAGCTTTACTACTGGCTTGTGGAGCAGAGGGGCAGTCTTTAACCATGTGGCCCACCTTGCCACACCTGTAACAGGCTCCAGATATTCTGTAGCAGACCCCCTTGTGCTTCTTGCCACATTCAGAACAGGGTGGTATGAAACCACTCCCTTGGCTGGGGCTAGTTGTCAACCCCGTATTCTGTTTCTTGTTGGCTGGGTTGTGCTTGCCTTTCTTAAATTTGAAACCCTGCCTTTTACCATGCCATTCAGTTGTTGGTGTTTCAGATTGTTTCACTGCTGCAATGTTCGACTCGGCCATCAATGCCCGGTCGAGAACACCCACAAAAGTCGGTAATTTCAAAACATTTATCCGGTCAAGTATTGCCACATTAAGGCCACCTTCAAATTTTCTGGCCTTCTTATATTCAGTATCCACCATGTGCGGTGCATAACGGGCAAGTTCAGTAAATTTGGTTTCATATTCTGCAACGGACATTGTGCCCTACTTCAGCTGTTCAAATTCAGTCACTTTTCTATCCCTAACACACTGAGGGAAGTACTTTTCAAAGAAGGACTCCTTGAACTGAGCCCAAGTCATAACAGTATTTGTGTCACGGATCAACATCCACCACCTTCTAGCCTCTTCTTGTAGGGTGAAGGTAGCTAACAGCACTTTGTTCGCTTCCGAGCACGGAAACACTTCGAACAATTTTTCTGTTTCCAGAACCCAAGCTTCAGCTTTTAACGGTTCAAGGCCTCCCTGAAAGGATGGCGGTTTCATCTTGCTGAATTTCTGGGTAAGAGCAATAATATCCCCATCATCCGCATTCGCATTAGGTTCCGGCTGTACAGGAGGAGGAGGAGGAGGAGGAGGCTGTTGGTTCTGTTGTTGTTCCAGTCTAGCAGTTATCAGTTCTATCATTCTTTCCATTCTTTCCATTCTTGCCTCAATAGATGAGGACTCAGGTTCATTTGCATTGTCCATTTCACTATAAACAGTTATAACAGTTTTAAACATAAGCAGTCATTTGTTTACCAGTTTAACACATTAGCAGATATTCAGTCATAACGTAACCACACACTTATCATGCTCATGAGATGCCCTAATCACTTTTCTAGGACACCCTATAGCTCATTTGGACACGTGTGTGCGGTATAACTCGTGGTAAGTATCGCTCTGATACCACTCTGTCACGACCCAAACCCGGCCCTATGGGTTTAGCACCGTAACCGGCCAGTAATCCGAGATTACCGAAGGCCTGCTTAACAGAAATACAGTAAAACAGAGTACAGGGCCTGGCGGAAGCCAATACAGTAATTAAACAATGTCCAATGAGCTGTGACAGTCTGTATGCAAAAGATTTTCCATGCATTCATACATAAATGGTACAGAACAGTATGAACAATATTCACATCCATTCAAACTAGGGACTCAACCCTACATAACAGTACAGAAAACATTCCGTCTGTACAAAACAGTACGGTCTATACAAAATTTACAGTCACACAGTACAGGGACCTAATCCCTGTATAACAGTACAGTAAACAGTCAGTCTATACAGAACAGTTAGACAGTACAGAAGACAGGTGGGGGAAACAACCAAAACACCCCCAAGCCATAGCATGGCAACTCGGAACCTCGCAGTGAGGCGCAAAGGCTGGCTTGACAAAACTGGAGTAACCCTGACGCTCCTAGCTCCGATCTGGTGCCTGTACACCTACATATATATATGAGCAGCGAGCTAAAGCCCAGTGAATAACACAATATGTAAAGAGGTTAAGAATGAATGTCCTTACAGTATGAAAACAGTTCATTTCAATCAGTCATTCAGTTGTTCAGTACAGTAAACAGTCATATGTGGTACATCCATTAGCACAACAGTAACAGTAGGTCTTAAAAGACCGAACAGTAATGATGGCCATCAGTCAGTAAACAGTAGTGGTTCCACGAGAGAACCGATAGAGAATTCTGTCGCAGTAACAGTAACAGTAAACAGTAGGTACTAAGGATGCCACAGTACAGTTCAGAAATAAAGGACATACATTCATTCAGTAAATAATACCAGTTCAATAAACAGTTCAGTTCAGTATTCAAAAGATAATCAGTTGAACATATCTTTACACAATTGTTACTCACAGAGTTCTGGGCTACAGTATGCTAGAGCGTGTCTCCCCAGTTGCCAACCCTACACAGTTCACAGGTTGAACACACACTAAGCTACACAGTTGGGAAATCTCATAACTTAATCCCTAATTTGCCTCGGTGTGTTCTACAACGATATCCTCATCTAAATGTCTTAAACTAGGCCTAAGAATGCCTAGGATGGGATGAGGATGCAAAAATACACTTAGAAAATATTTCGCAAAGTTTGCTGAAAATAGGAGCCTCGCTCGAGCGAGACTTTCTACGCTCGAGCGTAAGCCCAAAATCAAAGGCTTCGCTCGAGCGAGGAATCCTTCGCTCGAGCGGTCTGCAAAACAGTAAAAGTACTGGATGCTGAAATTTTACGCGCGATCGTCGCTCGATGGTCGCTCGAGCGGAGCCCTGGACAAAGGTGCTCGCTCGAGCGGGGAATCCTTCGCTCGAGCGAGGAAGCCAAATCTGGAATTTCCAGATCTGCCTCCCAAGCTCAAACCAAGCATTCAACCACTCCAAACTCGACCTCTTGGGCCCAAATTCTGGAAAACATCATTAAATTCAATGTATAACAAGTTTCAAAGCTCAATTTATGAATTCAAGCCCCAAAGGTGAGTCAATTAAAACCACATTCAAACCCATTTTCAAGAACAACATTCAAACATGTCATGCATGAGTTTCAAACCAAATTAAATCTTCAAAGCTTGTTCAAATGGACTCATTTCTTCAAGAACATGATGAATTCATGGGGTATGACCAAAAGATGGACATGCATGTAACCTTTTGCCATGGAAACAACTCAAATATCTACATTACAAACATGCATGCATGAAATGAGTTCCAAATCAACACAATGAACCAATTCTAGACTTGAATCACTAGAGGCTCAAGAATCTAACATGAATGAGCTCAAACACATTACAAAGAGGGGTTGAATTCCTTACCTAGAGCTTTAGTTACAAGGTGTGGAAGTTAAATTTGCAACCTATGTTCCAATTCCTTTAATTTCCAAGCAATTCACAAGGTAGAACTCAATTTCTCTCCCTCTCCCTCTCTTGGTCGGTTAAGCACAAGAAAATGGCTGAGCAAATGTGTTTTGATTCAAGTATAAGGCTCAAGTGTGTGTATATGAGATAGTGGCAAAATGGTAAATATGGTAAACTCTTTAATTGGCTTATTTTAATCTAATTTAATCATACCTAATCAGTTTTCAGATAAATATACCATAAAATCACATTAGTTATGAGGGTCACGGAACATCAATCGGTTTCTAATTCGGCCACCGATAAGGCCTTCAATTAGCAGTTTAAACATATAAACATGAACAGATAATCAGACAATCAAACAGATAGAATGCAATTAACTAACATATACTCAGTCAATTCAGTTTCAATTTCAGCCAGTCAGTTCAGTATTTCATTCAGTTCGATTATCAGTCAGTTATCAGTTCCGTTTAGCAGTAATCGGTGATTATCGGTAATCGATCAGTCCTTAATCAGTAAACAGTATGAGGGTTGTTACAGAGCCTATCTTAGTTGCATTTTGCATGTGTTGCATTAGGCATCTTAACATAGCTTGGATCGTGCATTGATTACTAGCTAGCTTCTTTTTTGGCTTGGAGTACACTGTGAGTGTTTATGCTTTAGCATCCTTGCATGTGTGTAAGTGAATGCCATGATAGCATGCTTGCCATGAGGCTATTTGCTTAAGTGTTTAATTGTATGAATGCCTGTGGGTGAAGGTTTGATTGCCTGGATTGGAACAACTTGATGATTGTGAGTTTTAAGCCCACTTGAAGTGTCAAAATCATGTTTTTTTAAGCCCACTTAAGGGTGGCAAATCCACGACTTAGCCTACTCGTGAATAGCACTTTCAAACCACTTTCAAAAACAAACATGAGTTGTTTTGTTCCAATCTACGTGATTGAGTGTATACTTGTATGCTGCGCGCATCACATAGTGAGTTAGATTAATAATCGGAATAAGAACACATGTTTTTCAAAACACAACATATCATATTAGTAGAGACTGATCTTTGATCGGGGCAAGCGGGGGTGCTCATTTTAGGATCTTCCCCCCTCGTAGCCAAGTGCTCGAGCCGAAGTAACTTTGGTGATGACAGACACGTGGCCTTAGACACAAGTCAGGGTTTCCTAAATTTTTCAAAATAAAATATTTAGGTGGCGACTCTGAAATCTGGCAAAGCTGTCCATGTTTGGCGCTTTTTGATTAAGATCGATTTTCCAAAATGATTTTCCGGATTTGGACCCTTTGGTGATTTATCAGTCTTACATTGCACTTTGTGAGATTAGATTCAGAACCATGAGAGGAGTCCGAACTGTAGTAGCTAGAACTACAATTCGTGCCCTCGCGCGCAGAGCGAAATTCGAGGCGGTCTACAGTTTCTGGCGACTCCGCTGGTGATTTAGAGAACTTGACTCGAACATCGTGATATGTTGTTTTGTTTACACTTATGTGTTTCTTTGCATTGCATTTGCATTGGTGCACCTAGGACACTGTGTTTGCCATCTGCTATTCCTGAACGGTTTGCCGAAGGCTTGCTTTAAGAAGCGTGCCATAAGGCTGACCGGTTATGGGCTCTGCCACGATGGGAGCACAAACCTCGGTTTTTACCAAGGCACCCTTTTCGACCATTCGACCTAGCACATATTGAAAGCCATAGTGACCATTCCAAGCTAGGACAGGTTGCTTACCTAAGTGTAGGTTGTTTGAAACCGCTGTGTGCATAGTGAAACCCTAGCTCCTAACAAAATAGGACAGGGAAACCCTACCCAACATAGGGGTGTTTTGGCTCTTACTTGCTTGGTATGTGCTGTCAGAGTGCATCTCTACAGGTTATATGTATCAGTTGCAATTCTGAGTATCGGCCTGAGGGTATCAGTTTACAGGCAGAATTTTGGGCAGAATTCTGTAGGGAGCACAGTCATTCAGCTATGCTCGTATTTGTTCTGGTGAAATCAAGTTGAGATACTGTCTGTTTTCTTTTTTGCAAGGTAGTCTTGGAACCATAGCTTCAGAAGGCTCCAATATCCCCCGAGTACACTGGACTTGTGTTGATAAACTTTGTCAGGTCAGAGATTCAATTCAAGGGCAACTAGTGTTCCTTCGTTGAGGGAAGGCAAAGAAAGGCCAGTCAGGGCTCACCTGTTCAACTGATCCGACAGTCACCAGTCACATCATCAGCAGACCCGTGATAGCACAGTGTGGGAGCCGAATAATGGCAAAATCAGAAGGTGCGTACCTTAGAAGACTGATGATTAATCGGCTGCATCCTACAAGAATGGGAAGCCGAATATAATATATGTGCCGAATAAGTGTAGATCCTTAGAGCCGAATAAGAGAAAGGACAATGATTAAAAAGTAGGCCCTGGCCCCGAGGATCAAAAGGAACAGGTATAAATACAGGAACAATGGATTGAGAAAGGTATGTAAGAATCACTTCACTTAAACTTAGTAAACAAGCTATCTTGAGTGTCTGAACTGACTTGTCTGTCGGAGTGCTAATCCCGGCACCCCCGGCCGGAGTGTTTGTATCTTTTCAGGTGACTAGCTGAGGATCACTAGCGTCTCCCAGGATCTGAAGAGTATATCCAAACCACTTCTCCACAACTGGCGCCGTCTGTGGGAATACTCAAATACATCCATGGAAGGCATGACTGAAGATCCTCCGATAGCCACCGACGAGACCACACAGAGAGATGACCTCACTCCAGCAAATATGCTTGGAAAGGAAACCATCGCTGCAAGACGCGCCTTGAACTTCGATTCACCAACGACTTCAGCGCAAGAGACAATGCAAGCGATCATGGAACAAGCAAAGCAGAATGAACAAAGGCTAGAGAACATGATCGCTGAAAATGAACGTCTCCGTCAAGACTTGGCCCTAGAAGTGGCAAAATCCAGAGAAGTCGTGCACCAAGATCCCGAACATCCTCCGAAGGCAGGTGGACAATGACCTCGAGCCCGACCAAGGGATACCGATAGCGACTCCAACTCACTGTCCACGGAGCTCAACAATAGGGGACGATCCGAAATTTCCAACTCCTCTGAAAAGAGTCTTCGTACAAGGAACAAGCGCAGAAGAAGCAATTTAGACGAAGACGACCAGCATGATCCCTTTGTCCGACGGATTGCAAGGGCGGCCCTACCCAAGAAGTTCAAAGCTCCGTCATTCACTCTCTACGACAGAAAATCAGACCCCACTGATCATATCTGTCACTACAAGCAGGCCATGACATTGCATGCAGACAACGAGGCCCTCATGCGCCGAATATTCCCCAGTAGCCTGTGGCCATTAGCTATCAAGTGGTATTACAAGCTGGAGCTGGCTTCGATCAAAAGCTTCCATCAATTACAGAAATCCTTCAGGGTCAAGTTCATCACCAACGAGGTACAACCGAAATAGGCCGACTCTCTCTGGGCTATGTAGATCCAGTCAAGAGAAACGCTCAGAGTGTACTCGGCGCGCTATTGGGAGTGCTTCAATCTCGTTGACGATGCTTGCAACGACTCCATGGCCATCACCGCCTTCAAAATGGGACTACACCCTGACAGCGCTCTTTGCAGTTCCCTGACCAGAAGACCCCCCAAAACAGTCTGGGAGTTGATGAAGAAAGTTGAGGAGTATTGCAAAGTCGAAGACGATGCCTAGAGAATTAAAGCCAGACAAACGTCCAACAAAATAGCACTCCCTGAAATTGCTCAACCAATAAGTTCCATGCTACCTCCGAGCCCTGAGCCACGACAACGCGCTAAAAGAGACAAAAGGCGGGACTCTCGCCGATCAAGCGATCAAAGCTCCCACCAGACGAATGAACAACTGCAAGTCGACAGCAGGCGCTTGAGGCATGCCGACAAGAAGTACATAGAATTGTCCGAACCAATCACTGCGATAATGACTAAGGTCCAACACCTTCCATTCTTCAAATGGCCGTCGAAGATGTTGGGACCTCCCGACACGCGAAGAAAGGATAGGCGGTGCGAGTATCACAAAGATCACAGCCACGAGACTGAGAATTGTTACGCATTAAAGGATCACCTGGAAGAACTGGTGCAAGACGGCCGACTGCAGCAATAAGTGAGAAACGATATGCCAATCAAGGCACTAGCCTTGAGGCAGGACTCACCTCCACTTGGCGTGATCCATATAATCTACAGCCTACCAGCGCCCCCAACCGTGCACGCAATCCAATCGCATCCAATCCCCCAAAAGCAACACATTTCGACCGAATGGCCCAGAGAAGCTCCAACAATCACTTTCAATGACTCCGATCTTAGCAGCGCAACAGCCTCCCACGTCGATCTGTTGGTCATCAGATTACGCGTAAATCGGTTCACCATTGAACGCATTCTTATAGACCCAGGGAGTACTTCAGAGGATATGTATCACAAGACTTTTATCAAACTCGGCTTCAACAAGTCAGATCTGTCTCCGGCTCCTCACCCATTGTTCGGCTTTAACACGAACCCTGAGTACCCGTTAGGAAAGATCACACTACCTATTCGAGCAGGCTCCAGAATGGTCAAAGTAGAATTCCTGGTCGTAAAGCACCCTTTGCCATATAATGTCATCATGGGGCAAACCTGGTTACATATTATGAAGGCCATTCCAAGCACTTATCATCGGCTTGTACGCTTTCCAACAGCCCACGGCATTGAAGAAATCCGTGGCTCCCCGCAATCAGCACAAGCAGAGATTTTATGAAAACCTTATCACTGACCCGACCTATGGGCTTTGATACTTGTATACATTTCACTTCTACAAAGCAAACCATTTTTCTTCGTCGCTCAAATTCATTTCCCAACTCCCATTGTAGCGCTCGTCTTATCGCCGATTTAAATCCCCCCTTTGGTGCATGACACCTTAGGGCCGACTAAGACTCCGGATTCGGAGCGCCCTTCGTGGATATCACGATTGGCCAAACTAAGTCTCCGGATTTGGAGACCCCTTTTGGTGCATGGCACCTTAAGGCAGACTAAAGTCTTCAGATTCGAGCCCCCTTCGGTGTATGACACCATAGGGCCGACTAAGACTCTGGATTCGAAACGCCCTTCGTGGATATCACAATTGGCCAAACTAAGTCTCCAGATTCGGAGCCCCCTTTTGGTGCATGACGCCTTAGGGCCGATTAAAGTCTTTGCATCGAAATGCCGGTTACGGAGCCCCATCGGCGCAAGATGTCTTTGGACCGATTAAGACTTTGAATTCGCAGCGCCTCTGACGCGTAACACCTTAGGGCAGATCATACCTCTAAATTCGGAGCACCCTTCGGCGTGAACAAAACGAAACAAAACATGCCAACATTCGAAATAAGGTGCTTAGCTAAGCATATAAAAAATCCAGAGTAAGACGCAAATGTTTGAAATAAAACTTTTTATTTGATCAAACAGTTGTTACATAGATGCAATCCGCATTTGAACATTACAATATCTATCTTTAACTTCTAAGGCGAACAGGGGAATTAATCACGTTGATACAGCGGAGGCCCCGAATCAATGCACGTCGTTTGGAAAGCCTCCGCGGCTCAAAATGCCTTGATCCAACCGTGCCCAAATTAGCAAAAGGAGAGGTTAATACCCGAGTGTACCTTAACCCGAAACTACGTCAGGCTTGATTCCCATCTTTGGGATACGTAGACAACTTCATTCTGAAGTCCAGCCATAAACACTTCCAAATCGACTGTGTCCATGTAATGGTTCTGATCATCTTTGTCTTCTCTGTATCCAAGAGTTCGGTTGTGATCGTCACTTTGAGAACTGATTACAGTGCGCTGTGGTGCCATTCAGGCAAGGGGCAACTTTCCGTTGCCATACAGTGCCATTTGGACAAGGGGCAATTTTCCATTGTTTTGGATCTGAGGTTGTGCATCTCAAGAGTAAATTATGTGTTGGTCGAGCAGTGGCCATTTGCAAAAATAGTTTTGAGAATTTTTAATGAGGTTGACCAATTTTCTCGAAAATTGCTTCATTGTTCCAAAACTGGACCATATCTTGGACCCAAAAAGGAAATTTGTCAGTGCTCATAGCCTGACTTGCATGATTTCAAGTCAAAAAATCGAACAAGCATGTTAATCTAACTCTCATGTTGGTCAAAATTGTTTTAGTAGAAAACCAAAACAAAAAAATGGCCAAAATGATGAACTAGGGGCACAATTGAGTCAGGCTTCCTATCTTTTCCCCGTTGTCAATGCATTTGCCAGAAATGGCACCATACTTGCCGGAAAGGGCACCGTATTCGCCATAAATGGCACAACTGAAGCTAATAACAAAGGGCTGAAAGCTCTCTTATCCTTCAAGCAGCGAGGTATCAAGCTAAGTGCGAAGCACGAACTGGAATGGATCAAGATATTCCACTCCCTCATCTGGACAGGTCTGATCACATCCAAGCTAGCCAAACGCATCCTCAACTGATGTCAGTTGCTGATCTGTTGCATATCCAGTCGTACCGCAACCCCTCTGCGGGAGAAGCTCACTGTTCTGAGCGGAAGAATGAGAATCTAGCAGAATGCTAGGGGCAAGAACCCGCAACTTCCTACTTATCCACCAACCACCCAGGGAAGGGATAAAAAAAAAAGAGAGATTGAAGAATAGAGAGATGTGCGTGGAGAGAAAAGTGAGAAAAGGGCTTTTCAGAGAAAAAGAGATTGAGGGCCAAAGTGATGTGAGAATCACAGATGAGAACTGGTGGGAAGCACTACTTGAAGAAACAGGCTCCTTGTGAACTGAGAAGTCTCCCACTAGTGGTACACATCCGAGTGTTGTGTTTGTTGTTTTTGTTTGTTTCGATTCTTGTTTTGAGTCGTTTTGAGTGTCAATAGATGTGTTTAGGTTGTTTACCTTGTCTTTCCTCTTTGTTAAGTCGTTTTGGCTATGGCCAGTTGTAGGCTCAATACCCGGTTTAGAACTCATTTCTTAATTTCATTTCAAAAACAAATCGTTTTGTGCTCAGAGTGCTGTGACATTCTCCACACTTGTACAAAACAAGATTCTTTCTTTCATAAACTGCCGAGTTCAACCCAGGTCATCTGAGAACAGTAGAATAAGGACCTATCTGAAGCTATATAGGTTCCGGATTGCAAAGCAAAAGAAAAAAAGGAAAATTTGGAGCATCTGAGTTTGTTTCAACTCCAGCAAAATCTGAGACTGCATTTCAGGTGCACCTTCTTAGGCCTCTCCTTTCTCTAGAGAATGAGTATATCTCGACCCCAAGCTTAAGAGTGCTTCAAGTCAGAATGGCAGTCCAAACAGCACCCGAGGGTTTTCACATGCAGATGTTATCTCTCGCCAATACGAACAGGGTGTGCCCTTTTTGAGCTGAGCATGTTGCAAAGTCCTTTGAGAGGTAAATTGGAGGCACCATAGTACATGTTTGATGCCCCTCTATTGCATAGAATGTTCATTTTCATATACACTTCTATTGCATGCGTGCCGCGCATCGTTATGATTCATGCATAGAATATGCTTGCTTTCGATTCCGCATAGAATATGCTTTGCTTTCAATCATGCCTGAAATATGCTTTCAATGCTGCATAGAATATGCCTGCCTCATGCATATAATGTACCTCATTTGCATAGAAAATGCATTTTATCGCACTTCTTTGTGCACCTTACTTGCATAGAACAAGCACTTTATTGCACTTTTTCCTTGTGCACCTGCCTCGCACTGTCTTGTGCACTTACACTTTGTATCTCACTCGCACTATCTTGTGCACTTACACTTTATGTCTCACTCGCGCTTTCTTGCACATCGCACTGTCATGTGCATTCTTTGGTCTGGGAAACCTTAAAATCCTGTGTTTACACTCGCGCTTTCTTGCGCATCGCACTTTCTTGTGCAGTTTACACTCGCACTTTCTTGCGCATCGCACTTTCTTGTGCAGTTTACACTCGCACTTTCTTGCGCATCGCACTATTTTGTGCAGTTCACTCTCGCGCTTTCTTGCGCATCGCACTTTCTTGTGCAGTTTACACTCGCGCTTTCTTGCGTATCGTACTATTTTGTGCAGTTCACACTCGCGCTTTCTTTCGCATCGCACTATTTTGTGCAGTTTACACTCTCGTTTTCTTGCGCATCGCACTTTCTTGTACAGTTTACACTCGCACTTTCTTGCGCATCGCACTGTTTTGTGCAGTTTACACTCGCGCTTTCTGGCGTATCGCACAGTTTTTTGCAGTTTACACTCACGCTTTCTTGTGCATCGCACTGTTTTGTGTAGTTTACATTGATCGTACTATTTTGCGCACCTTACCTGCACTTGTTAGTGCATTGCATCGCACTATCTTGCGCACCTTACCTGCACTTGTTAGTGCATTGCATCGTGCTATCTTGCGCACCTTACCTATACTTGTTAGTGCATTGCATCGCACTGTCTTGTGCACCTGTATAGCACTGTTTTATGCATTCACTCTTGCATAGCACTGCCTCGTGCACACATCTTGTTAGCACTGTCTTGTGCATTCACTATGCCTCGCACTGTCTTGTGCACCCTCCGGTCTAGGAGATCTTAAATCCTCTGAAGGTGTAATTCTTTTGGTGTTTGTTGTGCCCGAACGATTTCCAGTGGTCTGGTATAGCCACCTGCCTGTGTTTGCTGTGAGTTCCTAAGAGATCAATTGAGATGGTGGAAACTAGAGTTCGAATGGCCGATGCTTAGAACGCAAAGGTTCGGGATTTTCGAGACTAAAGTCTGGTTTAAATACCCAGGGGTGTATCCCCGGCTTAAAATCTGTATGGAAGCCCCATAGGTTGAGGTAGCAGGTATGCGCCTCAATTCTGGATACTGAACCAACCTAGTCTGTCACCCTATTGGAGAATAGGGAAAGCTGCGACCATAGCCAAGGAGAAAAGTAGTACCTGTGGTTCAACCAAGAAGAAGCGAAAGATCCCTAGCAGCATAAGGTGAGTCATTACCAATTGCCCCTGCAAGGTACTTTCACTTCCCAGTTACATTGCATTTTAGCTATTACATTGCATTGTACATAGCATCCATCGCATGCATTTACTGCATTATCTGTTTTATCGCCTGCATTCTTTCCATGTTAAGCTTAGTCTGGCATGTGCCCATACTTTTCGCGTTGAAGCATGGTTCTGTGATTATGTGTACGCGCCTATTCCACTAAGAGAATCGTGGTCTGAGGGTGTCAGTACCTTTTTTGTGTTAGACGTGGTCTGTTTTGTGTCTATGCCTTTTCTAGGAAAAATATGGTTTGGCCGTGTGCCTTATTCACTTCATCCATTGCATCCATTGCATTGTAGTTTGTTTTGTTGCATTCAGCATGTAGGATCACGATCTTTCCTCAGCAGATTATTCCTCACTTATATCATACCACCTCAATTACTTGTATCTTGTATTCTTTCTACAAAACACATAGTTTTGCATGTGCTCACACCCTTTTCACGTTGAAACACGGTTCTGTTATGTGTAAGCATCCATGCTGCGTTGAGGCCAGTATTGAGGATGTAGGCATTTATCCTGTGTTAGGCGTCGTTTGGCTCGTGTCCACTTCTTTTCTATGTTAAACGTAGTTTCATTTTGCATCTCCATCCGTTTATGATATTTGTGTGGTTTTGCACTGCTTGTGGTCTGATGATTCAATTACATTGCATATCATTTGCATTGTTTTGTTACATTGTATGTCAATTACACTATTTTGTAATATTGCATATCATTTTGCATCTTGTCCCTGAACTACGCTGGTTTGATTCCTTGCAAAGGGATACGTAGGCAGCCTGTAGGTGCAACCATTTATTTATCTGCATTTTGTTTGTTTGTCCAAGTCTTCGGCCTTGTCAAAAATGGGTCGTCTGTGGGCTTTGACATTTACTCACGTCATTTCATGACTTTTGAGTTCTGTCAAAAAGGGACAACTGTAGACACCCCATTTTTGACCGCCCTTAAGACTTGGGCGCTATTGATGGTTTACTTGGTGATGAAAGGTGTGCAGTGTAAAGGTTCGATTTCATCGACAAGAGGAGAGTCAAATCCCAACTTCATATCCCTTTTGGACTAAAATGATCTTGATCAAAAGATTTTGAGACCTTGAAACCCTCTCTTTCAAAATACTTTTGAAAATGATTCCTACGATGTTCCGACGCTCGCATTTGTTAAATGTCACGGTTTTCGATAAACCGAGTAAAAACAAAGTGGAATAAATGAAAGAGAGATGAAATCTTTCAAAACACCTTGTTTAGGGGTTTGGAGTTGAAGAAAAGAAGAGAAGAGGGAAGAAACCAAGTTGGGGAAGAAGATGGGCATGAATCGCTAAGAGAGAGTCAAGCAGCCCTTGCTAAATCAGGCCTATCCTTTTGAATACTTGGATTTCAGCTATGAGGCCACCACCGTTGGAAATCTTACTTCCGGGGCTTCATTTTTCACTGAAGAATCTCCTACAGCCGTGTTCGGATGAGGGAGATATAGCTAGTTGAAATTGGGCATCAATCCAGTTAGACCGAAACTGAGCAGTCTTCGCTAAAAGAGGGATATCTCTTAACGAATTTTGATGCAAGGCTATCACCATTCGAAAGCATACTTCCGGGGCTTCATTTTACACACAAGAATGACCTGAAAAGGCATCCAGATGAAGGAGTTAGGTTTGCTTCAAGTCGGGGACCAGGACTGATTTTTGCTGCAGACCACTAAGGGAGTGTACCGACCACAAATGGAGCAGGCCGACCATATGCCGACTAGAAATGATCCTTGCAGACCAGAAAAAGTAGCTGATTGACCAGAAAAAGTGGTCGGTCGACCACTTATGCCCAGAAAGCCCAGAATCTGTAGATACTTCCTCTCCAGTTGTTGTGCATTGCTTCAGATATTTGCAAATCAGATATTTCGACCAATTGCTCATATATTGCTATATAGGAGCCATTTCCTCTCATATTCAAGGGTGGGCAATTGTGGGAGCTTCTCACACTAAAAGTCCTCTCTCTCTAGAAATTTTGGAGTTGAAAACTATCTCTCTCTCTCTCTCTCTCTCTCTCTCTCTCTCTCCCTAGAAGCCCCTCTCTCTTCTTGTTTTGAGCCTTAAGCTTAGAATCCTCTACATTTTTGCAAAGAGACCCTCAACCAAACTTGACCACCATTGGGCTAAGGTAGCTTGGGACTTTGTTTGAGCTCCAAAAGGCTGATTTTGGCTCAGTTTTTGGCTGGTTTTGCTGCTATGCTTCAAGGCGCTTCAAGGGTAAGCACTTCCCCCTTTCAAGCTTGGTTTTACACACTTGCCGTATCCCCTTTTTCCCATTGTTTTGGACTATTTTGGGGCTGGTTTTGAACTGTTAGAAACTCTATTTTTTAGGTATAAAAGTGTTGGTTTGTGCCTTGTTTGGCTAGGGGGTTGTTCTCCCTTTTTGTTCCTTGGCTTGTGAGGCCTTCTATGCAACTTTTCACCACCTTTAAAACCAACTTTTTTTGGCCTTCTAACCACTGAATTCCAGAGGAATTTTAGTGGTGGAAAGGTGGTTTTGAGGCCCAAAATGGGAGGGGGTGGTCCCCCCTCCTCTTATCTTGTTAGCATGTGTTGTTGGCCTATCAAATGAGCATGTATTTCTCCCTTCTTGAGGCTTAGTTTGAGCGTGACTTTTTCGTCCTGCTCTAACTCTTTTTTAGGCTGGTTTGGTTGTTGTTTGCATGCTCCTTACACTTGTAGTGTAAACCTTGCTCACTAGCTTTGTACGCTTGCTATTTTAGCCTATAATTCTAGCATGTTTTGGCACCACTCCAGCACATTTTTGGCCATTATTTAACATGCTTTAACTCTGTTTTTAGTTGGTTTGATCACTTGTTGCATGCTCCTTACACTTGTAGTGTAAATCCTCTTTGTTAGCCTTGCATGCCTAATGAGTCAGCTTGTTATTCTAGCATGTGTTGGCTTAGTCTCAACCCATTTTTGGTGTTATTTTGACATGCCATAACTCTGTTTTTGGTTGGTGTCGTCACCTCTTGCTGGGTTTTGCACTTGTAGTGCAATCTTGCCCATTGGCCTAGTGTACTTGGTGTTTTGGCCCTTCATGCTTGCATGCCTTGGCTATACTCCATACATGTTTTAGCATTATTTTGACATGCTTTAGGACTGTTTTGGGTTTTCTTGGCCTTTTGGGGCTTGCTTTGTATAGCTATTGTAATACCCCTGTTCTGTAGCATGCTAATTGGTCCTTAATATGAGTATGATGATGTGTTTAATATGATTTTGTGTGCCATTTTGTGAATATATGTGATTTTGAAGTTCTATCTGTTCACCGTAAGAATATCTGTTTGAATAATCTGCTTTGGAATTAAAATTAAGGGCCTTATCGGCCACAGAACTCAAAATTGATTACGCCATTGTGGTTGGCAAAATTTTTAGAGCCTACGGTGAAATTTAATTGAAAATTGATTCTGGTCAATTTAAACTGATTAAATTGATAAATTAAGTACCCCATTATTTTATATAAAAATATTTGTTAGTGGGGCTTGTTGTATATTTGCATTGCACTCTCCTTTAGCTCTCTTAAAACTCAAAAATCTGAGTTAGGCAATTGAGAGAAAGAGAGAGCCAGCTGTAGAGAGGAGGAGAAAAGAGAATTGAGCAAACTTAGCTCAAAGCTTGGGAGCCTTGAAGATTATTCAAGTTTTGACCATAGATTGGGAGAATCAAGCCTCTAGGTAAGTGAATTCATGGATATTAAGTTGTAATTTTGTGAATTCAAGTTGAAATAATGGTCAAGAACATGATTTAGTTTGATTATGAGGAAATTGAAGTGGTTTGGTTGAATTTGAGGCCATTATGTGCATGCATGTAAGAAAGTACCTTGAATTTGCATGTGTTTGTATAATCCATGTATAATTTTAATTGAATCTCATGTTATAATCATCATTTGTGCCATCGAAGTTAAGGATGTGGCTAATTCATCACATGCATGTACAATTTGAGAAGACATGAGCTTGAATGCATGAGTTTGTTATGTTGATGTTGAGTTTGACATGTTGTGAGACATGCATGTAGATAAATCAAGAAATTGAGCTCCATAATGTTATAATCTTGCATTGGTACCATGTTAGTATGATTATATTTGAGATTTGAGCCATTGCATGCAAGTATTGAGGCTGAGATTTCGAATTGGAGCTCAAGAACTCAATCTGGAAAACCCAGATTTATGATGTCCGCTCGAGCGGGTGAAGTGGCGCTCGAGCGAGAAAATCGTGCTCCCAGCACTTTTTGCAGAGTTGGATGTCCGCTCGAGCGGAATATTTAACGCTCGAGCGGGGAGCTTTTATGGACAAGCCTTCCGCTCGAGCGCCCTAACTCACGCTCGAGCATAATTTTGAGGTAACCAGTACTTTTGCAGGCTTAAGGGTCCGCTCGAGCGGGGAAGTCCACGCTCGAGTGGGGACCCTGTTTTCTGAAACTCTGAAAATGTATCCTGTGTTATATTTTTCTGTTCTCTTTCACTTGTAAGCACTCTTAGGCATATGTTAAGCATTGTAAATGAGTTAATGAGATAAGAATAAAGCCTAAAGAGGAATATGTGAATCAAAGAACGGATTGAACTGTTAGTGACCCTTTTGTGTTCATGAAATGTGTAGGGTCAAGCTCCAAGGCAAATCCACAAGCCGATCACTGTGAGTAATATCGATATTTGAATGCTTGTGAATGTCCAAGTGTCTATTCCCTTATAAGTTTTATGAATTGCTAATTGGGATTATGGACGTAAGTCTGATATGAATAAACATAAATGGACCCAAGGTCGTTTTGATAAACATAAATGGACCCAAAGGTCGTTTTGACACGAATGTATGGGTCGAAGGCCGTTTTGATATGAATGTATGGGCCGAAGGCCGTTTTGACATAAATGATTGGGCCGAAGGCCGTTTTGTCATAATCGAATGGGCCGAAGGCCGTTTTGAAATGAATGAGTGGGCCGAAGGCCGTTCTGACATAAATGAATGGGCCAAAGGTCGTTTTGACACGAATGTATGGGCCGAAGGCCGTTTTGATACGAATGTATGGGCCGAAGGTCGTTTTAACATAAATGATTGGGCTGAAGGCCGTTTTGTCATAATCGAATGGGCCGAAGGCCGCTTTGACGTACATAATTGGGCCAAAGGCCGTTTTGACATAAATGATTGGGCCAAAGGCCATTTTGACATAATCGAATGGGCCGAAGGCCGCTTTGACGAGAATGGAGATCTGAATGGGCCAAAGGCCAGAATGTTTGGAACTATAGTCACTTGATTTGAATTTCGTATAGTTATATAATTGTTAAACAGAAATAAGAATTGGGCCCAAGGCCGTTTGGAACATGTTGTTCTACATTGTCATGTAACTTCTGTATTTGATTTGACATTATTCACTGGGCGTTTGCTCACGCTCATTCATGTGTTTGTAGGTGAGCCAAGAGAAGTCCAAACCGAGCCCTAGTGAAGTCTGTGAGGAGCAACAAAGGTTTTGGAGAGTCAGCCCTCGTGTCTCACGTACGAGACCCGTCTTCGCCCTTATGTTATGTATTTATATTTGGTCATGTTGGCGAGGACTTTGTGTATATCTATACATAGCTGTGATGGGTTGACTTAGTTTTGAATGATCCTGTTTGTATAGAACTTATGTCACTATGTTTCTGTTGTGAGTTATTAACGTACATGTGTCTGGAATGTCATGATGTGCATATAAGCACAGCTCTATGGACAAAGTTTTAAATTGCTTCCGTTTGGCCCCCATTAACTCTGTTAAAATACGTTTGGTTTGTTTTGAGGCCGTAGGTAATATCATGATTACTGGCCGGTTACGTCCTTAACCCACGGGGGTGGGTTCGGGTCGTGACAGCTATAGTGTAAATGGCTTCACTAGTCTTGAGTTTTGAGGCCACTACCATGCTATACTTGTGATGTTTGCATGCATTGGCATCACTTGGCATGGTATTTCAGAGATTATATATTTTCCATACTCCCATGTTTATCACTCTTTAATTGTATTTAAGAGTTGCGCCCTTATGCCTTGTTTGTGAGTTAATACGGGAGCATATTTTTCTTGCCATCTATG
Organism: Camellia sinensis; assembly: GCF_055761805.1. Classification (NCBI taxonomy): domain Eukaryota; kingdom Viridiplantae; phylum Streptophyta; class Magnoliopsida; order Ericales; family Theaceae; genus Camellia; species Camellia sinensis. Next base: position 145,603,749 of record NC_138963.1, read on the forward strand.
CTGCAAGTCTAGCATGTTTTTGCTACCATTTTGACATGCCTTAGGTCTGTTTTGAGTGCATAAGGTCATTTGAGCATTGATTAGCATGGTTGTAGTGTAAAACCGTTGACTAGCTTTGTATTTTCAAGTCTCTTGGCATGCTTTATTTGAGCTATTTGCATGATATGGCATCATTTGGCATAGTATTTTAGAGCATATACTTCCATCATACACTCATATATATCACTCTTTAATTGTGTTTAAGAGTTGTGCTCTTATGCCTAGTTCATGAGCCATTACGTGAGCATGCATATCTTGCCTTTTTGTGCCCAAGTGTTGCTGTGTTGGCCACTGTTTTGGCATGATTTAGGTCTGTCCATGTTCGGTTTAAATCCTTTGAGCATTGTATTGCATGCCTCTTGTGAGATGCTCTTTTCTAGCTTTGATGCCTTAAGCTTCTAAACTTGCCATGCATGCATTGTTTATATGGTGGAACCTTGTGCATGGCACATTAGCATTGATATATAGGCATGTTATGTGTGTTGCATTGTGTTTGGATCGGGCATTAATCCAAACACGAGAAACGAGGGACGTTTCATACTTGAAGTGATGAAACGTGCCTCATTTCTCGGTCGCCGACCCTCTTGATCAAGCATGATAGAGGCGGATGCTCTTATGTGTTATTTGTGCATTCATTAACATTGAATTGTGCAAACTTGGCTTCTCGGCCATCATGCATTGCGATGCTCGGTTGGTAGCTTGAGGGTCGGGTACCACACTCCCTTGAGCCTAAGAAATGATAGGGAGAGTGGTTGTACACACATACCTTGCAAATACACTGTTGTGCCCCTTCTTGTTCTCTGTTGCAGCAAATTGGAGCTTGGTAAAATTTTCTAGTCAGCAAACCAGAAAAATTAGCTGGCCGACCACTTTTTTTGGTTTGCAGCATGTTTAGGTGGTCTGCAGGTGGTCTACACCACCATTTTCTGGTCGGCAGCCCTCCTGGAGGTTCCCATGTTGGAGTAGAAGCTATTTGGAGGTTTGGGCAGTGTTTTGAGATTAAATGCAAACAGAGACAAGTTGGGGCATAGTATTGGATTTCCGAACGAGGCGATCAAGCATGCATGCACCTTTCACCTTCTTGAACAGAGCTAAGGTAGCCTCATTTATAGCCTTGCATGTTTTTTAGCTTGAATTTGTAACTTAGTTAATTTGTTAATTAATTAGAGTATTGTAATAATTAGCTGTGGCTAGTTATTCAACTTGTGTTGTGTAATAATTAGTCTAATTAGATTATTAGATTAGTTAAGTAGCTTAGCTTAGTGTAGCTAGCTTAGCTTATTCTTTCGAACCCTCCGTCGAGAGGGCCAACTGTTGTAATAAGTGTGCGTGTGTGTGATGCATGTCTTCCACCTCCATTTCTTTCTCCCTTTTACTTACCAGCTTTTGATGGTTAGTTTTAGGGCATGTTTTCAATTAGCATCCTTATCCTTGCATGCGTGCATCCATTCATTTTGTCTTACATCCACTGGGCTCGGCGCATCTTACAAACTGCATTGTACTTCAATACACTTTCTTGAATACTTGTTTCAAAGCATGTTATCAAGTGTTGCTTTCACATGACATCTTAGAATAGCCGAGTCTATCTTAGCTGCATTTTGCATGTGTTGCATTAGGCATCTTAACATAGCTAGGATCATGCATTGATTACTAACTAGCTTCTTTTTTGGCTTGGAGTACACTGTGAGTGTTTATGCTTTAGCATCCTTGCATGTGTGTAAGTGACTGCCATGATAGCATGCTTGCCATGAGGCTATTTGCTTAAGTATTTAACTGCATGAATGCCTGTGGGTGAAAGTTTGATTGCCTGGATTGGAACAACTCGATGATTATGAGTTTTAAGCCCACTTGAAGTGGCAAAATCATGTTTTTCTAAGCCCACTTGAAGTGGCAAATTCATGTTTTTCTAAGCCCACTTGAGGGTGGCAAATCCGCGACTTAACCTACTTGTGAGTAGCACTTTTAAACCACTTTCAAAAACAAACACGAGTTCTTTTGTTCCAATCCGCGTGATTGAGTGTATACTTGTATGCTGTGTGCATCACATAGTAAGTTAGATTAACAATCGGAATAAGAACACATGTGTTTTCAAAAACAACATATCATATAAGTAGAGACCGAACTTTGATCGGGCGAGCGAGGGTGCTCATTTCATGACCTTCCCCTCTCGTACCCAAGTTCCTGAGCCAAGGAAACTTTGGTGATGACGGACACGTGGCCTTAGGCACAAGTCAGGGTTTCCTAAATTTCCCAAAATAAAATATTTTGGTAGCGATTCTGAAATTTGACAAAGCAGTCCATGTTTGGCGTTTTTTGATTAAAATCGATTTTCCAAAACGATTTGCCGAATTTGGACCCTTTGGTGATTTATCAGTCTTACATTGCACTTTGTGATATTAGATTCAGTACCGTGACAGGAGTCCGAACTGTGGTAGGTAGAACTACAATTCGTGCCCTCGCGCGCGGAGCGGAGTTCGGGGCGATCTACAGGTTCCAAGAAATAACAAGTAACATGCCACACAGTTCTCAAGGCTATAAGCCCCGTTAGATCCAATACCGAACTAAGAGTCATCCTTACGGTGGCAACCTGGGCCTTTTCTCTAAGACGGTCCGATTGAAGGTCACCTAGCTTAACCTAGGTTTGTTCCTTACAATCGTTGAGCACTAGAATCATCACGGCCCAACCCGGATCTATTCCCTAGTGGCCAGAGTCACCACACACAGTTGAATAATTTTCCTGGACTAAAATACACAGATGGTCCCAATAATCAATACACATCAATTTCGCAAAACACGGTAGTTCACTATTATAAACATGAGACCAAAATAAATAGTTTACAGTATGCCAAGTTCACACATGTTTCAGAAATAATTTGATTACATTGATAATATAATAATTTATCAAAACAGTTTAGTCCTGAAACAACAATTAAATTTTCCACCAGTTCAGGGTAGGCGAACATTTATAAAAATATGTAGTATGAAACTACTCACCTGAAAACGAAATAATATAATCCTTGAATAGAGTATGAAAGTCCAACTAGTGCCCTGAACCAAGTATAGGTTCCGATCGAAACTTAACTAAAAGTAACTTTAAGATAAAACAGAGTTTTAAACAAGTTTTTCCAATTTATTCGCTAAATTTGAAAATTACAAAACCCACTCCACACTGTTCAAAAAATTCCAAAACCCTCCAGATATCAACTAATATATCATAAGCTTCAAACCCAATCGGTTTTACTTGATTTGCTTATCAAAATAATTACCAACAATTAATTATATCTAAACAAATTGTTTTCTGTAGCACTTTAAAGAAATTAATGGTTCTCTTAGTATACATGAGCAATCAACACAAGGCTAAAATTATAAGAAACTAGACTCGTAACCAGTTCTAATGATACTAATTTGATAATTTTCAGATCTATACCCAAAGAGAACGATGCTTCCGAACTTACTATTTTAAACCAGTTTTCTGGACAGATTTGAAAGCACCAGTTAATAGAGATTTCGACTCCCAAAAATTATGTGAAAATTCAAATATGCAATTCAATTTTTAATTAATCTACTGTAAAAATTTCAATTTAAAATTCATCCATTTGATATAGTTTCTTGATTTTTAAAGTTTGTGATTCTATGCAGAATATTTGGACTAAGAATTACACCCATTCTTTATACATGAATTTAACTCCTCAGATTTCTTAATAGTATATACATATATACAAAATACATAAACCTACAGCCTCTCCATCAATAAACTAAATAATAATAGAGTAAGGATAAAGAACAAAAACAAAGAGAAGAAGAAAGATAGAGACCTACCACACACCCAAAAGTTCTTCCTTGTTTGCAACCCCTTTTCTTCTTCTTCTTTTGTCTCAACCTCTCTCTCCCCGTGGTTGCTGTTACTGTTGTTATATATTGTATTAGGTCACCTAGGGTTACTTTATATATCTAAACAAATGGCTCTAAATTATGATTTCTTTATTTTATTTTATTTTCTAACCCATTAATTTAAATAAAATATAACTATTATTATAACAAAATATACTTACTAACTTGCCATCTATTTTTTTTTTAAAATAATAAATCTTGCCTCTAAATTAAATACTTTCACCATAAATTTATTTTAAGTTTAAAATTAATTGAAAGACCCTCTAATAATATTTAATTCGCACTTAAAGATTCACAATAAAATATTTGAGATTTGTAAAATTATTATTATCTAATTATTTATTTTATTTGTATATTCAGGTTCTCACAAAAGGGCTTGTTGAGAATATGAGGTACCTGAAAGTAGATAGTGACCTCAGTGATAAGGGAGCCAAAAGGCATCCCAATAGTCCGATGAGGTTTATTCACATAAAGTTAGATGATCCTCCAAATGTAAAGTGGTAGGTCGATACTAGCACCGGAGAGCATGGCATAGAGCAACTCTTAGACCGAGTTCCACCTTTTCTCTTAAACTAATTGGTTATAGGAAAGGATACACTTATGTCTTTTATGGCATTCAACATCGCATGTCGCGAGCCTGTTTTTAGAGTAGTTGTAGGAAGCGGCATTGTGTACCAACAATCTCTTCTTTACGATGATGCTCCCACAATTCGAACCCATGACAACTTGGCTCTAATACTAATTGTTAGGATTAAGTGCTTGTCATTTCATCAAAAACCATAGGTAGTGGTGAAGGTGCAACTTTATTTCCTTATATGCATAGTAGCACAAAGCCCCACACTTTGTGGCAGGTGGGCATGAGGGGTGTAGACACCCCATTTTTGACCGGCCTTAAGACTCAGACGTCATCGATTAAGCGCTCGGTGATGGTGCATGTTGTGCTCGTTCTGAGGTTTCGGAGTTTTTGGCTGAGAGCCTTGCCTCCAGGCCTCTGAACTCTTTGTGCTTTGGCTCGGTTTGCGAACCAAGCCTCGTTTTCCTTGCCTGAGGAAGGGAGAGGTCTTGTAGACCACTCTTTTGTGGTCGTAGACCACTTTTCCCGTTTGGAGACCAATTTCTGATTTTTGGAGCCTTCGACCGCGCGCCTTGTCTCAGGACTGCTTAACGTTCTTTGTTTGGCGTGGTTTTTGAACCACCTTGTTTCCTTGGCCTAGAGGGCCACTATGGTTTGGGAGACCACTCTTGTGGTCGTAAACCACTTTTGGTGCTTGTCAGTTAGTTTTCGAGGCTCCCGACTGCGCGCTTTGCCTCCCGAACTTTCGTCTTGCATCCGTTTTGGTTTGTTTTTGGTACAAACCTTGTTTTCCTTGTTTGGAAGGTGGTACAAGGGTAGGAGACCAGTATTTCCCCTTGGAGACCACTTTTCCTCCTGCCAGCCGGTTTTCTGGTTTGACAACTGGTCTCCCTGATCTTTGGACCATCAAAAGTGGTCGGCACCACACCATGTGCTTGCTTTCATCCTCTGGACCCTCTCCCACCATGGCCGACCAGTTTTTACTCTGGGAGACCACTTAAAGTGGTCGGCCGACCACTTAAGTAACTAGTCGACCACTTTAAGTGGTCGGCTACTTTTTGTCACCTTTTTGGAGATATTTTCCTCCAATTGGCACAGCTGGAGGGCCCTGAGATCATCCTCCATACACGTGTTTGGCCCTTAGCTTCTTGGAGAAGCTTTAGATTTTTGTTTCTATAAGAGGGAGGCTCCTCCTCCCTCCTCTAGGTTCAGAAAATTTGCTTCAAGAGTAGCTTTGTCTCTATATTACTCTTGTTCTTGATTTTGGCCTTAAAAGTGTAATTTTGTCATATTTTTGTACACAAACACACACTCAAACACCTTGCTTATGTTGCTGAGGCTTCTTGAGGTTGTTTTTGAAGTTCTTGGGCTGGTTTGAGCTCAAAGAGGTCGCTGAAGTTGCAGTACTAAAGAAGGTCTTCAAGGGTGAGTCTTTGACCCTTAAATCTCCCATTTTTGCTTAAGCTTTTGGACCCTTTTGCATACTGTTTCAAGCTTAACTCTAAACTGGAAAAAGTTCTATTTTTTTATGCTTAAAAAGTTTGTTTCAGGTCACTTTTTCATTTGGGGTGATCTACCCCTTTTAGGCCTTGTTAGGCCTTGTTTTGAGCCATTTCCTTAGGCGCTTGTCGTAACCTTTGCATGACCTTTGGTGGAAAGGTGGTTTTGAAGTCTTAAATAGGAGAGGGTTATCCCCTCTCCTTGTATTTTGAATACTCGCTATATATGCCTCATGTTTGAGCATGTGTTTTAAGTTTGTGTTGGCCATGTCTTAGCATGTATTTGTGGTTATTTTGTTGAGGCTTACCACTATTTTTTCTTGATTTGGTCATCCCTTGCATGCATAATACACTTGTAGTGTAAATCTTACAAACTAGCTTTGTGTGTCTCATGTTTCAGCATGTCTTTCTAGCTTGTTTTGGTGCCATCTCAGTAGGTTTTTGGTGTTGTTTTAACATGACTTAGATCTTTTTTTGCATGGTTTGGTCATCCCTTGCATGCATAATACACTTGTAGTGTAAATCACACAAACTAGTCTTGTATGCTTCATGAAGTAGCATGTTATTCTAGCTTGTTTTCTTTCCATTTCAGCATGTTTTTTGTGATGTTTTGCCATGTCATGACTCTGTTTTGGGTGGGTTTGGTCACCCTTTGCATGCTCCATGCACTTGTAGTGCATTTCCTTGAAATAGCCTAACATGTATCATGTTTTAACATGTCATTCTAGCATGCTTTTAGCTTAACTTCATAAAGCTTTTGTCCATGTTTTAAGATGCTTTAGCTCTGTTTTTGTTTTTTTTGACCATGCATGCTTTGCTTTGTATAGCCATGGTTCAACCTAGCTCGTTAGCTTTGTGCATCAAGTCCACTAGCATGCTTTCCTTGGACCATTTGAATGATTTGGCATCATTTATTATGTGATTTCAGTTCATGTTTCATGCTCATGCACTTGCATTTATCACTCCTTCAATGCGTTGGAGGGTTTGCCCCTTTATGCCTTAACATGAGCCATTGCGTATGCCTTCATGCCTTTGCTTGCGAGCCATCATTTCTATGTGTTTTGGGGGTTATTTTGCCATGATATAACTCTGATTTTTGTCTCTTAAGTCATTCCATGCTTAGTCTTTATAGGTGTAGTGTAATCCACCTTATTTGCCTTGTATGCATCATGCCTTATGCCCTTCATGCTAGCTTGTTTTGGCTTCCATCCATGCATGTTTTAGTATCATTTTGGCATGATCTAGAATTGTTTTGGGTTGCCTTTGCCATATCCTTCATGCTTTGTATAGCTATAGTGCAATTGGCCTTGTTAGCTTTGTATTTTGGTGACTCATGTGTGCTATCTTTGAGCTATTTAGATGATTTAGCATCATTTAATACTTCATTTCAGAGCATATGGGATTGCCATGTTCCTATTTATTTCATGCTTTGAATGCTTTAAAGGGTTGTGCATTATTGCCTTGTTTGTGGCTTAGCTTGTATGCTTGCATGCCTAGGACTTTGAGCCTCCATCTTAGCATGTTTGGACCTACTTGAGCTCTGTCCATAGTTGATTCATGCTTTTGTGCCATGTATTGCATGCCTCCTTTGTAGTCCTCTTTACTAGCTTTCATGCTTTAGGATTCTTGCATGCCTTGCGTTGTTTAAATGGTTTGGCACCATTTCTTACCTTATTTCAGTGCACTTGTTGTTGTTACACTTCCATATTTGTCACTCTTTGAGCACTCTCAAGAGTTGTGCTCTTAGGCCTCTTTGATGGGCCATTGCATGTACATGCTTGTATATGTTTCATGTGCCTTAATTTTATCAACAACGGCCACTGATTTGGGCATGGCTGAGGTCTATCCATCTTAGTTTAAGTCCATTGAGCATGGTTCATTGCATGTTGTTTGCATGCTTACATTACATCGCATTGTGTATGCCATATACTTTGCATTATGTATGCATAGGTTACATCGCATTGCGCATGCCATATTGTTCATTGCATTGAGTATGTTAATTGCCCTTTGCATTGTGTATGCCATGTAGTCCATCCGCATTGTGTATGCTAGTATGCCAATTGTATGCCATTTGCATTAGATGTTTGCATGCTTAAGTTGCATTACATTCATTCGCATTGTGTATGCCATGTTATGTGTTGCATTGTGTTTGGAATAGGTGTTAGTCCAAACACGAGAAACGAGGGACGTTTCATACTTGAAGTGATGAAACGTGCCTTAATTCTCGGTCGCCGACGCTCTTGATCATCCATGATAGAGTTACAGACCTTATGTGTTTACTTGTGCATTCATTTTTACATTGAATTGTGCAACTTCACCTCTCGGCCATCATGCATTGAAATGCCCGATTGGTGGCCCGAGGGTTAAGAACCACACTCCCTTGAGTTCATGACATGATAGGGAGGGTGGTTGTGCACACATATCTTGCAAATACATTGCCATGCCCTTTCTTGCTCTCTGTTGCAGCAATCTGGAGTTCAGCTGCAACAACTGGTCGGCCAGCCAGAAAAACTAGCTGGCCGACCACTTTTTTTAACTTTCTGCAAGAAAAGTGGTCGGCAGGTGTCTTGGGAGACCAAAAGTGGTCGGCCACCCTCCCACAGGTCTCCCAAGATGGAGTTTCAGCTTTCTGGAGCTTGGTGCAAGTTTTTGAGGACAAATAAAAATAAAGGCAAATCGGGGCATCGCATTGGATTTCCAAATGAGGCGACCGGGTTTGCATGCATTCCTCTCCCTTTGAGGCTCCTGATTTATTGCTTTCCTTAGCTGCCATGCTTAGATAGCTAGCTTATGCTTTGGTTTGTACTTTAATAATTAAATACGTTTAGTTATTTCAATTTGTTTTGTAATAATTAGTTAACTAGGATTAGTTAATAAATTATGTTGTAATAATTAGCTTATTTAGCTTAGATTAACTAGTTAACTTCTTATTTGGTCCCTCCGTCGAGAGGGCGCATTGTTGTAATAAGCGTGTGTACGTGTGATGTATGTCTTCTAACCCCCATTTCTTTGTCCCTTTTACTTAACCGCTTACGATGGTTAGTTTTAGGGCATATTTCGTTTTAGCATACCTTATGCTTGCATGCGTGCATCCATTCATCTGTTTTGCATGCACTGGGCTCGGCGCATCATACTAACTGCATTGTATTACAATTCCTATTTGAATACATGAACCAAGTTGCATTTCACATGCCATTTCTAAGAATAGTCGAGCCTATCTTAGTCGCATTTCGCATGTGTTGCATTAGCCATCCTAACATGAATTAAGATCATGCATGATTTCTAACTAGTTCCTTGTTTTGGCTCGGAGTACACTGTGAGTGTTTACGCTTTAGCATACTGCATGTGTGTTAATGCTGCCATGAAAGCATGCTTGACATGAGGCTAACTGCTTATGTGATATAACTGCCTGAATGCCTGTGGGTGAAGGTTGAATTACTTGAATTGGAACAATTCATCAAATCCGCGTTTTAGCCTACTTGCAAGTAGCAAACTTCAAACTGTTTCAAACAAGCGAATCTGCAATGTTTTGTTCCAAATTAGGTAATCTAGTCTATACTTGTATGCTGTGCGTATCACGTAGTAAGATTAGCTAATTAACCGGAATAAGAGCACATGTGTTTTCAAAAACAAAATATCATGCTTAGTACAGGCCGATCTTTGATCGGGCGAGCGGGGGTGCTCATTGCATGACCTTCCCCTCTCGTACCCAAGTTCCCGAGCCGAGGCAACTTTGGTGATGACAGACAAGTGGCCTTCAGCATGAGTCAGGGTTTCCTAAATTCCCCCAAAATAAAATATTTAGGTGGCGACTCTGTATCTGGCAAAGCAGTCCATGTTTGGCACTTCTTTATTAAAAATCAGTTTTTCAAAACGATTTGCCGAATTTGGACTCTTTGGTGATTTATCGGTCTTACATCGCACATTGTAAGATTAGATTCAGAACCGTGACATTTGAGTCATAACTATAGTAGCTCGGAACAAAACGAGATTCGGTGCCGCCTCTCGCAGGCGCGCACGGATGTCGGGGAGTTCCCGGGAGCGCATCTACAAGGGGCTGTGCCATAAGTGCCAACGGGATTGGCTGTCAAACACCGATGCCCCACCTATACGTGATAGCAAGTCCATAAAGTGATCATTGGCCCCATAACCAACAATCTCTCCCCTAGCGACACCTAGGGGACTTGAACCTGTGACCTCGCTCTAATACCAATTGTTAAGATCACCAAATTCGGGTTTAGAAACACCTTTTTGTAGAAAAAAAAAGCTTTTTCAAAACAAAATAGTAAGAATATTTACGCAAACATTACCTTGATGGATAAGGAACTGAATCTCCAAACTTATTGCGTGGGGCCGATTGTAATGACCGAAATACCCTGACACAATTAAACTACCTTAATCTCAATTTTGAATCCAAAAAATAGCCAACACAAAATATCCTATTTTAGTGAGCCTTTACATCATGTATTACTGAGTACTAATAATGAAAGTAAGCCTCATACTATGTGATGATGTGGAGTCTACTTTCAACATTTATCTTTTTTCTAAGTGATTTAAGCAAATGAAGATAAAACATCGTCTTTGCGAGTCTCATTACAGGCTTAAAAAATAGGACTAGATAGATCTAATTAAAGCACTAACATGAGACGATCTACTTTCAACAAAAATTTATGTGGCTCACTATGGTGGTTTTCATAAAACTGAAAAGTGAAAACTAAAGAATGAAAATTAATATTGCAGATTAAATGTTGATTTTTTTAGGCTGAAAAGTTGTCTAATAAAAATTTTAGTGCTGAACTAAAAATAAATTATTTAAGGGCACCCGATCTATAAATCCAATTTTGTACTTTCTATGCCCAAAGATCCACACTCTAAAATACTTTGTCTATAAGGACAAGCTCTTACAAAACGACCAAATTACCTATCTATATATACCAACAAAGCACCACGGTCACTATCTGCTCTCCCCCATCAACACCTTCACCGTCACTGCCCACTGCCATATCATCCTCGTCATCAACCTCAGAGATGAGAGGGACTTCGTCGTCACTTAGGCAACGCTGTCATCCTCCTTTACACCATGATCTGAGAAAAGAGAAGACTTCGAAGCTCAAGTTCCACAGTCATCGCCGCCCCGAGCAACCTCCACATTCCAGCACCATCGCCGCCATCACCTAAGGTGGGCCTCATTTCGGTTCGGGTCAAGATCTTCCAAATAGAAGACGTTACTGTCTTATTTTCTAGCATCTCTGCCACCATTCTCCTACAGACTCTCTCATCTACCTCTCATTCAATCAGGGCTCCTTCAACATTCCCAACAACACAGACGATGACTCGCCTCCCTATAACAACCCCGATTTGTAATTAGCTAATGAACCATGATTAAGAATGCCTAATGAGTAATAAAGATGAAATCATGTGTTAATTGTGCATTTCATGTGTCATTTGTGATTACATTTGTTTGATGTAGGAATGTCTGTTAGAATTTTCATTTCGGTATGCGAATTGAAGGCCTTATCGACATCTAAACACGAAATTGACTAGGTTTATGCGTTCTTTAGAATTTTTAGAATGATTTCAATTCGGAATCAAATAATTAGAATAAATTAATGAGAACTAATTACACTTAATTAGCCCAATGCTAATCAAGCCTATATAAGGCTAATATGAGTGCTAGGAAACAACTACACACACTCCTTCATCATCTTTTGAACAACAAAACTTAGAGAGAGGGAGAGTATGAGAGAATTTGAGATCAAAGAAGAGAAAAGGAAAATTTGATGGAATTTGAAGACAATTTGGAGCTTTGAGTTAGAGTTACACTTGAAATCAACCTTTAGGCAAGATTTATACTCCTAAACTTTGTCTTTAAGATATCAAGAATATGAATTCAAGAGAGTTAGGTGGCTAAACACAAGAAATAAGCTAAGATTGAAGGATTTAAGCTCAATACGTACATGCATATATAATTCATGACATTTGAAGTTGTTTTCCCAAAGAATTCTTGCATGCATGTCATAATCCTATCTTTGTTTTGGACATTCATCATGTTCTATGTCATTTTTCCTTAGTTAATCATGTTTTCAAAGTAAAGAACTTGGATAATTACATACATGTGCATTTCACGTGAAGAGGAGCATAGCTTTGATTTGGTTTTGATGAATTGGCATACTTTGGGCCTTGATTTTTACGAAACGATCTTCAATTCATGAAGTATAATGAGTTCCTACATGTTTCTCAAGTTTTGGGCCCAAAGGATTCAGTTTTGGTACTTTGGAATTGAGTTTTAAACTAAGAACAACAATTTGGAAATTCTAAAATTTGGTCGCGAGCGACCAAAACTTCGCTCAAGCATAAATTACGAGCTCCCCATGACCGATTATGCACTCGAGTGAACATCTTTTTTCTCAATAGTTGGCTCAAGCAACTGTCGAGTGACCGTCGAGCGTGAAAATCGAGCATCCAATGCTTTTATAGACTTTACAGACCGCTCGAGCAACCAAAGTTGTGCTCGAGCAAACTACCCTTCTTTCTAAAATTTTGCAAGTGTTTTCAAAGTACATGTTTGCATCCTGATTGCATCTAAGCCATTCCTAGGTCATGTTTAACATGTAATAATGAGGATAAGAGTTAGAAATACACACCAAGAAATAAAAATAATAAGTTAAGCGCCAATGGCACAAGTGTTCAAGTGTATCTATCACGTGTTTGTAGGTCACGTGTTAACATCCACCTGATCGATTTGTTTTGTTCAACTGATCTGTTCTACATCTAGAGCTATCTGCGAGTAAATACTTTGCAAAGTTTTGTTTGAATTTAAGTATTTTTTGAACAATATGATATGATCTGTTTTCTAAAATGCTATATGTGAATCATGAATGATTGTCCAGTTTTTTTGAAATGTGTTTGTGCAATTCCTAGCATCAAGTGTTCATGTGATATATGTGACTCGGTACTAGGGTTTCACGTGGGTTCCATTTATGGAACTGGTTATGCATAATCGTCTTTATCAAGTGAAAGTGGGTCATCTAAATGGCCATCTCAAGAAATGGGTCTTATGACCAACTCAAGTGAAAGTGGGTCCTTGTGACCACCTCAAGTGAATGTGGGTCTTTATGACCAAGTGATTTCTAGCTAATGGATGCACCACGTATAACTGTTTATGAAATCTGTATAAGTATATGAATCCAAATCTATTTTTGATATGAACTCTGATATGAATTCTGATTTCTGAATCTGTGATAGACATCATTCATAAAACCTTTACTCTATTGTCATTCACTGGGTTCCAGCTCATTGTATTATTTATATATGTAGGTGATCAGGTGCGGGACCAGGCCTAAGTTGCTAACCTGGAGTTCTGTTTTGCCAAGCCAACCACCGTGCCTCCCAAGGAGGTTCCCAAAGTGTTTTAAATGTTCAAGTCACATGCACGTGATGTCTGTCTTTATCTTTTCTTTCTTTTGTTAAACAAGACTTTTTGTTTAATCTGTATATGAGGCTAAGTCCCTTTCTGTTTTGTTTTTAAGTAGGTGACGTAAGACAATGATGTATATATACTTATGACGTCATTATATATATATATCTGTGTGTGTGAATATAATTTTTAAATTTGTTGTCTCATATACATCTGCACAGCTCTATGGACATTGTATTTTGATATTTGCTTCCGCTAGCCCCTTATTTTGTTAATATGTCTCAAAGGCTTTTGGTAATTTTAGGATTACTAGCTGGTTACGATGCTAAACCTATAGGGATGGGTTTGCGTCGTGATACTCCCTCTGACGTGAGATTCACTTTTTGAGATCTGCAATCTCAAATTTATTTTTTACGATCTCCAATCTCAGATCTCTACTATTTCGACACCAATCTCTCTCTCACACACACATACACATTCTTGCTTTTTGTATGTGTGCATTGTAACACCCTCAAAATTAACCCATTATATATCATTGACATGCATTATTTAAAGAAGACAATTTATTAATTCATTCATCAGAGTATTACCAAATAAAGTATTACATGTATCATCGAATAAAATGCCCTACAGGCTTACATCTTTTCAAGCCAACACTTGGTAACTCAATACAAGAAAAAGCCCAAGGCTTGAATGTTTACATGTACTAATAATTAAAGACAATTAACTAAAAGTAGTCTTCTTCAACCCAGAAGCCAAACCCTCCCAAACTAAGTCCTTGGAGGTAGTTTATCACCTGAACCTGAAAATGATGTTCCCATAAAGGGTGAGCCATAGCCCAGTAGAAATATACTAAACCACATATAAGCAATGAATAAAGCAATAGCATTCAACAGATGGTTAACCAAGATAATCAATTACTTCATTTTACAGTCTCATGACACTATTGTCTAAGATACGTTTTACTTTCCAATTTTATCAACATGGCTCAGAACCTGGCCAAACTTACAACAGTGAATCACATATATAATATTCACATTCTTCCAATATCAACAAACAAATGAGACTCAAGCTCAAATCAAACACTTCATACTTCCAGATTGATACACATTTTAGTGCTGTATCAATAAAACACTTCTATATAAATAAACACACATAAAAGTGATGCTAATGGAGTCCATCTCCTATCTCCTCCCAAACAAAATCCGGTTTAGAGGTCCATCCCCTATCTTCCCCTAAACCGTGGAGTACATACCCTATCTCCTCCCACACACAAAACAATGTATGCAAATGCAATGCTCAATCAATACACGTATTTTCTGTATCAATTCCATAGTCAAAATTAATGACTTAACCAATATGATTAGTTTCAGTTATTCCTAATCCACATGCAATGTCTACAACAATCACGACTATCCTCCACCGATAGCCCAAAACAGTTATTTCTAAACTGAAAATAACTATATCAACAATTCAATAGACAAATGATACCAATTACCCAGTTACGCCATTTAATCAATGAATTCCCCAATTCAATGAATTTAACCCTCTTTTCCCAATTCCTTGAATTACTTATACAAATTAATTCAATAATACAACTAGGGTTTTTCCCAAAATTTACCAAAGTATCCCCAACATGTTAAAATACCAAAACTTAGAACAAAACCTATAAAATGGAGTAGGAAATCCCTACCTCAAAGAAAACAACTCAAATGGTGCAGAAAGAGATGAGTGCCCAAATGCCAAAGTGCTCCAAATCGCCAAATGCTCAGATTAAATGGAAGCCCTTGCCTCACTCTATCTTTTTAATGAAGGATCTAGGGTAGAAACACTCCCTAAATGGATCAAATCTAAGAGAGAAGGTGAGTAGGGAGAGAGAGAAGTCGGACCTAGGGTTTGGAATCAAAAAGAAGATGAAAATGACTGATCAAAACCCGCTGCTGTAAATAAATACTGGACAGGCTCGCTCGAGCGAAGACTTGGTCGCTCGAGCGACCAGACACAGAGAAACTACGCTCGAGCCAAGGAAGCCTTGCTCGAGCCAACAACCCAAAAGCTCGCTCGAGCGAAAGAAAGCTCGATCGAGCGAAGAACTCAAACCCTCAGGTCTGTAAACAGACACACGCTCGAGCGAAGAAACTATAGCTCGAGCGAAAGATGAACTAACTCGCTCGAGCGAAGAAAAGCTCGCTCGAGCCAAGAATGCAAAGCTACAGGTCCATACAGGACGCCAACTCTCGCTCGAGCGACCCAAACCCCAGCTCGAGCGAAGAACCAAAACGACATCTCGCTCGAGCGACCAACGCCTCGCTCGAGCGAAACACCAAAAACCTGGACAACAACACTTGGTTTCTAAACCCAACCAACCTAAAACAAACCTGCCCAACACATCCTATAATTCCAAAAGAGAAAATAAAGGACAACAACACCAATTATACAATGACAGAATCTACGGAACCTAAGTCCGGATACAATAATCAAATGGGAAAAGACCGGGGTCGCTATAACCTCCCCCCCTTCAAAGAATTTCGTCCCCGAAATTAAGCTTAAGTTTTTGAAAACAGATTTTTCTCAATTCCCAATGATATTATAAAACAATAATAGACAGCTTGACCCAATGCTGGTCACTTCATCTCTTTATCAAGAGGCATCTCACAACATATATAAAATAACATATATTTCAACTTGTATTAATATTATGCATTATTCCTTATCATATTCAGTTGCACGATATATACAACACATTTAACAATGCAATCAACATATGCAATGTTACACTAAACTTCTATAATGAAGCAAGTTTCAAAATGCACCCATTTACCAAAACATACTCAATGTTTCACAACTTAAGACATATATAAAGCTCTTAAGTTCAACCATATTACAAAATCTAAATCCAAGATTACAAAGTAATAAACATGTCTGGGTATTTTTCACGGACTTCCAATTCACGTTCCCAAGTGGCTTCCTCCACTCCATGATGTTTCCACAAAACTTTTACCAAAGGGATGGTCTTGCCTCGCAAAACTTGATCCCGCCTATCCAAGACCCGAACCGGTCTCTCCTCATACGAGACATCCTCATCAACCACTAAATCGGTCCAATCCAACACATGTGATGGATCCGGCTCATACTTCCGAAGCATACTCACATGAAACACGTCATGTACTCCGGACAACTGCGGCGGCAGAGCTAAACGATAAGCAGCCTCGCCAATTCTCTCAAGGATCTCAAACGGACCAATGAACTGAGGGGACAACTTCCCACTCTTCCCAAACCTCATCAAACCCCGTCTAGGTGATATCTTCAGAAAGACATGATCACCCACCTTAAACACCAAAGGCCTCCTCCTACGGTCGGCATACGATTTCTGACGACTCTGTGCTGTAACAAGCCTCTTACGGATAAGCTCAACTTTCTCCGTCGTTTCCCTCACCAACTCCGGACCCAACAGAGGTGCATCACCCACCTCAGCCCAACAAACAGGAGATCTACACGGTCGGCCATATAAGGCCTCAAACGGTGCCATACCGATACTAGACTGGAAACTGTTGTTGTAGGCAAACTCTACCAACGGCAAGTGCCTCTCCCACGATCCACTAAAGTCTAGAACACAACCCCGAAGCATATCCTCAAGTATCTGAATAGTACGCTCGGACTGTCCGTCAGTCTGAGGATGATAAGCCGTGCTAAAGGTCAACTTAGTGCCTAAGGCACCCTGCAAACTCTGCTACAACCTGGCAGTAAAACGAGGATCTCTATCCGAGACAATCGTCACTGGAACCCCGTGTAACCTCACTATGTCCCGAATGTACAAGTCGGCAAGATGATCTACCGAATCTCTCACGCGCATAGGAATGAAGTGCGCCGACTTAGTCAACCGGTCTACAACCACCCAAATAGCATCACTACCCCGCTGAGTCCTAGGAAGACCCACAACGAAGTCCATAGTGACGTGTTCCCACTTCCACTCAACAATAGGCAAGGGTTGCAACAAACCCGCTGGCCTCTGCTGTTCAGCCTTCACTTGCTGACAAGTAAGGCACTTAGATACGAAAGCTGCCACATCTCTCTTCATACCCCGCCACCAGAACTGACGACCCAAATCCCGGTACATCTTAGTGCCTCCCGGATGCACCGCAAGGCGTGAATGATGAAACTCTCAGAGTACCTCCTCTCGGCAAGACTCCAGCACAAACGGACGGTCTCAGTATCTCACACTCAGGTCAGAAAACACCGTCAAACCCTTCTCAACTTTCCCACCGGAAATCTTCTCACGGAGAGATTCTACCTCAAGGTCACCTCTCTGAGCCTCTAACACTCGAGTTACAAGTGTAGGCTGTGCAACAACAGAAAACAAGGCCGCAGCCTCAACGGATTCGCCCAGAAGTAAATCAAACTCCCCAAGTGCACCCAACATCTCCCATTCTCGGATGGCTATACTAGCTATGTCGCCAATAGGTTTCCTGCTAAGGGCATCGGCCACCACATTGGCCTTTCCCGGATGATAATGCAATTCAAAATCATAATCCTCTATAAACTCCATCCACCTCCTCTGCCTCAAGTTCAAATCTTTTTGTGTAAACAAATATTTCAGACTCTTATGATCCGAGAATACCTCGAATTTCTCACCATAAAGATAATGCCTCCAAATCTTCAGGGCAAATATCACAGCTGCTAACTCTAGATCATGCGTAGGGTAATTCTGCTCATGAATCTTCAACTGACGTGAACCATAGGCAACTACTTTCCCTTCTTGCATTAATACACAACCCAGACCCTCTCGTGAGGCGTCACAATAGACTGCATAACCCAACCCTCTCTCTGGAATAATCAATACTGGAGTGGTAGTCAGTCTAACTTTCAACTCCTGAAACGACTTTTCACAAGTCTCACTCCATACAAATTTGACTCCCTTCCGAGTCAGTCTAGTCAACGGTGATGCTAACCTGGAGAATTCTTTCACAAACCGACGGTAATACCCAGCTAATCCCAGAAAACTGCGGATCTCAAATACACTCTTAGGCTGTGCCCAATCTTGCACTGCCTCCACCTTAGATGTATCAACAGACACTCCTTCCCCGGATACCACGTGGCCTAAGAATTTGACTTCCCTCAGCCAGAACTCACACTTCCCAAACTTGGCATACAGCTTATGGACTCTAAGTAACTCAAGCACCACCCTCAAGTGTGACTCATGCTCCTCCTCAGAAGGCGAATAGATAAGGATGTCGTCCACAAAAACGACTACAAACCGATCCAAGAATTCCCGGAAGATCCGGTTCATCAAGTCCATAAAGACTGCCGGTGCGTTGGTGAGCCCGAATGGCATCACCAAAAACTCATAATGGCCATACCGCGTACGGAATGCCGTCTTCGGAATATCCTCTTCCCTGACCCTCAACTGGTGGTAACCCGATCTCAAGTCTATCTTAGAGAAACAACGGGAACCCTTCAACTGGTCAAACAGATCATCTATACGGGGCATAGGGTACTTATTCTTGACCGTAGCCCGATTCAATTTCCGATAATCTATACAAAGTCTCAAAGCACCACCTTTCTTTTTAACAAAGAGGGCCGGTGCTCCCCACGGCGAAACACTAGGGCGTATAAAACCCTTGTCTAGTAACTCCTGGAGTTGGATCTTCAACTCAACTAACTCGGCTGGGGCAAAACGATAAGGTGTCATGGAAATCGGCGCCGTGCCGGGCACTAGGTCAATAGAGAACTCAATCTCCCGATGCGGTGGCAAACCTACAAGATCCTCGAGAAAGACATCCGAGTACTCACAAACCACCCTTGGCAACACAATCAGAGTCTCATTATCCTCACTAATCAAAAGGTTAGCAAGTAGCCCACTAAGCTCACTCCTTCCTCGCGGAACATACCCCGGTGGCAACACATCACCAACCCGGTCCCCCAGAAAATGAAAATACTCTCCGCTCATGGTACAACAAGTGACCCTCTGGCGGTAGCAATCAATAACTGCCCGGTATGACGATAACCAGTCCATACCCAAAATAACATCGAAACCCCTCATAGGCATAACTACAAAGGAAAATGGGATTCTATGATAATCAACCTCTATATCACAACCCCTAACACCTTGTTTCAAAATCAATTCACCCCCAAGAGGTGATACTACACATATAGGAGATGCTAACTGTGCTAACTCCAATTCCAAAACAGATGCAAATGCAGCAGACACAAAGGAATGAGATGCACCCGTATCAATCAAAACATTAGCAACCGAGTTGCAAAACAAGAAGGTACCTCTCACAACTGATGGAGCCGGTACAAGATCCTGCGCGGTAACAGCGTACACGCGCCCAGACGACCTCTGATCAACCTGCTCACCCCTAGGAGCATAAGATTGCTGCACTGTCTGGGACGATGAAGCCCCCTGATTAGCCTTCGAGGCCTGACCCGACTGAGCTGGCTGCTGACCCTGAATCGGCCTCAAACCAGATGCACCAGGTGTGCCACCCAACTGTGGGCAATACCTCTTCATGTGCCCTGGCTGACCACACTGATAACACGAGAGTGGCTGACCTCTACCCTGACTCTGGCTCTGAGATCGAGCCGAAGAAGATGCTGCTCTCTGAACTCCTCCCCTCTGAGGACAAACTGGAGACTTGTGGCCCAGCTGGCCACACTTGAAACAGGTAATATCTCCCTGACTGCCTTTCCCCGAACTAGCACTCGGTACAGGAAAAGTCGATCTAGAAAAGCTACCCTGAGACTGCTGGGGATTAAAACCCTTCTGTCTCCTACCATCATTCTGACCATCCTGACTCCTCTTGAAGCCCTTCTGCCCTTCCTCCTCCTCCTGCATCATGATTTCCATGTGGGCTGCAGCATCAACCATACGCCCATAATCCCGAATCATAGTTCCCCCAACTCTCAGCTTGAGGCCACGCCTCAACTTCTTCTCAAACTCAATACAACGGCGTTCCTCAGACGCCACCAACTCAGGTGCAAACCTGGACAAACTAGTAAATGCAGCCTCAAACTCGGCCACAGAAGAACTCGACTGCTTAAGCTGACAGAACTGGTCTCGCAGCTTCTCCCTGACTGCCGGAGATAAAAACTTCTCCTGGAAAGCATTCACAAAAGCCTCCCATGTACCTCCTATACGCCCCTTAGTAAACCTCCACCACTGACCTGCATCCCCCTTCAACTGGAAAGATGCCAAGGTCACTCTCAACCCCTCGTCTTCGATGCCAAGCATCTCAAACGTCTTCGTTGTCTGTTCGAGCCATTCATCTGCTTTAAGCGGCTCTTTAGGATCACCCACAAATTCATCCGGATTAGACCGGAAAAACTCCCTCTTCAGAAAGGAAGGTCCTGCTTCCGCAATAACAGCCTGAGCTTGATTCTAGCTCTGAGAATGCCTACTGACTCCCTGAATGCCCCTGCTATCTCTCGGGCTAGAGCGCCCATAGCCTGCTGGCCTACTGGCTCGGCCACATTGGCCTGGCCAATTCCCTCTTGAACTGCCGGAATCTCTTCTGGCACAGGCACCTCCTGCCTACCCGGCCTACCACGCCTACCGCGTCCTCGTCCTCGTCCTGACATCCTAATAAAGGGAAACAAAGACATTAGCACATTAATAAATGTGCCGAAGCTAAACACTCGCGTCCTAATGCAATGGACAACAATAATTCATTCCACGTAAGCACATAATCACATAAGCACCTACGAATTTCATTCCCGGATAATGATAGTCCCAATGCGTTACTATAGTTCCGGTTGGAAGCAGCAGTGATCAAGTGCCTTTCCAACAAGACTACTAGAAACTCAAGGGTCCAATCAACATCCTAGAAACTACATTCCAAACTCACATAATCACATACACATGTTATCACATAAGCATATAACATTACACTAAGTCTCTATCAAACGAGACGAACCCAATGTGATACTAATCACTTCCCACGTACCCAAAGTATTCAAACCCGGTACGCTCTGATACCAAGTTGTAACGCCCTCAAAATTAACCCATTATATATCATTGACATGCATTATTTAAAGAAGACAATTTATTAATTCATTCATCAGAGTATTACCAAATAAAGTATTACATGTATCATCGAATAAAATGCCCTACAGGCTTACATCTTTTCAAGCCAACACTTGGTAACTCAATACAAGAAAAAGCCCAAGGCTTGAATGTTTACATGTACTAATAATTAAAGACAATTAACTAAAAGTAGTCTTCTTCAACCCAGAAGCCAAACCCTCCCAAACTAAGTCCTTGGAGGTAGTTTATCACCTGAACCTGAAAATGATGTTCCCATAAAGGGTGAGCCATAGCCCAGTAGAAATATACTAAACCACATATAAGCAATGAATAAAGCAATAGCATTCAACAGATGGTTAACCAAGATAATCAATTACTTCATTTTACAGTCTCATGACACTATTGTCTAAGATACGTTTTACTTTCCAATTTTATCAACATGGCTCAGAACCTGGCCAAACTTACAACAGTGAATCACATATATAATATTCACATTCTTCCAATATCAACAAACAAATGAGACTCAAGCTCAAATCAAACACTTCATACTTCCAGATTGATACACATTTTAGTGCTGTATCAATAAAACACTTCTATATAAATAAGCACACATAAAAGTGATGCTAATGGAGTCCATCCCCTATCTCCTCCCAAACAAAATCCGGTTTAGAGGTCCATCCCCTATCTTCCCCTAAACCGTGGAGTACATCCCCTATCTCCTCCCACACACAAAACAATGTATGCAAATGCAATGCTCAATCAATACACGTATTTTCTGTATCAATTCCATAGTCAAAATTAATGACTTAACCAATATGATTAGTTTCAGTTATTCCTAATCCACATGCAATGTCTACAACAATCACGACTATCCTCCACCGATAGCCCAAAACAGTTATTTCTAAACTGAAAATAACTATATCAACAATTCAATAGACAAATGATACCAATTACCCAGTTACGCCATTTAATCAATGAATTCCCCAATTCCATGAATTTAACCCTCTTTTCCCAATTCCTTGAATTACTTATACAAATTAATTCAATAATACAACTAGGGTTTTTCCCAAAATTTACCAAAGTATCCCCAACATGTTAAAATACCAAAACTTAGAACAAAACCTATAAAATGGAGTAGGAAATCCCTACCACAAAGAAAACAACTCAAATGGTGCAGAAAGAGATGAGTGCCCAAATACCAAAGTGCTCCAAATCGCCAAATGCTCAGATTAAGTGGAAGCCCTTGCCTCACTCTATCTTTTTAATGAAGGATCTAGGGTAGAAACACTCCCTAAATGGATCAAATCTAAGAGAGAAGGTGAGTAGGGAGAGAGAGAAGTCGGACCTAGGGTTTGGAATCAAAAAGAAGATGAAAAGGACTGATCAAAACCCGCTGCTGTAAATAAATACTGGACAGGCTCGCTCGAGCGAAGACTTGGTCGCTCGAGCGACCAGACACAGAGAAACTACGCTCGAGCCAAGGAAACCTTGCTCGAGCCAACAACCCAAAAGCTCGCTCGAGCGAAAGAAAGCTCGATCGAGCGAAGAACTCAAACCCTCAGGTCTGTAAACAGACACACGCTCGAGCGAAGAAACTATAGCTCGAGCGAAAGATGAACTAACTCGCTCGAGCGAAGAAAAGCTCGCTCGAGCCAAGAATGCAAAGCTACAGGTCCATACAGGACGCCAACTCTCGCTCGAGCGACCCAAACCCCAGCTCGAGCGAAGAACCAAAACGACATCTCGCTCGAGCGACCAACGCCTCGCTCGAGCGAAACACCAAAAACCTGGACAGCAACACTTGGTTTCTAAACCCAACCAACCTGAAACAAACCTGCCCAACACATCCTATAATTCCAAAAGAGAAAATAAAGGACAACAACACCAATTATACAATGACAGAATCTACGGAACCTAAGTCTGGATACAATAATCAAATGGGAAAAGACCGGGGTCGCTATATGCATTCTTGCGTTCATGCGTTTGTTTGTTTTTTTTTTTTTTTTTTTTTGAAGATTTGAGCTTAGATCTGGTAAATGCTCAAATTGAATAGATATTTAGAAAATGGCTTTTACTTCTTTGATTTTTGGTAGCTTCAATTTGTATAGATAAAGGATCATCTGTTTGTATACAAATAACCATCCAGTTCCTTCTCTCTCTCTCTCTCCCTCTCTCTCTCTCTCTCTCTCTCTCTTGTTGGTAGGTGTTGATGTTATTGTTGTTGTTGTTGATGATGATGATCATCATCATCATAATCGTCACCATGAAACAGATTGCAACATATAGGGAGAGAAATAGAGAAAAAGATTTGAACAACTAAAAAAATTGAATAGATAGGGTTTGTTTTGGTTTGGTATTGCAAGCAATATAGGTTGGTTTGGGTACCTATTTCAACATGTAGGATTTGGTTTGCTTGGTATTTCAACAAATAGAAAAAAAAAAATTAAATTGACTAGATAATAAAATTTGGATAGATATTTGAATAGATAAAAGAAAAATTTGAACAGATAGGCAATAGATAAAAGAAAATTCGAACAGATATACAAAAAAAATTGAATAAATAGAAAATAATTTGAACAAATAGTAAAAAAAAAGTTAACAGATAAATTAAGGGGTAAAATAAAAAGCAAAATGTCTTTCAAAACAAATAAAAGGACTTTTCACCGAACTATTTCACAAAGTGTGGACCTCTCAGCAACAAAAAATATCCACTGGACCTGATGCCTTATATCTTTCTTTTGTTGGACTTTTCAACAATTATCTCATTATTTAATGTATATAAGATCAAATTTGAAATTTATTATTTTCAAATTGTGTATTTTAATTTTTATATTGTGATGGTGGTGGTAATAGTGGTGGTGATGACATGATGGTGGTGATAGTAGTGGTGGCGGCAACGATGATGACACAGTGGTGGTGGTGGTAGCGGTGGTGGTGGTGGTGGTAGCGATAGCGATGGTAGTGGTAATAAATTGATAATAGTGTTTATGACAATAACGACAATTGTGATAAATGTGAGCTGTGAATTAAAATATTGATACTAATAACATGACAATTGTGATGAAAGTGAAATGTGATTAGAATTAAAAAATAGCGGGTGAGTTGTGAATTAAAATAAAATGACAAAGGTTTTCCAAAATAAAATAGAAGAAATAAATATGCACGAATGCAGGTACAACTCGTGGTTGGAATTATGGGTGCTCAGTGGATATTTCGATATGCCCAAATCGACCGAACTAAACTGATCCGCTGCATTTCGGACGGATGCATGATGACAAGTGGACGATTATGGATTGATTTTTTTCAATCTACCTAGTTTTGAATGGATGATGGATTTGAGATTCATTTGGTCACAACCGAGCCGCCAAACCGCAAGCACCCTTAGATTTGTAAGATTTTGTATTTTCAATTTGTTTAGATATTATGTTTGTCTCTTGAAAAAGAGTTTAGATATTTTGCTGTGTTTTCAATTTGTTTTCAATTTGGAAATCCTTTTATCAAATGACAAATGTTGATATTTGGTATTTTTGTGTGAAAAATATAAGGCTTAATTTTGTCATTATTTTTAAAGATCAAATTAAATAGTTTTTGAATAAAAAAAAAGGTAATGAAATAGTTTAGATAATGCATGGTTTTTTTATATGTATATGTTATTGGTATTTGACAATTTACTTGATAATCTTTTGGTTATATTGAGTTGGATTATTATTCAAAAAAATGTTGACAAGTTGAATTATGTTCAAAATTTGTAAAAGTTTAAACTGCCAAACCGACTCGCATCCATCCGCCGATCTGCTTAATCCACATCTGCCAATCCGACGGATGGATATGGATTGGTTTTCTCTAATCCGCCAATCCGGGAGATGAATGGCAGATTGGAAGTTTCCTAACAACAATCGAACCGCGAACATCCTTGATTAGAATAGGAAAAAAAAAAAAAGGAGTACGAATGCACAACTCACAATTGTTAGTAAAAAAATATTACGTAAGCTAACAAATCGTACAAATTTGTGTCCCTTCCCCAATACATAGAAAATTAATTCTTAGTCTAAGATATTAAAAATATACAATAATGTTTGGAAGCTCTAATTTGAGAGCTCTAATGATGTGGAGAGTACCCATGTGATATGAGGGCCCACACTTCTCTCTATCCCTTTCTATTCTCTCTCTCTCTCTCACTCTCTCTTCCACCTCATTAGAACTCCCATTGAAGTTACTATTTTAAAATTATGTATCACTATTCAAACATATATGTGCCCTTTACAGATTTGTCATTCTCATTCCAACTAACTCGATACAGTAAAATATGGACAACATTGACCCCTTATAAACATAAGAAAACATTTTCTCTTATTATTAGTATTTCATTGTCATTGTCATTTTCATTTTCATTTTTATTTTATTTTTTTTGTCAGTTCTACGAATTTGAATGTTAAAATGGTCTTATTGTAGTGATATATACAATATTGAAATTATTTTGAAACATGGATAATTAATTTTTTTACGAAACTAAAATTATGTGTTTCAAACTGATTTAACCCAATAATTTACTTTAGATTTATCCCTCGATCAAAATGCTAGCTCCAACACTAGTCATGTCAATGGTAGTTATTTAGTAATTACGGAGTGTAATGTGACATTATCTATATGATGCTCTAAACCAATCATATAGTGGAAAATTCTACAATAAGACATGTTGATTCACCTTTTTTAGGTAGTTGAATGATAAGAAATGACTCATTAATTTGTGTTGCCAATTTTTATTGGTTGGAGTATCACTTAGGCAAAGTTACATGCTACTCCAGGAGTATTTAATAATTTTCATATGTTATATTATAAATTTGTAAGATTTTTTAGTTTGTATAGTAGTATTGAATTAGTAATTGTGATATTCTTCCAAGTTACTGGATATAAAAGGATGTCCATCCACTTGGGGAGGTTGCAAGTTAATTCTTCTAAATTCATTATTTATTTATTTATAACAAAAATGCAATCACTACTCAGTTAAGTTGTCAAATTTAGTAAAGCATATAGTGTATTTTTTCATGGATTTATAAACTTACCAACCATAGAAATCGCAAGAATTGGATCAGCATTGCAATGTTTTCTATCTATTTTTCCATCACCGTGGTATCCCTTGTGCCGAGTGTCAGGATGGAGTTATGATTTTCACATAGGGGCAAATATATATATATATATATATATTAATAAAAAAATTTAATAAAAAATATGGATTGTAATAATAATTTTTTACTGACATATAAAAAGCAAAAAATAAGATATAAACATGTACAAATAATCATTTTAATTTTATTCACATTGAAAAAGATATTAATTATAAAAGTAATTTATTTACTAAAATGAATATCTTGAATTGTACTCGACGTTCTTTCATGTAATTAACAACATCTATAATAGAATTATTTTTAAAATCTTGCATGATGTCTTCCTTAATGAACATGATAAATAACTAACTAATACATTGTTTTATTATATGAAAATGATTAAATAACTAGCTAATACATTGTTTTATTATCTGAAAATAGGACTTGTGATCAATGGTAGTTATAAAAAATTATTAATTTTATTATATTTTATATATATATATATATATATATATTAATTTAATCCGATGTTTTATAGATATAGAGGAGTAACTACTTAAAATTTTTATAAAAATGAAGAGATGATGACCACTTAAAAATTATAAAAGAAAAATACACTTAGAGAGGGCAAACCTCTGTAATTTGGAAATAATTATAATTAATACTACTATAATAACGAATCTTTTTGACATTATAGAGGGCGATCGCCTCTCTTACCCCCTTGGGTCGGTGGATCCTGATAAGTACTATTTACTCAACCCTATTGTTCACTCAAACACTGGATCCAATGGGGGGTTTGAGAGGGTGCTTCTTTTAGGTTAAGACACAGTTGTATTTTTCTAATCATAGTGAAAAATCGCAGCAGTGGTGGATGTAGCCCTATTCAGAGGTTAACCACGTAAATCCTTATGTTCTTGTGTGTGTGATTTGTTTGATTCGTTTTTCTTCTTTGTTTGTTATTTCGTATATCACTGATCTTGGTTAGGAATGGTCAATTCCTAACAACTGGTATCAAAGCATTGGTTCGAGTGGGAGCAATGGCTACAAACGAAAAGATTAGAATCAATAAATTCAATGGCACAGATTTCAAATTTTGAAAGATGCAGATTGAAGACTATATGTATCAGAAAAAAACTGTATGAGCCCTTTTCAGGGACGATACCAGAAAAGATGAAGGATGATGAGTAGACTCTTCTTGATCACCAAGCGCTAGGTGTTATTCGGCTAATGTTGTCTTATAACGTTGCGTTTAACATAGCGAAGGAAAAGACTACAACGGGTCTCATGGCGGCACTCTCAAACATGTACAAAAAACCCTTTGCCTCAAATAAAGTTTATTTGATGCATAGATTGTTTAATCTGAGGACGACAGAAGGTGGTTCAGTGGTTGAGCATCTGAACGAATTCAATATTGTGGTAACACAATTGAGTTCTGTATCTATCGAGTTTGATGATGAGGTTAGGGCTTTGATTCTTCTATCTAGTTTGCTAGAAAGTTGGAATGGTACTGTAACAGCAGTGAGTAATTCTTCGAGAAAAGAAAAGTTGAATTACAATGATATTCGAGATTTCATTCTGAGTGAAGAAATTCGCAAAAGGGAATTATGGG
Organism: Camellia sinensis; assembly: GCF_055761805.1. NCBI lineage: Eukaryota > Viridiplantae > Streptophyta > Magnoliopsida > Ericales > Theaceae > Camellia > Camellia sinensis. The sequence continues at coordinate 145,631,906 of NC_138963.1, forward strand.
AAACATCAAGCTTTGCCTAGAATACAGAAGCTAGAGGAAGATCAGTAGGGGAAAACCTGAACCGCAACAAATCAAAATCCAAACACAAAAGCAAGTCAAGAACTGGAGAGGGACAGAGTTGCTGGAACTATGGAAAGAAGGGACATCTAAAAGGAGATTGCCCAACATTGAATAAGAACAAAGGTGATCAAGATCAAAAGTCTGCTAATGCTACAACGGAGGAGATTTATGATGCTTTGATCTTGAGCATTGACAGCTCTCTTGAATCTTGGATTTTAGATTCTAGGGCATCATTCCATTCTACTTTACAGAAGGAAATCATGGACAATTACATTGGTGGTGATTCCGGGAAGGTTTATTTGTCTGATGATGAACCTTTGAAGATTATGGGTAAAGGGGATGTAACAATCAAGTTGCCAAACGGATCTGTTTGGAAGATACAGAATGTCAGACATGTGCCTGGTTTGAAAAGAAACTTGATTTCTGTTGGGCAACTTGATAATGAAGGTCATGTTGTAACCTTCATGGGTGGTTTGTGGAAAATCACCGAAGGAGCCATGGTTGTTGCTCATGGTAAAAAAAAAAAGCACCTTTTACACGACTACCAGCAATAGGGATGTAGTACAAGTTGTTGGTGAGAAGGAAGACTCAAATCTATGGCACTAAAAGCTTAGGAATATGATTCAAAAAGGGATGAAGGTACTTGCATCTAAGGGAAAACTATCAGATTTGAAATCGATGGACATTGACTTTTGTGAGGATTGCTGTAGACACCCCATTTTTGACCGTCCTCAAGACTTGGACGTCACCGTTTGAACACTCGGTGATCATCCATGCTCGTGTTCGTTTTGAGTTCTTGGAGGTCTCGGCTACGCGCCTCGCCTCAAGATCTCTCAACTTGTCTGTTTTGTGCTGGGTCATGGACCAAACACTTGTGTTTTTTGCTTCTAAGGGAAGAGGGTGGCTTGTTGGCCATCCCCACACCTCACCGGCCATGGCATGATGCCACCGGCCTTGTTTCCTTGCCATCGGCCAAAGGTTGTGGCCGATCGGCACCTTTTGTGGTCGATCGGCCACCTTTGTTAGTCAATTGGCCATTTTGGCTGGTCAACCCCTATTCATCTACTTTTGCAGATATTTTTATGCCAGCTGGAACAGCTAAGCTAGCATCCACAATTGCCCCCCTCCATACACGTATATGGAGGGATTTGCCTCTTGTTTAGCTTCTCTTGGAAGCCTTAGAAATTGGATTTCTATAAGAGGGGAGGCCCTCCTCCCTTCTCAAAGGTTCTGGAATTTAGGGTTAGAGTTCATATCTCTCTCTCTCTCTCTCTCTCTCTCTCTCTCTATCTCTCTCTCTCTCTATATATTTGTGTGTGTATTTGTGACCAAAAGTGTGTTTTGTTCACATTTTTGCACTAAAACACCTAGCATTACACCATCCTCTTGGAGCTGAGGTCCTTGGAGGTTGATTTTGGTGTTCTTGGGTTGCTTTGAACTCAACAAACCAGCTGGACCATTGTTCTTGAAGAAGGTCTACAAGGGTGAGTGTTCTTGCTTTAGTTTCCCCATTTTTGCACAAGCTTTTAGCCTATCTTGCTTATTATTTTAAGCTTCGACTATAACTGATAAAAGTTCTAATTTTGTGTGTTTTAGAACTTTGTCTAAGGTTACTTTGAGGTTTGGGGTTGTTTCCCCCCTCCAAGGCCTTGTTAGGCCTTGTTTTAGGCCATACCTTTTGGCCATTGTTCTTAGCTTTGCATGACCTCTCTACTACTGAAATCCAAAGGATTTTTAGTGGTGGAGAGGTGGTTTTGGTGTCCTAAATAGGAGAGGGTCATCCCCTCTCCTTGTTATCTTTGATGCTTGCATAAGTGGCTTGTGTTGTAGCATGTGTGCATAGCTTTATTTGGCTCTATTTCAGAGGGTATTCAGTGTTATTTTTCCATGATATACCTTTGTCTCAAGTTGGTTTAGACATGTCATGCATGTTTTGCATACTTGTCTTGTAATCCCATGTTTTAGCCTTAACATGCATCATGTTGTAACATGTGTTTTTAGCATGATTTGGCTCAATCTCAAGAAGCTTTTAGTCATGTTTCACCATGCTTAAGGTCTGTTTGGTGTCGATTTGATCATATATGATATGCTTTGTATAGCCACCATGCATTCTAGCTTGTTAGCTTTGGGTGTGTGAGTCATTAGCATGCATTACTTGGCTCATTTCAATGATTTGGCATTATTGGTTATGGTGTTTCAGTCCATATTTCACACTTGTATGCTTGCATTTTCCATCCTTTCAATGCTTTGAAGAGTTGGTGTCTTATGCTCCATGATTGGGTCATTGTACATGCCTTTAGACTTAGGCCATTTAGATGCCATCTAAGCGGGGTTTGGGGCATATTTTGGCATGATATGATTCTGTTTTGCATTGAATAATCCATGCCTTGTTTGGTTGTGATAGGTGTAGAGCAATGCCCCCCTTTTGTAGCTTTGAATGCCCTTTGTTTTGGGCCCGTTTCTTAGCATGTTTTGGCCTTGTTCCATGCATGCTCTAACCTTGTCTTGGTCTGCCTTGGGACTGTTTTAAGTCCTCTTGGACCTTTGGGGCTTGGTTGATATGGTCATGGCATGAACCCCTTGGCTAGCCTCAAGTTTTGGACTCCCTTGCATGCTTACTTGAGTAGTTTGATTGGTTTGGCACCACTCTTAATATGATTTCAGAGCTTAGCATGCTTGTCATTTGTCCATATTAGTCTCTTTTAAATGTGTTTAAGAGTTGCCTCTTTTATGCCTTAGATGATAGGCCTTTGTGCATACATGTTTGCATATCTATTCCATGCTTTTGTTGCATCATATTGGCCACTGATTTTGGCATGCTTGAGAGCTACCCATGTTAGTGTAAGTCCATCTCACCATGTTGTTGCATGCTTGTTTCATTTTGCATGTTGATCGCATGCTATATATGTCCACATGTTTAGGTTGTGCGCCTATTGCATATTACATGTCAACATACTCACATTACATTAGATGTGTTGCACACTTGAGTTATTTGCATGTTTGCTTGCTTGCCTAGGTCACATTGCATTAAGCATGCATTCCTTGCCTCTTGTTCAACCATGATAGAGGTTGGGGACCTTTTGTGTGTTGTATGCATTTCATTTGATATCAAAATGCACCACTTCGCATCTTGGGCCATCATGCATTGAAATGCGTGATTGGTAACCCGAGGGTCGAGGCCTACACTCCTTTGAGTCTCAAACATGATGAGGAGGGTAGTGGTGCAAACATTGCTTTGAAATGCATTGCCATGTCTTGTTTGTCCTCTGCTGCAGCAAAACAGGGTTCTGCAGGAAGATATGGCCGACCGGCCACATTCAGTGCCGGCCGGCCATGAATTTTTGGCCGAGAGCTTCACTTGTGGTCGATGACCACTTTTCCATGGCCGGTGACATCCCACAGTAATCAGGGAGTGATTCTGAAGCATCCTTAGGACTTGTGCAGTCTTCAGAGGTGCAGAGCAGTGTAAACAGAGGCAACTATGGCATGGCGATGGATTTCCGAGCGGAGCTGAGCGTGCACGCATTCATCCCTCTTCCCGAGGCCTCTTTATTGCTTTCCTAGCTTAATTAGTTTATTTAATTAACTAGGCATTATTTAATATTTAATCAGCTTGTAGGTTAATTAATTTGTATTATTCTTTTGGCCCCTCTGAGAGGGGGCGAATTTTGTAATAAGCGTGCGTGTGTGTGTTGCATGTCTTCCAACCCCGCATCCTTCTCCCTTTTACTTACCTGCGTTTGATGGTTAGTTTAGGGTATGTTTCAATTAGCATACTTATGCTCCACATGATTGCATTCATTCATTTGTATTTGCATGCACCGGGCTCGGCGCATCATACTAAGTACATCGTATTTCAATTCCAATTAGAATACGTGTATCGAGTTGTTGCATTTCACATGCCATTCTTAGATTAGCCGAGCCTATTCTGGTTGCACTTTGTATCCGTTGCATTAGCCATCTTAACATGAACTAGGATCATGCATGATTACTAACTAGTTTCTGTTTTGGCTTGGAGTACTAGGTGAGCATTTACACTTTAGCATCCTTGCATGTGTGTGAGTGTTGCCATGACAGCATGCTTACCATGAGGCTATCTACTTAGTTGATTAACTGCCTGAATGCTTGTGGGTGAAGGTTGGGTTGCTTGAATTGGAATAATTAGTCGAAACCCGTGTTTTAGCCTATTTGCGAGTAACAAATTTCAATCCATTTTCAAAACAGACAGATACGCGATGCATTGTTCCAAATTAGGCAATCTAGTCTATACTTGTGTGTTGTGCGCATCACATAGTAAGATTAGCTAATTAACCGAAATAAGAACGCATGTGTTTTCAAAAACAAGATATCATGTTTAGTAGTGGCCGATCTTTGATCGGGCGAGCGGGGGTGCTCATAGCTGACCTTCCCCAATCATACCCAAGTTCCCGAGCCGAGGCAACTTTGGTGACGACAGACATGTGGCCTTAGGCAACGAGTCAGGATTTCCTAAATTTTCCAAAATAAAATATTTAGGTTGCGACTCTGTATCTGGCAAAGCAGTCCATGTTTGGCACTTCTTTCAAAAATCTGTTTTCAAAATGATTTGTCGGATTTGGACTCTTTGGTGATTTATCAGTCTCGCATTGCATATTGCGGGATCAGAATAAGACCCGTGACATTTGAGTCCGAACTGTTGTAAGCCCCAAATGAACAAAACGGGATCTCCACCCGAGACGTTCGAGAACATCTACAATTGCATCTTCGGCAAACAAAAGAGGGTCAGTTTTTCAAAGAATGGCAGGAAATCAAAGTTAAAAAAGTTAGAGTTCATCCATACAGATGTGTAGGGACCTGCACTAGTTTCATCTCTTGGAGGATCATCATACTATGTTACCTTTATCGACGACTCAACGAGAAAGGTATGGATTTATTTTCTAAAACATAAATCTGAAGTTTATACTACTTTTAAGAAATGGAAAGCCTTGGTGGAGACTGAAACATGTCTAAAAATTAAGTGCTTGAGTTCAGATAATGGAGGGGAGTATGAGGACAATGAGTTCAAGAAATATTGTGCAGAAAGTGGAATTAGAATGGGGAAGAGTGTTCGAAAGACACCTCAATAGAATGGCCTTGCAGAACGCATGAATAGAACTCTGAATGAATGTGCTAGAAGTATGAAGATACATGTCAGATTACCAAAGATGTATTGGGCAGATGTAGTTAACACTGCAGCATATCTGATTAACCGTGGTCCATCTATTCCATTGGATGGAGAGCTACTAGAAGAAGCTTGGAGCGGTAAAGAGGTAAATCTTTCTTTTTTGAAGGTATTTGGCTGTGCTTCATATGTGCATATAGATTCTGCTGATAGAAGTAAACTTGATCCAAAATCTATCAAATGTACTTTTATTGGGTATAGCATTGATCAATTTGGTGATCAGTTTTGGGATAATAAAAATTGAAAAATAATCAAAAGTAGAGATGTCATATTTAATGAAACAGTAATGTATAAGGATGGGGATAAGTCTGCATCTAAATCTGAATCTGTTACTTGTCATGAGCATGTTGAGTTAGAGGAGATTAGTGAGAATGATTTGAATAGTAGGATTCAAAATAATCCTAAAAATCATATTCCACAAACTGAACCACATACTCCTATTCCTAAGTTGAGATGGTCAGAAAAAAAGTCTAAACCTATATAGTGTTGGTCTCCATTTTTACATTATTTGTTATTGTCTGATGGGGGTGAACCCAAAAGTTATGATGAGTGTAACAAGTCCGTCGGGGGGGGGGACCTCGCTACAGTTCGGACTCGATTTGTGTCACGGTTCTTAATCTGAACCAAAGAGTCCAAATCTGGCAAATCGTTTTGAGAAACAGATTTTTGAAAAAGTAGTGCCAAACATGGACTGCTTTGCCAGATACAGAGTCGCCACCTAAATATTTTAAAATGGGAGAATTTAGGAAACCCTGACTCGGTGCCGAAGGCCACATGTCCGTCATCACCGGAGTTGTCTCTGCTCGGGAGCTTGGGTACGATCGGGGAAGGTCAGCTATGAGCACCCCCTTTCGCCCAGTTCGAAGACTGGCCTCTACTAACCGTGATATCCGTTTTTGAAAACGTTGTGTGTTCTTATCCCAATTATTAGACTAGAATTACTATGTTATGTGTACAGCAAACAAGTATAGACTAGATTGCTTAATTTGGGAATAAACATTGCATATCCGTTTGTTTTGAAAACACTTTGGAATTTGCTACTCGCAAGTAGGCTAAAACACGGATTTCAATGAGTTTTTCCAACTCAAACAATCCAACCTTCACCCACAGGCATTCAAACAGTTTATCTCACGTAAGCATTTAGCCGCATGGCAAGCATACTGTCATGGCAACACTCACACGCATGTGGGATGCTAAAACATAAATACTTACATTGTACTCCGTGCCAAAACAATAAACTAGTTAGCAAACATGCATGTCCTAGTTCATGTTAATGTGACTAATGCAACACATACAGGATGCAATCGAAATAGGCTCGGCTAACCTAAGCATGGCATATGAAATGCGATCAATTGATGCATGTATTCAAATTGGAATTAAAATACAAATGCAGTTAGCGTGATGTACCGAGCCTAATGCATGCAATACAAATGCATGAATGCACGCATGCATAGCATAAGGTATGCTAAATTAAATGTGCCCTAATCTACCATCATAAGCAGGTAAATAAAAGGGAAGAAAGAAGTGGGGATTGGAAGACATACACACCACTCACCCACACTTATTACAGATTTGCCCTCGCTCGGAGGAATCAAATAAATATTACAGTCCAGACGATAAGCAAATAAAATTATTACAGAATTTCTAATTAATTGATAGCAAGAATGCGAAGGAAAGAAGAGGATGGCCGCAGCCTCTGCCTCGGGATGCGTGAATGATGCGTGCTCGAAATCCGACTCGCCTGAAAAACCCGTACCGTACCCCTGCCACCTCTGTTTATACTGCCTTGTCTCTCTGAAAATTGCCAAAGTCCTGGAGCAGGTTCCCTACATGCTGCAGAGCACCACCGGCCAGATAGAATTCCCACCGGCACTTCACAATTTCCACCGGCTGTCCTTGGATTCATCGGCACTTCAGATATTGCCGGTCGGCACTAAATTCTGCCGGTCGGCAGAAACTTCCTGCAGAAGACAGTTTTGACAGCAAACAGAGAACAGACAGTGCATGGCATGGGATTTCAGGCATATGTGGGCATGATCATGCTTCCTATCATGCTTTGAACTCAAGGGAGCATGACCCTCGATCCTCGAGCCATCAATGGCGCATGATAGCCCGAGGGATCAAGTTTGCCACTTGATATAAATATGCATGCAACAAACAAAATGAGAACCAAAGCCTTATCAAGCCGGAGTCAAAGGCCTCGGTGACCGAGAATCGAGGCACATTACATCACTTGAAGTATGAATGTTCCTTGATTCCCACACTTGGTTTGACACCCCAAACCAAGTAAATGCAATGCATGTTATGCAAACATGATTTCGAAATGCAACAATGACATGGAAATGCAAAGCATGCCAAATGTTATGCAACTCATATGGCAAGTATGCAATGCTAGACATGCAAGATGCAATGCTAATACGAACAATTTAAGCGATGGGACTAAAATGTTACAACACTTAATGAAGCAATCATGCAATGGTCACAAGACAAGCATGCGAGGGGGCCTCAAACCATAAAGGGGCAGGCCTTAAACCACCCCAAAACAGCGGCCAAAAGTGCCTAATAGGGTGGACAAAAACCTATGCCAACAAGCAATCCAATGGTCCCAAGGCTAAGGCACAAAAAGAAGGCATTTCACCCCCCACCAACATGACCACTCATGGCATGACTAAGACAAGTAAAGACAGGATTTTTACATGCAAAATGGGACTCCAAAGCCTCCTAATATGGCAGCTAAAATGCCTCCCATAAAATGCTACCACCAAGACTCATTTCTAGGCATAAGAGGGCACACCCTCAAGGCATAAAAGAGACCATACATGCACACATACAAACATGATTCTTGGACTGAAATGTGGTCCTAAATGATGCCAAATCATGAGGATGATCACAACCATGCATGCTAGAGGTCAACATGCTCAAAGCTTTCAAGCCAAAATGCAAAGCAACCCTAACAAACATGTCAAACATGACCAAATTGATAACCAACAGACTTTAAGCATGGGAAAACAATGCTAAAAAACTTCATGGAACTAAGCCAACACATGCAAGAATCATGGCCTAATCATGAGATGCACTTCTAAGCAAAATGGAGCAATACAAAGCAAGTACTACAAGTATACAAGGAGGCACAAATCCGGCCAAAAACAGAGGTCACATATGACCTAAAACACCTAAAAAACTTCTGAAATGAAGCCAAAAATGATCAAGCACACATGCTACCCTTTTAAGCCAAAAAGCAAGGAAACAAAACAATGAAGGGCGAGGGGTGTCCCTCCCCTATGCAAGACTTCAAACCACCTTCTTTAACACTGAAAATCAACTGGTTTTTAGTGGTGAAAAGACCAACACACTCAAGCAAACAAGGCCTCACAAGGGAAGCACAAAAAGGGCCAAATAGAGCCTAACAAGGTGAGTTTGCACTCAAACCACAAAACAACCTTAATGAAAGTTCTAAAGCATGAGAATACAAGCCTTTTTTATGTTATACACAAAAGCTAAATCAGCAAGCAAGATAGGTAAAAAACTATTGCAAGTTTGGGGGATATAAAGCAAGATGCTCACCCTTGAAGAACCTTTGAAGAACAAATGGTCCAGCCCTCTTCTTTTGATCAAAATCAGTCCAAAAACTCAAGAATCAACCCCCCAAGTCCCTCAATCTCGGAGCTAGGTGTAATAGTGTGTGTAATGGTGCAAAAGTAAGGTAAAATCCACCTTTAGGCCAAGGAAACACACACAAAGGGAGGGAGAGAGGGAGATATAGAGATAGAGTGTATCTATATCTCTAAGCTCTGGTTTTTGCTTCTAAGTCTCTAACCTAGATCAAAGAGGAGAGCCCTCCTCTTATAGGACTCCCTCTTGCAAAGCTTATACAACAAGCTTGGTTAGAGGGCAATCCCTCCATACACGTGTATGGAGGGAGGCAGAGTTGGTGCCAGCTATCACAGCTGGCACAAAATATCTCCATAAAGTGGATGAACAGTGGTCGACTGCCCAAAAATGCCATCTTGGTCAAAAAGAGTGCCGACCGGCAATAAAAGATGCCGACCGGCAAACTATACTGCCGGTGGAGACAAAAATCAGCCGGTGGCCTCTAGCCACTGCCAGTGGTGGGTAGGGATGGTCTACAAGCCCTACCCTGCCTCTCAAAGGCAAAACACAAGTGTTTGGTGCAAAACCAGACACTAAACGGCCGAGTTCGGAGATCCTGAGACAAGGCGCATAGCCGAGACCTCTGGGAACTCCAAACAAACACAAACATAGATGATCACCGAGTGTTCAAACGGTGACGTCCAAGTCTTGAGGACGGTCAAAAATGGGGTGTCTATAATGAGGCTTTGCAGGTTGATGATTCAATCAAGTGGGAGTCAGCTACGCAAGATAAAATGGATTCACTCATGGCAAACTAGACACGGGACTTGATTGAATTACCAATGGGTAAGAAAGCTTTGCACGATAAGTGGGTTTACAGGGTCAAACAGGAACATGATTGGAGTAAATGCTACAAAACCAAATTGGTTGCAAAGGGATTTTAGCAAAAAGAAGGGGTTGACTACACTGAAATTTTCTCTCCAGTTATTAAGTTGACCACTATCAGATTGGTGATGGGAATTGTGACTGCTCAAGATTTGTATCTTGAGCAGATGGATGTGAAGACAGCTTTTCTCCATGGTGATTTGGAGAAGGAAATTTACATGAAGCAACCACAAGGTTTCTTGGCATGTGGCAAAAAGGAGTTTGTATGCAAACTTCGAAAAAGCTTGTATGGTTAGAAACAAGTCCCAAGGTAGTGGTACAATAAGTTTGATGGGTTTATGTGTAGCAAGGGTTTTACAAGATGTCAAGAAGATCATTGCTGTTATTTCAAGAGGTTTGACAAAAGTTATATTATTTTGCTCTTATATGTTGATGATGTGCTTATCGTAGGATCTAGCATTGAAGAGATAAAAAGATTGAAGAAACTTTTGTCTAACCAATTTGAGATGAAGGATCTTGGAGTTGCAAACAAAATCCTTGGTATAAGGATTCACAAAGACAAGGCAAATGGCATTTTGAAGTTGTCACAGGCTGAGTATGTCAAGAATGTTCTCAAGAGGTTTAGCATGGATTGTGCAAAACCAGTGAGCACTCCATTGGCTAGCCACTTTAGACTTACCAAAGAGCAATCTCCGGAGACCGAAGAAGAGCAGGCTTACATGGAACGTGTTCTATATGCTTCAACTATCGGTACCATAACGTATGCTATGGTTTGTACTAGACCAAACATTGCACATGCAGTGGGAGTGATTAGTAGGTACATGAGTAATCCATGCAAGCAGCATTGGGAGGCAGTGAAGTGGATCCTTAGATACTTGAGTGGTACTACAGACATGGCACTTTGTTTCAAACGAACCGGCATCAGGTAACATGGTTATGTTGATGCAGATTTGGCTGGTTATATGGATAACAGAAAGAGTACTATTGGTTATGTTTACAAATTGGGTGGTACAACAGTGAGTTGGATTTCACAGTTACAGAAGATTGTGGCCCTTTCTACAACAGAGGCTGAGTATGTTACTATTACTGAAGCTAGAAAGGAGATGACTTGGTTACAGAATTTCCTAGCAGAGTTGGGTAAGATGCAAGAGACAAGTATTTTGCATAGTGATAGTCAGAGTGCTTTTCATCTTGTAAAGAATCCGGCTTTTTCATTCTAGGACGAAACACATCCAGCTGCGATACCATTTCATTCGTTCACTTGTAGATAATGGAGTCTTGTCTCTTGAGAAGATCCAAGGCAATAAGAATCCAGCAGACATGTAGACCAAGACAGTCACCACTGACAAATTGAAGTTGTGTGCAACTTCATCTAGCCTTTAAGATCGATGAAGGAAGATCAAGTTGTTGCAGCATTCCTCTATGTGATGAAGATGATGGAGACCTTGTGTTATCAGGTTCCAAGTGGGAGATTGTTGGGTCAGTGGACCCTGATAAGTACTGTTCACTCAACCGTACTGTTCACTTAAACACTGGGTCCAACGGAGGGTTTGGGGGGGCCTCCTCCCAAGGAAGAGAGGGGTCCAGGAGGGGTTTACCCCCCCGGCCAAAATTTTTGGGTACTTTCGTAATTCCCATATTGCTTCCGTGTAACCCTAATTCTATACTTATAAATAGATGTGGGGGCGCCTCTTTTAGGTTAAGAGACAGTTGTATTTTTCTGATCATAGTGAAAAACCGCAACAGCCATGGACATAGCCCTATTTTGGGGTGAACCAAGTAAATCCTTGTGTTCTTGTGTGTGTGATTTGTTTGATTCATTTTTCTTCTTTGTTTGTTATTTTGTGTCTCACCGATCTTGGTTAGGAAGGGTCAATTCCTAAAACATCATTGACAAGAGCACTTATAATTCCCAGGTGCCATGTTTATACATTTGCTTTCCTCTACACACTAGTTGAGATCTGGATTTACTCACTCATCTATCGCTACAAAAAATTTGAGTTTTAGCGGCGTTTTAAAAACACCACTAAAAGCCTGAAAAACGTCGTAAAATGTTATAGCGACGTTCAAAATTTTCGTCGTTGATACAACCGCCACAATAGATTTACAACGTTTAAAAACCGTCGCTAAACTATTACACGGCGTTTTTAAAAATGCCACAAATTCTTTGACGTCTGCTTCTATTTCCGTCACAAACTAACATATGAAGTCATCATGATGTCATTTAGTGGCTTTTTTTGAAAAAACACGCCACTTTTTTTCGCCTCTCTCTCTCTCTCGATTCTGAAATACAACATTAAGCCAAAGAATTTAACTAATGCAGATTGAGTATTTAACTAAGAACTCAAATGACCCAAATTTAGATATCCACGCGCCAACCATGCATCAAGCTAATAACAATTTTTACGTATCCAATAAATTATAATCAACACATCATAAAATATTACACGAATATGGGGAAATAGTGCATAAAAGTACACAAAAATCTCTCTCAAACAAGTGCACTCACCAAATCAATCAAATGTTGGATATGAACCAACATAATTGCACATTTCATGAGATTTTTACTACACAAAATATATATACTCTTCAATCCAAAAATTAAAAATTTAAAAAAAAAAAAATTCCCCGGCTTTATTGGAAGGCAAAATCCCCGGCTTCATTGGAAGGCAATGTATTCTTTCTTTGTAGTAAATGATTCTAAAAGGGAATTTGAGAGAGAACAAACCACGTGCTTGTTGGCGTCAAACTTCTTGCGGAGCTCAGATACCTAATACAAGAATTTGAGACCATCCAAGGACACAAAGCCATAACCCAAATGCCAGATGAAGGTTAATCATTGAACACCCGTTTCTCACACACTCAAAACCCACAAATACATAGATTAAATATAACTAATTCAATACAAACTGAGAACATGTATGAATAGAAATAAATCACAAAACCCTTAAATAGGGAAATATAACTAAGTACCCATTTGAGCCAACAGACATTTGAACTGTGTGAAAAAAATCCAATCACATAATTCTCAAATTAAGGCACACAATCAGACCCCAACTTTTCAAAACCTAAAGAATTTCAAAAAAAAGTACAAAAATGCAAACACACTAAGTCAAAAGAAATTCATTGACAAGATATTGTCACCATATAACTCAAATCAACATTACCATTCCAAAATGATGAAACTGAGAACCAAATTTAAGAACCAATCAACAGAACTTCCATCTATGTATGGTTAAAGATCAAACACTCACATCTATAATGAACACAAGATTCGTATAAGTTGTTGTTTCATAGATCAAAAAATTCTTGAAAGCTCATGATATAAGAACAACAAGAGAAACTTCAAAGGAAATGTACGCATTACTATATATATATATATATATGCATAGGATACTTTAAATCTTAAAGAATGGATTCATCCGAGTCAAACATCCATATATATATATAAAAATACAGTGAGAAGATTAACAAATTGATATTTGATGATATATCATTCTGACTTCATTAGGTATAGAACACACCAAACAGTTATAATAGTAGTTACTACTACTTCAATTGCAAATTCAAACTGTAAAAGCGTCGTCATTTCAAAATTTTAGTACTAAGATCGTTCAGAAGAAGACATTTCTATATATATATGTGCGTTGTCTCTGAATCACTTTGACTCTGTGTGCTTATTCAATCAATAAGAGAAACATGATAAGAAATGGAGAATATAAAGTTACACCATTGTACAAGTGTCACAACCTAATGGAAAACTATAGAAATAAGTCTTCTTAATAATTAAAACAAGTCTTCTCATATTTCAGAAATTTGACGTTTCCTTTGATAAAATATAGTTGAAAAATCGAGGCTGAAAATTTAGAAGATAAGATTAGGAACAGTTCTAACCTTGAATTCAGTAGACTCCAGTTGCTTTCTTTTATTGAATTTGTCCTATCTACTTCTTCTTCTTCTTCTTTCCTTTCTTTAATATGTGAACCTGCATTTGATAAGAGCAAATAACATGAATAAAATGTCATATTGAAAATTTCATAATTAACTATTTACTCACTTCCTCGGACAAACGATGACAATTAAACGATGAGGTGTATGCATGGGATTGTTGTTGTGAATGCACATTTGTAGTAGTTGGTACAACAGGCCCACCCATGGCCTATTGAGACTCCAATTACTCTATTCGTGCATGTTGAGCTTGGATTTTGCTTTGCATCTCCATTTGTACTTTCTGTTGATTAAGCATAGCATCCATCATCTCCTTCGGTTATATCTCCATTTGTGCATTATATTGGTTAAGTTGCTCTTGGACTTGTGTTTGGATGATACAAGTTTGTTCTTGTGCTTGACTATATCCACCTCCAATGGCATATGTCGGAGAAGGACCCAATCCATATGTTCAGTAAAACACGGTGAGGTCCGTTTTGTGCACTAAAAAGTGGCGTTTTTTAAAATGTCATTGTATGAACGCCGTTATAAACCCATTTTCCTATAGTGTATGTCTACAAAACAATCAAAATAGCCGGCTGCTTCTTGCTAAATGCTTTTTTGTATTCAATAATAATTGTCAATTGTGAAACATTACTATTTATTTATTGAAAAATAATATATAAACTCACTTTCTAAACCCATTTTCTAGACCCAATGATATGTAAGTGATTTAATTGGTTGATGATTAGGAAAAATATGAGAGAGAGTATTACCTTAGATATCCTAATTGATTACCGTATCATTAGGCTTGAAAATTAGGTCTAATTTTTGGTATTAAATGGATGCTCTCTCTTTTCTTTATTTTTTTTCTTTTTCTTTTTTTTATCAGTAAAAATCAGCTGTTAGTTGTTAGATTAACATCTATAGGAGTTGGCCTTCCCACTCTTACAAAGGATGAAATACTTGCCTCCTAATTCAACTATTTCTTAGGAAGAGTTGAACTCATAACATTTTCTTGGAACTAAACTCGGGAGAGTCCAACTAGGCAATTGTGAAACATTTATAATAGGCATCATGAAGAAAAGTAATCCAAGTTGATCAAAGCAAATTTGAGCACTTGGTAATCAATGGAAAGAGTAGTCAGTTTCGGTTCCGAAACTTGTAAAACAAACTTATAAGGAAAAATTAACCATTACTAGTAATGGGAAAAAAATATTACATATCTATGAAAAAAATTATGATTTTAATTATTAATATTTATAAAATTTACTATTTATTTGAAACTATTATTTTACTATGAATCAGAATATATTTTTTTTAATGGTTGACATTAGTTTTGTTAGGGCAAAAAAAAAACAACTTACCATTTTTTTAAAGAATTTGATAACCAACATAGATATTGTTTGATAGATCTTGACGGGAGAATTCTTAAAATACTAATTTTATTAAAAACCAATATATAGATTAAAAGTTATATCGCTTCAAAGTTTGAAATATAAAATTAGTAAGTAAAAACAAAATTGTCCATAAAAAAATAGAAACAAATTTGTTTGTCCTTCATCCTAAGGGTTTAGTCCCAAGAGAGATATCATGAGTTTAACTCTCCCTAAGGGGGGGAGTTGAGTTAGGAGACAAGCACTAATGCTTTGCATGAGTAGGGAGGTTAACTTCCATATGTGATAATTTAACAACTAACAACTAACTTATGCCGATTAAAAAAAATGAAGGATACGCATCTTCTTCAAGGGTTTATGAAATTTTTTTTTTAAAAAAAAATTGAATTGTCCTTTTCACTAAAAAGGGGCCCAATGAGAGAGTTTTGGCCCAAAAAAACTCAAATGTAAAACTATAGCTTCGTTTATTTATTTATTTATTAAATGTAAGACTATAATTATTTCATAAAATTATAGGGTTAATTACATTTTTTACTCTGGTAGTTTGATCCAAATTTCACTTTAATTTGAACAATTTAGTCCATATGTTTTAAGTTTAGTTTTAATTTGGTCCTCCCGTTTAAGTTTTTATTAATTTTGTTTGTGTGTACACCTTAAAAAATTGACAAGTGTCCCAAAATTGTTACTTTTAATTTTCAATTTAGACCCAAAAAAAAAATCAAATTTAAACATTAAAAATTTGACAAGTATAGCAAAATTATTAATTTTAACCTCCATATTAGACAGAAGAACTAAATTAAAATTAATCTTAAAATATAAGAATTAAAGTATTCAAATTGAAACTATAAGGACTAAAATAAAATTTAAGTCAAATTACAGATAAAAAGTGTAATTTACCAATTACGTAATCTGGGTTGAGCGTGAATGGATTAATGGTCTAAGCCCAACTCGGCCCATTCTTATGCGACTCAAAGAAACTCAAAAACAATTTCCCTGCCATAAAACCAGAAGCTATTTACTGAATATAAATTCATTAATTTTGAAACAATTATACAATCTCTCTATTTCGAGTAATTATTCTATTTTTTGAGAATTTCGTATTAGCGGTGTGTCCAACCAATAGTGAGGGAGCTCAGAATTACATATGATCTTATTGGATAGGCACATGCCCACGTTATTTTCCTGACCCATTGGATAATTTTTGCTCTATTTTCTTTGTGCAATCTAGGGCATAGTCGACCACAACTATTTTAATGATCTGATTTGTTAATTTTATTAATATTTATGAATAGATTATTCATTTAAAAAAAGGATTAATCCGCTAATTGTTAGCACATAATTTAATCACATTTGATTTTGAAAAATCAGTCTTATTTTAAAATTATACTTGTTTTTCATTTTGGTGAACACAAATGTAATGAAATCACACAATAATAAAATTAATTTAAATTTTCTTATATACACTGAGATTTAAAAAGATCAACAAATTAAATTATCAAAATAAAACCCAAAACCAAACTAGCCAAATCTACATTGGGTTGGAGACAAACCCAACCACTAAATCAACTCAGTTGCACTCCATTAAATTGTAATTACTATCTCTATATGAAATTATCCCTATATATATATATATATATCATTTTTTTAATAATTGATTTACAATAAATGAAAAATTACATATGAAAGTTTAAATTAAATTGAAACAATCTAATGTAAGTACATAATTTCACAAAACACAAAAAGACAATAATAACAAACCGTCACCCCCTATCTTTAAAAAAAAAACAAACAAACAAACCATCACCAAATTTGTCACAACCCCATTTCGCCCCTAATAAAATGATGTCGTGATGGCTAGTAATCCAAGATTACCAAAAGCCAACTTACAAAGATTCATACAAACATAGCATACATATGGAGCATACATGTGCAGAAGCATAAATTTAACGCTAATTAGTCCATAAGAGCTGTGTATAGATTAAATAAAATGACATACATCTTAACATGGTTTTACAACTTGAATACGAAAATAAAGTAAAATTCATATTACATCTTGATCAAAAGGCTTCTCAAGCCAAAGCATACAAAAAAATTGAACTGCAAAGCTAAGAAGCATAATCTTCAAGATAATGCAAAACATGAATCAAAACATCTTTCAAATAAAGCTTAGGCGACATGGCCTTCTTGTTTATCACCTACATATATATATATATATATATATAAGGGAGAAGGATGAGCTGAAACTTCGTGAATGATATAAGAAATAAAAGTTTGAATGAATGATATCCGAGATTTTGCCAAAACAATACATATCATAACTTGTAACAAAACAAGAGATGAACCAAGTCCATCAATCAAAGCCTTTCAAAGCTTCAAAGGATGTTTACTACCATCTACATAATACAAGAGATGACATTCATTGACAAAACAAGTAAATAACTGACCCGGAATCGGTTAGACAAGTCCACCTGTCAATGGCAAAGGAGATATCTCAAACAAGGGTGCAAGTTGCATTAAAGCCCCCTAGCATTAAGGACCTTTCAAGAATATCAAAACAACCATAATACTTGATACAAAAACTAAGGGATGATCTTTCCTGCTTGATCAAATATTTTCTAAAACAAAGTAAAGCTTTTATTAAAACATTGTACTATAACTTTATTAAAAATACCACTCATAATAGCTCTTCAGATGTAGGGCTTAAGGCAAGGATCCAAGACCTACAAATACATAGCAAAGTTCACTGAATGCATTTCAAGAAGACAAGAAGGGATGCTCAAAGATAGTTATGCAATGCTCTCTCAAAACAAGGTTCAAAGAAGTAAAATAGATCTCGGCATTTCATTCCAAAACCAAGTCAAGACAAAAACAAAACATGAGCTGGGAGTTAAATCAATGTTTTTCTTCTTGGAAAAGCATGCTGGGTACAAACCAGGTCTCGGAATGAATGCACAGAGACATGCTGGGCCGAAATGGCCTAGCTGGGTGAACTTAGAAGGTCTTGGCTAAGGTGTGGTTCCATTAGCCGAGATGTTACAAGGTGCCGGCAAAGGTGTACAATGGTCAGCCTAGGTGTGTATGCAAGATAGCCAAGGTGAGATACAATACTTGGCCTAGGTGTGAGGTCTCTCGGTGACCACACTCAGGGAAATGTAGTCCAGAAATCTGGGTTTCCTCTTGAAGAACTTGAAGAACATAAATGCTAGAATCATAACTTCTTATTCAAAATCTGAGATTTCATGATATGAGTTCAAAATCATGGACCTCGGTACCCATACTTGAAGGTTTCAAGAAAACAAACACAAAAACATGGAACTTGATACAAACTTTTAGATCAAAATATGGTTTTCTTTCAAGAACACAAGAACATCACTTTCTCTCTCTAAAACAAAACTTTAAATCAATGCATGGCTCATGAATCATGCTAGTTCATGCAATGTGATCATATTAACATAAAGAACAACAAGAGTAGATCAAGAATCTAACCTCAAAACACGAATCCAATGGTTCAAGATACGAAATTCAAGCTTGGAAAGTCTAGCTCTCTCATTCTAAGAACTTCTTCTTCTTCCTAGAGCTTCTCTCTCTATAAGGAAAATATAAGGCAATGATATGGGTTTCTCAATAGCTGACTAACTAATACCTACTACTGGGACACGTGGCACTATCTGATCAAATCTCCTAAAAAACGTACTAAAATGAAAAGACAAGAGTAGGCCAAAATGTGTATAACAAGGTGGCATGGGTATTCTGACAAGGCAAGGATCTCAGATGAAAACATAGGCTTCAGACAGGTAAGGTCTCTCTAACCTCGGCTAGGAGAGGTGACACTTGGCCTAGGTGTGACACACCTCGACCTAGGTTGTACAAGTTAAGGAACAAGATTGCTAGGTGTTGGTTAAGGTGCACAACAAGGCTACAAGGTTCCAGGATCAAAGATCTCGAATGTCTAGATGATACACATCTCAGCCTAGGTGATGCATACCTCAGCCTAGATGATGAACATCTCATCCAAGATGCCAGGGTGAAGGTGGAGGTCAACCAAGATAGTTCCAAGATAATCCTAGGTGTTAACACTTAATGGCCTAGGTATAAGAGGTTCAAAGGTATGACCTAGGCGTGAGATATCAAAGATAGATAACCTAGGTTCAACACACAAAGCAAGGAACAAAGCATGCATATAACACTTAGGCAAAATATAATAACACAAACCCAGACAGGAACCTTTACTTAGGCAAAACGAATCAAAGTCTGCAGATGAAGCTTAATAGGGAAAAATCATGTAAATTTATATAAGCATGACTAAGACAAGAATGAGGGTTGTTACAGCCTAAACCCCTTAAAGAAGTTTGGTCCCCAAACTTAAGTTACCTTTCCCCAAAAACAAATTTAGATAACGGATTTTCATCCCTTCTTCCATTTCCCATGTAGCATCTTTACCATAATGCTCTTTCCATTCAATTTTCACCATTGGTATCGACTTATCCCTCAACTGTTTCACTTGCATATCAATAATTCGTCTTGGCTTCGCCTCGTAACCTAAATCTTCATTAATCACAATCTCGAAATGATCAATCACATGCAATGGATCCCGAATACACATTGTGGACTTGAAACACATTGTGGACTTGACTTAATTCCGATGGCAAAGCAAGTCGAAAGGCAATGGGGTTAACTCTCTCAAGAATTTCAAATGGCCTGATGTAATGATGAGCTAACTTACCTTTATTTCCAAATCTTGAAACTCCTTTCATTGGTGAAACTTTTAGGAATACGTGATCTCCAATTCCAAACTCTATTTCTCTTCTTCTTTGGTCAGCATAGCTCTTCTGTCGACTTTGAGCGGTTTTGATTCTTTGCTGAATAAGCTTAATATTCTCGGTCGACACTTGAACTATGTTGGGACCAATCAATGCTTTATCTCCTACTTCAATCCAACAAATTGGTGATCTACACTTCCTCCCATACAAAGCTTTATACGGCGCCATGTCAATGGTAGCTTGCAAACTATTGTTGTAAGCAAATTCTACTAATGGCAAATGTAATTCCCAATTTCCCTTGAAGTCCAATACACATAACCTGAGCATATCTTCAAGTGTCTGAATCATTCTCTCTATTTGCCCATCGGTCTAAGGATGAAAAGTTGGGCTAAATCTCGACTCGGTTCCCAAAGCTCCTTGTAAACTCTACCAAAATCTAAAAACAAATTTCAGATCTCAGTCTGAAACAATAGACATCGGCACCCCATGAAGTCTAACAATCTCGTTCATATAGAACAAAACAAGTTAGCCGACATTAAATGTAGTCTTAACAGGCAGAAAGTGTGTTGACTTAGTTAATCTATCAACTACAACTCAAATAGAATCCATACCTTTTTGTGTCCTCGGAAAACCCACAACAAAATCCATGGAGATGTGTTCCCATTTCCACTTGGGAATTGACAAAGGTTGAAGAAGTCTGGCTGGCCTTTGATGTTCTGCTTTCACTTGTTGACAATACAAACATTGTGATATAAACTCAACTATTTCTCTTTTCATATTCGGGCACCAAAAAGTTTGCTTCACATCTTGGTATTTCCTGGATGAATGGCAAATCTAGAACTATGAGCTTCTAGCCAAATTCTCCCTTTCAACTCTAGGACTTGGTTATCGATGATATATCTCGGCCTCGGCTTGGTGATAATCTCATCAACTACCTTCTTGAAAAGTTCATCCTCCATCTGTCTTGTCTTTACTTCCTCAATAATAGTCAGCTCCACTAAAATCATTGCTAAGATTCCCTCATCTCGGCGAAGTATAACATCAATATCTAAGTCTTGCAAATCCCAAAGTATGCTCTTCTGCTCGGTTAGTAAACATGCCAACCTCCCAACAAATTTTATGCTCAATGCATCGGCCACCAAGTCAGCTTTACCTAGGTGATACTGAATATGCATGTCATAGTCTTTCAACAACTCAAGCCATCTTCTCTGCCTCATATTCAATTCTTTCTGAGTGAACAAGTACTTCAGACTCTTGTGATCTGTGAAAACTTGAGAAGAAGCTCCATACAAGTAATGACACCAAATTTTCAAAACAAATACCACGACTGTTAATTCTAAATCATGGGTAGGATAATTCTTTTTATGAGGTTTCAACTAAGGAGATGCATATGCTATGACTTTACCCCCTTGCATGAATACACGACCCAAACCCTTATGTGAAGCATCACTATAAATATAAAATTCCTCATTACCTGACGGTAGTACAAGAATTGGTTCTGTGACTAACCTCATTTTTAGCTCCTGAAAAGCTGATTCTCTATCCCCGATCCATTCATATGCCACTACCTTTTGAGTCAACTGTGTTAATGGTACTTTAATCTTTGAGAAGTCCTTCACAAACTTTCCGTAATAACCTGCCAAACCTAGAAAACTACAAACCTCAGACACATTAGTCGGCCTTGGCCAGTTCACAATGGCTTCAATTTTGCATGGATCAACAAAAATACCCTCTTCATTAATCACATGACCCAAAAATGAAATACTAGAAAGCCAAAACTCACACTTGCTAAGCTTAGCATACAATTTTCTATCTCTCAAAATTTATAAGGCAAGTCTCAAATAATTCTCATGCTCGTCTTTACTCTTGGAATAGATCAATATATCATCAATAAAAATAACTACAAACTCATCTAAGTATGGCTTAAAGACTCTACTCATCAAATCCATAAATGATGCAGGAGCATTGGTTACTCTAAAAGGCATTACCAAAAATTCGTAGTGGCCATACCTTATCCGAAAAGCAGTTTTCTCAACATCCTTGACTTTGACCTTGAGCTGATAGTAGCCCGATGTCATAACTTGCTAAATTTCCTATGGCAAAAACCTCATACATGGGAGCCTGGGAGCACAGAGGTTAATGGAAGAATCTAGAACTTCCTAGCTCATTCAACACTTGAAGAGAACATGGAGGATTCTAGAACATCCTTGAATAATCAAGACACTTGACTTGTAAATATCTTGTATAGATATTTCTAAAGTAATCTAAAACATTCTTGTAACTTGTAAAGAAGGCTTCCATGGGAAGCTTCTACATAACAATTTCTTGAGAAATCTAGAATGCTCCTAGAGAGCCTATAAATAGAAAAGGAGCTCATTTGCTCCAATCCATCCAAGAGTTGTAAAACTTTCTTATAGTGAATACAAGGCATTCTCTCAAACTCTCTTGTGTTCCTCTTACTTGTCTTTCTTCGAAGTTAGTGAGATAGGCTGACTTAGTATCATCAAGTGAGGCTTGAGATTGTCTAAGTGCTGCACGGATAGCTTGGAAATAACCAAGGCCGTGACACGTGGTATCAGAGCAAGTTTGAGACAAGAGAAGAATAGACAACATGTCTTCCGGTGCTGAAGAAACAATGGTGACCGAGCAAACCCATGGAAGGGACAATACTAGAGCAAGGAAGGATAAGTCACAAGATGCATGTGATGTTATGGCAACCATGGAGACTGGGCTAGCTAAGGTTGAGCTTGCCGTGGGCGATTTGGGGGAATGCCTTGATGTGTTGGAACAAAGCTTGGAGTAGAAGGTAGATGGTCTCAAGGGGGAGATTAAAGAACTCCATGATGGCATGCTTTCCACCATCAACTCCGTGATGCATGAGGGCCAAGTTGCCAATGATTCCTTCCAAGCTAAAATGTTGGAGACGCTCACAAGCTTTGAAGCCCGCTTAGAGGAGATGCACCAAGATGTGGCAATGTGCAAGAAGGTCATAGCCGGAGGAGCTGTGACCATGCCGGGGACATCTAAGGTGGAGGTGCCAAAGCCAAAGCCTTTTGACGAAAAGAGAGATGCCAAAAAAATGGACAACTACTTATGGCACATGGAAAGATACTTGAAGGCGATGGCAGTAACCGAAGAAGATGCCAAGGTACACACTGCAGTCCTTTACCTTGCCGATATAGCAACACCATGGTGGCGTCGTAGGCATGCCGACATCGAAAAAGGTACATGCACCACGGACACCTGGGATGACTTTAAGAAAGAACTTAAGAAGCAATTCTATCCTGAAGATGTGGCCTACCAAGCTAGAAAGAGCTTGAAGAAACTTAAACACACATCATCTATTCGGGACAATGTAAAGGAATTCTCGACTCTTATGTTAGAAGTCCCGAGTATGACTGATGAAGAATTACTCTTTAACTTCTTGGACAACCTACAACCATGGGCAGAGAAAGAATTGTGCCGGTGCAGGGTGCAAGATCTTGCCTTAGCCATGGCAATAGCTAAGTCCCTAATAGAGTATAAGAAAGGAGACAATAAGGCTAGGCCATCCAAGGATGGCCATAACAAAGGTGGAGGAGACAAGGACAAAGGGTTCCAACGTAAAAAGGGGCACAACAAACCCCCTACTGGAAAAAAAGGAAAAGACAAAGTTAAGTATCAATCCAAAGACAAAGGAAAATTCAAGCCTAGGACCAACTGCTTCTTATGTGATGGACCACATTGGGCAAGAGAGTGTCCTAGAAGACAAGCCCTCAATGCCATGATAGAAGAGCGGAAAAAAGAGAAAACTCCCCACATGGGATCCTTGCAACTACTCAATGCCATCAAATCGAAGCATGCCACATCTACCCAAAATGACAAAGGCTTGATGTACATGGAGGTAAGCCTCAACAGAAAGTGTACTCGTGCAATGGTGGACACTGAAGCTACCCATAACTTTGTCTCTGTGGAAAAGGAAAGAATGTTGGAATTAAAGACTGGCAAAGAGTCTGAATGGCTGAAGGCCGTCAACTCAGAGGCAAAACCATTGCATGGAGTAGCATATAGGATAGACATCAGCCTTGGTACATAGAAGGGCACGATCAACCTCACAATGGCACCTATGGATGACTTCCAAGTTGTCATAGGCATGGACTTCCTGGGCAAAGTCAAGGCGATACCAATACCATTCCTACGCTCCATGGCAATCTTGGAAGAAAACACACCTTGTGTGGTACAATCAGTGCCAGGAAAAGGGTTCAAGACCCCGCTTCTCTCAGCTATGCAAGTAAAGAAAGGCTTGAAGAAATGAGGGGTGACTTACCTTGCAACCATGGTAAAGGAAAAAGAGGATGTGCCCAAGGGGTCAATACCCAAGGAGATTGAGAAGGTACTTCATAAGTACAAAGAAGTGATGTCGTTCGAGCTACCAAAGAAACTACCACCTAGGAGAGAGGTAGATCACAAGATTGAGTTGAAGCCAGGCACAATACCACCCGCCAAAGTGCCTTATAGGATGGCACCACCCGAGTTGGAGGAATTAAGGAGGCAACTAAAGGACTTGTTGGATGCTGGCTACATTTAATTGTCTAAAGCTCCCTATGGTGCTCCCGTGCTATTCCAAAAGAAAAAGGACGGTTCTCTTTGCCTGTGCATTGACTATTGGGTGCTTAACAAGGTAACCGTCAAGAACAAGTATCTTATCCTTTTGATTGTTGATTTGTTTGATCAGCTTGGTAGAGCTCGATATTTCTCTAAACTAGACGTAAGATCTGGCTGCTAACAAGTAAGGATAGTAGCTGGGGATGAGCCAAAGACTACTTGCACTACTCGATATGGCTCATTTGAGTTCTTAGTGATGCCATTTGGCCTCACCAATACCCTAGCCACATTTTCCACTCTCATGAACAAGATCTTCCATCCTTACTTGGACTGATTCGTAGTGGTCTACTTGGATGACATCGTGGTCTACAACAACACTTTGGAAGACCATGTAGATCATCTATGAACGATGTTTAAAGTGCTAAAAGATAATGAGCTCAATGTGAAAAAGGAGAAGTGCTCTTTTGCAACGAATGAAGTATCATTCTTGGGGCACAAGATCAAGGACAGGATGCTTATGATAGAGGAAGACAAGGTGCGGGCAAGACAAGAATATGAGGCTCCTGCCAAAGTGACAGAGCTAAGGTCATTCCCTGGCCTTGTCAATTATTATTAGCGATTCATAAAGAGATATTCAGCAAGGGCAGCACCACGCACGAACCTTCTAAAGAAAAACAAGGCATGAGAATGGTCAAAGAAATTGCCAAGATGCATTTGAAGACTTGAAGAAAGCAGTGACAGAGGAGCCAGTATTGGGGCTACCGGACCACACCAAGCCTTATGAGGTGCACACAGATGCTTTTGACTTTGCCATTAGAGATGTGCTCATGCAGGATAGACATCCTATTGCCTATGAAAGTCGCAAGCTTAATGACACCAAGCGGAGGTACACAGTGCAAGAGAAGGAAATGACAACTATCATCCATTGCTTGCACACTTGGAGACATTACCTATTGGGCTCCAAGTTTGTAGTCAAGACAGATAATGTTGCCACTAGCTACTTCCAGTCCCAAAAGAAGTTAAGCCAAAACAAGCTAGATGGTAAGACTTCTTGGCAGAATTCGACTACATCCTGGAGTACAAGCCGGGGAAGGCGAACCTTATGGCAGACGCGTTAAGTCGAAAGGTAGAATTATCTGCTATGAGTAGCAGGCCTCAAGGTGAATTAATTGAACTCATCAAATTAGGGTTGTAGTATGATCCTCTTGCCAAGAACCTGAGTGGGTTAGCAAAAGATGGAAAGACTAAACGCTTTTGGGTAGAGGAAGGCCTACTTTACACTAAGGGGAAATGGCTCTATGCTCCAAAGTGGGGAAACTTGCGTAGGAACCTAATCATGGAATGTCATGACACTAAGTGGGCTGGCCACCTGGGACAAAAGCGTACAAGAGTTTTGCTAGAATCAGCTTACTATTGGCCAAGGATGCAGGATGATGTGGAGGCATACGTGAAGACTTGTCTTTTGTGTCAACAAGACAAAGTAGAGCAGCAAGCACCTGGAGGTTTGCTAGAGCCATTGCCTATAGCTGAGAAGCCTTATGAGAGTGTCACCATGGACTTCATTTTAGCCTTGCCCAAGTTGGAAAGGTGCGGCTCTATTATGGTGGTGGTTGACAAGTTTTCGAAGTATGCCACATTCATAACAGCCTCAATAGATTGCACAGCAGAGGAGGCGGCTCGGTTATTCACAAAACATGTGGTAAAGTATTGGGGTGTGCCTAGGTCCAGCATTAATGACCGGGACCCTCGCTTTACAAGACGATTTTGGACCGAGCTATTCAAGATGCTGGGGTCAGACTTACAGTTCTCTACAAGTTTTCACCCGCAAACTGACGGCCAAACTGAACGGGTGAATGCTTTGCTAGAGATCTACTTAAGGCACTTTGTCAGTGCCAATCAACAAGATTGTGCTAAATTACTGGATGTAGCCCAATTCTCTTACAACCTACAGCAAATTGAGTCCACCAATTATAGCCCATTTGAGCTAGCTATTGGGCAGCAGCCACTAACGCCATACACGGTGATATCTGGCTATACGAGAAAGTGTCCTACAGCATTCACGTTTGCTAAAGGATGGCAAGAGTAAGCTAATGTGGCACGGGCCTACTTAGACAAGGTGTCTAAGAAAATGAAGAAATGGGCTGACAAAAAAAGACGAACGGTGGAATTCCAAGTGGGGGACTTGGTGCTCATCAAGCTATTGCCTCAATAGTTCAAGTCTGTAAAAAAAGTGCATAAAGAATTAGTGCGAAAATATGAAGGACCTTTTCTCATCACAAAGAGGGTTGGGAAAGTTTCCTATCAAGTGCAATTACCTCCAAGGCTTAAGATTCATCCAGTCTTCCATGTAAGTAATTTGAAACCTTATCATGCTGATTTGGAAGACCCAAGACGAGGAGAGTCATTGAGAGCGTCAACAGTAGTAACAACCTCTTATGACAAAGAGGTAGAATACAATGTGGCTGACCGAGTCATCCGAAGGCGTGGAGTTCCTTCTAGCACAAAATACTTGGTAAAGTGGAAGGGGCTACCAGAAAGCGAGGCTAGCTGGGAGCCAGCAGAAGCTTTATGGCAGTTCCAAGAGCAAATACAAAAGTTCCGTAGGGAGGATGCGACGAGGTCGTCGCCAACATAGGTGTGGGAGCATGTCACAAGCTGCTAAATTTCCTATGGCAAAAACCTCCTACATGGGAGCCTGGGAGCATAGAGATTAATGGAAGAATCTAGAACTTCTTAGCTCATTCCAACACTTGAAGAGAACATGGAGGATTCTAGAACATCCTTGAATATTCAAGACACTTAACTTGTAAATATCTTGTATAGATATTTCTAAAGTATTCTAGAACATTCTTGTAAGTTGTAAAGAAGGCTTCCATGGGAAGTTTCCACATAACAATTTCTTGAGAAATCTAGAATGCTCCTAGGGAGCCTATAAATAGGAGAGGAGCTCATTTACTCCAATCCATCCAAGAGTTGTAAAACTTTCTTATAATGAATACAAGGCATTCTCTCAAACTCTTTTGTGTTCCTCTTACTTGTCTATCTTCTAAGTTAGTGAGATAGGCTGACTTAGTATCATCAAGTGAAGCTTGAGATTATCTAAGTGCCACACGGATAGCTTGAAAATAACCAAGGTTGTGACACCGACCTGAGATCAATTTTAGAAAAGACCCGTGCTCCCTGTAATTGATCAAACAAATCATCAATCCTCTACAATGGATACTTATTCTTAATGGTTACCTTATTCAGTTCTCGATAATCAATACAAAAATGAAGTGTGCCATCCTTTTTCTTAGCAAATAGAACGGGTACTCCCCAAGGTGAAATGCTTGACCTAATAAAACCCTTATCGAACAACTCCTGTAATTAAACTTTCAACTCTTCAAGCTCGACTAGGGCCATCCTATAGGGTGTTTTGGAGATAGGCTATGCTCCCAGTATAACATCAACAGTAAATTTTATCTCCCTATCCACTAAATGGCCAGGCAAATCATTTGGAAAAATATCAAGAAATTCATTAACAACTGGGATATCATGCAATTCAATATTTCCATTCAGATTACTTAGTACGCTACACAAATAACCTTGACATCCTTTTTGGATCAACTTATAAGCTTTCATGGATGAAATCAGGTAAGGTGGGGATACTACTCCTTTACCCTGAAATGTAACCTCAGCTTGGTACAGGGGTTTTAAAGTGAAACTTTTAGATACACAATTACTGGATGCATGATTCGCTACTAACCAATCCATTCCCAATATAATATCGAAATGAGTTATGTTCAACGGCATCAAATCAACTAATAATTTGTTACGCTCTGAAATAATTACAATATACCCATCTCATAACAACTAATAAATTAAAAAAAATTAAATTGATAAGCTTTCATTAATTAGAGTTTGATATACAAAAGGTGACACATGCGATATAAATTCATAAATAGTATATCATGAATCTACATCATGTGTTACAAGATAGTGAAAACAAATGAAAGCTAAATAGATAATTATATGCCTTAAAGGCTTATATCTTTCCAAGTCAATGCTTGGATACATCAAAAGTGAGTCTTAAGATCAATACAAGTAAAGCCCTAGGCTTTTACAAAATTATATACAAAACAACAACAATGAGCCTTTAGTTTCACAGTCCTCACAAGCTAAGTCCTTGGTAGAGGCATATCATCAGCACTTGAAAATGGTTTTCCCACATAGGGTGAGCCAAAACTCAGTAGAAACACTACAACACAATGTATAAATCTTAACAAAGCCATAAGGTTTTATGCATATACAATGCTCAAGTCAAAACATTTTACGTTTCTTTCCAAAAACAATGTCATGCCCAGTTTATATCACAATTCACAAATTCACGTCCTTTACAATGGAAAACAATGGGGAAATCTCAAACCAGTACAACCTTTCACGGATATTTCATCCGCGGGAAACCGTCAAACGGCACCTATGTAAACGTAGCCTACACAAGTGCTACTATTGTTATTTTATAGATATTTTGTCCGCTGGAATCGGCACCCATGTGTACGTGCGTTTTTCGGGACTTTCACCCTGAACAAACAGGCTAACTTGATTTGGTGATACACACTTCTTTCCCGCATTCACCCCTTTTGCTCAAAATCAAATACATTTTCAATTTATTAAATGAGCAACAAAGTTCAATGCACATGGATGAGAAGTTAGTTTTAGTTCACCTAATTCTCATGCAATTTCTACAACATTCATAGCTATCCTCCACTAATAGTCCAAAACAGATATCTCTAACACAGATAAATAAATTTCGTTAAAGATGCACTTTTCCAAAATCTCAAGACAGGAGTGATAATACATATCTAACTCCGCTATCATCATTAAAATTACTTCAATTTCATAATTCTCAACGTCAATTCCATTTCCTCTTTACAATCTCAAACGTTCAAATTTTAGGGAAAAATCCCTTTCTCTTTGAAAATGAATTTCAATGTAGGAAATACCTCATTTCATCATATAGCAACTCCAATTTCACACCCACAAGTTTTTCCAAAAAACCATTTGAAAATCCCTCTTTTTCATTGTGATTTCAAACCCTAGGTTTTACCAAAAACCCCCAAACCACAATACTCTTTTGAAATAGCAAATAACTAAGGTAAAACTCATACAAGAGTGTAAAGAATCCCTACCTTAAGCTTAGAAGACGAGAGAGAGAGTGTGTGAAGAAACTTCAACAATGCCGAAACCTAACTTTATTCAGATGAAAATAAAGCTCCAAGTGAGCTCTACCTTTTTCTCAAAGGGAGTAGGGTAGAGAAACCAACAGATCTAGGTGTTTTAGAAGAGAGAATGTGAGTTTTAGAGAGAGAGTGAAGATCTAGGGTCTTTAGAAAGTTTAGAGAGAGAGTGAAATGAAAAAGTGATATAAAAAGTGACTTTTACGGACTAATATACGCACAGTCTGCTCGAGCACAAGAAGTGATGCTTGAGCGTAAGACACAAAAGATGTGACCGCTTGAGAACAAGAAGTTATTGCTCGAGTATGAAATACAAACTCTCAGTAGTTTTATAGACACAAGACCAACGCTCGAGCGTAATAAGGGCCGCTCGAGTCAAGCCCACTCGAGCGCAAGACGGTTTGCTCAAGCAGAGAATACCAACTCCCTATAGTTTTGTAGACCTGCAAAAGTACTGAGAGTTCACAAAGACTGCTCGAGCGTAAGAAGTGACGCTTAAGCATAGAAGCAAAATTCTGGGCAACAAGATTTTTGAAAAACAAGGTACCGACCTATTCCAAATGCAACCAACCCAACCCAAAAGCCAAACTCAAAGAGGTATAAGGGAAATAAGACATAAAGGACTATACAAGGCAATGAAACTTGGATCCAAAACATCAAATGGTCAAGTCCAAACCAGAATCGCTATAATCTCCCCCCTTAAGGAATTTCGTCTCCGAAATTAAAACCAAACATTTAAAGCCAAGTTTAAACCAATTACAACAATGATAATCAACTAATCTTATTACCAAGACCTATCCATCAACCATTCAATCATATCAACATGATAAACAAGTTCTCAATTTTGAATATACAATTCACATTTCCAAAACATATACAATGTTTACATTACATTAATACAACAAAACTCTCAAAACATGCTCAAGTACCAACAAATAGGTCTGGATACTTCTCACGGACTTCCAACTCATGTTCCCAAGTTGCCTCCTTAATCTCGTGATGTTTCCATAACACTTTCACCAAGGGAATTGTCTTGCCTTGCAAGACTTGGTCTCGAGTATCCAAGACTCTCACCAGTCTCTCCTTAAATGAAGAATCCTCGTCTACCTATAACTTGGTCCAATCCAACTTGTGCGATGGATCCGGCTCATATTTCTGGAGCATATAGATATGAAACACATCATGAACTCTTGGCAGCTGTGGCGGCAAGGCCAAGCGATAAGTTACCTCTCCAATCTGCTCTAGGATCTCTAAAGTCTAGATAAATCTAGGAGATAACTTCTCACTCTTCCCAAACCTCGTCAAACCCCGTCTAGGTGATATCTTCTAGAAGACATGATCTCCTACCTCAAAGGATAATGGTCTTCTCCTACGGTCGGCATAGCTTTTTTGATGACTCTGAGCTGTGACCAACCTCTTACGGATAAGTGCAACTTTCTCCATCGTTTCTTGGACTAACTCTAGACCCAACATAGGTGCATCACCACCTCGGCCCAACATACAGGAGATCTACATGGTCGGGCATACAAGGCCTCAAATGGTGCCATACCAATACTCGACTAGAAGCTATTGTTATAGGCAAACTCCACTAAGGACAAGTGCCTTTCCCATGACCCCTTAAAGTCAAGAACACAACCCCAAACCACATCCTCTAGAATATGAATGGTGCGCTCTAACTGCCCATCAGTCTGAGGGTGACACACGGTGCTAAAAGTCAATCTCATGCGTAAGGCATTCTGTAGGTTCTGCCACAACCGAGCCGTAAAACACGGATCTCTATCTGAAACAATCGTTATAAGGACCCCGTGCAATCTCACTCTATTCCTAATGTAAAGTTCGACTAAATAATCTATCGAGTCACTCATGCGCATAGGTACAAAGTGCGCTAACTTTGTTAATCGGTCAACTACCACCCCAATGGCATCACTACCTTGTTGAGTCCTTGGAAGACCTATAACTAAATCCATTGTGACATGCTCTCACTTCCACTTGGCTATAGGTAAGGGTTGTAACAAACCCGTTGGCCTTTGATGCTTGGCCTTCACTTGTTGACAAGTAAGGCACCTCGATACAAATATGGCTGCATCTCTCTTTATACCTCTCCACCAAAATTAGCGACTAAGGTCACGATACATCTTTGTGCCTCCCGGGTGCACCGCAAGGCGTGAGTAGTGAAACTCTCGGTGTACTTCTTCTCGGCAAGACTCCGACACAAAAAGACGATCAAGGTATCTAACACTCAAGTCAGAATATATGTTCAAGCATTTTTCTACCTTTCCACTAGAGATCTTCCCCAGGAGGGTTTCTACCTCAAGGTCACCCCTCTATGCTTCTACAACTCGACTCATAAGTGTAGGTTGAGCAACCATGGTAAACAAAGCTGTCAACTCAACGGGCTCGCCAAGATGTAAGTCTAACTTCCCAATAGCGCCCAATATCTCCCATTTCCAAATGGCAATACTAGCTATACTGCCAAAGGATTTCCTACTCTCAAGGTATTAATCACAACATTGGCCTTCCCCTGATGATAATGCAACTGAAAGTCATAATCTTCTATAAACTCCATCCACCTCATCTTCTTTAGATTCAAGTATTTCTGTATAAACAGATATTTTAGACTCTTGTGATCGAAAAATACTTCAAACTTCTTACCATACAAATAATGCTCCAAATTTTCAAGGCAAAGATTACCACTGCTAATTCTAGGTCATGAGTAAGGTAGTTCCTCTTATGTGTTTTCAACTGCCGTAAGCCATAAGCTACTACTTTCCCCTCTTGCATCAATACACAACACAAACCTTCCCGTGAAGCATCACAATACACCGAATAGCCCAAACCCCTCTCCAAAATAATCAATACTGGAGCAGTGGTAAGTCTAACCTTAAGCTCTTGAAATGACTTCACGAACTTAATTCCTTTCCTCATCAGTCTAGTCAATGGTGAAACTAATTTAGAAAAATCTTTCACAACCTGACGATAATACCCGACCAACCCCAAGAAACTACTGATCTCAAAGGCATTCTTGGGTTCTTCCCAATCTTGTACGGCTTTTATCTTGGATGAATCTACGGTCACTCCTTCCCCGGATACCACATGACCTAAGAACTTAACTTCTTTCAACCAGAATTCGCATTTTCCAAACTTAGCATCTAGTTTGTGGGCTCTAAGCAGCTTGAGTACAACTCATAGGTGTTCCTCATGTTCCTCCTTGGAAGGTAAGTAGATCAAGATGTTTTCTACAAAGACAACCATAAAACGGTCTAAGAACTCACAAAAGATTCGATTCATTAAATCCATAAACACAGCTGGTGCATTAGTTAGCCCAAAAGGCATCACTAGGAACTCATAATGGCCATACCACGTACAAAATGTCATCTTCTAGATATCCTCCTCTCTTACCTTTAATTGGTGGTAACCCGACTTTCAAGTCTATCTTAGAGAAGCAGCAAGACCCCTTTAATTGGTCAAACAAGTCATCTATGTGCAGCATTAGGTACTTGTTCTTAATAGTTGCCCGATTCAACTTCCGGTAATCAATACAAAGCTGTAAGGCACCATTATTTTTCTTACCAAAGAGAGTCGGTGTTCCCCAAGGCAATGTACTAAGGCGGATGAAACCCTTGTCTAACAATTCCTACAGTTGAATCTTTAACTCACTCAACTCGGCAGGTGAAAATCTATACGGTGCCATAGAAATCGATATCGTGATAGGCACTAACTCAATAGAGAATTTGATCTCACGATGATATGGAAAACTAGTGAGATCCTTAGAAAAAACATATGGGTATTCACAAACTACCCTCGGCAACTCAACTCGGACTTTGTCACATTCACTAACCCAAGAAGTTTACAAGAAGACAACTAAGCTCACTCCTTTTACGCAGATCATATACCGGTGATAAAACTCTATCGACTCTGTCTCCCATGAAATAAAAACAATCACCGCTCAAGGTACATACAGTAACCCTCTGACGGTAACAATCCATGATGGCCTGATATGATGACAACCAATCCATACCCAAAATAGCATCAAAACTCAACATGTCAATCAACACAAATGCAAAAGGAAGTCAGCGACCGGCAACCTCTATGTCACAACCCCGACACCCCTGTTCCAAAACAATCTCACCACCAATAGGTGACTTTACACTAAGTGGAGATGCTAACCGAGCCAATTGTAATCCCAATGCCGATGCAAATGAATTGCAATAGAATTGCATAATAACAAAGCACCTCTCTCAATTGAAGGTGTTGGCACTAAGTCTGGCATGGTAACAGCACACACACACCCTGAAGGTCTCTACTCCACTTGCTCACCACTCGAAGCATAAGCCTGATGCACTGACTGAGCCGAAGAGGCTCCCTGATCAACCCTCGAGGCTCCCTGATCGACCCTCGAGGCTTATGCTGACTGTGCAGGCTGGTGGCTCTATGTCTGCCTCAAACCAAACGCACCACCCAACTGAGGAAAAAACCTCTTTAAGTGCCCTGCTTGCCTACACTAATAACAATTGAGCGGCTGCCCTCTCCCCTAACTCTAGCTCTGAGAACGAGCCGTAGATGAACAAGACTATTGCCTTCCCCCTCTCTATGGGCAAGCTGGAGACTTGTGGCCCAACTGACCATACTTAATGCAAGTGAAATGTCCCTGACAACCTCTCTTAGAACCCGAACTCGGTACTGGAAAAGTGGACCTCGACTGAGCTCCCTGGGACTGCTGTGGGGTAGAACCCCTCTACCTCTTACTATCCCCCTAAAGAACTTGACTTCTCTTAGAGCCTCTCATTCGCTCCTCCTTTTCCATTTGTATCATGGTCTCAAGATAAGATGTCGACTCTACAAGTTGCCCGTAATATTTAATCATCGAACCGGCTACCATAAAAAAAAGTCCGATCCTTAACCTTTTCTCGAACTCCACATAATGGCGCTCCTCTGTCGCCACTAACTCTGGTGCAAACCTTGATAGACTAGTAAATACGGCCTCAAACTTTGCCACAGGCACGTTGAGCTGCTTGAACTTTGAGAACTGCTCCCTCAACTTCTCCCTAACAGTAAGAGGTAAGAACTTGTCCTAGAAGGTGTCGACGAAAGCCTCCCAAGTTACCCCAATGCACCCACACGCATACTTCCACCATTGACCCGCATCTCCCTTCAATTGGAAAGATGCCAAGGTCACTCTCAAACCACCGTCTTCGATGCTGAGCATCTCAAATGTCTTCACCATTTGTTTGAGCCATTCATCCACTTTCAAAGGCTCTTTAGAATCACCCAAAAACTCGTCCGGGTTAGATCGGAAGAACTCTCTCTTCAGGAACGATGGCCTTGCCTCAGCTACTTGGGCTTAGACTTGATTCTCAACCTTGAGAATGTCCATAGATTCCCGCAAAGCTCGGCCATCTCACGGGCTAAAGCGCCCATAGCCTGTTAACCAACTGGTTCAGCCACATTGGCTTGACCAACCCCTTTCTCTTGCGCCGGAATCTCATCCGGTAAAGGCACCTCATGCCTTCGAGGCCTGCCACGCCTACTACCACCACGACCATGTCCTGACATTCTAATAAAGGTAACAAAAGAGATTAGCACATTTACAAATGTGTCGAAGCTAAGTCACTCGCGTCTTAATGCGGTGGACAATAATAATTCATTCGACATAAGTACATAGTCACATAAACATATACGAATTTCCTTCCTGGATAATGACCACACCGCGGCGTTGCCAAAGTTCCAATTAGAAACATCAGTGATCAGGTGCTTTTCTAATAGGACTTTTAGAAACCCATAGACCCAATCAACATCCTAGAAATTAAATCTCATACCCATATACTCACATAAGCATGTTATCACATAGCATACCATACATACAAATGCCTCTATCAAGCGAGACAAACCCATTGTGGTAATAACCATTTCCCACATACCCAAAGTATTCAAACCCGGTACGCTTTGATACCAAGTTGTAACGCTCCGAAAAAATTACAATATACCCATCTCATAACAACTAATAAATAGAAAAATATTCGAATTGATAAGCTTTCATTGATCAGAATTTTATATGAAAAAGGTGACACATGCGATATACATTCATAAACAGCACATCATGAATCTACAACATGTGTTACAAGATAGTGAAAATAAATGAAAGCTAAACAGATAATCATATGCCTTAAAATCTTATATCTTTCTAAGTCAATGCTTGGATACATCAAAAGTGAGTCTTAAGTTCAATACAGGTAAAGCCCTGGTGACCTTTCACTTTAAAACAAATCATCCAAAAATGTGATTTATATTTACAACAATACCACTATCACAACATTTTTATGATTTTTTTTAATAAATTTTTATATATGAATATAATTTTTCATTTTTATTTCCACCATTATACCTAGATAAAATCAATTTAATCTAGATATATTCAAAAAGTATAAAATTTGTACAAAAAACTTTAAAAAAAAATCTAGTGAATACAAAAAAAATAAGATAATGTATTGAATTTTTGTATTTTTTGTATTTTTTTTTATTTGGGGAATTGAAAAAAAAATTAAAAAATATTATACTTGTTAAGTACGTCTAAATTAGGTGTATCTAAACAATAAAAAAAAAAAAAATTTGCTTAAAATATTTAAAAAGTTTAGTAAAAAAAAACACGAAAAATAAAAATACTCAATTTTTTGTCTGAGTTAAACTAAAGAATATGATTGTTATTTTTCTTGAAATGACATGAACAAATTATCTGTATTATTTTATTATTTTATATGTATAAAGGCTAAGGAGTAAGGTCAAGTTTGGCAACTCTTAAAAAATTTAAAAAGTCAAAAAGTCACTATCCTATTTAAATCACATCATCCTATTTAAATCACATCATCTTATTTAAGTCACATCACCTCTCTAACACATCACTTCAAACCCAACCCAAACCCAACCCATATTTCATAAAAAGTCAAAAAGTACACTTATTTAGTCTTTCCAAACTTGGCCTAAATATCTCATTTTAATCTGACAGGGGGTAAGTATAATTTTTCAAATGTGAGGAAGGGATCTGTATTAAACAGAAATCTCAGAAGGTGTCAGTGTAATTTACCCTAAAAAAAATTTCTATTATGCCTTGATTTACACATTTCAAAAGAAAAGTTAATTAATCCATTTATAAAGTTAAATTTAGAAATTTGAAAAGAAAAGTAAATTAATCAGCTTTTTGTTTTAAAAAAAAATAAAATCTCCTAGCTTTTATTGAATCATTTTAAAAAAAAATATAAGGGTAAATTACACTGACACCCCCTGAGGTTTAAGTTTATTGCAGTTCCCCCTCACCTTTTGGAAATTACATCTCCTCCCAGAGGTTTAAAGTTTCATTACAGATTCCCCCTCTTAGCAATTTAATTTTTTTAAATACTAATTTTGCCCTCATTGGGTAAATTACATTGACACATCTCACATTTTAGAAATTACAATTCCCTCCCTAAGGTTTAAAGTAGTATTACCAATTGCCCTCTCGGTTAGTATTAGTTGGAAAAAAAATTCATTAAAAAAAATTAATTGGAAAAAAAATTATTTGAAAAAAAATTTAATTCGTAACCAAATGATAATAACGTAAATTCAACTGATAATAATAATAATTTTCAATTTAAAAAAAATGATAATTATTATTATTATAATCAGTTGAATTTACAATCAGTTTTAAATTTATTATTATCATTTTCATCAGTTTATTATTATCAACGGGAAAATGATAATAATGAAAATTTTAGGTTAAAATTATTACCAACTGATTTTCATTTTTTTTTTTATTATCATTCTCAGTTGAAAATTATTATTATTTTCATTTTTCCTCAACGTAAACTCATTTTTTTTTATTACCATGATAATTATTATTAAACTGAAAATTTACAATCAGTTGAATGTACCAATTATTATTATTATTATTATTATTATTATTATTATTATTATTATGAAAATGATAATTATTGTTTATTTTTTATTTCTTAACCAAATTAATTTTTAATTTTTTAAAAAGATTTCTAAAAATCAAACCATACATAGGCTAAGAATCTTTTCATAAGTCACTTCTTACGTTGGTAACTTATTTAATTATTTGTTAATTTTACGACATTTTTACCATCTGAAGCTTGTTTGGTAACCATTTCGTTTTCAGTTTTCAATTTATATTTACAAAAATTTTAAAAACTGCCATAAAAACTTATTTGATATTTTTTTTGGTTTATAAATGGTTGTCTCAGTTTGTAAATTTGAGGAAAAAACGTAAATTCAAAAAATGAGCTTACGTTGGTTTTTAAACAGAAATTTAAAAATTTTACTAACAAAATCTTTTTTCAATTAATTTCTTTTTTCAAATAATTTTTTTTCCAATTAATTTTTTTTCAATAAATTTTTTTTCTAACTAATACTAACCGAGGGGGCAATTGGTAATACTACTTTAAACCTTATGGAGTGGACTGTAATTTCTAAAATGTGAGGGGTGTCAATGTTATTTACCCAATGAGGGAAAAATTGGTATTTAAAAAAATTAAATTGCTGAAGGAGGAAATCGGTAATGAAACTTTAAACCTCATGGAGGAGATGTAATTTCCAAAAGGTGAGGGGAGGAACTGTAATAAACCTAAATCTCGGGGGGTGTCAGTGTAATTTACCCAAAAAATAATTATTATGCCTTGATTTACACATTTCAAAAAAAAGTTAATTAATCCACTTAAAAGTTAAAATTTAGAAATTTGAAAATAATCAGTTTTAAAATTTAGATTTTTGTACAATTAAAATTTATGAATCAATTCACATCTTCCACAAATTTTTTTCTCATGATATTTAATTTTTTAAATAATTAAAAAAATCTTTTTTGGGCTAGTTTTTATTTCCTTATAATGTGATTAATAACTCATTTTAAGAATTTGCTCCTCCCATCAAATATTATTTAGGCTTTTTTTATATAATATATATCAATATAATAAAAGATCCAAAACTCCTTTCAAACATTGATGATGTGTTTTCTTCACGATTTTGAGTAGAAATTTTGAAAGGAAAAATGTAGAGTATGTGAAATTAGGTAAAATGTAATTATATTTCATTCATATTTCATCTATATTTTTCATTTTTCTTTCTAAATTTCTACCCAAATCTATGAATCAAACAAAACATAAAGTTGGTACATATTTTTCATACTGAAAATTTTGAATTAATATTATTTTTTAAAATTATGTACTACAAACTCTCTCACACATGCCTCTTCATATGATTGAAATTTATTTTAGTTGCTATTTTAAAGATTAGTTATAGAGTCAAAGAAAACGTGAAGGTCTTAAAATTGTAAAGTACAAATTTTATGTTAGAATTTGTTCAAATGTAATTTTCTTAATATTTATAATTTTTTATTGATTGATAAAAAGCACCGTAAATATTAAGATTATTTTTGAATGATATTGAGTTATTAAAATATAATGTGTTATAAGCTTAAACCAAGAATTGTTTGGAAAAAAAAAATCGACCCCAACTAGATTTTTTAGGGTAATTTTTAATATTTTATCCAATATTGGAATCCCCAAACTAGCTCATACCGGTCACAAATCGATAAAAACAACTTTTAATGATTAAGTGAAGGTCACATTGACGTAAATAGTGAGTCGAGTAACTTCTAGGTCACTTCTAATATTTAGCCCAACACCACAAGTTAATTCTAAAATATTTTTTCGTAAAAGTTATGACATATGACAATTTATAATTTTGACTAGATAAATTTTTAGGCGTTACAAAATAAGAAAAAATTATTATATTAACGAATAAATTATGAAATTTATAAAAAAAATTATTATATTTTTTCGTAAATATAATTTTTGTAATTTATTCTTTAATTTTTACCAATTAAATTATGATATGCAATTTTTTTTATTAAGAATTTAGAACATATAATTAATGACATCAGAATAAATTTTTTTTCTTATGTGTAACTCTAATATAAATAAATAAAATTTAATTAATTATAAATTATTTTTAGTACATATTTTAAATAAATTTTATATTATTATTTTAATTTAAAATTTAATTTTTAATTATTTATTTAGCGCGAATAATATGAAAGTTTTAAAACTAAACCAAAACCAGCCTTACTTTTCAAAATTAATGACATCAGAATAAATTTGTTTTCTTACGTGTAACTCTAATAAAAATAAATAAAATTTAATTAATTATAAATTATTTTTATCACTTATTTTAAATAAATTTCATATTATTATTTTAATTTAAAAATTAATTTTAAATTATTTATTTAGCGCGAATAATATGTTAGTTTTAAAACTAAACCAAAACTAGCCTAACTTTTCAAAATTCATCCTCAAAACAAAACCAAAGGCAGCCCTAATCCCTCACTGAACCTGTTGCCTCGTTATCTCAGACACAAAGAGATGTACTGAAGGACGAAGGTGATACCAAGTCTGGCGGACTCTCACACACACTCTCTCTCTTGTTGTGATTGTAGGCGGGTATGGTGTTTTGGACTCTGATAACAGTTTATTCCTCTTAACTAATGTTTTTTAAAATGTTAATTCAGAAATGGTGATGAGAATTGACTTTTTTTCTATCCAATTTCTTGGAATTCTTGTGCAAGTGTATGTTTGGAAAGTAAAAGCTACTCGTAAAGAAACGCTTATATTCCCATGATCTTTTTGATTCTGTTACAATTAACCTTTCACAATAAGTCTAAAGTGTTATGATTTAGAGAAAGAAATTTTGAATTCAGCTTTTGAATTCAGTTTCGACTTAGTTAGAAGTTTGTTAGTTAGTTGGGTTAGTTGGGTTAGTTAGTTAGTTGGGTTAGTTAGTGGTTAGGAGAAGTTTGTTTGTCAGTTAGTATTGGATGTATATAGCTATGATTGAGAGGGGAAACAGGGGGGAGTTTTTTTGTGGACTGTAATCAGGTTGTATGAGAAGAGAGTGAA
Source organism: Camellia sinensis (assembly GCF_055761805.1). Taxonomy (NCBI): domain Eukaryota; kingdom Viridiplantae; phylum Streptophyta; class Magnoliopsida; order Ericales; family Theaceae; genus Camellia; species Camellia sinensis. The sequence continues at coordinate 145,672,466 of NC_138963.1, forward strand.
CAAACTGCAGATTCAGTTTTTTATTTCTCTCTTCTTCTTTTTCAATTACTGCTTTCTTCTTTCATAGCCATATCAATTGGTATCAGAGCCAACTATTCTTGGCCTGCGAGAGGAATTCCACAGAAATGGCAGATGGAACTAGGGCACAAGAATCAAAAAAAATAGATGAAGCAATACGAACGCTTAAAGACAGCAGCAATAGGCAAGCACAGGATATCAGAGAGATAAGAAATTCATTGAAAGATGTGAACGAAATCAAGGAATTGATTTTTGCCATGAATGTCAAGTATGATCAAATGGCAAATGGAGTCTTTGGAAATCATCCAGAAACCATGGAAGCCCAGGTTCATTCGGATTCACCTCAATCATCTTCTTTTTTCAATACCAGATATGCAAGAATTGATTTTCCAAGATTTTTTGGGGAAGATGCCACTTGTTGGTTGTATAAATGTGAGAGATTCTTCGATTATAACTCAGTTGAAAGTGCAAACAAGGTGAAATTAGCTACTCTGCATTTAGAGGATAAGGCCCTACAATGGTATCAATGGTTTGAGAAATGCCATCGCCAGATTAATTGGGATCTGTTCAAACAAGGAATTATTTCTAGATTTGGGCCCAATTCTTATGAAGATGCAATGGGTGATCTGACCAAATTAAAGCAAACAACCACTGTGAAGGAATATCAAGAACAATTTGAAATTCTGGCAAATAGAACCTGCGAGTTACCAGAAGTTTTTTTCATTAGTTGTTTCATCAGTGGGTTAAGAGAAGACATTAAGGCAGGGGTGTTAATGTTTAGGCCTACTACGATAGTTCAGGCCATTGGATTGGCTAAAATGCAGGAGAATAGCATTGAAGCCATAACAAGAAAAGCAAGACAAGGGAATAGAGCAGGAGAATCTATTTTTTCCCATCAAGCCAAACAAAATCCAGTTATGAATCCTGTAAGGAAAGAACTACCAATGGACTGGGAAGAAAAAAAGGCCAAAGGATTATGTTTCAAATGCAATGAGAAGTATACAAGGGGCCATATCTGTAAAAGGAAGCAGTTATATGCTCTGGAGGTTGAACAAGAAGATCAAGAACAGGTGGAAGACGAAGGTGCAGATGTGGAGGAAGACCACGTTCCAGAAGAGGAATTACAAATTTCTATTAATGCCCTGTCTGGCTCTGTTTCCTACAGAACTATGAGGGTAAAAGGAAATGTCAAGAAAAAGCTAGTTATGATTCTAATAGACTCGGGAAGTACTCATAATTTCCTAAGTCCATAAGTAATCAAGAGAGTTGGGATAATGGCCTCAGAGACAGACCCATTACCAGTTTTAGTAGCTGATGGCACCAAACTAATGAGCATAGCAATATGTAAAGGATTTCGGTGGGAAATGCAAGGCACTGAATTTCAAGCTGACATGAGGATTTTGCAACTCAAGGGCTGTGACATGGTTTTGGGAATTCAGTGGTTAGCAACATTGGGTCCAGTGAAGTGGGATTTCAAGAATCTGAGCATGGAGTTTCAGTTGAATGACATGAGGTGTGTGCTAAGAGGAGGAAAGAAAGAAGAATTGACAGTCATTGGGGCTAATAAGATGAAAAAGATAGTTCAGAAACAAGCATAGGGAGTTGTAGCTCAGGTGTACTCTTTTCAGGCTGAATGTGATGAAATGGAGGATACATTACAACCAGACTTGGAACCAGACTTGGAAGCATTACTGGTTGATTATGGAGATATTTTTCAAGAACCTAAGACCCTTCCTCCAACCAGATCTCATGACCATTGCATACCATTGAAAACAGGGGCAGAACCTACCAATATCAGGCCTTACAGGTATCCCTATTTTCAAAAAACTGAGATTGAAAAACAGGTCAGCAAGATGTTAATTTCAAGAATTATTAGAACCAGTGTTAGTCCCTATTCTTCACCGGTGATGTTAGTTAAGAAGAATGATGGGAGTTGGAGAATGTGCATTGATTATCGAGCCTTAAATAAATCTACTGTGAAGGATAAATTTCCTATTCCTGCTATAGATGAACTCCTTGATGAATTGTGTGGTGCTAAGTACTTCTCTAAGCTGGATTTGAGATCTGGTTATTACCAGATAAGGGTAACTCCTACAGACATTTACAAAACTGCATTTAGAACCCATGATGGACATTATGAGTTCATGGTAATGCCATTTGGGTTAACAAATGCCCCATCTACTTTTCAAAGCTTGATGAATGAAGTTTTTAGGCCTCACTTAAGGAAATTCATCTTAGTATTTTTTGATGACATTTTAGTATATAGTAGTACATGGACCAATCATCTGCATCATTTACAAACTACTTTGCAGTTGTTGCGAGTTCACTAACTATTTGCCAAAAGGTCCAAGTGTGTGTTTGGTAAAGAGAAGGTAGAATACTTGGGGCATTTGGTTTCAGGAAAAGGGGTCTCTGCTGAACCAACCAAGATTACAGCTATGACTAGTTGGCCAACACCTGCTACCTTAAAGGAACTAAGAGGATTTCTTGGCCTCACAGGATACTATAGACGGTTTGTTCAGGGCTATGGAAAAATTTGTTCTCCACTAAATCAATTACTCAAAAAGGATTCCTTCCAATGGAACTCAAAAGCGGCAGTGGCATTTGCACAGCTTAAGGCAGTAATGACCACAATACCAGTTCTAGCTTTGCCTAATTATACTAAAGAATTTGTGTTGGAATCAGATGCATCGGGAAAATGCTTAGGGGCGGTGCTAATGCAAGAGGGGCATCCGATAGCTTTTTGGAGTAAAGGCTTATCTGCACGAGATCAACTTTTATCTACCTATGAAAATGAGCTAATGGCAGTGGTCTTGGCTGTACTCAAATGGAGGCATTACCTTTTGGGTAGGAAATTCCTTATCAGAACAGATCATCAAAGCTTAAAGTTCTTATTGGAGCAAAGGGTGAGCACCTCTTTTCAACAGAAGTGGATTACTAAATTGTTGGGTTATGATTTTGAGATCATTTACAGATGTGGAAAAGAGAATATGGCAGCGGATGCTTTGTCTAGGAGGAAGGATACTACAAATAACCCTGCTACTTTGCATGCTATTACTTTTGTGTCTACTAGTTGGTTAGCTGAAATCAAGCAAAGCTGGATATCTGATCCAGCGGTACAACAAGTCATTGCTGATTTGATTCTTGATCATACTTCCCATAGGGGTTATCGTTGGAAGCAAGGGATTCTGACCTATAAAGGCAAATTGGTGGTAGGGAACACGCCTCAGCTCAAGATCCAAATTATGGAGGAATTTCATTGCTCTGCAATAGGTGGGCATTCAGGGATTGATAAAACTACTAAGAGAATTCAGAGAATTTTGTATTGGAAAGGGTTAAAGAATGATGTTTCGAAGTTGGTTTCCGAATGTGACATTTGTCAAAGGTTTAAGAGTGAAAATGTGAAATCCCCTAGATTGTTACAGCCTCTAGCTATTCCCAATCGAGTTTGGTCTGATATTTCTATGGATTTTATTGAGGGCCTTCCCAAATCCCACGGCAGATCTGTTATATTTGTGGTTGTCGATAGGTTAACTAAGTATGGCCATTTCATGGCACTTTCACATCCATACACAGCCAAAGATGTTGCTCAAGTATACAAACTACATGGACTGCCCTCATCTATTGTATCCGATCGAGATGCAGTTTTCACTAGCAATTTCTGGCATGAGCTTTTCACTTTGCAAGGTTGCAAATTGTGTTTAAGTTCAGCCTATCACCCACAAACTGATGGTCAGACAGAGATCTTGAACAAGTGCTTGGAGAATTATTTACGATGCATGTCAGGTGACTGTCCTAGGAACTGGGTTAAGTGGCTTTCTTTAGCTGAATGGTGGTACAACACTTCTTATCATTCAGCCATCAAAACCACTCCATATTACGCTGTTTATGGTCAAGATCCTCCAGACCACACTTTCATTTCTTCCAACCCTTCTGCTGTGGCTGAGGTGGATAATTGGATACGAGAAAGAGCTTCAATTCTCAGAATGTTAAAAGATAATTTTCATCAAGCTCAACACAGGATGAAGCATTATGCTGATATGCATAGATCTGACCGTGAAGTTGAACCACATGACTGGGTTTATTTGCGGCTGCAACCTTATAGGCAGACTACCTTGGCTTTACACAGGAATATGAAGCTTGCTCCTAGATTTTATGGTCCATTTCAGGTTGTGGCAAGAGTTGGAAAGGTTGCTTATCAGCTCTAGCGACCTGCGTCTGCTCATATCCATCCCGTGTTTCATGTTTCTTTGTTAAAGAAAACGTTGGGTCAGCACATCGTCGCACAGCCTACATTGCCACCAGTCGCACCTAATGGTACTTTTCAAATGGAACCTGTGGCAGTGCTGGACAGACGTATGGTTAAGAGGAACAACAGGGCAGTGATTCAACTCCTCGTTCAGTGGTCTCACTCATTTCCAGAGGATGCTACTTGGTTGGACTACCAGGGCATCATCACCAAATATCCCCATTTCCAGCCTTGAGGTCAAGGCTGTTTTTATGGGGTGGGAAATGTTATGATTTAGAGAAAGAAATTTTGAATTCAGCTTTTGAATTCAATTTCGACTTAGTTAGAAGTTTGTTAGTTAGTTGGGTTAGTTAGTGGTTAGGAGAAGTTTGTTTGTTAGTTAGTATTGGATGTATATAGCTATGATTGAGAGGGGAAACAGGAGGGGAGTTTTTTTGTGGACTGTAATCAGGTTGTATGAGAAGAGAGTGAATAAACTGCAGATTCAGTTTTCTATTTCTCTCTTCTTCTTTTTCAATTACTGCTTTCTTCTTTCATAGCCATATCATAAAGACACAAAACTAATCACAAAACTAATCTCATAAACCACAAATAGAATAATCTGATAGTGAAATTCTCTCTTTTATATGAGCTCCGCAATATGATATGTATGGTAAAAATTATTTTATATGATTATATATGTGATGACTCTATGTTAGTAGTGTTGTTGATTTTTTTATTTTATTTTATAGTCACTTACATTTTTTGGAACCAACCATCATTACAAATCCCCCATCATCTTTTTGTATCCTTAGATTTCTTTTTTCCCTTCTTGTTTATATGATATTTTTACACTGTTTTTGGTTGGGAGATTTGGGGAGGTATTTAGAAAGGGAAATGGCAAAGGTGTGTGAAACTAGATGAAATGTAAGTATATTTTATTTACATTTCGCATAACTTTTTCATTTCCCTTTTGAAGTCCCTCTTCAAATCCCCTAACCAAATACGGCATTAAGGTTTTTTGTGTGATTTTGGGGAGTGGGTAGGAGGCTGGTGCAGTGGATAGGGGAGGAGGAAATAGTGATGAAATGTCTTCATCATACATAAAAAAAGGGGGCAAAATAAGAAATGATGTAAAATAATTTGATTACTCAGCCAACTCTATTAGTCTATTTAACTGTCAACTAACTGAAGGGGTAAATTGAAATGTAAAAGTGAACCTAAAGGCAGATTATTGTCATTTTAAAAACCTTCAGGTTCTGTGATTTTACCAACCTCAAGAGACGTTTGTGTAATTTATTCTAGAATTTATAGATTCAAAGTGAAGACTATGCTAAAATAAATAAATAAAATTGTGAAAATTGAAGACTAAATTTGTAGTACCTATTCTAAATTGATAGTTTATTCAATTCATTAATCAGTTTGTGGCGAAGAAATGAAATTGTAAAGAGATATGGACGGTACTTCATATTTAGTACGAGTAGATGTGTTCCAATTAAGAAAATTAATTACTATTCCAATAGATTTTACTATTCATATTTGCATCAAGAACTACCTTTCTAGAAAACATATTGATGCTCAATGTCGCAAAACACAACAAATAAAATCTCAACATAAATAATCAAAGGATTCAAAGCAATTTACAAGGACTATTTGATGAAGCTCACATGGAAACATTACAAAATAACATCAAATAAACACAGACCGTGACAAGAAACACCTTATTGTCCACCAACACCGAAGGGTTTCGCTTAGTGGGAGGAGAAAGAAGCCAAAGAGCTTACCACCTAAGAGATCGCAAGTTTGAATCTTACGAAGGCCAAACATCCTAAACCTTGGGGTCACTAGAGGTTTGCTTGGTCGTTAATTTCAGGGTCACAGACATAGTCGAGGTGCGTGTAAGCTGGCCCGAACACGCAGTTATTAAGAAGAAGAAAAAAAACACCTTAACGTCCACCAGCAGTTGGGGAAATGATATGGTTTGCCATGCTATCATAAGCTTCTGAATTGCTTTTACTATCGCCATCACCATAAGCATCTAAAAGTTGATCTCCGAGCAAGTAGTGAGTCTCTTCTAAGTCTGTGTTCTCATTTACCCATGAATGTTTCTCCATCATTCTTAATCTCTCTAACTCCATTGCCACTTCCTTCATGGCTGGCCATTCGTCACCTTTCACTCTTAGGCAGCTCTTTGCTAAAATAGCAACTTCCTTTAGTTGGTCAACATTTGCTACATTCATCACCTGTTCATCAACAATTTCAAACAAGCGATCTTCTTTCATTGATGATACAAAATGCGTTGCTAAATTTCTCTCTAATTGAGGTCTATTGAAAGAAAGTGCGTTCTTGCCAGTTAGTAACTCCACAAGGACAACCCCAAAGCTATAAACATCACTCTTTTCAGTCAATTGGCTTGTGTGGAAGTACTCAAGGTCCAAGTAACCGAGTGTCCCTTGAACCAATGTGGTTAATTGAGTTTGGTCTATGGGGATCAACCTTGAAGCTCCAAAACCAGATACTTTAGCAACATAATTGTCATCCAAGAGTATGTTAGTGGACTTAACATCTCTATGAATAATAGGAGTACTTGCGGCAGAGTGCAAATATGAAAGGGTTGCTGCAGTTTCGGTTGCTATCCTTAAGCGATTCTCCCAAATTATTGAGGACCTGTTGTGGTCGATATTGTGTATGTGCTCGTAGAGAGTGTCATTTGTAACAAATTCATAGACAAGTAAGGGAATTTGTGTCTCCAAGCAACACCCTAGGAGCACTACAAGAAAATCAAGCTATAGTAGCGTTTTTTATAGCAGCGCCTCAAAAAATGCAGCTATAAAGTGGTTATTGTGACGGTCTTTGACCGCAATTAAAACTTAAGTTTATAGTCGCATTTATTTTCTAAACTACTGCTATACATAATTTTTTAGCTACGTTTACAACTCAACCGCTACAATAGGTTAAACAAATAAGGCGCCAAAAAAAATTCTAATTTAGCGCTCAGAATTTCAGTCCCAAAAAAAAGGGTTCAACTCTAAGTCGATCTATCTATACTTCTTGTGCCCTAGTCTATCTATACTTTCACGAAGTAGCACCAAGAAGTCACAGAGGCTTCCTAATTACACAAGCTACAGCCCACCGGTGTATCGGCTAGTGTATCAACGGTTCATCCTCCATCGGTGTATCGACCGATGCATCAACGGTTCTTGATTTCAGGTCAGTTTGCTCTCTCTCTCTCTCTCTCTCTCTCTCCAGACACTCTCATAATGTACCAACATACCAACCAAATCCATAAATTAATAATCTATATATTTTATCCTCCATCGGTGTTTCTCATGTATGCTTCAAAATAAACCCAACCCAGAATTCCTACAACTTCCAATCTTCCAGGGACCATAAAAACCCTAAATTTTCGCTATGATTTCATGTTAAAATCTTGGTTTTTATTTGGTTTTTGTGTTCTTTTTACCATAATCCATGGCTTCTAAACCAGTTCCAAATATTTTAATCATCTTCATGTTGACCTGTACACTAACAAGCACATATTCTCTTCCTTTTGTTGTCTTTCATGGTAATTTTCTCATCATTCTATATGATCTCCTTGATTATTCATGCCCACAATATGCTCTGTTTACTTTAATTAACAATTCATTATTGAGAATTGGAATGTGAAGATCACAGTGTGATGATTAAGTTTTATTGTTACTAAGTGTAACAAGCCCGCGGGGGACCTCGCTACAGCTCGGACTCGACTTTCGTAGTCACGGTTCTAAGTCTGAACCAAAGAGTCCAAATCCGGCAAATCGTTTTTGAGAAAAACAGATTTTTGAAAGAAGTGCCAAACATGGACTGCTTTGCCAGATACAGAGTCGCCACCTAAATATTTTATTTTGGGAAATTTAGGAAACCCTGACTCGGTGCCAAAAGGCCACGTGTCCGTCATCACCAAAGTTGCCTCGGCTCGGGAACTTGGGTACGATTGGGGAAGGTCACTTCGTGAGCACCCCCGCTCGCCCGGTCATAGACCGGCCTCTACTAACCATGATATCAATTTTTGAAAACATTGTGAGTTCTTATTCCGGTTTATTAGCCTAGGTTACTATGTGATGCGCACAGCATATAAGTATAGACCGAGTCGCCCAAATTGGAACAAAACATTTCATGCTTGCTTTTGAAAAGGGTTTGCTACCCGCAGGTAGGCTTGAAACATTTGATGATTTATTCCAATTCAGATAACCCGACCTCCACCCACAGGCATTCAGGCAGGTATATCACATAAGCAAATAGCCTCATGGTAAGCATGCTATCATGGCAGTCACTCACACGCATGCAAGGATGCTAAAGCATAAAACTCACCGAGTACTCCAAGCCAAAACAAAATTTACATTAGAAATCATGCATGAATCCTAAATATACAGAAATGCCTAATGCCACACATGCAAAATGCAACTATAGCAGGCTCGGCTATTCTAAAATGGCATATGGAATGCTACAGCTAACATGTATTCAATTTGGAATTGAAAGTACAATGCAGTTAGTATGATGCGCCGAGCCCGGTGCATGCAATACAGATGAATGAATGCAAACATGCTGTCATACTGTATGCTAATTTAAATATGCCCTAATCTAACCATCGTAAGCGGATAAATAAAAGGGAGAAAGACGTGGGGTTGGAAGACATACATCACACTCACGCACACTTATTACAGTTGTGCCCTCACTCGGAGGGTCCGAATAAATAATACAGTCCAAATATTACAGTCCCCAAAATAAAAGAATATTACAGTCCAAAATATTACAGAATTCTAATTAATTAATGAATTAACTAGAAAGCAAATAAACTGGCGTGCAAGCCAGGGACTGTCTTACTTCTGGTGGATGATGCATGTCCGGGTTGTCTTGCGCGGAAATCCACCGGAATGCCCCAATTAGCCTCTGTTTACACCTGTTCTTGAAATGCGTGCCAAGCCCCAAAAAGTTGCTGATTCCTGGTTTTTCTGCAACAGAGAACAGGAAAGGGGCATAGCAATGTATTTGCACAGATATATGCATGCCTCGATCCTCGTGCCACCAATCACGCATATCGAGACATGATGGCCGAGGAGTCGAAATGCACAACTCAATATAGGATGAATGCACATGAAACTACAGCTAAAACCTAACTCCATCATGGATAATCCGGAGTGTCGGTGACTGGGGAATTGAAACACATTTCGTCACTCGGAGTACGAAATGTACCTCGCTTCCCGTGCCCGGGCTAACTCCTATCCCGGATACGATGCGATATGCATGATATGCATGAAATGTAACTAAGATACAATTCTAACATACACAATGCTATGGAAATGAAATGCCTCGAAATACGTGCACACGGGCACGCAAACCGAGAAAATGACAGAATGCTGTCTAAGATACAACCTAGTATGCACTATGCTATGAAAATGAGATGCCTCGAAATGCGTGCACACGGGCACGCAAACCGAGATGTCTCAAAATGCGTGCACACAGGCACGCAAACCGAGAAAATACAGAATATGATAAAAATGAGATGCCTCGAAATGCGTGCACGCGGGCACGCAAACCGAGGCGATGATATGTGTCTCGAAATACGTGCACGCGGGCACGCAAACCGAGGCGATGATAGGTGTCTCGAAATGCGTACACGCGGGCACGCACACCGAGGCGATGATAGGTGTCTCGAAATACGTGCACGCGGGCACACAAACCGAGGCGATGATAGGTGCAATGAAAACGAGATGCCTCGAAATGCGTGCACACGGGCACGCAAACCGAGGCAATGGTAAATGCAATGAAAATGAGATGCCTCGAAGTGCGTGCACACGGGCACGCAAACCGAGGCAATGGTAAATGCTATGAAAATAAGGTGCCTCAAAATGCGTGCACACGGGCACGCAAACGGAGACAATGGTAAATGTCTCGAAATGCGTGCACGCGGGTCACGCAAATCGAGGCGATGATATGTGCCTCGAAATGCGAGCACGGGGGCACGCAAACCGAGGCGATGATAAAATGTAGTGAAATGACATGGAAACATGATATAGACTTATACCAATGTGAATGAGCCTCAGCCACACTCACATAAGAAGCTGGTTGATGAAAATGAAGTGCCTCGAAATGTGTGCACACGGGCACGCAAACCGAGGCAATGGCATACGTAATGCAAATGACATGGAAATGACAAATGGGCTTATACCAACATGAGTGAGCCTTAGCCACACTCACATAGGATGCCGGTTGATGAAAATGAAGTGCCTCGAAATGCGTGCACACGGGCACGCAAACCGAGGCAATGGCATACGCAATGCAAATGACATGGAAACATGATATGGGCTTATACCAACATGAGTGAGCCTCAGCGACACTCACATAGGATGCCGATGGAAGAAAATGAAGTGCCTCGAAATGCGTGCACACGGGCACACAAACCGAGGCAATGCATACGCAATGCAAATGACATGGAAAATGAAGTATGGACTTATACTAACACGAGTGATGACATGAAATGGATGGCAATCATTCTAACAGAATTTCAGCAACAAAATATGGGGGAAAACAGTCCCGAAATGAAGCGAAATGACACCAAATGCATGAAATTGTCCCGAAATATGAATTTAGGCACCCGAAATGGCCTATAGCTAGGCCAAACATGCACAATATGGACATGCAATGCAAAGACAGAAGCTAGAAAGTCCCAAAATAAACACTTTTCCAGTTTATAGCATGGCCAAACAGTAAGTATAGATATGGCAAAAATGGCATGCAAGAATACGGTATTTTCAAGGGGTAATGAAGCAAGTGATATAAAAAAAACCCAAACTGAAAAATTTCCTTCTACAACACTGAAGATGGACCAAAAATATGAACATTTACAGTATATGGCAGCCTCAAAATCAGTATACAAATATGCTAAAAATGTGATGCAAAACAAAGCTCAAAAGGTGCTATAACATGAAGTATACAAAATAATCACCAAACAGAAAAAAAGTGTTAATGAAACATGAAGTATAGATCAAAATAAGACTATCGCTAGGCCTGTAAAATGGCCGAAAACAAAAGCATGGTAGGCTAACTAAACATGCAAGAAAACGAACCAAAAGGTAGCCAAAGAGGCAAGTGGTATATGCAATGCTCAAACTGAAAAATTCCCTTCTACAACATTGAAGAGGGACCAAAAATAAGCATATTTACAGAACTGTAAAACGGCCAAAACAGAATACAAACATGCTAGAAATGCAATGCAAAATTAGGCTCAAAAGTGGCTATAACATGAGGTATGCAAAATAATCACCAAATAGCCAAAGACCCTTAATAAAACATGAAGTATAGGTCAAAATAAGACTATCTATAGGCCTGTAAAATGGCCGAAAACAAAAGCATGGTAGGCTAACTAAACATGCAAGAAAACGGTATTTACAAAGGGTATTGAAGCAAGTAGCATATGGAGGGCTCAAACAGGGTTGAGCCCTTAATGAAAAGTGACAATGAGCTCAAAATAGGGCCCTTTTCAGTTAGGGCCGGAGCTTGAAACAAAAAGCATGGATGGCTTAGAGATGGTGCAAGAATGAGCTAGAAAAGAGGGAAATTGGACTTACCTTTGAAGACCAACACTTTTGTTGCTTCTTGGACCAGATTTGGTGACTCTAAGCTGCTGGAATTCTTCCCCTTGCTGCTGGAATGGAAGGGTGGTGGTAGAGCTTGAAGATGATGAAGAAATGGAACCCAAAACTTGAAGGAAATGGGGTGCTATGTATGTATCTCCTCCAAGAAAGCCTTGTAACCCCTTTCTTGAGTTGGGAGGTCAACAAAATTTTAGAGAGAGAGAGAAGAGCCTCTTCAAAAGTCTAGTGAAAAATGAGCCTTTTTCTTCTTTCAAAAGGGGCCCCGGATGTAGATATTTTTTGGGGGAAAACCAAGGCACAGCTGGAATGCACTCAACCTGAAGAAGCAGGCCGGCCAGTTACTTTTTCTGCAGATGGCCGGCCAGCCACTTAACATAGCCGGCCGGCTAGGTCAAAGACAAAAACGGCCGGCCGCCCAGAAAAAATGGCCGGTCACCCCCTAGGATGAAGCCCCAGAAGTTAGCTTTCCAATGGCGCAAACCTTGCATTAAAATTCCTCCTGTAGAAAAAGTTATGCCCTTTTCCGTGAAGCCGCGCAGATTCAGTCCAAGCGGACTTCAACCAACCACATCTCTCCCCCCCGGACTTGGACTTGGGAGATTCTTGAGTGAAAAATGAAGCCCCGGAAGTAAGCTTTCCAATGGTGGTGGCCTCATATCTTAATTCCTCTTGTGCAAAGAGTTACGCCCGTTTCGGTGAAGCCGCGCAGCTTTTTCTCCTTCCCGGATTCATGCTGAAACACTTTTGACCAAAAAGAAGTTGGCTTTTCGGCAAAATTACTAGCCTCCCACCAACTTTTGGTGTCCTCTCATGTGTGTAGATCACATATATGTGGTTTGGGGTTGGCAACAGTGACTCCAGGGTGTTCAACATTGCATTTGAAGAGGAGGGGCAAAAATGGAAAGAAAAATTAATGGCTGGCCATAAACTTTTAGGGTCCTCCCAAGTGTGTACATCACAGATATGTGGTTCAAAGTTCAAGAAAGTGGGCCCAAGGTGTTCAACATTGGCCCGGAAGAGGAGGGGCAAAAATGGAAATAACAATTAATGGCCGGCCATGACTTTTTTGGGTCCTCCAAGGTGTGTAGATCACAGTTATGTGGTTGAAAGTTGGCAACACTACCCCTAGGGTGTTCAACATTAGCCCGGAAGTTGGAAAAACGGGCGTCGGGAGGCTCCGGAGGAGAGATAATTTGTTGCTGCAACAATTACTGGCCTCCCACCCTTCAGTGACCTCCCTGGTGATAAAAAAGAGGTACCTGCCAAAAATGAGCAAAAACCGATGCAAAACGGATGTTCGGGGGCCAAAACACGCAGTTCGGGATCCCGAAAATAGGCTGTTAAGCACCGAAAGTGGCGTTCGGCCACGAAGTGGGTTTCTCAGGCCCCAGTGTCCCTCAAAAGGGAGCAAATAGGAAGTATGCCAAAAACCGGGGCAAACGGAGATGGTTAGGCGGTCCCGAACCGAGGTACATGGCCTGACGGCTCCGAAAACCGGAAACCGGACTCCGAAATGGGAAAAATGGCCTACGGCCACCAAATGTAGCCTACGGACATTGAGAGATGGTCTGCTGGACCTCTCCCTCCCCTCAGGAAAAGAAGCAGAGAAAACCGAGTCTGGTTCGCAAACCGAGACAGGGCACAGAAGAGGGTTCGGAAGTCCGGAGGCAGGGCTCACGGCCGCGACTCCGAGACTTCTGAACGAGCACATCATGCAACATCACCAAGCGCTCAATCGGTGACGTCTGAGTCTTAAGGTCGGTCAAAAATGGGGTGTCTACAGTTGCCCCTCTTTGACAGAACTCGGAAGTCACAAGTGACGGGAGTGAATGTCAAAGCCCAGAGACGACCCATTTTTGACAAGGCCGAAGACTTAGACAAACATACTGGATAAACAGAAATGCGCCCGCAGGCATGCCCGCAGGCAGGGGCAAAATGCAAAATGATACGCAGAAATATTTTGAAGATTGGACTTATACGCTACGCGAAGCCGGTTTGATAATTGGACTTATACGCTACGCGAAGCCAGTTTGATAATTGGACTTATACGCTACGCGAAGCCGGTTTGAAGATTGGACTTATACACTACGCGAAGCCGATTTGAAAGTTGGACTTATACGCTACACGAAGCCGATTTGAAAGTTGAGGATTCATGCAATGCACTGTAACGTAGTGGCTAAAATGCAATGTAATAGCTAAGAGGTAAAGGTACCTTACAGGGGCAATTGGCAATGACTTACCTCATGCTGCTGGGGATCTTTCGCTCCTTCTTGGTTGAACTGCAGGTATTACTTTTCTTCCTGACCAAGGTCGCAGCTTTCCCTATTCTCCAACAGGGTGACAGACTAGGTTGGTTCAGTATCCAGAATTGAGGTGCATACATGCTATTTCAACCTATGGGGCTTCCATACAGATTTCAAGCCGAGGACGCGCCTCAGGGTATTTAAACCAGACTCTAGTCTCGGAAATTCCGAACCTTTGCGTTCTAGGCATAAACCATTCGAACTCTAGTTTCCACCGTCGCAGTTGGTCTCCTAAGAACTCACTGCAAACACAAACAGGTGGCTATACCAGACCATGACGAGTCGTTCGGGCACGACAAACACCAAAGGAATTGCACCTTTAGAGAATTTAAGGTCTCCTAGACCGGAAAGTGCACGAGGCGGCGCGAATAAATGCAAATGCGATGCGCAAAACAGCGCGAATGATGATGCAGGATTTAAGGTCTCCTTAGACCAGAGGATTTAAGGTCTCCTAGACCGGGGAGTGCACAAGACAGTGCGATGCAGAGTGAATGCACAAAACAGTGCTAAACAGATGCACAAAATAGTGCGATGCAGAGTGAATGCACAAAACAGTGCGATACCAATAAGGTGCGCAAGATAGCGCGATACAATGCACTAACAAGTACAGGTGAGATGCGCAAGATAGCGCGATGGAATGCATGCAAAATGCAAGTAAAGTGCACAAAACAGTGCAATGCGCAAGAAAGTGCGAGTGATTTGAAATGCACAGGACAGTGCGATACGCTAAACATCGCGATTGAAATGCACAAGACAGTGCGATACGCTAAACAGCGCGATTGATTTTGAAATGCACAAGATAGTGCGATACGCTAAACAGCGCGATTGAAACGCACAAGACAGTGCGATACGCTAAACAGCGCGATTGAAATGCACAAGATAGTGCGATACGCTAAACAGCGCGATTGAAACGCACAAGACAGTGCGATACGCTAAACAGCGCGATTGAAATGCACAAGATAGTGCGATACGCTAAACAGCGCGATTGAAACGCACAAGACAGTGCGATACGCTAAACAGCGCGATTGAAATGCACAAGATAGTGCGATACGCTAAACAGCGCGATTGAAACGCACAAGACAGTGCGATACGCTAAACAGCGCGATTGAAATGCACAAGATAGTGCGATACGCTAAACAGCGCGATTGAAATGCACAAGATAGTGCGATACGCTAAACAGCGCGATTGATTTGAAATGCACTAGACAGTGCGATACGCTAAACAGCGCGATTGAAACGCACTAAACAGTGCGATTGATTTTGAAATGCACTAGACAGTGCGAGTGAGATACAACCACAAGATGCACAAGACAGTGCTAGTGAGATACAAAGTGTAAGTGCACAAGATAGTGCGAGTGAATGCATGTTCTATGCAAATGAGGTGCATTTTCTATGCAAGTATGGAAGAGTGCATTTTCTATGCAAGAGATACGAGCATTTTCTATGCAAGAAACAGGAGCATATTCTATGCAATATTGAAAGCAAATTCTATGCAGGATCGAAAGCAAGCATATTCTATGCATGAATCATAACGATGTGTGGCACGCATGCAACAATAGTGTATATGAAAATTCACATTCTATGTAGTTGAGGAGTATCAAATATGTACTCTGATGCCTCTGATTTACCTCTTAGAAGACTTTGCAACACACTTAGCTCAAAGGGGCACACCCTGTTCATATTGGCGAGAGGTAACATCTGCTGCTGCTGCTTTAATTGCCATTCTGACTTGAAGCATG
This sequence comes from Camellia sinensis, assembly GCF_055761805.1. Classification (NCBI taxonomy): domain Eukaryota; kingdom Viridiplantae; phylum Streptophyta; class Magnoliopsida; order Ericales; family Theaceae; genus Camellia; species Camellia sinensis. The sequence goes on from NC_138963.1 coordinate 145,688,387, forward strand.
CTTAAGCTTGGAGTAGAGGCACGCTCATTCTTCAGGGCACTGGCAAGGCCTGAAGAGGTACATATGGAATGCAATCTCAGAATTTTCCGAAGGTGAAACACACTCAGATGCTCAAAATTTTCCCTATTTTCTTTTGCTTCGCAGTCCGGAACTTATATAGCTTCGGATAGGTCCTTGTTTTGCTGTTCTGACATGACTTGGGCTGAACCCTGCGGTTTTATGAAAGAATGAATCTTGTTTTGCACAGATGTGGAGAACGGCACGGCACTCGGAGCGCAAAACGATTTTATTTTGAAATTGATAAATGAGCTCTTGACCGGGTATCGAGCCTACGACTGAACACAGCAAGACAACTCAACACGGAAATAAAAGGCACACAACCTAGACACATCGGGTAACACTCGAAACGACTCAAAACAAGAATCGAGATAAAACAAAAAGACACGACACTCAAATGTGCACAGGGAGCCTGTTTCACCGGGTAGTGTTTCCCACCCTTTCTTATTTGTGGTTCTCACATCACTCGGCCCTCAAGCTCTGTTTTTTTTTTTCTGAAAAAGCCCCTTTCTCACTTTTTCTCTCATCGTACATCTCTCTATTCTTCAATCTCTCGTTTTTCATCCCTCCCCTGGGTGGTTGATGGATGAACAGGAAGTTGCGGGCTCACGCCCAACATAATCAGCTCGCGGCTTTTTCCTTCGGTGACATCTGTCGATGCGCCGGATGAGGGAATGGAGCATCTTGATCCATTCTGAATTGTGCTTCGCACTCGGCTTGATACCTTGCTGCTTGGAAGATGAGGGAACCTTCAGCCGTTTTGTGATCAGCCTCAGTGGTGCCCTTTTCTGGCGAATATGGTGCCCTTTCGGCAAGTAGAGTTCCCTTTCTGACAAGTAAGTTGACAACAGGAGGAAGACAGGACATCTGACTCAACTGTGCCCCTATTTCATCATTTTGACCATTTTTTAGTTTTAGTTTTCTCCTAAAAAAAATTTGACCAAAATGAGAGTTAGATTAACATACTTGTTCAATTTTCTGATTTAAAATCATGCAAGTTAGGCAGTGAGCACTGAGAGTTTTCCTTTTTTGGGTCCAAGAAATGGTCCAGTTTTGAAAATGGAATACTTTTCGAGAAGATTAGTCAACCTCAGTAAAAATTCTCAAAAACTATTTTCGTAAACGACCACTGCTCTACGAGCATGGGACCTACTCTTGAGATGCGCAACCTCGGATCCATGGCAATGAAAAATTGCCCCTTGTCTGAAGGACACTGCATGGCAACGGAATGTTGCCCCTTGTTTGAAATGGCACCGCGGCGTTCTGAATGGCAACGGAAAGTTGCCCCTTGTTTGGATAGCACCGCAGCGCATTGAATGGCAACGGAAAGTTGCCCCTTGTTTGAATGGCACCGTAGTGTATTGTAGTCAGTCCTCAGAGCGACGAACGCAACCAGACTCTCAGATATAGAGAAGGCAAAGATTATCAGAACCATTACATGGACATGATTGAGTTTGAAGTGTTTTACGGCTGGACTTCAGAATGAAGTTGCCTACGTATCGCAAAGATGGGAATCAAACCTTACGTAGTTCGGGGTTAAGGTACACTCGGGTATTAACCTCTCCTTTTTAGGCTCTAACTTTTGCCAAGGCGCCCGTTGCGGGTTTTCGACCTTGCGAGCTTTGTTCTTCTTTTCTTTTCAATTCTTTTCATTTCTTTTTCCTTTTTTGATTTTTTTCGTTCTTTTCTTTGCATCTTTCTTTTTTGTTCTCTTTTTTTTCTTTTTGCATTTTTTGCTTCTTCTTTTTTTGTATTTTTTTCCTCTTGCTCTAACTTTTGCCTGGGTCGCCCTTCCGGGTTTTCGGCCCAGCGAGCCTCTCAAGGGTAAAAGTATAACAAGTCCGTGCCAAATGGTTTTGAGATCCTGGAGTCATCTGAATCCAGGAGAATGGCTGCTGCTTTGCTTTGCAAGCTTCTTCTGATGAGATCTGATCTTCTTGACCTGACTTTGGTGCCTCTTGTTCGAGGGCTGCTTCAAATCTAGCCACACAGGCCTCACATCGTAGTTGACCGTCGAACCTTCTGATTTCAAGTTCAAGGTTTGGAAGCGAAGGGGTTGAGTCTCAAGGCTGAGAGCGATCCTAGGCTGCACAATCTCAAGAGCGATTCCACACAGGTCTTCGCAAGACCGCGCAAAACATTTTGTTTTTGAAAGTTTTTAAGAAAGCGACAAATCGCTCGCGCTGAAGGTAGTGTGAAACCAGTCTGGATCAAGCCAGGGTCCTTCTCAGTACTCACGCTAACAAGCATGATTTCATTCATTAAGGGCTTAGCATGCCTCTCTTTCTCTCAAATGATCAAAGTTTTGCAAATCCCGAGGAATTCCTTCCTCTTCGTTTTCACCGCAGTGTTCAAAAAGTTTTGAAAAACTTAGGTTAAATGCAATGATTTTGGGGTGCAGAAGAGAGCAGGTGGAATGTTCTGCCATTTCATTCAGATTCCGTCACAACTAGCACACGGCAGAAGCGAACATAGAAGTGCAAAAATTACTGCTGTTTCATTCAAATCTGTTGGTACAACTGGCTCCCTGGCAGAAACAGACTCAAAACAAAACGAAAAGACAAACACAAAACAAAATGGTGACGCCCGAGGTAACACCCCCCGGAATCACCCGACTCCTGTACAACAGGACTGACTCGATACAACAAGACAGATCCAAAATAAAAAGAGACTGACTCAAAACAAAAAGACAGACTCAAAACAAAACAACAAGACTGACCCAATACCCGAGTCGGAAACCGGCATTCGCAAATGCTCAAAACAGCGCATGCCATCCACCATATCTGGAGTAAACTGAGCGCTGCCCGCAGGTGGTTCATCCCTCCAATCGCATCATATTATCCCCTACAAGTTCACTGATCAAGTGCCGATAGACTTTGCAGGACCTGGTGCGGGGATGACCCCATTGTCAAATAGATCCTGTACTTCATGGCGAAGACGGAAGCAGGCGTTGGTAGTATGGCCAGTTTGTTGATGGTACGCGCAGTACTGGGTAGTATCATGTGTAGCCGGAAGAGGGTTCGGGAGAGGCCGAGGCTCAAGGGGTTTGAGATGGCCTTGTCCAACAAGGATTTGGAGAGCTTTGGACAAAGGCATATAGAGGGCATGGAAGACCCTCCGACCTCGGGGTTGGTATTTCAAGGTTTGTGGATTTTTGCTGGACGCACCAGCAGGGGGATTAGCAGGTGCTGGCCTAGTTTGCTGATCTCTTCCGAGTGGAGGATTAGGGCTGAAAGGAACATTCCTCGTACAAAGGCCCTTCTCCTGGCTTGCCCCTTGATTCAGACTGCTCTCATTCTGAGTGGCGAAAGTGTCATCCACAGTTTTTGTAACAACTGCGAGGACTTGCTCTTTGTTCAGTCCCTCAGCTTTCAAAGCCTCAATATCCCACCGAAGGTGTTCATGGGGACCAATGCCTGCCCCTACCTTGCTCTTACCAGTTGCTTCCACTTTGTCAAGAGATTGGCTTTCCTCAAATGCAGCCCATCCCAACATCGGGGAGTCTTTTGACATGAAGTTCCCGGTATGTGGTGTGGTCGATGATGGAGCCAATGTCCCGGAGGCCAGATCTGTCACGGTTTTTTGAAGATCTTTAATCATTCCCATCAACTCAGAAATAGTGGGTTCACGGGTTTGAGATGGTTGAGGTTCAGGTGCATCCATCATGCATAGGTCCATGCTTTCTGGGATAAACACCTCAGGCTTGGGTAGATGGGCCGGGGTGATGTATATGCTGGGGTCAAAGGTGGATGGCAGTATGTGGATGTGATTGAGGTAGGCAGGAGATGTTTGGTCATTGGGGTCTGAAGGTGGAGCTATCGTCCGGTTGTCAATGAGATTTTGGATCTCATGACGAAGGCGGTAGCAACGGTCGGTGCCATGACCGCGCTGCTGATGGTACACACAGTACTTGGCGGGGTTATGTCTGGCTGGGAGTGGGTTGGGAAGAGGTTGAGGATCGAGGGGTTTGAGATGCCCTTTTTCCATCAAGGCTTTTAGTGTGCTAGTCAGGCTCATATAGAGGGGGGTGAAAGTTCTGCCTTGAGTTCGGGCTGGGCTAGCTGTTTGTAGGCTTGGTTTGGCAAAAGGGTCAGCTGTGGCGATCGTATTGATTTCGGTGGGTTTGGGAATAGCGCTACTACTAGCATTGGTACTTCCTGAAATCACTTTCCTTGTCAGTTCCCTTGTCCTGGGAATGATCCCGCTGTTGAACGCATTCTCGACTTGAACCCCCAGTTCATGCAAACTTTTGAAAGTGAATAGTGGAGCAACTATCAACTTTTGCAACATATCATGCTCGAGGTTTCGGATCATCATCTGCACTTGATCCTTCTCAGAAGGGCGATGATCTATCATTTGTGCTGCCTTGGCTCTCCACCTTGCAATGAATTCCACAAAAGGCTCTGTTGGGTTTTGGCGAGTTGCTTCAAGCTCTTGGATGGTCATTTCAACTTGGGTATTGTAGGAATACTGATCGACAAAGGTCTCAGCCAGTTCTTCCCAGTTTTGCTTCACTGTATCCTCCAATTTGGTATACCAAGTAGCTGCCACACCCGACAGGGTTCTTCCATACAAAGAGAGTTTCTGTGGCTTAGTCAGACCCATCGGCTTCAGGACATCTAAGAAGAGTCGGATATGTACCATTGGATCTCCAGACCCGTCGAAACGGTCGATATATGGCATTTTGAATCTGTCTGGGAGCCGGATGGCAGCCTCGGTGTGCCCATCCTCAATGCCAGGAATGGAATTAAGGCCCTGTGCCTTTTTGAATTGCTTCTCAAGGTTTGCAATTTTCACTGCAGTCGGATTGAACTCATCAACATGAAAGGGTTGAGTTCTCTCATTAGGCTGCACCAGGGGTCTGAGCACCTGAGCTTGAGTCGACCCTTCTCGAGGATTCAGACACTGCAAATTTTCAACTGGCGGAATTGGGTCAAAGTTCGGCTGGGGTCCCAAAGCTGGATGTGAGGCAGATGCCCCAGATGGGCGCTGCGTTTCAATACTGGTCTCAGCCTGCATGGCAGTTCCCTGACTTAGCGCTGCTGTCATAGCCGCAAACTCCTCCGAACCTTGTGCCATCATGGCCTGTTGAGTCTGAACAAAGGTGATGTGACTGGTGACTGGCGACTGACGGATTAGATGAACATATGAGCCCTGACCGGCTTTTCTTTACCTTGCCTCAGCGAAAGAACACTGATTACCCTTGAACTGAATCTCTGACCTGACAAAGTCTATAAGCACAAGTTCGATGAACCTCGGGGGATATCGGAGCCTTCTGAAGCGACAGTTCCAAGACTACCTAGCAAAAGAGAAAACAGACAGCACCACAGCCTGATTTCACCTGAACAGATACGAGCATAGTTGAATGAGTGTGCCCTCTACTGAATTCTGCCCAAAATTCGGCCTCAAAATCTGAGTCTGAAACCCACGGGTAAAGCTGACTCCCAAACACTGATAGTAATGCCCGCAGGCCTGATGCCAAAATTCGCAAACTGGTGCCCGCAGGCCTGATGCCCAAACTCATATACTGATACATGCATTCCTGTAGAGACGCACTCTAAAGCACATAACAGATAAGTGAGAGCCAAAACACCCCTATGTTGGGGTAGGGTTTCCCTGTCCTATTTTGTCAGGAGCTAGGGTTTCATTACGCACACAGCGGCTTCAAACAACCTATAAACGGGTAAGCAACCTGTCCTAATTTGGAATGGTCACTATGGATCCGAATATGCACTAGGTCGAATGGTCAAAGAGGGTGCCCCGGTAAAACCGGGGTTTGTGTTCCCATACTGGCAGAGCCCACAACCGGTCAGCCTTATGGTCATGCCTTGACAAGACAAGCCTCTGGCAAACCGTTCAGGAATAGCAGATGGCAAACACGGTGTCCTAGGCGCACCAATGCAAATGCAATGCAAAGAAACACACAAGTGTAGTCAAAAACAGATATCAAGAGTTCGAGTCAAGTTCTCTAAATCCCCAGCAGAGTCGCCAGAAACTGTAACAAGCCCGCGGGGGACCTCGCTACAGCTCGGACTCGACTTTCGTAGTCACGGTTCTAAGTCTGAACCAAAGAGTCCAAATCCGGCAAATCGTTTTTGAGAAAAACAGATTTTTGAAAGAAGTGCCAAACATGGACTGCTTTGCCAGATACAGAGTCGCCACCTAAATATTTTATTTTGGGAAATTTAGGAAACCCTGACTCGTTGCCAAAAGGCCACGTGTCCGTCATCACCAAAGTTGCCTCGGCTCGGGAACTTGGGTACGATTGGGGAAGGTCACTTCGTGAGCACCCCCGCTCGCCCGGTCATAGACCGGCCTCTACTAACCATGATATCAATTTTTGAAAACATTGTGAGTTCTTATTCCGGTTTATTAGCCTAGGTTACTATGTGATGCGCACAGCATATAAGTATAGACCGAGTCGCCCAAATTGGAACAAAACATTTCATGCTTGCTTTTGAAAAGGGTTTGCTACCCGCAGGTAGGCTTGAAACATTTGATGATTTATTCCAATTCAGATAACCCGACCTCCACCCACAGGCATTCAGGCAGGTATATCACATAAGCAAATAGCCTCATGGTAAGCATGCTATCATGGCAGTCACTCACACGCATGCAAGGATGCTAAAGCATAAAACTCACCGAGTACTCCAAGCCAAAACAAAATTTACATTAGAAATCATGCATGAATCCTAAATATACAGAAATGCCTAATGCCACACATGCAAAATGCAACTATAGCAGGCTCGGCTATTCTAAAATGGCATATGGAATGCTACAGCTAACATGTATTCAATTTGGAATTGAAAGTACAATGCAGTTAGTATGATGCGCCGAGCCCGGTGCATGCAATACAGATGAATGAATGCAAACATGCTGTCATACTGTATGCTAATTTAAATATGCCCTAATCTAACCATCGTAAGCGGATAAATAAAAGGGAGAAAGACGTGGGGTTGGAAGACATACATCACACTCACGCACACTTATTACAGTTGTGCCCTCACTCGGAGGGTCCGAATAAATAATACAGTCCAAATATTACAGTCCCCAAAATAAAAGAATATTACAGTCCAAAATATTACAGAATTCTAATTAATTAATGAATTAACTAGAAAGCAAATAAACTGGCGTGCAAGCCAGGGACTGTCTTGCTTCTGGTGGATGATGCATGTCCGGGTTGTCTTGCGCGGAAATCCACCGGAATGCCCCAATTAGCCTCTGTTTACACCTGTTCTTGAAATGCGTGCCAAGCCCCAAAAAGTTGCTGATTCCTGGTTTTTCTGCAACAGAGAGCAGGAAAGGGGCATAGCAATGTATTTGCACAGATATATGCATGTCTCGATCCTCGTGCCACCAATCACGTATATCGAGACATGATGGCCGAGGAGTCGAAATGCACAACTCAATATAGGATGAATGCACATGAAACTACAGCTAAAACCTAACTCCATCATGGATAATCCGGAGTGTCGGTGACTGGGGAATTGAAACACATTTCATCACTCGGAGTACGAAATGTACCTCGCTTCCCGTGCCCGAGCTAACTCCTATCCCGGATACGAAGCGATATGCATGATATGCATGAAATGTAACTAAGATACAATCCTAACATACACAATGCTATGGAAATGAAATGCCTCGAAATACGTGCACACGGGCAAGCAAACCGAGAAAATGACAGAATGCTGTCTAAGATACAACCTAGTATGCACTATGCTATGAAAATGAGATGCCTCGAAATGTGTGCACACGGGCACGCAAACCGAGATGTCTCAAAATGCGTGCACACAGGCACGTAAACCGAGAAAATGCAGAATATGATGAAAATGAGATGCCTCGAAATGCGTGCACACGGGCACGCAAACCGAGAAAATGACATGTCTCGAAATACATGCACGCGGGCACGCAAACCGAGGCGATGATATGTGTCTCGAAATACATGCACGCGGGCACGCAAACCGAGGCGATGATATGTGTCTCGAAATACGTGCACGCGGGCACGCAAACCGAGGCGATGATAGGTGTCTCGAAATGCGTGCACACGGGCACGCAAGCCGAGGCGATGATAGGTGTCTCGCGGGCACACAAACCGAGGCAATGATAGGTGCAATGAAAACGAGATGCCTCGAAATGCGTGCACACGGGCACGCAAACCGAGGCAATGGTAAATGCAATGAAAATGAGATGCCTCGAAGTGCGTGCACACGGGCACGCAAACCGAGGCAATGGTAAATGCTATAAAAATGAGGTGCCTCAAAATGCGTGCACACGGGCACGCAAACCGAGACAATGGTAAATATCTCGAAATGCGTGCACGCAGGTCACGCAAATCGAGGCAATGATATGTGTCTCGAAATGCGAGCACGGGGGCACGTAAACCGAGGCGATGATAAAATGTAGTGAAATGACATGGAAACATGATATAGACTTATACCAATGTGAGTGAGCCTCAGCCACACTCACATAAGAAGCTGGTTGATGGAAATGAAGTGCCTCGAAATGTGTGCACACAGGCACGCAAACCGAGGCAATGGCATACGTAATGCAAATGACATGGAAATGACAAATGGGCTTATACCAACATGAGTGAGCCTTAGCCACACTCACATAGGATGCCGGTTGATGAAAATGAAGTGCCTCGAAATGCGTGCACACGGGCACGCAAACCGAGGCAATGGCATACGCAATGCAAATGACATGGAAACATGATATGGGCTTATACCAACATGAGTGAGCCTCAGCCACGCTCACATAGGATGCCGATGGCAGAAAATGAAGTGCCTCGAAATGCGTGCACACGGGCACACAAACCGAGGCAATGCATACGCAATGCAAATGACATGGAAAATGAAGTATGGACTTATACTAACACGAGTGAGCCTCAACCACACTCACATCGGATGCCGATGGCAGAAAATGAAGTGCCTCGAAATGCGTGCACACGGGCACACAAACCGAGGCAATGCATACGCAATGCAAATGACATGGAAAATGAAGTATGGACTTATACTAACACGAGTGAGCCTCAGCCACACTCACATCGGATGCCGATGGCAGAAAATGAAGTGCCTCGAAATGCGTGCACACGGGCACACAAACCGAGGCAATGCATACGCAATGCAAATGACATGGAAAATGAAGTATGGACTTATACTAACACGAGTGAGCCTCAGCCACACTCACATCGGATGCCGATGGCAGAAAATGAAGTGCCTCGAAATGCGTGCATACGGGCACACAAACCGAGGCAATGCATACGCAATGCAAATGACATGGAAAATGAAGTATGGACTTATACTAACACAAGTGAGCCTCAGCCACACTCACATCGGATGCCGACGGATAAACATGAGGTGCCTCGAAATGCGTGCACACGGGCACGCAAACCGAGGCGATGGCAGAATGCGATGTAATGACATGAAATGGATGGCAATCATTCTAACAGAATTTCAGCAACAAAATATGGGGGAAAACAGTCCCGAAATGAAGCGAAATGACACCAAATGCATGAAATTGTCCCGAAATATGAATTTAGGCACCCGAAATGGCCTATAGCTAGGCCAAACATGCACAATATGGACATGCAATGCAAAGACAGAAGCTAGAAAGTCCCAAAATAAACACTTTTCCAGTTTATAGCATGGCCAAACAGTAAGTATAGATATGGCAAAAATGGCATGCAAGAATACGGTATTTTCAAGGGGTAATGAAGCAAGTGATATAAAAAAAACCCAAACTGAAAATTTTCCTTCTACAACACTGAAGATGGACCAAAAATATGAACATTTACAGTATATGGAAGCCTCAAAATCAGTATACAAATATGCTAAAAATGTGATGCAAAACAAAGCTCAAAAGGTGCTATAACATGAAGTATACAAAATAATCACCAAACAGAAAAAAAGTGTTAATGAAACATGAAGTATAGATCAAAATAAGACTATCTCTAGGCCTGTAAAATGGCCGAAAACAAAAGCATGGTAGGCTAACTAAACATGCAAGAAAACGAACCAAAAGGTAGCCAAAGAGGCAAGTGGTATATGCAATGCTCAAACTGAAAAATTTCCTTCTACAACATTGAAGAGGGACCAAAAATAATCATATTTCCAGAACTATAAAACAGCCAAAACAGAATACAAACATGCTAGAAATGCAATGCAAAATTAGGCTCAAAAGTGGCTATAACATGAGGTATGCAAAATAATCACCAAATAGCCAAAGACCCTTAATAAAACATGAAGTATAGGTCAAAATAAGACTATCTCTAGGCCTGTAAAATGGCCGAAAACAAAATCATGGTAGGCTAACTAAACATGCAAGAAAACGGTATTTACAAAGGGTATTGAAGCAAGTAGCATATGGAGGGCTCAAACAGGGTTGAGCCCTTAATGAAAAGTGACAATGAGCTCAAAATAGGGCCCTTTTCAGTTAGGGCCGGAGCTTGAAACAAAAAGCATGGATGGCTTAGAGATGGTGCAAGAATGAGCTAGAAAAGAGGGAAATTGGACTTACCTTTGAAGACCAACACTTTTGTTGCTTCTTGGACCAGATTTGGTGACTCTAAGCTGCTGGAATTCTTCCCCTTGCTGCTGGAATGGAAGGGTGGTGGTAGAGCTTGAAGATGATGAAGAAATGGAACCCAAAACTTGAAGGAAATGGGGTGCTATGTATGTATCTCCTCCAAGAAAGCCTTGTAACCCCTTTCTTGAGTTGGGAGGTCAACAAAATTTTAGAGAGAGAGAGAAGAGCCTCTTCAAAAGTCTAGTGAAAAATGAGCCTTTTTCTTCTTTCAAAAGGGGCCCCGGATGTAGATATTTTTTGGGGGAAAACCAAGGCACAGCTGGAATGCACTCAACCTGAAGAAGCAGGCCGTTACTTTTTCTGCAGATGGCCGGCCAGCCACTTAACATAGCCAGCCGGCTAGGTCAAAGAAAAAAACGGCCGGCCGCCCAGAAAAAATGACCGGTCAACCCCTAGGATGAAGCCCCAGAAGTTAGCTTTCCAATGGCGCAAACCTTGCATTAAAATTCCTCCTGTAGAAAAAGTTATGCCCTTTTCCGTGAAGCCGCGCAGATTCAGTCCAAGCGGACTTCAACCAACCACATCTCTCCCCCCCGGAATTGGACTTGGGAGATTCTTGAGTGCAAAATGAAGCCCCGGAAGTAAGCTTTCCAATGGTGGTGGCCTCATATCTTAATTCCTCTTGTGCAAAGAGTTACGCCCGTTTCGGTGAAGCCGCGCAGCTTTTTCTCCTTCCCGGATTCATGCTGAAACACTTTTGACCAAAAAGAAGTTGGCTTTTCGGCAAAATTACTAGCCTCCCACCAACTTTTGGTGTCCTCTCATGTGTGTAGATCACATATATGTGGTTTGGGGTTGGCAACAGTGACTCCAGGGTGTTCAACATTGCATTTGAAGAGGAGGGGCAAAAATGGAAAGAAAAATTAATGGCTGGCCATAAACTTTTAGGGTCCTCCCAAGTGTGTACATCACAGATATGTGGTTCAAAGTTCAAGAAAGTGGGCCCAAGGTGTTCAACATTGGCCCGGAAGAGGAGGGGCAAAAATGGAAATAACAATTAATGGCCGGCCATGACTTTTTTGGGTCCTCCAAGGTGTGTAGATCACAGTTATGTGGTTGAAAGTTGGCAACACTACCCCTAGGGTGTTCAACATTAGCCCGGAAGTTGGAAAAACGGGCGTCGGGAGGCTCCGGAGGAGAGATAATTGGTTGCTGCAACAATTACTGGCCTCCCACCCTTCAGTGACCTCCCTGGTGATAAAACAGAGGTACCTGCCAAAAATGAGCAAAAACCGATGCAAAACGGATGTTCGGGGGCCAAAACACGCAGTTCGGGATCCCGAAAATAGGCTGTTAAGCACCGAAAGTGGCGTTCGGCCACGAAGTGGGTTTCTCAGGCCCCAGTGTCCCTCAAAAGGGAGCAAATAGGAAGTATACCAAAAACCGGGGCAAACGGAGATGGTTAGGCGGTCCCGAACCGAGGCACATGGCCTGACGGCTCCGAAAACCGGAAACCGGACTCCGAAATGGGAAAAATGGCCTACGGCCACCAAATGTAGCCTACGGACATTGAGAGATGGTCTGCTGGACCTCTCCCTCCCCTCAGGAAAAGAAGCAGAGAAAACCGAGTCTGGTTCGCAAACCGAGACAGGGCACAGAAGAGGGTTCGGAAGTCCGGAGGCAGGGCTCACGGCCGCGACTCCGAGACTTCTGAACGAGCACATCATGCAACATCACCAAGCGCTCAATCGGTGACGTCTGAGTCTTAAGGTCGGTCAAAAATGGGGTGTCTACACTAAGTTGGTGTTGGAATGTTACAATTAGGTTGGTTTAGATGTGGGTTTGTTGGATTTTGTATATTAGTTGTTAAAACTCCCTTTTTAGGATCATTAGCATTAATACAAACACAGAATTGCTTTCAAGCCACTATTATGATTTATATGGTTGTGTTTCGTGTTTTGTGTGGTGATTTCTGTTACTATAATTAACAATTCAGTATTGGGAATTGGAATGTGAAGATCATGGTGTGATGATTAAGTGTTATTGTTACTAAGTTGCTATTGGAATGTTACAATTTGGTTGGTTTAAATGTGGGTTTTTGAATTTTTGTATTTTTGTTGTTGATGCTACACACATTCATGTGTCCTGTATGTGTTTGATAAAATGCCACAACAAGCTTTTTCTTTATTGTTATATTTCATTTTGTTTTGGTTTTTTATTTATTTATTTATTTTTGAGAAAATTGATGTCCATTATTTTAATGCATGTACACATGTATAGTTTTCTTGGCCTAATAATGTGATTAGAGAAAATTCAACACTGAATTATGCCCCCTTTTTTGTTGAATCCAAATACTCAACTAACGAAGAACTTTGAAACATTCCACATTTTTTACTAGTTTAGCAACCATCATACAAACCCAAAATGACTTTACTTTCATTGGTTAGATGCACAATAAAGTGGTTCTAGGTAGCCAGATAACGTAGTTAAGGTCACACTTGTCTTAGGGAAGATCCAGCAAAAATAACTTTAATTTCATTGGTTAGATGCAAAAAAGGCCAGCTTAACCTCCAATTGGATTTCATTCTAAGCCTTTTGTTTTCCATAGAGAGAGGTGAGTTTTAGACCTTTTTTCCTCCCATTATATACAGCTTCTAGAAAAAAAAATTGCATGCTCTGTGAAGTCTCACTCTATTCTATGGCTGAGTTTTTAAACTAGGAAGTACTAAAAAAACGTATTAATTTATTTGATCATTACTTCTCATGTTCTGGTTGCAACCAAAAAACAAGCTGCTGCCCCAAAACCCAACAGCAGCCACCAAAAAACAGGAAAATAAAATAGAGCTACCACCATCATAGGTCAATTGGAGATCAGGCTGCAGCCCCAAAATCCAGAGTAGAACACACTCAAAGCTCCACATTTCCACCTAAACACCTTCTGATCTGGCTAAGGAGGAGAAGATGAAGGGAAGAAACAAAGAGGTGGTGACTAGGGAGTACACCATCAACCTCCACAAGCACTTGCACAGCTGTTACTAACCTATCTATCTATGTATGCATTATAGCTTATTGATTCTATCAATTAATATATGAAGTTTGGCTCTTGGTAGTGTTGAATCAATTGTTAATGTGAAATTACAACATTATCAACTTGAGTTTATGTGAAATTATTAATGCTGTCTCATAGGGAACACTGCCATTTTGGAATTTGGATCTTTTTGACTTTGCAAAGATCAAGTGGAACCCTTGTTGGTCTAGTTTACCCAACAATTTCCATACTCTCACACAAAGATATATATATATATATATATATATATATAGAGAGAGAGAGAGAGAGAGAGGCATGAATTTGATTGCTCCACATTGCAGTTTGCATTGGATTTCACATTTTAGAAGTTAAATCTATCCAATGTACAAACTTTTAGGTTACAGTCAAGTTCATCTAACTTTACTGAAATAAGAAAAAAGAAAAAAAGGGATAACAGAAGGGCCCAAAAATGAGCTAATTAATCTTTTATTAAAGCACTGATTTTCTATCAATATTTTCTGAATATAGGAAACCTTACAACAAAGGTGGAAGTTATTAAGTTATAAACAACAAACAGGCTTATGAGCAATGCCATGTGTAATTCTTCATTGCATAGATATTTTAATATTCTTTCATCCTTTCGCAGGAAGTTCTCTAAGAAAAAAAACTATTCCTGTAATTGCATAGAATTTTTGTTTTTTGTTGTTTTAACATACGTACTTGAACAAATGACAAGTGTTTAGTTTTTTTGTTCTTGGCAAGTGGACCAACTATTTCTTGAAATTTGTTGATAAAGAACTCTTTTTTCTTTTTTTTTTTTTTTTTTTTTTGATTTGTAGTCACCTACAAGGCATTAGTATCTAGTGTTTCCAACTGTTTCTGGAATCGTTTCTAGCAAGAGTTTCCTGGTTAGCAACTAATTACAAATGATTGAGAATTTTGAAGTGACTGATAGTATTTGGTTTTAGAACGTGAGTCCTTTTCATAATATGGCGATATTGGGGAATGAGATGAACATAGACACTGGTATTGATCATTTATATTGCTTTTAACTTGTAGAAAACTGTCTTTTTTGGAAGTATGTCGAAAATATCATGTGGATCTAGTAATTATTTTATTGCTTTAATATTTAATTGTGACACACGTGGGTTGGATCAGAGCTGAGAGCAACCACTGTGTGAGATTCGCTTGACATTTGGTCTCATTTCTGGTTCCAAGGTTCAACTTTGTTTCACATTTGGTCTCTATGGGGTTTTGTTTGATCTCCTCGGCTCAAATTTCTTGTGGATACACCAATCATGCTGATGGTAAGAGTGGGTTGGATCATTTCTGATTTTCTTGTGCCAGTTGGGTGATTACAAAATAGGGAAAAAAACTAAAAGGAGTTTATTGTGCTGGATCATTTTCAGTTTAATTGTTATTATTATCCTATATTTTCTAACCCGTTGAGCAGAGCAATTTCTCCCATCACTCATGTACCTTATGAATGATATAAAAAAAATGATTTAGGCTTTAGAAATCTTTGCAAGATTACAGTATAGTTTCTTAAATAGATTGACCAACATTTGTAAGCCAGTTATGTTCTTTGGTTTGGATAAATTAGATGCTTATCTTTTCTTATAATTCCTTCTTGTTTGTTATTTGTGGCAGCCGGTAGCGGTTCACAAAACGTCGCAAAATTGATCAATTGCAAACTCAAGGTATTCAGTTGTAAGCTCAAGATGCTATAATAAGCTCTTTAAAAGAGCAAGTAGCATTTTTGATGAGACAAAGACAGTGTTCTAGTGGTTTGCAGGTATAACTACATATAACATATTTATCTAAATGATGTATTTATCATATGTTATCCTTTTTCTAAATTTATGCATACTCATGTAAACTTTGTTGTATAAATTAGGCGACAAATGGATCTAGTGGCATTCCGGACCAGGCTTCTCCAAAAACACATCAGAGATCCTCTTTTGGGAGTCATGAAATGCAACCTTTTAATAGGGGTAAGTCATCATTACAATACACATATATTGACAAAAATTTAGAACCAATGTTAATGACTTCTCTACAAATAAAATATTAGTTGGTTTGGACAAAATTGGGATTTGATAGGTTGACTTTCTGCTTTGCTTCCTTTACTGACAACTGCAAAAATACCAAACAAACCAGTGAAATAGAGAATTGGGCATTCGAACAAATTTGAATATCAACAATGGATCAAATTGTAATATACAATTGAAAAATAGACCCTTGGATGTTGTTATTGGTTGCTTGATTTACTAGTTGTTACTAATGTTTTGCTTTATTGGCTGATTCAGTCCAAATGCCAACCTGTTGGCATCTTATATTTTATTTGGATATGTTTAACATCCGAGCTTTGGAGTCTGCCCTCAGGATATATAAGGAAGGAAAGTCTTATGTTGAAGGGCACATTAAAAAATAGAGAGTATTACATATAGCATGAGTAATAACTTCTTTTCATCTACAAAAAAAAGAACATCTGTTTGTCAGAGTCTTTCAATTGTAATGTTTATGTTTATAGTATATGAATAAAAGTCCATTTTCAAAACCATTGTTCTTTCATAATATAATCCTCTTCTTGAGTGATACGCTGACTATGAGAGATTGAGAGTAAGGTGAGGCAAGGAGGCTATTAGTGATTACCTATAGGCGAGAGACCACTTGGCAAAACAGAAGCTGAAAGCAAGATCCAAACTTAAAAGGCCTTGTGGAATGTGTTCTTCATTAGAGTTCTATACTTAGGAGTAATAGCAGAGGCGAAGTAGGCACATATTTAGATATAATTTCCTAGACATTAATAATTGTTAGTTGCTTGCTTACATGTTCTAAGCCCTTTAGATGTCTAATCTTAGAAATTAATTTGCAGTGCTTAAAGAACAAGAAGAATTAACTGCACAAATTAAGAACAATTTGTTTCTTAAATCTTTAGCCACCTTACACTTCTGCATTACTGTATTTTTTTTTTTTCCATTTGCTGTTGTATCTTTATTTTTTGATACGTAAACCACATACTTACCAAAAAAATAAGACTTGTCGAGAATTATTTATAGCCTAAATTTTCTTCATAGATTTTGAAATTGAAAATGATACTTATGCTCATTTAATCATTTTTATTGCAGGAAATAAGCCAATATGAAAGCATCAAACAATGGACGTCATTTCTCAATTTGATCATTTTTTATGGAGGTCTTTATAAAATGGCGTCATGAGTAATACATTTGAGTACTATTGTCATGTAACAAGTTTATTTGTACCTTTTAGATTATGGTGTGGGCTATTAGTTTGCTAGAAGTATTGGATCTATTTTGTATTATATGCTTACGTAATGAACCCTTTAATTAAGGTGTTTTGGATATTTTGGGATTAAGAAAATGCACTTTTTTACTTTTTACAATTATTGAGTATTGAGCCATTAGAATAAAATAGTGTTTTTATGGATATATAATGTGAGCAAGGATAAGTGAGAAACAACCATTAATGGTTAGCAAATCATTAAAAATTTCAAGCTATATATTATTGGTAATTGAATAATAAAAATAGCCTATAACTGCGGTTAATAACCGTCGCTGTAAATAAAATTCAAAAAGAATTCTATGGCTATAGCGACAGTGTAAAACTGATGGAATAGAGTCAAAATATAGTAGCAGTTCACAAAATGTCACAAAAGTGACGGATATAGCAACAATCAACCCGTCGCTATAAAGTTAGCAAGTAATGGGTAAATTTAAGATATAGCGAAATTTGCAACTGTCACTACATTGACCGTCGCAATGAAAATAACTATACTAGCACTTGAGGAAAACGTCACTATAAGGATATGCCGACGGGCCTATTGCGGCGGTTTGGCCGTCGCTATTTCAACAGCGGGTAAAGGTCTTCTAGTTTTTAGTGACACTTTTTTCTGATTTTAGCGGTAGTTTTGGCCACTGCTAAATCTTGATTTTTTTGTAGTGAGCTTCACAACATTCCTGTGGTTGACTTGGGGGAGAATTATGACTTCATTAATGAATTGCTCTGTCTGGGACTAGCTCTGATCAATTACATTGGACTTCTTAACGGCAACTATGGTGTTATCTGGTAATATTCCTTTGTAGACTGTTCGTTGGCCTCCTTGGCCCAAGACTCTACTTTCATCGTAGTTGTTTGTTGCCTTCTTGAGGTCATCTGACGTAAAGATGTTAGCTAATTGAACTGATCCTTCATTTTTGGAAAGTTGTTGTTTTAACATGAAGCCACCATTTTGTTGAAAGAACTTCTCTCTAAGATTGAAGATCTTCCTCTGCCTAAATACCCAAATATAGCCAGGAGCCACCAAAAAGTAGCCCTGAGATGCTTATGCTGATGCCTAGAAAGATTCAAACGGAAAATATCAATACCCATAATTCAAGTTTCAACTTCATTATGATGAAACAGAAAAGCTATAAACCCAAAAAATGAAATGTATGGTATAGATTCAAATTTACGGTGGTGCAGGATGCATCGAGAATAATAAATTTCATTTTCTAGGTATTTTCTATGCATTATTTTTTTTTTTTTTTTTTTTTTTTTTTTGGTGCAGGCATTGATGTTGATCTAAACTTTGGTCACACTCTGATGACAATTTTTTTTTTTTCTTTTTTTGTGGTTATTCCATTCTTCTTTGAATTACCAAACACAACCTATACATGAAAATGAAAAATAAGATGAGAGAATTGGTTGTTTATAAAAACTTAGATGTCTATATAAATCTTAGGTTGCTGAAACAACAATATAAGGTAATTGGAGATATGGCATCTTCGAATTGTTTCAGATTGTGCATCAATAATTGAGGGTTGTAAACTCTTTAACTGGAGATAGAATCAAAATCACAAGCAATGATCTGTTTGAATATTGATGAAAATTTAATCTGTATACAAATTTATGATTAGTAAGCATGTGTGGGGTGTATGTGAACCTACCTAATGCAATGTTAATCACGGGAAGCCCATGGTTCGGAACAGGAACCAGACTGCAACCTGATCCATTTTTTCTGCCATCACCTTCATAGCCCTGTGGACAAGAACAATTGTATGTGCCTGGTAAATTCTGGCATGTCATGTTGCAGGGGCTTGAAATAATGCACTCATTAATATCTGAGAACAAGCAAGTTTGATTTTTGATGTCATATTCAATAGCTACAACATATAAATCATGGCATCAATGTTAAGAAGAAACTGAAAGCTTTCAACACAGTTGTGGTTACCTTTACAACCATTGGGAAGATAAGGGTTCCCTTCATATCCCTGGGAGCAATTGCAGCGATACCCGGGACCATTGTCAAAGTCATGACAGTCACTATTAGCCTTGCAAGCAAAACTTGATAGATTGTTTTTGGCTTCAGCACATGTTTGGTCCCCTACAGACCAATCAAGCACCACGGGCAACATTGTTCTGTTCTGTAAGTTTGCAAGATCTAAAGAAGAGAAGTTGTAAGCAGCTTCCTCAGCTACGAAAGCGTAGCTGCACGGATTAAAGTTCCATACAAGGGTATGGTTGTCATAGCTTCTGACACTGATGTTGAAACTCCTCACTCCCTTCGGGATACTCATCTGACAGCAGCCAATGCCAGAGCACGAGCCGTTGATCACATTGTTGATGTTGTCGCACAGTGACAAGCACCCCGTGTCATACTTTTGTCCCTGGGAGCCTGAGATTACTGCATAGGAGTCGCACCCAACAGCTGTGAACTTGTTTCGGGTATTTGAGATGGGGAATTTGGCAAATCTGGTCCATTGGTCAGAATAGTCTTCCAGAACACCCCCTTCATTGAAGCAATCATACGCTACCTTGGATGATATGCGCAACTGACCAGAAAGATGTATGTCTGTGATCTCTATGTTACTTGTTGTTAGAAACAACTTGGGAGGGTCGTAGTGGGTGTCGTTACAAGTAACCAGAAAATCTTCTTCTACGTAGCATTCTTTACTAGTGCCAAATGGGTATGGGATACTGATGTTACCACAATAATCTAGGCAACTAGGCATGAATTGAGCAGCAGCAAAAGATGCTACTAGAAGAACCCATCCCAAGTTAAGTTGCAGAAAAATCAAAGGTAAATTATACATGGTTAGAGCCAGGTTTTCAGGCATTAGATAGCTTTGTGGTTGTACTTCATTTTAAGTTCCTTATTTATAAGGCAAAAATAAATAAATAAATAAATCACAATTAATGAAATATAGATGATGAAATGAAACGCGTATAATATGTTGTCGAAGACCAAACACATTAATTGCTGAAGCGCAGTTTAGAGTATCAATTTAGACTAGTCATTGTTATAAAAATAGAAAAATGGTAGAGAATTATTATACAAAATGACTAGTGTGATTGTTTAAAAACACAAAGCTAATGTTTTGATCATAGTTTATAAATATGTAACTGTCATATGAAATATTATAAACTCAGCAATACTATTTGGATGTGGGGGAAAAAAAAAAACCCACATATTTTTAAATATAGTTCTCTGTTTTAGGAGCAAAAATAAATTAACAAAATTTTTTAAGGATGTATACCATATGCATCTTACCACAAATTGACACAACTTTATTACAAAATTTCATAACATTAACCACAAAACATATTTAAAAAGTAATAATGAAATTTATAACTTTTGATCTTACCAAACAACATGCACAAATGCTGTTTTATTTTAATTTTTATAGTTTAAAAGTAAAGTTTGATATTTCAAAATTCAAACAGCTTGAACCTTAAAGAGAAAAAAAAAAAAAAAAAAAAAAAAAATTGGAAGAAATTTTTTTGAAAGTATCATGTTGATGATTTATTTAATCATCTAACGCATTAGCAATTAAAAAAATTTAAAAACAAAATAAATAAATAAAAAACTTTTTAAAAAAAGGACAATAATATTCACACTTGTAAAAGGAAAATAAGTGATTTAAAATGAAGTATAAATATCATTTTTTTAAAAAAAAAAATTTAAGATAAACATATTTTAAGCTAAAAATCATGCCTACCTCTTTTTCTTTTTTCTTTTTTGATATAAAAGAAATTCTGTGCATAGGACAGGTATACTACTAGTTCAATTAAAAATTTTAATCAAAAACATTAATAGTATAAGTTCAAACTAGAAGATTAGGTTCAAAGCATAACAATCTACCCCAACCCCCACGGCATGTCTCGTATGTGTGGCTATCAAAATAACACTTAGAGCCATTGCTTTATCTTTTTTTTTTTGCAATGAATTTGTTTATTCAAAATTTTTTAGAACTCATAAAAACATATTTTCAATTGTGATAATATATTTAATTTAATTTCTTACTTTATTTTTCTATTTTTATTTTTTGGCATAAAACATTAGAATTCACATATAAATGCACGTAAAAGTTACTCACTTATATTTAGAAAATGTAAAAATATAATAAAAGATTGAATGAATTACACTAACAGTCTCTATAGTTTGGGCTTGTGGCACTTTCATCTTTGACTTTTCAATTATGATATATTTGAACTTAAATTTTGAATTTTGTTCCAGATTAGGACTATCAAAGATGTTTTATTTGTAAATGGTCCATTTGAAGAGCAAATTCGTCATACAACTTATTTTATGTTGGTTGATTTATATGTTGTTTAAAATGTAATGACCTTTTTATTTAATGAATAACGCTGAAATTTTTTTGGTTATAAAATTCTGTTTGATTTGATTTTTAGAATCTATATTTAGAAGAAAAAAAAATTGAGAAATTAAAATTAAATTTGGTAAAAAAAATTAAAAACACATCATTTTTATATAATTTTATCTTTTGAGAGACTAGAAATAATTTTATAAAATAATTTTTTTGATATTTATTTTTGTTAAATTAGTTTCAATTTTTTCAAAAGTCAAACATGACAACAACTTTGATATCATTATTAAACTAATTCATTAAATCAAAAAATCTAAAACAAAAACATTTCATATATAAAACATATCAATTACACATTAAAATCTTAATAACCATCCATTACATAATAACCATAAATATATATATATATATATATATAGATATATGTTTACAACAAATATAGTCATCTATTATATTATAAATATCTAAAAATATTAACAAAAACAATCACTCATTACACTATCATCATCCAAATAGATATTAAAAATTAATTTGATAAAAAAATAAAAATATTAAAAATGTAAAAGATTTATTATCTTTGGTGGGTAGAAAATTTAAAAATATTTTTTGATATTTATTTTTATTAAATTAGTTTATATTTTTTTAAATTGGTGACTTTGTCTTTGAAATAGAGTAACAGTATTTTTAATTATCTTTATTTAACACGGAACTAAAAATTAAAAATTAAATACATCATAATTAAAAAATTAAAAATCAAGATAATACAAATATCAAATTACAAGAATAGTTTCATATTATCATTCGGATCTCTTTAATTGTTTATTTTAAATTAAAAGCGAGGTTGTGAGGTTAAAGGTCCAAAATAAATGGTGTGTTTGGTTTGTATTTGTAGAGTAGTTTTTGAAATAAAAAGTATGAACATTTGTTTGGTTTGCTTTTTTTTTAGAAATGATTTTGAAAAATTATTTTGGGGAAAGAGTTTTAAAAAAATGTGATTGATTTGATGTGTACGAGAGAGAGTGAGTGATTTTAG
The DNA here is from genome assembly GCF_055761805.1 of Camellia sinensis. Taxonomy (NCBI): domain Eukaryota; kingdom Viridiplantae; phylum Streptophyta; class Magnoliopsida; order Ericales; family Theaceae; genus Camellia; species Camellia sinensis. The sequence goes on from NC_138963.1 coordinate 145,710,639, forward strand.
AAAATAGGTAACCAAACAAAATTTTGAGATTTTTTTTAAAAAAATTTATTTAATTTAATTACTTTTAAAAATTTATTTGTAGAAAAAAATTTTCAAAAATTTTTCTCAAAAACAAGCCAAACAAGGCAGTCTTCCATGCGGGTGGCAGAAGGCGAATGTTACAAAGGAGTCCTATTTCATCAGTGGGCTCCATCACAGCCCATCTTGTTCGGGATGCATGTGGAGATAATGCTGATTGTTGGGAGGAATTTAACCTCTTTCTTTTTTTCTTTTCTTTTTTTTTTTAACTTATAAATTATTATTTTTATTTATTTTAAAAAGATATATAAAAAAATAAAAAATAATGTGATAATCTCAAAAAATGTAACTATCACATAATTGTGGGCTAATATTAAAAGAAATCATGCTAGGAGTGTTTTTCACCCCTTAAAATCGAGTCAGGAGCCTCTCCTTGTAAGCTTGTGCTTGCGTCCGTCCTTGCAGACCTTCGGGTCTACTTTTAGGCCCAATTTTGATAATCCGAACCGTTTATATTTTATGGTTTATTCAGTATATCATACCTGTAAAAAATCAAGTTGATCGGATATCAGAAAGTATGTGTTTGAAAAATTGAACTAAACACTATTTTTTAAAGAATTTAATAAACAGTTTTCCGAACATATGCTTTCTGATATCTGATCAACTTGATTTTTTACAGGTATGATATACTGAATAAATCATAAAATATGAACGGTTCGAATTATCAAAATTGGGCCTAAAAATAGACCCGAAGGCCTGCAAGGACGGACGCAAGTATGGAAGCTGCAAGGAGAGGATCCTCACTCCTTAAAATCACCCATCATTAGATTTTCTTCTTAATTTTTTTTATGAGAAATATTATGGTATGCATGTCTTTGTTAAATAATTTTCACTGTATTTAAAGAAATAAATTTTGTTTGTATACTAAATAATAAATGGAATACAAAAGAAAAATAGAAAAAAAAGAGAGATTGTTTGATTACAAAAATCAAACCTAATAAAAATAAATAAATAAATAAAAACAGATTTTTATTTTGTTACAAAAAAAAAATCAAAATCTGATTTAAATAAATAATAAACTAGAAAATAAATTAACAACTTACTAGATTAATTTCTTGAATAATATTCTGATCAAGTCCAGTGTTAGATATTGTGTCCTTAAGAGAGATTCGTCCTCTCTACGGTGCTTTCAGAATATGGACGTCTATCTTCCATGATAAAATGATCAATCAACCAATAAATTCAACACTACAATTTATTCGCACAACGAACACACTAAGTATTTACACTATTTCTCAAAAGGAAAATAATGCAGCAAAAATGCAGAGAAGGCAGACAATATTTTAGACGAAATTTTTTGTGCAAAACCAAATTAGAGACTTGTCTATATATAGGTGTAAAGGTGACTCTTTATTTTGAATTAAACAGGTAATAAACCTGTTTGAACAGGTAGCAGACCTGTTTGGTTTGAATGGCACTGTTTGGGTTTGAATTCAAACAGATATGAATCTATTTGGGTTTGAATTTTGAACAAAACCTGTTCTGGGTTTGTAACAGATTCGGATCTGTTGGACAGAGGTGTAAACTGTTTTGAAATTTCCAAAATTGAAATTAACCTAGACAAAAATTTGGAATTAAATTCGAATTCTTAGACAGATTTTATTTCAAAAAATAAAATTATATCCAAATGTTTTTTGCCCAAAAAGATTAGTATTTGGCCAGACAAGCCCAACCCAACCACACACTACGCACCTGAGCCCAAGCCCATGCCCAGCCCGCCTGACCACACAGACGGCGACAGCGGCGACGCGCGCGTGTGGTGATTTTTGGGTCCAATGGGTCTACCCCATTTTGCCCATAACCTCCCTCTCTACAAAGCTTGGGTGCCCCTTGGGGCCTACCCCAAGTTCCAATCTTTTGCCTTATAAACTCACTCAAAACTTCCCATCAAATCAATGTGAGACAAGCCATTATACAAACCTTAAGGAATTTCCACCAAAACTCCATTTTCATGGAGCTCACTTTGGCTTCAATTTCCCATTCACCCGATAATGGTTTTGAGCAACTAAATATACCACGTGAATCACAATGCGGCATAGAACGCGTTACCACTTTGACTCGCAAAATTAGGCTCATAGGTCCTACCTAAAAATTAAACCAAAGTTAAGAAAAATTCTGTTTTTCAGATTTTTTTCCAAACCCATTTTTAACAATCTCCCACATTAATGGAATTTGAAGACAACGGAAATGCAACAATATGCAGAATTTGTTGAAAGTGTATAACTCGAAAATATCTTGCATCAAGATAAGTAGCTTTCGGCTTTGAGCTTTCCCTAGTGATAACCTATCGGACTTACTAGCCAACCAATGGACGCGATGCCTTGAATTGTTCAGCCGTTTGTGTAAGCCAAGATAATAGATTTCACACAAAATATCTTCTAACACATCGTGGTTTTCACTGTTGTGTTCATTTTGGCCTTGAACGCTCCTGATTTTCATGAGTGTTTCTAGAGAATTTAGCCTCTTCATTCTCATAGAACCAGTCCCAGTTCGACACTCATATAGGTGATTCTTATTGTGAGTATCTCTTATACTCGTCTTGATTTATGCCTAAATCAAGATATAAGTAATCATTAAAAACTAAGCTTATCCTTAGACCCCTACATACAACATATATCGCAGATATCACTTTCACCATAGGAATGGGTAGGGAATTTTTATCCCTTGGTGATTTCTGGCGAGCCACACATAACTTAGTTGTCCTTTTGAACTTAGTTCTTGGGATCTCCAGTCATATAAGTAGGGTTACCATTACGATGACTCTTATGTAATAGGCCTTAAACCCTTCTCCTTTGATAAACTATACACTTGCTCTTTTGTCAAACCTTTTGTTAACGGATCCGCAATATTCTCTTTAGATTTTATATAATCTATTGAGATTATTCGATTTGACAGCAATTGTCTTACGATATTATATCGACAACGAATATGTCGTGACTTACCGTTATACATATGATTTTGTGCCTTGCCTATTGCAAATTGACTATCACAATGAATGCAAATAGCTGGCATAGGTTTTGGCCACATTAGAATGTTTTCTAAGAAGTAACGAAGCCATTCTGCTTCTTCTCTTGCTTTGTCTAAAGCAATGAACTTAAATTCCATTGTAGATCGTGCGATGCATGTTTGTTTCATGGATTTCCAAGAAACAACAGTGCCTCCCAGAGTAAAGATATATCCACTAGTGGATTTTGAATCTTTAGTATCCGATATCCAATTGGCATCACAATAACTTTCGAGTACTACTGGATATCGAGCAAAGTTCAAACCATGATCACAGGTAAATTTTAGATATCTAAGAGCCCGAATGATCGCTTTCCAATGGACTTTTCTGGGATTACTAGTGTACCTACTCAATTTACTGACTGCATAAGCAATGTCAAGACGAGTACAATTCATTAGGTACATTAGGCTTCCAATGATCTTAGAATATTTTAACTGAGATACTACATTACCTTTATTTTTAGATAAATAAAGGCTGATGTCTACAGGTGTTCTAGCTACATTCATATCATCCTTGATAAATTTACCAAGTATTTTCTCAATATAATGTGATTGAGGTAATGCATATCCGTCAGATGTTTTGGTAATTTTCATTCTTAATATAACATCTGCGACCCCCATATCTTTCATATCAAATCTTCTATTAAGCATTTGCTTAGCTGATTTGATCATACTTTGACTACTTCCAATGATAAGCATGTCATCCACATAAAGACAAACAATAACATATCCTTGGTCAGTGTTTTTAACATAGATGCACTTGTCATATTCGTTTATTTTAGACCCATTAGTAAACATAGCATGATCAAATTTTTCATGCCATTGCTTAGGTGCTTGTTTTAATCCATAAAGATATTTTGCAAGCCAACAAACTTTCTTTTCTTGTCCCGGCACTACAAACTCTTCAGGTTGCTCCATATAGATCTCTTCATTTAGATCACTGTTTAAGAAAGCTGTCTTAACATTCATTTGATATATTTCTAAATTATACAACGCTGCTATGGCAATAAACATGCGGATGGATGTTATTCTTGTCATAGGAGAATATGTGTCAAAATAGTCCAGACATTCCTTCTGTCTGTAACCTTTTACTACAGGTCTTGCTTTATACTTGTCTATTGAACCATCTGCTTTCATTTTTCTCTTGAATATCCACTTATATCCAAAAGGTTTAGAACCAGGTGGAAGATCCACCAATTTCCAAGTATGATTTTGCATAATAGATTCAATTTCATTATTAACAGCCTCTTTTCACAAAGGTGCTTTAGGACCTGTCATTGCTTCCTTAAAGCTTTGAGGTTCATTTTCTAACAGGTATGTCAGAAAATCTGGACCAAAGGATTTTGATGTTCTCGTTCTCTTATTTCGTCTTGGTTCATCATTAGTTAAATCCTATTGGTTGAGACCATTACTAGTCTCTTGTGTTTGATTGTCATTAATCTCTTGACTTTGTGTACAATCATAAGTTCTTTTCTGTGAACTTTATTCATGCCCTTTCTTGTAAGGAAAGGCATGTTCAGGAAACACAGCATTCCTTGACTTTATAATAATGTTCACATTTATATCAGGTATTTCTGATTTATAAGTCAAAAACTGATATGCATTACTATTTTGAGCATAACTAATGAACACACAATCCACTGTTTTTTGTCCAATCTTAGTCTTTTTAAGAACATGAATTTCAACTTTTGCCAAACACCCCCACACTTTTAAGTATTTGTAGGAAGGCGGTCGACCGTTCCACAATTCATAATGAGTGTTATTAGTTTTTTTGTAGAGTATTCTGTTAACAACATAATTAGCAGACAATATTTCTTCCCCCCACAAGTTCTGTGGTAAGACCAAACTTAGTAACATTGTATTCATCATTTCTTTTAGTGTTCTATTCTTTCTTTCAGCAATTCCATTTTACTATAGAAAATAGGGTGCTGTAGTTTGATGAATAATGTCATGTTATGCACAAAATTCATTTAATGGTGCATCATATTCACTACCCTATCACTTCTAACCATTTTAATGGTTTTTCCAAATTGATTTTCAATTTCTATTTTGTAGAGTTTAAACATTTCTAAGATTTCATCTTTACTTCTAAGTAAATAAACATAACAATATCTTGTGCAATCATCGATAAATGTTATGAAATACTTTTTGCTTCCTCTAGTTAGAACAAATTTAAGATCACATACATCTGTATGAATTAATTCTAGAGGTTCGATTTTTCTTTTAACCGATTTAAATGGAGCCTTAGTTAGTTTCGCTTCTACACAAATCTCACATTTGTGATTAGGATCAATTTCAAACTTTAGTATATAATCTAAACCAATTAATCTACGCAAAACATCAAAATTTACATGTCCTAATCTACCATGCCATATTTGACTTAAGAATATAAGCAAAAGATGTGTTATTCTTATTAATAGCAACTTTTGGTACAACCGTCATTACATTCAATTTGAAAAGACCATCACTTATGTATCCCTTATCAACATACATACCACTCTTTGTTAATACAAATTTATCAGACTCAAAGACAAGTCTAAAGCCATTTTTACTTAACAAAGAACCAGAAACCAAATTCTTCTGGATGTCAAGTACATGCAGTACGTTGTTGAGGGTCAGTTCTTTCCATGTTGTCATCTTCAAGATCACCTTTCCTTGTCCAACCACAGTAGAAGTAGAAGAAGAAGAATTTTTCATGAAAAGTTGTTCACCATTTGTAGTATCATTGTAGGTAGTGAACATCTTCTTGTCCGCACATATGTGACGAGTTGCCCCAGTGTCAACCCACCACTCCTTGGGATTTCCAACCAAATTAGCCTCAAACACCACAGCAGAGAGGTTGATGTCATTCACCCCGTCAGAGATGTAATCTAATTCTGTCACATTGGCCCGATTGGTGGTCTTTTTGCTTGTACTTCTGCGATCCTTCTTAGAACGCCGACAGTCAGAAGCTCGATGTCCGGTCTTGTCACAGTTATAGCATTTTACTTTGAACTTCTTGTTGCCATTGTTGTTGCCTTGTTTAGGATCATCTCCAGTAAACTTCCTCTTTTTTTTGTTATTTGGTTTGTGAACTTATTCAACCACATTAGCCTTAAACTCAATGGGATTTTTCTCATTCCTCTTTTCAGCCTTTCGGTTATCTTCCTCAATTCTCAATCTTACAATCAACTCATCAATGGTCATATCCTTGTATTTATGTTTTAAATAATTTTTGAAATTTTTTCAAGCCGGTGGTAACTTTTCCACTAACAGCAACTTGGAAAGACTCGCTAAGAGACATACCTTTAGAATGAATATCATGCAAAATTATTTGAAAATTTTGAACTTGAGAAATTACCGTTTGAGAGTCTACCATAATGAAGTCTAGAAATTTACCGACAACAAATTTCTTTGTGCCGGCATCCTCTATCTTGTATTTTTTCTCCAAAGAATCTCATAATTCTTTTGTTGTTTTCAGATGACTGTAAACATTATACAGCATATTGTCAAGGCCATTGAGGATGTAGTTTATGCACAGGAAATCTGAATGTTTCCAAGCATCTACAGCGACAACAACTTGCCAATCACTTTTATCCTCTCTCAGTACTGGAGCCTCTTCACGGAGAAATCGGGCCAAGTTTAAAGTTGTAAGAAAAAATAGCATTTTTTGCTGCCATCTTTTAAACTCAGTACCGTTAAATTTTTTCGATTTTTCTCCATGATTTATTGGAATTTGAATATGGTTCTGGATAGGGACCAGAGTTGGTGTAACAATTGGAGTACCACTTCCAGTTGCAGTAGCCATCATATCTGGTTACAAAAATCAGAAAAAACCACAATACAAATTAATTTTCTAGTTATTAAAACCAGAAAATAAATTATAACATAAAATAATTTTATTTTCCTTGTTACTAAAACTAGAAAATAAAATACCACAATAATTTTCTGTAACACAAATTAATATTTTGTAATTGTTAATAACACCAGTATATTACTACTAGTTGTCAAAGAAAATAAACAGTATATTACTACTATCCGTCAAACAGTATATTACTACTATTTGTCTTCCAACCAGAATATCACTTTTGTGAAAACACATAAAATTAAATACAATGAAGACACTAAAAATTGATATGTCTTAAGGTTGTTGGACAATCTTCACTGTAGTTAAAGAAATAAATTCTGTTTGTGTACTAAACAACAAACAAAATACAAAAGAAAAATAGGAAAGGAAAGAGATTGTTTGATAACAAAAATCAAACCTAATAAAAACAAATAAATAAATAAAAATAGATTTTTATTTTGTTACAAAAACAAAATCAAAATCTGATTTAAATAATTAATAAAATAGAACATAAATTAAGAACTTACTAGATTAATTTCTTGAACAATATTCTGATCAAGTCTAGTGTTAGACACTGTGTCCTTAAGACAGATTCATCCTCTCCACAGTGCTTTCAGAATATGAACGTCTATCTCCCAAGATAAAATGATCAATTAACAAATAAATGCAGCATTATAATTTATTCGCACAACGAACACACTAAGTATTTACACTCTTTCTCAGAAGGAAAATAATGCAGCAAAGATGCAGAGAAGACAGATAATATTTTGGATGAAATTTTTGGTGCAAAACTAAGTGAGAGACTTGTCTATATATCGGTGTAAAGGTGACTCTTCATTTTGAATTAAATAGGTAATAAACCTATTTGAACAAGTAGCAGACCTGTTTGGTTTGAATGGCACTGTTTGCATTTGAATTCAAACAGATATGAATCTATTTGGGTTCGAATTTTGAACAAAACTTATTATGGGTTTGTAACAGATTCAAATCTGTTGGATAGAGGTGCAAACTGTTTTGAAATTTCAAAATTTGAAATTAACCTGGATAGAAATTCGGAATTAAATTTGAATTCTTGGACAGATTTTATTTCAAAAAATAAAATTAAATCCAAATGTTTTTTGCCAGACAAACCCAACCCAACCATATACCACGCACCCGCGCTTGCGCCCAAGCCTGCTCGACCGACGACGGCGCGCGTGTTGTAATTTTTGGGTCCAATGGTTCTACCTCATTTTGCCCATAACCTCACTCTCTACAAAACTTGGGTGTCCCTTGGAGCCTACCCCAAGTTCCAATCCCATGCCTTATAAACTCACTCAAAACTTCCCACCAAATCAATGTGGGACAAATCATTATACAAACCTTAAGGAATTTTTACCAAAACTCCATTTCTATAGAGTTCACTTTGGCTTCAATTTTTCATTCACCCGATAATGGTTTTGAGCAACTAAATATACCACATGAATCACAACGTGGCATAGAACGCGTTACCACTTTGACCCGCGAAATTCGGCACATGGGTTCCGCCTAAAAATTAGACTAAAGTTAAGAAAAATTCTATTTTTCAGATTTTTTCCAAAACCCATTTCTAACAGTCTTTAGTAGGTGCTTATTATATGTATCATACCACAAAATTATATATTTTATTATAAAATTTTGTAATATCAACTATAAAAATATAATCTTATTATAAACTGACGTAACAAAAAATACCATAATTAGCTACAAACTTTTGCAACATCAATAAAAAAAATTGTAACTTAATTACAATGTTTTTGTTACATTAATTTGTGGCACGATTATACCTTTTATGATAGGATGGGATGCATATAGTATGCACATCTAAAGGGATGCACACCATAGCATTTCCCTTTTTTTTATTAGGGTTATATTCACTACAATATATATATATATATATATATAGAATAAATAATCCCGTCATTAGAATTTTTATTTAAATTCATAATTCAAATACAATTTAAGTGTGACACAAAAGCATAATAATTAAATTTTAATATAATTTTCTTGTTTTTAAAACACCATTACACATTTTTATATACATTTTATATTATATTTACACATAATTAAGTTGACATTAAAGATTCATTTTATATGAAGTCAATTAACATTTTCTATTGAATGTTAGAAATTTTAAATAAATTATTAAATATTTTACATAATATTTATATGTGTATGAGATTCACACCACATCATCAGACCTATATAGATCCCACACTTATATCAATATTTAATAAAATATTTAAATTTTTTAACATTTTTATTTTGGGACACTTTTTCATAAATTCTTTTTTACCCACTTATGTTTCATTTAGTCCACATTATTTTCTTATATTTTAATAAGTCCTGTGAGTGACATAGTTACCAAAATACTCCTAATAATATTCACATTTATAGTGTGAATGTTCACACAGTCAATGTGAATATTCACATTGTAAAATATGAATGTTCACATTACCAAATTGCTAACTGTTTAAAAAATATTTGTAAGTATAGAAATGTCCATAAAATACTTTAATTATGAGAATTAGAATTTGATAGATCAAATATTCAAATAATAAGACTTATTAAAAAATAAAAATATCTTATGAACTAATTAAAATATAAACACTTGAAAACAAATTTTTTAATAAATCACCCCTTTTATTTTCTTTTTTATTAAGGAAATAAGAGCCAAAAAAAACAGTTGTCTATGGTGGTGACAACATGCCACAAATGTTACGAAACACTACTCTCCCGTCAATGGGTGTCAATGGGTCTCATATCAAATCCTGCGGCCATTCATTTCTTATATTTTATTTTAATTTTTATAGATGGTGGATTCCCTCCCCAAGATTGGAGGGTGTTATTTGAGTCCGTAAAATTTATTAAGGTTAAGTTTGGCATCAATTAAATAATACAAAAAGTCATTATCCTATTTAAGTCACATCATCTTATTTAAATCACATCACTTCTCTAACACATCACAAATCTAATCCAAACCCAATCCATATAAGTCAATAAGTCAAAAAGTACACTTTTTTAGAATATCCCAAACCATCCCTAAGTGTTTGATTTTGCTAATCTGAAAAGTTTATTTTGTTAGATAAATCATGTATTTCGTTCACAAAAATAATTTTTAAATTGATTTTTGAGTTATGTGGTGGTTACAATTTAAATATAGAGTTATGTGTTTAGTTATAAGTTTTGAAAATAATTTTTGAGTTAAGTTTTGAGTTATGTGTTTGGATATGATTTGAGTGTGAAGTTTTGAAAATAGTGTGAAGTTTCGAATTATGTGTTTTTTTATAAGTTTTGATAATAATTTTTTAATTGAGTTTTGAGTTATGTATTTGATTACGATTTGAGTGTAGAGTTGTGTTTTAAATTTAAAATATTAAAAGTAAAAAAATTAAAATATTTATAAGATAAAATAAAATATTTGAAATAATTTTTTTTAAATATATTTAAATAAAAATCATATATTTAAAATAAAAACATAAAAAATTTCAATTTTTTTTTAATATTTAAAAAAAATAAATTTCAAAAATTTTAAAATACAACTCAAAATTCAAAAACTAAAAACTCAAAATACAATTCAAAACTCCTTAAAAAAAAAAAAAAAATTCTTTTCAAAATACTTTGTAAAACTCATAACTAAATAAATTTTCTCTTTTTAAAACTTAAATAAGAATTTTACACTTAAATCACAATTTTAAAACTGAACCAAACGGAGTTTGTTTCTTAACATCTATAAAAAAAATAATTTATTTATAATATAATGAATGATAATTTTATTTGAATATTATAATAAAATAATTATTTTATTTAATTCCACTCCTACCTAATTAATTAACAAAGGAGATTATCTCAAGTTCAAAATTTGAACTTGACTGTCATGTTAGGTATATGAGATTCATGTGCTCTATTTTAATAATTTAAAACTTTTATTTTATAAGTTTTATTGAATATATTGTCTATAAAAAAAATTTAAATAAATTTAAAGATTATAATATTTTTATTTCATAGGTCTATTTTTGGAATGAATAAGAAGTCTTCAGAGTGTGTCAGTGCGGTGTTCACACGATGCCTCCCGTGTCACACGGGTCAACCAACCTTAGGCATCTACAATGATGTATTAAAATTATTTGTTAAAGTGTGTTATATGATAAAAAATAATAAAAGTAGGGTTTAAAAATATATGTTAAGGCGTATTAAGAGTTTGTTAAATTTAAAGAGTGAGTGGTGGTACAATAAGGGTGTATTTGATTGGACGGACTGGATAAGGGGGGGTTAGAATCCATCAAACTTGAGTCCAGGAACTGTGAATCCCCCGAACTATTTGGTTGGATTGGATATGTATCCTGTATTTATTTTTTCATGGGATTAGATGTCTGGAAATGACTATTTTTAGTGAATCCAACGTTTGATTGGACGGACTGGATAAGATAAATGAACAAAAAACTATTTTACCCTTTTTCAATTGCTTACTAAGTAATAGCAATATTAAACATATCTTTAATATTTTAATTATTTTTGGTTAGATTAAATAAAAATTTATTTTATTTTATTTTTTACACAATTAAATAAATTTATTTTTTAAAAAAATAAATAAATAAAATATCAATAAAAATATATATTATTTTTTTAATTAAAATTTTAAATAAATTTGTTTTTAAAAATAATAATAATCAAACAATGAAATTAAATAAAATATAAACAAAATTTTAAAATAAAACATCAATAAAATCTATAAAAAATTATTTTAAAAAATTAAATAAATAAAACATCAATAAAAAGTTAAATAAAATTATTTTATTTTTAAATTGAGACATTTAAATTTTATTAAATATAATATATAATTAAATAGTAGAGGGTCAAAATGGTCATTTTGACCACCTAATCCCAACAGTGGATAGTCCCCCAAAAACTATCCCATACCCCCCCTAGGACACAATAGTCCTCCATATGGGGGATAAGGAGTCCGACCGGACATGGAGTTCAAGTGATAAGTTAATCTCAAATTCTCAAAATTAAATTTTCTAATTAAAATTGAATAATTAGTTACTCAACTTGACTTGGCTCAACTTGCCAATTTAGGAACACAATTAAAAGCCAAAAGTAAGTTTTTAATCCATTTTAAGTCATATCACTTTTCATATTTTTTTTTACACATTTTTTAAAATAAGTTTAAAAAAAGGCTAAAAAATCAATTTTTAATCATTTTTTCAAAACATATAGGATTTCAAATTTTATATCATCTTAGGTGACTGGATAAATGGCTGAAATTAAAAATAATGTAAGAGTGTTTGAGTTAGGACAAGAAGCTTAGAGTCTTTGGATCTGTTTGTTTTCAGAGGTAAAATAGAAGTGATTGATAGTGAAGGGATTAATACTGAGAGGATTGTTAGTGATGAGGGGATTGATAGTGAGAAATCAGTAAAATTATATTTGTTTTGATCATAGTTGTTAGTATAGAAATTTTTAAATTATTTTTATATAAAATTAATATAAAATAAAAAAATTAAATTATGATTTTTACTTAATAAAAAAATACAAAAACATTAAACAAACATGTTCAAAAAAAATGTCCAAAAAAATAATTTGCAATTGATTGGTTGATTGACAAGACGTTTGGTTAGAAGGTAACACTTTAAGTCGAACGGACTATTTTCTAATATTATCTCCTCGCCCATACTAATAATACTCTCGTCAAAGCCTATCATAATCCGAAAGAGACTACAAATCTGAAACTCCAAAATCAAAAAACAAAAAAAAAAATTCTCATTGTTTGTCATTTACAGTCCAAAATGGACTGTGATTAAGTGGTATTTTGGAAAGTTAATAAAAACTGATTTTTAACTTTTTTTTAATTAAAAAAATTAACTTTTTAAATAGTGACTTGGATAAAAAAAATTAGAATTTTTGATTAAAAATATCAAAAACTAACTTTTTGCTAGTTTAGCACAGCAAGTCAGAAAAAAACAAACGGGGTCAGAAAGGAGTAACAAGTGATCGTGTCCCACTTTGAGACTGACCTGGAGGTTCATGGAACTGTGGGAACGTGGACATCCGTGTTGAAAAGTTCTTCATAGTGCGTAAACATTACTGTCAACATCACAACAGCTAATAGTGGGTCAATATTCCACACGCTTCGGACATTGGCAAGATTGCAGTATGAGGTTAAAATTATTAATTTGTAAGTTCTATAATTTTGTATTTATTTTGAAATTTTATTTTAAAATTATTAATTTAATAGATAATTAATTTAACAAATTTATAAAATTATTACTAATGAGATAGGGTCAAATTATATATTCTAAGTTGGAAAATAAAATAAAAAACTCTTTTACCTTTAATTAAAAATTAAAACACTTATTATTTTTATATAATTTTATATTTTAAAAGGTTAAAAATAATTTTATAAAATTTAAAAATATTTTTTGATATTTATTTTATCAAATAAGTTTATATTTAAAAAAAATTAAAAAACAAACCAAACATGACCTTTATATTTTGTATTTTTATTTTGCTTTTTTTTATTTATTTATAAATTTTTTTCAAAACTACGTTTATGAAATTTTTTTGATAAAGTAAAAATTGTGAAGAAACATTGATGGATGGTAAGATTGGAAAAGAAGATAAATATAGTTGTAGTCCTACATTTATATATTTTCTTATCTAATACAAATTAAACAATGGATAAGAAGATAATTTATCTTACTAATCCAATTGGATAATGAATACCACATTAATTTGATGAGATTATTAATACATTCACTATTAGTTTTGTGAATTAAACATGGCCTTTATGAATTGCACTGCCCTCTTCATAGTAAATTATTATTACTTTTTTTAAGATTTGTCTTTAAAAAATAGATAAATTATACTAATCTTTTTAAGTTTAAAAAAATTAAATAAATTTCACAATTTTAACATAATTACACTAACTTAAATAGATCAAAATCAATTAAGATGGTGTGAAAATATAAAGATAAACAATATAATATATATATTTTCGTGTAAAAGAGATGACACCATTTTTTCATCCAAATAACTAACAAATTATTAATGAAAAAGGAAGTTAAGTGTTATGTAAATTAAATAAAACAATAAAAAAATTAGAGAAAATTAATGAAAAGTCCATCCTAATGAGTGTATAAGGCATTAGATCTAAGAAAAAAAAAATCTTATTTGGAGATAAGAACACTCCAAAAAAAGTGGTCGGAAAATTTAGCTAGCACCAAAAAAAGACACCGAAAAATTGGCTGGAAAAGTCACCAGAAAAGTTGTCGTTGGCGGTGGCGGCGACGGCGACAACGACAACAGGTGGTGGTGGTGAGGTAGAGAAATGTGTAATATTCAATAGATATGGTATTGAATGAATAACACATGTCACATTTCAATACATATTGTTAGTAATGGGCGCCCATGTGGCATGACCATTTGAATTTGAATTTGAACCTTATCCAAGTAGGTTTTGAAATTGAATTCAAACCTATTTAGGATAACTACTCAAGATACAGATATTATCAGTTTAAACTGATATGGATAGATATAATAACGTTTTATATATCTGATATATGGTTATGGGTAATTAAGAGAGAAACAACGTATGATCTGTTTCTACTCATATACTGACTCTCTCCCACAAAACAACGATCAAGTCTTTTGCACTGTGATTTGTGTAGGTGATATTCAATCTGTGATATCACTCCACTGCTGGGTTGGTTTATCAGTTTTCTGGAAACACGTGATTTATCCACGAGGTTCTATCATCGAAAGGTATGATCTGATTATTTTATCCGCTGCATGTTTTGTGTTTTTAATTTACATTGGTATCAGAGCCATGTTAATGGATATTTTCGTGTTTCCTTTAATCATGTGTATACTTTTATATGTATATGTATACATTATACACATGAATATTTGTAGAGGAGAAAAAAATTTTTTTATCAGATTAGGAGCATAAATATTTTTTTTATGTTCATTAATGTCTTTTTTCATACCATAAATAGTTTTATTTTGAAAAAAGGAGTCCGGCAGTACAAAAATCGGACCAGAAAACACCCTGGAAGGCGGCGCGTGGTCTGCACGCGCCACCTGACGCCGTGAGCCGTTCCCACGCGCCTCCACGCGCTCCCACGCGCCAGATGCTCTACTGACGCACCTGCACGCGCCCTCACGCGCGCGTCAGCGGCGCTGTCCACGCGCGCCCTCCGCGCCACGCACGCGCGCCGTGCGCTGAGCCGCGCGCCGAGCCGTGGGCTGAGTCGCACGCCGAGCCGTGATCTGGGCCGCGCGCCGAGCCGCGTGCTGAGCCGCGCCGTTTTCCTCTGCCGGCTCGGCTGGCTTGGCTGCTGGCGTATTAGGCACTGTTTGTTTTGTTTTTAATTCTGAATCGCGTTAAATGGTCATAATTAATTCATTACATATTTGTTTTATGCGTGCCTTGTACTGTTAGACTCAGAATTAATTTTTCTACATTCTGTAAAATTTTGAAAATTTTTAGAAAATATAAAATATTTTTTCTGTGTTAATAATTCATGTTTTATGCTTTAAAATGCTTCTGGTATTGCATAAATAATTTTCTGGGGTTGAAATATTTATTGTAGACTTCTGAAAGGTTTTATTATTTACTGGTAATATTGTCTCATTTTATCAGTTTTTGGATTTTTTTTATTTCTAATTTTATGAGTATTTATTAGTCATTTAAAATTCCAGAATATTTCAGAAAAATTTCAGAATATTTCAAAATGTTGTACATTTTAATTATGGCATAATCTGAATATTGTTTCTATTTATCAGTTTCTGAATTTTTTATTTCTAATTTTAAGTGTGTTTATTAGTTATTTAAAATTCTAGAAAATTTTAGAGAATTCTAGAAAATTTCAAAAATGATGTACACTTTAATTATGGCATAATCTGAATATTGAATACAACATATTTTTTTTGGATTTTTAATATGTTTCAATTAAAGAAGCATGATTATTTATTTATTTATTTATTTGAATTCCATCATTAAATAAATATAGCATGAGTTGTTTGTAAATTTATATTGAGATGCTATTGTATGGAATTTATCATGCTTTGTATATGCCATAAGTAGTGGGAGATTGTTTGATTTTTTTTTTTTGCGCATGGAATGAAATTAAATTTTGATAATTATTACTAGAGGCGCAAGAGATGATTACGAGCATAGCAAATTTTCGATCTTGAGACATGTGTAAAATTATCATTATTTAATTTAGATTCTTTTTTGCTGCAAAATATTTTGTTTTTGTGTTGCTATCATTAATATCCCCTGTGCATTTATTTACTCTGTATGTAGAAATAGCTGCTAAGACAGTGGTGGCAGACTTAACTAAGGGAGAGAAATTGGATGGCGACAATTATGATATATGGCGCCGTAAGATCCAATACCTCCTCAATGAGCAAGAAGTGTTGACCACACTTGAACAAGTGATGGTTGACCCAGAGCAGGGCAATACAGCTCAACATCGTCGTGATCTTGAAGCCTTTCAGACTTGGCGTAACAAAGATCGGTGTGCGCGCTTTACTATGTTGAGCAGCATGCACAACGACTTGATTAGTGAGTTTGAGCATTGCCCGACTGCATTTGAGATGTGGGAAGCTCTTAAGCAAAAGTTTGGTATTACCTCTTTGGCAAAGCTACGTGGGCTGACTATGAAGTTTGACTCATATCAGAAAAGGGTGCATCACTCGATGAAGCAGCATTTGAGAGTCATGTCAGCCATGATACGTGAGCTTGCGGCTGCTGGGCATAATTTGACTCAAGAGCAGCAAGTACAGGCTGTGATACGCTCTCTGCCAAATTCTTGGGAGCAGATGAAGCAGAACATGATGCATAATGAGAGTGTGAAAACATTCGAAGACATATCGCGTCATTTGGAGCTAGAGGCTGAGCGCCTTGAGGCGGCTAAGTCTGATGGTTCTGCTATGGTGGTTGAGTCAAGCTCACGTAGAACTTCTCAGTTCAAACGTGGAAAAGCAAAAGGTGCCCCTAAGAAGCAAGCAGCGGCTGCGCTTAAGCCCAATAGCGCTAGAAATTTCAAGCGTAGGGGTAAGAGAAGTGGTAAGAAGGCAAAGGCTAAATTGACATGCTTTAACTGTAACAAAGAAGGACACTTCGCTCGGGATTGCCCTGAGTAGAAGAAGGTACTCCCTTACTTAATTTCTCGCATTCAATGCTTTGTGTCTAGTCAAGCATTAATTGCTCATTCTCCTCATTTTTGGGTTGTAGACTCCGGAGCAACATACCACATCGCGAGGGACAGAGTAGGGTTCATTGAGTATCGCCGAGTACCTGCTGGGAGCAGAAAAGTTTACATGGGGAACGAGTCCAGTGTGGAGGTGCTTGGCATTGGCACATTCAAGCTGGAAATGCGACGAGGGCGCACCTTGTATCTTCATGATGTTCTTTATGCTCCGGATATTCGGCGAAACTTAGTTTCAGTTATTAGCATGATGAGCCTTGGTTTTAGTTTTTGTTTTGAGAATAATGGTGTTAGCATTTATTTGGGAACAATTTTTTATGGTTTTGGTTATCTTTCAGATGGTTTTTTAGTTTTGGATGTGGATGATTCTAGTATTAATAAAAATGCCAATGGCTCTATTTCTAGTATTGCATCTTTTTGTGATAATGATTCTATGAGATGGCATGCTAGATTAGGCCACATAGGGCAAGACAGGATGACTAGATTGGCTAGAGAAGGTCTTTTAGGCCCACTCGCTAGAGTCACTTTGCCTACTTGTGAGCACTGTCTTGCTGGAAAGGCAACAAGAAAACCATTTGGGAAAGCCATAAGGGCATCTATCCCATTGCAACTTATTCATTCTGATATATGTGGACCAATGAATGTGAGGGCAAGGCATGGAGCCCCTTATTTCATCACATTTATAGATGATTGCACACGTTTTGGTCATGTCTATCTGATTTCTCACAAGTCAGAAGCATTGGATTGCTTTAGACGGTATGTAAATGAGGTTGAGAATCAATTAGACAAGAGCATTAAAGCTCTAAGGACTGACCGAGGACGTGAGTATCTATCTGAGCAATTTAAAGTGCTCTGTGAGGAAAAAGGAGTTATCAGGCAATTGACAATTCCTAGGACTCCGCAACAAAATGGTGTAGCGGAGAGAAGGAATCGCACATTGCTTGACATGGTTAGATCAATGATGGCGCAAGCTAATCTTCCAATTTCTTATTGGGGAGATGCTTTGTTGACTGCTGCCTACGTCCTTAACCGTGTGCCCTCCAAATCAGTTCCTTCCACCCCATATGAGATGTGGACTGGCAAAAAGCCTGATTTGGGCAATTTGCGGCCTTGGGGTTCTACAGTTTACATACACAACGCTTCTCATAAGTTTGGGAAGTTGGGCCCTAGAGGAAAGAAGTGTATCTTCATTCGCTATAGTGAGCATTCTAAGGGCTATGTGTTTGTTGGGGAGCATCCGGATGGAAGTGCGACTGAAATTGAGTCGCGAGATGTGGATTTCCTAGAGGAGGATTTCCCTAGCAGAGGTGAGGTAACTAGAGAAGTAGAATTCTACGAGATGGAGGATCTACTTGAAGGCGCACCTAGTAGCTTAGTAGAGAATGAAGAAATAATTCCTCAAGCTCCTAGGGACAGTGGGAGCGATCTACCTACCCATGGATTAGATCCAATGGATGAGGATTCTCAGGATTCTCAACTACGTAGAAGCAAACATGGAGCTATACCCCGTCGTCATTTTGAGATTGAAGGGGAAGCATTCATGATTGCTCCGAGTGATGAGATGGAGCCTAAGAATCTCAAAGAGGCTCTCTCATCCCCTGCTAGTAAAGAATGGAGTACTGCAATGGATGAAGAAATAGAGTCTATGAAGAAAAATCATGTCTGGGACTTGGTTGATTTGCCGCTAGGGCGCAAGACTATTGGGAACAAATGGGTTCTCAAAATCAAGCGCAAGGCGGATGGTTCCATAAAAAGGTATAAGGCTCGCCTAGTGGCGAAAGGTTACACCCAACGAGAGGGTGTGGACTATGAGGAAACTTTTTCACCAGTTGTAAGGTTTGCCTCTATTCGCCTAATCTTGGCCATAGTAGCTCAGTTGGACTTAGAGCTATATCAGATGGACGTTAAAACTGCATTTCTCAATGGAGAATTGGATGAAGAGATCTATATGGATCAACCAGAAGGCTTTGTGGCAGTAGGTCAGGAGCGCAAAGTTTGCAAGCTTCAACGATCTATTTATGGCTTAAAGCAATCATCCAGACAGTGGAATCTGAGATTTCATCGAGCCATTTTTTCAAATGGGTTTACGATGATTGATGAAGATCACTGTGTGTACGTTAAGCGGTCCAAGGACATTTTTCTGATATTGTCATTATATGTAGATTACATATTATTGGCTGGAAATGACAAGGAGATGATTGTCGCCACTAAAATGTGGTTGTTCTCTACATTTGAAATGAAGGACATGGGTGAGGCAAGCTATGTGCTCGGTGTTAAGATCCTTAGGGATCGCTCTAGGAGACTTCTTGGTTTGTCTCAAGAGAGTTACATTAAGACTATTCTAGAGCAGTTCCAAATGCAGAGCTGCAAACCCATTGACACTCCTGTTGCAAAAGGCGAGAGCCTAAGCCTTGATATGGGTTCTAAGACTCAAGAAGAAAATGAAAAGATGGCCCGTGTTCCCTATGCAAATGCTGTTGGAAACTTGATGTATGCTATGATGTGTACACGTCCTGACATTTGTTATGCAGTCGGATTGGTGAGTCGTTACCAATCCAACCCAGGACCGGCTCATTGGAAAGCAGTTAAGAGGATATTACGATATCTTAGAGGGACTGCAGATTACACACTTTGCTACTAGAGTTCAGATCTACATCTAGTTGGCTATTGTGATGCTGACTGGGGAGGAGACCTAGATGAGCGTAAGTCTACTTCAGGATATGCTTTCATGCTTAGCGATGGTGCTATTTCTTGGAGCAGTAAGAAGCAATCCTGTATCGCCTTATCAATTATGGAGGCTGAGTTTGTGGCTTGTTCATCTGCCGTTCAGGAAGCCGTGTGGTTGAGGAGATTCCTTCAGCATTTGGATGTTGTCACACACACTTCAGACCCCATGACTATCCATTGTGACAGCATGGCTGCACTCGCTTACGCTAAGGATCCTAAATACCATGGCAGAACCAAACACATTGATGTGAGGTTCAACTTTATCAGAGACATTTTGGCGCAGAAAGAAGTGATCCTGGAGCACATCCCTACGAGTCGCATGGTTGCGGACCCTTTGACTAAGCCCATTGCTAGAGATGTTTATCTTACTCATGTTAGGGCTTTAGGACTACGTAGGTGGTGATATTTTTTATGTGTATTCAGTTGAACTCATTTTTGGGGATATTTATGCCATTAGTATTCATACTTGTTTCTATTACACATTTATGTTTACTACTTTTGGTAATGGTTTGTGAATTAGCATACACAAAATAATTAAATTGATGTTAGCAGACAAGATTGGCTCACTCACACGAGCAATCGCCCTTAGCGCTGGGTAGCGAGTAAGGATGAGACTAGAAGCTAAAATTATCCACTAGCTATGTCGCCTTGGTTGGAGCCAAGATGAGGTCTTGTTAGAGACCGACCATGGATATAAGAGTACCCACTTTTCCATGATATGTCTGTTATGGATAGCCAGATGCGAGATCTCATTTGATGCCTGAGAGGCGAGCAAATAGAGAATTCGAGTTAGACGCTAGGAAGCGACTCGTGCGCTTAAGAGCGACTAGACTAAGATCTGTATCGTGTGTGAGTTTAACATCACTCTTTGGAAGAGTAACTCCACTATAACATGCATTCATACTGCATGTGCTTATCGACCCGTTAGCGAGGTGAAAGAATGGATCCCAGCTTCTTTACCGTGTGAGTCCTAAAAGTCATTTTTCCCTAAATGACTTCACTTTGTGCCTTTTGTGACCTTTGACTATGTCATAAGATGAGAAGTTGATGTTCAGCTACTTTGGTATGTTGCCTGCGGTCATGTATGATTCGGCTTTAAGGGACATTACTGGGAAAGCGGTCAATTTCAAATTACATGATATGAGGGTGAAGGGAAGTGTCACGCCCCAAACTCGCCCCTAAAAGTTCGGGCATGACCTATACAGATACGGACACATGACCTGATATACATAATATACGGGGCCTGAACGGAAGCATTTAATATTACAAAGTAACATAGAATAACATCCATTGAGCTAAAACTAACATGCCAGGATCACATACGTGAGAGCCATTTATCTATATACATACCCATACATATAAATGAGCGTATATCCGAACATTGGTAAAGAAAGGGGGTATATACATACATTTTAACCTTAAGTAAATAATTAAAGTGCACGCCAAAATCTTAACAAACTTCACATAAATGCATGGGCTTGGTCTGGGAGTCTGGGCATACTGAGGTTGACAATTGAAGGGTAAGCATCAAGGGTTAAGACGGACTCCCAAAGTAATTACCTACAGAACAGACATAACACAAAGTGAGCGAAGCTCAGTGAATAATAGTATATAAATGATTCAATATTCAACTTAATCATAATACATATCAATGCGTATGTAAATGCGGAGATCATATAATTAATCTGATTCTGTACTAATTTCAGAACGGCCTTAGGCCCAATCTTGAAACATTATGGCTTTAAGCCTTTGAATGGATTGGAGATAGCCCTTGAACATATTAACATTAAGCTTTTACACATGTTGGCATATAGCCCTTGAACATATGGCATGAAGCCCTTAAACATATGGCATAAAGCCCTTGTACATATGGCATGAAGCCCTTGAAAAGTTGGCATTAAGCCCTTGAACATATGTATGGACTCAAGAGGTGGCTCGTACGGATTCTAGAGGTGACTCGCATTGCAGCACTTAGTTCCGTACAACACTTTGTTCCATACCAGAAATCTTTAGGTCTTAAAGACCGATCAATTCATATGATGTTATAACATAGCATAAACGGAGCGGATAAATAGAAACATATTCATACATATTCTTACTTATGCTTGAATCAGAAACAGAAATCAGAGTTCATGCTTGATCATAACCCACCCGTACAAGACCGTCGGTGGTACCATCCGTACAAGACCGTCGATGGTAAAACATAATCCACCCGTACAAGACCGTCGGTGGTACCATCCGTACGAGACCGTCGATGGCAAAACATAACCCACCCGTACAAGACCGTCGGTGGCAAGAGATATCTTGTAACATACTTGAACCACGGTATTATTACCCCCGGGCAAGGGCCATAAGACCACGGTATTATTACCCCCGGGTAAGGGCCTTGTGCTAAGGATGCCATGAATACTTTTACATATATGGATAATCATTCATTAATTCATAGCGTCACATATCATAAAATAGAGCATTTCTTGGTATATCATGTCATTACCGTGCGCTTAACAAAATAGAATAATTCACATAACTTTCCAATTATTCCGATTCTTCGAAGATGAACACAAATTCTCTTTATTCATCAAGAAATGACATGGTTCACTTGAGCTATTAATCAGTAACATACACCTTTGTTTAATCGTTCATATATGTTAACATGGTTGACCTGCAATTAACAGAGTACTAATGGTAACCATTGCATCATTCATATGAGTTAATGCAGTTAACTTAAGTTTAACAGAACGTTCTTGATAATTATTAACGAAAGGTAAACACATTTTACCGATTCAATGATTCCAGAGATACCGAAATACCATAGTTCCATAATCCTCATACGTTCTATTTGTTCGTCATGAATCACTATAGCTATCTTGCAAATAACATAAAGTTAGTATTCATTGTCAACGGTAAACATAATGGACTGCTCAATAATGCCTCTAGATTTTCTAATCAACATATTGTTAACTTAATTACTTGCAAGGGACAGAATGTTAACAATGAGAATCATTAACAATACTTGAACGTGCGACTATAGTACTACTACTCACAGTGGTAGGTCTCTGATAGCGATGGGACGATGTCCTCGTCTTGACCTACAAACACAATGCATATAACAGATTATGAGAATAAAACCAATCTCTTTTTATTCTTCACTCAATAGCTAGGGTGGTTCTAGACTCATTATTCCTCCATAGGTTATAATCTATGCCTCATAAGATAGGAGGAATCGATAGGAGAAAGGTTCAGACGAAGAAACGGTACAAACCGGTAAACAGAAAGTGAACAGTCGCCACTAATTTGGGCATAACTATTTTTGTATTTAGAATTTGGGAGTGAGACCACCACCATTGGAAACTAGACTTCCGGGGCTTGATTTTAGGCTCAAGAATCACTCAAAACGAAGTCCGGATGCAAAAGATATGCTTGTTCAAAGTTGGCTGGACAGAGCTGTCTCCGCACGTGCGGGAAATAGTGCCGCACGTGCGGCCCTGGACAGCTTGCAGTCCGAAAATGGCTGAAAATTTGGGACTTCTCTTTTTCAAAATCAAACCTTAATTACATGTAAATCAAAGCCCAAAACCCTTTAATACATGACCAATTTCACATTATTATTCTCCATCAAACATCATAACGTCAAAATAACAAATATAATGACTTTAATTCTTCAATTAACCAACTCCTAAGGAATCAAGGTTCAATTCATGAAAAGAGTTCATCTAAACTTATATCTATCAACCCCAACTCAATTAGGTGGTTTCTCTTTATTTGAGATCATGAATTTAAACTAGTAATAGATCAATCTTAAGGGGTTAAGTTGATTTCACATACCTAGAGCCAATCTCTTGAAGTAATTCCATCAATTTCCCATCTTTCCTCTTCATTCTCAAGCTCTTCCTTCCTTCTTCTCCTTGAGTTCTCTATCTCTCCCTCTCTCACGTGGCTCCCCCTTTCCTCTAGATATTTTTTTGAGTCTAAGAGATGAGTCCATCCACTCATAAGGCACCCATAATATAAGTATAAACATACACACCAACATAACACAATAGAGAGAGCCAAACGTGGCCTTACGATTCGTACGAAATCAAACTTCAATTAAACTTCCCAGATAACTCTAAAAATTATGAGGATCATAAATATGTCCCCTGTTCTGGTTTCTGAAACCTCTAATGCCTTCAATTTGCAGTATAAAGTTAACTACCCAAACGTGCATTAACGAATCAGACAAATTAGATTTCTAATTAATTGTCCCAAATAGTTCCAAAAATTCCCATTAACATATCCAAGTACTCAATTTTGATTTCTGAACCCATATAGGTCGGTAATTTCAATTTTCAATCCGTAACTCAATAGATAATGCTTCAATTCCAAAAGATATAATTAAATTAAAACACCTCATCTCATAATTAAATACCAATGATTTCTTATACGCATTTTGGGGCCTTTACAGGAAGATCATCTAGTTCTACATCTCTGCTCTATATTCACTGTCGACAACTCACATCGCTCTTTATAGGATGCTGATTGGGTGTGAATATAATGCGGGACCTAGGAGAGTCAAACATGCTCTTTGAGGGATTAGAGATGTTTTTTGGGCTGATG
The DNA here is from genome assembly GCF_055761805.1 of Camellia sinensis. Lineage (NCBI taxonomy): Eukaryota > Viridiplantae > Streptophyta > Magnoliopsida > Ericales > Theaceae > Camellia > Camellia sinensis. The sequence goes on from NC_138963.1 coordinate 145,735,104, forward strand.
TAACTAGATGGGTCTGGGTACATGAGACACTATTTCTGCTCTTTTTGGGTTGATGTCTCTATGCTAACTCATATTGAGTTCCTAGTATAGAGCTCCCATTTGCAGGTGTTCTCAGCGGTCGCACGGTGCGTTGGCTAGTATGAGATTGTTCATTTTTGAGGAGATTGAGATAGAGATGTGGCAGTGTCATGCCAACTCATGTGCGAGTGGGAGATGTTAGTAATGAGTGCCTATGTGGCATGACCATTTGAATTTGAATTTGAACCTTATCCAAATAGGTTTTGAATTTGAATTCAAACTTATTTAGGATAACCACTCAAGATACAGATATTATCAGTTTTAACTGATATGGATAGATATAATAACGTATTATATATCTGATATATGGTTATGGGTAATTAAGAGAGAAACAACGTATGATCTCTTTCTACCCATATACTGACTCTCTCCCACAAAACAACGATAAAGTCTTTTGCACTGTGATTTGTGTGGGTGATATTCAATCTGTGATATCACTCCACTGCTGGGTTGGTTTATCAGTTTTCTGGAAACACGTGATTTATCCACGAGGTTCTATCATCGAAAGGTATGATCTGATTATTTTATCCGCTGCATGTTTTGTGTTTTTAATTTACACATATGTTGTTTGGCAAATTTCAATAGATAGAAAAATAGACTTGGTGAATTTTAACAAATAAACAAATTTTGTGATTTCAATAAATAGGGTGATTTCAAAATATAGACAAATAGATTGATTTCAAAAAATAATTGTTCTTTTAGACAAATTGTGTCCTTTTAGCCAATGAGATTAGAGTTTGGGCCTAATGGCCTAAAAGATTCAAAAATGGACTTATGGTTTGAGTACCCTAAATTTATTGTATTTTTTTCAAATCTCAAGGAAGGTCAATGTAATTTATCTTGAAATTTGTTTTTTTTATAGATAAATTACTAATACACCCCTTGAGATTTGCATAAAATATGAATTTCCTCTGTTCTTTGGAAAATTACAAATATCTCTTTATCAGAGTTCTTTATTTAACAAAATTGACTGAAAAAATAAAATTTCTAACTATTTTTCAACACAATGATAAAATTACTTGAATTATTAATTGAAATAAATTTCTAACATCATTGAAAATTAGTAATTGACTTGATAATTTATTAATAAAATGGATAATTTGTTACAAAATTAAAAACTTGATAGGGTATAATTTTTAGAATCGTGGGGATAAATCGTTATTTTAAGTAAATTTCAGGGGTGTGTTTCTAATTTACTTTTTTTTTATGTTTTTCTAGCTAAAAAAAATTAATTTAAAAAATTCAAAAAAAAAAAATTAAGTCCACTATATATTTGTGCTTTTTTTTTTCATTTTGTTAGTGGGGTTTTTTTTTTTGGGAGCTTTTTTGATAAATCCACTTTCTAAAAGCTTTATTCCATCCAACCATATTCTTTTTGACTATTCCATTAGGTCCTTTTGAGATAAGAAGACCAAAATACCATTTTCATCTACTTATGTTCCATTTAGTTCACATTATTTTCTTATGTTTCAATAAGTCCTATGGATGATATAATTACCAAAATACCCCTAATGTGAATGTTCACACCGTTAATGTGAATGTTCATATCGTCAATGTGTAGGGGTCCAGCCCATGTCGATCCTCGTGGGTGCCCAGAAAAATTCGAGTCGGGCCGGGGCGGGCCCAGCCCATTGACAATGTGAATATTCATATTGATATGTTAACATTCACATTAATAGGAGTGTAAAATTGGCCCGCGTCCCGTGGCGGCGCGAAACCCACCCGCGGCCCATGGGCGGCCCAGGGCGGGCCTGATCTGGCCCGTTAACAATGTAAATATTCATATTAACATATTAACATTCACATTGATAAGAGTATAAAATTGGCCCGCGACCTATGGGCGGCCAAAAGCCCACCCACGGCCCGGAGTAGGCCCGGCCCGACCCGTTGACAATGTGAATATTCACATTTACATGTTAACATTTACATTGATAGGAGTGTAAAATTAGTCCGCGCCTCATGGCTGCCCGAAACCCACCCACGGCCCGTGGGCGGCCCGGGAGGGGCTCAACCCGGCCTGCTGACAATGTGAATATTCACATTGACATGTTAACATTCGCATTGATAAGAGTATAAAATTGGCCAGCGGCCCAGGTCAGGCCCGGCCCGGCCCGTTGACAATGTGAATATTCACATTGACATGTTAATATTCACATTGATAGAAGTGTAAAATTAGCCCATGCCTCGTAGCTGCCCGAAACCTGTCATGGCCTGTGGGCAGCCCGAGGCGGGCCTGGCGATTTTTTTTAATTTTTTTTACCAAAATTTTATTATTTTTCACAAAAAAAAGACACTAGGCTTCGGCACGGGTCGGGCCTCGGACCGAGCCTTGAATGGGCCTTAACCGAGCCGATGGGCCGGGCCGGGCTTCAAAGTGATAGCCCAAGCCCTAGCCTAGGGTCTCGGACTAGGCTCGAGCCTGGGCCCAAACGAGCCTTTCCTGGGCCGGGTCGGGCCGGTCCACGGGCCAAAAAATTAGGCCCAGGCCCTAGCCCTAGCACAAGGGTATTCGGGTTTTTGGACGGGCCGATGGATCGAGCCTCGGGTCGGACTGGTGGGCCTGGGCCTAGCCATTTTTTTTTAATTCTTTTTAATTTTTTCTACCAAAATTTTATTATTTTCCACAAATAAATACATTGCGCCTCGGGCAAGCTGGGCCTCGGACGGAGCCTTGAATGGGCCTTAAGCGGGCCGATGGGCCGGGCCGCGCTTCAAAGTGATGACCTAAGCCCTAGCCTAGGGTCTCGGACATGCTCGGGCTCGGACCGAAACGAGCCTGCCCCGGGCCGTGGGCGGGCTTCGAGCAGCCCACGGGCCGCTGGCCAATTCTACATTCCTATCAATGTGCATTTTAACATGTCAATGTGAATATTCACATTGTCAACGGGCCGGTCCAAACCTACCCCGGACCGCGGGCAAGCTTCGGGCAACGGAAAAATTTTACACTCTTATCAATGTTAATGTTAACATGTCAATGTGAATATTCAAATTGTCATAGGTCGGGCCAAGCCTGCCTCGGGTTGCGGTCGGGCTTCGGGCCGCCCACGGGCTGCGGACCAATTTTACACTCCTATCAATGTGAATGTTAACATGTCAATGTGAATATTCACATTGTCAACCGGCCAGGCCGGGCCCGGCCTGGGCCGCCCATGGACCGTGGGCGGGTTTCGGGCAGCCACGAGGCGCAGGCTAATTTTACACTCCTATCAATGTGAATGTTAACATGTCAATGTGAACATTCACATTGTCAACAGGCCGGGCCCGCCCGGGGCGGTGGACGGGCTTTTGGCCAGCCATGGGCCGCGGGCCAATTTTATACTCTTATCAATGGGAATGTTAACATGACAATATGAATATTCACATTGTCAACGGGCCGGACTGGGCCCGCCCCGGGCCGCCCATGGGCCGCGGGTGAGTTTCGCACCGCCATGGGACGCAGGCCAATTTTACACTCCTATTAATGTGAATGTTAACATGTCAATGTGAATATTCACATTGTCAACGGGCCGGGCCCGCCCCGGCTTGCGGGCGGGTTTCGGGCCGCCCACGGGTCAATTTTACATTCCTACCAATGTGAATTTTAAAATATGAATGTTCACATCATAAAATTGCTAACCGTTCAAAAAATATTTATAAGGGTATCAAAATTAAATATTAGGGCATAAGTGTCCAAGAAAATAGTGTAAATTAAGAAAAATGACTTTATGGAATAAAACTATACATACATGGGACTAAATGGGTTAAAAAATTTCTTCATGGACTTCTTGGGTTAAGACACTTCTAAATGAGATTTATCAATAATTTACCCTTTAATTTGGTTTAGTTTGGTAAGGTAATGATACATACGGAAGATTTTTTAAAATAAACGGTTTGATTATCGAAATAAAATCCGTGGTGAAGTCCATAGACCTTATCATAATGGTAAAGTTCAAATTTTTATCCTACTCATCAAAAACTAAACCGGAAAATTTGATCCAATAGAAGCCCTTAAATCTTGCAAAATTCCAGTTTTCCCTTAATAATGGATTGTGTTTCAAGTAAATTAGACCAATCTCTGCTCTTATTAAAAAAATCAAAATTTTCTTGGTACAATAAACGGTTATGGCCTCTCTCTCTCTTGACTAACGAACTACAATTATTGATCATATTATTTGAGAGGGTAATTTATATGAAAATTGGGCCAAGCTGGGTAATGGGCCGTTATGGGCCACAGTACAAAGGGCGGAGTAAAAAAGGCCATGAAGTTACTCCGGTCCAAAAGAGGCTTGAAGTTACTCCGGTCCCAAAGAGGCTTAAAGTTACTCCGATCCCAAAGGGCTTATGGTAAGCTCGGTCGTCACACATGAAGTTATCCCGGTCGGGACCACGGTGTTGGTTATCCCGGTCGAGACATACCATGGTTAGCACCAGGTGAAACTGGGGTAAGAGCAGTGAATGGAAGAGCCGAGCTAAGGTTAGCTCGGTCTAGTCTGCGGTTTAGCATAGCCATGCTTACCTCGATCATATTAGAATCCGACAATGGTAGAACCATCTCACTTGGTTTAAGCAGTGAGGGGGGGTGTTGAAGGATAATCATTATCTTTCAGGAGTATGAATCCTAGAAGGACTCTACATGGAGGAGTAAAAGTCCTACTAGGATTGTGCCACGCGGAACCTATAAAAGCTCACAACATCACCTGTGGAGAAGTAACACAACTTTGATTCTCGAATACACAGAGCTTTTGTCTATTTGTCTATTTTTCTGACTTAGGCATCGGAGAGGTATCCGGCACACACCCTCTGACTAGCTCACGTTTGTGTTTTCAGGGAGTACAGCGACGTCGTACGAAGGAGCACGAACTTGATTAACAGGATTATATGAGAAGGTTTATTCCTTTCCCGTACAATTGGCGCCGTCTGTGGGAATAACAGACAGAGCATAACCTCTTGATCAAGTTTCCCTCACCAAGTTGAATGGCGCACAATGAAGATTTACCGTAGTCCCCCATCAACGGACAAACACCAGAGGGGGGTGCAAGGCGCGAAGGCCTACCTATTGTCCCTCCTATGGCGGACTTAGAGCCACAGCGACAGAATCCTAGGAGAGATGCAAGGGGGAGGAGGCGGACTAACAGTCCCCGTCACTCTCGTTCACAAAGTCCTGACAGATAAAGGGGGAGGATTGATCCTCAAGTTCAAGAAGGCCGCGTGAAGGAGTAGGACGAATTGATACGTCGGATGGCGACGGACATGAAGATTATGAAGCGCCAGATGAAGGGAAAAGAAGTGGCGACAGGAGAGGGGCGCAAAAGCAAAACGCCCCCTTGCCACTCAAAAGACCATGGTAGGCATACCATACCATTACAAGAAGAAAGTAGAAGCCTTAGAAAGTAGAAGCCTCAGGACAGCGCGATAGTCAATCCAAAACCTCCAGGACTCGTTGCTCCAGGTCTGCGAGAACGAGGATGGAGAGGTCGTATACTGAGGGAAGCACCTATCGACCCTCGCACACGCACCAGACATCATCCAGGCAGTCGGAGATGCCTAGATCGTCCGACTTGCGAACTATGCTAGAAGAAAGGGAAGAAAGGGCACGATAGAAGGAGGACGCTAGGTCGCGCGACCCTCGCAGAGTTTCTGCCCTTCAACGGTTGGCTCCTCGGACGCATGGAAGCGTCGAGGTTGGAATGCCATTACCATGCCCTGCCTACGAACCAACAGACAAAGCATTAGCAAGGCTGCAGACCTCGCCGTTCGTCCCGGCAATTGAAAACGCACCCCTACCTTCAGGCTTCCTTCAGCCCAAATTCACCACATACGAGGGGAAGACGGACCCCTATATTCACCTAAGCCACTTCCACCAGGTTATGGCGGTATATCGGCGAAACGAGGCTTTAATGTGCATCCTCTTCTCGTCGAGCCTTGGCGATCTAGGCTTGACTTGGTTCGAAAAACTTCCAGAAGGCAGCATAGCCTCCTGGGCACAATTGGCGGAGGCGTTCGTCACAAGGTTCAGAACAAACACCAAAACCCCGGTGGAGATTGACCAGCTACTCTCCATCGACATGGACGAAAAGGAGACACTAAGATCTTACAATAGTCACTACTGGGAGACATTCAACCAGATTGGGAACTGCCCCACCAATCTCGTCATTGCACAATACAAAAGAGGCCTTCCAGTCAGGAACAGGCTAAGGGACTCAATCACCATGACACCGCCCCTCACCATGGAGGCCTTGATGGAAAGAGTGCATCAGCACATTAGAGTGAAAGAGGATAGCGCCCGTGCCAAAACAAAATCCGGCACGACCGCAATACCAGAGAAAAAGGCCTTAGCTAAGGTCAACGCGGTAGACCGTCCGAGTAAAAACGGACGCGACAGGCGAGACAATGGAGAGGACCAGGATAAAAGATGTTTGAGAGTCCGCACTGCCATAACCACAGTATTCAAGAAATTGATCTATCGGATTCTAAGTGAAATACGCGATGAGCCTTTCGTCAAATGGCCAGCTAAGCTAGGAGAAGCACAGAAAGACTACGACGAAAGATCGCGATGCACTTTCCACAAAGAAAAGGGGCACCGCACTGAAAATTGCATGCCATTGAGACAGCATTTGGAGGAGTTGGTGGCAGCCGGTCACCTGGATAAATAAATTGAAGAAGGGACGCAACCAGCCTCCCAGGACCATAATAGCCCCAATGGAATGCCAATTGACGCCCCACCTCAAGGCGTGATCAATGTAATACATGGAATATTCGAACTTGAGCGTGTATGTGAGCTTAGAAAGTCGATCAAGAAGGCTGAGCACTTAAGGGATGTACTAAGTGCTCAACCTACCACCAAAAAGGAGAGAACAAACCCTACGAATGTCATCTCCTTTTCAGACAAAGACTTGGAAAGAATTTTTTGCCCTCACAACGATGCACTAGTCGTCACCCTCCGCATCAATGGTTACGACGTCAAGCGAATTTTAATAGACCAAGGTAGCTCGTGTGAAATAATGTACTACGACACCTTCAAGCAACTGAAATTTGAGGACAAAGACTTGGCATCAGTTGTATCCCCTCTGATCGGATTCAACTCAATGCCAGAGTGGCCAGTCGGCAAGATCATCCTTCCAGTTAGGGCAGGAAGCGTGACAAAACAAATGGAATTTTGGGTGTTGAAAGTCCCTTCCACTTACAACATAATATTGAGAAGAACATGGCTGCATGCCATGCGAGCAGTAGCTTCATCCTACCATCAAGTAATGCGATTCCCCAATGAAGCCGGGGTAATTGAAGAGGTCTATGGAGACCAAATTATGTCCAAACAATGCTTTGTCACGGTTAATGGCAGCCGCGCTGTCAAGGGATATGTTTATTCGGTGGAAGAACCTGATAGCAATGAACTGTTTGCAGATATCGGCAAAGCAGCCGATCAAAAAGCGGTGGAAGACTTGGTAAAGGTAAGTATATATGAAAAGAACCCGGACAAGTTCTTTTTGCTCGGTTCGTTGTTGTCCAACACTAAGAGATTAGAGGTCTTGGAATTTTTGACCTTTAACATCGAAGTGTTCGCCTGGACACCATACGATATGCCAAGCATTGATCCCAACTTCATCTGTCACCAACTCAATGTCCACCCATCAGCCAGACCAATCATTTAGCGCATACGCAGATTGGCACTCCACCACGCCGAGATAGTGGCGGAAGAAGTGGGAAACCTGCTGGAGGCAAGAGCAATCAGAGAAGTACACTACCTCAGATGGATTTCCAACATAGTTGTGGTGCCAAAAAAGAATGGCAGATGGCGTGTCTGCGTCGACTATAAGACAGTCAACAAAGCAAGCCCAAAGGACAACTTTCCCCTACCACGGATAGATCAACTGGTAGACCTAACGGCAGGGCACAACCGACTTAGCTTTCTTGATGCGTACAGAGGCTACCATCAGATCGCCATGTACGAACCAGACCAGGAGGTCACGTCCTTTACAACTCCAAGAGGACTGTATTGCTACAAGGTCATGCCCTTTGGCCTAAAGAATGCAGGGGCAACATTCCAGAGAATGGTCACCAAGATGTTTGAGCCGTTGTTAGGCATAACAATGGAGGCTTACATCGACGACATGGTGGTCAAGAGCAAAGACGAGAATGACCATCTAAGGGACCTAGGTGAGATGTTCCAGATTCTGAAGAGGCACAAGTTGCGCCTTAATGTATCCAAGTGCGTGTTCGGTGTAGGATTTGGCAAATTCCTGGGCTTCCTAGTGACCAACTGGAGTATTGAGGCAGACCCCTCCCAGATCAAAGCAATTCAGGATCTGGAAAGGCCTAACTCAGTAAAAGAAGTGCAGCATCTCACCGGCATGGCAACTACACTCAACCGATTCATTAGCCAGTCGTCAGACAGACTACGACCATTTTTTCAAGCATTAAAAGCCAAGTTCCAGTGGGATGAAGAATGCGACTGCGCTCTGGAAAGCTTGCAAGAATACATGTCTTCACCACCACTGCTGGTGACCCCAATACCTGGAGAAGAACTCTTCCTGTACATGGCAGTCTCTCAGCACGCAATTAGCGCAGTGTTGGTCCATGCGGAAGGAATCCAACATCTGCCCATCTATTATGTCAGTAAGACATTGCTGGGTGCCGAAACAAGGTACTTGCCACTGAAAAAACTGGCCTTGGCCTTGATGATGGCCTCAAGGAAGTTGTCGCACTACTTTTACGCCCACACCATAGTCGTCCTCACAGCTTTCCCATTAAAAGCTTTGTTTGAGAGGGAGAACTTTTCTGGGCGAATCTTGAAGTGGGCAGTAGAATTGGGACAATTCGACATCAAGTTCCAACCCAGAACCGGATAAAGGCCCAAGCTTTGGTAAACTTTGTCACAGAATTCACCCCAGGAAGTCATCATATCTGCCTAGTCGACCTGACTGACACAACCAAACTAGGGATAGAAGTTGACGCCGGAATAGCGCAACCCCCGGTGCAGGATACTCAGTCAGACCCCAAGGCAGACCAAAGTAAAGAAAGTAAGGAAGAAGCAAACCATGCTACACCAAGCCAAGACTCACCAACAAATAAAAACTTGGTTCAATCAGGTAACGAGGGGCAAATAGCAAGCATGAACCTTGAAGAAAACACCAGCAACATTCTTGACCCCACGGCATCATCCGATCCCTCCACTTGCTGGAAATTGTTTGTTGGAGAGATGTGGAAGCTCTTCGTGGACGGAGCATCCAACCGGTATGGTGCAGGACTTGGCATGGTCCTCATCTCACTAGACGGCCTAGTTGTGGAGCAAGCAATCAACCTTGGCTTCCCAGCATCAAACAACGAAGCGGAGTATGAAGCACTTCTTACAGGTCTCAAATCAGCATTCTACATGAAGGCCACCGAGCTAATGGTCTACAGCGACTCACAGCTGGTGGTAAATCAAATTTCTGGCGACTACGAAGCAAAGGATGGCAGAATGGCTAAGTACCAAGACTTAGTCAGAAACGAGATCAAAAGATTTGAAGTAGTACGGATAGAACAGATTGGCAGGGAGGAAAACAGCAGAGCAAACGAACTAGCAGGCTTTGCTTCAATGGCAGATACATCCATCCCTCGTCCGTTGCTAATTGACTACTTACCAAGACCAAGCATTGAAGACCCCGAAGCAGAAAAGGTATGTTGCGCCGAACTAGGCCCCTCATGGATGGATCCCATCATACTGTTCTTAAAAGACGGCGTCTTATTGGAAGAAAAGAAGGAAGCCAACAAAATTAGAGCAAAGTCGCAGCGATTTTGGCTCTCCCCTTCTATGGCATTATACAAAAAGTCATTCTCAGGACCTTATCTAAAGTGTGTTCACCCCAGCAAAGTGGAAGCATTCTTGTTCGAGATACACGAAGGTGTGTGCGAAAGCCACCAAGGAGGAAGATCATTAGCTTACAGAGCCATTTCGCAAGAATACTGGTGGCCATACATGCAGGCAGACTCGGAGAAGTATGTGAAGAAGTGCAAGAAATGTCAGAAGTTCGCACATCAAATACATCAACCAGCCAGAGAGCTCCTACCATTGACCAGTCCATGGCCCTTTGCAATGTGGGGCTTGGACATAGTAGGACCACTCCCAACAGTACCCGGAAACAGGAAGTTCTTTCTTGCAGCAACAGACTACTTCACAAAGTGGGTGGAAGCAGAGGCACTGGCATCAATCAAGGAAAAAGATGTGAAGAAGTTCGTTTGGCAGAATATCATCACTCGGTTTGGCATACCTAAAGCCCTAATATCAGACAACGGCACTCAGTTTGATGACAGAATCTTTAGAGGCTTTTGTGAAGAATACAAGATAGAGTTCTATAATTCTACACCGGCGTATCCCCAAGCAAATGGCCAAAGCAGAGGCATCAAACAAGGTTGTCTTGGATGGATTGAAGAAGAGGTTAGAAAAAGCAAAAGGCAAGTGGGCTGAGGAACTGCCTCATGTTCTGTGGGCTTACCGTACCACACCTCGGCGATCAACTGGAGAGACACCATTCTCTTTAGCCTATGGCATGGAAGTGGTAATCCCACTGGAAGTTGGCCTCCCTACAATTAGAAGCGAAAATTTTGATCCAGACTTGAATGGAGAGGCCATAACATTGGAACTCGACCTCACTGAAGAAAGAAGAAAAAGAGCGCTAGTTCACATTGCCTCATACCAACAAGTGTTATCCAGGAAATACAACAAAACAGTGCATCCAAGGCAATTCAAGATCAGAGATTGGGTGCTACGCAAAGTAATGGGAAACACCGTGGTTCCGGGAGATGGCAAGTTAGGGCCCAATTGGGAAGGACCTTACAAAGTGGTCGGATTAGCTGGCAAGGGGGCATACCACTTAGAAGATAAGGACGACAAAACAATTCCCAGACCATGGAATACTGCAAATCTCAAGTTATTTTATTTTTAGCTTTTTTTAAGTATGTGTAATTTTTCTCTTTCTCAATAAAACAAGTAGTTTCTTTTCAGTATAGTTGTTTCCTTCTGTAAAAGATTGTTTTAGTTAGGGGCATTAAAAACATAGTTGGCTGGAAAAACCAATCTAGAGGTTGGCTGAAAAAACCAACACCCCTCCTAAGCCCAGGATAAGGATCCAGGTTGCAGGACGTTTGGTTGGAATAACCAAACACTTTACTCTAGGTTGGCTAGAAAAACCAATCTAGAGGTTGGCTGAAAAAACCAACACCCCTCCTAAGCCCAGGATAAGGATCCAGGCTGCAGGATGTTTGGTCGGAATAACCAAACACTTTACTCTAGGTTGGCTGAAAAAACCAATCTAGAGGTTGGCTGGAAAAACCAACACCCCTCCTAAACCCAGGATAAGGATCTCGGCTAAAGAGTGTTTGGCTGGATTAAACCAACTCTTAGTACTCTTCAGCCGAAGTAAGGATCTCGGCTAAAGAGTGGTTGGCTGGATTAAACCAACTCTTAGTACTCTTCAGCCGAGGTAGGCATCTCAGCCAAAGAGTGGTTGGTAGCTGTAATAAATTTCAAAGTATAGGACCGAGATATTTATCTCGGCAATGTTAGTCTGTGTACAAAAGTGAATGCAGCAGGTATAGCACAAATCGAACAGAATGACGCAAAGTTTTTTCATTCAAAAGCAAGGAAAAGGTACAATAGTTGGGGACTCAGCCCGGTTACAAACCTTTTTGTCCAACAAAAAGAAGAAAGAAAAAAAAAAACAAAATCAGTCAAACAGATCATCAAGATCAGCATCAATATCAACACGGAGCCCGGTTTCAGACGGTAGCACAGCCTCGGTTGAGAGCTTGGTGTCAGCTGGAAGCATGGTTTCGGTCGGCAGCTTGTTAGTCAAGTCTTCCACCATTGGCTCCAACCGAGATGATTGATCAGTGGGATCATTGATAACCGGGGTGTCATTGGGCTCAGTTTCTTTATCATCATCCGAACCCTCAAGGAATTATTTCTGAAGGGTAGCAGCGTACTCCGCTAGTGAGCTCGGTATGAAGTACTGAGGAGGATTGAACACCTCGGTCTCAGGTCCATGACCGAGCTGCACCACGGCCCAGCGCTAACTGCACTTAAAAAAGAGATCCTTCGCAGCCTCACACTACTGGACGTAGAGGGCTTCGCCTTCCTTAAAACCCCGGAGTTCGGCACCCTTCACACTTTCCTTCAGCTTGGTGATCTCGGTGTCCTTCTTCTTCTCAAGCTTTGCAAGCTGACGCAAATACTTGTCTTTCAGCTCGATTGCAGCCTTTTGTTTTTCAGCTTCAGCCGAGTTAACAAGACTGGTCAGGCGATCGTTCTCAGTTTTTAGCTTGGCTATCTCCTTCCTGGCCTCTTTCAGCTCGGCGTTTTTCTCGGTTACTTCGGCCATGGCTTGCCTTGCGGTTTTTCGAAGCTCCAACACACGCTTGTGAGCAATGTGACTCTTATGCATGGCCTGCAGAGGAATGGGAAGACTTGTAATCAAACCGAGAGAAAAGTTGGGCAAATTAGGAAAATCAGCATAGGAAGCTACTTACAAGCACCATGGATTTTGTGGCCGAACGGATGGCCTTTAGCTCAGTCAAATTTTTATGGTGCTCCATGTCTGCTGGTAGGCAAACACTCTTGGCAAGATTGAATGCCATTAAGTGATCTTTTTCAGTGACCACTGAGTCAGTGTCCTGAATAGCTCAGTTCTGAAAAGTGATTTTGGGTACCCACTTGGAGGAGCTAGCCCGGTCGGACTACTCCGGTTACGAGCTCGGTGGAGGGCTTGGTGGAAGAAGGGTTTCATCTTCATCAACTAGGCGTTGCTCGGTTTGGGTAGTCCGGGCACGCTTGCTTGGGCGAGATGAGGAAGGCTGTTGAGATGGAAGGGCCACCACGGTCTCCTGAGCCTGGTTAGACGGTGGTACCTCGGCTTGGTTGGTTTCGGTAAGAAGGGCCCTTACTCTGTTCCTCTTTGCCATCTCTTCTTCGGCAGTAGTTCGGACCAGGTTGATCTCAGGCAAGGATGGATCCGGTTCTGGAGAGGCTTCCAGCAAGAAATCAGTTACTCTGGCTTTTCATCGACTGCTGTATCTGTACGTCGGTTCAAAATTCAGCAGCTTGGCCCAACTTCTTTCAGGATACCGTAGTGTGGCGCGAAGTGTGTTTAGGTTGGGGTAACTGTACAGTGACTTGAGGTGGGCTGAATCTGCATAAAGAAGACAACTGTCAGTTTGGTTCACGAATAAGAAACCGAAATAAAGGGAGGCAGGCAAGGAAGCCGAGGTAGTTATACCGGGGGTTCCTTTCTTCCAGTTTATATTGCGGCCTAGGATCTGGGCTTGGTGGTCTTCAAAATTCCCAGATACCTAGAAAAAATCGTCATCATTCAAGTCTTTATCCGGTGTGTCCTTTATTATTTTCTCTCGGCGGCGGCGTATTCTTAGATAATAGACCCAGCCATCTTCTTTTGATCCTAGGGAATATTGATGGAATAGTTCGGCTAAGCCGAGGTTAATGCCAGCTCGACGGTTTAGCTCGGCTATACCATTTATTATGCGGTTTGAATTTGTCAAAAGTTGGGTGGGGCATATCCTAGTTTGCCTAAGGAATTCACAAAGTAAAGGGTGTACAGGGAATCTTAGTTCGGTTTCCATAATGGACAGGAGGGTAAAAGGTACAAAACCTTGGTTTTCCCATGGTATGATATTTTGTTTGGCTAAAGTGAGATGGACATCGTCAGGAATATTATACCCCCTTCGGAATTTGGCCAAGCCACCCGGTGTGTCTACTAGAAACCTATATTTACCCATTCTCTATTAAGTTATAAATAAATTAAACTTGTGTTAGCTCGGTCCGAAAAAGGCGTTGAGTAGCTCGGTGAAGCGCTCAAAGGAGGGCCTGGGCAACCTAAAGTCTGCAAAGTGAAAAGAAAAGTGTTAAGCACAGATCATGGGACCGTGCCAAAAGAAATAAAGGCAAGATAAATATAGTCCTAGCTCGGTTTGTAGAAGGGATTTGGTATCTCGGTTTGTGCAAGGGGTTTGTTATCTCAGTTTGTGCATGGGTTTTGTTAGTCCGGTTGATCCTCTAGGGGCAGCGCTCTTAGTTCGGTCTGAGCTACGAAGGCTAGTCTAGCCCCAGGTTATAGCTCGGCCGTGGTCGAGACTATCAAGCACACTATCACGCAGACTTAGTATGGTTTGTTAGCTTGGCAAAATTAAATCAAAAGATGTTTTACTTGTTGAAACTACTGGTACAGTGTTAGTTCGGTTGGTAAGTCTGGCTAAAGTGACGTCAACTACAAACAGCTTTTTAGTTCGGTTATACTGTGATTTTGGATTAAAATCAATGTTTTTCGGTTTATTCATGGAAAATTGGAGGTTCTATTACATGGCTTTTCAACGAAAGAAAGGTATGTGTTTTGAAAAAAAACACACAAAATACATGTATTATAAAAGCAAATGCGAAAAACGACAAAAACAAGGCAGATTTGAGTAAACTTACCAGGTCAAGAGGAAGAAATCGAAGATGGAATCAACGGCAGTGAAGAACATGAACTCAGCAAAGTTCAGGGTCGAGAAGAAATAGAAGCCTAGAAAGAGAGAATGAAGGAAATGAATAGTAGGTTGATAGATTCAAAATGAATAGTGTGTTTTGTGTAGAAGGAAGGACAAAAAAAGAGCGGGACTGTTCAAAAAGCACGGAGTATGAAGACGGCGTGACAGCTGCATTGGGCCAATCAGAGTGGGCCACGTGTCATGGGAATGGAAAACGATTTTGTGGCTGTGATTGAAGAGACATTATGACCAGACAGGTAGAGCCCGGTGTAAATTTAGTTCGGATGGAAAGGCTCAAGTGCTTAGCTCGGTTGTGCGACTATAGTTTTGTAGCTCGATTGGAAGGCTGAAACTTTTTTAGCTCGGCTGGTAACAGGTAATCCCTATCATGCTGTGCAGATGGAATTAAGGGGCAATTGAGAGGGTAATTTATATGAAAATTGGGCCGAGCTGGGTAATGGGCCGTTATGGGCCACAGTACAAAGGGCGGAGTAAAAAAGGCCATGAAGTTACTCCGGTCCAAAAGAGGCTTGAAGTTACTCCGGACGCAAAGAGGCTTAAAGTTACTCCGGTCCCAAAGGGCTTATGGTAAGCTCGGTCGTCACACATGAAGTTATCCCGGTCGGGACCACGGTGTTGGTTACCCCGGTCGAGACATACCATGGTTAGCACCTGGTGAAACCGGGGTAAGAGCAGTGAATGGAAGAGCCGAGCTAAGGTTAGCTCGGTCTAGTCTGCGGCTTAGCATAGCCATACTTACCTCAGTCATATTAGAATCCGACAATGGTAGAACCATCTCACTTGGTTTAAGCAGTGAGGGGGGGTGTTGAAGGATAAGCATTATCTTTCAAGAGTATGAATCCTAGAAGGACTCTACATGGAGGAGTAAAAGTCCTACTAGGATTGTGTCACGCGGAACCTATAAAAGCTCACAACATCACCTGTGGAGAAGTAACACAACTTTGATTCTCGAATACACAAAGATTTTGTCTATTTGTCTATTTTTTTGACTTAGGCATCGGAGAGGTATCCGGCATACATCCGCCGACTAGCTCACGTTTGTGTTTTCAGAGAGTAAAGCGACGTCGCACGAAGGAGCACGAACTTGATCAACAAGATTATACAAGAAGGTTTATTCATTTCCCGTACATTATTAAACCCTTAATCATGCAAAGTCACTTTTTTTTTTCTATTTTTTTAAACCATGGATGATGGGTTAGTAAATTGGAATATTTCCAATGAATCCAAAACCAAGGATCAAACAGATAATTTGTTATTGAAATACAAACAATTATGGCTTCATTTGGCTACATAAATTGGGTTGGATTAAAACTAAATTAGTCATTAAAAAATAAAATAAGTTAAAAAATTAATATAACAAAATATTATATTTAAATCATAATTATTTTATTTTTCTTACAAAAATTTAAAAACTTCAATCCAAATAAATTTTTTAATACCAAATTAAAAAATTCGAACTAGTCAATTCAAAAAAAAAAAAAATTCAAATGACAATTATGGAGTGTTTTAGAAAGTTAATAAAAAGTTGGTAAAAAAGTTAGTTTTATGACTTTTTTTAGTCTATTTTATCTTTTTATGAGTAAAAAATATAAAGAGTGATATGACTCAAAATAAATAAATAAATAAATAAATGGCTAAATGCTTGGTTTGTGTTTGAGAGATGTGTTTTAGAGATAAAAAGTACGAAAAGTTGTTTGGTTTGGTTTTTTTCAAAAGATGTTTTGAAAAATTATTTTGAGAGAGAGTTTTGGAAAAAGTGATTGATTTGATGTGTGTGAGAGAGAGATTTGTTTGGAAAACTTGTTTGGTTTACAAGTTTTGAGAAATTTTTTTGAAAAAATTTGTTTGGTTTGATTACTTTTAAAAATTTATTTGTAGAAAAAAAATTTCAAAATTTTTTTAAAAATACAAACCAAACGAACCCTAACTCTTTTTTTTGCGCTTCTAAAAGACCCCTATATCTGTTGTATGGTTGATGTCATTTCTTATGGATGACCCACTAGTTGTTTAATTCATGGCTGATAGTACAGACATGAGGGGCACTATGGACGCAGTGTACTATCACACCATTGACTTGTTGGAATGGTTATAAAATTCTGGATAAAATCAGAATTTTTTCTTAAGTTCGGTCTATTTTTTAGGTGGGCCCCGAGTGTCGATTTACTCGAGTCAAAGTGGTAACGCGTTCTATGCCGCGTTGTGATTCACGTGGTATATTTGGTTGCTCAAAACCATTACCGAGTGAATGGGAAATTGAAGCCAAAGTGTGCTCCATGGAAATGGAGTTTTGGTGGAAATTCCTTAAGGTTGTAAATTGGCTTGTCCCACATTGATTTGGTGGGAAGTTTTGAAAGGGTTTATAAGGCTTAGGGTGAGATACTTGGGGTGTGCCCCAAGGGGTACCCAAGTGTTTTAGAGGGAGAGGTTATGGGCAAAATGGGCTAAGACCCATTGGACCCAAAAATCACCACGTGCCGCCGTCCGTCCGTCCGGCCGGTCGGGCGGGCTGGGCTTGGGCACGGGTGCGTGGTGTGTGGTTGGGTTGGGCTTCTAATCTTTTTTGGGCCAAAAACATTTGAATTTAATTTTATTTTTTATTAAAATAAAATCCAGAATTCAAATTAAATTAGTTTGGATTTTTTGTTCATCCAAACAGGGCCCTTCCCGGTTTCAAACAGAAATAAACTGTTTTGGAATTAATGCACACCCAAACAGGGCCCTTCCCGTTTTACTATCTGTTTGAATTCAAAACCCAACAGGTATGATACCTGTTCAATTCAAAACCAAGAGCTACATACCTGTTTAATTCAAAATGAAGAGCCACCTTCACATCTATAAATAGGACCACCCTCATTTGATGTTTGCATTCAGAAATTTCGTATTTCACTTCTGTTTTCTATTCTTCATCTTGCTGCATTTTATTTTCAAAAGAAAGAGTGTAAACACTTAGTGTGTTCGTAAGGCAAACAATTAGTAGTGCTGCTATTGTTTGTGGAAGATCATTTCATCCTGGGAGATAGACGTCCGAATTCTGAAAGCACCGTGGAGAGGACGAATCTGTCTTAAGGAGACAGTGTTAAACACTGGACTTGATCAGAAAAATAATTCGAAGAAATTAAATCAAGTAAGTTATTTAATTACTTTCAGTGTTGTTTTTATTTGTTTATTTATTCAGATTTTAATTTTGTTTTTGTAACAAAATAAAATCTGTTTTATTTTTTATTTATTTATTTTTATTTCGAGTTTGATTTTTGTAATCAAACATATTCTCTCCTTTTCTTTATTTCTTTATATTCTGGTTGTTGTTTTGTACACAACAGAATTAAATCTTTTTAAATACAGTGAAGATTGTCCTACAATCTTAAGACAGAATCTTTTTTTGGGTATCTTCATTGTATTTAATTTTCTGTGTTTTCAAATTAATATTCTGGTTGGAAAAACAAATAGTGATTTATGCTATTTGACAGATAGTAGTAATATACTGTCTCTTTTCTTTGACAACTACTAGTAGTACGATACTGGTGTCATTAACAATTCAGAATATTATTTGGTATTACAGAAAATTCTTGTGATATTTTATTTTTCCTAGTTTTAGTAACAAGGAAAATAAAATTATTTTGTTGTTATAATTATTTTCTGGTTTTAGTAACTAGAAAATTAATTTGTGTTTTAATATTTTCAGATTTTTGTAATCAGAGATTATGGCTACTACAACTGAAACTGCATCTGGCAGTGGTACTCCTATTGTTACACCTACATCGGTCCCTATCCAGAACCATGTTCATCATGGAGAAAAACCGGAAAAATTTAATGGTACCGAGTTTAAGAGATGGCAGCAGAAGATGCTGTTCTACCTTACAACTCTTAATTTGGCCCGGTTTCTCCATGAAGAGGCTCCAGCACTTAAAGAGGGTGAAAGTGATCGGCAAGTTGTTGCCGCTGTAGATGCTTGGAAACATTCAGATTTCCTGTGCAGAAACTACATCCTAAATGGCCTTGACAATATGCTGTATAATGTATACAGTCCTCTGAAAACAGCAAAAGAATTGTGGGATTCTTTGGAGAAGAAATACAAGACAGAAGATGCCGGCACGAAGAAATTTGTCGTCGGTAAATTTCTGGACTTTGTTATGGTAGACTCCCAAACGGTAATATCTCAAGTTCAAAGTTTTCAAATAATTTTGCATGATATTCATTCAGAAGGTATGTCTCTTAGCGAGTCATTCCAAGTCGCAGCTTTAGTGGAAAAGTTACCACCGGCTTGGAAAGATTTCAAAAATTATTTAAAACATAAACGCAAAGAGATAACTATGGATGAATTGATTGTAAGATTAAGAATTGAATAAGATAACCGAAAGGCTGAAAAGAGGAATGGGAAAAATCCCATTGAGTCCAAGGCTAATGTGGTTGAACAAGTTCATAAACCACATAACAAAAAGAGGAAGTTTACTGGAGATGGTCCTAAACAAGGCGATAGTAGCAAGAAGTTCAAAGGAAAATGCTATAACTGTGGCAAAACTGGACATCGAGCTTCTGACTGCCGCCGCCCTAAAAAGAATCATGGAAGTACAAGTAAGAAGACCACCAATCAGGCCAATGTAACAGAATTGGATTACATCTCTGACGGAGTGAATGACATCAACCTTTCTGCTGTGGTGTCTGAGGCTAACTTGGTTGGAAATCCCAAAGAGTGGTGGGTTGACACTGGAGCAACTCGTCACATATGTGCGGACAAGAAGATGTTCACTACCTACAATGAGGCTGCAAATGGTGAACAACTTTTCATGGGAAATTCTTCTACTTCTGCTGTGGCTGGACAAGGGAAAGTAATCTTGAAGATGACATCAGGGAAAGAACTGACCCTCAACAACGTACTACATGTACCTGACATCCGGAAGAATTTAGTTTCTGGGTCTTTGTTAAGTAAAAATGGTTTTAGGCTTGTATTTGAGTCTGATAAGTTTGTATTAACAAAGAGTGGTATGTATGTTGGTAAGGGATACATGAGTGATGGTCTCTTTAAGTTAAATGTAATGACAGTTGTACCGAAAGTTGCTATGAATAAGAATAACACATCTTTTGTTTATATTCTTGAGTCAAATTTATGGCATGGTAGATTAGGACATGTGAATTTTGATGCTTTGCGTAGATTAATTGGTTTAGATTATATACCAAAGTTTGAAATTAATCCTAATCATAAATGTGAAATTTGTGTAGAAGCGAAACTAACTAAGGCTCCATTTAAATCGGTTGAAAGAAAAACCGAACCTCTAGAATTAATTCACACTGATGTATGTGATTTAAAGTTTATTCAAACTAGAGGTGGCAAAAAGTATTTCATAACATTTATCGATGATTGCACAAGATATTGTTATGTTTATTTACTTAGAAGTAAAGATGAAGCCTTAGAAATGTTTAAACTCTACAAAACAGAAGTTGAAAATCAACTTGGTAAAACCATTAAAATGGTTAGAAGTGATAGCGGTGGTGAATATGATGCACCATTAAATGAATTTTGTGCACAACATGGCATTATTCACCAAACTACAGCCCCTTATTCTCCACAGCAAAATGGAATTGCTGAAAGGAAGAATAGAACCCTAAAAGAAATGATGAATGCCATGTTACTAAGTTCAGGCTTACCACAGAACTTGTGGGGGGAAGCAATATTGTCTGCTAATTATGTTCTTAATAGAATACCCCACAAGAAAACCAAAAGCATTCCTTATGAATTGTGGAAAGGTCGACCACCTTCCTACAAATACTTAAAAGTATGGGGGTGTTTGGCAAAAGTTGAAGTACCTGTTCCTAAAAAGACTAAAATTGGACCAAAAACAGTAGATTGTGTGTTTATTGGTTATGCTCAGAATAGTAGTGCATATCGGTTTCTGACTTATAAATCAGATATACCTGATATAAATGTGAACACTATTATAGAGTCAAGGAATGCTGTGTTTTTTGAACATGTCTTTCCTTACAAGAAAGGACAGGAATTAAGTTCACAGAAAAGAACTTATGATTGTACACAAAGTCAAGAGACTAATGACAATCAAACACAAGAGACTAGTAATAGTCTCGACCAACAGGATTTAACTAATGATGAACCAAGACGAAGTAAAAGAGCGAGAACATCAAAATCCTTTGGTCCAGATTTTCTGACATACTTGTTAGAAAATGAACCTCAAAGCTTTAAGGCAGCAATGACAGGTCCTGAAGCACCTTTGTGGAAATAGGCTGTTAATAATGAAATTGAATCCATTATGCAAAATCATACTTGGGAATTGGTGGATCTTCCACCAGGTTCTAAACCTCTTGGATATAAATGGATATTCAAGAGAAAAATGAAAGCAGATGGTTCAATTGACAAGTATAAAGCAAGACTTGTTGTTAAAGGTTACAGACAAAAGGAAGGTCTGGACTATTTTGACACATATTCCCCTGTGACAAGAATAACATCCATTCGCATGCTTATTGCTATAGCAGCGTTGTTTAGTTTAGAAATACATCAAATGGATGTTAAGACAGCTTTCTTAAACGGTGATCTAAATGAAGAGATCTATATGGAACAACCCGAAGGGTTTGTAGTATCAGGGCAAGAAAAGAAAGTTTGTCGACTTGTAAAATCCCTTTATGGATTAAAACAAGCACCTAAGCAATGGCATGAAAAATTTGATCATGCAATGCTTACTAATGGGTTTAAGATAAACGAATGTGACAAGTGCGTCTATGTTAAGAACACTGACCAAGGATATGTCATAGTTTGTCTTTATGTGGATGACATGCTTATCATTGGAAGCAGTCAAAACATGATCAAATCAACTAAGCAGATGCTTAACAAAAGATTTGATATGAAAGATATGGGGGTCGCAGATGTTATATTAGGAATGAAAATTACTAAAACATCTGACGGATATGCATTATATTGAGAAAATTCTTGATAAATTTATCAAGGATGATTTGAATTTAGCTAGAACACCTGTAGACATCAGTCTTTATTTATCGAAAAATAAAGGTGATGCAGTGTCTCAGTTAAAATATTCCCAAATCATTGGAAGCCTAATGTACCTAATGAATTGTACTCGTCCTGATATAGCTTATGCTATAAGTAAATTGAGTAGGTACACTAGTAACCCTGGAGAAGACCATTGGAAAGCGATCATTCGTGTTCTTAGATATCTAAGATTTACTCGTGATCATGGTTTGAACTTTACTCGATATCCAGCAGTACTCGAAGGCTATTGTGATGCCAATTGGATATCGGATACTAAAGATTCAAAATCCACTAGTGGATATGTCTTTACTCTAGGAGGCGCTGCTGTTTCTTGGAAGTCCACGAAACAAACGTGCATCGCACGATCCACAATGGAATCCGAGTTCATTGCTTTAGACAAAGCAGGTGAAGAAGCAGAATGGCTTCGTCACTTCTTAGAAGACATTCCAATGTGGCCAAAACCTGTGCCAGCTATTTGCATTCATTGTGATAGTCAATCTGCAATAGGCAGGGCACAGAATCACATGTATAATGGTAAGTCACGACATATTCGTCGTCGACATAATACCGTAAGGCAATTGTTGTCAAACGGAATAATCTCAATAGATTATATAAAATCTAAAGAGAATATTGCGGATCCGTTAACAAAAGGTTTGACAAAAGAGCTAGTGTATAGTTCATCGAAGGGGATGGGATTAAAGCCTATTACATAAGAGTCGTCATAATGGTAACCCTACTTATATGACTGGAGATCCCAAAAACTAAGTTCAAAGGGACAACTAAGTTATGTATGGCTCGCCAGAAATCACCAAGGGATTAAAATTCCTACCCATTCCTATGGTGAGAGTGATATCTGCAACATATGTTGTATGCAGAGGTATAAGGATAAGCTTTGCTTTTAATGATTACTTATATCTTGATTAAGACATAAAATCAAGACGAGTATAAGGAGATACTCACAATAAGAATCACCTATATGAGTGTTGAACTGGGGCCGGTTCTATGAGAATGCAAAGGCTAAATTCTCTAGAAACACTTATGAAAACCAGGCGCGTTCAAGGCCAAAATGAACACAACAGTGAGAACCACGATGTGTTAGAAGATATTTTGTGTGAAATCTATTGTCTTGGCTTACACAAACGGCTGAACAATTCAAGGCATCGCGTCCATTGGTTAGCCAGTAAGTCCGATAGGTTATCACTAGGGAAGGTTCAAAGCCGAAAACTACCTATCCTGATGCAAGATATTTTCGACTTATACTCTTTCGTTAAAGTCTGCATTTTGTTGTATTTCCGTTGTCATCAAATTCCATTCATGTGGGGGATTGTTGGAATGGTTATAAAATTCTGGATAAAACCAGAATTTTTTCCTAAGTTCGGTCTATTTTTTAGGTGGGCCCCGAGTGTCGATTTACTCGGGTCAAAGTGGTAACGCGTTCTATGCCGCGTTGTGATTCACGTGGTATATTTGGTTGCTCAAAACCATTACCGAGTGAATGGGAAATTGAAGCCAAAGTGTGCTCCATGGAAATGGAGTTTTGGTGGAAATTCCTTAAGGTTGTAAATTGGCTTGTCCCACATTGATTTGGTGGGAAGTTTTGAAAGGGTTTATAAGGCTTAGGGTGAGATACTTGGGGTGTGCCCCAAGGGGTACCCAAGTGTTTTAGAGGGAGAGGTTATGGGCAAAATGGGCTAAGACCCATTGGACCCAAAAATCACCACACACGCGCGCGCGCCGCTGCCGCCGTCCGTCCGGTCGGTCGGGCGGGCTGGGCTTGGGCGCGGGTGCGTGGTGTGTGGTTGGGTTGGGCTTCTAATCTTTTTTGGGCCAAAAACATTTGAATTTAATTTTATTTTTTATTAAAATAAAATCCAGAATTCAAATTAAATTAGTTTGGATTTTTTGTTCATCCAAACAGGGCCCTTCCCGGTTTCAAACAGAAATAAACTGTTTTGGAATTAATGCACACCCAAACAGGGCCCTTCCCGTTTTACTATCTGTTTGAATTGATTCAAATCTGTTTGAATTCAAAACCCAACAGGTATGATACCTGTTCAATTCAAAACCAAGAGCTACATACCTGTTTAATTCAAAATGAAGAGCCACCTTCACATCTATAAATAGGACCACCCTCATTTGATGTTTGCATTCAGAAATTTCGTATTTCACTTCTGTTTTCTATTCTTCATCTTGTTGCATTTTATTTTCAAAAGAAAGAGTGTAAACACTTAGTGTGTTCGTAAGGCAAACAATTAGTAGTGCTGCTATTGTTTGTGGAAGATCATTTCATCCTGGGAGATAGACGTCCGAATTCTGAAAGCACCGTGGAGAGGACGAATCTGTCTTAAGGAGACAGTGTTAAACACTGGACTTGATCAGAAAAATAATTCGAAGAAATTAAATCAAGTAAGTTATTTAATTACTTTCAGTGTTGTTTTTATTTGTTTATTTATTCAGATTTTAATTTTGTTTTTGTAACAAAATAAAATCTGTTTTATTTTTTATTTATTTATTTTTATTTCGAGTTTGATTTTTGTAATCAAACATATTCTCTCCTTTTCTTTATTTCTTTATATTCTGGTTGTTGTTTTGTAAACAACAAAATTAAATCTTTTTAAATACACCAAATCCAAATAATTTAAGAGAAAAAAAGGAAAATGCATGAGACGCAGTGGAGGTGCTAGGGGGTCTCTCTTGATTGGTCAGAAAATTATTTTTTATTTTTTTTTTCCTTTCTTCTCCATTGGCAGCCCCCCACGTAGAGGTGGGGGGAGGGGGTGCTGGGGTCTTGGCCAGCTGAGGGTCTCCAGCAAGACCCAGAAAAAAAATGTCTTCAATTCATCCCCCCAAAATATGGTAACTAGCCTATTTTTATGAAACGTCTCCAATTCATTCTCCTAAAAAATGGAAACTAGTCTATTTTTGTGAAGGGTTGCGCTTTCTTTCCGTCCGTGATCGGGTTAGAGGATATTATTAAATTTATGAAGACTTATTATGAGTTTCGTTTCGATAATTTGAACCGTTCATGTATAAAACTCGTAGAGTATTATATGTATATAAAAAATTACGTTGATCGAATATCGATAGCGATTTTATCGGATCAGATTTCTGTCAACCGTTTTGTTAGGTTTTATTTCTTGGCAATCCCGTTTGACAAAACTCCTTTGAGTTGTAATTTTTTTCGCATTTTTTATTTCAGTGAGGCTATGAGTGTTTAGATGCGAATCCAACCCGAATTGTGTTTTTCAGAGAAGTTTGTGATGATAACGCGTTCAAGATTGCCACTTCGCTGATTATGATGGGGATCGAGTTGCCCGGTCAGCTCGCGGGGGTCCAGGGGGCAGCGCCCCTTGGCGGGTCCGGGGCAGCGCCACGGCGGGGTCGAGGGGCAGCGCCCCCGAAGCAAAATGCAAAAATGCATTCCAAGTTGCCTGTCCGATCATGTTATTTTTTTTTCCAGTTTTTCCAGTTTTGGCCTTCCCGCTCGAGCGGGGAAAGGGGCGCTCGAGCGGGGATTGGAAGCTCTCAGCATCTCTGCAGTCGCCTGTAAAAATACTGGAAGGTGTGATTTTACGCTCGAGCGGATTCTCCTACGCTCGAGCGCATCTCAGTTTGTTCGCACGCAGTTTTTTGGTCAGTCCGCTCGAGCGGGCTGTGTTGAGCTCGAGCGGAGATCGCGGGACAGATTCTATAAATTCGCGTGTTGGGTCAGATTTTTAGGATAACTTCTCCAGATCTTCTTTTTGGTTTCTAGGGTTTATATCTGGGGATACTTTGGGAGTTTTCTTTGATG
This sequence comes from Camellia sinensis, assembly GCF_055761805.1. NCBI lineage: Eukaryota > Viridiplantae > Streptophyta > Magnoliopsida > Ericales > Theaceae > Camellia > Camellia sinensis. The sequence continues at coordinate 145,760,480 of NC_138963.1, forward strand.
TTTTTATTGAGTATTCAACTCATGTTCTAAAGAGAGTACATCAAAGGTTGTGTTTTGTTCTACAAAAGAGAGTGTTGTTCTTCAGTTGTGTATTCTGAAGAATTCGAGCCTGAAGCTGTGGTGGAATCCAGAGTGGCTCATCAGAAAGACAATTCCGTGGTGAAAATGGGGTTGGAAGAGGCACATAGAGGTTGGTTCAATTAGGCGTTGTGGATTCGCTAGGTAATTGAGAGTATACCTGTGTAATTCCTTTAATTCTTCTTAGTGGATTGTTCTTGTGGCTGTTGCCCGTGGTTTTTTGATCACAGTTGGAGGTGTCCAATTGTGGTTTTTTCCACGTTAAATCACTGTGTCTCTTTGTCTTGATTATTTGATTGAGATTGTTATATTCTGCTTAAAATTGTTACATAATTACAAATCAACATCTAGGGGATTTCTAGATTTTTCACGTTTATTTTTTCATTACCCTTTTTTTTTATATACAAAATTGATTTGATCATATAACTATCGATATTCGATCAACGTGATTTTTTACACACATATAGTACTCAACGAGTTCTATATATTAAACGATTCAGATTATCAAAACGGGACCCGTGGTGAGCCCCCACAAGTCCAACAGTACCCTCTAGTCCAATTAAGGACCGGAAGGAAGCCAATCCCTTTTATGAATGTATATTATAAGTAGGGCTGAGCAAGGAATCCGTAAAATCCGTAATCCGATCCGGTCCAGTCCAATCCGATAGGTTTGGATTGATTTTTTGAATCCGTGGTTCGGTTCCGGATTGAAAATTTCAAAATCCGTAGACCACGGATCGGTTCCGGATTGAACCTCACGGTTCCGGATTGGAACCGATCCGGACCATCTAGAAATAACCTATATTTTTATACTATATGCCTTCCCACACCATATAATTTCTTATATGATATAAAAACTAAAATGTGACCTAAACCTAATCCAGCGGCCTCACTCATTCTCATTCATGCCTCTCACTCTCATCTCAGGTCTCTATATCGATGGTGTCTCTTTCTCTTCTCTTTCCCATCTCAGACTGAGTTCTCTCTCAGACTCTCACACTCTCATCCATCTCAGTTCAGATCGGTGTGCTACTGCTCGCCTCTCTCTCTCTCTCTCTCTCTCTCTCTCTCGGTGTTCTCATCTCTCATCTCTCTCTCACTCTCTCTCGGATCGATGACTATTTTTATTCATTTGTATGCTTGTGTGTTTTTATTAATTTGTTGCTTTGTGATATGGCTCATATCAGTGGTATTGTTGCTGCTCAGGTACATTTCTTGTTCTTGTTTTTATTTTATTTTTTTATTTTTATGAATCTGATTTGGTTTTGTTTTATTCAATTGTGTAGATCTGCGTGTGGGATTTAAAAAATAAAAAATAAAAATAACTTTGAGCTTTTATGATGGTGCTCAGTGAGAGATTATTGGATCTGGATGTATTACTGAGTTTTTCATGTTCTTGATTTGCATTATTGGATCTGTATTAAAGTTGGGGCTTTAGAGTAGGTTAAATTGTGTAGTTTGGATCTGGGTTTTGTTGGTTCTTCTTTTTGTTCTTTTGTTACTTAGATATTGTTTGCTTGAATGAATTCTTAAGACTGTCATTTGGATCTTCTAAATTTCATTTCTTTAGTTCTCTGATTCCCTGTTGCTTTTGTTATATATTTTGCAGTTAAAGGTCAAGGTTTTGAAGTATTTTCAAATTTTAGAATATATAATTCTATTATATTTTGGAAGCTTCAACAGCAGAATGAAATGTAAGTTCTAAGCCACTTCTTTTCGAAAGATCTATATGAAACAAGGTCAATTGGGTTCTTTATTTAGTTTATTATTATTATTTTTTCATATCCTTTTATAATAATGTTATACCTACTTTTATTCATTGTATAAATTCTATTTAAAATTTACTCTTTTTTTTTAATTATATATTATTGCTAATTCTAAGACTTATTTAGTGTTTAATTGATAGGATTTGATTTTATACTCTCTTTACATTTAGAGATTAATGATACGAGTATTGATTACCTTTATTGCATCCCAGTTTGTGTATTTTTGTTAGAATGTAATTCAATTTGGATAATATCTGTTTCAACCCAATAAACTTGGCTCTTTGTTCAGAAATCTGGACTAATGAATAGATGGTTAGCATTGGCCAAGTTCATATGTTCTTGACTCATTGTTTCATGTGAACTTCTTGTTGTTTTTATTAATTTGTATGCTTGTGTGTTTTTATTAATTTGTATACTTGTGTGTTTTTATTCCAGGCTTTTGTCCATTGCAGAAGAGACTTTAACAAAGTTTCTTTCAAAGGCCACTGGAACCGCTGTAGAGTGGGTCCAAATGCCTGGAATGAAGGTATGGCTGTAACTTTGGAATAATATACGATCTTTTATTTGAAATACCTGCATTATTATTTTATTTTGTATTTCAAACAAATTAATCAGTATTGGTGAAATTGAGAGGTAAAAATAATTAAATTGATCTTTTCATGTCAAGTAAAGTACAAAACACAGTGATAACATTTGAGACACCTATAGCTGTTGGAAATGTTATCACTGTGTTGGAAATGATAACATTCGATAGCTATAGCTATTGGAATGAAAATGTAATGTCTATATTTTTTTTTTGTTATTTAATTATTTAAATCCGTGGTCCTAAACCGATCCAATCCGTGTTTCAACGGATTGGTTCGGATTGGTTCCACAATTTAAACGGATTGGATTGGTTCCAATTTTTCAAAAACCGCAGATAGCGGATTGGTCCTGGTTTTCTCCCAATCCGGACCAATCCGGTCCATGCTCACCCCTAATTATAAGGATTTGATTTATTTTCGTTTTAAAAATATAATTAATGAAATATATTAGCGAGAATTACAAATTATTATTTTCAATGAATTTTTTTTTTACCTTTTTACTTTTTTATTTTTATTTTCTTTCTCTATTCTCACAAATTACTATCAATCGCCACCCAATATTACCACCAGCGACTCACCGAAAAGTTGTTATAAAATTTGTTGTCACCAAAAGCAATGCCAGCAACCTACGGTGGACAGATAGGTGAAAAAGCGGAGAGATAGATAGACACATAGATAGATAGATACACATATAGACAAATAGACAAATATGTGAAAGTAACATAGTCTTTCAAATTTTGTTAAAAAAAACATAGTCTTTCAAATTATTATTATTATTATCATGCTTAAAAAATAATAGAGATTGAAACAACTCTCCCGAAAATTTCAAATATGCACTTTTAGCCGAGTGCCCAAAATAACCTTGAATTCACAAGGTGAAAAAAATTGAAATTAAATGAGTTGCCTCCGATTGTATTTTACATCTCTATTTAGAATGGATTAATTTTAATCATTGTACAACACAAAATAGGTAACAAATTAAAAAAAATAATATTGAAAATAGTAAATTTGAGTTAAGCTTAAATTTGAATACTAATTAATCTATGAGATGTACTGAAGCAAGGAAATCAAAATTCTTAAGCAAAGTTATAATTAAAACAAAAAAAAATAACTTAAAAAAATAAAAATAAATAAAATAAAAATTGAAACCTAACACAAAATCAATGAGTTGTGTTTAACTAGTCGCATCTGAAGAAACTACCAAATTTAAAATATTTTTGAGTTTGCTTTTCCAAATTGCCAAACCTCAATAGTTTGAAATCAATAATCTTAGCTTGACTTTTTTTTTTCTTTTTTTTTAAAGATTTTTACCATTCCAGTCTGTGGTACTAGTAAGTCTTTAATTACTTGTCCTACATTGTTATTTTTATTTATTAAAATAATCCAGTCAGTCAATGAGGACATTAGTTTTTTAAATGACAAATTACATTTACCACTTGAAATTTGAGTTTAATACATATTACTTTCTAACGTTTAAAAAATTATATTAACTCATTTATCATTGTAATTATTTAGATGAAATGAAAATATTGAACTTATATACACTCTCTCTTTTCTTTCTTTGCTTTACTTCCTCTATTTTTTTTTTTCAATGTAATTTTTTCAATTTTTCTAATAAGAGTTGTTGCCTTTTATCTAAGCAGGAGTATTTGTGAAATGAGACTATTAACCACAGAGATGAAAATATAATTTTTAAAATATTAAGGGATAAAATGTAATTAGGTCAAATCTTAAGAGATGCTAAGTGTATTTCACCCATTTTAAAAGTGGAAACTCTTCAATTAAATTGTACTAGAAACTCTTTAATTACTTGTCCTACATTATGTATATATTCAATGAAATGGTTGACGAAGTCACGGAGGGTATGTGTTCTTTTGATAAAGTCATGAGTCATGAAGTGAGTACATGCATCATGTGAGTTTTGAATAAGGCACAAAAAGTGGTAGTAGAAGCACATACCTGCTCCTTTTGACAAAACGTTTTGATCTCAGAATTATTAGTGCGTTTAGTTTTAATTTTTTGAATTTAATTTTTAAAAAATTTAATTTTTAATTTTTCGTATTTTTTTTTGTTTTTAATGAATATTTTTAAAATTTTAAGTAATTTTTTTATTTTTTTAGATGCACCTTACTTATATGTATCTAAAAAGTAAAATATTTGTGAAAAAATATTTTAAAAAATTAATAAATTCATAAAAATATGAAAAATATATTGAATTTTAGTATTTTTTTTTTATATTTTTGGTATTTAGTGAATTTTTTAAAGATTTTTTTTACGAAAATTATAATTTTTAATTGTATTTATGTTAAGTGTGTCTAAAAATTTTAAAAATTTCTTAAAATATTAAAAAAAATTCAGTAAAAACAAAAAGAATAAAAAAAATAAAATTTTCTAAAAAGTATTTTCAAAAAACTAGAAACAAACCTAATGACATTTCCTCTTTATATAAAAGATAGATTTTGTAGAGTGTGGGAAATATGTGTCTATCACAAAAGCCAGCTAGAGCTGGAAAAAGACACTCGAGACCCTTTCAAAATTCTATACAACTTTTCTTGGTGGTTAGGTTGGACCCTCTCTAGTCTTTTTTTGACCTCTATCTATTTTTAGTTTGGATTAGTGTAATGAGATTTTAATTCATTGTGCATTCAATGTTTTGTCAAATTTTCATGGACTATGGCACTACAAGAATTAACACTTTTGCCGACCAAAAAATTGGTCGCTAAAAGCCCATTTTTGGTCGGCAAAAGTTATCCGCGACCAATTCTTTTGGTCGCTACTTTGGTCGCCAATTGAGGGTCGGCAAAAGTAATTCGCGACCAAAATTTTGGTTGGTCGGCAAAAGTTGGATTTGCCGACTAATTTTTTAGTCGCTAAATATATCATTACCGCGACTAATTCATTTTGTCGCTAAAACATTTTGGTCGCGAAAAGTGATATTTTCCCGACCAAATATCTTAGTCGCCAATTGACACATTTCGCGACCAAAAAGTTTGGTCGCCAATTATCATATTCAACGACCAAAAAATTGGTCGCCAATTGTGACATTCCACGACCAAAAAATTTGGTCGCCATTTGTTACTTTTCGCGACCAAAACTTTTGGACGGCAAAAGTGAGTTTCCACGACCAAGAGCTGTTTTGGTCGGCAATAGATGTATTTTTTGCGACCAAAACTCTTGGTCGGCAATTGTCATTTTTTGCGAAAAAAAATTATTTATTTGTCGTGACTAATAAATTGGTTGCCAAAGCAGGAAAACAATACACCTGTAATTCCTAATAATTCATTCAATCCATTATAAACCTATAATTTTAAAGCATCATTCAAATTAACTGAATCATTAACATTCGACACAATACAACTATTCTAAGTTCTCATTCACCAGTCACATCCATGTCGAATTGTCCCTATATGGCCTTCTATAAATTCATGTATATGATCAACTACTTCTCAATTAAATGTGTAAACAAGAAATGCTTGAACCATAATGAATCTTCTGTATAAATTATTCAAAGAATATAGATTACAGAATCTCTTTCATAGAAACAAATTGCATCATGCATAAAAGAGATGCTGTGTAAGGGAACAAAAGCAATTACTATGAGCTACAATCAGCAAGTAAACTAGCCAAAACACCAAAATTAGCAAGAAATAACTTACAGACATTTTTTCTTGTTCATACTCTCTGCCTCAATGAAGTAACAAGAAGCCCCATAAATTTCTTGCATCTGCAAATTTGTAAGTAGGTAGAGATCAGGGATTTCACCAAATATTAATACAACAAAGTCTAAGGCTCTAAGCACGTTTTTCATGTATAAAAGATATTTCATATAAGATGTGTATTTACAAGACCAGCACAGGAAAGGGGTTTCTGTTTTTGTAGTAGTGCTATTTCATTTGGTGCTAAAGAATCTGGGGCATTACCAGACTGCTGCAAATTCTCACCTGAAATACATCATCTTGTTATAGTAAACTCTCATAAAAAACATATTGACTCACCACCATTACTCAATCCTCATAGACATGAAATTGAAAGACCTATAAATACTTTAATTCCCTGAAGAAAAGCCAAAATCTACAATAAATATATGTTCTCTACAAATTTTCCTCCGTACACATTCATTTGTCCTAGAGCTCTCTTTGTTTCAATTAAATAATATCATAGCAGTTATCCTTCATGTATGCCAGATATTTAGCAATATCATGAAACGATTTTACCATCTATAATCTGAACACAGTCAATTCTGGTTCAAATCTTTAAACTACCAATCTCAAAAGGCAAAAATAGAAGCCTCAAACCCAAAAAGGTAACGCAGGACAAGGGTTGTCCAATTGAGACGTCATGTTGCCATTCCACAAGTTCAGCAATGAAGATATTTCATATGCAATTATTGAAACTAAACTTGAAAATTTATGGCATAAATTCAAATATAATTGTGACAACATGATATCCATGGTATATATTCCATAAACTTTCAGTCTAAGTTGCAAATTTGAAAGATTCTAAAACGTAAAGGGAAAGATCTAATCAAGATACTGTCTCTACGATCATAATTACAACAAGAAACAAATATAGTGCATCTATCAAAGTTGAACATGTTGACAAACCTCCATAATTCTTATTATCTGAGTCAAAAATTTTATCTGGCTAAACAAATAACATACCAGGTACACCTGCGCCAAATCAAAAACATTTATCCTTATTCTACCAGCATAGACATCCAAAACTTAGGTTATGGAAGCATACACCAAACCTGCTAGTTCTCGTGCACACTCCTTATCTAGCTCACAACAGAATTCAAAGTCGGATTGCCAGGAAATGTGGTATATGCACATTTGGGCGTCCTTCTCACTGTTGAAATTTTTCATTCCAATTTTAGGAAAATAGAAACAGAAGTTGTGAAAGAAGGGGAAAACAACAACAACAATAACACTTACTAATCCATACGTCCCCATCACCGTGGTTAGTAGTTGAGTATAATAATCAACAATCTGTGCCTTTGTGACAACACCAATTGCCGGCTTGTCCATTAGAACAAGCCAGTGCTTAGACTTCCCCACAGGAAAGAGTGCTTCCAGATAATGTATTCAAAGGAGAACCTAACTGAACCTCTGAATTACCATAATCTATTTTTGCAGAGTTAAAATCCAGGTCAGGCCTAACAGATAACACCCCAAGTAAACCTACAAGAGTTGTGTGCATAGAAAAAGAAAAACTATTAATCTAACACTAAATTTTGATAGTGAAGCCTCCTAACATTACAATAACATTCAAACAAGCAGAAAACCTAAGCATTAATTTCTCCCAATTGATCATGGTGTTTCTAACTTTATCATGAGGTAAACAGCTCACTAATGCACAAGAATACCTAATGATAGAACAATTAACAAGAAAAACATCAATTAAACACCAACCGTGTAAGAAAATCGAGCAATACAATAGGCAATACTTACACGGTTGTATTGCTCAATTTCAATATTTAACTATACTAGGCAATACCCCTCCTTGACTAATTAACATCAAACTGGGCATTTAACCGTGTAAGAAAATCGAGTAGTACAACAGGACAATCAAACAATAAACCCAAACTTACCAGTGAGCTCATAGGAAGTTTCTTCATCAATGTCACAGCAGAAACCGAAATGGGTATCCCAAGAAGCATCATATATACACATCTGAGCATCTTTTTCACTGTTGAAACCACAATTGAGACACTAATTAGACACACAACCAAGAAACTGAAAATTAAATTTATGGGTTTATACAAACATACATAGTTGGAACATACCCACCTGCCCAAAACACTTTGTAGGGTTTCTGGCCGCCGTTTTTAGCGTATGAGAGGAGTCAACTCTTGCTTGTCTACACAACACAAAGACGAGTGGGATGAGAAAGGGATGAGTGAGAGGGTTTTGAAGAGTTTAATCGGCTCCAACTTCTCCACCTAACACAGAGACGAGAGGGATGAGCAAGAGAAAGTTTTGAAGAGTTCAATCACAGCTCCGATTTCTTTACAGGGATGAGACAGAGGGATGAGCGAGAGAAAGTTTTCAAGGGTTCAATCGCAGCTCCGGTTTCTTTACAGGGATGAGAGAGAGGGACGAGAGAGAGGGATGAGCGAGTTCAAAGATCCCTCCAAAATAAGGGGGAAAACATGTGTCCCTCCAAATCCTCCAAAATTTGTAATTTTATAAATCATGGAAAGAGAGGGAGTTGTAATTTTATAAATCCTCCTAAATTTGAAATAAATTTTTTGGTGATTAAATTTTTTTTGACATAAATTTAATTTTGATTTTGACAAATATTAATATCAAATAATTTTAATTTTAAAATTTTGACATAAATTTAATTTTTTTTGACAAATATTTTAATTTTATTTTCCATTCGGCGACTACATTGTTTTAGTAGCCAAAACTCAATATACGGTGACTAAATATTTTTAGTCGCTAAAAATAAGTTTTTTGGCGACCAAAATTTTGGTCGCCAAAAGATAAAAAATAATTTTTTATTTTCCATTCGGCGACTACATTGTTCTAGTAGCCAAAACTCAACATACGGCAACTAAAATATTTTTTGTCGCTAAAAATAAGTTTTTGGACGACCAAAATTTTGGTCGCCAATTCCACAACCAACTTATTTTTGACATTACGCGACCAACTTATTTTTTGGTCGACAAAATGTGACCTTCCGCGACCAAATTTGTAGTTGGTCGCCAAAACCATACCACTTTCTGCGACCAACTCATTTTTTGGTCGCTAAAATATAACCTTCTGCAACCAATAATATTTGGTCGCCAAAAATAATGATCATTCGCGACTAATTAATATTTGGTCGCCAAATGTCATTTTTTCGCGACCAAAATTTTTTTGGTCGGCAAAAGTGGTCGCCAAATGTGTAAATTCTTGTAGTGTGGGTCCATCCATGGCATTGGCCCCCCAAAAAATTTATTTAGGGTTGCATGTTTGGTGAAACCGTTTTTTTTTTTTCTGGGGTACAATTTTTTTAAGAAATTCGGGTTATAAATTTAATTTAAAAAATTTCATCTTTAATCTTTTCGGACTATAAGAATAATAATTATTATATTGTCCCTACTTATCTGTCCATCTGTCCATTATTTCATCTATTTATTTAGCCTCTGTTTGGCAAGATGGTTTTCAGGCTTTTTTGACTATTTTAGTCACAAAAAACAAAATAGGCTATTTTAGCCATAACAAACAAAACATCACATCCAACCTATAATCATTACATTCTTCTCTCACAAAAAAAGTCAAAAAAGCCAAAAAGCCAAAAAGTCCTTCCCAAACCAAGCTTTTTAGCCCAGGCTAAAATAGCCAAAAAAGCCAAAAAGCCAAAAAGCCAACCTACTTCCCAAACCAAGCCTTAGTGTCGACTATATATCCCCCATATGTTCACTTACTTATCTAGTGTCATATATTTGTCCATGTGTTTCCTATATGTCTATATATTTATATGTTCATATCACCACTAGAACCAACCGCCGATTGCAACTACCTGCAGTAACTTTAGCAGTGACTAGTAGTTTGGCAGCAGTGCCAAAACAATAATTTATTTTTTAAAAAATATTTTAAAGTTTCAAAAAAACATTAAACTAGTAGAATATTTTAAAATACTTTTGCAAATTTAGTCTTACAATGTTTTTGTTCAAATTCATCAACTCCACATTTAAACCAACTTCAATCCAATGTATTGAGATAGAAAAGAGCTGTTTGTATTAATGTCCAGAAAATGATTTTTGGGTTAGTACGCACCATGAGGATTACGTTCAAAGCGTAATGATCTACCCCATGGCATGTCTCGTATGTGTGGCTATCAAAATAACACTTAGGCATCGTTTTGGAATAGATTATATTAGTAATTTTTTGATTTTTTACGAAAAGATGTGCAGAAAAATAAAAAAAGTGATGTGACAATTTATAGTGACTTTTTGACTTTTTAACTAAACTGAAAGTTTGCCAAACGAGGTCTTAGAACCATTGCTTTTTTTTTTTTTTTTTGTATATTCAAACTTTTTTAGAAGTCATTAAAAAAGATTTTCAATTGTGATAATATATTTAATTTCATTTCTTACTTTATTTTTTTTTAAAAAAAAAATTTCCTGGCATAAAACATTAGAATTCACATAAAAATGCACATAAAAATTACTCACTTACATTTAGAAAATGTAGAAATATAATATAAAAAAAAATTTGAAATTCTATGTAACATATTTCATATTATGACTCGGATCTTTTAATTATTTATTTTAAATAAAAAGCGACGTAGTGAGGTCAAAGGTCCCACAATGAAGTCTTCCATGCTGGTGACAGAAGGCAAATGTTACGAAATAGTCCTATACCAACAGTGGGCTTTATCACATCCCATCTTGTGAGGGATGCATGCGGAGATAATAGTGATCGTTGTGAGGATTATCCTTTTCTTTAATTATTAACTAGCGTAAAATTTGTACTATACAAGAATAAGTAACAAAATGTGAAAAATAATATCAAATATATTAAAAATTAATTACATATTATAATGTTAATTTTGATAGATATTTAAATAACATATATGAATGATTTCACTATGTTTATGGATATGCAGGACTAATTAATTTTTTTGAAATACACTCAATCGAATAAATTCAATTGAAAAGGAAAGGTAAGAGTGAAATTCTATAAATATAAGATGAAGATAAAAAAAAATTAAGTTTAAATTTGAAGATGAATATAAAAAGAGAAAATTAGATAAATTTTCGAAGAAAAATAAACTCAACTGAAAATTAAGAGTGAAAGTGAATTTCATAAATATAAGATAAAGATAAAAAAATCAAATTTAAATTCGAGCATCAAGTATAAAAATATAAAAATAGTCTTATACCAACAATAGGCTTCATCACATCCCTTGTTGTGAGGGATGCATGTGGAGATAATAGTGATCATTGTGAGGACTATCCTTTTCTTTAATTATTAATTAATATTAAAATATAAATGAGAGAGTCGCAAAAGTAATAAATATCTTTAATAAAAGTGAAGAAAATAGAACAAAACTAATTTATAAAGTATTTTTTTGGTACGTATAATTTTATTAAATTTTATTTATGGATAGTTTAAATTAAATATAAGTCTTTTAAATAATAAATTTTAAAAGTAATTATATATAAAGGTGTATTGATGTGATATTTAAGAGAAAAAATGTGTCACATAGAAGAGAGAAATTTAAAGGTAAAAACTACTTTTAATAATATATATTGGGCAAATTATATTCAGTGTGATTCGTTTTAGTTTTCTGAATTTAAACTTTTAAAAATTGAGTTTTTTATTTTTCGTATTTTTTTGTTCAAAATTTTAAGCAATTTTTTTTTTACTTTTTTAGATGCACCTCACTTAGATGTATCTAAATAGTAAAATATTTGTGAAAAAATATTTTAAAAAATGAATAAATACACAAAAATACAAAAAATGTACTGAATTTTTGTATTATTATTATTATTTTTTTATATATTTTTGGTATTTAGTGAATCTTTTAAAGATATTTTTCACAAATATTATACTTTTTAAGTATATTTATGTTAGGTGTATCTAAAAATTAAAAAGTTTCTTAAAATATTAAAAAATTCAGTGAAAATAAACAAGCAGAAAAAACAAAAAAGTAGAATTTTTTGAAAAGTGAATTCTGAAACTGAAACCAAGCACAGTGATTAGTATTCCCTATATTTTGATTATTATGTTATTTTGATCCTTGTAATTCAATTGATTCGATTTTGACCTTACATTTATAATTTTCTCTCAATTCAGTCAATTGAATACAACTGTTAGTATTTTTTAATAAAAAAATACACACATAAATGACATGTGTCATGATTTTAAAAATAAAATTATAAGTTTGATTAACTCAATGAATTAGCCTCAACTAATTCAGTAATAATTTTTAATCAAAAACATTAACGATATGGGTAATTCTTAGGTATGCCTTGCATACCATACGCAAGGCATATATGGGAGATGTTTAATTGTGCAACTCCCTTAAGATTGTACACTATATGCAACCTAATTATTAGCCCTTATATTACAAAGAATTGATTAAGATCACTGAATTGTTTAATGGTAAAAGATTAGAAGTCGGGGCAATCGTTAGTTTGGGTTATATAGTGGTTGCCCAACTTTCCAATCTTTTACCGTTAAACAATTCAATGATCTTGGTCAATTCTTTGTAATCTAAGGGCTAATAATTAGGTTGCATATGGTGTGCAACCTTAAGGGGGCTACACACTTAAACAGCTCCCTAGAATCCCATGTTTTTTAGGGTGAATTACGTTAACGGTTTCTTTAATTTGAGATTTGTGTCATTTTGATTCCTGACCTTTTAATTGTGATATATTTAACTTTAAATTTTAAACCTCGTTCTAAAGTAGTTTTAAGAGCTGTTTAATTTATTATTATATAAATATTAATAATAAAAATTATAAATTTTTTAATTAATATGTAATTTATTTTTTCTTACTTCATTGCAGTGTAATTGTCCCTTTAGTATTTACACCCATAATGTTTTTTAGATGAAATACTAATGAATAATGACACTCAACTATTGCGCCACCAATGGCGGGATAAGAACAAAACCTATGAATTTTTTTTTTTTTTTTTTCCAATGCTATGGACAGGACAAATGCTATGCAATTATATACTTTTAAGAAATTATGCTGATTTTTTTTTTGGTAAAGTTAAATAGAATAAAATTAATATTAATAGTATGAAAGTACAAAAATCATATTTCATTTATTTATTTATTTATTTTTCCAAATCTCTATCTAAATCTACGAACCAAATATAGTGTAGGGGAGTTTAGTATAATTAAATGAAATGTCTAAAATTTATTATATTTTTTTTTCAAATCTCAAAAAAGATATACGCAATTTACCCAAATAAAATGAAAAACTTTAGAAACTCCAAGGAGAATGTCGTCTAGGTGAGATGGAAAATAGGTTGAGGATCAAAGAGAGTAGCCATATTGTGAAGGATGGAATTAGGAAGTAACTTGTGAAAATTATATGATGCTTTTAATTTTCGTGGTGAGAGCGACCCAGTCTTTGCGATTTTTTATTTTATTTTTAAATATAGTTATGTTATCACTATTCAATAATTATTTATTATTATTTTTATTATATATGTGTGGTAAGGTAGTTAATTCATCATTTTCATACAAATTTTTTATTCGATAGCATTATCACATGTCACTTATGACATGAGTGACCCTCAATTTTCTCTCCACTGAAATGGGAAGACGTATGTAGTATTCTGACAAGGCTATTGTGTCGTATCACGTGGTGAACTAAAAAATTTGTTGGATTTAAATTTGGGAGAATTTCAACACCACGGACAAATAGAAAAAATTACAAAAATATATAGGGTGGAAGTGATTTTGCGATAAGGTATAACCGAAAGACTGTAAAGGTGCAAGTGTAACTAATACCTCTTCATATTTATATAAAATGAAATAAAAAATTCTGTGTCACTAAGATATGATTCCTTTTTAAATTTATCTCCAAATCGTGTGGAACTTTCCACCAAAACATGCCACTTCATTGAAAAGGACAAGCGAATGATTTGAAACAATAAATTGAACGTTGTGGTTTCAAGAGTTAGTTAATTTTTATCTTAACGATACCCTTTTTGTCTTAAAGTAGTTTTATTTCTTATTACTGCTCTTAAATCTTTATAATTGCTTAATTTAGGAATCTGGTTAAAAGTTAATTTTTGACTTTTAACCTATTTTGGGTCACATTACTTTTTTATTTTTTATATATTTAAAAAAAAAATCAAAAAACTAACTTTTAACCAATATCTCAAAACAAACCAATATAACTCACTTTTCCAAATCTACCGTGGGGCCAGCTCACATGTAATAAAAAAAAAATAGAACAATGATTTAAATAAAAAATGATATAACGATTTTAAAAAGTATTATTAAAATATATACTTTTATATTTTGTAAGTTTTTATAATAAGTGACAATTTGTAATTACGTACTTGCAACTCCACAAACATTCATAACGTTTATTACAAAAATTTTATTAACTTTTTTACCATGTACTCTTTTAAAATTTCACACTATAATTTCTCTTGTATTTTTGTTTGACACAATAAGATGAAAAATATTTTTGTACATTACATATTTTGCAATATATTTTTAAATAACTATACATATACACTAGTATATAAAGTGAAGGTTGGAGTTGATATTAATGTCTCATTTTTTGTATTTTTAGAAAATATCTCAGTAGCAGCTATATGAGCAGTATACTCAAAATTTAGTGTGTTTTTTTTTTTTTTCAAATATCTTAATTGTTCGTCTTTTCATATTTATAAAATATTTTCATTTTAGATTTTGAATTCAATCATTCACTTCATAATCTTATTTTTTAAAAGAAAAAACGATCATATAGGGGTCCCCAAATGGTCTATGGACAAAAAATCTGATATTACCCAACCTAGCCCACTTGACCCATGGTCCGTCCTAGCCTGCTTGAATACCCATCCCTGCCCAATCTATAAAAGATGATTTAAGATTTTGAACGACGATTTGTAACCCGAGCTTGCCATAAACTCGGCTTGTAAGAGCCTGTATGGGTAAGTCTAATGTTTAGTTTGATTTTTTTTTTGTTCTCATGTTTAATGTTTATATATATATATATATTTTTTCAATTTGTAGGTATTATATGTTACTGTAAAAAGATTTAAAAAAAAAAATCAAAGTACTTGAATTATGTTGGAAAGTAAACAAGAAAACTAACTAATGAAAATATTAAAAATATGTGAATGAAAAATGTGCAGAACTTAATAATATAAGTGTGATTTGGCTTGTAAGATTTGGGGTTATAGGTGAGATGTGATTTTAGTTTTTTAAATAGGCCCAAACCGTATCAATCTGTTGATTAGTCAAAACCCGAAAATTTCGTTAAAATATGAGATTTAAACACAATAATTGTAAGATGATAAACCCAGCCATCCCATTGATGACCCTACACGCATCACGTGTACCAATTACTTCTAGTATATATTTATGAACATACACACAAGTAATTCAATTAAAATATATGAAGCATTATTTCAAAAAATATACATATATACATATATATATTATTTTGTGCATTACACAAGTCACCGGCTAATATTAATATTATAACGTTTAACTAATAATTTTTAGTCTTAAAAAGTGAGAAAAATAAATTTAAATAAAAAAAAATTATATGTTGATAATATTATTAAAATAAATTACAATTTGTTATGACGTTAGTTATAGAATGTTGTGTTTACATTAGGGTATGTATGGTGTGAAATTTTTTTTAAGGTACACACTATAACTTATATTTTAAAAAAATGCTCTTCATTTTTTTCTCAAATCATAATTTCATATTTTTTAAAAATCATTGTTACCATTTTTATTTTATTTATTACATGTGAGCTAAGCCTCACAATCGATTGGAGACCACTTTTCCTTATTCGATTGGGAAATGGAGAGACAAGAAACAAAAACCACGTTGTTAAGACAAAAATAGATTGGCTTATGAAAAGACAGCATTGCTGTTGTTTCAAATCCTTTGGCTATCGTGGCTTGATCTCATCCATTCAATTCCTTTCCAATGAAAGTGGCCATTTTCGTGGAAAGTTCTACACATCTGGAGACAGAATTTCTCCATAGAAAATATGGATCCATTAGGATCATGTAATTTAATTTATGTAATATTTTTAGTAAATGACAAAGTACAATGCAACAAAGATATTTGGCCTAATAGTTATGCAAAACTTTTTATAGTATGAGATTTTAAGTTCAACTCTTATAGAGAGGAGTTTAATATCCTTTGTGGAGGTTATTTATTTCTCTCCCATTATCTCCCCCATTATGGGGGTGTGGTGATGATTTATTTGGTCGTTGGGCTTGGGCTTGGACTTGATGGGCTAGTATATTAGTTGTGTTAGGTTTTATTGACTTTCTAATTATTGTGGACTAATAGTTTATTTGATAATTTAAATATTCTCATATTTGTAATTACTTTCCTATTGTTTGATAATTAGAAAAAAAAAAGAATAATGCTTGGGACCCCCTTTTGGGGGTCACCCCCTCACCCCCTTTGCCACGTGGCAGGGGGTGATTGGTGGAGCAGGAAAAAAAAGAAAAAGAAAAAGAAAAGGTAACCAATGAGAGAGAGGGGGGGTCAAAGGGGGTGGGAGAAAAAGGGGGATGAATCATTACTCAAAAAAAAAGAAGAAGAGAAATTGCAATGCATAGCACAAATAAAAGTCAATCTATCTTGTAAAGGAAGTAAATATAGACGAAGTAGAACAAATCAAGAAGACATAAGAAAATTCTATTAGCATATACTACAAAAAAATGTCAATATATATTATTTATCCGGCTCAAATATAAATTTCATAACAAAAGTTAAATGTTCAGATATAAATTTCTAAATAAAAAGTAGTTGCTTAAATATAAACTTTTGAACATAATGTATAAATGAGCAATTTATTTTTATTTTTATTTATATATTTAAACAACACAAATAGTGTATACTAAAACTTTTTGTAATGTGCGAAGAAAATTACGTTGTTTGTGAAAAATATTTGGAATGATTTTTTGAGTTTTTACGAAAAAATATACAAAAAAATATAGAGAAATAAGAAATTTTGAATTTTTTTGTATAGTTATTTGACTTTTAATTTTTTTTTTTTTTTTTGTTATTATTGTAAGTTACCAAAACAGTCCTAAGGACAAATACAAGAGAGGGTACTAAACAAACAGAGTAGTCTTGCAAAACAAAGCAGCAAATCCATCTATACTATTATATATATGAGCATATGATTTGGTGTCTAATAGTTCATTTATACTATTATATATGTGAGCAGATGATTTAGTGTCTAATAGTGTAGTGGTTTCTCCTTCTGTCACGTGACAAATTTTTTTATCATAAAATAAAATAATATTATTCAAAGGCGTGAGCAATAATTGAACCCAAGACCTTAGGTTTTATTAAGAACACTCTTACCATTTAAACAACATACATATTATAATATTAATTTATTTATTATTTATTTTTATGTTTACTTCTCTGAATTGCCCCCGCATGCCACCTGTTAGTATATATATAACTGTTTCAAAAGCAAGCTCTCTACAACCAACAAAAGCAAAAGTGAGGAGGGACTGCTCCAAGCCAAGAAAACTACTTCAAAGGTTTTTTTTTTTCATTTTTTCCTTTTGTGAGGTAAGCATCTGTACTATTCAATTGATCCAATTCTAGTGTTTGCATCCCATTTGTGTGACATCGTCGTGGGCTTGATTTGGTTTTGGTTGTATTGCATGATCTCTCTCTAGCACTATCATTATTTGGTTTCTAAATGCTTTACGTTCCATCGTATGAGCATGATTTGTCTTTTGAAGTTGTATGCTTTGATTAGCGTTTAGGATCATGAACAAGCTCTTTTGGGTTAAGTTTTGAGAATATATATATATTTAAAATAAAAAAAAAACTAGTTTGGTAAAAGAAAAAAAAAATTAAGAACTCAATATTTTCATATAATTTTCTCTTTTTGGGATGAAAACAATTTCAAAAAATTTAAAAATATATGTTTTGTGTTTGTTTCTGTGAAAACTAGTATGTAATCACTGCTGGAAAATAGACTTTTAGTGGCGTTTAAAAAACGCCGCTATAAGTGGCAAAAACGCCGCCAATTCCTTTTGCGACGCTAAGCACCAAACGCCGAGGACGTGGCCGTCGCTATAGCTTTATGGCGTTTTAAAAACGTCGTGATATTAGTATAGGCGGCGTTTTTAAAAACGCCGCCAAATGTCCTACCAAACGCATGCTGACGTCACTGACCATATTTAGCGACATTTTAGAAAAACGCCTTCATATCTTTTTTTAAAGATAGATCCGTTAGTAAGTATAGTTTAAGAGGCATTTGTAGAAATGCCGTCATATCTCTTTTTTTTTTTTTTTTTTGAAATTGTGCTAATTTTATTTGATTGAACTAAAAAAATACCTGTAATAGCACTAATATAAAATAATAGCTCCCATTCAAATAGTTATAATGAAGCATTAATTCACTTTCTCATTCAATTAATATCCAATCACCATTATCCACAAAATTAACATATCCAAAATCCAGAAATCATGTTTTAACATTAACTACAAACTAACATATATCTAAAAATCATGCCTTAACATTAACCACAAACTAACATATATCTAAAAATCATGTCTTAGCATTAAAGTTGTAATCTTCACTGGTCTACATGCCTGCATCAGAACATAAACTACAATCAGATTTACCAAAATAAACACAAATTGAAGAATTTGTACCCAATACTTATAAACAGTACTTAAAACTTGAAGAAGCACTAACAAGAAGATTTTATCACATACCAAGAAGCACTAAATAAATACATATAAAGAAAAAGGAAAAGATTTTATCACAATTTCTTCAACGTATGATCAATTTCACACGAGAGAGTATTCATGAACTCGAATCCAGGCAAGAGGCTACAAGTAAAAATTATACAAAATAACGTAAAAGGAAAAGAAAAAGAAAAAATATTTTTTTGATTAGAATGAACATTTCACAACAAAATAAGAATTCTAATTATAAATAACTATTTTTATGGGCTGTATGCTCTCCTTGAACTTATAAAGTGTGGTAGTTCACAACTGAGATGAATCAACTGCTGAGGATACATACTATGCTTGTACAATCAAAATCATACAAACATATGTGCACTGAAGACACATATTAACAAGGCCCTAAAACATAATATGAACTAATACCTTCTTGAGAATTATGTCAAGAAGTTCTGCCCCTGATTTTGAATCAAATTCATTTTACTCATGAACCTTACCATTCATCAATTTAATCTCTACTACACAAACACATTTGGGGTAAAGTATAAGTTGACAAGATTGGGTTCATAACATTTTTGTCTATATTTTGTTCACAACTTTGTTTTCCCTCTCTTAATGGACATCTTAAATGAGTTTGATTTTTGGTTCGAGCTCAAACTCGGCTCCTTTATGTAATTGGGTTGATTCAAGCTAAGCTCAAATTGCTCAAATACTTGATGAGTAGAGTTTGATCTCGATTCTTCAAGCTCAACAATTTTCAGCAAACCAAACCCAAACACCTTAAAGCTCGGTTCGTTTGAGCTCGATTTGACTCAGCTCATTTATAGCGGGTTGATAATTTAGTAAATGAAACCATAGAAAAGAAAAGAAATTCACCTCAAGGTGATCAGCAGTATTAACGAGGAAGGAGTTGGGAAGTGCCTTGACATTAACCCATTTACCATTGTGATGCAGTTGCAGGCCTCCAATTTCATTCTGGATAAGCATGGCTAGCAGGCCATGATCGGAGTGCGGCAGCAAACCCATTGCGAGTTCTGGCTGTGGACAGGGAGGATAGAGGTTTCCGACGAAGATTTGCAGACCGGATTCTAGATCCATTGCCTTCTCAATATAGCATTCTTCCAATCCCAGGCTTTCTGATATGCCTCTGAGTAACTCCATTGCCACTTTTCGGGTTTGTTTGCTATACTCTCTTAAGAGCTCACTGCAAAAACAATATGAAATTTCATTGTAAAGATCAGTGCCGTATACAAGCTATCAGTAACAAAGGTTGTAATTGGATTAATTACAGTGCATCATATGTCAATAAGATGATAATACTTGGCCCATCTGGAAGATTCAATGGGATTCTAAGATAAAATGGATGTGCTATTTGAGAAACGTTAGTGACACTGATTAAGAAAATTAGTGGCAGTGAGTGATTCGTCCACTTCCTCTCTTTTGTCTCTTTATATTTGTCATTTTGAAAAGTACATGGATTCTCAATGATTTCATCCAAGTTTTGAAAGTCACATGTATGCAGAGAAATAACAGAGAACAGAATTTATAATCAGGGTGTTAAAATGAAACAAGCTACTCGAACTTGATTCGATTACATACACTACAAAATATAAGTTCTTTGAACTCGGCTCATGATTAGATACGCTTTTTAACAACCTACTACTCACCTAATCAACAATCCTTCTCTCACGATCACACTTTTGCAACTCATGACAAACTTAACTCTGGTACCACTTGTCGGACCGAATTACACCATTCTCTTAAAATCATAATGAGCAGCAAGATTTGTACCTGAAACCTATAGGTTTGTTGGGAAAGTGAAACTGAGGATGCACAAACACCTTGAGAAAATCCCTCCAGGAGAACACTTTGTCTGCTTTAGAATTGAAGCTGGTGCCGCACCTGATCGGATCCAACACATGTTTCCCTTCAAACTCCCTCTTCTCCTCCTCCCTCAGATCAAAAAACCCGTTACACGCATCAACCATCTCCTTCATCAAGCTCTCCGGCACACCATGGTTAACCACCTGATCAACCAAACACACAAACATGAAAAGTCAAGCCATGAATAATAAATGTGAAAAAGAAAACCATATTACATATCCAGGTAAAGGAGTAATCTGGAAGCAACAGGGGGAATTGTGTTGCAATTACAATAGTTGTTACCCCAGATGAGAAATAAAAACCTTTTTTTTTAGCTTTTAGGGTGTATTTTTAGTTCAAGATACGTCCTACTACTTGGAACCAAAGAATTAGTAGATCTATTCCGGTCAAATTGGGACTGAGCAAGGGTTTTGAACTTAAAATCTATGATCTGATCATTGAGTCAATTCCCAGATTATAATTTCCTTGCAGCAAGTGATTGAGTTCAGTAGTTTCCCATATATATTTTATCGACTCTAGAACATAGTAATATATAGAAAAGAAATTGTTTCAAGAGCCAGCAGATATACCGAGAAGAAGGGAGGGAAAAACCTACCATAAAGCCACCTGTCTCTGTTTGCCACCAAGTGTCAGATATGGGGCATCTTGAATCTCCAACTATATTGAAAAACCACCTGTTAAGATGAAAAAGAAAACGTGTCATATTTCTTGTGTTCAAAAATGTAATCCAGCAACAAAAGTAGAGCTTGTAACCTCCATGCACTAGGATTTATAGGCTCACCTACACTACTGACAATGAGAAAGAAGAAAACAAACACAAAGCAGTTATGCAGCAACATGAAAATTGTCGAGTCACTTTTCAAAATAAATTAATCAATAACATATGGAGAAGAGAATCTGTTAGTTTCCCCGGATTACAAGGCTGGCATTATAGAGAACAAGAAGGTTAAGAGAATCTTTTTATTTATTTTATTCTATTTGTGGGTTTGGTATGGGAATTGGAAAATTTGATATCAGCTCTGTGAGTCCAACCATACTAATTTCTGGGTGAGTGAAATAAGCTGCTGGAATGCTCAAATGGTTGAGCACGTGATCTTTTCCACTGACTTGGAAAATTTGATATCAGCTCTGTGAGTCCAACCATACTACTTTCTGGGTGACTTGTTCAACAACTATATGAAAAAATCAAATAATATACAAGTAAATACATAAAACAAAACAAAACAAAATGTTTAAATATTCACTTAACTTTGGCTTCCACTTAAACCAGTGAGGCATAGGAATATCTGATTTGATTATAATCCTCCTAGGACCTTTCCTACTTTTGTCATGTTAAAGAATCAAAGTAATACACTGATGAAGTAGAAGATTAAAGAGGCAAAGATCTTTCTTCAAGTGCATTAAAAAATTAAAGAACTCAATGACCAGAAAATCAAACTATGAATGGGTCAATGGAATTGGAATATTGAGCACTAGATGTTTCCAAAGTAACAGCATTTAACCCACCTGATTTAACGTTAAGGTCCCAGTTTTGTCACTGCAAATGGTAGTAGCAGAGCCCATGGTTTCACAGGCAGAAAGCCTCCTGACCTGAAGTTCAATATTTGTGAAACATTTAAACATGTACTTTTATGTGTGTATGTATGAATATCAATATCATATGAAGCGACTCAAAGAAAAGATAAATCGCACATACCAAGGCCTTGTCTGACATCATTTTCCTCATTGAGTAGGCAAGGCTGTAATACAGGTAGGGGAATGCACTTTAAGAAATTAAAGAAGCATAATCTTTGAACTAGATAGTAAAAAAGAGACTGGAATGAGCAGGAAATATGCAGCAAAACTAATGATGGCCCCAGTAAGCAATGATGCTGTCAAACTTGAAGATGCTACAAGGACTAAAGTAACTTAGAAGAAAACATGGAAAAACTAGGAATCAACGACATGTCCTCCAATAAACTTCAAAAAGAGAGTGGCAAGAAAAGATAAGCTCTACCTAACACCAATTTTGCTCAACCAACTCCAGATACTTGACAATATTTTTGATCAATTGAAATGAGTTAATAAAATTAGAATGACAACAAAATGACTGGAAGAAGGTCAAACTTACGTTAAGGTAGCGGCTAAGGGAAGCCCTTCAGGCACTGCAACAACCACAATAGTGACCTAAAATTCCTTCAAGTATTAGTAAAATACTCAAAATAACTATATATGAATATATACTAATTACAAATTATGTCTGTAAAACGGCACATACTGCAACAGTGAAAATCTTAATAACTCCATCTATGGCAGTACCAAACTTTAGTATGACCAGCCTTGAATTGAGGAGTTCCATTTGTGTTTTTGGTATGTCCAGTAAAGTATCTGCAGATACTCCAATTTATAAGTTTTACCAGTCCAAACTTTGTTTTTTAGAGAGAAATAGAGAATTGAGGAGAGAACTCAACAACTAAGATTGCAATTACCTTCTCAAAAGGACAAACAGAACAACTATAGCTACTGCAAGTCCAACGAAGCCAATAAATGATATTAGCCTAATTTGATGCTAAAGCTCAACATGATATCTAGTCAAGCTACACGCAAGTAAATCCGGACACTTGGTTGTATAAAAAAATAAAAAGGCATTACTAATAATATTTCAAATAGTTAGAATGCATACCTTCTTCATGGTTGGAGTCGGGTCTAAAACCGGGGTTAGGATGGCTTGTGATCTGGACCAGCTTCCAAGCTGTCGCTTTCCTTTCTCGGGCTTGAGGTTGGTGAATCCATTTGCACTGAATTGCAATACTTCCTGACAGCGAGCGAGCTGAACTCGACTGCACGACCGGTTCAAATGAACTGATGCTTTACGGTAATTATTCCCTCTAAGAAAATCAATCTGAGTGTGATCTACATACTTGTGCTTCAACAGTACCACTCTTTTAGCAGCTACATGACTTGTCAACCTCATCACCATGTCCTTCACAGTTGCAGACATTTTCCCCTTATTTCTTATTCAATCTTCCCTGCTTACACACACACACACACATATATATATATATACAGTACAGTTCTATTAGGAAGATTACATGACGTGTTGGTATTTGAGCAGATCAATACATCAACCAAGAAAGTAAAGTCCATTCTTGGTTCATTCCAATGACATATATTAACATATATCCCTGACAGGATCCCAATGATTATGCAGAAAGATGGAACACCAACAAATCACAAATGAATTTGAATAAAGGTATTGATTGATTTTTAAATTGAAGCTAATTAACTTGCATACCTGGTAGGTGTATGTGGTTTGTACAGAGAAAATGAGAAACACTAATCTAATCAATTGGGTGGTGGTGCCCTGTTCAGGCTCTCTCAGATCAGAGACGTGTGCCTTCTGTCAAAAACAAAAATTACAGTTGGTGCCTTTTTATTAATTTTATTTATTTATTTGTAATTTGAGTGTTTTATTCGTGAGGAGGAGGATGATATGGAAAATGGGTGGTTGAAGAAATTACAATTATGGCGCTAAATCGCTTTGAAAGTAACTATTGTTTGACTTGTGGGTAGATCATGTAAAGTCCCATGGAGTGGGAGGGAGTTGCTAATTCCACACCCATTATAGTGCACCCATCAAAAACTACTGGTTTACTTTTTAATTTTTTTGTGACAGTTCTATCTTAATGTATAATCATTATTAAGGTCAAAATTATAAAATTAAGGTCAAAATGAAGTAAGTATGGCATACAAAACAATTGACAAGTATAATGCTTTTTTGTGTTCTACTTCAGACGACAGATACTGTCCATAATATTATATAGAATGTAAGCACTATCCGAAATCAAAACAACTCATTAAACATTACAAGGAAAACTAACCACCCAGCAGTGATGCAGAAAAACCAGGAAGCAGATAAGCATACCTGAAAATTTTACACAGAATTAACCATTATGAGAATATTTCTTTCTGTAAAAGGGAATAACTCCTTAACATGTTTGAAAGATAATTTTCTCACAATAACTTCGATTATTTTCAGAGAGTAAATTCATTGCACATATAATGAATGTAACTAGAATAAAATCTGGTTTCATTCTCAACAGAAACAACACTGGAAACAGAGAAATTTGGGAGCCGAAGATCTTAGCCTCTATACAAATAAACACATGTAATATGATTAAAGAAAAGCGTGGTTACTTGAATGCAGTTGCCACTGGACCTATGCCGAAAACTGAAGCCACAATAATCTCCCTAATTAATCCCTGCGATGAAAAAAAATAACAATTACATCAAAAATTAAGCAAGAACAATCAAAATGTTGAGGTGGTTTTAATCGTTAAAAATCACCAGAATCTTGCTTGTGATGGTAGCCAAACCAATCCACGCAGCATGTTGAATCAAGCCAATGTCTACAAAATCACCCAAATATTAAAGCATTCTAGGGTTACAGACACACATTTATTTGTATATGTATATATATCGAGAGTCTAGGGTTGGGGAATAGTACCAGAGGGCATCGAATTGGTGTCATCATCTTCGACCTTGAACTCGGATTGGAATGCGTGGCTTGAAGAAGTTTCCACCGAGTCGACGGGAAGGAACAACTTCAGAGAGAGAGAGGGTGGAGCTCACCTTAGTAGACGATGGTGCAGATAATGGTGCAGACGATGGTGCAGATGGTGGAGACCGATCTGAATCTCTGACGCTCTGCGATGAAATCACTGAGATGAAATCGCTCTGAATCTCTAAATCTCTGAGATGAATCTCTGAATCACTCTGATAAGGGTTTAGAGAGGGTTGAGAGAGAGAGAGAGAGAAAGAGAGAGAGTGGAGCTCACCTTCGTTGGTGCTCGCTACCTCGCTCTGAGAATGAATAAGCGATGGAGCTTCGAAATCGCTCTGAGATTTAGAGAGAGAGAGAGCGCGCTCGAGATCCAAGTCTTAGGTGAGTCTCAGATTCAAAATTAGTGTTTGAAAAGGGGGGAGACCATGCGCGTGAATCACAACGCATTTGGAGGCGTTTTTCAACGCCTCAAAACGGTATCGTTTTGTTAAACAAATATGCTGCGTTTTATAAAACGTCGTTAAATATTAAAAAAAGTGACGTTTTAAAAAACGTCGCTAAAAAAACGTCGCCTAAACTCCTTTTTCCTGTAGTGAATTTTTTTGAAAAAAAATTCACAAGCAGATTATGAAAAATCAACCAAACAGAGACTGTGAGTATCAATTTTACCTTTAAGTATTTTATATTGCGGCAATTTAATCCAATTAATAAGATCTCTTTAGAAATTTAATTGAAATTGATAGACATATATAAACTTTTTAAAAAATCATTGAGAAATTGATGTCTAATTTAAATGGATATTATTATTATTCTTTTTTAATTTATCAGCGAATGTTTATCAACTAAACTAAATCAACGCAATATAAAATATTATAGGAAAAAATTAATACAATAGGAAGTACAACACTAAATTGATATAACCAGCAAAGTTAATTTTTTTTATTACGGTGAATGCCATCATACAGTTGTTAGACTAGTTGCAAATCACTTCAATAAGTTATGTTGGTTATTTTGCACTGATTTACTTTAATCGACTTGGAATACTTATTCTTCGTGATTGCCTAGAAATGTTTCAGAATTGACAATTTTGAATACAGAAAAGCTTTTTTCCAACAGGCAAGCTAGCCATGGCTTTCTCGCAAGGAATGCAATTGCAACTACAACCCATCATCATGATTCTAGTACTAGTACAAGTAGTAGTGGTGGTGATATTTTCATTATCAGCAGCAACAAAAGCAGCACCGCCAACAGAAGCAGATTTGAAGAATCATGGCTGCATGAACACTTGCGGGAATTTAAGCATCCCATACCCATTCGGCGTGAAAGAGAATTGTTATCTCAGCAAAGATTTCTTCATTAATTGTAACGATTCCCAGCCATATTTACGGCATGGCAATCTCCATGTTACAAATATATCACTCGACGAGGGTCAGTTAGGCATCATGACTCTTATATCTCGTAATTGTTATGACCGGTTAGGTACACCATTACAGAGCAACATTTATGTACAGCTCAACGCGACCAACTTCGCCATATCTAGTACCAAGAACAAGTTCACTTCTGTTGGTTGTGACACATACGCGTATCTCGACATGTATGAAAACAACAGTTTCGTTTTTGCAACTGGGTGTACGTCACGTTGTATGAACATCTCCTACGTTCCTGGTGATGGTTCTTGCTCTGGAATTGGTTGCTGCCAGACAGGGACGAAACCAGGATTTTATTACTGGAGGGGCCAGAAAAAAAAAATCACCAAATACACAAATACACAAATACACATATATGTACAATATGATATATAAATTATATATACATAGAAAAAAAAAATTAAATACCATAGAAGCAATTTCTAATAGGAAGAAGAAATTTTTTTTAGTGCAAAATAGAAAAAGAAGGCAAGATAGGAGAATAATAAGATATGCATGTTCTTATATTAGGGGGCCATTTTATGTATAAAATGATATATATATATTTTTAAAATGTTATGACAAACAATATTTTTCACAAAAACATGGGGCCATGACCCCTCATAGTCTTCTCCTAGTTCCATCCCTGCTGCCAGACCTCCATCCCAAAACGAGTCAGCTAGGTTGAAATTTATGCGTATAGCTTCAACAATCATACAGATGTATCGGACTTCAATCCCTGCGGCTATGCCTTTGTTGTTGAAGAAGCTGCGTTTAATTTCTCCAAAACTTACCTTCAAAATTTTACAGAAGACATGGTGCTGTTGGTGCTTGATTGGGGAATATGGGATAATGAGACATGCGATGAAGCTAAGAGAAATTTGACTAGTTATGCATGTGGAGATCATAGTGATTGTTATAACGCAGAAATTGGTCACGGGTATCTCTGCAAGTGTTCCAAGGGTTACAAAGGGCACGCGTACCTCTCAGATGGTTGCAAAGGTTAGTAGTATGAATTTAGCTAGCTTCATATTCATCATGTTCGGATTCAATTGCTTTTGATTATATATATACTAGCATATCACCCGTGCTATGCACGGATTATTCTTACAATTATCTATATATGTGAATTGTGATTTTTAAATATTTTTTTTCTTAAATGTCTTCTTTTTTTTCTTTTTTATATTATATTAAAGTTTAATATTTTGATAATAATCATATGTGTTAGATTTTTCAAGGAATTAAATGTCTTTTTTAATTATTATATTATATTATATTAAAGTTTAATATTTTGATAATAATCATATGTGTTGAACTTTTCAAGAATTTTTTTATGTTTTTTCTTAATGAATTAAAGTGTTGTTATGAGGGATAATAATCATATGTGTTGGGACTTTTCAAGGAATTCATATGTGTTGGATTTCAAAGAATTTTTTTTATGCTTGTTATTAATGCATTAAAGTGTTATTATGAGAGTAAGACTTGGGAGTTGGGAGAAGTTAATAAATGCTAAGATTTTTTTTTTTTAAATCAAAAAATTAGGAAATTTAGATTGGGAGATTGGAGCTCCCACAAAACTTGAGGCTAAAAACCCCCTTTTGCATAATATATACTAGCCTATCACCCGTACTATGCACGAGATAATTATAGATATTTATATTTGTTTTAGATTTTTTTTAATATATAAATTATTTTTTTTAAGATTTTTTATAAAAATAATTTAACAATTTTATCACTAACCATAGTATATGGGATAAGTTGAAAAAGGTACTGAAATAACTATGCACGGGTTGTATCTATAATTATTTGTATGAGGGGATTTTAAATGCTGATTAGGTAATTTTGACCAAATCAATAAATGCAGGCATGTTGAAAGACATATAGATTGAAAAAAGTTAATAAATACTAATTAGGAGATTTTGACAAAATCAATAAATGTTGAGGTTTTTTTTTTAATAAAAAATTTAGAAATTTTAAATTGGGATATTAGAGCTCCCACAGAGCTTGGAAGTTAGAAACCCCTAAAACCATTCATAAAAGCCTTTGGAGAATTTAATAAATACTGAGCTAAAACAAAAAATTTAATTAATGAAAACTACAATTTAATGGGCCAAAACATATATATATATATATATATATATATATTATATGTGGAATACACGCAGATATCATAATACACTTATACTATGGCATAATTTTTTATTGGGCCATGGGGGACTCAATTAATAAGTTTGGTGTGCATAGTCTTTAATTAAAGCATTCAATAGTAGAGGAGTTCACATTAGCCTATAGGCTTTGTTCCAATCATAGAGAATAGAAACTACAATTTAATGGGCCAAGACATACACATATATATATTTTGCACGTGGAATACATGATTGCAGAATTTTTCATTGGGCCATAGGGGACTCAATTAATAAGTTTGGTGTGCATAGGATTTAATTAAAGCATTCAATAATAAAGGAGTTTACATTAGCCCATAGGCTTTCTTCCAATCATAGAGTAGAGCATTGAAAAGGAAGTCAAAAAGACTTTGGAGAATTTGATAAATGTTGAGTTTTTTTTTAAAGAAAAAAATAAAAAATTTAGAAAATTCAAATTGGGATATTGAAGCTCCAACAGACCTTGGGGGTTAAAAACCTCATTTTGCTTAATATATAGTACCAGCCTATCACCTATGCTATGCACGGGATAATTATAGATATTTATATTTGTTTTAGATTTTTTTAATATATAAATTATGTTTGTTAAGATTTTTTATAAAAATAATTTAACAATCTTATCACTAACCATAGTATATGAGAAAAGTTGAAAAGGGTACTGCAGTAACTGTACACAGATTGTATCTATAATTATTTGTATGAGGGGATTTTAAATGTTGATCAGGAGATTTTGACCAAATCAATAAATGTAGGCATGTGAATTGAAAAAAGTTAATAAATGCTGATCAGAAGATTTTGACCAAATCAATAAATGCTGAGTTTTTTTTTTAATAAAAAATTAAAAAAATTCAGATTGGGATATTAAAACTCCCACAGGCCCATTTTCCTTAAAAACCCCCTTGAGTGTTATGTTTATCTAACTTCAATCATATTAAAAAATTAAATTATAAACAAAATGAGATAACTTCAATCATACAAATCACATTTTTTTTAATGCTATCTAACTACAATCACATTTTTTTCATAATAAAAAAAATAATTCAAAAAATGGACCATTAAAATAGTAAATAAAAAGATTATTTAGTAGCGTTGAACAAACGACAATCACATTTTTCTTTTTGTGAGTGTTTATGTTTATCCAATTTCAATCATATTAAAAAAATCAAATTATAAACAAAAGGAGATAACTTCAATCATACAAATCACAATTTTTTTAATGCTATCTAACTACAATCATATTTTTCTCATAATAAAAAAATAATAATTGAAAAAAAGAACCATTAAAATAGTAAATAAAAATATTATTTATAGCCATTGAACAAACTACAATCACATTTTTCTTTTTATAAGTTAACTTCAATCATATTAAAAAATAAAATTATAAACAAAATGAGATAACTTCAATCATACAAATCACAATTTTTTTAATGCTATCTAATCATCATCAATAATTAAAAAAATCAATCACAAATTAAGTCAATTGATAATTAAAAAACACAATAATTTATTTCCAAAAAGCATAGTGAGTTAAAAAGATCAATTACAATTTTTTTTTGAGTCAAAATACAATCTAATCATCATCAATAATTGGTATATTATGTGACCTTAATGAGTGCTATCCATTTTGTTTTTCAAAAAACACAGTGAATTAAAAATCAAATCACAAATTAACTGAATTGATAGTTAAAAAAACACAATAATTTTTTTTTGCAAAAAACACAGTGAGTTAAAAAAATCAATTACAATTTTTTTTTTCAAAATACAATCTAATCATTATTAATAATTGGTACTTTAAAATTCAGTTCAGAAAAAAATCAAATCAAATCAAATCACAAATATTTTTTTCATAAATAATTGTAAAGAAAAACCATTAAAGCAGTAAATAAAAGATTAAATCATATTAAAAAAAAGTAACCATTGAACAAACTACAATCACATCACATTTTTCTCATCATAAAAAAAAGTTAAATAAAAGAACCATTGACTAATTACAATCATATTAAAAAAATAGAACCATTGAACTAACTACAATCATTTTTTTTTTCTTCGTGAGTGTTTATATTTATCTAACTTCAATCATATTAAAAATAAAATTAAAATAGTAAATAAAAAGATTAAATAATATTTTAAAAAAATATTGAACTAACTATAACAATCATATTAAAAAAAAAAAAAACTATTGAACAAACTACAATCACATCACATTACAATCACATTTTTTTCTTTATGAGTGTTTATATTTATTTAAATTCAATCATATTAAAAATAAAATTAAAATAGTAAATAAAAAGATTAAATAACATTAAAAAAAAAACCATTGAACTAACTACAACAATCATATTAAAAAAAAGAGTCATTGAATAAATTACAATCACATCACATTTTTCCCATAATAAAATAAATAAATGAAAAAAAAGAACTATTAAACTAACTACAATCACATTTAAAAAAAAAAAGAATCATTCAACTAATTATAATCACATTTTTCTCTTTGTGAGGATTTATATTTATCTAACTTCAATCATATTAAAAAATCAAATTATAATTTTTTTATTCGTTAGAAAAATCACAAATATTTTTATGCGCTATCTAACTACAATATTAAAAGAGTAAACAAAAGAAAAAGTCAAGAAGGAGAAAACAAAAAGAAGACTTACTGTTTGCATACATGGTCACTGAAGTTGAAAGTGTAGAAGTGAGAAGTCAAGAAAGAGAAAACAAAAAGGAGACTCACTGTTTGCAATAAGTATGTGAAAAGTTAAAAGGAGTGTTTGTTGGAGAAGTTAAAAAGATTTGGAAGAATTTAATAATTGCTAAGTTTTTTTTTTTTCAAAAAAAAATCAAAAAAATTAAGAAATTAAGGTTCAAATATTGGAACTCCCACAAAACTTGTAGGTTAGAGATAGATATAAATAAATAGATAGATATAGATATAGATATTTATATTTGTTTTAAATTGTTTTTAATATACAAATTATTTGTTTTGGAAAAGGTACTGCAGCAATTATGAGAGAAGTCAAAAAGTCTTGTGGGTTGAGAGAAGTCAATAAATGCTGAGGTTTATTTTTTTAAAATCAAAAAATTAGAAAATTAGGATTAGGATATTGGAACTCCCACAAGCCTTGGGGTTAAAAATCCCATTTTACTTAATATATAATATAGACTAGCATATCATCCGTGCTATGCACGGATTGTGTTTACAATTATCTATATATGTGACTTGTGATTTTTAAATATATTTTTTTATTTTTTAAATGTCTTCTTTTTTTTATTTTTTATATTATATTAAAGTTTATTATTTTGATAATAATTATATGTGTTGGACTTTTCAATGAATTAAATGTCTTTTTATTATTATTATATTATATTAAAGTTTAACATTTTGATAATAATCATATGTGTTGGACTTTTCAAGAAATTTTTTTATGTTTGTTCTTAATACATTAAAGTGTTATTATGAGAGATAATAATCATGTGTGTTGAGACTTTTCAAAAAATTCATATATGTTGGATTTCAAAGAATTTTTTTTATGCTTGTTCTTAATGCATTAAACTATTATTATGAGGGTAAGACTTGGGAGTTGGGAGATGTTAATAAATGCTAAGATTTTATTTTTTTTAAATCAAAAATCAAGAGATTTAGATTGGGAGATTGGAGCTCCCACAAGGCTTGGGGTTAAAAACCCCCTTTTGCTTAATATATAGTACAGATAGATAGCCTATCACCCGTGCTATGCATGGGATAATTATAGATATTTATATTTGTTTTAGATTTTTTTTAATATATAAATTATGTTTTTTAAGATTTTTTATAAAAATAATTTAACAATCTTATCACTAACCATAGTGTATGAGAGAAGTTGAAAAGGGTACGGCAGTAACTATACACGGATTGTATCTATAATTATTTGTATGAGAGGATTTTGACCAAATCAATAAATGCAGTCATGTGGAAAGACATGTGGATTGAAAAAAGTTAATAAATGTTGATCAGGGGATTTTAACCAAATCAATAAATGCTGAGTTTTTTTTTTAAAAAAAATAAAAAATAAAAAATTTAGAAAATTCAGATTGGGATATATTGAAGCTCCTACAGGCCTTGGGGGCTAAAAAAATCCCTTTTGTTTAATGCATAGTATAGATAGATTATTTAGAGTCATTGAACAAATTACAATCGTATTTTTCTTTTTGTGGGTTAATTTCAATCATATTAAAAAATCAAATTATAAACAAAATGAGATAACTTCAATCATACAAATCACAATTTTTTAATGCTATCTAACTAATATGACATTTTTCTCATAATAAAAAAAATAATTGAAAAAAATAACCATTAAAATAGTAAATAAAAAAGATTATTTAGAACCATTGAACAAACTACAATCACACTTTTCTTTTTATGAGTGTTTATGTTTATCTAACTTTGATCATATTAAAAAATAAAATTATAAACAAAAGGAGATAACTTCAATAATACAAATCACAATTTTTTTAATGCTGTCTGAGAGGGTAATTTTTGGAGAGAATTGCACCGAGCTGTAAGATGGGCTTTATGGCCCAAAGTGTGAAGGACTCAGTAAAAGGCCGTAATGATATTCCGGCCCAGAAGAAACATAGTTACTCCGGCCCGGGAGAGGTATGGTTACTCCGGTTAGGAGAGGTGTAATTGCTTCGGCCCAAGATGGTGTAAAGCTACTCCGGTCTGGAGGTAACTTGATATTATTCCGGTCTCAAAGTTAGTCCGGTTGCGGTGTATTGTGGTTAGATCGGCCAGAGCTTGCTACTCAGAAGCTTGGTCTAAACGCATCATGGTTGAACGGGGGAAAGTCGAGATAAGGAGTTGGAGGAGAAAACCGAGCTAAGGATAGTTCGGTCTTCTCTGTGGCTCAGCATAGCCAGTGTTACTTCGGTCAAATGGTAGTTCGGCCAAAGTGAAAACCATCCCACTTAGTTTAAGCAGTGGGGGAGGGTGTAAAAGGATAAGCATTATCCTTAGGAGTATGAATCCTAGGAGGACTCTGCATGGAGAAATAAAAGTCCTACTAGGATTATGCCACTCGAAACCTATAAAGGCTCACAAACAACACCTTGGAGGAGGTAATTGAACACAATTTTTTCTGAGAACATAGAGCTTTGTCTATTTGTCAAGTTTTCTGACTTAGGCATCGGAGAGGTTTCCGGCACACACCCGCCGGCTAGCTCACGTTTGTATTTTCAGGTAACAAAGCGACGTCGTACGGAGGAGCGTGGACTTGGTCAACAGGATTATATGAGGAGAATTATTTCCT
This sequence comes from Camellia sinensis, assembly GCF_055761805.1. Lineage (NCBI taxonomy): Eukaryota > Viridiplantae > Streptophyta > Magnoliopsida > Ericales > Theaceae > Camellia > Camellia sinensis. The sequence goes on from NC_138963.1 coordinate 145,794,575, forward strand.
CCCCGTACAATTGGCGCCGTCTGTGGGAAGAACAGACAAGAACAAAACCTCTTGACTAAGCTTCTCTTTTCTCTCAAATCAATGGCACACATTGAAGAACTACCGCAGTCCGCCGTCGACGGACTAACTCTAGACGGGGGCGCAAGGCGCGAAGGATTACCCTCTGTCCCTCCTATGGCAGATCTGGAGCCCCAACAACATAACTCCAGGAGGAGTGGCAGGGGAAGGCGGAATAACAGCCCTCGTCACTCTCAAAGTCCTGACAGGCAAAGGAGGAGGATTGATCCTCAAGCCCTGGAAGATCGCGTGAAGGAACAAGATGAACTAATTCGGAAGATGGCGGCGGACATGGAAGCATTAAAACGCCAGATGAAGACTAAAGAGGTGGCGACAGGAGAGGGGTGCAAGCACAAGACGCCCCCTCGCCACTCGGAGAATCGTAGTAGGAATACTACACCCTCCCAAGGAGAGAGCAGAAGCCTCAGGACAGGCGACACTCATTCCTTATCTTCCAGAACTCGTCACTCCAGGTCTGAGAGGACGAGATTCGAAAGATCATACACTGAAGGAAGCATGTATTGGCCTTCACACTCACACCAAACCAGATCTAGACAAACAGAGCTGCCCAGGTCATCCGACTTACGAACCGTGCTCGAAGAAAAAGCACGATGCAAGGAGGATGCCAGGGCAAGGGATCCACACCGAGTCTCGGCCTTACAACGGTTGGCTCCTCGGACGCATGGAAGCGTCGAGGTTGGAATGCCAATACCGCAACCGGCCTACGAACCAACGGACAAAGCATTGGCAAGACTACAGACTTCGCCGTTTGTTCCAGCAATCGAAAACGCGCCCCTACCACCAGGCTTCCTTCAGCCGAAATTCACTACCTATGAAGGGAAGACGGACCCGTATTCGCACCTGAGCCACTTTCGCCAAGTCATGGCTGTGTACAGGCGAAACGAGGCCTTAATGTGCATACTCTTCCCGTCAAGTCTTGGCGACCTAGGCTTGACTTGGTTCGAAAAGCTCCCAGAGGGCAGCATAGCCTCCTGGGCCCAATTGGCAGAAGCGTTCGTAACGAGGTTTCGAACAAATACTAAAACACCGGTGGAGATAGACCAGCTACTCTCCATCGACATGGGTGAAAAAGAGACCCTCAGATCTTACAACAGTCGCTACTGGGAGACATTCAACCAGATTGGAGACTGCCCCACCAATCTAGCCATTGCACAATATAAAAGAGGCCTACCAGTAGGGAACAGACTAAGGGATTCGATTACTATGACGCCACCCCTTACCATGGAAGCCCTGATGGAGAGAGTGCATCAGCACATCAGGGTAGAAGAGGATGGCGCACGTGCCAAAGCAAAATCTGGTGCAACCACAGTACCAGAAAAAAAGACCTCAGCAAAGGTCAATACAGTAGATCGGCAGAATAAAAACGGGCGTGGCAGACGAGATAACGGAGAAGACCCAGACAAAAGATGGTTGAGAATCCGCACTGCCATAACAACGGTGTTCAAAAAACCAATATATCGGATTCTGAGCGAAATAAAAGATGAGCCTTTTGTCAAGTGGCCAGCCAAGCTAGGGGAAGCTCAGAAAAATTACGACGACAGATCACGATGCACCTTCCACAAAGAAAAGGGGCACCGAACTGAGAATTGCACGCCACTGAGACAGCACTTGGAAGAATTGGTAGCAGCAGGCCACTTGGACAAATACATTGAAGGAGGGACGCAACCGGCCCCCCAAGATCATAATGGCCATCCCAACAGAATGACAATCGATGCACCGCCTCAAGGTATCATCAATGTAATACATGGAGTCTTTGAACCTGAGCGTGTATGCGAGCTCAGGGGATCAATCAAGAAGGCTGAGCACTTTAGGGAAGTGTTAAGTACCCAACCTGCTACCAAGAAGGGGAAAACAGAGGCAACAAATGTCATGTCCTTTTCGGATAAAGACTTGGATCGAATATACTGTCCTCACAATGATGCGCTGGTCGTCACTCTCCGAGTCAAGGATTTTGACGTCAAGCGGATTCTGATCGACCAGGGTAGTTCATGTGAGATCATGTACTACGACACATTCAAGCAACTGAAGCTGCAAGACAAAGACTTGGCGCCTGCAGTTTCTCCCCTGATTGGATTCAACTCCATGCCAGAGTGGCCTGTCGGCAAAATAATCCTTCCAGTCAGAGCAGGGAGTGTAACAAAACAAGTGGAGTTCTGGGTATTGAAGGTCCCCTCCACATACAACATCATCCTGGGCAGAACATGGCTGCATGCCATGCGTTCGGTAGCGTCATCATACCATCAGGTAATGCGGTTCCCCAATGACACCGGCATAATTGAAGAAGTCTATGGCGATCAGATCATGTCAAAACAATGCTTCACCACAGCGAATGGAAGCCGAGATGCCAAAGGATACGTTCATTCGGTGGAAGAACCAGAAAGTAATGAACTATTCGCGGATGTCGGCAAAGAAGCTGATCAGAAAGCGGTGGAGGACTTGGTGGAGGTAAAAATAGATGAGAAGAACCCGGATAAGTTCTTCTTGCTTGGCTCATCATTGTCCAGCACTGAGAGATTAGAGGTCTTGGAATTCTTGACCTCTAATATCGAAGTGTTTGCCTGGACACCCTACGACATGCCAGGAATTGACCCAAACTTCATCAGTCACCAACTCAATGTCCACCCATTCGCCAGACCAGTCATTCAATGCACATGCAGGTCGGCACTCCACCACGCCAAAATAGTGGCAGAAGAGGTAGGCAACCTGCTGGAGGCAAGAGCAATAAGAGAAGTGCACTACCCAAGATGGATCTCCAACACAGTTGTAGTGCCAAAAAAGAATGGTAAATGGCGTGTCTGCGTCGACTACAAAACAGTCAACAAGGCGTGCCCAAAAGATAGCTTTCCTCTACCAAGGATAGATCAACTGGTGGACCTAACGGCAGGGCATAACCGACTTAGCTTTCTGGATGCATACAGAGGCTACCACCAGATCGCCATGCATGAACCAGACCAGGAGGTCACATCCTTCACAACACCAAGGGGGCTATATTGCTACAAGGTCATGCCCTTTGGCCTAAAGAACGCAGGGGCGACATTCCAAAGGATGGTCACCAAGATGTTCGAACCATTGTTAGGCAGAACAATGGAGGCTTACATCGACGACATGGTGGTCAAAAGCAAGGATGAGAATGACCATCTTAAAGACCTAGACGAGATGTTCCAGATCCTGAAGAAACACAAGTTGCGCCTCAATGCGTCCAAATGCGCATTCGGAGTTGGATCTGGCAAATTCTTGGGCTTCCTGGTGACCAACCGAGGTATAGAAGCAGACCCCTCTCAGATCAAAGCAATCCAGGAGTTGGAGAGACCAAACTCAGTCAAAGAAGTGCAGCATCTCACTGGTATGGCGGCTGCACTCAACCGGTTCATAAGCAGGTCATCAGACAGACTACGACCATTCTTCCAAGCTTTAAAAGCCAAGTTTGAGTGGGATGAAGAATGCGACCGAGCTCTGGAAAGCTTGAAGGAGTACATGTCTTCCCTACCACTACTTGTTACACCAGTACCTGGTGAAGAACTCTTTCTATACCTAGCAGTCTCTCCGCACGCAGTCAGCGCAGTGTTGGTTCGTGCAGAAGGAATACAGCACTTGCCCATCTTTTATGTCAGTAAGACATTGTTGGGAGCCGAAACAAGGTACTTGCCCTTGGAAAAACTAGCATTAGCGTTAATGATGGCATCCAGAAAATTGGCGCACTACTTTCACGCCCACACCATAGTCGTCCTCACAGCCTTTCCACTAAAAGCTCTGTTTGAAAGGGCGAACTTTAGTGGGCGAATTTTGAAATGAGCAGTAGAGTTGGGACAGTTCGACATAAAATTCCAACCCAAAACCGCAATAAAAGCCCAATCTTTGGCAGACTTCGTCGCAGAATTTACTCCTGGAAGTCATCATATCTGCCTAGTCGACCTAACTGACACAACCAAACTAGGGACGAAAGTTGACGCCGGAATAGCGCAACCCCTAGTAGAAGGTAGTCAATCAAGCACCAAGGCAGACCATACTAAGGACAACAAGGAAGAGACAAACAAAGGCTCACCAACAGTTCAAACAGAGGACGAAGGACAGACAGCCAACATGGACCTTGAAGAAAACACCATTCTTGACCTCACGACATCATCTGATCCTTCAACTTGCTGGAAACTATTCGTTGGAGAGATGTGGAAGCTCTTTGTGGATGGAGCATCCAACCGACATGGTGCAGGGCTTGGCATAGTCCTCATCTCTCCAGACGGCCTGGTTATAGAGCAAGCAATCAACCTTGGCTTCCCAGCATCCAACAATGAAGCGGAGTATGAGGCGCTTCTCGCAGGACTCAAGTCAGCACACTTCATGAAAGCAACCGAACTAATGGTATACAGTGACTCTCTGCTGGTGGTAAACCAAATTTCTGGCAAATACGAAGCAAAGGACGACAGAATGGCCAAGTACCAAGAGTTAGTCAGAACAGAGATCAAGAAGTTTGATGTGGTAAGGATAGAACAAATTGGCAGGGAGGAAAACTGCCGAGCAGACGAACTGGCAGGCCTGGCCTCAATGGCAGATACATCAATCCCTCATCCATTACTCATCGACTTCTTACCAAGACCAAGCATAGAAGACCCCGAAGCAGAAGAAGTATGTTGCACAGAATTAGGCCCTTCTTGGATGGATCCCATTATCCTGTTCCTAAAAGACAGCATCCTACCAGAAGAGAAAAAAGAAGCCAACAAAATAAGGGCAAAGTCGCAGCGATTTTGGCTATCTCCATCTTCAGCATTATACAAGAAGTCATTCTTTGGGCCTTACCTCAAGTGCGTTCATCCCAGCAAAGTAGAAGCATTCTTGTTCGAAATACACGAAGGGGTGTGTGGAAGTCATCAAGGGGGAAGGTCGCTCGCTTACAGGGCTATTTCGCAAGGATATTGGTGGCCATATATGCAAGCAGACTCAGAAAAATATGTGAAGAAGTGTGAGAAATGCCAAAAATTCGCGCACCAAATACATCAACCAGCAAGAGAACTCCTACCATTAACTAGCCCATGGCCTTTCGCAATGTGGGGCTTGGACATAGTAGGACCACTTCCAACAGCGCCCGGGGGTAGAAAATTCTTTCTCGCAGCAACAGACTACTTCACAAAGTGGGTGGAAGCAGAAGCATTGGCGTCAATCAAAGAAAAAGATGTGAAGAAGTTTGTTTGGCAGAATATCATCACTCGGTTTGGTATACCAAAAGCACTGATCTCAGACAATGGAACTCAGTTCGACGGCAGAATCTTTAGAAGCTTTTGTGAAGAATACAAGATCGAGTTCTGCAATTCTACACCGGCATATCCTCAAGCAAATGGGCAAGCTGAAGCATCAAATAAAGTTGTCTTGGATGGACTAAAGAAAAGGCTAGAGAAAGCAAAAGGCAAATGGGCAGATGAACTTCCTCACGTCTTATGGGCTTACCGCACCATGCCTCGGCGATCAACTGGAGAAACACCATTCTCCTTGGCCTATGGAATGGAAGTAGTGATCCCACTAGAAGTCGGCCTCCCCACAATCCGAAGCGAAAATTTTGATCCAAACTTAAATGGAGAAGCCATAGCCTTAGAACTCGACCTTGCAGAAGAAAGAAGAGAAAAAGCACTAGTCCACATCGCCTCATACCAACGAGAGTTAATAAGAAAATACAGCAAAAAAGTGCATCCAAGACAATTCAAGATTGGGGATTGGGTACTACGCAAAGTAATGGGAAACACCTTGATCCCAGGAGAAGGCAAGTTAGGCCCAAATTGGGAAGGTCCTTATAAGGTGGTTGGGTTAGCAGGCAAAGGGGCATACCACCTAGAAGACAAGGATGGCAAGGCAATCCCTAGGCCATGGAATACAGCCAATCTCAAGTTATTTTACTTTTAGCTTTTCTTCTTCAAACAAATGTAATTTCTTTTTTCCTTCAATAAAACAAGCAATTCTTTTTCAGCACAAGTTATTTTTTGTAAGAGTTAGCCTTAGTATAGATTAGGTTTAATACAAGCATTTTATTCTAAGTTAGCTGGAAAAACTAACTTATAGGTTGGCTGGAATAAACCAACTCTTGTTACTCTTCAGCCGAAGTAAGTGCAAGGCTGAAGAGTGGTTGGTTGGAATAAACCAACACTTGTTACTCTTCAGCCGAAGTAAGGGTAAGGCTGAAGAGTGGTTGGCTGGAATAAACCAACTCTTGTTACTCTTCAGCCGAAGTAAGTGCAAGGCTGAAGAGTGGTTGGCTGGAATAAACCAAACACTTGTTACTCTTCAGCCGAAGTAAGGGTAAGGCTGAAGAGTGGTTGGCTGGAATAAACCAACACTTGTTACTCTTCAGCCGAAGTAAGGGTAAGGCTGAAGAGTGGTTGGCTGGAATAAACCAACTCTTGTTACTCTTCAGCCGAAGTAAGTGTATGGCTGAAGAGTGGTTGGCTGGAATAAACCAACACTTGTTATTCTTCAGCCGAAGAAAGGGTATGGCTGAAGAGTGGTTGGCTGGAATAAACTAACTCTTGTTACTCTTCAGCCGAAGTAAGTGCAAGGCTGAAGAGTGGTTGGCTGGAATAAACCAACTCTTGTTACTCTTCAGCCGAAGTAACTGCATGACTGAAGAGTGGTTGGCTGGAATAAACCAACTCTTGTTACTCTTCAGCCTAAGTAAGGGTATGACTGAAACTGGATTGGCTAGATTAAAACACTTTGTACTCCTCAGCCGAAGTGATTATATCGGCTAAGGAGTGGTTGGCTAGTAAGCATATTTTAACCAGCCAAAACCGAAATAACAGTTGAAGTAATAGAAGACATTACAAAATACAGGCATACATATCACAACCGGAATAAGAGTTGCGTAAAATTTTCATTCAAAGAAAAGTCATTACAAAGGGGCATAGTTCGGTTACAAAGAAAAAAAAAAAAGTACAAAATCAGGAAAAAAGTTCTTCAATATCAGCATCAAAACCTGCATCACCACCGACTTGAAGACCGGTTTCTGGAGGGAGCTCATTCACAATGGGGAGAGTCGCTTCGGCTGGAACCACGGTTTCACTGGGAAGATCAACAGTTAGGTCTTCAACAGTGGGCACCGACCGAACTGGCTGGTCCACATTATCGACCGGAGTATCTTCAGAAGAGGAGTCATCGGAATCTGAGTCTTCCAGAAACTCTTGCTGCAGGGTATCGGCATACTCCGCAAGGGACTTCGGTATAAAGTAGTCTGGAGGGTTGAAGACCTCGGTCTGTTGATCATGACCGAGCTGCTCAACAGCCGCCCTCCAGCCACACTTGAAGAACAACTCCTTGGCAGCATCGCACTGTTTCACATAGGCTTCCTCTGCCTTCTTGTAGCCCTGCTTGTAACCCTCCTTTTCGGCCGCCTCCACGCTCTTTTTTAGTTCGCTTATTTCGGTGTCTTTTCTCTTCTCAAGCTTCACCAACTCCCGCAGATATTTGTCTTTCATAGCAATGGCCGCTTTCTGCCTTTCTGCCTCCGCCGAACTAACCAGATCGGCAAGACGGTCGTTCTCCGCTTGTAGCTCGGCCATTCTCTTTTCGGCTTCTTCTAGCTCAGCCGTCTTTGCCTCGGCTTCCGCCATTGCTTGCCTTGTGGTTTTTCTCAGTTCTTGGACTTTCTTGTAAGTAATATTGTTCTTTTGTAAGGCCTGGCAAAACAAAGATTTCCTATGAGCCGAAGTAAAAGTTGGAAAATTTAGGCAGAAAAAACAGACAGAGCTACTTACCAAGATCATGGACTTCGATGTGGACCGGATTGACTTCATCTCGGTGTTTAATTGCTTTAAGTGGTGCTCCATGTCCTTGGGGAGGCACACACTTTTGGCCAGGTTAAAGGCCAATTGGTGATCTTTTTCAGCCACGACCGAGTCAGTAGCTTTGATGTCTCGGTCGTTGAAGGTCAGCGGCGGAGCCCACTTCGGAGATTCAGGTCAGTCAGTTTACTCCGGTTGAGGGGAAGGTTGAGTACTTTGGGGGATGGATTCAACCTCATCGACAAGTTGCTGTTCGGTCGATGTAGATCGGGCACGTTTGGAAGGGCGAGATGAAGAAGGCCGTTGAGAAGGGAGGGCCACAATGGCAGGCTGCGCCTCAATAGTTGGTGGTACTTCGGCTCTGGTTGTTGCGGTCAGAAGGGCCCTAACTCTGCTTTTCTTTGCCATCTCTTCTTCAGCAGTTAATGGGACAAGTCGTATTTCGGGTAAGGTGGGGTCCGGTTCTGGTGCTTCCTCAAGAAGGAAATCGGTTACCCTTGCTTTTCGGCGACCGCTATACTGATAGGTCGGCTCAAAGTTTAGAAGCTTAGCCCAACTCCTTTCTTGACACCGTAGTGCGGCTCGCAAAATCGCAAGGTTGGGATAGCTATATAGGGAACAGAGGTGGGCGAAATCTGCAAAAGGAGAACTGTTAGTTCGGTTTTTTGACTAAAAAAATATACCGAAATAAAATACAAGGAAGAGGACCGAAGTCATATTACCGGGCTCCCCCTTTTTCCAATTTATAGGCCGACCAGGAATTTGGGCTTAAAAATCCTCAAAGTTCCCAGAGACCCAGAAAAAATCATCATCATTAAGGTCTTTGTCCGGTGTGTGCTTAACTATCTTCTCTCGGCGGCGGCGAATCCTAAGGTAATAGACCCACCCAGCATCTTTTGAGCCGATGGAGTATTGGTGGAAAATTTCGGCCAGACCAAGGTTTAGTCCGGTTTGATGGTTTAGTGCGGCTATTTCCATAATAATGCGGTATGTATTGGTGGACAGTTGGGTGGGGCATAACCTAGTCTGCCTAAGAAATTCGCAAATCAATGGTTGGAAAGGAAACCGTAGTCCGGTTTCTATTATGGATTGAAGGGTAAAAGGGACGAAGCCTTCTTTTTCCCACGGAATAACATCTTTTTTGGCCAACACCAGATGAACGTCATCAGGAATTTGGTAGTCTTTCCTAAATTCGGCCATGCCACCAGGGGTCTCAACTAGATACCTATACTTACCCATCTGATGTATAATTTACTTATAATTTATATCGGTGCAAAAATCGTGCTCAGTAGCTCGGTTGAGCGCACGCAGGAGTGCCTGGGTAACCTAAGTCTGCAAAGTAAAAAACAGAGGGGGTTAAAGCACTGATCAACGGACCGTGCTACAATTTAAAAGCAAGGTATAAAAGCCCTACTTCGGCCTCAAAAAAACTGGTTCTATCTCGGTTCATCAAAAGGTTTGGTAGCTCGGTTTGAGCAGTTTGCTCGGTAGATCGGTTTAACGTCTAGGGGCAGCTTTCTGAGTTCGGTCTAAAAAACTAAGAAAGCTGGTTTAGCCCCAAGGCCTAAATCGGTTGCAGTGTGAATAGAGTTACTTCGGTTAAGCCTCTAGGGGCGGCTTTCTGAGTTCGGTTTGGGAACCAAGAAAGCCGGCTTGGCCCCAAAAGCTTAGTTCGGTTGACAACCGAGGTTCCTAGTTTGCTATATTCAAAACTTGGTGATCTTATTTCGGCTAAAGTGAGTCAGGCTCTGGTAACCCTTTGAAACTTTCAAGTTCTAGTTCGGTTATTGACTACAGAGATCTACCTATTTGGGGCAAACATGATCCTAGTTCGGTTGCTATGTGATTTTGGATCTAAGACTGGTTTTTCTACATAATAGTTCATACACACATGAAGTTCTACTGGTTTTTTTCATAAAAATACGGAAGCAAAAGCAGCAAATGGAAGAAAGTGTTGGCAAAAAACATTCAAAACAAGATATACAGTTGCATAAAACGAATGTAAAAGCAAAAACATGAAGGGAAAGTGGATTTGCTTACCAGATTAAAGAAGAAGGGACTGAAGATGAAAACTGTTGCAGTAAAGAAAGAACACGAACAGCAAGAACACAGAGAGAGAAGATGAAGAAATGGCAAAAGTGAAGGGAACCAGCCTCAGGGAGTGTTTTTGTTAGAAAGCCCAAAATTTGGGCGGGACTGTTCAAAATTCACGAAGTACGAAAGACGGCGTGACAGCCGTCCTCAGCCTATCAGAATCTGCCACGTGTCATTGGAATGGGAAGCGTTACAGTCGCTGTGATTGAAGAGACGTTTTTGACCGAACAGAGTGAAGCCCGACGTCAAATTAGCTCGGCTGAAGAAGCTAAAGGGTTTTTAGCTCGGCTAGAAAGGCTTAATAAACTTCAGCTCGGTTGGTAGACTGGTAATCCCAATCACGCTGTGCAGATGGAATTAAGGGGCAATTGAGAGGGTAATTTTTGGAGAGAATTGGACTGAGCTGTAAGATGGGTTTTATGGCCCAAAGTGTGAAGGACTCAGTAAAAGGCCGTAATGATATTCCGGCCCAGAAGAAACATAGTTACTCCGGCCCGGGAGAGGTATGGTTACTCCGGTTAGGAGAGGTGTAATTGCTTCGGCCCAAGATGGTGTAAAGCTACTCCGGTCTGGAGGTAACTTGATATTATTCCGGTCTCAAAGTTAGTCCGGTTGCGGTGTATTGTGGTTAGATCGGCCAGAGCTTGCTACTCAGAAGCTTGGTCTAAACGCATCATGGTTGAACGGGGGAAAGTCGAGATAAGGAGTTGGAGGAGAAAACCGAGCTAAGGATAGTTCGGTCTTCTCTGTGGCTCAGCATAGCCAGTGTTACTTCGGTCAAATGGTAGTTCGGCCAAAGTGAAAACCATCCCACTTGGTTTAAGCAGTGGGGGAGGGTGTAAAAGGATAAGCATTATCCTTAGGAGTATGAATCCTAGGAGGACTCTGCATGGAGAAATAAAAGTCCTACTAGGATTATGCCACTCGAAACCTATAAAGGCTCACAAACAACACCTTGGAGGAGGTAATTGAACACAATTTTTTCTGAGAACATAGAGCTTTGTCTATTTGTCAAGTTTTCTGACTTAAGCATCGGAGAGGTTTCCGGCACACACCCGCTGGCTAGCTCACGTTTGTATTTTCAGGTAACAAAGCGACGTCGTACGGAGGAGCGTGAACTTGGTCAACAGGATTATACGAGGAGAATTATTTCCTCCCCGTACACTGTCTAATCATCATCAATAATTAAAAAAATCAATTACAAATTAAGTCAATTGATAATTAAAAAATACAATAATTTATTTTTCAAAAAACATAGTAAGTTAAAAAGATCAATTACAATTTTTTTTGGGTCAAAATACAATCTTATCATCATCAATAATTTATACATTATGTGACCCTAATGAGTACAATCCATTTTGTTTTTCAGAAAACACAGTAAGTTAAAAATCAAATAATAAATTAAGTGAATTGATAGTTAAAAAAATATAATAATTTTTTTTCAAAAAACACAGTAAGTTAAAAAAATCAATTACAATTTTTCTTTTCAAAATACAACCTAATCATTATCAATAATTGGTACTTTAAAAATCAAATCAGAAAAAAATCAAATCAAATCACAAATATTTTTATACTATCTAATTACAATCATATTTTTTTCCATAAATAATTGTAAAGAAAAACCATTAAAACAGTAAATGAAAGATTAAATCACATTAAAAAAAGAATCATTGAACAAACTACAATCACATCACATTTTTCCCATAATAAAATAAATAAATAAATAAATGAAAAAAAGAACCATTGACTAACAACAACCACATTAAAAAAAAAAAAAAACTATTGAGCTAACTACAATCACATTTTTTTTTTGTGAGTGTTTATATTTATCTAACTTCAATCATATTAAAAATAAAATAGTAAATAAAAAGATTAAATAACATTTAAAAAAAAAATCATTGAACTAACTACAAAATCATATTAAAAAAAAGAGCTATTAAACAAACTATAATCACATCACATTACAATCACATTTTTTTCTTTGTGAGTGTTTATGTTTAGGGTTTAGGGTTTAGTGTGTATTGGAGAAGTTAAAAGACTTGGAACAATTTAATAAGTGCTAAGTTTTTTTTTTTAAAAAAAAAAAAAATCAAGAAATTAAAGTTCAGATATTGGAACTCCCATAAAACTTGTGGGTTAGAGACAAATATAAATAAATAGATAGATATAGATATAGATATTTATATTTGTTTTAAATTTTTTTTAATATACAAATTATTTGTTTTGGAAAAGGTACTGCAGTAATTATGAGAGAAGTCAAAAAGTCTTGTGGGTTGAGAGAAGTTAATAAATGCTGAGGTTATTTTTTTAAAAAAAAAACAAAAAATTAGAAAATTAAGATTGACATATTGGAGCTCTCACAGGCCTTGAGGGTTAGAAACATCCTTTTGCTTAATATATAGTATAGAAGTATAGATTGTCATTTTTAATATATATATTTTTAAATGTCTTCTTTTTTTCTTTTTTTATATTATATTAAAGTTTATTATTTTGATAATAATAATATGTATTGGACTTTTCAAGGAATTAAATGTTTTTTTTATTATTATATTGTATTAAAGTTTATTATTTTGATAATAATAATTTGTGTTGGACTGAAGTTGAAAGTGTAGAAGTGAGAACTAAAGAAGGGGAAAGCAAAAAGGAAAATCACTGTTAATATTAAAACAGTAAACAAAAGAAAAAGTTAAGAAGGAGAAAACAAAAATAACACTTACTGTTTGTATACGTAGTCACTGAAGTTGAAAGTATGGAAGTGAGAACTCAAGAAGGAGAAAGCAAAAAGGAAAATCACTGTTTACAATAGGTATGTGAAAAGTTAAGAAAAATATGTGTATTGGAGAAGTTATAAAGATTTGAAAGAATTTAATAAGTGTTTATTTTTTTTTTTTCAAAAAACAAAACAAAAAAATTAAGAGGGAAAAAAATTAAGAGCCATTTACACAATAATTACATGGGTCTGTTGGGGATGCAAAAAGTAATGGCGTGTAAATACCTGGGGTTTGACCGAGGAGTTTGAAAGAATTTAATAAGTGTTTATTTATTTTTTTTTCAAAAAACAAAACAAAAAAATTAAGAGGGAAAAAAATTAAGAGCCATTTACACAATAATTACATGGGTCTCTTGGGGATGCAAACAGTAATGGCGTGTAAATACTTGGGGTTTGACCGAGGAGGTAGCCCCAAAGGCAAATGCCTTTTTTATTATCATACATATACACACGACATAGCCATATAGCCACTCTCTCTCAGTTATTGCTTTATTCTAGTCAGTCGTGCTTCCCCAATAGTGTAATTGTAATCTTTGAACCAATCAAAAAGTCAATTTTTTTTTAAAAAAAATAAAAAATCAAGAAATTAGGATTTCATTTATTGCGTTATTCTCTTCCCCATCCTCTATCTCCTCCATTTGTCAATAGCGTAATTATTATAATCTTTGAACCAATCACCAAGTCAATTTTTTTTTTTTAAAAACATAAAAAATCAGGAAATTAGGATTGACATATTGGAGTTTCCACAGGCCTTGGGGGTTAAAACCCCATTTTGCTTAATATATAGTATAGATAGATAGATAGATATAGATACTTTCCATTTGAAAGTTATAAATTTAGAGATATTAAATATATATATTGCTTGAATGAGAGCTATAGAGGATTTTTTTTAATTATTGAAAATTAAAAAATTAGAAATTTTATTTTGAGGTATTGGAGCTTACGTAAGACTTGTGGTTAAAAATCTGATTTTACTTATATAATAGATAGATAGATAAATTTAATAAGAATCCCATCACAAACCATAGTGTATAAGAGAAGTTGAAAATTGTGTAGCAGTAAGTATGTGAGAAGTCAAAAAGGTTTGTAGGTTGAGAGAAATTAATAAATGCTAAGATTTTCTTTTTAATTTTAAATCAAATAATTAAAAAATTAAAATTTAGATGTTGGAACTCTCATTAGACTTGTGGGTTAAAAATCACTCTTTTCTTTTTTTTTTTTTTTTTTTTTTTAAGAGATAGATAAATGGTACTGTTAGTGGGATAAGGTTGCTTGACCCGTGTGACACGGTAGGCATTGTGTGAACACCATACCGTGGAGACTTCTTATTGATTCCAAAAATAAACCCATAAAATAAAAATATTATAATCATTAAACTTACTTAATTTTTATTTTTTTAATTTTTTAATTTTTTAATTTTTTTTTATAAATGATATACATGGTAAAACTTACAAAATAAACATTTCAAATTATTAAAATAGGACAGATGATGAATCTCATACCAGTCAAGTTTAAATTTTGAACTTGAAATAATCTCCTTTCTTAATTAATTGGGTAGGAGTGGAATTGAATAAAATGATTATTCTATTATAATGTTCAAATAAAATTATCATTTAGTATATTATCAGTAAATGATATTTCTGTGTAGAGGTTTAGAAACAAAAATTCCAGTTCATTCTCCCTTTACTTCTAGCGCTATACTAGCATTTTTATTAGGGTAATTCCTTACATTAATAACTTTTAAGGTTTTGGAAAAAAAAAAATTATATTAAGCTTTATGAATATATTTCTTTAAAACTTTATTTCATACAACATTTTCTCTTTTTGCAGCAATATTTGTATTGACGAAAAAAATTAAGTTATCATATATTTTATACTAATATATATACATATAATTTTTTATTATCTATGTCTAAACACCAGTTGCACAAAATGTGGTTCGTGTTGTGAGCATGTGGAAGCATGTTTTGAATTTATTTTCATGATATGAATTGTTTATATTATAAGTTTTATTGAGTAAATTATCTGAGAAAGAAATTAGATTAATTAGAATCTTTAGCTCATAACCATACTGCATATATGTTTAAAAAAAAAAAAAAAATTAATATGATTTTGTTAATTTTTTAAAAACAATTAGGGTCTGATCCACGATCGTGGATTTACGCATGTCTAATTAATCTTATTTTAATATGGTTGATATATTCGATGAACATTATAGTATAAACAGTTCGAATTATTAAAATAAAATTGGCACTAACTGCACGAGGTGTTACAATATGGGTGTTGTGACAACACCCAACCCTTATCCCCATTTGTATTAGTTTAGCTATTTTAATTATAGAAACAGGAAGGTCAACATAGTTATGGGAAATACTATGGTGCACACCATTCAAAATATATGTACCATATGCACCTTTTTTTGATAACTGAGTGTCCGGGCCAGCTTTCGCGCACCTCGACTAATCTCAGGGCCCTGAAGTTAACGACCGGGCAAACCTCTAGTGGCCCCATATGCACCTTATAATTAAAGAAAAATAGTATAATTTAATACTTTCTCAGTCATAATTAAAATTTAAAAGAAAATGTCATAACCAAATAATATATGAGGCATAACCAAATATCTCATTAGTTATAACTAAAATAAAATTATAACAAAAAAAATTAATCATAATTAAACAAGAAAAGACACGAAATAAACAAACAAACAAACAAAGTTCTTGGTAAGTGTCTTGTAGATCAGATGGAAAATGACCATGCGGTGAATTAAGGCCTCGTTTGGGAACAAACTAATTTAGTAAATTTTTGATTTTTTGGCTAAAATATGTGCTAAAAAAACTAGTATGTTTAGGATGACTTTTTGACTTTTTATAAAAAGATGTGTAAAAAGTATAGAGAAAAGAGAATATTTGACTTTTTGATATGGATTGTTGACTTTTTAATTTTTTTAATAATTTTTTGACTTTTTGACTAAATTAACCTGTTGCCGAACGAGGCCTAAGTAGTTATAAAAGAACAACAACGAAAAAAGCCAACTATAAATTTTTTAGCATATGAGGAAGAAGTCAAGTCTGGCAAGCCGCTCGGTCAATTTTTTTTGTCAGGTGCGATACAAGTAAAATTTTTAAAAAATATTAATAATTTGAAGATTATTGGTTGGTAACGTAGAAAGTAGTTTAATCTTTTCCAACCTGGAAACCTAAGAAAGAAAATAATAAATTCATAATCATAGAGTCTCACATACCCTCTGGAAAATCGCAACCTTTTGCACAGAAAAGGATTAGGAAACTTTAGGAGGGAGACACAGAAAAGAGAGAGAGAGAGTTTTGCAAATTAGTGACAAAATCAAGCCAATCAACCATCCCTCCACCCTCTCGACCATATTATCATACACTTGGTGTGCCTTTTTTACCTCTATAGTTCAAGATAGTGCTCGACAAGGCAAACCCCAAAAGCAAGTCCAAATATATATATATTTCTCGGTATATCGGTTCAAAAGCAAGCTCTCCAACAAAAATGAAGCCAAGAAAATGTTTTATGGATTTTTGAGGTAGGCGGTATCTATACTCTTCCATTTATGTAATTATAGTTTTTGAATTTTTTGATTTTTTTAAATGTTTGAGTGATTTTGAAGCATTTTTATGGGAGTTTCTATTTCTAGATATCATTTTAAATTATATTCTTATTAAAATTTTATCCCTAAATAAAATTATTAATATAGACATTAGTATATACTCTTTACTTTATATCTAAATTTTTTCAATTCAAAACAACACATCTGTTGGAAGTACAATATTAAACATATTAAACCTTACTTCTGCTCTCCATTGTAACCTTATTTTAGTCCTTCCATTGCCGTCAAACTCTCTCATTAGCTTAGTATTTGAGTCAATTTTCTTCTCTCAAAAACCACCCTCATTCTTCATTTGTGTTTTGGGGATTTGTAAAATGAATTCTCTATTTTTGAAAATTATGTCATCATATCACTATGCTTGGTTATGCTTAGTTTTACTTTTCAATAAACACTTTTCAGAAAATTTTATTTTTTTTATTTTTCGTATTTTTTTGTTTTTATTGATTTTTTTTAATATTGTAAACAATTTTTAAAATTTTTAAACATATCTAACTTAGATGTATCTAAAAAGTAAAAAATTTGTGAAGAAAACCTTTTAAAAATTCACTAAATACCCAAAATATAAAAAAAATATGAGAATTCAGTACATTTTTTATATTTTTATGTATTTATTAATTTTTTAAAATATTTTTTTACAAAATTTTTACTTTTTAGATACATCTAACTAAGGTGCATCTAAAAAGTGAAAAAAATATTTAAAATTAAAAAAATATTCACTACAAACAAAAAAACACGAAAACTAAAAAATTTAATTTTTAAAAAACTTAATTTAAAAAACTCAAATCAAATACACTGATTTGTTTTTTTTTTTTTAATAAATAAAAAAGGATGTCATCATTTACGATAAAGTTATCAATGAAAATATCAGGTTCACAGCCGTCCTTTTTTCTTGGCGAATTTCGTCAAACTAGTGCTGAAACTAATCAATACTTTAAACATTCAACTTTCGAAATAATTAGAACTATGGATCCCAAATAATATATCTAATTTTTTATCAAATCTCTCACATAGGTATGAGACTAAGGTTTTGAAAAGTGATTGCGGTTTCCGTAATGGTGGCGGTGGCGCGGTTGCAGTTGCGGGCTGTAAAGGCCGCAACATAACGGTTGCGGTTACTGGAACTGTGATTTTTTTTATTTTTCGCACAATTTGTAAAAAACTTACCGATACGTATATATTTTTTTAGAATCATATTTATTGGGTTTTAAAATAAATTTTGATAAATTTTTCATAATTTTTAAGTATGATCCAATATATTTCATATTTTTAAATCACTAGAAAATGAATTTTTTTATATTTTATTTCAATAATTAATGACTTTATATGTCATAAATCCATATTACACTTGTGGCAAAATTTTCTTTTATTGGACTTAGATGTATAAAATTATTTTTAATTATTATACTTGTGGAAGCATATGTACATTTTAACTCAAATAGTTTTAAAAAAGTATACATCCTTAATAGAAGAACTTGACAAAGTACATAGCATCATAGCATAAATCACAAATAACAGAGAGTACATTTTACATAATGTTACTACTAAAATTACATAATGTCACCACCAAAATGAGTGACTTGGTGTATCTTGGGATTCAAATTGTTGAGCTTAATTGTTGTTGCTACCTTCACCCCATCAAAATGAGTGACGTGGTGCATCTTGAGAATCAGATTGTTGAGTTTGATTGCTACTACCTTCACCCCATCCAATAGGAAATATATTTTTAAAAAAAGAAAATTTTGCCATAAAAATTGTTGTCACAACAAATTTTGTCATTAAAAAAAAAATTGTTATCACAACACATTACAATAACAAAATAAAAAAATATTTATAATTAAATGTTAAATGAAATGATTATAAAAAAAATTCAACCATTATTTATACATTTGGATTTTACATGCTAATGTAATTAGGAATAAAGACATTTTTCATGGCATTGTTTGAGCTATTATTTTTATTTTTATTTTTTTATTTTATAGAAAGACATTTTTAAAAAAATAAATAAATTTGTGCTATCAAAATTGTTGTCACAACACATTATAATAACAAAATTTAAAAAAAAAAATTTCAAATTAAATACTAAATAAAATAGTTATAAAAAAATGTAACCACTATTTATACATTTCGATTTTAAATGCTAATGTAATCATATAAAAATTAAAAAATGAATTATAAAGAATTTTTTTTTAGGTATTGATTTTTTCTTAAAAGATATTTTTAAAATAAAATTGTGCCTTTAACAGTGTTGTAATAACAAAATAAAAAATATTTATAATTAAATATTAAATGAAATGATTATAAAAAAAAAATACAACCACTATGCAGCACGCGCCCGCGGAGGGGCCTTTCGCTACTACAGTTCGGACTCGCGATTTTTATTGTCACGGTTCTTAATCTGAACCAAAGAGTCCAAATCTGGCAAATCGTTTTGATAAACAGATTTTTGAAAAAGTAGTGCCAAACATGGACTGCTTTGCCAGATACAGAGTCGCCACCTAAATATTTTAAAATGGGGGAATTTAGGAAGCCCTGACTCGGTGCCGAAGGCCACATGTCCGTCATCACCGGAGTTGTCTCGGCTCGGGAGCTTGGGTACGATTGGGGAAGGTCAGCTATGAGCACCCTCTTTCGCCCGGTCCGAAGACCGGCCTCTACTAACCATGATATCCGTTTTTGAAAACGTTATGTGTTCTTATTCCAGTTATTAGCCTAGAATTACTATGTTATGCGCGCAGCAAATAAGTATAGACTAGATTGCCTAATTTGGAAAGAAACATTGCATATCCGTTTGTTTTGAAAATGCTTTGGAATTTGCTACTCGCAAGTAGGCTAAAACACGGATTTCAATGAGTTTTTCCAACTCAAACAATTCAACCTCCATCCACAGGCATTTCAAACAGTTTATCATATAAGCATTTAGCCGCATGGCAAGCATACTGTCATGGCAACATTCACACGCATGCGGGATGCTAAAGCATAAATACTTACATCGTACTCCGTGCCAAAACAGTAAACTAGTTAGCAAACATGCGTGTCCTAGTTCATGTTAAATTGCCTAATGCAACACATACAGGATGCAATTAGATAGGCTTGGCTAATCTAAGCATGGCATATGAAATGCGATCAACTATCACATATTCAATTTTTGAATTGAAGTACAAATGCAGTTAGCGTGATGTACCGAGCCTAATGCATGCAATACAAATGCATGGATGCACGCATGCATAGCATAAGGTATGCTAAATTAAACGTGCCCTAATCTACCATCATAAGCAGGTAAATAAAAGGGAAGAAAGACGTGAGGTTGGAAGACATACACACACTCACGCACACTTATTATAGATTTGCCCTCACTCGGAGGGATCAAATAAATATTACAAATTAATTAACTACGCAAGCTAATTAAATATTACAAATTACCTAATCAACTAAGCAAATTTACTAAAACTAAGAAAACAGGAAAATTGCCTCGGGAAACGCGCCGCCATGCATAGGCTGCCTCTGTTTTCCCTTCCTTCACTCCTTTGGAGGTTGCCAAAACCTCAGGATTGCTTCCTTGGATGCTGAGAGACATCACCGGCTACATGGAATTTCCACCGGCAGTGTGGTGGTGGCCACCGGCACAAAGTGAAGCTGTCGGCAGAGAAATGATTGCCGGTCGGCACCTTACACTGCCGGTCGGCAGAGTGTTCCTGTAGAATCTGCAAATGACAGCAACAGAGGGCAAGGCAAAGCATGGCAGCACAATTCAAGGCATATATGCACCAACTATGTCCCTTATCATGATAATGACTCAAAGGGGCATGTGCCTCGATTCTCGGACCACCAATCACGTATTTCCATGCATGATGGCCCAAAGAACCAAGTATGCAACTTTGATTTCAAATGCATGCAAACCAAATCAAACCAAAGTCCTAATCCCTATCACCAAATCAAGGGGCAAGGAATGCATGTTGATGCAATGCAACCTAAGCATGTTAGCTAAGGATGCAACATGGCATGGCGATACACTTATGCAAGCATGCAAGCAAACATGAGGCAATGCTAGCCAATGAAAAGGTGGTCTTAAACATGATTTGGGCAGCTCTAATAGGGCCCAAAACAGTAGCCAAAATGCTATAATATGGGGGGACCAAATACATACACACATGCACATAATTGAGGGCCAACACTTAAGCACAAATTGAACAACCCTCAAACACATTTGAAAGGGGGTAATCATGGACACATAGCATGCAACATAAGCATTAAAAATCATGTCATAAAATGATGCCAAGTCATGTTAAACAAGACAAGCAAATGCATGCAAGCATGGTCCAAGTACTTGAGGCAAGTCATGAAGCTTTGAAGCACGTTTATCACAACAAACATGGCATGCATTAAGCAACTAAAAATAGGTTTTTAGCATGTTAAAACAAGGCTAAAGGACTACTTAGATGGCATCTAAGTGGCTCAAATTTAGAGGCATGCACAAGTGCCAAAACAAGGAGCATTGTTACACAAGCTTATGAGGCATTAAAGATGCATTCAAGGCAAACACATAGGCTTGAAAATGGGACTGAAATAACATATAAGGTGACCCCAAATCACCAAATCAATGCAAAGATGTCATGCTATACATTCATATGCTTAAGGCCAACAAGCCCAAATATAAAGGAGCTATACCAAGCATGCCAAAATCAACCCAAACACTTATGGACAGACCTAAAACATGTCAAGATAAGCACAAAATCTTCACAAATGTAAGCCTAAAACATGCTAGAAACAAAGGCACACAACCTAAGACATGTTAAGGCATAACAAGGCATTACATGGCAACTATGCTAAGCATGCATGGAGTACCAAAACCAAGTAAAAACAGAGGCATAACATGACATATTAAGCATAAAAAGCAGCCAAGTCATGGTCAATACACCCTCTAACATGGTGCTCCCTCAAGAGGCCAAAACATGCCCTTTTTAAGGACAACAAGGAGAGGGGGTGACCCTCTCCTTCTTGGGACTTCAAGGCATCACCTTCACCATTGAAATCCCTCAAGATTTCAGTGGTGAAGAGCCCCCAACACCAAAATCCCGGAGTTCACACAAAAGGGCACAAAATGAGGCCTTTCAAGGCCTAAGGGTATTCAAACTTACCCAAACCACAAAACACTCTTAACAAACAACCAAGAGGGTCTAAAAACAGAACTTTTTTGTGTTATACAATAAGCACGAAAACAGCTCTAAGATAGGTAGAAAATCAATGCAAAAATGGGGAATAAAGGTGTAAGTTTCTTACCCTTGATGACCCCTTCCACAATGATGCTCCAATGGCCTTCCTTGGCTTGAATCCAACACCAAAACTTCAAAATCAGTCCCTTAGAACCTCAGTTCCAAGAGGAAGGTGAAACACTAGGTGCTTGTGTGCAATAGTATGGACTAAAACACACACAAGAGCACAAAAGAGAGGGAAAGAGAGATAGGATGTGTGTCTAACCTAACCCTAGAACTCAAACCCTAACAATGGCTGTCTAAGCTCTCAAAATATCTTAAGTGTCTAACCTCTCAAGCCAAGAGACAAGCCTTCTCTATATAGAAGCTTTTGTCTTGTAAAACTTACAAGACAAGCTTCCAAGAGAGAGATCCTTCCATACACGTGTATTGAGGGGAGCCAAAAGCAAGACAGCTGTCTTAAAATATTTGCAAAAGCAGATGCACAGTAGTCGGCCGGCCAAAAATGCCATCTTGGCAAAAAAGAGTGCCGGCCGGCACTAAAAAGTGCTGACCGGCAACAAATAGTGTCGGCCGGCAATACACATTGCCGGTGGCATCAAAAACCAGCCGGTGGCCTCTAGCCACTGCCAATGGTGGGTGGGGATGGTCTACAAGCCCTACCCTTCCTTTCCAAGGCAAAACACAAGTGTTTGGTGCAAATCCAGACACTAAACAGTCAAGTTCGGAGATCCTGAGACGAGGCGCGCGAGTCGAGACCTCCGGGAACTCCAAACGAACACAAACATGGATGATCACCGAGTGTTCCAACGGTGACGTCCAAGTCTTGAGGACGGTCGAAAATGGGGTGTCTACAGTTGCCCCTCTTTGACAGAACTCGAAAGTCATAACAATGACGGGGGTGAATGTTAAAGCCCAGAGACGACCCATTTTTGACAAGGCCGAAGACTTAGACAAACATGCAAGACAATCAAGATATGCGCCTGAAGGCAGGGGCAAAATGCAAGACAATGCACGAAACCGAGCATAACTTATGATCATGCAAAGAAAGCTGTAATGAAGCATACATGCGACAGTTTTAAGCTAGCATACACCGAACTACACTACAATTCAGAAAGGATGTAAGAGAATTATGCAATTCTCAATACGTCTCACTCGGGAGATACAATACCTGTGCGGCTCGTCTGGTTGCACCAGCTTCAAATGAACCGTACATACAATATCATGCCTGCAAAGAAAACAAACTTAACAGGTACAATATTGTTAGCAACATGCATGACA
The DNA here is from genome assembly GCF_055761805.1 of Camellia sinensis. NCBI lineage: Eukaryota > Viridiplantae > Streptophyta > Magnoliopsida > Ericales > Theaceae > Camellia > Camellia sinensis. The sequence goes on from NC_138963.1 coordinate 145,817,396, forward strand.
ATGCAAATGTGGATGCAAAACGAAATGCAATATATACAAAACAATGTATAAACAATGTAAATGAAGATGCAATGTAATTGAAATAATACAAACTACATGCAAAGCATTTGAATCATGACCCAATCATGAGCAGTTCGAAACCACACCTATGTCAAATAGATTGATGGAGGTAACAAGTCTGTCTACCATAGAACGGTCAACTGAACTATGAGCATTGTAGACAGACACAAGAACAAGTATTGGGTGGAATGACACAAGTGGGGAAACGACCCGCTGGAGAAAGGACTACGATTCTAATGCCGGATGCAAAAATTACACTACAATGTAATATGTATGGATATGCTAGGAAGATAATGATGGATATGGCACGCGGGCCAAACCAAGTCTTGCCTAGGAGAGGCATGTACGCATACAGGCCATGTGTAACACAGAAAAGGTGCCGCAACCTTCAACCAACATATCAGCGTGGAATCGGCGCGATACACATGCAGAACTGTGTTTTAACATGAACAGTAAGGGCACATACCGGACCAAGCTCAACCTGGAAAGGCGCAAGCCATAGGCGGAAGGCGATGCAATGAATGCATGCAGGCTACAATGCAATATGTACAAATATGCAATGGAATGGATATGGATACAATGGATGTGGCACGCAAGCCAAACAAAATCTTGCCTAGGAAAGACATGTACACATACGAGCCATGTGTAACACAGAAAAGGTGCCGCAACCCTCAACCAACATATCAGCGTGGAATCAGCGCGATACACATGCAGAACTGTGTTTTAACATGAACAGTAAGGGCACATATCAGACCAAGCTCAACTTGGAAAGGTACAAACCATAGATGGAAGGTGATGCAATGAATGCATGCAAACTACAATGCAAATGCATGACAATGCACTATGATTGTTTTTTTTTTGTTTTTTGAGATGCACATGATGCAAGTGCGACGCGCATGCTATACGGAATGTAAGACGATACAAATGAGACACGCATGCCTCATAAGATGCAAAAATGATATGAAAGAAGATTTTGACAATTGGACTTATACGCTACGCGAAGCCGGCTTGTGTTCAAAACAATGCAATGTACCTACAAGTACAAGCGAGGTGCGCAAGATAGCGCGAGTGAAATACAATACACAAAATAGTGCGATGCGCTAAACAGCGCGATTGAAATGTAATGCACAAAACAGTGCGACGCGCTAAACAGCGCGAATGATTTGAAATGCACAAGACAGTGCGATACGCTAAACAGCGCGAGTGAAATACAATGCACAGAACAGTGCAATGCGCTAAACAGCGCGATTGAAATGCAATGCACAAAACAGTGCGACCGATTTGAAATGCACAAAACAGTGCGACGATTTGAAATGCACAAAACAGTGCGACGATTTGAAATGCACAAAACAGTGCGACGATTTGAAATGCACAAAACAGTGCGACGATTTCAAAAGCACAAAACAGTGCGACGATTTGAAATGCACAAAACAGTGCGACGATTTGAAATGCACAAAACAGTGCGCCGGTTTAAAATGCACAAAACAGTGCGATTGATATGCGATACACATGGGGCAACTTTTGGATCTTGTAAAAGTCAAAAGGATACGAAAAGGATACACCTTGTATGAATTGGAGTGCCACGCATGGAAGCTGCAGTCCGAGGTCAAAACGGAGGCCGGTTGAGCGTCGGAGATGCACTTTCTTGCACTTTCTTGAGCTATGAAGACCAAAAACTTCTCATATGGCCTAAACAAGGCTGTGGAAACACCACCGGCCGGAAGGGGAGGCCACCGGCTGAAAAATAAATCCATCGGCACAAAATAATGCCGGCCGGCACAAAATATTGCCGACCAGCAAACAGTCGCTGAGTCGGGGCAGATTCGACTTTTCACTTTGGGTGTTTTAAAATAGGGTTTCAAAACCCTATTTTCTCATTCCTCTTCCGCCGAAATCCTTCACACTCTCTCTCTAGAGCGTTTCCCTCTCCTCGTTTCTCCGTTTCTTCGCGTTCTACGCCCGTTTCGTCGTCGGATTCGCGATTTTCTTCGCGTTTCGGACATTTTCCACCGATCACATTTTTGTTTCGGTGCCTTGTTTGGCGTTCCCGCCTTTTCGGGGTTTGTTCCCCTTGTTTTACTCTTCATTCCCGTGCCTTTTCACATTTCGGCCTTCCCGGCCATTTCCGACCTTCTCGGGGGTTGACTTTCCGGTTGACTCTTCGTATTTCGGCCCGGTTTTCCTTCCTCCGGCCATTTTCACATCATTCCTGATATGGCGGACGACATTCCACGTGGCGGGACTCCCCCGGACCACGAGATGGATCCCGGGGTCGAGCTCCTACCGTTGAGCGAGCGCCCGTTCGACCCGGCGACCTACCGACCGGCGATCCATGCTCTGCCCCCCGACGGCCTGCGTCAGTTCCGGAGCTTCGAGAGGCATGTGGCGCCTGAGCTACTACTGCGTGAGCCTACCTCCCACCTTTCATTCGGCACTTCCGAGGTAACTCTCTTTCTTCTGCTTTACTTTCCGCAATGTAGGATACAAAACTGTCATAGTTAGCTGTATTCTTTAACTGCTTGAATTTGATATACCATAGACTGTAGTTGACTGTAGACGTACATACAACTGATATCTGCTCGAGACTGACACATGCACACACACTGCACTAGCCCTGAATCATTCAAACACACTGCACTCACTGTACTTCACTGTATATACACTGGCACCCAGTATTTGTCTGAATCTGTTAAATTTGCACACAATGCTATATCTGTTCTGAAACACCCAAACACGCTGACACATCACACGTATTTCACTGTAAGCACACCGGCACCTGGTATTTGCCTGAATCTGTCAAACTTGCACATATGCTTTATCTGCTTTTTCAAAACTGCATTTTGAATGTTGTCTTGCAATTGTTATTTTCTATTTACAGGAGGGTTCCCATACCATCCGCGGGTATGGGAACACTGGCGCTCGGGAGTGGTACGATGAGCTCCCTGACGCAGTTCGACGCATCGTGGATCGAGCGGGTTTCGGCGCCTTCTGCCGAGGACTCTCTAGGCTCTCCACATGCAGACCTCTCCTTGCCGCTTTGGCGGAGAGGTGGTGGGACACCACGGATTCTTTTCACTTTTCCGCTGCAGGGGACATGACGATGACCCCTTACGATTTCTCGATGCTCACTGGCATCGGGGTAGGGGGGGATCCGATCCCTTTCGACATCGACATGGATGAGTGGACCGCCACTCAGGTCCATCTACTGGGGGAGGCCCCACCTCTCGCTCGTCCAGGCTTTGTGCGGTACTCCTGGTTCGAGGTACAGTTTCGGGTTCAGCCTGTGTTGGAGGAGGAGGCGCAGATGACCCAGGAGGACGTGGAGAGGTATGCTCGCGGCTTCCTCATGTTCCTGTTCGGGACTACCATCTTCGCCGACCGGGCGAACACCGTGCCTCTCTGCTTACTCAGCACACTGGTGGACGTTCGGGACATTTTGCATTATGACTGGGGGGGCGCCGCTCTGGCCACTCTCTACGGGTACATGAGCTCGGCTTCTCGCGGCAGCGACCAGCTGCTTGGAGGTTACTGGCGGGCTTGGGAGGTACACTTCTTCTCTGCTTTTCATTTCTGCCCTATACTTTCTGTACTCTGTACACTGCACACACTGTAGTTTGCTCTATACTTGCTGTATACTGTACACACGGCACACACATACATTCTGCTTCACACTAACTGTACACGGCTCACACTGTACACTGCACACAATACACTGCACAACACACGGCTCTACCATTTCTGCTTTATTCTGCATATTCTGCTTTATCCGATAGTCATACTGACATCTGTTTTGCAGTTGTGGGTTTACGCCTACTTTCCTAGGCTTGCCCCCGTACCAGTCACAGAGACTCCCCTGGTCGTCCCCTTCTCACGGCGCTTTGACGGCAGATGCACCCGGCGGCCACGAGAGACTTTCGGCTTTTTCCGTCGATACTTCGACACCATCACCCCGACCGAGGTATGTTTTACTTGCAGTTCATTTAAGCTTCGCTTTCCCACTGCATATTTCAAATAACAGTAGATGACAAACTGTCTGTTACTTTCAGATCACTTGGCGGCCGTGGGCTCCGTTGCCAGCTGTGACTCGAGATCGGTTTGCCGGCGCCGATGAGACCTCACGTTTCCGGATCTTGCTAGAGGGCCCGGTCTGTCGGGCTTGGTACCTGGGGGAGCGTTTCTTACGCCAGACCCTGGGGTTACCTGAGCAGATAGTCCCGGTTCACCCTCCTGCGGATATGAGGGAGACCGAGAGGCTCACCAGCGAGCAGATGGACGACTACACCATTGGCTGGGAGGAGGCCGGCTTCAGAGGTACCGGTGACTATCGGGAGTACATGCAGACGTACCTGATGCGACCTCTGAGCGGCGTTCGTCGAGCAGAGGGGGCCAGGCCTGTGGCATCGGCAGCTGGGACCGGAGCGGAAGTTGGAGCAGGAGCTGCGAGGAGAGCCCGGGTCCGTGGCAGGGGCGGAGCTCAGGGAGGACGGGGGACTGGCTGGCCCGCCCTGCCTGCTGTACTGACTTTCCAGGGACAGGGTGGGGCGACCTATCAGATCCCCTTCGCCCCTCCGCCAGCTGATAACGAGTTCGTCGGTGTCCCCGACGTACCTCCGGTATGTATTACTGCACTTTTGTATAGTCATTCATTTTCAGTCTATTTGATATTCCACAGAATATTGATGCATCTGATACTTTTGCAGGCTTCTTCTGAGTACACCCGTCAGTCGTTGGAGATGAATGCCTCGATGATGGGGATGATTCAGTGGACATTTGACCTCCTAGCCCTCTACAGCATACCGGTATGTTCTTCTGACACTGGCCTCAACCATTCATACACTGTTTCACATAGTCTGATGCACGGCACAACACCTGATACACTGATCTCACAGTATCTGATACACTGCATACACTGCATTCTGTACCGTATTCTGCGATGATAAACTGCTCACGGCATTCTCATACTATACTCATATACTGCATTCTGCACTGATAAACTGCTCACGGCATACACACACTGTACTCATACACTGCATTCTGCACTGATAGACTGCTCACGGCATTCTCATACTGTACTTATATACTGCATTCTGCATCGTTAAACTGTCCACGGTATACTGATGCATTTCCCTTTTTATGTACTTTTTCAGCCTCCTTTCCAGATTCCTATGACAGGAGGTGCTCCAGCTGGACCTTCCGTCCCTGCCCGGGGGAGAGATGAGGAGGGCCGAGTATTCCCCCGCTCCAAGGCGGGGCCCGTTCATGTCGGGAGCAGCTCGCGAGCTCCAGTCCCGGATGATGATGACGACGAGGAGTCAGAGGCAGAGGCAGAGGCGGAGTCCGAGTCATCGGAGGAGGAGACCGGAGGCGGTTCTAGCTCGGGCTCTGACGACGATGCTGATGATGCTCCTGGACCCTCGTCCAGGAAGAGGATCAGGACAGACTGATGCCCCTTGGAGTGCTCGACACAGATGCAGATTTTTGTTATTTTTCTTCTTTCTTGTACTTTTCCTCTTTTCCTTGGTAGTTAGATTACCTTGTACTGCCGCAGGCAGATTTTGTTTTCTTCGAAACTTTGTACTTGAAAAAGATTATGAAATGAACAGATTTTTGCTTAAAAAGTGTCACATTTACATAACTCATGTATTGCATCGCATTCCATCATGTTATACCTCAATGTAAATGAAATTGGTTGGTTGTCTGAAAATTGAACACTTGCACTGTAATAATCAGATAATTAAAAAGCCAACAGCAAAATAACCCAAGCAACCCACTGCCTGATTCTTGGACACACAGCCCTTACTCTGTTGGGGATTAATCTGCATACAACCCATAACACAGCATTCGGTTCATTCTACACATAGCACACCCTGAACAAATAGCCCAATCTGACAAGACGGAGCTCAAAGATGGAACTGGTTGGAGTCGAAACACGTTCAAATGTAGAGAATGGCACAGCATTCCGAGTGTAAATGATTTTTGAAATCGAATGAGGGTTTTTCAAACCGGAATATCGAGCCTACAACTGAACACAGCGGGGAGGACTCAAATATAGGTGCACGACCTAAACACAACGAGACACGCTCGAAAAAGACCTAAAACAAAGGTTGAGGTAAATAAAACCGAAGACACGACATACAGACGCGCTGACGAAGACGGGGGACCTCAGATCACGAGGAGCCAGTTTCTCTAGGCATTGTTTCCCACCCTTTCTGATTTGTGATTCTCACATCACTCGGCTCTCGAGCTCGGATTTTCTCTCAAAACCCTTTTCTCACTTTTCTCTCAACTTGCACCTCTCTATTCTTCATTCTCTCATTTTTCATCCCTCCCCGGGGTGATTGATGGATAAATAGAAAGGTGTGGGTTCATGCTCAACACCGTTAGCTCACGGCCATTTCTTCTGACGGGTAGAGCGCTCTTCTGGCAAGTACGTCGATGACGGGGGAAAGACAGAACACCTGGCTCAACTGTGCCCCTAGTTCATCATTTTAACCATTCTTTGTTTTTGCTTTCTACTAAAACAGTTTTGATTAAAATGAGAGTCGGATTAACGTACTTGTTCGATTTTTGATTTGAAAAGTATGCGAGTCAGGCTGCAAGGACTGAAAATTTTCCTTTTTGGGTCCAAGACAATGGTCCAGTTTTGGAAAATGAAATGGTTTTCGAGAAAATAGTCAACCTCAGTAAAAATTTTCAAAAACTATTTTTCAAACAGTCAATGCTTAACGAGCATGGCACTTACTTTTCGAGACGCGCAACCTTGGATCGGAGGCAGTGGAAAATTGCCCCTGGTTTGAAAAAGGGGAGAGGGGAGAGGCAACGGAAAGTTGCCCCTGGTTTGAATGGCGTCTCACGCCGGCTTGCGGCAACGGAAAGCTGCCCCTTGTTTGGATGGTGCCGCAGCAATCCGCAGACAGTCTTCATTGGCGGTGGTCGAGCTCTTGGACACAGCGATGACGAAGACGGTCACAACAAATATATGGACACAGTCGCCTTTGGAAGCGTTGGCGACTAGACTTTGGGATAAAATCGAAACCATTGCATGGACTGAGACGCTATGAAAGCGTTGGGGGCTGGACTTCATGATGAAGTTGCCTACGTATCCCAAACATGGGAATCAAGCCTCACGTAGTTCCGGTTAAGGTACACTTGGGTATTTTAACCTTCACTTTTTTTTTAGGCTCTCACTTTTGCCAAGGCGCCCGATGCGGGTTTTCGACCTTGCGAGCTTCTTTTCATTTTCTTTGGTGCATTTCTTTTTTTTTTCTTTTTTGCATTTTTTTTCTTTTTCTTTTCTTTTGTATTTTTTCTCTTGCTCTAATTTTTGCCTGGGTCGCCCTTCCGGGTTTTCGGCCCAGCGAGCCTCTCAAAGTGTAAAAGTGCAGCAAGTCCATGCCAAATGGTTCCTGAAATTGAAGCCCCTCTGTGTCTAGGAGAACGGCTGTTGCAATGATTTGCGGAAGAATCCATCCCGGTTACTCCACGAGCTGCTTCCGGCGAGATCTACTCCTTCTGATTCGGCTTCAGCGCCTCTTGGTTGAAGGCTACTTCAAAACTGGCCACACGGGCCTTCTCTGACAGTCGGCCGTTTGAATGTTCTGAAAGGGTTCAATGGTTCGAAGCGGACGGGTTGAATCTTGAGGCTGAGAGCGATCCTAGGCTGCGCAATCTCAAGAGCGATCCCACACAGGTCTTCGCAGGGCTGCGTGAAACATTTGTTTTTGAAAGTTTTTAAGAAAACGACAAATCGCTCGCGCCGAAGATAGTGTGGAACCAATCTGGATCAGGCCAGGATCCTTCCCAGTACCCACGCCGACAAGCATGGTTTCATTCATAAAAAGGCTTAGCACGCCTCTCTTTCTCTCAAAATGATCAAAATTTTGCAAAACCCGAGGAATTCCTTCATCTTCGTTTTTATCACCGCAGTGTTCAAAAGGTTTTTTTTTTTTTGAAAAACTTAGGTTAATGCAATGAGTTTGGCGCGCAGGAGAGCAGGCGAGATGTACTGTCAGCCCAATCAAATTCTCTGGCACTTATGCTGAAAGCAAGCATGAAGTTGAGATAGCAACAGTTGTTTCATTCGGATTTGTTGGTGTAACTGGCCCCTCGGCAGAAACAGACTCAAAACAAAAACAGATAATTACAAAACAAAACGGTGTTCAAGGCAACAAACCCAGAATCACCTGGTATTATATACAAAGGGGACTGACTCGATACAACAAGACAGACCCTTAAGCAAAAAGACTGACTCAAGACAAAGAGACAGACTCAAAACAAAAGACTGACTCGATATCCAAGCCAGGATTTATAAAACTCGGTTTCATCAATGCTCAAAAATGCGTGCCAGACGCTACATCTAAAATATACCAAATGTCGCCCGCAGGCGGTTCACTTTACATACTCGCAGTATCTAAGCCCTCGAAATCCAACAACTGGGTGGTAACGGACTTGGCTGAGGTAGGTGGGAGGATAACCTTGTTGTCGATCAAATCTTGCACTTCATGACGAAGGCGGGAACAACCATCGGTACTGTGGCCGGACTGTTGGTGGTACGCGCAGTACAAGGTAGCATTATGCGTGGCGGGGAGATTCTTCGGGAGTGGCCGAGGCTCCAAAGGTTTAAGATGCCCATTCTTCGCCAATATTAGTAATGCCCTAGACAAAGGCATGTAGAGGTCGTGAAAGACCCTGTGCCCTCGGGGCAGGTACTTTGAAGTTTGAGGATTCTTTCCAGATGCGCTAGCGAAAGGGTCGGCTGGCACCGCCTTGGCTTTTTGACCCTTTCCCGGTGCAGGGTTGGGAATGACAGGAATTGTCTGGGCATGACGGGGCCCCTCCCGATTTTCTACTTAGCTTGAACTGCCTTTGATTGGAGTGGGGAAAGCATCATCCACAGCTTTGATCACGATCGCAGATGTTTGTTGCTTGTTCATCCCTCTGACTTTCAGAGCCTCGACTGCCCACAGCAGTTGTTCAATAGGATCGGCATCTACCTTTGCCTTGTCTTTTCCTCTAGCCTCAGCCTGATCAAGGGTCTGGGTCGGTGCTGGCATGTCGCGGCTGTAGCTGGAAGCCACCTCTGGCTGGCTGAGCTCTATCACAATCCGCCCCAGTAGCGGGGGCTCCTGTGGTATGAAATTCCCGGCATATGGCGCCGCTGGCGGTGAAGCCGACATTCCATAGGCCAGATCGGCCACGGACCTCTGGAGGTCACCTATCATTCCCATCAATTCAAAGGTGGTGGGCTCACGAGCCTGGTATAACTGGGGAGCCCAGACCGGGTGCACAACGGGCGACCTGGGTGGATGTGACATATTGATGTTGGCCTCACTCTGCGGAGCGGTTCCCTGCTCCAATGCAGCCGTCATAACCACAATTTCTTCTGAATTTTGTGCTGCCATAAATCCTGCCTCCCCTGGCTATTCTGTATCAACTCTGCAACTCTCTGAACTGAAAGGAAAAACAGACAGCATTTCAGCCCAAACTGATCAAACACGGGTGTAGCCAAACAACTGTACCCTACTGCTGATCACTGTTCCCAGAAATCACTGTTCCCGAAAACTGAACCTTGATACCCGCAGATAACTGATTCTCATAACTGATACTAATACTGGTGTCCTTAGGTCCGATACTCAAACTTGCAAACTGACATGTACTTTCCCTGTAGAAATACATTCTAGAAGCACATAGCAAGAAAAGAGAACAAAAACACCCCTATGTTGGGGTAGGGTTTCCCTGTCCTATTTTGTCAGGAGCTAGGGTTTCACTACGCACACAGCGGTTCTCAAACAACCTAACATTGGATAAGCAACCTGTCCTAACTTGGAATGGTCACTATGGATCCGAATACGCACTAGGTCGAATGGTCGAAAAGGGTGCCTCGGTAAAAACCAGGGTTTGTGTTCCCATACTGTCAGAGCCCATAGCCGGTCAGCCTTATGGTCATGCCTTGACAAGACAAGCCTTCGGCAAACCGTTCAGGAATGGCAGATGGCAAACACTGTGTTCCTAGGCGCACCAATGCACATGCAATGCAAAGAAACACATAAATGAGATCAAAACAGGATATCACGAGTTCGAGTCAAGCTCTCTAAAATCCCCAGCAGAGTCGCCAAAAACTGTAGCACGCGCCCGCGGAGGGGCCTTTCGCTACTACAGTTCGGACTCGCGATTTTTGTTGTCGCGGTTCTTAATCTGAACCAAAGAATCCAAATCTGGCAAATCGTTTTGAGAAACAGATTTTTGAAAAAGTAGTGCCAAACATGGACTGCTTTGCCAGATACAGAGTCGCCACCTAAATATTTTAAAATGGGGGAATTTAGGAAACCCTGACTCGGTGCCGAAGGCCACATGTCCGTCATCACTGGAGTTGTCTCGGCTCGGGAGCTTGGGTACGATCGGGGAAGGTCAGCTATGAGCACCCCCTTTCGCCCAGTCCGAAGACCGGCCTCTACTAACCATGATATCCGTTTTTGAAAACGTTATGTGTTCTTATTCCAGTTATTAGCCTAGAATTACTATGTTATGCGCGCAGCAAACAAGTATAGACTACATTGCCTAATTTGGAAAGAAACATTGCATATCCGTTTGTTTTGAAAATGCTTTGGAATTTGCTACTCGCAAGTAGGTTAAAACACGGATTTCAATGAGTTTTTCCAACTCAAACAATCCAACCTCCACCCACAGGCATTTCAAACAGTTTATCATATAAGCATTTAGCCGCATGGCAAGCATACTGTCATGGCAACATTCACACACATGCGGGATGCTAAAGCATAAATACTTACATCGTACTCCGTGTCAAAACAGTAAACTAGTTAGCAAACATGCGTGTCCTAGTTCATGTTAAATTGCCTAATGCAACACATACAGGATGCAATTAGATAGGCTCGGCTAATCTAAGCATGGCATATGAAATGCGATCAACTATCACATATTTAATTTTTGAATTGAAGTACAAATGCAGTTAGCGTGATGTACCGAGCCTAATGCATGCAATACAAATGCATGGATGCACGCATGCATAGCATAAGGTATGCTAAATTAAACGTGCCCTAATCTACCATCATAAGCAGGTAAATAAAAGGGAAGAAAGACGTGAGGTCGGAAGACATACACACACTCACGCACACTTATTACAGATTTGCCCTCACTCGGAGGGATCAAATAAATATTACAAATTAATTAACTACGCAAGCTAATTAAATATTACAAACTGCCTAATCAACTAAGCAAATTTACTAAAACTAAGAAAACAGGAAAATCGCCTCGGGAAATGCGCCGCCATGCATAGGCTGCCTCTGTTTTCCCTTCCTTCACTCCTCTGGAGGTTGCCAAAACCTCAGGACTGCTTCCTTGGATGCTGAGAGACATCATCGGCTGCATGGAATTTCCACCGGCAGTGTGGTGGTGGCCACCGGCACAAAGTGAAGCTGTCGGCAGAGAAATGATTGCCGGTCGGCACCTTACACTGCCGGTCGGCAGAGTGTTCCTGCAGAATCTGCAAATGACAGCAACAGAGGGCAAGGCAAAGCATGGCAGCACAATTCAAGGCATATATGCACCAACTATGTCCCTTATCATGATAATGACTCAAAGGGGCATGTTCCTCGATTCTCGGACCACCAATCACGCATTTCCATGCATGATGGCCCAAAGAACCAAGTATGCAACTTTGATTTCAAATGCATGCAAACCAAATCAAACCAAAGTCCTAATCCCTATCACTAAATCAAGGGGCAAGGAATGCATGTTGATGCAATGCAACCTAAGCATGTTAGCTAAGGATGCAACATGGCATGGTGATACACTTATGCAAGCATGCAAGCAAACATGAGGCAATGCTAGCCAATGAAAAGGTGGTCTTAAACATGATTTGGGCAGCTCTAATAGGGCCCAAAACAGTAGCCAAAATGCTATAATATGGGGGGACCAAATACATACACACATGCACATAATTGAGGGCCAACACTTAAGCACAAATTGAACAACCCTCAAACACATTTGAAAGGGGGTAATCATGGACACATAGCATGCAACATAAGCATTAAAAATCATGTCATAAAATGATGCCAAATCATGTTAAACAAGACAAGCAAATGCATGCAAGCATGGTCCAAGTACTTGAGGCAAGTCATGAAGCTTTGAAGCACGTTTATCACAACAAACATGGCATGCATTAAGCAACTAAAAAAAAGTTTTTAGCATGTTAAAACAAGGCTAAAGGACTACTTAGATGGCATCTAAGTGGCTCAAATTTAGAGGCATGCACAAGTGCCAAAACAAGGAGCATTGCTACACAAGCTTATGAGGCATTAAAGATGCATTCAAGGAAAACACATAGGCATGAAAATGGGACTGAAATAACATATAAGGTGACCCCAAATCACCAAATCAATGCAAAGATGTCATGCTATACATTCATATGCTCAAGGCCAACAAGCCCAAATACAAAGGAGCTATACCAAGCATGCCAAAATCAACCCAAACACTTATGGACAGACCTAAAACATGTCAAGATAAGCACAAAATCTTCACAAATGTAAGCCTAAAACATGCTAGAAACAAAGGCATACAACCTAAGACATGTTAAGGCATAACAATGCATTACATGGCAACTATGCTAAGCATGCATGGAGTACCAAAACCAAGTAAAAACAGAGGCATCACATGACATATTAAGCATAAAAAGCAGCCAAGTCATGGTCAATACACCCTCTAACATGGTGCTCCCTCAAGAGGCCAAAGCATGCCCTTTTCAAGGACAACAAGGAGAGGGGGTGGCCCTCTCCTTCTTGGGACTTCAAGGCATCACCTTCACCACTGAAATCCCTCAAGATTTCAGTGGTGAAGAGCCCCCAACACCAAAATCCCGGAGTTCACACAAAAGGTCACAAAATGAGGCCTTTCAAGGCCTAAGGGTATTCAAACTTACCCAAACCACAAAACACTCTTAACAAACAACCAAGAGGGTCTAAAAACAGAACTTTTTTGTGTTATACAATAAGCATGAAAATAGCTCTAAGATAGGTAGAAAATCAATGCAAAAATGGGGAATAAAGGTGTAAGTTTCTTACCCTTGATGACCCCTTCCACAATGATGCTCCAATGGCCTTCCTTGGCTTGAATCCAACACCAAAACTTCAAAATCAGTCCCTTAGAACCTCAGTTCCAAGAGGAAGGTGAAACACTAGGTGCTTGTGTGCAATAGTATGGACTAAAACACACACAAGAGCACAAAAGAGAGGGAAAGAGAGATAGGATGTGTATCTAACCCTAACCCTAGAACTCAAACCCTAACAATGGCTGTCTAAGCTCTCAAAATATCTTAAGTGTCTAAGCTCTCAAGCCAAGAGACAAGCCTTCTCTATATAGAAGCTTTTGTCTTGTAAAGCTTACAAGACAAGTTTCCAAGAGAGAGATCCCTCCATACACGTGTATGGAGGGGAGCCAAAAGCAAGACAGCTGTCTTAAAATATCTGCAAAAGTAGATGCACAGTAGTCGGCCGGCCAAAAATGCCATCTTGGCAAAAAAGAGTGCCGGCCGGCACTAAAAAGTGCTGACCGGCAACAAATAGTGCCGGCCGGCAATGGTGGCAGCAAAAACCAGCCGGTGGCCTCTAGCCACTGCCGGTGGTGGGTGGGGATGGTCTACATGCCCTACCCTGCCTTTCCAAGGCAAAACACAAGTGTTTGGTGCAAATCCAGACACCAAACAGTCAAGTTCGGAGATCCTGAGACGAGGCGTGCGAGCCGAGACCTCCGGGAACTCCAAACGAACACAAACATGGATGATCACCGAGTGTTCCAACGGTGACGTCCAAGTTTTGAGGACGGTCAAAAATGGGGTGTCTACACACTATTTATACATTTGGAGTTTACATGCTAGTATAATCATATAAAACTTAAAAAATAAATTATAAACAATTTTTTTTGAGGTATTGATTTTTTTTTCTTTTGAAAAGATATTTAAAAAAAAAAAATAGTGACTTCAACATTGTTGTCACAACACATTATATAAAATGTATTAATATAATTATAGGTGTTATGATTTTTAGATATTATAAAAAAAAATCAATCACTAATTATTATATATAAGATACTAAAAATAAATGCATAGCTCCATATATATATATATATATATATTTAAATTAAAATTGCTAAGTATATCACATAAATTTTGTAAGTTTTACAAAATTTAAAACCTGAAAATCATTGTTAAAAAAAAATAATAAAACAAAAAACAAATGCTAGTTGGAGACCATGGTGCACACACAAAATAAAAACAAATGCTATACCTTCTCAAGGTCAACAAATGTTGTGTATCTTTCCCAGCAAGCTGAACAAACAAAATAATAAAAAAAAGAAAACAAATCAAAGGCAGCACTTCGTCTTCAACACAAAGAAGCAGCACTTCGTCTTCAACACAAAGCTGAACACAAAACAGAGGCAGCTTGAAGATTCAACACAGGTTCATCTCCTCCCTCTTCCCTCTTCTCTCTTCTCTCTTCTCTCTCTCTATTTCTCACTCATCCGTATTTTAGATTTGAAAATTTGTGATGGAATCTCACCTCGAAGTGGTTCATGTGCTGTAAAGACAAAAGAGAAAAGCTCAATCATAATAAAGGTGTGTACCACATCTTCTTCAGCCTTTTCTTTTGTTTTTTTTTTTGAAAATAATCAGCGAAAAAAGCCCTGTAACGGGTGTAACGGGCCGTTACGGCCGTTACGCCACCGTTACGACCGCTATGTCGGCCGTAACGGCCGATACACTTGTGAATTTCAATCACACTTCAAAATCGGGGGTAACACGTGGTGCCTACCGCCGAAACCGTTATGTAACGGCCGAAACCGTTATGTAACGGCCGAAATCGTTACGTAACACCGCATTTTTAAACCTTGTATGAGACTCATACAAATTTACATGTGTGGAAGTTCCACACCTATGTGAAAGATTTGATAAAAAAATTTAATAGATTATTTGAAATCCCTAGCATCACTCTATTTTGACAATCTACTTCCTAATTAGACATTATTTCCACTATCATGTTCCAAACTGGAGATATTTTTTCCATTATCAACTTTGGAATGGTTCCATAATTCAAAAATGATTTTTTTTAAAAAAATAAAAATAAAATAAAAAACTGAAACTTTTGCAAAATTATATAAATACAAGTCTATAAAAAGAAAGAAAAAAGAGTAAACTAATTGCAAATTTATAGCATAGAAACTCCAATAGAGGTAATGGAGGTTCTTCAATTGAGGTCCTAACTTCTTCAACTAGTTTTGGGTATGGAGATATGAAAATGTAGGGTATATTAAAGAATAATAATACATCTCTCTAATTTTGAAATTCTGATTGAATTCTAATGATGTGGTAGAAAATAAAAAAAATTGAAAAAAATAAAATCAAGACCAAAACATCACATCCCAGTAGGGTCCACTCCTATTAGAGCTCTCAATCATTTTTCTATATTAAATAGAAAATGTTAAAATGGTTTTGGGTTTGGGTGTGCGTACACTGTTTAGGGTGTGTATACTTTTACATGTAGGCTATATTTGAAATAGAAAATGTGTGGACCAATATTAAATGTTTACAATTTTGTAGCCCCGTTTGGGAATCCTCCCATTTAGCCAAAAAGTCAAAACGTTACTAAAAAAGTCAAAAAGCCAACAACCCATACCAAAAAGTTAAAGATTTTCTTTTCTTTCTACTTTTTGCACATCTTTTCGTAAAAAGCTAAAAAGTCATCCCAAACATACTAGTTTTTTTTAGCTCATATTTTAGCCAAATAGCCAAAAAGTTACTAAATTAACCTGTTCTCAAACGAGGCGTTAGTGTGCGAATTGAGAGGAATGTGCACAAACAGGAAATAGTACGTGGAAATAGAAACTCCCATCTTTATTCCCTAAACAATAGCTATTTTTCCTATTTCATTCTTCTATCATCGTTTTGGTCTATTTGGTTCCTAAAGTTTTGATTTAGAATAAAGTTATATGTATCAATTAGTATATCAATTAGTGTACTAACAAATGTTGTGGTATAATTTATTGGTTTTGAGTCTTTGTAATTTATATAATGTGTAGGGTCCATAGTTTTGAAATTGCAATACTATTGCATGCGTTAGTACACTAATTAGTATACCAATTTGTGCGTGTAGCATCATTGTTATTGATTCAATGATGCATACAAATCAATAATTATGAAGCTAATTTGTAATTTGTATGATGTGGAGGGGCTGATGAGTAGTTATGTGGGCAGTATTACACTAAGGGTGTTTGCCTATTTGTTTCAATGAAGTTATTTTCATGGAATAGAGACTAAAGACAAGGACAGTAACGCCCCAAAATAAATCACAATAATCCAACTCATAATATTATTTACAATCGATCAACAACATTACATCTTCTATTCCATTCATAACCTTGACCAATACAAAAGATTATACATTCATAAATTCTAAATTTTGAATTTATAACACATGACATGGGTATATGAATTAAAATAAAAGTAGAACCAAATAATTATATGCTGTAATGGCTACAACTTTTCAAGTCGATGCTTGGGTACAATAAAATGAGTTTAACTCAATACAGGTAAAGCCTGAGACTTAAACAAAAATAATTACATCAATAAACATAAAATGAAGCCCTAAGCTC
This sequence comes from Camellia sinensis, assembly GCF_055761805.1. Classification (NCBI taxonomy): domain Eukaryota; kingdom Viridiplantae; phylum Streptophyta; class Magnoliopsida; order Ericales; family Theaceae; genus Camellia; species Camellia sinensis. Next base: position 145,834,115 of record NC_138963.1, read on the forward strand.
CAAGTGCTCTCCAGCTACGTCCTTGGTGGAGGCATATCATCAACACCTAAAAGTTGTTTTCCACGTAGGGTGAGCCAAAACCAAGTAGAGATACTCTAACATAATATACGAATCTTAACAAAGTTATAAGGTGAATGCATATGCATGCCATTTGTCAAACATTCCTTCATTTTCATCTCAAAACAATGTCATGCCAGATTATAAATCAATTCATGAAAATAATCATTTTATAACAGAAAACAGGGCAGTGGATACAAAACACTGGGAATATCTAGGTGTCTACCAGTAGGCTATACAAGCACTACCAAAGTCATTTTACTGGTACTAACTAGAAGGATTGACACCTAACTGCATGGGTTTCTAGACTGTCACTAAGGACACACATGCCAACTTCATAACCACAACCACACCCTTTAACCAGATTCACCAAGGTATTCACCATTTGTTTTTCTCAAAATCAATACATTTACAATGTTTAATAAGAAATGATGCTCAATGCATAATGTATGAGAAATTAGTTGCAATTTAATATAATCCTCATGCAATGTCTACAACAATCAAGACTATCTTTCACCGATAGCCCAAAATAGATATTTCTATTCAACAGATAATTTCCAATCAAAAGATATAATTTCATTATTCACAATGACAGTTATATTACATATCCAACTCCACCATCATCATCAGCAAAAGCATTTTTCCAATCTTACAAAACTCAACATCATTTTTCATTTCCTTTCACAATTCTAAATATCCAACATTTTAGAATAAAATCTTATTTTCTTAAAAAATTAATTTTAAGAAAGGAGATCCACCATTTTAACATATCTCAACCATAAACACACCCTCACAACCATTTTCAAGAACCCATTTGGAAAACCCCTTTTTTTATTTCAAAATCAAACCCTAGGTTTTCCCAAAAAATTCTGAAATCACTAGCCCATTTCAAAGAGCAAATAACTAAGCTAAAAACCATATTGAATTTCAAAGAAATCCCTACCTCAAATAGAAGACAAGGGAAAGCAAAAGGTAGAACTTGGCGGAGCCGAAAATAATAACTCGTCTAATTAGAACGAAGCCCTCGACGTGCTCTATCTTTTACTCTAAAGGGCGAGGGTAGAAAACCAATGGATTAATCTCAAAACACGTTTACAACTAGTTTCTAATCCTCCTAGGGTAGCCATACGTCCTCAAATGCTTTAGTTTTGCCTTTGGCTGGCCTAATAGTCTTTAATACCTGGCATGAAACGCCATGAGCTTTGAATGCCCAGCAAATGCATACACACCCCGTCCATTTTTTCCCAATCCAATACACCATCATAATTATAACAAACAAGTAATGAAGCATGATAATCATTCAATAATAAAGGATTACAAGGTTAGGTGTTAGTAATCTAGAAATCCTCCAAAGAGATTTCATCCTCTCAACCACAAGAATTGGACAATAGATTATTCGGAACTCCCCCTTTTGCTGCTTTGTTGCAGAACTTACTTCGGATGCCTACCAACGATTATATACTGCGTAGCACCAACCACAGGGCCTCAAAAGGGACAGTGAGAAGAAAAGGTTTTATCACCCTGGATCCAACCTTATCCTTCCAAAAAAAGTTTTATCCTTTTGAATGTCCTATCTAGACCCAACCTTATCTCACCAATCAAACCATCGCAAAGAGTCTGAATACGTCTGTTCCATTCTAGGGTTTACGCGATAACTACTTGCGTACGACTTAACCTTCAATTAGGGAGCATATCCCATCAATCCATACATAACACATTATCATCTTTTCATTATCCAAGTGATCGAATACCAAATACCACCCCAATTAAGGTTTCCGTTGAGTTAGATGTCTTAAAATAAAGTTAGCACAACTTACAAGATAGTAATATCCACATAAACATGAACATCATCAATTGAAGAAGATAATGAACATAATCATAACACATGCAATATCACGCTTGTAATGCCTCAAAATTTACATAATAAAAATGCACCAACAACCAATCCTTATGGTAAACATAAGTAATTTCCAATATCCACTTCGACCCCAAAATCTCTAACATTTCATTCGTAATCATAAGAGGTTTACAAAAGGAGGTCCATATGTGAATGTACATTCAACTACCTTAGTACATGAATCTATAGCATGTGAAATAACCAATCAAGAGTAAATAAATGCCCTCAAGGGGCTACAAAGTCCAAGGCTTAAGCCCGGTAACACAAAATGGTTGCTCGAACCCACACATATATAGCCCTTGGCTTACAAAAATAATCACAACAAAAACAAGAGCCTTGTGCTCTCAAGATACACTCCACGCCCTTAATTTGGCAGAACCACCACATCTTTTCCTGCACAAAATCCCAGAGGGTGAGCATAAAACCCAGTAGGAAATTCTTAACAAAGTATATACATTTTATACAATTCTCATAAGGTGAAATGCATATGCCATTCTATGCCTTTAAAAGAAAGTCGCATCTCCATCCTTTTGAAAACCATCATGCACAATGAGATCTTGAAAATTTAACAATCCAATAATCTTAAATCAAGTTCAAGGGGCGGTAAATACAACTCAGGTAATCCCTAGGTTGGTGTCTGCAAGTAGGCATAACCAGCATTACCAAATCCTCACTTTACCAGTAGCTAATCAGAAGGCACGTGGTACCTACTCCTCGCGTGTTTTCGGTCTTTCACCTTGGACACTTAGGCCAACTTAATCAATTTCATTGACACCCCCCTGTCCGGACTTATTAACGTATTTACCCCAAAAACAAATTAATGAGATCTTGTTTAACAAATATTTCCTTTCTCAATGCAAAAGTTTTTAAATCCCAATTCAAATTTGTAACAACCAAAAGAATTTGAAATGCCAATGCAACATATATAAATGCGATATAATATTCTTCCATTTTCAACTCTTTCACACAATTTTTCCATTGTGATCAAAATTCTCATTTCTCTTTCCAATGTAATTTCACAAGATAAACATATATTCATTTACATCTATCAAAAGAGTAGTACATTTCTACATTTCATGCATTCTCAACAATTTAGTCATTTCATGACTATGCCCACATTTTGAACAATAAACTTCAAAACCAACTATTTTTCATATTCCATGGAATTTCTCATATATATATATAACAATATGAAATTCCCAATCATTTATTCATTTTAACACTATAATAGGTAAACACCCATGAATTCTCAACATCTCTTCCAAAAATCTCAAAGTTCTAGGTTTTCACCAAAACTAGACATTTCCTCATCTTTTTGAAAGAAGCTCTCCAAAGCATTTTTTCCTCACAATATAGTTCAAACTCTCAAGAAATTTTTGAAAACAAGGTGTAAACCTGCTTTTAAAATCATCAACACACTTGAGCCAAAAATCAAATTTCAATAACACCAAAGAGAGTTCCAAAATCAACATAATCTTGTAAATATATATATATATATATATATAATTTCAAGAAAATCCCTACCTCAAGTTCTAGAAGGAAAGAGAGAGAGAGAGAGATGCCCCAAAATCAACTGTACCGAAACTCGATCTCCACCGCACAAAACGTAGCCCTCGAAGGGTTTTCCAACTTTGATGAAAGAGCTATGATCAAAACTCTAATGGATTTGAAGAAATCAATGATTTGATCTAATTTGGTGTAGGTAAATGTAGAAAGAAGGAAGAGAAATGGGTTTTTAGAGAGAGAGAGAGATATACAAAAAGTGAGATACACTCATCACAAAGTGAAGAAAAAGCAGAAATTTCAGACTTAGCGTTTTCCCGCACGTGCGTGGCTATCCCCGCATGTGTGGCACGCCTTCACCGCACGTGCAGCCTCTATCCCTACACGTGTGGCCCTCCTTCCTTGCACCTGCAATTTCATGTGCAATAATTTCAGTGTTGCACCCTGTCAACCCCTTCTTTCCATAGGTGCGGCCTCACTTCCCGCGCGTGCGACCCCTCTTTTGCACGTGTGGCCCAAGCCTCCGCACATGTGGCTCTACCTCCCAGCTAGAAATTTCACCAGCTAGACTAAGATCTTCCGAATCCAACCTCATGCCTCTCAAAACATGTGAAACACGACACTAAAAAAAATAAGAACGAGAATTTTGAGAAAAGTTTTTAAAAACGATAAACCCAAACGGTTGACAAGGCCTCAAGTTAAAACCGACACTCTAACAAGAGTAATCCCAACACAAAACAAAGAAGAACAAGATAGGTTACGTACCCGGTCATCATAATACCAATATATGATCATGTACAAATAAGCATATTCATGAACACAAGAGCATAAAACACTCATGCAAAACTAAATTTCCAGATTCAGTACCATTTAAAGATTAAAATCCAAAGGGCTATTTCAGATTTTTCTCGAACTCGGACTTCCTATGGTTTGTAGAGAATTTAATCTAGTTTTTAGAATATATTTCGGAAATGGAATAGCTTTTCTAGATTTTTAGTTATTTAAGAAACACTCCAGCGCTGTCCAGATTCGTCGACCGTTACGAAAATTAGATTTTCTTACAAACCGCTCACTCTTTTTCAATGAAACAAATTTTCCTCGAAAGCTAACTCCTTATTTTGATGTAAAAATGAGGTCCAGAAGACTTTTCTAATTTTTCTAGAAGTTTCGAAAGTTGGCTGTAAAATAGTTTTTTCATGCACAATACTCAAAATAAGAAGATTGGTGAGAAAAGAGGCCAACTAAGAGAAAATTTTCACTTCTTTTGTGATGAAAATATACTAAATAATGTATCAATAACTCATATTTTTAAGGTGATGGTATGCCTTTGGAAATAATATTAGATATGGGAAGTGTGGGGATGTATTTTCTGAATACCAACATGTGGCATGGTGACGCCGACGTGTCAGCCGAGGTGCCACGTGTCCTGGTAGTTATGCCGAGGTTACCTAGGCAAGGCCGAGGTTACCTAGGCAAGGCCGAGGTGATCTCCGAAGATATCGGGATCCGAGATAAGCGGAAAAGGGACAAGAGTCCTAGAGTAAAGAGAAGACTTTGCTAAAGATAAGGATAGAACTCTTAGGGAGTTTATCTTTATCTCTTAAGGAGTCCAAAGTCAATATTGAATTGGAGTCCATAGAAGTCAGGCTTCTAGTAGGACTTGGATTGAGTAAACTATAAAAGAGAGGCACCCCCGTGGGTCTAAGGTACACAGTTTTATACTCAAGCTTGTGAGTTTAGCACTTGATTATCTTTAAGAGATATACTGACTTGATCGTCAGAGTGCCCCCGGGTGGAAGAGCCACCGCCGGAGCCTTTTCTTTCTGTTACAGGTTTGCTGAAGCCATCTATTCTGTCGGTGCTCTCTAGCTGATTACTAGGCGGGCAGTGTGGTTAGAAAATTACCCACACAATTTGGCGCCGTCTGTGGGAATCTTAGAAGAATAGATGGCCAGTAACGGACAGAAGGAAAACATTGGGGGCGACACTCTTGCTGGGAGTGGCAGACCAATTGACCTTGATGTTGAAGGAGACAACCACAATGCAGAAACTCATGACCAAGGCTACGTCGAGAAAGACGTCGGCCAGGAGGGCAACACTTCAAAAAAGACAGACCAAGGCCAGTACTATAATGAAGATTACCTTCAGGTATGGAGGGATAGGTGCCTACGGAGGGATGAGGAAGTAAAAGACTTGGCAAACAAGTTGGTGGACCTACAGTCGGTCGTCAACTTCATGATGCAAAATAATGTCATGCAGCCACCATACCCGCTGCAGGATACACCGATGCCAGCAACCAATGCCCAGAAGGGAGGAAGAAGAATAATCCCCGAAGTCCCTCAGCACACCGGGAGCGGAAGGCACTCTCACCGACCTTCCAGGGAAGGTGGATGAGAGGAACCGAGACGAGAAGAGTCCCGAAGGACGTATCACACGAAGGATCCAAAGCCCAAAGAACATCGCCATGTTCAAGGGCAGGCACTTTGCTTTGACACAACACATGGAGAGAGATCAAAACGATCCCACCACGAGGCCGAAAGTAGTGTGTCGAAAAGATTGAAATCAAAAGATAGCCGAGCTCCAGGAAGGAGTAAAGAAGATTTGAGAGATTACCTCAAGAGGAGGCAACATAATGTTGAAGCCGAGGTAACTTCCCCAGTTAAGTCGAGGACACCATTCTCGGTGGAACTAGACAAATTTGAAGCACCAAAGAGATTCAGTATGCCGAGATTCCAAATTTATGATGGTAAGTCAGATCCCAACTTTCATGTTGGACTATACCTGAACTCAATGGCATTATATATTGGGAACGAGCCATTGCTCTGCAAAGTATTCCCCTCATCCTTTGGGAAAATTGCATCCGATTGGTTCCATAAACTACCGAAGGGAAGCGTAAAGACATGGGAAGGCCTGGCCGAGATGTTTGTGGCCAGGTTTGTGACGAACAAACTACAGCCCTTGAGGGTCGATGCCTTGATGGCTTTAAAAATCACCAAGGAAGAAGGCCTTAGGGCCTACGCGAAGAGGTACTACGAGGTGTTCAATCGAATACCTGAATGTAACCAAGAAGTGGCGATCGTGTCTTTCAAGAATGACCTGAAAGATGACTGCCCACTACGGAAGTCTTTGGCAAAAACACTGCCAAAAAGCATGGAAGAACTCATGGCAAGAATCGAGAAGTACGCCAGAGCCGAGGAAGATACATTGGGAAACAAAGAGATAAAGCAGGAGAAAGGAAACGGCTCGCCGAAGCGAGGCCGAGTTAACAACGGACCGACCAAAAAAGAAACAGAATTGAAGGGTAAACAGGCAGTGACGACGGTGTTCCGAATCCCTATCCATAAAGTCTTGAATCAAATACGAAACCAACCCTATTTCAGAACTCCAGCAAGAGCACCAGGGGAATTCATGGGAAGAAACGTTGGTAGGCGTTGTGCTTACCACAATGAAGAAGGGCACCCAACTCAGGGTTGCAGAGCCCTAAAAGCACACTTAGAAGACTTGGTAAGGCAAGGCCATTTGAGGGACCTTATTGATGAGGCCAGGACAAGAGAAGAACAGGCAAGATTGCCTCAAGCACCTGCAGCTCCGCCTCCCCCAGCACAACAACCACAGGCAGGAGGACCACGGGTGGTTAATGTAATTCACTCAAAGGTGAACGAAAGCGACATTCGGGGAGAAACCCAAAGAGTAAAACACCTACAACACGTGAACCAGGTCGGACACAAAAGACCTCGGCCTGAAGAATGCCAAGTACCATTGATAACTTTCACTGAAGCCGACCTAGAGATGGTCCAGCATCCGCATAACGATGCCTTGGTAGTATCCCTCCAGGTTGGGGAATGCCAAGTAAAACGCATCCTAATAGATCAAGGCAGCTCTTGTGACATCATGTACGTCAGATGTTACAAGGAGCTGGGCCTTCATCCTGACGACCTGGAACAATCCAGCAACCCCATGGTCGGCTTCAATGGAACGCCGACATGGCCACTGGGCGCAGCAAGCGTGGAAGTACAAGCTGGTACTAAGAAGATCAAGACAGAATTTATGGTGATTGACACACCCTCGCCATATAACAGCATCTTGGGAAGACCATGGTTGCATGCAATGGGGGCAGTTCCCTCAACATTGCATCAACTACTACGGTTCCCCACAGAGCACGGGATTGAAGAAGTCAGAGGAGATCAACTGCAGGCAAAAAGTTATTCCATGGCAGCAACGAAGTCTACTTACAGCATTCGAGAGCCAAAAGAGGCAGAGATTGAAGACGAGGACATGGAGGTCCTAGATGATGTCGACAAGGAGCCAACCGAAAAGAGTGAAGAGACACTAAAGAAAATCCTTGTCCAGGAGGGCGACGAAGAACGCTTCTTTCTTCTCGGTTTAGGCTTAGCCGAAGAAGAGGAAAGAGAACTGGAAGATTTTTTGAGAGCCAACATTGAGGTGTTCGCCTGGACACCTTATGAAATGCCTGGCATTGACCCTGAGGTCACTTGCCACAGACTAAATGTCGATAGGTCCGCAAAACCTGTGATTCAACGAGCCAGAAGACCGACGTTGATGCACGTCGAAGGAGTAGAAGAAGAAGTAGACAAACTTCTGGAGGCCAGGGCCATCCGAGAAGTTCACTACTCGACATGGCTGTCCAACACAGTAGTAATGAAAAAAAAGAACGGCAAATGGAGGGTCTGTGTAGACTTTACCAGCCTCAACAAAGCCTGCCCTAAAGACAGCTTTCCTCTGCCCAAGATTGACCAGCTAGTAGATGCAACTTCAGGGCACGAAAGGATGAGTTTTTTGAATGCATACAGAGGGTACCACCAGATTGCCATGTACCCTCCAGACGAGGAGAAGACCGCGTTCATCACCCCTAAAGGCTTGTACTGTTACAAGGTAATGCCTTTTGGGTTGAAAAACGCAGGAGCAACTTACCAAAGGTTAGTAACAAAGATGTTCAAACACCTGATTGGCAAAACGGTAGAAGTCTACATCGATGACATGGTCGTGAAGACCAAGGAATCTAAGGGCCATCTTGCTGACCTAAAAGAAGTCTTTGATATACTTAAAACATACCGGCTCCGACTCAACGCATCAAAGTACGCGTTTGGAGTTAGATCAGGTAAGTTTTTAGGGTATCTGGTAACAAGAAAAGGCATTGAGGCCAACCCAGACCAAATCAAGGCCATCATAGAGCTGAAAAGCCCAACGTCGGCAAAACAGGTTCAGATGCTTACTGGAAGGGCCGCAGCCCTAAACAGATTCATCAGCAGAAGCTCAGATAAATGCAGACCCTTCTTCAACTTGGTGAAAAAAGCCACAGACTTTCTGTGGACAGAAGAATGCGAAGCTGCTTTAACCGACCTAAAGAAGTACTTGACCACAACTCCGGTTCTTTCCAATCCAGAACCAGGGGAAGAACTGTTTTTGTACTTGGTAGTTTCAGAATACGCAGTCAGTGCAGTACTAATCCGAGAAGAAAAAGGAGAGCAAAAGGCTGTTTATTATGTAAGTAAAACCTTGGCCGATGCAGAAACATGGTATCTACCACTGGAGAACTTAATGCTAGCCTTAGTAATGGCTTCAAAGAAGTTGAACCATTACTTTCAAGCGCACAAGATTGTGGTCTTAACAGAGCATCCACTGAAGTCCTTGTTGCAATAAGGAGACTTAACAGGAAGGATAGCAAGATGGGCCGTAGCCCTAGGTCAGTATGACCTGGAGTTCAGGCCGAGAACAGCAGTTAAAGGACAAGTTTTGGCCGACTTCGTGGCAGAATTCACCCCCGAAACCATCGAACATCGAGCTCCGTTGAGCCAGGATGATCATTGTCCCAGCAAGCAAGGAGAATCCCAGCCAAAGGCAAAAGAGCAAAGGAAGGAAAAGCTCAGACCCTGCAGCATCTACATCGGCGACTCATTTAGACTATTCGTCGATGGAAGTTCAAACCGACAAGGAGCAGGGGCAGGAGTACTGCTGATATCTCCAGATAGAGAAATAATAGAACAGTCCATCCGTTTGGGGTTCAAGGCCTCAAATAATGAAGCGGAATACGAAGCATTAATTGCAGGGCTAAAATTGGCAGCAGCAGCAGAGTAGATGAGGTAATAGTTTTTGTGATTCACAACTTATTGTTAACCAGTCAACAGGTGAATTTGCAGCCAGGGACGAAAGGATGTCGGCATATGCAAAAGAGGTCATCAGATTGGCAGCCTTATTTCAGAACTGCCGACTACTCCAAGTTAGCCGAGATGACAACACCCACGCCGACGCGTTGGCTAACCTAGCAAGTTCAATGCAGATTGGAAAAACAAAGACAATTATGATCGACTATATGTCGAGCCCGAGCATAGAACCAGACAACACAGAGCAGTAAGCAATGTGTGTGGACATGGGGCCAAGCTGGATGGATGCAATTGTTGCATTCCTGAAAGAAGGAAAGCTGCCAGAAGATCGTAAGGAGGCACACAAAGTCAGATTGAAATTTGCAAGATTCAGTCTGACAGAAGATGGACATCTTTACAGAAGGTCCTTCACTGGACCCCTTTTAAGGTGCGTACACCCTTTGTAGGTTGAAGATTTCCTATATGAAATTCATGAAGGAATTTGTGGAAGCCATGCTGGGGGTAGATCGTTAGCCCACAGGGCCATTACCCAGGGGTATTGGTGGCCCTACATGCAAAAGGATGCTGAAGCCTACGTAAAGAAGTGTGAACAATGCCAAAGGTTTGCACCTTTGATACATCAGCCAGCTGCTGACCTGAACCCAGTATCCAGCCCTTGGCCGTTTGCCCAATGGGGCATGGATCTTGTTGGGCAACTTCCCCAGGCAACTGGGCAGAGAAAATACTTGCTGGTAGCAACGGATTAATTTACAAAGTGGATAGAGGCAGAACCTCTTGTCAAAATTCGAGATGTGGATGTCAAGAACTTTATATGGAGAAACATCATCACCAGATTTGAGATTCCAAGAGCAATAGTTGCCGACAACGGAACACAATTTGACAGAAAACTCATCAAGAACTTTTGTGCGAAATTTAAGATCAAGAATTACTTTTCAACACCAAGTTTTTCCCAAAGTAATGGTCAAGCAGAAGCATCCAACAAAGTAATTTTGGATGGAACAAAGAAGAGGCTGCAGGCAGCAAAAGGAAAGTGGGCAGACGAATTGCCCAACGTGCTTTGGGCATATCGAACTACGCCGAAAAGATCAATAGGGGAATCCCCCTTTGCCATGGCTTATGGCACAGAAGCAGTCATCCCATTAGAGATCGGCATCCCAGGGATCAGGACCCAGGGAGTAGAGAATGGCACCAATGACATACTCTTAGCCTGAGATCTGGATCTTCTGGAAGAACGAAGAGAGAAAGCTGCAATACAGCTCGCAGTATACCAGCAACAGCTTGCCAGAGCTTACAACAAGAAGGTCAATCCAAGAGATTTTCAAGTCGGCGACCTAGTCCTGAGAAAAGTCGTCGGCAACAAGAAGGATCCCAGAGAGGGCAAGCTTGGCCCAAACTGGGAAGGACCATACAGAATTACTTCGGTATTAGGCAATGGAGCTTATCGGCTTGAAGATAACGAGGGCAAAGCACTGTCAAGACCTTGGAACACTTGTAATTTGAAATTCTTCTATCATTAGATGTGCACTATTTTTGGCTGATATCATCAATAAAATCTTGTCCCTTTTCTTTAAAACACATATGATGGATAAAGTTACATATTGGTATTTTTGGAAGACATGAGTAATGAGAACCCAAGTAGAACTCAGGGGCAGAGAGAAGACAGAGAAATTTAATTCACTTGTTGAAATTTGTAGCAATTTACAAGTTGGAATTAAGCTGATTCCTTATCTTCACTTGTTGAAATTTGTAGCAATTTACAAGTCGAAGTTAAGCCGAGATTATTCCTTAATTCACTTGTTGAAATTTGTAGCAATTTACAAGTTGGAATTAAGCTGATTCCTTATCTTCACTTGTTGAAATTTGTAGCAATTACAAGTTGAAGTTAAGCCGAGATTATTCCTTAATTCACTTGTTGAAATTTGTAGCAATTTACAAGTTGGAATTAAGCTAATTCCTTATCTTCACTTGTTGAAATTTGTAGCAATTTACAAGTTGAAGTTAAGCCGAGATTATTCCTTATCTTCGCTTGTTGAAATTTGTAGCAATTTACAAGTTGAAGTAAAGCCGAGATTACTGTTTCTCTTCACTTGTTGAAATTTGTAGCAATTTACAAGTCGAAGTAAAGCTGAGGTTATAGTTTGCACACCTATAGCAATCTACAGGTTGATCCAAACCAAAGAAGATGCTTAACACTTGTTGAAATTTGTAGCAATTTACAAGATAATGTTAAGCCGACATATGATCATCTGTTGAAATTTGCAGCAATTTACAGGTTGAGGTAAAAGCTAAGTATATTATTTAAACACTTGTTGAAATTTGTAGCAATTTACAAGTAGATCATTGTTATAACTTGAGAAAAATTTACAGTATCTGATTAACACTTGTTGAAATTTGTAGCAATTTACAAGTAGGTTAGACCAAGATCACTGTTTAAATACTTGTTGAAACTTGAGAAAAGGTTTGCAAAAGTTAAACATCGAATAGTATATGTTTCATACTTGTTAAAATTTATGAAAAGATTGCAGGTCAGTATCTTGCCGAAGTAAAGCTTATAGTTATTACACCCGAGATATGTAACCCCGAGAAGATTGCATAAAGATGGCAAAGTATGAAAGGCATACAAAATATTCTAAGTATAGAACTATGCAGAAGCAAATCAAGAGAAATTAAAACATCCATAGAAAAACTTGCAGTTGTGTACAAAAGAAAGGCACATCGGCCATGAAAGGAAGCTTACATTGTCCAGAAAATAAAACAAAGTACAAAGGTACAAAAGAAAAGGCATAAAAGCTAAGACTCTTCAGCATCAGCAACTGGCTGGATCTGAACCTGAGAAGTCTCCTGAAGAGATACCTCGACTTCATTATCTGCAGCAATCTCGGCGTCGATCTCAGCAAGGGTTTCATCAACGCTCTTGCTGACTGGAGGAACATCAGATGACGCTTGCTCAGGAGTGGTCTCCGCGATAACCTCCTCATCCTCCTTATGAGTCAAGTCTAGGACTTGATCATCCTGAGGAGGGGCCTTGATCTCACCAGCCTCCTTGGACCTCCTTACTAAAGCCTCGTCCTCACCTTCCTCCTCACCTTCCTCCTCACCTTCAGATTCAGATTCAGACTCTTCTTCAGGTTGACTTGATGGAGGGGGTGGGGGGAACGGCAGAGGAATAGCGTCGGCTTTGCGCAGTGGCGAATCGTCAGGAATGTTAAGCTTCTTGGCAAGGGCCATCCAACCAAGAGAGAAGACCCTGTTGCATGCCTGCCTGACTTGAAGTTTATATTCCTTAGTGACGTCGGCTATGCCCTGGGCATAAGCCTTCTCATCAGCTTCCTTGATTTCGGCTTTTTTGGTGGCCAGAGCCTTCTGAAACTCTTTTTCGGCTTGGGCCTTTTCTACCTCGGCCTCTTTTTTCTCGGCCTCGGCAACTTTTCTGATAGCCTCAGCAGACTCCGCTTTTTCTTCGGCCATCTGTTGGGCCTTAGTGGCAGCCTCGGCTTGATCCTCCAGCTTCTTCATCTTTGTCAAAACAGTTTTGTTTTCCTTTTTCAAGGCAGAAACCTCCCGCCTCATATCGGCCAACTTCTCCCTTGTTTCAAAAGCTTGCATGGAGAGAGAGTGCGCATGTTGAATGGCCTAAAAGAACCCAAGGGAAAAGTTATTACACAAACCTTGCAAGTATAGAAAAAGGGACAGAAAGACAAGTTACCAAATGGGGGAACTTACTTGTACAGAGCGTTGTAGCATGAGGGCATAGTTCTTGTACTCGTTCATCTTGGCATTTCGCTCAAGATCACCAGGAAGGAGAACAACAGTACTGAGTGCCACGCCGACGTTTATGTCTTCGGCACTGTCAGAAGCTAGAACAGGCTTGTCCTCCAGGGTGATTTTAGGCACCTAGGAGACTCTTGGTATTTTGGAACCCGAGGTCGTCGCAGACGATGACCTCGGCTTCTTCGATTGAGTGGACTCTGACGGCTGGGTCTCAGCAGACCTCTTGGCAGAAGCAGAAGCACTCTTTTTACTCTCAGCCAATTGTGAAATGGGCAGAGCATCCTCAGTCTCAACCTCAGTAGCTTTGGCCTTGGGCTGTGCTTTTTTGATTCTTTTTGGCTTTGGTGGGGGCATGGATTGAGCTGGAACAACATCAACATCAGCAGGTAGGTCTGCTAACAGATCAATAGCGACAGGCTTCGGGCGACCCATCTCAGCAGTCTTGACAAGTCGTCGCCGACGTTTTCTTTCTGGTATTGGGATTAAGTATGGGGCTGAAGTAGATGGCAGATCAGCTGGGTCCGATGTTGACTCTTGATCTGTTCGTGATGAAGAGGCGGTTTGAGTTGTGGCAGTAGGAGGAGAAAGGCTTTTCTTCTTTCGTTTGGGAACGTCGGGCAAAGTCGACTTGTACGTCGGAATAAAATTTAGTACTAGTGGGGCCTTGCGCTTTTGGATTGGCAGATCTAGGAGCTTCTTTAAGTCTCTGCTAGGAACGTAAGATTGGCGAAAGTCTTTTGGTAACTTACGAACGTCTGCAAGAAGAGACAAACATTAGAAACAGATAAAATATTGAAGACTTGAACAGAAACAACTAAAGTATTGACATTGGGCTCTTACCCTTGCCCTCTTTAATAGATCGGGAAAGAGGGTAGAGATGGGCATCCTCGTTTGGGCCAAACTCCCAATTTCCCGAAGCAATAACATAGTCATCTCCAGCCCCCTTGTTGGAGTCTGGGAGGTCAGTTACGATTTTGTATTCTGTCGACCTCGGCTTAAGATAATAAACGAAGCCTTTTTCCTTTAGGCTAAGGGGGCACATGGTATAACAGTACTGAATATCGGCCAGGGTAATCCTAGCGTTCTCCTGCCTAGCTAAACCTATGATGCTATTGATCACTCGATAAGAGGTTATGGCAAGTTGCATAGGGTTCAATTTGTAAAAGTAAAGAATTTCGCGAAAGAGTATGTTAAGTGGGAGCCGGAGTCCGCACTCAGTAAAAGCTACTATAGGAAAGGGCATTGAATCATCTGTGGGCATGATAGAGTCATTATCTTTAGCTAGCCTCAGATGGACATCGGCAGGAATACAGAACTCCCGCCTAAAGTACTCAAGTTTGGTCGGGGTATCTACCCTATGTCTCCACATACCCATAACGTCGGCCTAAAGACAGAGGGCTAGGTTTCAGAAAGAAAGGTGTTCTTAAGGGGTTATCGGGACCTCGGCGAAACCCTAGGTATATGCTGGTAAGGATTGTTTCAGTTTTCCCTAAAAATTGAAGGTTCTATAGACAAAGCCCAAGCCTAAATCTATGAAGGCAAAGAATGAAAGAAAGCAGAGATCTGGCAAAGACAGAAAAAAAACAGAAAACAAAGGCGAAATTTCAGAAACAAGAACCAGGATGGGCTATCAAGAACATGAAGAATATAGAAGTAAAAGGTCAAGAACAGTGGCAAGAAAAGTGTTGAAACAATGCAAATATTCAAAATATGAGTGAAATCATGGAATAGACGCATCCAGATAAATAGTTCAACAAATCAAAGGTTTGAACAGAGCAAAAATGGCAGTAAGTAAACGAAAGCACATAGAAGAAATTGGGAATGAGAGGAACAGAGGCTTACTAAAACAACCGAAGCCGGGATGAGAGTCGCCGAAGTAAGGCAACGACTGTAGACACGACAAAACGGCGAAACCCTCGCTGAAATGAAAGAATGAAGACGGTTGCAAAGCTTGAAGCCAGAGCAATGACGGATTTGGGAGAGAGAGAGAAAGCCAGAGAATCAAATGCAAAAGTAAAGAAACGAAGAAAGAAAATAAAGTTTTGTAAAAAACTTGAAACGGCGGCAAAACAGTGCATTTATTGCGCCTGGAGGAACGTATGCGTTAGACGGCGCAGACAGGTGAAAGACGGCTTACAAGCGCGTCGCAGACACGGGCCAATGAAGATAGAACACATAAGGGGAACGGTTGAGTAGAGGTGCATGACAGCTCATGCGCGTGGGGGAGTTCGTTTGAGCTCTTATTCTCTGATGAAGTCAGTCGGCCTAAAATGAATGATCTCGGCCGAAGAGTTCTCACGCCGAGGTACTGGAAGAAAATACAGATGTAGGTTCCATCACCTCAGAATGCCGAGGTAATAGAACCTAAGGGGCAGTTGTGGGGATGTATTTTTTGAATACCAACATGTGGCATGGTGACGCCGATGTGTCAGCCGAGGTGCCACGTGTCCTGGTAGTTATGCCGAGGTTACCTAGGCAAGGCCGAGGTGATCTCCGAAGATATCGGGATCTGAGATAAGCGGAAAAGGGACAAGAGTCCTAGAGTAAAGAGAAGACTTTGCTAAAGATAAGGATAGAACTCTTAGGGAGTTTATCTTTATCTCTTGAGGAGTCCAAAGTCAGTATTGAATTGGAGTCCATAGAAGTCAGGCTTCTAGTAGAACTTGGATTGAGTAAACTATAAAAGAGAGGCACCCCCATGGGTCTAAGGTACACAGTTTTATATTCGAGCTTGTGAGTTTAGCACTTGATTATCTTTGAGAGATATACTGACTTGATCGTCGGAGTGCCCCCGAGTGGAAGAGCCACCGCCGGAGCCTTTTCTTTCTGTTACAGGTCTGCTGAAGCCATCTATTCTGCCGGTGCTCTCCAGCTGATTACTAGGCGGGCAGTGTGGTCAGAAAATTACCCACACAGGAAGAAAAAGGTAGTTTTGCATTTGTTAAGAGGAAATATGAGAAGAAGAAGGATCGAAGCCCAATTCATCAACTTTGAATACATGAACACCATTATAACACATCTGAAAATATGATTTTAAACCTCTGATAACATGTATTTGACAAAAGGAAATAGAAGGAGAGATTGTGATGTGGCTTACTTTGTGCTTAGATAGGTTGATTGCACAATTATTCCTCTCATCTTATACCAAGCTCTCTCCCTCTTTCTTTTTCTTCTCTCCACCGCGGGTTGAGTGTGTGAGTGTGTATGTCTGTTAAAAAAGTGGAGATGAGTGGTATATTTATAGAGAAAAAAAAAATGATAAAAAGCCTATTTTGCCCATGGTTCCAATTCAATTGAATAGTTCTTTAATTTAGCTTCAATGTACTGGAATGAGGGGTGATTAGGAACTTAATTATGTACTTAAATATGATCTAGTTAGGCTTAGGTCTAATTTAATTTAATCTAGTTGCAAGTACAAATCTTATATGTACAAACTGGTACCAAAGTCAAAGAAATATCCCATGATTGTAGCAATTTATCCCTTTTAGTACATTACATATATGTAGCTTCTAGGGTGGCTGGCCATGTGGGTGATTTGAGGAACTTTTCTCATCTATTTATGTATATACATACTGTAGATATTTTGAAAAAAAAAAGATTATAATATTAGGGGTGTGCTTTTATATGTATAAAGAATGATTTGGGCTCAAAATGAAATTAAAATAGAATGTGTGGGTTTGGAATTGATTAGAATAGCTATTTCAAGTGTAGTATTAATTAAAATAATGTTAGGAAAAATAATTTGATTTGAATGATCTTGCTTTGAATTAAAAGACATACAACCGAATGAAAATGATAAAAATGATACTAATCTAAAATTTGAGAATTAAATAATTAATACTAGAGCATTAGAAATTATTTTTAAGTTACTGGGATCGATTAGGGTTTGTACGGGTTCATCCATGATATGTTTTTAGTTCTAAGGTTAATTTTGCGAATAAACGGGGAACTAAGGGTTTTTATTATAGTAATTCAAACGTAAGGGTCTTACTAGGATTTACAAAATTTAGGGGTCTCACAAAAAATCTTCTTCTCGAACTAATATACGCGCAGACCGCTCAACTGGCCAAAATACCGCTCGAGTGACAGATACAATAAATGACACTGCTCAAGCGACCAAAACCCCCTCTTGAGCGCACAAAGACCCCCTCTTAGAAGTTCAGACCTTCAAACGACTGCTCGAGCGTAAGAAGGACTGCTCGAGTGAAGATATCAAATTTCCAGTAGTTTTTGTAGACTGTAAAAGACCGCTCGACCACAAGAAAGACCGCTCGAGCTAACAAGAAAACATCTGGGCAACAACTCATTAAAATTTAACTTCCTTACCTGTTTCAAATGCAACCAAAACTCCCAATAGTCAAACTCAATAAGCAACAAGATGAAAATGAGATAGACAACAATTAAGTACATCGATTCTCGGATTCAAAAGAAAGAAATGGGTCGGGTCTAAGCCATAATCGTTATAATCTCCCCTTCTTGAGGAATTTCGTCCCCAAAATTTAAAATCAACTAACATTCATTGAAAGTAAAACAAATCACATTTCATCTAGACTTGTAACAAGGATACACCGAGTTTTTCAACACCAACTATTATAGTTCAATTTTTCAAAACATACACAATGTTTATATATTACAATATAAATAAAATTATCAACACAAGTCTCAAATACCAACGAGTAGGTCCGGATAATTCTCACGAACTTCTGCCTTCTGCTCCCAAGTCGCCTCCTCAACCCCGTGATGTCGCTACAATATCTTAACCAATGGAATAGTCTTGCCTCGCAAGACTTAGTCCCGAGAGACTACAACCTGTATTGGTCTCTTCTCATATGAGACATCCCCATCTACCTATAATTCGGTCCAATCCAATGCATGTAAAGGATCAGGCTCTTCCCGAGCGTATAGATATGGAACACGTCATGAATCCCGAAAAGTTGGGGCGGCAAGGCCAAATGATAAGCTACCTCCCCAATTCGCTCTAGAATCTCAAAAGGCCCAATAAATCTAGGGGACAACTTCCCGCTTCTTCCAAATCTCATTAAACCTCGTCTCAATTATATTTTCAGAAATACATGATTTCCTACCTCAAAAGATAAAGGTCTCCTCCTACGGTTGGCATAGCTGAAACCAACCTTTTACGAATAAGCAAGACATTCTCTGTCGTTTCCTGGACTAATTCAAGACCTAACATAGGTGCGTCACCCACCTCAACCTAACACACTGGAGATCTACACAATCGGCCATACAAGGCCTCAAACGGCGCATACCAATACTCACCTGAAAGCTGTTATTATAGGCAAACTCTACTAAAGGTAAATGTCTCTCCCACGATCCCTTAAAATCCGAAACACAACCCCGAAGCATATCCTCTAAGATCTAAATCGTTCACTCAGACTACCCGTTAATTTGAGGATGATAAGTAGTGCTAAATGTCAATCTAGTGCCCAAGACATTCTGTAGGCTCTGCCACAACTGAGCCGTGAAACAAGGATCTCTATTCGAAACGATAGTCACAAGGACACCATGAAGTCGAACTATGTCCCTAATATAAAGGTCGGCAAGATAATCTACTAGGTCATTCGTTTGCATATGTATAAAGTGTGCTGATTTAGTTAATCGATCGACTATCACCCACATGGCATCAATATCCCATTGAGTCCTTAGAAGACCCACAACAAAATCCATCATGACATGCTCCCATTTCCACTCTGCTATAGGTAAGGGTTGTAACAAACCTCCTGGTCACTGGTGCTCGACCTTTACTTGTTGACAAGTAAGGCACCTTGAGATAAACAAAGCTACGTCTCTCTTCATCCCCCTCCACCAAAACTGGCAACTAAGGTTGTGGTACATCTTTGTGCCTTCCGGGTGTACTGCAAAGGGTGAATGGTGGAACTCTCGGAGTATGTCATCTCTACAAGATTCTGGCACAAAAAGACAGTCCAAATACCTCACACTTGAGTCAGAATACATGTTGAATCCCTTCTCCACCTTTCCATTAGCTATCTTTCCTATGATGACCTCTACTTCGTGATCGCCCATCTGTGCTTCTATGACTCGACTCACTATTGTAGGTTGTGTAACTACAGTGTACAAAACAACTGTAACGACTCAGAAACAATTCCCTATGAACAATTTAAAACATACAACATACATCCACACAACCCAATTCAATTTCAAAGTTTCTCTTTCTCATTGAACTATAGGTTTTGAATTACATGATTACATGTTACATCTCACAGTTCAATAAGTTAGAGAAAATGACAAAATACATTGTGCCACTTAATACAAAAGATACGAGGTTTCGTAATAGTAAAAATAAAGAAATTCAACAATTATATTACAACTTCCAAGTTCACAAAAATTTAAAATCCAAAAAAAATAGTCATCATATTCCTCATTGACGGGGTTGGTGCTCTTCTTGTCCTGAAATGTTAGTAAATAGGAATGAGCAATTGCCTAGTAGAGAATATATTTAACCAAGTATATGTATATTTAATTTACTCTATGCATGATCTATACTCATTCCCATGACTTTCATTATTTCACATTTTGTAACACAACACACACAATTCAACATTCAATCTCCCCATTTTTCCGTTCTCACACAAATGGCCAGTAGACACCTCAAACCTTCCACTTTTGTCGTCCTCACATGATCCGGCAAGTGAACACCTCCTAACATTCCCATATTTGTTGTCCTCACAAGGACCGGGCAAGTGGGCACCTCAACACATTCCAAAAATAATACATCGTAAACATATCATAAGGAATCACAATGAGCCTCAAATTTTACTTATCAATTACCCTTTAAATCAAAATCCAAAAACACTCTTTAGGGTTACACATCATATTTTAGAGCTTCACCTTCCCCTTAATTCAAGTCTCTTTATGCAATTTTCCATGTTTGATTTCCCAATCCTTTATCAATTTCACACAAACCACATCACAAAATCCATGTGTCTATATATATATATATATCTATGTCATCCATCTCCATAATCACCCACACCTTAAGATTCACACAAATTTAAACTAAGATATAAATATACAAGGGTAAAGATATTCTTACCTCAATAGTTGTAAGTGAAGGATGAATATCTACGCGATAAACTTCTGAAAAAGCACGATCCAATCGGTTCAAAACGTAGCGTTTGGCAAAAGCAACAAATTTAATGATGGCCCAAAGATAGATTCTTGCTCTTGCTAGATGAAATCTAGGGTTTTAAGCTAGGGTTTTAGGAAAAGGCTATTAGAGAGAGAGAAAGGGTGTAAGCTGAAAATGTGTTTGGTTCGTATTTAACTCTGTTGTCCTGACCAAACCACTCGAGCGAACTTTCCATCGCTTGAGCGAAGTGCTAAAATACAAAGAGACTGCTCAAGCGAACTTTCCATCGCTCAAGCAGTAAACACAAGGTCTCAGAAGTTTGCAGAGCTACAGTAAAAATATTGAGAACTCGAATTGTACGCTCGGGTAACCGATCAATTGCTTGAGCGGTCTCGCCTGCAAACATGCAAGATATTGGAAGTTGCGAATCTCCGCTCGAGCGACCAAATGACCACTCGAGTGATCACCCCAAAACAGTTGTTACAACGGCTGACTCAACGAACTTGCTAAGATGCAAGTCAAACTCACCAATAACACCTAACATCTCTCATTCCCGAATAGCAATACTAGCTACACTGCTTATAATTTTCCTACTCAAGGCGTTAGCCACTACATTGGCCTATCTTGGATGATAGTGCAACTTAAAATCATAATCCTCTATAAACTCCATCCAACTTCTCTGTCTCAAATTCAAATCTTTATGTGAGATCAGATATTTCAAACTCTTGTGATCGGAAAACACTTTGAATCTTTCGCCATATAAATAAATATTGCCTCCAGATTTTTAAGGCAAAAATCACCACCGCTAGCTCTAAGTCGTGAGTAATTTAAATTTCTCTCATGTGTTTTCAAATGTTGCGAACTATATGCCACCACTTTCCCTTTTTACATCAATACACCACCCAACCCTTCTCGAGACACATCACAATAAATTGAATAGCCCAAACCCTTATCTGGAATAATCAATACTGGAGTAGTGGTGAGTCTAACCTTAAGCTCTTAAAACGACTTTTCACAAGTCTTACTTCACACAAACTTCACCCCCTTCCTCGGTAATCTAGTCAATGGTGAGGCCAACCTAGAGAAGTCTCTCACACAACGTCGTTAATACCCGACTAAGCCCAAGAAACTCCAAATCTCAAAGGCATTCTTAGGTTGTTCCAAATCTTGCACTACCTCTACCTTAGAAGAGTCTACCATCACCCCTTCCTCGGATACTACATGGCCTAAGAACTTAACTTCTTTTAACCAGAATTTGCACTTCTCGAACTTAGCATATAAACAGTGGGTTCTAAGCAACTCAAGTACAACATGCAAGTGTTCTTCGAGCTCCTCCTCGGAGGGTGAGTAGATCAAGATGTTATCAACAAAGACAACCACGAAACGATCTAGGAACTCATGGAAGATTTGATTCATCAAATCCATAATCGAAGTCAGTGCATTGGTCAGCCTAAAAGGCATCACTAAGAACTCATAGTGGCCATACCGCGTATGAAATGTCGATTTCTGAATATCCTCCTCTTTTACCCTCAACTGGTGATAACCTGATTTGAAGTCAATCTTAGAAAAGCAACAAGACCCCTTTAGTTGGTCAAACAAATCATCTATACAAGGTCATGGGTACTTGTTCTTAACAGTTACCCGATTCAACTTCCGGTAATCGATGCACAGTTGTAAAGTGCCATCCTTCTTCTTAGCAAAGAGAGTCAGTGCTTCCCAAGGAAATGTACTAGAGAAAATGAAGCCATTATCTAACAACTCTTGGAGTTGAATCTTCAACTCATACAACTCGGCAGGTGCAAATCTGTAACGCCCTGACAAATGAGCCTGTCTATTTCCTGTTTTCATCTGTGCAGTACCAATACAAGATTGACAACAAAAATGAAACAAAATAGTAATGATAGAACATTAACAACATTCCTTTCCTTTTTAACTATTTCCAAGCTTTATAACATTGTCTCATTACATTTACAAACAAAATAAAATAGTTCAACAAGTAAGGAATGATACAACAAAATCAGATAGCGTTCATCTTTTCCTCAAAGTTTGTTCCTTGTTACATCAAAATACATGTCTACACATAGTCACCCAAAAACTGCCCTTGGCATACTGCAGACGTCCCTGAATGCCCCGGGAGGAGATCCCGTTTTGCTCGTTTGTGGGTCACTACAGTTTGGACTCAAATTGTCACGGTCCTGCATTTGATCTCGCAGAGTGCAATGCAAGACCGATGAATCATCAAAGAGTCCCAAATTTGGCAAATCGTTTTGGAAAACAGATTTTTAGAAAGAAGTGCCAAACATGGACTGCTTCGCCAGATACAAAGCCGCCACCTAAATATTTTTATGGGGGAATTTAGGAAACCCTAACTCGTTTGCCTAAGGCCACGTGTCCGTCATCACCAAAGTTGCCTCGGCTCGGGAACTTGGGTACGATTGGGGAAGGTCAGCTATGAGCACCCCCGCTCGTCCGATCAAAGATCGGCCTCTACTAACCATGATATCTAGTTTTGAAAACATTATGCATTCTTATTCCGATTAATTAGCTAATCTTACTATGTGATGCGCACAACACAAAAGTATAGACTAGATCGCCTAATTTGGAACAAAGCATCGCATATCCGTTTGTTTGGAAATGATTTGAGGTTTGCTACTCGCAAGTAGGCTAAAATACGGATTTCAATGAATTATTCCAATTCAAACAATCCAACCTTCACCCACAGGCATTCAGGCAGTAAATCAACTAAGCATTTAGCCTCATGGCAAGCATGCTGTCATGTTAACACTCACATACATGCAAGATGCCAAAGCATAAAAACACTTACAGTGTACTCCGAGCCAAAACAAGAAACTAGTTAGTAATCATGCATGATCCTAGTTCATGTTAAGATGACTAATGTAACACATACAGAATGTCACTAGAATAGGCTTGGCTAATCTATGGATGGCATGTGAAATGCACAGATAACATGTATTCAAGTTAGATTTGAAATACTATGCAATTAGTATGATGCGCCGAGCCCGGTGCATGCAATACAAATGAATGAATGCACACATGCATATCATAAGGATGCTAATTGAAATATGCCCTAATACTAACCATCAAAAGCAGGTAAGTAAAAGGGAGAAAGAAGTGGGGATTGGAAGACATGCATCACACACACGCACGCTTATTACACAATTCGCCCTCTCTCGGAGGAACCAAAAGAATAATACAAATTTAACTAACTATCAAGCTAATTAAATAATTACAGACCACTTAACTAGTTAAGCAAATTAACTAAGCTAATAAAGCGGTAAAACAGCCTCGGGAAGAGGGTCCAATGCATGCGTGCTCGGTTCCGCTCGAAAATCCACCACCATGCACAAGCTGCCTCTGTTTACACTGCTTTGTGCCTCTGAAAATTGCACAAGTCCTAAGGATGCTTCAGCATCACTTCCTGATCATTGTAGGATGCCACCGGCCATAAGGAGTGGTCACCGACCATGGTAAAGTGGTCGTCGACTAGTTGTATAGCTCTCGGCCAAAGATATTTAGTTGGCCGGCACTGAGAATGGTCGGTCGACCATATCTTCTTGCAGAACCCTGTTTTGACAGCAGCAGAGGGCAAACAAGGCATGGCAATGCATTTTAAAGCAAATGTCTACAGCACCACACTCCTTATCATGTTTGTGACTCAAAATAGTTTGGTACTCGACCCTCGGGCCATCAATCACGCATTTCAATGCATGATGGCCAAAGAGGCCAAGTGTGCCATTCCAATGTCAAATGAAATGCACATAAACAAATAATGGACCTAACCTCTATCATGGTGATTCAAGAGGCAAGGTATACATGCAAAATGCAACCTAAGCATGCGAGCTAAGTATGCAATATGAGCATGCAAATAAACAATGTGTACTAGGCATACAACCTAAGCAAACAAGCATGCTAGACATGTAACAATAATGCTAACGACCAACATGTAACAACATGTGAGGGGGACTTAGCATAGGAACATGTAAAGTAACTTAACACAAGATGCATGCCAAATGCAACACCACTTAAACATGCAACAACATGTTAATAGGCTAAGCATCTAAACATACAAACATGTATAGCATGCAACAACATGCCAAACGCCAAGTGTGTAACAACATACAAGGCAAGCATGCAACAACACGCGAATGATGGACTTACACCAAGATGGACGGCTCTCTACTAGGCCCAAAACAGTGGCCAAATGTTATGGAAATGAGGTCAAATTTACATACAAACATGCATGCAAACATGGTCCAACACTTAAGCATAAAAGAGGGACTTTTAAGCACACTTAAAAGGAAACAAATATGGACAAATGGTAAGCATGATAAACGCTGAAAATCATGTTAAGGATGGTGCCAAACCAACTAAACAAAGCAAGCAAAGCATGCAACCAAGCCCAAAACTTGAAAACTAGCCACGGGACTCAAACCAAGGCTAAATGAAGCAAGCCCCAAAGGGCCATGGGGACCTAAAACAGTCCCAATGCAGGTCTAAACAAGACCAAAAACACACTTAAATGGCATTCCAAATGCCTAAGTCTAAAGGCATGCACAATGACCCAAACATGGAGCACAAAACACAAACCTTTTGAAACATCAAAGAAGCCATAAATGCAAGTATACAAGCATGCTATATGGACTGAAATGACATGACTAATGGTGCCAAACCACTAAAATGATGCAAGTAGAGCATGCTAGAGGATCTAATACTCAAGGCCTACAAGGGAGATTGCATGGTAGCTATACAAAGCAAGTTATGGATGACCCAAATGACCAAAATCAGACCTCAAGCACATCAAAACATGCATAAAAGCTTCACAAAGCTAAGCCAAAATCATGCTAAAAACAAGGCTCAAAGCACAAAGCATGTTGAGGCAATTTCATGGCATTACAAGACAAGTATGCTAAGCATGCATGGTGTGTCTAAACCAATTAAAAACAGTGCTATATCATGGCAAAATAAGCATAAATACTACTTAAGACATGGCCAACATGAACTCAAGAAAGGTGCTCACACATGAGGCTAAAATGGCAAGTATTGAAGACAACAAGGAGAGGGGATGGCCCTCTCCTTCTTAGGACCTCAAAACACCATCCTCAAGTGGTGAGGAGGCCAACACAAGGTGGTCCCGGAGCTCACAAAAAATGCACAAAAATGAGGCCAAACAAGGCCTAAGAGGGGTCAAACAACCCCAAACCTCAAAGAGACCTTAAACAACTATTTTAAGCACTCAAAATCAGAACTTTTATTAGTTATAGACTAAGCTTAAAAATAGATGCAAGGATGGCTAAAAACCTATGCAAAAATGGGGAATAAATGGGTAAAGTTTTTACCCTTGAAGACCTCTTTCAAGAACAATGCTCCAGTAGCCTCTCCAAGCATAGATCAACTCAAGAACTTTGAAAATAACTCCTTAGTACCTCAGTAGCTAAAGGAAAGTGTAGCACTAGGTGTTTGTATGCAAAACTATGAACAAAACACCTTAAACACACACAAAATGGAAGGAGAAGAAGATATAGAGATAGAATAGATACACAATCCTCTAACCCTAATCTTAGAGCTTTGGAACTTCTTGGAACCCTTGAGGAGGGAGGAGGAGCCCTCCCTTTATAGAGATTCACTCTTGCAAAGCTTACAAAACAAGCTAAGTAAAAGGGAAATCCCTCCATACACATGTATGGAGGAGGTGCATTGTGGATGCCAGCTATCACAGCTGGCATAAAATATCTGCCAAAAGCAAATGAACAGTGATCGGCCAGCCAAAAATGACAAATTGACCAAAACAATGGTCGGCCGACCATAAAGAGTGCCGGCCGGCCATTACCAATGGCCGGTGGAAACAAAACATGACCGGTGGCCTCAAGCCATGGCCGGTGAGGTGTGGGGATGGCCAAAGAGCCATTCCCTACCCTCAGAAGCAAAACAACAAGTGTTTGGTGCAAAACCAAACACAAAACAGGCAAATCGAGAGATCTTGAGGCATGGTGCGTGGCCGAGACCTCCGAGAACTCAGGACAAACACAAACATGGATGATCACTGAGTGTTCAAACGGTGACGTCTAAGTCCTGAGGACGGTCAAAAATGGGGTGTCTACACATACGCATAATATGATTTCAAACATTAGCTTTCACATCCCAAAAGTTTTCTTCAACTCAAAACATTTACTTAGGAGGCACTTTATTGTCATTTCCTGAAATTAGTTAGCTTTGTGGTGAGCGAAAGCTCAGTAGGTAATGCACTTAACAAGTTATAACATTAATTGAAAAACACATGATCATGCAAAGCAACATTTGGTAAATTTTATTATGTATGTGTATGGATGCCTTATGCATGAGTATAGAATGACAAAGTTAAGATTTTTCATAGGCAGTAAATATACTATGACATCCCTAATAAGAGCTGTAATTCAAAATACATACATAGTTATAGATTTTGTGTACTGAAAATAGTCTTACAGTTGCCAACTCCAGAAACTACGAGGCGATGGGCACTCAAAAACATTTTTCCATTCCACATTTGCCGACTCTAGAAACGGTGGGGACATGGACACCCAAAACCATGTTTTTCCACATTTACCGACTCTAGAAACAGCGGGCTCGTGGACACCCAAAAACATTTTCCCACATTCGTCCGACGATATGCGCAGACAGTGCAATTAGGCACATTGACTCCCTACACGGGTACTAAATACAATACACAACTCAAATCAACCCGACTCACTACCCGAACTCATAGACTATTTACCCCCTTTCAACTTTCCACGGTTCATACCATTATTATATCATAAAAGAAATTTAACAATGCATGTGATGCATGAATTTGTAAATTCTCGTTTTCCCCTAAAATGATTCCAATGCACAAAATTCACTATTTCACTTTTCAATAATAACCATTGTTCATTTAACAATCATCACCAACACAAGATATATGTAGAAAAACATTTCAAATCATACATTTCAACCTCAAAGTTAAGTAATTACCTTCAATTTCATGTTTTTTAAATCAATTAAGAAAAATCCCTTTTTATTGAACAATTTTCAAAACTGGGGTTTATACAGAATTTATGGATTTCCCCCCCTTTCATGAAATTGAAGCTAGTGTTCATCACAAACAATATTAATCATCAATATTAAACACAAATCCTTCCAAAACCTTGAAACATTTCTCACTCTTCTCCAATCCCTTCACTAACACAAAATAATATATATACATATATATGATGAATATCTAATGAAATTATCACATAAGAGTTTCAAATTAAAGGTATAACAAGTTAAAGACACCCCTACCTCAAGAGTGGAAGCTAAAGACGAGAATCCACGACAAACTTCGACAAAAAAGTGAAACAATCGGTAGATATCTTGGACTTGACTTACTCTTCAATTTTTTTGGAGGATCTAAGGTGGATTTAAGGCAAAAATTGAAGAAATGAAGTGTTTAGGGTGTTAGGGTTTCGAAATGGGTGAGAGAGAGAGAGAGAGAGAGAGAGAGAGAGAGAACAAGTGGATAAACTAAGAAGAAAATGAGTTAGATGGATTTTTAAGTGAGCTGTCCTAAACAGATCGCTCGAGCGAACTTTTCTTCACTCAAGCAACCATTGAAATTTCAAAGAGATAGCTCGAGCGATACTTCCACCACTCGAGCGGTAAATGCGAGGTCCCAGAAGTTTTGCAGAGCTACAGTGAAAATATTGAGAGCATGAAATCTACACTTGAGCGACCACTTCACCGCTCAAGCAGTCTCACCTGCAACATGGCAAACTACTGAGAGCTAAGAATCTTCGCTCGACTGACAAAATGGCAAACAACTATCACAACCTACCCTCCTTACAGAATTTCGTCCCCGAAATTATCATAATCCCTGTCCAAACAACTCCAACAATTCTCAAGTAAGATGATTACTATTCTTACAACATCTCTATTCATCATAACATCAACACAATATATAGATTTAAATTCTCAATGATCAAAATTCACATGTCGCTTATAATGACCACACATAACATTAACACAAGACTTGTTTATGTTCCACCAACCACAACATAATGTCACTTATATAAAGGGTAGCAAAATCGTACATCATTAAACAAATCAAGGTATTTATCACGAACTTCAACTTCTCTCTCCCAAGTGGCTTATTCTACTCCATGATGGTGGAGGGACTCTATTTGACCCCAAAATATATTTCAGTACGCCTAATTTAAATTCATAAATTTTAATTCCTAATATATCCTAATATGAATTTACTAATAAGGACAACACATATTAAACCCCAAAATAAATATTTTTTTCTTCTCATAGTACACCCTTATCAATTATTCCTATTCCTATTCAATCTCTATATCTTTTTCCCCAAGTGATCAAAGTTTTTTCTTCTTCTTTTTCTTTTTCTTCTTTTTCATCCTCCCTTCAAAACTCCAATCCACCCTACCAAAACTCACCATCATCATCAACATCATGGTTTTTTTATTATTTTGAAACCCTAAACCCTAGGAGAAAGTTTGAACAAAATCAAATAATGGATGAGAGTAATAATCAAAATAGTTTTTTTTGAAACAACCCATCAAAAAGGAGCTAAGTATTCATATAAAGGGGTTTCACAATTTTTGTAGAGCACCATCAATTATTCTCTATATTGTTTTTTTACAAAAATTAAAGGGCCTAGTAATTAAATTAACAATAACATATTATTGGAGTTGTTCTTATTTTATCATTTAAATAGTACATTATTTGAGAATTACTCTTTCTTGTTAGTGCTGAATGCTTATATGCTTATAAGTTTGGTTTTTACTTTTCCACGAGCATTCTTGTAGATAATTTATAATGTAAAAGTTTTATAATGCTTATGTAAAAGTTTTTTTTCCCCTATATTTATAATGTTTATGTACTTATAAGATTGGTTCTCTCTCTCTGTCTCTCTCTCTGTATTTGAGAATTATTTTTTTGTATTGAAAATATTTAAAATAATTTAGTTTTTTTAGTTTGTCTTTTATTTATTATTTGGGTTTACCTTGAGGGTAATTTGACAAAAATAATAGGGTGTAATGAGAGTAAAATAGTATTTTAAATAATTAAATAAGGTGTACTTAGAAATTGTGAGTACTTAATGATTTTTTTGGGTGTAAATAGAATCCCCCATGATGGTGCCGTAGTACTTTGACTAGAGGTACATTTTTACCTCTCAAGACTTGCTCTCAAGAATCTAGAATCTTCATTGGTCTCTCGTCGTAGGATACACTTTTATTTATTCAAGATCCGTCTAGTCTAAGAAATGAGATAGGTTGGGCTCATACTTGAGAAGCATTGAGATATGAAACACGTCATGTATCCCAGATAATTATGGGGGCAAAGCAAGGCGATAAGCAACTTCTCCCACTCGTTCAATGATATCAAAGGGACCGATGAACCTAGGTGATAGCTTTCCGCTCTAGCCAAATCTCATCAAACCTTTTCAAGGTGATATCTTCAAAAACACATGGTCACCTACTTCAAAACACAATGGCTGTCTTCTCTTATTTGCATAGCTTTGCGTCGTGATTAACCTCTTCCGAATGATAGCTACTTTTTTCGTGGTTTTACAAACCAAATCTGGTCCAAGCATGGGTGAATCTCCTACCTCAGCCCAACACACCGATGACCTACAAGGACACCCATATAGGGCTTCAAAAGGCACCATCCCAATACTGGCCTAAAAGCTATTGCTGTAGGCAAACTCGGCTAACGACAAATATTTCTCCCATGACCCTTTGAAATCCAATACACACGCTCTCAACATGTCTTCCAAGACTCAGACTAACCATCGGTTTGAGGGTGGGAAGCAGTACTAAAACTCAACTAAGTCCCCATAACGGTTTGTAAGCTCTGCCATAACTGCACGGTGAAGCAAGGGTCGCTATTTGAGACAATGCTCACCAGAACCCCATGAAGCCAAACAATCTCCTTAATATAGAGTTTTGCTAGGTAATCCACTGTGTCGCCCATACTCATTGCCAGAAAATGTGCCGACTTAGTTAGTTGGTCTACTATGACCCAAACGGCGTCATTACCTATCTGTGTTCTAGGAAGACAAACAAAATCCATTGTGACGTGTTCCCACTTTCATTTGGCTACCAGTAAGGGTTGTAACAACCCTGCTGGCCTTTGATGCTCTGCTTTGACTTGTTGACAAGTTAGGGATTTAGACACAAATAAGGCTACATTCTTCTTTATGCCCTTCCACCAGAATTGTCGGCTTAAATCACGATACATTTTCGTACCTCCTGGATGGATCCCAAGATAGGAGTGATGAAACTCTTGAAGTACGTTATCTCTACAAGATTTTGGCACAAAAAGGCAATCTATATAATGGATACTTGAGTCAGAATGCACCCTCAGCCCTTTCTTTTCTTTCCCTTACAAGATTTTCTTTCTAAGTGCTTTTACCTCCAAATCATTTTGTTGTGCTTCTAAAACTCGTGTGACTAGGGTTGGCTATGCTAAAATTGAAAACAAGGTATCTTGACTTGATAACTCACCAAGTTGTACATCAAACTCACTTAGATCACCCAATATCTTTCACTCCCTCATGGTAAGGTTAGCAACCGAACTCATCGACTTTCTACTCAAGGCACCGACCACCATATTGGCCTTCCTAGGATGATAATGCAATTTGAAATGATAATCTTCCATGTATTCCATCCACCTTCTTTGAGGCAAATTCAAATCTTTCTGGGAAAATAAATACTTGAGACTCTTATGGTCTGAGAATACATCAAAATTTTCTCCGTAAAGGTAGTGTCTCCAAAGCTTTAGAGCAAAAATGATTGCAACTAATTGAAGATCATGAGTGGGGTAGTTTCTTTCATGGGTTTTTAATTGACGTGAACCGTATGCCACAACTTTACCTTCTTGCATTAAGACACATCCCAATCCCTCTCTAGAAGCATGACAATAAACTGTATAATCCAACCCTCTATCCGGAATAATTAAGATTGGTGCTGAGGTCAATCTAGTCTTCAATTCTAAGAAAGAATTTTCACATGATTCATTCCAAATGAATCTCACCCCTTTCTAGTCAACTTGGTTAGTGGTGCCACCAGAATGGAAAAATCCTTCACAAACTGTCTATAATACCCAGCAAGACCCAAGAAGTTACGAATCTCGAAAACGTTCTTAGGTTGTTCCTACTTCAACACTGCTTTAATTTTTGAAGAATCTACCATGGCTCCCTCTCTTAAGACAACATGGCCCAAAATCTTCACTTCCGAAGGCCAAAACTCACATTTTTCAAATTTAGCATACAATTGGTGTTCCCAAAGAAATTATAAAACAACATAAAGATATTTCTTGTGCTCCTCTTTAGATGGTGAATAAATAAGTATATCGTCCACGAAGACTACCACGAGCTTATCAAGATAATCTTGGAAAATGCTATTCATTAAATCCATAAATGTGGCGGGAGCATTAGTTAGACCAAATGGCATCACCAGGAATTCGTAGTGGCCATATCGTGTGTGAAATGTCGTTTTAGGGATATCCTCCTTCTTCACTCGCAATTGGTGATAACCCAATCTTAGATATATTTTTGACAAACAGCGAGAACCCTTAAATTGGTCAAAGAGATCATCTATCCGGGGCAAGGGATATTTGTTTTTTATCGTGGCTCTATTTAACTTACGATAGTTGATACATAGTCGCAACAAAAAAAGTGCTGGTGCTCCCCATGGTGAGGTACTAGAGCGTATAAAGCCCTTGTCTAACAATTCTTGCAATTGCTCATTTAGGACAAGTAGCTCTACTGGGGCAAATTTATATGGCGACATAGAGATGGGCGTCGTACCAGGCACTAGATCTAGAAAATTCTACCTCATGATGAGGTGGTAACTTGGTGAAATCCTCAGGAAAAACATCTGGATACTCACAAACCACCTTAGGAAATATCCCTCGAACTGTACTACCCTCATCATCGGCAATAGTCGTAAGAACAAAACTAAGTTTTCCTTGATTTCGCGGGTCATACAATGGTGGAAACCCTCCATCGACTTTATCTCCTAGAAAATAAAAACAATCTCCACTAGAGGTACATATTGTAACCCTTCTCCGGTAACAATCTATAACAGCACGATAAGAGGACAACCACTCCATACCAAGAATGGCATCAAATCTCCACATCTGCAATAGCACCAAATTAAAAGGAAGTTGATGTTCAGCTACCTCGATTACACACCCTCGACACGCCTGATTTAGAATAGCTTAACCCCCGATTGGTGACTCAACCATGAGTGAAGACTCTAGTTATTCCACTTTTAAGTCCAACATGAATGCAAATGCAAATGCGATAAATAAATGTGATGCTCTAGTGTCTATTAATACGTTGGCCCAAGTGTTGCAGATAAGATAAGTACCTTTTATCACTGATGGTCCAGATGATTGCTCAAAAGTAGTGACTGTATAAACTGACCCTTGGGGCCTCTATTCACCCCGATCTCCTCTCAAAATGTTGGCCAGTTGTGTTGACTATGCTAATGTGGCACCTTGTACTGCCCTTGATGTCTGTCCAAACTAAACCGATTGATAATTTTACCATTGACCTTGGCCCACCTGATAACTCCCAGAATTTCAGGATCCAAAAGCAATCTCCATCCTGATTAGTTGTGGACAAGACCTCTTCACGTGCCCCGATTGCTTACAATGGTAACATGTAGGCAACTATTCCCTTCTCTGGCTTGGCTTTGAGAACGAGGTGGGTGTTAGTGACTAGGTTTATGTTTGCACTCGGCTGCTTTGTGACCTTGCTGACCACATCTGAAACAAGTAACATTGATAGGACCAGTCCTTCCAGAACTTCTCACAGAAACAGACCCCAATGACTTAGCTTGTTAGGGCACAGATGGGAAAGAAGAAGAAGAACCCTAAGATTTCTTGAAAGATCCGTTATCACCCTTAGATTCGACATAACTCGGCCTCTTATGTCTCTGCCTAGCTTCCTCAGCCTCTAACATAATCTCCATATGGTCTGCGGCCTCCACAGTCTATCATACTCCCTATACATATTACTCATCGCCTTCATTAGAATCTTGGGTCTTAATCCCTTCTCAAATTCTAAAAACCGACGCTCCTTGGTCGCCACAAGCTCAGGCACAAAACGTGCTAGACTAGTAAAAGTGGCCTCAAATTATGCCATGGGGGTGTCCAACTGCCTTAGCTCCTCAAATTATTTCCTCAACCTCTCCCTAGACGTGGGCAGCAAGAACTTCTCTTGGAAGGTGTGGGTGAAGGCCTCTCAAGTATGCTCTACACTATGTTTAACGGACTTCCACCATTGGCCGCCCTCCCCTTTTAACTGATAAGCCACCAACATCACCCAAAGTTCTCTGTCACGGATGTCTAGGATCTCAAATGACCTAATAATCTATTTTAGCCATTCATCCGCTTTCATTGGATCAGGTCCACCACTAAACTCGGCGGGGTTAGAACGGAAACATTTCTTCTTCAAGAAGGAGACTCAAGTTTCCCCCTCAATTGTCCTCGCCGCTTGCTTGGCTCGGAGTATTTCCATGTCCTCGCGAAGAGCCCCCACGTTCTCTCGGGCTAATGCCCCCATTGCATCTTGTGCTGGAGGAACAGCCGTATCATTTTGTCCTATCCCTTCTTCTTGGAAAGGTAAATCTTGCTGAGCCAGCATATCCTGACTACCTCTGTCTGGCTTGCCACGACCTTTACCGCGTCCAAACATCCTATATAGAAGTAGGAAGGAAAGATTTAACTCACAATCCATACATTACATGTTGACTCACATGTCACACACGAGTTAGACACACGCTTATACAGATACCTAGGTCACATAAAGCACACCACATAATCATAGAAACACATAGAGCACACACGAGTTACTCCCTCAAGATCATGACTAGTCCTATGGCACTCAAGGACCTCCTAGTGAAAAAAGTATTGATCAGGTGCCTTTCCAAAAGGATTTCATTGACTGCAATAGACACAAGTCATATCCCAAGAGATTAACTCCATACCCACATAATCACACAAATAGGTAAAACTCTCAAAACAAACTAACATCCCTTGCTAACATGATAACCCTATGCGGTAAAGCCACTTCCTACGAGCTCCAGGTGTTCTAACCCGGTTTGCTCTGATACCAATTTGTAACACCCTGACAAATGAGCCTCCTAGTTCCCCCTTTTCATCCGGGCATTACCAATGCATGATCGGCAACAAAAACAAAACAAAATAGTAATGCTATAACATTAACAGCATTCCTTCCCTTTTGAACTATTTCCAAGCTTTACAACATTGTCTCATTTACAAACAAAATAAAATAGTTCAACAAGTAAGGAATGATACAACAAAATTAGTTATCGTTCATCTTTTCCTCAAAATTTGTTCCTTGTTACATCAAAATACATGTCTACACATAGTCACCCAAAAACTGCGCTTGGCATATGCATAATATGATTTCAAACATTAGCTTTCACATCTCAAAAGTTTTCTTCAACTCAAAACATTTGCTTATGAGGCACTTCATCGTCATTTCCTAAAATTGGTTAGCTTTGGGGTGAGCGAAAACTCATTAGGTAACGCATTTTACAAGTTATAACATTAATTGAAAAACACATGATCATGTAATGCAACATTTTGTAAATTCTATCATGTATGTGTATGAATGCCTTGTGCATGAGTATGGAATGACAAAGTTAAGGTTTTTCATGGGCGGTAAATTAATTATGATTTATATATATAAATCATTTATATATATAAATCATATATATAATTCACTTCAGAAATTGGGAAAATTCATGCTGCCTTTAGAATTGCTCTTACTGAATATTGGCAATCAGTAATTGCTTTCAAGACTCCATTCAATTTGGGCTAGACAAACATCCATACCCGACTGGAATCCAAAGTCAGCTAGATTTTAAATCCACACATCAATACTTTTCCATCAAATGACTCAGTCAGCTATTGCAGCATCAATAACCAACGGTAATTGGAAGTTTTCTCTATCAAAATAAAGGGAAACTAAGAAAAGAAAATAAATAAAGGAAAGAAAAAAGAAAGTTCTAGGTGAGTGTCTAGTAGTAGGTGACATCCTGAGAAGGAAAATAGTGAGTAGCTCAAAGAAAAGTGACTATCTTGTGAAGGAAATGATTAACTATAGAAGAACCAAAGTAGATTGAGAAGACATATACCTGTTGGTGAAAACCAATTATGGTTAATTTCCGTTGCAGTGACAGTGAAGTTTTGCTCTAGAAATGGGAAGAAGTCAGATGTCTACTAGCCTGTGGTCTTTTCTATCTTTTGCAAACCAGCTACAGACACCGGAGAAAATGATAACATCCTCCATGGGTGCGGATGCTGTATTTTTATTCAGTGAAATGACGTCTCTAATTTCTATATCTTCTTCTTTGTCATCTTTTGTAATTTCTTGAATCTAAAAGACTCATTATTAATTGTTGTAAGGTATTGCAGAAAGTTATTAAAATTACAAGTCATTTCCTAAGTAAGAAAAGTAAGAGATTCTTAAATGTACAGTCACAGAACCTCTGGATTCACAAGCATTCTAAGCCTATAAAGAGGAGTCAAAGTAAAGGATTAGGAAATTAAACAAGAGAGCGCAGCGAAGATAGTCTTGAAAATTATTGAGAAAACCTAGCCCACTCCCATCTTCCAATTATGCACCATCAGAACACCATCTTAAAACCTTCTCTACCATATTAGTCGTTTACCGTTTTAAAAACCTCTATGCATCCTTCGAGAGTGTTGATCAAGAAGGCAAACCGAAGCAAATCCAAACATAACGGTTCAAAAAACAATTGCCAAGAAGAATGTTTTAAAGGTTTTTTCGAGGCAGACATCTATACTATTCCATCTACCTAATTCTAGTGTTTGCATTACATTGTGTGACATCTTTGAGTTTGATTGGTTTTGGTTGCATGCTCTCTACTATTATCTTTGGCTTGCTGGAAACATCGTTCTGTCATGAGTGCATATGATTGCCTTTTAAACGGAAGTTGTATGCTTTGGTTAAGAGTAGTTTAGAATGCAGGCTTAACATACAGTTTTATTTAGGCATGTTTTAGACACTTTTTTGATTTACTGGATTTTCTGCTATGGATATATGTTTTCGCTTATTAGAGTTGTTCTGTGTACATTTTTGTTTCATATTTTCAATTCTTGTTTTCATTTACTTTGAAAATTTGGTAACAAAAGCTTATTTGGTTCGTATATTTTGGTTTTTATGAAGGTAGAATTGAATAGAGAGAAGCGTTTGCCAAGAAGCTAGAAAGAAGCAAGCAAGCCATGGCTTCCTCACAAGGAATGCAATTGCAGCTACATCCCATCATCACCATGCTAGTACTAGTACAAGTAGTAGTGGTGGTGGTATTGTCATTATCAGCAGCAATAATTGCAGCACCACCAACAGAGCAAGATTTGAAAAATCTTGGCTGCTTGAACCATTGCGGGAATGTAAAAATTTCATACCCATTTGGTGTGAAAGAGAAATGTTATATTAATGAACATTTTTTGATTAATTGCACAGACTCCAAACCATATTTACGGAAAAGTGACATCCCTGTTACAAATATTTCGCTTGAGGAGGGAGAGTTAGGCATTATGAATCCTGTAACTTGTGCTTGTTATAGCGGGTCTGTGTCAAATTGTTATCAGCCACCAGAGCTTGGGTTAATTGCATTCTCCATATCTAATACCAAAAACAAGTTCACTGCTATTGGTTACGACACCCATGCAACTATCAAAGTATTTGGAGAGAATTATTTCGTTGCAACTGGGTGTGAGTCCCAATGTAGCAGGATCAATTACATTCCTGATAGACCTTGCTCTGGAATTGGCTACTGCCAGACCTCCATCCCTAAAGGAGTCGGCTATATGAACATTCTTCTACAGAGCTACAGTAATCATGAAAACGTATCAAAATTCAATCCTTGCAACTATGCTTTTGTTGTTGAAGAAGGTGCTTTTAATTTCTCCAAAAGCTACCTGAGAAATTTTACAGAGGAAATGATGCCGATATTGCTTGATTGGGCGGTAGGGAATAACAAGATGTGTAGAGACTCTCAAAGAAATCTGGAAAGTTATGAATGTGGAGAAAATAGTGATTGTTATGATTCAAAAAATGGACGTGGGTATTTCTGCAAGTGCAGGATTGGTTACAAAGGGAACTCGTACCTCTTAGATGGTTGCCAAGGTTCGTATTCAATTAGTTTCATCATATTGGATTCATTTGCTTTTGTTATTAGATATTGCTTATGATGTGATGCTTAATTTTCATATAGTCTTCTTCTCTGTTTTTTTTTTTTTTATTTTTATAATTGTTTTGCAGACATAAAGGAGTGTGAAGATCCAAAGCTCAACACGTGTGAACAAAAAAATAAATGTGTTGACATGCCACCTGGGAATTATACTTGTTCTTGCCCCAAAGGATACCACGGTGATGGAAGAACAGATGGAACAGGTTGCATTGCTAATCAATTTCTAGCGATTCAGATTGCGGTTGGTAAGTGTATATACGTCTATGCCAAAATATCCTCTTCACAAATTTTCCAACTTAACTTGAGGAAAAAGTTTAGGTGAAGAGAAGGTTTCAAACACAGAATGCATAGAATGTGACACATTTGTGCATTAT
Organism: Camellia sinensis; assembly: GCF_055761805.1. Taxonomy (NCBI): domain Eukaryota; kingdom Viridiplantae; phylum Streptophyta; class Magnoliopsida; order Ericales; family Theaceae; genus Camellia; species Camellia sinensis. The sequence goes on from NC_138963.1 coordinate 145,872,235, forward strand.
GTGTTTGAAACCTTTTGTGCACATAGCACATTTGTAACTTGAGTGGTGATGGCATTTATGTTTTCCTTATGGCAAATTTAGGTAAATATAAAATGGCATTTTTGTTTTCCTTATGGCAAATTTAAGTAAATATACAAGTAAAACACATTTTATTCTTGAGTTGCGTTATACATAATGTAATTTCTTGTATCATTTTTTTATTCCAAGACATGGTAATGGAGTCCACATTAATAAATGCATATAAGGTCCATTCACTTGTCTGAAGTGAGAAAATGATGTAAGCAATATGATTATATGTAGTAATTTTCTATATTCTTTGAAGAAGAATATTTAGAATTACTAATTGAATAATGTTATACAAAGTAATAAATCATACAACTTTTCCATATTATTTAAATGAGTCATGTTATTTATAAGTTTCATTATTACATGTCACATCATTAATAAAAAAAATTATAAAATTTGTTTGTTTGTATAACATTTTTTGTACTAATAATTGTGAATTGATACCGCATAATTTTATTTTTTTCTTAATGAATTGTACCCGTGTATTGAATAAAGAGTAGTGTTACTCTACTCTAAAAATTAGATCTATTTTTCAAACACAATAGTGTGACAGTATATTAGAATATCTAAAGCAACTCTCTCTCTCTCTCTCTCTCTCTCTCTCGTCTTCTCTAATTATCAATTAATTATCTCATTTACATATTATTGGGTTTAGAAAAGTAAGCTTGTATATCGTTTTCCTTGAATAAAAGCTATGAAAAAGTTGCATCCTTGTGCAAAATCTCTTAATTTAGTTAATATAATATTCTTGATTAATTAATTTAGACTTTGTCTGAATCTTATATTTCTGAAAGAATTAGTGGAGAAAAAATAAAAAATTTATTGTACTTCATTACTCTTCCAGCACTTTTTTTTTTTCCTTCGCAAATTCAAATTCAAAATCTAAATATAGGGTTGATAGAAAGTAACGATTTCTAGTGTACACTTAATTATAGTTGGAAATTTATGAAATATTTGGATTGTGTATAGCTTTAATGTGTAAACAAATAATGTCATTGTCAGTTTGGATTATATATGCATATTTGGTGAACAGTGTAGCATCCCATACTTTATTCTCCTGCTGTCATGGGTGCAATTTCTTGATTATCAATACTAGAAACACACCAAAATAATAATAATAATAATAATAATAATAATAATAATAATAATAAATAAAGGGGCTTGGAAGTTAGCGCAAGAAATGTGGGGGGGGGGGGGGGGGGAAGGCTCATTCAAGTTGATATGTATTTCTACACTGATTCACAAGTCAGTTCTCAAGATGAAATTATCAAATTGAATGTCTTATTGAGCTAAAAATTTGATCTTTAACATATAGATGCAGTCTAATTCATCATACAATTGAGATGTTTCTATAACTAATTGTTGCTTTCCTCGAGTATAAAATTCTTTCTATGCTTAATTTTGAATCAATATGTTGGCAAGATGTTTATATTAGTTGTTACTTATGACTTATTTGAAATGCAGGTTTTGCCATTGGTGCTTTAGCTGTTTTGGTGAGTAGCTCCTGGTTGTACTGGATTTTCAAGAAAAGAAAGCTCATCGTGCTTAAAGAAAAGTTCTTTAGGCAGAATGGTGGATTAATGTTGAAACAACAACTCTCTAGACTAGAGAGATCAACTGAGGATTTGATCAAAATATTTGATTCAGAAGAGCTCAAGCGGGCTACCAATAACTATGATGAGAGTAGAATTGTTGGCCGAGGAGGTTTTGGAACAGTTTACAAGGGAATTCTACCCGAGAACAAGATAGTGGCTATTAAGAAATCCCAAATGGTGGATGAAAATCAAATAGAGCAATTCATCAACGAGGTGGTCGTGCTTTCACAGATCAATCATAGGAATGTGGTCAAACTCTTAGGTTGTTGTTTGGAAACTCAAGTCCCTTTACTTGTTTATGAATTCATCACCAATGGCACTCTCTTTGCGCATATAAATAACCAAAGTAAGGCATCTAATATATCATGGGAAAATCGTTTGCAAATTGCTGCTGAAACTGCTGGAGTGTTGTCATATTTGCACTCTGCAGCATCAATTCCTATCATCCATAGAGATGTTAAGTCTACAAATATACTCTTAGACGATAATTACATAGCAAAAGTGTCGGACTTTGGAGCATCAAGGTTTGTTCCCCTAGGCCAAAATCAATTAGCCATAGTGGTACAAGGAACTCTTGGATACTTAGATCCTGAATACATGTTCACAAGCCAGTTGACTGAGAAAATTGATGTTTACAGCTTCGGAGTAGTCCTTGTAGAGTTAATCACTGGGAAGAAGGCGTTGTCATTTGACAAGCCAGAAGAGTACAGATGCCTGGCTATGTATTTTATTTCTTGTATGAACAATGATTGCTTGAACCAAATTATTGATGAACACATGGTAATTGAAGGAAACATCGAGGAGCTCAAAGAAGTTGCTAATCTTGCAAAGAGATGCTTGAGAGTAAAAGGGGAGGAAAGGCCTTATATGAAGGAAGTAGCAATGGAATTGGAGGGGTTGATCAGGAAAAAGACATCTAGAAATGATTTGAATTCTTCAGAGATTGAGTACTTGCTTGATAAGGCGTCAACTGGATATGTAGTTGGAGGTTATAGAAGCAACACAACAACAGCTAGGGTTGATAGCATGGCGGAAGATATGTTATTGCATGGTGGGAGGTGATTTGATTGTTTTGTGCTTGTCCATGATGGTAAAAACTTCATTGATGGATTGTTACACCTGCATACAGGTGATTACTTCTTTTAAATTTCTTGTACTTTCTTATGTAAAAATTTGTTAGTGACTTGGTCACTTTTCATTAATCTTGTCTGTTCATATCATTTTGTATCATGTTTTTATTTTTGTATATCTAGACTTATCAAAATACTTATAAACAAATAAAATTTATAGAATTTGTTAGTGGGACTCGGTTATGAAATTCTTATCCATCCATTTGAATTCAATATCATTTTGTGACATCAGTTTTGTATTTCTAAAAATCAATTATTCAGATAATTCATGATATGTAAGGAGAATTTCATATATAAATGACAAATAGGAAAAGTAATTATAAATTCATATAATGGAAGTGAAAATTGTGCCTCCCAAAAAAAATTTAGGATTCAAAATAACATAAAACTATAGACCATTGATATTAAATTTTAATGACATGTTGTAATCATATGCATTGTAATGAGAATCTCCATTGTAATCATGCATAGGGAGGATCTAAATCCTTCATGAAAGTGTAAGTTTATCAGGTTTAATGTGTAATATTTTTAGGCAATTTATAGATGGTGGTAGGAAATGATTGGTTGGTGCCCATATATGCTCCAACTTGGTCTAATATATATATATATATATATATATATATATATATTATGGTAAGGTATTCTATATAAGGCAAGAATAATGAATTTACAATAAAATTAAGATGCAGCCACTTCTACCAGGAAAAAATATATATATCTATCTAATAAGGTAGGAGGGTTTTTTAATTTTGTCTAATGTGGCAAATTTGTCCTACATGTCATTTACTATCAATGGCTGAGAAATATGGCTGAAGATTCAACAGTTCAAATTTGCTTCACCCAGACAAATTCCCTCCCACTGCTTCTTCTCTCACTATCCTACTTATAATCTCTCTCACCATTGGCACCAAACCTCCTCTCTTTAGTTTCTTCCTTTCTCTTAGATCTACTTTTCCTCCCTCTTAACCTCTCTCCCACCGCAGCTCACCTACGACCTTCCCGACTTCGGCAGCTACAAGCCCTCTCTCCCATTTCACCACCTCACTACCCATTCCTAATCACCATAATTCTCTCCTTTGACTCATTCTAGGCACACCACCCATCTCTGATTGCCTAAGGGTTTCGTTCTCACTCTTGAAGTTAGATTTTAAAGAAGGTTAGTTTAGTTCTACTTTACGTCTATCTCTCTTCTCTTTAATTTCATAACCCTAACATCTCTACCAACAACCTCTCTCTCTTCTCCACTTGTGAAATTTTTAGAATTCGAGTTTAAAAGTTTTTGAATCTTTTTCATGCACAAAATTTCAATTCTTGATTTGGATATATTATCAAAACTCTGTATATGTGTCATACAATCTGAAAATTCCAAAAGTGAAATATCTTTGTTCTTTTTTTAGTAGTCAATTATATTATAACAATCATTTTGTTGTTATAATGGAAGCTTTTACAAACAGTGTGTTGTCGAAGAGATGGATGAGATCGGCGACAAAGCCCATAAGATCATTAATGAACCAAAGTGGTAATCAACGACAAACAGTGGCTTTGTTTTGGTGGTGGCAATAGTAGCACATACTAGAGATGGGTAGATTGGTAAAAAAACTACCTAATCGGACATGTTTCAATCAAAAATAAAGAACTAAACAAAACACTAACTAGTCTCTCCTCAACGCTTTTACCAACAGAATCATATTGCCTCGCAGGACTTGGTCTCGAGTATCTAAAACTCTAATTGGTCTCTCCTTATACGAGGCATCCTCGTCTACCTCTAATTCCATCCAATCCAACACGTGTGATGGATCCATCTCATACTTCCGGAGCATACAGATATGGAACACGTCATGAACCCCGGAAAGCTGTGGTGGCAAGGCCAAATGATAAGCTACCTCCCCAATCTACTCTAGGATCTCAAAAGATCCAATAAATCTAGGAGACAACTTCCTACTCTTCCCAAATCTCATCAATACCCGTCTAGGCGATATTTTTAAGAAAACATGATCTCCCACCTCAAAGGATAACGGTCTCCTCCTAGGATCGGCATAGCTCTTCTAACGACTCTGAGCTATGACCAACCTCTTACGGATAAGTGTAACTTTCTCTGTCATTTTCTGAACTAACTTTGGATCTATCATAGGTGCATCACCCACCTCAGCCTAACACACAAGAGATCTACACGGTCAGCCGTACAAGGCCTCAAACGGTGCCATGCCAATACTCAACTGGAAGCTATTGTTGTAGGCAAACTCCACTAAAGGTAAATACCTCTTCCACGACCCCTTAAAGTCGATGACGCAACCTCGAAGCATATCCTCAAGGATCTGAATAGTACGCTCTGACTGCCCTCAGTCTGAGGATGATAGGTAGTACTAAAAGTCAACCTAGTGCCCAAGGCATTCTATAGGCTCTGCCACAACCGAGCCGTAAAACGTGGATCTCTATCCAAAACAATAGTCACAAAGACCCCATGAAGTCAAACAATGTCCCTAATGTAAAGGTTGGCTAGAAATCTACCTTGTCACTTGTTCGCATAGGTACAAAGTGCGCTGACTTGGTCAATCGGTCAACTACCACCCAAATGGCGTCATTATCCCATTGAGTCCTCAGAAGACCCACAACAAAATCCCATCATGACATGCTCCCACTTCCACTTGGCTATAGGCAAGGGTTGCAACAAACCCGCTGGCCTCTGATGCTCGGCCTTCATTTATTCACAAAGAAGGCACTTCGACGCAAACACGACTATGTCTTTCTTCATTCCCTTCCACCAAAACTGACGACTAAGGTCGTGATACATCTTTGTGTCTCCCGGGTGCATCGTAAGGTGTGAACAGTGAAACTCTCAAAGTACCTCCTCTCGACAAAACTCCAGCACGAAAGATGGTTAAGGTATCTAACACTCGAGTCAGAGTGCACGTTCAAGCCTCTTTCTACCTTCCTACTGGAGATCTTCTCTCGAAGGGTTGCTACCTCGAGGTCATCCCTCTGTGCTTTTATAACTCGGCTCACAAGTGTAGGTTGTGTAACCACCGAAAACAAAGTTGCCGACTCAACGGACTCGCTAAGATGTAAGGCAAACTCACCAACAGCACCCAACATTCTTGGATGGCAATACTCGCTACACTACTAAAGGACTTTCTACTCAAGGCATTAGCCACTACATTGGCTTTTCTTGGATGATAGTACAACTCAAAATCGTAATCCTCCATAAATTCCATCCACCTTATTTGCCTCAAATTCAGGTCTTTCTGTGAGAATAGATATTTTAAATTCTTATTATCATAAAGCACCTCAAACTTCTCACCATAAAGGTAATGCCTCCAAATTTTCAAAACGAAGATCACAGCTGCTAATTCTAAATTGTGGGTAGGGTAGTTCCTCTTATATGTTTTCAATTGACGTGAGTCATAAGCTACTACCTTTCCCTCTTACATCAAAACACAACCCAAACCTCCCCGTGAAGCATCACAATAAACAGAATAGCCCAAACCCCTCTCCGGAATAATCAACACTAGAGCAATGGTAAGTCTAACCTTAAACTCTTGAAAAGACTTCTCACAAGTCACATTCCACGTAAACTTGATTTCCTTTCTTGTTAGTCTAGTCAAATGTGAGGTTAACTTAGAGAAATCCTTCACAAACTGACAATAATACCTAGCCAACCCCAAGAAACTACGAATCTCAAAGGCATTCCTGGGTTGTTCCCAATATTGCACTGCTTCTATCTTAGAAGAGTCTATAGTCAATCATTCCCTGGATACTACGTGGCCTAAGAACTTAACTTCTTTCAACCAGAATTCACACTTCCCAAACTTAGCATACAACTCGTGGGCTCTAAGCAACTCAAGCACAACTTGCAAGTGTTCTTCGTGCTCTGCCTCAAATGGTGAGTAAATCAAGATGTCGTCCACAAAGACGACTACAAAGTGGTCTAAGAACTCACGGAAGATTCGGTTCATCAAATCCATAAACATGGCCGGTGTGTTGGTTAACCCAAAAGGCATCACTAGAAACTCATAATGGCCATACTATGCACGGAATGCCGTCTTCTGGATATCTTCCTCCTTTACCCTCAACTAGTGATAACCCGACCTCAAGTTTATCTGAGAGAAACAACAAGATCCCTTCAACTGGTCAAACAAATCATCTATACAAGGCATTGGGTATTTGTTCTCAACAGTTACCCGGTTTAATTTATGATAATCTATACAAAGTCGCAATGTGTCATCCTTCTTCCTGGCAAAGAGAGCCAGTGTTCCCCAAGGCGATGTACTGGGGTGAATAAAACCCTTATCTAGCAATTCTTAGAATTGAATCTTCAACTCACTCAACTCGGTAGGTGCAAATCTATATGGTGCTATAGAAATTGGTGTCGTGCCGGCACTAAGTCAATAGAGAACTTAATCTCACGATGAGGTGGTAAACTAGTGAGATCCTTAGGAAAAACATCCGGATATTCACAAATTACCCTTGGCAAATCAATTCAAACTTCATCTCACTACCCAAGAAGTTTTCAAGAAGACAACTAAGCTCACTCCAACCTTGCGGATCACATACTGGTGATGAAGCTGTATCGGCTCTGTCCCCAATGAAATAAAAACAATCACTGCTCAAGGTACGTACAGTAACCCTCTAATGGTAACAATCTATGATAGCTCGATACGATGACAACCAATCCATACCCAATTTAGCATCAAAACTCGACATGTCAATCAACACAAATGCAAAAGGAAATCGGGGACCGACAACCTCTATCTCACTACCTTGACACCCCTGTTCCAAAACAATCTCCCTACCAATAGGTGACTTTACACTGAGTGCAGATGCTAACTGAGCCAATTCTAACCCCAATGCTGATGTAAATGCAAACAAAATAAAATAATGGGATGCACAACACATTGGCAATAGAATTGCATAACAAGAAAGTACCCTTCATAACTGAAGGCGTTGGCACTACGTTTGGTGAGGTAACAGCATACACACGCCCTATAGGTCTCTGTTCCACCTGCTCACCCCTTGGAGTATAAGTCCGATGCATTGACTAAGCCGAAGAGGCTCCATAATTGGCCTTCGAGGCCTGTGCTGACTGTGCGGACTGGTGGCTTTGTGTCTGCCTCGAACCAGACGCACCAGGTGTGCTACCTGACTGAGGGTAAAACCTCCTCACATGCCTTGACTGCCCACATTGGTAACAGGTAGGCGGTTGTCCTCTCCACTGACTCTAGCTTTGAGAATGAGCCACTATCGGTGCGGACTGTTGCCCTCCTCTCTGCGGGTAAGCTAGAGATTTGTGACCCAACTGGCCACATTTGAAACAATTATCTAGTATTTCACAGATAAAGTGTTCTAATTTTATTTTTATTGATTAAAATAATAAATTTATGTTTATTTTTGAGTGATCACATGATACATATAATGAAGTGAATGGTGTAAAATATATTAAATAATCTCTCGAAAAACATATTGGGGTTAGGGGTGAGCAACGGATATATCGATCCACCCAACCCGATCGAATCCAACTGATCCGTCCGCATTTTGGACGGATGCGTGATGACGAGCAGACGGTTACAGATTAATTTTTTCTAATCTGCCTAGTTTTGGACGGATGGCGGATTTGAGGTTCATTTGGTTGCAACCAAACCGCCAAACCGCGAGCACCTCTAGTAATTTGTAAGACTTTGTGTTTTCAAAGCCTCCATGATTACCTCTCCCTGAACCCAAACTCGACACAGGAAAGGTGGATCTAGATTGTGCAGCCTGGGACTGCTATAGAGCGGGACCTCCCTGCCTCTTACTATACCGACTCTCCCCCTGAACCTCCTGACTCTTTCTGGAGCCCCTCATCCACTCCTCCTTTTCCTGAACTAGGATCTTAAGATGAGCCGCCGCCTCCACAAGGCGTCCGTAGTCCCTAATCATTGACCCAGCTACTTTGAAAAGAAGTCAGATCCTCAATCTCTTCTCGAACTCGATACAACGGCATTCCTCTGTCACCACGAGTTTCGATGCAAATCTAGAGAGGCTTGTGAAAGCTGCCTCAAACTTAGCTACTGGCAAGCTAAGTTGCTTGAGCTTCAAAAACTAATCTCTCAACTTCTCCCTAGTAGTGGAGGGTAAGAACTTATCTTGGAAGGCGTTGACAAAAGCCTCCCAAGTCACCTCAATGCTCCTATGCGCGTACTTCCACTATTAATCCGCATCTCTTGTTAGTTGGAAGGATGCCAAGGTCACTCTTAGCCCATCGTCTTTGATGCCAAGCATCTCAAATGTCTTCACTATTTGTTCTATCCACTTATCTGCTTTCAGTGGCTCCTTAAGATCACCCAAAAACTCGTCCGGATTAGACCGAAGGAATTCCCTCTTCAAGAATGACGGCCCTGCCTCAACTACTTGGGCCTGGACTTGATTCTCAGCCTTGAGAATGTCCATGGATTCCCGCTAGGCTTTGGCCATTTCATAGGCCAAAGCGCCCATGGCTTGCTGACCAACTGGTTCAGCCACATTTGCCTAACCAACTCCTTTCTCTTGTCTCAGAATTTCATCCGGTAACGGCACCTCATGCCGTCTAAGCCTACCACACCTACCACCACCATGTCCACGTCCACATCCTGACATCCTAATGAAGATAACAAATGAGATTAGCACATTTACAAATGTGCCGAAGCTAACTCACTCGCATCCTAAAGCGATAGACAACAATTAATTCACTCCACATAAGCACATAATCACATAAACACATATGAATTTTCTTTCTAGATAATGATTGTCCCGCGACATTATCAGAGTTCCAATTAGAAATAGCAATGATCAAATGCTCTTCTAATAGGACTTTTAGAAATCCGTAGACCCAATCAATATCTTGAAAATTAAATCCCATACCCATATAGCCACATAAGCATATTATCACATAGCATACCATACCATACATGCAAATATCTTTATCAAGCGAGACAAACCCATTGTGCTAATAATGACTTCCCACGTACCAAAAGTACTCAAACCCAGTACACTCTAATACCCAAGTTGTAATGCCCTGAAATAATAGGCAATAGACCATCCATTATATACATTAAATAACTGAACTGACATGAGTAATTATCTTTCATTAATTTTAGTTGAGTTTACAAAAGAGTGACATATGCAGACATACATTCATAAGCATATCCCTGAATCTATAGCATACGTTACAACAAGGGATAAGATATGAAAACAAAATAGATAATAAATGCCCTAAAGGCTTACGACTTTCCAAGACAGAGTTTGGTTACAACAAAAGTGGACTTAAGCCCAATACAGTTAAAACCCTTGGCTTGTACAAAAACAAATATAGTAAATACACAAAAGAAGCTTTAGCTCCAAGTCCTCCCAAGTTATTGCCTTGGCGGAGGCATATCATCAGTACTAGAAATGTTTTTCCCACATAGGGTGAGTCAAAACCTAGTAAAAATAAACCAACACAGTGTACGAATCTTAACAAAGCTATAAGGTGGATGCATATGCAATTCATGTACCGAAAACATTTTATATCTCTTTCAAAATCATACAATTCTGGGATAATATCATGATTCATAAAACACTCTTCTTTCAATGGAAACACAGGGCAGTTAATCATATCTCGAGGAATCTCTAAAGTAAGGATCACATTTCACGGAAATTTTGTCTGCGGGAAATCGTAAACCGGCACCCATATAAACGTAGGCTATACAAGCACTACTATTGCCATTTTACAGATATTTCATCCGCGGGATCAGTATCCAGGTATACACGCGGTTTTCGGGACTTTCACCCTGGATACACAAGCCAACGTATTTGATGTAACAACCACTCATTTCTAGATTCACCCATTCCTCAAAACAATATACAGTTACAATGTATAATTATAAAATAATGGCCAATGCAAATGAATAAGAAATAGTTTCAATTCCCCTAATTCTCATGCAATTTCTACAACAATCATAACTATCCTCCACCGATAGCCCAAAACCGATATTTCTAAACAGATAATTAACATTCCATAAAGATAAACTTTCCAAATTTCAAGAGGTGAGTGATAATACATATCTAACTCTACCATCATCATCAATACTAATCCAATTTCATAATTTCAACCTCAATTTCATTATTTATACAAGATCAATATTTGAGGCATTTAGGATAAAATTCCTTTTCTTTCCAAAATCAATCCTAAGTATCAAAATCAACCATTTCTTCCCAACTCAACATTATTTCCAACATCAAAATCATTTCCAAGAATCCATGTGAAAAACTCCTCTTTTGTTTTTTTCCCAAAACCCTAGATTTGTTCTAAATCTTGCAAAATCTCAATATTGATTAGAAATAACAAATAGCCAAGTTAAAACTCATAAAAAGAGTAGGACATGAGAGAGAGAGAGAGAGAGAGAGAGAGAGAGAGAGAGAGAGAAGGTGAGTCTTAGAGAGAGAGGGTCTCAACTTAGGGTTTTGAAATATTTAGAGAGAGAGAGAGATGAAAGAGTGATATAAAAAATGACTTTTATGAACTGATATACGCGTAGACCGCTCGAGCGCAAGAAGTGATGTTCGAGCGTATAGACACAAAAGATGTGACCACTCAAGCGCAAGAAGTTTTTGTTCGAGCATGAAATATAAACTCCTAGTAGTTTTACAGATAGAAAGCCAACTCTCGAGTGCAATAAGGGCCGCTCGAGCCAAGATCGCTCAAGTGTAAGAAGTTTTGCTCAAGTGAAGAATACCACTTCCTAGTAGTTTTACAAACTTGTAAAAGTATTAAGAGTTCACAAAGATCGCTTGAGCGCTAGCTCGAGCGCAAGAAGTGACGATTGAGCGTAGGAGCAAAATTCTAGGCAACGACAGTTTGAAAAAAAAATAAGCTACCAACTTGTTCCAAACACGACCAACACAACCCAAAATCCAAACTCAAAGGGGTATAAGGGGGAACAAGACATGAATAACTATATAAGACAATGAAATCCGAATCCAAAATGTACAATGGGTCTAGTCTAAATCAGAGACGCTATAGACACACATCCATCCAAACAACACTACACAGGATTCCAAAGTTAGCAAGATATTTTTAACTCTCCACATCAATAATAATTTCACATCAACTCAAATAAACTCAGTCATCCAAACCAACTAAAAAATAAAATAAAAAAATAAAAATAAATAGCTATCATGAAAAATGATTTTACCAACATACTCATAAGTGTGTGATTTGTCCCAATGAAATAAACTAAAATTCTAATGTGTATTGTCTCTATTCAAACTCATGAACCAATTACTTTGGACATTATAATTTTAAAGTGTATGAACAAAATTTCACTTGCTATCTTTGTGAAAGAACTAGGAAGTATGCAAAAAATCCAAAGAACAGCCACAACAATTCACCAACAATTGACGACAATATGTGATTTAAGAAAAACAAAAGTGTTAGGTTTTTATTCTTGGAAATCCCGTTTGACAAAACTCCTTTCAGTTGTACTTGTTTTCGTACTTTTTATTTCAGTGAGACTATGAGTGTTTAGATGCGAATCCAACCCAAATTGTGCCTTGCAGAGAAATTTGTGATGTTAATTCTTTCAAGATTGCCACTTCGCTAATTATGACGGGGGTCGAGCTGCCCGGTCAGCTCGCAGGGTCGAGGGGCAGCGTCTCCGAAGCAAAATGCAAAAATGCATTCAAAGTTGCGTGTTCGCTCGAGCGGACATTCCCCCGCTCAAGCGGAGAATGCTGAGTTCCAGAAGTTTGGTGAGTCTGCAAATATACTGTGATCTGTGTTTTCACGCTCGAGCGTCCATTTCCCCGCTCGAGCGTACATTCTGGTTTGGAACACATCATATAGTGTCCCCACTCGAGCGTCCATTTCCCCGCTCGAGCGTACACCCTAGTGCGGAACACGCAATGTAGAGTCCCCTCTCGAGCGTCCATTCCCACACTCGAGCAGACCTCACGATTTTAGATTCTTTAAATTCACAAGTTGCTCCAAATCTAGGATTATGCCTCCAGATCTTCTTTTTGGGTTCTAGGGTTTATATCTGGGGATATTTTGCTAGTTTTCTTTGATGTTTTGATTGAGTATTTAACTCATGGTTTAAAGAGTATACATCAAAGGATTATTTGTTTGTTTTACACAAAAGAGAGAGTTGTTCTTCAGTGGATTTTGAAGAATTCGAGCCTGAAGCTTTGGTGGATTCTGGAGTGGCTCATTGTCAAGACAATTCTGAGGTGAAGACGGGGTTGGAAGAGGCACATAGGGGCTGGTTCAATTCGGGAGTGGATTTGCTAGGTAATTGAGAGTATACCTGTGTAATTCCTTTATATCTTCTTAGTGGATTGTTTTGTGGCTGTTGCCCGTGATTTTTTATCACAATTGGAGGTGTCCAATTGTGGTTTTTCCACGTAAAATCGTTGTGCCGATTTATCTTGATTGTTTGATTGGGATTGTTATATACTGCTTAAGTTGATACATAATCACAAATCAACATCTAGGGGATTTCTAGATTTTTCAATTAGTATCAGAGCAGGTCGTTCTATTTTTTTTAAAAAAAATTCGTTTAGAACGAGATCTTGTTTGATTTGTGATAATGGATACAATTCGTGAGGGAAATTCTATGGTTCGACCACCCCTACTTGACGGATCCAATTATTCTTTTTGGAAAGCTCGGATGAGATTGTTTTTAAAATCTATTGATGAAAAAGTTTGGCAATCTGTCATGTATGGGTGGACTGAACCAACGATTTCCGTTGATGGAGTAACTTTCCCCAAACCAATTGATAAGTGGGACACAATTGATTACAAAAATAGTAGCTGGAATAGTAAAGCTATCAATTCTCTCTTTTGTGCTGTCACACCTGAAGAGTTTAGTTGTATTTGTAATTGTCAAGTCACAAAAGAGGCTTGGGATATCTTACAAACAATTCATGAGGGCACTCCTTCTGGTAAACGCTCAAAACTTTAAAGGCTCACGTCTAGTTTCAAAAACCTTTCAATGAAAGATGGTGAGACCTTTGATGAATTTTATGCAAAGTTGAGTGACATTGTTAATTCCAGCTTCAATTTAGGTGAAAAAAAATACCAGAATCCAAAGTTGTGGGAAAAATTTTGAGATCCTTGCCCGATCGGTTCCAACCAAAAGTTACGGCTATTGAGGAGGGTCAAGATGTTGACAACCTCAAGCTGGATCATCTGGTTGGAAATCTCCAAACTTATGAGGCACATAGGAATTTTAAAAAGAAACAAAAAGATACTATTGCTTTTAGTAGTGCTCATAGAGTTGGAGAGGATTCTGATGAGGATTGTGAAATAGATTCTAAGATTACGGCTGCTTTTGTTAAACAATTTAAAAAATCTTTTTTGAAAAAGAATCCTAATCTTTTGGAATCTTCTCATACTCATAAATCTAAAGGCAAAGATAAACTCAAAATTAATTCTATAGCCAAGATGGAGAAAGGAAAGATACAAGGGAACTCTGAAAGAGTCCAATGCTATGAATGCCAAAGATTTGGCCACTTTGCTTCAGAATGCCCCACTCGTTTGAAGAAGAAGAAAGCCCTCGCTATCACTTGGGATGATGAATCAGAATCTGATGAAGATGAAAATGACAACGAAGATCAAGGCGAAGAGGGACATAAACAATTCCTTGCTTTCATGGCGGTTTCCGAAACTGAAGGACGAACAAAGTATCTGAAGAAGCCGGTTGAGAATGCCACTGATGATGAATCCTTAGGGAGTGATGATGAAGAGCTTAAGCAAGCTTATCAAAAGTTGTATAAGGAATCTCTTAACCTATCCAAATTGAATGACAAACTCACTACGAAACTCAAAGCATGTGAAAGTGAGAATGTCAAATTAAAGAAAGAGATTTCCGAGGCTAGGAATGATGCCCTTAAGATTTCTAATGATCGACAAACTCTTGTGCAAAACTCTTGACTTGTGAGACAGAGAGGAATGAGTTACAACAAATCTATGCAACATATGAAGAAAAAATGAAAACCCTCGAGATGTCTCAAGTTGCTTTGGAAGAACTAATGATCAAGAAAGAGGAAGAACTCAAGTGTGCTATGGCTACCATTGGTCTTTGGAACAGAGGATCAAAGACTTTGGACAATATCATTGGATCTTAACAAATTTGTTCTGACAAGAGTGGCATTGGCTTTGGTGGTAAGAAAGAGAAAAAACAGAGTGCTTCCACATCTCATGATACAAGAACTCAAGGAAAGAGAGAACAAAAAATTCCACATGTGGATGGACTTCTCAATCTTCCTAGAGTTGATAAGGTCAAAGAAAAGAAGGTACACTCTGTTTTTATTTGTCATCATTGTGGTATGCATGGTCATATTCGCTCTTATTGTTATGAGTTGCATGGGAGAGTGTCTCATAGAGATGGAAGAAATTTCAACATCTCGTGGGATATGAGACACTTCATTGGTCGTAATGAGGTTAAGTGCCATAATATACCTTGCTATTTTGATGTGCTTGAGACCAAACATGGAGCGAGTTTGTATTTGCCTAGACCTAGAAATAGGAAGTTGGAAACCAAGTCGAGACAGGTTCCCATTGAAAGGGAAGGGAACCACAATGTCAAGACACCACCCAAGAACTGCCATCCTCACAACTTTGTTCATACTAAAGCGGTTTAGGTGAGAAAACTTGACTTGTGTAAATTTGTTTATTAGTTTTAGTTTTTGGGGTTCTGTATGTTTTTTTTGAGTCATGTAGTGTGTGCGTGTTCGTTTTCTGTATTACTTTGTTTAGAAAAAAAAATTAAAAAAAAATCCAAAAAAATTGTCTTAGTATGGTTTTGCAAGCTTGAAATTTTTGAGTGGTCCTTGGTGCATATTGGAATTGATAAGAATATCCATTACATGTTAATATGTGTGTGTTTTCCATGGTCATTACTCATTTTGGAGTGTGTGTTTTTGATTAATATGTCTCATTCTATACACATTCTTGGATTAGCAAATTTTGGAGTCTTCCGCCTTAGTGATCTTTTTTTTCTATGGACTTCTGGCATGGTATCTTTTGTTTTTCTAGAGGAATTGATCGATACTAGCATATCTTGGGTGATGTTGAGTCTCTTAACCACCTTCCATCTTTTTGCATCTCCACGACTTTCCCTTCTGTTCTTTGTAGTCCAGCCATGAGGAAAAGGCTACCTCAGAGTCACCAACCAGGCCATCCTTATTATATCCATGCTTATCTGCTTCGGTTTCCATACTCTTGAGCGTGTCAGCCGCCAATGAGTGTGCAAAAGAATAAGAAAAAGAAAAAGGGAAAGAAAAAAAATGTGCAAAAGAAAGAAAAGAAAAAAAATGTGCAAAAGAAAGAAAAAAATAGGATTCATTGATTGAGGAGGAGCCTCCGCTTTTACTCACCAAATACCCTTTGATTCCTAGTGGTTTGGCTTTCCTTAGTTGTGCTTAGATTCTCTTGCTGGAGGTCCCGCTATCAGATCACAACTAGGATTTGAATCTTGTGTTTGTTGAACTCCAAGAGTCACACACACACTTTTATCATGGGTCTATGCTTTTCACATAATGCATCACTTTCTTCTATGAGGAATCTTCTAGAGGCTGTGCACATTGTATTTTCAAGTAATTATGCTTCTTGGATAATCTTGTGTGTTCTAAGGTACAAATATGACATTTCTTGCTTGCTCCACCGTATTATTTTTGTCGGTTTCTTCTTGTTCATTGTTTTCTGTTTTCAGTGCTTGTGGTTAGTTTTAGTAAGGGGGAGTTTGGTTTATCTTTACAAGAGATAGTTAGCATGAACACTTTGATTTGTTTGGTAAGGGAGATTGGCTTTAGTTGTTTTGCATGTTGCTTTGCATTGGCTTCTTTATTGTTTCCTTCCTGCATGCTACTGTTATTTAGATCATCATATCATTACTTGTGTGGTTTATGCTCTTGGTTTCGTTGTTTGAGTTTTCTTTGTCAATTCGTGACAAAAAGGGAGAGTACTGTCATGTGTCCTTGTGTCCTTGGATTTCATGTTTTCATGCCATGGGTCGGACGGGTGCATGCGTCTTAGTTTTCATCTATTCATGCGACATGTTCTTAAAATCTCCAATTTATATCTATTTATATTTTCATCTCATGCTTCAAGATAATCTTGTCATATGTCTATTGCTTTTTCATATACTCTTGTGGGACTAATAGTTGTTTTGGAGATTGTGACACTAATAACTATTTTGCAGATCATGACCTTGAGAAAGAAGTTGGCTTTTGTTGGCTGCTATGGGTTGGGGTGTTTAGGATTTTATTTGTTAGGTGTGTTTTGTCACGGCATTGCCAAAGGGGGAGATTGTTAGGTTTTTATTCTAGGCAATCCCGTTTGACAAAACTCCTTTCAGTTGTACTTGGTTTTGCCCTTTTTATTTCAGTGAGACTATGAGTGTTTAGATGTGAATCCAACCCGAATTGTGCCTTGCAGAGAAGTTTGTGATGTAAATTCTTTCAAAATTGTCACTTTGCTGATTATGACGGGGGTTGAGCTGCCCGGTCAGCTCGCGGGGTCGAGGGGCAACGCCCCCGAAGAAAAATGCAAAAATGCATTCAAAGTTGCCTGTCCGCTCGAGCGGACATTCCCCCGCTCGAGCGGAGAATGTTGAGTTCCAGAAGTTTGGTGAGTCTGCAAATATACTGTGATCCACGTTTTCACGCTCGAGCGTCCATTTCCCTACTCGAGCGTACATCCTGGTTTGGAACACGTGATATAGTGTCCCCGCTCGCGCGTCCATTTCCCCGCTCGAGTGTACACCCTAGTGCGGAACAGGCAATGTAGAGTCCCCGCTCGAGCATCCATTCCCACGCTCGAGCGGACCTCGCGATTTCAGATTCTATAAATTCACAAGTTGCTCTAAATCTAGGATTACGCCTCCAGATCTTCTTTTTGGGTTCTAGGGTTTATATCTGAGGATATTTTGCTAGTTTTCTTTGATGTTTTGATTGAGTATTCAACTCATGGTTTAAAGAGTATACATTAAAGGATTATTTGTTTATTCTACACAAAAGAGAGAGTTGTTCTTTGGTGGATTCTGAAGAATTCGAGCCTGAACCTTTGGTGGATTCTGGAGTGGCTCATCGTCAAGACAATTCCGGGGTGAAGACGGGGTTGGAAGAGGCACATAGGGGTTGGTTCAATTCGAGCGTGGATTCGCTATGTAATTGAGAGTATACTTGTGTAATTCTTTTATATCTTCTTAGTGGATTGTTTTGTGACTGTTGTCCGTGGTTTTTTTTTATCACAATTGGAGGTGTCCAATTGTGATTTTTTCATGTAAAATCGTTGTGTCGTTTTATCTTGATTGTTTGATTTGGATTATTATATATTGCTTAAAATTGATACATAATCACAAATGAACATCTAGGAAATTTCTAGATTTTTCAAAAAGTATGACAAAGTTTAAATTAAACAAAAATTAACAAAATTATTGCCAAAAAAAAATTAGATAAAAATTTAGGACACTAAAATTAGATTTAAAGCACAAGTCAAAATTAAACAAAGTCTTCAAATCAAAAAAGAGCAATGAGTTCGAAAATATATAAAGAAATAATAATTAATAAATAAATAAATAAATAAACAAGGAATTTTAAAATTTAATTAGAGCACAAAAAATAGATTTAGGGCAGAGAGAGAGGACTCACCGTCGGTGATACAATACCGCACCATTACTTCGTCGCGGGTAGAATTGAACTCGCCGCCCGCTCCTTTTGCTTCCCAGCTAAGAGTTGTATTTGTAATGTGGAATAGTTAAGGGGAAAATACAAGTTAGTGGGATTTTTCAAAATTAATTACATATTAATGATAAACTTTATAAATATTAATAATTAATATTATAAATTTTTCAATATATTTGAATTATTATTATTGTTATTTTTAAACCTTCTGGACTGTAGATTACCTGATCGATGATGCACTGGAAATAAAATTGATAGGATTTTATTATTTACAAACTTCACCCATTATATTTTATAATTAAATTTGTACCCCTAAATTTTTTTGGGCCTTTTGTGTTGTGTGTTGAAACTAAAGAATATTGGGCTGGACTTCGATTTGGGGAACTTACAGATAAGTTTCATACACAAAGTTCATAATCAATTTAGTCCCAAAATAAAATATTTGTACCAATTAGTCCTACATATTTTTAATTGTTACCAAAAAAATCCTTTTTTGAAATTTTTGTTTTTTTTAAAGACGCTTGCATCCCACCACCGTCGGATTTCCGTTAGACGATCATCGGAGACTTGCCAACATCATTGGGAAGTCACTGGAATATCCCCGAAAATTTGCCGGAGTATCGCTGGAATATTCTGAATATCACCGGAAGTCGTCGGAATATCTAGAATATTTGTTGGATGTCAAGAATATCATTGGAGACTCACCGAAATGTCCAGAATATTGCCAAAAAATGAATAAACTAACAGATTAAAGCGAAAAAATATAGCAAAATATGCTAAATATTGATAAACTGAAAGAAGAAGAAAAAATCTAAGAACAAGAAGCAGCAATAATGGAGAAATATATATGTCAGTTTCAATTTTTGTAAGGTTCAAGTAAATAATCTCCAATATTGATAAAACTGCAAAAGTAAGTTTTGAAATTGTAAAATGTTACAATTTCAAAGTATGATTCAATTAAACATTTATTCTTATTAATCAAACTGAAAAATATGTTACGAAACTGCAAAATTTTACAGTTTTAAAGAATGATTCATTTCAGCACCAAAAAAACTAAAATTGTAAAATTTTACAATTTTTACTACTTGTAACTAAAATTCGAAAATAAGTTGTTCAAAACGTGAAGATTTTCTCTATTATAACAGGAAAATAGAAGTGTGTAGTACAAAAAAAGTAAAAAAATTAAGAGATCAAATGAAAGAGACATATAAAAAGATGTTTTTACTCTGACAACCAATTTTTAGTTTAGATATAGCCGGATCTAATGTAGATCTACTCAGATCTAATGTAGATTTACATTAGACTTGAGTAGATCTACTCATCTTCTTCTTCGGAAATTCATCTCTTTCGCTGTCGGTGAATGCGAAGTAAAGAGTTGATACTCGATGGTTGTCGGTGAATCCTAATCAATGGTGGTTGCCCCGATGACTGTAGATTAGAAAGAGAAAGAAAAGAAGGAAAGTGTGGTCATGGTCATGGTCGTGGTTGTCGTCGATACCAAAGAAAGAGAGATAAAGAGAAGAAGTAATGTGTAGGGAAAGAGAAGAAGATAAATGAATATAGGACTTTTGGATCTATACAAAAGATTTTGGGATTAACTAGAATATACACTTTTTGAAAAGGACTTATGGGTAATCTGCCCCTTCAATTTTAGGCTACTAATATTACATGGGTAATTCTATTTGTACTCAAATATTAACTCAGTACATCCAACAAAAATTTTAAAATTTTACTTCCTATTATATCTTAATGTAAATTTACTAATAAAAATAATACACATTAAACCTTAAAATAATTTTTTTTTTCTCATGGTACGCCCTAATTACTTATGTATATTTTTCATATTCAAGTCTCTTCATCTTCTTTTCAAAACTTTAATTATTATTTTGTTTTTTTTTTTGTTGTTGATAAATCAAAGTTTTAATTATTTTTTATTCATCTTCTTCTTCACCATTATCATCAAGTAATGTTAGAGATCCCAAATATTTTATCAACATTTTTACCAAATGTCTCATATTGGTGTGGGACCCACATGGAACCCACATGGTATGGTCCCACACCTATGTGAGATATTTGGTAGAAATATTGGTAAAATATTTGGGGTCCCTAACATTTCTCTATTTCTTATTGTGTTTTTATTTACAAATAGAATAAAATTTAAATAAAATCAAACAATAAATGTGAATAATAATAATTTTTTTTAAGCAATCCATCACTCAATTATGTGTGTACTCAACACTTTATATCACCCGAGACAAAACGTGATCGAATTTCATGTCGCTGAACACAGACATTCTCTTGAACATCTCTTCTCTGCTCAAATTTTCATTTACAGCCACTTGCAATATCAAATCTAACACCCCCTAGAAATTAATGTTCATCCACAATTCCATACGCCTTACAATCTCAAATCTTCGATATAAAATCGTCTCCTTCAACTATATAAAGCTTTGGATTTTTGCTAAATGTAATGAGTTTCCCTTTCCGTGGCTCTTCACTTGGTTCTGAAACCAACGCACCAAGAGCAACAAAGACCTCTATTACTACTCAATACATCACAGACAACTAGATAATTTTTTAACTTACCCTTGTTCAATATATCATCCACCATTCTCTTCCACTGAAGCTCTGCAACTTGCCCTACATCATCAAACATGGAAGATATTGTTTAAGAAATCTGTTTAAGAGTTTTTAAATGGTGGAATTTAATATTTTTGATTTATTTATTATTTTGGTATATTATAAACTATTATTTTATCTTGAAGGGTAATTTGTAAAAAGACATAAAATATATTAAGAATAAATTATAATTTTAAATAATTTAATAAGAAACACTAAGAAATTAAGCGTATTGAATAATTTTTTAAGTGTGAATAGAAAATATTTGGAGATCTAATTTTTGTAAGAATTTGCGGGCCCAAGATGGCCGGCCTTTAATGCTTCAAACGTAGGTCAACCTGACTGCTAGAGCAAACTAATGGCTCCAATGAACCCAAAAAATTCCAACAGTGATGTAATGGTTATCTTTCATTCGAGCTTTAATTTCCTGCCCCCACCTCCCAAAAAAGAAATCTATAATTTGAATCCATTTTTATTTGGTGTAAAAAAAAAAAAAAAATGACATGTTGAATAAATTGTTTAAGAAATGTTCAATATTGCATAAAAAGAAAGGTGTCGTAGTACGCTTTGACTTTCATATCATTATTATGCCATTTCCATCATAATCTCATGAAAAATATTTTCGATAAAATCAATTGAATATAAATAAATAATAAAATAAAATATAAGAAATTTCTTATGAAAATTTTATAAAATTAATATAGATTGTGACCGAGGCCTATGTTTAAAAACTGTATTTTTAAGATTGAATTTCGCTCTCACCTCTAGTGCTTGCAATTAATGGACATCTTACCTTTAGGATACAACGATCACCCCACACAGAAATTGTACAACTTGTTGTGTATGCAACGAACCAATTTGTGTCATGCACTCTCTCTTATATACTCGACTAGACATAATGTATAAATCCTAAACAAACCTTAACTTATTCATCAAAGTTATAGAATGTGATGGTATTTATAGAAGTACTCGTGACCTTTAAAATGGTTATATCTCTTGGGTTCATATCCTTTCATACGAATAGACACCATGAAGGATTGCATCCTTTCATTCAAATGGAGTCAATTCTCATTTGCTTCTAAAATTTTCCAATAATCCCCCACATGAATGAAATTGATGGCACAATGAAAATGAAATGCAGATACTAACAAAAAGAGTACAAAATGGAAATTTCCAACATTAGGATAGGTAATTTTTGGCTTTAAACCTTCCTTAGTGAAAGACTATTGGACTTATTAACTAACCAGTGGACGTGATGCCTTGAACTGTTCAGTCGTTTATGTAAACCAAGACAATAGAATTCATACAAAATATCTCCAAAAATAGCTTGGTTCGTTCGGTTGTGCCCATTTTGGCCTTGGGTAATTCTTGGTTTTCATGAGTGCTTTAGAGAATTCAATCTTATCAATTCTCCTAGAAGTGGCCCCTTCACAATCAAACAGGTGATTCTTATTTCGAGTCTCTTAAATACTTTGCTTGAAAAATACCTCTCTAGGTTTTTCAAGATATAAGTAATCATAAAAGCATAACTTATCCTAAGTCTCCTGCATACAACACATGTTGCAGATATCACTCTCATCATAGGAATGGATAGGAGATAGACTCCCTTATGCTGTGTTTGGTTGGTGGATTTAGAAATAGATTTGGAAAGGGAAAGGGAAAAGATATGTAAAACTAGGTGAAATTTAGGTATATTTTATTCACATTTCACCTACCTTTTCCATTTTTCTTTCCAAATTCCTCCTCAAATCCCCCAACCAAATACAACGTTAGTGATTTCTAGTGAGTCATCAATAATTTGGATGTCTCTGTGAACCTAGATTTTGGGATCTCTAGTCAGGTAAGTTGGGTTGCCATTATGGCGACTCAAAATTAACAGGTTTCAATCACATACCCCTCAATGAACTTTCTCTCATTTATTCTCTGGTCAAACCTTTTATTTAGCGGCCACTATTTTCTGTTTGACTTTCTTTGTATATCATTGGGTAAGTTAGTGGATCCACTTATATTGTTTTCAAACAATACTCAGAGAGAAAATGTCTTACGATATTAAGTCTTTGAATATATCAAGACTTATCGTTATTCTATGCAACTCTCATAGTTAAAATTAATTAATGGACATAGAGATGTTCCCTAAGAGTTAACAAAGTCATTTTTGTTTTAACTCTAGCTTTGTCCTATAGAAAGAATTAGGATGGGTAATACTAGAGATATCAAATTTTCTACCAAATAAATTACCAAATGTCTCACATGGGTGTGAGGTCCGCAATTTGGTGGATCGCACACTCATGTGAGACATTTGGTAATTTATTTGGTAGACAATTTGCTATCTATATCATTTTCCAATTAGGATTCTTTGTGGACCTACCATTGGAACTATTATTTTAGTAAAATCGTCCAAGCACCCCCACATTTCAAGTACTCTAAGAAAAATTAATTTCCTTGCTAGGATATTTACCACACGAAAATATCAATACACTCCCATAATTCTGATATAAATCAAAACATAATATCCATGACTTATTCACTATGATGTGCTCGAATAATAAAATTCTAAATCAAAATTTATGAAATAGAAAACCCAGAATAATTATGAAGTCAGAATTAATGCTTAAACAAAATCATATCCTCATAAAGATTTTGCTCAAGAACCAAACAATTCAAAAACTTCATTTGATTGTATAAATCCCTACAATGTATTTAAGAAAAAATATTTGTACAATGCATTCACGAAAAAATACTTGTACTGTGACGCCCCAAAATTTT
This sequence comes from Camellia sinensis, assembly GCF_055761805.1. Classification (NCBI taxonomy): domain Eukaryota; kingdom Viridiplantae; phylum Streptophyta; class Magnoliopsida; order Ericales; family Theaceae; genus Camellia; species Camellia sinensis. The sequence continues at coordinate 145,896,086 of NC_138963.1, forward strand.
GGGACATCATAATAAGGTTTAAAACTTAAAATCAATTTTCTTAATTAAGAATCCCCATCAATGTTGCCACCAAATTTACCATCATCCATTAATTACAACACCAAAACTAAAAGTTCTTAAATTACAACTCCAGCCAAACTTAAAACTTTGTCTTAGTACACAAATAAAAAAAAAAAAAAACTAGAGAAAAACTAGAAAACTCAGAAAAATGGTTCATGGAACTTTGGCATGCTTCAAGCTAATCAGAGCTGAATGTTGCCTTCCAACACCTCGGTGTTTCCTTTGGTTTCTTCGGTACCTGGCATGAAATGCCAGGGCAACGAGGATGCCAATGAGCGACGAGCTCAATAAGATACTACAACCCGAAATACCCACCCCGATAATAATACCCACAATGAATAATGCGTAGTAACAGAATAACATGTAGCATTTAATAAGCATGATAGGAATGCCATCAGTTGAAATAATAACAATAGATAATGAATAAATAAAAAATGACAAACAGAGGTAGCATTTCATCATAGGGAAAAAGGCCCACTTTTTTTTTTATTTTTTTAAATTCTCATAGATTTAGTTTATCAGATAAGTTTAAGTAACTCCCCGCGGAGCACTATTTCCATTCAACCACTAAGCAATGGCCACGGGCAATTCTGACTCCCCCTTGGTCAAATATTCAAATGTTACTTACAGTAACTACCAATGATGCCCACACACGGTTTGCCCTAAGGGAACGATCTATGTTGTGACGCCCGCACCACCAACCTTATATCACCTACACCGATAAGAGCCGAAATACCTTCCCGTGCCATGTTAGGGTTCGCAACTCACTTGCGCAAGATTCTAGACCGGGTTCACCCCATCACTTTTATATGTTAATGTATCATTGGTTAAATTTCGTGTCTCTTTACTCGTTGAGATATTTACAATAATTCAAAATTTAATTACCAATAATGTTATACCAACTCATTAAAATCCGAACATAAAATATTACACATGTCACACAATAATAAACAATTGTACGAAATTTAAATAAATAATTTATACAGTTCTAAAATTCGTGAAAATGTACAAAATATTCAATAAATATGTTTAGGTCATTTTTCAGAAAGAATTTCCCAAAAATAAGTTATAAATAAACAATTGAAGAGATAATTTTTGATTCCTCCTTAATCTGTCAAAATTTTCAAAATGTATATCTTGCAATTAAAATTATAAATAAATTACTTATACAACGCTAAAATTCATATAAATCTACAGAATACTCAATAAACATGTCATGGTCATTTTTCAGAAAGCATTTTCCAAAAATAAATTATAAATAATTCTTAAAAATTTCAAGAGTGTTTATGACACAGATTTATCACATTTTCTTAAATTAATTCCATACTTAACTTTATAAATCAATTCCATGATCTAAAAATTTATTATGAAACTAAACTTCTCAAATTTCATTTTTTGCTTAGAAATTATCAGATTTGGTCTAATATAAAATTTTTAATGATTTTTCAAACACATAATAAAATCTGCCTATAGCTCCAGATTTGGTTAAAAATTTATATAAATTTGTATAAAACTCAATAATTGTTGAAAACTTTTGTGGATGAACTAAACATCATTATCAACAACTTTGTAGAAGAAATCATCTTCAAATTTTGAGTATAAAATTTTCTAAAAATTTGTACAACTTTCTGGCAGATTTAAAGGGCCAAATAACATCTTCAATAATCTTTTTAATGGCATAAACTACACATGCAAGTCCAAATTTCACAATATTATCAGGATTTTCAGATTACCAATATTTAATATACCATCATAAAATTTTTATACAATTATAAATAAAATCTTATCTACAAAAAAAAAAAGAAGAGGATTGAGTGGGTTTTCTTACTATGTTAGGTTGCCAACGATTTATTGTCCGAATTTGATTTATGATTCTGATCGTAAGATATGACCGTCCTGGCCCCATGATCGTCTTGCTGAAATTTCACATTAATCGGACGTGATCTCACCGTTGATCTCCCATTGGATTCTCTTAGAACTTTTAGTTGTTGACCATCATCTTAGACTTAGAATTTGCAAGATCTAACCCCAAAAATGGATTCTACATGTTGAAAAACCTAAGGGTGGTCATCCCCAAAGTCATAGGACCACTCGATTAACCTAAAGTTACTAGGATGCACCGTAGCACCATGGGCCGAGAAATGCTGGATAAAATTCAATTATCTTCTCCAACAGCCATAGCATGCACGAACAGAAAGACCAAAAATAAGATTTTTCCTCCCGTCTCCGACTTTTCTTCGAGCCATTTTTCAGACTCCATAACTTTCTTAATTCTTAACGGTTTTACTTCATTCTTTCGTCAATCTCTTCAACTTACTTCGTACTTCATCTTACATAACCTATTTTTTTCACTTCTTTTCCGGAATGAATGGTTTTGGCATACCGAAAGTAAGCCGAAAACCAAGTTTTGAAATTCAAAATAAACTTCTCTAACTTTGTTTCTTTCTCCTCCATCTTCCTTCTTCTTCTCTTTCTTCACCTACAACACTTTGTGAATGGTGGTTCTAGATGATAATGGAAATAGGTGATGGTGGTGGTGGCGGTCCGACGGTGCGCCAATGGTAGTGAAGTTCGCGGGTTGGTTGTTCGGATGGTGATAGTATGGGTTGAGGCCATGGCTATGGAGGTCGGGGGAGGAGGAAAAACATAGATAAAGAAGGAGAAAGAGAGTTTTGAGAATGAGAGGTGGAGGGAGAGGGAGAACCGAGAGGGAGAGATATATGAAACGGATAGAGAGAGATATCAAATTGGAAGAGAAGCACAATGAGGAAGATGAAAAGAAATTAAAAAAAAGGAGAAATTGAACACTTGGTGGTATGGCATCAGCATGTTCACCACGTTTTGTTTTCGTAATGAGAATGATAGCACGTGGAAGGTAGGGGGTGAGAAAACATGGGGAGCAAGCCCATGGTTTTTGATTGGGTTTTAGTATAGAAAATATTAGGTTCCAGTGTAATTTGATTACAAAAAAATATAGAGAAAAATATAATAAAAATATCATACGGTTCAGAAATTAATATTGAGTAATAATATAAAGTCAAATATATTTTATTTTATTTTATTTTATTTTGAATAAATTTTCAGTATAAAAATATACAGACTATTAAATTCAAAATATTGTGAATAATTATTTAAGAAAATTAAAAAAATATATATTATTTTTATTATATAAAAATACGGGGTTTCACATGTACCTCCAAATTAATATTCAAACTCTTAATTTTGAGTACTTCTTGTTCGAGTTTCTGTGGCTAACTTGTCATAAATCTTGATTAGCAGATAATTTTGCTTCTCTTCCCCACATTTGTGATAATACAAAAATTAACACAAAAAATAGGGGTATAAATTTGGCCTGGCCCGGCCTATGTCGGGCCTCGTGGGCTCTCGCCAAAATTTGAGCCGGGCTGGGCCGGCCGACGGGCTAGAAAATTAGGCTCAAGCCCCGGCCCAAGGGGTATTTGGGCCTTGGGTGGGCGGGGCCGGTGGGCTCAGGCTTGGGCTGGGCTAGAACTTATTTTAAAATTTTTTTTCTTTTCTTTTCACCAAAATTTTATTTTTTTCCACTAAAAATGACACTAGGCCTCAGGTGGGCCGAGCGGGCTAGGCCTTGAGCCGGGCTTTGAGTGGGCCATGAGCGGGTCGATGGGTCGGGCCACAGTCCGGCCTAGGTGGGTTGGTCCGAGCTTCAAAATGATGGCCCAGGCCCAGGCCTAGGGTCTTGGGTTGGGCTTTGGCCTAACCGAGCCTAATTAGGGTAGGCCCACTCTGGGCCTCGGACGGGCTTCAGGCCGCCCACAGGTCGCGAGCCATTTTTACACTCCTAACAAAAAACATAACTAATTTTCAAACAAGTATCACTGTTACAACTATCAACACACACTCATGACAAATGTGTATTTGACGCAAGACATATATCATACATCATTCCATCAGTTTTATCACGCATAAATAAACCCCACGAAGACTAACTACTCACTCTTAAATTACGGGTTTATACTAAACACAATATGCGCTTTTTATGCTGTCAAAACAATTGGATACCTATTAAAGCATATAAAAGTAATTTTCAAATTGATTATTAACAAAATAATAATCAAAAACAAAAGTTTCATCAATCCACTTCTAATTAAATGGAATGACATCACTATTTAAACCATCATGTTTAACCTTTTCTAGTGTCAATGATCACTTTGACGTTGCAAGAATACAATTACCACAAGTAAACGAAAGGTTATTTATAAAGGAAATATACTTATCCATACTCTAGAGAAAATTCAACGGTAATGTCATCTTCATAATCACAAATTAATTAAAAATTTCATAAACTTTTAAATAAGATTTTATTTAAATCCCAAACATAGCATTGAAATAAAATTGGTCATATTTTTTTTTTAAAATTTTAAAAACGCCATAGCAACATGATGTCGTAAAAACTAATTCCAAATTAATTGAAAATACTCAAATTAATACACGCTCATTTACAGAGCCCACATATCAATTTATCATTCTCAATAATATGAAGTTAATTTAACAAAAATAACATGAATTCACATCTGGACATACATATAATACGCATCACACAAAAGAATGGGTCACATGAATAGATTAACATATATAAATTTATCACGTACAATACCACAAATTAAGATAAAAAAGTTCTCAAACCACAAACAAATTTGAGTGTAACTAAAATAACACAATTGTTTTTAATTTAAAACCAAAGAAGACAAAACACCATGAAATGGATTTAAAAGAAATTCGAAATTTGAAATTCCAAACACCACAAACAAAAAGTCACTTCCTCGTGTGTATTAACCATTGCCTACTGTTCGTAAAAGCATTACTTGTGACTTTATACTTTGTTCATAGTTGCAAATCAACAATACTCAAATCGATTACAGCAAATCATTTAATCAGAAAAAGACTAGATCAACACACAATTAGAATTTTTGTTTCAAAGAAAACTGTTTTTATAATATAAAATAATTAGAAATTTGTATAACAAATTACACAGATGAAAACCAAATAAATTATACCCATTCATTCTAAAATTGTTCACAACTGATTAAAAAAAATACAGAATACAAAGACTGTTTCACTCTCTCATGTAAGTAAACAATTGAACACAAACATTAGAAGATATCAGGATATCACAATTAAAAACCTGTATAAAACTTTATACAGACATACTAAATAAATAAACAGTTTTAGACACAAACGGATTTAAACATAATATCGCAAGACGAAATAAAATGATGCATAAAGCAGAAAATCAATGTCTTAAAAGACAAGAAATCGATTCGGAAAGAATAACAACCGAATTACTTCTATAGGTTTTCCTTTTGGCCTATTGGTCTCTTAGTAAGGAAAAGAAAGAACAAGGTCCTATCTACAGCACATAATATGAAAGAAGAGTATCATACACACAATAGAAATAAATTCTATTTCGAATAAATACTAGTAATCTTTAAAAATATGAAGAATATAAACACAGATTTAGTATTAATCATAACACTGATAAAGAAACAAATTCCATAAAATAATACCATATCAAGAGAACCAATATCCAGAGAACCAGAAATACTGACAAACAAATTATATAAATCTAGAAACGAAAACAAATTTGATCGAGATTTGTGTTAGACACAATTTCAGATAAAAACCATCAACATTTATGGATTCTATTACTAGTGAATAAAATCAGACAATACTAAAAGTTTTACTCTAAACAAGAAACATATTATAATAATCTCCCTAACCCAAGTTTGCTTAGAAAACCAGTCTTGGAAAGGTAATCCTCTGAGTCATGCAGAAAAACGATTTGCAAAAAATTAATTTAACCAAAAGAATTAATCGGTATCACTACATATAGGGAAAATTATATCTTAAAATTGTAGGAAAAATATTTTCGGTAAAATCAATTTAATGCAAATAAATAATCAAATAAAACACAAGACATTTCTTACAAAAATTTTGTAAATTTAATACACATTGTGACTGAGGCCAATGTTTGAACTCTGTGTCTTGAAGACAGAATTCCGCCCTCGCCTCTGGTGCTTGCAATATTAATGGACATCCTGCCTCCAGGACACAACGATCAATCCACACAGAAATTACACAACTTTCTATGTGTACAACGAATCAATTTGTGCCATGCACTCTTTCTTATATACCCGACTAGACATAATGTATGAATCCTAAAACAAACCTTAATTTATGCATCAAAGCCATGGAATGAGATGGTATTTATAGAAGTACTTTCCAACACCTATATTCCAAATGTTTATCCAAATCAACCTAAAACAAAAGAATCTATTATTTTTTTAGAAATATTTAAAGTTTCAAAAAAAATTTTAAAAAAAAATCATAAAACTAGTAGAATTTTTTAATATAATTTTTTTAAAAAAATACTTTTTGCAAATTTAGTCTTACAATGTTTTTGTTCAAATTCATCAACTTCACATTTAAACCAACTTCAAACCAATGTGTTGAGATGGAAAATGGAGCTGCTTGTATTAATGTCCAGAAAATGATTTTTGGGTTAGTAAGCACCATAGATTGTTTCTTGGATTAGCGCACCGACAATACCAAGTCTGACAAATCATTTCACAAATGAAATTTAGAATTGTGGCTAATACATGACCATGTGTTAACTTTAAACAATTGAATTATAAGACTGAGTAACCTTGAAAATTGTCGTCGTTGGTAGGTATGCTTCTCACATAGGATTCAACTTTTGAGATGAGGCCGCAAAAAAGAAATTTCTTCGTAGTCTCGGCGTGACCTAGGAGGGGACTAGTCGATGTGCATGTAAGTTGTGTGAATGTCCAAGTAGATGAGAAGGAAAATATTGACGAGTACTTCAAAGAAAAGTGGCCATCTCATGAAGGTCCTAGGATATATCTATCGAAGAATAAAAGCAAAGAAGGCTTTTAGCACTCGCAAAAAAGTACATATATGATTAATTTTCGTGGTGACAGTGACCTGAAGTACATTGTCAAGCCCATCCTGTAACTTTCATCATGTGTTGAATCAGAAAGCTTGTCATTAGTGATTATTATATGAGGCAGGTAGAAACTTGCTTAACCAAAGTATGAAAATCATTTCCTAACTTGAGAAAATTAAGATATTCTTAATGTGGCATTGTCAACAGGTTGTTAATAAAGACTAGACCTACTTCAATGATGTCATTGTTTATTTTTCAAACACAGCCTACAGAGTTTTCTTGTTCTTCCTACATTGCTCCTGCAGCTTAGAATGATATATAAACCAAACCAAACAAAACCAAACCTTAAGTCCCATCAAATGGGATAGCCCAGAATGATATATACAACCGCAAAACTATCTCATTCCTAGAAAGCTGACTCTACGCATATATTTACCTAGGATGCTTCTGCAGCCTATGTTAGCATGGGTTTTGGGAGCAGCTGTTCTTGCTGCTGCTACTGTTGCTGCCGCCGCTGAAACCTCATCTGGTTGCCCAACTAGTTGTGGTGCCATTAACATCACGTACCCATTTGGCACAAAGGAAGGATGCTACATGGAAGAACATTTTCATGTTTTTTGTGACCACTGCTCCGACCCTCACAAGCTGTATTTAAATACAAGTGAGGGTAGCATAGAGATCACAGACATACTTCTTTCTGGTGAATTACACATATCATCCTCGATAGCTCTTGATTGCTAAAACAAACAGGGTCTTCAGGTTTCCAACAACCAAATCTCAGTCAGATCCGGCAAATTCCCCATCTCAGTCACCCGAAATAAGTTCATAGCCATAGGCTGTGACACCTACGGTGTTATTGAGGGTTTTGAGGGACGAAACTATAGCACGGGTTGCTTGTCACAATGTGACAGTATCGACAACGTGATCAACGGCTCTTGTTCTGGCATTGGCTGCTGTGAGAAAAGTATCCCAATGGAAGTGACAAGTTTCAAATTCAATGTCAGTAGCCATGACAACCATACTCGTGTTTGGGAGTTCAATCTGTGCAGTTATGCTTTTGTAGCCGAGGAAATGAATTATACCTTCTCTTCTATAGATCTTGCAAACTTACAAAATAGATCAATGGTTCCAGTGGTGCTTGATTGGGCAGTAGGGAACCAAAGATGTGATGAAGCCAAAAAAAATCTAACTAGTTTTGCTTGCAAGGCTAATAGCAACTGTTATGACTTTGACAATGGTCCTGGGTATCGCTGCAATTGCTCCCAGGGATATGAAGGGAACCCTTATTCTCCTGATGGTTGTACAGGTAACAACAACTATGTTGAAAGCTTTCAATTTCTTCTTAGCATTGATGCTATGATTTATATACTGTATCTATTGAATTTGACATCAAAGATCAAACTTGGTGGTTCTTCGCTTCAGATATTGATGAATGCGTTATTTCAAGCCCAAGTCCCTGCAACATCATATGCCACAATTTACCTGGTACATACAGTTGTTCTTGTCCAGAGGGCTATGAAGGTGATGGAAGAACAGATGGATTAGGTTGCAGTCCAATTCCAGATTCCAACAACATCCTTCCCTTGATTAAGATTGAACTGGGTAGGTACACCTACACCCACATGCTTTTAATTATATTATTGTCAGAAGATTAAATTTTCATCAATGTTCAACCCATCAATGCTTGTGATTTGGACTCTCATCTTTAGTTTGAAGTTTACAGTCCCCAATTATTGATGCAAAGATAAGAAGCACTTTGAACATGATATATCTCCAGTTTCATGGCATCTTCATTTCAGCAAACTAACGTTTAAGTAGAAAGCTGAACAACCAATTCTCTCATCTTATTTTTCCATTTTCATGTATTGGTTGTGTTTGGTAAGTCAAAGAAGAATGGAATTGCAAAAAAAAAAAAAAAAAAATTGTCATCCAAATATGGCTGAACACTACAAGAATTTACACATTTGGCGACCACTTTTGCCGACCAAAAAAATTTTGGTCGCAAACAAATGACATTTGGCAACCAAATTTTAATTAGTCGCGAATGATCATTATTTTTGGCGACCAAAAAATGAGTTGGTCGCAGAAAGTGGTATGCATTTGCCGACCAACTATAAATTTGGTCGCGGAAGGTCACATAATTTTTGGCGACCAAAAACTTATTTTCAGCAACCAAAAAAAATTAGTCGCCAAATTTATACTTTTTGCGACTAATATTTTAGTCACTGTTGATTGAGATTTGGCGACTAAAAAAATTTGTTGGCGAAGGTACCTTTTCTGCGACTAATATGGTCTTTTGGTCGCCAAAAGTTTGGGAGGGAGATTTGACTTTTATAGAGGCGGGAATTGAAAATTTTTGGCGACAAAAAAATTTGGTCGCCATTACTAAAACGACGTCGTTTTAAAAATACGCATTCACCTTCACATGCTCTCTCTCTCTCTCTCATTTCCTTTTGTTTGCATCGCTCTTCTACTACTGATTACCCCAACCCACTCCATCCACCAGCTCCAGCTATGAAAAAGCATATACATACACTTTCAAAACCCATATCATAAATTTCTAGGGTTTGAATTTTCAAATGCAAATCCATTCTTCTTCTTCTTCTTCTTCATAGATTAGAGAGAGAGAGAGAGGGTGTGATAAATTGAAATTGATAATGCCAAGGCAGAATCGGGTTGTGGAGGGTTTGATTCCCGGATCCTGCAAGATCCGAAAGAGGGGTTGCTCTTCGTCTTCGTCCTCTGTGTTGCAGAATTACCAATTCAAGCGGGCCATTTTGGTGGGTAAGCCTCCGGGATCCAGATTGAGCACTCCGGTTCCGTCTTGGAGGACGACGGCGGCGGCTTTGGATTCTCGCAAGTACGCGCCGTCGCAGAGCGGTGGTGGGAGGTCGAGGCCGGTGTCTGCGAGGAAGCTGGTCTGTTCTGTTCTGTTCTTACATATATATGTATTTGCATTAGTTATATGGATTCATGATGTTTGAATGTGAATATTTTGTGATGTATGTGTAGAGATTTCGACGTTTCTTCATGCTTGCGAGGGCGATGCAGTGACTAAGCTCACCAATGAGAAAATACCTTACTTTAATGCTCCAATTTATCTTCAAAACAAGACCCAGATTGGCAAAGTTGAAGAAATTTTTGGTCCCATCAATGAATCCGTGAGTCCTTATTTTGCCATTCATTCTTTTTTGTGGTTTGAAGTTTTTTGTTGTTTTTAGTTTTGGAATCAGATCAGACATGATTTCTGTTTTGCATTTCTGTTAATGGTAGTACTTTTTAGTTAAAATATTAGCTGAATCCCCCCATTTTAAAGTCTGGAGCAAAGTTCCAGTTTGTTTGGGGAAATGGTTCTCAAACTTCAATAGCAAAATTTAACTAGTCAAGAATACAGTTTTAAAACTACAAAATTAGTGTGATAAAGTATTTTATCGATGCAATTGAAAGAAAAAAGTGTGTTATTGATGGGGGAGAAATATCCTGTTTTGCTTAGAATAAAATTTGGGCTGTTAATATTAACTTTCTGAAATGTGAAAATGTGGGTTAGAATGCTAGGTATTTGCTTGTCCAGCTTGATAACTTGTTCTGTGGCTCTTTTCTCTTTTGGTAGGTTTTATAAACAGAGTGAGGCCCAGTTTTATAGGCTTATTCCTCACCCAGTTGTGCTATTTACATTAGAAAATTTCTCATTTTGCATATGTGATATCTAGCCATACTATTAATTTTCCATTAGATCAACTAATTGTCATCAATTTACATTTTATCTTTTCCTTCTCAAGGAGTTGTCTATTTAGTTCTTGACTTCCTAACCTGTCTGTTATGTGGTTGGCGGCTCTGTTGGGTGATGCCTTGATTACAATGCAAGATGCTAAGCTTCCTTGGTGGAAGAAACTCATGTTTCTCCCAGACTTAAAATATTCATAATAAATGGGCATTTGAATGTGCTATGTAAGTATTTTACCGGCCTTTGCTAAAGTTCTTTTGTCAAACGCAATTGGTACACATTTCAGCATAGCTTATAATGTTTGCCTTGATGTTGATGTTTCTGATACAACCATGGCAGTACTTGGTCAAATTAATATACGTTTCTTTTTTACATCCAATAAAAAAAGGTCCGGCAATCTGTCATGTGTATGGTTCTATATCCCACATCAATTGGCCAAATTAATTTTAACCATGGGCTATGGAATAACACCAAGTATGGGTGGGCTTTTGAATGGCCAGCCCCTTGAGTTAAGTGGTCTAAAGCATTAAATCTTTTTATAAATAAAGATCGCTATGTTGTTGAATTGGCCCGGTTTGCTAAGGAATTGATAATTTATCCAGTTCAAGTCAATGTGTTGTAAAATGGTTGGTTCACATGTGATTTTTTATCCCAATGGTGTACCGGGGTGAAGGGCCAAAAACCAATTCAAACCAGCTGGCGTGCTACATACCAGCTGGTATTCTAAGCCTTAGAACCTGATGATTAGTGTTGCACATGATGTTGCTCAAATTAGGTTGTTTTGAATGCCTTAGAACCTTCTTTATAGTTAATTGATCATGCTTTATAGTGTCAATGGGTGATCTGATAAAATTGTTTATTTATTCCCTGAAACAAATGTTGTGACTGGCAGGACATGCTTCCAATTTTAACGGAACTTCGTCATGCATTGGATATGCAAGTAGCGCTTGAAAACCATGTTGAGGAAGGAAGCTTCTTTAAGGTTGGATGTCGGTTTTGGTGTTATTTTGTGGAATATTGCACTTTAACTCTCCACTTCTTTACTTAGTTTGCATGTATTTTATTGGTAATGTGCATGTCTCATAATTTCCTTTTTCCTTTTTCTTTACCAAATACTATTTTAATTGTGATCACTATTTTAATTGAACCAATACAGGCTGGATAATTATGTAATAGGCTATGGAATTAAGATTGCCCCCTTCTCCTTCTCTCTGTCTTTTGTTTTTTGTTTTCTAATCTTAAAGTCATATATATATATATACATATATTTGTATGGTATATGATTCTTGATTTTCTAGTTCAATTTATCTCACTGCTGGTAATTCTACCTTGGTTGTATTAAAGAATAGATTGAAACAACAATATCAATATCAATCTTCTACTTGCATACTGTTATATAAGTTATATGACTGCAATTACGGCAATTGAAAGTTTGGACTTTTCATAAAATATTAAAAGATAATTTAATCATTACAACTAGATGAGTTGGAAAGAATTACTGCAATTGAAAGTCTGGACTCTTCATAAAATTGAAGGATCATTTAATCATTACAACTAGATGAGGAAGTGAAAAGACATAAATTTCTCATGGGGTGGTATGAAAGTTAGAAAGTTGAATTAGGAAGGGGAATTGCAACGAGCTTGAGTGGATAATATCCCTATCTGATATTATTTGGCAAATTTTAGTATTAGATATTTTAACGATTAAATATGTGATGATTCCTTCTGTCTGTCTGTCTGTCTCTCTCTCTCTCATTTATTTAATTAACTGGTTTTGAATTGTGAGGCTTGTTTTCTCAATTGTGTTAGGAACCTATCAACTTTATTGATTTTTTTTTCTGCATTGGGTTAATAAAGATGTGACATGATTTATCCAATACTAGAGATCTGTGGAATGCTCCAATTATTCTTATTGCAATAAACCATAACAAGTACTTAATCATAAGATGATCTTGAAGGCAAACAACTTAGTTCTACCATCACCTATATAGTTTTTGAATCATATTAAATCAATTCTTCACCGTAGTGTGGCTAAGGTCGGGCATTTGAAGAGTATGACAAGAAATTATGGAGATGGACATCTTCACATTATTTGTCTCTAATTTTAATTTTGATTTCTTTTGCTATGTAGTTAGTCATGCTATAAATTTTTATTTTATTGTCTCTTTTTCCTCCTTTTTTGGATATATCCACCAACATTTACACATCTCTTGCCAAATTGAATTATATATTATATGATTAATGTGCAGATCTTGAGAGAGTACATGGATTTACTTTTGGGGACAGTCTTGATGATAGTAAGAAAAGCAAGTGGCGTCACTTCAGAGCAAGGCTTAACAGGGTAGTGAACTCTCAAATATGATGTTTTCAATTTTTTGCGAACTAAATAGCCATCATGATCCCAAAAAAGGAGCGGAGAATAAATGACAAAGGAAAGCTACCATCTGTCATATGCCTGTAGCATTTCCTGAACCTTAAATTTTTTCCCTTCAATTATCAGATCAGTTCTGCAAATCCTTTACTGTGGCATTTCTCAAACCCTTGTCTCTCTCTTTCTCTCTCTCTCTCCCCACCACCCCACCACCCAAAAGAGATTATTGTAGTTGGTGTAGAAAATGATATTGTTTCTCAATTCAGAATTGCAAAAAACACGCACACACAAGATACACAGATATTGCATCGTGTAGACAATTTTCAAGTGACTCATTTATTATTGTCAGTTCATTTTTTCTCAATGTTGAAGATTGCACACGAAATGCATGTCCATGTTGACTCTCTCTTACCATTTGAATGTGTCCAATGGATAGTGAAATGGACTGCTGTACATTCCCATTTATGTAGCATCTTCTCCACCTGGGCATTAAATGTATGTTATTGGTGATTTGTCTAACTGTTTAAACTATCTATGTTCCCCATGTTAGTATGTTTACACCAATCTCTCAAAAACTTCCAGTGAAAGACTCGTGAAGCAGGCTCAACCCGTTGTTGTTTGTGTTGTTTAAGTTGCTTCTACAACAAATTACTTCTTTTCTTTTTTTTAGGTGGTCATTTGTGTACTGTTTTTTTGTCATTTTGAATAAGATTTTGAAGTCTTGTTTTATTGGTTGGATGAACAAAAACTGTTACTTGTTCATGAATTTCGGTAGTTGAACTTGTGTTGTAACCTTTCTTGCTTGAATTTATATTTATGCCAGGTCTCGATGTGGTTCGCACTGATAGGACTCTAGTTTTCTATGAAAAGCAAGAAAACTTGTCAAAACTTTGGGACATTCTTGCTGTCTATGCATGGTTTGATATAGATGTAGGCTACTGTCATGGTAGGTAGTCAAATGATGACTTCAATAAAATGTAGAAAATGATCAATTATGATAATAGTGGCACTAGAAGACATACTATTCAAGATTTCTGGAATAAACAAAAGCTGTCAACTGCTGACAAAACAGAGCCTGAAATAGAATTATATACCAAGTTTTCATATAATCTAGTTGAACATAATGGCGAAAACAATTAATATACAACAACTTGTGTACCAATACGATTGTTCTAAAGATGTAAATTGTTATGCTCTGAGAAATTTAGTCAAAATTGTTCCATTTTTAGTGTTTAAGCAATTTCTCTGTCCTATTACTGATGAGATTCTTGAGCAGGTTCGAAGTCGGTTTTATCTTTAAAATCTTCCAGCTCTTTTGGGATGTAGTTGCATACTGTTTCTCTCTGTATATTATCAATTGTATTCGACTGTAAAAATTTTAATATGCATACTATCAGTTATAGCTATTGTAGTTTGTATTTGAATGACATGTGTTGTAATTTCCAGTTACTTATGACATGTGTTGTTATTTGAAATTTTAAAGCGAGCAAATTTCAGATGCACTGAGAGCTCTGTTGGGGTGGAGACACAACTTAATAATTTGGCGTCAGTTACCCAAGTTATTGATCCAAAGCTTCATTTTTGTTAGTCAATAAAAATTTGCTCCAAATGTATAACGTTAGTTGGTGGCAACTTTTTTAAATTGGGTCGGTAACTAATGAATAAATTACCAAGACATAGAAACAAGGTTTTAGAGTTGAGAAAACATAAGAGATAAAGTCATAGGTAATTCTGGTAGGTTTTAGAGTTGTATGGATGCAATTAGGACACTTATACTTGATGTATTAAAAATAAATTTCAGAAAGACTCAATTTCAGTATGTACAGGGAAATGATTCATTGGCATTATGAGTTTAATCTGTCTTCCAACACTGCAGGCTTATTTCAATGTACCTGACGGAGATGAGCCTCTGGCTTTGGACATGGGGAGTATGGGAAAAGGTCAAGTATGGATTAATGGTCAGAGCATTGGAAGATATTGGACAGCGTTCGCAACTGGTAATTGCAATGGACATGGGGAGTATGGGACAGGGTCTCTTTGCTTGATCAAGCACAAGGCTGATGCTTGGTGAAAAGAACATGCTTGGTAAAAAGAACGATCAAGCACAAGGCTGATGCTTCAAAACCATATATATTCCTTCCTGTTTTCATGGCATCTTTATTGTATAGAAAATATTTGGTAGACTACTAGTTATTTTTTTCGGTTGATGTACATGGATAAAAATTTTAAACATAATAACAAGTATTTATTATGTCTTAAATTTTTATGCTAGATGAAATATGTAGTTTGGAATTATTTGTGGATGAAAACTTATAATAGTTGCTGATTTTAATTAAACAGGTTCAGAAATGGTTGATCTATGTATTTTGTTGAATGTTCATGATTCAATTTATTTGTTGGTTTGAATGATTTTTTCAAATTACAGATTATATTGAATAAATTGGATGGATTATTATAAATTACAGGTTTATTTTGTTGGATGTTAGTCGCAAAATGTCACAATTGGCGACCAAAATTTTTAGTCGCGGAATGTGACAATTGGCGACCAAACTAATTTTGGTCGCAGAATGTCACAATTGGCGACCAAAATTTTTGGTCGCGAAATGTCACAATTGCTGACCAAACTAATTTTGGTCGCAGAATGTCACAATTGACGACCAAAATTTTTGGTCGCGAAATGTCACAATTGGCGACCAAACTAATTTTGGTCGTGGAATGTGACAATTACCGACCAAGAAATTTGGTCCGCAAAAGGCGACTTTTCGTGACCAAAGTGTTTTAGCGACAAAACGGATTAGTCGCAGTAAATAAATATTTAGCGACCAAAAATTTAGTCGGCAAATGCAACTTTTCCCGACCAACGAAAATTTTGGTCGCGAATTACTTTTGCCGACCCTCAATTAGCGACCAAACTAGTGACAAAAAAAATTGGTCGCAGATAATTTTTGCCGACCAAAAATAGACTTTTAGCGACCAATTTTTTTGTTGCCAAAAGTGTTAATTCTTGTAGTGGAAATTGCACCCAGAAAATGAAATGTATAAACTAGATTCATTCTAGGTGTTGTGCATTCCACACCAAATTTAAATCTATGATACACTTCATTCTTGGGGCTTAGTAGCTTTTTCGTTTGATCATAAACGAATTTGAAACTTGAATTCTCAATATTGACATCTCCATTCCAATCCCTACAGGCATAAGCATAAGCATATCATTGCTACTTTTTGGTGGCTCCTGGCTATATTGGGGGTATAGGCAAAGGAATATCATCAATCTCAGAGAGAAGTTCTTTCAGAAAAATGGTGGGATCATGTTACAACAACAACTTTCCATACGTGAAGGATCAGTACAGTCCGCTAAAATCTTTACTGCAGAGACCCTTAAGAAGGCAACAAACAACTACCATGAAAGTAGAATCCTGGGCCAAGGTGGCCAAGGAACAGTCTACAAGGGAGTATTACCAGATAACACCGTAGTTGCCATTAAGAAGTCCAAAGTAGCAGAACAAAGCCAGTCCAGATTGAGCAATTCATTAATGAAGTCATAATTCTCTCCCAAGTCAACCATAGGAATGTTGTGAAACTCCTAGGGTGTTGTTTGGAGACGCAAGTTCCTTTACTAGTCTATGAATTTATTACCAATGGGACTCTCTATGACCACATACACACTGTAGGTGGCACATCCTCAATAACATGGGAGAATCGTTTAAGGATAGCAACAGAAACTGCAACGGCCCTTTCATATTTGCACTCTGCCGCTAGCACTCCTATCATTCATAGAGATGTTAAGTCCACTAACATACTATTAGACAACAATTACATTGCAAAAGTATCCGATTTTGGCTCTTTGAGGTTGATCCCCGTGGACCAAACTCAATTAACCACATTGGTTCAAGGTACACTTGGTTACTTGGACCCAGAGTACTTCCAAACAAGCCAATTGACTGAAAGGAGTGATGTTTACAGCTTTGGGGTTGTCCTTGTGGAATTGCTAACCGGCAAGAAAGCAATTTCTTTTGACAGGCCTGAAGCAGATAGAAATTTAGCAATGTATTTTATTTCATCAATGAAAGAAGATCACTTGCTTGAAATTGTTGATGAACAGGTGATAAATGATGCAACGACTGACCAACTAAAGGAAGTCGCTATTTTAACAAAGAGATGCTTAAGAGTGAAAGGTGATGAAAGGCCAACCATGAAGGAAGTGGCCATGGAGATAGAGGGATTGAGAATGATGGAGAAAAACTCATGGTTAAATGACAAGAAAAATTTAGAAGAGACTCAGTATTTGCTTGGAGATCAACTTTCAGATGCTTATAGTGGTGGCACTAGTATGAGCAATTCAGCAGCTTGTGATAGCATAGAAAAACATGTCATGTCACCATTTCATAGTGGACAATAAGGTGTTACTTATGATGGTCTATGTTCATTAGATGTTTTGTAATATTTTTATTTCAGCCAATTTGTCAAATAACCCTGTGAATTGTTTGGAATATTTGGTTATATATGCTGAGGTTGAATTTGTTTGATTTTATACTTTGAGCATCAAATGTTTTTCTTGAAAGGTAGTTATTGATGCAAATCCTGTCTTTATGTATCAGACGAATAATGAATAATAAAACTTTGCAGTTTGGAGCACATCTACACACTCTATAAATGAAGCACCATCAGTACCACTTTACCTTTTCATTTCATCGTCACAAACAAATGATTTTATCGTCGTTTAAAAGTCCAGCTGATGCAGTATGGTTAGATAACAAGTTGATGGATCAATTTAACAGTTTGAATCAAATTTGATAACTTAGGAGAATTTCCAAATGTTGGATCAGCCCTAAAGGACCCATACTCGATATGAAACAACCTAATTCCAAAACTTTTACATCATTTGCTTTTTTTTTATCAATTTTAAATTACTTCAAGATCATTAAGGGCTTAATGAACTGGGATTAGGTCAGATGGGACAAAATCCTAACACTTTATTGGGATGTTAAAATTTGAGTATTGCCACAGACAACTACTTTTCATGTTACAGCCAATGTACCCACAAGAAAAATGACTAAAGGGCTTTGTTGGTCAAGTGGTACCAATTGGCCTTTCAATTTGTCAGCCCCTCAAATCCTCATATTATCTTGATGATCCTAAAGTGGGCTCATCAAAGCAAGATGAACCCAAATTTTTCTACTTTTCTGATGCTTACGACAATTAACTTTCAAGTCTATAATTGATTAGATGTTATTGTTGGAAAAATAATGGTTTTTTGGTGACTTTAATGCAATATTAAAGTGGGTGCCAAACCTCAATTGAGGTGGATTAAAGTGGATTTAGATTCTTTGTAATGAAATATTTACACCACAAAAAGAATGACCAAAAACCATTGGGATTTGAATGAGAAATTGACTCATTAAGTTGGTCTCATGAAAGAGGTGTTGGGAAAGGTGTAAAACCTTGTATCCCACATTGATTGTAGAGGAGAACATTGATGGATATTTAAATCCCATTTTTTGCCTAAGGGTGTGAGTTCTTTGGGGTGTCCAAATTTTCCAAAGGAAGGGAGTTATGGATGCTTCAAGGATGGACTTCGGCTAAGACTATGGTCCAAGTTGGTTATGCAGAAATTGCCGCCTGCCCGGACCGAACCGGTCCGGGTCTGTGAGGCTTGGGGGTTGGGCTTGGCCTACCCATCTTAATCCTTTTGGGCTAAGCCAGATCTGTGGACTGCAGAAATATATACACAAAACCTATGTGATGGATTTAATCCATCAGTTTTGCAGGCTAATACAAAATTGAATCCTGCATTTGTTGCAGGAGAGCCTCATCCTCTCTCCCTCCATGTGTATAAAAGGAGGCCCTCTCCCTCAGCTTTCTACACCAGAAATTGGTCTTCCTGTCTTCAAAAGTTTTATATTATATTCTTCCTGTGAGAGAGTGCTGCAAAGTTCTGTTTGCCGAAGCTACTCAGTCGGTGAATTGGTGTAGCTGGTCCAACCGTCGTATCCTAGGAGACAGACGTCGAATAACCTCTAGCACCCAATCAGTGAGGCGGTGAATCTATTTTAAGGAAACTGTCTAGTGCAGGCTTCGGTTTGCTTCCTTTTGCTAGTTTTATTTTATTATGAATTTCTGTAAATTCCAATATGTTCTTGTTCTGAAATTCAAAATGGTTGTTCAATATAAATCTATTTTTTTTTTATTTAATTACACAATATGTACAACAAACTTAAAACAGATTAGTATTTTTCATGAAATTAGAACAAATAAATTCATATGTAATTGGACTAGTTATTTTTCGTAGGATTGTACACTGTTATAAGATTGCTTACTATTTCATTAATAGGAATTTTGTCTTATGTAATTGGACAAATATGTAGTTCATTGTCCTTATGTACATCTCTTCATGTGGGTAGTAAATAAGTACTACACTGTCCCCATAAATCTGCTTCTATTGCACAGATTCATTTTTTTTTAATTAAGGTTACTGTTTCTTTTATATCACTGGACATGATTGTAAATCAATTTGACTTGCATGCTGCTCTGTCGTTTCTATGAGTTCCTATATTGCATGGTATAAGGCTTAATGAATTGGAAAAAAAGACCAACATTTGTTTGCTACAGTTTTGTCTAGAAATTCGGTACCTATTTTTTCGCTAATAGTTCACTGTTTTTCCCTGGAAATACAAGATTGTAAATTATGCAATGTTATCCTCTAATTGCTTAGTTCAATTAGAATGCTCTAGCATAATTTGCATACTTAATTGTTTTAGTATGATTTTATTTTATGAGTATGGTTCATAATTCCCTACCATGATTTGCATGACTTTTAATTTTATAATATAATTTGCTTGCTTATGGGTGTTGCAATTTTTGTCACGCCTATTATTTTCTTGATTTTAGTATACCTTACATGATTTAATTTCTAGAATTATTTGCATGTTAATTGCTAAATGGTTATTGTATAAATTAATTTTTAAATTTAAGGTTTTAGAGTTATCAATTTTTTGTAACTTGTCTATGTTTATTTACATATTTATTGTGTAATAATTTTGTATATATATAACTCATGGGTGTTACCTTTTAATTTAATTCTTAGAGTTATAGGTTTATTTTTGTAACCCATCTATCTTTTGATTCATTAGTGACTTTTGCCATTAACTAGGGTACTAGAAGGTTTAGATTAATTTATTGTTTTTACAGTTTTTTGTTTTTTCCTCCAATTATCTGCTTTGTATTTTTTTGTGGTTTTGTGCTAACTTTATTTACAGGCAATACCTATGCAAAATGGAATGGAAAAAAAAATATATAAATCCAAATGAATAGGATTTGGAACTGCAAAACAAAATTATGGACTACTAACCTTTGTGTTGAACAGGAATACCTAAGCGGGGAAAGAAATTTTTGGACTAAATGAAATCCTTATGGATTGGTTACTGTCTTTATCATTGAAGCAATTTTTTGCTTGAGATTTAGTAGTGATTACTTAGCAATGTATTTAAGCAACTTTTATTTGCTTGTAATTGTTGTAGCAATTTTTCCATTGCTTATAATTTCGTTAGCAATTTTTAAATTGCTTGTAACTTTGGAACTTGGTTTGTTTTAACCTAGTCAATCCCTTGGAAAATTTAATTCTAAAAATTGTCTTCCATGAACTAGGAGTCAACATACTCTTGAAAGTTTTATCAAAAGGTTAACTGAGTTTTAAGTGGGACCGATGTGACCCCTCCAGTCTTCTTGGGAATATTCCTGACCATGTTCGATTCTAGGTCAAGTGGTGAGACTAGTTTTGAATTGAATTTCCAACTATGAGATTTTCTAGTGTTAATAATTTCTGGAAACACAGAAAGTGAAATTATGTTGTATTTTTTTAGAAATGGCAATGGTTATCGATGCTATTGCTGCTGCTAATGTTGGTGGGGATCAGAAGCCCGGGGCAACTGGCTTGCCAACCCCTACTGCTGTGACCTCTATGGTCAACACGGTTGTTGTGACCTTTGTGGTCAACCCTGTTGTTGCTCCTGCTATTTCGGGAGGCCAGCTCAACCATCATGAGCACCCACAGAAGTTCACGGGATTGAATTTGAAGAGGTGGCAGCATAAAATGTTGTTCTACCTGACTACTCTAAGCCTTGCGAGATTTTTGAGTGAGGATTCACCAACTGTGGCAGAGAATGAGCAAGACAAGCAGAAGCTCATGGCTCTAGATGCTTGGAAGCAGTCAGACTTCCTTTGCCGAAACTATGTTCTGAATGGCTTGGCAGATTCACTTTCAACGTGTTTATGCCAAAAAGTCAGCAAAGGAACTGTGGGATGCTTTGAACAAGAAGTACAAGGCCGAGGATGCTAGGGCCAAGAAATTTGTTGCTGGCCGGTTTCTGGACTTCAAAATGGTGGACTCAAAAACTGTCATTAGTCAAGTCCAAGAGTTTCAAGTAATTGTGCACGAGATTTATGCAGAGGGAATGTTCTTGAGTGAATCATTCTAGGCAGCTGTGCTAATTGAGAAGTTGTCTAACGGCTGGAAAGACTTCAAGAACTACTTGAAGCATAAGCGAAAGGAGATGACAATCGAAGAGCTCGTTGTCAGGCTCTGTATTAAGGAAGACAACAGAAAGAAAGGAGGGAGTACCTCCACGGTGAAAGCAAACGTGGTTGAGCATGGCTAGTCCTCGGGGGTGAGAAAAAAATCACCAACAAGCAAAAGCTCGAAGTTGGGGGTGAGAGGCGGTGTCTCCAAAAGGCCAGTCTACAAGCCATATGGACCTACTTTTAGGTTCAATAAAAAGTGCTTTAACTGTGGAAGCAATGGGCATCGGGTGGTTGACTGCTGCAAGAAGAAGAAGCCTTACAAGAAGTACCCTCCACAGAACAAAAGGTGGGCTCACATGGCTGAGATGGAAGATCTATCACAAGATGTCGACGACATGCATCTGGCAGCCGTTGTCTTAGAAGTGAATATGGTGTGGTCTAACCGGAAGGAATGGTGGGTGGAGATTGGGGCCACTCCCCACATCTGTGCTGAGAAGAAGATGTTCACAATCTTTGAACCAGTTTCAAATGGTGAGAAGTTGTTCATGGGGAACATGCCACCTCGACTATTAAGGGAAATGGCAAGGTGGTCCTGAAGATGATTTCAGGAAAAGAGTTGACTCTGAACGATGTTCTATTTCTGCCGGACATTCATAAGAACCTCGTTTTCGGGTTGTTCTTGAGTAAGCATGGCTTCAAAATGGTGTTTGAGGCTGATAAGGTCGTATTGACCAAGAGCGAGGTCTATGTGGGGAAAGGGTATATGTCGGGCGGTATGTTTAAGCTCAATGTAATGACTCTTGTCCCGGAAATTAATGAGAAAGCTTCTTTGCATTATAATTTATACAGGATATACACATGTATGCATGTAACAAGGAGCATACATATTTAGGTAATTTGCAATGCAAGTAATTCACAACTTATAACTTACAATTGTTCATATCAAAACATTTAAGCATATAATCAATGCTTCCAAATTCATATTTATCACATGAATGCATCCTAGATCTTATCTGGACGCTTATTGCTCTTTTTTGGACAAGTGTGTGAGTTATTAACTCATGCTCTGATACCACTCTGTCATGACCCGAACCCACCCCTATGGGTTAAGGACATAACCGGCCAGTAATCCTGAGATTACCTATGGCCTCAAACTAAAACAAACGTAACTCATCAGAGTAAAGGGGCCAAACGGAAGCACAAATTTAAAACTTTGTCCACAGAGCCGTGCTTATATGCACATCAAAACAAACCACTTATATATACGTTAATAACCCACATCAAAAGTACAACACCATAGAATCCTTTACAGACAGGATCATCCAAACTGAGTCAACCCATAATAAAACCATGTATGGATATACAAAAAGTCCTTGCCAACAAGACAAAATATAAATAAATAACAAAATGGCAAGGATGGGTCTCGTGCGTGAGACACAAGGCTGACTCTCCAAAACTTATGTTGTTCCTGACAGACTTCACTGGGGCTGGGTTTGGACTTCCCTTGGCTCACCTACAAACACATGAATGAGCATGAGCGATAGCCCAGTGAATAATATCAAATCAAATACAGAAGTTACATAACAATGTAGAACAACATGTTCCAAACGGTCTTGGGCCCAATTCATACTTCTGTTTAACAGATATATAACTATACAAAATTCAAATCAAGTGACTGTAGTTCCAAACATTCTGGCCTTTGGCCCATTCAGGTTTCCATTCATTTCAAAACGGCCTTCGGCCCATTCATTTATGTCAAAACGGCCTTCGGCCCATGCATTCGTGTCAAAACGGCCTTCAGCCCACCCATTCATGTCAAAGCGACCTTAGGTCCATTCATATATGTCAAAACGACCTTAGGTCCATTCATATATGTCAAAATGACCTTTGGTCCACTCACGTTTACCAAAACGACCTTCGGTCTATTCATTTCTTTGAAAATGCCCTTCGGTCCATTCGTTTACGTCAAAACAGCCTTCGGCCCATACATTCGTATCAAAACGGCCTTCGGCCCATGCATTCGTATCAAAACGGCCTTCGGCCTATGCATTCATACCAAAATGGCCTTCGGCCCATACATTCATGTCAAAACAACCTTAGGTCCATCTATTCACATCAAAACGACTTTCGGTCCATTCATTCGTTCATGTTAGACTTTTGTCCACAATCCCAATTAGCAACTCATAAAGCTTATAAGGGAATAAACAATTGGACATTGCTAAGCTTTCAAATATCGATATTACTCATAGTGATCGGCTTGTGGATTTGCCCTGGAGCTTGACCCTACATATTTCATGAACACGAAAGCGTCACTAACAGTTCAATCCATTCTTTAATTCACATATCCCTCTTTAGGCTTTATTCTTATGTCATTAACTCATTTACAATGCTTAACATATGCCTAAGAGTGATCACAAGTGAAAGAGAATGAAAAACGAAACACAGAACGTATGAACAAAATTTCAGAAAAAAGGGTCCCCGCTCGAGCGTGGCCTTGCCCGCTCGAGCAGACCCAAGAGGCCTGCAAAAGTACTGGTTACCTCAAAATTATGCTCGAGCGTGAGTTAGGGCGCTCGAGCGGAAGGCCTGTCTACAAAAGCTCCCCGCTCGAGCGTGAAGATCACCGCTCGAGCGGACACCAACTCTGCAAAAAGTGCTGGGAGCACGATTTTCCCGCTCGAGCGGCGATCACCCCGCTCGAGCGGACATAAAAAATTTGGGTTTTCGAGATTGAGTTCTTGAGCTCCAATTCGATTTCTAACCAAAAAAACATGCATGTTATGGCTCAATTCTCAATTATGATTATACCAACATGATGTAAACCTCAAATCACAACCCAATGGAGCTCAACTCACAATTAATTCACATGCATGCCCCAATCTCCCATCAAACTCATCCCAACACAACAAATTCATACATTCAAGTTCATATCTTCATAATTTGTACATGCATGTGATGAATTAGCCACATTCTCAACTTAAATGCACAATTGGTGATCAAAACATGAGTTTCAACTACAATTTACATGGATTGTACCCTTTGAGCTCAAAACATGCAATATTCAAGACAATTACACACATGCATGCATATATGGGTCTCCATTACAACAAATTCAACTCAATTTCCTCATGATCAAACAAATCCATGCTCTAGACCCTCTTTCAAACTTGAATTCACAAAGTGATAGTTAAAATTTACATGAACTACTTACCAAGGAGTTTAATCTTCACAATCTATGGCAATTCTTGTGCTATCTTCAAGGCATTCAAGGATCAAGAGCAAAACTTAGATTTTTCTCCCCTCCCTCTCTCTAATAGCCGACCCTCCTCTTTTTCTCTTAGAGTTGATCAGCCAAAATCAATGCAAAGGGAAGGAATTGCTTTTAACAAGGCTTATAATAGCCCCACTCACATATTATTTCAACATAAAATAATTGGGTACTCAATTCACCAATTTAATCAGTTTAATCTGACCTGAATCAATTTTCAATTAAATTTCACCGTAAGTTCTAAAAATTATATCAATCACAATGACATAATCAATTTCAGGTTTTGTGGCCGATAGGGCCCTCAATTTAATTTCCAAAGCAAATTATTCGAACAGATACTCCTACGGTGAACAAATAAAACTTCAAAATCACATATATTCACATAATGGCACATAAAATCATGCTAAACACATAATCATACTCAATTTAAGGACCAATTAACATACTAAGGAACGGGGGTATCACAGTGTTCTTCAAGGGTGAGTTAACTTGCTTTTGATACCCCATTTTGGCTTAAGCTTTTAGACCTACTTGCATATTGTTTTAAGCTTAGCTATAAACTGTAAAAAGTTCTGATTTTGTATGCTTGTTATTGTTGCTTAAGGTCACTTTTTGGTTGGGGGTTGTCTACCTCCTTCTTAGGCCTTGTTTGGCCTCATTTTGTGCCTTTCTTCTTGAGTTTTGGAACCATCTTATTTTGACCTTCTCACCATTGAAATCCAGAGGATTTTCAGTGGTGGAGAAGTTGTTTTGAAGTCTTGAATGGGAGAGGGACACACCCCTCTCCTTGTCTCTCATTTGCTAGCATAAGTGGCTCATAATCATAGCATGTTTGCTTAGCTTGCTTTAACTCCATTTCAGCGAGTATTTGGTTTTATTTTTCCATGTTGTACCTCTCTTTCATGATTGTTTGATAGCCTCTTACATGTACCATGCACTTGTCTTGCAATCCTCTCTATTGCCTTAACATGTATCATGCATTTGGACCACCATGCTTGTCTATTTTGGCTCAACCCAAAGGAACTTTTAGCCATGTTTTATCATGTTTAAGCTCTGTTTGGTGTTGTTTTGATCATGTGTGCAATGTTTTGTATAGCCTTAGTTTATCCTAGCTTGTTAAGCTTTGTGCATCAAGTCACTAGCATGCATTGCTTAGACCATTTTCATGATTTGGTATCATTTCACATGAGATTTCAGTCCATATAATGTGGCCATGCATTCACATTTATAACATTTTCCATGCATTGGAAGGTTTGTGTTTTATGCCTCAAGAATCGATCATTGTGCATGCCATTATGCTTAGGCCTTTGGGATGCCATCTCAGCGGGTTTTTGGGCTTATTTTGACATGCCATAGCTTTGATTTTCATTGGATAATTCATGCCATCTTTGGTTTTAATAGGTGTAGTGTAATACCTCTTTGTTGCCTCTTCATGCTTCATGCTTTTGATCCTTTGTTTTAGCTCGTGATGGCTAGGTTCATGCATGTTCTAGCCTTATTTTAGTCCACCTTGGATTGTTTTGGTTCACCTTGGCCCTTTGAGGCTTGATTCTTGTAGCCTTGGTACAAGCCCCTTACTAACCTTGAGCTTTGGGCTTTTTTGACATGCTATGCTTGACTAGTGTACATGATTTGGCATCATTCCTCACCTGATTTCAGAGCTTATTGCATTGTCACATTCTCATGTTTATCACATCTCACCCATGTTTGAGGATTGTGCATTGTTGCATAGTTTTTCGACCAATGTGTGTACATGTGTGTTTTGCCCTTTTGGTGCCTTGGTTTTGGTGTCTTGGCCACTGACTTGGGCATGGCCAAGGCCTGTCCTTTTGGTCTAAGTCCGTTAAATATGTTTGCTTTCATGATATTTGCATGCCTTGCATTACATGGTCCATTACTATCGCATGCTTATCCCTTTGTATTTGAGATTGCATGTTTGAGATGTTTGCATGGTTCTTGACATGATCATGTCGCACTAACTTAGCTTGTACGTTTAGGCTGCATGACATTGCTTTTCCATGTTACATTGTATTTGGCATACATTTATGGCATTGTGTTTGGTTTGGGGTGTCGAACCAAACACGAGGACCGAGGGACGTTTCGTACTTGAAGTGACAAAACGTGCCTCAATCCTTAGTCGCCAACGCTCTTGATCCTACATGATAAAGTGTGAGGCATTCATGTGTTGTGTGCATTCATTCTATACTGAATTGTACACTTGGCCTCTTTGGCCATCATGCATCAAGAGGCGTGATTGGTGGCCCGAGGGTTGAGCACTACACACCTTTGAGCCTTAGACATGATAAGGGGTGTAGTTGCGTACATCTTTTCTTGCAAATGTATCGCCATGCTCTGTTTGTCCTCTGCTATAGCAAAACAACATTCTGCAGGAAGAAATGGCCGGTCGGCTACTTTTAGTGCCGATCGGCTAACCATGGTTGGCCGACAGCTTCATAATTGGTCGATGGCATCTTTCTATTGGCCGATGGCCTTACCACTTGGTCGATGACCTCACAGCATGCCCACAAGGTGGTTCAGAAGTGTCACCGAAGTTGGCACAATTTTCAGAGGTACAGAGCAGTGCAAACAGAGGCAATAGGAAGCATGGTGATGCATTTCTGAGCGAAGCCGTCCGAGCATGCATTCATCCCTCGTCTCGAGGCCATTTCAGTATTTTAATAACTTAGAATAGTTATTTATTTCGATTTGGTTGTGTAATTAATTAATTAGCTTGTTAGTTGATGAATTAGTTGACTTGTATTATTTATTCGGACCCTCCGTCGCGAGGGAAAATTTTGTAATAAGTGTGCGTGCGTGTGTGAATGTCTTACAACCCCACGTCTTTCTCCCTTTTACTTACCTGCTTTCGATGGTTAGTTCTAGGTCATGTTTCAATTAGCATTCCTATGCGCACATGTTTGCATCCATTTCATCTGTATTGCATGCACCGGGCTCGGCGCATCATACAAACTGCATTGTATTTCAATATCGATTTGAATACATGACTATCAAGTTGCATCTCATATGCCATTTTAGAATAGCCGAGCCTATTTCTAGTTGCATTTTGCATGTGTTGCATTAACCATCTTAACATAGCTACGATCATGCATTTATTACTAGCTAGCTATTGTTTTGGCTCGGAGTACACTGTAAGTGTTTACGCTTTAGCATCTTGCATGAGTGTGAGTATTGCCATGATAGCATGCTTGCCATGAGGCTATTTGCTTATGTGATATAACTGCCCATATGCCTGTGGGTGAAGGTTGGGTTACTTGAATTGGAACAATTCATCAAATGTTCGTTTTAAGCCCACTTTGCGGAGTGGCAAAATCATATTTTATAAGCCCACTTGAGGGTGGAAAATCCACGTCTTAGCCTACTTGCGAGTAGCACTTTCAAACCATTTTTCGAACAAATGTATATGCGATGTTTTGCTCCAACTTAGGCGATGTAGTCTATACTTGTGTGTTGTGCGCATCACATAGTAATTCTAGGCTAATGAACCGGAATAAGAACACATGTGTTTTCAAAAACAAAATATCACGCTTAGTACCGGCCAATCTTTGATCAGGCGAACGGGAGTGCTCATAGATGACCTTCCCCAATCATACCCAAGTTCCCGAGCCGAGGCAACTTTGGTGACGACGGACACGTGGCCTTAGGCAACGAGTCAGGATTTCCTAAATTCCCCCAAAAATAAAACATTTAGGTGGCGACTCTGTATCTGGCAAAGCAGTCCATGTTTGGTACTTCTTTCTTAAAAATCAATTTTCCAAAACGATTTGCCGGATTTAGGACTCTTTGGTGATTTATCAATCTTACATTGCATATTGTGAGATCAGATTAAGAACCGTGACATTTGAGTCCGAACTGTAGCATGAGGCCCTCGGGGCGCGTCTACACATTGTATATGGATTCACCTTATATCTTTGTTAAGATTTATATACTGTGTTAGATTATTTTTACTGGGCTTTGGCTTGCCTTATGTAGGAAAACCATTTTCAGGTGCTGATGATATGCGTCTGCCAAGGCAATAGCTTGTGAGGACTTAGAGCAAGAGCCTCGTTTTTCTTATATGTGTATTTATTTTTGAACAAGCCAAGGGCTTAAACTATATTGGATTTCAATCCATTTTGTTGTAACCGAGTACTATCTTGGAAAGTTATAAGCCTTTAGGGCATTACCTTAATTGTTTATCTTTCATTCTACTTGTCTGTTATGTAACTTATGCTTTAGATTCAATGTTAGACTTGTGAATGTATATCTGCATATGCTACTCTTTTGAATACTTTGGGTACGTAGTAGTGGTTTTTACCACAATGGGTTTATCTCGCTTGATAGGGATATTTATGTGTATGGTGTGCTATGTGATAACATGCTTATGTGATTATACGGGTGTGGGATTTAATTTCTAAGATATTGATTGGGTCTACGAGTTTCTAGAAGTCCTATTAAAAGGGCACTTAATCACTGCTATTTCTAATTGGAACTCTATCAATGTTGTGGGACGATCATTATCTAGGAAGGAAATTCGTATGTGTTTATGTGACTACGTGCTTATGTGGAGTGAATTACTATTGCCCATTCCCTTAGGATGCAAGTGAGTTAGCTTTGACACATTTGTAAATGTGCTAATCTCTTGTGTTACCTTCATTACGATGTCAGGACGTGGGCGTGGTAGGCCTAGATGGTAGGAAGTGTAGTTATTGGATGAGATTCCGACGTAAGAAGAAGGGGTTGGTCAAGCCAATGTGACCGAACCAGTGGGTCAGCAAGCCATGGGTGCTTTGGCCCGTGAAATGGTGGGAGCTTTGTGGAATCTATGGACATTCTCAGGGTTGAAAATCAAGTCCAGGCCCAAGTTGCTGAAGCAGGCTGTCATTCTTGAAGAGGGAGTTCTTCCGGTCTAATCCAGATGAGTTTTTGGGTGATCTGAAGGAGCCATTGAAGGCGGATAAGTGGTTAGACCAGATGGTGAAGACATTTGAGATGCTTGGCATCGAAGGCAATGGGCTGAGAGTGACCTTGGCGCCCTTCCAACTAAAGTGAGATATGGGTCAGTGGTGAAAGTATGCACGTGGGTGCATTGGGGTGACTTGGGAGCCCTTTATCAACGCCTTCGAGGACAAGTTCTTGCCTCCCACTGCTAGGACGAAGTTGAGGGATTAGTATCTGAAGCTCAAGCAACTTAGTTACTTGTAGTCGAGTTTGAGGCAGCTTTTACTAGCTTTTCTAGATTTACACTGGAGCTTGTGGCAACGGAGGAACGTCGGTGTATTGAGTTCAAGAAGAGGTTGAGGACTGGGCTTCTTTTCAAAGTAGCTGGGTGAATGATTAAGGACTACGAACACCTTTTGGAAGCGGTGGTTCATCTAGAGAATGTGGATTAGACGGAGGAAGAGCGGATGAGGGGATCTAAGAGGAGTCAGGAGGTTTAGGGGGGAATCAGGACAGTAAGAGGTAGAGGGGTTCCACCCCACAGCAGTCTCAGGCTGCACAATCTAGATCCACTTTTCCAGTGCTGAGTACGGGTTCAGGGAGAGGTAATCACGGAGTTTTCTCTTGTTTTAAGTGTGCCTAGTTGGGTCACAAATCTCCAGCTTGCCCGCAGAGAGGAGGCTATCAGTCTACACCATCTTCGGCTCATCCTCAGAGCTAGAGTCAGGAGAAAGGGTAGCCGTTGACTTGTTATCAGTGTGGGCAGACGGGCACTTGAGGAGGTTTTTCCCTCAGTTGGGTGGCACGCCTAGTGCGTTCGGCTCGAGATAGTCACAGAGCCATCAGCCTACCTGGTCAGTATAGGCCTCGGGGGCCAATCAGGGAGCCTCTTCAGTTTAGTCAGTGCATCAGACATATGCTCTGAGGGGTGAGCATGTGGAACAGAGACCTGCGAGGCATGTGTATGTTGTTACCACACCAGACTTAGTGCCAGCACCTTCAGTTGTGAGAGGTACTTTGTTGTTATGAAATTCTATTGCCAAGGTGTTGATTGATACGGGTGCATCCTATTCTTTTATCTCATTTGCATTTGCATCGACATTGGGGTTAGAAGTGGATCAGTTAGCTTCTGCACTCAGGGTAGAGTCACCTGTTAGTGGTGAAGTTGTTTTGGACTAGGGGTGTCGGGGTTGTGATATAAAGGTTGTCGGTCGCCGACTTCCTTTTTCATTTGCATTGATTAATATGTCAAGTTTTGATGCCATCTTGGGCATGGATTGGTTGTCCTTGTACCAGGCCATTATAGATTGTTACCATCAGAGGATCACTGTATATACTTCGAGTGGTGATTGTTTTGATTTTCTAGGGGACTGAGCTGATAGAGTCTTGTCGCCAGTGTATGATTTGCGTGGTTGGAGTGAGCTTAGTTGTCTTCTTGCAACCTTGTTGGGTAGTGCCAAGGGTAGTTTGTGAATACCCGGATGTCTTTCCTGAGGATCTCACTAGTTTACCACCTCACCGTGAGATAGAGTTCTCTACTGACTTAGTGCCTGGCACAACACTGATTTGTATTGCACCGTATAGATTTGCACCTTCCGAGTTGAGTGAGTAGAAGATTCAACTCCAAGAATTGTTAGATAAGGGTTTTATTCACCCTAGTACATCACCTTGGGGAGCACCAGCTCTCTTTGCTAAGAAGAAGGATGGCGCATGGTGACTTTGTATAGACTACCTAAAGTTGAACTGAGTAACTGTTAAGAACAAGTACTCATTGCCTCGCACAGATGATTTGTTTGACCAGTTGAAGGGGTCATGTTGTTTTTCTAAGATAAACTTGAGATCGCGGTCATCACCAATTGAGGGTAAGGGAGAAGGACATCTAGAAAACAACATTCTGTACGCGGTATGGCCATTATAAGTTCCTAGTGATACCTTTTGCGTTAACAAATGCACCGGCCTTGTTTATGGATCTGATGAACTGAATCTTCCGTGAGTTGCTAGACCGTTTCGTGGTTGTCTTTGTTGATGATTTCTTGATTACTCACCCTTTGAGGAGGAACACAAGGAACACTTGCGATTTGTGCTTGAGTTGCTTAAAGCCCACAAGTTGTATGCCAAGTTAAGTTCTGGTTAAAAGAAGTTAAGTTCTTAGGCCATGTAATATCCGGAGAAGGAGTGACTGTAAACTCTTCTAAGATAGAAGCAATTCAAGATTGGGAACAACCTAAGAATGCCTTTGACATTCGTAGTTTCTTCGGGTTGGCTGGGTATTACTGTCGATTTGTGAAGGATTTCTTTAGATTAGCCTCACCTTTGACTAGACTAACAAGGAAGGGAATCAAGTTTGTGTAGAATAAGACTTGTAAGAAGTCATTCCAAGAGCTTAAGGTCAGGCTTACCACTGCTCCAGT
Source organism: Camellia sinensis (assembly GCF_055761805.1). Lineage (NCBI taxonomy): Eukaryota > Viridiplantae > Streptophyta > Magnoliopsida > Ericales > Theaceae > Camellia > Camellia sinensis. The sequence goes on from NC_138963.1 coordinate 145,928,321, forward strand.
GTTGATTATTCCGGGGATGGGTTTGGGCTATTCGGTGTATTGTGATGCGTCGCATGAAGGTTTGGGTTGTGTTTTGATGCAAGAAGGGGATGTAGTAGCTTATGGCTCACGTCAATTGAAAACACATGAGAGGAACTATCCTACCCATGACTTAAAACTAGCAACTATGATCTTTGCTTTGAAATTTGGAGGCATTACCTTTATGGTGAGAAGTTTGAGGTGATACTTAGGGAGAAGTTTGAGGTGCTACTTGAAACTTTGGAGACATTACCTTTATGCATTTGGGTAAGCTGTTATGGAGTACCTCTGAATTTATGGAGCGTTGATACATTTAGAAGCATAGGTGCTACTTGGGGAGAGGTAGTACCGTTTGATGATGATATTACCAAAGGCGCTTCCTTCAAATGTGGGAAAGTTAGAATTTTAATAAATGTTATGGTGTCTGTTAATAAGGTTGTGAGATTGAATTTTAATGGAAGGGTATATCTAGTTAGGGTCTGTGAGAATCATGAGCTAACAAAATGCAAAAGTGGGAAACAGATGGAGGAAGCAACTGAGGTTGGAGATGGGGAGGATCAATGTTCTAAGGTTGGAATTGTTCGAAGAAGAACAGATGAGGTGGCAATAACTAATGGTGAGGTGGAATAATTTGACAATGAGATGGAGGATAAAACAGTAGAAGAGGGTGAGGTGGCAAGAGAAAGAAAAGGTATTGATCTGACCAGAATTAATGATGTAGTTGTAGTGGAGAGCTCAAGGTCTGACATAGTGGTACCAAACACTGACAGTGGTGGCTTGGAGAAACCAAACGGTGAAAGCAGTCATAAGGGAGAGATATGCATGCTTGAAAAGGAATTAAGTAGAGAGAGAGTAGGGAGAGATGAAACGGTTGATGACAATATTTTCACTCTTGGGTTTACTAGACACTACAACAAAAAATGTCTTTGGTGACGAAAAAGCATGACAAAAAAAATTTCGTCTCCAAATATACATGCTTTAGAGATAAAAGTAAGATTTCATCTCCAATTGTAGTATTTTTAGAGAGAAAAACCAAATTTCCTCACCAAATGCTTAAAATCAACAAAACAATAGGAGACTAAAATTTTATTCGTCTCTATATTTTATTTTTCGTCACAAAAAAAATTTCCGCCCTTGGAAAAGTGCGCAGAATATTTGGGCGCCATTTTAGAGACAAAAATTTTCGTCACCATTGTACAAATTTTTCCACGAAGAAATAATTTCGTCTCCTATAATTTTATTATGCAAAACGGCTTCATTTCATGCTATAATTGAGAAACACTCTTTGTTTGCCCAAATCAGTCCCTATTTTGCAAAGCCCTCTTTGGGTTAGACATGAATACCTGTTTAAATGGATTTTTCTACCACCATTGCCACCACTCCAACACCACCACCATCTCTGTCGCCATGGATCCATTACCGCCATCGCTACTACTACCACCACTCCACCACCACCTCTCTTCCACTTCCATGTCGCCATTACTTCACCACTGTTGTCACTCTACTACTACTATCACTACTACCACCACATATCTTCCAACACTACCATCACCACTATACCACTACCACCACTAACTCTCTTCCACCACCACTCCTACCGCTGCCACTTTACCACCACTACCATCACCTTTATACTACCACCGCTACTACTTCACCACCACCATTACCACCATTGCCACTACTTCACCACTGCTGCCCCCGCCACTGCATCACCACCGCTACCATCATCACCTCTCCACTACCTCCACTACCACTGCCACACCACTACCATTACCACCGATGTCGCTACCATTTTTCTTCCATCACCACGGCTTTACTTTACCACTACCGTTGTCGCCACTCCACTTCCACCGCTGCCGCTCCACTACTACCACCACTAGCACTCCACCTCAACCGAAACCATTTAAATCCCTTTATTAAATAGATGAGTTTGAATCGATTTCGTTTGGTTTAAATTTTGAAAACTAATTTTCAAGTTTCAATCCTTATTTTTTAAAATTTTTAGTAAACTTTTTAAATATTTTAATCATTTTTTTAATTGATTAAAATATTGAAAATCTCACGAAAAAAAAATATTAATTAAAAACTCAAAAAACAATTTTAAAAAATTGAAATAAATTTTTAATACAAAACTTATTTTAACTCGTTCAAACTGCACCCATTTTCCATGTCTGATGAAAAAAAAAAAACTAAAAAATTATTCCCAAAACCCAAAATTTGGCCCCGCCGTTTTTCTTTTCCTTCTCTTGCTCGCAGTCACTCATCTGTCTCTCAGTCGTGCTCAACGGTGTAGGGCAAGGGAGGCAGCCACGTGCAGCGGCGTCCAGCAGCGGCATCGTCTCTCTTAGTCGCTCATCTCTCTCTCTCTCTCTCTCTCTCTCTCACAGAAGCGTCTCTATTTCTCTCTCACAATCTACATCCGACTATGGACTGATCTCCTCTGTTCTCTATTCACCTCGCCTTCTAGCGATCAATATTTCTCTCTGCTCTCATCCCTATTGCGTCTCTCTTGTGTGAGCTAAGTCGAGGAGGAGATGGACCCTCGATCGACTGAGAATGTGTAGTCGTCCTACCGAGGGTTGGTGTAGTCGATTCGAGAGTGATGCCAAAGGAAAATTGATGGCTGGATGAAAATCGAGGGCTACACCAACCACCACCACCACCACCACCACTATATCCACCACCATTACATGATGGTAAGCCCTCTTCCATTCTCTCTCTCTCTCTCTCTCTCCCTATATATATATATATATATATCTTCAGTTTCTTGGTCACTCTCTTTCTCATCTCATTCCCTCTTTCTTTCTCTATGTTGGAACTTTTAACTTCATATTTAGAATGTGAAGGTGTTGATTATTGCCAGAGTTTGAATTTTATTTTGTGCCCATCAGTATGCTTACATGTGGATGTAAAAAACAAAAAATTCAAACAGAGCAATCAAATTAAGGAAGATCAGATTTTCTAGAGGAATACAGAACTCTTCTAGGACATAATTTAGCTCTACCCTAAGATTGGGTTTATGTAACCTCCTCCATCAAATTGAATTTTGATCTCATCTCAGATCTTCACCTTGTATGACATTTGTTTAGTGGGTTTGTTGTTTTGTTCTTTGGATTTGTTTCCTTTTCTGTTTGCTCTGTATACATGATGTATATATAATATATATGTACAAGGTTAATTACATTTGTAATCTCTAAATATGAGATTTGTGTATTTTGATCCCCTATGTTTAAACTGTGTCAATTTAGTCCCGAATACATAAAAAGAGTTTAAATTTGGTCTATATGTGTAATTTAGATATTAAAATGAGACAGATTGCATACTTTGCTGTCAAAACCCTAGGTTAGATCTCCCTCTTTGTATTTCTTAAAATCTAGAGATGATGATACCAGGTTTGAGTGCCCCAATTTAAAAAAAAAAATTCATATATATATATATATATATATTCCTACATATACCATAAGGTGTATGTGTGCTTACGATGAATTTCTATATGATCTGCTTCTTCAATCTTTATGTCTCATTTTGCTTATCTACATATTGTGATCTGCTCATCATTTTTCTTTCAATCACTTTAGTTGTTTTTAATTGCCATCTAGTTGATGTCCCTCATCACAAACCCTCATCAGTATGATTCTATTTGTATGTTTATGTATAATTGCCTCAACTATGTGAAAAATGTGTACAATAGTATATGTGTCTCTGTGTGTGTGTTGAGGAATGGTGCTGTAAAGCTTTATGTATATCAAAACTTGGTTGGTTCCACAAGATATAAATCCAAATTTGTAGACCAAAACTTATTGCACCATTCGTCTATAGAGCTTTACATATATACATAAATATATATACACACAAATGTACGCACCTTAGTTCCACAATGTTTTCAAGTTTGTATTGAATTATACAGCCCACTTGAGTTAGTGGGTTCAGCTAAATTTCTCTGGACTTCGAAAAAAAGTTTTAAAATGTATGAGATTTTACCATGCTAAATAGGTGTTGGGCAAATATGAACGCTATTACGGAACTTTATGGTAATAGGAAGAGATCAGATGTAGATTGTGTATGACTATTATTGCTGCTAACCAACTCTGAGCTTGGGTTTGTACTTTTTTTTTTTTTTTTTGAGTGGAGAGAATAAGAGATTTGTTTAATAATACTAAAGTTGGGAAAAGAGCTCTATTATTGTAATCTGAATATAGCCTTTTTGAGTTTTAATTTGCTTTTATGAACAGTTCTGATAAAGAGGAGCCTAATGCTGAAACAGTTACATCCATGTTGGGTTTCCAAAGTTATTGGGATGCCACTTATGCAGATAAATTGGCGAATTTTCGTGAGCATGGCCATGCTGGTGAAGTTTGGTAAGGTTTTCTCTGACTATTGTCACTTCTCTTTGATCTTCTTCTTTAGGGATTGTAAGTGGTACTTTACTGTCTTTACACAATTATTAAGGTCATTGTCTTGTACCTGGAGGAAAAGGAGTATCCTTGGTAGTTGTTATTAACCATATATTCACACATTAGAATTCTTTTTCTTCTTTTTGGTTTGTTTTTGTTTGAGAGAGGAAGTTCAACTCAGTTATCACTATAATGTAGTAATAAATTATTTGACGATGGTATCAATTTGTAAGTATGAGAATAAGGTTCTTGTTGTTATTGGCTTGGAGCTAAAGGGTAATCATAGGGCTCTCACTGAATACTCTAATAGCATGATTGTTGTTCTGAGCTTTTGTCATCTCTGATCTGGACTCATAAACAACTTGAAAGTTATTGGTTTTAGAATTCCTAAAATAAAAAATTCTAAAGTAGAGAGATTAATAGGTATAAATTATAGTAATTTTTTTTCAAAAAATTATCAGTACATCCCAAATTATATTCTTCAAACTTTCAATGTGTTTGAGTGATAACCATGTGTGTCCCCCAATTGTTGGAGGCATGTTTGACACAAACGAGACACCTTAGAATTGTCTTGTGTGTTCGCTTTGTTAAACATTATTTGTTTCTATATATAATGGGGAATGTTGGATTTAATTTTTCTGGCAGCCCAATACTTGTACAAAATACCCTAAATATGGAAAATAATTTCAGTACTTTCATGTGAAATGATTTGAGCAGGCTTTTGGACAGCAACCAACTCAGTGGCAACATCCCTTTAACGCTCGGGTCAGTATAGAATTTGGAGGCACTGCAAGTGTCTCCATGCCATACCCAATTAAAATCATAAAGCCGTGAATTTCCATGAAAGTTTTGAATTGAGTATATCTTGTGTTGTTACAAACGTCTTGATAGAAACTTATTAAGTGGGTCTGTACCACCGAACCTCAACAACCTTGTAAATGTCCGAGAGCTATAAGCAAACAAAACAAATATTTTTTCTGATTTAAGCATCTATACTTGTTTTCAGGTAGTCAACTTAATTTGCATTCGATTTTCAGCTAAGTATTACAGACTTTTGATTTTCTACTTTCAGGTTCTTGTCAAACAATCAACTGTCTGGCTTCTTGCCCAATCTTACGGGCATAGCCACTCTCAACTACATGTAAGTAGTTACCATGTTGTTTACTTAGAAAAAAGCATCATGATTCTCAACCACTTTTCTAATGGATATCTTATTATTTCCTTGTTTTTTCCTTCCTAAGAAAATTTACTTTTCTTGCCATCACCTTGTTTTTGTTGTTATATTCCATACGTGATACATACCAATTCATTTATTGACTAAAATGTGACTTGCAGGTCTATTAGCAATAATTCTTTTAACAAGTCAGATGATACCGCATGGTTTTCAACCTTATAATCTTTGACAACATTGTACGTCTCTCTCTCTCTCTCTCTCTCTCTCTCTCTCTCTCTCTCTCTCTCTCTCTCTCTTAACAAACATGCATGCATGCTGTCACATACAAACAAACAACTTAACAAGATTTCTTTGAACTATTTAAGGTATGCTACAAGGGTTCTTTTCCACGATTTAGCTTTATCTAGGGCCTTATGTTTTGTTGCATCATAGTGATCACACCTCTTCGCACAATCGTAATCATCTGTTTTTGCCTTCTTTTTGTCTTTGGAATATTTTCAACTTAAAATATTTCACTCCTTGCTAGTGTACTCTTCGGATTTGCTACAGATAACTGAACAATTACAGCCAATTTTCTTATATTTTTCTCAATTTTGGGTGATACAGCGTAGGAATTCGATTTTTGGACCAATTATTGATTGGTAGTGGACATGGTTGTAGGGCCTCTGGTAGAGTTTTAAAAGTACTAACAACGGCCTGAAGTTTAAAATCCTGATACATAGCATCCGATATTTAAAACCTTTCTTTTGCACGGGAGCATCACAAAATAAATATTATATCGTTGAACAGTATAATACCTTATATCCAACACATACAAATAATTGTATGTCTACTACCTGCAGTTCAGATAAAATTGGCAGTCCCAAGTGTGTATGTGAATATTCGTACATGGGTACCATAGTCTTTAGAGCTCTTTCCTTTTTTAAACTAAGTCCAAAAATGCACTTTTCCAATACTTAGGCTTGAAAATAGGCCATCGGGGGCTAAAATTGTGAAAAATCCCTGAGAAGGCCCGGGAACACCCTTAAGACCTTGGGAGGAACCAATGTAATTTGTGGAAACTTACGAAACTAGCACGGGACTCCCAGTTTGAAAACTAAGTCAAAAAATGCATTTTTTCACATTTAAGCTTGAAAATAGGCCATCAGAGGCCAAAATCGTGCAACAGCCACGAGATGGTGGGGGGAACACCTCAAACACCTCGGGAGGGACAAATCTGAGTTGTGGAAACTTACTGAACTAGCACGGGACTCCTGGTTTAAAAACCAAGTCCAAAAAGGCAGTTTTTCACACTTAAGCTTGAAAATAGGCCACCGGAGGCCAAACTCATGCAACAACCACGAGACGGCCCAGGGAACACGTCAAACACGTCGGGAGGGACCAATGTAAGTTGTGAAAACTTACGGAACTAGCACGGGACTCCCGGTTTGAAAACTAAGTCCAAAAAGGCACTTTTCGACACTTAAGCTTGAAAATAGGCCATCGGAGGCCAAAATCGCGCAACATCCACGAGACGGCTAGGGGAACACCTCAAACACCTCGGGAGGGACCAATGTGAGTTGTGGAAACTTACGGAACTAGCACGGGACTCCCGGTTTGAAAACTAAGTCCAAAATTGTACTTTTTCACACTTAAGCTTGAAAATAGGCCACCGGATGCCAAAATCATGCAACACTCATGAGACGGCCCAAGGAAAACCTCAAGCACCTTGGGAGGGACCAATGTGAGTTGTGAAAACTTACAGAACTAGCACGGGACTCCTGGTTTGAAAACCAAGTCCAAAATTGCACTTTTTCACACTTAAGCTTGAAAATAGGCCACTAGATGCCAAAATTGTGCAACAGCCACAAGACGGCTCGGGGAACTCCTCAAACATCTCGGGAGGGACTAATGTGAGTTGTGGAAACTTATGGAACTAGCACGGGACTCCCGGTTTGAAAACAAAGTCCAAAAAGGCACTTTTTCATACTTAAGCTTGAAAATAGGCCACCGGAGGCCAAAGTCGCGCAACAGCCACGGGACGGCCCGGGGAACACCTCAAAAACGTCGGGAGGGACCAATGTAAGTTGTGGAAACTTACGAAACTAGCACAGGACTCCCAATTTGAAAACTAAGTCCAAAAAGGTACCTTTTCACACTTAAGCTTGAAAATAGGCCACCGGAGGCCAAAATCGTGCAACAGCCATGAGACGGCCCGGGGAACACCTCAAACACTTACGAGGGACCAATGTGAGTTATGGAAACTTACGGAATTAGCACGAGCCTTGCGGTTTGAAAACTAAGTCCAAAATTGTACTTTTTTACATTGAAGCTTGAAAATAGACCTTCGGGGGCCAAAATCGTGCAACAGCCACGGGACGGCCCAAGGAACACCTAAAAAACGCCAGGAGGGACCAATGTAAGTTGTGGAAACTTACGAAACTAGCACAAGACTCCGGTTTGAAAACTAAGTCCAAAAAGGCACTTTTTCACACTTAAGCTTAAAAATAGGCCACTGGATGCCAAAATCGTGCAACAGGCCCGAGACGGCCCAGGGAACACCTCAAACACCTCAGGAGGGACCAATGTGATTTGTGAAAACTTACGGAACTACCACGAGACTCCCGGTTTGAAAACTAAGTCCAAAAAGGCACTTTTTCACACTTAAGCTTGAAAATAGGCCACCGAAGGCCATAATCGCGCAACAACCATGAGACGGCCCAAGGAACACCTCAAACACCTCGGGAGGGACCAATGTGAGTTGTGGAAACTTACGGAACTAGCGCGGGACTCCCGGTTTGAAAACTAAGCCCATAATTGCACTTTTTCACACTTAAGCTTGAAAATAGAACTTCGGGGGCCAAAATCGTGCAACAGCCTTGGGACGGCACAGGGAACACCTCAAACACGTCGGGAGGGACCAATGTAAGTTGTGGAAACTTACAGAACTTGCACCTGACTCTCGATTTGAAAACTAATTCAAAAAATGCATGTTAAATTGTATATTTTGTGGATAAGGTAATAATTGTCTAACTTGCATTTGTTTTTTTTTTTTTTGTGTTTCATTTTTTTTGCAGATTCGAAATTTGATATGGACATGTTTGGTAATTTGGAGGGCAGATGGTAGCTCATTTTGTGTTTTTGTTCATATTACCTTACATGTATTTTGGTTGCGTTGTAAATTTTCTATTTTTGTTGGTATTACAGGGCATGTTGGGTAATCCACCCTTGATATTTTATTTTTGTTGATATTAGTAGACATGTTTTTTGTTGGCTATTAGGAGATGTGTTTGGTAATCCACATGCGGTTGATATTATATTTTTGTGGCTATTAGTAGATGTTTTTTGTGGATATTAGGAGACATGTTTATAATCCGCAGGCAGTTCATATTATATTTTTGTGGATAGTGCTGAAATTCGATTATGATGTTTATGAAAATGAACAGATTTATGTATTAATTTGTGAGATATTTTATTGAACAGGTTATTGAAATGCGCAGGGAATTGTTACTAAAAAGAAAAAATTTCAGAAGAAAATAGTACCCCCATTTTCAAATCTTTTAATTTTTAGTGACGAAATAAAAAATGTCGGTATTAGTTTTCAAAAAACATGATGAATAATTTTGTCACTAATGATATAATACCAAACAAATAATTTTGTCACATTTGCTGAATATTTCGTTGCTAAATTTTGTCATTGAAGAATTTTCTTTTCTGCTCATTTTAGTGACGAATTTTTTTGTCACCTTAATCCATATCGTTGGTGAGGAAAACTTTTGTCACTAAAATCTATTTGGTGACGAAATATTTCGTCGCGAAAAATAATTAAAATAAAATATTATTTAGTTTTAGCGACGAAATTGATGTTATAGAGGACGAAAAATTCAACATTCAGAGACGAAACATTTTGTCGCCAAAAATCAAAAATAGACGACGAAATTGTTTTTCGTCACTAGGTACTTTCAGCGACAACGTATAGGTCACGAACATGGTGACAAATTTTTTTCGTCGCAGATCACTTTAGTGAGGAAAATTTGATGTTTGGAGACAAAATCAGTCTGTCACGAAAGGCCTTTTTTGTTGTAGTGAGAAGTATAAATGGGTCTGAGAAGATTGGGCCTAGTATAAATTTAGAGGTGGTACTTGAAGGGGCCCAAATGGGATGTAACAAAGGCGGGCCAGTTGATGGAGTAAATGATAACTGTTTACATCAATCCCAGGTGAATAATCTCAATTGATCAAGCCCATTTGAGGAGTAGGAATCAGACTCAGACTCATGTCCAGATGAAGATGAAAAACATTGTTTAGCTAGAGGAGGGAGTTCGGCTATTAGTGTAAAAGTCCATAGATTCAATAAAGGAACAAAAGGTGGAGGTAGGGGTAGAGGGGGGAAATGTCAAAATTATAAGATGTTTTCAAAGAGTTGCGATTTTCTGAGTTGCAGTAGCAACTTGCTCTGCATCTACCTCACAGAATAGTTGATCGAGTGAAACAAAAAGAAGGAAGGTCATTGAAGAAACTCAAGCCATAGTCCAGTTGAGGAAAGTGTTGGGAGTTAATTTTGAAGGGAAGGAAAGTGAGGCTATTAACAAAATTGTCAAAATGGAAACCAATGATGAGGAGAGGCTTGCCAAAATTGCAAGTGGTGATGGAGAAGGTCGGTCGGGCGGGCTTAGAGAGCTATGATTTGGGGAGGTTAAGGTGCTAAATGAAGATAACTTCATGGAATGTGAGAGGTATGGGTAGAGTTAAGAAAAGAAGAAGAATTAAAAGTATTTTTTTAGAAATAAAAGTAGATGTGGTGCTGATTCAAGAAATGAAGAAGAGCAATATTAATAAGGGCCTAATGAGATCAATATGGCCTTAGGATAGCATGGAATTCATGAGTGTTGATTCAGTTCGGTTAGCGGGAGGATTATTGTGTATTTGGAATCCAGATATGTTCAAATTAAAGGAGTGCAGCTGCAACATGAATTTCGCACTGTTATCAGGTACTTACCTTGATTCTTTTGAATGTGTAATTGTAAATGTGTATACTCACAAGGATGTAAATAGAAGGTGGAAGCTATGGAAAACATTAGTGAGGATCAAAACGTCTTTTCCTAAGCCGTGGTGCATAAGGAGGAGGGGAGAGGAGAGATAGAGGAATGATTGAGTTTAATCGATTTATTGATCTATTAGAATTGGTTACACGCCTATGTTGGGAGAAGATTCATCTGGTGTAACTCAGAGGAGGAAGATAGGTGGAGTTGAATTGATAGGTTCTTGTTTGATCTTGCTTGGCTTGTAAAGTTTAAATTTAAGTTGTGGGGTTTGCCTGGAAAGGTGTCAGATCATTGCCCATTGCTACTAAGTAAGGATGAAAGGGATTGGGGTCCAAGGCCATTTAGATTTCTAAATGCTTGGACTCTTTACTCTAATTTCTATTCAGTAGTTAAGAAATCCTGAGCTAAAACACTAGTATTTGGGTAGGTTGGTTACAGATTTAAGGTGAAGCTTAAAGTTGTAAAGGGTGTTATGAGGAAATGGAATAAAGATGTATTTGAAAATATTGAAAATCAGTTAAGGAAAGTAGAGGATGAGTTGCATAAGCTTGATATGTTAGATGAGTAAAAACCTCTTGATACTCAAGAGACGATTATAAGGAGGGGGAGTAGGAGCTTGGTTTGGAATTTGAGAAGAAAGAAGGATTGGATATGGTTCCAAAAATCAAGAATGGAGACAAAAATACTAATTTTTTTTTACACGTAATTGCAAGCAAAAGACAAGAAAGGAACATGGCTGATTCTTTTTTGGTGGATGGTAGTAGAGTTGAAGAACCTAAGTTGGTGAAATAAGAAGTGTTAAGGCATTTTAAGAAAGCCTTTTCTGAACATTGGCATCATAGACAAAAATCAACTGGGTCTTTTGTAACAGTCCATAGAAAAAAGTTGGTTAAAATTTTGGAAGCTGAGTTCACAACAAACTAAATTTCGAATATTCTGAAAGACTACAATGGTAACACGACACCTCGACTAGATGGCTTATTTTTCATGTGTAATAGGGGTTTGTAAATAATCGAATCATCTGAAAAAACCGACTAAATCCAATCGATCCGACATTGTTACGGACGATTTCAAATTACATTAGGTCGGCAGCGAGTTAGATTGTTAAAACATGTTGTATATTTGGTCGAGTAATGATTATAAAAGTGTATAATTCTCTGAAACTGAACTGACCGATAGATTTTTAAAATGTGTGGACTTTTGATTAGCTCCTTGAATTATCTTACCAATACCCTTTGTCTTCTCTTAATACTAAGGTAGTCTGCTTTATCTACTTCCAAGATAGAACTTTCTCATGCCTTTTCAATATGTCTCTGTCACGCTACTTTTTTTTTTTTTTGAACAGTCTGTCATGCTACTTGATTTCCCCCCTTCTCTCTCTCTCTCTCTCTCTCTTTCACCTTTCTTTCTCTCATGCCTTTTCAGTCTCATCTCTCATCCATGTTTCTCTTTTACAGTCTATCTCTTACCCTTCTCGTCTCCTTCCCGAAAACCATTCTCTTTTTCTTCTCTCTCGGCAACAATGGTGATCTTTCATACTCTCGTCTCACCCTCGTCTCCCTCTCACAGTGACACAATCCCTTTCACTGGAAACCACTTTCTGCTTTAATCTCTATCTCTAGTGGCAATGGTGCAAATCAACGACGACAATTATGCTAAGATCTATGAGACAATGCCGATGATGCTTAGATTTACTCCGACGGTGATGAATGTTGCTCAGATTGAGGGGATGGTGAGTATATCTGTACCATTCCACTCTCTATTCTTTCTCAAATTTCTTTGCATTTTTAGTATATTTGTTTCAATCTCTTTTACTCTATTTAAACATGTTTGAATTTGATTTTTGTTTGAATTACAACCTGGAGAAAGAGTTTGAAGTAGATTGATTTCTGTTTGTGTCTCGCCGACTGAACCGACAGCCAATCCGAATGGTGGGCCACGGTCTATTTCGAATATGCTTACGGTCAACAGTAGGTGGCAATTTCTCTAACCTAACTCATTCGTTTTGGTTGACAGGCTTAGGGTAAACCTGATCCGAATTGACCCATGCAAAGTTATGGGCTACTTAGCTTGGTAGGTGTGGCTTATAAAGTATTAGCAAAGTTATTGTCCTAAAGGTTGAAGAAAGTGTTACCTAGGGTGATTAGTGAGCTGCAAACTGCTTTCCGAGAAGTGAGGAATATTTTTGATGGGATAATGGTTGCAAATGAAATTGTTGACTGGTAGAAGAAGGGAGTTATTCTAAACTTGATTTTGAGAAGGCCTATGACACAATAAATTGGGAGTACTTATTTCTATGGTGGCCAACTTTGGATTTGAGGAGAGGTGGATAGGGTGGATGAAGACTTGTGTAATCATAGCTAGGATTTCAATTCTTGTTAATGGTTCTCCTACGGTTGAGTTTAGTCCAATGAAGGGTCTAAGACAAGGGGACCCTTTGTCCACATTTCCTTTTAATATAGTCATACAAGGGCTAAATATGATGCTGGAAAGAGCAAAGAATCTTAATCTAATAAAAGGGGCTATGGTAGGGCAATCAGGGTTGAGGGTGTCACACTTTCAATTTGCAGATGATGCAATAATATTCTGTGAAGTAGAAGAGAAGGAAATTTCAACTATTAAAAGAATTCTAAGATGCTTTGAAGTGATATCTGGGTTGAAGATAAATTTTCATAAGAGTGTGGCTTGTGGAGTGAGGATAAGGGATGAAGTAATTCAGGGGTGTGCATCTAAGTTATATTGTCTGAGTAAGAAGCTACATATTAAATACCTGGTTCTTCCACTAGGAGCTAACCCTAGAAGAAGGAAGACTTGGCGACCTGTGTTGGAGAAAATAAAGAAAAAATTTGCAATGTGGAAAAGGAGGTTGTTGTCATTTGCAAGTAGGCTCACCTTGATTAAGTCTGTGTTATCTAGCTTGCCTTGCTACTATATGTCTATTTTCAAAGTACCTAAGAGTGTAGCTAGAGATATTGACAAAACTCAGGCTGCCTTCTTATGGGAAAGTACAAAGGTGCAAAATGAAATTGCATTTAGTCAAGTGGATAGTGGTCACAAAGAGGAAACAACAAGATGGGTTGGGCATTAAACTGACTAAGGAAGTTCATTTTTAATTACTAGCTGAGTTGTGGTAGAGGTGTGGGGTGGAAGATGAGGCATTGTGGAAGAAGATTTTGATAAGCAAGTATGGTGCAGTGGATGGAAGATGGCTACCAGATATGGTAGAAAAAAGAAATGAGTCTAATCCAGATCTATTTAATTTTGCTGAAACAAATACTAAAATTGTGATAGGGAATGGAAACAGAGTTAAATTTTGGGTGGACCAGTGGTTGAGGGATGTAATAATAACAGAAAAATTTCCCAGGCTATTTAGATTCTCTACTATAAAAGATGGATCACTTAGTATGTGTGTGCAATCAAAGGTACATTCAGGGTCTAGAGTAGTTGAGTAGAAGATTGAATTTAGAAGACAACTATTTGCTTTGGAAGATGAGGAGCAAGGTAGATTGTTAGGTTTACTAGGTGAGCCTCCAAAGCTTCTATTAGGTCAACAAGATTCACTTAGATGGTGTGGGGACATAATTTCTGGGTTGTCCACATGGCCTAGCTGGTTAGTCGAGGTGGCACGTGGTGATCAAGGGATGCAAGATATGATGCGATCATATCATAATCCGAGATATTCGGATAGAGGACAAGAGTCCTAGTTGATATTAGACTGCCTATTTGGGTAAGGATGAACTCTTGATAGAGTTGATTTTAATCTAAATAGGAGGTGTCTTAGATAATTGATATCATTGTAAGAGATAGAGTCCCAAGAAGTAAGACTTCTAGAGGAACTAGAGCACTATTAACTATATAAAAAGGGCACCCATGTGGGTCTAAACTACGTTTCAGTTGAAAGTTATTTTCTTACTTGAGCCAAGATATTTGTAAGATTGGTTGACTGACTTGATCGTTGGAGTGCCCTCGGGTGGACAAGCCACCAGTCTTGTTGTAGGCACCGTGTCTTTTTCAAGTCTAAGGCGTTGCTTCCCACACCGACTTGCTTTCCACACCGACTTGCTTTGTTGACATAGAGTTGCCACTTAATTTTTAAAGAGAAATTAAGAAACCTTTAACAATGAAAACTAAGTTAAGGACTAGTACATCACAACCAATAATATTCTGAGTTCGGGAACTTAGGTACAAAATGGGAAAACAATTTGCATGGAAGCACCCCCTTATGCCCAATCCGAAGATTGGCCTATACTCACTCTCTATTTTATGATTTCAGTGGTTAAGTGATCACAAAATATTCATTTTAGACCTAAATACCTTAACTAACCTAAGACTATGTGATTCAAATAAAACAAGTGTCATTTATCTTAGTTGCAAAAATAAAGCCATATTTTTTAGTAACATAAAAGTTTTCGACCAAAAAAAAAAGATTCTTATTAAAATAAGGCTATAAACTTGAACTAAAATGAACAACACTTTCAAAACATCCAAAACAATCAATTTTGCATCGAAAAGCATATAAACTTGCAATATTTAGAAGACAACGCAAATAATACACATGCCAACAAAGACTAGAAAACTTACTCAGATGCCCACTTTCAATGTCTTACATGCCTGTATAAAATAAATATGACCTAAATGCAACTAATACATACAAAAACTTGAACCTAGGTTCGATTTGAGAAAAGCCAAGTCCTTTGCTTGCAAGCCTCCCTCAAGCTTGGGTTTTGAATTTGTTTGGGTTCTTCAGCCTTAGAATGATTTTCAGAAGTCTATGATTGCTATGTGGTGTGTTTTTTTCAAAGCTAGGGTTCAACGACGAAAGGAGGAGGTGTTGGTTCTTTAAAAACATAGAAAACTTCAATTTTCTTAACCTCTTCAAAGGGGGAGTGAAGGGGTGAGCAGGTTTATATAGGTAGAGGAAGGCGTAAGGGGCAAGCCAAGACAACTTCCATCGCTTCCTCTACTGCCTTTTTTTCTAAAAAAATGCACTAAAATTGGGTTTCCATACCTAACTCAAACATGCTTCAATGTGCGCACATTCAAGCAATGTGCGCATTCACATCTAACGTGCGCACATGTAACTTGCCTTGTTATATGTGCCATGCATGTATGCACAAGTATGTAGCCCTATGCCCTTGGTTGGCTTGTGGCACAAGTAAGCCCGAATTGTGTTATGATTAATGTTTTTGATAAAGTAGGTCACTAATTTTGGAAAATTCAATCAATTAAAGCACAATCGGGCTTTCGGGGGTGAAGAAGTTGGTTTTTGGCTAAAAAATGATTCTAGGGGTAAAATGGTTATTTTTGCAAAAAGTTGATTTTTGGCTAAAATGGGTTTATATAGTAATTCTAAACATTCTTCAGCATTCCAAAGGCTAAAAAAAGTGTCATTTCATCATCGGGAGGCTTGCATGCACTTGAAGTCTTAGGCTCAGTCAAAATGAGGTGTCTATAGTTGCCCCTCTCTGATAGAGCTCAAACAATCATGAAGTGAGGAGAAGCGAATGTCAAAGACCTAAGACCATCCCAGCTGACACAACCCTAAGGCTTAAGGCAATGTCATATATTCATGCAAGTGATCGAACCCGTAACTCAAGCGTGAGTAGATGTGTGCAACAAGCACTCAAGCATTCATCCAAGCATGCATTAAAAGAGTGGAGAGTGGGCGATACCTTCCATACTCACTTTGTCGTACCTATGGCAAGATCCTTTCCATTTCAGTTTGTCAATCCTGTAAATTTTTCCAAAGAAACTACTCCAAATAAAAAATCACAACACAATGTGGTTAAAGTGATGCCATTTATGATGCCAATGTTGTAAATATATGCCATTTTGTGCTCGTATTAATGATGTGAGGGTATGCCAATGTGTGTCAGTCTATACTCGTATCGATGAGTCGTGGGGTTCATATGCCAAGTGGTACCTTTTTCATGTTCATATTGATAGGACATTGGGGTTTATTGCATGATAGTCCATGCTTGCATCGGCAAGACGTGAGGTTTTTAATGCTAAGTAGTGCATTGCCATACTTGCATCGACAAGTCATGGGAGTGTAAATGCTATTCCACGCTTGCATCAGCAAGACATGGTACCTTTCCATGCTCGCATCAACAAGATATGGGGGTTTAAATGTTATTCTATGCTCGTATCGGAAAGACGTGGGAATTTGGGTACCAAGTGGTGCCTTTCCATGCTCGTATCAGCAAGACATGGGTGTTTAAATGCTATTCCACGCTTATATCGGCAAGATGTGGAAATTTGGGTGCCAAGTGGTGCTTTTCCATGCTCACATTGGCAAGACGTAGGAATTTAGATGCCAAGTGGTGCCTTTTCCATGCTCTCATCAGCAAGACATGGGGGGTTTTAAAAGTTATTCCACGCTCGCATCGACAAGATGTGGGGATTTAGGTGCCAAGTGGTGCCTTTTCCATGCTCGCATCGGCAAGATATGGGGGTTTAAATGCTATTCCACTCTTGCATCAATAAGACGTAAGAATTTGGGTGTCAAGTTATACCAAGTGGTTCCTGACTTTGCCAAGATGTATAAAGGGGTGCCAAATATATGCTAAAATGTGTTAAATGATGCCAAATATTTTTCCTAGACTTACCAAGAGATGCCAAGTGTATGCCAAGTGGGTGCCCAAATTTGCCAATAATGTGGTTTTGAAAAATAGTTTTGCCATGCCAAGTGATTTGTGTTCTAGTGTCAATGCCATAGACGGTAAAATGATTTTCCCCTAAAGTCATGCCAATGTTTGAGACGATAAAATGATATGCCTTGAGAGGCATGCCAATGTGTAAGTTTGAGTTGAGAATGTATCTATGCATTGGGGGTGCCCAAATGGTGCTATGAACTAAAGTAATCATGAACTTCTTGATTTCTCATGCCAATCAACTTGTTATTTTGCCCGAATACTTTGCCAACTTGCCTTGGCTCTGAAACCCCCATCTATGTGCCTTGGAGGGGTCCTTGTGTTAGCCATGAATGCGGGCCCCACGTGTTCCTACAAAACATGTGCACGCACGTATTTGCCTGATGTGTGCGTGTACAAGGTTTGTGCGTACGTACAAACAACGTGTGCACGCACGCTCGACCGAGGTGCACGATACTACCATGTGTAGCTCGACTTTTCATGCCCCCTTTCGGAAGACGAATAAGCCCTACAGTATCGGACTCCTGCTTTTTTGAATTTGATTCCACAAGTGCAATGTGAAATAGATAAGCACTAAAGAGTCCAAATCCGACAAATCTTTTGGAAAATCGATTTTGAATCAAATTGCCAAAAAGGGATGCTTTGCTAGACATAGAGTCACCACCTAAATATTTTTGAAAAATTTAGGAAACCCATGACTCGTGCCAAAGGCCACGTATCCGTCATCACCAAGATTGTCTCGGCTCAGGAACTTAGGTACGAGATGGGAAAGTCATGAATTGAGCACCCCCGCTCGCCCGATCAAAGATCGGTCTCTACGAATCATGATATGAATCTTATCTACATTATATGCTCTCGTTCTGATTATTATACTAGCGTTACTATGCGCACACACACAAGTATAGACTAATCTGCAAGAATTTGAACACTTGGGCTCATGTTTGTTTTGAAAATTGTTTTGAATATGTACCACTTGAAAAAACGATTGCATATGAACATTATTCAAATTATTTCAATTCAAGCAATTAGTCTTCATCCATAGGCATTCAAGCAATTATAGCACTTAAGCAATTAGCCTTATGGCAAGCATGCTAGACATGGCAACATCAACATGTGACATGCTAAAGCGAGTAAAGGCTCACCTAGTACTCCAAGCCAAAAAAAGATGAAAGAGTTAGAAAGATGCATGATCTTAACTATGCAATATGACTAATGCAACACATGCGATATGGAATTACTAGGCTTGGTTACTAATATGGCATATGAATCAATTGTATAGTATGCGGTCTAAGCACGTATTCAAAGAAGTATTTAAACGACAATGCAGGTTAGAATGATGAGCCAAGCCTCGATGCATGCAAAACAAGTGGATGCAAATCATGGAGTATGCTAAAAGAAACATGATGTTCTAAAACTAACCATCATAAGCAAGTAAATAAAAAGGAGAAAGACGTGGGGTTGGAAGACATACACATTATTACAACATTGTGCCCTCACACAGGAGGGTCCGAATAAACTAATTAGCTAACTAATTACAGCTAAGATAATTAATTAACCATTACAAACCCAAATAAATAATTTAGCTAAACTACTTAACTAATTATTACAAACCGAATTAATTAACTATTCTAGCTAACTAATTATTACAACAAATCAAAATGAAATAATTATTTACATGAAAAAACATAAAGAGAGTGCTAAGCTAGCGATTCTAATTACTCCACCTTGGTAAACGAGGAATGCTCATGCATACGCGGGCTTTTCACCCGAAAAAAGGCCATTGTTTCTGCTACCCAATGCCTCTATTGCATAGTTAAGCACTTACACTGTTTTTCACCTCAGAACCAACTCTGTTCTTCTTCAAAAGTACACTGTTGGATTTTACATTGGTGGCCAGCAGATGGCCTGCCGTCAACTGATGATGGCTTGCCAGCCACTGGTGACTAGATTGTCCTACTACAACAGAGAGCAAACAGAGCAGGGACAGTGTATTCTCAAGGGTTTGTTTTCACAATTCACCCCTCCTTATTATTTGAGGAGCTCAAAGGAGTAGAAAGTTTGATTCACAAACCACCAATGGATGCAATTTCATTGCATAATGGCTTATGAACCAAGTATGCAAGTTCAATAAATGCAACAAAACAAGACTCTCAAAACCACCTCCCTATCATGAAAGATCAAGGAAAGTAGTTGACAATGAATCTTGAACCGTTTTCATCACTAATGAGTATGAAACAACTCAAGACTCAAGGGTTCAATTAACGTCTGATTGAACCCAAACAAGTTATTATATTGGACCTTTTTATTCACCAATTTTATTATTCCATTTTAATTACCTCTCAATTCTTTAATCAATTAAGTCCACAAGTAAATTTAAGTCCTCTAAGGGAAAGAAGGTTCAAACCAAGTGTTTCTTTGGGCATGAAAGAGACATCATACCATTGGTAATGAACCCCCAAAGGGATTAAACCATTAAGCATGACACCTCAATCTCATGCTTAAACAAACAAATAATTTGAAACCACTTTCAAAGAAAAGAAAAAATCCAAGAAAGGGGCAAGGTTGCTGAGGTGATTAAAGGCGAGAACAAGTGAGAAAAGCATTAAATAAATGCAATCAACTCAAATAAGGTGGTGTCTAAGGCCTAGAACACCAAACATATAAGAGCAATTACACTACAAGCATGTAATATAAGACTCAAATGCAACGAACACTTCAAAACAGTCCTAAAACAGTGCTAAATAAGTCCTAAAACAAGCTGGAATTAAGATAAAAAAAACTAGGACAATAAGCTAAAACATGGATCATGCTAGGCTAGTAAGTAAAACACAAGGAGGAGAGGCTAACCCCTTCAATTTTAGACTTCAAACCATGATTTTGGCTACTGAAATAACTCTAAAAATCAGTGTTTAAAAGCTCAAAAAAAATATAGTCTAATGGTGGGAAACACAAGGGTAAAGGCCTTGAGAGCAAGGTGTAAAGAAGGGTGAACTACCCCTCAACCTTTACTGGCCTTAAAACCCAAGCTTCAGCCCAAAAATACAAAGTTTGTACAGCCCAAAAACAAAAGAAAAAACAGTAGGAAAAAGAGTGAATAAAGCAAGTAGAGAAGCAAAGTTTTATACCTCTTGAAAAAGAGAATCAATTCTAGGCAACAAATCAACACAAACACACCCTCAAGAGCTCAGACAATGCTCAAAGGTACCTCAACTCAAAGATGGAGAGGTTTGGTTAAGAGTGTATAGGAAATTTTTTGCTCCAAAAATCCAACCTTAAAAATGGAAGGGGAGGCCTCTTATATATAGAAAACCAAGAAACTCCCTCAAAAATATCAAGACATACACATGGGAGTAGATGTATGCATTTGTGCAAACAGCTGGCACAGCTGGCATAAAACATCTACAAAACACATTGGTGGCCGGTAGGCCACATCAGTGGCCTGTAACCCATAGCAGTGGCCGGCAAGCCACAAGAGGTTGCAGGCTTGAAAATCCAAGGGTTTGGTCCAAAAAACAAGACAACAAGGGTGTAGGGTTTGAAGGGCTCAAAGCTATGGCATTTTGCTGAGGACTTCGGGCACTTGACAAGCATATACACTCATCATTGGGTGTGCAAGTGATGACGTCCATGTCGTAAGGGTGGTAAAAAATAGGGTGTCTACACCATGACCCAACGGGTTTAAAATTTCCAAGACCATTTCTTTCACTCCTTTATCTGAAAATCCTTATTTTTTCCCTCCAGCTTTCCCTTTTCCAACTCCAGTGCATCCTTATGTCATGGTGATTCAGGTTCTCGCCTGTCTCTTTGGATTTCTCACTCTGTGGCCTCTATTTCTACCGAACAGTTCTGAGTTTTGGCTTTTTCTTGCCCATTCTCTGGTATTCTTAGTTTTTCTCTACCTTTCCTAGCTTTTCTTCTATTGTTGCACGTTTGTAGGACTTTACACAAGCTTTTTGAGTGGCTTTTCGATTATTTCCATGAATGCCAAGAGTTTTTTGCCTGTTTTTCTTATGTATGTGAATATTTATCCATGCGAGCCATCATATTGCCATCATTGCGTCGTGTAGCCCATAAACACACGATAACCTAAGCTTTTGTTCCATGCATTGCACTTTTTTTCTCTATTTACACCGTCTTTGCCATTTTATGCCTTGCTTCTCATTATATTGCTTGTGACAGATAGCCAGACAATTTCCTTCTTTCGACCCAGCCATACTCCACAGATCGGGATGGACAGATTCCTTTAGGTGGACGATATCAGTCCTCACTCCGTGATTCTCTGTGAGCCCGAGCAACATCTATCTTATATAGGTTATAGGGTACAACTCCATCCTTCTTTTTTGTTACTTTTGCCTTACTCCTTCTTCCATTGGTTCAACTTATTTCTATCTTTTTCCAAGAGCATTCTCGTCCCGTCTGTGGCTTTGGCTCCATATTTCGTGTGGCCAAGTGGTACCTAGCTTTGCCCGTGATTGTCAGGACTCTGGTGGATGGTTATGGCTTTGGTCCTCTTTATGCATCCTTGGGCGATACTTGGGTATGTCATAGCTTGCTGGAGGCCCTCATGGAGAGCTGGTGTGACACCACATATATGTTCCACTTCCCCAACTCCAGTGAGATGATTATGACATTAGAGGATTTCACGATGCGATCTAGTCTTCTAGTTGGCGGCCTTCCCGTACTAATTGACACTAATCTAGCCTACCGGGATGACACACTACGGTATTTCCTGGGTGCTGCTCCACCTTACAAGGGCAGATTGGTTCCATATCAGTGGTTTTATACCCACTTCCGTCATCGCTAGCCCATTCTCATGTCCGGATCACCCACCACACCAGGGGCTTCCTGTTATACCTATTCGGGAGCGTTCTGTTTGTGAGTAGGTCTAACAGGGTCCATCTTTGCTTATTGGTCTCCATGGTGGACGTGGACCAGATTGGGGAGTTTGACTGGGGTAGTGTTGCTCTGGCCACCATTTACGGTTATGCAATTGCCGTCTCGCGTAACTGGGATATTGGATTAGGTGGGTACTGGCACCTGTGAGAGGTACGTTACTTATTATACCCTATTACTACTCCTCTGTCATGTCTTGTCATCCCTTTATTTGATTCATCTGTGCCTATTTACAAATGTGGTTCTATCAGTACTTCTCCGAGGTGGGTCCCGGGTATGAGGTGTCTTTCCAGACATCTTTTCCCATGTTATCTGGTACCAGAGGGCATATAGGGATTAACATCACCCTCCTCTTTTCTCTACCGTCGTCGAGTACCGACAGATGCTCGACACCATACCCACGACTACGTGAGTTTTCCACTTCCCTGTCTATATTCTGTTTGTCATGCTTCTGCTAATATGTTGATTATTGCACTGTCCTCTTTTTCGATCATGTGGCGCCCTTGGGCGGCTGTGCCCCCTTATTGGCAAGGCTTGGTATCCGATCCTACAAATGGTTACCAGACAACTGCTCTTGTTGGAGGGATCTTTTTTGTAAGGTCTACTACTTAGCTAAGTAGGTCTGCCGATAGTCCCTAAGTATAGCTTATCCATGGATTTCTGCATTTTCTCCAGCTAGCATAAGGGTAAGGGATTCTTTCACCTTGGAGGAGCTCCTCATTGTCCGTGGTGGTACTAACGTCGAGGAGCTGTTGGTAGAGGGAGACTGCATGGCATATGTCCAGGCCCACCAAGGAGGCCGTCTGATGGAAGTTCCCTTAGGCCTTACTATCTTCCCAGCTAATCGAGGTTAGGGATGAGTCTAGATTTCTACTCCAGTTCTGGGTGCAGTACTAGTTGGGGGTGTAGGTGTTACGGCGGTGTAGGGCTTGTCGGTGATGCCTTCTGTTGTGTCAATAATGATCGAGGAAAGCACAATAGCATTGCCCTTCCTTGAGCCAACCATAGTACCTCACCATATTACACATAGAGTCAAGCAAGTATCCCTTTTGCCTTTTCAGTTTTTGTTTTCTCTACTTTTGCTTCTCATCAGTATTGATCCTTATCTCCCTTTCTGACACAGGTTCCCCAGGCATATGTAAAGACTTAATATAAGACCATTGCGAGCTTGGTGGAGATGGTCTGGGGATACGAGAGTGGAACTCGTGTCCAGAGTAAAGTATCCTTCCTTCCAATGATTCTAATTTATTTTGGCATAACACATTTCTTTATGATTCTTACCCTTCTCTATTTCTTGGCAAGGTGCTGGTCCTTCGGGGCACACGTGAGGTGGTGTTAGAGGGACTGATTGTGATGAGGATTATGCTAATTTGGCAACGGGGACGGTGATGAGGAGGAGGAAGAAGATGAGGAGGGTCCCTCTCAAGGTGCTTCGAAGTGCCATCGAGGAGGGTCACACAAGCCCATATACCCTTTTTTCTCTTTCGTATTTTCTTCTCCATTTTAGAAACACTTGAAAAGAATGTCATTGAGGGAATGTCCCATATTTTGTAAAAACTTTTGTACATGGTTAATGCAATGAAATCCGATTTGCCTTAAAACTTTTGAGTATTATTTTTTTGAATTCCTGGGGTTCCATATTTATTTCATGGATATGGTAAAGACTCTTTTGAACAAAATTCAGAAAAATGGAATAACAAAATTATAACTCATAAATGCTTGAAAAACAACCTAAACAAGCTAAAAAAGATTCAAACAAGGATGTCAGAATGGCCCCCAATATCTTCGGCATGACATGCCTTTGAAGAGGCCCAATTCTTTTACTTGCATACAATGTGCGCATGTCATATGCTTGTGTGCACGTACTGAAAATGTGCGCGCGTATAAGTTGTGTGCGTGCATACGAATGGCCAAGATATCTAGATTTTAGATTTTGTTTCTCAGGCCGCCATTTCTCTGTTTCAGCATATAAATACACTACCTTGCACGAAGCTTTCTTCACTCAAGCCTTTCCAATCAACCTTTGGTCTCAAACATCACCATTCTCTTTTAATTTCGAGCTATGTCTTCGTGAGATGGATTATTGGCTTGCATGGACGGTTTGAATAGTGTCGAGTGTGTCAACTTTCGCAACTATGATCTGCACTCCATATTCTCCCTTAGCAATTTGGCGATTGATTTGCCTTTCTTTAATGTCGTTGTCCGGTTTTGAGATCTAAACATTCACGTCTTCCAGTTCTATCTCCAAGAGATTTTCCCCATCTTTGAAGAGCTCGAGACTATACTGGAGTGCCCTCTGGGGGTTGATTTAGTGTGGTCAACTCCTGTGATGAGCTATCCCAAACTTCTTAGTAAGATTTGCGGGTTGACTCCTAGTGAGGCCAAGACTTGTATTCGGAATGGTGAATTATCAATTACTACTTTAATTGATAAATTTATCGCTGAGTGAGATCTGGGGAACTAGATATTTCAAGAGCATAGGCGAGCCGCTTTGTGAAGTTTTCTTCTTGTGTAATTCTTAGTGGTACCGAGTAACGGGGTAGCCAGCCCTATCTTGGTCGATGAGGCTAAGTAGGTTAAGGATGGAAAAAGCTTGGTAGGGTTGGTCCTCACAAAAACCTTGATTAGTTTGGATAAGGCCAAGGCTAGTAAGACCACAGAGTTTAGTGGAAGTCCATTATTGCTCCAAGTCCATTAAAGGTGCAGGCGGCTTGTACCCATTACTCGGTGATTTCTTATCATTCTTAGACCTAACTAGTGAAAATGGACTCCGTTTAAGACTTGTATGGTTGGATGAGTTTTAGAACTTGTAGAGACATAGCATGGTGTTGTTTTTGGTTAGCGCTCCAAGTCATGACTCGAGAGATGTCCCCATTCCCAGGTGTCGAGGTGCTCAACTTGACGTACATGATCCATTACGTTACTCATCGAATAATTCAGCAGTTTGGGTATAAGCAGGTGGCTCATCTGGGCTCTCCTTCGTACCCTTCTTCCTTTGCTTTCTGGACTTCTCATTTGAAGGCAAATGCTAAGGCTTGGCAGAGGAAAGTTCTTATGACTACCGAGGAAGGCTTCAGTTATAGATTGTTGCCAACGTTCATCGAATGGCTCAAGTGCAAGATCAGGTAGGTCGAGACGTACAAGGGGAGACCATCTAAGAGGATAACGACCGAGTGACTTTGACTTTACTCTGTGGGATGCTTTTGGGGTTACCAAGTGCGCCCAACAGTTCAGATTCCTGACTTCTGATTTGATATTACTAGTGCAATGTAAAACATAAAATGAGAGTCCAGATCTAGTAACTTTTATAGAAAATTCTTTTTATTACAAAACATTTGCTAGAAATGGACTACATTACTAGATTTTGGAGACGCCACCTATTTTTTTGGGGAAATTAGGAAACTCATGACTCATGCCAAAGGCCACTGCTCATCATAACCTAAGTGTCCCGGCTTGGGAACTTAGGTATGCGACAGAAATGTCATTTATTGAGCACCCTCCTCACACGATCAAAAGATCGACCTCTAGTAAAAAATGATGTGATTTTATAATCAACACATATTCATGTTCTGTTTTTTATTAATGCTATCATTACTATCTGAGGTGATCAAATATGGATTGTGCCACTGATTTTGGTTATGCTTTGATTCATGCATTTTTTAAAATCCTTTTTTTATACAAACTCAGAAAGCATAAGATTCAATCTCATTCCAATACAAGCAACATAACCTCCATCCACTGGCATTCAAACAGATATCTCATCTAAGCACTTGGGCTCATGATATAGCAACAGATATGATAAGGAACATGTACATGCAACATGCTAAATCCAAAAATTCTCACATAGTACTCTAAGATGAGTTCCAAGAAATGTTTCGATATATATATATATATGCATGATCCTATATACAATTGACTAATGCAATACATACACAACATGCATTTAAAAGTCCGAATACTAAGATATGACATAGATATCATCTCAAGACATTGAACAATGCATGCACTTAGCTTGAAAATAATAAATCCCACAAATGTGAATGAACCGGACCCGAATACATGAAAAATTGATGCAATGTACAGGTATGCTAAATAAAACACGATGCTATACAATATATATGGAAGGCATGTAAATAAAAGGGTCAAAAAGATGTGGGGTTGAGAGTTATTATAAAAATTTGAATAAGAAATGAGGGGAGAGAGAGAGAGATTATTACAACACTTTGAATTGATTTAGCCAAACTACTGCTGAATCTAACAAATCATACTAGATAAAATAGAATAAATTAACCAGCAGATCCAGAACCACCCAAGAGGCTATCCCTCTAAAGTTGTCTGCTCTGTTCTTGGGGAATTTAATTGGCCATCGGAAAAAGTGGCCGGCTGAGCAGAATGTGGGCTGGCCGAATCTCTCCTTCAAGCAAAATCTAGACTTATGCAGTGGTTCCAAAACAGAAGAGGTAGATGGGCCCTCAACAATGATATAAACAAATATGTACAATAGATATTTTGCTAAAAGACAAATCAAATGGATCAAATCAAGAACAAATTCAAGCCCAAGAAATGTATAGGAACCTACATCTTCTCTTTGTGAATAAGGGAAAATTAATACCCAAATCCATACAATTAAGAGGTAGGAATCACTCAAGCAATCTTATGAAATAACCATTTTACTTATTATCATTGAGCATAGGTTAGAACATGTGGAGAAATGGTTTGGAAATACTCTAAGATCCAGCTAGACGTCCTTGATCCTCTGATTACTACTTGAAAAAGGGATGAACACTTCGGTTGGGGTTGCCGGAATTAGCACTCTGATGGACAAGTTAGTATTCTATCAAGTTTACTTCTATCTAAAGTTCTTTTGTCTATTCTCACATACCTGCTTTAGTTGGCATTCCTCCCTTTTTATATTACCTCTGGGCCTGAGGGTGAGGCCCACTCTCGATCTCGCATATGATTACCTATTCGGCCTTCCTACTAAATGTTGAGCCTTGCTCGACTCTTTATACGGCTTTGTCCTTGGTCTAGGCCGAATTACTTTAGCCGAATGTCGATCAAAGTCAGCCTCTTCCTAATAGTAATTATTCGGCTTCCACAAAACACATATATTGATGCACTTAAGAGGTAGGATATATGAAAAGGAGGAGTGTACCAACAGGAAAAAGCTGCTTTACTTATTGAACTTGTGAGTCGACGGCTAATAGCTACTCCCAAACACATCCACAAGCTCCAAAATACATAAGAATTAGAAGTTAGAGCTAAGGAAAACAAGAAAGTAAAGGAAAAGCTACCAATTCAATGGATGGGCGGCTAAATCTACTCCCTCCACATCCATAAGGACTCGTTACATCTCGACAATAATTAAATAGTGCAAACAAAGCATGAATTGGAGAAGGAAAAGGAGAAAGAAGGTTAAAGGTGTGAGAATATCACCTCTTAAAGAAGATGGTTCTTTTGATTCACAAACCCCTCTTTATTTCCCTTAAGTCACTTTGGATGTGTTGTTTAATGTTCAAAGGTCTTAACAAGAAGCTTAGGATCAAGATTCAATGGAGCTTTAGTGTTCAAAGCCAAAGGGTGGTAGGTAAGAGGTGAGATCAAGAGAAAAAGGGGTTAAGAGGCTCTTATAAGATTTAGGCAAAATTTCTAACCCTTTGGAATGAGCTGCCGAGCTTTATTTATAGAGCCCAGGGTGTAAATATCTGAGATATTTGTGGAAAGTGTGTTGAACAAGCTAAAAATCCTGAGAATGCTCTGTACTCAGAACATTCATCCAGCTGTTTCCTTTGGTGTCCGACTGAATGCATTTTTGACTGACCAACATATGGTGTCTGACCAGTCAAACAATACACCATCTAATCCATAAGGTAGGGTGTTAGCCTGGACTGAGAGGAGAAATAGTTATTTCATAGGACTTTACCCCTTCTATTCATTCTTACTATGTCCTTTGCTCAGTTTGTTTGAAAGAATAGAACACTTCGATTTTGAAAATATGAGCCTGAAAACATTGTGGTAATGTCTAGAATTGCACCACTAAACTCATTTTGAAAGAAGGTTTCCATTTTGATCGAAAAATATTTTGTCCAAAACAAGGATTAGAGGGTTTAAAGATTGATCCTTAGGCTTCTTACTATAGAACTTGTAAGATTAACACATCTCGTCCTTATTATTGGGAACTTAAAAGAGAGCACCCAAGTCTTAAGGCCAGTCAAAAATGGGGTGCCTATAGTTGCCCCTCTTTGACAGAGCTCGATGAATCATTCCATGACGTGAGTAAATGTTAAAGCCAAAAGACGACCCTTTTGATAGGGCCATAAGATTAGGCAAACAAACAAAATGCAAATAAAGTCTGGTTCAACCATAGGGCTACCTACGTATCCCTTTTCAAGCAATCAAACCAGTGTAGTTTAGGGGCGAAATGCAAATGCTATGCTTGAAACATACTTGAAAAGTGGCCTTATGCGGGTGTAGACACCCAATTTTTGACCGCCCTTAAGACTTGGGCGCCTCAAGTTGAACACTCGATGATAAAAACCTACGTTGTACAATCGTTCAAATCTTCAACGAAAGACTTTGATTTTTGAGCAACTAATCCCAACTTTACACCCCATTTTGACGAAAACTATTTTAGACCTTAAAACCCTCTTTTTCAAAAAAAAATTCAAATGTTTCTACGATGTTCCGAGGCTTGCATTTCGATTAAAATATTACACTTTTCGATAAACCGAGTAAGGATAAAGTGGAAATAAATGGAATGGAGGTGAACTCTTTGAAAAATATTTAAAAACATCTTATTTATATGTTTGGAGTTGAAGGAAATAAGAGGGGATGGAAGAAAAGTAGTTTAGGAAAAGGTTGAGCATCAAGCTGTTAAGAAAGAAATGTGTAGCCTTCACTAAATTAGGAATATCTCTTTGTACACTTATAATTTAGATGTGAAGCCACCGCCATTGGAAAGTAGGCTTCTGGGGATTTAATTTAGACTTAAGAATCACCTAAAACCGAATCTGGATGAAGGACATATGTCCCTTTGAAGTCAGGCTTGAAAGTAGTTTTTTCGTACTGCCCAGCCACTTTTTTTGTGGCCGGCCATACAAGTCCTTGGCCTGCCAGCCAAGTTTCCCGATAGGTAGATATTTATAACCAGTAGTCCTTCCCATGTGCATGTCTTGCACCAGCTGTCTCTATACATATATTTCCGACTAGAGAAGCTATTTTTCTATAAATACAAGCCCACCCCTCTTGATTTTAGGTTAGAAAATTTTGCCAAAGCTCCAAAACTTGCCAAACACTCTCCCTCTCTATCTTGCAACATACATACACTATACATACACTTCCTAAACCAAAAATTTGAGTCTTCTTGCTGAGGTTCTTGAGCTAAAATCTCAGCCCTTGATAGTGGATATCATGTGGTTTTTGAAGAAAATAGTAACTCCTCTTCAAGAGATATAACTTTGGCCATCTTTACAATACTTCTTACCTCTCTTTTCCTGCTGTTTTCATACTGATTTTAGACTGTTTTGATGGACTGAAACTTCTGATTTAAAGCTACCAAAGGTGAAGGGGTTAATCACCCTTCTTTGAACCTTATTCCGTAAGCTTATCCTTGTGTTTCCCATTTGTTTCTCAACTTTTGGCCACTATTTTTTAGAGTTTTAAGATGCTAAAAAATGTGGTTTTGAGGTCCAAAAAATGGAGGGGTTAGCCACCCTTCCTTAGGCTTGCTTACTAGCTTTAATTCTCTCCCATTTTTGTTCACTTTTTCAAGCTTTCCAAGTTAATTTTAGCACTGTTTTGGCTGTTTTTGGGACTGCTTTGATGTGTTTACTTCATTCATGCTTTGAATATTAGGCTTGTGTTGTTGTAAGTCCTCATAGGTTAACCTATTTGAGTTGATAGCTCTTATTTCATAGTTTACATACATATGCTTACACTTATAATAATCACTTCTTCAACCTCCCTCCTTTCTTGGTTTTCTTTCTTCTTGTTTAAGAGTTGTTTCAAACAATCAATTGTTGTTTAAGGCATGCGAAAGTGACCTTCCATGCTTAATGGTTTAATTTCTTTGGAGGTTCAATACCAAGGCATTACATCTCTCTCATGCCAAGAACAACTTCTTGTTTGACACTTCTCTTCATTAGTGGATGTAATTATCACTTTTGGACAAAACTATTAAAGAATGAAAATGTAATAAAAAGGGCTAATAAAATTGGATTAAAAGAGGCACAAGATAATAAAATTGAGTCGGGTTCAATCAGACGTTAATTGAACCCATTGAGTCTTAAATCATTACATACTTTTAGGGATGTTAATGGTTCAAGAATCAATGTCTACCACTTCCCTTTAGGTAACTCAATGATAGGGATGAGGTTTTTCTTTGTTGGTCTTCTATTTTCATTCATTGAACCTTTGTCCTATCAATTCATGGATCATCATGCAACAACCTTGCGACCATTGATGATTTGTGGACCGATTCTACTCCTCCCTTGATCAATTCCATGATAGGGAGAGGCAGAGAGGATAAACATCCCCTAGAAACTCTCTATTTTTGCTCTGTTTCTTTTTTGTGGCAGTAGGGCAGAGCCCAAAAATAGTGGCCGGGCGGCCACCATTCTTGTCTGGCCAACCACTTTCCATTGTCGGCCGGCCTCTCTACTTTTTGTAGGTAGTGTCATTTTTATGACAGAGCATAGCAAAAGCTGGGGAAAAAACAAAATTATTTTCTGACTGCGAAAAGAAAAGAATCTAGCGGCAGAACAGAGAGGTTTCTGGGAGCCTATTCTCACTTGCATGCAAGCGACTCCCGTCCTTTAAATTAAGTGCTTAGTATTAATGTGTTGTAATTAGTCAGATTAATTCTAATTTGTAATAATTAGTTTGTAGTTAATTCATTTATTTGGTATTGTAATAATTAGTTTAAAATTAGAACATTTATTTGGACCCTCTTGCATGAAGGCAAAATTGTAATATTGTGTATATCTTCCAACCCCCATTTCTTTCTCCATTTTATTTATCTACTTACCGTGGTTGTATAGCATCATGTTTTCCTTAGTATTTTCCATGACTCCCATCCATTTGTTTTGCATGCATAAAGGTTCGGCTTATCATACTAATCAATGTTAAATTTCAAATTCCTTGCTTGAATGCATGCGCTATCATATGCACTGAAATTGACCCATATGTCATGTTAAGAAGCCAAATCTGATAGTTGCATTTTGTATGTGTTGCATTAGTCATGTCGCATTGTTTAGGATTATGCATTTTTTCTAACTATTTTCTTTCTTTTGGCTCGCCTCGGATATTTGGGGTAAGCGTTTTTTGCTTTAGTATACTACATGTAGGTTTGTGCTGCCATATCAAGCATATTACCATGAGGCTACATGCTTATTTGATATATCTCTTGAATGCCAGTGGATGAAGGCTTTTTCACTTAAGTTGGGATAATTTGATTAATGTACATATGAGATCACTTTTTTTAAAGTGGCACATATTGAAAACACTTTTCAAAACAAACATGAAATCAAAACGTTCCAAATTAGGTGAATTGGTCTATACTTGTGTGCATCACATAGTAAAGATAGCATAATAATCGGAAGAAGAGCATATATTGTACATCAAAATCGCATACAATTAGTAGAGGCCAATCTTTGATCCGGTGAGTGGGGCGCTCAATTCATGACCTTCCCCACTCATACCTAAGTTCCTGAGCCGAGACACTTTGGTGATGACGAACAAGTGGCCTTTGGCATGAGTCACGGGTTTCCTAAATTTTCCAAAAATATTTAGGTTGCGACTCTAAAATCTAGCAATGCAGTCCATTTTGGGCATTTGTTGATTATAAATCGATTTTCCAAAGATTTGCCAGATTTGGACTCTTTTTTGTTTTTTCTATTTCACATTGCACTTGTGAAATAAGATTCAGAACCATGGGAGTCTGAACTGTAGGGCTGCTGTATCTAAGGAGACCAAACTCCTCTGAGGAGCATGAAAAACCAACTACAGCGGGGCGTAATGCCATGATTTGATAATTGGGCTTACGTGTACCACACTGCCAAAGTTTTGGAAAGCTTGATGATGCGAACACCATGGAAGGTGATGAGGTGGAACAAAGATAAAGCTACAAAGATGGGGAGGGGAAAGAGGAGGAAGACCTCACGCAAATGACATGAAACAGGCTAACAACTGCAGAAAGTATGAAGGACGACAACACATACAAGCATGCTCTATATAAACAAAGAAATGCAAAACCCACACGTGCCACAGCACAGAAAGGAAAGAGAAAAGGATGGCCGCATCCAAAGTTGCATATGACTGACAGTCACAATAATAAGGAACTCCACAGTACACTTCAAACATGTTGCAACATGAAAGGTAAAAAGATGGCGTTAACTGCCAACCCTAGACAGGGATGGTATTAACCAAGAGTGGTGTAAACAACCAACCTGTGTAGGGAGCGGTATTAAATGAGGTTGGTATTAACTGAGGTTGGTGTTAACCGCCAATCCGTGCAGGAGGCAGTATTGACCGGAGTGGTGTTAACAGCCAACTCGCGTAGGGGCGATATTAACCGAGGTGGTGTTAACCGCCAACCAGCGTAGGGGTGGCATTAACCGAGGTGGTGTTAACTGCCAACCTATGCATGGAGTGATATTAACGGAGGTTGGTGTTAACTGACAACCCACGCAGGAGGCGGTATTACCCAAAGTTGGTGTTAACCGCCAACCCGCTTATGGGGTGATATTAACCGAGGTGGTGTTAACTGCCAACCCACGCAAGGGTCGATATTAACTGAGGTGGTGTTAACCGCAACCTACGCAGCGGGCAGTATTAACAGAAGAGGTGTTAACTGCTAACCCACTGTAGACGTCCCCGAACGTCCCGGGAGGGAATCCCGTTTTGTTTATTTGGGCTCACTACAGTTCGGACTCAAAGTCACGGTCCTGTATCTAATCTCGCAGAGTGCAACGCAAGACCGATGAATCATCAAAGAGTCCAAATCCGGCAAATCGTTTTGAAAAACAGATTTTTAGAAAGAAGTGCCAAACATGGACTGCTTTGCCAGATACAGAGTCGCCACCTAAATATTTTATTTTTTCTTGGGAATTTAGGAAACCCTGACTCGTGCCTAAGGCCACGTGTCCGTCATCACCAAAGTTGCCTCGGCTTGGGAACTTGGGTATGATTAGGGAAGGTCACTTCGTGAGCACCCTGGCTCGCCCGATCAAAGATCGGCCTCTACTAACCATGATATCGAGTTTTGAAAACATTATGTGCCCTTATTCCGGTTGTTAGCCTAGATTTACTATGTGATGCGCACAACATACAAGTATGACTGGATCGTCTAAGTTGGAACAAAACATCTCATGTTTGTTTTTGAAAGCGGTTTGCTACTCGCAAGTAGGCTAAAATGTGAATTTTTTCACCCTCAAGTGGGCTTAGAAAACATGGTGATTTGCCACTCTCAAGTGGGCTTAAAACTCACAATCGAAGAATTGTTCCAATTTAAATAATCCAACCTTCACCCACAGGCATTCAGGCAGGTATATCACATAAGCAGTTAGCCTCATGGTAAGCATGCTATCATGGCAGTGACTCACACGCATGCAAGGTTGCTAAAGTATAAACACTTACCGAGTACTCCGAGCCAAAGAAAGAAGCTAATTAGAAAACATGCATGAATCCTAATTACGCTGAGATGCCTAATGCAACACATGCAAGAATGCAACTAAGATAAGCTCGGCTATTCTAAGATGGCATATGAGATGCTACAGGTAACATGTATTCAACTTGAAATTGAAATACGATACAGTTAGTATGATGCGCCGAGCTCGGTGCATGCAAAACAGATGAATGAATGCAAACATGCGAACATATAGATGCTAATTGAAACATGCCCTAAACTAACCATCATAAGCTGGTAAATAAAAGGGAGGAAGACGTGGGGTTGGAAGACATGCATCACATACACGCACACTTATTACAACATTGCCCTCTCTCGGAGGGTCCGAATAAATAATACAGACCGAATAAATAATTGACTACTCTAGCTAATTAAATATTACAAAACTCTAATTAATTAACAAATTAACTAAGAAACGAAACAAACTAGTATGCAGATCTATGGACTGCCTCAGCTCTGTTACGAATGATGAAAGATGCATGCATGCTCGAGTCGCCATGTCAAGAAATTCCTCGTGATGCACCGATTTGCCTCTGTTTGCAATTGATCCCGGAATATTGTACAAAGCTCTAGAAGGCTACTGGTTTCTGGTTTGCTGCAACAGAGAGCAAGAAAGGGGCATGACAAAGAATTTTCAACACATGTGCGCATGACTACTCTCCCCGTCATTACACAAGCTCTAGTGAGTGTAGTCCTCGATCCTCGTGCCATCAATCACACATCTCGATGCATGATGGCCGAGGAGTTGAATTGCACGACTCAATGTGAAATGAATGCACCTATAAACACAACAAGGCCTAAACTCCATCATGGGTAATCCGGAGTGTCGGCGACCGAAAATTGAGACACGTTTCGTCACTTTGAGTACGAAATGCCCCTCGTTTCCCGTGTTTGGACTAACCCTACTCCAAACAAAATGCAATGAGATGGCATGCACAATGCGACTAACATGCAACCCTAAATACAATGCAACCTAATCACGCTGGCATGCGTGGGATGATATGCGCACATGGAACCTAGCATACGCAATGCTATGGACTAAAATGGCATACACAATACACATGAGCTATATGGCATACACAATGCACACATACGAAGATGGACATACACGACGGCATAATCAAAGCATACACAATGCGATGGTCAAACATGCAACAACATGAACCAAATGGCATACACAGTGCAAGGTGGACTTAAACCAATATGAGTGGACCTCAGCCACACTCAAATCAGTGGCCATATGATGAAAACGAGATAACCGAAATACATGCAAACATGCACGAATGCGAAGGACCGATCCTAAGGCACAACATGCAACTCTAACAAAGCATGGCATAGAATGGAACATGATCCAGCTCTGAAATGGCATAAAAGATGATCCCGAAACATGCAAACATCTCACACAATGCATGCTAGATGGCCCGAATGCCGAAACTAGTGAAGCGCATTACACTAGAGGTACACAAAGCGATGCACAAATGACCAAACCACCCCCAAACAGACCGTAGGCAGGTCCAAGATAGTGGGAAAATGGTCTATAAAGATGGCTCGAAATGCATTCAAATGAAGCTCATGCAATGGTCGGTAAATGGGGCATAAAAGTACAACTCTCAAATGCACTTAAAGAGTGAAAATCATGGGAATATGACATACATATAAGCTCTGAAATATGATGTGCAATGGTCCCAAAACATGAAAACACTTCAGTATATGCATGCAATAGTCCTCAAAACTCAAAGCTAGGCGTGGCTATTGTACTTCAAGCATGCAAAACAAGCATCATTCGATCATGAGGCAAAAAAAACAGAGCTAAGGTAGTCCAAAACATGCACAAAATCAGTCTAAGGCATGGCCAAAAAGTGCTAAAATCAAGGGCCAACAAAGCATGCAACACAAGCTAGTAAAGGAGATTTGCACTACAAGTATGTGAGGCAATAAAGGGGCTACCAAACTAGAAAAATTCAGAGGTATGAAATGCCAAATAAACCCCCAAAACCCGCTGAAACATGGTCTATGCATGCAAGAATGATAGGCTCCTTTGAAAGGCCATGAAGAGGGTTACTCTACACATGTAAGAGGGACACTTAATATGGCAAAACCACCTCTAGACAGTGGTTATGAAGGCTCTAAAACTCACTGAAAAGGGCCTGAAATGAGGCTAGGAAGCATGCAAGTAAAGGCTTCTTTGAAATGCTATGAAGAGGGTTAGTCTACACATGCAAGAGGGACACCTAACATGGAAAAAACAGCTCTGGATAGAGCTCATGAAAGTCCCAAAACTCACCAAAAATGGCCTGAAACATGCTCAAGAAGTGTACAAATAGGGGCTCCTTTGTTAGGCCAAATATGCTAGTAAACAAGACAAGGGGTGAGGAGTCACCCCTCTCTGATTTTGGTGTTCAAAACAGCATGCTAGCCACTGAAAATCCACTGGATATCAGTGGCTAAGAGGCCAAACAAAGGCCAATGCAAAGGCTTAAGTGCATGGCTCAAAACAAGGTGAAAACAAGCATGCATGGGGGTAGATGACCCCCAACAGAAAAATGACCTTGAACAAACATGTTAAGAAGCTCAAAATAAGACCTTTTTCAATTTATGACAAACCCAAAAATGCTTGCAAATATAGCTAAAAGATGAAGCAAAATAATGCCAAAAAGAGGGACAAAGAGTGTTACCCTTGTAGCCAAAAGGACCAACAGCTTTTGGACCAAAATAGCAAGCCTCCAACCTCTGAAAACCAGCTCCAAGGTGTTTAGGTTGATGATGGAAGGGTTAGGCCAAGAGGTGGTATGAAATAGACCAAGAACAAGGGACTTTTGGAGCTCAAATGTAGAGATATAGAGAGAGAGCTATATGTGTGCCTTAGACAAAATCTAAACCTTAAGCAAGGAAGAGGAGGGTCTCTCTTATAGACATGAGGGTTCAAAGCTCCTCCTAGAAGCTCAAAACCAAGCTTGAAGATACTCCATACACGTGTATGGAGGATCAATTCTGTGCCTTCCAGCTGGCACAGCTGGCAAGCATTCAGGGAGACAAACATGCAGAGAGCTGGCCAACCAGTTCAGGTGGTCGGCCGACCACTTCAAAAGGGTGAAGTGAGCAAAAAGTGGTCGGCAGCCCTGATTGGTGGTCTCCAATGTGAAAGCAAGCTAGTGGTGGTATGGGAGACCAGTAATTGTGGCCCGAAAGTAAGGGAGACCACTTACCTGTCAAGAAAACCGGCTGGAGGAGAAAGAGATGGTCTCCAAAAGAATTGATGGTCTCCCACCCTTCTATCACCTTCCAAACATGGAAAACAAAGTCCATACCAAAAATGAACCAAGACCGATGCGAAACGAGGGTTCGGGGGACAAAACGCGTAGCCGGGTGCCCCGAAAATTGACTGTTAAGCATCGAAAGTGGCGTTCGACCACGACGGTGGTCTCCTGGGCCACCATGTCCCTCTAGAGAGATGAAACAAGGTGTGTGCCAAAAACTGGAGCAAACGGAGAAAGTTAAGCGGTCCCGAACCGAGGCGCACGGCCGACGGCTCCGAAAATCAGAAACTTGTCTCCAAACGGGAACAGTGGTCTACGACCACGAAAAGTAACCTACGGCCACTGAGAGATGGTCTACGAGACCTCTCCCTCCCTTCAGGAAGAGAAAACAGAACCTAGTTCGTAAACCGAGGCAAAGCACAAAAGAGTCCCGAAGTCCGGAGGCAAGGCTCTCAGTCGAGACTCCATAACCTCATAATGAGCACAACATGCGCAATCACCGAGTGCTCAATCGATGACGTCTGAGTCTTAAGGTCATTCAAAAATGGGGTGTCTACAGTTACCCCTCTTTGACAGAACTTGAAAGTCATAATTGACGGGAGTGAATGTCAAAGCCCAGAGACGACCTGTTTTTGACAAGGCCGAAGACTTAGACAAACAGGCGAGATAAATAAGAGATGTGCCCGCAGGCAGGGGCAAAATGAAAAAGACATGCACAAAGCCGAACATAACTCATGATCATGCAAAGCAGCAAGCTGTAATGAAGCAAATATTTACAGTAAATGCAACAATTCTAAGCAAGAATGCAAAACAAAACTACATTTCATGTAGTAAGAGTGTAAGAGAATTACAATTCTCGCTACGTCTCACACGGAGAAGATAATACCTGTCCGATTAGTCTGGTCGCACCAGCTTCAAATGAACCGTACTTACAATATCGTGCCTGTAAGAGGAAGAAACTTAACAAGCACAACGTAGTTAGCAACATATGTTCAACACTATATCGAACGCAGACAAACATGGTGCCGATGGAAAAGTGTATCGCAATGCGGGAAGAAACGTGCGTGACAACGCAAGGTAAGTATGGAGGTATGACAATATCGGTGAAACGTGCACAACAATGCAAGCGATGTGCATAACAATGCGAGTGGCATGCATAACAATGCAGGATAAGTGCGACTTTACGAGCATGTTTAAAGCAAAACATCAAGCAAAGAAATGCAAGCTTTGATGAGGACAACTCAATCACAACCTCTGGTTTACCTCTCGGAGGGGTCGCAATGTACTCAAAAAGGATGCATCTTGCTCTTGACGAGTAACGAGGAAACACGCATCGAAAGTTGGAGTTGAAGTTCCCGCGGAGGGATTTTGCGCCGGAAAGTGCAATTTCCTTGTACTTTCTTGAGAGTCGGGGACTCCGATCACCACCAAAATTTGCAGGGAGCTCAAAGAGACATTGGAGACCACCCAGGAGGGCCACCGACCACCTGGGGAGGCCACCAACCAGGTTTGGTGCAAGGGGGTGGTTGGCCTACCAGGAAAGGGGGTCGGCCGACCACCTTGCCAAAACAGGGACAGTTTTGTCCTTTTGCATTCGGATCATTAAATGCACATGTCCCAATCACTATTCCTCATAACCTCAAGGTTGAAATCAGCTCTCCTTCCTTCCTAGACAATTTTCTCTCCCAAATCTGCTCTTTATACGCGTTTTCCAACGCCCCACGCAAAGTTGTTTCGTGAAATTTTTCAGTTTTCTTCACTTTGGACCGATTAAAATTTGATTTCGGAGTTTCTTTCTTCATTTTCACCACTTGGGGTAAGTTTGTCTCGACATTTGGAACATTTTCTCGGGAGTTGATTTTTGTTGACTTTTTCATTTCCTGAGAGTTGACTTCTGTTGACTTTTTCCCATTCTGGCTCATTTTGCTCATTTTTGCTCCTTTTTGCTCCTTTTTGCAGATTTCTTGAAATTGCGGGTCATTTCCCTCATGGTGGAGGTCCTCCAGGTGCCAGGTGTGAGCCGGACATCATGTCATTGCCCCCGAGGATTCGGCCATTTGACCCCAAGAGGTACGACCCTCCGGAGCATGTCCTTACCGTGAGCACTTTCTATCATTTTACCAACTTTGATCGACGAGCGCCCGCGGATCTGCTACTACGGGAGCCGGAGTCTCACCTCTCTCACCAGGCACAAGAGGTATGTACTTCATTTTTACATTCTTTGCAATGTATTCTGCCTTTTCTACACATTTCATGCTTTCGCTATATATGTTTATCTGCTCATTCTGAACACATTCACACACCATCCGGTCCACCTGGCACACAGCTCATGTATAACCAGATTTTGCTCGTTTTAGCATACAGCTTGCAACACAGAATTTTGTTAAGTTGGCACACAGCTTGTTCTGAACACTCAGTCCAGAACACAGCATTCTATTTGCATTTTGAACACACAGCTCAAACACTTGAATTTCTGAACACGCAGCTCATGCTTTTGGTTGTGAACACGCAACCCACATTTTTTTTGAAATCTGAACACGCATCCCATTTTTTGATTATGAACACGCAGCACACACTTGTTAAAAGTTGAACACGCAGCCCACATTTCTACAATCTGAACACACAGCTCAAACCTTTGATGGTGAACACGCAGCACACACTTGTTAAAAGTTGAACACGCAGCCCAAACTTTTAAAATCTGAACACACAGCTCAAAACTTTGATGGCGAACACGCAGCATACACTTGTTAAAAGTTGAACATGCAGCCCAAACTTTTGAATCTCTGAACACACAGCCCATTTTCTGATTGTGAACACGCAACACACACTTATTGAAAGTTGAACACGCAGCCCCAAACTTTTGAATTTCTGAACACGCAGCCTGAAACTTTGATGGTGAACACGAAGCACACACTTGTTAAAAGTTGAACATGCAGCCCAAACTTTTGAAATCTGAATACACTGCTCAAAACTTTGATGGTGAATATGCAGCACACACTTGTTAAAAGTTGAACATGCAGCCCAAACTTTTGAATCTCTCAACACACAGCCCATTTTCTGATTATGAACACGCAGCACACACTTGCTGAAAGTTGAACATGCAGCCCCAAACTTTTGAATTTCTAAACACGTAGCCCGAAACTTTGATGGTGAACACGCAGCACACACTTGTTAAAAGTTGAACATGCAGCCCAAACTTTTGAAATCTGAATACACAGCTCAAAACTTTGATGGTGAACACGCAGCACACACTGGTTAAAAGTTGAACATGCAGCCCAAACTTTTGAATCTCTGAACGCACAGCCCATTTTCTGATTGTGAACACGCAGCACAAGCTTGTTGAAAGTCGAACACACAGCCCGAAACTTTGATGGTGAACACGCAGCACACACTTGTTAAAAGTTGAACATGCAACACAAACTTTTGAATCTCTGAACACGCAGCTTATTTTCTGATTGTGAACACGCAGCACACATTGAACACGCAGTCCACAACAATGTATCGGATTTGATTTGCACACAGTTTATACTTTCATTTTGAAACTGAATACATCAGTTCATTCTGAATGCAGGTGGCTTCCCATGTTACACGGGGCTATGGCTCGATCATTGCTAGGGAGTGGTACGCAGAGCTCCCTGGGACCGTTCGTGACCTGGTTGATGGGGCAGGGTTTGGACCCTTCTGTGCGAAGATATCTTGCTGCCGTGCGAGCAGGACACTGATGGGGGCACTTGTGGAGAGATGGTGGGACACCACCAACTCTTTCCACTTCTCAGCTACCGGGGACATGACGATGACCCCGTTCGATTTTGCGATACTGACTGGCCTTAACGTGGCCGGTCGACCGGTTCCCTATGACGCAGACGTGGGCGAGTGGGAGGCGGCTTGGATTTATCTGTTAGGAGTCCGTCCACCGATTGACAAATCATCAGGCAGAGTCAGGTATACTTGGTTTTCCACGCAGTACAGGGATACTATGCCCAAGACTCTAGCGGAGACAGAGCAGTACGCTCGAGGTTTCTTGATGTTCCTCTTTGGGACCACTTTGTTCTCCGATAGGGGGAACACTATTGGACTTTATTTGCTGAGTGCTCTAGTAGACCTGTCACAGGTCAGTCAGTACGACTGGGGTGGCGCTGGCCTTGCTACCCTTTATTGTTATATGAGCGTGACCTCTCGGGGGTGGGGGAGCATAGTCGGCGGCTATTGGAGAGCCTGGGAGGTACTTTCTGCCCCCTTGATTTACATTTCTGCTTTTCATTACCTGTACACTGCATACACGGCACACTTTACATTATGTACTTTGCACTCTGCTCTCAGCCTTCTGTATTCTCTGTACATTCTGTATTCTGATTGTTATTGCCCTGTTTTCCACAACTATGGGTTTACGCGTACTTTCCGACGCTAGCCCCGGAGCTCGAGATGGCGATGCCTCTTACGATTCCCTACTCTCTCGTATTTGAGGGCCAGTACTGGCCGAGGGCTCGGGAGACTCTGCCTTACCTGCGACAGTTTTTTGATACTGTACGGACGATCGAGGTAATTCAGAACTCTCAATTCTTCATATTTTTAGCTTTGATTCATCTTGCACCTTTGCGATACCTAATCAGCTCATAAACTGGTTATCTGCCGATCACTTGGCAGCCTTGGGCGTCGTTGGGGGGAGATACCCGCTTCCGTTTCCCTGGAGGGTGGGCCAACTCTCGATATAGTATCTTATTTGAGGGGCCAGTTGGTAGGGCATGGTTTCTGAGGGACCGTTTTCTACGTCAGACGATGGGCTACCCTGAGCAGAGTATCCCCTTAGCACCTCCAGATGACATGCGATCCACTGAGGGACTCACTCCCCATGGGGTCGAGATGGCTATGTTGGGTAATGATGTTATGCTATTCCTGGAGGAGGGGGAATATGCGTCCTACCGCCATACGTACTTGATGCCTCCACTGACAGGTATCTATACTCCTACGAGGACGGTTGCTGGTGCATCAGTCGGCTCGAGCCCTGGCTGCAGATGTTCCTTTGACTAGTAGAGCTGGCACATCGAGGAGTAGGGCTAGACAGATTCCCCCGATTCCCCCGACTTACCAACGTGCTGGATGGCCAGATCTTCCGACCGAGCTGACAGGTTGGCGGTACGGGACATCCTATCCAATTCCACTGGAACCCCCATTGCCCGATCACCGATACGTCAGAGACCCTGACTCGCCACCGGTATGCTTTACAATTTTGATTTATCATTCAGAATATTTAGACATTCATTCATTTACTGATGACTTGCACTTGCGTCTGCAGCCTCCGAGCGAGTATATGGATGGATTGCTCGGAGTGATGGCCTCGCTCGAGAGCATGGTCTTGTGGAGGGAGACGCTACTGTTTGTTGCCAATGTTCAGGTACTTTTCAATTTCCTCGCATTTATCATACTTCTGCTGACATACTGAAATTGGACACTTCATTTTATCGGTTGACTGCATGTGTAGAGCACATCTGACATACCACATTCACACACTATATTTGTGCGCACACATTCCATGTATCACTCTTGCATCTGCATCTGATATACATGTTGGGTAATGCACTCAAATTGTCTTTTTCAGGTTCCACCAGCCATCCAGGCCTTCTCGAGGGACTGAGAGAGGGAGCTCGTCTCGTGGACAAGGCAGGCACAGAGCACCCGTCATAGATGACGAGGAGTCCAGTGAGGAGGAGGAGTCTGCACATCCTCAGTCAGAGACATCTGCAGGTAGAGCGGAGGACTCTGGCTCCGGTTCTGAAAGTGGAGGTGATGGTGGGGAGGATCCCGAGGATGGCAGTTCCGATTCGGATGATGGTGCCGGCGAGGGTGGTATAGAGGCTGTTCAGCCGAAGAGGATGAAAAGAGCCTCCCGATCTTGAGCTTGATGTCACCGATGCATATGTTTCCTGCTTTATTTTCCTTTTTACTAGTTGTTGTAGCACATTAGCTTAGGCCGTTTTATTTTCTTTAAAACTTGTACCTTGCTGTAAGATGTTGTGAAAGGAAGATATAATGGAATGAAACGTCCTTTTGTTCAAAAATTGTTGTATTTTATGTTCTTAGCATCGCATCGCATCATTTTGCACAAAAAGAAAAAAGAAAAAAAGAGATTGAATGGGAATTGAGCATTGTATATCACCAAGCCAGGTAGTGAACCAACGCAACAAACTAAACAACCTATCTTACTAAGAAACAACAAAAACCTCAGCAAGTTTACAACTTAATAAGCAAAACACGACAATGTTTGATAAACAGAGAGTAACAACTCGATGTGCGAAGCTCGACGACTTGATAAGCGAACTCAACAACAACTCGATAAGAAAATGCGACAACTCGATAAGTCAACTTAATAACAACTCAATAAGCAAATACTGTTTCTGAGAAATTGGGCAATGGAATGCATTCGAAACAAAGGTAAACTCGGACCTTCAACACTCCCAACGCATGGAAATGCAAGGAACTCTCTTCTAGAGGCTAGGAAAAGACCAAAGACCACATTCTCTCCATGGCCGACCACCAGAAGGGGCTGGCCGACCAGCTTTCTGCATTGGAGACCAAAGGGGTGGTCGGCCTACCAGAAAAAGTGGTCGGCCGACCACCTGGTTTGGCGACCACCAGATTTTTGGCACGTGTCCCCAAACAGTGCCTTATCCTCTTTAAAAGTTCCAACTTCGTGGTTCTCTCATTCCGTCTCAGTTTTGCATCAAAATGGAGGCATTTCTCATCGAAAATCTCGCAGCTTGGATTACTACTTTAGACGGCTCGGAAAAGTTGAACTTCCGGGGCTTCGGCTTGAATGCACTATTCACTTTGAGCTGCACTCCGCTGCACTTTCCGTTTCTCCATGTCGCGACAAGGTTTTGGAATCCAGTAACTCATGTCTTTAGCTTCAGCGAGCAAGAGATGTGTCCTACCTTCGAAGATTTCCAAGCTTTGATGGAATCCGAGCGTGACAAGGAGATCTTGCCCCAACTCCACTTCAACCATGCTCAAGCCTTAGGACAAATGTGTGGGCTTACTATACACGATGCTCGGACTCTGATCTGCAACGGAGAATTGGACATCCTCAGCTTGATTCAACGTTTTTCTGATCCCGGTGACCGCAGTGACCATCATTGGCAAGGCTTTCGGCGACATGCCCTTTGTTTGTGCCTGCTATCTCATTTCTTGCTTGCCTCAGGCTCCGGGGGATCCAGCGTTTGTTTGATTGAAGTTGCCCAGGGCTTGAAGGAGGGTAAGAGCTGTACTGCCATGACATTGGCCGAGACACTGATGGGCTTGGATGCTTTCCATCGTCGGGAAACAACCAGATTTGCAGGGAGTCCACTACTGCTGCAGGTAATGTTTCCCTCCATATCTCACATATATATTGCTCACATCACTCGGCCCTCAGGCTCGATTTTTCTTACAAAGCCCTTTTCTCACTTTTCTCTCATCTCACATCTCTCTATTCTTTGTTCTCTCATTTTTCATCCCTTCCCAGGTGTGGTTGATGGATAAGTTACAGGTTGTGGACTCTTGCCCAGCATACTCAACTCGTGGCTACTTCTTCCGACGACGCCTAGTCGATGCCCTTGATGGGGAATGGTGGTTCGACTGGATGTGGCATTAATCCGTAGACCGCATTGCTTGG
Organism: Camellia sinensis; assembly: GCF_055761805.1. Classification (NCBI taxonomy): domain Eukaryota; kingdom Viridiplantae; phylum Streptophyta; class Magnoliopsida; order Ericales; family Theaceae; genus Camellia; species Camellia sinensis. The sequence goes on from NC_138963.1 coordinate 145,973,065, forward strand.
CATTGTCCTTGGCTTGATCTACTGGCAATGAGCTACAACATGTCCCGGTAGACTGGGATTCAGTTGATTGGTCTGACGCATTGCATGTTTTACTTTCCTTTCCGGTTCCAGCGCCAGTTTGGCCATGATCAGACTTGCCCGCCAGAGGGGATGGAGTACCCTACTGCATTCCCGGTCCGAGGCGCACAGCTTGCTCGGTATGCCATAACATGGAGGATGAGAGAACTCCTGGCCCCCGCTCCCACTTTCAGTTGCACTTTGTCTGATGAGTGCATAGATTGGCTTAATGAAGAGGCGCAGATCGGGCCCACTTTGGCATCGGAAGCTTCGACCAGCTCTGGGAGGGGGCGCAGGAACACCTGACTTAGCTATGCCCCGGATTTATTGCTTTATTAGTACTTTCAAGTTTTCTTTATGAATGTAACCAAAAACAACTTCAATTTGTATGGAAGAGCAGGAGGACTTTGTATTGAAATCAATAAAATTGAAGGTTGTGGGTATTGAAAATTTTCCGCTTTGGTCCAAAAATGGTCTAAGTTGTAAAAAGATTAATTTGAACAAAATCAACTTTTATTAAAACTTTTCAAAACCATTTTCGATATGGATCAGAACTGGACACGCCTGAGATCTGTCACTGAGATGCACAACCCCGGATCCCTGCAACTGGAAAGTTGCCCCTAGTTTGAGTAGCACTGCACCGGAAATCATAACCAAGCTCTTGAATGCTGAATAGACAAAGATGACCGAGATGATCAAATGGACAGAGTTGATTGGGGAAAAAGTTTATAGCTGAACTTCAGGATGAAGTTGCCTACGTATCCCAAAGATGAGAATCAAGCCTTACGTAGTTCAGGGTCGGGTTCACTCGGGTATTTTCACTCTCCTTTTACGCTCTAACTTTTGCCAAGGCCGCCCTTTGCGGGTTTTCAACCTTGTGAGCTCAATTTTTGTAATTTCAAATTTTTCATGCTCTAACTTTTGCCTAGGTCGCCCTTTCGGGTTTTCGGCCTAGCGAGCCACTCAAGGGTAATATTTCTTCAACTTGTCCATGTTGATCAGCTGTGAGAACTCTAGGCCATCTAGGTCCATCAGAACGACAGCTCCACCTGACCAGATAGACTTAATGATGTAGGGACCAGTCCAATTGGGTCTGCACTTGCCTCTCGGGTCGTGGATGGGAGCTCGGTTGTCTTTGAGCACCAAATCTCCTTCTTTCAAATTCCTAGACTTGACCTTCTTGTTGAAAGCCCTGGCAATTCTGCGTTGATAACCCTGAACATGGTACAGTGCTTTCAGTCTTCTTTCATCAAAGAGCATGAGTTCTTCGAATCTGCTTTGCTGCCAATCTGCCTCAGCTATCTAACACTCGGCCAATACTCGTAATGACGGAACCTCAATCTCGATAGGTAGAACGGCCTCCATCCCATAGGCTAATGAATACGGAGTCGCCCCAGTAGAAGTTCTAATTGAAGTTCGGTAACCCCACAGAGCAAACAGCAGCTTATCTGGCCAGTCCTGGTAGGTTTCCACCATCTTCTGCAAAATGTGTTTGATGTTCTTGTTGGTGGCCTCGACTGCTCCATTGGTTTGCGGCCGATATGTGGATGACTTATGAAAAGCCACATTGTATTTCTCCAACAAGTCAGTCACTTCCTTCTTGAAGTAGGAACCATTGTCTGAAATAATCTCGTTTCGGACCCCGTAGCGACAGATGATGTTGTTTCGGATGAACTTTGCAACGTGCGAAGCCTTCAACACGGCATAAGATTGGGCCTCAACCCACTTCGTGAAATAATCTATTGCGACCAGGATGAACTCATGCCCATTAGACCCCTTCGGAGTGACGGCCTCGATCACATCAATTCCCCAAACTGAAAATGGCCATGGCGAAGTCATATTGTACAGCTTCGACGGGGGGATGTTCATGCGGTTTGCATGGATCTGACATTTGTGGCATCGTCGAACAAAGCCGATACAATCCTCCTCCATAGTGGACCAATAGTAACCCTATCTGAGAATCTTCCGAGCTAACATTACCCCGTTCATATGCGCTCCGCACTCTCCTGCATGGATGGCCTCCATTAAGCGCTTCGATTCTTCGGCATCAACGCACAACTTATGCATTCCCAGATGACCTCTCTTATACAGTTTACCCTCGCAGATGATGAACTGAGCTTCCATTCTCCTGATCGCCCTTTTATCCTTGGCATTTGCCCCTGGTGGGTACACTTTTTTCTCCAAGAAGTTCTAGACATCGTGATACCAGGGGTTTTCATCTTGAACCTCTTCTATGGAAGCATTTGACTCGTAGGCTGGCGCAAATTTCTGGTCAATGATGATCGGACGCATCCGGACTCCGAAAGGGATGTCTATCATGGAAGATAGAGTTGCTAGTGAATCTGCGAACCTGTTGTTTTCTCTTAACAGATGAACAAAGTTTAGTTTCACAAACCGAGGAATGAGCAAGTCCAAGGTCTGATGGTACATTATCATCTTTTCCTCTTTGACTTTCCAATCTCCTTTTGCTTGAGATACAACTAGGTTCGAGTCCCCGATGACGTCCAACCGTTTTGCCCCTAGTTCTAGGGCTGTTTCTAAACCAGCAATGCATGCTTCGTATTCTGCTTCGTTGTTCGAGACTTTGAACCGGAGTTTAAATGCTAGAGGGATACGGGAATTGTCGGGTGCTATCAGCAACACCCCAATCCCATACCCATATTGGTTTGACGCTCCGTCAAAGTACATCGTCCAAGTTTCGTCCTCGATATGCAAAATGGCCTCATCTGGGAATAAGTACTCAACTGCTTCACCTCCTTCCATTGGATGATCGGCTAAGAATTCCGCTACCGCTCTTCCCTTGACTGACTTGCGCGTCACATATTTCAGAGCGATTTCGGAAAGCAAAAGCAACCAACGAGCTAGCCTATCCATAAGTGCCAGTTTCTCGAAGAGATATTTGATGGGATCTAATCTTGAAACCAACATTACGGAGTGAGCTAACAGGTAGTGACGCAGGTTCCTGGTGACCCATACCATGGCTAAGCAAGCCTTTTCCAATGGTGTGTAGCGGGTTTCATACTCCAGCATCTTCTTGCTCAGATAGTAGATAGCCCTCTCCACCTTGTCCTCAGACTCATGTGCGAGCATGTAACCCATTGTAGTCTCAGTTACTGAAAGATACAAAATCAACAGTTTTCCCGGCTCGGGTGGTGACAACACGGGTGGGTTCTGTAAGTATTCCTTGATCTGTTCAAAAGCAGCTTGGCATCGGTCGTCCCGTTGGAATTTCTTTCCTTTCTTCAGGAGACCAAAAAGTGGTTCACAAGTCAAGGTTAATTTTGAGATAAACCGTCTTATGAATTGCACTTTACCCAGAAAGCCTCTCACCTCATTTTTCAGTCCTTGGTGGTGGCATTTCTAAGATGGCCTTGATTTTGGAAGGGTCAACTTCAATACTTCTCTGTGTAATAAGAAACCCCAGCATTTTCCCTGCTGTAACACCAAACGTGCATTTCTGAGGATTCAGCCGCAATTGAAATTCTCTGATCCTTTGGAAGAACTTTTGCAAAGGCGGTGTAGTGGCCCTCTCTATCTTTGGACTTGACAATCATGTCGTCAACATACACCTCAACCTCTTTGTGGATCATGTCATGCAATATTGTGGTCGCGGCCCGTTGATATGTAGCTCCAGCGTTCTTCAACCCTAATGGCATCACCCTGTAGCAGTAAGTCCCCCATGGGGTGGTGAAAGCAGTCTTCTCCCGGTCTTCAGGTGCCATCACTATCTGATTATAGCCCGAGAATCAATCCATGAACGAAAGCAAAGCATGCCCCGCTATGAAGTCCACTAACTCATCAATATGCGGCAAGGAAAAGTCATCCTTCGGACTGGCTCTATTCAAATCCCTGAAATCCACGCATACCCGGATCCTGCTATCCTTCTTCGGCACCGGAACAAAGTTGGCCAACCAAGTTGGGTATTCGGATACCAGCATGAACCCTGTATCAATTTGCTTGGTGACCTCTTCTTTAATCTTGAGGACCCAGTCCGGGCGGATCCTTTTGAGTTTCTGTTTAGCGGGTCGAGCCTCTGGGTCAAGGGGGATCCGGTGCTGTACAATCTCAGGACCGATTCCAGGCATGTCTTCGTAGGACCACACGAAAACATCTTTGAAATCTTTTAATAAAGCGACTAAGCGCTCGCGTTCCTCCGAAGACAACGTGGACCTGATCTGGACCAGCCGCGGGTCCTCCTCAGTACCAACATTAACAGTAGTGATTTCATCAACTAAAGGTTTAACAAATCATTCCTGCTCTTGATCAATTAAGCGTTGCAAAATTGGAGGAATTTCTTCCCCGTCATTTTCATCAAAATTTTGAAAGTCCTGATTAATACAATAAATCAAGGGCACAGAAAAGTACTCAGAAACCACATCCATTCCATTCTCATTAAGCATTTTCAAATCGTCTGATTCTTCTATTACAACAGACTCAAAAGAGAAAGAAAAAGATGACCTAGACAGGACTGTGGTATCCGGGTTATCATCCCCAGGAATACCGAACTCAGACTCAGTCGAGCTGGAACCTGATTCCGACTCACAAGACTCGGTGGAATCAGATTCCGGCCCACTACCTGACCCGGTGCTGCTTGATAGAAATCCCTCCTCGTACTGCCAGATGAGAGAGGGTGCGATGGATGCATCCAAAATATTTGACGGTGGGCTCGCAACTGTTTCATTCCCGATCATGGACACCGAGAAGTTATCCCCCAAGCACTTCTGTTCGATCGGAGGATTTGAAAGTAGACAAGCCAATGCTACCCCCATTTCAATTTCGGTGCTTTCGGGATCCACTTCTTTACACTGTTCAACCTCAGCTGATGGGTCTGTCTGCTCTTCAGCAACATCATCCCCGGATAACTGCAGGTCGAAGAGATCTCAAACCCCGGTAGGCGCTTCTTCTCGGCATTCAGCCATGGCTCTGGGAAGCCACAAAATGGAAAGTCTTCCCCCTCCCGGACGAAGCGTCCGTTTAGGGTACCCTGAATGGGTCGGTGCATTAGCTCATAAGGCTTCCCGGCCTTCATTACTCTGGCTCTCCTCGCCATCTCCTTGCCTTTCCTTACCCAGTCTTCTTTGGTGGCCAGATAACCCAAACCAAAGGTATGCGGGTTGTGCGGCACTTCGGCCGATACAGCGACGCCCTTCCGGCCACTCTTTCCCAATCCCATCCCAGGGACGTGTTGAAGCTTGTTCATGAGGTATACTGATTGTGCACTGACATAAACGCCCTCATTAACAGCTAAAATGTTCTGCACGACCCTGACCTCAGCTAGAGTAAACCCCAATAAGAACACATCCTCCGTGCCGTGTTCGATTTCCAAGACTGGTATAGACACCTTCGACGGTAGATGGATTAACGAGTTCTCAAAAACTATAGCCACCCCCTTCCCGTGGGGGTATTTCAACATTTGGTGCAAGGTGGAAGAAACTGCCTTTACCTGGTGCAACCACGATCGCCCCAAAAGAAGTTAAAGGTTGCGGGAACGTCCAAGACATGGAAATCGATCTCGTGTTGTCCTGGATCAACCTGGGTCTGAATTTTTGACAGTCCCCATCACCTCCCTGCCTGTGTTATCATACGCCCGAATCACCTGGGCAGTTGGCACGAAGTTCGCGGGCTTCAACCCGATCGCATATGCTGTCCTTGATGGGCACACATTAATGGCGGATCCTATGTCGACAAGAACCACTGGTACCCATTTGCCTCTACATTCCACAGAGATGTAGAGAGGTTTGTTGTGATTTGCGCCCTCAAGCGGTAGTTCTTTGTCAGAAAAGGTCAACATTGGGGAACCTCTTCCCGGAAAAACCAATCCAACTAGCTGCTCCTGCGTGGTGTCTATCGAGAGTTTGGCCTTGTCCATGGTTGAAAGGACGGCCTGTCTATGTACTCGAGAAGCCATAAGAAGTCCCCAGAATGAGATGTCTGCTTGTATCTTTTTCAACTGTCTCAGTATAGCCTCATCTTCGAGTTGTTTTTTTTCTATTTCTCTGCCTCCTTGTCCTTCCCGGACGCTTCTGGTTGATCTAGATGCGGGGGCTTGAAATACCGCCCGCTCCTGGTCATATGATTGACTTCGTCGATGTACCAGGTATCATCAGGTTGACTGCTCCCCCAATCCTCATCTGTGTGGGCAAGACATAGATCATCGTCTTCCCACCACATTCCATCGACAGTCGACAGACACCTGTCTGGCTCCGTTTCAAAAATCTCTGCGCCCGCAGCACCTTGCATTCCTATACTCACAGTACGTTCTGTTCTTATGCACACAGCACTCTCAACCCCCATAGGAGCTTTAGCCTTTCTGGCTTTTTCAGAATCTTCATTCTTTTCTTGTTCTAACTACTTCAACACAGCCTGCTCAACATTTCCCGCATTCACAATGCACAAGTCTCGAACGGAATTCTTAGCACCGGCGCTCTCCGGCGATGCGAACAGATTCCCGACCCTTCCGGCCATAATTGATGTCCTTGCCCCTGACGGGCTCTTCTCCAGCTGAGATTCTTCGACAATATCTGGTTGGTCATCAAGCCACCCTGTGACCTCTGTTGACTCCTCAAAATCGAACCAGTTGCCTGTCATGTCCCCCGGATCTTGTTCGTTGAAAATCTAAAGGTCAGCAATGTCCCCTTCCAGAACTGCCAAGTCATCTATCCTCTGATCAAGTCCATCCCCCCGTAGTACACAAATTTTTGCCCCCACCGGCAATTCCACATTCGGCCTAATCTGATCTGTTGACACAATGTAGCCACTCGGATTGTACACCTCCTCAGCAAAGCTCCCAGATTCCTCAGATCCTGAATCAACACTCTCATTTTCCCTCGAAGTCATCCATGTTCCATCTTCGATGGTCACCACCATTTGTTCTGGCTGGGCTCGGGAGATGTCCAACACGCACAAGTCAGTGCTGTCGGGAAGGAACACCTCCGGCTTGGGTAGGTGAGATGGGGTGATATATATGCTAGGGTCGTAGGACGTGACCCCGGTCTGGATAAAGTTGATTCGTTTGGGAGGTGGAGGTTGGTTGTGTGGTGGGAGAGGGTTGGTTGTGACGTTGGGTTTTTTTTGGAGGCACAATCACCCTGTTGTCAATGAGATCCTGAATCTCATGACGCAATCTAAAATAATGGTCAGTATCGTGACCATGTTGCTGGTAAAAGGCACAATACTTTTCTGGGTTATGAGAGGGAGGTAGTGGATTTGGCAATGGCCTCGGCTCCAGGGGCTTTAAGTGCCATTTTCTGATTAAAATCGCTAAAGCCTTGGACAGGGTCATATATAGTGGGGTGAAGGTTCTTTGGCCTCGGGGTGCGAATTTGGTTGTTTGTGGGTTGCTACTGGACGCACCGGTGAATAGGGTAGCCGCAAGGGCTCTTGGGGGATTGGTGGTGACCATGCTTACTTCTGAAGCTCTGGTAGTCGCAACATTGCTTGTGCCGGTATTGGTGTTGCGGTTGAAGGTTCTCCTGGGTTACTCTTTGTCTTGGTCAATCAGACCCTGTTTCATAGCATCCTCAATTTGTACCCCCATCTTGTGCAGATCTGAAAAGGTGGGGAAGGGGAGAACAATCATTTTCTGCATGAGCTTAGGCTGGAGATTGCGCACAATCATCTGTATTTGATCCTTGTCAGTTGGCCTAAGGGTCATCATTGAGGCCTTGAACCTCCACCGGGTCACAAAATCAGAGAATCTCTCCTTAGGCTCCTGTCTTGTCATCTCGAGATCACGAGTTGTAATCTCGATTTGTGTATTATAGGAGTACTGTGCAATGAAAGCCTCGGCCAGTTCCGCTTGACATCGTCTTCCAATTTTACGTACCAGATGGCCGCTACACTCGACAGGGTCCGGCCAAACAATGAAAGCTTCTGTAGTCTAGTTAGGCCCATCGGCCTCAGTATGTCTGAAAATAAACGTAGATGCACCATGGGATCCCCGGACCCGTCGAAGCGGTCGATTTGTGGCATCTTGAACCGATCTGGCAACGTCACAGCCGCGGCAGTATACCCGTCCTCAATGTCTGGGATGGACTTTACCCCTTAGGATTTCTTGAACAACTTCTCAAGATTGCTCAACTTCAACGCTATGGGGTCCACCTCGAACTTGAAGGGGGAATCCAGTAGATTGATAAGCGTGGGTGCCTTGGATAGTTGAGGTAGAATCGGGGGCGGAGCCGGCCCCGTTGGGATATTTGTGTCCTACTGGACATTCTAAACCTTCGCCGTTTCTCCGGGTGCTGGGACCCTCGGTGGGGGAGGAACTTGATGCGAAGCTGATACTCCGGCTTGCTGCTGTAGCCAGGTAATTAGCCCGGCCTGTTGGGCCATAACTTCGGCCTGTTGTTTGGCGACTTTTGCCTAACGGACCGCGTCCTGCTGCATGACTCTCATACTCTCTTGGAGCTGACGGACCACCTCCTCCATTCCTGCGATACTGTCCTGATCTGACTGAATTATCGGTATATCTGTTTCTGCAATAGACTCGGAAATCTCAACCTAACTGTTTAAAGACCACTGATCTGGCAATCTCGGTACCGAAACACTACGTCTCCTCGACCTCCGCCTGACAACCGGGGGTAAAGAGCAGAACACTGGTTGTCCGTCAACCAGATCATCAGATCGATGGAGTCGGCGACCTCTAATCTAGAGTGCTTGGGGAATATCTTCTTGGTTGGAAGCTATTGTGGTAAACTACCTAGCAAAAAAGATAAATAAAGCAGTAATAAGGAAATAAACAACCGGAAACGGACAGCATAACGGCTTAAATAAACACAACACACAGTTGGGTATAACAACATGCAGTTGATAAGCTGAATACACTATTCTCAAATATTGATCATTGTTCCCTAAATCACTGCCCCAAAAACTGAATCTGATACTCGCAGATAACTGATTCCCAAAATACTGAACTGGTGCCCGCAACCCTGATACCCACACTTGTAAACTGATACATGCATTCCTGTAGAGATGCACTCTAAAAGCACATAACAAACAAGTGAGAGCCAAAACACCCCTATGGAGGGATATGGTATTCCCTGTCCTATTTCGTCAGGAGCTAGAGTTTCACTACGCACCCAGCGGTTTCACACAACCTACAATCGGGTGAGCAACCTGTCCTAGCTTGGAATGGTCACTATGGATTCCGAATATGCACTAGGTCGAATGGTCAAAAGGGTGCCCCAATAAAAACCGGGGTTTGTGTTCCCATCGTGGCAGAGCCCGTAACCGGTCCGCCTTATGGCACGCTTCTCAAAGCAAGCCCCAGGCAAACCGTTCAGGAATAGCAGATGGCAAACACGGTGTCCTAGGCACACCAATGCAAATGCAATGCAAAGAAACACGTAAGTGTAATCAAAACAAGATATCATGAGTTCGAGTCGAGTTCTCTAAATCCCCAGTGGAGTCGCCAGAAACTATAGACGTCCCCGAACGTCCCGGGAGGGAATCTTGTTTTGTTCATTTGGGTTCACTACAGTTCGGACTCAAAGTCACAGTCTTGTATCTAATTTCGCAGAGTGCAATGCACGACCGATGAATCATCAAAGAGTCCAAATCCGGCAAACCGTTTTGAAAAATAGATTTTTAGAAAGGAGTGCCAAACATGGACTGCTTTGCCAGATACAGAGTCGCCACCTAAATATTTTATTTTTTTTGGGGAATTTAGGAAACCCTGACTCGTGCCTAAGGCCACGTGTCCGTCATCACCAAAGTTGCCTCGGCTCGGGAACTTGGGTATGATTGGGGAAGGCACTTCGTGAGCACCCCCACTCGCCCGATCAAAGATCGGCCTCTACTAACCATGATATCGAGTTTTGAAAACATTATGTACCCTTTTTCCGGTTATTAGCCTAGATTTACTATGTGATGCGCACAGCATACAAGTATAGACTGGATAGTCTAAGTTGGAACAAAACATCTCATGTTTGTTTTTGAAAGTGGTTTGCTACTCGCAAGTAGGCTAAAATGCAGATTTTGCCACCCTCAAGCGGGCTTAGAAAACATGGTGATTTGCCACTCTCAAGTGGGCTTAAAACTCACAATCGAAGAATTGTTCCAATTTAAATAATCCAACCTTCACCCACAGACATTCAGGCAGGTATATCACATAAGCAGTTAGCCTCATGGTAAGCATGCTATCATGGCAATCACTCACACGCATGCAAGGTTTCTAAAGCATAAACACTTACCGAGTACTCTGAGCCAAAGAAAGAAGCTAATTAGAAAACATGCATGAATCCTAACTATGCTGAGATGCCTAATGCAACACATGCAAGAATGCAACTAAGATAAGCTCGGCTATTCTAAGATGGCATATGAGATGCTACAGGTAACATGTATTCAACTTGGAATTAAAATACGATGCAGTTAGTATGATTCGCCGAGCCCGGTGCATGCAAAACAGATGAATGAACGCAAACATGTGAACATATAGATGCTAATTGAAACATGCCCTAAACTAACCATCATAAGCTGGTAAATAAAAGGGAGAAAGACGTGGGGTTGGAAGACATGCATCACACACACGCACACTTATTACAACATTGCCCTCTCTCGGAGGGTCCGAATAAATAATACCGACCGAATAAATAATTAACTACTCTAGCTAATTAAATATTACAAAACTCTAATTAATTAACAAATTAACTAAGAAACGAAATAAACTAGTATACAGATCTATGGACCGCCTCAGCTCTGTTCCGAATGATGAAAGATGTATGCATGCTCTAGTCACCTTGTCGAGAAATTCCTCGCGATGCCCTGATTAGCCCTTGTTTGCAATTGATCCCGGAATATTGTACAAAGCTCTAGAAGGCTACTGGTTTCTGATTTGCTGCAACAGAGAGCAAGAAAGGGGCATGGCAAAGAATTTTCAACACATGTGCATACGACTACTCTCCCCGTCATTGCACAAGCTCTAGGGAGTGTAGTCCTCGATCCTCATGCCATCAATCACGCATCTCGATACATGATGGCCGAAGAGTCAAATTGCACGACTTGATGTGAAATGAATGCACCTATAAACACAACAAGGCCAAAACTCCATCATGGGTAATCCGGAGTGTCGGCGATCAAAAATTTAGACACGTTTCGTCATTTTGAGTACGAAACGCCCCTCGTTTCCTGTGTTTGGACTAACCCTACTCTAAACCCAATGCAATGAGATGACATACACAATGCGACTAACATGCAACCCTAAATGCAATGCAACCTAATCACGCTGGCATGTGAAGGATGATATGCGCACATGCAACCTAGCATACGCAATGCTATGGACCAAAATGGCATACACAATACACATGAGCTATATGGCATACACAATGCACACATACGAAGATAGACATACACGACGGCATAATCAAAGCATACACAATGCGATGGTCAAACATGCAACCACATGAACCAAATGGCATACACAATGCAAGGTGGACTTAAACCAATTTGAGTGGACCTCAGCCACACTCAAATCAGTGGCCATATGATGAAAACGAGATAACCGAAATACATGCAAACATGCACGAATGCGAAGGACTGATCTTAAGGCACAACATGCAACTCTAACAAAGCATGGCAAAGGATGAAATATGGCATAGAATGACACATGATCTAGCTCTGAAATGGCATAAAAGATGGTCCTGAAACATGCAAACATCTCACACAATGCATGCTAGATGGCCCAAATGCCAAAACTAGTGAAGCGCATTACACTAGAGGTACACAAAGCGATGCACAAATGACCAAACCACCCCCAAATAGACCATAGGCAGGTCCAAGACAGTGGGAAAATGGTCTATAAAGATGGCTCGAAATGCATTCAATTGAAGCTCATGCAATGGTCGATAAATAGGGCATACAAGTACAACTCTCAAATGCACTTAAAGAGTGAAAATCATGGGAATATGGCATACACATAAGCTCTAAAATATGATGTGCAATGGTCCCAAAACATGAAAACACCTCAGTATATGCATGCAATAGGCCTCAAAACTCAAAGCTAGGCATGTATATTGTACTACAAGCATGCAAAACAAGAATCATTCGACCATAAGGCACAAAAATAGAGCTAAGGCAGTCCAAAACATGCACAAAATCAGTCTAAGGCATGGCCAAAAATGCTAAAATCAAGGGCCAACAAAGCATGCAACACAAGCTAGTAAAGGAGATTTGCACTACAAGTATGTGAGGCAATAAAGAGGCTACCAAACTAGCAAAATTCAGAGGTATGACATGCCAAATAAACCCCAAAAACCCACTGAAACATGGTCTATGCATGCAAGAATGATAGGCTCCTTTGAAAAGCCATGAAGAGGGTTACTCTACACATGCAAGAGGGACACTTAATATGGAAAAACTACCTCTGGCAGAGGTTATGAAGGCCCTAAAACTCACTGAAAAGGGCCTGAAATGAGACTAGGAAGCATGCAAGTAAAGGCTCCTTTGAAATGCTATGAAGAGGGTTAGTCTACACATGCAAGAGGGACACATAACATGGAAAAAATAGCTCTGGATAGAGCTCATGAAAGTCCCAAAACTCACCAAAAATGGCCTGAAACATGCTCAAGAAGTGTACAAATAGGGGCTCCTTTGTTAGGCCAAATATGCTAGTAAACAAGACAAGGGGTGAGAGGGTCACCCCTCTCTGATTTTGGTGTTCAAAACAACATGCTAGCCACTGAAAATCCACTGGATTTCAGTGGCTAAGAGGCCAAATAAAGGCCAATGCAAAGGCTTAAGTGCATGGCTCAAAACAAGGTGAAAACAAGCATGCATGGGGGTAGATGACCCCCAACAGAAAAATGACCTTAAACAAACATGTTAAGATGCTCAAAATAAGACTTTTTTCATTTTATGACAAAGCCCAAAAATGCTTGAAAGTATAGCTGAAAGATGAAGCAAAACAGTGCCAAAAAGAGGGACAAAGAGTGTTACCCTTGTGGCCAAAAGGACCAGCAGCTTCTGGACCAAAATAGGAAGCCTCCAACCTCTGAAAACTAGCTCCAAGGTGCTTAGGTTGATGATGGAAGGGTTAGTCCAAGAGGTGGTATGAAATAGACCAAGAACAAGGGACTTTTGGAGCTCAAATGTAGAGATATAGAGAGAGAGGTATGTGTGTGCCTTAGACAAAATCTGAACCTTAAGCAAGGAAGAGAAGGGTCTCTCTTATAGACAAGAGGGTTCAAAGCTTCTCCTAGAAGCTTAAAGCCAAGCTTGAAGATCCTCCATACACGTGTATGAGGATCAATTCTGTGCCTTCCAACTGGCACAACTGGCAAGCATTCAGGGAGACAAACATGCAGAGAGCTGGCCGACCAGTTCAGGTGGTCGGCCGACCACTTCCCCTGGTCAGCCGACCAGTTCAAAAGGGTCAAGTGAGAAGAAAGTGGTCAGCAGCCCTAATTGGTGGTCTCCAAGGTGAAAGCAAGCTAGTGGTGGTATGTGAGACTAGTAATTGTGGCCCAAAAGTGAGGGAGACCACTTACCTGTCAAGAAAATTGGCTGGAGGAGAAAGAGATGGTCTCCAAAATAATTCCTGGTCTCCCACCCTTCTACCACCTTCCAAACATGGAAAACAAGGTCCATACCAAAAATGAAGCAAGACGAAAGCAAAACGAGGGTTCGGGGGCCAAAACGCGCAATCGGGTGCCCCGAAAATTGATTGTTAAGCATCGAAAGTGGCGTGCGACAATGAAGGTGGTCTCCCAGGCCACAGTGTCCCTCTAGAGAGAGGAAACAAGGTGTGTGCCAAAAATTGGAGCAAACGGAGAAAGTTAAGCGGTCCCGAACCAAGGTGCACGGCCGACGGCTCCGAAAACCAAAAACTGGTCTCCAAACGGGAACAGTGGTCTACGACCACAAAAAGTAACCTACAGCCACTAAGAGATGGTCTACGTGACCTCTCCCTCCCTTCGGGAAGAGAAAACAGAACCTGGTTCACAAATCGAGGGAAAGCACAAAAGAGTCCCGAAGTCCGGAGGCAAGGCTCTCCGCCGAGACTCCATAACCTCAGAACGAGCACAACATGCGCAATCACCAAGCGCTCAATCGATGACGTCTGAGTCTTAAGGTTAGTCAAAAATGGGGTGTCTACACCCGCACAGGGGGTGGTATTAATTAACGTGGTGTTAACTGCCAACTCGCATAAGGGGCGGTATTAACTAAGGTGGTATTAGCCACCAACCCATGTAGGGGGCGGTATTAACTGAGGTGGTGTTAACCGCCAACTCGCGTGGGGAACAGTATTTATTAAGGTGATGTTAATTGCCAACTTGCGCAAGGGGCAGTATTAACCGAGGTGGTGCTAACAGCCAACCCGCATAAGGAGTGGTATTAACTGAGGTGTTGTTTAACCGCTAACTTGAACGGGGGCCAATATTAACTAAGGGTTTCACACCTTGCACACTTTGCACATGTAGGGAGTGATTGCAACTAGATAAGCATCATGCCACTAAGGCAAATGCAAGAAAAACACCACAAACTAGGGATAAACCTTCCTCTTTGTTAGTGCCGCTGAACAACCATGCCTCAGAACATGATAGGGATGTCAACTATAGACTACTAGATAACTACTGCATACCTCTAAACTCCTCTATTCCAACATACTGCTGATGATAGTTTGGCCAGCTAGAAACTGGCCGACTAAATTAAAAAGGAGTCGACCAGCCCTATCAGGTAATTACAGGTTCAAAATTGTCTTTGCACATCTTCGAAAGTAAATGAAAAGGTGGGACCATCCATCTTCCACTCATTTCCGTCCGAAAACATTCTCTCAACTTCTTGGAACTCCTTCTGATTACCACCCACGGCTAATGATGATTTCCTTCCATTTTCTCCAGACTCACAGATCGGTTTCAATGAGCCAAATACACCAGAGAATAGTGACACCTCCTGCATGAACATTGTGGCAGAGGCTCCTAACATGGCTATTACTAACGACATTGACTCGAAGCTAGCTTACATTGTGACACAATCAAGGAGACATAGCTTATGATAACCTCATGGTGGTAACAGAGACTGTAAGCATGTGGCAGATGGCGAGAATGTACAAACTTGGGCTCATAATCTAGGACACTATTACGGTCCAGTTCAAGCTATCCATGAACAACAAGGTATGGGACTCCGAGGGCAGTGAGGATGGTAACGAGGCCCTTTGCCACTGGGGTCTATTTCTTCTACACTTTTCAAATTTCTATCATGAGGTTAGTTAATTGAAACTGATCATTTCCTCTGAATGGTTGTTTACAACATTTCCCATTTTCATCTTCTTTCGCAGGATGAGGTTGCCCCTCCCGAGACGATCATTATTAGTATTGATGATGAGGAGGAGGATAACGAACTAGGCATGCCCCTAGATGATTCTTCCACTAGTAGTATCATTTTTGGTAGTGATACTAGTGGTGGTGATAACAGGTCTGGTGGAGTTGGTATTCCAATACCTCTTTGGATGGTCACACCGGCTACTTAGTTCATGTCCTGATTAGTTCCACTTTTTGGCATGTTTTTTGTTTTTCTTTGTATAGCTTGTTAGGACCTTAATGTAAAAGAAACTTTTTGTAACCACCCGGTTGTAATCAACTTTGTTGTTCACAGTGTATATATATATAAACATCTTTTGTTAGTGGATGATCTCCAGTTCTTTAACTTGTTCCGCATCTGAATATTTGTGCACCCATCTGAGCACACTTTTCCCTTCTGAGTTCTGAAATATATCATTGCTTTTTTTTTACTGACAATGACCATTGTTGCACACTGAAACTCAGCAGATCACTTGATGCAGATTTTCTACATCTTGCCAGCCACTACAATGACCGGCTGGCCAAACATAAGTCCAACTGGCCCTTTTGGGCTACTTCCAAAGTTGCTTTGACTTTTCAACCCCTGACAGTTTTATGAAAATGTGGTACACTGCCAGCAAGCCACTCACAAACACCTGAATTTGCTTTCATGTGGCCTCATATGTATTCCCTCATTTCTCATGGCTCAGAATATTTCTCATTCTCTCTCTATCTCTCTCTCTCTCTCCTAGTTCTCCTTTAAACATGGATTTTCCTAAATATCAAGACTTCTCTGGTTCTTCCAACAAAAGTTTCGGCAATGTTGTGGTCCTTGATGTGAAGTTAGTATGTACAAGAACTCACTCCAGAGGTCGTGGTGGTCGGAGAAGGCTCATCCGTATAAAAAGAGAGGAACCATGGGTTGTTTCGGAGAGAGTCAGTGGCCGCAGGGAGGCTTACGAATGATCCTTGAGTTATGCTCGAGCTTGTGATCACTGCTACAGACTTGGCCCAATGCCAGCTCAAAGGCATATAATCAAGGTCCCTTATACATGGGTTGTTCATCTTCTCTTTCCACAAGCGTTTTAGAGGTTAACTCTCTAAATGTTTCATCTATCTCCCATTCCATATTGTTGCTATCTTACGTTTCCTTCATAAACAACTCTCTTGTTTTCAAGATGAAGGCTTGGAGTTGCTTCGACTGCCCACTCTGGATTCCCTGGTGGTAAGTAACAATGACAAGGATGACACGAAAGCCATTTCCAATGCCAAGGGAAACTTCACCGACCATGGAGATTCCACCAGTGACGAAGATGCACCGGGAGGCCTTCCATACCTCTTGCAACATTGTGGCCTTTCCTCCATGGCTTAGGCCAACTTCAAGCATATCTTTTGTTCATTTTTCTCTTCGAAGAAAAAGGGACACATCCTTTTTTGCATAAGGCGTTCGACATATATAAGATAATGATGTTTAGGACTTATGAGTCCTAGAACTATCCTTTGTGAAATATAGCTTGATTGTAATGGATTAGGACCCTCTGTTTAGTCAGAAGTCCTTTGTAACCCTCTTTGTTAAATACAAATCTTTCTTATGCATAAATTGGATTCCTTTGTTGTGTTGTTGATTTTATGAGCACATATTGACCTACTAACTTTGTACCAAGCTTGATTAGCACTAATTCTACCCTCCAGTCACAAACATAACTCATTTGAACAACAATAAGACTCTAGCCGTACAAAATATCCATGTTATTCCTTTGTTTTGGCCACCGGTCAAAAAAGTGACCAGTCGAACAAAGAGTAGACCGGCCAGCTGTTTTGGGTTTGCTAGGGATAGTTTCAACCTTTCGCCTCCTAAAATTTTTTATCAATATAAATCAACGGTTTCCTTCACTCCTACATCGTTCAAAACACATTTCCCTTCTTCCACACTCCTTTTCCCTCTAGATTTTCTCTCTTCCTCGCTTTACCCAACAACCCATGCCATTTTCCTTTGAAAAAACCATCTTTTTCCACATTTTCAGCCAATTGGTTTATGGCTTGGTTGAGTTTGAGTTTCCCAATCCTTATTGCATGCCTTGCACGTCTCAGTCAAGCTTCTCGCCCATTCCATTTGGTTTCTCACTTTTCTTTTTGTTTTTTTGGGTGTGGGGGCCGAACAAATAGCAGAATCAGAAGCGTATGCTCTAGAAGATAGACATTACTCGGCTCTAACCTGCACGATCAGGAGGCCGAATACAATAAATAGGCCGAGTAACTATTGAACTATGGGGTCGAATAAAAAAGCAGATAGTGAGTGTAGACACCCCATTTTTGACCGTCCTTAAGACTTGGACGTCGCCATTGGAACACTTGGCGATTACCTTTGCTTGTGTTCGTCTTGAGTTCCCGGAGGTCTCGGTTGCGCGCCTTGCCTCAGGACCTCTTGACTCGACCATGTTGTGTCTGGTTTTGCACCAAACACTTGTGTTTTTCCTTAGAGGGGCAGGGAATGCCTTGTGAGGCATCCCCACACATCACTGGGCATGGCTTGAGGCCACCGGCCAGTGATTTTGTTCCATCAGCAATGTATATTGCCGGTCGGCCGTTTATTTTGCCAAAATGACAATTTTGAACGGCCGATCACTATTTATCTACTTTTAGTAGATATTTTGTGCCAGCTGTGATAGCTGGCACCCACTCTGTTCCCCTCCATACACGTGTATGGAGGGATTTCCCTCTAAGCAAGCTTGTTTGGTAAGCTTTGCAAGGGGGACTTCTATAAGAGGAGAGCTCTCCTCCTTCTTCTAGGTTGGTAATTTTGAAAGAAAAACCAGAGCTTATACATTTACATACACACTCTCTCTCTATATCTCCCTCTCTCTCATCCTTAGGGTGTGTTTGAAAGTGCATTTTGACCTTACTTTTGCACTAACACACACACCATTACACCTTGCTCCGAGATTGAGAGGCATTGAGGGTTGTTTGTTGAGGTTTTGGACTGATTTTGATCAGTAGAGAGTGGCTAGATCATCTGTTCTTCAAGGTTTCTTCAAGGGTGAGACATTTGCTTTAGTTTCCCCAAACTTGCACTAGTTTTCTACTTGTCTTGCATGCTGATTTAAGCTTTGTGTATAACATGAAAAAGTCTTGTATTTTCGTGCTTAACATCTTTCATTAAGGGTGTTTTGGCATTGGGGGTCGAACTCCTCCCCTTAGGCCTCTTTTGGCCTATTTTGGTGCCCTTTTCTTTCAGCTTTGTTTACTTTGTTGTGTTGGTCTTCTCACCATTGAAATCCAGTGGATTTTAGTGGTGATGGAGTGACTTTGAAGTCTTGTGTAGGGGAGGGACACCCCTCTCCCCTTTGTCCTTCTTTTACCTTTGTTTTGGCTTAAAAGGGCAACATGCATGCTTGGTTGTTTTTGGTCCCATCTCAGAGTTTTTTGGGTGCCTATTAGTCATGTTACATCTCTGTCTTTGGTTGGATTTGTAGCCCTTAGCATGCATCTTGTACTTACTTTGTAATTCCTTATCTTGCCTAGAAATGTGCCATGTGTTTAGCCTAGTATATCTTCTTGATTTGGCTTAGCTTATTGAAGCTTTTGGTCATGATTTGTCATGCTTTAGGTCTTTTGGCCACTGTTTTTGTCATGTTTGTCGTGTTTTACATAGCTCCTTTGCATTCTAGAATTTTGGCCTTGAGCGAATGAGTCATTAGCATGCTTTGGTTAGGTTGTTTAAATGATTTGGAGTCACTTTTTATGCTATTTCGGTCCCTATATCATGCTTGTATGACAGCATTTATCATCCTTTTATGCCTTGAGGTGTTGTAGTTTTTGTGCCTTGAAATGGGCATCGTGCATGCTTGTATGTTTAAGTCACTTGGGTTGCCATTCATGAGGGTTTTGGGGCGTGTTTTAATGCATTAGAACTCTGTTTTTTTTTTTTTTTTTTTTTGTAGTTTCATTCATACCATGTGTGGTTGTGTTAGTTGTGGTAGAAGGCTTCTTTTATGCCTTAGCCTTATGCTCTTTGGTATGCAAGTTTGCATGAGTATTTGCCCATCATTCCATCACTCTTGGCCACTGTTTTGGGGTGTAGCTGAGGGTCCTCCATCTTAGTGTAAGTCCATGGATCATATATTTGCATCTTGTAGTATGCTCATGACATTGCATATTGTGGTATCCTTATGGTTTGTGCATTGTTGCATGCCCACCTCTTTACATACTTGCCTATCTAGTGTGCATCGTAGTATTGCTTGTAGTGTTGCATGCTAGTGGCATTACCATGTTGTTTGCATGATAGTTTGCATTGCATCACATTTGACATGTTTTGCATCTTAGCTTCTTGTTGCATTTTTGAGCCATGTTAGCACAACATGCATTGCATTGCTTGGTTTGGGGTGTCAAACCTGGTGTGAGGGTGAGAGGTGTTCATACTACAAGTGATGAAACACATCTCAACCCTCGGTCACCGAGGCCCTTGACTTTGACATGATAGGGTCTTGGTCCTCTTTTGTGTGTTGCATGCATTTTACATTGAATGGCAAGTTTGGTCCCTTAGGCTATCATGCGCAATTGATGGCCCAAGGATCAAGGACCATGCTCCCATGGGTTCAATACATGATAGGGAACATGACCATGCTCACATGTGCTTGAAATTCTATGCCATGCACTACCTGTCCTCTGTTGCTGTCAAAACTGTTTTCTGTAGGAAGTTTTTGCCGACCGGCAACATTTAGTGCCGACCAGCCATTAGCGAATGGGCGATAATTTCATCAAAAGCCGACGGCATTTTACCATGGCCGGTGGTCATTTCACTTAGCCGGTGGTGTTATGCAGTGCTCATTGAAGATACCCTGAGACTTTGGCAATTTTCAGAGGAGCAGGGCAGCATTAACAGAGGCAGCAGTGGCATGGTACGGGTTTCCGGGCAAAATGGACCGAGCATGCATCATCCGCGTATCCCGAGGCGGGGGTTACGGCCATCTTCTCTTTGCATTTAACTTGTTAATCAGATTAGAAATTTTGTAATAATTAATTTAGTATTATTTATTCGGACTGTAATATTTATTTGGACCCTCCGAGTGAGGGCAATTGTGTAATAAGTGTGCGTGAGTGTGTGTATGTCTTCCAACCCCACGTCTTTCTTCCCTTTTATGTACCGGCTTATGATGGTAGACTAGGGCATATTTAGATTAGCATACCTTATGCTATGCATGCGTGCATTCATACATTTGTCTTGCATGCACCGAGTTCGGCGCATCATTCTAACTGCATTTGTATTTCAATTCCAAATTGAATACGTGTTAGTCGTAGCATTTCAACATGTCATTGTAGATTAGCCGAGCCTATCTTAGTTGCATCTTGCATGTGTTGCATTAGCCATCTTAACATGAACTAGGATCATGCATATGATTATTAACTAGTTTTTGTTTTGGCTCGGAGTACTCGGTAAGCATTTATGCTTTAGCATCCTTGCATGCGTGTGAGTGTTGCCATGATAGCATGATTACCATGAGGCTAGCTGCTTATGTGTTATAACTGTTTGAATGCCTGTGGGTGAAGGTCGGATTGTCTAAGTTGGAATAGCTCATTGGAATCCGTGTTTTAGCCTACTTGCGAGTAGCAAATTCCAAAACATTTTTCCAAAACAAACGGATATGCAATGCTTATTCCCAAATTAGGCAATCTAGTCTATACTTTTGGGCTGTGCGCATAACATAGTAATTCTAGGTTAATAATCGAGATAAGAACACATAACGTTTTCAAAATCAGATATCATGGTTAGTAGAGGCCGATCTTCGGATCGGGCGAGAGGGGGTGCTGATAGCTGACCTTCCCCAATCGTACCCAAGTTCCCGAGCCGAGGCAACTTTGGTGATGACGGACACGTGGCCTTTGGCACCAAGTCAGGGTTTCCTAAATTCCCCAAAATAAAATATTTAGGTCGCGACTCTGTATCTGGCAAAGCAGTCCATGTTTGGCACTTCTTTTCAAAAATCTGTTTCTGAAAACGATTTGCCAGATTTGGACTCTTTGGTTCAGATTAAGAACCGTGACACAAATCGAGTCCAAACTGTAGCGCGGGGTCCCTCGCGGGCGCGTTGTTACAGTGAGCGTAAAGTGGACTAGGCCCCGAGGCCCTGGAAACGAGTATAAATAAAGGAACAACAGTCGAAGAAAGGTATGTGAGAACTAGTATGCTTAACTTAAAAATACAAGTAACCCAGAGAGAGTAGAGACTGACTTGTCCGTCGGAGTGCTAATTCCAGCACCCCTAATGGAGTGTTCATTTCTTTTCAGGTGTCTATTTGAGGATCACGAGCATCTCCCAGGATCAGAAGAGTATTTCCAATCCATATCCCCACAATTGGTGCTGTCTGTGGGAATACTCAAATACATCCATGGCGGGCGTAACAGAAGACCCTCCAATAGTCACTAACAAAACCACACAGAGAGACGACCTCACCCTGACAAACATGCTTGGACCAGAGACTATCGCCGTAAGACGCGCCTTGAACTTCGCCTCACCCTCGACTTCAGAGCATGAGACAATGCAAGCGATCATGGAATAAGCTAAGCAAAATGAATAGAGGTTAGAGAACATGATCGCTGAGAACGAACGTCTCCGTCAAGATTTGGCCTTGGAAGTGGCAAAGTCCAAACAAGCTGTCCGCCCAAAGGAGGGACGACCTCTGAGGGCAGGTGGTCGACGACCTCGAGCCCGACATAAAGACACTGATAACGACTCTGACTCATTGTCCCCGAAGCCCAAGAAGAAGGAATGACACGAAACCACCAGTTCCTCCGAAAAGAGTCCACGTGTAAGGCATAAGCGACGAAGAAACAGTTCAGACGAAGAAGACCAGCACGATCCGTTTGTACGAAGGATTGCAAGGGCAGTGCTGCCCAAGAAATTCAAAGCACCGTCATTCACCTTGTATGACGGTAAATCAGACCCCACCGATCACATCCGTCGTTACAAGCAAGCCATGACGCTGCATGCAGACAACGAGGCTCTCATGTGCAGAATATTTCCAAGCAGTTTGGGACCACTAGCTGTCAGGTGGTATTATAAACTGGAGCCGGCTTCGATCAAGAGCTTCCACTAACTCTAAAAATCCTTCAGGGCAAGGTTTATCACTAATGAGGTCCAGCCAAAGTAAGCTGATTCCCTCTGGGCAATGCAGATTCAACTAGGAGAAACCCTTCGTGCAACGACTCCATGGCCATTACTGCCTTCAAGATGGGGCTGCATCCCGACAGTGCCCTCCGCAGCTCTTTGACCAGACAGCCCCCCAAAATAGTCTAGTTTTTGATGAAGAAAGTTGAAGAATACTAGAAAGTGGAGGATGATGCCTTGCTGGTTAAAGCCGTAAATGTGACCAACAAGACGGCTCCTACTGAAATTGCTCAGCCGTTAAATTTTGTACCACCTCAGAGCCCTGAACCATGGCATCGGGCTAAACGAGAAAAGAGACGAGATTCTTGCCGATCAAACGACCAATGCTCTTACCAAGAAAATGAACAGCTACAAGTTGATAGCAGGCACACAAGGCGTACCGATAAGAAATATACGAAGTTGACGGAGCCGATCAGTGCGGTCCTGACCAAAATCCAACACCTTCCGTTCTTCCAATGGCTATCCAAATTGGTGGGACCTCCTAACACAAGAAGACGGGATAGACGATGTGAGTATCATAAGGACCATGGCCACGATACTGAGAGTTGTTATTCATTGAAGGATCATCTGGAGGAATTGGTACAAGATGGTAGGCTACAACAGTATGTTCGAAAAGGCAACTCAACCAAAGTAATAGCCTTAAGACAGGACTCCCGTCCACTCAGCGTGGTCCACATAATATACAGTCTGCCAATATCACCCGTGGTGCATACGATTGAGTCGAATCCCAACCCTCAAAACCAGCGCACTCCGTCAAAATGTCCCCATGAAGCTGCGAGCATTACTTTTGATGATTCGGATTTGGCCGAAGTGACACTTCCCCACACTGATCCCTTAGTAATTGAGTTGCGCGTCAATCGATTCACCGTTGAGTGCGTACTCATTGACCCAGGGAGCACATCGGAATTTATGTATTACAAGACATTCACCAAACTCGGCCTCTCCGAATCGGATCTCTCTCCGGCTCCCTATCCGCTATTCGGCTTCAACGCCAATTCAGAATACCCGTTGGGGAAAATTACATTACCCATTCGACCGGGCTGCCGAACAGTGGAAGTGGAATTCTTGGTCGTTAAGCTGCCGTCGCCGTATAACCTTATCATGGGACAAAATTGGTTGCATACCATGCGGGCCGTGCCGAGTACCTATCATCAGCTGCTGCACTTCCCGACAGAACGCGGCATTGAGCAAATCTGTGGCTCCCAAAAATTGGCACAAGCATCTTATCTCCTCGCTGAAAAAACGCCAAATGAGCTGCAAGTGAACTCTATTGAAGTGACAGATCAGGAGAGCCTCGACGATGTTGGGCGGCTCCCCAATGAAAACGCCACGGAAGCCCTAGATCGAGTTGAAATCAACGGAAACCTAGACAAGTTCTTCATGGTCGGCGCCTCCCTGAGTCAAGCCGACAGACAGCAGCTAATTTCTTTCCTACTCGGCAATCTTGATGTATTTGTGTGGACTCCATATGAGATGTCGGGTGTAGATCCATCTATTTCGCAGCACCGTTTGAATGTTGACCCTAAATGCAAGCCGATCATTCAGAAAAGCCGGCGATCAGCTGCAGAACACACTGTCGCCATCGTTGAAGAGGTTGACCGGTTGCTTAATGCCGGAGCAATCAGGGAAGTGACCTACCCTACATGGCTCTCTAATATTGTGGTTGTGAAGAAGAAAAATGGGACTTGGCGCGTCTGCGTCGATTTCATGGACCTAAACAAAGCCTGCCCCAAAGATTGTTTTCCTCTCCCCAGGATAGACCAACTTGTAGATGCTACGGCGCGTCATCAGCGTATGAGCTTCCTCGATGCCTACAGAGGCTATCATAAGATCGCTATGCATCCGGAGGACCAGGACAAAACTGCATTCCTCACCCCAAGAAGAACCTATTGCTATAAGGTTATGCCTTTTGGACTGAAGAATGCAGGGGCAACTTACCAGAGACTAGTCACCACCATGTTCAAGGAGCAACTCGGCCACACTATGCAAGTGTACATTGACGATATGGTGGTCAAGTCCAAGGAAGAGCAGAATCATATAGCTGATCTGGAAGAGACATTCGGCATTCTACGCAAATATGGAATGAAGCTGAACGCTTCCAAATGTGCGTTTGGGATCGGCTCTGGAAAATTCTTGGGTTACATTGTCAACCACCGAGGAATCAAAGCCAACCCAAGGAAAATCACAGCAATCCTGGAGGTCGGCTCCTCTTGTTCAGTAAAAGAGGTTCAAAAGTTGGTGGGGATGGCCGCCGCACTCAACAGGTTCATCAGTCGGTCCCCAAATCGCTGCCAATAATTCTTTCATACATTACGGCATGGCAAGGCTTTTGAATGGTCCGCCGAATGCGAAGCTGCTTTAAACGGCCTCAAAACCTATCTCCGCTCAATACCACTCTTGACAACACCTGCTGCTAGTGACCCGCTAATTTTGTATCTGGCAGTTTCTGACAGGGCTGTCAGCGCCGTACTGATAAAGGAAGAGCTGGGGGAGCAGCGGCCAGTGTGAGCAAGGCAATGGTTGACGCCGAAACACGCTACCTTCCACTGGAAAAACTCATCCTAGCCCTAGTCATGGCGGCAAGAAAACTGATGCATTACTTCCAGGGACATAGTATTGGGGTGCTAACAGATTATCCTCTCCAATCAGTACTACGAAGTGCAGAAGCATCAGGATGTGTTTCTAAGTGGGCTCTTGAAGTCGGCCAGTACGACATTCAGTTTCTACCTAAAACCTCAATCGAGGGACAGGTGCTTGCCGACTTTGTTGCTGAATTCATTGGGGGTTTTGCTGATTTCAAGTCTGATGAAATTCGACCGAAGCCGAACTAGATAATTTATATTGGGGACATTTGGCAGTTGTACTGTGATGGATCATCCAATCAGCGGGGCAGCGGAGCCGAAGTTGTAATCATGGCTCCCGACGACGCAATAATTGAGCAAGCTGTCAAGCTCGGCTTCGAAGCATCAAATAACGAAGCCGAATACGAAGCCCTTCTAGCCGGTTTGCGAAATGTACATCTCTTGGGTGCTCAGCATTTGCTGTATTTTGTGATTCAAAACTGGTGATCAATCAGCTAAAGGGGGAGTACGTGGCAAAAAACGACCGTATAGCGGCTTACATGAAAACGGGCAACTCCTTGCTGGCAAAATTTGACCATCATAAATTGAACCAGATAACACGTGATCAGAACACACATGCAGATGCCCTGGCTTGCCTAGCCTCCGCCATTAACTCAGAAATTAAACGGACCATCGAAGTAGGTTTCATCCCGGAGCCGAGCATTGGCCCTTCGGAGGAAGTCCCGGTCAATGTCATAGAATCTGGAGCGAGTTGGATGGATCTCATTGTTGCATTCTTGTCTTCCAAACAGCTCCTAGAGGACAAAAAAGAAGCGCACAAGCTGCGAAACAAAGCCCTGCGATACTACTTGGATCCGCAAGAAAGGATTCATAAAAAATCTCTCTCTGGTCTATATTTGGAATGTGTGCACCTGGAGAAAGTCGAGGAGCTTCTGACTGAAATACATGAAGGCTGTTGTGGCGCCCATTCTGGCGGGCGGTCCTTGGCTCATCGAGCCGTGACATAGGGTTATTACTGACCGACAATGAGAGCAGATGCCGAATGTTACGTGAAAAAGTGTGAACAGTGCCAGAAGTTCTCTCTTTTGACCCACCTGCCTGCTGAAGACCTAAGCTCCATAACCAGTCCTTGGCCGTTCGCCTAATCAGGACTTGACATTGTCGGACCACTGCCTCGTGCCCCGGGTAACAAGCGATTTTTGATTGTCGCGACAGATTATTTTACAAAATGGGTAGAAGCGGAGGCACTAACGCACATCCGAGATACCGACGTGAAGCGTTTTGTTTGGAGAAACATCATAACATGATTCGGCATTCCAAGAGCACTTATCTCAGACAACAGCACCCAGTTCGATTATGGCGTCTATCGAGAGTTGTGCAGCAAGTATGGTATCCGGCCTTACTTTTCCACGCCGGCTTATCCACAAAGCAATGGTCAAGCTGAAGCCTCTAACAAATCCATCTCGGACGGCATCAAGAAGAGGCTGGAGAAAGCTAAAGGCAAATGGGTCAAAGAATTGCCGAGTGTGTTGTGGGCTCATCGAACTACGCCGAGGCGATCTACTGGGGAAACGCCGTTTGTTCTGTGCTTTGGAACCCAGGCAATCATACCCCTGGAGATCGGCCTCCCAACCTTGAAATGGAAAGATTTTGATATGGGCCAAAACGACATGATGCTAGCCTTGGATTTAGTTCTAATTGAAGAACGAAGAGATCGTGCCCTTGCATTCGTGGCGCGGTATCAACAGCAGCTTGCTAAGTCACCAGGAGAGTTGGTCCTGAAGAAAGTACTTCCAGCTACCAGGAAACCGGCCGATGAAAAATTGGGTCCTAACTGGGACGGCCCCTATCAGGTCGACTCGATCGTGGGAGTAGGTGCGTATCGGCTAAAAGACATGTCTGGAAGGAGTCTTCCATAGCCCAGGAATTCAACGCATTTACGTAAATTCAATCATTGACCCGACTTGTGGGGCTTGATACTTGTACATATTTCACTTTTGTAATGCAAAGTTTCTTATTTCTTCATCGCGCAATCCAGTTCACAAGCCTCCGGATTCAGAGCCCCATCAGCGCAGGACGCCTTTGGGCCGATAAAGCCTCCGGATTCGGATCGCCCTTCATGGATATCATGATTGGCTAATCAAAGACTCCGGATTCGGAGCCCCATTGGCGCAGGACACCTTTGGGCCGATAAAGCCTCCGAATTCGGAGCGCCCTTCATGGATATCACGATTGGCCAATTAAAGACTCCGGATTCGAAGCTCCATCAGCGCAGGACGCCTTTTGGCCAGATAAAGCCTCCGGATTCGGAGCCCCCTTCATGGATATCACGATTGGTCAATTAAAGACTCCGAATTCAGAGCCCCATCGGCGCAGGACGGCTTTTGGACGAATAAAGCCTCCGAATTCAAGGCGCCCTTCGTAGATACCACAACTGGAAAATTAGACTCTGGATTCGGAGCCCAATCGGCGCACTACGCCTTTGGGCCGATAAAGCCTCCAGATTCGGAGCGCCCTTCGTGGATATCACGATTGGCCAATTAAAGACTCTGGATTCGGAGCGCCATCGGCGCAGGACGCCTTTTGGCCGAATAAAGCCTTAAGATTCGGAGCGCCCCATGTGGATACCACGACTGGCGAATTAGACTCTGGATTCGGAGCCCCATCTGTGCATGACGCCTTTGGCCGAATAAAGCCTCCAGATTCGGAGCGCCCTTCGTGGATACCACGATTGGCCAGTCTCCGGATTCGAAGCCCCATTGGTGCATGACGCCTTTGGGCCGAATAAAGCCTCCGGATTTAGAGCACCCTTCGTGGATACCACGATTGGCCAAATAGACTCCGGATTCGGAGCCCCATCGGCGCATGACGCCTTTGGGCCGATTAAATCCTCCGCATTCGGAGCGCCCTTCGTGGATACCACGACTGGCAAATTAGACTCCAGATTCGGAGCCTCTTCGGCGCATGACGCCCTTGGGCCGATAAAGCCTCCGGATTCGGAGCGCCCTTCGTGGATATCACGATTGGCCAAATAAAGTCTCCATAACATGTGTATGCCGAATAAATATTTAATGTAGAGTGCTCTCTTATGTCGAGCCGGCAAAACCCATTTACACATTAAAGCATATAAACATTCGAAATGAAATGCTTAGTTAGCTCGGGCCGGTCAATGTTTATTCAAACATCTAAAAATATGTTTATTCAAACATTTATACAATGAAACAGAAAACATGCAAACACATATGTGCCGAATAAAAATTACAACGAAACACAAACATCTAAAATAAAACATTTTATTCGATCAACCAATAATTACATAGTTTTGAACACAATCTGCGTTTGAGCATTACAATGAGTATTTTTATTCGGCGTCTCCCTCATCCTCACTCTGCTCGACTTCAAAGGCGGAAAATGAAAATTGATTACATTGGTATAGTGGCAATGTCGAATCAATGCCCAACGCTCGGAGAGCTTTCGTGGCTTGAGATGCCTTGATCCAACCGTGCTTAAATCCACGATTTTCACTTCGGCAAACCTCTTCAGCGAGTTTCTCCTTGGTCTTCTGAATTCCGACCTTACGGCCATCATGGAAGCCTTTTCATAGGCTGCGGCCCTCGCAGTCCCAATCGCAAACATGCTAGTTGTGTTCCGATCGGCAATAGCATCACTTATCAGCCTTTGAGTCACCCTCTCTTCCACAACCGGATTGGGTTGGCTGACTGATTGGGACTCGGCAGATTTGATTTTCCTTAGCTCGCGCTCAGCCTTCTCCATGCGAGCTTATGACTTCCGAATGCGTTCATCTCTCTGCTCTATATCGCGCCGAGCGGCGCGAAGACGCATGCCAATTTCATAAGCGGTGTACAACCCCTTCACCGCCCCATGAACGCCTCCACGAAACACTTCGAAATCCGGCCGACCTACCATCGACTGCTGGACTTCGGGTGGAAAAATCTATGGGGCGAACTCGACTGCCACATTTTCATCTCGAACGATCGAGTCCGCCTCTGTCATTGGTCTATTCTCCACGAAGACCGCAAAACTCAATAGGCACGGAGTCGCGTCGGATTCCCTTCTAGAACTGGGTTGAGGAGATTTGCCCTATGGCTGCTTGTCCCTCCTGGGTGACCTACTTCGATGACGAGGAGATTAGTGTCTCTTCCAATCCCTCGAAGTCCTACTTCCCATGCGCGACGGTTCACCAGTTCGACTCATATCTCCTCCCAGCTTAGCTAGCGTCCTCGTTTCCCCTCTGTTGTTGAAGAAAAGTCCACTTGACATTTGCACTTGTTTAACCTTCCTCAAAGAGCTGGACTGAGTTGCTGACTGAGCATATAAATAGAACCTCAAAGAGCTAGACTGAATTGCTGATTGAAGAAAAGTGTCTACACGCCCATTTATTCCCTACGAGGGCAGCACCTCCGAGGCAGCATCTCATTAATATTGCGACCTCAACAGCTTGGCGCCGATTCCGTCATATGCCCCAATCACCCCATCAACCTCTGATATTCGGCGTTCTAGTCATATTGATATTCGGCGTTTTATGTCCATGAACCAGCTGGGCCAAGGGTAGATTCATCAATCTAGTCAGCTTGATTGTCCCAGTTGCTCCATGAATCGATTTATCAGTACACTACCCATGAACTAGTCCTATTTGGCATCCAGAGTTCATATATTGGCTGGGGCAAGGGCATACGACAGGGCCCTGAGTCGATTTATTTGGTCGGATAAATTAAGGTTAAATTAATTGCCAAGTTACACTGTTATCCAATCGGCCGCTATGCAGTGGGATATTCAATCTACTCATCTCATGATCCTACTTCCTATCGGATCGATAGTTAGCAAGCACAACAGACAGTAATCATTTTATCCAAAGTAGTGAAAAGCAAAACTCTTTATTAATATCAAAAACTGCGTACAACTAATAGTGAAATGGAAAGGAAATTTTCATTAATAAATTGCGCGCAGAGTGTAACTAATTTATACATGAAAATTACCTTGAACTAATAGAAATCTACTAAGAAAAAACATACATTGAAATTGAAAATACTTAATAAAACTAGAATGTCTCCCAAATCAATCCTCGAGATCAGACTCAAGTGGCTCAACATCCACCTGCTCATATGGAATTGGCATGGCCAATGTAACTCCAGCGGCAGCAAGGGCTTTGAGCCACCCATGTTTGAATCCCTGATTCTCGAACTTGGGGACTTCTTCTACGTAGTTCTCAAGGGCGGCGCTCTTTCCAGCCTCGAACGCCGCAGAAGCCTCAGAGTTGGCTTTTTCCTTGGCCTTCTTCAACTCTTCTAATTTGGCCTCCACCTTGGCAAGCGCCTCCTTGGCTAACTTGAGCGATTCCTTCCTCACTTTTGCCCTCTCCTCGACGTCGGATCTGAGCTGGTCAGCAGTCTAAGCCCTCTCCTTCTCAGCTTCGGCTCGAGCACTTTCCATTGTGACTCTCATCGCCTCAAACTCGGCCCTGCTCCTCTCACTTTCAGCTTCCGACTTCAAGCGGCCAATTCTCTCAATGGCATCGTGCTGGCCGAGGCCTAGTTCGGCTATCCTTCTAACCGTCCGCAAAACAAGGAGTTGGGATCATCACATACCAAGAAATATCGTATGCAAACCAAACCAAACAAGTAGTAAAAAAGATCAAGTCACATACCAGAAGGGCCGACTGGGCAGCTAACGCTATAGCAACCAAATCCAGCTCTGCTCAAAAGGTGGCCTTGTCAGCCGACAACGACACTGAGGCAGCCAAGCTCAACGCTACAGCTGGATCCTTCAAGGCAGATACGTTAGAGGAGATCGGCGTGTTTTTTATCTTTGGTTGAACAATGAAAGGAACAGCCACATCCGACTCCTCTAAGCGAGGTCGTTTGTCAGCGGGGCTCTCCTCTGAGCCGGCCTCTCCCTCGGCGGTATGTTTTTCTCCTCATTCTTCTAGAATCGGTCGTTCTTCTTAAATCTGTTGTTCGGCTTCGTTCTCCATCTCGGCCACAATAACTTGAGTCGTTTCTTCTACAATAACGGGTGAAGATTCAATAAGGGCAGGTCCAGAATGGGTGGCCTCAGCTTTCCGTCGGGCGGCCATGCGTTCGGCATTTCTCTTTCGCACCATCTGCGTGAGATTTTCCCCAGCCATACCCTCATAATAAGCACCGGGTAGGTCTCCCAAATTTGTAAAAATATCTCCGAAGGAAAACTCCACCTGACCCAAAGTGGACGGCGAGTTAGGCTGGTTAAGACCGGCTGCCTCAAATGCTGAGTTTAGAGCCTCGTTGACCACTTTGGCCTCCGCAGTGAACTCTCTCGTTGGTTCGGCAATTACCTCGACCACCGTCTCTATGTCTTGCTCCAAATCAGATGCTTCGAAATCAATTTGCCTAAGGGTCTTGAAGCTGGGGAAGATAAGACCCGTAAGGTGTTGTTCACCGGATGGGATCGGAATGTTGTCCGCGGCCGAGAACGTAGTATAATTAGGCTCGTACTGCAGGAGTATATGGGCGGCTCTCCCTTGCTTATATACGTTTGGATGGCCAAAATACTTGAGTGCAGTCTTAATTTCTGCAAGGACTACGTCGTCAGCTGAGGTCAAAATCTTCTTCAACTTGTTGCCTGCAAAAACAAAGGATTAAACTCGGAGAAAAAGCCGAATAAAAGAAAGATCAATAAACACAAGGAGTTACACGGCAACCTGGTTCACCCCTCCGTCTGGGAATAGGGTCTAGGCGATCTTCGCCTTCGCCGAATTCCCAGTTGCCTCGGACATTGACCATTACATTGTCAACTTATTTGCTAGAACTGGCAAGCATGGTTACCAAGTGATGGTCGGTGCCCTTCGCCCTGAGAAAGTTGCGCCCGAGCCAACCGGAGGATTTGGCTAAAGCGTAGCAGTGCTGAATCGTCAGAATGCCAAGGTTAATCCTTAGGCGCCGGTTCAACTCTAAGATTCCCATTATGATCCGAAAAAAATTCACATTGAGTTGAGAAGGAATCAGACCCTAATGGCGGAGGACATCCCTAAGAAATGGGTGTAGGAGAAAGCGAACTTTGCCCTCCGCGATGGACAGGAGAGGAAAGACGATTGTATTTTGGTCATCCCTCTCCATATCAAGAGTACTGTCCGTCACTAGAGATAGATGGACATCATCAGGGATAGAAAAATGTTGTCGGAACCCAGAAATACGACCCTCAGAAAAGAGGTCTTTCAAATGCTTAACCATTCTAGTAAGGACTCAAGGGTATTCTAAATCGAAAATGAACACGGAAAATAGGATTACAAAGAGAAGAGAAGAAGACTTACGAAAGGCAAAGGAGACAAGCAGAGAGGGGAAGAAGTTGCAGAAGACGCGAGATAGAGGAGAGATACCAGCTGGCAATCCAGGAGGCTCAAATATTCAAAAAAGCATGCATTCGAAGAGACTGGAGTTTCAAATCATAATAAATGCGAAAGATGCACGAATGAGGCGGGAACGTATAATGATGACCGAGAGGCGTGTGCGTTCTGACGTTCACATTGGGATAGGTGAAGCTGCCTAACTTATGTTTCTCTTGACTTTTCAAATTCGAAACCAAACACACCAATTAACTGCCGTCAATGGGGAGTTTGGGGGGCAATTGTGGGAGCCGAATAAATAGCAGAATCAGAAGCGTACGCTCTAGAAGATAGACATTACTCGGCTCTAACCTGCACGATCAGGAGGCCGAATACAATAAATAGGCCGAGTAACTATTGAACTATGGGGCCGAATGAAAAAGCGGATAGTGAGCGTAAAGTGGACCAGGCCCCGAGTTAGAAACGAGTATAAATAAAAGAACAACAGTCGAAGAAAGGTATGTAAGAACTAGTATGCTTAACGTAAAAATACAAGTAACCCAGAGAGAGTAGAGACTTACTTGTCCATCGGAGTGCTAATTCCGGCACCCCTGACAGGAGTGTTCATTTCTTTTCAGGTGTCTATTTGAGGATCACGAGCGTCTCCCAGGATCAGAAGAGTATTTCCAATCCATATCCCCACATTGGGTTTTCCAGTGCCTCGAGTCAAATTTTTGCTATTTCTTTCTTTCTCTCCCTCATTTTGGATTCCCATAACTATTTCCCTTCATGGACAATGATATCCCCCATGGGGATGCTCCTCCTATTGTCCCAGAGGTTAACATTCCTTTTCCGGCCCACAAGGCCGATGTTCACATATTTGCCGAGGATGTAGACATCCAGATGGATGACACAGACTTAGTGGTAGAGGATGTCATTCCTCCCGTGTTTGGCCCAAAGCTACCACCATTACACCTTAGGCCATTTGACACGGCCACCTACCGTCCTAACATTCATCGTTTGATTCATGGTAGTATGCTCACATTCAGCAAGTTTAGGCCGGGACTTGCTCCGAATGTGTTACTTTGCGAGCGACAGTTGCACCTATCCCATGGTGCACGACTGGTAAGAGTTGATCTCAAATCCGCGTGGTCTTTTACATTTCTTCATATCTATACTGTACTAATCAAACCTCTTGCAACAGGATGATGGTCGGCAGATGAAGGGGTAAGGGACGATCCTATTCCCTCATCGCTGGTATAGGGTTCTTCCTATTGGAGTTAAGTCTTTAGTGTAGTAGGCTAACTTTGGCAAAATGATTGCTTCTGTCCTAGTCCACACCATTGCCGAAGTTTATTTCCTCATCCTCATTTTCAGATAACTGGTGATCAAAGAAAACCTCAAATCCAGGGAGATGATCCTTTGTTTCGGGGTTAGCCCATGGTTCAAGAAAACCACAAGAGGGAAAATCATCTCCCTCCTTGACAAAATGTCCATTCAAGGTTCTCTGGATCGGTTTATGTTTTAGTTCATACTACTTGCTAGCTCTTTTAGCTTTAACCCTTTCTCTCACCCCATTCTCCTTCTTCTTCTAATCGTCCTTCGTGTGTTTGTATCCTAATATGAATGAATGAGGATTATGGGTAACTTCTCCTACCACGGAAACACCTTTTCTACCACTCTTTCCTAACCCCATCCATGGGATATGTCCTAACTTGCTCATGAAGTAGATTGACTGAGCACTCAAGTACATAACTTCTTCATTAGCCATGATAGTCTGGACTCACTGGGCTTTGGCTAAACTGAATCCAAAAAGAAAAACATCTTCCTCACTACGATTTATCTCAAATACTAGGTTGTAACCTCGGGAAGATGGTGGATTGATGAATTCTCGAAGATAATAGCAATTCCCCCGACATGCCGATGCTTCACTAGCTGATGCATTGTGGAGGAAATAGTTTTCCTTTGATGCAGGCATGGCCTACCCAATAGCAAGTTGATGGTCGTCGGTACATCAATGCTGTGGAACTCAGTTTCACGCTCAAATGGTCCTCTCAAAATCTGTACTTTACTGGTACCTACAACCTCTTGGCGAGTGTTATCATATGCTCGGATCAATTGATTTGTAGGTGCAAAGTCTGCTGGCTTGAACCCTATAATATAAGCAGTGCGTGAAGGGCACACAATTATGGCCAATCCAGTGTCAATTAAGACCACGGGGAACCACTGCTTCCTACATTCCAAAGACACATACAAAGGTTTGTTGTGCTCTGATCTTTCTGGGGAAAGTTCTTTATCTGAAAAAGTCATGGATGGAATTGGCTCAGTTAGCGTGATCAATGATACCAGTTGGTCCGATGTGGTATCGATTAATAACTTATCTTTGCTTAGTGTTGTGAGCATAGCCTGTTGGTGTTCTCATGACGCCATGAGCAATCCCTAGATCGAGATGTTAGTTTGGATCTTCTTCAGTTGTTTAAGGACCAGATCTTCTTTTTCTTCTTTCTCTTTATTTTTTCCTTTCTCCATGTCCTTTCCTAACAGCTCGCCTTGATTTAGCTATGAGGGATTAAAGAAACGCCCGCTCCTAGTTAGATGATCAATTTCCTCAGAATACCAAGTGTCTTCTGGCGCATTATTTCTCTAAGTTTCATCAGTGTGGGTGAAATGTAAATCATTGTCTTCCAACCATTCTCCTTCATTTATAGACAGGTAGTCATCTGGGTCAACATGTATCATTCATATATTGTAATCATCTCCTTATGGCTAGTAAGGTGATGTTTTGCAAAGATCTCCCTTGTTCTCATGCGTGCCTATGCCAGATTGGATCTCTGTCTATGTTTCTCTGATGTTGGCTCGATTAGTCCAGTTCTCTCTTGTCCTGGTGTTTCCTCTCCAATCTCCTCTTCTCAACCCCTAGTTCTTTTTCAATCTCTTTTTCTTTGAAACTTTTTGGGTTATTGCTTTCCCTAGTTTTACTATTTTCGCCTATTTTTCCCTTTCCCTTTTCTTTTCTACAGGCTCGCGCTTTCCTCTTTGTGTCCTTGTCATCCCCTTCTATTTCAAATCTCCCTTACCAGTTGTCCATCCATGAACACTAGCCAAATTGTTTTGTACATCTTCCAAGCTCTGCTCCTCGAAGAAATGGAGATTATCCAAGGCCTCCTCCAAGTCAGCCAAGTCGTCCAATTCTTGTTCAGGTACATCTTCTTTAATGACATTAATGGAGAATTCATTAGCTAAGATGACCTTTGATTTTCAATGGTCAATTAGCACAATATATCTTCTAGGATCGTATCCTTTTTCTGGCAACTTCTCGGTTTCTATTATTGGCACCTTTCTCATTTATGCTTCAGGTTTTGTTTCTTCTTCTATGCCCTTCTCTTTTTCCTTCTCTATCACTGTTTTCCATTTTTTAAATTCTGTCACCATAGGGTTTTTCGGTTCTGACTGAGATTGAGATGCATCCATCATGCACAAATCAGTGCCCTCAGCAATACGAACCTTAGGTTTGGGTAAGTGGAACGGGTAATGTATATGCTGGGGTTAAAGGTGGGAGGTAGTGTATGGATAAAGTTAAGATGGGGAGGTGGTGACACTCGATCATGGGTAGGTAATGAGTTGATGGTGACATTTGGCCTTTGTGATGGAGCTTGTGGTAGAGCTATGATTTTCTAGTCTGTGAGATACTCAATCTCATGGCGTAGGCAAATACACTGATCAGTTTCATGGCCTTGTTGCTGGTGGAAAGTACAATATTTTGATGCATCATGCCTGGGTGGAAGTGAGTCAGGAAGAGGTCGAGGGTCAAGAAGTTTGAGGTGACCTTTTTCCACCAACATTTTTAGGGCTCAGATTAGGGTCAAATAGAGTGGATGGAAATCGTGGTGAATTAGTTTCAATAATAGGGTCCTAGGTTGTCATCGACAAATGGATTGGCTATTTTAACTGATGTGGTGACAGTAATGACATCTGATGGCTTCACAGCTATATTACTACTACTAGTAACATTGGAACTGTGAACGAAATTCCTTCTTATGGGCTTTTTCTCATCTACAATGATCCCCTGTTTTGTAGCATCTTCAATATGGACTCATATTTCATGCAAATCTTTGAAAGAGAAGAGCAGAAGGACTATCATCTTCTGTAACATCTTATCATGAAGGTTCCTTACCATTATTTGGATCTGATCCTTTTTTAAGGGCCTGTTAGTCATCATGGCTAACTTGGCCCTCCATCTTATTATGAATTCAATAAATCTTTCCTTTGGTTCTTGGCGAGTTGCTTCCAAATCCCAGATCGTTACTTCGATCTGTGCATTGTAGGAGTACTGCAGGATGAATGTCTTAGCCAATTCCTCACAATTTTGCTTTACTTTATCCTCTAGTTTGGCATAGTGGTAGTGATTCCCAACAAAGTCCTCCTAAACAGAGACAATTTCTGAGGACGGGTCAGACCCATAGGTTTCAAAATATCTGAGAATAAGCGAATATGCATCATAGGGTCCCTGATCTATTAAATCGATCAACTTGTGGCATATTGAATCTTTTTGATAATTTGACAGCTGCTTCTATAGACCGTCCTCAATACTAGGAATATAATTAATTCCTTAGGATTTCTTGAACAACTTCTCTAACTTGGCTATCTTTAGCATAGCCGAATCAAATTCGGCGATATCTAGGAGAAAGAGCCCTTTAACTAGATGTATTGGAGCTCTAACAACGGAAGCTTGGGCCAACTCTTCTGGTTGGCCAACACCCAGGAAATTCTCAATTCACAGAGGTGGGTCTGGATCCAGATGATTAATTGACAACGGATGGGCAGCAGTCGCCGCAACCGGTTGTTGCATCCAAGCAATGGCGCTACCTTTTGAGGCTATTATGTGATTAATAGCATCCATGGACCGCTAGAGATTAGTGATCATTTCCATGAGGTTTGGCAGATTTTGAGCCATTGTAGAGATTGGAGAATGGTTTACTGGGGTACGAAACAAAGGAAATCTAAGGGGTGACTAATGTGAAATCTGTGAAGGAGATCTGAGAGGTGACTGATGTTGACTCTGAATTAGCTGTGCTTGCCTGACTCTTCTTCTAAATATTGATGAAAGTGACAGTAACATTGGCTGACCTTGAACCAGATCTGTAATTTTGCAGAGCCTGCCAACACTGTTCCACAGGGTTTTAGGGGTGTTAGAATTTTCTGAAGCTATAATGAATTAACTACCTAGCAAAAGGAAAACAAACAAACAAACAAAATAGAACAAACATCAAACAAAAAATCCAGTAGCATTTTAGCTCACAACGCATATATCAGATATGAATCTGGTAGCATTTCCACTCAATCATTACATTTGTACCACTGACCACTGTATACCCATTAAACTGTTCTCAACCCAATCACTAATGTATCTGAACCACTGATATGAAATGATGAACCCCTATATTGATACTCATACATAGCACATAACAAGTAAAGTGAACAAAACACCCTATGGGGGCTTGGGTTACCCTGTCCTAGCTTTAGATACAAACTAGGCTTCACTATTCAATCAAGCGGCATCACTGCATCTTAGACATAGGAAAGTATGTTGTCCTAATTGTGGAAGTTACTACAGCTGAATATATGTAGTAGGTTAGTTTAGTCAATAAGGGTACCTTAGCAAGACATCTGATATCAGTAGTGCAATGTGAAACAGAAAATGAGAGTCTAGATCTCACAACTTTTATAGAAAATTCATTTTATTGCAAAACATTTGCTAGACATAGACTACATCACTAGATTTCATAGTCGCCACCTAATCTTTTGGGGAAATTAGGAAACTCGTGACTCATGCCAAAGGCCACTGCCCAGCATAACCAAAGTGTCTCGACTCAAGAACTTAGGTATGAGAGGAGAATGTCATTAATTGAGCACTTCCCTCACCCGATTAATAGATTGGCCTCTATTAAGTCATGATGTGGATTTTCTAATCAACATATATTCATGTTCTAGTTTTTTTATAAATGCTATCATTACTATCTGAGGTGATCAAATATAGATTGTGTCACTA
Source organism: Camellia sinensis (assembly GCF_055761805.1). Classification (NCBI taxonomy): domain Eukaryota; kingdom Viridiplantae; phylum Streptophyta; class Magnoliopsida; order Ericales; family Theaceae; genus Camellia; species Camellia sinensis. The sequence goes on from NC_138963.1 coordinate 146,011,508, forward strand.
ATTTTGATTATGCTTTGATTTCATGCATTTTTGAAAAGCCTTTTTTATACAAACTCAGAAGCATACGAATTAATCTCATTCCAATACAAGAAACATAACCTACATCCACTGGCATTTAAATAGATATCTCTCATCTAAGCACTTAGCCCCATGATGTAGCAAGAGATATGATAAAGAACATGCACATGCAACAAGCTAAAGCCAAAAATTCTCACCAAGTACACCATGATGAGTTCCAATAAATGTTCCGATATATACACATGCATGATCTTATATACAATTGACTAATGCAATACATACACAACATGCACTTAGAAGTTTGGATACTACAATATGACATGGATATCATCTCAAGACATTGAACAACGCATGTACTCAACTTGAAAATAATAAATCCCACAAATGCGAATAAATCGGACCCAAATACAAGAAAAATGTATGCAATATACAAGTATGATAAATAAAGCATGATGCTATACAACCTATATGGAAAACATGTAAATAAAAAGGTCAGCAATACATGGGGTCAAAAGTTATTATAACAATTCAAATAAGAAATGAGGAGAGAGAGAGAGAGAGAGAGAAAGAGAGAGAGATTATTACAACACTTTGAATCAATTTAGCCAAACTACTGCTAAATCTAACAATTCATTCCAGATAAAAATTGAATAAATTAACCAGCAGCTCTAGAACTACCGAGGAGACTAACCCTCTGAAGTTGTCTACTCTGTTCCTAGGGGATTTAGTCGGCTATGGAAAAAAGTAGCCGGCCGGGCAAAATGTGGGCCGGCCGAATCTCTTCTTCGAGCAACATCTAAACTTACACAAGGGTTCCAAAACAGAAGCCATGTACACTTTCAAAGGAGTTTTCATCTCTTCTTCCTCCTCCACTAACAGAAACTATTTACGGAAGAGGTAGATGGACTACAACCCTCAATAATGATATAACCAGATATGTACAACAGATATTTTGCTAAAAATACAAATCAAATGGATCAAATCAATAACAAATTCAACCCTAAGAAATGTATAGGAACATACATCTTCTCTTTGTGAATAAGGGCAAATTAATACCCAAATCCATGCTATTAAGTAGAGAGCGTAGATTAATGCAAATCATTTCTTCGTGGAAGCTTTGCTTTTAAAACAAGGGATTCATCAAAGGCATTTAAAGCTCCTCATCTATTCATAGAACAAGGATGTTTCCACCATTTCCTATGTTCACAAATGATCCTATGTTCACAAATGATTGAGAAGGGAGATTTCAACACCCTTTGACACAAAATCTCTTATTTTAATTCAAAAATAAATAAATAAAACTAAAGAGAACACAACTCTTTTAATGTCAAATCTCAAGAATCACTCCAGCAATCTTATGAAATAACCATTTTACTTGTTATCATTGAGCATAGGTTAGAACACATAGATTGATGCACCTAAAAGGTGGGATATATGAAGAGGAGAAGTAAAAATCTACTTTTTTTTGGGGGGGGGGGGTGAATAAGACATAAAATAAAATAGAAAAATTACAAATTTACAAAGGGCATACCCCAAGCCCTATCACAACTATACAAAACAAATGAAAAACAAAACTAAAACACAGACTAAGGCTAAGAAACCAACACTATGTAGCCCACAATAAGAAGCAACCACCAGCCATCCATATCAAAACAGGGCAGCCACGTAACAGCACCTACACCCAAAACAGCTATACAAACACCAGGTCCATCCACAGTGGATAAGGGACCTGAATAGGATTCAACAACCAACTACCAACACCACACATACATCAAAATATAACACAAAAACACTGCACCAACAGCCCTATTCACGCTACCAACCCAAGAAAAACGAAAATAAAACCCCCTACATAGCTCGTAGAGGTAGGAAATAGAGCAAAAAACTAGAGTAACAATGACACCATAAAATGGAAAGCAAGGAAGACAACTAGGAAAACCCATACAAGTTACTTGATAAGGCACAACTTGCAGCCACCACCACGCCACCAAACCCGAATCAAGTAACCATGACCAATAGTTGTTCATAGTTGTTCATAGATAAGCAACACCAAGATAGTCCATGTAATAAAAAAAATCAACAGAAAAAGCAAGCAAACTATATAGAAGCTCTCAACACTCAACCCACATATAATGATATCACACCACTCCAATATTGTCCTCACTTCACTTAACCCACAACTCACAAGCTTTGTATTAACATAGTAAGCACCCTTAACCTGCACATAAAATATATAGTATATAGTAAAGGTTAGAAAAACATTCATTGTAGACCTCACATCCCTCAACCCATAGTTTAGAGAATTAATTTTTGAGCTCTCTTCACTCAAACCACAATTTAGAAAGGGGATTACATGGCTCACATCACTCAACCCACAAGAAAATATATCAAGACTTATTGAGAAATAGCTGTCAGCCCTTGTGAATCGATGGCTAATAGCTACTCCCAAGCACATCCACAAGGATCCAAAATACATAAGAATTAGAAGTTAAAGATAAGGAAAGCAAGAAAGTGATGGAAAAGCTATCAACTCAATGGATGGGTGGCTAAATCTACTCCCTCCTTATCTAAGAGGACTTGTTATATCTCTACAATAGTTACATAGTGAAAACAAAGCTTGAATTGAAGAAGGAAAGGAAAAAAGAAGGTTTCAAGCTTCAATGGAGCTTTGATGTTCAAAGCTAAAGGGTGGTAGGTAGGAAGTGAGGTCGAGAGAGAGGGGTGAAGAGGCTCTTATGAGCTTTGGGCAAAATTTCTAACCCATTGGAATAAGCTTCCGAGCTATATTTATAGAGCCCAAGGTGTAAATATCTGAGATATTTATGGAAAGTATGTTGGACAAGCAGAAATTCCTAAAAGTGCTCTGTACCTAGAACATTCAACCGACTGTTTCCTTTGGTGTCTGGCCAAATGCATTTTTAACTGGCTAACATATGGCCTTCGGTCAGTTAAAGAATTCATCATCAGATCAACAAGGTACAGATAGCCTGGACTAAGAGGAGAAATATCTCTTTTAGAGGATTTCACCCCTTCCATTTATTCCTACTATGTCCTTTGCTTAGTTTGTTTGAAAGAATGCAATGCTTGAATTTTGAAAATATGAGCCGTAGAACATTGTGGTAATGTCTGGAAATTACACCACTAAACTCATTTTGAAAGAAGGTTTTGATATTGGTCAAAAAACATTTTGTCCAAAACAGGCATTTGGATGATTTAGAGCTTGATCCTTAGGCTTCTTACTGTAGAATTTGTAAGATTAACACATCTCGTCTTCATCATTGGGAACTCAAAAGAGAGCACCCAAGTCTTAAGGTTAGTAAAAAATGGGGTATCTACATACTCACAGTGCTTTTAGTTTAGAGTTTAAATCCCACTTGGTTTTGTTTTTAACTTTTCAAGACTTTCATTGAAAAAGAATTGGTTAGCTTTGCTTCCATTTGTCATGTCTGAAATTGCTATTAATAAAATACAGCAATGAAGTTCATTACTTTTATTAAAAGTATTGTGTGCTTGGTCTATCAGAAAGTAACACAAGTCACTCTCTTTCTTTCTAGAAACAATTCAAATGTCAATATTTGCAAGTTAACTAATCAGGCAATCCTATAGCCACAACAACTACACCCATTTTTTCTAATAGTTGGGCACTCAAGTACCGGCAGGTACTGATGGATAATATAATCTAAATGAAACGGGCTAAACTTCAGGTTGTATTTGCCTATGTATCCCAAGAATAGGAATCAGGCCATTCGTAGTTCAGAGTCAGGTTCACTAGGTATTAGCACTCTCGTTTTGTGCTCTAATTTTTGCCAAGACTTCTATTTTTTAAGTTTTCAATCTTGCAAGCCTTTATTTCTCTTTTTTCTTTTCTTTTCTTTTTCTTTTTCTTTTTTTTTCCTCTTTTTTTTTTCTAGCTTTAAATTTTTACTTAGGTCGCCCTTTTAGGGTTTTCAACCTAATGAGCCCTCACATGATCAATATATTGTGTGAATTTCATCTCATTTAGATTCTTTGGTACTGATAATTTTTTCCTGTATTAGTGGATTAGCTATCACTTGACTCGAATGCCTTTCTTGGATCATGTTCCTGAAATGGGTCTAATTTTGCACCCTGGTGGAAGAGTACTTTTTCCCTTGTGCTAGGGAATGGAAATTTGCCCCAGTTTGATTAGTGATTAACATTCTGGCTATGGACTGGGTGCCGTTATGCGGCACAATCTTCAGGTTGATTCTGGGCATCCCTTCATAGGATCATGAAAATTGTTTCTTTGAGTCCTTTTTCAAAGAGCGACTAAGTGCTTATGTTCTAGATGAGGTTTTTCCTTCATTGTCCAATTTTATTAATGTTATTTTATTCATATCAAATTTGGCTTATCTTCCCTTTTCTCATTCAATTACATACTTTTGAAGCTTTGAAAAGTTATTATCATTTTTTTTTCCTTGGAATTTAACACAATAAACTTTTGGCACTGTGAAGTATCTAAAATCACTGGTTTTATTATTGATAGAAAAATGCCACCGGGGGGAGGGAGAGGGAATCTTGACATATGATTTTGACTCAAAAAGAAAGCAAAAGATCAAAACAAATAGAAGAAAGACACGACTTGACTTCCTTTTTTTTTTAAAAAAAAAAAAAGACCAATGCACTTAGAATCCAACGGACTAGATTTCTGACTCACTGGACTCTCATGACTCGCTTTATTATTACCAAATCCATAAGCAAAACTAATTTCCAATAGTCATGTTCATTAGTTGGCATCTCATTACATCCACTATGTGTTTGATGGCATCCTTTTTGCAAGCTCCCTTTTTATCATCCTTCCCAATCATAAGTTTCCCCAAGCTATAGTGGTTAGTCTCAGTATCAAGCCATCTTGAAATCTATTTGTGTCCATTTGCCTTGCCCTTTCTTTTCTACTTTACTCTTCTTCTTTGAACAAGGCCACCAAAAACCAGTCATCATCTATCCCAGCTTGGTTCTCTTTTTCCTTATTCTGTTGGTGACATCTCATAGCAGTAAATTGCAAGGTGTAGTGGACTTCAACTTGCCCCGCATTTATCCATTTCAACAGCTCCTTTTCGTCATGAAAGCCCATAGTTAGCAGCTTCCTTTTCCAGGCATTCCAAATGGATTCACGGATATCGGCCACCTCCCAACCTTCTATTCTTGAATAGTCCACCAAGTATTTTTAACCCCATCTCCTTGCTTCTCTTCTCTTTCTTTCTTCTCAATGTCGTTATCTTTTATTTCTTCAAACTTGCTCCCTCATCCTTGATTCTCCAAATGTTGAAGCTCATCAGGGTTATAATGGTGGCTCGGAGGATTTTCTTGGGTAGCCTCCACTTCCAAGAAGTATTGTCCATGGATTCATGTAGTACTACCTCTAACTTTGGTTCACTAGCAGGCGTGATGAACCTACTAGGGTCGTATGTCTCCATGAATTGGTGTTGCCTTTCTATTACAGAGACTTCTACTGTTTCTTTGGTTGATTCTGTCTTCTTTGACAAAAGTATCACCCATTCTTTTTCTATAAGCCTGCCTTATTCTTTTGGCAGTACAATTCGTCTCAATTCTCTCAATTCCTTAAGCAATCCTTTTATTCGAGCTGCGAAGACTGCTATGAAATTAGGATTGTTCTCTTGAGATCCATCATTGAGGACATTTATTCCGATTTCCTAGGGTGTATGCACTATTAGTTTGGGTAAGCTAGCGGGGATGATGTACTGGCTAGGATCAAAGATGGGGGTCGTCTGTATGAAGTTAATGCTTGATGGGGCATGGTTTTGTCATGGCCAATGGTTGCATTTGGTTTCAAAGGTACTATGATTTGGCTGTCGATGACATCTTGGATTTTAGGGCGAATGTGAGAACATTTGTCAATTTCATAGCCAGCTTGTTGGTGACAGGCACAATATTTAGTGGGATCATGATTGGCTAGCGGAGGGTTTGGTAGAGGTTCTAGGTTAAGAGGTTTTAGATACCCTTTATCCTCAAGGATTTGCAAAGCTCTAGATAGGGGACATGCGGAGTGGGTGGAAGGTTCTTTAAGCAGAGTCTTGGCATGACCCGTGGCAAACTTATGCAATCAATGCTTGTATGATCTTAGCTTTCCAACTTGCAATAGCATCACTGAGGCCTTTCGGTGGCTCGGATGGTAGTGGCATAGCCATATGGGCTTGCAACTCATTTTTTATCTAGATCCATGGCCATAGTTACAGTGTCCATGGACCTCTGGAGTACATGGTCCGAGTCATTGACTTTGTGGGCTTGGATCATTAAAGTTTTAGGCTGAAAGTTCTCGGGGCGTGGTTGTGTGAATCCTCTTCTCTGATGTTTTAACTGAGACAAAAACTGGCTTTCCATAGAGCATGTCCTGAGTATGAGACAGACAGCAAAGTCTGGACCACTTAACTTGGGAAACTTTGATTCTCAAAACGATGTTTGCAATAGACCTAAGAATAGGTAAATGGACCTCGTCAATTTTGTTCAATGCTTACCATTGGATCCTCATCATCATCACCACCCATTAGGTGATGCTTATCCAATCAAGGAATTTTGAGAATTTCTACCAGAGTGATCAACCTAAACAATTGCCTTTCCACTTGTGATTTTTGTCTTTTGTCGAAAGATGCCACATTCTTAACATCATATGATCAAATCACAACTTCTATTTTTCCCTCAAAAAGTTCTTTCTTTTTTTTCATAAAAAATAAAAACCCTTTCTTGTCCCTTCTTTTTTTTCTTTTTTTTTTTTCAAATTTCAAAAGTTTTCCTTTCCTCTATTTTTTCTTTTTTCTTTTTCTTTTTTTTTTCAATTTCAAAAACTCTGAGGAGTTCAGATTTTATTTCAAGGAATCAATCAAACAAACATCTTTTAGCCAAATATCTTATAAAGGAATCTAGAATTTCTTTTAAAATGGCAAACTTGGTCATTACCTCCTTATCTACCATTTTTCCATAAAACCAGAATTCCTTTCAAAGTCATTAACCCAATGGATTTTATTTGATGAAAAGAACTTTCTATAATTTCTGAACTCTACTCAAATTTTGTTTCAAAATTTTCCATGGAATTTCTGATTTTATTTCAAGAAATCAATTAAACAATCATCTTCTCGTCAAATGCCTTCTAAAGAATTTCAAATTTTCATTTGAAAATGGAAGACTTGATCATCGCCTCCTTATCTAACATTTTTCAGCAAAAATCAAAATTCCTTCCAAGATCAATAACTTAAAGATTTTTGTCTAATAAAAAACTTTCCATAATTTCAAAAATTCTACTCATAATTTTTTTCAAAATTCTACTCATAATTTTTTTCAAAATTCTTTCCACTCAAGGAACTTTGGATTTTATTCCAAGTATCTAATCAAACAATTGTCTTTCAGTCAAATATCTTTTAATGGAATTAGAATTTTATTTCAAAATGGAAGACTTTGTCACCACTTCCTTATTCAACATTTTTCATAAAATTTGAAATTCCCTTCAATGTCAATGATGTAAAGATTCTTATTCAATCATTTACCTTCCATAATTTCCAAGGCTCTACTTAAGTGGGAGAGTTTTTTTTTTTTTTCTTTGGAAGTTATCTTTCGATCACGGTAGACACCCCATTTTGACTGCCCTTAAGACTTGGGCGCCTCATTCCAAACCCTCGATGATGAAATGTTACGTTGTGCAATCGTTTGAACCTTCAGCAAAAGAATTCAGTTTTGAGCTTATAATCCCAACCTTACACCCCATTTTACCAAAACATTTTAGACCCTTAAAAATCATCTTTTCAAAATTTTGATCCGACCGTAGGTATTTTGGACCCGGCCAGATATCCGTAGCAGCCAAAACAAAATTGGACCAGGCATGCCACTTTTTGGGCCAGCCGTACAATTCATTGGACAGCCGGCCAAGTTCAGGGACAACAAATATTTTGAGACAGCCAGTTGTCCCCATGTGCATGTCTTGCACCAATTGTCTCTTTCTTGATATTTCCGATGTGAGATGGTATTTTTCTATAAATACAAGGCCTTCCCTCATGGTTTAGGGTTAGAAAAAAAAATATCCAAAAGCCTATAGCTTGCTTAACACTCCTCTCTCCTCTCTTGCAATATACATACGCAATACATACACCATACAAGCTTGGACTTGAAGTTTTTGCTGAGATTTTGAATACCATTTCAGCTCCTTGAGAGTGCTTGGTTTGTGGTTTGTTAAATAAGAAGCTTTTCCTCTCTTTCAAGAGGTAAACTTTGAGCTCTTCTACCATCTTTTCTCTCTTTTTCTTTGCCTTTTCATATTGATTTCAGAGCTATTTAAGGTTAAAAATGTGATTAAAACTTGGTTACAAGTGAGTGAGCTAGCCACCCTTTCATTGGCTAGCTCACTAGTTATGCACCCCTTTGTTTTTCTTCCATTTTTTTTCTTACTTTTCACTTTATTCAGTAAATTTCAGTACCTTGTAGGCACTATTTTTGAGTTGTTTTTGTGTGTTATGAATTGAATATGGGCTTACAAAAGGGTCCTAGTCCTCCCCACTACTTGTGCTCTTACTTATCGTGCTTTAAATATCATATGTGTGCTGTTGTAAGTCCTCTTGGATTTGGCGTGTTTAGGATATTGGGGCCAATCTTTTGAGTTGATCGTTTTAGCTTTCATTATATCTCTTGGAACCTTGTGGTCATGGGATGACTAGAGCTTAGGCTTAGCCACCTCACCACAAGTTTGCTTAACCAGTGTAAATTTCTTGCTTTCATATTATTGTTGTTCACCTTGAAGCTAGGTAGTATCTTCCATGTTCAAAGTGTTGAAAAACTCTCTTTTCGATGATTTTTGACACATGTAAATGGATGTCTCATCCTTGTTTTATGAAAAGAGGAGTTGTCAGCAACTTTGGCAAGTTGTGTGTTTAAGCTTTGACAGATAGCTTACTTTTGTTTTTTATTTTTTATTTTATTTTATTTTATTTGTTTGCTTTGATGCTCCAAGAGAGCTCTTTCTTGAGAAGTGTTGAAAACTTTCTCCTGTTTCCAATTTGTAGCATGGAAATAGATATTTCATCCTTATTCCATGAGTGGGGATATGAGTTGACAACACTCTTTGGGTTGTTACTAAACTCCTCGAGGAGCACGAAAAGCCAGCTACAGTTTCTGGTGACTCTGTTGGGGATTTAGAGAACTTGATTTAAACTTCATGATGTGAAATTTTATCTACCTATATATGTTCTTTGCATTGCATTTGCATTGGTGCTCTTTAAGTCAGTGTGTTTTTCATCTGCTATTCCTAGATGGCTTGTCGGAGACTTGCCTAAAAAGCTTGCCAAAAGGCTGGCCAGTCATGGGCTCTGCCATGTTGGAAACACAACCCTCAGACTTGGATTGTCGTCATACCGCTTGATCCTCCTTTTACTTCTCGGTGTCAGGTGTGAAAGGTATATTAGGTAATCTTATCGAGGTACCCTTTTTGACCAATCGACCTAAATGCATATAGTAAAGTCATAGTGATTGTTCCAGCATAGGACAAGATGCTCACTCGTATGTAGGATTTTTTGAAATTGCTTGCTTGAAGTAGTAAAACCCTAGATCATGTCAAATCTAAGACAGGGTAACCCTACCCCCTTATGGGGATGTTTTGGATCTCTTTACCTGGTATGTGTTTTATAGTGAAACTACACAGGAATGCTTCATATCAATGGCACCGTTGATATCAGTTTGTGGGGTAGAATTCAGTGGGAAACACAATTCTTCAACTGTAATCATATCTGTTGCAAAATTGGAGTTGGAGTGCTATCCAATTTTTTATTATTGTTTTCCTTTTCTTTATTTCTTTTGCTAGGTGGTCTTGCAATCATAGCTTCAGAGAGATCTGATATTGCCAAAGTTTTGTGGACTCGCGCTGATAGGCTATGCAAAATCCAGGATCTAGTTGACATTCAGCCAGCATTAGTCTTTCTCCCACCAGTTGTTCAAAGGAGAAGAACCAGTCAGTTTTCGCCAGCACAGAGCACTCAGTAGTCGCCTATCCGTTCTCACCCACTCAGCGTGCCAATAGCTAACTCTCCCAGACCCGCAATGGTACAAAGTAGCTAGAAAGAGGTTGCTGCTATGATGGAAGCTTTTCAAAGAACCATGAATACACTGAATCAAAAAATTGCCGCTCAGGATGAGACTATTACTGAAATGCGATGCCCATCTAGGGCATTGGCATCTGTTGTACTTCCAATCCTGGCTATCCCACCGAACCCTGATCCACCTCCACTAGCTAAAAAACCCTCAAGTCTCGGATCCCCAAGAGATGTTAGCACAAGCTCAAGCTTTCAAGCCTCTGGCATAGCTCCACTAGGGACGCTTTCCTTTTGACATCAATGACATCAATCCTTTCATGATAAAAATTGCCAGGCTGGAGAAGACGCTCAAGAAATATCAAGGCTTTCATTCCATCCCGGACATTGAAGACGGTTATACCGAGGCCTCTGTAAGATTGCCAGAAAAGTTCAAAATGCCTCACATTAACAGATTTGATGGAAGCGAAGATCCTATCGTCCATGTCCGTCTCTTCTCGGATGTCTTGAAACCAATAGGCTTGAAGCAGGCTAAAAATTGTCATTATTCAGAAGAACCTTATCAGACGTGGCAGCTATCTGGTATGCCAAACTGGAGGACTCGGAGAAGAACTATCTAAGGGATTTGTTAATCAATATTCCTATAATACTCTGATAGAGGTAACGATCAGCGAATTGGAGGCAACCACCCAAAATCCCAACAAACCTTTTATCGACTTTGTTGCAAAATAGAGAGCAAAGGCAGTAAAAATGACAGATAGGCCCTCAAAAAAGGAACAAGTCCGATTGGTAGTTCAAAATCTCAAACTAGACATGTTACAAAGGATGGTAATCGCACCATTGTTTACCTTTGCTGCTTTACATGAATTGGGGGTCCAGATTTAGAGCGTTTTCAAGAAGGGAATTATCCAGAGAACAAGTGAACTGGCAAAAATGCAATTTACTAGGGGTACCAATGCTAGCAATAGCATTATTCCTAAGCCTGCCAAAATCAGTATAGTCACCACAACTACCAAGGTTGCCGATCCTTTTGCCAGTATAAGCCCACAAACAACCTACCCAGCCTGAGCCCAACTCATAACTCTCACTTCTCTCCACATGAGTCCAACCTGCACACTAAAAGTCCTAATGAAAAGAGGATTTGTCAAACCCCTTGATCCCCGATCCCTTCCTGACCCACTTTTAGCTAAGCATGACCCTACCCAATATTGTACGTACCATCAGTAGCATGCCCATCGCACCGACCATTGCTTCCGCCTTCGTCATGAGATTCAAGATCTCATCGACAAAAAGATGATAGCTCCACCTCAGAAACCCAATGTAACCAAAAACCCATTTCCCGTACAGGACCGTGTACCTCCTTATCCTTCTTACAATCTGAACCTAATCCATACTGTCATGACCCGAACCCACCCCTATGGATTAAGGTCATAACCGGCCAGTAATCAAGAGATTCCTGCGGCCTCAAACCTGATTAAACATACTTCAACAGACTTAAGGGGCCAAAATGGAAGCAAGCTTAAAAATTTTGTCCATAGAGCTGTGCTTACATGGTACATCAAAACGTTTCACATATGTATATTAATAACCCACACGAAAGAAAGACCACATATGATTTCGTCCATACGGGAACATTCAAGTCACAGTCAGCCAAACCAAAAGCTTATATACAAAGGTGATGCGACATGTTCACCAGGATAACAAAAGAGTAAACCAAAATGGACAAAACAACGTCTCGTACGTGAGACATTCGAGCTGACTCCACAAAACTTGACCTTCCTCACATACTTCACCGAGGCTGGGTTTGGACATCTCTTTGCTCACATATACACGCATGAACGAGAGTGAACGAAAGCCCAGTGAATAATATCAAATAAAGAGGGTACATGAATGAAATTTGAAATAGATATATTAGACGGCCTTGGGCCCATTCATGTTTCTATCCAGTACATTAAACAACTACAACCCAAACGTATCAAACGGCCTCTGGCCCACTTCGTCTTTAACAGACGGCCTTGAACCCAATTCATTCATGTCAAACGACTTTCGGCCCAATCATTCATGCCAAACGGCCTTCAGCCCAGTCATTCATATCAAACGGCCTTTGGCTCAATCATTCATGCCAAACGGCCTTCGGTCCAATCATTCATGCCAAACGACCTTTGGCCCAATCATTTATATCAAACGGCCTTTGGCCCAATCATTCATGTCAAACAGCCTTTGGCCCAATCATTCACATCAAACGGCCTTTGGCCCAATCATTCGTATCAAACGGCCTTTGGCCCAATTATTCATATGGCATAACGAATAGTTGTCCACAATTCAAATTAACAAATTTATGAAACTTAAATAGGAGTAAGCAATTCGACAAATAGCATACTTCAAAATATCTTTACTATGATATTACCCACAGTGTTCTGCCGGTGGATTCGCCCTTGTGCTCGACCCTACATAATACATAACACATATTGGGTCACAAACGATTCAATCCGTTCTTAATTATTTCTTTCTCTTAGGCCTCTTTCTTATCCTTTTAGGTCATATACAAAGCTCAATGTATGCCTAAGAGTGCGTAGAAATGGAAGAGAACAGAAAGTGAAACACAAAACAACTTTTTAAAATTTCTGAAAAAAGGCTCTCCGCTCGAGCGGACCCCTTTGGTCTGCAAAAGTATTTATTACCTCATTTTTGCGCTCGAGCGTGACTTCGGACGCTTGAACTGAGAGTCAAAACATTTGACTTGGCGCTCGAACGTGACTCTTTCAACTCAAGCGGACATCAATGTCTACAAAAGTTCTGGGAGCTAGAATTTCATGCTCAAGCGAACCCGACGAATTCTGGAATTTCCAAAACTGAATTTGAAGCTTAATCTTGATGTTCAAAGGCCCAAAACTCATGTTTTTGGTTCAAAAACATGGGAACACATTATATAACATGAGGACATAAGCAATATGAGACCAACTATTCAAAATCATGGTCCATTTCCAAAATCATTTTGAATTCTCTTCATAAGTTTCAAAACTAATGCATTCAACCTCATACAAGCTCCATATTTTCATCAATCATGCATGCATGTTAAATTTTGACTCTAATTCTATTTCAAATGGTACGAATGATACTTATAATCATGAAACTCATGAAAATTATGCATGCATGTGAAATTTGGTGCTCAATTCTTCATGTTCATCATGCCTCATGCTAGATTATGCAAATTCATGGCAATTCTAAACATGCATGTGCATATAGATTTCAATCTCATCATAATCAATTCAATTCATGCTCTTGATTACCATTTAATTTTGAATTCACAAAATTACAAACTCAAACTCATGAATTTACTCACCTAGGACCTCCAATCCCCCAAATTATAGCTAATTTCTTGAGTGTAGCTTCCAAATTCACAAATTTTGAGCCGAAATCCACAATTCTTCCTCTTTCTCTCTCTAGAACCGGCCCACTCTCTCTCTAGAGTATATAACTAGCTTTTGAGCTCAAAATGGAGAGTTTAAGTGTGTTTGGCCTTTATATATACTAAGTGGTTAGTTTAAGTTAATCCAACTTAATTAAAGTTCATCAACTGAGTCTAATTCAATTAGTTTAAACTAACTAATTCGTTCCGAATCAGTTTTCAATTAAATTTCACCGTAGGCTTTAAAAATTATGCTATTCATAATGGCATAGTCAATTTCAGTTTTTGACGCCTATACGGCCTTCAATTTAAATCCAAAAGCAGAAAATCAAATAGATTTTCCTACGGTGAACAGATAAAATTACAAAAACACATATAATCATATAATTACCACTCAAAACCATATCAAGCATATAATCACAATCATAATTAAGATCAATTATCATAACACGGAACAGGATTATCACACATACATTGCCATCTACCTACAAACCTAGCATATACATCACCCCAGCCCATTTAGCAAAACTTGAGGTGTTCATTCCAGCAAGTACGGGCTTATGTATGATGGATGCACTTGAACCCCAGTCACCGCAAACCCCAAAACTTAAACTCACAATAACCGAAGTCCATTCCAACCTACCCCAAAGAGCCCAACCCAACCAATTCAACAAGGCCAAGTTAGTTCAAATACACTGCTGGTGTCAATGGCCGAACCCACTACTTCTGAGATGTTGAGCATAATTAAAGATCTTTAGAGAACTGTGGCAGATTTAGCCTTTGGGATTTCGGCGCCATCATCGACTGCATCACATACTATAAATTTCACATCAAAAAGCTCCCCAATCTTGGGGTGAGCTACAATTAGAAAGGGCCAATCCGAAGCTAGCTCAAGTCTAGGTGATGACATATTAACGATGAATGGGCCTCGCTCCGATATAGCAGCCCAATCCCTTGACAAAGCTGGAACAAGTGGCAAGAACAAGGCCGGGGAAAGTATCGATCCCTATGCATATCTCTAGTGGGCTATTGAGGCTTTGAAGGTCAAAGGGTTGAACAAGCAACAAGTGCTTGCAGTTGTTACAAAAACTATAGATGACCCTTTTTTTGCTCAAGTTGGGAGCACTTTGAATCAGGGGATGAGCCATGGAAAGGGATGTCGTACCAGAAAAACTTCTTTCAACTTCAATCCTACACCTGTAGGAGGAGGTCTCCAAACCAAGTCAACACCTGACGATCCCTCTATCAATACTTCTAGGACTGGTAACCACACCTTCAATCCCCTGTACATGACCTAGTCCAAAGCTCTCTAAATGCTCATAAGACAAGGCCATCTCAAACCCCTTGACTCTCGGCCTCTCCCTGATCGCCTTCTAACCAGGCATGATGTTACCAAGTATTGTGCCTTCCATCAACAACTCGGCCATGACACTGACCGTTGTTTTCACCTTTGCCATGAAGTTCAAGATCTGGTTGATAACAAGGTCATCACCCCATCGGGTCCTACAAAGTCTATTGGCACTGGATCAATGAACTTAGGGGATAATGTGATTGGTTATGTGATCGGGAATAAGCCACCTGTTGGTGGAACACATTTTACTCTGGGCATGGTGGATGGCACGCACTGGTTTTAGCAAATTTTTTATTTTACTTTCTAAACTGGGTGTTGAGTCAGTCTTGTTTTGGTGATTCCAGGGGTGTTAAACTAGGACATCACTTTCTTGTTTTGTTTGTCTTTTTTCACTCTTTCTTTTGGGTCTGTTTTCACCATTGAGCCAGTTAAGCCAAAAGATCTGAATGAAACTGCAGTATTTATCACCTACTTCTCTGTGCCTTTAAATCATTACATTGACCAAAGTTTTTCAAACTTTTTCCAAAACTATGATAAAAACAAAGAGGGAAGAATCTCTCGCTATTCACAAAATTTGATCGACTAAGAGGAAGAGAGGCGTGCTTAGCCCTTAATGAATAAGATCATGTCTCTTAATGTGGGTACTGAGAAAGATCCTGGCTTGGTCCAAATTGGTTCTACATTGTCTTCAGAGGAGCATAAACGACTAGTCGCATTATTAAAAGATTTCAAAAATATTTTTGCATAGTCCTATGAAGACATGCTTGGAATTGATCTTGAGATTGTACATAGGATCACTGTTGACATTGAGACTTGACCCATTTACTTTCAAACCCTGAAACTTTGATTCAGAATGTTCAACGATCAACCAAAATATGAGACTTGCATGGCCGGATTGGAAGCAGCTCTTCAACTAGGGGCAATAAGGTCAGATGTGATCAAAGGAAACTTGCATAGCTAGATGAGAGGCAGCCCTTGAAATAGGGGCGAAAAAGGTCAGACGCAATTGAAGATTCAAAAATGGGTCATTTCACAAGTCAATGGAGCTCAACAATTGGTTATTTCAAAAGCTCTTTCATCCTCCAAGCAATGAGATACTAAGCCAAGTGTGAGGCACGAACTAGAGTTAGGGCTGGATAGTCGACCCCCTCATTGGGTCCACAATTTCCAGCTTATCCATCAACCACATCTGGGGAGGGATAAAAAATAAGAGAGATTAAAGAATAGAGAGATGTGTGCTGAGAGAAAAAGTAAAGAAAGGGTTTTTCAGAGAAAAAGAGATTGAGTGCTAAAGTGAAGTGACAACCATAAAAAAGAAAGGGTGGGGAAACAAAACTTGAAGAAGCAGCGGGCTCCTCATGAATGGAGAAGTCTCCCACCAATGGAAAACATCAAAGCCCATTAAGGTTTTGGCCAATGCCAACCCTATGCGCCTTTGACCCTCCTAGAGGCATTGGGCTCCGCTACAGCCACAAGTAAGTGGGAATCACCTTTTATAGAGATTGGGAATAGAAGAATGCGTGACAGTTGTATCAAAGTGCTCGGCCACTAAGTGGATCCGGTCGCCTTCAGTTGGATCCGGCAGTCCTAATTTAGATCTGGCCATGTGTATTTTAGATTCGACCGGATCTCAATTCCTACCCAAACTGCAGAATCAGCAAACCTCATCATTGTGTTTCGAGCTCTTGTTTTAAGTATTACTTTAGGTCCAGCAAGTGTAAATAGGTGTGTTTAGGTTGTTTTTGCTTGGTTTTCTTTTATCAAATTGTAAAATGCATTTTGGTCAGTTGTAAGTTATTTATCTGATTTAGAACTCAATTCAGAAGTATTCATTCTCAGTTTCATTTTCTTTTTGCAGAAAATAAATCATTTTTGTACAAGTTCCATGCCATTCATCACATGTTGTGCAAAAACAAACAAAATCTTTCTTTTCATAAGCTATTGGGTCCAACCCCGATCATTGTTTCACAAAAACAAAAATAAAAGAAAAGTCTTCCAAAACAAAATGAGAGGTCCATCTGAAGCTACATAGGTTCTTGACTACAAAGAAAAAAGGAAAAGAAAAGGTAAAGTTAACCCCTCCTAGCCCTCTTCATCCTCGATCGTAGAGGAGGGGACCAATCACTATCACTACAATCTCCAGTAGACTGGATATCAGCATTAGCATCCCTATCGCCCTCAGAGGCAGTATACTCAGCATCGTCAAGGGTCTCCTCTGAAGAAGACAAGCGTTGTCTTGCTCTACCTCTACCACGTCTCCCATGGTCAGCTCACCCTCTACCTCTCACTGGGGCTCGTCTCTCTTCCCCCCCTCTAGCCGAAGGTTCATAGGTACAGTGGGTGCAGGCTCAAGCTGAAAAGATACAGGGTGTCAAAACAAATACAGCAGAATTATGAACAGGATATCAAAGTATATCAGGGCCGGAGAATGAATGAATTGCAAAGTATTTAACTATAAATAGAGTGGGTAAGTGTACCTCGATCCCATGAGCAACCAAGGTAGTCTATCTCTTCCACACCATGCGAAGTAGACGATCAACCGTCCGCAGGTGATCATCAACATACCCCATGGGCACCTACAAGTGAGAGAAGACATGAGTAGACAAAACAAAATTGTGAAATACATTGGACAGATACAAAGAAGAAATGTTTACCTGTGCAACGTTAGGCACAATCACCAACCTGCGATCCCTCTCCTCAATATGATCAAAAGGGATCTGCTCAATCACCCCATCTGGTCGCATGTATACAACCTCAGTGGGAATCGTAGGAAGCCCAGGAGTGGGAGTTGTGGAAGGAACACCTCCAATAATGACAACAACAGCAACAATAAGGAGTACACGAACCACATCCCTGGTGAGAGGAGCCATCACACGGGTCTGCAAGAATGTAATGAAGTCGCCGCCTCCGTGATGCAAATCGTCGTCCTCCCCCAACATAAGGTGGTCAATCTGGTGTCCATCATAAAGACCATCAACGAGCCTCATGTCCAAAGGAGGAGAATGTGGAATGTGAAGATCGGCTCTACCCCAAGTCTAGCGGATGAACCTCTCTCCTAAGGTGGAGGCATTCCATGCAGTAGTATAGGAAACCCTCGATGCTTGGGGAATGCCCACCCAAGGGTGCCAATCAATTTGCAAATAGAGGATGTAAGTCAAATGTAAGATATCAAGGGTTGAATAATATGAAAATAGTGAAAACAGTAAAAGACAAAGAACAATATGAGGTTTTGTTACCCTCTCCACGGTGACTGGGTCGAAGAAGCAACGGAAGTAGGAAAAATCATGATCCGCACATCTTCGGCACTCCAATCTGGCGTTGTAATACTGAGAGAGTGGCACAGACAACTCAATGGACCGCACGGGAACAAGGGCGATAGATGTGAAATATGTATAACCCCACAGCTACAAAAGAAAAACAAGTTGATGAATCAAGTGGATACATGAAGCAGATATAAACAGAAAGTGCACAGCAGAAAGCATGGTTCGTAGCAAGACAAAAAATGAAGTGTAAGGTGTACCTCCCAGACTCTCCACTATCCACCAAGTGAATCCTCCTTTCGGCAGGATGCCGAGCTATTATAGCAGTAGAGGGTGGCCAGGTTGGCGCCACCCCAATCATACTCCCCCACCTGTGAGAGGTGCACCAGTGCTCCCAGAAAGTATAGCCCTTCAGTATTCTCCTTGTTTGCAGACAGGGTAGTACCGAGGAGATAGATAAGGAACCTGTGAGCGTACTATGCAATCTCATCTAGAGTAGCTGGCTGGAGAGTAGAGAAATGGTCTAGAAACCAACTATAGCGCACCATCCCATGTTCGGCAACATTTGGGATCGCCCTAAGAAGGTAAAGTTGCACAGCTCTCCACTAAATCATGTCAGGATCAAACGGGATCAAGTCACCAACTCCTACCCGTAAGCCAGTGAGCATCAAGAAGTCACAGGGAGTCATAGTCATCTCCCCAATAGATGAGAAATGGAAGGAGTTGGTGGTGTCTCACCACCACTCTACTAGAGCACTATATAGCAGCGGATCGACCTTCATCTGTATGAGCCCTAAGCAGAAAGGTCTGAGGCCAGCATCATCAATCAAAGTGCAGACCTCCTGAGGGAGCCTCTCATACTAGCCTCGCGGTCTAGTAACAGTCCCATATCCACTCATCTTCTAGGCCATGACCTATAATGCAATTCAGGTAAAGTATGCTTAAAGAGAAAGATTTCTTATCGTGAAGGCATCAACAGATAAGTGCTCCATTGGCTCTCGTAGTAGGATGCCTTCATCAGCCCTCATCAATCCCAAAAATGAGGCCCTTAAAATTCAAAATGCTGCCAGGAGTCAAGTCATGTGAGCGTAACTGGTAGGTAGCTGGGTCAAATGGTCTATTTGCAAGGGAGAGCAACTCAAGCTCCGGCGCTAGACAAGGAATGTCCTCGGCCACCAAATCCTCGCCAAGAACAGCCCTGATATCTGCGGCCGGCTCTGGAATAGGCATGGCAATGTCAGGCAAAGTCACACCACCCTGTGGAACCTCATCATCAGCCATGGGGAGTGTAAAAGTGAGCGAATATAAGGGGGTAATAAGAGAAAAGTAAGAAAAGTGATAGAAATGGGTGAAAAGCCCTAAATCCAAGCCATAGGAGAGAGAAAGTGAAGAAAAATTCAAAAATCAAGAGGGGGTAGAGGAAATCACAAGAAAATCATGAGAATGAGCCAAAAAACCAAGAGAGACCCAATACTCCAGCAAATTAAAATCCAATCGGTCCAAAATGAAGAGGATTAGAAGGGTTTTCAAAATAAATTTTGCAAGAACCGTTGGGTAATGCAAATGGAGAGAAAATCTAGAGAGAGAGAGAGAAAATACCTAGAGAGAGGGGGAGAGGATTTTCGTATAGTGTGGGTGTGGAATAAAAGCCCAAAAGTATGTTTCAAATAGGCACGGGTCGTGAAAAGTCAAAACTGCCCCGAGCCGCTATCAAGATTCAGCTGTTTCCTTTTGGGCCCGGCCATGTGTTTGTAGATCTGGCCGGATCTATATGTTGTTTTGTTTTCAAAATGCTATTCTACTTCAGTTTGGATGGGTGCATGGGTAAGCCTCTCCCAAGTGAAACAAGGTGTTTTCACATTAGAGTCTGCCCTGGATTTCAAGTATGGTTTAGAGTACATTTATGTGTATCTTGTCATTTTCTTAGGACGTGTTAACCATGGATTTGGGCCCATTAGGCCCATTTTCAAGAATAAAATTAGTAGAGTTTTTTCTAATTTGTATAATTGCATCATTTTTTGGCAGCGTGGTACGCGTAAAATCTAAGTACGATTCACATCATAACGAGGTGATCTCCGTGAACACCACTCCTCGAGATGTTTTCTAAAAAAAATGTTGTTTCCCAGAATGGGATGGTCCCTTACATCGAGTTCCAAAAATTTGTTTGCTCCTTTACATGTTCTAAGAGCATGAACCCCAACATAGTTTTCACCATTTTCATAGTAAAACGCGTCTAAGCTTGTTTTCATAACCATTGCATTTTCTTTTACCCTTTCTACGTAAAGCGTAGTTTGGCTTGCATCTGTTTACCCTTTCTACGTGAAGCGTAGTTTGGTGTGCATCTGCTCACCCTTATCACACGAGTGTGATTTGACTTGCATCTTTCACCCTTATCATATAAGTGTGATTTGGCTTGCACCCTCACCCTTTTCTCATTTCCTACATTTAGGCTTGTAATTTCACCCTTATCACACGACTGTGATTTGGGTTGTATCTTTCACCCTTATTACACAAGTGTGATTTGGCTTGCATCTTTCACCCTTATCACACGAGTGTGATTTGGCTTGTATCTTTCACCCTTATCACACTAGCGTGATTTGGTTTGCACCCTCAACTTTTTTGCATTTCCTGAGTTTAGGCTTATATCACTCATCCTCTCTACATGAAGCGTAGTTTGGCTTGTACCTTTTACCTTTTCTACATGATGCGTAGTCTGGCTTGTATCTTTCACCCTTATCACACGAGTGTGATTTGGCTTATACCTTTCACTCTTTCTACGTAAACCGTAGTTTGGCTTGTATCTTTCACCCTTTCTATATAATACGTAGTTTGGCTTTTCCCTCATCTCATCTTCGTGATGTTCGGGCGGTATGCTCATTTATGGTTTTAATTATTGCATTGCATTGATCTCATTTTCTTGATCTTTGGGCGGTATGCTCGTTCGTGGTTTCAACTGTTGCATTGTATTTAAATATCGTTTTCATCCGGCCCTTGAACTACGCTAGTTTGATTCCTTGCAAAGGGATATGTAGGCAACCCTCAGGTTCAACCAATTGCATTTGCATTTTGATTGCTTGCCCAAGTCTTACGGCCATGTCAAATGGGTCGTCTTCGGTTTTGACATTCACTCACGTCATTTCATGACTTCGACCTCTGTCAAAGAGGGGCAACTATAGACACCCCATTTTGACGGCCCTAAAGACATTTGCGCCTCATTCTGAACACTTGATGATGAAATGTTACGTTGTGCAATCGTTCGACTCTTCAGGAAAAGAATTCAGTTTTGAGCTTATAATCTCAACCTTACACCACATTTTACTAAAATGTTTTAGACCCTCAAAAATCATCTTTTCAAACTTTTGATCTGGTCGTGCGTATTTTGGACCCAACTGTGTATATTTGGGCCCGGTTGGGTATCCCTAGCAACCAGACCAAAATTGGACCAGGTAAGCCACTTTTTGGGCTGGCCGTACAATTCATTGGCCGGCCGGCCATGTTCAGCAACAGCGATAGCGAATATTTTGAGGCAGCTAGTTGTCTCCATGTGCATGTCTTGCACTAGCTATCTCTTTCTTGATATTTCTGACATGAGATGGTATTTTTTCTATAAATACAAGACCTCCCCTCATGATTTGGGATTAGAAAAAAATATCCAAAAGCCTACAGCTTGCTTAACACTCCTCTCTCCTCTCTTGCAATATACATACAGAATAGATACACCATACAAGCTTGGACTTGAAAATTTTGCTGAGATTGTGAATACCATTTCAGCTCCTTGAGAGTGCTTGGTTTGTGGTTTGTTAAATAAGAAGTTTTTCCTCTCTTTCAAGAGGTAAACTTTGAGCTCTTCTACCATCTTTTCTCTCTCTTTTCTTTGCCTTTCATACTGATTTTAGAGCTATTTTAAGCTTTAAAATATGATTAAAACTTGGTTACAAGTGAGTGAGCTAGCCATACGTTCATTGGCTAGCTCACTAGTTGTGCACCCCTTGTTTTTCTTCCATTTTTTTTTTTTTTTTTTTGCTTTCTTTTCACTTTATTAGGTAAATTTCAATACCTTTTATGCATTGTTTTTGAGTTGTTTTTGTGTGTTGTGAATTAAATATGGGCTTACAAAAGGGTCCAAGTCCTCTCCACTACTTGTGCTCTCACTTATCATGATTTAAATATCATATTTGTGTTGTTGTAAATCCTCTTGGATTTGGCATGTTTAGGATATAGTGGCCAATCTTTTGAGTTGATCGTTTTAGCTTTCATTATTTCTCTTGGAACCTTGTGGTCATGGGAGGATTAGAGCTTAGGCTTAGCCACCCCGCCACAAGTTTGCTTAACTAGTGTAAATTTCTTGTTTTCATATTATTGTTGTTCACCTTGAAGCATGGTAGTAGCTTCCATGTTCAAAGTGTTGAAAAACTCTTTTTTTCGATCATTTTCAACATATGAAAATGGATGTCTCATCCTTGTTCCATGAAAAGAGGAGTTGTCAACAAATTTGACATGTTGTGTGTGTAAACTTTGATAGATAACTTGCTTTTTATTTTTGTTTTTATTTTATTTTATTTTTTTTGTTACTTTCTTTGATGCTCCAAGATTTCTTGAGAAGTGTTGAAAACTCTCTCCTAGTTCCAATTTGTAGCATAGAAATGAATGTTTTATCCTTATTCCATGAGTAGGGAGATGAGTTGACAACACTTTTTTGGGTTGTTACTTTTGTTCCTTTTTGGCTGCTCTATGATCATCATGTATTATCTTGTGACTTGATGATTTGTGAGTTAAGCATGCCTACTTCTTCCTTGACCAATTTCATGATAGGAAGGAGGTAATGTGTGTGTGTGTGTGTGTTTGTGTGTGTGTGTGTTTGTGTGTGTGTGTTTATTGAATTCTTATCCTATTGCTTCTAAAGATCATCATGCAACAGATTTGCATTGGTTGATGATTTATGAAGTGAATCTATTCCTCCCTGAAATATCTTCATGATAGGGAAGGGTAAAGAGGACAAACATCTCTTAAAAACACTTTGTCTGCACTATTTTCACCTCAGTGCACAAAACAGTCTTTTTGCCAAAAAATGGGGCATGGCCGGATTTCTTTGGACTCAACCCGGCCTCTTTGTGGGCCGGCCGGACTCCAAAGTATGGTACATAGTGCAGTTTGCTAAAATCACAGAGCAGTGGCTAAGGGTGAAACAGAGCAGTTTCTGAGGACAGTCTTCGTCGGTGCGTATGTGATCCTTGTTCATTCTTTACATATTATTGTTGTTATAAATTAGGTAATTATTCATTCGGATTTGTAATTAATTAGGACATTCATTCGGACATTCTTGTACGAAGGCAAATTTGTAACACTTGTAATATTGTGTATGTCTTCCAACCCCTCATTCTTTCTCCCTTTTATTTATATGCTTGTTGTGGTAGCATCATATTTTTTTTGGTTTCATCTCATTATCATGACTTGTATCCATTTTTCCATGCATCGGGTTCGGTTCATCATTCTAACATTGTTGCCATTTCCTACTTGCTTGAATATGTGCGTTGAGCATGCTTTGAGTTGATCTATATGACATGTTAAAAATAAATCGAATCTAGTAGTTGCATTTTGTATGTGTTGCATTAGTCACTCACATAGTAGAGCATGCATTTTTCTAATTATTTTCTTCTTTTTAGCTTGCCTCGGTTGAGTATTAGGTGAACATTTTTTGGTTTATGTTGCCATATCAAGGATATTAACATGAGGCTAAGTACTTATTTGATATACCTCTTGAATGCTTGTGGGTGAAGGCTATTTCGCTTAAGTTTAAATGATTTTGATTAATGTACATATGAGCTTACTTTTTCATGTAGCACATATTCGAAACTCTTTTCAAATAAACATGAAATCAAAGCATTCCAAACTGGGTGAAGTAGTCTATACTTGTGTGCCTCACATAGTAAGCTAGCCTTATTAATCGGAACAAGAGTATATAATGTACATAAAAATCACATCATGATTAGTAGAGGCCGGTCTTTGATCGGGTGAGTAGGGTGCTCAATTCCTGGCATTCCCCTCTCATACCTAAGTTCATGAGCCAAGACACTTTGGTTATGACAAACAAGTAGCCTTTGGCATGAGTCACGAGTTTCCTAAATTTTTCAAAAATATTAAGGTGGCGACTCTGAAATCTACCAATGCAGTCCATTTTTGGCATCTCTGATGATAAATGGATTTTCTAAGATTTTCCAGATTTTGACTCTTATTTGTTTAATCTATTTCACATTGCACTTGTGAAACCAGATTCAGAACCACGGGAGTCCGAACTTTAGAGTTATCATATCCGAGACTAAACCCCTCCAAGGAGCACGAGAAGCCAGCTACAATCACATATTTCTCAGAGACTTAAATTTTAAAAAGGCAATCAATCCTAATTGATAACTAAGGTAGAAATTTCAAATTCAGACTCAAATCCTTTAAATCGGGGAAACCATCTCCTAATTTTTCACATAATCAAAATTAGAATCAAATCATTCCCCAAATTTTTGGTGATTGGATCACTGCCGCAAATAACTCAAATGGTTCTAGAATCAAATCACGGCCATCTGAGAGTCCATAAATTTTTGGAATAAAATCACTGCATTTCTAATTGCTGATCCCTATAATCAAATCAAATCATTTCTATTCAAGACAAGATACCATATAAGCACATAATTTGCATTCATGCCTATTTGGGGGTAGGGATGCTCTGTCCTAATTTGGAAATGGGATATAAGATTCACAAAATCATACAAAAAGGAAACAATACAATCCTAAAAAGAAAGAAAAAAAAAAAGGAAAAAAGAGGTATCTTGTCCTAGTTTGGAAGGTGCTAATGCTCAATATGTACAAAAGGTAGGTTTAGTCACACAAGGGTACATCAATTATTACTATCAATGTACCTTCCATTCTATAAGGAAATCATCAAACAGTACTAAGGCTTCGTTTGGTAAGCCAAAGGTTGGGTTTTTTTGGCTAAAATAGTTACAAAAAACAAAATAGGCCTTTTAACTACAAAAAAACAAAACATCACATCCAACCGATAATCATTACATTCTTTCTCTCACAAAAAAGCTAAAAAAAGCCAAAAACCCTTCCCAAACAAGATTTTTTCGTCCCAAGCTAAAACAGTCAAAAAGCCAAAAAGTCAACCCACTTTCCAAACGAACCCTTAGTCACAAAAAGAAAAAATAGGCTTTTTAGTCTAATAGCACAAAATATCACATTTAACCCATAATCATTACATTCTTTCTCTCACAAAAAAAGTCAAAAAAGCCAAAAAAAATTCTTCCTAAATAAGGCTTTTTAGCCCCAAGCTAAAATAGCCAAAAAGCCAAAAAGTCAATTCACTTCTCAAACGAACCCTAATAGCATAATCTGATGCTTTCCTTATTAACATAACATAGCCCGCGAATAGTGTCCTGGATATTATTCAATAAGGCAGGTTTCCTTAGTTCTAAAATTATGCCATGCAATTAACAATTAACCACTAATCTCATAAAATAGAAATTTTCAAGTCAAGCTAACTTAATTCCCCAACAGAGTCGCCAACTGTGGGCGTCGTGCCTTTTCATGTCTAAGCCTTTGCTTCTCACACCGACTAGCTCTATTAACATAGAGTCGCCACTTAATTTTTAAAGAGGAATTAAGAAATCTTTAACAATGAAAACCAAGTTAATACTTAGTCCATCACAACCAAGAATATTCCGAGTTCAAGAGCTTACATACAAAAAGAGAAGGCCATTTACATGGAAGCACCCCCTTTGGCCCAATTCAACGATTGGCCTCTACTCACTCTTTACTTTATGATTTTAGTGCTTAACTATTCACAAAAGATTCATCTTAGACCTAAATCCCTTAACTAACCTAAGACTATGTGATTGAAATAAAACAATTGTCATTTATTTTAGTTCCAAGAATAAAGCCATATTTTTAATAAGATAAAAGTTTTCTACCAAAAAAAAAAAATTTAATTAAAATATGGCCATAAACTTGAACTAAAAGGAACAACACTTTCAAAACAATCAATTTTGCATGGAAAAGCACATAGACTTGCATTATTTAGAAGACAATGCAAATAACACACATGCTAAGAAAGACTAGAAAACTTACTTGGATGCCCACTTTCAGCATCTTACATGCATGCATAAATAAATGTGACCTAAATGCAACTAATACATACAAAAACATGAACCTAGGCCCGATTTGAGGCTACTAACATGATGCTCATGCATAGAACACAACTACAACATAAAAGAAAAAAATACAAACCAATTACCTGATGAATCAAACAGGGCCATATATACTGGTTATATGACTAAAATAAACTTGAGAACATGTTGTTCTAATAGAATAGAGAAAACATGCAAAGAAAAGCAAGAAAACTAAGAAAATGAAGAGACTACATGAGGAAATGATGAACGAAAGCCCTAACATGCTTTGAATATTAAAATAAGATACCAAAAAGGGATTGAAATACAAGGAGAGGGATTTACCTGCCGGTTTTCTTAAACCGTAGCTTACGCAAAGAAGATAACGAGAAAAGCCAAGTCCTTTGCTTGCAAGCCTCCCTCAAGCTTGGGTTTTGAATTTGTTTAGGTCTTCAGCCTTATGATGATTTTTAGAAGTCTAGGATTGTTGCGTGGTGTGTTATTTTTGAACCTAAGGTTCAAGGAGAAGGGAATGAGGTGTTTGCTTCTTTAAAAACTTAGAAAAGCTTCAATTTTCTTAACCCCTTCAAAAGGGCAAGGGTGAGAGGGTTTATATAGGCAAAGGGAGGCATAGAGGGAAAGCTAGGGCAACCTTTATCACTTCCTATGCCGCCTCCTCTAAAAAACCATAATTGGGTTTCCATACCTGGCTCTGCCATGCAAGTGTTGGGCTTTTTTATCCTACCATGTGCTCTTCAGCTTTGTTCCTTGAATCTTGGAGACGAGATTTGATTTGGTTGTGAGGTCAAAATTCATCACTATCTGTGGGAATTTAGTCAAAATAGATGGCCAACGTTGCACACAATAGGTAGAATCCATAGGTCAGGAACTACGGGATCTCCTGAGGGATACTCGAGAACACCCGACAGTTTGGACTCTCATGATCTTCAATGTAGTCTCACGAGTGCAATGTAAAACACAAATGAGAGTCCAAATCCAACAACTTTTATAGAAAATCCATTTTATTGCAAAAACTTTGCTAGAAATGGACTACATCACCAGATTTCAAAACTGCCACCTAATCTTTTGGAAAACCTAGGAAACTCGTAACCCATGCCAATGGCCACTGTTCATCATAACCAAAGATGTCTTGGTTTGGAACTTTACATATGAGGGGGAATGTCTTGAATTGAGCACCCCTACTCACCCAACAAAGAATTGGCCTCTACTAAACCATGATATGAGTTTTATGGATAATATATGCTCATGTTCTAATTATTATTGATGCTACAAATTACTATATGAAGCAATCAAGTATAGAATGTGTCATCATTTTGGAACATTTTGATCTCATGTATGATCCTATATGCAAAATACTAATGCAATATATACAACAAGAATGCAACTATAGATTCAGTTACTAAATACATGATATGTGAATTATCTTGAAGCATGAGGCAGCGCACGAAATCACATAGTAAATGATAAGCCCACAGATGTACATGAGCAGAATCTAAATGCATGAAATATGTATGCAAAGCATGGACATGATGAAAAAGAAAACATGATGATATCTGTAGATATGGAAAGCATGGAAATAAAAGGGATAGAAAGAAATGAAGGTTGGAAATTATCACAACAATCCTTTACAATGAAAGGAATAGAAGACGTCGGGTTGAAAATTATTATAGCAATGAATTAAATAGAAAGAAGTGGGGTTAGAAGTTATTTACAACAATGAATCGATTCAACCAATAGAAGCTGAATCTAATATTCATATGAAATAGAAAGAGAAGTGTGGAGAAGTGGTTTGGAAATACTCTTCAGATCCTGGGAGACACTAATGACCCTCAGCTAGTCACCTGAAAAGATACAAACACTCCGGTCGGGGGTGCCGAAATTAGCACTCCGACGGACAAGTCAGTGCCGACACTCAAGATAGCTTTTTTACTAAGTTAAGTGAAGTGATTCTTACATACCTTTCTAAATCTGTGGTTCTTGTATTTATACTTGCTTTCTGGGCCTCAGCCTACTTTTATCCCATTTCCCTTTTATTTATTCGGAGCTACTGATCTCCGGATATTCAGCCTTCATAACGTATTCAGCATCCTAGTCACGCAGTATGGAGCCGAATAATACCTGATTTCTCGGGTACGCACCTTCCGACTCTTCTATTTATTCGGCTCCCACAATTGCCCCCTAAGCACTTTACTGACGATAGTTGTCTGGAGTGCTTGGTTCCGAATTTCGAAAAGCCAGAGCCAAAATTCGGCGGTTGGCCTCATCCTCGTGCGGATATCTAAGCGCACCCTTTTCGGTTGTCGTGTCGACTTCCTGCCTCTTCGTACGTGTCTATTTATTTCGATTTAAAATTTTGACGTCCTTTCGAGTATGTATTTTATGACGTTCGTCGTTGGATTTCCTTTTGAGTCGTCCCTGCAACTCTCTTCTCCGATATCCTCTTCATCCTTTGTAAGTTCTCTCATTCCTTACTTCGAAGACTCTTTCTGGTTTATTCCTTCCTTGGCATGTTCTTATAAACTGTAGGGTATGGCGAAACATTTAAAAGATCTTCTCTCGTCAAATCGAATTGCTGGCTTTAGATGCCATTTCTCCATTCCTAATGATGTCCGTCTGTCGTTGGTGGCAGACGGCACTCTTGATATGGAGAGGGAGAACAAAACGACGATTGTCTTTCCTTTTTTGTCAATCGCAGAGGGTGGAGTCCGTTTTCCCCTTCACCCGTTTCTTAGGGCTGTGTTTCGCCATTGGGGTTTAATCCCTTCCCAATCCAATGTGAATTTCTTTAGAATTATAATGGGGGTTACAGCGCTCAACCGTCACCTTAGAATTAACCTTGGCATTCCAGCCATCCGGCATTGCTATGCCTTGGCTAAGTCTTTTGGTCGGCACGGGCGTTACTTCCTTAGGGCCAAGGATATTGACCATCAGCTAATTACTATGCTTTCCAGTTCTGGGAAACGAGTTGATGATGTTATGGTCGTTGTCCAGGGTAACTGGGAATTTGGTGAAGGGGAGGATCACGTCAACCCTATTCCTAGATGGAGGGGCGAGCCAGGTGGCCGATTGCCTTCTCGCTTTTATTATTCGTTCATTTTTGTTGTAAAGCCTCTTCTTTGAAATGTTACGGCTTGGCCTGTGTAAGGAACGATTTGAAGAAAGTCTTGTCTTCAACTGACGATGCCATTCTTTCGGATATCAAAGTCGCGCTCAAGTATTTCGGCCATCGAAGTCTTCAGAAACAGGGGAGGGCGGCCCACGTTCTGCTTCGTTACGAGCTGACATATACGACCTTCTCGGCGGCGGACAATATCCCGGTTCCGGAGGGTGAAGATTCTCTTATCGCTCTTATTTTGTCCGACTTCAAAAACTTGAGGCAGGTTGGTTTTGAAGGGTCTGATTCGAAGCAGGATGTAGCTAATGTTACCGAATCAGATCAGTCCAAAACCGCGTCTAACGAGGTATTGAATTCGGCCGATCCTCCATCCACTTCGGGCCGAGGGGATCTTTCACTTGACGGCATTTTTCACAGCTTAGAGGATCTTTCCGCCACAGGCCCCGCAGACATGGCCGGGTTAAGCCTGACAAAACTTGCTTGGAAGGCGAATGCGGAAAGGTTGGCCGCGCGGCGAAGAGCGGAGGCCCTTCCGTCTGAAGTATCACCCGTCACCGAATCTCAACTCTCCCTGCCTGTTAGCGAATCAGAGTCCTTGCGCGTTACTGAGGAGGAGACGGTAACAAATCGGAATGCCGAATCTACTTTGATCGTGCAGGCGGGCCAAGAAGTTGAGGAAAAGGCAGAGAAATGCCCTGCCGAGTTTGAGGCAGACTCAGAAGAACAAGGCGGCAAACGTCCTCGATTAGAGGGATCGAATGTGATCGTTCCTTTTCTCATTCAGCCGATGATAAAAAACATGCCGGTTTCTTCTGATGCTTCGGCGCTTAAAGATCCAGAAGTCGCATTCAGCTTGGCTACGTCTGTGTCGTTGCCGTCTAACAGGGAGGCTTTCCGGGTGGAACCGAATCTGAATGCAGCAGCAGTAGCCGCCCAATCGGCACTTTTGGTACATATTCGGACTTTGGTTCACTTAATCCAAATACTGTTGAAGTTATGGTTTTAAATTCTTGTTTTGCAGACCGTCGGAATGATAGCCGATATGGGCCGTTGCCTTTGTGATACCATCAAACAGATTGGTCGTTTACGAAAGAAAGTTGAGGACCAGAGGAGAAGGGCCGAGGTCGAAGTTTTGAGGTGAACAAGGAAGCCTCAAGGGCCGAGGCTGAGATGGAGAGGGCTCGTAGCTCGAATCAATTGAGATCGGATGCCGAGAAGAAGGCGGACGCGAGTGAAGATGCGCTCAAATTGGCCCAGAAGGCGGTCTCCAAACTGGAGGCTGAGTTGGCTGAAATGAAGGCGGCAAAGGAAACAGCCGACTTGGAGGCTTCCAAAGTATTCGAGGCCTGGAAAATGCTGGACTCGCCGAGTATTTGGACCAAGTCCCCAAGTTTGAAAATTGGGGATTCAAACATGGCTGGCACAAAGCCCTTGCTGCTGCTAAAGTTTCATTGACTATGCCAATACCATATGAGCAAGTGGATGTTGCGCCATTGGAGTCTGATTCCGATGACTGATATGGGCGACTGACATAGTTTTTAGGATGTCGAATGTATTTTTACAGTTTTTCAATTTGGTATTTTTCATGTGTTGCTACAGTCATAGTTTTTTGCTAGGCATTTTCATGCGGGCTTGTAGCCTTTTGTTTAGTAATTTGCGTATATAAAAGTTCATGAGTTGTGCTCAACTTGCTAAAGAAAATGTTGTTCATGAATGATATTGCTTTCGGTTATGGTTAGATTGGCTGCTTAGCTTAGGTATTTGGCCTTTGGCCGACCAGAATAATAAATCTGCCCTTGCCTTAGCCAGGGCGCGAGCTTGCGTCAAACTCATGGGCTGGCTGAGGCACAGATTGATCGGCGCTTGCGCTTAAAAACATAGCCGACCAGATTAGTAAATCTGCCCTTGCCTTAGCCAGGGTGTGAGCTTGGGAAGCCGAATGGGTGTAACTCGTGGGCTGGCTGAGGCACAGATTGAAAATATGGCCGACCAGATTAATAAATCTACTCTTGCCTTAGCCAGGGCGCGAACTTGGGAAGCCGAATGGGTCTAACTCGTGGGCTGGCTGAGGCACAGATTGATCGACGCTTGTGCTTGAAAACATGGCCAACCAGATTAGTAAATTTGCCCTTGCCTTAGCCAGTGCGCGAGCTTGGGAAGCCAAATGGGTCTGACTCGTGGGCTGGCTGAGGCACAGATTGATCGGAGCTTGCGCTTGAAAACATGGCCGACCAAATTAGTAAATCTGTCCTTGCCTTAGCCAGTGCGCGAGCTTGGGAAGCCGAATGGGTCTAACTCGGGCTGGCTGAGGCACAGACTGATCGGCGCTTGAAAACATGGCCGACCAGATTAGTAAATCTGCCCTTGCCTTAGCCAGTGCATGAGCTTGGGAAGCCGAATGGGTCTAACTCGAGCTGGCTGAGGCACAGACTGATCGGCGCTCGCGCTTGAAAACATGGCCGACCAGATTAGTAAATCTACCCTTGCCTTAGCTAGTGCGCGAGCTTGGGAAGCCGAATGGGTCTAACTCGTGGGCTAGCTGAGGCACAGATTGATCAGTGCTTGCGCTTGAAAATATGGCCGACCAGATTAATAAACCTGCCCTTGCCTTAGCCTTGGGCCTAGGTCGTGGGCTGGACAGTCGTCATCCGACTTTTGACGTTTGGGATTACTGACGTTTGGGATTACTGCATACATTGAAGGATAAATGGAGCGGGTGTACGCCAGAGGCCCTACTTACTTCCATTCAGGAAACTTGGGAGGAACGGAGATTGGCTGAATTAGACGCCGCAATGAGTCGCAGTAGCGAGCCTATGCGTACAGGAAGAAAAACGTCCAAGGATCGGGAAACACAGCAGCCCCTTAGTCGTCGATGCAGATCGCCCCAAACGGACAGGCAACAACGGGGAAATTCTTCACGCCCGCGACCAAGAATCGAGCCTGATGCGACGCCACGACCGTTGAGTTTTGCAGTTTTTGTGAGGAATAGACCAATGACGGAGACGGATTCTATCATTAAAGACCCAGGTATGGAAATCGAGTTCGTTCGACAGATCTTCCCACCAGAAGTCCAACAATCGATAGTCGAACGTCAAGATTTCGAAGTATTTCAAGACGGCATACATGGGGCTGTGAAAGGACTATTTACTGCTTACGAAGTCGGCATGCGTCTGCGGGAAGTGCGACGTGAGAGTGAGAAAAATGATGAAAGGAATTGCAGTTTGGAGATTCGCGCGGAAAAGGCTGAGCGTGAGCTTCGGGAGCTGAAGAATGTTCAAACGAGCGCGTCGGTGGCGGCCGGTCAATCTAAATTGGTCGTTGAGGAGAGAGTGACCCAACGGACCTCAGGTTATGAAAATGGGGTTTCAGGACGGCCTGAAGGTCGGGATAGAGAAGACCAAATGAGACCTTGCTGAGGAGGTCTGCCAATGTGAAAATCGTGGATTCAAGCACGGTTGGATCAAGGCCCTTCAAACTGAGAAAGCTCTTGAAGCCGTGGGCATTGATTCGGCTTCGCCCCTGTATCATCGTCACTACTTACCCTATTCCGGTTTCGAAATTGAGAAGAGCGACGATGAGGGTGCCGAATAAATAGACTTTGGAACGCAAGAACAGACTTCGCGCCGAACAGATAGAATTTCTTTTATTTTCAACGTTCGTATTTGATCTTGAGATGTTATGTGCCTAATTAAACGTATTATTTCAACTTACTGGCAAGTTTTGTGTTGCGTGGTGCGAATGTTTAAACATGCATTGACCGGCTCGAATTAAAAACAATTCTCAGTGAATATTTATTCGGCTAGTGAAGTGGTCCGAATGCATCTCTCACAAAGGCTCCGAATCCGGAGACTATTTTGGCCATTAGTGATATCCACAAAGGGTGCTCCGAATCTGGAGTCTTAATCGGCCCTAAGGTATCATGCACCAAAAGGGGGGCTTAATCGGCCCAAAGGTGGCATGCGCCAAAAGTGGGCTCCGAATCCGGAGACTTTATTTTGGCCAATCGTGATATCCACGAAGGGCGCTCCGAATCCGGAGTCTTAATCGGCTCTAAGGTGTCATGCACCAAAAGGGGGCTCCGAATCCGAAGACTTTATTTTGGCCAATCGTGATATCCACGAAGGGCGCTCCGAATCCGGAGTCTTAATCGGCCCTAAGGTGTCATGCACCAAAAGGGGGCTTAATCGGCCCTAAGGTATCATGCGCCAAAAGGGGGCTCCGAATCCGGAGACTTTATTTTGGCCAATCATGATATCCACGAAGGGTGCTCTAAATCTGAAGTTTTTATTTTGGCCAATCGTGATATCTAGGAAGGGCGCTCCAAATCTGGAGTCTTAATCAGCCCTAAGGTGTCATGCACCAAAAGGGAGCTCCGAATCCGGAGACTTTATTTTGGCCAATCGTGATATCCAGGAAGGGCGCTCCAAATCTAGAGTCTTAATCGGCCCTAAGGTGTCATGCACCAAAAAGGGGCTCCGAATCCGGAGACTTTATTTTGGCCAATCGTGATATCCACGAAGGGCGCTCCAAATCCGGAGTCCTAATTGGCCCTAAGGTGTCATGCACCAAAAGGGGGCTTAATCGGCCCTAAGGTGTCATGCGCCAAAAGGGGGCTCGGAATCCGGAGACTTTATTTTGGCCAATCGTGATATCCACAAAGGGCGTTCCAAATCCGGAGTCTTTATTTTGGCGAATCATGATATCCATGAAGGGCGCTCCGAATCCGGAGTCTTAATCGGCCCTAAGGTGTCATGCACCAAAAGGGGGCTCCGAATCCGAAGACTTTATTTATCCACGAAGGGTGCTCCGAATCCGGAGTCTTAATCGGCCTTAAGGTATCATGCACCGAAAGGGACTCCGAATCTGGAGACTTTATTTTGGCCAATCGTGATATCCACGAAGGGTGCTCCGAATCCAGAGTCTTAATCGGCCCTAAGGTGTCATGCACCAAAAGGGGGCTCTGAATCCGGAGACTTTATTTTGGCCAATCGTGATATCCACGAAGGGCGCTCTGAATCTGGAGACTTAATCGGCCCTAAGGTGTCATGCACCAAAAGGGGCTCCGAATCCGGAGACTTTATTTTGGCCAATCGTGATATCCACAAAGGGCGCTCCGAATCCAAAGACTTAATTAGTCCTAAGGTGTCATGCACCAAAAGGGGCTCCGAATCTGGAGACTTTATTTTGGCCAATCGTGATATCCACGAAGGGCGCTCCGAATCCGGAGACTTAATCGGCCCTAAAAGGCTGGGGAGCGAGCTTGAGAAAACGAGAAACTGTGTATTGCAACGGTGGAATATGTACATGTATCAAGCCCACAAGTCGGGTCAATGATAGAATTTACGTAAATGTGTTGAATTCCAAGGCCGTGGCAGGCTTCTTCCTGACATGTCTGAGAGCCGATATGCCCCTGTTCATGCAATGGATTCTATCTAACAGGGGCCGTCCCAGTTTGGACCCAATTTTCCATCGGCCGGTCTCCAGTCGGCTGGAAGTACCTTCTTCAGGACCAACTCTCTTGGCGTGTATCGACACAACTGAACTCGCTGATTATACGACTTGGCGAGCTGCTGCTGGTACCGTGCCATGGATGCCAGGGCGCGGTCTCTTCATTCTTCGATTAGAATCAGATCTAGGGCAAGCATCATGTCATTTCGGCCCGTATCAAAAACTTGCGATTTCAGAGTTGGGAGGCTGATTTCCAGGGGTAAGATTGCCTGGGTTCCAAAGCATAGAGCAAACGGTGTTTCTCCAGTGGATCTCCTCGGCGTAGTACGATGAGCCCACAATACACTCGGCAATTCTTCGACCCATTTGCCTTTAACTTTTTCCAGCCTCTTTTTGATGCCGTCCAAGATGGATTTGTTAGAGGCTTCGGCTTGACCATTGCTTTGGGGATAGGCCGGTGTAGAGAAGTAAGGCCGAATGCCATATTTGCTACATAACTCTCGATATACGCCACAATCGAACTGGGTGCCATTGTTTGAGATGAGAGCTCTTGGAATGCCGAATCGTGTTATGATGTTTCTCCATACAAAGCGTTTAATGTCGGCATCTCGTATATGTGTTAAAGCCTCCGCTTCGACCCATTTTGTGAAGTAATCTGTCGCGACGATTAAGAATCGCTTGTTCCCTGGGCCCCTCGGCAATGGCCCTACGATATCAAGTCCCCACTAAGCAAACGGCCAGGGGCTGGTGATAGAGTTCAACCCTTCGGCAGGCAGATGGGTTAATGGGGAAAACTTTTGGCACTATTCGCATTTTTTTACATAACTCTCCGCGTCAGCTCTCATTGTCGGCCAATAATACCCCTGTGTTATAGCTCGATGGGCCAGGGAGCGTCCACCAGAATGGGCACCACAACTGCCCTCATGTATCTCTTTCAGAAGCTCCTCCACTTTGTCGGGGTGCATGCATTCCAAATATGGACCAGAGATGGACTTTTTATAAAGCCCTCCTTGCGGATCCAGATAGTATCGCAGGGCTTTATTTCACAGCTTGTGTGCTTCTTTTTTGTCCTCTAGGAGTTGTTCAGAAGAGAGGAATGCAGCAATGGGGTCCATCCAGCTTGGTGCGGATTCTATAACGTTGACATGGATTTCCTCCGAAGGGTCAATACTGGCTCCGGGATGAAACCTACTTCGATGGTCCGTTTGATCTCAGAATTGATGGCGGAGGCTAGGCACACCAAGGCATCCGCGTGTGTGTTCTAGTCGCGTGTTATTTGGTTCAGTTCGTGATGGTCAAATTTTGCCAGCAAGGAATTGGCCGTTTTCATGTAGGCCGCCATACGGTCGTTTCTTGCCGCGTACTCCCCCTTTAGCTGACTGATTACCAATTTTGAATCACAAAACACAAGCAAACGCCGAGCCCCGAGAAGGTGCGCATTCCGCAGATCGGCTAGAAAGGCTTCGTATTCGGCTTCATTATTTGATGCTTCGAAGCCAAGCTTGACGGCCTGCTCAATTATTGCGCCGTTTGGAGACATGATTACAACTCCGGCGCCGCTGCCCCTTTGGTTAAACGATCCGTCACAGTATAATTGCCAAATATCCCCAACATAAATTCTCCAGTTTGGCTTTGGTCGAACTTCAGCCTTTGGTCGAACTTCGTCAGGTTTGAGGTTGGCAAGCCCGGCGGTAAATTCAACAACAAAGTCGGCCAGCACCTGTCCCTTGATTGTGGTTTTAGGTAAAAATTGAATGTCGTATTGGCCGAGTTCAAGAGCCCATTTTGAAACACGTCCTGATGCTTCTGCACTCCGTAGTACTGATCGGAGGGGATAATCTGTTAGCACCCCAATGCTATGTCCCTGGAAGTAATGCATCAGTTTTCTTGCCGCCATGACTAGGGCTAAAATGAGTTTTTCCAGCTGAAGGTAGCATGTTTCGGCGTCAACCATTACCTTACTCACATAATACACTGGTCGTTGCTCCCTCTCCTCCTCTTTTAACAATACGGCACTGGCGGCCCTATCGAAAATTGCCAGATATAGAATGAGCGGGTCACCAGCGGCGGGTGTTGTCAAGAGAGGTACTGAGCAGAGATAGGTCTTGAGTCCATTGAAAGCTGTTTCGCATTCGGCGGACCATTCAAAAGCCTTGCCCTGCCGTAGTGTCTGAAAGAATTGTTGGCAGTGATCTGTAGACCGGTTGATAAACCTGTTGAGTGCAGCGGCCATCCCCATCAACTTTTGGACTTCTTTTACTGAACGGAGGGAGCCGAGTTCCAAGATTGCTGTGACTTGCCTTGGGTTGGCTTCGACTCCTCGGTGATTGACGATGTAACCCAGGAATTTGCCAGAGCCGATTCCGAACGCACACTTGGAAGCGTTCAGTTTCATTCTATATTTGCGTAAGATGCTGAATGTCTTTTCTAGATCGGCTATATGATTCTGTTCTTCTTTGGACTTGACCACCATATCGTCGATGTATACTTCCATAGTGTGCCCGAGTTGCTCTTTGAACATGGCGTTGACCAGTCTTTGGTAGGTTGCCCCTACATTCTTCAGCCCAAAAGGCGTAACTTTGTAGCAGTAGGTTCCTCTTGGAGTGAGGAATGCAGTTTTGTCCTGGTCATTTGGATGTATGGCGATTTGATGGTAGCCTCTGTAAGCATCGAGGAAGCTCATGCGTTGATGGCGTGCCGTCGCATTGATAAGTTGGTCGATTCTGGGTAGAGGAAAAGAGTCTTTGGGGCAAGCTTTGTTCAGATCCGTGAAATCGATGCACACTCACCAAGTCCCATTTTTCTTCTTCACCACCACTGTATTGGAGAGCCACGTAGGGTAAGTGACTTCTCTAATTGCCCTGGCGTTAAGCAGTCTGTCTACCTCCTCAACAACGGCGGCAGTGTGCTCCGCGGCTGACCGCCGGCTTTTCAGAATGATCGGCTTACATGTGGGATCGACATTTCAGATGGTGCTGTGAAACTGATGGGTCTATTCCCGACATTTCGTACGGAGTCCACACAAAAACGACGAGGTTGTTGAGCAGGAAAGAGATCAGCTGCTGCCTGTCGGCCTGATTCAGAGAGGCGCCGATCATGAAGAACCTTTCCGGGCTTCCATTGATGTCAACCCGGTCTAAACCGTCCGTGGCCTTCTCATTTGGATGCCGCCCAACGTCATCAAGGATCTCCCAATCCGGTACCTCGATGGAGTTTACTTGCAGTTCCTTTGGCGTTCTGGCGGCAAGGAGATAACATGCTTGTGCTGATTTCTGGGAGCCGCGGATTTGCTCAATGCCATGTTCTGTTGGGAAACGTAGCAGTTGATGATAGGTACTTGGGACGGCCTGCAAGGTATGCAACCACGATTGCCCCATGATGAGATTGTACGGCGATGACAGCCTGACGACCAAGAATTCCACATCCACCGTTCTGGAACCTGCTTGAACGGGTAAGCTGATCTTTCCCAATTGGTACTCTGGATTGGCATTGAAGCCGAATAGTGGATAAGGAGCCGGAGTCAGGTCTGACTCGGTGAATTCGAGTTTGATGAAGGTTTTATAATACATAACCTCCGAAGTACTGCCCTGGTCGATAAGAACGCGTTCGACGGTGAACCGATTTACGCGTAGCTCAACAACTAATGGATCGATGCGAGGGAGTGTTACGCCGATCAAATCAGAGTCGTCAAAGGTAATACTTGGCGTTTCTCGGAGCCGCTTTACTGGCGTGAGTTGCTGTTGGGGGCCTGAATGTGATTGGATCGCATGCACGGCCGGGGCTGCTGGCAGGCTGTATATCATGTGGACGGTGTCCAGCGGAAGTGCATCTTTCGGAAGGGCAGGTGTTTTGATCGCACTCCTCCGGACGCATTGTTTGAGACGTTCGTCCTTTGCCAACTCCTCAAGACAATCTGTTGAGGCATAGCGGCCGTTAGTTTCTTGCTGTCGGGCTCGAGATCGTCGATCATCTGCCCTCGGGGGTCGCGCAGAAGCCTGGCGCATTGTTTGTTTGGATTTTGCTATTTTCGAGGCCAGATCGCGACGAAGGCGGTCGTTCTCAGCGATGATGTTGTCCAACCTCTGTTTGGTTTGCCTAGCTTGTGCCATGGTCGCTTGTATTGTCTTTTGCGTTGGGTTTGAAGATGAGCAGAGGTCCAAGGCAAGTCTTGCTGCAATGGTTTTTGGTCCAAGCGAGTTTGCTGGAGTGAGGTCATCTCTCTGTGTGGTCTCGTCAGTGGCTATCAGAGGATCTTCAGTCACGCCTGCCATGACGTATTTGAGTATTCCTACAGACGACGCCAATTGTGGAGAAGTGGTTTGGAAATACTCTTCAGATCTTGGGAGACGCTAATGACCCTCAGCTAGTCACCTGAAAAGATACAAACACTCCGGTCGGGGGTGCCGGAATTAGCACTCTGACGGATAAGTCAGTTCCGACACTCAAGATAGCTTCTTTACTAAGTTAAGTGAAGTAATTCTTACATACCTTTCTAAATCTGTGGTTCTTGTATTTATACTTGCTTTCTGGGCCTCGGGGCTTGAGCCTACTTTTATCCCATTCCCCTTTTATTTATTCGGAGCTACTGATCTCTGGATATTCGGCCTTCATAACGTATTCGGCATCCTAGTCACGCAGTATGGTGCCGAATAATACCTGATTTCTAGGGTACGCACCTTCCGACTCTTCTATTTACTCGGCTCCCACAAGAAGCTATAATAGGAGTTGTGCATGCCCAGGAGCTATTCTGCTCTGTTTTGCCTGGAAAAGATATCTGGCCAACCAAATAAATAGTCTGGCCAGATGAAATAGTTGTTGGTCGAACCCATTATATAGCCAGCCATACAGTAGAACTGGAAAACTGAAATGAATTTGAATAGAATGTAATGAACATTACTTAGCCTTTATATAAAATTACTATTCTTCCACAATGATAAATAATGATTTAGTTTGTAATATATTTATTATTATTATTATTATTATTATTATTATTATTATTTTGGTAAACAAAGGACAAAATAAACATTATGATGGAATAATTATTTATTATAATTTATTTCAATAAATTAAATTTAACATTAGAACTAACTCATCTGAGACCCTATTTTTTAAATAAAATTCGAAGGCCAGAGACGGCCACCTTGCTGGCCGACTCTCAAAGTCGGCCCTGCAAAAATATAAGGTAAATATCATTGTCATTTTTTTGCTAGTTTTTGGATGCTAACTTCTTCATTTTTTCTTTTTTTAATAATTTGTTTTTAGTTGGTACTGTTATAGATGATTAAATGGGCTATAGACATGTTATTTTTAACCTTTTAATTTTTTCTTTAATTTTTTGGGGCTCAAAAACATATCAACTATAATTTGTGTTAATTATAAAAATCAAAATTAATATAAATTATAAATTGTAAAACACCACAAATGTCATTTATGGGTAAGTGGGATTTCTCTTTCCTTTTTATTGAAGAAGAGTCAAAATAAAAACCTCACCGACAACATGCCACAAAAGTCACGAAATAATTTTAGTCTGCTAATGGGGTCTTTTATCGAGGCTCGTGACCTTTGATTTGCTATATTTGAACTTTTATATTACGCAAGTCAAGAATTGATCACATGTGTGGACTACGTCAATGATGTGATTTAAATTTAAAATTCTATTATGTATATCTTTTTTTATTAATAATATTTCTATTTTACGCGTGTTCGAAGAGATCATCATGGAATCTTCTCAGATCTTTGTCGTGGAGTGTGAATTTATTTCTGCCTGTCAACAAAATACACTCTCATTAGTTAATTTCACATTGTTTATTAGACCAGGAGTGATTTAGACGCTCCCAAACTTTAATTTTTATTACCCTACACATGTGAAGGGTGGTAATTAAAAGAGAAGGAAAAAAAAAAAAAAAATATGACCAATCAAAAATGAAAGGGGATCAAAAGGAAAAATGTCTCGTAGCTCAAATTTCGTGGCTCAAAAGTGGCTCAAATGGCCAAAACGACGTCGTTTTGGCCATTTTTATGTTGTTCTGTACTCAAAACGACGTCGTTTTGGCCATTTGAGCCACTTTTGAACCACAAAATTTGAGTTACGTAGTATTGTCGGGATCAAAAGGGATGAGAAAAGAGAGTCTCAATCTTTATTCATATTGGACAACTCTCTTAATTCACTATCCCGTTAGTTAATTTTATATTATTTATAGGAATATTTTTTTAATTCAACTAATAAAAAAGAATAATATTAGAAATTATAAAAAAATATCATAAAATATTTTATTATTTTTTTTTAATTAGTGTGGGATATTTTATTATATGTGTGATATAACGATGAAGAGTCTTTTATAATCATTTTTATGATATTTTTTTTGATAATTCCTATTATTATTTTAAATTGTTTAAATAAATTCACGCTCTTTTGCCACATGATTGACAATGCAGGCCGTGGTAGTTAGATTCAAAACTTGAACATTCGTTTTTCTGAATCTCTAAGGTAACTATTTTGTTTTTAATTTTCAGTTTATATTTATAAAAATTTTAAAAATTATCATAAAAACTTATTTGATAATTTTTTGGTTTATAAATGATTGTCGCAGTTTTTAAATTTGAAGAAAAAACATAAAGTCAAAAAATGAGTTTACGTTGGTTTTTAAACAGAAATTTAAAAATTTAACTAACAAATTTTTTTTCAATAAATTTTTTTTATAATTATAATGTGTATGGTCCCATTGTCATAAATAATAAAAAATAAATATAAATATTTTAGGCCTGACCAACATATTTTTTAATTTATGATTTTTAAATTTTTTAAATATTTTGTTCAAACTAAACGTATTTGTAGTTTATATTTTTTGAAAAATTAAAAAAAATTAATTTATAAAATTTTTGTAAACATAAACAAAAAACATAAATATTACCAAACGCTACCTAATAAATTATAGTTTTATGAATTGTAATAAATTATAAATTAAATTACATCTATACATAACGTAAGGTGAATCACAATCTTATATGGATAAGATATGGGGGCTTACATATAGATATGGAAGCAGCTGGTAATTTAGGTTTTGTTATTTGATTAAACAAAAAGCAAGTAAAATATTTTTAAGCAAAATATTTTTGCATCATTTTAAAAAAAATAACTTACCTTTTAAAATTTCATAAGTTAATTTTTATAAAGTTAATTCTCACTCACTATTTTTTCAATACATTTTATCATTTTCAAATAAATATATTAACGCACTAAAAAGTCATAAATTACACTTTATTAAATCAAAATTTCTAAATTAAACAATAAAATATTTTTGTTTTAAGTATCAAGCAAATACCGAAAAATAAAAATATTTTTTTTCCTATATAAAATCAATGTATAAAAAAATATTTTACTACGTCAAAACAAAAATATTCTTTCCATTTATACCATCAATCACATCCAAATAATATTGCGGAGTTTTTCTTCAAGTCTTCGTCAATTCCATACAATTGTTTAGTCAATTCGTTCATACATAAGGAAATACA
Source organism: Camellia sinensis (assembly GCF_055761805.1). Classification (NCBI taxonomy): domain Eukaryota; kingdom Viridiplantae; phylum Streptophyta; class Magnoliopsida; order Ericales; family Theaceae; genus Camellia; species Camellia sinensis. The sequence goes on from NC_138963.1 coordinate 146,053,841, forward strand.
AAATAAAAATAATAATAAGAAAAAGATTTTTCATGAATAAAAGCAAAATGTTAATTGACCAGATTTTCTATTCAATTCGTTCTAGATTTTTTTATATCTCATTGACAGTTACATATTCATAAACTATGATCAAAATATTAGCTTTGCCTTTTTAAATAATCACACTAGTAATTTTGTATAATAATTCCCTACCATTTTTCTATTTTTAATTTTTTAATAAATAAAATTTATTGAAAAAAGAGCTATCAAGAAGGGATGGTAACGAATATAACACAAATAATCAAAAACCAAACAACCATTTTTCTATATTTAGAACAACGACTTGTCTAAATTGATGCTCTAAGCAGCTCGCCAGACTTGGCTTCTTTTCCCCCGTTTGCTCTTTTTTCTTTTTTTCTTTTTTAATTTTTTTATAGCAACTTTTCTGGTTCCTTGACTTTGCGTTCCTTCTTTTGTAGTTACTTCCTTCACCATGCTCAGGAAGGATGTATTTTCCTTCTCATCTACTGGACACTTACCTAGAAGATCCCTTCCTCTTTATTATTATTTTTATTATTATTATTATTATTTAGGATAAATTACACAATTGATTCCTATAACTTTTCACTTTAGATTTCGTAGCAATAATTTTATCAATTTTGTCCATATACTTTCATTTTGGTTCCAATGTACTCCACCTATCATTATCGGTTAATATTCAAATGAGAAAAAAAAAAAAGAACATTTGCAAAATTAATGGGACAAAATAAAATTCTGTTAAGATTTATTAATTTTTATTTTATGAGCGGAAATTGCTAACATGCACATATTAGTCGAAAGCGTCAGTTTTCTATGCAAAACAACAATGAAAATCGATAGTGGGTTCATATTAGAATAGAAATGAAAATATGATATGTAGATTGTTGAAATCGAAATTACGAAAATTGAAGTGAATTTTTTTTTTTAAATTATAGAGATCAATGATGTAATTTATCAGCCTCCCAAGTTCTTTATTCAATTTGGGCCATAGGTCAATCATTGGCACTCACTTTAACGATTTGACTTGTTAATTTTATTGGTGTTCAGATCATTTATAAAAAAATCAGATTGATAATCAAACAATCTATTTCAAAATTATAATTGTCATCTATTTCGGTGAAGAAAAATGCGATAATATCATATTGCTACAATTATCCAATAAATTTAATTTTTTTTATAAAATGACCCACAGTAAGATTTAAAAAATGAACAAATTAATTCATCCAAATAGGATCTGGGACAAACAGACCCAATTCACATAGTATACTAGAGACAACCCCAATCACTAAATCAACTCTTAATTAAATCCAAACAATCTAATGTAGGCACATTATTTTACAAAACACAAAAACAATAATAACAAATCATCACCCAATTTGTTATCATTGTGGACTGAATGGTGCAAAAAAATCACCAACCACCGTCCTTTGGCAACATCATATCACACTATCATACCCAGTTGTTGTGCTGCTACTACTAGTAGTAAAATTATAGAAAAAATTTATGATTTTAATTATTAATATTTTAACTAGTTGAGTTAAAATATTAATAATTAAAATCATAAATTTTTTCTATAATTTTGTAATTATTTTTGAATAGTTAGATTGAAATGTAATTTCCCCTAGAAAAAACAGGTCAATGTTAATTTTGAAAAATAATTACAGATTCATGATAAATTTTATACATTTTAATAAAAAAAAAAAATTGTGTCTCAATAGATAAGAGGGTAATTACACTATGAGAAATATTTACATTATCAAACATACCACTACCACACAATAATTATAAAGTTAACAAAGTCTAATAACCAATCTACCTTCTCCACTAAGTCAAATCTAACCACTAATAATTACATACAATTCCTTTAATAATAGATAGAAAGTTAACAAAGTCTAACAACTAATCAACCAAGCCTACTAAGCCAAGGCCAAAAACCACTAATAATTACGTACAACCCCATAATGGGGAGAAATAGACCAACCAAAAAAAAGGGTATCAAATTCCTTTTTATAGGAGTTGAACTCAAAATCTTACACTACAAAGGGTGTTATACAAACATTTGGCCAAATACTCTAATTTTATGCACTTTAATAATTAAAATTATAAATATTTTCACCAATATATAATTATTTTAGGATACTACACTCATTTGTAAATTCCCCTAAATTTTATGGTCACAGAACCTTATAAAAACTAGAAGGGACTATGGTATTAAGGACAAATACAAGAGAGGGTACTAAACAAACATAGTAGTCTTGCAAAACGAAGTAACAAATCCCTATATATATAACTGTTTCAAAAGCAAACTCTCTACAACCAACAAAAGCAAAAGTGGGGACGGGACTGCTCCAAGCCAAGAAAACTGTTTTAAAGGTTTTTTTTTTTTTCCTTCTCTGAGGTAGGCATCTATACTATTCAATTGATCCAATTCTGGTGTTTGCATCTCATTTGCATGACATCTTCCTGGGTTTGATTTGGTTTTGATTGTAATATTGCATGATCTCTCTCTAGTACTATCATTTTTTGGTTTCTGAAAACATTTTGTTCTATCATAAGAGCATGATTTGTCTTTTGAAGTTGTATGCTTTGGTTAGCATTTGGTATCATGAACAAGCTCTTTTCGATCAAGTTTTGAGTTTTTTTTTTTTTAAAAAAGAAAAAAAAGAAAAAGTAAAAGAAAATAGTTTGGTAAAAGAAAAAGAAAGAAAAAACTCATTATTTTTATATAATTTTCTCTTTTTTGGGATGAAAATAATTTTAAAAAATTCAAAAATAATTGTTTTGTGTTTATTTTTGTCAAAACTAGTATGTAATTTTTTGAAAAAAAAATTAGAAACAGATTATGAAAACTCAACCATACAAAGTCAATATCTGAGTATCAATTTTACCTTTAAATATTTATATAGTGTCAATTTAATCCAATTAATAAGTTCTCTTTAAAAATTTGATTGAAATTAATAGACATATGGAGATTCATTAAAAGTCAATGAGAAATTGATGTCTAATTTATATGGGTTTTTTTTTTCTAATTTATCAGCGAATGTTTATCAACTAAACTAAATCAACACAATATAATATATTATAGGGAAAAATTAATACAATAGGAACTACAATAATTGATTCAACCGGCAAAGCTAATTTGATTTTTTTATTTTTTATTATGGAGAATGCCATCTGTATTGCAGATCACTCCAATAAGTTTTGTTGTCCATTTTGCACTGATTTACTTTAATCAACTTGGAATACTTTTTCTTCGTGATTGCCTAGAAATGTTTTACAACTGACAATTATATATGAATTTTGAATACAGAAAAGCTTTTTTCCAAGAGGCAAGCTGGCCATGGCTTCCTCGCAAGGAATGCAATTGCAACTGCAACCGCAACCCATCATCATGATGCTATTACTAGTACAAGTACAAGTAGTAGTGGTGGTGATATTCTCATTATCAGCAGCAATAATTGCAGCACCACCAACAGAAGCAGATTTGAGGAATCTTGGCTGCGTGAACAGTTGCGGGAATTTAAACATCTCATACCCATTTGGCGGGAAAAAGGATTGTTATCACAATGAAAATTTCTTCATTAATTGTAGTGATTCCCAGCCGTATTATGGCAATGTCCTTGTTACAAATATATCGCTCGAGGAGGGTGAGTTACGCATCTTCATGCCGTTCATAGCCAATGAATGTTATGACTCTACTGGTAGCCTATTATCACGCGGCGGCGCATCGCTTGACCTTTCCACATTCTCCATATCAAATAGCAAGAACAAGTTCACTGCTATCGGTTGCGACACATCGGGATCTGTCCAAATCACTAATAAAACCGGTTCTCTGGTAGTTGCAACTGGGTGTCAGTCACAATGTAGAAGCATCAACAGCGTTCCTAATGATGGATCTTGCTCTGGAATTGGTTGCTGCCAGACCTCCATCCCAAAAGGCGTCGGCAAGATCGAATATTTTGTGAATAGCTTCTTCAAACATGCGAATATAACGGACTTCAATCCCTGCAGCTATGCCTTCGTTGTTGAAGATAGTGCGTTTAATTTCTCCACAACTTACCTTCAAGATTTTAAACCAATGGTGCCGATGGTGCTTGATTGGGGAATAGGGGATAATGAGACTTGCGAAGCAGCTAAAAAAAATCAGACAAACTATGCATGTGGACAAAATACTGCTTGTTATGACGCAGAAGATGGTAATGGGTATATCTGCAAGTGTTTCGATGGTTACGAAGGAAACGCGTATCTCTCAGATGGTTGCAAAGGTTAGGAATATCCATTTAGCCCGCTTCATTCATCATGTTCGGATTCAATTACTTTGATTCTATATACGTATATATATTGCTTTTGTGATGCTTTAATTTAATGATTGAGCTTCCCTCTGTTTTGATTGTTTTGCAGACATAGATGAGTGTGCAAAATCCAACCAATGTGTAGATGGAACCAAATGTTTAAACACGCCACCTGGGAATTATACGTGTTCTTGCCCCAAGAGATACCACGGTGATGGCAAAACAAATGGAACACGTTGCACTGCCGATCCTGATTTTGTGCTTCATATTGTGATTGGTATGTATATATATACACTATACACTAGTAGATGGCACACGCTATGCGTGTGTAATTCAAATAAGTAATAATGAAAATAAATAATAAAGAAATTAATATTATAATATGTATGTTGTCTAAATGATAAGAATGTTCTTAATGAAACACAAGAAAGTCTTTGGTTCAAATCTTAGTTACACCTTTAAATAATATTTTTTTTATTTTAGGATATGAAAATTTGTCACGTGACAGGAGAAACTATTATACTATTAGACACCAAGTCATATACTCACATATATAATAGTATAGATATACATATATGTCAGCGGTAATGCCATATATATTAAAAGTAAAATAAATAATTACAATACCTAATTCACATAATTAATGAATTTGGAAAAATTTACTTGACCTACCTCCACAATCCGATCCGCATCCTTTCATACTCAAGTGACTTAAAAGAATATTTATAATTGTTAATAGAGTAATGCTATATAAATTAATAAATTTTACAAATTTATCTAACTCATATGATACATATCATATTATTTCAAGGGTGTGGCTTGTGTCCAATCCATAATCGGATTGGACCATACTGTTGGGCTCCATGGGCCCATCACGGAGTCTGTATCGATAATTCAAAACCGTTCAATGTGTAGGGTTTGTCGAGTATTTCATCCCTGCAAAAAAATACGTTATTCGAATATCGATAATCATTTGATCAGATCACATTTCTGTCAACGTTCAGTGTGATTTTTTTTAAAAAAAAAATTGTTAACGAAAATGTGATATGATCAAGTAACAATCGATATTCGATCAACGTGATTTTTTGCAGGGATGAAATACTCGATGAGCCCTACACATTGAATGATTTGGATTATCGATGTGGGCTCCGTGTTAGGCTCATGGAGCCCCAATAGTACAATCTAGTTCAAAACCAGACTAGAGACAAGCCTTACCATTATTTCAGAGGATTATGTTTCAGATTTTGAAGTTTTATTATTGCATGTTACATTATTAGTAATAAATAATAATAAAAAATTGTAAAATTTGTTAGTTTATATGTCATTTTTTTATTATTATTAATATCGCGAGTCAAATAATTTTCTCTCCACTTAGTTTTGAATCAATATATTGGCAAGAAGTTTATAGCCTTTGTCAGCTAAAAATGATTCATTTATTTGAAATACAGGTGTTACCATTAGTGCTTTGGCTATTTTGGTGAGTAGCTCTTGGTTGTATTGGATTTTCAAGAAAAGAAAGCACATGAAGCTTAAAGAAAAGTTCTTTAGGCAGAATGGTGGATTAATATTGAAACAACAACTCTCTAGACTAGAGAGATCGACTCGGGAAGTGGTCAAAATCTTTACTTTAGAAGAGCTCAAGCAGGCTACCAACAACTATGATGATAATAGAATTGTTGGTAGAGGAGGTTTTGGGATAGTTTATAAGGGAATTCTAGCAAATAACACGACAGTGGCCATAAAAAAATCACAAATTATGAATCAAAGTCAAATAGAGCAATTCATCAATGAAGTAGTTGTGCTTTCACAGATTAATCACAGGAATGTGGTCAAACTCTTAGGTTGTTGTTTGGAAACTCAAGTCCCTTTACTCGTCTATGAATTCATCACCAATGGCACTCTTTTTGAGCATATACATAACCAAATCAAGGCATCTAATTTCTCATGGGAAAATCGTTTGCGAATAGCTGCTGAAACTGCTGGAGTATTGGCGTATTTGCATTCTGCAGCATCAATTCCAATCATTCATAGAGATGTTAAGTCTACGAATATACTCTTAGACGATAACTACACTGCAAAAGTGTCGGACTTTGGAGCATCGAGGTTGGTTCCACTAGACCAAGATCAATTAGCAACGGTGGTGCAAGGAACTCTTGGGTACTTAGACCCTGAGTACATGCTCACAAACCAATTGACAGAAAAAAGTGATGTTTACAGCTTCGGAGTAGTCCTTGTGGAGTTAATCACCGGAAAGAAGGTGTTGTCATTTGACAAGCCAGAGAAGGAGAGGAGTCTAGCTAGGCATTTTCTTTCATGTATGCAAAATGATCAGTTGTTCCAAGTTATTGATGAACAAATAGAAATTGAAGGAATTGTTGAGGAGCTCACAGAAGTAGCTAATATTGCAAAGATGTGCTTAATAGTAAAAGGAGAGGAGAGGCCTACTATGAAGGAAGTAGCAATGGAGCTAGAGGGGTTGATCATAAAAAACATGAAGAAGCATCCATGGGTTAAAATTGATTTGAATGGTGAAGAAAGTGAGCACTTGCTTCATAGGAAGTTAAGTGGCTATGAGTTTGGAGGTTGTACTACTAGTATTAGTAACACAATAGCAACTGGATATGATAGTGTGAGGGAACATATGATGCTGCCAATGAATGGTGGGAGGTGATTTTTTTTGTACTGTTGACCACAATGACAACAAATTGGGTGATGGTTTATTATTACTGTCTTTTGTGTTTTATAAAATTACTAGCGTATGTCCGTGCCTGAAGGCACAGTGTTAATAATGTTGGGATTAAAATATAATTGTAATCCCAACACTATTTAGTAAATTATCAATTTAATATAATTGTAATTCCAACCCTTCCATCTTATTATATAGATTATCAATTTAATATAAAAACAACACTATTCTTGGAAAAGGAAAGCATACCTAAGCGGTTTTTTTAGCAGAGAGCTTTGTCTCTTTTTTTCCTCTACATCTCTCTCTTCCTATTTGAACTCCATTGTTGCTCAAGTTTGAGCTTTGAATGAGAGTCATAACTTACTTTATGAAAATCACAAATCCAAACCCAAATACACTACCAGTTCAAATATAGATCCGATTATATCTCGGGTGGATTACAAAGTTCTTGGTGCTTGGATGGGTTTAATAAACAAATGAGCCGTGAGAGAGAGAATGAGATGAGTTTAATTAATTGTGGAGGAGGTGTTGTAATTAATTATGGAGAATGGAATTCAAATAAAATATATTAGATTAATTCAAAAATTTGTGAGTTTGGGAGAATGGAATTCTAATAATAACAGTATGGAGCCCAATCTAAATGACCCATAAACAATCTAAAATAACCCTAAAAATGTACATAACCTTGAAGCCCCTTAAGGTTATGAAGGAGATGGACAAAAAATTCAACACAACAGTCTAGTGACAACAAGTTGCACAACTATAAACCAAATAACAAATATTTCAAGTTAATATTTCTATCACGACAAATAGGCAATTTCATTAATACAAATACCAGAATGAGACTTTAAAAACTAATTTTGACAGTAAATTCCAATATTCACACTTCCTTTGTTTCAGTCTGGTTAGAAATTTTCCCATTTATTTAGCTCTTTATTGTCTCAAGTTGTGTACAACATAACAAAAACAGAAATTCTAAAAATTACAAAACCCACTACCAATTTTTAAAAGTTCAAAAGCTCACTATAACTATAAACTGAACTAACTACACAAAAATCACCTAACTGAACATCTATAAATCTAGAAACAATGAATCAAATGTAAAAGTTAAAAAATGAACTCATCAATAATGAAAATTTAGTGTTTGATTTTTCTTTGGATTTGCAGTACCTTATTCACAAATCACAATAATATGTTTGAATATAGAAATTAGACTTTTCCCAAGTGTACAAAGGTTTTAGAGTTCCAAATAGGAGACATGTTGCACATGATAATACATCTGTCAGCAAATGATCCTTCTAACTGAATCTTTTTATCAAGCATTTCATATGCAACCAGTTGTGGCTAATACAAAACACATGGAAGGCCAACTGAAAAAAAAAAAAAAAAAAAAAAAAGAAAACTTGGAGTTGGAACACATACTTGAGTCCCAATGGCATAAGTCTGTCTGATAAACCATCATCAGAAAAAGTGTTTTGTGCCTAGGCTCAGTTTCTCCCTGTATTTCAGTCAATCAATTTCCTATCAACGCTGTAATTTTGATTTCGAACAAAATTCTTCATTCAGTTATCTAAAAAATAAAAAAGAGCTAGGAAACAAAAGACAAAAAAGGGAGGGGAAAAGGAAAAACAAAGAATAATCGGTATCTGACCATTGTTAAGAATTGATTGGTAGGTATACTTAGATTGATCTCAACCATTGATACATTTTGATACACTTTTCAAAAACCCTCCTACCTACTTAAGAAATTCCCCATTTCTCCCATTTGTTCATGCATTCTTCACATCCAAAATTATGTCTCAGATCATTGCATATCCAAAATAAATAAATAAAAAAACAATTATATTTGAAAACACATTTAAACAATACACACATGATTGCTCCCCAATATTATTCAGCATCAAACCAACACATCAAATTGGGAAGCGCTAACACATAAAATTCCATATAAACAACAAACCTCATTTACATATAACTATACGGTTCACGAAAAAAGTAGTAGTTAAAGATTGTTACGTAGTTGTGTGAAGAGCTAATTCATCAAACACATCTCCAAACAAACCTATATAACAAAAAGGTATATTTTTTGACACCCACATACACACATACACACACACATATACTTATTTATGTAAATCAACAAAAATTACCTGTGAGAGAGAGAGAGAGAGAGAGAGAGCACGATGTAGGTCCCCAAAGGCTAAAATGTCAAAGAAATGAAGCCCCTTTCCACAATTACCAGAAAATGGTTCGATGATCAAAGACTCTGTTCTTGTTAGGGTTTGCAGGAACAGTCCTATGATAGAACAACCCAGGAAACCAAAAGAAAGAAACACAATTACAAATAATTATCAAAACCACTAAAAAAGTAAAAGAGTAGATAGAACGAACATTTACCTTGGATCAATTTCAATAGCCAATTCAATCAGTGGACCAATTGAAGCCCCTTCAAAGAGTGCAGCCGCCATCAAGAGTGAAACCCTCAAAATTAAAATCATGTATGCAAAACAAATAAATGACAGCAAATAGTGCAAAAAAACACAAAAGAAAGAGACGCCTACCTCTTTATATGGAGGGGTTGAGAGCAGCCAAACAATGCTTCCCGGCCTCCAATATTCCAGAGAATATGCAGATAAGCTCCCGCAGCCAAATCAATTACAGCATGACATAGTGAGAGATAAATCTGTAAATCAACAACTTATGTAAGTAAATATATAAATAAAAAGAATATTGAAATTAGAGGAATAAAGATGATCACTTTCATTCTAGGTGAAAAAGAAGGACACGGACACTTAGCCAAGAAAGGCGTTTTTTTTCTCTATTTAAAATTTTCAATTTCACATCCTCATCTGTTTTTCTTCGTTTCCAGTGAATGGAAAGCTATATAGATCAGAGTAATACATTTTTATCTAAAACAACCACCTGCCTAAGAGTCCGAATTCAAAAATCAGCCCACATCCTGAAAAACCATAGATTACTTACTAAGATAGATCAAAAACACCTTAAATGGCTAAACACCAACAAACCACCTCCTTGAGTTTGCTTGAAAGATTTACGTTTGTTTCGTTTGTAATTTTGAGGGATTTTTTTTCATTGACCATCTTCAAATTATGATGTTTTTTATTCATTTCATGTGACTTAAAAGAGTCTTTAATTCTGTGTGCGCATTCAAACATATCAAAATAAGAGTCAAGCACATTAAACATGCTTTTGTAAGGGATGATACTACCACACCATCTCTCCAGTGTAACCCATCCAATATAGATCTACATCATTTCATAGCGAGGAAAGACATTTGATTTGGAATTTGATGATGTTGATATGGTTATGTATTGAAAATTATGATGATCTTGATTTGATTGTACAATGTGTTTTGAGAATTAGTATTTGATGGTGGGGTAAGGCTGTGAAGACGAAAATTAAGCCACCATAGTAGGGTAAACTAAAAAGATGGGGAAGATGTGATAAAAGGGCATATTATACTAATAGAATAATGTTGGAAAGTAACAAATTCTTTAATGGTGATAGATTTTGAAGGCATGATACCTCAATAAGATTAAGATTAATAAAAAAAAGTGTAGCATATTAACTGAATAAGAAAGGAATGCATATGGACCTATAAAATCTGTGGATTTGTGTGCACCATAGAACGTAATGCTTGGAACTGAAAAGCAAACAATATAAAAAAATGAATAAGAAATAAATTCAATTTCAATAGAAAATATGTATAAATCAAGGTGGTCTAATTTGATTTCATCTCATAGTAAGTACATGGTTGATGGTTGGGAAGATCTGATCTCATTAAAAACTTTACTGGGGCAAAAAAGTATTTAACTATAAGCAGATCCAGTTATTCAAATGCAAAGCTTTAAGATCAGACCAAACTCCTATAATTACAATCTTCTTAAAGCAAGGAATGACAGCAAATAATATAATAGGAACCAAACCTGTTGGTTGTTTCTTAGGAAATCTAGGGAGCCAACTCCACCAACACCAGAATGTGAAATTGTTTCCTGGAGATATTTCAGTTTAAAAAATATAGGAAACATATAAAAGGTAAAGATACACTTGAAACTCTCTTCCTAATATCTAAACTAATGTTAGACCTGAGGAAACAAATTCAAGGGAGATGAATAAGGTGCTCCAGAGACAGGTGCAGCTGCTGGTGCGCCTGTTTCAGCCCTCTCAGAAGTTTCCTGATTCACGGGCATTGCAACTTCTGGAATACCCTGAAAAATAGAACAATATTACAGAATTTGGCAAATGTGGATGTCATATAAAAAAATTAAAAAAAGAAAAAGAAAAGAACATACGGAATATAAATAATCCACTGCTCGCTAGGTCCATATGCATTCCTTTTTAGATTAAGATTAAGATCAATAACAAATTCATACCTTCGATTAAGATTAATAAAATCCATTTTATTTTAAAACGAAACTCTATAAGAGGCCATCATAAATAATTTTTAAAATCTCAAAAAAATCTGTACTAAAAACCAAAAAACCATTATTCAACCACTATTCAGAGCAGTTCTATCTATAGCAACAAACCACTATTCAACAAACCATTATTCAACAAACCACTACTCAACTGATTTGATAAAATAGTTCTATCTTATTTTATGTTCTATCTACAACATAAAATTTGAACAAAAATAAAAATTACAAATAATAGAAATTAGAGAGATCAGAGAGACCTCCATGAGAGCCTCTGCAACACCTCGCGTCGAATTGACGCCGCACGGTAACAATCGCTGAGTTTTAATTCAAGCTAATAGGAAGGAATCTAACCATAAACCACTGATTTGACGATTTGCAGAAGGGGGGCGGCGCAATCAACAATAGCGAAGGCAGATAATGAAGGCAGAGGAGGAGCAAGGAAGCGTTGTAACTATAGTATCCAGTAGCGTATCCACCTAATAACAAAGAACATCCACACCACAGAGAAGCAATAAGTCAAAAAAAAAAAATTTAAACAATTTTCTCACAAATTTTAAACTCTACAACAACAACACATTTCAATTTTCTTTTCTTTTTTCCCTTACAAAAAACCCTAAAAAAAAATCCCAAATTCTACAACAACAACAACAAATTTAACTTTTCTTATTTTTGCCCCTTAAAAAAATCCTAAAAAAAAATCCGAAATTCTACAACAACAACAACAACAACAGATTTCAATTTGTAGTTATATACCTGTAGGTTGGAGTCGCTGGTTCGGGTCAGAGACAGAATCGAGCTGGTCGGAGAGAGAGAGTCGAGAGAAGAAAGATCTGTCAACAAAAGACAGAGCGTCGACAGAATAGAGTCCGGCGGGACTGAGCGGCGAGAAGCGAGTCAGACGAGAGACTCGATCGTCGGAGAGAGAGACTCGACTCGATCGTCGGATAGAAAGAGGCTCGGTCGGTGACAGCCTCGATCAGGTCGAAGTGAAAGGTTGTAAGAGAAGGAGGAGTAGCGTAGAGAAGAGGGAGGGTGGGTATCGAAGGGTTGGGTATCGAAGAGGGAGGGTGGGTATCGAAGGGTTCGAAGGGTCTTCAATGGTTGTGGTGATGAGAGACAATGTGACAAAGAACGTGGGAGAGAGGGAGCTGAAGAGAACGTGTTTGGGGACATGGGAGAGAGGGAGAGATGAACTCAAACGGGTGGGATAATGTATATAGATCGTCGATCTAAATGTATATGAACTCAGGATTCATCTTGGCCCTTAAAACCAAATGTATCTCTGATACATTTGGGACATTTTCAAAAACCTTTCTTCTATATTATATAGATGTGCCTACGTTAGATTGTTTCAATTTAATTTACATTTTCATATGTATTTTTCATTAGTAAATCGACATTATTCAAATACTTCAGGATATATGGATAATTTCTTAAATAAATGACTGTGTTGATAACAGTTATAAATTGATAAAGTGCAACTAAGATTTGATTTACACTATGTGGTTGGATTTGTCTCTAAGTACACTATTTGGATTGGGCCAGTTTGGTCCGATCTTATTTTGATGATTCAATTCGTTGATCTTTTAAATTTCACTGTGTGGACCATATAAAAAAAATGATAAGATAATTGCAACAATATGATTTTATCACACCTTTATTCACCAAAATAGGTGACAAGTATAATTTTGAAATAGATTGTTTGATTATCAATCTCATTTTTTTATGAATGGTCTGCACACCAATAAAATTAACAGATCAAATCATTAAATTGTGGTCTGTGGTTGACCTACGACTCAAACTAAACAAAGGACTAGAGAGAATGGTAAATTATATCACTGATCTCTATAATTTTAACAAAATTTCAGTTTAATTTTCGTAGCTTCAATTTCAACAATTTAAATATTATATTTTTATTTATATTCTAATAAACGAGATTGTTGTTTTTGCACATAAAACTAAAGTAGTGTTTGGTTTATTTTTGGAATTGTGATTCCAATCAAAAAAATTTAAAACACTTTTGAAAACTCATAATCAAACACACAATTCAAAACTCAATTCAAAAAATATTTTCAAAACTCATAACCAAACTTTATCCAAAATTCTATTTAAAAAAAAAATCAATTTTTTTTTTTATTTTCTTCTTTAAAATTATTTTTTATTTAATATTTTTTTGAAAAATATATTTTTTTCAAAGAATATTTTGTTTATTTTTATTTTTGAAGAAATTGTTTTTTTATTTTTTTCAATAAAAATATTTTTTTACTTTTTAAGTATTGGCGAAATAATAATGGGAGTTTTTTTGATAAATCCACTTTCTAAGAGCTTTATTCCATCCAACCCATATTCTTCTTTATTATTCCATTAGGTCCTATTTGAGATAAGAAGACCAAAATACCCTTTTCATCTACTTATGTTCCATTTAGTTTACATTATTTTCTTATGTTTCAATAAGTCCTATGGGTGACATAATTACCAAAATACCCCTAATGTGAATGTTCACTCCGTCAATGTGAATGTTCATATCGTCAATGTGTAGGGGCCCGGCCCATGTCGATCCTTGTAGGTGCCCGGAAAAATTCGAGTCAGGCCGGGGCGGGCCCGGCCCGTTAACAGTGTGAATATTCACATTGACATGTTAACATTTACATTGATAAGAATATAAAATTGGCCCGCGGCCTGTGGCGGCGCATAACCCGCCCACGGCCCATGGGCGGTCCAGGGCGGGCCCGGTCCGGCTCGTTGATAATATGAATATTCACATTGACATGTTAACATTCACATTGATAAGAGTATAAAATTGGCCCGCGGCCCATAGGCAGCCAAAAGCCCGCCCGCGGCCCGGGACGGGCTCGACCCGGCCTGTTGACAATGTGAATATTCACATTGACATGTTAACATTCACATTGATAGGAGTGTAAAATTAGCTCGCGCCTCGTGACTGCTCGAAACCCGCCCACGGCTCGTGGGCGGCCCGAGGCGGGTCCGACCCATCCTGTTGACAATGTGAATATTCACATTGATATGTTAACATTCACATTGATAAGAGTATAAAATTGGCCCGCAGCCCAGGGCGGCCAAAAGCCGGCCCGCGGCCCGGGGCGGGCCCGGCCTGGCCCGTTGACAATGTAAATATTCACATTGATATGTTAACATTCACATTGATAGGAGTGTAAAATTAGCCCGCGCCTCGTGGCTACTAGAAACCCGCCCACGGCCCGGGGCTGTCCTGGCCATTTTTTTTTTCTTTTTAATTTTTTCTACAAAAATTTTATTACTTTCCACAAAAAAAGACACTAGGCCTCGGCGCGGGCCGGGCCTCGAGCCGAGCCTTGAATGGGCCTTAACCGGGCCGATGGGCCGGGCCGAGCTTCAAAGTGATGGCCCAGGCCCTAGCCTAGGGTCTCGAACTAGGCTCGAGCCTAGGCCCAAACGAGCCTTTCCCGGGCTGGGCCGAGCCGGCCCACGGGCCAAAAAATTAGGCCCAGGCCCTAGCACTGGCACAAGGGTATTCGGGCTTTGGACAGGCCAATGGATCGAGCCTCTAGTCGGACCGGTGGGCCTGGGCCTAGCCTCGAGCTTAGGTCGGGCTTGGGTGGGCCTGGCCATTTTTTTTAATTCTTTTTAATTTTTTCTACCAAACTTTTATTATTTTTCACAAAAAAATACATTGCGCCTCGGGCGGGCTGGGCCTCGGACCGAGCCTTGAATGGGCCTTAAACAGGTCGATGGGCCAGGCCGGGCTTCAAAGTGATGGCCTAGGCCCTAACCTAGGGTCTCGAACATGCTCGAGCCCGGACCCAAACGAGCCTGCCCCGGGTCGTGGGGGGCCTTCGAGCTGCCCACGGGCCGCGGGCCAATTCTACATTCCTATCAATGTGCATGTTAACATGTCAATGTGAATATTCACATTGTTAACGGGCTGGGCCGAGCCTACCTCAGGCCACGAGCAAGCTTCGGGCAGCGGACAAATTTTATGCTCCTATCAATGTTAATGTTAACATGTCAATGTGAATATTCACATTGTCACGGGTCGGGCCAAGCCCGCCTCGGACTGCGGTCGGCTTCGGGCCGCCCACGAGCTGCGGGCCAATTTTACACTCTTCTCAATGTGAATGTTAACATGTCAATGTGAATATTCACATTGTCAACGGGCCAGGTCGGGCCCTTCCTGGGCCGCTGGCCAATTTTATACTCTTATCAATGTGAATGTTAACATGTCAATGTGAATATTCACATTGTCAACAGGCCGGGCCGGGCCCGCCCCAGGCCGCCCACGGGCCGTGGGCAGGTTTCGGGCAGCCATAAGGAGCAGGCCAATTTTACACTCCTATCAATGTGAATGTTAACATGTCAATGTGAATATTCACATTGTCAACGGGCCGAGCCAGGCCCGCCCCGGGCCGCGGGTGGGCTTTTGGCCGCCCATGGGCCGCGGGCCAATTTTATACTCTTATCAATGTGAATGTTAACCTGTCCATGTGAATATTCACATTGTCAACGGGCCAGAACGAGCCCGCCCTGGACTGCTCATGGGCCGAGGGCGGGTTTCGCGCCGCCATGGGGCGCAGGCCAATTTTACACTCCTATTAATGTGAATGTTAACATGTCAATGTGAATATTCACATTGTCAACGGGCCGGGCCCTCCCCGGCTCGCGGGCGGGTTTCAGACCGCCCACGGGCCAATTTTACTTTCCTACCAATGTGAATTTTAAAATATGAATGTTCACATCATAAAATTGTTAACCGTTCAAAAAATATTTATAAGGGTATCAAAATTAAATATAAGGGCATAAGCGTCCAAGAAAATAGTGTAAATTAAGAAAAAGGATTTTATGGAATAAAACTATACATACATGGGACTAAATTGGTTAAAAAATTCCTTCATGGACTTCTTGGGTTAAAACACTTCTAAATGGGATTTATCAATAAAAATCCCAATAATTTATTATGATTTAGATATATATGGCAATTCAAAAAAAATTTAAATTTTAAAAAATTAAAGTAAATATTTAAAAAAAATAAAAATATATTTAAAATATTAAAAAATAAAATAAAATATCTAAAATAAAAAATAAAAAATATTTAAAATAAAAATCATATATTTAAAATAAAAAATAATTTTTTTAAATATCTAAAAAAATATTAAAATATTTAAAAAAATACAGCACACCAATGTAATAAATAAATGAACATTAAAATAAATAAATATTTACAATAAAAAATATTACCCTAAAAATTAAAATTAAGAAAATTTTTAAATATTTAAAAAATTTACATCCTAAAATTTTAAAATATAACTCAAAACTCAAAAACTCAAAACTCTTTTCAAAACTCATAACCAAACAAATTTTCAGTTTTGAAAACTCAACTCATAACACCACACTCAAATTATAACTCCACACTCAAGTCACGATTCTAAAACTAAACCAAATGGAGACTTTCGACTGGCATGTGCATGTTAGTAATTCTTGCTCATAATATAAAATTATTAAATCTTATAAGAATTTTATTGTGTCCCTCTAATTTTGCAAATGTCAATTTTTTTTTTTTGGGGGGGGAAAATTTTGTCTAAGATCCTTGCCCAACTTTTAGTATGGAGAGAGGCCCACAATAATAATTTTTGATGCCAATGTTATTTTAGGTTGTAAAATACGTATTTTACCCTTCTTTATAATATACATTGTTTTGGAGTTTGGCAACCGAAGATTATATTGTTATTTTGTAGGAGATTTCATGGGGATGAACTTCGCTATGGAGATTTTCCTGGTGATTTTCTACGAATTTTGTAGGTGTTGAACGTATAGGAGTTGCGGTGGTGTTTATTTTCTAGGAATTTCTAGGGATTTTGTGGAGTTGAATCAGGTATGTTTGGATGAAAATAATGGATTTTGATTATGTAAAGATTCCGATTTCATATTAGTTTTTTTATTGTATTTTGAATTAGGTTTTTGTCTTCAATTTTGATCAATTTGAGAGAGAGGACAGCTCAGTGAAGTTGTTTTTGATTTTTGGAGTTGATGTTCACTTTCTGTTATTAATCAATTTTAGAGAGAGGTCAGCTCAATGGAGTTGATTTTGATTTTTGGATTTATTTTTCGTTCTCTGTTTTTCGTCAACATGCTTACCAATGATAAGTTTGGTTCTCTGGTTTTGGAGACCAACTCTGTTTTTCTGCACTTTTCTAAGTTTTGTTCTCTGGTTTTTTTTTTGGCATTTTTCAATTTTTTCTACACTTTTCTTACTATCCCAAAGAAAATTGTAGGTTTGTTATTATAATCTAGTAAAAATCACAGAGAAAATTAAACAAATTTCTCTAGACTTTTTTGTTGTGCTTTTTATGTGTTTTTCTGCAATTTTCTAAGTTTTGTTCTCTGTTTTTCTGCACTTTCCATTTTTTTTTTTGTGCTTTTCATTTTTCTGCACTTTTATTTGTAGTCGAGAGAAAATTGTAAGTTTGTTATTATAATTCAACAAAAATCACAGAAAAAATTGTAAGTTTGCAGTTCAGTGAAAGTCAATTATCTCAATTGAATGTTTTGTGAACATAAGAGATCTTCTCTACGATTTTTGTCAGTGCTTGTGTTTAATAGTTAGCATTTTTGTCTTTTGATATTAATGTGTTTTTGTTTTTCTAATCTTGAAAGTGAATTTCTCTGGACTTTTATTTGAATCTAGAGAAAAATTATAAGCTTATTATTATAATCCAAAGAAAATGATAATTATTACAAATTTCTCTGGACTTTTATGTTGTGCTTTTTATGTGTTTTTATATTGAACAAGTTATTATTCGTGTGTTTTTTCCCTCTAGTTTAGATGGATAGTGTAGTGTTGTTGCTGTGGAAATATAAGAATAATACTATTGTCATTAATATTTCATGCGAATTGAATTTTGAGGAATTGGTTGATATTTTATGTAAAACATGGGAGAATTTGAAACCTGAGACGATCTCTATTTCATATTCTATTGTGGGCTATCCAAATTGTATGGTTCGAAATAATATTGATTTTCTGAATATGTTGAGGGCTATTTGTACACGTGGTGTTGATATAGTTGATGTTTCAGTTGTTAGGTGTAGACTTCTGATTAAGAGGATGAAGTGGGGTGTAATTAGGTAGATGTTGTGCATGGTGAATGTGATAGGCTCATGGATATTAAAAGGAATTCACTCTCTAAGTTTTGTTCTCACCAAGAAAAGGTGTTATTGTCAGCTGGTTGGTGAAATAATTGTCATGACCCGAACCCATCCCTAAAGATTAGGATCATAACTAGCCAGTAATCATGAGATTACCTACGACCTTACTCAGGAATCAAATCATATTTAATAATAGGGGGCCAAAATTGTGGAAGTAGAACTTGCAAAGATTGTCCAATGAGCGATGCATGCATGGATTAACCAAAAACGTTTCTCATATATGTAATAACTCACACTATACAAACATCCATAGTAGGTATTACATAAGTCCAAGATCATTTAAAAGTCAGTACTAACAAAAACTAAGGTTTTACACAATTTTGGTGACACATGACCACAAAAGAACAAAAGGAAAAGCAAAACAAAAGTAAGGCCTCTTGCGTGAGGTGACCTTAGTTGACTTCCAAAAAATGGGTGCACCTGCATACGTTCACTAAGGCTGGGGCAGGACATCTCTTTGCTGACCTACATATATATATATATATATATATAACGAGTGAGCTAACACCGAGTGAATAATACCAGAGTAAAGGAGTTCATGAATAAGATTCATTAAATCATAATCCATAAACTACGCTTGTTGATCAATATCAAAGGAAAACGAACTTAGGTCCAATATATCATATCCAAATATATCATATCCAAACACAAAACGACCTTGGGTCCAATTAGTATACAAAACAACCTTGGGTCCATCATATACAAAACGACCTTAGGTCCAATTCATATACACATTTGTGCACACTTTTAGATCCATGATCATGTTCGCATTCACCTTCGTATTCAAAATGACCTTAGGTCTAATCGATCCTTATTCAAAACGACCTTCGGCCCATTTAATAGCCATACAAAACGGCCTCAAGCCCATTTAACAGTCTTAGGCCCATTTAACAGTCATACAAAACGGCCTTAGGCCCAATCTATATCTTAATCGAATAAATCGAACGACCTTGGGCCCACTTCATATTCATACGTCAATCACTTCACATATTCCATTTTGAATCAAATGGATAGAATACTCATTCACAGCACTAATTTAGAAGTTTAAAAGCCTACCACATAGGTAATATTCAGAAAATAATGCATACACAAAAATATCTTTACTAAGATACTACTCACAGTGCTCCAATGCTTGATTCGTCCTTGCACTTGACCCTACATAATTCACAACACATTTGGTCATTATACAATTCAATCTGTTCTTTCGTTTGCTTAATTCTCTTAGGCTTCTTTTGTATCCTTTAATTCATCTAGGTTGCTCAATGTGTGCCTAAGAATGCTCAGAAATGAAAGAGAACGAAAATTGGAACATAAAACAACTTTTTAAAATTTTTTGAAATAGGGCACTTCGCTCGAGCATAGCTTTGGTTGCTCAAGCAGTCTGTAAAACTCTATAAAAGTATTGGTTGCATGATTTTTACACTCGAGCGAAACTTCTATCACTCGAGCGATGAGCCGTGCAAAACAAGGTGCACTTTAGCGTAAGGTTTGCCGCTCGAGCTACTGTGCAATTCTCTACAAAACTTTTGGGAGTTTAATTTTTACGCTCGAGCGACAGTTTCCTAACTCGACCGAACATGTCAAATTCTGAAATTTCCATAACTGTGTTTGAAGCTTAAAACACATTTCCAAAGGCTCAAAGCTTGCAAGTTGATACCAAAAACATGGAAAAACATTATACAGCATGAAAATATAGGTAATTTGAGACCAATTGCCCAAAATCATGGTCCAATTCCCAAATCATTTCATGTTCTTCTTGATAAATTCAAAACTCATGCAATCAAGTCCCATAACTCCTTAGATTATGCATGCATGTAAAATATAGACTCTAACTCCATTGTCAAATGGTACAAATGATGTTCTTAATCATGAGGCTCAACAAAATTACGAATGCATGTGTGATTTGGCACCAAATTCTTCATATTAAGTTTGTATTCTACATTAATTCACCAATTCTTCTTGAATACACATAATTATGGACTTAAACTCATGAATTAGAGTTCAAATACTCACTTAGAGCCTTCAATCCTTCCAATTCTAGCAAATTCTTGAGCCAAGCTTCTCAAATCTTCAATCTCTAGATCAATTCTACAAGAATTTGGTCCCTCTCTCTCTCTCTCTCTCTCTAAATTAAGTGTTTTCTCTCTCTAAAGCTCTCTTGACAGGTTTTTGAGTTCAAAGACATGAATTCGCCCCTTAATTAGCACATATATATGCTTCCTTAATCTTATTGACTAATCAAAGCTTAGGCTTAATCAAATAGACCTAATTTAATCAATTAATCTAATTATTTTGATCCGAATTAAATTTTAATCAAATTCACCGTAGGCTCTAAAAATCATTCTAATCACAATAATATAGTCAATTTCGGTTTCTATAGCCTTTATGGTCTTCAATTTCAAATTATAGCAGAAAAGCAAACAGATTTCTCTACGGTGAACAGATATAAATTCAAAGATATATTTCAACATGCAATTAGTACCCAAAATTAAACTAAGCACACATTCATAGACATAATTAAGATTAATAGCATAACACAGGAAACAGGGTTATCACAATCTCCCCCATTCAGGAAGTTTGGTCCTCCAAACTTATGTTATCTCTCGTCGGAAACAAATGTGGATAGTTTTGTCACATCTCTTCTTCTTTCTCCCATGTAGCATCCCTTCCATAATGTTCTTTCCATTCCACTTTTACCATTAGAATGGATTTGTTTCTTAGCTGCTTTACTTGTCGATCAATGATCCATTTCGGCCACTCTTTGTACTTTATATTTTCATCAAGGGCTATTCGGTGATAATCAATTACGTGGAACGAATCCCGCAGATAGCCCCTCAAAATTGATACGTGGAATACGTTGTGCATTTGTTTCATTCCCGGCAGTAGAGCAACTCTATAAGCAACTGGGCTAAACCTTTCTAGAATTTCAGACGGTCCAATGTAACGGGGTGATAATTTACCCTTTTTACCGAATCTTAATTGGCCTTTCATTGGATTTACACAGATGAACACATGATCACCAACCTCATACTCAAGGGCCTTCTTCTAGCATCCGCATAACTCTTTTGTCAGCTTTGTGCTATCTTAAGCCTTTGTTGAATGACTTTGATTTTATCGGTAGTTGTCTGCACAAGCTCAGGTCCAAGCAAGACCCTATTTTAAGTCCTGATACATCTTGTTGTTACCCGGATGCTTAGTAAACATTGATTTATGAGCTTCATTAAGAATTCTCCTCTTTAACTCAAGGATATTCAGAACACACAGCCTGTCTTGGAATTTCAACACTTCATTTACAACACTATATCCCAGTTTCAAATTTGCCTCAAATTCATCGATTATCTTCTTAAGGAATTCATCCTCTTTTTGCCTCTGCTTAATCTCATCAATGATTGTCAGTTGGGCCACAATGGTGGCTATCAATCCACTTTGCTCATGTAATACCACTTCAATCTTAGACTTCTCAAAATCTTGCAGGATTTCCTTTTGTTCAGCAAGTAGGTAAGTTAAGTTCCCTGTCAACTTTCTGCTCAAGGCATCAGCAACTATATTGGCTTTCCCAGGTTGATACTGAATCTAAAGGTCATAATCTTTTATTAGTTCAAGCCATCTTCTTTGCCACATTCAATTCTTTTTGAGTAAAGAAGTACTTCAAACTTTTGTGATCCGTGTAAACTTCACATTTTGCTCCATACAAGTAATGCTGCCAAATTTTCAAAGCAAACACAACTGCGGCCAATTCCAAGTCATTTGTTGGGTAGTTCTTTTCATGTGGTCTTAATTGTCGGGAGGCATAAGCAATTACCCGTCCTTCCTGCATTAACACACAACCCAGACCCTTATAAGATGCATCACTATAAATCACAAAGTTTTTCATACCTGTAGGCAATGTCAACCCTGGTGCAGTAGTCAATCTCGTTTTCAATTCTTGAAAGGAAGATTCTCTTTTATCATTCCATTCAAATGATTGTCCTTTACGTGTAAGTTGGATAAGAGGTACAACTATTTTTGAAAAATCTTTCACAAACCTTCTGTAGTTCCCGGCTAAACCCATGAAACTACGAACTTCCGTTACATTTGTTGGAGTAGACCAGTTCACAATCGCATCTATCTTTTGTGGGTCTATTGAAATCCCCTCTTTGTTGATGACATGCCCTTAGAAAACAACCACATCCAACCAAAATTCACATTTCTTTAGTTTAGCAAATAATTTCTTTTCTCTAAGTGTTTGCAAGACAGTTCTTAGATGTTGTTCATGTTCAAGTCTACTCTTTGAATATATCAAGATATCGTTGATAAAAACCACAACAAATTCATCAAGATAAGTCTTGAAAATTTGGTTCATAAGGTCCATAAATGCTATAGGTGCATTAGTCACTCCAAATGGCATAACAAGAAATTTGTAGTGACCATACCTTGTTCTAAATCCAGTTTTCTCAACATCTTCTTCCTTCACCTTCAACTGGTGGTATTCGGATCTCAAATCGATTTTTGAAAAGACTTGTGAACCCTGTAACTAATCAAATAAATCGTTAATGCGGGGCAATGGATATTTGTTTTTGATCATTACCTTGTTTAATTCCCGGTAGTTAATGCACAAACATAAGGTCTGTCTGTCTTCTTTACAAATAACACCAGTGCGCCCCATGGTGAAGTACTTGGTTAGATAAACCCTTTATCAAGAAAATCTTGCAATTGTTCTTTTAGTTCCTTCATTTCAGTAGTAGACATTTTGTAGGGGGTTTTTGAGATATGTTGGGTGCCTAGAACACATCAATGGTAAACTCTATTTCTCTGTCAACCAATCCCTCTAGCAGTTCATCAGGAAATACATCTAGAAATTCTCTAACAACAGAGACACTATCCATTTCAACATTGACAGATTGTTCAGTCAAGATACTACATAAATAACTTTGACACCATTTCCTAAGCAGTTGACATGCTTTCATTGCTGAGATTAGATAAGGTGGAGGCATTACCCATTACCCACAAATTCAAATTCAACATGCCCTAGCGGTTTAAACACAACCCGTTTTGTTACACAGTTGATAGTGGCACAATATTTCGATAACCAATCCATACCCAGAATTACATCAAAGTGCCGAATGTTCAAGGATAACAAATCCACTTATAAGATAGTATTGCCAATTCGCATATCACAAACATGATACATAGATGTACATAATATAGATTTCTCAGATGGAGCAGATACACATAGCATGGCAATGATTCTAGGAGTCTAGTCAATCTAGATGCAAATATAGTGGACACAAAAGAATGCATTGAGCCAGAATCAATTAACACGAAAGCATCTTGATTGCATATAGAGATAGTACCTGAGACAATAGCTTCAATATTCCGTGTGACGTAGGACAAGTTCAAAGACTCTCGCATATCTCATTGTAACTCTAATAGCAGCAGGCCTCGTAGTATTGCCCGATTTTGGGATGGATCCGGTCAAACTAACAGTCGGTTTCCCACCATTTTGTTGTTCAGTTTGGGTGCAATCCCTTGCCATATGTCCCATTTCACCACATTTATAGCACACCCCGAAAATACGATAACAAACCCTACGATGCTTCTTACCACATTGAGTACATGTTGGTGCCATATCTCTAGTGGAGCCTGAAGTGCTTGACGACCCCGTATTTTGTTTCTTTGACAATTTGTTCTTTGAGAAAAAGCCCTGCCTCTTAGCCTTCCAATCAGCTGGTGGTTTACTCTGATTGGCCATGTTAGTTTCTGACATCAAAGCTCAATCTAGCACATCAACATAAATGGGCAGTTTCAACACGTTCACCCTTTCCAAAATGTCATTGCGAAGACCACTTTCAAACTTTCTTGCCTTTTTATATTCGGTGTCGACCATGTGCGAAGCAAACCTAGCCAACTCAGTGAACTTGGCCTCATACTCAGCTACAGTCATATTGCCTTGCTTCAGCCCTTAAATTCAGACACTTTTTTATCACAAACACACTGTAGGAAATATTTATCATAAAAGAGTACAAGAAAACGTGTCCAGTCTATACCCTTGTTATCATCTTGGATTAGCATCCACCACCTTCTTGTTTCATCCTCTAGTGCAAAGGTGGCCCTTTGTACTTTTTGTGTTTCAAGGCATGGGAATACTTCAAACAACTTTTCAATGCCGAGGACCCAAGCTTCAGCCTTCAATGGGTCTACACTCCTGTGGAACAGTGGTGGCTTCATTTTCTTGAATTCTTTAGTGAGAGCTATTGTTCGGTCATCATTTGGCAAGTCTTGTATAGGTTGTACCGGAGGTGGGGGTGGCGGTTGTTGCCATTGTTGTTGCCACTGTTGTTGTTGTCTCAATGCTTCTGCCATGTGATGCATCATTCTCTCCATGCAGTCTAGCCAAGCAGTGGAGGATCTTTTAGCTCATCGGATTGCATTATAATTCATATAAGAGTATACACAATATTCATGTAAAGAAAGAGCATGTACATACAATTAGGCAACAGTTATATATCATATAGTTGCAAACTTCAAATCACTTAGCAAATTCTCAATGCATCCAAGCATATATTTATCATATGAATGCAACTTTGATCCTTCCTAGACACTCTATTGCTCATTTGGACAAGTGTGTGAGTTATTACTTGTGTTCTGATACCACTCTGTCATTACTCGAACCCACCATTAAGGATTAGGATCATAACCAACCAGTAATCATGAGATTACCTACGGCCTTAATCAGGAATCAAATCATATTTAATAATAGGGGGGGCCAAAATTTCTCTAGTTGTTTATTGTTCTAATTTTCTCTTCATGTGTATATCTAATATGCTTTTTCGTATTTGTTTTGTAGGTTTTTTCCTATAGCTTTTGCCGTTGTTGATGCTGAGAATAAAGACAATTGGTGTTGGTTCCTTGAATATTTATGTGAATTATTAGGATCGGAGAGGGTGATAAGTTTCATATCAGATCGACATTGTGGTATTATGGAAGGAATTACTAGGTTTTTCCCTAATTGCAATCATGGATTTTGTCTTGAACATCTAAAAAGAAATTTGAGGGATAGGTTATCGTGTGGAAACACAAATTTGGTTAGGGAGACGATCGTGTCCAAGTTTTCAGAATGTGCATATGCGCCAACAAAGGCATCATTCCATTTCAAGTTAAATGAATAAAAAAGTAAGGAAGAAGACATTGTGAGTGTTTTCTTGAGAAGTTTACCATATGAAAATTGGAGTGATACATATTTCGAGGGGAAACGTTATGGCGAAATATATTCAAATGTTGCTAAGTCATTCAATTCATGGATATGAGAAACTTGGCACTTGCCAATAACAAATTTGGTGGACATGATACGGTTGCAAATCATTAATATGAGGTCTGATAGGAGGCTGCTTTCTAGTAAATAGAATAAAGTTCCTTGTCCTCATATGGATGGTGTGTTGGAGAAGGCTTTCATGGATGAGAGGGCGTGTAATGTGATCTGATAATGCGTTTGAAGTGCATTGTTTTCCTTCGGTTATGGTTGATCTTGGGTTGAGAACTTGTTCATGTCGAAAATGGAAAATAAATGGGTATCCATGTCAACATGTTGTTGCTGCAATTTTTAGGAGTGGAAAGAATTTGAATTCCTTTGTTGAACCATTTTTCATGCTCATACATATCGTCAAGCATACTCGTTTTCGATTGGCCCAGTTCCAACTGTTGAAAAACCCGTGTGTAGCATTGATGATGCTATGATTTTAGCTCCATTGAGTAAGAGACCAGCTGGGAGGCCAAAAAAGAACAAAATTGCTTCTACTAGAGAGTTTAAAAGGGTGATGAAGTGTAGTCAATGTGGGAGTATTGGTCGCCATAATAAGAGGACATGCAAGGAACCTTTATTAAATAGTTAAGGATAATACATTTTATTGATTGAATAACACATTTGAGGATGTTAGAGGAATTTATGTTGCATTTTTCGATGTTGGTTAACAGAGAGAAATTTGTATGGGTATGGATCTTATTATAAAAATAATGTGTCTGTTGTGCGTTTGTTTTGTATTTTCTCTAAAATAATTTCTTTCTGGATCAATGCACTTGTGTTTTTGAAACATACTTTGGGCAGTGTGTTTATAATACCAGCCAAATTAATCTAAAGAAATTTGCTAATAGCAGAGAAAATTATTTTTTGTATTGTGTTTTTTGAAATGTACTTTTGGACAGTGTGTATATAATACCAATCAAATTTATGCAGAGAAATTTTCCAATAGCAGAGAAAATTACTTTGTGTATCGTGTTGTTTGAAACATACTTTGGGTAGTGTGTTTATAATACCAGTCAAATTCATCCAAAGAAATTTGCCAATAGTAGAGAAAATTACTGTGTATTGTGTTTTTTGAAACATACTTTAGGCATTGTGTTTATAATGCCAGTCAAATTCATCCAAAGAAATTTGCCACTAGCAGAGAAAATTACTCTGTACGTTGTGTTTTTTGAAGTCAAATTCATCCAAAGAAATTTGCCAATAGCAAAGAAAATTACTATGTGTATTGTGTTTTTTGAATTTGATGTTGATGAATTACTTTGTGCATTGTTTTGTACCAACATAGTGCATTACGAATTACATGATCATATAGGCACCTTCTTCGGATGATATGAGAATAAGATGATTCAAAAAATAAGAATAAGATGTTCTTGTGCTTGATTTATGTTTTATTCTATAAGCAATGATTTATGTTTTTGGGGCTGCAGAACAGTGTTTTTTTTTTTTTTTTTTTTTTTTTTTGTGCTACTCAAATTTGTGGAAATAATTTTACAGGTTGCTAGAAAATGAGTATCAAGGGAATTTTTCCATATTAAATCTATTAGAAAATAGTATTAGCTCTTTTTTCTCTTCTAGAATCTTGCAATTTTTTTTAAAATAAATAATACATATCTCATTTATAGTTTCTCAACATTTCACAAAGGATTGGTACATCTTAAAATGTTTCTGTATATATCATAGCCTTTAATTAATAAGCTCATGCATTGAATGGTTTAAATGGCTTGTTTGGGAGGCAAACCTGTAAAACAACCACGAAATCAATCAAACAACCAAACAATTTATTTTGAATGTTTGGTTACATTTTGTTGTACTCTGTTTTCTTTTCTTTTCCTAGACTTGATTACATGGCAACAATAGTGAAGTGAGGATTTGATTTGAGCAATGAACAACTGAAATTTGAATAGGATTTTGGTGGACATGTTTTGAGTTATTTTTTCTTTTCCTTGGCACAGGCTGGTAAACACCATATTTTATTTACATACATTCTTGCATGCAATTGTAAGCTTGTATCTTCATATTTGTTGCTTTGTCATATTTATGTTTGCATATCTTCTCATTTGCAGGTTCAGGATTCTTTTCCTTTCTCAATTGGATTTTCATCAGATGAAGGTCCGATCTTTACTCCGTTATATGGCGAGCTGTTTGCAAAAGGACATCTATTTCCAAGTGTTAAGATACTTACATTGCATAGAAGTAACTCATTTCATTTGGAAGCCTTTTACAGTGATCTGAATGAATTGCCTCTTGGCACATCACCTAAATCAGCATGACTTACCTGGTGGTAAATACCTAAGCTTTTGGAGCTAGCAAGTATGAATTTTCTGGATCATTTGAAAGTTTGTCCTGTCCCTTTCTGTTTGATTCCTAATTATTAGCCATTTTGAGATTGTCTCCTAGCCCCATTGAAATTAATTTAATACTAAAGAATGTCTACTCTTCAAAGTTTTCAAGATATTTGTGGCTGACAATTTTGGGGTAGGTCCAAAGCTGCACAAATGTTTGTTGTCTATGATTAATGATTCTGTGAACTCTAGATTATTAATGGACCTAAACTGTTAAGCAAATTTGTTGGTGAAACTGAGAAGAATGTAAGAGATTTATTTGATGATGCTGAACAGGACCAGAGAACTCAAGGTAAGAGGGTTAAACTGGGGAAGAAGTTACTTTTGGTCATTCTCTCTGATGTATAATGCTTCCATTTCTTCTTTACAGGGGATCACAGTGACTTACACGTTATCATATTCGATGAAATTGATGCAATTTGTAAGGTAGGAGCTCTCAAAACTTCAGCCTGATGTTTCTCACAGCTTCTTGAAATTGTGGGATGGCAAAACATTAGCTACTATAATTTTTCATGGAGTTGCTGTCACGCCCCACTTTTTATTACTCAAAGTATTACCAATTTCATTTACTTAATTCCATTTCAGAGATAACATGCGGAAATAAACTCGTATATTCAACTTGTAGAAGTGAATAACATTGCTCTCATTCGTATGCAAGTAAATACAACATGAGTACACTAAATAAATTGCCCTTGGGCTTACATCATTAAAAGTCAAGAAGAAGGGTATAACCCGCCAACACAAAAGAGACCCTGTGGCCAACAAATAAGAAGATCCAAAACCTTGTAGAACATCCTGGCTATCACCTGAAAAAGATTCAACAACGTGGGATGAACATATAGTCCAGTAGGGATCTCAACATGATCTCCAACAATAACAACTTACAGATAGCTATGATCATGAATGTTCATCTCATACTAGAATAGTAATGTGGCAGTTTATACAAAATATACATAAGTATGAACTTTTCTCAAAAACAGCCATTTCATTCGACGCTATAAGCGGTTCACCTTTTTTTTCCTTTTTATTACCCATTTTCCCAAACTTTCATGACTATAACAGTTTTAGAAAAAAAACAATTTCACCAAGCCCATTACTTTTCCCCCATTTTCTGTACTTACAACAAAATGACCTTTTTTTAAAACATGTTCACAAATACCCCATTTTCCTTCACACTTTCCAAAATCTCAAAATGGCATTTTGGTTTGTTCCCAATATATTCATATCAATACATGCATGCCTTAAATAAAAGGGAAATAACAAATCATCAACATGAATATAATCCACAAATGAGGCAGCTCAGCCTTTCAAAACTGTAACCACCGCAACCCATAACATACTTAGATACACTGACGATAACAATTAAAACTCTGCTCTACCGGCTATATGCATAGTAAGATAAGGATACGCCAAGTGATAAGCGAGATAATAACTCATTTTAAACATTTCATACCTCATAATAGATACACATTTTAGTACTGTATCAATCTCAGATAAAAACACTTCCATACTTCACAAATGATACACATTTTAGTGCTGTATCAATATCAAACAAAAACACTTCTATACTTCACAAATGATACACATTTTAGTGCTGTATCAACAACATGTAAAAACACTTCCAATATCAATAAGCACACATATAGTGGTGCTAATGGAGTCCATCCCCTATCTCCTCCTAAACAAAATCCGGTTTAGAGGTCCATCCCCTATCTTCTCCTAAACCATGGAGTACATCCCTTATCTCCTCCCACACAAAACGATGTATATTAGCGATTATCATGTTGTAGACATCCCCGAACGCCCCCGGGAGGGTGAGGTCCCGTTCCGTTCGTTTTGCGGGTCTACTACAGTTCGGACTCAAATTGTCACGGTTCTTAATCTGAACCAAAGAGTCCAAATCCGGCAAATCGTTTTGAGAAAATAGATTTTTGGAAAAAAAAGTGCCAAACATGGACTGCTTTGCCAGATACAGAGTCGCCACCTAAATATTTTAAAATGGGAGAATTTAGGAAACCCTGACTTGGTGCCAAAGGCCACGTGTCCGTCATCACCAAAGTTGTCTCGGCTCGGGAACTTGGGTACGATCGGGGAAGGTCAGCTATGAGCACCCCCTCTCGCCCGGTCCGAAGACCGGCCTCTACTAACCGTGATATCTATTTTTGAAAATATTATGTGTTCTTATTCCATTTATTAGCCTAGAATTACTATGTTATGCGCACAGCACACAAGTAGGCTCGACTAACCTAATCATGGCATGTGAAATGCAATCAATTGATGCACGTATTCAATTTGGAATTGAAGTACAAATGCAGTTAGCATGATGTACCGAGCCTGGTGCATGCGATACAAATGCATGAATGCACACATGCATAGCATAAAGTATGCTAATTTTAAATATGCCCTAGTCTACCATCATAAGCAGGTAAATAAAAGGGAAGAAAGACGTGGGATTGGAAGACATACACACACTCACGCACACTTATTACACAATTTCCCTCATCGGAGGGTCCAAATAAATATTACAGTCCGAATAATAAAAAAATAAATTATTATAGAATTTCTAATTAATTAACAGAATGAATGTAAAAAGAAAGGTGGCCACGGCCCCTGCCTCGGGATGCGCGAATGACACATGCTCGAACCCGTCTCGCCCAGAAAGTCCGTACCATACCATTACTGCCTCTGTTTTTACTGCCTTGCTTCTCTGAAAAATGCCAAAGTTCTGGGACAGGTTCCTTGCACGCTGCAGAATACCATCGGCTGGAGGAAATTCCCACCGGCAATATATAGATTCCATCGGCTGCTGATGGAGTTATCGGCCATTCACCAATGGCAGGTCGGCACTGAATGCTGCCGGTCGGCAGAAACTTCCTGCAGAAGACAGCTTTGACAGCAACAGAGGACAAACAGTATATGGCATGGGATTTCAGGCACATGTGAGCATGGTCATGTTTCCCATCATGTATTGAACTCAGGGAAGCATGGCCCTCGATCCTCGAGCCATCAATTGTGCATGATAGCCTAGGAGATCAAGCTTGCCATTTGATGTAAAAATGCATGCAACACACAAGTGAGGACGAAGACCTTATCATGTGGAAGTCAAGGGTCCCGGTGACCGAGAGTTAAGGCGCGTTACATCTCTTATAGTATGAACGCTCCTTAACCCTCACACTTGGTTTGACACCCCAAACCAAGTAATGCAATGCATGTTATGCAAACATGACTCAAAAATACAACATGAGATCAAGATGCAAGGCATGCCAAATGCCATGCAACTACTATGGCAAGTATGCAATGCTAGGCATGCAAGATGCAAATTCAATGCAAACATGGACGATTTAAGCAATAGGATCATCATGTTACAACACCTAATGAAGCAATCATGCAACAAACATGAGACAAGCATGCAATGGTGGACTTAAACCATAAAGGGGCAGACCTCAATCCACCCCAAAACAGTGGCTAAAAGTGCCCAAAATGATGGACAAACACTCATGCCAACACGCAAGCCAATGGACCTAAGGCTAAGGCACAAAAGGGGGGCACTTTACTTCCACCAATATGACCATTCATGGCATGAATTAGACAAGTAAAAACAGAATTTTAGCATGCAAAAATGGACTCTAAAACCCACTAATATGGCAGCTTAAGTGGCTCCAATGAGATGCATGCACCAAAACTCATTTCTAGGCATAAAAGGGCACATCCTCAAAGCATGAAAGAGGTCATATATGCAAACCTACAAACATGATTTATAGGCTGAAATATGATCCTAAATGATGCCAAATCATGAGGATGGTCTAAGCTACGCATGCTAGAGGCCAATATGCTCAAGGTTTACAAGCCAAAACACAAAGAGAGGACACCAAACATGGAAAGCATGACTAAAACGGATTGCCAACAGGCCTTAAACATGGTAAAGTAATACCAATACCTTCATGAAATTAGGCTAACACATGCAAGCATCATGACCTAAACACAAGATGCATTTCTAGGCCAAATAGAGGAATATAAAGCAAGTATATTAAGCATGCAAAAGGGCACAAATCCGACCAAAAACAGAGACAATATGTGACCTAGAGACACCAAAAAAAATCTAAAATAGGGCCAAAATCAATCGAGCACGCATGTTGCCCTTTAAGCCAAAAGACAAGGAAATGAGGCAATGAAGGGAGAGGGGTGTCCCTCCCCTATACAAGACTTCAAACCACCTTCCTCACCACTGAAAATCCACTGGTTTTCAGTGGTGAGAAGACCAAGACACTCAAGCAAACAAAGCTTCACAAAGGAAGCACCAAAGAGGCCAAATAAGGCCTAAGAGGGTGAGTTTGAACTCAAACCACAAAACAACCTTAATGAAAGTTCTTAAGCATGAAAATATAAGCTTTTTTTATGCTATGCACAAAGCTTAAATCAGCAAGAAAGATAGGTAAAAAACTAGTGCAAGTTTGGGAAAACTAAAGCAAAGTGATTACCTTTGAAGAACAGTTGGTCCAGCCCTCTTCTTTTGATCAAAATCAGTCCAAAAGCTCAAGAATCAACCCTCAAAGTGACTCAATCTCGGAGCAAGGTGTAATGGTGTGTGTATTAGTGCAAAAGTAAGGTAAAAATACACTTTTGGGCTACCAGACACACACAAGGGAGGAGAGAGAGAGAAATATAGAGAGAGATGATGTATCTATATGTATAAGCTCTGGTTTTTCTCTCAAAGTTGCCAACCTAGAACAAGGAGAAGACCTCTCCTCTTATAGAAGTCCCCTTTGCAAAGCTTATCAAACAAGCTTGCTTAGGGGGAAATCCCTCCATACACGTGTATGGAGGGGAACAGAGTGGGTGCCAGCTATCACAGCTGGCACAAAATATCTACAAAAAGTAGATGCACAGTAGTCGGCTGCTCAAAATTGCCATTTTGACAAAATGGAGTGCCGACCGGCAACAAAGAATGTCGACCGGCAATATACATTACCGATGGAAACAAAACACCAGCCGGTGGCCTCTGGCCATGGCCGGTGATGTGTGGGGATGCCTCACAAGGCATTCCTTGCCCCTCCAAGGAAAAACACAAGTGTTTGGTGCAAAACCAGACACTAAAGAGTCGAGTCGAGAGATCCTGAGGCAAGGCGCGCAAGCCGCGACCTCCAGGAACTCAAGACGAACACAAACATGGATAATCACCGAGTGTTCAAACGGTGACGTCCAAGTCTTGAGGACGGTCAAAAATGGGGTGTCTACACATGTACAAATTCCTCAATACAACAAAGCATAAATAACAAGTGTAATACATACACATAAACTATTCAATAATGTTTACCCAACACAAGTGTAACGCATACATCACAATTCAACACAACAATGTCATCCTCCACCGATGACCAAAGACAAAACCTCTAGATGCATGTATTCAGTACACCTAATAAAAGAGACTCAACTCTCAAGCAATCCTTAAACCCAACAATGACACTAGTACGATAGGTAAGGATAAAACCCCCAAATGTGTGTATTTAACACTCATGATACAATAGTTCAATTCTCAAATTTATTTTTTGAGACTCACATAGAGTTAACATTTCATTTACCATTTTCAAGATCAACTTTCATAATTTTTTCAAGTCAACATGTTCCATCACTTATTCCAAAAAGACTTTTCCCTTTTCACAAAACCAATTACATTCTCTTCATTTTACAAAATCAATTCCATGGATAATAAGTCATAACCCAACTTGATTCAATACGTTCATTTCAAAATAACTCCAATACCATAATTAATCCTTTAACTGTTAACACCTTCTACACAACTCATATTAACAATAGAAATTTACCAACATTGTTCAACCATAAACCCTTTTTATTTTACCAAATCAAAATATAATTTAGGGCTTTCTCTTCTTTCAACAATAACATGCTAATTTTATTCTCTAATTAGTCCAAACCACAGTCAATGATAACAAAACCATTCTCAAACAACCAACCCTAGGTTCCCCTCATGATTTTCAAACAAATCCAACACGGATATGATTTTCATGCAATACAAAATTACCACATGTCTATCTATAGACGGAGTATTGAAAAAGAACAAAGAAATCCCTACCTCAAATGGAGAAGATGAAGGCCAAAAACCAAAGTGCTCCAAATCGCCAAACTTTCAGATTAAAATGAAGATCAAGGGAAGCTCCACACTCAATACAAAGGAACTAGGGTAGAAGATCACTAGAACTAGATGTATTTATAGAGAGAAGATGTTGTCTAGAGAGAGAAACTCTCAAGTTATTCATTCAATGAACTTCATGAAATTGATTAATGTATCTCATACATTCATGATACATAATGCATCTTTTATATTAATGAATTCATTAGATAGATTAATGTATCTTACATATTCATAATAGAAACATAATGCATCTCTAAGATTCATTCATAATAAATCCATCACATTCAATGTATTAGCATTAGTCTTCTATACATTGTATAAATAGGTATCAATGATTAGTCACCATCTAATTGATGTACATGTATCTTACTAATGAGATGAATCTAGTATAATCATGCATAATCTTTGAAAAGTTAGAGAGAGAGAGAATGGCCCGAAAAAGTGATCCAAAAAGCTGTTTTTCGGACTGAATACAAACAGGTCCGCTCAAGCGTCAAGCCCAAAATCTGGACATCAACCCTTGGTTTCCAAACACAACCAACCTGTTTCAAACCTGCCCAACGCGACCCAAGACTCATATACAAAGAGTAAAGGATGGAAACGGGAATAAGACAACAACACATCTACGGAACCGAGTTCAGAATACAATTAAACAATGAAGGGAAAATCGGGATCGCTATAGTTGCTGAGTATGAGTTTTGGTGGTTCTACAATGAATTGACTATTTATGGGTTATCTTGCATTTTGCCTTTCCATTGAAGCAAAGTAATCTGTTTGAGTGCACATTCAACTGTTGTTTCATCACGAAAGTAACTGTTGATTAGTGATTTGAGGGTTTGAGTTGAGTACTTTAGAAACAAGCTGCATCCTCAAATATAATTATATATTTCAAGTCATAACAATGTAGGCTAGGTAACTTTACACTTTTGAGAGCTTATCTGACATCTGTTATTAACATTCACACTTCTGAGAACTTATTTTTGCTGACAACTATTTTTTAACTTTTCAATGCTCAATCAGAAAATTAAATCCCAATATTTACTCTTTATTTTGTTAATGTGAGTAAATATATTTCATGGTACATCAACACTCTATATTGTCTAAAGGTGTTTTGATTGGAAGTCAAGCTTATTCAAGATACTTATAGCTTGATGTTAATAACCAATTAGGATTTTGGATAACATATTCTTTTACTCGTGAATTTATTTATGTTTCCACTGTATAATGAGCCATGTATTTGGTAGGCATTCTGCAATCTTTTTGGTGTTACCCAACAGATTTTGACAGTTTGTTATTGCTGTTATGGCTCCTGTCTTCAACCATTTATTTATTCAGTTTTGCAATTTATTCTTTGGTTTGCTTGTGCAGTCTAAAGGTTCAACTGGAGATGGTACTGGAGTTCATGATATCATTGTTAACCAGCTCCTAACAAAGGTTGGTTTAACAGTTAACTTGTCTGTAGAATTGTTAGGAAGATTCCACACTGTGGTGATGCTATATCACCATAATAATTGACAGGAATTGATTGGAAATTACTTGCTATTTAGATAGACCGTGTTGAGTCTCTGAACAATGTTTTGCCGATTGGGATGACCAACAGGAAGGATTTACTTGATGAAGCACTTTTGAGGTGACTTTTCTATCCCATACCTCTTCTATCTTGTCCAAATAATATTCTCTCTTTACAAATAGCTGGTATAACGCTGCTGATTAAAAATATGGCGGAAACATAGAATTTGAAGAATCATAATATAAAAACAAAAAATCGTCAATACCCATTATCTAATAATTCTTTTGAATAGATCAAAATGGCAATTTTCTAAGACAGTAAAATGGCAAAAAAAATTGTATAATTGTTGTATCATTTTGGATTTGTTTCAAGTATTTAACATTAACTTAGTCTATTTATTTTTTTGTGTTATAGTATCATGTTACTTTTAGTTGATGTTCAGTTTGTAAGAGTTCATCTGTGTACTTTTTTTTTTGGTAACAAGTTTTTAAGTAACAATTTCTGAAGTGCTCCATTTGAAGAATACCTCATCCTCCCAACCTGCCCTCCTGTATTAAATTTTGACTATGTGCTTTTTAGGCCTGGATGTTTGGAAGTTCAAGTGGAGATAAGCCTTCAAAATGAGAATGGACGTTTTCAAATTCTTCAAATTCATACAAATAAGATGAAAGAAAGTTCTTTTCTTGCTCCAGATATCAACTTGCAAGAGTTGGGTATGTGAATTATTCATTTTTGTTGCCGTGATAGGTTATCTAATGATTGGTATCCTTTTCCACTTCAATACTCTTTTCTTGGACTAGCATGATGTTCTATCCAAGTACTGTAGATCAACATGTTTATTCTCCATGACAGTTTGATCAAATTATCATAAGACAAATAAAGATCTGAATACATACATATATACCCACACTTAATGCATTTTTGCAAGCTTAACTCGTTCTATATTTTTCAAATGTTGATTAATTTTAGTGGGAATGTAATTGGTAGGTTGAGTTTATTTCTACTTAGTCAAGAGGATCATAACCAAATTTATAATGGTAGGGAAATCCTAGTTCTACTAGGAAATAACTATAAGAATCCAATCCTAAGTGTAAGAACTCTAGTTAGAATTGACATTGGGGAAAACGCCTTCTAGCTTTTTAAGTTGCTTGTGACTCATTTGAATATTTCTACATGTTTCCTATCATGAAAAATAATAATTGTTTCTGAAAAACTTTGATGATAGTTGCCACCATCAATGAAGCATTCTCTAGTCAGATTAATTCCCTATTTTGTTTATTTATTTATTTATTTTTTTTTTTTTGAACTGGGCAGTAAGGCTGTGTGTGATTGCTAGTTTTGGGAGTGGAATTAGATCCACAGATTTTTACAAAATTAAATAGAAATGTTTGCAAAAATATTATTATTAACAACACTTTCTACATTTTTTTTTTATTGCAGGTAACTAGGGGTGTAGTCATGCGTGTTTATGGACCTAGGTTTGTCAGTGCATTAATTCTAAATTGTGCTTATACGTGGAGTTTTTGATATATTTCGCATTGGAGAGATATGACAAGCACTTGGATATTAATGGTTTTTGAAGTCTTTGATTGTTTTGGTAAATATGTTTTTGATGTAAATTCGTTGTAAACTAAATGAATGGATGGTTATTTTGAACTTGTAATGTGTTCATATTGACAAGTGATCATAATTTGATATATTGACTAGTATAGTTGATGGTTTTTTGTTTCTAGATTGGATTGTTGATGGATTGGTATGTTGAAATTGATTGGATGGACATGAATCATGCGTTAATTTCAAATGTATTATAGGTATTTAAAAAAAATAGCATTAGATTTAAAAAATTAATTTTTGGAATTGAAAGCTCTTTTGTGATCAATAAAATTTTAGTCGCAATAGGTGTTTGAGAAGGTTCTAGGAATAACTATTGGTGACCATGGACGTGGTCGCTAAATCATAGACTTTCAGCGACTAAATAAATAGTCACAAATTCGGACTTCCAACAAATTTGAACTCTTTCAGTGACCAAAATAGGAGGTTGCAAATGTTAACTTTCGGTGACCAAAATAGGTGGTCGCAAATGTTAACTTTCAACAACCAAAATAATGGTCACAAATGACAACTTTTAGCGACCAAAATAGGTGGTCACAAATGTTAACTTTCAGCGACCAAATTTTTGGTCGCAAAATGATCAACTTTTGACAAATTAAAATCCTTTCCGCGACCGAAATATGTGGTCGCAGATTAGAACTTTCTGCGACCAACCTCACTTCTGGTCGCCAAAAACCTTCTTTGATAGGCTTTTGGCGACTAAATTGTGACCAATTTTTTTTTGTCACTAAAATTATTTGCGATCAGATATGAGCTTTTTGCGACCAAAAATTTGGTCGCTAAAAGTGTTATTTCTTGTAGTGCATATGTAGTATTCTAGCAAGCCCGTCGTGTCGTATCATGTGGTCAACCAAAAAAACTTGTTGGATTTAAATTTGGGAGAATTTCAACACAGTGGGCAAATAAAAAAAAATTACAAAAATATATAGGGTGCAAGTGATTATGCGATAAGGTACAACTAAAAGACTGTAGAGATGTAAGTGTAATTTATACATCTTCATATTTATATAAAATAAAATAAAAAATTATGTATGTAATTCCCTCTTGAAATTTATCCCCAAATCATGTGGAACTTTTCACCAAAACACGCCACTTCATTGAAAAGGATAGTTAAAGGATTTGAAACAATAAATTGAACATTGTGGTTTCAGGAGTTGTCTAATTTTATCCTAACGATACCCTTTTTTTCGTAATGCAGATTTATTTCTTATTACTGCTCTTAAATCTTAATAATGGCTTAATTTGGGAATAATTAAAAGTCCATTTTTAACTTTTAACTTATTTTAGGTAACATTATCTCTTTAACTTTTTACATGTTTTTTTTTAAAAAATTAAAAAATTAACTTTTAATCAACTTCTCAAAAAGGCAATATAACTCACTTTTCCAAATCTACCGTGGTGCCTAGCTCACATGTAATTAAAAAACAAAAGAACAACGATTTAAAAAAAAAATGGTATAACAATTTGAAAAAGTATTATTAAAATATTTTTTTAATATTTTGTGAGTTTTTATAATAAGTGACAATTTGTAATTGGTTAAAATTTACGTACTTGAACCTCCAAAACCATTCATAACTTTTATTATAAAAAAATTGTTTTAACTTTTTCACCATGTACTCTTTTAAAATTGTGCACTATAATTTCTCCTGGATTTTTTTGAAATAAGATGATAAATATTTTTGTACATTACATATTTTACAATATATTTTTAAATAACTATATATATATATATACATACGCTAGTATATAAAGTGAAGGTTGGAGTTGATATTAATGTCTAATTTTTTTGTATTTTTAGAAAATATCTCAATAGTAGTTACATGAGCAGTATATTCAATTAGTGTGTGTTTTTTTTTTTTTTCAAATAACTTAATTGTTCGTCTTTTCATATTTATAAAATATTTTGTTTTTAGACTTTGAATTTAATCATTTGCTTCACAATCTTTTTTTTTTTTTTTTTTTAAAAACGATCATATAGGGGTCCCCAAATGGTCTGCAGACAAAAAATCTGATATTATCCAACTTGGCCCACTCGACCCACGGTCTCCCTTAGCCTGCTTGAATATCCATCCCTTCCCAACCCATAAAAGATGATTTAGAATTTTGGACAATGATTTGTAACCTGAGCCTGCAATAAACCCGGCTCGTAAGAGCCCGCATGGGAAAGTCTAATGTTTAGTTTGATTTTTTTTTTTTGTTCTCATGTTTAATGTTTTTATTTTTTTTTCTTTCCATTTGTAGGTATTATATGTTACTGTAAAAAGATTTTAAAAAAAAATTAAAGTACTTGAACTATGTTGGAACGCAAACAACAATGAAAACAATAAAAATATGTGAATGAAAAATGTGTAGAACTTAATAACATAAGTGTGATTTGGTTTGTAAGATTTGGACTTATGGGTGAGATGTGATTTTAATTTTTTAAATAGGTTCAACCCATATCTATCCGTTGATTAGTTAAAATCCAAAAAATCTGTTAAAATATGAGATTTGAACACAACAATTGCAAGATGATAAGGCCGGCCCATTCCATTGATGACCCTACACACATCGCGTGTACCAATTACTTAGAGTATATATTTATGAACATACACACAAGTAATTCAATTAAAATATATGAAGCATTATTTCAAATATATATATATATATATATATATATATTATTTTGTGCATTACACAAGTCACCGGCTAATATTAATATTATAAAGTTTAACTAATAATTTTTAGTCATAAAAGTGAGAAAAATAAATTGAAATAGAAAAAATATGTTGATAATATTATTGAAATAAATTACGATTTGTTATGATGTTTGTTATAGAATGTTATGGTTACATTAGGGTATGTATGGTGTGAAATTTTTTTTAAGGTACACACTATAACTTATATTTTACAAAATGCTCTTCTTTTTTTCCTTAAATCATAATTTCATATTTTTTAAAAATCATTGTTCCCATTTTTATTTTATTTATTACATGTGAGCTGAGCTCACAATCGATTGGAGACCACTTTTTCTTATTTGCAGTAAGGACGAGAAATGGAGAGACAAGAAACAAAAACCATGTCGTTAAGATAAAAATAGATTGACTTCTGAAAAGACAACGTTGGACCTGTTATTTCAAATCCGTTGGCTATCGTGGCTTGATCTCATCCATTCAATTTGTTTCCAATGACAGTGGCCATTTTCGTGGAAAGTGCTACACATCTGGAGATAGAATTTCTCCATAGAGAATATGAATCCATTAGAATCATGTAATTTTATTTATGTAATATTTTTAGTAAGTGACAAAGTACGATGCAACCATCATATTTTTTTTTTTTTTTGGGTACATCGGAAATGAACAACCAACCATCATATTTGGCCTATTAGTTGTGTAATATTTTTTGTAGTATGAGCTTTCTGGTTCAACTCTTATAGAAAGGGATTTAATATCTTTTGTAGTGGTTATTTATTTCTCTCATTATCTC
Source organism: Camellia sinensis (assembly GCF_055761805.1). Taxonomy (NCBI): domain Eukaryota; kingdom Viridiplantae; phylum Streptophyta; class Magnoliopsida; order Ericales; family Theaceae; genus Camellia; species Camellia sinensis. The sequence goes on from NC_138963.1 coordinate 146,094,831, forward strand.
CCCCGTTATGGGGTTGTGGTGATAATTTATTTGGTCCTTGCACTTGAGCTTGGTGGGCAGGTATATTGGTTGTGTTAGGCTTTATTGACTTTCTAATTATTGTAGGCTAAAAGTTTATTTGATAATGTAAATATTCTCATATTTGTAATTACTTTCCTATTGTTTGATTAAAAAAAAAAGGGGGGGAAAGAAATTGCAATGCATAGTAATTGCGGGGAAAGATTATGGTACAAGAGTATGTATCCTATATACCTTATAATTACAAAAGAAAAATGTATAATTTTAAACTTTCTAAGTCATTATTAAAAAAATAAAAAATAAAAGTTATAATCAAACAAAAAAAATTATAACTAAAATCTCAAAATAATGTCATAACTAAAGAAAAAATTTGATCATAACTAAAGAAGAAAATAATGTAACTAAGGGTGTATATAGTATGAGGGTGTATGTAATAAAATTCTCTAGTAATTGTGTCATTTTTTATTTTTGAATTACATGATAAACATGAATCAATATGTTTTCGATTAATGATTCACTCGCATTTTTTTTTTCCGACTCTTACCGGTAAGAGTCTCATTCGAGGAGATTTAAAGGAAAAAAATTGTGTGGATGTAGTGGTTTTTTTCTAGCTCATTAGTTTGGAGCAATATGTAAATAAGATTCATTGAATAATTACACAATTAGAATAAATGAAATTGGGAGCATTGAAATACATAATTCAGACAATTCATAAGTTAGAATTAGTCTTGCTGAGAATTGGCAATAAAGACTCCGGACCACCACCAAGACTCTTCAAGTTGGACTAATAAACATTCATGCAAGCACCACTACCGGATTCCAAATTCAATTAGAATTTGGAAAATGAGTGGGAGCACTAATTAGTGCTATCACTAATGATGTGGCAGTAGGCTCCACCATGAATGATTTGATGTTTTGGCCTTGGTGTTGTATTTTTTTTCTTTTTTTATTGAGTGTCATGTCATTAGTGGTCTTTTTAGAGCTCCAAAATTAGTGGTTTCTATCATTGTTGTTAGAATTTAACTCCGTACTGTTCCTCCGAATGACCACACATCAATAATACTGTTCCTCCAAATGACTGAGTCATCTATTGTAGCATCAATGAGAGGACCGACGCTAATTGGGTGTTTTTTACAAACGTTTTATTTTTTGACCAATTTTTCAACTTCAGTAATGTGTGAAAAAAGTAATTGATTGATAATCAGATAATACATAAAAGAAAGAGTTGTCTTTAATAGACTGCTATATTATTGATTTTGAAAAATGAGTCTAATTTTTGAGTCAGAATAACCGCACAAATAAAAGTCAGTCTATCTTGTCAATGAAGTAAATGCAGACAAAGTAGAACAAATCCAAAAGACATAAGAAAATTCTATTAGCATATACTACAAAAAATCTCAATATATATTATTTATACGGCTCAAATAAAAATTTCATAACAAAAGTCAAATGTTCAGATATAAATTTCTAAACAAAAAGCAATTGTACAAATATAAACTTTTGAACATAATGTATATATGAGAAATTTATTTTTATTTATATATTAAAACAACACAAATAGTGTATACTAATACATTTTGTAATGTGCGAATAGAATTACATTGTTTGTGAAAAATATTTAGAATGATTTTTTGATTTTTTACGAAAAAAACGTAAAAAAAAAAAATAGAGAAAAGAGAATTTCTGATTTTTTTGTATAGTTATTTAACTTTTAATTTTTTTTTTTTTGCTATTATTGTAAGTTAGCAAAGCAGTCCTAAGGACAAATACAAAAGAGGGTACTAAACAAACAGGGTCGTCTTGAAAAACGAAGCAGCAAATCCATATATATATAACTGTTTCAAAAGCAAGCTCTCTACAACCAACAAAAGGGGACCGCTCCAAGCCAAGAAAATTGTTTTAAAAGTTTATTTTTTTATTTTTATTTTTTTTTCCCTTCACTGAGGTAGGCATCTATACTATTCAACTGATCCAATTATGGTGTGAAAAACTACATGATTCGTGATGTGCTATAGATTTAATTGCAACAATTCCAAACAATCAAAACTAACAATCTAAATTATTCAGCACATACGAAAGTGATTTAGATTGTTATTTTACAAATAATAAATTGACACAAACGATTTTTACGTGGAAAAAATCACAGTTGAAGCACCTCCAATTGGGATAAAAAAAAACTATGAGCGAAATGCCACTAATCAATCCACTATGAAGAAAGAAAGAACATAAATTTACCAAACAATTTACCCAAACTCTGTAAAATTGCCTTCAACAATCAGTGTCTATTTTTCCAACGCCTTCGTCTCGAAATCGAACAGCTTGATGTCGAATCCACAACATCCATGTCGAATCAACAATCACTAGCAGCTTCAAACTCCTTCAAAGACTCCACGCTTGAATCTCTGAAATCCACTGAAGAAGAACACTGTTGTATTGAACAATCAAACAATCCTTTGATGTATACTTATCAAACAATGACTTAAACTCAAAGAAACTAGCAAAGATCCTCCAGAAGAAAACCCTAATTCCCTCAAAGAAGATCTAGAAGCTGTACCCTAGAATTGCACTTGTTCGTAGCTTTATAGCATACAGATCTGCGATCACCGCCCAAGCGCAGCAATGCCTGCTTGAGTGGTATGACTTAAACGCGTGTTTCTAAACAAGAATCTACGCTCGAGCAATTGAAAGTTCGCTTGAGCATAAAAACACAACTCCTAATACTTTTGTAAAGAAGCAAAACTTCTGAGAGTGCAGATTTTCGGCTCAACTGCAGCTTTCACCACTTGAGCGGTAAAGCCAAAAAAAAAAGGGAAACAATACAACTTTCAAAACCAAGTTTGTTCGTGGAATTGGCAACATGTAAGGACCTAGCAATCTCCCCCTTTGTCAATTCCCCAGACAAAACAATCTAATAATTTTTCCTAACAAACACACGTACAAGATACACCACCTAACAAAACAAAAACTACCAGACAAAACCAGCCGAACTAGTTTAGAAATACCATGAACAAGCCACCTGTTAAAAACACAAATCAAAACTGTGGAAATAGGATATTAAATACAAAAATAGAGATAATCCAATATATGCCAAAACAATAAATCAATATACATATCCATCAAAGTAGCATCCCAAAACTAATCCATATCCATCAAAGTAGCATCCCAAAACTAATTCTATGTGTGTGTCCTGTGTTCCCAATTACCGAAAACCATAGCAAAACCCAATCAAAACCAGCATAAGGGCACCAGTATAAAATAGGCAGCAGTAAACCACACATAAAACAAAATCAACACCCAAAATGCCCAAACCCACCGTGTATATAGCGTTTCTGGTTTAGACCCGACCCATTGTATGTTTTGGATCTAGGTTTCATTGTCTTATACAGTTGTTCATGTCTTGTTTCCCCTTATCTCTCTTTGAGTTTGGTTTTGGGACGTGTTGTTTAGGTTTGGAACAGGTTGATAGCTTTTTTTTCAAGTTGTTGATGCCCAAAATTTTGTTCCTACACTCGAGCGACACTTCTTGCACTCGAGCGTCTTTGTGAACCTCTAGTACTTTTACAGGTCTACAAAAATACTAAGAGTTTATTCTTCGCTCGAGCGATGCTTCTTGCGCTAGAGCAAGACTTCTTGCACTTAAGCGGTGAAACTTATTGTGTCTGATCGCTCAAGTGACACATCTTGCGCTCGAGCGACCTATGCGTATATTAGTTCGTAAAGTCACTTTGTTGAGTCACTTTTTCACCTCTCTCTCTCTCTCTCTAAACATTTCAAAACACTAATTTCTCTCACTCTCCCTCTCTAAAACTCATCTATTTCACTCAAATCCACCTAGATCCGTTCATCTTTTCACCCATGTCCCTTTGTTAAAAAGGTAGAGCTCGGCGAAGGCTTCGTTCTAATCAAAGCAAAGTTGATTTTTGGCGTCTTTGAGTTTCCTACACTCTCTCTCGTCTTTTAAGCTTGAGGTAGGGATATCTCCACTCTTTTTAGGAATTTTAACTTAGTTATTTGTTATTTCTAAACAATATTGAGATTTTGGAAGATTTGGAACAATTTAGGGTTTTGGGTAAAAATCAAAAAAGAGATTTTTCAAATGGGTCCTTGAAAATGATTTTGATATGGAAAAATATGTTGAGTTAGGAATAAATTGTTGATTTTGAACATTGGGATTGATTTTGGAAAGGAAAAAGATTTTGCCCTAAATGCCTTAAATGTTGATTATATATATATATATATATATTATCAGATTGATATTGAAATTGTGAAATTGGATTGATGTTGATGAGGATAGTGGAGTTAGATATGTATTATCACTCATCTCTTGAAAATTTGGAGAGTTTGTCTTTGTCGATAATTGTTTATCGGTTTAGAAATATCTGTGTTGCGTTATCGGTGGAGGAGAGCTATGAATGCTGTAGAAATTACATGTGAATTAGGAGAATTGAAACCATTTTCTCATTCATTTACATTGAGCATTATCTCATGCTTATACATTGGAAATGTTTATCGTTTTGAGAAAAATAGGTGAATCTGAGAAACATGTATTGTAATGTTGAAATAAGTTGGCCTGAGTGTCTATGGTGAAAGTCCGAAAAACCGCGTGTACACATGGGTGCCTATCCTGTGAACAAAATTTCCATGAAATGGTAATAGTAGTGCTTGTATAGCCTACATTTACATGAGTCCTGGTTTACGGTTTCCTCCGGACAAAATTTTCAGAAAAAGTTGTATTGTTTTGAAATTCCCAAAGCGTGATTCACTGCCCTATCTTTTTATTCCAAAGGAAGTGATTTATGATATTATTATGGCATTGCATGGTTTTGGAAAGAGATATTAAAATGTTTTGGAACGAGCATTGCATATACATTTACCTTATAGCTTTGTTAAGATTCATATACTATGTTGGATTATTTCTACTAGGCTTTGGCTCACCCTATGTGGGAAAAATATTTCAGGTGCTGATGATATGCCTCCGCCAAAGCAATAGCTTGGGAGGACTTGGAGTGAGTGCTTCTTTTGTGTATTTGCTATATTTATTTTTATACAAGCCAAGGGCTTTAACTGTATCGGACTTAAGTCCACTTTTGTTGTAACCAGGTGTCATCTTGGAAATATGTAAGCCTTTAGGGCATTTCTTATTTGTCTAACTTTCATCTCGTCTCTCTATTATATCACTCTTTTGTAAAGATTAATTGTAAATGAATGAAAGATAACCACTTTGTCATTATGATCACTTATTGATGTTGAGTATGGGTTATAGTAATTATTTTAAGGCGTTATAGTGTGTGAACAAGTGAAGCCCAAGAATATAAACAATGATGACATGGAAAAAAAAAACAAACAAACAAACAAACAAACAAACAAAAAATGAAAATCAAGAATGAACACAATAAAATCTTACCAAAACCGAGGAAGATGCACAAAACCCACTGGAAATTGGTCCTCAAGCGAGGGCACGAAGAAGAGGATGAGAATGCCCTACGAGAGAGAGAACCCACAAGAGATTTGGGGAAAATGAGTATTGGAATGGATGGTTGAAGAATTTATACCAGGATTTTTTTCTCAAGCGAGAGTTTATCTGCTTGAGCGAACTCACTTATGTGCAGAACTTCACTCGAGCCAAGACTAGTGCGTTTGATCGTAGAATGCATGCTCTCAGTTGTTTGGCCCCTCTGCAAAACTTCTGGAAGTGAGGATTTACCACTTAAGCTCAAGAAGCTGAGCTCAAGCGGTGGAGAAACAAATGCAAGCCTTGAAAACCCCTTGCTGAGCATGTGAAAACAACTCATATAACAAAGTATTTCCTGAGACAAGAGAGGATCATTATAAAGGCAAAAATGAGACACTAAGATGAAATAATCCACACACCATGAAGCTCGTAATCTTGCAATATTGACAATATGAAGCACGATATCATGCGCAAAACAGGTAAACATGGAGCAATAAGCATAAGCAACATATGAATACACAACTCAAAGGCAAACATGAGTGCACACATAATGAATGTGTGTGTGTGCATTCCTTGAGAGGCCACAATTGCTAGAGTTAATCCTGGTAGTGATTGGATAGCTAGACCTCCAGTAAAAGAATCTAAACATCACTGAGGAAATTCAAACCACTAGGATTTAAGAGGTATTTGCTGAGTGAACGCGGAGGCTCCCCCTAAATCAATGAGTCCCTTTTTTAAATTTTTTTTCTTTAAAGTTTTGACTTTTCTTTCTTTTGGGCACTCACTAACAGCTTGCATGCTCAAGAGTATGGAGACCAAGCCAAAGAAGCATGAAAACAATGAGGATGGCCTGGTTGGTGCCTCTGAGGTAGCATTTTCCTAATGCCCGGACTTCAAAGTAGTGAGAGAGAAACCATGGAAGTGAAAATAGATGATGGATGATTAAGAGACTCAACATCACCCATGGTGTGCCAGTATCGGTCAATTCCTCTAGAAATGTATAAGACACAATGTTAGAAGTCCATGGAGAAAATTGATCACTTATGCGGAAACCCCTGCAATAGTTTATCTCAAGAATGTGTACAGAATGAGATCATGAATTCAATGAGCATGTACATTCAAAATGACCAATGGACAAAGATAAAGAAATCTTGCAAGTAGCATGAGAGGTGTTCATTTAAGTCTAAGTGAAAAAGATAACAAAAATCAATGACAATGAGATTATAGCATCCAAGTACACAGAAAGCCAATCACTCTCACCCACTCAAGTAACAAGTCACACTCTAGTTAATGAGTACTACACCCAACACCTTTCTAAGGAATTCAAACCTAAGAAGATCAAGGGGTTTTGTAAAAATATCAACTTTTTTATGCTCAGTGTGTATATGTTCAAGAACTACGAGGCCCTCCTCAACTAACTCTTGAATGAAATGATGACGAATGTCAATATGTTTAGTGCAAGAGTGTTGGACTAGATTTTTAGAGATGTTAATGACACTTGCATTATCACAGAAAAGGGTAAGAGTGTCATGGTCTATACCATAATTATAAAGCATTTGCTTCATCCACAACATTTGTGCACAACAACTCCTTGCACCAATGTATTCAGCCTTAGTGGTCAAAAGATAGATAGCATTTTTCTTTTTGCTATGCTAGGCAACTAGATTATTCCCAAGGTAAAAACAACCTCCGAAAGTGCTCTTCTGATCATCAGCACACCCTACCCAGCCGACGGTTGCCGGGCGCCGACTTCCTTTTGCATTTGCGTTGATCAATATGTCGATTTTGATTCTATATTAGGTATGTACGGGTTGTCATCATATCAGGCTGTCATAGATTGTTACCGTCAAAGGGTTATACCTTGAGCGGTGATTGTTTTTATTTCATGGGAGACAGAGCCGATAGAGTTTTATCACTAGTGTATGATCCACAATGGCGGAGTGAGCTTAGTTGTCTTCTTGCAAACTTCTTGGGTAGTGAGTGTGACGAAATTCGAGTTGACTTGCCAAGGTTAGTTTGTGAATACTCGGATGTCTTTCCTGAGGATCTCACTAGCTTGCCACCTCACCGTGAGATTGAGTTCTCTATAGATTTGGTGCCTAACACGGCACCGATCTCTATGGCACCATATAGATTTTGTAGTGATCCCGGTTTTGATCCTTCTTTCATGGTTTTCCATTTCGACTGAACAAGTTGGGGATCGAGCAGCGCCCTGGCGGGGTTGAGGGGGAGCGCCCCTGAAGCAAAAATACAAAATGCATTCGAAGTTGCTTGAGCCGCACATGCGAAAAACAGGGGAGGGCTTGTTTGGCTACTGCAATAAATGCAGGTGCGGGAGTGCAAGTGCGGGAGAAGCGCCGCACGTGCGGTGGTAGGTGAGTCCGAAATTTTAGTCTTTTCTTCTCTTTAGGCTTAATGTATCTCACTCTTGTTAGGTCTCTCTCTCTCTCTAAAAACCCTTTCCTCTCCCTTCTCTCTACATTTCCCTACGCCAAATTGGATCAAAACCTTGATTTCTTAAGATTCATTAGAGTTCTGCCATAGTTTCTTCATCAAAGTTAGTTAACTTCTCGAGGGCTTTGTTGTGTACGGTGAAGATCGAGTTTCGACACCGTTGATTTTGGGGGTTTCATCTCATTTCTTCTTCAAAACTTGAGGTACGGATTTTCTTAGAGTTATATATATGTTTTTGCAAGATCTATATGATTTTCGAAATCATCTTTCGATAGCTTTGAAAATTGATTGTTGATTCAAGATGTTGAGCAATTTTGAAAGTGGGTTTGTCTCTTGTTCTTTTAAAATGATCTTATGGGTTTTGATCTTCGTTGATTGAAGAAAAGATGATTTTGAAAAGTTTTTTTTCAAAAGATTTGAGTTGTATAGTTTTGGTGAGAAAACCTAGAATGTGGGAATTGTTTTTTAAGAGACTGAAAATCCATGAATGATATTTTTATATTTATTTTGTGTGTCAAAATAAATGGATGTTTGGAAAATTTCTTATTTATATTTACATAAATGATGAATTTCAGGGAATATGAGAATTATTGTTCATTTTGGAAATTATTGTTCAAAACGTTGAAATAGTCTTGAAATGACTAATTGTTGAGGAAAATTGAGAAGAGGGAATTGTGCTATTCCTTGGATGATGAATTGGAATAAAAGTATTTATATTCATCTTGTGTTATTGGCATATCAATTCATTTGATTACATTAAACTTTGAAAGTTGATTTGAAAACTTGTATTGAGAAAAGAATGTTGAGAAATATGTTTTCAAGGAATGGTTTTGGGGTAAATACGTTGGTAAGTCTTGATAGATGGTATAGATGATATTGAATAAGTTGGCCTGAGAGTCCGGGGTGAAAGATCGAAAACTCGCACGGATAGGTCTTGAGCCTTCCGGTTAATACCAATAACAATGACAAATTGATAGTACTTGTATAGTCTACTTGCAGACACTAACCTAAAGATTACCAGAGTCGTATTTACCGCTCTTGAAATGAATTGTTAAGCTTTGAAGAATTGAAATTGCATGACATCATTGAGCATGAGGGTTTTCAAATATGAAGATGTGATTTTCTTTGAAAAGAGCATAGCATGGCATGTGCATTTCATCTCTTGAGACTTGTATAAAATGTATATACTTTATTAAGGATTTCCTACTAGGCTTTATGCTCACCCTATGGGATTTTGTGCAGGAAAAAATATGGTAATGCCGCCTAACTAAAGGTGAGGAAATGTGTGTTGAGAGTACGAGACTCTCATTTTGCTGTGACTCTGTGTGTAAGCCAAGGGCTGTATGTGTGTGGGTTTGAATAACCGTTTTGTGTAACCAGGCTCAAGCCTTGGAAACTTATAAACCGTTAGAGGTATTTATTTGTTTATTTACTTGTTGTTAGATTAATGTATTGTTGCATGAAGAACTATTATATCATGTAATGTAAGTTTAGAGATTTATATTCGGTTTTCCTTGAAAGAGCCATAATTGTTGTATTATCATTTGGGCTAGAAATTTGGGGCATTACAAATTTGCACCTGCTGAATTAAGTGAGTTAAAGATTCAACTCCAAGAATTGCTAGATATAGGGTTTTATTCGCCCTAGTACTTTACCTTAGGGAGCACCGGCTCTCTTTGCTAAGAAGAATGATGGTGCCTTGCGGCTTTGTATTGATTATCGGAAGTTGAACTGGGTAACTATTAAAAACAAGTACCCAATGCCTCACATAGATGATTTGTTTGATCAGTTGAAGGGGTCTTGTTTTTGCTCTAAGATAGACTTGAGATCGGGTTATCACCAGTTGAGGGTAAGGGAGGAAGATATCTAGAAGACGACATTCCGTACGCGGTATGACCATTATGAGTTCCTAGTGATGCCTTTGGGTTAACCAATGCACCAGTCGTGTTTATGGACCTAATGAATCAAATATTCCGTGGGTTCTTAGACTGTTTTGTAGTTGTCTCTGTCGATGACATCCTGATTTACTCACCCTTCGATGAGGAACACGAGGAACACCTCCTGATTTACTTTTAATCTTGCATCTCTTTATTTTGAGGATGTTTATGTGGTGCTATCATGACATTGATGCTATAATTTAATGCTTGAGTTTACAAAATTGGACTTTGTTTCAAAAATGAAATTTTCTCTACATTTTCTTAAGATTTCAATTAATGGCTATGGATTATGAAGATTTTAGTTGGGAAATAGCATTTAACATGACTTGGGGGTAAAAGCCCTAAATTTATGAAAACTCTAGTTGTAAAATTTGGAGAAAAGATGAAATTGATTTTTAATTTTTTAAAATTGATGAATGAATTATGATATTTTGAATATGTATTGATTGAGACTTGTGAAATTGGAACCTCTTGAGATTTTTTTTTTCTTCTTGAATTATGAATATTGTAACTCATTACTCCGTTAAATTACTTAAGTGGTGTACATTACCCTTTGTCTAAAGAATGTATGAATATTTGGAAATCCTGGAAAGGTTGTTTAAATTGGTGGTAAATAGCATGTAAGTCTGGGTAGGGAGTTAGTTTTTGGAAAGAGTTGTGTGTTGTTGGTACTCGCACAGGGAAAAGTTTACGTGTCCAATTGCCCTGTCTTTTACTTATCGCCGAACGAATATGGGAAAGTGTTTTTGGGTATCTACTGGTCCTGCCGTATTGTAGTTGATAAAAGTGAAAAAATGGATGATTTTGGGTGTCCATTCCCTGCCATATTAATAGCCGACAAATGTGGGAATATTTGGATATAAACCTATGTATATGTGTATGTATTGGGACTCTCCTCAAGGGTTTCATGGCGTATTTATCCCCCGGTGTTGAAATGTGATTTTTTTTTTCATGAAAATTATAATATCTAAGTTTCGTTGCTTAAACCTTTAACATGAGTTGAATAAGAAAACGTTTTGTTGTGATAATGCCATATGGATTTTCGAATAGTTGGATACCTTGTTAAAAGTATTTCTACTGTGCATCTAACTCATTTTTATCTAACAATTTCAGGAATCGGTGATATGCAACCACCGCTATGAGAATGAAGTGGACTCTTTTATTTTGTTGGGGCACAAACGCTCATGGATGTGTTATGTGGCAACTTCGAGCATATGTGTTTTGAAACCATGTGTCCATTTTGTTGTAACAAGACCTTGCCTTAATGTTTGTATGCCATTAAGGCATTATTATTTTTATCATTTAGCCTCTTGAACTATGTTAATGTTGTTGTAACTAAGACAAGAATCTGAAAATTTGTAACATTTGATATGTAGTTAATGGAAAAGAGGGCTTTTGGGATTAATGTTATTTTTTGGTATGGTAAGATTTTCGGATTAATCATGTTATGAGTAATGTATTAATTTAATTAATTTAGGGGCGTTACAAGTCAAACCAAAAGTGATTCAGCCTAATCAGTTAGGTCAAAAGACCAATCACCTTACACAAAAGTTAATTAATTAAAACTTTCAAATTTTATTTTAAAATTTAAATTGTCTTGAACTACAATATTAAATGTATGTGGGAATATAAAATAAATGATAGACTAATTAGAGTTTTATTTTAAAAATTTAAACTGTCTTGAACTGAACTATACACAATACTATAATATTAAATGAGAGTGTAAGATTTACTTTATATAAGTGAAACAACTCACTTTTTCCTGCTTCTTCTCTTGATGTGGGATTACAAAACAAATCATAGACTAATTAGAGTTTTATTTTTATATGGTTAAATGGAAACTAACCAATGAAATTTTTTTTAATTATTTAAAATTAAGAAAATCAGTATGAGAAATTGCAGTTAAACCGGTGAATCAGTCAAATCGAGAACGGTTTAGCCTAATCGGTAAGTCAAAAGACCAGCCAACTTATATAAAAATTACTTAATTAAAACTTTTAAATGTTATTTTAATTTTAAAATTTAAATTATCTTGAATTGAAGCATGCATAACACTACAATATTAAATGGGAGTATAATATTCACTTTATATAAGTGAAACAACTCACTTTTTCTTTTTTCTTTTTTTCTCAATGTGAGATTATAAAATAAAATTTAACAATTGTTTGGGCGGAAAATTTATTTCTAATCAAGCAATCTTAGTCGTTTGATCATTAATCAACTCCATCTTTGGTTTATTTTGAATCAAACAAATCTAACCAATATATTTTGATAAAACTATTAAAATTACGGTTAAACCAATGAATCAATCAAACTATGGTTAAACCAATGAATCAATCAAACAAAAAAAGATTGAGCCTAATCAAAAAACCAATCAACTTACACAAAAAATTAATTAATTAAAACTTTTAAATTTTATTTTAAAATTAAACTATATTGAATTGAAACATGCACAGTACTACAATATTAAATAGGAGTATAAGATTCATTTTATATAAATGAAACAACTCACTTTTTTCTTCTTTTCCTAATGTGGGATTATCAAATAAATCATAGACTAATTAGAGTTTTATTTTTATATGGTTAAATGGAAAGTAGCCAGCGGAAATTTTTTTTAATTGTTTAAAATCAAGAAAATTAGTATAAGATATTAAAACTCTTACAATGCTCATCACTAAAAGCCCTTTTACTCATATAATATATATAGATAGATAGATTTTATAAAACAAATTCATAAATGTGAAACGTTTTAAATGTATATAAATTGAGTAGATAAAAACCAGAAACAAAGAGTTAAATTTTTTAGAACTTTCATAAAAAATAAAAAACACAGAGTGAAATAGATTAGACATATCTAAAAAGTATATTTAGATTAGGTATATAAAAAAAGTAAACAAATTTGATTACAATATTGCAAAAAAAAAAAAAAATTGACTACAAGATAAAAAAACACAAGACCCAAAAAGACTAAAAAATTAGTTATGAAAACTCATAATCAAACACGTTTTAAATTTTAAAATTTTTAAAAACTATTTTCAAATATACAACTCAAAATTTAGTTTTGAAAACTCATAACCAAACAATTTTTGAATTTTCAAAACTTTTTTTCACAAAATGAGGGTGCGTTTGGTTAAATTTTTGAATCAAAATTTCAAAAGGTTTTTGAAATCTCATTCTAAAACCCAAAACCTATTTGGTTTTGAAAACTCATTCCAAAACCTAAAACCTATTTGGTTTAAGATTTTCACAAAATTGATTTTGTTTTGTTTTCAAGTATTGGCTGAATTTTTTTTTTATATTTTAGATGTATATGATCTAAATCGACTTAAACAGTAAACAAAATATATAAAATATTAAAATTGCATTCATTTTTAAATTGGGCCATTTTTTTCTTTTTAGTATATTTCTCATTAGGGGAATGCACCAATAAATCCCAAATTAATAACTTATACACTGTTTAGTCCTAAAAGTTTTCTTATAGACTGAAAGGTCCCATTACAATGTTTCAAACATCAGATTAATGTTTCGAGCATTAGATTTCGAACATCAGATTAATGTTTCGAACATTAGATTTCGAACATCAGATTAATGTTTCAAACATTAGATTGATGTGCAAATGGGACTAAATGGAGCATAAGAAAACTTTTAGGACTAAATGGTTCAACTTTTCAGAAACTAGGACTTATGGGTAAATTTTCCTTCTCATTATTCAGTAATTTTATTAAAAGTTACATTTAAATATGAAACATTTTAAATGTATGTAGATTGCGGATATAAAATGAGAAAAGAAATGTTAAAATTTTTCAAACATTCATAAATATATATATATATATATATGGAGTGAAACTTTTTCCTATAGATTAGATTAGATATATCTAAGATATAAATTTAGATTAGATTAGATATACAACAATGCTGGGACCCCTAGTGGGGGTGACCTCCAGTGACCCCCCAGTGCTACGTGGCAACCTGCCACTGGCTGAAACCCAAAAAAAAAAAACAATTTTTTTGGCCAATTAGAGAAGACCCCAGCACCACTGGGGGGTCTAAGTCATTTTTCATCTAAAATATAAATTTAGATTAGGTATATGAAAGAAGTAAACAAATTTGATTATAATATTACAAAAACATTTTAACTATAAGACAACACGGTCCAAAAAAACTCAAAAACTAATTTTGAAAATTCATAATCAAATAAATTTTAAAATTTCTAATTTCTAAAAACTATTTTCAAAATATATAATTCAAAATTAATTAAAAAACTCATAATCAAAGTTATTTTTTTAAAAAAAAAAAGAATTCAAAACTATGTTCCCAAAATTTCCTTCCAAAAAATTTCTATCCAAATCACTCAATCCAAACATAGTGTAATCTCTCATAGAGCCTATTGCCTCGTTATCTCATGAAGGGGTGTGATGAAGGACGAAGGTGATGCGGAGTCTGCTCTCTCTCTCTCTCTCTCTCTCTCTCTCTCTCATTGTGCAATGCATGGATTATCTCACATATCTACAGCGGAAGAGGAAGCAGCAGCGGTGTGATTGTAGGCAGGTATGGTGTTTTGGACTCTGATAACAGTTTATTCCTCATAACCAATGTCTTTTAAAATGTTAATTCGGAAATGGTGATGAGAATTGACTTTTTTCGATCCAATTTCTTGGAATTCTTATACAAGTATATGTTTGGACAGTAAAAAGCTACTCGTAAAGAAACGCTTACATTCCCCTGATCTTTTTAATCCTTTTACAATCAACCTTTCACAATAAGTCTGAGCATCTCCGACAGTAATAGGCATTTTACCTCTCTAAACATTACTATAAAGTATACATTTTATTTTGCATATTAATTGTTTCATGTTTCTACTCTAACCATCCTCTGTATTTTAGCTATTTATCCAAATATTATTAACTTTGTAGAATGCCACGTCAGTAACAAAGATCGAGGGAAATAATCCTAATAAATAAATACATTTTGCCTAATCTTGAAGGCTAGCTACATGTAGCTAGTGAATGTGAGTTGAACTAACATGCTTAATCATATGCCTAGTGCATTGGAATTGAAAAAAGTAAGCCATGCTAGGCATTTTGACTAACAAGTATTATATACCTAGTGGGTTGGAGATGCTTAATCTCATACCATAAATAGAATAATCTGAGAGTGAAATTGTCTCTTTTATAATGAGCTCTGCAACATGATATGTATGGTGAAAATTATTTTATATGGTTAATTCTGTGATGACTCTATGTTAGTAGTGTTGTTGATTTTTTTTATTATTTTATAGTCACTTACATTGTTTGGAACCAACCATCATTACAAAACCCCCATCATTACATTGTGTGTGATTTTGGGAAGCGGAGAGGAGGCTGGTGCGGTTAGGGATGGCAAAGGGGGTTCATGGGGTGGATATTAATTCTCCATCCCCATTCCCCTATAATAAATTTTCTCCATTCTCCATTCCTCATTCCCCATGGGTACCATCCTCCTCATTTCTTAATGGGTTTAGATTTTCCCCAACCCACTTTAATTCCCATTTTTATTTTATTTTTATTTTTTATATTTAATGTTAACA
Organism: Camellia sinensis; assembly: GCF_055761805.1. Taxonomy (NCBI): domain Eukaryota; kingdom Viridiplantae; phylum Streptophyta; class Magnoliopsida; order Ericales; family Theaceae; genus Camellia; species Camellia sinensis. The sequence continues at coordinate 146,110,258 of NC_138963.1, forward strand.
ACCAATTTTTTTTTTTTAAAGGTTCACAACAAAAACTAAATATACCTTCAATCTTTTTTAATATATTTAATGTTAACAATTTTTTTTTTTTTTTAAAGGTTCACAACAAAAGCTAAATATACCTTCAATTTTTTTTTCTTTCTTTTTTAATATATTTAATGTTAACAACAAATTTTTTTTTTAAGGTTTTAGCTAAATATACCTTCAATCTTTTTTCTTTCTTTTTTAATATATTTAATGTTAACAACTTATTTTTTTATTTTTTTTTAAAGTTCACACAACAAAAACTAAATATACATTCAATCTTATTTTATTTTATTTGGTTCAACAACAAAATCAAATACACATTAATTAATTAATTAAAAAGTTTGTTTTATAATAATCAAATATCTAATTTTGAGACAATCAAATAAGTTTTAGTAATTAAAAAAAATGTGGAAGATTAAAAAAAAATTACAACCATCTCTCTCTCTCTCACTCTCACTCTCACTCTCTCCCCTACATGTTATAAGAATCTGTTTACAATGTTATAAGAGCATGTTTGAAGAAATAAAATGTGAAAGAACCTATTTGAAGAAAGTGTTATAAGACCCATATTAAATTGCATCAGGGCATAAACAAGGAATTGTTTGTTGATCTCTTAGCCACGGACATTTTAGACATTAAACCATATTTCTCTTAGCAAATTTGAACCATTCATTTTAATTTATCCAAAATCTAATTATACCTTTTAACAAATCTGAACCACTCATTTTAAGATATTTATGCCTTACCACACCCAATCCATCCTCCATCTTCTTTCTTTAGTCACCCACGAATTTTGTTGTTTGTTACTTTTAAAAAAAATTATTTAGTAAGACTCTGTATCCCTTTTTTGTTTTTCCAGCAAATAAATCTTTGTACCCATCCTTTCTAACCAATCACGACTCATGCTTGTTTCGCTTCTCTACAATTTCCCTATATTCAAATACATTCATATATATATATATATATATATATATATATATATATGTTGTATAAATTGTGTGATAACATAAAACAAATAGATTCATACTCGTTAATTGAAATTTCAGAACAAGCAAACCATTTTGAAAATTACAATACATAACAAAATAAAATAACATAGAAAAGGAAATCGAAACCTGTACTAGACAGTGTCCTTAATTTTTTTAAATAAATTTAAAAAATTCTAGATATGCATATATTTGACAAGAATAATATGACAATGTTAATTAAAGTGTATTTGATTTTATTGTTGAGTCAAATAAAATAAAATAAGATTGAATGTATATTTAGCTTTGGTTGTGAATCTTAAAAAAAAAAAAATTGGTTGTGAACCTTAAAAAATAAATAAAATAAATAAAAAACAAAAGAAAAAAGATTGAATGTATATTTAGCTTTGGTTGTGAATCTTAAAATTTTTTTAAAAAATGGTTGTAAACCTTAAAAATAAAAAATAATAATAAAAAAAAGATTAGAGGTATATTTAGCTTTGGTTGTGGATCTTAAAATAAAAAAAATAAAAAAAATAAAAAAAATAAAAAATAAAAAAACATATGGAGAAATTAGTGGGTACCCATCTCCAACCCATCCCATGTGGATATTTAAAGAATATCACTTACCCTACCTAATGGATAAGAAAAAAAGGAAAAAACTCATGTATTTGGGTTGGGTCTCCATGGATACCCACAGGGTAGGTTATCCATTGCCATCCCTAGGTGCGGTGGGCAGGGGAAGAGGAAATAGTGATGAAATGTCTTAATCATTCATAGAGGAAAAAAGGGGCAAAATAAGAAATGATGTAGAATAATTTGATCACTCAGCCAACTCTGTTAGTCTATTTAACTGTCAACTAACTGAAGGGGTAAATTAAAATGTAAAAGTGAACCTATAGGTAGATTATTGTCATTTTAAAACCTTCGGGTTCTGTGATTTTATCAAACCTCAAGAGGTTTGTGTAATTTATTGAAAAACTTATAGATTCAAAGTGAAGACTAAATTTGTAGCACCTATTTTAAATTGATAGTTTATTCAATTCATTAATCAGTTGGTGACGTAGAAATGAAATTGTAAAGAGATATGGATGCTACTTCGTATTTAATACAGGTAGATGTGTTCCAATTAAGAAAATTAATTACTATTAGTAGTTTGTTTGATACATAAAGAAAGGGTTTGCATCAATAACTACAATTCTAGAAAACATTTTGATGCTCAATATCGAAAATCACAACAAATTGAATCTCAACATAAATAATCAAAAGATTCAAAACAATTGGCACGGACTATTTGACGAAGCCCACATGGAAACATTACAAAATAACATCTAATAAACATAGACCATGACAAGCAATGCCTTATCGTCCACCAACTCCAAAATGTTTGGCTTAGTGGGAGAAAACAACAAATGGGCTTACCACCCACGAGGTCGCAGGTTCGAATCTCACGAAGGTCAAACATCCTAAAGCTTGGGGTTATTGGAGATTTGCCCAGTTGTTAACTTTAGGGTCACGGGATTAGACCAAGTACGTGTAAGTTGGCCCAGACACCCAGTTATTAAAAAAAAACCTTATCGTCCACCATCAATTGGTGAAATGATATGGTTTGCCAAGCTATCGTAAGCTGCTGAATTGCTTCTACTATCGCCGCCACCATAAGCATCTAAAAGTTGATCTCCAAGCAAGTAGTGAGTCTCTTCTAAATCTTTGTTGTCATTTACCCATGAATGTTTCTCCATCATTCTTAATCCCTCTAACTCCATTGCCACTTCCTTCATGGCTGGCCTTTCGTCACCTTTCACTCTTAGGCATCTCTTTGCTAAAATAGCAACTTCCTTTAGTTGGTCAGTGTTTGCCATATTCATCACCTGTTCATCAACAATTTCAAACAAGTGATCTTCTTTCATTGATGATACAAAATACATTGCTAAATTTCTCTCTAATTCAGGCATGTTGAAAGAAAGTGCCTTCTTGCCGGTTAGCAACTCCACAAGGACATCCCCAAAGCTATAAACATCACTCTTTTCAGTCAATTGGCTTGTGTGAAAGTACTCTGGGTCCAAGTAACCGAGTGTCCCTTGAACCAATGTGGTTAATTGAGTTTGGTCTATGGGGATCAACCTTGAAGCTCCAAAATCAGACACTTTAGCAACGTAATTGTCGTCTAAGAGTATGTTAGTGGACTTAACATCTCTATGAATGATAGGAGTACTAGCGGCAGAGTGCAAATATGAAAAGGCTGCTGCAGTTTCAGTTGCTATCCTTAAACGATTCTCCCAAGTTATTGAGGACTTCTTGTGGTTGATATTGTGTATGTGCTCGTAGAGAGTGCCATTGGTAACAAATTCATAGACAAGTAAGGGAATTTGTGTCTCCAAGCAACACCCTAGGAGCTTCACAACATTCCTGTGGTTGACTTGGGAGAGAATTATGGCTTCATTAATGAATTGCTCTATCTGGGACTGGCTCTGATCAATTACATTGGACTTTTTAATGGCAACTATGGTGTTATCTAGCAATATTCCTTTGTAGACTGTTCCTTGGCCTCCTTGGCCCAAGACTCTACTTTCATCGTAGTTGTTTGTTGCCTTCTTGAGGTCATCTGAGGTAAAGATTTTAGCTGATTGAACCGATCCTTCACATTTGGAAAGTTGTTGTTTTAACATGAAGCCACCATTTTGTTGAAAGAACTTCTCTCTAAGATTGAAGATCTTCCTCTGCCTAAATACCCAATATAGCCAGGAGCCACCAAGAAGTAGCCCTAAGATGCTTATGCTTATGCCTACAAATATTCAAACGGAAAATATCAATATCCATAGTTTCAACCTCATTATGATGAAACGGAAAAGCTATAAACCCAAAAATGAAATGTATGGTATAGATTCAAATTTAGAGTGGTGCGGGATGCATTCGTGACTAATATATTTCATTTTCTAGGCATTTTCTATGCATTAGTTTTTTTTTTTTTTTTTGGGGGGGGGGTGTTGGTGCAGGCATTGGTGTTGATCTAAACTTTCGTCACATTTTTTTTTTTTTTTGGTTATTCCATTCTTCTTTGAATTACCAAACACAACCTATACATGAAAATGAAAAATAAGATGAGAGAATTGGTTGTTTATAAAAACTTAGATTAGATGTCTATATAAATGTTAGGTTGCTGAAAGAACAGTATAAGGTAATTGGAGATATGGCATCTTCGAATTGTTTCAGATTGTGCGTCAATAATTGAGGATTGTAAACTCTTTAACTGGAGATAGAATCAAAATCACAAGCAATGATCTGTTTGAATATTGATGAAAATTTAATCTATAGACAAATTTACTATTAGTAAGCATGTGTGGGGCATATATGTACCTACCTAATGCAATGTTAAGCCTATGGTTCGGAACAGGAATCAGACTGCAACCTGATCCATTTCTTCTGCCATCACCTTCATAGCCCTCTGGACAAGAACAATTGTATGTGCCTGGTAAATTCTGGCATGTCATGCTGCAGGGGCTTGAAATAATGCACTCATTAATATCTGAGAACAAGCAAGTTTGATTTTTGATGTCATATTCAGTAGCTACAACATATAAATCATGGCATCAATGTTGGGAAGAAACTGAAAGCTTTCAACACAGTTGTGGTTACCTATACAACCATTAGGAAGATAAGGGTTCCCTTCATATCCCTAGGAGCAATTGCAGCGATACCCAGGACCATTGTCAAAGTCATAACAGTCGCTATTAGCCTTGCAAGCAAAACTTGTTAGATTGTTTTTGGCTTCAGCACATGTTTGGTTCCCTACAGACCAATCAAGCACCACGGGAAACATTGTTCTGTTCTGTAAGTTGGCAAGATCTAAAGAAGAGAAGTTGTGAGCGGCTTCCTCAGCTACAAAAGCGTAGCTGCACGGATTAAAGTTCCATACAAGGGTATGGTTGTCATAGCTTCTGACACTGATATAGAAACTCCTCACTCCCTTGGGGATACTCGTCTGACAGCAGCCGATGCCAGAGCAAGAGCCGTTGATCACATTGTTGATGTTGTCACATAGTGACAAGCACCCCGTGTCATACTTTTGTCCCTGGGAGCCTGAGATAACTGTTGGTCAATCTTCACTGTATTTAAAAGATTTAATTCTATTGTATACACAACAACAATTAGAATTTAAAGAAATAAAGAAAAAGAGAGAATTTGTTTGATTACAAAAATCAAACTTGAAATAATTAATAAATAAATAAATAAATAAATAACAGATTTTATTTTGTTACAAAAATAAAATTTAAATCTGATTTTAATAAATAAAAAACAACACTGAAAATAAATTAAATAACTTACTTGATTTAATTTCTTCGAATTATTTTATGATCAAGTCCAGTGTCTGACACTGTGTCCTTAAGACAAATTCGTCCTCTCCACGGTGCTTTCAGAATTTGGACGTCTATCTCCCAGGATGAAATGATCTACCACAAACAATAGCAGCACTACAAATTGTTTGCCTTACGAACACACTAAGTGTTTACACTCTTTCTTTCAGAAATAAAATGCAACAAAATGAAGAATAGAATAAGCAGAGGTGAAATACGAAATTTCTGAATCAATAACATCAAATGAGGGTGGTCCTATTTATAGATGTAAAGGTGGCTCTTGGTTTTAAATTGAACAGGTATGATACCTGTTGGTTTTGAATTCAAACAGATTTGAATCTGTTAATAATTCAAACAGATAGCAAAAAATCGGAAAGGGCCCTGTTTGGGTGTGCACTAATTCCAAACTAGTTTATTTCTGTTTGAAAACGGGAAGGACCCTGTTTTGGATGTACAGAAAATCCAAATCAGTTTAATTTGAATTCTGGATTTTATTTTACCAAAAATAAAATTAAATTCAAATGTTTTTGGCCCAAAAAGATTAGTATTGGCCTGAACAAGCCCAACCCAACCACACACCACGCCCAAGCCAAGCCAAGCCAAGCCCAGCCCAGCCCGCCCGACCGGACGGACGGACGGCGGCGGCGCGTGTGTGGTGATTTTTGGGTCCAATGGGTCTAGCCCATTTTGCCCATAACCTCTCCCTCTAAAACACTTGGGTACCCCTTGGGGCACACCCCAAGTACCAAACCCATGCCTTATAAACCCTTTCAAAACTTCCCACCAAATCAATGTGGGACAAGCCATTTTACAACCTTAAGGAATTTCCACCAAAACTCAATTTCCATGGAGCACACTTTGGCTTCAATTTCCCATTCAATCGGTAATGGTTTTGAGCAACCAAATATACCACGTGAATCACAGCGCGGCATAGAATGCGTCACCACTTTGACCCGAGTAAATCGACGCTCGGGGCCCACCTAAAAAATAGACCAAACTTGAGAAAAAATTCTGGTTTTACCCAGAATTTTTTCTACCATTTCCAACAATCCCCCACATGAATGGAATTTGATGACAACGAAAATGCAACAATATGCAGACTTTAACGAAAGAGTATAAGTCGAAAATATCTTGCATCAGGATAGGTAGTTTTCAGCCTTGAACCTTCCCTAGTGATAACCTATCGGACTTACTGGCTAACCAATGGACGCGATGCCTTAAATTGTTCAGCCGTTTGTGTAAGCCAAGGCAATAGATTTCACACAAAATATCTTCTAACGCATCGTGGTTCTCACTGTTGTGTTCATTTTGGCCTTCAACGCGCCTGGTTTTCATAAGTGTTTCTAGAGAATTTAGCCTTTTCATTCTCATAGAACCGGCCCCAGTTCAACACTCATATAAGTGATTCTTATTGTGAGTATCTCCTTATACTCGTCTTGATTTTATACCTTAATCAAGATATAAGTAATCATTAAAAGCAAAGCTTATCCTTATACCCTTGCATACAACATATGTTGCAGATATCACTCTCACCATAGGAATGGGTAGGGAATTTTTAATCCCTTGGTGATTCCTGGTGAGCCATACATAACTTAGTTGTCCCTTTGAACTTAGTTCTTGGGATCTCCAGTCATATAAGTAGGGTTACCATTATGACGACTCTTATGTAATAGGCTTTAATCCCATCCCCTTCGATGAACTATACACTAGCTCTTTTGTCAAACCTTTTGTTAACGGATCCACAATATTCTCTTTAGATTTTATATAATCTATTGAGATTATTCCGTTTGACAACAATTTCCTTACGGTATTATGTCGACGACGAATATGTCGTGACTTACCGTTATACATGTGATTTTGTGCCCTGCCTATTGCAGATTGACTATCACAATGAATGCAAATAGCTGGCACAGGTTTTGGCCACATTGGAATGTCTTCTAAGAAGTGACGAAGCCATTCTGCTTCTTCACCTGCTTTGTCTAAAGCAATGAACTCAGATTCCATTGTGGATCGTGCGATGCAAGTTTGTTTCGTGGATTTCCAAGAAACACCAGCGCCTCCTAGAGTAAAGACATATCCACTTGTGGATTTTGAATCTTTAGTATCTGATATCCAATTTGCATCACAATAACCTTCAAGTACTGCTGGATATCGAGTAAAGTTCAAACCAAGATCACGGGTGAATCTTAGATATCTAAGAACCAGAATGATCGCTTTCCAATGGTCTTCTCCGAGGTTACTAGTGTACCTACTCAATTTACTGATAGCATAAGCTATATCAGGACGAGTACAATTCATTAGGTACATCAGGCTTCCAATGATTTGGGAGTATTTTAACTGAGACACTGCATCACCTTTATTTTTCGATAAGTAAAGATTGACGTCTCAAGGTGTTCTAGCTAAATTCATATCATCATTGATAAATTTACCAAGATTTTTCTCAATATAATGTGATTGAGATAATGCATATCCGTCAGATGTTTTAGTAATTTTCATTCCTAATATAACATCTGCGACCCCCATATCTTTCATATCAAATCTTTTGTTAAGCATCTGCTTAGTTGATTTGATCATGTTTTGACTGCTTCCAATGATAAGCATGTCATCCATATAAAGACAAACTATGACATATCCTTGGTCAGTGTTTTTAACATAGACGCATTTGTCACATTCGTTTATCTTAAACCCATTAGTAAGCATTGCATGATCAAATTTTTCATGCCATTGCTTAGGTGCTGTTTTAATCCATAAAGGGATTTTACAAGTCGACAAACTTTCTTTTCTTGTCCTGATACTACAAACCCTTCGGGTTGCTCCATATAAATCTCTTCATTTAGATCACCGTTTCAGAAAGTTGTCTTAACATCCATTTGATGTATTTCTAAATTAAACAACGCTGCTATAGAAATAAGCATGCGAATGGATGTTATTCTTGTCACATGGGAATATGTGTCAAAATAGTCCAGACCTTCTTTTTGTCTGCAACCTTTAACAACAAGTCTTGCTTTATACTTGTCAATTGAACCATCTGCTTTCATTTTTCTCTTCAATAACCATTTATATCCAAGTGGTTTAGAACCTAGTGGAAGATCCACCAATTCCCAAGTATGATTTTGCATAATGGATTCAATTTCATTATTAACAGCCTCTTTCCACAAAGGTGCTTCAGGACCTGTCATTGCTGCCTTAAAGCTTTGAGGTTCATTTTCTAACAGGTATGTCAGAAAATTTGGACCAAAGGATTTTGATGTTCTCGCTCTCTTACATCGTCTTGGTTCATCATCAGTTAAATCCTATTGGTTGAGGCTATTACTAGTCTCTTGACTTTGTGTACAATCATAAGTTCTTTTCTGTGAACTTAATTCCTGTCCTTTCTTGTAAGGAAAGACATGTTCAAAAAACACAGCATTCCTTGACTCTATAATAGTGTTCACATTTATATCAAGTATTTCTGATTTATAAGTCAGAAACCGATATGCACTACTATTCTGAGCATAACCAATAAACACACAGTCTACTGTTTTTGGTCCAATCTTAATCTTTTTAGGAACAGGAACTTTAACTTTTGTCAAACACCCCCACACTTTTAAGTATTTGTAGGAAGGCGGTCGACCTTTCCATAATTCATAAGGAGTACTGTTGGTTTTCTTATGGGGTATTCTATTAAGAACATAATTAGCAGACAATATTGCTTCCCCCCACAAGTTCTGTGGTAAACCTGAACTTAGTAACATGGCATTCATCATTTCTTTGAGGGTTCTATTCTTCCTTTTAGCAATTCCATTTTGCTGTGGAGAATAAGGGGCTGTAGTTTGGTGAATAATGCCATGTTGTGCACAAAATTCATTTAATGGTGCATCATATTCACCACCCCTATCGCTTCTAACCATTTTAATGGTTTTACCAAGTTGATTTTCAACTTCTGTTTTGTAAAGTTTAAACATTTCTAAGGCTTCATCTTTACTTCTAAGTAAATAAACATAACAATATTTTGTGCAATCATCGATAAATGTTATGAAATACTTTTTGCCTCCTCTAGTTTGAATAAATTTTAAATCACATACATCAGTATGAATTAATTCTAGAGGTTCGGTTTTTCTTTCAACCGATTTAAATGGAGCCTTAGTTAGTTTCGCTTCTACACAAATTTCACATTTATGATTATGGTTAATTTCAAACTTTGGTGTATGATCTAAACCAATTAATCTACCCAAAGCATCAAAATTCACATGTCCTAATCTACCATGTCATAAATTTGACTCAAGAATATAAACAAAAGATGTATTATTCTTATTCATAGCAATTTTTGGTACAACTGTCATTACATTCAACTTAAAGAGACCATCACTCATGTATCCCTTACCAACATACATACCACTCTTTGTTAATACAAATTTATCAGACTCAAAGACAAGCCTAAAACCATTTTTACTTAACAAAGAACTAGAAACTAAATTCTTCCGGATGTCAGGTACATGCAGTACGTTGTTGAGGGTCAGTTCTTTCCCTGATGTCATCTTCAAGATAACTTTTCCTTGTCCAGCCACAGTAGAAGTAGAAGAATTTCCCATGAAAAGTTGTTCACCATTTGCAGCCTCATTGTAGGTAGTGAACATCTTCTTATCCGCACAAATGTGACAAGTTGCTCCAGTGTCAACCCACCACTCTTTGGGATTTCCAACCAAGTTAGCCTCAGACACCACAGCAGATAGGTTGATGTCATTCACTCCGTCAGAGATGTAATCCAATTCGGTTACATTGGCCTGATTGGTGGTCTTCTTACTTGTACTTCCATGATTCTTCTTAGGGCGGCGGCAGTCAGAAGCTCGATGTCCAGTTTTTCCACAGTTATAGCATTTTCCTTTGAACTTCTTGCTACTATCGTCTTGTTTAGGACCATCTCCAGTAAACTTTCTCTTTTTGTTATGTGGTTTATGAACTTGTTCAACCATATTAGCCTTGGACTCAATGGAATTTTTCCCATTCCTCTTTTCAGCCTTTCGGTTATCTTCCTCAATTCTTAATCTTACAATCAATTCATCCATAGTCATCTCTTTGCGTTTATGTTTTAAATAATTTTTGAAATCTTTCCAAGCTAGTGGTAACTTTTCCACTAAAGCAGCGACTTGGAATGACTCGCTAAGAGACATACCTTCTGAATGAATATCATGCAAAATTATTTGAAAACTTTGAACTTGAGATATTACCGTTTGGGAGTCTACCATAACAAAATTCAGAAATTTACCGACGACAAATTTCTTCGTGCCGGCATCTTCTGTCTTGTATTTCTTCTCCAAAGAATCCCATAATTCTTTTACTGTTTTCAGAGGACTGTATACATTATACAGCATATTGTCAAGATCATTTAGGATGTAGTTTCTGCACAGGAAATCTGAATGTTTCCAAGCATCTACAGCAGCAACAACTTGCCGATCACTTTCACCCTCTTTAAGTGCTGGAGCCTCTTCATGGAGAAATCGGGCCAAATTAAGAGTTGTAAGATAGAATAGCATCTTCTGCTGCCATCTCTTAAACTCGGTACCGTTAAATTTTTCTAATTTTTCTCCATGATTGATTGGTATATGAACATGGTTCTGGATAGGGACCGATGTAGGTGTAACAATAGGAGTACCACTGCCAGATGCAGTTTCAGTTGTAGTAGCCATAATCTCTGATTACAAAAATCAAAAAAAATTAAAACACAAATTAATTTTCTAGTTACTAAAACCAGAAAATAAATTATAACAACAAAATAATTTTATTTTCCTTGTTACTAAAACTAGAAAAATAAAATATCACAATAATTTTCTGTAATACCAAATAATATTCTGCAATTGTTAATGGCACCAGTATATTACTACTAGTTGTCAAAGAAAAGAGACAGTATATTACTACTATCTGTCAAATAGCATAAATCACTATTTGTTTTTCCAACCAGAATATTACTTTGAAAACACAGAAAATTAAATACAATGAAGATACCAAAAAAGGATTCTGTCTTAAGATTGTTGGTCAATCTTCACTGTATTTAAAAGATTTAATTCTATTGTGTACACAACAACAATTAGAATTTAAAGAAATAAAGAAAAAGAGAGAATTTGTTTGATTACAAAAATCAAACTCGAAATAATAAATAAATAAATAAATAACAGATTTTATTTTGTTACAAAAACAAAATTTAAATCTGATTTTAATAAATAAAAAACAACACTGAAAATAAATTAAATAACTTACTTAATTTAATTTCTTCGAATTATTTTCTGATCAAGTCCAGTGTCTGACACTGTGTCCTTAAGACAGATTCGTCCTCTCCACGGTGCTTTCAGAATTTGGACGTCTATCTCCCAGGATGAAATGATCTACCACAAACAATAGCAGCACTGCAAATTGTTTGCCTTACGAACACACTAAGTGTTTACACTCTTTCTTTCAGAAATAAAATGCAACAAAATGAAGAATAGAATAAGCAGAGGTGAAATACAAAATTTCTGAATCAATAACTTCAAATGAGGGTGGTCCTATTTATAGATGTAAAGGTGGCTCTTGGTTTTAAATTGAACAGGTATGATACCTGTTGGTTTTGAATTCAAACAGATTTGAATCTGTTAATAATTCAAACAGATAGCAAAAAACCAGGAAGGGCCCTGTTTGGGTGTGCACTAATTCCAAACTAGTTTATTTCTGTTTGAAAACGGGAAGGGCCCTGTTTGGATGTACAGAAAATTCAAATCAGTTTAATTTGAATTCTGGATTTTATTTTACCAAAAATAAAATTAAATTCAAATGTTTTTTGCCCAAAAAGATTAGTATTGGGCCGAACAAGCCCAACCCAACCACACACCACGCACCCGCGCCCAAGCCCGGCCGGACGGCCGGCGGCGTGCGCGGTGATTTTTGGGTCCAATGGGTCTAGCCCATAACCTCTCCCTCTAAAATACTTGGGTACCCCTTGGGGCACACCCCAAGTACCAAACCCATGCCTTATAAACCCTTTCAAAACTTCCCACCAAATCAATGTGGGACAAGCCATTTTACAACCTTAAGGAATTTTCACCAAAACTCCATTTCCATGGAGCACACTTTGGCTTCAATTTCCCATTCAATCGGTAATGGTTTTGAGCAACCAAATATACCACGTGAATCACAACGCGGCATAGAACGCGTTACCACTTTGACCCGAGTAAATCGACGCTCGAGGCCCACCTAAAAATAGATCAAACTTGAGAAAAAATTCTGGTTTTCCAACAATAACTGCATAGGAGTCGCACCCAACAGCCGTGAACTTGTTTCAGGTATATGAGATGGGGAATTTGACCATCTGAGCCAGGGGTCATAATAGCTTTCTGAAACACCCCCTTCACTGAAGCAATCCTACGCTACTGCGGGTGATATACGCAACTGACCAGAAAGACATATGTCTGTGATCTCTGTGTGACTCGTTGTTAGAAACAACTTGGGAGGGTCGTAGTGGGTGTCGTTACAAGTAACCAGAAAATGTTCTTCTACGTAGCGTACTTTACTAGTGCCAAATGGGTATGGAATACTGATGTTGCCACAATAATCTTGGCAACCAGTCATGAATTGAGCAGCAGTGAAAGATGCTACTAGAAAAACCCATGCCAAGTTAAGTTGTAGAGAAATCGAAGGTAAATTATACATGGTTAGAGCCAGGTTTTTAGGAATCAGATAGCTTTGTGGTTGTACTTCATTTTAAGCTCCTTATTTATAAGAAAAATAAATAAAAAAATGCTTTATTTCAAACAGAATTACTGAAATATAGTTGATGAAATAAAACGCACATTTTCCATATGGAGCGTTGCCCAAGTCCAAACACTGAATTGCTGAGGTGCCTTGCTGTTCAGAGTATCAATTTAGACAAGTCGCTATAAAAAAATAGAAAAATGGTAGATAATTATTATACAAAATGACTAGTGCAACTATTTAAAACCACAAAGCTGTTTAAAGTCAATTTAGACAAGTCGTTGTTATAAAATAGAAAAATGGTAGAGAATTATTATACAAATGACTAGTGCAAGTATTTAAAAACATGTTTAGAGTATCAATTTAGACAAGTTGTTATAAAAATAGACAAAAAAATGGTAGAGAATTATTAGAAAAATAACTAGTGTAATTGTTTAGAGTATCAATTTAGACAAGAAGTTATAAAAATAGAAAAATGATAGAGACTTATTATACAAAATGACTAGTGTGATTAATTAAAGACCCAAAGCTAATGTTTTGATCATAGTTTATAGATATGTAACTGTCACATAATTGTAAGGGGGAAATTGTATAACAATTCTGGTCTATTAACATTTATCTTTAATTCGTTAAAAGTTTTTTTTTTGTTTTTTATCTCCTCGTTTGTGAACGAATTGAGTAAACAGTTGTATGGAATTGACGAAGACTTGAAGACAAACTTAGCAATATTATTTGGATGTGAAAAAGAAACATATTTTAAAATAGTTCTCTGTTTTGGAAGCAAAAATAAATTAACAAAATTTTAATATTTTTTTCATGTTTATTTTTATTCAAAACAATTTTCATTTTTAAATAAAAAATAAATTTGAAAACTCAACCAAAGGGGAAATCACAAAATTTCAACAAACACTTCATTTGTTTGGATAGAAATATTGTCTGCCAGTGTTATTAAAGGCGATAGGCACACTAAGGCACCAAGGTCTCCTGGGGCCTAGGCGCAAGGCAAGGCGCGAGGCACTTACTTCACTGAAATGAGCTGCACCTTGTACATAAAAAAATATATATAATTTAATATAAGCAAATAATTTAGAGTTCAACATAAGTAAAAAGAAATGTTAAACATTTAAAAATATAAATACCCACAAATACTATTATTTTAACATAAACAAATGAACAATAAATTTAACGTGAAACATGAATAAAAAGAGAGGGGAGAAGAAGAATAAGAAGAGGGGGGGGGAAATAGATCAATCTAAAGAATGATGAGGTAAAAAAAAAAAGAACAGAGAATAAGCATAAGAAGATGAAAGAAGAAGAAGGCAACATCATAGCCATGTGAAGAAAAAATAGCAACGTAGAGAAGAGATGTAGAGAAGACAACTTAGACAAAAAGAAGAAAAGAGAATGAGACAGAAATGTAGAAGAGAATAAGAAGAAGACAACATGAAGAAGAATTTTTGGAGTTGCTGGATTGGATAATGAAAGCATGCAGCAGTAAAGTGTTCTTTGGAGATTACAAATTAGGACTAATTTTTCTTCTACCATTGATTTGGGGTTGAATGCCCAATGCATTGGCATGTGTGATTAGAGTTATCTTCTGTAGCTACACCATATGAAAATCAATAGTCAGATTTTAAACAAAATCAATTAAAGTAACAATAAAAAAACCCCTCAAGACACAAGCGTTGGGCCTTACTATGCCTTGGACCAATTGCACATCTTATCGAAGTCGCTTGGCTTAGAACACTACAAAGCACAAATCTTGGGCTTGGATAGGAGTTAGGCCTAGGCGCACGCTTAGGCACACCTTATCGAAGTTGCGTGGCTTGGAACAGTACAAGGTGCAAATCTTGGGTCTGAATGGGACTTGGGCATAAGCGTACGCCTTAGCGCGCCTTTAATAACATTGTTTTTTACTACAACAAAAAATATTTTTTTATAGTCAATAAAAAACAAGTTTATTTGGGTAGAAAATATTTTTCATTTTTGAAAGGCAAAAAATATTTTATAGACCAAAGTCTTGCTAATGTCACCACACTTCTATTGCCATCACCACCATCACCACAGCTACTGCTACCGTTACCGTTGCCGCCACGCGACCACCATGCCACCACCTCCATCTCCACCTTTGTTTATTATAAGCTATATATACACATGGTTAAAAAGTAGTGCTTATTTTCTAAATGTCAAATAAAATTGACATATATATATATATATATATATATAAGAACTACTTAACTGCTTGAGATTCATCTTTAGTACTTAATTTTCAATTGTCAAGTTTTGATATTTAATTCGTCCAGTCACCAATTATCAACGTTTGTTGAAGGTGGGGGAATCATAATTGGCTTAATTAGTTTCGCAATTTGTTAATAAGTCCTTGTTGCACCAATAAAGTGAAAGAATGAGCCCCTCAATCGACCGATGTTTACATATAAATATATTTAATAAATATAATTAGGATGAATTTCGGATAAAACGGAGTGGGAGAAGTAAAATCCGTCCCCGCTTCATTTCTTACTACCTGTGTAGCATACAATCTAAAGTAAACTTTTTTTTTAATTGTATTTTTTTCAAATCGCACATTTATCATGTGTATCAACCGCTAATATATAATTCTGTGATCAAATTAATCAAATATTTATTTTCAAAAAAATTAAGAATTAATATTATTCTATATAATTATTTATTTTTTAAAACTAAATATAATTCGACAAAATGTAAAGAAGAGGGGCACAATAATCCCTCCTTCCACTAATGTAAAGCAATGCTCTCCAAAACGTTTATCGGCTCTTCCATTTTTCCAGGACAGTAAAATTTATTAAGAAATCATACACCGGATTGACATTTTTATTCTTTCTTATTCTTTTGTCTCCTAAAAAAAAACCTACAACCTTATTAGTTGCTGGATGGCCCGTGAGACAGAGACCAGCTAAAACAACAAAATTCGGCATTGATGTAAAAAATTTGTACAAACAATGTACATGTATGAGTTGTTTAAAATTTATGAAAATAATGATGTCATAAAATTTTAAATAAGAATTCGTAATAAATTATAAATTCTAACAAATGGTGAGTTGGGAGTGGACTAAATCTTGGATTTAAATTCCAAATAAGAATAATGAGTATAACAGTAGGATGGTTGATGTAAACATGTTCACCCCGAATAAAGATACACACAAGAAATCGCTGGCTTGGTTTTGACATTTAATTCGTCCATTCATCAAATTGACATTTTTTTTTAAGTTGAATTTTTTTTCCTTTTTTGGGTCATTATCAACGTTTGTTGAAGGTGGGGGAATCATAATTGGCTCAATAGCTTCTCAATTAGTTAACAAGTCCTTGTCACACCAGTAAAGTGAAAGAATGGTTCACTCAATCGACCCTATGTATATATATAGATTTTTTTTTTTTTTTTAAATATGAAAAGTTTCATACTAAATGACCTAATCAAAACCATAGACATGCTGCCTAAATTTGCCGGCTTATAAGGTTCTTTAATAACCATTGAGATGGGCTGAAGAGTATCATCATGTTATCATCAAAACAGATTCTATGGAAGCAATCCAAGTTATTCAGGGCCGCTCTAGATAATTTGTGCCTAAAGAAATAATTAAAAATGAGGCTTTTTATATAATAATTTTTTTAATAAAATTTTTATTGAAAATTTATTTTTCTAGATTTTTTAGATGCAAAAATATTAATTAAATCTTTATATTCAACTTTTGCTAACAAATCTTTTTCAATTGATAATATAACTAATCCACTTAATCTTTCTTATAACATAGTTGATCTAAGGTAAATGTTTGGAGGAACATGATCATTTGTTTCATTAATATTTTGTTATATGGTTTCGTTATGTTCCAACTCTTTTGGATCAATTGCTTGTTCCTTTATAGAATTTTCGCCTAAATTATTTGTAGTGTCATTTTTTGGTTGTGGAGTTTCATTATGTTCAAACTGCTTTAGATCAATCACTCGTTCATTTATGGAACTTTAACCTAAATGTTTTGTATTTGTATAGTTTCAATATGTTTTAACTCTTTTGGATCAATTACTTTTTCATTTATAGAATTTTTGTCTGAATTTTTTGTTATATTTTTATTAGTTGTAATGAAATTGTCAAGAGCTCCTTTTTTAGATTGAATAAAATTTTCTTTTTTTCTTAAGTTTTTCATATCTAGATTCATATTTTCTATTAGACATGTTTGTTTTCTCTAAAAATAATCAAAAATAAATAAAAATAAAAAATGAGCAAAACACTAGAAATAATAAAAGTACAAAAAAAAATATTAACAGGGTAGAACAATAGAACTCGGTTTTCCACCTTCAGTGATAAATAGTAGGTATTAATCAGATGTGTAATTAAATTTCCTACAATTTTTTTGACATGAGAAAATTTTTATTTAAATTAGAAATATAATTAAAAGAAAATATTAAAAAACAAATTTAAATAATTTACCTTAATAATATAGCAGTTTGTGAAGTTGTTGATGAATTAACATCATTGACAGAATTGTAAAAGAATAAGTAAACAAAGCTTGAAGAATACTGCAGAGAGAGAGAGGGGGCATTTTTTTTTTTTTTTTTTTTTTGGAGAATCTATATCTACGTCTATTTATACTGTAAGATGGGGTTTGTGAATGGATGTCAGAGTTCCACTCAACTTCAATTTCTTATTTTTTTTAAACTCAAACAATTAACAAAATCTCCATTACCTAACTTTCATTTAATTATATAAAAATAAAATTTTAATTAATCCGTGATTTATGAATTTTAAAAGAAAAATATTCAAAGTACGTATTTGTTTTGCTATTAAATATGGGAAACAATCCACCAGAATAAGAAAATAAAGATGCCAAATTTAAGATTAACTTCTTATGCAGATATACTTTTATTTTTTTTCACACCCAAAATTTTTCTTTAGAATAAATTTTCAAATCTCTTATTCTCACAAAAAAATAAATAAATGAAAAATAATCTTACAAATTGCAAAAATCTTGTGATACACACAAAATTAAAAGTAATAAAATATTTTAGAAAAAATTATCTCTGTCTATATCTATTTGTAACAAGGAGCTTTACCACAGTTGCAAAATTCTATATCAAATTTTATTTTTTTAATTTTAAAAAATTAAAAAATTCTATTAGGTAATTATTTTATGATTTATGGCTTTTAAAAAGAGAATATACTAATCTATTTTAAAATTCAATTAAAAAGAGAACACTTTTATGGTAAATTCCATAATTTATGATTTTGATTTCCTATTATTCCATATGTATTTATACTATATGAGAGGGTAATTTATACTCACACTTAAGCCACTTTCGCCAGGTCATGGCTGTGTACAGGCGAAACGAGGCCTTAATGTGTATACTCTTCCCATCAAGCCTTGGCGACCTAGGCTTGACTTGGTTCGAGAAACTTCCAGAGGGCAGCATAGCCTCCTGGGCTCAATTGGCAGAAGCGTTCGTAATAAGGTTCCGAACAAACACTAAAACCCCGGTGGAGATCGACCAGCTACTCTCCATCGACATGGGGGAAAAAGAGACCCTTAGATCCTACAATAGTCGCTACTGGGAGACATTCAATCAGATTGGGGACTGCCCCACCAATCTCGCCATTGCACAGTACAAAAGAGGCCTTCCAGTCGGGAACAGACTAAGGGACTCTATCACCATGACGCCACCCCTCACCATGGAAGCCCTGATGGAAAGAGTGCATCAGCACATCAGGGTAGAAGAGGATGGCGCACGTGCCAAAGCAAAATCTAGTGCGACCACAGTACCAGAAAAGAAAACCTCAGCAAAGGTCAATGCAGTAGATCGTCAGAACAGAAACAGGCGTGGCAAACAAGATAACGGAGAAGACCCAGATAAAAGATGGTTGAGAATCCGCACTGCCATAACAACGGTGTTCAAAAAACCGATATATCGGATTCTAAGCGAAATAAGAGATGAGCCTTTCGTCAAGTGGCCAGCCAAGCTAGGAGAAGCTCAGAAGGACTATGACGAGAGATCGCGGTGCACCTTCCACAAAGAAAAGGGGCACCGCACTGAGAATTGCACACCATTGAGACAGCACCTGGAGGAGTTGGTGGCAGCAGGTCATTTGGATAAATTCATTGAAGGAGGGACACAGCCGGCCCCCCAGGACCATAATAACCCCAATGGGATGCCAATCGACGCCCCGCCTCAAGGAATTATCAATGTAATACATGGAGTTTTTGAACCTGAGCGTGTATGCGAGCTTAGGGGATCAATCAAAAAGGCTGAGCACTTTAGGGAGGTACTAAGTGCCCAACCTGCCATCAAGAAGGGAAAAACAGAAGCAACAAACGTCATGTCTTTCTCGGATAAAGACTTGGATCGAATATGCTGTCCTCACAATGATGCCCTAGTCGTTACTCTCCGAGTCAAGAATTTTGACGTCAAGCAGATTCTGATTGACTAGGGTAGTTCATGTGAAATCATGTACTACGAGACATTTAAACAATTAAAACTGCAAGACAAAGACTTGGCGCCTGCCGTATCTCCCCTAATTGGATTCAACTCCATGCCAGAATGGCCCGTCGGTAAGATAATCCTTCCAGTCAGAGCAGGAAGCGTGACAAAACAAGTGGAGTTCTGGGTATTGAAGGTCCCCTCCACTTACAACATCATCTTGGGCAGAACATGGCTGCATGTCATGCGATTGGTAGCGTCATCCTACCACCAAGTAATGCGGTTCCCCAACGACACCGGTATAATTGAAGAAGTCTATGGAGATCAGATCATGTCAAAACAATGCTTCGTCACGGTGAATGGCAGCCGTGCTGCCAAAGGATACGTTCATTCGGTGGAAGAACCTGAAGTAATGAGCTATTCGCAGATGTCGGCAAAGCGGCGGATCAGAAAGCAGTGGAAGACTTGGTAGAAGTAAGAATATATGAAAAGAACCCGAATAAGTTCTTTTTGCTTGGTTCGTCATTGTCCAGCACTGAGAGATTAGAGGTTTTGGAATTCCAAACCTCTAACATCGAAGTGTTCGCCTGGACACCGTACAACATGCCAGGCATTGATCCAAACTTCATCTGTCACCAACTCAATGTCCACCCATTAGCCAGACCAGTCATTCAGCGCACTCGCAGATCGGCACTTCACCATGCCGAAATAGTGGCAGAAGAAGTAGGTAACCTACTGGAGGTAGGAGCAATTAGAGAAGTGCACTACCCAAAATGGATCTCCAACACGGTCGTAGTACCAAAGAAGAATGGCAAATGGCGTGTCTGCGTTGACTATAAAACAGTCAACATGGCATGCCTAAAAGACAGCTTTCCTCTACCAAGGATAGATCAACTGGTAGACCTAACGGCGGGGCACAATCGACTTAGCTTTCTGGATGCATACAAAGGCTACCACCAGATCGCCATGCATGAACCAGACCAGGAGGTCACATCCTTTACAACTCCAAGAGGACTATACTGTTACAAGGTCATGCCCTTTGGCCTAAAGAACGCAGGGGCAACATTCCAACGGATGGTCACCAAGATGTTTGAACCATTGTTAGGTAGAACAATGGAGGCTTACATCGACGACATGGTGGTCAAGAGCAAGGATGAGAATGACCATCTCAAGGACCTAGGAGAGATGTTTGAAATCTTGAAGAAGCACAAGTTGCGCCTCAATGCATCCAAGTGTGCATTCGGAGTAGGATCTGGCAAATTCTTGGGCTTCCTTGTGACCAACCGAGGTATAGAAGCAGACCCCTCCCAGATCAAAGCAATCCAAGATTTGGAGAGACCAAACTCAGTGAAAGAAGTGCAGCATCTCACCGGCATGGTAGCTGCGCTCACCGGCATAGACTACGACCATTTTTTCACGCCTTAAAAGCCAAGTTTGAGTAGGATGAAGAATGCGACCAAGCTCTGGAAAGCTTGAAGGAATATATGTCTTCCCCACCACTGCTTGTTACCCCAGTACCTGGTGAAGAACTCTTCTTGTACCTGGCAGTCTCTCAGCACACAGTTAGCGCAGTGTTGGTTCATGCAGAAGGAATCCAACACCTGCCCATCTATTATGTCAGCAAGACATTGCTGGGAACCGAAACAAGGTACTTGCCTTTGGAAAAATTAGCATTGGCCTTAATGATGGCCTCCAGGAAATTGGCACACTACTTTCATGCCCACACCATAGTCGTCCTCACAGCTTTTCCACTAAAAGCTTTGTTTGAGAGGGTGAACTTTTCTGGGCGAATCTTGAAGTGGGCAGTAGAGTTGGGACAATTCGACATCAAGTTCCAACCCAGAACCGCAGTAAAGGCCCAATCTTTGGCAGACTTCGTCGCAGAATTTACTCCTGGAAGTCATCATATTTGCCCAGTCGACCTAACTAACACAACCGAACTAGGGATGGAAGTTGACGCCGGAATAGCGCAACCCCTAGCAGAAAGCACTCGGTCAGACTCCAAGGCAGACCAGACTAAAGACAGCAAGGAAGAAACAGACCAAGACTCACCAAAAGTACAATCAGAAGGCAAAGGGCAGGCAGCAAGCATGGACCTTGAAGAAAACACCATTCTTGACCCCACGACATCATCTGACCCCTTCACTTGCTGGAAGTTGTTCGTTGGAGAGATGTGGAAGCTCTTTATGGATGGAGCATCCAACCGGCATGGTGCAGGACTTGGCATAGTCCTCATCTCACCAAACGGCCTGGTTGTAGAGCAAGCAATCAACCTTGGCTTCCCAGCATCAAACAACAAAGCGGAGTATGAAGCGCTTCTCGCAGGACTCGAATCAGCATACCACATGATGGCCACCGAACTAATGGTCTACAGCGACTCACAGTTGGTGGTAAACCAAATTTCTGGCGACTACGAAGCAAATGATGATAGGATGGCCAAGTACCAAGAATTGGTCAGAACTGAGATCAAGAATTTTGATGTGGTAAGGATAGAACAAATCGGCAAGGAGGAAAACAACAGAGCAGACGAACTAGCAGGCTTTGCCTCAATGGCAGATGCATCCATCCCTCATCCATTGCTCATCGACTACTTACCAAGACCAAGCATAGAAGACCCAAAAGCAGAAGAGGCACGTTGCGCAGAACTAGGCCCCTCTTGGATGGATCCCATCATCCTGTTCTTAAAAGACGACATCTTACCAAAAGAGAAAAAAGAAGCCAACAGAATAAGAGCAAAGTCGCAGTGATTTTGGCTCTCCCCATCTTTGGCATTATACAAGAAGTCATTCTCAGGGCCTTACCTAAAGTGTGTTCATCCCAGCAAAATGGAAGCATTCTTGTTCGAAATACACGAAGGGGTGTGCGGAAGCCATCAATGAGGAAGATCACTAGCTTACAGGGCCATTTCACAAGGATATTGGTGGCCATACATGCAGGCAGACTCAGAGAAATATGTGAAGAAGTGTGAGAAATGCCAAAAATTCGCGCACCAAATACATCAACCAGAAGAGAACTCCTACCATTAACTAGCCCATGGCCTTTCGCAATGTGGGGCTTGGACATAGTGGGTCCACTTCCAACAGCACCCAGCAACAGGAAGTTCTTTCTCGCAGCAACAGACTATTTCACAAAGTGGGTGGAAGCAGAAGCATTGGCATCAATCAAAGAAAAAGATGTGAAGAAGTTCGTTTGGCAGAATATCATCACTCGGTTTGGCATACCAAAAGCCCTAATCTCAGACAATGGCACTCAGTTCGACGGCAGAATCTTCAGAGGCTTTTGTGAAGAGTACAAGATAGAGTTCTACAATTCTACACCGGCATATCCTCAAGCAAATGGCCAAGCGGAAGCATCAAATAAAGTCGTCTTGGATGGACTAAAGAAAATGTTAGAAAAAGCAAAAGGCAAGTGGGCGGATGAACTTCCTCATGTTTTATGGGCTTACCGTACCACACCTCGGCGATCAACAGGAGAGACACCATTCTTCTTAGCCTACGGAATGGAAGCAGTAATCCCACTGGAAGTTGGCCTCCCCACAATTCAAAGCGAAAATTTTGATCCAGACTTAAATAGAGAAGCCATAGCATTGGAACTCGATCTTGCGGAAGAAAGAAGAGAAAGAGCACTGGTTCACATTGCCTCATATCAACAAGAGTTGTCCAGGAAATACAACAAGACAGTGCATCTAAGACAATTCAAGATCGGCGATTGGGTACTGCGCAAAGTGATGGGAAACACCTTGATACCAGGAGATGGTAAGTTAGGGCCAAACTGGGAAGGTCCTTACAAAGTGGTTGGGCTAGCAGGCAAAGGGGCATAACACTTAGAAGACAAGGACGGCAAAGCAATCCCTAGGCCATGGAACACGGCCAATCTCAAGTTATTTTATTTTTAGCTTTTCCCTTTCAAACATGTGTAATTTTTTTCTTTCTTCAATAGAACAAGCGATTCTTTTCAACATGAGTTGTTCTATGTAAAAATTAACTTTTAGTGAAGTTTAGGTACATTGTAAACATTTTATTCTAAGTTAGCTACAAAAACTAACTTAGAGGTTGGCTGGAATAAACCAACACCCTTCCTAAGCCCAGGATAAGGATCCAGGCTGTAGGACATTTGGTCGGAATAACCAAACATTTTATTCTAAGTTAGCTGAAAAAACTAACTTAGAGGTTGGCCGGATTAAACCAACACCCTTCCTAAGTCCAGGATAAGGATCCAGGCTGCAGGACGTTTAGTCGGAATAACCAAACATTTTATTCTAAGTTAGCTGAAAAAACTAACCTAGAGGTTGGCTGGATTAAACCAATACCCTTCCTAAGCCCAGGATAAGGATCCAGGCTGCAGGACGTTTGGTCGGAATAACCAAACATTTTATTCTAAGTTAGCTGAAAAAACTAACTTAGAGGTTGGCCGGATTAAACCGACACCCTTCCTAAGCCCAGGATAAGGATCCAGGCTGCAGGACGTTTGGTCGGAATAACCAAACATTTTATTCTAAGTTAGCTGAAAAAACTAACCTAGAGGTTGGCTGGATTAAACCAACACCCTTCCTAAGCCCAGGATAAGGATCCAGGCTGCAGGACGTTTGGTCAGAATAACCAAACATTATTCTAAGTTGGCTGCAAAAAACTAACTTAGAAGTTGGCTGGATTAAACCAACTCTTTATACTCTTCAGCCGAAGTAAGGGTATGGCTGAAGAGTGGTTGGCTGGATTAAACCACTCTTTGTACTCTTCAGCCGAAGTAAGGGTATGGCTGAAAAGTGGTTGGCTGGATTAAACCAACTCTTTGTACTCTTCAGCCGAAGTAAGGGCATGACTGAAGAGTGGTTGGCTGGATTAAACCAACTCTTTATACTCTTCAGCCGAAGTAAGGGTATGACTAAAGAGTGGTTGGCTGGATTAAACCACTCTTTGTACTCTTCAACCGAAGTAAGGGTATGGCTGAAGAGTGGTTGGCTGGATTAAACCAACTCTTTGTACTCTTCAGCCGAAGTAAGGGTATGGCTGAAGAGTGGTTGGCTGGATTAAACACTCTGTGTACTTCTCAGCCGAAGTAATTATGTCGGCTAAGGAGTGGTTGGCTGGTAAGCATAGTTAGTTTGACCAGCAAAAACCGAGATAAAAGTTAGAAGTGAAAAGATTATGGAAAAATCATTACAAGTACAAACATACACATCAACCGTAGTAAGAGTTCAAGAAATTTTTCATTCATCAAAAGGCAATTACAAAAGAGGGCATAGCCCGGTTACAAAAGCAAAAAGTAACAAAAAAGAAAAGCAAAAAGAATCAGTTGAAAAGATCATCAATTTCGGCGTCAAACGCAGCATCGGCATCAACACGAAGACCGGTTTCAGGCGGGAGCTCGCTCTCGAGAGTGGTTTCGGTCGGAACCACGGTTCCACCTGGTAGTTCAATAGTCAGGTCTTCCACCATGGGCTCCAACCGCACTGAATGGTCCGCACTGACAACCGGAGTGTCCTCAAAGGCAGAGTCTTCGTCAGAGTCTGAGCCTTCAAGAAACTGCTGCTGCATAGCATTAGCATACTCCACTAGGGAGTTCGGTATGAAGTAGGCTGGAGGGTTGAAAACCTCGGTCTGTGGATCGTAACCGAGCTTCTCAACAGCCGCCCTCCAGCCGCACTTGAAGAACAGTTCCTTGGCGGCTTCGCATTCCTGGGTATAAGCATCCTCTGCCTTCTTGAAGCCTTGCTTTTCGGCTCCTTTTGCGCTCTCCTTAAGCTGGGTTATCTCGGTATCTTTCTTCTTTTCAAGCTTCACCAGTTCGCGCAGATACTTATCCTTTAGAGCAATGGCAGCCTTCTGCTTTTCTGCTTCGGCCGAACTAACCAGTCCGGCCAGTCGGCCGTTCTCAACTCGTAGCTCGGCCATTAGCTTTCTCGCATTCTCTAGCTCGGCCGTCTTCGCTTCGGCTTCTGCCACGGCTTGCCTTGTTGTTTTCCTGAGCTCTAACACTTTCCTATGAGTGATGTTGTTTTTCTGAATGGCCTGACAAAACAAAGACTTCCCTTGAGCCGAAGTGAAAGTTGGAAAACTAGGCAGAAAAACGGACAGAGCTACTTACCAAGATCATGGATTTTATTGAAGACCAGATGGCCTTCAGTTCGGTGTTTAGTTGCTTTTGGTGGTGCTCCATATCTTTGGGGAGGCACACACTCTTGGCCAGGTTGAAGGCCAACTGGTGGTCCTTATCAGCAACAACCGAGTCAGAGTCTTGGATATCTCGATTGTTGAAGGTAAGCTTTGGTGCCCAGCTAGTGGTAGTTCGGTCAGCAGGTTCCGGTTGGGGGCTCGGTGGCGAGCTCGGTGGAAGAGCAGTTTCGTCTTCATCAACCAAGCTTTGTTCAGTTTCGATAGTCCGGGCGCGCTTGGTTCGGCGGAATGAGGACGATTGTTGAGTAGGAAGGGCCACCACCGCTTCTTGGATTTGACTTGACGATGGTACTTCGGCCCTGTTGGTTTCGGTTAGAAGCGCCCTTACTCTGTTCTTTTTAGCCATCTCCTCTGCAGCAGTTAGTGGAATTAGTCTGATTTCTGGCAAGGTTGGGTCCGGTTCTGGGGCCTCCTCAAGAAGAAAGTCGGTCACTCTCGCTTTTCGGCGACCGCTGTATTTGTAGGTCGGCTCGAATTTAAGCAACTTGGCTCAACTACGTTCTGGATACCGTAGTGCGGCACGTAAAGTTGCTAGGTTTGGGTAGCTATATAAAGAATGAAGGTGGGCAGAATCTGTGAAAGAAGAACTGTTAGACCGGCTAAAAGATTGAAAAACCGAAATATCATAAAGCAAGCAAGAAAACCGAAGTAAATATACCAGGTTCTCCTTTTTTCCAATTTATACGTCGGCCAGGAATCTGGGCTTGATGATCCTCAAAGTTCCCAGACACCCAGAAAAAATCATCGTCGTTTAAGTCTTTATCTGGTGTGTGTTTTATTATCTTCTCTCGGCGACGTCGTATTCTTAAATAGTAGACCCACCCATCTTCTTTTGAACCAATGGAATATTGATGGAAGATTTCGACCAGGCCAAGGTTTGATCCGGCTTGGCGGTTCAGTTCGGCTACTCCCATTATGATGCGGTATGAATTGGTGGATAGTTGGGTAGGGCATAGTCTAGTTTGCCTAAGAAACTCGCAAATTAAAGGTTGGACTGGAAATCGTAGTCCGGTTTCGATTATGGATAAAAAGGTGAAGGGACAAAGCCTTCATTGTTCCAAGGAATGACATTTTTTCCAGCCAAAATCAGGTAGACGTCATCGGGTATATTGAAGTCTTTTCTGAATTCGGCTAGGCCGCCCGGAGTGTCTACTAGATACCTATACTTCCCCATTTATTTTATAAGTTATTAATAAATTAGTTCGGTCGGAAGAATGTGCTCAGTAGCTCGGTTGAGCGCGCAGAAGAGTGCCTGGGCAACCTAAGTCTGCAAAGTGGAAAACAAAGGTGTTAAGCACAGATCGCAGACCGTGCTACAAAATCAAAGCAAAAATAAGAGGTCCTACTTCGACCTATCGGGGATGCTCTATCTCGGTTCGGCAAAATGCTCAGTAGCTCGGATTGAGCATAGGGTTCGCGCGATCGGTTTTTGTATGACGTTGGTTATCTCAGTTTGAACTATGGGTTTTGTTATTTCGGTTAAGCCTCTAGGGGCAGCTTTCTGAGTTTGCTTTAGAAACTAAGAAAGTTGGCTTAGCCCCAAAGGCTTAGCTCGGTTGAACACAGAGGTTCCTAGTTTATCTCGGCTAAAGTGAATCAGGAGTTGGTAACTTGCTGAAACTACTGTTATTGCTACGAGTTCTAGTTCGGTTATTGTCTGAATTAATCTACATATATAGCACAAACAGTCTCCTAGTTCGGTTGGGACAAGATTTTGGATCAAAATCAGTGTTTTATAGGATATTGCATGTATTCAAGTGTTCTATAGTTTAAGTTTTTTCCAGAAAAGTTCAGAGCAAAGCAAGATAGAAAAAGTGTTTGCAAAAAGCACACAAAACAAACTACGATGGATTAAACGAAAGCAGAAAGAAGGAAAACAAAATAGGTTTTTTGAAGCTTACCAGAAGAAGAAGATGAAGCTGGTGATGGGAGCAACAGCACCAACGAAGAACACGAACTCAGGGAACTCAGAGGTTGGAGAAGCAGAGGCACGGAGAGAGAAGAAGGTGAATAGTATAGGTGAGTAACAGACAGAATGTTTGTGTTTGTGGAAAGAGAGAGAAATGGCGGGAACTGTTCAAAAATTGCGAAATAGGAAGACGGCGTTGACAGCTGCCTTCCGCGAATGGGAACGTGCCACGTGTATACGGAAAAGGAAGCGATTCAGTTTTTGGTGATTGAAAAGACATTGTGAACGGATGAGAGCCGCTCAGTTTAAGTTTAGCTCGGCAGGATAAGCTAAATGATTGTAGCTCGGCTGGAAGGTTTGGGGACTATAGCTCGGCTGATGAACAGTTAATCCCTATCATGCTATGCAGATGGAATAAATGGGCAATTGAGAGGGTAATTTATGTATATAAATTGGGCCAAGCTAGGTGTTGGGTCGAGATTGGTCCAAATACGAAAGACAATGGATACACCAGTCAAAAGGAGTACTACGGTTAGTTCGGTTGTCAAATAGCCTTGGGGGCAGCTCGGTTGCGGCATATTACGGACTAACCCGATCATCTCCTCTAACCAGAGTGAGAGAACATTCTTCAGGGAAGTTTGAGTTAGTTCGGCTTGACACTTCTATGGATAGCTCGGTCTTAGCATTTGCAGCCGAGATAGAAGCAAGGAAGGGAAGAGCCGAACTAGTAGTCAGATCGGCCATACCTGCCTGTATAGTATGGTAGTGTTATTCCGGTCGTATGGTAGTTCGGTCATGACAAAAATCATCTCACTTGGTTTAAGCAGTGGGGGGGTGTTAAAGGATAAGCATTATCCTACAGGAGTATGAATCCTAGGAGGACTCTACATGGAGGAGTAGAAGTCCTACTAGGATTATGCCACGCGAAACCTATAAAAGCTCACAAACATCACATTGGGTGAGGTAACACACAACTTTGCTTTTTGAATACACAGAGCTTTTGCCTATTTGTCAAGCTTACTGACTTTGGCATCGGAGAGGTTTCCGGCACACACCCGCCGGCTAGCTCACGTTTGTGTTTTCAGGTGATAAAGTGACGTCGTACGGAGGAATGCAGTCTTGATCAACAGGATTATACGAGAAGGTTTATTTCTTTCCCGTACACTATACATTTTGTACCTATATATATAGTATAGATGTTATCATTCAAAAGAATAAAAAATAAAATAAAATAAACCTAAAACATACAATCAATTTAAAAACCATAAACAACTGTAGCAGCTATACTAGTCAAAGATTTCAATCTCTTCTTTACCACAATATGGCATTAACATCTGCATCAATTGTTTTATCAATTTTTCTTGTGTTAACCCATGAGATATTACAATATTTTTATGATTGTAGCATTTGAGAGTTTTAGTTTATATTTATATGTTTTTTTTTTTTTTGTTATATATAGGCTTATTTTGGAAATATAGTAAAAAGTGACTTTTTGACTTTTAATTAAGGTTTTGACTTTTAGACAAATAATTTGGGAAGTTAGTAAAAAGTTACTTTTGGCTTTTTTGATTAATATTTGTTTATGATGTCAAATCACAATAAAATTACCAAACTATCCTCAGTTATTTAAAATATTTACAACTTCACCTATGTAGCATATTTTGACCCATGAGGGATAGAATTGTAATTTTACCAATGGCTAAAGCCAACTTCCCAAATGAAAAAAAAGAAAGACAAAAAAGCCACCTTTTGGCTTTTGCTACTAACCTAAAAAAGTGATTAAAAGCCATGTTGCCAAAACACCCCATAATATACCAGTCAAAGAAAGTTGATAATACAATGATGAATTTACGTCAAAAAAAAAATTTGCATGTTTCAATTGTAATTCCTCAAATTTTAATTTTAAGTGGTTTATTTTGATTATTTTCTAACTTCACTACTTTAAGCAAAACTTACTATAATGGTCACTCAGGTTGACAACATATAAATTTTGTTTGTTTCTTTTGTTTTTTTTTTTTATTTTTATTTTGTTATTTAAATTTTTTGTGTTTATATATATATATATATATATATTGATGGTTTTAATGTAGAGTTACAAATCATTTGGAATTTTTCATGGAAGTCTTTGAATTGTGAATATCTCACCATATTACTTTTTAGTTTTGGAAATACCCCTTATTTCAATAAAAAAAAAATTTATAATTGCCTTTTTTTTTTATTTCTTTTGCTTTTTCTTCCTCTTTTAAAATTGCTTGCAATCTTTGAACATTTTTCTTGTAAATGGCTTGACATATGCATTGATTATGTAGTCATCATACATATGATATTATAGGTGCATACTATAACCATTATGATTTTTGTTTATTTTAAATTTTTTTATGGAGACAAATCAAATGACTTACTCAACCTAAATATTGTAAAATTGTTTTATATACATAATCTTACAAGATAGAGACAGGAAAATATAATCAAAATACACTAATGTTTTTTCGAATTATTTAATTTAGAAACAAATACGTTTTTTTAAATTGACTTTAAGATTTTATTGATTTAAGCTATTGAGTGAGATTAACTTCAGAGTATTAGCCAAGCTCAAGAATTTTCTTAATGAATTTTCTTCACATTTTCTCATATAATTAAAAAATTCATTTCCAAACACAACAACTTTTCTTGGAGCATCTCCATTCAAACCTTCAAAATTTAGTTATGTCAAATTTTTTTAAAGGTTTGGGTAACAAATTGACATATGCTAATTTGATATGGAAGCTCTCTACCCGATATGTTAAACTTATTATTATATTATTTTTTTAAAAAAAAAAATGCCCCAAGACATCCCCAGGCCGACCATCTTATGCCATTGGATGCTTTAATTAAACACACACACACACACAAAGAAGAAGAAGAAGAAGAAGAAGAAGAAGAAGAAGAAGCATTAAGGGGTCTTCATGTCAAAATTGGCATGAATGGGTGATGCCAAAAGCCACATCAACTTTTGGCGTGAAGGGATGATGCATAGACCATGACAAACAGATAAAACCTCAACCAAAAAAAAAAAAAAAATTTGTTGTGATTATTGGACTCTAAAATATATATATATATATATATATATATATATTTTCCTTCCTTTAACTTGGCATGCATGCGTAGTGGATTCATTTTGTTAGAATTATTGGAGGTATTCCATCTAAAACCAATTTGCAATATTGCTCCACTCTACCTCTCTCTCACTTCTACACGCGATTGGGTCACATGTATAGAAGTGTTGGGGACTTACCTTTTATCGTTTCTTTAAGTCATCCAAGTTCAATTCATATAATCTAGAAACCCCTCTATCTATTTTCAATTGATTTTGGGTTGGTGACTAATAATCTAAAACTTTTTGATAAATAACAAATTCTTTGAAAATATTATGTTTCTTAAATGAAAACTCATTCATACAAAAAAAAAAAATATCAGAAGAATGTTGTGGCAGTAACAATTTTGCAAATAAAATTCATCATCATGTTGACATGATAATAGGAGACTTGAAAAAAAATGAAGACATGGGCAAGCACAGGTTGTTTTGAACGAAATTTGTTGATGAAAAATCAATGGAATAGAAATTGGTAAAAATTTCATGGGGTACAAGTATAGTCTGTGTGGGGTGCAAGCGTTAGAACACCAAATAATTTGGTATTGTCCACTTCGTAAGTATGCATACACCCATAACAATAAATTTACATAGATTACATATTGACCCAATTCCAACAAAGTATATTGTCATTGGCATTTCATCAAACACTTAAAGGGCACAATACAATTACCTAACAAGTTCATATACAAGGATCCCACAATAACAATTAATTATCTTCTATGCATTTTAACAAACACTTAGCATGCAAGGATTCAGACTTAAATCAATTTGTGTCATTTCTTCCAATTACAAATATGTAAATGTTCAATCAGACAAACTCAAGGTTGCTTTGAATGAAATGATATGAATGAAAGTCAATGGTATAGAGATTGGTACAAAATTCACGGGATGCATGTATAGTTGGTGTAGGGTGCAAGTGTAGGGTGTGTGGGGTGCAAGTGTAGTCTGTATGAGATGCAATTGTTAGAATACCAAAAAAATTGACACTGTCTACTTCCGGGTATGCATACACCATGGAATTCATAAAAGAACAATAAATTTACACAGATTACATGACCCAATTCCAACAAAGCACATTGTATAGGGATTTCATCAAACACTAAAAGGGCACAACACAATTAACTAATAAGTTCATATACAAGAATCCTACGACAACAATTAATTCTCTTGTGTGCATTTTAACAAACACTTAGCATGCAAGGATTATAGTCCCATAATGTTCAATCAGACAAACTCAAGAAGTAGCCCAAAATTTGTTGTAGATCAAACTTTTCAAGAAGTACATTCTAAAAATTGTGACAAATCATTTACGGCATCATAGGAAGAAAAAAAAAAAAAAAACATTTCATACAACATCATTGTTTGAAAAAAAAAAATGTATACATATATAGAGAAGAAAAATAAGAGAGAGTTTAGGGTTTGTGATGAGAGATACCTCTGTATCTCTGCCTTTAGGAAGTGAGATGAGAGTAAGGGACGAAAGGACAGCGCCGGAGTGCAAGCGAAAGACTGAATAGAGGGTGGTGGGTCTAACGCAGAGAGAGAGAGAGAGAGAACCTGGCAATCGTGAAAAAGAGTAATAATGGAAGGGTAAATAGGCCATTTCCCTTCAAAATCCCATGAGTTGGTAATATAAATCTCACTCTCCACTGCTGTTGTAATTTCCAGAATTTGCCCGCTGACTTGTAAGAGTTAGATTGTTTTATTGTCCCCGGGCAGTAATTCCCCCATTTTTTTATCTTCAAAAAAAAATATTTAAAAAAAACTTTTACCGAAGAATATAGGAAAAATTACAATCCAATTGATATATTTTTTAAATAATTGTTGAATTATAAATTAGTAAGTGACCCGTGCGATATATGAGAATTTATTTTTAAAATGAAAAATTAATCTTAAGTCTTAATATTTTATTTGTAAAAATTTTAACAACTAAAAGATAAATATAAACAGATTTACTAATGGTTGATAAAAATTATTTTCACTGTGTGATCCTATATAAAATAGGTTTATAAAAACAATTTCTTTCAAAGTTTAAAAAAAAAAATGTGTTCTAAATCTGAAATCAAATCATCATTTGTGTAAATCAAATTTACCAAAAATCATAAATTCTCCTTGTATCAAAATATTTTTTTTTGAAAAAAATAACTATATCGAAAAATTCTATAATATACAAATTATGACTTGATTATAACTCATGTTGTATTATTTTGGTGTTATTAATAAAGAAGATTTTTTTTTTCTAATCTCTTAAGTTTTTAGTTATGTCTAGAGTGCACTATAAGAAAAAACACTTTTGGCGACCACCTATTTTTTTTGGTCACAAATAGTCCACTTTCTGCGACTAAAATTTAACTTTTGGCGACCAAAATTTTTTGGTCGCGGAAAATCACCTTTTGGCGACCAAAAAAAAAGTTGGTCGCGGAAAGTATACCTATTGGCAACCAAAGGCTTTTTTGGTCGCGGAAGATCACCTTTTGCAGACAAAAAAAAAAGTTTGTCGCGGAAAGTATACCCTTTGGCGACCAAAGGGCTTTTTGGTCGCAGAAAGTATACCTTTTGGCGACCAAAGGCTTTTTTGGTCGCGGAAGATTACCCTTTGGCAACCAAAAAAAAAGTTGGTCGCGGAAAGTATACCTATTGGCCACCAAAGGCTTTTTTGGTCGCGGAAGATTGCCCTTTGGCGACTAAAAAAAAAAGTAGGTCACGAAAAGTTATGGCGGGATAAATTTAAAAAAAAAGGATACTACTGTAATTACATGCTATTTTTCGGTTTAAGCATTAAAAGTTTTATAAAATAATATATAACCTGATTTTTATGGGTTATATATTTGTTCTGTCAAATATGAACAAGAAGCATGTTATTGGCAGAGTGGATTGGGTACATGGTGACTCCTTGCTTAGGAGTTCAAGTTCCAGGCAGCACAAAAGAATTATTTTTTTTGGACTTTTCGCGACCAAAAAAGTTGGTTGCGAATGGTCACTTTTAGCGACCAAAGGCTTTTTTGGTCGTAGAAAACTATCTGTCACGAGACTTTAGCGACCAACTCGTGACCAATATATTTTGGTCGCGAAAAGGTTTTAGCGACCAAATGTGGTACTTTTCGCGACCAAAATGTTGGTCACGGAAAGTGTTTTTTCTTGTAGTGGTGGTGCATCTGGTCTTTAATTATGCTTCAAGTAGTGTTAGACTATGATCTATTATAATATTTTTATATAAGAATATTTAAGTATTTTGTTACATAAAAAAGTGTTTAAGGTAGGTTGATTAAAAAGTAAGATTTATGCTTATATCAGTAAGATCGTAAGAGTTATTCATATTGATGCATAAAAATTATAAATTCAAATTATAAACAGTATCATCAAAGGGAATCTATAACCTTAATAATTTCAGTTTTAAAGGGGTTCTGATTAATTATGTGACACATCACAATAATCGCAAAATTTTTATTTCAGCCAAATTAGTTTTGCATATCTTTTCTAGCAAAGCTCGTGAATGTGCACCATCAATAATACAATAAATTCAAAATTTTTATTTAAAAATTATTCAAAAAAATCAATAGGTGCCGTAAATAAATAAAATCATTTTCGATGAATCATTAGTTTTTAATAATACTTCACACTATTTATCATTGGACATTTGTTAATTTATCTTCTAAAAACTTAACAAAAAAAGTTATTGAGTTCCATTATTTTAATCAATCCATATCTAATTGGACGCTACACATGTATGTAAATAACTTATAGAAGAGTTAACTTTAATTAATGTAATAATATTTTATACTATGATATGTGTTACAAAAAAAAAATTAATATTAATATTGATTTGAATAATCTTAACCTTATTGTTCTATAAAAGTATTAGCTGAATACTTATACACAATAAATTTAGTTAAATTATTTGTTTATTTTGTTCTATTGTGCTATAGAAGTGTAATAAATTTTGTTCTATTGCACTATATGTAATTATTTATTTTGAATACTTATATATAATAAATTTTGTTCTATTGTGCTATGGAAGTGTAATTATCAAACAATGATTTTATATGATATATATTAAATTATAAAATTATAAAATAAATACTCATTTTGACATTAAAAATAATAGTTAAATTAAAAACAGAATTAGTAATATAAAACTAAAAGTGATTCTAATTATTTAATTTTTATATTTATTTTTTTTAGAAAATAAAAATATGTTGTAATAGAATTATACAAAATTTATTTAAAAGATTAAATATAAATATGTTGTGATTGGATTAAGAAGAAAATACATAAATTAAATATGTTTGGTTTGATAACTCAGGATTCAATTTTCAAAAAATTAAAAAATTTTAATTTTTGTGTTTTTTTTTTTTTGAATTATTTTAATATTTCAAGCTATAGTGATTCCGATCTTGACCCGACCTTTGTTGTACTCCTGGCTCAGGTTTCATGGTTTAGTGTTGTTGTCCATCTCTTATTCCCCTTGTTTTCCCTTAAGTTTGTCTTTTGGATGGTTGTGGTTGTGTTTGGGACAAGCTGGTTGCTTGTTTTCTAAACTCTTGTTGCCCAGATTTTTACTCCTCCGCTCAAACAACACTTCTTGTACTCGAGCGGGCTTTACAAACTCTTAGTACTTTTGCAGGTCTGCAAAACTACTAGGCGAATGTATTCTACACTCAAACGATTCTTTCTGTGTATTCTGCACTTGAGCTCCACTTCTTGCGCTCAAGCGGTGAGAGTCATTGTGCCTTGGCGCTCGAGCGTCACTTCTTACTCTCGAGCAGAATAACTTATTGTGTCTGACGCTCGAGCGTCACTTCTTGTGCTCGAGCAGACTATGCGTATATCAGTTAGTAAAAGTGACTTTTTACATCACTCTTTCAGATCTTTTCTTCCTAAACCCTAAAGTTAAGACTCTCTCTCTCTCTCTCTCTCTCTAAAACACACACACTCTCTCTCTACATTTTCATCTAGTTCTAGTGATATCTCCACCCATTTGCCTTTGTTAAAAAGAGTGAGCATCTCAAGATCTTCATTTTGATATGAATAGAGTTAGGTTTCAGCATTTTTGAAGTTTCATCTTTACCTTGCTTGTCTTCTCTTCTTGAGATAAGGATTTTCTACACTTTCATATGATTTTTAACTTAGTTATTAGTTGTTATGTAACAATGGTGGGAGTTGAGAGTACTTTGGACAAACCTAGAGTTTGGGATTGAAAATCAAAAGATAGGTTTCTAGTGAATGTGATATAAATGGTTATGGGGTTTGAAAATGAGATTATATTGTGACAAAATAGTTGATTTTGACATTTGAGTTGATATTTGGGAAATAGGTAAATTTGCCCTAAAATGTTTTAAATATTTATTTTGTATAAATAATGAAGTTGGCATTGTAAATGTGAAATTGGATAGATGTTGATATAAATGATGGAGTTAGATATGCATTACCTCACACCTATGGGAATTTAAATGAATTATCTGTCTAAAGAATTGAATATATGTTTAGAAATAGGGGTACTTACGTGTAGGTCCTAATAAATGGACTTATTGTCTAATAGGTCCTATGGAAAAAATTTGTCATAAAAAAGTCACTAATTGTAAGTTTTAGCGACAATTTATAAAAATCATGATAAAAAAAGTCACTAATTGTCAATTTCTAGCGACATATATAAAAAATTGTCACAAAAAAATTATTTTTAGCGATAATTTTATCAAGACTTATTTTCAATAGGACTTAATAGGAATTAAGTCCAACTGTTAGGACTTATTGGTAGTTTACCCTTAGAAATATCTGTATTGGGCTATCGGTAAAGGATAACTATGATTGTTGTAGAAATTGCATGAGGATTAGGAAAATTAAAACTAATCTCTGGTTGGTTGTCATTGAATATGACTATGTTTTAATACATTGTTTATGTATGATATTTGGGAGAAGAGAGGGGATGTACTCTATATTTGAGAGTGGATAGTGGATGGACTCCATTGAATTAGGTTGGCCTATGTGTTCAGGGTGAAAGTCCCGAAACCATGCGTATACATGAGTGCTGATCCCTCAGACAAATTTTCGTAAAATGGCAAATTGAAGTATTTGTGTGATAGTTGTGTTGATTTGCGAACCACTGAGTTGTAATTTCAGTTGGATTGTCTGGAAGATAATAAAATTGACTCATGAATTGAGATGAAATAAATTAACATGAAATGAATTGAAGGAAAATGGATTGAGTTATGAAATTTGGCGCTCTATGATCATGTAGAATATGAATGTTTTGTCACAGACATTGTATATGCACATCATACTAATGTCTTGGTTAAGATTCATATATTGTGTTAGATTATTCCTACTAAGCTTTGGCTCACCCTATTTGGAAAAAATCATTTTCAGGTATTAGTGATATGCCTTCACCAAGGCAATAGTTTGGAGGGACTTCGGAATAAGAACTTCCTTTTGTGTATTCTTTTTTGTATAGCCAAGGGCTTTATTTGTATTGTGCTAGTCTCATTTTCGTTGTAACCAAGTAATGACTTGGAAAGATGTAAGCCTTTAGGGTATATAAATGTCTGTTCAACTTTCATTCCTCTTTACTACTTGTGACACATGTTGTAGATTTAGGATGAACTATTCATGAATGTATATCGCGTATGTCACTTTTTTATAACAATTCGGATTAATGAAAGTTTATTATTTCAATTATGTTGTCTTGTGTTAATTGTGTTGGGTTGAATTATTGTAACTATTTTGGGGTGTTACACAAGCAATTCTTTTAATTTTTAGATACACCTAAGATAAATACACATAAAAAGTATAATATTAGTAATTTTTTTTAAAAAAATCACTAAATATAAAAGATATTAAAAAATATGAAAATTCAGCACATTTTTTGTATTCTTGTGTATTTATTGATTTTTTAAAATATTTTTGTACAAATATTTTTTTTTGATACATCTAAGTAAGGTGCATCTAAAAAAGTAAAAAAAATACTTAAAATTTTTAAAATATTCACTAAAAATAAAAAAAAAATTATGAAAAAAACTCAATTTCTAGAAAATTGAAACCAAATACAATGATTTTTTTCTTTAATATTCTTTTTCAATTATTCATATATATTGTATATAGGTATATAAAAGTTAAGTTAAATATAAATATTTTGTAATAAATAATTTCATGTTAAATAAAAAAATTATAGATAAATTAATATTAAGACATCAATAAGATAGATAAAAAATAAAAAAATATAAAAGAGAATTAATTTAATTCTTGCGATACAAATAATTAAGCACATTTTATTTTATTTATTTATTTGTATATTGAAATAGTTGTTTCTTTAAATATCATAATAATTAAATTAAAATATTAACTACATAAAAAAAAAATTGATAATAAAAAATATAAGAAAAAAATATATAAAATTAATTATTATAATTAAAATTAAAATTGTATAGAATTTTATACGTACATGTCATTTTCCCAACCCGAATTTGCAAAATCTTCGGCTTCGACGAGTCGCCACTCACCGGCCTCCCCAGTCCCCAACCGTCTGGGTCGACACGGTCGATTCCGAGCTCGCTTCTAGGGTTTTCAACCTCCTCTCTCCGAATGGTGTCTTGATGTCTTCGATTTCGGCTGTCGATCGTCTTTCGTTGATGAAGTACGTGTTTCCGATTGAGCGATTGCTTGAGTGGGTTAGGCTTTTGCCTCAGAACGAGCGGGATTGCCGAGTTTTGGCCGATTTGTGTCCCTTGTTTAAAGGTAGGATCAAGGAAGATTCAATTAAGGGTTCGTTTCAAGTTCAATTGAATGTGTTTGAGTATTGCATGTTCTGGTTTGCTTATTACCCCGTATGCAGAGGAAACAGTGAGAATTCTGATACTGTGAGGGTTCGGAGGAGTCGAAAGTTTCGATTGGAGAATTTGGCTTCTTCATTTCCAGGATTATCGAGCAATAAGCGTGGTGGGTCAGAGCAGAAAGTTGAGTGTGGTTTGTATTTACGCCTTCTTTATTCATATCTTCGTGCATTTGTGCCAATTTTTTGTTAATACACACCAACCTTCTCGTAGCTCGCTTCTGCATTACAATTCGAGTTATGATAATTCTGTTGTTGATCAAGCCGAGTTCATTGTTAATACCCTGAAACACTTTTGGTTGATTGATAACGATTTCTCACCCGTACCTGTAAATTTATGCAAATGGTTCGGAGGGTCGTTTCCTTTTCGTTCAGTGCTTGTCAATTTGTTTGTGAAGTATCTGAATTTCAGTTCAGTTGCGTTTACTGAAGTGTCTGATCAAGTTGAATATAGTGAGTGTCCTAGGTGGAGGGTATCAGGCTCTTCGGATGGTTTTAAGTCAAGGAATGCTATGTCGGTAACTTCTGGTGTGGATTCTATTGGTTGTTGGAACTCATGGATTCAGAGGCTATTGTACCGGTTCGTATTGAGGACGTTTTTGTTTTTGCCCTGTGGAGACTTCTATCAAGAATGCATCTCAGGTGTCCTCTGTTTGGATTAGTTATATGGAACCTTGGACAATCAGCTTGGAAGATTTGAAGGAGCTAGAGGCAGATGTTGGTACATCAGCCAAAAATACAACAAAGGTGAACCCCCAATCTTCAGCATGTGGATATTCATCTTCATGGCAGGCCTTTGTATTGTCCAATTATCTGTTCTACAATTCCTTGGTTATGCATTTTTTTTTGGATTCGCACACAAGTTCCTTCACACAGGTCCAGAAGTAATCGTGCAAATGGTATCAAAGGTTTGTCTCTCACTAGCAATTCTTTTAATTACATGTTGTTATGATTTGAATCATTATGCATATATTAATGTTGCTTTACGAATGGAATAGAGAATATATGCTTAAATTTTTTTTTTAGGGGGCTTTATCTTGGACTTTTGAACTGAGAATTTTGGCTCAAAACATAAGAAAATTGTGGGCAATGAATTTGGACTAGTAGTCTCATGTATGATATATTGTAACTGTTAAAAAATCCGACGACTGTTGCCCTCTTTATGTCTTGCTGAATAAGCTCTTGGGTGGTAAATTCCCAATTCATTGTAATCATGTTTTCCATTATGGAAGGTATCATGAGGGTAAGGGCAGTTCATTGATATCCTTGTTGTGGAATAACACAATAGTTCAAGAGGTTGGAACACAGAAGTTGGTATGTGTAATTAATTGAACTTGTAGTAACATGTTTGCATAGTCTTGTCATAATAAACCGACTGCCTAAAGCCAATAGTGGTGATAAGTAGTTGGTGTCTAGAATGCAACTTGTGATTATTTGATAATAGAGTTGAAAAAATTTGTGCAAGTAGTTGGTTTGAAGAATGGGTAGGAGGAACGACTAGAAGCTTAAATGTATAGGACTAGTTGATGTGCCTGGTTTTCTATCAGAGGGATTAGATTTATACATAGGTCATGCTTGTATTATAAGTCATAAAAAATATTACCTTTAACTGGACTGCCGAGGTTTGGGAAAATTTTCCCCATTGTTTGTATAAATGGAAATAGCTATAAATGGCATGGTGGATGGTGGAAGCAAAATATGGTTGGACATATTATCAGGAAAGCTGAATCTGAAACCCTATAATTGCTTGGATTGAAACCAATCTGCCAATTATGGACTTGAATTCCCTAGAAAATTGAGTCTATTTGTGCAACATTGGGTTGTGAATTTGTCTGTTTCTAAGGCTGTATTTGGTTGGAGGATTTGGGGAGGGATTTTGAAAGTGAAAGGGAAAATGTATTTAATTTAATTTTAATTTTAATTTTTATATTTATTTGGAAAATAAAAATATGTTGAAATAGAATTACAAAAAATTTATTTAAAAGATTAAATATAAATATGTTGTGATTGGATTAAGAAGAAAATATATAAATTAAATATGTAGAGTACCGCTTTTTTTCTTTAATATTCTTTGTGAATTATTCATACACATTGTATATAGTATATAAAATTTAAATTAAATATAAATGTTTTGCAATAAATAATTTCATGTTAAATAGAAAATTGTATATAAATTAATATTAAGACATCAATAAGATAGACAAAAAATAAAAAAATATAAAAGAAATTTAATTTGATCTGTGCAATGCATATAATTAAACACATTCTATTTTATTTATTTACTAGTGTATGCCCGTGCCTAAAGGTTTTATTTACTAGTGTATGGTGGATATAACTTTGGGATTAATCTTCTCCAGTCCAATCTCTTATGTGGTATATGAAAAATTTATTCACAAAATAATTTCGGAGAAAAATTGTTTCTGTCTTATAGCTTCACTATTATTCTTACCTAGGTTATCAGTCCTTATTCTAATTGAGGAGGTTGGTCTCATTCGAATTTCGGCTGAAATTCAAAAAGAATATAATCTCAGTGATTACAATATTAACCAACCATCTCTCATGTCAACTATTGATAGGTAATGTTTAAAAGGAAAAGGCATGGAAAGAAAAATTGTGCACCGCCACTCACTCCCATTGTGCAAAACTAAAGTGTGTATCAAAGCCCGAAGTCTAGCAAGAAAAATGTATCAATTAGTTAAATAAATCGTATGATTAGCAAACTCATGAACATATTACTCTTAAGTGATTGCAATATTAGTTAGTTACAACACTCATTTCATTTTTCGAAGCATAAGTCACAGACTCTTCATATTACACTTCTCTCTTGCCAAAGCTTAGTTAATAAATCAATTACAGAGAAAGAGAAAAATAGAAAGTAAAAGAAATAGAAACTAAACCTTAATCAACAAAACCACATCTCTTTGGGCAATCAACTAACCCTCCAATCAAGCATGTATGTCTATGGATTACATTGATCTCAAAACATCAAGCACTATTTATAATAATTGC
This sequence comes from Camellia sinensis, assembly GCF_055761805.1. NCBI lineage: Eukaryota > Viridiplantae > Streptophyta > Magnoliopsida > Ericales > Theaceae > Camellia > Camellia sinensis. Next base: position 146,151,796 of record NC_138963.1, read on the forward strand.
AAAAATCATCAAGCACTAATTGAAAGTTCTAAACACATTATTAGATTTTAGTTCGTAAACACATCATCATGCACCAATGTTTATAAATGCCTCCCTCCATCATCAAGCACTAATGATTTTGCAAATATATTTAATTTCTAACATTGAGCATGTCAGTCTTTTAGAGACATGGAATTCAGCACTTAGGTAGATAACTTTTCAAGAAGCAATTTGTCTCACTCCATTTTATTCATTTATCTGCACTTTTTGCCTCCCTCGATCTCTACTCCCCCTCATCCCACATCCACACACGCTCTTTGTTTTTTAATCTATGTAGCAAATTCACCCTATCTCTACTCCTCCTCATCCCACACCCGCACACCCTTTATGTTTTTTAATCTGCGTGGCAAATATTTTATGCACCGAGACACATGTGGTCTCCACTTGGGAAACTATTATATATGAAAAAAATGTTTAACAGAGACACATCTATATAGAGGGAAAAAGAGAAATTTACTGACCAAGAAAAAGGCTCTTCTTTGATAACCTTCATGGATATCTTTGGCACCACAATGCAAATGGAAGGAGCGTCCATTTCAAAAATCTTCAAACCACAATCTCAAAAGAAAGATTTCATTAACTCACAACTAAGATCCAATTGAGAGCATTCAAACTATTTAGAATAATGCAAACAAAAAACTGCTAATTTTTTTGGTCTTTCCCAAAAACAATAAATAATAATAAAAATAAGAGAGAACATCGTCCAAAAAATAGACAAATTCATAAACTCAACTCGGTCAAGCAAAGGGGAGCTTTCTCCTCACCCCAGTCAAAAGTTTGGTAAAGGGGAACTTTTTCCTCAACCAAAAGTTTGATCATTCGATTAATCTCCCTTCACATTTCATTCCTTGTGAATTAATAAACACATCAAACAAATCAAATAGAGGAACAATTTATCAAGCATTTGGTGAACATATGAAAATGGTTTTTCGATCAAACAATTTATTAAGCATTTGGTGAACATTGTAGTAGCAGAAATTTTGTAGTGGTAACTTCAATTATTGCAAAATTATACCCAAATCCTTAGAATGGAATGAATAACAATAAATTTAATTAAAATAACAAGAAATAGGTTGTAATTTATTCGAAGTGACATGAAGAAGTTGGTCTTTGAACTATGGAAATCGAGTAAAAGATTAATTCATCAACTTACAACATGAATGTACAAAAAAATTAAAAATAGAAGGAAAAAGAAAGGGATGGAATCTGGATTACCTCTATTGATGGAGCCTTTAGAACTATTCTCCTCACCAAATTCCGATGCCTCCGTCACATTTACAAAGCATTACAATAAAAACATCAGCCATACATGAATTGATAATTTCTTTACAACACTCCAACTCAACAAAAAAATTGTGCATTGATTTTAGGAGAAAAGATCTTTTACTCGATTTCGAAAGGAAGAAAACTATAACAATAAAGGGCGGGTGTGTCCAACACAGATAAAGGAGGTGAAGGGTTTGAAGGGTTTGCAGAATTCGAAAGGAAGATTAATCTTAATTTTATATAGATTTCAACAAAATAAATAAATAAATAAATCCTTAAATAAAACTAACAAGACTACTGACTTATGGATATAATGTTAAGGGCAACACAGAGATATCACAAGGAGAAAACAGTGATATCAAAAGGAGAAACCAGGAATTGAAGTTATACATACAAAGAAAAATAACAAAAGGATTAGTTGAAAGCTACATATAAAAACCTTAGAAACACAAACCCAGAAACAAAACAAAACAGAACACAAGCCAGAAACACAAAAAAAATGAAAAACTCAAAAAACACAAAAAAAATGAAAAACCCAGAAACAGAAATAGACAAAAAAAATAAAAAATGACAAAAACCCAGGAACACAAATCAATTTAAGGTTAGAAACAAAACACAAACCGAAAATCTTAGAAACACATCAATTTAAGGTTTAGAAAAACAAATCTTAGAAACACAAATACAAATCCAAACCCATCAATTTCATGAACACAAACCCAAACACGTACCTAAATAAAAAATCAAAATGAGGTAAAATGATGCAACCTTTTGGTACTTGATGATCGGAGTGAACCGAGCTGCCAAACAATGGCAACCGAGCTGCCCAAGATATGCTTGACCTATTTCAGTGAGATAGATTTTAACCATTTTTGGTACCCAAAATAATTTGAAAGATCTCATGCTCAACACTAATTTACTCATCTTCCTTCTAGTAAGTAAAAAGGGCAGCACATTCAAATTCCTCTCCAAATGCTCTTCACAGTCATGCCTCACTCTACATTTGCCTCTGTTGCATATTTGCCTCTGTTTTCACAGTTCTGTCTCCTTTCTTTCTTCCATTTCTAAATAAAAAAAGAACAACAACAACAAAAAAAGAAAAGAAAAAGGTCTATGTCATCATTGTTGTGTAATTGACTCACATTTATCAATTTCAAATGCAATGGTGTAGCAAAACTCAACCTTCCAACTTATACCAATGAGTACCTCATTACACCCCAATCTCACATATGATGTGCCGCAATTCATCCTGGAGAGAACAAACCACCAAACAATAATTAGAGCTATAAAGAAGCATTATTGACCCCAAAAAAGTTCAAATTCAATCAACTCTGAAACAGAGATCCAAAGGTAGTTTCTTTGCCAATCTACCCATCTCTAGTATGTGCTGCTATTGCCACCACCATAAAAAAGCCACCGTTTGTCGTCGACTGCCACTTTGGTTCATCAATGATCTCATGGGCTTTGTCGCCGATGTCAGCCATCTCTCCGACAACGTACTGTTTGTAAAACTTTCCATTATAACAACAAAATGATTGTTATAATATAATTGACTACTAAAAAAAGAACAATTATATTTCACTTTTGGAATTTTCAGATTGTATAACACATACAGAGTTTTGATAATATATCCAAATCAAAAATTGAAATTTTGTACATGAAAAAGATTTAAAAACTTTTAAACTCAAGTTCTGAAAATTCCAAAAGTGGAGAAGCGAGGAGTTTGTTGGTAAAGATGTTAGGCCCCGTTTGTTTTGAGAGATAGAATGGAGGGGATTGATAGTGAGGGGATTAATAGTGAGGGGATTGATAGTGAGAAATTGTTAAATTATTTTTATATAAAATAATAAAATAAATAAAAAAATATAAAAAAATAAACATTATATTTAAAAAAAAATTCCCAATATATAAAAAATAAAAAAATTTCTAATCCCCTCACTAATTTTCTAATACCATCTCTACCTCCTCCTTACCAATCCCCTTTCCTCCTCCTTACTAATACCAAGGGATTACTAATCCCCTCCCTATCTCTCAAAACAAACACTCCATTTTCAATCCCCTCCTCACTATCAAACCCAATCCCCTCCCCATAACTCCAAACAAACGGGGCCTTAGGGTTTTGAAATTAAAGAGAAGAGACAAATAGAGATAAAGTAGAACTAAACTAACCTTCTTCAAAATCTAACTTCAAGAGTGAGAACGAAGCCCTTATGGCGATTGAAGATGGGTGGTGTGCCTAGAATTAGTTGGAGGAGAAAATTACGGCCATCGGGAATGGGTGGTGCGGTGGTGAAATGGGAGAGGGGGCTTGCAGAGGCCGGAGTCGGGAAGGATGTAGGTGAGCTGCGGTGGGAGAGAGGTTAACAGGGAGAAAAAGTAGATCTGAGATGAGGAAGAAACTAAAGAGAGGACGTCTCGTGCTAGAGGTGAGAGAGATTAGAAGTGGGATAGTGAGAGTAGCAGTGGGCGGGAATTTGTCTAGGTGAAACAAATCTGAATCATTGAATCTTCCACCATGTTTCTCAGCCATTGATAGCAAATGACACGTAGGACAAATTTGCCACATTAGACAAAATTCGAAAACCCTCCTACCTTATTATATTGATATTTTATTATTATATATATTCCTGGTGAAGGTGTTTGCATCTTAATTTCATTGTAAATTCCTTATTCTTGCCTCTCACTCGCGGGTACTATTGCTCTTGCTTGCAGGCACAGTACCTAGTGTACGTGAGAGATACAATTTTCACTTGTATTATATGAATTTATAATTACTTTTCCCATTTGCCATTTATATATGAAATTCTCCTTATAAATTATGAAGTATCTCAATAATTGTTTTTCAAAAACACATAAACTTATCACACACATGACATGTACAAAGCATTAACAATAAAAAATATTAGCCATACATGAATTGATAATTTCTCTACAACACTCCAACTCAACAAAAAATTGTGTATTGATTTTAGGAGAAAATATCTTCCATACTTAAAACTAATTCCCTAGATAACATCAAAAATAAAAATAAAAATAAATATATAGAAAACTATAGCAATTAAAGGTAGGTGTGTCCAACACAGATGGAGCTGAAGGGCTTGAAGGGTTTGCAGAATTCGAAAGGAAGATTAATCTTAATTTTATATAGATTTCAACAACGAAAGAAAAAAAAAATCTATAAATAAAACTGACAAAACTCTACTGACTTATGGATATAATGTTAAGGGCAATAAAGAGATATGAACAACTAACAAAACTCTACAAACAGTAATATCACAAGGAGAAAGTAGGAATTGAAGTCATACAAACAGAGAAAAATAACAGAAGGATTAGTTGAAAGCTATATATAAAAATCTTAGAAATACAAACCCAAAAACAAACAAAACAAAACAGAACACAAACCCAAAAAAAAAATAAAAAATAAAAAATAAAAAATAAAATGAAAAACCCAGAAACACAAATCAATTTAAGGTTAGAAATTATAACGGCTTGGGTTAGACCTGACCTTTTTCAAGTTCTTGGATCCGGGATCCAATACTCATTATCGTTGTCTATATTCCTTCTTATCTTGTTATTTGGGTTTGGTTGTTTGGAATTGTTGGTTGTGTTGTGAACAGGTTGGGAGTTCATTTTTCAAAGGAGTTTATGTTTGTTTTTCTTCAAAGTTGCTCGAGCGGTATGTGCGTATATCACAGCGTTGTGAAAAGCGCGCCTAGGCGCAAGGCGAGGCGAGGTGCAGGTAGTGCCAGGTAGCAGGCGAGGCGCTATTAGTAAGTTGCGCGCCTTAGCAGCGACTTGAACCAGGCGAGAGAGGTGCAAGGCTCTCGCCTAGGCGCGACTGATTGTTTAAGAGATAGATCTAATCTAACGGAGGATTACAAGGCTCTCACAAGGCTCGTAAGGATTACAACTCATGTACCATATGAGCCAAATACGACTCAGATGAACCCTAATCGAAGTCGTCTCTTCCTCTTTCGCCTCGCAATCGACTTCGACTTAGACTGTTGGAGCTGGACTTTGACTGCGACTGCGACTGCGACTGCGACTTGGGACTTCGACTTCGACTCTCTCTTCCCTTCTCCTTCTTCTTCTTCTTCTTCGACTCTCAGTTCTGCTTCGACTTTCAGTTCTGGTTTTTTTTTTTTTTTTTGGTCTTCGACTTCTTTAGGTCTTCGACTTCGACTCTTCCTCTCTCTTCTTCTTCAGACTTCGACTTCAACTCTGTTTTGCTTCTTCTTTTTTTTTTCTTTTTTTTTTCAATTATTTGAGTTGAGTCTCTGAAATTATAAAATTAGGGAAAAAATTACAAAAATTAGGGAAAAAAAATTATCTGTAATATGCTATTGAAAAAAAAAATTATTTGTAATATGTAAGAGAATAATTTATCTGTTAGAGAAAAAAAATTACAAATAATTAATTATTCACAAATAGTTAATTATTTGTAATATGCTATTGATTCTTTTTTTTTTTTCTCTTAATCTGTTAGGGAAAAAAAATTACAAATAATTAATTATTCACAAATAATTAATTATTTGTAATATGCTATTGATCTTTTTTGAATATTTATGTTTTGGATGTTTAGTGTTTATGTTTTTGTTTTTATTTTATTGAATGTGGATTATTTGATCTTTGAAAATTGGAATGTTATGTAATATGCACTTTCATGGCTTTGAGAATTATTCTATATTTTGTCTTGAATCTTGATTACTTTTTATTTTTTAAAAAATTGTCTTAGTACTATGAATGATTAGTCTATGTTAATTTTTCTATTTTTTATAAAGACTGTTCGCCTTACTTCAATAAAGCCCGCGCCTCGCCTTGCGCCTAGGCCCCGAGAGACCTTCAGCGCCTTAGTGCGCCTTGAGCCTTTAAAAACACTAGTCTATTAGATTGGGGAAAGGTCACTTTATGTCGCTTCTTAATCTCTTTCTCTATTTAAAATACCCCCAAACCTAATTTCTTCACTCTTTCTCTCTCTCTAGTTCTTGTCTAAACAACTCAAATACGCTCAAATCTGTTGATCTTGCCGCCCTAGTGCTTTGGAGTAAAGTGTAGAGCTCGTAAATGTTAACGTTTTAATCAATGAAACTTCCATTTTGGACTCCATCTAGAGTTGGGTCTTGCTTTCTTCTTCTTTTACCCCTTGAGGTAGGACTTCTTCAACCTCCTTGTATGATTCTTAGCTTCGTTATGCGCTCCTTGTAAAGTATTGTGATTTGGGAGTTGGGGGTTTGATTTAGGGTTTGGTTTGTGAAATGTAAAAGATGGGTTTTCAAATGGGTTCTTGAGAAGGGAATAAGTATATTGTTGAGTTGTGTTGAAATATTAGAATATTCTCCTTTAAATGTGTTTTTGAAAGAAAAAGATGTTTTATTGGAAATCATTAGTTTTTGACCTATGAATGAAAGGGGAAGATGTTGAGTTTTGAAAAGATAAAATGAATATATCTATTGATGATAGTGGAGTTGGATATGTATTATCACTTCCATTTTGAAATTTATGAAATTATAATTGTTGATGGAAAACTAGCTTTTGTATAGAGATATCTGGTTTGAGTTATCGATAGAGGATGATTTTGATTGTTATAGAAATTGCGCGATTAGATGCTGATCCTTTCAGTTAGTACCGGTAAAATAGCTTTAGTAGTGCTTATATAGTCCACTGACATACACGTACCTAGAGATTCCTAGTGTTTTGTATCTACTGTCATGTTTTCTGATTTAAAAATGTATTGTTTTATGAGTTGATATATAACTATGGCATTGCATTGTTTTGAAAGAGTGAAATGTTTTGGTGATGACATGCATATGCATTTACCATATGACTTTGTTAAGTTTCATACATTGTGTTCAAGTATCACTATTGCGCTTTAGCTCATCCTATGTGAAAGACAACTTTCAAGTACTGATGATATGTCTCTACTAAGAAAGTAGCTTGGGAGGACCTCAGAGCCGAGAGCTTCTTTTTGTTATCTTGCGTAAATATTTGTTGTACAAGCCTTGGGCTTTATATGTATAGAGTTTAACTCATTTTGTTGTTCCCAAGTATCGACTTGGAAACATGTAGCTGTTAAGACATTAACTTATTTGTACATTCTTTTGTTTCATGTGATTACTACATGTCATATGTTATAGATTCAGAATCTACGATATATGAATATAGATATGCATATGTCATCTTTTGTACGGTAAAAGAGAATCAATAAAAGGTTAATATTATGTAAATTTTTTTTTTCCATTGAATATCATGAGGTAGGTAGTTATTATTTTGGGGCATTACAAATATAGAACACAAACAAAAAGTTTTAGAAACACATCTCAATTTAAGGTTTAGAAAAACAAATCTTACAAACACAGATGCAAGTCCAAACCCATCAGTTTCTTGAATACAAACCCAAACACATACCTAAATAAAAAATCAAAATGAGGTAAAATGATGAAACCTTTTGATACTTGATGATCGGAGTGAATTGAGCTGCCAGAGTGAACAATGGCAACCGAGCTGCCCAAGATATATTTGACCTATTTCAGTGAGACAGATTTTAACCATTTTTGGTACCCAAAATAATTTGAAAGATCTCATGCTCAACACTAATTTAGCAAAAAGATATACTCATCTTCCTTCTAGAAAGTAAAAAGGGTAGCACATTCAAATTCCTCTCCGAACGCTCTTCACAGTCATGCCTCACTCTACATTTGCCTCTGTTGCATATTTGCCTCTGTTTTCACACTTTTGTCTCCTTTCTTTCTTCCATTTCTGAAAAAAAAGAAAAAAAAAAGAAAAAAAAAAAGGTCTATGTCATCATTGTTGTGTAATTGAATCACGTATATCAATTTCAAATGCAATGGTGTAGCAAAACTCAACCTTCCAACTTATACCAATGAGTAGCTCATTACACCCCAATCTCACATATGATGTGCCGCAATTCATCCTGGAGAGAACAAACCACCAAACAATAATTAGAGCTATAAAGAAGCATTATTGACCCCAAAAAAGTTCAAATTCAATCAACTTTGAAACAGAGATCCAAAGGTAGTTTCTTTGCCAATCTACCCATCTCTAGTATGTGCTGCTATTGCCACCACCATAAAAAAGCCACCGTTTGTCGTCGACTGCCTCTTTGGTTCATCAATGATCTCATGGGCTTTGTCGCCGATGTCAGCTATCTCTCCGACAACATACTGTTTGTAAAACTTTCCATTATAACAACAAAATGATTGTTATAATATAATTGACTACTAAAAAAAGAACAATTATATTTCACTTTTGGAATTTTCAGATTGTATGACACATACAGAGTTTTGATAATATATCCAAATCAAAAATTGAAATTTTGTGCATGAAAAAGATTCAAAAACTTTTGGAATCAAATTCTGAAAATTCCAAAAGTGGAGAAGAGAGAGGTTGTTGGTAGAGATGTTAGGGTTTTGAAATTAAAGAGAAGAGACAGATAGAGATAAAGTAGAACTAAACTAACCTTCTTCAAAATCTAACATCAGGAGTGAGAACAAAGCCCTTGTGGCAATCGGAGATGGGTGGTGTGCCTAGAATCAGCCGGAGAAAATTACGGCGATCGGAGATGGGTGGTGCGGTGGTGAAATGGGAGAGAGGGCTTGCAGCAGTCGGGGTTGGGAAGGACGTAGGTGAGTTGCGGTGGGAGAGAGGTGAAGAGGGAGGAAAAGTAGATCTGAGAGGAAGGAAGAAACTAAAGAGAGAGGGCATGGTGCCAAAGGTGAGAGAGATTAGGAGTGGGATGGTGACAGGAGGAGCAGTGGGAGATACAATTTTCACTTGCATTATATGAATTTATAATTACTTTTCCCATTTGCCATTTATATATGAAGTTCTCCTTATATATTATGAAGTATCTCAATAATTGTTTTTTAGAAACACATAAACTGATCACACAACATGACATTGAATGAATATGGATGGACAACAATTTCATAAGTGAATCCCACTAACAAATTCTGTAAAAAAAAAAAATATTTCTTGTATTTTGATAAGTCTAGAAATACAAAACTCAAAACATGACACAAAATGATATGAACAGACAAGATTAATGAAAAGTGAGAGTCACTAACAAACTTTTACATAAGTATGTTCAAGAAATTTAAAAGAATTAATCACCTGTATGTAAGTGTAACAATCATCAATGAAGTTGTTATCATCATGGGCAAACACAAAACAATCAAATCACCTCCCAGCATGCAATAGCATCTCTTCCACCATGCTATCAACCCCAGCTGTTGTTGTGTTTTGCTTCTATAACCTCCAATTACATATCCAGTTGATGCCTTACCAAGCATGTTCTCAGTCTTTGCATAATTCAAACCATTTTTAGATATCTTTTTCCTGATCAACCCCTCCAGTTCCATCGCTACTTCCTTCATAGAAGGCCTTTCCTCCCCTTTTACTCTCAAGCATCTCTTTGCAAGATTAGCAACTTCTTTGAGCTCCTCAATGTTTCCTTCAATTACCATGTGTTCATCAATAATTTGGTTCAAGCAATCATCGTTCATACAAGTAATAAAATACATAGCCAGATTTCTCTCCTCTTCTGGCCTGTTGAATGACAATGCCTTCTTTCCAGTGACTAACTCTACAAGGACTACTTCGAAGCTATAAACATCGCTTTTCTCAGTCAACTAGCTTGTGAGCATGTATTCATGGTCTAAGTATCCAAGAGTTCCTTGCACCATTGTGGCTAATTGATTTTGGTCTAGTAGAACCAATCTTGATGCTCCAAAGTTCGACACTTTTGCAGTGCAATAATTGTCAAAGAGTATATTTGTAGACTTAACATCTCTATGGATGATAGGAATCAACGCTGCAGAGTGCAAATATAACAGTCCTGTAGCAGTTTTTGCAGCTATTCGCAAACAATTTTCCCATGATATATTATTAGATGCCTTGCTTTGGTTATGTATATGCTCAAAGAGAGTGCCATTGGTGATGAATTCATAGACAAGTAAAGGGACTTGAGTTTCCAAACAACCTAAGAGTTTGACCACATTCCTGTGATTGATCTGTGAAAGCACGACCACCTAGTTGATGAATTGCTCTATTTGACTTTCATCCACCATTTGGGATTTCTTGATAGCCACTATCTTGTTTTCTGGTAGAATTTCCAAAACCTCCTCAGCTAGCAATTCTACTTTCATCATAGTTGTTGGTAGCCCACTTGAGCTCTTCTGAAGTGAAGATTTTGATCAATTCTCGTATCGGTTTGTCTTGTCTAAAGAGTTGTTGCAACATCAATCCACCATTCTGCCTAAAGAATTGTTCTCTAAGTTTGATGAGCTTTCTTTTCCTAAAAATCCAGTACAACCAAGAGCTACTCACCAAAACAACCGTTCCACTAAAGGCGAAACCTACATTTCAAATTAGTCATTTTTTTTTTTACAATGATTGCGTCTGGCAAATATTTTGGTTTAAAAGAATCAAAATGAAGGATTGCAAGCATTTTATACTAGAAGAACGCAACAGTTAATCATTGAATGATCCCAATTATATGACAAATCAACGTACCTATATGATTGGGTGATAATTGAATACAAAGGTGATACCATGCGTTATCAGGGACACGTGATATCACCAACCAATAAAAAAATTATATGAGAGGGATGAACCATTTTTTAGGATGCCACATATACCTAGCAGGAAAAATAGCAATTAATGATTGGATAATGCCATGTCATTGGTATCACGGTTTTGTTCAATTTTATTTTTTTTTCTCTATATGATCTCAGTTTTAACTTAGTGAACTGACTTGTAAACCAATGTAGAATCACGTATTGACTCGAATGAATAATGTATACACAAGAAATCACATGCACACAACAAATAGACAACACCCAAAGACTATAGGGGAAGCAAGTATGGGATGCTACTATGTTAAAAAATATGCATTATGCATTTATGATTTCAACTGACAATGACATTATTAGTTTGAACAAGAAAGCCACAGTACACATGATCCAAGTATTTCACACACACACACACACACACACACACACATATATACACACACTTACCAACCACAAGCTAAATCACCAGAAATCGACCAGCAGTGCAACCATTTCCATCTATTCTGCCATCGCTGTGGTATCCCTTGGGGCAAGAACACGTATAATTTCCTGGCGTGTTAACACATTTATTTTTATGTTCACACATATTGACATTTGGATATTCACACTCATTTATGTCTGCAAAACAATCAAAAGTGGCTCCTATTAGGGTAGCACCAAAAGTAATAGGTAAATGATATTAGTCACTTGAGTTTCACTATTTTATTTCATCTCTTATATGTATTCATGTAGTAATAAAATTTGTGTGTACATATAGAATGCATAATATATGAAAAAAATAAAATAATGGAACCTACCAATACCATGACATGGAAAATCACAAAAGAAGTACAAATATTTAAAAAAATATTCAGATGGCATATAGTCAAAAGTAAATGAATCCAAACATGATGAACCTATTAATTAGCTTGGCAACCATCTAAGTGGTACAAGTTTCCTTGGTAACCTGGCAAGCACTTGCAAATATAACCACTAGTGCTAGGACCATGGTCTGGCTTATAGCAATCACTATTTTGTCCACATGCATGACTCATTTGATTTCTTTTAGCCTCTTCGCACGTAAAAATATTACTCCTTATTGTCCAATCAAGCACCATAGGCATATTTTCTTCACTAAAATTACCGAGGTAACTGCTGGAAAAATTAAATGCACCATCTTCAACAACAAATGCATAACTACAGGGATTAAAGACGAATACCTTCCTATGAGCGGTGAAGCTACCCATGGAAATGTCTGCATATGCCCCTTCGTTTGGGAGGGAGGTTTGGCAACGCCCAATTCCAGAGCAATTTCCATCGGGAATGTAGCCACGTGTGCTACGTGCCGACACACACCCAGTTGTAATGAAATAATTGTGTGCTACTCCATAAACTTGGATATTTGCACTTGTGTCACAACCAATAGCAATGAACTTGTTTTTGGTATTCGATATGGTGAATTTGGGCAGCTCGAGCGATGATTTGATGTTGCTTTGTAATGGTGTACCTAACTGGTCATAACAATCATGAGATATTGACTGCATGATACGTAACTCACCCTCCTCGAGTAATATATCTGAAATAGTGATATTGGTCTTCCCAATATATGGCTTGGACTGATTACAAGTAATGAGGAAACCTTCTTCCAAATAACAGTTCACTTTCAAGCCGAATGGGTATGGGATGCTTACATTTCCGCAAAGGTCCGTGCAGCCAAGATTTTTCAGATCTGCAATTGGTGGTGGTGCTGCAACTGCTGATGACAAAATCATTACCAGAACTACTACTATCGTGATGAGTTTCACTAGCATTGCTTGTGAGGCCATGGCTGGCTTGTTTCCAGCTTCTTGGCAACCGCTTTGCTGTGTTCAAGACCATAGAAATTCATTGGAACAATATGTAGACAAATTCATTAGGGCTATGTACTTGCATGGTCCAAAAATAAAATAAGAATAATATGAAAAATCACAAAATGCTATTGATTGGGCACACAGCCATGTGGTATTCTAGAAAACTAGAATTTCTGCCTCATAACAGAACGTAGTTTTTTTTTTTTTTTTGATTGGCAAGTTGTGAGTAGTAAAGTCCTACAAACTCCATCTCGACACACCAAATTTACTAAATTCTGATTCACCTCTGCCCATTTGGTCTCCTGTAATAATGCAAAATCAGCTTCCCTTGCTGCAAGTAACCTTCTAATTTCTCTCATTGTCTGGAGTTTCCCTATTCCATGAAAATGACTTCATTGAAACAAATAGGCAAACACCCACTACTCATCAACGCCTTCCTTTTCAAATAACCTCATCTCATTTTCCTACATTTGACCAATCCTACCCAAAGCTTCCCTTTTACCATCACTAAAATCCAAATCCAACATCTTACCAATTTCTAACACGATTCTGCATATTCCCTAATCAGCCTAATCCCATTATGAATGTTCTGTGAAGAAACTGGTGCATTCATGTTACCCTCCTTTCTCTTTGTCTTGCCTTTCTTACTCATCTTACTATACTTTCCCCCATTACTAGAATCTGGAGAAGTCACTGAAAATAAGATAATCAGCCACCAAAAAAATATCGACAAATCATTTTAGGTGAATTTCACTTTTTATCTTCTAAACTATCACCATTTTTTTTATTATTTGATTTCTAAACTATCAATTTTATCCATTTAGTAACTAAATTCTTTCTAACTAATTTAACCAAGTTAAATTAACCAAAAAAATTAAAAAATAAGGCTAAATTATCTCCTTCCAAATCAACGCTGTATATGTTTTACGGTATTCACATATAGCCTTCGTAACATTATTAAGCAATCTTTAATTTTTCCTAGAGGATGAGAATGTGATTGATGTCTGTTGTTGGGTAATATATGTATGTGTGTGCGCGCGCACGTGTGTGCGAATCAGACAGAATCAGAGCTGATACGTTTAGAGGAGATTTGTAATCAGTCCTACTGCAATATAATATGGTGTCTTTTTTTTTTTTTTTTTTTTTTTTTTTTATATTTAAAGTTGGTGGATATAATATGGTGTCTTGAAGTATGAAATATTTTCTTCTTATTTACTCATGACTTCATTTTTCATTTAATTTTCACACCTCGAATTTTGATTTTAATAAAAGGTAAATTTTTAATTTAATTAGTTGGGATAAATATTGAATATAATGATAACATTATTTTATATGATGTCATCAATAAATAAAAAATTCTAGTTAATGTGGTGCAAGGTGTAAGTTGAAATTAATCTCGTCTTTCTCTTCACTAATCAAACGGTCCTTGCATGAATTTGGAGTTTCACAATCATCAATGATACTACAGGGTCAATTTTTATTTCAAATTTCCAGCCTGTAATGGCACTAAGTTGGACACTTAGTCTCAGCCAATTATGAATACACACACACAAAGTGTTATAGCAAATAGGAGAATAGGCAACGAGAGATTACAGGAAGATTCCCAACCTTTATTAATTGCACCAACAATACAAAGGATGCCTATGGAAACTCTTACCGACACTTGGTTAATTTTCGAGTTCCATGGCTATGCCTAAATAGGCTTACAAACAGTTACAAACTTTAACCAGCATTACAAGGAAAGCATGCCAAGTGGCATGGCAGTTGACACCCCCAACTGCCTAGGGACTTAAGATCATTTCTGGGACATAACTGCTAGTAACTGTTGCTAACTTTCTGCCTTCATTCCAGATGTCCAGACTTGCTTTGTCTTTGCTCAACATGGGTAACTGCTGCCAACAGACAAGCATAACTGCTATTAAACTGCCCATGTTGTTTGCCCTCTCAGTCAGCCACGAATTTGGTTGCCTTGGCTCCCAGACCAAGTTTTGCCTACTGAATGCTTTGAACCCCCAAGTATGCTGCAGCCCACATTCGGGTCATGTTAATGCCTTGCATTTGCGCAACTGCTGTCCATACTTTGGCCAAGGGTCATGTGCTGCTGCCTCAGCACTTTGTCAATGTTTCACTTTGCTGTTTTGGCATGCCACCATCATGCCATTGCCTTGGCTGGACATTGGCGCAAGGTGTTGCCAATGCCAAGCTTGCAGCCTTCAAGTAGAAGGTGCTAACACTAGGCGTGTTCAAGAAAATCGTAGAACTGATAAATTGATTCAAATCATGTGTGATTTGGTTTAATTTTTTGATAGGACAATTTGGTTATTGTTCCAAGTAATTAAAAATTATTCAATACAATTCGATTCACGGATTAAGATTTATAAGAGCTGAATGGAACCAAATTTAATAATCCCCTCTTTTTTTTTTTTTGGTTATTAATTTAAAAAACAAAACATGAAGTGTTTATACGGAAGAATCAAACCATCAGCCTTTAATTCATTTTACATTAGTGCATGCCAATTGAATTGTTCTCGACTTACATAAATTGTTTATGCGGAAGAATCAAACCATCAACCTTTTATTCATTTTACATTAGTGCATGCCAATTGAATTGTTCTTGACTTTTTACATTATTTTTATGATTTTACCAAAGCTATCTAGAGATGCGTGAGACAAACGCATAAGGAGCTCTGAGCACTCACCAAGCCCTGAAGGGTGATGCCGACGATGAGGGTCGCACACTCAGCATCTGGACAGCAAGCTGATGGACCCTAGCATTAGAGATAGAGGCTATGAAGTAACAGCTAAAAAGAAAGGGCGTCGCTGGAGTGGAAAACCATAGCGAGCGTGCCCAATCTCGTCGCTTAGGTAGTTGGAGTCGACGAGAGACTCCCTCACTTTCCATCACTAGAAGTTACAGAGGTGGCAATTCCGTATCGTCGACAGAGAAGTTCTACACTCAGGACAGTAGCTACCGCCCCTCACGTCTGACACCGACATTAGGATATTCATACTCCGTTCATTCAGAGGACCTAAAGAATGTCTTAGAGGAACGAGCACGCTGGAGGGAAGCCCTGAGGGGGTCACCGCTACAGAGGTTGGCTCCCAAAGTTTATGGAAGCAAAGAGGTCACCATGTCGGCGCCACACTTGGTGGTGGATGAGTTCGCAGACAGAGACTTGGCGAGGCCAAGGGCCACCCCATTTTCCTTTGAGATTGAGAACATGCCACTTCCTGTCGGCTTCCACCAACCAAAATTTACTCTCTATGATTCGAAAGGCTGCCAGAGGAAAGCATTGAGAGGTGGCAGCAACTAGCGGAAGCGTTTGTCACTAGATTCAAGACACACACAAAAACACCTAAGGAAGTCGACCATCTTTTGGGAGTAAAGATGGAACCAGACGATTCGTTGAAGGCATACAATGCCAAGTATTGTGAGACGTTCAATGAGATCCTCGATTGCCCTACCAACTTGGCAATCGCCTAATATAAGTACGGTCTTCCAGTCAAACATAGGCTGTGGGATTCACTCACTATGAATCAACCCACGACAATGGAGTTGTTGATGCAAAGGATTAACGAACACATTAGAGTTGAAGATGAGGTGGCTGCAGCTATTGTGAAGACAAATACGGTAGTGGCGGACAAAAAGGGCTCTGGAAAAGTCAATGTAGTTGAACAAAATGATGGTTGTGCAAACAACCGTGGAAGGAAGCAGAACCGTGGCGCTAATTGCAATAACTGGAATATGGACCGAAACAATGACCGGGCTAACAACCTACGTGACGTAGAGCATGATGCCAAGATAAAGTTAAAAGCCTGAATTGGTATCACTATGGTCTTCAAAGTACCAATCTATCACATATTTAATGAAGTCCATGATGAGGAATACGTCTGGTGGCCTGCCAAGTTGGGGATACCCAGAGAGGGTTTAATCTGAAATACCATTGCACATTTCATCATGAGAGAGGGCATCAAACAGAAGATTAAGTGCTGTTCAAACTACACTTGGAAGAGTTGGCAGGGCATTTGGATCTCTACGTTGATGAAAAGGTCAGGGCGGCTCCTCAAGAGTAGACCTTCCCAAATGGCCTAGCAATCGAAGGCGTCGCTTCTCAATGAGTGATCGATTGAAGAGATCTGGGCAGATTGGTTTTGGAAGATGGTCATAAGAAGGTCGAGGGAAAGGGGCATAAAACTCGTAGGATATAAATGACTGATCTATTTCCAAAACGTGGAACACTGCCAATCTGAAGTTTTAGTTCGATCTTTGTAACCCTCCTACTATTCATGTAATGAAACAAGTAGACCGTTTTCTTGGAAATTGCTGCATTTTCATAAACTTTCCTTCTAGTTTACCATACTAAGCCCTGCCGAGCAGTTTAGCGCGGTCAAAGGTGCAACTGACGATCACTCTGAGATAAAGATTTGTGACACCCCAAATGTTTAATTAATTTTAACACCGCGTTAATATCAACAAACAATATATATATATGTGTGTGTGTGTGTGTGTGTGTGTGTGTGTGTGTGTGTGTGTGTGTGTGTGTAATAATATATTTAATTTACTAGTTATATGTGCTAAAATGTAATTTAATTTAAGTTAGCAGTCATTGTGTTTAACCAAAAAAAATAAATAAACAAAATAGAAATATAATTATTTTAGGATAAGGGCTTAAGTGAGGATAGGCTAAAGAGGATAAACCTTAAAGGATAAGCTTGTTTTGGAGAGTCAATTAGTGAGTGCAACCTGATTATGCCTACATGGTAACTTTGCTAGATGAAATGAACCATGTGCTGAAGAAACACTTATAAATAGGTGCATGAAAGCAAGGAAAAGAAAAACAGCATATGAAAGTGTGGTCAGTCAGTAAAGGAAGGGAGTTCCAGTGAACGGTGAAATAAAAGTAAGGGATTAATATTAAGGTTAGTTATATTATGCCTTGAGTAACCATAAATTGTTTTATTATTTTATGAATTATTTTATGCGAATCATACTTTATAAATTATATTAACATTTTAACTATGTTATTTATTTATGAGCCCTATTTGTTTTAAAAAATGGAAATTCATAGATATAACTATTTATTAAATGTGTTTTTGAACAATTATTTTATAAAACAATTATTTTATAAGTACCACCACATAGGTCACATGCCTTGGGGGATTTAAATAACCATTGGCCCTCTGAATTGTCACTTTAGTGACCCTTTGGCGGTTCCATACCTTGGGGGGACTTAAATAACCATTGGCCTTTGATTAGTCACTTTGTAATCCTCTGTTTGTCATAAACCCATTGATTCTTTGTTTTGTTCTGTACCGTGGTTATGATTATTTTGATATAATTATGCATTTTGTTTTTGTTATTTAAATAATTTACTCGAACCAAACTATTCTCTGTTTAACCTAAATAATTATCCATAGTGATTTTATACCCTTATGCTCTCGGTATAATATTTCTCACTGTGCCCTGTGCTTATAGCTGTTATCCCCTTTCAGTTGATGAAATGTAAGGAACAGTGGTAACCTCATGTGATGGGATTAGCACAGGACTTAATGCGGACATTTTGTATTTTTTTTTAATAATTGTTTGATCATCAATGAAATAAATAAAAGTTTCAAAGAATTTTTTTTTTTTTGGTAACATTATTAAGTATTTCGATTATTTATTTACCTATTTAATTCTTTATCTCATCTCTTCTTGCACTATTTAATTTGTTAAAATTAGAATTAGCTAGTTAGTTGCGAATCCAGTCCTAAGCACCCGGATTGAGTCGTGACAAAAGTGGTATCTGAGCCAAGGTAAAAATAAATAAATAAATAATAATAATAAATCAATAAATAAATAAAGACAAATACAAATACAAATACAAATACAAATACAAATACAAATACAAATACAAATATATATGTATGTAAATTAATATTTCTATACTACTCTGACACATTAGTTATTATATGCATGATCCTTTTTTGCATCATAGTTAATTTTTATGTGATATAGGGATGTCCGAGCAAAATCTCAATGAGTTATTCTGCCGTGAGCTCGAGACCATGAGTCTAGCAAGGATCTTAGAAGAGCACCACACCCCCGCCTCGCTAGAGGAATCAGGAGACTCCGAAAGTATAATTAGACAACTATACCCAGTCCTAGACCAATTGATGGATCAGCTAATATATGTGCAAGTTGATCCTGACGACGTAGCATTCCTGCGTTGGAGACAGAGTTCCAGCTATACATGAGGAAGATACCTTAGACCGACCCACGTCGTCAGCATCGCTCTAGGACTAGACGACCCCTACTTCATAGTCACGTATTTGCCCTCAGCGTTTGCTAAAAGGAGGGGAAATATATTTTTCATCGACCACATATTTACCAACACCCCTAACCCTCTGGACATTATTAATGTCCAGAATGTTGATTTCAGTAATAACTTGACATATCTCGAGACACCTGTATGGATCACTATCCGAGCATTTTGGGGGATATATACAGTGCGTCCCTATTTACATAATCCAGGCAACATGGGTTTGTTTTGGAGTAGCACAGCTGGGTTGGGAGTTTAAGCCCCTCATGCAGCATTATTTTCCATGATTGTTTGACTCCCCGATCTAGACTACGAAAATGAGGACTCTTTTCGTGAGCTGACCACGATTAATTCTAATCCCTATTTTTGTATTGACAAGATTAGACTCTGACATGGCTTCTAACTTATGTAGCACAAACACCATATGTGTATGAATAATAAAACTAGTGTTTATGTATATATATATATATATGTAATACTGGTAAATATGTGCAATGTTTATTAAATTATGTTTTTTTAAATCTATACTTGTAGTAATGGCCAATGACGATGGTAACAGAATCGAATTGTCGGTCAATGGAACAGAACCAATGGAAAGAATCATGGAAAGAGCAGTTACTAGTTTTCTATAAGTCCTACAAAACAACATAAACAATGGAATGCCAGAACGGTGAGAAGAGCCTGTTACAGTGAAGCAGTTCCAAGATTTGAAACCCATCACATTCATTGGTGACTCAAACCCACTGATAGCAGAAGCCTGGGTCAAGGACATGGAGAAAACTTTTCGAGCACTACCTTGTACAGAAAGACAAAAGGTAACCTTCGCCACAGTTACTTTCAAAGAAGATGCACACAAAATGATGGCTTCTTAACTTGGAGAAGGAAGAAATCTTAACTTGGCCAAGATTCTTGAAGGTATTCTACAAAAAATACTTCCCGGATTCACTATGAGAACAAAAGGCGCCAGAATTCATATACCTAAAACAAGGAATGATGTCGGTGGCCGAATATGAAAGCAAGTTCACCCAAATAGCTCGATTCGCGACATATGTCATTCCCACCAAAACTCGGAAGGCCAAAAAGCTCGAAGCTGGCTTTGATGATGATATCATAAACAAGATTGAGGGTTTGAAATTGCCAACTTATGCGGTAGATCGAGCACACATCATCGAAAAAGGGAGATTAAAGCCTCACGTTCTGGGGAAACGAACCAAAAGAAGCATTTTTAGGAAAGAGTCAACAAAGGATTTGGTTTTACACCCCCAAAGAAGGCAAATACGGGCTTAGCCAATTCAAGCAACCAAAATCATGTTATTCATAGAAGCAACGCCGTTCCAAATTGTCGTAGTTGTGGAGGGACTCAATGGGAGACGATGCCACTGAAACACGGAAGTATGTTTTAGATGCAGTCAGGTTAGCCATATACTAAGAGATTGTCCAAAGTTCACTAATTCTATAGTAGGCCCCTCTGAATCAGCTCAGAAGCCTGTAGTACTTGCAGGTGTGAGGGAAGACCAAAAACACCTAGGGAGAGCTTTTGCTTTAGTGCCTAAAAACTCGGAGGTTACCAAGAACGTTGTGTCAGGTATACTTGCTATCTATGGACATTTAGCCTATATTCTCATTGACTCTAGCTCGACCCATTCTTTTGTTGCACCACACTTTATTTCCAAATTAACATCAACGCCACAACCCTTGGGATATATACTATAAATGTCTTTTCCTTCTAGTAATGAACATGAACATTGCTTCCAAGAGTTGAAAAACAGACTTGTGTCTGCCCCAATACTAGCACTCCCTACGGGAACAGATGGGTTTGTAATTTATAGCGATGCTTCAAACAATGGGTTGGGTTGCGTCCTTATTCAAGATGGGAAAATCGCTGCATATGCCTTGCATCAACTAAAGACTCACGAGAAGAATTACCCAACCCACAATCTAGAATTGGTTGCGGTGATCTTCGCCCTCAAGATCTGGTGTCATTATCTCTATGGAGTAACTTATGAGATTTTTTACCGATCATAAGAGTCTCAACAAAAAATATATATTGTAATATATTATAATTAATTAATTTAATAGGGAGTCGGGTCAGACAAGGCTGGTTGAAATCAGGGCCGGCCCTGGGCTAAGGCGAGTAAGGCATGTGCCTAGGGCCCCAAAAATTTGGCCCAAAATAGGGCCCCAAATTTTGAAGATCCATTATACTATCAAGTTTTAAATAAAGTCCAATTATTGTTAGAAGCCCTCAAAAACAAAACAACCCACTAAAATAGAAGCCCTCCAAAATAAAACAGCCCACTATAAAAGGCCCAAATAAAAATATGTTGCAGGCCTATATTAAAAACAAATAAAAAAATTAGTCCAATTGAAAAAATAAACAAAGGGCCCAAATTTACTCAAGCAAACTTGAGTGGCCACTAGCAAATATATATATATTTTTTGGGCGTATGTACAAGGGAAGGGGCCCAAACATAGAAGCTCGCCTAGGGCCCTGAATTCTCAAGGCCGGCCCTGGTTGAAATTATATATCTCAAGCCCAATTCATTAATATATCAAGCTAAAAATGTTAACCCAGCCAAGCTCTATGAGCTAAAATAACATTCTCAAACCTTTAAAAAATAGGATCGGACTAGACAGACTAACAGGCCGATGCTCACCCCTAATTAGTAGTAGCAGTGTAGGGAAGGATAAGTTATTTGGTGATTCTGAAATACGGCTATGTGATGTTTTAAATATATTGTGATTGATAGCAATGATAATTAGGAATGGCAACGGGCGGGGCGGGGCGGGGCCGGGGATCACCCTCCCCATCCCCGATCCCCGATGGTGGAAATCCCCCCGGCCCCGGCCCTGATCCCCGATGGGGAACCCACTACCCTCCCATCCCGACCCCTAACGAGGATCGGGTTTCCCCGACCCCGAAAATCCCCGGCCAAAAAAAAAAAAAAAAAAAATATACACACACAGCTCCAGAAACCATCTTCATCTTCAGATCTGAACAACAACAACAACATCAAAAGATCTTCATCAACATCTTCATCTTCATCTCTACCATTTTCCAGATCTGAAGAACAAAGCAAAAAACAAGAGAGAGAGAGAGAGAGAGAGAGAGAGAGAGAGAGAGAGGAGATCCGTGAGAGAGAGATGAGTCGGTGATGAGGAGCGAAGAAGCCGGCGGTGAGGGAGCTGTCGGTGAGAAGGAGCCGGTGGTGTGGGAGAGATGCAGCGTGTGAGAGAGTGAAAGAGAGGGGCCAGATATGTTTGTTTACATGTTTGTTTACACACACCAAACCCCACACAGACACACCACACACACACACACACACACATATATATATATATATATATATATAAACACACAGCACACACATCTGAAATAAACACACAGCACACACATCTGAGATGGGAGAGAGAGAGATTTGAAATGAGAGAGATGAGAGGAATGTTCTGGTTTTGGGATTGTTAGATGAGTTCTGAGAAGAGAGAGAGAGAGAGAGATTAGTATATATTATATGAGTATAGATAAATATTATATTATATTAGGTTTATTATTAATTGTTTCCGTCAGTCAACACAGGAGATGATGAGTATAGATATAATATTATATTATATTAGGTGAGTATATTATATTAGATTTGAAATGAGAGAGGGAGAGTGAGGCGGGGAGAAACGGGACGGGGAACGGGGTCGGGCCGGGGCCGGGGCCGAATCACTTATCACCGTCCCCGGCCTGAAAATAATCGGGGATTTTTTTTTTTAATACCATCCCCGGTCTGTTAGGGGTATTTTTCGGGGAAACCCCGTGTTAATCGGGATCGAGGGGTCGGATCTCCATCGGACCGGGTTTAAATTGCCATTTCTAATGATAATATCTATAATTTTATGTTAGGTGATTAAAAAATATAAATATATATATATAATAATTTATAATTAATCAAAGAATATGAATACGTGTGTCCTGGGTTAAGAAATAGTTTTTCTTTCGAGAGGGCGACGTAACCGCGTGGAAACGGCAACGATCATTCAAATACAGTGTACCTTAGAAAAGCAGAGATACCTTTTTGTGATATGTGTTGTAATTTAAATACATATTATATAATTTATGCTGAAAAAGAATCATCATCGGTCATCATTAATCATTGATCATTGACCATCTGACAAATGAAATGAGCCAGCTTTAAATTTTGAATTGCTTTTCTTTCTTTAGACTGTTATATATAACCCTTTTGTCAGTCATCCTTTGAACCAAGACTCCCCAATTGGCTTGTGATCTTTTCAAAATCTCACAATATAGCAATATGGGAACGTCC
This sequence comes from Camellia sinensis, assembly GCF_055761805.1. Taxonomy (NCBI): domain Eukaryota; kingdom Viridiplantae; phylum Streptophyta; class Magnoliopsida; order Ericales; family Theaceae; genus Camellia; species Camellia sinensis. The sequence goes on from NC_138963.1 coordinate 146,175,129, forward strand.
CCATGCCTGCCTTCCAGTGCCCTATATCTCCATGATTTGCTTATACTAGCATTCTTGGATTTAGGGAAGAATCTCTGAATCCCATATTACTATTATTATTATTATATTATTTTCTTACAAGACAAAGCATGAAATCTACTTTGAGACAATAAAAGTGGAAGCTCACATTCGCTTCATTTGGAATGAACTAATTTAACTTTTTAATTATTTTAATTTGGAGTTAAAATTTTTTATTTAGATTAAATTTTTTTAGTTTTTAAATTTTTACGAGAAAAAAATAAAATAATTATAATTTAAATATGATATTTTATTTTATTAATTTTTTTAATATATTTTTATCTATTTTAACTTAATAACCTCAAATTTCATATGTCAGAGGAAGTCATTGTTAGTTGGCTTCTGGAGCAATTGGACCATGTCTCACACTCCCCCACCTCCAATACTGATCTCGTTTGCCAAATTAGTAGTACTTGTCGTCTTGGGGACTTGGGCTGCTCTTAGGTTTTAGATAATGCTATAACACACATTTTTTGCAAAAACAGTATATCATATTGTAAAAGAAAAACGCCTTATAACTCGAAAAGAGAGGGACTCGAATGGCCTGAATTGGTATTTACCGGACGACCTACTAGACAATCACCCTAATGATCGGGTGAAACATTTGTTTATCGCGGTTGTCACCTTATTGATCGCGACTGTCAGCCTTCTTGCCGGACGACCGATCAGATGACCGATCAGACAACCGACAAGATGAATTTCGAGCCATTCGGACCAAGCTCAAATTCAAACTACACAACAATGTTAATTGTAAAATATTATAATCAAATTATTTTTGTCATAACTTAATAAATTACAACTGAGCATCTTTAATGCATAATAAAAAAATTTCTTCTGTCATAATTAAAATTATAATCATAATTGTATCATAATCAATACCACAATATGTCATATAATCAAGGGTCATAACCAAACAAGACTTGAGACATAAACAAAATATTTCTTCAATTATAATTAAAATAAGGGTAAATTACAAATACATCCCCTGAAATTTTATTAAAATACGAATCACCCCTGTGGTTTTGAAAATTACATTCCATCCCCTGAGATTTTTAATTTCATAACAAATTGCCCCTTTTATTAATAAATCATCAAGTCAATTAACAGTTTTAATGATGTTAGAAATATGTTTCAATTAATAATTTAGGTAATTTTATTATTGTATAGAAGAGCAATTATGAATTTCAATTTTTTAGTTAATTCTGTTAAATAAAAAATACTAACAATGAGGTATCTGTAATTTTTCAAACCACAAGAGGCAATCTATAGTTTAAACAAACCTCAGGAGGTGTATTTGTGATTTACCCTTAAAATAATAATCACAATAAATTATGAAGCCTCTTTTGGGAAGTGGCTTATAAGCCAAATTATTGATTTTTTGACTTATTTTTTATTTGGTACTTCTCAAAATAATCCAAGTCATAATCAATATCATAAAAAGTTAAAACCAATATCACAATTGATCAAAATTAAAAACCATAAAATTATAACTATAACCTATAATATACACATTTTTCAAGGTTTGTATTCTAGAATTTTCCATAGTGTAGCTCTTTCAAGTTCCAAGTTTATATATCTATATAATAAAGTAGAACGGATTTTGAAAATATGTAAAATGTATCATAGATACAATTTGAATCAACGACCCATATCAATCCTAAGGATATATCAATGGTTGAAATACATTTACTTTCCGCCCAAACAGTAAGCTTCTCACTTACCCACGTCTCCCCTCCATTCTATCTTTATCTCTCTCCCTCTTTGTTCTCACCCACGTCTCCTCCACATTCCCTCTTTATCTCTCTCTCTCTCTCTCTCTCTCTCTCTCTCTCTCCTTGTTCTTCTTCTTCCCTACCCTCTCTCTTCGCTCACTCCTGAAACTGCTCTCCAGTCTCGGCTCGCAAGACAAAATGCTCGCTCCCCTTCTCTTTATATTCCCTTTCTCTCTCTGTATTTATGCCTCCATCCTTTTCTCTCTGTCGGGCTGTTCTGTGTCGCACTCAAAGTTAGATTTTTTGTTCATTACCAATCAAATATGTTCCCCTCTTCTCGCTGCTCAATCTTTTTGAGATTTCCAGAATTCTCTCTATTGAGTTGTGAACAGGTTATTTTAGGGTTGTTTGCCTATGCCATTTTTTTTCATTTTTTAAAAAAATTTTGTATTCAAAGTTTGATTTTCTGTCGGGCTATATTGATTTTTTGTTGGTTTCAGATTCTAAGAATTTTTTCAAAGTTTAATTTTGGTTCATTATGGTGATTTGCTTGGGAAAAGAAATTGATATGCAATTCGCTTTTCCATCGCCACCATCCAATCCTTGAGGCCAGAAAACCTGTGTCTCTACATAATCGTTCAACACCAAACCTGTGGCAATTGAATTTGGGGTTTTATTCCCTCTTTGTTCCAGATTTCTTTGATTTCTCTTTCTCTCCCTTTCTCAACCCCCTGTGGTACTTCTCTTTCTCTCTCTCTCTTTCTCTCTATGGTTTAAATTGATGTTCTTTGTGGCTATGTCTGTTCAAACACCAAAACAGAAGATTAATCCCAACAAAGAGGGTTTTATTCCCTCTTTGTTCTAGATTTCTTTGATTTCTCTTTCTCTCCCTTTCTCCCTTTGAGTAATTGAGTAATTCAAGTTCGCTGATTTTCTTTGTTCAATCTCATGATTTTGCTGTTTGAAGTGTTGGTATAGGGTTCGCTGACTTCTTAGTTGAATGTTTCTATAAATTTCAATACTTTGTTTCTATAAATTTTCTGAATTTTCTATAAATTGGTGTATTCACTCCCTACTCTTTGAAAAGAAAAAAATAAAATAAAAAATAAAACAATATCTTCTTCGACCATAATGCATGCTTGTTCAAGGACTGTTCTGTATGAACTGCAAGGCCCCTTGGCACAGTAACGCAAGTTGCAATGATTTCAAAATTTAAAATCCTCATCCATATGCAGAAGATAAGAAGTTTAAAACTCTTGCAAAGAGGAATCTGTGGCCCCAGTGTGTGAATTGCAGCCATATGGTTGAACTTGCAGCAGGTTGCAACCACATTTATTGCAGGTACTGTATTACTTCATTTGAATTGCCTTAATGCTTTAATATTTTTATAGTGGTGTTTAAATCGTGTTGTTCACTCCATAATGGTAAGTTGCCACTTGGTTAGGATACCAGTTGACTTGCCATATGGAAGTCGGATTTTGAAATGGAAGAAAAATTTTAACAGTTGAAACAAGTTGATTGCTTTTATATGCATTATAAATGAGTTTGTATCTCTCCATCTAGGTTCAGATTCTGAATCTGTTGGGTTAAAATTCTAAGATTTTTTTGAACTCCTAATCGTTGAGTGTTTGTTCCATTGGGTTGTTTTTTTTTTTTTTAGCCATTTCCATGTTTTTTTTTTTAAATTATAAATTTGTATTCAAAGTTAGATTTTTTGTAATGGAAAAGTAGTTGATTGCTAATGAAACTTAGAATCTGTTGGTTCAGATTCTAAATCTGTTGGGTTCAGATTCTAAGAAGGGCAAGATTCAAAACATCCCCTAAATCTAAAAATATATTTTCAGCTACGAAAACTCTTATCTATCTCCTTCTGATTGATGCCATTTTCTTGTTATCTATTTTGACTGTCAACTGCTAATTTTGTAGAACCTGTTTTTGGTTTGAACTACAAATTTTTAAAATTTTTTGAACTGCTATTTTTTTTTGGTTTGAGATCCTCACTGTGATCAAGCCCTCTGTCTACTGGATATGCTCCATTTTAATAGTCATCTTGGGCATGTAATTGATCGTATATATGTATATGCATATCTTAGCTTGGTGGTGGATTGTTGATTTTGCTAAGATAAGAGGCTTTCTTTCCATAATTTTAGCTTGCTATATTTGTACAATACAAATCATCAAGGTTCTGCCTCACTAGATTCATTAGCCTAGAGAAAACCAAAAATTGTCATGGTGTGTCGAGGTTGAGGCCTCACCCGTTGGTCATGTAATGAAATCTCAATGGATAAGCATTCTATTTCACATTTAATTCACTAGAGGAGCTAAATTTTATTTTATTTTTCTTTATATTTTTTCTTTTTATTTTCAGCAAAAGTGCTTCCCAATACTTTGGTTCTTCTATGTTGTGTGCTTTTGGAATTGCTCTACATTTTTTTCTGCATTTCAAGAACAGCAAAGGACTCCAAATAAGCAATTAGAACATGTTTTTGAGGTTTGAGATCCTTCGGTTTTATTACTTTGGTTCATCTATGTTGTGTGCTCATTGTAATAGTGTTGTTGAGTAAAATTTGTGACAATTTACACATAGATCTTTGCAATCTGTGTGCTGAGTCTGAAGAAGCTCATGGGTACTTGGTAGGTCTTATTTTAAATTTTTTTAATATGAAATCTTTCTCTCACATATAGTAATTTTGGGGAGTAAAATTGATTATACAAATAAGAAAGTTGCAAAGATCTTTAATGCTCCTCTCTCTATTTGATTTTACACATAGATCTTTGCAATCTGTGTGCTGAGTCTTAAGAAGTTCATGGGTACTTGGTAGGTCTTACTTTAAATTTTTTTAATATGAAATCTCTCTCTCACATATAGTAATTTTGGGGAGTAAAATTGATTATACAAATAAGAAAATTGTCTAAATCTTTAGTGCTCCTCTTTCTATTTGATTTTTTTTTTAATCAGTTGTTGTTCATAGAAAATTGGCTAAACCATTAAAGATATCCTACTTCTTTAATATGTTGCTTCGTTTCCGTTGGGAATGAAATTGTTCAATTTGCTTTTCGTTTACGATTTAAAAAAAAAAAAATTAATATTATCATTTGTAAATGTTCTGCAACAATAGATTAATCTGCAATAATAGATAGATATTTATAATACTTGATCTTAAAATGTAATTTATCAAGTTTAATGTAATTTATCATCTGGATTAAAATGTAATTTATCCAATTTAATCTTAACATTATGTTTCTTAAATGGATTTAATTTTTTAAAAGGTTTTGGATCTAAATTAATACTTGATGGGTTTTATTTTTTAAATGGGTTTTAATTTGTTTACATTTTCTGGACAATATTTAGTTTTTCTAGGTTGTGTGCTTTTGGATGATTTTCATTTCAAATTGCTTCGGGGAGTTGGTCTAACCAATTTGTTATGTTTACACTTGAAATTGGAATTACTCTACAAATTGTTCTGGATTTCAGGCCCTTAATACACTTGACAGTATCAAATGGAGAGTAAATAAAAGGGTTCTTGGTATCATAGACAGAATATGGGCTAGCATTTTGATAGCAATTTGGTAGAATATCACATATTTCTGCTTCTTCTTTTTTTTCATTACCAAGATGAGTTGAATGCCTACATTATACTCCCTCAGCTCTTGCTGGCTGTAACTGATATGGAATCTTCTCTCCTGAATTTGTCTGTTTCTCCGTTCTATTTTTGCTTTCAATTGCATAATTCTATTTATTAAATTTTTGTTGCCAATTTATTTCAATTCTTGCTGGCTGTAGCTGTCCCTGTATGTGGGTGATTGAATGTTTTCTCATTCAATTAACACCAAAATAACCGTTTACCACATGAGCAAATGTAGTGGAAAGGTGCTGATTTTGCTTTAGTTATTCCATGACAACCTCACACTTTGTCCAAAGAATCATGTGCCAATTCTGATTTGGTAAAAGTTTTATGACCTAACCAACATTTGTAACAGGATTGATATGGAATCTTTGCTCCTGAATTTGTCTATTTCTCTGTTCTATTTTTCCTTTCAATTGCACACCATATTTATGAAATTTTTGTTGCCAATTTATTTCAATTTAACAATCTCTTCAATCATATAGCAATTTGGTAGAATATCACATAAGACTTTATTAGTTTACATCACAATAAATTAATTGAGGTTTCAAGGTTTGAAGGAATTTAATTGGGTGCATGAATATTATATAGATATGGTTTGCGTGAACTCCTCATTATGGTCTTGCTTTGTAAGTTATTCATGTATAGGTATGGTTTGGCTGATGGCTGTTCATTATATAGGTATGGTTTGTCTATGACATGTTTCTGCTTCTTTTCTTTTTTTCATTACCAAGATGAGTTGAATGCCTACATTATACTCCCTCAGCTCTTGCTGGCTATAGTTGTCCCTGCATGTGGGTGATCGAATGTTTTCTCAGTCAATTAACACCAGAATAACTGTTTATATGTAAGTGCAAAATATTGATAACACAAATATTGAATTTCATGTTTTGCCTTTTATTAAATAAATAGTGCTGAATGCTTGGAGTGGATAGTTGATCCCAGTTCTTTGGTATAATATCACATAACACTTTATTAGTTGATTAGAAAGCATCATAATCTGAATTTTAATATGCTACATCACAATAAATTAACTGAGGTTTTGAAAAACAATAAGGCAGTCTTATTTTCAAGATCTGAAGGAATTTAATTGGGTGCATGAATATTATATAGATATGGTTTGCATGAACTCCTCATTATGGTCTTGCTTTGTAAGTTATTCATGTATATGTATGGTTTAGCTGATGGCTGTTCATTATATATATAAGTATGGTTTGTCTATGACATTTTTTTGCTTCTTTTCTTTTTTTCATTACCAAGTGTCTCATTTGTCTATAACATACATCAAGTTTTTCTGTATCTTCATATAGTCACTTATTAATGCTTCATAATTAATTATTGAAGTGATTAACAGTTTCAATTGTGTTTTAAATTGAATTATAAGATAGGTGATAAATTTATTTTATTCCCTTCCTGCAATTCAAAACAGTAGGTATGGTTTAACCAATGTGTTTTTTTAGTTTTTTTCCAATACATATAGTTTGTTCCATTGTTTGTTTGTTCAATTATATTTTTTTCATTTTTTATTATGAATTTGGGGTTGTTTGTTCTATTTTTTTTTGGGAATGTTCCATTGTATTTTTCAATGTGTTGGGTTAGTTTTACTTGATAGTTAGTATAAATTGCTAATTAAACAATTTTTTTTGGTGGCGTACATTTATTTTTGGACTTTCTAAATGATAATGATAAATTTAATTTCAACACTATGAAATTGAAGTCGGTTGGGAAAGAGAAGAGTTCAAATTTAGACAATTGTTGTGCTCCCATTTTAATACTCTTCATGTTGCTAGGACTGATTTTAATTTTATCATTTTAATGTGATTGTTAAAATACATCATTGAACAACCATAATTATATAACCAAACATTTTCAAGTTGAAGTTGTTGGAACAATCTTCTGTGTAAATAAAATAAATTGAAACTAATTCAAACAAAATAAATAAATAACATACCGAATTTATTTACCGAACCGAATTAAAAAAAATACAAAGACCAAGTCGAGTGTGTGACACTCTGTCCTTAAGACAGATTCGCTCTGCTACGGTGCTTACGGTTGAGTGGCGTCTATCTCCCAAGATACAATAATCTTAACCAATTTGTAGTAGCACTCCAAAACAAATTGTTCGGCGAACCAAACCTGTGTTCTAACTCTCTGAATATTTATTCCTAAAATTATATACGAAGAATAAATAGCAAAGAATAAAATTTGGACAGCAAATTGAAAGATTGCAGACTGAATTTTTCGGATACCATGGACTGCTGAAAAATGATTGTATTTAGAGGCAAACAATAGACCCGAACAGGTATCAAAATAAGTGAAAAGGTGCACAAATAAACTTGAACAGGTGCACCCACTACATAACCGTTGCTGGAACATTTTTTCCAATTCATTTGAAAAAAGTACCGTTGGTTTGTGGAACACTTATAAACCTGTTGAACTTTATTATTTAAACTAATTGGAATATATATATATATATATATTAAACTATTTGAATATATATATATATTAAACAATTTGAATAGTTTAATAAATAAAGGAAGAGGTACAAACTTTAGGAAACCATTTAGGAACCCTAAATTTGAATTTAGAATTAAATTAAATTCCCACAATTACAAACTTTAGGAAACCACTCAGGAACTCAAAATTTGAATTTAGAATTAAATTAAATTCCCATAATAATTTTTATTGAAAAAATTCAAAAGAATTTTATCTAAAAAATTAATGTTAGACCCGAAAATGACGTCATGTTCCCATTCACTCATAAATGGTTTTGACGAACCGTCTTCACCGTGTGACTTGCCACATGGCAAGGAACACTTCACATTTTCGGACCCACCCCAAAAGACATTCGGGGCCCACTCAATTTTGGGCTCAAAGTCGGCCCAAAATAAGCCTATATAAACCATTTTTCCAACAATCTCCCACATGAATAGAATTTGACGAAGAAAAAATGCAACAACATGATCTAAATACAGAGAGTACAGAAATAGGAAATATTCTGCAAAGGATAGGTAGCTTTTGGCTTTGAACCTTCTCTTGTGAAACACTATCGGATTTACTAACTAACCAGTGAACATGATGTCTTGAACTGTTCAGCCGTTTGTGTAAACCAAGACAATAGAACTCACACAGTATATCCCCAGACACAGTTTAGTTCTCACTATTGTGTTCATTTTGGCCCTGAACAACCTAGTCTTTCATGAGTGCTCTAAAGATTTGTAGCCCTTCACAAATCTTATAGAACCGGCCCAGTTCACACTCACATAGGTGATTCTTATGAAGAGTATCCTGCCATACTCTACTAGGTTTACCTAGATATAAGAATCATTAAAATTTTACTTAACCTCAAACACTGCAGACATCACTATTTCATCAAAGAAATTGGTAGGAGTTAGACTGCCCAGTGATCCTTCTGAGTCATTCACAACTCGGTTGTCCCTTTGAACCTAGATCTTGGGATCTCCAGTTAACTAGGTTGGGTTGCCGTTGTGGTAACTCTTATTTAATAGGCTTAAGTCCCATTCCCCTTGATGAATTCTCAACTAACTCTCTTGCTAACCCTTTGGTTAGTAGATCCGCTATGTTGTCTTTAGACTTAACATATTCTATGGAAATAATTCCATTAGAGAGTAGTTGTCTCACGGTGTTATGTCGACGACGAATGTGTCGTGACTTATCGTTATACATATGACTCTGTGCTCTACTTATAGCTGATTGACTATCATAATGTATGCATATAGAAGGCATCGGTTTTGGCCATATTGGAATATCTTCAAGGAAGTGGCGAAGCCATTCTGCCTCTTCCCCTGCTTTGTCTAAGGCTATGAATTCTGATTCCATAGCAGACCTATCAATACAAGTCTATTTGGAAGATTTCCAAGATACAGCTGCCCCACCAAGAGTAAAGACATACCCACTGGTGGACTTTGAGTCTTTAGTATCCGATATCCAATTTGCATCACAGTATCCTTCAAGTACTGCTGGATATCTTGTATAATTAAGCCCGATGTTACGAGTAAATCGGAGATATCTCAGAACCCTTATAATTGCTTTCCAGTGTTCTACTCCTGGATTACTCGTATATCTACTTAATTTACTTACTGCATAAGCTATATCTGGGTGAGTGCAGTTCATCAAGTACATTAAGCTTCCAATAATTTGGGCATACTCTAATTGAGAAATACTTTCCTATACATTCTTAGAAAGATGTAAATTAACATCTACAGGTGTTCTAGCAAGATGATCATCATCTTTGCTGAATTTGTCAAGTATTTTCTCAATGTAATGAGATTGTGACAAAGCATAACCTTCTGATGTTTTGGTAATTTTCATACTAAGAATTACATCAGCAATGCTCACGTCCTTCATGTCAAAATGTTTATTCAACATTTTCTTGGTATTTTTAATCATATCATTATTGCTACATATGATGAGCATATCATTCACATAAAGACATACAATGACATAACATTTGTCTGTGTTTTTAATATAAACACATTTGTCACACTCATTAATTTTAAATCCATTTGACATCATTGCTTTGTCAAATTTCTCATGCCATTGCTTTGGCGCTTGTTTTAAACCATATAATGATTTAACCAATTTACACACTTTCTTTTCTTTTCCTGGAACAGAAAAACCTTCTGGTTGTTCCATGTAAATTTCTTCATTTAACTCACCATTTAAGAAAACGGTTTTCACATCCATTTAATGAATTTCTAAATTGTATAGAGATGCAATGGCAATTAGCATTCTAATGGATGTTATTCTAGTAACCGGTGAGTATGTGTCAAAGTAATCAAGACCTTCTTTTTGTCTAAATCCTTTGACTACAAGTCTTGCCTTGTATTTGTCAATTGATCCATCCGCTTTTAATTTTCTTTTGAAAATCCACTTGTACCCAAGAGGTTTACAACCTGGTGGCAAATCCACCAATTCCCAAGTGTGATTTTGCAAGATGGATTCAACTTCACTATTGATAGCTTCTTTCCATAAAGGAGCCTCAGGACTGGACATAGCCTCTTTAAAAGTAAAAGGTTCATTTTCTAACAAAAATGTTAGAAAATCTGGACCAAAAGATTTTGAGGTTTGAGCACGTTTACTACGCCTAGGTTTCTCTTCATCAATTTGATCTAACTCTTGCTCTTGATCATGTTCTTGATCATTACTAGTAATAGCATCAAAAGATCTTTTATTGTTACTAGTCTCTTGTCTAGTCTTATTTGGAAATACATGTTCAAAGAAAGATGCATTCCTTGATTCAATAATAGTATTTACATGCATTTCAGAATGTTCTGATTTATGAATCAAAAATCGATATGCACTATTATTCTTGGCATAACCAATGAAAATGCAATCAATGGTCTTAGGACCTATCTTAGTGTTTTTAGAACTAGGTATAGGCGCTTTAGCCAAACACCCTCACACTTTTAAGTATTTGTAGGATGGTACTCTTCCATGCCACAATTCATAAGGTGTTTGATTCACTTTCTTTCAGGGTACTTTATTTAAAATATAATTTGCAGAAAGTATTGCTTTCCCCCACAAGTTCTGAGGTAATCCAGAGCTTATTAACATGACATTCATCATTTCTTTTAAAGTCCTATTTTTCCTTTCAGCAATTCCATTTTGCTGAGGTGAGTAAGGAGCGGTGGTTTGATGAATTATTCCCTGTTCTTTACAAAATTCACCAAAAGGTGATTCATATTCACCACTTCTATCACTTCTAAGTTTCTTGATTTTCTTACCAAATTGATTTTCAACTTCATTCTTATATTGAATGAAAGTTTTCAAAGCTTCATCCTTGGTTCGAATTAAATAAACATAACTGTATCTAGTATAGTCATCTATAAAAGTGATAAAATATTTTTTCCCACCTCTAGTTTGAATTGATTTAAAATCACAAATGTCACTATGAATTAATTCAAGTGGTTTCGTACTTATTTCAATTGAATGAAAAGGAGTTTTAGATAATTTTGCCTCAACGCAAACATTTATGTTTTGAATCAATGTCAAATTTAAGTAAACATTCCATATTAATTAATCTACATAAAGATCCATAATTAACATGTCCTAGTCTACCATGCCATAAATTTGAAGACTCAAGCAAGAAAGAAGAAGATGTATTATTATTAATAACTGAGGGTACAACGGTCATTACATTTAACTTGAAAAGGCCATCAGACATGTAACATTTCCCTACATACATCCCATTCTTAGTAAGTACAAATTTATCACTCTCAAATACTAGCCTAAACCCATTCTTACTCAACAGAGATCCGGAAACAAGATTCTTGCGAATGTTCGGTACATGTAGCACGTTGTTGAGAGTGAGTTCCTTTCCAGATGTCATTTTAAGTACAATCTTTCCTTGTCCTTCAACTTTGGAAGTTGAGGAGTTGCCTATAAAGAGTTGTTCACCATTGTCCACTGTAGAATAAGATGTGAACATCTTTTTGTCGGCACAAATGTGGCGAGTAGCACCAGTGTCCACCCACCATTCTTTAGGATTTCCGACAAGATTTGCCTCGGAAACAACTGCAGAAAGATTGATATCATCTATACCATTGGAAATATTGTCCACTTCGGTCATATGGGCTAGAGCAGGCTTCTTGCTTGTTCTTCTTTTGCTTTTGCCTTTGTTACGACAATCTTTGGCCCGATGTCCCTCTTTGTCACAGATGTAACATTTGCCATTAAACTTGTACTTTTTATTCTCCTCCCCTTTTGAGCCTTGTGATGAACTTTCTCCAGAAGACTTTCGTTTCTTGATTTTTGAAGCATGTTCCACCACATTTGCCTTAGACTCCATAGGATACTTACCAGCCCGCTTTTCAAAATTGCGGTTGTCCTCCTCAATCCTCAAACGCATAATTAATTCTTCCATAGACATTTCTTTGCGCTTGTGTTTGAGGTAGTTCTTGAATTCCTTCCAGCCTTGTGGTAATTTTTCAATTAAGGCTGCAACTTGGAAGGATTCACTGAGAGACATGCCTTCTGCGTGAATGTCATGCAGAATGAGTTGAAAATCTTAAACTTGGCTGATCACAGTTTTTGAATCAACCATTACAAAATCCAGGAATCTGCCAACCACAAATTTCTTTGAGCCGGCATCTTCCATTTTGTATTTTTTCTCCAAAGACTCCCAAAGTTCCTTTGTTGTCTTGATAGGACTGTAGACGTTGTATAATGTGTTGTCCAGTCCATTCAAGATGTAGTTTCGGCAAATAAAATCGGCATGTTTCCAGGCATCAACCGCAGCAACCACTTGCCGGTCGGTTTGATCTTCTTTCAGGATAGAAGCATCTTCACGGAGGAAACGAGCCAGGTTCAGAGTTGTAAGATAGAACAACATTTTCTGTTGCCATCTTTTAAAGTTAGTTCCTGAGAACTTCTCTGGCTTCTCTCCATGATTTATTGGTACTGTCACCACAGGAGAGGGGGTTGGTGCAATTGCAGCCACCACAGTAGTACTTGTTTGGGCATTTGTTTCCGTAGCCATCAATTCTGCTTTATAAAACAAAATTATAATTAGAATTTACACTACACAGAAAATTAAACCAAATTCACAGAATTAAATTCTGTAAAAATAAAAGAAACAAGAATGTAACTTTTATTTTCCAATTAATTCGGAAATAAAATAAAATTTTATTCAACCAAATTAATTCCAAACAGGAAATTAAATTCTGTAAAATAAAAGAAATAAGACAATAACTTTTATTTTTTCAATTAATTTGGAAATAAAATAAAATTTTATTTAACCAAATTAATTCCACACAGAAAATTAAATTCTGTAAAATAAAAGAAATAAGAAAATAACTTTTAATTTTTCAATTAATTTGGAAATAAAATAAAATTTTATTTAACCAAATTAATTCCACATAGAAAATTAATTTCTGTAACACTTCAATAATTAAAATACTAAAACAGAATTTTAAGTAATGAAAACTCAGAAAATAATTTCTAAAACCCAAAATTAATTTTTGAAAAAATTCCACAAAAATATATTTTGAATTGTTAATGACACTAGTATCGTACTACTAGTTGTCAAAGAAAACAGACAGCATATTACTACTATCTGTCAAATAGCATATAATCACTATTTGTTTTTCCAACCAGAATATTATATTGAAAATCCACAGAAAATAATTTTCTTTATAAACGAAGAATGAAAAAGGGAAACAAACGAAAAATTCTGTAAACAGAATAATTCGAATCTGTCTTAAGATTATTGGAACAATCTTCTGTGTAAATAAAATAAATTGAAACTAATTCAAACAAAATAAATAAATAACATACCGAATTTATTTATCGAACCGAATAAAAAAAAATACAAAGACCAAGTCGAGTGTGTGACACTCTGTCCTTAAGACAGATTCACCCCGCTACGGTGCTTACGGTTGAGTGGCGTCTATCTCCCAGGATACAATGATCTTAACTAATTTGTAGTAGCACTCCAAAATAAATTGTTCGGTGAACCAAACCTGTGTTCTAACTCTCTGAATATTTATTCCTAAAATTATATATGAAGAATAAATAGCAAAGAATAAAATCTGGACAGCAAATTGAAAGATTGCAGACTGAATTTTTTGGATACCATGGACTGCTGAAAAATGATTGTATTTATAGGCAAAACAATTGACCCGAACAGGTATCAAAATAAGTGAAAAGGTGCACAAATAAACTTGAACAGGTGCACCCACTAAATAACCATTGCTGGAACATTTTTTCCAATTCATTTGAAAAAAGTACCGTTGGTTTGTGGAACACTTATAAACCTGTTGAACTTTATTATTTAAACTAATTGGAATATATATATATACATATTAAACTATTTGAATATATATATAAATATTCAAGAATTCTGGGGACATTGAACTTGACCCACCATTTAACTGTGTGTTGGCGAATGATGATATTATCATCAATCCCATAGCGCCATTTGAATATCCAGGGAATTTTGTATTTGGATATAAAAATTAGCAATAATGGAAACTGTTGTTGGTGAGTAGTAAATGGGTAAACAGAGGCAAAATAATGAATTATGTTACTGAGATCAATTGGGAGGATATCTGAAATGGCGCCATAGTGAGTCCACCATCTCAGAAACCAAGTAGGTATTTCAGATTTGAATTTTTGATCAAATGAGATGAACTAAGAATGACTAAAAGTTTCATTTTGGTACAAGAAAATCTTGAACCAAGCATCAACGTAATCATGGTAATTATATTGAATGGAATATCCAGGTAAATCACGAAGCTGATTAGGGTTTCCCCATTCAGCCATGGAAATAATATTGTGAATATAGATTGAATGATATAGGATCTTATAAGCATAGGTGCGATCCTGGATTGGTTTGATCAAAATGGAATGGTGGTTAAGTAGAATGTCTTTGTAATAGGAAAGGGTTTTCTCTGGATGTGAAAGGGTGAAATGGCATCCAGATCCAAAATGGAATTTAGCAATTTCATTGATGGTTTGATTTTTGGGGTGACTAGGTTCTTTGTAGAACAGGTTAGTAACATGTGAATTGGTGTATTCAGATCGGGATGTTTTAACAGGGTTAACTGGGAATGGAGTAACTGAAACTGATTGGCTAGATGCAAAAGGATCATAAGCCAATGCTGATGAATAATCAGGACGATGAATGGTACCAAGAGTTTGGTAACGGTTAACCAAGTCGAGTGAATGAGATTGGGTGACTGACTCCAAAGGAGGAGGGACAATAAGTTGATTAGGTTTACTGGAAGATGGGACCAAAGCCTTGGAAGGAGGCCTTGGGCGAGACATCTGTGTAAACAAGAAACAATGATTAGCAACCAGAAAGAAGATCTAAATAATTCTAGTAATAGTGCAAATGGTTAAGGTAATCAGCAAGTAAATTGCGACGAGCTTGAATCTGGTGGTAATTGATATATTGGGCTCTTTTAGTAGTTTTTCTGGCTAATTGAAGACGTTGGATTCGGAAAGTAAGTTGGTGGATCAGGGTTTGGTAATGGGTAATTTGGGTTTTAATATAGGCAATTTGTGGAGTAACACTCATCTAATACAAAATTCCCTGGATATTCAAATGGCACTATGGGATTGATGATAAAATCATCATTCGCCAACACACAGTTAAATGGTGGGTCAAGTTCAATGTCCCCAGAATTCTTGAAATTGTTCAAGAGGAATTCCCACCAAATCAGCATGCTCCAACTCCTGCTCTTGCTAAAGCCCAGCAGAACCCAACTGCTGCAATTTCTCAAGGAAGTCAGCCCAGTCTTCCCCCAGTCAATCTTGGAAGCCCCTTATCCAGTGGTTCCAAGCCCAAATCAAAATCTAAAGCTGTTGCTATCCAGCCGGCCCAGTCAAAGCCCAAATCAAAGTCCAAAGTAACATCAAAGCCCATTTCACCTCCTGCTCAGCCCAAAGTCAAGTCCAAGAGTAAGTCCAAGTCATCCAAAGAAGACATGATCCAGTTAGCTCATCAACTTTTAAATCAAGCTAAAGCCCAATCCACCGATTCAGACGAAGGTTCGGAACATGCTCACTCCTCTGAAGAATCAACTAATCAATGCTCCGGACCCGAGTTTCAAGATGACCAGGATCCGTTTGCATAATCCACATTGGATTCCATATATATACAAATTAGCTTTAATCAATACTCTTTTGAGAAAAGCTGCCAATTTGTATTTATATTGATTCCATTATTCACATGTTCCACCGAAAGTGATGAATAGTAAAAGTTACTGTTCACTTTTACTGTTCACCATCACTATTCACCCAGTCAACTTTTGTTTAAAACTGCTCAACTATTCAATCAATCAACCGAAAGCAACCGACAGCATCTACTTTGCCCCATGCGTTGCCAGCTGCTTTCATCAGTCAAATGCTACTTTTCTTTTCTTTGTTTTTGTATATAATGTAATCAAGTTGAACTCATTGGGCAGACTTAGAAAAATTCTGAATATCTAAGAGCTCTGAGTGGAAAGCAACATCCTTATGCTGTAACCAGTTCAGATCCTTACAGTTGCTATTGTAATTGTAAGTTTTTAGTTAAAGTTTTAATGAAATATTTTTAATGTTTTAAGTTAAAGTTGTGCATTCCAGTGTTATACAAATTCTTGTCCTTTTGATTTCGTAATCCATCTCCTTCATTCAACCCTTATGGTATCAGAGCCAAGTTATGTTGTATGCTGTTTCTAACTATTTAGTTCCTTCCAATTAATCTATTCTGTTGTTTATTTGATTAATCACGTTTTCAGTTCATCTTGATCACCCACGAGCTCGGTCTGTGTTTATCCACCTGGTTTAAGTCACCCAGTTTCGTTCCCTGTCCAGAGTAAGTCCTTGAGGTTAGGCAGTATCGGATATAGGGGTCTCCCGAATAGGGTCTGTACTCAAACCATTTTGGTCTGTGATAACATGACAAGAATAGGGTATGTATTAAGATATCTGTAAAACTGATTAATTAAACAGAATAATGAATCGATTATTTAGAAGTAACTCATCAGTAAGTTCTCGATCAACAACTTTGCCCTCACTACCTAATCAAGGATTAGTAATTAATGAAGAAGACGTTGAAATACAAAATGATCAATTTAATGCTGGATGGAATATACTGAAACTTCCAATTAAAGAAATTTATAAAACTTCTTTTTTACAGAATGTTTTTAAAGTTACTCTCCATGTTAAAACAATTGAACAAGTTTATGCCTTAGAAAAACCTCGGGAAACCTGTCAATTATTTGATAAAAAATTAATCAAGAGACATTTAGATAATGGTTACAATTTTATGCATATTGGTTTAATTCAAGTCGGTGTCAATCCATTAACAATGGTTGGCCAAAATACTTCTGTTTTATTATGTTTACGCGATGCTCGATTTCTTAATTACAACGATAGTTTAATTGGTATGATGGAAACTGGTCTTCATAAAGGTCCAGTACATTTTAATTGTTTTCCTGATTTTACACTTAGTTTACGCGATCCACATATTCTCAAAGCATTAACATTAAACATTCAATTACATGGTACATTTACTGAAATGCTAGAAAAAGTCCATAATATTGCTTTGATTTATCGTGTTCATTATAAATGTATGCACACTAACTTAAATGTTCATGCCTTAAATAAAAGCCCTAAAGATAAAACTTTACTAATTCAAAGCAGTAGTAGTACTGAATCCAATATTAATATTCCTCAAATGATTGAATGGAAGAATATAGATTTACCTGAACAATGGGTTACTGTCAATGAAAATTATAAATACAATCAACAACAATCCTCAATACAAGATATTCAAGATATTCAACAATATAATGATGGTTCTGTCCAATTAAATTTAATCGAAGTCAATCCTCTAGGCATAGTACATCTAGTGTCCCTACTGAAATCACAACCGAAGAGGAAATATTTAACACTCCTCTATTTCGAAAGAATAGTCAAATACATCTTGGTCCAACTAACCAAACTTCCCAAAATAAACTAAAAGGCATTGATAATACTACCACCTCCCAGATTAGTAAACCTGTTTATACTACTCCCACACATTTACCAGAAGAAGATATTGCTTCAAATACTTCTCCCACTCAAACTGATTTCGAAGAATTTGTACAACCAGTGAATCCCTAACTAATGACAATCAAAAAAGATTTTACTCCTGATTTAGATAAATTACTTATTGACTTTAGATCCAAAGAAAATAGGACTAAAAGACATGCTTATTGTGCTAAATATGATTCTGCTCAACAATCCCGAATAACTAGAAAATGGTATGACTTTATTATTCAATATGGTTTTGAATTATCTTTCTTTGATTATATGGATCAATATTACAAAAAGATCAACACAATTACAAAACATAAATGGAAAACTTCTCCTAATACTTCTGTTAGCTCTAATCATCCTCCATTGGAAAATATAATTATTGATCACCAAGGTTCTGAAGTTCCAGCCTCTCCTTTTAAATTACCTGGTACTGACCCTGAAATTAAAAAAGTTATTGAACAAAATAATTATACTAATCAATGTCTAAAGACCATTGGTAAACAATTAGATAAACTAGAAACTAATTTAGATGAACAATCTGCAAAATCTTCTGCAAAATCTACTAAAACTTTAGATCAACCTTTACTTAATCTCCCTAGTCATCGTTCTAAATGAACTAGCTTAGTTACTAATGATCACTCTACTGTCAAAGCAATTGAACATTTATTTACTAAATTAACTCCCAATAATACTTCTACATCCAAAGATAAAGGTCTTACTGTTTTAAATCAACAACCTCTTCCCAACACTATTTTCGATCAGTCTGAAACTGAAACTACTGATAATGAAATAGATCAATTAGCCCAACAATTTCAATCTTCCAATCTGAATAAAATTCATTATCCTAAAGTCAATCCTCAAACTACCAAAAACTGGTATTCACGACCTACTCCACCTGATCTCCAGTTTGAAGAAACCAACCTTAATAATCAATTTTCTGTTTCTGCTAAAAAATTATACGAATGGAATATTGATGGTCTCAGTGAAGATCAGATCCTTCAAAAGTTAAATCATTTATCTATGGCCGCAAATAGTTATCTCAGTAATTATCCCCAATATTCTCAACATGAAATTGTTTCCTTACTTACTTCTGGTTTTACTGGTATGCTCAAATCTTGGTGGGAAAAATACCTTACTGAAGAACAACGTGATTCAATCATTTATGCTAATCAAATTGATGAAAATGGTCTACCTATATTTGATGAATCTATAGGATGTTGTCATCCTGACGGAATCAACCAATTAATCTATACTATCGTCCGACATTTTATTGGTACCCCTACCAATATCAATTCTCGCATCCATGATCAACTTAGTAATCTTAACTGTCCAACCTTAAGTGATTTTCGATGGTATAAAGATATATTTACCTCTCGCGTTATGCTACGAGACGATTGTACCAAATCATTCTGGAAAGAGAAATTTATTAATGGATTACCTAGCTTATTTGCTCACAAAATTAGAGATGTTCTTAGTCAACCCACTGGTGTTATTGAATATGATAATTTAACATATGGTGATATAATTAGCACTATTCAAAAAGAAGGCTTAAAAATGTGTATTGACCTTAAACTTACTCAAAAAGCTAATAAAGATAAACATAAAGCTAAATATGAATTAGGCAATTTCTGTGAACAATATGGTTTACCTCCTGTTGCACCCTCTCGTAGGAAATCACACAAATACTCCAAACCTAAACATAAATCATCATACAAATATTCTAGTAAATATAAAAATAAAAAGAATTACTCACCTTCTAAATCAAATGATAAATTCTATACTAAACCTAAAAAGAAATATTATAAATCCAAATCTACCAAAGATGTTACTTGTTATAACTGTGGTAAAAAAGGTCATTATTCAAATAAATGTAGAGAAAAACAAAAATTAAAAGATAAAGTTACTCAACTTCAAATTGATGATAACTCCAAAAATCAACTATATGAAATCTTTCAATTAAATCAATCTATTGGTAGTTCCTCTTCTTCTGATCATCCTGATACTTCATTCGATTACCAATCACCTAGTGATGATTCTGATAACAATATTAATATAGGATGTAATGATGTTTGTTGTAAACCAGTTAAACAAATTACTGTCTTTACCACAAATACTCAAGAAGAATCTGCTCTTATTGACCTTATTAGTAAATTGGATGATCCAAAATTAAAACAAAAATATACTGATAAATTAAAATCCTTATTCATCCATTCAGATACCAAACCAAAGTTTGATAAACCTATAATCAGTCTATCCAAAACTTTAGAAAGATTTAAAAATAAACAAAAAGAAATTACATTACAAGATTTACAACAAGAAATCAATCAGATTAAACAAACAATCAAAGAACTACAACATAAAGATAAAAAACTAGAAGATGACATTATTACTTTAAAAATTAATAAAAGTTTAGATAATTTCCAAAATAATGATCAAGAATCTCCACATGAATCTGAACATGATTCTGATCCTACTAATCCTGATAATTTGATATTTGACAACAGATCACACCATTCTCAATCTAACAATCCTGAAGAAAAACGATTAAGTCTAATTAATAAGCTTTATATACAAAAATGGTTTTCTAAAATCAAAATAATTGTCAATGACTTTGAATTAGAATTAATTGCTTTAATTGATACTGGTGCAGATTTAAATTGTATCCAAGAAGGTTTACTTCCTACTACATATTATGAAAAGTGTCGAGAGAAATTAACTTCTGCTAATGGTACTAAAATGCATATTAAATACAAATTACCTAAAGTTCATGTTTGCCAAGATAATGTATGTTTTAAAACCTCTTTTGTTTTAGTAACAAACATGACTGATAAAATTATTTTAGGTTCCCCATTTATATATTTATTATATCCATTTAGTACATCTAGTACAGGAATCACTACACATGTTTTAGGTCAACCTGTTACATTTAAATTTTTATCTCCTCCTGAACTATTAAAATTAAATCAATTAAAAGATTGTTCTATTTCCCATCAAATTAACCGTCTAACTCGACATTTAAATTTTCTTAAAGAAGAAATAAATCATAAACGCATTGACCAACAACTAACTGATCCAGTTCTTATTTCTCAAATCAATGATTTCAAATTAAAACTTGAATCAACTGTTTGTTCTACTCTACCTACTGCATTATAGCATAGGAAAAATCATGTAGTTACCTTACCTTATATTAAGAATTTTGATGAACGACAAATTCCTACTAAATCTAGACCAATTCAAATGAATCATGAATTACTTGAAATGTGTAAAAAAGAAATTAATGAATTATTACAAAATTGAATAATTAGTCCAAGTAAATCTCCATGGTCTTGTCCTGCTTTTTATGTTAATAAAAATGTTGAATTAGAACGAGGTGTCTCTCGATTAGTCATCAATTACAAACCTTTAAATGCTGTGTTAGAATGGATTAGGTATCCTATTCCTAATAAAAAAGATTTAATTAAACGACTTAGTCAAGCTGTTATTTTCAGTAAATTCGATTTAAAAAGTGGTTTTTGGCAAATACAAATTCATCCTAAAGATCGATACAAAACTACATTCAACACACCCTTTGGTCAATATGAATGGAATGTCATGCCATTTGGTTTAAAAAATGCTCCTAGTGAATTCCAAAATATAATGAATGACATATTCAACCCTTTTAGTCATTTTTCCATTGTTTACATTGATGACATATTAATTTTTTCAAAATCAATTAGTGAACATTGGAAACATTTAACTGCATTCTTTTACACAATTAAAAGTCATGGTCTTGTCATCTCAGCTCCTAAGATTAAATTATTTCAAACTAAAGTTAGATTTTTAGGATATGATATTCATCATAATACTATTTTACCCATTCGTCGATCCATCGAATTTGCATCCAAATTTCCTGATGAAATTCTTGATAAAACACAATTACAAAGGTTCTTAGGATCCCTCAATTACATTGCTGAATTTTATAAAGACCTTAAGAAAACTTGTCAACCTCTATTTGATAGGTTAAAGGATAATCCTCCTCCGTGGTCTTCTGTTCATACTTCTATTGTTAAACAAGTCAAACAATATGTCAAGTCTCTTCCTTGTCTTGGTATTCCCACTGAAAATTCATTCAAAATCATTCAAACTGATGCCTCTGACATTGGTTATGGTGGCATTCTACTTCAGCAACTTACTCCTCAATCATTTGAACAAATTGTTCGCTATCATTCTGGTGTATGGAATAAAGCACAATTAAATTATAGTACTATTAAAAAAGAAATTTTATCTACTGTTTTATGTATTCAAAAATTTCAAGATGATATTTTAAATCAAAAATTTTTACTTCGTGTTAATTGCAAATCTGCTAAATTTATTTTAGAAAAAAGATGTTCAAAATCTTGCTAGTAAACAAATTTTTGCCCGTTGGCAGGCTATTTTAAGCATTTTTGATTTTGATATTACCTATATACCTGGTTGTCAAAATTCCTGCCTGATTTTCTTACCCGGGAATTTTTACAGGGGAGTAAGAGATGAGTGCTACTCCACAAATTGCCTATATTAAAACCCAAATTACCCATTACCCAACCCTGATATTAAACTATTTGAATATATAAATATTAAACAATTTGAATAATTTAATAAATAAAGGAAGAGTTACAAACTTTAGGAAACCACTTAGGAACCCAAAATTTGAATTTAGAATTAAATTAAATTCCCACAATTACAAACTTTAGGAAACCACTCAGGAACTCAAAATTTGAATTTAGAATTAAATTAAATTCCCATAATAATTTTTATTGAAAAAATTCAAAGGAATTTTATCTAAAAAATTAATGTTAGACCCGAAAATGACGTCATGTTCCCATTCACTCATAAATGGTTTTGACAAACCGTCTTCACCGTGTGACTTGTCACATGGCAAGGAACACTTCACCTCTTCGGACCCGCCTCAAAAGACATTTGGGGCCCACTCAATTTTGGGCTCAAAGTCGGCCAAAATAAGCCTATATAAACCATTTTTTCAACAGAAGTACAACAGTTATGGACAATATCACTATTTTCGGTCAAGTAATTTTTTTTTTCCCCCCTCCATATAAATTTAAGTACCTCTCTTATAATGTAAGGCCTATTTATTTATTTATTTATTTTAAACTTATCATATCTAATTTTCTTTTAATAAATGTTTTTTTCTTCATAATTTATAGGTGGATGAAGACTTATACCGAATATTAATATCAGGAAAGAAATAATTTTTTTTTTCTTATTTATGTGTACAAAGTTTTATTTATCACTCTAAAGGTTTTGTATATACAGATTCAATTTCTTCAAGAAAGAAATGTTAATGTTGTTGTCCGCGATGAGCGTGATCTTAATACTATTCGCATTCGTGAGGTAAGCCTACAAGTAACTTATATTCGCATGCATTTTCTTATCATTTAAAAAATATATTTATAAATATATTCTACTTAATTTTTATGGGCAAAGGCAAAGGAAAAACACAAAGCAATATCAAAGGAGATAGAAAAAGCTACCGCTTCTGGTAAAGGAAAGGAACATACAAATCCCATGGTATGGTTTCTCAACATTTTTAAAATGTTTGTTTTTCGAATATTTATTAAATTTTCGTTTTTATATAGATTTTTTGTAAGAATTGCATAGTGTCATATACTCTTTTTTATGTATATTTTTATGAGTTATTGTTTTTTAAATATTTATTCAATTGTTTTGACTGATTGTGAAATATTTTTCAAAACCGTGTTAAAGTAAGCATTTGTACAACATGTTAATGCATTTGTCTAAACATTAATTTGAACACATGTTGCATTTACAACATATCATAATAAACATGTAAGAGAAGAAAACGAAAAAGGAAATGAAGTTTTTAATTATAGAATATAGATTTTTTTTTAATTTTTATTTTACTTATAGGTTCTTAAGGAAATAAGAAAAAGACAGCAATCAATTTTAATATAACGGAAAGCACAAGAAGAGGGAAGAGGGAAGAGGGAAGCGGAAAGTAAAAAATATTACACGCTAATATTCACATTGTACGTACCCAATGATCTAATATTTATGTTTTCAATGTATATTTTGTAAAGACATGGGTAGTGTCTTTATGGCTCAAAATGCATAGTGAGTTTGCAGTTTTGTGTGCTTAATGTGTTTTCAAATTATTTTTTTCCTCCCTTTTTAAATTTTATCAATACACGCATTGGTTCTTATGTGACTAACAACTCAACCGAGTGAAGAAGAAAAGTTAGTTAAACTTTTGAGAACAAATACATGATAAAAGGGAAGCAAGAGAGGGAATAATCTTCACATTTTATGCACCTAATTAATTATATAATATTCTCATTTTAGGCACACAATGATAATGTGTTATCAAAAGCTGCATTAGCTCAACGTGCATGGCAAGAACGTGAAAAAAAAATCAAAAGTCATGTTCTGCATACCAATTAGGACAACGCTTGCGACGAGAACGAGAGAGATCAAATGAATGTATTAACCCAAGACAACCTTCTGCAACACCCAATTGGTAAACAACTCTGTTTAATTCATGAAATATATACTCTTACTATTACCACTTTATTATACATATTTTAATTTATTCACAATCCATTTCTGAGGCTTGCTCCTACAACCCCATCTAGAAATGTCGGTGTGGTCATCTGTGATGAGCACGACCTTAATGTTATTCGTGTTCGTGCGGTAAGTACAAAATCAAGTCAAACATTGTATGTATTTTATTTATACAAGATTTTTTAAAATCTTTTGAATATTTTATTTATATTTGTTAGGCAAAAGAAAAAGAAAAGGTCAACCTAATGTCTAAGGAAAAAGAAAAGGTGGCACCTTCTGACAAGAGAATGACAAATGCATGTCAAGTGGTATATATTCCTTTTAAAAAATATGAAGCAAAACTATGTGAATTTGTTTGTGTTGTTTTTGTAGAATGATTGTAATATATTTTCCTGTAATTTGCTATTATTTATATGTGTTTTCCAAATTTATTTATGTTTATTTAGCATAGATACATGTGCATTTATAAAGTACCGTATGAAAAGATAGGAAAAAAGATACAAAGGAATAAAGACAAACTATCTAATGAAAGGATAAACTAAATAAGATAGATTTTTATTTCTTCTTAATTTTTTTTTGATAAAAAACAAAATGCATAAAGAAAGAAATAAATATAGATAACACTATTAAAGGTATAAAACAAATAAAATATAAAACAAAATTAAGAGAAACAAAATAAACAAGAAGATATTTCATGTTAAGCACAAAATATTCACATATTTTGCACCAATGACAAAATATTTTCAGTTTAGGCACAAAATGATAATGTAATATCAAAAGTTGCATTGGCCCAACGTGCACGACAAGAGCGCGGAAAAAATGAAAAGTCATACTTTCAATGCTCGCAATGAGAACAAGAGGAATCAAAAGAATGTATTCAACCAATACAACCTTCTTTAGCACCAATTTGTCGCAATCGCGCTTGCCTGGAATGGGAAACAATAATTGAAGATGGTTGCCCATCATTCTACATGTTTGTTTTCTATGCCAAGCACATCTTTAGCTCCACAAAGGAATCGGTAAACTACTATGTCTAATCTTGAAATACATACTCTTACCATTTTGTTTTATAGAATTTTATTTATACACAAATATTCATAGGTCTACTCCTATAAATCAATTTCTTCAAGAAGATCTATGTACTGATGATGAATTAGAAGATATGCCTATGAGTACATCAATTGACGCCTGACCACACAACGATTCTTGCTGCCATTATCTTGGCAAGATGGACGTATTATGTCCTTATTGTTCAGCCTTACATTGGATTGATGAAAAATTGAAACAAATCATCTATAAAGCGTTCCTTATTCGGAACTTGCTGTTTGGAAGGGAAGATTAGGCTACCTTTACTTATTACGCCCCGTCCATCACTTCAAGCGTTGTACGATGAGAATAATGATCAATCAAAATCCTTTCAAAATTATACTCGATTGTACAATGCAGCCAATGCTTTTATGAGTCTTGGTGCTACATTGGATCCTAGAGTACTCAGTGGAAGGGGTCTTACATCATTCACAATTCATGGGGAATTACGTCATC
The DNA here is from genome assembly GCF_055761805.1 of Camellia sinensis. Taxonomy (NCBI): domain Eukaryota; kingdom Viridiplantae; phylum Streptophyta; class Magnoliopsida; order Ericales; family Theaceae; genus Camellia; species Camellia sinensis. The sequence goes on from NC_138963.1 coordinate 146,201,155, forward strand.
GAACAGGATCACCACAACCACAACCAGGGCAGGATGCGAGTTATGCTTAACTGTATATTGTAGACACCCCATTTTTGATGGCCCTTCAAGACTTGGACGTCTTTGCAGGTATACCCAATGATGAGTCTGTTTGCTCACCAAGCGCTCGAAGTTCTTTGCGGAACACCACAACTTTGAGCCTTTCAAACCCTGCATCTTTTTTGTCTCATTTTTGGACCATGCCTTGGTCTTTCTAGCTTGCAACCTCTAGTGGCTTGCCGGCCATCCCTAGAGGCTATCGACCATCACTTTTGGTTTTTCGGCCACTGATGTGCCTTGCCGGCCACCAGTGATGGCCGGCCGACCACCAGTGTTTTCTGTAGATATTTTATGCCAGCTGTGCAAGCAGTTTGCACAGATGCTTGCATCTGTCCACACGTGGAGGGCTGGATCTCCTTGTATAGATTTCATGTTTTCTATATATAGGGACCCACTCTCTTGTGTTTTAAGGTTAGAAAAATTTTAGATTAAAAAATTTTCCCCTCTCTCTCTCTCTCTCTCTCTCTCTCTCTCTCTACAATTTCTCTATACCTTTGCCTACAATTCCTACACTTTTTCCTATACACCCTTAACCAAATCCTCTCATCTCTGAGTTGAGATGTCCTTGAGCTTGGTTTGAGCTCTAGAAGGTGTATTTGCTTGGAATTGTTGCCTAGAATCACTCTTCTCTTCAAGAGATATAATACTAGCTTTGTTAGCCAATTTTGCATACTTGTTTTTCCAACTTTTTTCCACTATTTTTGAATTGTTTTTGGGCTATAAAAACTCTGTCAAAGTGGATTGAAATTTGTGGTCTTAAGCCATTTTAAGGTAGGGGGTGGTTCACCCTTCGTTGTACCTTGTTTGTAAGGCATTTCCACTTGTGTTTCCCACTTTCAAGCTATCTTTTTCCAAGCTTTTAAACACTGATTTTCAGAGCTATTTTAGTGGGGAAAACCATATCTTGAAGTCCAAAATTGGAGGGGTTAGCCTCCCCTCCGTGTGTCTTGTTTACTAGCCTAGTTAGTGCCATGTGTTAGCTTATTTTTTTAGCTTGTTGTAGCTTAATTCTAGCATGTTTTAGCCTCTAGTTTAGACTATTTTGGGCTGTTTAAGTCATTTGAGTCTTGTTTTGCATGGTTGTAGTGTAAGTGTCCTCATAAGCTTGGTGTTTTAGGCCTTTAGGCACCACTTGTTTGCGTTGATTGCATGTTTTTAGTGCTTTTCATGCTTAATTTTAGCAAGCATAATCTCTGCAACCTCCCGCATTTCTTCACTCTTTGTTTGCCTTGAGGGTTGTTTCAACCTTGGGATTGTTTAAGCTTGGGATTGAGGTCCATGCTTAATGGTTTAATCCTCTTTTGCAGGTTCATTACCAACGGCATGACACTTCTCTCTTGTCTTAAACTACCCCTTGTTTGACACTTCCTTCTCTTTTAGAGGACTTACTCGCCAATGGACTTAATTGGTTAAAGGATGGAATGGTAAATTGAAATGAGTAAACAAAAATGGAAACTAAAATTGTGTAAGATTTGGTTGTGTTTTGGTGTGTTCAAATCGGACATTAATTTGAATATAAGAAAAATTGGGACATTTCATACTTAAAGTGATGAAATGTGTCAAGTTTCGTAGGTCATCACTTCCCTTGATCTTCCATGAAAGGAAGGTGGTTTGTGTCTTGTTCTGTTGCATTTATCAAGATTGCACCTTTTGAATCACAAGCCATCATGCAATGAAATTGCTTGAATTGGTGGTTTGTGGCTTAAATTCATCACTCCTTGGATTTGTTCATGAAAAAGAGGGGTGAGTTGTGCAAACAATCTGTTAGAATACCCTCATTTTGCTTTGTTTGTCCGCTGTTGTAGCAAGATGAACCAGTGCATCAGTCACCGACAAGCCACTATCCATGGCTGGCGGACCACCATCCATGGCTGGCAGGCCACTCCCATGGCCAGTAGGTGTTGGCCGGCAATATTCACCAATAGCCGTCTGGCCACTGATGCAAACCTCAGCAGAGTTTTGGTAAGGTGGAGCAAAATGGTTCTGGAAGTGTTCAATTGTGCAAACAGAGGCTTTTGAGAGCAAAGCGGAGGTCTATTCGGGTGGAAACCGAGCATGCGTGTGCACATCTTTCATTTCCCGTAGCAGAACAACAAATTAGCTTTGTTTAATTACTTAGTTTAATTATTATTCAATTGTTTTGTAATTATTCAATTAGTTAGTTTAGCTAACTAATTCATTCATTGTTGTAATAATTAGTTAATTAGTTTAGCTATTTATTCAGTTTGTAATAATTAATTACCTTAGCTTCATTAGCTTAATTAGCTTAGTTTAGTTATTCATTCAGACTCTCCTTCGTGAGAGCGTAATGTAATAATGTGTATGTCTTCTAACCCCACGTCTTTCTCCATTTTATTTATCTCCTTTTGGTGGTTAGATTAGGGACATGTTTCGATTAGCATACCTTATGCTTGCATCCATTCATCTTGTCTTGCATGCACCGAGACTCGACGCATCATTCAAACTGCATTGTTATTTCAATACTTCGTTGAATACATGCTTAGACCGCATGCTATTTAAATGCATCCATACGCCATATTAATCGCCGAGCCTATTAGTTGCATTATTGCATGTGTTACATTAAACATTTGGCATAGTTAGGAATCATGCATTTTTCTAACTCTTTTGTTCACCTTAGCTCGGAGTACTAGGTGAGTTTTTAGTGCTTTAGCATACTTGCATGAGCGTGAGTGATTGCCATGTCTAGCATGCTTACCATGAGGCAAAATGCTTACTTGTTAAACTGCTTGAATGCCTGTGGATGAAGGCTTGTTGTTTGAATTGGAACGATTCAATGACTGTACGTTTCTTAAGCCCACTTTGTTGATTGGAAAATTCGCAAACTTTAAGCCCACTTGAGGTGGCAAAATCAAACCCTTTTCGCAAAACAAACACGAAATTGAATTGTTCCAATTTGAGCAAACTAGTCTGTACTTGCTTGTGTGCATCACATAGTAATGCTAGCCTAATAATCAAAACAAGAGCACGTAATGTTGATAAAAATCATATCAAGATTAGTAGAGGTCGATCTTTGATCGGGCGAGCGGGGGTGCTCAATTCATGGCCTTCCCCTCTCGTACCTAAGTTCCCGAGCGGAGGCAACTTTGGTGATGACGGACGCGTGGCCTTTGGCACGAGTCATGGGTTTCCTAAATTTCCCCAAAATAAAATATTTAGGTGGCAACTCTGTATTTGGCAAAGCAGTCCAATTTTGGCAGTTTGATTCCAAAATCGATTTTTCAAAAGATTTGCCAGATTTGGACTCTTTGGTGTTTATCAATTTCACATTGCACTTGTGAGATTAGATTCGGAACCTCGAGAGTCCGAGCTGTAGGGCTTCTTTCAAGTTTTCGAAAGGGGCGCGAAAAAGTCAAGCTACAGTTTCTGGCGACTCTGCTGGGGAGTTAGTGAACTTGACTCGAAAGTCATGATATGAAATTTTATCTACACTTATATGTTTCTTTGCATTGCAGTTGCATTGGTGCGCCTATGTCACTGTGTTTGCCATCTGCTATTCCTAGACGATTTGCCGGAGGCTTGCTTGGAAAAGCTTGCCAAAAGGCTGACCGGTCGCGAGCTCTGCCACAATGGGAACACAACCCTTGGATTTGGACTACCGCTGTACCGCTTGATCCTCATTTCACTTCTCGGTGTTAGGTGTGAGAGGTATATTAGGTAGTCTTGCTGTGGTACCCTTTTTGACCAATTGGCTTAGTTGCATATCGAAAACCGTAGAGACTATTCCAAACTAGGACAGGTTGTTCACCCTAATGTAGGATTATGTAAAACCACTTTGGTTGAATAGTGAACCCTAGTTCCTGACGAAACTAGGACAGGGTAACCCTACCCCGTCATAGGGGTGTTTTGGCTCTCACTTAAATGGTATTTGCTTTTAGAGTGAAACTCTGCAGGAATGAACGTATCAGTTGCAAGTTTGGGTATCAGAGTTGTGGGCAGAAATTAGTGTTGAGTGCAGTTCTACAGCTTTTGATTACAACTGTGTTATTAGTGTTTGAGTTGAGGTGCTGTGTGGTTTCTAATTTTTGTTTTCCTTTTGCTTTATTTCTTTTTGCAAGGTAGTTTATCACAATTGCTTCAGACAGTTTAGTTACCCCCCAAGCACTCTGGACTCGTGTGAGGAGACTTTACAGATTTGGGGATCTTGTCAGGGGACAACCTGTGTTTTCTTCACTCCTACCGGTTACAAGACAGAGGAGGGTTATGCATAATTCACCAGTTCAGCAATCAACTGCATTCAGTCAAGCTTCATCAGCAAGAAACTACTCGCCTATTCAGATGGGTCAGTATCCTTCAGGAATGGAAGACTTGATCCGTAATCTCCAGCAAACCATTGAAAATGCAGCTAGATGCTGCTCGCCAAACTGAAGTTACAGCCCACCAAGCGGAAGTGATAAATAGGCTGCAGCAACAACAACCATAGCAAGTAGTGGCTTCTGCTTCCCATGCACCTCCTGTGGGCATTCCAGCACCTGGAACCACTGCTAATGTCCAAAAGAATCTGGACAATCCTATGGACCCCATCCCACCATAAGCCTCTAAGGCACCAATGTACCAAACTGAGGCGCCATTTGAATTCGAGGTTGACCCCACTATTCTAAAGGTCAACAAGCTAGAAAAGCTTTTCAAACGGGCACAGGGTGTGAACTCAATCCCTAACATCGAAGATGGATACACTGACTCCGCAGTAACTCTGCCGAACACGTTCAAGATGCCACACATAGATCGATTTGATGGCTCTGGGGATCCCATGGTCCATTTGCGGTTATTCTCAGCCACCCTCCTGCCAATGGGCCTTACTAGACTCCAAAAGCTGTTGTTTTTTGGCCGAACCATGTCAGGAATAGCGGCTATCTGGTATGCAAAGCTAGAAGACTCTGTGAAATGGAGCTAGAAGGAAATCGTTGAGGCCTTCATCGCACAGTACTCCTACAATACCCAGATCGAGGTCACAACCCGTGATCTTGAGGCAACCCGTCAGGAGCCAAAGGAGGGCTTCTTGGACTTTGTAACGAGTGGAGGACCAAGGCTTCGATGACGACTACCAGGCCGTCCGAGAAGGATCAAATCAGGATGGTGGTCTGCAATCTGCAAGGGAAATTACAACAGAAGATGATTGTTTTGCCATTGTTCCCATTCACTGAGCTCCACGAGATAGGGGTTCAGATTGAAGATGCAATGAAACAGGGGTGGATAACCAATGAGAAAGAGCAGTAGAAGAGGCCTTTCACACGCAGTTCCAATGTAACCACAAGTGGTATCACATCTGCACGACCATCTGATGTGAATATTGTCACCACTACAGCCAAGACAGCCAACCCTTTCGCCAGCACAACCCTGTAAACCTCAAACAACTAGGCCTGATCTCAAAGGGTCTTTACCCCACTCTATATGCCTTTATTCAAAGCCCTGAGGGTGCTAATAAAAAAAGGACATCTTAAACCGTTAGAACAATGCCCACTACCCGATCCTCTCCCACCTAAACACAATTTGACCAAATACTGTGCTTTTCACCAGCAGCACGGTCACTTCACCAACTAATGCTACAGGCTGCGTCATGAGATTCAAGATCTCATCGACAACAAGGCGATAACACCACTCCAAAAGCCAAATGTAACCACCAACCCTCTTGCAGTCCACAACCAAGTCCCTCTACCCCGACACTTAAATCTAATACATACACTGGCCATCCCATATGAGCCCAGCATATATATTACCTCCTCCCACCTACCCAAGCCGGTTGTGTTCATCCTTGAAAGCACGGACTTGTGCATGATAGATACATTCACACCTCAACCCGAACCTGTGGTGGTGACATTGGTAGAAGGAGGGATGTTGGCCTTGGAGGAGAGTGTTAGCCCATTGCTTGAGAGCTTTGCGGACTTATCAGAGGAAGAGTATGACCCGTGCTGTTACATTGTGCCAGTTGACCAAGCTAAGCCTGAAGTGGTATTGCCGACAGTAGCTGAGGTTAGTGTGGTTTGAGAGGATAGCCCAAGCTAGGGTCTGGGATCTAGCTGAGCTAGAAGAATACTTAGACAATCTACAATTCTATGATGAACAAGATCAGGGGGACGTGCAGATTGACTGGTTTAATTTGAATGGGTTGACAGACAACTCTGGGTGGCTCGGTGACGAGTCTGACAAAGAGGAAGAAACTGAACCAAAACTTGAAAAAAAAGGATCAAGAGTAACTACAGTGGCCGGAATGGCCGAGGACAAGGAGAAGTTGCTGGAGAGCACCGGTATCAAGAATTTAGCTCAAGAACTAGGCGTCGTAAGTTCTGTTGATACAGAGTAGGAAGCCGCGTTGAAGCGGTTTGTGCAAGAAAGGGATCGAGACAAATAGGAGGCTGGAAAAGCCTAACACCCTGCGGGGGATGTTTCTGATGTAAGAATGATTAGAACAGAACCAGACAATTGCTTGTTGGTTGCCAAAGGTATATGGTGGGAAGATGATGATCTGTATCATGCCCACACTGATGAGGACTGGGGTGCAGACCTGCCAGACAACACCTGGTACTCTGAAGAGGTGGACCATATGACTAGAAGTGGGCGGTACTTCAAGCCCCCACATTTGGACCAAGCTGAAGCCTCCGGGAAGGATAAAGATGTAGAGAAGCATAAGGAAAGACAGTTAGAAGAAAAGGCGACGTTGAAACAGCTGAAAAAGATTCAGGCCAATATTTCAATCTGGGGGTTGCTTATGGCTTCTCGAGTGCATCGACAGGTTGTGCTACCAGCTATGGAAAAAGCCAAACTATCCATTGACACCACTCCGGAACAACTTATGGGATTAGTTGTCCCAAGCAGCGCCAACCCAACTCTAACCTTGTCGGAAAAAGAACTGCCGCCAGAAGGCTCAACACACAACAAACCTCTGTGTACATATCAGTGGAGAAAAGTGGGTACCAGTGGTATTAGTCGACACCGGGTCAGCAATCAACGTCTGCCCATCTCGTACAGCATATGCCATTGGCTTGAAACTAGCGGATTTTGTGCCTACAGCTCAGGTGATTTGGGCGTATGACAATACCAGCAGAGAGGTGATGGGTACAGTACAGATCAAAATTGAAGTGGGCCCAGCTCATCAGGATATTGAGTTTCATGTCCTGGATGTGTTGGCCACTTTCAATTTACTGCTAGGGAGCCCCTGTCTGCACCAGGTGAAAGCTATCTCATCTACCCTCCACCAGATACTGAAATACCCCCATGGGAAGGGGGTGGCTATCGTGTTCGGGAATTCATCTATCTATCCTCCGCTAGAGGTAACTACGCCTGTGTTGGAAATTGTTCATGGCGAGGAGGATGTTTTCCTTTCTGGATTTACCCTAGCTAAGGCCCGGGCAGTGCAAAACATCTTGGCAATTGATGAGGGCTTGTATGTCAGTGCCTAATCAATCTATTTCATGAACAAGCTCCAACATATGCTAGGAATGGGGTTGGGAAGAAGCAACTGGAAGGGCGTCACAACACTGGCTGATGTGTTACACAATCCATATGCCTTTGGTCTTGGCTATAGGCCTACCAAAGAGGATTGGGTTAGGAAATGAAAAGAGCTGGCAGGAAGAACCAGAGTTAAGTAGACCGGGAAGCGCTATGAGCTTGTGCACAGACTGATCCGGGGAATCCTGAATGGCCATTTTGTTCGGGAGGGTGAAGACTTCCCATTTTGCAGTTTCCCTGAACCATGGTTCAATTCTGAGAAGCAGCGTGTTCCTGGCTTTGAGATTTTCTTCGACTTGCAGCTGCAAGACAGTGATATAGAGGAAAGGGCTGAGCCAATTACTGCTGAAGCTAAGAAGAGCATAGAAAATGACTTGGACAACAACAAACTTGAAGTAGGAGCAGCACTGCCATGTCTCCTTTCGGATCCTCGGATCGCCTTAGAGAGCTTGGAGGATAAGCTGACCGTTTCCATGATCAGGGACCAACTGGGTGTGAACCCTTCTAGCAGCATTTTGGATGCATCTGAAGCACCATCCCTCATTTGGCAGCTAGAGGAGGGTTACCTTTGTAGCTCTGAGAGTTCTGAGTCGGGTAGTGAACCAGAATCTGATTCCACAGAGTCTGTGAAGTCGGAATCAGATTTCGGTTCTTCTGAGTTAGAGTCCGGCATTCCTGGGGGTGATAACCTGGATGTCGACGTCTTGTCCAGGTCGTCCTTTTCTTTTCCTTTTGAGTTAGTTGTAACTGAAGAACTGGATGAGCTGGTCCCTTTGAATGAGAATACCATTGCAGATTCTGAGTATTTCTCTGTGCCGCTTGTTTGTTGCATTGATCAGGACTTCCTAATTTTAATGAAAACGATGAGGAAGGAATTCCTCTGGTTTTGAAAATTTTGATTAATCGAGAAGATGAGAGGTTTGCAAAACCCCTTGTTGATGAAATCATTGCTTTTAATGTGGGTATTGAGAAGGATCCACGTCTGGTCCAGATCGGGTCCATGTTGTCTTCGGAGGAGCGCGAGTGCTTAGTTGCTTTATTAACAGATTTCAAAGATGTTTTTGCATGCTCCTATGAAGACATGCATGGAATCGATCCTGAGATTGTACAGCATCGGATCCTTCTCGACCCCGAGGCCTGACCCGTCAAACAGAAGCTGTGGAGAATACGCCCGGATTGGGCTTTGAAGATTAAGGAGGAGGTCACCAAGCAGATAAATGCAGGGTTCTTGCTAGTATCTGGGTATCCAACTTGGTTGGCCAACATCGTCCCAGTGCCGAAGAAAGATGGCAGAATTCAGGTGTGTGTAGACTTCAGGGATCTGAACAGAGCTAGTCCGAAGGACGACTTTCCCTTGCCGCACATAGATGAATTGGTAGACTTCACCATAGGTTATGCATTGCTCTCCTTCATGGATGGATTTTCTGGGTATAACCAGATTTTGATGGTGCCTGAGGACAGAGAGAAAACTGCTTTCACTACGTCGTGGGGAACCTACTACTACAGGGTGATGCCGTTTGGGCTGAAGAATGCTGGGGCTACCTATCAAAGGGCTGCAACCACTATTCTGCATGATATGTTCCATAAAGAGGTCGAGGTGTACGTGGACGACATGATTGTCAAGTCCAAAGAAAGAGAGGGCCACTACACCACCTTGAAGAAATTCTTTCAACAGATCAGAGAATACAGACTGAGGTTGAATCTGTAGAAGTGTACTTTCGGTGTGACAGCAGGGAAAATACTGGGTTTCTTGATCACACAGAGGGGCATCGAGGTAGATCCTTCCAAAATCAAGGCCATCCTAGAAATGCCACTACCAAGGACTGAAAAGAAGGTGCGAGGCTTTCTGGGTAAAGTGCAATTCATAAGATGGTTTATTTCTAAATTAACCTTGACTTGTGAACCACATTTTGGTCTCCTAAAGAAAGAAAAGAAATTATGATGGGATGATCGATGTCAGTTCGCTTTTGAGGAGATCAAACAGTACCTTCAGAATCTGCCTGTGTTGTCACTGCCAGAGCCGGAGAAGCCCTTGATTCTATATCTGTCAGTCACGGACACAACGATGGGATACATGCTTGCTCAGGAATCCGAGGATAGGGTGGAGAAAGCCATATATTATTTGAGCAAGAAAATAATGGACAACAAAACCCGTTACACTCCATTGGAAAAGGCTTGTTTAGCCTTGGTATGGGCTACTAGGAAGTTAAGGCATTACCTGTTAGCTCACTCCGTAATTCTGGTTTCGAGATTAGATCCTATCAAATATCTCTTTGAGAAACTAGAGCTTACGGGTAGGCTAGCTCGTTGGCTGCTTCTTCTTCTGAAGTATGTTACTCACAAGTCTATTAAGGGGAGAGTAGTAGCGAAGTTCTTGGCAGATCACTCAGTGGAAGGGGATGAAGCGGTAGAATACCTGTTCCCAAATGAAGCTATTCTGCAGGTTGAGGAAGAGAATTGGACAATGTACTTTGACGGAGCATCTAATCAATACGGTTATGGTATAGGTGTGTTGTTGATAGCACCCAACAATTCCTATATACCTTTAGCCTTCAAACTCCGGTTAAAGGTATCCAATAACGAAGCAGAATATGAGGCGTGTATCGCTGGTTTGGAAGCGCCCTGGAACTAGGGGCACTTGAACCTAGTTGTGTCTTAAGGAAAAGGAGATTGGAAGGTCAAAGAAGAAAAGATGAAGATCTATCACTAGACCCTGGACGTTCTGATTCCTAGGTTTGAGAAGCTGACTTTTAGCCATCTACTAAGAGAGAACAACAGGTTCCCTGATGCTTTATCAACTCTATTATCCATGATAGACATCCCATTTGGAGTTCGGATGCATCCGATTATCATTGAATAGAGATATACGCCAGTCTACGAGACTATCGCCGTAATAGATGAAGCGCAAGATCAAAACCCTTGGTTCTATGATATCTGAAACTTCTTGAAAAATGAGGTTTATCCACCAGGGGCAAATGCCAAAGATAAAAGGGCAATACGGTGGATGGCCGTTCAATTTATCATCTGCAGAGGTAAACTGTACAAGAGGGGTCATCTGAGAATGCACAAGTTGTGTGTTGAAGGGGAGGTATCAAAGTGCCTAATAGAGGCCATTCATGAAGGAGAGTGTGTGGAGACACCCCATTTTTTACGGCCCTTCAAGACTTGGATGTCCTTGCAGGTATATCCGATGACAAGTCTATTTGCTCGCCAAGCGCTCGAAGTCCTCAGCGAAATGCCACAGCTTTGAGCCTATCAAACCCTGCATCCATTTTGTCTCCTTTTTGGACCATGCTTTGGTCTTTCCATCTTGCAATCTCTGGTAGCCTGTCGGCCATCCTTGGAGGCTGCTAGCCATCATTTCTTGTTTGCCGGCCATTGATGCGCATTACCGGCCATCACTGACGGCCGGCTAGCCACTAGTATTTTCTGCAGATATTTTATGCCAGTTGTACCAACTGTTTGCATAGATGCTTGCATTTGTCCACACGTGAAGAGCTGGATCTCCTTGTGTAGATTTCATGTTTTCTATATATAGGGACCCTCTCTCTCATGTTTTGAGGTTAGAACATTTTAGACTCAAAATTTTCCTCTCTCTATAAATTTCCTACACTCTTGCCTATACACCCTTAACCAAATCCTCTCATCTCTGAGCTGAGGTGTTCTTGGGCTTGGTTTGAGCTCTAAAAGGTGGTATTTGCTTGGAATTGTTGCTTGGAATCACTCTACTCTTCAAGAGGTATAATACTAGCTTTGTAGGCTTTCTTTACATACTTGTATTCCTATCTTTTATTCATTGTTTTGGGCTGTTTTTGAGATGTAAAAAAACCTATTTTTATGGGCTGAAATTGGTGTCCTTGGCCATTTAAGGTTAGGGGGTGGCTCATCCCTCTTTATTCCTTGTTTAAAAAGCCTTTGCACCTTTGTTTCTCATTTTCAAACCATCTATTTTTGGGCCTTTAAACACTGAATTTCAGAGTGTTTTCAGTGGTAAAAACCATGTTTTGAAGCCCAAATTTGGAGGGGTTAGCCTCCCCTCATTGTGTCTTGTTTGCTAGCCTAGTTGGTGCCATGCTTTAGCTTATTTTGCTAGCTTGTTATAGCTTAATTCCAGTATGTTTTAGCCTCTGATTTAGGCTTTTTTAACTCTGTTTTGGGTTGGTTGTTGCATTTGAGTCTTGTTTTGCATGGTTGTAGTGTAATAGTCCTCACAAGCTTGGTGTTTTAGGCCTCTAGACACCACTTGTTTGAGTTGATTGCATGTTTTTAAAGCTTTTCATACTCAATTTCAGCACTAATTATCTCTGCAACCTCCCTCCTTTCTTGGCTTTTGATTTTGCTTTGAAAGTGGTTTCAAGTCACTTGTTTGCCTAAGTGTGAAATTGAGGTTTCATACTTAATGGTTTAATCCCTTAGGGGGTTCATTACCAACGGTATGAAACTTCTTTCATACCCAAAGCAACTTGTGTTTTGAGCCTCCTTTCCATTAGAGGACTTTAACTCACCTTTTGAACTTAATTGGATTAAAGAATGGTTGGTAAGTAAAATGAGTAATTAAAACTTGGAACTAAAAATAAGTCAAGATAAGAATTTGGTTGTATTTTGATGTGTTCAATCGGACATTAATTGAACACAAAGAAAATTGGGACATTTCATACTCAAAGTGATGAAATGTGTCAAGTTTCTTAGGTTTCCACTGCCCTTGATCATACATGATAGGGTGATGGTTTTGAATGTCTCATTTTGCATTTATTGAACTTGCACTTCTTGAGTCACAAGCCATCATGCAATGAAATTGTTTGAGTTGGTGGTTTGTGGGTTAAGTTCACAACTCCTTGGATTTGTTCATGAAAAGGAGGGGTGAGTTGTGTAGACAATCTTTGAAAATACCCTTTCTTTGCTCTGTTTGTCCTCTGTTGCAGCATGATGAACCAGTGCATCAGTGGCTGGCAGACCACTATCCATAGCCGGCAGGTGATCGGCACCTGGCTGGCAGTCTCTTCGTGTGGCTGGCTGGCCACTGATGCAAACCTCAACAGGATGTTGGTAAGGTGCAGCAAAATTGTTCTGGAAGTGTTCAAATGTGCAAACAGAGGCTTTCGAGAGTGAAGCAGAGGTCTTTTCGGGCAGAAAATAAGCACGTGCATGCATATCTTTCATGTCCTGAGGTAGAGCAGTAATTAGTTTAGTCTAGTTACTTAATTAAATTATTAGTTGCAATTGTTTTGTAATTATTTAATTAGTTAGTTAGTTAATTAGTTCAAGTGTTGTAATAACAATTAGTTAATTAGTTTAGCTAGTTATTTGTTTTGGTTTGTAATAATTAACTTAATTAGTTTAGCTTAGTTGCTAATTAGCTTAGCTTTTATTCATTCGGACTCTCCTTCGTGAGAGCGTAATGTAATGTGTATGTCTTCCAACCCCATGTCTTTCCCCCTTTTATTTATCCACTTTTGATGGTTAGATTAAGGAGATATTTCGATTAGCATACCTTATGCATGCATCCATTCATCTTGTCTTGCATGCACTAAAGCTCAGCGCATTATTCGAAATGCATTGTTGTTTCAATTACTTCATTGAATATGTGTCTAAACCGCATGTTATCAAATTGTTTCATATGCCATATTAGTAGCCGAGCCTATTAAATTGCATTATTGCATGTGTTGCATTAGACATCTTGTATAAATAGGAATCATGCATATTTTTCTAGCTTATATCTTCTTAGCTTGGAGTAATAGGTGAGTTTTTAATGCTTCAGCATACTTGCATGAATGTGAGTGATTGCCATGACTAGCATGCTTGCCATAAGGCTAAATGCTTACTTGCTAAACTACTTAAGTGCCTGTGGATGAAGGCTTGTTGCTTGAATTAGAATGATTCAACGAATGTACGTTTTAAGCCCACTATATCTAGTGGCAAATTCACAGTTTTAAGCCCACTTTGTTGGGTGGTAAATCCACAAACTTTAATCCCACTTGAGGTAGCAAATTCAACCCCTTTTCACAAAACAAACATGAAATTGAATTGTTCCAATTCTTGCGATTTTAGTCCATACTTGCTTGTGCGCATCACATAGTAATGCTAGCCTAAAAAAAATCTGAACAAGAGCACATAATGTACATAAAAATCATATCATGATTAGTAGAGGCTGATCTTTGATCGGGCGAGCGGGGGTGCTCAATCCATGACATTCCCCTCTCATACCTAAGTTCTCGAGCCGAGGCAACTTTGGTAATGACGGACACGTGGCCTTTGGCATGAGTCACGGGTTTCCAAAATTTCCCCAAACTAAAATATTTAGGTGGTGACTTTGTATTTGGCAAAGTAGTCAAATTTTGGCATTTTTGATTCAAAATCAATTTTCCAAAAGATTTTTTGGATTTGGACTCTTTGGTGTTTATCAATTTCACATTGCACTTGTGAGATTATATTCAGAACCATGGGATTCTGAACTATAGGGCTTATTTTCGAGTTTCTGAAAGAGGACGCGAAAAAGGCGAGCTACAGTGTGGAGCACACATGAACGGAGTAATGTTAGCCCGGAAGATTCTCAGGCAAAGTTACTACTGGTCTACTATGGAGGAGGATTGTATCGGTTTCATTCGATGATGCCACAAATGCCAAATTCATGCCAACCGCATGAATATCCCGCCGTCGAAACTGTACAACATGACTTCACCATGGCCTTTCTCAGTCTGGGGAATCAATGTTATTGGCGCGGTCACACCGAAAGGGTCAAATGGGCAGGAATACATTTTGGTGGCAATTGATTACTTTACGAAGTGGGTGGAAGCTCAGTCCTACGCAGTGCTGAAAGCAGCGCATGTGGCTAAGTTCATCCGAAACAATACCATTTGCTGATATGGAGTCCCAAACGAGATCATTTTAGATAATGGCTCCCACTTCAAGAAAGAAGTGATCGACTTGTTGGAGAAATACAACGTGGCTTTTCATAAGTCATCTACATACTGGCCGTTTGCACTCTGGGGCTATATAACTTTAATCTAGATGTCTGCAGGGACAACTCCTTATTCTCTTGTCTATGGAATGGAAGTTGTTCTACCAATCGAAATAGAAGTCTTGTCGTTGCGAGTTATGGCTAAGTGTCAAATAACAGAGGCAGACTGGCAGCAAAGTAGGTTTGAAGAACTGATGTTATTTGATGAGAGAATGCTGAAATCATTGTACCATGTTCAGGGTTATCAACGCAGGATTGCCAGGGCTTTTAACAAGAAAGTTAAGTCTCGGAATCTCAAAGAAGGGGATTTGGTGCTAAAAGACAACCGAGCTCCCATCCATGACCCTAGGGGCAAGTTCAGACCCAATTGGACTGGTCCTTACATCATCAAAACTATCTAGTTGGGTGGAGTTGTTATTCTCATAAACCTGGATGGCCTAGAATTTCCTCAACCAATCAACACAGACAAGTTGAAGAAATACTATCCCTGAGAGACGCACTAGGCCGAAAACCCGGAAGGGCGACCTATGTAAAAGTTAGAGCACAAAAAAAATTGGAAATAAAGAAAAAATGAGCTGCAAGGTTGAAAACCCTAATGGGCAGCCTTGGCAAAAGTTAGAGCGCAAAAGGAGAGCGTTAATACTCGAGTGAACCCGAACCGAACTACGTAAGGCCTAATTCCCATCTTCGAGATACGTAGGCAACTTCATCCTAAAGTCCGGCAGTAAACACCTCTAACTCAACTGTCCTATCCATGTTTTTGATCAGCTCATCTTTGTTTGTTTTCTACCTGAGAGTTCGATTGTGATCGTTGTTCAGAGAAAAGCTGGTTACAGTGCTGAGCAGTGCTATTCAGTCAAGGGGCAATTTGTTATCTTTGGATTCGAGGTTGTACATCTCGAGGATAGATTCTATGTGTGTTAAGTGGTGATCCTTATCGAAAATGGTTTTGAAATGTTTTGATACAAGTTGATTTTTGTTCAATTTTACCTTTTACAACTTAGACCATTTTTGGACCAAAAGGAAAATTTTCAATGCTCACAACTTTAATTTCATTGATTTCAATACAAAGTTCTCCAACTCTCGTTACAAATCAAAGTTGCTTTTATTACATCATAAAACTTGAAAAGTAAAGATCAAAGCAATAAACTAGGGGCATAGATAAGTCAGGTGCTCCTGCGTTCCCCGCTCGTGTTTATGGAAGCTTTTGATGTTAAGGTGGGCCCGGTTTGTGCCTCATTCTCGAGCCAAGTCAAACACTCACCAGAAAGGGCGCAGCTGAAACTAAGGGCAAGAGCTAGAAGCTCTCTCGTCCTCCAAGCAGTGAGGTACCTAGCCAAATGTGAACCTCGGATGGGGAATGAAGCTGGGTACTCTACCCCCTCCTCTAGGCAAGTCTGGTCATGTCCAAACTGACATCTGAACCGGAACAGAAAGTAGAATACACAGTGTGTAAGGCCGATTAGTTGAATGCCAGGTTGCTATGTTATGCTATAGCTCATTTCAGTTAGATTAAGCTAGGGGCAACGCCAAGCAATGTCAACAGTAGACTTGTTGCACATCCAGTGGCACCACCATCCCTCATTCGGGAAATCCACTAGCTGTTGGTGGAAAAAGTATACTCGAGATGAGTATGCAGGGCAAGAGTCCACTACCTTCAGCTTGTCCATAAGCCACACCTAGGGAGGGATGAAAGAAAAGAGAGATTAAAGAATAGAGAGATGTATGTTGAGCGAAAAAGTGAAAAAAGGGTTTTGAGAGAAAAAACAAAGCATGAGTGCCGAGAGATGTGAGAAACACATATAAGTGGGTGGGAAACATTACCTAAAGAAGTAGTGGACTTCCCGCGAATTTGGTGGTCTCTTGCCGATGGAAGGCGTCTAAGCCCATCAAAGTCTCAGCCAACACCAAGCCAATGCAACTCTTGCCCTCCTTCAAACCTTGGGGCAACTTCAATTAGCCGAATGCTAGACCCGCTGAAACTAGGGGCAAAGAAGAAATGTGCCAGCATACATAAGCAAAGGGCGTGTTGCTGAAAACCCCGCCAAAGAAGGTCATCGCGGTCACCGATGTCAGAAAATCGATGGATCAGGTTGGGAATATCCAGCTCTCCACTGTGAACCAATGATCGAGCCTCGTGTAGAGTGAGCCCACTCATCCATCCCAAAGCTTGGATGTGGCCAAAACTGGGCTGAGGTATGATTTTCTCATCGCGCCGGGATTCCATTAACACCTCAAATTCTTCGCTTGTCGGGCATATCTCTTGTCCTCCGAAGCTAAAGACATGTGTAATCGGGTTCCTGCATCTAGCTGTGGCATAAAGGAACTGAAAACAAAGCAGAGAACGGCTCAGCGAGAAAAGTGCATTTATCCTGAAACTCTAGAAATTCACCTTTTCCGAACCATCTAAAGTCACAATCCAACTTGAAAGTTTTTGGGCGAAAAATGGCTCCATTTGTGAAGAATTTGCAGCTGAAATGAAGAAACCACGAAGCTCAACCTTTTGTAGAAGATAAGGCAGTGAGTGGAAGCCAAGTGTCAACAATCTGGAGGTCCTGCACATTGGTGGCCGGCAAGCCACATTGGTGGCCAGCAAGGGACATTGATGGCCGGTAGGCCACCTCTCATGGCCGACATGTGGCCGACAGCCTCTATTTGTGGCAAGCAGTCTCTCACTCTGATCTCCTGTCCTCCTTTGTGCTGAACAATGCTGAAAGAATGTGTTTTATTCTACTCTTTGTGTGCCTTGAGGTCTTGTTTTGAGTCATTTTGGTTTTTAACAAGTTTTCGAGTTGTATTTGAGTTGTTTTGTTTATCGAGCTGTATTTGAGTTGTTTTGTTTATCGAGTTGTATTTGAGCTATTTTGTTTATCAAGTTGTATGTCCCTTTGTTTATATGTCAGTTGGTCGGTTCATTACTCGATTAAGATTTTATTTCAATCAAGAGTTGGCCATTTCAACTCCATGTCCATTCCATGCTATGTGGTGCTCATGACGCAAAATACACCACTTTTTCATAAAACTGGCTTTCATTTTTGATCATGGCTGTTTTTTACAAAAGTGCAATACAAGTTTTTAAAGCCAATAAAACCTGTCTGAAGCTATACAATGTGCTAATGCTAAAAAAGAAAAGAAACTAAGCAAAAATACAAAAATCAGCGTTAGTCGCCTCAGGCTCGAGAGGCCCTCATCGTCATCTTCCTCGGAGGAGAAGACTCTGGGGTACTATCTCCATCAGCGCCACTGTCTGAATCTAAACCAGAGTCCTCCTCGGCATCATCTCCACTCCTGGAACCTAAGCTGGCATCATCATCTCCACTCTCAGATGACTCTGAATGCTGACTCGCTGCCTCTTCAGAGTCACTCGTCTCAGCATCATCATCACTCAGAATGGGCTCCGAAGGACTGCTCTCGGCTCAGGGAACCCTAGCTCTGCCTCGGCTGCGTGCCAGAGCCTGTCTCTCTCTCTCTCTCCCTGCTGCCGGAGGAGGTACTACTGGTGCGAGTGTTGCAGCTGCCGCTGGTGCCATCGGTATGGGTGGGATCTGAAAGAGACAGTTGTTACATATCAGTTACAGCATGTGTATCAGATGCAAGTATGATGTGCATAATGAGTATATGCAGAACTCAGATATAGTGTGTAAATATAGTATATAAGTGCAGTGTGCCATATGCAGTGTATCAGTGCAGTTTGGGAAGTTTTTAGTCAAAATGTTAGTGGAAATTTGATGCCTGGAATGTAAAACTGAAGAACTTATCGGAATACCATAGAGGCTAAGTGGCGCTTCTCTCCTATGTATCATCTCTATCAGGGAGGCTATCAGCTCGAGAGCACCTCCCGTATACTCGTTGGATGCCTGCAAATGCATTTGGAATGATTTGTATTTGCAAATGAACATATCTGAAATGAAGTATGAGCTGAAAAAATAAAGTTTGGTCCATACCTGAGTCTGGCCTCGGACCCCGACAAGCTTGTGACCAGCTACCGCAGGCTTAATCGAAACCTAGTAGGCATCTCCAGTGTGCCGTCAACAAGTTAGCGTGGTAGGAAGCTCTGGCCAATCAGCTCTCTACCTCGCCTAGGAAGCCCCTCTGCCACAGGCCCTGCTCGCCCGGGTCACTCTAGGCCTCTCTCGCGCACCAGGAGCTCTCGCCTCCTCAGCTCCACGAACACCGGCTAGGCCATGGGTGGCATTAGATGTGTCTGGATGAAATTCGCGTAGTCACCCTCCACTCGGAAGTAGTCAGCATCCAGGCCCACTATAAACTGGATGACCTCCTCAATAGATAGGCCATCTATAGATTGCATGGACTCTGGTGGAGCCATAGGGATGATCGGGTCAGGCACGCCCATGATCTGGCGCACGAAGCGCTCGCCCAAGAACCAGACCCGGCAGACTGGGCCCTCGAGTAGAATGCGGTAACGGGAAGTGGCCCAAGCCCCAACATACTAGTCTCGAATCCCCACTGGCATCGTGGCCCATGGCTTCCACATGATCTACAAATAGAAGTTGTACAGATTATTAGTTGTTGTCAGTTGCTAAATGTGTGAATCAGAATAGTTTTGAAGCAAAAATGATTGTGCTTTGGGTTACCACATCGGCCGCTACCATGTTGAAATACTATCTGAAGAATGTGAAGGGCTCACAGGACCTACGGCGAAGCTGACCATCATATATCCGCGAATAAAGAACTGCAAATGGAAGCTCCTCTACAGACTCCGAGGCAAGAGTCGAAAAATATGCGTATACCTATAGTTGCAGGAAAAGTACAATGATATGTGGTCAATATAATATTGAGCAGATGCAGACAGTGCAAATCAGAAATCACAGTGTATGAACAGTGTCTTAACAGATACAGAATGTGCAAAGCTGAAAGCACAAGTGTTGAACAGATATAAAGCAGAAACTGTAAAGAAACTGTAAAATGCTAAGAGAAAGCTGAGATGTGTACTTTTGAGGCTCGCCAGTAGCCTCTAATCAAGTCTCTCCTCCTACGGGAGGTCGAACTCATGTAGCCGTATAGCGTGGCGAGGCTGGCTCCACCCTAGTCATAAAAACAAACCCAAGGGAGGGTCACCAGGGCGTTCCGCAAATGCAGGCTTACGGTGTTCCACCTGTTCGAAAACAAAGTGGTACCAAAGACTAACATCAAGAAGCCCCTGGCGTACTGCTTGATCTCCTCTATTGTCTCGGGCTTGCTCCCTTTAAATCACTTGGCGAACCATATGTATTTGACCATGCTTGTTCGATAGATATGTGGATGTGCCCCCAGCAACTCTAACTAGGCCGCCTCCGACTCCTCTATATCTATGTCGATAGGGATCGGATCGCCCCCTACATCCAAGCCGGTGATCATGACAAAGTCGTAAAGAGTCATCGTCATCTCCTCTGTGGTGGAAAAGTTGAAGGAGTTGGTGGTGTCCCACCACCTCTCCACGAGTGCTTCTAGAAGAGAACGGCTTGCAACGACCCGGGTCAATCCAGAGTAGAAGAGGCTGAAGCTAGCCTCGTCAATGATGTCTTGAACTCTAGCTGGGAACTCCTCATACTAGTCTCGAGCGGTCGTAGCACCATAGCCTCGAAAGGCACGAGCCTCACCTTGTGGCAAAGAACAATTGAATCCAATATAAAGCAGTACATGAAAAGTCGGATAAAGCAGTGATGATAGTATATTCGAATGAAAGGCAATGCAAGAAATGCAAGTAAGGAGAGATAGAAATGGATGAAAACAATGTTCATACCTCAACGGCAATGGCCGACAAGTGAGAATCCAGCTCCCGCAGTAGGAGGTCCTCCGGTGTGCCGCGAGCAGACTTAGTAAAGCGTCTGATGCCTCTAGCAGTGGGCAATATATGTGTCTGAGGGTGATATCTCTCTGGATCGAGAGGCCGTACCCTCAGCGGTAGCGGCTCTGGCTCGGCCTCTGGCTCAGCCTTTGGCTCGAACTCTGCCTCCAAGTTGGCCTCAAGATTAACTACTGGCTCTGCTACCTCGGGAATAGGTGGAACTATTGGGGGAATCTTGGGAGGAGCCTCGTCATAAGGAATCTCGTCCGCCATCTGGAAATGAGTGCGAAGTAGGAGAAAAAAGTGAAGAAAAATGCCGAAAAGAGGGTAAACTTGGAAAAAGTCAACCCTAGGGGAAGAAAAAGTCAAAGCCAGGAAAAGTGCACAGAACTCGAGAGAAACTCGAAGGGAACAAACCTAGAATGGTGGAAATGAGGAAACAAGCACCAAAATCAAATTTCAATCGGTTCAAAGTGAAGGAAACAAAGAGGGTTTAGCTAATAAAGTTTGCGTGGGGCATTGAAAAATGAGTAAAAAGCTCGGATCTAGAGAGGGAAAAGGTCTAGAGAGAGAGAGCAATTTCAGATGTGTGGTAGTGAGGAAATGAAGGGCCTTCACTTATATTTAAGGGTGAATTACACTAATGGTCCCTATAGTTCGGGGCTTGTGTCATTTTGGTCCCTGACTTTTCAATTGTGACATATTTGACCCTGAATTTTGAATCTTGTTCCAAATAAGGACAATTGTAAATACTATTGGATTTTTCAAGGGCAAAATCGTCAATTTGATAAAACATAAATTAATTTGACAAAAATAAATGTCAAAAAATTATTTTTAAAAATTATTTCTAGCTACTAAATATAAAATTATATAAAATTGATAAATCTTTTAGACATTTATTTATTTTTTTTACCAAATTAATTTTTATTATGTATTTAGATGATGATCATGTAAAATTAATTTTTAAAAATTAATCATGTAATTTTTTAAATTTTTTATCTATTTTACATATGTTTATTTTTGATGGGCAGAAATAATTTTTAAAAAAATTTAAAATATTTTTTTGGCATTTATTTTTGTCAAATTAGTTTATATTTTATTAAATTGACAATTTTGCCCTTGAAATTAAGCAATGGTATGTTCAATTGTCCTTATTTGGAACAAGATTCAAATTTCAAGGTCAAATGTGTCACAATTGAAAAGTCAGGGACTAAACTGACACAAGCCACAAACTATTGGGACTAATAGTGTAATTTGCCCTATATTTAAAGACCCGAGGCAAAATGTCCAAAAAAACCCCTGCAGTACCATCGATGGCCGGCAGGTGGCCAGCAAGGCTCACCAGTGGCTGGCATCTGGTCGGCAGCCTTCCCTTGTGGCCGAAAGGTGTCCTTCAGTTTTCCTTGTGGTCCTGATGCTGTTTTGTGTCTTTGGTTTCCAAGAATTGAAGGGATTGTTCACTGTTGAGTTCAAAATGCCTCTACGGAAGCTCAAAACCGTGTTTTCGGTATGTGATGTTCGTCACTTGTCAACATGGACGAGGTGTATCCTTTAAACATATGGTGACTCTCCCGAGAGGTAAATCAGAAGTTGTTACTGAATTTGTTTTTGTCAAATTATGCTTTTGAATATGCATTTCACGTCATTGCATGAATATGCGCTTCATGTTGTTGCATTTCACATACGTTGTTGCATAGAATATGCATCTCATTTTGTGCCATAGAATGTGCATTTCACATATGTTGTCGCATAAGATATGCATTTTATGGGTATTGCATGCGCATCTTGCATCATGTTATGAGTCACGCATAGAATAGGCTCTCACTATTGTTCCACGCATAGAATATGCTCCCAATACGAATCACGCATAGAATATGCTACTGCTTTTGTTTCTTGCATAGAATATGCCATTAACATTGTATCTTGTTTCTTTGTTTTGATTTGATTTGCATAGAACATGCATTCCTACCGTATCGCACTTGTTAAGTTGCTTTCTTACACAGGCACAATATTGTATGTACGGTTCCTTTAGAGGAGTTCCAGGTGAAATCACTTGCGCCATATTCGTACCGTTTTCGGATTCCATCCTTTTTCAATCAGTTAAAAACATTCAGTTGCGCCACCGGTGTTCACACCACCCCTTCCTCCTCTCGCGTGAGACGCGTTAGGATTGCTTCGGTTAAAAACATTCGGGTGCGTCCTGGTGTTCACACCACCCCTTCCTCCTCTCGCGTGAGATGCGTTAGAACTGCATCGGTTAAAAACATTCGGGTGCGTCCCGGTGTTCACACCACCCCTTCCTCCTCTCGCGTGAGACGCGTTAGGATTGCTTTGATTAAAAACATTCGGGTGCATCCTGGTGTTCACACCAACCCTTCAATTAAAAACATTGGGGTGCGTCCCGATGTTCACACCAATCCTTCAGTTAAAAATATTCGGGTGCGTCCCAGTGTTCACACCAACCCTTTGGTTAAAAACACTCGGGTGCACCCGGTGTTCACATCACTCCTTCCTCCTCTCGCCTGAGACGCGTTAGGATTGCATCGGTTAAAAACATTTGGGTGCGCTTGGTGTTCACACCACTCCTTTCTCCTTACGTGTGCAACACGTTAGGATCTCGGTTGAGACCTCGGGTGTGCCCGATGGTTGCGTCACTTTTCGCCTTTTCTGCGTGACGTGTAGTTAAGCTTGCATTATTTTCTTACATCCTTTCTGCATGAAATGTGGTTTGGCTCGTGATTCCTATGTGTGGCGTGTTCATTTACTTACTTCTTTTCATGGTTGAGGTTGCTGTACCTTATTTCGGTTTGCTTAAATATGGCATTTTCATTGCATAGCATTTGCATTTAAATGTTTCATTGTACAACCTCATTGCATGATCATAAGTTATGTTTTTACATATCATTTTGCCCCAGAATTATGCTGCTTTGTTTCCTTGCAAAGGGATACGTAGGCAGCCTGTGGGCACAACCACAATTTCTTTTTTTTCATGATTGTTTGTCCAAGTCTTATGGCCTTGTCAAAATGAGTCATCTCTGGACTTTGGCATTCACTCATGTCATTTCTTGACTCCGAGTTCTGTCAAAGAGGGGTAACTGTAGACATCCCATTTTTAACGGCCCTTCAAGACTTGGACGTCTTTGCAGGTACACCTGATGATGAGTCTGTTTGCTCACCAAGTGCTCGAAGTTCTCCGCGAAACGCCACAACTTTGAGCCTTTCAAACCCTGCATCCTTTTTGTCCCATTTTTGGACCATGCCTTGGTCTTTCTAGCCTACAACCTCTGGTGGCCTTCCAACCATCCCTAGAGGCTGCTGGCCATCACTTTTGGTTTGCCGGCCACCAGTGATGGCCGGCCGACCTCCACTGTTTTCTGCAGATATTTTATGCCAGTTGTGCCAGCTGTTTGCACAGATGCTTTCATCTGTCCACACGTGGAGTGCTGGATCTCCTTGTATAGATTTCATGTTTTCTATATATATGGAACCCCTCTCTTGTGTTTTAAGGTTAGAAAAATTTTAGACTCAAAAATTTTCCTCTCTCTTTACAATTTCTCTACACTTTTACCTACAATTCCTACACTTTCGTCTATACACCCTTAACCAAATCCCCTCATCTTTGAACTGAGATGTCCTTGAGCTTGGTTTGAGCTCTAGAAGGTGTGTTTGCTTGGAATTGTTGCCTAGAATCACACTTCTCTTCAAGAGGTATAATGCTAGCTTTGTTAGCCTATTTTGCATACTTGTTTTTATAACTTTTTCCCACTATTTTTGGATTGTTTTTGGGCTGTAAAAACTCTGTCAAAGTGGGCTGAAATTTGTGGCCTCAAGCCATTTTAAGATAGGGGTGGTTCACCCTTCTTTGTACCTTATTTGTAAGGCTTTTCCACTTGTGTTTCCCACATTCAAACTATCTTTTTCCAAACTTTTAAACACTGATTTTTAGAGCTTTTCAGTGGTGAAAACCATATCTTGAAGTCCAAAATTGGAGAGGTTAGCTTCCCCTCCTTGTGTCTTATTTGCTAGCCTAGTTAGTGCCATGTGTTAGCTTATTTTTCTAGCTTGTTGTAGCTTAATTCCAGCATGTTTTAGCCTCTATTTTAGACTGTTTTGCCTCTGTTTTGGGCTGTTTAAGTCATTTGAGTCTTGTTTTGCATGGTTGTAGTGTAAGTGTCCTCACAAGCTTGGTGTTTTAGGCCTTTAGGCACCACTTGTTTGAGTTGATTGCATGTTTTTAGTGCTTTTCATGCTTAATTCCAGCAAGCATAATCTCTACAACCTCCCTCATTTCTTCACTCTTTGTTTTCTTTGAGGGTTGTTTCAACCTTAGGATTGTTTAAGCTTTAGATTGAGGTCTATGCTTAATGGTTTAATCCTCTTTTAGGGGTTCATTACCAACAACATGACACTTCTCTCTTGCCTTAAACTACCCCTTGTTTGACACTTCCTTCTCTTTTAGAGGACTTACTCACCAATGGACTTATATGGTTAAAGGATGGAATGGTAAATTAAAATGAGTAAACAAAAATGGAAACTAAAATTGTGTAAGATTTGGTTGTGTTTTGGTGTGTTCAAATCAGACGTTAATTTGAATACAAGAAAAATTGGGACATTTCATACTTAAAGTGATGAATTGTGTCAAGTTTCCTAGGTCATCACTTACCTTGATCTTCCATGAAAGGGAGGTGGTTTGTGTCTTGTTTTGTTGCATTTATCAAGATTGCACCTTTTGAATCACAAGCCATCATGCAATGAAATTGCTTGAATTGGTGGTTCGTGGCTTAAATTCATCACTCTTGGATTTGTTCTTGAAAAGGAGGGGTGAGTTGTGCAAACAATCTGTTAGAATGCCCTCCTTTTGCTCTGTTTGTCCCCTGTTGTAGCAAGATGAACCAGTGCATCAGTGGCCGGCAAGCCGCTGTCCATGGCCAGCAGGTGGCTAGTAGACCACCATCCATGGCCGGCAGGTGGCCGACAATATTCACCAGTGGCCGGCTGGCCACTGATGCAAACCTCAACAGAGTTTTGGTAAGGTGAAGCAAAATGGTTCTAGAAGTGTTCAATTGCGCAAACAGAGGCTTTCGAGAGCAAAACGGAGGTCTATTTGGGTGGAAACCGAGCATACGTGTGCACATCTTTCATTTCCCGAGGCAGAACGGCAAATTAGCTTAATTTAATTACTTAGTTTAATTATTATTCAATTTTTTTGTAATTAGTTAATTGGTTTGTTAGCTAATAATTAGTTAATTAGTTTAGCTATTTATTCGGTTTGTAATAATTAGCTTAATTAGCTTAGTTCAGTTATTCATTTGAACTCTCCTTCATGAGAGCGTAATGTAATAATGTGTATGTCTTCCAACCCTACGTCTTTCTCCCTTTTATTTATCCGCTTTTTGGTGGTTAGATTAGGGACATGTTTCGATTAGCATACCTTATGCTTGCATCCATTCATCTTGTCTTGCATGCACCGAGGCTCGGCGCATCATTCAAACTGCATTGTCATTTCAATACTTTGATGAATATGTGCTTAGACCACATGCTATTTAAATGGATCCATACGCCGACATTTGGCATAGTTAGGAATCATGCATTTTTCTAACTCTTTTGTTCACCTTAGCTCGGAGTACTAGGTGAGTTTTTAGTGCTTTAGCATACTTGCATGAGTATGAGTGATTCCATGTCTAGCATGCTTACCAAAAGGCTAAATGCTTGCTTGTTAAACTGCTTGAATGCCTGTGGATGCATGCTTGTTGTTTGGATTGGAACGATTCAATGAATGTACGTTTCTTAAGCCCACTTTGTTGAGTGGCAAATTCACAAACTTTAAGCCCACTTGAGGTGGCAAAATCAAACCCTTTTCGCAAAACAAATATGAAATTGAATTGTTCCAATTTGAGCAAATTAGTATATACTTGCTTGTGCGCATCACGTAGTAATGCTAACCTAATAATCGGAATAAGAGCACATAATGTTGTTAAAAATTATACCATGATTAGTATAGACCGATCTTTGATCGGGCGAGCGGGGGTGCTCAATTTATGACCATCCCCTCTCGTACCTAAGTTCCCGAGCCGAGGCAACTTTGGTGATGACGGACACGTGGCCTTTGGCACGAGTCATGCGTTTTCTAAATTTTTCCAAAATAAAATATTTAGGTGGCGACTCTGTATCTGGCAAAGTAGTCCAATTTTGTCATTTTGGTCCCGAAATCGATTTTTCAAAAGATTTGCCAAATTTGGACTCTTTGGTGTTTATCAATTTCATATTGCACTTGTGAGATTAGATTCAGAACCGCGAGAGTCTGAACTGTAGGGCTTCTTTCGAGTTTCCGAAAGGGGACGCGAAAAAGTCAAGCTACATATATCTATGGCCCTGAGTTAGCATCATAAATTCGTAATCGTAGAAATCCTAACTTGAGAAGGGATGTTCTCAAAACTATTCAGGATAGTTTGTTGCATAGCAATGCATTTGTAGCTGCATTTCACCAGGCTCATGCCATTTTACATCAATTAGACGCGGCAAGACACAATCTACCTGCTCATCTTCATTATAATTCAACAACTGATCGACGTCGGTATAACTTACCAAATGTAGGTGAGATTGCGATTGTAATACCAGGTGATAGAACAGAGATAAGTGGAATGAGAGATATTATCTTACATTTCCAAGGAAATAATGAATTGATCCAAATTAATGAATGTCACCCAACATACATGCCATTACATTATGTTCTATTATTTCCATATGGTGAGCTTGGATGGGAACCTGAGTTGAAATTGTGGAACGTTCAATATGATTAACCTTCAACTGATTGACTTACTCAAATGGATTTTTATAGTTATCATTTGTTTGAACAACCCACAAAATATTCAACTATTTTGAGAGGTGGGAATCTATTTCAAGAGTTTTTGGTAGATGCTTGGGCCACAACTGAGCAAAATCGATTGACATACTACAATCTTAATCAAGGGAAACTTCGGGTTGAGCTTTACCAAGAGTTGTCAAATATTGATCCAGATTATGTCCAACCTGGTCAAATTGGTCAAAGGTTTGTTTTCCATCTTTATTTACTAGTAGTCCTAGACATATGTTTGAAATCTTTCAAGATTCAATGGCTATCACGCGATACAACCAACATCCAGATATTTTTCTTACCATGACTGCAAATCTTAATTGGCCAGAAATTGTTTCAGCATTATTATCACATCAAAAACCTATTAATCGTCCTGATTTAATTACCTGTGTTTTTGAGTTGAAGAGAAAATGTTTGATGAAGGAGATAGAAACAAATAAAGTGTTTGGAAATAAAGTTGCACATGTTTTTACAATTGAATTTCAAAAACGAGGCCTCCCCTATATGCATGCACTTTTTTGTTTCTTAAAGGTCCAGACAAAATTTGGACATGTACTTAAATAGACAAATTAATCTGTGCAGAATTTCCAAACCCAAAAGATGATCCTATGCTTTTTGAAACTGTCAAATGTTGTATGGTACATGGACCATGTGGTGCTCGAAATCCGCATGCACCATGTATGGAAAATGGTAGATGCAGTAAGAGATACCCTCGAGCTTTCATAGAAACAACAACTATGGATCAAGATGGATACCCTATCTATCGTTGTCACAATAATGGTCAAGTACATACTGTGAGGGGGCAAGAAGTTGATAGCAGGATGTCGTACCATACAATGCATATCTTTCTAAACTTTTCAACTGTTATATAAATGTGGAAGTTTGTGCCGGAACGAGATGTGTCAAGCATATACATAAGTACATTTACAAGGGTTATGATCGTACAATGATGGTGTTGGGATCGATAAATGAAATTCAACAATATCTTGATACAAGGTATATTGGACCTCCAGAAGCTGATTGGCGAATATTTGGTCATCCTTTGCATGCAGAGATCCCAACAGTTGTACGATTGGCACTTCATTTACCTGGAATGCATCGCATTGTTTTTAACCCAGAAGAGTCATTAGAAATGATTCAATCTAAAGCTGGTCAACAAATGTCAACTCTTAGCAGCTTTTTTGCATATTGTGCTGCCAGTGAAGATGAATGTCCATTCACTTATCAAGAATTTCCATAGCATTTTGTTTGGCTCAAGTCAGAAAAGAGATGGAAATCAAGAGAAAGAGGATATGCAATTGGTAGAATGTACTTTGCTAGCCCTAATTGTGGTGAAAGATTTTATCTGCGTTTGTTACTAACTATTGTCAAAGGACCAAAGTTGTTTCAGTCTTTACGCACGATCCTTAATGTTGTGCATGATACATTTAAATTAGCATATGTTGTAAGGGGGCTTTCAGAAAATGATGAAGAATGGATACAATGCTTGAAAGAGGCCGCAGTTATGAAAACTGGATAGCAATTGAGGAGATTGTTTAGTATTATTCTCACCAGTGCTCTTCACTAAATCCATGTGCATTATGGAATCAATTCTCAACGCATATATGTGATGATCTTGAACATAAGATTCATACATTGTTTGCCATTTCTAACCCAACTGAGGCTCAAATTGAAGATTATGGTCTCCATCATTTGAATCAAACGCTTCATAAATCAGGCAAATGTTTAATTGACTTCCCATCCATGCCACAACCTACTGCAAATTGGAGTGCAGTAGTTGATAATTGATTGATATTCGAACATCAACGCCTGCAGAATGAGGCACAACAGGTAGATCCACAAATTACTATTGATTGTCTCAATAATGGACAGCGGAATGCTTATAACACAATCACTTCTTCAATTTTTTAAAATAAAGGAACTGTTTTCTTTCTTAATGGGGGTGCTGGAACAAGGAAAAAAATTATGTACAATACAATTGCATTAAAATGTCGCAGCCTTGGGCATATTGTTGTTACTGTGGCTTAACCTGAAATTGCATCATTGTTATTGGTAGGAGGTCGCGCTGCACATTCAACATTTTCCATTCTATTAGATGTCTTGGAAAATTTACTTTGTGGATTTACTAAACAATCATTACGAGCTTAGTTGTTTAGAGAAACAAAACTTATAATTTGGGATGAAGTTCCTATACAACATAGACATTGTGTTGAGGCGGTTGATCGTACATTGAGGGATATTCGTGATAGTAAAAAGCCATTTGGGGGTATTACTGTTGTTCTTGGTGGAGACTTTCGACAAATCTCACTAGTTATACCCAAAAAAGTTCGTGAGCAAATTGTGAATGCATCATTAAGACACTCTGTTATATGGAAGCATATACATATCTTAACTTTGGATTTGAATATGCACTTGAATCATGGAGACCATGAAAAATGCTATTTTTGCAAATTTCTTGATGGAGGTAACACTACTTTAACCTTTTCTTTATTATATAGATTATTTTAAATTAATAAATTGTGTTTACACTCATATTTTTTTAATTGATTTAACTTTTTTTTAGATTGGGACTAATCCTCATGAAATCATCAACCTTCCATCAACAATATACAAATGTCAAAATTTGAATGAATTACTCTCTACAGTTTACCCACAGTTGAATATGATAGAGACGTCGACCCCAACATTTTTAACTGAACGCACTATTCTATTGTGCGTAACGATGGTGTCAGTGACATTAATACTACTGCGTTGAATAACTTTCCAGGGAGATTATATACTTATTTTGCAGCAGATAAAATGTCTGAAGATAATAAAATTGATCCTACCATTACAAATAGATATCCTAATGAATATTTAAATTCATTGGATCCTCCTAGGCTACCAACTTTTAAGTTAGAGTTGAAAGTGGGTTGTCCTATAATATTGTTAAGAAATATTGCACCGCAAGATGGACTATGTAATGGTACAAGATTGATGGTTACTAGGTGTGACACTCGCATAATTGAAGCTCAAATTTTAACTGGAGGAAAGTTTGGCAATTTGGCATTCATACAAAGGATGTCTTTGACACCATATTCTTCATAAATGCCTTTCTAAATGACAAGACGTCAATTTCTAGTCCGATTAGCATATGCCTTAACCATTAATAAATCTCAATGACAAGCTGTGAAATTTGTTGCGGTTGATTTGCGCATACCAATGTTTAGCTATGGCCAATTATATGTGGCATTATCCAGATGTACATCCTTTGATCATATAAGTATTTTCCTTCCTAAAGATAGTTTGGATTCTACTACAAATATTGTTTATCTTGAAGTATTGTTGTAGTGTTCCATATTCATTAAATCACGTTTTATCAAAAGGTAACCATGTAGCTTTATTTTTATTGATTATATATCTTTTTTTTTAATATAAAATTTCAATTTAATAATAATTGGAAATATGGATTTTTTTAGGATTGGATCGAAAAATTTATGGAGCTTAAAAGGAGAAATACAACTAGCTTGCTTCGATGGGGATGTAATAAGGTAATTTCAATCTCAAAATATTTTGATATGTATATTTCCAACAAATATACCAATCTATATATATATATATATTGTTTCTACAAATTACCAGATTGTTGTGCATGTTCCTCATTAGAGATACATACAAGTTGATACAAAGACTTTTTCGAAAGTAATGAGGAGGAAGTTTGGGTAAACACATGTTTGAAGACATGTTATTGACACATCTTCTGGAAAGCATATATATTCTGGAAAGCTTTAATCCACTTTTTTTAATAATGTTTTAACCCACTCTTTTGGTATATGACAATATAATGTTTGTTTTTCTTATGTAGTTATAATTTGATTGGCAGCAGTAGCACTAACTGGTGTGCATTTTAATTTTAATTTCTTTTAAATTGAAGAGCACTGGCTGGTGTGCATTATTTGATATTTAATTTTTTTTATATTTGATTTGTTTGGAATTGTAGAGTACAGTCTGTTAAATATATTTTTATAACTGCATTTTAATCTTAATATTATTTACACCGTGCCTTTAGGCAAGGGCATACGCTAGTTTATTAATAATGCACAAGATTTGCAATTTGACCATGTGTATTGCCTAAATAGCTATAAGGATGCTAGGATCTTCTCTGGATTTTTGATTCTCCTATTTCAATAAGAACACTAGTTACATCTTCGATGTTGGGGCAGTTTTTCCCTTTGTTTGCTTTCTCTTTTTTTCACATTTTTTTTAGTTACTGAACAATCTAATTATTTATCTTCGACGTTATTTTTTTTTTCACTTTTTCATTTATATCTCTCTCTAAACATTCTAAAAACCCTAGATCTACACCCTTTCTCTCTAAAACTCTATTTCTCTCTACAAATACACCTAGATCCATTGAGTTCGTCACCTAAGTTCCTTTGTTAAAAAGGTAGAGCACGCTGTGGGCTCCTTTTTTATCCGAACGAAGTTGGGTTTGGGCGTTGTTGAAGTTCCTTCACTCTTTCTCTCATCTTCCGAGCTTGAGGTAGGGATTCTCCACACTTTCTTAAAATTTTTAACTTAGATATTTTTCTTTGTAAAACAACATTGTGATTTGGAGGGATTTTGGACAAACCTAGGGTTTGGCTTGATTTCAAAATAGGGGTTTTCAAATGCTTAGTTGGAAATGATTAAGAGAATGTATTTATTGTTGAGTTACGATGAATTAGTGGATTTTTTTACCTTTGAAATTGGTTTATAAAGAAATGGGGGTTTTACCCTAAATATATCAATTGTTGATTTTGAAAGGATAAATGAAATTGATGTTGGAAATGTGGAATTGGGTTGATATTGATGAGGATGGTGTAGTTGGATATGTATTATCACTCACATATTGAAATTTGGAAAGTTTATCTTTATTGAAAATTGTTTATCTGTTTAGAAATATCTATTTTGGGTTATCGGTGGATGATAGCTATAACTGTTATCTAAATTGCATGAGGAATAGGAGAATTGAAACTATTGTCTCATTCATTGCATCGAGCATTATTTCATATTTATACATTGGAAATGTTTATCGTTTTAAGAAAAAAAGGTAAATTTGGGAAGTATGTGTTGTCTCGTTGAAATAAGTTGGCCTAAGTGTCTATAGTGAAAGTCCTAAAAACCGCGTGTATACATGGGTGTCGATCACGCGGACAAAATTTCTGTCCAATGGCAATAGTAGTGCTTGTAAAGCCTACATTTACATGGCTGCCGGTTTACGATTTTTCGCAGACGAAATTTTTGTGAAAGGTTGGAATTGTTTTGCGATTCCCAAAGTGTGATTCACTACCTTGTTTTCTATTGCAAATGAAGTGATTTATGAATTCTGATATTAACCTGGCATTACATGGTTTTGGAAAAGGATATAAAATGTTTTGACACGAGCATTACATATGCATTCACTTGTATCTTTGTTAAGATTCATATACTATGTTAGATTATTTCTACTGGGCTTTGGCTCGCCTTATGTGAGAAAAACATTTTCAAGTGCTGATGATATGCCTCTGCCAAGGCAATAGCTTGGGAGGAGTTTAAGCAAGAGCTTCATTTTGTTTCATTGTTGTATATGTTTTGTACAGGCCAAGGGTCTTTAATTGTATTAGATTTAAATCCACTTTTGTTGTAACCAAGCATCGTCTTGGAAAGTTGTAAGCCTTTAGGGCATTTATTATTTGTTTTACTTTCAAATCATATCTCCTGTTGTAACATATGCTACAAATTCAGGGTTAGAGCTTGTGAATGTGTAAATGCATGTGTCATCTTTTATATAATTCAAATCATATATGAATGGAAAGGATATTCATTTTGGAAAAGCATTGTCTTATTGGATTATACGTCATGAGCTATCGTTATATTTTCAGGGCGTTACAACTTGGTATCAAAGTATACTGGGTTTGAATATTTTGGGTACCTGGGAAGTGGTTCTTACCACAATGAGTTTATCTCGCTTGATAGAGATATTTGTATGTATGGTATGCTTATGTGATTATATGGGTATGAGATTTAATTTCTAAGATATTAATTGGGTCTACAAGTTTCTAGAAGTCCTATTAGAAGAGCACTTGATCATTGCTATTTCTAATTGGAACTTTGGCAATGTCGCGGGACGATCATTATCTAGGAAGGAAATTCATATGTGTTTATGTGACTACGCACTTATGTGGAGTGAATTACTGTTGTCCATTGCCTTACGACGCAAGTGAGTTGGCTTCGGCACATTTGTAAATGTGCTTATCTCGTGTGTTACCTTCATTAGGATATCAGGATGTGGACATGGTGGTACGTGTGGCAGGCCTAGATGGCAGGAGGTGCCGTTACCGAATGAAATTCCAGCGCAGAAGGAAGGGTTGGTTAGGCCAATATGGCACTGGTTGGTCAGCAGGCCATGGGCGCTTTGGCCCGAGAAATGGCCGACGCTTTGCGAGAATCCATGGACATTCTAAGAGCTGAGAATCAAGTCCAAGCCCATGTTACCGAGACAGGGTCGTCTTTCTTGAAGAGGAAGTTCTTCTGATCAAACCCAGATAAGTTTTTGAGGGATCCTAAAGAGCCTTTGAAAGTGAATGAATGGCTCGAGTAGATGGTGAAGACGTTTGAGATGCTTAGCATCGAGGACGATAGGTTGCGAGTGACCTTGGCATACTTCTAGCTGAAGGGGGATACGGGACAGTGGTGGAAGTATGTGCATGGGTGCATTAGAGCGACTTGGGAAGCCTTTGTTAACGCCTTCCAGGACAAGTTTTTGCCTCCCACTGCTAAGGAGAAATTAGGGGACCAATTCTTGAAGCTCAAGCAACTTAATTTGCCAATAGCCGAGTTTGAGGCAACTTTCACAAGCCTCTCTAGATTTGCACCAGAACTTGTAACAATAAAGGAACACCGTTGTATGGAGTTCGAGAAGAGATTAAGGACCGGGCTTCTTTTCAAAGCAGCTAGGTCGATGATTAGGGACTACGAACGCCTTGTGGAAGCGGTGGCTCATCTTGAGACCGTAGTTCAGGCGGAAGAGGAGCGGATGAGGGGCTCCAGGACGAGTCAAGAGGTTCAGAATTAGGCACAAAACAGTAAGAGGCAGAGGGGTTCCACCCCACAGCAGTCCTAGGGAGCACAGTCTAGATCTACCTTTCTTGTGCCGAGTTCAGGTTCTGGGAGTGTGTGGACTCGACTTTCTTCGCGCCTCCTTTCGGAGAGCTTGAATTGGTCCTACAGTTCGGAATCCTGTCGCGGTTCAGAATATAATCTCACGAAGTGCAATGTGGGACTGATAAACACCAAAGAGTCCAATCCGGCAAATCATTTTGGAAAATCTGATTTTGAATCAAAAATGCCAAAATTGGACAGCTTTGCCAGATTACAGAGTCGCCGCCTAAATATTTTATTTTTTGGAGAATTTAGGAAACCCTGACTCGTGCCAAAGGCCACGTGTCCGTCATCACCAAAGTTGCCTCGGCTCGGGAACTTGGATACGAGAGGGGAAGGTCTTGAAATGAGCACCCCCGCTCACCCGATCAAAAGATTGGCCTCTACTAAGCATGATATGTTGTTTTATAAACATATGTGTTCTTATTCCGGTTCTTAGCTAACTTTACTATGTGACGTACACAAGCAAGTATAGACTAAGTTGCAAGAATTAGAACAATTCAACTTATGTTTGTTTTCGAAAATGGTTTGAATTTTCCACCCTCAAGTGGGCTTAAAACATGATGATTTGACACTTCACAAAGTGGGCTTAAAACATACATTTGTTAAATCATTCCAATTCAAGCAACAAAGCCTTCATTCACAGGCATTCATGCAGTTAATTAATTAAGCAAATAGCCTCATGGCAAGCATGCTATCATGGCAACATGGCAATCGCACTCATGCAATACTAAAGCATAAAACTCACCGAGTACTCCAAGCCAAAACAAAAACTAGTTAGAAATATGCATGATCCTAACTATGTTAAGTGTCCAATGCAACACATGCAATAATGCGATTAATAGGCTCAACTACCTAATCATGGCATATGATACAATGTGATAACATGCGGTTTAGACACGTATTCAAAGAAGTATTGAAATAACGATCCAGTTTGAATGATGCGCCGAGCCTCGGTGCATGCAAGACAAATGAATGAATACAATCATGCAAGAATAATGTATGCTAATTGAAATATGTCCCTAATCTAACCATCGAAAGCGGATAAATAAAAGAGAGAAAGACGTGGGGTTGGAAGACATGCACACACGCACGCACACTTATTACAACATTACACCTTCTAGAAGGAGGGTCCGAATAAATAAGCTAAGCTAATCTAAGCTAAGCTAATTATTACAACACAAAACTAATTAACTATTTTAGCTAATTAAATATAACAACAATTGAAATAAATTAACTAACTATTCTAAGCTAGCTAAAATATTACAAACCAAAATTGAAGAATTAGTTACACTAACTAATGACAATACTTGAATTGAATAATTAGCTACGCTAACTAATTAAAGCAATCAAATGGCCTCGAAGGCGAGGGATGCATGCATGCTTGGTTGGCCACCTCCCGAAAATGCCATTGCCTTGCCATCGGATGCCTCTGTTTGCACTCATTTGATCACCAAAAATTGTATCGACTTCCAGATTGCCTCTGCCCTAACACAGGAACACACTTATGCAAAAATTCACTGGTGGCCGGTCGGCTACAAAAAGTGGCTATCGGCCACCCTATTTTCTGGACTTCTTCTTTTGCTATAACAGAGAGCAAACAAAGGCAAAACAATGCATTTGCAAGAAATGTAAGTACTGCTACCCTCCTTATCATCTCACAAGCTCAAAGGAGTGTAGCTCTTGGCTCTCAAGCCATCAACCAAGCATTTTCAATGAATGATGGCTAGAGAACCAAGCTTGTACAAGATCAATAAATGCACAAACAAGACCAAAACAACCACCACCCTATCATGCATGATCAAGGGTGACGATGACTAAGAAAAGTGGCGCGTTTCATCACTTTGAGTATGAAACGTCCCATTTTCTATGGGTTCTGATTAACGTCCAATCCAAACACATGCAATGCAACACAACATGCTTTAACTTGCTCAAGTTTCACTTGTCATGTTTTATTTACACATTTTACATTACCGATTAGTCCTTTAACCGATTAAGTCCAAAGGTGAACGTCCTCTAATTGAATGTAGGCTTAAACCACAAGTACCTTGAGCATGAAAGAGGCCTCATGCTGTTGGTAATGAACTCCCGAAGGAATTAAACCATTAGGCATGAGAGCCTTAATTCCACACTCAAGCTAACAAGAGGCTCAAAGCCACTTTCAAAACAAATTAAAGAGTGAAGAATAGAGGGAGGTTGCAGATATTTCAGTGCTAAAATGGCATGCAAAATGACACTAAAACATGAAAGCAACACATGCAAGTCATGTTAAGAGCCTAAAACATTAAGCTAGTGAAGGAGATTGTACCACAACCACACAATACAAGCCTCGAATGGCCAAGCTAACTCAAAACAGAGTTAAAACCAGTCAAAACAGTGACTAAATCATGCTGAGATTGAGGTACAAAATGCTAGAAAAACATGCTAGACTCAAGACACAACCCTCAAAAGCAATGAAAGAGTGGCACAAATGAGCATGTGGCAGAGCTATATACACTGAAATTATATGTTAAAAGACACTACAACATGCAATCATTCCAAGCAAAACATGTTTAGAGGCCTAAAATGCCCAGCTAGTGAATCCATTTGCACTATAACTATGCAAAACAAAGCCCACATGACCAAAGTAGCCCAAAACAAAGTTAAATCATGTCAAATCAGAGGCAAACACATGCTGGAAATAAGCTAAGTTAAGCCACAAAAACATGCTACCATGTGATGCTAACTACGCATGGAAGTGAGACACAAGGAATGGAGGCTAACCCCTCCATTTTTGGACTTCAAAACATGTCTTTTACCACTGAAATAACTCTAAATTTCAGTGGTTTAAAGCCCCAAAAAGTTTGATTTTAACATGCTAAAAGATGGTACAAAGGCTCATACAAATAAGCAACAAGAAGGGTATACAACCCCTTAGTACAAAATGACTTCAAACCAACATGTTAAGGCCCAAAAATCAGAGCTTTTTGTAGTTGAAAACTAGGCCCAAAATAGTATAAAAAGATGGCCAAGCAAGTGATTAAAACTAAGCCTACAACGTAAGCAATATACCTCTTGAAGCTCAGCACAAAATAGGCACTTTCTTAGGCTGAAACAACCTCTCAACAACTCAAATTAGGCTTCGAGGGACCTCAGCTCCAAGGTGGTTCAATTTGGTTAAGGGCTAGTGTGCAAAGGTGTAGAGAATTCTAACTATAAGGCACAAAACAAGAAGAGAGAGAGAGCGAATTCTAGAGAGAGAGGGAGAAATTTGATCTAAAATGTCTAACCCCTCCAAATGGGGGAAAGCATCCCCTATATATAGAAAATCAAGCTAAAGGCTTGTATTCATCCCTCCATACACGTGTATGGAGATGGCCTTCAGTGAACAATAGCTGGCACAGCTCGCAAAGAAATATCTAAAAAAGAGAACAAATGGCCGTCAACCACTTTAGGTAGCCGATTGGCTACCTTAACTAGTCGACCGACCACTTCAAGTGGTCAGCAAGAGGAAAAAGTGGCCGACAAGGCCCCTCCCCCTTCCAGGCAAGAAGCACCAAGGTTTGGCCCAAAAACAAGCACAAAACAAAAAGGGTTTAGAGGCTTAAAGACAAGGCGTTTCACCGAGAACTTCGGGCACTCAAAACAAGCACAATCATCGGGTGCACAAATGATGACGTCTAAGTCTTGAGGTCGGTCAAAAATGGGGTGTCTATAGTTGCCCCTCTTTGACAGAGCTAAGATTCATGAAGTGATGTGAGTGAATGTCAAAGCCCAGAGACGACCCATTTTTGACAAGGCCGAAGACTCAGAGAAACAACCAAACAAAACAAAGAATGGTTGTGCCCGCAGGTTACCTACGTTTCCCTTTGCAAGGGATCAAACCAGCATAGTTCTAGGGCAAGATGCAAATGATATGCACGACGCAGAACATAACTTATGATCATGCAATAAGGGCTGTAATGAAACATCTAGATGCAAATGTTATGCAAAGAAATGCTACAGCAAACTCATACATAAGCAAGTAAACATGAACCAAACCACATTTAATGCAGAAATGGTGTAAGAAAATTATGCAATCTTAACTACGCATCGCGCAGAAAAGACAAAGAACAACATAACCTTCGGGCACACCCGAGGCGTGAAACAAGGTTTTAACGCATGGCACACGCAAGGAGATAGATGTTGTGAACCTAGGGACACACCCAAGGTTTCCGAACCACAGAGAACAGTGATAACAAGTTAAACACATCAAACTATTATGCAGCCTAAACAAAAAGCGGTATAAGCATTGGAATCCGTTCGGATGCTCTTAACCAAAACGTCCTAATGTGTCACGCATGGGAGGGAAAAAGAGCGGTGCAAACACCGGAGGGTGGTATAAACATCGGGAACACGTCCCAATGTCTCTAACCAAAGCAAGGTATAAGCGTCGGAACATGTTCCAAACGCTTCTAACCGAAAGGGTGGTATAAACGCCAGGCACACGTCCCAATGTTTCTAACCAAAGCAAGGTATAAGCATCGAAATACGTTCCAAACGCTTCTAACTAAAAGGGTGGTATAAACACCAGGCACACGTCCCAATGTTTCTAACCAAAGCAAGGTGTAAGCGTCGGAACACGTTCCAAATGCTTCTAACCAAAGGGTGGTATAAACATCGGGCACACGTCCCAATGTTTCTAACCACAAAGGGGAGTGGTGTAAACACTGGGCGTACCCAAGTGTTTCTAACCAACAAGGGAGTCAGGAATGATCTTACCTGGAGTTCCTCTAAATGAACCGTACATACAATATCGTTTGGTTGCACCGGCTTTGAATGAACTGTACATACAATATTGTCTGGTTGCACCAGCTTTGAATGAACCGTACATACAATATCGTGCCTGCATAAGAAAGAAACTTGACAGGTATGATACAATAAGAATGCATGTTCTATGCAAGACGAATAACCATGACACAATGCTTAGAGGCATGCTTCATGCACATCATGCGAGAAATAAAACAGAAGCATATTCTATGCAACAAAAAAATGGAGCATGTTCTAGACAACACCAAATGTATGTTTAATGCAACAGGTACAAACATTTTCTATGCGCATATAAGGGCATGTACAATGCAATGCAATGCAACGCGACATGCATATTCTATGCAAACATGAGAACATGCATAATGCAATGCTACGCAACATACACATTCTGTGCACAATAATAACATGCATATTCAATGCAACATCAATAGCATGTTCGATGCAAAACACCGAATAAAAAAACACGCATTCTATGTAATGATAAACAGAACGTGCCTTAATAGAACCAATTCAATTGCAACCTCTGGTTTACCTCTCGGAGGAGTTACAATATATTTCAAAAGGATGCACCTTGTTCATGCCGGTTGATAATGAGTCATGCATCGAAGACATGGTTCGAAACTTCCGCAAAGACACTTTGAGCTGAAAAGTGGACTTTTCTTGCACTTTCTCAAGAACCAAGGACACAAAACAACATAAAAACACATAGGGAGCACACTGGAAGGCTGTCGGCCACTTTTAGACAGTGTCGGCCACTTGAAAATGTTGTCGGCCACAAAAACTAGCCGGTCGGTCAATTGTGGTAAATCTGGGCCATTTTGGTCTTTTTTCATAGAGATCTTTAAATATACATTTCCAAGTCACATTTCCTCACACCCACAGTGCCGAAATTGTTTCCTCTTCATCCCTAGACACTTTTTCCTCCTAGATCCGTGCTTTACACGGGTTTTCCAACGCCCCACGCGAAGTTGATTCACTAAAACCTTCGATTTCCTCCATTTTGAACCGATTAAAATTTGTTTTCGAAGCTTTTTTCTTCATTTTCGCCACTTGAGGTTTGTTTCCCTCAAGTTTGTCTTGAGTTTGGCACCTTTTCTTGGACTTTGACTTTTTCTTCCATTTTCTCTCTCCGAGAGTTTACTTTTGTTGACTTTTGGCATTTGCCACCTATTTTGCTCATTTTCGCCTACTTTCTCACCTTCTTTCCAGATGGCAGACGACGCTCCTCACGATGGAGGTTCTCCAGGGATGGAGGAAGAGCCTGAGTACATACCATTAACGCCTAGAGTCCGACCTTTTGACCTGGAGAGGTACTGCCCCGAGGCGCATGCACTACCGCCCAGTACAGTCCATCATTTCAGCGGATTTGCACGAGACGCACCAGCAGATCTCCTGCTACGAGAGCCAGAGTCTCACTTGTCTCATGGCGCCTCCGAGGTATACACTGTATTTTCATATTTTTCGCGATGTACTTTACATTTTCTGCATAGCTCGCATCTTTGCGCTATATTTCATCTGCTCATTCTGAACACATTCATACTGTATTTCGTCTACTCATTCTGAACACATTCACACACTGTATTTCTTCTGCTCATTCTTAACACAGGTAGAACTCCCGTTTTACCCGAGGATATGAGTCCACCTCAGCGAGGGAGTGGTACATGGACCTCCCCGATGGTGTTTGCCAAATCATCGATGAGGCGGGGTTTGGTTTGTTCTGCATGGGGTTGTCGTACCTTATGGCGAGCAGGACCCTTCTGAGCGCACTGGTAGAGAGATGGTGGGATGCCACCAACTCTTTCCATTTCTCTACCACCGGGGATATGACAATGACCCCATATGATTTTGCTATGCTGACGGGTCTCGAGATAGGAGGTCGGCCAATCTTATATGATACCGATATGGGCGAGTGGAAGGCCGCCTGGACCTATTTGCTGGGAGCACACCTATCTATCTTCCAATCAGGGATGGTCTGATACACCTGGTTCGCAGACCACTACAAAGGGACAGCCCCAACGACTATAGAGGAGACTGAGCAGTATACCCGAGGTTTCCTGATGTTCCTTTGTTCATCGACAGGGGGAACACAGTCGGGCTATATCTTTTGAGCGCCTTGGTGGACTTATCTCAAGTTCGGCATTATGATTGGGGTGGTGCCGGCCTCGCTACCCTGTACTGCTATATGAGCTCGACCTCCCGCAGGAGCAGGAACAGAGCTGGTGGCTATTAGAGAGCCTGGGAGGTATGCTTTACTTTTCTGCTTTACATGCTCTGCCGTACTTTCTGCTTTGCACTTTCTGTACACTGCACACACATAGTCTAATCTCTACATTTGTACTTTCTATACATTGCGCACATACTCTGTTTTCCGCCTTATTTGTGTTTACCTGTATTCTCGCTGCCGCCCTCTTGCTTTTTACAGCTATGGGTGTACGCCTATTTCCCGACGCTTTCTCTAGAGCCGGAGGTCGAGATGCCTCTTGGGGTGCCATATTCTTATCGATACGACAAGAGGTGTCAGCCGAGGACCCGGGAGACCCTCTCATTCCTTCTCCAGTATTTTGATACAGTGAGGGCGATAGAGGTAACTCAAAACTCACAGTTCTTTCTGCTTTTAGCTCCAATTCATTTTACATATCTATTGGCAACTAATCAATCTATGCACTTGCTGTCTGCAAATCACGTGGCAGCCCTGGGCGACGATGCCAGAGGGTGTCAGATTTCAATTCGTTGGAGCTTAGGGCGCTTCCCGGTATTAGCTCGTGCTTGAGGGACCAGTAGGCCGAGCTTAGTTTCTAGGCGAGTGCTTCATGTGCCAGACGCTGGGTCTACCATTACAATCAGTTCCCTTACCACCTCCGCCTTCCATGCGAGCTACAGAGAGTCTATCCCCTCAGGAGATCATTGACTTCATGCGGGGTGGAGATGCAGACTTCTTCCTTGAGGAGGGGGACTATACAACTTACATCCAGATGTACCTCATGCCTCCTTTGACAAGTATTCGTGCTCATACAGGGAGGCCAGCTGATGTCCCTTCAACGAGCAGGGTCCGAGAAGCAGATCGCCCCTCAACGAGTAGGGCCCGAGCATGGAGGGGCAGGGTTAGGGGGATACCCCCTGCTAGGCAGAGTGTTGGATGGACGGATCTTTCGACCGAGCTAATAGGTTGGCGGTACTCTGGAGAGCCTTATCAGATCCCAATTGGGCCTCCGTTGCCTGGTCACTGATATGTCAGGACACCTGACTCACCACCGGTATATACTACAACGTTCATTTTTTCCATTCTCGCTCAGATACTCAGACATTCATTCATTCACTGATCATTTCAACTTGCATTTGAAGCCCTCCATGGGGTACGTCGAAGGGTTACTTGAAATGTTGGCCTCATTCGAGGGCATGATCTTGAGGAGGGAGTTGATACTTGGCTCCCACAGTATTCAGGTAACTTTCAGTCGATACTTGGCCTCATTCAGTTTTCTTAAGGAGGGAGATGATGATGCTGACTCGGATCCCGCTAGTAGAGATGGGCTGAGCCAGGTTCTGATGCAGAGGATGACGACGTCTCCGGCTCCGGTTCTACATCGGGTTCAGACAGTGGTGCGGGTGGAGATAGCTCTACAAAGTCTACCCTGCCGAGGAAGAGGACGTAGAGGGCCTCTAGAGCTTGAGCTAGCTAGTGTTGATTCATGTGTATTTTTGATTTGTTTCTTTTTGCTAGTAGTGTTAGCACATTGTACAGCCTTAGGCAGTTTTATTTTCTTAAAAACTTGAACTCTTTTTGTAAAAAGAAACCATGGTTGGAATGAAAAATCAGCTTTTTTGCAAAAAAAAAAGTTGTTGTATTTTATATTCTGAGCATCACATTGCACCATGCAGCACAAACAAAAGCAACGGGATTTGATCTTTGTGAAATGTATTGGCATTCGCTTAATCAGGTAATGAACCAACCAACACATAGCAAACAAAGTAAAACAACTCGATGAAAACACAACAACTCAATAAACAACTACAACTCGATAAGCAATACAACTTCTCGATAAACGAAACAAATACAACTCGATAAGCAATACAACAACATGATAAATAAATTGAAATAATTTATGAGCATTTGAACAAAACTACTAAAACAAAGCCGCAAAACACATCAAGAGCAGGACAAAACACAAGCCCTCAACCCTCTCAACACACAGGAAGACCAAACGAAATCTGCTGGGCATAAACAAAGGTTGTCGGCCACTTGTACTAACTGTCGGCCACAAACGTGGCCAGTCGGCTACCTGAACTGGCCAGTCGGCCACTGATGCAAGGAGTCTCCAGAATGCAGCCACCTGTCTTCCACTCAGCATCTTATCTTCTACAAAAGTTGGAACTTCGTGTTTTCTTTATTCTAGCTCTATTTTTGCCACAAATGGAGCCATTCTTCAACGAAAAACTCTTGACTTGGATTGTAACTTTAGACGGCTCGGAAAAGCTAAATTTCTAGGGTTTCAGGATAAATGCACTATGCTCGCTGAGTCGTACCCCGCTGTGTTTTTCGTTCCTTCATGTCGCGGCTAGATGTTGGAACTCGGTTACGCATGTATTCAACTTCGGGGGACAAGAGATATGCCCCACAATTGAAGAGTTCCAAGCTTTGATGGAATCCCGGCGTGACAAGGAAATCTTACCCCAGTCGCGTTTCGGCCACATCCAAGCTTTAGGAAGGTTGTGTGGTCTTTCTTTACACGATGCCCGATCTTTCGTTCACAACGGAGATCTGGACATTCCCAATCTCATTCACTGCTTTTCTGGTGTCGGTGACCGCGGCGATCGTCTCTGGCAGAGCTTTCGGCAACATGCCCTCTGCTTGTGTATGTTGGCTCATTTCCTGCTTGCCCCTGGCTTCGAA
Source organism: Camellia sinensis (assembly GCF_055761805.1). Classification (NCBI taxonomy): domain Eukaryota; kingdom Viridiplantae; phylum Streptophyta; class Magnoliopsida; order Ericales; family Theaceae; genus Camellia; species Camellia sinensis. The sequence continues at coordinate 146,245,133 of NC_138963.1, forward strand.
GGGTCTAGCGTTCGCTTGATTGTAGTAGCCCAAGGCTTAAAAGAGGGCAAGAGTAGCATTAGCTTGACACTAGCCGAGACTTTGATGGGTTTGGATGCTTTCCATCACCGGGAGACAACCAGGTTCGCAGGAAGTCCACTACTCTTACAGGTAATGTTTCCCACCCTTCTCACATGTGTTTCTCACATCACTCGGCCCTCAAACTCTGTTTTTCTTTCAAAACCTTTTCTTACTTTTCTCTCCACATACACCTCTCTATTCTTTAATCTCTCTTATTTTTCATCCCTTCCCAGATATGGCTCATGGATAGGTTAAAGGTAGTGGACTCTTGCGCTGCATATTCAGCGCGCGGCCATTTCTTTCGCCAATGGCTAGTTGATTTCCCGAACGAGGGGTGGTGGTGCGAATGGATGTGCAACAGGTCTGCTGTTGACATCACTTGGCTTTGCCCTTGGTTTGACTTGCCCGAGATGAGCTACAACATGTCTCGACAACCTGGCATTCAGTTGATTGGCTTGACACACTGTGTCTTCTATTTTCCCTTTCGGTTCCGGCAGACTTGCCCAGAAGAGGGAATAGAGTACCCGGCTTCATTTCCGATCCGAGGTTCACAACTAGCTCGATATTCCACTGCATGGAGGACAAGAGAACTTCTGGCCCCCGCTCCCAATTTTAGTTGCGCCCTTTCTAGAGAATGCATAGCTTGGTTGGAAGATAAGGCACAAACCGAGCCTACTTTAGCATCTGAAGCTTCCACAAGCTTAGGAAGGGGGTGCAGGAACACCTGACTTATCTATGCCGCAAGTTTATTACTTTGATCTGTCCTTCCAAGTTTTCCTTGTGAATGTAATAAAAAGAAACTTTGGTTTGTATCAAGAGTTGGAGAACTCTGTATTGAAATCAATGAAATTGGAGTTATGGGTACTGAAAATTTTCCTTTTGGTCCAAAAATAGTCTAAGTTGTGAAAAGATTAATTTGAATAAAATCAACTTTTATTAAAACTTTTCAAAACCATTTTCGATAAGGATCATAACTGGACATACCCGAAATCTATCCTCAAGATGCACAATCTCGAATCCAGCAAATGGAAAGTTGCCCCTTGTCTGAATAGCACTGCTTTGTACTATAACCAACTCTCATAGTGAAGATCACAACCGAACTCTTGGATGCAAAAAAGACAAAGATGACCAGAACAATCTCATGGACACAGTTGATTTGGAAGTGTTAATGGTTGGACTTTGGAATGAAGTTGCCTACGTATCCCAAAGATGGGAATCAAGCCTTACGTAGTTCGGTTTGGGTTCACTCGGGTATTAACACTCTTCTTTTGCGCTCTAACTTTTTCCAAGGCCGATCTTTCTAGGTTTTCAACCTTGTGAGCTTAGTTTTTCTTTTTTCTAATTTTTTTGTGCTCTAACCTTTGCCTAGGTCACCCTTTCGGGTTTTTGGCCTAGCGAGCCTCTCAGGGGTAGTATTTCTTCACCTTGTCCATGTTGATTGGTTGGGAGAACTCCTGGCCATCTAAGTCCATAAAGATGACAGCTCTACCCGACCAAATAGACTTGATGATGTAAGGACCAGTCCAATCGGTCTGAACTTGCCCCTAGGGTCATGGATGGGAGCTTGGTTGTCTTTGAGCACCAAATCCCCTTCTTTCAGATTCCTGGACTTAACTTTCTTATTGAAAGCCCTAGCAATTCTGTGTTGATAACCTTGGACGTGGTACAGTGCTTTCAGCCTTCTCTCGTCGAACAACATTAGTTCCTCGAACCTGCTCTACTGCCCTTCCGCTTCTGCTATCTGGCACTCTGCCATAACCCGTAACGATGAAACTTTAATTTCAATTGGTAGAACAGCTTCCATCCCATAAACCAAGGAATACAGAGTTTCTCCAGTAGATGTCCGAATTGATGTTCTATAGCCCCAAAGAGCAAATGGCAGCTTATCTGGCCAGTCCCTGTAGGTTTTCGCCATCTTCTGTAAAATGTGCTTGATGTTTTTGTTGGCGGCCTCAACAGCTCCGTTGGTTTGCGGCCGATATGTGGATGACTTATGAAAAGCCATGTTGTATTTCTCCAACAAGTCGATCACTTCTTTCTTGAAGTGGGAACCATTGTCCAAGATGATCTCATTCGGGACCCCATAACGACAGATGATATTATGCCTGATGAACTTGGCTACGTGCGACGCTTTCAGCACTGCATAAGATTGGGCCTCGACCCACTTTGTAAAGTAGTTTATTGCCACCAGGATATACTCATGCCCATTTGACCTCTTCGGAGTAACTGTCCCAATGACATCAATTCCCCAAACTGAAAATGGCCATGGTGAAGCCATGTTGTACAGCTTCGATGGCAGGATGTTCATATGATTTGCATGAATCTGGTATTTGTGGCATCGTCGAACAAAGCCAATACAATCCTCCTCCATGGTTGACCAGTAATAACCCTGCCTGAGAATCTTCTGCGCTAGCATCACTCTGCTCATGTGCGATCAGTACTCTCTTCCGTGGATGGCCTCCATTAGGCGCTTCGACTCTTCTGCATCAACACACAGCTTGTGCATTCCCAGATGACCTCGTTTGTACAATTTACCCCTGTAGATGATAAACTGAGCAGTCATTCACCATATCACCCATTTATCTTTGGCATTTGGCCCTAGTGGATAAGCCTCCTTTTCCAAGAAGTTCCAAATATCATGATACTAGGGGTTCTGATCTTGCACTTCATCTATCGCAGCAATCAACTCATAGGCCGGCACATACCTTTGTTCAATAATGATCGGACGTATCCGGACCCCTAAAGGGATGTCTATCATGGAAGATAGCGTTGATAAAGCATCCGCAAACTTATTGTTCTCTCTTAACAGATGCGTGAAGGTTAACTTCTCAAACCTAGGAATCCGAACATCTAGGGTTTGGTGATAAATTTTCATCCTTTCTTTCTTAACCTTCCACTCTCCTTCCGCTTAAGACACAACCAGGTTCGAGTCCCCAATGACGTCCAACCTTTTTGCCCCTAATTCTAGGGCAGCTTCCAAGCCAGTGATACATGCCTCGTATTCTGCTTCGTTGTTTGATACCTTGAACCGAAGTTTGAAGGCTAAAGGTATATGGGAGTTGTCGGGTGCTATCAACAATACCCCTATCCCATAACCATACCGGTTAGACGCTCCGTCAAAGTACATAGTCCAAATCTCTTCTTCAACCTGCAGAATAGCCTCATATGGGAACAAATACTCTACTGTTTCATCTCCCTCTACTAGGTGATCAGCTAGGAACTCCGCTACCACTCTCTCTTTCACAGACTTGCAAGTCACGTACTTCAAATCAAATTCGAAGAGAAGAAGCAACCAACGGGCTAGCTAACCCGTAAGTGCTGGTTTCTCGAAGAGATATTTGATGGGATCTAATCTTGAAACCAGAATTACGGAGTGAGCTAAAAAGTAGTGCCTCAACTTCCTGGTAGCCCATACCAAGGCCAAGCAAGCCTTCTTGAGCGAAGTGTAACGAGTCTCATATTCCAGCATTTTCTTGCTCAGGTAATAGATGGCCTTTTCCACTCTATCTTCAGATTCCTACGCAAGCATGCAGCCCATTGTCGTGTCGGTTACTAACAGATACAAAATCAACGGTTTCTCCAGCTCTGGCAGTGACAACATGGGTGGGTTCTGTAGGTACTGTTTGATCTGCTCAAAAGCAACCTCGCATTGGTCATCCCACTGGAATTTCTTTCCTTTCTTCAGGATACCAGAAAGTGGTTCACAAGTCAAGGTTAATTTTACAATAAACCGTCTTATGAATTGGACTTTACCCAGAAAGCCGCTCACCTCCTTTTCAATCCTTGGTGGTGGCATTTCTAGGATTGCCTTAATTTTGGAAGGATCAACCTCAATGCCCCTTTGTGTAATAAAAAACCCCAGTATTTTCCCTGCTTTGACACCAAAAGTGCATTTCTGTGGGTTCAGCCTCAACCGATATTCTCTGATCCGTTGGAAAAACTTCTTCAAGGCGGTGTAGTGGCCTTCTCTTTCCTTGGACTTGACAATCATGTTGTCCACATACACCTCAACCTCTTTGTGGATCATATCATGCAAGATCGTGGTTGCAGCCCGTTGATAAGTAGCCCCAGGATTCTTCAAACCGAACGACATCACCCTGTAGCAGTAGGTTTCCCACAGCGTGGTGAAGGCAATTTTCTCTCTATCTTCGGGTGCCATCAAGATCTGGTTGTACTCGGAAAATCCATCCATGAAGGAGAGCAACGCATGGCCTACGGTGAAGTCCACCAATTCGTCAATGTGCGGTAGAGGAAAGTCATCCTTCGGACTAGCTTTTGTAGACACCCCATTTTTGAACGTCCTCAAGAATTGGACGTCACCATTGGAACACTTGGTGATTACCCTTGTTTGTGTTCATCTTGAGTTCTTGGAGGTCTCGGTTGCGCGCCTTGCCTCAGGATCTCTCGACTCGACCGTGTTGTGTCTGGTTTTGCACCAAACACTTGTGTTTTGCCTTGGAGGGGGCAGGGAATGCCTTGTGAGGCATCCCCACACATCACCAGCCATGGCTTGAGGCCACCGGCCAGTGATTTTATGCTACCGGCAATGTATATTGCCGGTCGGCCATTTATTTTGCCAAAATGGCAATTTTGAATGGCCGATCACTATTTATCTACTTTTAGTAGATATTTTGTGCCAGCTGTGATAGCTGGCACCCACTCTGTTCCCCTCCGTACACGTGTATGGAGGGATTTCGCTCTTGGATGGCTTGTTTTGGAAGCCTTACAAGAGGGAGTTGCCTATAAGAAGAGGCTTCCTCTCTTGGCATTAGGGTTACAAAAATTTCAGAGGGAGCTCTGGATTAGGGTTAGGGTTGATACATATTTCCTATCTCTATATCTCTCTTGTGTATGTCTAGTGTGTGTTTGTCCATACTATTGCACACAAACACATAGTGTTACACCTTCTCTTGGTTGTTGAGGGACCAGAGGGTTGTTCTTGGTGTTCTTGACTGGATTTGAGCTCAATGAGGCAACAAGATCATCATTTGTGAAGGAGGACTTCAAGGGTAAGAAACTAGCCCCTTTTTACCCCATTTTTGCACACTACTTTCACCTATCTTGCAACTATTTTTTGGCTTTTCATATAATACATAAAAGTTCTGTTTTTAAGGCCTCTAAATAGTTTGTTAAGAGTGTTTTAAGCTTTGGGGTTGTTTGACCCCTCTTAAGCCTTGTTTGGCCCTTGTTTTGTGCTATTTTGTGTGAGCTCCGGGACTTTGGTAGTTGGGCCTCCTCACCACTAAAATCTTGAGGGATTTCAGTGATAAGGATGGTGCCTTGAGGTCCCAAGAAGGAGAGGGCCACCCCCTCTCCTTGTTGTCCTTGAAAAGGACCATTTTTGCCTCTTGAGAGAGCACCTATCTTAGGCTCTTGTTGACCATGCCTTAGCTGTTATTTATGCTTATTTTGCCATGAAATAGCATTGTTTTAAGTTAGTTTTGGTACACCATGCTTGCTTAGCATACATGCCTTGTAATGCCATTTTGTTGCCTTAACATGCCTTAGGTTGTAAACCATTGTTCTAGCATGTTTTAGGCTTGGCTTTGTGAAGCTTTCATGTTTATTTTTCCATGATTAAGGTATGTCCTTAGTTGTTTGGGTCGACTTTGGCATGCATTGTATAGCCCCTTTGCATTTTGGCTTGTTGGCCTTAAGGGTGTGAGTGTATAGCATGCATTACTTGCTTTGATTTAGTGGGTTGGGACCATTTTCCATGTCAATTCAGTCCACTTAGTATGCTTGTATGCTTGCGTTTCATGGTCCCTTTGATGTGTCAAAGGCTTGTGTTGCATGCTCTATGTTTTGGTCACTGTGCATGCTTTTGAATTCAAGTCATTTAGATGCCATCTAAGTAATTTTTTGGGCTTTGTTTTATGTGCTAAAACTCTGTTTTGGGTCATTGAGTTCATGCCATGTTTGGTCTTGTTAAGTGTGGTTCAATACCCCTTTAGCTTGCTTTGAATCTTGGACTTTGCTTGCATACCTTGATTGCATTGTTTGGGTTGGTTTGGCACCATGTTCTTGCATGATTTTCAAAGCTTAATTTACATGCTAATTGTCCATGTTATGCCTCTTTCAAGTGTGCTTGAGAGTTGCCCTTTTGTGCTTAAGCATTAGCCCTTTAACATGTGCATGTGTGTGCGTGTGTTGGCCTCCATGTTTGAGCACTTTGGCCACTGATTTAGGATTGTTTGAGAATTGCCTAATCATGTTTAAGTCCATCTCTTTGCTTGTTTGCATGCTCACCTCGCATGGTTGCTTGCATACTTGCATGTACACATTGCAATGCCATGTTGTATCCTTAGCTCGCATGCCTAGGTTGCATCGCATTGTGCATGCATTGCCTCACCTCTTGAAATGAGTCATGATAGAGGTAGAAGCCCCTTGGTTTGACTATGTGCATTGCATTACATTTGAAATGAAAAATGCACAACTTGGTCTCTTGGGCTATCACGCATTGAAATGCGCGTTTGATGGTCCAAGAACCAAGGACCATGTCCCTTTGAGTCATAAACATGATAAGGGATATGGTTGGTGCATACATTGCTTGAAATGCATTGCCATGCTGTGCCTTGCCCTCTGCTGCTGTCAATTGCAGGTTCTGCAGACATTCTTGGCCGACCGGCAGTGTTCAGTGCCGACCGACCATAAATCCGTGGCCGATAGCTTCATCAACAGCCGATGATCACTTCTTACTGCCGGTGGCCATTCTCCTCAGCCGGTGGTGTCTCCCAATGTCCAGGGAAGCAATTCTGAGACTTTGGCAGTTTTCAGAGGGGCAAAGCAGGGAAAACAGAGGCAGCCTACGCATGGCAGTGGACTTCCGAGCAAGACCCGAGCACGCGTGCATTGAGCCCTCTTCCCGAGGCCTTTTTTTCTTGCTTTCTTAAATTAATTAATTTGTTTAATTAATTTAGTTGGTCTGTAATAATTAATTAGCTAGGATAGTTAATTCATTATTCGAATTGTATTATTCTTTTGGTCCCTCCGAGCGAGGGCGAATTTGTAATAAGTGTGGGTGAGTGTGCACATGTCTTCCAACCCCCACTTCTTTCTCCCTTTTACTTACCTGCTTTGATGGTTAGTAATAGGTCATGTTTAATTTAGCATACCTTATGCTATACATGCGTGCATCATTCATCAGTATTGCATGCACCGGGCTCGGCGCATCGAGCTAACTGCATTAGTATTTCAAATCTAACTTGAATACATGCTACTTGTGCATTTTCACATGTCATTCATAGACTAGCCGAGCCTACTCTAGTGACATTCCGTATGCGTTGCATTAGACATTTAAACATGGACTTGGATCATGCATTGGTTGCTAACGAGTTCTTTGTTTTGGCACGGAGTACGATGTAAGTATTTATGCTTTAGCATCCTTGCATGCGTGTGAGTGTTGCCATGATAGCATGATTACCATGAGGCTAGCTACTTATGTGATATAACTGCTTGAATGCCTGTGGGTGAAGGTTGGATTGTCTGAGTTGGAATAGCTCATTGAAATTCGTGTTTTAGCCTACTTGCGAGTAGCAAATTCCAAAACATTTTTCCAAAACAAACGGATATGCAATGCTTATTTCCAAATTAGGCAATCTAGTCTATACTTTTGTGCTGTGCGCATAATATAGTAATTCTAGGCTAATAATCGGGATAAGAACACATAACGTTTTCAAAAACGGATATCACGGTTAGTAGAGGCCGATCTTTGGATCGGGCGAGAGGGGGTGCTCATAGCTGACCTTCCCTAATCGTACCCTAGCTCCCGAGCCGAGGCAACTTTGGTGATGACGGACACGTGGCCTTTGGCACCGAGTTAGGGTTTCCTAAATTCCCCCTTAAAAAATATTTAGGTGGCGACTCTGTATCTGGCAAAGCAGTCCATGTTTGGCACTTCTTTTCTAAAAATCTATTTTCTCAAAACGATTTGCCGGATTTGGACTCTTTGGTTCAGATTAAGAACCGTGACAACAAATCGAGTCCGAACTGTAGCGGGGTCCCTCGCGGACGTGTTACAGCTTTGTTCAGATCTTTGAAATCCACACACACCCGAATTCTGCCATCTTTCTTCGACACTGGAACAATATTGGCCAACCAAGTCGGATACTCAGATACTAGCAAGAATCCTGCATCTATCTGTTTGGTGACCTCTTCCTTGATTTTCAAAGCCCAATTCGGGCGCATTTTCCGAAGCTTCTGCTTGACGGGACGAGCCTCAGGGTCAAGAGGAATCCGGTGCTGTACAATCTCAGGATCGATTCCAGGCATGTCTTCGTAGGACCATGCGAAAACATCTTTGAAATCTTTTAATAAAGCGACTAAGCGCTCGCGTTCCTCCGAAGACAACGTGGACCTGATCTGGACCAGAAGCGGATCCTTCTCAGTACCAACATTAATTGAAATGATTTCATCAACTAAGGGTTTTACAAACCTCTCCTCCTCTCGATCAATCAAATGTTTCAAAACCAGAGGAATTCCTTCCTCATCATTTTCATCAAAATTTTGAAAGTCATGATCAATGCAATATACAAGTGGCACAGAAAAGTACTCAGAAACAGCAGTGGTACGATTCTCATTCAAAGCTTCCAGCTCGTCCATTTCTTCGGTTACAACCGACTCAAAAGAAAATGAAAAAGACGACCTGGACAAAACAATGGCATCCGGGTTATCAACCCCAGGAATATCGGACTCCGACTCAGAAGAACTGGAATCTGATTCTGGTTCACTACCTGACTCAGAACTTCTGGACAAAAAGCCTTCCTCGAACTGCCAAACGAGGGAGGGTGCGATAGATGCGTCCAAAATGCCACCGGAAGGGCCCACAGCCGTTTGACCTCCAATCATGGAAATAGAGAAGTCTTCCCTCGAGCTCTCTGGCTTGATCTGAGGATCCGAAAGGAGACAAGCCATCGCTACTCCTATCTCGAGTTCACTACCATTGGACTCATCCTCCGTACTTTGTTTGGCCTCAGCCAGTAGGTCAGACTGTTCTTTTGCAACTTCATCGCCCTACAATTGTAGGTCGAAAAAGATCTCAAAGCCGGGAAAACGCCGTTTCTCAGAGTTCAGCCATGGCTCTGGAAAGCCACAAAATGGAAAATCTTCCCCCTCCCGGACAAAGCGGCCATTCAGGGTTGCTTGAATGTCGATGCACTAGCTCGTAGTGCTTCCCACTTTGCCTTGCCTTGGCTCTTCCTGTCATCTCTCTTCTCTTTCTCACCCAATCCTCTTTGGTAGGCATGTAACCTAAACCAAAGGTATGGGGGTTATGCGGCACTTCGGCCAATGTTGCAACGCCCTTCCGGCCGCCCCTTCCCAATCCCATTTTGGGTACGTGTTGTAGCTTATTCATGAGGTAGACTGATTGAGCGCTGACGTACAACCCCTCATCAACAGCCAGAATATCTTGCAATACCCGAGCCTCAACCAAGGTGAACCCAGACAGGGAAACATCCTCATCACCGTGCACAATTTCCAGTACTGGCGTGGTAACCTCAGGCGGAGGATGTATAGAAGAATTTCCAAAAATAGTAGCTACCCCTTTCCCATGGGGGTACTTCAACATCTGATGCAGAGTGGAAGAGACAACTTTAACTTGGTGCAGCCACGACCGTCCAAGAAGTAAGTTAAAGGTGGTCGGCACATCCAGAACGTGGAACTCAATGTCCTGTTATGCCGGGCCAACCTGCATTCTGGTCCGAACTGTCCCCATCACTTCCCGGCTGGTATTGTCATAAGCCCGAATCACCTGGGCCGTCGGTATGAAGTCTGCTGGCTTCAAGCCAATAGCGTAGGCCATGTGCGATGGGCACACATTGATTGCAGACCCTGTATCAATCAAGACAACCGGTATCCACTTCTCTTTACATTCAACGGAGATGTAGAGTGGTTTATTATGCTCAGAGCCCTCAGGAGGCAATTCTTTGTCTGTAAAAGTTAGAGTCGGCGAAAGTCCCTCTTGGGAAAGCCAGTCCCATCGGGAGTCATCTCGATGGAGAGCTTAGCTTTATCCATTGCTGATAGGACGGCCTGTCTATGCACTCGGGAAGCCATGAGCAATCCCCAAATGGATATATCAGCTTGAATCTTCTTCAGTTACTTTAGTACAGCTTCCTCTTCTAGCAATTTCTCCTTCTGCCTTTCTGTCTCCTTATCTTTCCCCGATACTTCCGGTTGGTCCAAGTGTGGGGGCTTAAAGTACTGCCCACTCTGAGTCATGTGATCGACTTCCTCAAAATACCATGTATCATCTGGCATATTCTATCCCCAATCTTCATCCGTATGGGCAAGATGCAAGTCATCATCTTTCCACCACATTCCTCCGGCTACCGACAAGCAACTGTCTAGTTTCGTTGTAAGTATTCGCAACACAGTCAGTCCCCGCAGGGCCTTTGGCTTTTCTAGCCTTCTGATCAATCTCAATTCTCTCATGCTCGAACTGCTTCAGCATGGCTTCCTGCTTTGTATCGGCTGTACTAACACCACTCAATTCTTGAGCAAAATTCTTCATACTGGTGCTCTCCAGCAATTTTCCCTTGTCGTCGACCGTTTTGGCCATTACAGCAGTTCCTGTTCCCAGCTATTCCTGCTTAGGTTGAGACCCCTCATCAAAATCTGGTTCATCACTGAGCCACCCTGTATTATCCGTTGATCTAGTCAAGTCAAACAAGTTGATGTGCACATCCACCGGATCTTGCTCGTCGAAGAATTACAGATTAGCGATGTCCTCCTCAAGGTCAACTAAGTCATCCAATTCCTGGCTTGGCCCGTCCTCCCGGATTACACTAACCTCCATTCCCGTCGGTAATCCCACCACTGGTCTGGTCTGACTAGTTGGCACAATGTAGCGACTGGGGTTGTATTCCTCTTCAATTAAGCTCATGGAACCCTCAGGCATGCCTTCTTCTACCACAGCCACCACCACAAGTTTGGGTTGGGATATGGACGCGCTCATCATGCATAAGTCTGTGCTTTCCAGGATGAACAACGCCGGCTTAGGTAGGTGGGACGGGGTGATGTATATACTGGGGTCGTATGGGACGGCCAGTGTTTGGATAAGGTTTATTTGCCGGGGTAGAGGGGCTTGATTATGTGGTGGGAGAGGATTTGTAGTGACGTTAGGCTTCTGAGGAGGCGCTATCACTTTGTTGTCAATGAGATCCTGGATCTCATGATGTAGTCTGAAGCATAAGTTGGTGTCATGACCATGCTGTTGATGGAAGGTGCAGTACTTGGCCGGGTTGTGTGTAGGAGGGAGGGGATTAGGCAGTGGGCGTGGCTCCAAGGGCTTCAGATGCCCCTTTTTGATCAGGACCCTCAAGGTCGCACAAAGAGACATGTAGAGTGGGGTAAAAACCCTCTGGCCTCGAGGTTGGTGCTTTGCTTGTGAGGTGGTTTTAGATGTACCGGTAAAAGGATTGGCTATTTTCGATGTGGTGGTGACCATACCTACATCAGAAGGCCTTGCAGCTGCACTACTACTTGTAGCCGCATTAGAACTGCGTGTAAAAGCCCTCTTGGGCTACTCTTTCTCCTGGTCTATCAAACCCTGTTTCATTGCATCCTCTATCTGCACCCTTATCTTATGGAGGTCAGCAAAGATAGGCAGGGGTAAGACTATCATCTTCTGTAGCAGCCTCGGTTGCAGATTACGGACGACCATTCTTATCTGATCCTTTTCAGCTAGCCGGGTGGTCATCATGGAAGCCTTATCCCTCCACTAAGTGACAAAATCAGAGAAGCCCTCCTTCGGCTCTTGACGAGTTGTCTCGAGATCACGAGTTGTGACCTCGATTTAAGTGTTATAAGAATATTGGGCAATAAAGGCCTCAGCCATCTCTTCTCAGCTCCTCTTCACAAAATCCTCCAGTTTAGCATACCAAATGGCCGTGATACCTGACAAGGTCCGACCAAAGAGGGATAACTTTTGTAATCTAGATAGGCCCATCAGCCTCAAAATATCTGAAAATAGTCACAAATGGACCATGGGATCACTTGAACTATCAAAGCAGTCTATATGCGGCATTTTAAACTTGTCTGGTAAGGTCACCGTTACTTCGGTATAACCATCCTATATGTCTGGGATCGAATTGACACCTTGAGCTCGTTTGAAAAGCTTTGCAAGCTTACTCACTTTCAGCGTGGTGGGGTCGATCTCAAACTCAAACGGTGCCTCCGTTGGGTACACCAGTGCTTTGGAAGTCTGGGGTGGAATCAGATCCATTGGAATACCGCATTTTCCTGGACATTGGCTGTAGAAGCAGGTGCTTTGGGTACTGGAATATTTACAGGAGATGGATGGGAGGCAGAAGATGTTGCCTGCTGCGGCTATTGCTACTGTAGCCTAGCAATCAACTCAGCCTGCTGTGCTGTAATTTTCGCTTGCCGGGCAGCGTCAAGCTGCATATTCTCGATGGTCTATTGAAGTTGGTGCATCATATCCTCCATGTTGTCTGAGGGGTGTTGGTCTATCAAAACTGGTGTGTATTCCCTTTTTGAGGTTGAAACAAATAACTAGGCCCGACTGAGCATAGGTGAAGTAGATAGTGACTGTTGAATTGGGGACTGCTGAACCGGTGAACTATGCCTAACTGTCCTCCGTTTGATAACCGGGGGTAGCGAAGCAAACACGGGTTGTCCTCCTGTAAGATCCCCAGATCAATAAAGCCTCCTAACTCGGGTCCAGAGTGCTCAGGGGGTAACTGGCTTGTCTGAAGCAATTGTGTCAAACTACCTTGCAAGAAAGAAAATAAAGCAAAAAGAAATAGAAAATCAGAAAATGGATAGCACCTCGACTCAGACAGAAAAAACACACAGTTGAAATCTTAAGTTGGATGACTGTATTCAAACACTGATTTCTACCCCAAATTTTTGCCTCATAACTAATACCCACAAACTGATACCCAGACTTGCTGGTGATACATACATTCCTGCAGAGTTACACTCTAAAAGCACATATCAAGCAAGTGAGAGCTAAAAACACCCTTATGTGGGGTAGGGTTACCCTGTCCTAATTTCGTCAGGAACTAGGGGTTCGCTACGCAAGCAAGTGGTTTCAAACAAACCTACATTCGGGTGAGCAATCTGTCCTAGTGTGGAACAATCTCTATGGCTTCCGATATGCAACTAGGTCAATTGGTCAAAAAGGGTACCTCGACAAGACCACCTAATATACCTCTCACTCCTAACACCGAGAAGTGAAAGGCGGATCAAACGGTATAGCGGTAGTCCAGATCCAAGGCTTGTGTTCCCATCGTGGCAGAGCCCGCAATCGATCAGCCTTATGGCATGCTTTTCCAAGCTAGCCTCCGGCAAACTGCTCAGGAATAGCAGATGGCAAACACCGTGACTTAGGCGCACCGATGCAAATGCACATGCAAAGAAACACATAAGTGTAGATAAAATAACATATCATGAGTTCGAGTCAAGTTCTCTAAATCCCCAGCAGAGTCACTAGAAACTGTGGACTCGACTTTCTTGCGCCCTCTTTCGGAGAGCGCGAATTGGTCCTACAGTTCGGACTCCTGTCACGGTTCTGAATCTAATCTCACAAAGTGCGATGTGAGACTGATAAACACCAAAGAGTCCAATCCGGCAAATCATTTTGGAAAATCTGATTTTGAATCAAATAATGCCAAAATTGGACTGCTTTGTCCAATTACAGAGTTGCCACCTAAATATTTTATTTTTTGGAGAATTTAGGAAACCTTGACTCGTGCCAAAGGCCATGTGTCCGTCATCACCAAAGTTGCCTCGGCTCAGGAACTTGGGTACGAGAGGGGAAGGTCCTGAAATGAGCACCCCCGCTTGCCCGATCAAAAGATCGGCCTCTACTAAGCATGATATGTTGTTTTATAAACACGTGTTCTTATTTCGGTTATTAGCTAACTTTACTATGTGATGCACACAAGCAAGTATAGACTAAGTCGCAAGAATTGGAACAATTCAACTCATGTTTGTTTTCAAAAATGGTTTGAATTTACCACCCTCAAGTGGGCTTAGAAATGCGGATTTGCCACCTCAAGTGGGCTTAAGACATGAGGATTTTCCACTTCACAAAGTGGGCTTAAAACATACATTTGTTGAATCATTCCAATTCAAGCAACAAAGCCTTCACCCACAGGCATTCATGCAGTTAATCAATTAAGAAAATAGCCTCATGGCAAGCATACTATCATGGCAACATGGCAATCGCACTTATGCAAGCATGCTAAAGCATAAAACTCACCAAGTACTCAAAGCCAAAACAAAAACTAGTTAGAAATATGCATGATCCTAACTATGTTAAGTGTCCAATGCAACACATGCAATAATGCAATTGATAGGCTTGGCTACCTAATCATGGTTTAGACACGTATTCAAAGAAGTATTGAAATAACGATGCAGTTTGAATGATGCGCTGAGCCTCGGTGCATGCAAGCATAAGGTATGCTAATTGAAATATGTCCCTAATCTAACCATCGAAAGCGGATAAATAAAAGGGAGAAAAACATGGGGTTGGAAGACATGCACACACGCACGCACACTTATTACAACATTACGCCCTCTCGAAGGAGGGTCCGAATACATAAGCTAAGCTAATCTAAGCTAAGCTAATTATTACAACACAAAACTAATTAACTATTTTAGCTAATTAAATATTACAACAATTGAAATAAATTAACTAACTATTCTAAGCTAACAAAAATATTACAAACCAAAATTGAAGAATTAGTTACACTAACTAATGAAAATACTTGAATTGAATAATTAGCTGCGCTAACTAATTAAAGCAATCAAATGGCCTCAAAGGCGAGGGATGCATACATGCTCGGTTGGCCTCCTCCCGAAAATGCCATTGCCTTTCCATCGGATGCCTTTGTTTGCACTCATTTGATCACCGAAAATTGTACAGAGTTCCAGATTGCCTCTGCCCCAACATAGGAACACATATATGCAAAATTCACTGGTGGCCGATCAGCTACAAAACGTGGCTGTCGTCCCGCTTAAGTGGCCAGTTGGCTACTTCAAGTGGCCGGTCGGCCACCCCATTTTCTGGACTTCTTCTTTTGCTGCAATAGAGAGCAAACAGAGGCAAAGCAATGCATTTTCAAGAAATATAAGTACTGCTATCCTCCTTATCATCTCTTAAGCTCAAAGGAGTGTAACTCTTGGCTCTCAAGCCATCAACCAAGCATTTTCAATGCATGATGGCTAGAGAACCAAGCTTGTACAAGGTCAATGAATGCACAAACAAGATCAAAACAACCACCACCCTATCATGCATGATCAAGGGTGACGGTGACTAAGAAAAGTGGCGCGTTTCATCACTTTGAGTATGAAACGTCCCATTTTCTTTGAGTTCGGATTAACGTTTGATCCAAACACATGCAATGCAACACAACATGCTTTAACTTGCTCAAGTTTTACTTGTCATGTTTTATTTACACATTTTACATTACCGATTAGTCCTTTAACTGATTTAGTCCAAAGGTGAACATCCTCTAATTGAATGTAGGCTTAAACCATAAGCACCTTGAGCATGAAAGAGGGTTCATGCTGTTGGTAATGAACTCTCGAAGGAATTAAACCATTAGGCATGAGAGCCTCAATTCCATACTCAAGCTAACAGCAGGCTCAAAGCCACTTTCAAAACAAATTAAAGAGTGAAGAATAGAGGGAGGTTGCAGATATTTCGGTGCTAAAATGGCATGCAAAATGACACTAAAACATGAAAACAACACATGCAAGTCATGTTAAAAGCCTAAAACATTAAGCTGGTGAAGGAGATTGTACCACAACCACACAATACAAGCCTCGAAGGGCCAAACCAACAGTGACTAAATCATGCTGAGATTGAGGTACAAAATGCTAGAAAAACATGCTTGCATGTTAGCTTGTAAACAAGACTCAAGACACAACCCTCAAAAGCAATGAAAGAGTGACACAAATGAGCATGTGGCAGAGTTATATACACTGAAATTACATGCTAAAAGACACTACAACATGCAATCATTCCAAGCAAAACATGTTTAGAGGCCTAAAATGCCCAGCTAGTGAAGCCATTTGCACTACAACTATGCAAAACAAAGCCCACATGACCAAAGCAGCCCAAAATAGAGTTAAATCATGCCAAATTAGAGGAAAACACATGCTGGAAATAAGCTAAGTTAAGCCACAAAGACATGCTACTATGTGATGCTAACTAGGCATGGAAGTGAGACACAAGGAGGGGAGGCTAACCCCTCCATTTTTGGACTTCAAAACATGCTTTTTACCACTGAAATAACTCTGAATTTTAGTATTTTAAAGGCCCAAAAAGTTTGATTTTAACATGCTAAAAGATAGTGCAAAGGCTCATACAAATAAACAACAAGAAGGGTAGACAACCCCTTAGCACAAAATGGCTTCAAACCAACATGGTAAGGCCCAAAAATCAAAGCTTTTTGTAGTTGAAAACTAGGCCCAAAACAATATAAAAAGATGACCAAGGAAGTGATTAAAACTAAGCCTACAAGATAAGCAATATACCTCTTGAAGCTTAGCAAAAAACAAGCACTTTCTTAAACTCAAACAACCTTCCAACTGCTCAAATTAGGCTCCAAGGGACCTCAGCTCCAAGGTGGTTCAATTTGGTTAAGGGCTAGTTTGCAAAGGTGTAGAGAATTCTAACTATAAGGCATAAAACAAGAAGAGAGAGAGAGAGAGAGAGAGAGAGAGAGAGAGAATTCTAGAGAGAAGGAGAAATTTGATCTAAAATGTCTAACCCCTCCAAATGGGAGAGAGCATCCCCTATATATAGTAAATCAAGCTAAAGGCTTGTATTAATCCCTCCATACACGTGCATGGAGATGGCCTTCAGTGAACAACAGCTGGCATAGCTGGTAAAGAAATATCTGAAAAAGAGAACAAATGGCCGTCGGCCACTTTAGGTAGCCGACCGGTGACCTTAACTAGCCGACCGACCACTTCAAGTGGTCGACAAGAGGAAAAAGTGGCTGACAAGGCCAAAAAGTGACCGACAAGGCCTCTCCCCCTTCTAGGCAAGAGGCACCAAGGTTTAGCCCAAAAACAAGCACAAAACAAAAAGGGTTTGGAGGCTCAAAGACAAGGCATTCTACCGAGAACTTCAGGCGCTCAAAACATGCACAAACAAGCACAATCATCGGGTGCACAAACGATGACGTCTAAGTCTTGAGGTCGGTCAAAATTGGGGTGTCTATAGAGAGGTAATCTGGGAGGTTTCACTTGTTTTAAGAGTGGCCAGTTGGGTCACAAATCTCCATCTTGCCCGCAGGGAGGAGGAGGGAAACAGTCTGAAATGTCTTCGGCTCGCCCTCGGAGCCAAAGTCAGGGGAAAGGGCAACCGCTTACCTGTTATCAGTGTGGGCAGTTAGGGCATATGAAGAGGTTTTGTCCTCAGTTGGGTGGCACGCCTGGTGCGTCTGGTTTGAGACAAAAACAGAGTCATCATCCTACCTAATCAATACAGGCCTCGATGGCCAATCAGGGAGCCTCATTGGCTTAATTAGTGCATCAGACTTATGCTCTAAGAGGTGAGTAGGTAAAGCAGAGACCTGCAGGACATATGTATGCTGTTACCACGCCAGACTTAGTGCCAGCACCTTCGGTACTAAGAGGTAACTTCTTGTTATGTAATTCTATTGCTAATGTGTTAATTGATACGGGTGCATTCCATTTTTTATCTTGTTTGCATTTGCATCGGCATTGGGGTTAGAAGTGGCTCGGTTAGCATCTCCACTTTGGGTAGAGTCACCAGTTGGTGGCGAGGTTGTATTGGAATAGGGGTGACGGGGTTGTGAGATAGAAGTTTCCAGTCATCGACTTCCTTCCGCATTTGCATTGATTGATATGTTGAGCTTTGATGTTATCTTGGGTATAGATTAGTTGTCATCCTATCAAGCTGTTATAGACTGTTACCATCAAAGGATTACTGTATGTACCTCGAGTGGTGACTTTTTTAATTTCTTGGGAGACCGGGTTGATAGTGCTTTGTTGCCAATGTGTTACCTGCGTGGTCAGGGTGAGCTTAGTCTCCTTCTTGCTACATTCTTGGGGGGTTGAGAGTGATGCAGTCCGAGTTGAGTTCTGAGTTGAGTTACCAAGGGTAGTTTGTGAAAATCCAAACATTTTTCCTAAGGATCTCACTAGTCTGCCACCTCACCGTGAGATAGAGTTCTCTATTGATTTAGTTCTTGGTACAACACCAATTTTCATGGCACCGTATAGATTTGCATCCGCTGAGTTGAGTGAGTTGAAGGTTCAACTCCAAGAATTGTTAGATAAGGGTTTTATCTGCCCTAGTGCATCGCCTTGGGAAGCACCAGTTCTCTTTGCTAAGAAGAATGATGGCACATTGCGACTTTGTATTGATTATCAGAAATT
Source organism: Camellia sinensis (assembly GCF_055761805.1). Lineage (NCBI taxonomy): Eukaryota > Viridiplantae > Streptophyta > Magnoliopsida > Ericales > Theaceae > Camellia > Camellia sinensis. The sequence continues at coordinate 146,263,580 of NC_138963.1, forward strand.
GAACCGGGTAACAGTTAAGAACAAGTACCCATTGCCTCATAGAGATGATTTGTTTGACCAGTTGAAGGGGTCTTATTGTTTTTCTAAGATAGACCTGAGATCGAGTTATCACCAGTTGAGAATGAAGAAGGAGAATATCTAGAAAACGGCATTTTGTACCAGGTATGGCCATTATGAGTTCCTAGTTATGCCTTTGGGTTAACCAACGCACCGACCTTGTTTATGGATTTGATGAATCGGATCTTTTCTGAGTTCCCAGATCGTTTTATGGTTGTTTTCGTTGATGACATCTTAATTTACTCACCCTCTGAGGAGGAACACGAGAAACACTTGCGAGTTGTGCTTAAGTTACTTAGAGCCCACAAACTGTATGCTAAGTTCAGGAAGTGTGAGTTCTGGTTGAAAGAGGTGAAATTCCTAGGCAATATGGTGTCTGGGGAAGGGGTGACTGTAGATTCCTCTAAGATCGAAGCAGTGCAAGGTTGGGAACAACCTAAGACTGCCTTTGAGATTCGTAGTTTCTTGGGGTTATTCAGATATTACCGTCGGTTTGTGAAAGATTTCTTTAGGTTAGCCTCACCTTTGACTAGACTGACGAATAAATGAATTAAATTTGTGTGAAGTGAGACTTGTGAGAAGTCGTTCCAAGAGCTTAAGGTTAGACTTACCACTGCTCCAGTGTTGATTATTCTGGAAAGGGATTTGGGCTATTCTGTGTATTGTGATGCGTCATGGGAAGGTTTGGGTTGTGTATTGATGCAAGAGGGGAAGGTGGTAGCTTATGGCTCACGCCAATTGAGAACACACGAGAGAAACTATCCTACTCATGACTTAGAGCTAGCGGCGGTGATCTTTGCCTTGAAGATTTGGAGATATTACTTGAATGGTGAGAGATTTAATGTCTTCTCCAATTATAAGAGCTTGAGGTATTTGTTTTCACATAAAGATCTAAATTTGAGGCAAAGGATGTAGATGGAATTATGGAGGACTATGATTTTGAGTTGCACTATCATTCGAGGAAAGCCAATGTTGTGGTCGATGCCTTGAGTAGAAAGACCATTAGCAGTGTAGCATGTATTGCCATCCAGGAATGGAAGATATTGAGTGCTATTGGAAAGTTCGACTTGCATTTTGGCGAGTCTGTTAAGTTGGCAACTTTGTTTACTGTAGTTATATAACCTACACTTGCAAGTCAAGTTATAGAAGCACAGAGGGGTGACCATGAGGTAGAAACCCTCCAAGAAAAGATCTCTAGTGGGAAGGTAGAGAAGGGCTTGAACATGTTTTCTGACTAGAGTGTTAGATGCCTCGACCATCTTTTCATGCCAGAGTCCTGCAGAGAGGATGTATTCAGAGAGTTTTACCATTCGCTCCTTACGGTACATCTAGGACGCACAAAGATGTATCATAACCTTAGTCGCCAATTTTGGTGGAAGGGGTTGAAGAGGGACGTAGCATTGTTTGTATCAAGGTGTCTTACTTGTCAACAAGTGAAGGCTAAGCATCAGAAGCTAGCAGGTTGGTTACAACCCTTGCCTACAGTCGAGTGGAAATGGGAGCATGTCACGATGGATTTTGTTGTGGGTCTTCCGAGTACTCAACGGGGTAATGATGCTATTTGGGTGATAGTTGATCGATTAACTATGTCAGCGCACTTTGTAGCTATGCACACGAGTGACTTGCTAGATTTTCTTGCCGACCTATATGTTAGGGACATTGTTCGACTTCATGGGATCCTTGTGACTATTATTTTGGATAGAGATCCGCATTTCACGGCTCGATTATGGCAGAGCCTACACAATGCCTTGGGCACTAAGTTGACTTTTAGCACCACTTATCATCCTCAGATTGACGAGCAGTCAAAGCATACCATTCAGATCCTTGAAAATATGCTTCGGGGTTGTGTTCTTGACTTTAAGGGGTCGTGGGAGAGGCACTTGCCCTTAGTGGAGTTTGCCTATAACAATGGCTTTCGGGCGAGCAATAGTATGGCATCGTTTGAGGCCTTGTACGTCCGACCGTATAGATCTACTGTGTGTTAGGCCGAGGTGGGTAATGCACCTATGATAGGTCTAGAGTGAGTCCAGGAAACGACGAAGAAAGTTGCACTTATCCGTAAGAGGTTGGTTATGGCTCAGAGTCGTTAGAAGAATTATGCTGACCGTAGGAAGAGACCGTTATCCTTTAAGGTTATAGACCATGTCTTCTTGAAGATATCACCTAGATGGGGTTTGATGAGGTTTGGGAAGAGTGAGAAGTTGTCTCCAAGATTTATTAGGCCTTTTGAGATCTTATAACGGATTGGGGAGGTAGCTTACCGTTTGGCCTTGCCGCCACAACTTTTAGGGGTCCATTGCGTGTTCTATATCTGTATGCTTCGAAAGTATGAACCGGATCCTTCACACGTGTCGGATTGGATTGAGTTAGAGGTAGACGAGGATGCCTTGTATAAGGAGAGACTAGTTTGAGTTTTAGACACTCGAGACCAAGTCTTGCAAAGCAAGACGATTCCTTTGGTAAAAGTATTATGGCAACACCACGGAGTTGAGGAGGCCACTTAGAAGAATGAGGCGGAAGTCCATGAGAAATATCCGAACCTATTTATTGATGTTTGAACGTGTATTGAAAACTTTGTTATGTTAATGTATTATAAACATTGTATATGTTTTAGAAATGTGCATTGTATATTCAGTATGGAAAATTTGTTTATCATGTTGATAAGAATGAATGACTGGTGAATGGGTCATATTAATGAATTTGAATTGCTATCATTGTGGTAATTGGTTTAAACATGCTCTTAATATTTGGTTTAAAATTTCAGGGACGAAATTCCATAAGAGGAGGAGATTATAGCGATTCTGGTTTAGACCTGACCCATTTGACGTTTTGGATCCGGGTTTCATTGTCTTATATAGTTGCCCATGTCTTGTTTCCCCTTATTTCTCTTTGAGTTTGGCTTTTGAGATGTGATAGTTGCGTTTAGAATAAGTTGGTAGCTTATTTTTTAAACTATTGTTGCCCAGAATTCACTTCTTCGCTCGAGCGACACTTCTTGCGCTTAAGCAGTCTTTGTGAACTCTCAGTATTTTTACAGGCCTGCAAAACTACTAGGAGGTGGTATTCTTTGCTCGAGCAAAGCTTCTTGAGCTCGAGCTATGTTGGCTCGAGCGGTGGTCTACTGTCTATAAAACTTCTAGAAGTTGGTATTCTTCACTCGAGCGAAGCTTCTTGTGCTTGAGCAGTTCAACTTATTGTGTTTAGTCGCTCAAGCGACACTTCTTGCGCTCGAGCAATCTGTGCGTATATCAGTTCGTAAAAAGCCACTTTTGATTCACTTTTTCATTTCTCTCTCTAAACATTCTAAAAATGCTAGATTTACACCCCCTCTCTCTCTCTCTCTAAAACTCTACTTCTCTCTACAAATACACTTAGATCCGTTGAGTTCATCACCCATGTTCCTTTGTTAAAAAGGCAAAGCACGGCCTGGGCTCCGAACGAAGTTGGATTTGGGCGTTGTTGAAGTTCCTTCACTCTTTCTCTCATCTTCTAAGCTTGAGGTAGGGATTCTCCACTCTCTCTCATCTTCTAAGCTCTTTCTCTCATCTTCTAAGCTTGTGATTTGGAGGAATTTTGAACAAACCTAGGGCTTGATTTCAAAAGAGGGGCTTTCAAATGCTTTGTTGGAAATGACTAAGAGAAAATATTTATTGTTGAGTTATGATGAATTAGTGGATTTTTTACCTTTGAAATTGGTTTATAAAGAAATGGGGATTTTACCTTAAATATATCAAATGTTGATTTTGAAAGGATAAATGAAATTGATGTCGACAATGTGGAATTGGGTTGATATTGATGAGGATGGTGGAGTTGGATATGTATTATCACTCGCATCTTGAAATTTGAAAAGTTTATCTTTATTGAAAATTGTTTAGCTGTTTAGAAATATCTACTTTAGGCTATCGATAAAAGATAGCTATGCTTGTTGTAAAAATTGCATGAGAATTAGGAGAATTGAAACTATTCTCTCATTCATTGGCATCGAGCATTATTTCATATTTATACATTGGAAATATTTATTGTTTTGAGAAAAAAAGGTGAATCTGGGAAGTATGTGTTGTCTTGTTGAAATAAGTTGGCCTGAATGTCCATAGTGAAAGTCCTAAAAACTGCGCGTATACATGAGTGCCTATCTCGTAGACAAAATTTCCGTGAAACGGCAATAGTAGTGCTTGTAGAGCCTACGTTCACATGGGTGCTAGTTTACGGTTTTCTGCAGACGAAATTTCCGTGAAAGGTTAGAATTGCTTTGAGATTCCCAAAGTGTGATTCACTAGCCTGTTTTCTATTGCAAATGAAGTGATTTATGAATTCTAATATTAACTTGGCATTACATGGTTTTGGAAAAGGATATAAAATGTTTTGGTACGAGCATTGCATATGCATTCACTTGTATCTTTATTAAGATTTCATATACTGTGTTGGATTATTTCTACTTGGCTTTGGCTCACCCTCTGTAGGAAAAATATTTTCAGGTGCTAATGATATGCCTCCACCAAAGTAATAACTTGGGAGGACTTCAAGCAAGAGCTTCATTTTGTTTGATTATTGTATATGTTTTGTACAGGCCAAGGGCCTTTAACTAGATTGGATTTAAATCCACTTTTGTTATAACAAAGTATCATCTTGGAAAGTTATAAGCCTTTAGGGCATTTATTATCTATTTTACTTTCATATCATATCTCCTGTTGTAACACATACTACAAATTCAGGGTTAGACTTTATGAATGTGTAAATGCATGTGTCATCTTTTGTATAATTCAAATCATAAATGAATAGAAAGGATATTCATTTTAGAAATGCATTATCTTATTGGATTATACGTCATGAGATATCATTATATTTTCGAGGCGTTACACTGAACATGGTAAACCACGTACACCGATCTTTCTTACGCCAAGCCTGATAAGCGTCATGATCATGACGATGTTGAGTTGTATTCTCTTCCTCAGGCTCAACCATTATTTGGTCAAGTGTATGCAGAACCTCTTACTCATTGAGGAGATATTAGATCTCACGGCACCAGATGTCATAGTTATCGCCATCCAATTTCTCTCCCTTAATTAAGTTTGCTACAACTGTCTTAGTTGCTATTTCTGAATATAGAGGAAAAATTGCGCAAGGGGCACATAATTATTTTGCAGCAAAAGAATCCAAATTAAATAACAATAACATTATACACGTAACAAGATCGAAAATTTGCTATGCTCGTAATCATCTCTTGGGCCGCTAGTGATAGATAACAAGATTTAATTTAACTCTATGCGCAAAATTAGATTATTGGTAGAGAATTCATAAATTCTCTCCCGAAAAAATTCCCACTACTTATGGCATGTTAAAAAGCATGACAATTAATTCCATATTTAGGCATTAAAAAAAAAATGCTATAATGTTTAATCATGGAATTAAAATAATTAGAACATAGCATTCAACATCTCGAATCTAAATGTTCTACTAGTCTATACATAAATAAAGTACTAAACATGTTTTAACTTTCAGAATGTGCCATAAAAGTGCTTAATTATTTCTGTAATTATTTTGAATTTTTCTGAAATTTTAAGAAATTAAAAAACTACACAGAAAATCAAAAATAAATAAGACAGAATTTGAAACAATACAAAACCCATACCAAAAAATAAAATATTATTCTAATAGTGTACTGTAAAAAAATTCAAATTCAGAATCCAAGTCATGCTCCCCCATGAGCAATTTAACAGAAAAATATTGAATTATTCATTTATGAAAAATATTTTATTTTTCAAAAAATTATCAAATTGTAGAAAATCAAATTACGAGTCTAATGATACCAGCCATGCTTCAATCAGAATTATAACGAATAGTATAGAAGCAATTAACGTAATTTTTAAATTAAAAACAAACAAACAAAGCCCTTAATAGTACTATTGCCTACGTCAATGGTTACATCAGCAGATGACGTATTTAGCTTGCATCAACAATGACGTCATTGCGCTCAGTCAACACGCGTCAGTGCGCTAGATAGCACGTGCTAGCACGCATCAGCGCACGCACTAGTGCTTAGGAGCACATGAAGCAATTTTCAACGTGAGGGGCCCATGCACCACCTTTCAGACTCCGTTTCGGTTCGATTTGGTACTATCCAACTCGATTTTTCAAGATGAATCCAATGGTGGTCTCAATTTTTTATTTTAATAAGTCTAAATATATGGAGTGCAATCCACTATCTCTCTAGTGAGAGTGAAAGTTCAAATTTTCTGCACTTCACCTTTCTACATGAACTACTAATAACACAAAATGAACCCAAATTAGGATTTGTGATTTCTCTCATTCCGTAAGTCGAAAACAAGTGAATAATATATGGTTTCGAAGGTCTAGAGACAAGGAATCCAAATATATAAGTTTCATATCACGAAAATGAAGCATGTGAAAACAACATGTAATTAAAGTTTCAAAAATACAAAATGGGTCTTCATTTTTATCCAAATCTGACTATCCAATTTTATGAAACTTTGTACATATGCTCTACATGATATGAATTATAACATATATGAATTTCAAGATGATTGGAGATAGTTTGAAAATTATCAATTTTCTTACATGAAACACACATACAAATTTTAACTATTATATATATGGTTTAAATCATATTTCATACATAAAAAACACAAAAAACACTCAGGATGGATCTGATACCAATGTAGGAATATCTATACACAGCGAATTAACAGATTCAATCCATACCTGAATATCTCGAATCTGAAAAGAATGAACCTGATTAGTGAATCATGTGCCTCTGAATCACCAATTGAAATCACAACAGTGGAGAGGACGATAATGCTATAAATGTGCGAAATGAACTTGAAATGAAATGGAGTTCCCACCGAGTTTTGACGCAACCAACAGCTTAGTAGCCATCATTCAACATTCTATTACTTTGTCTCTTCACTATAATATATAGGGCAAACTTCACTTTACCCCTTATGGTTTAGGCCATGTGCGGATTACCCCCTGACTTTCAAATATCACCACATAACCCCCCTGTGGTTGATGGAGTAAAGTGCACAGTTAACACCGTTAATGACAGACGTAAAAAGACCAATTTACCCTTGTATATATAACCCTTGCAGTGAAGTAAAAATCAAATGAAGTATCTAAACCGCATCCTTGCAATGTTATTAAACTAAATGGTTTATCACCAGATCTCATATTTTCAAATTGGTATTGTTCTTGAGGTGGGATTTTGTAGACATTTCAACTGCTCCTCTCTTGTAATAATCTAAGAGTTACAAAATCATTCTTCTTTTAGATCACAAAAGTCCTTCTAAAAATCATCACATCAATTTACACAAAATAATTACATTTTCAGTCACAAAATAAATCATCACATTTACAGTAAGGGAAATGTGATGATTTTGATTTTGTTCTCTTTCTCTTAATTTCTTATGATAGTAACACATCAATCTAGAAAGAGAAATGGAGAAAGAGAGAGAGAGAGAGAGAGAGAAAAAGAAGGAAGAAATGGAGCAAGTTAGCAAACTTTCCAGTGGAATCCAATGTATATAATTTGTGGTTATATATATGTATATATATATAATCTTCTTTGATTTCAATAAAGATCTAGCTGACTTACTTCTTCAATTGGTGAGCATGTTGAATAGTTGGCTTTTGCACAACAAACAATTTACATGTGACCACAATATAATCAACAAAGCTGGCCTTTAAGATTGCACTAATAGAAATCCAACAATGAAATGAACCAAGATCAACCACTATATATATTCTATTTCATCCCCATGTCAATACCAACAAAATTAGATAAACCAAATAAACTTACCGATCCTAAGAAAATTGAATAACCAGCAAATTTTCTAATCGGTCGATTCTTCTTCAATCACCACAGCCTACTATACTTGATTACAACCAACTAAAATTGAGGGCTACCATTCAGTTTTTTCTATTTTTCTTCATGCTAAATAAATATGTTTGTGTTAGGTTGATTGGATTGGCTAGAAGAATCAAATAGATGCTGGTGGGTATTTTCTTCAATTGAAGATGAAACCCAATAAGAAGATGAAGAGGATGAAGAAGTGATGAAACCCAGTAAAAGCTCTTGCTTCTGCACCCGACGGATCTAGATCTGGAAACTCTCTGGCCAAACACCGCTGGGTTCGGACTCTCACTGTCATCCACTACCACCGTCGTCGCTGCAAACTCCTCCCTCTTCTTTGATCTCTGCGACAACGAACCCACCGACGAGGAATCACTTTTGTCTCTCTCTTTAGTTTTCTATCCATGTCTCTCTCTTTCTCTCTACAGTATTTTCGAATTCGAATCAGATTCTCCTTCTTGCTGCCCTTTCAGAGGTGCATAAAATTTTCAATTTCTATTTTTTGGTGTTCATGAATTATGATTGTAGTTTAGGTTTTGAAGTAAAATTGAATTGCTCATTTGGGGTTTTGGGTTTTGGTCTAAATTCTATGATTTCTTTATTTGATGAATATAATTAATTGAGTGATTTGGTAAGAAATGATAAGAAATGAAGAGAAAGAGAACAAATTCAAAATCATCGCATTTCCAGATCTAATGATGAAGATGATAAAGATGAAGAAAATAATATGAGGGCAATCTTTGGAAATTGATGATGAAGATAAGGGTATTTTAGTCATTTCATTTGGAGAAAAAATTATATTTTCATGCCCACTTGCACCACACTCGCGTGCACTGCACAACCGGTTAGAATACACAGAAAAGTTAACAATGCACATTACTCTATCAACCACAGGGGGGTTATGTGGTGATTTTTGAAAGTTAGGGGGTAATCCGCACATGGCCTACAACATAGGGGGTAAAGTGAAGTTTGCCCATATACATATATATATATATATATATAGAGAGAGAGAGAGAGAGAGGATATAGCAGCAGAGCAGCAGGTTGTTTAGGGTGGGTGTTGTTCGTAAAAAGAGTTTTGAGTTGAAGGGGGAACAAGAGGAGTTGATTGGGGCCGGGACAAGAAAGTTATGATCTGGGATTTAACGAGGCCAGGGAAGAAGAGGGACAGGAGGATACAATTACAATCACAGTTAGAATCAAAACCAAAAGTATCAAAAGAAGAAAAAGAAAAAGAATGGTAAAGTGTTACACTGTGAGGTGGGTGTTGGTGCTGGGGTTTCTAACGGCGTCGTTGCTGGTGTTGCCACCAATTCTTCCTCCTCTGCTGCCACCACAAATGATGTTGATGCTGTTTCCGGTAGGGATAATGCTCCTTCTCATGTTCTTGGCCTTCTCTCCTCCCGATGCCAATGCCAACATTCTCCTTTTTACTACTCTCTGACAAATATATATACGTTTGTCTCCCATCCCATTTCTATTGCTATTAACAACTTCATTGTTTCGCCTTCAAACATTCACATCTCAATACAATGTTGCTCCTTTCATTTTTCTTCTATGTTGTCTATTCATTTTATGCTTTGAGCCTTTTAACCAAACAAAAAATCTTTGAGTTTAAATTTTATCAATTCAAATTTTAATTTATTTTTATTCTAAATTATTTATCTATATTTGTTAAATAAATTTGTCAAAAAACATGTAAGTAGTTATTAAACTCAATGAAAACGATTATTTTAGACATTTGTTTTATACATTTATTGAATTTAATGATTAAAATATTTTTTTTCATTAATTTTATTTAATAGAAATAGGCGAATGGTTTATATTGAAAATAAATGAAAATATTAGGATTTAAATTGATAAAATAAAAAATTCAAAATTAAATTTACTTGTGACAAAGCTCAAATCTTTAATTTTTCCTTTTTTTTATACATATAATTTTTTTTTAATGACTAAAATACCTTTAATTTTTCTCAATTTGGGGATTAAATTTCTCTATTTTCAAGATGAAATTCTCCATTCTGGGGTTGAAATTTGTTGGTTTGGGAAGTAATTTTAGAGTATTAGATTAAAATTTCTCATTTCTCAAAACTATATTTTTTTTTCAATTGGGTTTAATTCATTTAGGCTATAGGTTCTATCGCAGGATTATGAACTTTGAAGTGGAGATTGCACTTAAGAAAATGAAATCAAATAAGGCTTTAGGACCCGATGATATCCCTATTGAAGCGTGGAAGTGTTTGGGTAAAAAGCGGATGGCTTGGTTGACTAGGTTGTTTAGCAAAATTTTGTTGACTAGGAACATTCCAGATGAGTGGAGGAAAGGGTATTTTAGTACCAATCTATAAGAATAAAAGAGATGTTCAGAATTGCAACAACTATAGAGACATCAAGCCAATGTGACATATAATGAAAGTGTGGAAGAGGGTGATGGAACGCCAATTGCGAGATACAACAGACGTGTCAGAGAATCAATTTGGGTTTATGCTTGGCAGGTCAACAATGAAAGCGATTTATCTTTTGAGAAGAGTAATATAAAAGTACAGAGAAAAGAAAAAAGAAATTCATATGGTATTTATCGACCTTGAGAAGGCATATGATAGAGTGCCTCGAGATATAATATGGTGGGTGTTAGAGAAGAAAGAGATGACAAAAGGTTACATTGATGTGATTAGGGATATGTAAGAAGGGGTGGTGACCAATATTAGATCGCCTGCTTGAGAGACAGATGAATTCCCTATCACTGTAGGGTTACACTAAGGATCTATCTTAAGTCCTTATCTTTTTGCTTTAGTTATGGATGAGTTGACAAGAAATATTCAGGATGACATGTCATAGTGTATGCTTTTTGCAGACGATATTATGCTAATGGATGAGACTAGAGAAGGAGTCAACACAAAGCTGGAGATTTGGAGAAAAGCTCTTGAATCTAAAGGATTCCGGATAAGCAAAACTATGATAGAGTACATGGAGTGTAAATTTAGTAATAGTAACAATGAAAGCAGAGGAGAAGTGAAGATTGAGAACCAAGAACTGCCTAAGAGTGAACATTTTCGTTATTTAGGGTTGATTATCACAACAGTGGGGGAGATTGATGCAGATGTGGCCCATAGGATAAGGCGGGATGGTGTAAGTGGAGAAGCGCGTCTGGGGCACTGTGCGATAAATAAATACCCACTAGACTAAAAGATAAGTTCTATAGAACGACTATTAGACCAGCAATATTGTATGGGACGAAGTGTTGGGCAACCAAGAAATAACATGTAAATAAGATAAGCGTGACTGAGATGAGGATGCTCAGGTGGATGTGTGGCAAGACTAGACAAGAAAAAATTAGGAATGAGTGTATTCGGGAATGGGTAGGAGTGGCACCGATAGAAGATAAGTTAAGAGAGAATCGATTGAAATGGTTTGGTCACATTCAACAAAGACCAACAGAGGCAGTAGTGAAGTGATGCGATGCTGTAACGGTAGATGTGAGTGTTAGGGGACGAGGTAGGCCTAGATTAATGTTGGCTAGCGTTGTAAATAGAGATACAGATCTACTTAATTTGACTAACGAAATGGCCTTTGATAGAGCTGCGTGGAGAAGCCAACTCCATTTGATGGGACTTAAGGCTTAGTTTGGTTTGGTTTGGTTTGGTTTGAGTTAAATTCATTATATTCTCTTATGATTTGAGACTTGAGCACTATATCCTCTATGGTTCAAATATAGTCCGAAAGCGTCCATGTGAATTTGGACTAAAGTACTATTGTTAGTTTTTCCATCAAAACTAACAAAATGTATATTACACTCATCATTTTTTTGGGTGCTTTTGGTTTTTTGAAAAATTAAAGTGAAATTAATACAATAAAAAGATAATTTTACTTGCATTTTTTTTCCAAATCTAAACTAAGATTAATATGTTAATTAAAAAAATAAAATAAATTAAAAATCTAATTAAAAATTGATCTAAAATATAAAATATATTTAAGAATTGATTTAAAATATAATTAAATATGAATATATAATTAAGAATTGAACTAAAATATAAATAATTTAAAATTAGGTTAATATGTTAGGAATTATAATAAATAATTAAGAATTTAAGGTTAACAGTGATCTAAAATATAAGTAAATTAAAATTAAAATAAATAATTAAGAATTTATAATTAATTGTGATTTAATTGAACTAATATTAGACATTATAAATTGTGTATATGAGAGAGGAGAAAGAAAGAAAATAAAAAAAAAAATAAAAAAATATAGAGTTTGAGGGTATTATAGTCATTTTACATGTATAGTTAACGGTATTAACGGTTTCACTTTGGTCCAAAATCACATTGGGACTTTCTAGCTATATTTAAGAGGTAAAGTGCTCTGACCCCAAATCACAAGAAGATAAAATAAATTTTTCCCTTTTGAATTTTATGATTAAATTTCATAGTTTTTGGGATGAAATTTTTCTTTTTCTTAAAACTAAGAAATTTCTCAATTTGTAAAATTCAAAATTTTAGGATGAAATTTAAATTTTTATTACAGATTATCAATTTAGGATTAAATTTATCAATTTTGGGCATTAAAATTTCTTTTTGGAGTGAAAATTTGTCAGTATTGGTTGTAATTTTAAAGTATATGGTTGAAATTTCTCATTTTTACAAAACTAGGCAAATTTTCACTGTTGTGAAACCAAAATTTTTTAGATGAAATTTCATAATTTTGTCACAATTTCTTGTCATGGGATTAAATTTCCCATCACAATTCTTATTTTAGAGATTAAATTTCTTAGTTTTTGACTGAATTTTCTTAGTTTTGGCATGTAATTTCATTGATTTAGGTTGAAAGTTTTGTGAAACTAAGAATTTTGGGACGCAATCTTACAATTTCATTTCAAATTTTTGGATGAATTTTCTTAGGCTTGGATTAGTTTTTCTCATTTGAGATAAGATATTTCTCAATTCTTAAAACAGGCTTAGTTGTTCCATACACTATTTGTGTTAGGCAACAGCTAGCTGCGTTATTTTTGGTTTGAAAAGTGTTAACTTTTTAGTTTTTTTTTTTTTTCAAAAAAATTGTCCTTTTGTGTATAAAACATGTGAGAGATGATGTAATCCAAAATAAGTTAAAAGCTAAAAGTTAGCTTTTTATTGGCTTCCCAAATGACACTTTGTCGTCTTGAATCTCAAAATACTAATAATTCAATAAATTGTTTGACTAAAATCTTGACAAAATTGGTTCTCTAACTCTCCCCAGATTTATTTGCTTTCCATTGCAGCTGATTGTTGACCCATTCAGGAATTAAAAGCATTTTTTGTTTTTCTAATCAAACTTAAGTAAACTTCTTTCAATTTGAGTTCAACATTCAATTAGGTATGTCTCGTTTGAAAGTTGACTGTCTCTTCTATGTGAGCAACTCTTTTCATCACATGGTTTAATCTTGAAGCACACCTCTGAAATTTACAAATAACTTAAAAGCCAGAAACAACTAGAATAGCTTCTAAGCAGTGCATCCTCAACTCCTTCACCTTGCATAAAACATCCCAACTATTCACATAATTATATGGAAATACAAAATTTGACTACTACTTAACAGAATAGAACAGTTCAGCAAAAAAGTGTGTTCCTAAATTGCATATCCTCCTCCTACAACAAACCTCAATTGCTTCAACATGGCCATCAATCAAATCCATCCAGCAAAGTGGTGAACTTGTCACATCTGATTATCAATTATATCCCGCGTCATCTGTGTTGGGATGAGTCCTTCGATTCGGATTGCATCTTTATTTGGATCTGGACTGATGAAATACAATGTTGGCAACCCCCGGACCTGGAACATAACAATATTTTACTACAGTGTCTTTCTACTTTCAAAATTCCAGTTCTAAGTCCTAAAGGAACCTAGACAAGTAAGATATTTGTGGAGGCTCCTCCATTCAACACAATAAGAGTAATTTCCTGGAGAGATCAATCCCATTACCTTATCTTTACCCAAGAGGTTCTGTAGTAATAGTTTTAAACAATAACAACTTCTCTATGATCCAAGTTCAAAAATTCTATATAAAATATTAGATGCCATCACAGGCTCAAAATGTATTTGAAAATTGCACTTACCAACAGAGTATGAGTTTTCTGCCAATAAATAATATTGACAAGGACAAACAGAGCCAAAGGCTAACCTGCATGTCACGCGTAAATTCATATTCATCATTCGTGTCAACCTTCACAATTAATGCATTGCTCTCATACTCTACAGCAAGCTGTGGGATAAATTTAAAGTAAAACGATATAAAAGAGATTTGCAAAAACCATGAATTCAACTAATCGGCTTCAAGAAAATTAGGTTCCACTTGGTCATTTAGAATACTTTGCACTTAGATCGAATAGATTCGGAAAATAGTTACATAACACTTAAATTATGTTGGTTAACGACCAAATTCAATGGTTCACCAAAAAAAATAAAAAAATAAAAAAAACAAAAATCTCCTTTTCTCTTTATTTCTCGGTTAAGGCTTTGGGTGTTGGTTGGTGGTGTAGAAAGTAGTTTTCCAAAGTAAGGTGGACTTACACGCTTCAGCCTTGTAACATTATGCATATCCATCAATAATTAATGAACAATCCAACAAGCACCTATAAGCTTCTCTCCCATTAATTCCGTCAAAACAATGAATACTAATCAAACATCAATGGAGCTAAGGCATTTCAATTGTTTTAGAAAGAGTCGACTCGGGCGGTGTTTTGATAATGGATTTGCATAGGGATTTGGAAAGGAAAAAGAAGAGGTGAGTGAAATGAAGAAAAAATTTAGCTTATATTTCATTCACATTTCCCGTGCCTTTTCCTTTCCCTTTCCAAATCTCTATCAAAATCCATGATCCAAACATAGCTTGAAAGAAAATTATTTGCAAGTTGTTTCCACTATCAACGAGATATACCTTACTTATGCCAGCTACTACTTGTTTAGCTGAATTTTTTCCCATCTAAAATCATATTCAATATCAAAATATATGGTTAATTTTAAAAATAATAATAATAATATTATGCAGGAAGTTCTATCGAACTGGACTTACTATTACTTATGTGATGATGATTGTCACTTTGGTGGAACTTTAATTGCAACAAATGGAGCACAAGGAAAAAGTGGATTTAACAAAACACTCAAAACTTACTGATTGAATTTAGAATTAAAAATGATGCAAGTAAGCAAGAAGGGCATAAACCAATTTAAGAAAAAAGAAAAAAAAAAAGCCTCAAAATACAGAGAAAAGCAAACTGTCCTTGGGCATAAGCACTCATTTTGAAGACGATCATACACCACCCAACCTTGTAGAAAACCCCTCATTCTATCAATAAGAGAACAATCAATGGCAAAGTTGTTAGACAATCTTCACTGTATTTGAAAAATAAATTATGTTTGTGTACTTAACAACAAACGAAATTCATAAGAAATAAAAGAAATGAGAGAATTTGTTTGATTACAAAAATCAAACCAAAAAATAAAATAAAATAAATAAAATAGGTTTTTATTTTGTTACAAAAATAAAATGAAAATCTAAAACAGGAAAATAATAAAACAGAAAATAAATTAATTACTTACCAAATAATTTCTTGAACAAATTTTCTGATCAAGTCCAATGTTTAACACTGTGTCCTTAAGACAAATTCGTCCTCTCCACGGTGCTTTCAAAATGTGGACGTCTATCTCCCAGGATAAAATGATCAACAACGAATAAATGCAGCACCTACAATTTATTCACACAATGAACACACTTAGTGTATATACTCTTTCTCACAGAAAATTAATGGAACTAATGCAGCAAAATGCAGAGATGAATTGTAGCAGAGAAGAACGAAAATTGGAATGAAAGCATCAAATCAGGGCTGCCTATTTATAGATGTAGTGGTAGCTGTACAAATTTGAATGAACAGTTATGAAACCTGTTCGAACAGATCTGGTTTGAATTTCAAACAGACAAACTGTTTTGGGCTTGAATCTGAACAGATTCGGATCTGTTTGGAGAGTGAACCTGTACAGAAAATTCTGAAGAGGTGCAACAATTTTGAATTCAAAAAATTGAAATTTAAACTGGACAGATTTTATTTTACTAAAAAATAAAATTGAATTCAAATGTTTTTGGCCCAAAAAAATTAGTATTGGGCCGGACAAGCCCAACCCAATCTCACACCATGCACCCACGCCCAAGCCCAGGCCCAGGCCCAGCCCGCCAGACTGACTGGACGGACGAACAGCCGGCGGCGGCGGCGCGCGTGTGGTTATTTTTGGGTCCAATTGGTCTAGTCCAATTTGCCCATAACCTCTCCTTTCTACAAACTTGGGGTGTCCCTTTGGGCCCTCCCCAAGTTATAATTCCAAGCTTTATAAACCCATAAATTTCTTTCCACCAAACCAATGTGGGACAAGCCTTTTATTCAAACCTTTAAGGATTTTCCACCAAAACTCCATTTCCATGGAGCACACTTTGGCTTCAATTTTCCATTCACCCGATAATGGTTTTGAACAACCAAATATACCACGTGAATCACAATGCGGCATAGAACGCGTTACCACTTAGACCCACGAAATTCGACACATGGGTCCGACCTAAAAATTAGACCAAAGTTTAGAAAAAATTCTGTTTTTTTCAAATTTTTTCAAAAATCATTTCTAACAATCCCCCACCTGAATGGAATTTGATGGCAACGGAAATGCAACAATATACAGAATTTGTCGAAAAAGTATGAACCGGAAATATCTTGCATCAGGATAGATAACTTTCGGTCTTGAACCTTCCCTAGTAATAACCTATCGGACTTACTAGCTAACCAATAGACGAGATAAATTGTTCAGCCATTTGTGTAAGCCCAGACAATAGATTTCACACAAAATATCTTCTGACACATCGTGGTTCTCACGGTTGTGTTCATTTTGGACTTGAACGCTTCTGGTTTTCATGAGTGCTTCTAGAGAATTTAGCCTCTTGATTATCATAGAACCGGCCCTAGTTCGACACTCATATAGGTGATTCTTATTATGAGTATCTCTTATACTCGTCTTGATTTTATGCCTAAATCAAGATATAAGTAATCATTAAAAGCTAAGCTTATCCTTAGACCGCTGCATACAACACATGTTGCAGATATCACTCTCACCATAGGAATGGGTAAGGAATTTTAATGGATCCACAATATTCTCTTTAGATTTTATATAATCTATTGAGATTATTCCATTTGAGGGCAATTGTCTTACAGTATTATGTTGACGACGAATATGTCGTGACTTACCATTATACATATGATTCTGTGCCATGCCTATTGCAGATTGACTATCACAATGAATACAAATAACTGGCACAGGTTTTGTTCTAAGAAGTGACGAAGCCATTCTGCTTCTTCTCCTACTTTGTCTAAAGCAATGAATTCAGATTCCATTGTGGATTGGGCGAAGCATGTTTGTTTCTTGGATTTCCAAGAAATAGCAGCACCTCCCAGAGTGAAGACATATCCACTAGTGGGTTTTGAATCTTTAGTATCCGATATCCAATTGGCATCACAATAACCTTCGAGTACTGCTGGATATCGAGTAAATTTCAAACCATGATCACAAGTAAATCTTAGATATCTAAGAACCCGAATGATCGCTTTCCAATGGTCTTCTCCAGGGTTACTAGTGTACCTACTCAATTTACTGACTGCATAAGCTATGTCAGAACGAGTACAATTCAGTAGGTACATTAGACTTCCAATGATTTTGGAGTATTTTAACTGAGACACCACATCACCTCTATTTTTTGATAAATAAAGACTGATGTCTACAGATGTTCTAACTACATTCATATCATCATTGATAAATTTACCAAGAATTTTCTCAATATAATGCGATTGAGATAATGCATATTCGTCAGATGTTTTAGTAATTTTCATTCCTAATATTACATCTGCGACCCTCATAATTTTCATATCAAATCTTTTGTTCAGCATTTGCTTAGTTGATTTGATTATGTTTTGACTGCTTCCAATGATAAGCATGTCATCCACATAAAGACAAACTATGACATATCCTTGGTCAGTGTTTTTAACATAGACGCCCTTGTCATATTCGTTTATCTTAAACCCATTAGTAAGCATAGCATGATCAAATTTTTCATGCCATTGCCTAGGTGCTTGTTTTAATCCATAAAGAGATTTTACTAGCCGACAAACTTTCTTTTCTTGCCCTGGCACTACAACCCCTTCGGGTTGCTCAATATAGATCTCTTCATTTAGATCACCGTTTAAGAAAGCTGTCTTAACATCCATTTGATGTATTTCTAAATTAAACAATGCTGCTATAGCAATAAGCATGCGAATAGATGTTATTCTTGTCACGGGGGAAGATGTGTCAAAATAGTCCAGACCTTCCTTTTGTCTGTAACCTTTTACTACAAGTCTTGTTTTATTCTTGTCTATTGAACCATCTGCTTTCATTTTTCTCTTGAATATCCACTTATATCCAAGAGGTTTAGAACCAAGTGGAAGATCTACAAATTCCTGAGTATGATTTTGCATAATGGATTCAATTTCATTATTAACAGACTCTTTCCAGAAAGGTGTTTCAGGACCTGTCATTGCTTCCTTAAAGCTTTAAGGTTCATTTTCTAACAGGTATGTCAGAAAATCTGGACCAAAGGATTTTGATGTTCTTGCTCTCTTACTTCGTCTTGGTTCATCATCAGTTAAATCCTGTTGTTTGAGACCATTACTAGTCTCTTGTGTTTGATTGTCATTAGTCTCTTGACTTTGTGTACAATCATAAGTTCTTTTCTGTGAACTTAATTCCTGTCCTTTCTTCTAAGGAAAGACATGTTCAAAAAACACAGAATTCCTTGACTCAATAATAGTGTTCACATTTATATCAGGTATTTCTAATTTATAAGTCAGAAACCGATATGCACTACTATTCTAAGCATAACCAATAAACACACAATCCACTACTTTTGGTCCTATCTATGTCTTTTTCGGAACAGGAACTTCTACTTTTGCCAAACACCCCCACTTTTAAGTATTTATAGGAAGGTGGTCGACCTTTTTATAATTCATAAGGAGTGCTGTTGGTTTTCTTGTGGGGTATTCTGTTAAGAACATAATTAGTAAACAATATTGCTTTCCCCCACAAGTTTTGCGGTAAGCCTAAACTTAAGACAGATTCGTCCTCTCCACGGTGCTTTCAAAATGTGGACGTCTATCTCCCAAGATAAAATGATCAACAACGAATAAATGCAGCACTACAATTTATTCGCACAACGAACACATTTAGTGTATATACTCTTTCTCACAGAAAATTAATGGAACTAATGCAGCAAAATGTAGAGATGAATTGCATCAGAGAAGAACGAAAATTGGAATGAAAACATCAAATAAGGGTTGCCTATTTATAGATGAAGTGGTGGCTGTACAGAATTGAATGAACAGGTATAAAACTTGTTCAGACAGATCTGGTTTGAATTTCAAACAGATAAACTGTTTGGGTTTGAATCTGAACAAATTCGGATTTGTTTGGACAGTGAACCTGTACAGAAAATTCTGAAGAAATGCAATAATTTTGAATTCAAAAAATTAAAATTTAAACTAGACAGATTTTATTTTACCAAAAAATAAAATTGAATTCAAATGTTTTTGGCCCGAAAAGATTAGTATTGGGCCGGACAAGCCCAACTCAACCTCACACCCGCGCCCAAGCCCAAGCCCAGCCCGCCCAACCGACTGGCGGCGCGCATGTGGCTATTTTTGGGTCTAGCCCAATTTGCCCATAACTTCTCCCTTCTACAAACTTGGGATGCCCCTTGGGGCCCTCCCCAAGTTATAATTCCAAGCTTTATAAACTCACAAATTTCTTTCTACCAAAACAATGTAGGACAAGGCTTTTATTCAAACATTTAAGGATTTTCCACCAAAACTCCATTTCCATAGAGCACACTTTGGCTTCAATTTCCCATTCATCCGATAATGATTTTGAGCAACCAAATATACCACATGAATCACAACACGACATAGAACACGTAACCACTTAGACCCACGAAATTCGACGCATGGGTCCCACCTAAAAATTAGACCAAAATTTAGAAAAAATTCTGTTTTTTCCAGATTTTTTCAAAAACCATTTCTCACAAGAGTTACAACTCATTCTTCTGAGGACTACTGTGTATATTTCAATGCAGAGATTTCTTAAAGAAAACATTTCATTTACATTAAAATATGAGCATATGAATGCTCAAAGTTGTGCATGAAATATCATTGATTGGATTGATATTTTTTTTATGAAAAATGCCTAAGATAGTTGCGATAACTCACCCAAGAGTCAACTTGGGGAAAACGGGAAATTTCAACTGGCATCTAGTGATGTGTGGCATTTGGTGGGGCCACCCCAACCCATTATGTAGTGTCATCATCTTAGGTGGGAAGCGTGGTGCAAACCGAATTGATGCAGCTGGGTTCGACCAAAACAAAAAAGGAGGTCGGTTGGGTCTTTGGCATTTCATTTTAAAACATACACTCTATCTCTAACCTCTAAACTCTCTCAAAAGAGGCTTTCCACTTGTGATTTCAATTTTCCCTATGAACTCTATAATCAATCAATGGCCTTTCATTCTCAAAATTTCCTAACATACCTGAAGACAACGATTCTTCAAGCCATCATTTAGATCCCCACACTATACAAAGGTTGGGGATGCCCAATACATCCTGGTGCAGAGCAGCCACGATGAAGATATCCTACTACACGAATCGGAGAAACATCTCCCAAGGCTTGCTTTAGAGGGCGAGTAATGTTACAATGACCATCTCCTTTTAGTACATTTTATTTACGATCTGATGTGGCACACAAATTAGTTGGATATTAATGACATTCGTGTAGGGCCATTGTTGTCATTACTATCCAAATAATGTGTGTGCTACATCAGATGATAAATAAAAATGTCGTAAAAAAAAATAGTCATTGTAGGATTAGTCTTAGAGGGCATGGTAAGGGTTAGAATGACTCATTTTGATTTTTCTCTTTATCAGGATGTGTATGCGCTTTGCGTGTTGTTTGTCCCTTGAAAATTTGGAATATGCATGCATTCAAACATGATATCGTCTCGCTTGTGCAATGTGTGCGTTCTAGGTGTTTGTGAAAATGTTTAGCTTGTGATATGGTTGAGTGCTAATGCCATGCTCATGTTAGTACATTTGCTAAGAGATCAATTACGAATGAAATTGCTGATGCATATGCCATGGGCACACTTAGGAAATGATGTTGATAATCATGTTATTAATATGATAATGGATTGCGCTCACCAAATTTTCATGCAAATGCCTCAACTAATTCTCCTTTGTTTATCTAGTCCAAGGATCGTCCATGGAAGCTTAAGGCTTTGGCCCATCACAAGATATATGTAGAGGTGGTTTGGGAACTTACCACAGGAGGCCTAAATGCACGTGATCAATGTCGGATTGGGTGATTTGGTTCAACTTGTAGTGCTCACCAACAAGGACCAAATTCAATTGGTCTACGAACACCTTTCACTTCCCCTTTTCCAAGATGACATTAGCTCCATACGACTTTGCTATAATCATTGGGATATGGGTAGCTAGAGAATCTATCCTTGCCAACCTCGACATTCATACAAATCCTGAGGCTTTAAAGTTCTATCTAGGTGAGGTGCCACCAATGAATGACGTAGATTCGGTAAAGCATTCTTGGTTTTCGGAGAACTTTGAGAATTATGTATGCACCGATGACTAAGACTTTGAGATTGTGGCTTGGGCCTTCTTGTTATATCTCTTTGGCAGTACCAACTTTGCCAATTTGAACAACAAAGTGCATCTCCAATACCTCTTGGCTATGAAAGACATGAGAACAATTTAAAATTATGATAGGAGCGATGCAAGACTGGCAATACTCTATGGCTACCTAGGTGCCGTTTCTTGGAACAAAACTCACAGCAAAGGTGGATGCTGATGGGTTTGGGAGGTAAAGGTTTAACAAGCTCTTATTTCCCTCTCTTTGTCACTCATGACGGGACAAATGATGTTTCCCTTTTTGACACAAATTTGGAGCTATGAATGCTTGGGAATGTTAGCTCCCCATAACTTGCATGACAACCCTCGCATTATCCCCTGGGGTTTAATCCAAAGAGCACATGGAAAGAAAGGAGGGTGCTTATGATTTTGCGAAATTCAAGAAGTTAACTTTGAACAAGGTATTTGCTTCCCCAAATTTTTTTTTTCTTTTTTTTTTGATTGGCACCGGGGTGTCCAGATTAAACCCTGATTAATTCCCAAGGGTGCACAGGCCCTCGATAAAAAGTTTTCCGCAAGTGCACCACGGTTAATTCAAGGATTTTCTCCCAATTCGATAGCCCCAAAGAATTGTTAGCACCTAAGAGGTTCCGATCCCTAAACCTTTGAGCAAGCACATCCCCAAGACCTAAGACCTAGCCACTAGGCCAACCCCTTGGGGTTTATTCCCTACCCTAATTTACAAAATAAAAAATAAATAATTATTTAATTATTTATTTTTCAAGTTGAAGCAAAGATTTTGTCTCATTTTTAGGTGAACTTGCATCCTTGGGTGAAAGCTGAGAGGTACATATCGGGGAGACCTACTGAGTAGCAAAGAGGTTGCTCCAATGTAAATTTTGTTGGAGGAGCCTTTTCGTAGGGAATGGTGTTTGGGTAAGTGCTTGGTTTGCCAATCTATGAGTTTGGATGAGTTCAAAGTTCCTTCTTCCCTTTGGCGTTGATGTGCTTTAGGTGGTGTTTGATAAAGCTAAAAATTGGAAATTGAAAATTAAGTATTGAAAACTAATTGTTGAATATTTTAATCTAAAAAACTATTTGATAAAAATTTAAGTGCTGAACCAAAACAAGTTATTTGATATGTACCAAGATTAAATTTGAAATTTATTAATTTTAAATTGTATTTTTCAATTTTTATATTGTGATAGTGAGTTGGTGGTGGTGGTGGTGGTGGTGGTGGAGGAGGAGGCGGCAACGTTAGCTATGGCACCAATGACAATGGTGGTGGAGATATAGGGATAGTGGTTGTGGTGATCGTAGAAG
The DNA here is from genome assembly GCF_055761805.1 of Camellia sinensis. Classification (NCBI taxonomy): domain Eukaryota; kingdom Viridiplantae; phylum Streptophyta; class Magnoliopsida; order Ericales; family Theaceae; genus Camellia; species Camellia sinensis. The sequence continues at coordinate 146,286,558 of NC_138963.1, forward strand.
GGTGATGTTATGAAAATAAAGGGGGTTGCGGTGGCATTGTAATGATGGTGGCTATGGCAATGGTGGCAATGCTTGTGGAGGTGAAGGGTTATAGTAGTTGTTGTAGTGGTCGAATAATGGCAGTGGTGACTGTGGTGATGATAGTGTGGCAGCGGTAGTGAAATGGTGGTGGTGCTTAGTAGTAGTGGTAGTGGCAGTGGCATAATGGTAATAGTGGTAGTGGCGGTGGCGGTGGTAGTGGAGCGTTGGTGGTGGTGGTAGTAAGTTTATAATAGTATATGTCAACGCTTATGTTTAGTATTTATAAATTCAATTAGAATTAAGTTAATTCCATACCACTTAAAATTTTCTTAACTTTTAGCTTACATTTTAAGAGTCATTTAAATTTTTAAGTGATATTAATTGTGGTTATCAAATGAGCTTTATTGATTTTCACTTAATACATTCAATTTTAAGTGCAGAATTAGGTTATCAAACACACCAACTTAAAATGAGTGAATTGGATTGAACTTTGAGTGGATATCTGGTGAAGGAGTACCTAGAAGATGGCATGGACTATGGTGCTTTTGAAATAAGTTAAATAAGTTATCACATGTGCCAAAATTATCCCTTGCCAAACCTACCTAGGCTCCCCTAGGATGTGGTCATAGCCTAGAGCAGGAAATGGAAGAGATTTGGTTCCACATTCTCAAAGATCAAAAGTTTCCTTCCCGCTAGGCATAAGACAAGGGAATTCTATGTCCTCATTTTGGCTTGTATTCTTCCATTCCCTGGTTAATTCACCCCTAAATATATGTACTTTGCAATCATATGGAGATGTGTTACAATTTAATCACCCCTCAAAGCAGTGTTTTTAAAGGTTCAAGGCACACCAAGGCACTGAAGGTCTCTTGGGGCTTAGGCGCAAGGCGACGCGTGGGCTTTATTGAAGCAAGGTGTTAGTAAAAAATAAATAAATTAACATAGACTAAAGATTCATAATGTAATGTGTGATGTCATGAATTAATTATTTGTAATTTTTTCCAAACAGAGACTCAAAACAAAGACACTGACATATTTGAAAAAAAAAAAAAAAAAAAAAATTAAAAAAAATAGAAAAAAGAGAAGAAAGAGAAAAAGAAGAAGAAAAAGAAGACGTGCTTGCTTGTACAAACTGTTGCTATTCTCATTTTTGCATTATTCCATGTGTGAAGCCAAAAAAAAAAAGACAGGAAAAAAAAAACCAAGCCCAGCAGCAAACGACGACGAAGAAGAAGAAGAAGAAGAAGAAGAAGAAGAACTTTGCCCAACAGGGGAGAGAGAGAGAGAGAGAGAGAGAGAGAGAGAGAGAGACTGAGTTGAAGAAGCAGAAAAAAAAATAGAGAGCAAAGAAGAAGAAGAATAAGAGAGAGAGTTGAGACTCGAAGTCGAAGAAACAAAAATAAAAAAATAAAAAACAAAGAGCAAAGTCGAAGAAGAAGAAGAAGAAGAAGAAGAAGAGAAGAAGAAATCACCTGGTCCCAAATGAGTCGAAGGGAAGAGAGAGAGAGAGAGAGAGAGAGAGAGAGAGCAAGCTTTTGAGCAAATACGAATGGAGATTAGGGCATTTCGATCGATTTGGGGCTGGGTACTCTCGCATATAGCTCAGAGTTGTAATACTCTGTAATTCAAACCTTTAAAAGCACGATTTGAGCCATTAGATTCATTCAGAGATCCAAAAACAAAAGTCACGCCTAGGCGTGCGACTTGTGCCTTTTCTCGCCTCGACAAGTCACGCATAAGGCACACGCCTCTTTCAAGTCGCCTCGCCTTGGGTACCTGCAAGCGCAATTGTTATGCCTCGCTGCGCCTTCACAACACTGCCTCAAAGATTGAACCACCATTCAAAATAGCCCAAGTTGATGATACAATCTCTCACTTCCTCTTCTAGCACTCAAAGTGTGAGTTGCGAAAGAGGTGAGTTCATTACCTTTGTATGTTTTTGCATGCCCTGCTTATGCACTAATAGTTGTTAACATTTCTCTAGACCACTAATGAAGGGGGTGGTTTAGATGGAGTTCCCCCTCATGCCCTTGGCACATCCTATGGTGTGGCACCACTTAGGTGGCAACCTACAAAGGAGTGCCCACTTCTAGCAGATTCATGGAAAAGAAGTCAAGTGCTACAAAATCTGATGATGCATTTCATCCTTCCCAGAGATGCCCAAGCAAAAATAAATAAATAAGTGAAGAGTGTGTCCCTCCTTCCCTCCCTGCCTCCCTGATATGCATTTATTAATGTTAGTCCCATTACCTCGAACTTAGAGTGAAAAAATAAAGTAACAATTTAAGATTATAGATAACATTACTTTGTTTTTAATATTATTAATGCATGTTCTACTCCTAGTTGTTATTGGGACCAAAAGGTTCTCAATTAAAAGGCTACTAAGTGTAATCAATGAAGGGAATAAATAAGTGAAGCATGTGTTCCTCTCTCTCTCTCTCTTTCTAGCACGTGCCTTTGAATGTTTGTGAAAATCTATTCTTTTTGCTTAGCCATGATGCATGGATGTTTGTATTTGATATTCAAAATTTGTTTTTGAGTCGTGATTTGCGTAAGGATTGGTTCAAGACGTCAAAAGGATGAGTATGTGCTCATTTAGGGAAAATGGATCATCAAAAACTGAAGAAAACATTGCATAGTGTTTCATCAAGTAGTGCACGCCACATGATGGAGCCATCGAATGGCTTAGTGCCATTTGATGTGCCCATTGAATGTTATGGCGCCATTCAGTGTCAGGGGTCCTAATTTTGCAACAAATTGCCAATCTTGGTTTCCAAAGCTTTATATAAAACACCATTTGCCTGTGGAGAACTTTGTCCCACCATTAAAGAAGTTTAATAGTGCACTCCTCTTGACTTAGTAATTCTTCTCATTCCCCTATTGAACCATGCTAAACTACTAATGAAACTCTGTAGATTGGGTAAAAAAAGGGACTTGGTCTTTTATGCATACCGGTGAGTTGTTTGTTTTTTTAAAGCTCATAGACAAGTTATGTCCTCTAGCTGTTTTTTCTGATTTCCCTTACCAACACTATTGTCAAAATGCCCTACATATGTGCTTGCTTGCACATTTTCTCCTTGTTTCTAGGGGTAGACATACACTAGGCTAGGCTTGCACTATATAGTAAAAGCATATGTCTCATTCCAAACCCAACCTACTCTGACATAGGGTCCAATCTAGACATCCCAAGCCCAGCTCTAAAGAAATGTCTAAATCCCAAACCCACTACTAGAAAAAGGCCTTTTGCTACCCTATAATTTGTGACCTCTGATAATCAGTCACAAATAACTAATTTATTATTTATTTTCTTCTATTTATTTTCCCCTTTTGCCTTATATTTGCCGTAGTCCTTCACAATGATCGTTCTTTTCTTGCACGCATTCTCGCTCTGTCTCTCTCTCGATCTCATACTGGTATGAATCTCTCTCTCTCTCTCTCTCTCAATCTCACTCTCTCTGTGTCCCTCAATCTCATTCTCTCTCTCCTTAATGTTCTTCTTAATCTTGTGCTCTCTCTGTTTCTTATATTCTAAAAACACAATCAGCTTTTCGTAATTCTTTCGAACTCAATCATTGAAGGTACACACACACTCTCTCTCTCTCTTTCCTAAGTTTCTTTCTCTATTTCTTCTTGTTTTTGGATTTGAATCTACATCTAGGGTTTTGATCAAGTTCAAGGTTCTCTCTCTTGGAAGTTCTTCTCTCTGTTTCTATCTTCCTTCGTTTCTGCTTATTTTGCGATTTAAATCTGCTCCTAGGGTTTGGATCGACGAATGACTTGCGCAATATTCAAATTTGACGATTTCTATTATTCGATGAATGCAATTCAATTTTATTTCTTCATTTTGATTTTTTTTTTCCTTCCTAAGCTTGAAAATTCAGCATGTTTTTGTTTTGTCTGATCATATTTCTCCATTTGCCTCTGTTTATCTACTTAGAAATTGTCAGAAACTAGAATTGAAGAAATTGAGTTTTATTCTTGAGCTCTGTTATTAGTCCCTTAGAATGAAAATTAAGATGAGAGGCCCTTACTATGGTTTACACTCAAGTAAGGTTTACTACCTTATTCTGGTTTACTTAGATGATAAACATTAATTAGATAACCCAGTAGTGAGAAAACATGTTGTCACTACAAGGGGTGGATGAAATTTCCATTTTGAGCTTAATGTATTGAAGCCTATGATTGCAAATGCTCTTCTACATGTAAGTCCAGTTAGCTTTTTATAGATATAATTTGGAAAAGGCATATGATATATCAGACATGTAATTTAAGAACCTAGGTTCCTTTTAGGAGGCATAAAGGATGCTAGTGCATATGGTAATTAGCCACAGCTACCATGTGAAAAAATATGTATGTCCTTCTTGAAGTTTGATATTCTGTTATGTGCTTTAATTGGTGCCATGTTCATCAATGCAATTGAGTACATTGTGCACTATCACGAATTGATGGCATTTCTGACCTATGAATTGATGGCATAATGAACTATGGTAATTGATCTAACACTTCTGAATTGAATGTAGTGCTTAAGAGCCCATGTTCGAGGTTTGAAGCCTAGATGGAAGGCCTTTTCTTATTAATTTGACCAGGAAAATAATTCAAATTACTTCATGGCAAGTAACCAAAAGAAGTAATAATAAGATCTCAACTGCTTAACTAATTTATAAATGAGAGAGTCATAGTGATGTAGAACAAGTAGCCGAAGACTTCTTGGAACAATTGGACAGCCAAAAGGCAAGAAAGAAACCAAATTGAGAGCAATAGCGACACTTTTGGGACGAGCTCAGAATTGTCTCAAATTTGGTAGTTTGATCGGAAACGGCGTTTTAAATCAAAATCATCACCGCTCTCGGGGATGATGAACGGTGGATTTTAGCCAAATTCTTTCGGTTAGGCCTTCAAATTAGCGATTTTTCCGTTTTAGGAAAGTTTCGTTTTGGGAATAACTTTATTTTGGGAACTCCGTTTTTAGCGCCGTCTGTTTTGGCGGGTTTCTATTGCTTCTTAGTATGCAGATTTGGGCTTAACTCATATTTTCTATTTTTGGTAATTTTCTGTTTATTTTCGTGTCTAGCAAGGAATTATCCTAATTCCTTGTTTCCTTATTTAATTATGGTTCAATTTATTATAAATACGCATGTATGCCTTAGGACAAATCATCTTTGATGCAATATAATTCAGTTCTTGAAATTTTTTTTCCTTCCTTATGGGTTCAAGAATTTTGTTCGTCTGCTAGAACAATATCTAGCCTCGTGTGATTGTTTCTCTCTTTAATATTTACCTTTGTAATTGTTTGGAGCAGGTGATCCATTGTCTGGAAGGAGCACAGACTGGCATACCATATGAGACATCTTTCGCAGGTGATTGTTGATGTTTCAAATACTCAACCTCTTGGTTTCTTAAAATTTCAATAGTTATTTTATTTTATGAACCAATGTATTTTTCTTTCACTTGACAAACTGATGTAACATTGAGCTGTCCTAGGTCATAGTCCAACAGCTAAATGATTGTTGATGTATTTAAATAAATTTCTTCCTAATTGTTGATGATCCTTAAGTATTTCCTAGGAGGGTGTGTGAATGTATTACTTTGATCAAGTTTCAGACTTTGAATGGGCCCGAATGCTCTATTTATCAGGCATCTAAGACGTTGATCAATTTATGTTCTAGAATGTTAATGCGTGGAAATATCTGCTAGATGGTTTCAACTTAACATATCAGCGTGCTAGGCATATGCATACTACTTATATGTATTTATGAATTGCCTTGTGCAGCCATGTTAAAGGTGATAATCTTAGTGTGTTTCACTGTTATTATTTTTCTCCATGCCCATGAACATGACTGGGGTATTTAACTTCAAAGAAACTTCTTTGTTTCAGCAATTAGGCTTTAACACATTTACACTAGACTTAGTCTTGATTATTGCTGAATAGGAACCACTTACATCTCGATATAACAGCTCTGTTCCACTCAACTTTTAGAAACCCAATCCATCTTCCTTGACCATATTAAGTTTACAAGCTGCAAGATAGAGAAAAAAATGGATGTGGTCTATAACTGCCTGCCCAATTCATATTCCTATGATTATTTGATTCACGGGCTATGTGTCCAAGGGAGAACGAAAAATGGTAGGGATTTGTGTAATGAAATGAAGAAAGGGTTTATTCCAAGCAGTAAGGCATACAACTCCCTTGTGAACTCTTTGGCTCTTGATGGAGAAGTTGATGAAGAAGTGAACTTTTTGAGGGAGATGATGAAAAACCAGAGGTTTGCTGATTTGGTCACATATTGGACAGTACTTGATGAGATCTGCCAGAAACGGAGGCTTGAATAGCATTTTTTAATGAAATTTATAAATACAACATTCACATGTTTCTTTCAGTGCAAAATTTGGAACCAAACAAAAAAGGAAGATGATTTGTATATATTTAATAATTCAATGCTAAGAAAATTGTTGTTGCATTTAATTCTACTTTCATGTTAAAGCAATTTGTGTAAGCTATGCACTCCGTGTTTGTGAGGTAAATGGTGCACTGAATGCCATTCATGTGACAGAGTTGGTCATATTTCAAGGAATTCTGGTTGCAGAAAGTCAACACAACACTTTTACAACATCTAAGACATGCACTACAGTGTTAAAGAGCAACTTGATGACGTAGCTTAATATGTAGCGTTTGTAAGCATGTATGAAGAAAACTTATTTCCTCAATGACATTTTTTTATGCTTACTGAACTGTGTGAACTTTGACTATTGGGTTTAAACAGAAAAAATAAAAAACTTTCAAGGTTTTAAACTCAAAAGTTAGTAACAAGAAGGTATAGGAAAAAACATAAGGAAAAGGATAAAAAAAGGTAGAGGGCTTTGCAACTTCCTGACGAAAATCTTGATAAATGGATATATCCTTAGTGAAAATTCTGTGCTTCTGAGTTAAAACTTTAGGCTTAAGAGTGGCACTTCTCTTCTTGCTAGTTGCCACCTCTGGCTAAGATGACAGCTTTAGTGGTTCTTCCATTTATAGTTTTTACCAGCGTAGTTGGCTGACCTCTTTCATTTGTTTTTGTTTTTTTTTTTGCATCAAATTTATTTATTTTTATTATTTCAGTATTCTTATGTTTGGCACTATTTTGAGAAACTATTAAATGAGGAACACAGAGGTACGGCAATAGGGGAAGAACTGGCCAGTAATACGATAAACCAAGACTATAGGTCTTATCGCATGATTAGGAACTTTAAAGTGGAGATTACACTTAAGAAGATGAAATCAAATAAGGCTTTAGGACCCGATGATATCCCTATTGAAGCTTAGAAGTGCTTGGGTAAAAAGGGGGTTGCTTGGTTGACTAGGTTGTTTAGCAAAATTTTGTTGACTAGGAACATGCCAGATGAGTGGAAGAAGAGTATTTTAGTGCCAATATATAAGAATAAAGGAGATGTCCAGAATTGCAACAACTATAGAAGAATCAAGCTAATGTGTCATATAATGAAAGTGTGGGAGAAGGTGATGGAACGCCGATTGCGAGATATAACAGAGGTGTCAGAGAATCAATTTGGGTTTATGCCTGGCAGGTCAACAATGGAAGCGATTTATCTTTTGAGGAGAGTAATAGAAAAGTATAGAGAAAAGAAAAGAGACATTCATATGGTGTTTATCGACCTTGAGAAAGCATATGATAGAGTGTCCCGAGATATAATATGGTGGGTATTAGAGAAGAAAGGGGTGACAAAAGGTTACATTGATGTGATTAGGGACACGTATGAAGGGGTGGTGACCACTATTAGATCGCCTGCTGGAGAGACAAATTAATTTCCTATCACTGTTGGGCTACACTAAGGATCCACCTTAAGCCCTTATCTTTTTGCTTTAGTTATGGATGAGTTGACGAGAAATATCCAAGATGACGTGCCATGGTGTATGCTTTTTGCAGACGATATCATGCTAGTGGATGAGACTAGAGAAGGAGTTGACACAAAGTGGGAGATTTGGAGAAAAGCTCTTGATTCAAAAGGATTCCGGATAAGCAGAACTAAGACAGAGTACATGGAGTGTAAATTTAGTAACAGTAACAATGAAAGTAGAAGAGAATATTGAGAACCAATAACTGCCTAAGAGTGAACATTTTCGTTATTTAGGGTCGATTATCACAATAGCAGGGGAGATTGATTCGGATGTGCCCATAGGATTAAGGTGGGATGGTGTAACTGGAGAAGTGCGTCTGGGGTAATGTGCGATAAACGAATACCCACTAGCTATGAAGCACGGGTACTCCAAAAATAGTGTCGTACGAGTACCGGGTACTTACCGGGTGGTACGACAAAAGAGGGTCCAAAACGTTTGGTTCATTTGGGTACGCCATGGGTACGCTAAGGCCAATTTTTTTTTTTTCCCTGCCCTTGCAGATCAGCAATTATTATTATTATTTTTTTTTTTTTTGCGCCCTTGTAGATTAGTAATTTTGATGTTTCTCTACTGTCCTATCTGTCTGTATAAATTGTATAAGCATATCAGCAAATGATTTTAATGTTTTTAAAAAGTAATTTGAACCAAAAAAATAACAAGGCCTATAAAGGGTAGTTCTGTGTATGACTATGCATTATGTTTTTGCTTCAGATCCTCCTAGAATTTCTTTATAAAATCTTTAATCATAACAAACTTTTAAAGTTTATGCACAAAACATTAAAAATTAATACTGTATTAGTTGATTAGTAGTGGTTGGGAATGATGCAATTTTATGTATTATGCAAATTGCAATTGACAACCTGCCCCAATTGAGAATTTTTTTTCCTTTACTGTTGGCGATTAACTTTAAATCTTTCTTTGGTCTGTTGTTATTTCTTGGTCTCACCCTATAAAAATAGCAAATTGATGAGCAAAAAGAAATATTTTAAAAATAAATTATGATCACAAATTCACAGTGCATAACATGTCAAAGTAAGAGATTTCACAAATATTATTTTTAACGCTTAATGATTTTAAATTATAGGAAAATGAGTAGTTCTTTTTTTAGTTTTGATATTTAATTTTAATTTGTAGGTTGGATCCTTTAATCATAATTATATTTTTTTTAAAATATCGGCGTACCGCAGCCGTACCCGTATCGTACTTTTTTTTGACTTTTGCCGAATCGGCGTACCCAGTCGTACCCGTACCGTACTCGTACCCGCACCCATGCTTCCTTGCCCACTAGAATAAAAGATAAGTTCTATGGAATGGCTATTAGACCAGCGATGTTGTATGGGACGGAGTGTTGGGCAACAAAGAAACATGTAGATAAGATGAGTGTGGCTGAAATGAGGATGCTAAGGTGGATGTGTGGCAAGACTAGACAAGACAGAATTAGAAATGAGTGTATTCAGGAATGGGTAGGAGTAGCACCGATAGAAGATAAGTTGAGAAAGAATCAATTGAGATGGTTTGGTCACATTCAACGGAGACCAACAAAGGCAGCAGTGAAAACATGCGATGCTGTAACAGTAGAGGGGAGTGTTAGGGGATGGGATAGGCCTAGATTAACGATGGCTAACGTTATGAATAGATATATGGATCTACTTAATTTGACTAACGAAATGGCCTTTGATAGGGCCGCATGAAGAAGAAAGATTCATGTAGCCGACCCCATTTGATGGGACTTAAGGTTTGGTTTGGTTCTTATGTTTGGTATATGACCCATTTTTGCAGGTCTAAGAATGGTATGGTAGATGCTCAGTATAACTTAAACGAGCAACCAAATGAAGGTGGGCTGTTCTTTTGGTTCTTCAACTCCATTTTTCTGGGCGATGGTTTAACTATTGACTGCTAACCCAACTATGTTGTTTCAATATATGTCAGAAGGACATAGTCACCAGTCAGACAAATAAGGTTGTTGACATCTAGCATGCTATAGGTTGTCTAATTTGATGACATCCCAAAAATTGAAATTTCAGAAAAGTGCTGATATCTATGGCATATGATACAAATTAAATGGTGAAACTGGAGTGCTACAGATGCACAGGTTTGATATCCATTTTATTCTGAATCTTCCTTATCATGTGCAGGCAATTTTGCAACTGGTTTTGAATGTTATATTCTACTGAAGAAAGATGGTAAAACCATTTGTCAGACACGATGCCCTAATCTACTTATTCAAATGTATGAGCATTGTCCTTTACATTTTGTATGCTAATTTGTTGGCTGTTTTTTGGACTTTCTTTTTCAAACTTTATTCTATTTATTTAACTAAGTTTTTTTACTTTTTGTTTCTTACATCCAATACTGAATTTACCATTTTTAGGTTGGTTCTTTGCGTGTTAGGTTGATCTTTGACTTGTATTTTGGTGCACTTTTGTAGAGATTACAAGATTCTGTCTCTCATTTTATGCAATACAGTATCAGTTTCCATGCAGGGTACTAGTCCCATTTTCTTTTAGAATTGTGTATGCTAATTCTTACACAGTTACATCTTCTAGTTGGCCAGGGCCCCGGAAGTTGTGATGAAATTTGAAGTTACACATGTCCATGGTTATTCAAGTTTTTGAGTGACAGTTACAACTTCTATGTGATTAGCTTTGGGTATTAGATTGAATTATTTTTTCTCATTGTTGGCCATGGAGCACTCCCTGTGATTAGTGCAATTACTGTGCATGAGTTCTATGCTCTTATGCATCTCTTTATAGTACAAGCTTATCTCCCACATCTAGTTATCTTGTTTTTGTAGGAATATTTATATTTTTTTTACGAAGTGATATGGCCTAGTGCTTTACATGTTACTTTTTTGACAATTTTGAGGCTTATACATTGTGTCTTTAGAAGATTGGTATAATTTAGCTTAACCTATAGTGAGGTTCAGCCATGTAGGTTCAGCCATGTATATATGTAGACAGATGACGAGTAAGGAAATAAATCTAATTACATTGAACAAGGCATAGAATCCGTGATTACCTAATCATGGGATATCATTCTAGATATTCTTAAAGTATTTATTCCAACATCTTTTACTTCTTTCCTTATGTGGATTCTTGTTTTCACACTTCTGGAAATAGGTTGTCCCTTGTAGTTTTATGGTTGGTCCATTTAAGATCTTTTACATTCTTGATCATGAAATCCTACTCACACTAACTATGAAACATTTTGCAGGCCTCCTGTTTGGACCATATCTGATATAGTTCGACAAAAGCCAGATGGTATTGTTTCTGGATTACCTCAATGTATCCTACTCCCTGTTTTTCAAAATTCTTAACAGCAAAATGAGTGGGGACTGTTTTGGGTTTTCTCCAGAAGTACAACAGGGTAAAGTTCTGTACATGTTACCTGATATTCGTTTTGTTCATGTTTAGATGTATACTAAGGCCCTTCCAAATAGCCTAAGTTGACATTTCCAATGCTTGCTGTAAATTTGAATTGAACTGCCTTAAATAAATTTATGTTGCTCACCTGACATCGTGACAGGCACTGAAAGAAACATGTGAATGTTGGAAATTTTTATTAATTTCATTATTTGGCAAGGTCAATTGGTTATTGACACTTTCTGTAGCTAGCTTCTTGGATTGTGTAATTTTACAAGGAATTGCAGCTTGAATAGCATTTTTTAAGGCCTAAAATTAAAGATGATTTTGCCAAATTTCTCTCAAATAAATGGTTTGGTACTATTATTTTCAGCAGGATCTTATTTGGTAGATTTGTTTCAAAATATTCGTTGCTAGAAGCTATTATTGTACTATTTATAAAATATTATTGAAAATTATTTGCGACAGTAACAAGATGGTCGCTAATACATTGTAGGCTTTTTTTTTTTTTTTACTTTTTTGTGACGGCAAAACATCAGTCACCATAAGTAGGTTAGGAGGTCACAAATAGTTTGCGACTGTTGTTTTGCGGTTGCAAAAAGTATTTGTCACCCCCACATTCGCAACCCCCATTTGCCGTCGCATGGGCCGTCGCAAAAGGTCTTTTGCGATTGTATTTTTATTATTTGCGACGATTTATAGCGGTCGCAAAAAATACTTTTTTTAGTAGTAACCTATCCACTAAACCCAATAAACATAAACTTTTTTTATTTTTTATTTTTTTATTTTTAAATTTTGTCTTGAAGAATTATTAAATTATTTAAACCATTTTAATAATTATTTGAATTTGAAACATTAACAAAATTCAATTGTAAAATTAATATGGTCTTTTAACAAATGTTTTAATTTAAGCTCTAGAAAGAAATATATTTACACTTTTCTTTTATCTTTTTATTATTTTTCTAATTTATTTGTAACTAAACAATATAAAAAATAAAATTAATATTCTATAAATGGGTGGGCTTGGCAAGTTTGGGCTATAAAACTCCTTATCCCATGCCCAGCCCAAAAATTAATGAGCTCAAAATCTCAGTCTAGCTGGCCATATGGGCTAAATATTTTTCTCAAACCCTAAAAATATAGGGATGGGCTGGGCAGGTTGGGTAGGCCATCGGGCCCATGGCCACCCCTAGTGATGGTATAGTGAGCACTGAACAATGCTTGGCTTAGACATAAAAGGCAAGTTTATTTATTTATGTATTTTTCCTGACTTTGCTCCTATTCGATTTCAGATGTGGTTGCTTGACAAGGTTAAACATCTCAAGAGGCCATTAGTGAATGATTACATAGTGATACATTATCTCAGCCGCAAGCTTCTTCACCAATTAGAACTTGAAGGGGGCTAGAATGATTGGTTATGTCCCATGACTGGCAAAGATATCTATTAATGTTGCCTCTGATGGAATGTTCCTGATATGACTGTTAGATCCTGTTGGGTATATCTCCTTATTGGAGTTTGAGACCCAATTGGTTTGTTAAAAGAATTTTAATTTGGTTTGGTTTGGGTATAATATATTTTATATATTATATCTAACTTTTGGAATCCTAATAGGTATTGGATATTCAATTTGGTAACAACTAGGATTTTATATAAAAAAATCCAAAGACTCAACCATATATATATATATGGCTTTGTTTCTTCGGAAGCATGATATACAACGGCTACAACATTATATTCGGCTGGTGTTTGACTTGGAGCAGCAGCAGTAACCTTTTTTTTTTTATCATCTTCGGTGGGTTATCATTGTGACAAGAATAGTGGTGCTCTGCTTTGTTCAGTTTTCAATTCTAATTTGGGTCTATTATTTTGTATCTTCTACAACTCTGGTTTGAAGACTTTGGTTTATCGATTTGGTGAGGTCTTTCCTCTTGTTTATTTATGATTATTTAGAATTCACCTAAAGGTGGTTTGTGAGACCATTCGTGTCTCGTTTGGAAACTTTTTGGTTAATAGTGAAATCGGATTTCGATCCCGTGGACGTACTTCACATTGCGGGAACCACGTAAAAATTCTTGTGTTGCTTTTGATTTAATTTTTCCACATTAGTTTTTATTCTCATTGATTGATTTACTTGTGGAGAATCATATATTTTCTCTAACAACTGGTATCAGAGCTTATGATTTATTTTGGATTATTTATTTGTGTAAATCAATGGAGAGGAATGTGGGTCGTATGTCTAGCTTCAATGGAAGCAATTGGGTAACTTGGAAAACTACAATGGAGGACCTATTATTTTGTAAAGATTTGTACGGACTCATTGAGGGTGATTGTGGCAAACCCGAGGGTATGCAAGATGATGAATGGAAGAGGCTTAATCGAAAAGCCGTTGGTGTTATCCGTCAATGGATTGATGATAGTGTGTTTCATCATGTTGCTACTGAAACTTCAGCACATGATTTATGAAAAAAATTAGAAGGTCTTTATGATAGGAAATCAGCCACAAATAAAGTTTTTCTGTTTCGTAAGTTGGTTAATTTAAAATATAAAGAGGGCAGCCCTATTCCTGAACATTTGAATGAAATAAAGAGTATTGTTAACCAACTTACTTCTATGAAAAAAAAATTTGATGACGAGTTGCAGGCTTTGATGTTACTTAGTTCTTTGCCCGAAAGTTGGGAGACTTTGGTTGTGACAGTTAGTAATTCTGCACCCAATAGAGTTGTCACAATAGGCCAAGTCACTAGTAGCTTGTTGAATGAAGAAACTAGAAGAAAATCAGCGGGCTCCTCTCATTCAGAAGCATTTGTTATGAGAGGCCGAAGCAAAACAAGGGGGAGGAGTAAGACTCTTCATAGTTGTGATCAAAGCCTTGACAAATCAAAAGATGATTTTTTTTCAAAGAAAGATATTAAGTGCTATTATTGTCATGAGAAAGGGCACATAAAGCGAGAATGCCGAAAACTCAAGAACAAGGAGAAAAGGCATGACAAAAGTGTGGATAAGAAGCAAGAAGACACAACGGCGGTTACTACCAATGGTGATCTCATGGTCGTTTGTGAAGATGATTGTATCAATTTTGTGGGCCAAGAGGGCAATTGGGTGATTGATTATGGTGCTTCTTTTCATGTGACTTCTCGAGTTGATTTCTTCACTACCTACACCAAAGGAGATTATGGTTCTGTTCGAATGGGTAATGAAGGTTTGTCCAAGATTATTAGCATGGGTGATGTTTGCTTGAAAACAAATTTGGGCTGCAAGTTGCTGCTTAAAGATGTGAGGCATGTTTCCGACATTCGCCTCAATTTGATCTCTACCGGGAAACTAGATGATGAAGGCTTCAACAACAAATTTGGTGATGGAATATGGAAGCTCACAAAAGGTTCTTTGGTGGTGGCTAAGTGCAAGAAGACTCATACACTTTATTCGATGCAAAGAAAAATTTGTAAAGGTGTTATCAATGCACTTGAAGATGATACTTCTACTGAATTGTGGCACAATCGGCTTGGCCATATGAGTGAAAAGGGGCTACAAGTTTTGTTCAAAAAAAGAGCTTCTACTCGGTTTGAAAGGTACACATCTTAAAATTTGTGTTCATTGTTTGGCGGCTAAACAACATAGAGTTTCTTTTCATAAAAATGTTGCTTCTAGAAAAGAAAATGTTTTAGAGTTAATTCATTCGGATATTTGTGGTCCGTTAAAAGTTAGAACACATAGTGGTGCTGTAATGACTCGCATTTTAATTCACATTGGATTGATGTATAGTGGTGTCCGTCACCTTAAAACTTGTATGGTTGTCGGACTCTTGATATTGATGGGTTTGCAAGTGAACTTTAAATATGATAATTGAGGACCCTTGGGCGATGTTTGGAACCTTGATTGAAGCCTTAACAAGGTATTTAGATAAGATTAGATAAAAAGCCCCAAATTTGAGTTTGACCAGCCGTCACTCTTTAACCCTTTTCTCCTTCCATACTTTGAATTTGAATGTGAGGCTGGAACCATTGGAAAGCTTGTTTCCAGGGCTTCAATTTGGACACAAGAACGACCTAGAATGGAGTCCCCATGAGAGAGTTATACCCGTTTGAAGTTTTCATATCTGTGCTGGAAGCAGGTACGCTCGAGCATGGAAAGCTATGCTCGAGACGTGATTTTTTGCTCATTCTTTGCATTTTCCTTTTCCTTCTTCATTCCTCTCAACCTAGGTCCGAAAGCCTTAGGTTTTTGACCTCAAATAACTTCCATCTCCCTAAGTTTTGGCCAAGATCTTCTACCAAAAAGTGAATAATACATGAAGATCAACATGTTCTACAGATTGGAATTCGGATTTGTGAAGGAATCTCAACAAAGCTTTGCTCTCTTGCTTGATTCTTAAGGTAGGGGTCCTAGTTCTCCTTTAATACTTCCATACATAGATAGATTTGTGGTATTTTGAGTATATACATATAAAATTCACATTTTTTAACATATAGTGTACATCATGATTTTTGGGGGTTTAGGGTTTGAAGTGTTGGGGGTTCAATTGTTGGGTTAATAAGGTGGATTATGAACCTTAGGTGTTTAATCAATGGGAAGATTGGAATAAAGAGTAGTGGTTTAAGAAGTTTGAAAATTTTCTTGAAATTCTTGATTTTCTTGAAAATTCTAAGTTTATTCATGATGAGAAACAATGATTTTGCCCAAATTGAAAGTAGAATCATAAAATTAGTAGGTTGAATTATATATATACAAGTTTAATTGGATTTTGGAGGTGTTTGAAAATTATGTTAAAAATTAGCGATTGAACTTTTATTATGGATATTGTAAATTATGCTATAATGTGAAATGAAGATTGGGGAAATGATTTATTAATGATATGAATGACATGAGTCTTGGGGTGAAATAATGAAATAGAGCTTTAAGAGTTCACCTTGAATTATGTTGAATAGTGTTGGTTAAGTTGAATAGTGTTGATTATGTTAAGTTGTGTTGAATAATGTTGAACCGAATTGTATTGGACTATGATGAATTGTGTTTGAATCATGTTGAATTGTGTTGAGTTGAGTTGTGTTGGGTGGTGTTGTGTTTGAGTTGTGTTGGGTGGTGTTGTGTTGGTAACCACGGGGGGAGTTGAAAGATGATACAGAATTTGTGATAAGATGATGAAGTGAAGATTTAAGAATTTTATTGTGTAATTAGAAAGTGATTTCATACCTCAAAACTAAAAGTCCAACTTTATATTTAACAATAGTTATGGAGTTTCATTTTGGAAAATGAGGATACTTCAATCAACATTAAATTTATGAAATTAAGTCTATTTTGGGTTAAGATGAGTGTGAATAATGATAAATGGGAGATTGTGAAATATGACGATGTTATATGAAGGTGTTATATCAAAGAAAATTAAATGTTGGAGATTTAATTTATAACCATGGGTAGTAATTGACAACCAATGTGTTTTAAAAATTAAATTTGAAGACTTGATGATAATACAGAAAAGTAAAGAAATAGTTTGAACCCAAGAATTGTGAATACTTTAAAGATGAATATTTGCCTCTATGGAGGTGTTGTTATATTTTTGTATGACAAAACAATGAATGATTTAATGGATAATGAAGAAGGTCGTGGAACATATTTGTACTTGTTATGTGAATGTAATTTTAATATATGGTGGATGTACATTGAATTAATGTGTTATGGAAATAATGGAAGACGTGTTGGCATTGTCCACTAATTGTAATGATAGATTGTGATTGTATCTTGGGGTCCGTTTCCCGCCGTATTTGAGCAGGCAAAGCGTGGCGCTTGAGATAGGTTCCGCCTTCCTTCTGAAGTAGCGCCCGGTAAAGCGTGTGGTATGTTGAGGTTTCGCGTTCCTTCCGACTGGTGACCGGTAAAGCGTGAGGTTCCGCGTTCCTTCCAGCTTGTGCCCGGTAAAGCGTGAGGTTCTGCATTCCTTCCGCCTGGTGACCGGTAAAGCGTGTAACTCATGGAGATGACTTGTGATTGGATCCGGTATTTGATATGAAATCAATTGAAAGAATGGAAATTGAAGTGGTAATTGGATTATGGATTGGTGATGGTGAACTTAATGATTTAATTGCGACAATAAAGGTAAATTATGAGTATTGTTCTGTAAAATAAATAAGAGACTGAATTGAAAGGGGTTTGTTAACCTTGTGTTACCTTGAAATGAAATTTGAAAGAGTAAATAACGGTGTGAATGGAGTATAGGAGAATTGTTAGTGAATCAAAAAGTAAACTTGAAGTTATGAAGTTCTAAATAAATATAATGAGTAGAAAGGAAGAATGAAAGAAAAAGAGGAATATTAAAAATGGAAACTGAATGAAAAATATTTTGGGAATTGGTTAATAACTTTTAATGATGTTGTTTTCTTAAATACAGTTGTTTCACAAGGGTCTATGTTTTTCTAAGGTTAAGGGATGATTTTAATGCTGAAGGTTTTTCTTGAAAATGTTTAAATAGTTTTTGAGAGAAAGGTACCTTACTTATGGTATTTTGAAATTATAAAATGTTATCCTACTATATGGTATCACCCTGCATGCATGATCATTTCTATCTGTGTTATTCATTGATTAAAAACTATGAGACTCCTACTGGGCATTAGTGCTCACCCCGTTGTTGTTTTATCTTTTTATAGGAATAAAGTTTGGATTATTTGATTGAAGATCTATGAAGTTGTTGAGTTCCCTTGTATAACTTCATAGTAGATGTAAAGGAAATGGATTTTGTATTTGTATTTATTTATTTGTAGCACAGTGGGAGATTGGAATGTATTGTTGTCATTGTAATATTCATCGAGAGAGAGAGAGAGAGAGAGAAAACTTGTATGATTGTATTCCCGTTACTCAGGGGTAATGGATATTTATAATAAATAAATAAATAATGGACCTAAATTACAGGCTTTGGTAATGTTTCCGAGTAATTAAAATTGGGGCGTGACAGGTGCACTTTATTTTGTTACCTTCATTGATGATTATTCAAGGAAAGTTTGGACTTTTATACTAAAAACTAAAGATCAAGTTCTAGAAGTATTTAAGCATTTTCAGGCCATGGTTGAAAGAGAAACGGGCAAAAATTGAAGTGCATCCGATCAGACAATGGTGGTGAATACATTGGGCCATATGATGAGTATTGTTGCAGCCAAGGTATTCAGCACCAAAAGACAGTTAAGAAGACTCCTCAACAAAATGACATTGCCGAGAGAATGAACCGCACCATTGTGAAAAGACTAAGGTGTTTGCTTTCACAAGCTAAATTGCCAAGATCCTTTTGGGGTGAGGCAATGAGGACAGCGGTTGACGTGATCAATTTGTCTCCTTCCTGTCTTTTGAATGGTGATGTTCTAGAAAAAGTCTGGACCGGCAAAGGTGTGTCTTATGAGCACTTGAGAGTGTTTGGTTGCTGAACTTTTGTTCACATTCCAAAAGATGAGAGGTCTAAGCTTGACAGCAAGTCAAGACAATGCATTTTTCTTGGCTATAGGCGTGATGAGTTTGGTTATAGATTGTGGGATCCGGTCGACAAGAAAGTCATTCGAAGCCGTGATGTTGTGTTTCTTGAAGACCAAACAATTAAAGACTTTGGCAAAGGTGATCAACCGAAGCCAAAAACTAGTGATCTCATTGACATGGATCCATCTCCTTCATCTTCAATTGATGAAGAAAATAGGGGAGATGTGCAGCCACCTATTGAAGATGTGAAGGATGATTCTAATCCTGATGAAGTTGAGCCCAAAATTGAGGAAGAGCATCCAACTCAAGAACCACCACCACAACTTGAGTTGAGGAGGTCTACAAGGGACCGACAACCTTTAAGAAAGTATCCTCCCAATGAATTTGTGTTGATTTCCGATCAAAGGGAGCCCGAGAGCTACCAAGAAGCAATTGAGCACGCAAAGAAAGATAATTGGAAAAAGGCAATGGAAGAGGAGATGAATTCCTTACTTGAAAATCACACTTATGATTTAGTAAAGTTGCCTAAAAGGAGGAAAATTCTGAAAAATAAGTGGGTTTTCAAATTGAATAATGATAGCAAGAATCTGAGGTACAAAGCACGTCTTGTTATGAAAGGCTTTGGGCAAAAGAAATGTATTGACTTTGATGAGATTTTCTCGCCAGTTGTGAAGATGCCTTCTATTCGGATTGTACTTGGCAGGGCTGCAAGTATGAACCTTGAAGTTGAGCAACTTGATGTGAAGACCGCATTTCTTCATGGTGATCTTGAAGAAGAAATTTACATAGAGCAACCAGAAAGTTTTATGAAAAAAGGAAAAGAGAAATTTGTTTGCAAATTGAAGAAAAGTTTGTATGGCCTCAAGCAAGCCCCGCGGCAATGGTACAAAAAATTTGACTCTTTTATGATAAATAATAGTTTTTCTAAAACCACTTCGGACCATTGTGTGTTTGTGAAAAATTTTCCGGATGGCAAATTTATTATTCTTTTGTTTTATGTTGATGACATATTAATTGTGGGTTAAGATTCTGCCATGATTAACAGGTTGAAATTGGAGTTGAGTAAATCTTTTGACATGAAAGATTTGGGACCGGCAAAGCAAATACTTGGTATGAAAATTATTCGTGATCACAAAGAGGGGTTGATTTGGTTGTCTCAAGAAAGCTACATTGAGAAAGTTCTTGAGAGGTTCAACATGGATAAAGCAAAGCCAGTTGGTTGTCCATTTGTGGGTCACTTCAAACTTAGTTCGAATCAATGTCCTACAAGTGTGAAAGACAAAGAAGTGATGTTGAAAATTCCTTATGCTTCAGCAGTTGGTTCTTTGATTTACACCATGGTTTGTATAAGACCGGATATTGCTCACGCCGTTGGTGTGGTGAGTCGGTTTCTCTCTAATCCGGATAAAAAACATTGGGCAACGGTAAAATGGATTCTAAGGTATCTTCAAGGGACTTCGAAGGTGTGTTTGTGTTTTGAGGATGGTAAACCGATGCTTGATGGGTTCACAGATTTTGACATGGCCAGTGATGTTGATTCTAGAAAATCTACTTCGGGGTATTTAATGACTTTTGCAGAGGGAGCTGTGGCATGGCAATCTAAATTACAAAAATGTGTTGCTCTCTCAACTACCAAAGCTGAATTTATTGCCATTACAGAAGCTTGCAAAGAAGAGTTATGATTGAAGAAATTTTTGCAAGAGTTGGATTTAAAGCAAGAAAAGTGTGTGCTTTATTGTGATAGTCAAAGTGCTATTCATTTGAGTAAAAATTCTACTTTTCATTCGAGATCGAAACACATTGATGTGAGATACCATTGGATTCGTGATGTGTTAGATTCGAAATTGTTGCAACTCGAAAAGGTTCACACAAATGATAATATTTCGGATATGTTGACTAAGACTTTGTCGAGGGACAAACATTTAAAGTGTCGAACTTTGGCAGGTATGGTTGATGTCTCCACCTAAGTCGATAGGGGGAGAATTGTTGGGGTATATCTCCTTATTGGAGTTTGAGACCCAATTGGTTTGTTAAAAGAATTTTAATTTGGTTTGGTTTGGGTATAATATATTTTATATATTATATCTAACTTTTGGAATCCTAATAGGTATTGGATATTCAATTTGGTAACAACTAGGATTTTATATAAAAAAATCCAAGACTCAACCATATATATATATATGTCTATGTATATATGGCTTTGTTTCTTCCGAAGCATGATATACAGCGGCTACAACATTATATTCGGCTGGTGTTTGACTTGGAGCAACAGCAGTAACCTCTTTTTGATCATCTTCGGTGGGTTATCATTGTGACAAGAATAGTGGTGCTCTGCTTTGTTCAGTTTTCAGTTTTGATTTGGGTCTATTATTTTGAATCTTCTGCAACTCTGGTTTGAAGACTTTGGTTTATCTATTTGGTGAGGTCTTTCCTCTTATTTATTTGTGATTATTTAGAATTCACCTATGGGTGGTTTGTGAGACCATTCGTGTCTCATTTGTAATCATTTGAAAACTTTTTGGTTGATAGTAGAATCAGATTTCGATCCCGTAGACGTACCTCACATTGAGGGAATCACGTAAAAATTCTTGTATTGCTTTTGATTTAATTTTTCCGCATTAGTTTTTATTCCCATTGATTGATTTACTTGTGGGGAATCATATATTTTCCTTAACAGATCCATGGGTCATAACAAGGGTTTTTATTGTCTTCGGAAGATCACTGTTTACCTTCCTAAACAAATCCTTCAGCAATTTAGTGAGAACCAAGTGGTGGCACTTGGTATCCGGGATAACCCTTCTCCTTCCTCAATACAAAGCCAATTTTCCAAAGAGGTACTAGAAAGCTTGGACATCTCGCGAGAAGAAGGTTTCCAAGGAGAAATTCAAAAAGAAACTTTACAAAGAGTACAAACAATGGTTGATTGATGAAATATCTTTCAGAGCGAGAAAAAGGAGTGAACCATCTTAACAAAAGAGAAAAACCTGATTTTTCTTGCCTCTATTGTGCCCTTAGTAAATATATGTTCCTTAAGATTCATTTGACTAATTGACTGTTGTATGAGTTAAAAATAGTGCCTTTCTTATAATGGTTTCGAAACAATGTCAATAAATTCAGGTGTTGAAAATTCTCTTAGTTCCATGATTGTTTCTCCTACCTTATTGATTCACATTCATCACTAATTGCTACTCATTGTCAGGTTTAAAGGAATTTCTGGTGGTTCCCATTAATGCCATTGCCAAGAAAACAAACACAAAGGGCCAAAAGGCTAAGGTTGGGTCAAACCTCGGATAAAGGCTGCCTAAGTATCCCGAAAAGGGAATCACATGCTATTACAGTGTCCATGTTTCTTAGAATATGACCAAGAAACTATAATGTTAGTTGTGCCTATTTCTTATATATATCTCTTCCATAATTCTTGCCAGAGGAAGCAACCACTTTTGGAAAGTGGCAAGGCAATGACTTGCATGACTTATGAGCTCAGTCCTACATGCTAGGATCCATGGCAAGTGAGATCCCAATTATGCGATCATGATTCACCTACAAGAGTTGTATGGTGAGAGAAGTCACACTGCTAGGTATAACACATCATCAAAAGAAATTGTTGCACTGAGCTTTGCGTTTACGTTGGAGTAAAAGACCATTGCTCCAAAATAATATAGGCATGACTCAAGCTTTCAATATACAAAATTTCTTTAGAAGACTGCTCATGTTTTAGCCAATTACATCACAATCACGTCTCTTGAAAGCCTTCACCATTAGTTCCATTTGCCAACAAATACACTCATCTTCAAATTGACCAATGATGGAGACTGAATTGGCATGCAGACATCCACCCTTTAACAGATGATTATATCATTTTTTCTTCTCTAACTAGATAGTATGGAGGTCCAAAAATCAGCAGGCAATAGCACAACTAAGCACTGAGATTGAATAATGACTCTTGAGCATGCAACAACAGAATTTATACCGACTCCTTGTATTCTCAAGATATATTACTATGTGCCATGTCATCCTCCTAACATGGGATTCCCCACGACAATCATGTCACTTAGTCCCCCTCTCCTCCATTTAACAGTTTCGAGCCTGGCTTTCATATAGTTGAACTAAAATATCTAGCAATCCGTGAAGCAGCCTGACCTCCTCTGATCGCATAGTTTGATTACGCAAGATCGAGGCTTTTAGTTTGTTGCTTATCAAGTTTGTCACCTCAGACCAACAACTTGAGGACATTTGTAGAAAGATTTCACCAAAGTGGGAAGTTTGACTTCCACTTGCTGAGCAAATTCCTCCACAAAAAACACTCTAGCTAGGAGAAGAAAGCGCTAGGCGGTGTTAAAAAATTACAGTTTAGAATAAAGTCTATATAATCTGACAAAGTTACTGTCAAACCTTGGGTCTAAAATTCATTAGTATAATCGTCTCTGAAGTAAGCAAATCAAATTTCATAGTATAGGCTGACAAACTCAATTATGTAAGTAATTTAGGACACCTTTCATTGCATAATTTGTTTGCTCCATTTTGAATTAACCAATTCAAGTTTCGTGAATTATAAAACTAATTAAAAACTTGGGTAGGTGTTGAACAAAACAGATCGAATCTTGAAATTTTACATTATATAATTCAATGTTTTTTTAAGAAATGAACAACTTAAAAATATAAATAAATAAAAAGTGTAAATCTATAGATTTTTAAGTTGTTTTGCAACCAAACATTATGTAGTTATCTAATTTGTTTATAAACCAATTCTAAAATGGCCCCATTTACATCGAGACCCCCATCCAGTGGGGACTAAACTGGACATTTTAAGGTTTCATCAATTCAGATGACCTCTAATTTTATTTTTTATTTTATTTTTATTTTTATTTTTTTTATTTTTCATTCATCTATTTTTCATATCTATTAGGGCATGCAGTCAAAGAAGAGTCTAGTGTAGAGCTGGAATGTAGATTGTAAAATTCAAACATAAATTAAATTCTTTTTCCCTATAAAACAGTATATCATACCATTTCAAGTTCTTGAGCCATACCATGTCGCATAGAAATGGATAATAAGTGGTACATTTCTCTCTCCCTTCACCAGCTCTTGAACCTCCTTGGAAGATGACTTCTTCTGCCAGACCAAACCAAACCAAACCAACAAGAAATACAACAAAACCATAATTTTGTTTTCCAAAATATAGCACATAAGAGAACTAACCGAGTCAAAACATCAAACCACAAAACCAACATTCCCACTTAATTTCAGGGATTTTTTTTTTTCCCTGTTTGGTTGCACTGGAAATGGACAGCAAGCAGAAATTATATAAATTTGGGACTCATATATTTTCTGTTGTTCTTATTTCTCAAATGTATAACAAGCCCCAGCTAAGACTAATCTTGAATCTGATCTTCTGGGGTGCTCAGCTATGAAGAACAAAAGACTTAAAAACAATCAAAAAATTGAATCCTTTCCACCATTTTCTCAGCAACCAAATAGAGGTAAGTCCCAAAATCCAAAACAAATAAGCAGTAAAAGAAAGTAAGACTAGGTGAAACAAGTTTTGATGGGCAATAGTAGTGGAAGTATACTTACTATATATATATATATATATGTTATATAAAGTATATAAATTTATCTTAAAGAAAGAAGAACAAAAACAGAAAACAAAATTGCATACCACGAGATAGTCTTGCTTTACATAGTTGGCTGATGGGGGTTGGCAGAGAAACTTTCTTGGTTGTGGTGGTGAAGCTGGTCCTGAAAGCAAAAGAGGGCATGGCCGTGGTGAAGCTGCTGGGGAAAACCAATTAAAAGATTGTCGATTCACACCAGTGCCCCGGCCGCGTCTAGCTTAAAACCAAGTGAAGGGCAAAGCGGGGATTGTGGTGGCGCACGGGTGGAGAAGATTGAACAGACTGCTTGCATTGGAGCCAAATTAGAGAGAGAGAGAGAGAGAGAGAGAGAGAGAGGCAAAAGGACCGAGGAGTCGGAACCGTTAAAAGATTATCCTAATCTATTCAATTCACACCAGTGCCCCGGCCGCGTCTGGCTTCATATCACCGATAACTTACAAATAAAAAAAAAAACAAACAAACAAACTTTACTTTACTCTTTATAATTTGGATCCTGTGGGATTTATCTTTTAATATTAAAAATTAATCACATAATTATTACATAGTTTGTAAATTGAAATGTATTGTTAAATATTTCGTCCAACTTACAGTGAGCGTGAAACACATAAGGGTGCTATATGTCAATTTTCAAAGTTTAACGGGATAAATCACACATGAAATAAAGCATAAGAATTAAATCGCACGTGAAATAAAATACAGAAAGTTAAATTGCATTTGTCTTCCAAATAAATAATGAAAATATAGGAATATTTTAACATTTTTCATTAAATCATTAACAGGTCTAACGGTGCATTTCAATTCACAAACCACAAAGAGGTTATGTGGTTTTTTTCAAACGTTAAGGAGTAAATCGCACATAATCCAAACCACAGGGTAAAGTGAAATTTGCCAAAAAATAAAAATAAAAAAGTTAATTAAGGATTTGTGAATAGAGTCAATAAGGATTTAAGTTCAAATCAATTTAATCCTTCAAAGTAATATACAAATAGATTATAACCGAACATCTTGCTGAGTTAGCTATAAAATCTTATTGTGTATTTAATTAGTATCAGTGTTTGATTTATTTTTTTTAGCAATAATTAAATTTAATATCTTGAGTGTGATAAAAAAAAATAATAAAAATAAAAGATCTTTTTATAATATAACAAAATTGAAAATGCAAGAATATTATAACTAAACCTTGGAGCCAAGATTGTAAAGTAGTAAAGACCAAAACAGAATAAAGCAAAAAATTCAAGAACCAAAGTTATGAAATTCAAAGAATGAGGATCAAACTGAAACCAATGTTTTCAAACCAGGACCAGACCGGCCGGTCGGATCTGGCCCGGTCAACCCCCTAAACCCGAAGTGGGGGAAAAACCGGTGACCCAGTGGTCGAACCGGCAAAATCGGTGACCCGGACCTGTTCGGGAGGGTCGGCCCGGTCTGTTTTTGTTTTGCTTTAACTTTTTTTTTTATTCTTTTCCTTCTTTCTTTTCTTTCTTTCTTATATATATTTATATATATATATATATATATATATTTCAAAATTTTGACTAAAAATTCTTATTTCAAGAGTCTTCTCTCATAAGGAAGAGTCTCATTGAAAGTTTGAAAAGATTATGAAAGTCTATTCATATTTATAGGAAAAGATTTTTCAAAGAGAACTTACAAAATTCTATGTGGAATTCAATCAAATTATTTGAAACATATTGATTAGAGAGAAGGTTGGAAATTTCATTTCCCTCCAAAATTAAATCTAGCATTCAATCAATTTGTTTGGAGGGAATGTTTAAAAATTTAATTTCTTTAAAATAAGTGACTTTTTTTTTTTATCAATTATGACTTTATTAAATGTGACGCCCCAAAAATCGAGAACATCAGATAATATATTAACCATTAAATACAGGATTTATCTAAGGTTACAAGAGTACAGAACGTCACTAATGAGTCCTTTGACTAATAACCAAACAAGATCCCAAGAAGGTCGGAGGAGTCAAAATAGTCTCCCTTTTAAGTCCAACCACCTTAGATAGCAAGGCTACCTTTTTGACAGATCTTGACAAGGTATTAACACAAGGCTTGCAAGAGTTGACGAAGTATTACAAAATCATGTCTTCAATACAACATGGGATCTATCACTTACAATCTCAAAAAGTTTTATCACCCATAATCCAACCTTATCCTTCCAACAAAAAATTTTATCCTCCTGAATGTCCCATCCAGACCCAACCTTATTTCACCAATCAAACCATCGCAAGGAGTCCGAATACATCTGTACCCTCCAAATACATCCGTTCCATTCTAGGGTTTATGCAACAACCGCTTGTGTAAGACTTAACCTCAAATTAGGGAGCACATCCCATCAATCCATACATAACACATTATTATCTCTTTAATATTCAAGTGATAGAAAACCCAATACCACCCCAATTAAGTTTTCCATTTGGATTAATATTTTAAGTCAAGTTAGAGCGAACTCAACATGATAGTAATATCCATATAAGCATGAGTGTAGACACCCAATTTTTGACCGACCTTAAGACTTGGGCGCTACTGATGGCTTCCTTAGTGATGAAAGTTGTGCAGACAATGCTATGCAAAGGGTCGGTTTCTTTGGCAAGGAGAGCATCAAATCCAAACCTCACACCCCATTGTTGGACTAAAAATATTTTAGATCTTAAAACCGTCTCTTTCAAAATATTTTAAAAAAAAGGTTTCTGCGATGCTTCGAAGCTCACATTTCGTTAAATGTTGCGTGTAATATCCTCGTTCTGTAGTATGCTAATTGGTCCTTAACATGAATATGATTATGTGTTTGATATGATTTTGTGTGCCATTATGTAAAAATATGTGGTTTTGAATTTCTATCTGTTCACCGTAGGAATATCTTTTTGATTGTCTGCTTTTGAAATTAAATTGAAGGCCGTATCGGCCACCGAAACCGAAATTGGTCGCGCCATTGTGATTGGCATAATTTTTAGAGCCTACGGTGAAGTTTAATTGGAAAGTTGATTCGGACCAAATTAAATTGATTAAATTGATAAATTAGTGCCCAATTATTTATTATTATTAAATTGGAATTAGTGGGGCTTTATATAAAGGGCCATATACACTCTCATGGTTTCTTTTTGAGCTCAAAATCTGAGATATACATTTGAGAGGGTGAGAAGGCAGGCTATAGAGAGAAAGAGGGGAGAATTGTGCAATTTTGGCCTTGAAGCTTGATAACCTTGAAGCCATACTCAAGAATTTGCTATTGATTGGAGAAATTGAGCCTCTAGGTAGGTAATTGATCTTGAATTCAAGTTTGAATAATGGTCAAGAACATGTATTAAATTCATTATAAGGAAATTGAGTTGATTTTGTTGTATTTGAAGTCATGGAATGCATGCATGTGCATAATAGCCATGAATTTGTATAGTTCAGCATGAAAAATATGATCCATGTAGAATTGTGGCTAGAATCCATGCTTGTGACCACCATTTGTACAATTTGAGTTGAAATGGAAGTTATATCTCACATGTATGTATCATTCATAAGAAGTATGAGCTTGAATGCATGAAATTGTTATGTTGAAAGTGAATTTGGTGTAGATTAGGGACATGCATGTGATTGATTTGTGAAATTGAGCTCCATTGTGTGTAATTTGGTGTTGGTACCATGTTAGTATATGATTATGTGAAGTTTGAGCCAAAAGCATGCATCTAGAACCATTGAATGTCGAATTGGAGCTCAAGAACATGTTCTGGAAAACCCAGAAAATTTGATGTCCGCTCGAGCGGGGAAACCGCCGCTCGAGCGTGAATTTCGTGCTCCCAGTATTTTTGTAGACGTTGATGTCCGCTCGAGCAGGGAAACCGCCGCTCGAGCGTGAATTTCGTGCTCCCAGTATTTTTGCAGACTTTGATGTCCGTTCGAGCGGGGAAACCGCTGCTCGAGCGTGAATTTCGTGCTCCCAGTATTTTTGCGGACTTTGATGTCCACTCGAGCGGGGAAATCGCCGCTCGAGCTTGAATTTCGTGCTCCCAGTATTTTTACAGACTTGGATGTCCGCTCGAGCAGGGAAGTTCACGCTCGAGCGAGGAGCTATGTAGACAGACCTTCAGCTCGAGCGCCAGACTTCACGCTCGAGCGTAATTTTGATGCATCCAGCACTTTTGCAGACCTCATGGGTCCGGTCGAGCGGGGAAGTCCACGCTCGAGCGGGGACCCTGTTTTCTGAAATTTGAAAAGGCATTCTGAGTTCTGTTTTCCGTCCTCTTTCACTTCTAAGTACTCTTAGGCATGCATTGAGCATTGTAATTGAGTTAAAGGGATAAGAATGAAGCCTACAGAGGAAAATGTGAATTTAGAACGGATTGAATTGTTTGTGACCCTTTTGTATTCACGGAATGTGTAGGGTCGAGCTCCAGGGCAAACCAACCAACCGATCACTGTGAGTAATATCTTAACAAAGATATCTGAAATATGTTATTGTCCAAATTACTTACTTCTATGTAAGTTTTATAAGTTCGTTGATTCGATTGGTGGACAATGTTGCTATGCCAAATGAATGGGCCAGAGGCCAGTTTGATCTGAATGATAGAGTGAATGGGCCAGAGTTCGTTTTGACAAGAATGAATGGATGGGCCAGAGGCCGTTTTGAGAAGAATGAATGGATGGGCCAGAGGCCGTTTTGACAAGAATGAATGAATGGGCCAGAGGCCGTTTTGACATGAATGAATGGGCCAAAAGCCGTTTTGACACGAATAAATGAATGGGCCAGAGGCCGTTTCAACATGAATAAATGAATGGGCCAAAGGCCAGTTTGATACGAATAAATGAATGGGCCAAAGGCCAGTTTGACATAAATGAAACTATGAATTGGGCCCAAGGCCGTTTGAAGCATGTTGTTCTACATACCGTTTGTATAACTCCTTTATTTGATATTATTCACTGGGCTTTCGCTCATGCTCATTCATGTGTTTGTAGGTGAGTGAAGGGAAGTCCAAACCCGGCCCCAGTGAAGTCTGTGAGGAACAACAAAGGTTTTGAAGAGTCAGCCCTTGCGTCTCACGCACGAGACCCGTCTTCGCCTTTTTGTCATTCTGTTTTATTTTGTCATGTGGGCGAAGTCTTTGAATATGTTGTATATAGTTTTCTTGGGTTGACTTAGACTTATATGATCCTGTATGTACAGAACCTTGTGTAGTACATATTTTGTTGTGAGTTATTAATATGCATATGTATAGTTTGTTATGATGTGCCATGTAAGCACAGCTCTATGGACAAAGTTTTAAACTACTTCCGTTTGGCCCCCATTAACTCTATTAACATACATTTGGTTTGGTTTGAGGCCGTAGGTAATCTCATGATTACTGGCCAGTTATGTCCTCAACCCACGGGGGCGGGTTCGGGTCATGACATTGCGTTTTTCGGTAAACCGAGCAAGGACAAAGTGGAAATGAATGAAAGAGAGATGAAATCTTTGAAAAATCTTTCAAAACACCTTGTTTTGGGGTTTGGAGTTGAAGAAAATTGGAGGAGAGGGAAGAAACCAAGTTGAAGAAGAAGGTGGGTATGAATTGCTAAGAGAGAGTCGAGCGGTCCTCGCTAAATCAGGCCTATCTATCTATACACTTGGATTTAAGATATGAGGCCACCACCGTTGGAAATAATACTTCCGGGGATTCATTTTACACTCAAGAATCTCCTAAAGCCGAGTCCGGACGAGGGAGATATGATTGGTTGAAGCTGGGCATCATTCCGATTGGACCGAAACTGAGCGGCTTCACCAAAACAGGAATAACTTTTTGCATAGTTGGAATTTTTATTCAAAGATGCCACCATTGGAAATCTTACTTCTAGGGCTTCAATTTGGACACAAGAATGACCTGAAAAGGAATCCAGGTGAAGGAGTTATGCCCATTTGAAGTTGGGCCTAAAAAACTGACTTTTGTGGCCGATTGGCCAAAAAAGTAACAGATCGGCCATCACAAGTAGCAGATCGGCCAAGAGTGACCCAAATTCATTTTTTTTGAAGATATTTTTCCTCCAGTTGTTTCCAGCTTATGCCAGCTATCCCAAATCAGATATTTTGACCAAAGCTTGATATTTTGCTATATATGAGAGCCTTATATCTCATATTCAAGGGTTAGGACATCAAAAGAGAGTTAGAAAGTTTGAGAGCTTCTCACACTAAAATCCCTCTCTCTCTCTACAATTTTCAGGGCTTAATCTCTGCCTCTCTCTCTAGAGTTCACTCTCTCTTACCCTTTTGTGCATGAAAGCTTAGATACACCTCTCCTTTGCCTAAGCCCCCTTAACCAAACTTGACCACCATTGAGCTGAGATTCTTTAGGACTTTGTTTGAGCTCCAAAAGGTGGTTTTGGCTCAGATTTTGGGCTGGTATTGCAGCTGTGCATCAAGGGTAAGAACTCTCTCCATTTTAACTTATTTTGCATGCTTGCTTGGCCATCTTTTCACACTACTTTGGGGCTGTTTTTGGGGTGGTGTTGAACTACAAAAACCTCTGTTTTTCCTCTATTTTTCAGTCCTAAAAGTGTTGGTTTGTGCCTTGGTTGGCTAGCGGGTTGTCCTCCCTTTTGCTCCTTGGCTTGTAAGGCCTTGTGAGCTAACTTTCAAACTTTTCAAACAACTTTTTTTTTAGCCTTAGAAACACGGAATTTTAGAGGAACTTCAGTGGTAGAAAACTTGTTTTGAGGCTCAAAATAGGAGGGGGTGGTCCCCTCTCTTCTTGTCTTGTTAGCATGTGTTATTGGCCCTCCAAAAGAGCATGTGTTTCTACTTCTTGGAGGCTTTGTTTAGGCTCATTTTTATGACTTTCTAAACCTGCCATAACTCTGTTTTGGGCTGTCTTGCTCACCTCTTGCATGTTTTATACACTTGTAGTGTAATCCTTGCAAACTAGCCTTGTATGCTTGCTATTTTAGCCTATAATTCTAGCATGTTTTGGCTCCACTCCAACACATTTTTGGCCATTATTTAACATGCTTTAACTCTGTTTTTGGCTTGTTTGATCATTGGTTGCATGCTTCATGCACTTGTAGTGTAAATCCTATTTGCTAGCCTTGCATGCCTAATGAGTTAGCTTGTTATTCTAGCATGTGTTGGCTTCATCTCAGCCCATTTTTGGTGTTATTTTGACATTCCATAACTCTATTTTTGGTTAGTTAGAGCATCCCTCATTTGCTTTTTACACTTGTAGTGTAATCATGCTCATTGGCCTAATGTTCTTGGTGTTTTTGGCCCTTCATGCTAGCTTTTTTTTGGCTATACTCCATACATGTTTTAGTATTATTTTGACATGATTTAGGACTGTTTTGGGTTGCCTTGGCCAGATGACTCATGTTTTGCATAGCTATAGTGCAAATGCCTTGACTAGTCTTGAGTTTTGAGGCCCCTACCATGCTATACTTGTGATGTTTGCATGCCTTGGGCATCATTTGGCATGGTATTTCAGAGCTTATATCTTTTCCATACTCTCATGTTTATCACTCTTTAATTGTGTTTGAGAGTTGTGTCTTCATGTCTTGTCCATGAGCCAATATGTATGCATGCTTGCCTAAGCTTTTAGGCTACCATCTCAGCATGTTTTTGGTCTTATTTTACCATGTTACAACTCTGATTTTCGTTGGTGAAGTCATCTCATGCTTGGTTTTGGTATGTGTAGTGTAATCCTCCTCATTGGCCTTGTATGCCCCATGCTTCATGCCTTTTATTCTAACATATGTTGGCTATGTTCAAGCATGTTTTTGGCATTGTTTTGACCTGCCTTGGGACTATTTTGAATCACCTTGGCCCTTTGGGGCTTGTTTGATAGGGCTATGGTACAAGTGCCTTTGCTAGCCTTAAGCTTTATGACTCCTAGCATGCTTTATTTGTGATATGTGCATGATTTGGTATCATTTCTTACATGATTTCAGAGCATATTTCATAGCTACACTCTCACATTTGTCACTTCTTAATTGTGTTTGAGAGATGTGCTCTCATGCTTAGTTGATGGGCCATCGCATGAGCATACATATCTTGCCTTTTTAGGCCATCATTTCAGCATTTTGGCCACTGTTTTTGGCATGATTTAAGTCTGTCCATATTCGGTTTAAGTCCATTAAGCATTGTTTTGCATGCCCCTTGTGAGGTTCCCTTTACTAGCTTTGATGCCTTAGCTTCTAAGCTTGTCACGCATGCTTTGTTTGCATGATAGAATTTTGTGCATGCCATCCTAGCATTGGTAGAATAGCATGTTGTTGCATTGCATTGTATTTGCATGTTGTTTACATTTTGTTACATTGCATGTTGTTTGCATGTTGTTGTATTGCATTGTGTTTGCATGCCATTAGCATTGATAAGTTGATCATGCCGCATTGCATAGTGTTTGGATAGGGTGTTAATTAGAACACGAGAAAAGAGGGGCGTTTCATACTTGAAGTGATGAAACGTGCCTCATTTCTCGATCGCCGACCCTCTTGATCAAACATGATAGAGGCAAAGGCTCCTATGTCATATTTGTGTGCATTCATTGACATTGATTTGTGCAACTCAGCCTCTTTGGCCATCATGCATTGAGATGCGTGATTGATGGCTCCAGAGCCGAGCACTATACTCCTTAGAGCTTTAGACATGATAAGGAGTGTGGTTGCACACATATTTCTCTTGCAAATACACTGCCATGCCTCTGTTAGTGCTCTGTTGCAGCAAAAGGAGAATTTGCAGGAAGCAGTGGCCAATCGACTAGCAAAGTTTGCCGGTCGACCATCAAAGTCTGCCGATCAGCTACCAAATTGGCCGATAGCCATAAACTCTGGCCGATGGCCATTTCTCTTGGCCGATCACCCCTCAGCATGTCCATAAGGTGGATCAGAAACATCTTGGAAGTTGGCACAATTTTCAAAAGTCCAACAGAGTGCAAACAGAGGCAACATGAGGCACGGTAGTGGATTTCTGAGTGAAACCGACTGAGCATGCATCACTTCCTTGCCCGCGAGGCCATCTCTTTACTTATGATTAGTTCGTGTAAATTAGTTATTTGATTTTTTTTGTAAGCTATTTGTTTCAATTTGAATTGTAATACTTAATTAGCTAGAATTAGTTAATTAGTTTCGGTTTGTAATTAATTAGCTTAGATTAGCTAGTTAGTTGATTTATTCGGACCCTCCGTCGAGAGGGCACAACTGTTGTAATAAGTGTGCGTGTGTATGATGCATGTCTTCCAATCCCCATTTCTTTTTCTCTTTTATTTACCAGCTTTCAATGGTTAGTTTTAGGGCATGTTTCAATTAGCATACTTATGCTTACATGTTTGCATTCATTCATCTGCCTTGCATGCACCGGGCTCGGCGCATCATACAAACTGCATTGTATTTCAATTCCAATTTGAATACATGTATCAATTGTTGCATTTCACATGACATCTTAGAATAGCCGAGCCTAGCTTAGTTGCATTTTGTGTGCGTTGCATTAGACATCTTGACATAGCTAGGATCATGCATGATTACTAACTAGCTTCTGTTTTGGCTCAGAGTACTAGGTAATCTTTTACGCTTTAGCATACTGCATGAGATGTATATGTTGTCATGATAGCGTGCTTGCCATGAGACTATTTGCTTAGCTGATATAACTACATGAATGCCTGTGGATGAAGATTTCATTGCTTAAATTGGAACGATTCATCAAAATGCGAGTTTTAAGCCCACATGAAGTGGCAAATCACCATGTTTTCTAAGCCCACTTGAGGGTGGCAAAATCCGCCTCTTAGCCTACTTGCGAGTAGCACCTTCAAACCATTTTCAAACAAACGAACATGAGATGTTTTGTTCCAATTTGAGTGATTCAGACTATACTTGTACGCTGTGCGCATTACATAGTAAGCTAGCTAATAAACCGGAATAAGAACACATGTGTTTTCAAAAACAACATATCATGTTAGTAAAGGCCGATCCTTTGATCGGGCTAGCGGGGGTACTCATTGCATGACCTTCCCCTCTCGTACCCAAGTTCCCAAGCCGAGGCAACTTTGGTGATGACGGACACGTGGCCTTAGGCACGAGTCAAGGTTTCCAAAATTTTTCAAAATAAAATATTTAGGTGGCAACTCTGAAATTTGGCAAAGCGGTCAGGGCTTGACGCTTTTTGATTAAAATCGATTTTCCAAAACGATTTGTCGGATTTGGACTCTTTGGTGATTTATCAGTCTTACATTGCACTTTGTGATATTAGATTTAGAACCGTGACAGGAGTCCAAACTGTAGTAGCTAGAACCCAATTCGTGCCCTCTCCGAAAGGGGGGCGCGCGGAGCGAGTTCGGGCGGTCTACAGTTTCTGGCATCATTAAAATGAAGAAGATAAGGAACATAACCATAACACATGAAATACCATACCAAGACATGATCATAAACTAATAAGCATATTCATGTACACAAGAGCATAAAACACCCATTCAAAACTAAATTTCCAGATTCAGTAGCATTTAAAGATTAAAATCAAAAGGGCTATTTCAGTTTTTTTTTTTTTTTTTTTCCGAACTCGGTCTTCCTATGGTTTGTAGAGAATTTAATCTAGTTTTCATAACATGTTTCTGAAATGCAATAGCTTTTCTAGATTTTTAGTTATTTAAGAAATGCTCCAGCACTGTCCAGATTCGTCGATCGTTACGAAAATCAGATTTTCTCACAAACCGCTCACTCGTTTTCAATGAACCAATTTTTCCTTGAAAGATAACTCCTTAAGAAATATGTTGATATAAAATGGAGGTCCAGAATATTTTTATACATTTTTCTACAATTTTCGCAAGGTGGCTGTAAAACAGATTTTTCTGGCATAATTCTTGAAAATAGAAATTTGGTGAGAAAAGAGGTCAACTAGGGGAAATTTTCTACTTATCTTGTGATGAAAGCTTCCTAAATAATATGTATTAAACTCAAAAATTTAAGGTGAAGGTGTGCCCTTTGGAAATTTTGAGAGTTTAATATGGAAAAATGTAGTCTTATACCGATTAAGAGAAATACAAGAAGGGTAGAATCAAGGGTCAACTTCTTTCATTTCTAACACAAAAATACCATCAAAACACATCTGAAATGAATGTTTAAAACTTCTAAGAGCATGTATTTGAAAAAGGAAAATAAAAGAAAGAGTTGTGTTGTGGCTTACTTAAATGCTTATGGAACTAGTTTTGCAAGACTTGCTCTCTTTCTTTTCTTTCTCCCTCCCACAAGCTCACTTTCCACTCCTCTCCCTCTCTCTATGACATGTGAGTGTGTGGGTGTGGTGTTTGATGTTCAAATAGATGGAGGATGGTGGTGTATTTATAGGAAAAATTGTGTGAATTGTCTAAAATGTCCTTTGGTTTTAATGTAATGGAATTGAGTTATATTTAGTTCAAATGAAATGGAATAGTGGATAATTTGGACCTTAATTATGTATTTAATTATGATCTAGTTAGGCTTAAGTCTAATTTAATCCATTCTAGTTACAAGTACATTAGATATATACATGTATATATATAGAATTGGTACCAAAGTCATAATTATTTCCATGATACAAGGGATTTGTCTCTAAAGTACAATGATTATAGCCTAGGAGGTATGATGGCTAGCCATGTGCTCAAGATTTGGGAGATTTTCCTATTTATTTTGTGTACAAATTCCATTGATATTGTGTACAAAAAGATTTGATGAATAAGAGGTACAAATATATATATATATATACAATGGTACTAACTTTGGGTCAATTTGTGATTTAAGTAAAATATGAGGGCTAAGGCCTTAATTTATGAATTGAAACATTTACTTTGGAGTAGAATTTAACTAAGTTAGGGTTAGAGAATCTAATTCGGTTTGAATTTCTTGTTTCGAATAAAAAGGCTATCAACCAACGAGCGTGATAAAAACTGGAAAAATCTAGGGTTTTCAAGTGGTAATTCTACATTTATGGAGTCCATTAATTAGTATTAGCGTATTAGAATGATTTCTAAGTTATCAGAATCGATCAGGGTTTGCGAGTTTTCAGTTGGTGCATGTATTTTGATCCTAGGGTTAAAATTGCAATTAATTAAGAAATTGAGTGATTTCAAAGAAATAATTTAAAAGTAAGGGACTTAATAGGGTTTACAAAAGTTAGGGGTCTCACATTAAATATTATTAATAAATACTATGCAACAATTTTTATTTTTATTTGATTATTTATATATATTTTTATTTATTTATAATTTATAGTTATATTTTTTAGTTATGTAATATTAATTATGACGTCACGGTTCGACCGCTTTGACCCAACAGTTGAACCGTTGACCCGTCCACTCGGTCTCTTGTCTGATTCGCTCACCGATCCGATTTTAAAAACATTGACTGAAATGACTAAAACTTTAAAAAAAATTAGGAAGACTATTGGTAAAATTAGCCCCCAAACAAAATATGAGGATTCGCGCACTCCTATTTATGTTCGCTTCATTGGAAGTTCATCATCCACCAAGAATTTGTTTGATTTAGTTTCTGGTGATTATTTTTGAATTATTATTTTTTTTTGGGTGAATTTTTTAAATTTTAATGGGAAAATTAGTAATACCTCTTCTAATATAAATGCATATGAGATCTAGTCCACGCAAAAAGATCATCAAAACTGAGGTCCTTCACTTTATAAATTTTCAAAGGTGAAGTCCGTATTCTATGATTTTATATTTTTGTATGAATAATTTACCCATACATTAGAGAAATTTCAGTCAAATAAATTTTCAGTTAGAGAAATTTCTAGTCAAATAAATTTCTTAGGTGATTGAAATGTTATTTTTTATTTTTTTGAATTTTATATTCATCATGGAAAAAATTTTGATAAATCTTGATGAGAGAATTCTACAAATATAAATTTTATAAAAATGGATGCGTAAATCAACACTTATTGAATTTTAAAGGTTTTGAGTCATTCCACAACAAAACAATGTTTCCAGCTTTAGTGTGGGGGTATTTTGGTCCAATAATAACCTCCACAAATTTAGACGACTTGAACTACGAAATATTTTTCCTTTATTCTTGTACTAGTAAAACTTTTTAACGAGAGAGCTCTAACTAAAATTCCCTTGTTTTAATTAGTTTTTCAAATGTACTTAATTTAAATATACTTAAAATATAAACATTTTTTGAAAAATTTAATTTTTTTTTAATAAATAAAAACAAATTAAAAATTAAAAAAAGAAAAGAAAATGTACTAATTTTTGTATTTTCAGATTTTTTTTGTATTATTATTTTTTTAAAAAAAATCTTCATAAATATGCTAACTTGTAAGTGCATGGAGATTAAGTGAATACAAAAAGTTTTAAAATATACTTATAATTAATTAAAAATATTAAAAAATATTAAAAACAGAAAAATATAAAAAAAGTTAAAATAGAGTTTTGAATTTCAAAACCAAACGAAGTGTGTGCTCCAATTACTTGCTTGCGGTGTGCGCCAATCCATTTAGATTGACTTTTACATAAAATTTATTTGTTAGGTTGGGTTCCGGACTCAGGTTTGAGCGCCATGATAGCATGACCCATGACCCATGACCCATGTAAGACCCATTTGAATTTAAGTTTGAATTTAAATTCAAAACTATCATAAGAGATAAGGATACCTTACCATCCCATCTTATCTGGGATAATAATGGTTGGTTACCTATCTCTCTATATATTGATCATATACGGGAAGCAAAACGTAATATTGTGTGGGTAAAATATCTGAGTGCTTTCAATCTCTTTGTTATTGAAAAACTAAACACAAGCCTTTGTACTGTGAGTTGTGTGGATATTACTCGCATTGTAGTATCACCCAATTGCTGTGATTAATCCTCTGTTGTTCAAAAGGTTAGGATTTTCCAAAGGTTATGTGAGACTGTATAATTATTATGAATTTATTATTCTTTTTCTTAGATTTCCGGGTTAGAAGGATTAAACCACTTTCTAAAGAAAAGGAAAAATCAAGGCGCACTTTTTCATCACGTAAATTACATCTAAACATTTTATATTCTAATTATTTTTCTAAGATCTTAACATTGCTTAAAAAAAAAATTAAAATAACATTACCTTACTATTACCCAAAAAGCAACCTAAGAGGGGGGTGAATTAGGTTTCTACAAATTAAAATTAATAATACTCCAATAAAATTTACTACTAGTACAACAAATTATTAACAAACACAATGATGAACTTAGCAATATATGATCAAGCAAAATAATAATGAAGTATAACCAACATACATGGTAAATCAAATGATTAACACCTGAATATTAGATAGTTATAGCAGAAGTAAGAAAGTAAAGAGATTAGGGAAGAGGAGACAAACAGATTTATAGTAGTTCGGCTTCAACCAAGCCTACATCCACTCCTCAGGCTTCACTTGAGATTTTCCACTATCTTCTAGCTTCACAAGGGTGCTAGCAACCTCTTTACAAATGGAGCAATCCTCCACGGATTTTACATAGACTTTACAAGTCCAAACCCTTGCAAATCTTAGGTGATTCACAATCACTCGCAAGATTTCAAGAACACAGTGTTTGTAACATTTTTACAAGATCAAATGGTATTTTCGCTTTCAAAGAAAGCTTACAATAAATATCTCTCAAAGATAGATTGTCACACCCCAAATCCGGGCATGACCGGCCGTGGCCCACAGGAACTTAGCCCAAGGCACACGTAAGCCTAAACACGAATCCAATCGCATTGAACAACTGAACAATAGTCCAATAATAAATAACCAAAACTCAATCCAGACATGTCACAATTATAAATGGCAAAATCAACCGTAATCAAAAACCATCCAAACTTATGGGATATAAACAACCCACATATCAAAAATAATCATAAATGAACTTCGATAAGAATAAATATAAATATGCACAAACTTGACATAACACTCTAAACTAAAGGAATGCCCTAGAGGTCCATGCAATTGAGTCCCCGCTACGCCATGAGTCCACTCTAAGTCCTTTTAACACTTGGAAATGGTAAACAACTAAGTCAGCTGATAGCTCAGTGAGTAGCAACATGGATAGTAAATACAGTTTTGAAAACAGGGTTCAATTCCAAAATAAGATATATATCACAGAAACTAGATTGGCATACAGTTTGGTAAATACAATCTGTTTCAAAAAGAAGGTTCCACAGTTCAACACTTCAAATACTCATGTCTCGCAAGAACATGATAAACAACATTTTCCACTTAAAACAGATTATAACATGAACATCAATAATTTTCTGGGTACCAATAAAAACAAATAATCTGCCACACAGTTCTCAAGGCTATAAGCCTCGTTGGATCCAATATCGAACTAAGAGTCATCCTCAGGGTGGAACCTGGGCTTTTTCTCAAAGACGATCCGATTGAAGGTCACCTAGTTGTTTTTAAAGGTCTTTTCCTTACAATCGTTGAGCACTAGAGTCATCACGGCCCAACCCGGATCTGTTCCCTAGTGGCCAGAGTCACCACACACAGTGGAATAATTTCCCTGGACTAAATACACACATGGTCCCAATAATCAATACACATCAGTTTCGCAAAACATGGTAGTTCATCATTATAAACATAAGACCAAAACAAATAGTTTACAGTATGCCAAGTTCACACATGTTTCAGAAATAATTTGATTCAATTGATAATATAATAATTTATCAAAACAGCTTAATCATGAAACAACAATTTAATTTTCCAACAGTTCAGGGTAGGGGAACATTTATAAAAATACGTAGCATGAAACTGCTCACCTGAAACCGAAATAATATAATCCTCGAATAGGGTATGAAAGTTCAACTAGTGCCCTGAACAAAGTATTAAAACTACACGTCACCACTAACTCAAACATATTAAAAGGAATAATAAACTAAGTAACCCCAAACTAAAGCGCACTAACACGGCTCAACCCAACTCACCGTTACTCTTAAATATTACCTAAATTCATGTTCTTCAAGGTCTAAAATCACCCAAAACATGGGTTCCGATCGAAACTTAACTAAAAATAACTTTAAGATGAAACAGTGTTTTAAACAAGTTTTCCCAATCTATTCGCTAACTTTGAAAATGACAAAACCCACTCCACGCTATTCGAAAAATTCCAAAAACCCATATCAACTAATATATCCTAAGTTTCAAACCCAATTGGTTTCACTTGATTTGCTTATCAAAATAATTATCTACAATTTATTATATCCAAACAGGTTGTTTTCTGCAGCACTTTAAAGAAATTGACGGTTCTCTTAATATACACGAGCAATCAATGCAAGGCCAAAAACGTACGAAACTAGACTCATAACCGGTTCTAATGACACTAATTTGATAATTTTAGGATTTATACCCAAAGAGAACAACACTCCCGAATTTACTGTTTTGGACTGGTTTCCTGGACAGATTTGAATACCTCAATTTATATGGATTTCGACTCCCAAAAATTATGAAAAAAATCAGATATGCAATTCAATATGTAATTGATCTACTGTAAAAATTTCAGATTAAAATTCATCCGTTTGATATGGTTTCTTGATTTTTAAAGTTTGCGATTCGGTACAGAATTTTTGAACTAAGAATTACACTCATTCTTTATACATCAATTTAACTCCTCAGATTTCTTAACAGCATATATATATATACACAAAATACATACACCTACAATCTCTCCATCAATGAATTAAATAACAATATTATTAGGATAAAGAACAAAGAAAGAAGAGAAGAAAACCTAGGAGGCCACACAGCACAACACACCCAAAGCTCTCCTTCTTGGCTACAACAATAATCTTGATGATTGAAAAACCCCTCTCTTTCCTTCATAAACCCACGGCTGCTAGGGCTGCTAGTGTTGTGGAAAACAATTATAACAAGAGTTAGGGTTTGTGTTTATTTTATTTTATACTAGTGGTGGGCACACTTAGGTCAAATAGATAGATAAATATACAAAATACATATATAAGTTACATGCAATACAAATGGTAAGAGCCTAACTTATTAATTTTGTGATCTAGAGTTCAAGTCACACCCTCTTCTCCATTTTTTTTTTAATAATAAATCTTGCTTCTAAATCAATGACTTTCACCATAAATTTATTTTAGGTTTAAAATTAATTAAAATATCCTCCAATAATATTTAATTTGCACCTTAGAATTCACCACCAAAATATTTGAGATTGAAATATTATTATTATCTAATTATTTACTTAATTTTTATATTCGGCTTCTCACATTCTCTCCCCCTAAAAGAAAAGTTTCGTCCTCGAAACTAACCCGAGTAAATCATGAGAATAGATGTGGGTACATCTTGCGCATCTCATCCTCGCGTTCCCAAGTCGCCTCTTCAACTAGATGATTACGCCACAGTACCTTAACCAATTTAATGACCTTTGTACGCAACCTTTTCTCTTTCGAATCCAAAATCTGAACAGGTATCTCCACATACGAAAAATCCTCTCTAATCTGAAGCGGCTCATAATCTATCACATGCGACGGACTGTGCACATATTTCCTCAGCATAGACACGTGAAACACATTATGCACTCCTGCCAACCTAGGGGGTAAAACAACACGGTACACAACCTCACTAACCTTCTCTTATACCTCAAATGGTCCAATGTATCTAGAACTCAACTTTCCTTCCTTTCCAAACTTGATGACTCCTTTCCATGGTGATACTTTCAAGAATACCATATCCCCCACGTGAAACTCTAAATCTCTCCTACGATGATCAGCATAACTTTTTTGTTTACTCTGAGCAGTCAATAATCTCTCTCTAATGGTGATAATTTTCTGTGTAGCATCCTCCACCAAATCAAGTCCCAACATTTGCCTCTTACCAACCTTATACCAGCACAAAGGAGACCTACACTTCCTCACATACAAAGCCTCATAAGGAGTTACTCCCAAACTAGAATGATAACTATTATTACATGCAAACTCCATGAGCGGCAAATAATCATCCCAATTACCTCTCCACTCCAAAGCATAAGCCCTCAACATATCCTCAAGGATTTGAATAGTCCTCTCCGATACCCCATCTGTCTAAGGGTGATAAGCTGAACTAAAATTTAACTAAGTACCCATGACTGACTGTAACGCACCCCAAAACTTAGACACAAAACGAGGGTCCCGATCTGACACTATTGACACAGGTGCACCATGCAATCTAACAATCTCCTTCACATACAACTGTGCAAATCGAGCTAGAGAATAGTTCATCCGAACTGCAATAAAATGTGCTGACTTGGTTAATCTATCAACAACTACCCAAATTGCATCGTGATTACTACTAGTACGAGGTAATCCGCACACGAAGTCCATGGTAACATGATCCCACTTCCACTCCGGTATAGGCAAGGGTTGTAGTTTTCCCGCAGGTTTCTGATGTTCTACTTTAACCTGTTGACACACCAAACACTAAGCCACAAATTCAGCAATATCTCCCTTTATACCATTCCACCAAAAATGTTCATAAAGATCCCAATACATCTTAGTACTTCCAGGATGAATGCTATAACTATAACTATAACTAGAACTACGTGCCTCCGTCATAATCTCCTTCCTCAAATCACCACCAGCAGGAACACAAATTCGGCCACGGAATCTAAGCAACCCATCATCACTAACCACAAAGTCTATATGCTTACCCTTTGCATCTCTCCTTTAATATGCTCACACTGTGGGTCAATCTCCTGTGCTAAACGAATTCGTTCTCTCAAGGTTGGCTGAACTATCAATTGACTACAATAAGCCCTATCACCAGGCATAACAACCTCAAGCCTCAAACGTCTCATGTCTTCCACCAAACAACTCTCAATAGACAAAGCAGCTATATCTCCAACTGCGACCTTCCTACTCAAGGCATCTGTAACCACATTTGCCTTCCCCGGATGATATAAAATATTCACATCATAATCTTTTAGTAACTCAAGCCATCTTCTTTGCCTCAAATTTAGTTCCTTCTCTGTGAAAATATACTTCAAACTCTTATAATCAGTGTAAATCTCACATGACTCTCCATACAAATAATGTCGCCAGATCTTAAGAGTGAAAATCACTGTTGCTAACTCCAAGTCGTGCGTAGGATAATTTCTCTCATGTACTTTCAACTGTTGTGACGTATAAGTAATCTCCTTCCTATGCAGCATGGGCACACATCCTAAACCCCGTCGTGAAGCATCACTATAAATCACAAAACCACCACCATCAGTAGATAAGGCAAGGATTGGAGCTTATATCAACCTTTGTTTAAACTCTTGGAAGCTACACTCACAATTATCATTCCACTCAAACTTCACCTCTTTCCTAGTGAGGTTTATAAATGGCAAAGCAATACGAGAGAATCCTTCCACAAACTGCTTGTAATATCCAGCAAACCCTAGAAAGCTACGTACCTCTATCACAGAAGTAGGTCGAGGCCAATCAACAATTGCTGACACCTTCGTACTATCCACAGATACCCCATCTTTACTCACTACATGACCCAAAAAGGATACACTGCTCAACCAGAATTCACACTTCTTAAATTTTGCACACAATCTCTTCTCCCTGAGGATCTGCAATACTACCCTCAAATGCTGCTCATGTTCCTCCTTACTCGATTAAATTAGGATGTCAACAATAAACACTATCACAAATTTATCTAGCTGGGGTTTAAATACTATGTTCATTAAATCCATGAATGCGGCTGGTGCATATATGAGACCAAAAGGCATCACCAAGAACTCATAATGCCCATAACGGAATCTAAAAGCAATCTTAGGAACATCCTCATCCTTTACTTTCAACTGGTGATAGCCTAACCTCAAGTCAATCTTAGAGAATACTTGAACTCCCTACAATTGGTCAAATAGGTCAACAATACATGGCAAAGGATACATATTCTTCACTGTGACTTTGTTCAGTTCTCTATAATCAATACACAATCTCATAGACCCATCCTTCTTCTTCACAAACAACATAGGTGCTCCCCAAG
Source organism: Camellia sinensis (assembly GCF_055761805.1). Taxonomy (NCBI): domain Eukaryota; kingdom Viridiplantae; phylum Streptophyta; class Magnoliopsida; order Ericales; family Theaceae; genus Camellia; species Camellia sinensis. The sequence goes on from NC_138963.1 coordinate 146,330,829, forward strand.
GTGAAACACTAGGCTTAATAAAACATTTCTCTAACAACTTCTATAACTAAGTTTGAAACTCCCTCAACTCCAATGGTGCCATTATATAAGGTGCTTTAGAGATAAGTGTTGTATTAGGGATCAAGTCAATGGAAAATTCGAGCTCACGGTCTGGGGGAAGACCAGGTAGATCCTCTGGAAAAACATCAACAAATTCCCTCACTACAGGAAACTCCTCTAACCTCTGCTCTGGTTGTTCAGTACTCACCACACAAGCTAAATAACCATGACACCCTTTTCTCAATATTCGGTTAACCTGAAGGGAAGAAATAAAACAAATAGAAGGCCCTTTCACATCTCCCTGAAAGAAAAACTCATGTTGCCCCGGCATAGCAAAAACTACCCTCTTTCTAAAACAATCAATAGAGGCATGATGCTTCGTTAACCAATCCATCCCCAAAATCACATCAAAATCCTTCATCTCTAAAGAAATCAAATCCACTAGAAAAAATCCAACCATCCAAGTTTACCACACAAGATCTACAGATATCTCCCAATACAATTGTTTCTCCTAATGGAGTAGACACGGTAATACAAACATCAAAGGCTCACAAAGAATAGACAATCTGTGTAAATATCAAGGTGCCAACTCTTAACCTTCAAAATGAAATCAAGAACGATTCAACACAAGCTTAAACAAAACTAACTTAACCAAACACTACTAAGGACTATAGGGACTCGGACCTCATCTAAATGATGAAATGCAAGGTATGTAACTTAATAAATCTACAGCTCTGATACCACAATTGTCACACCCCAAATCCGGGCATGACCGGCCGTGGCCCACAGGGACTTAGCCCAAGGCACACGTAAGCCTAAACACGAATCCAATCACATTGAACAACTGAACAATAGTCCAATAATAAATAACCAAAACTCAATCCAGACATGTCACAATTATAAATGGCAAAATCAACCGTAATCAAAAACCATCCAAACTTATGGGATATAACAACCCACATATCAAAAATAATCATAAATGAACTTCGATAAGAATAAATATAAATATGCACAAACTTGACATAACACTCTAAACTAAAGAAATGCCCTAGAGGTCCATGCAATTGAGTCCCCGCTACTCCATGAGTCCACTCTAAGTCCTTTTAACACCTGGAAATGGTAAACAACTAAGTCAGCTGATAGCTCAGTGAGTAGCAACATGGATAGTAAATACAGTTTTGAAAACAGGGTTCAATTCCAAAATAAGATATATATCACAGAAACTAGATTGGCATACAGTTTGGTAAATACAATCTGTTTCAAAAAGAAGGTTCCACAGTTCAACACTTCAAATACTCATGTCTCGCAAGAACATGATAAACAACATTTTCCACTTAAAACAGATTATAACATGAACATCAATAATTTTCTGGGTACCAATAAAAACAAATAATCTGCCACACAGTTCTCAAGGCTATAAGCCTCGTTGGATCCAATATCGAACTAAGAGTCATCCTCAGGGTGGAACCTGGGCTTTTTCTCAAAGACGATCCGATTGAAGGTCACCTAGTTGTTTTTAAAGGTCTTTTCCTTACAATCGTTGAGCACTAGAGTCATCACGGCCCAACCCGGATCTGTTCCCTAGTGGCCAGAGTCACCACACACAGTGTAATAATTTCCCTGGACTAAATACACACATGGTCCCAATAATCAATACACATCAGTTTCGCAAAACATGGTAGTTCATCATTATAAACATAAGACCAAAACAAATAGTTTACAGTATGCCAAGTTCACACATGTTTCAGAAATAATTTGATTCAATTGATAATATAATAATTTATCAAAACAGCTTAATCATGAAACAACAATTTAATTTTCCAACAGTTCAGGGTAGGGGAACATTTATAAAAATACGTAGCATGAAACTGCTCACCTGAAACCGAAATAATATAATCCTCGAATAGGGTATGAAAGTTCAAATAGTGCCCTGAACAAAGTATTAAAACTACACGTCACCACTAATTCAAACATATTAAAAGGAATAATAAACTAAGTAACCCCAAACTAAAGCGCACTAACACGGCTCAACCCAACTCACCGTTACTCTTAAATATTACCTAAATTCATGTTCTTCAAGGTCTAAAATCATCCAAAACATGGGTTCCGATCGAAACTTAACTAAAAATAACTTTAAGATGAAACAGTGTTTTAAACAAGTTTTCCCAATCTATTCGCTAACTTTGAAAATTACAAAACCCACTCCACGCTATTCGAAAAATTCCAAAAACCTCCAGATATCAACTAATATATCCTAAGCTTCAAACCCAATTGGTTTCACTTGATTTTCTTATCAAAATAATTATCTACAATTTATTATATCCAAACAGGTTGTTTTCTACAGCACTTTAAAGAAATTGACGGTTCTCTTAATATACACGAGCAATCAATGCAAGGCCAAAAACGTGCAAAACTAGACTCATAACCGGTTCTAATGACACTAATTTGATAATTTTAGGATTTATACCCAAAGAGAACAACACTCCCGAATTTACTGTTTCGGACTGGTTTCCTGGACAGATTTGAATACCTCAATTTATATGGATTTCGACTCCCAAAAATTATGAAAAAAATCAGATATGCAATTCAATATGTAATTGATTTACTGTAAAAATTTCATATTAAAATTCATCCGTTTGATATGGTTTCTTGATTTTTAAAGTTTGCGATTCGGTGCAGAATTTTTGAACTAAGAATTACACTCATTCTTTATACATCAATTTAACTCCTCAGATTTCTTAACAGCATATATATATATATACACAAAATACATACACCTACAATCTCTCCATCAATGAATTAAATAACAATATTATTAGGATAAAGAACAAAGAAAGAAGAGAAGAAAACCTAGGAGGCCACACAGCACAACACACCCAAAGCTCTCCTTCTTGGCTACAACAATAATCTTGATGATTGAAAAACCCCTCTCTTTCCTTCATAAACCCACGGCTGCTAGGGCTGCTAGTGTTGTGGAAAACAATTATAACAAGAGTTAGGGTTTGTGTTTATTTTATTTTATACTAGTGGTGGGCACACTTAGGTCAAATAGATAGATAAATATACAAAATACATATATAAGTTACATGCAATACAAATGGTAAGAGCCTAACTTATTAATTTTGTGATCTAGAGTTCAAGTCACACCCTCTTCTCCATTTTTTTTTTTAAATAATAAATCTTGCTTCTAAATCAATGACTTTCACCATAAATTTATTTTAGGTTTAAAATTAATTAAAATATCCTCCAATAATATAATTTGCACCTTAGAATTCACCACCAAAATATTTGAGATTGAAATATTATTATTATCTAATTATTTACTTAATTTTTATATTCGGGTTCTCACATAGATATATAAATTGAAGCTTTGATTTTTCTATAAATCTCACACAGGAAAGATGGGCTTAAAGCTATAAGGCTCAGTGTATAATTTCTGAGAATAGATGTGAGTGATTATAGATCGAAGAATATTTTTAGGTTTTTTTGTAACTTGTTTACATTAAAGGCTTTGGTATATATAATGAAAATTATAGCCGTTGTATTCGTTTGAATTTATAGCCGTTTATAGTCGTTGTAGTTATTTGAATTTATAGCCGTTTATAGCCGTTGTACTTCCATCATTACCAATTTGAGTATCTTCCACTCTATCATTACAAATTTGAATATCTTCCACTTGAACCTTTTGAACCTTTTGGCTTACTGCTGTGCTAAGCTGTTTGAATCTTTGTTTTATGTTGTTTGAATTCCTGATTTAATCAAATATTAAATACATTCTAACAACATTTAGGATAAAGGTTTAGGCGAGAAATAATGGGACAAAATAAATTTTGATTATATTTTTCTGTTTCAAATAAATTAAAACATAAAATCATCAAAATAAATGTTAATTTTATTTTTCTCTTTCAAATAAATCATCAAAATAAATTTTGATTCCATTTTTTTCTTTCAAATAAATCATCAAAATAAATTTTGATTCTATTTTTCTCTTTCAAATAAATTAAAAACATAATTAAATAAATCATCAAAATAAATAACTCTAACAATCTCCCCCTTTTTGATGATGGCACGCAATGATGTTTTGATTTGATTTGGGAGTAAGAAAAGCTCCCCCTCAAGTCATGCTCCCTGAATTCATTTCTAAATACATAGTTTAGCACATGTGTAATAAATAAGCTTTAATTAGAGAGATGATGTGAGACTAAGATATCAAACTATAAATACATAACATCATATAATTTCTCCCCCTGTGACATTATCAAAAGGAAATCATGGGTCAGAATTTGGAGGAGGAGGAGGAGGAAAATGAGAGTGATAAATGGCATCAAAAAATAGAGAATCAAAACATATATATATATATAAAAGATTCGCCCACGTCCCTTTTTTTTCTCGAAAATCACGTCGGACAAGCGTCCTCGCTTTTGCGTCAGCCGACCAACAAAAGCGAGACAGGTCAATCAGTCAATCAGCGGCCTCGGCTCTCTATCTCTCTTGTCGTCCTCTCCTCCGTATTCTTCTTAATCACTCTCTTCGCATTTTTCTTCCTCATTCGTTTCTATCTCTTCTGCATTACTCTCTTCGATCTTCTTCTTCCTCGAGAGACAAAATAGAGAGACTGAGCAGAGCAGAAAGGTTGCCAAAAACTACTTCCCTTTCGATTACATCTCTCTCTCCTACTACATGGCCTCGTCCCGTCCCCTTACTCTCTTTCCGGACCTAAATGATCCCAGAAGCACTACTGGGCCGAGTGTCCCGGCTTCTACTCTTCCCAACCTTCCTATGATGTCGATTGAGCAAATAATGGCAGCTCAATCAGATATTGAAGCCAATCATTTCACACTGACATTCTGTATGGAGACGGTGACTGCAGTCACAAAATTGGCTCACCGACTGTAGAACAAGACGAGTGAGCTCCATCAGATCAACGGCCAACTCGCTCTGCTCCAGCGCATGTACAAGGATGCGTGAGTAGAAAGCGCACTGAAGGCCAAAAATAAAGAGCTTAAACGGAAGACCACCTCCATGGCCCGATTTGGAGCAACGTCATTCTTGGCCTTTGATAGTCAGCGGGGAGTCGTCGCGCTTGACGAAAGCACGGGGACAGGGGCGTCAAGGGTCGCCCAAGGTGATAAAAAGAAGAAGAAAACAATGGAAGAGGCGAGTAAGTGAGGTCGGCGTATGGTCAGAAAAAAAATGAAGGGTTGTTTTTTTTTTTTTTTTTGAAATATGTTTAGTTTGATCGGCGTATGGCCGTAAAAAAAAATGATTGGTGATTTTTTTTGTTTTTTTTTATGTAAATATTTGTATTTTGATTTGTTTTTTTTTTATGTTTAAGTACTGAAAAATGAAATTAAAAAGCAGAAAAAAATAAGAAAATTAAGCCCAAACAAAAAATAATAATGAAAAAAATAAAAATAAAAGAAATGAAGCCTAATAGCAAAATAAAAAAATAAAAAAAAAGTAAAATAAAATAAAATAATACCAGCAGAAATTAAACTTAATGGGACGTTGGTGTTGCTGGAATGGTAATGCAAAAAAAATACCATGAGGGTTTAAAAAAAATCAATGTATGCAAAGTTAATTTTACCTCAAGATGTAGAACCCAAAAAAATTACACAGTTTAAAACTAATCAAGTTTAAATTCTTCCCCTTGTTTCATTTGACAAAATCAATAGGAGATATGAACAATGAAAGCTCATAACAAAAATGTTCTCCTCAATAATATCAAATAGGATGCCAAATGTTACCAATAATGATGCCAAAATGATACCAACATGCAATCTACCAAGGATACCAATATGCAATCTAGAAGATTTAACAATCATAGCTCAAGCATTATGTAGAATACCAAATATTGCTCATAATATGTTAAACTCAATATAATCTCATGGAGCTATTGTAAATCCAAAAAATAAAGCATGTTCAAGATATAGCAATCCATATGCCAAGAAAAATCATGAATATATAGCACACATTTTAAGCATAGGCATGATTTTTAGGCAAGAGCATCATAAAAGAGTATACATTGCAAATCATATGAAGCATCATTAATCTTTTTCATATTATAATAACAGTATTAGCTCAAAGGATATAAGATAGAATTTTTACCTCAAAAGCTTAAGAGAGTATATGAGGCATACGTTAGGTTCAAGAGATGGAAGCTTTTTAATCTTCAATTTTCTTTCATGAGGAGTTCATCTCAAAAGGGTTTAACAAGTATGTTAGCAAAATGATTTCTCCCCCTAAGTTGGTGCTACCCTTTTCTAATGTGATTTGTGTAAATATAGCATTCATAGAACAAACACTATTACTCAATAAAAATACAGTACAAATCACTTCTTATCACAAACTCAAAAAGTGAAAAATAATTCAATGATCAAACAAGAGTTTGGAATGCTATTTTTCAGAATTTTCAAGTTGTAGCACATAGCATAATATGCATAAGAAAATAATGTTATGCTCTTTGTTTTATTAAAAAATGGTGCAACAATCTCATTTAATAACACAACATTATCAAGAGGCATTTTCATCAATTCAATCCACATACTCAAGTGTGATAAAACATTTTACTTAATGTGGAACACAACATGAATGTTATAAACAATTAATTCAATAATTTATCAATCAAAAGCATTTCATGAGATGTATGTCAATATAATCCACATTCAAAAGATATTCAATAGGATAGATGCAATGTCTCTACAAACGTATGATACTTCTTTTCATTTAGACATTGTTGATGGATCATAATAAATGAATTTCATAACTCATTCAAATATTCCAATGTAAAGCATATAAGCATGAAATTTTCATATTGAGCATATTCTTGAGATCATAAATGTACAATTCAAAATATAGATAGTATACATCTCAAAAACATGCTATGACATCAAAATTGATTCTACAAAGATATGACTCAAAAAGGAATTAACATATTAGTAATAAGAAAGCCTTTTTCATTTTGAATTCTACGATAGAGTTTTGTGAAAGAAGAAAAGGTTTCATCTTTGTGTGCTAAAAACATAATTCATGTAAATCTTGAATAATCATCAACAATAACAAGATAATAACGTTTACCACCTAGACTAGATGTCCTTGAGGGACCAAATAAATCCATATGTAATAGTTGTAAAGGTCTAGTTGTAGAAATATGAGATTTTGATTTAAACGATGCTTTAGTTTGTTTTCCTTGTTGACAAGCACTACAAAGATGATTTTTTTAAATTTAATTTTTGGAATTTCAATGACCAAATCCTTTCTCAAAAGTTTAGCAATTAAATCCATATGAGCATGACCAAGTCTTCTATGCCATAACCAACTATTTTCATTATTAATATATAAACATTTAACATCACTAGCATAGAGATCATAAAGATGAAAAACATAAACATTATCATGGCGATTACCAACGAATAAAGCTTTATGATCATTTGTGCTTTTAATTGTGTAATGTGATTTATCAAAAATAACTCGATTATCTTTATCACATAATTGACTAATACTAAGTAGGTTATGCTTAAGTCCATCAACAAGTAAAACATTTTCAATAGAAGGGTTAGGAGAAATACCGATGCTACCAATACCGATGATTTTTCCTTTCTTGTTGTCTCCAAAAATAACAAGGCCTCCATCTTTGGATGACAGTGTAGTAAAGAAAGATTTATCTCCGGTCATGTGTCTGGAACATCTACTATCAAGGTACCACTTCCCTTATTTAGCTTTGGACTTAAGGCAAACCTACAAGATGACAATCAAGTGTTGGTTTTTGGTACTCATAGTTTCTTGGGTCCTTCTTAGTTATTTTTGTTAGATCCCTTAATAATCAAAATCTTTTTAATTCCCATATTCATATTCTTTTTGAATGGACAATAAGATATATAATGGCCTTTCTTTCTACAATAATGACAACTAATATGAGGGTGTCATGAGACGTGCCTTTTCAAAAATTGTATTGAGATTCTTTTGTTTCTTAATAGGGTCATATCCAATGCCCACTTTATCGAAAATACATATTTGATTTTCAAGAAGCATGTTGAGATTATTTCTACCTTTTACAAAATTTTCAAGTGTTTTCGTTAAATCATCAACATTATTTTTTAAAGTAGCTTTCTCATTAGAGATGGTGTCAAAATCATTTTTCAAAATAATTTTTTCTTTCTTTAATTCTTCTACATTACTAGATAAAGATGCAACAGATTTTTTTAACACATTATTTTTGGCACAAACTTTTCTAAATTCATCTTTTAGTTCATGGAATGCACTTTCAAGTTCTTCATAAAGAGTAGTTACCTCATCTTGAGTAGAGTCTTCATCTTCAAGAGCCATGAGACATAAGTTGGCTACTTTATTTTCAATTTCATCACTTGAGCTTTCATCTTCACTTTCTTCCTAAGCTGCTACCATGGCCTTTTTGTTTCTTTTGTAGTCTTTTTCATGATTCTTCAATTTTGGACAATCCATCTTTATATGTTCAGGATTTTTGCACTCATAGAAAATTATAGGCTCTTTCTTGTTATCTTTGTTGTACTCTTTTTTGAAAGGTCTTCTTCCTCCATAATTGTTTTTCTTGAAGTGCTTTTTGAGATTTCTACTAAACATGGCATAGCTTTCATCCTTACTGGAGTTTTCATGTTCTTCTTCATTTGATGAGGCTTTGAATGCAATTCCACTTTTCTTTTTGTTTTCAACATCCTCATGTCCTTTCATGGTAATCTCATGAGTCATAAGAGAACCCATAAGCTCATCCAATCCAAGTGTGGAGAGATTTTTGGCTTCTATAATGACCGTGACCTTTGCATCCCAATTCTTTAGTAAACACCTAAGAATTTTTCTTACCAACTCACTGTTAGTATAAGTTTTTCCAAGAGATTTCAAAGAGTTTACAATTTCAGTAAATCTAGTAAACATACTTGAAATAGATTCATAAGAGTTCATTTTAAACAATTCATAACTATGAACAAGCATATCAATACGAGATTCCTTCACTTGGTTTGTACCTTCATACGTTACTTCAAGTTTGTCCCAAATTTCTTTTGCCGAATCACAACTTGAAATTCTATTATACTCCTTAGAGTCTAATCCACAAACAAGGGTGAGTTTGGCTTTAGCATTGGTTTGCAATAATTTATGATCTCTCTCATCACATTCATTTTCAGTTTTAGGTACTCTAATATTGTCTACTAATTTGGTAGGAATTTTTGAACATTTGGTGACAATAATCCACATGGCATAATCAGTGGCTTATAGGTATAGGGTCATCTTATCCTTCCAATGACTATAGTTGTTTCCGTCAAACAATGGTGGTCTATTTGTGGCTTGTTCTTTAGCTAAGGTTGTCATGGATCAAAACTCTTAGATAGTTAAATCTAAAATAAGAGTCTAGGCTCTGATACCAATTGTTACCCAAAAAGAAACCTAAGAGGGGGTGAATTAGGTTTCTACAACTTAAAATTAATAATACCCTAATAAAATTTACTACTAGTACAACAGATTATTAACAAGCACAATGATGAACTTAGCAGTAAATGATCAAGCAAAATAATAATGAAGTATAACTAACATACATGGTAAATCAAATGATTAACACATGAATATTAGATAGCTATAGCAGTAGTAAGAAAGTAAAGAGATTAGGGAATAGGAGACAAACAGATTTATAGTGGTTCAGTTTCAACCAAGCCTACATCCACTCCTCAAGCTTCACTTGAGATTTTTCACTAACTTCTAGCTTTACAAGGGTGCTAACAACCTCTTTACAAATGGAGCAATCCTCCACGGATTTTACATAGACTTCACAAGCCCAAACCCTAGCAAATCTTAGGTGATTCACAATCACTCTCAAGATTTCAAGAACACAGTGTTTGCAACACTTTTACAAGATAAAATAGTATTTTTGCTTTCAAAGAAAGCTTACAATAAATATCTCTCAAAGATAGATATATAAAATGAATCTTTGATTTTCTGTAAATCTCATACAAGAAAGATGGGCTTAAAGGTATAAGGCTCAGTGTATAACTTTTGAGAATAAATGTGAGTGATTATAGATCAAAGAATATTTTCAGGTTTTTTTGTAACTTGTTTACATTAGAGGCTTTGGTATATAAAATGAAAATTATAGCCGTTGTATTCATTTGAATTTATAGCCGTTTATAACCGTTGTAGTTATTTGAATTTATAGCCGTTGTAGTCATTTGAATTTATAGCCGTTGTACTTCCATCATTACCAATTTGAATATCTTCCACTCCATCATTACAAATTTGAATATCTTCCACTTGAACCTTTTGAACTTTTTGGCCTGCTGCTGTGCTAGGCTGTTTGAATTTTTGTTTTATATTGTTGAACTCCTGATTTAATCAAATATTAAATACATTCTAACAACATTTAGGATAAAGGTTTAGGTGAGAAATAATGGGACAAAATAAATTTTGATTATATTTTTCTCTTTCAAATAAATTAAAACATAAAATCATCAAAATAAATGTCGATTTTATTTTTCTCTTTCAACTAAATCATCAAAATAAATTTTGATTCTATTTTTCTCTTCCAAATAAATTAAAAACATAATTAAATAAATCTTCAAAATAAATAAGTCTAACACTTACGACAATCTTCAAATTATTATTATTTTAAAAAAAATATTATTTGATTTTAACAGATTACACATGACAAAAAGATTGACCGAGCAGCTTGCCTTCTTTCCCATTTGCTCTTTTTTTATTATACAAATTTTTTATTTTTATTTTATGAGTAATGCTACGCTTCATGAAATAAATATTATGAAAAGTTTTATGAAACTAATCCAAGGGTGATTACACAATATACAATAAAACAATACAAATAAATCCAAAAGAGGAGAATTTTCATAAAACTTTTTATGAGATTCCTTTCATGAAATCTAACATTGTTGTTTTTTTATAATTACGTCCACCAGATAATCAGTTTTCTTTGAGTGCTTAGGAAGGATGTATTTCCTACTCAGCAACTAGACACTTACCTAGAAGATCCTTTCGTCTTCCCTTTTTTTTTTTTTTTTAAAAAAAAATTATTATTATTATTTGGGATAAATTACACAAGTAGTTCCTATAATTTTATATAGATTTCACTTTAGTTTTCATAATTATAATTTTATCAATTTTGTCCGTACACTTTCATTTTGTTTCCAATGTACTCCATCTATCATTATCCATTAATATTCAAAAGGAAAAAAAGAAAAAGAAATGACATTTGTGAAATTAGAGGGACAAAATAAAATTATGTTTAGATTTATTAATTTTTATTTTATGAGAGGGAATTGCTAACATGCACGTGTCAATCGAAAATGTTAGTTTTCTATGCAAAACAACAATAACAAATGACAGTGGAATCATATTAAAATAGAAATAAAAATATGGTATTTAAATAGTTGAAATTAAAACTATGAAAGTTAAAGTGAAATTTTGGAGATTATTTCATTTTTATCCCTGTACTTTTACCCGATTTTCAATGATCCCCTCAGACTACTCTTATTTTCACGTGTACCCCCATACTATTTAAATTACTATCAATTTTTCCCTTGCCGTCACATTTGAAACAGAAAACGTTAAAAAAATTACATTTTGGCCCCAAATTTCAAAAAAAAAGATGCAAACCCACCATTTCTTACCAGTAAATCACCACCACCAACCACCACTTCAAGCCCTTCTATCTCCTTCGGCATAACTTCGTTTCGCTTCATTTTTACGTCGTTGGATTCAACTCATGGTCTAGTTTTCGTATCACATCTCACATGTATCGTTCTTTCTCTTTTTGCATGCTATCGAAGCTCCGAAAGTTGATAAAAAAAAAAAAAGGACTTTTCTTCTAATTTTTGACTTTTCTTTGAGCCATCATTCAAACTTCATATCTTTGTCGATTCTTAATGGTTCTACTTCATTCTTTCGTCATTCTCTTCACCTCACTTCCTACTTCGCCCTACACTACCTCGCTTTCTCACTTCTTTGTGTAATATGCGGTTTTGGTACACCGAAAGTTGTTCGAAAACTAATTTTGAAAATTTCAAAACATTACAAAAAACTTAGAACTACCATTAGAACATGTTTTTTCTCTTTATTCTTTCTTCATTTCCATTACAACCAAATAGTTTCTTTTCCAAATTCATTTCACCCAACAAAAACCTTTCCATACATGAGAGAACACAACCATAAAAAGCCCAAGAAAAGGCAGCAAAATCACAGAAACCTCCAATTCTCACCGCCAAAAGTATGGTAACATATCACAACAACAACAACAATCGGATCCAAACGACCCCGTAGATGAATCATTTCGATTCAGTAATGTCGACACCAGCCCTCCTAACACTTCTCCACCAAACGACCCCACAATCCGAGCAATTATGTTGAGGTTAGAAGGAATCAAAATACGGTTTGGACCAAACATTTCGATGTGATTTCGTGTCTTAGTTTGAGCGAAGACAAATCTTTGTTATACTCAGCTTCTTGGGATAAGACAAGGAAGGTTTGGAGAGTATCGAATTCAAAATGCTTGGAATCTATTCATATTCATGATGACGGGATGAATGCGCTGGTTGCCGGATTTGATGGGTTGGTCTTCACCGGCTCCGCAGATAGGAGTGTCAAGATATGGTGGTGAGAGATGTAGGGGAAGGGTACCAAACACTTTTTTTCACAGAACTACACCATATGGGTTGTAATGTTTTGAAATTTTCAAAATTAGTTTTCGGACAACTTTCGGCATACAAAAACCGCCTATTACACGAAGAAATGAGAAAGCGAGGTAGTGTAGGGCAAACTAGGAAGTGAGGTGAAGAGAATGGTAAAAGAATGAAGTAGAACCGTCAAGAATCGAGAAATATATAATGTCCGAAAGATGGCTCGAAGAGAAGTCAAAAATGAAAAGAAAAGTCTTTTTTTTTTTTTTTATCAACTTTCGGAGCTCTGAAAGCATGCAAAAAGAGGAAGAACGAGACGTGTGAGATGTGACACGAAAACTAGACCGTGAGCTAAATCCAACGACGTAAAAATGAGACAAAACGGAGTTATGACAAAGGAGATAGAAGGGCTTGAAGTGGTGGTGGTTTGCTGGCAAAAAAGGGTGGGTTTGCATCTTTTTTTTTTGAAATTTGGGGCCAAAATGTAATTTTTTTAACGTTTTCCATTTCAAATGTGACGGTAAGGGCAAAATTGATGGTAACTTACATAGTATGGGGGTACGCATGAAAACAAGAGTAGTCTGGGGGGGTCATTGAAAATCGTGTAAAATTATAGGGGTAAAAATGAAATAATTTCGAAATTTTGTTCAAACTATAGAGATCAATGATCTAATTTGCCATTTCTCTAGTCCTCTATTCAGTTTGGGCCGTAGGTCAACCATAGACCCTCACTTTAATGATTTGATCTGTTAATTTTATTGGTGTATTGATCATTCATAAAAAATCAGATTGATAATCAAACAATCTGTTTCAAAATTATACTTGTCATCTATTTCAGTGAAGACAGACGCGATAAAATCATATTATTATAATTATCTAATCAATTTAATTTTTTTGTGGATGGTCCACACATTGAGGTTTAAAAGATCAACGGATCAAATCATTAAAATAGTACTCGGGCCAAACTAGACCAATCCACATAGCGCACTAGAGACAAACCAAACCACTAAATCAACTCTTAGTTGCACTCCATCAATTTATAATTACTGTCATCGGTTGTTATTTATTTGTGAAATTATTCCTATATATCCCAATGTATTTGAATAATAGATTACAATAATGAAAAATTACATATGAAAATGTAAATTAAACCGAAACGATCTAATGTAAGCACATAATTTTACAAAACACAAAAGACAGTAATAACCAACCATCACCCAATTTGTTATCATTGTGGTACATAAAAATCACCTCCCACCATCCATTGGCAACATCATATGTTCCCTCACACTATCGTCCCTAGTTGTTGTTGTGTTACTACTGCTAGTAATACAATCTAACTCAAACCCACTTAACTTGCCACCAAGCAAGTGCTTACTCTCTTCACCATTCAAATCAATTTTTACCCATGGATGCTTCTTCATCTTTTTGTTGATCAACCCCTCCAATTCCATTGCTACTTCCTTCATAGTAGGCCTTTCTTCTCCTTTTACTATTAAGCACCTCTTTGCAATATTAGCTACTTCTGTGAGCTCCTCAACAATTCCTTCAATTTCTATTTGTTCATCGATAACTTGGAACAACCGATCATTTTTCATACAGGAAAGAAAATACCTAGCTAGACTCCTCTCCTTCTCTGGCTTGTCAAATGACAACACCTTCTTTCCAGTGATTAACTCCACAAGCACTACTCCGAAGCTGTAAACATCACTTTTTTCTGTCAATTGGTTTGTGAGCATGTATTCAGGGTCTAAGTATCCAAGAGTTCCTTGCACCACCGTTGCTAATTGATCTTGGTCTAGTGGAACCAACCTTGATGCTCCAAAGTCTGACACTTTTGCAGTGTAGTTATCATCTAAGAGTATATTCGTAGACTTAACATCTCTATGAATAATAGGAACCGATGCTGCAGAGTGCAAATATGACAATACTCCAGCCGTTTCAGCAGCTATTCGCAACCGATTTTCCCATGACATATTAGATGCCTTGATGTGGTTATGTATATGCTCAAAGAGAGTGCCATTGGTGATGAATTCATAGACGAGTAAAGGGACTTGAGTTTCCAAACAACAACCTAAGAGTTTGACCACATTCCTATGATTGATCTGTGATAGCACGACCACCTCATTGATGAATTGCTTTATTTGTCTTTGATTCATAATTTGTGATTTTTTGATGGCCACCGTTGCGTTATCTACTAGAATTCCCTTATAGACTGTTCCAAAACCTCCTCTACCAACAATTTTATTGTCATCATAGTTGTTGGTAGCCCGCTTGAGCTCTTCGAAAGTAAAGATTTTGATCGCTTCCCGAGTCGGTCTCTCTAGTCTAGAGAGTTGTTGTTTCAACATTAATCCACCATTCTGCTTGAAGAACTTTTCTTTAAGCTTCATGTGCTTTCTTTTGTTGAAAATCCAATACAACCAGGAGCTACTCACCAAAACAGTCAAAGCACCAATGGCAATACCTGTATTTCAAATAAGTCATTTTTAAATAACAAAGACTATAAACATCTTGCCAATATTGATTCGAAACTATGCATAGCAAGAAAATTATATGACTCGCGATATTAATAAAAAAAAATGTCATTAAACTTACAAATTTTACAAATTTTTTTTATTACTACTAATGTAACATGCAATAATAAAACTTTAAAATCTGGAACAGACCCATTGAAATAATATGTTATGTATCATATGAGTGACTAAGATAAATTTGTAAATTATTTATTAATTTATATAGCATTACCCTATTAATAATTTTAAATATTCTTTCAAGTTACTGGAGTATAAAAGGATGTGGATCCAATTGGGGATGTAGGTTACAAGTAAATTCTTCCAAATTCATTAATTATATGTGAATTAGGTGTTGTACTTTATTTATTTTACTTTTTGACATATATGGCATTACTGTGGGGATATATTTTCTGGACACCAACACGTGGCATGGTGACGCCGACGTGTCAGCCGAGGTGCCACGTGCCCTGGTAGTTAAGCCGAGGTAATCTCGGAGAAGCCGAGGTCATCTCCGAAGATATCGGAATCCGAGATAAAGGGGCAAGAGTCCTAAGGCAAAAAGGGGACATAGTCAAGATAAGGATAAAGCTCTTGGGGAGTTTATCTCTATCTCTTAAAGAGTCCAGAGTAAACAGTGAATTAAAGTTCATGGAAGTCATACTTCTAGTGGGACTTGGATTGGGTATATTATAAAAGAGAGGCACCCCCGTGGGTCTAAGGTATGTAATTGATATTCTGAGTATTCAGTTTAGTACTTGATTATCTTTGAGAGACATACTGACTTGATCGTCGGAGTGCCCCCGGGTGGAAGAACCACCGCCGGAGCTTTTTCTTTCTGTTTCAGGTTGCTTAAGCCATCTATTCTGCTTGTGCTCTCCAGCTGATCACTAAACGGGCAGTGTGGTCAGATTTTCACCCACACAATATGGCGCCGTCTGTGGGAACGAAGGAAGAGTAGATGGCCAGTAACGGACAGCAGGAAAATATTGGGAATGACGCTCCCACTGGGAGTGGCAGACCAATTGACCTCGACATTGAAGGAGACAACCACAATTCAGAAGCCCGTGGCCAGGGCCACAGAGAAAACGACGTAAACCTGGAAAGCGACACGTCAAAAAGAACAAACCAAGGAAGGTACTACAATGAAGATAACCTCTAAGTATGGAGGGACAGGTGCCTACGGAGGGATGAGGAAGTAAAAGAATTGGCGAACAAGTTAGCAGACCTTCAGTCAGTCGTCAACTTCATGATGCAAAACAATGTAATGCAGCCACCATACCCGCTGCAAGATACGCCGATACCAGCGACCAACACCCAAAAAGGCGGAAGAAAAACAATCCCCGAGGTCCCTCAGCATACCAGGAGCGGAAGGCACTCTCACCGGCCTTCCAGGGAAGTCGGGCGGGAAAGCCGAGGCAAGAAGAGTCCCGAAGGACGCAACACATGAAGAATCCAGACCCCAAAGAACATCGACATGTTCAGGGGCAAATACTCCACTTTGACACAACCCATGAAGAAAGACCCAAACGGACCCACCTCGAGGCCGAAAGCAGTATGCCAAAAAGATTAAAATCCAAAGACAGCCGAGCTCCAGGGAGGAGCAAAGAAGACCTAAGGGACTACCTCAAAAGGAGGCAGCAGAATGCGGAAGCCGAGGTAAACTCCCCAGTAAAACCGAAGACAGCCTTCTCGGTGGAACTGGACAGATTCGAACCGCCCAAAAGATTCAGTATGCCGAGGTTCCAAATCTATGATGGTAAGTCAGATCCAAACTTTCATGTTGGGCTATACCTAAATTCAATGGCACTATACAGCGGAAACGAGCCGCTGCACTGCAAAGTATTCCCCTCATCCTTTGGGGAAATTGCGTCTGATTGGTTCCATAAGTTACCAAAAGAAAACATAAAGACATGGGAAGGCTTGGCCGAGATGTTTGTGGCCAGGTTCGTGACCAACAAGCTGCAACCCCTGAGGGTTGATGCTTTGATGGCTCTAAGAATAACCAAGGAAGAAGGCCTTAGGGCCTATGCGAAGAGGTACTACGAGGTGTTCAACCGAATACCTGAATGCAACCAGGAAGTAACAGTCGTGTCTTTCAAGAACGGCCTGAAAGATGACTGCCCACTACGGAAGTCTTTGGCAAAAACATTGCCAAAAAGCATGGAAGAACTCATGGCAAGAATTGAGAAATACGCCAGGGCCGAGGAAGATACGTCGGGAAACAAAGAGGTGAAGCAAGAAAAGGGAAACGGCTCGCCAAAGCGAGCCCGAGTCAACAATGGGCCGACCAAACAAGAAATAGAATTGAGAAATAAACAGGCGGTGACGACGGTATTCCGGATCCCAATCCATAAAATCTTAGATCGGATTCGAAATCAACCTTATTTCAGGGCTCCGGCAAGAGCACCGGGGGAATTCATGGGAAGGAACGTTGGTAGACGATGTGCCTACCACAATGAAGAAGGGCATCCAACTCAAGGTTGCAGAGCCTTAAAAGCACACTTGGAGGACCTGGAAAGACAAGGCCTTCTGAGGGACCTGGTCGATGAGGCCAGAACAAGGGAAGAGCAGGCAAGGTTGCCTCAAGCACCAGCAGCACCCCCTCCCCCAGCACAGCTACCACAAGCAGGAGAACCGAGGGTGGTCAATGTGATCTACTCAAGGGTCAACGAAAACGAAGTCAGAGGAGAAACCCAGAGGGTAAGACATTTACAGCATATCTACCAAGTTGGGGACAAGAGACATCGGCCAGAAGAATGCCAAGGGCCAATGATAGCCTTTACTGAAGCCGACCTAGAACTGGTCCAACATCCGCATAATGATGCCTTGGTAGTATCCCTCCAGGTTGGGGAGTGCCAAGTAAAACGCATCCTAATAGACCAAGGCAGCTCCTGTGATATCATGTACGTCAGATGTTACAAAGAGCTAGGCCTTCACCCCGATGACCTAGAACAATCCAGCGGCCCGATGGTCGGCTTTAATGGAACGCCGACATGGCCACTAGGTGCAACAAGCTTGGAGGTACAAGCTGGCACTAAGAAGATCAGGACAGAATTCCTGGTAATTGACACACCCTCACCATACAACATCATCCTGGGAAGACCGTGGTTGCATGCAATGGGGGCAGTTCCCTCGACGTTGCATCAACTACTCCGGTTCCCAACAGAGCATGGGATTGAAGAAGTCAGAGGGGATCAACTACAAGCCAAAAATTGCTCCATGGCAGCAATAAAGTCCACCTGTAGTATACGGGAGCCAAAGAAAGCAGAAGTTGAAGATGAGGACATAGAAGTCCTGGAAGACGTCGGGAAAGAACCAACCGAGAAAAGCGAAGAAGCGCTAAAGAAAATCCTCGTCCAGGAGGGTGATGAAGAACGATTTTTCCTTCTCGGCTCTGGCTTAGCTAAAGAAGAAGAAAAAGAACTGGAAGATTTTTTAAGGGCAAACATAGAGGCGTTCGCCTGGACACCCTATGAAATGCCTGGCATTGACCCCGAGGTCACTTACCACAGTCTGAATGTCGACAGATCGGCAAAACCAGTGATTCAACGAGCCAGAAGGCCGACGTTATTGCACGTCGAAGCAGTGGAGGAAGAGGTAGACAGACTCCTTGAAGCCAGGGCCATCCGAGAAGTTCAGTACCCAACGTGGTTGTCCAACACAGTAGTAGTAAAAAAGAAGAATGGCAAGTGGAGGGTTTGTGTAGATTTTACCAGCCTCAACAAAGCTTGCCCCAAGGACAGCTTCCCTCTGCCCAGAATCGACCAACTGGTAGACGCCACTTCGGGACACGAAAGGATGAGTTTTTTAGACGCATACAGAGGGTACCACCAGATTGCTATGTACCCTCCAGATGAGGAGAAGACCGCGTTCATCACCCCGAAAGGCCTGTACTGTTACAAGGTAATGCCTTTTGGGCTGAAAAACGCAGGAGCAACCTATCAGAGGTTAGTAACAAAGATGTTTAAACATCTGATCGGCAAAACAGTAGAAGTTTACATCGATGACATGGTCGTAAAGACCAAGGAATCAAAAGGTCATCTTGCCGACCTAAAAGAGGTCTTTGACATACTCAAAAGATATCGGCTCCGACTCAACGCCGCAAAGTGTGCCTTCGGAGTTGGGTCAGGTAAATTTCTAGGCTATCTGGTAACAAGAAAGGGCATTGAGGCCAGCCCAGACCAAATCAAGGCCATCCTGGAGCTACAGAGCCCAACATCGGCAAAGCAAGTCCAAATGCTCACTGGAAGGGCCGCAGCCCTAAACCGATTCATCAGCAGAAGCTCAGACAAGTGCAGACCCTTCTTTAACCTGGTGAAAAAAGCCACAGACTTCCTATGGACAGAAGAATGTGAAGCTGCCTTAGCCGACCTAAAAAAGTACCTGACCACAACCCCGGTCCTTTCTAACCCAGTCCCAGGGGAGGAATTGTTTTTGTACTTAGCAGTCTCTGAACACGCAGTCAGTGCAGTGCTAATCCGAGAGGAAAAAAGGGAGCAAAAGGCTGTCTATTATGTAAGTAAGACTTTGGCTAATGCAGAAACAAGATACCTACCACTGGAAAAATTAATGCTAGCCCTGGTAACGGCTTCAAAGAAATTGAGCCATTACTTTCAGGCACACAAGATTGTGGTTCTAACAGAGCACCCACTAAAGTCCTTATTACATCAAGGAGACTTAACAGAAAGGATAGCAAAATGGGCAGTAATACTAGGCCAGTTTAACCTGGAATTTAGGCCAAGAACAGCAATAAAGGGCCAAGTTTTGGCCGACTTCGTCGCAGAACTCACACCTGAAGCCATCACACCTCGGGCTCCGTCAAGCCAAGATGAGCATCACCCCAACAAGCAAAAAGAATCCCAGTCAAAGACAAAAAAGCAAGAGAAAGAAAAACTCAGACCGTGCAGCATCTACATCGGTGATTCATTCAGACTATTCGTCGATGGAAGTTCAAACCGCCAGGGGGCAGGAGCAGGAGTACTGCTGATATCTCCAGATGGGGAAATTATAGAACAGTCCATCCGTCTGGGGTTCAAAGCCTCCAATAATGAAGCAGAATATGAAGCATTAATTGCAGGACTAAAGCTAGCAGCAGCAGCAGAGGCAGACGAGGTAATTGTTTTTTGTGATTCACAATTAATTGTTAACCAGTCAACAGGAGAATTTGCAGCCAGAGATGAAAGAATGTCGGCATATGCAAAGGAAGTCATCCGACTGGCAGCCCTATTCCAGAACTGCAGATTACTCCAAGTTAGCCGAGATGACAACACCCACGCCGACGCATTAGCCAACTTGGCCAGCTCAATTCAAACTGGAAAAACAAGGACAATTATGATCGACTACATGTCGGCCCCGAGTATAGATAAACAGAGTACCGAACAAGAAACAATGTGCGTGGGCCTTGGACCAAGCTGGATGGATGCAATCATTGCATTCCTAAAAGAGGGGAAGCTGCCAGAAGACCATAAAGAAGCACATAAAATTAGGCTGAAATCGGCCAGATTCAGTCTAACAGCGGAAGGCCATCTCTACAGGAGGTCCTTCACTGGACCACTTCTAAGGTGCGTACACCCTTTGCAGGTTGAAGATTTTCTTTACGAGATTCATGAAGGAATTTGTGGAAGCCATGCTGGGGGCAGATCGTTAGCCCACAGGGCCATTACCCAGGGGTATTGGTGGCCCTACATGCAAAAGGATGCCGAAGCCTATGTAAAGAAGTGTGAGCAATGTCAAAGGTTTGCACCTTTGATACATCAGCCAGCTGCCGACCTAAACCCAGTATCCAGCCCTTGGCCGTTTGCCCAATGGGGCATGGATCTGGTTGGACAACTTCCCCAAGCAACTGGGCAAAGAAAATATTTACTGGTAGCAACAGACTACTTCACAAAATGGATAGAGGCAGAACCTCTTGCCAAAATCCGAGATGTGGATGTCAAGAATTTTATTTGGAGAAACATAATCACCAGATTTGGGATTCCAAGAGCAATAGTTGCCGACAACGGAACACAGTTCGACAGCAAACTTATCAAAAACTTTTGTGCAAAATTCAAAATCAAGAACTATTTCTCAACTCCAAGTTTTCCTCAAAGCAATGGGCAAGCAGAGGCGTCCAACAAAGTAATCCTGGATGGAATAAAGAAGAGGCTCCAGGCAGCAAAAGGAAAGTGAGTGGATGAGTTACCCAACGTGCTTTGGGCATATCGGACTACGCCGAGAAGATCTACAGGAGAATCCCCCTTTGCCATGGCCTATGGCACAGAAGCAGTCATCCCATTGGAGATCGGCATCCCAGGGATCAGAACCCAGGGAGTAGAGAGTGGCACCAATGACATACTCTTAGCCCGAGACCTGGATTTATTGGAAGAACGAAGAGAGAAGGCTGCGATTCAGCTCGCAGTATACCAGCAACAGCTTGCCAGAGCTTACAACAAGAAGGTTAATCCAAAAGATTTTCAAGTTGGCGACCTAGTCCTAAGAAAAGTCGTCGGGAACAAGAAGGACCCCAGGGAGGGCAAGCTTGGCCCAAACTGGGAAGGACCCTACAGAGTTACTTCAGTATTAGGCAATGGAGCATATCGGCTTGAGGACAATGAGGGCAAAGCATTGCCCAGACCTTGGAATACTTGTAATTTGAAATTTTTCTTTCATTAGATAAACATCATTGTTTGGCCGATATTATCAATAAAGTCTTTTCAGAATCCTTTCAACATGTTCGATTGATAAAGTTATGCATGGATGTTTATTGAAGACATATCAAACTCAAGCAAAGCTGATTCCTTATCTTCACTTGTTGAAATTTGTAGCAATTTACAAGTTGAAGTTAAGCCGATGTTATTCCTTAATCCACTTGTTGAAATTTGTAGCAATTTACAAGTTGGAATTAAGCTGATTCCTTATCTTCACTTGTTGAAATTTGTAGCAATTTACAAGTTGAAGTTAAGCCGATGTTATTCCTTAATCCACTTGTTGAAATTTGTAGCAATTTACAAGTTGGAATTAAGCTGATTCCTTATCTTCACTTGTTGAAATTTGTAGCAATTTACAAGTTGAAGTTAAGCCGATGTTATTCCTTAATCCACTTGTTGAAATTTGTAGCAATTTACAAGTTGGAATTAAGCTGATTCCTTATCTTCACTTGTTGAAATTTGTAGCAATTTACAAGTTGAAGTTAAGCCGATGTTATTCCTTAATCCACTTGTTGAAATTTGTAGCAATTTACAAGTTGGAATTAAGCTGATTCCTTATCTTCACTTGTTGAAATTTGTAGCAATTTACAAGTTGAAGTTAAGCCGATGTTATTCCTTAATCCACTTGTTGAAATTTGTAGCAATTTACAAGTTGGAATTAAGCTGATTCCTTATCTTCACTTGTTGAAATTTGTAGCAATTTACAAGTTGAAGTTAAGCCGATGTTATCCCTTAATCTTCTTGTTGAAATTTGTAGCAATTTACAAGTTGGAATTAAGCTGATTCCTTATCTTCACTTGTTGAAATTTGTAGCAATTTACAAGTCGAAGATAGGCCGAGGTTATTGCTTAAGTTCTTATAGCAATATGTGGGTTGGTTAAACCCTAGTGAAGATGCTTAACACTTGTTGAAATTTGTAGCAATTTACAAGTTTGTGTTAAGCCGACATGTGATCACCCGCTGAGGTAAACAGAAAGTTACAAGTTAAAATAAAGGTTAAGTGTACTGTTCATTACTTGTTGAAATTTATAGCAATTTACAAGTAGGTAAGACTAAGATTACCATTTAATACTTGTTGAAACTTAAGAAGAAGCTTGCAAAAGTATATATTCCGAAATATATGTTCTATACTTGTTGAAATTTATGAAAAGATTGCAGGTTAGTGTCTTACCGAAGTAAAAGTTTTATGGTTATACCCGAGGTATGAAACCCCGAGGAGATTACACAAAGAAAGCAACATAAGGAAACATGCAAAAAAAATTTTCTAAGTACAAGACTATGCAGAAGCAATCAACAGAACATCATAAGATTGAAATATCCATAGCAAGAACAGTTGCAATTACATACTGAAAAAGGCACATCGGCCATAAGAAGGAATATACATTGTCCAGGAATTGAAAGAAAGAACAAAGTACAAAATCCAGAAAAGAAAGAAAGGAAAATCAAGACTCTGGAGCATCAGCAACAGCAGGAACTGGGACCTCGGACGACTCAGGTGGAATCTCCTCGGCCACTTTCTCCGCTTGTATTTCAGCATCTATCTCTGCCAATGTTGTGTCAAGACTTCTTTCAGTCAGAAGGAGGTCAGATGATAGATACCCTTGAACAGACTCCCTGGGCACTTCCTCAGCATCATCACCCCCCTCATCTTGAGTTAAGTCCATAACTTGCTCAGCAGGAGGAGGGGACTTGGCTTCGGCAGCATCCTTGGGTTTTCTCACCAAGGCCTCACCTTCATCTTTTTTTTCATCTTCATCCACGGCCTCGGCCTCAGACTCTGATTCACCTTCAGGAGGAGGTGGAGGGAATGGTAAAGGAATAGCGTCGGCCTGACGCAATGGCGAGTCAGCAGGAAGATCAAGCTTCTTTATCAAAGACATCCAACCAAGGGAAAATCCCCTGTTGCATGCCTGCCTGACTTGAAGCTTGTAGTCTTCTGCGACGTCGGCCATGCCTTGAGCATAGGCCTTTTCATCGGCCTCTTTAACTTCGGCCTCTTTGGTGGCCAGAGCCTGCTGGAGTTCTTTCTCCGCTTGAGTCTTCCTAGCCTCAGCCTCTCTTTTCTCGGCTTCAGCTACTTTTTTAACAGCTTCAGCAGCCTCGGCATTCTCAAGAGCTAAAGTTTGAACTTTCGTTGCAGCCTCGGCCTGATCCTCCAGTTTCTTCATTTTTGCTTCAAGGGCCCTTATTTCTCTCTTCATTGAAGTTGCTTCCCTCTTCATATCAACCAACCTTTGGCGATTTTCAAAGGATTGCATTGAAAATGAATGGGCATGCTGGATAGCCTAAATGAAAACAGAAGTATCAGAAAATTTTCTCAGAAAGAAACAGAAGGAAAAAACACAAATACAAATAGAAATACTTACTTGAGCAGAGTGTTGGAGCATAAGAGCATAATTTTCATACTCACTAAGTTTGGCATTTCGCTCCAAGTCATTCGGTAGAAGGAGAGCAGTGCTAAGAGCAACAGCAACATTAATGTCGTCAGCACTCTCACTAGCCATAATGGGCCTGTCCTCCAGAGATAGATCAGGGGCCCAGGGGACGTCGGGCTTTTTCGAAGCCGAGGTCGTCGCAGACGATGACCTTGGCCTCTTTGTTTGTGTAGACCCTGAGGGTTGACCCTCAGCAGACCTCTTGGTGGAGACAGAGGCTGATTTCCTGCTTTCTGCCAGCTTTGAAATAGGCACAGTATCCTCAGCTTCGGCATCTGTAGCCTTGGCCTTAGGCTGAGCCTTTTTTACTCTCTTTGGTTTGGGTGGGAGCATTGATTGCGTTGGTGCAGCTTCGGCATCAGTTGGAAGGTCGGCGAGAAGGTCTTGGACAACAGGCCTTGGGCGAACCATTTCGGCAGTCTTTACAAGCCTTCGTCGGCGTTTACGTTCAGAAATTGGTATCAAGTAGGGGGCCGAAGTTGATGGAAGATCGGCTGGGTCAGATGTGGACTCTTGATCGGTTCGGGATGTAGAAGCAGTTAAGGTTGTGGCTGTGGGTGGAGAAAGACTCTTCTTCCTTTTTCTTGGGACGTCGGGTAAGGTGGATTTGTATGTGGGGATAAAATTTAGTAAAATTGGGGCTTTTCGTTTATGGATTGGAAGGCCAAGAAGTGTTTTCAGATCTGTTCCTGGGAAGAAGGATTGACGAAAATTTTTCGGTGGCTGATAAAGATCTGCAAAGAAACAGACGTCAGAAACAAAAAGTATTAAAAGTCTTAAGTAAAAACAACTAAGTGTTGACTTAGGGCTCTTACTCTTGCCCTCTGTAATTGTTCGAGGAAGAGGGTAGAGGTGGACATCTTCATCTGGGCCAAATTCCCAATTTCCAGAAGCAATGAGAAAATCATCTCCAGCCCCCTTGTTGGAGTCTGGGAGGTCGGCTATGATTTTGTACTGAGTGGATCTCGGCTTAAGGTAATAGACAAAACCCCTATCCTTCAGATCAAGAGGGCACATGGTATAACAATATTGAACGTCGGCTAGGGTGATTCTAAGGTTTTCTTGCCTAGCTAAGGCTATAATACCGTTAATTACCCTATAGGAATTGATGGTAAGTTGCATGGGGTTCAGCTTATAGAAATGGAGAACTTGACGAAAAAGGGGATCAAGTGGGAGCCGAAGTCCACATTTAGTAAAAGCAACTATTGGAAAAGGCATTGTATGGTCTGTAGGCACGATGGTATCATTATCCCCAGCCAGCTTAAGATGAACGTCGGCTGGGATAGAGAATTCCTGCCTAAAGTATTCAAGTTTTGTTGGGGTATTTACCCTATGCCTCCACATACCCATTATGTCGGCTTAAACTAAGAAGAATATATTTCAGAAGATGGGCGTTTTTCAGGTTTTCCTAAAGATTAAGGGTTCTACAGACAAATCCCAAATCTATAAACTATGAAGATAAAGATCGAGGGCACAGATCTGGGGCAGATACAAAAAAAGAGAAAACAAAAACGACGTTTCAGATTCACGAATAGAGGTATAGTACTCAGAAACAATAGAGATACAGAAACAAATCAAGAATAGCGGTAAAGAGAATGATGAAAAAGCATAGAAGTCCAAGGTATAACCACAAATTCAAGATACGAGTAAATCCAAGACCTCGAACAAGATCAATAATGGCAAACAGACAGACAAAAGCACATAAAGAGAATGAAAGAATTAAAGGAAAGGGTCTTACCAGGACAAATGAAGCCGAAGCAATGCTCGTCGAAACCAGAAACCAGTTGCAACAGCAAAGAGGGCTTTTTCAAGAATGAGGGGTTAAGAACAATCCTAGAAGAGAAATTGAAGCAATGGCAGATTCGAAGAACAAGAACGAGCTTTCAGAAAGACAAAGAGCAAGAAGATGGAATGAAAAAGTGAAGAAAAGATAGAGGCAAAAGAAGTTTTGTCAAAAATGTGAAACGGCGGCAAAATTAGGGCAATCATTACGCCTAGGGTAACGCACGCGTCAGACGGCGCAGACAAACGAACAGACAGCTTCCAGGCGCGTCACTGACACGCTCCAATAAAGACGAAACACGTAAAAGAAACAGTTAGATATGCATGACAGCTTATGCGCGTGGGAAAGTACAACCGAAGCCTTGTTCTCCGAAGAGAACACGTCGGCTGAAAGTAGATAACCTGGGCCAAATAGTTTTTGAGCCAATACTCAGAAAAGAGGTGACAAAAAATATCGGAGTAGGTTCCATCACCTCAGAATGCCGAGGTAATAGAACCTAGGGGGCAGTTGTGGGGATATATTTTCTGGACACCAACACGTGGCATGGTGACGCCGACGTGTCAGCCGAGGTGCCACGTGCCCTGGTAGTTAAGCCGAGGTAATCTCGGAGAAGCCGAGGTCATCTCCGAAGATATCGGAATCCGAGATAAAGGGGCAAGAGTCCTAAGGCAAAAAGGGGACTTAGTCAAGATAAGGATAAAGCTCTTGGGGAGTTTATCTCTATCTCTTAAAGAGTCCAGAGTAAACAGTGAATTAAAGTTCATGGAAGTCATACTTCTAGTGGGACTTGGATTGGGTATATTATAAAAGAGAGGCACCCCCGTGGGTCTAAGGTATGTAATTGATATTCTGAGTATTCAGTTTAGTACTTGATTATCTTTGAGAGACATACTGACTTGATCGTCGGAGTGCCCCCGGGTGGAAGAACCACCGCCGGAGCTTTTTCTTTCTGTTTCAGGTTGCTTAAGCCATCTATTCTGCTTGTGCTCTCCAGCTGATCACTAAACGGGCAGTATGGTCAGATTTTCACCCACACAATTACCAATCACAATCTGAAGCACAAGAACTCGACCAGCAGTGCAACGTGTTCCATCTGTTTTGCCATCACTGTAATATCTCTTGGGGCAAGAACACGTATAATTCCCAGGCGTATTTAAGCATTTGCTTTCCTCTATACACTGGTTGAGATTTGAATCTGCACACTCATCTATGTCTGCAAAACAATCAAAACAGAGGAGGGAGAGCTCAACAATGAAATTAAAGCATCACAAAAGCAATATTTATAGAATCAAAAGCAATTGAATCCGAACATGATGAATATGAAGCTAGCTAAACGGATACTATACTACTAACCTTTGCAACCATCTGAGAGGTACGCGTTCCCTTTGTAACCCTTGGAACACTTGCACAGATACCCATGACCAATTTCTGCCTTATAACAATCACTATGATCTCCACATGCATAACTAGTCACATTTCTCTTAGCTTCATCACATGTCTCATTATCCCATATTCCCCAATCAAGCACCATTGGCACCATGTTTTCCGTAAAATTTTGAAGGTAAGTTTTGGAGAAATTAAACGCAGCTTCTTCAACAACAAAGGCATAGCTGCAGGGATTGAAGTCTGATACATTTTGATGTTCGTTGTAGCTACCCGCAACAATTTTGATATTGCTGAGTCGTTTTGGGATGGAGGTCTGGCAGCAACCAATTCCAGAGCAAGATCCATCATCAGGAACATAGGAGATGTTCATACAACTTGACACACACCCAGTTGCAAAAGCGAAACTGTTGTTTTCAAAAATTCGGAGATACCCATATGTGTCGCAACCAATAGAAGCGAACTTGTTCTTGGTACTAATGGAGAAATTGGCAGTGTCGAGCCATGCATCTACGTTGCTCTGTAATGGTGTACCTAACAGGTCATAACAATTACGAGATATGTAATTCATGATGCCTAACTCACCCTCGTCGAGCGATATATTTGTAACATGGAGATTACCATGCCATAAATATGGCTGGGAATCGCTGCAATTAATGAAGAAATCTTCATTGTGATAACAATTCTCTTCCACGCCGAATGGGTATGGGATGCTTAAATTCCCGCAACGGTTCACGCAGCCATGATTCTTCAAATCTGCTTCTGTTGGTGGTGCTGCTTTTGTTGCTGCTGAGAATGACATTATCACCACCACTAGTTGTACTAGTACTAGCGTCATGATGATGGGTTGTAGTTTCAATTGCATTCCTTGCCAAGAAGCCATGGCTAGCTTGCCTCTTGGAAAAAGCTTTTCTGTATTCAAAATTCATATATAATTGTCAATTGTGAAACATTTCTAGGCAATCACGAAGAAAAAGTATTCCGAGTCGATTAAAGTAATCAGTGCAAAATAAACAACATAACTTATTGGAGTGATTTGCAACTAGTCTAACAACTGTATGGATGGTATTCACTGTAATAAAAAATTTAAAAAATCAAATTAACTTTGCCGTTATATCAATTTAGTCTTGTACTTCCTATTGTATTATTTTTTCCTATGATATTTTATATTGTGTTGATCTAGTTTAGTTGATAAACATTCGCTGATAAATTAATAAAAAAAAAAATATCCATTTAAATTAGACATCAATTTCTCAATGACTTTTTAAAAAGTTTATATATGTCGATCAATTTTAATTAAATTTCTAAAGAGATCTTATTAATTGGATTAAATTGACGCAAAATAAAAATATTTAAAGAAAAAATTGATAATCACAGTCACTGTTTGGTTGATTTTTCATAATCTGTTTGTGAAATTTTTTTCAAAAAAATTACATACTAGTTTTCACAGAAATAAACACAAAACAATTATTTTAAAATTTTTTAAAATTATTTTCATCCCAAAAAAGAGAAAATTATATGAAAATAATGAGTTCTTAAATTTTTTTTCCTTTTGCCGAACTAGTTTTTGTTTTTTTTTAAAAAAAAAAAATCTCAAAACTTAACCGAAAAGAGCTTGTTCATGATACCAAACGCTAATCAAAGCATACAACTTCAAAAGGCAAATCATGCTCTTACGATGCAACAAAAAGTTTTCAGAAACCAAAAAATGATAGTACTAGAGAGAGATCATGCAATACAACCAAAGCCAAATCAAATCCATGAAGATGTCACGCAAATGGGATGCAAACACCAGAATTGGATCAATTGAATAGTACAGATGCCTACCTCACAGAAGGAAAAAATGAAAAAAAAAAAAAAAAACCTTTAAAACAGTTTTCTTGGCTTGGAGCAGTCCCCTCTCTACTTTTGCTTTTGTTGGTAGTAGAGAGTTTGCTTTTGAAATAGTTATATATATGCTAGCGGGTGGCACACGCAGTGCGTATGTAATTCAAATAAGTAAGCATAAAAATAAATAATAAAGAAATTAATATTATAATATGTATGTTGTTTAAATGGTAAGAGCATTCTTAATAAAATCTAAGGTCTTGGGTTCAATTATTGCTCATGCCTTTGAATAATATTGTTTTATTTTAGGATAGGAAAATTTATCTTACCTTTGAATAATATTGTTTTATTTTAGAATAGAAAAATTTGTCACGTAGCAGAAAGAGAAGTCACTACACTATTAGACACCAAATCATCTGTTCACATATATAATAGTATAAAGAGAAGTCACTACACTATTAGACACCAAATCATCTGCTCACATATATAATAGTATAAATGGACTATTGGACACCAAATCATGTGCTCACATATATAATAGTATAGATGGATTTGCTGCTTCGTTTTGCAAGACTACTCTGTTTGTTTAGTACCCTCTCTTGTATTTGTCCTTAGGACTGTTTTGGTAACTTACAATAATAGCAAAAAAAAATTAAAAGTTAGATAATTATACAAAAAATTAAAAAATTCTTTTTTCTCTATATTTTTTTTGTAAAAAAATAAAAAAAAATCATTCCAAATATTTTTCACAAACAACGTAATTCTATTCGCACACTACAAAAAGTTCTAGTATACACTATTTGTGTTGTTTTAAAAGATAAATAAAAATAAATTGCTCATTTATACATATATGTTCAAAAGTTTATATTTGAACAACTACTTTTTATTTAGAAATTTATATCTGAACATTCGACTTTTGTTATGAAATTTATATTTGAACTGTATAAATAATATTTATTGAGATTTTTTGTAGTATATGCTTATAGAATTTTGTTGTCTTCTTGATTTGTTCTACTTCGTCTATATTTACTTCCATCACAAGATAGATTGACTTTTATTTGTGCTGCTATTTCAACTCAAAAATTAGACTCATTTTTCAAGATCAATGATATAGAAGTCTATTAAAGGCAACTCTTTTTTATATATTATTTGATTATCAGCCAATTATCTTTTTTGCGCGTCACTAAATTTGGAAAATTCGTCTAAAAAATAAAACTTTGGTAAAAAACATCCAATTTAGCGCTGGTCCTCTAATTGATGTTACAATAGTTGACGCAGTCATTTGGAGGAACAGTATTATTGATGTGTGCCGAGTTAAATTCTATTGTAATTGAAATTGGATTCCAGTGATGCATGCATGAATGAATGAAATGTTTGTTAGTCCAACTTGTAGAGTCTTTTTTTTTTTTTTTTTTTTTTGATAACCGAGTATCCGGGCCAGCATCTCTTCGGAGTGACGCACCTCGACTAATCTCGGGACCCTGAGCCGATCGACCGGACAAAGACGCAGTGGCCCGCCAGTAGCCAGCTGGGGGTGGGATTCGAACCTGAGACCTAGAGAGGAGCAAACTTCTAGGTCCCTGGTCCCTTGCCCTCAACCAACTGGACTACCCTTGCGGGTTCCAAATTGAAGAGTCTTGATAGCGATAGTCAATTGCCAATTCTCAGCAAGACTAATTCTAACTCATGAATTGTCTGAATTTTGTATGTCAATGCTCCCAATTTCATTTATTCTATTTGTGTAAGTATTTAGTAAATCTTATTTACGTATTGCTCCAAACTGCTAGAAAAAAAAACCGCTACAGTCACACAAAATTTTCCCCTCAAATCCCCTACTCTTACCTGTAAGAGTTGGAAAAAAATATGTGAATGAATCATTAATCTAAAACATATTGATTCATATTTATTATGTAATTCAAAAATAAACAATGACACAATTACTAGAGAATTTTATTATATACACCTCCATACCACATACACCCTTAGTTATACTATTTTCTTCTTTAATTATTAGTTACATTATTTTCTTCTTTAATTATGATCAAATTTCTTTTGTAGTTACGATATTATTTTGAAATTTTAGTTATGATTTTTTTTTGTGTTTGATTATGAATTTTTTTATTTTTTTAGTTATGACTCAGAAAGTTTAAAATTATATATTTTTCTTCTATAATTATAAAGTATATATAATACACACTCTTGTACCATAGTCTTAATTTCCCCACAATTACTATGCATTGCAATTTCTCTTCTTTTTTTAATTATTATCAAACAATAGGAAAGTAATTACAAATATGAGAATATTTAAATTATCAAATAAACTATTAGTCCACAATAATTAGAAAGTCAATAAAACCTAACAAAACCAATATATTAGCCCATCAAGCCCAAGCCCAACGACCAAATAAATCATCACCACAACCCTATAATGGGGAAGATAATGGGAGAGAAATAAATAACCACCACAAAAAATATTAAACTCTTCTTTATAAGAGTTGAACTTGAAATCTCATACTATAAAAAGTGTTACATAACTATTAGGCCAAATATCTTGGTTGCATTGTACTTTGTCATTTACTAAAAATATTACATAAATTAAATTACATGATCCTGATGGATTTATATTCTCTATGGGGAAATTCTGTCTCCAGATGTGTAGAACTTTCCACGAAAATGGCCACTTTCATTGGAAAGGAATTGAATGGATGAGATCAAGCCACGATAGCCAAAGGATTTGAAACAACAGCAACGTTGTCTTTTCATAAGCCAATCTATTTTTAATTTAACAACGTGGTTTTTGTTTCTTGTCTCTCCATTTCTTGTTCTTACTGCGAATAAGGAAAAGTGGTCCCCAATCGATTGTGAGGCCCAGCTCACATGTAATAAATAAAATAAAAATGGGAACAATGTTTTTAAAAAAATATGAAATTATGATTTAAGAAAAAAATGAAGAGCGTTTTTTTAAAATATAAGTTATAGTGTGTACCTTAAAAAAAAAAAATTCACACCATACATTCCCTAATGTAAACACAACATTCTATAACAAACATCATAACAAATTGTAATTTATTTTAATAATATTATCAACATATTTTTTTTATTTAAATTTATTTTTCTCACTTTTTAAGACTAAAAATTATTAGTTAAGCGTTATAATTTTAATATTAGCCGGTGACTTGTGTAATGCACAAAATAATATATGCATATATATATATATATATATTGAAATAATGCTTCATATATTTTAATTGAATTACTTGTGTGTATGTTCATAAATATATACTAGAAGTAATTGGTACACACGCTGGGACGGCCGAGTTTATCATCTTGCAATTATTGTGTTTAAATCTCATATTTTAACAAATTTTTCGGATTTTGACTAATCAACAGATTGATATGGGTTGGGCCTATTTAAAAAACTAAAATCACATCTCACCTATAACCCCAAATCTTACAAGCCAAATCATGCTTATATTATTAAGTTCTACACATTTTTCATTCACATATTTTTAATATTTTCATTAGTTACTTTTCTTGTTTACTTTCCAACATAATTCAAGTACTTTGATTTATTTTTTTTTTAATCTTTTTACAGTAACGTATAATACCTACAAACGGAAAGAAAAAAAATAAAAACATTAAACATGAGAACAAAAAAAAAATCAAACTAAACATTAGACTTACCCATACAGGCTCTTACGAGCCGAGTTTATGGCAAGCTCAGGTTACAAATCGTTGTCCAAAATCTTAAATTATCTTTTATGGATGGGGAAGGGATGAGTATTCAAGTGGGCTAGGACGGACCATGGTTGGGTGGGCCAGGTTGGGTAATATCAGATTTTTTGTCTGTAGACCATTTGGGGACCCCTATATGATTGTTTTTTCTTTGAAAAAAAATAAGATTATGAAGTGGATGATTGAATTCAAAATCTAAAATGAAAATATTGTATAAATATGAAAAGACGAATAATTAAGATATTCGAAGAAAAAAAAAACACACTAAATTTTGAGTATACTGCTCATTTAACTGCTACTGAAATATTTTCTAAAAATACAAAAAATGAGACATTAATATCAACTCCAACCTTCACTTTATATACTACTGTATATATATAGTTATTTAAAAATATATTGCAAAATATGTAATGTACAAAAATATTTTTCATTTTATTGTGTCAAAAAAATGCAGG
Organism: Camellia sinensis; assembly: GCF_055761805.1. Taxonomy (NCBI): domain Eukaryota; kingdom Viridiplantae; phylum Streptophyta; class Magnoliopsida; order Ericales; family Theaceae; genus Camellia; species Camellia sinensis. The sequence continues at coordinate 146,364,335 of NC_138963.1, forward strand.
AGAAATTATAGTGTGCAATTTTAAAAGAGTACATGGTAAAAAAGTTTATATAATTTTTTGTAATAGAGCTTATGAATGTTTGTGGAGTTGCACGTATGTAAATTTTAACTAATTACAAATTGTCACATATTATAAAAACTTACAAAATATTAAAAATATATTTTAACAATACTTTTTAAAATCATTATACCATTTTTTTTAAATCATTGTTCTATTTTTTTTTAATTACATGTGAGCTGGGCCCCACGGTAGATTTGGAAAAGTGAGTTATATTGATTTGTTTTGAGACGTTGGTTAAAAGTTAGTTTTTTAATATTTTTTTTGATTTTTTTTAAAATTAAATTTTAACCAAATTCCTATATTAAGCGATTATAAAGATTTAAGAGCAATAATAAGCAATAAAACTATTTTAGGACGAAAAGGGTATCGTTAAGATAAAAATTAAATAGCTCTTGAAACCACAACGTTCAATTTATTGTTTCAAATCATTCGATTGTCCTTTTCAATGAAGTGGCAGGTTTTGGTGGAAAGTTCCACGCAATTTGGAGATAAATTTAAAAGGGAATCACATCTCAGTGAGACAGAATTTTTTATTTTATTTTATATAACTATGAAGATTTATTAGTTACACTTGCACCTCTACTGTGATATTCCTGTTCCGTAATATATTAATTGGTCCTTAAAATGAGTATGATTATGTGTTCAATATGATTTTGTGTGCAAGTATGTGAAAATATGTGATTTTGAATTTCTATCTGCTTACCGTAGGAATATCTGTTTGATTATCTGCTTTTGAAATTAAATTGAAGGCCTTATTGGCCACCGAAACCAAAATTGATTGCGCCATTGTGATTGACATAATTTTTAGAACTTATGGTAAAGTTTAATTGAAAAATTGATTCAGACCAGATTAAGTTGATTAAATTGGCGAATTAGTGCCCAATTATTTCTTATTATTAAATTGTGACTAGTGGGAATTTATGTAAAAAGGCACTATACACTCAATGTCCTCCTTGTATATTCATTTGGGCTGATCAACTCTCTAGAAAGAGAGAAGGCCGGCTGTTAGAGAGAGAAAGAGAGAGACTTGTGCAATTTTTGGCTCAAGCTTGGGGATTTGAAGATTTAACTCAAGAATTGACTAGAGCTGGGATGTTTGAAGCTCTTAGGTGAGTGAATTTGTGAATGTTAGTTGTGATTTTGTGAATTTAAATTGGAATAATGATCAAAAACATGAATTTGATTGAGCATGATGTAATTGAATTGGTTTTGTTAAATTAAGAGCCAATATGTGCATGCATGTAAGAAATTGTTTTGAATTTGCATGTTTGAGCTTGAAATACATGATTCATGTAGAGTTTTGGTTAAAGCTCATGTTATGATCACCATTTGTATCATCTAAGTTGAGAATGAGAGTAATACATCACATGCATGTACAATTTATGAGGATAGGAGTTTTGAATGCATGAATGTGTTATGATGAAAATGAGTTTGGTGTAATTTGAGCAATGCATGTGATTATTTTTGTGAAATTAAGCTCCATTATGTTGTAATTTAGTGTTTGTACCATGTTAATACATGAATATGTGAAGTTTGAGCTGAGATTATGAGTTTGGAACCTTTGGAGGTCGTTTTGAGCTCAAGAACACATTCTGAAAAACCCAGAAATTTGATGTCCGCTCGAGCGGGGAAACAGCCGCTCGAGCTTGAATTTCGTGCTCCCAGTATTTCTTCTACAGACCATGATGTCCGCTCGAGCGGGGAGCTACGTAGGATGGACTTCCGCTCTAGCGTCCAAGTTCCACGCTCGAGCGTAAAAATGACATAACCAGTACTTTTGCAGGCCTCATGGGTCCGCTCGAGCGGGGAAGTCCACGCTCAAGTGGGGATCCTGTCTTTTGAAATTTTGTTTATGCGTTCTGTGTTTCGTTTTCCATCATCGTTCACTTGTAAGCACTCTTAGGCATGCATTGAGCATTGTAATTGAGTTAATGAGATAAGAATGAAGCATAAAGAGAAAAATGTGAATTTAGAACGGATTGAATTGTTTGTGACCCTTTTATATTCATGGAATGTGTAGGGTCGAGCTCCAGGGCGAACCAACCAACCGATCACTGTGAGTAATATCGATATTTGAAACTTGTCATTTGTCCAATTGCTTATTTCCTTATAAGCCTTATGAGTCTGCCAGTTTGAATTATGGACAAATGTTTGATATGAATGAAAGGATGGGCCAAAGGCCGTTTTGACATGAATGGATGGGCCAGAGGCCATTTTGACATGAATGAATGGGCCAGAGGCCGTTTTGACATGAATGAATGGGCCAGAGGCCGTTTTGACATGAATGAATGGCCCAGAGGCCGTTTTGACATGAATGAGTGGGCCAGAGGCCGTTTCGACAGGAATGAGAGATAAATAGCCCACATGCCAGTATGTTGAAACCACAGTCACTTGACTTAAATTGTGTATATAAATGTTAAATAAAAATGTGAATTGGGCCCAAGGCCGTTCGGAGTATGTTGTTCTACATATCGTTTGTGTCTTCTTATTTGATATTATTCACTGGGCTATCGCTCACGCCCATTCATATGTTTGTAGGTAAGCCAAGAGAGGTCCAGACCCAGCCCCAGTGAAGTCTATGTGGAACAACAAAAGTTTTTGGGATAGTCAGCCCTTGTGTCTCACGCACGAGACCCGTCTTCGCCCTTTTGTTATGTAATTATATTTTGTCCTATTGGCGAAGACTTTGTATAAGTTGTACATAGTTTTGATGGGTTGACTTAGACTTACGTGATCCTGTTTGTACTGAACCTTATAAAGTACATATTTTGTTGTGAGTTATTAATGTGCATATGTATGGTTTGTTATGATGTGCCATGTAAGCACAGCTCTATGGACAAAGTTTTAAATTACTTCCGTTTGGTCCCCATTAACTCTGTTAAAATACAATTTGGTTTGGTTTGGGGCCGTAGGTAATCTCATGATTACTGGCCGGTTATGTCCTTAACCTACGGGGCAGGTTCGGGCCATGACATCTACAGTCTTTCAGTTATACCTTATCGCAAAATCACTTTCACCCGATATATTTTTTGTAATTTTTTCTATCTGTCCATTGTGTTGAAATTCTCCCAAATTTAAATCCAACAAATTTTTTGGTTCACCCCACTATACGACATGATAGGCTTGCCAGAATACTACATACGTCTTCCCATTTCAATGGAGAGAAAATTGAGGGTCACTCATGTCGTCGGTGACATGTGATAATGCTATCGAATAAAAAATTTGTATGAAAATAATGAATTAACTACCTTATCACATATATATATATATATATATATAATAAAAATAATAATAATAAATAATTATTAGTGATAACATAACTATATTTATAAAAACAAAAAAAATCCCAAAGACGGGTCGCTCTCACCACGAAAATTAAAAGCATTATATAATTTTCACAAGTTACTTCCTAATTCCTTCCTTCACAATATGGCTACTCTCTTTGATCCTCAACCTAGTTTCCATCTCATCTAGATGACATTCTCCTTGGAGTTTCTAAGGCTCCGTTTGGTAAGCATCTCAAAATATAGTTCTACTTATTGATTTGAATGTGTTGTTTGTTTGGAGCTTTTAAATCATAATTCTACATCATTTTTCAAAACTCAATTCAAAACATAATCATTACTTTTTAAAATTCATAACCAAACATATAATTCAAAACTCAATTCAAATCAATATTTTAATATTTTAAATATTTAAATATTTTAAAAATATTTTAATTTTGTTAAGATTTTAAACATTTTAATATTTAAATATGTTACGTTTTTTTTTAATTTTTTAATTTTTTGAATATTTTTAAATATTTTAATTTCAAAATATTACGATTTTAATTTTTTAAATTTTAAAATATTTTGTAAAAATAAATTTGAACTCTATTTTATAAAAATATTTTTACATATTTTAATTTTTTTGTTATGTATTTGGTTACAATTTGAGTGTAAAGTTGTGAAAGTAATATGGAGCACTACAACATTTTCTTAGTTTAGTGACATTTGAAAGTGCCACAAAACTATTCTTCTAATGACATTTTTTGGTCTTGTGGCATTTTGAACAAGTGCCACTTCTATCGGTGCCACGGTAGATACGAGCGCCACGGTAGATACTTGCAAGTGCCACTGCACCATTATGGCTGAAAACTTTCAATGACATTTTAATGTCATGGTAGATATTATTTGTGGCACTATCAAGCGCCATTAAAAAAAGAGTTAGTGACACTTATAAGTGTCATTACACCATCAAGACTAAAACCTTTCAATGACACTTTAATGTCATGGTAGGCACTATTCGTGACGCTATCAAGTGCCATTCATGACGATAATTCGTTGTAGAACAATTTGATCCGCTCTTACGGAGACTCGAACCGCCAACCTTCCGCACCATATACCTTATACACCACACTCTTCCCACTACACCTCTATACTACCACATGATTATATATGCAACATATATTATATATATAGTACATACATCCATATTAAAATAAAAGTATATGTATAAACATAATTATTTTATTGAACATAATTTATGTAAAATAAACTATTTACTACCAAAATAAAAAAACGACCACTTTTGGCGACTAAAAATATTTTTTAGTCGCCAATTCTATACTTTTGGCTACTAATTGTTTTTTAATTGCTATAAAACTTAACTTTTGTCGACCAAAATCGGATTTGGTCGCCGAAGATGCACTTTCAGCTACCAAAATTTTGGTCACCAAAAAATTTTATTCCCGCCTTAGGATTTTAGTTTTCCCGCGCTAAAAATGACCACTTTTGGCGACTAAACTTATTTTTTAGTCGTCAATTGTAGACTTTTGGCTACAAAAATTTTTTTTGGCACCAAAAAGCTTTAATTTTGGCTACTAAAATTTTTTTAGTCGGTAAAATCCATATAATCAGCGACCAAACTTATTTTCAGTCGCCAATTGTAGACTTTTGGCTATTAAATTTTTTTAGTCGCCAAAAAACTTTACTTTGGGCTATTAAAATTTTTTTACTAAAACCCATATAATCAGCGACCAAACTTAGTTTTAGTCGCCAATTGTAGACTTTTACTAAAATTGTTTAGTCGCCAAAAAGCTTTACTTTTGGCAACTAATGATGTTTTGGTCACTGAAAGCTATACTTTCAGCGACCAAATTTTTTTAGTCAAGAAATTTAGTCGCCGAATATGCTTTTTCCTGTAGTGTATATTGAGTTTAATTCATTTATTTTTAATCATTTATTGCATTTTAAAAATTTAGAAAATATATTGACATTTATTATTTTTTCAAAAATGTCATTATAAGCTTGGAAAGTTTTTGGCTTAGTGGCATTTCTCAAAATGCTATAAAATATTTGTTTATGACACTTTTCACCTAAGTGCCATAAAAAGTAATTTGCACCTACCTAGTGTCCTGACATTTTTTAAGAACATGCCACTAGTATGGTGTCACTAAAATATGTTTTTGTTGTAGTGTTGTGACACTTGTTCATTGAAATGTCACTAGAGCCTTTTATGTTTGTCGTTTTGTGGCATTTTTCAAAAACGTGCCACTAAATATCATTTTTGTGTCATTTTCTAAAAATATGCCACTAGTGTAGTGCCATTAAAGTATGTTTTTGTTGTAGTTTTGTGACACTTGCTCATTAAAATGTCACTAGAGCCTTTTATGTTTGTCGTTTTATGGCATTTTTCAAAAACGTGCCACTAAATATCATTTTTTGTGACATTTTTTAAAAATATGCCACTAGTGTAGTGCCACTAAAGTATGTTTTTGTTATAGTTGAGTTTCGAGTTATGTGTTTGATTATTAATTGAGTTTTGTTTTATGTGTTTGGTTACGATTTGAGTGTAGAGTTGTTTTTAAATTTAAAATATTAACATTTTAAATTATTTAAATTTTTTGAATATTTAAATTATTTTAATTTTTTGAATATTTATTTTAATTTTTTACTTATTAAATTTTTTAGATTATTTAAATTATTTAAATATTTATGATTTAAATTTTTTGATATTTTGAAAAAAAATTATTTCCTTTGTAGTATTTTCAATTAAAAAATTGACTAATGTTATTTTCTGTTAATAATAATTTTTTTAATTGAATTTTAAAAAGAGTTTGGTTATGCATGTTGATCAGAATTTTCAATAGTGTAAAAGTAGTGTATTTTGTTATGAGTTATAATAATTTGAATTAAGTTTTGAAAACTCTTTCCAAAACTTATAACCAAACAAATTTTCTTACTTCACATGTCAAATCAAACTTTCAAAACTCAATTCACAATCAATTCAAAACTCAATTCAACACTCTATTCAAAAACCATAACCAAATAAATTTTCTACACACAAATCATAATTTCACAACTCACAAACTCAAAATACAACTCATACTCTCAAATCATATATACAAAACTCTACCAAACGCAACCTAAATATTTCCTTTTTATTTGGATAAAGTGCATATATCGTTTTTGAGATTTGGAAAAAAATATAATAAATTTTATACATTTAATTTAATTATACTAAACTCCCCTACACTGTGTTTGGCTCATAGATTTAAATAGAGATTTGAAAAAAAATAAATAAATAAATGAAATATGATTTTTGTACTTTCATACTATTTATATTAATTTTATTCTATTTAACTTTACCAAAAAAAAATCAGCATAATTTCTTAAAATTATATAAGGAAAATGACTCGTAGCTCGAATTCGGCTCGAACCCAAGACGACGTCGTTTTGGGTTTCGATTTTTTTTTTTTTTCTGCCTTTTCTTTCTCTTTCTTTACTTTCTTTCTTTTCTTCTTCTTCTTCTTCTTCATTGAACACAGGAGAAGAGCAGAGGAAGAAGAGAGGAGAAGAGAAAGAGGAGGAGAGAGGGAGAAAGAGAGAGGAGGAGAGGAGATCGTCGCAGCACCACCGCCGTCGCCTCCGGCCCTGCCTCCGCCTCCTCCTCCCCCTGTGATTATGCCCCCTCCAGTCCTCCTCCTTCCTCCTCCTCTTCTTCTTCTTCTCTTCTTCTTCTTCTCCGAATTCGAGCAAAATTCGAGCCTCCAAATTCGAGCTACCTTTCGGAACCGATTATATAATTGCATAGCATTTGTCCTGTCCATAGCATTGGAAAAAAAAGATTTCATAACCTTTGTCCTTATCCTCCCACTGGTCATTGTTGTCACAATAGTTGACTGTCATTATTCATTAGTATTTCATCTAAAAAACATTACAGTTTCGTTACAGGGCCCGAAATAGCCAACGACTCGAATTGCTCAAAATGGTTTCCCTCCGAAATTTTGATGGTTTCTCTTCATAGTCAAACATTATTTTCCTTCATCAACAACATCCCAGATCATCAACAGATCAACAACAATATTTTTCTTCATGAAAAAGGAAATGGTTTCTTCATCAACAATATTTTTCTTCATGATGATCTGGGATATTTTTCTTCATGAAATGGTTTCTTAAAGGAAATGGTTATTCTTCATCAACAACATTATTTTTCTTCATGAAAAAGGAAATGGTTTCTCTTCATCAACAACATCTTCATCATCAACACATCATCAACTAGAAAAAAATAAAAATCAGAAAAAAGAAGAGGAAGAAGAAGAATCAGGTCAGCCCAAAAACATCTTCATGATCAACAACATCTTCATCAACTAGAAAAAAAAAAAATCAGAAAAAAGAAGAGGAAGAAGAAGAATCAGATCAGCCCAAAAACATCTTCATGATCAACATCTTCATCAACTAGAAAAAAAAAAAAATCAGAAAAAAGAAGAGGAAGAAGAAGAATCAGATCCAGATCAGCCCGAAAACATCTTCATCAACACATCATCATCAGCCCCCAAAAAAAAAAGAAAAAAAGAATCAGATCCAGATCCGATTCAACTCCAGCTCCGATCACCGCCATCACCGAATTCCCCCATTACTTGATGGAGCCCACTGATGGAATGGGACTCTTTTGTAACATTAGCCTTCTGTCACCAGCATGGAAGACTTCATTTTGGGGCCTTTGACCTTTTTATTTAAAATAAACAATTAAAGAGATCCAAGTCATAATATGACACATGTTACCTTAGTATTTAAAATACACAATTAAAGAGATCCAAGTCATAATATGAAACATATTACCTTAGTATAAATCCAAACTACAGGATTAGGTTCAAAGCATAATGATCTATCTCAACCCTCACGGCATTTCTCGTATGTGTGGTTTTAGAACCTTGCTTTCTTTTTCTTTTCTTTCTTATTTACTTTTTTTTTTTTGTGAAATGAATTTGTTTGTTCAAAATTATTTAGAACTCATAAAAAAAAGATTTTCAATTGTGATAATACATTTAATTTCATTTCTTACTTTATTTATTATTATTATTTTTAATTTTTTGGCATAAAACATTAGAATTCACATATAAATGCATGTAAAGCTTACTCACTTTTATTTAGAAAATGTAAAAATACAATAAAAAAAAGGACGAATTATATTAACAGTCTCCATAGTTTGGGACGTGTGGTACTTTAATCTTTATCTTTTCAATTGTGATACATTTGACTCTAAATTTTGAATTTTATTCCAAATAAGGACAATCAAAGATGTTTTCTTTGTAAATGGTCCAATCCAAGAGCAAAGTTATCATACAACTTATTTTATGTTGAATTGTATGTTATTTGAAATGTAATGACCATTTTATTTAATGAATAATGCTGAAGTTTTTTTGGGTTATAAAGTTCTGTTTGATTTAATTTTTAGAATCTATTTTAGAAAAAATTTCTGAGAAATTAAAAATTAAATTTGGTAAAAAAAATTTAAAACACAACATTTTTATATAATTTTATCTTTTGGGAGGGTAGAAATAATTTATTTTCGTTAAGTTAGTTTCAATTTTTTCAAAAATCAAACATGGCGATAATTGTGATATTTTTATTAAACCAATCCATTAAATAAAAAAATCTAAAATTAAAAAAATTTCATATATTAAACATATCGATTACAAAATAGCCATAAAAAAATATCTGTTAACAACAAATACAGTCATCTATTATATTATAATCGTCCAAAAATATCAACAAAACAACCACCCATTACATGATCATCATCCAAATACGTACTAAAAATTAATTTGATAAAAAAATAAAAAAAAAAACAAAAAAGTAAAAGATTTATTATTTTTATATAATTTTATTTTCGATGGTAGAAATAATTTTTAAAAATTTAAAAATATTTTTTTGACATTTATTTTTGTCAAATTAATTTTTATTTTATCAAATTGAAAACTTTGCCCTTGAAATGGAGTAATAGTGTTTTTAATTGTTCTTATTTAGAACGAAATTCAAATTTCAGGGTCAAATATATCACAATTAAAATGTTAGGGATCAAAATGACATAAATCTCAAATTACAGAAACCGTTAACGTAATTCACTCTAAAAAACATGGGATTCTAGGGAGCTGTTTAAGTGTTCAACCCCCTTAAGGTTACACATCATATGCAACCTAATTATTAGCCTTTGGATTACAAAGAATTGACCAAGACCACTGAATTGTTTAATGGAAAAAGATTGGAAAGTGGGGCAACTGTTGTATAACCCAAACTAACGGTTGTCTCGGTTTTCAATTTTTTACCATTAAATAATTCAGTGATCTTAATCAATTCTTTGTAATCTAAGGGCAAATAATTAGGTTGCATATAGTGTGCAACTTTAAGGGGGTTGCACACTTAAACATCTCCCATATATGTCTTGCATATGGTATGCAAGGCATACTTAAGAATTATCCATACCGTTAGTGTTTTTGATTAAAAATTATTACTAAATTAGTTAAGGTTAACTCATTGAGTTAATCAAACTTATAATTTTTTTTTTTAAAATCATGACACATGTCACTTATGTGTGCATTTTTTTATTAAAAAATACTAACAGTTGTATTCAATTGACTGAATTGATATAAAATTATAAATTTAAAGTCAAAATCGAATCAATTGAATTACAGGGATCAAAATAACATAATAATAAAAATACAGGGAATACTAATCACTCTGCTTGGTTTCGGTTTCAGAATTCACTTTTCAAAAAATTCTAATTTTTCATTTTCTGTATTTTGTTTATTTTCACTAAATTTTTTTAATATTTTAAGCAATTTTTAAAATTTTTTTAGATACACCTAACATAAATATACTGAAAAAGTATAATATTTGTAAAAAATATCTTTAAAAGATTCACTAAATACCAAAAATACCAAAAAAAAAAAAAATACAAAAATTCAATACATTTTTTTATATTTTTGTGTATTTATTCATTTTTTTAAAATATTTTTTCACAAATATTTTACTATTAAGATACATCTAAGTAAGGTGCATCTAAAAAAGTAAAAAAAATTACTTAAAATTTTAAAAATATTCAGTAAAAACAAAAAAAAAACACGAAAAATAAAAAACTCAATTTCTAAAAGATTGAATTCAGAAAACTAAGACCAAAATACTGAATATAATTTGCCCTATATATATTATTAAAAGTGGCTTTTACCATTAAATTTCTCTTTCCTATGTGACACATTTTCTCTCTTAATTGTCACATCAATATACCTTTGTATATAATTACTTTTAAAATTTAATATTTAAAAGACTTATATTTAATTTAAACTATCCATAAATAAAATTTAATAAAATTATGCGTACTAAAAAAATACTTTATAAATTGTTTTTGTTCTATTTTCTTCACTTTTATTAAAGATATTTATTATTTTTGCGTCTCTCTCATTTATATTTTAATATTAATTAATAATTAAAGAAAAAGGTAATCCTCACAATGATCACTATTATCTCCACATGCATCCCTCACAAGGTGGGATGTGATAAAGCCCATTGTTGGTATAAGACTATTTTTATATTTTTGTACTTGATCCTTGAATTTAAATTTGATTTTTTTGTATCTTTATCTTATATTTATGAAATTCACTTTCACTCTTAATTTTCAGTTGAGTTTATTTTTCTTCGAAGATTTATCTAATTTTCTTTTTTTATATTCATCTTCAAATTTAAATTTAATTTTTTTAATCTTTATCTTATATTTATAGAATTTCACTCTTACCCTTCGTTTTCAATTGAATTTATTCGATTGAGTGTATGTCAAAAAAATTAAGTAGTCCTGCATATCCATAAACATGAAATCACTCATACATGTTATTTAAATATCTATCAAAATTAACATCATAATATGTAATTAATTTTTAATATATTTAATATTATTTTTCACATTTTGTTACTTCTTCGTGTATAGTACAAATTTTACGCTAGTTAATAATTAAAGAAAAGGGTAATCCTCACAACGATCACTGTTATCTCTGCATGCATCCCTCACAAGATGGGATGTGATAAAGCCCACCGTTGGTATAGGACTATTTCGTAACATTTGCCTTCTGTCACCAGCATGGAAGACTTCATTGTGGGACCTTTGACCTCACTACGTCGCTTTTTATTTAAAATGAATAATTAAAGAGAGCCGAGTTATAGTATGAAATATGTTACGTAGAATTTATTTTTTTTTATATTATATTTCAACATTTTCTAAATATAAGTGAGTAAGTTTTATGTGCATTTTTATGTGAATTCTAATGTTTTATGCCAGGAAAAAATTAAAAAAAAAAAAATAAAGTAAGAAATGAAATTAAATATATTATCACAATTGAAAATCTTTTTTAATGACAACTAAAAAAATTTGAATAAACAAATTCATTGCCAAAAAAGAAAAAAAGAAAAAATAGCATTGCTTGTTTCCACTTTTCAGAAAATTCTACTTTCTTATTTTCCGTGTTTTTTTGTTTTTACTGAATTTTTTTAATATTTTAAGCAATTTTTTTACTTTTTAGGCACACCTAACATAAATACACCTAAAAAGTTAAAAAATTGTAAAAAAAATCTTTTAAAAATTTACTAAATACCAAAAATAAAAAAATACAAGAATTCATTACATTTTTTTTTTATATTTTTATATATTTATTAATTTTTTAAAATATTTTTTCACAAATTTTTTAATTTTTAGATACATCTAAGTAAGGTGCATCTAAAAAAGTAAAAAAAATGTTTAAAATTTAAAAAATATTCACTAAAAACAAAAAAACACGAAAATAAAAAAAATCAGTTTTCAAAAAACTTAATCCAAAAAACTCAAACCAAACATACTGATTATGGTTCTAAGACCTCGTTTGGCAAACTTTCAGTTTAGTCAAAAAGTCACTATAAGTTGTCACATCACTCTTTTTACTTTTCTGTATATTTTTTCGTAAAAAGTAAAAAAATTATTAATATAATCTGTTCCAAAATGACGCCTAAGTGTTATTTTGATAGCCAAACATACGTGACATGCCATGGGGTAGATCATTACGCTTTGAACCTAATCCTCATGGTGCTTACTAACCAAAAAATCATTTTTTGGACATTAATACAAACAGCTCCATTTTCCATCTCAATACATTGGATTGAAGTTGGTTTAAATGTGAAGTTGATGAATTTGAACAAAAACATTGTAAGACTAAATTTGCAAAAGTATTTTAAAAAATTCTACTAGTTTAATGTTTGTTTGAAACTTTAAAATATTTTTTAAAAAATAAATTATTGTTTGGAAGGATTATTTTTTAATTTTTTTTACCCACTCCTGCCAAACTGCTAGTCACCTGTAAAGTTATTGTAGGCAACTGCGATCGGCGGTTGGTTCTAGTGGTGATATGAACATATAAGTAGAATATGTAGACATATAGGAAACACATGAACAAATATATGACACTAGATAAGTAAGTGAACATATAGGGGGATATATAGTCGACACTAGATAAATAGGTGAAATAGTGGACAGATAGACAGATAAGTAGGGATAATATAATAATAATTATTCTTATAGTTCGAAAAGATTAAAGATGTAATTTTTAAACTTAAATTTATAACCCGAATTCCTTAAAAAATTGTACCAAAAAAAAAAATAAATATATATATATATATATAAACGGTTGCGCCAAACATGCAACCCTAAATAAATATTTGGGGGGCCAAAGCCATGGATGGACCCATAGTCCATGAAAATTTGACAAAACATTGAATGCACAATGAATTAAAATAACAAACTAAAAATAGATAGAGGTAAAAAAAAAGACTAGAGAGGGTCCAACCTAACCACCAAGAAAAGTTTTATAGAAAGGGTCTCAAGTAGGGGTGCAACTCGGGCGGGTTCGGTCGGGTTGGGGGTCTGTCCAAGCCCGACCTGAATTGTATTTGGCACTGCCCAAGCCCGCCCAAGCTCGACCATGAACCCGAGCATTGTTGCCCAAGCCCGGCCCAAGCTTTGTATTTTGAACTCGGGTTGCCCGAATTGCCCGAGTCCAGAAACCTGTAGGTAGATCTAAGGGTAGACATAAAAGATGCTAATCTAATGGTAGAAAACTAACCAAAAAAAAATAAAAAATAAAAATTAAGACTAACTCTTTTACTTAATAGAAGACTAACAAAAAAAAAAAAAATAAATAAAAATTAAGACTAACTCTTTTACTTAATTTATATATATTACATAATTTATTAAATTATATATATATATTATATATTATATAATTTATATAATATATTAATTGAATTCGGGTTCGGGTTGCTCGGGTTGGCCATTGGTTCTGCCCAAGCCCGGCCCAAATTGCAATTCGGGCATAAAAAATCTGCCCAAACCCGTCCAGATTACAAGATATAGTTGCCCAAGTCCTAAAAAAATTCGGGCTGGGCTCGGGTTGCTCGGGTTGAGCCCGCCCGAGTTGCACCCCTAGTCTCAAGTGTCTTTTTCTAGCTCTGGCTGGCTTTTGTGATAGACACATATTTCCCACACTTTACAAAATCTATCTTTTATGTAAAGAGGAAATGTCATTACGTTTGTTTCTAGTTTTTAAAAAATATTTTTTAGAAAATTTTATTTTCTTATTTTTCATATTTTTTTGTTTTTACTAATTTTTTAAATATTTTAAGTAATTTTTTTTTAAATTTTTAGGCACACCTAACATAAATACACTTAAAAAGTATAATTTTCGTAAAAAAATCTTTAAAAAATTCAATAAATAAAAAAAATAAAAAAAAATTCAGTATATTTTTTGTATTTTTGTATATTTATTAATTTTTTAAAATAATATTTTACTTTTTAGATACATATAAATAAAGTACATTTAAAAAAGTAAAAAGATTGTTTAAAATTTAAAAAATATTCACTAAAAATAAAAAATAAAAAATTTAATTTAAAAAAAATTAAATTCAAAAAATTAAAATCAAACACACTAATAATTCTGAGAAAAATGCTTGGGAGCACTAATTAGTGCTCCCACTAATTAGGTGGCAGTGGGTCCCGCCATTAATGATGTGATGTTTTGGTCTTGGAGTTGTATTTTTTTTTTTTTTTACTTTTTTAATACATTAATACTATTAGTGGTGATATTTTTAATGGGATGAATCATTGTTGTAATTCTGAGATCAAAAAGTTTTGTCAAAAGGAGCAGGTATGTGCTTCTACTACCACTTTGTGCCTTCCTTCTTCAGAACTCACATGATGCATGTATTCACTTCATGACTCAAGACTTCATCAAAAGAAAACATACCCTCTTTGACTTCGTCAACCATTTCATTAAATATATACATAATAATGTAGGACAAGTAATTAAAGAGTTTCTAGTACAATTTAATTGAAGAGTTTCTACCTTTAAAATGGGTAAAATACACTAGTACTTCTTGAGATTTGATCTAATTATATTTTATTTTTTGATATTTTAAAAATTATATTTCTACTTTTATGGTTAATAAACTCATTTCACAAATACTCCTGCTTATATAAAAGACAATAACTCTTATTAAAAAAAATTGAAAAAATTACATTGAGAAAAAAAAGTAAAACAATGGAAAAGAAAAAAAATAAGAAGAAATAATGCAAAACAAGAAAAGAGAGAGTGTATAAGATCAATATTTTTATTTCGTCTAAATAATTACAATAATAAATGAGTTAGTATAATTTCTTAAATGTCAGGAAGTGATATAGATTAAACTCAAATCTCAAGTGGTGTAAGTGTAATTTACCATTTAAAAAACTAATTTACCATTGAGAAAAAAAAGTAAAGCAAAGGAAAAGAAAAAAAATAAGAAGTAAAGCAAAACAAGAAAAGAGAAAGTGTATAAGATCAATATTTTTATTTCGTCTAAATAATTACAATAATAAATGAGTTAGTATAATTTCTTAAATGTCAGGAAGTGATATGGATTAAACTGAAATCTCAAGTGGTGTAAGTGTAATTTACCATTTAAAAAACTAATGTCCTCATTGACTGACTCGATTATTTTAATAAATAAAATAACAATGGCTTCATTTGGAAAGTTACTATTTTAGTTTTTGGCTATTTTAGTAGGTTAAAATTTTTATGTTGGGAAGATGATTAATTTTTTTTATAGTTAGATGTGATGTTTGTGAGAGAAAAAGTGAAATGATTATGGATTTGATGTGATATTTTGTCTTATTAATTATTGTAGTCTATTTTATTTTTTTGTGAATTTTAGCCTAAACCAAGCTATTTTTTTTTATGCCAAACACCCCTAATGTAGGACAAGTAATTAAAGAGTTACTAGTACCACTGACTGGAATGGTAAAAATCTAAAAAAAGATTAATAAAAAAAAAAGAAAAAGAAGAGGTCAAGCTAAGATTATTGATTTCAGACTATTGAGGTTTGGCAATTTGGAAAAGCAAACTCAAAAATATTTTAAATTTTGTAGTTTCTTCAGATGCGACTAGTTAAACACAACTCATTGATTTTGTGTTAGGTTTCAAATATATATATATATATATTTTTTTTTAAGAAATTTTTTTGTTTTAATTATAACTTTGCTTAAGAATTTTGATTTCCTTGTTTCAGTACATCTCATAGATTAATTAGTATTCAAATTTAAGCTTATCTTAAATTTACTATTTTCAATATTATTGTTTTTTAATTTGTTACCTATTTTGTGTTGTACAATGATTAAAATTAATCCATTCTAAATAGAAATGTAAAATACAATCGGAGGCAACTCATTTAATAATATTTTAATTTTTTTTTCCTTGTGAATTCAAAGTTATTTTGGACACTCGGGCTAAAAGTTCATATTTGAAATTTTCGGGAGAGTTGTTTCAATCTCAAATCTTTTTCAAACATAATAATAATTTGAAAGACTATATTACTTTCACATATTTGTTTATTTGTCTATATGTCTATCTATCTGTCCACTTTTTCACCTATCTATTCACCGCAGGTTGCTAGCATCGTTTTTGGTGACGACAAATTTTATAGCAACTTATTGATGAGTCGCTGGTGGTAATAGTGCGTGGCAATTGATAGTAATTTGTGAGAATAAAGAAAGAAAATAAAAATAAAAAAGTAAAAAGGTAAAAAAAAAAATTCATTAAAAATAATAATTTGTAATTCTCGCTAATATATTTCATTAATTATATTTTTAAAACAAAAATAAATCAAATCATTATAATACACATTCATAAAAGGGGCTGGCTTCCCTGCAGTTATTGATCGGACTAGAGGGTACTGTTGGACTTGTGGTGGCCCACCACGGGTCCCGTTTTGATAATTTAAATCGTCAATATATAGAACTCGTTGAATACTATATGTCTGTAAAAAATCACGTTAATCGAATTTCGATAGACATGTGATCAAATCAGTTTTGCATATAAAAAAAAAATGGACAACGAAAAAATAAACGGTTGACAAAAATCTGATATGATAAGATCGTTATTGATATCCGATCAACGTGATTTTTTACAAATATATAATACTCTACAAGTTTTACACATTGAACGGTTTGAATTATCGAAACGAGACCCGTAATAGGTCTTTACAAACTTAATAATATCCTCTAATCCGATCACGGACGAAAAGAAAGCTCAACCCTTCATAAAAATAGACTAGTTTCCATTTTTTAGGGGAATGAATTGGAGACACTTCATAAAAATAGACTAGTTAGGGCATCCACAATGGGATGGCTAAAAAAGTGTATTAAGGTGTATGTTATATGACAAAAAGTAATAAAAGTGAGGCTAAAAAATGTTTGTTAAGATGTGTTAAGAGTTTGTTAATTTTAGAGAGTGAGCGGTGGTGCAATGGATGTGTTAAGGGATGTGTTAAGGTATGTGTTAAATATATATGTGTGTGTGTGTGTGTATACAATAAATAAAATAAATAAATAATTTAGTTTAATCAAAAATTTCAAGTTCAAAATTAAATTTCAAGTCCAAAAAAAAAAAAATCCCAACAAATATAAAAAAAAAAAAAATTTTGCCGTTGACTGGTCAACCGGCCGGACATCCGGCTGGTCAACCGGTAACACAAACAAACGCACTCCCTCGCTAGCTAAAACGCTAGCTGTAGATAACAAACAAATTAACACACACCATTAACACACACGCTAACAGCTCCATCATTGCCCCAAATAATACCTTCAGTTACTTAAAATTTAGCACCTGACACTAACACACTAACGAGTATTCATTGTGGATGCTATTACCATATTTTTTTTAGGGGGGGGGGGAGAGGGGGTTTAATGTTTCATTGTGGATGCTATTACCATATTTTTTTTGGTGGGAGGGGGGGATGCTATTAACATTTTTTTTTTTGGGGGGGGGGGGGTGGGTGTGTTAATGTATTCATTGTGGATGGTAGGGGTGGGTGTGTTAATGTATTCATTGTGGATGCTATTACCATATTTTTTTGTGTTCATTGTGGATGCTATTATCATATTTTTTTGAACAATAATGATTCATCCTACTAAAAACATCACCACTAATAGCACTAATACATTAAAAAAGTAAAAAAAAAATAAAAAAATACAACTCTAAGACCAAAACATCACATCATTAATGGTGAGACCCACTACCACCTAATTAATGAGAGCACTAATTAATGCTCCCAAGATTTTTTTTTTTTTTAGGGGGGGGGGGGGGGTTGTTCAACGGTGTGGTAGTACTCTGCGTCAATAGTACAAAATCTGCCCCTCATGTCTGTACCATCAGCCATGAATTGACAATTAGTGGGTCATCCATAAGAAATGACATGCACTTCATAAAAATAGACTAGTTACCATATTTTGGGGGGATGAGTTGGGGACAATTTTATCTTTCAAATTATTTGGACTTGGTGGCAATGGCGTGATGGTACACTGCGTCAATGGTGCCCCTCATGTCTGTACTATCAGCCATGAATTAACAATTCGTGGGTCATCCATAAGAAATGACATCAACCCTATAACAGATATAATTGTCGTTTGAAAAAAAAAAAAAAATTGAATTGGCTAGTTCGAATTTTTTAATTTGGTATTAAAAAAGTTATTTAGATTGATTTTTTAAAATTTTTGTAAGAAAATATAAAATAATTATGATTTAAATATAATATTTTATTATATTAATTTTTTAATTTATTTTATTTTTTAATGACTAATTTAGTTTTAATCCAACTCAATTTATGTAGCCAAATGAAGCCATAATTGTTCGTATTTCTGGTCAATAACAAATAATCTTTTGATCATTGGTTTTGGATTCATTGTGCCTGTTTGGCAGAAATTATTTACAGCTTATTTCAGCTTTCAGCTTAATTTAAGCTATTTTGATGTGTTTGGTTTAGCTTATAGCTTATAGCTTGTAGCTTTGTGGAAGCCAGAAATCAGCTTATTCTTTGAGTGGGGCAGAAGATGCTTTAAGAATAAGCTGGAAATCAGCTTAAGCTGAAAGTTATAAGTTATAAGCTGTTTAGGCATAAGCTATAAGCACTTTCCCACAGTTCTACCAAACAGGGCTATTGCAAATATCCAAAACCCCTCATCCATGGTTAAAAAAATAGAAAAAAAAAAAAAAAAAAGTGACTTTGCATGATTAAGGGTTTGATAATATGATCAATAATTGTATTTCCTTAGTCAAGAGAGAGAGGCCATAACTGTTTATTGTACCAAGAAAATTTTGATTTTTTTAATAAGAGCAGAGATTGGTCTAATTTACTTGAAACATAATCCATTATTAAGGGAAAAGTGGGATTTTGCAAGATTTAAGGGCTTCTATTGGATCAAATTTTCCGATTTAGTTTTTGATGAGTACGACAAAAATATGAACTTTACCATTATGAAAAGGTCTATGAAGTCTACCACGGATTTTATTTTGATAATTAAACCGTTTATTTTATAAAGTCTTCTGTATATATTATTATCTTACCAAACTAAACTAAATCAAATCAAAGTAAATCAAGTTTTAAGTCCCATCAAATAGAATTGGTTCCGTATATATCATTAATGGAAAAGAAATTAGATTTTTCAATAATCGTAATATTTTCATCTTATTGTGTTTACCTATAGAAAAATAGATAGTTTATTTTTAAAAACATATTTGTCGTCTGTTGTTTTGGAAATAAATACGATATAATGAAAAGACTACGTTTTAGGGGTGGGTGTGGGTCGGTTGCGGTCACGGAATTTTCAATCCGTCATCCATCTGCGAAATTGATGGATTGAAAAAAATCAATCCGCATTCGTCCGCCAATCCGGCGGATGTGGATTGAGCGAATTGACAGATTGATGAATGGATGGGAATTGGTTTGGCGGTTTAAAATTTTATAAATTTTTAGCATAATTTAACTTGTGTTCCAAAAAAAAAAAAAAAAAAACATAATTTAATTTGTGCACTTTCTAAAAAAAAAAAAGAGTATTATAGTCAATGACTTAAAAAAATATTACAATCATTACATGCCTCATCCAAAGAAAGAAAGTTTAAAATTTTAGACTATTACAATCACTACAATGCATCATCCACATATTATAATCACAACATGCCTCATCCACATAAAGTATTACAATCTGTGGTTCTTAAAATATAAAAACAATTCAAACCACCAAAACAATGAACAGAGCAGTAGTAGAGATTGTATGCTTATGTACTGTTACATTTATATCTGTTTTTGAAAATAAAAACCAACCAGCATAAATCACCTTTTTTATTTATTATTTTTAGAGTTAGATTTAAAAATCAAAAAATATAAATAAATAATACATTTATTTTTTTCAATTCAAAAAATATATTTAAGTTGAAAACTTTTTTTCAATAGAATATTTAAACTATTTTTCAATTGAAAACACAAAAAGAACATCTATACAAATTAAAAACACAAAGCCTTACAAATTAGTAAGGGTGTTCGCGGTTTGACGGTTCGGTTGCGGCCAAAGAAATCTCAAATCCGCCATCCATCCAAAATTAGACGGATTGAAAAAAATCAATCTGCAATTGTCCGCTCGTTATCACACATCAGTCCAAAATGCAGCGGATCAAAGCCAAGTTTATTATGATTGGTATTATTATTATATTTTATTTAAATTATACATATACGGTTACTATACAACCAATATGAGTATTGAGCCATCAGAATCAACTATCACCACCGTAGCCAATGTAATGCCCTCAAAATAATACAATAAATCCAACTGTTATGCGGAAGATATAATAGAAATAAAATACTTTCATTCATCAGAGTTTGTTTATAAAGTTTAACATATAGTCAAATGCCCTGTAGGCTTATGTACGGGGAGCAAATATTCCGGCGTGCCCGTATTCCTTTCTTCCGAGCTCCGTCGATATCCGATCACCTGCGAGCAAATAACAGTGAACTACCCGGCGGTGTGTGGCCGGAAACACCCTCCGACGGTCAAATTAGCACACACCTTAGAGGGAATAGAGAGAAGGGAGAGAGTGTTTGAGTGTAAGGATTTTCTTACAGAGATGTTCGTGTGTCCCGTATGGGGGGCGCAGATATGCTAATATACCTACTGACCCCCATATCCACTCCCTGTCATCTCCTGACACGTGGCTCTGCTATCCCATCTGTCAGCATAAACCATACCATTCATCACCTGCTCTCAACTGCCTGTCAGCACAGCTGGAGCTCGGCAGCCGGGCTGCCCTACCTCGGTCATACCATGCTTCATACCTCAAGCGCCTAACCAGATAAACACGCAGAAGACCGGGCTGAGCGGCATCCCGGCCGAACCTAGCCCGGATACTTACTTTGATCGGCCTTCCTGCCGATCATACGGTCTCCTCGGCTTACCACGCCTTTCCGGGCACCGGCCTCTCAACTTCCTCGGTTGTCCAAGCCTTCCTGGATGCCCGGTCACTCGGCCAATCCGGCTTTGGCCGTCCTCGGACCGAGCATCCTAGACCGACCGAGCACTGCCTTGCCGAGCAGTTTCTGTCCGGTCCGAGGTGACACTCTGCCCGAACTCTGCCTGGCCCAAGTTCTGGCAGCCCATTTTAGGCAAACAGTCGATCATTTCGGACCCATGCACCGTTGGGCCCTCCACTTGCTCGGCCTTTACCTCGGCCCAACTTCAGATCACAATTCACCCTCTCAATTGCCCCTTAATTCCGTCCGCGGAAGTGTGACTGGGATTACTCACTTCGACCGAGATAACATTTCTCCGGTCGTCAAGGCGCCAAGCCTTCACCGAGCTAATATGCCATCCTTCCCCGGTCATGTTCCTCGGCTTATAGCCTTCTCGTCAAAAGTAGCTCGGCTGGCTCTACGTCTCTTCATCCCGTCGCTTCAATCCTGACGCAGCCATAAATGGGGACACGTGGCGAGCTCCCATTGGTCATCGTGAAGCCGACCCGCCGTTCTTGTCGGATTTTGAATTTTGGCGGCCTTTCACTCTTACATACACACGGCCTCCCTACGCCATTCCTCCCTACTGCCTTTCTACCATCTGACGATCCAGAGCTCAAGCCCTCTCCTCTATCTCGACTGCCATTTCTCGTTCTTGGAAGAACAGCCCCCATCCTCCAAAGGTAAGGTTTTCGATCCCCCTAGTTGCTATTTTCTTTCATATTACACACATTAGGGTACAAAAACATAGCTATTAGGGCATAGGTCGTAGAATCCGCATTAAACCTTCCACTGTTCTTGGTGTTCTTCGTCTTCCTGAAGAACACTGAAGAACTGGGGTGAACCGGGCTCTGGGCCTTCTTTTGATCCAAAAAACCGACCAAACCGGGCAAACAACATGTTTGTTTCAACCAAAGCGAAAACCGAGATAACAAGAGGACTTGGCTGTTCAACCGGGCTAACATCTGGTCCGCTTGGGCGACCGGGCTCCTTAGATAGAATAGCCAACCGAGGTGGTTTGGCGCCCTTAATGACCGAGCTAAAATCCAGCACCTTTCGCGCGACCGCGCTAACACCTAACACTTGCCATCCTTTTCCTGCAGAGTCCAAGGGGACCACTGTCATTCCTGAGGCTCTCAGGACCGGGCAACATCCAATACCCAGAGCCAAACCCCTCAGCCGGGATACACTAAGCCGGCCAAAAATGGGGAAATTCCGCTTCCTTGTGGATACTCCGGCTGCGCTGGCTACGTTCAGGGAGGACTACGGCGTCCCGGCCGATGTTCACCTGCAACTCGCAGAAGAGGAGACCACACCTTGGGGTAGGGAGGAGTGTCCCTTCACCGTGCTATCCATCGTTGAAGGGGGTCTTCGTTTCCCGCTCAACCCCCTCATAACCGAGTTCCTTCGCCGCACCGGGCTGGCACCCACACAGGTGTCCACCAACACTTATAGAATAATCAACGGCGTTCACGAATTAAACAATCGGCTAGGCATCAACTTAGGTCTAGCCGAAATACTGAGGCAATACACGATGGGCCACACCGGCGACGGTCTCGCCTATTACCTCAAGATTAGACCGGGCAGAGAGAAAATCGTGACCGGCACACCAGACAAGGATCTCCATGATGATGATTTCTTCTGGGTGTCTGGTAACTACGAGACAGCCGAGGTACCGGGCTGGATGATTAGCAAAAATTTTGGGAGCACATGTAAGTCGTGCAAATTATCTCGGTTTTTACACTTGATGTTTCTGTAGACTAATGATTCTCTTGTTTCTTTTGCAGCCATCCAAGCCTTGCAAGCCAACTACCACTTCCCCAACGTCGAGGCGATCAGGACCGCGCTTCGCTACCGCGACCGAGATTGTAACCAACTCCTCGGCTACAGTCCCACATATAGATACTCTGCTCCCCGCCGGAGTAAGGTCACCGACTTCCTCCGAGCTCCAACTCCTCCACCGGATCCTACTCTGCCAGACGTGCCCCTCGTTCGCCTGACCGAAGAACAAGAGATGGCCAAGCGCAGCAGAATCAAGAACTTGCTCACCGCCACATCCGCCGAGCTGCCGAGCGTTTCAACTCGCTCACCCGTCGCCGGTCAATCCAGTGGCGCTGTGGTCGCCCTTGCCTCTCAACCGACCGGCCAATCCAGCCGAGAACCTTCTGCTCGGCGGGCCGGGAAAAGGGCTCGGGCAGATCCATCTGCCGAGTTAGTCGCCGAGCTAACTACCGAGCATCCGACTGACTCCCCCACTCCAGTACCGGCCTGGCGTCCACAGTTGAAACACCGTGGTCAGGACATCCCGGCAACTGCCTCGATCAAGGCTGACAAAGAGCATCTGCTCGCCTTTGATCTGTCCAAAGCATTCCTACTACCGAGCGACGTGGTCGGCAGTGACCACGTCCCTGACACTCGGTTGGTCAAGTCATCCGTGAAGTCCATGGCCAGGGTAAGTCGGCGTTCTTTTGAAAATTTCACAAGTGTTTGCTCGGTCCTTCTTGCTCGGTCCCCTTTCTGATGAACTTTACTTCTTTGTGCAGGCCATTCAAAAACAACACTTGGTTTTGGAGCGCATCCACCGGCTTAGGCAGAAAGCCAACGACACTGCCAGCCAGGTTGAAACCCTCCAAGCCGAGCTCGGCCGGGCTAAAGCTTCTCTCGAGATGGCCAACCATGATAATAACAGGCTGCTCGGTCAACTGAATGCAGCCGAGAAAAAACAAGGCGAGCTCCAGGCCGAGGTTGACACTTTGAATAAGGCGAAGAGGAAGGCTTGCCGGGCTGCCAACAACGCGGGTTTCAACGAGGCCGAGAAGAATTACAAGAAGCAAGTCTTTGCAACACAAGACATATACTTCAAGGCTGGCTGGAAATCCGCTTGCGAACAGCTCGGCCAGGGCTCTGACACCGACGTTTTTGCCAATCCTCCCAAAGCTTCACTACCGGTCTACCTCGTGCCATATGCCAACGATGTTTTCAGCGCTTTACAGACTGAGGCCGAGGAGGGACTTGAAGATGGGGACGGGGAGACAGATTCTGAGGAGGAAGAGGCCGAGGTGCAAGAGCAGCCCGGCAATGCCCAAGATACCGGTCCAACCGTTGACCTTGAAGCCGGCGAGGACGAATTCACTCATCTATCCTCTCTAGTTTAATTTTCTTCTCTTTTGTATTTTTGCTTTCCACACTGCTGATGTAACCGGGCTTGGTCCCCACTTTTTGTAATGAATTTCTTATCAATGAAAATTCGAATTTTTGCGAGTGTATGCACGGTGGTAATCAGTTCTGTCTTTAGCAAAACATCTCGGTATAACTCATCGAACCGGAATACATAACACGGTCTAAGTACTTCAGCAGGACAAGACAAATTCATGAACCGAAATAGCCACTTCGGCTGTAACTAAGTTTGAACAAATCAACACTTCCAACCGGAGTACATCACCTCGGTTGGGGATCCAAAGTTGGACAAAACACCAACTCTTCCAACCGGAGTACATCATCTCGGTTGGGAATCCTAAGTTGGACAAAACACCAACTCTTCCAACCGGAGTACATCATCTCGGTTGGGAATCCTAAGTTGGACAAAACACCAACTCTTCCAACCGGAGTACATCATCTCGGTTGGGGATCCTAAGTTGGACAAAACACCGACTCTTCCA
The DNA here is from genome assembly GCF_055761805.1 of Camellia sinensis. Lineage (NCBI taxonomy): Eukaryota > Viridiplantae > Streptophyta > Magnoliopsida > Ericales > Theaceae > Camellia > Camellia sinensis. Next base: position 146,389,200 of record NC_138963.1, read on the forward strand.
ACCGGAGTACATCATCGCGGTTGGGGATCCAAAGTTGGACAAAACACCAACTCTTCCAACCGGAGTACATCATCTCGGTTGGGAATCCTAAGTTGGACAAAACACCAACTCTTCCAATCGGAGTACATCATCTCGGTTGGGAATCCTAAGTTGGACAAAACACCAACTCTTCCAACCGGACTACACCATCTCGGTTTTGAACATTAAAAGAACAATCCAAAGTGCTAGTGCTAGGCGAAATTACTTCCATAAATTGACAAAAAGAATTACATTCTGCTTTGCAAGCCAAAAAATTTCGTTACAGAAAGAGGAAAGTAAAGCTTAAAAATAGTACAGTTTCAAGTTGGCCGCATTCCATGGCCGGGGTATGGCTCTTCCCTCTAGATCCTCCAAGTGGTAAGCCCCCTTGCCAGCCAGACCAGTGATCTTGTAGGGTCCTTCCCAATTTGCCCCTAGTTTGCCTTCTCCTGGCACCAGGGTGTTGCCCATAATCTTCCTCAAAACCCAATCCCCAACTTTGAACGGTCTGGGGTGCACTGTCTTGTTATACTTCTTGGAGAGCTCTTGTTGGTAGGCGGCCACATGGATGAGGGCTTTCTCCCGGCGCTCTTCCGCTAGGTCCAACTCCAAGGCAATAGCCTCGGCATTTGGCTCGGGCTCAAAACTCTCAGTTCTGAGGGTGGGCATTTCAACTTCCAGGGGTATGACCGCCTCCATGCCGTAAGCCAAAGCAAATGGAGTTTTCCCGGTCGAACGTCGCGGGGTTGTTCGGTATGCCCAAAGGACGCTAGGTAATTCTTCAGCCCATTTGCCCTTAGCCTTTTCCAACCGTTTCTTCAACCCATCCAGTATAGTCTTGTTTGATGCTTCGGCTTGACCATTGGACTGCGGGTAGGCCGGGGTGGAGTTGTAGAATTCTATCTTCAGATCTTCACAAAATCCTCTGAATAGGCGACCGTCAAACTGGGTGCCGTTGTCGGAGATCAAAATCTTGGGGACGCCAAACCGCGTGACCACGTTCTGCCAGACAAATCGCTTCACGTCTTTCTCTTTGATGGTTGCCAAGGGCTCAGCTTCAACCCACTTTGTGAAGTAATCAGTGGCCGCGATGAAGAATTTCCGGTTGCCCGGTGCTGTTGGCAGTGGTCCCACTATATCTAGCCCCCACATGGCGAAAGGCCAAGGACTCGTGAGGGGAAGAAGTTCCCTGGCAGGCTGGTGGATCTGATGGGCGAATTTCTGGCATTTTTCGCACTTGCGGACATATTTTTGCGCGTCGGCCTGCATGCACGGCCACCAGTATCCCTGCGAAATAGCTCGGTAGGCCAAGGACCTGCCCCCGATGTGGCTGCCACAAATGCCTTCATGAATTTCAAACAAGAAGGCCTCCACACTATTCGGGTGCACACACTTGAGATAAGGACCGGTGAAGGACTTCTTATACAACGCGCCAGATGGAGAGAGCCAAAACCGCTCTGACTTCACCCGGATTTTGTGCGCTTCTTTCTTGTCTGTTGGAAGAGTCCGGTCTTTGAGGAACAAGATCAAGGGGTCCATCCATGAAGGGCCTAGCTCGGCGCAGAGTACATCCGTCTGCCCGGCGTTTTCAATGCTTGGCCGTGGAAGAAAGTCAATCAACAATGGGTTTGGAGACGTACTATCGACCATGGAAGCGAGGCCGGCGAGTTCATCAGCTCGGCTGTTTTCTTCCCGGCCAATCCGTTGGACTCTAATTGCCTCAAACTTGTTGATATGGTCCCTGACCAGAGCTTGGTACTTCGCCATCCTGTCGTCCTTCGCTTCATAAATCCCTGAAACTTGGTTAACCACAAGCTGGGAATCACTGTATACCAGGAGCTCGGCAGCCTTCATTTGAATTGCGCTCTTGAGCCCAGCAAGAAGCGCCTCGTACTCAGCCTCGTTGTTAGACGCCGGGAAGCCGAGTGTGATAGAATGCTCAATGGTGAGGCCGTCCGGGGATATAAGAACAATACCTAGGCCGGCACCATGGCGGTTGGACGCTCCATCAACAAAAAGCTTCCACATGTCCCCCACAAAAAGTTTCCAGCAATCAGATGGGTCCTGAGAGTTGCGAAGGGCAATGGGATCACAACTGCTCGGCTGTGCGGTGTCAAGTTTGGTGTTGACCGGTTCAAATTCAGTGCCCCTTGGTGATTCGACACCGGACTCAGCAAGTTGGTCTATAATGCTCAAGTCCGTAGGCGAATCACCAGGTTGCGGTGTGAAGCCGGCCGCAGGTTTTGAGCTGTCTGGAACCATTCTGTCCCCCTTTGACGATTCGGCACCGGACAGAGCGGATGGGTTGGGGATAGACAACTCCGTCATCGCATCGCCTGGTGGTATTATTGTGCAAACTAAGGGAACTTCGACGATGTGTGCTAATTTCGCGGCGCGACCTTCTTCGGCTGGTTGTTCCTCGGTTGGCATTGTGTGCGTCTCATCATCTGCCTCGGCAATGTCGACCGGGCATACCGGATGAGTACCAGGTGAGAACTCGGCAACAAAATCGGCCAAGGTCTGGGCTTTGATTGCGGTGCGCGGCTGGAACTTCACATCGAACTGTCCCAACTCGACCGCCCATTTTAAAATTCGGCCTGAAAAGTCTGCGCGCTCGAACAAGGCCTTGAGGGGAAACTCGGTCAGTACGACGATGGTATGGGCGTGAAAATAATGTGCCAATTTCCTCGAAGCCATCATCAGTGCCAACGCAAGCTTTTCCAGCGGCAAGTACCTCGTCTCAGCCGGCAGCAAGGTCTTACTTACGTAAAAAATCGGGAGGTGCTTGATTCCTTCAGCCCGGACTAACACTGCACTTACTGCGTGCTGGGAGACGGCAAGGTAAAGGTAGAGTTCCTCACCGGGCTCTGGTGTAACCAACAGCGGCGGAGAAGACAAATAATCCTTGAGTTCGGCCAAAGCTCGGTCACACTCGTCATCCCATGAGAACTTTGACTTCAATGCTTGAAAGAAAGGGCGGCAGCGATCTGATGACCGGCTTATAAATCGATTAAGCGCGGCGGCCATCCCGGCCAGATGCTGCACGTCCTTAGCCGAGCTGGGCTGCTTCAACTCTTGCACGGCTCTAATCTGAGTAGGGTCTGCTTCGATGCCTCGGTTCGTGACTAAGAATCCCAAAAATTTCCCGGATCCCACACCAAAGGCACACTTCGAGGCGTTCAAGCGCAGGTTGTGCTTTTTCAAAATGGCGAACATCTCGGTTAAGTCGGACAAATGGTTCGCCTTATGTCGGCTCTTTACCACCATATCATCGATGTAAGCCTCCATCGTCCGACCGAGCAAAGGAGCAAACATTTTGGTCACCATCCTCTGAAAGGTTGCCCCGGCGTTTTTCAAACCAAAGGGCATGACTCGATAGCAGAAGAGTCACCGTGGAGTCGTGAAAGAGGTGATCTCTTGGTCAGGCCCATGCATGGCAATCTGGTGATAGCCGCGGTACGCATCCAAGAAACTGAGCCGATTGTGTCCAGCCGTCAAATCCACCAGCTGGTCAATGCGCGGCAAAGGGAAGCTGTCTTTTGGACAAGCTCGGTTGACTGTCTTGTAGTCGACACAAACGCGCCACTTTCCATTCTTCTTAGGCACCACTACCGTGTTGGAAATCCACCGAGGGTAGTGCACTTCCTGTATTGCTCGTGCCTCAAGTAAGTTTTTTACTTCCTCTGCTACTACCTCGGCGTGATGCAGCGCCGATCTCCTTGTTCGCTGGATGACTGGCTTTGCTCCAGGGAAGACATTGAGATGATGGCAGATAAAACTTGGGTCAAGGCCAGGCATGTCGTAGGGCGACCATGCAAAGACTTCGATATTAGCCATCAAAAACTCAATCATCTCGGTTCTCTCCATAGTCGAGAGACTCGAACCGAGCAAGAAGAATCTGTCCGGCTGCTCGGCATCTATCCGCACCTCAACCAATTCTTCAACAGCCTTGTCTTCGGCTTTCGTGCCAACATCATCCAAGACACTCTGGTCCTCTGGTCCCTCGATCATTTGAACGAATCCTTTGGCGGCCCGGCTCCCGTTGACCGCCACGAAGCACTGCTTGGACATGACCTGGTCTCCCCATATCTCCTCGATTGCCCCCATAGCCGAGGGGAATCTCATCACCTGGTGGTAGGTCGATGCTACGGCTTGCATGGCGTGAAGCCATCCTCTTCCAAGGATAAGGTTGTACGTTGAAGGTACTTGTAGCACCCAAAACTCTACTTGCTTGACCACGGATCCCGCTTTGACCGGCAGGATAATCTTTCCCAATGGCCACTCTGGCTGCGAGTTAAATCCAACCAGTGGCGAAGTGGCCGGGGCCAAGTCTGTCTCACGGAGTTTGAGCTGTTTGAACGCATCATAATACATGATCTCGACCGAGCTTCCCTGATCGATCAAGATCCGCCTAACATCAAATTCTTTGACGCGTAGTGTTACTACAAGAGCATCGTTGTGCGGCGTCTGGATACGCTCTAAATCCCTTGTGGTGAAACTGATCACGTCTTTCTCTTCTGTCTTCCCCCTCTTGATGGCAGGTTGCACTGACAAAACTTCCCTCATATGCTCTGCCTTCTTGATCATGCCCCGGAGTTCGCAGACACGCTCCGGTTCCACGATGCCGTGGATGACATTAATAACTCCTTGTGGTGGTGCATCTCGGTCATCCTGTCCCCTGGGATCGACCGAAGCCTGATTCGGTTTCACGCCGCCATCAATGTAAAGGTCCAGATGCCCTGCCGCAACCAGTTCTTCCAAGTGTTGTCGCAGAGGCAAACAATCCTCAGTCCGGTGGCCCCTCTCCCGATGAAACGTACAACGATACCGCGGATTGTAGCCCTTTTGTCCATCGCCTAACTTAGCAGGAAACCGGACATACTCCTCGTCTCGGATTTCGCTAAGTATGCGATAGATTGGAATCTTGAAGACCGTGGTTATGCCAGTCCTTGCCTTCATTCTTCTGTTTGCGTCCTCAACGTCATCTCGGGGGTAATCATCCCGGTCATTCCGACGTCCTCTACCCCGGTTTTTTCGATTTGAACCTCGGTCTGAATCCTCTGCTCGGTCATTTGAGCGGTTGGACTCTTGCCCAACTGCGTGCACTTTGCCCGCTGTCTTCTTGTCTGTTCCGACCGGAGTGGCCTTCACGGTGGAAGCCGACGCATCATCCTCCACTCGGATGTGCTCATTGATGCGCTGCATGAGCTGGCCCATGGAGGTCGGTTGGTGCATGGTAAGCGAGTCCCGCAGTCTATGTCCGACCTGGAGACCGCGCTTATATTGCGTGATAGCAAGGTTGACCGGGCAGTCTAAGATCTCGTTGAAGGTTTCCCAATACCTTGAATTGTACGCCTTCAGTGTGTCGCATGGTTCCATCTTGACACTTAGCAAGTGATCGACTTCCTTCGGTGTTTTTGTGTTGGTTTTGAAGCGCGTAACAAACGCCTCGGCCAACTGATGCCACCTTTGTATGCTCCCTTCCGGCAACCTCTCGAACCACTTTAAGCCCAGCTCGCCTAAACTTGACGGGAAGATTAGGCACATAAGTCCGTCATTGCGCCGATGTCCGGCCATAACCTGTCGGAAGTGGCTCACATGCATGTACGGATCGGTTTTTCCGTCGTAAAGTGTGAACTTAGGCTGGTGGAAGCCTGCCGGAAGCGGCGTTGTTTCTATTTCCAGGGAAAAAAGAGTGGCACTCAGCCTTGCCAAGTCTGTATCTTCAAATATTGGCATTGCTTGGCGGGGTTGAGGCATTCCGACCTCCTCGCTACCGTGCACCCCGTAGGAGAGCCGCTGGAAAGCTGGTATTCTCTGAGCTTCGCGCCGGCGAGCCCGCTCCCTTAACACTGCCCGTAGGTCCTCTGACTGAGCAGAATAAGAGTACCTCGACGTCGTCGCCGGACGTGAGGGTTTGTAAGTGCTGTCTTGCGCGCTAGACTTTTCTGCACGCATGTCGGAATCACCAACCTGGTAACTCCTGGTGATGGAAATGGACTGAGTACGTCGTTGACTCTGTCCGCCTGAACGGCGGGATGGGGTGCGCTCACTGTGGTCACCCACTCCAGCTACACCCTTCCCTTTGACATGCCGCTTGAGATCTTCCATCTCTGCCGCCATTCGCCTGATGACAGCATCTTGATCCCTCAACTTGCTCTCCAGCCGCCTGGCGTGTGAGTCTCTCCGCCGGTGACCGTCTGGACTCCGTGAATGACCATGACTCCTTCCGCGCTTATCCCGCGCGTCACCTGATTGTCCTCCAGTGGGCGTCCCCAAGTCAGCCATTGGGTGAATGGCAGGAGGCCCCTCTCTCCTTCGGGTATACTCCGGGGTGGCTCCGTCGATGGCGGACAACGGGAACTCGTCGTTGTTCGCCATGGACGGCGATCAGATGTACCTGGAAGACAAGGTTTTGTCTGTCAAGATTCCCACAGACGGCGCCAATTGTACGGGGAGCAAATATTCCGGCGTGCCCGTATTCCTTTCTTCCGAGCTCCGTCGATATCCGATCACCTGCGAGCAAATAACAGTGAACTACCCGGCGGTGTGTGGCCGGAAACACCCTCCGACGGTCAAATTAGCACACACCTTAGAGGGAATAGAGAGAAGGGAGAGAGTGTTTGAGTGTAAGGATTTTCTTACAGAGATGTTCGTGTGTCCCGTATGGGGGGCGCAGATATGCTAATATACCTACTGACCCCCATATCCACTCCCTGTCATCTCCTGACACGTGGCTCTGCTATCCCATCTGTCAGCATAAACCATACCATTCATCACCTGCTCTCAACTGCCTGTCAGCACAGCTGGAGCTCGGCAGCCGGGCTGCCCTACCTCGGTCATACCATGCTTCATACCTCAAGCGCCTAACCAGATAAACACGCAGAAGACCGGGCTGAGCGGCATCCCGGCCGAACCTAGCCCGGATACTTACTTTGATCGGCCTTCCTGTCGATCATACGGTCTCCTCGGCTTACCACGCCTTTCCGGGCACCGGCCTCTCAACTTCCTCGGTTGTCCAAGCCTTCCTGGATGCCCGGTCACTCGGCCAATCCGGCTTTGGCCGTCCTCGGACCGAGCATCCTGGACCGACCGAGCACTGCCTTGCCGAGCAGTTTCTGTCTGGTCCGGGGTGACACTCTGCCCGAACTCTGCCTGGCCCAAGTTCTGGAAGCCCATTTTGGGCAAACAGTCGATCATTTCGGACCTATGCACCGTTGGGCCCTCCACTTGCTCGGCCTTTACCTCGGCCCAACTTCAGATCACAATTCACCCTCTCAGCTTACATCTTCCCAAGTCATTGCTTGGTTATACAAAAGTGAGCACAACTCATTACAAATAAAACCCTTGGCTAAACATATAACAATACACAATAAAGAAGCTTTTGCTTCCTATAAGTCCCTCTACGTTATTGCATTGGTGGAAGCATATCACCTGCACCTGAAAATGATATTCCCATATGGGGTGAGCCACAGTCCAGTAGAAATAATCTAACATAATAGATGAGGTTTAGCAAAGGTATAAGTACCAAGTGCATAAACAATGCCGGTACTAAAACATCCACAAACTTGTATATCCATATGAAGGCCAAACTTTATTCCATTTTCCTTTAATTTATTTCCATCTCATTTATACTTCTCAATTCATGAGTCAAGGCCATTATCTTTCAATTCAATTCCAGTTCATTATTCTACTCAATTCATGAGTTAAGTCCACTATCCTTTAACAACCAAATTGAGACTACAACTCAATGGTTTTCCAATTATGCAAAACATACATAAACACTTCAAATTTGCCATTTTATGGAAATTTCGTCCGCGAGAATTGCCACCCATGTATATATAAGATTTCGGGACTTTCACCCAAGACACTTCGGCCAACTAATTATCAATGGAGTTCATCCCCTTTGTCCTTCCAACAAAGATACATATACAATGTATTTATAAACATAATTACTTATGGAGTACATCCCCTTTCTCCTCCTTAACAAACATACATATACAATATATTTATAACTGTAATCATATGTATGGAGTACATTCCCTTTCTCCTCCCAACAAGCATACATATACAATGTATTTATAACGTGGTCATATTCAATGACAACTAATAATAGATTAGTTTAAATCATCTAATCTTTATGCAATTTCTGCAACAATCATAGCTATCATTCACTGATAGCCCAATACAATTATTTCTAAAGAGATATTAAATCTCAAGATAAATAATTTATTCAAAACTTCTAAATGTGTGAGATAATATATATCCAATTTCACCATCTATATCAATAGCCATCCAATTTCACATTCAATGTAAATTCCAATTATTTATACAAAATAATTATTTAATCAAATTAGGGCAAAATCCCCATTTTTCCAAATATCAACCCAAACTCCAAAATCAACCATTTTGTCACAACACAACCTTGTATTTAACCCCCAAACCCATTTATTCCATGTTCATCAAAATCTCCTCTGTTCATTTCATACCCAAATCCTAGATTTGTTCAATCCTCTCCCAAATCTCATCATCTATACACAATACCAAATAACTAAGTTAAAAACCATAAGAGAGTATAGAAAATCCCTAACTCAAGTGTAGAAGACCCAACAACAAGGAGGAACTTCAAAGATGACAAAACCAATTTCTTCTTGGATCAAAATGAAGCTTTTGAAGCACTCTACCTTATTCTCAAAGGCTCTAGGGTAGAGAGATCCTTAGATCTAGGTGTATTTGTAGAGAGAAGTCGAATTCTAGAAAGCGAAGCAACTGATTTAGGGTTTTGGAGTGAAAAGAAATCAAAAAGTGAAGTAAAACTGCGCTGCTGGGAATTGATATACGCCAGGCTCGCTCGAGCGAAGGAATGGTCGCTCGAGAGACTAGACACAATAAATTGCCTCGGACGAGCGCAGAATACATGGCTTCAGAAGTTTTTCAGATGCACACCGTCGTTCGAGCGCAAGAAGCCTTGCTCGAGCAAAGAACACTACTCTGCAAAAATGTTGGGAGCTCACAAAGCTCGCTTGAGTGAGGAGCGCAAGAAGGAGCGCAAGAAGCCTCGCTTGAGCGAAGAGGCAAATTTCTGAACAACAATAATTTGAACAACTTGCAACCAACCTGTTCCAAACATGCCCAAGACACTCCAAAACTCCAACTCCAAGACAAATGAGGGAAAACAAGACATGGATAACCATTCAAACCATACCAACCCGAGTCCAGAACACCACAAGAGACGGGTCAACAACCGGGATCGCTATAACCTCCCCCCTTAAAGAATTTTGTCCCTAAAATTACAAATCGAGTCCAAAATCATAATTAGACTATTCACAACCATGTTATTCTTACAAGTTCATCACCATGACCCATTCCCCGATCATCCATTCTCATTGACTCGATTCACAAGTTCAGATTAAAGTATATTTTACAATTTCCCAAACATTTGCAATGTTTAATCAAAATCCAAGTTTTTAAAAAATTTTACATAGCATATACAATGCTTCCAAAAGTGATACAATACCCACAATATTTCATATTCTCAAAACAAATGCAATGTTTATATTGAATCCATGTTTTTCTCAAACAACTATAACATATACAATGTTTCTCGAAATTTAAAACATATACAATGCTTATACTTTTCATTAACATAACCAAATTCTCAATACATGTTCATGCATCAACAAACAAGTCTGGATATTTCTCTCAGACTCCCAATTCACGTTCCCAAGACCCTTCCTTGACCCCGTGATGCTTCCACAATACCTTTACGAAGGGAATTGTCTTGTCTCGCAAGACTTGGTCCCTTCTATTTAAGACTTTCACCGGTCTCTCCTCTTACGAGGCATCATCATCATCTACCTCTAAGTCAGTCTAATCCAACACGTGCGATGGATCCGGCTCATATTTCTGAAGCATACTAATATGAAACACGTCATGAACCCTGGAAAGCTGCGATGGAAATGCCAAATGATAAGCAACCTCCCCAATCTGCTAAAGGATCTCAAAAGGGTCGATAAATCGAGGGGACAACTTTCCACTCTTTGCAAACCTTATCAAACCCCGTCTAGGTGATATCTTCAAAAAGACATGATCTCCCACCTCAAAAGACAAAGGTCTCCTCCTACGATCGGCATAAACTTTCGCCCGACTCTGAGCCATAGCTAGCCTCTTACGGATAAGTACTACTTTCTCCGTCATTTCTCGAACCAACTCTGGACCTAACAAAGGTGCATCACCCACCTCGGCCTAACACACAGGGGATCTACACGATCGACTATACAAGGCCTCAAATGGTGCCATGCTAATACTCGATTGGAAACTATTGTTATAGGCAAACTCCACTAAGGACAAGTGCCTCTCCCACGAACCTTTAAAGTCAAGGACATAGCCTCGAAGCATATCCTCAAGGATCTGAATAGTACGCTCGGACTGTCCGTCAGTCTGAGGATGATACGTAGTACTGAAAGTCAATCTAGTACCCAAGGCACTCTGTAAGCTCTGCCACATCTGAGCTGTAAAATGCGGATCTCTATCCGAAACAATCGTCACAGGGACCCCGTGCAACCTCACTATGTCCCTAATGTACAGGTCGGCAAGATAATCTGCTAAGTCACTTACGCGCATAGGAATAAAATGCGCCGACTTAGTCAATAGATCAACTACCACCCAAATGGCATAACTATCCCATTGAGTCCTCGGAAGGCCTACAACAAAATTAATAGTGACATGTTCCCACTTCCACTCAGCTATAGGCAAGGATTGCAACAAACCCGTCGGCCTCTAATGCTCGGCCTTCACTTGTTGACAAGTAAGGGATTTCGATACAAACACAGTTACACCATTTTTCATAACTCTCCACCAAAACTAGCGACTAAGATCATGATACATCTTTGTGCCTCTCGGATGTACTGTAAGGCATGAATAGTGAAACTCTTGGAGTACTTCCTCTCAGCAAGACTCCGACACAAACAAACGGTCACGGTATCTCACACTCTGGTCGGGATACACAGTTAAACCACTTTCTACCTTCCCATTGGAAATCTTCTCTTGGAGAGATTCCACCTCAAGATTACCCCTCTGTATTTCTAACACTCAGTTCACAAGCGTAGGTTGTGTAACTACTAAAAATAAGGCTGTAGACTCAATAGGCTCGCCCAGTTGCAAGTTAAACTCACTAAGTGTACCCAACATTTCCAATTCTTGGATGGCGATAGAAGCTACACTGCTAACTGATTTCCTACTCAAAGCATCGGCCACAACATTGGCCTTCCCCGGAAGATAGTGCAACTCGAAATCATAATCCTTTATGAATTTCATCCGCCTCCTCTGTCTCAAATTCAAGTCCTTCTGTGTAAACAGATATTTTACACTCTTGTGATCAGAGAACACTTCAAAATTTCTCACCATACAGATAGTGCCTCCAAATTTTCAAGGCAAATATCACTGTTGTTAACTCTAAGTCATGGGTAGGATAATTCATTTCTTTTATTTTCAACTGCCGTGAGCCATAAGCTACCACTTTACCCTCTTGCATCAACACACAACCTAAACCTTCCCGTGAAGCATCACAATATACTGAATAACTCAGACCCCTCTATGGAATAATCAATACTGGAGTAGTGGTGAGTCTAGTCTTAAGCTCTTGGAACGACTTTTCACAAGTCTCACTCCACACGAATTTAATTTCTTTCCTCGTCAACTTAGTCAAAGGTGAAGCTAGTCTAGAGAAATCCTTCACAAACCGACGGTAATACCTGGCCAAACCCAAGAAACTAGGAATCTCGAAAGCATTCTTAGGTTGTGTCCAGTCTTGCACTGCCTCTATCTTGGATGAATCTACAGTCACCCCTTCACCGGATATCACATGGCCTAAGAACTTAACTTTCCTCAGCCATAATTCACATTTCCCAAACTTAACATACAACTTGTGGGCTCTAAGTAACTCAAGTACTACTCACAAGTGCTCCTCGTGTTCTTCCTCAGAAGTTGAGTAAATCAAAATGTCGTCCACAAAGATAACCACAAAACGATCTAAGAATTCACGAAAAATCCGATTCATTAAATCCATAAATACTACTGGAGCATTAGTTAGCCCAAAAGGCATCACAAGAAACTCATAATGGCCATACCGTGTACGGAATGCCGTCTTTGAGATATCCTCCTCCCGTACCCTCAACTGGTGATAACCCGATCTTAGGTCTATCTTAGAGAAACAACAAGACCCTTTCAACTGATCAAACAGATCATCTATACAAGGCATTGGGTACTTGTTCTTAACAATAACCCAGTTCAACTTCCGGTAATCAATACAAAGTCTCAACGCTCCATCTTTTTTTTAGCAAAGAGAGCCGATGCTCCCCAAGGTGGAGTACTAGGGGGAATAAAACCCTTATCTAGCAATTCTTGGAGTTGAATCTTCAACTCACTCAATTCAGCAACTGCAAATCTACATGGAGCCATAGAAATCGATGCCATACCAGGTACTAAATCAATAGAGAATTCGATCTCTCGGTGAGGTGGTAAACTAGTAAGATCCTCAGGAAAGACATCTGAGTATTCACAAACCACCCTCGGTAACTCAACCCGGATTTCATCACACTCACTACTCAAAAAGGTAGCAAGGAGACAACTAAGTTCACTCCGCCCATGCGGATCATACACCGGTGATAAGTCTCTATCCACCCGTTCCCCCAAGAAGTAAAAACAATCACCGCCCAAGGTACATATAGTAACCTTCTAACGGTAGCAATCTATAACAGCTCGGTATGACGATAACCAGTCCATACCCAAAATGATATCAAAACTAGACATGTCAAGCAATACAAATGCAAAAGGTAATCGATGACCAACAACCTCAATGTCACAACCCCGACATCCCTATTTCAAGATAAACTCACCACCAATAGGTGACTCTACACAAATAGGAGATGCTAACTGTGCCAACTCCAAACCCAAAATCGAAACAAACTCATATGAAATAAAAGAATGGGATGCACCCGTATCAATCAACACATTAGCAACTGAATTGCAAAACAAAAAGGTACCTCTTACTACAGAAAGAGCAAGTACAGGACCTGGCGCTGCAACTGCGTATATACGCCCAGTAGGTGTAGACGTCCCCGAACGTCCCGGGAGGAATGAATCCCCCCGTTTTGTTCGTTTGGGCTCACTACAGTTCGGACTCTCAAATTGTCACGGTTCTTAATCTGATCTCACAATGTGCGATGTGAGATTGATAAATCACCAAAGAGTCCAAATCTGGCAAATTGTTTTGGAAAACTGATTTTTAAGAAGTGCCAAACATGGACTGCTTTGCCAGATACAGAGTCGCCACCTAAATATTTTATTTTGGGGGAATTTAGGAAACCATGACTCGTTTGCCTAAGGCCACGTGTCCGTCATCACCAAATTTGCCTCGGCTCGGGAACTTGGGTACAATTGGGGAAGGTCAGCTATGAGCACCCCCGCTCGCCCGATCAAAGATCGGCCTCTACTAAACACGATATCTTGTTTGGAAAATATATGCGTTCTTATTCCGGTTAATTAGCTAGAATTTACTATGTGATGCGCACAACACACAAGTACAGACTAGATCGCCTAATTTGGAACAAAGCAGTGCATATCCGTTTGCTTGGAAAATAGTTTGAGGTTCGCTACTCGCAAGTAGGCTAAAACACGAATTTCGATGAATTGTTTCAATTCAAGCAATCCAACCTTCACTCACAGGCAACCAGACAGTTATATCACATAAGCACATAGCCTCATGGTAAGCATGCTATCATGGCAGTCACTCACACACATGCAAGGATGCTAAAGCATAAACGCTTACCGAGTACTCCGAGCCAAAACAGAAACTAGTTAGTAATCATATGCATGATCCTAGTTCATGTTAAGATGGATAATGCAACACATGTAAGATACAACTAAGCTAGGCTCGACTATTCTAAGGTGGCATGTGATGATGCTATAGCTAACACGTATTCAACTTGGAATTGAAATACGATGTAGTTAGTATGATGCGCCGAGCTCGGTGCATGCAAGACAAATGTATGGATGCACGCATGCATAGCATAAGGTATGCTAATTTAAATATGACCTAATACTAACCATTGAAAGCAGGTAAGTAAAAGGGAGAAAGACGTGGGGTTGGAAGACATGCACATACTCACGCACACTTATTACACAATTGCCCTCGCTCGGAGGGTCCGAATAAATAATACAAACCGAATAAATTATTAACTAACCTAGCTGATTAAATATTACATAACACTTAACAAATTAAACAAATTAACTAAGCTATGGAAAGCAGTAAAAGGCCTCGGGAAGAGGGATGCACACATGCTCGGATTGGCTTCGCCCGGAAATCCATTGCCATGACACAATTGCCTCTGTCTGCACTGTTTTGCATCTTTGAAAATAGTGCCAACCTCTATGACACTTCTGAACTGCCTTAGAGACATGCTGAGAGGTCATCGACCAAATGGAAATGCCACCGACCATCTGTAACTGGTCATCGACCATTAGTGAAGCCACCGGCTGGATTTTGGTGGTCGGTCAGCACTGCAAGTAGCCGACCGGCCATTTCTTCCTGCAGAACACTGGTTTTGCTGCAACAGAGGACAGACAGTGCATGGCATAGGATTTTCAATGCAAAATGTTGCACGACCACCCTCCCCATCATGTTATGGACTCAAGGGAGTGTAGCCCTCGGTCCTCGGGCCACCAATCACGCATTTCAATGCATGATGGCCCGAGAAGTCAAAGTGTGCAATTTCAATGTCAAATGAAATGCACACAAAACAAACAAGATGCCTCCAACCTCTATCATGGTTTGATCAAGAGGCAAGAGATGCATGATATGGTATGCAACCTAAGCATGCGAGCTAAGTATGCAACAAGAACATGTGGACAAACATGCAAACATGCAAGCATGTGACAATATTCAAACAATGAGCATGCAAGACATGATGCAACCAAAGCATGCAAACATGAAGCAATGTAACAACATTTTAGCAACATGCAAAAGATGGACATAAACTAATATGGACAAGCCTCAGCCATGTCTAAATTAGTGGCCATATGAGATGAGAACAAGGCCCAAGATTCATGCAAACATGCACAATGCAAGGGCTCCAAGCCTAAGGCACAAAATGCAACTTTCCAAGAGCAATGCAAGGATGAAACATACATACAATGGCATACATTCCAGCTCTGAAATGGCATACTAAATGATTCCAAAATGACTCCGAAGCATGCAAACACTCATGCTATGCATGCTGGAAGGCTCAAACACCAAAGACTAGTGAAGTGCATTACACTATAGTTGTGATACCCCTGTTTCGTAATATGCGTTAATTGGCCCTTAATATGAATTTGATTATATGTTTGATATGATTTGGTGTGCCATTATGTAATATATGTGATTCTAGAATTCTATCTGTCCACCGTAGGAATATCTGTTTGAATAATCTGCTTTGGAATTAAATTGAGGGCCTTATCGGCCACAAAACTCGAAATTAATTACGCCATTGTGGTTGGCATAATTTTAGAGCCTACGGTGAAATTTAATTGAAAATTGATTCTGGTTAATTTAAACTGATTAAATTGATAAATTAAGTACCCTATTATTTTATATTAAAATATTTGTTAGTGGGGCTTGTTGTATATTTGCATTGCACTCTCCTTTGGCTCTCTTAAAAACTCAAAATTTGAGTTAGACAATGGAGAGTGAGGGAGAGGCTGGCTATAGAGAGAGAAAGGAAGAGACTTGAGCAATTTTTGGCTCTAGCTTGGGAATTTGAAGATTTAACTCAAGAATTGACTAGAGTTTGGAAGATTAAAGCTCGAAGGTGAGTAACCAACCCTTAACTCATGAATTTGAGTTGTGATTTCGTGAATTGAAGATTAATTTGTGATCTAGAACATGAAAGGAGTTGGTTTTGATGAATTTGAAGACTATATATGCATGCATGTATGTATTGTTTTGAATTTGCATATTTGAGCTTGAATTACATGACTCATGTTGCAATTTTGGTTGAAATCCATGTATTTGACCATCTTTTCATCATATGAGACGAGAATGAAGGTTATATGTCACATGCATGTACAATCCATGGAAGTAGAAGCTTTGAATGCATGAAATGGTTACATTGGTAATGAGTTGGTGGAAAATGAGCCATGCATGTAGATAAATTATGAAATTGAGCTTCAATATGTTGTAAATTATGCTTGTACCATGTTAGTACATATCTATGAGTAATTTGAGTCATAACATGCATAAATTGTTGGTTGATAGTCGAAGTGAAGCTCAAGAACACAGTTCTGGGTTTTCCAGAATTTTGAGGTCCGCTCGAGCGGGGAACCTGACGCTCGAGCGGGAAATGCGTGCTCCCAGTTCTTTTTGCAGACTTGATGTCCGCTCGAGCGGGGTAATTAACGCTCGAGCGTGGGAGCTATTTTGACAGGCCTTCCGCTCGAGCGCCCTATTTAACGCTCGAGCATATTTTTGATGCAACCAGCACTTTTGCAGGCCTTAAGGGTCAGCTCGAGTGGGGTATTCTACGCTCGAGCGGGGACCCTGTTTTCTGAAACTCTGAAAATGCATTATGTGTTATATTTTTCCGTTCTCTTTCACTTGTAAGCACTTTTAGGCATGCATTGAGCATTGTAAATGAGTTAACGAGTTAAGAATAAAGCCTAAAGAGGAATATGTGAATTAGAGAATGGATTGAACTGTTAGTGACCCTTTTGTGTTCATGAAATATGTAGGGTCAAGCTCCAGGGCAAATCCACAAGCCGATCACTGTGAGTAATATCGATATTTGAATGATTGTGAATGTCCAATTATTATTCCCTTATAAGCTTTATAAGTTGCTAATTGGGATTGTGGACAAAAGTCTAACAAGAATAAACACAAATGGACCAAAGGTCGTTTCGATAAACATAAATGGACCAAAGGTCGTTTTGATAAACATAAATGGACCGAAGGTCGTTTTGATAACAAAGGAACGGACCGAAGGTCGTTTTGACCTATATGAATGGACCGAAGGTCGTTTTGACATATACGAATGGACCGAAGGTCGTTTTGATAGGAATGAGTGGACCGAAGGTCGTTTTGACATATATGAATGGACCTAAGGTAGTTTTGACATAAATGAGCGGGCCGAAGGCCATTTTGATACGAATGTATGGGCCGGAGGCCGTTTTGACATATATGAATGGACCTAAGGTTGTTTTGACATAAATGAGCGGGCCGAAGGCCGTTTTGATACGAATGTATGGGCCGGAGGCCGTTTTGACGTAAACGAATGGACCGAAGGTCGTTTCGATACGAATAAGTGGACCGAAGGTCGTTTTGATAGAAATAAATGGACCTAAGGTCGTTTTGACATGAATGAGTGGGCCGAAGGCTGTTTTGACACGAATGTATGGGCCGAAGGCCGTTTTGACGTAAACAAATAGACCGAAGATCATTTTGACAGAAATGAATGGGCCGAAGGCCGTTTTGACATAAATGAATGGGCCGAAGGCCGTTTTGACATGAATGGAAATCTGAATGGGCCAAAGGCCAGAATGTTTTGAACTACAGTCACTTGATTTGAATTTCGTATAGTTATAAATCTGTTAAATAGAAATATGAATTGGGCCCAAGGCCATTTGGAACATGTTGTTCTACATTGTTATGTAACTTCTGTATTTGATTTGATATTATTCACTGGGCTTTCGCTCACGCTCATTCATGTGTTTGTAGGTGAGCCAAGAGAGGTCCAGACCCAGCCTCAGTGAAGTCTGTATGGAACAACTAAGGTTTTGAGAGAGTCAGCCCTTGTGTCCCACGCACGAGACCCGCCTTCGCCTTTTGTTATGTATTTACATTTTGTCAGGTTGGCGAAGTTTTGAATCCGTCTGTATATAGTTTTCATGGGTTGACTTAGTTTGGATGATCCTGTCTGTATAGAATCTTATGTCATTACAGTTTCTGTTGTGAGTTATTAACATATGTATGTCTGGAATGTTATGATGTGCATATAAGCACGGCTCTCTGGACAAAGTTTTAAAATTGCTTCCGTTTGGCCCCTTTTACTCTGATGAGTTTTGTCTTATTTGGTTTGAGGCCATAGGTAATCTCGTGATTACTGGCCGGTTATGGCCTTAACCCATGGGGGCGGGTTCGGGTCGTGACAATAGTCATGCAAAGCTATGTTCAAATGATGAAACCAACCCCAAACAGACCTTATGTAGCCCTAAAACAGTGACAAAATGATATGAGATGGTGGCTCGAAATGCATTTAAATGAAGCTCATGCAAAGGCTCATAAATGGGGCATACAAGCACAACTCTCAAACACATTTAAAGCATGGAAAATAGGGGAGTATGGCACAAGTATAAGCTCTGAAATATCATAGTCAATGATACTAAAACATGCAAACACCTCGATATAAGCATGCAATAGGCTTCAAAACTCAAAGCTAAGCATGGCTATTACACTACAAGCATGCATTGCAAGCACCAATCAACCAAGAGGCCTAAAAATAGAGCTAAGGCAGCCCAAAATATGAACAAAACATGTTTGGAGTATGGCCAAAACATGCTAGAATGGAGGGCCAAAACAACATGCAACATAGGCTAGTAAGCATGGATTACACTACATGTATATGAAGCATTCAAGGGGCCACTAAACTAGCCAAAAACAGATTCATGGCATGCCAAAATATGACCAAATATCCACTGAAATGTGTCCAATACATGCTAGAATGAGGTGCTCCTTTGGAAGGCCATGCAAGGGGTTGTTCTACACATGCAAGAAGGACATCTAACATGGCAAAACCAACTCTGGAAAGGGGTTATGCAGGCCCTAAAACTCACTGAAAAAGGCCTGAAACATGCTCAAGAAGTGTGCAAATATAGGCCCTTTTGGAAGGCCAAATATGCTAGTAAACAAGACAACAAAGGAGAGGATCACCCCTCTCCTTCTTAGGACCTCAAAACACCATCCCCGCCACTGAAAGAGGGCCAATACAAGGTGGTCCCGTAGCTCACAAAAAAGGCACAAAAATGAGGCCGAACAAGGCCTAAGAGGGAGTAAACAACCCCAAACACAAAAGTGATCTTAAACAAACTTCAAAAGCATGCAAAAACAGAAATTTTATCAGTTATAAGTTAAGCTCAAAACAGTATGAAAGATAGGCTAAAAGTCTATGAAAAAATGGGGAATAAAGAAGGTGTTTCTCACCCTTGATGCACAGCTGCGAGACCAGCAGGTTCTTAGACCAAAAACCAGTCCCTTAACCTCTGAAAATGGCCTCCAAGATGCTTAGGTTTATGATAGAGGTGTTAGGCTAAGAGTTGGTGTGCAAAGGGGCCAAGAACCAAGCAATTTGGAGCTCAAAATAGAGAGATATAGAGAGAGATATATTGTTTGCCTTAGCAAAATTTTTGGAACCCTTGCAATAGAAGAGGAGCTCTTCTTTTATAGAGGAACAAAGGTCCAAGAGAAGCTTGGAGCAAAGGGGCCAAGCTTCTCTTAGAAGCTTGTAGCAAAAGGGCCCAGTTTCTTGAGGAAGCTAGAGCAAAGGGGTCAAGCTTCCTCAAGAAGCTAAGCAAAGGGTTCAAGCTTCTCTAAGAAGCCAAAACAAAAGGGTCAAGCTTCTTGGAGAAGCTAGAGCAAAAGGGTCAATGCTTCTTGGAGAAGCTAAAAAGGTTCAAGCTTCTTGGAGAAGCTAAAACAAAGGTTCAAAAGGTTCAAGCTTCCTTAAGAAGCTAAAACCAAGAGTTCAAAAGGTTCAAGCTTTCCTCAAGAAGCTAAAACCAAGGGTTCAAAAGGTTCAAACCTCCTCAAGAAGCTAAAACAAGGGTTCAAAAGGTTTAAACCTCCTCAAGAAAAGGTCTCGGCCAGAAAAAGCGGCCGATTGATCAAAACAATGGCCGGTCGACCAAAAACATTGCCGACCGGCCAACACCTTTGGTCGGTAGCAAGAAAACAGGGCCGGTGGCCTCAAGCCATGGCTGGTGAGGTGTGGGGATGGCCAACAAGCCATTCCCTGCCCTCAGAGGCAAAACCCAAGTGCTTGGTCCACAACCAAGCACAAAATAGATAAGTTAAGAGATCTTGAGGCAAGGCGCGTAGCCAAGAGCCCCCGAGAACTCAAAACGAACACGAGCATGGATGATCATTGAGTGTTCAAACGATGATGCCCAAGTCTTGAGGACGGTCAAAAATGGGGTGTCTACAGTTGCCCCTCTTTGACAGAACTCGAATGTCATAACAATGACGGGAGTGAATGTCAAAGCCCAGAGACGACCCATTTTTGACAAGGCCGAAGACTTAGACAAAGCATACAAGCTACAAACAAAGATATGCGCCCGAGGGCAGGGGCAAAATGAAAGACAATGCACAAGGCCGAGCATAACTTATGATCATGCAAAGAAAGCTGTAACGAAGCATAACATGCAACAGTTTTAAGCAAGCAAAAACCAAACTACATCATAATGCAGAAAGGATGTAAGAGAATTATACAATCCTCGTTACGTCTCACACAGAGAAAAGACTAAGAGCAACCATTGGGGACACCCGAGGTCTCAAACAAGATTCCGACGCGTTGCACGCAAAAGGAAAAAAGGGGGGCACAAGCATTGAAACATGTTCCAAATGCTCTTAACCAAAGAGAGAGAAACATAGGGACGTATCCCGGTGTTTCGGAAAGGTATAAGCATTGGAACGTATTCCAAATGCTCTTAACCAAGGAGGGAGAAATATAGGGACGTATCCTGGTGTTTCGAAAAGGTATAAGCATTGGAACGTATTCCAAATGCTCTTAACCAAAGAGGGAGAAACATAGGGACGTATCTCGGTGTTTAGGGACGTATCCCTGTGGTTAGGGATGTATCCCAATGGTTAAAAAATGGAGAAGAAACATAGGGACATATCCCAGTGTTTCAGAAAAGGAGAAGAAACATAGGGACGTATCCCAGTGTTTCGGAAAGGAAAGAGAAACATAGGGACGTATCCCGGTGTTTCGGAAGGAAGTAGAGACATAGGGACGTATCCCAGTGTTTCAGAAGGAATGAGAAACATAGGGACGTATCCCGGTGTTTTGGAAGGAAGTAGAAACATAGGGATGTATCCCGGTGTTTCGGAAGGAATGAGAAACATAGGGATGTATCCCGGTGTTTCGGAAGGAAGTAGAAACATAGGGACGTATCTCGGTGTTTCGGAAGGAATGAGAAACATAGGGACGTATCCCGGTGTTTCGGAAGGAAGTAGAAACATAGGGACGTATCCCGGTGTTTCAGAAAGGAGAAGAAACATAGGGACGTATTCCGGTGTTTTCGAAGGAAGGAGCATGCAAAACGATGCAATTGAAAGGGTGCATAACAATGCGAGTGGAATGCGCGTAACAACGCAAGTGAAGTGTGCACAACAATGCAGGTGGAACGATGCATAACAATGCAAGCCAATCAGTGCATAACAATGCAGGAGGAATGGGTGCATAACAATGCAAGTGAAATGTGTGTGACAACGCAAGTTAGAGATGTGTGCAAGGCAATGCAATACAGGTACACAAGACAGTGCGATGAGGTGCACAAAAGAGGTGCAATAAAATGCATTTTCTATGCAAGTATGGGGGCATTTTCTATGCAACAGATACGAGCATTTTCTATGCAAGTATGGAAGCACACTTTATGCAATATTGAAAGCATATTCTATGCATGAGACAAGCAAAGCATATTCTATGCGAAATCGAAAGCAAGCATATTCTATGCATGAATCATAACGATGCGCGGCACGCATGCAACAAAAGCGTATATGAAAGTGCACATTCTATGCAATAGAGGGGCATCAAATATGTACTCTGGTGCCTCCGATTTACCTCTCGGAGGACTTGGCAACACGGTCAGCTTAAAAGGGGACACCCTGTCTATATTGGCGAGAGATAACATCTGTTGCTGCTTTAATTGCCATTCTGACTTGAAGTGGGCTTACACTTGGGGTTGAGATACACTCATACTCCAGAGAAACGGCGAGGTCTGAGAAGGTGCACCTGGAATGCAGTCTCGGAATTGCCGAAGTTGAAACATGCTAAGATGCTCCAAATTTTCCCTCTTTTCTTTTGCTTTGTAGTTTGGAACCTATACAGCTTCAGATAGGTCCTGGTTTTACTGTTTTCACATGACCTGGGTTGAACCCTGCGGCTTTATGAAAGAACAAATTCTGTTTTGCACAAATGTAGAGAATGGCACAGCACTCTGAGCACAAAACGATTTATTTTTGAAATTGAAATGAGAAAAGGGGTTCTCAACTGGGTATTGAGCCTACAACTGACCACAGCCAAAATGACTCAAAAAAGGAAAACAAAAGGTAAACAACCTAAACACATCGAGAAACACTCGAAACGACTCAAAACAAGAATCGAGATAAAGAAAACGGCACATACGACACTCAGACGTATTACAAAGATGAGAGACCTCTTAGTTCGCAAGGAGCCAGTTCCTTCGAGTGTTGTTCCCCACCATTTCTTATTTGTGATTCTCACATCACTCAGCCCTCAGGCTCGACTCTTCTCACAAAACCCTTTTCCTCATTTTTTCTCTCAGCGCACATCTCTCTATTCTTTAATCTCTCATTTTTTATCCCCCCCTGAGTGGTTGATGGATAAACAAAAAGTTGCGGGCTCTTGCCCCTAGCACTTAGCTAGATTCTTCTTTTTCTGCGCACAGCTAGTGAGTTCCTCCCATAGAGGGGTTGTGCTGCAACTGAGCGTGTAGCGAATCTGCAGCTGACATCGGCAGTCGATGCTCTGCCGGGGAGTTTGGACGTGGTTAGATCTATCCAGATGAGGGAGTGAAAAATCTTGATCCATTCCAATTCATGCTTTGTACATGGCCTGATACCTCGTTGCTTGGAGGATGAGAGAGCTTTCAGCCCTTTGTTGTTAGCTTCAGTGGTGCCTTTTTCCGGCAGGTATGATGCCCTTTCTGGTAAGTGCGTTGATAAAGGGGGAAAAGACAGAAAACCTGACTCAACTATGCCCCTAGTTCATCATTTTGACCATTTTTTATTTTTGGCTTTCTACTAAAACAATTTTGACCAATATGAGAGTTAGATTAACATGCTTGTTCAACTTTTCTGATTTAAAATCATGCAAGTCAGGCTATGAGCATTGAAAATTTTCCTTTTTTGGGTCCAAGAAAATGGTCCAGTTTTGGAAAATGAAATAATTTTCGAGAAATTAGTCAACCTCAGTAAAAATTCTCAAAAACCGTTTTGGCAAATAGCCAGTGCTCAACGAGCACGGAACTTACTCTCGAGATGCACAACCTTAGATCCGAAGGATAATTGCCCCTTGCTTGAAAAGAGCTGCATGGCAACGGAAAGTTGCCCCTTGTTTGAACGGCACCGCAGCGCATTGAATGGCAACGGAAAGTTGCCCCTTGTTTGAATGGCACCGCAGCGCATTGTAGTTAGTCCTCAGAGTGACAAACACAATCAAATTCTCGGATACAGAGAAGACAAAGATGACCAGAACCATCACATGGACATAGTCGAATTCGAAGTGTTTGTGGCTGAACTTCAAGATGAAGTTGCCTACGTATCCCAAACATGGGAATCAAGCCATACGTAGTTCAGGTTTAGGTACACTCGGGTATTTAACCTCTCCTTTTTGCGCTCTAACTTTCGCCAAGGCCGCCCTTCTGGGTTTTCAACCTTGCGAGCTATGTTTTCCTTTTCTTTTCAATTCTTTTTCGTTTTTTTTCATTTTCTTTTTTTTTTCATTTTTTTTTCTTTTCTTTTTCATGCTTTGTATTTTTTCTTTTCTTTTTTTTTCTTGCTCTAACTTTTGCCTGGGTCGCCCTTCTAGGTTTTCGGCCCAGCGAGCCTCTCAAGGGTAAAAGTGTAGCTTTGTCCATGTCGAATGGTTTTGAATCCTGAAGTCATCTGAATCCAGGAGAATGACCGCTGTTTGCGGACGATGCAGGAGTCCATCCAATGGGGGACTGAATTTGCCCCTAGTGTTGTGGATAGGAACTCGGTTGTCCTTCAGCAATGTCTTCTTCTTTCCTCCCTTCTGGGGTTTGGCATTCTTGCGGATCTTCATTGATTTGGGGAATGATCCATCTTCGGCTCTTCGAGCACAATCTGGCATCTTTTGCCCCTAGTTCGAAGAGTGCTTCTGATCTAGCTTTGCAAGCTTCTTTTGACGACATCTGATCTTTTTGATCTGACTTCCCTGCCCCTGATTCACGGGCTGCTGCAAATCTGGCCACACAGGCCTTACATTGTGATCGACCATTGAACTTTCTGAGTCCGAGTTCGAGGTTTGAAAGCAAGAGGTCGAGTCTCGAGGCTGAGAGCGATCCTAAGCTGCACAATCTCAAGAGCGATTCCACACAGGTCTTCGCAAGACAGTGCAAAATATTTTTTGAAATCTTTTAAGAAAGTGACTAATCGCTCGCGCGGAAGATGATGTAGAACCAATCTGGATCAAGCCAGGATCCTTCTCAATACTCACACTAACAAGCATGATCTCATTCATTAAGGGCTTATCACGCCTCACTTTGTCTCATATCATCAAATTTTGCAAAACCCGAGGAATTCCTTCCTCTTCATTTTCATCACAATGTTCAAAAAGTTTTGAAAAACTCAGGTCAATATAATGATTTCAAAGCACAGAAAAGACAAAGTTTTTAGTCAAATACTGCCATCTCATTCAGAACTTCTGGCACAACAGGCTCAAAGTAGAAATAAGCACGAAGTATGAAAACCACTGCTGCTTCATTCAGATTTTCTGGTGTAACTGGCTCTAAGACAGAAACAAACTCAAAAGAAAGAGAAAAGACAAACACAAAACAGGAAAGTGATGTCCGAGGTAACACTCCCGAAATCACCCGACTCCAACACAACAAGACTGACTCGATACGACAAGACAGACTCAATAGGATTGACTCGATACAATGAGACAAACTCAACAGGACTGACTCGATACAACAAGACAGACTCGATAGGACTGACTCGATACAACAAGACAGACTCAACAGGACAGACTCGATACAACAAGACAGACTCGACATGACAGACTCGATACAACAAGACAGACTTAACAGGATTGACTCGATACAACAAGACAGAATCAATACCCAAGTCAGGAAGTAGGATAAACAGCATTCGCAAATACTCAAAATAGTGCATGCCATCCATCACATCTGGAGTAAACTGAGCACCGACAACAAGTGGTTCATCCCCCGATCACATAACAACACAGGTCCAGCGTACCCGGGGGATATCAGACCCTTCTAAAGCTATGGTTCCAAGACTACTTAGCTAGAGAGAAAACAGACAGCACCTCAGCCTGATTTCACCAAAATAGATATGAGCAAAGCTGAATGACCGTGCTCTCTATTGAATTCTGCCCCAAAATTCTGCCTCAAATTCGATACCCTCGGGTAAAACAGATCCCCCAAAATACTGATGCTGATGCCCACAGGCCTGATACCCAAACTTGCAAACTGATACATGCATTCCTCTAGAGATGCACTCTAAAAGCACAAAGCAAACAAGTGAGAGCCAAAACACCCCTATGGAGGGGTAGGGTTGCCCTGTCCTATTTTGTCAGGAGCTAGGGTTTCACTACGCACGCAGCGATTTCAAACAATCTAAACTCAGGTAAGCAACTTGTCCTAGTTTGGAATGGTCACTACAGATTCCGAATATGCACTAGGTCAAATGGTCAAAAAGGGTGCCCCGGTAAAACCGGGGTTTGTGTTCCCGTCGTGGCAGAGCCCGCAACCGGTCAGCCTTATGGCACGCTTCTTGAAGTGAACCTCCAGCAAACTGTTCAGGAATAGCATACGGCAAACACGGTGTCCTAGGCGCACCAATGCAAATGCAATGCAAAGAGACACATAAGTGTAATCAAAACAAGATATCATGAGTTCGAGTCAAGTTCTCTAAATCCACAGCGGAGTCGCCAGAAACTGTAGACATCCCCGAACGTCCCGGGAGGAATGAATCCCCCCGTTTTGTTCGTTTGGGCTCACTACAGTTTGGACTCTCAAACTGTCACGATTTTTAATCTGATCTCACAATGTGCGATGTGAGATTGATAAATCACCAAAGAGTCCAAATCCGGCAAATCGCTTTGGAAAACTGATTTTTAAGAAGTGCCAAACATAGACTGTTTTTTCAGATACAGAGTCGCCACCTAAATATTTTATTTTGGGGGAATTTAGGAAACCCTGACTCGTTTGCCTAAGGCCACGTGTCCGTCATCACCAAAGTTGCCTCGGCTCGGGAACTTGGGTACGATTGGGGAAGGTCAACTATGAGCACCCCCGCTCGCCCGATCAAAGATCGGCCTCTACTAAATACGGTATCTTGTTTTGAAAACATATGCGTTCTTATTCTGATTAATTAGCTAGAATTTACTATGTGATGCGCACAACACACAAGTATAGACTAGATCCCCTAATTTGGAACAAAGCATTGCATATCCGTTTGCTTGGAAAATAGTTTGAGGTTCGCTACTCGCAAGTAGGCTAAAATACGGATTTCGATGAATTGTTCCAATTCAAGCAATCCAACCTTCACCCACAGGGAACCAGGCAGTTATATCACATAAGCACATAGCCTCATGGTAAGCATGCTATCATGGCAGTCACTCACACACATGCAAGGATGCTAAAGCATAAACGCTTACCGAGTATTCCGAGCCAAAACAGAAACTAGTTAGTAATCATATGCGTGATCCTAGTTCATGTTAAGATGGCTAATGCAACACATGCAAGATGCAACTAAGCTAGGCTCGGCTATTCTAAGATGACATGTGATGATGCTACAGCTAACACGTATTCAACTTGGAATTGAAATATGATGTAGTTAGTATGATGCACGGAGTCCGGTGAATGCAAGACAAATGTATGGATGCACGCATGCATAGCATAAGGTATGCTAATTTAAATATGACCTAATACTAACCATTGAAAGCAGGTAAGTAAAAGGGAGAAAGACGTGGGGTTGGAAGACATACACATACTCACGCACACTTATTACACAATTGCCCTCGCTCGGAGGGTCCGAATAAATAATACAAACCGAATAAATTATTAACTAACCTAGCTGATTAAATATTACATAACACTTAACTAATTAAACAAATTAACTAAGCTATGGAAAGCAGTAAAAGGCCTCGGGAAGAGGGATGCACACATGCTCGGATTGGCTTCGCCCGGAAATCCATTGCCATGACACAATTGCCTCTTTCTGCACTGTTTTGCATCTCTGAAAATAGTGCCAACCTCTATGACACTTCTGAACTGCCTTAGAGACATGCTGAGAGGTCATCGACCAAATGGAAATGCCACCGACCATCTGTAACTGGTCATCGACCATTAATGAAGCCACCGGCTGGATTTTGGTGGTCGGTCGGCACTGCAAGTAGTCGACCGGCCATTTCTTCTTGCAGAACACTGGTTTTGCTGCAACAGAGGACAGACAGTGCATGGCATATGATTTTCAATGCAAAATGTTGCACGACCACCCTCCCCATCATGTTATGGACTCAAGGGAGTGTAGCCCTCGGTCCTCGGGCCACCAATCACGCATTTCAATGCATGATGGCCCGAGAAGCCAAAGTGTGCAATTTCAATGTCAAATGAAATGCACACAAAACAAACAAGACGCCTCCAACCGCTATCATGGTTTGATCAAGAGGCAAGAGATGCATGATATGCTATGCAACCTAAGCATGCGAGCTAAGTATGCAACATGAACATGTGGACAAACATGCAAACATGCAAGCATGTAACAATATTCAAACAATGAGCATGCAAGACATGATGCAACCAAAGCATGCAAACATGAAGCAATGTAACAACCTTTTAGCAACATGCAAAAGATGGACTTCAACTAATATGGACAAGCCTCAGCCATGTCTAAATCAGTGGCCATATGAGATGAGAACAAGGCCCAAGATTCATGCAAACATGCACAATGCAAGGGCTCCAAGCCTAAGGCACAAAATGCAACTTTCCAAGAGCAATGCAAGGATGAAACATGACATACAATGGCATACATTCCAGCTCTGAAATGGCATACTAAATGATTCCAAAATGACTCCGAAGCATGCAAACACTCATGCTATGCATGCTGGAAGGCTCAAACACCAAAGACTAGTGAAGTGCATTACACTATAGTCATGCAAAGCTATGTTCAAATGATGAAACCAACCCCAAACAGACCTTATGCAGCCCTAAAACAGTGGCAAAATGATATGAGATGGTGGCTCGAAATGCATTTAAATGAAGCTCATGCAAAGGCTCATAAATGGGATATACAAGCACAACTCTAAAACACATTTAAAGCATGGAAAATAGGGGAGTATGGCATAAGTATAAGCTTTGAAATATCATACACAATGATACTGAAACATGCAAACACCTCGATATAAGCATGCAATAGGCTTCAAAACTCAAAGCTAAGCATGGCTATTACACTACAAGCATGCATTGCAAGCACCAATCGACCAAGAGGCCTAAAAATAGAGCTAAGGCAGCCCAAAATATGAACAAAATATGTTTGGAGTATGGCCAAAACATGCTAGAATGGAGGGCCAAAACAACATACAACATAGGCTAGTAAGCATGGATTACACTACTTGTATATGAAGCATTCAAGGGGCCACTAAACTAGCCAAAAACAGATTCATGGCATGCCAAAATATGACCAAATACCCACTGAAATGTGTCCAATACATGCTAGAATGAGGTGCTCCTTTGGAAGGCCATGCAAGGGGTTGTTCTACACATGCAAGAAGGACATCTAACATGGCAAAACCAACTCTGGAAAGGGGTTATGCAGGCCCTAAAACTCACTGAAAAGACCTGAAACATGCTCAAGAAGTGTGCAAATATAGGCCCATTTGGAAGGCCAAATATACTAGTAAATAAGACAACAAAGGAGAGGATCACCCCTCTCCTTCTTAGGACCTCAAAACACCATCCCCACCACTGAAAGAGGGCCAATACAAGGTAGTCCCGAAGGTCACAAAAAAAGCACAAAAATGAGGCCAAACAAGGCCTAAGAGGGGGTAAACAACCCCAAACACAAAAGTGATCTTAAACAAACTTCAAAAGCATGCAAAAACAGAACTTTTATCAGTTATAAGTTAAGCTCAAAATAGCATGAAACATAGGCTAAAAGTCTATGCAAAAATGGGGAATAAAGAGGGTGTTTCTCACCCTTGATGCACAGCTATGAGACCAGCAGGTTCTTGGACCAAAAACCAGTCCCTTAACCTCTGAAAATGGCCTCCAATATGCTTAGGTTGATGATGGAGGTGTTAGGCTAAGAGTTGGTGTGCAAAGGGGCCAAGAACCAAGCAATTTGGAGCTCAAAATAGAGAGATATAGAGAGAGATATATTGTTTGCCTTAGCAAAATTTTTGGAACCCTTGCAATGGAAGAGGAGCTCTTTTTTATAGAGGAACAAAGGTCCAAGCTTCTCTTAGAAGCTTGTAGCAAAGGGGCCAAGCTTCTTTTAGAAGCTTGTAGCAAAAGGGCCAAGCTTCTTAAGGAAGCTAGAGCAAAGGGGTCAAGCTTCCTCAAGAAGCTAAGCAAAGGGTTCAAGCTTCTCTAAGAAGCCAAAACAAAAGGGTCAAGCTTCTTGGAAAAGCTAGAGCAAATGGGTCAATGCTTCTTGGAGAAGCTAAAAGGTTCAAGCTTCTTGAAGAAGCTAAAACAAAGGTTCAAAAGGTTCAAGCTTTCTCAAGAAGCTAAAACCAATAGTTCAAAAGGTTCAAGCTTTCCTCAAGAAGCTAAAAGCAAGGGTTCAATAGGTTCAAACTTCCTCAAGAAGCTAAAACAAGGGTTCAAAAGGTTCAAACCTCCTCAAGAAGCTAAAACAAGGGTTCAAAAGGTTCAAATCTCCTCAAGAAAAGGTCTCGGCCAGAAAAAGCGGCCGATTGATCAAAACAATGGCCGGCCGACCAAAAACATTGCCGACCGGCCAACACCTTTGGCCGGTAGCAAGAAAACAGGGCCGGTGGCCTCAAGCCATGGCTGGTGAGGTGTGGGGCTGGCCAACAAGCCATTCCCTGCCCTCAGAGGCAAAACCCAAGTGCTTGGTCCACAACCAACCACAAAACAGATAAGTTAAGAGATCTTGAGGCAAGGCGCGTAGCCGAGACTCCCGAGAACTCAAAACGAACACGAGCATGGATGATCATCGAGTGTTCAAACGATGACGTCCAAGTCTTAAGGATGGTCAAAAATGGGGTGTCTACAGTAGGTCTCTGCTCAACCTGCTCACCCCTTGGAGCATAAGCCTGATGCACTGACTGAGCTGAAGAGACTCCCTGATTGGCCCTCGAGGCCTGTGCTGACTGTACTGGCTGGTGACTTTGTGTCTGCCTCGAGCTAGACGCACCAGATGCACCACTCAACTGTGGGCAAAACCTCTTCAGGTACCCTGCCTGTCCAAAATGATAACAAGTGAGCGGCTAGTTTCTTCCTTGACTCTGGCTTTGAAAACAAGTCGAAGATGATGCTGCTTGTTGCCCTCCTCCTCTCTGAGGGCAAGCTGGAGACTTGTGGCCCAACTGTCCACACTTATAACAAGTAAAATCTCCTTAGCCACCCTTCCCAGAACCCGAACTCAGTACTGGAAAAGTAGACCTCGATAGAGCTCCTTGGGACTACTGAGAGTTAGAACCCCTCTGCCTCTTATGGTCCCCCTGACTATCCTGACTTCTCCTGGAGCCCCTCATTCTCTCCTCATCTGCATGCATAATAGTCTCAAGATGGGTTCCTGCCTCCACAAGGCACCCATAATCTCGAATCGTGGACCCGACCACTCGAAACATGAGTCCGGTCCTCAACTGTTTCTCGAACTCCAAACAACGGCACTCCTCAATTGCTATTAACTTCGGTGCAAACCTAGATAAGCTAGTAAAGGTGGCCTCAAACTCAGCCACTGGTGTGTTCAACTGCACCAACTTAGAAAATTGATCTCTCAACTTCTCCCTAATTGTGGGAGGTAGAAACTTGTCCTGAAAGGCGATAACAAAAGCCTCCCAAGTCACTCCAATGCGTCCATGCGCATACTTCCACCACTGACTCGCATCCCCTTTCAGTTGGAAAGATGCCAAGGTCACCTTCAACTGATCATCCTCGGTGCCAAGCATCTCGAATGTCTTTAGTATCTACTCTAGCCACTCATCTACCTTCAATGGTTCTTGGGATCACTCAAAAACTCATCCGGATTCGACCGGAAAAACTCCCTCCTCTTGAAGAACATGAAGAACATGAATGCTAAAATCATAATTTCATATTCAAAATACAAGATTTCATGATATGAGTTAAAAAACATAGACCTGGGTACCCATACTTGAAGATTTCATAGAAATAAACACAAGAACATACAACTTGATACAAACATTTGGATCAAAGCATGATTTTTCTTCAAGAACACAAGAACATCATTTTCTCTCTCTAAAATAAAACTTTAAATCAATGCATGGCTCATGAATCATGCTAGATCAAACAGTACGATCAGATTAACATAAAGAGCAACAAGAGTAGATCAAGAATCTAACCTCAAATCACAAATCAAATTGTTCAATGTATGGAAATCAAGTTTGGAAATCTAATTCTCACTGTAAGAACTTTTTCTTCTTCTTCTTAGCACTTCTCTCTATTCATGACAAAAATATGGCAAATATATGGGTTTCTCAAATACTAACTGACTTAAGCCACTACTGGGACACATGGCACCATCTGATCAAGCCTCCTAAAAAAATGTGCCAGAATGAAAAGACAAGAGTAGGTCAAAGTGTGTAGAACAAGTAAGGTGGCAACGACACTCTGACAAGGCAAGGATCCTAGATCAAAACATAGGCTTCGAACAAGTGAAGGATATGTGAGGTCTTCCTCACCTCGGCTAGAAGGGGTAACACTTGGCCTAGGTGTGACACACCTCGGCCTAGGTTGTACAAGTCAAGGAACAAGATTACTAAGTTCAAGGATCAAAGATCTTAGATTCGTAGATGATACACATCTCGGCCTAGGTGATGCACACCTCGGCCTAGATGATGCACATCTCGGCCAAGATACAAGGCTGAAGGCAGAGGTTAGCCAAGATGGTTCCAAGATGATCCTAGGTGTTGACGTTCAATGGTTTAGGTGTAAGAGATTCAAAGGTATGACCTAGGCGTGAGATAGCAAAGATAGATGGCCTAGTGTGATAACCTTGTCCCGTGTTATGTTAATTAATATTAATTATGATTGTGGTTATGTGCTTAATATGATTTTGAGTGCCATTTATATGATTATGTGTGTGTTTGAATTCCTATCTGTTCACCGTAAGAAAATCTGTTTGATTTTCTACTATAGAATTTAAATTGAAGGCCGTAGAGGTGTCAGAAAGTGAAATTAACTGTATTTTTGTGCTTAGCATGATTTTTAGAACCTACGGTGAAATTTAATTAAAAGTTGATTCGGATCAAAATAATTAGATTCAATATGATTGAATTAGAGCACCATTACTTAGCCTTAATCCATTGGGTTAGGCAAGCCTATAAATAGGCTTATATACACTCAAGTTCCTTCCTTTGAACTCATTTTGGCTGAGAATACACTAAAGAGAGAGAGAGAGAGAGAGAGAGAGAGAGAGAGAGAGAGAGAGGCCAAAATTGAAGACTTTGCTAAGAAATTGGAAGACTAAGGGAATTGGTACAAGATTTAATTACATTTGTGAGGATTGGAGCCTATAGGTGAGTAATTGAACTCAACTTCATGAATCTAAGTTCATAATTGAGTGAATTCAAGCAAGATATGAAATAAATTACAAGAATTGAATTGATTATGATGAATTTGAAGTCAATATAACCATGCATTTATAAAATTGCCATGGATTTGCATAATCTAGCATGTAACATGTTAATTATGAGAAATTGAGTGCCAAATCATACATGCAACTATGGTTTTGTTAAGCTCCATGAGTATGAACATCATTTGTACTAATTGAAATAGAAATAGAGTCAATAAGTTACATGCATGCATAATTCAAGCAAGATATGTAACTTGATTTTTGGAAATTTATTGACTAATTGAAGAAGTAGATAATAAGTTCTTGGAAATTTAGGAGAACTTGGAGAACTTGGAGAAATAGAGTCAAAAACTAATTGAAGAACTTGAAATAGTTTTTGGAAATTTAGGAGATGCACCATGATTTTGGGACAATTGATTTCAAATTATCTAAGTTTTATTGTCACACAATGTTTGTCTACATTTTGGGTACAAAATTACAAGTTTTGGAGCCATGGGGGTTGAGTTTTGAAGCTTAAACAGAATTATGAAAAACCCAGAATTCGACCTGTCCACTCGAGCAAGGAAAGTCTCGCTCGAGCGTGAAAAGTTAGCTCCCAGAAGTTTTACAGAAATTTGCATTGTGGCTCGAGCGTCGAACTCTACGCTCGAGCAAACCCTATTTTGTAAAACTCTCCGCTTGAGCGTCAGAAATCTCGCTTGAGCGTGAAATTCATGTAACCAGTATCTTTATAGAGTTTTGCAGCCTGCTTGAGCGACCAAAATTGTGCTCGAGCGGAGAGCCCTGTTTCAAAAATTTTGACAAGGCATTTTATGTTTTGTTTTCCATTTTCTTTCATTTCTAAGCACTCTTAGGCATGCATTGGGCATTGTAAAGGACCTAAAAGGATAAGAAAGAGGCCTAAGAGAAATAAATAAATTGAGAATGGATTGAATCACTTGCAACCCGATATGTTATGAAATGTGTAGGGTCAAGCGCAAGGGCAAATCTACCGGTAGAACATTGTAAGTAATATCTTAATAAGAATGTATTGAAGTATGCTACTTCCAAATGCTCACTTATGTATGAGTTCTACAGAGTTATTAAATTGAATTGGATATTCGTCATACAAATGATTGGGCCAAAGGTTGTTTGACATGAATAATTGGACCAAAGGTCATTTGACATGAATAATTGGGCCAAAGGCCGTTTGACATGAATGATTGGACCAAAGACCATTTGCTAGAAATGAATTGGGCCAAAGGCCATTTGACATGAATAATTGGGCCAAAGGTCGTTTGACATGAATGATTGGGCCAAAGGCCGTTTGACAGAAATGATTGGGCCAAAAGCAGTTTGACATGAATAATTTGGCCAAAGGCCGTTTGACACGAGCAAATTGGGCCTAAGGCTGTTTGACAAGAATGAATTGGGCCCAAGGTCATTTGATACGTTTGGGCCTAAGGCCGTTTGATGTATTAGCTAGAAACATAAATGGGCCTAAGGCCATTTGATATGTTTGTTAACAAATTTTCATTCATATAACTTCCTTATTTGATATTATTCACTGGGCTTTTGCTCATTCTCATTCATGTGTATGTAGGTGAGCAAAGAGACGTCCAAACCCAGCCTCGGTTAAGATTATGAGAGGAAGTCAATTTTTTGAGGAGTCAGCATGAATGTCTCACGCGCGAGACTTTATTTTTGTCCTTTTTGTTCTTTTGTTACTCTTTTGCTATTTTGGTGAACACGTTGGATCACCTATGCATATAAGTTTTTGTTTGGCTGACTGCATATCTGAAAGTTCCTGGATGTATATAAGATGTTAACTCTATTTATATGTGTGATTTATTATGAAATACCTTTGGAATGTTTTTGCTATACCATGTAAGCACAGCTCATTGGACAGAGCTTTTAAATTTGCTTCCGTTTTGGCCCTTTTAATATTTCTGAAATTGTTTGAGGCCATATATAATCTCATGATTATTGGCCGGTTATGACCTTAATCCTTAGGGGTGGGATCGGGTCATGACACTTAGGTTCAACACACAAACCAAGGAACAAAGCATGGATCTTATACTTAAACAAAACACAACTGCACAATACAAGACATGCTCCCATACTTAGACAAAATATTAAAGTTCACAAGATGCAAGCTTAACAAACCAAAATCATGTAAATTCTCATGAGTATGATTAAGACAAAATGAGGGTTGTTATATATACTTTCTACCATACAATGCCTTATAAGGTGCTATGTCGATACTAGATTGGAAACTATTGTTATAAGCAAATTCTGCCAATGGTAGGTAAGTTTCCCAACTGTCCTGAAATTCTAGGACGCACATACGAAGCATATCTTCTAATGTCACTACAAGAAAAGGGGGTAAAAAACACGGAAGCATTAGCGACGGCGCTTGTCCCGTCGCAAAAAATCACAAATGAAGGATTTAGCGACGGCGTTGTCCCCGTCGGTAATAAAAAATGCGCGGATAGGGGAATAAATACATCAGTATTAGCGACGAATGTTTTTACCGTCGCCAAAAAAATGTTTTGAGACGGCATACGTTTGCTGTCGCAAATAGTTTACATATTGCGACGGCAATTGTCCGTCGCAAAAAAGTCTAATTTAAACGGTGTCGTATTATGAACAAAATACTTGCCATTTGCGACGGTGTAAAACCTACCGTCGCAAAAAGTGAAATTTTTTTTGTCCCCGCTCTTCCCTATTCATCTTGCTGCTCGATCAAAACATAATCCAAATCCCTAAATGTTTGAAACCAATTTCTTTCCCCCAAATCCCTACGAAGCCGAACGACTGTATTGATCATTTCAACCAAATCCCTACGAACGGCGAACGGTGGTGCGGTGGTGCGGTGGTGCTGCGGTGAGGACGACAGGTATGCTCTCTCTCTCTCTCTCTCTCTGTATATATATATACAGATCTGTATCATCTATATATATATATTGATAATATATACATTATTAAATCTGTATATATATATATATATATATATATATATATATAAATCTGTATCAATATATATATATATATTGATAAATCTGTATCATCTATATATATATATTGATATATATATAAAAATATGTAAATTATATATAAATATATATATACATTATAATTCTAATTACATTGCTATTATTCCCAACTTAAAACTAAAATCTGTTTTCATTGTTTTCCAATCATTTTATTTTTTTGAAAATAAAGAATAACACTTAATTTGTATATTTAAATAAATAATAATAACATTTATGGAAACACTCATTATTTCCAATCATTTTATTTTTTTGAAAAATAATAAACTTTTAAAAATTCACAACCTATTTTTATATATTTAAAAAAAAAATAATTGTTAACGGGTCTCTTATTTGTGGCCACTTGCTAAAAATGTTGGAAATGAAAATATACATGACTTATAAAAGTGAATGATGTATAATCATTTTTAGCCTGATCAATCAATTGTTTTAGTAGGGGTGTTTACATACTAGTTTAATTTGTTTATGAGATGATCCAAGTACTAAACCTATCCTTAGAGAAATTTTGGAATCATAAATTGTGAAATTTTAGAAATCGAACCAAAACCAAACTGCAAAATTTGTTCAAATCCAGTTTAGTTCCACGATTGAAGAGTTTCAAAAAACTTCATTGGTATACTTCAAATTTCATAATATAACCCAACAAATTTCTCATATTATATTACACTACTTAATCACTAAAGTAATGCAATTCTCAATAATATAAGAAGTGTCCAATAAAAAATAATATGAAAAATTACAAAAAAAAAAAAAAACTCAAAGTTTAAGTCTTATAATAAAATAAATCATGAGTTTAATTTTGCTGATACTGTTATTGATGTACCTATCATTTGTTCTGTTTTTCTTCCGGACAACTGTATCGAAAAGTAGTCTTTTTGATCATTTGATAAACTTTTGGGAATTTAGGCCGGGACTTGATCCAGGAACTTGAAGCCTTTATTTTTTGGTGGATTTTAAGTTCCAGTCACCACTCTATCGACAGGTAATGGTTCTGTGCTTAATTTGGTTATACTGTACATCTATCTAGTCTGTGAACTTCATAACCATAGCTAATGCAGTTCTGCTATCATTTCATTATATGTAGTTTTTGCATTTTCTTTCAAGGAGAGCATATCTTACAATGTTCCCAACATGTAGCGTGCGAGGCATTTAAGTATTTACGTTACCTGGTTGATCTTTGCTGGTGTGTTTGTGGAAGTAATTTGTAGTATGGAAAGTAATTGGGCCTCCATATATATAGATAGAAAAGAAACTGGGACTGGGCTTTCTTATTCTACTTTGTTACATAAGATGATGTATGTGATGTTCAAAATTATAATATACAGAATAATGATCCATCTTTATTAAATAATTTTTGAGACAATATACTTGATTAGTGTGTTTTTGTATAACTCATCTATCAAGTTTGTAAATAATGCCACATAGTATTATGGAATACTAATAATTTGGAGAATTCTACCATACACATCCATTTATCATATGCATCATTAGTTATGTCATTTTTTTTTTCTTTAGTTATGATGAATTATCTTCGTTAATTATGATATTATTTTAGTTAAGACTTATAAGATCTTTGGTTGTGCCTCATGTGGTGTTTGGTTATGATTTATTTATTTTTTAAGTTATGACTCAGAAAGTATGAAATTATATCATTTTTTTCTTCAATTAATTGATCTCACGTGTTGTTGTATAAGTATTTCATTTTTTATGTTATCCTATTAAATCGGTAAATAACTAACTAGGATATGACTACCTACCTATTTGAGAGAAATTGGATGGATAGGTATCATGGTACATGAATACGTAGGTATTATATTTAGAGTTACTTTGATGAGATATTTTTGTGGATGTGTACAGATGATGGATAAGAGTTGGATCGATTTTCCAAATAGGATGTCGAGCGAATACATTAATGGGATTGATGAATTCCTTGTGTTTGCCTACACCAATAGGGTTGAAGGTTCGATGATCAGTTATCCGTGTAGGAAGTGTGAGAATCGATACTATTTTGTACGAGAGGGTGTAAGGGAGCATCTGATTTTGAATGGTTTTTTTAAAAAATACAAACATTTGATTAATCATGGGGAATCTTACGTATCTCTGCATGGTAATCGAGAGAATGAAACATTAGCTAATTCAGACATTGGGGATGATATGATTGGAATGATACAAGGGGCTATGGGAAATCCACATGCCGATACAAGTGTCGAGGGTGATGAACCACAGGGGCCTGATCCCCATGCATTTGAACCCCAGCTCGGTCCAAATGCAGAGACTACAAAGTATTTCAAACTTCTTCAAGATGCACAAAGTGAATTGTATCCTGGTTGTCAGAAGTTCACATCTTTGTCATTCATTGTTCGACTTTTATATTTGAAGGTGCTTAATCAGTGGACAGACAAGTCTGTTGACATGCTGCTTGAGTTATTGAATGAGGCGTTCCCGTTGGGTGTGAAACTCCCGGACTGATATTATAAAGCTCAAAAGGTCACAACAGATTTGGGCTTCACGTATGAGACGTGGGATGCATGTCCCAACAGTTGCATGTTGTTTCGAAATGAGAACCCCAATCTTGATAAATGTGTCATATGCAATAGTTGTAGATGGAAATCAAATGGTGATGGTGGTTCAAATGGTCCTAACAAAGGTGGCAAACGAATAGCTGCAAAACAGATGAGGTATTTTCCTTTAAAGCCAAGGTTGCAGAGGTTGTTTATGTCATCCAAGACGGCCAAGTTAATGAGATGGCATGCAGAGGAACGAACTGATGATGGTGTCTTTAGGCATCCTGCTGACTCCCTTGCATGGAAAGATTTTGACCGTCGGAATATTGACTTTAGTAATGATTGCCGAAGTGTAAGGCTTGGCTTAGCATCTGATGGTTTTAACCCATTCAGAACGATGAACATAGTTCATAGCACTTGGCCTGTTGTGCTCGTTCCATACAACTTGCCGCCATGGATGTGCATGAAGCAACCATTTCTAATTTTAGCCGTGCTTATTGACGGCCCAAAAGGACCTGGTGACAAGATTGATGTGTACATGCAACCGTTGATTGAGGAGTTGAAAGAACTATGGAATGAGGGTGTGTCAACATTTGATGCATCAACAAATCAAATGTTTCAAATACATGTAGCTTTACTGTGGACAATTAGTGATTTTCCTGCATACGCAAACTTGTCAGGATGGAGCACTAAAGGCGAATATGCATGTCCTTGTTGCAATAAGGAAAGTACATCGTGTTGGTTGAAGCATAGTAGGAAACAATCATACTTGGGTCATCGCAGATTTTTACCTACTGGCCATAAATTCTGGAAGGATAAAGTATCATTTGATGGTAGTGGGGAAGTCCGACTCAAACCCAAATTGTTGTCTGGAATTGAGATGTTGCTACAATTAGAATCTGAGGGTATTTTAACCCAATACAAGAGGGATGACCTTAAGGAGAGGCATAGGAGACAGGTAGAGAAGGAGAAAGCTGGACATCGCACCCACAGTAGGAAGAAAAAGAGTATCTTTTATGAATTACCATATTGGGAGCACAATCTAATAAGACACAACCTTGATGTGATGCATATAGAGAAGAATGTTTGTGACAATGTGTTGTGGACAATATTAGGTTAAGTCACTCACTCAATATTTTATTATGTTTTATTGAATTTTCTACAAAATTTTTTGTATTGCTAAAATTTCAATCTACACAACGAACACCTTGAAGTACTTAAGCTCAAAATGCCTCGTGTTGACGATCATCAGCTTCAGCGTGAACATTTTGAAACTTTTCACATTTGGTTCAAGGAACATGTATGTATTTAACTCTATAGATTCTAGTTACTTAAGTCGAACTATATTTTAAATTTTACATTTTCGTGTAAAATAGGTCCAAACTTTGCGAAGGACTACTGATGTCATATTTTCTGAAGAGATTATTCTATTGGCAAATGGTCCTCATAACTTGGCAAGGAGGTTCAACGGGTATATACTGAATGGGTTTCGGTATCGAGTAAAGGCCATGGATGATCGTCGAGCCACACAAAATTGCGGTGTAGCTTTGAAGGCAGATACCATAAGTTATGCTAGTCGAAAAGACAAGAATCCTCGTGTAGGGTCTATGTACTATTATGGATAATTGACAGATATTGTTGAGATTCGATATTCTAATGAGAAGAAACATGTGTTGTTTAAGTGTGATTGGATTGACAACATTCACGGAAAGAAAGAAGATGTCTTCAATTTCACGTTGGTGAACTTCAATCATTTGTTGTACCGAGATGATCGAATTACCAATGAACCTTTCATCTTGGCGTCCCAAGCAGAGCAAGTTTGGTATGTTGCAGACCCGTTACAACCAGACTGGCAAGTCGTGGTGAAGATTTCTCAAAGAGGTTTATTTGATATGAGTTCGACTGATCCACAAATCGAGCCATACATGAGCCAACAATTGGAAGAAAATATAATGCTTCGTGATGAAGAAGTTGGTTGGGTGAGGGAAGCCACAGAAGGGGAAACAGTTGATGTTCAAATAGGCTAATAGTGGTGGAAACATTAGTAATTCAATTAAGGCCAAGGTTGTAGTTAATCATCAATTTCTTAATTTACTTTGTCTTTGTAATTGTATTAGTTCAATAATTGTCATATTATAGTTGACGACAAACCATTGTCTATGTTTCTAATGTCAATTAATGTTATATTGCTTGCAGATTATTATGGGAAGGAAGAGGAAGACTGATCATCCCTGGCGCATGATGTTTGATGTGCTACATAACAGGACATTAGTAGCACCACCATCAGAGGAGGCATCACATCGGCCACTATCGGAGGGGCCTTTAGTGGCACCACAGCAGCTACCATGTACTCAGCCTCCACGCCTACCATCGGTGCGTCCACCATCAGTGCCACCACAGTAGCTATCATCATCAGCTTATGAGCCATCCGCAGGTATATAAATTTGCTTTGATTTGTATGAAAATTATTTAAACATACATTTATTTATGCTCGTTATATATAACTTGTTTATTCTCATTGTATTTTGCAGACCCTTCGACTTCTTCACAGCCCACCTCAGGTTTATTTGATATGATTTGTATTCACATTATTTAAATTTGCATTTGTTTATTACCATTGCATATTGTTTATTGTTATTGTATCTCACAGGTCATGTTAGTTCTTCATCAACCTCGACTAGGCGTGGTAGAGGATGTGCCAAGGGCATTAAAGAGTGGGGTACTGGTAAAAAGCTAGACATACAATTTGATGGAAATTACTGCCCAATAGGGGATAACGTGGCTAAGTTAACTACTCAACTTGGCATTATTGTGCGGAATGGTAACATTGTTCCTCTTACTTTTCTTGACTGGAACAATGTGCCTGATGATATTATTGATGCTATTTGGAAGGATGTGAAGGTAAAAGTATATTTTTGTCCACAAATTCGAATTCCAAAATTGTGTTATTATTATTTAAACTTTGAAATTGTGTTTTATAGGACAATTTGAATATATGTCCAGAGGAGTACAAGCCAATCTGCATGAAAAACTGCAACAGCATATGGAAGGATCACAAGAACAAGCTTAAGGCTAAGTATTTCAAGCCTAGAAGTTCTGATCCTAATCTGAAGGATGATGTTCCTATGCACATTGTGCCAAGCCAGTGGGAAGAACTTGTGGAGTATTGGCGTACTTCCGATGTTGAGGTATACAAATAAGTTATATTTATGATATGTAAACATACAAATCATATTTACATACTCACATTTGTCGAACCTGTTATAGAAAATTGCAAGTAGGAACGCTAAAAATCGGCGAGCTCACGGCATAGCTCATACCACAGGGCGTACTACTTTCTCTCAGATACGGCATGAGGTTTACATTTTATTGTTTTATTTTTGTATATAAAAAAACATTGTATATTTACAAATTATTTAGATTCTAATTTTCATATTTCTAAAAAAATGCAGATGACTAGTAAGGGGGAGTCTACTGATAAGATGAATGTTTGGTTTATGCCACGTAGAGTAGATGACCCAAAGGTTATTCATACCTTGGTAGTTTCCAAACACCTTTGATTGTATTTAAAGTTTATTTTTTGTGTGTCAACCATCTTAATTTGGCATATACTTGTATGTCTTATTCAATACAGGATGAGTTTAATCGTCAACTCTCTATGCTACCTGAGGATGGTCGGACTTTGGAGGCTAGGAATGCCATTTTTCATGAGTTGATAGGTCATGACGGACATGGACATTGTCGCACATACGGGAGAATTGTGCCTCGGAGAGCGGTGTATAAAGATGGTGCTGGGCCATCACAATCAACACCCCAGCCATCGACTATTGATCAGATCACGCAGAAGGTTCGTGCAGAGCTAAGGAATGAGTTGAGGGAGGAGCTGCGAGCAGAGTTCTCTACACATTTACAGTAGATGAGAGCTGAGATGATGGCGTTAGTGTCACAGGGGGCAAGTGTGGATCCCAACAGACAGGTTCGATATAAATTAAATTGTTTGATAGTTCAATTTTCACACAAGATTATGTATAAAATTCGAATATTATTAACACATTATGTATTGACTATCATAGGTTCCTGATGCATCGAGTGGCCACCGGGCATTTAGGGAATCTGCAGAAGACGAGAATCCATATACACCACCACCAGAAGACCAGGTATAAAATGTATCTTTGCATTCTAAGCTAAAATGTATCTTTGCATAATTCAGACATTCTAAGTTAAAGCAAGACTTGTGGGAGAAAACGGGGCTCGAATCGGGTTCCCGGTTTGGGAGTTAGAGCTGGATTTCACTTTAGGCAAACTAGTTCCTTAAGAAACTTGAATTCGAGGAGTTAACGCCCCAAAATCACCAAACGGCGTCAGTTTAGCACGAAACCTGGCACACACGACCGCCTAGGCATGAGAGACTTGTGGGAGAAGACGGGGCTCGAATCGGGTTCCCGGTTTGGGAGTTAGAGCCGGATTTCACTTTAGGCAAACTAGTTCCTTAAGATACTTGAATTCGAGGAGTTAACGCCCCAAAATCACCAAACGGCGTCGGTTTAGCACGAAACTTGGCACACACGACCGCCTAGGCACGCGAGACTTGTGGGAGAAGACGGGGCTCGAATCGGGTTCCCGGTTTGGGAGTTAGAGCCGGATTTCACTTTAGGCAAACTAGTTCCTTAAGAAACTTGAATTCGAGGAGTTAACATCCCAAAATCACCAAACGGCATCGGTTTAGCACGAAACTTGGCACACACGACCACCTAGGCACGAGAGACTTGTGGGAGAAGACGGGGCTCGAATCGGGTTCCCGGTTTGGGAGTTTGAGTCGGATTTCACTTTAGGCAAACTAGTTCCTCAAGAAACTTGAATTCGAGGAGTTAATGCCCCAAAATCACCAAACGGCGTCGGTTTAGCACGAAACTTGGCACATGTGACCGCCTAGGCACGCGAGACTTGTGGGAGAAGACGGGGCTCGAATCGGGTTCCCGGTTTGGGAGTTAGAGCCGGATTTCACTTTAGGCAAACTAGTTCCTTAAGAAACTTGAATTCGAGGAGTT
The DNA here is from genome assembly GCF_055761805.1 of Camellia sinensis. Taxonomy (NCBI): domain Eukaryota; kingdom Viridiplantae; phylum Streptophyta; class Magnoliopsida; order Ericales; family Theaceae; genus Camellia; species Camellia sinensis. The sequence continues at coordinate 146,432,620 of NC_138963.1, forward strand.
AACGCCCCAAAATCACCAAACGGCGTCGGTTTAGCATGAAACTTGGCACACACAACCACCTAGGCACGAGAGACTTGTGGGAGAAGACGGGGCTCGAATCGGGTTCCCGGTTTGGGAGTTTGAGTTGGATTTCACTTTAGGCAAACTAGTTCCTTAAGAAACTTGAATTCGAGGAGTTAACGCCCCAAAATCACCAAACGGCGTCGATTTAGCACGAAACCTGGCAGACATGACCGCCTAGGCACGAGAGACTTGTGGGAGAAGACGGGGCTCTAATCGGGTTCCCGGTTTAGGAGTTTGAGCCGGATTTCACTTTAGGCAAACTAGTTCCTCTAGTCAAAATTATTTACTAAACTATCTTTCTAATTATATGGTAGTTAATTTTTTTAGATTTTTCTGTAATTAAAATATTACCACCATTATATTGTTATTAATTATTTTTATTTTGTTTTTTTCAGATATTTCCTGAGTAGCAGTTTGCTTCGTGTGAAATGTGGGCGCGTAAAGATTATGACCAACTTCTGTTTTTGTAACTCACGAAAGAATCAAGACGAAAACTTTTGGTTTTGATTTTGATTTATGTTATTTAAATTTGTGACCAACATTATGTATGTATTATGTGACCAACATTAGGAATTTTTATCATTTGCCAACTTTTGTTTATGTATGGATTTATATTATTATGTCATTTTTTGATTTTTTTTAGCTATTTTTCACTTGCCAACATTAGTTATTTTATTTATGTATTTATATTATTATATCATTTGCCAACATTACAGGTTATTTTTATATTTTAAATAATTGTAAAACAGGGGTTTTTTTTTTTTAATTTTTTTTTGAGACGGCAGAACACCCCGTCGCAAAAAAAAAAAAAAACTGTGCCAGGCTTTTTTGCGACGACAGCCATACTATCGCAAAAGGTGTGGAATTTATTTGAGAAACAAGGCTTTAGCGACGGTGAAATTGCCGTCGCCAATAGTCATTAACGCCACATTTTTTGCGACGGCATTTTTTGCGACGGAAAGCTTGTGCCGTCGCAAAAAAGCCCAAATCTTCATCCACTATCGGCGACAGAAATTTGCCGTCGCAAAAAAGAAATATTCCCGTCGCAAAAACAATGGCGACGGCAAGTGCCATCGCTAAAGGTCTTTTGCAACCCCCCTTGTTGCGACCCTCACTTGCCGTCGCAAAAAAAAAAATTTACCGTCGCAAATAGCTTTTGAGACGGCGTTTGGATTATTTGCGACGGCATTTTGCCGTCGCAAAAAACCATTTTTTTGGTAGTGTGTTTGGATAATTTTCTCCATTTTCCCATCGGTTTGTAGATAAAAGTCGTGCTAAATCTCAATTCTATGCCCATAGCCAGTTGCAAACTCTTCCAAAATCTAAAAATGAATTTAGGATCACTATCCGAAACTATAGACACTAGAACTCCATGTAGTTGAATAATTTCATCAATATAAATAGTGACAAGTCTATAGGCATTAAACGAAGTTTTCACAGCAAGAAAATTAGCAGATTTTGGCAATCTATCAACAATAACCCAAATAACATTCATAGCTCTAGGTGTTCGAGGTAGACTGACAATGAAATCAATGGTTATATGTTCCCACTTCCATTCTGGAATAAGAGGAGAATGAAGCAAACCTGCTGGTTTTTGATGTTCAACTTTCACTTGTTAGCATTGAAGGCATTTGGAGTTGTAATCAGCAATATCTTTTTTCATGTTTGGCCACCAATACATCTGTTTCAAGTCTTGGTACATTTTAATATTTCCCGAGTGCATAGCAAACATTGACTTGTGAGCCTCATTTAGAATTCTTCTTTTCAATTCTATATCATTAGGTACACAAAGCCTTCCTTGAAATTTCAACACTTGATTCTCAATCATAAACCCCGGTCTAGGCTTGGTTTCGAACTCATAAAAAATCTTTTTAAAGAAATCATCATTCCACTGCTTCTGTTTGATCTCTTCTATGATTGCTGGCTGTGCTGAAATTACAGTCAATAAACAGCCTGGTTCATAAGGTAATACTTCCAATTCAAGCTTTTCAAATTCACGCAGAAGCTCTTTCTGATCTGTAAGCAAACAAGCTAAAGTCCCCACATTTTTTCTACTGAGTGCATTTGCTTCAATATTAGCTTTCCCTGGGTGATAGTGGATTTGCAGGTCATAGTTTTTGATCAATTTAAGCCATCTCCTTTGTTGCATATTTAACTCTTTTTCGGTAAAGAGTTATTTCAAGCTTTTGTGATCTGTATATACTTCACATTTTACCCCGTATAAATAGTGACGCCAAACCTTCAATGCAAAGACAACAGTGGCGAGTTCTAAGTCATGTGTCGAGTAGTTATTTTCATAAGGTTTCAACTATTAGGATGCATAAGCAATCACCTTGCCATTCTGCATTAAAACACAACCCAGCCCTCTATGAGAAGCATCACTAAAAGTTACAAATCCTTCAGTACCTGATGGTAGAGTAAGAATTGGAGCCGTGGTTAGCCTTGTTTTCAATTCTTGGAATGCAAATTCTCTTTGGTTTGTCCATACAAATGGCTCTCCTTTTCGAGTCAATTGTGTTAATGGCGGAACCATCTTCGAAAAGTCTTTGACAAAACTCCAGTAATAACCTACCAATCACATGAAACTACGAACCTCTATTATGTTAGTCGGAGTAGTCCAATCTATAATTGCTTCAATTTTCTGCGAGTCAACTGAAATGCCATCATTGTTAATAACATGCCCCAGAAATGTAACCTCATCTAACTAGAATTCATACTTTTTAACTTTTCCATACAAGTGTTTCTCTCTAAGTGTCTGCATAATTATTCTTAAGTGTCGTTCATGGTCATCTTTGATTTTGGAATAAATCAAAATGTCGTCAATAAATACAATGACAAAATCATTCGGGAATGGTTTAAAAACTTTATGCATCAAATCCATAAATGCTGCTGGTGCATTAGTAACTCCAAAAGACATGACCAAGAATTTATAATGTCTATACCTGGTTCGAAAGGCAGTTTTCTCAATCTTTAGCTTTGACTCTCAACTGGTGATATCCTGACCTCAAATCAATCTTTGAAAATACCTGAGCTCCCTGTAACTGATCAAACAAATCATCAATTTGAAGCAAAGGATACTTATTTTTGATAGTTACCTTGTTAAGTTCCCGGTAATCAATACACAATCGAAATGTGCCATCTTTCTTCTTCACAAACAGTATAGGTGCACCTCATGGTGATGTATTCGGTCGAATAAACCCCTTGTCAAGTAATCCCTGCAACTGAACTATCAATTCTTTCATTTCAGTAGTAGACATATGATATTGAGTTTTGGATATAAATTGAGTACTCGGTACTATATAGATTACAAATTCAATTTCTCTATAAATCAGTTATCCTGGTGAGTCTTCTGCAACCACATTAGGAAAATCCCTTACTATAGAGATGCTATCCAAGGTAATATTCATGGTTTGATCATTTATCACACTACACAAGTACCCTTGACATCCCTTACTAATTAGTTTACAGGCTTTCATTGCAGGTATTAATTATGGTAGAGGAGCTACACCCTTACCCTCAAAATAAAATTCATCTTGACGCAGAGGTCGAAATATCACTTGCTTAGATGCATAATCAATGCTTGCATAATACTTAGATAGCTAGTCCATATCCAAAATCACATCAAAATGTCTCATATCAAGGGCTAACAAATTAGCATATAAGGTGGCATTTCCAAGTAATAATACACATGCAAAAAACATAGATGAGCACAACATAGATCCCCCCCATTGGTGATGTAACACATAATATGTAACTTAAGGATTCAATGGGTCTATTCAATTTATCAGCAAATACCATAGAAACAAAAGAATGAGTGGAACCCGAATCAATCAATACATATGAAACTTGGCCACAAATAGAAAGTGTACCTGAAACTACCGCCTCTGTGTTTTGAGTATCTCCTGGAATAAGTGCGATCACTCTTCCTTGCCTTACATCACTTCGTGTTGTCGCCTGAGTTGTGTTGGGTCTTGCTGCTGGGACTAACCTGGATGAACTTGTAATGCCTCGGTTGCCATTCCATCGTGGTTGTGTACAATCTCTTGCCATGTGATCGACTTTTCCACACTGATAGCAAGCTTTCGTGGTACGATAGCACAACTTGAGTTACTAGATTTCAATTTCTTGCTCATTGATGATGTTGCTCCCTTATTAATGTTCTGTCTCTTACCTTCGAAATTCCGATTGCAAGCGATTAGGTTTGCCTTTGACATAAGTGCCTTGTCTAACACATCAACATATTTAGGTAGTTTCAAAACATTGATTGTATAAAGGATAGAGTCACGGAGACCTCTCTCGAACTTTCTGGCCTTTTTGTAGTCCGTATCAACCAAATGCAGTGCAAACCGTGCTAGTTCAGTAAACTGAGCTTCATATTCTGCCATTGATTTGTTCCCCTATTTTAGCTGCTCAAATTATGTCACTTTTCTATCTCGAACACACTACGGGAAGTATTTCTCATAGAAGATCTCTAAAAACTAAGCCTAATTAATCCCCCTGTTAGTATCTCGCACTAACATCCACCACCCTCTTGCTTCATCTTCTAAGGTGAAGGTAGCCAATAGAACTTTTTGTGTCTCTGTACACTAAAACACTTCGAACAATTTCTCGATCCCTAACACCTAGGCCTTAGGATCAACACCCCCATGGAACAAAGGTGGCTTCATCATTTTAAATTCCTTGGTGAGGGCAATGGTTTTGTCATCTGTTTGATGATCTGGCATCAGTGGTACAGGCATCGGAGGTGGGGGCCGTGGTTGCTATTGTTGCCATAGTTGTTGTTGTCTTAGGCTTTCATCCATATCGTGCATCATTCTTTCCATCCTATCAAGATGGTTGGAGGTAGACTCCTCCAGTTCATCTTTTCGTGTTCTCACCATTATCTATATGAAACTTGTATCATGACAAATACATTGTATGCACACACATATACATATACACATTTTCAAAAGTAATCTCATATTGTCATTCAAATGCAATGAATGCAATTCTTAAGTCTTTTCTAGACATCTTATTGTTCAACAGACAAGTGAGTAAGGTATAACTCATGCTCTGATACCACTCTGTCACAACCCTAGCCCGCCCCTTGAGGTTCAGACCGTGACCAGACAGTAATCCCAAATTACCTTCGGCCTCAAAGTCAAATCAATCATAATACAACAATGCATAAAGTAATAATGAGCCATTGAGCAGTGCATACATGCCAAAAATCATAAGTAGTAAAAACCAACTTTAACTTCATAAAACTTATATACAATAGTCCAAAGTTAGACTCCTCACCCTACATCATTCATACAAGTTGCAAAATTGTCTAAAGAAACAAGAACAAAACAAGACAAAAGTTAGGTTGACAATGTTTAACTCCTCTCGAGTCCAAGCTCGCCCTTTCATGGAGGCACTTTCCAAAAGGCTTCAAAAGGGTAGACGTCGAGGCGACTTTAGACATGATGTTCCACTTGCTCAGCCACATATATATAAGGGAAAAGGGGTGAGCTGGAGCCTAGTGAGTAATAGCAGTATAAAGAAAAACATGTTTATATGAAATGTTTAGTGCAAAACCATCAAGAACTTTAAGAAATAACCCAAGTAAAGCCCATGTATGTATGAATTTTGAAGAAACTAAGTTCAAAAGTAAAGAATTACGCATGCATGTACACAATTCACTTGAATTCACTAAACTCATGTTAATTCTAGCTCATTTCTTTCAATTACATGCAAATGGTCCTACAAATTGGTGAATTCATTTTCCTACATGGTTTAACTTCGTGAATTGTAGGTTAGAATCAAACCTTGAGCTTGAATTTAGCGTAAATTAAGCTTAATCTCTACAACCTCCCTTGGTTTCTCTTGAATTCTTCTTCTTTCTCTCTAAAGTGTTGAATTATCTCTCTAGCTCTCAAATTTTTAGCAAAAAGTTGATGTAAAATGAAGTCTAAGCATGTTTAACAAATATACATATAGGGTGATTAAGGCCTCACTAATCACCTATGCTTAAGGCTAATCAAGTGGGCTTAAATCTAATCAATTATGATTATTTTATTCTAATTATTTTGATTCGAATCAAATTTTAATAAAACTTACCATATGATTCTAAAAATTCTAACTAGCCATTGAATTAGCCAATTTTGATTTTTGAAGTCATTTGGACTTTCAATTTTGAATTCTAAGTCGACAATTAAATAGATAGTTCACATACAAGCAAATAAGTTTCTAATAAATACAAAATTGTGCAATTTATGCCCATTCAAATACTAGATAAAAATAATACAGAGGTCGGGGTCGTTACATTTACACAACTATTGACGGGGGTTGTTTGGGCCCATGGGGCATACCACAGGTCCCGTTTCTTATTCAAAGCCTTTCTATCAATAGGATCAACTTCTACAATTGCATGATGGGCAGTTTTACTTTTCATTTGGAGATGATTCGAACCGGTTATTTTATTGGGCATTTCATGTATTTCATCCACACAAAAAATTAGGTCGATCCAATAACAGTAATTTTTTCAATTTACTGTGTTTTTTTCTACAACAATGAACGATAATTTTTTTTTTAAAAAAAAAACTAAATCATACATTTTTATGACAAAAATAATAAATTAAATAAGTTGTACATATCAGATCAATCTAAATTGTTTTGTGGATGAAATGCACGAAATGCTCGACAAAATGAACAGTTCGAACTATCAAAACCGAGCTAGTGAAACTGCCCCTCTACTAGGGGGAATCCTCCTCATAGAAAATGCTTATCCAAGTGATATTGTAGCCATACCATAGGGTGTGGTGATGAGAAGGTTAAAAATTCAAGCTAATGGAATATCAATGATTACTTTAGTTGTAATATAACTTTACTAACAAAACTAACATTCTAAAATCTTGACAAGAAAAAAAAAATTGTTTATTCATATTTGAAAGGACATTCAACTAGACAAAGAGTTAACCTAACTAATTGGGCAAGTATTCTTTAAAATGAGAGTCCCTTTCTTGGACAGAAATATTTTAAACAAAAACAAAAAAAAGTTATAGATTCTCACAAGTTGAATCTAACTTGAGAGACTAGTTGAGCTTTAGTGGGCCCATTTTGGGCTGATTTAAGTCATTCGAATATTTCACTTTTTATACATAGAAAAAATTAAGATGATCTAATATCAATAACTATATATTTGAATTATATTTGTCTAAAAAAATAAACGATAAATATAATTTAATGAGTAATCACATATTTTTTATAATCTAAATGTGATTAAAATATATAATTATCGTTATATAATCATCATAATTTTTTATATACATATTTTACTCAATCAATTTTAACAAATAAACGACTCACATGTCAATCTCAAAATTAACTCACCAAATTTAAACTACTCTCTCAAATGAAACATGGCAAGAAATTTGACTTTTAGCAGCGTTTATAGACTTAAAAAACGTGACAATAGGCTTTTGTGACCTTTAATATTTTCGTCGTAGGTACAGCCGCCGCAATAGCTTAGCAGCGATTCAAAAAAGTCACTAAAAAATTAGATGGCATTTTTTAAAACGACGTGAAATCTTTAACAACCACTTACTTTTCCATTAATGCTGTAATGATGACGTCATTCAGTGACATTTTTTGAAAAAAATGCCACCTTTCTTCATTTTTAATACTTGCCTCAGATGTGATGTCTTGATGACATCATTTAGTGGCATTTTTCATAATGTTTTTCATTTTTTTTTAAAGAACAAAGCCCAATTAATTGAGAATTTCACTAGGAATAGAAATTGAAAATTAACTGAAAATTTATATAAATTTAACTAGGAATAGAGATTGAGAATTAACTGATAATTAATATAAAAAAACATAGATTGGCTCAAATTTGAATTACAATGCCAAATTAAAGACCATAAAAATTCTAGTTCCTTGGAGGTTTAACCCTACAACTTTCCAAATCTCAATCATATACTGTCAAATAGTTTCAATTTTCTTCAAATCAGCCCCCCATGTTGTTTAGTGCAAACCTAAGGTGAGAATCTCCATTTTCTCCATGAGAACACTGATCAGGTCTGCTTGTACCTACCCCACATACAATCTTCATAAAATTAAACAAGGAAGAAATTGGTTACCAATAGGAACCATCTGAACCGAACAAGCAACACGCTTGAAATCCTCCAAGAAATACCCATAGAATGATCATGCAGCTTCCTCGTAGCATCTATAGCACCCTTGATATTATTCCGTTCCAAAAAATGGCACACCACCTACATTCATTAGAATTTATATTATCTGCATCCTTACATAAAACAAGATGCTTGAATGCAATTAACATAAGAGAAATAGCAATTTTTTTCAAAATGAAAAATCAGAGGCAAAAGTTCGTCAATTATTACAAACATCCAGTAATTTTCCATGCAGGAAAACTGCTTAATAGATGAGATAATTTTAGCAATCAGCAATCAGCAATAATGCCAAAATAATAATAAATCAGATCCACGGACCTGTAATTTTGTCAAGCGAGACCAAAGGGTACTTAAGAATACATCATGATTCTACATCAGATCTTCAGCAACATTACCATCATTTGTAGATGTTAACTCCCTTTCAGTTATTTGTGGATGTCCATTCTGTAAGTTTCCAAGTAGCATGTTAAATATTCAAAAGACTACTTGACAAAATCTAAGAATATGTCTGCATTATATGAGAGAAAAACCTCGAAATAAAAATAAATAAATAAATAAAAAATCTGAAATACAAGGTTTTATTTTAGATAGTCCAGAATGAAACACAATTCTCATTATAACTGGCCATTAACACTGGCCAATTTATCTGTTAGTATTGTTTTATTTTTACACAGTCAATTCTTTTAATGTATAACTTCGTCAATCCTTTTATAAACATGGATCCTAAGAATTTGGTGAAATGGCTTAATAGGATCCATGCCAATCCCAAGTAATTGGGAGAAAGGCTTAGTTCAATTGAGTTGTAGCCTACAGTTTCATTATATCTACAGATATGTGAGTAAGTTGAGGATTGATTAAATATTCTGCAATGGAGTTGATTGATTAGAGCTATGAATGGTAGATATGAAAGCTAGTGTTGGTTTGTCTTGAGTGAGGGAACTAGTGTGAGGTGGTGGTTATCTGTAATAGAGGGGGTTGATAGCATTTGATAGCAGACCTCCATTCACAACTTTAACTGAATTTGTCCCTTCAGTGCCATTGAGGGACTTATTACCGCAAATAATTGAAAACAAATCAATATTTTGAGCAACAGATTATTATTATAATAACGTATATATGTAATCAAAAGCTCATAGGTTGTGTATCTATTGTTGAACTCATAGGATTTAACACGAGGAAGGAGAAATCAAATTTAAAATGCATGTAGGGAACAATGTTTAAAATTCTATATCCTTTGACAAGGCTCAAATATAAATGATCTGCCAAAAATTCAAAAATGGAAAATAGTAAGAGTATTCAGGAAATATTGGAATGACATGGAGTTTAAGAACATGCTGTTTCACTATATTAGTCTTTCTTTTGAAGAATTTCAAATTGGAAAGGAAATGAAGTTTTCAGAAAACTTTTTGACAAACAATTTTCAGAAATTAATTTAGAAAAAAGTTTCATCAAGTAATCTCCCCTTTCTTTCTGAAAAAATTAAAGAACTTCCAGAAATAGAACCAATATACTGAAATTACAAGCAAAGTTTCGATCTCAAAATATAGGTTTATTAACACAAGAATGCTTAGATTTCATTTTCCAGCGGAAAATCTCACAAAGCAACAATGAGAATATAATGGAATGAGCAAAAAGTTCATCTGAAGGTGCTACTAGTTTAGAACGGGCCAGCTTCCAATCTGATACTGGTTGATCAAGTTGACAGACAAAAGGATCAAGTATGTCTCTGAAGTCACCAGAGATCAATACCCAAACATAAGGGACTGAGGCAGAAATAAATCATACAGGAAAAGCATATGATGGAAGAATATTGCTTCAAGGAAGAAATTAAAACTAGATATGTTAAAAATCCAATGTGAATGTATAGATGCAACAAATTTATGTAGAGATTTTTTTTGTTTCTCTCTAAGTGTGGCCCCAAGGAATATAATATCATAATGAAGATTTATCACTATCATAAAGATACGGTAACACCAATGGACATGTAAGATATTGATATCGTTTCAGAACAATTAGAGACATTAATGTAAATTTATAAACACCATGGGTAATACCGATATATCAAGGCCTTGAAACATGCTGTATAACAGATACATCACAAATATAGCAGATATTTCATTCCAGAGGTGGGAGAGAGGTGTATGAGCTAGGGTGGAGTGTTGAGGACACCGAACAGAAGATCCGGTCATTATGTTTCCAACCTCTCAATCAACACCATATTGCCAATAGATGAATTCAAATAAATGAAAATGAAATCCAAATATAAAGACATTTTTGGCTAAACCCCGATTAGCAACCTCCATGTAAAAATAAACACTTACTATCCACGTATATATTTTTTGTTTCTTTAATCTCGTAATCTAGAGACGGGCAGCGGAAATTTGAAGCATTCCTTCTTTGACTCCCAACTTTTACCAAAGAACTTTCCTGGAGATCACATTTATGCTCAGAGCGGTTAAGTTGAAACTAAATAAATCACAAATATAAAACATAAAATATAAACTAAACTAAAATTTTATTTAAGAGGGATAGTATGAAGAGTAATATCAAACCTGTGGGCCAAAAGGAAGAATGAAAGGTTCATTATCAGGATTTATTATCAGACGGCCAATCAACTTTGCAGCTCCAAAATTCCAGGCTTTGACAGAAGATTTCAGCATCCCCATGATGGCTTGGACTGCATGTTTCTCCCTGGTTTGACAAAAACCAGTGAGAAAATTCTCCACTAAGGGGGGTTCTTTTCCTTCTATTTTGGAACAAGCAATTCTGAAATTGGAAATCATAGTTGCATGATGTAAAGAAAAATAAGAAGTCAATTTTTACATAATTTTGATGAATGAAGGCTTTGATGAACTAAAGATTCAAAGATCCAGGAGTGGTGCGAAATTCACAACTGTCTCGAGGGCATTTTCAAGCACTTGCATTCAAGGAAAATACAAAGTAAATAAACACTTACATTCTAGGAAAATACAATGTACCATTCATTCTAGGCATGTCAAACTATTTTACAATAATCATCCATATCTTATAAACATCATGGAATATGTCAAAATCACACTAAAGGAAGTCAGAAATTCCCTTAGGTGTTTACAAAGTCAGTGAACCCCTTTGATTCAGAATCCAGTTGATTTTGAATGTGGTCTTTCATTTTCCTGCTTTTTCATGCAGTGCAGTCTTGGTTCATACATAACATGTTCAGGGAATGGAAAATTTAAGATAAATAGAAAAAGTGATGCAATACCCAATTTATACTAACATGACTGACTACTTCATACTAGTAATCAATTTATCATCTTCTCATGGCTCCCACATCAACTGGGCTGAATCTCATTCTCATCCTTAATTTGAATTAAAAAAAAAAAAATTAAAAAATTCAAGGATTCTAATGTTCTTCCTTAAAGACAAAAAGGAATAACATAGTCTAATTACATATGTTCATTAGAAATACATAAAATTATGTTCTACCAATATACAAACATAGATTGAAAAAATTGAAAATAATGAGATTGAAAAACAGAAAGATCAAAGTGAATGAGATTCTATTGAAAAGAGAGCAGACCAAAAATCGCAACTGAAAAGATTAAAAGGAGTACAATTCGACTGAAGAGAGGCCAGATCGAAGAGCGAGGAAGATAGTAAATCGTGTGTTTGAGACCAGATCTGATGGAGCAATAGAGAGAGAGAGAGAGAGAGAGAGAGAGAGAGAGGACGAGACCAGAGGCGCGCACTACAAGAAAAAACACTTTTGGTGACCACCTATTTTTTTTTGTCGCAAATAGTCCACTTTCTGCGACTAAAATCTAACTTTTGGCGACCACAATTTTTTGGTCATGAAAAATCACCTTTTGGCGACCAAAAAAAAAGTTAGTCGCGGAAAGTATACCTATTGGCGACCAAAGGCTTTTTTGGTCGTGAAAGATCACTTTTTGGCGACCAAAAAAATGTTGGTCGCGGAAAGTATACCCTTTGGTGACCAAAGGCTTTTTTGGTCGCGGAAAGTATACCTTTTGGTGACCAAAAAAATGTTGGTCGCGGAAAGTATACTCTTTGGCGACCAAAAAAAAAAGTTGGTCGCGGAAAGTATACCTATTGGCAACCAAGGGCTTTTTTGGTCGCGGAAGATTACCCTTTGGCGACCAAAGAAAAAAGTTGGTCGCGGGAAGTATACTATTGGCGACCAAAGGCTTTTTTGGTCGCGGAAGATTACCCTTTGACGACCAAAAAAAAAATTGGTCGCAGAAAGTTATGGCGGGATAATTTTTTAAAAAAATGGATACTACTGTAATTACATACTATTTTTCTGTTTAGGCATTAAAAGTTTTATAAAATAATATATAACCCAATTTTTATGGGTTATATATTTTCTCTACCAAATATGAACAAGAAGCATGGTATTGGCAGAGTGGATTGGGTGCATGGTGACTCCTTGGTCTGGAGTTCAAGTCTTAGGGTGCAAAAGAATTAATTTTTTTGGGTCAAGGCGCTGACTTTTGGCGACCAACTTATCTTTGGTCGCTAAAAGTTCCCTATTGGTTAATATGAATTGGACTTTTTGCGACCAAAAAAGTTGGTCGCCAATGGTCACTTTTTTTAGTCGCTAAAAGTTCCCTTTTGGCTAATATGAATTGGACTTTCCGCGACCAAAAAAGTTGGTCGCGAATGGTCACTTTTAACGACCAAAGGCTTTTTTGGTCGCAGAAAACTATCTGTCACGAGGCTTTAGCGACCAGCTCGCGACCAACGTATTTTGGTCGCGAAAAGGTTTTAGCGACCAAATATGGTACTTTTTGCGACCAAACATGTTCGTCACAGAAAGTGTTTTTTCTAGTAGTGGCGATAGCAATGGGGGGGACTAACCTTAGGAAGAGCTTCAATAGGTAGGGCGCATTCAACACCATCGCGCTCGAAACCCTAGATAGAATCCCTCTAGAAACCCAATATTCATGATCTCGTCTCCTCCTCTTGCTTCGACTCGACAAGTCTCAGTTCTGATCCCTGTCTCGATCTCGATACATGATCTCAATCTTTTTCACTCCTTGGTCTCATAACCTCACGTTCGTGCAACTCAACTGGTCCATCTTCCTTTGCAAAATTATCAGAATCAGAATCAAGAAAAATAAAAAATCGTCAAGAAATTTCAACCAAATCGATTCAAGAATCGATGGATTTAGAATTAGATCTGAACAAGTAATCGAAATCGAACCTGATGAATCTCTCAAGGAGCATGAGGAGAGACAGAGAAAACCCTAGATCTAGAGAAAATGATAGAGAGAGAATGACAGAAGACGAAAAGAGAAATGAAGACGGAGCACCGTTATAAAGTGAAACGCGTGGTTATAAGAGTATAACGCTTGTTTTTAATTTCACTTTACACCTTTCACAGCGTTGTCAAACGTTGCCTAAAAAACGTAGTTATAGACAACTTTTGTTGTAGTGAAATAACCAATCCGACTTAAATTTAGCAGTTGTTTGAGATTTTTTAAATAGGTACATTTTTTTGAATTTGAAGTGATGTGATAAAGAAGTAATGTGATTTAAATAAAATAGTGATTTTTTAATTTAATTTTTTTTTAAAGGATGACAAGTAAAACCTTATTGATGTTCATACGGAGATCATAAGAATCCCTTAAGATCTTCTTATGACAAACTATTCAAAAGAAAAGAGGTGTCTTATCCTATGTTTCCTTTGTAGGTCCTTGTCACTCAGCGAGTCCCCTATTAACAAAGGAGCATATTATTCCATGAAGTAATATTATGTGCCACACAAAGCATTCATACCCATTTCCACACCAATGGATGGTGTGAATGTAATTGCTTGTTCGGTATAATTCATTAATGTTAAAAATTGTTAATTAGAAAATAAAAGTTAAAAATATTTGTCTCATGATTTTTAAATAATTATTTTTTTAAAATTTTTATTTAAACTAATTTTTTTAATGTATTATATGGTTACAATTTGTATGAGCTATTTGTAGTTTTCTTTTCTTTTCTTTTTCTTAATTTTCCATTGGTCAACAAATCGTTTATTACAACTTTTGTTTACAGTTTATTAGACAAAAAATTAAGATAGCTTACACAAGTTGATTGCGTGAAAGTTAGGATAAGTAGTTTATTAGACAAAAAATTAAGATAGCTTACATAAGCTGATTGCGTGAAAGTTAAGATGAGTACTTTATTAGACAAAAAATTAAAATAACTTACATAAGTTGATTGCATGAAAGTTAAGATGAGTAGTTTATTAGACAAAAAGTTAAGATAGCTTACATAAGTTGATTGCGTGAAAGTCAAGATGAGTAGTTTATTAGACAAAAAATTAAGATAGCACACAGAAGTTGATTGCATGAAAGTTAGGATGAGTAGTTTATTAGACAAAAAATTAAGATAGCATACATAAGTTGATTGCGTGAAAGTTAGAATGAGTGATCAGATTGATGTCATGATAATTTATTTATTTATTTTTAGACGGAGTGTTCTCCTAATTATCAAATTTGTGAAATTTTAGATGGAGTGTTCTCCTGATATCAAATTTGTGAAATATTTTACTATTAGTGCACATTTGTTTCTTAAAGTCAATTCCGCGGATTGATGGGAGAAAATAATGGATCATTTTTATGGTTTATAAAGCAACAAAGAAACCATAAAAATAGGATCAACCTCTAAAATCCATTAAATACTTAAGTGAGATTTTATGATTAATTTCAAAAATATAATATAAAGTAAGTTTTTAATTGTTTAATAAACTATGAACATAAATAGACATAAGATTTGAAAAAAAAAAAGAAAAGAAGAAGAAGAAAAAAAATGCATGACTATATACACTTATATGAAATAATTGTCTAAATAATTTCGTGAACCAATTATTAATTTGTTTGACAAAAACTTCACACGTCACTGCTGGGAAAATGACTTTTAGCGGCTATATGTCTGAAAAACGCCGCTAATTCCTTTAGTGACGCTTACTACCAAACGTCGAGGACGCGGCCGTCGCTGTAAGTTTATGACGCTTTAAAAGCGTCATAAAATTAGTATAGACGGCGTTTATAAAAACGCCGTTAAATGTGGCAGTCAACGGTAACATGACGTCACATAAGCATTAGCGACGCTTCAAAAACGTCGTAATAGATTTTTTGTTATTTTAAAAATATAACTATAGTGGCGCTTTGAAAAACGCCGCAATAGATTTTTTTTTTTTTTTGTTGTTTTTGAACTACTAATTTTGTGAGATTAACTTCAAAAATATACCTGTAAAATAGCAATAATGAATAAAACTTTGTATAGACATATATTTATGTGAGATTAATATTCCCTCACATCTATAATAGTACCCCATACAACATCCTTCAAGAAAAAAATCCAATAAGTTCAATCCCAAAAAATAAAATGAGAATAATTTAAAGATAAAAGTGAAATTAACAGTTGAATAATAAAAAGTAATAGTGCCTAAGGCAAATAGAGTTGGGAAGAAGTTATAATGATTTCCACTACTCAAATCAATACCATAAATTAGGACAGATAACATTTGTCATTGGGTCTAAAAGTTGTGTTTAGCCAAGAAATAATTATGCCTTCATATTCATTGGGTTAGACACAAAGCATCAAGCATTAATGTCCAGATTTTCTAATCAATGTCTCCAAATTTTCAGAGTTGAACAGAGTATTAATAATACACATCAAATATTACCCTTCCTGCATAAAGCAAGAACCACCATACTGCTAGAAATTTATTTTTTCACCCCAAGTCATGCACCTATACCATGGCTTCTGAAGCATTTGGAATCTCTGCCATAATCATGTGCTCATTTGAAAGACCAGCATCATCACCTTTTGTACAGCCAACCTGCTCACAGAGAGAGAGAGAGAGGATGAACTTATACTAATGGTAAAACTAGGAGGTTCAATCATGGTAAATCAACAATAAAATTCTGCTCTCAAAGAGTTTATCTTGCAAAGCATTTTAAGCAAAAAATAATAATGAGCAAGAAACAAAGCATGAACTGATAACATACATAATTTGCACTTATTAGTGGATAACATCTATAGGAACACAATGGATCCCATGATATGTACGTACCAAAGCTACATACCTCAGATGGAGTGAACAGAGCACACACTTGATCAGTTATATTCAATAAGGATGCTTCCTGCCAAATTGAAAATTTGAATGAACAATTACAAAGGAATTGCAATCAGATAGACTGTGAGAAAGAAAATGAAAGAGAAGAAAGGAAAGGAAAGAAACAATCACCTGTTTGCACAAAAACCAGAGAGAAGATATATCTTGTCTTGTAAAATTCAGATTATAACGCCCCCACTAATGCATGGATAATTTCATCCAATGCAGGTTCCTTAAGCTTAAGAACACTAGGCTCCTGACTTTTTCTATTGGCCTGCATTCAGAGATATACACAATAAAACCAAAGAAGTATCATGTGTTGTAAAATTCAGCTCATACTGCCTCACTAATGCATAAAATTTCATCCAAAATAGGTTCCTTAAGCTTATTATCTAGCAGTATAAAGTTTAATTTCAATTTCCTAGTACAAAATGCATAAAGATCCGAACAAAAAGGAATCACCCACATACCTAAGGTTTACTTCCCTTTTAAATGTCAATACATATTTATTTGGTAAGTAAGGTACCCACCAAATTACTATGTTAAAACCAATATATTAAAGGTAAACCAACCATAATAATGAGAGAAGCTTGAAAAGACATTTGAAGGTAATTAAGTAACCAAAACATATAGTTGTGGTTTTTGCTATGAAATCCCTAAAAATAACAACTGTACAATAAATGAAAAAATAATTTACCTGCAGAATGGTCTTTGCTGTCCATCTATTGTTGATCAGAATTGATAGGTATAATTCTTTGTGTTTCATCTATTGCATGGAGAAAAGAGTAGAAATGGAGGAGAAGAATTGACGGGAAGGAAGAGTTTGAGAGAGAGAACTTCGAAATCGAGAGAGAGCGAAATGGTGGTGCTCACCTTAGCATATGGGAGAAATGCCCTACTACAACTGTCAAAGTGATCATAAACAGTATGTTGATGCCAAAACTCTAACAGCAAATTGGTAAACTGTAATGGCATCACATCTAAATGAAGGGGATCAGGTTATGGAAAATGATATTTACTGTCGGTAGAATAAAATTAATATGTACAAGTTTATAGCAATCCTCCACTAACCAATCTGGAAGCTCAAGTACAAAATCATATGCACATATACAAACATGAGAGAGAGAGAGAGAGAGAGAGAGAGAGAGAGAGAGAGAGAGAGAGAGAAAAACAAATCAAATCCAGCTGTAATGCAGAGGTTATCTAAGTCATGAGTTTACCCTTACTTACTGGTGCAACAAGCCACCAATATGCTTTAACTTAAGGAACATGTTCAACTAACATCCAATAAGAATGTAATATACTATTCATTAAAAAGAAGAAATATAGGAGAAAGTGAAAAACATTCCAAAGCACTTACAGCAAATCTCAGAAGAAGACATGATTTTCCAACTCCAGAATCTCCAATCAGCAAAAGCTTGAACAAGTAGTCATTGCAAATGACAAAAGGAATAATAAATTTTTCATTTTAAACTCAGCTGAAAAATTACAAAATACTTAACGAGGAAATACACCTTCAACATTTAATTGAATAATTTTGGCCTATGGTAAATATAAAAAAAAGAGTATTCTTTCTATTTATGGGGTTAATGTGGCGGCCGCCAGACTTGATGCCCCTCTTATTCTTTCTGGGTCCATACTTATCCACCAGGTTTATGAGAATAACCCTTTATATTTAAGAAATGACTCGACTACAAATTATATATACACAACCTGTGCAAAATGAAAAATAAATAAATTATATAGATAGTTTCATGTGTGTTGGAAGACTCGGCATTCATGAAGTTACCCAAGGTAATACATATGTTTGCTAGGTTTGCATATCTTACCTTGCATTTATTAGAGCCAGAGTCGTGAGTCATTTCATCAAGAATCGTTCTAACTGTGTCAATGTTATTGGTTGATACATATGAACATATCCACAGATTGTAAGTGAACAAATTCAGGGCACCGTTTCGTAGTTTGATTTTTTGAATAGCTTTATCAACAGCTTTAGGAAGCGTATCGGCATCCATCCCTTCACATCTCTCCAAAATCGTGTCCATATGTTTAAGTCTTCTAGCCCAATAATAAATGAGAACCAGAGCCTTGTAGGTTTCTGTAGTTTTTCCAGTGTCAGGTAGACCTAGTAAGTACTCCCCAGTAGCATCATAACCAACCACTTCGGCCATCAAGGCAATGTGGACTGCACAGTCGGAGTCCGATAATTCAAACTCTTCGTGACTAACCATCCACTCTGATATCTGAAAGCTCGTACTAGTTACACAACAGTATATACCACTTCTTTAACAAATACGTAACGAGAAGTGGTAAGAAATTTTGTTGTCAAATAAATGCTTCAATTGATTGCAAATTACGAAATGAAGCACTGTTAAGCAATTCAAACAGTCAATGTTAACAGTACTAATAAGTCATCTATGAGTTCTAATCTAAACATGCTGAGAAATAACCATAAATAGTTGGAAAAGTTTCTTCAGATAGCAGTATCTTCTAACAGGAGGCCACTTTTTTTTTTTTTTTTTGATAAATCTAACAGGAGGCCACTTTTAAATGTGAATTTAGACATCAATCAGAATAAATAGTTAAGCAGTTGGTCTTTATGATGCCACCTATGTTCATTTCAGATGATGATCTTAATCCATAAACATTTTCTCAGGCTGTTCTCACAACATACAGATATCAGTGTTACAACCCTGTGCTTTAAGGGTTATATAGATGCTAAGAACCACGCTATTCAGGTAGTGTCTCCATTTTTATCTACTTTTGGTAAAAATAATAGAAATTTCTGTAAATAATCTGCTTCAACAGGGATATCGAGAACATGACTTTTGCATTTCACACAAAACACAAATGTGAATGAACAACAATAGCAATTTAGAATTAAAACAAGCTCCAATAAGTATCAGACTAGAAAATTTGAAGATCGCACATGATAAAACATAATGAGGCAGATCACTCAGAATTTAGCTGATAAGATTCTCCACGGGATAGTAATAGTAATCTCACATAAATATGTAAAAACCTGTTGGGTAACCATGCAACTAAACACTTCAGCACTTTGTTCAGGGAAACTTGTAAGTATTTTAAGCATCAAACTGTTCCCAAGATCACCTTTCATATCATGAGACCTTTCAAATATGAATCAGATGACGATTTCACCTCCTTGCTGTGCAATTCTTGAACTGCAAGTTAGTTAAAGCTGTTAGATTCCATCCATACGAGGCAGTATACATCCAAACTGAAAAAACAATAGTGAGCTAGCAGGACATACAAATTACAACAGGAAGAAAACTACAGAAAGATAATGCAACTCCGACAAAAAGGCTAATGACTCAGACATGGCATGCAAAACTTAAAATTAAAGAATGGCCAACTTCAAAGACTGCAGCTAATGACAAAATAAAAATCCTGGCATTTTAGATAAATAAAAGTAAGTATCAACCAATATGAGCACATGGTAAGGAACCAAGGATTCAAATTTTAAGGCAATATGTTGACAAGCTGCGACACTCTCAACAAGCAACTAAACACTTTGATTCTCTCCATACGTATTATGTCCTTCAAAGTAAAAACAAAAGAAAACAAAGGAACCAGATGTGACAAAAAAAAAAAATCACAATCTATACACTTTGCTACCACTGTTTGGTAATACAACACCAGTTGCTCCCATCACATGCTTATCTCTCACCAACTCTCTTTTTTCAATAAAGTATCTCTCATCTCAGCAACTCACCCGTTATTTGCAAGCAATCGTCCATCACAGAGCTACGGGAATACCCAACAAAAAAATAATAATAAATGAATAAATACCATTATCCATTAATAATAAATGAATAAATACCAACATTTGAAAATTTCAGACACTGCCTATTATCCATTAATAATGCACAAATCCAGAGTAACATTGGCCTCCGAAAAGGCCTGCTTGGTAATCCAACATCTATTATGTTGGGAAATTTATTTTATCAAAAATAGCCACATAATATACAAAATAAAATCTATGTAAGGAACTAAAAAACAGAGAAGATATTACCTACCTTGAATTCTCAGGAATGATTGTAGACAAAAAGGGCCTAAACATTCGATCTCGAAGTGTTTCAATGAATGTGTTAGGGCCTAAACATTCGATCTCGAAGTGTTTCGATCAGACAGCCATAATAATCAACAAAGTTCGTTTGGAGACTCGAAACATAAATGGTTCTGTCACTAGTATGAAGGCACTTACAGTTTCAACGTTGCAAGCTCTTTGGCCAATACCATATTCCTTTCCTGCAGCCTTACGCACTCCAAAGTTGATCTATCAAGTTCCTATTATACAAGGAAGGAGCTAAATGAGAAGGTTTCAATCAACCTGTGTAAACATGTAAAACACAAAAAACACACTCAACAATTTGAAAAGAACTGTATGCCTCTGAAAAAAACAATTTGAAAAGAACAGCAATGAAATTAAATTACCTCCTCATTGAGTTCTTCGACATCTTTCTGATGACGCTCTATCGCCGATCTGAGTCCTAAAACCTTCCCTTCCAATTTCTCCATTTCCCTATGCAACTCCCCTGGATTATCTTCGCAATTGATCAATTTCTGATAGAGGTTGCCTACTGATTGGAAATAAAGCCGACTAACATTGGCCTCCGAAAAGGCCTGCTTGCATACAGGACATCGTTTTTTCTTCACATTTGAACAGTACTCGATACATTGTTGAAGGCTAGGTTTGTCAAAAAAACACATCAAATTGAAGATCGTTCTCGAATAATTATCGATTGAAGTGAACAACTGTGAAGATATAACTATAATATGTGAGTATAGAAGTGACTGACCAGAGCTCGTGGAAGACATGGCCGCAAATGGAGATTGATTGAAGGGCTTCGATGATTGGATTGAGATCTTCGTAGCAGATTGAACATATAGGCTTGGCTATTGTGCTACCGCCATTGGAGCTTGAAAAGCGAGTAATCGAGGGGTCAGAGTTCAGATCTGAGCTTCTGGAAGATGAGAAAAGAGAGTTTTAGCAATAGAAAGTGTAGGTAGAGAGAGAGAGAGAGAGACAGTGGAGCTCACCTTAGTGAAATCGAAATCGGCGGTGCAAATGGTGGTGGCGACGGAGCTTCGAAATAGAAATCGCTCTGAAATCACTGAACCTCTGAATCTCTGCAAACAATGATCAAGTCAGAATAAAACGGTGGAGCTCTGAATCTCTCACTAAAGAGAGAGAGAGAGAGAGACGGTGGAGCTCGCTACCTCGCCGGTGCAGATCGTGCTGGCGATGGAGCTTCGAAATCGCTTTGAATCTTCGAAATCGCCGGTGCAGATGGAGCTTCGATGGAGCTTAGAGAGGGTTGAGAGAGAGAGAGAGAGATGTGTGTGCGTATAAGGGTTGAGAGAAAGAAAGGGCTGAGATTCAAAATAAGGAAGGACGGAGGACGCGCGTGTGCCTACCGCATTTGGAGGCGTTTTCAATTATAAAACGGTGCCGTTTTGGTTAACAAATACGTGGCAGTTATAAAACGCCATTAAAAATTAAAAAAAGTGGCATTTAAAAAAACGCCGTTAAAAAAACGCCGTTAAAACCTATTTTTCTTGCAGTGCGTGTCCACACTACCAACACTCCAGATGTTTAGATATGGGATACATGCTATCATCAAACAACTTTTATTACTCTTTGCAAAAGAACATCTTCAATCTCATGCAATCATCAAACAACTTTTATTGTCATCATGATCTTTTTTTGTTGCCCTGCCAAGTATATGACAATTCTTTCGGCATACATTTTAACCTCCGCACATCCACAAAATATAGAAACGTTTCAAAAAAAAAAAAAAAAAAAAAAAAAAACTAAATTAAAAGAAGAGTAAAAATTTATCCTATTATACTATTATATTATATTAAATGAGACCCTACCTTACTTTCTTAAAGTTTTTTCCATGTGGCATTTACATAATTTAATAATAATAAAAAAAAAACCTACTCTACAATTATTTCTCACTCAATCACATTTTCCAAATAAGTACTATAGAATGACTTCTTCTCTTCTCCAATAACTTCCTTTAATCAAATTATTATTATTATTATTTTTCTTTTTACTTTTACTTTTACTTTTACTTTCTTCCTCTAGCTGTACAATGTTTTTCTCTTTTAAAGAAAGTACATAAGTGTTTTACTCAATCATGGCAAAAGACGTACAAACTGTGGAGATATATTTTCTGAGTACCAACACGTAGCCAAAGTGACGTCGACATGTCAGCCGAGGTGACACGTGTCCTGGCCGTGACGTCGAGGTAATCTTGGCCAGGCTGAGGTTATTCCCGAAGATATTGAAATCTGGAATAAGCGAATAAGGGATAAGAGTCTTAGAATGAAGAAGGATCTCAGCTTAGATAAGGATAAAGCTCTTAGGGAGTTTTATCTTTATCCATTGGAGAGTCCAAGATGAGCATTGAGCTAAAGTCTATTGTAGCTAGGCTTCTAATGGGATTAGGATTGAGTTAGCTATAAAAGAGAGGCACCACCATGGGTCTAAGGTATGCAATTTATGTTTTGAACAGTGAGTTAAGCACTATTTGATTATCTTTGAGATAACTGACTTGATCGTCGGAGTGCCCCAGGGTGGATAAACCACTACCGGAATATCTTCTTTCTGCTGCAGGTCATCCAGGTGCCATCTATTCCGCCAGCGCTCTCCAGTTAAATAGTGAGTTGGCAGTGTGGTCAGAAATTCACTCACACAATTTGGCGTCGTCTGTGGGAAAGAAAGGAAGATAGATGGCCAGCAATGGACAGAAGGAAAAGGTTGGGGACAAAATCCCTACTAGGAATGGTAAGCATGTTGACCCTAACGTGGAGGAAGATGGTTGCAACGAGGAGACTCAGAATTAGAATCACGACTAGAAAAACGTCGGCAATGAGGGCAACGTACCAAAGAAATCGAATCGAAGCGGGTATTACAACGAGGACAACCTCTTGGTATGAAAGATAGATGCCTGCGAAGGGATGAAGAGGTGAAAGTGATGGCGAACAAATTGGTAGACCTACAATCGGTCATCAATTTCATGATGCAAAATAACGTCTTGCAGCCACCGTTTTCGCTGCACGACACGCCGATTCCAACGGCTGATGCCCAGAAGGAAGCGCAGAAAACAATCCCTGTAGCACCCTAACACACCAGGAGCGAAAAGTACTCCCACCGGCCTTCACGGGAGGTTGGCCGAGGAGAGTCGAGGAGAGAAGAGTCTCTAAGGACACATCGCACCAAGGAAGCAAACCCCAGAGAACATCGGCATGTTCAAAGACATGAGTTGTGCTTTGACACAACTAATGGAGAAAGGTCGAAAAGGGCTCACAAGGAAGCTGAGAGTAGTGCGCCAAAAAGACTGAAGTCAGGAGATACTCGAGCTCCTGGGCGGACCAAAGAGGACTTGAGAGATTACCTCAAAAGGAAGCAACAGAATGCCGAGGTAACTTCCCTTGTTAAGCCGAAAACACCATTCTCGGCGGAGTTGGATAGATTTGAGGCCCCAAAAAGATTCAGTATGCCGAGGTTCCAGATATACGATGGAAAGTCGGATCCCAACTTTCACGTCGGATTATACCTGAACTCGATGGCACTAGACACTGGGAATGAGCCGTTGCTCTGCAAAGTGTTCCCCTTATCCTTCGGGGAGATTGCATCGAATTGTCTTAGAAATTACCAAAAGGAAATGTGATGTCCTGGGAAGGCCTGGCCGAGATGTTCGTGGCCAGGTTCGTGACAAACAAACTGCAGCCATTAAGGGTAGATGCCTTGATGGCTCTAAGAATCAATAAGGATGAAGGCCTTAGGGCCTACGCAAAAAGGTACTATGAGGTGTTCAACCGAATACCCGAGTACAACCAAGAGGTGGCGATCGTATCTTTCAAGAACGGCCTAAAAGATGATTGTCCACTACGAAAGTCTTTGGCAAAGACATTGCCAAAAAGCATGGAAGAGCTTATGGCCAGAATTGAGAAATAAGCCAGAGTAGAGGAAGATACATCAGGGACTAAGGAGACAAAACAAGAGAAGGGAAACGACTCGCCGAAACGAGGCCAAGGTAACAATGGATCCAACAAGCAAGAGATAGGACTGAGGGTTGCACAGGCAGTCACAACTGTGTTCCAAATCCCAATTCACAAAGTCCTGATAAAATCCAAACCCAACCCTATTTCAGAGCACCAGCAAGGGTACCAGGAGAGTTTATGGGAAGGAGCCTTGGTAAGCATTGTGCTTACCATAACGAAGATGGGCATATGACTCAAGGTTGCAGAGCCTTGAAGGCACACCAGGAAGACCTGGTAAGGCAAGGCCATCTGAGAGACCTTGTAGATGAGGCCAGGACAAGGGAAGAGCAGGCAAGACTGCCTCAGGCACCAGCAGTTGCAGGCAGGCGGACCTCGGGTAATTAATGTAATTCACTCGAAAGTCAACAAAAACGAAATTCGGGGGGAGACCCAGAAGGTGAGGCACTTGCAGCATGTGTACCAAGTCTGAGAGAAAAGACCTCGGGCCGAGGACTGCTAAGGACCAGTAGTGTCCTTTACTGAAGTTGACCTGGAGATGGTCCAACATCCGCACAACGATGCCTTGGTAGTGTCCCTCCAGGTTAGGAAATGCCAAGTAAAGCGCATCCTTATTGACCAAGGCAGCTCTTGTGACGTCATGTATGTCAGATGTTACAAGGAGCTTGGCCTTCTCCCAGACCATATGGAGCAATCTAATGGCCCAATGGTCGAGTTCAATGGAACGCCGACGCGGCCACTGGGAGCAGTAAGCTTGGATGTGCAAGCTGGCACCAAGAAGATAAAGACAGAGTTCACTATAATCAATACACCCTCCCCTTACAATGCTATCTTGGGAAGGCCATGGTTGCATGCAATAGGGGCTGTTCCTTCATCATTGTATCAACTATTACGGTTCCCAACAAAGCATGGGACAGAAGAGGTCAGAGGAGA
Organism: Camellia sinensis; assembly: GCF_055761805.1. Taxonomy (NCBI): domain Eukaryota; kingdom Viridiplantae; phylum Streptophyta; class Magnoliopsida; order Ericales; family Theaceae; genus Camellia; species Camellia sinensis. The sequence goes on from NC_138963.1 coordinate 146,457,919, forward strand.
TCAGCTGCAGGCAAAGAACTGCTCCATGGCAACAATGAAATCCACCTGTAGCATACGAGAACCAGAGAGGGCAGAGATCGAAGATGAGGACATGGAAGTCCTAAAGGATGTCGGCAAGGAGCCAGCCGAGAAGAGTGAAGAAGCACTGAAGAAAATCCTCGTCCAAGAAGGGGATAAAGAACGCTTCTTCCTTCTCGGCTCGAGCTTAGCCGAAGAAGAGGAAAAAAAGTTGGAGTCTTTCTTGAGAAAAAACATTGAGGTGTTTGCCTGGACGCCCTACGAAATGCCTGGCATTGACCCCGAGGTCACTTGCCATCAACTGAACGTTGACAGGACAGCCAAACCTGTAATCCAACGGGCAAGAAGACCGACATTGATACACATCGAAGCGGTGGAAGAGGAAGTAGACAGACTTCTGGAGGCCCGAGCCATTCGAGAGGTAAATTACCCGACATGGCTATCGAATACAGTGGTGGCAAAGAAAAAGAATGGTAAATGGAGGGTCGGCGTGGACTTTACCAGCCTGAACAAGGCCTGTCCTAAAGACAGTTTTCCTTTACCCAAGATTGACTAATTGGTGGATGCCACTTCAGGGCATGGAAGGATGAGATTCCTAGATGCCTATAGAAGGTACCATCAAATAGCCATGTACCCCCCAGACGAGGAGAAGACTGCGTTTATCACCCCAAAAGGGCTGTATTGCTACAGAGTGATACCTTTTGGGTTGAAAACGCAGGAGCAACTTACCAAAGATTGGTAACCAAGATGTTCAGACACCTGATTGGCCGAACGGTGGAAGTTTACATCGACGACATGGTCATGAAGACCAAGGAACCTGAACGTCATCTGATCGACCTAAAAGCAGTTTTTGATATCCTTAAAACATATCGACTCCGACTCAATGCATCGAAATGTGCATTTGGAGTTGGATCTGGTAAGTTCTTGGGATACCTGGTGACCAGAAGGAACATTGAGGCCAGCCCAGATCAGATCAAGGCCATCCTAGAGTTGAAGAGCCCGACGTCGGCAAAATAGGTGCAAATGCTGACTGGAAGGGCCGCAGCCCTGAATAGGTTCATAAGCACAAGCTCAAACAAGTGTAAACCTTTCTTCAACTTAGTGAAGAAAGCCACAGACTTCTTATGGACCGAGGAGTGCGAAGCCGCCTTGGCCGACTTGAAGAAGTATCTGACCACAGCTCCAGTTCTTTCAAATCCAGAACCTGGTGAGGAGCTGTTCCTGTACTTGGCAGTTTCAGAACATGCGGTAAGTGCAGTGGTAATCTGAGAAGAAAAAGGGGAGCAAAGGGCCGTTTACTCTATAAGCAAAACCCTGGTTGATGTAGAAACCAGGTATCTACCCCTAGAGAAGTTGGTGCTGGCATTAGTAATGGCTTCAAAGAAACTAAACTATTATTTTCAAACCCATAAAATTGTGGTGCTAACTAAACACCCTTTGAAGTCCCTATTGCAGCAGGGAGATCTGACAGGAAGAATAGCCAGATAGGCAGTGGCCTTGGGCCAATATGACCTGGAGTTCAGACACAGAACAGCAATCAAAGGCCAAGTTTTGGCCGACTTCGTGGCCGAGTTCACGCCAGAATCCATCGTACATCGGGCTCCATTGAGCCGAGGTGAACGATGTCTAAGCGAGCAAGAAGGAGCCCAGCCAAGGGCAACAGAACAAAGGAAGGAAGAAAAACTAAGACCCTGCAACATTTACATCGGCGACTCCTTTCGACTGTTTGTCGATGAGAGTTCAAACTAACAAGGAGCTGGGGTAGGAGTAGTACTGGTATCTCCAGATGGACAGATATTAGAACAGTCCATTCGTTTGGGGTTCAAGGCCTCAAACAATGAAGCAGAGTATGAAGCACTAATTGCAAGACTAAAACTGGCAGCATCAGTAAAAGTAGATGAGGTGATAGTCTTCTGTGACTCTCAGCTTATAGTCAACCAGACAGCTTATAGGATGTCGGCCTACGTAAAGGAGGTCAGCAAGTTGGTGGACTTGTTTCAGAATTGTCGATTGCATCAGGTTAGCTGAGATGATAACAGTCACGCTGATGCACTGGCCAACCTGACTAGTGCAATACAACCTAGAAAAACAAGAACGATAATGATCGACTACTTGTTGGGCCCGAGCATTGAACCACTGATCACAGAGCGTGAAACAATGTGTGTGGACATGGGTCCAAGCTGGATGGATGCAATAATAGCATTCTTGAAAGAAGGAAGACTGCCATACGATCACAAGGAGGCACGTAAGATCAGATTGAAGTCGGCAAGATTCAGTCTGACAGTAGAGGGACATCTCTACAGAAGATCCTTCACTGGACGCCTTTTGAGGTGTGTACATCCTTCACAAGTTGAAGATTTTTTATATGAAATACATGAAGGAATATGTAGAAGCCACGCTGGGGGCAGATCACTTGCTCATAGGGCCATTACCCAGGGGTATTGGTGGTCCTACATGCAGAAAAATGCAGAGGCCTATGTCAGGAAGTGTGAAAAGTGTCAAAGGTTTGCACCTCTTATACACCAACCAGCAGTAGACCTAAACCCAGTATCCAGTCCTTGGTCGTTTGCCCAATAGAGCATGGATCTCATTGGGTAACTGCCCTAAGCAACTGGGCAAAGGAAGTCCCTGCTGGTAACAACAGATTACTTCACCAAATGGATAGAAGCTGAACCCCTTGCCAAGATTCGAGACATGGATGTGAAGAGCTTCATATGGAAGAACATAATCACAAGGTTTGGGATCCCAAGAGCAATAGTTGTAGACAATGGAACACAATTTGACAGTGAGCTAATCAAGAACTTCTGTGCAAAGTTCAAAATCAAGAATTACTTCTCAACCCCAAGCTTTCCTCAAAGCAATGGACAAACAAAAGCATCCAACAAAGTTATCTTGAATGGAATAAATAAGAGGCTGCAGGCAGCAAAAGGAAAATGGGTAGATGAACTGCCTAGTGTACTCTGGGCATATCAGACTACGCCGAGAAAATCAACTGGGGAATCCCCATTTGCCATGGCTTATGGCACAGAAGCAGTTATTCCTCTAGAAGTCAGCATCCTAGGAATCAGAATCCAGGGAATATAGAATGGGACTAATGATATATTATTAGTCCGAGATCTGGATCTGCTAGAAGAAAGAAGAGAGAGAGCAGCAATTCAGCTGGCAACATACCAGGGCTTATAATAAGAAGGTCAACCCAAGGGAGTTTCAAATCGGTGACCTCGTCTTGCGAAAAGTCGTCGGCAACAAGAAGGATCCCAGAGAAGGAAAGCTTGGCCCGAATTGGGAGGGACCCTATAGAATCACCTTGGTATTAGGCAATGGGGCATATTGGCTTGAAGATAATGAGCGCAAAGAGTTGCCAAGGCCTTGGAATACTTGCAATCTGAAATTTTTCTATCATTAGATTATCATGTTCTTTGTTATTAGCCAAAGTAATAAATAAACTTCTAGCTTGATTTTTCACACTTGTGACTGATAAGATAGTTGATGATGTTTCTGGAATACATGCATAATGAGAACCCAAGTGGAACTTAAGCTCACATTAGAGGGCAGAAAATTGGAAAATGGTTCCTGGCAAGATAGAATATACAAGCTAAAATTAGTTTAACACTTGTTGAAATTTGTGAAAAATTTACAAGTTGAAGTTAAACTAAGGTTATGTCTAACACTTGTTGAAATTTAAGACAAATTTGCAAGTTGAGTTAGACTGAGATCATGTTTAACACTTGTTGAAATTATGAAAAATTTACAAGTTGAAGTTAAACTAAGGTTATGTCTAACACTTGTTGAAATTTGAGAAAAATTTACAAGTTGAGTTAGACCGAGATCATGTTTAACACTTGTTGAAATTTTGTGAAAAATTTAGAGGTTGAAGTTAAACTAAGGTTATGTCTAACACTTGTTGAAATTTGAGAAAAATTTACAAGTTGAGTTAGACCGAGATTATGTTTAACACTTGTTGAAATTTGGTGAAAAATTTACAAGTTGAAGTTAAACTAAGGTTATGTCTAACACTTGTTGAAATTTGAGAAAAATTTACAAGTTGAGTTAGACCGAGATCATGTTTAACACTTGTTGAAATTTTGTGAAAAATTTACAAGTTGAAGTTACACTAAGGTTATGTCTAACACTTGTTGAAATTTGAGAAAAATTTACAAGTTGAGTTAGACGGAGATCATGTTTAACACTTGTTGAAATTTTGTGAAAAATTTACAAGTTGAAGTTAAACTAAGGTTATGTCGAACACTTGTTGAAATTTGAGAAAAATTTACATGTTGAGTTAGACCGAGATCATGTTTAACAATTGTTAAAATTTGTGAAAAATTTACAAGTTAAAGTTAAACTAAGGTAATGATGAACACTTGTTGAAATTTTGTGAAAAATTTACAAGTTGAGAGCAAGGTTGTATTAAACTAAGTACTTATGTACTTACCGATGTAAACCATTGGTGGGTATAGCCGAGGTATTTCACCCCGAGAAAATTACACAGTTAAAGTGTGCATTGAAGATATGCAAAATATTCTAAGTATGGAATCATACAAGAGCAGTAAAGAGAAGACAGAAATACAAGCATTCAAGAAAGGAAGTTGTATTAACATTCAAAAGATAACATGTCGGCCAAAGTGTAGACACCCCATTTTTGACAGACCTTAAGACTCAGACGTCATCGATTGAGCACTCGGTAATTGTGCATGTTGTGCTCGTTTCGAGTTTCTGGAGTTTTGGTCGAGTGCCTTGCCTCTGGGCCTCTGAACTCTTTGTGCTTCGGCTCGGTTTGCAGACCAGGCCTTGTTTTCCTTGCCTGAGGGAGGGAAAGGTCTTGTAGACCATCTCTCTGTGGTCGTAGACCACTTTTCATGGTCGTAGGCCACTTTTCCCGTTTGGAGACTAGTTTCTGATTTTTTAAGCCTTCGGCCGCGCGTCTTGTCTCGGGACCACTTAACGTTCTCCGTTTGGCGTGGTTTTTGAACCACACCTTGTTTCCCTAGCCTAGAGAGCCACTGTGGTTCGGGAGACCACTTTTGTGGTCGTAAACCATGTTGGGTGCTTGTTAGCTAGTTTTCGAGGCTTCCGGCTGTGCACTTTGCCTCTCAAACTTTCGTCTTGCATCCATTTTGTTTTTTTTTTGGTACAAACCTTGTTTTCCTTGTTTGGAAGGAGGTACAAGGGCGGGAGACCAGTATTTCCCCTTGGAGACCACTTTTCTTCCTGCTAGCCAGTTTTCTGGTCTGACAACTGGTCTCCAGGGTCTTTGGGCAACCTTTTCTGGTCGGCCACCCCACCCCTAGCTTGTTTTCAATGTGCTGATCATCTCCCACCATGGCCGACCACTTGAAGTAAGTGGTCAGCTGCTTTTTGCCACCTTTTTGGAGATATTTTCCTCCAGCTGGCACAGCTGGAGGGCACTGAAGTCATCCTCTATACATGTGTATGGAGGGATTGCATTGAACCTTAGCTTCCTCAAGAATCTTTTCTTTTTGTTCTCAATAAGAGAGAACCACCTCCTCCCTCCTCTAAGGTCAAAAAAAATTAGGGTTTGAGTTATAGATATAGCTTTGTATCTATCTTGCCTTGGTTCTTCATTTTTGTGCCTTAAAGTGTAGTTTTGTCTTACTTTAACACCGAAACACACACTCAAACACCATCCTTTGGATACTGAGGTGCTTAGGAGCTGGTTTTGGTGTTCTTGGGTTGGTTTGAGCTTGAAAAACCTACTGGAGTTGCAGTTGTAAAGGAGGTCTTCAAGGGTGAGTCTTTAACCCTTAAATCCCCCATTTTTTCTTAAGCTTTTAAACCTATTTGCATGTTGTTTTGAGCTTCACTTCCTACTGCAAAAAGTTCTATATTTTGGTGCTTAAGATCTTTGTTTAAGGTCACTTTTGTGTTGGGGGTTGTTTTCCCCCTTTTAGGCCTTGTTTAGCCTTGCTTTTGTGCCTTCTTTTTAAGCCTTTGGGATCACCTTGTTTTGGGTTTCTCACCAGTGAAACTCAGAGGAATTTTAGTGGTGGGAAGGGTGTTTTGAGGTTCCAAATAGGAGAGGGTCATCCCCTCTCCTTATGTCTTCAATACTTGCTTTGAATGCCTCATGTGTAAGCATGTTTGTTAAGCTTGTGTTAGTTTGTTCTTAGCATGTATTTGTGGTTATTTTGCTGTGGCATGCCACCATTTGTGCTTGGTTTTGTCACTCCGTGCATGCACAATAAACTTGTAGTGTAAATCACACAAACTAGCTTTGTATGCTTCATGAAGTAGCATGTCATTCTAGCTCATTTTGAGTCCATCTCAGCATGTTTTTGGTGTTGTTTTGCCATGTCATGCCTCTGTTAGGGTTTGGTTTGGTCACCTCTTGCATGCTCCATGCACTTGTAGTGTATTTCCATGAACTAGTCTTTTATGCTTCATCCTTTGACATGTCTTTTTAGCATGCTTTAGGCTTAACTTTAAGAAGATTTTGTACATGTTTTACCTTGTTTAAGGTCTGATTTGTGTTGTTTTGGCCATGCATGCCATGCTTTGTATAGCTATAGTGCATACTAGCTTGTTAGCTTTGTGTATCAAGTCCATTAGCATGCTTTACTTGGACTATGTGAATGATTTGACATCATTTGTAATGTGATTTCAGTCCATGTTTCATGGCCATGTATTTGCATCTTTCACTTATTCAATGCGTTGGAGGGTTTGCCCCCTTTATGTGTTAACATGGGTCATTGCGTATGCCTTCATGCCATAGCTTACGAGCCATCATTTCAGCGTTTATTTGGGGTTAGTATGCCATGATATAACTCTGATTTTTTTGCTTAAGTCATCTCATCCTTGGTCTTAGTAGGTGTAGTGTAATCCACCTTATTTGCCTTGTATGAATCATGCCTTATACCATCCATGCTAGCTTATTTTGGCTTCCTTCCGTACATGTTTTAGCATCATTTTGACATCTTCTAGGACTGTTTTAGGTTGCCTTTTCCATATGCTTCATGTTTTGCATACTTGTAGTGCAAGTGCTCTTGCTTACTTTAAGCTCTGAGCACCATAGCATGCTTCATTTGAGTTGTGTACTTGATTTGGCATCATCTAACATGGCATTTCAGAGCACCTAGGATTGCCATGCTCCCACTTCATTCACTCTTTAAGTGTCTCTGAGTGTTGTGCATTGTTGCCTAGTTTATGGCTTAGCTTGTATGCTTGCATGCCTAGGTCTTTGAGCCCCCATCTTAGCATGTTTTGGTCTTTGTTTAGACCTATTTGAGCTCTATCCATGGTTGGTTCATGATTTTGTACGATGTATTGCATGCTTCCTTTGTAATTCTTTTTACTAGCTTCATGCTTTAAGGACCTTTGCGTGCTATGCTTGCTTTGTTTGAATGATTTGGCATCATTTCTTGTCTAATTTCAGTGCATTTAGTGTTGTTACACTTCCGCATTTATCACTCCTTGAGCCTTCTTGAGGGTTGTGCTCTTAGGCCTACATGGTTGGCCAATGCATTGTGCATGCATGCTTTGTATTTTGGTGCCTTTGTTTCATTCTTATGGCCACTGATTTGGGCATGGCTGAGGTCTGTCCATTTTGGTTTAAGTCAATTGAACATGTTTTATTGCATGTTGTTTACATGCTTTTATTACATCGCATCGTGTATGCCTTGTTTATCGCATTGTGTATGCCTGTATGCCTTATACCTTGCATTGTATATGCCTAGGTTACATCATTACATTGTGCGTGTTAATTGATTTTTGCATTGGGTATGCTAGTTGTTGTATTGTGCATTGTGCATGCCATTAGCCTTGTTAGGTTGTTTATATAGTTGCATATTTGCATGCTTGTGTTGCATTGTATTTTTGCATATTCCATGTTACATAGCATTATGCATGCCATGTTATGTGTTGCATTGTGTTTGGAATAGGTGTTAGTCCAAACACGAGAAACGAGGGATGTTTCATACTTAAAGTGATGAAACGTGCCACAATTCCCAGTCGCCGATGCTCTTTATCACACATGATAGAGTTTTAGGCCTTATGTGTTTACTTGTGCATTCATGTTCATATTGAATAGTGCAACTTCGCCTCTCAGCCATCATGCATTGAAATGCACGATTGCCCGAGGGTCGAGAACTACACTCCCTTGAGTTCATGACATGATAGGGAGGGTGGTTGTGCACACATATCTTGCAAATACATTGACATGCCTTTTCTTGCTCTCTGTTGCAGCAAACTGGAAATCAGCACCAACAACTGGTTAGCCAGCCAGAAAAACTAGCTGGCCGACCACTTTTTCTGTCCTGCAACAACAAAAAGTGATCGGCAGGTGGCTGGAGAGACCAAAAGTGGTCGGCCACCCTCCCACAGGTCTCCTAAGGTAAAGTTTCATCTTTCTGGAGCTTGGTGCAAGGTTCTGAGGACAATTGAAAACATAGGCAAATCGGGGCACCACATTGGATTTCCGAATGAGGTGACCGGGCATGCATTCAGTCTTCTCCCTCTGAGGACCTCCTGCTTTTATTACTTTCCTTAGTTGCCATGCTTAGATAGCTAGCTTACACTTTGGTTTGTACTTAATTAGTTAATGCGTTAACTATTCAATTGTTTTGTAATAATTAGTTAACTAGGATTAGTTAATTAATTTGTTTTGTAATAATTAGTTTAATTAGCTTAGATTAGCTAGTTAGCTTCTTATTCGGACTCTCCCTCGAGAGGGCCAACTGTTGTAATAAGCGTGCGTGTGTGTGATGCATGTCTTCCAATCCCCATTTCTTTCTCCCTTTTACTTAACCGCTTGCAATGGTTAGTTTTAGGGCATATTTTGTTTAGCATACCTTATGCTTGCATGCGTGCATCCATTCATCTATATTGCATGCACCGGGCTCGGCGCATCATACTAATTCCATTGTACTTTCAATAAATTTACTTGAATACGTGTTCAACAACATGTTACCAAGTTGCATTTAACATGACATGCTAGATAGCCGAGCCTATTTTAGTTGCATTTTTGCATGTGTTGCATTAGCCATCTTAACATGAACTAGGATCATGCATGATTTCTAACTAGTTCTTTGTTTTGGCTCGTAGTACACTGTGAGTGGTTACACTTTAGCATACTGCATGTGTGTTAATGTTGCCATGAAAGCATGTTTGCCATGAGGTTAATTGCTTATTTGATATAACTGCCTGAATGCCTGTGGGTGAAGGTTGGATTATTTGAATTGGAACAATTCATTGAATCTCGAATTTAGCCTACTTACGAGTAGCAAACTTCAAACTATTTTCAAATAAACATGCAATGTTTTGTTCCAAATTAGGCGATCTAGTCTATACTTGTATGCTGTGTGCATCACATAGTAATTTTAGGCTAATTAACCGGTTTAGAACACATGTGTTTTCAAAAACAAAATATCATGCTTAGTACAGGCCGATCTTTGATCGGGGGAGCAGGGGTGCTCATTGCATGACCTTCCTCTCTCATACCCAAGTTCCCGAGCCGAGGCAAGTTTGGTGATGACGGACATGTGGCCTTAGGCACGAGTCAGGGTTTCCTAAATTTCTCCAAAATAAAATATTTAGGTGGCGACTCTTTATCTAGCAAAGCAGTCTATGTTTGGCACTTCTTTATTAAAATTAGTTTGTCCAAAACGATTTGCCGGATTTAGACTCTTTGGTGATTTATCAATCTTACATTGCATTTTGTGAGATCAGATTAAGAACTGTGACATTGAGTCCGAACTGTAGTAAGCTAATGAACAAAGCGGATTTCGCGCCATTTCGCATGCAGAGCCCGTGACGTTCGGGCGCGTCTACAGTTTCTGGCGACTCTGCTAGGGACTTAGAGAACTTGACTCGAACTCATGATATCTTGTTTTGACTACACTTATGTGTCTCTTTGCATTGCATTTGCATTGGTGCGCCTAGGACACCATGTTCGCCATCTGCTATTCCTGAACGATCTACCTAAGGCTGTATGCCATAAGGTTGACTAGTTACGGGGCTCTGCCACGATGGGAACACGAACCCCGGTTGTTACCGAGGCACCCTTTTAACCATTCGACCTAGTGCATATCGGAATCCATAGTGACTATTCCCAGCTAGGACGGGTTGCTTACCCGATTATAGGCTGTTTGAAACTGCTATGTGCGTAGTGAAACCCTAGCTCCTAAAAAAATAGGACAGGGAAACCCTACCCCAACATAGGGGTGTTTTGGCTCTTACTTACTTGCTATTTGCTGTTAGAGTGTGTCTCTACAGGGTTGTGTATATCTGTTTGCAAGTCTGGGTATCAGGCATACGGGCATCAGTACTTGGGAAATCAGTTTTACCTAAGGGTATCAGATTTAGTTTTGGGGCAGCAATTTGGGAAACAGTGGTCAGAGTTAAGAACAGTGTGTTCAACTTACAAATATCAACTGTGTGTTGTCTGGCCAACTGTGTGTTATCTTTAATTTATCTAGTTCATAACATAGCACACTGCACTTTCGAGTTGTCTGTTTCCTTATTATGCTCTATTTATCTTTCCGCAAGGTAATTTAGCACAATTGTATCTGACCAAGCAGATATTCCCCGAGCACTCTGGGTTAGAGGTCGAAGACTTAATCGATCTAGGGATCTGATAGACGGACAAGCAGTGGTTATTTCTTTACCCCCGGTTACTAGGCGCAGGTCAAGAAGGCGCAGTGTATCAGTACAGAGGTTGCCAGATCAGCGATCCTTGAACAGTCAGGCTGAAGTCTCAGTTTCTACTACAGAGGCAGATATACCGTTTGTTTGGATAGACCAGCACAATATGGCAGGTTTGGAAGAGATGATGTGTCAGCTCCAGGAAAGTATGCAAGCTATGCAGCAAGATGCTGCCCGTTAGGCAGAAGTATCTGCATGTCAAGTAGAAGTAGTGATCCAACAGGCAGAGTTAATTGCCAGGCTACAGCAGTAAACCGGGGCTTCTGCTTTACACACACCCCCTCCCCCACCCAGAGTTCCAATACTCGGGGAGACACCAAACGTCCAGGAAAATACGGACGTTCTAATGGGGCCAGCTCCACCCCCAATCCTACCCCAGCTATCAAAAGTGCCCACCAATCTAGTTGAGTCACCGTTTGAGTTCGAGGTGGATCCAACTGCGCTAAAAGTGAGCAAGCTAGAAAAGCTTTTCAAGAAGTCCCAAGGTGTGGAATCCATTCCAGATATAGAGGATGGATATACCAACTCGGCTGTGACTCTGCTAGACCGGTTTAAAATGCTGCACATCAATTGTTTTTCAGACATCTTAAGGCCAATGGGCCTCACTAGGTTGCAAAAGCTTTCTCTGTTTGGCTGGACCTTGTCGGGTGTAGCGGCTATTTGGTATGAAAAATTGAAGGACTCTATTAACAGGAATTGGGAGGAGATGAATGAGGCCTTTATAGCTCAATATTCCTATAATACACAGATCGAGGTCACAACTCGTGATCTCGAGACCACTAGGCAAGAACCAAAGGAGGGCTTCTCCGATTTTGTGACCCGCTGGAGGGCTAATGCCTCGATGATGACCATCAAGCCCGTTGACAAAGATCAGATTCGGATGGTTGTGCGCAACCTCCAGCCCAAGCTCATGAAAAAGATGATCGTTCTCTCCCTCCCCACTTTTGCAGACTTACATGAGATTGGAGTGCAGATCGAGGACGCGATGAAACAAGGTCTGATTGACCATGAAAGAGAGCAACCCAAGAGGGCATTCAACCACAGTACGAATGCGGACACAAGCAATGTAGCAGCTACCAGATCTTCAGATGTGGGAATGGTCACCACCACCCCTCCTAAAACCCTTGCAGCTACACCCTTTACTGGTATGTCCAGAAGTAGCTCATAAACAACCAGATATGCACCCAGAGGCCAAAGAACCTTCACCCTACTATACATGCCCTTGTCTAAGGCTTTGGGGGTTTTGATCAAGAAAGGGCACTTGAAGCCCTTAGAGCCACGACCATTGCCAGAAAAACTTCCTCATACCCATAATCCGGCGAAGTACTGTGCCTATCACCAACAGCATGGTCACGAAACCGACCAGTGCTTTCGATTGCGTCATGAGATTCAGGATCTCATCGACAATAGGGTGATCATGCCCCCGGAAAAACCAAACGTCACAACCAACCCTCTCCCACCACATAACCAAGCTCCACCTCCCAAACACATAAACCTAATCCAAACTGGGGTTGTGTCATACAACCCTAGCATATATATCATGCCCTCCCACCTACCCGAGCCGGAGGTGTTCATTCCGGAAAGCATGGATTTGTACATGCTGTGCACCTCCTAAACCCAACCAGAATCGGTGGTGGTGACCATCGAAGACAGAATAGGGATCATTTTGGGAGCAAAAATGAATGATGATTCAGAGCCTGAGGGGTCTGCAAGCTTTGTGTACAACCCGAGCAGTTACATCACACTAACAGATCAGCCTAAGCCAAGGATAGAATTGCCAGCAGGGGTAGAGATTGATGTCGTACAGGAGGATGGATCTAATCAGGGGCTGGATGACCTAGCGGAATTGGAAGAGGACATAGCCAACCTTCAATTCTTCAATGAACAGGACCCGGGAGACGTGACTGTTAACTGGTTTGACTTGGAAGGGTCAGCGGAAGCTACCGGATGGCTCAGTGACGAGCCCGATGTTGTTGAACAACCTCAACTAGAACAAGGATTGTCAGAAATGGGGACATCAACAGTGACTGGAATGGCCAAGAATCAGAATGGACCGTCGGAGAGCACCGGTGTTAAGAATTTTGCTTAGGATTAGAACAGTTTGAGTACAGAGGATGCTGAGCAACAGGCTGCACTGAAACAGTTTGAGCAAGAGAAGATCAAAGAACTAGAGAGGGCTAGAAAGGCCAAAGCCCCTGTGGGGACTGAATGTGCTGTGATCACGGGAACAGAATGTGTTGTGCACACAGGAATAGTTGTAACAGAACCAGATAGCTCTTATCGATGGCCGATGGCATGTGGTCGGAAGATGACGACCTATGTCTCACCCATACAAACGAAGATTGGGGGAACAACCAACCAGATGATACCTGGTATCTTGGAGAGGTGGACCACATGACCAGGAGTGGGCAGTACTTCAAGGCCCCACACCTAGATCAACCAGAGGCGTCCGAGAAGGACAAGGAGGCAAAAAGGGAGAAAGAGAAACTACTCGAAGAGGAGGCTGTACTGAAACATCTTAAGAAGATACAAGCAGACATCTCCATCTGGGGACTGCTTATGGCTTCAAGAGTACACAGACAAGCTGTCCTTTCTGCGATGGACAGAGCTAAACTTTCAATCGACACCACATCTGAGCAACTGGTAGGATTCGTTTTTTTGGGAGGAGCTTCCTCGACGTTGACCTTCACAGACAAGGAGTTGTCGTCTGAGGCCTCAAACCATAACAAACCACTCTATATTTCTGTCGAGTATAGAGAAAAATATATACCGGTGGTTCTTGTCAACACGGGATCCGCCATTAACGTGTGCCCGTCGAGGACAACATATGCAATCGGGTTAAAGCCCGTGGACTTCGTACCCACTGTGCAGGTGATTCGGGCATATGACAATACTAGTAGAGACGTGATGGGGACTGTGCAGATTTAGACACAGGTTGGCCTAGGACAACATGATATTGACTTTCATGTCTTGGACGTTCCCGCAACCTTTAATCTACTCCTAGGGCGGCCGTGGCTGCACCAGGTGAAGGCGGTCTCTTCTACCCTCTATCAGATGCTTAAATACCCCCACGGGAAGGGGGTGGCTATAGTTTTTGGGAATTTGTCAATCCATCCGCCGCCAGAGGTGTCTATGCCAGTGTTGGAGATCGAACATGGTGCAGAGGATGTGTTCCTATCAGGATTTACCCTAGCCAAGGCTTGGGTTGTACAAAGTATCTTAGCTGTTGATGAGGGGCTCTATGTCAGCACATAATCAGTTTACCTTATGAACAAGCTATAGCATATCCCCAGGATGGGATTAGGACGCAGTGGCTGGAAAGGCGTTGCAACATCGGTCGTAGTGCCGCATAACCCACATACCTTTGGTTTAGGTTATCTGCCTACCAAGGAGGACTAGGAGAGGAAATGCAAGGAGATGGTCGGAAGACCCAGAGCCAAGCGAGCCGGGAAGCCTTATGAGTTGATGCATCGGCTCATCCAGGGTATCCTAAACGGACGCTTTGTCCGAGAGGGGGAAAACTTTCTATTCTGCGGCTTCCTAGAGCCAGGTTGAACGCAGAAAGATGGCAGTTGTCGGGATTCGAGATATTCTTTGACTTGCACTTGTCTGGGGATGATGTTGCTGAGGAGCGGACAGACCCACCAGCTGAGGTTGAGTAGTGCAGGGAGGAGGATTCTGAGAAAATAGAGATTGAAATGGGGGTAGCACTGGCTTATCTACTTTCAGATCCTCCGATCGTACATGAGTGCTTGGGAGATAACTTCTCGGTGTCCATGATTGGAAATGAAACGGTTGCGGGCCCATCTTCAAACATTCTGGATGCATCTATTGCACCCTCCCTCGTCTGGCAATACGAGGAAGGATTTTTATCGAGCAGCACCGGGTCAGGTAGTGAGCCGGAATCTGATTCCACTGAGTTCGTAGAGTCAGAATCAGGTTCCAGCTCGTCTGAGTCTGAGTCCGGTATTCTTGGAGGTGACAACCCAAATGCCACAGTCCTGTCTAGGTCGTCTTTTTCTTTTTCCTTTGAGTCTGTTGTAATAGAGAAACCAGGCGACTTGGAAGTGCTTAATGAGAACTATGTGGCTGTGGCCTTCGAATACTTTTCTGTGCCTTTAATTTATTGCATTAATCAGGATTTTCAAAATTTTGATGAAAACGACGAGGAAGAAATTCCTCCGGTTTTGCAATATTTGCTTGATCAAGAGCAGGAGAGGTTTGTAAAACCCTTGGTTGATGAAATCACCCGAATTAATGTTGGTACTGAGAAAGACCCGTGGCTGGTCCAGATCGGGTCCACGTTGTCTTCGGAGGAGTGCGAGCGCTTAGTTGCTTTGTTGAAAAGATTTCAAAGATGTTTTCGTGTGGTCCTACGAAGACATCCCTAGAATCGATCCTGAGATTGTACAACACCGGATCCCTCTTGACCCAGAGGCCTGACCTGTTAAGAAGAAGCTCAGAAGGATCCGCCCAGACTGGGCTCTCAAGATTAAAAAAGAGGTCACCAAGCAAATTGACGCAGGGTTCCTCCTGGTATCCGAATACCCAACTTGGTTGGCCAATATAGTTCCAGTGCCGAAGAAAGACGACAAGATTCGGGTATGTGTGGACTTCATGGATTTGAATAAAGTCAATCCGAAGGACGACTTTCCTCTGTCGCATATCATTGAGTTAGTGAACTTTACTGCTGGGCATGCGTTGCTCTCATTCATGGATGGGTTTTCAGGCTACAATCAGATATGGATGGCACCCGAAGACCGGGAGAAGACTGTTTTCACCACCCCGTGGGGAACCTATTGTTATAGGGTGATGTTGTTTGGGCTGAAGAATGCTGGAGCTACATATCAGCGGGCTACAACCACAATATTGCACGACATGATCCATAAAGAAGTGGAGGTGTACGTGGACGACATAATTGTCAAGTCCAAGGAAAGAGAGGGCCACTACACCGCCTTGCAGAAGTTCTTTCAATGGATCAAAGAGTATCGGTTACGTCTAAATCCTCAGAAGTGTATGTTTGGTGTTACAGCAGGGAAAATACTGGGATTCTTGATCACACAGAGAGGTATCGTGGTCGATCATTCCAAAATCAAGGCCATCTTAGAAATGCCACCACCAAGGACTGAAAAGGAGATGTGAGGCTTTCTGGGTAAAGTGCAATTCATAAGACGGTTTATCGTAAAATTAACCTTGACTTGTGAACCACTTTTTGGTCTCCTGAAGAAGGGAAAGAAATTCCAATAGGACGACCGATGCCAAGCTGCTTTTGAACAGATCAAACAATATCTACAGAACCCACATGTGTTGTCACCGCTTGAGCCAGGGAAACTGTTGATTCTGTACCTTTTAGTGACTGAAACTACAATGGGCTGCATGCTCGCGCAGGAGTCTGAGGACAAAGTGGAGAGGGCTATCTACTATCTAAGCAAGAAAATGCTGGAGTACGAGACCCGTTACACTCCGCTGGAGAAGGCTTGTTTAGCCTTGTGTAGACACCCCATTTTTGACCGACCTTAAGACTCAGACGTCACTGATTGAGCGCTTGGTGATGTTGCATAATGTGCTCGTTCAGAAGTTTCAGAGTTGCGGCCGTGAGCCCTGCCTCCGGACTTCCGAACCCTCTTTTGTACTTTGCCTCGGTTTGCGAACCAGGCTCGATTTTCTTTGTTTCTTTTCCTGAGGGAAGAGAGAGGTCCCGTAGACCATCTCTCAATGTCCGTAGGCTACATTTTGTGGTCGTAGGCCATTTTGCCCATTTCGGAGTCCGGTTTCCGGTTTTTCGAGATCGTTGGCCGTATGCCTCGGTTCGGGACCGCTTAACCATCTCCGTTTGCTCTAATTTTTGGCATACTCCCTATTTTCTCCCTTTTGAGGGACACTGGGGTCTGAGAAACCCACTTGGACGAATGCCACTTTCGGTGCTTAACAGCCCATTTTCGGGACCCCAAACTGCGTGTTTTGGCCCCCGAACATTCGTTTTGCATCGGTTTTCGTTCATTTTTGGCAGGTACCTCTGTTTTATCACCGGGGAGGTCACTGAAGGGTGGGAGGCCAGTAATTGTTGCAGCAACCATTTATACATCCTCCGACGCCCTCCGGCGCCCGTTTTCCGCACTTCCGGGCTAATGTTGAACACCTTGGGGCCATCTTCTTGAACTTTCAACCGCATATTTGTGATGTACACACTTGGGAGGATCCTAAAAAGTGGTGGCCGGCCATTAATTCAATTTGACCCTTTTGAACCCCTCCTTCCGGGCTAATGTTGAACACCTTGGGGCCATTTTCTTCAAACCCAAACCACATATTTGTGATGTACACACATGGGAGGACCCTAAAAAATGGTGGCCGGCTACTAATGTTGCTTGACCCTTTTTAACCCCTCTTTCCGGGCTAATGTTGAACCCCTTGGACCTACATTCTTGAACTTTGAACCACAGGGTTGTGTTGTACACACATAGGAGGACACCATCAGTTGGTGGCCGGCCACTAAATCAGCTTGACCCTTTTGACCCCTAGCCGGCTGGCTAGGGGGTGTGGCTGGCCGGCCACCTGCAGCAAAGATACCTGGCCGGCCTAGATCCTTACACTGTTCCCTTTACAGCTGTAGGGCTTTATCCCCCAGAAAATATCTTTATCCGGGGGATATTTTGTGGGGGAAAGTTTGTCTCCTTTTCCCCCACCTTTACACCCCCTTTTTGGCCCTTATAACCAGCATTCCATATCTGTTTTTGGGGTTAGAAAAAATCATCTTCAAGCTTCCATACACAAATCCCTCTCTATCCTCTCATTTCCTAAAAAACTTCTAAGTCCCTAATCACCATTTCTTCTACACCACCAAGCTCTACCATCACCACTTCATTTTCAGCAACAAGGAGGGCTTCTCAAAGGCAAAAGGAGCTGCAAATTGGTCCAAGAAGCAACAAAAGCTTTAGTCTTCAAGGGTGAGTAACATTTCTCCTCTTTGACCATTTTTCTTGATCCATTTGTAAGCCCTATGATTTTTGTTTCAAGCTCTGGCCCTAACTGAAAGTGGCCCTCTTTTGACCTCATTTTCACTTTTCATTAAGGGCTCAACCCTGTTTGAACCTTCCATGATGCACTTGCTTCATTGATCCTCTTATATGTCATAATCTTGCATGCTATTTTTGGCCCATGAGTAATCTGTTTTTGAGCATGTTGTAAACTGATATTAGGCTTATTTTGAGCCCCTCTTCAACATTGAAGAAGGGCTCAACACCATTTGGGACTTCCATGTTGTACTTACCTTTATACTCCCCTTTTGGTCCCATTTTTGCATGCAATGGCAGCCTACCATGCTTTTGTTTTTGGCCATTTTACAGTTCTGAAAAAGTTCTTATTTTGGTCCATTCTTCATGTTTCATTTAGGTCCTTTCATGGTTTGGGACCTCCATATGCCACTTCATGTTATATCTCTCTTTTATTCCCCATTCTTGCATGTTTAGTTAGCCAATCATGCTTTTGTTTTTGGCCATTTTACAGTTCTGAAAATAGTCTTATTTTGGTCTATACTTGATGTTTCATTAACATTTTTTTTCTATTTGGTGATTATTTTGTATACTTCATGTTATAGCACCTTTTGAGCCTCAATCTTGTGCCTTTTTTTAGCATGTTTGTATATTGATTCGAGGCTTGCCATATACTGTAAACATTCATATTTTTGGTCCCTCTTCAATGTTGTAGAAGGAAGTTTTTCAGTTTGGATTTTGCTTATATCACTTGCTTCATTACCCCTCTCTTGGTCCCTATTCTTGCATGCCATTTTTGCCCTACTTATGCTTGCTGTTTGGCCATGTTTATAACTGTGAAAGTGCCTTTTTTGGGACTGTCTAGCTTCTGTCTTTGCATTGCATGTCCATATTGTGCATGTTTGGCATAGCTATAGGCCATTCCGGGTACCTAATGTTGCATTTCGGGACCATTTCATGCATTTAGTGTCATTTCGCCTCATTTTGGGACGGTTTTCCCCCATATTTTAGTGCTGAAATTCTATTAGAATGATTGCTTTCCATTTCTATGTCATTGCATCGCATTCTGTCATCGCCTCGGTTTGCGTGCCCATGTGCACGCATTTCGAGGCACCTCATTTTTATCCGCCGGCATCCTATGTGAGTGTGGCTGAGGCTCACTCATGTTGGTATAAGCCCATATCATGTTTTCATGTCATCGCATCATGTTATGTCATCGCCTCGGTTTGCGTGCCCGTGTGCACGCATTTCGAGGCACTTCATTTTTATCCGCCGGCATCCTATGTGAGTGTGGCTGAGGCTCACTCATGTTGGTATAAGCCCATATCATGTTTTCATGTCATTCGCACTGTGTATGCCATCGCCTCGTTTTGCGTGCCCGTGTGCACGCATTTCGAGGCACTCCATTTTCATCCATCGGCATCTTATGTGAGTGTGGCTGAGGCTCTCTCATGTTAGTATAAGTCCATGTTGCATTTTTCATGCCATTACATTGCGTAAATTATTTTCTCGATTTGCGTGCCCGTGTGCACGCATTTCGAGGCATCTCTTTTTTTACAGCATTGTGCATACTAGGTTGTATCTTAGATCACATTCTACCATTTTCTCGGTTTGCGTGCCCGTGTGCACGCATTTCGAGGCATCTCATTTCCATAGCATTGTGTATGTTAGGATTGTATCTTAGTCGCATTTCATGCACGTCATGCATATTGCATCGTGTTCGGAATAGGAGTTAGCCCGGGCACGGGAAACGAGGTACATTTCGTACTCCGAGTGACGGAATGTGTCTCAATTCCCCAGTCACCGACACTCCGGATTATCCATGATGGAGTTAGGTTTTAGCTGTATTTCCATGTGCATTCATCCTATATTGAGTTGTGCATTTCGACTCCTCGGCCATCATGCCTCGGTATGCGTGATTGGTGGCACGAGGACCGAGACATGCATATATCTGTGCAAATACATTGCTATGCCCCTTTCCTGCTCTCTGTTGCAGCAAAACGAAGAATCAGCAACCTTTTGGGGCTTGGCACGCATTTCAAGAACAGGTGTAAACAGAGGCTAATTGGGGCATTCCGGTGGATTTCCGCGCAAGACAAACCGGACATGCATCATCCATCAGAAGCAAGGCAGTCCTTGGCTTGCATGCCAGTTTTATTTATTTTCTTAGTTAATTTATTAATTAATTAGGATTTTGTAATATTTTGGACTGTAATATTCTTTTGTTCGGGACTGTAATATTCGGACTGTATTATTCGGACCCTCTGCGCGAGGGCACAACTGTAATAAGTGTGTGTGAGTGTGATGTATGTCTTCCAACTTCACGTCTTTCTCCCTTTTTATTTATCCGCTTTTGATGGTTAGATTAGGGCATATTTCAATTAGCATACAGTATGACAGTATGTTTGCATCATTCATCTGTTTTGCATGCACCGGGCTCGGCGCATCATACTAACTGCATTGTATTTTCAATTCCAAATTGAATACATGTTAGCTGTAGCATTCCATATGCCATCTTAGAATAGCCGAGCCTGCTATAGTTGCATTTTGCATGTGTTGCATTAGGCATTTCTGTATACTTAGGACCATGCATGATTTCTAATGAAGTTTCTGTTTTGGCTTGGAGTACTCGGTAAGTTTTATGCTTTAGCATCCTTGCATGCGTGTGAGTGACTGCCATGATAGCATGTTTACCATAAGGCTATTTGCTTATGTGATATAACTGTCTGAATGCCTGTGGATGGAGGCTGGGTTATCTGAATTGGAGTAAATCATCAAATATTTTAAGCCTACTTGCGAGTAGCAAACCATCTTTCAAAAATAAACATGAAATATTTTGTTCCAATTCAGGCGACTCGGTCTATACTTGTATGCTGTACGCATCACATAGTTACCTAGGCTAATAATAACCGGAATAAGAACTCACAATGTTTTCAAAAATAGATATCATGGTTAGTAGAGGTCGGTTTTTGACCGGGCGAGCGGGGGTGCTCACGAAGTGACCTTCCCCAATCGTACCCAAGTTCCCGAGCCGAGGCAACTTTGGTGATGACGGACACGTGGCCTTTTGGCACCGAGTCAGGGTTTCCTAAATTTCCCAAAATAAAATATTTAGGTGGCGACTCTGTATCTGGCAAAGCAGTCCATGTTTGGCATTTCTTTCAAAAATCTGTTTTCTTAAAACGATTTGCTGGATTTGGACTCTTTGGTTCAGATTTTGAACCGTGACTACGAAAGTCGAGTCCGAGCTGTAGCGAGGTCCCCCGCGGGCTTGTTACACCTTGGTATAGGCTACTAGGAAGCTGCGGCACTACCTGTTAGCTCACTCTATAATACTGGTTTCAAGATTAGATCCCATCAAATATCTCTTCGAGAAACCGGCACTTATGGGTAGGCTTAGCTCGTTGGTTGCTTCTACTTTCTGAATTTGATCTGAAGTATGTGACGCACAAGTCAGTAAAAGGGAGAGCGGTAGCGGAGTTCCTAGCCAATCACCCAGTTGAAGGGGAAAAAGCAGTTGAGTACCTATTCCCAGACGACACCATTCTGCATGTCGAAGACGAAACTTGGACTATGTACTTTGATGGAGCGTGAAACCAATACGAGTATGTGATAGGGGTGTTGCTGATAGCACCCGACAATTCTCGCATACCTCTAGCATTCAAACTTTGATTCAAAGTATCGAGCAATGATGCAGAGTATGATGCATGTATTACTGGTTTAGAAGCCGCCCTAGAACTAGAGGCAAAACGGTTGGATGTCATCGGGGACTCGAACCTTGTTGTATCTTAAGCTAAAGGAGATTGGAACGTGAAAGAAGAAAAGATGAGAATTTATCACCAGACATTGGACGTGTTGATTCCTCGGTTTAAGAAGCTGAATTTCGCCCATCTGTTAAGAGAGAACAACAAGTTCGCTGATTCATTAGCAACTTTATCCTCTATGATAGACATCCTTTTTAGAGTCCGGATGCGTCCGATCATCACCGAACAGAAATTTGTGTCGGCCTACGAGCTGATCGCTACCATAGATGAGGTACAAGATGAGAATCCTTGGTATTACGACATCTAGAACTTCTTAAAAAAGGAAGCGTATCCACCAGGGGCAAATGCCAAAGACAAGAGGGCAATTAGATGAATGGCTGCTCAGTTCATCGTCTACGGGGATAAACTGTACAAGAGAGGTCATCTCGGTATGCATAAACTATGTGTTGATGCTGAAGAATCCAAGCGCCTGATGGAGGCCATCCATGGAGGAGAGTGCGGAGCGCACATGAACGGGGTGATGGTAGCCCGGAAGATCCTTAGACAAGGTTATTATTGGTCCACCATGGAGGAGGATTGTATTGGCTTCGTCCAGCAATGCCACAAATGTCAGATCCATGAAAACCGCATGAACATTTCACCGTCGAAGCTGTACAACATGACTTCGCCATGGCCATTTTTAGTCTGGGAGATTGATGTAATTGGGGCTATGACTCCAAAAGGGTCCAATGGGCATGAGTACATTCTGGTAGCGATAGACTACTTCACGAAGCGGGTTAAGGCCCAATCTTATGCGGTGTTGAAGGCATCGCATGTTGCAAAGTTCATCAGAAATAACATTATCTATCGCTACGGGGTCACAAATGA
Organism: Camellia sinensis; assembly: GCF_055761805.1. Taxonomy (NCBI): domain Eukaryota; kingdom Viridiplantae; phylum Streptophyta; class Magnoliopsida; order Ericales; family Theaceae; genus Camellia; species Camellia sinensis. The sequence continues at coordinate 146,480,216 of NC_138963.1, forward strand.
GATTATTTCGGATAATGGTTCCCACTTCAAGAAAGAGGTGATCGACTTGTTGGAGAAGTATAACGTGGCTTTTCATAAGTCGTCTACATATCAGCCGCAGACCAACGGAGCAGTTGAGGCCGCCAACAAGAACATCAAGCACATTCTGCAAAAGATGGTGGAAACCTACCAAGATTGGCCAGATAAGTTGCCATTTGCTTTGTGGGGCTACCGGACTTCCATTCGAACATCTACTGGGCCGACTCTGTATTCCTTGGTTTATGGGATGGAGGTTGTTTTACCTATTGAAGTTGAGGTTCCGTCATTACGAGTATTGGCTGAGTGTTAGATAACTGAGGCAGATTGGCAGTAGAGCAGGTTCGATGAACTCATGTTGTTTAACGAGAGAAGGCTGAAAGCACTGTATTATGTTCAGGGTTATCAACGAAGAATTTCCAGGGCTTTCAACAAGAAGGTTAAGTCTAGGAATTTGAAAGAAGGGGATCTAGTGCTCAAAGACAACCGAGCTCCCATTGACGACCCTAGGGGCAAGTTCAGACCTAATTAGACTAGTCCTTACATCATCAAGTCTATCTGGTCGGGTGGAGCTGTCATTCTAATGGACCTAGATGGCTTAGAGTTCTCCCAGCCGATCAACATGGACAAGTTGAAGAAATATTATCCCTGAGAAGCTCACTAGGCTGAAAACCCGAAAGGGCGACCTAGGCAAAAGTTAGAGCATAAAAAATTAGAAATAATAAAAACTAAGATCGAAAGGTTGAAAACCTAGAAAGGGCGACTTTAGCGAAAGTTAGAGTGCAAAAAGAGAGTGTTAATACTCGAGTGAACCCAAGCCGAACTACGTAAGGCTTGATTCCCATCTTTGGGATACGTAGGCAACTTCATCCTGAAGTCCAGCCGTAAACACTTCCCCGATCAACTTTGTCCGTGTGATCATCTTGGTCATCTTTGTCTATTCTGCATTCAAGAGCTTGGTTGTGATCTCCAGTGCAGTGTTATTTAGACTAGGGGCAACTTTCCAGTTTATGGGATTCGGGGTTGTGCATCTCAGTGATAGATCTCGGGCATGTCCAGTTTTTGACCTATATCGAAAATTGTTTTGAAAAGTTTTAATAAAAGTTGATTTTGCTCAAAGTAATCTTTTTACAACTTAGACCATTTTTGGACCAAATGGAAAATTTTCAGTACCCACAACCTTCAATTCCATTGATTTCAACACAGAGTTCTCCTACTCTTGAATACAAATTGAAGTTGCTTTTTATTACATTCATAAAGAAAACTTGAAAGTACTGAGAAATCAATAAATTCGAGGCATAGTCAAGTCAGGTGTTCCTGCGCCCCCTCCTAGAGCTAGTTGAGGCCTCTGATATCAAAGTGGGCCCAACCTGTGCCTCCTTATCAAGCCAAGCTATGCACTCATCAGAGAGGGTGCAACTGAAAGCGGGAGCAGGGGCCAGAAGCTCTCTAGTCCTCCATGTCGTGGCATACCGAGCTAGCTGCATGCAGTAGGGTACTCTATCCCCTCTATCAGGCAAGTCTGATCATGTCCGAAATGATGCCAAAATCGAAAAGAAAAGTAGAACACGTAGTGTGTTAGGCCAATAAACTATATCCCGATCTGCTGGGACATGCTGTAACTCATCCCCGGTAGATTAAGCCAAGGACAGCACCAAGCAATGTCATCTGCGGACAAACTGCACATCCATTCGCACCACCAATCCTCATCAAGGGCATTGACTAGACGTTGTTAGAAGGAATAGTCGCAAGCTGAATATGCTGGGCATGAGTCCACAACCTTCAACTTGTCCATCAACCATATCTGGGGAGGGATAAAAAGTGAGAGATTAAAGAATAGAGAGGTGTACATTGAGAGAAAAGTAAGAAAAGGGTTTTGAGAGAAAAATCGAGCCTGAGGGCCGAGTGATGTGAGGAACATACGTGAGATGGGGTGGGAAACATTACTTGTAATAGTAGTGGACTCCCCACAAATCTGGTCGTTTCTCAGCAATGAAAAGCATCTAAACCCATCAATGTCTCAGCTTGTGTCATGGTGATGTAGCTCTTGCCCTCTCTCAAGCCCTCGGTGATCTCGATCAAATAGGTGCTAGACCCTCCGGAGCCTGAGGCAAACAAGAAATGAGATAACATGCACAAGCAAAGCGCATGTTGCCGAAAACCCTGCCAGTGATGATCCCCACGGTCACCGGCACCAAAAAACTGATGAACTAAGCTAGGGATGTCCAATGCTCCATTGCAGATCAAAGACCGACCGTCATGCATAGTAAGCCCGCACATCCGTCCTAAGGATTGGATGTGGCCAAAGCGAAATTGAGGTAAAATTTCTTCCTTGCACTCGGATTCCATTAAATTTTGGAAGTCTTCAAAAGTGGGACATACCTCTTGTTCATCAAAGCTAAAGACGTGTGTTACCAGATTCCAAAACCTTGCCGCGGCATGAAGAAATGGAAAATGCAGCGGGGTGCGACTCAACGTGAATAGTGCATTTATGTCGAAGCCCCGAAAATTTACCTTTTCCGAGCCATCCAAGGAAGCAATCCAATTTGTGAGATTTTGGATGAAGAACGCCTCCATTTTGGTACAAAACTGAGTTAGAATGAGGGAACCATGAAGCTGGAACCTTTATAAAGGATAAGACACTGTTTGGAGGACAAGTGTCACAAAACTGGAGGTCCCTGGGCCAACTGGTCAGCCGGCCACTTTTCCTGGTCGGTCAGCCAGTTTTTTTCTGGTCGACCAGCCACTTTTCTGGCCTACAGCAGTAGAAAGTGGCCGGCCAACTCCTAGGGTGGTCGGCCATGAGCAAAAAACTGGTTTCTAACTGTATCTTGTCTCCAGAAGAGAGTCCCTAGCTTTCCTGTCTGCTGAGAGTGCTCAAGGTTCGAGTTTACCTCTGTTTTGGATCCATTTTGTCGCTTTGTTTGTCTCAAAATGCATTCACTCTTTGAGTTGTTAAGGTTTTCTTATCGAGTTGTTAAGTTTTGCTTATTGAGTTGTTGCTCTTTGTTTATCGAGTTGTTGCTCGTTGCTTATCGAGTTGTAAACTTGCTAAGGTTTTGTTGTTTCTTAGTAAGTTAAGTTATTTAGTTTGTTGTGTCCGTTCATTACCTGACTTGGTAATACACGATGTTCAAATTCCATTCAATTCCCTTTTTGGTGCAAAGTAATGCGATGTGATGCTTAGAATGTAAAGTACAACACTTTTGAACAAAAAATCATTTTCATTCCATCATAACTTCTTTTTTTTACAACATTTTACAAAAAAGTACAAGTTTTGAAGAAAATAAAACTGTCTAAGTTGTACAATGTGCTATAACTACATGTAAAAAGAAAAATAAATCAGGGAGTGTCTGTATCAGTGCTATCAAGCTCAAGACCGAGAGGCCCTCTTCGTCCTCTTTGGCTGAGCAGCCTTTGCGCCATCACCATCTGAATCGGAGTCACCGTCCTCGAAATCCCCCTCGGTGCCACCTTCGTCCTCAGAACCAGAATCGGAGTCATCATCCCTACCCGCAGATGTCTCTGATTGTGGATGTGCTGACTCCTCCTCCTCGCTGGACTCCTCGTCGTAATAGATAGATGCTCTGCGTCTCCCTTGGCCGCGAGTCAAACCTCCTCTCTCAGCTGCTCGGGTAGGCCTGGATGGCCCGGGCTGCGATAGTGGAGCCTAAAAAAGGTAGTTTGAATACATCAACCAGAATATGTATATCAGATGTAAGTATGATGCATGGAGTATGTGCATGTAGATAAAGTATATAGATGTGATGTGTCAAATGTGCTCTACACGTGCAGTGAATCAATATGGTGAAATGTTCAGTTTCAATATGTCATCAGAAGTATGATAAATACAAGGGAATTGAAAAGTATCGGAATGGCGGTAGCATACAGCATCATCTCCCTTCACAAGACCATGCTCTCGAGTGAGGCCACCACTCCGAGTAACCCCTTAGTATAATCTCTAGGAGGCTGCAGATACAAATCCAAGTCATCAGTGAATGGATGAATGTCTAAATATCTGAGTAATAAATGAAAACTGTAAAACATATCGGTGGTGAGTCAGGCTCACTGACGTATTGATGGTCGGGCATCGAAGGCTCCAGTGGAATCGGGTAAGAGGTTCCATACTGCCAGCCCGTCAGCTCGGTCAGAAGATTTGGCCACCTAGCATAATGACAAGTCGAGGGCATCTCCGTAGCTATACCCCTCGATGTACCGGCCCTGCTAGTGGAAGAGACGTCTACAGCTCGAGCGCGACTCAATGATGGCATATCAGCAGCCCTCCTCATAGGGGTACGGACACCTGACAATGAAGGCATCAGGTATGTATAGCGGTATGCCACGTAATTCCCCTCCTCTAGGAAAAGAACTACGTCAACACCCAACATAAGGTCCTCGACCTCTTGGGGAGTGAGTTTTTCTATCGACCACATGTCCAATGGAGGTGCCGAGGGGACTTCCTAATCGGCATTGCCCATCGTCTGATGCATGAAGCGATCCCCAAGAAATCAGGCTCTGTCGGCTGGTCCCTCAAACAGAACCCTATATCGGGAGGCAGCCCACGCCCCAAGGAACTGAAACCGTAGAGACCCGAGCATCGCCATCCAAGGCTGCCAAGTAATCTGTGGATAGCAAGTGCATAAACTGATTAGATGTCATAAACATGTAAGATGAATCAAAGCTGAAAGCATGAAGAACTTAGAGTTTTGGATTACCTCCATCATCCATATAGTGTCAAAGAACTGCCGGAGGTATAATAAAGTCTCTCGGGGCCTGGACCGGCACCGACCCTCAAATTTGTGAGAGTAAGGGATCTCAAGAGGTGCCTCGACCTCAAGCTCAGGAGTGAGCGTCGAGAAGTAGGCATAAACCCACAACCGTGAAAGGTAAGACAGTGGCTGTCAGTATACAGATATTGAATATACAGAAAATGTAGAACATTGAGTGCAGAATACTGTGTGCAGTATACAGATATTGAAAAGCAGAAAATGTAGAATGCTGAGTGCAGAATGCTGTGTGTAGTGTACAGTGTGCAGATAATGAAAATGAAGAAATGTCAATCAAGAGGGCAGAATGTACCTCCCAAGCTCTCCAGTAGCCTCCAACTAGGGTCCCCCGCTCGCGGGAGGTCGCGCTCATGTAGCAATAAAGGGTAGCGAGGGCAACACCACCCTAATCAAAGTGTCGGACCTGTGATAGGTCTACCAAAGCACTGAGCAGCTAAAGCCCAACTGTCTTCCCCTTGTCAGAGAACAGAGTGGTCCCGAGCAGGAACATAAAAAATCCCCGGGTGTGTTGCTGCATGGCCTCGAAGGTCTTCGGCATCGACCCTCTGTACTGTTTAGCAAACCAGGTGTACCTAACCCTACCTGATGATCTGTCGATCGACGGACGGGCTCCGAGTAGATAAACCCAAGTTGCCTCCCACTCGCCAATATCTGCATCATATGGGATCGACCGGCTATCCACGTCGAGGCCTATCAGCATGGAGAAGTCATATGGGGTCATCGTCATGTCCCCGGCAGCTGAGAAATGAAAGGAGTTGGTGGTGTCCCACCATCTCTCTACCAGTGCGCCCATAAGGGTCCTGCTCGCTGGATGACGCGACAACCCCATACAGAATCGGCCAAATCCTGCCTCGTCCACGATATGTCGAACGGGATCCGGGAGCTCCATGTACCACTCCCTTTCAATAATAGACCCGTAACCCCGTATGAAACGGGAAGATACCTGCATTCAGAATAAAAAGTATGAGCTGTGTGTTCAGAATCACGATGTATGAGCTGTGTGTTCAGAATCAAAATGTATGAGCTGTGTGTTCAGAATCAAGATGTATGAGCTGTGTGTTCAGAATCAAAGTGTACGAGCTGTGTGTTCAGAATGAAAAGTATGAGTTGTGTATTCAGAATCAACATATATGAACTATGTGTTCAGAATGAAAAGTATGAGCTGTGTGTTCAGAATGAAAAGTGGGCTGTGTGTTCAAAATGAAGAAACATATAAGCTGCGTGCCAATGAAAAAGTGTACAGTGTTATAGACTACGTGTTTAGATTGAGCAGTGTGCTATAAACTGAATACCGTGTTATGAACTGCGTGTTCAGATTGAACGGTGTGCTATGCAATGAAAAAGTGTACTGCGTTATGGACTGCGTGTTCAGATTGAGCAGTGTGCTATAAACCGAATACCGTGTTATGCGCGTGTTCAGATTGAGCTGTAACGACCCCAAAGTGCGTATAGAAAGTTATCCTCATTTAATTAGGGGTTAATGTGTTTGCTATTGGAATTAAAGAACTATCCGTTGAGTTATGTCTTTGAAACTGGAATTGGTGACCTTTACCAAACAATCTGAAATTTTTCCCTCCGCTCGAGCGAAGTAGTTGGCGCTCGAGCGTACTTTTGGTGTTTCCAGTAATTTTGCAGGCAGATTGAAATTCTGGGAGAGGTGATTTTCTGCTCGAGCGTATAAGTGGGCGCTCGAGCGGGTCGCCTGTTTAAGTTTGATTCTGAGACGCGTGGAATCATTTTTGATGTTCTTCTTAGTGTGTTTGGAATGTTCTTACCTTATTTTGGGTTATTGATTGAGATGTTAATATGATGGTAAAGTAAGATTGGATCAAAAACTTTAATTTGAATAATTCGTTTACGACCAACCGTCACTCTTTTGCCCTCTTCTTTTTCCACACTTGGAATTTGGATGTGAGGTTAGAACCATTGGAAAGTTTATTTTCGAGGCTTCAATTTGAACACAAGAACGACCTAAAATGGAGTCCGGATGGGAGAGTTACACCTGTTTGAAGTTTTGGAATCTGTGTTGAGAGCAGGTCCGCTCGAGCGGGTTTTTCGGGACAGCAACTTTAAAAATGGGATTTTAGATCATTTCTTATATCTTTCTTCCTCCCTCTTCCTTCCTCTTTGCCTAAGTCCGAAACCCTAACTCTCAAATCTTTGATTTCATCTATTTTTACCAACAATCCACCATGGATCGTGCATCAAGGGTAAAGAAGAAGTGAAGATCAACTTTTCCAACCGATTAGATTTTGGGATTTCGAGAGGATGCATTCAACCTAGCTTCTTTGCTTCCAATTTCGAGGTAGGGGGTTCTCTTAGCCTTGAATGTTTATGATTCAAAGTGATTTTGTTGGTACTTTGGGATTTTATTGACATTTTGGAATCTTGAGTTGATTATGGGATAGGGACACTTATGGCTTTATGTTTATGCACAATTGGGGCTTCCACTCTACTTCACAAAGGATGTTGAATGTTTTTAGCATATTGGCACATAGTAATTGTTGATTCGGCGATTTCACTAAGAAAAGAGGAAAACCCCCAATTTTCTTGGAAACCCTAGGTGGATTAATGATGACAACCAATGAATTGGCTCAAGTTGAAATTAGAGTAATGAAATTAAAGTATTGAAGTATTTGTGTTCAAGTTGAATTGGAATTTGGGAATGTTGAAACTTATGTTTAGAATTTGCGAATGAACCTTGTTATAAATGTGGAAATTCATGCTATCATGTAAAGGAAAATTAGAGAAATAATCTATTAAGGATATAGATGATATGAACTTGGTTTTAGAATGTTGAAATAGGATTCAAGGATTTATTGTGAATTGTGTGAAGTTGCAAATGGTATTGATGAACCAAGTGGTGCTAACTTTGTTGAATCATGTTGCATTGAATAATATTGGAAATTGAATGGTGTTGTACTATGATGAATTGTGTAGGGTCAACTACAGGGGTGGACCAAGCATCTGAACACTGTGAGTAATAGTACTGCAAATGCACCGTAATTACCGTTAAGAAATATTATGAACAATATTCCATTCTCCGTGACCTAATATGTTGACCTGTGTGTTGATTGAGAACTGACATGGACATTGAAAGAGTTAGCACACATCGGTATGATTCTGAACCTACTCCGTATTCTGAGTTATGGCTAATGATTACTGTCAATGTGCCGTCCTAAGAATTACCTATACTTCTGTATAAAAATTGCATACAACTATTAACACTGTGAAGTTGGTTTATGAATTGGTCTAATTTACCTTCGAAGTATTGGTAATGTCAAGGTTCTGTTAATTACAAAACAAGTATGTCTATGTACAAAGAACCATGAGGAAATCTAAGCCCATCATTGTACCATATGTTTAGTTTGCTGTTGATAATTAATGTTACGACTCTATTATCGGCAACGTTCTGCTAAGCTTATGTATCTATGTTTATTGATGTGATCAATGGGAAGAATGTGCTTATCTGTATTAATCTGTTCTGATGTTTTTTGGTATGGAACAAAGTGCTATACGGAACTAAGTGCTACACCTTGGTGGGAGCCACCTCTAGAATTCGTACGAGCCACCTCTTGAGTCCATACATCTGTCATTTCTGTTACCACGCTTAATGCGTTCTGTTACCACGCTTATGCGTTCTGTTACCCACGCTTTATGCGTTCTGTTACTACGTTTTATGCGTACTGTTACCCACGCTTTATGCGTTCTGTTACCACGCTTAATGTGTTCTGTTACCACGCTTATGCGTTCTGTTACCCACGCTTTATGCATTCTGTTACTACGCTTTATGCGTACTGTTACCCACGCTTTATGCGTTCTGTTACCACGCTTAATGCGTTCTGTTGCCACGCTTATGCTTTCTGTTACCCACGCTTTATGCGTTCTGTTACCCTACGCTTATGCGTTCTATTATTTCTGTTATTTCTGTTAGTTCTATTATTTCTGTTGTTTATGTTATTTCTGTTGTTTTTGCTAGTCCTGTTATTTTTGTTATTTCTATTATTTCTGTTAGTTCTATTATTTCTGTTGTTTATGTTATTTCTGTTATTTTTTGCTATTTCTGTTATTTCTGTCATTTCCAGACCCATGGTCGTTCGGCATCTGTAGGCCTATGGTTGTTCTGTATATACTAGGCTTAAAGCCATTCTGTTACGGAAATTGAACCCATGGCTGTTTTGGACATAATTACGGCATGTAGTTAATCATATGTATCTGCTGTTATATGTTTGATTATTCAGGTTGAATATTACATTATTTATGTACTGTTATTCACTGAGTTCGTTCACTCCGTATTTTGTCTATTTATTTCTGTAGGTAACCAACCGGGAGTTCAGTCCTAACCTTAAGGCTTGTGTTTCTCTTGTCAACTTTGATGCGTCCAGGCACCACCTGAAGCCGTGCATTATGTATAGTTGCTGAGTTTTGATTTATGCTTTGAACGTCTATTTATGGTTGATTGTATATAATTCCTTCTTCATTAATATTTTTGTTATCAACCAATTTGTGGGGTTGAGTCGAGGCATATGTGTGTAAACTTTCTGTATAATATTTACTTAGTGTGAAGTTGAGATCCTAGCATGTTAGGAATAGCTCAATGGATGTTATTCTATGTATTTTATATTATTGAATGCTTCCGTTCAGGCCCCGTATGATATGTATAACAGGATTAGTGTCTGTTTTCGAATGGGTCATGCCCAAACTTTTAGGGGCGGGTTTAGGGGGTGACAGGTGGTATCAGAGCACGAGTTGCCATTTCACACACGAATCCATTGAGCTTTAGGATGTCTAACAAAACTTTGGCGTCATGCATAACATTCTGAGAGTAGATCGATGGCAACGTTAAGTGTATGTATTTTGTTGCTATTTCTGATGATTATAATCTATGTCTGTTGCATATTCTTTTATATAGATTGGTGAATAAAGCAAGATACACAGATGGGATCAAGTTAACAATGTTACACTGCAGAGGTGTGGTAAGAATTTGAACTGATCGGTAAGTCAGTTTATATATATAAATGGTTAGATACAATGTGTGTTATCGGTTGATTATTATCTGTGGGAAGTGATGGCGATATAATTGTGCTGTTTTACACCTATTTGAGTAAATTGATTAAATTTTAAGTATATCTAAGATTAAAGGAAATGTTATATGTGTGTTACTTTATGGCCTGTTATGTCTCCCTTGCTATAACAATGATTAGATCAGTAATTCTAAGAAGCTACTGTATTGGAATATTTTGATAAGATGTGTTTTATGTAATAATTGAGGTTGTGTTAAGTATGACCGACCATAAGAAGGAATTCTGCATATAGTGATCCTTTTAAAATTGTGAATTTGCTTCTGGCTGACGATTTCAATAAGCCGAAAGGCTGTTCTGGGCCGAAAGGCTATTCTGGGCTGAAAACCTATCTTGGGCCGAAGGGCCGTTCTGATTATTCTGAGCCAATAGGCCGTTCTGTAATAGCTGTAATACTAGACCAAAGGCCGTTCTGAAAGTAAACTAATATCTGACTCACTGTTGGATCTCATGTTTCTGTGAACGCACTGTTGTGCATTGTGAGCTATGTTGAGGAAATTGGTTATTGACCTTGAGACAGTATGTAAGTAATATGATTTTGTGAACTAAGGAAATTACTGACGACTTCTGCTAGGGAATTACTGATAGTGTCTAATGAGTATTGTTTATGTGTACTTGGGATGTGATTGCGAGAATCTGTATTCTGTACTCTGTACTCTGTACTCTCACTTCTGTAATCTGCAATCTGCAATCTGAAATCCGTAAATTTTAATCTGTTCTGTTTATGTGTAACCTGTAAACTATAATTGAGACTTCTTATAAGTAACAGTCAAATGACATGCGAAACCCCGCTTATGATATGTGTATGTCCATGTAGCACTCGCAAAACAATAGAGAATCATTAACGAATTTCATATCACATCTAAATGATTGATATTCTGATCAGTTACTGCAAGAATAAGAATCCTGCTTCTGTGTAGTGATAATTTATGATTGAGGAATCATTTCTGTGATATAATTCTGTATAGATATTGCAAATTGTCAAATTAATCCCTATTTCGTATTTAAAAACTCTAATGCAAACTGTTCTGCATGACGTTGCGAAATATTTGTATGAAAATTAATTTAAGGCCTGTTCCTTTAATGTGATCTGCAAACGAGTGATTATCGGTGTGAAACTTATGTGATCCGTGTTAGTTTGAGATGTCATACCATCAATTACATTCGGTATTTCTAGCAAGTATGACCTTGTATAAGTTGACCATGGACCAAAGGAATTAACATCTTTGTAAAAGATACTTTTGCGTAAATGATGTTGAAAATAATTATGCTATGCAATGTTTCATGAGATCCATACTTTGGGTTATGAAATATTTAATATGATAAGTCTTTTCTGAAACGATAAAAATGCTACGAACCTCTGACGAGTTTATGATATAATAAGTTTTCTGGATAAGTTTCCCAAACTGTACGAAATTTCGAATGTTCAAGATATGACAAGTTTTCTGAAAAGGATATTTCATTATGCATGAATGAATTCTTCATTTGATAATTTATTGTGGCATGCTTGATAGAGGCTCTATGTTGAGCTTCAAGTTATTCTGTCTTATCTGTTATAAGTTGAATCGGAGATCGTTCTGTCAAAGTTTAAATAAGTTTAATGCTACTGGAAATTTTCCCATCATCTGATATCTTTAAAAGGTCTGATAAGTTTATGAATAATATCCCTGAACAACGAATTGTATGTAATTATGAAGGGTTTGAAGAACTTTATGTATTACATATTGTTGGAAAATATTTTTGTCCATGATAGGAACATTTACTATATATGGAACAAGAATATAAGAACTTTATGGTAAATGTATTATGTATGTCATAATGTTAACTTTGAGATCTTCTAAGCCAGTATGGATCTTAACTGATTATTATCTTACTGTAAATTTTGGAAATATGACCATTAAGGTTCGATCTGTATTTGATTTTCCTAACACTCTACCCTGAACATGTAATTCGTTGATATGAGATTTAAGTTGGTATTTGAAGCCTGTTAGAGACTTGATTTACACTGATAAGTCTAATACAGATAACGAGCAAAGGACCCCGAAGTCGTTGATTTGGCACTTAATCGCTATTATGGGTCCAATTGTTGTAAGAAGCATATACCTTTGTGGAATTGTGATAATGGGGGTTACTTATGAACTTAAAAAGTTTGAATTTTGTTTGATAGTTGATGAAACGATTAAGAAATGTTATATGTCCAGGACGGAACTAAACTTATAACAAGGTGAATCAAGTTTGGAGGACCAAACTTCTTAAGGTGGGGAGAATGTAACGACCCCAAAGTGCGTATAGAAAGTTATCCTCATTTAATTAGGGGTTAATGTGTTTGCTATTAGAATTAAAGAACTATCCGTTGAGTTATGTCTTTGAAACTGGAATTGGTGACCTTTACCAAACAATCTGAAATTTTTTCCTCCGCTCGAGCGAAGTAGTTGGCGCTCGAGCGTACTTTTGGGGTTTCCAGTAATTTTGCAGGCAGACTGAAATTCTGGGAGAGGTGATTTTCCGCTCGAGCGTATAAGTGGGCGCTCGAGCGGGTCGCCTGGTTAAGTTTGATTCTGAGACACGTGGACTCATTTTTGATGTTCTTCTTAGTGTGTTTGGAATGTTCTTACCTTATTTTGGGTTATTGATTGAGATGTTAATATGATGGTAAAGTAAGATTGGATCAAAAACTTTAATTTGAATAATTCGTTTACGACCAACCGTCACTCTTTTGCCCTCTTCTTTTTCCACACTTGGAATTTGGATGTGAGGTTAGAACCATTGGAAAGTTTATTTTCGGGGCTTCAATTTGGACACAAGAACGACCTAAAATGGAGTCCGGATGGGAGAGTTACACCTGTTTGAAGTTTTGGAATCTGTGCTGAGAGCAGGTCCGCTCGAGCGGGAATAGGGACGCTCGAGCGGGTTTTTCGGGACAGCAGCTTTAAAAACGGGATTTTAGATCATTTCTTATATCTTTCTTCCTCCCTCTTCCTTCCTCTTTGCCTAAGTCCGAAACCCTAACTCTCAAATCTTTGATTTCATCTATTTTTACCAACAATCCACCATGGATCGTGCATCAAGGGTAAAGAAGAAGTGAAGATCAACTTTTCCAACCGATTAGATTTTGGGATTTCGAGAGGATGCATTCAACCTAGCTTCTTTGCTTCCAATTTCGAGGTAGGGGGTTCTCTTAGCCTTGAATGTTTATGATTCAAAGTGATTTTGTTGGTACTTTGGGATTTTATTGACATTTTGGAATCTTGAGTTGATTATGGGATAGGGACACTTATGGCTTTATGTTTATGCACAATTGGGGCTTCAACTCTACTTCACAAAGGATGTTGAATGTTTTTAGCATATTGGCACATAGTAATTGTTGATTCGGCGATTTCACTAAGAAAAGAGGAAAACCCCCAATTTTCTTGGAAACCCTAGGTGGATTAATGATGACAACCAATGAATTGGCTCAAGTTGAAATTAGAGTAATGAAATTAAAGCATTGAAGTATTTGTGTTCAAGTTGAATTGGAATTTGGGAATGTTGAAACTTATGCTTAGAATTTGCGAATGAACCTTGTTATAAATGTGGAAATTCATGCTATCATGTAAAGGAAAATTAGAGAAATAATCTATTAAGGATATAGATGACACGAACTTGGTTTAAGAATATTGAAATAGGATTCAAGGATTTATTGTGAATTATGTGAAGTTGCAAATGGTATTGATGAACCAAGTGGTGCTGACTTTGTTGAATCATGTTGCATTGAATAATATTGGAAATTGAATGGTGTTGTACTATGATGAATTGTGTAGGGTCAACTACAGGGGTGGACCAAGCATCTGAACACTGTGAGTAATAGTACTGCAAATGCACCGTAATTACCGTTAAGAAATATTATGAACAATATTCCATTCTCCATGACCTAATATGTTGACCTGTGTGTTGATTGAGAACTGACATGGACATTGAAAGAGTTAGCACACATCGGTATGATTCTGAACCTACTCCGTATTCTGAGTTATGGCTAATGATTACTGTCAATGTGCCGTCCTAAGAATTACCTATACTTCTGTATAAAAATTGCATACAACTATTAACACTGTGAAGTTGGTTTATGAATTGGTCTGATTTACCTTCAGAGTATTGGTAATGTCAAGGTTCTGTTAATTACAAAACAAGTATGTCTATGTACAAAGAACCATGAGGAAATCTAAGCCCATCATTGTACCATATGTTTAGTTTGCTGTTGATAATTAATGTTACGACTCTGTTATCGGCAACGTTCTGTTAAGCTTATGTATCTATATTTATTGATGTGATCAATATGAAGAATGTGCTTATCTGTATTAATCTATTCTGATGTTTTCTGGTATGGAACAAAGTGCTGTACGGAACTAAGTACTACACCTTGGTGGGAGCCACCTCTAGAATTCGTACGAGCCACCTCTTGAGTCCATACATCTGTCATTTCTGTTACCACGCTTAATGCGTTCTGTTACCACGCTTATGCGTTCTGTTACCACGCTTTATGTGTACTGTTACCCACGCTTTATGCGTTCTGTTACTACGCTTTATGCGTTCTGTTACCCACGCTTTATGCGTTCTGTTACCACGCTTATGCGTTTTGTTACCCACGCTTTATGCGTTTTGTTACTACGCTTTATTCGTTCTGTTACCCACGCTTTATGCGTTCTGTTACTACGCTTTATGCGTTCTGTTACCCCACGCTTATGCGTTCTGTTATTTCTGTTATTTTTGTTAGTTCTATTATTTCTATTGTTTATGTTATTTATGTTATTTCTGTTGTTTTTGCTATTCCTGTTATTTATGTTATTTCTATTATTTCTGTTAGTTCTATTATTTCTGTTGTTTATGTTATTTCTGTTATTTTTTGCTATTTCTGTTATTTCTGTTATTTCTGTCATTTCCGGACCCACGGTCGTTCGGCATCTGTAGGCCTATGGTTGTTCTGTATATACTGGGCTTAAAGCCATTCTGTTACGGAAATTGAACCCATGGCTGTTTTGGACATAATTACGGCATGTAGTTAATCATATGTATCTGCTGTTATATGTTTGATTATTCAGGTTGAATATTACATTATTTATGTACTGTTATTCATTGAGTTCGTTCACTCCGTATTTTGTCTGTTTATTTCTGTAGGTAACCAACCGGGAGTTCAGTCCTAACCTTAAGGCTTGTGTTTCTCTTGTCAACTTTGATGCGTCCAAGCACCACCTGAAGCCCTGCATTATGTATAGTTGCTGAGTTTTGATTTATGCTTTGAACGTCTATTTATGGTTGATTGTATATAATTCCTTATTCATTAATATTTTTGTTATCAACCAATTTGTGGGGTTGAGTCGAGGCATATGTGTGTAAACTTTCTGTATAATATTTACTTAGTGTGAAGTTGAGATCCTGGCATGTTAGGAATAGCTCAATGGATGTTATTCTATGTATTTTATATTATTGAATGCTTCCGTTCAGGCCCCATATGATATGTATAACAGGATTAGTGTCTGTTTTCGAATGGGTCATGCCCAAACTTTTAGGGGCGGGTTTAGGGGGTGACATGAGCGGTGTGCTATGTTATGAAAAGTGTACTGCGTTATGGACTGCGTGTTCAGATTGAGCAGTGTGCTATAAAACCGAATACCGTGTTATGAACTGCGTGTTCAGATTGAGCGGTGTGCTATGTTATGAAAAAGTGTACTGCGTTATGGACTGCGTGTTCAGATTGAGCAGTGTGCTATAAAACCGAATACCATGTTATGAACTACGTGTTCAGATTGAGCAGTGTGCTACGTTATGAAAAAGTGTACTGCGTTATGGACTACGTGTTCAGATTGAGTAGTGTGCTATAAAATCGAATACTGTGTTATGAACTGCGTGTTCAGATTGAGCGGTGTGTTATGTTATGAAAAAGGTACTACGTTATGGACTGCAATTTCAGATTGAGCAGTGTGCTATAAAACCGAATACCGTGTCATGAACTGCGTCTTCAGATTGAGCGGTATGTTATGTTATGAAAAAGTGTACTGCGTTATGGACTGCGTGTTCAGATTGAATAGCATGCTATAAAATCAAATACCGTGTTATGAATTGTGCGTTCAGATTGAGCGTTGTGCTATGTTATGAAAAAGTGTACGGCGTTATGGACTGGATGTTTAGATTGAGCAGTGTGCTATAAACCGAATACTGTGTTATGAACTGCATGTTCAGATTGAGCGGTGTGCTATGCAATGAAAAAGTGTACTGCGTTATGGACTGCGTGTTTAGATTGAGTAGTGTGCTATAAATCGAATGTCGTGTTATGAACTGCATGTTCAGATTGAACGGTGTGCTATGTTATGAAAAAGTGTACTGCATTATGGACTGCGTGTTCAGATTGAGCAGTGTGCTATAAACCGAATACCGTGTTATGAACTGTGTGTTCAGATTGAGCGGTGTGCTATGTTATGAAAAAGTCAACTGCGTTATGGACTGCGTGTTCAGATTGAGCAGTGTGCTATAAACTGAATACCGTGTTATGAACTGCGTGTTCAGATTGAGCGGTGTGCTATGTTATGAAAAAGTATACTGCGTTATGGACTGTGTGTTCAGATTGAGTAGTGTGCTATAAAACCGAATACCGTGTTATGTCCTGCGTCTTCAGATTGAGCGGTGTATTATGTTATGAAAAAGTGAACTG
This sequence comes from Camellia sinensis, assembly GCF_055761805.1. Lineage (NCBI taxonomy): Eukaryota > Viridiplantae > Streptophyta > Magnoliopsida > Ericales > Theaceae > Camellia > Camellia sinensis. Next base: position 146,496,781 of record NC_138963.1, read on the forward strand.
TGTTATTGACTGTGTGTTCAGATTGAGCAGTGTGCTATAAACCGAATACCGTGTTATGAACTGCGTGTTCAGATTGTGCGGTGTGCTATGTTATGAAAAAGTGTACGGCGTTATGGACTACGTGTTTAGATTGAGCAGTGTGCTATAAACCGAATACCGTGTTATGAGCTGCGTGTTCAGATTGAGCGGTGTGCTATGCAATGAAAAAGTGTACTGCGTTATGGACTGCGTGTTCAGATTGACTAGTGTGCTATAAACCAAATACCGTGTTATGAACTGCGTGTTCAGATTGAGTGGTGTGCTATGTTATGAAAAAGTGTACTGCGCTATGGACTGCGTGTTCAGATTGAGCAGTGTGCTATAAACCGAATACCGTGTTATGAACTGCGTGTTCAGATTGAACGGTGTGCTGTGCAATGAAAACATGTACTGCGTTGTGGACTGTGTGTTCAGATTGAGCAGTGTGCCAACTAAACAGAATGTTGTGTTATGAACTGCGTGTTCAGATTAAGCAGTATTATGAGCTCTGTGCCAACTAAACAAAATGTTGTGTTATGAACTGCGTGTTCAGATTGAGCAGTGCTTTGAGTTGCATACCAACTAAACAGAATGATGTGTTATGAACTGCGTGTTCAAATTGAGTAGTGTTATGAGCTGTGTGCCAATAAAACAGAATGTTGCGTTATGAACTGCGTGTTCAGATTGAGCAGTGTTATGAGCAGTGTGCCAACTAAACATAATGTTGTGTTATGAACTGCGTGTTCAGATTGAGCAGTGTTGTGAGCTGTGTGCACACTAAACCGAATGCTGTGTCAGGAGTTGTGCGTTCAGATTGAGTAGTGTAATGTGCTGTGTGCCCAAATGTACTGTGTACCCAAAAGAGCTATGTGCAAAGTGAACAAGGTTTTTGTGTTAAGAGCTGCGTGCCAGATGAGCAAAGTGTTATGTTGAAAGTTGCGTGCCAAGTGGACAAAATACTGTGTGCAAGTTATGGTCAAGTATGAGCAAAAGGATTGTGTATTCGAATGTGTTCAGAATAAGTAGATCAAATGCTTCGCTGAAAGTGTAAAAGTGAAGTACGTACCTCTCGCGCGCGATGAGACAGGTGAGACTCAAGTTCCCATTTTAGTAAGTCTGCAGGCGCCCATCGCGCGAAGTCCGTGAAATGATGGAAGGTACTCGGAGGGAGGATATGCTCCTGCGGGTGGTACCTCTCCAGGTCAAATGACCGTATCCTTGGAGGCAGTGGCATGACGTCTGGCTTGTCCTCTACTCCTGGGAAGCCTCTGCCATATAGAATATTGCCAGCCATATGAAGAAATCTGCAAAAATGAGCAAAATGGGCCAAAATTGCAAAAAGTTAACAAAAGTCAACTCTCAGGAAGAGAAAAAGTCAACAAAGGTCAACGCCCGAGAAAAGGTGCCAAACTTCGAGACAAACATACCTCAAGTGGTAAAAGTGGAGAAAGAAGCTCCGAAAACAAATTCTAATCGGTTCAAACAAAGAGAATCAAAAGTTTTCGCGAAACAACTTCGCGTGGGGCGTTGGAAAATGGTCGGCCACTGATATAACTGGTTAGCCACCCTCTTGGGTGATCTTCAGAGCTCCATTGTTCTCCCTGTGTACTTTGGTAATGTTTGGAATCCTTGACTCTCAAGAAAGTACAAGAAAAGTACACTTTTCGGCGCGAAATGTCCCTGCGAGAACTTCAAATTCAAGTCTTTGATGCGTGGCTCATCATTACTCGTCAAGAGCAAGATGTATCCTTTTTGAGTACGTTGTGACCCCTTCGAGAGGTAACTCGGAGGTTCCAGTTAAATCGCTCGCGTTAAGGCTTGTATTTCTTATTCGGCGTTTTGTTTCGAACATACTATTAAAGTTGCACTTCTCTTGCATTGTCATGCACACTTTCCTCTCTTGCATTTGTTATGCACACCACTTGTTGCTTTGTTATGCACTTACTACTTGTGTTGACACGCTCATTTTGCTTACATTATTATGCGTACTTTTACCCGCATTGTTATGCTTCACACTTAGGTTGAATTGTTATGCACCCCCTTTCCGCATTGTTATGCGTCACACTTAGGTTGCATTGTTATGCACCCCTCCACTTGCGTTGTCACGCACTTTTTACTTGAATTGCTATGCATGTTTCTAATGATATTGCATCTGTTGAGTTTCTTTCTTTTGCAGGCACGATATTGTATGTACGGTCATTTGAAGTTGGCGTGACTAAACGAACCAGACGATATTGTATGTACGATTCATTTGAAGCTGGCGCGACCAGACGAACTAGATGGTATTGTATTTACTCCGTGTGAGACGTAGCGAGAATTGTTTAATTCTCTTACATCCTTTCCGCATGAGTTGTAGTTTGATTTGTATTCGCTTGCTTAAACTGTGGCATTTATTGTATATAATTGCTTCATTACAACTTTCTTTGCATGATCATAAGTTATGTTCGGCATCTTGCATTGTCCTTTGCATCTTGCCCCTACCTGCGGGCGCATCTCTTTATTATCTTGCCTATTTGTCTAAGTCTTCGGCCTTGTCAAAAATGGGTCGTCTCTAGGCTTTGACATTCACTCCCGTCACTAATGACTTTCAAGTTCTGTCAAAGAGAGGCAACTATAGACACCCCATTTTTGACCGACCTTAAGACTCAGACGTCATCAATTGAGTACTCGGTGATTGTGCATGTTGTGTTCGTTTCGAGTTTTTGGAGTTTTGGCCGAGTGCCTTGCCTCCGGGCCTCTGAACTCTTTGTGCTTCAGCTCGGTTTGTGGACCAGACCTTGTTTTCCTTGTCTGAGGGAGGGAGAGGTCTTGTAGACCATCTCTTTGTGGTCGTAGACCACTTTTCGTGGTCGTAGGCCACTTTTCCCGTTTGGAGACTAGTTTTCGGTTTTCGGAGCCTTCGGCCACGTGCCTTGTCTCGGGACCGCTTAACGTTCTCCGTTTGGCATAGGTTTTGAACCTCACCTTGTTTCCTTGACCCAGAGGGTCACTGTGGTTTGGGAGACCACTTTTGTGGTCGTAAACCACTTTTGGTGCTTGTCAGCTAGTTTTCGAGGCTCTCGGTTGCGCGCTTTGCCTCCCGAACTTTCATCTTGCATCCGTTTTGGTTTGTTTTCAGTACAAACCTTGTTTTCCTTGTTTGGAAGGTGGTACAAGGGTGGGAGACCAGTATTTTCCCTTGGAGATCACTTTTCTTCCCGCCAGCCAGTTTTCTGATCTGACAACTAGTCTCCTGGGTCTTTGGGCAACCATTTCTGGTTGGCCACTTCACCCCTGGCTTGTTTTCAGTGTGCTGATCATCTCCCACCATGGCCGACCAGTTCTCTTCTTGGGAGACCACACTTCAAGTGGTCGGCTGACCATTTTAAGTGGTCGACTGCTTTCTGTCACCTTTTTGGAGATATTTTCCTCCAGCACAGCTGGAGGGCACTGAAGTCATCCTCCACACACATGTATGGAGGGATTGCATTGAACCTTAGCTTCCTCAAGAAGCTTTGCTTTTGGTTTTCTATAAGAGAAAACCACCTCCTCTCTCCTCTAAGGTTAGAAAAAATTAGGGTTTGAGTTATAGATATAGCTTTGTATCTATCTTGCTTTGGTTCTTCATTTTTTTGCCTTAAAGTGTAGTTTTGTCTTACTTTAACACACAAACACACACTCAAACACCATCCTTTGGCTACTAAGGTGCTTAGGAGCTGGTTTTAGTGTTCTTGGGCCGGTTTGAGCTTGAAAAACCTACTAGAGTTGCAGTTGTAAAGGAGGTCTTCAAGGGTGAGTCTTTAACCCTTAAATCCCCCATTTTTTCTTAAGCTTTTGAACCTATTTGCATGCTGTTTTGAGCTTGACTTCCTACTGCAAAAAGTTCTATATTTTGGTGCTTAAGATCTTTGTTTTAGGTCACTTTTGTGTTGGGGGTTGTTTACCGCCTCTTAGGCCTTGTTTAGCCTTGCTTTTGTGCCTTCTTTTTAAGCCTTTGGGATCACCTTGCTTTGGCCTTCTCACCACTGAAACTCAGAGGAATTTCAATGGTGGGAAGGGTGTTTTGAGGTCCCAAATAGGAGAGGGTCATCCCCTCTCTTCGTGTCTTCAATACTTGCTTTGAATGCCTCATGTGAGCATGTTTGTTAAGCTTGTGTTAGCTTGTTCTTAGCATGTATTTGTAGTTATTTTGCTGTGGCATGCCACCGTTTGTGCTTGGTTTTGTCACTCCATGCATGCACAATTAACTTGTAGTGTAAATCACACAAACTAGCTTTGTATGCTTCATGAAGTAGCATGTCATTCTAGCTCATTTTGAGTCCATCTCAGCATGTTTTTGGTGCTGTTTTGCCATGTCATGCCTCTGTTAGGGTTTGGTTTGGTCACCTCTTGCATGCTCCATGCACTTGTAGTGCATTTCCATGAACTAGTCTTGTATGCTTCATGCTTTGACATGTCTTTTTAGCATGCTTTAGGCTTAACTTTAAGAAGATTTTGTTCATGTTTTACCATGTTTAAGGTCTGATTTGTGTTGTTTTGGCCATGCATGCCATGCTTTGTATAGCTATAGTGCATACTAGCTTGTTAGCTTTGTGTATCAAGTCCATTAGCATGCTTTATTTGGACTATGTGAATGATTTGGCATCATTTGTAATGTGATTTCAGTCCATGTTTCATGGCCATGTACTTGCATCTTTCATTTATTCAACGCATTGGAGGGTTTGCCCCCTTTATGTCTTAACATGGGTCATTGCGTATGCCTTCATGCCATAGCTTGCGAGCCATGATTTCAGTGTTTATTTGGGGTTATTATACCATGATATAACTCTGATTTTTGTTGCTTAAGTCATCTCATTCTTGGTCTTAGTAGGTTTAGTGTAATCTACCTTATTTGCCTTGTATGCATCATGCCTTATGCCATCCATGCTAGCTTATTTTGGCTTCCTTCCATACATTTTTTAGTATCATTTTGACATGTTCTAGGACTGTTTTAGGTTACCTTTGCCATATGCTTCATGTTTTGCATACTTGTAGTGCAAGTGCTCTTGCTTACTTCAAGCTTTGAGCACCATAGCATGCTTCATTTGAGTTGTGTACTTGATTTGGCATCATCTAACATGGCATTTCAGAGCACCTAGGATTGCCATGTTCCCACTTCATTCACTCTTTAAGTGTCTCTGAGTGTTGTGCATTGTTGCCTAGTTTATGGCTTAGCTTGTATGCTTGCATGCCTAGGTCTTTGAGCCCCCATCTCAGCATGTTTTGGTCTTTGTTTAGACCTATTTGAGCTCTGTCCATGGTTGGTTCATGCCTTTGTGCCACGTATTGCATGCCTCCTTTGTAATCCTTTTTACTAGCTTCATGCTTTAAGGACCTTTGCATGCTATGCTTGCTTTGTTTGAATGATTTAGCATCATTTCTTGTCTAATTTCAGTGCATTTAGTGTTGTCACACTTCCACATTTATCACTCCTTGAGCCTTCTTGAGGGTTGTGCTCTTAGGCCTTCTTGGTTGGCCAATGCATTGTGCATGCATGCTTTGTATTTTGGTGCCTTTGTTTCATCCTTATGGCCACTGATTTGGGCATGGCTGAGGTCTGTCCATTTTGGTTTAAGTCCATTGAGCATGTTCTATTGCATGTTGTTTGCATTCTTTTATTACATCGCATCGTGTATGCCATGTTCATCGCATTGTGTATACCTGTATGCCTTATACCTTGCATTGTGTATGCCTAGGTTACATCATTGCATTGTGCATGTTAATTGATATTTGCATTGAGTATGCTAGTTGTTGTATTGTGCATGCCATTAGCCTTGTTAGGTTGTTCATGTAGTTGCATATTTGCATGCTTATGTTGCATTGCATTTTTGCATATTCCATGTTACATAGCATTGTGCATGCCATGTTATGTGTTGCATTGTGTTTGGAATAGGCGTTAGCCCAAACACAGGAAACGAGGGACGTTTCATACTTAGAGTGATGAAACGTGCCTTAATTCCCGGTCGCCGACGCTCTTGATCACACATGATAAAGTTCTAGGCCTTACGTGTTTACTTGTGCATTCATTTCCATATTGAATAGTGCAACTTCGCCTCTCGGCCATCACGCATTGAAATGCGCGATTGGTGGCCCGAGGGTCGAGAACTACACTTCCTTGAGTTCATGACATGATAAGGAGGGTGGTTGTGCACACATATCTTGTAAATACATTGCCATGCCCTTTCTTGCTCTCTGTTGCAGCAAACTAGAATTCAGCACCAACAACTGGTCGGCCAGCCAAAAAAACTAGCTGGCCGACCACTTTTTCTGTCCTCCAACAACAAAAAGTGGTTGGCAGGTGGCTAGAGAGACCAAAAGTGGTCGGCCACCCTCCCACAGGTCTCCCAAGGTGAAGTTTCATCTTTCTGGAGCTTGGTGCAAGGTTCTGAGGACAATTAAAAACAGAGGCAAATCGGGGCATCGCATTGGATTTCCGAACGAGGCGACCGGGCATGCATCCAATCTTCTCCCTCTGAGGACCTCCTGCTTTTATTTCTTTCCTTAGCTGCCATGCTTAGATAGCTAGCTTACACTTTGGTTTGTACCTAATTAGTTAATGCGTTAACTATTCAATTGTTTTGTAATAATTAGTTAACTAAGATTAGTTAATTAACTTGTTTTGTAATAATTAGTTTAATTAGCTTAGATTAGCAAGTTAGCTTCTTATTCGGACTCTCCCTCTAGAGGGCCAACTGTTGTAATAAGCGTGCATGTGTGTGATACATGGCTTCCAATCCCCATTTCTTTCTCCCTTTTACTTAACCACTTACGATGGTTAGTTTTAGGGCATATTTTGTTTAGCATACCTTATGGTCGCATGCTTGCATCCATTCATCTGTATTGCATGCACCAAGCTCGGCGCATCATACTAATTCCGTTGTACTTTCAATACATTTACTTGAATACGTGTTCATCAACATGTTACCAAGTTGCATTTAACATGACATTCTAGATAGCCGAGCCTATTTTAGTTGCATTTTCGCATATGTTGCATTAGCTATCTTAACATGAACTAGGATCATGCATGATTTCTAACTAGTTCTTTGTTTTGGCTCGGAGTACACTGTGAGTGTTTACGCTTTAGCATACTGCATGTGTGTTAATGTTGCCATGAAAGCATGCTTGCCATGAGGCTAATTGCTTATTTGATATAACTGCATGAATGCTTATGGGTGAAGGTTGGATTATTTGAATTGGAACAATTCATTGAATCCCGAATTTAGCCTACTTGCGAGTAGCAAACTTCAATCCATTTTCAAATAAACATGCAATGTTTTGTTCCAAATTAGGCGATCTAGTCTATACTTGTATCTTGTGCGCATCACATAGTAATTCTAGGCTAATTAACCAGTTTAAGAACACGTGTTTTCAAAAACAAAATATCATGCCTAGTACAGGCCGATCTTTGATCAGGCGAGCGGGGGTGCTCATTGCATGACCTTTCCCTCTCGTACCCAAGTTCCCGAGCCGAGGCAACTTTGGTGATGACGGACACGTGGCCTTAGGCACGAGTCAGGGTTTCCTAAATTCCCCCAAAATAAAATATTTAGGTGGCGACTCTATATCTGGCAAAGCAGTCTATGTTTGGCACTTCTTTATTAAAATCAGTTTTTCCAAAACGATTTGCCGAATTTAGACTCTTTGGTGATTTATCAATCTTACATTGCACTTTGTGAGATCAGATTAAGAATCGTGACATTGAGTCTGAACTGTAGTAAGCTAATGAACAAAGCGGATTTCGCGCCATTTCGCGCGCGGAGCCCATGACGTTAGGGCACGTCTACAGTTTCTGGCGACTCTGCTGGGGACTTAAATATAATCAAGTGGGCTTAAATATAATCAATTATGATTATTTTATTTTAATTGTTTTGATCCAAATCAAATTTTAATCAAACTTACCATATGATTCTAAAAATTCCAACTAGTTTATTAAATTAACCAGTTTTGGTTTCTGAAGTTGTTTGGGCTTTTAATTTCGAATTCTAAGTCTATAATTAAACAAAAAATTCACATACAAATAGACAAGTTTCTAATAAACTCAAAATTATGCAATTTATGCCCAATCAAATACTAGATAAAAATAGGTCGGGGTCGTTACAGTCTTCCCTCCTTAAGAAGTTTTGTCCTCCAAACTTAAGTTACCTTCATTTGGAAACAGATACGGGTACCGTTGTTGCATTTCTTCATCTTTTTTCCATGTTGCCTCTTTCCTGTAGTGTTCCTTCCATTATACTTTCACCATTTGGATAGATTTGTTCCTTAGTTGCTTCATTTGCCGATCAAGGATCCGTACAGGCCATTCCTCATATCTCATATCATCGTTTAAAGCTATTCAGTGGTAGTCAATTACATAAAACGAATTTGTAAGATACCTGCGAAGCATTGATACATGGAAATGTTGTACATTTGCTCCATTTCCAACGGTAAAGCGATACGATAAGCAACAAGGTCAAGCCATTCCAAAATCTGAAATGACCCGATATACCGCGGAGTTAGTTTCCCTTTTCTGCCAAATCTTGTTTGCCTTTTCATTGGTATCACTCGAATAAACACATGATCTCTAACTTCATACTTCAAATCTCTCATTTTCTAATTAACATAACTTTTTTGTCGGCTTTGAGTAGTCTTGAGCCTTTGTTAGATGATCTTTATCTTTTCAGTTGTTTCTTGCACAAGTTCAGATTCGTATAAAGCTCTATCACCAACCTCGGTCCAGTAAATCGAAGACCTATACTGTCATGACCCCATTCCACCCCTAATAGAATGATGTCATGATGGCCAGTAATCTGATATTGCTAAAGGCCAACTTAAAAAGATTCACACAAACAAACTATACATATGGGGCATATATGTACGAAAGTAATAAATTTAAATCTAATTAGTCCATAAGAGTTGTGCATAAATTAAACAAAATGACATACATATTAACATGTTTTACAACTTGAATAGAAAATAAAATAAACTTAATATTACATCTTGATCAAAAGGCTTCCCAAGTCAATACATACAAGGCAAATGATCTACAAAATTAAGAAGCATAATCTTCAAGATGCTACAAAAACAAAAACCAAAACATCTTCCAAATAAAGGTTAGGCGACATTGCCTTCTTGTTCATCACCTACATATATAAGAGAGAGGGGTGAGTTGAAAACTCGGTGAATGATATAAGTAATAAAAGTTTGAATGAATGATATCTGAAATTTTATCAAAACAATACATATCATAACTTGTAACAAAATCAAAGGATGAACCGAGTTCATCAATCAAAGGCTTTCAAAGTTTCGAGGGATGTTTACTAACATCTACATAATACAAAGGGTGACATTCATTGACAAAACAAAGGAATAACCGACCAAAAATCAACTAGACAGGCCCACCCGTCGATGGCAAAGGAGATATCTCAAACAAAAGTACTAGTTGCATTAAAGTCCCCTAGCCTAGCCTAGTTGGCCACCATGCCTTCCTTAGGTCTTAGTCCCAAGGAGGTCATGGGTTTAATTCCCCTTAGGGGGGTTCAATGAAGGGAGTGCAAGCATTTAGGTGCTTTGCCATGGGTGGGGAGATTTTCTCCCATAGGTGCTAATCTAACAACTAACATTTGCCGATAAAAAAAAAAAAAAAAAAAAAAGTCCCCTAGCACTAAGGACCTTTCAAGAATGTCATCAAAACAAACATATTACTTGATACAAAAACTAAGGGATAATCATTCATGCTTGATCAAATACTTTGTCAAAACAAAGCAAAGATTTGATCAAAAAATTTTAACGTAACTTTATTAAAAGTACCGCTCACAATATCTCTTCGGTCGAGGGGATTAAGGTAAAGATCCAAGACCTACAAGTACATAGTAATTCTATTGAATGCACTTCAAGAAAGTACGAAGATATGCTCAAAGATGGTTATAAAATGCACTCTCAAAACAAGCTTCAAATGAGTGAAATACATTCCGGCATTTTCTTCCAAAACCAAGTCAAGACAAAGCAAAATATATGTTGAGAGTAAAATCAATATTTTTCTTCTTGGAAAAGCATGTTGGGTACAAACCAAGTCTCAGAATGGATGTACAGAGATGAGCTGGGTCGAAATAGCCTAGCTAGAAGAACTCAGGAGATCTTGGCCGAGGTTCCACACCTCCTGGTGGAGTTGTGGTCTCCTTAGCCGAGATGTGGATTGCTCGCCCGGGATGATACAAGGTGTCGGCAAAAGTGTACTGTGGTCGACCTAGGTGTGTAGTGGTCGACCTAGGTGTGCATGCAAGATAGACTAAGGTGCAAGTGATCATACAAGGTAGCCCAAGGTAAGATGCAATGCTTGGCCTAGGTGTGAGGTCTAGACAAGAGTGGGTCTCGGTGACCACACTTTGAGAAATGAAGTCTGGAAATCTGGGTTTCCTCTTGAAGAACATGAAGAACATGAATGCTAAAATCATAATTTCTTATTCAAAATATGAGATTTCATGATATGAGTTCAAAAACATGGACCTGGATACCCATACTTGAAGATTTCATGGAAACAAACACAAAAACATAGAACTTGATACAAATTTTTTGATCAAAACATGATTTTTTTCAAGAACACAAGAACATCATTTTTTCTCTCTAAAATAAAACTTTAAATCAATGCATGGCTCATGAATCATGCTAGATCAAATAATACGATTAGATTAACATAAAGAGCAACAAGAGTAGATCAAGAATCTAACCTCAAATCACAAATCAAATTGTTCAATGTATGAAAATCAAGTTTGGAAATCTAATTCTCACTCTAAGAACTTCTTCTTCTTCTTCTTCCTAGCACTTCTCTCTCTTCAAGACAAAGATATGGCAAAGATATGGGTTTCTCAACTGCTAACTGACTTAAACCACTACTGGGATACATGGCACCATCTGATCAAGTCTCCTAAAAAAAGGTGCCAGAATGAAAAGATAAGAGTAAGTCAAAGTGTGTACTATTGGTAAGGTGGCATGGGCACTCTGACAAGGCAAGGATCCTGGATCAAAACCAAGGCTTCGAACAAGTAAAGGATAAGTGAGGTCTTCCTCATCTCGGCTAGGAGTGGTAACACTTGGCCTAGGTGTGACACACCTCGGCCTAGGTCATACAAGTCAAGGAACAAGAATGCAAGGTTCAAGGATCAAAGATCTTGGATGTGTAGATGATACATATCTCGGCCTAAGTGATGCACATCTTGGCCTAGATGATGCACATCTCGGCCTAGACGATGCACATCTCAGCCAAGATACAAGGGTGAAGGCGGAGGTCAACCAAGATGGTTCCAAGATGATCCTAAGTGTTGACGCTCAATGGTCTAGGTGTGAGAGATTCAAAGGTGTGATCTAGGCGTGAGGTGTCAAAGATAGATAGCCTAGGTTCAACACACAAAGCAAGGAACAAAGCATGGATCTTATACTTAAACAAAACACAACAACACAAAACACATGCTCCTATACTTAGACAAAATATTAAAGTTCACAAGATGCAAGCTTAACAAACCAAAATCATGTAAATTCTCATGAATCTGACTAAGGCAAAATGAGAGTTGTTATATATACTTTCTACCATACAATGCCTCATAAGGTGCTAAGCCGATACTCGAGTGAAAATTGTTGTTATAAGCAAATTTTGCCAATGGTAGGTAAGTTTCTCAGCTGTCCTGAAATTCTAGGACGCATATACGAAGCATATTTTCTAATGTTTGGATAGTTCTCTCCATTTGCCTATCAGTTTGTGGATGAAAAGTTGTGCTAAATCTCAATTCTATGCCCATAGCTTGTTGCAAACTCTTCCAAAATGTATAAACGAATTTAGGATCTCTATCTGAAACTATAGACACTGGAAATCCATGTAGTCAAATAATTTCATCAATTAGTGACAGTCTATAGGCATTAAACGGAGTTTTCACAACAAGAAAATGAGCAGTTTTTGTCAATCTATCAACAGTAACCCAAATAGCATTCATACCTCTAGGTGTTCGAGGTAGACCGACAATGAAATCCATGGTTATATGTTCCCACTTCCATTTTGGAATAGGAAGAGAATGAAGCAAATCTGCTTGTTTTTGATGTTCAGCTTTCACTTGTTGGCATTGAAGGCATTTGGAGTTGTAATCAGCAATCTCTTTTGTCATGTTTGGCCACCAGTACATCTGTTTTAAGTCTTGGTACATTTTAGTATTTCCCGGGAGCATAACAAACATTGACTTGTGAGCCTTATCTAGAATTCTTCTTTTCAATTCTCTATCATTAGGTACACAATGCCTTCCTTGAAATTTCAACACTTGATTCTCAATCGTAAACCCTGGTTTAGGCTTGGTTTTGAACTCATAATTTTTTTTTTTAAAGAAATCATCATTCCACTGCTTCTGCTTGATCTCTTCTATGATTACTGGCTGGGCTAAAATTCCAGTAAATAAATAGTCTCGTTCATAAGGTACTACTTCCAATTCAAGATTTTCAAATTCACGCAGAAGTTCTTTCTAATCTATAAGCAAACAAGCTAAATTCCCCACATTCTTTCTACTGAGTGCATCGGCTATAATATTAGCTTTCCCTGTGTGATAATGGATTTGCAGGTGGTAGTCTTTGATCAATTCAAGCCATCTCCTTTGTTGCATATTTAACTCTTTTTGGGTAAAGAGATATTTCAAGCTTTTGTGATCTGTATATACTTTATACTTTGACCCGTATAAATAGTGACACTAGACCTTTAATGCAAAGACAGCAGCGGTGAGCTTTAGAGCATGTGTCGGATAGTTCTTTTTATGAAGTTTCAACTGTAGGGTTGCATAAGCAATCACCTTGCCATTCTACATTAAAACACAACCCAACCCTCTATGAGAAACATCACTAAAAATTACAAATCCTTCAGTACCTGATGGTAGAGTAAGAATTGAAGCAGCGGTCAGCCTTGTTTTTAGCTCTTGGAATGCAGATTCTGTTTGGTTTGTCCATACAAATGGCTCTCCTTTTTGAGTCAATTGTGCCAATGGCACAACCATCTTTGAAAAGTCTTTGACAAAACTATGGTAATAACCTGCCAATCTATAATTGCTTCAATTTTCTGCGAGTCAACTGAAATGGCATCACTGTTAATGACATGCCCCAGAAATGTAACCTTATCTAACCAGAAGTCATACTTTTTAAGTTTTCCATACAAGTGTTTCTCTGTAAGTGTCTGTAGAATTATTCTCAAGTGTCATTCATAGTCGTCTTTACTTCTAGAATAAATCAAAATGTCGTTAATAAATACCACGAAAAAATCATCCAAGAATGGTTTAAAGACTTTATGCATCGAATCCATAAATGTTGTTGGTGCATTAGTAACTCCAAAAGGCATGACTAAGAATTCATAATGTCCATATCTAGTTCGAAAGGCAGTTTTCTCAATATCTTTAGCTTTAACTTTGAACTGGTGATATCTTGACCTCAAATCAATCTTTGAAAATACTTGGGCCCCCTGTAACTAGTCAAACAAATCATCAATCCGAGGCAAAGGATACTTATTTTTGATAGTTTCCTTGTTAAGTTCCTGGTAATCAATCCATAACTGGAGTATGCCATCTTTCTTCTTTACAAACAATACAGGTGCACCCCATGGTGATGTACTTCGTCGAATAAACCCCTTGTCAAGTAATCCCTACAACTCTTTCATTTCAGTAGTAGACATACGATATGAAGTTTTGGATATAGGTTGAGTACCCGGTACTATATCAATTACAAATTCAATTTCTCTATCAATCAGTTATCCTGGTAACTCTTCTGGAAACACATCAGAAAAATCCCTTACTATAGAGATACTATCCAAGGTAATATTCACGGTTTAATCATTTATCACACTACACAAGTACCCTTGACATCCCTTACTAATCAATTTACGGCTTTCACTACAAGTATTAAGTATGGTGGAGGAGCTACACCCTTATCCTTAAAATAAAATTCATCTTGACCCAAAGATCGAAATATCACTAGCTTAGATTCAGAATCAATGGTTGCATAATACTTAGATAGCCAGTTCATACCAAAAATTACATCAAAATGTCTCATGTCAAGGGGTAAAACCAGCATATAAAGTGGCATTTCCAAGTAATAATTCACATGCAGAATACATAGACGAGCACAACATAGATCCCTGTAGACATCCCATTTTTTACCGCCGTTAAGACTTGGGCATTACTGATGGTTTACTTGGTGGTGAAAGATGTGCAGAGCAAAAGTTCGATTTCTTTGGCAAGAGAGTCAAATCCCAACCTCACACCCCATTTTAGACCAAAGCTATTTTGAATGGTTTTTAGACCTTAAAACCCTCTCTTTCAAAATATTATTTTGAAATAAAGTTCCTACGATGTTCCGAGGCTCACATTTCGTCAAATGTTGCGCTTTTCGGTAAACCGAGCGAGGACAAAGTGGAAATGAATGAAAGAGAGATGAAATCTTTGAAAAATATTTCAAAACCCCTTTTTTAAGGGTTTGGAGTTGAAGAAAAGAGGAGTGGAGGGAAGAAACCTAGTTGGAGAAGAAGATGGGCATGAATTGCTAAGAGAGAGTCAGGCAACCCTCGCTAAATCAAGCCTATCCATTTGTACACTTGGATTTCAGCTATGAGGCCACCACTTTTAGAAAGCTTACTTCTGGGGCTTCATTTTTCAATTAAGAATCTCCTAAATCCGTGTCCGGATGGGGGCGATATGGTTGATTGAAGTAGGGCATCATTCCAGTTGGACTGAAACTGAGCAGTCTTCACTAAAAGACTGATATCTCTTAGCACACATGGAATTGTGAGGTGAGGCTTCCAAATTTGGAAAGAAGACTTCCAGAGCTACAGTTTAGGCTCAAGAATGACCTGAAAAAGAGTCCAGATGAAGGAATTAGGCTTTCTTCAAGTTAGGGACCAGGATTAGTTTTTGCCATCGGCCTCTATGGAGGTGCATCGGCCACAATTTGACCTTATCTGCCATATGTCGGCCAAAAGTGAACCTTCTCAGCCACAAATGTTGGCCGATCAGTCAAAAATGTCCAGAAAGCCCAGAATTAGCAAATATTTCTCCTTCAGCTGTTTCCAGCAAGCTCTACCTGTCCAAGCTCAGATATTTCAACCAAAATTGATATTTTGCTATATAATGAAGCCTTATATCTCATATTCAAGGGTTAGAACATTTCTAAAAGGCTTAGAAATTTGAGAGCTTCTCACTCTAGAATCCTCTCTCTCTAGGAGTTTTGTGAGCAAAACCTCTCTCCCTCCCTAGAACTCTCTCCTTCTCCTCTTGTTTTAGGGTTAGAAATGAGAATTTCCTACACTTTTGCAAAGAAACCCTTAACCAAAGTTGATCATCTTTGGGTTGAGATAGCTTAAGACTTTGTTTGAGCTCCAAAAGGTGGTTTTGGCTCAGATTTTGGGCTGGTTTTGCTGCTGTGCATCAAGGGTAAGAACTCTCTTCCTTTTAGCTTATTTTGCATACTTGCTTGGCCATCTTTTCACACTACTTTGGGATTGTTTTTGGGGTGGTGTTGAACTACAAAAACCTCGGTTTTTTCTCTATTTTTCAGTCCTAGAAGTGTTCGTTTGTGCCTTATTTGGCTAGGTGGTTGGCTCTCCCTTTGTTCTTTGGCTTGTAAAGCATTTAGAGCCAACTTCCTAAGATTTTGAAACCATCTTCGTTTGGCCTTTTAACCACTGAAATCCAGTGGATTTTCAGTGGTAAAAACCTTATTTTGAGGGCCCAAATAGGAGAGGGTGGTCCCCTCTCCTCTTGTCTTGCTTGCTAGTGTTGATGGCCAACCAAATGAGCATGTCTTTTTACTTCTTTATGGCTTTGTTTAGGCTCATTTTTGTGACTTATCAGACCTGCCATAACTCTGTTTTTGGCTGTCTTGGTCACCTCTTGCATGCTTATTGCACTTGTAGTGTAAATCCCCTTTGCTAGCCTTGTTAGCCTTACAAAGTAGCATACTTTTGTGGTTTGAATTAGCTTAGTTAAAGCATGTTTTTGGTGTTATTTTGGCATGTTATAACTCTGATTTTGATTGGTAGACTCACCTCTTGCATGCTTTATACACTTGTAGTGTAATCCATGCTTACTAGTCTAACATGCTTGATGTTTTGGCCAATCATGCTAGCTTATTTTGGCTATACTCCATACATGTTTTAGCATTATTTTGACATGCTTTAGGACTTTTTTGGGCTTCCTTGGTCAAATGACTCATGTTTTGTATAGCTATAGTATAAATGGCTTCATTAGTCTTGAGTTTTGAGACCACTAGCATGTTATATTTGTGATGTGTGCATGATATGGAATCATTTGGTATGAAATTTCAGAGCTTATATCTTTGTCATGCTTCCACTTAAATCACTCTTTAAGTGCTTTCGGGAGTTATGCCTCATATCTTGCTTGTGAGCCAATTTGTGCGCATGTTTGTCTAGCCTTTTGAGCTTCAATTCCAACATGTTTAAGCCATTGTTTTGATGTGATCAAGCTCTGTCTAGAGCTGGTTTAGCCCATTGGGCATTGTGTTGCATGGTTCTAGTGTTGTGTTCTTCACTAGTTTCAATGTTTAAGCCTACTAGCATGTTGTACTTGAAGTGTTTGCATGTTAGAGTCTTGCTTATCATGCCACTTTAGCACTGAAAAATCTGCCATCTCCCTCATTTCTTCATTTTTGATTTGTTTTGAGGATTGGTTAGTCTTGAGGTTGTGTTTAATGCTTGGGATTGAGGCCTATGCTTAAATGGCTTCAACTCTCTTTTGAGGGTTACTCCTAGTCAAAGGCATTGGTCTCTCCCATGCCTTAAACCATTCTCTTTGATAGACCTCTCCCTCAATAGAGGACTCTTATATTTGGACAAGTTGATTAATGAATGGATTGGTAATGTCAAAATGTGTAAACAAAATCAATCAAGTAAAATGTGCCGAGATAAGCATGTTGCATGTGTGCATTGCATTATGTTCAATCGGATGTTATGTTGAACACAAGGTGAATTGGTCTATTTCATACTCAAAGTGATGAAAATGAGCGAATTCCCTTTGTCTCCATTACCTTTGATCTTTCATGATAAGGTAATGGTCCTAAAGTCTTGTTTGCATTACACTTATTGAAATGTGTGCAAGTTGGATCTTTGGCCATCATGCATTACATGCTTGATTGATGGTTTTGGATCCAATGGTGCCTCTCCCTTGATGTTTTGAGGTGATATAGAGGGGTATGGTACACACATTCCCTTGCAAATACACTGCCATACCTCTGTTTGTGCTCTGTTGTAGCAAAAAAGAGAAGTTTGCAGGAAGAAATGGCCGATCGGCTATCTAGTGTGCCGATCGGCTATCAAAATTGGCCGATAGCCTTGAAATTTGGCCGATGACTATTACACTTGGCCGACCACATCTCAGATTGCTCCTAGGGTGGATCAGAAGTACCTTGGAAGTTGGCACAATTTTTAGAGATACAGAAAGTGTGCAAACAAAGGCATCTTGAGGCAAGGTGGTGGATTTTCGGGAGGACGCGACCGAGCATGCATCCTTCATTGTTCAAGGCGGAGCTGTGGCAGCCTATTTAATTTCATACTTAGTTGGTTTTGTAACTTAATTAATTTGTTTAATTAGTTAAGAGTTTTGTAATAATTAATTAGCTAGGGTAGTTAGTTAATTAGTTGGTTTGTATTATTTATTCGGACCCTTCGTCGAGAGGGCAAATTTGGTAATAAGTGTGCATGAGTGTGTGAATGTCTTCCAACCCCACGTCTTTCTCCCTTTTACTTAACCGCTTACGATGGTTAGTTCTAGGTCATGTTTTGATTAGCATCCTTATGCTATGCATGTTTGCATCATTCATCTGTATTGCATGCACCGGGCTCAACGCATCATACAAACCGCATTGTATTTCAATACATTTACTTGAATACGTGTTCAACAGCATGTTATCAAGTTGCATCTCATATGCCATTTTAGAGTAGCCTAGCCTATTTCTAGTTGCATTTTGCATGTGTTGCGTTAGCCATCTTAACATAAACTAGGATCATGTATGATTTCTAACTAGTTTTTATTTTGGCTCGGAGTACACTGTAAGTGTTTATGCTTTAGCATCTTGCATGTGTGTAAGTGTTGCCATGATAGCATGTTTTCCATGAGGCTAATTGCTTAAATGATATAACTGCCTGAATGCCTGTGGGTGAAGGTTGGACTGCTTGAATTGGAACAATTCATCGAAATGCGAGTTTTAAGCCCACTTGAAGTAGCAAAATCATGTTTTTCCTAAAACCCACTCGAGGGTAGCAAATCCACGTCTTAGCCTACTTGCGAGTAGAACCTTCAAACCATTTTTCAAACAAACAAACATGAGATGTTTTGTTCCAACTTTGGCGATCTAGTCTATACTTGTGTGTTGTGCGCATCACATAGTAAAGCTAGCTAATAAACCGGAATAAGAACACACGTGTTTTCAAAAACAATATATCATGATAGTAAAGGCCAATCTTTTGATCGGGCGAGCGGGGGTGCTCATTGCATGACCTTCCCCTCTCGTACCCAAGTTCCCGAGCCGAGGCAACTTTGGTGATGACGGACACCTGGACTGATTTTTAGGTGGCAACTCTGTATCTGGTAAAGCAGTCCATGTTTGGCACTTCTTTATAAAAATCAGTTTTCCAAAACGATTTGTCGGATTTGGACTCTTTGGTGATTTATCGGTCGCGCATTGCACTTTGCGAGATTAGATTCAGAACCGTGACATTGAGTCCGAACTGTAGTAGCTAATGAACAAAACAGATTTCACGCCATTCGCGCGCGGAGTCGGGACGTTCGGGCACGTCTACAATCCCCCCCGTTGGTGATGCAACACATAATATGTAACTTAAGGATTCCATGGGTCTATTCAATTTATTAACAAATACCATAGAAATTAAAGAATGAGTGGAACCTGAATCAATCAATACATATGCAACTTTGCCACAAATAGAAAAGTGTACTTGAAACTACCGCCTCTGTGTTTTGAGTATCTCCGGAATAAGTGCGAACACTCTTCTTTGCCTTATATCACTTCGTGTTGTAGCCTGAGTTGTATTGGGCCTGTGTTGGGACTAACCCGGATGAACTTGCAATGCCTCAGTTGCCATTTCGTCGAGGTTATGTACAATCTCTTGCCATGTGACTGACTTTCCCACATTGATAGCAAGCTCCCGTGGTACGATAGTGCACACCCCGATGTTTTTTTCCACATATAGCACAATTGGGTTTCGAATTAGCACTTTGGTTTGAGCTTAAGTTACTGGATTTCAATTTCTTGCTCATTGATGATGTTGCCCCTTTGCTAAAGTTTTGTCTCTTACCTCTCCATTCGAAATTCTGATTGCGAGCGGCTAGGTTTGCCTCTCACATAAGTGCCCTGTCTAACACATCAACATATTTAGGCTATTTCAAAACATTTATTCTATGAAGGATGAAGTCACGGAGACCTCCCACGAACTTTCTGGCCTTTTTGTAGTCCGTATCAACTATATGCAGTGCAAACTGTGCTAGTTTAGCAAATTGAGCTTTATATTCTGCCACTGATTTATTCCCCTATTTTAGTAGCTCAAATTGTGCCACTTTTCTATCCCGAACACACTGTGGGATGTATTTCTCATAGAAAATCTTTAACAACTAAGCCCAATTAATCCCCCTGTTAGTATCTCACATTAACGTCGACTAGCTTCTTGCTTCGTCTTCTAAGGTGAAGGAAGCCAATAGAACTTTTTGTGTCTCTACACACGGAAACACTCCAAACAATTTCTTGATCCCTAACACCCAGGCCTTAGCCTTTAATGGATCAACACCCATATGGAACAAAGGTGACTTCAACTTTTTAAATTCCTTGGTGGGGGCAATGGTTTTGCCATCTGTTTGATGATTTGGCATCGGTGGTACAGGCATTGGAGGTGGGGGTGGTGGTTGCTGTTGTTGCCATTGTTGTTGTTGTCTTAGGCTTTCAGCCATATCGTGCATTATTCTTTCCATCCTACCAAGACGGTTGGAGGTAGACTCATCCAGTTTATCTGCTCTTATTCTCACCATTATCTATATGAAACTTGTATCATAACAAATACATTGTATGCACACACATTCATTTACACATTTTCAAAAGTTATCTCATATTGTCTTTCAAATGCAATGAATTCAATTCTTAAGTCTTTTTTAGACACCTTATTGCTCAATGGACAAGTGAGTGAGGTATAACTTGTGCTCTGATACCACTCTATCGCGACCCTAGCCCGTCCCTAGAGGTTCAAGCCGTGATCGGAAAGTAATCCCGGATTACCTTCGATCTCAAAGTCAAATAAATCATAAAATAAGAATGGGGCTTAATGAAAATAAAAGCATAAAGTAATAACGAGCCACTGAGTAGCGCATACATGCTGAAATCATAAGTAGTAAAAACCAACTTTAACTTTATAAAACTTATATACAATAGTCCAAAGTCAGACTCCTCACCCCATGTCATTTATACAAGTTGCAAAATTATCCAAAGAAACAAGAACAAAACAAGACAAAAGTTGGGTTGACAATGCTTAACTCCTCTCAAGTCCAAGCTCGCCCCTTTACGGAAGCACTTTCCAAGAGGCTTCAAAAGGGTAGACGTCGAGTTTACTTTAAACGTGACGTTCCGCTTGCTCACCTACACATATATATATATATAAGGGAAAGGGGTGAGCTAGAGCCTAGTGAGTAATATAAGTATAAAGTAAAACATGTTTATATGAAATGTTGAGTGCAAAACCATGAAAAACTTCAAGATATAACTCATGTAAAGCCTATGCATGTATGAATTTTGGATAAACTAACTTCAAAAGTAAAGAATTATGCTTGCATGTGCACAATTCACTTGAATTCACTAAACTCTTATTGATTCTAGCTCATTTCTTTCAATTACATGCAAATCGTCCTACAAATTGGTGAATTCATCTTTCTACATGGTTGAACTTCATGAATTGTAGGTTAGAATCATAACTAGAGCTTGAATTTAGCCTCAATTAAGCTTAATCTCTATAACCCCCCTTCGTTTCTTTTGAATTCTACTCTCTCTCTCACTCTCTCTCTCTCTCTCTCTCTCTCTAAAGTGTTGAATTCTCTCTCTATCTAGTTTTCAGCTCAAAGTTGATGTAAAATGATGTCTAAGCATGTTTAACGAATATATATAGGGTGATTAAGGCCTCACTAATCACCTGTGCTTAAGGCTAATCAAGTGGGCTTAAATCTAATCAATTATGATTATTGTATTGTAATTATTTTGATTCGAATCAAATTTTAATCAAACTTACCATATGATTCTAAAAATTCTAACTAGCCTATTGAATTAACCAATTTTGGTTTCTGAAATCGTTTGGGCTTTCAATTTCGAATTCTAAGTCGACAATTAAACAGATAATTCACATACAAACATATAAGTTTATATTAAACACAAAATTATGCAATTTATGCCCAATCAAATACTATATAAAAATAATATGGAGGTCGGGGTCGTTACATTTACACTGCTATTGAAAGGGGTTGTTTGGCCCCGTGGGGCATACCACGGGTCCCGTACCTTATTGAAAGCCTTTCCATTAGTAGGATCAACTTCTACAGTTGCATGATGGATAGTTTTACTTTGTTTTTTTTTTTTTTGGAGATAATTCGAACCGTTTATTTTATTGGGCACTTCGTGTATTTCATCCACCAAAAAAAAAAAGGGGGTCAATTCGATAGGCTGTAATTTGTTCAATTTACCGTGTTTTTTTACTAAAACAATGAACAATAATTTTTGTTTTTAAAAACTAAATCATACATTTTTTTATAACAAAAATAATAAATTAAATAAGTTGTAGTTATCAGATCGACCTAATTTTTTTTTTTTTTTTTTTGGATGAAATGCACAAAATGCTTGACAAAATGAACTGTTCGAATTATTGAAACCGAGCCCGTGATAAGCCATAGGGTCAAACAGCCCCTCCAGTCCAAATTTTGGAATGGAGGGAATCCTCCTCATTGTAGAAAATGCTTATCCAAGTGATCTTGTAGCCACACCTTAGGGTGTGGTGATGAGAAGGTTAGAAATTCAAGTCATCTAAATCTTTCACTTTTTATACATAGAAAAAAATCAAGATAATCAGACATCGATAACTACATGTTTGAATTATATTTGTCTAAAAAAATAAACGATAAATATAATTTCATGAGTAATCATATATTTTTTTTATAATATAAATGTGATTAAAATATATAGTTATCGATGTAGAATCATCATAATGTTTTGTATAAATATTTTACTCAATAAATTTTAAAAAATAAACAACTCAAATGTCAATCTCAAAATGAACTCACCAAATTTAAACTGTTCTCTTAAATTGAATGACCAATCTGACTTATATTTATCAACGTTCATACATAGATAAGGCTTTTATCCGCCCTAGTACTTTGCCTTTGAGAGCACCGGTTCTCTTTGCCAAGAAGAAGGATGGTGTGTTGCGACTTTGTATTGATTACCAGAAGTTGAACCGGGTAATTGTTAAGAACAAGTACCCATTACCTTATATAGATGATTTGTTTGACCAGTTGAAGGGGTCTTGTTACTTTTCTAAGATAGACCTGAGATTGGGTTATCACCAGTTGAGGGTAAGGAACGAGGCTATCCAGAAAATGGCATTTCGTACACATACGACCATTATGAGTTCCTAGTGATACCTTTTGGGTTAACCAATGCACCCGCCTTATTTATGGACTTGATGAACATAATCTTTCGTGAGTTCCTAGACCGTTTGGTGGTTGTCTTTGTTGATGACATTTTGATTTACTCACACTCAAAGAAGGAACACTTGCGAGTAGTGCTTGAGTTTCTTAGAGCCCACAAATTGTATGCTAAGTTTGGGAAGTGTGAGTTCTGGTTGAAAGAAGTGAAGTTCTTATGCCATGTGGTATCCGGGGAAGGGGTGACTATAGATTCTTCCAAAATAGAAGCAGTGCAAGATGGGGAACAACCTAAGAATGCCTTTGAGATTCGTAGTTTCTTGGGGTTGGCCAGGTATTACCGTTGATTTGTGAAGGATTTCTCTAGGTTAGCCTCACCTTTGACTAGACTAACAAGGAAGGGAATCAAGTTTGTGTGGAGTGAGACTTGTGAAAAGTTGTTCCAAGAACACTGCTCCAGTGTTGATTATTCCGGAGAGTGGTTTGGTTTATTCGGTGTATTGTGATGCATCTCGAGAAGGTTTGGGTTGTGTCTTGATGCAAGATGAGAATGTAGTAGCTTATGGTTCATGTCAGTTGAAAACACATGAGAGAAACTATCATACTCATGACCTGTAGTTAGCAGCAGTGATGTTTTCCTTGAAGATTTGGAGACATTACTTGTATGGTGAGAGGTTTGAGGTATTCTCCGATCACAAGAGTTTGAAGTATCTATTCTCACAGAAAGATTTGAATCTGAGGCAAAGAAGGTGGATGGAGTTTATGGAGGACTATGATTTTGAGTTGCACTATCATCTGGGAATGGCCAACATAGTGGCCGATGCCTTGAGTAGAAAGTTCATTAGCAGTGTAGCTAGTATTGCCATTCGAGAATGGGAAATGTTGGGTGCTATTGGTGAGTTTGACATACATTTTGGTGAATCCATCAAGTTAGCACCTTTGTTTTCCATAATTGTACAACCTACACTTGTGAGTCGAGTTGTAGAAGCGTAGAGGGGTGATCACGAGGTAGAAACCCTCTAAGAGAAGATATCTAGTGGGAAGGTGAGGAAGAGCTTGAATGTGTATTTTTACTTGAGCGTTAGATACCTTGATTGTCTTTTTGTATTAGAGTCTTGTGGAGAGGAGGTACTCCAAGAGTTTCACCACTTACGCCTTGCGGTGCATCCGAGAGGCACAAAGATATATCACGACCTTAGTCACCAGTTTTGGTGGAAAGGGAAAAAGAAGGACGTAGCCATGTTTATATCGAGGTGTCTTACTTGTCAACAAGTGAAGGTTGAACATCAGAGGCCAACGGGTTTGTTACAACCCTTGCCCATAGTCGAGTTAAAGTGGGAGCATGTCATGATTGATTTTGTTATGGGTCTTCTGAGGACTCAACGGGGTAATGTAGACACCCCATTTTTGACCGCCTTTAAAACTTGGGCGCTACTGATGGTTTGCTTGGTGATGGAAGTTGCGCAGTGCAGAGGTTCGGTTTCTTTGGCAAGCAGAGCGTCAAATCCCAACTTCATACCCCTTTTGGATGAAAATGATCTTGATCAAAAGATTTTAGACCTTAAAACCCTCTCTTTCAAAATATTTCTGAAAAGAAGTTTCTACGATGTTCCGAGGCTCGCATTTTATTAAATGTTGTGCTTTTCGGTAAACCGAGCAAGGACAAAGTGGAAATGAATGAAAGAGAGATTAAATCTTTGAAAAATCTTTCAAAACACCTTGTTTAGGGGTTTGGAGTTGAAGAAAATAAGAGGAGAGGGAGGAAACCCAGTTGGGGAAGGAGTTGGGCATGAATCGTTAAGAGAGAGTCGAGCAGTCCTTCCTAAATCAAGCCTATCCGCTTGTATACTTGGATTTAAGCTATGAAGCCACCACCATTGGAAATAAGACTTCCAGAGATTCATTTTACACTCAAGAATCTCCTAAAGTCGAGTCCGGATGGGGGAGATATGGTTGGTTGAAGTTAGGCATCATTCCGGTTGGACCGAAACTGAGCAGTCTTCACTAAAAGAGGGATATCTCTTACCAAATTTGGAATTTTGATACAAGGCTGCCACCATTGGAAAGTTTACTTCTGGGGCTTCAATTTGGATAGAAGAATGACCTGAAAAGGAGTCCAGATGAAGGATTTATGCCTGGTGCAAGTCGGGGACTAGGGTTAGTTTTTGCCGTCGGCCTCTACGGGAGTGCATCGGCCACAATTGGAGCCCATCGGCCATAGGTCGGCCAAGAGTGAACCTAATCGGCCACAAATGATGGCTGGTCAGCCAACAAAGTGACCGATCGGCCAGAAATGTCCAGAAAGCCCAAAATTGGCAGATATTGCTCCTCCAGCTGTTTCCAGCTTGCACTAGCTGTCCCAATTCAGATATATTCGACCAAGCTTGATATTTTGCTATATATGAGAGCCTTATATCTCATATTCAAGGGGTTAGAACATTGAAGAAATTTTGAGAGCTTCTCACTCTAAAAAGTCCTCTCTCTCTAGAAATTTCAGAGCTAAATCTCTGCCTCTCTCTCTAAAGCCTCTCTCTCTTGCCCTTTTGTGCAGAGAAGTAGAGAAACACAACTAGTTTGCCTAGGCATCCATCATCAAAGTTGCATAACTATGGGCTGAGGTCCCTTGGAGCTTATTTTTGGGCTGTTGGAAGGTCATTTGAGCCAACAAAGAGGTTGTTTTGCTGCTGTGCATCCAAAGGTATAACTCTCCTCTTTTGTATTTGTTTTGCACACTTGCTTCACCATCCTTTTTCCATTGTTTTGGGCTGTTTTTTTGGGGCGGTGTTGAACCACAAAAAGGTCTGATTTTCAGTCCTAAAAATGCTGGTTTAAGCCTTGTTTGGCTAGGGGGTGTTTCCTCCCTTTTGCTTCTTGGCTTGTAAGGCCTTTTGAGCTATCTTTCAAGCTTTTCAAAAAACTTCTTTTTGGCCTTAAAAATACTGAATTCCAGAGAAATTTCAGTGGTAGAAAACTTGTTTTGAGGCTCAAAATAGGAGGGGGTGGTCCCCCCTCCTTTTGTCTTGTTGGCATGTGTTGATGGCCAACCAAATGAGCATGTGTTTTTACTTCTTTGTGGCTTTGTTTAGGCTCATTTTTGTGACTTTTCAGACCTGCCGTAACT
The DNA here is from genome assembly GCF_055761805.1 of Camellia sinensis. Lineage (NCBI taxonomy): Eukaryota > Viridiplantae > Streptophyta > Magnoliopsida > Ericales > Theaceae > Camellia > Camellia sinensis. The sequence continues at coordinate 146,522,626 of NC_138963.1, forward strand.
CTATTTTTGGCTGTCTTGGTCACCTCTTGCATGCTTATTGCACTTGTAGTGTAAATCCTCTTTGCTAGCCTTACATGCTTGATGTTGTAGCCCATTTTTTTGGCTTGTATTGGCTCCATTCCAGCACATTTTTGATAATGTTTTGACATGCTTTAAGATTTTTGTCGGCTGCCTTGGTCATATGACTCATGTTTTGTATAGCTATAGTGTGAATGGCTTAACTAGTCTTGAGTTTTGAGGCCATTACCATGCTATACTTGTGATGTTTGCATGCCTTGGCATTATTTGGCATGGTATTTCAGAGCTTATATCTTTGCCATACTCTCATGTTTATCACTCTTTAATTGTGTTTAAGAGTTGTGCCATTATGCCTTGTTAATGAGCTAATACATGAGCACATCTTTCTTGCCATGTATGTGTAGACACCCCATTTTTGACCGTCCTCAAGACTTGGACGTCATCGTTTCAACACTCGGTGATCATCCATGTTTGTGTTCATTTTGAGATCCCGAAGGACTCGGCTGCGCGCCTTGCCTTAGGATCTCTCGACTTGACTATTTTATGCTTGGTTGTGGACCAAGAACTTGTTTTTTTTTGCACCTGAGGGTAGGAGGTGGCTTGTTAGCCATCCCCTGAAACCCACCGGCCGTGGCATGAAGCCACCGGCCTTGCTTTTTCTGCTACCGACCAAATATTTGGTCGGTCGGCACTTATGTTAGGTGTATCGGCTCTTTGTGTGGTCGGCCGGCCATTTATGTGGCCGATAGTCTCTTTCTCTGGCCGATACCTCCTTTTTTCCTTTTTCAGGCATTGTGCATGCCAGCTATGCCAGCTGGAGTGCACAAACCTGCCCTCCATACACGTGTATGGAGGAATTTGCACCCTTTGCGCGCTTTTGGTCTAGCTTCTTGAGGAAGCTTGGACCTTTGTCTTAGCTTCCTCAAGAAGCTTAGACCCCTGTCTCAGCTTCCTCAGGAAGCCTTGGCCCCTTAGCCTTAGCTTCTTTAAGAAGCCTTGACCCCTTTTGTTTAGCTTCTCTTGGAAGCTTAGGCCTTTACCTTGTCTATATAAGAGGGCCCTCGCTCTCCTTTGAGGGGGTTGAACAAAAAACCACAGATATATGATATATACAACTTTCTCTGTCTATATCTCCCTCTCTCTCTTCATTTGTGTGTGTTAGAGGGCCTAAAAGTGTGTTTTGTTCTTAGTTTTGCACTAAGAAACCTAGTGTTACACCTTGCCTTGGTTATTGAGGTGTTGAGAGGTTGTTCTTGGAGCTTTTGAGTTGGTTTTGATCAGAAAAGAGGGCTGGAGTTTTGGTTCTTGAAGTGTTCTTCAAGGGTGAGGACTATTGCTTTATATTCCCAATTCTTGCACTAGCTTTTAACCTACTTTGCATGCTGCTTTGAGCTTTGTGTATAGCATATAAAAGTTCTATTTTTTTGTGTTTAAGATACTTCATTAAGGTCACTTTGGTGTTGGGGGTCGTCCACCCCCTCTTTGGCCTTGTTTGGCCCTTTTTGTGCTTTCTTTGTTGAGCTTCGGGAACCTTCGTGTATTGGCCTTCTCGCCACTAAAATCTAGAGGATTTTCAGTGGTGAAGAAGAGATTTTGAGGTCTTGCATAGGGGAGGGACACCCCTCTCTCTTTGTCTATCTTTTGCTTATGTTTTTGGCTCATACGAGTAGCACGCATGCTTAGTTGTTTTTAGCATCATTTCAGTAGGTATTTGGTGATATTTGGTCATATTATACCTCTATTTTTAGTTGGTTTGATGGTCCATTTCATGCATTATATGCTTGCCTTGTAATCCCATGTTTTGACCTAACATGTATCATGTTGTGAGATGACATTTTAGCAAGATTTTGGTTTGACTCCATGAAGCTTTTAGTCCTATTTCATCATGTTTAAGGTCTATCTTGGGTCTTTAGAGTCATGTTTGCCATGTTTTGTATAGCCCCTTTGCATTCTAGCTTGTAGGCCTTGAGTGTGTGAGCCATGAGCATGCTGTAGCTGGGTTGTTTCAGTGATTTGGAGTCATTTTCCATGCTATTTTAGTCCATAATCCATGCTTGTATGCTTGCATTCATCATCCCTTTCATGCTTTGAAGAGTCATCATTTTGTGCCTTGAAATGGGTCATAGTGCATGCCTTTTGTTTAAGTCATTTGGGATGCCATTCATGTGGATTTTGGGGTGTATTTTGATGCACTAAAACTCTGTTTTTGGTTGCATAATCCATGCCATGTGTGGTCATGATAGTTGTAATGGAACGCTCCCTTTTATGCCTTAGTTTTTGGCCCATTGGTGTGCGTGTTTGCATGAGCATTTGTCCATCATTTTTAGTATGTTTGGCCACTGTTTTGGGGCATGGCTGAGGCCTTCCATTTCAGTTTAAGTCGATCCTTGTATATAAATTGCATGATTGGCATGTTGCATTGCATTGGTTGCATGCTTACATTGTATCATATTTGCATGTTTGCATGTTGTTTAACTAGTTGCATTACATAGTCTCGTTGTATGCTTGACATGATCATATTGCATTAGTTTGGCTTTCATGATTAGGTAGTGTCATGTTGCATTAGCTTAGCATGCTCATATTGCATTGCATTAGTTGCATTACTTCGCATTGCATATAGCATACATACATAGCATTGTGTTTGGTTTGGGGTGTCAAACCAAACACGAGGAGTGAGGTGTGTTCGTACTCAAAGTGACGAAACACGTCTCAGTCCTCGGTTGCCGATGCCCTTGATCTCAACATGATAGGGCGTGAAGCATTCATTCATTCATTTTGTTGCATTCATTTACATTGATTGGCAAACTTGGTGCCTTTGGCCATCATGCATCGAGATGCGTGATTGGTGGCCCGAGGACCAAGGGCCATACTCCCTTGAGTCCATAACATGATAGGGAGTGTGGCTATGCATACATTGCTTCGAAATTTTCTTGCCATGCACTGTCTGTCCACTACTGTAGCAAAAACAGGATTCTGCAGGAATAAATGGCCGGCCGGCCACTTTCAGTGCCGACCGACCATCAGAGTCCAGCCAGTGACCCAATTTATGGTCGATGATCACATTTACATGGTTGGTGGTGCTTTTCATTGGCCGGTGGCATTCCAAAATGATCAGGGAATGGTTCAGAGGTGCCTCAAGAATTTTCACATCCCTCAGAGGTGCAGAACAGTGCAAACAGAGGCAACAGTGGCATGGTAACGGGTTTCCGAGCAAGGCAAATCGAGCATGCATCATCCACGCATTCCGAGGCAGAGCTGCGACGGTCTCTTTAGTTTCATATTTACGCTGTTTTTGTAATTAATTTGTTAATTAATTAGAAGTTTTGTAATAATTAATTAGCTAGGATAGTTGATTCATTATTTGGCCTGTATTATTCTTTTGGACCCTCCGAGCGAGGGCAATTGTGTAATAGGTGTGTGTGAGCGTGTGTATATCTTCCAACCCCCACTTCTTTCTCCCTTTTATTTACCTGCTTTCAATGGTTAGTATTAGGGCATATTTAAATTAGCATACCTTATGCTATGCATGCGTGCATTCATTCATCTATATTGCATGCACCGGGCTCGGCGCATCATACTAACTGCATGGTATTTCAATTCCAAGTTGAATACATGTTATCTGTTGCGTTTCATATGCCATGTTTAGAATAGCCGAGCCTATCTAGGTTGCATTTTTGCATGAGTTGCATTAAGCATTTCAGCATAGTTAGGATTCATGCATGATTTCTAATTAGCTTCTCTTTTGGCTTGGAGTACTCGGTAAGCTTTTATGCTTTAGCATCGTTGCATGTGTGTGAGTGACTGCCATGATAGCATGCTCACCATGAGGCTATGTGCTTATGTGATATAACTGCCTGAATGCCTGTGGGTGAAGGTTGGATTGTTTGAATTGGAATAATTCATCAAAATCCGTATTTTAGCCTACTTGCGAGTAGCAAACCTCAAATCATTTCTAAACAATGGATATGCGATGCTTTGTTCCAAATTAGGCAATCTAGTCTATACTTTTGTGCCGTGTGCATCACATAGTAAATCTAGGCTAATAACCGGAATAACAGTACATAATGTTTTCAAAACTCGATATCATAGTTAGTAGAGGCCGATCTTTGATCGGGTGAGCGGGAGTGCTCACGAAGTGACCTTCCCCAATCATACCCAAGTTCCCGAGCCGAGGCAACTTTGGTGATGACGGACACATGGCCTTAGGCAAACGAGTCAGGGTTTCTTAAATTTCCCAAAATAAAACATTTAGGTGGCGACTCTGTATTTGGCAAAGTAGTCCATGTTTGGCACTTCTTTCTTAAAAATCAGTTTTCAAAAACGATTTGCCGGATTTGTACTATTTGGTGATTTCTCAGTCTTGCATTGCACATTGCAAGATCAGATTAAGAACCGACACAAAACGAGTTCAAACTGTGGAAGAGCACAGGGCCCGAGGGCGCGTCCACACTATGCTGCGAGTCTAGCATGTTTTTGCCACTATTTTGACCTGCCTTAAATCTGTTTTGAATGGTTAGGGTCATTTGAGCATTGCTTAGTATGGTTGTAGTGTAAAGGGCCTTGCCTAGCTTTGGGTTTTGAGGCCTTTAACATGTTATGCATGTGATGTTTGCATGGTATGGCACCATATAGCAAGTAATTTCAGTGCATATAGTGTAGTCACACTCTCATATACTTCACTTCTTCATAGCTTTTGAGGGTTGTGTATTATGCCTTACTCATAGGCCAACATGTGTGCTTGTTCTTCTTGCATTTTGAGCTTCCGTTTCAGCATGTTAGGCCACTGTCTTGGCATGCATGAGCTCTGTCCAGAGCTAGTTTGGTTGTTTAAGCTTTGTATTGCATGCCTCTTGTATGATGCTCTTTACTTGGTTTGATGCCTTAGCCTCCAAACATGCCATGCATGCATTGTTCATATGTTAGAACCTTGTGCATGCCACATTAACATTGTTGTTTGCATGTGTGCATTGCATTGTGTTCAACCGGACGTTATGTTGAACACAAAGTGAATTGGTCCATTTCATACTTGAAGTGATGAAAATGGGCCAATCCCTTTTGTCTCCATTGCCTTTGATTATCCATGATAAGGTGATGGTCCAAGTGTCTTGTTTGTCATGCATTTATTGAGTTTGTGCAAGCTTGACTCTTTGGCCGTCATGCATTGAGATGTGTGATTGGTGGCTCGAGAGCCGAGCACTACACTCCCTTGAGCTTAAGAAATGATAGGGAGGGTGGTTGCACACACATTTCCTTGCAAATACACTGTCATGCCTTTGTTTGTGCTCTGTTGCAGCAAAAGGAGAAATTGCAGGAAGCAGTGGCCGACCGGCCACAAAGTCTACCGATCGGCTATCAAAAGTGGCCGATGGCCATCCCTCTTGGCCGATCATCCTTCAGCATGTTCCTAAGGTGATGAATAAAGGCACAAAAGCTTTAAAAACAAAGGATTAAGAAGGGTGAACCACCCCCTAACTTGAAATGGCATTAAACCAACACTTTTAACCCACAAAAATAGAGGTTTTTAAAGTTCAAAACCACCCTAAAAACAATACAAAAAGATGGCAAAAACAAGTATGAAAAACAAGCTTAAAGGGTAAAGGTTATACCTATTGAAGCCAAGCACACTTTTAGGCACAAATACAAGTCAAAACCACCTTAAGGAGTTCCAAGAGAGCTTCAAGCAATCTCAGCCCAAAGATGAACAACTTTGGTTAAGGGTTGATAGGAAAACTTGAAGTGTATCTACACTTGTATGCACAAAAGTTCAAGAGAGAGAGAAATCTAGAGAGAGAGATTTGTAGAGAGAGAAAGGCTCCCCAAATTTTTTCCAACCTTGAAAACAATAGAGAAGGCCCACTATATATAGAAATATATGACTTCAGGTCGAAAATATCAACACAGGGACAGCTGGAGCAGTGTGGAACACCTGGAGGGAAAATAACTACACAAAAATTGATTTTTGCACCAATGGACGGCAAGCCATCATTGGTGGCTGGCAAGGTTCATTTCAGGCTAGTAAACATCACCCCTGGCCGGCAAGTGGCCGGCACATGGCCGACAAGCCTCATTTAGTGGCTGGATAGAAAATTTATTTTTTTGGCCCGACTTCAAATGCGCATATCTCCTTCATCCGGACTCCTTTGTAGGTCATTCTTGAGTCTAAACTGAAGCCCTGGAAGTCTTATTTCCAATGGTAGAAGCCTCACATCAAAATTGCAAGTGTGAAAAAAGATATGCCTATTTTAGTGAAGACTGCTCAGTTTTGGCTCAAATGGATAGATGCCTAACTTCAAGCAACTATATCTCCCTCATCCGGACTCGGATTTAGGAGATTATTAAGTGTAAAATGAAGCCCCAGAAGTCCACTTTCCAATGATGGTGGCCTCATAGCTTAAGTCCAAGTGTACAAAAAGATAGATCCGATTTAGTGAAGCTGCCTAGTTCCATTTGAATGGTTTCATGCCCAACTTCTTCCCCAACTTGGTTTCTTCTCTCCCCTCTAATTTTCTTCAATTTCAAACCTATAAATAAGAAGTTTTGAAATACTTTTAAAAAATTTCACCTCTCTTTCATGCATTTCCACTTTGTCCTTGCTCGGTTTATCGAAAAGCGCAACATTTAACGAAATGCGGGGCTCGGAACATCATAGAAACTTGTTTCAAAAATATTTTGAAAGAGAGGGTTTTAAGGTATAAAATCATTTTGGTCAAAAAGGTTTTGGTCCAAAAATGGGTTGTGAGGTTGGGATTCGGAGCTCCTCTTATCGAAAAAATTGAACCTTTGCACTGCACAACTTTCATCACCAAGTAAGCAATCAGTGGTGCCCAAGTCTTAAGGACAATCAAAAATGGAGTGTCTACAGTTATAGTATGTCTTTATGTGGATGACATGCTCATCATAGATAGTAATAATGACATGATTAAAACTACCAAGAAAATGTTAAATAAACATTTTGACATGAAAAAAATGGGGATTGTTGATATAATACTTGGTATGAAAATTACCAAAACATCAGAAGGATATGCTATGTCACAATCACATTACATTAAGAAAATACTTGACAAGTGTAGCAAAGATGATGATCATCTTGCTAGAACACCTATGGATGTTAATTTATTTCTTTCTAAGAATGTACCAGAAAGTATTTCTCAATTAGAGTATGTCCAAATTATCGGAAGCTTAATGTACTTGATGAACTGCACTCGCCCAGATATAACTTATGCAATAACTAAATTAAGTAGATATACGAGTAATCCGGGAATAGAACACTAGAAAGCAATTATAAGGGTTCTAAGATATCTCTGATTTACTCATAACATTGGGCTAAATTATACTAGATATCTAGCAGTACTTGAAGGATACTGTGATGCAAACTGGATATCGGATACTAGAGCCTCAAAGTCCACTAGTGGGTATGTCTTTACTCTTGGTGGGGCGATTGTATCTTGGAAATCTTCCAAACAAACTTGCATTGCTAGGTCTACTATGGAATTAGAATTCATAGCTTTAGATAAAGCTGGGGAAGAGGCAGAATGGCTTCGCCATTTCCTTGAAAATATTCTAATGTGGCCAAAACCAGTGCTTGCTATATGCATACATTGTGATAGTCAATCAACAATTGGTAGAGCATAGAGTCATATGTATAACGGTAAGTCACAACACATTCGTCATCGACATAACACCATGAGACAACTACTCTCTAATGAAATTATTTCCATTGAATATGTGAAGTCTAAAGACAACATAGCAGATCTACTAGCCAAAGGGTTAACAAGAGAGTTAGTTGAAAATTCATCAAGGGAAATGGGACTTAAGCCTATTAAATAAGAGTTACCACAACGGCAATCCAAGCTAGTTGACTAGAGATCCCGAGATCCAGGTTCAAAGGGACAACCGAGTTGTGTATGACTCAGAAGGATCACTGGGGAGTCAAACTCCTACCCATTTCTATGATGAGATAGCGATGTCTCCAATGTTTTAGGTTAAGTAATACTTTTAATGATTCTTATATCTAGGTATAGCTAGTGGAGTATGGCATGATACTCTTCATAAGAATCACTTATATAAGTGTGAACTGGGCCGATTCTATGAGATTTGCGAAGGGCTACAATTCTCTAGAGCGCTCATGAAAAACCAGGTTGTTTAAGGCCAAAATGAACACAATAGTGAGAACTAAACTATGTTTGGGGATATACTGTGTGAGTTCTATTGTCTTGGTTTACACAAATGGCTAAACAGTTCAAGGCATCATGTTCACTGGTTAGCTAGAAAATTCGATAGTGTCTCACAAGGGAAGATTTAAAGCCAAAAGCTACTTATCCTTTGTAGAATATTTTCAATTTCTGTACTCTTTGTAATTAGATTATGTTGTTTCATTTTCTCTCCGTCAAATTCTACTCACGTGGGGGATTGTTGGAAATTTGGTTTTTTATAGGCTTATTTTGGGCCAACTTTGAGCCCAAATTTGAGTGAGGTCTACATGTCTTTTGAGGTAGGTCTAAAGAGGTGACGTGTTCCTTCTCGCATGGCAAAAAACACAGTGAAGACAGTTCGTCAAAACCATTTATGAGTGAATGGAAACTTGACGTCATTTTCGGGTTCGTGAAATGGACAATTAAAGTATTAAATATGAGTTTCCTTGTAACGCTTGTCCCATATTGGAAACTTAAGAGAATTTATGTGTGTATATAAGTTCTAGGTGGCAACACTTGGGTTGGGTCCCAATGGGCAGCTCAAGTTTGTAGAAGGGAGGAGTTATGGACAAATGAAACCTTGGCTCAAACCACCACACACACACGCGCGCGCGGGGCCGCCGCCGTCAGTCCAGCCGAACCGAGCTGAGCCATGCCGAGTGTGGGTGTGGGTTGTGGATTGGGTCGATTCTAATGTTAATTTTTTGAACAAAGTTCATTTGAATTTTTTCAAAAAATTTTGTAGGAAATTAATTCAAATTTTATGTCCATAATTGTGCCACTTCCGGTCCAAAATTCCCAACAGATAAACTATTTTTTAACAGGTTTTAACTGCCAGAAATTGCCCAGCTGTTCCAGACAGTTTTTCCAGACATATTCAAATCTGAAAACTGCTGCAGATCTATTTGAATTTTGAACTATATCTGTTCAAAACAGTTTCATGCCTCTTTGGTTCAAAAAAGCACATGTTAAGACAAATCAGTTTGCCTATTAATACTAGCCATTTCCAACAGTTTTGAAGATCCGAAAAATTCATTTGGTTGCTGTCTAGATATTCTTTCTTTGCATAATTCTTTATATTAATTTTTAGGAAATACTTTGAAAGTATAGAAAACAGGTTTGGTTTCGCCATACAAATTGTTTGAAGTGCTACTACAATTTGTGGAGATCATTGTATCCTGGGAGATAGACGCCATTTTTTCGTAAGCACCATAGCGGGGCGAATTTTTCTTAAGGATAGAGTGTCACACACTCGACTTGATCTTTTAATTATTTATTTGGTTCGATAAAATAAATTCGGTAAGTAATTTATTTTATTTGTTTGATTTGTTTCATTATTTAATTTACACATAAGATTGTTCCAACAAGGTAAAGTAGCATACTATGGATATGTGACAGATATTATTGAATTGTATTACTTATACAACTGTAGATATGTGTTATTCATGTACGACTGGATTGACAACAACAAAGGACTAAAGCAAGATGGGTTTGATTTCACACTTGTTAATTTCAATCATTTGTTATATACAAAGAAACAAAATAACGATGAGCCATTCATCTTAGTATCTCATGCACAATAAGTTTTCTATGTTAATGATCTCGTTGGAGCTGATTGGGATGTTGTAGTCAAGATGAAACCTAGAGACTTGTATGAGGTGTGTGGAGAACAACCAATTAATGATGGAGTACATCACAATGAAGTGGAAGGATTTGGCGACCAAGAGTTAGATGCAACTTCGTTTGCTTGTGAAGAGGACATAAATTGGGTTAGGCAAGGTGAATTTGGAACAACTATTGATGAAACTATTGGACCTTTTGGGATATCAACACAGACACAATCTAAAGATGATGAAGAAATGATATGATATTGTAATTTTGTGTCATATTCATTGTTACATTTGTGCTTTCAGTATGGATATTCATGTTAATGAAACCTTTGCTTTTATAATGCGTCATTTGTTTGCTTTGTTAATAAAATCTTTGTTTTTGTATTCACTATCATATCTATTGTACTTTATATTCATTGCTAACCCATAAACTTCCACACGTATGCTTGTGGTCTTTTATAAACTAGCATGACAAATCGACGATGCTCTAGGCAGAGGCAACATTCAGCCTCTGCAAATTCTGAGAGTTCTTATAGTGGGACTGCAGATGAGAGTTCTATAGTGGGAGTTCAGGTAAGAGTTCAGAGGAGAGTACACACATCATACCTAATCCACCCATGTAATGGTATCGTCCAAGTAGCTTGCCTAGTACATCATCGAGTACTGGTTCAACACATGACACTACTGCTGGTATGAATTGTTTTATTTAATTGAATTATTCCATTAGATTTCTCTGTTTATGTTCTTTTTTCCTTTAATGTTTTACATTTCTTTTTTTTTCTTAAACTATGTGATTTTAATCTTTGCTTTCTTGTTTCATTAGTTACTAAAAATGAAGATTTCTTTTGACCAATTTTGATGTTAATTGGTTGTTTTTAGTACCATTTTGCTTAGATTAAAAACATGCTACAGGGGAAAAAAAGGTGGGTAAAATTGTTGAATTAGAACACTGAATTATTTTTGACCTGTTCTTCTTTGAATTACATTTAAGTCAGTAAAAAAAAAAAAAAAAAAAAACAATGAAATACCAGCAAACTACATTTACAGCTGATAGACAACTTGCACATAACTAAATGTTTTTTAATCTTAGCTTTTCTGGCTACATAACATCTTTATTCCTCCTCCCCTTCCCCACTTATCAAGTTCCATAAATTGAACTGACCTAATTTACTCCATGGTTTGATAATGTTGCTATTTTGCATGCCTGATATTTGTGTTCAGCTCCATGATCTATTGATACTGATACAAAATAGATGATTTTGGATTGTTTTTCCCTTTGTCCAAAATCTATGTAGGCTTGGCTTTTGGCTTTGAATTGCAGAGACATTGTAAAACAGTGTGTCAATGAGGTTGAGGAGTATTCAAAATGTCTACTATCAAACTATGGTTTTAAAACTTCTTGTTATTTTGTATTACAGAGAGACATAAAACTATTCTGAAACTAAGATTGCTTTCCTTCAATAATAAATTTTTTATTAAGAAAGGGGTGTTAGCGAAGAAAGGGGTGACAAAATGTTACATTGATTAGGGACATGTATGAAGGGGTGGTGACCACTATTATATCGCCTGCTAGAGAGACAAATGAATTTCCTATCACTGTAGGGTTACACCAAGGATCTGCCTTAAGTCCTTATCTTTTTACTTTAGTTATGGATGAGTTGACGAGGAATATCCAGGATGATGTGCCATGGTATATGCTTTTTGCAGATGATATAGTGCTAGTGGATGAGACTAGAGAAGGAGTTAATACAAAGTTGGAGATTTGTAGAAAAGCTCTTGAATCTAAAGGATTCCGGATAAGCAGAACTAAGACAGAGTACATGGAGTGTAAATTTAGTAACAGTAACCATGAAAGCCGAGGATAAGTGAAGATTGAGAACCAAAAACTATCTAAGAGTGAACATTTTTGTTATTTAGGGTAGATTATCACAACAGCGGGGGAGATTGATGTGGAGGTGGCCCATAGGATTAAGGCGGGATGGTGTAAGTGGAGAAGTGCATCTGGGGTACTGTGCAATAAACGAATACCCACTAGATTTAAAGGTAAGTTTTATAGAATGGCTATTAGACCAGCGATATTGTATGTGACGGAGTGCTGGGTAACAAAGAAACAACATGTAGATAAGATGAGTGTGGCTGAGATGAGAATGCTAAGGTGGATGTGTAGCAAGACTAGACAAGACAGAATTAGGAATGAGTGTATTCGGGAATGGGTAGGAGTAGCACCAATAGAAGATAAGTTGAGAGAGAATCGATTGAAATGGTTTGGTCATATTCAAAGGAGACCAACAGAGGCAGTAGTGAAGAGATGCGATGCTGTAACGATAGATAGACGTGTTAGGGAACGGGGTAGGCCTAGATTAACGTTGGTTAACGTTGTAAATAGAGATATGAATCTACTTAATTTGACTAACGAAATGGCCTTTGATAGGGCCGTGTAGAGAAGAAGGATTCATAAAGCCGACCCCATTTGATGGGACTTAAGGCTTGGTTTGGTTTGGTTTGGTTATATAGTCTCACTTGTGTCTTGTTTGAGAAATATAGTCTCATTTTGATCGCATTTAGCCTGGAGCTTAAGTCACTTAAACTAAGTGATTTTAATCTGTGCTTTCTTGTTTCATTAGTTACTAAAAATGAAGATTTCTTTTGTTGACAATTACATTAATTTCTTTAACATTTTTGTAACTGGAACTCAAGTATCTTTTCAATTTTTATCATTCTTTCTAGTATGTTCTAACTTGATATTGATATTTGGATGAGTAGGTCATAGTTCGAGAGGCCTAACACTTATGCATGGTAGTGATTGGAACCCAAGTGGTGGCATTTTACATATTGTGCCTAATGAGTTGAACCAAGTGGTTGATGGGTATACATCCTTGGCTTCTCGTTTGGGTGTTTTAGCTCGAGATGGGAACCTTACGCCCCTTATAGAACTTGGAGCCATGTACCGATGGAAAACAAAGAGAGAATTTGGAGAGAAGTAAAGGTAAAAGAATTATTTCATTTCTTATTTTGGGAATGTCTTTTCTTCATTGTTCACCATGAAAATATGTACTTGTTTTGAATGGAATATTGATGAAATTCTCTTTATTATTGTTGTTGTTGATATGATTGATGAACTTTTCTCATTTTTTGTTACACCTTGATGATGAATTTATTTGTTAGAACACTTTATTTATGGTTATGATCAGGCATGTCAATTGATCTTCTTTATATTATGGTATAAAATTTTCACTTTAGCATCATGCAATAGTCACAAGGTAAAAAAATACTAGTCTGTTAGCTACCGCTGTGGGCTTGCTGCTGTGTGTATGCTATTGTTGAGTACTTAATAGTTCAAGGTGTTGTTGTGTGCATGCTGCTGTGTATGCTGTTCTTTATATTATGCTGTGTGTATGCAATAGTCACAAAGTTGCCAATTATTTACAGGTCAAAACAAAAGCTGGCGAGTCAATGAAGAAATTTGTTTTGGCATCTGTTGGAAAAAAAAAATGGAGAGAGTGGAAGGCTAAAGTTAAACAAATGGGGTATACGCCATTCGACAATGATGTTGATAGGTTAACTCATCGACCCAAAAGAGTGTATGAGCATAAATGGCGGAGCTTAATCTCTTATTGGGGCACTCGGAAGGCACAGGTATCATTTAATTTTAAATTGTACTTTGACATGGGATTTGTGTTAAATTGTCTATTGAACTCGATTGTAATCTCATAAGATGAGTTTGTTAATTAATAAATTATCTTGTGTTTGTGTTCATATGTAATAGAAAAAAAAGTACAAAAAACAAAGAAATTCGGAAGAAGAAGCCATTAAATCACATAACCGGCAGAAAACCATTCTCAGTTGTTCGAGTAGAGGTATATAGTTTCTTTATATTTCAACTTGAAATTGTATATTTTGATTTTGTTACTGAATTTTAAGTGTAATTGTAGGAGACAAATAAGAATAATGGAATTCCTGCAACTCGCTTAGAGGTGTGGATGGCTGGGTACTCGACGGATAACAAACCAAGTACTGATAAGTTGCTGAGGTCATGGTATGCATCTTGGTTGCTTCTCTCTCTCTCTCTGTCTCTCTCTCTCTCACACACACACACAGAGTTATGGCTCATCATCACATACTTTGCAACACCATTATTATATGCTTTGCATGTACGGAATGTATTAGATACTTGTCTCATATTTGTTTCTTTATTTATTTTTTAAATGTAAAATTAGATTTCATAACAATATACACCCATCATGTTAATTTAATAACATAACAGTACTTTTCTCTCTAAATATTCATGTACACGTACGTATATTGACAGAGAGATTGCATGTTACTTTCAAAATTTATTACATTTTTTAAAAACTAACATAAGTCAGAGACTACTTTTCAAAATGTGCTAAATTAGTAAAGACTAGAAGTTTATTGATCTCAATTTAGATTAAAACCCCTACACATTTGATGCCACATGTCCTATGACAATACATATTTTGTAATTGAATCCCATGAGAAGATATTTGATTTGAGGTATATGCTTGGCTCTAAGCAGTGCCCCAATTAAGTTTTCTTTTTTACTTTGGTTGCTTTTGAGAAATGCTTTGTGCTTGCTATTTGACAGATTGAGAATTTTGAAAGAGAGAAAAGCTTATTTAACACTTTAAAGAGAGAGAAAAAAAGAAAAAAAAGAAAAGAAAAGAAAAAAAAAACACCAGAGACAGCTTTAGAACCTCAAAACTCAGTTCTAACTTAAAATGTAAATTTAGAATGTATATGATATATTTTGATAATTTATAGTGTAAATTTGTACGTTTTTTTTTTAGTTTAGAGGTTAAAGTAACATTTGACAATATTTTATAACGTCTTTGTGTAGTTTTCAAAGTTTCAGAAATAAAAATTTAGTGACGAAATCACCAAGGACCATCTATGAGCTTTTGCTACTATTTGTTTAGCTTAATTAATTAATGTTAATGTTATAACCACTGTTGTGTGTATGCTGTTGTGTGTATGTTGCTGTGTGTATACATTAATGTTATAAAAATTCATAAAAACCCTAAACTCCCTACTGTGACAGAGAAGAAACAGAACATGGGTTGAGATTTTGCTGATGCTGCTGTGTCTGCTATTGGGGGAACTTGCCCTACTGGTCTTGGTTCATGTGATAGATTGTTTGATAATGATAGATTGTTTGTTTAAATGGCTGCATGTTACTGGAAAGACGTGTGGTTGCTAATGCTAGCTTTTGTCATGTACTCTTGATGTGTGCCTGCCTATTACTGGAAAGATGTGTGGTTGTTGTTGTTTGCATTTTTGCAATGATTTTATGGTTTTCATTTATGTGTTGCTTCGTTTAGTCTTAGATGTTGTCATGGAAATTAAGTGGTCATTATTATGTCTTGCTTGTAGGCTGAATTTTATTCGTTGCTAATTAACTAATTAACAATTGCAGACACAAATGAAGGAGCTTGGGGCGCAATCCAATGCTACAGATGAAGAAATTATCACATAGGTTCTAGGGCCTGAGCGACCTAGTCGTGTTCGAACATATGGATTGGGTCCTTCTCCGACAGATGTCTTTGGAGGCAGATATAGTCAATCACAAGAACAAACTCGTATCATCCAAACACAAGTCCAAGAACAACTTAACCAATATAAAAGCACAAATGGAGATGCAAATGAAGGAGATGATGGATGTTATGCTTAATCAACAGAAAGTACAAATGGAGATGCAAAGCACAATCCAAGCTCAACAAGCACGAATAGAGCAATTGGAGTCTCAGCAAGCCATGGGTTGGCTTGTTGCACCAACTGCTACACATGTGCATTCACAACAACGATCCCATACATACACCTCATCGTTTAATTGCCATCGTTCATTCGAGGAAGTGAGTAAATAGTTAATTATGGAATTTTCAATATGTCATTTTATTCATGTTATTTATTCTTATCAAATGCAACTTCACATATCAAAGAAAGAAAAGAAGAAGAAGAAGAAGAAGAAGAAGAAGAAGAAGAAGAAGAAGAAGAAGTGGATATGATAAACTCAATGAAAGAAGGACGATGGAGTCTACTGAATTCAAGGTTAGAATTGTTCCTAATTTTAGTTTATTAATGAAGTTGAATTTTTTTAGGATTTTATTCTTAGTTTATAGTTTGTTTTGTAGTTTGTTTTTGTCTATTGTTTTTGGAAGTGTTTTGGTTTGGGTCTGTCATGGTCTAGATATATGCAGGTTTGGAGATATATGCCACTCTTGAGTAGTTTCTTGTTTCTGAACTCTGTTTTGGTGTGGTTATTCTATGCTGTTTACTATTGTCGGTTACAGTCATCTCAAGTGGATATTAAAGCTAACATATTTGGCCATGTGCTAATTGTGATGCTTAAATATGATGTTACGAATGTTTATTCATTTGATCATATCTAAGTTGCTAATACATTGTGATCAAGGAATCTTGTCTGCAAATTTTGTAATTGAAAATCATGCTCTTTTTTTTTTTTTGGTGAATTTGAAATCATGCTTAGTAAAAGCTTTAATGGAAAAAGTTCAATATTAGTCTCAAAATGGTAAAACAAGGAAGTTTAAAGTTCCATACTAGTTAAGAATAGATTTTATCATTCTTTAATTTGGAACAATATGATTCATTCTTAAAATAGTTTACTTGGAAAATTGATCGAGAATTGTTCAGTTTTTTTTCTTTCTTTTTTTGTTTTTGTAGAAATTTTTTTTATTTTTTATTTTTCCATTTTTGATTGATGTATTTGATTTCAATTGCTTTCCAATTCTTAGACATGAAAGCATGTGTGCTATACATAGCTTTTTATTGACAACAACTATAATTTTAGGCCAAAGAAGAGGCGGAGCTCCCTGAGTACATTCTTGGAACTGTTCGATTGAATCATGTGAAGCTCGAATCTGCTGTACCTTTTGAAGTTTGAAATATTTTGATACATCAACATGCTTTGATCATCATATTTACATATGTAATTGGCATTAATTTCTAACTGGGTGCATTCCAATGATTTCCAGATTCTGGTGTGGATTATTGTTCTTATAATTTGGACCAAACATTGAAAATTCAATCATAGATCACCCAACATTGGTTCCAATGAGTATTTATTCAATCTTATTATCTTATCTATTTGGTTTTTGTTTTTCAGCCTTTGGTTTTGTCTTAGATACTATCTCATGAACTGTGCAATTAGTTAAATTCTTTGATTTATACTTTGTTTCCAAAGTTGTAGTATGAACTTTGCAGTGCACAATAACATTTATTTTACAGCAACTACATATAGTCACAGAGGATGCCAACTTTGGTATTTTATTTCATACTATTGCAGCAGCAGCTGCACAGAGAAAAAAAAATTGATATTTTATTTTATATTCTTACAGCAGTAGCAGCACAGAAAGGAAAAAAAAAAGAAGGTATTTTATTTCATATTTTTAGAGCAGTAGCACAGGAGAAAGAAGAAGCAGAGAGGAGAGGGGGAAAAAAAGTGGCATTTTTTAAATGACGTCATTGTGACGTCACACATTGGTTTGGGACGGAAAGTGAGACGGACGTCACATATTTTGCAGTTTTGTAAAAAAGCTGTCTAATAGTTTTAGCGACAGTTTTCATACGTTTTAAAGCTATTGCGACAGTCGTATCAACAACGAAAAATTTAAACATTGCTGTAACATTTTGTGGTGTTTTTAAGGCTTTTCTCGGTGCTTTAGAAACGTTGCTAAAACTCGATTTTCTTGTAGTGTAAGAGGAGTGCGATCTGGCTTTGTTTCAACCAAAAGAAAATTAATCAAAGTTTACATACAGAATGAGACAAAGAGCCTTTTTTAATTTTTTTTATTCGGACAATGATAGACAGTAGCATATCTTTAACGATTTTAAGCTTAAAAAAAAGTGTAGTAACACTTTTATATATACTACTATCTGTATATTTTGTATTATACACTCTATATAGGTGAATTCTATAACACAACACACAAAAGATGTATCATGTGCCTAATTACAACGTTTTGTGCTTTTTGATTATAATCCATACATGAGTGGGTCTCACACATACATCAATGGTTGAAATCCAAAAGAGTTGTGGGGTGTCTAAAAAAAGGGAATCCCAAGCATTTTTCTTGTGCAGTTCCGTTATAGGGCCCGAAATACCCAACGGCTCGAATGGCTCGAAATGGTTTCCCTCTCATATTCTGTGTCTCTGTTCAAAAACATCAGAAAAAAGAAGAGGAACATGAAGAATCAGATCCAGATCAGCCATCAACAACATCTTCATCAACACATCATCAATTAGGAAAAAAAAATCAGAAAAAAGAAGAGGCAGAAGAAGAATCAGATCCAGATCAGCCCAAAAACATCTTCATCAACAACATCTTCATCATCAACACATCATCACGTAGGAAAAAAAAATTCAGAAAAAAAGAAGAGGAAGAAGAAGAATCACTCTCCGTCGCATCGTTCCGTCTCTCCGTCGCCATCACCGTTTACACAGCCCGTCGTTCTTCTCCCTTCTTTGTCACCATCACTGTTGTTCTCCTCCTCCTCTCTTCCTCCCTCTTCTCTCTCTCTCTCATTTCTCTCTCTTACCTCTCGCCTCTGTTTCTCTCTCTCACCTCTGTGTTCAAAAGGAAGAAGAAGAAAAGAAAGAAAGAAAGAAAATGAAGAAAAAGAAAAAAAAATGAAACCCAAAACGACGTCGTTTTGGGTTTTGAGCCAAATTCGAGCCGTTGATTTCGGGCCCTCAAACAATTTTCTTTTTTGTGATGTTAATGTGAGAGCCGAATAAATAGAATAGTCGGAAGGTGTGTACCCCAGAAATCAGATGTTATTCGGCTCCATATTGCGGAACTAGGATGCCGAATATGTTAGGAAGGCCGAATATCTGGAGATCAATAGCTCCGAATAAATAAAAAGGGAATGAGATAAAAGTAGGCTCAGGCCCCGAGACCCAAAAAGCAAGTATAAATATAAGAACCACAGATTTAGAAAGGTATGTAAGAATGACTTCATTTAACTTAGTAAACAAGGTATCCTGAGTGTTTGAACTGACTTGTCCGTCGGAGTGCTAATTCCAGCACCCTAGACCGGAGTGTTTGTATCTTTTCAAGTAATTAGCTGAGGATCACTAGTGTCTCCCAGGATCTGAAGAGTATTTCCAAACCACATCTCCACAACTAGCGCCATCTGTAGGAATACTCAAATACATCCATGGCAAGCATGACTGAAGATCCTCCGATAGCCACTGACGAGACCACACAAAGAGATGACCACACTCCAGTAAACTCGCTTGGACCAAAAACCATCGCAGCAAGACTTGCCTTGGACCTCTGCTCATCTTCAAAACCAACGCAAAAGACAATACAAGCGACCATGGCACAAGCTAGGCAAACCAAACAGAGGTTGGACAACGTCATCGCTGAGAACGAACGCCTTCGTCGTGATCTGGCCTCAGAAATAGCAAAATCCAAGCAAACAATGCGCTAGACTTCTAAGCGACCCCCGAGGGCAGATGATTGACGATCTCGAGCCTGACAGTAAGAAACTGACGGCCGCTATTCCTTAACAGATCATCTTGAGGAGTTGGCAAAGGACGAACGTCTCCAACAATGCATCCGGAAGAGTGCAATCAAAACACCTGCCCTTCCGAACTATGCATTTCTTCTTGACACCGTCCACATGATATACAGCTTGCCAGCAGCCCCAGCCGTACATGCGATCCAATCACATCCCAGCCCCCAACAGTGACTCACGCCAGCAAAGCGGCCCCGAGAAATGCCAAGTATCACCTTTGACGACTCTGGTTTGATCGGCTTAACACTCCCTCACATCGATCCATTGGTTGTTAAGCTATGCGTAAACCGGTTCACCGTCGAACGCGTTCTTATTGACTAGGGCAGTACTTCGGAGGTTATGTATTATAAAACCTTCATCAAACTCGGATTCAACGAGTTAGACCTGAGTCTGGCTCCTTATCCACTATTCGGCTTCTATGCCAATCCAGAGTACCCATTGGGAAAGATCAGCTTACCCGTCCGAGCAGGATCCAGAACGGTAGATGTGGAATTCTTGGTCGTCAGGCTGCCATCGCCGTACAATCTCATCATGGGGCGATCGTGGTTGCATACCTTGCAGGCTGTCCCAAGCACCTATCATCAACTGCTACGTTTCCCAACAAAACACGGCATTAAGTAAATCCGCGGCTCCCAGAAATCGGCGCAAGCATGTTATCTCCTTGCCGCCAAAACGCCAAAGGAACTGTAAGTAAACTCCATTAATGTGCCAAATCGGGAGATCCTTGATGACGTTGGGCGGCATCCAAATGAGAAGGCCATGGAAGGTTTAGACCGAGTTGACATCAATGGAAGCCCAGACAAGTTCTTCGTGATCGGCGTTTCTCTGAATCAGGCCGACAGGCAGCAGCTGATCTCTTTCTTGCTCAACAACCTCGATATCTTTGCGTGGACTCCGTATGAAATGTCGGGAATAGACCCGTCAGTTTCACAGCACCATCTGAACGTCGATCCCAAATGTAAGCCGATCATTTAGAAAGGCCGGCGGTCAGCCGCGGAGCACACTGTCGCCATTGTTGAAGAGGTAGACAGACTGCTTGACGCCGGGGCAATTAGAGAAGTCACTTACCCTACGTGGCTCTCTAATACAGTGGTGGTGAAGAAGAAAAATGGGACTTGGCGAGTGTGCGTCGATTTCACAGATCTGAACAAAGCTTGCCCCAAAGACTGTTTTCTTCTACCCAGAATCGACCAGCTTGTCGATGCGACGACATGCCATCAATGCATGAGCTTCCTCGATGCTTACAGAGGCTACCATCAAATCACCATGCATGTAGACGACCAGGACAAAATTGCATTCCTCACCCCCAGGGAACCTACTGCTACAAAGTTATGCCTTTTGGGCTGAAGAATGCAGGGGCAACCTATCAAAGACTGGTCACCGCCATGTTCAAAGAGCAACTCGGCCACACTGTGGAAGTATACATCGACGATATGGTTGTCAAGTCCAAAGAAGAACATAATCATATAGCCGATCTAAAAATGACATTCAGCATCTTACGCAAATACAGAATGAAACTGAACGCTTCCAAGTGTGCGTTCGGAATCGGCTCTGGCAAATTCCTGGGTTACATCGTCAATCAGCGAGGAATCGAAGCCAACCCGAGGCAAGTCACAGCAATCTTGGAACTCGGCTCCCCATGTTCAGTAAAAGAAGTCCAAAAGTTGATGGGGATGGCTGCTGCACTTAACAGGTTCATCAACCAGTCTACAGATCGGTGCCGACAATTCCTTCAGACATTACGACAGGGTGAGGCTTTTGAATGGTCCGTCAAATGCGAGACAGCTTTCAACGGACTCAAGACCTACCTCCGCTCAGTACCTCTCTTGACAACACCCACCGCTGGTGACCCGCCCATTCTATATCTGGCAGTTTCGGATAGGGCCGTCAGCACCGTACTGCTAAAAGAGGAGGAGGGGGAGCAATGGCCAGTGTATTATATGTGCAAGGCAATGGTTGACGCCGAAACACGCTACCTTCCGTTGGAAAAACTCATCTTAGCCCTAGTCACGGCGGCAAGAAAACTGATGCATTACTTCCAGGGACATAGCATTGGGGTGCTAACAGATTATCCCCTCTGATCAGTACTACGGGGTGCAGAAGCATCAGGACGTGTCTCAAAATTGGCTCTTGAACTCGGCTAATACGACATTCAGTTTTTACCTAAAACCGCAATTAAGGGGCAGGTGTTGGCCGACTTTGTTGCCGAATTCACCGGCGAGCTTGCCAACCTCAAACCTAACGAAGTTCGACCAATGGCTGAAGTTCGACCCAAGCCGAACTGGAGAATTTATGTCAGGGATATTTGGAAATTATACTGTGATGGATCGTCTAACCAAAGGGGCAGCGGCGCCGGAGTTGTAATCATGGCTCCAGACGGCGCAGTAATTGAGCAGGCCATCAAGCTTGGCTTTGACGCATCAAATAACGAAGCCGAATACAAAGCCCTTCTAGCCGGTCTGCGGAATGCGCACCTTCTCGGCGCTCGGCGTCTACTTGTGTTTTGTGATTCAAAATTGGTAATCAGTCAGCTAAAGGGGGAATACGCAGCAAGAAATGACCGTATGGCGGCCTACATGAAAACGGCCAATTCCTTGTTGGCAAAATTTGACCATCACGAACTGAACCAAATAACACGCGACCAGAACACACACGCGGATGCCTTGGCATGCGTAGCCTCTGCCATCAATTCTGAGATCAAGCAGACTATCGAAGTAGGCTTCATTTCGGAGCCGAGTATTGGCCCTTCGAAGCAAATCCATGTCAACGTTATAGAATCCGCACCAAGCTGGATGGACCCCATTGTTGTATTCCTCTCTTTTGAATAACTCCCAGAGGATAAAAAAGAAGCACACAAGTTGCGAAATAAAGCCCTGCGATACTATCTGGATCCGTAAGGAGGGCTTTATAAAAAGTCCCTCTCTGGTCCATATTTGGAATGCGTGCACCCCAACAAAGTGGAGGAGCTTCTGACAGAGATACATGAGGGCAGTTGTGGTGCCCATTCTGGTGGACGCTCCCTGGCCCATCGAGCTATAACATAGGGGTACTACTGGCGGACAATGAGAGCTGACGCGGAGAGTTATGTAAAAAAATGCGAATAATGCCAAAAGTTCTCCCCATTAACCCATCTGCTTGCTGAAGGATTGAACTCTATCACCAGTCCCTGGTCGTTTGCTCAGTGGGGACTTGATATCGTAGGACCATTGCCGAGGGCGCCAGGGAACAAGCGATTCTTAATCGCCGCGACAGATTACTTCACAAAATGGGTTGAAGCGAAGGCTTTAACACATATACGAGATGCCAACATTAAACGCTTTGTATGGAGAAACATCATAACACGATTCGGCATTCCGAGAGCTCTCATCTTAGATAATGGCACCCAATTCGATTGCGGCGTATATCGAGAGCTATGCAGCAAATATGGCATTCGGCCTTACTTCTATACACCGGCCTACCCCCAAAGCAATGGTCAAGCCGAAGCCTCTAACAAATCCATCTTGGACGGCATCAAAAAGAGGCTGGAAAAAGATAAAGGCAAATGGGTCGAAGAATTGCCAAGTGTATTGTGGGCTCATCGTACTACGCCGAGGAGATCCACTAGAGAAACACCGTTTGCTCTATGCTTTGGAACCCAGGCAATCTTACCCCTGAAAATCGGCCTCCCAACTCCGAAATCACAAGTTTTTGATACGGGCCGAAATGACATGATGCTTGCCCTAGATCAGATTCTAATCGAAGAACGAAGAGACCGCGCCCTAGCATCCATGGCACGGTATCAGTAGCAGCTCGCCAAATCGTATAATCAGCGAGTTCAGTTGCGCCGATACACGCCAGGAGAGTTGGTCCTAAAGAAGGTACTTCCAGCTGACCGGAGACCGGCCGACGGAAAATTGGGTCCAAACTGGGACGGCCCCTATCAGATAGAATCCATCGCAGGAACAGGGGCATACCGGCTCCCAGACATGTCTAGAAGAAGCCTGTCACGGCCTTGGAATTCAACAATTCAACACATTTACGTAAATTCTATCATTGACCCGACTTATGGGCTTGGTACTTGTACATATTCCACCGTTGCAATACAAAGCTTCTCATTTTCTCAAGCTCGCTCCCAAGCCTTTAAGGGCCGATTAAGCCTTCTAAGGCCAAATTAAAGTCTCCGGATTCGGAGCCCCTTTTGGTGCATGACACCTTAGGGCCGATTAAGATTCCGGATTCGGAGCGCCATTCGTGGATATCATGATTGGCAAATTAAAGTCTCCGGATTCGGAGCCCTTTTTGGTGCATGACACCTTAAGGCCGATTAAGACTATGGATTCGGAGCGGCCGTCGTGGATATCATGATTGGCCAATTAAAGTCTCCGAATTTGGAGCCCCTTTTGGTGCATGACACCTTAGGGCCGATTAAGACTCCGAATTCGGAGCGCCCTTCGTGGATATCAGGATTGGCAAATTAAAGTCTCCGGATTCGGAGCCCCTTTTGATGCATGACACCTTAGGGCCGATTAAGAATCTGAATTTGGAGTGCCCTTCGTGGATATCACGATTGGCCAATTAAAGTCTCCAAATTCGGAGCCCCTTTTGGTGCATGACACTTAGGGCCGATTAAGTCTCCGGATTCGGAGCACCCTTCGTGGATATCACAATTGGCCAATTAAAGTCTCCGAATTCGGAGCCCCCTTTTGGTGCATGACACCTTAGGGCCGATTAAGTCTCCCGATTCGGAGCGCCCTTCGTGGATATCACGATTGGCTAATTAAAGTTTTGGAATTCGGAGCCCCTTTTGGTGCATGACACCTTAGGGCCGATTAATCCTCTTAAGGCCGATTAAGACTCCGAATTTGGAGCACCCTCCGTGGATTTCACGATTGGCCAATTAAAGTCGCCGGATTTGGAGCCCCTTTTGGTGCATGACACCTTAGGGCCGATTAAGTCTCCCGATTCGGAGCACCCTTCGTGGATATCACGATTGGCCAATTAAAGTCTCCGGATTCAGAGCCCCTTTTGGTGCATGACACCTTAGGGCCAATTAATCCTCTTAAGGCCGATTAAGACTCCGAATTCGGAGCGCCTTTCGTGGATATCACGATTGGTCAATTAAAGTCTCCAGATTCGGAGCCCTTTTTGGTGCATGACACCTTAGGGCCGATTAAGTCTCCCGATTCGGAGCACCCTTCGTGGATATCACGATTGGCCAATTAAAGTCTCCAGATTCGGAGCCCCTTTTGGTACATGACACCTTAGGGCCGATTAATCCTCTTAAGGCCGATTAAGACTCCGAATTCGGAGTGCCTTTCGTGGACATCACGATTGGCCAAAATAGTCTCCGGATTCGGAGCCTTTGTGAGAGATGCATTCGGACCACTTCACTGGCCGAATAAATATTCACTGAGAAGTATTCTTAATTCGAGCCGGTCAATGCATGTTAAAACATTTTCACCACGCAACACAAAACTTGCCAGTAAGTTGAAATAATACGTTTAATTAAGCACATAACATTTCAAGACCAAATACGAACGTTGAAAATAAAAGAAATTCTATTTTTTCGGCGTGAAGTCTGTTCTTGCGTTCCAAAGTCTATTTATTCGGCACCCTCATCGTTGCTCTTCTCAATTTCAAAATCGGAATAGGGTAAGTAGTGACGATGATACAGAGGCAAAACCGAATCAATCCCCACGGCTTCGAGAGCTTTCTCGGTTTGAAGGGCCTTGATCCAGCCGTGCTTGAATCCACGATTTTCACATCGGCAGACCTCCTCGGCAAGGTCTCGTTTGGTCTTTTCTATCTCGACCTTCAGGCCGTCCTGAAACCCCTTTTCATAACCCGAGGTCCGCTGGGTCACTCTCTTCTCAACGACCAATTTAGATTGATCGGTCACCACCGATGCGCTCGTTTGAACATTCTTCAGCTCCCGAAGCTCACGCTCAGCCTTTTCCGCGCGAATCTCCAAACTGCGATTCCTTTCGTTCTTTTTCTCACTCTCACATCGCGCTTCCCGCAGACGCATGCCGACTTCGTAAGCAGTATATAGACCTTTCACGGCCCCATGTATGCCGTCTCGAAATACTTCGACATCTTGACGTCCGACCATCGATTGTTGGACTTCCGGCGGGAAAATCTGTCGAGCGAACTCGATTGCCACACCTAGGTCTTTAATGATAGAATCCACCTCCGTCATTGGTCTATTCCTCATAAAAACCACAAAACTCAACGGTCGTGGCGTCACATCGGGCTCAATTCTCGGTCGCGGGCGCGGAGAATTTCCCCGTTGTTGCCTATCCTTTCGGGGTGACCTACTTCGATGACTAAGGGGCTGCTGTGTTTCCCGATCCTCGGATGTCCTTCTTTCCGTACGCATAGGCTCGCTACTGCGACGTCTAACTCAGCAAATCTTCTTCCCTCCCAAGTTTCCTGAATGGAAATAAGTAGGGCCTCTGGCGTGCACCCGCCCCATTTATCCTTCAATGTATGCAGCTTTCCCAAGGCAACGTCAGTAATCCCAAACGTCAAAAGACGGATGACAACTGTCCAGCCCATGAGTTAGGCCCATTCGGCTTCACAAGCTCGCGCCCTGGCTAAGGCGAGGGCAGATTTACTAATCTGGTCGGCCATGTTTTCAAGCACAAGTGCCGATCAGTTTGTGCCTCAGCCAGAACACGAGTTAGGCCCATTCGGCTTCGCAAGCTCGTGCCCTGGCTAAGGGCAGATTTACTAATCTAGTCGGCCATGTTTTCAAATGCAAGCGCCAATCAGTTTGTGCCTCAGCCAGCACATGAGTTAGGCCCATTCGGCTTCGCAAGCTCGCGGCCTGGCTAAGGGCAGATTTACTAATCTGGTCGGCCAAATACCTAAGCTAAACACCCGATCTAACCATAACCGAAAGCAATATCATTCATCAACAACATTTTCCTTAGCAAGTTGAGCACAACTCACGAAATTTTATATACACAAATTACTAAACAAAAAGCTACAAGCCCGCATGAAAATACCTAGCAACAATACCAAATTAAAAACTGTAAAAATACATTCGACATCCTAAAAACTATGTCAGTCGCCCAGATCAGTCATCGGAATCAAACTCCAATGGCTCAACATCCACGTGCTCATACAGTATTGGCATAATCAATAAAACTTTAGCAGCAGCAAGGGCTTTATGCCAGCCATGTTTGAATTCCCGATTTTCAAACTTGGGGACTTGGTCCAAATACTCGGCGAGTCCAGCATTTTTCCCAACCTCGAATACTTTGGAAGCCTTCGAGTCAGCTGTTTCCTTCGCCGCCCTTATTTCAGCCAACTCAGCCTCCAGTTTGGAGACCGCCTTCTGGGCCAATTTGAGCGCATCTTCGCTTGCGTCCGCCGCCTTCTTGGCATCCGATCTCAATTGATCCGCGCTACGAGCCCTCTCCATCTCAGCCTCGGCCCTTGAGGCTTCCCTGTTCGCCCTCAAAGCTTCGACCTCGGCCCTTCTCCTCTGGCCCTCAAGTTTCTTTCATAAACGACCAATCTGTTTGATGGCGTCGCAATGGCGACGGCCCATAACGCCTATCCTTCCGACGGTCTGCAAAATAAGAATTTAAAACCACAACGTCAACAGTATTTGGATAAAGTGAAGCAAAGTCCGAATATGTACCAAAAGTGCCGATTGGGCGGCTAGTGCTGTCGCATTCAAATCTGGTTCCACCCGGAAAGCCTCCCTGTCAGACGGCAACGACACGGACGTAGCCAAGTTGAATGCGACCTCTGGATCTTTAAGCGCTGAAGCATCACAAGAAACCGGCATGTTTTTTACTATCGACTGAATGACAAAAGGAATGATCACATTCAATTCCTCTAATCGAGGACGTTTGCCGCTTTGTTCTTTTGAGCCAGCCTCAAATTCGGCGGGGTGTTTCGTTGCCTCTTCCTCAACTTCTTGGCCGTCTTGCACGACCAAAGTGGATTCGGCATTCCGATTTTTTGTCGTCTCCACCTCAATAACGCACAAGGACTCTGATTCGCTAACAGGTAGGGAGAGTTGAGATCCGGTGGCGGGTGGTACTTCAGACGGAAGGACCTCCGCTCTTCGCCGCGCGGCCAACCTTTCCGCATTCGCCTTCCTAGCAAGTTTTGTCAGGCTTAACCCGGCCAAGTCTTCGAGGCCTACGGCGGGAAGATCTTCTAAGCCGTGAGAAATGCCGTCAAGTGAAAGATCCCCTCGGCCTGAAGTGGATGGAGGATCATCCGAATTCAATACCTCATCAGACTCGGTTTCGTACTGATCTGATTCGGTAACATTAGCTACATCCCGCTCCGAATCAAACCCTTCAAAACCAACTTGCCTCAAGTTTTTGAAGTCGGACAAAATAAAAGCAATAAGAGAATCTTCGCCCTCCGGAACCGGGATATTTTCCACTGCCAAGAAGGTCATATATGTCGGGTCGTAACCAAGCAGAACGTGGGCCGTCCTCCCTTGTTTCTGAAGACTTCGACGGCCGAAATACTTGAGCACGACTTTGATATCCAAAAGAACGGCGTCGTCAGTC
Source organism: Camellia sinensis (assembly GCF_055761805.1). Classification (NCBI taxonomy): domain Eukaryota; kingdom Viridiplantae; phylum Streptophyta; class Magnoliopsida; order Ericales; family Theaceae; genus Camellia; species Camellia sinensis. The sequence continues at coordinate 146,550,526 of NC_138963.1, forward strand.
GAAGACAGGACTTTCTTCAAGTCGTTCCCTGCACAAGCCAAGCCGTAACATTTCAAAGAAGAGGCTTTACAACAAAAATGAACAAATAATAAAAGCGAGAAGGCAATCGGCTACCTGGCTCGCCCCTCCGTCTGGGAATAGGGTTGACGTGATCCTCCCCTTCGCCAAATTCTCAGTTACCCTGGACAACAACCATAACATCATTAACTCGTTTCCCAGAACTAGAAAGCATAGTAATTAGCTGATGGTTGATATCCTTGGCCCTAAGGAAGAAATGCCTGTGCCGACCAGAAGACTTAGCCAAGGCATAGCAATGCCGGATGGTTGGGATGCCAAGGTTAATTCTAAGGCGACAGTTGAGCGCTATAACCCCCATTATAATTCTAAAGAAATTCACATTGAATTGGGAAGGGATTAAACCCTAATGGTGAAGCACAGCCCTAAGAAAAGGGTGAAGGGGAAAACGGACTCCACCCTCTGCGATTGATAAAAGCGGAAAGACAATCGAGGTTTTGTCCTCTCTCTCCATATCAAGAGTGCCATCTGCCACAAACGACAGACGGACAACATCAGGAATGGAGAAATGGCGTTTAAAGCCAGCAATTCGATCTGACGGGAGGAGGTCTTTTAAGTGTTTCGCCATACCCTACAGTTTATAAGAATATGCCAAGGAAGGAATAAACCAGAAAGAGTCTTTGAAGCAAGGAAGAAGAGAACTTACAAAGGACGAAGAGAATATCGGATAAGGGAGTTGCAGGGACGATTCAAAAGGCAATCCAGCGACGAGCGTCACAAAATACATACTCGAAAGGACGTCAGAATTTTAAATCGCAATAAATAGACACGTACGAGGGGGCGGGAAGTCGACACGACAATCGAAAGGGGTGCGTTTAGATATCCGCATGAGGATGAGGCCAACCGCCGAATTTTGGCTCTGGCTTTTCGAAATTTGGAACCAAGCACTCCAGCCAACTGTCATTGGTAAAGTGTGTAGACACCCCATTTTTGACCGACCTTAAGACTCAGACGTCACCAATTGAGTGCTTGGTGATGTTGCATATCGCGCTCGTTCAGAAGTCTCAGAGTCGCGGCCGTGAGCCCTGCCTCCGGACTCCCGAACCTTCTTTTGTACCTTGCCTCGGTTCGCGAACCAGACTTGGTTTTCTCTGTTTCTTTTCCTGAGGGAAGGGAGAGGTCCCGTAGACCATCTCTCAGTGTCTGTGGGCTACATTTCGTGGTCGTAGGCCATTTTGCCCATTTCGGAGCCCGGTTCCCGGTTTTCGGAGCCGTCAGGCCGTGTGTCTCGGTTCGGGACCGCTTAACCACCTCCGTTTGTCTCGATTTTTGGCACATATCTTTTTTACTCCTTTTTGAGGGACACTGTGGTCCGAGAGACCAACTTCGTGGTTGAGCACCACTCCCGGTGCCTAACAGCCCACTTTCGGGGCCCTGAACTGCGTGTTTCGGCTCCCGAACCTTCATTCTGTATTTTTGGGCTTTGACCCGAACTTGAGATAGTCATATTTTGAGCTCTTTTTCATGTTTTATTAAGGACCTCTTGATGTTTGACATCTCCATCTATCACTTGCTTCTTTACCCCTCCTTTTTTCCCTTTTCTTGCACGATAGTTTAGGCCTACGTGTATTTATTTTCGTGGCTTGATGTAAACTACAAAGTTCCTTGTTTTGATCCCCTTTTCAAGTTTGTTGAAGGGATCTTGGCCATTTGGGACCCGCAGCTACCACTTCCCTCTTTGTCTCACCCTTTTGGCCTTTTTGGGCGGAATTTTGAATCCGAATTTCCCCCCCTTTTTCCCCCTCTTTTTCCACCCCTTTTGCCTATATATATAGCCCATCCCCTTCAGATTTAAGGGTTAGAAATTTTTGTCTAGAGCTCCTACATTATATATATCTCTCTCTCTATATTCCAACCATCAAAACTCCAAGTTCCCTACACCATTTCTTCACCATTCCTTCACCACCACCTAGCACCACCACCACCACTCCATACCAGCAGTTTGGAGGTCATTTCCAGAGGCAAGGAGCATCTTTTTCTCAAGCCAAGAGGTTGCTAAAGACTAGTCTTCAAGGGTGAGTCTCGTTTTTCCCTTTTTTTGCTTTTTTCTTGGTCTATATCTTAGCCCTTCTTGCTTATACATTTGAGCTCCGACCAAAACTGAAAGTGGCCATATTTTGAGCTTATTTTCATCTTTCATTAAGGGTCTTACCCTATTTGGGACCTCCTTGTTGCACTTGCTTCATTACCCTCTTGTATGCCATCTTTCTTGCATGATATTTTTGGCTTGTGTGTGATCTGTTTTCAGGCATGTTATAAACTGTAAGTGTGCTTATTTTGAGCCCTTCTTCAACATTGTTGAAGGGCTCATCACCATTTGATATTTCCATATGCCACTTGCCATTGTAGCCCTCTTTCTCCCCTTTTTTTGCATGATTTATTAGCCTATGGTGTTTTTGTTTTTGGACCTTGATTCGAACTGAAAGTGGTATTATTTTGACCCCCTTGTCATGTTTCATTAAGAATATTTTTCTGTTTGGGGCATATTTTGTATACTTAGTGTTGTAACCTCTTTTGGGCCTTATCTTGCATAGCTTTTTGAGCATACTTGTGTCTGTTTTTAGGGTTTTTATAGTTCTGTAAAACATCATATTTTTGGCCCCTCTTCAATATTGTAGAAGGCCCCTAACCTGTTTGGGGTCAGCAGCTGTGAGTTGCTTCTTTGTCTCATATTTAGGGCCATTTTTGCATGCTAGTTTTGCCCTATTTATGTTTGCTGTTTGGCCATGCTTTGAACTGTAAAAATGCTTATTTTGGGACTGCCTTGTTTCTGTCTTCACACTTCACGTTCATACAATGCATGTTTGGCATAGCTATAGGCCATTTCGGGTGCCAAATTTCATGTTTCGGGACTATTTCGTGCATCGGGTGTTGTTTTACCACATTTCGGGGCTGTTTTGCATCATTTATCGCCTCTGAAATTTGCATGCTTGTATGCCATACTTCATGTCTCATTAGAGTGCCATTTTGTGCCTTAGGGTCGATCCTCGATTTGCGTGCACGTGTGCGCGCATTTCGAGGCATCTCATTTTCATCTGATGGCCTCTTATGTGAGTATGGATGAGGCTCTCTCATGTTAGTATAAGTCCATGTTGCATCCGATATGCCATTTTAGCCATATTGCATTGCATATGCCATTGCCTCGGTTTGCGTGCCCGTGTGCACGCGTTTCGAGGCACTTCATTTTCATCCATCGGCCTCTTATGTGAGTGTGGCTGAGGCTCTCTCATGTTAGTGTAAGCCCATATCATATTTTCATGTCATTTGCATTGCGTATGTCATTTTCTCGATTTGCGTGCCCGTGTGTACGCATTTCGAGGCATCTCATTTTCACAGCATAGTGCATACTAGGTTGTATCTTAGATCGCATTCATGCATTTTCTCGGTTTGCATGCCCGTGTACACGCATTTCGAGGCATCTCATTTTCATAGCATTGTGCATGCTAGGCTGTATCTTAGTTGCATTCATGCATGTCATGCATATTGCATTGTGTTCGGAATAGGAGTTAGCCCGGGCGCGGGAAACGAGGTGCATTTCGTACTCTGAGTGACGGAACGCATCTCAATTCCCCAGTCACCGACACCCCGAATCATCCATGATGGAGTTAGGTTTTGTTGTGTTTTCATGCACATTCATTCTATATTGAATTGTGCAATTCGACTCCTCGGCCATCATGCATCGATATGCGTGATTGGTGGCACGAGGATCGAGGCATGCATATATTTGTGAAATACATTGCTATGCCCCTTTCTTGCTCTCTGATGCAGCAAAAATCAAGAATCAGCAGTCTTCCGAGGCTTGGCGCGCATTTCAAGAACAAGTGCAAAACAGAGGCCAACTGGGGCATCGCCATGGATTTCTGCGCAAAGGCAACCCGGACATGCATCATTCATCACCCGGAGAAGAGTCAAGGCAGTCCCTGGCTTGCACGTCAGTTTTACAGCTTTCTTAGTTAATTTGTAAATTAATTAGGAATTTGTACATTATTTGGACTGTAATATTTATTTGGACTGTACTATTCTTTCATTCGGGACTGTATATTTATTCGGACCCTCTGCGCGAGGGCAAAACTGTAATAAGTGTGCGTGTGTGTGATGCATGTCTTCCAACCCCACGTCTTTCTCCCTTTTATTTATCCGCTTATGATGGTTAGATTAGGGCATGTTTCAATTAGCATACAGTATGATAGCATGTTTGCATTCATTCATCTGTTTTGCATGCACCGGGCTCGGCGCATCATACTAACTGCATTGTATTTCAATTCTAAAGTTGAATACTTGTTAGCTGTAGCATTCCATATGCCATGTTTAGAATAACCGAGCCTGCTATAGTTTGCATTTTTGCGTGTGTTGCATTAGGCATTTCTGTATACTTAGGATCATGCATGATTTCTAATGAGCTTCTGTTTTGGCTTGGAGTACTCGGTGAGTTTTATGCTTTAGCATCCTTGCATGCGTGTGAGTGTTGCCATGAACAGCATGCTTACCATGAGGCTATGTGCTTATGTGATATAACTGCCTTGAATGCCTGTGGGTGGAGGTTGGATAACTTGGATTAGGACAATTCATCAAATGTTTGTTTTTTTTAAGCCCACTAGATAGTGGCAAAATCATATTTTTCTAAGCCCACCCGAGGGTGGCAAATCCACGTCTTAGCCTACTTGCAAGTAGCACCATCAAACCATTTTTTTTTTCAAACAAACAAACATGAAATGTTTTGTTCCAATTCAGGCGATCCAGTCTATACTTGTATGTTATGCGCATCACATAGTAATCTAGGCTAATAACCGGAATAAGAACACACAATGTTTTCAAAAATAGATATCATGGTTAGTAGACGCCGATCTTTGATCGGGCGAGCGGGGGTGCTCACAAAGTGACCTTCCCTAATCGTACCCAAGTTCCCGAGCTGAGGCAACTTTGGTGATGACGGACACGTGGCCTTTGGCACCGAGTCAGGGTTTCCTAAATTCCCCCATAAAAAATATTTAGGTGGCGACTCTGTATCTGGCAAAGCAGTCCATGTTTGGCACTTCTTTCAAAAAAATCTGTTTTCTCAAAACGATTTGCCGGATTTGGACTCTTTGGTTCAGATTAAGAACCGTGACAATTTGAGAGTCCGAGCTGTAGTGACCCCAAATGAACGGAACGGGACTTAACCCTCCCGGGGCGCTCGGGGACGTCTACAAAGTGCTTGGGGGGCAATTATGGGAGCCGAATAAATAGAATAGTCGGAAGGTGTGTACCCCAGAAATCAGACATTATTCGGCTCCATATTGCGAAACTAGGATGTCGAATATGTTAGGAAGGCCGAATATTCGGAGATCAATAGCTCCGGATAAATAAAAGGGGAATGAGATAAAAGTAGGCTCAGGCCCCGAGATCCAAAAAGCAAGTATAAATATAAGAACCACAGATTTAGAAAGGTATCTAAGAATGACTTTATTTAACTCAGTAAACAAGCTATCCTAAGTGTCTGAACTGACTTGTCCGTCGGAGTGCTAATTCCGGCACCCCCGACCGGAGTGTTTGTATCTTTTCAGGTGACTAGTTGAGGATCACTAACATCTCCTAGGATCTGAAGAGTATTTCCAAACCATATCTCCACAGACAACTATTACTTGATTATAAGAAAAGTCAAGAACTCATAATTTTCCTGTTAAAGTTCCTCACAAAGTGTGAATATTTATACTTGTATTTTGACATGGAGACACTATTGAAACAATAGTTTGGTAGAGAGAGAGAGAGAGAATCAATGAAGTATATTGATATGTGTTAAGTGTACAATCTATGTTCAGTTGAGCTCTCTTCTTTATAGAGGAGAGGGAGAGCAAAAGGCCAAAAGGGCCGAAAGAAGAAATGACTTAAAGTAAACCTACAGTAGCACTAAGAAGACAACATCTTTATAGGACATCATCATGATACAGCTAATATCTACACATTGTAACAATTCATTTTACAGCTACACTAACAACTATGATTGACCTCGATCGAGTCAAGCAGTAAGGGTGGACATGTCACTTGAGTTGCTTCATTCGAAATTTCGCAAATTCTGGTGTGTATTTTTTTGAAAACTTACAAAGACATCCAAGCTCTTTTGTCTTTTAAAATAATTGCAGATGGTATATTCTTACTTAGTGGCTTATATGCATTATCAATAAGGAATAATGAGATGAATATTTAGAGGGGTCCTCTCCAACTATCTTGTGAAATAGACCAAAAGAAATTTGAAAGATAGCAAATTGGGCCATGAACTTAAAAATGGACAAACAACCATTTAGATTTTTTTTTTTTTTTGGTAGGATGTTGACAGGCACTAGCCTATCTTTTACACCCTGATTCAGCATTTATTTGTTTTTTGGTCCTGTACTTGTCAACTGAAGGTCAAGGCCATGGATTTTTTTATCAACTCCCAAAATGCATAACCACAACAAAGATATAACAATCTTTGATAGCATTTGGGTACTTGCAAAACATTGGTAACAGTTATCTCACTGTTTTCATCATCAAAAAAGAAAATTAACACAGAATAAGCCACCTGTAATGGCGGATAGTAGCAGCTGGTATGCAAAGCGTTCCGGAGCAATTGTGGGTTGGTTTCGCAATAACGTGGTCTTTCTCAAGGCAGTTGTATTCATGACAGGTAATCTTCTATGTTCAAAGCATTTTTCTCTGTACAAAATCCGTATACAGAATAATGTGCCATTTTATTATCTAAAACATCATTGCCATATTATTTTGGATGAGTTTTTTTCATATGATAATTCTGTTGATCAAAGCCTTTGTTTTCTAGAAAACTTTTCTTTATATATTCCAATTGTGTTCTAATGAACTCGAATCCTTAGCTCTGCTTTTCAGCCACAGCTTAGTCGAGAAGGGAGTGGTTGGAATATTGATATCGTACCTGGAAGAGAAGTGGGACAAGGAAAATCTTACGAAAGTTGCTTCAGTAACGAACCTCCAAGACGGGTTATCAGCGGTTATGATGATTGTCATAGCCCACATTTCAGATACATGGACAGGTCGTTTTATGATGGTTGTGTATTCTACTGTTGCCTATGTTGTTGTAAGTTCTTTTTATGTGATGTTCAATTTAGCAATTCAAATTTTCTTTTCCTCTCTTGGTTCCAAGTTCTAGTATTTTTTTATTTTTTTGTTTTTTCGGGCTTGGGGGTTTTAGTGACTTGAACATAATCTCCATGATATTGTGTGGCTCTTACCTTTTTTTTTTTTTTTGGATTACTCGGTATTAGGTCCAGTGGAACAACTTATTGGGGGGAAAAAAAGACCTTAAGTTCTTGTTTTGCTAGTTACATTACATTAGAATTGACAAATAATAATCGTAATACAGGGATTCTGGCTATTATACCTCTCTGCCAAGTTCGAGTCTACTAATAATGTAGTCCTCTTTTTCTACTTGGCCATGGTGCCTATAGCTGCTGGCACAGCAGTGCGAGACCCCACTCTTCATGCATTTTTAGGTGATCAAATGCAAGAGCCAAACCAAGAAGGTCTAAACCAAGAAGATCAAAACAATGCCGAGAAACGAGTTCAAGCCCGTGTAAAATTTTGGTCTGGGTTGAACAAGTTCTTGGGTGCCATTGTGGCTGTATTTATGTTTGGGAGATTAAAATGGAAAGAGTGCTTCGAAATCTCAGCAATTGCAATGACTATTTCTGGGTTGCTGTTTTTATGTGGTTTTTCATTTTACCGCCACGTAAAACCAACTAGGAGCCCCATAACCGATGTATATTATGTCACTAAGGCTGCTATTTGGAAACGAAATCTAGACTACCCTGCTACTAATGACAAGGGTGAATTACAACTTTCGCCTCCTATTGCACTACTCAGGTGCTCTCTCTCTCTCTCTCTCTCTCTCTCCATTGCTGTTTTGAAACATATTTGTTTATGTTTACAAAAGTTCTGAAAACTAGAAACCAAACTTGCTTTGTAGTGTCTATTTTTGTTTTAAGAATGGAAACTAGTATTCATATATAATTTACTAAATTTTAGAAAAAAGATGATTTCCAATGTTTTGTAATCAACTTTTCATTCCTTCTCCCCACCTCCGTCTAGTCTTCCCACCTCTAACTATCAAAAACAATCTCCATTATGTATTACCAATAAATTAATGTAAAGCATGAAAAATAATGAGGCTACTAAACCAATACATTGGTGAGGTATTCAAAATTAGTTACCCATGTTATTGATTACAAAATTTTTAATTTGTTTGAATCAAAAAAAAAAAAAAAAACAAAAACAAAAACAAAATTTTTAATTTGTTTTCTATCACGCTTCCTAAACGAAGGTGGTTAGATAAAGCTGCCATTGACGAAACATCCAACTCGTATATGAGTAGTCCAGAAGAACAAGAAAGCAGAGGAATGCTCTGTCCAGTGGCACAAGTGACAAAAGTGAAGCTTCTTTTAACAATGGCACCTATGTGGATTACTTTTTTCAACTACTGTCTTGTCGTTGCAACAGGAAGTACTTTCTTTCTCCTACAAATTAGTACTGTGGATGATAAGGTTAATCTTATGTTTTTTTCGATAATCCGTTCATTCTCAAGTTTCATGGCCTCGTTTCTATATGAACTACTAGTCCCGAGGCTGTGGACTGAAACACAGCAAAAGCGTGCTTGGAAAGTGAGGATTGGTATTGGAATATTGTGCTCTTTTCTATCCTGCGCTGTTGCTCGATTTGTCGAAATTTACAGGTTGAAACTTTACGAGGACAATAAACGGAAAAAAATTATTCCCATGAGTGTCTTTTGGTTTATTCCACAGTTCTGCCTTTTGGGATTCATGGAAGGACTTTGTGAAGATGGGCTTGTGGATTTCTATCATCAACAAGTACCTGAATCCATGAAGGCCTATGGGCCACCATTTAATCAGTGGGTATTGGGAATGGGGAATTTTGTTAGCATATTATGGATTTTAACATTCAAGCCGTGGTTTGGTGACAACATAAATAACAGTCGATTGGACAACTACTATGCAATTCTGGCCATAGCAAGTATTGCGAACCTATTTGTCTACCGCTTTGTCTCCAATATGCCAATCTACAATATTGATCAAGTTACAGAGAAGGATGTGCAATTGCAGGAAATCTTGGCAGACAGCGACAACAATCCTGTATCCACGTCCTTCATTCCTCCGAGCCACCCTTCAAGTACAACTTCAACCCAAAGAATTATAGCTTCTACATCCTTTCCAGATCAATCTCGCAACACTGGGAACGTGGTTGAGAAGAAACTCAGTCATCAAAAGACAATGTGAAGTGTTCGCAGTGATGAAGCAAACTTCAAAACCACAAAACCATGTTTTGTATATGTAATGTTATGAATGCATCTGTATAAGAACCAGGGTTCATACAATCAGTTCTAAATTTGTTTGAAAAAATAATTTTGACTTTTATTATTTTGAGAGTTATAATTTCATGCATGCAATGGTGATTAATAAGGTTTTTATTTTGCAATTAGTTATAGAAGAATAATATGTCATTCGTGACTGGAACGAAACCAGGAGAAGATGGACCCCTGCTTCTGGTACTACCACAAAGAACCGACATTTTCTCATATTCGTTTCCCATTTACATGTAAAAGAAGAACATAGTTATGTTGAAATCATGACTTCCAGAATATTCGTAATTTGGATTTGCATAATATATAACACTAATTTTTATAATATTTTTCACATATATAACACTAACTAATTTCATATATATACTGATTTACAATAAATTTCACATCTTAGATTTTGTTCACACTGATTTTAATTAGATATTTCATTGAAGTTAAAAAAAAACATATGTATTAACTATAGTGGAGTAGGGAGGTTTCGAAATAAGACTATAAATTTTAAATTGCGGATAAAACTAACCCGCTATTAACGAGCGGATTGGTGTGGATTGAGCGGTTCAGCACAAATTTAATTTCAATCCAAACCACGTGCGTTTCACGTTTATCACGTTTCTCTTTTGGTTAACTCCATACTTCTTCCTTTTGGGATTCATGGAAGGACTTTGTGAAGATGAGCTTATGGATTTCTATGATCAACAAGTACCTGAATCCATGGACCACGGGTCACCATTTAATCAGTGGGTATTGGGAATGGGGAATTTTGTATGCATCTTATGGATTTTAACATTCAATCTGTGGTTTGGTGACGACATAAATGAGAGTCAAATGGATAACTACTATGCAATTCTAGCTATAGTAAGTCTTGGCAATCAATTTGTGTACCAGTATGTCTCCAATATGACAATCTACATGTAAGCCTTGGCAATCAATTTGTGTACCAGTATGTCTCCATTATGACAATCTCCAATATGTAAGCATCTTATGGATTTTAACATTCAATCTGTGGTTTGGTGACAACATAAATGAGAGTCAAATGGATAACTACTATGCAATTCTAGCTATAGTAAGTCTTGGCAATCAATTTGTGTACCAGTCTGTCTCCAATATGACAATCTACAAGAAAGATGAAGAAAATAGTATGCCAATCAAAAAAAAAAGGGAAGAAAACGGTGAGGTATTGCAAGCACTCTTAACAGAAGCGGAGGACAAATAACCCGTGTCCAAGTCCTTCATTCATTCAAGACATCATTTGATCCCAAATTCAACTCAAAGAATTACCGTGTCTAGATCGTTTGCTGAAGGTCAATCTCACATTGCATGGATCATAGTTCCCAAAAGAACCAAAATAAGAGGAGTGCGATCCAGCTTTGTTTTGACCAAAAGAAAATTAATCAAAGTTTACATACATAATGAGACGAAGAGCCTTTTTAATTTTTTATTAATTTTTTTATTAGGACATTGATAGACAGTAGCGTATCTTTAACGATTGTAAGCTTAAAAAAAAATGAATGTGTAGTAACACCTTTATATATACTACTATCTGTGTATTAGATATTATACACTCTATATAGATGAATTCTGTAACACAACACACAAAAGATGTATCATGTGCCTAATTACAACGTTTTGTGGTTTTTTTATTATAATCCATTATGATGTTAATTATTACTTGATTATAAGAAAAGTCAGGAACTCATAATTTTTCTGTGAAAGTTCCTCACAAAGTGTGAATATTTACACTTGCATTTTTGACATGGAGACACTATGATTGACCTCAATCGAGTCAAGCAGCAAGGGTGGACACGTCACTTGAGTTGCTTCATTAGAAATTTCACAAATTCTGATGTGTATTTTTTTGAAAACTTACAAAGACATCCATGCTCTTCTGCCTTTTAAAATAATTGCAGATAGTATATTCTTACTTCGTAGCTTATATGCATTATGAATAAGGAATAATGAGATCAATAGTAAGCTTATATGCATTATGAATAAGGAATAATGAGATCAATAGTTAGAGGGGGCTCCAACTATCTTGTGAAAGAAACCAAAAGAACATGGAAAGACAGAAAATTGGAAAATGAACTTAGAAATGGACAAACAACCTCTTAGATTATTTATTTTTTTTATTTTTTATTTTTTTGTGTAGGATGTTGACAGGGATTTGGGGATGCTGCGCTGCGCCGTGCAGCATCACCTACTGCACTCCCAAAACGACGTCGTTTTGGGCTCCAAGGTTATTTCAAAAATTTCCAGCAATTCCAATGGCACTAAGGTTTGATCCCTTGACCACTCCCACGAATGCATGACTCTTACCACCGCGCCACTTAACGACACATATATTATTTATACCTTATAACATATATTATTTATACCTTATAAATATACAGTACACAACAGTTCCATTTTGGAATTTTGTTTTTTTAAGAAAATCTTAAAAATAAAAACTACAATATTTAAGATCTTACCATTTATTTTACTCTAATTTATTTTTATAATCTCAAACAAACTCTTAGCTATCAATTTCTCAAAACTCTAAAAAGTTTGTTCTCATCGGCTAACCATCTATCTACCTTTGTCAGAGACTCTCTATTGCTTGCACCATACCATTCAGGTTTGTACGAATACAACGTATTTGCTCTTTGAATATTGGTAGGCCTTAACAAAAAACATATAATTTTCTTCAATATTGTGACTGTGATTGGTTGGTTTTTTTTCCCCAGAGAATGTTATGAGTTTTTTTTTTCCTTTGTCTTTAGAACTATTGCTTTCGTTATTAATACTAGATGCTAGATGTGTCTACCTTTATTGTTGCCCCTTTGTGCGTTGCTTCGTTTAGTCTCTACAGTTTATTTATTTATTTATTTTTTTTGACATCAATAAATTGAACAATAAAATATATAAATAAATTAATACAAAATATTCTAAAATTAATGAATGACTAGATTTAATTTTTTTTATTGTTTAACTTTTATTTCATATTTTCAAAACTAAGAACAATAATGTTACATCTATCATAATGTTATACTGTATTATATTTATCATTTTATTTGTCAACAACATATTGTTGTAATGATGAATTTTGTGGAATAAAAAAATGTGAATCTTAATTCTTTCAATTGGTCAATTGGTAATTGCTCTTTGTCAATTTTTTCTTTGCCATTGAATGTTAGGTTGCTTTAAGGTTAGAAACATTGTTTTTTTTAATCAAAAGGCATTATGTTCTAGAGAATATGTTATGCTACTTCAAAATTAGAGAAGATAATTCTAAAAAATTTAATAGTAAAACTTAGCATCTTATTAGATAAGTAGAATAAAAAATTATAAACAAAGACTAATATTTTTTTTTTTTTTACAGTGACATCTATATAAATTTTATGTCATGACAATCTCAAAAAATCTTACCTTACTTTTGTATTTGTTCTCAATTTTTTAGATTTGTTGGTGTTAAAATGGAGAATGGTGGACATGAGGGTTGTAGCAAAGATATGGGGGAGTTGTCCAAAGATAAAACACCATGTCTTGGCATGGAATTTCATTAAGAGGGAGTCACATATCAATTCTATAATGAATATGGAAGGATTATGGGGTTTGGCATTAGAAGAGATTACCATAGCAAAAGTAGAAAAGATAGTGTTATGATTAACATGAGTTTGTTTGTTATAAGGAGAGAGAAAAAGAAAAAGATAAACAGTACATGATTGTAAATCATCCTAAACATGAGACAAGAACAAAGGGCAATGTATTTATGTATGTATCTTTGGATCGCGACTTGTCAAAGTGGATAGTGAAAAAGTTTGATGACAACCACAACCATCCTTTGCATATTCCTCAGTGCACACATTTGATACCATCTCAAAGAAAGTTATGTGAGGCTCAAGCTTTGAATGTTGATATAACTGATGATACTGGTATCTCTCTTAAAGCATCACATGATCTCATTAGTGCCTTAGCAGGGGGAAAAGAAAATTTGGGATTTACGAGAGAAGACCAAAAAAGCTACTTGCGTCGAAAAAGACAACGAAATTTGCAATACAGAGAAGCTGCGAGTTTATTAAGATGTTTTCAGCAACAAGCAGCTGAAAATCCATATTTTTACTATGCAATTCAATTGGATGTGGATGAGATGATTACTAATAGTTTTTGGGTTGACCTTGAGATGATTACAGATTATGAACTTTTTGGTGATGCCGTATCATTCAACACAACATTTCGCGCAAATAAGGAGTACCGGCTACTAACTTTTTTTACTGGCTTTAACCACTTTAGAAAGACAGTGATTTTTTTGTGCCTCATTATTATATGATGAAACTACAGCTTCATTTGAGTGGTTATTTGAAACCTTCTTGCATGCAATGTCAGGGAAAGAACCTACTAGTTTTTTCACAGACCAAGATCAGGCAATTACTAAGGCAATATCTAAAGTCATGCCTAAGGTTTTCCATGAATTATGCACTTTTCACCTAATGCAAAATGCTTTGAAGCATTTAGGGTACTTGTATAAGAGTGGTTCAAAATTTGGTAGTGATTTCAAAGCTTGTATTTTTGGATGCGAGGATGAACACGAGTTAATTAAAGCTTGGGATTCTTTAATTGATAAATACAACTTGTATGAGAATGCGTGGATGAAGAAGACTTGGGAAAAAAGAGAGCAATGGACGTACGTATACATGAAATACTTGTTCACAGCAGGAATGCAAAGCACCCAACTTAGTGAAAGTCTAAACGCAACATTAAAGAGGTATTTGCAAGCTGATCATAATATTGTTCAATTTTTTACCCACTTCAATCGGATTGTTGTATGAAGAAGTAAAAGGTATATATAATTCTAGACAACAATTGCCGAGAATGAAATTGAAAAAATCTCCAATTTTGAGTCAAGTTGCGAATTTGTACACCCCTCCTATCTTTGACTTATTTCATAATGAGTTAGATATGTCTCTTTCTTGTTGAGTGAAGCAATGCCATGAGTTAGAAGGAGAAGTTTGGTACATGATTAGCTTGTATGGTGATGATAGAGAGTATATTGTGGAGAGTAATATGGAAGTCAACGAGTTAGGAGGAGAGTCAAAAAATTCGTTGCACTTGTCAGAAGTTTGAAAACATTGGAATTTTATGTGGTCATGTAATTAAAGCACTTGATAGAATGAATGTTATGGAAATTCCTGAGAGGTACATATTAGGTCGATGGAGATTAGATGCCAATAATGGTGAAATTAAGGGAGGAAAAGTTGAAGTGGATGAGAATGATCCCAAGTTAGAGATATCAGCACATTACAGGGATCTTTGTCCTAGGATGGTAAAGCTAGCAACTCAAGCATCTGTTTATAAGCATGCTTATCAATTGGTTGATGAAGGGATTAAGGAACTGTATGCAAAAGTGAATAAAATGATGGTATCATTTGATGACTTGGGTGATTGTGGTAGTGGAAGCAACATTGATATGACTTCTAATCCTAACTTTGCACAAGTTAAAGGCTTAAAAAAAAAGGTGGACAAAAGGGTGAGGGTAGATTAAACCTTGGCATGAGAAGACTAATAAAAGGAAAAAAATTATTTCACAACCTATCGACCTTAGTAAGGTATTGTTCACCTAATTGATTCTAATTTTTGCTTTCTTTTAGACTCATGTAATGTATTGATAAATGTTATAATTTGTTTAGAAAATTGGCCAATCAAGCAACACGTTAGTTGTTCAAAGTTCCTCTTTATGCCGCTCACAGGTTAGATTTTATTTTTTATATTTAAATTTTCTTATAATAGTATATTTACTTCTAACAGTATTTTATGAATTAGGATGTTGGGATACCCTATTGGCCACAATTGATACATTATGGTCACAATCTTTTCAAGCTTGGCGATACTAACATTGTGTGCTCATCAAGTTACCCACAGTCTACCCCTTTATCTTCACAACTATTAGTTAATCCACAAACTTCTCAGGTATACAATTTAAATTTGTAATGCAGTTTGTCTTTAATAAAAAAATAAATTGATTCCAATATATTCTCTCACACTTATTCATTTTATTTTTTTAGGGGATGTCATTTGATGAAGGAGAGCTCAATCCCATGGGGGACGAGTCATTCTTAGATAATGAAACTTTTTTAAAATTTTGTAGTCATTCACAACCTCCCCACAAAATTGAAATGTAGCATTTTTATTTTATTTTTTATCGTAATTCTTAGATAATGGTTTTTTTTTTTTTTTTGAGACATATTTTGTATATTTCAAATGGGTTTTATAGAATTTTGTTTGAGCCTTGGAATTTTGTTTAGTATTGTTTTGGATGGACATATTGTAGTTTTTGGCATAACTTGATAATTATTATTTTTTAATTATTGATTTGGTGAATTATATTGTCTATTCTTGAAGTAGTCAATTTGTAGTCACTTTGCTCCTTGTTTAGATGAATAAGTGAAAATATATATCAAATTGAGTGGCGTCATCAATTCATAAAAAATATAAACTAAATTAAATTAAATAGACATTATTTATTCTCTCATTATAAAATTAAGAACCACAAAATAAAGTGAGATTATGACATTCACCTAATTAGATTTATAAACATATAGTTTTTTTTTTTTTTTTTTATGACACTGCAGTTGGGTATACATGTGAATAATATAATAAATAATATATCTGTCATGTATTACATTGAGGACACAAAGTGGTGTGGTGGTGAGAGTTTTGCATCCGTGGTAGTGGTGGTCAAGGGATCAAACCTTGGTGCCGTTGGAATTGTTCGGGATTTTTGAAATAACCTGGGAGCCCCCAACGACATCGTTTTGGGCATGCAGCAGGTGCTGCTGTGCAACAGCATCCCCAAATCCAATTTAGTATTTATTTATTTTACACCCTGATTCAGTATTTATTTATTTTTTTGTGTTGTACTTGTCAACGGAAGGTCAAGGCTGATGTGTATTTTTTTGAAAACTTACAAACACATCCAAGCTCTTCTGTCTTTTAAAATAGCTAACGTATGTCCGTGCCTGAAGGTACGGTATAAATAATGTTAGTATTAGAATATAATTATAATCTCAATACTATTTAAATTTATATTGTAATTTGATAAAATCACAAATTTATTATAAAATTTGGGAGTTCTCATAAAACTCCTCACGAAAACTCACTTTTGCTTATATAATATACTAGCCTATCATTCGTGCTATGCACGGGATAATTATAAATGTTTATATTTGTTTTAAATTTTTTTTTCATATATAAATTATGTTTTTTAAGATTTTTATAAAAATAATTTAACAATTTTATCACTAACCATAGTGTATGAGAGAAGTTGAAAATGATATGGTAGTAACTATACACAGATTGTATCGATAATTATTTGTATGAGGGGATTTTAAATGCTGATTAGGGAATTTTGACCAAATCAATAAATGCAGGCATGTGGAAAGACATGTGGTTTGAAAAAAGTTAATAAATACTGATCAGGAAATTTTGACTAAATCAATAAATACTAAACTTTTTTTTTTAATAAAAATTAAAAAAATTCAAATTGGGATAGTGAAGCTCCCACAGGCTTTAGGGTTAAAAACCCTCTTTTGCTTAATATCTATACTAGCCTATCACCCGTGCTATGCACGGGATAATTATAAATATTTATATTTGTTTTAGATTTTTTTTAATATATAAATTATGTTTTTTAAGATTTTTTATAAAAATAATTTAACAATCTTATCACTAACCATAGTGTATGGAAGAAGTTGAAAAGGGTACTGCAGTAATTATACATGGGTTGTATCTATAATTACTTATATGAGAGGATTTTAAATGCTGATCAGTAGATTTTGACAAAATCAATAAATGCAGCCATGTGGAAAAACATGTGGATTGGAAAAAGTTAATAAATGCTGATCAGAGGATTTTGACCAAATCAATAAATGCTAAGTTTTTTTTTTTTGAATAAAAAATTTAGAAAATTCAGATTGGGAGATTGGAGCTCCCATGCACGGATTGTGTTTACAATTATCTATATATGTGAATTGTGATTTTTAAAATTTTTTTTAAATGTCTTCTTTTTTTCCTTTTTTATATTATATTAAAGTTTAATATTTTGATAATAATCATATGTGTTGGATTTTTCAAAAAATTAAATATTTTTTTTTATTATATTATATTAAAGTTTAATATTTTGATAATAATCATATGTGTTGGACTTTTGAATAATTTTTTTTTATGCTTGTTCTTAATACATTAAAGTGTTATTATAAATGATAATAATCATGTGTTGGGACTTTTTAATGAATTCATATGTGTTGGATTTCAAAGAATTTTTTTTATGGTTGTTCTTAATGCATTAAAGTGTTATTATGAGGATAAGACTTGGGAGTTGAGAAAAGTTAATAAATGCTAAGATTTTTTTTTTAAAATCAAAAAATTAGGAAGTTTAGATTGGGAGATTGGAGCTCCCACAAGACTTGGGGTTAAAAATCCCCTTTTGCTTAATATATAGTATAGATAGATACTGTGTATTAAGCAAAATGGGGTTTTATGCTATCTAACTACAAAAAATAAAAAGATTAAATCACATTAAAAAAAAGAACCGTTGAACAAACTACAATTATCTAACTTCAATCATATTAAAAAATCAAATTATAAACAAAAAGAAATAACTTCAATTATACAAGTCATAATTTTTTTAATGCTATCTAACTACAATCACATTTTTCTCATAATAAACAACTAATTGAAAAAAAAAGAACCATTAAAATAGTAAATAAAAAAATTATTTAGAGCCATTGAACAAACTACAATCACATTTTTTCTTTTTGTGAGTGTTTATGTTTATCTAACTTCAATCATATTAAAAAATCAAATTATAAACAAAAGGAAATAACTTCAATCATACAAATCACAATTTTTTTAATGCTATCTAACTACAATCATATTTTCTCATAATAAAAAAAATAACTTTTAAAAAAGAACCATTAAAATAGTGGCGAAGGCAGAATTTTGGTTCAAAGGAGGCACCATTGAGTTAAAATCTTAACAAAAATTACAATCAAACTTAACCTAATTTTTATTTGATGGTCGGAATAAAAAGCACTGTAATGCAAATGTTAGAGAAAATATCATTTTGCCCCCCAAATTTTCACATGTTTTCAATTTGACCGCTGGACTTCGATTTATATCAATTTCACACTCAAACTTTTGAAATTTTGATCAATTTGGCCCCCTATCATTACATTCCGACTACAATTTGACGGAATGTGCTGATGTAGATCCAAAATTCATTTGAAATTTTATTTTGCCCACCAAATTATACTTTAAAAATCAATTTGCCCCCCAAATATAAAAAAAAAATTAAAGTAAAATAGTTAATAAATAATTTTTTATCTCAATAATGAAAATTTTAAAATTTTAAAAAAATACTTCGCAAAAAAAAAAAGAAAAATAAAAAAATCCTCATTTAGAATTATCTTGAGACTTTGAAGCATGGGTACTTCGACAAATATGTCGCACCCGTACCGGGTACTTAAAGAATTTTAAATTTTTTTTTTTACTCAATTTTGAAATTACTATTAGTCAATCAATTCTTTTGAAATTAATTTGGGTAATAAACTAGTTACAATTGTGCGCGTATACACATAGAGTGGCCAAGATATTTTTGGCTCAATAAGTTTCTCCAAGATTGACTCGAGATAATTTGAGACCTATGAAGCACATGTATGGGTATGAGTAATGGTATTGGTACGATAGGGGTATGTCGACATGGTAAAATCCCCAAAAAAAAAAAGTAGGCTATGGATACAGCTTAATATGTTTGTAAAAAAATGTTTGTTTTTAATTTAGAATAATACAAAAATTGATTAAATGATTTAATTTGTTAAATCCAACATACAATTGACATTTAATGTCAAAAGTACAGGTATAAGATAAACCAAAATTAAATATCATTATATTAAATAACTTACAAACCATAGCTTAATTTTAAAACCATGTGTAGACACCCCATGTTGACCGCCCTTAAGACTTGGGCGCTTCAATCTAAACACTCGATGATGAAATGTTACGCTGTGCAAATTTTTGAATCTTCAGCAAAAGAATTTAGTTTTGAGCTTCAAATCCAAACCTTACACCCCATTTTGACCAAAATGTTTTAGACCCTTAAAATTCCTCTTTTCAAAATTAGGACTTGGCCGTGTGTATTTTTGACTTAGTCGTGGGTATTTGAGCCTGGCCGGATCTCAAAGGCAGCAAGACCAAAAAATGACCGACTGGCCACTTTTGTAGGCCGACCATCCAATTGATTAGCCGAATCGCTATGTTCAACGCAACAGATATTTTCACGGCTGCCAACTGCTCTCATGTACATGCTTTGGACCAGCTGTCCCTTTCCAGATATTTCTAACGTGAGAAACTATTTTTCTATAAATACAAGACCCCCTTCATGGTTTGAGGTTAGAAGAATTCCCCAAGAGCCCTAAGCTTGCCCAACTATCTTCTCTACCCTCTTACAATATAGATACAAAATACATACACCTTTCAATCTTAAACGTGAAGCCTTTGCTGAGATTCTTGAACACAATTTCTGCCCCTTGAGAGTGTTTAGCTTGTGGTTTGTGAATTAAGAAGAACATCCTCTTTTTCAAAAGGTGATCTTTGAACTCTTCAACCATCTTTTCTCTCTCTTTTTATTGTAATTTCATACTGATTTCAAAGTTGTTCTTTTAGCTTAAAATGTGATTAAAGCTTTGTTAAAAGTGAGTGAGCTAACCACCCTTTCATTGGCTAGTTCACTTGTTATGCACCCCTTTGTTTTTCTTTCATTTTTTTTGCTTTCTTTTCACTTTATTTAATAAATTTTAGTACCTTTTTAGCACTGTTTTTGGGTTGTTTGTGTGTGATATGAATTGAATATGGGCTTACAAAAGTGTCCTAGTCCTCCCAACTACTTGTGCTCTTACTTCCTATGTTTTACATATCATATTTGTGTTTTTAGAAGTCCTCTCGGATTTGGCCTATTTAGGATATAGCGGGAAATCCGTTGAGTTGATCGTTTTTAGCTTTCATTATGTCTCTTGGAACCTTGTGGTCATGGGAGGATTAGAGCTTAGGCTTAGCCACCCCGCCACAAGTTTGCATATCTAGTGTAAATTTCTTGCTTTCATATTATTGTTGTCCACCTTGAAGCTAGCTATCCTTTTTTGAAGATATTTATGACCAAATTATCTCAAATTCTATAAATACGACCTCCCCTTCAAAATTTGGGGTTAGAAAAATTTCCAAAAGGCTTAGAAGGATTTTGAGAGCTAAAAAGACCCTCACTTCTCTTGAGAGAGCCTTTTGACCTCCATACCACCTTTGAGCTATACATACACAATACATACACCATTAGAGCTGGTTCTTGTAGCTTTTTGTTGAAGTTTCAAACTATATTTTCAAAAACTTGAGGTTATTTGAAATCAAGTTTGTTAACAAAGAACTTTCTCTCTTTCAAGATGTATAATTTTTGCGTCATCTTCTTTACTCTTCTTCCATTCTCTTCCTCTTCTTTTCTTGTCTTACATGCTATTTTTGAGCTGTTTTGAGGGGCTAAAATATGTGACTAAAAGCTACAAAGGGTGGAGGGGCTAGCCGCCCTTCCTTAGACCTTGTTTCATAGCTTATTGCTTTACCTTTTTTTTTACTTGTTTCCTTTGGATTTTGGTCACTGTTTTGTGAGTTTAGGGGTTGTTTAGTGTGCCTATTGAATTTATGCTTTGAATATCATAATTGTGTTGTTGTGTTGTTATAAGTCCTCACAGATTTGGTGTATAGGCCATAGCCTCCAATCCATTTGAATTGATAGCTTCTCTTTCCATAGCTTTCATGTAAATATCCACACCGTTGTAATCACCACCTTTTCATTTGCTCTCTGCAACCTTCCCCCTTTCTTTGCTCTTTGAATCAAGGGTTGTATCAAATGAAGAATTATTGTTCTTGGTATAAGGGAGGGGTTCCTCGTGCTAAATGGTTTAATCTCTTCGGAGGTTCATTACCAAGGCATCACATTTTCCTTATACTAAGCGCAATCTCTTGTTTGACATCTCCTCCTGTCACCGGTGTGTTACTTTTAAGGGACTAATTTTCTAGTTAGGCCCTTGGAAATCATAAAGGAATGAATCATTATAGCTCATTATCGAGTTTGAATTTGGATTGATTATCGCTCGTTTCAGGTTTGACTCTGAATTTATTATCGCTTGTAAATGGGTTTGATTTCTCCTTTGTAATTTCTCCCGTGGAAAAGGGTTCGAAGAGTTCATTTCTTGTGTTAAGTCATGCTTGCTAGGCTTTTACCGCTTTTGGACTTGATCATCACCTCAATGTAAAAGGAAAGATAATAAAAATTGGTTAGGTTCAGTCGGATGTTATACTGAATCTATTGCTTCTAGAATCATCGTATACTATTTTTGTGACATTTGATGGTTCATGAAACATGTCTACCCCCTCCCTTGAAGTAATTCCATGATAGGGAGGGGGTAACGTTTGTCTTTGTTCTGTTTATTAAACTCTTGTTCTATCGCTTCTAAGATCATCACCCAACAAATTTGTGATGATTGATGATTTGAGAGTCGAATCTACTCCTCCCTTGAATATCTTTATGATAGGGAAGGGCAAAAGGGATAAACATCTTTTAGAAACACTCTGTCTACACTATTTTCACTTCAGTGCACAAAATAATCTTTTTGTCAAAAATCAGGGCATGTTCAGATTTAATTAGACTCAACCAGGCCTCATTATGGGCCGGCCAGGCTTCAAAATGAGGTAAACAGAGGACCTTTGCTGAAACACAGAGTGTAGACACCCCATTTTTGACTGCCCTTAAGACTTGGGTGCTACTGATGGTTTACATAGTGATGCAGGCTATGCTATGCAAAGGGTCGATTTCTTCGGCAAGAGGAGAGTCAAATTCTAACCTCACACCCCATTTTGAACCAAAGCTATTTTGAATGGTTTTTAGACCTTAAAACCCTCTCTTTAAAAATATTTTTGAAATAAAGTTTCTACGATGCTCTGAGGCTCGCATTTTGTTAAATGATGCGCTTTTCGGTAGACCAAGCAAGGACAAAGTGGAAATGAATGAAAGAGAGATGAAATCTCTGAAAAATCTTTCAAAACACCTTGTTTAGGGGTTTGGAGTTGAAGAAAAGAAGAGAAGAGGGAAGAAACCCAGTTGGGGGAAGAAAATGGGCATCAACCGTTAAGAGAGAGTCGAGCATCCCTCGCTGAATCGGACCTATTCATTTGCATACTTGGATTTCAGCTATGAGGCCACCACTGTTGGAAAGCTTACTTCCAGGGCTTCATTTTTCACTCAAGAATCTCCTAAGGCCAAGTCCGGACAGGAGAGATATGGTTGGTTGAAATAGGGCATCAATTCGGTTGGACCGAAACTGCATGGCTACACCAAAACAGGCGTAACTTTTGCACAGTTGGAATTTTGATGCAAGGCTGGTGCCATTGGAAAGCTAACTTCTGGGGCTTCAATTTGGACACTGGTCAACCACTTTTTGGCCTTAGCAGCCATTGGCCGACCACTTTTCTTTCCAGGAGACCACTTTTTGTCCTGAAAAACCAGAAAAAGTAGCTGGCTGACTAGTAAAAGTAGCTGGCCGACCACTTTAACTGGTCGGCAGCCTTCCTGCAGATTTTTCAAAGTCTGTGGATGCCAGTTGTGCCAGCTGGAGGGCACAAACTGCATCCTCCATACATATGGAGGGATTTAAACAAGCTCTTAGCTTGTCCAAGAAGCTTGAGGGTTGTTTCTCCATAAGGGGGGAGGCCTCTCTCCCTTCTTGAGGTTGAGATTTTTGGGCTTGAGCTATACATATCATCTATATCTATAATCCTTCATTTCCCTTTTGTTTTGTGCCTTAAAGTGACCATTCTTCACGCTTTTGTGCACACAACCTCCTATCCAAACATCATCCTTTGGTTGCTGAGGCACCTAGGAGTTGTTTCTAGAGTTTTTGGAGTGGTTTGAGCTCAAAAAGGTTGCTGGAGTTGCAGCCTTGAAGTGGTTCTACAAGGGTGAGCTTCTAATCCTTAAAACCCTTGTTCTTGCTTAAGCTTTTGGACCCTTTTGCATGCTGTTTTAAGCTTAACTCTTAACTGATAAAAGTTCTATTTTTGCATTCTTAAAAAGTTTATTTAAGATCACTTTTGTGTTTGGGGTTGTTTACCCCCTCTTGGGCCTTGTTTGGCCTTATTTTTGAGCCTTTTCAGTGGGCTTCGAGACCACCTTGTATTGGCCTTCTCACCACTAAAATCTAGAGGGATTTCTGTGGTGGGGATGGTGTTTTAAGGTCTTTGAAAGGGTAGGGCTATCCCCTCTCCTTGCATCTTTCATATATGCCTTAATATGCCTCATGTTTGAGCACCTTTGTTAAGTGTATGTTAACCATGTCTTAGCTTGTATTTGTGGTTATTTTGATGAGGCATACCACTATTTTTACTTGTCTTGGGCATTCCATGCATGCCTTATACACTTGTAGTGTAAATCTTGCAAACTAGCTTTGTGTGACTCATGTTTGAGCATGTCTTTCTAACTGGTTTTGGGGCCATATCAATAGGTTTTTGGTGTTATTTTAACATGTCTTAGATCTATTTTGGGTTGGTTTCATTGGCTCTTGCATGCCTTATACACTTGTAGTGTAAATTTCGTAAACTAGTCTAGTATGCTTCATGAAGTAGCATGTCATTCTAGCTCGATTTGAGTCCATCTCAGCATGTTTTTGGTGATGTTTTGCCATGTCATACCTCTGTTAGGGTTTGGATTGGTCACCTCTTGCATGCCTCATGCACTTGTAGTGCAATTCCATGAAATAGCCTAACATGCATCATGTTGTAACATATCATTCTAGCATGCTTTAGGCTTACTTAAAGAAGATTTTGTTCATGTTTTACCATGTTTAAGGTCTGATTTGTGTTGACTTGGCCATGCGTGATTTGCTTTGTATAGCTATCATGCATTCAAGCTTGTTTGTTTTGTGTGTCAAGTCCACTAGCATGCTTCACTTGGACTATTTGAATGATTTGACATCATTTATTATGTGATTTCAGTCCATGTTTCATGCTCATGTACTTGCATTTGTCACTCATTCAATGCGTTGGAGGGTTTCCCCCTTTATGCCTTAACATGAATCATTGCATACGCCTTCATGCCTTAGCTTGCGAGCCATCTTTTTAAAGTGTTTTTGGGGTTATCTTGCCAGGATATAACTCTAATTTTTGTTGGTTAAGTCATCTCATGCTTGGTCTTAGTAGGTGTAGTGTAATCCACCCTATTTGCCTTGCATATTCCATGCTTCATGCATGCTATCTTTGAGCTACTTAGATGATTTGGCATCATTTACTACTTCATTTCAAAGCTTTTAGCATTTCCATGTTCCCACTTCTTTCATGCTTCGAATGCCTTTAAGCGTTGTGCATTGTTGCTTTACTTATGGCTTAGCTTGTATGCTTGCATGCCTAGCTCTTTGAAGCCCTATCTCAGCATGTTTAGGTCTTTCTTTTGACCTATATCATTTTTATCCATGTTTGGTTCGTGCATTTGTGCTATGTATTGCATGCCTCCTTTGCGGTCCTCTTTACTAGCACCATGCTTTAGGACCTTCACATGCTATACTTGTGTTTGATTGAATGATTTGGCATCATTTCTTACTTGAGTTCAGTGCATTTAGTGTTGTTACACTTCCACATTTGTCACTCCTTGAGCCTTCTTGAGGGTTGTGCTCTTAGGCCTACTTTGTTGGCCAATGCATTGTGCATGCATGCTTTGTATTTTGTGCCTTTGTTTTGGTGTTATGGCCACTAAATTGGGCATGGCTGAGGTCTGTCCATTTTGGTTTAAGTCCATTGAGCATTGTGTATGCCATGTAGTTCATTGCATTGTGTATGCCATGTTATTTCATTACATTTGTGTATACCATGCTCATTGCATTGCATATGTTAGTTGTCATTTAGCATTGTGTATGCTAGTTGTTGTTCTTAGCATTGTGCATTGTGCATGCTATTAGCCTTGTTAGGTTGTTTATGTTGCATTGCATGTTTGCATGTTTGAGTCGCATTGTGTATGCCATGCCATGTTATTTGTTGTATTGTGTTTGGAATAGGTGTTAGTCCAAACACGGGAAACGAGGGCCGTTTCATACTTAAAGTGATAAATTGAAGTCTGGCAGCAGAAAGTGGTCAGCCGACCAGATAAAGTGGCTGGCCGACCACTTTTTCTGGTTTCCACCACAAAAAGTGGTGAGCAGGTGGTCTCCAATGCCAAAAACTGGTTGGCAGCCCTTTCACAGGTTCCCATGGTGGAGTTTAAGCTTTCTGGAGCTTGATGCAACGTTCTGAGAACAGTTGCAAACAAAGGCAAGTTAGGGCGTCGCGATGGATTTCCGAGCGAGGCGATTCAAGCATGCATGCATCCCTCATCATGAGGCCCCTTTCAATGCTTTCTTAACTTAGAAAAGTTATTTGTTTCAACTTGTTTTGTAATAATTAATTACCTAGAATAGTTAGTTAATTAGTCGGTTCTGTATTATTTATTCAAACCCTCCGTCGAGAGGGAAAATTTTGTAATAAGTGTGCGTGAGTGTGTGCATGTCTTCCAACCCCACGTCTTTCTCCCTTTTATTTACCAGCTTTTGATGGTTAGTTTAGGGCACGTTTCAATTAGCAAACTTATGCTCGCATGTTTGCATTCATTCATCTGTATTGCACGCACCGGGCTCGGCGCATCATACTAACTGTATTGTATTTCAATAACAAGTTGAATACATGTATCAACTGTTGCATTTCACATGCCATTTTAGAATAGCCAAGCCTATCTTAGTCGCATTCTTGCATGTGTTGCATTAGCCATCTTAACATGAACTAGGATCATGCATTGATTACTAACTAGTTTCTGTTTTGGCTCGGAGTACTCGGTGAGTGTTTATGCTTTAGCATCCTTGCATGTGTGTGAGTGACTGCCATGATAGCATGCTTGCCATGAGGCTATTTACTTATGTGATATAACTGCTTGAATGCCTGTGGGTGAAGGTTAGATTACTTGAATTGGGACAATTCATCAAAATGCGAGTTTTAAGCCCACTTGAGAGTGGCAAATTACTATGTTTTTCTAAGCCCACCTGAGGGTGGCAAATCCACATCTTAGCCTACTTGCGAGTAGCACCTTCCAACCATTTTCAAACAAATATGCAATGTTTTGTTCCAACTTAGGCGATCTACTCTATACTTGTGTGTTGTGCGTATCACATAGTAATTCTAGGTTTAATAACCGGAATAAGAACACATGTGTTTTCAAAAACAAAATATCATGTTTAGTACAGGCCGGTCTTTGATCGGGCGAGCGGGGGTGCTCATTGCATGACCTTCCCTTGCTGTACCCAAGTTCCCGAGCCGAGGCAACTTTGGTGATGACGGACACGTGGCCTTAGGCACGAGTCAAGGTTTCCTAAATTTCCCAAATAAAACATTTAGGTGGCGACTCTGTATCTGGCAAAGCAATCCATGTTTGGCACTTCTTTCTAAAAATCAGTTTTTCAAAACGATTTGCCAAATTTGGACTCTTTGGTGATTTATCGGTCTTGCATTGCACTTTGCAAGATTAGATTCAGAACCATGACATTTCAATCCGAACTTTAGTGAGCCTAATGAACAAAACGGGATTTTCCCCGGGACGTTCGGGCGCGTCTACACAGAGCAGTGGCTGAAAGTGAAACATGGCGGTTCTCCCAAAGGTAGACAGAGTAGTTTCTAGGGAATATCTTCGTTGGCATACATGTGGTTCATGTTTATTTTCATTATTTCATTGTTGTAACATTTATTATTATAATAAATTAGGTAATTATTTATTTAGTGATGTAATAATTAGTTAGTTAGGACATTCGGACTCTCTTGTGTGAGGGCAAATTTGTAATATGTGTTGTATGTCTTCCAACCTCCATTTCTTTTCTCCCTTTTACTCACATGTTTTCGTTTCATATCATTACCAAGCTTCATATCCATATTTGCATGCATTAGGGTTTAACTTATCACACTTGATGTCGTTAAATAATTCTTACGTGAATATGTGCGTTACTGCATGCTTTGACTTAATCCATATGACATAATAAGCCGAACCTAATAGTTGCATTCTTGTATGTGTTGCATTAGTCATGTGCATTGTTAGGGTCATGCATTTTTCTAATTGCTTTCTTTTTCTTTGGCTTATCTCAAAGTATTAAGTGAGCATTTTTTGAAATAGCAAATCAAAATATTGCTTTAGAAATAGCAAATAACCAAGTTAAAAACCATGAGAAAGTGCGGAGAATCCCTACATCAAGCTTAGAAGACGAGAGAGAGAGAGAGAGAGAGAGAGAGAGAGAGAGAGAGAGAGAATGAAAAAATTTCAAAACACCGAAACCCAACTTTGTTCTGATTAGAACGAAGCTCTAAATGAGCTCTACTTTTTTAACAAAGGAACTAGAGTTGAGAAATCAATGGATCTAAGTGTATTTGTAAAGAGAATGTGAGTTTTAGATAAAGAGAGAGAGAGAGAGAGAGGCTCTTGCTTTAGGGTTTTTAGAAAGTTTAGAGAGAGAGAGAGAGAGATGAAAAAGTGAGCCAAAAAGGTGACATTACAGACTGATATATGCGCAGATTGCTAGAGCGCAAGAAGTGTCGCTTGAGCTACCAGACACAATAAGTGAGACTGCTCGAGCAAAGAATACAAACTCCCAAAAGTTTTATAGACAGAGGACCATCGCTTGAGCTTAAGATGGACCGCTCAAGCCAACACCGCTCGAGCGCAAGAAAGACCAATCAAGCAAAGAATACCATCTCCCAGTATCTCTGCAGACCTGCAAAAGTACTGGGAGTTCACAAAGACCGCTCGAATGTAGGAACCACTGCTCGAGCGAAGAGGCAAAATTCTGGGCAATAACAGTTTTGAAAAACAAGCTACCAACCTGTTCCAAATGCAACCGAGACACTCCAATAACCAAAATCAATGGGGAATAAAGAGAAACAAAACGTGAAACCATATAGGACAATGAGACCCAAATCTAGAACATCAAGTGGGTCAGGTCTAAACCAGAATCGCTATATTGTGAATTGTGCAGGAGGTGCATAAACTTTATTGGACCCTCTTGACTGCAAGTGCAATGGTTTCTAATATTCATATCTTGTAGATCACGTCGAGCATTCACATTATCTTTGGATTTTCCTCCAACTCCTAGTATTGTCCATAATATATTATCGCAAACATTTTTCTCTATGTGCATCACATCACGATTGTGTCTTATTAAATTGTGCTCCCAATACAGAAATTCATAAAATATACTTTTTTTTCTTCCAATTATGGCTTCTTGTTATAAACACCCCATTTTGACGGCCCTTAAGACTTGGGTGCCTTACTCTAAACCCTTGATAATGACATGTCACGCTGTGCATTTGTTCAATTCTTCAGCAAAATAATTCGGTTTCGAGCTTTAAGACCTAAACCTTGCACCCCCTCTGGACCAAAACCATAATTTCTAGCCTGACCACTCAGAGAATAGCTGGCCAGCAGATGACCGGTAGGCCATTTTCATTGGGCCGGCCGTACATCCTCATAGACGCCCGGCCATGTTCAACACAGCAGATATTTTGACAACTGTCAGCTGCTCCCATGCACATGCTTTGGACCAGCTGTCTCTTTACAGATATTTTCGATGTAAGAAGCTGTTTTTCTATAAATACATACCCTCCATCTCATGGTTTGGGGTTAGAAAAATTCCCCAAGAGCCCAAAGTTTGCCCAACCATCTTCTCTACCCTCTTGTAATATAGATACACAATACATACACCTTATAAGCTTAATCTTGAAGCGTTTCCTGAGGTTCATGAACATAATTTTGGTTGTTTCAGAGTATTTGGATTGTGGTTTGTGAACTAAGAAGAACACCCTCTCTTTCAAGAGGTGATCTTTGAAATTTTTCACCATCTTTTCCCTCTCTTTTCTTTGTCTTTCGTACTGATTTTAGAGTTGTTTTTTTAGCTTAAAATGTAATTTAAATTTTCTTAAAATTGAGTGAGCTAGCCACCCTTCCATTGGCTAGCTCACTAGTTGTGCATCCCTTTTGTCATGACCCGAACCCGTCCCTATGGGTTATAGTCATAACCGGCCAATAATCAAGAGATTATCTACGACCTCAAACAATACTTATACATATCTCAACAGAGTTAAGGGGGCCAAAACGGAAGCAAACTTAGAAACTTTGTCCATAGAGCTGTGCTTACATGGTATAGCAGAATCATTCCAAAAGTATTTCAAAATAACTCACACATACCCATAGAGTTAATCTATATTCAAGAACTTTTAGTTATACAGTCAGCCAAACAAAACTTATATACAAAAAGGATTCAACGTTTTCGCCAAAATAGCAAAAATATAGCAAAAGGGCAAAGGGCAAAAAAAAGTCTCGTGCGTGAGACATTTGGGCTGACTCCTCAAAACCTCGACTTCCTCTCATGAAACTTCCCCGGGGTTGGGTTTGGACTTCTCTTTGCTCACCTACATACACATGAAAGAGAATGAGCGAAAGCCCGGTGAATAATATCAAATAAAGAAAGTACATGAATGAAATTCAAAACAGATATATCAAACGACCTTAGGCCCATTTATGTTTCCATTCGGTGTGTTACACGACTTCAAGCCCGAACATATCAAATGGTCTCTAGCCCACTTTGTTCAAACGGCTCTAGGATCCAATCATTCATGTCAGACGGCCTTTGGCCCAATCATTCATGTCAAACAGCCTTTGGCCCAATCTTGCATATCAGACGGCCTTTGGCCCAATCTTTCATATCAGACGGCCTTTGGCCCAATCATATGGCATAATGAATATTGTTCACCATTCAAATTAACAAACTTATGAAACTTGAATAAGAGTAATAATTAGACAAATGACACACTTCAAAATATCTTCACTAAGATATTACTCAAGTGTTCTACTAGTGGATTTGTCCTTGTGCTCGACCCTACATAATACATAGCATATATTGGGTCACAAACAATTCAATCTATTCTTAATTTATTTCTTTCTCTTAGGCCTCTTCTTATCCTTTTAAGTCATATACAAAGCCCAATACACGCCTAAGAATGCTTAGAAATAGAAGAGAATGGAAAATGAAACACAAAACAACTTTTTTAAAATTTCTGAAACAGGCTCCCCGCTCGAGCGTAGCTTTGGCTGCTCGAGCGGACCCCTTTGGTCTACAAAAGTGCTAGTTACATCGTTTTTGCCCTCGAGCGTGACTTTTGATGCTCGAGTTTAGAGTCAAAATATGTGGCTGGGCGCTCGAGCGTGACTCCTCTCGCTCGAGGGGACATCAATGTCTGCAAAAGTTCTGGAAGCTAACATTTCACGTTCGAGCGGCGTTTTCCCCGCTCGAGCAAACATGCTAAATTCTGGAATTTCCAGAATTGTTCTTGAAGCTCAAACTTGATATTCAAAGGCTCAAAATTCGTGTTTTTGGTACAAAATCAAGGAAAAACATTACATAGCATGAGAATATAGGTTATTTAAGACCAATTGTCCAAAACCATGATCCAAATCTCAAATCATCTCAACAAAACATATAGCTTCATAATTAAACTCCAATACACATATAACCAACTCCATAACTTCATGAATTATACATGCATGTGTAATATAGACCCCAATACCATTTCAAATGGCACAAGTGATGTTTATACTCATGAAGCTCAACAAAACCATGCTTGCATGTATGATTCAACACTCAATTTTTCATAATTAACATGTTACATGCTAGATTATCTAACTTCATGGAAATTCTCTACATGCATGCACATACCAACCTCAAATTCATCAAATTCAACTCAATTCACACTTTTGATTACAATTCATCTTTGAGCTCACATAATTATAACTCAAACTCATGAATTCATGCCCAATTACTCACCTATGAGCTCCAAACTTACAAGTTCTAGTTAATTCTTGCGTTAATCTTCAGGCTTCTTGTCCAATTCTCTAACTTGAGCTCCGTCTCTCTCTACAATCGGCACACACTCTATCTCTCTAGAGTGTAATCTCAGCAAATATGAGTTCAAAAGAAGAGAATTGAGTGCATATAAGCCTATTATAGGCTCTCTTAATCAAATTGATTAAGACTAAGTAATGGTGCTCTAATTAATCATTCTAAATCTAATTACTTTGATCCGAATCAATTTTCAATTAAATTTCACCGTAGGCTCTAAAATTACGCTAATCACAATGGCGTAGTCGATTTCGATTTATGTGGCCGATATGGCCTTCAATTTCCAGTTTATAATAGTAAGTTGAACAGATTTTCCTAAGGTGAACAGATAGAAATACAAAAACACATATAATCATATAATTATCACTCAAAACCATATCAAGCATTTTATCACGATCATAATTAAGATCATTTAGCATAATACGGGACAAGGTTATCATAATCTTCCCTCCTTTAGGAAGTTTGGTCCTCCAAACTTATTTTACCTTCGTCCGGGAACAGACATAGATAGCGTTGTCGCATCTCATCTTGTTTTTTCCCATGTAGTGTCCTTTCCATAGTGTTCTTTCCACTCTACTTTCACCATCGAGATGGACTTGTTTCTTAACTATTTCACTTGCCGGTCAATGATTCGTTTCGGTCATTCTGCGTATTCCATATTTTCATCAAGAGCTATGTCGTGAAAATCAATCACATAAAACAGATTTCGAAGATAACCCCTCAACATCGACACGTGAAATACATTGTGCATTTGCTCAAATCCCGGTGACAAAATGACTCGGTAAGCAACTGGACCAAGTCTTTCTAAAATTTGGAACTGCCCGATGTAGTAGAGTGATTATTTACCCTTCTTTTCGAACCTCACCTGGCCCTTCATCAGAATCACACGAATAAATACATGATCACCAACCTTGTACTTTAGAGGTCTTCTTCGAGCATCTGTATAATTATTTTGTCGACTCTGAGCCGTCTTGAGCCTTTGTTGAATAATTTTGACCTTCTCAGAAGTGTCTTGCATAATTTCAGGCTCAAGTAAGGCCCTATCTCCGACCTCTGTCCAACAAATTGGTGATCTACACTTTCTACCATACAAAGTCTCACATGGTGCCATACTGATGCTGGAGTGGAAGCTGTTATTGTATGCAAACTCTGCTAGTGGCAAATAATCTTCCCAACTCCCTTGAAAATCTAAAGCGCACATTCGAAGCATGTCCCCCAAGGTTTGTATGGCCCTTTCTGATTGCCTGTCTGTTTGTGCATAGAACGCGGTACTGAATCTCAATTCTGTTCCCATAGCTCTTTGAAAACTTTTCCACAATCTAGACACAAATTTCGGATCTCTATTCGAGACAATGGATATTGGAACTCCATGTAAGCGAACAATTTCATCAACATATATAGTAGTCAGTCTATAAGCATCAAAGGTAGTTCTAACTGGTAGAAAATATGCAGATTTAGTCAATCTATCAACTACAACCCAAATAGAATCCATACCTCAAGGAGTTCGAGGTAGGCCAACAACCAAATTCATAGTCACATGCTCACATTTCCATTCTGGAATAGGGAGTGGTCGAAGTAGGCCGTCTGGTTTCTGATGTTCAACTTTGACCTGCTGACATTGAAGACATTTGGATACATATTCTGCAATTTGTTTCTTCATTTTGGGCCACCAATAGCTATGTTTCAAATCCCAATACATTTGTTATTGCCCAAATGCATAGCAAATACTGATTTGCGGGCTTCATCTAGAATTCTCTTCTTTAGTTCTGGAACATTTAGGGCACACATTCGGTTTCGAAATCTTAACACTTTGCTTTCAATGCTAAACTCTGCTTTTGGACTTGTCTCAAATTCATCAATCACTTTCTTAAGGAACTCATCCTCTTTTTGCCTTTGCTTAATTTCCGGAATTATTGCTGGTTCAACAGAAATGGCGGTGATCAACCTGGTTGTTCGTGTAGCACGACTTCAATCTCGGTTCTCTCGAAATCTAGTAAGATTTGTTTCTATTCAGCAAGCAAGCAAGCTAAATTCCCCATCGATTTTTTGTTCAAGGCATCCGCAACTGTATTGGCTTTCCCGGGGTGATATTGAATCTGAAGATCATAATCTTTCATCAATTCAAGCTATCTCCTATGTCGCATATTTAGCTCTTTCTGTGTAAAGAAGTACTTCAGACTTTTGTGATCCATGTAGACTTTGCACTTTGCCCTATACAAGTAATGCCGCCAGATTTTCAAAGCAAATACAACTGCGGACAATTCTAAATCATGTGTTGTGTAGTTCTTCTCATGTGGCCTCAACTACTAAGAGGCGTAGGCAATCACTCTTCCATTCTACATTAATACACAACCCAAACCTTTATAAGATGCATCACTGAAAATCACTAAGTTTTTCATACCTGTGGGCAATGTCAACACTGGTATAGTGGTCAGTCTCATTTTCAGTTCTTGAAAGGCAGATTTTCTTTCGTCACTCCATTCAAATGGTTGCCCTTTACGTGTCAGTTGGGTAAGAGGCACAACTATTTACAAAAAATCTTTTACAAACCTCCTGTAATACCCAGCTAAGCCCATGAAACTGCGGACCTCTGTTACATTCGTCGGTGTAGGCCAATTTACAATTGTCTCTATCTTCTGTGGGTCGAGTGAAATCCCATCTCTATTGATGACATGCCCTAAGAAAATAACTTCATCCAACCCAAATTCACATTTCTTCAGTTTGGCAAATAATTTCTTTTCTATAAGTGTTTGCAAGACAGTTCTCAAGTGGTGTTCGTGTTCAAGTCTACTCTTTGAATATATCAAGATATCATCAATAAAAACTACAACAAAATCATCAAGGTAAGTCTTAAAAATTTGGTTCATTAGGTCCATAAATGCTGCAGGAGCATTAGTCACCCCAAATGGCATAACAAGAAATTCATAATGGCTATACCTTGTCCGAAACGCAATTTTCTCAACATCTTCTACTTTTACTTTCAACTGGTGGTACCCGGATCTCAAATCAATTTTGAAAAACACTTGTGATCCCTGTAACTGGTCAAACAAGTCATCAATACAGGGTAAGGGATACTTATTCTTTATGGTCACTTTGTTCAGTTCTCGATAGTCTATACATAGGCCCAAGGTTCCATCTTTCTTTTTCACAAATAACACCGGTGCACCCCATGGTGAAGTACTAGGTCGAATAAACCCTTTATCAAGTAAATCATGCAATTGTTTTTTCAATTCTTTCATTTCAACAGTAGCCATTCTGCAGGGAGTTTTAGAAATGGGCTGAGTGCCTGACACAACCTCAATAGTAAACTCTATCTCCCTGTCTTCTAATTCCCCTGGTACCTCATCTGGAAATACATCTGGAAATTCGCTAACAATAGGGATATTATTCAATTCAGCATTCACAGATTGTTCGGATAGCACACAACACAAATAACCCTGACACCCTTTCCTAATCAATTTACATGCTTTCATTGCAGATATCAAGTAAGGTGGAGGCACTACCCCATTACCCACAAACACAATTTCTTCATGTTCCATTGGTTTAAATACAACCCGTTTCATTACACAATCAATAGTGGCACAGTATTTAGTTAACCAATCCATGCCCAAAATCACATCAAAATGTCTAAAGTCCAAGGGTAATAGATCTACATATAAAGTAGCATTCCCAATACGCATATCATAAAATCGACATACAGATGTACATAACACAAATTCCCCGGATGGAGCAGATACACACAATAAATATGGCAAGGATTCTAGAGGTCTACTCAATCTAGATACAAATGCATATGTCACGAAAGAGTGTGTTGATCCAAAGTCAATTAACACAAAAGCATCCTGATTGCATATAGAAATAGTACCTGAGACAACAGCTTCTATGTTCCGCGTATCACCCGGAACAAGCACAAAGACTCTCCCTTGCCTCATAGTATCTCCGGTAGTAGTAGGCCTCGTAGTATTTTCTGGTTTTGAGACTGATGCAGTTGAGCTAGTAACAAACTTTCTACTGTTCTGATTGCAATCCCTAGCCATGTGTCCTATCTTACCACACTTAAAACAGGCCCCTGATATATGGTAACAAACCCCACGGTACCTTTTTCCACACTGGTTGCACATTGGGGATGTATCTCGGGAAGAATTCGAAGTACTTGAGGAGCTCGTGTTCTGTTTCTTTGAAAACTTCTTCTTTGAAAAGAAGCGTTGTCTTTTACTTTCTTTCCAGTCAGTTGTTGATTTGGCCTATCTGGCTATGTTAGCTTATGATATTATGGCCCGGTCTAGCACTTCAATGTAGGTTTCCAGCTTTAGAACATTCACTTTCTCTAAGATGTCATCTCGAAGCCCTCCTTCCAAATGCCTCGCTTTCTTGTAGTCAGTGTTGACCACATGTGATGCAAATTTGGCCAATTCAGTGAACTTGGCCTCATATTCTGCTATTGTCATGCTGTTTTGTTTAAGTTCCATGAATTCTGATACTTTCCTGTCATGGACACATTGTGGAAAATATTTGTAGTAGAAAATCTCCAAAACTCGTGCCCAATCAATATCCTTATTATTTTCACGCATTAACATCCACCATCTTTTTGCTTCATCTTCTAGCATAAAGGTGGCTAGAAGTACCTTCTGTGTTTCTAAACAAGGAAGCACTTCAAATAGCTTTTCGATGCTGAGAACCCGTGCTTCGGCCTTCAACAGATCCAATCCCCCATGAAACTGTGGCGGTTTCATTTTCTTAAACTCTTTGGTGAGAGCTATTATTCAATCATCATTCTGTAGGTCTTGGACAGGTGGTATTAGATGAGGAGCCGGAGGGTGTGGTTGTTGCCACTGTTGTTGTTGCCTCAATGTTTCTGCCATTTCCTGAATCAATCTTTCCAGCCTATCCATTCTGGCAGTAGAAGACTCCTCTATTTCATCACCTCTTGTTCTCACCATCTGATTAAACTTGTATTGTTCTTTGTACAAAAGGTTCATAAGTATGCATATACCAAAGAGCATACATATTCAAATAATTCACAATGCAAGTAAATCATAAACATATAGCACATAATCATTCATCTTGAAGCATTTAAGCACATTCTTGATGCTTTCAGATTCATACTTATCACATGAATGCATCCTAGATCTTTTCTAGATGCTTACTGCTCATTTAGACAAATGTGTGAGTTATTAACTCGTGCTCTGATACTACTCTATCATGACCTGGACCCGCCCCTATGTGTTATGGTCATAACCGACCAATAATCAAGAGATTATCTACGGCCTCAAACAATACCAGAGTTAAGGGGGCCAAACGGAAGCAAACTTAGAAACTTTGTCCATAGAGCTGTGCTTACATGCTATAGCAGAATCATTCCAAAAGTATTTCAAAATAACTCACACATACCCATAGAGTTAATCTATATTCAGGAACTTTTAGTTATACAGTCAGCCAAACAAAACTATATACAAAGATGATTCAACGTTTTCGCCAAAATAACAAAAATATAACAAAAGGGCAAATGGCAAAACGAAGTCTCGTGTGTGAGACATTTGGAATGACTCCTCAAAAACTCGACTTCCTCTTATGAAACTTCACCGGGGTTGGGTTTGGACTTCCCTTTGCTCACATATATACACATGAATGAGAATGAGCGAAAGCCCAGTGAATAATATCAAATAAAGAAAGTACATGAATGAAATTCGAAACAGATATATCAAACGGCCTTAGGCCCATTCATGTTTCCATTCAATGTGTTACACGGCTTCAAGCCCGAACATATCAAACGGTCTCTGGCCCACTTTGTTCAAACGGCTCTACGACCCAATCATTCATGTCAAGCGGCCTTTGGCCCAATCATTCATGTCAAACGGTCTTTGGCCCAATCATTAATGTCAAACGGCCTTTGACCCAATCTTTCATATCAGATGACCTTTGGCCCAATCATATGGCATAACGAATATTGTTTACAATTCAAATTAACAAACTTATGAAACTCGAATAAGAGTAACAATTGGACAAATGACATACTTCAAAATATCTTCACTTAGATATTACTCATAATGTTCTACCGGTGGATTCGTCCTTGTGCTCGACCCTACATAATACATAGCATATATTGGGTCACAAACGATTCAATCCGTTTTTAATTTATTTCTTTCTCTTAGGCCTCTTTTTTATCCTTTTAAGTCATATAAAAAACCCAATGCATGCCTAAGAGTACTTAGAAATGGAAGAGAACAGAAAATGAAACACAAAATAACTTTTTTAAAATTTCTAAAACAGTGCTCCCCGCTCGAGTGCAGCTTTGGCCGCTCGAGCGGACCCCTTTGGTCTGCAAAAGTGCTAGTTACATCGTTTTTGCTCTCGAGCGTGACTTTTGACGCTCGAGCTGAGAGTCAAAATATGTGGTTGGGCGCTCGAGCATGACTCCTCCCGCTCGAGCAGGCATCAATGTCTACAAAAGTTCTGGAAGCTAACATTTCAAGCTCGAACGGCGCTTTCCCCGCTCAAGCGAACATGCCAAATTCTGGAATTTCCAGAATTGTTCTTGAAGCTCAAATTTGATATTCAAAGGCTCAAAATTCGCGTTTTTGGTACAAAATCATGGAAAAACATTACATAGCACGAGAATATAGGTTATTTAAGACCAATTGTCCAAAACCATGATCCAAATCTCAAATCATCTCAACAAAACATATAGCTTCATAATTAAACTCCAATACACATATAACCAACTCCATAACTTCATGAATTATACATGCATATGTAATATAGACCCCAATACCATTTCAAATGGCACAAGTGATGTTTATACTCATGAAGCTCAACAAAACCATGCTTGCATATATGATTCAATACTCAATTTTTTATAATTAACATGCTACATGCTAGATTATGTAACTTCATGGAAATTCTCTACATGCATGCACATACCAACCTCAAATTCATCAAATTCAACTCAATTCACACTTTTGATTACAATTCATCTTTGAGCTCACATAATTATAACTCAAACTCATGAATTCATGCCCAATTACTTACCTATGAGCTCCAAACTTCCAAGTTCTAGTTAATTCTTGAGTTAATCTTCAAGCTTCTTGTCCAATTCCCTAACTTGAGCTCCCTCTCTCTCTACAACCAGCACACTCTCTCTCTCTAGAGTGTAATCTCAACAAATATGAGTTCAAAAGAAGAGAATTGAGTGCATATAAGCCTATTTATAGGCTCTCTTAATCAAATTGATTAAGACTAAGTAATGGTGCTCTAATTAATCATTCTGAATCTAATTACTTTGATCCGAATCACTTTTCAATTAAATTTCACCGTAGGCTCTAAAAATTATGCTAATCACAATGGTGTAGTCAATTTCAATTTCTGTGGCCGATAAGGCCTTCAATTTTCAGTTTATAATTGTAAGTTAAACAGATTTTGCTACAGTGAACAGATAGAAATATAAAAACACATATAATCATATAATTATCACTCAAAATCATATCAAGAATTTTATCACGATCATAGTTAAGATCATTTAGCATAATACGAGACAGGGTTATCACACCTTTGTTTTCTTTCATTTTTTTTGCTTTCTTTTCGCTTCATTTGGTAAATTTCAGTACATTTGTAGCACTGTTTTTGGGTTGTTTGTGTGTGATATGACTTAAATATGGGCTTAGAAAAGGGTCCTAGTCATCCTCGCTATATGAGCTCTTACTTCTTATGCTTTGAATGTCATATTTGTGTTGTTGTAAGTCCTCTCGGATTTAACGTATTTAGGATATAGCACCAATCCGTTGAGTTGATCGTTTTTAGTTTTGATTATATCTCTTGGAATCTTGTGTTCATGGGAGGATTAGAGCTTAGGCTTAGCCACCCCACCAAAAGTTTTCTTATCTAGCGGTAAATTTGTTGCTTTCATATTATGTTGTCCACCTTGAAGCTAGGTAGTAGCTTTCGTGTTCAAAGTGTTGAAAAACTCTCTTATCGATCATTTTCAAAACATGGAAATGGATGTCTCATCCTTGTTTCCTGAAAAATAGGAGTTGTCAACAACTTTGGCTAGTTGTGTGTTTAAGCTTTGATAGATAGCTTGCTTTTGTCTTTTTTTTCCTTACTTGCATTGTTGCTCCTGGAGAGCTCTTTCTTGAGAAGTGTTGAAAACTCTCTCCTAGTTCCACTTTGAAGCATGGAAATGGATGTTTCATCCTTATTCCATGAGTAGGGAGATTAGTTGACAACGCTTTTTGAGTTACTTTTGTTCATTTTGGTTGCTCCATGATCATCACGTATTATCTTGTGACTTGATGATTTGTGAGTTAAGCATGCCTACCTCTTCCTTGAAGTAATTTCATGATAGAAAGGAGGTAAGGAGCATAACACTTTTTTGTGTGTCTAGACAAGCCTTTTCCTTTTGCTTTCAAAGATCATCATGCAACAAATTTGCAATGACTGATAATTTGGGAAGCAAACCTACGTTTTCCTTAAAAATCTACATGACATAAGGGAATAGAAAGGATGAACATCTTTTGAAAGCCCCTTGTTTTGCTCTATTTCAGTTTTGCTGCAATAGAGTATTTTTCAGAAATAGTGGCTGGCCGACCACTTGATCAGGCCGGCTGACCAAGCATGTTGTATGACAGTGGTATTTTCCAGCAAAACAGAACAGATTTTTGAGAACAAAACAAAACAATTTTCTGACTGTAAACAAAGCAGCTTCTGGTAGCAAACAAACAGGTTTCTAGAGGATGTTCTTGCTTGTGCTCATGCAACTCGCCACTCATTCAAGTCCATTAGATTAGCTTCGAGATTCATATCATGTTATTAATTAGTTGCTTTCATTCGAACATGTAATAATTACTTAGTTCATTCATTTGTGTTTGTAATAATTAGTTACTTGGGCCATTAGGACCCTTTTGTGCGATGACAAATTTGTAATATTTGTATGTCTTCCAACCCCCCATTTCTATCTCCATTTTACTTACATGCTTATTGTGGTTATATATAGCATCATGTTTTCGTTTCATGTTATTACCATGCTTTGTATCGATTTTTCCATGCATTAAGGTTCGGCTCATCACTTTGGAATATCATTGTCATTTCTTACTGCTTGAATACGTGCGTTATCGCATGCCTTGAGTTAATCCATAAGACATGTTAATAAGCCAAACCTAATAGTGGCATTCTTGTATGTGTTGCATTTCTCATGTGCATTGTTAGGGTCATACATTTTTTTAATTACTTTCTTTTTCTTTGTCTTAACTCGAAGTACTAGGTGAGCATTTTTTGCTTTAACATATTCATGTGTGTGATTGTTTCCATGCTTAGCATGTTATCACGAGGCTACGTGCTTACTTGACATGAACTGTTTGAATGCCTGTGGATGAAGGTTATTTTTCTCGCATTGGGGATGATTTTGATCAAATGTATGTATGAGCTCATTTCTTTCCGTTTGAGTTGTGTGCACTCAAAACTCTTTTGAAATCATCACAAAAAATCAAGTCATTTCCAAAGCAAGTGAAACAATCTATACTTGTGTGCCTCACATAGTAAGATAGCATAATAAAATCAAAACAAGATCATATAATATTGATAAAATTCACATCATAATTAGTAGAGGCCGATTTTTGATCGGGTGAGGGGGTTCATGACCTTCCCCTCTCATACCTAAGTTCTCGAATCGAGACAACTTTGGTTATAATGGACAAGTGGCCTCTAATGCGAGTCACGGGTTTCCTAAATTTTTCAAAAATATTTAGATGGCGACTCTGAAATCTAACAATGCAGTCCATTTTTGGCATCTCTGATGATTAATGGATTTTCGAAGGTTTGCCGGATTTGGACTCTCATTTGTTCTTTTTATTTCACATTGCACTTGTGAAACCAGATTCAGAACCACGAGAGTCCAAACTATAAGGCTATCGTATTCGAGGAGACTAAACCCCTCAAAGGAGCACAAAAAGCCAGCTACACTTATTCTGTTATTTTCTCTCTCTTCTTGTGTCCTGAACATTTCCTTAAGGTCATTCCTCTTGTACTGACTAAGGACACTTTTTTATTCCAACTGATGCAACATCTCAGATCTAGATAACATTTATGGTTTTAGTCTCCATCTCGACTCCCATCAAATGATATTTTATCCTTTCGAAATTTATGATTAATTGCTAAAAAATGACGATGACTCATGTATGAATACTTCCTACCATGCTTCAACCAACATGATTGAGTTTTCAAGTGGTTAGCATTATATGCTAGAGAAGGAGAGTATATGTACCGAAGGCGAAATCCCAACCACCCTTCTAAGCCAAAAAAAAGAAGGTATTTTATTTTATTTGAAAGATTTTAACACGAGTCTTCTATTAGTGGTGGTCTAAAAATATATAAACAAATAAAAAGAATTCATTTTTTTTTTCTATTTAATCATGTGAGACCTGACTTATTTTATTTTTAGAACATGAAGAAATTATAAACTTTTAAACTTTGTCAATTTGAGGCTTAACTAAGGGCCATTTGTTAGAGCATTTTATCAAATAGATGAATACATCATTAAAATTATTGAAAATTTGGCAGAGTTCTTAAATATGGA
Organism: Camellia sinensis; assembly: GCF_055761805.1. Taxonomy (NCBI): domain Eukaryota; kingdom Viridiplantae; phylum Streptophyta; class Magnoliopsida; order Ericales; family Theaceae; genus Camellia; species Camellia sinensis. The sequence continues at coordinate 146,592,551 of NC_138963.1, forward strand.
GCTTAAAATAATTGCATGCTTAGTTGGTTTAATGGTCGGGCTGCCTCTAGTATAACATAACTCTTGCATTATTGCAAAAAACACAGTAACAAGTTTGGTGTGGAGGTATAGGCCATTGCCTGCATGTTAATACTTTTTTTTTTTTTTTTTTTTTTGCAGGTAAAAGAAAATTCATTGTAAATGAATGGCAATTAGGAGTTTAAAAAATTATATTTTTATAATTGAATGAAATTATAAGAAAATAATTATAAGGGTACAGTAAATGACTTCACCATTGACAACCACATAAACAGAATAAACAGAACTTCTACTATTACCAACTTGCCACCACCAACCTCATTCTCCTTTTCTCTCATGTCACTTCCATTGTTCACTACTAACCTTACCACTAACCTTTTTACTTCATCGGTGTAACAAACCCTCTCTTTTCTCTACCACAAGTAAGATTGTGCAAAATACCATTTAATCTGTATCAATTTGTCCAATTTGCACCGATCCGCTCATTAATTGCGAGCTAGTTTGAACCCTGATTTAAAATTTATAATCAACCTTCGAAACTATTCTACTCCATTATATTTAATATATATATATATATATATATATTATCTTTAATGAAATATCAAAATAAAAATTAGTGTGAGAGATTTAAGACGTAAAATTTGTTATAAATTTGTGTTATATATATGAAAAATATTAGGATAAATTACATTTTCCCCCTTCATAGAAATAAGCTTTACGAATAAATTAAGAAAAATTTGGGAGATGAAGAGTCAAAGTGGAAAAAACAAAACTTTAAGAGTCAAAGTGGGAAAGTGGCTAAACATAAAGTGGACAAAGTGTCATTGACTCAAAATATTATGTAAAATTAGTTAATGTTATATATATATATATATATATGTATATAATATTACTCAAATTAGTGTTATATATTTTATAAATATACTTGATAATTGTTTAAAATTATTCTTCAATCAATTAGTAAATTAAAACTACCCAAACCGTCTAAATTGTAGTTTCCTTATTTGTCAATTTACCATTAACACTATTAGGCCTCGTTTGGCAAGTGACTTTTTTAGTCAAAAAGTCACTAAAAAAAATCAAAAAACCAACAATCTATACCAAAAAGTCAAAGATTCTCTTTTCTCTCTACGTTTTGCACATCTTTTCGTAAAAAGTCAAAAAGTTATCACAAACATACTAGTTTTTTTTAACTCATATTTTAGCCAAATAACCAAAAAGTTACTAAATTAGCATGTTCCCAAACGAGGCCTTATTCTCAATCAGAGCCACCATCAACGCGATGTGTAATTCTTTCACTTAACATCATCCTCTTTTTAGGGATCTGACTCTCACCACCTCAATGCCCAGATGAGATATGGGTTGGGTTTGAGTTGGGTTTGAAGTGATGTGTTAGAAAGGTGATGTGACTTAAATAAGATGATGTGACTTAAATAGGATAGTGACTTTTTGACTTTTTATCTTTTTTCAATCATGCCAAACTTGGCCATAGTCTCTTTAATGTACATGGCCCCCAAACTTTTGGGAACGTACACTGCTATCATGCAATTTTGAATATTTATAAAAAGAAATTTGCAATTTTCGTCCCTTCAAATTTTATATAATTTTACTTCAACTCTGCTAGAAAATAAATAATTTTACTTTTGTTACATTAATTTTTGAAAATTTTCACTGTTTTCATGCAATTTTTAGAAATTATAAAAGAAATAAGTATTTTAGCTACCCCAAACCTTTGAAAATTCTTTTTACTTTCATATAATTTTGAGCATTTACAAAATAAATTAGTTTTTTGGTTTCTAAAGTCTATATAATCTTACTGCAAATCCTCTAAAATCTATATAATTTTGCTTCAGCTCCTACTTTGCATAATTTTTGTGTCCACCACTAAATGTACAGATACATACACTTTAATAATATACTAGCGGTTGACACATGCAATGCGTACGCAATTCAAATAAGTAAAAATAAAATAAAATATTTATCAGATATATTGTGTTTGATTCAAGTGGTAACAGTTTTCTTCATTATATTATTTGTCCATAGTTTGAGTCTTATGCCTATTATTTCTCTAATGTTTTTTTTAAATAAAAAAAAAATTATTATTTATTTTTAATGACAAAATGGATGCCTAGCATTAAAGTAGGGGATACACTTGACATTAAAGTAGAGGAAGGTTTCAGGAGACCAATTAAGTTCTCTTTATGAATAGTATAGATAGATAGTAGATATATATATATATATATATATCGAATTATATATACACTATTATACGAGTATGTATTGGATGGAATTGAAATTGGGTGAACTGAATAGATGTCACATTTACAATACCATTAGGATTCATATCGAAATTTCTCCACAAAGATTCGCTCTTATTGTTGATTCAAGGAGTACTATTACATACTATGTTGTAAGAGATAGCGAATGAAAGAGACGGAAATGAAGGAAGTAAGGTGGAGGTGGTGTCGCGATGGAGTTGGTTGCGTCAGTAGGCTAGGTTTTTCATGACAGTAGCATTGCATAAAAGAAGACTTCATCGATAAAAGGAGTGAGAGAAAAGTGTTATTTTTAAAATTAATTTAACCAATTTAAATTTAATCAAACTATTTTAAGAAGGTTAAAATTAAAATTTATTGTATAAATGAAATGTGCCACTAAACAACAACTAACAATATTCTAATTTCTAACAATATTGGCTTCATTGTGATGCAAATTAAAAAGGGTAAATTATAATAAACTCCTTTAAATCATGATTTGTGACACCTGAGTTTCTCGCCCTGCTCAAGCGTGGCTTTTCCCACTCGAGCGTAGATCTTCAGCTCCCAGTACTTTGTGTTTTGCAGGCAGACCGCTCAAGCGAGGGAGTTGCCGCTCGAGCATGAAATGCATACTCCCAGTGGTTCCTCTGTAGCTCTATAAAAGTTCTGCGACATGCTCTTTTCCGCTCGAGCGAGGGAATCCACGCTCGAGCGGGACCACTTATTCGTGCCTTACGCTCAAGCGGCAGAACTCGTGCTCGAGCGGGCTGTCAAGGACAGCAGATTTTAAAATGGCGATTCAAGTCTTTTTCCAACCACTTTTTCCATCATCTCTCTCTCTCTCTCTCTCTTTCTCTCTAACTCTACTCTTTCTCATATCCTAGCTCACACGGCCATGGATTTCCATAGATTTCTCCAATCTTAACTCAAGATCCACCTTAGATCTTCCTAGATTAGTTGTAAGAGAAGTTAGATCAACACTCTCACCGGTTGTTTCGCTAAATCAACAATGTGAGAGCGTGTATAGCCACTCTAGCAGCTCAAGTCGAGGTAGGGGTGTCTTTAACTCTTTATATCTTCAATTTGAGTAGCTTGTGTGATATTTCTCAACCTATTCATGTAGATAGATGTGTATACATATATATATATATATCTGTATTGACTTGAGCTTGATGACTATAAATTGAGAAGGATGGTGGTGAAATGTTGTGATTGTAGAAAGATTTGCACTTATCATGGATGAAAATCATTGTTGATGATGGATAATTTACTCAATTTCATAAAAGAGAGGAAAACCCTAATTTTACTCAAACCCTAGTTTTCAAATTTAAGTTATAAAAGGGGGTTTTGCTCAATTGATTTCTAAAACATGAAATTGAGTGTAAATACCTGATTTTGAAATTGAAATATAATATTGGAGAGTTCTTCTTAATGTAAGCCTCTAGAAGAGGGTGATGATGGTTTGATGATAGATCATTGGATTATGAAATGTGAAGAGGTGGATTTATTGTGAATTAACATCATCTTAAGAAAGTAGTGCATTGTATATAAATTCATACATCATGTGTATTATTTATTTATTTCTTCTAGGTCCTACTTTGTCTGAATGGTTGAAAGTTAGAAGGTGGTAATTAGTTTATAAGCCCGGTTAGTGAGTTGGGTTGGAATCGAGTCGTGTATTGTGTTTGGCACTAGCGTGGGGAGTTAAGGTGCCTAATTGCCCTGTCTGCGCTTATCGCCGGACGAATGTGGGAAAGTCTTTTTGGGTGTCCACGAGCCCGCCATTTTCGGAGTCGGAAAGCGTGGAAACACAAATGGTTTTGGGTGTCCACGTCCCTGCCATTTATGGAGCCGGAAAATGTGGAAGGTTGTGATGTTTTGGGTGCCTATCGCCCCACCATTTATGGAGTCGGCAAATGTGGGATTAATTTCCATATTCATGCGTACGTTATTCTACGTATGTATAGTTATGAAATGAGTTATGTTCAATGCATTCACATCCTATAAACGGCATACTCTAACGTTGTTTTATAACCTTGTCATGCACACCCATGCATTACATTGCATTGCATAAGCATAAGCTTTTCAAGTGATTATATAACTTGTTAAATGCATCACCTACTGAGCTTATGCTCATCCCAAAAACTAACAATTTTTCAGGGAATGAGGACGAGATACCTCCCAAGCGATGATGTCTATTCAGCTAGCACCCTTTTGTTGAAGTTTTGTTGGGGGCATTGTATTGACAATTGTAATTGTTTTGAGGGAATTAATGTTTATGACTTAGTGAACGGTAGAACATTGTGTTAAGCAAGATGTCCTCCTGAATTTTTGTGTTAACTTCTCCCTCTTTTCTTTTGAACTGTTTTCCTTCTTTTGGATTCTTGTTTTGGAAGAGTGTATTAGAATATTTATGTAAAAATCTATTTTGGGAATAGTTCAAGAGGAAAGAAAGTTATGCATAATTGATTCTATTATCCTATTTGTTTGGATTTTGTGTGTTGTCAATCCTGGTGGTATGATTGCATGAGTCCAACTTTTAAGGGCATGACATGATTCGTTTGCACTTTATTTTCTTAAATTTCAAAACTCAACAGTTAATTTTTAAAGTATTACCTTTTTATAGTTAATCATTTTTGTTATAATTATGTTAAGAATTTATACAAAATTAGATCATGTGAAAAACATATGACGTATTTATTAAATTTTTTGAATAATAATACCAATTATTGATTGTTTTAAGTATTATCTATTGATTTTATTTGCACTTTGTCTTCCTTTTCTTAGAGATAAAGTGCAAATGGGATCACTAGATAATGACATTATTATCTAAAGATTCAATAAATGTAAATCCATAACAAAATACTAACAAAAATGATTAACTATAATAAAATAATACTTTGAGGGAGTTAACTGTTAATTTTTGAAGTTCAAGGGGACAAAATACAAATGAACCATAATTTAAAAAAATTCACTATAATTTTTCCAATTAAAAATTAAAAAGAAAAATATAATTATGTTAAAATTGACAATAATTTCTCTTAACTAAAAGGAGCAATAATATGTGATTTTACCTTCTTGATCTTGCTTTCATTCTGAATATAGAAAGTGACTTTTTGAAACTACTAGAGACATTACAATCTAAAGCTAAGCAAAAGGAAAAATGTATCAATCATTTCTATTTTGTTCAAGATGTTGCTTGAAGCCTTGAACAAGATTTGATTTGATCAAACTCAAGAAAGTACTAATTTGGTTGGATGCAAGAGATTTAAATAAGAGAGAGAAGGATAAGGCATATGCCTACCTCTTTGTTTATTATTATTATTATTATTGAAAACACACAAGTTTATTATTTATTTTAAAATTTTTGTTGACCCTTATATTTTTATGAGAAGTTTGGTCAAAAATCTCTCCTAATAAAATTTTTATGTATTAAGGACATGTATAAAAAAGTTCTTAAAATGTCCAAAATGCATTATTATTATCAAAGTATCCTTAATGACTAATTTAATATCTTAACTTTTAACATGATATAACTTTTGATTTATGTGCCAATTTTTAATAAAATTGATAATCCTCCATCAATATCTATTAAATAAGATCTATATTGACCATGAAATTCTTTAAAAAAACAATCAAAATTTTTAATGTTGAAATTAGCATCAATAGTAAAATTTTATTCTGTTTCACAATAAAATTTTCCTGTAAAGTTTTAGATTTTAAATAGTGAAAGATCATCATCATCACTAACTATCATGGTTACTGTAATTGTTATCATCGTAAGTAGATTTATTGAATAATAAATTTATTAAAATAATAAAATGATAACGGAGGAATGGGTTGAGTTTTCTAACCTTGGCCTTTACATAACGGAGGAATAAGATTATCACCGCGGTCACACATAAAGTAGAAACACTCTCCTGATGGTGTACACACTGACACCCTCCTACATTGGCAATATATCAAAGCCCGAAAATAAGTCAACTAATCTATACCTAGAATCACATCAAAAGCATGCATATTAAGAACAACAAAATCTACAGAGAGTCAAATGATCTACGACCTCAATGTCATAGGAGCAGCATACTCGACCCAATGCCAGTCTACCACCAATAGGTGTATGTTACTTCGCCTGGGGGGTACCCGTGCGTGAAAAACAATTCGGACTCTCGATTTCTTTGATCTAGTCTCACAAGTGCAATGTGAAACATAAATGAGAGTGCAAATCCAACAAAAAATTTTTTAATAAAAAATTCATTTTATTAAAAAAAATTTACCATAAATGGACTGCATCATTGGATCTCAAAGTCGCCACCTAATATTTTGAAAAATTATGAAACCCGCGACTCGTGCCAAGGCCATTGTTCATCGTAACCAAAGATGTCTCAGTTCGAAACCTTAGATATGAGAGGGGAAGTTCATTAATTGAGCACCACCGTGTAGACACCCCATTTTTGACCGACCTTAAGACTCAGACATCATCGATTGAGCGCTCGGTGATTGCGCATGTTGTTCTCGTTTCGAGGTTTTGGAGTTTTCGACTGAGTGCCTTGCTTCCAGGCCTCTGAACTCTTTGTGTTTCGGCTCGGTTTGCAGACCAAGCCTTGTTTCCCTTCCCTAGAGGGAGGGAGAGGTCCTGTAGACCATCCTTTTGTGGTTGCAGACCACTTTTTGTGGTCGTAGATCACTTTTCCCTTTTGGAGACTAGTTTCTGATTTTCAGAGCCTTCAGCCGCGTGCCTTGTCTCGGGACCACTTAACGTTCTCCATTTGGCGTGGTTTTTGAACCACACCTTGTTGCCTCTACCTAGAGGGACACTTTGGTCTGGGAGACCACTTTGGTGGTCGTAGACTACTTTTGGTGCTCGTAGACTAGTTTTCGGGTCTCCCGGCTGCGCGCCTTGCCTCTCGGACTCTCGTCTTGCATCCTTTTTGGGTTTTTTTGTTGGCACAGACCTTATTTTTCTTGTTTGGAAGGTGGTACAAGGGTGGGAGACCAGTTCTTCTCCTTGGAGACCACTTTCCTTCCTGGCAGCCAATTTTTTGGTCGGGCAACTAGTTTTCTTGGTCTTTGGACCACCTTTTCTGGTCGGCCACCAAACCACTACCTTGCTTTCATGCTGCAAGCCATCTCCCCCCATGGCTGACCACTTTTTGCCCTGGCCAACCACTTCCACTGGTCGGCCGACCAGTAGAAGTAGCTGGCCGACCACTATAAGTGGTCGGCAGCTTTCCATCACCTTTTTGGATATATTTTTAGGCCAGCTGTTACAACTGGAAGGCACAGAAGCCATCCTCCATACATATGGAGGGATGGCTTTAGGCCAAAAGCTTGTCCAACAAGCTTGTTGCTTGTTCTCTATAAGAAAGAACCTCCCCCATCTTCCTCCAGGTTGAGAATTTTGTGCTTGAGAGTTATAGATACATCTTTATATCTATCTTGCACCTTCTCTTCATTTTTGTGCTTGAAAGTGTATTTTCATCATACTATTGCACACAAACACACACTCAAACACCATGATTTTGTTGTTGAGGATCTTTGAGGTTGGTTTTAGAGTTTTTGGAATGGTTTGAGCTCAAAAAGGTTGCTGGAGTTGCAGCTTTGAAGGTGTTCTACAATGGTGAGCTTCTAACCCTTAAAACCCTTGTTTTGGTTTAAGCTTTTGAACCTATTTGCATGCTATTTTTGGCTTGACTTTCTACTACAAAAAAGTTTTGTTTTTCAGTCCTTAACATGTTTGTTTAAGGTCCCTTTTGTGTTGGGGGTGGCCTACCCCCTCTTGTGCCTTGTTAGGCCTTGTTTTGAACCTTCCTTTTAAGCTATTGGGACCACCTTGTTTTGGCCTTCTCACCACTGAAACTCAGAGGAATTTCAGTGGTGGAAATGGTGTTTTGAGGTCCCAAATAGGAGAGGGTCATCCCCTCTTCTTGTATTCTTAAATGCATGCTTCATTTGCCTCATATTTGAGCATGTTGTTAAGCTTATGTTCACCATATCTTAGCATGTATTTGGGGTTATTTTGGCATGGCATACCACTATTTTGACTTGGTTTTTTCACCTCATGCATGCTTAGTACACTTGTAGTGTAAATTTTGCAAAACTAGCTTTGTGTGCTTCATGAATTAGCATGTCTTTCTAGCATGTTTTGAGTCCATCTCAGTAGGTTTTTAGTGTTATTTTAACATGTCTTAGATCTATTTTGGGTTGGTTTGATGGCCCCATGCATGCTCCATGCACTTGTAGTGCACTTCCATTTACTAGCCTAATGTGTGTCATGCTTTTGATCATCATTCTAGCATGCGTTTGGCTCAAATCTAAGAAGCTTTTATCCATGTTTTAGCATGCTCTAGCTCTGATTTGTGTTGTTTTATTCATGCATGCCATGCTTTGTGTAGCTATAGTGCATTCTAGCTTGTTAGCTTTGTGTATCAAGTCCACTAGCATGCACTACTTGGACTATTTTCATGATTTGGCATCATTTAAAATGTGATTTCAGTACATGTGATGTGGTCATACACTTGCCTTTGTCACTCTTTCCATGCTTTGGAAGGTTCATGCTTTATGCCTTAAACATAAGCCATTGTGTATGCCTTCATGCCTAAGCTTGCGAGCTATCATTTCAATGTATTTTTTGGGGTTATTTTTTCATGATATAACTCTGATTTTTGTTGGCGAAGTCATCCCATGCTTGGTCTTGGTAGGTGTAGTGTAACCCTCCCTTTTGGCCTTGCATATTGCATGCTTCATGCCCTTCATGCTAGCTTGTTTTGGCTTCCTTCCATACATGTTTTAGTATCATTTTGACATGTTCTAGGATTGTTTTGGGTTGCCTTGACTATATGCTTCATGTTTTTCATAGTTGTAGTACAAATGCCTATGCTAGCTTCAAGCTTTGGGTACCATAGCATGCTTCATTTGCATCGTGTACATGATTTGGCATCATTTTACATGATATTTCAGAGCATATAGCATTGCCATATTCCCACTTCTTTCACCCTTTGACTGCCTCTAAGGGTTGTGCATTGTTGCCTCGTTTGTGGCTTAGTTTGTATGCCATCTTGCCTAGGTCCTTGAGCTCCCATCTCAACATGTTTTGGTCTTTGTTTAGACCTATCTGAGCTCTGTCCATGATTGGTTCATGCATTTGTGCCATGTATTACATGCCCCCTTTGTAGTCCTCTTTACTAGCTTCATGCTTAAGGACCCTAGCATACCATGCTTATGTTGATTGAATGATTTGGGCATCATTTCCTGCCTAATTTCAGTGCATTTAGTGTTGTTACACTTCCACATTTGTCACTCCTTGAGCATTCTTGAGAGTTGTGCTCTTATGCCTAGTCAATGGGCCATTGCATTGAGCATGCTTGTCTTGATCTTCATGCCTTAGTTTCATCATTATGGCCACTGATTTGGGCATGACTGAGGTCTGTCCATATTCGGTTTAAGTCCATTGAGCATGTTTGTTTTCATGTTGTTTGCATCCTTATGTTGCATTGCATTGTGTATGCATGCCATTAGATTGATCATGTTACATTGCATTGAGTATGCCATGCTGTTGTTTGCATTGTGTATGCCATCTTACATCGCATTGTGTATGCTATGTTGTTGTTTGCATTGTGTATGCCATTTTGTTGCTTTGCATTGTGTGTGCATGCCATTAGCATTGGTAGTTTGATCATGTTGCATTGCATGTTGTTGCATGCTTGTCCCTTGCATGATTGTTTGTATGCTAATGTTGCATTACATTGAGTTGCATGCATTACATTGTGTTTAACATGCTTGTTTTGCATTGTGTTTGGATTAAGTGTTAGTCCAAACATGAGAAACGAGGGACGTTCCATACTTGAAGTGATGAAACGTGCCTCAATTCTCAGTCGCCGACCCTCTTGATCATACATAATAGAGGTCAAGGCTTTATGTGTTTATGTGTGCATTCATTTCATATTGAATTATGCAATTTGGCTTCTCGGCCATCATGCATCGAGATACGTGATTGGTGGCCTGAGGGTCGAGAACCACACTCCCTTGAGCTTATGAAATAATAGGGGAGGTGGTTGTGCACACATACCTTGCAAATACATTGACATACCCTTTCTTGCTCTCTGTTGCAGCAAACTGGAGAAGTGCAGCAACAACTGGTCGGCCGACCAGAAAAACTAGCTGGCCGACCACTTTTTCTGGTCTACAGCAAAGAAACGTGGTCGGCAGGTGGTCTCCAACACCAACAACTGGTCGGCCATGCTCCTACAGGTCCCCAAAGTGAGTTGGAAGCTTTCTGGAGCTTGATGTAAGGTTCTGAGAACAATTGCAAACAGAGGCAAATTGGGGCATCGCGTTGGATTTCCGAACGAGGCGACCAAGCATGCTTGCAATCTTCATCCCGAGGAGCTCTTTTACTGCTTTCCTTAGCTAGTTTTTGCTTTGGTTATGTACCTAAGTAGTTAATGCATTTAGCTGCTTATTTGTGTTGTAATAACTAGTTAGTTAGCTTGTTAGTTAATTAGCTTCGTTTTGTACTTAATTAGTTAACTAGGATTAGTTAATTAGTTGGCTTGTAATAATTAGTTTAATTAGCTTAAATTAGCTAGTTAGCTTTTTATTCGGACCCTCCGTCGAGAGGGACAACTGTTGTAATAAGTGTGTGTATGTGTGATGCATGTCTTCCAACCCCCATTTATTTCTCCCTTTTACTTAACCTCTTACGATGGTTAGTTTTAGCATTTTTCATTTAGCATCCTTATGCTTGCATGCGTGCATCCATTCATCTGTCTTGCATGTACCGGGCTTGGCGCATCATACTAACTGCATTGTATTTCAATTCCAATTTGAATACATGTACCAAGCTGCATTTCACATGACATTCTAGATAGCCGAGCCTATCTTAGTTTCATTTTTGCATGTGTTGCATTAGCCATCTTAACATGAACTAGGATCATGCATGATTTCTAACTAGTTCTCTGTTTTGGCTCGGAGTACACTATGAGTGTTTACGCTTTAGCATACTGCATGTGTGTAAGTGCTGCCATGATAGCATGCTTGCCATGAAGCTAACTGCTTAAGTGTTTAACTTCCTAAATACCTGTGAGTGAAGGTTGGATTACTTGAATTGGGACAATTCATCAAACTATGTGTTTTAAGCCTACTTGCGAGTATCAAACTTCAAATTATTTTCACAAACGAACATGCAATGTTTTTTGTAAATCTAAGGTAAAACGCAGCGGATGAAAAATTATGGTCATACCTTTTACTGCAAAGTTTGAATTGAAAGATCTCGTGGGTAAATCACATGCTTCCTGAATCTGATCAATCAACCCAGCAATGGGGTGATATTACAGAATGAATATCACCCACACAAGTCACAGTCCAAAATGGCTCTTAATCGTTGTATTTTGGGAGAGAGTCAGTATATGGGAAAAACATACGACATACGTTGTTTTTCTCTTAATCACCCATATCCCATATTATATCAGATATGTAGGATAATAATAAATCTATCCATATCAGTTATATCAGATATATAAGATATCTATATCATCTATCCATATCAGTTGATATGATAGATATAGATATGCTGAGTGGTTATCCAAATAGGTTTTGAATTCAAATTCAAACTTATTTGGATAAGGTTCAAAAGGTTTAAAGAAGGGTCACATGGGCGCCCAATTTCTAACATCTCCCACTCGCACATGAGTTGGCATGACACTGCCACATCTCTATCTCAATCTCCCCAAAAAATGAACAATCTCATACTAGCCACTGCACCGTGTGACTGCTGAGAACACCTACATGTGGGAGCTCTATACTAGAAACTCAAAATGAGCCAGCATAGAGACATCAACCCAAAAAGAGCAAAAATAGTGTCTCATATACCCCAGACCTATCTAATTACACCGGTCCAAAAAACATCTCTAATCCCTCAAAAAGAGCATGTTTGACCCTCTCAATTCTTGCAATATATTCACACTCAATCCGCCTCTCATACAGAGCGATGTAAGTTGCCGGTAGTGAATATACAACAGTGGTGTAATACTAGATGATCTTCCCTTTGCCCTCATGCTATTTAGTTTAGGATTGACCGCTTTTCCAGTGATGTCCCTTAAGGCCGAATCATACGTGACCATAGGCAACATACCAAAGTAGCAAAACATCAACCCCTTACCTTATGACATAGTCAAAAGTCACAAAAGGGTACATAAATGAAAGTCATATCAATAATGACACGTAACACTCACACAGTGAGGAAATAGGGATCCATTCTCTCACCTCATTACTCGGTCGCCAAGCACATATAGTATGAATACATGCTACGGTGGAGTAACTCTTCCAAAAGAGTGACGTCATACTCAATACACCATACAGATATTAGTCTAGTCGTTTTCTAGCGCTTAACTCGAATTCTCTATTTGCTCGCCCTCTAGGCGCCAAATGAGATATCACATCTGGCTAATCATAACAGGCACAACATGGAAAGTGGGTACTAATATCCATGTTTGATCCTTAACACGACCTCATCTTGGTTATAACCAAGGCGACATACATAGTGGATTATTTAAGCCTCTTTTGGCTCCAAATAAAAAATAAACCGCTAGTCTCATCCTTGCTCGCTCTCAAGCGCCAAGGGCAATTGCTTGTGTGAGTGAGCCAATCTTGCCTGCTGACATCATCATCTGCTAATCATTATGACACAAACCATAATAGTGTCAACATCCCATCATCTCAAAATAAGTGATCGATTTAAAAAAAAAAAAAAAAAATTGACCACAGCTTGCGCAATTCTAGATTCCAAACATAAGCCTTATCAGCACCTCTTGCGATAAGTATATACAACGGAATCCACCTTGTGCACCTCACATGAAGTGATTTAAGATCACTACCTCTTGCGCAATAACCTCTCTAAAGATATTTTGGTGACCAGTTTGCGTTCATTCTTGATGCACCCAACTAGCGCATTGAATCTTACAAGGAGCAAATTAATATACTACTAGTAAAGCATTTTATCCACAGTTTAATGAGCAAGGTCAATATCTAAACAACTCAGTTGACCATTTACCTTGTCATGCCGAATACGCCCACATAGCGTATTTTAGACTCCCACAGCAAAGAAAATATCAAGGAATATAGGTCATCTGTTTCTCCCAAAGACAATTTGAGGATTTACTCAATAGTTAAGGCTTTGGCTTTTACCGATAGGTAATTCAATGGGTTTGTAATTTTATATCTAGAATCATTCTAGGATATTCCTTATGTAAGTCATCGAAGACAAACTGAGAATTTTCCCAAAACAATCCCTAAGGACCGTACATCCGAGCATATAAATTACATCACCCATGTCCATCATATCTAAAACAGAGGACTGACCACCCTAGGTGGCGACAACCCTATAAATTCCTGGCTTATAATGACTAAGTAAGGAAAAACTTCTTTTGGACCATTGATCATGCCTCAGTGGTCTTCATCGATCATCGTTGACCTATCATGGCTTGACAAAATCTAAGAACCACTATTTGGATAACTGTTTTAGGTTGTAAAAGATTTATTGGAACTAGCAACCTTTTTGCGCTCCTAACTTTTCACCAAAAAAACAAAAGGTAAATCCCTACGAATCTACTTATCCAATTCTCTAACGAGAAAGTTGGGTCACATTGTCCACAAATCAATGTTCCGAACTTATGTCAATCATAGCCTAAGTCAAAATAACCTCACTCCCCAGGAGGAAGTCTTCTCATGGTCTACACTTTCCTCAATGGTGCGACTTTTCGATATCTAGCGAGCCTTATGCCTCAACAATGACTATCCAAATTACGCATAACTTTAGAACAGTTTCACGTCATAATGGAAAGTCAACCAAATTATAGAAATGGTTAATCCTCAAAGACTTTGTCTTAAACTGCACAACATTGATCCACTTTCTAAAAAACAGGGTACTAGAGCCTTTGGCATTATCCTAGGCTCTTTATCATCTTGCGGAGCAATCATGAATGTTTCCCTCCCGATCACCCAGTGATGACGTGAAAAATTTTCACATTCACTACCACGCAACTAAGAATGTAGAGTATTCTTCTCTAATGGAGTAATCCATTAGTAGGCACATCGCTCCCACTGTCCCTAGGATATTGAAAATTTCTTTCCATTTTCAACTAGGCTACATAGAGCGCTATGCTTAGAATTCTCTGTCTTATAGAGTTCCAAAAACTCTATTCACGTCACCTTTACTAAGAAAACTTTATGTGACTTAGTTACACTCCCACAAAGCTTCTTACCTATATGGACATGACCCAGAGGGTTTACATGACCGCATACAATAATGCGCCACACGACCCTTTGTGTTTACAAGACAGCATACAATAATGCGCTATAGAACCCTAGGTCTTAACTTCGCAATCTTATGAGAAGTAAAATAAAGATAAGCTGCTTAACGGTTACAGATCGCCTATAGATGGCTCTCCGCTAACCCATTACTCAAATGGAGTGTAAAAACTGATATGAAGGGCATTTAGTTAGGGATATAGGCAACAAACTAAAGTGCAATTTCCAATTGGGAAACATTTTGCGCCATCATCCACCTAACATTAACAATACTTAATTCCTTATCTCTATTACACCATTATGTTGTTGAGTATTAGGAATAATCAATTTTCTAAGCATCCATTTCTCTTCACAAAGTTTTCTAAAATAACTCAAATAGATACTCGCCACCTTGGTCAAAACTAAAAACACGAAAACTGTTATCTAATTGATCTCAGCCTCATATGTGCAATGTCAAAAATCATCTCAAAACTTTTGACTTATCGGAGATCAAATAGTCTTGACTCAGATGCGTATCGTAATCTATAAATATGTCGAGATTGAGGCTTAGCTATCATACCCTTACACATATCTAGTCACAAAAATCATAGTAGACTAAATGCGCCAAAACAAATGACCTTTTACGGCTTTCCTGCTTACTTGTGCGTAAACATTGCGAACAAAGTTACACATTCACATGAGAGCAGGATGTCATAAGCGAGTGGGCCCGAGAAGGCCTACTCAAACCATCGTGTCATCATCTCATTAATGTGATTAAGTATAATAAGCCACTGGTTCATGACCAATGTCATAAACTAATTCCAATCATCTTAATGTGTGAGTTCTCAAAGACAAGTTTTAAAGGTTTAGGCCCAACTAGGTAATGACTCATGACTAATTCATATTCACTGGATCATAAAAGGATGTCATGGAGATATCAAGTGCGCCTAAGTCGCAAATTTAACTAGTAAGTGCTAATCCCCTGCACCTTCAAGTCAATTTTATTCTCCATACACTTTACTGCATCTAGTTGAAAGATGACGATACTCCTCTTGCCATATCTATTCCTCGCTTCATAGTTACTTGCAATTAATTCTACTATCCACAAGAAGGAGAGAATAAGCTATCAACTATGACAGCTCCCGAAGTTACTTAAGCGGGAATTAGGCTAAAGAGTCTAATTTAACACAATGCTCTCACGAGCCATGCGTCAAATTCTTAGAGTTATAACAACTTTGTCGGCCTTGACCTTTTCATTACTATGCTGCAACGTTTGCGCTTAGTGGTAAACGTTATTCAAAACATTAGCCCAGCTAAGGAATTATACAAAGAAGCACATTCTCATGTCTCACACTCAAGTGTGGAAACAATAAGTGTCCAGACTAAGACAAGTTGGCAATGCTAATAGATTTTGCAGCCACTAAGCGCTAATCTTTTCACTTAGTGTTAATAGATTTTGCAGCTTCTAAGCGCTAACCTTTTAACTTCACGTGATATTTCAATGCACACTATTATAGTGCATGAAATTTTGCTCCATCCACTCCCAATAATTGGGTAGAGAGCAAAACACTGCTCATACTGGCTACTCGTCTTACACTTAATGACTAATTTATTTAAGCTCGCATTTCTTGGATGACGTGACTCTTGAATGTTACTTCATCCAATGATGTAACATTATTTACAAGTCAAATTACAAAATCAATCCGCGCAGCTCAATAGTCAAGATTATATACAGATCTATTGAGGGCTTACTAATTTCATAACTCCAAAACTCGCCAACCAAAACTACGTAGCGTGCCCCTAACCATAGCGCACACATTAGTTTTTATTATGCCAAACAAGGCAACAAAACCACGGCGACTTTGAGTCATGTTTCCTTACTTTGGCTTAATTAAGGTCTGACCTAAAGTCTCCAAGAATTTTGCTCATCTAAAGAATGGGATTACATTGTTCACATTTGAACATCTCTACTAAGTCTAGGTCAACCAAATTAACTTCTATAAGCTAAGTCAATTTAGAGAGAAATTGGCATTGGGATTAATTTGATTAGCATAATATAATTTTGCTGCAAAAATCTAAATTAAATAGTGACAATATTACACAAGACGCAAGATCGAAAATCCGCTATGCTCGTAATCATCTCTTGTGCCATAGGTGACAATTATTTAAAATTTAATTTAATTTATGCGCAAAATATTGATTGTCGAGAGTTAATCTACAAAGATTTCTCTCAACCGAATAACCTCCCACTGACTATGGCATGTCTAAAAGCATGATAAAAAATTTTAATTCCGTACAATAGCATCATAATGTAGATTCACAACCAACTCATGCTATGTCACAATTAATAATGGAATTTAAACAAATAACAATTAATCATGCTATTCTCATTACAATATATTAAAAACTCTAGGAAAAAAATAACATATGCTGTATTTAATATTCAAATTATGCCATAACAGAAACTATATCACTTCTGAAATTTTCTGGAATTTTTTGGTATTTTTTGGAATTTTAAATAACTAATAAACACACATAAAATTAGAAATAAATATTTCAGAATCTGGTAAAATGCTATAACTATACCAGTAAATAGTAAACTACAACAGTAGTCTATAATAAAAAATTCAGCCCCAGAAGCTTAATCATGCAACACCAGATACATTTTAAACCAGAAATAATGAATTATTATTTCAGGAAAAATATTTCTTACTTTTATAAAATTTTCAAAATTTTACAGAAGATAAAAAATTTAATTCTGAGTCTAACGGTACTAACCACGCTTAAAAGAAAGCTATAACGAATTAATTATGACCATTTAACGCGATTTAGAATTCAAAAACAAAACAAACAGACCCTTAACATCAGCAGCCAAGCCGGCGAAGGAAAAATGGCGCGGCTCAGCGCGCAGCTCAGAGACGGCTCAACATGCGGCTCAACGAGCGGCTCAAAAACGGCTCAGCGGCGGCTCACACGCGGCTCAACGCACGGCGCGCATGCGTGGTGCGGACGGCGCGCGCGTGGAAAATGTCGCTAATGCATGCGTGACGACGTGTGGAAGCGCGTCTGAATCGCATCTGGCGCGTGGAGGCGCGTACAAGGGCGTGGCAGTGCGTGGAGGAGCATGGAAGCCTCCCACGGCGTCAAGTGGCGCGCGAGGCCCACACTCTACCTTCTAGGGTGTTTTCTGGTTCGATTTTTGTACTGCCGGACTCCATTTTTCATAATAAAAACATTTATGGCATTAAAAATAACATTTAATGAACATAAAAATGAAGACATCTTCCTCCTTTATTAATATTCATGCATATATCATGTATATATATTTATATAAAAATATACACATATTTTAATGCATAAAAGTAAGCACGAAAATACCCATATTTGCTCTGATACCAATGTAAATCTAAGGTAAAACGCAGCGGATGAAAAATTATGGTCATACCTTTTACTGCAGAGTTTGAATTGAAGGATCTCGTGGGTAAATCATGTACTTCCTGAATCTGATCAATCAACCCAGCGATGGAGTGATATTACAGAATGAATATCAACCACACAAGTCACAGTGCAAAATGGCTCTTGATCGTTGTATTTTGGGAGAGAGTCGGTAAATGGGAAAAACATACGACATACGTTGTTTTTCTCTTAATCACCCATATCCAATATTATATCAGATATATAGGATAATAATAAATCTATCCATATTAGTTATATTAGATATATAAGATATCTATATCATCTATCCATATCAGTTGATATGATAGATATAGATATGCTGAGTAGTTATCCAAATAGGTTTTGAATTCAAATTCAAACTTATTTGGATAAGGTTCAAAAGGTTTAAAGAAGGGTCAAGCCACATGGGCGCCCAATTTCTAACAGTTTTGTTCCAACTTAGGTGATCTAGTCTATACTTGTATGCTGCGCGCATCACATAGTAATTCTAGGTTAATAACCGGAATAAGAACACATATGTTTTCAAAAACAAAATATCATGTTAGTAAAGCCCGATCTTTGATCGGACAAGCGGGGGTGCTCATTGCATGACCTTCCCCTCTCGTACCTAAGTTCCCAAGCCGAGGCAACTTTGGTGATGACGGACATATGGCCTTAGGCACGAGTCAGGGTTTCCTAAATTTTTCAAAATAAAACATTTAGGTGGTGACTCTGTATCTGGCAAAGCAGTCCATGTTTGACAGGTCTTTATAAAAATCAGTTTTCCAAAATGATTTTTCGGGTTTGGACTCTTTGGTGATTTATCGGTCTCACATTGCACTTTGTGAGATTAGATTCAAAATCGTGACACGAGTCCGAACTGTAGTAGCTAAGAACAACGACGCCCTCGGGCGCGGAGCTGGGAGTTCCGGGCGGTCTACACACCACTCACCTAATCAAAAGATCGGCCTCTACTAAACTATGATATGAGCTTTATTTACTTTATATGTTCATATTCTGATATATTTACTAAAACCCAAAATTTACTATGTGTGGAAAGCAAGTGTAAATTATGTCATTCATTTTGGAATAATTTGATTTCATGTATTTTGAAATAGTTTTGAAGATATACAACTCAAAGAAATTGAGCTCACAAATATGGAAATCAACATCATTCCACAACCTCCATCCACTGGCATTCATAGAGTTATATTAAATAAGGAAATAGCCTCATGGTAGAATGCCAAACATAGTAAGGAAAACACACACAAGCGGAATGCTAAAGTATAAAAACTTACATATTTACCGACATCTGTAGACCACTCGAAACTCCTCTCCGCGCTGCGAGGGCGCGAATCGTTGTTCTTGGCTACTACAGTTCGGACTCCTGTCAAGGTTCTGAATCTAATCTCACAAAGTGCAATGTAAGATTGATAAATCACCAAAGAGTTCAAATCCGACAAATCGTTTTGGAAAATCGATTTTAATTAAGAAGTGTCAAACATTGACTGCTTTGCTAGATTTCATAGTCGCCACCAAAATATTTTATTTTGGAAAATTTAGGAAACCCTGACTCGTGCCTAAGGCCACGTGTCCGTCATCACCAAAGTTGCCTCGGCTCAGGAACTTGGGTACGAGAGGGGAAAGTCATGCAATGAGCACCCCCGCTCGCCCGATCAAAGATCGGCCTCTACTAACATGATATGTTGTTTTTGGAAACACATGTGTTCTTATTCCGGTTTATTAGCTAACATTTGCTACGTGATGTGCACAGCATACAAGTATAGACTCAATCATGCGAATTGGAACAAAATAGCTCATGTTTGTTTTTTGAAAATGGTTTGAAGATGCCACTCGCAAGTAGGCTAAGTCGTGGATTTGCCACCCTCAAGTGGGCTTAGAAAACATGATTTTGCCACTTCAAGTGGGCTTAAAACTCACAACCATTAAGTTGTTCCAATTCAGGCAATCAAACCTCCACCCACAAGCATTCAGGCAGTTATAGCAGTTAAGCACATAGCCTCATGGCAAGCATGCTAAACATGACAACACTTACACGCATGTAAGAATGCTAAAGCATAAACACTCACAATGTACTCCGAGCCAAAAAAGAAGCTAGTTAGTAATCATGCATGATCCTAGCTATGTTAAGATGTCTAATGCAACACATGCAAAAACACAACTAAAGTAGGCTCGGCTGTCTAGAATGGCATATGAATGCTACACCTTGATACGTGTATTTAAATTGGAATTGAAATACAATACAGTTTGTATGATGCACCGAGCCTGGTGCATGCAAGACAGATGAATGGATGCAAACATGCGAGCATAAGTATGCTAATTGAAACATGCCCTAAAACTAACCATCGAAAGCTGGTAAATAAAAGGGAGAAAGAAATGGGGGTTGGAAGACATGCATCACACACACACACACTTATTACAAAATTCGCCCTCTCGACGGAGGGTCCGAATAAATAATGCAAACCAACTAATTAACTAACCTAGCTAATTAATTATTACAAAACCTTAACTAATTAATCAAATTAATTAATTTACAAAACGAGCTAAGTAAGCAATTGAAATGGGCAGCCACAGCCCTGCCTCGAAGTGATGAATGATGCATGCTCGGTCGCGTCCTCTCGGAAATCCACTACCGTGCCTCATGATGCCTCTGCTTGCACTGTTTTAGACCTCTGAAAACTGTGCCAACCTGTAGAGTACTTCTGATCCACCTCATGGACATTCTGAGAGGTGATCGGCCAAGAGGTGTGGCCATCGACCAAAGAATAATGGTCATCGGCCAAATTTGAGGCTATCGGCCAATTATTGATAGCCGATCAGCACACTTGATAGTCAATCGGCCACTTCTTCCTGCAAACTTCTCTTTTTGCTGCAACAGAGCACAAACAGAGGCATGGCAATGTATTTGCAAGAAAATATGCATGTAACTACACCCCTTATCATGTCTAAGGCTTAAAGGTGTGTAGTGCTCGGCTCTCGAGCCATCAATCACGCATTGCAATGCATGATGGCCAAAGAGGCCGAGTTGTACAAATCAATGTTAGATGAATGCACATAAAAAAACACGCAAATGTCGTAACCTCTATCATGCAAGATTAAGAGGGTCGGCGATTGAGAATTGAAGCACGTCTCATCACTTCAAGTATGAAACGTCCGTCGGTCCTCGTGTTTGGATTGACACCCTTTCCAAACACAATACAAAACACACAACATGGAAATGCATGCAATGCAACTCAAGCATGCACACATGATGCAATGTAACAACATTTGAACAACATGCTCAATGGACTTAAACTAAAAATGGACAGATCTCAGCCATAGCCAAATCAGTAGCCAATAGTGCTGAAATGATGGTATGGAAAGCATGAAAAGGCAAGACAAGCATGCATGCCAATTGGCTCGGGAATTAAGGCATAAAGATGCAACTCTTAAGCACATTGAAGGAGCGCGAAATGTGATAATATGGCAGCGAAGTAGGCTCTGAAATCACATTCCAAATGAGGCCAAATCATGCACATATGACAAGCAAAGCACGGTAATGGGCTTAAAGCTTAAAGCTAGCCAAGGGACTCACACCATGGCCACAACAAGCAAACCCCAAAGGGGCAAGGTGACTTAAAACAGTCCCAAGGTAGGTCAAAATAAGGCCAAAACATGCATGAATAAGGCCAAAAAACAAGCTAGCATGGTGAGCACAAAACAAGACGCATACAAGGCCAAAAAGGAGGATTGCACTACACCCCCCAAAACCAAGCATGAGATAACTATTCCAACAAAAATCAAAGTTATGGCATGTCAAAATAACACCAAAAATGCACTGATATGGCAGCCCACAATCTTAGGCAAAAATGGATGCATATAGGCTCATATTTAAGACATAAAGAATAACCTCCCAAAGGCATTGAAAGGGTGACACATGTGAGTGTATGGCCATGGAATATGCACTGAAATCATGGTAGAAATGATACTAAATCATGCCAAAAGCCCAAGCGATGCATGCTAGTGGACTCGATACACAAAGCTAGTAAGCTAGATTGAACCATGGCTATACAAAACAATGTACGCATGACCCAAAACACTTCAAACAGAGCTTAAGCATGATGAAATATGAATAAAATCTTCTTTGAGTTGAGCCAAAATCATGCTAAAACAATGGCTTAAAGCGCAAAGCATGTTAGGCTAATGAATGGGAATGCACTACAAGTACATGGAGCATGCATGACATGATCAAACCAAGCCAAAATAGTATTATATCATGGAAAAACAAAGCCTAATACATGATGAAATGGAGCCACGATGAGGTATAAAAACATGCCAACTTGGTGAGCCAACAACACATGCATGCAAAAAAAGGGAAGGGGGGACAACCCCCTCCTATTTGAGGCCTCAAAACCACATTCCTACCACTGAAATTCCTCTGGAATTCAGTGGTGAAAAGGCCAAACAAAAGTAATCCAAAGGCCTAAAAAAGATGGCCCAAAACAAGGCCAAATAAGGCACAAAAAGGGGTAAACCACCCCCCAACACCAAAGAGGCCTTAAGCAAACATATTAAGCACTGAGAATCAAAAATATTTTCAGTTTAAAGCGAAGCCAAAAGGAGCATGCAAATATAGCTAAGTACCCAAGCCAAACAAAGCTTAAAAGAGGATATAGGGCTCACCCTTGTGGAACAACAAAACCAACAGTTCTTTTGTGCCAAAACCAACCTTAGGATGCTAAAACAAGTCCTATGGAACCACAGCTCCAAGGTCAAGAGGTTTGGCTAAGGGGTTCTAGGCAAAATGAATGAAGACCACTCACTTTAAGGCACAAACAAGGGCTAATGTAGTGAGAGAAGAAGGAATATAGAGAAAGAGATATATCACTTGTATATCCAATTTCCAAAACCTCTGGAAAGGGAGGAGGGGCTCCCTTCTTATAGGAAACCAAGTCCAAAGCTTCTTGGAGAAGCTAAAACCTGGCTCAAATCCCTCCATACACGTGTATGGAGGAGACAGTCTGTGCTCACCAGCTAGCACAACTAGCATGCACAATGCCTGCAAAAGAAAAGAAAAAGGCCTTGGCTAAAAATTATGGCCGATCAACCAAAAATAATGCCAACCGGCCAAAAAAGGTGCCAACCGACCAATACTTATGGCCGATGACAAGAGAACAAGGCCGACAAGCACAAAGCTTGGCCGATGGGTTGTAGGGATGGCCAACAAGCCACCCTCTTCCCTCAGAAGTAAAACCACAAGTTCTTGGTCCACAACCAAGCACAAAATAGACACGTCGAGAGGTCCTAAGGCAAGGCGCGCAGCCAAAACCTTCGGGAACTCAAAACGAACACAAGCAAGGATGATCATCAAGTGTTCAAACAATGACGTCCAAGTCTTGAGGACGGTAAAAAATGGAGTGTCTACACATCCCGCGAATAGCTACAAAACAAAGTTAGTAAAATATACAAGATCTTATATACAAAATCCTAATGCAATTCACTTATGAAATGCAACTAAAGATTTGGCTTCTAATGTATGGCATGTGGGTCATCTCAAGAACATGAGGTAGCGCACATAATCACGTAAGAATTGATTAAATCCATAAATGTAAATTTAGCTGAATCAACATGCATGAAACATAGATGCAAAGCATGGATATAATGAAAAACAAATATGATGTTTATGTACAAATATCAAAAGCAAGTGACAGAATAGGATAGAAAGAAGCGGGGCAGGAAATTATTACAACACTTGAATAATTACATATCCGAATAAGGGAGGAGAGGAAGAAAATATTACAACAAAATAAAAACCTCACAAATCTCTCAAATGAAAATAAAACAAAAGATCTAGGTCTCAAGGATCGCCGAAAACTATTATGTACAATGCCGAAAGGTTGCTCTATTCTGTCCAGAAGAAATTAGCCGGCTAACCAAATAATTAGTCAGTCGGCCAACTAGGCCTAGCAAAATATGTTTTGTTGCAACATTGAAAAAAGAACAAACAGGTAATATGTATGTGGCTCAACTAACC
The DNA here is from genome assembly GCF_055761805.1 of Camellia sinensis. Classification (NCBI taxonomy): domain Eukaryota; kingdom Viridiplantae; phylum Streptophyta; class Magnoliopsida; order Ericales; family Theaceae; genus Camellia; species Camellia sinensis. The sequence continues at coordinate 146,616,581 of NC_138963.1, forward strand.
ACTTTTAGTTAGATTACAACAAGATTATAATATGAAGTCAAAGCAAGAAAATTAATATAAAAAAAACAATACAAGAAAAATGAAAGAATTTGAAAATTCACCTTCCAAAGAAAGGATGAACCTCTTGATTTCCAAAATTCCTTTTGATCACCCTCAAGGTTGTGAATTATGTTCTCAATCCTCAATTCAAAAGCTTGGAATTTGAGCTAGAATGGTGACTTGAATGGTATAACACACTATATACGGGAGAAAATTGGTGAACTCTTTGATATTCTCTCTTTGATCAAAACTCTAGAATTTTACCACAATAACATGTTTTGGATGACTTTTGTAATAGAAGTGAGACATAGTGTATAGCTTGAGAAAATGGAAGTTCACAACTAACACTCAATTTTGGCCAACTCTTGAATTCAAAGCTTAGACTCTCTCTTTCTTTATCTCTAGTCTTCTCCCCTTAATCAGTCTATCCTTTCCTCATCTCAACAATCTAATGTGTTTATATAGGCAATGCAAGTGGAGAAATGATAGAAGACAAGAATTGAGCATTAATGAAGACAATGGAGTATATGGAGCACAAATAGAGCTAATAGAAGACGAAAATGGAGCATTACCTTCAACGGATCAAGAACTAAGCAATGGAGGTTGAGTGTGTATACATTCAATGCATGAATGGATCAAAAAATGGGATTGTGAAGTGCCCACACAAGCTAAACAAAAATAGGTCTGCATTGTCCCTGGGTGGTCAACCGGGCGGTTGACCGATTAGTGAGAAATTTGCCCATTTTGCTCTAAATCAATCCAGCTTTGCTCTAGTTATCAGACAGGACTTAAACACTTAGCCAAAGCATGTTTAAGATTAGGAAGAAAGCTCAAATTCCATCTTTCTTACTGAGGATTTTGTGACAAACACTTTTTTACTTTCATTATTAGGTAATCAAAAGAAAGCGCCTAAGTCTTAGGGCCAGTCAAAATGGAGTGTATACAGTTGCTCCACTTTGGCAAAGCTCAAAGTCATTTCATGACATGAGTGAATGTCAAAGCCCGAAGACGATCCTTTTGATAAGGCCATAAGACTTGGGCAAACAAACAAGATGCAAATGGAGTTGGTTGAACCCGAAGATTACCTATGTATCCCTTTGAAAGGAATCAAACTAGTGTAGTTCAGGGGCAAAATGCAAATGAAATGCTCGAAATACAATTGAAAGTTGGACTTACACTCTTCGCGAAACCGATTGTTTTTCGAAAGTTCATGATTATGCAATGCAATGGAGTGATGATAAATATAACAAGATGACAGTATATGAAACAAATCTCAAGATTAATCAAAACAAGTCCAATTGTGTCTCACATAGAAAGGAGCAAGCAAATGTTAACTCTAAACACGTTTCATGTGAAACGAAAGATGGTGTAACCAACAAGCATACCTAACCGTATTTCATATGGAAAGGGGGATGGTTTGAACCGAGTAAACTTGAAATCCTAACGCATTTCACGCGATATGAGGAAAAATGGTATAAGCAACAGGCGTACCTAACCGTATTTCATATGGAGAGGGGGAAGGTTATAATTGAGTGAACTTGAAATCCTAACGCGTTTCACGTGATAAGAGGAAAAACGGTGTAACCAACAGGCGTACCTAACCGTATTTCATACGGAGAGGGAGAAGGTTTTAACCAACTAATCTTGGACTCCTAACGCATTTCACACAAAAGAAGGAAACGTGGTGTAACCAACAGGCGTGCCTAACTAAATTTCATACGGGGAGAGAGGAGATTTTCACCAAGTAAACTTGAAATCCTAACGCGTTTCATGCCAAATGAGGAAAGATGGTGTAACCAATAGGGATATACGTAGTGTGATAGATGCACGAGAGCGGTACGATCGTTCGATAAATGCACGAGAGCGGGTGGATTATGCAATGGATGTACGAGAACGGTGTAATCGTGTGATGGATGCACGAGAATGGTGCGATCATGCAATGGTTGCATTTTTCATCATTTTTATTTTATATTTTTCATTTCTTTCATTTTATATACACATTATATACATATAATATACGCCAGTATACATATATATATATATATGACTATAAGCATACCATACATAGACATACAAACTATATACAAAATACATATATATATATACAAACGAAATATATACATATGCAGATACATACATATATGTATATATACGGACACATACATATACAAACTATATACATTTATATACATACGTATACATATACGCATATCATTTATATACATTATATACGTATACGTATACATACGTATACAAATACACTCATTTCCCTTCCCTTGTTCTTGTCTCTCTCTTCTTCTTTCACCTTCTTCGAACCCCGTGTCTGGCGTGCGATTTCAATAATTGCGGTGCCTGACCGACAATAGTTGGACTGACCAAAATCCTTCAACGATCGCCTCGACCTTCCCCCTTTGTCATGTTCATCTACATCATCTTCTCCATTCTCTTCTTAAGGACAGTCTACGAGAAAGAGACAGAGTAGAAAACAGCAAAACATCTCTTTGCCATTATTCTACAAACTCTCTCTTTGGCATTTCTCTCCTCTAACATGGCCTCTTCCCACCGTCCTCTTTCCTTTTTCCCACACCTTAATGATTTCCTAATAGAGATTGCTGACACTAACTCCTCTAAGCCCCGACAGAGTGCCCCTGTCCCTATTTTGAAGCAAATGATGGTAGTGTAGTCTAACATAGATACCAACTCTTACACATTGAAATCTGGTGTGGAGACCGTGACTAAGGTCTCTAATTTGTCCTGCCAGCTACAGAGTAAGACAAATTAGGTGCATTGGTTAAATGCACAACTCTCCCTCTATCAATGCATGCACCAAGATGCTCGAAAAGATATTAGAACATTGAAAAAATAGAACAAAGAGATGAAATGATAGGTGACTTCGGTGGCCTAATTCGGAGCTCCTCGGTGCTCTACATTTGACAGCCAGCGAGGAGTAATATCTTTTGAAAGCTCTGCAAATGCTGACGTAGAGTTTTCAAGGGCTTCCCGAGAGTAACGATGTAATGAGGCAATCGACAATCGAAACTAGTGGTGAACCTATCTGCAAATAGGCGTCAACTTGCAGCCTTTGCTGCCGGAAACACAGGGCCAAAAACCGAGAACAATGCTTACATTCCCTGTTTGTCTTCTCTCATTTTTTTTTTTTTTTTGTATTTTTTTTTCCTGTGAGTTGGGCAGCTATAGCTTCAACTCTCTTTTGTACAATTTTGATTGAGGTTGATCCCTGAAGTTAATAGAAGAGTTTGTTTTGAAAATCTAAATGGCATGGATGACACAACACTTGTGCATGAAAAACATTTTGTTTTGAATTTCGAAATTAAGAATGGTTACATTTCAATGAGTTCTAAACTGGATGTCGAGCCTATAACTGACCAAAACACAAAATACAACTCAATGAAAACAAAAATAAAGCAAAAATAATCTAAACACGCCTATTGACACTTGCTAGAATAGAAAGGACACAAAAATGCATCGCGTGACCAAATAAAACAATCATGAACATGATTTAGAATATCACAAGTGTGATGTTGTCAAACAAAATTCAAAACAAAAACCATTGTCAGACAACTGCCTAGAAGAATGCTCGAATGACTGGCCAATTGAAGGGATTTGAAAAGACACAGGTTACCGCAACCTTGGTGACAAAGACTTTCGAGAGTGCAGGGAAAAGATAAAAGGCCTGACTTGACTATGCCCCTAGTTCATTGTTTTCACTTTTTCTTCTTGGTATTCTGCTAAAAAGATTTTGATCAACACGAGAGTTAAATTAGCATGCTTGTTCCACTCTCTGTTTTGAAATCATGTAAGTCAAGCCGTGAGCATTGAAAATTTTCCCTTTTTGGTCCAAAGAATGGTTTGAGTTTTTCAAAAATGGAATAATTTTTGACAAAATCAGTCAACTTCGTTAAAAGTTCTCAAAATCTATTTTCCCAAATGGCCACTATCTGGCCAACATGAAATCAACCCTTGAGATGCACAAATTCAAATTAGATAACCCGAGTAGGATATACTGTATTACCATTGAATCTGTCTTGCAACCCGAGTAGGACATACTGTATTACCATTGAATCTGTCTTGCAATTGAACTCGTCATGAAGAAGGAATAAGACAACTGAATCGTATGGATATGAGCCAATCAAACATGGATAGGATAGTCGAGTCGAATAAAGATACACCAATCAAGCATAGGCGGGATGAGCGAGTTGAAAATGGTTGGGGCCGAACTTCAAAATGAAGCTGCCTACATTTCCCAAAGACTGGAATCAGGCCTTATGTAGTTCACGGCTAAGGTTTAGTCGAGTATTAACACTCTCCTTTTGTGCACTAACTTTTGCTAAAGTCCCCCTTCTAAGTTTTCAACCTTGCGAACTTTTCTTCAATTTTTCATTTTTTTTTTCATTTTTCTTTTTTTCATTTTCATTTTCATTTTTTTTATCATTATTTATTTATTTATATATATGCTCTAACTTTTGCCTGGGTCGCCCTTCCGGGTTTTTAGCCTAGCAAGCCTCTCAAGAATAATACTTCTTTAATTTGTCCATGTTTATTGGCTGTGAGAACTTCAAACCATCTAAATCCATGAGAATGACTGATATAGACACCCCATTTTGACCTACCCTAAGACTTGAGTGTTTTCTTTTGATTACCCAATGATGAAAATAAAATTGTATTTCTCACAACATCCTCAGTAAGAAAGACAGAATTTGTGCTTCATTCTCAACCCCAAGCCTATTTTGGCCAAGTTCTAAGTCCCGTTCAAAACTTTCTTTCCAAACTTTCTTTCTGCGTTTTGTTGCAAATATTTCTGTAGTGTTTCGAGGCTCATTTTTAAGTTTTAAAATAAAATATTTTCACAAGAAATTGAGCAAAGAATAGTGTGGAAACAGGAAGAAATGATGATAATTTTGTTAAAAAATTTTGTTTCGTGCAAAATAGTCAGGTCATGACCCATCCTTGTCCCCTCCCACCTGCTCCACTGAGTCTTGCATATTGTGTATCTAATCATCTTTCATTATCAAGAGAGTCGGTCTCTTCAACAAAGTCCTTTATCTTTGTCACCTTATGGCCTTTGTTTTCAACCTTGTCCCCCGCCATCTTTTCCACTAAGCACACTTGCATTGCCTATATGGAGATGATCAGATTGATAGAAAAGAAGGAGGATTCAAAGAAGAGATACACACACACACACACACACACACAAAAACTTTGATTAAGAGAGAGTTTTTACCAAAAATAAGGAAGCTATTTAAAAAATCTCCATTTTCCTTGCACACTGATATACCATCTTGAGAGCTGAGAACACACTTCCTAAACTTGAGAATGGTCAACAGGAAATGTGGAAATCAAATCCTTTCTTTGGAAGGTGAATTTTGTACACTTTTATTTTCTTGCATTTCTTTTTTATTTTATTTTTTTATATTGTTTTCTTTGCTTTGATTTCGTATTATAAATTGTTGTAATATAACTGGAAGTAGTGAGTTGAGCCACCCATATATCCCATACTTGTTCTTTCTTTGGTGTTGCAACAAAAAAGAGTTTTGGCTTGGCCTAATTAGCCAGCCAATTTATTGGCTGGCTGATTAATTAATTGGCTGGCTAGCTCACTTTTTGGCTGACAGAACCCATCAATCTCCCGGCGTTGAGCAGAACAGCCACCAATGGTCTCTAAGGCTCCCTCAAGCTTTTGTTTCCAGTTCTTCTTTAATTTAAGAGAGATTTTAGAGGATATTTTGTTATAACATTTTTATTCCTCTCCTCCCTTATTCGAATATGTAATATTGAAATGTTATAATAATTCTCCGTCCTACTTGTTCTATCTCGTTCTTTTACTCGCTTTTCTTATTTGTACATAAATAGTATATGTTGCTTGTGATCATATCCATACTTGGCATCCATGTTTCATGCCTTAAGATCCAACTAAATTTGCATTTGCGGGTTTAATCGATTATTATGTGATTTTGTGCGCTACCTTATGTTCTTGAGATGATTCATATGTCATATAGTAGATGCTAGATCTTTAGTTGCATTTCATAAGTGAATTGCATTAGGATCTTATATATAGGATCATGCATTTGTTTACTAACCTTGTTTTGTGATTATTTGAGAGACGTATGTAAAATATGTAATTTTTTGTGCTTTAGCATCCCGCTTGTGTATGTTTTTCTTACTATGTTGGCATTCTACCATGTGGCTAATTGCTTATTCGATACAACTCGATACATGCTAATGGATGAAGGTTGTGTTGTTCGATTTAGAATAAAACTGATTCCATGTTTGTCAAACTCAATTTTCTATATTTTGTACACTATTCAAAACATTTTCAAACTATATGAAATCAAATTGTTCCAAAACAAATGACACAGTCTATACTTGTTTGCATCACATAGTAACTTTAGCATTTATTAAATAATCGGAACATGAACATATAAGGCAAATAAAATTCATATCATCACTTAGTAGAGGCCGATCTTTGATCGGGTGAGCAGGGGTGCTCCATTAATGACCTTTCCCCCTCAAACCTAAGGTTTCGAGGCAAGCATCCTTGGTTACGACGAACAATGGCCTTGGCACAAGTCATGGGTTTCCTAATTTTTTCAAAATATTAGGTGGCGACTCTAAGATATGGTGATGTAGTCCATTTATGGAAAATACTTTTGCAATAAAATGAATTTCTATAAAAGTTGTCAAATCTAGATTCTCATCTATGTTTCACATTGCACTCGTAAGACTAGATCAAAGAAATCGAGGGTCCGAACTGTTTAACACGCTCGTGTACCCCCCGGGCATGTTACAGTCTCTAGCGACTCTTCTGGGGATATTAAGAAACCTTGACTCGAACTCCATGATATGTTCATTGCATTTTATGCATTGGTGTGCCTAAGTCTCATTCTCGTCACCTGTTATCCTGGATGGCTATTCGGCTTTGGCGGATAGACGGACATGGGCTCTAATATGGTGGGAGCACAAGCCTTGGAATCAATATCACCACGTACCGCTTGATCTCCCGAATTAGGTAGGTATATCGGTGTCTTGCTAAGGTACCATTTTTTACCAAGACTGACCTAGTGCATATAGTAAACTCTAGCAACTTCCAACATTAGGACAGAATGCTACACCATTCTAGAATGTATGTTACCACTTGTTTGAATAGTAAAACCCTAGATCATGTGAAAGCTAGGACAAAATAACCCTACCCTCCATAGGGGTGTTTGTTCTCTTTCCTGCTATGTGCAATGCCTGGGATCTAAGGTGCTCAAAATTCTAAGCAGTGGTTCAGGCATTTTAGTTTTGAGGGGATGAATTCAGTGTATCAGCATGTTATATAATGATCGGTTGAGCCAGAATGTTATTGAAACTATAATTGGGGGTTTTGTTGTTTTTTCTAGGTAGTCGAAGCAATATAGCTTAAAAACGCCCTAATTTCCCTCAAGTTCTTTGGACTTGCACTAATAGACTCTGTAAAATTGTAGATTTGGTTGAGGGACAACCAGTGTTGGTTTCTTTACCACCGGTTACACGAAGAAAAAGAGCAAAATACTTATCAACTATTCGAAGTGCCCCTTCTTCACCAGTTAGATCATCTGTACTCAATTCACTAGAATCAGCAATGAATCAGGCTACAAAAAATAATTACATAAAAGCTGGACTAGAGTGAGGGCTTCTAATTTCTTCAATTAACTTTTTGTCTAAAAGTTCCTGAAGTTGAATATCAAATCCATCTATATCTTGTCTTGTATAGATCATTGGTCTTACTCTAATGATAACATTAGGGTCCTTCAATTTTTAACTACAATAACATGGGCTACGTTGCCATAGTTTTAATGGATGTTCACTAAAATTATCTTCTAAAATTTTATAAATCCAATCTGATTCATCAATGGATTTGATAATGGGGGTTAAATCACCACGCGACACGGGCGCAAACTCTTTATCACAAATATATTTATGTTGTTCTAACAAGGGAATATGAATTAAGACATTATTTATACTTAATGAAATGGCTTTTTCTTGTATTTGCATTGGAAGATATTTATATATAAAATTATTTCCAAGAAAGAAATCACCATGCATATAAGGAAAACATAGAATTTTTGGTATAATGAACTTGTTATCATTTAACCAAATAGCTATATTTTTAGCCTTGAAATGTATGGAAGTATGGTTTCCATCAATTCCAGTAACCAAAATTAGATGTTTCATTAATGTCCATTTTTCTTTTGGTCTGGCATTCCATTTACATGAGCTGTTGTAGCTCCTGTATCTATGAGAACACTGAGGCGATAGGGTTTATAACCTACAAAATTAAATGTTCCCAATACATATGTATATCTTCTTTTTCCTTGGCTAGGAGAAAAAATAATATCATTATTTTTTGTTTGAAAATGATACATATATGCAAACTTAATATGTTTAAGTTGTTTTCTTGTTCCTGGAAAAATAGGAATCTGAACATTGTTTGAAGTAATAGATTCTGGATTAGAATTATTACTTGATTCTCCACTGCTCAATATTTAAAATGATTTGTTAGGAAAATCTTTTTCAAATATAGAAGTTGATCTTTTAATTTTGGAAACTATATTTTCAATATATCAATTTTTTCCTAATGCTTGCATTTGTAATTGTGCAGGATTTTTTGTTTTAGAAAATTCTCCTTGTCCCACTAGGTCATGGATTAACCATTGTCGAAGGACTTTTAAATCAGTCCAATTCATTAGACGAGATTGTATTACCTTGTCAAATGATCTTGGTTCAAAGATTTCAACGATTTTATTATCGTTTGATCTTGTTTTTGCTTTAGGAAATTTGGTCAATTCGTGAATTGTTTTCCAACGAATAGCCAAATCATTGGAATTTGATTTCATTCCTAATCCTTGTGTTTTAATTCTTATTCTGACTGTGTCTTCAAGATTATGATCATTTTTGGAAATAAAGAAATTTGGTCTAACATTAAACCAAACTACTCCATTAGCCAAATTAGATTGGATTCCTCCAATGATTGCTTTCATTGGGTCGGAAAATCTTTTATCAAAAATTACTGCCAAAATAGGAGTATCTATCCCTTGGCGAAATAAGGCTGTTATGGTTACTTGAATTAATTCAATATGAATATATTGAATTTCAGGATATTTCTTTTTCCATCTTGCAACCTTTTTCTTATCAAAAAAAAAATATCAATATTTCCTTCTTCTGACCATTTTTCTTGAGTGTTACCACTGTATTGTTCAAACACTCTTGCTGAAAAGAAGTTGAATTTTAAAAGTTTGTAAATTTCTGGAACAGCAACTTCTTGCATTTTTTCGAATTTTGCTAATTCTTCGTTGATAAAAGTTTTTTCTTCTCCGATTACATCTCCAAGTCGAATTGCCTGTAATTCTTCTTGAGGTATACTATCTGCTTCTTGAGATATTTCTTAACTATTAATATTAGTCAACATAAAGATTAGTTCTTCATCTGAACTTTCTTCATCACTAGAAATTTCGTATAAGATTTCTTCTTCATTAGAAATTTCTTCGCCATATACTATTTCAAAATCTTGTTCTTCAAGCACTTTGATCATTTTCTTTGCACTTTTTCTCCTTTTTTGGGCATTCTGGTGCATAGTGACCTTCTTTGTTACAAATGTAACATTTACAAGTTTTCTTTTTTGAAACACTTGTTGGTTTCTTTTTTCGAATATACTTTTTCTTTTTTGAAAAAGTTTTATTCTTTTGCCAAGGTTTCCATTTATATTTTCTGGATTTTTTGAAAAATCCATTTCGTTTAGGAAATGTATTACAACCAATTTTCTAATTTTCTTTTAAAATTTTATCACAACATTTTTGACCATATTTTGAGTTGGAAATTTGATTTTTTATTTGTTTTTTTGCCTTTGCTTCTAGACACCGATCTGCTATCAGTCTTAGAACATAATTAATGCGAAAACCAAGATTATCATATTCTTCCTTCCCCATTTTTTTGAGAAAATCAGGATATGTTTTAATACATAACTCATCCCATGGATTAAGGAGTTTATGAAAAAATTGATCTAGCCAGGGTTGATTTGCTGGTGGATCAATAAGATAATAATATTTTTTAAAAGTCTGAACATAGTCTTCAAAAAGACAAATATTGCATAGTTCTAATTTAGTCAAAATATAATTTGCATCTACTTGCAAATTAGTATCTCCTGCAAAATCACATAAATTTGCTTTTATGATTTTTGCAAATTTAGCTAAAATTGTGTCAAGTGTGAGAAAATTTGTCAATAAAGCCGTTTTTTGACTTTTTTCAATTTCAGATTTTTCCCACTGTTGTAACCATTGCAACACATCTCTTGGAGAGTTACTGCAATATAATCAAGGAATTTTTCCTTTGACCAACTATTTTTATAATTGGTAATAATGATGGACAAGGATTGTGTCCAATCATCAATTGCTTGTTCCTGATCCTTAAATGGAACATGAGACAAGTCTAAATAAGTACCATTTTGAGCTATTGGATACTTATGATTATTATCTTTTCTAGATATTACTGGCTCAGGTGTAGGATTGGAGGTACTCCCAGTGTCAGTATCATTTTTAACTTCATTTGTTTGAATAAAGTCAAAATTTTCTCCATCTCCCCATGTGCCAAATAATTCGGGATCAATTGGCTCTTCTGCCTTTCTTTTCCCTTTATTTATTTCTGGTGAAATATCTTGATCACATGTTTCTTCAGATGAGGATGATTGGTTGTCATCGTCATTAGTTGACATATTAATATCATAATTAAAGTGTTGTAAAAGGGCTTCATGTTCTAGATAAGTTTCTCTTATCTAATCTGGTAGCCTATTTCTTTCATTAATACCTAAATCTGGGTGTTTATACAATTTTCTCCAATAATCCAATATTTTAACAATATTTCCATATTCAGTCCTATGATAGGTATTGGTTTGAAGTTCCATAATATCTTCTGTACCATAAAATAGCCTAGGAATATAATTATCTCCTAGACTATTCATTCCATCATTGTTTATGAAGGATATAGTTTATAATTTTGTCACCAAATTGTTTATTTGGTTTTTTCCTTCTTTATTTAAGACAATATTTATTATAGAACCCAAATTATCTATTTTAGATTCTATAGACTTAACTTTGGTTTCTAGATAATTTTGATTTATTTTTTGATTTTTATCTAATTTAGAAAACCAAGAACACATAATATTCGTAATATTATTTAAACTAGAACACACACTATTTATATTTGCAGACTCTTTAGTAATATGCAAACTATGGTCATATTTATTATTAACATTATTTTTTGTTTTTCCAAAGCATATTATATCGTTAGAATTAATTGCCATTATAGATTGTTGTTGGTACCTAAGACCCTCCTACTATATTATCTGGCGCCTAAAACCTCTCTTTATGATCTTAAAGACTTAATTATGGTCAATAGTCAAAAGATCTTAATGAGTATATAGGCTTTGACATACACTAAGCATATAGGTTTTACAACAACTATAAATGAAACAAATAATTATGAAGATATAAAATACAGAGGACACACAAGTTAAAAACTAAACTTGACGAATAATATTTTTGAATTTTTTTTTTTTTATATCAATAAGAACACCCTACACACTTATATATATATATATATATCAAAATTTATACATAGATAGAAATACTTACATAGCTTGATCTTGCTTTCAAAAGCTCTTCACCAAACTCTGATACCAATTACAAAACAACAAAGGAAAGGAGTTTTTTCTATTTTTTCTATGGAATTGTGATGGAGTTAGGGTGGAGTTAGAGAGATGAAGTTCGAAGCGCAAAGATGGAGAGAATTTACATTGCTTCATTCATTGGCTTGAATGCCAATTTATATAATACATCTTGTATATACAGACAAAAATCAAAAGTTATCCTAACATTATTGCATATCTACCTTACGTCCAACACTTTACAACTTTTGACAAAACTTTACAAAAAAGTCTACAAGCCTAGGCATAGGCTTATACAAAATTTCCACAAAATTAAATACAAAGACCAAAAAGTCATAAATGAGAAACTATAATTATTTGTCTTCTTTATACTACAATTATATACATACACTGTCTACCCTCCCTAGTTTTCAAAGGGATAGACTGAAATAGATAAGATTTAGCTGATCTTTTCTGTCTTGTAGCGTCGGCTGAAAGAATTTGTTTGATCACTTTCCGCCAAATAATGCAGGTTACTCCACGTGTCCTGGATAAGGTTGGAGTCGATCAGGAGACAGTTGCATATGATAGTGGGGTCCACTATGCTTCCATCCTGTTGATGAGATTGTGACATTCTTCATCAGTCTCCGATAGAGAGGAATTCGGATCCTGGCTGTATTGCTCATTTCGAAAATGTTCTACATCATCCACAGTCATGGCTAGTTCCAACGGAAGATCCAAATTATTTATCTTTTTGAGATTTAACATGTCAAAAGGCTCATTAATTTGTGTAGGAGACCTTTGATATGTTATGAGAAAATGGGTTACAAATAGTATTCTTCCATCTATGACCATGAATAGCAATTTTGCTGAGCCATGGATATTGGACGCTGCTTGTGAAACAGATATTAGATTGTCTATCTAATATTCTGTCAAAGAAAGTTTTTGGATATTTTCTAATCGCTCTCTCCAGCGATCTTCATCTAAATAATCATCTTCAAATTCAAAATCTTCACTTTCTTTATGATACCAAATCTAGTATGGTTGGAAAAAATGTTCTCGTTCCCGCCAACAAACAGTGCTGGAGATCCAGAAAGTAAAATATTTGCTCCATCGGAAGCCTTTTACTACCCATGAGAGCATTGCTTTGATGATCATTGGATATTTTATCCGTTGGATTGGATCTAAAATTTGGAAAATACCTTGATTAGTTATTCCCCAATCTATATCTTCAAAATACCACATGTCATGATTTGCCATGATGGTTATTTTGGAAATTCCATCTTTAAGATTTAATTTATCATAATATCGTTCTAAGATTTGTGTAATCTTATCACGATGATCCTCAACTCAATTTTTGATTAACAGAAAAATTTCTTTTGGAAGCAAAGTTCTTGCTTTTTCAAAAAGACAAATTCTTTTTATTTGTTCAAAAACTAGATTAGAAAACTCATCTGATATGAGGTCTGACGGCTGAAGAAAATTGTTTATTTTTTCAAAATTAAAATTTTCATTCCAATTCATTTGTTTAAGGATATTGAAACAAAGATTTTGCAAATCTTTTAATTTAACTGTTTGCTCAGCTAATTTGTTGGCCAGAACTCCCACGTGTTTTCGAAATTTCACTTTGTTTTCTACAATATGAGTTTTCCAAACTCCATTGAGTTCTGTATAAATTTCACTAGATATACCAGGGTTGAAAAAATCTTTTATCTCAGATTCATCTAGTTTAGATGTCTGAATATTAGTTGGAACTGGATTAGTTCTCATTTGACAAAAATTCTTTTCATAAACAGGCATAGCTGGTGCACTGTAAAAACTTTTTTAGTTTTGGTCATGCTATCATATGATTTATGACTGGCTCCTGGAAATCCGCAAACTTGTTTATTGGCGTCATTTCAGTTTGTGTAAATTCCAGGTTGTTTTCCTAATAATACAACATAAACTCTTTCTTGTCTAGGGATCGCTTTTTTAGCAATTGTCACCCAATCTCCTTGAGCGGGTTGTTTACCCTTATCCATTGTTTCCTCTCGGTCTAGAGGTCTTCTACAAAAATTAAAATTACTTGTTTAGTAATTTAATTTTCTGAAACAATTTCTACTAAGAAAATCTGGAAGAAAATTGTTAATACCTTTAAGATGTTCTACCTCAAAAGTATATTCAGAAATTTTATTATACCAGGCTAATCATCTTCCTTGTTCAATAGGTTTTTTATTGATCAAGAAATCTCTTACTGCCTTATTATCAATATGTACAATAAAATTTTCTGGGACTAAATAAATATGAAAAATTTTTATTGCCAATTTTATTGCAAGTAATTCTTTTTCAAAAATAATATATTTCTGTTCATTTGTGTAACACCCCAAAAACTTCACCTCTGTTGACCAAAACTCACATTTTTCAAATTTGGCATACAATTGGTGCTCACTAAGTAAACCCAACACTACCCGCAAGTGAGTCTCGTGTTCCTCTTCAGAGGTTGAATAAATCAAGATGTCATGCACAAAGACAACCAAAAACTGATCCAAGTATTCCCGAAAAATTCTGTTCATCAAATCCATAAAGGAAGCCGGTGCATTGGTCAACCCAAAAGGCATTACAAGGAATTCATAGTGGCCATAACGAGTACGAAAAGCCGTCTTTTGAATGTCATCCTCTCAGACTCTTAACTGATGGTACCCCGACCTCAAATCTATTTTTCAGAAGTAACAAGACCCTCTAAGTTGATCAAACAAATCATCTATTCTGGGTAGAGGATGCTTGTTCTTAATTGTAACTCTATTCAACTTGCGGTAATCAATACACAACCGCAATGACCCATCCTTCTTCTTTGCAAAGAGAGCCGGCGCTGCCCAAGGCGATGTACTAGGGTGAATGAAGCCCTTGTCTAAAAGTTCTTGAAGTTGAATCTTCAACTCAAGCAATTCGGCGGGTGCAAATCTATACGGTGACATGGAAATCGGTGCCGTGCCAGGCACTAATTCAATGGAGAACTCGATCTCCTGGTGAGGTGGTAAACTAGTAAGATCTTCTAGAAAGACATCCGGGCATTCACGAACTACCCTTGGTAACTCAACACGAGTCCCGTCACTCTCACTATCCAAGAGAGTTACAAGAAGGCCACTAAGCTTGCTCCTACTACAAGGGTCAACAACTAGTGATAAGGCTTTATCAACTCGGTTCCCCAGAAAATAGAAATGATCACCACCCGAAGTGCACACTATAACTCTCTGACGGTAATAATCAATCACAGCTTGATAAGAACACAACTAGTCCATGCCTAAAATGACATCAAAACTCGACATATCTAGCAACACAAAACAAAATAGAAGTTGACGCCCGACAACTTCTATTTCACAATCACGACAACCCTGGTCTAAATCAACTATACCCCCAATAGGTGACTCTACTCTGAGTGGAGGCATTAATCGTGCAACCTCTAACCCCAATGCAAAAGCAAATGCAGTAAATATAAATGAATGAGACGCACCTGTGTCTATTAATACATTAGCCAAAGCATATTTGGAAGGTTGTTGTTAATGAAATAACCATGGTGGAAATGGTGGAATTTGGTTAAGAGTTAGTATTGTGATTTGAAAATAAAATAGCATGGCTTTGATCGTTAGAAACCCCTTTGTTTGGGTAGTTTGATTTCAAATTTCGGGGAAGAAATTCTTTAAGGGGGGAAGGTTGTAGCGATCCCAGTTTCGATCCTTCTTTCATGTTTTGCCACTTCGACTGGCTGGTTAGGGATCGAGCTGCCCGGTTAGCTCGCAGGGGTCTAGAGGGCAGCGCCCCTTGGTGGGTTCAAGGGCAGCGCCCCCAAAGCAAAAGCGCAAAATGCATTCGAAGTTGCTTGTCTGCTCGAGCGGCCGTTTATGCGTTCGAGTGGAGAATGTTTAGTTTCAGAAGTTTGACATGTCTGTAAAAGTACTGGATTAGTGTATTTGACGCTCGAGCGGGGCATTCCACGCTCAAGCGGACCATGTTATACCAGTTCGTGAATCTGATATTTCATATCACTTTTTCAGTCCTCTCTCTCTCTCTCTAAAACTCTCCAAAATTCCAAATCGGGAGCTTCTCTTTCTAGAAGTCATCTTCTCTCTTTGATTTCTCCAAATCCATTGAGATTTAGACCTAAGTTCTTCACCAAAGTTGGTTATCATCTCGAGGGCTTCGTTGTGTGCGGTGAAGATCGAGTTTCGACACCATTGATTTTGGGAGTTTCATCTCATTTCTTCTTCAAAACTTGAGGTAGGGATTTTCTTAGAGTTATATATATGTTTTTGCAAGATCTATATGATTTTTCAAATCATCTTTCGATAGCTTTGCAAATTGATTGTTGATTCAAGAAGTTGAGCAATTTTGAAAGTGGGTTTGTCTCTTGTTCTTTTAAAATGATCTTATAGGCTTTGATCTTCGTTGATTGAAGAAAAGATGATTTTAGAAAGTTTTCTTTCAAAGGATTTGAGTTGTATAGTTTTGGTGAGAAAACCTAGAATTTGGAAATTTTTTAAAAGAGACTGAAAATCCATGAATGATATTGTTGTATTTATTTTGTGTCAAAATAAATGGATGTTTGGAAAATTTGTTATTTATATTTATATAAATGATGAATTTCAGGGAGTATGAGAATTGTTATTCATTTTGAAAATTTTTGTTCAAAACGTTGAAATAGTCTTGAAATAACTAATTGTTGAGGATACTTGAGAAGAGGGAATTGTGTTATTCCTTGGATGATGAATTGGAATAAAAGTATTTATATTCATCTTGTGTTATTGGCATATCAATTCATTTGATTACATTAAACTTTGAAAGTTGATTTGAAAGCTTGCATTGAGAAAAGAATGTTGAGAAACAAGTTTCCATGAATTAGTTTTGGGGTAAATACGGTGGTAAGTCTTGGCAGGTGGTCTAGATGAAATTGAATAGGTGTCAAGCCTTCCAGTTAATAATGGTAAAAATGACAGATTATAGGTGTCGAGCCTTCCAATCAATGCTGGTAAAAATGAAAAATTGGTAGTACTTGTATAGTCTACTTGCAGACACCAACCTAGGGACTACCAGAGTCGTATTTACCGCTCTTGAAATGAATTGTTAAGTTTTGAAGAATTGAAATTGCATGACATCATTCAGCATGATGGTTTTCAAAGATGAAGATGTGATTTTCTTTCAAAAGGGCATAGCATCTCATGTGCATTTCATCTCTTGAGACTTGTATAAAATGTATATACTTTGTTAAGGATTTCCTACTGGGATTTATGCTCTCCCTACGGGACTTTTGTGCAGGAAAAGATGTGGTGATGCAGCCTAACTAGAAGCAAGGAAATGTGTATTGAGAGTACGAGACTCTCATTTTGTTGTGACTCTGTATGTAAGCCAAGGGTTGTATTTGTGTGGGTTTGAATAATCGTTTTGTGTAACCAAGTTTAAGCCTTGGAAACTTGTAAACCCCTTAGGGGTATTTATTTGTTTATTTACTTGTTGTTGGATTAATGTATTGTTGCATGAAGAATTATTGTATCATGTAATGTAAGTTTAGAGATTTATATTCAGTTTTCCTTGAAAGAGCCATGATTGTTGTATTATCATTTGAGCTAGAAATTTGGGGCGTTACAATTTGGTTTAAATGTTCCAGAATTATATCCACAAATTAATTCTTCTTTTTGTAATTTTATAGGTATTGAATTTTTTCTTGGTCTAATCCCATTTTCAGATAAAGGTATCTCCTTATCATCCCACAAATTACTTGGTATTTCTTTAAGAACACATCCCCAGCATGCTTCTGAGGCATCTGTTTCCAAAATTAATTTATCACAGGAAGATAAACATCTGGTAAAATTTTAACATTTTCTTTAATTTGTTTAATTAAAGCAACATCTTCTGTTGTCCATTCAAAAATAACATTTTTCCTTAATTTGGTTAACCAAGGAATTTCTATTTTCAAAAGATTTTTAATAAAATTTCGTCCATAATTTAAATGCCTAATAAACTCAGTAATTGTGTTATATTTTCAAGAGTACCAAGGAATTTCTATTTTTAAAAGATTTTTAATAAAATTTCGTCCATAATTTAAAATGCCTAATAAACTCTGTAATTGTGTTATATTTTCAAGAGTATCAAGAAAATCTCGTACTTTGGACAAAATATGTTCTTGTAATTGTAAACCTTTCTGGTCTAAAATTATTCCAAAAAATTCAATTGATTCTTTTTCTAGTTCAATCTTTTTGGAAACAAAATAATTCCATGTTTTTGGAATTTTCACAAAGTAATTTTAAATATTTCTTATGCTCCTCCTTGGTTTTAGAGAAGATAAGTATATCATCAATATAAACTATACAAAAATCTTCAAGATCTTTAAAAATTGTATCCATCCACCGTTGAAATACCTATTGTGCTATATTTAATCCAAAGGGCATAACATTCCAGTGGTAATATCCTCTAGGTGTACTGAAAGCTGTCAAATTTTTTGACTCTTCAGTCAATTGAATTTGCCGAAATCCACTTTTACAATCAAATTTACTAAAAAAATTTTATCCTTTGGTTAAGTTAATCAAAACATCTTTTGGTTAAGTTAAAGATTTGCATGGTTTCTTAACATAAATGTTGGACTAGAGTGAGGACTTCTAGTTTCTTCAATTAACTTTTTGTTTAAAAGTTCCTGAAGTTGAATACCAAATTCATCTATATCTTGTCTAGTATATGTAACACTTGTGTCCTTCAAAGCTTTTGGGAAGTATATTTGAATCCTTTATTTTGTTTGGGAATCTTTGGTGTTGTTGTACCTTAGTTTTGGAGGTGTACAAATTGATTTAAACTTGTTGGGCTTTCTCGTTCATGCTTGTTCGCGTTGAAAAGTTTGGAAACTTGAAAATCATGTTCTGGGGTCGACACCGGTTTTGGTGGTGTCGACACCTTCTCTTTGAGTTGGCCGCAAGGGTCAACACTAATCTGGGAAGGGTCGACCCTTGTTCTGAAATTGCTCATTGCATTTTGGTGTCGACACCAGCCTTGGGAAGGGTCGACACCTGCTATGCTGTCAAGCTTAGTGTTCCAGTTTTTCTTCATAAGGGTTGACACTTGTGCTGCAAGGGTCGACACCTGCAGACATTTTTCTAGATTTCATTCTAGTTTTTGGGCCTACTTTTGGGGACTTTGACTTGATCTTTTGGATTGACTTTGGGACTTTATTTCATTATGACCTAACACTATAAATAGGTCCCTCACTTAACGTATTCTTTACCTTTTCTTCTCTTTTTCCTTCTCCAAGCTGTGAGGCTCTTCCATTCTCTCCAAAATCACTTTTTGCTCAAAGATCTTTAGATCTACACACTTGGAAGCATCTTCTTGCCTTGCTCCTTTGAGATTAAGTGTAGAGCTTATCAAGAGCTTCGTTTTGATCCAAGTAGAAGTTGGTTTCAACAACTTTGGAGTTTCAACCTTGTTTTGCTCATCTTCTCTTCTAAGCTTGAGGCAGGGATTTTCTACACTCTAATATGATTTTTAGCTTAGTTATTTGCTATTGTGTATAGTTGATGAGATTTGGTTGTGGTTTGGACAAATCTAGGATTTAGGTGTGAAATGAAAAGAGGGTATTTGATGAATATGAGGTAATTGAGTATGATGCTTGAATATAAGATTATGTTGTGCCAAAATAGCTGATTTTAGTGTTTGGGTTGATATTTGGTGAAAGGGGGATTTTGCCCCAATTTTGATTTTAAATAATTATTTGCATAAATAATTGGGATTAACATTGAAAATGTGAAATTGAAAGGTTATGGTTATAGATGGTGAAATTAGATATTTATTATCTTACACCTTTGGAAGTTTTGAATGAACTATTTATCTTGAGATTGAATATCTGTTTAGAGATAATTGTATTGGGCTATCGGTGGATGATAGCTATGATTGTTGTAGAAATTGCATAAGGATTAGACAATTTAATGCTAATCAAATGTTGGTTGTCATTGCATATGACTATGTTTATAAATATATTGTCTATGTATGTTTATTTGGGAGGAGAAAGGGGATGGACTCCGCTGAAAGCAAGTTGGCCGGAGTGTCCTGGGTGAAAAACCCGAAATCATATATATATATATATATATATATATATGGGTGCCGATTCCCGTGGATGAAATATCCATAAAATGGCATATTTGATAAAACATACATGGGTGCCGATTCCCACAGACGAAATATCCGTGAAATGGCATATTTGAGAAAATATACATGGGTGTCGATTCCTTCGGACGAAATATCCATAAAATGACAGATTTGAAGTGCTTATGTGCATTTTGCATAATTGGAAACCATTGAATTGTAGTCTCATTTTGGTTGTTGAAATATAATGAACTTAACTCATGAATTGAGTAGCATATATGAACTTGAAATGAATTGAAGGAAAATGGAAATGAGGTTTGGTCTTAGTAGCGTATGAATATATAGGTCTTGTGGATGTTTTAGTATCGGTATTATTTATGCACGAGTATTTATACATTTGCTAAATCTCATATACTGTGTTAGATTATTTCTATTGGGCTGTTGGCTCACCCTATACGGGAATACCATTTTCAAGTGCAGGTGAGATGTTTCCTCCAAGGCAATAGCGGGGATGGACTTTCGAGAAGCAAGAGCTTCTTAATTATGTCTTGTTGTGTGTATGTTTGTTATTTGTAAAGCCAATGGCTTAAGATGTAATGAGCGAGACTCACTTTATGCAACCAAGCAATGACTTGGGAAGATGTAAGCCTACATGGCATTTGACTGGTTGTTAAACAGTAAACTCTGATGAATGAAAGTATTGTATTTCTGTTATATTCTTCCGCATGATAGATAGGTTTATTGTATTATTTTGGGGGCGTTACAGTATAGATCATTGGTCTTACTCTAATAATAACATTAGGGTCTTTCAATTTTAAACTACAATAACGTGGGCTACATTGCCATAGCTTTAATAGATGTTCACTAAAATGTTCTTCTAAAATTTTATAAATCCAGTGTGATTCATCAATGGTTTTGATAATGGGGGTTAAATCACCACACGGCACGGGCGTAAACTACTTATCACAAATATATTTATGTTGTTCTAACAAGGGAATATGAATTAAGACATTGTTTATGCTTAATGAAACAACTTTTTCTTGTATTTGCATTGGAAGATATTTCTATATAAAATTAGTTCCAAGAAGGAAATCGCCATGTATATAAGGAAAGCATAGAATTTTTGGTATAATGAACTTGTTATCATTTAACCAAATAGCTATATTTTTAGCCTTGAATTTTATGAAAGTATGGTTTCCATCCATTCCAGTAACCAAAATTGGATGTTTCATTAATGTCCATTTTTCTTTTGGTATGGCATTCCATTTACATGAGCTGACTGTAGCTCCTGTATCTATGAGAACACTGAGGCTATAAGGTTTATAACCTACAAAATTAAATGTTTCCAATACATATGTATATCTTCTTTTCCTTGGCTAGGAGAAAAAACAATTTCATCATTTTTGGTGTGAAAATGATACATATATGCAGACTTAATATGTTCAAGTTTTTTCTTGTTCCTGAAAAAATAGGAATTTGAACATTGTTTGAAGTAATTAGATTCTTGATTAGAATTATTACTTGATTCTCCAATGCTTAATTTTGAAAATGATTTGTTAGGAAAATCTATTTCAAATACAGAAGTTGATCTTTTAATTTTTGGAACTGTATTTTCAATATATAAATTTTTTTTTAATACTTGCATTTGTAATTGTGCAGGATTTTTTGTTTTAGAAGATTCTCCTTGTCCCACTAAGTCATGGATTAACCATTGTCGAGGGACTTCTAAATCACTCCAACTCATTAGACGAGGTTGTATTACCGTATCAAATGGTCTTGGTTCAAAGATTTCAATGATTTTATTATCGTTTCATCTTGTTTTTGCTTCAGGAAATTTGGTCAATTCGTGAATTATTTTCCAACGAATAGCCAAATCATGGGAATTTGATTTCATTCCTAACCCTTGTGTTTTAATTCTTATTCTGACTATGTCTTCAAGATTAGGATCATTTATGGAAATAAAGAAATTTGGTCTAACATTAAACCGAACTACTCCATTAGCCAAATTAGATTGGATTCCTCAATTGATTGCTTTCATTGGGTCGGAAAATCTTTTATCAAAAATTACTGCCAAAAAAGGAGTATCTATCCCTTGGCAAAATAAGGCTGTTATGGTTACTTGAATTAATCCAATATGAATATATTGAATTTTAGGATATTTCTTTTTCCATCTTGCAACCTTTTTCTTATCAGAAAAAGAAATATCAATATTTCCTTCTTCTGACCATTTTTCTTGAGTGTTACCATTGTATTGTTCAAACACTCTTGCTGAAAAGAAGTTGAATTTTGAAAGTTTGTAAATTTCTGGAACAGCAACTTCTTGCATTTTTTCGAATTTTGCTAATTCTTCGTCGGTAAAAGTTTTTTCTTCTCCGATTACATCTCTAAGTCAAATTGCCTGTAATTCTTCTTAAGGTATACTATCTGCTTCTTGAGATATTTCTTGACTATTAATATTAGTCATCATGAAGATTAGTTCTTCATCTGAACTTTCTTCATCGCTAGAAATTTCATATAAGATTTCTTCTTCATTACAAATTTCTTCGCCATATACTATTTCAAAATCTTGTTCTTCAAGCACTTTGATCATTTTCTTTGCACTTTTTCTCCCTTTTTGGGCATTCTGGTGCATAGTGACCTTCTTTGTTACAAATGTAACATTTACAAGTTTTCTTTTTTGAAACACTTGTTGGTTTCTTTTTTCGAATATACTTTTTCTTTTTTGAAAAAGTTTTGTTCTTTTGCCAAGGTTTCCATTTATATTTTCTGCGTTTTTTGAAAAATCCATTTCGTTTTGGAAATGTATTACAACCAATTTTCTAATTTTCTTTTAAAATTTTATCACAACATTTTTTACCGTATTTTGAGTTGAAAATTTGATTTTTTATTTGTTTTTTCGCCTTTGCTTCTAGACACCGATCTGCTATCAGTCTTAGAACATAATTAATGTGAAAACCAAGAACACATAATATCCGTAATATTATTTAAAGTAGAACACACACTATTTATATTTGCAGACTCTTTAGTAATATACAAACTATGGTCATATTTATTATTAATATTATTTTTTGTTTTTCCAAAGCATATTATATTGTCAAAATTAATTACCATTATAGATTGTTGTTGGTACCTAAGACCCTCCTAGTGTATTATCTGGTGCCTAAAACCTCTCTTTATGATCTTAAAGACTTAATTGTGGCCAATAGTCAAAAGATCTTAATGAGTATATAGGCTTTGACATACACTAAGCATATAGGTTTTACAACAACTATAAATGAAACAAATAATTATGAAGATATAAAATACAGAGGACACACAAGTTAAAAACTAAACTTGACGAATAATATTTTTGAAATTGTTTTTATTTTTATTTATATATATCAATAAGAACACCCTACACACTTATATATATATATATATATATCAAAATTTATACATAGACAGAAATACTTACATAGCTTCATCTTGCTTTCAAAAGCTCTTCACCAAACTCTGATACCAATTACAAAACAAAAAAGGAAATGAGCTTTTTCTTATTTTTCTGTGGAATTATGATGGAGTTAGGGTGGAGTTAGAGAGATGAAGTTGGAAGCACAAAGATGGAGAGAATTTACATTGCTTCATTCATTGGCTTGAATGCCAATTTATAGAATTCATCTTGTATATACAGACAAAAACCAAAAGTTATCCTAACATTATTGCCTATCTACCTTATGTCCAACACTTTACAACTTTTGACAAAACTTTACAACAAAGTCTACAAGCCTAGGCATAGGCTTATACAAAATTTCCACAAAATTAAATACAAAGACCAAAAAGTCATAAATGAGAAACTTATATTATTTGTCTTCTTCATACTACAATTATATACATACACTGCTTCAACGAAGCATGGATACTATTGCCAATATGGTCGCTGACGCTCTCGTTGAATTGCGATGCCTATCTGGGGTGTCCACTACCCAACCACCTCCGGTTACTCATACAATTCCAAATCCACCTGCACCACTTGACAAGCTTCCTGAGCCTAATTTGCAAAAAGACTAGAGGGTTCCCGCGCAATCGTCAATTGGACCTTTTTCCCTTCCACAACCAATGGGAGGGCTCTTTCCCCTAGAAACAAATGAGTTTAATCCAACTATGCTAAAATGGGCCCATGGGAAAAATGTTCAAAAGGTCGCAAGGAATCAACTTTATCCCAGACATTGAAGACGGGTATACAGAAACAACTGTCAAGTTGCCTGAACAATTCAAGATGCCATACATTGATAGATTCGATGGATTTTGTGATTCTATGGTACACAGCCGTCTATTTTATGATGTTTTGAAGCCTTTGGGTTTGACTCGTTCACAAAAACTATCTCTATGTGGACGAACTCTATTAGGAGTAGCTGCCATCTGGTATGCCAAGGTAGAAGACTCAATGAAACAGAGTTGGGAAGAACTAGCTGAGGCCTTTATCACCCAATATGTATATAACACCCAAATTGAAGGGACCACTTGGGAGTTAGAAGCAACCCATCAAGAACCCAATGAAAGTTTTGTTGCCTTTATTACCAGATGGAGAGCCAAGGCGGCAATGATGATTAATAGACCACTTGAGAAAGATCAAATCCATATGGTGGTAAGAAATTTGCCTAGCAAGATGATGCAAAAAATGATAGTCCTCCCATTATTCACTTTTAAAGAACTACATGAAATTCATGTCCAGATAAAAGATGCAATCAAGTAGGGAATTATTGTCGATGATAAAGAGCCTACACATAAAACTTTAAGTCACAGTTCCAATGTTACTACTAGAAGTAACACAGCTGTGAAACCTTCTGAAGTCAACTCGGTTACTGCTACCACCAAAATGGTTGATCTTTTTGCCTATACCGGCTTACAAACAGCAAACCCAACCTGAACCTCAACTAGAACATTCAACCATCTCTATATGTCCTTCACCATAACTATGAAGGTCTTGATAGAAAAGGGGCATCTCAAGCTTCTTGATCCTCGACCTCTTCCCAATCCTCTCCTAGCCAAACATGACCCTACTAAACACTGTACCTTCCACTAATAACCCGGACATGATACCGACCATTGTTTCCGTCTCCGTTTTGAGATTCAAGATCTCATTAACAATAAAGACATAGCTCTTCAACAACCACCAAAACCCAACGTCATTACCAATCCATTTCCATTTATGACAAAATCCCACCACCTTCTCGTCTCAATCTCATCCATACACTACCATCCACCTTTAACCCCAACATACACACTATGCATTCCCATCTTTCCAAACCTGAAGTACACATTCCTAAGAGCACCGATCTGTGCATGATGGATGCACCTCCAACCCAGTCAAAACCTAGAAACCCTATGGTCATAGTGGTGGAAACCAAAAGGGAAACAGTCGAAGTGCTTGTGATTGAGACTGGGAAACTACCAAAGGAAGGATACGATCCTAACAAGTATATTATACCCATTGGTCCACTGAAGCCCAAGGTTGGCTTGCCGAACTCATTTTTTATCAATGTTGTCAGAGAAGATGTACCAGAACAAAGACTGAATGACTTGGCCAACCTAGAGAAGGACTGGGCTAATCTCCATTTCTTTAAAGAATTAGACCTTAGAAATGTGCAGATAGGATGGTGGGATTCGAGGAATTCCAATAACAATCGCAATTTGTCAAGCAATGGTGAACCTTCAAATAGAGAAACCGAGAAAAAAGAAGATGAACAGAAAGTTTACATCGAAAAATCTGAAGATAGTGGTAAAGGATAAGGTTCTGGAGAGAAAAAAGAAGAACCAAAAAGTCAACCAGATTATAATGTGGAGACGATTCAAGTAGAGCCTGACAATTATCTTTTGGTCAATGAAGGCGAATGGTGGGATGATGACAATCTGTAGCTCACCCACATTGAAGATGAATGGGAAAACAATGTGCCTGATGAGACTTGGTACTCAGAAGAAATTGATCATTTTACTAGAAGTGGGCGCTACTTCAAGCCTCTACACCTAGACCAAAAACAGTCCTCGAGCAAAGGCAAAAAAGCTGAAAAAGAGAAAATAAAGAGAAAGAGGTAGAAGAAGACCTGGTTCTAATACAGTTAAAAAAGATCCAAGCGAATATCTCCATCTGGGGGCTTCTCATGGCTTCCCGAGAACACTGACAAGCGATGTTGTCAGCCTTAAGCAAGGCTAAGCTGTCAATTAACACAACTCCGAAACAACTAGTGTCACTAATCAACCCAAGAGAAACAGTCTCCGTGATGGCCTTCTCTAACAAAGAGTTACCACTGGAAGGTTCAGGACGTAATAAGCCTCTATATGTACCTACAGGAGATGACTGGAAAAGGAAAAGTAAGATATCAAGGAGAGGATCAAGGCAAAAAGAACCGGGTGAGAGTTTGAGTTGATCCATAAGCGAATTCATGGGACCTTGAATGGGCGATTTATTAGTGAAAAGAGGATTTCCCTTTTTGTGGGTTTCCCAAGCTGTGGATTGATCAAGTGGAAAAGAAGAGGTATCCTGGGTTTGAAATCTTCTTTAATCATCAACTCTCTAATAGTGAGAAGAACCGAGAAGATCTTAGCATCGACATCGGGCAAGACAGTGATTTCAGTTTGGAAAACAACGCAGAGGATGTACTGGGTCTAACACTAGCTGATTTGCTACAAGGGTCAGATACTGGTGTTGAACTAACGAACTTAGGGGATATGACCATTTTTGTAATCGGGGAAGGACCACCTGTTGACTACTCAAGCTTCATCGTGGATGCAATGGATGGCTCGCATGCAAACTGGTGTTTTGAAAAAGATTTTTTTAAGTTTTGAGTTGGTTGTTGACTCTATTTTTGTGGAGTCAGGTTTGTCCGGGATGCCAGACTTCGGTGATTATGGGGGTAATAGCCCAAACACCACTATCCTATTCAGGCCTTCTTTTTCTTTTTCTTTTGAGTCTATTGTAACTGTTGAGCCTGGGGCTTTGAATGAAGATGTTATGATTTCCGCATAATTCTATGTGCCTATAGTTCATAACATTGACAAGAATTTTCAAAATTTTGATGAAAACAAAGAAGAAAAAATTCCTCAAGTTTTGAAAAATATAATTGAATGGAAGGAAGAGAGGCGTGCTAAGCCACTAATAGAAGAAATTATTTCAGTAAATGTAAGAACTGAGAAAGATACTTGCTTGTTTCAGATTGGTTCCACTTTATCTTTAGAGGAACACGAGCAATTAGTTGCTTTATTAAAAGAATTCAAAAA
Organism: Camellia sinensis; assembly: GCF_055761805.1. NCBI lineage: Eukaryota > Viridiplantae > Streptophyta > Magnoliopsida > Ericales > Theaceae > Camellia > Camellia sinensis. The sequence continues at coordinate 146,643,651 of NC_138963.1, forward strand.
TGTTTTTGTGTGGTCTTTCGAAGATATGCTTGGAATCGATCCTGAGATTGTATAGCATAGGATCCCTCTTAATCCTGAGGCCCGACCCGTCAAACAAAAGCTTCACAGAGTTCATCTAGATTGGGCATTGAAATTCAAAGAAGTGGTTACCAAACAAATCAATGTCGGATTCTTGCTTGTATTAGAGTGTCCAACTTGGTTGGCCAACATTGTGCTAGTACCAAAGAAAGATAACAGAATCAGGGTTTGCGTTGACTTTCGAGATTTGAACAAAGCCAGTCCAACGGATGACTTTCCATTGCCACTTATTGACAAGCTGGTGGACTTCACTGCAAGGCATGCCTTGCAGTAGACACCCCATTTTGACTGGCCCTAATACTTGGGCGCTTTCTCTTGATTACCCGATCATGACAATCAAAATATGTTTCTCACAAAATCCTCAGTAAGGAAATTGGAATCTAAGCTTTATTTCCAACCCTTAGCCTATTTGGTCAAGTATTTAAGCCCCATAGGACATCTGGAGCGATGTAGGACCCAGCTGGAGCGAAACGGAACTAAATCGAAGCAAAAAATGAACAAGCCCTAGCCTGGTCAGTCGACTGGCCCCCCCAGTGAGGCCACGACAGTGCATACTGCGGTTGCGACCTGTGCCTAGTGGGGTGATTTTTCTGCTGTGTAGGGCACTTCGTGATACTATTTATGACCCATTTTTGCACCAAATGCTTGCCTATTCATCCTCCATTGACCAATGCTTGAGCCATTGAGGATAATGCTTCATTTTGGTGCCCCATTAGCTCCATTATCTTCCCTAAATGCTATACTTTGTCTTCCACTATTGCTCCACTAGCATTAGCTATATAATGAGAGCTCTTGTCTTGAGTTTGAAAGAAAGAGTTAGAAGAGAAGTGTAGAGAGAATGCTAAATTTGAGTTAGAATTTGAGAGAAAAAAAATTTCTTAAAACAAAAGAGTTGTCTTGCCAAAATAGTGAAGTTGCCTAGCCCCTATATATCTCACATTTCCTTGCAAACACTACTCGAGAACCAAGTCCTAAAGCCTTGAACAAAGAGAGAGTAGTCTTGCGAAGTTGAAGAAGATTAAAGAGTGATCATACAATTGTCCAAAACCATCATTCTAAGCTCAAATTCCAAACTCTTGAATTGAGGATTGAGATCAAAATTCACAACCTTGAGGGTGATCAAGAGGAAGTTTGGAAATGAGGAAGTTTGGAAATCAAGAAGTTCAATATTTCTTTGAAAGGTGCATTTCAAGTCTTTCATTTTCTTATATTTTCTATCTCATGTTTATTTTCTTGTTTCTGTTTCATAGTGTCTTGTTGTAATCTAAGTGGTTAGTTTAGTTCATGTTTATTTTCTTGCTTTCTATTTCATAGTGTCTTGTTGTAATCTAAGTGGTTAGTTTAGCTCATATTTATTTTCTTGCTCTTGTTTCATATATATATATATATATATATTTTTAAAATCTAACCGAAAGTTGTTAGTTTTCAATTCTTTCATTTTTTTTTTTTTGCACTTTCAATCTTTTAGTCATTTTCTTGTTTTAAGTTGTATATTAATTTGTTGTAAGCTAACTAGAAGTGGTTAGTTGAGCCACCTGCATATTTCTTGTTTGTTCTTTTTTGGGCATTGCAACAAGACAAGTTTTGCAAGGCCTAGTTGGCCAGTCGGCCCATACGACCGGCCGGTTAACTTCTTTTGGACGAAACGGAGTAGTCTTCCGACGTTGAGCATCTTAGTTTTCTACAATCCTCAAAACACATGAAGCTTCTATTTTTTTTTTTTATTTTGAGTGTTTTGTGAGGTTTTCATTTTGTTGTAATATTTTTCTCCTCTCTCTCTCATTTTTCTCCTCACTCTCTCATTTGGTTTGTAATTATTCTTTCAAGTGTTGTAATAATTCCCCACCTTGCTTCTTTCTATCACATTCTTTTACTTTCTTTTCTTATTTGTGCATAAGTATCATATTTTGGTTTTTCATCCTATCTATGCTTTGCATCCATGTTTCATGCATCTTGATTCGGCTTAGTTTGTATTTGTCGATTTAATCAAGTCGTATATGATTATGTACGCTACCTCATGTTCTTGAGATGATTCACATGTGTAGCACGTCCGCGAGGGACCCCGCTACAGTTCGGACTCGATTTGTGTATCATGGTTCTTAATCTGAACCAAAGAGTCCAAATCCGGCAAATCGTTTTGAGAAAAACAGATTTTGAAAGAAGTGCCAAACATGGACTGCTTTGCCAGATACGGAGTCGCCACCTAAATATTTTTTTATGGGGGGATTTAGGAAACCCTGACTCGGTGCCAAAGGCCACGTGTCCGTCATCACCAAAGTTGCCTCGGCTCGGGAGCTTGGGTACGATTGGGGAAGGTCAGCTATGAGCACCCCCTCTCGACCGATCCGAAGATCAGCCTCTACTAACCATGATATCCGATTTTGAAAACGTTATGTGTTCTTATTCCGGTTGTTAGCCTAGAATTACTATGTTATGCGCACAGCAAACAAGTATAGACTAGATTGCCTAATTTGGGAATAAGCATTGCATATCCGTTTGTTTTGGGAAAACGTTTTGGAATTTGCTACTCGCAAGTAGGCTAAAACACGGATTTCAATGAGCTATTCCAACTCAGACAATCCAACCTTCACCCATAGGCATTCAAGCAGTTATATCACATAAGCAGCTAGCCTCATGGTAATCATGCTATCATGGCAACACTCACACGCATGCAAGGATGCTAAAGCATAAATACTTACATCGTACTCCGTGCCAAAATAAAGAACTCGTTAGCAATCAATGCATGATCCAAGTCCATGTTTAAATGTCTAATGCAACGCATACGGAATGTCACTAGAGTAGGCTCGGCTAGTCTATGAATGACATATGAAAATGCACAAATAGCATGTATTCAAGTCAGATTTGAAATACGATGCAGTTAGCACGATGCGCCGAGCCCGGTGCATGCAATACTGATGAATGATGCACGCATGCGTAGCATAAGGTGTGCTAAATTAAACATGACCTATTACTAACCATCAAAGCAGGTAAGTAAAAGGGAGGAAGAAGTGGGGGTTGGAAGACATGCACACACTCACCCACACTTATTACAAATTCGCCCTCGCTCGAAGGGACCAAAAGAATAATACAATTCGAATAATGAATTAACTATCCTAGCTAATTAATTATTACAAATTACCTAATTAATTAACAAATTAACTAAGCTTAGAAAAGCAAGAAAAAGGGCCTCAGGAAGAGGGCTCAATGCACGCGTGCTCGGGTCTTGCTCGGAAGTCCACTGCCATGCGCAAGCTGCCTCTGTTTTCCCTGCTCTGCTTCTCTGAAGACTGCCAAATTCTCAGAATTGCTTCCCTGGACATTGGGAGACACCACCGGCTGGAGGGAATCATCATCGGCTGTGATTTGGTGTCGATCGGCCGAAGATGAATCCATCGGCCACAGATGGATTGCCGGTCGACACTCTGTGCAGTCGATCGGTAAAAAGTTCCTGCAGAATCTGTTTGACAGCAGCAGAGGACAGGGCTTTGCATGGCAATGCAATTCAAGCAATGTATGCACCGATCATATCCCTTATCATGTTTATGACTCAAAGGGCCATGATCCATGGTTCTTGGACCATCAATCGCGCATTTCCATGCGTGATGGCCAAAAGAATCAAGTGTGCATTTTGATATGAAATGCAATGCACATAAACAAACCAATGGGACTCAACCTCTATCACAAGCATTTCAAGAGGCCAAGCATGCATGCAAATGGAATGCAATCCTAAGCATGTGAGCTAAGGATGCGACATGGAAATGCATGGATGCTACCAACACGCATGCAATGTGTAGTGCCAATGTGCACACATGCAAGGCATACAACAAGTTAGACAACTTGGCAAGGAATGCATGCTAAATGTACTACCACCTAAGAATGTAACAACATACCAAAGGGGCCAAATGTATTACAACATACAAGGTAAGCATGCTACAACATGCAAGAGTGGTCTTAGACTAAGTTGGGCAGCCCTCAAACTAACCTAAAACAGTGACCAAGATGCAAAGGAATGAGGACTAATTGGCATACAAACATGCATGAAAACATGGACCAGCATTCAAGCATTAAAGGGTAATTCCCAAGCACACTCAAGAGGATGCAAACATGGACAAATAGCATGCAACAAAAGCTCTGAAATTATGTTAAAAAATGGTGCCATACCAATTAAACAAGGACAAGCCAAACATGCAACATGGTCCAAAACTTAAGGCTAACAAGCCAAAATGCAAAGGGGCTATACAATGCTTGCCAAAGCTGACCCAAACAACTAAGGACAGACCTTAATCATGGCAAAATAAACATGAAAGCTTCACAAAGCCAAGCCTAAAACATGCTAGAACAATGGTTTACAACCTAAGGCATGTTAAGGCAACAAAATGGCATTACAAGGCATGTTTGCTAAGCAAGCATGGTGTACCAAAACTAACTAAAAACAGAGGCATATTATGACATAATAAGCACAAAAATCAGCTAAGTCATGGTCAACATGAACCTAAACATGGTGCTCCCTTAAGAGGCCAAAAAATGGTCCTTTTCAAGGACAACAAGGAGAGGGGGTGGCCCTCTCCTTCTTGGGACCTCAAGGCACCATCCTCACCTCTGAAATCTCTCAAGATTTTAGTGGTGAGGAGGCCCAAACACCAAGGTCTCAGAGCTCACTCAAAATGGCACAAAATGGAGCCTTACAAGGCTTAAGAGGGGTCAAACAACCTCAAATCACAAAACACTCTAAACAAACTATTTAGAGGGCCTAAAAACAGAACTTTTTTATGTTATATACTGAACACAAAAACAGTTGTAAGGTAGGCAAAAATACAATGCAAGAAAGGGGTAAAAAGGAGCAAGCTTCTTACCTTGAAGACCCTCTTCAACAATGGAGCTCCAGCAGCTTCTTGAGGTTGAAATCAGGTCCAAGAACTCCAAAAACACTCCTTTGGCCCTCAATAACCAAGAAAAGGTGTAATGGTGGGTGTTTGTGTGCAAAAGTAAGACCAAACACACACTAAACTAACAAGAGAGGGAAATATAGAGATAGAATAGAAACAAATTCCTAACCCTAATATCAAAGCTCTCTAAAAATGTTGTCTAACCCTAAATCCAAGAGAGGAGACTCTCTCTTATAGAGCTCTCTCTTGTAAAGCTTGTCAAATAAGCTTGTCAAGAGAGAGATCCCTCCATACACGTGTATGGAGGGGAGAAAAGGTGGGTGCCAGCTCAGCTATCACAGCTGGCACAAAATATCTACCAAAAGTAGATGAACAGTGATCGGCCATTCAAAATTGCCATTTTGGCAAAATAAATGGCCGACCAGCAACAAAGAGTGCCGACCGGCAATATACATTGCCGATGGCATAAAATCACTGGCCGGTGGCCTCAAGCCATGGCCGGTGATGTGTGGGGATGCCTCTCAAGGCATTCCTTGCCCCTCCAAGGCAAAACACAAGTGTTTGGTGCAACACCAAACACAACACGGTCGAGTCGAGAGATCCTGAGGCAAGGCGCGCAACCGAGACCTCCGGGAACTCAAGACGAACACAAACAAGGGTAATCACCAAGTGTTCCAATGGTGACGTCCAAGTCTTGAAGACGGTCAAAAATGGGGTGTCTACAACATGCCATATCTTAGAGGCCGAATCTTTCATTGCATCTCATGTATGAATTGCATTAGGATTTTGTATATCAGATTATGCATATTTCGCTAACTTTGTTTTGTAGCTGCTTGAGGGATGTCGGTAAATATGTAAGTTTTTATGCTTTAGTATCCCGCTTTTGTGTGTTTTTCTTATTATGTTTATCCATCCTACCATGTGGCTACTTGCTTACTTGATATAACTGTATGAATGTTGGTGGATGGAGGTTGTGTCGCTTAATTTGGAATGATGTTAATTTTCATGTTTGTAAACTCAATTTCTTTGAGTTACACATCTTCAAAACTCTTTCAAACTACATGAAATCAAGTTGTTCCAAAATGATTGACATAGTATATACTTGTATGGTTGACATAGTAAATATTAGGATTTATTAAAGAATCGGAACATGAACATATAAAGTTATTAAAAACTCATATCATGGCTTAGTACATGCCGATCTTTGATCGGGTGAGCGGAAATACTCAATTGATGACCTTCCCCTCTCATACCTAAGGTTTCGAGCCAAGCATCTTTGGTTATGACAAACAATGGCCTTGGCACGAGTCACGAGTTTCCTAATTTTTTCAAAAATATTAGGTGGCCACTCTAAGAATTGGTGATGTATTCCATTTTCAGCAAAGATTTTGTATTAAAACGGATTTTTCATAAAAAAAGTTGTCAAATCTGGACTCTCATCTATATTTCACATTGCACTCGTAAGACTAGATCAAAGAACTCGAGAGTTCAAACTGTTTAATGTGCACAGGTACCCCCTAGCATGTTACAGTTTTTGGCGACTCTGCTGGGGACTTTGTGAAACCTTGACTCGAACTCCATGATATGACTTTTATTTTCAATTATATGTTTATTGCATTGCATGCATTGGTGCACTTAAAGCCCTTGTGTTTCCCAGGTACTAGTGGGAGTATAGGAAAACTTTCTGTGACACTATACATATCTCTACATTACTTTTGAGGACTTGTGTTATTACCGTTTGAGATTTGTTAAAAAGGTAGCGCTACTAGCTAAGGTTCTCAAACTTCGAAGAGAGGCTATATTGACTCTTCTGATTTCTTGGGATCTTCACTAGTTATGACCTAAAGGACTCTATGGTAACATCACCTTGATTTCAAGCCCTAAAGTAAAGCCAACCTTGTACATATAGTGAACCATAGTGCCTTCCAAAATTAGGATAGGATGCTCTTCCATTTCTAGGATGTATGGTGTCGCTTGTTTGAATAGCTAAGCCCTAGATCATTTCAACGCTAGGACAAGGTAACCCTAGCCCCGATATGCGTGTTTATTTTCTTTCCTGCTATGTGTTATGTGCAATGTATAGGATCTATACAAGGCTTCTCAGATTCAGTGGCTTAAGCATTTCAGTTTGTGAGACTGAGTTCAGTTTTTCAGTGTGATTTAGCAGTAATCAGTTGAGCTGGCATGATGCTTAAATTTGATTGGGGGTTCCTTTTTCTTTTTGCAAGGTAATTGGGCACCATAGCTTCAGAACAGTCAAATATCCATCAAGTTTTGCGGACTCGCATTAGTAGACTCTGTAAAACTACAATTTGGATCAAGGACAACCAGTGTTAGTTCCTTTGCCACCGATCACATGAAGAAAAAGAACAAAAGTTGCGTCAACTGTTCAAAGTACCCCATCTCACCAGCTAGATTATCCTCACTTAGTTCATTAGCATCAGTGATGGCTTAGGTTCCAAAAAATATAGTGGACATGTTGTTAGCCCTTCAACGAAGTTTAGATGCTATGGCTAATACAGTGGCCACCCATGGTGATGCTCTTGCTGAATTACGACCCCCATCTGGGGCATTTGCTACTCAACCACCTCTGGTGGCTTATCCAGTCCCACCTCCACCAGCTGAGGAATTTCTTGAACCCAACTTACTAGAACACTTGAGGGTTCCCATGCAATCATCGGGAGGACCTTTTCCCCTTCCACAACTAACAGGAGGCCTCTTTTACCTAGAAACAAATGAGTTTGATCCAACTATGCTGAAACTAGCCAAGTTAGAGAAAATGTTTATAAGGTCGCAAGGAATCAACTCTATCTCGGACATTACGGAAACAACAATCAAAATGTTGAAACAATTTAAAATGGCACACATTGACAGGTTTGATGGAGCCGGTGACCTTATGGTCAACATTCACCTCTTCTCAGATGTCTTAAAACCCATGGGCTCGACTCGGTCCCAAAAAATTTCCTTGTTTGGAAGAACTTTATCTGGTGTAGTTGCTATCTAATATGCTAAATTAGAAGATTTAGTGAAACAAAGTTGGAAAAATTGTCTTAGGCTTTTGTTACCCAATATGCTTACAACACCCAGATTGAAGTAATCACCTGGGAGTTAGAAGCATCCCGACAGGAACCTAATGAAGGTTTTGTAGCCTTATTACTAGATGGCAGGCCAATGCGACAATAATGACTAACAAATCACCAAAAAAAGATCAATTCCACATGGTAGTAAAAAATCTGCATAGAAAAATGTTAGAAATGATAGTCTTTCCACTGTTTACTTTCAAAGAACTGCATGAAATGGGAGTTCAGATAGAGGATTCCATCAAGCAAGGAATTATAGTGGATGATAAAGAGCCGGTATGGAAGACCTTTGGCTGCAATCCAAACACTACCACCAATAGTAGCATGGCACAAAAACCTTCTGAGGTCAACTCAGTCACTACCACCACAAAAATAGCCAACCCCTTTGCGAATGTCAATCCACAAGCAACAAACTCAGCCTAAACCTAAAATAGAACATTCATCCCACTTCATGTTCCTTACTAATGCCATGAAGATCTTAGTAGAAAGAGGGTATCTCAAACCTCTTGACCCACGACCTCTTCGCTCGACTCTCCGTCAGTTGCCTTACCATATCTTCACTCCTTAGAAGCTCTTGAAGACTCTACTTCAGCATTTGTAGAGCTTCCAAAAGAGATGACTCCCTACCATCCATCATATGAGGAGCACCAATGAGCTCTGAATCAGGCTACAGAGGTTGCCTGGCGTTTCAGCTTTGTATTTTGTTTTTTGAGTAGGTTAATCTCCTTTTGGGCATCTTGAAACATGCTGTGAAAAAGAGAAAGTTGTGATTTCAATCGGTGCACCTCATTTGTCCTGCTATGCAG